>NC_062278.1:62355357-67355357 GCF_902655055.1 Lutra lutra | reverse complement strand
CTTTCTTAAAATATAACTTCCATATGTCTGCTTACATTTTCGAATTTATGGAATACCATTTAATTTTTTTTTAAAAGATTTGTATTTATTTGACAGAGATCACAAGTAGGCAGAGAGGCAAGCAGAGAGAGAGGAGGAAGCAGGCTCCCCGCTGAGCAGAGAGCCCGATGTGGGGCTCGATCCCAGGACCCTGAGATCATGACCTGAGCCGAAGGCAGGGGCTTAACCCCCTGAGCCACCCAGGCACCCCTGGAATACCATTTTAATATTTCTCTCCAATAATTATATAATTTATGTCAGTTCTGGGTTGGTTTTGATTTATTTATCTTTTGATAAATACAGGGGGTTATTTAAGGGCTAAGATATCCTGGCTTTTTGCATGCTGGTAATTTTGCATTAGATTCCAGAAATTAATAATGATTTTAATAATGATATGAGAACACACTACACACACACACACACACACACACACACACACACCACTATGGAAATTCTCCATGCAATGGGAAACATTGTCTAATTATTAGTCTTTATCAGACTATTCTCTAGGATACTAGAATATTCTATAGTGTTCTTTTGTGTTTTATATACGTTGAGTTTTAAAATAATACACTATTGGGGTGCCTGGGTGGTTCAGTGGGTTAAAGCCTCTGCCTTCAGCTCAGGTCACGATCCCAGGGTCCTGGGATCGAACCCCTAATCAGGCTGTCTGCTCAATGGGGAGCCTACTTCCCCTCTCTGTCTCTGCCTGCCTCTCTGCCTACTTGTGATTTCTCTCTGTGTCAAATAAATAAATAAATAAAATCTTAAAAATAAAATATAACTATTATTGGTGGTTCCTTTTTTAAAAATAGTGTTGGTGAAAGAACAGAGTTATGGTTCATGGAATCCAATGCCTCATTTTTAAATCAATAAAGGGTAGTGGGTGGGAAGAGACATCAGATTCTCTTCTGTTCTCTGTTGATTGATGAATAAACTGGGTAGGACCCACCATTTATTCTTTACTAAAATCTGCCTGTTCCTTTTATTGATTCTTTAAATGATTTTACAGAATTTTCTTGAAGTATTTACTTGCCTGTAGTAGTAGGTTGACAAACTGATGATTCTTTCATTCTTCTGTATAGTCACCTGAAGTGAGTGAATAGTTTAGGACAATTTCTAATGGATTTAACCTTTCAGCTCTTCAGTTTTCTTATGGGTAAAGAGAATAAATAACAAATGTTATTTGTGTATAACATGTAGTATATAAATAATACTTAATAAATAATAAGTTAAAAGCCAGATCACAAAAAGGGTGTGAGGATTCAATGAGATAGCATGTGAGAATTTGCCTAGAAAAATGCCTGGTATATAGAAGATCCACCATGAATCCAAGGTCCTTTTTATTTTATTTTATTTTATTTTTTGTGGATGCTATGAAACTTTGCAATATTTTCCTATTTGTGGCATTTTTGCCCTGAATTCTGCCCTAACTCAATCCAAGCCTGAAGAAACAGATTGTATGAGAAATCTGCTTGAGAAACCTCACACACTTCTGTCTGGTATATCTCTTTTGGTGTCACTCCTGGCTTTGGACCTGATGGTACCTGCCATTTAGGCCACATGATGTCTGAGGAGCTGACCAGACAGTATACAGCAGTGGTTCTCAAAGTGAGGTCCCCAAATCAGCAGCATTAGCAATACCTGGCAGTGTTAAAAATGCAAATTTTCTGGCCTCATTCCCAAAATACTGGATCTGAAACTCTAGAGGTGGGACCCAGTAATCTGTGTTTTTAAAAGCCCTCTAGGTGATTCTGATGCATGGTGAAAGTTCAGAATTATTGTTGGAGCAACAGAGGAAGGAAGGAGCCAACAGTTTCCTAATGGCTGGAGCAACTTCAACAGCATTGTAGGAGATAGTTCAGAAAAAAATGGGCAAGTATGTGCATATAGAGTTGGGTGGGAGGGGAAGAATTGGGGCTGAAAAGGATAAAGTGTGAACTTATAGGGCTGGGAGCAAAAGACATACCCCTAAAGGGCAAAGGAGAAGCTGTGGTATCAAAGGAAGACCTAGAGCGCTGGGGATATGTTGCTTGTGCGTGTGCATGTGCGTGTGTGTTTATGTGTGTGTGTGTGAATCTTTTTGAAAATCAAAAAAAGGAAAGATCTCCCTCAGTCATGGATTAGTTTTTAGGGTAAAACTCTGAAATTGCTGTGGACCTAGTGTAGTTATACCCCCTAAAAGAATTTTGAAAAATTATGTTCTTTATAATTCATTTTTAAGCTGATATTTTTTTTCATAAAAATTGAAGAGTCAAAAAATATAATTTTCAGCATATTATAAGTCCATCTCATCACTCTTTTAAGTTTTGCCAGTAATATCATTTAGGTATGAGGGTATCTTCACTTGATCTTAGCCAAAAGGCCGAGAAGCGATAGGTATGAGAGTATCTTACTACCCACCTCATCTATTTTATAAGTTTATAACAAGCTTTTTTTGACAATTGAATATTTTATATGGTCTTTTTCTCCTTGAGCTTGTATTTCTATCCCACTTCCTCCACAGATTTTAATCTAATGTAACATATTTCTGTATTCAGAAGTCTTTTACCAACCACCCTAACATTCTCCAACAAAAATATGTATGTGTGTGAACTAAAAGTTTAAAAACTTTCTTGTGACCATAAAGTTCTAGTTGTTGAAAAGTTTCTTTCACACTGATTATTGAAACAATTATTGGAATCACTCAACTGAGCAAACAGACTACATTATCACACATTTTAATCATCTTTCTAAACCTAAAAAGTAAAATTATATTGGAACTGCGCCTCTAAATGAGATTGACATGCATTTCATAGCATCCTGACCAAAGGAATTGCCATAAAGTCCCTTTGTTTGTTGCTTTGGAGATTCAACACCTCAGGGTGATGTACAACTCCAGTTTGACATATCTGTCTTCTACAAAGTAGAAAAATCATTGTGAAATAGGAGGAAAAACCAACTTTCAACTGCAGGTGTGTACTCAGAGAAATTTTAGAGAACAGTTCATAGGGAACATGAGGATCTGGAAATCAGCTTTCTTGAAATTGTCCCTACCCCTGTATCCCTTGGAAAATCTTCACATACTTCCAGGGGTACCTCAATTTGAAGACCCCTATGTATGAAAAGGGTGCTGGCCTGGAAATTTGAAGACCTGGGTGTGCTTGAGTTTTGTTTCTGTCACACTGGCTATGGAAACTTGCACAAAGGGGAGGGAATCACCATTTTATGGGCTTCTACCATATGCCAGACACTGTCTAGATGCTCCACATGTTATTCAGTCAGATGGCAACTGTCGGAAGCAGGTGTGAAGATCATTAGCCCCATTTTGAGGTGGGAAAACGGAGGCTCAGGAAGTGAAGAGCCTAGCCTGATGTCATAAAATTAGGTAGTAATGAATCTGTGATGAATGATTCAATCTGAGTTCTAACTCTAAAGACCATGCTACAGTCATGCTCTAACAATGCTCACTTGAACAAGTCATTTCCCCACTATGGGCCTCAGTTTATTCACCTGTGAAATAAAGGGATATGAACAAGAAGAACTATAAAGCCACTTCCAGAGTTGACATCCTACGAGTCTATGTGCAGTAGAGACCAGGGCAGGGTGAAAGGGTCTTCCCAGAGGTTCACACCCTATGGCATTAGAAGACAATATAGAAGGGATCCAGAAATTCATTAGACCTAGTGGTAATTCCAACAGAATCTGCACTGGGTTAAAGTTCAAAGAGCTTGAACTGCCAACCAGCCTGGGCAGAATTAGGTGAGAACTGAACTCTAAGAAAATTATTAGATATCTAATAATTGGACATTTAAGAAGGAACCAAGAAAATACATGTAACCCCATTTAAATTCAATGAAATCTATCAATAAAAAAATCTATTTCCACTTTTCTTTTTAATATAGTGAGATATACTTTATATCTCAAAGTATAAAGTATAAAAAATACTTTATAGTCGTAAGGCCTATAAAGTGCCCAATTCTGAAGCCACTTGGAAATTCTGTTGAAACGGTAGTTAACCTCATACTATATTTTAGAATATGCGGATCATAAGCATCTCATATGGATTTGTTTCTTTTTATTTTACATCTATAACAGCTTCTTAAAATAGTCTAGATTTACTGCTTTGAAGTCATTGTTACAATTTACTCAACTTATTTCTTAACAACTTGCAACTGGGCTCCAACTTCACTGGAATTATTCTCCTCGAGGTTAGCAGACTACCTCTTCATTGACAAACTCAGTAATGCCTTCAGAGTTCTTGTTTCTGGGAGCTTTCTGCTGTGTTTGATGTGACTGGTGTTATCTTCTTTCTGCAACAATGCCCAGCATCAAATTCATCAAGTTTTCCTCATACCCTCTGAGAACACCTCTCTCTCTTTCTGGGAGATTCTTCCTCCAAATACCCATTCTAGGAGGCCAGGTTAAAGGTTTTGTTCTTAGCCATGTCTTTTTTTCAGTCCAGATGATCTTCAACATTCTCATTGCCTGGGAAAGTGGCAAGTTTCTCCATTGATGATTCACAGATCCATATTTCAGATTTGTGTTCCAAATCCATAGCACTAAAAAAAGTGTCCAATGGCTTCTAGACATCCTTAAATTCAACATGTCCCGAATTAAATGCTTCATTATCACCTTAAAGTCTATCCCTGGACTTCCTAACACTGTTCATGGGACCACCATTCTCTCAGTCATCTAGGCCAGAAATCTTGCTACCTTTGACTTTTTTCCAGGATGTGCTTATATTGTAACTAGGAAAATACATATAAAAGACAAAAAAGACTATGTGGTATGCTCGCTTCAGAGGCAGCGAGCCTCTGTGAGGTAGGGAGAAGCTGAGAATGGACTCCTAATTCACAAGAAGTCTGAAGTGAGAGGCATCCATTCAAACAGTGAACTATTGGGCACTAAATCAGTGAGTTGCAAGTTCTGTTTATCATGCCTTGAGTGTGTTTCTCTTTTTGTTTCTTCCTTTCTGGCCATGCTGTGCTAGTTCAGTACCTTGTATCTTTTGTCCTAGATTATTTTAATAGCCCCCTTTATAAATGTGAGGCCTTGGGCTTGATTTTCAAACTCTATCTGCACAAGTCAATGCAGGAGAGATGTTAGCAAGCAGTAGAACATAACAGGGGGTACAGGGAGTGGGAAGGAGGGTGGTTATCTGACAATTAGAGACACAGGAGGCAACAAAGTGAAGTAGGCCTTCACAAAATGCCATCTTGGGTCACACTGTGAAGCCTAGAACAAGAGAGATGATCAGACCTCTCTAGTTGAAGGATGCCACAAAGTTGGAATATCACCTTCTGTTATTGCAGAACATCAAAAGAGATAGAGACAAAAGGAGATTCGAGAGAGTAATCAGGATAGTGAAGGATCACGAAGTTATATCTCATGAGGAATTGTTAACCAACTGGAGATATATAACCTAGAGAAAATACAAGGGGGATTTTACATATGTCTCTGCTTATGTAAAAGACTATTTTGTGGAAATCACTTAAGAATTTTATAAGTGTGGGGAAGGTATGTGCTATGGGGAGTGCTGTGAAGTGTGTAAACCTGGTGATTCACAGACCTGTACCCCTGGGGCTAATAATACATTATATATTAATTAAAAATGACAAAAAATAATAAAATAAAATACATCAACAACAACAAAAAAATTTTATAAATGGAGTTATCCTGAGATGGGACGCACTCATTTCAATGAATATTTATTGTATGCCTCCTCTGTGCTAGGCACTGAGGCTACCTGGCAGGCAAGATAGTCCCTACCCTTGTGGAACTTGAGTTCTAGTCTGATAGAGACAATAATTGAATAAACAAATAAATGAGAAATATAATTTCAGAAAGTGATGAGCTCAGCTATCCTAGAAGAAAATAGTGTATTGTTGCTAGGGACATGTGAGCCTAGCTTTGATGACCACTTGGCAGGAAGGTTTTAGAAGAGATTTAGGTACAGGGTGGGTTATTGGCTTAGATGACCTTAAGGGACTCTTCAACCCCAAGATTTTATGACACTGCCATTCTACTATCATCTACCAAATTAGGACTTCCTTGCAAATATGCTAAGGTTTAGAAAACCCAAACTCCTCACTATTCCAGGAACAAGTCCTGCATTGAGGTTAGTGAGTCAATAGTGACTCAGTGTGAGTATTTACCCATGTGGTTCCTGTGCCTGGAATGTCTTTCTCTCATTTCACCTCTCAAAATCCTCCTTGTTCATCAAGGCTCAACTCAAAGATAAGCTTTGAAATCAAGCTTTCCGGAAAGCACTGAACTATGTTGTTCCCTCTCTGGGCCCAGGGGCACTTAGCTTGTAGCACTATTAAAGCACTTACTGTATTTTACTTTTATTGGCGTTCACTATTGATCAGTGGGCTTCTGTACTAGCTTTTGATTTTCTTGAGGGCAGGGACCATACCTTCCTTCTTCTATGATGCTTCAAGGTGCAAATATCCTAGTCCTGCTTTGCATCCAGCAGATATTCAACAAGTAAATGAATATGGCACCAGGTAATACATGTACTCATCATTATCAGGAAGGAATTAGATATGATCACTGCTTGAAATAGGAAAAAGAACAACCTACTGGTTTAACTAAGAACCCTCTCCCCCAGTCTCAGCTCTATCTCTCTCTACTCACTAGCTATGTGACCCTGGTCATGTTGCCTAGCACCTTCATGCCTCAGTTTCTTCATCTAGACAATAGCAACAATAAAATATCTCCAGATATAAGATATAAGATGAAACCAGAGAGGGAGACAAACCATAAGAGACTCAAACAGGAAACAGAGAGTTGCTGGAGGGGAGGGGTGGGTGTGGGATGGGGTGGCTGGGTGATGGACATGGGGGAGGGTATGTGCTATGGTGAGTGCTGTGAATTGTGTAAGACCGATGAATCAAAGACCTGTACCCCGAATATATTTTATATATACACATATATATAAAATATACAATATATGTCAATTAAATATATCAATTAAATATATATATATATACACATATATATGTACACACACACACACACACACACACACACACACACATATTATTGCAAGGATTAAGTACAACTATCCATGTCAAGCACCTAGGTCAGTATCTATCATACCCTCACTATATATTAGCAATTATTAGGATGAATAGACATTCCTCCCCTTCAATAGATTTTTGGTTTAAATGTATCATTTAAGGGGCACCTGGGTGGCTCAGTGGTTTAAGCCTCTGCCTTCAGCTCGGGTTGTGATCTCGGGGTCCTGGGATCGAGCCCCACATCGGGCTCTCTGCTCAGCGGGGAGCCTGCTTCTCCCTCTCTCTCTCTCTGCCTACTTGTGATCTGTCTCTCTCTGTGTCAAAGAAATAAATAAAATCTTTAAAAAAAAATAAATGTATCATTTAAGGGTATGGCAAAACAGAAATTACAGAAGAAGACAGATGATTGATTCTATATTTGGTAAAGTTTCCATCAGGCAAAGTTTGCCTACCAGGCAAAATTAATTTCAGATAGAACTTAAGAAAGAAGCCTCTATTTGTATTGAATTGGAAAATAGTGTAATGATAAAAAGACTGAACATAGCTACCAGCAAGAACTCCTGTAGGTGATGGGCTTTAGAAACAACCTCTCCTTTACAGATAAAGAAACAGGTGGTTTGGAGAAGTTCAGTGACTCGCCCAAGGTCATACAGCTAAGATTAGAATGGGGAGACTCACAGCTTTCCAGGTCTGCCTGGCTCCTTAGCTATTGCTCCTTCCACTGCACCCTGATGCCTCCCAGTTCCATGGCTGAGGCCAACACAGATTGGAGATGCTGTTCCTCCAAAGCCTCGCGGGCCCCAGTCCTTAAATGCTAGCACTCTGTGGGCAGCAGGCCTAATTTCAGACTGATGGGGCTGAGGCTGTTGATACTTCTCTAGCCTTAGGGAGAACTGACTCATGGGTTTAGACAGGCTGGGGCCCGCAGATGGAGGTTATGTGGGGCTCCACCTGTGAAAGGCTGGGGATGTGACAAACATGGAGGATCTGAGGCATGTCTGATGTGCATTTAACCCAGGAGAAGTGAGAGAACACTACATTGTTCTACATCTAGTATGCCCAGGAAGACAAATCCAAGAATGTATCAAGTGACACCCAAAATGTCAAGACAAGCAAAGGATTTTCGATTTTTTTTTTTGGAGGAAGAAGCAAAAATCAGGAAGGGATAGTTCTCTCTACGCCCTGCTCTTTGAGAATTGATGTGATGTTAATAAAGACTTGAAAGGAGGCAGTTACTTTGATCTCAAGCAAAAGAATGATCTTCACTGCAGAGGTTAGAGAAAACAGAAGAAACTGAAGGCCACCTGAGAGGAAGAGGAGGCGGTCAAAGCACATTTTGTTGCTTTTCCTGAGCTTTGAGCTTTAAAGAATTATATACCAAACGGATTGAGTGTCTAATATTGATCTTTTTATTAATACATCATATTCGTATAGACCTTTTAACAGTTATAGTTATTATTTCGATAGTCAACAAATTCAATTTAACAAACATTTATTGAGCTTTTGGTTATGCAAAGTGCAGTTGCTTTTCCCATTCAAATTGGTTGACATGACCTCTAAAGTCTTTCCTAAATGTAGATCAAGCACATCCCGTTGGAAACTGTTTTGTATATTTTCTTTAGTATTTAAATTATCACCATGGAATTAAAAAAATAAAATCCCTCTCATCATTTTTATGTATACAGACACTAAGTACTTATTTGGAATGGAGCCTCAATTAATGAAATTAATGAACTCTGGGTTACAGAGGGCTCTTGGTGCACCTCTGCCATGTGCCAGGGAAAAGGGGAGCCAGGGATGAAATGAAGCATCTTCCTGAAGAGTCCATTACTTGAAGATTTGTGTGTGTGTGTGTGTGTGTGTGTGTGTGTGTGTGTGTGTTGGGGTGGGAGGGTGTAAAGTGCACATTTGTATTAAAACAAACAACCATTTTATATTCTGTGGAGTAGTGGACAAAGTCTGCTCCTTTGAGCTTTGCTATAGGCAGGTCCTAGTGCAACAGGGATATTTTTTAAGTGCTAAAGTCTGAAAAGTACTAAATCTTAATATACTTAATACTAATATACTTGTAGACATATTAAAACTTCATTAATTCAGGCTTCATTTGTTGAAATTTTTGATAATCCGAATAAGTATTATAGTCTATGTATATATAAAAATGATATTTATTTTTTTAAGTTCCAAGGTGATAATTTAAATTCTAAAGGAAACTTAGAAAAAACACCCACCCTCAAACATGTTATAAGGAGTAATTTATATTCAAATATTTAATACACAAATTATAAGTATTCTTATCTACTCATCAAAGCAGATGTGGAAAGTTGATCAGTCTCCTTTTGAATTGCATTATGTATTTGAACTTTTACAAAACTTCCCTTCATTTTCTTTAACAATATTCTTATAATCAAGGCTTTTCCTTCACTTTTTTCTTCTTCCTGCCATTCGTGATTATCAGTAAGGTTTTAAATCACTAGCCACCTCCCATTTTCTACCACATAAACCTTCTAAAGAAGGTGTGGTTTCCTAGCTTCTAGTTGGGCAAGTTGTAACAGGGTCATTGTACTAAGGTTTCCCAATAGGGTTACCCTTGGAATGACCTTGTTAGCTTCAATTCAGAGGAAAATCTTGGCAAACAATAATAACCCAATGGGTCATTCCCCAGGGAAACCCTGACATGCCTAAAAATGATATTAATAATTTCTAGCCTTGAACCATTTATTCTATTTAGATAGAAGACAATTGTCACAAATTTTCCTTCCAAAGCCAGTAGAACAAAAGTTTACAGATTCATTTCCAACTTTAATGAATTCCCTATTAAGAGGGTGGCACATTCTACATAAAGGTCATTTGCTGCAAACACAGAATGTTGAGTTTTTAATTCTCATTTTGGTTTCATGCATCCTTTATCCCAAACCACACTGTTCCTGGGCACCAGTTCTACTCCTCCAGTCCCAGTGCTTAGGACCAAAGGAAGAAGCTGTGTGGGGAATGGAAAACATGTTATTTTGGCCACAGTGGGAGAACTGTGTGTGGTCTGGGGAGTATCACCTCACCTCTATGGACTTTAGTTTCCCCAACTATGAAATGCAAGGAATGGATGAGCATCATCTTTTTGATGACTGTCAGCTCCAGTGGTACCTGCTTCTGGTATGAAGCAGGAAGAGGTGAGACTGGAAAGGTGGTGGCAACTGGTGGGTGAGTGGTAGGGGTGGGTAGTTGAAGGAAGACTATGAATGCATGACTGAAGAGCTTGAATTTTCTATAATGGACAGGGGAATCAATTTAGGTTCCCAAGAAGCTGGGTGAAGTGACAAAAGTGGTGTGAGAGTTAGAGCATCTGACTATTGTGTAGGAGTGGATTTAAGGAAGCCACACATACACAATTATAGCAAAGTCAAAACAAGTATATCTTTTTTCCTTCTTTTTCTTTTTTCAAAGATTTTATTTATCTATTTGACAGAGAGAGGGAGATCACAAGTAGGCAGAGAGGCAGGCAGAGAGAGAGGGGGAAGCAGGCTCCCCGCTGAGCCGAGAGCCTGATGCAGGGCTCCAACCCAGGCTCCTGAGACCATGAACTGGGCCAAAGGCAGAGACTCAACTCACTGAGCCACCCAGGTGCCCAAAACAAATATCTTATTACTTTTGCCTCCCATCAGGGAAAAGATAAACTCTGGTCTTATTGAAAAGAGCCAATTAAATAAAAAATTGTGAGCCTGGGGAAAAATGCAGGACTTGACTTCTTGTGATCCTCCAGTAATCATCCTCACCCATACCTCTGCATGAGTCTAGGCCTTAAAAATTTCCAAACAGTTTTCACAAGTGCTATCTCATGTCATCTCCCTAAAACCCAAGTATTTTCCACAATGAAAACAGTCTTAAGCCAAGGCCAAGAAGCAACTAACTGATGACTACTCAGTGGTATTCGTGGGCAGTGGGCCATGAGCAGTGATGCATGAAGTCTACCTCCTGGGGTCATCTGAATGGTAGATGGGATCCCTGACTTCCTAGCCACGCTTCTGAGTGTGTATTGACCTGGTTATGCTTCCCAACCTCTTGGGAGGTGAGGGCCCCTTCCACAGCCAAGTGCTTTTCAGGGCCATTATCTTCTCATCCGAAGATGGAGTAGGCAACTGTCACATGGGAGCAATCCGCAGGCAAGGAAATAGGTTTTAAATGACCTGACAATTCCTACTGATAAGTGTGTCTACTTACAGTGTTGTGTTAGTTGAGAAGGACCCCAAGATTGAACTCAGTCTCTATTATCCACGTGCCATGGGCATAGAAATGGAATGAACTGTTCACAGGTACTCATTTTTGCTATACCTATCCTTAGGCCTTAAAAACTTAAAAACTTAGGGCTTAAAAACCCCACCCATGGGTTTACTTTCACTAAGGTAGTTTCTAATTTGCCAGGTCATTAAGTTGGTACAATGCCTAGTTACTACTATTGCCTTCAGTGCAGCCTTCAGCAGGTTCCTCATCAACTGTCTGGAAGGCCATCTCTAATACTCTTGCCCTTCTGGGTTACGTAAGACTTCTTTGCCATTCACAACAGAGTGATATTTTTGGCAGATCATCATTTGGCTGCCAGCATGGTATGCATTCTCTTCCTAAAGCAAGGTAATCTTAATTTTGGCAGAGAACAAGTTGTTTCTTTTGGGAGCATGTTGAGTCCTCTTTCATAAATTGTCGTTTGGATGCCAATAGATTATAGCCTCAACAGTAAAGTTCAATGAAAGGGACCAGTCTTCTATATGGCTACCTGGCAAGAGCACTGAGGTTTGTCCCCAAATTAACTAGGTTCTGGATCACTTTCCAAAGGGGGGGGAAAAAGATCTATTAGATTGCTTGATGAGGTTTCAGCCAGTCTCTAAAATTTGCAAGTTTTGACTCATTCACTTTGGAGATAAATTTTCATGTATCTTTGCCAAAATCCTATACATTACCGCTGTCCCTGTATACTGCAAAATCTTAGTGTGAGTTATCTCAGCTTAATTTGTACTTTCTTCATCAGGGAAATTCCAAATTACTGCTCAATTTTCCATTGTGATAGCGAGTAATGTGGATCTTAACTTAGAGAGAGGAATACTTGTCTCTGTGACAGCTTTTAGATTCCTGAGTGATCATCATGTTCAAGTTGCTCCTCCAAGATACCATTGGAGTCAGGACAGTTTTGCCTCGGAGATAAACATTAGTATACCCATATATTCATAGTGTACCCTTATCTACCTCTAATCCCTGATTTCCTTTACTTAATTATTTTTTTATATATTCAAAACTGCTTTGCAACCTGGCCTCACCTTCATAATTACGACTCCACATATAGAGGACTCTAATGACTTTCTTAAAGCTAAATATACCATTTTGCAGTCTTTTGTTTTATACAGACATATCCACACAGTTCTTCATTTTCTTGATATATATCATATGCTACCTTGGACCAATAATAATCTCTTATAGTCATTTATCCGATCATTTATTATAAACAAATATCTGTTGAGGACCTTCAATATACCTAGTCTATATCTTATACCTTTCTAGACAGATTAAAAATTATTAAGGATACTGATCATGTCTTGTACTCTTTTTTGATTCACTTTCACTAAGAACAATACTTTGCACATAATAAATGCTCAGTGTTTATTCACTAATTAAATTTCATTTGTAACCATATTTGAAATCTGTTGGGACCCTGTATGTACATCTTTCCTTTAAAAAAAAAACTCCAATTCATATATCAGATGCCATAAACATTGTTCTATACTCTGAGTGTTATTCTTTCCAAGGCATCTATTTATTTTTATGCAATTATTAAACACCAGTCACTACAACACATAAAATAATAGGCCGAAGAGAAAAAGAAGGCTCATGAAAATTTTTTTAAAGAAAGGATGTCGCCTTATAAACTACCCTCATTTCATGAGACCTCTCTTGCTTGTTCAGAACATAACTTCATATCTTTTTTTTACCTTCATATCTTTTAAAAAATATTATTCTGAGAACATACTGGATGTCATATATCTATGGCTGTTTAATGAGCAATTATTGATCAACGTGGTAAAGTTGAGCCAGAAGAGCTAACTGCAATTCATTTTGCTCCATTTTTAAAATCTGTAAAACAGGAATGGAATTAGTTGTCTTATCTCTCTTATAGGTTTTGTTACACATCCAATACTGTAATGTTCTCTATAAACTATTAAGAACTACATGAAAGGTGAAACCCTGGAGTTGCCTCTCTGGCAAGGTTTGGGTTCTAAGAACAGTATTTTAGGTGCAAATCACATACATCCAAAATTACCCTTTAAAAGACCTTAAGTGTGGGGCGCCTGGGTGGCTCAGTGGGTTAAGCCGCTGCCTTCGGCTGGGGTCATGATCTCAGGGTCCTGGGATCGAGTCCCACATCGGGCTCTCTGCTCAGCAAGAAGCCTGCTTCCCTCTCTCTCTCTCTCTCTCTCTCTCTCTGCCTTCCTCTCCATCTACTTGTGATCTCTCTCTGTCAAATAAATAAATAAAATCTAAAAAAAAAAAAAAAAAGACCTTAAGTGTCAATAAATTCAGCCCAGCTATTTTTCTCCCAGGATTGGAAGATATCACTATTTCTTTGGTTGAACACCAAATGAAGAATTGTATTTAATTTCCATTTACGGGTCATGTTATTAAAAAAATGCCCTGTATTTTTAAGAACTATCAGTACCCTCAGTTCCCTGAAATGCTCACACGAATAATAAGCATATAAGAATGGGGACCATTGAGTGAAGGAATAGCAGATTCACTTCTCACATCGCGTATATTTTATGAACTAAAACCTATAATTATGAACTTTTTACTAATGGTTTTATAATCCATGTTTCACTGGCTCCTGCCTTCGCCTGCTGATATAAGACCATCAGCTCCTTGAAAATCCTCTGCCCATAATTTCTTTTTTTTTTGACAGAGAGAGAGAGCACAAGTAAGCAGAGAGGCAGGCAGAGAGAGGGGGAAGCAGGCTCCCCGCTGAGCAGAGAGCCCAATGTGGGGCTTGAGCCTAGGACCCTGAGACCATGACCTGAGCTGAAGGCAGAGGCTTAACCCACTGAGCCACCCAGGCACCCCTGCCCATAATTTCTAAGAGCCCTGAGACAGTGTTTTATATGGATTCAAATATAAGACTTATCTGTGGCCACCTTTAAAATTTCTGTTGTCTTTGAACACTTCTGGTACTAATCCCAATTAAACCAGGTCACCACCACCTTCTACTGGACATGCTCATTATCTTCATTGTAGTCCTCAATGACTTAAAATGCTTCCGGGGTTTCTGGAGACTTCAGTATTGCAAAATTATGCTATATTTCCTGCAGAAGTGGAAACAACCCCTAATCACTCACCTATGGATTGTATTTTGTGATGTAATAAAGACTTTAATGCACTCCTATTTCTGCTCATGGTGCCTTCCAAGAGGAGTCTGCAAAGCTGGATTCATTAGAGAATGAATCTTCCAGATAGATAAGACATTATTCCCCCAATCCAAGAGTGACATCCAAGATATAGCATGACATGGCACTGACTAGTTGGGACACTAGCCTAGTGCACTCTAGCAGTGCAAACGACCAGAAAGTAGCCTAGCCAAACTCTCTTGTCAGTGGTACCCACACTTCTTGACAGTCTTTCTGCCAAATCCCTTGCGCAAATCACCTTGTGGCTCCCTAAACCCACCAATTTGCTAGATATGCAATGACGTGTCTGAATCTCAGTGGTGGACAAAGCTTTGTCTACTGTGTTTCTCTGTTATATTTGAATGCATTTAATCACAAAAATGATAAATTATATTATGGTGATAAAACCAACAAATGAATCAAACTTTTTATTTTTAGACCTTTCTTCTTTCCTTGTCCATATGTAAATATTTTATAAAATTGTAATTTTAATAATTATAATTAAGTTTCAATTTTCAAATGTAATCGTATAGCTTATTCTGCCAACATTTTTTTGAGTTCCTACTATGTGTACAATATCAACTGAGATCAAGAGAAATGCTTTACATCTCCATGTAGTTTCATTTACATGGGAAGAAAGTTAGTTATAAAGGCAAACAATATGGATGTCCTCTTTGGGTGACTCCTGTCAATTTTTACTTGATGGCCTCTGTGGTGCTGAGAAACACTTCACTTTAAGTCCTCTCATGCCAGATTAAAAGCTTAACCTCCACAGAATAGTTTACTTACTTAAGAGTTCCACCTGAATATGTAGAAGAATGAAACTCGACCATTCTCTTACACTGTACACAAAGATTAACTCGAAATGGATAAAAGACCTCAACGTGAGTCAGGAATCCATCAGAATCATAGAGGAGAACATAGGCAGTAACTTCTTCGATATCAGCCACAGCAACTTCTTTCAAGATATGTCTCCAAAGGCAAAAGAAACAAAAGCAAAAATGAACTTTTGGGACTTCATCAAGATCAAAAGCTTCTGCACAGCAAAGGAAACAGTCAACAAAACAAAGAGGCAACCCACGGAATGGGAGAAGATATTTGCAAATGACAGTACAGACAAAAGGCTGATACCCAGGATCTATAAAGAACTTCTCAATTTCAACACACACAAAACAGATAATCATGTCAAAAAATAGGCAGAAGACATGAACAGACTTCTTCAATGAAGACATACAAATGGCTATCAGACGCATGAAAAAATGTTTATCATCACTAGCCATCAGGGAGATTCAAATTAAAACCACATTGAGATACCACCTTACACCAGTTACAATGGCCAAAATTAGCAAGACAGGAAACAACATGTGTTGGAGAGGATGTGGAAAAAGGGGAACCCTCCTACACTGTTGGTGGGAATGCAAGTTGGTGCAGCCACTTTGGAGAACAGTGTGGGGATTCCTTAAGAAATTAAAAATAGAGAGGAGTCAAGATGGTGGAGAAGTAGCAGGCTGAGACTACTTCGGGTAGCGGGAGATCAGCTAAATAGCTTATCTAAAGATTGCAAACACCTACAAATCCAACGGGAGATTGAAGAGAAGAAGAACAGCAATTCTAGAAACAGAAAATCAACCACTTTCTGAAAGGTAGGACTGGCGGAAAAGTGAATCCAAAGCGACGGGAAGATAGACCGCGGGGGGAGGGGCCGGCTCCCGGCGAGCGGTGGAGCAACGGAGCAAAATCAGGACTTTTAAAAGTCTGTTCCGCTGAGGGACATTGCTCCAGAGGCTTAACTGGGGTGAAGCCCAGGCGGGGTCAGCGCGGCCTCAGGTCCCGCAGGGTCACAGAAGGATCGGGGGTGTCTGAGTGTTGCAGAGCTTACCGGTATTAGAACGGGGAAGCCGGCTACAGAGACAGAGCCGAGGAGTGACTCTCAGCTCGGGGTTGCCTTGAACCGGTCGCAGGCTCGGTCAGCTCGGAGCACGGCCGGAGGCCAGGCTGACGGGAGTCATTGGGCGCTGTTCTCTGAGGGCGCACTGAGGAGTGGGGCCCCGGGCTCTCGGCTCCTCCGGGCCGGAGACCGGGAGGCCGCCATCTTCATTCCCGTCCTCCAGACTCTACGGAAAGCGCTCAGGGAACAAAAGCTCCCGAAAGCGAACCCGAGCGGATTACTCAGCGCGGCCCCGGGTAAGGGCGGTGCAACTCTGCCTGGGGCAAAGACGCTTGAGAATCACTACAACAGGCCCCTCCCCCAGAAGATCAACGGGAAATCCAGCCAGGACCAAGTTCACCTACCCAGGAGTACAGTTTCAATACCAAGGAGAGCGGCGGAATTCCAGAGGAGAAGAAAGCAAAGCACAGAACTCATGGCTCTCTCCCCATGATTTTTTAGCCTTGCAGTTAATTTAATTTTTTTTTCTTTTTCAATTTTTTTTTCTTTTTCTCTTCTTCTGCTAAATTTTTTTAACTTTTACTGTTTCCTTTTTTAACGTTTTTTAAATAGTTTATCTAATATATATATTTTTTCCTCTTTTTATATTTTTTCTTTATCGGCTTTCTTTTTTTAAATAGTTTCTTTTTTTTTTTTTTTTTTGAACCCCTTTTTATCCCCTTTCTCCCCCCTCACGATTCGGGATCTCTTCTGATTTGGCTAAAGCATATTTTCCTGGGGTTGTTGCCACCCTTTTAGTATTTTACTTGCTCCTTCATAAACTCTTATCTGGACAAAATGACAAGGCGGAAAAATTCACAACAAAAAAAAGAACAAGAGGCAGTACCAAAGGCTAGGGACCTAATCAATACAGACATTGGTAATATGTCAGATATAGAGTTCAGAATGACGATTCTCAAGGTTCTAGCCGGGCTTGAAAAAGGCATGGAAGATATTAAAGCAACCCTCTCGGGAGATATAAAAGCCCTTTCTGGAGAAATAAGAGAACTAAAATCTAACCAAGTTGAAATCAAAAAAGCTATTAATGAGGTGCAATCAAAAATGGAGGCTCTCACTGCTAGGATAAATGAGGCAGAAAAGAATTAGCGATATAGAAGACCAAATGACAGAGAATAAAGAAGCTGAGCAAAAGAGGGACAAACAGCTACTGGACCACGAGGGGAGAATTCGAGAGATAAGTGACACCATAAGATGAAACAACATTAGAATCAAAGGATTCCAGAAGAAGAGGAAACAGAGAGGGGAGCAGAAGGTATATTGGAGAGAATTATTGGAGAGAATTTCCCCAATATGGCAAAGGGAACAAGCATCAAAATTCAGGAGGTTCAGAGAACCCCTCCTCAAAATCAATAAGAATAGGTCCACACCCCGTCACCTAATAGTAAAATTTACAAGTCTTAGTGACAAAGAAAAGATCCTGAAAGCAGCCCGGGAAAAGAAGTCTGTAACGTACAATGGTAAAAATATTAGATTGGCAGCAGACTTATCCACAGAGACCTGGCAGGCCAGAAAGAGCTGGCATGATATATTCAGAGTACTAAATGAGAAAAACATGCAGCCAAGAATACTATATCCAGCTAGGCTATCATTGAAAATAGAAGGAGAGATTAAAAGCTTCCAGGACAAACAAAAACTGAAAGAATTTGCAAATACCAAACCAGCTCTACAGGAAATATTGAAAGGGGTCCTCTAAGCAAAGAGAGACCCTAAAAGTAGTAGATCAGAAAGAAACAGAGACAATATACAATAACAGTCACCTTATAGGCAATACAATGGCACTAAATTCATATCTCTTAATACTTACCCTGAATGTTAATGGGCTAAATGCCCCAATCAAAAGACACAGGGTATCAGAATGGATAAAAAAACAAAACCCATCTATATGTTGCCTACAAGAAACTCATCTTAAACCCGAAGACACCTCCAGGTTTAAAGTGAGGGGGTGGAAAAGAATTTACCATGCTAATGGACATCAGAAGAAAGCAGGAGTGGCAATCCTTATATCAGATCAATTAGATTTTAAGCCAAAGACTATAATAAGAGATGAGGAAGGACACTATATCATACTCAAAGGAACTGTCCAACAAGAAGATCTAACAATTTTAAATATCTATGCCCCTAACGTGGGAGCAGCCAACTATTTAAACCAATTAATAACAAAATCAAAGAAACACATCGACAAGAATACAATAATAGTAGGGGATTTTAACACTCCCCTCACTGAAATGGACAGATCATCCAAGCAAAAGATCAACAAGGAAATCAAGGCCTTAAATGACACACTGGACCAGATGGACATCACAGATATATTCAGAACATTTCATCCCAAAGCAACAGAATACACATTCTTCTCTAGTGCACATGGAACATTCTCCAGAATAGATCACATTCTTGGTCCTAAATCAAGTCTCAACCGGTATCAAAAGATTGGGATCATTCCCTGCATATTTTCAGACCACAATGCTCTAAAGCTAGAACTCAATAACAAGAGGAAATTTGGAAAGAACCCAAATACATAGAGACTAAACAGCATCCTTCTAAAGAATGAATGGGTCAACCAGGAAATTAAAGAAGAATTGAAAAAATTTATGGAAACAAATGATAATGAAAACACAACGGTTCAGAATCTGTGGGACACAACAAAGGCAGTCCTGAGAGGAAAATATATAGCGGTACAAGCCTTTCTCAAGAAACAAGAAAGGGCTCAGGTACACAACCTAACCCTACACCTCAAGGAGCTGGAGAAAGAACAAGAAAGAAACCCTAAACCCAGCAGGGGAAGAGAAATCATAAAGATTAGAGCAGAAATCAATGAAATAGAAACCAAAAAAACAATAGAACAAATCAACGAAACTAGGAGCTGGTTCTTTGAAAGAATTAATAAGATTGATAAACCCCTGGCCAGACTTATCAAAAAGAAAAGAGAAAGGACACAAATAAATAAAATCATGAATGAAAGAGGAGAGATCACAACGAACACCAAAGAAATACAGACAATTATAAGAACATACTATGAGCAACTCTACGCCAACAAATTTGACAATCTGGAAGAAATGGATGCATTCCTAGAGACATATAAACTACCACAACTGAACCAGGAAGAAATAGAAAGCCTCAACAGACCCATAACCAGTAAGGAGATTGAAACAGTCATCAAAAATCTCCAAACTAACAAAAGCCCAGGGCCAGACGGCTTCCCGGGGGAATTCTACCAAACATTTAAAGAAGAACTAATTCCTATTCTCCTGAAACTGTTCCAAAAAATAGAAATAGAAGGAAAACTTCCAAACTCATTTTATGAGGCCAGCATCACCTTGATCCCAAAACCAGACAAGGATCCCAACAAAAAAGAGAACTACAGACCAATATCCTTGATGAACACAGATGCAAAAATTCTCGCCAAAATACTAGCCAATAGGATTCAACAGTACATTAAAAGGATTATTCACCATGACCAAGTGGGATTTATTCCAGGGCTGCAAGGTTGGTTCAACATCCGCAAATCAATCAATGTGATACAACACATTAATAAAAGAAAGAACAAGAACCATATGATACTCTCCATAGATGCTGAAAAAGCATTTGACAAAGTACAGCATCCCTTCCTGATCAAAACTCTTCAAAGTGTAGGGATAGACGGTACATACCTCAATATTATCAAAGCCATCTATGAAAAACCCACCGCAAATATCATTCTCAATGGAGAAACACTGAAAGCTTTTCCGCTAAGGTCAGGAACACGGCAGGGATGTCCGTTATCACCACTGCTATTTAACATAGTACTAGAAGTCCTAGCCTCAGCAATCAGACAACAAAAGGAAATTAAAGGCATCCAAATCGGCAAAGAAGAAGTCAAACTATCACTCTTTGCAGATGATATGATACTCTATGTGGAAAACCCAAAAGACTCCACTCCAAAACTGCTAGAACTTGTACAGGAATTCAGTAAAGTGTCAGGATATAAAATCAATGCACAGAAATCAGTTGCATTTCTCTACACCAACAACAAGACAGAAGAAAGAGAAATTAAGGAGTCCATCCCATTTACAATTGCACCCAAAACTATAAGATACCTAGGAATAAACCTAACCAAAGAGACTAAGAATCTATACTCAGAAAACTATAAAGTACTCATGAAAGAAATTGAGGAAGACACAAAGAAATGGAAAAATGTTCCATGCTCCTGGATTGGAAGAATAAATATTGTGAAAATGTCTATGCTACCTAAAGCAATCTACACATTTAATGCAATTCCTATCAAAGTACCATCCATTTTTTTCAAAGAAATGGAACAAATAATCCTAAAATTTATATGGAACCAGAAAAGACCTCGAATAGCCAAAGGAATATTGAAAAAGAAAGCCAAAGTTGGTGGCATCACAATTCCGGACTTCAAGCTCTATTACAAAGCTGTCATCATCAAGACAGCATGGTACTGGCACAAAAACAGACACATAGATCAATGGAACAGAATAGAGAGCCCAGAAATGGACCCTCAAGTCTATGGTCAACTCATCTTCGACAAAGCAGGAAAGAATGTCCAATGGAAAAAAGACAGCCTCTTCAATAAATGGTGTTGGGAAAATTGGACAGCCACATGCAGAAAAATGAAATTGGATCATTTCCTTACACCACACACGAAAATAGACTCAAATTGGATGAAGGATCTCAACGTGAGAAAGGAATCCATCAAAATCCTTGAGGAGAACACAGGCAGCAACCTCTTCGACCTCAGCCGCAGCAACATCTTCCTAGGAACATCACCAAAGGCAAGGGAAGCAAGGGCAAAAATGAACTTTTGGGATTTTATCAAGATCAAAAGCTTTTGCACAGCAAAGGAAACAGTGAACAAAACCAAAAGACAACTGACAGAATGGGAGAAGATATTTGCAAATGACATATCAGATAAAGGGCTAGTGTCCAAAATCTATAAAGAACTTAGCAAACTCAACACCCAAAGAACAAATAATCCAATCAAGAAATGGGCAGAGGACATGAACAGACATTTCTGCAAAGAAGACATCCAGATGGCCAACAGACACATGAAAAAGTGCTCCATATCACTCGGCATCAGGGAAATACAAATCAAAACCACCATGAGATATCACCTCACCCCAGTCAGAATGGCTAAAATTAACAAGTCAGGAAATGACAGATGCTGGCGAGGATGCGGAGAAAGGGGAACCCTCCTACACTGTTGGTGGGAATGCAAGCTGGTGCAACCACTCTGGAAAACAGCATGGAGGTTCCTCAAAATGTTGAAAATAGAACTACCCTATGACCCTGCAATTGCACTGCTGGGTATTTACCCTAAAGATACAAACGTAGTGATCCGAAGGGGCACGTGCACCCGAATGTTTATAGCAGCAATGTCTACAATAGCCAAACTATGGAAAGAACCTAGATGTCCATCTACAGACGAATGGATAAAGAAGATGTGGTATATATACACAATGGAATACTATGCAGCCATCAAAAGAAGTGAAATCTTGCCATTTGCGACGACGTGGATGGAATTAGAGGGTATCATGCTTAGCGAAATAAGTCAATCAGAGAAAGACAACTATCATATGATCTCCCTGATATGAGGGAGAGGAGATGCAACATGGGGGGATGAAGGGGTAGGAGAAGAGTAAATGAAACAAGATGGGATTGGGAGGGAGACAAACCATAAGTGACTCTTAATCTCACAAAACAAACTGAGGGTTGATGGGGGGAGGGGGTTGGGAGAGGGGGGTGGGGTTATGGATATTGGGGAGGGTATGTACTATGGTGAGTAGTGTAGTAGTAGTATGCTGTGAAGTGTGTAAACCTGGCGATTCGCAGACCTGTACCCCTGGGGATAAAAATATATGTTTATAAAGCTGTATAAAAAAAAAAAAAAGAAAAAAGAAAAAAGAAAGGATGAATACCCAAGTTTTGTAGCAACATGGACGGGACTGGAAGAGATTATGCTGAGTGAAATAAGTCAAGCAGAGAGAGTCAATTATCATATGGTTTCACTTATTTGTGGAGCATAACAAATAGCATGGAAGACAAGGGGAGATGGAGAGGAGAAGGGAGTTGAGGGAAATTGGAGGGGGAGGTGAACCATGAGAGACTATGGACTCTGAAAAACGATCTGAGAATTTTGAAGGGGTGGGGGGTGGGAGGTTGGGGGCACCAGGTGATGGGTATTGTAGAGGGCACGGATTGCATGGAGCACTGGGTGTGGTGCAAAAATAATGAATACTGTTATGCTGAAAAAATAAAAAATTAAAAAAAAAAAGAAATAACACGGAGGACATGGGGAGATGGAAAGGAGAAGGGAGTTGAGGGAAATCAGAGTGGAAGATGAACCATGAGAAACTGTGGACTCTGAGGGGCGCCTGGGTGGCTCAGCGGGTTAAAGCCTCTGCCTTCAGCTCAGGTCATGATCCCAGTGTCCTGGGATCGAGTCCCGCATCAGGCTCTCTGCTCAGCGGGGAGCCTGCTTCCTCCTTTCTCTGCCTTCCTCTCTGCCTACTTGTGATCTCTGTCTGTCAAATAAATAAAATCTTAAAAAAAAAAAAAGAAATTAAAAATAGAGCTTCCCTATGACCCTGCAATTGCACTACTGGGTATTTACCCCAAAGATACAGATGTAGTAAAAAGAAAGGCCATTGTACCCCAATGTTTATAGGAGCAATGGCCACGGTCGCCAAAATTCTCTTGTCACTTATGGCATGGAGCACTGGGTGTGGTGCATAAACAATGAATTCTGTTACGCTGAAAAGAAATTAATTAAAAAAAAAATCGCCCATTTAAAAAAAAAAAGAGTTCCAGCTGACTTGGCCCTGTAAGAGATTGATTGATTGATTGATTTTCAGTGTTCCAAGATTCATTGTTTGTGCACCACACCCAGTGCTCCATGCAACAGGTGCCCTCTTTAATACCCACCACCAGGCTCACCCAACCCCGCCACCGCCCTCCCCTCCAAAAACCTCAGTTTGTTTCTTAGAGACCACAGTCTCTCATGGTTCATCTCCCCCTCTGATTTCCCCCAACTCACTTCTCCTCTCCATTTCCCAATGTCCTCTGTGTTATTCCTTATGCTCCACAAGTAAGTGAAACTATATAACTGACTCTCTCTTCTTGACTTATTTCACTCAGCATAATCTCTTCCAGTCCCATCCATGTTGATACAAAAATTGGGCATTCATCCTTTCTGATGGAGGAATAATACTCCATTGTATATATGGACCATATCTTCTTTAACCATTCGTCTGTTGAAGGGCATCTTGGCTCTTTCCGCAATTTGGTGACTGTGGCCATTGCTGCTATGAACATTGGGGTACAGATGGCCCTTCTTTTCACTACATCTGTATCTTTGGAGTAAATACCCAGTAGTGCAATTGCAGGGTCATAGGGTAGCTCTATTTTTAATTTCTTTTTTTTTTTTTTAAAGATTTTATTTATTTATTTGACAGAGAGATCACAAGCAGGCAGAGAGGCAGGCAGAGAGAGAGGAGGAAGCAGGCTCCCTGCCGAGCAGAGAGCCCGATGCGGGGCTCGATCCCAGGACTCCGAGATCATGACCTGAGCCGAAGGCAGCGGCTCAACCCACTGAGCCACCCAGGCGCCCCTCTATTTTTAATTTCTTAAGGAATCTCCACACTATTTTCCTACGTGGATGCACCAACTTGCATTGCCACTAATAGTGCAAGAGGGTTCCCCTTTCTCCACAACCTCTCCAACACTTGTTGTTTACTGTCTTGTTGATTTTGGCCATTCTAACTGGTATAAGGCGGTATCTCAATGGGCAGAAGACACGAACAGACACTTCTCCAAAGAAGACATACAAATGGCTAACAGACACATGAAAAAATGTTCATCATCTTTAGCCATCAGGGAGATTCAAGACATTTATTTTTAATTCTAAAAGGGCCCATACACTTTTGACCTTGAAAATATTTTAAAAGTGAAGATAAACAGACCATAGTTAGGTTTTAAAACCTAATATACAGCAGTTACCGCAATTTGCAAGCAAATTGTTTCTCATCTGCAAGCAAATGTGTTTCCCACCATTATCTGGCATAGTCCTGGGCACACAGCAGACACACAATAAGCACTTCCTAGTGGAATCAGGATATTCAATATTGGGTCTTTTCATGTGTTTTCCAACACAGACCAGCAACATTTATAAAATTTATAGAATCACAGCCAAAGACTTTAATGATAAAAATCAGGATAATTTGCACCACTTTTAATAAGACTAAATGGGAAAACTGTATATTTAAATTCTCAGAAAATGGTTAGAGAAAGTCAAATACTGATAGGAAGATGTGCTCAACTGTCTCAGACTTGTTGATTCCTCAAAAAGAAAAAAAAAACAGTTTTGACTGGCTGCATAATATGGACTTAATATAATTTACCTAACTACACCTCTGTTATTTGATACTGTTTTCCCTTATTTCTCTAGGTTTATATCTTATATGCTAATCTTATATGCATAATTTCAAACTACTTCCAGCTCTCAATACCTCACTACATACATTTCTGGCATTAACCTCTTCTTTTTGCCTGTATGTTCTTCCTTTTACCCATCTGGAAAACTGACCTTTGTTTAAAACAGTGGTCTATAAACTGCCTTCTTAGGAGGGCATATGTTATAAGCATAAAAAAAACTGAAAGGATTCGTCATGGCTTTGTTTTCCTTTTATCTTGGATAGTACGCTCCTTTGGATGGTAAGATTAGAGTATTAATATATGATCTGTCAAAGGCTTGATAGGAAACTTTTAATACAACCAGAGTGTACTTCACAGTGGCAATATTTCAAACATGGTCCTTCTTTTTGGGTAGTCACCCATTACTTTCCCATTTGGGCACACCTCATTGGTTGGAACAAGCATGTCCAAGTATGCTGTCTTTTGACTCTGGGCACATTTCAGCAACCACACAAGTATGTTCCCTCAGAGGCTTTCCTACAGTGACAACGTCTTATATCTGCTAAAATATCTCCCACAATTCTCCATTGTCTGCAAAACAGAGTCCAGATATCTTGGTGTAACATTCAAAGCTCTGTCAAATCTGGCCTCAGACTACCTTTTAAACCTTATCTTCCATTAGTCTTCTCTATCAACTTTCTGTTCTAGCCAAACTGGTTTTTCTGAAGTCAGAAGAACAGACTTCCATTGCCCTTAGTAGTTCTGATAGCTCCACCAACCTCAAGAGTTTACTAGAAGGGGGTTTGTTTAGGGGGTTGGAAATGAAGTGGTGGAAAATAATTTACTTCCTTTCTCTTTTCTTCATCTTCAAATCCTAGTACTCATCCTTTCAAATCCACTTTAGATTGAAGTGTTTTTCACTTACCTATTATAAACAGGACAGTGTGAGCAGTTTGAGCAAATTATGTTCTCCCTCATAAATTTTTTATGGATTCAAAATGTGATTTTAAATAAATATTTATTTAACTTTCCAGGTGTTTGTTTTCCTAGAAGATAAGCTCCCCAAGGGCACAGAGCCACTCATGTGGCTCATGTACCTCTTTATATCAGGTGTCTTTGTAACAGATGTGATGTCTTGCATACAATATGTACTTAGTAGATAGATATTGACGAGTTTTATTAATTTAACTCACATTACAAAAGATTAACAATAAAAATGTTATCCAAAATGTTGGATAGCTTTGCTGAGAAATTTGGAGCCTTTGTTAAGAATCCCATGCAATCAGAGGCTTTCTGAAGAATATGTGAATCACAGTGAAGAAATGAATTAATTTGGGGATGAATTTCCTTTAAAACCAAATACACTTATTGTAAAAATATTAAATGAAAATATTTAAGGTTAATATTTTCATCTATGATTAAATATGCTAATATATTAACAAAATTATTCCAATTTCTATCTTCCTTTTCAATCTTGATCCAAATGTATGTATATGTAGCAGAATCAGAAATCTGGTAACATACAATCTGCAGTTCTATATTTTTCATTTAGTATTGTTTCTGAGCTGCTATTAGTCTTTACATTGTTACTGACTGCACAATATATGGACTTACTATAATTTACCTAACTACACCTCTACCTAATACTCTTTATTTTCTCTAGGTTTGTATCCTATATGCTAATCTTATATGCATTATTTCAAACTACCTCCAATTCTCTCAATATCTCATTACATTTCTGGCATTGCATAACCTCTTCTCTTTGCCTGTATGTTCTTCCCTTTATCCATCTGGAAAACTGACCTTTGTTTAAAATAGTTGTCTACAAATATTTTTGATCTTACACCCTACAAGTAAAGAATGTATTAATATTTGTTCCGATATAATCTGCATATTTATAAAACATACACTCTTGACCTAATGTAATGTACACATATAAGACATATAGGAATAAAAAAAGGATATAGTACAAAAAACAATATTTAAATATTGATTTTTAATTAAGCCCTCAAACAGTTTTGTTCTCACCCCTCACCTCCTCAAAACTAGTAACACTGTCCCAGATGCAAAGTCTTTAAACATTTTGGTAATTGTAAAGACATCACACCAGCACTGGCTACATCTTAATTATACTTAAATTTAGGGTAAGCTTTGTCTTTACCTATAGTGGATGGTAACTTTGTATTTCCAAAATACCTTCCCAAGAATTTCAGAATGTTCAGGCCCATTTCTTGTCAAATTTGCTTAGCTCATACTGTTTTTACCTAATGATGTAAAATGATGAAGAGTTTCTACCAAGAGCAGGGGAATGTTGTTTTTTTGTTGTTGTTGTTCACTTTTGCACTGTTTGTTCACTTACTCTTGCACTGTTAGTAAAATATGTCATCTATATTTGTAGGAATCATTTCCACCTGTGAGGCTTGATTTCATTAAAAGCCAAATATGACTGAAAATCCACCTAATTAAGCACAAATAAAGTGCCATATATTGCTGTGGACTTAAAAAGCAGGAGGGTGCCTTGTATTCACAACTCCTTCAAGACTGTGTATCCCTCCTCTTCCTTTAGGATAGCTGTAATGTGAACCATATGACACCTCTTCCTCTGACACAGGTTCTGAGAAGGATGCCAGTATTTACCAGTTAATTAATCATTAGAAAGGTAATTTCTTACTTTTCAAAGATAAAAATAACTACAAAAGGTTATTCTGGGGACGCCTGGGTGGCTCAGTTAGTTACTCGGCTCAGGTCATGATCCCAGCGTCCTGGGATCGAGTCCCACATCGGGCTCCTTGCTCATCAGAGAGCCTGCTTCTCCCTCTGCCTCTGCCTGCCATTCTGTCTGCCTGTGCTTGCTCTCTCTCCCTCTCTCTCTCTGACAAATAAATAAATAAAATCTTAAAAAAAAAAAAAAGGTTATTCTGTACAACCTTTGGGTGCATACACTCAATTTTGGAGACCAGTAGTTTAAACACAACTTAGAAAATGATCTCTGGGACATCTCTCCCCCACACTAGTCCATAGCTGCCCAAATGACATTACGATGTTGTCTCTTTACAAGTCTCCGCTCCACAAAAGCTCCTCTAAGACTAGAACAAGACAGTAGTCCTCTCTGAATGGCTTTATCTTGATATTTCTGTGTTCTTAGGCCTGACACAGTGCCCTACAAAGAGATCAGGAGCTGAATAAAGGATCACTAAATGGATTTTTGTGAAACTTCTTATGGATTGTTTCTTTCAGATGATTTTCTAAGGAGAAATTCCCAGGGCAAGGGTACAGGAATTAAGTTATAGGTTTGAAAACTACTTTCTAGCTATGTAAACTTGAGCAAGTTACTTCTCCTGTTCCTCAGTTTTCTCATCAGTAAAATAGAGAAAAATTTCATTTACAATATAAGGGCTTATGTGCCCCAAACACCTACCACAGTCCTCAGATGAGTTAACTTTTATTGTTGGTAAAAGGTACAATTTTCATTAAATGGGACTCTGAGTGGAAAGGAGAGACCAAAAGTAACAAAGACAAGAAAAGCTCAGAAAACCTCCAGAAAAAACAAGTAATAATATGGCAATGAATACATGTCAATCAATAATTACTTTGAATGTAAATGGATTAAACATGCCAATCAAAAGACATTTGATGTCTGAGTGGCTCAGTCGGTTAATGCCTGGGATCAAATCCTGCATTGGGCTCCTTGCTCAGTGAAGAGCCTACTTCTGCCTCTGCCTGCTGTGCTCCGTAGTTGTGTGTGCACACTTGATCTTTCTCCTCTGACAAATAAATCTTTGGGGGAGGGGGGAAGACATAGGGTGTCAGAACTGATTAAAACAAAACAAAACAAAATAAAACAAGACCCATCTATATGCTGCCTACAAGAGACTCGTTTTAGACCTAAGGACACCTGCAGATTGAAAGTGAGGAGGTGGAGAAACATTTATCAGGCAAATGGATGTCTAAAGAAGGGGAGTAGCAATACTTATATTGGACAAACTAGGCTTTAAAACAGACTGTGAAGTGCTGCATAGCTCAGTCAGGTAAGCACTCAACTCTTGATTTCGGCTCAGATCATGATCTCAGTGTTGTGAGACTGAGCCCTGTGCCAGGCTCCACCCTGGGCATGGAACCTGCTTGAGACTTCACTCTCTCCCTCTCGCCCTTCCCCTACCCCCACTTGCTCTCAATAAATAAATATATAACTAAAACAAAGACTGTAACAAGAGACAAAGAAGGGAACTATATAATCATAAAGGGGACAAACCAATTGTAAATATTTATGCACCCAACATGAGAGCACCCAAATATATAAAACAATCAATAACAAGCATAAAGGAACTAATTGATAATAATACTATAATATTGGGGGACTTTAAAACCCCACTTACACCAATGGACAGATCATGTAAACAGAAAATAAACAATGAAACAATGGCTTTGAATGACACACTGGACCAGATGGACTTAACAGATATATTCAGAACATTCCATCCTTAAAGCAGCAGAATACACATTCTTTGCAAGTGCACATGGAACATTCTCCAGAATATCTCATCAGAAAACAGGCCTCAACAAATACCATACCATAGTCATACCATGCATCTTTTCTGACTATAACACTATAAAACTAGAAGTCAACCACAAGAAAAAATCTGGAAAGACCAAAAATACATGGAGGTTGAACACCATGCTACTAAACAATGAAAGAGTCAATCAGGAAATCAAAGAAGAAATTATTAAAAAATACATGGAAACAAGTGAAAATAAAAACACAACAGTCCGAGACCTTCGGGATACACCAAAAGCAATCCTAAGAGGGAAATGTACAGCAATACAGGCCTGTCTCAAGAAGCAAGAAAAATCTCAAATAAACAACCCAGCTTTACACCTACAGGAGCTAGAAAAAGAACAACAAACGAAGCCTAACGCCAGCAGAAGGAAGGAAATAATAAGGATTAGGGCAGAAATAAATGATACAGAAACTTAAAACAACAACAACAACAACAACAACAAGAGAACAGATCAATGAAACCAGGAGCTGGTTCTCTGAAAAAAATAATAAAATTGAGAAACCTCTAGTCAGACTTGTCAAAAAGAAAAGAGAAAGGGCCCAAATAAATAAAATCACAAACAAGAAAGGAGAAATCACAACCAATAACACAGAAATACAATTATGAGAGAATATCACGAAAAACTATATGCCGACAAAGTGAACAACCTAGAAGAAATGGATAATTTCCTAGAAACATATAAACTACCAAAACTGAAATAGGAAGAAATAGAAAACTTCAACAGGCTGATAACAAGCAAAGAATTGAATCAGTAATCAAAAAACTCCCAACAAACAAAAGTCCAGGACCAGATGGCTACACAGGTGAATTCTACCATTTAAAAAAGAGTTAATACCTATTTTTCTGAAATTGTTCCAAAAAATAGAAAAGGAAGGAAAAGTTCCAAATTCATTTTATGAGGCCAGCATTACCCTCAAACCCAAACCAGATAAAGACTCCCCTAAAAAACTCCAAGCCAGATCTCTGATGAATATGGAGGCAAAAATTCTCACGAAAATACTAGCAAACCAAAGTCAACAATACATTTTTTTTTAAAGATTTTATTTATTTGACAGACAGAGATCACAAGCAGGCAGAGAGGCAGGCAGAGAGAGAGGGGGAAGCAGGCTCCCCGCTGAGCAGAGAGCCCGATGTGGGGCTGGATCCCAGGACCCTGAGATCATGACCTGAGCTGAAGGCAGAGGCTTAACCCACTGAGCCACCCAGGCGCCCCAACAATACATTTAAAAAAAAATCACTCATCATGAGTAAGTGGGATTTATTCCTGGGTTACAAGTGTGATTCAATATTCACAAATCAATCAATATGACACACCACATTAATAAAGGAAAGGAGAAACATATGATCATTTTAATAGATGCAGAAAAAGGATCTGACAAAGCACAACATTCATTCATGATAAAAACTCTCAATAAAGTAGGTTTAGTGGGAACATACCTCAACACAATAAATGCCATATATGAGAAACCCACAGCTAATATCATACTAAATGGGGAACAAATGAGAGCTTTTCCTCTATGGTCAGGAATAAGCACGGATGTCCACTCTCACCACTCTCACCACTGTTATTTAACACTATTATTTAACACAGCATTGGAAGTCCAAGCCACAGCAATCAGACAACAAAAAGAAATAACAGGCACCCACATAGGCAAGGAAGAACTAAAACTTTCACTATTTGCAAATGACATGATACTAACATATAGAAAACCCAAAAGAGTCCACCAAGAAAAACCTGCTAGAACTGATAAATAAATTCAGTAAAGTCACAGGATACAAAATCAATATACAGAAATCTGTTGCATTTCTATACACTGATAATTGTATTGCAATCCTATACACTAATAACAAAACAGCAGAAAGAGTAATTAAGAAATCAATCCCATTTACAACTGCACCAAAAACAAAAAGATACCTAGGAGTAAACCTAACCGAAGAGAAAGACCTGTACTCTGTACTCTGAAAACTATAAAACCCTGAAGAAAGAAACTGAAGATGACACAAAGGAAAGACATCTCATGCTCAAGGATCAGAAGAACAAATACTGTTGAAATGTCTATACTACCCAAAGCAATCTCCACATTTAATGCAATTCCTGCCAAAATACCACCAGCATTTTTCAGAGCCAGAACAAATAATCCTAACATTTGTAGGGACCACAAAAGATCCCAAAGAGCCAAAGCAAACTTGAAAAAGAAAAACAAAGCTGGGAACATCACAATTCCAGATTTTAAGTTACATTACAAAGTTGTAGTGATCAAAACAGTATGGTACTGGCACAAAAACAGATACTTAGATCAACAGAACAGAAAACCCAGAAAGAACCACAACTATATGGTCAATTAATCCTGACAAAGCAGGAAAGAATATCCAATGGGAAAAAGTCTCTTCAACAAATGGTGTTTGGAAAACTGGAGAGTAACATGCAGAAGAATGAAACTGGACTTTATTACATCAAACACAAAAATAAATTAAAAAATTAAAGACCTAAATGTGAGACCTGAAACCATAACAATCCTAGAAGAGAATACGGGCAGTAACTTCTTTGACATTGGTTACAGCATCTCCCTTCTAGACATGTTTCTTGAGGCAGGGGAAACAAAAGCAAAAACAAACTATTTGGACTTCATCAAAATAAAAAGCTTTTGCACAGCAAAACAATCAGCGAAATTAAGAGCCTACAGAATGGGAGAAGCTATTTGCAAGGACTACCTGAGAAAGGGTTAGCATAAAACTCAACATCCAAAACATAATTACTTACCTTTCCTGTTAGATTATTTTCCTATAGAACATTTATCAACATTATTGACTAATGGTGCCTGTGTAAGTTGCAGTTTATTAATTCCTAATCAAATTGAGCGATTTCACTTTTCTTTCATTCTTCTACAGTCTTACCTTTGTGTTTTCTTCTTCTTCTTTTTTTTTTTTTTAAAGATTTTATTTATTTATTTTGAGAGAGAAACAGTGAGAGAGAGCATGAGCGAGGAGAAGGTCAGAGAGAGAAGCAGACTCCCCAGGGAGCTGGGAGCCTGATGCGGGACTCGATCCCGGGACTCCCAGGATCATGACCTGAGCCGAAGGCAGTGGTCCAACCAACTGAGCCACCCAGGCGTCCCTTCTTCTTCTTTTTTAAAGGTTTTTATTGTACTTTTTAAAAAGATTTTATTTATTTATTTGACAGAGATCACAAGTAGGCAGAGAGGCAGGCAGAGAGAGGGAGAGGAGGAAGCAGGCTCCCTCCTGAGCAGAGAGACCGATGCAGGACTCGATCCCAGGATCCTGAGATCATGACCTGAGCCGAAGGCAGAGGCTTAACCCACTGAGCCACCCAGGCACCCCCTCTGTGTTTTCTTAAATGTTTTGTTTCTTATGTAAAAGTGGTAAATGAAGATATTACTGGAAAGCATGGAGACAATAAAGATCATCCAAAATGCCATCAAAGTTAATTATTTCCAGACATCTGTGTGTGCTTGCACAATTTTATGTGAATGAGATAAACAATGTAACTTTTTTTTTCTTTTTCAAAATTCTTTTTTTTTTTAAGATTTTATTTATTTATTTGACAGAGATTACAGGTAGGCAGAGAGGCAGTCAGAGAGAGGAGGAAGCAGGCTCCCCGCTGAGCAGAGAGCCCGATGCGCGGCTCGATCCCAGGACCCCGGGACCATGACCTGAGCCGAAGGCAGAGGCTTTAACCCACTGAGCCACCCAGGCGCCCCACAATGTAACTTTTTGATGGAAGGCAGACTAATCTAGCAGAAAGACACTCAGGTGTAAATCCCATCCCAGCTCTGTCATTTTTTAAAAAAAGATTTATTTATTTCGAGAGAGAAAGTTAGAGCAAGTACACAAATGCAAGTGGGAGGAGGGGCAAAGAGAATCCTCAAGCAGATTCCATGGTGCCCACGACCCATGACCTGAGCTAAAACCAAGAATTGGATGCTCAACCATGAACCACCCAGGTGCCCTTCCAGCTCTGCCATTTACTGATCATGTGACTTGAGTGTGTATTTACTTTTCCCTCCATGTATTAAAAGAAGGGCTAATAACAACTATCTCAGGGTTTTGAGAGAAATGACATTGGTACTCAATAATGTAAGTTTATTTTCCCTTTTTCTTAATCTTTGACCTTGACATTGGAGGGCTTTCCTAGAGTTCATCACTAAACAACTCCTGTTTATCTCATAGTATTTGACTGCAAGTATCTGGAACAAAGAGACCATATCTTACTAAATTTTGAGGAGTCCCAAAATGTTGGCTAAATAAATGAGGTCCTAAATAGAAGAGTTTTCTTGTGACTTCTATTTGGAATGGTTGACTCTGGGTTCATTTAATTAAACTGCATCTCATATTCTATTTGCTATCTTCATTCTTAACGCTACCTATATTTTCTCCTAGTTTCAATGAAAAATGCAGCTAAGTGGGAGTGCCTGGGTGGCTCAGTTAGTTTAGTGTCTGATTCTCTCTCTCCCTTTTTTTGAATTTTATTTTTTATTTTATTTAAGATTAAAAAAATTATTTGAGAGAGAGAGAGACAGAGAGAACAAGTGGGGAGGGGCAGAGGAAGACAAAGAAGCACACTCCTTGCTGAGCAGGTAGCCCAACATGGGGCTCAATCCTGGGACTCCAGAATCATGACCTGAACCAAAGGTGGACACTTAACCAACTGGGCCACCCAGGTGCCTCTATGCATCTGATTCTTGATTTTTGGCTCAGGTCATGATCTCAGGGTCCTGAGATCCAGCACCAAGTTGGGCTCCACACTCAGTGGGACGCCTGCTTGAGATGCTTTCTCCCTCTTCCTTTGCCCCTCCTCCTGCTCATGCAGGCACTCTCTCTAATAAATAAATAAATCTTTAAAAAAATGCAGCCAAGTGATTTTAAGCAAGTCACTTACTGTACTGCACAGTTTCCTCATTTTAAAAACAGAATAATAGTTTCATACTAGTACTTCCTGAACTTCACAAACATGATAGGACTTCCCAACTACAAATCCTATACAAATTTATTACTATAGAAGTTAGTTCATTGTCTATTTTAATTCCTAATTATTATCTTGTGGACACACTCACCAATCTCTTTTTTTTTTTTCTACTATACTACCTGTTCTGTACACCCATTTTTCCTACATTTATTTTTTTCTAATCCTTTGGTTTACTGTTGCTGTGGCATGAAATCACTGATCTCTGCAAGGGAACATTTGATAAGCACTGGAGGAAACCAAACTAGAGATACATTCACAAGTCACACACAGTTCAAGACAGAAGACTTAGACTTTAAGATAAAGCAAGATATACCAGGAGAGGTGAGGACCAAGTTTCAGAGAAATATGGAATAGAGGCTAGGAACAGATCTGAATACTGGCTCTGTTACTTTAGCTATGTGGACTTAGTAAACCTTTCTGGTCCTACATTTCCGCATCTGTAAAGTGCAGGTACCTACATCATAGTATTATAAATTTGAGATATGCGTGTGAAGCACTTAAGAACAGTGCGTGGCACACAGTAAACACACAGTAAATACGAACTATTATAATTATTATAAGCTGATCAGTGGTTGACAACAGGTGGGAAGGTAAAGCAAGAGTTTGAAAGTTCAGAGAAACACTGAATGTTAACTTCAACAGTTCTGTATTTTCTCATTAACTTGTCCCTTAAGCCCGACTTCTAGACTGAAAGACTTTTTTCCCTTAAAATTTTGAGTCAGATTTTTTAAAAACAGCAACAGTTCAATATTTGAAGGCAGTAATAGTGAAGCTGCTAATCATAACCTTAAGTTTGACTATTTTTCTACTTTATTGTATATAGAACAGCCATGTTTCCAATTTGTATAACCTAAACATTTTGTTACTCACTTTCCTGCTGGTATAACTGAAGTAGTGGTAGAGACTAAAGAGGAAGTCAGGATTTAAAGCTTTGCTTCACATTTCAGGTACTAGAGGCAAAAGTCTTTCATAATGCCATAATGGAGAGACAACATTCACCTGACAAAGTTGCCATGCACTGAGTTTGCTTTTAACATTCTTTATCCGTTACTGTGACATCCAGATACCAGAGTACTTGAGAACAAGAGCCACTACTGGCTATAAAACCTATGCTCAGGGATGCCTGGGTGGCTCAGTTAGTTGGACGACTGCCTTCGGTTCAGGTCATGATCCCGGAGTCCCGGGATCAGTCCCGCATCGGGTTCCCAGCTCCATGGGGAGTCTGCTTCTCCCTCTGACCTTCTCCTCGCTCATGCTCTCTCTCACTGTCTCTCTCTCAAATAAATAAATAAAATCTTAAAAAAAAAAAAAAAGATTCTCTCCCTCCCTCTCCTTTAAAAAAAAAAAAACAAAAAAAACCTATGCTCAGGTTTGATACTACAAAATTACTGCATGCTGGCCATGTCTACTCCTGCATGTTTTTAGTTTGGCCTACTGGGTTCTGAGTATTGGTTGCCAATACTCAAAAGTTGAAACATTTCACACAAAATTCCAGCCTTAGGGTTTCTCTTGGGGGAAGAAAAACATGTATCTCAGAACACTGGACCCACATTCTTGTGAGCAACAATCTGCTAGCGCTTAACAGCTGCTCGTTTCAGTTACAGCATGGACACTAATTTGCCACATTTTTTATTATTCTCCATTGTTTTACACCAGGCCAGTTTCATTCATTTGCTTTATTTTTCTGCACCCTCCCGTCCCCCGTAGATATTTGAGTTTGCAAACCCTGTCTAGATAGGCTTTTCCTGACTCCGATCAGAGCTTACTTTGTTCCAAGTCCCTCACAAAGTTTTTCAAAGCAATAGCTAAGTAATCTCATCAACTATGAGTATTTTTACATGTGCTTTCTGGAGATAGTATCTTCATAAAAAGGATGACTCTGCAGGTGGAAATTACAGGCACCACGGGATTACAGTCAGGACGGCAACTGTCCATTCTACTTTTTCTACTATCCTGGCGTAGCCATACCTTACAGTCCTCAGGCAAGCCTAGGGAATTGCTTCTCAGTAAAACAATGAACACCGGCCTACGTGTGCAACCTACTTATCTAGTACTTTTATAGACTGCCCTATTTCCAAAGGACCAAAAGCTCTGGGCCATTCTGACTCCCTGTTTCCTCGGAGGCTTCAGGATATCCGGCCTGACGGCATTTCCCCATACCTGTTTTCGGGGCTCGCTTCGCGCTGGGCAGTCGCGCCCAAGGAGCGTGCGCATCCAGCATGAGCTCATTTCTCAGGGGCGTTTCCAGAAGGCCCGGACTGGCTGCGCACACTAGGCGCAGTCGGCCTCACTTTATCAATGGCCACCGCTGCTGGGCAGGGTGCAAGCGCCTGGAGGCGCTGCCTCACTAGAAGCTTTGTTCCTACGTTAGCGTCTGAGAGTTCGCACCCAGCCGGGTAGGCGCCCTGGACCCGTCTGGCCCTTTCGGGGAAGACGCTGATTCTTCTGACGCGCTATCCCGGGCGGAGGGAAGGCTCCGACCCGCAATATGAGCCACGCCGGGCCGAGAGACTCTTGGTGGGTGGGGAGAGCCCCTCTGAACTCTCTGTTCGCTTGAGCGCTCCGAGCCCAGCGCCGCTGACCGCAGCAGTTTCGGACCGGTTGCGCAGAGTGCCCGCGCTCCCTATCTGCGGTTTCCACAACGGCTGAGAGAAGCCGTAGACAAACCCATCACACACCGGCCGCCACGACCCCACTAGAGCTTCCCTCCGCTCTTGGGACAGCCGCCGGGGGCGAAAGGCCAATCACACCGCATCTAGGTCTTGCGATTGGACGACAGTGAGTGCTGATTGGCTGCCGCTACGGGTTTCGGCCTCACTCCAGTTCCAAAGCTTCAAGCCAATGAGAAGGCGCTTTATAGACGCCCTCCCTTTTCTTTCTTCTTCTCCCCACCTTGGCGAGGGAGGAGACATTCTGACTGGCCGTACTGTCCTCGGAAGCCCCCCTCGCTTCACCAATCACCGAGGGAGGTACACTCCCAGCGGAGTTGTCGGCCAATTACAAGGCGGCCGCGGCGCCCAGCCGTGCTGTTTCACCGGTGACTCCGGGTTTCACCGTCCTTAACTCTTCAAGCTTTTTCGTGAGGGCCGGCCACTGTGATTGGCCACTGCTGCCATTGTAGAATTTCTCCTCTAGCCAGCCACAGAACGAGAACCCACCTTCTTCTCGTTCGGCTATCTTCGGCATTTTCCGCTTTTTGGGCGTGGATTTCTAGCGACACTTCCTAATTGGTTTCTCAGGTCGATCGGCTTTTTCCGGGAGGAGTCGCAAACAATCGACGTCTGTGATTGGCTCTGCTCTGGCTTCGGCTCCGTAGCCGAAGCAGGCGGGCGCGGACCTCGGACGGCGATTCCCAGACGCCTGTTACGCGGATGGCGGGGCGCTGGGCGGTGTAAGGTTGGGTGGGGGAGGAAGGAGGCGGAGGACGAGTAGGAGGGGGGAGGGTGAGTGGGGAAGAGCTAGGCGGCTGCGCAGACGGCGCTCCTCACACAGAGCAGCCCCCGACCCGGGCGAATGCAGGCTTGTGCTGCCGCCGCTGCCGCCGCCGCCGCTGCCGCCGCCGCCGCCCGGGCCGAGTGACAAAGGAAGGAAGGAAGGAAGCGAGGAGGAGCCGGCCCCGCAGCCGCTGACAGGGCTCCGGGCTGGGGGCAAAGCGCGGAGACTTCCTGAGCGGGCACCGAGCAGAGGCGAGGGGCGGGAGGGCGGCCGCGCTGGTGCCGCGGACGGGGGAGGGGGCCCCAGGGGACGGAAGCGGTTGCCGGGTTCCCATGTCCCCGGCGTATGGGGAGCAGTCGAGGATCCGCTGCCTGGGGTCTGAAGGGAGCTGCCTCCGCCACAGCCGCCGCCATGGCCGCTGGATCCAGCCGCCGCCTGCAGCTGCTCCTGGCGCAATGAGAAGAGGAGCCGCCGCCACCGCCCGCCTCTGACTGACTCGCGACTCCGCCGCCTTCCAGTTCGCCGGGCCCCCGCCGTCTGCCCGCCGGATCCCGCCGCTGCCGGAGCCGCAGCGTTTCCCGTCGCATCTCCGAGCCACCCCCTCCCTCTCCCTCCCTCCTTCCCATCCCCCCTTCTTTTCAAGCGTGAGACTCGTGATCCTTCCGCCGCTTTCCTTCTTCATTGAGTCGGAAAAAAAATCCCCGAGGAAAATATAATATTCAGAGTACTTATTTTCAATCAAGTATTTGCCCCCGTTTCACGTGATATATATTTTTTAAGACTCCCCCCTCCCTTTTTCCTTTCCAAGGAAAGGGAGGGGAAAGAACTGTATTTTTTTCCCAGCCCCAAATCATCTATATGTTAAATATCCATACTGATCTGTCTTGAAGGAGAAATACATCGCTCTTTTTTTTTTTTTTAAGTAGCTGTACAGAAAGGAGTGAAAAGCCAAGAAGACGAAGTCTTTTTTTTTTTTTTTAATCTTGTGGGACAACTTAATGCTGCATTTATCATTAACCTAACACCCCAGCATAAAACAAAAGGAAGAAAAGGAAGGAAGGAAAAGAGGGTGATTCGGGAAAAGAGTGATCATGTCAGGGCGGCCCAGAACCACCTCCTTTGCGGAGAGCTGCAAGCCAGTGCAGCAGCCTTCAGCTTTTGGCAGCATGAAAGTTAGCAGTGAGTATTGATTTTATTTTACACCCCTTCTCCACCTCACCCTTAAAATACAAAGCCTTTACTAACCAGGATCTTAAAATATTAGACCTCCTGCTAATAATAATCAAGAGGTAGTGGAAAAGGGCAAAAACCTGTCTTCAGTCAAGGATGAGGCAGCTCCCTCTCTATTCCCATACCACTTCCCCCGGTCTCATTAACCTTGAATTGAGAGAATATGCTTTTTACTTGGATGATTTGATTTGAAAGTTGCTTCTTATACTTTTTGTGCTGTTGGTAGTCAGCTTTATCAAGTGCTTGAGTATTTCCATGTTGAAATAGTGATGAAAGTATTTACTTGCTCATCCTTTCGAATAAAGAGGACGATTCAAATCGTTACGTACATTTGCAGAGTATTTTGTCTTTTGGAATAAGGGTTATTATATTTAGCTCAGGTCTTAGGGGTTGTCATAGTTTTGTATACTTGCTAGAAAGACTAAATGCCAGTCTCCTAACATTTGTTTCTTGTTTGTGTGACTACAGAGTATTTGGTCTTAATTCAGAGATGAACTTGCTTAGTACCTAGCATTCGCGTTTGGAGGCGAGGCTTGAGTTCTCCCTTTAGAAAGGGTCTGTGGGAGCTGGTAGAGACCCAGTAGCATCGCTACAGGCATTGTTTTAATTGCACACATGTTTTAATGCTATCTCTTAACCTTCCCGTTTTGACATTACCAATTTACCACTATATAATTTATGTTTAATCAAAAGGTAACTTGGAAGTAGGTTCAAGTTTTGATTGAGGTTTGTATTGTCATGTTGCCAGATACTAAGTTGAATGTTAATTGTCACTGACTCATCATTAAGTTCAGTTTTGGGGTGCCATTGCATTCAGCGTTTGTTAAATGATCTAGAGTTCAAATGTCCCTTCTTAGGACTATTTAAAATACTCTTGCATTGGTTTCCTCCCACATTTAGATAAAACTATGGGTTTAGTTATGACATTATGGATTTAGACCTGTCAGGCTTTGCAGAAGGCTGTAGTCCTGAGTATAATAGGGATATTTGAGCCTGTGTTCAGGGTTGTTGCTAGACTGTACTTTTGTCCCAGATTGGTGCTAAATAGTCTGTGTTTGGTATACTAAGTATCTACTGTTCCAGAGTATCTCTATTTGTAGGTAGGTATTTAGTGACAGTTTATTTAAACCATACTTCCAGAATTTGACAAAAATATCTACATTGTTTCCTTATTCCTGGAGAAAGGGGCATAGTGAGGGCAAAGAAAAACTGTTGCCTAGAAGGAGAGAACTGAAGAACTGAGATTTTTAAAAAATATATATATACATGCTGTGATGTGAAGTTGATTATATGCTTAAGCAACCTAAAATTATCATTTTTAATTGAGCTCAGAATTTCAATTTATTTTGGCATTTGGACTTGCCTGAAACAGGGTAGTGTAAGGTAGTAGCTGAATAGCAGATCAGTTTTAAAAGTTATTTATTCATTATTTATTTTTGTGACTAGTACAGAATGCTGGGTATGTGAAGAAGGCAGCTGATGATGCATTTTTCAGAGGAGAGGCAAGCTTTCTAAGCACTTCATGGGGTCATTTGAAAGGAATATTTTAAAATTCTGGGGTAATTTTCAGCTATGATGAGGCAAATCTTATAATAGCTACTTAAGAGCCTCTTGTGGTACTGGAGTGTTTGTATGTTTTTCATCTTGGTAATATAGTTTAAAACCACTTGAAATCAATTTTAGGTAATTATTTTATTAGATCAATTTCAGAGAGCAAAATAGAATAGCTTATAATATTAAGTTTTTGGACTTTTAATTTTGTTTCCGAGGTTTTTTTTGAAAATGACTCCTTAATTCTTGGTAATGTGGTTTGTTGACTGAGGTTGGAGTAACTCCTGTAAAGTGCATAGATTAAAGTGTTTAATTTTATATTCTTATATAGATCATAACATTTAAAAAATTGGAGTTCAATGCAAATTTTGTGTTTTTGACAACTTTGACTTTAAGGACATTTTAGAAGAAACAGGATATCATTAAACATTTGTTTCAGTGCTACTGTTCTAAGGGACCCCTCTTCAAAATAGAGATACATAAATAAATTAAAGTCCTTGGCCTCAAAAGCTTATCATTTAGTCGTAGAGGCAGGTTGTGGGACAAAATATGAACAGTATCATGATGACTGCAAGATTATAAATACAAAGAGAATGCTTTGTTCATTGGGATGAAGAATACAGGAGTGAGGCCTCTGGGTTGGAGAGGAAGGACTTCCTGCAGAAATGTGTTTTAAGACAGGTGTTAAAGGAGGCAGTCGTTTGAATTGATAGAGAAGCATAAAGGATTCCAGGTGGAAGGAATGGACAGAGGCACAGAGATGGTGATTTTTGTGTGGCAGGTAGATAATTTTTGTACTTACCAAGCAAGTTGGTAAATCTGAGTTAAAGGGGCCTAAGTTGGAAAATAAGAAGAGAGAGAGTTTGGAAAATGTGTTAACCAGAGTTGACGGAGAGCAGAAGGGACTTGTAAGAGTTTGGTTGTGATTCAAGAGAGATTGGGATTTACTGTAGGTTGGTGAACAAGATGTTTATTTGAAGGTGATTTGGACTGCTGAGTTAATGGATTACAGTAAACATTAGAGCCCTTTCAGAGAAATAGTAGGGTATGTTGTGAACATGAGGAAATATAAAATAAAATGTGAAAATGGTATGAAAGTAACACATTTGAGAGATAGTGTGAATGACGAACTGGCAGGACTTCAGATTGGATCGAAAGGGAATATTTGGGAGGGAGTCAGGAGTTAAAAATAACTTCTGATGTTGTTGGTCTGGAAGACTTGACTGCTGAGTTAGATTGTCGATTGTAATGGGAAAGTTGAGAAAGTGCTGAGATGAGAAGGTAGATGAGTTCACTTTTTAAAAATTTAATGTACAATAGGTTCCCTTAAAGTTCAGCAGAGAGAGCATGTGGTTACTGGCAGTGATATTTTACTTTACAGTCTATTAATTGCATAGTTTCTAATTTTTCTTCACCTAAAAATGTTGGATTTATTTTGGGGAGCAGTAAACTAATGGTTTTTATTTAAATGCTTTCTATTAAATAATGTCTTAAAAAAGAAAATAATTTTTTTTTTAAAGATTTTATTTATTTATTTGAGAAAGAGACAGTGAGAGAGAGCATCAGCTAGGAGAAGGTCAGAGGGAGAAGCAGACTCCCCATGGAGCTGGGAGCCTGATGTGGGACTCGATCCCGGGATTCCGGGATCATGACCTGAGCCGAAGGCAGTCGTCCAACCAACTGAGCCACCCAGGCGTCCCAGAAAATAATTTTTTATGTAGATTCAAAAACCTTACCCTTGACCCTAGTTATAATAGTTCCATGGTAATTTATCGAAAAACAGTGGAAATATTTTTTGGACTAAAAATATTGGATAATATTTTTTGTGACATAAAAACTTTAGATATTTTATTTTTTATTTTATTTTTTTAAGATTTTATTTATTTGACAGAGAGAGAGATGGAAAGAGAGCACAAGCAAGGGGAACTGCAAGCTGAGGGAGAGGGAGAAGCAGGCTTCTCACTGAGCAGGGTGCCCATTATGGGGCTCAGTCCCAGGACCCTAGGATCATGACCTGAATTTTGAAGGCAGATGCTTAACCAACTGAACCACCCAGGCTGACCCGAAACTAGATATTTTAAATAGCCTTTAATTTAATCTTTGGTACATTTAAAACCTGTTTTTCATAAATAATGATTATTCTTTGTTAAACTTTGCACTTAAAATAATGATAATAATAGTAATAATAGGAGCCTTTATTTGGTTTGTGAAGGCTCCAGCAGAAATTAAAAGTTGATTTTATAACATATTTTTTGCCTTTTTGGTTGAGTTAAGCATTCATCCCAAGTTTGTTTGTTTACTTATTTATTTTAAAGATGTATTTATTTAGAGAGAGGGGGAGCATAAGCAGGAGGGGTAGAGGAACAGGAAGAAGAGAAACTGAAGCAGACTCCACGCTGAGGGCAGAGCCCGAAGTGGGGCTTGATCTCACAACCCTGAGCCCAAACCAAGAATCAGCACTTAACAGACTGCGCCATCCAGGGGCCCTGTATTCATCCCAAGTTTAAATCATGTATTTAAATTGTATATTTCAAGTATTACTTTTTACTTACTATGGTGAAACCAATATTTCTTTTTGGTTTGCATTCAGATGCAAGTGTCTTTAAGTGTCTAAATGTTAGGAGCTGTACAGTTCCTTCTGTAGAATTGTGTAATATTTTACTCAAAAAAGAAAAGGTAAAGGACTTCTTATGGTGATTTTGTTTAAAATATTAATAGTAGGGGCACCTGGGTGGCTCAGTCATTAAGCATCTGCCTTTGGCTCGGGTCCTGATTCTAGGACCCTGGGGTCCACCCCACATTGGGCTCCCTGCTCAGCAGGAAGCCTGCTTCTCTCTCTCTCCCACTCCCCCTACTTGTGTTTTCTCTCTCTCTCTCTGTCTCTCTCTGTCAAACAAATAAATAAAATCTTTAAAAAAAATATTAGTAATAAATCCTTTTGGTATACTATTGGCAAAATTTTTAGCTAATTGGCTAGGTTTAATTTTTAAATACAAGATTTAAAAAGAAGAGAGTAAATCAGTGAGTATCATTTATTTCCTCATATAAAACTTTTTACATCAGTTTTATTTTAGTGAAGAGAGGATAATTAATAGCAGTTGCGTATTTTTGTGCAGTATTTAGTCATCTTGTATTAAAACCAAAAACTACGTGGCAACTTAGAGTTATTCTGTTCCTCAGGGAGTTCAGTCTCCTTGTGACATCTAAAAATTAGGTTATTAGAATTTAGTCAGTTTCTAGATCATCCATGTTTATGTGGATGAGAGCTCGTGTGTGAGGCTGAAAACCTTACTTTCATTAAGTTTTCATTCCTTTCCCAACCAGACCTTTCCAGAGTTGTTAAAACACTAATACTTTTGTAAAAGACTTGCACACTCTCTTGTTGCATGCATCTGTAGAGTGCTAATTGTGACATGATTATAAGGAATAGGAGCTAGGACAAAACTTTAAGTGAGCCGAGAGATTGACAAATCAATTTATGGCTGATTGGGAATGGCATTGAGTAAATGAGGTGACATTCATTTCACTGGTGTGGTTCATATGAAAATCAATTCTTGCACTCTGTGCCATCTGCTCCTTGTTTTGGACTTCAGTTGCAGGTGTGAGATACTGTTTTGGAGAGACACCAAGGCTGGTGAAGCCAGAGTTTTTTAAATGTCAGTAGCAGATTCTGAGACTGGAAGAGCTCTGTTTTTGTGTGCTTTATATATGGAGAATGCTGTGAAACAGACCCATGCTGACCCGATGCCACAGTTTCATACTTTTTTAATAAGACTCATGGGATTGTGGGATAAGAATGGGGATGGGCAGACTGTAAGTCTGTGGTGTCTCTTGTGATGCTCCACCCTGCAATGGAGAATGGAGGGACAGCACGTGCATGTGACTGGAGTATATGCTGGTACCAAGAAGACCAAGCTGATTTCCCAGATACTGTTCTAAAAACATAATCACTAAGTAGATGAATTTGTTGGAACATTTAGCATCATTTCCTAGCATTTTTTTGGGGCAGGGGATGTAGTGGAAAGGGACTCTTACGTGATTTCAAGACTAGAGGTATTTTTATTGTTTATTGGTTTTGGAGTAGAGGTTTCAGATCTTAGATTGTACAAATCTTCCTTGGTTATGTAAATTGTCTTTGAAATTGGTTGAATGTGTTGTGGAAATACATATTCGTATAAAGACCTGTGTGAATAGTACAAGGAAAAACTGATAGTAGAGTTAAAGGAGAACAATTTAATAGTTTTCCCAAAAGTTTTTACCATTAATGATAAAGGACATAAATTAAAAAGGGGCATTTATTCTGTTCTGTTTATTACTGAATTTTCTGTTTTTCAAAGCGAGTTAATACCCAGCACATAATGAACATTGAAAATTATTTCAATAAATACTGTATCTGTAATGTGCTTGGTCTGGTATAAAGATAAAACTCTGTAGATTTGGATTCTCAGTTTACAATCCCCCTGCCCACTTTTGCTTATGTTTTAGGGACAAAGTCTACTTTTAAAGGGTATGCAAGTTAAATTTTTGTAAATAGTTGAATCTTACATTTTTGTATTGAGTAATTTTCTTAGAAGCATTCTGATTTGATCAGATTGAGGCAATGATGTATTTTTTGGTTTCTCAGTTCTGCCAGATCAAGTTTTCCTTTTTTCTCCAGGGTGCTATGGCCAACAATGTCATAAAATATGAATCCCTTAAAATGTTCTCTTTTCAATGTATTCTAGAGTCATTAATTTCTTGATTGTCCTTTGAAATCAATTTAATAATAAAAAGTAAACATTTCTGATAGAAGAGGAACTGTTTTTCTAGAAACTTGTATTTTAGATGGTGGTGAAATTTAAATGAACTTATAGGATTGAACATACATGCTTTAAAGTTAGAGAGGTGGGTAGGCTGGCAAAAATATTAGTAACTCTGGTACTAAGCACTGACATTAGAACTCTTTTTCATTATCCTTAATTTTATCATGTGAAATCCTAGGCTTTTGAAGCTAAAAATAAATAGGTTACTTTAATAGAAAGTGGCCACAAATACTGATGTGATTACGTGATATGTCTATTGAATGTTTACTGTGTTCTAAATAAGCATTCTGCCAAATTCTTTATATGCAACATTTCAGTGTAATAATTACACCAACTCTGCAAACTAGCTAATACTATTATCCCCACTTTATAGACTAGGTAAATAAAATACAGAGAGATGAAACAATTTTATCCCAAGATTACTTGGAAAGAAAGTTGCTTTGCTAGAATTTAAACCCAGGCATTTTGAGTCTACAGCTCTTTTTCCATATCGTATATGTTATAGAGATACTTGGATTCCAGGGATAAGCTAAAGTGCCTTTTACTTTTAGGATAGTCTTTCATTGATAATTAATGTGTGTGTAAGACTTTCACTAATTTCATTAATACTGCTTTTGCAGTTAGTTTCAGGCATGTCTATCAGCAAATATAGTATTAAGTATTCACAGTTATATTGAAAAAAAAGGTCAATTCTCTTATGATTTCAGGGAAACAATAAGATAACCATGAAAATGGAAATATTAGGGATTATGCCAGCCAAAAAAGAAAAGTGATATATGGAATTTTTTTAATGTTCAGAGAGTTTTTTTTAATTGAAAAGTACTGATTTTTCATACGTAAATCTCGGGGCGCCTGGGTGGCTCAGTGGGTTAAAGCCTCTGCCTTCGGCTCAGGTCATGATCCCAGGGTTCTGGGATCGAGCCCCGCATCGGGCTCTCTGCTCAGCCGGGAGCCTGCTTCCTCCTCTCTCTCTGCCTGCCTCTCTGCCTACTTGTGATCTCTGTCTGTCAAATAAATAAATAAAATCTTAAAAAAAAAAAAAAAAAGTACTGATTTTTCATACATAAATCTGGTGTGTTTATATTTCCAGGTAATATTAGACTGTGATTCTCCAAATAAGCTATTATTAAGGATTATTAATTCTGTCTCTTCCTATAGGTTGTGAAGTGTTCTCAGTGTTCTCTTCCTCCTTTTAGTATTTGACAGCAAACTTCATGAGTATATATGTGTGTGTGTGTGTTTATGTGTGTATGGTTTTGTGATTTTATGTATGTACAATTAGTTAAGTGTCTGTTGGACATTTGTTATAACTGAGAATTCAGGGGTTTTGTTATTGTTGTTTTTTAAAGAACCAACAGCTCTGCATCAGTGTGGAATTGGGTTATTTGGAATCCATCTTTGTTGGAATTGGTTGGCATTTGACAATCAGGAAGTAAACCAAAAAGACTCCTGAATATCTGAAATCCCTGGACGAATTGTGCAAACACTTTGTTCATATGTTTGTTTTTAGGATTTTAGTTACAACTCTTTATTATTATTTAACACATAGTTGTAATTCATTCAGTTATCTCATTTTTTAAAACTGCAAGTTAGAAGGGAATAAATGGATACTGATATTAAGCATTACATCTCCAAAAAAAAAAGAAAAAAAAAAAAAGAAGAAGAAGAAGGACAAGCAAGCATATTGGGATTACTTAGTGTAGACTTATAAGCTCCGGGGGAAATCACTGATAATTGTTCAAAATGTTGACCTAGGGGCGCCTGGGTGGCTCAGTGGGTTAAAGCCTCTGCTTTCGGCTCAGGTCATGATCCCAGGGTCCTGGGATGGAGCCCGAGCCCTGAGTCAGGTTCTCTGCTCAGCAGGGAGCCTGCTTCCTCCTCTCTCTCTGCCTGCCTCTCTGCCTACTTGTGATCTCTGTCTGTCAAGGAAATTAAAAAAAAAAAAATGTTGACCTAGAGAAGTTTGAATTATATCTCTTTTAAAAGGGCAAGAGGATACCTGGGGTTCTGTAATAACTTCTCATTACATCAAACATTCTCCAATTTTTTGGTCACTGAAGTGATAAGGAAGAGTAATGGTCATCACTGTCCCATTGACCAACTCTTTTTGCATTTCAATGATATGGATAAAGATTACTAAAGTTTTTAGTATGCTAGCCCAGATACGTTTATTATTCAGCGGTAGCATTTTATCTGATTTAAAGTTTGTTGTCTTTTTTTTTTTTTTCTTTTGTGGTACTTTGGAGTTGCTGTTTGAATTTTAAACTGCTCATATCTTCTGTTTGTGGAACACTTAGAAGGCACTGCATGGTGTTATTTAAGCTTTTTCATGAATTATGATTAGCTATTAGTAACTTTACCAACCACATTTAAGACCTGTTAATGAGAATTTGAAAAGGTGGGTATCTTGATTGTTGATCTGAAGATAAAGGACAGCCATGGCAATCCAATCCTCTTTTGGAAGTCTAAGAAATTCTTAGGGGCTTCACTGGCTAGTAATACCAAAAAAATGTTGGGTATTGTAGATTTCTTTCCAAGGAAGGGTAATCTATCTTAAAAAATGGACTCCTTTTATTTCCCCTAATTCCATAAAGTCAGTTAATTCTTTTTTTAAGCTGCTTTTATTTTTTAATTTTAATTTTTTATTTATTTTTTAGTTTTTTTTTTAAGAGAGCACATACGCACACAAGTAGGGGAAAGGGCAGAGGGAGAGAGAGAATCTCAGGTGGGCTCCACATGGAGTCCCACTCAGAACCCTGAGATCATCACTTGAGCTGAAATAAGAGTCGGATGCTCAACCAAATGAGCTACCTAGGCACTCCAGTTAATTCTTTTTAATTGATTAACCACTTTCTTCATGACATATGTTGAAGTTACTGAGCTGAGTCAAATTCCTACTCCTAGATTTTTAAGTCTGTAGAGGCAGCATCTGAAGAATTTGTGGTGCTGGTGTAAATGCCTGGCATCAGACTGCCAGTATTGCAGGTGTATTTGCTGCAGTTCCCCATTGGAATTTCAGTTTTCACACTCCGCTTATTAAACTCTGAAGGGAAGGGGGAAGCTTTGAGTTGGTAGGGTTTTAGCAGTAGTACCTAATTGTATACATATATCAGATTTATATAATTATAGCAATAACCACAATATTACTAATTGGATGCTGTATGATAGACAATTACATGCTATTCTTATTTACATTTTTTGCTTTAAAAAATGGAATTTACTCACGTGATTCAAAATTTTCATGGTTTTTAGTCATATCTTTGTCTTGCTCCTGCTTAAATTTTAAACTACCAGTTCCCTTTCTTGGAGACAGCATCCCTGTGTCTTAAGAATCCTTCTGTAGATACTCTGATTCTTTACATGTTATTTCTATTATGGAATTATATTTTTTGTATACATACTTAAATGAACACAGCTTTAGCATAAGAGTGTTAGAATTAAAACACAATTTAAATCAATAATTCTAGAAAATTGCGGATGTTTTCCATTATCTAAGTTACTAAACCCTTATTTTACTGAATGTGAGTTAGATGGGAAGTGCAAAGATGAGAAGGTGATTCTCTTGGCAATAAGAGGTAAAATGCTAATAGTCATAACCAGTGAACACTTAACATATTTAAAATATTTCCTACTCTGTGTATTTGAGAAATGATCCATAGCATCAAGAAGGTATTATCATTCTTACTGGAAGTAGTTATTTGTCATGGTAAAGAAAAACACAAAGGAAAATTCATTTTTTTTCCTTTAATTTTCCATTTTTCTAACATCTTAGATGAAAAAAACCTGTTCTCTTGAGAGATCAGAGGCGCAGAGTGCGTCAGTGTCAGTGAAGCCTGTGCCTTTTACCTCTTTAAGAGCGCACGGTTTCATTCTGCTTCTAAACCAAGCACGCCTTAGTCTTTTTTAGAAAAGAAATTTTTATTTTTATAAAATAGTACATTCATATGGTTTAAAGAAAGTCTTCATGGAAGCCACTCTTCTCTTTCTCCTATTTCCCATAGGCACTCTTAACTATGACAGCTGTTTTTCTCTATCAGTTTTTGTCATATTTTTATTTCATATACTTTTACCTATTTGTTAAAATTACTTTTTGGTATTTATTATTTTCTCGTTATGATAGACATTATTTATTCTCATACTTATTGCACTTTTGCTAGCATGCTAATATAATTATGCAACTATTTTTAGCTAAATAATTTTTAAAATTATTCAAATGAGTAACACTCAGTGTCTAGACACTAAGCAGTATTCTTAGCAGAAACAGGTAGTGTGCAGTGATCACATACCCTTTTAAAAATGGCTTTATTGGGCACCTGGGTGGCTCAGTTGGTTAAGCAACTGCCATCAGCTTGGGTCATGATCCCAGAGTACCGGACTGAGTCCCACCCACATCAAGCTCCCAGCTCCGAGGGGAGTCTCCTTCTCCCTCTGACCTCTTCCCGTCTCATGTTCTCTCTCACTCTCTCTCTCTCAAATAAATAAATTGGGAGGGAGACAAACCATAAGTGACTCTTAATCTCACAAAACAAACTGAGGGTTGCTGGGGGGTGGGGGGGTTGGGAGAAGGGGGTTGGGGTTATGGACATTGGGGAGGGTATGTGCTATGGTGAGTGCTGTGAAGTGTGTAAACCTGGCGATTCACAGACCTGTACCCCTGGGGATAAAAATATATGTTTATAAAAAATAAAAAATTAAAAAAATTGGTTTTATTGAGATATCATTCACATACCATAAAGTTTATTCTTTTTTTTTTTTTAAAGATTTTATTTATTTATTTGACAGAGATCACAAGTAGGCAGAGAGGCAGGCAGAGAGAGAGGAAGGGAAGCAGGCTACCTGCTGAGCAGAGAGCCCGATGCGGGACTCGATTCCAGGACCCTGAGATCATGACCTGAGCTGAAGGCAGTGGCTTAACCCACTGAGCCACCCAGGTGCCCCAAGTTTATTCATTTTAAGTGTACAATGGTTTTTAGTATGTCTACAGAATTGTGCAACTATCAACTAATACTAGCACATTTTTGTATGGTATCCAGTGGTGGTCATTCCCCACATGCTTCTTCCTCCCAGCTCTTTGTAACTACTAAACTACTTTCTGTTTCTATGGATTTGCCTATTCTCAGCATTTCATATGAATGGAATCATACCATATGTGGCTTTTGTGACTGGCTTCTTTTATTTCATATAATATCTTCTATGTCCATCTATGTTGTAGCATTTATCAGTACTTCATTCCTTTTTATTTTTGAACAATATTCCATTGTATGGAATTGCCATCATTTGTTTATCCATTCTTCAGTTGATAGGCATTTGGATTGTTAGCTATGTTTTGGCTAGTATAAATAATACTGCTATGAATATTTGTGAACAGGTTTTTGTGTGGACATGTATTTTCTTATCTTTTGGATATATACCTAGGAGTGAAATTGCTAGGTTGTATGGTAACTGTTAAATATTTTAAGGAACTATCAAACTATTTCCTAAGTGGCAATCACATTTCCTTTGCTTTAAATTTTTTTTTTTTTACAGTTTATTGTTTCCATTTTCTTTTTTCTTGTACTGTTTGCAGTGATCATAATCTTGATTTTTCTACACCTCAAATTTTAGCAAGGATTCTCTAGATCTGCTCCACCGCTCTGTTGTTTTCTAGGAGTGTCCTTTTCCTGGAGTCCTCATCGTATTGCTGAGATCTGGCTTGGTTGTTCTCCAGGCCCCACTGTATAGTTCTCACCTTGACTTCATTGCTCTTCAGGGTCCACTCCTGTTTCCCTGGATCCCATGTCTTTGTATCACCTAGTACTTATCTTAACATAGTCTCATGACATCAGCCAGCAGCACCCAAAAAATTAACCGCTTGGTAAATGTATCTAGGAAAGTTGTTTGTTGGTTTTTCTTTTACACATTTGCTCCAAAAGAGTAGTTAAGCTCACACACTTTTTTGGCATGTGTCTCATCTTTTCAGTGTCTAGACACTGTGGCATAGATGTTTGGGAGGTTACTTTGTATCATTATGATCAAGTGATTACCATGCCAACATGAAGCAATAGGCTAAAACAAAAACAGAGATCTGAACAATATTAATATTGAACACTTGTTTAAACTAGAGCTATTCAGTAGAAATATAATGTTAGCCACAAATGTGAGTCACATATGTAATATAAAATTTTCTAGGATCCACATTAAAAAGAGTAAATAAATACAGGTGAACTTACTTTTAATAATTTTTTTTTAACCTAGTATATCCACAATATTACTTCAATATGTAATCAATATAAAATTTACTAATGAGATATATTACTTTTTTTTTTTCTTTTTTTTGGTACTAACTCTTCACAGCCTGGTGGGTATTTTACACTTACAGTATATCCTAATTTGGAGTAGCCATGTTTTAAGAGCTCAGTAGCCACATGTTGCTATTGATTATCCTGTTGGACAGTGTAGGCATAGAATTTTGTCTAGGAATTATGTTATCATGAAATTCTATTTTCAATCTGTTTAATCATAGTGTATTTTCTTTTTTTTTTTTTAAGATTTTATTTATTTATTTGACAGACAGATCATAAGTAGGCAGAGAGGCAGGCAGAGAGAGAGGAGGAAGCAGGCTCCCCGCTGAGCAGAGAGCCCGATGTGGGGCTCAATCTCAGGACCCTGGGATCATGACCTGAGCCAAAGGCAGAGGCTTTAACCCACTGAGCCATCCAGGCGCCCTAATCATAGTGTATTTTCAAGGAACAGTTAAGATGTATGTAGTTTAAAAATACTTCATTGATATATCTTACTGCTTTGTTTTGTTTTCAGTCATGTCTTTAGTTAATTTTGAAATTTAATACCACATGAAAGGAGGTTGAGAGATTTATGTTCTTCAGAAAGGTGCTTGCTATGGGAGGTAATGATTTTTTCGCATATTTTAGCACAACTGTTTAAATGTGTATTGAATTCTTTTTGATAGGTTTTTAAATGTTGTCATTGCCATGATTGTCCTGACCCGGATGGAATCTTATTAATCTAAATATTCTTTGCCTTTTCAAAGACCTACCCAGCTTTCAGAGTCAAAGGCACTTCATCCACTTAACTCCTCCCATCCATCCCTTACCCCAAGGCATGAAATTCACTTACATATAATTCCAGTAGCACTCTCTGTCACCCTTCTTATATTTGCCTTGCATTTTGGTTAACTTGTTTTGTCTCACCCTAGGGGATTTTAGGCAAAAGGAGTATAGCAAAGAGAGTATTATACTTATGTTTGTATTTCCTGCAATATGGAGCACAGTGCCTTTTATATTGGACCACTTAATACATGTTTGAGTTGAAAGCAATTTGTTACAGTATTTATGTGTATACTATGCATGGTTGTTACATGGTGTAGAGTTTCCAGGTCACCAAACTATCACTGTTATTTCTAGGAACATTTAAGGTTTTTTTTTTTTTTTTTTTAAGATTTTATTTATTTATTTGACAGAGAGAGATCACAAGTAGACAGAGAGGCAGGCAGAGAGAGAGAGAGAGGGAAGCAGGCTCCCTGCTGAGCAGAGAGCCCCATGCGGGACTCGATCCCAGGACACTGAGATCATGACCTGAGCCGAAGGCAGTGGCTTAACCCACTGAGCCACCTAGGCGCCCCAGCATTTAAGTTTTGATAAAAGAAATTGTAAAGTTAAGTATGAATTTTTAAAAAAAGATTTTATTTATTTGATAGAGTGAGAGCATGTGCGCATGAGCCGGGGGAGGGACAGAAGGAGAAGCCACACTCCGCTGAGCAGGGGAGCCTGACTCTGGCCTGATCCCAGGAGGCTGGGATCATGACCTGAGCTGAAGGCAGACACTTAACCAACTGAGCCACCCAGATGCCCCTAAATACGAATTTTTATTTAAAAGTGAAGGAGCGGGGTGCCTGGGTGGCTCAGTGGGTTAAGCCTCTGCCTTCGTCTCAGGTCCCAGGGTCCCGGGATTGAGCCCCCTCATTGGGCTCTCTGCTCAGCAGGGAGTCTGCTTCCTCCTCTCTCTCTGCCTACCTCTCTGCCTACTTGTGATCTCTGTCAAATAAATAAATAAAATCTTTAAAAAAATTAAAAAATAAAAAAAAATGAAGGAGCAATACCAGGGAAAGGATAAGGACAGAATTATAGACACTTTATACTATGTGCTTAGCACTGAATGGCTCTGAACTCTTTGAATGGGTAGCTGAATGAATGAAAGAACTTGGGTGCTAGGTTTCACTGGTTGGTGAACAAAGAACCTTTGAAACATTGAGCCTGTCCAGCTACTACCAATACCCCCAGGCCTTCCAGGATTTTGTTTGGAGTGGGTGAGGCTAGAAGAGAAATTTAGAGCAAAGAAGTTTGACAAATCAGTTTTTAAATTTTCACTAAGTAGTTTATTCTATAGGAGATAGACAATATTTAAATATTAACAGGCCCTTTCCTCATGGATTACTTAGACATGTAATTGTATTGTGGGGATTTATGAAAACTTTAATTTCTACAGGACCTCTGTTTGTGTCTCTAAGATAATATTTGTTTGATATAGTAGTGCATACTAGTATATCAATTCAAGAGAGAGAAATAGAAATAAACAATATGGTCTCTCTTGCTAAATAAACCAGCTGTAAAATTTGGCTGTCTGTATTTGGTTTTGAGAAGTCATGTTGTCACAATAATTTGGATTCTACTGATCAACATGGCATCTGCCTCTGTGACTAATTGGGTACATTCTGAGATGTTTGGCTGGCCGAGGGCATGATTTTTAGACATAGAAGAGGTTTGTTTTCTGTGTTTAAGTAACAGTTGTTTGGTATGCCCTCCTTGAAATCCAAAAGCAGTTACTAAAGAACAAAGCATAGTTCTATTTAAATTCTGTTGAACATCAGGGATAACCTTTGTTGGGAGACTTTTGAGACCTTATTATTATATATATTTGCCTCTTGTGAGTTTCTAGAAAAATTAAAGAGTGACTGTGTACATTCAAAGGATAGAGGGAATGTTCTAGTGTTATATTTCTGCCATAGTGGAGGATGAGTACCTAGTGAAAAATAAGGGGTGTGTATCATGACTTATAAAATTGGAGCAGATGGACCAGTTCCTGGGGTCCTTAGAAAAGGAAAATCCCATGAACCAGAGAATTCTCTGACTCTACGCCTTGCATATATAGCATCAATGTAAATTGTACAGCATATCAGCTACCAGCATTAATTTAGGTGTAAAACATTGTTTAAAAATGCAGTGTCCCAATTAAAAAAAAAATCTTTTCATTTCTCACATACACCTGAGAAAGCCTGTGTACTTTATAAAGTTTAGGGAAGAGATGTGGAGAACTGCTGTGGACCATGAGAGTGAGGGTTGGAAAAGAAGTTAATTAGAAAAATGTTTATGGTTATGATGGGTATTGAGTTTCTGTGGATGCTATATTGATGGTATCCCAGATCTTAGAACTGTAGTAATTCAGATTCAGTTACCCTTTGAGTATTTACTGTGTGCCAAGGACCAGCCTTTCATTTAACTTTCCTAATGCTTTGAGACGATTATTATCTCCACTTAATGGAAGAAGAAGTTAAGTTAGAGATATTTTAATTGATTTATTCAGGATCTTATAGGTAGTAGAAAACAGGTCCAGCATGTTGAACTCAGGACACCAGACTTCACATAAAAGAAAAAAACTTTTGAGTACTTACTGTCTCATTGTACTGTACTAAACAGTTTATTTGTATCTTATTCAGTCTTTACCACAACCTGGTAAGGCAAATGTAGTTTATGAATAAGTAGACTTGAGACTAAGAGGGCCTTACATAGCCAGCAAATTTTGTCACCATACTTTGAATTTGTTCTCTTAACTCCTGCACTGTGTGGCCTTTATAATTTTGAAAGAGAATAGGAAAATTGTCTGAAATTGATTGAATTAAGGTTTCTGTGTGTAAAGCTTAGGAACTTTAACTTTTTATAATGTTTCTTACCAAGAAGAACACAATTGTCAGTCACATACAAGTACAGTTAAAATTTTAAATACTTTTTTGTAATAAAACCTTAAGAGGAAATACTTTGCTTTCAAAATTTATATAGGCTACCTATAAAACAGTCACTGTAAGAAATGGGTAAAAAAATATACTTGAAATCTGTATTGGGAAGTCATTGTTGAGCCTGATCCCATTATCTTTGAGGAAATTGAGGTTTATAGTGGTTAACTAACTTTTCCTAAGGGTTTAGAACCAGCAAATGGCAGAACCTCTATTACAATTCAGGTAATTTAGGCTAGAGCTCTTATTCTTAACTGCTTTACTGACCTAAGAGAATGTGAATGATTGTGCAGAAATAGAGGCTTCCTCCCTCTGGTAACTTGAAGACACTAATCTTAAGCGCAGATAACACATCATAGTTTGACTCAAGGCAAAAGTGTTAGACTTCACCTACTTCCATCCTATTTATTTCCTGTGGTCATGTATCTCAGTATTTTTCTTGTTGCTTAATATTATTCTTGAACATAAAGATTCTCTTTATCAAGTTGGCACTTAGTAAATGTTGAATGTTGAGAAATAAATACATTTAAAACAGTCAATCTTAAGTATAAAAACCAAATTTTAACATATCTATTGATCATGTTTTTCTTTTTAAGAATGTCTATAGTTTTTGAGAGTAGGTTAAAGTTGATTTGAGATTCCCATGACTTGAATAAAATTTTCTGTCCTTCTGAGCAACTTTTCTTTGTTGGTGGGTGTTTTAAGTGTCAGATTACAATGAAATCCTGTGATAATCCAAAATTCAGATAGAATGTAATTGGCTTCCACCCTCTGCCTTGCTTTATTGCCTGCCAGTGAGGCCAGGTACACATTTTGTTTGTAATAACTGGATTATTTAATATAATTCTGGTAAATGAAAACTAATATATGGATTTTTCTGGTCACCTCTATTCTGTAACCAGAAGACCATTGGAAAAATACTGTTTTCTGTTAACTTTGCAATACTGAGTCCTGTTTTTCATCAGTTAGATTTTTTTGGGCCATACTTACTCGAGGATATCTGGGTTTTAATGTATAGTGTTTAATACATGGAATAGTCACATATCTGGAAGGCACTTCTTTGCCAGCTCAGCTATACAGAATGAAGGCAGAAACTGCATAGTGGATAAAAATGAACACTGAAGAGCCAAAAGAGCTATCGTAGAATCTGAAGCAAAGTGTTTTGTTTTGTTTTTTCTTTAGCCTGTATGGAATTCCTTTGGTTAGTGTTTCCTACGTTAGTTACTCTAATCGGTGTTATGCTATAATAAATATTCTGCGTCCAAAGAAGTTTAGAAAATGTAGCTTGTAGGATCCCTGTATTCCTTGGATCACACTGTGGAAGTCCTGCCTTTGGTGTTTGGACTTTGCTTTTATTTTAGAAGAGAAGGGAGGGGAGCCAGCATTTAAAGAGTATTATTTTACAGGGCCTACGTAATGTCTCCATTTTACAGACAAGGAACACAGGGCACTTCTGTAGGATAGAGGACAAAACTACTTTAGAGAGCAGAGCTGGGAATGTCCACTGTTACAGTCCAATCCCTAATCTCTGTGATTCCTAAGTCTTTGCTCTTTCTTTCTTTCTTTGACAGAGATCACAAGGAGGCAGAGAGGCAGGCAGAGAGAGACGATGGGAAGCAGGCTCTCTGCCGAGCAGAGAACCCCCATGCAGGGCTCGATCCCAGGACCCTGGGACCATGACCTGAGCCAAAGGCAGAGGATTTAGCCTCCCAGCGCCCCCTAAGTCTTTGCTCTTTTGACCTCACTGTGCTACTATGTAATTGTAATGAACTTCCAGGTTTTAGTTACAAACAAAAATTTAGCAGTAGTACTAGGAAAGAGTATAAACTGCTCTATTTAGGGAAGAAGGAAGGGAGAATAAATTAACTAGTTGATGCATGTCCTGCATCCTTTGTTTTGTATAGATGAACTCCTTGTTTGGGAGGGAAAGGTTTTAGAGAATACTCTGTAAATTAAAGTGCTGTTTGAGTGAGATTTGATACTGTTTTTAGGTATGTATAATTTTATATCTATATTTGATATCATAAGGTCATAGCCTTCTCTTTGATCAGGTATAGTGAGCTTAGACAAGTTTTTAACTTCAGTTACATACCTTTCTGTGTGATTATAAAGCTTAAAGGAGGTAATTAAGCATGTAAGGGGCTTGGCACAGTGTCTGGCACGTAGTAATCTTAGCTATTATAGTAATAAAAATAATGAAGGCTTAGATGGAGGTTGCTATCTCCCTGTATCTGTTGTATATTTATTTATTTTTTTTAAACAGGCGTATGTAGGGAGATCATAAGGAAAGCCTCCAAATCTTTTTTTTTCCTTTTTTAAAAATTGAGGAAAAGTCATCACCAGATGCCTTTTAAGATAATGGAAATTCCATCTTGAATGTAGTTATAGGGCATTAAGAAAGTTTTACATTTCCCATTGGGGATCTGGTATTTTTTCAGTGAATACTAGTTGTAATAAATAGATGTTGGCCTAGTGGCCATAAAGCTTTTTTTCTTTTCTTTTCTTTCTTTTTTTCTTTTTTTTTAATTTGAGATGTGTATTTTAAGTTGATCTGGTGTGTGTGTTGTCAGTCTCTTTAGACTGCATATTTTTCTTCTGAAAACTTTTTATCTAGTCTGTATTTCGGCGGTAGTTTGGTTTGCATTGACCATTAGATTATTAAATGCTTAACTATGATGGGCACACCAGAATACTATGGAATGTGAAGATCTTTCTTCCCCCAAAATGAGGTGTCTGCCGTCTCCTTTGGTAGAACTAAATGGCCTGAGTGCTCCCTGAAAATTTGGGTAACTATTTAGAATCTTTCAAAACCACTAAGGCTGTTACTAACTGTGAATTGAGTTAAGCAGAATACTGTGTTCTTTTCCTTTAGTTTTGATTCCTTCTCTATTTTGAGGAAGCTGGGGAAAGAAACTCTCCCCTCCCCCTGCCACAAAAAAGTTTCTTCTCCCTTCCTCACTTTTTACTTACTGCTTTGAAATAACCAAGATCTTTGGGGCTTCTAAGAATATCAGACAGTTTTCACATTTTGAGGTAGAGTGATTTTCATAGGAAACCTTTTCTTAAATAGTAAAATATTTTTTGTCCTTGCCAGGCATTCTTGAAGGAGCAGCCAGTAGCACCTCACAGCTTTTTCACTAACTAGGAGGAGGGATGTGGAGAATGAGTCACAGTTTCCTTCTTTCTCCTTTCCTTTTCTTTTCCCTTTCCAGTTAGCTCTTTTTGGCTACTGAACCTGGCTTCTAGTAGAATGGGGGTGATTTTCATTAAGTTTTTTTTTAATTTTTAGGGAACTCGTATTCCCAAATAGGTGTTGAATATTTTTTTCCATTTTGGGGTTTTTCTTCATAAATTACTCATGAATTAAGAAGCTTTGGATTATATGAAAGTAGATAGCACTATATAATGAACCACCATATATCCATTTCCAGTTTCTGTGTTATCTGTATGTGGTCATTCTTAATTCATCCGTACCCTCATGACTACCCAACATATTTATAAGTCAAATTTCAAGCATCATATAATTTTATTTTTTGGAAAAGTCTCTCTAAGGTTGCTTAAAATAAACAAACATAGCTATAGTACCATGATTCTACCTTTCAAATATTTAAAAAATTCCTTAGGATAATCAGATTTCTAGTCATTGTTCACATTTCCTGATTACATATTCTTTTCCCTTAAAATAAAATTTGTTTGAATTAGGACCCCAAACAGGGGCCATACATTGCATTTGGTTGCTATTTTAAAATTTCTTTACAATTGATGTTAATTTTTCTTTTACTGTTTTCCTTACCATTTATTTATTTGGAATTTCCCACATTCTAGATTTTGCTGATTATATTCCTGTGGTCATTTAACACATTTACACATTACCACATTTTGCTGATTGTATCACTATGGTCATTTAATAGAGGGATGTTCCCGGGCGTCGGGGTGGCTCAGTGGGTTAAAGCCTCTGCCTTCGGCTCAGGTCATGATCCCAGGGTCCTGGGATCGAGCCCGGAATTGGGCTCCCTCCCTGTCAGTGGGGAGCCTGCTTCCTCCTTTCTCTCTGCCTTCCTCTCTGCCTCCTTGTGATCTCTGACAAATAAATAAATTAAAAAAAAATAATAGAGGGGATGTTCCTGTAATCCCTCCTGTATCTCCTGCAAACTATTAGATTTTTAATCAGATTACCTTTTTAGATGGTGCTAAGTATCTCTTATTACATAATACCAGATTCTGATTCCCTTTTTGTCATGTTACAGTTGATTGCAATTGGGGTGTATTCTTGTCAGCCTGGTTCACCATCTACTGTAAGGTTCCCCATCAGCCTTTCTTATGGGGTGGCAAACTATATCCCACAGGCCAAATCCAATCTGTTCCTTATTTTGTAAATAAAAGTTTATTATAATCTGGCCACAGTATTTCTGTTATGTATTGTCTGTCGCTGCTTTTATGCTACAGAGGCAAAATTGGTAGTTAATACAGAGGCTGTATGCCTTGTAAAGCCTAAAATATTTACTGTCTGGTCATTGGTAAAAGTTTGCTGGGTGGCTCAGTCGTTGGGTGTCTGCCTTCTGCCTTTGGCTCAGGTTATGATCCCAGGGTTCTGGGATCAAGCCCTCCAGTGGGCTCCTTGCTTGGCGGGAGGCCTGTTTCTCCCTCTTCCACTTCCCCTGCTTGTGTTCCTCTCTCACTGTGTCTCTCTCTGTCAGATAGATAAATAAAATCTTAAAAAGAAAGAAAGATTGCTGACTGGGTTCTAGATCATTATGGTGATATGGTGATATGCTATCATTCCTTCTGTTTTATATGCTGGAGTTCTATAAAAAACTTTTTAAACTTCAGTCAATTATATGATTATTCTGAGGAACAGCAGAGTGTTTTCCTATTCTTTGATAGAATTGGCCAGTGAGATTGTTTAATTTTAATTTTTTGTATCTGTATGAACCCCTGGTTTTGAATATGTTTGTTGTTGTTGTTTTTTTTAAAGATTTTATTTATTTATTTATTTGTCAGAGAGAGAGAGAGAGAGTGAGTGCGTGCACACAAGCGCACAAGCAGGCAGAGTGGCAGGCAGAGGTGGAGAGAGAAGCAGGCTTCCCGCTGAGCAAGGAGGCTGATGCGGGACTTGATCCCAGGACCCTGGGATCATGACTTAAGCCAAAGGCAGCAGCCTAACTGACTGAGCCACCCAGGCATCCCGAATACATTTGTTGTTTTAAGCCATTGTAGTATTCTTTTTAATTTTCAAGTTGTCCCATTTTAGCTGGTGGGAGTCCCTTCATGTTGGTTCCTATATCTCTAGATATAACCTCAGTAATCTTTGGTAATTCTGTTTTCTAGTATAACAAGATGTTTCAGGCTAGTCTCATGCATCACCTACCTTAGATTCACAATCAGTTACTTCTCTAAGGGGTTTTGATTCCTGTTAGTGATAATGTTTAGAGACCATAGTCTGGGTCTTTGTTGATATGGGTTGGTTGTTCTTTTTAGGCCCTTTCAGTGGACAGAGCTAGGGTCTTATGGTGTGTGTGTGTTGGATTTTCCTTATTGTGGTGAAATATACATAACATAAGATGACCATTTTTTTTTTTTTTTTTAAAGATTTTATTTATTTATTTGACAGACGGAAATCACAAGTAGGCAGAGAGGCAGGCAGAGAGAGAGGAGGAAGCAGGCTCACCGCTGAGCAGAGAGCCCGATGCGGGGCTTGATCCCAGTACCCTGAGATCATGACCTGAGCTGAAGGCAGAGGCTTTAACCCACTGAGCCACCCAGGTGCCCCCATAAGATGACCATTTGAACCTTGTTTTCTTTCTTTATCTTCTTTCTTTTCTTTCTTTCTTGCCTTGACATGGAGCCCAACAGGGCTCCAACAGGGGGAACAGGGGGAAAAGAGTTGGACACTTAGCTGACTAAGCCACCCAGGCACCCTCATTTGAATCATTTTAATGTGTACAGTTCAGTGGTATTAAGTACATTCCCAGTGTTGTGTGTTTATCACCACTGTCTTATTCTGGGCAGTTCATATAAATAGGGTCATACAGTATGTGGCCTTTTGTGTCTGATTTCTTTCACGTAGCATGTTTTCAAGGTTATCCATTTTGCAGTATGTATCAGTACTCCATACCTTTTTATGACTGAATAATATTTCATTGTATGGAAAACTACATTTTGTTTATCTGCTTAGTTGATTGATATTTGAGTTTTGGCTATGATGAATAGTGTGTGTAAATTTTTGTTTGAATGCTTGTCAGTTTTTTGGAGGTATTTACCTAGGAGTGGAATTGCTGGGTCATACGGTAATTCTGTGTTTAGGAACTGTCAGTTTTCCACAGTGGTTGTACCATTTTACATTCCCACCAGCAGTTTATGAGGTTTCTGGTTTTTCCCACAACCTCTCCAACTCTCGTTGTTTTCCATTTTTTGATAATGGCCATTTTGGTTGGTGTGAAATGGTACTTTATTGTGATTTTGATTTGCATTCTCTTAGTGACTAATGATGTTGAGCATCTTTTCATGGGCTTGTTGGCCTTTGTATATCTTCTTTGGAGGAATATCCATTCAAGTTCTTTGGCCATTTTTAAATTGGATTGTCTTTTTGTTGTTGAATTGTAAGAACTCTTTAAATATTTGGTATACGAGACCTTATCAGGTATATGACTTGAATATATCTTCCTGTTTTGTGAGTTGTAATTTTTTTTCACTTGCCTGGTAGTGTGCTTTGATGTTCAGAAGTTTTAATTTTTTTTTTAAGATTTTATTTATTTATATGATAGAGTGAGAGAACACAAGCAGAGGGAGCAGAAAGAAGAGGGAAAAGGAGAAGTATGCTCCCTGCCAAGCAGGGTGCCTGGGGCAGGGCTTGAGGCACGGCTCAAGGCAGGGCTTGATCCCAGGACCCTGGGGTCACGACCCAAGCCAAAAGCAAATGCCCAACCATCTGAGCCATCCAGGTGCCCCACAAAAGTTTTAAATTTTGAACTCAAATGTATCTGTTTCCCTTTTGTGCTTTTCATGTCATACCTGAAAAAGCACTCCAGATTTACCCATGTTTTCTTCTAAGTATTTTATAGTCTTATTACTTATACTTAGGTTCCTGATCCATTTTGAGTTTTTATTTTTGTATATGGTGTGAAGTAAGGGTCCAGTTTTCCAAGTTCAATTTGTTGAAGAAGCTGTTCTTTTCACGTTGAATGGCCATGGCACCTTTGTTAATAATCCATTGCCTATAGATGCCTGACTTTATTCAGGGACTCTCAGTTCTCTTCTGTTGAGCTGTAAATATACTTTTTTATGCCAGTACTACACTGTCCTGATTACTGTAGCTTTGTGATGAGTTTTGAAATGGGAAAGTTTAAGTAGTCCAGTGTAGTTGTTTTTAAGGATTAATTTGGCCATTCAAAATTCTTTGTGATTCTATATGAATTTTAGGATCCTTTTTTCCATTTCTGCAGGAAAGCCTTTTGGAGTTTAGATAAGGGTTGTGTTGAACCTGTAGATTGTGTTGGGTGGTATTGACATACTAATAATATTGTTTTCTGATTCATGAACATGGAATGTGTTTCCAGTGATTTAATTCTTTAATTTTTTTCAGTAATGTTTTGAACTTTCAAGTCTTGTACCTCCCTGATTAAGTTTATTCCTGTTGTAAATGAATTGTTGTTAAATATCCTTTTCAGATGGTTTATTGGTAGTGTATAAAAATACATCTGATTTTTGTGTTGATCTTAATTCTGCAACTTTGCTGAATTTGTTGTATGATTGAGAAAAGACACCATGAGTTCATACGAATATTTCCAAATCTGATACCACTTCAAGAGTAAGAGTTTAGTATTATAAGATTTTGCCTTTGACTTTTTAAAGCTTCATATCTGTAGTTCTTTTTATTTATGCTAAAAATCTTGAGAGTAGTGCATTACTTACTTGACTTATATTCATATATGCATGTTAGTGTTGTTATTTTGAGATTATTATAGAAAATGATTGTTGCAAACAGTTAAGAATTCTTGCATTTAATATAAATCCGATTAGGGATTTACAGTCAAATTACCATTCTAAAATCACATGAGGGGGAACATGCATGACTCCATTGGTTGGGCATCCAAATCTTGGTTTCTACGTAGATCATGACCTACAGGTGGGGATATCATGTCCTGCATCAGGGCTTCATGATCAGCGGGGAGTCTGCTTCCAGTATCCCTCTGCCCCTCTCCCCACTTGTGTGCACACACACTCTGTCAAATAAATAAATCTTTAAAGGAATAAAGTCATTTGAAATGATTTCTTTTGAGGTTAGACCATCCATTTGATATATAGTTTCTTTGGTTCATTTTGCTCTCAGTTTTTGGGTGTAACTTATTTTCATTTTGATTTAATTTTGTTTTATAAGTATGTGATATATTTGCAGTGTTCCAGGGGCACCTGGATGGCTCAGTCAGTTAAGCTTCTGACTGTTGATTTTAGCTTGGGTCATGATTTCAGGGTCCTCAGCTTGAGTCCCACATCAAGCTTGAGTCCCACATCAGGCTCTGTGCTTAGTGGGGAGTCAGCTTGAGATTCTCTCTTGCCCTCTACTCCTTCCGCTGCTCACTGCATTCTCTCTCTCTCTCTCAAATAAATAAATCTTGGGAAAATTTTTTTACATTGTTCCAAAACCAAAACTACAATATGGAATATAATCGGAACAGTCAGCTTTTATCCTCTCCCTCCCCTATAGATAACTTTGTTTTCTCCCTCCAAAGTTAACCATTTTTGCTTTTGGTTATTTTTTAAAAGCTTTTATTTATTTATTTGAGAGAGCGAGAGCACAGCTGGGGGAGCAGCAGAGAGGGAGAAGCAGATTCCCTACTGAGCGGGGAGCCTGATGTAGGACTTGATCCCAGGACCCTGGGATCATGACCTGAGCTGAAGGCAGATGCTTAACTGACTGACTGAGCCACGTAGGTACCCCTTGTTTTTGATTGTTAAAAAAAAAATGTATGTATATTCCTATTTCTCTCTTCTTAGATGAAAGTTATAATGTGTTTAGCATTTTGTATTTTATTACGTAACAAAAATCCCAGAAATTACTCAGAGTATATGAAGCTCTTCCTTATTGCCTTCTTTATCTGCATATCACTCAGACATTTTATTCATGCAGTTCCAAATAGATTGAGATTAAGGTGTTACAGAGGGAAATTTCAGTGGGACCAATTGCCCATTTCTTCTGGCACTGAAACTTTAAGAAGTATTTTATTTTTCATTTTTATTATAAAGATATTATTTTACCACAAATGCTCAAAACAGCATAGAAACTATATACAATAAAAAGTGTAAAGTTTTCTGATTCCCATCTGCCCACTTCCAGAAATTACTACAAGCTAGTTCAAGACATTTGTCTAGTAGGAGTATACAACATTTCTATATACCACAAAATGGGTTTTAAACAAAATTGGGATTATATCATGAATATTCTGCAACTTCATTTTTTAGTGTAATATTATCAGTTGAGCTTTAAATTTGGATAATGAAAAGAGATTCATGGGTATAAATAAGACTTAAAAAATAGTTTTAAGACATTTTTTTCTTCTATTTCATTAACACTGGTAGTATGTTTTTTTGTGTATGTAATTTCCTAAATTTTCTATATTGTAATTACTGCTCTAAAATCCAGAAAGTAGTAAAAAGAAATATTTCAGATAGTAGTGTGTGTAGTCATATTTCATTGTTGTAATCTGTTGTGGCTTAATACTAAAAATGAATCTAGGGGCGCCTGGGAGGCTTGGTCGGTTGTCTGCCTCTTGATTTTGGCTCAGGTCATGATCTCAGAGTCCTGAGATTGAGCCCAGAATCAGGCTCTGTGCTGAGTGGGGAGTCTACTTCTTCCTCTTCCTCGCACATGCACTCTCTCTCAAATAAATAAATAACATCTTTTTAAAAAAGCACTAAAAGTGAATCTAAATAAAGTCAGGATAAAAAGCTTTGTAGAATTTTGTTTTGTAAAAACAGGAAAAAAATTTGTCTTGTTCATTACTGGGTCCCTAGCACCTAGGACAGCAACTGGTTCTTTGTTCTTCCCACTCTGTACTTGTTTTATTTTCACCATATAAATTATAAATGGATGGTGCCATACAAACCATTCTGTGTTCTTTTTTTACTTGTTAACGTATCCTGGACATTTTCCATAGTCACATCTTAAGTCTTGTCTGTTCTTTTGACTTAATGTGTTAATGGAGATACCATATATTACATATTTAGGTAGTTTAAAGTCTTTAATTTGAATGATTTTTCTCTTAGATTTGGGCAAAAGTGTTATGTTTTTAAAGTATTAGTGGAAGATACTAAGTTGAGGGTTATTATGGAGTGAAAGTATATAATTCCCTTTTTTCAAGTGTGTAACATATACATGTTTATGTAGAATGGCAGTATATGTAACATACCTAGAAAATCTAATAAGACTATTCCGACCCTGAAAGTTGGAGTAATTAACTTCAAAGTATTTTGACAAGCAAGTCACATAAGGAGAAATAATAGTTAACATGTTAAAGTATAATTATTATTAAATAAAGTTAGATTTTAGTATAATTGACAAAACACAAAAATAAAATGAGAAAAAATTTTACTCCTCGCTCCCCAGTCAGATCGGCAAAGCTTAGATATATAATTGGTAACAAGGGTTTTGGGAGATGTGTTGCTGAAAAAAATAAGTTTGTATGTTCTTTTTGGAGGGCAGTTTGGCAGAATTTCAAAAATTCTACTTCTAGGACTTTATTTTAGGGGAAAAAATTAAAGACAGGCTCACAAATTTAGATACATATGAACTTCATGAAAATTTTAATCCTGGGACTAATAACAATAATACTACTTAAATAATGCTTCCCCATGCCTTACTTTACATTTATTTAATCCTCAATAGTCTTATGATATTCATGCGATAGGATTAAAAATGATATAAAAGAATATTTAACATGGATATAATTCATATAAGAATGTATGAAAATAGTGCATTACAAAGGAGTCTGTGCAGTGTAATTGGCATTGACTGCAAACAAACAGAATATTCTCCAAAGTATTTATACTTGTACTTCTGTATTATAATCTGGAACTCAAGTATGTTAACTTTTTTCTTTTTGCTATTTTATTTTATAATTTTACTTCAGGTGAACATATATTGTCTAACGAGCCTAAGTTCTTTTTACAAGGGTTCTTTGAGTTTATAGGATTACTTCAGGATTCCTGAACAGAGCATTCCTTAAGCACCTTTAAAAAAGAAGTCCATTGGTAATAATTTAAATCTCTAATTAACTTAATTCTAGTGAGAGAGCTAGACTAAGGTTTAAGAGCTCTTTTCTCTGTGACTTTATGATTCATCCCAGGGATTTTGTGTAATTAGATATATTTCTTTGGAAAAAAAGTGAATGGATGAAACTTGCTGCATCATTGCTTTTTTGAAATCAAAATTATTGAATATTAATTACACCACAGTTTTGTGTGAAGGCTTTCAGACTGAATGATAATGAGACTCATTATTAGACAGATTGTTAGGTGTCCCAAGGTCTCCACATGTAGTCATTCATTGCTTTAAGACCAACTATATGCGAGCAGTAGGCACTCTGCTAGACTCCTGAGGATACAAAGTCAAGCAGGACAGATTAGTATGAAGAGATGGTAAAAATGTTTGTTTCATACTGGTTTTCCTAAGCATAGAGTTTCCCAAAAGGCAGGAGGATTTATTCGGTTGGGTATTTTTGGATTTGATTTAATTGTAAATGAGAAGGAGCCATTAACTATTGGAGAAGATATGTGTACTTTCCTTTACAGTTTAATTTTCATATAACTTCATATTCAGTTAGAGTTTATATATACATATACATATATACATATGGAAGGAATTAACAGTTATTGAGTATTTATATATCTTTACTTTAACTTAGTCCTTATGACAATCCCATGAGACAGAAATTATTGTCAGTATTCAGTGAATAAGAAAATGGAGTTTTGGAAAGGTTAAGTGATTTGTTTAAGGTTCATAGCTTAAAAGCTGTGAATTTTAAACCAGGTCTATTGATACTAAAGTCCATAAACTTTTTGTGATACTTGTACTAGAGAGAGAGAAAGCACAAGAATGGGGAGGGGGGCAGAGGAAGAGGGAGAGAATCCAACTGCCTGCTGAGTGTGGAGTCTGACTTAGCTCCATCTCAGGACCCTGAGATCATGACCTGAGCTGAAACCAAGAGTCAGACACTTAACTAAGCCACCCAGGGCCCCCGTAACTGCCTTTTTAAAAAAAACCTATACATATTAAAGATATCTTTCCACATAAATCACAGCATTTTAAAACTTCAGAAAATAGCTTATCTATACAATGGGGTGCTGTAATATATTCAATTGGCCTCTTCTTGGAGACATTTAATGTTTTTTAGTTTTCTCTTTTACAGTTGTAAATAATGTTTCACTGAATATTCTTGTAGCTGACCTTTACACATGTTTTTATGGAGGTCCAAGAGTACATATCCTTAAGATTTCTGACCCATGTTGCTGGATTGCCTTCTGAAGAAATTACAACTATGTTCCTAACAATAATTTATGTGGTCACCTGTTCTCCTGTATTTTAACTGAATTACATATTGTAATTTTGTTTTTTTAAAGATTTAATTTATTTATTTGACAGAGATCACAAGCAGCAGAGAGGCAGGTAGAGAGAGAGGAGGAAGCAGGCTCCCTGCTGAGCAGAGAGCCCGATGCAGGGCTCGATCCCAGGACCCTGAGATCATGACCTGAGCCGAAGGCAGCGGCTTAACCACTGAGCCATCCAGGCGCCCCTACATATTGTAATTTAAAATGATATAGTTGATTGAATAGTTTTAATTTACATTGCTTTGATTACTAAGTTTGATGGTTATTTTTCTACATGCATATTGGCCCCTTATGTATTATCCTTTTTCCCATTAGTTTTCAAGTCCTCATTTCCATTTTGGAGGGTGTTTATCTTTTCCTTAGTGATGGAAAGAGCTCTTCATATGAATACCTGAACTCTTTGTATGTTGAGTACTTTCCCTCAGATTATCAGTTTCTTCTTGTTACTTTCCTTATGTTTATTTTGGATGTATAGAAGTTTTAAAAATTTATGTCAACGTGTATGTTGAGTAGTCTAGCTTTGAGATCAGGTTCCCCAAACTATGTAAGTTGGCAGTTCTCAAATTTTTTGGTCTTAGGACCTCTTATACTCTTAAAAACTGTTGAGGCCCCCAAAGAAGCTGTTGTTCATGTTGGGTTACACTCATAGATAGAGATTTGCCACGTTAGAATTTAAAAACTGAAAAATTTATAAAATATTTATTTATTAGGAATAATGAGTTTTTCATGTTAACATAAATACCATTTTTAAATGAAAAATAATTACATTTTCCCAAATGAATTGAGAAATTTTATATTTTTGCAAATCTCTTTGGCTTATTTGAAGATAGCCAGATTCTCACATCTGTCTCTGCATTTAACCCCCTCTTGCGATATTTATCATGGGAGATATTGCCTCTGGAAAACTGTTTGTATACTCCAGAGAATAACATGAAAAAAACAAATGTCATCTTATTATTGTTATGAACATAGCTTTGTCCTTGTGGGCCCCCAGAAAAGGTCCAGAGATGTGCACTATACTTTGAGAACTGCTGATATAAATACCACTTATGTTTTACTCTTGTATTTTTATAACTGAATTTAAATCTGGAATAAATTTGAGTATGAATATATAATCCCCCTTCCCCATTAGCCATCGTCTTTTGCTGAAAGATCTATTTCTGTTGTAAATCACTGACCAACTGACTGATGAAATTGTAAACATATCTGCTTTTTTCTCAGTTACTGGATGAAAACAATAGTCTTAGCAGTCTTAATCTAATGTTCTGTCTCCAATTTTTTGGTCTCAGGACCTCTTTATACTCTTAAAAAACTATTGAGGATCCTGAAGAGCTCTTGTTCATGTGGGTTATACTTGTAGATATTTGCTACTTAAGAATTTAAACACTAAAAATTTCATAAAATATTTATTAATTTATTAGAAATAATAAGTTTTTTGCATGTTAACATAAACACCATTTTTAATGAAAAATAATTATATCTTTCCAAATTAAAAGAACTGATAAATTTTTTATTCATGCACATCTACTTCCCTACCTCCCAATTCATTGTTGTGGTTTTGTCCTAGCAGTCATACCTCTTGCTTCTTGCTCTCTTTTTGGTATATTTATGTTTTCTTAGATTCCTGATACATCTCCCAAACCCTGACTTCAGTTTCACGACCATTTGCCCTAAAAACTTAAAAGATGTTTTATTCTTGTTGATCGTGGCATTTTACTCTAACAAATACTGTTTCCTCACCAGTTAATGAAAGGGGTGCGTGATCATTGTTGGAAATTTAAAATGTAGATAGATGCATAAACAAGAAAAGAGTATTTTGTCACATTGAATATGCAGAGTGCTGTTCCTATGCTGTTATTACTGTACTTGATGGAAGTTATTTCAATATTGAAAAAATGCTAGCAAATTGAACTGTACAGAAATTCCTACTCCACAGTTAATAAATTTATAACTTTTGATGGTTTATTTAGCTTTCCAGGATTCCTGACCAGACTTAATGTTTACTACTCTTTGAATAAAAAGAGGTGAGACATGGTTTCCCCTGTCACTAAGTTTGCAGGTTAATGAAGGAAATATGCATGTTCTGTGAGAAGTATTACTATAGCTACAAGCTATTACTAATACTATGGGAGAGCCAAAGCAACTATTCTTGAGAATGATGGGAAAGCAAACCAAAGGTGGTCGAGTTGCCAAGATTAAGTTTGTACAGTCTTCCTTCAGTATTTGTTGATTTATTGGCTATCTGGTAAGAGAAGGAAGAAGTCAAAAATAATGACTGAGTGGATAAATGTTTACTAAAATAGGGAGTATGTTGCACTCCAACAAAGTAAAACTCCTATACATCTACATTTTCCAAGGCTCTGTTCTTTTACTTTCCAAGATGAGTTCTCTTGTGGCCATGTTAGGTTTGAGGGCCTGGAAATAGTCAGGGGGATATGTATGGGAGGCATAAAGCTGCCCAGGGAGTGGTGTGGTCTAGAGTTAGCAGTGTATCAGATGCAGTTGAATGGAGATCGGGATCCTCTTTTGAGAACTTTTAACAGGTAAGAAGGCAGCCAGGGACCCTCTTGCATTTGAGGGATAAGCAGAGGAAGTGAATCCAGCAAAAAATTATCAGAAGAGGGAAAACAACAATGGTGGTGAAAAGGTAACTGACCAGAATTTAAAGAAGGGAGGGAGAAAGGGATCTGAAATGTTAAATCCTGCTTAGAAGGGCAGATAAGACCTGAAAATTGTTCATAAGATTTAGGAATAAGGAGGCATTAAGGCCTTAAACTAAAACAGCTTAACTGGGCAGCTGGGTATAGAAGCTGTTAGTAAAGAAAATAGAGGTGAGGAAATGGAATATAATGAATTTTGGCTACTTTTTGGGAATCTTACCTATGAAGCTGGCAAAGTGAACAAAAACTCTGTGGGATTTGAGAATGTTTATGTTCTAAGGAAGAAGAGGAGAGACTAAGCGATTGAATGGAGAGATGAGGAAATAGCGTCATTTTAAACTTTCCGGAGAAGTGATTTCAAACTTTTTGTTTGCCTTTTTGTAAAACTTGTCTTGAAAGATACATTTTAGATAATACTGAATATGATTTTTTTAAACTTTCTTATGATACTTCAGTTGTCAGAATATCAGTTACTTACTGTCCTACTGGAGTATTTAGAATAGCCTCATTCTAAAATATAACAGTTTAGGGCTATTTAATTATGTTACAGCTTTTCAATAGTCAATTTCATCTTTTCTTTGTGCACATCTACTCTCCTACCTCCCAATGCATTAATGTCATTGATCCTAGTAGTCATACCACTTGTTGCTTCAAGTGTGTGCTCTAAGTAACTGTGAACTGGGAAGTCCGTATACCAATTATTAGGATTGTGCTCTGAATGAGATTACTAATTTTAATCCATAGATTATAAATTCTGGTGGGTTGCTTCCATGAAGCTTAGTCTGTTATATATATGGTTTTCTGCTGTGTTTCACTTAAAAAACGTAGAGCTATATAGTTAGGTTGCTTTAGAATCCCAACTCCCAACACTTAAGAACTCTGAACTTGAACAGAGGACTTACTTTCAAAACTTCGCTTTCTTCATCTTTAAAATTATGATAATAGTATTTACCTCACAGAGCTATTGTGGAGGTTAAATTGTGTAATCCCTGAAAAACAAAGCTTGACACAGAGTGGGTAGTCTCAATAAATGTTAGCTGTTAATTGTTTTCTGTCTTCAGGATTTTGATTTTATAAGCTTGATGTTCCTGGTAGTCTTTGTAATTAAAGGGTTTTTTTTTTTAAGATTTTATTTATTTATTTGACAGATAGAGATCACAAGTAGGCAAAGAGGCAGGCGGAGAGAGAGGAGGAAGCAGGCTCCCCGCCAAGCAGAGAGCCCGATGCGGGGCCCAATCCCAGGACCCTGGGATCATGACCTGAACTGAAGGCAGAGGCCTTAACCCACTGAGCCACCCAGGCGCCCCCAAAGGGGTGTTACTGTATTTGAAAAAGGAATAGATTCAAATAGAGTCATACCATAGATTTTATATATCTGGGAGGGCAGTGAGAATTTTTAGCATATAAGGAGATTTACTTCCTGGTGTAGGTTGGTTGGTTCGTATAGCTGATTAGGGAAGGTTTTTCTTAGAAGCATTTGGAAACTGTATTTCTTGAGGTGGTTCTGTAATCACTTACATTTTTGGATTAAATACTAAAAAGTATTTAAGGAAGAGAGGGGGTAGAAGATGACCTAGAATTATGGTATTGGATATTTTACTTGTGTGTGTATGTGTGTATAGGAGGGTAGGATTGTTGTAGACTAGCTATTTAGGACAGGAAATTAATATAACCTGGTGAGGCTCTTGAATATTGTAGGCTTAGTATCAAAGCTACTCTGTAACCTGTGATTTAACTCGGGGCATTACTTGGAGGGCAGGACCTTAGGTTTGTGCCATAGTCTGAGAAAGCCCTAATTCACCTTTTTTTCTTTTCTTTCTTTTCTTTTCTTTTCTTTTCTTTTCCTTTTCTTTTGAAGATTACTTATTATTTGAGAGACTGTGCATGGTATGGAGGGGTAGAGGGAGAGAGAGTCTTAAGCAGATTTTGTACTGAGTGCAGAGCCTGATCTGGGGCTCGATCCCACAGCCCTGAGAATCATGACTGGCGCTGAAACCAAGAGTCAGACGTCCAACTGACTGTGCCACCCAGGCACCCTTCTTATTCACTTTTTTTTTTTTTTTAGATTTTTACTTGTTTATTTGACAGATCACAAGTAGGCAGAGAGGCAGGCAGAGTGCTGAGCAGAGAGCCTGATGCGGGGCTTGATCCCAGGACCCTGGGATCATGACCTGAGCCGAAGGTAGAGGCTTAACCACTGAGCCACCCAGGCGCCCCATCTTACTCGCTTTTTAATTTGAGACGTAAACTCTTAAAATAAAGAGTGAAATTATTTAGGATATTTGATAATCATCAATTTAGTCATTCTTCTTTCTATCAAATAAATTGTACTATTCTTTTAATTTTGGTATAATAAAGCATTAATGAATGGAAAAAATCCCTTTTCTAGTTTTTGTGAATGTAGAAGTACAATTTGTAAGATAGCCCTTGCCATTAAACTTCTCTAACACCCACAGACTCCCTTAATAAAGGAGTGAAACATTTAGTATGTTTAAAAAATAGTAAACTAAATTGTTTTCTTTTCAAATTTCCCTGGGTGTATTAATGGTGTTTAAAGTTCATTGCTGCTAAACTGACATGGGAATTTTGACTTGTTTTAAATGCCATAAAAATAGATTTTATTTCTATTGGTAACTACTTTAGCAAAAAGACCATGTTAAATTCAGGAATGATTTTAAAGACTATTACAGTTTCATTGTCTTTTTTAAAAAAGTACTTCCTGTATGTAAATCTCTCCATGTCTACAGTCATACCAAATGCAAATGATTCATGAGTGCTTGATTTCTTGCTTTGCATACAAAATTATCCTCTTAGCAGTAGGTAGAGCTGGCACTGGCAGTGATAGATAGGTCAGTGATTTGACAATTAAACCACTGCTAGTTTTTTGTTGAAGGGAAAATAGATGAAGTCTCTATCATTTGTTGAAATATGTTAGATGCCTGCCAGTTGAGAAAATGATTGTTTGTACTATTTGCGGGAGGTGTTGAATTAATATGGTTTAGTATTTTTTTTTTCACTTTTTTTTTTTTAGTTTTATTTTTTTTAAAAAACATATAATATATTTTTATCCCCAGGGGTACAGATCTGTGAATCGCCAGGTTTACACACTTCACAGCACTCACCATAGCACATACCCTCCCCAATGTCCATAATCCCACCCCCCCTCCCAACCTCCCTCCCCCCATCAACCCTCAGTTTGTTTTGTGAGATTAAGAGTCACTTATGGTTTGTCTCCCTCCCAATCCCATCTTGTTTCATTTACTCTTCTCCTACCCCCTTAACTCCCCATGTTGCATCTCCTCTCCCTCATATCAGGGAGATCATATGATAGTTGTCTTTCTCCAATTGACTTATTTCGCTAAGCATGATACCCTCTAGTTCCATCCATGTCGTCCCAAATGGCAAGATTTCATTTATTTTGATGGCTGCATAGTATTCCATTGTGTATATATACCACATCTTCTTTATCCATTCGTCTGTTGATGGACATCTAGGTTCTTTCCATAGTTTGGCTATTGTAGACATTGCTGCTATAAACATTCGGGTGCACGTGCCCCTTCGGATCACTACGTTTGTATCTTTAGGGTAAATACCCAGCAGTGCAATTGCTGGGTCATAGGGTAGTTCTATTTTCAACATTTTGAGGAACCTCCATGCTGTTTTCCAGAGTGGTTGCACCAGCATGCATTCCCACCAACAGTGTAGGAGGGTTCCCCTTTCTCCGCATCCTCGCCAGCATCTGTCATTTCCTGACTTGTTAATTTTAGCCATTCTGACTGGTGTGAGGTGATATCTCATGGTGGTTTTGATTTGTATTTCCCTGATGCCGAGTGATGTGGAGCACTTTTTCATGTGTCTGTTGACCATCTGGATGTCGTCTTTTCAGAAATGTCTGTTCATGTCCTCTGCCCATTTCTTGATTGGATTATTTGTTCTTTGGGTGTTGAGTTTGCTAAGTTCTTTATAGATTTTGGACACTAGCCCTTTATCTGATATGTCATTTGCAAATATCTTCTCCCATTCTGTCAGTTGTCTTTTGGTTTTATTAACTGTTTCCTTTGCTGTGCAAAAGCTTTTGATCTTGATAAAATCCCAATAGATCATTTTTGCCCTTGCTTCCCTTGCCTTTGGCGAAGTTCCTAGGAAGATGTTGCTGCGGCTGACGTCGAAGAGGTTGCTCCCTTGTTCTCAAGGATTTTGATGGATTCCTTTCTCACATTGAGATCCTTCATCCATTTTGAGTCTATTTTCATGTGTGGTGTAAGGAAATGATCCAATTTCATTTTTCTGCATGTGGCTCTCCAATTTTCCCAACACCATTTATTGAAGAGGCTGTCTTTTTCCATTGGACATTCTTTCCTGCTTTGTCGAAGATGAGTTGACCATAGAGTTGAGGGTCTATTTCTGGGCTCTCTATTCTGTTCCATTGATCTATGTGTCTGTTTTTGTGCCAGTACCATGCTGTCTTGATGATGACAGCTTTGTAATAGAGCTTGAAGTCCGGAATTGTGATGCCACCAACTTTGGCTTTCTTTTTCAATATTCCTTTGGCTATTCGAGGTCTTTTCTGGTTCCATATAAATTTTAGGATTATTTGTTCCATTTCTTTGAAAAAAATGGATGGTACTTTGATAGGAATTGCATTAAATGTGTAGATTGCTTTAGGTAGCATAGACATTTTCACAATATTTATTCTTCCAATCCAGGAGCATGGAACATTTTTCCATTTCTTTGTGTCTTCCTCAATTTCTTTCATGAGTACTTTATAGTTTTCTGTGTATAGATTCTTAGTCTCTTTGGTTAGGTTTATTCCTAGGTATCTTATAGTTTTGGGTGCAATTGTAAAAGGGATGGACTCCTTAATTTCTCTTTCTTCTGTCTTGTTGTTGGTGTAGAGAAATGCAACTGATTTCTGTGCATTGATTTTATATCCTGACACTTTACTGAATTCCTGTACAAGTTCTAGCAGTTTTGGAGTGGAGTCTTTTGGGTTTTCCACATATAGTATCATATCATCTGCAAAGAGTGATAGTTTGACTTCTTCTTTGCCGATATGGATGCCTTTAATTTCCTTTTGTTGTCTGATTGCTGAGGCTAGGACTTCTAGTACTATGTTGAATAGCAGTGGTGATAACGGACATCCCTGTCGTGTTCCTGACCTTAGCGGAAAAGCTTTCAGTTTTTCTCCATTGAGGATGATATTTGCGGTGGGTTTTTCATAGATGGCTTTGATAATATTGAGGTATGTGCCCTCTATCCCTACACTTTGAAGAGTTTTGATCAGGCTTCAAGGGATGCTGTACTTTGTCAGATGCTTTTTCAGCATCTATGGAGAGTATCATATGGTTCTTGTTCTTTCTTTTATTAATGTGTTGTATCACATTGATTGATTTGCGGATGTTGAACCAGCCTTGCAGCCCTGGAATAAATCCCACTTGATCGTGGTGAATAATCCTTTTAATGTACTGTTGAATCCTATTGGCTAGAATTTTGGCGAGAATTTTTGCATCTGTGTTCATCAAGGATATTGGTCTGTAGTTCTCTTTTTTGATGGGATCCTTGTCTGGTTTGGGGATCAAGGTGATGCTGGCCTCATAAAATGAGTTTGGAAGTTTTCCTTCCATTTCTATTTTTTGGAACAGTTTCAGGAGAATAGGAATTAGTTCTTCTTTAAATGTTTGGTAGAATTCCCCCGGGAAGCCATCTGGTCCCGGGCTTTTGTTTGTTTGGAGATTTTTGATGACTGTTTCAATCTCCTTACTGGTTATGGGTCTGTTGAGGCTTTCTATTTCTTCCTGGTTCAGTTGTGGTAGTTTATATGTCTCTAGGAATGCATCCATTTCTTCCAGATTGTCAAATTTGTTGGCGTAGAGTAGCTCATCGTATGTTCTTATAATTGTCTGTATATCTTTGGTGTTCGTTGTGATCTCTCCTCTTTCATTCATGATTTTATTTATTTGGGTCCTTTCTCTTTTCTTTTTGATAAGTCTGGCCAGGGGTTTATCGATCTTATTAATTCTTTCAAAGAACCAGCTCCTAGTTTCGTTGATTTGTTCTATTGTTTTTTTGGTTTCTATTTCATTGATTTCTGCTCTGATCTTTATGATTTCTCTTCTGCTGGGTTTAGGGTTTCTTTCTTGTTCTTTCTCCAGCTCCTTTAGGTGTAGGGTTAGGTTGTGTACCTGAGACCTTTCTTGTTTCTTGAGAAAGGCTTGTACCGCTATATATTTTCCTCTCAGGACTGCCTTTGTTGTGTCCCACAGATTCTGAACCGTTGTGTTTTCATTATCATTTGTTTCCATGAATTTCTTCAATTCTTCTTTAATTTCCTGGTTGACCCATTCATTCTTTAGAAGGATGCTGTTTAGCCTCCATGTATTTGGGTTCTTTCCAAATTTCCTCTTGCGATTGAGTTCTAGCTTCAGAGCATTGTGGTCTGAAAATATGCAGGGAATGATTCCAATCTTTTGATACTGGTTGAGACCTGATTTAGGACCGAGAATGTGATCTATTCTGGAGAATGTTCCATGTGCACTAGAGAAGAATGTGTATTCTGTTGCTTTGGGATGAAATGTTCTGAATATATCTGTGATGTCCATCTGGTCCAGTGTGTCCTTTAAAGCCTTTATTTCCTTGTTGATCTTTTGCTTGGATGATCTGTCCATTTCAGTGAGGGGAGTGTTAAAGTCCCCTACTATTAGTGTATTATTGTCGATGTGTTTCTTTGATTGTGTTATTAATTGGTTTATATAGTTGGCTGCTCCCACGTTAGGGGCATAGATATTTAAAATTGTTAGATCTTCTTGTTGGACAGTTCCTTTGAGTATGATATAGTGTCCTTCCTCATCTCTTATTATAGTCTTTGGCTTAAAATCTAATTGATCTGATATAAGGATTGCCACTCCTGCTTTCTTCTGATGTCCATTAGCATGGTAAATTCTTTTCCACCCCCTCACTTTAAACCTGGAGGTGTCTTCGGGTTTAAGATGAGTTTCTTGTAGGCAACATATAGATGGGTTTTGTTTTTTTATCCATTCTGATACCCTGTGTCTTTTGATTGGGGTATTTAGCCCATTAACATTCAGGGTAAGTATTGAGAGATATGAATTTAGTGCCATTGTATTGCCTGTAAGGTGACTGTATTGTATATTGTCTCTGTTTCTTTCTGATCTACTACTTTTAGGGTCTCTCTTTGCTTAGAGGACCCCTTTCAATATTTCCTGTAGAGCTGGTTTGGTATTTGCAAATTCTTTCAGTTTTTGTTTGTCCTGGAAGCTTTTAATCTCTCCTTCTATTTTCAATGATAGCCTAGCTGGATATAGTATTCTTGGCTGCATGTTTTTCTCATTTAGCACTCTGAATATATCATGCCAGCTCTTTCTGGCCTGCCAGGTCTCTGTGGATAAGTCTGCTGCCAATCTAATATTTTTACCATTGTACGTTACAGACTTCTTTTCCCGGGCTGCTTTCAGGATCTTTTCTTTGTCACTAAGACTTGTAAATTTCACTATTAGGTGACGGGGTGTGGACCTATTCTTATTGATCTTGAGGGGGCTTCTCTGAACCTCCTGGATTTTGATGCTTGTTCCCTTTGCCATATTGGGGAAATTCTCTCCAATAATTCTCTCCAATATACCTTCTGCTCCCCTCTCTGTTTCCTCTTCTTCTGGAATCCCAATTATTCTAATGTCGTTTTGTCTTATGGTGTCACTTATCTCTCGAATTCTCCCCTCATGGTCCAGTAGCTCTTTGTCCCTCTTTTGCTCAGCTTCTTTATTCTCTGTCATTTGGTCTTCTATATCGCTAATTCTTTCTTCTGCCTCATTTATCCTAGCAGTGAGAGCCTCCATTTTTGATTGCACCTCATTAATAGCTTTTTTGATTTCAACTTGGTTAGATTTTAGTTCTTTTATTTCTCCAGAAAGGGTTTTTATATCTCCCAAGAGGATTTCTCTAATATCTTCCATGCCTTTTTCGAGCCCGGCTGAACCTTGAGAATCATCATTCTGAACTCTGGATCTGACATATTACCAATGTCTGTATTGATTAGGTCCCTAGCCTTTGGTACTGCCTTTTGTTCTTTTTTTTGTTGTGAATTTTTCCGCCTTGTCATTTTGTCCAGATAAGAGTATATGAAGGAGCAAGTAAAATACTAAAAGGGTGGCAACAACCCAGGAAAATATGCTTTAGCCAAATCAGAAGAGATCCCAAATCGTGAGGGGAGAGAAAGGGGATAAAAAGAGGTTCAGAAAGAAAAAAAAAAGAAAAAAAAAAGAAAGAAAAAAAAGAAACAAAAAAAAACCAATAAAGAAAAAATATAAAAAGGAAAAATATATATATATATTAGATAAACTAGTTAGAAAACGTTAAAAAAAGAAAGGGTAAAAGTTAAAAAAAATTTAGCAGAAGAAGAAAAAAAATTGAAAAACAAAAAATAAAAAATAAAAAATTAACTGCAAGGCTAAAGAATCATGGGGAGAAAGCCATGAGTTCCGTGCTTTGCTTTCTCCTTCTCTGGAATTCCGATGCTCTCCTTGGTATTGAAACTGTACTCCTTGATAGGTGAACTTGGTCCTGGCTGGGTTTCTTGTTGCTCTTCTGGGGGAGGGGCCTGTTGTAGTGATTCTCAAGTGTCTTTGCCCCAGGCGGAGTTGCACCGCCCTTACCTGGGGCCGGTCTGAGTAATCCGCTCGGGTTTGCTTTCGGGAGCTTTTGTTCCCTGAGTGCTTTCCGTAGAGTTCCGGAGGACGGGAATGAAGATGGCGGCCTCCAGGTCTCCATCCCGGAGGAGCCGAAAACCCGGGGCCCCACTCCTCAGTGCGCCCTCAGAGAATAGCACCCAATGACTCCCGTCACCCTGGCCTCCCACCGCGCTCCGAGCTGAGCGAGGCTGTGACCGGTTCAAGGTAACCCCGAGCTTAGAGCTTACTCCTTGGTTCTGTCTCTGTAGCCGGCTTCCCTGTTCTAATACCTGTAAGCTCTGTGACACTCAGACACCCCCGGTCCTTCTGTGACCCTGCGGGACCTGAGACCACGCTGTCCCTTCGTGGGCTTCACCCCGGTTAAGCCTCTGGAGCGATGTCCCTCAGCGGAACAGACTTTTAAAAGTCCTGATTTTGTGCTCCGTTGCTCCATCGCTAGCCGGGAGCCGGCCCCTCCCCCCGCGGTCTATCTTCCCGTCGCTTTGGATTCACTTCTCCGCCAGTCCTACCTTTCAGAGAGTGGTTGATTTTCTGTTTCTAGAGTTGCTGTTCTTCTTCTCTTCGATCTCCCATTGGATTTGTAGGTGTTTGCAATCTTTAGATGAGCTATCTAGCTGATCTCCCGCTACCTGAAGTAGTCTCAGCCTGCTACTTCTCCGCCATCTTGACTCCTCCTTCAGGTTTAGTATTTTTTTTATTTTTGACTTGTAAATAAGGTTTGATTGTCTTGTATTGTAAGTTGCTCTTATGGGTATTGTGCTTCGGAAAATTGAATCCACAATATTAGCACCTGGACAATTTAGAAACTCTTGAAGAATTTCCTTACTTAAACAACAACAACAACAAACCTCTAAAAACTCCAATTTTAGTTATAAAAAATATCTCCCCTCTAAGTGTAGTCAGTTGCTATCATGCGATAGTTGTTTTCCAAAGACACCTCATGTTACAAAAAATTGCATTTATGTTTTTAATGGTTTTAAGTTGTAATTTAGAGGAAAGGGGGTGGTGGTGGTTTAGATCATTTTTAGATTTCCCAGTGACAGAGTAATCATAGGAATTTAATAATAGGTTTTCTTTTTCTCTGTAAATCACATGTTTGTATCTATAAAACACAAACCACAGTGAATAAATTAATATTTGATGACATAAATCTAGCTTTTATGCCAAATTAATGGTCTTTTCCTGTCATCACTATTATTAGTAGTATATGTTAGTTATTGATATGTAACAAACCATTCCGAAACTTAGTTTTAAAACAACCACCGTTTTTATTGCTCATGAGTCTTGGGTCAGGTGGATGTTTCCCCTGATCTGGGGCAGGCTTAAGTGATGTTATATGGGTTTGCTCATATTTCTTGTGGCTTAGCTGGTAGAGTGGCTAAAACTAGCTTGGCTAGAGTAGTCTCATTCTCATGTCTGGTGCTTGGCTGGCTGTCAGCTGGGCTAACGGGGAAACTGGGCAATGTGTCTGTAGGTATCCAGCACGCTGGCTTGGACTTGTTTCATAGTGGCAGAACATATTTCTAAGAGAGAATTATGGAAAGCATATAGGAATTCTAGAGGACCATGCTCAAAACTGGCAAACTGTCATTGTCATGGCTTTCCATTGGCCAAGGAAAGTCAGTCCAGTTCAAATTCAAGAGGTGGGGAAAGACTACGAAGTCACTTTGCAAGGTGTGTAAATTCAGGAATACCTGAGAAAGTGGCAGAACTTTTGCATTCAATCTCCCACATTTAGTATAGTGCTTTTTTCAATTACCCAATCATGTATTTTTTGAAAACCCTTATTAATGATAAAGCATATATCCACTCCAGTGGGTAGCTGTGCTTAAACCTACAGCCGCTTTTATTTTATTTTCTTTTTATAGTTACAGCTTCCCCACATAATGCAGATTGGGTTCCCTAATTAGACAGTTGAGCTATGTCCCATTCTAGTTAAGAAAACTGGAAGAGATGCTTTAAAATGGTCTTCTGCTGGCTATTTTAATCTGATTAAAAGTTTTCTGGCTTTCTTGAAGCCTTTTAATAATCTCGTTTCTCACAGTCTATTCAGTCTTATTTCCCAGTGTTCTGTTCTCTGGCTTGCTCACTGATTTTTCTCCCTGTCATTTTTTTTTTTTCCCAATTGAGATGAAATTGTTTTAACAACAACAAAAGAATCACAACTCAATGGCATTTACATTCACAATGAGCAACCAACACCCTTATCAAGTTCTAAAACATTTTCATCACCTCAAAAGAAAAATCTGTATCTATTAGCAGCCACTCTCCATTCCTTCCTCCCACAAGCCCCTGGCAACCACCCAGTCTGCTTTTTGTCCCTGTGGATTTACCTGTTTTCCGGGCTGTGACTTGTTTTTAACCACAGTGCATCTGTTTATGTTCTTTCTGCATAGAGTATCCTAAATCCTATTAGACTTCTTCGGTTGTTTGGCCCACTAATTTTCTTCCTCCTCACAAATATTGTATCCTGTAGTTAAGTTTGGGGATACTGACCCTAATACTCCACTTCACTGAAACTGCTCTTCTCCTCAGATTGTTGCCTCTCAGTCTTTACTATACGGTGGGAGAGGAGAGAGGAGGGAGGGCTCTCCCCACAGCGTTAGTATTTGGAATCTCATTCCTTTGTTCTACGTATCTTCACCTTCTTTCTCCTCAGTGATCTTAACTACTACTATAATGAACCTAGATCTTATTAGCCCAGTTCTCTCAGAATTCCAGACCTGCTCGAATTTCCACCTAGATGTTTCCAATCTATTTAAACTGAATGTGAAGATTGAATTAATTTTCTCTCCTCACCCTCTCTCCTTCTTTAAATAAAATGAAAACCAGTTATTGCTCTTCTCATTCACTATCTTGGTAAATGGGGACCATCATCCATACAGATCCTTGGGTTTGTTCCTAGGAATCAAGCGTTTTTTCTTCCTTATACTAATTCTCTACCTGTAGTCTTTCTTCAAGTCTACTCCATCCCTAAATATCTTTGGAATGTCTGTTCTGTAGCCCTCACTTTAGGACCGGATTACCACTCTGCTTAGACATGGGTTCACAAACTATAGCCCACAGGCCAAATACAGCCAGCTCCAGTTTTTGTAAATCAAGTATTTTTTTGTTTTTGTTTTAAAAGATTTTATTTATTTATTTGACAGAGACACAGTGAGAGGGGAAACACAGAAGGGGGCAGTAGAACAGGGAGAAGCAGGCTTCTTTTAGAGGCAGGGAGCCCAATGCAGGGCTCAGTCCTAGGGCCCTGGGATCATGATCTGAGCCCAAGGCAGATATCTAACGACTGAGCCACCCAGAGGCCCCCTGTAGATAAAGTTTTATAGAAATACAGACTTGCTCGTTAGTTTAGGTATTTGTTGTTGCTGGCTGCTTTTATGCTACAAAGACAGAGTTGCATATTTGCAGATGAGCCCACATGTCCTATAATGCCAAAAATATTTACTGTCTGGCCCTTTACAGAAAAGCTTTGCCTACCCTTGAACCAAAACTGATTTTCTGTCTCTAGTATTCTCTACCCTTTTCTCCCACCCCAGGTAAATATTCAGAATTCTGACCCTAACATCCTCTTGCATGAATCTTTTATTTACTATTCATTCCTTACAAAATAAAGTTTAAGACCCCCGCCTATCGTAGCATAAATTACCTGACTATTTGAAGTTTTTGACATTTCAGATTATTCTCCTCCTTGCTTTCTTTCATATCTTCAACGACTTTTGCTGTACTTAACATACCTGTTTTGCAGTTTTAATCCATTTAACAGTATTTCCCTAGTAGACTTGGAAACCAGCCTTTTGCCAGACCTGGAACCAGTCACTGAATACTCCTTCAAGAGGTGTTTGTTGACTGAATGGATTGATTGCTTTTGTGTTAGATTCTTCCTTACTAGTCTGGCAAGGTAAGAATTAAGCCTCAAACTACTTTTACATCTTCTAATTATATCTAAAGAAATACTAGGTCCAGAGTAGGAACATGTAGTGATTAAGATATTGATTTAAATTATCACCTAGATAAGTGAATAGGCATAAAGATTCCTTTGGGGAAGGAAGGTTGGGCATTCATCAAAATGAAACTAGCTAAGCCTCACTGAAAAGAACTTGGTTTGTCGTAATTTACCAGCATTCCCCCCTTGTCATATATAGGCAGTTTCCCCCCTCTGTACTTGATTTTAATTGAATACTTTCTGCCATCCCTTAGGCATCATATAATCTGTTCTACGTAGTACATTTATAAGAAAGAATTTTTGGACAGAATGTGTTGAGTACATTTATTCTAAAAAAGTACTGAGTAATTCTGGGTTTAAATGGGAACAGAAATTGATTGTTACTCTTGCCATTAGCTGTTAGCTATCTGTATTTTTTCTTTACTGGATTAGTTTGCCCATTGTGTATACCTATGTGCCAGCCCCTGGTAGGATTCCTAGTAACAGTAGAAGAAGTAACAGTAGTAGTAGTCACTTGTCTAGTGCTTTCTATATGCCAGCTGCTGTTGTAAGTACGATATATTCGTTTATAAACTCTGAGATAGATCTTGTTATCACTGTTTTATAGATGAGCAGCCCTGAGATACAGAGAAGTGAAATGAATAAACTTGGAAGTGAAATAAATAAACTCCCTTGACTTTAATTGTATTGTGGTAATCAAGAGGAAATCATCATGGAGCTGGGTGGGGTTGGTCTTACAGATGTTGTTTTAGCAAACTTAGAAAACACTTGGAGGTATAACTTAAATACAGCAGATTGCATAAAGGCTAAATGTACAACTCAGTGAATACCCTACCCCTCAGATCAAGTACAAAACATTTTGTCATTGTTGAGAAGGCTCTCTTAAGGTCCCTCTCAGTCCATAAATACCTCACCCTTACCTTGCTTTATTTTTTAAAAATTGTGTTTATCACCTCTTGGTATGTATTATAGTTTGCCTTTCCTGCTAGAGTATAAATAAGGTTCATGAGGACAGGAACTTGATTTTCTTTATTGTTCTATTCCATTGCTCAGCTAGTGCCTGACATACAGTAATTGTTCAACAACTATTAGATTGCTATAAATTAATTGAGAAATACTGCTTGTTCACTACATACTGTGTTATGTGGTTTACAGATGCTGTTTTATTTACTAGGTATCGAGGGTAGATGATAAATTTTAGTTTCCTAGGAAGAGACTTTTGACATTCAGCAAGTTAGTAAGCCAATTTTAAGACAAGGAAATTGAACTGTGTTGACATTGGTTTAGTGTGTGCTGGTCTTTGCCTCACGTGAATGTTAGGAAATAATGGCAGCCTATCTATTGGATTGCCTTCTTGAGAGTATCTGATTCTTATAGTTATCTCAGATTCTTCACTTACACTCTTGGTATTCTTTCCAAATACCTCAAAGAGTTGCAGAAGACTAAATGCTCCTTTTTGTGTAAGAGGGAGTTGTGATAGAAAAAAGCATTGGTTTATTTGATCAGGTAAGGCAGATTAGTTGGTAGGTTAAAGGTCTTTTGTAAGTAAACGAGTTATGTGGTTTAGAAATCATTTTAAGTTCAAACTTTACATTCATGTAGAACAGAAAGACATTTTGAGCTGAAGGTGACCCTAATATTCTGACTCATGCTCTTGTCTGTCAAGTTTAACCCTCTTGTTTTTACATTTGAGGAAACGGGTGCAAAGATGTGTCCGTACTAGCTGCTACAAAGCAGCGACCAAACCAATCTGTTTACCTTAAAAGTTAAAAGGCTTTTTGCAACATTTTGACAGAAGCATTTTGGGAGTTTTTGTAAACATACATGACTTAGGGTCCTACTCCCAAAGGTTTTTATTTTTATTAGATTTGGGATGGGAGCTAGACATGTGTAATGAGATAACAAAAACAAAGCAAAATAAAACTCAAACCCGCTATCCCCTCAAATTTTTAATAACGAATTAATTTATCAAGTGATACACACTCTAGTGGCTTAGGGCCATTGTGCTATAACTGTTTTCTTTTCTTTTCCTTTCCTTTCCTTTTTTTTTTTTCCTTTCCTTTCCTTTTTTTTTTTTTTTTTTTCTTTCTTTCCCCTCTCCCTTTTTTCCTTCCTTCCTTCTTTCTTTCCTTCCTTCCTTCTAGATTTTATTTCTTAGAGCAATTTCCAGTTTACAGAAAAACTGAACAGCAGGTAGGAGAATTTTCATATACTCCCTCCCTCCCCACACAGTTTCCCTTATTAACATCTTGGATTGTGTGGTACCTTTTGTTAATATTGTTACATTGTTATTAACTAGAGTCTATAGTTTATTATTCATAATTGCCATTAGGCTCACTCTTTTTGTTGGATAGTTCTGTGGCTTTTGACAATTGCCAAACGTTAAATATTCACCATTGCAATATCATACAGAATAGTTTCCTCTGTGCTTCCCTATTCTTTCTTAACCCCCACATCCCTGCAACCACTGGTCTTTTAAGTATCTGTGTAGTTTTGTCTTTTCCAGAATATCATGTAGTTAGCATCATATACTATACAGCCTTTTCAGACTTCCTTCTTTGACTTAGCAGTCTTCATTTCCATTTGTTTTTGTACAAATTTGTTTTGTACAAATTTGTTTTGATAGCTCATTTCTTTTTACTGCTGAATAATATTCCATTGTATGAAACAAACCAAAACCAAGGTTTGTTTATCCTTAGACTTATTAAAGGACATTGTGTGTGCTTCCATATTTTACAGATATGAATAAAGCTACATAAAAACATTTGTGTGCAGGTTTTTGAGTGGACATGTTTTCAGCTCACATGCATAAATATCTTTAAGTGTAAACTGCCATACTGTCTTTCAAAGTGACCATATAATTTTGCATTCCTATCAGCCGTGTGCGAGAATTCTTTTTTTTTTTTTTAAAGATTTTATTTATTTATTTGACAGACAGAGATCACAAGTAGGCAGAGAAGCAGGCAGAGAGAGGAGGAAACAGGCTTCCTGCTGAGCAGAGAGCCCGATGCGGGGCTCGATCCCAGGACCCTGGGATGATGACCTGAGCCGAAGGCAGAGGCTCCAACCCACTGAGCCACCCAGTCGCCCCTGAGAATTCTCTTGTTCTGCATTCTCGCTAGCCTTTGGTGGTGCCAGTGTTTTGGATTTTAGTTATCTTAATAGGTTTGCGTGGTAACTTGTACTTTTTTTGTGTATGTGGGTTTGTTTTTAAAAAGGTTTATTTATTTGAAAGAGGGAGCAGGAGTACACTTGAGTGGGGGCAGGGGGAGGGGCAAAGGGAGAAGGGGAGAGAGACTCTCCAGCAGACTCCCCGCTGAGCAGGGAGCTGGACTCAGGGCTTGATCCTGTGACCCTGAGATCATGACTTGCACCTAAACTAAGAGTTGGCTGCTTAACCAACTGAGCCACCCAGGCGCTCTAGTAACTAACTCATTGTTTTGATTTTTAATTCCGTAGTGACAGATAATGTTGAATATTTTTTTCATATGCTTATTTGCCATCTGTATATCTTCTTTGATGAAGTGTCTGTTCATGTCTTTTGCCTAATTTTAATCATGTTGTTTTCTCATTCTTGAATTTTAAAGAGTTCTTTGGATATTGGGACACAAGTCCGTTGTTAGTAAGTTACATGTTTTCTTGATATCAGTCTGTGGCTCGTCTTTCCCTTCTCTTAATATTATCCTTTGCAAAGCATAATTTTTTAAATAATTTTTTGTTTTTAATGAAGTCCAGTTTCTTTCATGGATCATGATTTTCATGTTGTTATCTAAAAAGTCAGGGACACCTGGGTGGCTATGTCGATTAAGCCGCTGTCTTCCGCTCAAGTCATGATTGATGTCCTGGGATTGAGTCCGGCATGGGGCTCCTTGCTTGGCGGGGAGCCTGCTTCTCCGTCTGCCTGCTCTGCCTGCCACTCCCCCTGCCTGTGCTCTCTCTCTCTCTGACAAATAAATACATAAAATCTTTAAAATAAAATAAAATAAAAAGTCATCACCAAACCCAAGGTTTTCTCCTGTTACCTTTTAGAAGCTCTATAGGTTTTCCGTTTTACTTTAGGTCTATGATCCATTTCAAGTTAATTTTTGTGGAGGGAATAAACTCAGTTGTTTTGTTTTGTTTTGTTTGTTTTTGGCATGTGGATGTCCAATTGACCAAACATGTTTTTTAGAGAAGACTGTTATGGCTTTTGATGTCCTCTTTCGATGTATGCTTACGTGTGAATTATGATGCTTAAAATAAGAAACCTGAGATTACTATTATTATTTTTGACTGATAGAGCTTAAAACAGCTGAGGAGGTGGTAACCTATAAAGTAAGAGCTTAGGCTCTAGAATAAGTTCTTTTAACCAGATTCTGAATATACCATTTACTAGCCGTGACCTTGGACAAGTTATTTACTGTTACTAAATTGTGTCTTAGTTTCCTAATCTATATAAAGTTTTTTGTTTTTTTTTACTAAAATTCTGTGTACTATAAAGCATTTAGGATAGTAGCTTGCTACTATTCTATATTATATTATAGTTATAATTTATTTTTTAGTTATGGAATGTTAATAATAATAAAGAACCCTCAAATGTTTTATATACTTTTAATTCACTATTCTTTATTATTCCTTAGAGTGTATTATAGGGAAATAATATAAACAAGAATAAACAATACACTTGGACCTTTTCTATCATTATTGGTAACTTTCTGGCAGAAAGCAGATTTACATAAGGGAGCTTAATGAATGACCTAGAAAAACCACCTAAAATTTAAAAGCATAAAAATGTAAAAAAAGGAAAAAGTGCTTACTTCATTCTATATGCTCATTGTTTTTTTAAAATCAATAAATACCATCAAGTAGCTTAAGGCCAAAGGTTATAGGTGTAAGAAGATGGTGAAAGAAGAGTTGTAGCTCTTTATAACATGTATTTCATCCCTCTGCGTATGATGTATGATACACTTTCTGCTTGGTTGTGTATTTAGAATCATTTCTTACTTTAGGTTGTGTTTGAGTTTCTCTATCCAGTAAGTGTTTGAGTCTTTTAGGTAATATATCTTCAGTTCTTCAGTATCTGTCAAAGAATTTCTGAACAGAGAAGCATGTGTTTCTCACTTGCTGTGTATTACTTGTAAAGCATTGTTTTCTAGTATCTACTTGATTTTTTATTTTTCTTAAGAGTAGATAGAGGAACGATTTGCAATGTAACCATGTGCATTGTAAGAAATGCCTATTTTTAAAGTTGGACTGGGTAAAATAGAGGGTTGAACAAGGGTCCTTTTGGTAATACCTTGAATAAAAGCTGAGCAGTTCCTTATTTGTTTCACGTAATTGATAGTGAATAAAGGGTATTTCCATACTCGTGTATTCAGCATTTCTGTGTATTTAGTAAATAAGTTATTGGGATGATAATTGTTTAATGCACTGATAGAAATTGCTATCCTGCTGAGTTATCAATAAAGTTTGAGTTTTGTCAAAGCAAACTTGATTTTTAGGTTACATTTTTTTCTATGGTAAGGAATTTGTAAATGTGTCTTAACAGTGATCCTAAAACCTTTATTGAGGCATACTGTTATTTTGATCTCTGTAAACAATTATTTTCTTAAAAACTGCCCTGTGGCATAGATTTTTTTTTTTTTAAAGAGAGGAGAGCACGCACTAGTAAGCATGTGAGCAGAGAGGGAGCAGCCGAGGGAGAAGAAGAGAATCTCAAGCAGTCTCCATGCTCAACCCAGAGCCTGATGTGAGGCTCGATCTCAGGACTCTGAGATCATGATCTGAGCCAAAGTCAAGATTCAGACTCTTAACTAACTGAGCCACTCAGGCACCCCTGCAGAGATTTGTTTCTTAGTTTAAAAAAAAAAAAAAAAAAAGACCGATTTTTATTTATTTACTTGAGAGAGAGAGAGAGAAAGAGCAAGCAGGAGGAGGGAGAGAGAGAATTCCAAGCAGACTCCAAGCTGAGCACAGAGTCCAACAGGGGACTCAGTCTTATGACCCTAAGATCATGACCTGAGCCAAAACCAAGAGTCTGATGCTTTAACCAACTGGAGGCAGATTTGTTTTTTAAATTAAGTCTTTATTCTAAGAGTTATTTGGCAAATAAATGACTCATGGTCCACCTTCTCTTAGATACTTAAATTGGTGATACCCTGTAGATGTCAAAACAAGACAAAATAAAACAACAACAACAAAAACTAGTGATTAACATTAGTTGACAACATGAATATTCTTAATGAGAATATCTTCTAAATTACCAGAATAAACCAGTACTTAAATTTCCTGCTAGATAAAAAGACACCCCAGACTTCTTTTTTTTTTTTTGCAAGTTATACCTGATGCTTGTTTTTACTCATTCTGTACACAACAGAGCATCAACAAGCTACATATTTTTTAGAATATAGAGACTTTTAAAAGTACATTCCATTCCTGATAAAAATATTCAACAAGTGAGGAATGGGAAGGGGCTTCCTCTGCCTGATATAGAGCAGCTATGAAAAAAACCATGAAGCAAAACATCATACTCAAGATGAAAGACTGAATGGTTTCCCTGAGATCAGAAGCAAGATAAGGTTGTCCACTTCTGCCACCTCTATTCAACATTGAGGTTCTTGCCAGGGCACTTTGGCAAGAAAAGGAAAAGGTATCCGTATTGGTAAGAAAGAAGTAAAACTATCTCGTGTTTGCGGATCTGTGTAGAAAGTCCAAGAGATCCACTATTAATCCACTATTACAGCTGATAATGAGTTCAGCAAGATAGAGAATCAATGTAACAAAAAAAGTATTTTATAGTGGAAATTAGCAAATTATGAGAACCAGTTCCATTTACAGTAGCATCAAAAGAAGTAAAATACTTAACAAATTAACAGTAACTTCGTTTAATAAATTTAATGAAAGAAGCACAAAACTTATACTCTGGAAATTACAAAATATTGTTAAACAAAATTAAAGAAACCTAAATAAATGGGAAGACATTCGATGTTCATGGATTGAAAAGACTTAACATTGTTTAGGTGGCGGTACTCCTCTAATTCATAGATTCAGTGTGATCACTATCCAAATTTTAACTGCCTTTTGGCAGAAATTGATAAGCTGATCCTAAAATTCATACGGAAATATAAGGGATCTTGTATTAATTTATTTGGGCTGACATAAAGTTCCCAAAACTAGGTGACTTAAAACAGCAGAATTTTATTGTTCCAGAAGCTGGAAATCCAAAATCAAGTTGTTGGGTGGGTGATGTGCTCTCTGACAGCTATAGGGAAGAATCCTCCCTTGCCTTTTCTAGTTTCTGGTATTTGCTAACAGTCCTTGGCATTCTTTGGCTTATATATACATCACTCCATTCACCTGGATGTCTTCTCCCTTCTTCCTTCACATTGTCTTCCCTTTGTATGTGTTTGTTTCTGTGCACTGAAGTCCCCTTATAAAGAGACCAGTCATATTGGATTAAGGGCCACCTGAATAACCTCATTTTAATTTGATTACCTGTATAGCTCCTGTTTCTAAAGTCACATTCTGAGGTAATTCAGGCTTAGAATTTCCATATGACTTTTTTTGTTTTGGGTGCGGGGTGGGGGAAGGACACTAAATTCAACCCTTAACAGATCCTGAATAGCCAGAAAAATCTTGAAAAAAAAAGTTGGAGAACTTCTACTTTTTAATTTCAAGACTTAGTACAAAGCTACAATAATCAAGGTAGTGTGCCACTGACATAAGGATAGACAAATCAATGGAATAGATTTGAAAATGTAAAAATAAACCCTTACATTTATGGTCAGTTCATTTTGAAAAGGATACCAAGACAAGTTGGAAAAGAATAGTCTTTTCCACAAACAGTCTGGGACAAATGGCTGTCCACGTGCAAAAGCATTGAAATTGAACTATATTACACCATATACAAAAATTACCTCAAAATAGATTAAAGACCTGTGTGCAAGAGCTAAAACTGTAAAACTCTTAAGAGAAAGGAGGAGTAAATCTTTGTGACCTTAAATTAGACAGTGGCTTCTTAGATGTCCCATCAAGAGCAGAAGCAATGAAAGAATAAATAAATTGAACATTATCAAAAATGAAAACATTTATGTTTCAAAACACCATCAGGAAAGAGAAAAGATAGTCCACAGAAAGGGAGAAAATATTTGCAAATCGTGTATCTGATAAAGGACTTGTACCCAGAAAATATAAATAAATCTTACAACTCAATAAGACAAAGTCATTCAATTAAAAATTGGCACAGAAAATATACAAATGGTTAATAAATACATGCAAAGGTGTTTAACATCATTAGCCATCAGGAAAATCTAAAAACTACAGTGAAATACAACTTTATATCCATTGGGATGGCTAGAATCAGAAGTCAGTATCAAGTGTTTGTGAGGATTTGGATAAACTTTGGAAAGCAGTCTGATAGTAACTTACATGATTATAGATAGAGTTAACCTTACAGTCCAGCAAGTTCACTCCTAGATTTGTACCAGTGTTCATAGCTTCATTATTTATAATAGGTAGAGAGTAGAAACACCCAAATGATGATTCAGATGATGAATGGAGAAACAAAATGTGGTTTATCCATACAATAGAATATTATTGAGTAATCTAAAGAAATCATACATAAAGAAATCAAAGCATACAACAAAACATACTATAACTTGGTTGAAACCAGAAACTGTTACTCTAAGTGAAAGAAGCCAATCATTAAAGACCATATGATTCCATTTATATGTTGTGTCCAGAATAAGCAAATCTGTAGCTAGAAAGTAGACTAACGTTTCCTGAGGCCAGAAGGATGGAAGGATTGGGGAATGATGGGTAAGGGGTGCAGAGTTTCTATTTTGTCTAAGGAAAATGTTCTGAAATTCTGATGATGGATGCAAAATCCTGTGACTATGTTATGTCATTGAATTGTACACTTTAAGTGGGTGAATTATAACTAAATACAGCTGTTTTAAAAGGTAGGGTGTGTGCTGTGGTGAGTGCTGTGAATTGTGTAAGACTGGTGATTCATAGACCTGTTCCCCCGAAACAAATAACATTATATTTTGCCCGGCAGGGACCAAAAAGAAAACTTAAAAAAAAAAAAAAAAAAAAAGGTATATTCCAGTTCATACTGTAATATCATAAGCCTAGGAACACTTCATTTTAGGGAAACATACACACATGAATATTTAAGTAACAAAAGAGATGCTATAGAATGATAATACATAAGCTGGTATATACTGATTTTCAGTATAGATCAGTGCTGTTCAGTAAAAATATATTGCAGTTTTCTAATTATTAAATTAAAATTTTCTAATTGTCACATTAAAATAAGTAGAATTTTAATTTAGGTAATAGATTTTATTAACCCCATATATTACAGACTTAACATTTCAACATGTAATATGCATAAAAGTTATTGAAGTACATTCTATTTCTTATACTAAGTCTCATGATTTGTTAGGTATTATAGTACATCTCAGTTCAGACTAACCACTTTTAGGTGTTTAATAGCTTCAATTTTAGTGACTATTGTATTAAATAGCACAAGTAGAGAGAGTCAGTGTCATTCCACAGAAAGAATAATTGTAGTTTAGAATGGTTAGGAAAGTACAGAGGAGATGATACTTGAGTTTATTTTGGCCATTTATTCATTCATTCATTGACTCAGTCATCCTTTCACCCAAGAGATTTTGAGCTCTTTATATGAAAACTGTTGAAAATGTAGACATGTCTTAACTCTTGTGGACAGTACACTAAACAGTTAATTATATGATTATTTAATTAGAGTAGGTTGCTTAAGAAATAGTGGTAAGAGTATAAGATTAGGGTTAAATACTCCCTGGGAAACAAAAGATGATAATAACTGCATTGTGGGATTGGTAGTAAGTAAAATACAATATGCCCAACCCTGTACTTGTCAGGTGTTTAATAAAATACTACTTTTTTCCTTCTCCCACTTCATACTGTGTCCCTTTTTGAATGCATCAGTCTGGGCATGGGGAAAAAAGGCTTAGAATCTGGCAGAGTCCAAAAACAAGCTGGTTACCCAGGGACTCAAATGAGCTCTTCTGTTTTTTATCTTCTACCTTCTTTCACTAGAGTCCTGCTTTTTGGACGCAGAACTCAGGTCTCTGTTTTAGTACTAAGGCCTATGTAACCATTGTTAAATAGGTTTTGGTGGGCTGTTTTACGAATATAAATTACTGCTTTTTCTGGGAATTTTTATCTATGTTTCATTCCAAGAAATTCTATTAGTTAAAATGTGGAACTTTGCTAAATTAGTGGTCTGTCTCTTGTTTATTCACATAAGAAAGTGTTTTGGAAATATTTTGAGAAGTATTGAAATTATAACTTTCTCAAAAATCCAGACCTTCTGTTACATTTCTCAGTATTCTGGTCCTTATAATTTTACATTTTAAGAGGTCTTGAAACTTTACTATATCCTTTTATAATAAGGATTATTAAATCTAAATATTAAATGTAGTTACATTTGAGAGTTGTGGGGACATTATTACTGTGTATTAAAAATTTAGATTGGGCAGATCTTTTGTATGTTAGCTGTATGGTTTTGGGTAATCCCATTCATTTATTGATGTTTGATTCATTCTGCAGTTTGTATGCTTAATATGATTAGGATATTATTTATGTATTTACTTATTTATAAATTATGGTAAGTGTTTTAAAGGAAAGGAACTAGTTACGGTGAGAGGATAATAACAGAGGAAAATTAATTTGGATTTGGATAGAAAAGTCATCTCTGAGAAGGTGCCTTTAAACTGAGGCTTAAAGGATAAAAAGGAATGGGCTAGTGGGCTAGAAAAAGAACATTTTAGCAATTAAGAAGTCCTGAAGAAGCAAAGAGCTTTGTGTATTCAATAAATTGAAAGAAGTCTAGTGTGACTGAATGACAGTGAGTCAGAGGAATAATGGCATGAGATGAGAATCAAACCAGATCTTGCAGAGTCTTGTAAAACATTTTGAAGCCTTTCAGGTGTTTTAATCAGAGGAATGAGACAAGTATAACTTTTTTTTTTTTTTTTTTTTTTTAAAGCGAGAGCATACATATATGAGGGAAGGAGGGGCAGGCAGAAGGAGAGGGGGAGAGAGAATTTTAAGCAGGCTCCATCCAGCACAGAGCCTGATGCAGGGATCAGTCTTGCAACCCTGAGATCGTGAAACCAAGAGTCCAGAGCTTGACTGACTGAGATACCAGGAACCCTGACAAGTGTAATTCTGAAGTGGAAAGTGGATTATAGAGCTCTCCAAAGTCTTTCAAAGACTATTGAAAGAATAGGCTACAGAAGCAAGTTGGAGAACCAACAGGTCTCAAGTGATAATAATTTAAATAACAAATATTTAAAGTTCTGGGAATGCTTAAGATAATTTGGGGGAGAATATAGAGACAGAAGAGAAAGGGGATTAGATCAAACTTAGAAAAACTGCAGCATATAGAAGTTGGTAGAAGAGGAAGCAACATAGGGCCTCCAGTAGTTAGGAGTGTTTGTTTTTTGTTATGGATGACCAAAGATCCTGAAATGGCAATAGGGAGCAAGGAGGACATTATTTTGAGATGTGTGGAGGGACTGAATGACCATAGCCTTTGTGGGGTTTATGAAAGTAGTGTCCTTGAGGTAGTTATATTTTCCTTAAGGTCTGAAGGTAGAATTTTCTGGTTATAGACTGGTAATTGAGAGGACATTCTAGAAGGGGTAGGATTGAGGAGTTTTCTTAGATAAGAAAGCTATATGGAGTAGATGGAGGAATATATAATAACAAATGGCAAAGGCTTGCATTTTTGGTGAAGATGTAGGTAAACAAGGATATGACGTGATAATAGATTTAGTCCTTGAAGTCGAAGTAGGCTGGAGAGATCTATGGCCTTAATGGTGGGACGGTTTTAAATAGTTTGTTGGGGGAATAACAGTTTTTGGTGAGGTAAGTTAGCTTTAGCAGGTTTCATTTGTGACGTGGTGAGGCTCTGGAGTCACCTCTTCAATTCTTTCCTCTGTTAAATAGTAATACCTCCTTGACTGTTTTAGGATTTAAATGAATAGTCCACGGGGTGGCTAATAAAAGTTGAATCTGAGGGGTGCCTTGGTGGCTCAGTGGGTTAAGCCTCTGCCTTCTGCTCAGGTCATGATCTCAGGATCCTGGGACTGAGCCCTGCATCAGGCTCTCTGCTCAGCGGGGAGCCCCCCCCCCCCCCCCCCCCCCGCCGCCTGCCTCTTTGCCTACTTGTGATCTCTCTCTCTCTCTCAAATAAATAAATAAAATCTTAAAAAAAAAAAGGTTGAATCTGAATACAGATGCAACACTTTAGGAAATCTTTTAGACATACATCATAATTCATGATTTATTAAGCTTATTTTCTTGTCATTCTTTTCTGTATTAAGTACAAGAATCAGAGCTTACTTGAATAACCATTTGACCTGAATAAGGTACTCAGTCTGTTTCTTCATAATGCTTTTATGCTCAATTTTAGAACTAAGGTTAAATCATTTGGGTAGTAAACATTTACTCATTGTCAATTTAAATAGTTCCTTAAGCATGTTTGAATTTTTTTGGAACCCAGTGAAGAAATGTTAGATTATATTAATACTTTCATGAAAAAAGTTACCTTTTTAGAACTTGAAGTAAATTCATCTAAAAAAATGTATATACTTAATTGTAGAGAATTTGAAAATTACAAAGTGGTACAAAAAGGAAAATAAAAGTTTACCTGTATTCTCACTATCCAGAGAAAGCACTTGTTTACTTTTTGGGGTGCTTATCTATGTAACATTTGTTTTCAAAATCGGGATCACATAATAAACAGCAGTTTGTAACCTGCTTTTTCATGTAATCTTGTATCTTGAATATTTTCTTATAACTTCTGTATTCTTTGAAAACTTAATTTTACTTTATTATTTTTTAAAGATTTTATTTATTTATTTGAGATAGAGAGCACAAGTGGGGAGGAGTGTCAGAGGGAGAGGGAGACACACACTCCCCACTGAGCAGGGAGCCCTAGGCAGGGCTCTGTCCCGGGACCCTGAGATCATGACCTTAGCCGAAGGCAGACACTTAACTGACTGAGCCATCCAGACACCCCAAAAAAGTAATTTTAATGGCTGTTAAATATTTTGTTCAGGGTGTACATTAATTTACCTAATGATTCTGTTATTATTGGGTGTCTAGATTGGTTCCAATTTAGTGATATTATAAATAGTGCTTCATTATAATATAATTTAATCATTTTTGTTAGTTTTTGATTACCTTTTTCCCCATGATATTCCTGGAAAGGGAAATACTGGGTGAAAGTCTTAGTAGTTTGTTGTTGCTGCTGTTGCTTTTTAGGAAAATTATACTTAATCAAAGCAGGATCTCATATAAAACAAGACTTCATATTTAAGAATATATGTATATCTACATATTTATGGATGTGACATTTATTGCTGAATTTCAACAATGGTTGATTTGTTTATGGACTTAAGGCCCCCTTGAATAGCAAGTCCTTACAGGGGCTCTTTGGCTCTTATTGAAAACCATTACTCAGTTCTCTCTTATCTGTACCTCATCTTTTGTGACTCTTGCTCCAGCAGATACCTTCTTGTTCCTAATACTTCTTTCTTCAGTGACTTTTTTTCTAATATCCTTGCTTGATATTTGGGAACTGTGTAAACGCATTTTTAGCAGTTGTCAGATATTAATCCTCCCAACACTGAGAGTAAAATTGTAAACTGATGAAACCTTTCTAAGAACTCAGTTGGCATGAGCTAATTGTGTTCAAGAATACCTAGTTTTATTTTACTTTGAGTACTTTTTTTTTTTAATTGCTGATTTGCTAGGTAAAATATGGTAGGTATATTTGGGAATGGGAAGAATGACTTAGTAAGTTCCTTCTTTCCCACCCTGTAACTGACTAGAAATTGGAAGGTGAGAACTAGGCTATAAAATCCAGTGTTTAAAATTTATCCTTGTCATCTGCTGCCATGGAACTGTACATTTTCAGAGGTGGAAGAGGATATAAAAATTTATATTTATTCAATTCTTTCAGTTTACAGAGGGTAACTGAGGTCTAGAAAGGAGGTTCCTTGACTTTCTCAAGGTCACAAGCCAAACAATGGTAGAAAAAAGCTTGGCCTGTTTTTCAAAACTGGTCTGTTGTTTTTTCCATAAATGTCCCCTCCTTGCTTGTAGGTGACTTAAGTTTTTTTGTTTTCGATGCCTGATAGAATTTTTTTTTTTTTTATCCATATAACCAAGATACTTTTGGTCATTGAGTCAGTTCTTTTTGGTATGCACTGTATCTTTTTGTCCTATAGATACAGTTTGCTCATTTTCAAGGAAATTTGACTACTTTTTCTGTTCAAGTATTGAAATCCATTCTTGGAACAATAATTATCATTATGTTGAATCATCTTTGTTCTCTCCATTTATTATCACCTCCAGAATTATTTCAGTTTTTCTTCATTGATTCCCTCTGTATTACTGTGACTTCCTTTCTTCTCTGCATGTATTTTTCACCAAGTTTCTTCTGTCCATCTCTGTTTGTAGTTTATTAGATCTCTTGTTGTTTTGGTAAGCTAAGAAACAAATTGAGAAATGGCACCCCAAAAGATATTCATGTCAGGTTCTAGCAACCTGTGAATGTTACTTGATCTGGGAAAAGGGTTTTTGCAGATTACAATTAAATTAAGGATTTTGAAATGAGACCATCCTGGATTATCCAGGTGGGATCTAAATCCAACTAAAAGGTGTCCTTGTAAGATATACACAGAAGAGAACAGACACACTGAGAAGCTCTATGACTATGGAGGTGGGGATTGGAATGATGTATCTGAGGCCACAAGTCAAGTAACATGGACAGTTACCTGAAGCTAGAAGTGACAAGGAATGGATTCTGTCCTACAGCCTATAGAGGGATTACTACATCTTGATTTCAGACTTCTGGTCTCCAGGACTGTGACAGAGTAATTTCTGTTGTTTTAAGCAACCCGTCTGTTGTAATTTGTTACTGCAGCCACAGGAAACTAATACAAGGACCCAAACAATTTTCTTTTTTTAAAAAATTTTCTATTGTTTTATGGCCTTTGTATTCTTGTTTTACTTATTTTGTGTTCTTCCTAAGTTCTCCTGTAGCACTGAACTCTCGGAAGGAATGTTTTCCTGAGCTTTAGATGGTTTTCTTCCAGATATGGTTTTTGGTTTGGCTTTAGCATGTTTTCCCTACAGTTATGTTTATGTTGGTGTTTTTGAACTTATTGTAGTTAAATTGGGCAGCTCTTTGCAGATCTTTTGTTGTGATATACTGTCCATCTGTGAGTTTTTCCTCTTTTTTTTAACCTTATTTTGGGTGTCTTTCTGGTCTAAGAATGTGGCTGCTGTTTTTAATTTACTTTTCTGTAGCCTGAGGGGTGTGATAGGAAGGTAAATAGAGAAGTTCCCTAGCCAGTGCAGTCCTTTCTGCACATCTTTTCCACCATCAAGCTAGAGGTCCATCCCACTTTTGTGGGTTTTGTTTCTTCTCTCAACTTAGTACGTTAACCTGGAAGATGGGGTCTTTTTGCCTTTGCTGAAGTTCCTTGGCTTTTGGAGGTAAAAAACATTAGCCGTAGCCCCCTCCTTATAAGGAGAGTGTATTTTTATTTAATCTTATTTTTAACAGTTCTTCCATAATATAATTTACATACCATAAAGTTCATTGATTTAAAGTGTGCAATTTGGTCACTTTTAATATATATACAGGGCGTTGGTGGTATAGTGGTGAGCATAGCTGCCTTCCAATATATATATACAGGGTTGTGCAACCATCACCATAATCTAATTTTTAAACATTTTCATCATCCCCCAAAGAAATATCTTAATCCATTAGCAGTCGCTTCCTATTTCCTTTCCATCTACCTCCCCAGCCCTAGGTAACCACTAAGTTACCTTCTGTCTCCATAGATTTGATTATTCTGGACCTCCTATAAACAGAGTCATCTAATAATATAGTCTTTTATGACTGACTACCCTTCTTTTATTCTATTTTGCTAAACTCCTTCAGTGTCTTTCTTTATCTCTGCCTTTATTATTTTTTCCACCTTATTGGCCCCTTCACACTTTTTTTTTTTTTAAGATTTTATTTATTTGACAGAGAGAGACACAGCAAGAGAGGGAACACAAGCAGGGGAAGCAGTAGAGAGAGAGGGAGAAGCAGAAGCAGGCTTCCCGCAGAGCAGGGGGCCTGATGCTGGGCTGGATCCTATGACCCTGGGATCATGACCTGAGCCGAAGGCAGATGAAGGCAGACGCATAAGGACTGAGCCAGCCAGGCACCCCAACCCCCCTTCACACTTTTTAAATATCAACTGAAATACCACTTTCTCAAGGCAGCCCAACCCTGATTAGACTCTAGATCCTTCATTATAGGCTCCCTTGCATCCTGTAATTCTCTTTTATGTAGTCTTACCTCAGTTAATATATAAGTGGACAATTACTTGTATAAATATATTTGCTATTCTTACTAGGCTGTAGGTCCATGAGAGAGGGAGTTTATAATTTATTGCTGAGTTTTCACAGTCTAGGGAGAAATACATACTTGGGTGAATATATTCAGTTACTTAACCCATTGGAAGGGGAGAGAAGTTTTCAGAGGAGGGGGAGGGTGTACATGTAGGAACACTATTCATAGTCGAAATGTAAGCTGGAAAATTAGAAAATTCGTAGTTAATTCACTTTGTGTACATTTATTGGACTGATACCATAAGAATTGTCTATTCTCAGAAATATGGATCTGGGTAATTTCTTAGTATAGGAAAACTTAAGACTCTCTGTATCAGGTTAATTTCTGGAGTCCACTTATGTTGCTGGCCAGGTTATCTAGAGTATTTACTCCACCCAAGAAGTCGAATAACACAACTAAAATATTCTTTTTTATTTGGAATTCAGTTTTCCAAGGGTGTTTCTAAATTACTGGATCCTACTGTCTACTAGCAACACAGTTAATTGCAGGAGGCTGTTGCTTCATTTGCTTTGATAGATATCTTAATGAAATTGGTGAGGTTCAGCTGCTATTATGGGCTTCCGAGGTTCACCACTTTTTCTCTGTCTGTCATGGTGCTTGGATTGTTAGGTACATTTCTTCTCTCCCTTAATGTTTGCTTTGCTCCCTTTTAGGTGATATAGGTACTTGAACAGAGGAGTGCAACTAGGGGTTGGTTATGTGTTGGGGTCTCAATATAGGGTAAATAATATTTTTCTTCTTGATGAAGTTTAAAGTGGCACTTTAAGAGTAATGGATTAGATGGCTTTCTATTGACCTTGTTGATCTATAGAACTATGTACTGTATCAAATCTCTGAAGCCTTAAACTGTGTCTACTGTAGAACTCTTTAATGGGTATGTAGTTTCAGTTTTTTTTTTTTTTTTAAAGATTTATTTATTTATTTATTTGACAGAGAGATCACAAGCAGGCAGAGAGGCAGGCAGAGAGAGGAGGAAGCAGGCTCCCTGCTGAGCAGAGAGCCCGATGCGGGGCTCTATCCCAGGACTCTGAGATCATGACCTGAGCCGAAGGCAGCGGCTTAACCCACTGAGCCACCCAGGCGCCCCGTGTAGTTTCAGTTTTATAATGCAAACTGGTTAGAAAATAGGATGGCTCTACAAATATTTATTTTGTAACTTTTATTAAAATATATTTTACCTGTGAAGCTATGAATGTTGTACAGAATGGAGGCTATCGATGGAGTCTTGCAGCTCAACTTGGAAAAGTTTCAGTGGACTCTTGGTCCGTTTGCATATGTTCACTCTTGGTTCCTGTTTGCATCAGAATGTTTTTTGAAGATTTTTTTTAGTTTATTTCTACAAAGGAATTCAAGTTAATTTAGTAATCTGGGCATCCACTAATATCTTTTCCTATTTGGTTTTTTCTTAGAAGCAGGTTGATACATTAGGGATAGAGTTGACACTTGGAATTAGAACAGCTATTTTAATGTGGCCTTAATAGTTTTGTGATCTCTAATAAGACTCTTCTTGGAGCCTGGTTTCCTCATCTGTGAGATGAAGGTAATTTCATGCACTTCACGGGAGGATTATTAAGATTAAGTAAGGTTTGAGTGAAAATAATTGTTAAGGTACTCGGCTCTATAATCTTATAAGAGATGCTGAATCCAGATTTTGAATAAATACTGAATCTGGATTTTTATTAATAAATAAATTCTCTTTGAACAGAAACCTCCATAAACAAAGGGCCCTTGTTTGTCTTACTCATTTTTTTTTGTGTTCCTAGTCCTTGCATAGTCTGGTACATAGATAGTGCTTATTAAGCATGTAATGAATTAATAATGACAATATATTTGAACAAAAAAATTCTGTTGTATCTTCTTTCCTTTTCTGTTCTCAAGATTTTTGAAACTTTTTGTCATCCTAATAGTCACCATTAACATGAGAGAATACTTACAAAACAGAAAGAATATGCATGGCATAAACATACATGAGAGAATTAGTAATTTACAAAGCCACACAAGAGTGATTTATTAAAGTACAAGTACTGGAAGTATAGAATTGCATCTCTTTCTCTCTCTTGCTTTCATTTTAAATGGAACTCACTTTTCCACTGATGTTCTTCTGACTGCAGAAGCATTGTTGGAGGTATGGTTATAAAAGGAATTTAGCGAGCAGTCATTGTTAGCTGACTCATGCTGGTCCTGTCCTGGTTTATCATTAGGTCAGGTAGGTAATAGTAGGAGATGATAAAGACCATCCAAAAAGGCAACGTTAGTAATGTAGTCGTTTCTCAAGGATAAAAGTTCTTTTTTAAGAGAAAGTGTTTCCTACCTTTAAGTCCACTTGACTTCTGTCACTTGAAGTCATGAGTCAGCAGTGTGGGAAATACTCTGCCCTAGCATGGGGTGTACCCAGCATACCCTTCTGTGATCCACTGGGAGGATTAGCCATACTTCTTAGGCAGTGACAGTAGGAACCAAGACTTATTATAGTCCCACTGTGAGTGTAGGACTGTGTCATTCCAGTGGCCTTTATTTAACAGAGCCCAGTTAGCATCTCTTCTAGTAGAGCTTTGTAGGAAGAAATGCTAAGTGGACTCTGTTTTATGAATTTACTGAGTTGATCTGTCAGTACTCTTCTGTGTAGAGGTGGGCCTAGGGCATGTCCTTTGCCCTATTTGAATGATACTGCTAGGTTCTCTAAAGTCCATCTTTATGGGAAGAGTATTAAGGGATGTTAAGCTAGTTTTTAGAGGGAGGCAAAGGGGCAAATATAAAAACCAATATGGATTTGATTCCAACTGGTTAGAATCAGTGGGGACAATGTCATTTAATATATTTTTGTCATGAGCGTATTCCTTATTAACTATAAATGTACATCATTACTCATATAACTGTAAGCTAAAAAATTAATTAATCACTATTTGAAAATTTGTGTTGCCCTTTGCAGGAATGGAATAAGTGACTCAGTTCATACCTGGCTATTTTATTTTTCATTGTTAATGAGATTCCTGTAAAATTCTTAGGATCTACCCTACCCCATTTCCACTTTAACAGTTTAATAAGTTAAAATATAATACTTGAGGTGTATTCCCCCCACCCCCACGCCAGATTACACAGAAAAATCTTAGCCTATAAACAGAGTGTCTTCTAAAAGTTCATCACTTGCTTTGGAAATTAGAACATATTTTTACATTAAAAGTTTTGTTAAGTATGTAGAATAAAAATGAGGTTCCCAGGCAGGCTGTCCTATAAAAGCCTAAACCATAATTTATAACTTAGCTCAGATATATACATATTTATAGTGAAAAAAGTAGAAAATAATAATATTGCAGGGATAGTAACTAAACAAAACTAACATCCCCCTCCCCCCAATAGTAGCTTTGAAAAGATTATTCTAAGTGTTGGTACTTGATTGATAAAGAGATTTAATTTGAGGGAAATAAGGAGTAGGTAGAGAGATCTTTCTGGTTACTTTCAGGAGCTTTATAGGTTGATAGCATTGGCTTTTCAACTTATGGCTTTACTTTCTCTTAACTGGTATAGAACAGAAGTGCTACCCTTTTGCTTACCAGCTATAGTTAAGGTTATATTATTTTTATTATTATTACATTATTTTAGCTCTTGAGTTGAATGATGAGAGGAGGGAAGGGAAAGAGAAAAAGTTTCCTCCAAGACTTGAGGGAAAGAAAAGATGGAGTAACATAGGGTATTGCCAGAGGTGGATTTAATTGACAGAAGAATAATGCAAGTTTAAGGGAGGGGAGAATGTGAAGATTTGGGAGAGAGAGAAGATAGAAAGTGTCTTGGGTTAAACATCCCTGTATTTGTCAGTTGCTGGGCCTGGGTATCTTTGGAAGCTGTTTAGACCAGTGGTCTACTTTGGTGTTTATATTATGCATATATTTCAGAGTTAGTTTTTTGTCATGTGGGACGGCACCACCCAAATATTATATACATATGGAGTACTTTTAGTTATTTTTATTTTTAAATTATTTTATTATTTTTTAAAAGATTTTAAAATTTGAGATAGAGGGGCGCCGGGTGGCTCAGTGTGTTAAGCCTCTGCCTTCAGCTCAGGTCATGATCCCGGGGTCCTGGGATCGAGCCCCACATCGGACTCTCTGCTCGGCAGGGAGCCTGCGTCCCCCTCTCTCTCTGCCTGCCTCTCTGCCTACTTGTGATCTGTCAAACAAATAAAATCTTTAAAAAAAAAAATTTGAGATAGAGCTCGCAAGCAGGAGTAGGGAAATAGGGAGAGGGAGAAGCATACTCCTTGCTGAGCAGGGAGCCTGAGGCAGGGCTCTATCCCAGGACCTTGAGATCATGACCTGACTTGAGGCAGAGTTATTAACTGAGCCACCCAGGTACTCCATTAGGAGTGTTTTTAAAAAAGTAAATCCAATTCTTCCTCCTCCTCCTCCTCCTCCTCCTCCTCCTCATCTTTCTCCTTCTCTTCTCCCCCTTCTCTCTTTTCCCCTCCTCCTCCTCCTTCAACAAATATTCTCTATTACCTTTAAACTTCTGAGAAGTAAAAGTAGGTTAGCCAAATCAACAGGAGATTCCTAAAACTGAGTGATGTAGGGGGATTGTTCTCACATTCCTTTTTTGTTCATTGATTAGAAAAATTCTGCTTCCCTGCTTTTTCAGTTCCTAGTATTTCCTATTTAGGATAAATTAGACCAAATAAATAAAAGCAGGAAACTTTTATTCCTTGTATTCCTACAAAAGTAGCAGCATGGGCTCTCTGCTCAGCGGGGAGCCTGCTTCCTCCTCTCTCTCTATCTGCCTCTACTTGTGACTTCTGTTAAATAAATAAATAAATATATTAAAAAAAAAAAAGTAGCAGCTGTTGTTAACCAGGGAATTATTACTTTGTATTCTAATACATCTGTTCAGGTACTTAAATGTATGCTGCCAGTTCATTGACTTGATTTTCCTCAGAATTCTGGCTCTTCTTTTACTCATTTTAGATTATTTGTCTCTCATGGAGCATTATAGCTCAGGCAAGATGAAGCAGTTTTATAGTATAAGATATTTTTGCAGGACATGTTAAAAGGTATGAGGACATTTACTTAAAATATGTGGTTATGTTGGACTTATTTTTGTGAACTTATTTGAAATAGAAATAATTGGCTTGATTTGCTTCCATTTTTATAAGTATGGCAGGTATACTAAACTTGGGAACTGGATGAACTGGGTCGTAGTTTTCAATATCATTGTATAATGTAGAGCAATTTTACTTATCTTTTGAGCTTCAGTTCTCTTTTCTCCATTTAGTATTGGTTCTCCCTCCATAGTACTATTGCCTGGGTAAAGTAAGGTAAGAGGTGTAAACATGTTTATAAACTGTAAAGTGGTTAACAAATATTTGTGATGATGATGGCTGATGGTGGTTTATGGTGATCAAAGTTGGTCCCAGGGAAAATTGTCAAATCTGTGAATTTGTTTTTACATTTGCTTCTAAGTCTGTTGAATGACTCAGCTTTTTGAGAGGTGACTACAGAGTCCTGTATCATCTTAGAGGAGTTAGAGGTACTTACTTTAATGACTTTCAGACCTTTAGCAGTTTCCAAAGTATCATGGAATCCTGTAGGAATTTGTTCACTTATAAATGAAAAATATTTTACAACCTATGTGCATAAGGCATAAAATGGGGCTACAGCATGTGATAAAATGATTGTTGCCCTGATAGATCGAATATTGTTAAATTGTAATTGGTAAAGCATATAGGACCAATCTAAAACAAGCAAGTCTTCAGAGAGAAAATAAATCCCGTCCTGCCTTCTTCCTCCCCACCACTGTTTGAAATTTAACAGAAAATCTTAGATTAATAACTTCCACTTTAAAATGCATATAAAAATGTATATAAATTTGTATGATGTGCTATAGGAAAAAGCAATTTGGATTTGGGGGTAGGGATGACTTTGGTGCATAGTTCAGAGGAAAGCAAGACTGAGCAAACTGTTACACTGCACGGATTTGGGTCGTCCCAAGGCAGTATTGAGGATGAAGGGTGTGTGAGGTATGCTGAAAACAGGCCTAGTTCACTAAAAAAATTGTAGAGTGTTGGTTTTAATATTACACTCACTTAAAGACTAGAATAAAATATATCAGCCTATTAGAGCTTGTTTTCTGGCTTTCTTTTCGATTTGTTGCTATTTAAGACTGAAGTTGCTAGAAGCGTGACCACTGGATTAGTGAGTCATTGTGTTTTTGTTTTTATTTTTGTTTTTTAAGATTATTTATTTATTTGACACAGAGAGAGAGAGAGATCACAAGTAGGCAGAGAGCCAGGCAGAGGAGAGAGAGGGAAGCAGGCTCCCTGCTGAGCAGAGAGCCTGATGCGGGGCTCGACCTCAGGACCCTGAGATCATGACCTGAGCAGAAGGCAGAGGCTTAACCCACTGAGCCAACCAGGTGCCCCAGTCATTGAGTTTTTTAAAGTAATTATTTGTTTCTTTTGTCTAAGCATTTGCTGTTTAGTCTTTCCATCCATATATGATAAACTATTTTTTTTGGTAATATGGAAGACTACCTCATTAATAAAATTTAAATATACTGCCTACTCCCCCCAACCCCCAAATTGGGCAGTTTATAAACCAAACAGGTAAATATGTTTAAAACTTAAAGATTCTTTTTTTTTTTTTTTAAGATTTTATTTATTTAAGAGAAAGAGAGAGAGAGAGGGCATGGGCATGCTAGAGCACAGAGGGGAGGCAGGGAGAAGGAGAGGGAGAAGCAGACTCCCCACTGAGCATGGAGCCTGACACTAGACACTGGGCTCATCCCCAGCTCACGGGAATCAAGACTTGAGCCAAAGGCAGACGCTTAACTGACTTAGCCACCCAGATGCCCCCAAACTTAAAAGATTCAAATGTAAATCCTAAAATCTGAAGCTCTTTACATACATGCTGCAAAAGCCTGTTAGACTTTCACAGGAAATAAACCTATTTCTAAAATGAATTTTGATATTATTTCAAGTGAGGGCTTAAGACCAAGTGAAATATTTATTCATTTTGGGTTTGGTTTGCTTTTATTCCAGTTCACTGGAGTTAGAAAAAATGAAAAATATGCTTGATTCTAGTTCATGGTTCTTAAGTAAAATAATATTTAAATTCAGGCTGTTGAAAATTAGCAGGGTTCATTCTGATTTTTGGTTTGTTTGGTTTAAAGTAAAACTTGTTCTTTAAGAGACTATAAAAAATTGAGTCAGTTAAAATTAGTTCAAAGGGAATATGGATATTTTGAACTAGAACTTTGACTTTGAATTAGAATTTACCTATCTAACAGATACTTGTGTTAGAATCTTCTGTACAGTATTTGAAATATTCAGTTTTGGTGAAAACAAAAAGTTGATTTTAGGACCTCAACTCCTGTGTATTTTTTTTATACCTTGGTCTTAAAGCAAAGTAATGTAGTAGGGTATAGGTTTTAAAAGTTCTGAATCCTATGGGTACCATTTGTTGAAGGGAGTTACTTTGGGTAAATTACCAAACCTTTTTTGAACACCTTAGTTTCTTCCATTTGTTAAATGATCATCATGAGTATGTCACAAGGGATTAAATGGTATTATGGTTCTTTCTCACAGTATGGTGGCTGGAACTGCATTAAGAATTAGGGGGGGTGGTGAAAAAAAAAGAATTAGGGGGGTGGATGGAGTGCCCGAGTGGCACAATCATTTATGCATCTGACTCTTAGTTCGGCTCAGGTCATGATCTCAGGGTCTTGAGATCTGGCCATGTCCCGCTCTGCACTCAGTGTGGAGTATGCTTGAGGGTTCTCTCTCCCTCTCCCTGTTCCTCCCACTTGTGCCCCACCCCCGTCTCACTCTCTCTCAAATAAATATTTTTTTTTTTAAAGATTTTTTTTTTTTTTTTTTTTTTGGTCTGAGAGAGAGTGAGAGAGAGCAAGCACAGGCAGACAGAATGGCAGGCAGAGGCAGAGGGAGAAGCAGGCTCCCCGCCAAGCAAGGAGCCTGATGTGGGACTCGATCCCAGGACGCTGGGATCATGACCTGAGCCGAAGGCAGCTGCTTAACCAACTGAGCCACCCAGGCGTCCCTCAAATAAATATTTTTAAAGAAAGAATTACTGGGCATGGTTATTAAAAATGTAATTTTCTGAGCCCCACTCTACACCCGCTGAGTCTCTAGTGGTGAAATTCTTAGTTTTCAGTAAACTCTCCCAGGTGATTGATTCTTCTGTCTGCTGTGAGTGGTTCTTACAAACTGTAAAATGGTACTCAAAATATACTTACATATAAGGGTTTCTGGGTGGTTCAGTTGGTTGAGCATCTGACTCTTGATTTTGGCTTGGGTCATGATCTCAGAGTGATGGGATCAAGCCCTGGGCTGGGCTCATATATTCAGTGGGGAGTCTGCTAGAGATTCTCCTGCTCCTTCTCCCTCTGTCCCTTGCCCTTGCTCATGCATGTACACCCAACCCCCCCTGAAATAGATATTTCTTTAAAAAAAGAATATACTTACATATAAGTTGATAAAAATTGAACTTTAGACCTCAGAAGTGTCCCCTATCCCTGAAGGTTAACTTCATATCTCAGAGTTCTTATCCATTGCTGCATATTGATGCTTCAGAAAAACCAGAATTATTTGGGAAATGGTTATGAAACAGACTAATTCTCCTACTTGTAAATAAATACACATGGGGCAAATTGGGTTATTTGTTTTGGCTGCATGTTGTTAACCATATTTCCAGTAAGCATTCCATTCTGTTTTACTACTGGTAAAACCATTGTATATACCTTATCCCTGGGGATTTGTGTCTGATCAATGGCAAGCATAAGAAGTCAGCACACTGCTTAATAATGTTTAGCATGAAATAGTTTCCAAATCCTAACAATTGTGCTTAAGTAATTCTACATAAATTCAACGTAAACCTTTGCTGAGCACCTGTGTTGTGCTGAACCCTGTGCTAATAAGCACTGGGGAAATGGAAATGATTCAGATAATGTTTGGCTTTCCTAAGATCTCCTTAGTCAAGTGAGGGGCTTAGACTCTTAATAATTATAGAATGTTGTGATAAGTACTTTAGTAGGGCATGTACTGAGTGTTGAAAGAGCATAGCAGGGCAAAGTATTGTTTTTTTTTCTATTTCCATGGCCAATAATTCAAAGTTCAGAGAAACTATAATTTATTGAGCACTCTCTGTGGGGCATGCACTTAAAATGCTTAACTTATGTTACTTAATCATTACAATAGCCCTATGAAGTAGCAGCTATCTCCATTTTATAGATATTAAGTGGTAGAATATGTGATTCAAACCTTGATAAGACCACAGAGCAGTTCTGTATAATACCATTATGCCTCTAGCACAAAAACTTGACTGAATTTTTTTTTTCTTAAGGGGAATTTTATGGTCTTTCAGAATTGATGCTTACTAATCCCATTGGTAGGTATATCTCTGTGATTAAAATGTGGTGTTATCGTACTGTTGAGTCTGTTATCCTTTTTTTTTTTTTTTCCCCTGATCTTTATCCTTTGCCACCCTGTTTTCCTTTCTATGTCTAGAAGTGGCATATAGGGAAAGTTTTCCAAAGTCAGTCCATGTGTGATATCTGTCCATTTTGTTTTCCTTGCCTTTCCTTTTGTTTACTCTTCCTATCTCCAAAGGAAATTAGTAATTCTTTAGTTTGTTTTTTTTTCCCAGCCCTTTACATAGAATCATGTGGAGATGAATGGTGTCTAAGGGAAAAGGCTCTGACAGAAAGATTTTTATCGTATGAAGATTTCATAGAAATTGCCTTACATTTTTTATCATGCTATTGATCATCGGGGTTGATTTCGCTGATTGCGGGGCTTGATTAGCATTCCTTTCTACCAAGTCTTGCTCCAAGGTTGTGAGCAGATTCACTCTTACTAGAGCTTCCGGGTCATAAAGTAGAGGCCCTATTTCATGCCAAGAATAAATTTATTTTTTAATTTGTCCACCTTTCATTCTGTGGACCTCAGTTCCTTACTTTTTATATGATTCTGCTTATTGCAGAGAGGCAGACAGAGAGAGGAGGAAGCAGGCTCCCAGCTGAGCAGAGACCCTGGGATCACTACCTGAGCTGAAGGCAGAGGATTTAACCCACTGAGCCACCCAGGAGCCCCAACAACAAAAAACTTCTTAACAATATTTCATATCTTCCTTTTAGTCACAGTGGCTTGCTGGTTTCTCTGTGCTTTTGTTACAGACTTTTAACTCTCTATTATTCCTAAGTGGAGAGGTTATTCTTGAGTTAAAAGGAGGATATTTAGATAGTCATTATTGACTTTGTTCAGTTTGTGTCCGTAGTGAGGCTATTAACATCTCTACAAGCCTCATAGTTAAAAAGTGTTGTAGTTGTTGCTTTTCCTTAACTCTAAATCTTAAGAAACCCAAATCAAATGGCTAAAGTATGAGTGAGATTTATCATTCATATAAAATTAGAATGTCAGTGTCAGATACCTTCTAAGTATTTAAACATGCTTGAAGTGGCCTTTTGGTTTTGGGATGCTCATGCCACACTTTGGGTGTGGTCAGTGTTACACTGTAACATTTGTTCCTCTCAAGGTGAATTGGTTTGAGGAGTGACTTCAGAAGACTTTAAAAAATGTAAACACAAGGTGCTGCTTACAAGGTACAAACCTGTGTTTGAGAGATTGGATACTAGCTCACACATATTATTTTAGGATATGCCTAAGGCTTTTAAAAAATTATATTCTGTATTTAACACCTTCAGTAGAACGTGGTTATTCTGTTGTTCATGTCATCTTTCTGTTGCTTATAAGGAGTTTATTGTTTATATATTTAAGATTTAATATTATTTTCTAACTATAATAGGAAATTTATATTCCCTGAGTAAATTTTAATTGTAATAGAGAATCCCAGGAGTCCTCTGGTAGGAGATAGGGCCTCCTGAAGCTGAGCTGTTCCCATTGTTATGTTGTACCTGTAAGACAGTGGTGTTTTTTTAAGGAGACAGTTTTGTTGTAATTGGTATGAGACCCACTGTATCATGTGTTCTGGGAAATTTAGTATTGTTTGTTGTTGTTATTTTTGTTTTTTTAATGAGATTTGTTGATTTCCAGCTTTTCGTGAGGATTTTGGCCCGTTGCTTTTAATGCTTTGTTGCTAAGATACAAAATTATACAGTTTCTAGTAGCAGATGTTAAATTGTTTGAACATCACAAAATCGATTACTTTACATTTTTGTTTTCCATATGCTTTTGCTTTGGGATAAGTTCCAAAATCTAAGGTTACCAAAGTATTTTTGGAAATAGCTCTTTAGCTATTAGTAAGTGAATGGTTGAGGCCTGGAAACTGTAACAGATTATCATTTATTGTCTTATTTCTTACTGCTTCAGAGCTGATCTTTTCACATTATATTTTCAGAAATATATGCTTCTTGGGGGGGCAATAATACATGAAGTTAAGTTTTTCAGCTGTATTAGGAAGGTTGTAAAATATAGCAGAGGCAGTATGAGGCAAGTGAGGAGTTCTTTTTACTTAAAGCTTTATGATATTGGACAAGTCAAACTCTTAATTTTACTTTCCTCATTTGCATAGTAATGTAATGTCTTCCTGCATTTTTTTATGAGAGTAGATGAAACAATGAATTGGATGGTTCTTTATACAGTGAAATTTTATACAGCTGTTTTATTGCTAACTCGGCAAACTACAATGCCAAATAGTGACATGCTTTTCATTGGCACACTAGCTGCTGACTGTCCCATGTGCTGATGCTCATGCCAAGTCATCCCCAGTGTTATCTTGCCATTCTTTACAGCTCTTCTATTTCAGTTCTGTGATGAAGCAGTCTGAAGAGCTTGATAATTTCTGAATAAAAATTCGAGAATGCTTGAGGTAGAAAGCCTGAGAACCATTGTTCCTAGTATACTTAGGGATTTTGTATTGGAAGAAAATATAGCCTGTGAGAGTTCTCAGCAATTTCTGAACTGCTCAAAAGAGAATAGAATAAGTCTTTAATTTCTGCTAAGATGGTTAAGTCTACCTTTTTTACTAGGTGTATAAGAGTGTGAAAGGATTGATCCTTGGACATATTCACTTGCAATTTTAAATTAAGAAGTCTTAAGAGTGCTTTCTAGTGATAGCATCTGTAGGACCTATTTATCTTTCTACCCCACTTTAATATTTTTGCAGAATTATTTCATTTATGCATTATAATTTAGATATGAGAAAAAGTACAGTTAGATGTTTAGATGTTCCCTAGACTTAGTAGTTGAGGTTGAAGAGATTTTAAATCTCAGGGTTCCGATGGATACCTTTCATAGCTGGTTCTAGAAGTCCTATTTCTGAAATGCTATGGTTTCTTTAGAAATACAGTCTGAGGAGGCAAGTGGGGAATGTTTATATATGCTTATATTAAGTTCTTTTATAGAAGCAAGTTCAAAGCTGTGGCTACTATTTTCTTTATTGAAATATGGTTATACAGTAGAAAAGCGTAGTTTTTGTTTACACCTCAGCTTTTGTTTTCAATTAAAATTGTGAAATGCAGCAGCCGTTCTTAAAATCTGTTATTTTAATTAAAAAAAAACAATAATGCTCTGTTTTGTAGATTAAACCTGTGAGATTTTACAAGTAACTTGTTCAGTGGAATTATTAATAGTTCTTGAAATATATACTTTTTGGTGTTATGCTTTTGACTTGGATGATCTAGGGAAGAGTCAGGCTGTTGAAATCAATTTTGTTTCTTATTTTCTTTGGGCAGTTGGATAAGAAAATATATTCAATACCTTGGATTTTATTCTTTCTGAATTCAACCATTTTTAGAGCTCTTCATTTAGAGTTTAAGTTTAGAAGACTATGATTCTGTCTTTAGAGGAATGTTGTGTAATACAAGTAGAGATAGGTTTATTTTACAAATGAAGAAGAAAATAATGTAAAGTTTATAGTCAACCTGAAAAGTTGTAATTAACATTAACATGCTCAAAAGTGACGGTAATATGGAATATTTGGGGAGTTGAGCATGATGATTTAGAACTGAGATTTGATTTAATTAGGTCTTATAAAATATTTGAGATTTATCTTACTAGGAAGTAAAATGTGAAGAGATCATTTGAAAGCACTGAGAACTGCTATATATACTTGGGCTTCTGCTGGGATTTGCATGCATTTCAAGTACATATAATACTGTTATGAATAACAGTGATGGTGTTGACAAGATTTGAGTTATCTTTCTTCAAGTGATGTTGGATTTGTGCTGTCATACCTGTTGGGTGTTATACCTTGGAACCAAAAACATACATATTTAAGGTAGTCAATCATGCTATTATATATAATATAGATTGCCTGTAATTCACCTAGGTCTTAAAGTAGGAATCTTTCATTGCTTTTGTGTCTTTCATGAATGCTGCCTTATAAGCAGGAGAATTAATCAGTCACAGATATTGCATATTGGTTTTCATCTATATTAGTACCTCTGTGAACTAAAATAGTTATACACTTTGGGTAAATATGCCAGTAACATTTCGATATTCATTTACCTGGTAATTTTATAATGGGGAAAAATTGAAACCATTGGAAAAAGAGATGATTATTTTTTCATTCTTTTATATGTGAGTTACAAATGAATACTTCATAATCTGGGCTTGGTATCTGGAGTTAGAAACTGCATTATTTTTTCTTTTATTAGGTTAGATGAATTCAGATAGCATCATAAAAATGATATAATGGAAGAGTAGAAGAGGAAAAAAGGAAAAAGTGCAGTTTAGTCTGAGTCTAAGGACTTACATATACTGAGAATAGGGTTTAGATTTCTCAGGGAAGAGAGAAAAAGCACAAATTATAATTGCTACTTCACAATGTACTCACTAGAATCTGTATGTATTCTGAAATCATTGAAAGAACAATTTAAAGCTTTTTAGAATCAGGTTCTAGGTAGCATAGTATGGTTTAGAATAGTTTAAGAGTTTGGAGAATAAGATTATGTGAACTCTGCCTAGTCAAATAGGAGGTGGCTCTTGAGCTTGAATTGAAGAGACTCTGGATTATTACTGGGAGAGGAAGAAGAGTGCAAAAGGTAAGGCAAGAGCCATTGAGTGGGCAGAGACCACAGAACTTCAGTGAACTACTTACAAATGAGACTTAATTCAGAATGGGTTTGGTTTTTCTTTTATCTTTTACATCTCTTACCCCAAATTAACACTCTGTCTTCCTTTTCCCCATCTAACCTTTCTCTGAGAAGTATTCTATTTTCTTAAAAAGAAATAAGATAGCAGAGAAGCAAAAACTCAAAGCCTTCCCTTCCTAAAGGCAGAATGGTCTGAATATAGTCAACATATTTAGATATTTTTAGCTGCACCTATTTTATTTTTGAGTAAAATAAGGAAGCCTTGAGAAAAGAACTAGGGCCTGTAGAGTTGGATGGATAAAGATTCAAACCCCAGTGGATCCACCATTTGACTTTTGACTTTGGCCAAATTTAACATTCTTGCTATTAATTTTGTATGGGAACAGTACTGTATACCTCATGGGGTTGTTGTTTTTATTAAATGGAGTCATATATATAAACTAAGCATGATGCCTCGTCTACACAATGACTGAATAAATAGTGGTTAAAAAAATTACTTATAATTGAAACAAATAGTTGAAATAATTCTATATGATGAACTAAGATGAGCATTTAAAAATAATTTGTAGTAGGGGTGCCTGGGAGGCTCGGTTGGTTAAGCAACTTTCTTCAGCTTAGGTCATGATCCTGGAGTCCTGGGATGGAGTCCCACATCGGGCTCCCTGCTCAGCAGGGAGTCTGCTTCTCCCTCTGACCTCTCCCCTCTCCCCTCTCATGCTCCCTTTCATTCTCTCGCTCTCTCAAATAAACAAAAAAAATCTTTAAAGAAAAATAAAAATAAAAAAATAAAAATAATTTGTAGTAAAGAATATAGTTTACTTTGTATAGTTAAATAATTTTCTCTGTTTTTTTATGAATTAATTCTTTACAATTCTTATTTTTCTATTTCTTCCTTCTTTTAGGAGACAAGGATGGCAGCAAGGTAACCACAGTGGTGGCAACTCCTGGGCAGGGTCCAGACAGGCCACAAGAAGTCAGCTATACAGACACTAAAGTGATTGGGAATGGATCATTTGGTGTGGTATATCAAGCCAAACTTTGTGATTCAGGAGAACTGGTTGCCATCAAGAAAGTATTGCAGGACAAGAGATTTAAGGTAAGACCTTTGGTATTTCATGTATTTTGTTGCTATCAATAGATGTAAATGAGTATTTTTTCCATTCATTTCTTTTTGCTTCAAGTGCAAATTTATTATAGAGACTTTCTGTCCTTTTTTTTTATTTATTTATTTGACAGAGAGAGAGAGAGAGAGCGCGCGAGCGAGAGAGAGAACACAGAACACAGGGGGAGTGGGGGCGGGAAAAGCAGGTTTTCCGCTGAGCAGAAAGCCCGACACAGGTCTTGATCCCAGAACCCTGGGATCATGACCTGAGCTAAAGGCAGATGCTTAATGACTGAGCTACCTAGGTGCCCTGAGACTTTATTTCCTTTTTTCTATTTTATAGAGATAAAATTTACTAAAGAGCGCAGTATTTTTGAACCACTGCTGAGTGATACGTGATGTTAAAATGTTGTGAAAGTAGATGAAAATTTCTCAATTTATACTTTTAAAAAGTGACCTGGATCTCACTGGTGTAGGAGAACAGAGAAACACTACCTGTGGTGTTTGCCTATTTGAACAATTGACTATACTTCCTTTCTTAAAATTTCCTTTGAATCTGTGATGCGACACTATCATTTATTTTTTCCTAAATAACTCTGAATTTTCTTTGCTATTTTCTTATGTCTTTCATCCACCTAAACCAGCCATCCCCACAGTTTAGTTTATTTTCATTTCTTACACTAGCTCTCTAGGGGATCCTATGCATGAATGTTCATCTCTTATTTTATGGTCTATAGTTGAGAGTCAGGAGACCTGGGCTCTAAAGTAGACTCTGCTGTTAACAAGCCACACAGCTCTGTTCTGTTCTCTACTTCTCCCACTTATGCAGTCTTTTACTGATAGTCACCCCTGTGCTAGCAACTATGCCAAATTTGAAGGGCTATAAAAATAAATGAGATGATCACTCCTCTGAAAAGGCACAGTCTACTAGCTCTAGAATGTCTCAAATATTCTAAAGAGGTTTTTTTTTTTTTCTTAAACCTTTTGTCTTCAGTTCTTACTCTTGTGAGTACTAGGCCCCTGTTGCCAAATGCCTATTGGATCTTGATTTGTTATCTCAAATTGGCAAGGCTTCTTACCTAAGACTGACCTGAGTTTAAGACCCAGTGGAAATCCTTTCTCTTGGTTCCCATTCCTTTTTGCTTTTTCCTTCTAATGATTTTGTCATTCACCTTGTCATTCAGACTTTTCTATTCTCTCATACCTCATATCTAGTTGTTATCAAACTTCATTGATTTTTTTTTTTCCTCCTCACTGCCTTGATGATTGGTGACTTCTTTCCCTTTTTCATCACTACTATTCTAGTCAGTCCCTTGCCATTATTTGGCTTACCCACTAGTAAGATTCTACTTCTCATCTTCCACATACCAGCACTAGAATAACCCCACAGTTCAGTTTGGTCATTTTGTTTTTCCCTACACACAATTCTTCTATGGTTCCTCATAGTCTAGGAAAAAAAGCCTGCTCAGTTCAGTAGTATGTTCAGGAACTTCCATAGTCTTGCCTTATCTCTAGATAGTCAGCTTTCCAAATCTTCTGTGCTACTATCCTTGAAATATATTGGTCTTTATGGCCTCTTTGCTTTTATTTAGCTTCCTTTATCACTCCCATTCTCTTGCTAATCTAAATCTTGTGCAAGTATAAAGACCCTTGTCAGATTGCTCCTTTATGAAATTTCTCACATTATTCCAGCGAGCCTGTGGATATTGTTCTAAATTCCTTGAACACTTATTGTCCATAAACTAGTGAAATTCCAAATTTTTTCATGACAGAAACTCCCATTTTTTTTTTAAAAGATTTTATTCATTTATTTGACAGAGAGAGACACAGTGAGAGAGGGAACAGAAGCAGAGGGAGTGAGAGAGGGGGAAGCAGGCTTCCCGCTGAGCAGGGAGGTCCATGTGGGGCTTGATCCCAGGACCCTGGGATCATGACCTGAGCCAAAGGCAGATGCTTAATGACTAAGCCACCCAGGCACCCCCAAAGACTTCATATTTATTATGTGTATCCTGGGTGCCCACACATTCAGTGTTTTGGGTTTTTGTTTTGTTTTGTTTTTATTAGTAGTTGATAATAGCAAATGCTTACCAAATTCTTGTTACATGCTCAGTGATTTACTAAGATTTACTAAGATTTTGAGCCTTATCATTAGTTTTGTGAGATTGGTACTGTTATTATTTGGATAAGAAAACCTACGCACAGAGATTATAGATTAACTTGCCCAGGGTCACACAGTTAGCAAGTGGAAAGTTGGGCAAGTATTTGAATCCACATGTTCTGACTGCAGAGTGCTTTACTAAATATTTTATCATCACTAACAGATTCTAAACAGATACTGTTTTAAATTTTTTTCCTTTGGTGTGATTAAGTAATTCCTTTGAAATACAGTTTGGTTCATTTGTTTCTGTATGTATCCCTTCTTAGAATATTATCCCTGTTCTTACTTGACTTTAAAAAAAAAAATTATTTGGGCGCCTGGGTGGCTCAGTGGGTTAAGCCTCTGCCTTCAGCTCAGGTCATGGTCTCAGGGTCTTGGGATCGAGCCCCACATCGGGTTCTCAGCTCAGCGGGGAGCCTGCTTCCTCCTCTCTCTCTGCCTGTTTCTCTGCCTACTTGTGATCTCTCTCTTTAAGAAAAAAAGAAAAAAAATTATTTATATTTTCAGGCTGTGAAACACACTAATATGGTTGCAAAGACCAGAAATATACAAATGTCATGTACTCTCTGTTCCCTCTGTCATGTTTCCATTCACTCACTGTAGATAGACAGTCTAATTGTGTTTTGGTTCATTTTTTCTGGGTTTCTTTAACACAAATGAGCAATTAAATGTAATTTTCTTGCCTTCTTTTTAACATAAAAGATAATATATTAGGGATACTCTTTTGTACTTTGCCTTTTCTCTTATCTATATTTTTTAGATGTCATTGCATGTAAATTCAGAGATATTTCTCATCCAGCTGCATAGTATTCCAGAGTTCATTCAACCATTCTTCAATGTATGGATATTTAATTTCTTTTCAATATTTTATAATCTCTAGGGGTGCTGCTATGAAAAACCTTTTCATATTCATTGTTTTAATCAGATGTGTGTCTTCAGGGTAAATTAAGAGAAGTAGACTGCTGAGTCAAAACATAAACACTTACAGTAGTTTTGTTTCATATTGCTAAATTCTCCTCCATAAGGGTTGAACCAGTCTGGGTTCTCTTCAGTAATATGAGTGCCCGTTGCCCCCCAGAGTGGACAAAATGCATTGCTTAACTTTTTCATCTTTTTGCTCATCTGATAGCTGAGAAATGGTAGCTCATTGTAGTTTTAATTTATAATCTTATTATTATGAATGTAGTTTAACGTCTTTTCACCTGTTCAAGGTCCATTTTGTTTTTGTGAGTGTATATGAATTGTCCTTTTTTTCTTTTTTCTCTTTTGCCCATTTTCAAAATGAGGTTTTGGCCTTTTCCTCTTAACTCTGAACAATTTTTTATAATGGATTAACCTTTATCTGTGATATATGTAGTACTTTTACTTTGTATATTCTATTTTTCCACCATATGAAAGTCTCACACTACCCCATGAGTCAAATTTATTGTTTTTTTATCATATCTGGGTTTTAAGTTGTAAGTAAAAAGACTTTCCTAATGAAAAACCTTTTCCTCAGGTTAAAGAGAAATTCACATTTTTTTTTTTTTCTGGTAGTTACAAGATTTCACTTTTCACATTTAAATTCTCTGATCCATTTGAAGTTTATCCTTTTTTTATGGAGTTTATTCTTATGTATGGTATGAGTTACTGATACAATTTCATCTTTTCTAACTCATTAACCATTTAGTTGCTCAGTACAGTTTTTTAAAGGTATGTCTTTGCTCCAGTGACTTGCCTTGGTATTGCAATCATATGCTGAATTTCCACACGTACTTGGTCTATTTCTGGACTTGCCATTCTGTTCTACTAAGTCCATTCTCTTCCAGACTAGGTCGTTTGCATATCCCTCTGTCATTACCACACTGTTTTAATTATAGAGCTTTAAAGTATGTTTTAATGTCTCCTAGAGCTAATCTATTCTTGTAGCTTTCCTTTTTTGTGTTTTCTAGCTATTCTTTTTTTTTTTTTTAAGATTTTATTTATTTATTTGACAGAGAGATCACAGGTAGGCAGAGAGGTAGGCAGAGAGAGAAGGGAAGCAGGCTCCCTGCTGAGCAGAGAACCCGATGTGGGGCTCGATCCCAGGACCCTGAGATCATGACCTGAGCGGAAGGCAGAGGCTTAACCCTCTGAACCACCCAGGCACCCCCTGTTTTCTAGCTATTCTTGAGTGTTTGTTTTTCCATATGAACTTTGGCATCAATTTGACTAATTCCATAAAAAAGCTGTTTGATATTTTTAATTGAAATTTCATTAGCTTATAAATTAACTTTGGGAGAACTGACCTATTTCTGATGTTGGCTTATCTATGAATAAGAGATATCTTTCTGTTTGTTCAAGTTTACTTTTGTGTATTTCAGGAGTTTTATTGTATAGGCTTTTGACATTTCTAGTTAAATTTATTCCTAAATATTTATTGCTTTTGTTGCTATTGTATCTTTTGGGTTTTTTTCTTCTACATGCTAAAAAGTAGCAAGTTCAGTTCTTTCCATTGTATCACCTTTCCTTTATGAAACTTAAGTATTCTTTGTTCTCCTTGCTAAATGTTAACTGTTTCCAAAAAAAATTTTTTTTATATATTGGCCAATTCATTTTTCTTGATTATCATAAAATAGTAGGAATTTTCATGACAATTTAAGATTCTGTAGTTTCCCTTCTGTGATTTACATAGCTGCTGCCTGGGATTACACTAAATAATTATGTATTTCCAGAAAAGGTTGAAATAGGGTCTTCTCCTTGTCCAGTCAAAGAAATCATCCTGAGGAACCTGCCAGTATTGGTGAGAGGCAGTTTATTTTGGTGAAAAAATGAGAGAGAAAATAGAGACCAAACAAACAAACAAACAAACAAAAAAACCCACAAAACAAAACAAAACCCAAGAGTAATTATCCCTGCACACTAGTCACATAAACTATATATAAGACACTGAGCTTTTCTATTAGGAATTTTAGGTATAATCTTCATTTCAGTAGTGTTTTACCTGTAATTTGAATGCCTTTTTTTCTTCTGTGACCCACCATACTGTGGCAAATTACTTAAACAGAAATTAAATTACTTCACTTGGCTGGTTTGGAAGTGCTTATGATAGAAAATGCTCTTGTGGTTTTGTAGAGGTAAAGTCTAGCTAGGTACCTTATTTGGGAGACCTTTGATGTTAGATCAGGGCGAAGATTAATTGGTCCCAAAAGCTACTGACAGTTGTTAAGGCTGGCTTTTCTAATTTGAAAAGTAAGTTGCATTTTTAATTAATTAGTGATCTTTGCCTCATTAACTATTAATTTCAGTTCTCCTTTGAACTGAGTCATAGGTTTCAGGTCTCCTGTTTGGTTTCAGTTGTTCTGTGGTCAGGATATGCAGGTGGAGATGTGAAGTGTAACTATCGTCCTATCGTGAATAGAGAGTGAACAGGGTTCTACTTTTAATATTTACCATTTTTGAGAATGAGTAGAGATTTAATCCATGGGATTATTATTCTCTGCATGGATATTGTGGAGACAGCATAGAGGAAGGAAGACCTTGGGTGTTCATTATTAGTAGTTTTGTAAGCTAGAGCATATTCATTAACTTTATGAGCTTCAGTTTTATACTACAACAATGCCCCAGCCTACTGTTTGGCACAGAAGAGAACTCAATAAATATTGTGTTCCCTTTTTTTCCTCATGTTGTATGAATCAAATGAAACAATGTATTATGAGAACATGTTCTGAATTTTAAAACTCCTAGTAACTAAATTCTGCTTTTATTTTTAGGCATCTGAATTACTACAAATGGCTGTTTACTTTGGATTTTTATGTTCGTTTTACTTGCTCTTAAATTTGATAATCTTTTTTTTTAAATAAACATTTTTTTCTTTTTTACAGAGGGATGGGGAAGCAGCAGAGAGAGGGGGAAGATCTTAAGCAGCCTCTATGCCTAGCAGAGTCTGACACAGGGCTCGATCTTACAACCCTGAGATCATGACCTGAGCTGAAATCAAGAGTCAGACAGTTAACTGGCCCCCCAGGTGCCCCTAAATTTGATAATCTTATTTTGAGGCACCTAATTGTATGTATTTGTATAACTATTTTAAGTCATTTGTGGAAAATCTATTCCTGATAAAAATGACAAACAACTTTAAAAGAAATAGTAATCTTTACTTATGTCATATGGAGTTATGTTCTTTGGGTCACAGAAATGTCTTAACTTCTGTGGAGGAGAGAGGAAAGGACAGTAAGTAGGAAAGGTCTTACACTGCAATGCAACTCTAAGAAAGTTAAAGCAAAACCAGTGGGGAATCTCACCCTGAGGTTGAACCATCAGAGGAGTACAATGTCTCCTGGGAAAAGGTCTCCCTTAAATATATCTGCCATACGCAGTCATTTTCTGGAAGTCAGTTCATGGGAAGCTTGGCATGGCATGGTTTGAACAGAGGAATGGCTTTGAGAGCTCAGCAGCTGGGGCCATGGGTCAGTGATGCTCCTTGCAGTGTGAGATTTGAGAGGCACATTATTACCAAACCAAGCCTTGTAGGGTTAGAGACCCTTTTCTGCTACTTTCCAAGTGTATAGGTAGTGACTAGTAAAATGTTTTTTTTTTTTTAATGAATTGAATTTTTAGAGACTGTACAAAGGTTGTTGTCAAAGAGTTCTGTTGATTTTGCTTTTAAAATTATATATAGTTTTATTGGTCTTTTATTCCAGAGACACAGAAAATGGTCTTGAATGTCCTTTTTCTGGTTTTTTTTTTTTTTTTTTTTTTTTAAAGATTTTATTTATTTATTTGACAGAGAGAGATCACAAGCAGGCAGAGAGGCAGGCAGAGAGAGAGGAGGAAGCAGGCTCCCTGCTGAGCAGAGAACCCGACGTGGGGCTCGATCCCAGGACCCTGAGATCATGACCTGAGCCGAAGGCAGCGGCTTAACCCACTGAGCCACCCAGGCGCCCCCTTTTTCTGGTTTTTAATGGCTTGAATGTCTTGAGTGAATGAGGAATAAAACTTAATATAAGGCAGCCAGAGTAATTAGGCAGAAAAGAAAAGAAAAGAAAAGACATTCAAATCGGAGAGGAAGAAGTACAACTGTCACTATTTGCACATGACGTGATATTATATATAGAAAACCCTAAAGACTCCATCAAAAAAAAACCTTTAGAATAACTGAGAACAGGAGACACAAAAATCTCTTGCATGTCTATACACTAATAATGAACTATCAGAAAGAGAAATAAAGAAAGCAGTCTAATTATAATTGCGTTGAAAAGGATAAAATCCTAGGAATAAATTTAACTGCAAGGTGAAAGACTCAATATTGAAAATTATAAGACAATAATGAAAGAAGTTGAAGAAGACACAAATAAATGGAATGATATTCTGTGCTCATGAATTGGAAGAAATCAGTTTTGTTAAAATGTCCACATCACCCAAAGTAATCTACAAATTTTAGTGCAATCACTATTAAAATTTCAGTTGTATTTTTTAAAAAGCTTATTTATTTATTTGAGAGTGAGCATGAGCTGGGAGAGGGGCAGACAGAGAGGGAGAGGAATGGAGAGAATCCCAACCAGACTGTGCTGAGCACAAAGCCTGATCCAGGGCTCAATCTCATGACCCCAGGATCACAACCTGAGCTGAAACCAAGAGTCAGAGGCTTAACCGACTGAGCCATCCAGGTGCCCCTGCTATTTTTCAAAGAAATAGAACAAATAATCCTAAAATTTGTATGGAACCATGAAAAACCCTGAATAGCCAAAGCAGTCTTGAGAAAGAAGAACAAAACTGAAGACATCATACTCCCTGGTTCCAAATTCCGATACAGAGCTGTAGTAATCAAAACAATATGATACTGGCATAAAAGAAAAGATGCATAAATCAATGGAACAGAATAGAGAAAGCACAGAAATAAACCTATGCCTATGTGGTTAAGTATGACAGAGGAGCTGAGAGTATATAATGGGAGAAAAAAAGAATAGTTTCTTTGATAAATGGTGTTGAGGAAACTAGACAGCCACATGCAAAAGAATGGAATGGGACCACTGTCTTACACCAAACACAAAAGTTAACTCAAAATAAATTAAAGACCTCAACATAAAGCCTGAAACCATAAAACTTCTAGAAGAAAACATAGTAAACTCCTTGACATAGGTCTTGGCAATAGGTTTTTCAGTCTGACACCAAAAGTTAAAGCAAAAATAAATAAGTAGGACTACATCATACTAAAAAGCTCTGCAGAGCAAAGGAAATGATCAACAAAATAAAAAGGCAACCCACTGAATGGAAGAAATACACTGAATAATATTCCATTCTATCCTTGTACCTCAGTTTGTTCATTCATTTACCTATTGAAAGACATCTTGGTTGCTTCCAAGTTTGGGCAGTTATGAATAAAGCTGCTATAAACATTCATTTGCAGGTTTTTGTGTGGATACAAGTTTTCAGTTCATTTGGATAAATACCAAGTTGCAGTTGCTAGATTGTATGATAAGAGTTTGTTTAGTTTTGCAATAAATTGCCAAACTATCCTCCAAAGTGACTGTACAGAAAGATTTCATATTTCTACCAGCAGTAATAGATTTTTCTATTACACATCCTCATCAGCCTTTGGTGTAGTCAGTGTTCTAAATTTTAGCCATCCTAATAGGAGAGCGGTAGTATCTCATTTTAATTTGCAGTTCTCTGATGATATATGATGTTGAACATCTTTTCATATGCTTATTTGATATCTGTGTATCTTTGTGAAGTGTCTATTCAAGTCAGTGCTCATTTTTAATGGTTGCGTATTTTCTTACTGTTGAGCTTTAAGAGTTCTTTGTATATTTTGGATAACAGTGCTTTCTCACCTATGTGTTTTGTAGAGATTCCTCCCAGTCTGTGACTTATCTTTTCATTAGCAGAAGTTTTAAATTTTAATCAGAAGTCTGATTGTCAATTTTTTCTTTCATGGATTATGCCTTTGGTGTTGTATCAAAATAATCACTGCCAAACCTAAGGAGACCTCAATTGTCTCCTATGTTGTCTTCTTTGTGTTTTGTAGTTTTGCCTTTTCTATGATCTATTTTTTAAGTTAATTTTTGTGAATCGTGTAAAATCTGTGAGTACATTCATTTCTTTACATGCGACTATCCAGTTATTCCAGCAGTTTGTTGAAAAGACCATCTTTTCTTCATTGAAATGCCTTTGATCCTTTGTCAAAGTTCAGTTGACTGTATTTGGTGGCTGTTTCTGGGCTCTGTGTTTTATTCTAGTGATGTATTTGTTTATAAATCACGCTGTCCCCCTCCCCCCCTTTTTTTTTCTTTAGCTGTAGCTTTATGGTAAGTCTTGAAGGTGATTAGTAACAGCTTTTTGATTGTTTTTCAATATTGGGTTCATTATTGGATGTCCACAAAATAACTTGCTGGGATCTTGATTGGGATTGCATTGAATCTACAGATCATGTTAGGAAGAACTGGCATCTTGACACTATTAAGTCCTCCTATTCATGCACATGAAATATGTTTATCTAGATCTTTGGTTTCTTTTCTCAGAGTTTTATGGGTTTCCTCATGTAGATCTCATACGTATTTTGTTAGATTTATACCTAAGTATTTCTTTTTAGAGGGGTGCTAAAGTAAGTTGTATTGTGTGTGGTTTTCTTTTTTAAAGATTTCTATTTATTTATTTGACAGAGGGAGAGAGAGAGACAGCAAGAGAGGGAATACAAGCAGGGGGAGCGGGAGAGGGAGAAGCAGGCTTCCCACGACCAGGGATCCCTAGGCGGGGCTCGATCCTTAGAACCCTGGAATCATGACCTGAGCCGAAGGCTGACGCCTAACAACTGAGCCACCAGGCGCCCCAATTGTATTGTGTTTTTAATTCTAAATTCCAGTTGTTCGTTGCTGGTATATAAGAAAGCATTTGACTTTCGTACCTTAAACTTGTACCTGTAGTCGTGTTATAGTCACTTACTAGTTCCAGGAGGTTTTGTTGTTAATTCCTTGAGACTTTTTTTACATGGACAGTCAGGTCATTTGTAAACAAAGATGGTTTTATTTCTTCTTTTCCAATTTATATACCTTTTATTTCCTTTTTCTGTCTTAATTGTATTCTGTACAATGTTGAATGGAGTGATGAGAAGTCTTTTTTGTCTTGTTCCTGTTCTTAGTAGGAAAACACCTAGTTTCTTCCCATTAAATATGTTAGCTGTTGATTTTTATAGATGTTCTTTATCAAGTTGAGGATGTATTCTGCTGTTGTTGGATAAAGTTTCCTATAAATATTTATTAGATCCAATTGATCAAAAGTGTCATTCAGTTCAGCTATGTCCTTATTGATTCTCTGCTTGCTGGATCTATCAACAGCTGGTAATGGGGTTTTTAAATCTCGAAGTATAATGATGGATTTGTCTATTTCTCCTTTGATTCTATTTATTTTTGCCTCAAATACTTGATACTCTTTTGTTAGGTGCATACACAGTAAGAATTGTCTTCTTTGAGAGTTGATCTCTTCATTATGTAATGGCCCTCTTTAACCCTGATAATTATTTTTGCTCTGAAGTCAGCTTTGCCTGAAATTAATATATCTACTCCAGCTTTCTTTTGATTAGTCTTAGTCTGGTGTATCATTCTTCATCCCTTTACTTTAAAAAAAATTATAAAAAATATATAACATTAAACTTACCATCTTAACATTTTTTCTAGGTTTGTTTATTTGTTGCTGAACTCTTCCTCCCCCAGCTTCATTGAGGTCTAGTAGACAAATAAATTGCATATATTTAAAGGGTACATACAGTGTGATGATCTGTGTATACATTGTGAAGTGATTGCCCCAGTCAGGTTAATTAGCATATTCATCGCCTCACATAGTTAGCTTTTTTGCACATGCATGTGTAGTGAGAACACCTAAGATCTACTCTCTAAGCATGTATCAAGTATATAATACAGTATTATTAATTGTAGTTACCATGTTGTATATGAGATGCCCAGAATTTCATCTTTTTTTTTACTGATGGCTTTCTATTTTCCCCATTTCCTCAACCCCTTACAGTCACCGTTCTACCCTCTGTTTCTAAGAGTTTGGCTTTTTCTTTTTTCTTTTTCTTAAAGGGTTCCACATGTGAGTTTGTGCTTTTATTGTTACGATTGACTGTCTGAAGTTTTTAAGTTTGATGTAGTCAAATGTCTATTTTTGCTTTAGTTGCTTGTGCTTTTTGGTGTCCCCAAAAGAAGGAAATCCTATCACTTGACACAACAAGGATGGGCTTTAAGAACATTATGCTAAGTGAAATAAGCCAGTCACTGAAGGTTAAGTATATTGCCAACTCCAGTGTGCTGAATCTCTTCCCCTGTATTCGCTTACAGGATTTTTATAGTTTCAGGTTTCAGGTTTAGGTCTTTAATTCATTTTGAGTCAGTTTTTGTGTGTAGTGGAGGTAAAGGTTCATCTTCATCCTTTTGCTTCTTGGTTGAGTTTTTCCAACACCCATATGCTTAAGAGACTGTCTTTCCCCCCTTTTGTAGTCTTGGCACCATTGTTTAAAATTATTTGGCCATACATAAGGGTTTATTTCTGGTTTCTTCTGTTCCAGTGGTCTATATATTTGTCTTTATGCTATTTCCATACTGTCTTGATTACTATTGGCTTGTAGTTTGTTTTCAAATAAAGAATTATTAGACTTCCAGCTTTGTTCTTTTTCAAGATTGTTTTGGCTGTTTGGGTTCCCTTGAGAGTCTTTATAAAATTTTAGGATTTTGGTTTTCTATTACTGCAAAAAAAATGCCGTTGGAATTTTGATAGGGATTACATTGAGTCTCTATATGGCTTTGGATAGTATGGACATTTTAATGTTTAAATTTCTAAGCTATAAGCATGGGATGCCTTTGCATTTATTTCTATGTTCTTTGATTTCTTTTGGCAGTGTTTTACAGTTTTCAGTGTACAAGTCTTCTACCTCCTTGGTTATGTTTTTCTTAAACACCGTATCCTTGGGATGCCTGGGTGGCTCAGTGGGTTAAGCCCCTGCCTTCGGCTCAGGTCATGATCTTAGGGTCCTGGGATCGAGTCCCGCATCGGGCTCTCTGCTCAGCAGGGAGCCTGCTTCCCTCTCTCTCTCTCCGCCTGCCTCTGTCTACTGTGATCTCTCTCTGTCAAATAAATAAATAAAATCTTTAAAAAAACAAAACAAAACAAAAAAAAAACCACCGTATCCTTTTTGGTGCTATAGTAAATGAGATTGCTTTCTTTTTTGATTGGTCATTGTTACTGTATAGAAATACAACCAATTTTTAAGTGTTCATTTTTTAAAATCACCATATTTATTTATTTGCCTGTTTATTGTCTGTAATAATAATTAACCCCATCAAAATATACAGTCTGTGAGCACAGGGACTTCATCTATCCTGCTTACCGCTGTCTTCAGCATTTAGAACAAATTCTGGAACATAATAGGTGCTCAGTAATTATATTTTCAGTGACCCTGGGAGGAAGGATATTTACATCCCAGTGGTGACTGCTGCCAAGAGAATGACTGGGAAAATCATGCAAGTGTTCATTTTATAGCTGAAACTTTGCTGAAATTGTTTCTTTGTTGTAACAGACTTTTTTTTTTTAATTCTTTAGGAATTTCTACATAGAAGATCATCTCTGTGAACAGAGATAATTTTGTATCTTTTCTAATTTGGATGCCTTTTGTTATTTATTTTTCTTGTCTAACTGCTCTGGCTATTATTTCAAGTACTATGTTGAATAGTAGTGGCAAAAATGAACATCCTAGCCTTGTTCTTCATTTTAAAGGAAAGCTTTCAATTTCAATTTTTCACCAATGAATAGGAAGTTAAGGAGGGATTTTCATCATATACAGCTTATTATATTGAGGCAATTTCCTTCTATTACTAGTTTGTCGAGCATATCATGAAAGAGTGTTGAGTTTTGTTAAATGCTTTTTCTGTATCAGTTGAGATGACCATTTGGTTTTTGTCCTTCATGTGGTTGGTAATTTGGTGTGTTCACAATTATTGATAGATGTATGTAGAACCACCCTTGCATTTCAGGTATAAATCTTTCCATTGCAGGTATAAAACTTGGTTGTGGTGTATAATCCTTTCAGTGTGCTGTTGTTTGGTTTGCTGATATTTTGTTGGTGATTTTTGTATCAGTATTCATCTGGAATATTGGCCTGTAATTTTAAAATTGTGTCCATCCTTTTATTTTTAAGGTGTGTATGTCTTTTATTTAAATGGATTTCTTGTAGATTATATATAGTTGACTCTTTTTTAAATTCATTTTTAAATTAGTATTTATTTTTAAAAATTGAGATATAATTGACATACAACATTGTGTAAGTTCTCTTTCTGTTGCTGTATTTAAGCCATTGATGTTTAAAGAGATTATTGATATAGTTGGATCATATTTTTGCCATATTTGTTACTGTTTCTATTTGTTGTCCTTGTTTCTTCTTTTTTCTTCCTCTCTTTTTCTGCTTTATCTATTTTTAGTTGAGCATTTTATATGATTATGTTTTTCTCTTCCTTCACATTATCTATTACACTTTTTAAAACCTTTTTCAGTGGTTGTAGTTGAGTCTACAGTGTACATTTATAATTTTTTGAAGTGTGCTTTCAAGTAACTGTACTCTCTCATGGATAATGCACTTACCTAATGACAGAATATTTCCAATTTCTGCCTTTCATTCCATATAACACTGCTGTCATTATTTTCACTAATCCATAACCTATAATCACTGAATACAATATCACTGTTATTATTTTGAACGGTTGCTGCTAGATCAGTTAATTCTCTAGTGCTTTTTCTTTCTTTACATAGATAACAGATTTCTTGCCTATGTCATTTCCCATCTTTCTGATGAATTTTTTATTTTTAACATTTCTTGGATGGCAGGTCTGCTGTTGATAAAGTCTCAATTTTTATTTTCTGAGAGAGTCTCAAATTCTCCACATTTGAAGAATAACTTTACTGGATGCAGAATTCTAGATTGGTTGTTTTTGTTTTTGTTTTTTCTTTCAGCATTTTATTTATTATTATTATTATTATTTTAAAAAGATTTTATTTATTTATTTGACAGAGACAGACACAGTGAGAGGGGGAACACAAGCAGGAGGAGTGGGAGAGGGAGAAGCAGGCTTCCCGCTGAGCAGGGAGCCTGATGTAGGGCTCAAACCCAGGACCTGGGATCATGACCTGAGCTGAAAGCAGATACTTCATGACTGAGCCACCCAGGCGCCCCTTTTCTTTCAACATTTTAAATATTTTACTTCACTCTCTTCTTGTTTACATGACCTATGAAGAGAAGTTCAATGTAATTTTTACCTTTACCTTTCTATGAGAAAGGTTTTTTTCCCTCTTCTGGCTTCATTCAAGATTTCTTCTTTGTCTTTGATCTTTTGCATTTTGAATATGATATACCTAGATATAGTTTTTTTGGTATTAATCCTCTTTTATGTCTTTTGAGCTTCCTGCACGTGTGGTTTGGTGTCTGACCTTAATTTGGGGAAATTCTCAGTTGTTGCTTCCAATGCTTTTTCTGTTCCCTTCTCTCTTCTCCTTGTGGCATTCCCATTATGCATATGTTACAACTTTTATAATTGCCTCAATAGTTCTTGGATATTCTCTTCTTTTTCGTTTTTGTTTGTTTTTGTTTTTGTTTTTGTTCTCTTTTTGCTTTTCAGTGTTAGAAATTTCTATTGACATTTCTTTAGGCCTACTGATTCTCTCCTTGGCCATGTCCAGTGTATTGATCAGTCCATCAAAAGTATTGCTAATTTCTGTTATAGTGGCTTTGATTTCTAGCATTTACTTTTAAATCCTTTTAGTTTCATCTCTCTCAGCTTACATTACCCATCTGTTTTTGTGTGTTACCCATTTTCCGTTAGATCCCTTAGTGTATTAATCAGTTGTTTTAAATTCCTAGTCTGATAATTTCAACATCCCCACTCTATATTTCAGTGACTCTGATGCCTGCTATGTGTGTTCACGCTTTGATTTTCATCTTTTACTCTTCTTTGTAATTTTACATTAAAAGCTGGATATGATATATTCAGTAAACGTTACTTAGGTAATAGACCTTTATTTTGAGTTATGTTTATCTGGCAGGAGTTAGACTATGTTTGTTGTAGCTGTAGATGTCAGCTGTAGGTGTCAGAAGCTGAAATTTAGTCTGGTGTGCCATGTTTTGGATTTCCTGAGAGACTTATTAAATAAATTCTGAGACATGCATTTCTTTCCACTGTATTTCCCCATTATTGTAGAGGAATCCTATTGACCTGGTGGTAAGGTGTGACAGGAGGAAAATGTTCTGTAGTCTTAAAATCAGGTCTGAGTCTCTTAATGAACCTGTGTTGTGGGCTTGACCTTTATAAGTGCTTTTCAGTTTTTTGTCCATCTTCCTCCCTCATAGGTGAGATAAGAAGGCTAGACGGGGCTGGAGTTGTATATCTTCGTTCTTACACATGGAGAGCTAGATGAGGTTAGAATTGGGTATTTCTTCCCCCTCCCCCGCCCCGCCCCAGTTCAGTTAGCTTTGGTTGAATAGTTTTCCTTGAGGGCAGGTGGTAAGAACAGAATAAATACTCTGGGCCGGTTTATAAACTACTTCTCTCATCTGCTTCCTGCAGGTTTTTCCTAGATCTTCACTGTAAGGATCTGGTAGAGATCCTAGAGATAAAGCTGAGAAAAGCACAGGGTGTCCCTCTCTGGAGCTTTTAACTCCGAGACTTGTTCATACTGCTTCTATGTCAATTACAGTTTAAGTTTTTCTCTACTGGTACTGGCTCTTTTGGCAATTTCTGCTCCTGGACTTCTGTTCCAATAAGCTGTGATTCTGTGTATCTACCTGTCTGTCTCTAGTTTTTAGGGCAGCAGTTTGCCATGTGACCTCAGTTTTTGGTGGATTTAAGAAGAGTTGTTGATTTTTCAGTTTGTTCAGCTCTTTTCTTGTTGTGAAGATGAGAGGGATGACTCACAAGCTCCTTACATACTAGACTAGAAACCAGAAGTCCTTCCTTTGCTCATTTTATTTGTCTTTTTATTGTTGAGTAGAGTTCTTTATTCTGGATACAGATCCCTTTTCAAATAAAAGACTAACAAATGTTTTCTTCAGTGGGTAGTGTAGTTGGTAGAAGCCTTGTTAGCCACAGCAAAGATTTTGGCTTTAAATCTCTTCAAAGTGGGGAGCCACTAGAGTTTGTAAGCAGAGAAATCCCATTATCTATCTTATATTTTAAAATGCAAGGTCACTCTGACTACGTAAGATCACTCTGCCTGCTTTGTTAAATATAGATGTAAGGTCAACAGAGGGAAGCTGAAAGACCATATAGCTGAGCAGAGGTATGCTGAAAGACTTACACTAGAGAGGTAGTGAGAAATGATCATTTCTTGGAGATACACACACACACCCCACACACACTTATTTTTATATTGAGATAATTGTAAATACACCTGCAGTTGTAAGGAATAATACAGTGATCCCATGTATCTTTTGCCCAGTTTCCCTCAGTGGTAAAGTCTTGCAAAATTATAGTGCAATGTCACAACCAGAATATTGACATTAATATAATCCACCAGTCTGGTTGAGATTTTCCCACTTACACTTGTACTCATTTGTGCGTGTGTATATGCACGTGTGTACACTTTTATGCAGTTTTATTACATATGTAGTTTTGTGTATTCACTAGAACAGTTCCTTCATCACAAGGATCCTCATGTTGCCCTTTTATAACCATAACAATTTATCTTCCTGCCATTCCTCCACTCTTAAGCCCTAGTTTAAACCCTTGCAATAACCAGTAACCTGTTCCCCTTATCTGTAATTTTGTTATTTCAAGAATGTTATATCAATGGAATCAAATACAGCATGTAACCTTTTGGGATTGGCTTTATTTGCTCAGCACAAGTCGCTGGAGATTGATTGAAATTGTTGCATATATCAATAAATAGTGTTTTTCTTTTTTTGAGTAGGATTTCATAGTGTGGTATACTATGGTTTGTTTATCCATTTACCTGTTGAAAGACATCTGGTAGCTATTCTGAATAATACAGCTATGAACATTTATTTATAGGTTTTTGTGTGAACATAAATTTCCATTTCAGTGGGGTAAACACCTAAGATTTCAGTTGCTGGAATCTTGGAGAAACACACACACACACACACACACACACACACACACACACACACTCTCTCTCTCTCTCTCTTTCTCTTCTTTTTTTTTTTTTGCTACTTCACAGGACAACTTTTATTTTTTTTATTTTTAATTTTTTTTAAAGATTTTTATTTATTTATTTGACAGACAGAGATCACAAGCAGGCAGAGAGGCAGGCAGAGAGAGAGGAGGAAGCAGGCTCTCTTTCTCTTTTAAGTAATCCAGAGTGGGGCTCAAACTCACAAGAGTCGCATGCTCTACTGGCGGAGCCAGGCATGTGACCTTTGGATATATTTTGAAGGTGGAACCAACAGTATTTCTTGACAGATTGAATGTGAGGTCAGAGAAAGAAGATTCAAGATTTCAAAATTTTTGACCTGCACAGTTGGAAGAGTCGAATGATCAATAATTGAGATATAGGATATGAGTGGAGCAGGTTTAAGGAAGATCAGGAGTTTAGCTCATGACATGTCAAATTGAGATGTATGTTAGAAGAACTGACATGTAGTTAGTTGACTGAAAGATTCTGGAGTACATAGGAGAGATCTAGTCTGGGGATATAAAACTGGGAGTCATCAGCCTTTAAAGTCCTGAGACTGGAAGAGATCATAGAGGTAATTGAAAAGAGGTGAGACCCCAAGTTCTGTCTATTCTGTTATTTAGAAAATAGAGAGATTAGAAAGAACTAGTAAAAGAAACAGTGAATTTAGCCAGGGAAGAAGGAAAAATTGTGGAGAAAGCATTTCATTTCATTTCATTTCTTTCTTTCTTTCTTTTTTTTTTTTTAAGAAAGCATTTCAAAGAGTGACCAACTCATGATCTCTTTTTGTGGAAATCATAATTTATAGCATATAGGCACAATCCCTATAGTAGCCTGGGTTGTATTCTGGTGGTATATAGGATGATATGTCTCCTTTCTAGTTTCTTCTTAGCGAGGAAGAGGGTGGTTTTTTTTTGTTTTTTTTTTTTTTTTTTTTTTTAGTTTTTGTTCATGTATTCAGAAAAGCTAATGGTCCCAGGGAGGAGTTGCTAGTTAATATGCAACTTACCATGGAAGCTTTCATGAAAAACCTTTTTAAATGTAATGAAGAAGTGTTCTTTATATTTTCAAAACTCTCACATCATTTTTTTAAAGATTTTTTTTTTTTAATTTAATTATTTGACAGAGAGTGAGTGTGCAAGCAGGGTAGCAGCAGAGGGAGAGGGAGAAGCAGGTTCCTCAGTGAGCAGGGAGCTAGATGCAGGGCTTGATCTCAGGACCCTGGGATCATGACCTGGGCTGAAGGCAGCCGCTTAATCGACTGAGCCACCCAGGTGCCCCCCACATCCTTTTCTTTTCCTTTTTTTTTTTGGATACCTCTAAAGGCACTTAACATTTTCTGTTATGTGGTATCATTATTTGATACTTGTGTACTTGTCTTATTTTGAATTGTAAGTGGTTTCAATACAGAAGTCCTGCTTTATTGTCACTGTATTCCTCAAGCATATAGTAATAAATGAAGTTGATGTAATTGACTTACATCTTGTTGTGATAGTTAAGAGTATGGGCTTAGGAATCTGACACACCTGGTTTAAATCTTGTCCCTGCTCTTTGACCGCAAATTTCTTAACCTCACTATGCCTTCACCCCCTTTCTAAGTGCGGATTGATACTGTTGCCTACTTAAATGGTTTATAGAGAGGATTAAATGAAGTCAGGAAGATAAAGCTCTTAGCAGGGTACCTTGCTCTTCATTTTCATTAATCCTGTAGTTGTTGGCACCATCACTGTTATGCTAATAATAATATTTCAATGATACAGGGTTGAAGCAGTGTTGCGTTTAGGTTAGATTTGACTTACATGCTCAGGCCTTTGAAAACTGAGCCTTTAAGAACCCTCATTTTTATATTTACATCACTGCATATTAGCTGGCTGGGAATAGAAGTCCTTTAGGCTCTCAGGCATCCTTTCTGTTGTTTCCCATTCCTTTTCCCTTTCTGTGCTGAGCAAGTTGTTTGTGGGACTGATTGGGAAAATTTGCATGCATGAATCCTGTTTATTATTCCTATAAATTTGGGATTTCTTTGTAGAAAATTTTAAGCTTGCCTGAGCAGTATGTATTTTATAACTATAATTCACAATTTAAGTTTTTACTTATATATTATCTAATTACAGTAATGTAAAAGAAAAATGTTATTGTGTATTTCCAGAACATTAGTTGATATTAGAAAGTCCACTCTGTATATGGTATATGTAAGAAATATATTATTTAATATATCAATGTATGTATAGTAAGTGCGAAAGAGATTGAATATATAAGGAACTTTCTGCCTTGGCTTCTAGAGCAGGAGATTACACACTGCGCCTGTTGCCTATTTTTGTAAATAAAGTTTTTATTGGAACATAGGCATGCCCATTCCTTTACATATTTTGTTGACTGCTTTTCCACCATAACTGTAGAGTTGAGTAATTGCACAGAAACTATGGCCTGCAAGCCAAAGTAGTTATAATCTGGCCCTTTATAGAAAATGTTTGTTGACCCTTATGCTAGGTTATTATTTTAGTGGCTCATCTTTTACATACTTGCTCATTCTCAGTTTCTCTTGTATGATTCTTTTTCATCTGTCTGCCTATATGTTGATATTCTTCAGGATCGTCTTGAGAATGTCTTACCTGTCTTGGGGCTTTTGTGACTTCACTGTCCAGATTATACTGCCTGACCAGTTTATTAGTGTCCTTTATAGACTTCTCTGCTGCTGGAGACCCTGGCTACTTCTTTTTCGTAATTTACAGGCAATTTTATCTATTCCTATGGTTTCAAGAACCATCTAGACCTCTTGCTAGAGGATAAGAGGAACGTATCCTATTGCTTTCTGGACTTTTCCATCTGTGTCCTTCAGTCATTTCAGTAAACATGTCCCAAACTAAACTCATTCCTTTCTTCTTCTAAAACAGCTTCCTAGGCCAGTGAACTCTACTGTCATGTTAATAGTCACATGAGTCAGAAGCTTGATAGTTATCACTCCCCCTCCTTTCAGTTACCAAACCTATAGCAGCAGGTGATCAAATAACTGTTGATCTGCCTCTCAGTTAATCTCTCATTCTGTTGCATGTTTTTTTACTTTTTCTACCTCAATGCAACTCCTGGTTTAATTTATCTTCTCTTCTTTAAAAAAAATTTTTTTTTCAGAACCAGTGATCTTCCCAAAACAAATCTCTTGCTTAGAACAGATCAGTGGTTCCTTATGACTTGTAGTATTTGGACTTCTTAGACTTTCCACCGCCCCTTTCCAGGATTTTTCAAGTTACTAATAAGCAAATTTTTCTTAGGTCCAATCCCCATTTACCTGTAGCACTTTCCAAGTGAGCTAGAGTTTCCACTTGTGTTGTAATTGTTGGGTTGGCTTACCCATTAGAATATGAAATATTTAAGGACTATGAATTTCTATACACTCAGAGTCCTGGCTCTGACACATAGTTGCCTTCAAAATAATTATTGTATACGTGGAGTTATTTTGAGATATTTTAGCCGATTGCAGGATCCAAATTTACTATGTAATCAAAGATTTAGAGAGGGATTAAACAATTTTTCAGTCCTAATGTGATTACAAAGGTTGGGTGATGGAACTCTGGATGATCCTTTTTTTAAAAAAAATATTTTATTTATTTATTTAGAGAGAGAGAGCATGTGCACACGAATAGAGAGTGTTGGGGAGGGAGAGACCCTTAAGCAGACTCTCCTGAGTGTGAGCCCGAACTGAGGCTTGATCTTACGACCCTGAGATAATGACCCAAGCCAAAACCAAGAGTCATTCTTTGAGCCAAAACCTTTGAAGTCAATGCTATTTTACTGTATTTTATGAAAGTGGAGCTTTCTATGGTAGGAAGGATCCAACAGAATGAAATTCGGTGAAGAAGAAAACATAATGATAGCCATAGGCTGCCTACCATACATCTACAGTATTATTACTTGCTGGTTGTTAATTCACCTGACAGTTAGCTTTTCCTTTAATGGACTTTATATAAGGGTGCGTTAAGTACCCTTTTGGGAATCCCTTGACTCAATGCTTTTTAGCTTCTGGAAGTTTTTGTTTTTGTTTTCCTCTTCTTTTGAAGTGTGATGTGTCAAATGATGTCGAAATGAACATAACCTCTGTCTATTTAGAAGATGATAAGGGCGCCTGGGTGGCTTATTGGGTTAAGCCTCCGCCTTCAGCTCAGGTCATGGTTTCAGGGTCCTGGGATCGAGCACCGCATTGGGCTCTCTGCTCAGCAGGGAGCCTGCTTCCCTCTCTCTCTCTGCCTGCCTCTCTGCCTACTTGTCAAATAAATAAGTAAAATCTCTCTGTCAAATAAATAAATAAATCTTAAAAAAAAAAAGGTGATATATGTTAATGACTATTGCTTAAACTTAAAGGATAATTTTTCCTTTAAATGTGGCTTTCAGGTTTTCTTATATGGGTGTGGTATTTATTCCATCTTGAGCAGTTACTTTATTTTTTTAGATGGGAATGGTAAATAAGAATTTAGTTTACCAATAACTCTTTATCTTTTTTTTTTTTAAAGATTTTATTTATTTATTTGACAGACAGAGATCACAAGTAGGCAGAGAGGCCGGCAGAGAGCGAGAGGAGGAAGCAGGCTCCCCGCTGAGCAGAGAGCCCGATGTGGGGCTCGATCCCAGGACCCTGGGATCATGACCTGAGCCGAAGGCAGAGGCTTTAACCCACTGAGCCACCCAGGCGCCCCTTATCTTTTCTATAGTGGGAAAAAATTGCCTTTATATAGACAGGTTATTTTTCTACAATGGATTTTAAGTTATTAACTATGATCCTATAGCAAGAAATACATTTTATATTGCAAACCAGTGCACAGAAAAATAATGGAAATAAGTTTGGTTAAAAAGTCCATAGTCCTATTATATTAAAGTTCTTATTCCCTTCTCTTCTCCTTACCACCCCGTTCTCAATCCTGATTGGCTGAACCCACAATTTGGAAAATACTGGTCTGTAGCAAGTTGTAAGATAGAAGCAGTTACTGAAACGGAATTTATTCTATGAAAGACAGTAACCAGAGTATTGAGAGCTCTGTGACTGATACAGGAAGATAGAAAATTCAGCTTTTCCTGTTAAGGCACTTATATAGTAAGTTAGTTGGACATGCGGGGTGTGTGTGTGTGTGTGTGTGTGTGTCTGTCTGTCTGTAGTCACTGTAATGTAATATCTGCTTTCTATAAGGTACTTTTTTGAAAAGTGTTCTTTTATATAACAGCCCTGAAATATAGTTTGCAAAAATAAAAAGAACCAAGAGAGTATATAATAAATTCCAAAATATTTCAAGGTGCAGCAGGAATTTAGAGATCAGAGATTAGTGAGTTGGAGCAGCTGGGGATGGCTTTGTGAAAGAGGTGGGAGTTAAATAGGAACTTTAAAGATGGGTAGAATGTGTGTAGGTGGGAGGGAGGGTATAAACATTCCAGTGATGGTGTAATCAGTGGCTTAGAATTGGAGATGAAATAATATGGTCAGAAAGAGTGAGAAGTGGCATCTAGTTGTGATCACATTGGTTATGAGTAGAAGATAGGATGAAGCTAGTAGGAAGGAACTAAAACATGAAGTGATTTAGACTTTATCTGGTAGGACATGGGAGAATCTCTAGCTCTCAGAATTTACTTTGCTAATAACATTACCACTCCAGGTATCTTTTGGTTGCTGTTTGCATGGTGTATCTTTTTCCATCCTTTTACTTTCAACCTGTTTGTGTCTTTGAATCTAAAGTATATTTACTGTAGAAAGAATGTAGCTGGAGTTTTCTTTCTTATCCAGTCTGACCATCTCTGCTCTTGATTGTGTGCTTAGTTAATTACATACTATGTAGTTTTTGTTAGGATTGGAATTACCTGTGCCATGGTCCTCTTTGTTCTGTTTCTCTCTCATGTTTTTGTTACTCTGTTTGCATGTATTGCCTTCATTTTTAAAGGTACCATTGTGGGTCCAGAGTTGATTTTTTTTTTTTTTTAAGCATTACAGAAATTATTTTCTTAGTGGTTACTTTCGGAATTACAGTGTACATTTCAGTTTATATGTCTGCTTCAGGTTACACTAGCTTAATTCCAGTAAAACATAGCACTCTTTCACCAGTACAGCTTCATTTTCCCATCCCTCTTTTCCTGCCATTATTGTCACGTGTGTTACATCTATTTATGTTATAAACCTAATCATACACTATTACTGTAATTGCTTTAATATATGTATTTAGTGAAATAAAGGGAAGAAAAGAAAAAATATATTTATAGTCTTTATATTTTCTTAATTATATTTACCATTTCTGGTGCTCTCATTTCTCCTTGTGGATCAAATTATTTCCTGATGTCATTTCTTTTCAGTCTGAGAAACTTGCATCAGTATTTCTTTTTTAAAAAGATTTTTATTTATTTATTTATTTATTTGACAGATGAGATCACAAGTAGGCAGAGAGGCAGGCAGAGAGAGAGAGAGAGGAGAAAGGAGAAGCAGGCCCCCTGCAGAGCAGAGAGCCCGATGTGGGGCTTGATCCCAGGACCCCTGGGATCATGACCTGAGCTGAAGGCAGAGGGTTTAACCCACTGAGCCACCCAGGTGCCCATGCATCAGTATTTCTTAAAGTCAGGTCTTCTACTGTAGAATATTTTCCACTTAAAAATAAATTGGGGGTGGGTTGCCTGGGTAGCTTGCTTGGTTAAACGTCTGCTTTCAGCCCATGTCACAATCCTGGGGTCCTGGGTTTGAGCCCTATGTTGTTGTACTCCTTGCTTACGGGGAGCCTACTTCTCCATTTCCCTCTGCCGCTCCCCTGCTTGTGCGTGCACTCTCTTTCTTTCTCTCTCTCTCAAATGAATACATAAAATCTTTAAAAAAAAATAAATCTGGGAATGTATTTTTTCTGTCATGTTTGAAGAATAATTTTTCTGTATGTAGCATTCTTGGTTGACAGGATTTTTAGTTTTTTTGTTTGTTTGTTTTTTTAAAGATTTTTATTCATTTGAGAGAGAGAGAGAGAGAGAGAGAGAGACAGCACAAGCAGGGGGAGAGGGAGAAGCAGAGTCCCTGCTGAGCTGGGAGTCTGACATGGGACTGGATCCCAGGACCTGGAGATGATGACCAGAGCCTAGGGCAGATGCTTTAACCATTTGAGCCACCCAAGTGCATCAGGATTTTTAAGTTTTATTTTATCTTATTTTTTTGCCTTCTGGCATTTATCAGTCTGATGATTAATCAGCTATTTATTGCATTATTTTTCCCATTTATGTTAGAAACCATTTTTTGTTACCGTTTTCATGATTTTTTTCTTTGTGGCTTCCGTTCAAAAGTAATGTGCCTAGATGTGAATCGCTTTGTATTTATCCTTTTGGGGTCCATTTAGCTTAGGGTTCATTAAGTTTTGTGGTCAGTAGGTTAGTGTTTTTCATAAATTTTGGGAGTTTTCAGCAGTTATTTCTTCAAATTTTTTTCTCCTCCTTTTTCTTTTTCTTTCTTTCTTTTTTTTTTTTTTTGATGTTGCCTTTATACATATGTTGGTAGGTGTGCTCATTATCCCATATGAGGCCTCTGAGGCCCTGTTCATTTTTCCACAGTCTTTTTTTTCCCTTTGTTCTTTGAATTGGATAATTTATTTCTTTGTTTTTAAGTTCACATATTTTTTTTAAAGATTATTTATTTATTTATTTGACAGAGATCACAAGTAGGCAGAGAGGCAGGCAGAGAAAGAGGGGGAAGCAGGCTCCCTGCTGAGCAGAGAGCCCGATGATGCAGGGCTTGATCCCAGGACCCTGGGATCAGGACCTGAGCTGAAGGTAGAGGCTTTAACCCACTGAGCTACCCAGGTGCCCATTGTTCACAGATTTTTTAAAAAATATCATCTCATATCTTGAATCTTTCACTTTGTTAAACTTTTCAACTCTAATGTTTCCAAGTTTTAAAAGTATTTAAAAGTATTTCTTTATTTGAAATATTCTACCTGTGTAATTATTGTATTTTTCTTTAATTTTTAATATATGATTTCCCTTAACTCTTTGAACATATTTATTCCATATTTTAAAAGTTTCCTGGCTTTATATTGATATAATTGATATATAACATTGTGTTTCAGGTGTACAGTATGTTCATTTGATGTATTTATATATTGCAAACTGATTACCGCCATACCATTAACATCACACCTTATAATTACCATTTCTTTTTGTGATGAGAACATGTAAGCAACTTTGCAACTTTGAAATGTAAGGTATGATGTTACTAACTGTATTCACCATGGTGTATAGGTGAGATTCTCAGGACTTATCCATGTTATAACTAGAAGTTTGTACTCTGACCAACATCTCTTTTCCCCTCTCTCCAGCCCCTGGTGACAACCCTTCTAGTATCTTTGTATGAGTTTGGGTTTTTAGATTCCACATATAAATGATATATAGCATTTGTCTTTCTTTTCTGATTTATTTCATTTAGCATAATGACCTCAAGGTCCATCCATGTTGCAAATGTCAGAATGTCCTTCTTCTGGCTGAATGATATTTCTATCTATCTATATCAGATTTTCTTTATCCATTCATCTGTTGATAGACACTTAGGTTGTTTCCCTGTCTTGGTTATTGTGAATGATGCTGCAGTGAATATGGGAGTACAGGTAACTCCTCAAAATAATGATTTAAGTGTAATTGCTGGATCACGGTAGTTCTATCTTTAATATTTTGAAGAACCCCCATACTGTTTTTCTTAGTAGCTGCATCAGTTTAATTTCCTACTACCAGTACACAAAGGTTCCCCTTTCTCTACATCCTCATCACCACTTTATCTCTTATCTTTTTGATGCTAGCCATTCTAACAGGTATGAAATGATATCTCATTTTGATTTTGATTTGCATTTCCCTGATGATTAGTGTTGTTGGACACTTTTTCATTACCTGCTGGCTATTTGTATGTGTTCTTAGGAAAAATGTCTATTTGGGTCTTTGCCCAGTTTTTAATTGGCTTGTTTGTTTTTGCTGTTGAGTTGTGTGAATTCTTTATATATTTTAGATATTAACCCCTATCTCATATATGATTTGAAAATATTTTCTCCCATTACATACTCCCATTACTGCCTTTCATTTTGTTGCTGATTTTATTTGCTATGCAAAAGCTTTTTAATTTGATGTAATTCCACTTATTTATTTTTGCTGTTGTTGCCTTTGCTTTTGCTGTCAAATTTAAAATAATTGTCAAGACCAGTGCCAGGAAGCTTACGGACTCCCTCTGTTTTCTTTTAGGAGTTTTGTGGTTTCAGGTCCTTATGTTTTTCAGTAGACTAGCTACTTTGTATTCTTGTCTGCTAAATCTAACAGCTGTGTCTACCCAGAGTCATTTTCTATTAGCTGCTTTTTTTTTTTTTTTTTTAAATCCAAGATTAGGGTCAGCTCTATCTGTTGTCTGTATGTCTCACATTTTCTTTTATCTTTTCTTCCTTTTAAAAAGAAATTAAATATTTTTACAGTTGGACATTTCAGATAATATATTGTAGCAACTCTGGAGTCTGATTTTTTTTTTTTAAATCTTAATAAAGGTGGTTATTTTGGGAGGTTCCTTTTTTTTTTCTTTTTTTGTAACTTACCTGCATCTAATCTGTAGAATCTTTTTACTTTTATAGTTTGAAATGCTTATATTCTGTGTTAATTTTTTAATTCTAATTTCAATTTTTTAGCCTGATATTTTTTGTAGCCTGACAATGTCTGTATATTTTAGTGGGCAGTCAGTTAATGGTTAGAGATTGTGCTCAAACATCTTAAGTTATAAGGCTTCCATCATTTTTTGATGATTCTGTACATGGGTGGGGGTGTCCATTTAAAATTTGGCCAGTTTTTTTTTTTTTTCTTTTTTAAAAGATTTTATTTACTTACTAGAGAAGAAGAGACACACACACACAACAAGCCGGGGAAGGAGGGAGAAGCAGACTCCCCGCTAAGCAGGGAGCCTGATGCGGGGCTCTATCCCAGGATCCTAGAATCAGGACCCAAGGCAAAGGCAGACACTTAAATGACTGAGCCATCCAGGTGCCCCAGAATTGGCCAGTTTTTAAGTTGGCCTCAGCTTTTACTTTGTCTGAGGCCCTGTTGGGTTTCCCCTGCATATGTGCACAACTTTTCAGTCAACCAGGGATATGTGGAGAGCTTATTTATCCCCTTTGTGCCTCTCATGTCCAGGATCTCCCTGTTAAATTTTTTAGTGTTCTGCCAAGTCTGTCATTTTCCCCAGCTGGGATTTTATCCTCAGGGTAATAGAGCTGTGAGCTTTCTCACTTTGTTTCCTATCAGATTTACCATTTTTACTGCCAGTGCCACTGGACATGGGTTTTTCTGTCTTTACTAAAGAATGGTAGCCCCCTCTCTAGGCAAAATTCCTGGTTCTCCTGCCCTGATAAAACTGCCTCAATCTCTGAGCTGGGCAGCATTGGTTGGAGATGGTAGCTTCCCCTGGCAAAAAGGTCACTGATCCCTACTGTCCTGCCTCCTGTGTCTAGCAGCTTTTTTTAAAAGAGTGAATGCTATGTGATATGTTGTTGCCTTTGATTTATTTCCAGAGCCTTGAAATGGTTGTTTCTACAGTGTAGTCCTTTTTTTTTTTTTTAAAGATTTATTTATTTATTTTGAGAGAGGGAGAGAGAGAGTGTCTGCTTGTGCGAGGGGGAGTGGGTGAGGGGCAGAGGGAGAGAGAGAATCTCAAGCAGACTCCCCGCTGAGTGAGGAGCCTTACCCAGAGCTGGATCTCAGGACCTCAGGATCTGAACTAAGAGTCAGATAACTTAACTGACTAAGCCACCCAGATACCCCTACAGTGCTGTCCTTTTATAGGGGTTCTAAGGGGGAACAGATTTGCCAATCTCTTTATTCCACTATAGCTGGAAATATTACCCTTTTGAAACTTCCTGACTTCTTACTCCTTTCCCCCATGTCTTCCAGGCCCACTTTAATTCACTCTAGTCAGACTTTTGTTAGTGCTGTTCTACTGAAGGCACTTTTATAAGAGTCACTGGCATTCTGCATTTACCCTTTCCAATTACCAGTCTTCTGTTTTCATCTCAGTCAACCTTTCATCAGCTTTCAACATAAATGGTCACTGCCTTTTTCTGAAAACATCTTTGTTTTGTTTTTATAATTTTTTAATTTTTTTATTAACATATAATATATTAGCCCCAGTGCTATGGGTCTGTGAATCACCAGGTTTACACACTTCACAGCACTCACCATAGCACATACCTTCCCCAATGTCCATAACCCCACCACCCTCTCCTGACCCCCCCTCCCCCTGGCAACCCTCAGTTTCGTGACATTAAGAGTCTCTTATGGTTTGTCTCCTCCCGATCCCATCTTGTTTCATTTATTCTTTTCCCACCCCCAAACCTCCCATGTTGCATCTCAACTTCCTCATATCAGGGAGATAATATGATAAATGTCTTTCTCTGACTTATTTTGCTGAGCATAATACCCTCTAGTTCCATCCACGTCGTCGCAAATGGCAAGATTTCATTTCTTTTGATGGCTGCATAGTATTCCATTGTATATATATACCACCTCTTCTTTATCCATTCATCTGTTGATGGACATCTAGGTTTTTTCCATAGTTTGGCTATTGTAGACATTGCTGCTATAAACATTTGGGTGCACGTGCCCCTTCAGATCACTACGTTTGTATCTTTAGGGTAAATACCCAGTAGTGCAATTGCTGGGTCATAGGGTAGCTCAATTTCAACTTTTTGAGGAACCTCCATGCTGTTTTCCAGAGTGGTTGCACCAGCTTGCATTCCCACCAACAGTGTAGGAGGGTTCCCCTCTCTCCGCATCCTCGCCAGCATCTGTCATTTCCTGACTTGTTCATTTTAGCCATTCTGACTGCTGTGAGGTGGTCTCTCATTGTGGTTTTGATTTGTATTTCTCTGATGCCAAGTGATGTGGAGTACTTTTTCATGTGTCTGTTGGCCATCTGGATGCCTTCTTTGCAGAAATGTCTGTTCATGTCCTCTGTCCATTTCTTGATTGGATTATTTGTTCTTTGGGTGTTGAGTTTGATAAGTTCTTTATAGATTTTGGATATTATACCTTTATCTGGTATGTCATTTGCAAATACCTTCTCCCATTCTGTCAGTTGTCTTTTGGTTTTGTTAACTGTTTCCTTTGCTGTGCAAAAGCTTTTGATCTGGATAAAGTCCCAATAGTTCATTTTTGCCCTTGCTTCCCTTGCCTTTGGCGATAGTCCTAGGTAGAAGTTGCTGCGGCTGAGGTCGAAGAGGTTGCTGCCTGTGTTCTCCTCAAGGATTTTGATGGATTCCTTTCTCACATTGAGGTCCTTCATCCTTTTTGAGTCTATTTTCATGTGTGGTATAAGGAAATGGTCCAATTTCATTTTTCTGCATGTGGCTGTCCAATTTTCCCAACACCATTTGTTGAAGAGGCTGTCTTTTTTCCATTGGACATTCTTTCTTGCTTTGTTGAAGATTAGTTGACCGTAGAGTTCAGGGTCTATTTCTGGGCTCTCTGTTCGATTCCATTGATCTATGTGTCTGTTTTTGTGCCAGGACCATCCTATCTTGATGACAGCTTTATAATAGAGCTTGAAGTCTGGAATTGTGATGCCACCAACTTTGGCTATTCGAGGTCTTTTCTGGTTCCATATAAATTTTAGGATTATTTGTTCCATTTCTTTGAAAAAAAAAAAAAGGATGGGATTTTGATAGGGATTGCATTAAATGTGTAGATTGCTTTAGGTAGCATAGACATTTTCATAATATTTGTTCTTCCAATCCAGGAGCATGGAACATTTTCCATTTCTTTGTGTCTTCCTTAATGTCTTTCATGAGTACTTTATAGTTTTCTGAGTATAGATTCTTTGCCTCTTTGGTTAGGTTTATTCCTAGATATCTTATGGTTTGGGGTGCAATTGTAAATGGGATTGACTCCTTTATTTCTCTTTTTTCTGTCTTGTTATTGGTGTAGAGAAATGCAACTGATTTCTGTGCATTGATTTTATATCCTGACACTTTACTGAATTCCTGTGTAATTTCTAGTAGATTTGGAGTGGAGTCTTTTGGGTTTTCCACATATAGTATCATACCATCTGCAAAGAGTGATAGTTTGACTTCTATGCTGATTAGGATGCCTTTAATTTCTTTTTATTGTCTGATTGCTGAGGCTAGGACTTCTAGTACTATGTTGAATAGCAGTGGTGATAATGGACATCCCTGACGTGTTCCTGACCTTAGCAGAAAAGTTCTCAGTTTCTCCATTAAGAATGATATTTGCAGTGGCTTTCTGAAAATGTTTTTTAATTTGCTTGAAAGATAACATTCTCTCCTGTTTTTCATCCTACTTCATTACTTCTCCATGTGATCTGCTCCTTCTCATACCTCTGAATATTTATTTATGTATTCTAATCTAAATATCTTCCCTAGTTGATACCATTGGGTTCCCTTGCTTTAAGTTCCCACCACCACCTTTTTAAAAAAGATTTTATTTATTTGTTTGACAGAGAGAGAGACAGCAAGAGAGGGAGTGGAAGATGGAGAACCAGGCTTTCCACTGAGTAGGGAACCTGATGCAGGGCTCAGTCCCAGGACCCTGGGATCATGACCCAAGCTGAAGGCAGACGCTTAATGACTGAGCCATCCATGTTACCCTTAAGTTCCCTTTTTGAAGATGACTCCCAGATGCATATTTCTGGCTTCAACTTCTTCTTCCTTGAGCCTCACACTCAATTTTCACTTGGATGGCCAGTAAACATTTCAAACTTAATAGATGGAAAACAGAACTCTTGAACCACTTTCTCCATCAAATTTATTCTCTTTGGTTTTTAGAATGATCCTTTAAAAAGGGTAAATCAGATTATGTCATTTTCCTGATCAAAATGACTTTGGCTTTCCTTTACATTTAATATGAAACTCAGTTTCTTACTGTGATGAAAAGAGTTTATAGACATACCCCCTGCCTACCTTCTCTGAACTTCTTTTCCTTTACTCAATCACATTACTCTTCTAGCTATTTCTTGATATTACCTATCCACCTCTTTTTACATTTGGAGGTTCCTATAAACTACAGTGCTCTTCTCACATATCTTCACGTGGTTATTATCATATCATTCAGGTTTGTGTTTAGATCTTACCCCTTTATGAGGTGTGTTCTGACTTCCTTATCCAAAATACAGCTCCTTGTCTATATCATGCTCTGTCTCCTTAAGCTATGTGAAAAAAGATTCCTTCTTCCTCACTCTCCTCCATAGACTGTAAGTTTCATGAAGGTAGGAAGTTGGTCTTGTTCACAGCCATATCCTTAACATTACGAAAAATGCCCAGTATAGGTGCCCAGTATTTGTAGAATAAAAGTGTTTTGTTTAGAATTAGTATGTCATTAGTGAATTAATAAAGAATGACTAAGTAGCAATGGCTAGGCTTGTGATAGTTGTATATTTAAATGCATTCAGGCATTAACTTTGTTTGCCCAGTGTTGATATGATTAATACTTATAAATGTTGCTCTATGAAATTTATATTTTAGACCTGTTAGGGAATTTGAAAATGAGAAAATTTAAGACTTTAAAAGGGAATAGAATATATCAAAAGAGTAAGGGTGGATGAATATTTAGGTCCATGTATTTGCTTCACTTATGCATTCTTTCTGGTAAAAGATGGTATGCATAAACTTACACAGCTTCTGTTATCTGAGATTTAATAGTTCTCTTTTATAACTTGGTTAATGAGTCTGGAAAATGGCTTATTTTAACATAGTTTGCTATGTTGAAAAACAATCTTAAAAACCATCTTAATCTTAATATCTTGAGAGTCTTAGCTTACTAGCAGTTATTCCACAAAACTAGCTATATAGATGTGAACTGGCAAAGTATAGATATACTTCCCAACTCAGCATCAGTTTAAAATGCAAACAGACCCAGTTTTTAAATTGATGAAGTTTGTGTTCTGTCACAATTAAAACTTAGAATGTGACTTCTGTTATCTTTGTTAAAGTAATTATACTGTACTGAGTTTTTTTGTTTATTGCTTCAGCTATAGACATTTTATAACAAGTCATGGGATGAAAGATTGATGTTCTATAAAATAAATTTTTTCTTATTTTTTAAAAAAGATTTATTTGTTTATTTGAAAGAGAGCACAAGTGGAGGGAAGGGGAGAGGGAGAGAGAGAATCCTTAGGTAGCCTCCCCACTGAGTGTGGAGACTGACATGGGGCTCCATCCCAGGACTCTGAGATTGTGACCTGAGCTGATATCAAGAGTCAACTGCTTAACCAACTCAGCCACCCAGGTTCACCTATAAAAGAATTTCAAATATCACTGTACATGAACCCAGCTCTCACAGCCAATTTAAAGGGATAGAGGAGAGTCCCTTCGAGTTTCCAATTTTCCCGAGATGACATGCTAGAATAATCGTAGAGCCAGTTGGAAGTTTCTAGAGGAGGATAAACATTTGCATATTTCTGGTATCATCTTCTAAGAACTGGAACCCACTCTGCTGTAGGACAGTTCTGCTTATTAAGCTCCTCATCTGCTGTGCAATCCCCCACCCCTCTTTTTTTGGAGGGGGGCGGCTTCTTCATAAAGAATTTTTCCTTCCAGATTCCCATGTATATTACTGTATGTTTTTTAGCTCTCCCAAAATTGTAATTTTATATTTCCTGTGCATATAGCCAGTACTTTGTAATATTTTTTCTGTGTTATGTAATTTGGCCTTTATTTATTAGACTTCTGATAGCCAAGTATATTTTTGGAATTTATCTTCTTTGTTAATATATACTCTTCACATTTATTACTGCAAAGGAAGGCATCATATTTAATGCTTTATTTTCATGAAGAATGAACATAACTTTGAAATTCCCCAAAGGAAAAAATTATTTGTGTGGTCTATAAATTTATCAGGACTGTACAATTTCTAGCATGCATATTTTAACTTAGCAACTAGCCCTTCTTTTGGGCTCTCGGATTTTTTTTTTTTTTAAACTGTATCTTGGAAGATAGTAGGGCTTGTAAGAGCTCTTTGTACCCAAATTCACTTCTTTAGTGAGAAGTTTGATTTTTATTATAGTTGTAGAAGATTACAGTAGTGGTAGCTTATTCCATCTATCTCTTAACATCCTGTACACACTGCTTCTCAAGCTATTATAGGTGAAATACTAATTTTAAAAATTTCCAGTTCATCAAAGACTGATATTTTTGTAAAATACAGTACAAATCAGTTACTAGAAAAGTGGAATTAAAAAAATACAAAGTATAGGCCCCAATCTTTATTATAAGATTCACAGATACGAAATTATTATATCAAATTTCTATAAAACATTCTAAGCACTTATTCTCAATTCTGTGTTTGTCTTATTTCAGAGTAGTAGAAAGTAGTAGACTAATAACATAGGCTAGTGAAAAACAGGTTGCAGGTCAGCATTGGTCTATAGACCATATTTTTATTTTGTTTAAAATTTGTTATCTTTTTACTTTTAAAAAATTTTAACTGAAGTATAGCTGGCATATAATATTAAGTTTAGGTGTACAATGTAGTGCTTCAGTGGTTATGAAATTCTCACCATGATAAGTGTATTACTGTATTATAGACTATATTCCTTATGCCCTACTTTTCATCCCCATGACTTATTTATTTTACAGTGTGCAGTTTGTACCTCTCATTCCCCTTCACCTATTTTGTCCAGGCCCCCACCCCCTAGACCATACTTTTTAGTAACATATCCATAGCCTGCTCTTTGTAGTGTTTAATGTTATGAGTTCTTCAAATTTTAGTCAATATGGTTAATAGTATTTATCCTTTAAAAAATATTTTCATGTGTTTCCTTTTCAGAACCGTGAGCTCCAAATCATGAGAAAGCTAGATCACTGTAACATAGTCCGATTGCGTTATTTCTTCTACTCAAGTGGTGAGAAGGTAGGTCTTGCAGAAAGTGTGTACTGAATATTATGATAGACTTGTTATTATTCTAAAATTAGTCATCGTTCTCTACTACATCTCCCACCCTAGCCCAACTAGCAGAACAGTTTTGCTAATTGAACGGAAGAATTCTAAAACACAGGCCCTAGTGATTCTGAACTTAAGATATAATCATTGAATATCATTAGTCATATCAGAAATTATTTATGAAATAAAAAAGGGAATGGATTTTTAAGAATTTTCTTTTTTAGAATATTTTTCTTTAGTTCTATATATATATGTATATATATCTTAAACTTTCTGTGTTCCTTAGGTGCTTCTGGAGCCCCGTGATAGTTCCACCTGTTTATTAGGGGGGGGAAATTATGTCATTTTAAGTGGAAGTATTGGAGGAAAAGGGGAAACAGGAAGACTTTGGTAGGACTAGAATGAGACTTAAACACTGGGAGGCAAGTTTAACCTATCTTTGGTGAGGAAAAAGTTAGAAAGGTGTAATACTACAAAGCTTGTTGTAAGTGGCCACTATTTATGATCACATTTAATTTTGTGAAAGCGAAGGATAATTAAAGGAGACTTTGTGCTGTGCATCCCTGACCCTTTGGGTCTTTCTGTTCATATAATGACAGTAACTATAACTAACATCATTGTGCTTACTGGAGTTTGGAAGCACTGAAAATCAGTTTCTTCTGTTACTTGCTTAATTCTGTCTGTTCACTCTCTCTTCTACCCAGATTCAGTATTTTCCTTACTTTCTACTTCACTGGTTTGGGTTGAGAGGGCGGGACAAATAATAAACTACTTAATTTTTTTTGGCTAAACAAATATGACTTTGGAGAAGACCAATTGATATTTTGGACCTTAGATTTCTGGTATATACTGTCTAAAGTTCCTAGATCCGTAATTCCTCTTGATTTCTTTTTTTTTTTTTTTTAAAGATTTTATTTATTTATTTGACAGAGATCACAAGTAGGCAGAGAGGCAGGCAGAGAGAGAGGAAGGGAAGCAGGCTCCCCGCTGAGCAGAGAGCCCGATGCGGGACTCGATCCCAGGACCCTGAGACCACGACCTGAGCCGAAGGCAGCGGCTTAACCCACTGAGCCACCCAGGCGCCCCTCCTCTTGATTTCTAAGCACAGTATTTTTTTTACTTCATATAACTATTTAACTATTTCCCAGTGTACCAGTGTTTAACCATTTTCCATTAAGTTTTATTTAGATTATTTCCTTAGAAGTTCTTTTTTTCATGTCAAAGCCTGTAATATGGGAATGTTCCTTTGTGTTAAGCTACAATTGTGATATACCTCCTGTGGATACATAAATGTTAAATATTTGAATGTGTTTGTGTCAGTGTCAGTCATAGCTAATGTTTTAGCAACCATAATTAGCAAATTGTCTCCTTAGTGACTGTTGTTTCTCAGGTGCTTATTTAAGGGAGTGTAAGCCCTTGTAAGTATTTGAGCCCTTTTGTTTCTAAAGCCAGTTAGAGGTTCATGCTACCTTTTTTTTTTTAACCTAGCAAACTGCCTGTTATGTCTTTAATCTTATCTATTCTGACATCTTTACTTTTTCCTGTCCCTTCCCAAATAAAATTATGGACCATCTGTTATGTTCACAGCACTCTTATAATGGAATTTTGCGTCCTCATGACTTTTGTTATTAGATGCTAGACATTATAATACCCCAGGGAGGAAGTAAAGTAAAGTAAAGGTCAGAATTATTTGTTCCATGAACCACTAGATTACATGGAGGTTGGTTTGCAAAGGACTCCCTACAAAGCCCCTAAACATTTTCTCATGATTACTTTATTTATATAGCTTTCCCTATACAGCAGACACTGTGTTTAGTATTTTACAAATATTAACTCATTTAATGCTTACGAAAATAAAGAGCAGAAAAGGAAGAATGTCAAACTTTTAAATATAAGGCTCTATTTGTGGCAGCATCAAAAGCTTGACCTATCTGGGTTTGGTCTGGTGAAAGCCTTGTTCAGTCTGCCCTCACCCTCACTTAATCCTGCCTCGGGAGTGACAGTGGACTGTTATCTGTATACCACAGAGGATAGATTCCCTCCCTGCTGCTGTCAGAGCTGCTTATTATCATAAATGGTCTTACAGATAAAGAGCAATTGAGAAGTCATTAAGGGAGATTAACCAGGAGGACGCTGAACCTCTGTTATAAAAAAGAAATGTACTTTCTAATGTTTTATTTATCTCAGAAACTTTCTCTTGAGCTTTGTAAATTTTCCAAAGTGAAAAAAAAAGTTCCTCTTAGTTTTAGATAGCTTCATTAAAAATAAAAAAAAAAAATAGAAAAGTTGTGATATAGTGCTGAAGATAATGATCCTTCTTCCTTAACAAAAAGGGAAGGTTTTCTGAAGATATGCAGAAATACACCAGTTCAGGACCTCCCATGATCTTTTAACCACCAAAAAGATGACTTCTTCTTGCCTTACTCATGATCTCCACTTCCATTCTTCTGAATTGTTCTGGCAGGGCTAACATCACTCACGAGACCAGATAGTAAATTAATATGTCCCAAATGAGAAGAGAGGTTCTGTTCTCAGGTTGAGAACTCAGGTTTGTAGTTATCAGTTCTAACTCTTAAGAGTCCTGAGAGTGAACTTACAACTGCCTTTTAGAAAAGGATCTAAGTATCTTAGGGAATTCTTACAAATTTTTAAAGATGATTTCTCTCTGAATATGACAGTCCTATATTGGGTAGGCATTTTTTCTAACAGAAGCATTATGTACTACCTATGTATATATATTAGAAGAGTTTGGGGGAAGAAATAATAATAGTTCAAGATGTCTCTGGGACATGCAAATAGAAATCCCCATGAGACAGATACATGTATGATTTCATAGGTGGTAGTGGTAGCTGACAGTGGAGGGTGGGTGCTAAGTAGAGAAAGGGTATTGACAAGGTTGGGCTGAAAGGGTATTGACAAGGTTGGGCTGATAGAATTGTGTAGCCATATGGTAGAACTCTTCGGAGTTCTGGGACGAGGAGAGGGGATGTTTGAGACTAGGACAGTAAAGAGCCAACAGTTTGCCAAGTACTGCCTTCTGGTCCTAGAATGTGAGAATAGTCTTCATTTGGGAGAACTGCAAGGAAGCCAGTGCCTTTGGGTATGGTAGGTCCTTTGTCTAGGACAAAGCAGTAAAAACAACAATAAAAAAACCTCTGTGAAGAGACTGAGATTCAATACTCCATGAAGAGTTTTTCTTCAGGGTGCTAGAGAGCTCAGGGGAACATCTGGACAAGACATCAGTGGTCAGAACATAAGCCTAAAGGAGATTTGAGCAGGCAATGAGGGGGACGATTTTAGAAATTGTGAGGATGAAAAAGAGAAGAATTCAGTGTTTCAGGATTATAAGGGTGAAAGACTTGGTTGATGTATATGGCAGCATTTCATAACTCTCTTATTGTTGTCCTCATCTCTCCCTCTCTACCGTTTTCTCAGTCTCTTCTGTTCCTTTTGTCTCTATTTTCTGGGTTTCTGCTTCCTTCACTCTGGGCTCTGGGTCTCTATCTTTCGGTCTCTGGGGTTCTGTCCCTCTCTTGGTTTGTCACCTGCTCAGACTTTTTTTCCCCTCTTCAACTCTGATACCTGTATGTCTGTCTGTCTGTCTCTCTCATTTAATTACTATATGGATTTCAATCTCACCCCTCTTTTGTTGGGTTTCTACCCATCTTTCTTTGAATATCTCATCCTTCTGAGTCTGTATGGATTCTCATCTGTCCTGAGCCTTCTTCATTCTCTTTTTTGGTCTTTCTTTCTTTCTTGGTCTTTCTTTCTTTCTTCTTTCTTTCTTTTTTTGCCTCTATTACTCCCTTTTTGGAAAACTTTAAAGAAGAAAAATTTTTACTCACTATCCTGACTTTTGACTTCTACTCTCTTCCTTCCCTCCTTCTCTTCCTTCTCTTCTCTTCTCTTCTCTTCTCTTCTCTTCTCTTCTCTTCTCTTCTCTTCTCTCCTTTTCTTTCCTTTCCCATTCTTTTCATTTCTTTTCCTTTCCTTTCCTTTCCTTTCCTTTCCTCTTTTCTTCTTTCTTTCCTATCTCATTTCATTTGTACATGTTACATAGTTGTATGAATAATTATTTATAACCTTATAAACTTTGAAGATCTCATAAAACTTTCTCTGTTGCCTCATAGTATTTGTAGTTATTGACTATACAGTATTCCATTGAATTGTTGAACTGTATAATACTCCCTAAGTGTTCCTCCACTGTGCTACCCCAGGGCTTCATCATAATTTTTATCTATAAGCACTTTTCAGCTCTGGGTGAAGTTAGAGTAGGATTACTGCAATATTTAGCAGATACTACCACTGACCACAGTTTGACTGAAAGGTTACGTCTGTTTTGGTAAAATTGTCTTTATTTTGCTCCACCCTGCCATTTTAAAGACTATTTTTCTTTAGCAATTGTTTAGCATATAACTGGGGAGAAGATTGTCCATAGTAACTGAAAGAAGGGGGAATTAAGTCAGGATAGAAAGCAGAGGTGTGACCTAATTAGTCTTAGTCATAGTCATCTGGTTGGAATTATTAGTGTTTGATGTAGTAACTAGAGCATCAGGTAGTCAATCAGTATACTTTAGATTACTCAGTAGGCTTTAACTAACTTTGATTTAGTTCAGAAGTAGCACTCTTTGTCCTTGACCAGACAAAAATGGGGATTTTTTAATGTTTTATAAGTCTAGGCTTATGATACTTTCGTGAATTTGTGTTTTTTCATTATCGGTATTTGATAGTAGAAGTTGCTTTGCCCCTAAATAAAATTTTATGAAGAACCCTATCCTATAAAAAGAACAGGTAGAAAATAAAGTTGCTTTGGTTGAAACTAGGGTATAGGACCAGCTAATGTTGTCTTTCCTGAGTTGCACCTCACCTCTGAGGAACCCTAGGAGTCTGAAGGACGGACATAGTATGTAAACCACATTGTGTCTTTACAGGAGACTCAAATTTTATTTGGGAAAAAAAAATTTTTTTTTTTAGAAAAATTTCTGTAAGTAACCTTACATGTGAAAATATTTTACCTGTAAAATATTAGATTGGTAAAATCATAGATTGATAATTTGAATAATAAAGAAATTAATTAGATTGTAAAATCATAGATTGGTAATTTGAATAATAAAGAAATAGCCTTCCTTAAAAAAAACTTTCCCTCTACTTGCATGAGAGGCAGTTTAAATAGCAAGGATGACAAATAGATTTCATTCTTCATACCAACTTTGCTCTATTGATAGTAACTGTGTAGAGGGCTGTGTATAGAAGGAAAGGATTCTACCACTGCTTCTGGGATCAAAGAGAAGAGTGCTGTGCTTTATTATGCCTATTTGTCACTAGCCCTGGAGAGGAAAGGGTAGGGGTGAATCTATTCTGAAAATTAAAAAACTCTGGCTTTGTAACGGGGTTTACATCCCAGTTCTGCCACTTGATAGCAGTGTGACTAGGCAAGATATTTATCTTTCTAAGCCTTTTTCCCCTTCTCATCTGTATAGTAAGGATTTTGTAAGAAAAAAAGTATAATAATATTTAGGTGCTTTATTGTAGCACTTGGCATATAATTAACACTTAATAAACATTAACTTCCTACTTTGCAAATTACAATTTAATAGTAGCAAATATATATTGCACTTGCTATGCATCAGATATTGCTCTCAGCACTTTACATGTACTTTATAACTCACTTAAACCTTATAGCCACCCAGTGAAGAATGGCTACTGTTATTATCCCCCATTTTATAGAAGAAACTGAGGCACTTGCAGTTAAGTAAGCTACCTGAGAGTCATATAGCTACTGAGTGGCAACATTAGGAGTCCATTCTAGGCAGTCTTTCTCCAGGGTCTGTACAGTATGCTGTACTATTTAGTGTAGAATGTCCTTTTCTGCAGCATCAGTGTATTAGACATGTAGCATTTAAAAATATCTCAATAATAATTGCTAAACAAAGAGAGATTGTACAGTGTCTACTTTGGAGAATTTTTAGAAAAGAATAAATAGCCTTTGTTTCAGGACAATAATAGTAGTAGTAGTGATGATAGCCAAAACTTGTGTGATGCTTACTGTACACCAGGCATTAACTAAACACTTAAACTCTTCCGTTTTTTTGGGGAAGAGTTTGTGAAGAATTGTTAATTCTTTATGTGTTTGTTAGAATTTACCATTGAAACCGTCTGGTCTCAGACTACTTTTGGGGAAGTTTTTGGATTACTGGTCGATGCATTCTTTACTTCTTATATAGGTTTGTTGACGTTTTATATTTTGTCTTGAGTTAGTTTAATATTTGGTGTGTTTCCTTGAATTTACCGATTTCATTTAGGCTATCTAATTTGTTGGCACACATTTGTTCATAGTATTCTGCTATGATCCTTTTTATTTCTGTAAGGTCAATAGTAATATCCTCATGTTCAGTTCTGATGTTTTTTGTATCTTTTTTGGCAATCTAGCTAAAGGTTTGTCAGTTTTTTTTAGCTTTTCAAAGAGCAAACTTGATTTTCTTAGGTGTTTTTTGTTTTTTTGGTTTTTTGTTTGTCTCTTATTTATTTCTGGTCTATATTATTTCCTTCCATTAGCTAGCTTTAGGTCTAGTTTCCTGTTGGAGTTCTTCAGGATGTGAAGTTAGGTTATTGACTTGAAATCTTCTGTCTTAATGCAGGCATTTACAGCTCTAGATTTCCCACTGAGTGCAGTGAAGATAGCACTTAGATGGTGGTATGTTGGATTTCTGTTTTCATGTATTGCAAGTGTATTCTAATGTTTCTTTTTCCAGAGTGTGTTGTTTAATTTTCTCTTTGTCCTGTTGGTTGTTTAGAGTGATACTTACTTTCTACACATATGTAATTTTTTTCTTTTTGTTATTGATTTCTAGTTTCATTCTGTTACGGTAGGGGAAGATACTTCATATGATTTCATTCCTTTTAAATTCATTGCGATTTGTTTTGTTGCATAATATATGGCCTATTCTGGATAACATCCTATGTGCACTTGAGAATAATGTGTATTCTCTTTTGGGATGTAAAGATAGATTGATAGATATCCTTTTGGTTTATAATGTTCAGATCTTTTATTTCCTTATTGCCCTTTTATCTAGATGTGCTGTCCATTATTGAAAGTGTGTATTAAAGTCTCCAATTATCTAGATATGCTGTCCATTATTGAAAGTGTGTATTAAAGTCTCTAACTATTGTAGAATTGTTTATTTCTTCAATTCTGTCAGTTTTTGCTTTGTATATTTGAGATTCTATTGTTGGTACGTTACATCTAGTTGATGAGCTGACCTTTTTATCAAAATATAATGTCTTGGATGCCTTTTATTTTCTTTTTCTTGCCACTGCCCCAGCTAGAACCTCCAGGGCAAGGTTGAGAAGAGATGAAAGCAGAAATCCTTATTTTGTTCTTGATTTTAGAGGGGGAAAAAGTATCTAGTCTTTCTTTCTTTTTTCTTTTAATTTTTTTTTTTTAAATTTTATTTATTTGACAGAGAGAGATCACAAGGAGGCAGAGAGGCAGGCAGAGAGAGAGAGAGGGAAGCAGGCTCCCTGCTGAGCAGAGAGCCCAATGCAGGGCTTGATCCTAGGACCCTGGGATCATGACCTGAGCTGAAGGCAGAGGCTTAACCCACTGAGCCACCCAGGCGCCCCTCTAGTCTTTCTTTTTAAGTATGATGTTAGCTGTGGGTTTTTTGTAGGTATCATTTAAGGGGGATCACTTTTATTCCTAGTTTGTTTAGCATCTCATGAAATGTTAACTTTTGTCAAATGCTCCTAATCTCTCCATCTTTTGAAATGATCGTATGTTTTTTGTCCTTTATTCTATTACTAAGGTGATTTACATTAATTTTTTGAATGCTAAAACCTACTGGCATTTCTGAAATGATAAACAAATTAATCCTTTTTGGTCTTGGTGTATAATCATTTTATACACACACACACATATGTATTTTTTTTAAGGTTTTTATGAGGGACTGGTATTAATTCTTCTTTGAAAGTTTGGTAGATTTCTCCAATGAAACTTTTAGTGTTAAAATTACTAATTCAGTTTCTATACTTGCAGTAGGTATATTTACATTTTCTATTTTTTCTCTTGTCCATTTTGGTATTTTGTTCTTCTTATCTAAGTTATCTTACTTATTGATAAAAAGTTTTTCATACTTTTCTCTTAATTTCTTTTTATTTCTGTAAGACCATTTGTGATGTCCCTTCTTTCATTCCTTATTTTCCACCATTTGAGTCTTTTTCTTTACCTTCGTCAGTCTAGCTGTACAAAGGTTTGTCAATTTTCTTGATTTTTTTTTTTTAATGAATCAACTTTTGGTTTCATTGATTTTTTTGTTAATTACTTTTCTATTCTGTAATTCACTTATTTCTGTTATGTTCTCTTTATTGTTTCCTTACTACATTTCGCTGTGAGTTTATTTTGCCCGTTCTTTTCTAGTTTCTTAAGAGAAGAGTCTTGATTTGACATCTTTTTAGAGTCACTTACTGGTCAAGGTTGTGCTTTGAGTTCCCTTAGCCAGTTATATTTTTATCCTTTACCATTGGATGTGTAAGTGACCTGGGTGCCACTTCTCAGTTCAAGGAGTCTATATTTGCCACAGATCAAACCAGATACCAGTAGTTTAGAATTTCCCCCCTGATTGCCTCTGAGAAGGTGCAGCCTTGGGCATTTACTTTCTTTCTGACTTAGGGATGAATGTGATTTTATTTCCTGGAAGTTGCTTTTGGGTCAGAGTAGCTTATTGTTCAGTGTTTGATTTGAGGTTGCTTGTAAATCCCTTGTGCCATTAATGCTTTTACTGTGTGTTGATGTATCTGTGTGCAACCTGGGTAATGTTTCACATCTCCCCCCACATCCTGCACAACCTAGTACCTGTTTATATCCTTAATGACCTCCAGAGATGACTGTTGCCAAGTAGGCTCTTTTTGGCTGTGTCTTTTCTTGTTTCTCTTCAACTTTTGGTGCCTTGCCTGTTTGCTTCTGTCAGGGACCTACCCAGTCTCCACAAGGATCTCCATTGTTTTTAGACAATGCCCATAGGCATGGCATTTTCTCTACTGTGTCATGAATAAAATTGGTTTCTGTAGGCAGAGCTAGCCTCTCTTTCCCTGGACAGAATCCCTGTTATACTGTGCTAGAACTCAGTGTGAAGACTCACTTTTTCCAAAGTAACACCCCCACTTTATGAGTGGGCAATGGAGGATAGGCAGTGGCAGCCCCTGTTCTTCACACCTTGCCACTCCCAACATTGGGTGCTCTACTAAGAGCAAGTTAAAGGTGAGACTCTCATGTCCCCAGCCTGCTATGCCTGGCGTAGAGCTTCTGACTTACTTTTGGAGACTGGATGAGGAAAGGGCAGCACAGTCCTCTTGGCCCTGCCCAACTGGAATAGATCTTTTGCATCTTGGGACACAGCCTGCCCTCCTGGGGTGAAACCATAGCCCCAGACTAGAGCTGAGAGGAGAAGAAGCTACCCAGTAGACCTACTGAATAGAGCTTCCTAAACATGGAAGTAGGTTATCAGGGTAAGGGAGCAGGTCTTCACTAAAATGCCACAGACTCTTGTTGTTCTTACCGATATTTGTTTCTTCATTGCTGTATGCCCTTAAAAAAAAATACCGGATACTTCAAATGATTGTTTTTTAATCATTTTACCAGTTAAATATTTGTTCTGCTGAGGAGATCTTCCATGCTCTCTACTCTGCCATTCCAGAAGTCCTGCTCCCCACTTACTTTCTACATTTTATGAACAGCTTAGTGAAGTTGTTATGCTGGGTAGAAAAGATGAATAAAATGGAGACTTCCAGCTATAGTGGGTGCATTTTGTATTGTAGAGGAATAGACTGAAAAGTAATAATTGAACACATGCTGATTGTCTTCTGTTTTGTTTACTCCATCAGTAAATAAATTTTAAGCACAATGAATTTGTACCATTGTACTAATGCATTATAAAACATATACTACAATAGATACTTAAAAACACCAAATAAATGATATATGGCTAATCAGATTCATATTCTTAGAGATATTCTTTTGATTACTATAGAGATTACTATATAATGTCTTAAATCATAATGAAAAAACACTAAATTTTTTGTTAAATCTTATACATAAAGTGTTTTTTTCTGTGCATATTATGCATTTTTCTCATTTAGTCATCTTGGTGCTACAAGGTAGGTAATAGTACTATTTTATTATAAGTTATAAATTTTAGAATTTTAAATTAAAGAATTTGCTCAAGGTTGAATAGTTAGTAACCAACCACAGGAGCCAATTTCAAATGTAGACTCTCCATTTGTAAAGTCTGTATTCTTCCAATCATCTACTCTCTCTGATTTCTTGAAATTCATTTCAGTTTACTGATACCGTATATAGTGTTTTAGGTATATGACAAAGTATAATGTCTGCCTAAATCAATTTGAAAAGGACAGGAAAAGAAATACACTGTAGAATGACACATGGAGAAACCATTATTTGGAATATGAACCGAAGTACTATAAAGAAAAGTAATTCAGCAAAGGAATTACGTAGGAGAAGTGATACTTATTCAGGGTTTGAGGGAGGAGCTCTTTAGATAAATAAATAGGTGTGTGTCAATTTAGAAGTGCAGGATATTCAGAGGCACCTGGGTGGCTCAGTAGGTTAAGGGTCTGCCTTCAGCTCAGGTCAAAATGGGGTCCCAGGATCAAACCCCACTTAAGGCTCCCTGCCTGGCGGGGAGTCTGCTTCTCCCTCTCCCTCTGCTTCTCCCACGCCCCCATTCCCCAGCTTGTGTTCTCTCTCTCTCAAATAAATAAATCTTAAAAAAAAAAAAATAGATGTACAGGATGTTTGAAAGACTTGGTGAGGTTAGACAACATAGTCTGTATAGAAGAAATATAAGTATTTTGAAATTTCTGGTACATAAAGTATAGGAGTATGGGGATAGTAGTGGAGGTGAGGCTGGGGTTGGAAGTGGGTTCTTAAATGATTGTTTAGGTCAAAGTCAGCTCCCCTAAATGAACAGGATTATTGTTATTTTTTTAATTAAATGAAATCTCAAGTACAGAGATGGTGTACATACAGAAATGCTGTGCAAAGTTATAGCTAAGTGTATATGTGGTCTAGTTTACAAAATACAACTCTCCTTCATTCCTTTTCCTTCCCTCTTTCACCTTCCTTACTTTCTGAAAATAGCTGACAGCAGAGAATTTTATTTACTGAAATAAAGAGATTTCCTAAATAACCTGTTTGTTTCTTATTTAAAATTTTGTGTTGAATTCTTATTTAAAATTGTGTATAATCATTCTGTATGAACATTTTGCTGATGAAATGCTGACATGTTCAGTGAGAGTGTGACCTAGAGAATGAATACATAGGTAATGCAAAATTCTAGAGGTAGATGAATTATCAAGACCTCTTCATGACTTACAAATGTTATAACACCAAGTTTGATAACTGTTGTTTGCTTAAAGATGTGAATGTAGGACTTTATTTTGAATATCAGTTACCACCTTGTTTTTATGTTATTTTAGTATTTTATTGGCACTAAAATTTTTTTTTAAAGATTTTATTTATTTATTCGACAGAGATCACAAATAGGCAGAGAGGCAGGCAGAGAGAGAGAGGAGGAAGCAGGCTCCCTGCAGAGCAGAGAGCCCGATGTGGGGCTCTGTCCCAGGACCCTGGGATCATGACCCGAGCGGAAGGCAGAGGCTTCAACCCACTGAGCCACCCAGGCGCCCCAGTGGCACTAAAATATTATTACAATGCATATTGTATAAAAATTGAAATAACACAGGACAGTAGATAAAAATAAAATCTTCTTTACCCTGATCACTAAATCCTCAAATCCCTCTCCTTAGAGGTAAATTTCCTGTATGCATATATGAGCACATATATCCCATGTTAATGTAATAATATTAATTATTGTATTTAATATTATTAATTATTATTAATTAATATCATTACATTGTTATAATAATGTAATATTATTTTGGAACATGTTGCCCCTCTTTCCCCCAAAATATTATAATACAGCATTTTATGTCTGTATGCATAGATACTGCACCCAATTTTCCCCTACTGTTAATATGTAAGTAAGGTTATATTTATTACAGTTAATAAATCAGTATTGTTACATTACTACTAATAAATTCCATAGTTTATTTAGATTTCCTTAGTTTTTATCTAATGTCTTTTTTCTCTTCCATGATCCCAGTTAGGCTACCACATTACATTTAGTTAATGTGTCTGTTAGGTTCCTCTTGACTGGCAATTTCTCAGGCTTCCTTGTTTTTGATGACCTTGACAGTTTTGAGGAGTACTGATAGGCTGCCTCACTACCGGGGTTTGTTTAATATTTATTTCATAATAAACTGGTTATTTTGAAAAAGTCCACAGTGCCATTTCATCACATCATATCAAGGGGACATAGTATCAGCACAACTTGTAGCTTTTGTTACTAACCTTAGATCACCTAGCTGACCTAATATTTTTCATTTTTCTCCACTGTAAAGTTACTCCCCCTACCCTACCCCCTTTTCGTGCTCTGTCCTCTGAAAGGAAGTCACTGTACACAGCCCATACTTCAGAAGGTAGATTATTTTAAATTTCTTGCTCCCCACAAATTCAACAGTCTTTGCGTATGCACATGAACAGACATACATTGTCATACACATGATTCCTAGAAATGGCATTGCTGAGTTGAGTTGGATGTCTGTATGTCTTAGCTTTGGGATGAATATATTATTAGCCCATTGATTTCCCAAAAGGTTGTAAGAGTTTGGGTTTTATCCAGAACTGTGTGATGGTGCACATTGGACATAACCCTGTTTTCTTAGATTGAATTTTCTTTTCTAATTTGATAGGTGAACAGTGGTGGCTCATTATTATTTTTATTATGTATCTTTAATTATGAATGGGGTTGCATATCTTAATTCTTATTCCCCATTGGTAGGACCATTATTGGCCATTTGTTTATGTCCCTTTGCAGTTTCTTCTATGGAATGTTAGTCTTTTATTATTGACATAGATCATAATTAATGAGCTGTTTGTATCTTAAACAAAAATTAGTCCTTTGTCATATGTAAGCAGAAATATTTTTGCTAAATTGTCAAATTTTTTAAATTATAGTTGACATACAATGTTATATTAGTTTCATTGTACAATTTAGCGACTCGACAGTTATATCCATCATAACATGCTCACTATATCTGTCAACACACAGAGTTATTACAGTACTATATAAGCTATTCTAAAGCTGAAGTTTGTACATCCTCTTCCCCTTCATCTATTTCACCTGCCCCCCCATTTCCCTCCCCTCTGGCAACCATCAGTTTGTTCTCTGTCTTTATGAGTCTGTTTCTGTTTTGTTGGTTTATGTCTTTTGATTTTTAATTTCACATTTAAGTGAAATCATACAGTATTTGCCTTTCTCAGTCTGACTTACTTCACTTTGCATAATACTTTCCATGTTGTCATGAATGGCAAGATTTCATTCCTGTTTTTTTTTATGACTGAGAAATATTCCATTGTGTGTATATACCACATCTTCTTTATCCATTCATCTACTGATAGACACTTAGGTTGCTTCCATATCCTGGCTGCGGTAAATACTGCTGCAATAAACAGAGGGGTACATATATCTTTTCAGATTTGTGTTTTCATTTTCTTCAAGTAAATACCCAGAAATGGAGTTGCCGGGTTTTATGGCCATTCTAGTTTTAATTTTTTGAGGAATCTCCATACTGTTTTCCACAGTGGTTGCACCAGTTTACATTCTCACCAACAGTGCATGAAGATTCCCTTTTCTCCAAATTCTTGCCAACACTTGTTATTTCTTATCTTTTTGATACTGATGATGTGAGGTGATACCTCATTGTGGTTTTGATTTGCATTTCCCTGATGGTTAGTGATGTTGAGCATCTTTTCCTGTGCCTGTAGGCCATCTGCATGTCTTCTTTGGAGAAATGTTCAGGTCTTTTGCACATTTTTAATTGGATTATTTGGGTTTTTTGGTGTTGCATTGTATGAGTTCTTTATATATTTGGGATATTAACCCCTTCTCAGATCATTTGAAAGTATCTTCTCCCATTCACTGTCTTTTCATTTTGTTGATGGTTTTCTAGTCCAGTTGTTTATTTTTGTTATTGTTTCCCTTGCCTCAGGAGATGGATCCAGAAAAATTTTGCTCAGGCTGATGTCCAAGAATGTATTGCCTATGTTTTCTTTTAGGAATTTGGTGGTTTATGTAAGAAAGCGGTTTGGTTTCATTCTTTTGCATGTCCAGGTTTCCCAGAACCATTTGTTGAAGAGAATTTTTCCCCATTTTATATTCTTACTTCCTTCATCATAGATTAATTGACCATGTAAGGGTAGGTTTATTTCTGGGCTCCGTTTTTTTAAACCATTGATTTATATGTTTATTTTTATATCGATATCCTACTGTTTTATTATAGCTTTGTAGTACAGTTTGAAATCTGGGATTCTGATACCTTCAGCTTTGTTCTTCTTTATCAAAATTGCTTTGGCTATTTGGGATATTTTGTGGTTCCATAAAAATGTTAGGATTATAATTTCTTCTAGTTCTGTGAAAAAAATACTGTTGGTACTTTGATAGGAATTGCAGTGAATCTCTAAATTGCTTTGGGTAGCGTAGACATTTTAACAATATTCATTCTTCCGGTCCCTGAGCATGGTCTGTCTTTCCATTTGTTTGTGTCATCTTTAATTTCTTTTATCAATGTTTTATGGTTTTCAGAGTACATGTCTTTTACCTCCTTGGTTAAATTTATTCCTAGGTATTTTATTCTTTTTGATACAAGTATAAATGGGTTTGTTTTCTTAATTTCTCTTTCTGCTACTTCATCATTAATATATAGAAATGCAACATTTCTGCATATTAATCTTATAACCCTGCAACTTTACTGAATTCGTTAATTCTAATACTTTTTGGAGGACAAAAATGCTGTCTTTTAATAATTTGGTTCTGGTTTTGTTGTTATTTTTTCAGAAACTAGTGTAAAAGTTTAACATTTTTGTGTGATCTAATTTGGCATCATTTTCCTTAATAGCTTATAATAGATATTTTGTCCTCCAGGATTGCACACGCATTCACGTTTTCTTCTGGTAGATTTATGGTTTTGTTTTTTTTTTAAACTTGATAGTTTGGTGTTTACTTTGTGTTAATGGTGTTAGATGAAGATGAAGCTTACCATAATCTTGTTGTATTCCAAGTGTTTATCCTCCTTTCCCACCCCACTTCTCCCAAACAAAAGAATATTTCTCTTTCCTTCAACCACACCCACTTTATTGTCAGTGTTATTCCCATCTCTAGCCAACCTGGCACACAACATTGGAGAAAACACATCCATTTTCAAGTTTTTTTTGTTTTTTGTTTGTTGGGGTTTTTTGTTAGTACAAGTTCCCTAACTCAATTCTGTGGAGAATCCTGGACTATCATGATACTTGGTTGAATGTCTTATTATTGGGTTCCATTATATGTCACTTCACATCCCATCAAATTTTTAGAATTATAGCATGATTCTACTTAGAACTGCAGCCTCCAGTAATTTTGTTTCCTTGACTTCAAAAATCATCTGAGGATAAGAACATCATAGTACTATCTGTTTTCCAAATGTAGGATGGACTTTTCCCAGTTCTTGTTTAGTTGTCATTAGGTGTGATCGAAATTTTGTCATTTAAATTTCTTCCTGAATGAATGACTTTAGAGTGAAGTTCATAGAGGAGTGGTTATGAGCAGTTAGGGAGTAGTTTATTAATAGAAGTGATAACTAGGAATAACTGAACCACTGAGAGAAATACTTCCTAAATTGTACATCATGCAGTTTTTTGAAGATTTCTTTTTTTTTTTTTTTTAAAGATTTTATGTATTTCAGAGAGCGAGAGCATGAACAGGCAGAAAGAGAGAAGTCGAATCCCTGCTGAGGGCAGAGCCCAGTGTGGAGCTCAATCTCAGGACCCTGAAATCATGAACTGAGCCTAAGGCAGACACTTAACTGACTGAGCCACCCAGGTGTCCCCAAAATGATGGCTTTTAAATGCATATGGTCATTTATACTATACCTACAAAATGGACAGACTTCCTCTATGGTTCTAAAGAAATTGGAAATTTTTGGTGATAAATGGAGTGAATAGACAAAGTATCTAGGGGCGCCTGGGTGGCTCAGTGGGTTAAAGCCTCTGTCTTCAGCTCAGGTCCTGATCTCAGGGTCCTGGGATTGAGCCCCGCATCGGGCTCTCTACTCGGCAGGGAGCCTGCTTCCTCCTCTCTCTTTGCCTGCCTCTCTGCCTACTTGTGATCTCTGTCTGTCAAATAAATAAATAAAATCTTAAAAAAAAAACAACAAAGTATCTATGAGCAGAGATTTATGTTACTCTGCAAAGTAGTAGTCTAAATATAATTTAAGCCCCCATATTTCTCTTAGGGTAGTATTTTAGAACATTCAACCTATAGCAGACATGGTTTCTTTGACCTTTCTCTGATGTATTCTGCTTTGTTAATGTTATGAATAAAATACATTGCCTAAAAATGGGTATCATCAGTATGTCACATGAAGCCTGAACTGTGCAAAAGCAGAGTAGAATTATCTTTTCTGATCTGAACATAGTACTTTATCTGTAACCTAACATTGCATTTTTTTCATTAAGCGTGTCTCAATGTTGATTGCCTTTTGAGTTCTCTTCAGTTATACCTCTCATTTATTTTCCAAGTGAGTTACTGTCAAGTCTTATCTGTCAGTCTACATAATAAATTGGTACTTTGAGTTTAATCACAGGGTTTTGTATTATATTGTAGGTTTAGCTTAGCTTTCCAGACTATTAGAGTTCTTTAAATTCTTATTTGGTCTTCCATTTTAAGCCATTCATAGATTTGTGTCAATGGTGGTTATGTGAAAGTCAGAAATTATAAACTGCCAAATTCATCCCCTGGTGTGTTTTATTTGGCTAGCACATTCTGTTAGTATTTTTATGAATAAGGATGCTTTTAGTTATGTTTTGTACTGTCTATCTGATTTATCAACCACTACCCCTTACTGCATTACACATTTTGGCTTCACACATTTACATTCTGTTGCTTAGCCATTCATTGAAGGCATTTGCTTTTGCAACCTCTAATTTATTAAATCATTTATGAAAATACTGATTGGGACAAGAAAAGGACAGAGCTTGTAGTCCTACATCTAGAAACCTTCCTTGAATTTGACATTTATGTTTTCATCTTTTTATTCTTCGCTTTTGGTGTGATTGTTTAGCAAATGAATTAAATTAGAATACAATGCTATATACACCCTCAGGTTATTCATAAATATATCATGATTAACTTTGTCAAATGATTTATTAAAATCACGTTTCTTGATTTTCAACATCTGTGTTAATGATCTTTCTGAAACCCAAGACTCACCATTCCTTCAATTCTCTGTACATATTCTTTTGGTACTAGTTTGGTATTCTATTTATGTATTCCTTTTAGTAGACCTCATCTTCACTTGGAACTTCTTGTCTAAAACTTGATCTCTCAAATGTTCTTCTCTTGTTTTTTTTGCTGCCTTTAGTTCTACATATGACCTTATTTCTTATTTCACAAGAAGGAGGGTTATCAGACATACACTTAACTTAGAATTCTTTCTAACCTAATCATTTATTTTAGATGTATAGGAAGAAAAATGTGGTATCATTTCCTCCTAAACATGACAATAATGAACATTTAAATCTTTATAATTTGCCAGGTAATGTGCTTAAAGAGCTTTTTATAGATTATTATAATCTCAATATAGTCTTAAAGTAGATGCCATTGTTAGTGTGATTTTACAGGAAACTGAGTCTGAAAGAAATTAAGTAACTTGCTTGTGGTCACAGAACTTGTACTATCAGAGTTTGGCCTTCCATGTTTTGTTTGACTAATGCTAACCTTGCCTTTTAATTGCACTGGATGGTACTCTGTGTTCTTGTTTCTCATTTCTCGTGATGTTCTAGAACATTGTTTTATCAGTTATCCCTTTTCTTTCCTTTCTTACCACTTTATTCCATCCTTTTATTCTATCCTTATCCACTCAGCCTATAATAAATTTGGGTATCTTTTAGCCATTTAAAAAATACAAATGAAAAGCACATCAACAATTTCTCTGCAACCTCTCCTCTATTTTGCCTCTCCTCAAGTTATCAGCTCCTGGCTTGCTTTTTACTTTCACCACAATGGATTTTGTAAGAACAAACTAAATTAGCTGCCTCCTGTTCCTCACCTACCATCTGTTTACTCTTTTTTTTTTTTAAACATTTTTTTTTTTAAAAAGATTTTATTTATTTATTTGACAGAGAGATCACAAGCAGGCAGAGAGGCAGGCAGAGAGAGAGGAGGAAGCAGGCTCCCCGCTGAGCAGAGAGCCCGATGCGGGGCTCGATCCCAGGACTCCGAGATCATGACCTGAGCCGAAGGCAGCGGCTTAACCCACTGAGCCACCCAGGCGCCCCCATCATCTGTTTACTCTTGATCTTAGTATAGGTTGGTTGCTTCTGGCACCATGGTCTGAAACTGCTCTTTCCAGGACCATCACTGAACCACAATACACCAGATCTAACAACCTTTCAGTCCTTATCTCTCCTGCCAGTGAAAACCTTGCCATTCCACATCTCATAATTATTGAAATTTCTTTGCTTTTTAATGCCTCTTAGTTCTGTTTCTTGGTCTTTACAAAGTTGTTGCCTAATGTAATTTCCTTAAGGTTAATGTTTTCTAGGATTACACTCTGAGTCTCTTCTCACTCTCTTACTGTACCCACACTTCTTAGTTGAGTGAGGCTGTGCTCATAGTTTTAGCTACTGTCCAAATCTCTAGACATACTCCATTCTCTTTTTTTGAGTTTTGACTTGACCTGCATTTCCAGCTATCTGTGGAACATAGCCACCTAAAATGTTCTGAGATCCGAGATTCTCCATTAAATAAAAGTTAAAACTTTTCCTTCTCACCTTTTTTTCCTCTTTATGCTTTCCTTGTTTCATTACCTGCCTAGTCACCCAGGTTTAGAGACTGTTTAATTAATCCCAATTTCTTTGCTTCAGGAGGTTCTCTATTACTCTCATGCTTAGGTAGCCAATATACTTGCCTCTCCTAACCTCCATTTTCTTTCAGTCCTTATTGTCTAAACACTAGTCTAGGTCTTGGATACCTGTAGGACGTTTCTAGAAGCTCATACTGCTTTCACTCTCAACTTCCCTCTTCCCCCCAACCTTCATACCTGCTTTTCATAGTGCTGTTTGAGTTAAAGCAGATGTGTATGACTGCCATCCTAATTTTTAAATAATATTCATTGTTTTTGAGCTTAATTCATTCAGCAGATATTTATTGAGTACCAACTATGTGCTAGGCAGTATTCTAGGTGGAGAAGAATGCTGAACAAAATGGACAAAAATCTTACCACTCGTTGAGCTTAGTCTATTTGGGGGGAAGGAGACAATATAAAGTAAACTAGGTGGTTAGAAAATGGTAAGTATCATGGGGAAAAATAAAGTAGTCAGGGCAGGTAAGAGTATGGGATGGAGAAATTGGTGAATGCCCAGTTAGGGAAAGCTACTCTAAAACAGTAACATTTTAGCAGGATTTAAAGGAATTGAGACAAGAGCAATGTGTATATCTAAGGGGGAGAATATTCCAGGCTTAAGGAGTGATCCGTATAGAGGCTCTGAATATGAAATCCTGCCAAATGTGTTCAAGAAACAGCAGGAAGTTATTGTCAGTAGAGATGAGCAAGCAGTGGGGCAGCAGTAGAGGATGGAAATAAGAAAGTATGTGTGGAGGACCTTGTAGACCACTTTATAAGAGTAAATCTTAATGAGGTGTAGTGGAAGAGCTACCATTTAACTTCTGTTTTGTTGATATTAGACCAAAGGGGAAAGGTGAAAGCAGAAAGACCATTTGGGAGGATACTGCCATAATCCAGATGAGAGGTGATAGTAGTTCAGACTAGGATTATAGCAATGAAGATGATAAGAAATGGTTGGATCATGAATAAATTTTAAAGATAGTACCATTAATACTTTCTTTCGTGTGTGTATATGTGTAAGAGAAGGAGGAGAGTGGGGGAATTAATGATGATTCTTAGGTTTTTAGCCTTAGCAATGTCAAGTACACAATATGACATAATAGTCTGGAGTTAAAGGCAGAAGTCCAACATGTATATGAATTTAGGAGACATCAGTGTAGAGTATTGAACCACCTGACTAGATGAGAGCATAAAAGGAGTGAGCTTACATAAAGAACAGAGATCTGACTGAGCCCTGGGATCCTCCATTCCTTAAGAGAGAAAGGGGAATAGAATGAGCCAGAAATGGAGAGCAAGAAGAGTGTGGTCTTTAAGGTAAGATGAAAATCAGAAGAGTATAGTGTTTTAGAACCCATGTAAAGCAAGTATTCAAAAGAGGGGAGCATGGTCCAACTATGTTAGATTGTAGTGCTTAGTCAAGTAGAAAGGAGAGATAAGGTGATGACTGAAAATTGACATTGGATTCAGCAACATTAACTGATCTTAAGCAACAATTCTGGTTGAGCAGTGGTGATGAAATCCTGTTTGGAGTAAGTTTCAGAGAGAATGAGAAAAGACTGGTATTGGAGAATGTCAGTCTAGACACCTCTTTAGAGTAAATTTACTATTAAAGGAGGGCAGAAAATATGGTGGTAATTAGTGCAGTTAGAGTTTTCTTTTTAATGATGGGAGAAGTAACAGTGGGTTTATATGCAGATTATAATGCTCCCAGAGAGAGAGAATAATTAATGAAGAGAGATAGGAAAACTATTGAAGTGCTGATTGTGATTAGGAAGAGCAGAATAGTATCATTTTTTATATGTAGAGGGTTTGCCTTTAAAAGGATATTAGCCACTTTATCACTAATTAGAGAAGGGAAATAGGAGCATATGGGGTTAGATGCTGTAGATGGGCACATGTAATGGTGCAAGCCAGGTCATCAGCTGAGGGTGAGGATGGGAAGACAGGTATTGGAGCTCAAACTGAAAGAAGAAATCAAGTATTTGGGAAAAATGAAAGGACTAGGCAAATATGTAATTGCTGGGCCAGTTGAATTTCTTGATGATGAATTTACTGTGAAACCAAGCAGCACAGTTTTAGTATTCTTTGTAGCCATGTTCAGCAGTTTGGGTACAGCATGGAATGAATGGGTAGCTGGATGTAACCAGGGTTGTGGTTTATCAAACAGGTCTGATATAAGAAAAGGATATATATCGGAGCAGACTTGGCACACTTTTTCATAAAGGGCCAGATAGTAAATATTTTTGGTTTTGCAGGCTATAGTCTAATTATTTATATACTCAGCTCTGCCCCAGAGCAGCTATAGACAATACTTACATGAATGAACATTGCTATGTTCCTATAAAACTTTATTTATGAAAACAGGCAGCAGGCCTTTGCTGTTGTTTACTGACCGCGTGTTAGAGAATGAGGCTGATGGTAGACCGTGATGTAAGCTGGATATGGAGAGAAGAGAGGAGAACGTGGAAGAGTGAGGGATAATGAAAAGGTAGTAGAGTTGATAGCACGCTGTCTCACTAAACTGTTTCCTGAGCTCTGCTGTTTTTCAGTGATCCCACATCTTGTTTTTCTATGCCTTCATAGTTTTTCTATGCCTTAAACGCTCCTTTCATACTCCATTTAGATATCGTCTCTTTTATGCCTCCACCTTTACTTCCTCTACAGTGGCTACTGACATGTAGAAAATGCTCAGTAAATGCTGAAAACTGAAATTCTTTACTTCGTTTTGGTAGGTAACATGATTTCAGATTGGGAAGATTGTGAAAATTTGTTTACCTACAGATTTTCCCCTTCAGCAGCCGTTTCTAGATTTGAATACAGTGATTTTCAACTTGTTTTCTGCTTCATTTTACCCATCTGATATTGTTCACATAAACAGAGTAAAGGTAGCAGCACTCTGTTCCTCTTTCCTACTTGGTACTTAGTTGGAATTCCTTTCTTTCTATCTACTGATCTTGGATTGGTGTCTTTAGGCTGCTGAAAGGATGTTTAAACATAGGATCTGCAATAAACTTGTGAGTATGGTAACTTGCTGCCTTATAAATTACTCTTTTTATTTCAGTTACTTGTATAAGACAAGTGATTATTCTACTAATTATAGACTATCAGATAACCATAGAATCTTCTTTGTAGAGGTTGTAGAGAAATTTTGAAGAACATCTAGTCCAATTTTTCATATTCTAGTTGAAGGAACTGAAGCCTAGAGAGATTAAGTATTGCATTAGTTAGTATACATTAATTTAGTAGCCGAGCAAAGGCTGGAAATCTTCACTGCTAATTTAGTACTCACTCTACTACCATGACAGCTTCCTGATAGGATATAAGGGCACTGATTCTCAAACTAGAAAATAGGAAATTTTGTGACAGGTGATATCCTCTAAAATCTTACTACAAAATAATAGTTTAAATATAATTAAAAATCTTAGCAGTATTGAAATGGCTATTTTTTTTTTTTAACCATGAAATTGTTAGTAAAAAGTTACAGTAGACTTGTTTTTACTGTTATGGCTATATTCTGAATTACTTTTGTATAATTAGAATTGAATGTATGAATCTTAAAAGTGTGAATAAGTAAAAGTAAAAAAATCTGAGTAAATGTATAGAGATTTTGCTCTGACTATATAAAATACTAGTTTCTAATTTTTGTTTTTTCTGTTTTTAATGAACTCTTTCAGAAAGATGAAGTCTATCTTAATCTGGTGCTGGACTATGTTCCGGAAACAGTATACAGAGTTGCCAGACACTATAGTCGAGCCAAACAGACGCTCCCTGTGATCTATGTCAAGGTATGTAAAAATGGAGCAATTTCCCATTTTAAAAAGTACTTAATATGAGCCAAGGAAAGTGCTGGCTATGTTTTAACTGTATTATTGTATATAATGCCAAGTGGGGGAAGCTTCAAAGTAGGTATTGCTAGATCTTCATTAAATTCTTATATAATTTTAAAGTGTGAAACCTTCACCTTTTAAACTTTGATGACTCTCATATTAAAAATATCTTGTCATATTTCTGACAAGTGAATTTTTTCACAGACATTTGTGGATTTTAATTTTGCTGGCCATAACACCTATTTATTTAATTTCAGATACCCTTATTATGGCATAGACTGAAAAAGGAGCAGGCATATCATATAAAATTATAAAATATATATATGATCAGATTAAACATTATGTTGCCATTTATAGATTCAGCTTACTGTAGCTAAAGTTTAAATTTCTTATAATTTTAAATATGTACAGACTGTGAATTTTTTAATTTTTAGTACCTAATGTCAGCTTCTGTGAAAGAACTCAAGAGTTGCTAGGAATTTATCCAGCATAATTCTGATTAAAGTTTTGATCGCTGATTAGAAACATTATTTTCATTATTATCATTATTAGATTGTTCAGATCTTTAAAAAAATTTTATTGAAGTGTGTTTGACACACAGATTATTGTTTTTTAACTATGACATTGTGAAAATTAACTAGGTGTTAAGTTTCAAAGTCTAGCTATCTAAATACAATTTTTTGCATTTTATCCTTTATAGGAGTGACTCTAGAAAATAAAATTGACTCTGAATGTCTTAAGATTGAGTCCTGAATTTTGCTTAATAGTTACAATTTTAAACTTTATAGTGATAAAGTGAGTACCAAAGCAGGAATTTGGTAGCTAGATAATTATGACAAGGAGTCAGTATTCCTATTGAATTCAGTGTTAGGAATTTAAAAACCTGCTTCCAGTATAATTTTATTTGGACTTATTAAACTTGATTGAAGTTGGTGGTTAAGTTGATAATAGGAGGAACTAAAAGACACACTTTTTCTACTGCAAATGTACTTTTGTACTTTATTCTAATTTTAAGATAGTGGGTCCTATTCAATATAACCTGCACACTAGAATATCCCTTTTAAGTCCCTAAATCTAGAATAATCTTTGAACATCTCAGTTTAGAATGTTGATGGATTTATGAAGCAGAAGAAACCCTAGATTTAGTTCCTGAAGACCTAGTTTTGAGACCCAACTTTGCTATTAAGTGTTTTTGGGCAGTTACCGATCTACTCTCTACTTAGCTTCCATGTTGGTAAAATTGTACTCATTTCTTTACTGCTCACAATTAAGCATTGTTGGTCTGTAAGGTGAACTTAACATATGAGAAAACACTTTTGGGACTGTAAAATAAAAGTAATAGAAAATCTTAACACTAGATTTAAAAAAAACAACATGTGGACATTTAATAAGATGTGCACAGTAGTTAGACCAGTTTTTTATTTCAACTCTAATTCAGCAAACAAATGCTAAATGATTGCAGAACAATGTGAAGCTTAATAAAATATTTGATTCCTCCTCTAATAAGAAGAAAAACGATTACACAAATAACTATAAAACAAAAAATACATAGTGTCACTAAAGTAGTTAGATAGGTCATATTCTTTTGAATTGGCAAAATTCCCAAGAGAGAGGGGTAGTAATACCTCTGTTGAATCTACCCTTCAAGTTTACTTCCCTCCTAGCATATCTATATTGCTCCATAGCTAAGCCAATACCTGTTTTCTCACCATTTAACATAAAATGTGCCAAGTGATTTTCTTTTCCTATATCTGTCTACAGAAATTTTACTCGTTTCAGGATCTTGTCTTTGGTCACTCTAAATATATGTTTTTATTATTGAAGATTTCAAATAGAAATAAAGGAGAAAATGGAATAATGAACCCCCATGTACCCATTATACTGTTTGAACAATGCTCAATTCATGGCCACTCTTGTTTCACGTATACCACCCTCTACTCCCCACTTCCTTTATTTTGAAGCAAGTCACAGATAATATTATTTTCATCTGTAACTATTTCAGTATATATGTGTAAATGATAGGGTCTTTCTTTTTAAAAGCTTAGTTACAATATCATTGTCTTTACCTATACAAATAAATAGTTAATCACTAACACCTTTAGATATCTACTATTTTTATTGCCTGTGTGTGTGTGTGTGTGTGTGTGTGTGTGTGTGATTTTAAGTTTCTTTGTTAGAATTGGGTAAGGTGCATGTTTTATAATTGGCTGATCTATGTGTCTAATTTTTCTTTTAACTTATAGACCACTCTCTCTTACACTTTGGTATTAAACAAACTGGGTCAGTTGATGTACAGTTTCATGGTCTGAGTTTTGCTGATTGGGTTACTGTAGTGTTAATATGTTGCTCTGTCTTCTGTATTTCCTGTAAATTGGTGATTAGATATATTTTTATAAGATTCAAGACTACTGCATATGTATTATTGAGTGGTTTCCTAAGGAAGAACATAATGTGATGCTTATAACCATTGATCATTTCCTAAATCTGTTAATTTATAAAGGGTTACAAAATATGCATATTCTTAAGTTATTATTCATTCTTTATTTATAAGCTGGGGGACGCTTGGGTGCCCTACCTGGTTGAGCATCCAGCTCTTGTTTTCGAGTTCAGGTCGTCAGATCCACCCTGCGCTTAGCATGGAGTCCAGTTGAGATTCGCTTCCCCTTCCTTTCTCTCCCTCCCCTAACCACTCACCCTGTCTCTCTCCCTCTCCCTCTCTCTCTCATATAAATAAATAAACAAATAAATAAATGAAATCTTTAGCCAAAAAAATTTATAAGCTGAAATAGTTTCCCACGTCAAGTATTTGATTACCCTGAGGTACAGTTTATATAATAAATACAGGATATGTATTTGATTATTTCCCTTAATTTACAAAAATTTATAATTAGTTGGTTCACAGATTCCTCCAGAAGTGACCAACAAGGTATTTGTTGTGTAGGTTTGTTTTAAAACTTCTTGCCTGAGTTTCAATAATCTAATCTTTGATAGCTTCTTCACTTTCTAGCATGATAGTGTTCTAGGTTCATCTTATACATTACTTCCCCAGACTTGGAATCAACCTTTTCTTCAAGGAGACCTTATTCTTTTAGTGAGAAATGATATTTAGAGACCACGGTCGCTAATGTTAGGAGTGGTAATTGCTACAGGGTTGGTTACTCTTTCTGGGTTTTTTAGTGCACAGAGTTAGAAAATACTTCAGTAAGCTTTTCAGATAAAAATACATCTTTTTTTTTTTATCTCAAAGGTTAATATAGATTGACATTGCTCATTAAATATTGAGGGGGGTTAACAATCTTCCATCTATATCTTCTTTCTCTTACACTAAAAATTTCATTTTTCAGTGATAGTATAATTACTTGTTCTGTCCTACACTCTACATATAATAGTCTTAGAATAATAATAGTGACACTACCACGACTAAGTGAAAGTAATTTAAGATCACTTTGCATTTCTTTTTATTTCTATGGTATATTTTATTAGGTATGAACAGTAAAATTTTTCTCTTAAAAAAAATTGAGTATTTCCTCTCTGTGTGAGTATGCGTCATTAAGCCTTGTTCATTTTTTTTTTTTTTTTTAATATTTATTTGAGAGAGACAGAGAGAGTGCATGTACAAGAGAGCACAGGTGGTAGAGAGGGAGACTCAGGCTGCCCATCAAGCAGGACTCGATCCCTGGACTCTGGGATCATGACCTGAGCCGAAGGCAGCCGCTTAACCAACTGAGTGACCCAGGCACTCCAAGCTTTGTTTATTTCATTTTACTTTTACTGGAGATTGCATTTAAAATTTTTTTATTCATGCAGTGCCTGGGTGGCTCAGTCAGTTAAGAGCCTGACTCTTGTTTTTGGCTCAAGTCATGATCTCAGGATTGTGAGACAGAGCCCCACATCAGGTTCCCTGCTGGACATGGAGTGTGCTTAAGATTCTCTCTCTTCTTCTCCTTCTGACCCCACCCCTCCGCAAAAATATTTTTTTCAAAATTAATTTTGCTTTAAATTTTATGTCAACATTAATATAAAATATTATTAGTTCCAAAGTAAAATCTACAAAACAAGGATTATCATCAAATAAGTTTAACTTTTATACCTGTTTCTTCTCTATTTCCTCTCTCCCCCAGTTAAATATTTAAATTTTTTTTATAGTCCTCGCATTTTAAAATAAGCAGATGTATATAATTATTTTTCCACCTCCTTTTTATGTAAATAGTTACATAATATGTGCATTTTCCTCCATGATACTTTTTAAGTTAAAAATACATTCTAGAGATCACTCTTTATTAACATAGATAGACATAGCTATTTCACCTTCCTTTTATAGCTCCACATTAGTGTATTATATGGCTATATCCTAATTTATTCAGCTGGTCACCTACTAATGGTTTGTTGTTTTCCCTTCAGGTGTTTGTTTTTGTTTTTGCTATTACAAATAATGTAGTAAAGAGCCTTGTGTTTTCTGTGGTTTGTTTTGTTTTAAAGATTATGTATATTTTTAGAGAAAGAGAGGGCATGAGCAGAGAGGAAGGGGCGGAGAATCTCAAGCAGACTCTGCACTGAGCAGGGAGCCCAACACGGGGTTCAATCTCAGGATTCTGAGATCATGACCTGAGCTGAAACCGAGTCAGATGCTTAACCGACTAAACTACCAGGGCATGCAATGTTTTCTGTGTTTTTGACAGCATATATTTGGATGAGATCTCTGGCATCCTATATTGTAAAAAAGAAAATAAGGTTATTATGCATATTGAAGTCGGCATACAAGGAAAGATCTAACACTCCTTTCACCCCCTAATGGAAAAAAGGATGTTTCTTTTATATAACCGTAGCCCTTCCTGTTGGCCTGTTGTTTTTTTTAGGACTCAAATCTATTCTTATTTTTAAGAATTTAAAAAAGATAAAAAGTTTAAAAAAACTTTTTAAACTTTAAAAAAAGATAGAGTTTAAAAAAGATAAAAACATTGTCTGAAATTGATAAGTTGATCTCATTCACTTATTTATTTTACCTAGTTTTATAAAACTATTTTTTGTGAAAAATATTGGATTGGGAGAGCAGTAAAAATAATAAACACATATACTCTTGCCTTCATGGACCTGACCATCCAATAAGTACTTGTTTAGCATACATGTCACCAGAATGGCAGCTACAGTTCTTTGTAATTGTTTGACATCCACTTTGTCACTTTTTCTGGAGAAGTTGAGTATATTATATTATATTATTGCTTCAAACATTTCTTCAGTTTTTATAGTATGGGTCACTTCGTAGTTGATGGTGGTTAATATACAAGTTAAAAAGTTTTTGAGCACCTTTGCCTTTTGATGACCATCTTCTATAACTAAGTAGGTTTTAAAATTCAAGTCTGAAACCAGGAAAATCATCATTTTGAATTTGAATTTTTTTTTTTTAATTGAAAAGACAGGTTAAAGAACATGGTCTGAAGACACAAGAAAGCTGGCTGCATTTTTGTGAATCATAAACAAAATTGTTATGTATTGTTTGTTTTAAACAGATTTAGTAGCAAAGAGGAAAGAACCGTGGACTTGAGTTAGATTTGATAACTTTGTAACTGATCAGACTGTTCATTTGGGCTTCAGTTACCACACCTATAAAAATGAGGATAAATATGCATCTCGCAGAGTGATTGCAAGAATTAATTAAACAAAAGGGTAAAACAGGCTTGGTTTGACAGTACGTATTAAATAAATCTTGAGGGGTGCCTGGGTGGCTCAGTCGTTATGCGTCTGCCTTCAGCTCAGGTCATGATCCCAGGGTCCTGGGATCGAGCCCCACATGGGGCTGCTTGCTCAGTGGGAAGCCTGCTTCTCCCTCTCTCACTCCCCCTGCTTGTGTTCCCTCTCTCTGTGTCTCTCTCTCTCTGACAAATAAATAAATAAAATCTTTTTAAAAATCTATCAGTCAATCTTGAATTTCAAAATGTGCTAAATATCTCCTGAGTTTCTAAGAGTTTATCATTTTTGTATTTACTTGGTGATCAAGCTATTTAATGGATACATTTTTATACTTTCATTTAATAGAATAAAAATACGATAAAATACAGAAATCATTATTAAAGAGGTATACTTTCCCAAGCCACTATGGAGTATTTAGTATCTGATTTGGATAAATTGCTTATCTTCTGTGCCTCAGGCACTTTATATGGAAAATAAAAATAATAATGCCTATTATTACATAAAGATTAAATGAAAATTCATGCAAAGCACTTAGAATAGTAGCTTTTTCTTGTTACCGTTACTGCTATCTTGATAGTAGAGAAGTCCTCTCCATTTTCCTGTAAATACACTTTTACAGAGTCTAAAACAAAATAGATATGAAATTGTACATTTCTTCTTTATCTTTTCAAAAGATAAAGTGAGGAGAATGGGTACAGATTAGATCTTTCAGATGAATGAATATAGTAAAAAAAATGCCTCAGTCTCATTTAAGGACTTAAGCATTTTTGACAAAACTTTTTTTTTTTACACTGGTGATTGCTGACCCAGACATTAGCGCCCTGATAGTTAGTAAAATCTCTCCTTTAATAAATTAATACCTGTGAACTTAATTTCTTATTGGAGCTTATTTTCTTAGTAGTAGTAAATTTAACTTTTAGAACTCTGAGAGTAAGCTTTAGGACTTGGAGATATGATGATATCTTGAACAATAATAATAACATGATAGAATTAGGAAGCTTTTTAAATTATATGGAATACCAACATCCTTTAATTCTTTTTTTTAAAAAAAGATTTTATTTATTTATTTGATAGAGATTACAAGTAGTCAGAGAGGCAGGCAGGGAGAGAGGAGGAAGCAGGCTCTCCGCCGAGCAGAGAGCCCTATGCGGGGCTTGATCCCAGGAACCCGAGACCATGACCTGAGCCAAAGGCAGAGGCTTTAACCCACTGAGCCACCCAGGCACCCCTACATCCCTTAATTCTAACTTTGGGGACAAAATGCTGACCTTATTGAAGATCTCTTTCATACATTTTACATCATGCTTTTTTAAAAAAGGCTTAAACTCTTCCAGCTTTAGTTCAGTATAACATTAAGAATGTACTGAAATTGAGCTGTCTGTAGTTTTCATCAGGGCCTGTCTGAAGAAAAGTAGGCCTCATGTTAACTTCAAGAAACTAGTAAGTCTTGGGGCACCTGGGTGGCCCAGTGGGTTAAAGCCTCTGCCTTCTGCTCAGGTCATGATCCCAGGGTCCTGGGAAGGAGCCTGGCATCGGGCTCTCTGCTCAGCGGGAGCCTGCTTCCTCCTCTCTCTGCCTGCCTCTCTGCCTACCTGTGATCTCTGTCTGTCAAATAAATAAATAAAACCTTTTAAAAAAAAAAACCAAACTAGTGCCTACTTGTGATCTCTTTCTGTCAAATAAATAAATAAAACCTAAAAAAAAAAAAAAAGAAACTAGTAAGTCTTAACAGTAGCCTCTGAAGGTAGTGCCTTCTATCAGTACTTTTCTGATCTTTGACTTTGTCGTCGTTTTAACCAAGATACTGATATACTTGATTTGAACTCATTTCAAAAATTCTTTCCATGATATATAACTTTGAGGTAGGGGTCAGAAGGTAAGTAGTCAGAAAAATTTAAACACCAACCTTGGGATAAACAGATTTAAGATATACTCACTTTCTTGATAGAGTCCCTGTCTTCCTCAGCTAGAGTCTGAGTCTTTCTTCCATGCAGAGTCAGTTTCTCAGTGTATTTTTTTAATAATAGAATTGAAATAAATACCCCTTCAATTTGATGTCAATAATCAGCAAGGATGCATTTTTTAAAAAATATTTATTTATTTGACACAGAGAGAGAGAGAGATCACAAGTAGGCAGAGAGGCAGGCAGAGAGAGAGAGGGAAGCAGGCTCCCCGACGAGCAGAGAGCCCAACATGGGGCTTGATCCCAGGACCCTGAGACCACAACCCAAGCCAAAGGCAGAGGCTCTAACCCACTGAGCCACCCAGGCACCCCAAGGATGCGTTTTTTAATAGCATTTTAAAGTCTACTTATTTCTGAAGGATAATATAGGAAGATTGGTGTAGCTACGATGTCTTGATAGATCATTGGTTATAGATTTTCTCAGTCACATGTGAGTTTTCCTGGTCCCCTCTATCAATGAGCTCTAGGGCTGACATCTCAGGAAAATACTATTCTAAAGATGAAATTGTACATACTTAATAAGAATAGTGAACTTAGGAAAAAACAGAATACTTGGCTTCTGGTCTAAACAGTGTTACTTGCTAGCCACATGATCTGGAATACCTTTCTGGGTTTTCCATCTGTATTTTTTTTTAATAGCCCATTTTAGGAGGCTTACGGTAAGATGTCAGTAAAATAAAAATTTATAAAGCACATTGTGACATTTCCTTTTTTTATTGAGGGGGATGGTGCAAATATAACATGGTTAATGCAACTTTAATTAGCTAATTAATATATAAGTGACATGAAACTCTTAAAAGGGAGATTGAGTGCTGCTCTTTTCTGAAAATCTGTTACTTAATTTACTGCTTAAAGATTCTGATTTGTTTGGGACAAAGTCTTCATTAATTTTTACTATATTTTCCAGTTGTATATGTATCAGCTGTTCCGAAGTTTAGCCTATATCCATTCCTTTGGAATATGCCATCGGGATATTAAACCACAGAACCTCTTGTTGGACCCTGATACAGCTGTCTTAAAACTCTGTGACTTTGGAAGGTAAGCTAGCTTTCTTTTCTTCTCCCTTCTTTCACTCCTCCCCAGTCCCACCCTCCTACCCAGTATGCTCTTTTAAAACTATATGCCTTTGGGTGCACCTGGGTGGCTCAGTGGGTAAGCATCTGACTTTGGCTTGGGTCATGATCTCAGTACCCTGGGGTTGAGTCTTGCATCAGGCTCCCTGCAGGGAGCCTGCTTCTCACTCTCCCACTCCCTCTGCTTGTGTTCCCTCTCTCGTGGTCTCTCTTTCTCTCTCTCTCTGTCAAATTAATTAATTAATTAATTAAAAACAAAAACAAAAACTGTATGCCTTTTACAATATCAGTTCAAAAATATCATAGTCATTATTCAAGGAGTATTAACTATTTACAGATTCTTATAAGAGTAGTTTAATAAATTCTGTTAGAATTATAAATATGTATAGTCTTTTATCCAGCATTTTAATTTGTAGGAATTAGTCCCTTAGAAATACTTTAAAATAGTGTATATACAGGGATTTTTATCATAAAATTGTTTATAAATGTCAGTAGGAAAATGACCAGATAAATTAGAGTATATACACATTTAATGTAATACATGCAACTGTAAAAAGGAATAATGTCTTAGAAAAATTAAAAAACAAGATCAGGACTATATAAAGCTTGTTCCTTTTTATGTTTTAAAAACATGGTATAGCCATATGTATATAGGTATATGATTATTTCTGGAATGATAGGTAATAAAGCCATAACATTGATTGCCCATAGGAAGGCAAACAGGGAGTATAGTGTGGTTGAGAAACTTGCTTTTTCATTGATGGTACCTTGTATTATTTGAATGTTTTATTATGTGTTTATATTCCTTTCTTAATAAAAACTAATTTTTTTGAAGATTTTATTTATCTATTAGAAAGTGGGGGAGACGCAAGGCAAGCTGGGGGGTAAGAAGGGAAGGACAGAAGGAGAGACCCTCAAGCAGACTCTGCCCCGAGCAGGGAGCCTAACACAGGACTTGATCTCATGACCCCGAGATCATGACCTAAGCCAAAACCAAGAGTTTGCTGCTGAGCAGTTGTTGTTTTGTTTTGTTTTGTTTTTTAAAGTACTAGCATTCATTGCTGCATTCTTTTTCATTTCAGTGTTAACCTTAGTAGCAGTGTTTTCTTCCTTTTCCTCTATATTGAGTCTCTTATTCTCCTTTTCTGCAAATTCCAGTGCACTTTGTTTTCTTAAACTAATTCCTTGGTAATATTATATTGTGTCATAAGATGTCATCCTTTTAATCTTCATAGTATTCAGCAACTTGTGCTTCTTGTAATCTATCCTTTCAACATGAAACCAAGCTTATATCCTCATGTAACTCACTCAGTTAACCTTCTTCCACCTAGATTAGTCTTTCTCCTCTCAGTCCCTAATACATTGCCACATAACTTGGATTCTCTCCATATTTTTTCATCCTCACAGATTCTTTTCAGTTCAGCTCTTTATAGATATTGATCCACATCTCCTAATATCCCTATTTCCACCTCTTTGTAATACTTTCGTGTCAGCCCACAGTTTAAATTTTAGGTTTAATACAAGATATATTCTCCATAGGCTGTCTCTTGAGTGTGTCAGAAAAACAAGCACATCTGCTCCTTCGGAGTCAATTCTTAGTCTCACAGCAGTGTGCTCCTTCAGACCATCCCCCTTTTTTTTATAGTTAACTGATCTCAGATACCTGTTGTAAGATTCAGCTCATTTTGCAGGCTATAATTCTTCCTTCAACTAGAAGAAAAGCTGAAGGCTATTAAATCAAAACTCTTATCTGATGCTTGAAACAAAGTGCACATAATTGCTGAAATCAGATGAGTTTACTGTTATGGGGTATCTTCCCCATGGAGAGTGACTGAGCAGTATGAACTGTAAAAAGACTGAGACATCAAGTTTAGTAGTTTCTGTTCTCACCATAGTGAAAACACTGCTGCTACGGACCATTTTATTGGGACATAGGAATTGCTTTGTTCTGATATATTTAGAACAGGGATCTCACCTCTGTGGTAATAGATCATTTTTAACAGCTCCGATAAATAACAAAGCTGCTCTTTTTTGTTTGTTTTTTAACAGTTAGTTTCAGCAAGTAGAATTTTAGATACACTTTAGGTTCTTAGTGCCAGGTTGGTAGTGACTTGAATAAAATAGTGTTACTCTCTTCTAGTGATTTTTTTTTTTTTTTAAACTGGATGAAATAAGGCCTAGAAGTAGCTGAAGATCTAGTTGGGCTTTCTCAGAACTAAGTGTGGTCATTATATTGGTTGCTCTCATCCTTCAAAGGTTGGGAAGGAACTTCAAGCCTCATCTGAAGAGAATGAAGGTAGCTTTATCAAGTATCCTGGAAATCTATTGGATGCAGAGTTTCCAATATTACCTTTTTTGTCTTATAGTGCATTTTCTGACAATATAATTGGAATCTCTCTTACTAAAATAAAAATCCTTTTATAAAGTAGAAAGTTTTTATCAGCTAAGCTGAAAAGGTATCTTAATTTTCATGCAGCCAAAAAGCAAGGATTTATATTTGTTAATTTATGAAATCAGTGCTGTGTGTCAATACTTGGGGAGAATGTTAAAAAAATAAACTGCCTCCCTCTTCAAAACTTGAAATGAAGGAAGAACAAGTTAAGGTAAGGATTATCATTGACCAGAAATAAAAGAAGGAAAAGAAAGTCCAAACTTCGAAACCTTTGTAACTACTTTCATTTGTCTCTACTCTGATTTCCTATACCTTTACCTCAAAATTTTCCCTTTCCGTTACTTACGTTCTTTCTGTTTTGATTTTGTTGTTTGTGTTTATTGCCTGTATTTATCTTTGTTGTCCTTCTTTGCCAAAGTAGTTAACTTCTACAGGAGTTTATTTCAGTGTATCTCTAAATTATCTTGAGAGACCGCTCCAAAGAAACTAATTAATGTTTAAAATACATGTCACAAAGTATTTTGGATAAAAGTTGGATTAGAGAACATGTAACTAAATTTACAACAGCGAAGTTAGAATTCAGAGGCTGTGAATCATCTCTGACCTACAGGGGAGGACCTGTCTTATTTATTGAGTAATGAATATTTAGACAATTAATAAATTGATCAACACAGTGGAAAAAGAGTAGATTGGGTAAGCCTTGGGATATTTACTCTGATGCTGAAGTCAAATTATAAGAGAGTGATCAATTTCTGTTTAAAAAACACTCGTGTAAGAAGTATTCATTCTTGTATTATAATCCATTACTGTGTTTTTTGGTGGATGGAGGTACTTCTTACTTTTCCTGCCTTTCTTTATATTTTAGAGGTAGTATTCAAGGAACAGAAGATAACAAGAAATTCAGCATTTCTCCTTTTATGACTTTCTGTTTCTTTTTCCTTAGGTGACAGTTGACAAAGGCATTCTTCAAAAGCTACTTTTTAAAAAAAATTACTAGTATGTTAAAATTATAAGTTTCTTTTGTTAGGTAGTTACAGTTCTTATTTTTCTTTTTTTGCTTGTTGTATGATTTAATGGTGTGAATCTTAGATAAATGTTCAGGGTTGTGAATGAAAGTTTAGGTTCTTTTAAGGTTTACACTGAGTTTAAAGAATTTATGCTTTTTTTTTTTTTTTTTTTTTTTTTTGGATTAGTGCAAAGCAGCTGGTCCGAGGAGAACCCAATGTTTCGTATATCTGTTCTCGGTACTATAGGGCACCAGAGTTGATCTTTGGAGCCACTGATTATACCTCTAGTATAGGTAAGTACTGAATATGGATATAATGGCTTATAATTATTAATTACATCTTATTTTTAGTAATTTAGTATTACTAATCTATACTTTCACTTAAATATAAAAATAGGGATGACCTAAAATCTGTTTCTCCTTAAAGACTGATGTGCAAAAATGTGTAGAGTATTTTAAATGTCAACTTTCAGAATTTAAGGTATATTTATTATTTCTTATTAAGGTTTCTGGGATTTTTTTATTATGATTATGATTATGATTATGATTATGTTTGTTTTTAACTTTTAAAATTTCAAATAAATCCTAAGTGTATCTTTTCTTTCTTAAAATTTTAGTTCTCCTGAAATACTAACTTCTGAGCTTGATCACTATTTGGAGAAGTTGCATTCATAACATTGATGATGAAAATGATGGCCATATTGTTTTCATTCCTACTATGTTATCCCAGTTGCTTATTTGCTGTTGAGTCAAGTCACAAGAAAACAATTCTTTTTCATTTGTTTGGCTAAACCCATTGATTCTGTAGAAGTCTTCACAAAAGATCTTTAGTGATTAGAACGAATTGAATAGGGATAATTTGCTTCTGTCTTCAATGACTTCTTCTTCCCCATTTTAGGATACTAATAAAAGTGAACATAGTACTATCAGCTGCACATGAATGGTAAAGCTAAGAGAGGAGGAGCAACCTTAGGCTAGGTGTACACGTAACTGTCAGAATTATTTTATTGTTACATTCTGTTTCTGAAGAGAATTCCTTAATCCAAAAACAGAACCAAAAGTATACAAATACCAAACCAGCCAACCAAAAAGAACCCATAGTTGCAGAACTCTAAGAAAAACCAGAATGTGGACAGTTTTTGTCTTTTAATACAAGTGGAAATTTTCTGATATGAACACAGACCTCTAAACAGAAACACATTACCATTTTTATTTTGCCTAAAGGACAGAAATGCCAAAGAGCAATTTGATTTGTGCCAAGGGACCCAGAGTTTTACTTATCATTTCTTTTGCACCATTAGTGCAAATGTCAACACAGTGAAAAAGGTAGATAATATCTTGATATTCTTATGAAAATAGTTCTACCCATTAGGACCTCTTTAAAGGTCCAGGGGTCCCAGAGCTCTGCAGACCATACTTTGAGAATGGCTACACTGGAAAGAGAGTATAATCGTGTGTGTGTGTGTGTGTGTGTGTGTCCGTGTCCATGTGTGTGTGTAATGCTGACAGTTTCATCATTGCTGTTATATGGCCTATGTTAAGGGGCAAATGAGAAAGAGCAAAAGGGTATTTTGGTTGGAGTAGAACTAGATTTGAGTTCTAGGACTGTTACTACTTAACTAAGCATGGAGGTTGCTAACAGTTCTACCTACTTTTCTGAGTTGCTGTGAAGATTAAATAAAATATTAGTGAAAGTACTAAAGAAATGGAAGAAGGTATTTGTTTCATGCTTTTTGTTAACTTGACTCTCTGCAAGAGCAAATTTCAGCCCTTTATCTTTGGAAATATCCTTGGACTTTACAGCTGCTCTGTATTTTATTCAAATATATGATACTGATCATTCACATACCAGATATTGGGATGAGTTGTGGTCACCTATTTAGGATCACCCAAAATAAATGCAGTTTGCTTCTTTTAAAAAAAAAGTCATGACCACATCATGTGACACATTAATAAGGCATGTATTTAAAAAAACCTCACTACCCGCTTAATAGTGCATTACTTCTATAAATGTCCATGTGCCTTAGCAGTTCCATGGAATCATCTTGCAAAAGAAGAGCATTTTAGTCCATTTTCTCTATTAGGAATCACTTCTCTGGATGTTATGAGTGCCTCCTTTCCAATAATAGCCTCCTTTGTATGGCTAATACCAGAATCTGACTTTCTAGGCTTAGGACTCACTAATGCCACTGATTCAACTTTGGTCTTTTGAACCCTAATAAGCCTGGATTTGGCCTCCCTTTTTAGACTTGGATATTTCCTCTCATGACTCTGGTGATTTGAAGACAGAAACAAAAGTATTAAGAAGTGTGCTAATGCAGATACATTTTAGAAATATTTTTAACAATTGTTTGAAATGAGAGAGTAGCTGGTTCTGAGTAGATTATTGTCCTATTTGTATATAACCAGAGCTCAGGCTGATGGCTCTGATTATATTATCTTACTGTGAAATGGCAGAGAACAAATGGTTCTTCGGATGAAGATTTGAGTTTATAGACCTTCGAAGAAGCAGTTAGTTATTCTCTGACAGTGGTGTCTTGACTGGGAATTGAAATTGGGTTCCAGGTGTAGCTCTCCTATTTAGTAGCTTTACCTTGGACAAGTCCCTGATCTTTCTTGTGCCTCAGTTTTCTTATCTGTGAATTAACTATGTTTAAATGATCTTGAAAGATTACTTTTACCAGGAATGAGCGTTAAGTATGAAGCAGAACACTATTTTGGTTGAAATCCCCAAATAACCAGATAAGTCAATGGGCCAGAGTGCTTATTTTATTATACCTCCTGTTTTATTCTATTTGGAGAATATTATTCATTTGTCCCATTTAGTATGAACAGAAGAGATTTTGGTTTCTCCCAGAAAGTGAATGGTAAATACCTTGGTTTTGGTAGTTTGCATGAGTAACATTGAGGACCATTGGTATAGTTGCCACCTGAATTTTAGGATAATTAGTCTGTGGCAACCACTAAGCAATAGTGTTCTTTAATAGTTTATTCCTTGTCTCCCGTATTTGTACCTAAATCCAGTGTAAGAAAGTATTTCCCATGGTTTTTTAATAAATATTTAATTATTCCCCTGTAGTTTTCCAGCCTTGTCTTCTGAGATGAATTATTTTCTATTGTAAAGAAATGAGTGCGTATTACCTTCCATCTAATTGGCTAGGTAAAGGCATATTTTTAAACTTAGATCAAAATAAAGCTTTTACGTTAATGAAGATATATATCTTTTGTCCCTCCATCTTAAGAGTTAGTATTATTTGGCTTTGAATGAAGTAGTGTTCTTAGCAGGTTTTAATATTTGCCTCATTTAGCAATTACCTAGTATATCAAGGAGGGCTCTTTTTGGTCAGTGCTTGCAAAATAGGTGTCTTGGTTATCATTGCTTAGAACTGGACAAGATGATCTTGAATTTCTTATATAAATTTTTTGTCATTGTTTTCCTATGTCAGTAAAAAGTTAGTCACCGGCAGGGATATCTTATCCTTTTTGGTAATGCATCTCACCGTATCAGACCTCTTAAATTATTTGTTGACCCCATGCCATTCACCGTTCTTCTCCTTTCTTACTGGTAGATGAGAAGGCCCACCAGAGATTTATGTTCATCGTCTAAAGCACTTGATTGTTGGTTCATACAAAACCCAGGAATCTCAGGCATCCAGAAACTGAAAATTAGCTTTTCCTTGCAGAAGGTCTTAATGGTGGGCTATAAATAGATTGACCATATAATTTAACTTCTTATTTGGTAATACTTTTAAAAGAGAAAGAGGATGCTATTAGTGATTATCCAAGTACAATAAATCTAAACCAGGACTACCTTGGGTAAGCCAGGATTGTATCCTTTAAATTATTTTTTAATTAATTAAAATTTTTTATAAATTATTAAAACTTATTTAAATTATTTTTTAAAAGTTTACTCTCAGGATTGAGGTTTCCATTTTTATTTAAAAGTGAATTATTTTGGGTTTTTTTCCCCTTAAAATGTTTTAATTTTACAACAAAATAATACACTGGCAGGCTCATATCTCACATACCCATCCCAGTTTGGACTTACTATCCCTCCTTAATGTTATTTTTTTTCCTTTTCTCATTTATATTTCCACTTTTTTCCCCCTTCTCCTTACTCTTTCTGCTTGGTTTCTGACTCTGCTTGTGTTCATGTACCTTTATACTCATTCTCATGTCTCTTATTTCCGTTTGTGCTTTTCTTTTGCTGTGATGCAGCTCTTCTTCTTTTCCCTAACCTCCTGTCACCTTATACTTCTTTTTTTAACATGAAAAATTCATGTATTGAAAAACTAAGCACAAAAAACTTCTAGTTGGCTAAAATAAGCAATTCACTCTTGAATAATTTTATTTTTTGTAGATGCTATATATAGTCAACTTCTTATCCACCTTACCACCTGATATGGCATAATAGCATGACAATTTACATATTGAAAATTAATGATTATCTCTCTAATCTTAACCTTGACCTCTTCAAGTATTTTCCCTTTGTCTTTTTTTAAGTTTTTATTTAAATTCCAGTTATTTAATATACAGTGTAATATTAGTTTCAAGTGTACAATACAGTGATTTAACACTTGCATATAAAACCCAGTGCTCATCACAAGTACACTCCTTAAACCCCATCACCTATTTGACCCATCCTCCACCCACCTCACCTGATAACCATCAGTTTGTTCCTTATAGTTGAGAGTCTGCTTCTTTGTTTGCCTCTCTCTCTTTTTTCCCCTTTGCTTATTTGTTTTGTTTCTTGAATTCCACATATGAGTGAAATCATATGGTATTTTTTTCTTTGACTTACTTTGCTTAGCATAATACTCTCTTGCTCCATTCTTGTCTGTCTTTGCAAATGGCAAGATTTTCATTCTTTTTTATGGCTGAGTAATATTCCTTCATATATACGTGTGTGTATGCATATATATGTGTACGTGTGTATGTGTGACCATCCGTCCATTAATGGCTCCATAATTTGGCTATTGTAGATAATGTTGCTATAAACATTGGGGTGTGTATATCCCTTTGGATTAGTATTTTTTTATTCTTTAGGTAAATACCTAGAGTGCAATTGCTGGATCTTGGGGTAGTTCATTCTATTTTTAACTTTTTGAGGAAATTCCATACTGTTTTCCAGAGTGGCTGTACCAGTTTGCATTGCTACCAGCAATGGAAGAGGGTTCCCTTTTTCCACATCCTCACCTTCACCTGTTGTTTCTTGTGTTGTTGATTTTAGTCATTCTGACAGATGTGAGGTAATAGCTCATTGTAGTTTTGATTTGTATTTCCCCAATGAACAGTGATATTGAGCATCTTTTCATGTGTCTTTTGGCCATTTTCCCACATTTTGGGAAAATGTCTATTCATGTCTTCTGCCCATTTTTTAATTGGAATATTTATTTTTGCATGTGTGTTGAGTTTTATAAGTTCTTTATATATTTTAGATACTTTTTAACAGATTTGCCATTTGCAAATATCTTCTCCCAATCTGTAGTCTTTCTTTTAATTTAACTGATTGTTTCCTTCTGTATATAGAAGCTTTTTATTTTGATCAATCCAGTTGTTTATTTTTGCTTTTGTTTTCCTTGCCTCAGGAGACATATCTAGAAAGAAGTTGCTATGACCGATGTCAGAGAGGTTATTTCCTGTGTTTCTCTCTAGGATTTTTATGGTTTCAGGTCTCACATTTAACTTTTTAATCCATTTTGAATTTATTTTTGTGTTTGATGTAAGAAAGCAGTTTCATTCTTCTGCACGTTACGCTCCAGTTTTCCCAACACCGTTTGTTGAAGAGACTGTCTTTCCCATTGGATATTCTTTCCTACTTTGTCGAGGATTAATTGTTGTGGGTTCATTTCTGGGTTTTCTGTTCTGTTGATCTATGTGCCTATTTTTGTAGCAATACCATATTGTTTTGATCACTACAGCTTTGTGTGATAAACTTGAAGTCCAGAATTGTGATGCCTCCAGCTTCTCTTTTCTTTTTTAGTTTGCTTTGGCTATTTGGGGTCTTTTGTGATCCCTACAAGTTTTAGGATTGTTTGTTCTAAGTCTGTGAAAATTGCTGGTGGTATTTTGACAGAGATTGCATTAAATGTTGATTTGGGTCATATAGACATTTCAACAATATTTGTTCTTCTGATCCATGAGCATGGGATATCTTTCCTTTTCTTTGTGTCATCTTCAGTTTCTTTCCTCAGTGTTTTATAGTTTTCAGTGTACAGATTTTTTACATCTTTAGTTAAGTTTATTCTTTTGGTTTTTGGGAGTAATTGTAAATGGGACTGTTTCCTTAATTTCTCTTTCTGCTGCTTCATTATTGGTGCATTAAAATGCAACAGATTGTGGTACATTGTTTTTTTTATCCTGTGAGTTTACTGAATTCCTTCATCAGTTCTAGCACTTTCTAGTGGAATCTTTTGGGTTTTCTATATAGAGTATCGTATCATCTGCAAATCAAGAAAGTTTATTCTTACTTGCCAGTATGGATGCCTTTTATTTCTTTTTGTGGTCTGATTGCTGTGACTAGGACTTCTAGTGCTATGTTAAATACCAGTGGTGAGAGTGGATATCCCTGTCTTGTTCTTCACCATAGGGGAAAAGCTCCCAGTTTTTCCCCATTGAGGATGATATTAGCTGTGAGTTTTTCATATATGGCCTTTATTGTGTTGAGGTATGATCCCTCTAAACCTACTTATTGAGAGGTTTTTTTTTTATCATGAATGGATATTATACATTGTCACATGCTTTTGTTGCATCTACTGAAATGATCATATGGTTCTTGTTCTTTCTTTTATTAATGTAGTATATCAAGTTGATTGATTTGTGAATATTGAACCATACTTGCAACACAGGAATAAATCCCATTTGATCATGGTGAATTTTTTTTAATGTATTGTTGGATTCAGTTTGCTAGTATTTTATTGAGAATTTTTATATCCATGTTCATCAAGGATATTGTCCTGTAGTTCTTTTTTTTTATTGGAGTCTTTAGGTGATTTTGGTATGAGAATAAATAGAATGAGTTTGGAAGTTTTCCTTCCTTTTTCTATTCTTTAGGATTTGTGAAATAAAATTTATTCCTCTCTTTGCATTTTAAAATGGAAATATATTTAAGTGCATTCTTTCATCAGTCATATTACAACACAAAAGCCAACCATTTAAAGCTTAAAATTTTTTATCAGAGTTTGCATTGGTTTAAAACTCTGTGTATAGAGATTGAAGACTTGTTTGTTGCTATTTTGTAAGCACTGCCAATGTACAGAGGTTATATCACTTTGACTTATTTTAGAGTATGATAAGTAGATAATCATACCCCATGTTTTGGTGCTATAATCCCATCTTGGTTGTTGAAGATTTGAACACCTGATATTTGATAATTAAATGGACTTGACCCTTTGTTGGAATTTGCTTATTGGCCTTTTTCCTCTTTGGTAAGTTTACACTACAAGGATAATTTGATGACTTTCTCCCTCGGTTTTGGATTGTACAGTTTTTTGCTTGTGACATTTACTCTGTGATCAGAGTAAAACTAGGAAATGTATACAAATAGTTTTCAATGCAACTTAAGCTACAAGCATTAGTAACTCTTAGTAATGGTAACTCTTGTTTTCTTTATAGACGTATGGTCTGCAGGCTGTGTGTTGGCTGAGCTGTTATTAGGACAACCAATATTTCCAGGGGACAGTGGTGTGGATCAATTGGTGGAAATAATCAAGGTGAGAAGTTTGAATCAGAATTTTTGAATTGCAGGGAGTTTTGTTGTTATTCTGAGAATCCATATCACCCACACCAACAAAAAACTTAAAAAATGGAGAAAGTGATCTAATATCCCATAAAAAGGTCAGCTACAGAGGAGTTATAAGAACACAGCCTCTTGGTTTCTAATTGAGTTACTCTTCTGTTATATGATCATTTAAAAGGTATCTTAGATATCTGATGCAAAAAAAAATTGGATATATCTGTTATTTAAATTACTTAAAAGCCATAAGATCACTAAAATATATAAAAACCAAATAAAAGCACAAGCTATATGTATTTTTACTCACTCTGTCCTCTCTGCTCCTAATATTCTGCTGAGCACATGGTGCTTATATTTTTCAATATATAAGTATTTGTAAAATGAAAGAATGACTGTCTACTTGTATAAGCAGACCACTGATAGAAGCAGAATTTTGACTTAGGAGTTTAACATAAGTTAATTTATTAGCTCTTACAAGCACTTTTATTAACAATACCAGACTTAAAATATTATTACCTTGGAATTAATATTGTCTCTTAACAGTAAGGCTGAGGTTTTAATTGATTTTTTAAATGTAATTTTTAAAAGTTCTTAATATTTGAGACCTTAAAGTTCCCACCCTCTTAAAAAAAAAAAAATCTAGTGTCTGTATATTTAGACCACTAGATTGCTTCATTCTAAGGTTACAGTTTGTCCAAAGCAACAGCACTGCTTTCTTTTGGGTTTTAGTCTTGATTTGCTGAATATTTCATAGAAATGTAAAGTTCAAAATCTCCTTAGAGATGTAGTCCAATTCTCCAATCAGTGAAAGAACCATCTTCGTTATATTCCTGACAGATGGATTTCCAGTGTTTCCTTGAATACTTCCAACATCAAAATACTGCTTTGGGATTCAGTCTGCTCTATGTCTAAACACCTTGAATTTAGTTTTTCTTTGCTGAGCTATAACTCCTCAGTAGCTTTTATCAGTTGTACACAGGACTATGATTACATTACTTAAAATTCCTTGTACTTCATTCTATAAAAATATGTCACTTTTGGTAAGGTGATTTTGCTAAATATTAATGTGTGCAAGTATGGTTAAAAAGATCAGCAAGTGATCAGAAATCTTCCTTACTATCTATATGACTTTTTTATGATTTGCACCTGAGACCTCTGTGGTATTTGCAGTCTTTTGGGGGTAACCATCTTTTAGTTTCAAATTAAACTTTAACCTTTGTTCATCAGATTTACTTTCTGATTCCCACACCATACTCAGATCTAATAAGTTCAGATAGTTTGGTCATTTGATTTCCTAAAAGCTCATTCCACATCCACATTATCCCTGTATTAAACTCTAATATAGGGGTTGGCAGCCTTTTTCTTTAGAGAGCTAGATAAAATATGTTAGGGTTTAGGAGCTAAAGCACAAATCAAGGAAGGATGTCCTAGAAGTATACAAAAAGAGAAAACAAATTTCATTGTGGAAATTTATAATAATTGAGCACAAATTTTTTGTAATACAAATCTACTAATTAGAAGATTGGAGTTCTTTGGAGGGGGGCTGTAACATTTCTTTTAATTGAGATTCAAAGTTCGTATTCTCTATCATCAAATTGACTGCAAATTATTATCTGTAAAATCAGTCGTTAGTTCATAGGCCCAAAAAAACACATGAGATTGGGCTGTAGTTTAACCCATACTGTGGTACAACTATTCAGCATTTCTTTTACCCCAGGCTTTCACTTGATGTACTTGAGCTCACCATACTACAATTCTGTGGGCATATTGCTATTCTATTTGTCATTTATGTTCAGCTTATTAGAATTATGTTGCTTTTCTATGGATTATAGTTTAGAACTTTGTGATGATTTATTGTTTGTCATTAATTTCAGTTCATACTTGATACAAGTGAAATTACTATCTATCTCATGCTTGCCATCATATCTTATAAACCTTTATATCTAGAGCTTTTTGCACCACCACTATTATAGTCCTTTCAATTCAGTTTTCTCCTTAGTTTGTATTTATTTAATAGTAGAAACTGTCAGTTTGTTATTAATGATTTAACACTTCATTTTTATTTAGGGCTTATTTGTTTTAAGTTGTCCATGATGAGTTTGTAGTAGTAGGCCAACTCTAAAACGAAATACTCTTTTCATTAATGTGTTATCTTGTCCTCTTGGATTTATATGTGAGGAACATAGTCACAACCCTGCTGTAGTTCTAAGACGACTATCTCTACATGTTTTGAAGGTAATATAAATAAGGGAGTTAGGATCCCAGAGCACTTTGGAATATCCAGCTTCTTGATCTGTTTTAGAGTTTTAAGCATAACTCCCCAGAATAAATGAAATCCCAGTATTAGTTTACCACCCATTTGGTGACCTGAAGTTTATACATTACATTGAGATTAATAGACATTGTGTTGTGTGTGTGAATAGCATGACTCTACATCCTATTGCACGGAGGTTAAATAAACATTGTACAGGTTTTGTGTATATGTTTAATATAGCTCTAAAATCTTGTTGATCCTGTATTTCTGTTCCCTAAATATTTAATATCTCTGATGTTTCACTGAAATAAAAATACATAACTAATCCTAAGGTAGTTACTCTTCTAGTTTTCCTGATCTAAATCGTAAATTAGAAAAGTTGTATAGGTTAGCTTTCAAAGTTCAGTGTTACAAAACACATTTTACATTTTAAACAGATATGGTCATTATTGCTAATCAGGAGTTCAAGAATAGATTTGAATTTTACATGAAATGTGGTCTTGTAAGTGCCCAAATCAATTCTCAGGTTTTTTGAGGTAATAGTAATTAGGGAATCCATAAAAACCTCTTCTTTTCTGCTACTTTCCCTTTAAAATTTCATGGGGATTCCTTTGGAGTATCTGGAGGTAGCTGAACCCCCTGTAAAATACTCTTCTCTCTGAATCTGAGTTTATGCAAAAAAATGAATAGTCATCCAGCAGATTTCAAGTGTTTTATATGTGGTAGACTTGCCTCATTACTTTATAAACTTTCTGAGCAGGGACTTTCTTTATAATTGTGTGTCATTATCCAAGGGCACCAGAATAGTTTCCAGTAAAGATTTAAATTGAATTAAACTGCAAGACAGTCATTGTTCATTCATGAATTTGGATTACTTAGGAATTAATAAGAAAAGTTGTGATTGTTGTATATGTTGTTCATTAAATTTTATTGGCTCAGATCTCCATGCCAATAATTTGTAGCATGAGTAATACAGTTTTATAAACTGAGCTTAACTTCGTCTCATTCTAACCAACCTTTTTAATCTCCTCTCTCCCTACCCTCTAATAAGAAGACTTCTGCAAAATATTTAGGACAAATCCAATTATGTTATGGTCAAATAGGTTAAAAGTATAAAGCAGAATGTAATTGAAAGTCTTGAAAAAAAATCATTTCTAAGCATGAAGTACACTTAATTTTCTGAGGTTGATTTCATACGTAGGATTGTTAGATCAGGATTTCATTATGCCAGGGACTTCTTAAATAAGATTTATTTTTCTTAAATTCTTCCTTAAAATACTAGTTAAAATAACCTCAAGAAATATCTGACGTGGTTTCAGATATCTGATGAAAAATACAGTATTTGGGGAGACCCTGTACCAGGAGTTTCACAAACATTGGTTCAGTGACATAGCATTGTCCCACGGCATCTCTGCTATCAGTCATAGCAATACAGTTATTTAGAAAAGAGTCTCTGAAAACTTGGAGGAGGTACCTTTTTTTTAATGACAATAATTTTTTTTAATATAATTATGCTGTATTTTCTATGCTCAGTTCAGAAGACTGAGAAAACACAGGCATACAAATACAAAGAATAGAACAGAAACAGTCACTATTCTGGAACATCATGAAAAATAACTTCTATAAATATTTTGATATCCTTTTCTGTGCATCTATATGTTTAAACAAAAATGACATGAATAATCCATTTCTCACAAGAAGCATGTTTTGACTAAGTGATCTTTGAAAATGACTAGATTCTGGTGTATGATTATATTCTGAAGTACATAATTGATACTGAGAAGAATAGCATTATGAAGGTAAAGTGATATATTATTGCCTTGGAAAGAAATTACATGATATATTTGACTTCTCAAAGATTTGATCATTAACTTATATAAATGACATGTACCCCGTATTCCCCAAATGAATTGAAGTTGAAGCACTCTATGAAGCTCTGGACCTGGGAATGCTATAAATTTTACTAACAGTTTATTTTCCCCCTCCAAATTCTAAAATATAAATTTCAAGTAAGGAAAGGGAAACTCAGTGCAAAGTTTAATTTCTGGATTAAAGTATCACAAAACCAAAAGTTTGAAAGAAACCAATTTTTTTTTGTAGAATTTCAAATTTTAAATTAATTAGTGTTTGTAGAGATATGCCTTTATTTACTATAAACATCTACTTAGACTTACTAATAATTTGACCATTGCTTTCTAATGGAAGGGTTTTAGGGCAGAATTAGAGTCCCATCTCTTGATGATAGAATTTCAGTAGCTTCCATAAGTTTTAGATTTGGATATATCTCTTTTAGAAAAACATGTTTTAGAAAAACATGACAAATACATAAATTATTTGTAGTAATAAAATTGTTATAAGGCAATTAAAGTTACTTAGTGGGTTAAGTAAGTTAAGCTCAGTGGGTTAAGCCTCTGCCTTCGGCTCAGGTCATGATCTCAGGGTTCTGGGATCGAGCCCCGCATTGGGCTCTCTGCTCAGCAGGGAGCCTACTTCCTCCTCTCTCTCTGCCTGCCTCTCTACCTACTTGTGATCTCTATCTGTCAAATAAATAAATAAATATTTAAAAAATAGATAAATAAAAATCTTAAAAAATATATATAAGATAATCTTCCATATTTAAAAAAAAGTGTTTTTTACCTTAAAAAACAACTTTTACTAAATTGTTGTTTAATTTCTCTTAGCAATAATTACTCAATTTAGATACCTGCCTAGGTAGCTCTTATATAGGTAAGAGCTAATAAAATCTTATCTTTAGTAGAAGCTTTATTTAAGAATTTGAAAGTAGGAAACAGTAAGAATCCAGATAATCTTTTGATTTTGTTATTACAGCTAAGTAGGTGGGATTATGATGCCTATTGGCAGAGAAAGATTTAGAAAAAAAGATTTAGCAGTGGAGAGTAGAATTAAGGGGAGAGGCAAAAGAGAGGATTTTCACTTTTTATTGTTCTGTGATGTTGATTTTTTTCAAACAGTCTTATCTTTTAGTGGTCACAGAGACTATGAAAACAAAAATGTTTTCAATTGTGCTGGAATCTTTTATTAGCAAACAAAAACATATTAAGAGCCACATTTTATTATAAATGTTTGCCTAAATAATTGTTTTCCTAGTCTTCCAGTTTGATCACTGTTTATAGTATAATTTAGACAAAGAGATCAGTGATTACTTTACTTCTCAAAAGTCTGCATTTTCAGGTATTGGGAAACTACTGCTAATCACAAAAGCTGCCACTCCTTGAGACTTTACTTTGCATCAGGCATTGAGCTAAGCACTAGACATACAATACCACATTTAACCCTTAAATTAATCCTAGGAAAATGATGGTGATTACCACCACCACCATATCCGGGAAAGATTGGGTGATTCACCCAATTTACCAATTTACTAAATTTTATAGCTCAGGGAGAAAAATATGGTCCTTATGTCAATTTGATATCCAGAACTGATTGAACGATATTTATTATATATTATCTATAAACTTTTATTATATATAATCATTAATATTATATATATCATATGTAAAATGTGATCACAAACTAAAGGAAAAAGGCCCTCAATCTCATTATAATGAATATACCAGATTAGTTCAAGATGTTTTTGGATTAGGTCTAATTGTGTTTCACCTAAAGTAATCAAAGTTATAATGGTGGATTTCTTTGCTTTCAAGTACAGCTCAACCTTAACTTTCATTATATTTGTTTAGCAAATGTTTTAGATTTTCAGTTATCCTGTCCCCCTATTATGGCTTGTTCAGTACCTGTATGCATCATTCTCCTTTCCTTGCTTAACATTTTCACTATCCAATAGTCTCTCAGACAGAACTTTAAGATATTAATTAAGCTAGACTTTAATAAGTATAAAAAATATTTATTTTCCCAAGATTTTTGATGGATTCATGATGTATCTTTGCTAACATGCTTATGGAGTTTAATCATATATTACCTGGGGACTTTTTTTTTTTTTTTTAAAGATTTTATTTATTTATTTGTCAGAGAGAGAGCGAGCACAGGCAGACAGAGCGGCAGGCAGAGGCAGAGGGAGAAGCAGGCTCCCCACAGAACAAGGAGCCCGATGTGGGACTCGATCCCAGGACTCTGGGATCATGACCTGAGCCGAAGGCAGCGGCTCAACCAACTGAGCCACCCAGGCATCACCTGGGGACATTTCTTATATTCTGGAGCTCTTGTGTTGGTAACAGACCACAGGAACTATATATTAAACTTAATTCTATCTCTTTTTTCCACTTTCCAGAACATGTAAGTATACTTCATTATACATTATGGTATACACTTTTACTTATAATACATATATTGTTTGTAATTATAAATAAAATATTTGATTGCTTAATACATTCTCTTATTATTTAAATTTTTCCATGTTTATTACTGACTGGAACAGCAATTTTTAATAATTTTTGGATCCTGGGGCGCCTGGATGGCTAAGTGGGTTGAGCCTTTGCCTTCAGCTCAGGTCATGATCTCAGGGTCCTGGGATCGAGTCCCGTATTGGGCTCTCTGCTTGGCAGGGAGCCTGCTTTCTCCTCTCTCTCTCTGCCTGCCTATCTACCTACTTGTGATCTCTCTCTGTCAAATAAATAAATAAAAATATTTAAGAAAAAAAAATAATTTTTGGATCCTGTACCACTTTGAAAATCTGTTTATAGCAATGGACTCTCCTCCAGAAAAATGCATACATACCAGAATTTTACATATAGTTTCAGGTGATTCTTGGGCTTTCTGAAGCTCATCCAGGAGCCCTAGGTTAAATATCCCTATACTAGTACAAGGTACTATGGTTATACTTTTTGGTAACTGTATAGTGAATATTACTTCATCATTTTTTAAAGCAAGTAAGTAAAGGAGCCATTAGATAATTATTTTAATGTAATTGCTCATCTGCATTGTTACATTAAATTTAGTGTTTTCCATAGACCAAAAGAAATTTCCGTTTTAACTTACTGCTGTGAAATTTTATTGGCTCTACAATAACTTATTCGTACTTGGTTAAATCTCTGTTTACTGTAGGTGTGGAAAGTGGTTTTCTGGCAATGTGACTCATTACATCTTTTGACTTGAGAATGACATCCATTTGAAATCTTTACTTTCTGGGGCGCCTGGGTGGCTCAGTGGGTTAAAGCCTCTGCCTTCGGCTCAGGTCATGATCCCAGGGTCCTGGGATCGAGCCCCGCATCAGGCTCTCTGCTCAGCGGGGAGCCTGCTTCCCTCTCTCTCTGTCTGCCTCTCTGCCTACTTGTGATCTCTGTCTGTCAAATAAATTAAAAAAAAAAAAAATGAAATCTTTACTTTCCCCAAAATAACAAGTGTGAGATCATTTAATAAGTTGCCAATATATGTTTTATCTAAAGAAATTTTACACACAAATGAAGTTTTATGACCTTGTCATCTCAAAAGTAATTTACTGATAGTCATATTTTAGGATCCGTGTCAAAAAAAACCATTCATAGGATTGCTCATATTGGGATATACATACCCTTTACTTAGCAATTAACACATTCTTTTGCACAGTTGTGCAAAAAGTTGAATTATTTTGTGTATTTGCTTACTCTCAAGGCCCTAGTTTAATATATTATTTTTCTTTGGCATAAAGATGTAAAGGGGCAGTTGAGAAATGGGTCAGAGTCAGAAATCTGTCAAGTTAACAGCATTCATAATCCAGACCCTAATTTCAAGACCAGTGTTGAGAAATCTCTGCTTCCTTTTTTTAGCAAAAGGTTAGAAATGTTGAGAGCAATGATTCTTAACAGTTGAGCAGTGAAAAAAATATAAAGAAACACTGGAATCTTAGGGTCATTTATAGTTTATAAAAGTGTACTGAATCCTGTATCATATTTATAAAACAAAATGTTTTGTTTTATTGATACACATGATAGAAAACATGAAAAAAGTCACTATAGTGTTAGTGATTCTCAAAGGAAGGAAGAGTTGGGTGATGTGTGAAGAAAATATTTACATGTCCTGGGGGCGCCTGAGTGCTCAATTGGTTAATTGTCTGCGCTCTGCTTAGGTCATGATCCTAGGGTCCTGGAATCAAGTCTCACATTGAGCATCCTGTTCAGCAGGGAGTCTGCTTCTCCCTCTCCTTTTCCCTCTCCCTCTGCCTCTCCTCCAGCTTGCTCTCTTTTGCTCACTCTCTCTCTCAAATAAATAAACAAAATCTTAAATAATAAATAAATTAAATTTTTAAAAAATTTTTATTTATTTATTTGACAGACAAGAGATCACAAGTAGGCAGAGAAGCAGGCAGAGAGAGAGAGGAGGAAGCAGGCTCCCTGCTGAGCAGAGAGCCCGATATGGGGCCTATCCCAGGACCCTGGGATCAGGACCTGAGCTGAAGGCAGAGGCTTAACCCACTGAGCCACCCAGGTGCCCCAGTAAATAAAATCTTTAAAAAATATATTTACATGTCTCAAAAGGGGGTGTGATATTTTTTTAAAGAAGTTATTCTTTTTTTTTTTTTTAAGATTTTATTTATTTATTTGACAGATAGAGATCACAGGCAGGCAGAGAGGCAGGCAGAGAGAGAGAGAGAGAGGGGAGGAAGCAGGCTCCCCGCTGAGCAGAGAGCCCGATGCGGGGCTCAATCCCAGGACCCTGGGATCATGACCTGAGCCGAAGGCAGAGGCTTTAACCCACTGAGCCACCCAGGCGCCCCAGGGGGTGTGATATTTTTAAATTTAGAAAAACAAAGTAGGTTTTTTTTCCTAACTGTGAAGAGATTCTGATCCCACCCCCACTCCCATCCCCCACCACCATACCGCTTCCACTCCTTTCCTTTTTTTATTCATTTGTGAGCATACTACTTTGATTGAGATTCACCTAGGGAAAAAAGGTCTTTTTTGACTCCTGTGAATATGTGTTAGCCAAGAATGACTTTTACTTATATTCAGCAGTTTGCTAAATCAAAACAATAGCTACCTTTTTGGGGAGAACGAGAGGACTTGTTTCCAAGTATAAAATTTTATTCAAGAAATAACGAGAGCGAAAGCAGTCTTTAAAAAAAGTAATGAAACTGGAGTAATTGTAATTCCAATTTTAGAAACTTATTATGTGACTGTAGTAATCAAGAGAAGTGCATATACAATGGGCTAGTATTTGGCTGTAAGAAAGAAGGAAATCCTGCCATTTTCAACAACATGGTTGGACTTTAAAGGCATAACCCTAATGGAGATAAGTCTGACAGAGAGAGACAAATACTGCATGGGATCACTTATATGTGAAATCAAAAAAAGAAAAGGAAAGAAAGAAAAAAGTCATAATCATAGAAAGAGAGAATGGAAAAGTGGTTGCCAAGGGCTGGGGAGTGGGGAGAAATGAGGAAAGGTTGGTAAAAGGTACAGACTTTCAGCTGTGAATAAGCTGTAGTGATCTGATATATAACACGGCAACTATAGTTGATAACACTGCATTATTTAATCAAAATTTGCTGAGGGAGTAGAACTTAAATGTTCTCCAAAAAAAATAAATAAATAAATAAAAATGTCTGGTGTTGTATGTGTTAAAAAGATGGTGGAAATCCTTTCACAATGTATTTATACATCAGATCACCAGGATGTACACTTTATATGTCTTATAATTTTGTCAGTCATGCGAAAAAGAAAGAGAAAAAAAGGCATAGTGGCACAAGCATAGCCCTATAGATCAATGAATTAGAATTGAGAGTCCAGAAATAAACCTTTACATTTAAGGTCATACCTTAAACCCTACAAGGGTTCCAAGGCAATTCAGTGGGGGAAAGAACAGTCTTTTTAGAGCTTGGAACTAAATATCCATATGCAAAAGAGTGATGTTGGACTCCTACCTCATACTGTATTATAAAAACTAACTCAAAATGGATCAGAGACCTAAAGGCAAGAGCCACAACTGTAAAACTTTTGGAAGGAAACCTTTATGACCTTCAATTAAAAAGTGATTTCAATGAAGTTTCCGTAGTGTAGTGGTTATCACGTTCGCCTAACCTAAAAAGTGATTTCTTAGATATGACACATAAGACACAAACAATAATAGAAAAAATATATTCATTGAACTTCGAAATTTGAAACTTTTTTAAAAACATAAAAACCCACAGAATGGGAGAAAAATTTTACAAATCCTATATATTATAAGGTACTTACATTCAGAATATGTTAAGAACTCTTACAACTCAACAATAAAGACAGTCCAATAAAAAATGAGTCAAAGGTCTGAATAAACATTTCTTTAAAAACATCCAAATGGCCAGGAAGCACAAGAAAAGATGCTTACCATCCTTAGTCATTAGAGAAATGCAATTCAGTACCATAATAAATACATCACGGTCACTAGGATAGCTAGAATAAAAAGACAAACAATAACTAGTGTTGGTGAGGATATGGGGAAATTAAAACCCTCACACATTGCTGGTGGGATTGTAGAGTGGTGCAAACCAAAAACAGTTTATATAAATATGTTTAAAATATTAATCATAGAATTACCATATGACCCAGCAATTCCATTTATAGGTCTGTACCTCAGAAAATTGAAAACACAAAAACTGTCTACACAGATGTTCAAAGCAACATCATTTATAGCCAAATAGCGGAAACATTTCAAATGTCCACCATCTGATGAATGAATAAAGAAAATGTCAAGCATGAAAGGCCCCATGTTGTGTGATTCCATTTATGTGAAATGTTCAGAATAAACACATCTGTTTAGATCTGTTAGAAAGTAGGTAAGTAGTTGTCAGGAGCTTGGGAGGAATGGGAATAAAAGTAATTGTTCTTGGGTATAGTGTTTCATTTTGCGGTGATGAACATGTTATAAAATTAGATGACAGTGATGGTTGTACACCTCTGGGAATATACTAACAACCACCAAGTTGTATAATTTAAAGGAATAAATTTCATAATATGTGAAATATATCTCAATAAAGATGTTATTTTTTAAAAAGAATGTGGGCATCTATCTGTGGAACTCTTGGTAAGGTAGCTCTGTTTCCACCATATTTTAAGGAAGGCAGTGAACTCTGATCATAATTTTGCTAAGGACTCCAGAAGACTTCTTATATTTATACATCTACTGGCTCCTAGAAAGAGAGGGGGAACAGATCCAGTTAAGTGATAGTTGGTGTAAGGGTGAATGGTGTAAGAGCATAGACACTTAAAGGGACCCTCCTACACTAGTTCATTCTCCCTAGGCTGAAAACTTTAAATTAGCCAAATCATGCAGTCGTATTCAAATAACATGATAACTTGCTGCCCTTTTCAATTAAGTTCTTTCTTTTTTTTTTTTTTAAGATTTTATTTATTTATTTGACAGAGATCACAAGTAGGCAGAGAGAGAGGGGGAGGCAGGCTCCCTGCTGAGCAGAGAGCCTGAAGTGGGGCTTGATCCCAGAACCCTGGGATCATGACCCGAGCCGAAGACAGAGGCTTTAACCCACAGAGCCACCCAGGCGCCCCTTCAGTGAAGTTCTAATGAGATTTTAAAAATTCATGCTACCCTTGTTAGGGCTTTTTATTCCTTGCCTTCTGGAATTTGGAAGGGAGAAACCACAAAAACAACAATTTCTTATTCCAAAATTTCAATCAGATATTATGGGGAAGGTGTAGAAATTAGATAAAATCTATATATCTTGAAAGGTATTGTAGTGAAATTTTTTTTAAAGATTTTATTCATTTGGGGCACTTGTTTGGCTCAGTGGGTTAAGCCTCTGCCTTCCACTCAGGTCATGATCTCAGGGTCCTGGGATTGAGCCCCACTTCAGGCTCTCTGCTCAGCAGGGCTCCTGCTTCCCCCTCTCTCTCTGCCTGCCTCTCTGCCTACTTGTGATCTCTCTCTCTCTGTCAAATAAATAAATAAAATCTTAAAAAAAAAATTTTTTTTTCCATTTACTTGAGAGACCGCAAACAAGAGAGAGAGCATGAGCGGGGGAGGGGGCAGAGGGTTAGGGAGTCTACTGAGCAGCTCCATCCCAGGACCCTAAGACCATGACTTAAACTGAACACAGACGCTTAACTGAGTGAGCCACCCAGGTGCCCCTATCCAGTGGATTTTAAAAAGGAAAGCCTTCAAATTATAGGGAAATGCCAGAATGAATGACACATTATATCAGTGTTCTGGAAGCAAAAATGTAGTGGTTCCAGTGTCATTAAAATACTGATATTTTGAAATACAGTAGTTGAGTAACATGTTTTACTGGTTTTTAAACCAGAGACATTTGTCAAGTTTATGGTATAGCAGCCAACCTGAGAGTTACATAAACTGAAAAACAGTTCTTTTTTGCAAAAAAGAAGTGAAGACGTTTCATTGTTCAACCATGGTACATATAATCTCTCTGGCCTCTATGTTAATTCAGTTTTTATCCACTTATTTAAAAAGTTTCATTATATATAGGTGTAGCCATGCATCCCTTTAGTCTTTCATGGTACATATCACTTTAACTACTACTATTGCTTTTGTTAGGTGTTGGGCTAGAACATAGAGGGTTCTTGCTCTCAAGGAGTTCAGAGACTAAAAGGGAAGAGAGGAACAGCTGAGGACAATAGAGTAAGGCAGGTATTATCCCAGAAGTCTAGGCAGAGTACAAAGGCAGAAGTATTCTATTTGGAGGAAGTGCTGTCTGGAAATGCATCATAGGACAGGTAACTTTTGAGCTAAATCTTGAAACATGGAAAGGTATTCAGCATTTAGAGAAAGGAAGGAAATAGAGGACATACATATGAATTTGGGCAAAGATGCTTTGTGAAAATGGGTCTATTGTGTGTTTATGGTTTGAGCGTAAGGTTCTGAATGGTGGGTATAGTGGAATATGAGTTTACTGGGGAAGAGAAGACTGGACCTGTGGGCTGTGGCCAGATCACATTAGCCTATAGGTAATTGGAAACCACTGCAGAATTTTAAGTAGAAGAATAACAACTTTCTAATTGGATTTCTTTTATTTTACCCTTGCTTTTAAGACTGTACATGCAGCATTCTGTTGCTGAAGTTTGGCGACCTCTGGTGTTGAAGTATTAAAAACAAAGCTGTGAAAACTTCATAGCTTTTCTCAGATGAGTCTTAGCTTTATTTCTTTGAAAAAATAAATCATAATTCCTAATTTGATATTTATCAGTGTCTCGGTACATACGTAGCTAAATGAATGAGAAGATGTTACAGCAAATGTGGATGGGACTGGCTACAAATGAAATGATGGATTTAACCATGCACAGTATACCCAGAGGAATATGGCCGGACTGATCTCTGAGTCTTTGAATGTTTTCACCACCTAACTCCTCATGATCTAGGATGATGGGCCAAAGAAAATGTGTTTTTTTGCAGTAAATGGAAGGGTCTTTTTCTAATAATAAATAACTGAGAATACATATATTCTTTCCAATGGTGTGATCATTTTTAACATCTCCCCCCCTTTTTTAATTGTGTGAACTATCATACTTACAGAAAGTACATACAACATTTATGTGCAGTTTCATTTCCTTTAAGTCTTTGGAGGAACTCACTTTTGAGGTAAAATAAGGTTTTGTTTTGGGGTTTTGTTTGTTTTAAGTATATCCTTAGTCTAAAAGTTTGGGGAAATGTATTTTTCTGTCTTTTAAAATTTAAGGGAACTCTTAAGACTTGATTGTGTCTGAAATGATGAGGTCTATTTCAAACATATTTTTTTATCCATGAAATGAAAAGTTTCAATTTACGTAATTTGAAAGGTTCCATATGTATAATTCAGATGGAGTAAGGTAGAAATACACTCTGCATATAATAAAATTTAATATCAAACATAAAGATATGATCACGTAGAAATAGGATAGTCCATTTGTTAAATTGTCTTGTATTTATTGTGTTGATTACAGATAGTGATGCATTTAGAATCTTTGCTCTTCATAACCTATACTCACTTACCTTTTAGCCTTTAACATTGCTTTCCCCTCAATATTTAGTTCTTAATTTCTGTCACTATTCAGCTGTTAATATTACCCAAATCAGGCCATTTTCTACTCTACGCATAGTGTGTAGAGAATGTGCTTCTGACTCATTTGCTTTCTAGACTCCTTACATAAAATCAGCTCTTGTCTTTCCTTCCAGAACGCTTTCCTGAATCACTTGCTCACTCTAGTGCAGGGTACAACTTTCACCTCAACATATCTACACTTAAACTTTGTTGTACTGATCTTTGCAGATTTTATAAGTCTCTCTACCCTAGAGTACTATAAAGATAGAAACTCAGTAAATGTCTTGAATGAATGAATGACTTAAGAGACTGAGCAAAAATCTTTAAATGCCTCTTGATTGTCTTACCTTTGCATTCTTACATTCCTTTGCATCTTAAATCATACCTTTGCTTTCTTTTTTAATTTTAATTAAATTATAATGTATTATTTGTTTCAGGGGTACAGGTCTGTGATTCATCAGTCTTACACAATTCACAGCACTCACCATAGCGCATATCCTCCCCAGTGTCCATCACCCAGCAGCCCTATCCCTCCCACTCCTCTCTCCTCCAACAATCCTCAGTTTGTTTCCTGAGATTAAGAGTCTGTTATGGTTTGTCTCCCTCTCTGGTTTCATGAGAATTTGAGAAGCAAGACAGAATCATAGGGGAAGGGAGGGAAAAATTAAACAAGATGAAATACTTTGCTTTCTTAAAAACTATTCATATTGTATATAAAATAATTCCAGTTGTAGGGTTTGATATAGACTCTGATACTTTATTTTTTATTTTTTTTTAAGATTTATTTATTTATTTGACTGATCACAAGTAGGCAGAGAGGCAGGCAAGAGAGAGAGAGAGAGAGGAAGGGAAGCAGGTTCCCCGCTGAGCAGAAAGCCCGAAGCAGGGCTCGATCCCAGGACCCTGGGATCACGACCTGAGCCGAAGGCAGAGGCTTTAACCCACTGAGCCACCCAGGCACCGCAAAAGTAGTCATTTTAAGTATTCAGTTTAATAAGCCTTGATAAACATATATAACCGCTATCCAGTCAAGATTTAGAACATGTCCACCACCCCCAAAATTTCCTGTGTACAGCCTGGGGTGAGTAATCATCCCAATGTGCCCAGGACCTGAGGTCTTTTCTAGGATAGCACCAGGCAAACAGGACAGTTGATCATTCTGTTCATGCCCCTTTATAGTTGGCCCCCCATCTTCTGTCTCAGGTGTGACCATTGGTCTGCTTTCTGTCACTACAGATTAGTTTTTCCTATTCTATAATTTCATTTGAATGTATGTTTCTTTTGTATCTGGCTTTTCTAGCTCAACATCTTGTTTTTTTGTTGTTGTTTTTTTTTAAGATTTTATTTATTTATTTGACAGAGATCACAAGTAGGCAGAGAGGCAGGCAGAGAGAGAGGAGGAAGCAGGCTCCCTGGTGAGCAGAGAGCCCGATGTGGATGTGGGGCTCAATCCCAGGACCCTGGGATCATGACCTGAGCCTAAGGCAGAGGCTTTAACCCACTGAGCCACCCAGGCGCCCCTCAACATCTTGTTTTTGAAGTTCATCCATGTTGCCTGTATCACCTGTTTATTCCATTTTATGCTGAGTTGTATTCTGTTAACATACCAAGAGTTTTTTTTACCTGTTTATCTGTACCTTGATGTTTGGCTTTGGTTTTTAGCTATTACAAGTAAAACTGCTATAAATGTTTGTTTATTAATCTTTTTACAGGTATATGTTTATATTTCTCTTCAAAAAAGGATTAGGATTAAAGTTGCTAGACATGTGATAACTGTATGTTACCTTTATAAGAAGTTACCATGTTATTTTCCAAAGCAGTTCTACTATTTTTCACTCCCAACAACATATAAGAGTTCCTGTGTTCTACATTCTTACCTATAAATGGTATTCATAGTAATTTCAAGTATAGTCTTAAAATTACTTTTATCATTAGAAAATAACCCTCTTTATTTTAATTTCCTTGCCCTGAAATCTCCATTTTCTGATATTAATGTAGACAATCCATCTTCTAATGATAAGTGTTTGCATGGTATAACTTTCTGCATTTTGACCTGTGTGTCTTTATACTTAGTTTCTTTCTCATAGACAACATAGACTTACTGTCTTTTTGTAGAGTCTGGCAACTACTACTTTTTAACTGGACTGTTTAGACCATTTACATTCAATGTAATTGTCGCTGTGGTTGAGTTTAAGTATTTTACTTTGATATTTATTTTTCATTCCATTTTTTTCTCCTTTACTGCCACCTTATGGATATAATGAGCCTTTTTTATTTCCCCAATGGGAAGTTTAAGCTATACGTCCTTATTGTATTTTTTAAAGTTGTTCTGAAATTGAAAATAGACATGTTAATTTTGTCACAGTCTATAAATAATAATATACCACTTCACATATGAAGTAAGAGCCTTGCAACAGTATATTTCTATTTCCCTTTCCTGTCCTTTATATTACTGTGGTCAGACATTTTTACTTCTATAATACTTTTATAATACTTTGTTGTTTTGCTTTAAGCACTCAGTTTCTTAAGAAATTTAAAAGCAAGGGAGAAATATACGTTTAGCCACATTTTTACCATTTTTGGTGGTCTTTATTCCTCTGTATAGATAGGAATGTCCATTTGGAATCCTTTTCTTTGATCCTGAAAGTACTTTCTTATAGTGAGAATCTGGTGACAAACTCTCTTAACTTTTGTTTGCTTAATAATGTCTTTTGAAGGTTATTTTCACCAGATATACAATTTCTTGGTTTCCAGCTTTTTCTTTTCATTCTTTAGAAAGGTCTCTAGTTTCTTCTGGATTGGGTTGTTTCTGATGAGTAGTCAGCTGTTATTCCTATTGTTAATACACTGTGCATATAATGTGTCTCTTTGTTTTGGGAAAGATTTTCCCTTTATCAGTGGGCTTTACTGGTTGACTGTAACTCTGTATGGTATTTTTTGTATCGTATTGCTTGAGATTCATTGAGCTTTTCATTAAATTTTCATCAAATTTGGAAAAATTTTAGCCACTATTTCTTCAGATAGGTTTTTTTTTTTTTTGTATGTGTTCCCCCATACCCCTTCGGAAACTTGAAACTTCTCAAACATGTACATATGTTTTTCTGGCTTTTTTTTTTTTTTTTTTAAATCTCCGTGCTTCAATTTTTTTCATTTCTTTTTCTTTTTTTTTTTTTAAGATGTTTTATTTATTTATTTTTGAGAGAGAGAGAGAGAGAGAGAGAGTGAGCACGAGCATGAGGAGGGGCAGAGGGAGAAGCAGACTCCCCGCTCAACAAGGAGCCTGATGTGGGACTCAGTCCCAGGACCCGAGGATCATGACCTGAACCAAAGGCAGATGCTTAACCAACTGAGCCATCCAGACACCCCTATATTGACCACCTTTAAGCAATTATGCTCCCAAAGTAATTCAGTAACAACATCAGTTTCTGTAACTTGGGCTTTGCAGTAAAAACAATTCTTGCAGTACATTTGCAACATGGATGGTAGTAGAAGATATTATGCAAATGAAATAAGTCAGTCAGAGAAAGACAAATACTGTATTATTCTACTCATGTGGAATTTAAGAAACAAAACTGATGAACATAGGGGGAGGAAAGGAGAAATAGAAAAAGTCAAAAACAGAGGGAAGCAAACCAGAAGAGACTCTTAACTATAAGGGAACAAACTGAGGATTTCTGGAGGGGAAGTTGGTGAGGGGAAGTTGGTGAGGGATAACTGGGTGATGGACATTAAGGAGGGCGCTTGATATAATGAGCACTAGTTGTTAACATGCAACTGATGAATCACTAAATTCTACCCTGAAACTAATAATACACTGTATGTTAAGTAAATTGAATTTAAATTTAAAAAAATTAGAACAAAATAAAAACAGAGATTCTTGCAATAAAATTACTTACAGTTGCACAGCTATATTATTTGCCCACCATTTAACATTCCAACCAAGATCTTACACATGTGAAATAATCACAACAGACAAAAATATTAAAAGTTGCATAGTTGGGGGCACCTGGGTGGCTCAGTGGGTTAAAGCCTCTGCCTTTGGCTCAGGTCATGATCTCAGGGTCCTGGAATTGAGCCCCGCGTCGGGCTCTCTGCTCAGCGGGGAGCCTGCTTCCCCCTCTCTCTCTGCCTGCCTCTCTGCCTGCTTGTGATCTCTGTCTGTCAAATAAATAAATAAATAAAATCTAAATAAAATTTTAAAAAAAAGTTGCATAGTTGGTATTGCAGATATACTTAAGCGTGACTAAGCATGGGATTTACAGTAAGAATCTATAGTTAAGGAAGCCTGAAAGTGATACATCAAAATTACTGAATCATAAGAATTTTCACAAGAATTTGTAAAATAAATTTGAGATTTGCTAAACTTTCTAATTTTCTTTAGCTAATCAGATGCTTGCATTTCTTCATATAATTCTTATATTGCCTAAAATCTATAATATTAACAGTTTAAGATACTCTTTTTATTAAGTTGAATTACCAGATATGGGTAGATTTTATTTAAATCATGAAGGGTTTTGTTAAGTCTGTTTAATTTTTTAAACTTAAAATTATAGCCTCGTGATCTTAAAAAATCTTAGTATATCCTGCACAATTCAAAAGGATTTAGATTTCCTTTTATGGTAAAATCAGTGGAGTTTATGGAAATGATTTTTTAAATTATTTTTTAAAAAATCTTTTCCTTGTTTTTGCTATTAATGTTGGGTAGACCATTTTAAGGAGTCAACTGCACATGCATTTGAATCCCATATTTACAAATGACAAACTGTAGCTTTGAGAAGTCAGTTTACCTCCATCAGCTATAGGTTTAAGTGTAAAATGGGTAATAAAGTATTATGAAACTTGAATGTGAAAAGAAAATTGATATACCTCACCCAGAGCTTTTACATACTGAGTGGTCCATAAATATTTCTTCTCTTTGTTCTCTTTTTCCTCACTGTGGGATCTTTTAAAAGGAGAACTTACACATTTTGTCTCCACTTACTTATTTCAGATGATGGTCTGTTTGCTCTTTTCATGGTTGATCTCACCATGATCAGAAAGTAAGTCACTTCATGGCCAGATATAGTGAACACCTTTATTTACTCTGAACTAATTATGTCATAAGTTACTCACCTCTCTGTTCTTTAAATGTTTACTTTCTTTGGCCTCCATGGTATCATTGTCTGTAGGACTTCTTCCAGTCTCTTGGACTTCTGTCTCAGTTTTCTTTTTAAATTTCCCTTTTCCTGGGGCACCTGGGTGGCTCAGACCTTAGCATCTGCATTCAACTCTGGTCGTGATCCTAGGGTCCTGGTATCAAGCCCTGCATCAGGCTTCCTGCTTGGCTGAAAGCCTGCTTCTCCCTCTCCCCACTCCTCCTGCTTGTATTCTTATTCTCGCTGTCTCTTTCTCTGTCAAGTAAATAAATAAAATCTTCTTTAAAAATTAAAAATTAAGTTTCCCTTTTTCCACATATTTTTGTCCTGTGGGTCCCCATCTTTAGTATACTTCTCCTTCAGCGTGCTTTACCTGTTATACACTTCTGCAGCCACCTAGCACCTGTATATCAAGTACTACCAGACCTGTTTTTCTACCCTCAAGCCCTCTTCTAAATTCTATACCCATTATTTACCACTTAGTTCTTCTTGATTGTCTTAGATACTATTTCCTCTTCCAGCTCTGTGCCTTCATGCTTAATAGTATCAACATCTTTCACAACTAACAAATTAGAAATAGAAATTGTTCATCTTCCAACCAAGTCCAATAAACAGATTCTTTGATACCATCTCCTAAAATGATGAGATTTGAGTTATGTCCTAGTTCTGGCTCTGATTAGTTCTCACCTCTGAAAAGTTGCTCCTTCTAGGCCTCAGTTTTTCTCACCTCTAAAAATGTTTGGACTAGGTCAGAGGTTGGTGACTAGGGCCTAGGAGCCAAATGCACTCTGCTACCTGTTTTTGTAAATAAACTTTTGTTTATAGCTGCATTGTGCCACAGCAGCAGAGTTGAGTAGTGACAGAGGCTCTGTGGCCTACAAAGCCTAAAGGATTTACTCTCTGGCAGAAAAAGTTTACTGACCCCTGTTCTACAGGGTCTTCCTTTTAGTTTCCATCTCTGTTAGCCAGCCTGGGGAGAACCTGGTTTTAAGATTTAAAAAAATAATAAGAAAAAGAATAGAGAAATGATTATAGTAGTTGAGTATTTGGCAAGAGAAATTAAACATAGAAAATCCTAGGACATTAGAATCTTTGTTTCCCCATCTAATGGTCTTAGACGTTCAAGATCATGTGGCTATAACAAAGGGATAAAAAGATCTCCATTGCTGCTTCATGGTGACAGTAAGGCATTTGGTTAATTGCTTTTATATGATTGATAGTGTACAAATCAGTATTCCGTTTACTGGTTAGTACCTAGCTTCTTAAAAGTCACAAATATACATATTTTGAAGGTAGAGGACACAGTCAATTAGAATTAAAATTAATAGTGATATCATTTTTATATATATTATGATATAATTATAATAGATATATAATTTGTATCACTGTCAAAGCAGATTATTTCCCATTTTAATAAAAGATTTTCTACATGTACACACTGTGTATATTAAAGGAAGATTCCAAGTATGTAAAAAATGCTTAAATAAAAGTCATAAATATTAAACTTAATGATATATATGCTGACATGTAGTAATGTCTGCAACTGACTTTGAAATGTATCCAAAAAATAAGGTGGATTGATGTATGGATAGATGGCTGGAAATGTGATGAACCAAACATAGTAAAACATTAATCATGTTTTTTAGGTAGTTGTTATAAAGGAGAGGGTTTTCACTTTAAAAAAAAAAAAGTGCAACTTTTTTTTATGTTTGAAATTTTTCATTGTAAAATTTTGGATAAAGGTTTAGATGTGAGTGGCTGTGAGATAGGAATTTAGGGAGAAGATACGGGAGTGAAAGCACACATAATACATAATATACCTTCTTGCTTTCACATTAAATAAATTATTAAAAGTTTTTTGTATATTAAGCAAACCTTGTGTATAGTGCATATATTTCTCAGCTGTTTTATTGTGTATTTCACAGATTTACTTCAATTGGGAATATCCTACTGGGAATACTCTTAGGATGTAATAAAAAAAAATAAGAATTATAATATTCACTTCAAGGAGTGTCCTGCCTTTTTATTATTATACAGTTTGTAGCCTAAATTATCTCACATAGCCCCTATCAGAAAGTTAAATGGCTGATAAGTGCATGTGATCTCTGTCCATACAGTAAAAGGATGCATTTACTAATGGACATCATACAATTCTCATTTTTTAGCATTCTTACCAACTTGTGGGGAGTTTTGACCGTGTCCTGTGTTAACAAAATACTGAATAAATAAAGGGAGACTGCACAGGAAATACTCTTTGATTCAGAAGTGGGCGTTTCTTAATTGTTGATTGTGATGTATATCATAATGCCAAAATATGTTAAAATGTGTTCAGTGTAAAGCACAAAAATAAAGCAAATATCTGTGTAATTATCACTCATGTTAAGAATTAGAAGAATTACTTATGCCCCATCCCAGTCACAGTCTCTCTTACATCTTCCTATTAATCTGAATAATCTATACTTAATTTTTCTAATGAATATTCCCATGTTTTTCATTAGTTTTACAGTTTTACTATGTATACTAAAATATAGTTTAGTCGTGCCTGTTTTTAAGCTTTATATAAGGCACTCTTATGGTATGTTTTCATTGTTGAGTGAAAACTCACCATTTTGTGAGATTCATCAGAAGGTATGTGTAGCTCTGCTTCATTCATTTTCATTATAAAGTGTACCACTTTATACTACTGTTTATTTACTAATTCTACTTTTGGATTTTTGCTTGTGCCCATGGTATTTTATTATGAACAGTGTTGCTTTGGGTGTATAAAAAGTTTCTCTAGGCTAGAGTATAACCTTAAAATGGAATTACTAAGTTGTAGGGTCATTGAAGGTATGCATTATGTACTTATTTATTCATGTCATTGCTGTTGGGTTTTTTTGTTCAGCAGTTAAAAGAATCCAGTGGGGTTGCGTTTGGGGGGCAGAATTATTGATTAGCTCACTCTGCCTTTTTCACTCCTCCCTGCTTTGCCAGTACATATACACACACATATAGAGACACAGATGCACACACACATAACCTTCATCAAGGGGTAAAATAGGATATAAATGTTTGCTTTATTATTTAAAAACAAAAATTAAGATTCCTTTTTAGCCTTCATATTTTAAGTGTGAATAGTTCCTGACTTACAAGTATTTGATATCTATAGCTGCAAAGGCCAGAGACTTCCCTTCCCAGTACTAGATAATACCTTGCTCCTCTCTAAAAAGCTGGACTTCTGCTACAAGGAAGGGAGGATATATAACTAGATATGTGTTTCCAGTGCCCAAAAATAAGCTCTCCACAGAGTAATGTATTATAATTTAGATTATTTTTATACATTTTTTTTCTTTTCAATAACATCAGGGGTTTGCTCAGAAATTATCTTTTAGGAATTAAAGGTCAGTTTTTAGTTAACTGGATTTCTTTTGGGCTTATATTGACAAATAATACTATAGCTCAGAATGTCCTTTCCACTTATCTTACTTAAACTTTATGCACTCAGATATTTAAATAATTATGAAAGACGTAATTGGCATATAACAAAGTGCATGTTTTTAAAGTATACAGTTTGGGAAGTTTTGACATATGGATGCACACATGAAACTATCAAGATAATGAACATTTCCCTCACCCCCAGTAATTTCCTAGTGCTCTTTGTAATACTTCTCTCCAGCCTTTCACAATCATGGCTTTTCTTTCTGTTGTTGTAGACAAAATTTTCTAGAATTCCCTATGAGTGAAATTATACAGTAGGTACTCTTTTTGGCCTGACTTCTTTTATTGGGTGTAATTATTTGTAGATTCAGCCATGTTCTTTTTTTGTTACTGAGTAGCATTCCATCATATGGATATACCACCATTTGTTTATTCATTCATCTGTCATGGACATTTGAGTTGTTTCCGCTTTTTGGCACCTGCAAAAAAGATGTTATGCACATTTGTGTAAAAGTTTTTGTATGAACATATGCTTTCATTTCTCTTGGGTAAATACTTAGGAGTGGGAGTGATGGACGTATGGTAAGTATATGTTTAACTTTTTAACATACTGCCAAAGTGTTTTCTAAGGCGCCATACAATTTTACATTTCCACTAGCAGTGGATGAGAGCCTCAATTGCTCTGCATCCTCACCAAAACTTGGTATACACAATCTTTTTTTTAACTTTACTCTTCTGAGTTAGATATGTAGGTGGTATCTTACAGTTTTAACTGGCACTTGCCTGATGATAATGATGTTGAGTATTTTTTCATGTGCTTATTTACTATGTAAATAAAGGTAAAGTATCTTTACTTTATTTGGGTAAAGTGTCTGGTTGTATCTTTTGCCCATTTTGGGGGGGGGTGGTTGTTTGTCCTTTTGTTTTTGAATTATAGGACTATTTTGTATATTCTAGGTAGAAGTCCTTTGCAGAATGTATGTTTTACAAGCATTTTCTTTCAGTTGGTAGCTTGCCTTTTTATTTTCTTAAGAGTATCTTTTGAAGAACAAAACTCTTAAATCTTGATTAAGTTCTGGTTTTAATGAAGTCTAGAGAATTAGAACAACAGCAACAAAAAAAAGCAAAAATAAAACACACACACACACACACAAAAAAAAAAAAAAACCCTGCAGTTCTTACTTTGCCCTGATTATTCACTGGTTGCTACCACGAATCAAGTACTTACTACATTACACTCCTTCTATGCCACTATTTTTGAATTGTAAATGGCCAAATATTTTAACAAGTTTGTTTTATACCAGGCTTTAGAATCATAAAGACGAGTAGTGATGTATGTCATCTTTCTCCAAAGTCCTTATTTTTAGTAATTAGTATTTCTTCCTGTCATCTGTTTTGTGCAGTTAGTTCTGTATGCTTTCCTTTGTCCAGCCCATACTATGTCTCTAGAGGCAGTGAAGTGCTCAGTGTATTTTTATCTTATATTACAGTTACACTTTTTCCCACACACAAACATCTAAGTTCATTATAACAAAAAATCTCTGGCTCTTTGTATTCTCCATATGTCATCGCATAGTTCCTTGTACACAGGGAACAATCACTAAATATTCATTGATTGAATGGAATTATTGATGACAGTATCTGAGTAAGGTTCTCCTGATTAACTTATTGATAATAAACCCTTTGGCTATACTTTACTAAATGCAGTAGATGGTTTTTCTTGATAGAACAATGTTTGATTTTTACCTTAATGTTTTTAAGTGATCTTTTTGTATAACCCTGGTTTAACATGATTATCATAAAAGTCTGTGTAGGGTAGTATAGCATAGGATCTATAGTCAGTTAAAAATCTTTTGCAAAGTCTGCTCTGTTTAATGAATGATATATTTCATGACTTTGGAATTCTTTTTTCCAATGAAACCAGTACATTAAAACATAAAGATTGTATTTGAATGTATATAGAAAAATACGGCAATAACTTGGCTTTCTCTGTCTAGGTCCTGGGAACACCAACAAGGGAGCAAATTAGAGAAATGAACCCAAACTACACAGAATTCAAATTCCCTCAAATTAAGGCGCATCCTTGGACTAAGGTGAGTCAAAATGAGTTTTTTTTTAAGCACATTAACCAATAGTTAACTTAAACTTGGGTTTCTCATTGTTCTTAAACTAAACTATTTGGGTACTAGATAGCTGCCTGAGTACAAAGTACATAGCAGTTCTGCATGTAAAGAAAGTTGAGTAGTTATACTTTAGTGTTTCAATGACTGTATAGTTTTTGTCCCCACTGATCTGTAGGCAGATTTCAGCTTGGGTTTTTATTTGTAGGTTGAGGACAGTGTACCTATACCATTAAAATACAGAATTTCATTAGGGATAATATCTTATATATAAATAATGACTGCTTAAAACTCAAAAGTCAGTTTCTTTACACAGAGGTACTTGCTCAATATCATGTAGTATATGAAAACATGTATTTCATATATTTTCTTTATTCTTTTTTGAAGCTATTTATAGGCCTTATGATACTATGTGTTTTTCATCTTTTGTTTGCTTTCCTTTTGGTATTTCCAGAGGGGAATAAAAAGATTTGATCTTATTGGAATATACATTGAAAGCATTGCTATGTTAACGGAATGGCAGTAGCCATTGGATAGCCTAACCAATTCTTAGAGCATAGATGGAACCAGTTTGAAGAGCATAAGTACTAATTTACCAAAAAACTTTATTTTTTTGCTTTGATGCATGATTGAAATGATTTAAGATAGATTTTATTTAAAAATTTTTTCATTTCAGTTTAACTTGTGACATTAAAGGCAGAAAAAAAAAATCTCATTAGGGCTTATTGCTAGATTGAATCTCTAGCATCCTTACTCTACAGTTTAAGAAACTCTGGTCAAAGATACCAAGTGACTTACTCAAGATTACATAGGTGGCCATGACAAAACCAGGATTAAAATTTTACTCGTGTTTGTGTGTGTGTGTGTGTGTGATGCCAGACTTAAAGTTATACACCATGCACCTCCTCTCATGTTTACTTATATTTCATTATATATTTTTGTGAGTTAATAAAGTTCAGCTCTTTTATAGTTCAAGCAGAGATTTTCTGTACTTAAAAATGTACATATAACAGTTTGTTTTGAGCAGGGATAGGTTTATTTAATTGGTTATAGACCTTTTATAATAAGAGGTGACATAATTTAGAACTACAAATGAAATAATTTATATTCCCAGATTCAGAGTATGTCTTTTTCTTTCTCTAAATTGTATTATGATTCTAGTTACTTTCCTTCAAGTTCTCACAATCTTATCTCTCTTCATTGCAGAAGATCTTTTTATTACTAATTACTTATTTAGATCAGACTATGGTATTGGTATTTTAGTGCCAGAATTAGAGGTTAGCTTTCACTGACCATGATGTTGCCTTCCCTGCCACACTTAAAATTTATAGTAAACACTGAATGTTCTGAGATAAACCATTCTTTGATCTTTACACCTAAAGTTTATTTTGGATCTTGGTCAGAAGATATTTGGGGTCTCTCACCTTGCTCTTAACTCAGAGAGTCCTAGGTGGCCTAATGGGATTTAAAGGCTGAGTTGCACTTTGAATCCAGTGAATTTATTATTAAAGTGTTTACAAGTGATTTGTAGTATACTATGATTTCAGTCATGTTAAAGAAAAAACAAAAACAGTTCTGTATAATGAATAAATCCAGGGAAATATTCCAAAATGCTCACGGTAGTTTGGTTGAGAAAAGTGTAGGTGATTTTATCTTCTTTGTTTTGCATTTCCATATTTTCATTAATAAGCAAGTCATTTTTATGAAAAAAGAAAAATCTCTTTTTGGTGTAATCTAAGTATTCCTCACATGCTACCCTTGATATAGAGTATCTGACCAATATAATGCTGAAGTTGAGGTCATGAAATTTTATTTAACAGTCCCTATCATTTTTTTTTAAGTATCTTTTTTTTTTTTTAAATCAAGACTGCTACCAATATTAGTATGTGGCATATTTGGCATTTCTTCCCCCTTCCCCCCTCGGATTATATCTTTTCAAGTATTAGCCAGGATGGAATGTGAGGAATGGTAGATTATAATTAAAGAGTAGTCAACAGAAGGTGTGTGGTACGTTTGTCTGTTTTACATCTTCCTTTGCTCATGTGGATTCCTGATGTTTTATATCTTAAACTAATGCTCTTTAAACTTGAATAATCTATACAAATCCCTTTTATTTGTTTGTTTTATTTAGGCTTCCATTCCTGTTTCATGTGTAGGATGATGTCTCCATTCTCCCACCTATTTTGTCTGTTGAAAGTACTGTGAACTCTCCATTTATATAGTGTGCCTTGACATAATTTGATTTTATTATGTAATAAGCACACTTATATTAATTTCTCATTGGTGTACACAACTAGATTGATGTTTTTATGGTTGTAAACACAAAACCAAATTCAGACAAAAATTCCATGGCACTGTTCTGTCATCTGGATGAATCCAAATGATCCAAAATATGCTAATATTGATTTTCAAAATAGGTTATTATCAAAATGAAAGACAAAATTTTAAATTTCTAGAAGGAACACAATCTCTTCTCCCCTCTGTTATGATCATGAACACCAACTTGAGAAGTACTCTGTTATGTTAGGCAACCAATAAAGTTTTGTGGGTTTTTTTTTTTTAATGCATATTATTGTTCTCTAAAGAAAAGAGCTTGCTGCTCTTTGAGAGCAGGTAAACAAAGTCTGGAAACAAAAGCTATTTTGCCTTTATTTTGGTCTTCTGATAGAATCCACTTTAGCCCTATTTCCTAAAGCTGTAGACATGTGAACCCTGCTTTTCTGTGCTGCAGTGTAATACAGCTATATCCCTAAGGATTGGAAGCTGGTGTACTAAAAACGTAGACAGCCATAAAGATCAAGAGAAAATACCTTCCATGGAAACACTGAGGTGAAGGGATTTAGATGTTTAGGAAAGATAGCAAACAGAAGAGCTTAACAGTGAGATGAGCCATACTATGTCAAGAATCTTGAGAATTTAGAAATCCAGTAAGTTGCCCTTAGCTAGTACTTAATAGCCAGAGTAACCTAATTCATTGTTATATCATTTATGCTTTAAGTAGGAAAGGAAATTGGTGCTAATGTTTTGAAACAGGGACCATTACTGGATTGAGGACAGGAGGATAAAGACCTCCTGCATTGGTGTACACTGTAAAGATTAAAAAGCCAGATAGAAAGCGAAACAAATGATACCAAGGAAATTTGAGAATTAAATAGAGATGGAGGTTCATTAGCAGGAGAGGAAGCTTAAATTCTGCATTTAGTATAAGGAGGTACAATTAAAGGACAGTCTGGTTAGGTATGAAGTGAGAATCTAGTTTGAGTACTGCTTCTACTCTGCATGCCTCAAATTTTTTCTTTTGTAGATAGCAATTAGCTATTGTGTTTTCTGATTCTTTTGAAAATAGTAATATGCTGTTTTCAACATTTCAATCAATTTCCCTTATTTAAAATAAAGGAATATTTTATTATTTTATTTCTAAATAAATATAAAGATCCTACCTCCATTATAGTTCTTTGATTTGTCCTCTTTATCGCCACTTCCCTGACTTTAGGCCATCATTGTATCATAGAATTTGTTAAAACAACCTCCTAACCAGTTTCTCTTTTTCAGTTTCATATCCTTTATAGTCCTCATTGCTTTCAAAGTCAGTTTTCTTAAAAGCACATGTGATACTATCACTCCTACTTAAAAATCTTCTTTGTTTACTTATTGCCTTTAGGAAAATCTGACATAATATGCATATAAGGACAAGGATGATCATATGTCCCACTTTATGCTTGTTCAGAGTAATTGTTAATTGAATGCCCCTTCATTCTCAAAAATATCCCATTTTGGATGACATATTATATAGTCATTGTGTCACTTATTGTTTCTATCTTTTCTTTCCAGAGAAACAGGAGATTTATTCTTGTCCTGTTCCTCACCTTCCTAACCTTTGATTGTTCCCCAGAGAAGCCATATATGTTTCTATCTCTTTTACTAATGTCTTCTTTTCACACTTAAAATGATCTTAACCTTTTCTCAAGACCTCAAATCTTAGTTCTCCCATGAAATATTTTCTAATTATCTGAGCTCTCCACGATTAATTCCCACCAGATAACTCTTACAATACCTTCCAAGTCATGCCACATGTATTATAGCATTTCCTAATTTCTTTTTCATAATGGAATAATGGGATGGATATCAGTTACTTCAAAATGTTTGTTACTAAGTTTTTGGCATACACAATAAGTTTATTTAATAGCTAAATGTCTATGGGATATGTGAAACCATGGATTATTATTTAAGTATCCTAGAAACCAGTATCCACAAGCCAGTCCTTACATACCCAATTTCTTAGAACACTGTCCACATACTTGAAAATGAATGAATTTAGTACTATTTACAACTAGCTAAGAGAAATTAGAAAATTGAGGTTGAGGTCATTTCAGTTGTTAAGGTACCAGACTAGACTGGACAGATTATGTTTATTATTCTCTGTGTTTAAAACTAAACATAAAACTGTGCTATACTTATATATTTTTTCCTACTAATTTTTTAAGACTTTCTTTATAATCTTACCTTTTTTTCTGAGCCTTTTGAGTACACGATTTTTCACTTGGTAAACTTTCTGTTTCAATTATACATATTTATAGTTTAAAAAATGCCTTCAGGGCAGCTGGTGGCTCAGTCGGTTGATCTTGGTGATCTCATGGGTTGTAAGATAGAGCCCTGCATTGGACTCCATGCTCAGCAGGGAATCTGTTTGAAGATTCTCTTTCTCTCAAATAAATAAGTCTTTAAAAACTTTTTTTTTTTTTTTTAAATAAAAATGCCTTTGGAGGGGTCGAGAGAGCACAAAACAAAAATTGTCAGACTTCTTTTTTGTGGGTAAACTCGATAAGCCTTTTCTGGTTTTGCTTACATGTACTTCAGAAAGCATAAAACTATGTTGGGACTTCTACTGGTTCCCAAGATTGTACTCATCTGTTTTGTTCCATTGCTTAGGTAAATTAGTTTCTATATTATTACTTAACTTACCTTTGCCCTGAACATTCTACTAATCCATTATCACTTGTCTCGTTAAATACACTATATTCTCTAATGAATTTTCCACCTACATCTTTATTAGTGTTAGAGTAATCACTTTTCCTTGTCTAACATTTATTTTCCTATGTGAGTAGGTTTCCTCACTTTTCTAGTTGTACTGGCTACACTCCCTATTTCTTTGTTGGAAACTATGCACTTTAAAATCTAGCCACTAGGGTTAAAGCCTCTGCCTTCGGCTCAGGTCATGATCCCAGAGTCCTGGGATCGAGCCCCACATCGTGCTCTCTGCTCAGCGGGGAGCCTGCTTCCTCCTCTCTCTCTGCCTGCCTCTCTGCCTACTTGTGATCTCTGAGTGTCAAATAAATAAATAAAATCTTTAAAAAATAAAAATAAAAATAAAATCTAGCCACTAGGGTGGCTAATCCCCATGTAAGAGAAATAATGTAAAAAAGAATTCAGTGAGTAAAAAAGAATGCTTAGGCTTAAGTTTCCAGATCACTTGTGGAAGGCAGAGGGATGGGTTTGGGGGTGGATTAAAAAAGCGAAGAAAAAAAAAAAAAAAGCGAAAGTCTGATTTTAATATATCATTTGTTTCTTAAAACCCGTATCTCCTATGTACCCAGCACTGTGCCAGATACTCAGATACTATAAAGGATGCAGAAGAAGTACACTATATAGCCCTTGTTTTTGAAAAGCTTACAGGTGATATAACTGACTTACTCAAAGCAAGTATTCAGTAATATAACATATAACCATATACTTGATTGTGTGCTATAGGTGTTCAAAAGTGTTTCACATGCTGTAGGTGTAAGTCAGATCTCCAGCGGGGGTGGTAGAGTTAAAAAGGAAGCCTCCTTAAAGGTGAAGAAGGACTAGGTGGGGTGGGATGTTGAAAGAGGATTTAGATTTGCTTAGATGTTGGTAAGGTCAGGAATTGTAGCCCAGGGGACTGTCCCTTAAGATGAGGAGATGTGGGTGAAAGAAAATGTTCTACTTTCCTAAGAGGGTCAGTCTGACCATAAGAGATTAAATTGAGTAAGTGGACATTGGTAAATCATACTTTTATGTAAGCCTGCAGTACTGTTTTATCAGTGAATGAAGTCATAGGAAAAAATTACATTGCATAGTTAAATGTTGATATCAACACATGTATTATTTATGTGTAATAGAGCTCAGAAAAACTCAGTAAGTCTTTTAATAAGTACAGGTGAAATTTATTGAATGCTGGCTCTGTTGTGACTAAGGAAGGGATGTTTGTGCTTCTTACGAATTATGTACCATATATCACCTCTTTAGTAGACTTAAGTTCTTTCTGTATCTACTTAATCTGGGTAATTAACATAACTATTCAACAAATCCATGGCATCATCTCACTTTTAATCCTTATTAGGTCTATAAATTGCAAATAATTTTAGATGACTAATAGATTACTTGAGAGCCAGCATTGGGGTTACTTCTTAGGAGTTCATGGTTTACCAGTTTTTAACATTGGGTGCTTGTGTGTTTTGTGTATAACCAGAGAACAGTGTCTGGGTTGTACATTTATCACAGTGAAATCTAGGGAGAAGGAGCTGTTCGGAACAGGCACAGCACTTGTTCTGTGTTCTGCGTAGATTATCGTTGCCCATAGGCATTTTTACATTGCTCTGGTTGGCTGTTTAATACAGTAGAATTGTTGAGAGCTGATGCTGTGACAATCAGCTGTAGGCCTTGATATTGTATATATGACTGCCTATAAATGGTAATTTTAAAAGGCCTAAGATTCATTCTTAACAGTTAGCTCCAGATTGAAATTTGATATGTGATAGCTAAAGTCTATCCTAGGCCATGTAAGGGAAAAATTGCCTCTGTCATTTTTGAGTTATCCAAATGCAAATTTATTTTGAATAATTCTTCATTTAAGGACTCATTTGCATTTGTTCAATACCATAGAGACTTTCTTTTTGAAAAATGAATTGTTTCTTTTATGGGCTAGTATTTGTGGTGACAGTTTGTTTCAATATAAGAAAATGAGTTGCTGCACAGGTGAGGTAGTATTTGAATCACTTAAAAGTTCATGTCAGTGTTTTGGTTCTTTTCAATTTTTCCTTTCTGTTCTCTTCCTTTCTTTTGTTTATTTATTTATTTTCTGCTTTGTTCTGTATATTTTTATTTATTTACTTTTGTTTTTAGTTTTTACAGAGGGTGTTTTGGGCTCTTCATGGCCTTGCTAACATACTTGGCTGGCCATATTTAGTCTGCGCACTAACTGTTAGTTGGCCCAGTTGAGTCTTACTTTGTGCTCTCAGTTTTTTTTAGTCTCGCTTTCTATTTTTGTCCACCTGATTGTGTTTTAGTTCATGAGAGATTTTAATTCTGATGGGCCGGATTTTAATCCGTGTACTAAATTTTAGTCTGCAGACTAAAAGTAATCCGCGGATTATTTATTTTTGCAAAATATTAATTCCCCCACTGGAAACTATCCTAAAAGAATGTTAAATTCTCTTAGAATAGCCAAGGGAATTCACAGCTACTGGTGAGTTCTGCCATTTTTTTGTTCTCAATACCTAGACATAATAGATCCTACTACCTCCCTTGCATATTTGGCTCCGTTGTGCCTAGGTGTTGGTGTACATTACTATGCATGTCACCTATAACTGTGACTGTCCCTTAGTTGTATTGTTTATTGTATATATTTTTTGTTTAGCTTTTGGTGGGTGAATTGGGCATAACTGCACATGGAACTGTGTTGAATTTGTAGTGCTCAAAGATGTAGGATTTTTTTTTCAGTGAGTTTTTCCAAAAAGGAAAGAATGTTCTATATTTATTTTAACTAAGTAATGGGTGCAAGGGTATAAGGGGGCAAAGCCCACAATAGAAAAAGTAAGTTATACCCGCACTCCTGAGGTGATATGTCAATTGCCTGAAGAATCCTAAAATAATGAGAATGTCAGCAAACATCTTTTAGCAGGGAAGTCAATCCAAAATGGAGAATAATCCGCGGTGGCCTGATCCTTCTTAGCTCACACAAATTGAAAATATCTGGCTTGAAATCTGTAGTAATATAAATTAAATCTATTTATTATTTCCTCTCATCACTAATAATTAAGCAAAAAATGTTTATACTGTCTAACTGTAATACATCAATAGATAAAAATTAGCATATTGGGAATTGATGTCTTTAAAAGCAGGCTAATATGCCCCCTCCCAGCCATGTCAATGGATGATGAATCCAGGTCGCAGAAGACCAAACACTTTACTTTGGGAAGTTTACTTCTAGATTTAATTTTGATTTTAACTTTTTTTGGTTTTGTATTTTTTTAATAAACGCACTGGCATTGGAACATAATAAAATTAAAATGTTTCTTTATTGTGCCTCACCATTGCGCAATCAAATTTTTTTGCATACACTGTGGTGAAATAATTTTTAAAACTTGGACTTGCTACTGTGGAGACTGATGTTTAAAGTTTATAACTGTATAAACATTTTCTATGTCCCCCCCCCACACCATGGATTTCTTATAACACTGGATATATTTTTCCTTGCTGGACTATTCTCTTTTGGATTGACTTCCCCTGTTTGGATTATTTCACTGCATTATCATCTTTAGGATTCGTCAGGAACAGGACATTTCACCTCAGGAGTGCGGGTATGTACTTAATTTTTTTTTTTTTTCCCCAAAATTTCAAGGCAGGTCTATAAAACTAGGGGGAAAACTTTTTTTAAAAAGGGCAAACCATTATTCATTCTAGAAATGTAAAAGTAAAAACAATGTAGGATAGCTGTGATTTTTTTTTTTTTTCCATCCACTGTGTGAGATAGGTTTTACTTATGGTATATATTTAGATTGTCAGTCTCCTGAGTGATTTATTTACATCTAGAAGTAAGGAACTATGGGGCTTAAAAATTATTTTTACAAGAATAAATATTAACAAAGATGCATAGAACTAAAGGTTCTGAGTGTTAAACAATTTAAATGAGTAAGGAATAAAATGGGATCAGAATCTTCATTATTAAAAGCCATATTTCAGTTGTTACTGGTTTCCTTCTCTTTAAACACAAAGATAATTCAGGAGAGCTATTTTCTAGTTTGGCCTGAAATTTTTTGAAGTTGCATGGTTCCACACCCTATATTATGGTCACAAATCTGAACTTTGGAAGACACTGTGCTTTGACTCCCCATAATTTCCCAGTTAACCTTTATCCATAGAGTACTAAACCAAGGCTTCGCTCATCAGAAATTTCTCAAAGGGTTTAAAATAATAATGGATTCTTTTTAAAGGGCAGATTAATCTTGATTTTAATGTGGCCTCTTAAAATGAAGTCTTCTTTATTATTTTTAACTCTTTGATTCCATGAATTAGAATTCCCTGGCAAAATTGACTAATAGGCGTCTTAGTACCAACATGGATGGTTGCTTGTAGCCAGTAAGATACCAAATGAATGTGGATGATTTTTTTTAAATAATTAGAGATAAGTTTATAATACTAGTTTATTAATAACTTTAATGCAAAATCCTCATTAATGTAACATGAAATTTCTTCACTTAAAATACATTCACTGTTCAGCTACCCTACATTTGAATGTTGGCAGGAGATATTTCTACTTTTGGTGGTACTTTTAATTCTACTTATATAGTCCCATATTGGTGCAAAAGCATTTTCCCTTAGACTAGCTAGCAAAATAAATCCACATGCTGTGAAATAAATACAAACAGCTCTCTGGGATGAAATAATGTCAATAATGCTTAATATTTTTGTGAAAAATTTTCAGAGTTTTCCCACTGATTATTTTATTTTACATTCGGAATTTGATTATATGGACCTGGCTAGGAAGCAAGAGAGGGAAAAATGACCAAGAACAGTGGAAGATCTAAACATTTCAAATAATACAATACCTTTAAGGTTTCCTTGACTGAGGTGAGTCAGATCACTCAAAAGAATAAAGATAAAGCAATTTTTGATCATACAGAGGGTTTTCTAATATAGTCAAATAAGTTCTTTGATGTTCAGAAATAAATTCCTAGGATCCTACTCAAACCAATTTCTCAATTTTCATGGAAAATACTAGTAATAAACTGTGTAAAAACAAAAGAAAAATAAGGTTTTCACTTTAGAAAGTACTCTTCTATTGTCTCTTGAAAAGTAAGCTCTATAGTAGTAACTAGTTCGGCTACCTTCAGCCTAAGTGATAGTCAGATGTTACATGAGCCATTCTCGTTAGGAAACCTTACTCCCAGGCTTCTCCATCCTCCCAATCTACATGTCCTTCCCTCACTATTTCCCTCCCTTTATATACATCTGCCTCTTTTTATATGTCTGTCTACTACCACATCTTCTGTTTGATTGTTTTTTCCCCCATCAAGGGATATAGATTTCATTTTTCTTTAGTTTCAGAGGCTTCCTGTCCATCTACTTATGTTTATTTCTGTTACCCCTTACTGCTTTTATTCTTCAACTGTCCATAATTTAAAACAAAGTTATTTTCATAGTTTTATATATCAATTTGGAGTTTTAAGACATAGATGTGTAGAAAGCTTTCTGGTTTTTTTTTTTTTTAGAAACTAATTTATTTGCTTTTTGCTTAAACATAGGCTTCAATTGACTTTTTCTGACATAATGGCTCTTAATGAAATATTTGTACTAACGAAAAGTACATTTCTTTCTCCCTAATTAAGACCCGAGAATATTCATTCAAATGAGGGTAATCTGGCCATGTAAGCTGTATGTAATACATACAGCTATTCTTTGAGAAAACAGTTTTAACTCTGGTTGTTCAAGAATTTCTTCAAATCAGATAGATGTCGTTTATTGAAGAGATAATACTAAATCATTAGCATTTCTAGACCTAAGGTAAATAGCTTTCCTTTTTCAGAAAATATTGATGGCCAGATTTGAGTAGTGCTGTCCATTACTGACAATTATTCTGCAAAGATCACACACAAGAGGCAACCACCACAGTAGGCAAAACTTTTAGAAAATTTTAATATTCTTCTAGTTGTGCTTGCTTCCAGAACCCAGCCCTTTTCTTGTGCCTATCATATTGTATTTTGTGTACATATTTAATTGTACTGCTTTATGATGAACAAATGTAGATTTTTTTTAATTTCCCCTAGTTTTTTCTCTGAGCTTTTCTCATATAGTTTGTAGTTAGCTGTTCACCCCAGTGTGGTGAAGTATATGCAGTTAACTCTTCATTCTAGAAGGTTCCTTTCACAAATGCAGCCATGTTGTATGTGGTGGGAATTAACTCATACTCAAAGGATAATTTGCTACAATTCTTACAATAAAGCATTAATTGTACTTTGCCTTTTTTTGTGCTGCAGGTCTTCCGACCCCGGACTCCACCGGAGGCAATTGCACTGTGTAGCCGTCTGCTGGAGTATACACCAACTGCCCGATTGACACCACTGGAAGCTTGTGCACATTCATTTTTTGACGAATTAAGGGACCCAAATGTCAAACTACCAAATGGGCGAGACACACCTGCACTCTTCAACTTCACCACTCAAGGTAATTCCAAATACTTCTGTTTTTTACCATTTCTTTTTTTTTTTTTTTTAAGATTTTATTTATTTATTTGACAGATCACAAGTAGGCAGAGAGGCAGGCAGAGAGAGGGGGAAGCAGGCTCTCTGCTAAGCAGAGAGCCTGATGCGGGGCTCGATCCCAGGACCCTGAGATCATGACCTGAGCCGAAGGCAGAGACTTAACCCACTGAGCCATCCAGGAGGTGCCCCTGTTTTTAACCATTTTTGAAGAAGCTACATATGTGTGTTAGGTGATATTCTTTTAGTTGAAATCTGTGTAGGACTAAAGTGGGCATATTAAGTACTTATACAGGTAGGAAACATCCTTTTAACCAGTTATTAGGCTACTACTTGTATGGTTTTGAACAACATAGTGGCAGATAAAATTTTTCCAGTAAACATAGCTTCTTTCATTTTTGGCAGATTATAATAAATCTTGGCACATGAGAAATTATAGAGACTAATGTACAATTTAACTTAGAAATTTGTGTTTGAAACTTAGAATGTTAGCATTTCTTGCTTCCCAAGGATTTATATCAGATTTTTTTTACCTGGAAATAAATTTGTGGCTATATTTGTATAAAGTCAGATATCTTATAAACAGAAGGAAAACTGGAATTCTAGAACTCTCTTTCTTAGAAATTATATAAGGGATGTAGATAGAGAAATTCTCTTGCCTTCTGGGGCGTGGCACCATTGATGCTACTGAGAAATGTTGAGGAAAAATGGAGTTTGTGTACTGGTAGTTTCTAGACCAGAAGAATCATTATTTCTTAATCACTTTTGTGTTCACTTTTCTTTCCTCTCTAAGACCCTAAGTGATTCATTTAATCAACTGCACTGCTTTGATGCAGAGATTTTCTCCATAAATGGAACATTAAAAGTGTACCATTTACTATAGATAAAATAAGCAGTAAATAGTCAATTGATTGATTAGGCAGCTTAGTCAAGCTAGAAATATAAAAGGGAGATGGAGAGCTTTCTGTGACCAAGAAATAGATATATTTCCTTTATTCTAAGATGAATTTTCCTCCCATATTTAAACTTTTCTAAAATTCAAAGTGGGAAAATGCATTGCTTAAGCAGTAGATATAGAAGACGTGAGTTGCTAGTAAAATAGACTTGGTTGATTCCATTAACTATAATCTGAAGCAGTCAATAACATGTAACTACTAGCAGTGCTGATGTGGTCTTAAACTGCATTCATAAAGAAAAATTTTCAGATATTCTGGGATTAATTCTGACTACTTAGGGCAGATCTGAAATCATTTGGAATGTTGTTTTAGGTTCTGGCTATGCCATTTTAAGATGTTAATGAATGGTGGGTAGGGTATACAAAGGAACAGAATAGACAGTATATCCTGGAAAAATGAAGACTTAAGGAACTTTTGACAAGGGTCTAAAATACCTCATAGGTTATCTTCTAAAGAAAGGTGTAAACCTATATTCTTTCTCCTGATATAAAATTGAAAACAGTAGTAGCAGAAAATTAGAGAACAGTACATATTTGAATTTATTCTACAAACCTTGGCCCCTGGCATATCTATCTATATAGATATAGATAAATATATTTATATACAAATAAACATATATATTATTTATTAATAAAATTATCAATTTAATAAATTTATTTAATTTAATAAATAAAATTATTGATGAATCAGTGAAGTTTTCACTTATTTAACAATGGAACAGGTTTGTTTGTTTTCTAAAACACCAAATTTTATATCAGAAAAAAGCTGGATGATGTCAAAAGTTATAGATAAGATTATTACAATTTGGCTATAGGATAGACTCTTCTAGAGCAAAGATTCTATGATTTTGTGTCATTAAGAAAGTAAGTTTCATTTTCAATTTTTACAGCTTTGTTTTAATCAAGAGTAGAATATACACATTGAGGATAATGTTGAAAATGCAAAAGAAGTATAGAGAAAATTAAAATCACAGTCCCTAAATAATCACTTTTAGCATCCAGATTAATCACTATAAGATTTTGTGGTGTAGCTCTTCTCAGTCTTTTCTCTAATGCATATACTGATAATCCTTGGATATAAAGTGATACTCTGCTCTCCCATTAAGAATATCCCAAATAGGGTGCCTGGGTGGCTCAGTGGGTTAAGCCTCTGCCTTCGGCTCAGGTCATGATCTCAGGGTCCTGGGATCGAGTCCCCCATTGGGCTCTCTGCTCGGCAGGGAGCCTGCTTCCTCATCTCTCTCTCTGCCTGCCTCTCTGCCTACTCGTGATCTCTCTCTGTCAAATAAATAAAAATAAATTCTTTAAAAAAAAAAAAATATCCCAAAAAGGTTTCTTCTGGTTAACGCAAATGTATTTAAAATTATGCATTGTATAAAATTAAATTTATTCAGGAACTTTACTTTTTTACTTCTCAAATTTCATAAAACAATCTCATTAATACTTAAAAAAAAAAAAAGATTTTATTTATTTATTTAACAGAGATAAAACAAGTAGGCAGAGCAGTGGGCAGGAGAGGGAGAAGCAAGCTCCCCGCTGAGCAGAGAGCCCAGCGCAGGGCTTGATTCTAGGACCCTGGGATAATGACCTGAGCCGAAGACAGCTGCTTTAACAAACTGAGCCACCCAGGCGCCCCTATTAATACTTTATATATGCGTCTTTTACATCTGTATCTTTGTCATCAGTAGAGCTACATTTTGAACTATCATTAATTTTTTTATATGAAGCAGTTTTTGAATCTATATGAGGCCACCACTGAAAATTCTACAAGTATCCATTTTCACAAGTTTTTTTATTTTGTTTTTGTACTGTAGATAACTGCTTATTATCTGTACATTTAACTATCTGCTCAGTTGCTTTTTAAAGTGGTCTCTAAAATGTTCTGTATACAGCGACATGCAGCACTCGCAACTGTGGAATCTTGGCATCAGAAACTAAGTTAATGTTAAATTTGTCTCTCTCTCTCTCTCTCTTTTTTTTTTTTTTTTTTTAAACAAGTTCTGTCAGGTGAACTTAAGAGTTCCCAAACCAGCACTGGTTGGGGTTTTATTCACACTAAATATCTTCTCTGATAAGTACTTTTTTTTCAAAATACATGGATCAAGGAAGCCTTTTGTCAAATAAGCAACTTGGTAGAACTCTAGACACAATAGATATTTACTATGGATACATTTTGAAGAATAATTTTTCTTATATTCAGACATACTAGGTACATACTCTGTAATGCACCTGTATGTGTTGATCAAAATTGAGATCTTATTTAAGCATTTTATTTAATCAGATTTAAAAATCCAGGATTCTGTTTCATTGTTCGTATGTACCATTTTTGAAATAACTACATTTGATTCTTTAGTCACTGGCTGATAATTTTTCATTATTACTAAAGAAAATAAAATTTTAAAACAACAAAATTTGTTTTTCTATGAATTTCTAAGCTTTTTTGAAAACAGATAAAATTCATATGACATAAGATGAGCCATTTTAAAGTAAACAGTTCAGTTTATTTAGTATATTCACAGTTTGTACAACTACCACCTCAATCAAGTTCCAGAGCATCTTCATTGCTTCTAAAGAAAACTCCGTACCCTTTAAGCAGTCCATCCCCTTTAACTCCTCCAATCCCTGGCAACCACCAATGTGCTTCCTGTTTCTGGACTTAACCTATTCTGGATATTTTATATAAATGAAATAATATATTATGTGACCTTTTGTATATGGCTTCTTCACTTTGCATAATGTTTTCAAGGTTCATCCATGTCGTAGTAGTGTATTAGTATTTTATTCCTTTTTATGGCTGAATAATATTCCACTGTATTATGTCTTGATCAGTACAGGCTGCTATAACAAAACACTAGAGACTATGTGGCTTAAACAACAAACATTTATTTCTCAGAGTTCTGGAGGCTGGCAAGAGTTCAAGATCAAGGTGCTAGTAAATTTGATGTCTGATGAGGGCCTACTTCCTGGTTTGCAAACCGGTGCTTTCTTACTGTGTCCTTATGGTAGAAAGAGATTACCTCTCTTGTTTCTCTTACAGGGCCACTAATCCCATTCATGGGGGCTCTACCCTCATGACCTTAATTGCCTCTTAAAGGCCCCATTTCCAAATACTATTACACTGGGGAGTAGGGTGTAAGCATATGAATCTTAGGGAGACACAAACATTCAGTCCATAGTGTATGGATGGATACACAACATTTTTGTTTATCTGTCATCTGTTGATGGATATTTGGTTTGTTTCTACCTTTTGGCTATTGTGAATAGTATTGCTAAGACCATTTGTGTACAAGTATATTTGTTTGAATACTTCATTTGAATTCTTTTGGGTATTGCTGAGTCATGTGGTAATTCTGTGTTTAACATTTTGAGGAACTGCCTATCTATTTTCCACAGTAGTTTTGCATGTTTTACATTCTCACCAGCAAGGTACAAGAGTTCTAGTTTCTTCATATCCTTGCCAATACTTTTTTCCTCCTCCTCTTCTTTTTCTTTTATTGTGCATTGTGGTCCTGAGTTTATTGCAATATAATGAATCATGACCAGGTAAATGCTATTTTCCTATTCTCTAATAAATTATACTCATAAGACAAATGGACATGAAAATAAATTGGCTTAGATTTTAGAATATGGTCTTGAAAATATTACAAAGAGTTTTATGAATGGGCAGTTTTCATATTGTAAACTAATAGAATCAGCTAATCTTAACATCCTTAAAAGTCTCTAAAGTTTTTATTAACTTCAACTGTGACACATGCCTTTAAAGTAAAGGCTCAGTTTGAAGAAGAATATTTGGTTTGAGCTTTATTCATACATGTCTGATATATATAAGTTTTTTAAAAGGTATGAAGATTGTTTTATTTTGACATTTCAAATTGTTATATTTCCCAGAATATCAAACATAACTATGGTTCTCTGTATGTCTGAATTTCCATATGTATCTTTGAGGATTTAAAGAATGTGTGTATATTTGGTAGTGGTTTGTGTAGATGTAGTATGCAATCTCTATAACTCCAAGTGTTTCTATGACTCTGCATATTAGTTAAAAGGATGTACATAAGTCTTTGTGTCTATCCAAATGAACTCTGTAAATATGTCCTTGAAATTATTTTCCATAAAGCTAAATGTATTAAATTGAAAGTACCATCATTTTGAGATATGACCTTCTTTTTTAAGTATTAATAAAATGCCCTGTCCTCGTAGCCATTCTGAAACTGAGCTATAATCTCCTTTGGTACTTTCTCCCTTTCCTTCTACATCAGTATTACGCTTGAACAGTATTTCTGTGTATGGACACAGCTGTCCTGGAAAGAAGTGATATTTGATGTTGTTATATTTGATCCTCTCTATTATGATTTTGGATCAGTGCTTCCAAAGGATGATCTTGTTTACCAAGGCAAAGTTGTAACTGTTGTGCAGATGTGATTTCAAAGCACGTATTATTTAATAGCATTTAATGAATGATCAGAATAAAATGGGGTAATACAAGAGCTTGAAAAAAGGAGAATCAGTCACACAATTGGTTATATAGCTAGAGAGAGTCCAGAGATAGGAAACTCTAGGGGTGGGAGGGTGTTATTGAAGTTGTGCTGTAAACACTCCCCCATCCTCACAAATTTTCATGGTCTGTACTAATTCCCCCCAAATGAAATAAAGATAATTCACTGTCTGCATGTAGTAGGTACTCGATGAATGTTTGAGTGACATATGCCACTTTTAAGTAAACATAGTATTGATTCATGCAACAAATATTTATTAGACATTTCTAGTGTTCCTTCTAGTTGCTGTTAGTGTTGCGTTTTTTTGTTTGTTTGTTTTTGTTTTTTGTTTTAAAGAGAGAGATAGAGATAACGAGAGAGCACAAGCCGAGCACAAGCCGGGAGGAGAGGGAGAAGTAGGCTCCCCGCTGAGCAGGGAGCCAGATAGGGGGCTTGACCCCAGGACCCTGGGATCATGCCCTGAACCAAAGGCAGATTCCTGACTGAGCCATCCAGGCACCCCTGGTGTTGTTTTAATTAACAAGGTAAACCTACCCTTTGACTAGAACCATGAAGATTAAACACTTGAGTAAAACACAGGGTCGTGTTGAAGTAAAGCTTAACAAAGCTAACTGCACTTTGATGTTTATTACTGTGCCATGAGTAATTAGCTGTAAATAATAATTAACAGTATACTCATATAATTAAAACAAGTATTTCTGTGATCAGCTAGAGGAGGAAAAGAGAATGAACAGATACGGAACAGAAACCTTGGAGATCCTTTTGACCTTCTGGATCCACAAGCCAGATTATCAGATGTCTCATTTTTCTGCCACTGGGGCTTCAGTGTTCTGGGACCCCCTGACTAATACTGTCTGCATCTAGACATTGGAAACCTAGACATACCTTTGGCACACCCTCTTTTCCTTCAGTCACTGGATCTCAAAGATGGGACGTGAACTGAATCAGACCTTAAGAAGCAGGTGGAATCAGGAAATTCCAGCAGGGTTCATTATTTTCTTTATTCACCAATTCCTTGCCTATTCCAAGGCTGGAAAAATTGGGAAATAGGTTGCTTTCTGTATTTAAATGTGAGTTTCCAGTTAATCCCACTACACATTCCCAATACCAGTTCTCTACCTAATTTGTATGAAATTTTACCAAGTAAAGTTACTTTAGCAAACATTGTCCCCCAAGGGCAGGACAAGTTGGGGGTTGAGCAAAAGTGAGTAAAGTTTATCAAAACATTAGTATGATTTAGTTTAAAGAGTTTACTGTTTTACTACTTAGCTGGGTTATCTGAGAGATTGGTAGCTTTGTGGGGAATATAGAGGAGTGGTGGCTTATTGGCTGGGCCTATTTAACTCTCTAATGAAAGTTAACATAGGATATGTGGGGCTGCCAGAGAGCACCATGCAAACTCGGGCAAATTGGATGTCTTGGGGTAAAGGGTAAGAATATCTGCACATGAGGAAAGCAGATGAAATAGTAAAGAGCTTCCACAAAGCAAATGGAAAAAAGGACCAAAATAGAGAAAACAAAAAAATAGGGAAAAAGGGGGTGCCTGGGTGGTGCAGTCGGTTCCACATCTGACTCTTGATTTCAGCTCAGGTCATGATCTCAGGGTCCTGGGATCCAACCCCCAAGTTAGGCTCCATGCTTAGCATAAAGCCTGCTTGAGATTCTCTCTCTCCCCTCTCCCTCTGCCCCTCCAACTTGTGCTGTCTCTCTCTCTCTCAAATAAATAAATAAAATCTTAAAAAAAAATAAAAGGTAGGAAAAGGATCAGAGAGGTTTTTAAAAGAGTGTAAGTGTATGTTACAGAATAGGAAGTGATGAAAATAGAATTGAGAATAAGTTGGGGGTGAACAATAAAAGCAAGTGTTCTAGAATCCCAGTTCATCAAAGGGTTATACTTCCTTCATTTGAAAGCAGTAGATTACTTATTTATAAAATTTATTGTATGGAATTAAAAACTTTTTAAGTTATTGTAAATCATTATTTATCATCATTAGGAGGTTCCATGATCTTTGTAGCAATGAATTTTAAACCAATTTTCCTGTTATAGAATAGTGATACACATAAATATGGTAAGCCACCTTCTTATCTGCCTTTCTATGTCCTGAGTATTTTCTTTCAGCCTGCCTCATCCTCAGCTACAACTAAAATGGCCACAGTGGGGACACCTGAGAGGCGCAGTGGGTTAAGCATCTGACACTTGATTTTGGCCCAGGTCATGATCTCAGGGTCATGAGATCAAGCTCTACATCAGACTCCACACTCAGTGTGGAGTCTGCTTGAGATTTTCTCTCGCTCGCTCTCTGTCTGTCCCTCCTCCTCCTCCTCCTCCTCCTCCTCCTCCTCTTCTTCTTCTTCTTCTTTTCCTCCTCCTCCTGCTCATGTTCTTTCTCTCTCTCTCTCTCCCTAAAACAAATAAATCCTTTAAAATTAATTAATTAATTAAATAGCTACAGTATTTCAGTGACCTGAGGTTATGATTCTTCTGATATTACTCTCAAGTTATTGTAAACCCTGAGTTGGGGTTTTTTGGTTTAGACCTATTATAATTTATAATAGCAAGGATAAATTTACATAAAATAGAAACTCTTGATTTATATGTAGGATATGAATCAAATCACAAAGTGAAACTCATAAACTGTTCTAATTTGCAGTGCCCCTCTGCTTTTTTTTTTAAAAAGGCTGAACTGTAAACTTTTTATGTGGCTATCCCTGTTTCCTTCTGTGTGTTCTTTTGAGTGAAAATGACTATAAAGGCCTTTATAGAACAATGGACTTGAGGAAATTTGTTTTAAACAAGTGGATTATTTTGGTAAATAAGAAGTGGAGTTGTTCATACTTATCAAGGGAGTTGATATCAAAATTATTCTTTAATATTTCATAAGTAATCTAGAAGAATAAATTTTCTAGGTAAGTAAGTTGTACTCTTCTAGGTCATAAAATGCTAAACCAACAGAAATACACTACAGGGAGAATGTAAGGAAATTCTTGAGTACACTAAAAGGAGGAAGATAAGTCTCTCAGTTCAGGTAACTAAAGAACTAATGACAAAAATGTTGACTGTATTCAAGATTTTAGGCTCTAAATTGTTAATTATTTATGAGAATTAATTGTCATTTTTCCCTGAGACTATTTTGTCCACTCTGTTTCTTTGACCTCAAACAATCACAAACTAGTATCTTAAAGTTCTGTGTGTGCTCTGGACAGATAGACTTCCAGGAAGACCAGACCACTGGTAGTATATGATGTATAACCAAGGTAATAAAGATATGCAGTATTGCATATGAAAGGAGGTAAGTAAGACCTAAAGTCTAGTTCTCAGTTTTTAACTAGTTGTAGATCTTGGTCCAGGTACTATCTCTGAGTTTCCTCCCTTTAAAAAAAAAGTGGAATAAAGAATATTCAAGGACACTTTCAGCTCCCAAATGCTGATTATAAAAATGAATTGACTTTAGAAAGATGAAGGAAAGAAGGGAGGGAGGGAACTAAACACCACAATAGGGTGAGTAAACAAACTCCATCTCCCAGGATTGAAAATATTAGCAGTCTTATTTTTAGATGCCTCAAAAGGTTATTAGCTAGATAAAATAATTCATAGTAATGCTACATTTATTATACTTCACCAAGAATGGATTGATTTTTATATTCTTACAATAATGTAAGGTTTTTAGGTTATTAAGGCCTATTCTTTTTAATCACCAGAACTTTTAATATACTAGCATTTTGCTAGATAACTTTCAAAATACATCACTTCTATAAATGTTGTATACAAATGCATTCAGACATTTTTGGGTGACTGGTATAAATTACGATGCTCCCTCTTGGGCAGTTCCAAGGTAAAGTAGACTTGGATTTGTGTAGATAATTTTGTAGTTCTCACATTAAACATCATTATAATCACCAAGAAACAATAGTGAGCCTTGTAATTATTTGTTTACTATTTGTCTTATCTAATTAATTTAGTTATTTAATTTTAACATTTAGTTAGAAACTTGGTCAGGGATTTTCTGGGCACTTTGAAATTGTTAGAAGAGGAGAGGAGCCATTAGGATAGGGCTGTTTATCTTTAAAAAAAAAAAAATCCAGATAAGCAATATTAGAATTCAGTAATATGTGAGATCAAGTTGCACATCCCAGCCTTTGAATTACTGCTCAAAAAAAGGGACATGCCATTGTGAAAATCGTCTGAACCTTTTTGTAGAGAAATAGTACTTATTATAGAGAGCCACTGGCAATTTTCATATGTAGATAGGAAGCCTGATAACACAAGTGAAGACCTCAAACTAATTGTAGAAGAAAGAGTAAATCTGCCTCTTTTAGGGACTCCTTTCTAGAGATCTGCAGGGTCAGTTTCAAAGCTAATGAAGAAGATGACTTTCTACCTGATGTCTGGTATTTTTTTACATCACCGTAAGAGAAGGTTTGGTAAACAAAGGGATTGATTTCTTCCCTCTAGTTTACACATTGATTGCTTCTGTCAAATTTATCCTCAGCTTTCCCACTATCCACAGTTTGAACAAACATATACCCTACGTAGCCACTGACTCACTGTTTCTATCCCCGTCCCCCCAGAAAAAACCAGGAAGGTTTCTTGTCTACCTCTTATCATTAAATTTAGGACTCATATATTTGGAAGAATAGAAACTTCAAGGAGTACTTAAGATTTTGTCAACTAGATTTATGTTTTGTTTTAATATTTTAAAAGATTGATTTATCAGGCAATCAGGTATGGTTAAATTCATTCAATTTATCTTTTCATGGGAATGTTTCTTCTTTCATTTACATTACAAACAATGGTGCAGCAAAATTCAGTTCAATGACTTTGGTCTGCCTTTTGGTTGATACCTATTTAGTTTTATTGATAACTTTTTAAATTCATTTGGCTTTTCTTTAAATAGTCCATTGAAATATTTAGTTATGGATCATGTAATGATTGATAATGCTATCAAAAGATTCTTGATAGTCCCTGATAAACTATATGTGGTTTTTGATGGCACAGTTTTATGGCATCTACAGTTAGTTAAAGAAACGTTTTGTTGTTGTTTTTTTAATTTTTTTATTTCTTTTCAGCGTAACAGTATTCATTGTTTTTGCACCACACCCAGTACTCCATGCAATCCGTGCCCTCTCTAATACCCACCACCTGGTTCCCCCAACCTCCCACCCCCCACCCCTTCAAAACCCTCAGATTGTTTTTCAGAGTCCATAGTCTCTCATGATTCACCTCCCCTTCTAATTTCCCTCAACTCCCTTCTCCTCTCCATCTCCCCTTGTCCTCCATGCTATTTGTTATGCTCCACAAATAAGTGAAACCATATGATAATTGACTCTCTCTGTTTGACTTATTTCACTCAGCATAATCTCTTCCAGTCCTGTCCATGTGGCTACAAAAACCATTGTTAACTTTTCTAAAACCTTCTGAATCTGTTGCCATGTTATTTTGAGCCATGTCTCTGAGATAAAGCATGGTCTGTCTTATTCTCCCTCTTCTCCAAAGCTAGGCCTACTTCAGTATTATGGACCTCATAATTCCCTTAATTATCTCCCTAATCTCAAGCCTCGCACATGTTTATTCAATAAATATTAGCTTTCTTTTTAGGGGTGCCTGGGTGGCTCAGTGGGTTAAAGCCTCTGCCCTCAGCTCAGGTCATGATCCCGGAGTCCTGGGATCCAGACCCTCATCCGGTTCTCTGCTCAGAGGGGAGCCTGCTTCCCCCTCTCTCTGCCTGCTGCTCTGTCTACTTGTGGTCTCTCTCTCTGTGTCCAATAAATAAATAAATAATCTTTTTTTTTTTAATTAGCTTTCTTTTTATTTTCAGTCTCTTCTACTATACTGCTTATTCTTTGTCTAAGAATACACCCACTCTCTCTGATCCTGAAAGGTTCTTTTGCTCTGCTGTTCCTGTCCTCTAAAATACCATCCTTTTTTATATTCTTATGCTCACTCTGCAGTTTGTATCCACATTCATTGTCTCAGTTTCCTTACTGCTCACTGTCCTGGATAGACGGGGAGACTGGGAGTGGGTAGTAATTATCATGAGCAAAAAATCATTTCACCCATTTTGTGCCAGCCCCATAGTCTGTCCCCACAAAAGGGACAGACTTTAGTGTAGAGAACAGGACTATAACAAAGTATAAGGAGGCTTCCTCTTTCATACAGGCAAAAGTTATGACAACAACCTCTCTGAAGTAGAGGAAAGCTGATGGAAAACAGTGAACCTCAAGGAATTCCTGTAGTTAAGGAAGAGAACAGTGAGTTATAGAGATTGGGGAGGTGGTTAGAATTTCTTAAGTTTTAGAATGTTAGATTCAAACAAATTTGCAAAAGCCCTCCCCTCCACCCAAAGACTACTTATTGACTCTAGATTAAGAATCTAGTTCTTTTAGTTATTTTGTGGACTTTACTTACTCTTCTCTTTGTCTTTGGATATGGCAAAACCTCCAGGATCCATAGCTTCTCCTTTACTTGCCTCTTATTTTCTTAACTTTTCTCCTTTCCTTTCGTTAGTTACCCCTCTTTCCCTACTCAAAACCAAAATGGCTATCTCCTCCCTAAGGAAAAAGAGGTTCCTTTTTTTCAAGCCCTGCCCCTGTGTATGTGACATCCACAAAATGTCACATAAAACCACCATGCCCCCTCCACTGGGCAAACAGATACATAGAAAGATGGATGATCTGATAAAAGAGAGTAAATAAATGGGAGAAAGTGGGCAACATGGGCCACATGTGACGATATTCAGTTTATTTTAAAGATTATCTTAAAAGTGGCTTTGTCAGAATGTCTTATCTTAAAATCTCTGGTCATCTTTTCCTTTTTTAGATTTTCTTTTAGATGTTGGGCACTTGGTCATAGAGATCTTTTAATTTAAAAGTGCTCGTATCCTAGGGACACCTGGGTGGCTCGGTGGGTTGAGCCTCTGCCTTTGGCTCCGGTTGTGATCGCAGGGTCCTGGGATTGGGTCCTGCGACAGGCTCTCTGCTCAGCAGGGAACCTGCTTCCCCCTCTCTCTCTGCCTGCTTGTGATCTCTCTCTCTCTGTCAAATGAATAAATTAAATCTTTAAAAAAAAAAAAAAGTGCTTGTATCCTGAATAGGTTGAATGCCTTTCTTGTTAGCTTATTTGTCTTTCCATTTTCAATTTCTGTTGATCAAAGACAGTTATCTTTTTCTCTGTCCTGAGACCTACTACATGAAACACACTTTTCTTGCTCAGTATTGATGGGTGGATGGGAGTATGGATGAATGGATAGATGAATTTTAAAGAAGCCTTTTTAGCAGATTTTAATTGTAAATGGGATGGTGAATCTTCCTTTTTATGTTAATGAAGAGTAACTACCACATCCATTAATTTTATTCTAGAACTGTAAGAGTCATCAGCCATGGTAATAGGGATTCTCTTGCTTTGCTAGGTATAAGATTATAGGTTGAAATAGGACTAATGTGAAATAAAACACCCTAGGATCTTCCTGTTCCTCAGTGACAACAAATACAGCTACTAAAGCTGATTTTGGGAAAACAGCATCTCTTCAAACCTGATCAGTAGAGTAGTGGTTTTCCAACTGTCTTCCATCTATTAATTTGAGAAGCTGCCCTACATCTTCTCACTTAAGCAGAAAGAGTCTTCTTTCAGTTTTAGGCTTTTGCTCCCATTCATCTTTCACAAATCTTGGCATCAGCTTGCTGGTTGTTTTTTGTTTTGTTTTGTTTTGTTTTTTAATCAGAATCTGGTATCATTTAGTACAAATTTTAGATATTTAGATGCCAATTTGAATAAGTCAGTAATGGAGCTTTACAACAGAAAATATTTTTATTTTTTTAAATTTGTTTTTAAAGATTTTATTTATTTATTTGAGACAGAGCAGGAGGAGCAGAGAGAGAGGGAAAAGCAGACTCTGTGCTGAGTGTGGAGCCCAGTGCGGGGCTCCATCTCATAACCATGAGATCATGACTTGATTTGAAATCAGGAGTTGGACACCCAACTGACTGAGCCACCCAGGCACCCTCAGAAAACATTTTAAACTATAGTATTAAAACACTGTTTTCTTTGCTAGGGTCTCATGGGGAGAGATGAATCAGGAGTGACTGCTGAAAGGTTTCCCTTTTGAGTAATGGCAGTGCTTTGAAACTAGACAGAGGTGTTGAATGGTTATACAACATTGTGAATGTATGAAATGCCACTGACCTGTGCACTTTAAAATGGTTAATTCAGGGGTTCCTGGGTAGCTCAGTCATAAATGTCTGCCTTCAGCTCAGGTCCTGATCCCAGGGTCCTGTGATCGAGCCCCGTGTTAAGCTCCCTGCTCCGTGGGAAGCTTGCTTCTCCCTCTCACACTCCCCCTGCTTGTGTTCCCTCTTTCGCTGCCTCTCTCTCTGTCAAATAAATAAAATAAAATAAAATAAAATCTTTAAAATCTTTAGTTTTATGTTATGCAAATTTAAGATTGTACTATTTAATTTTTTTTATTCCATGCCATATCTGTGAATTGTCAAAATGTATGCTTTAGCTCAGAGAATAATGTCTTCCTGTAGCTAGTATGGTTGTGTAATTATTCCTTCAAATTACAACACTTACTAGAGTGAAAATGAAAGCCACTGGGTAAATGCTCGAATTACAAAAATTAACAGTTATCCTTGGAGGACCAGGAGAACGGTCACATTACCTAAAGCTAACACCAGAGACTTGTATGTAAAAGTTCACCACACTCTATCTGTCTACATCACTAGATCCAATATCATCGTAAATTATTTCTTGAGACTTACATATAGGACTTGATTCTTTGAAGAAAGCCACTCTGTATAGAATTGATAGAAACTTCCACATGCTGGTAAAAAGCCTATTTCAAAGTAACAATCTTACTGAGTTAGAAAGCAAAATAGAATGGAATAAAAGCATTCTTATTTTTAATAAAGCAATGAAATTTTAACAGGTAGGTTGGTCCATGCATGCAGTATGGTGCCTACACACACATACATACACAGCATATTTAAATTAATGAAAGATGGAAATATATCTTAGTAATATACTTATTCTCAAACTTTTGGCCAGTGTAGTTCCCCAGGCTCCCTTTAATTCTCAGACATATTCTAATTTTAGCAGATAGTGCCTTAGTTATATGTACAACATTTCTGTGAACTTTCTCTGTAAATTGATTATTAGCTCATTGATTTAGTTTTAGACATACTTTTATCATGTCTTTTTTTCTTTTAAGCCAATGTTTTAATGTACTTTATGTTTGTTGTTACCAATAAAAGTAGTTTCACATACAGAGTTAAGAATGGGCTCTAATATGTGTCTTACCTTTTCTTTAGAACTGTCAAGTAATCCACCTCTAGCTACCATCCTTATTCCTCCTCATGCTCGGATTCAAGCAGCTGCTTCAACCCCTACAAATGCCACAGCAGCCTCAGGTGAGAACATAAGTGTCTTCTCTAAAAACATTCTATTTTTTTTAAAAAGATAATGATTACCTCCATTTTATTTCATGTGATGTATGTGAACATTTAATACCCTCCAAATTTCAAAAACATAGCACAGCCAAATGAATAAATGTGAATAAAATGTTGCTTTATTTCCAAAAAAGCACAAAAGGACCCCATAAATTCTTTATATAAATTATAAATATCTTACTATAATGTTAAATTCTGTCCTCTTAGTTACCTTTAAAGTCATGCTTTCTGTATAATTTCTTGATAAATATACATTAGATGAGATGCCCATAGCAGAAAGCAATCTGTACAAATGTAATATTATTGAAGATATTTTACTTCAGTTTCATCATTCTGAGTATGTATGCTGGAGAGGCAAACTTTCAACAAGTATAAATAAAATACAGATTGGTATAATTTGAGCATTTGAAAGGACTAAAACTAATGCAAATACATTTAAGATTTAGATCAGTATATGACTATATCTTGTCTATCTTTTAAAAAAAAAAAAATGCCTTCATGGTCTCCCAGGTTAGAGCTCTGGTATACTGATCTCTTAGCCAGCTAATGGGGCCTTATTTAGTAGAATTGCAGATATTCTGAAAATATCCAACTTTTGAATGAATTTAAAAGTTCTTTAAAGAATCACTGGATGCTGTTTAAATTAAGTAAGAAATACAATAACACAATTGGGCTCAGAATTTGGTGCACTTTTTTATCCCCCTCTAAAAAGCAAATGTCAGGAGCTGACTCTGTTTTCATTAAATCATCTAATACATTGAACTGAGTTGGATCAGACATATTTTTGCCTAAGGGCATTGATGCTGCACGAGATAAAATCTTTCATTATTAGTTCTTGCAATTTCACAATAAGGTCATAATCCATCTCCTGTTGTCTGGCACACAGTTGTTTGTTTCTGTGCAAAAGTTTTTTAGAGCATTGCTAATAAAGCTGAGAAACGTTTGTAGTCCATGGCCTACATTCGTTCCAGAAAAAGTCTGGAAAGAAAAGTTTCTTTTCTAGTTCTAGTTCCATCAGCACATGCTACTTTGAGAAAGTCATTTGAACTTTATTAGTTTTAATATGTCTTACTAGTTTTCTCGATCTGTAAAATGCGTGGCATTGCTCTCCTAGAATAATGTAAAAATAAAATAATGTGCTGAATTGTGGTTTAAATTTTTAAATATAAGAATTTTAAAACTATGACCAATTTATTTAGAAGAAAGATAGAGTTGCTTTTGTGAGCTATTAATAAACCTAATAAATCCCTAACCCAAGTTAGATTTTATATGACATTGTTTGTTCGAAGCATGAAATAGCCCCTAACCCTGAACTAATGCAATTACTTTTTGAGCTTATTCCAGGAGTTTTATTAGAATTGCTTTAGAGTATGAGTAAAAATGAAGTTAGAAATACAATAGCACCAATTATGATTGGTGAGTTTTGGGTAATTTTAAATGATTTTCTTTAGTGTGAGATACTAAACAAGTTAAAGTAGGTTTTTTGGGCATTGCCTAGTATAACCTGATTTTTATGTGGCTTCAATACAAGTTACAGCAGACCCCCCAAAATATTTCATTGCTATATATATATTCTTAAAGCCATTTATATCACATTTCGACATACATATGCAAAATGATTGGACTCTGATCCTGAGAGTTTACTTCAAAGTTGAAGTACATAAGAGTATAAGGAATTTAATAGAGGAATAGTAGGCTGAGGCTAAGGACAGACTTAATTAGTTGAGAAAAATGCCTGCCTTGAGTATCTTGATAGTTACCAAAGAGGATATCAGATACTGCTTTGAGCTTCCTAGTGGCTAAATAAAGGAATGTTACATGTTAAAATTTGTTCATTGTTCATTAGATTAACACCCTGATGGCTTAGGAGAAACAAAATGTTTCTGGGCCTGCTGTTTGAGAAGTATTTCTCCCTTGGGGCCTCAAATTTGTTACTGTAAGAGATAGATTAAATGAAGTTCCCTTTACCATTCCAACAGTAAATGTAATAATGAGCCTCATATGGATACTTTTTTAAGTGCCCCTTGGTGTGAGTCTGTGGCAAGACACCACATTATGGTCAGGGGAAAAGTTTTCTTTGGGGCCAAAGTAGTGAGAACCAAGCATGTTACCAAACATATCTCAGGAAATGCTGATCTAGATGAAGGACTTGATCGTGTGACATTGATGGCTATCTATATTTAAATAAATATGTATGTATGGGTATATATATTTTTTTAATAAGAATTTGGCAGTGTGGGTTATATTCTTTAATAAGACCTTAAAATATTTATGCTCTTGTTATCTCTCTTGGCTTCAGTTTCCTTATCCATAAAACAGGAATAATAAATACCCGCTATATAGACTTGTAAGAAGTAAGATGTAATGTGTACAAGGTACTTAGCTGGTGTTATGCTCAGAGTTCAGAAAGTGACTGCAAGTGAATTGATTAAGACCTGTTGGAAGGCATTATTATATAGAACAAGAACTATCATAGTTCATGCTTTTTAGTTCACTAATCCCACTTCAGAAATCTTCAGGATACTTCTAACAGAAGACAGAAAGCTACCATGTACAGAGGTAGAAATAGGAATAATTATATAATAACAAAAAGGAGATCCAGTCTGATCTGACTGGTCAACAGGAAGAAATTGTTTTGATACATTATAAAATCTCCATCTTTATATAATCACAAAAATATCAGTTATGTAGCTTATAGACATTTGTAAAAATCTTCACCAGATCTTATGTGGCATGTTGGTAACTGCCAAAATGAATGTTTGCGTGTGGATAGGGACAAGATAAAAATATACAAAAATTGAAACAGTTGTGTTATATTAGTGGGTATGGATTCTGATTTTTTTTCTCTCAAAAATTCTCATAGTCTTTCTAAATTGTTTTTAAAAAGTACCTCAGTATCAGGAGGCATTATAGTTGATCATGGCTCTGATGAGAAACTTTTGAAATTATATATACTATTCTTAATAGTCCATAAAGTATAATTTTATATATGTGTAATATATAATTATAGTATATAACCTTAGTATATATAATATATAATTTTAACATATACATGTTTTTATATATGTAAATTCTTATTTTCTCCATGACATCCTCTCATTTACTCCATTTGGGAGACCATTTGTCTAAACTATTTAGAAAAATAAATCTTGAGAAATTATAGTTTTACTGTTCAAATATAAAGCACTTTAGAGATTCCTGTAGTCCAATGCCATGTCAATTAAGTGTGAGATATGGTAGAGAATTTCAGCTAGAGCAGTTTTCTCTATCTTTATATATCAGTCTTCTGAGTAGGGTTTCCTTCAGTGCAGTGATCATGCTATTAAATTTAAAAAACACTGATTTCCACTCATGTTCTTACTATCTGCTAAGAAGAAGCCATCTCTCCCATGCTTCTGTATATCAGTAACTGGAAGCTCATTACTACAAAAATAAGCACATTCCATCTTTGTATCATTCTGTTAGAAAGTTTATCCTTATTTCACCCTGAAATTTGTCCTCCTATACTTTCTTCTTCTCAGTGATCCTATTCTTGGGTTACACACAAAGGTCCTCAAATTTTAATGATGGCTAACTGCCTTCCATATTAGTGAGGGTTTCAAATCCTAATCCTGAATATATTCTAAGTGTCAGGTTGTTGGGTTTTCTATACAATTATATATCACCTACACATTTCATAAACATAACAGTTTTTTGCCACTGTTAAGCAGCTAATAAAACATAACAAACAGTATAAGGCAGGGCCTCCTTAGAGATGTTTTTGCCTTTTCTCAAATTACTGATAAAATAAGTTAAATGGTACTAAAAGCAAGACTTGCTAGAGATTATTCTTCTGGGGGTTTCTGAATGATTGTTTACCCCTCTTGTTGTTTACTTAGCTATAGACCAACCTTACAGTATTCATTTTAATGATGTTTTGGAAAACTTTGTAAAATGCTTTGTTGTTGTCAAAAAAAATTTTAAGAAAGTTTTCCATCCTTAAGGTATCACTATCAAGAATGGAAATCAGACTTTTTTTTTTTTTAAGACTTAGGGAGATTTCTAATGTCTGCTGTTTGTCCACTGTGAGTTTCTATAATCCATTTTAGAATTTGTTTCTTGGACTTTAGATTCTGGATTTAAAGACATTTAAAATGTGTAGATTGCCCTCACCTTTCTTGGGCTGCATTTTGTTTATTAGGATTTTTGTTATATCCTTTCCAGGTTGAAAACCCTTCTAACAGAAAAGGGAATCATGATAGGAGTTGGACAAGGTCTGTTTTCTCTTTTTACCTGGTCAGGGGGTTTTATTTTTTTTTGACCTTGCTTTGAATACCTTATGCTGTTTATTTAAACCAAATCTGACCTGTTATTATAGGTTCACATTGTTATTTTCTATTCTTCCTTGAATGTGTTCCCTTCTTCTTAAAGTTACCTGTATTTAAAATGAGTTCATCAGAGAAAACCCTTTTAGTTGACTTCTTTGGTTCTTCTCCCTTTATTTTGCATTGAGATTATTTGCAATTGCTTGGTCAGAGTTTTGTTTTTTTCTAATTTTCTACTTCTTGTCAGTTTTGAGCTCCTTTTGAAGACTATAGCTGTAAAATAAAACCTATTATTCCCTGAATTTTTTGAAATCCATTTTACTGAGGTCATGGCTCAGATTTAGCCAGGGCCCATGGTTCCCTTTACATACTATTACTTCAGAATTCCTGTCATCTACATCACCAGCCAGTTATTTCTAGTTGGGCAGAATTAAACCCAGAATAATTTATCCCATTGTTTGTTTGTTTCTACTAATTTTGAGAGTTGAAATGTTAGACAAATTAAGCCCATGGATCAAATACTTTCTAAAATCATAGTTACCATCCTTTCATCCCCTCCCCAAGTACTATTATCCTTTGCCTCTTTGCCAATGTACAGTGTGCTTTGGGAAAGCTATATCCATATCTTGTCTAGTTTTATCATCATCAGGGTATTGCCCTCAAGTGTTCCTTTTCCCAACCCTTTCATTCTGTTGTCTCTTTATCTTAACCCAAATATATATGGAATTTCTAAAAATACGTAGCTTTTAAAAATATGGGAATTTTTTTCTGTTAAAAAATAATATATAGTTATTTTAGAAAATAAAAGTCTTCCGTATTCTCAATTCCAAAGATAATGAAAGGTAACGTCATTTTATATTTTAGTCTGTGTATGAATGGGCAAAGAGAGATGCCTTCTTTTTTTTTTTTTTTTTTTTAAATGGGCCCTGCTATTCAAGGGATGGGGGTATATAACTGTGTATCCTAAGCCTGTATCATAATTTATTTGACTTGATTTCTTATTCTTAGACATTTGTATTATATCTCAGTGCTTAGAAGTATAATTGCCAAGTCAAAAGATAATAAATTTTTTAAGATTTTGATATATATCAAAATGCCTACCAAAAAGCTTATCCCAGATTATACTGCCTGCTTGCACGTATTTTTCCATTTCTCCCATTACCTTAACATTAGGCAGCCCAGAGTAGGGTGGGGAAGGTGCTGCATGCATGTGTGCACATATGTTTTTAGGTATTACCAACTTGGTAGCCAAAGAATGTGGGTGTCTTTTTTGGCTTCTTTTGGTTTTCTGTGTAAAGCTACACAGAAAACCAGTCAAGCCTGCTTAGTCATTATTTTCCTCAGAGCGTCGTTAAGTATCACTTCAAGGAAATTGTTTCTTTTTATTCAAAACATGTTTTCTCCTATTGAGTCAAAAATTTTACCTTAATTTCTCCCCCTCCAAAAGTAATGTAAAATCATCTTAAGTTGAGAAATGTTGTATGAAACATTCTTCTAGATGTTCTTCAAATGTTCCTCAGTTCCTTGCCTGAAGTCACCTATTGATACTCATATTCCTTTTCTCATTCTTTGTTCCAAATTAGATCTTTTAACCTAAAAGGCGAAAATGTTTCCTGTGTTCTCACGGCCTTCAGTTACCTACCCTGAACAACCAACCCTCCTAATTAAAATGTGCTCTACCCCTGAGCCCAGAGTGTCTAAGATCTCTCTGCTGCTGGCAGATAAGATATAAGGTCTTATTGACAGGCCCTCCAACTTTGTTAGTTTTTTGGTTGGCTCACTGGCATCTGAATTGCAGTCATGTTTTTGAAATGAGTGAAGCCACTCTGGTGTCTTGTGTCACACCTTTTCCTCAGAAAAATGAAGAAAGAGAGGTAATAATACTTTGCTGAGGAGGGGTTACCCCCCTCGTTATTATACACCCCAAATTGTCAAAGTCATAGTAGACATTATAAAGAGAAAAACGAAAATTGAGTCCTTCCCTTTATACTTTATATTTTTATTTCACTAATGTAGATTATGATTTCAATTTAAATGTAAGTTTAGAGTGTACATTTGATTCTCTGTGAAAAATGGTCTTTTTTGTTCCTGTGTCAGTTAGTAACACTAACACCTGAAATATAGTTGTTGTTTTTTTTTTTTTTTAATTTTATTTATTTGACAGAGAGAGAGAGAGATCAGAGGTAGGCAGAGAAAGAGGGGGAAGCAGGCTCCCCGCTGAGCAGAGAGCCCGATGAGGGGCTCGATCCCAGAACCCTGAGATCATGACCTGAGCCGAAGGCAGAGGCTTAACTCACTGAGCCACCCAGGTGCCCCTGAAACATAGTTTTTTAATAAAGATATTTCCACATGGAACAGCTTGAATAGGAACTTTCTGAGTATAAATTTTATCTTTTAGAAAAGTTGACCTGTCATGAGACATTTGTAACTATTATAGAATGAGATAGTAGTAAATAGAAACACGTGAAATGGGCTCAGAGAGCATAAAGGAAATAAGGAAATAAAAGTGTACTTAAAGTTAACCAAACATACTTATAAAGTACATATAAAATATGAAAAGAATTTGATATTTGAAATATGTGCTTTTGCTAATCTGCCAATGATAAAAAATATTAAGGATTTTGTAGCTTTTGAGAACTTGAAATGTATTTATGATAAATAGGGAACGAAGTTTTTATTTTTACTTAATTTCAGTTAAATTAAGTAACCATATATAGTTAGCAGCCACCCTATAAGAGAGTACAGATAGAACATTTCAGGCCAGTGAAAACTTGTATCACTTAAAAGGCTTTATCTTTTAGGTAGATCCATAGTTGCAGAACACTGATTCATGGTGGCAGAACATTTGGAATCCCAGACTCCTATGTTACTCCCTATGCTTTCCTCCCAACCTGTTTTCTTATTTGCTGCTCTCTTTTTATTTAAACACTTTGGCAACAGTTTATAAATGTGGGGTCTTCCATTCACTTTCCTTCCCTCCCCGTTGGCACATTTGATTAAACACGTTTGGAGGGAGAATGGACAGGAGTTGCTGATGCATTAGATGTAGGGAGTAGGGAAAGGAAAGAATCATGGTGACAACTTTTGGTTTATGACCTGAGCAACTAGGTGGGGCATTTTCCTCACTATTGAGACAGCAGCTCAATAAATCCATGACTCACTTATCTAGCAACTCTTAGAGATCTCTGAGAATATAGGAGGGGAGGTGGGGGACCAACTATGGGTCCAATCCTAGAAAAATATATGTGTATCATATATGGAATTTTACACATAAAAATTTGATCTAGGATAAAAGTTACAGCCTCATGGATTCTATTGGGAACCTGATACCTTAGGGGGCATCACCCTTAGCTTCGCTATGGGGTTGCCCCACTTGTCATTTTTATATCTGAAGTCACACAGAATAAAATTGGTTTCATTAAATACATGTACAAATTCCCTTTGCCATATCCAGCACAAAAGCCATAGAACCATAGACTCTATTTAGAATTAGGGAAAAACAAGTGATCATCTGATGCAATTTTCCTTGTCTTTTGTATATTTTATTAGGAGCGGACATACATATCTTGTAGAGGGACTAGGTCAGGGATGCTCTCATGGGCTTGTGGGCAGAAATTTTACCTGGCATTTAACTTATTTGACCTGCATGTATGTTCAAGATACCCCAAAATTTAGCAGCCTAAAACAAGAATAAACATTTATTATCTCACATAGTTTACGTGGGCCAGGAATTCAGAAGCAGCCTAGCTGGATAGTTCTGGGTCAGGGTCTTTTATGAGGTTGTAGTCAAATGTCAGCTAGGGCTGCAGACATTGGAATGCTTACCTGGGGCTAGAAGATGTACTTCCAGGATGACTCATTTATGTGCTTAGCAAATCAGTCCCGGCTGCGAGAGGCGTCAGTCCCTTAACCATTTTGTACCAACTCTTCATAAGGCCACTTAAGTGTCTCACATTGTTGCAGCTGGTTTTCCATAGACCAACTGATCCAAGAAAGAGGGCAAGGTAGAAGCCACAGTATCTTTTATGTCCTAACTCTGAAAGTCATACACCATTGTCTCTGCAAATATCCTTTTGGTTACATAGGTCAGCCCTATTTTGGGGGGAAGGGACTACATTAGGTTATAAACACCCAGAAGACATGACTCATTGGGGCCATCTTGGAAGGGGGCTACCAAGTGTGTAAGAATGATCTTAATACCTCTGTCCCTCAAAGCTGATCATTCTCTCTATTCCTCAAGTCCTTCTTTGGTTGCTTGGTTGTTTGGTTCTGAAGTAGCATCAGAAGGATGGTAAGGGACATTGGTTTCTAGGAAGCCCGAAATAATCACCTCTGTATTTGTTTCCAAAACACTTTTATCTTTGCATACCCTATACAGACTAAGAATTAGGAAATAAAATAACTGTACTTTTAATTCTTATTATAAATTCCCAGATCTGTTCTAATGTAGTAACCCTTTTAGATAATAGAAATAGGCTTCTAGAAATCATAGTGGATTATGTAGGAGTTAGGTCTGAATGAAAGTCCCCTTAGGTTCTTTTCTTCCTTTGCTGGGAAATCTTTTCTGCTGTCCCTTGTAGTACCCATAAAGGCCATCATTCTCTTCCTCTAATACCTCTGTGCTTATTTCTCCCATTTGCAAAATGGGGGCAATAATTGTACCTATTTCTTGGGTGTGTACCTGCAATGTACATAGTATGATGTCTGGTACATTGGTAAGCATTCAAATGATAACAGTTGCTGGCACTGACATTATGGTGGTGATGATGATTATTATAGTCACACTAAACTGTACAGTTTATGTATTGTTGGATGTCTCTTTTGCCTTTCCACTTACTGAACAATTTCTATACCCAGGTACTGTGCTGAGATCTTCCTAGGCCTTATTTCATAGACAGGTGTTAGTATCTCCCTTTTACAGATGAGGAAATTGAGGAATAAAGAGGTTAAATAATTTGTTCTATTGTCACAAAGCTGTTACGTAGTACATAGCTATTAAGTGGTACAGCTGGGTCTCATTCTCAGTGTTTGTGGAGCTGGACGAGATTGAAGAAAGATGTATCACTGTGAATTTCAGGATAGCATCTCAGGACTAAAAACGAGACTGTACGGTCTTTGGTTATTCATAGTTGAATTGGATGCTTTATAATCAAAAGTTGTTAGCTGTCCTTAAAACCATAACGCCAGGAAGCCTCACTTTTACCAGTATGAATGTGAAAAGGGAATGTTGGAGACAGGAGCAAAATGAATTGTGGTGCTTTTAAGGAGTTTCTTTTTTTTTTATTTGACAGACAGCACAAGTAGGCAGAGAGGCAGGCAGAGAGAGAGGAGGAAGCAGGCTCCCTGCTGAGCAGAGAGCCTCATGCGGGACTCGATCCCAGAATCCTGGGTTCACAACCTGAGCCGAAGGCAGAGGCTTAACTCACTGAGCCACCCAGGTGCCCTTTTAAGGAGTTTCTGTTTAAATATTTGAGAATAAATGTTAAAGAAATTACTAAACATCCAAATCCAGTGACAGTTTTTAATTAATGAGCATTTTTATTGTAAAAAGGCCATATTAACTCAACTATGTAAAATAAGCTTACAGAATTGGCAGTAGGAGCAAAGTAAGTATGTACCAAGAAGAACTTAAAAAAATGTAGTTTTATTCAGTTAGTAAGCCTGGTGTTCTGTGAGAGCTACTCTTGAGGTTGTAGAACTTTCCATTTTCTTTGTTGTATTTCTCCTCCCTGTACTTTGCCTCTGAAAAACATCTTTCTGTTCTTTTTCTCACAAAGGATGTATGTAATTTGATTTTAAATGTAATTTGTTGCAGCAGGCAAAGGTTATTTGTTTTTGTTTGATGAATGAATACAGTGCCGTGACTTTAGCTTTCAAGGATATTTATAATCAAAATATTTAGCTGTTAAAATTTTACTTAATAGAGGATATGGAGATAATTCAGAGAAAAAAATAATGAAATCATTAAATTACAAACCTGAGGAGACTATACATGTCTTTTCAAATTTTATTATTTAGAAGTTGAATTTGTTTCTTCAAATTCATACACACAATAGGATTTTGCTAGAGAGTAAATTAACATAATGAACTGGATGGCTACGTAAATGAACCTTAGTGGGTGTCCTCCAGTGTAGCTCATGCCTGTCATGGTCAAGCTGGTGAATTCCTCATGATTGGGAAATCTCTTAATTCTGGAAGACCAGAACATGAAAGTTTTACCTGTCCTCTTCACATACTAAAAAGAGAGAGAAGTGCTGTTTGATGATGATCACGCATAGGTTCTCAGTGTCCTCCAACTCATGGGAAATGCTACAGTAAGTTTGGATTTGTGAGGATCATTATCATTCTGAAATAGCTCTGCAGCCTTTCAGGCATTTGCTAGACTTGTTTTTAAGGCAGCCTGCGGGAGCGCCTGGGTGGCTCAGTAGGTTAAAGCAGCCTGTGCCTGAATTACAAAAATGATTGTTTTTCTTGAGAAATCCTTACAGGAACATGTGACCTGGACAGAAATTGATGTTCTCATTGATGACAGAATTTGGGTGATCATTGAAGAGTAAAATTCGCACTAGGAAGGGCATATCTAAGAAAGACCAGGAGTCATGACTGAAGTATTAGACATAGTTATGTAGTGATTATTGGAAAAGGCATGTACCTGCCTTCGAAGAAAGGTTCTGTGTTATATACCTTGCCACCTGTCCCATGTGCCATATAATGATTTAATATGACTCCATGCATGGACCCTGATCCTGTAACGTTTGCACTTATTTTCATGAAAACAGGACTAGAAGCAGCTATAAGTTTTTTGAAGGAAATTAAATGAATTAAACATAACCAGTCAAATTGAGAGATTTGACATTTCTTCCCCAAAGGCTGAGTTAAATGTATATAAGGGCAGATTATTTTGAGGGCAGGAAAATCAGGAATTTAGAAAAGATGTGTAGTTTTTATAGAGTGGCCATTGGAATGATAAACTGAACAGCTAATCCTTAAGTAAAGCATTCCTGTGTGTCCTCGGGGTCTTCTGTTTCTTGCTGTAATTAAAATTGAAACAAAAAAGATCCAAAGACAGATGTTACATTCAGCCATGACAGTTGTTTACTGTTCAAAGGATATAGGAGCATTTCAGTCTCTAGGGAGACAAAACTTCGGAACTTGTTTTTTTGGTGTCACCAGCTTTGATGGTCAAGGGCAGTATGACTTCTAGGAAGATGGCTCTTAGAAGTTATCCATCCCAGTCAAGCCACTTCTCTTCTTGCTCAGGGCTCAGTGTCAAGTGTTTGGGAGAAAATATGCCCAGTAGTATGTATTAGCAGTCACATGCACAATGCCACAGGGACACGGCTAGACGGGCAACTGAAACGGCAGTCTGTTGTCTGCCTGAGAGGCAGTGCTGGTCCAGATGCAGCTAAATGCCCACTTAAATGTTAATAGGTGCTGCGAAATAATGGTGGACCTTAAAAGGGGTGTAGGGGAGTTAAAGTTAAATATAAAATTAGACATATTTCCAACAGATGAGGTGAAGTAAGCTCTGTGCCAAGATATTTGACTGCAAGATGCTTCTTTGAATTGAAGAAGTGAATCAGTCCTGCAGTGGCTGTTCCTTTTTTGCTCATTATCTTCCATTTCTACAAATAGTGAAGAAGGACTATACTTAGAAAGTAAGCAACTGAGGTTGATTTACACATGGTGCTTCTACAGACCTCTCAGTGCTGACCCATGTTATGGTCAGTGCCTCCACCCGTTTTACCCACTTAAGCAGATGGCGAACTGTAACCTGCTTCAGAATGTTTAGCAAGTGTTCCCAGCTGTGCACTGTTCACTTATTTATTTTCAAGTGAGCCAGACTCCCAACTGAGTATTCATGCATGTACTGCTACTCGGACCCCAACTAACTCAAAGACACTTGTCTTTCCTGCACCAAACACCAGGCCAAGTCATGGACTCAGCTCTAAGCAGAAAGAAATTCAGATTTCATAGTATTGGCCATATTTAAACAACCTTTTCAGATACAGCTTGGAAGACCACACAGCTCAGTCCGCAGTTGAGGCAGTGTACTTTTCTCTTTGGGGTGTTAAAGCATTGCTCATGCTCTCTCTTGGGACTTTCAATTTGCAGATGCTAATGCCGGAGACCGTGGACAGACCAACAACGCCGCTTCTGCATCAGCTTCCAACTCCACCTGAACAGCCCCAAGCAGCCAGCAGCTGCACGGGAAAAACCACCAGTTACTTGAGTGTCACTCAGCAACACTGGTCACGTTTGGAAAGAAAATTAAAAAGAGAAAAAAACCTGTTCATTTTAGTGTTCAATTTTTTTATTATTATTGTTGTTCTTATTTAACCTTGTAAAATACCTATAAATACAAACCAATTTCATTGTATTCTCACTTTGAGGGAGATCCAGGGGGTGGGAGGGGATGTGGGGAGGGGAAAGCGGAGCACTAGAACACACAATCTCTCTCCCACGACAATCTTTTTTTATCAAAAGTCTGCTGTTGTATACTTTAAAAACAGGACTCCTGCCTCATGCCCCTTCCGCAAAAGAAGACAACTTTGTTCTGTGCTGAAGTTTTTTTGAACTTTGTTTTCTTTTAAAGTCAAGTGTAAGACTTTGGTATAGTGCACAGCTTGAAATTGGTTGGGAGCTTAGCAGGTGTAACTCAGTGGGGACTTCAATGTCACTTGTAAAATTAATCCATATCCTCGGGTATTTGAAGACTTGCCTTTGGCATGTTGGTGGCAGGTGTGGCAGACAAAAAAGAAAATGTGTATCATTTGTATGTAACCCAGGGAGGTCAATAAAGTTTGAAGATTCTTAATTGACTTGAAAAGGTTTTCTTTTGCTCTTTATCAGTGTTAGTGGTGAAGAAACTTAAATTGGAGGCTATCAAAGGAGGAGCATACATGCTCTGAGGGTGGATCTTTGTTTGCCTGACCAAAGGTTCTCTGCAAGTCTTAGTACAGTTTGAAACTAGTGACCAGAAGACTAAAAAGGATGTTGAGCCAGTCACTCTGGCTGCAGAGGTCAAAAGCTGATGAACCTGGAGGAAGGGACAGGTCAAGAGCAGATCTCACCACTGTGAATGAATTTGTCCACATTTGTTTCTAAAGTTGCTTCCCTTGGAAAGATACACTTGAGCGGACATTATAGTTAAATAATGTGAACTGTAACAGTCTACTGGTTTATTTTTCATATTTTTAATTACAAATTGAGCTTGCAGAAATTGCCACATTCTGCACATAGTTCTAATTTTAAATCCAAATCTAGAATCTGTATTTAATTTCAGCTTTTTTTTTAACCTCATGCTTTTAAAATTTTATTTATTGATGTATGTCAGATAGACCATTGTGGTTTTAGATGGTAGGAATATTAAGAACTACACATCAAAATGGTATAAACAGTCACGTGTACCTGCTGACTTTATAGGAAAGCTGATTATATAAATGTGTGTATGTATATATGTTATATATACATAGATTCAATACTGCCTTTTATTTTTGTTTTTGTCCACAGTATCAAAATCAACTGGTTGAAGCATGAGAAGAATGTTTCCCCCCACACCCAGCTAAGAGTTTCTGTTTCTGTTTTCTATGTGTATCAGTGAATAGTGTAAGACTCAGTTCCTGTTTTTGAAGAAAAAGCAATATTCCTTGGAAAGCAAAGAAGATTGAAGGATTATGTTTGCAGTGAGGAAATAGATTTTCACAACTAGTTTGTTTTATACTTTTAAGGTTGACATCTTTGTGGGCCTTATATACTCTAAAATGAACCTTAGTCACCTTGGTGCTTATGGGCCATTACTTGACCTATGAATCTTTAAGGCACAATCAGTTGTACTTTACATTTAAAGATCACTTGAGTGATGGCCACCTTTCCCTTCTACCCAGTCTTTCCCTACACACCTTCCAAGGTTAGTTGATAACTGTAGGGCGATAGAGCTGAGCCCTTGATCATGTGTAACCTCCCTTCACCTTCCTCATTGCCACCTTAGGTCGTGTTAGGGGTCTTGCCCTCCAGGTGATTCGGAAGTGGAGTCTCTTGGCAGCCCTCAACACAGGTCCCAGTACCCTGTCCTGCTTCTTTACCAAGTGTGTGCAACTCTCCAAGAGAGTCCTACTGCCTGCTGAAGTGAACCAGTACCCAGAAGGGCAACTGTGAGCCATCTTAGTTTTCACTCACTGTTTAGCTAAGCTCTTTGGCCACAAAAGGGGTTTCTCCAACCTCTGGTTATATCAGAGTTCGTGAGAAAGGAAACACACTCAGTCAAACCAAATCGAACAAATTGACTTCTACATTTCATAATGTGCTTTCTGAGAGCTAATTAAGTTTTGAAAGAAGTCTGAATCAAAGTATTTGGCCGGGTAATTCCTAAAGGGAATGCTTTGGTAGACCATTTTCAGAAAGGATTTATAAAGAAGCTGAACGGCAGGTCTATGTTAGAGAAAAGGACCTGCTTTCACGCCAAACTGCCCAGCCAAACATTTGGACACAGACACTACTTTGGACTTAGTGTATTTGCTAGAGTCCATAAAAATCTATGCTTGTTTTAGGAAACACCCCCCTTTGCCCCCATGAATGGGGTAAGAGAAAAAGAGAAAAGTCAGATGCTTTTCTCTCATTTCTGTATGTGTGTGTGTGAGGGCTGAGGTGCATGATTTTTCTTTCTCAAGGATCATGGTGGTATCACAGAACTCTTTTATACAAGTGAGATCCAGGTCTCTGAATATCTTTTGTAAATAATAATAATAATAATAAAAAGCTCCTCACCAAATTCAAGCTTGTACATTATATTTTCTTTCAATGTTTTTAAATTTAAGTTTTATTGTTTTGTATGTAAATATGTGGACCCAGGAACTGTTAATTAATGAGCAAAAAGTTACTGTTCAGGGCAGTGATTCTGTTTAATAATCAGACAAAATGTAGACGAGCTTTTTAAAGCCATATAGTTTTAACTCTGTACAGTAGGTGCCGGCCTGTATTATTGTAACAATAACTCTAGCAATGTATAGTGTATCTATATAGTTTGGAGTGCCTTCGCTTCCATGTGTTTGTTTTTGTTTTTGTTTTTCATTTCTCAAATTTTAATTGGTTTTTCTATCCATGTCTCCCTGTCCTATCCTTTTCCCTTTGAAATAATAACTCACTCCTAACAGTGTCTTTGCCCCTTCCACAGTTAATTTCAGTGATACCATGCTCAGGAGTGGAAAGAGGAAACCGTGTTCATGCTCTCACTGTGTTTAAGCCCTGCCTCTGTTTTGGTTCTGAGCAGCTGTTTCCTCCTCAGTCAGTAGCAGTGACTGGTTTCATTTCATAATTGGTCCACCCAGGGACTTTGTGTCATGCCAGGGAGCCCTAGAGCTGGAAGAGACCGAATAGATTTGAGTTTGCTCATCTCTTCCCCAAATTCCTTCCATGGGTCTTAGAAACAGCAAATTCCAGGAGCCTTCCATGCTCTCTCCCCCTTATCTACTTCCTTCCCAAATGAAAAAGAGAGAGTTGGTTTTTATAAATCCAAGTTGCTTAATAGTATCAGGTTCTGCTCCATCAGCGGTCCAAAATGCTCTAGTGCAACTACGAGCAGTTACTGCGCTGAGTGCCACCGTGCCGAGAGAGGACTGTCGTATTAACGAGGGAACTCAGCCCATCCCCTCCCTCCTGCCACCTCTCCCCTTGTTCAGTGGAATGTCATTTTCATTTCCTTCTTAAAAAATTTAATTCTTACTGTGTGCCCATCATGAAGGCCTTTTTTGAAAGAAAAAAATTAAAATTTGTTTTGCCTCCAAGTATTCCATATAAGATGTCTTGAGTAGAAGAAAAAACAAACTTTACCAAACCAAAGGTTGCTATTTTTGAAACATCGTGTGTTCATTCCAACAAGGCAGAAGACTGCACCTTCTTTCCAGTGACATGTTGTGTCTGTTTCTTAAGTCCTCTTAATTTTTAGACACATATTTTTGGTTTGTGTTTTAACAAAGCCTGCCTAACCAGTCATCTTGTCTGCACCAATGCAAAGGTTTCTGAGAGGACTGTTGTATTCTCTATCCCTGTGGATATAAAGACACTGGCATTTCATTTCTTTTTCCCTTTCCTTTTTAAGGGATTTAACTTTGGAATCTTCCAAAGGAAGCTTGGCCAATGCCAGATCCCCAGGAGTTTGGGGGTTTTTTTTCCTTTGTTTTAAACCAAAATTATATCTGATTTCTGTTGTTCATGTTAGTGATCATCTAATCACAGAGCCGAACACTTTCTCCCCTATATAGAAAAATAAAGTAAGCATGCTTTACAATAAAATCTGTCTTTTCTGGTAGAAACCTGAGCCACTGAAAAAAAAGACAACTAGAAGCAGAGTAGAGTCCCAGATTAAGGTCTACGTTTGAGAGGCTTTGAAAGTAATCCCTGGGGTTTGGATTATTTTCACAAGGGTTATGATGTTTTATTCAAGTTTGTTGCTCCGTTTTGCACCTCTGCAATAAAAGCAAAATGACAACCAGTACATAAGGGGTTAGCTTGACAAAGTAGACTTCCTTGTGTTCATTTTTAAGTTTTTTTTTTTCTTACTATATCTGTCTACAGGCAGATACAGATAGATGTATGAAAATGTGCTTGCCTGTAAAATTTGCATTTATAAATGTGTTGCCGATGGATCACTTGGGCCTGTACACATACCAATTAGCGTGACCACTTCCATCTTAAAAACAAATCTAAACAAAATTTATTATATATATATATATATATATATAAAGGACTGTGGGTTGTATACAAACTATTGCAAACACTTGTGCAAATCTGTCTTGATATAAAGGAAAAGCAAAAATCTGTATAACATTATTACTACTTGAATGCCTCTGTGACTGATTTTTTTTTTCATTTTAAATATAAACTTTTTTGTGAAAAGTATGCTCAATGTTTTTTTTTCCCTTTCCCCATTCCCTTGTAAATACATTTTGTTCTATGTGACTTGGTTTGGAAATAGTTAACTGGTACTGTAATTTGCATTAAATAAAAAGTAGGTTAGCCTGGAAATGAAATTAAAATTCACAAGTGTGTGGTCTTTATTTCAGTACCCACCCCTCTTTTCTTTACCCTGCCTATTTTGCTACTGAAATATGTAGTCACATCACCATCTCTGTTCCTCCAATTAGAGAAACATTGATCTTTGTTCTAAAATCAAGATAACACTAGTTCTCGTTCTTTAAATTATCGTATTCCATTGTATAGCCCCAAGAGGTGCAGCTTCCATCTTGGAAACCTTTGGATTTGATGTAGAGGAAGCTTTGCAGACTGCTTTGAAAAGAAAGAAAATGTCCTTGAAAGGGACAAATTTTTAAAACGTGTATAAGCTGCTGTCTTTGATTACTGTGTTCATGGTTTGGTGTAGCTGTATTTTCTTTTAACTTTCATCCCATTAGTAATGGTCTTTGGGAGTATTTGTAAAATATATGAACACCACAAACCGTGGGGCTGTACCTCCAGGTTACCAACACATGTTGTGTTTGAATCTGCTCATTTCCAATACTGGATGATGTATGTAAACATGTTATGTCTCTTAGTGCAAAAAGAAACATCATTTTTTTTTTTTTTAGGGTTGGCTCACTCTTGTCAGGCCTAATCTAAAGGCTAGATATGAAGTCATGTGACTGCTGCTTCAATAAAAACGAATTTATATTGGATAAAGTCTGCTCCTCTGTTTATTTTCTTATTTTACTTATTGTGGTGGTGGGGTTAGCTAATACTTGAAAAATAGTTAAACATGTTTACCAGTTGCAGGGGGTAAGGGGAAAGGAGGGAAAAATGCAAACCTAAAGATGGTACTTGTGGGATGATGGGCCTCCCGATGGCTTTGGCGTGTTTGTTTGGGATTCACTACTCTTCTATGTCCTGCCCTATTTGAGTTGGAATTGAGCACGATACCCTTTTAATTTAAAAGCCTGAAAGACTGCCCTCCAAAGAGTACCCACTAACCTGTCTTTCGGGTCACATTTCAGGAGAACAGTGGTAGTGGATGCCACTTTGTAGGTGTTCTAGAAACAGTAGTGAGGAAAGGCAGGGGTCAGGTTGCAGAGCTCTTCATGGAGAAGTTTGTGTAAGGAAGTGACCCAAAGTGATGATTCATCCTCCTCTGTTTCTCGGGTATAACATATTCTTCTGCTCACCAGCACTGTGGGCATGTTAAAGGAATGTGTCCGGAGGAAATAGAAGCTGCTGTGTAACACAGCATGGGGCCCACGAGTTGTCAGAAACTGGGAAGGGACGGTCAACCAAATGTCTTGTTTCTACTTACAGCCTCTTCTCCAGAAAGGAGAGGCCACCTCAGCCTTCCCACAAGAAAACTTGTTGATGTCAGTGCTTTAATTGGATCCTTAATGTCTGGGCCAGGTAGAGATTAGCTGCTGAGTGCCTCCGGCTAATGAGGGGGCCAGAAGGCAAGCAGTACTTTCTTAGAAGGGCTTTTCTCCTACCTTTGGAGATGGACTTCATCCTCACCTGAGACAAGACCTAGAAAATGAATAGCAGCCACAGGGATGCCTAGAAACTGACACTTAGTTCTGTTTCAAAGAAAGGCTCAGGAAAGGGAGTAATGGACATTAGCCATCCAAATGTTTGAGAGGAGCAAAGTGGAGTCTGGCTCCTAGCTCTGTAAAGTCAAGATCCACAAAGCTACTGAAGTATCCGTGTGAGCAGTTTGATGTATCTCACCTTGAATCTTACCTACACTTAGGCTACAATAATTTTTATAAGATACATAAATCCTACGTACATATCAATTCAGCTGTAGCCTATATTTAATAGCCATTTCGGGCTCTTGAATGAATAGCACACTCAAAATTATTTCAATGGGGAAGAGGCAAGGCATATGATTTATGAATTCAGTGGAATAAAATTTATATTTCCCAAGGAGTGTAATTAGACAAAATTCCTGGAAACAAATTCATCTGTATTCATTGTATTGGGAGAGAGGAGCTCTTTTTCCCTTCAGTTTCTTTTCTAAAAATGTGTGTGTTCTATATCCTTAATGCAGAAGAGGCTGGAAAATCTGAGGAGATGGCAAGGAATATGTTTGTTTGCTTTGATTTATAGTGTCAGCAATCTCTTATGTTCTCAGAGTTTGGCCTGCTTCTTGTAAAATGGTAAAAGCTAATCAAGTGTCTGTTCCCTAAAATTCAGTTAACTTGTAGCTTCATTGCCTCAAAACATTAGACATTTTAAAATTAATCCAAATACTACAGTTTTAATTCTGGTACATAAACACACCAACACATATACTATATTGCAGGGTGTATCATCTTTATATGGATCTTTATATGGAATAGTTTTATGAGCAAACCAAGTTAAATCATTTTTGTTTTTATACCAACAGCCTTCAGATGTGCAAAGGGCAGTAGTAAAACAAGTAGTGAAGAAATAGATATGTATGTTATGAAATAACATTTCTATTTTCCCACCCCCACATTTCTTTATTCCCCAGAAAAGAAGACCAAAAAAAAAAAAAAAAAAGTTTAAATCTCTAGCCACAAATTAATTACTTAGTCCTCTTGACTTGATTTGACACTAAACTCAGGAACATATTTGCTAAATCTTGTCCTTAGGTGCAGCAAGCATTATGTAAAATTAGTCAAAACGTAAGTTTGCACCAAAGGCAAAAACATGTTTACTCAAAATGGGTATAAACAAAGCGAACACTTTCATACTATTTAGCTTTCCAAACAGATGTATAAACAGAAGCATACAGGGCGTGAAAGCTAGCATGTTTATTAACATACCCTTGTTGCAGAGAGCACCCTAGTGTTCCACCCTTGGGGGCAGACCCAAGCCCCAGGTCAGACGCAGAGGCAACCTACACTAAGTCACGCACATGTGCACTCAGCCAGTTAGTGCCCTTCCTCCCACGAACACATGTTCCAGAGATCCCTCACTTGGGTGCTCAGGTGCGTGCAGAACCCCACATAGCTCAGTGTTCACAGGAAGAAATTCCTCATGCTTCTTGTGGTCCTTACCACTTCTTTGGATCAAAACTCTTGTGTTTCTGCTTTGTTAAGTTGAACTTGAAAGTCTTGGAGTTCAGGAGCTATGTCTGAGTCGGCAAATACCCCACAGAAAGCTGCATGTTGTTGGTGCTTACGAATGTGTTTGCATGGCTACAAAGACACAGAAAGAGGGTCCAGAAGGAAGAAAGAATAGACACAGCGGTCATGACAAGCCTCTGACATCTGCTGCAGGCCTTCTGGCTCCTCTCGCAGACACAAATACACCTGCTGATGAACACAGGCCTGGAAACTCACTGAGCAGGTCAGGACAGGTGGCTGCGGGCTGGGAATGAGTGGGGTGAGGGACACAGGGGTATGTAGTGAAAACATCCAAGAAGCTAATGAATCTGGCTGTGGGCACAGACTCTCAGATAGTCCAGCCCCAGGCACCCCTTCCCCTCTCCCACCATGACACTAGATGCCCAGACCACAGGGCCATCTCTAAGGGGAGGGTGCTCTTGCCTCTGGATGGGCCAGTGCTCTCCATCAAAGTGTCTATGGCTTCCCTCTCCACAGACTGGGTTGGAGTCCAGGGAGACCCTTGTCCCTTTCCTGAGGAACGCTAGGCAGCACTGTCAGAGCTGTGGTTGTGGATTCCCTGGGGTGGGCACTACCGGTAGGGCATTGTCAGCTCTCAGCGGTATCCATCTGTCTAGACCCAGGAATGGCAGCTCGAAGGGCAGGGCTCTGGCTCCGGCTGCCCCCCCCCCCCCAGGCTCTCCCAAGGGGGCAGCTTCTCAGCCATCTGTGATGCCAAACAGCTCCCGCATGAGGGGGCTGGCGAACGGGTGTATGTCTTGAATGCGCAGCAGCCTCTGGGTGTGCTGGGCATTGATGCTGCGGAGCTCGGTGAGCATGGCCATGATCTTCAGGAACAGGAACCTGCAGGCCAGCCAGAGGAATAGTTGGGGGTGCGGCCCACCCTTGTCCCCATCCACCAACCCTGGGACTGCTTTGAAGTTGCACGGGTTTGAGGGTATTACTCTTAGAACATCTCAGGCAAGCCAAGAGACAAGGTTCAGTCCAATTCCTTGAGCTCCTCCTAGTCTGCGGATGAGAAGTGCAGAACAGACTTGGAGGGACTGAGGTGTGGACTTACACTCCTCCTTCACCCCTCATGCCCTCCATGGGAAAATCCAGGTACTGCAGGGGCCGGGCACAGAGAGCAACCTAGGGAACAACATGGCCTTGGCGCATGGCTGTGGGCCAGGCCCGAGCAGCGGAGTCGTGGAGGCAGCAACTACAGGATGACCTGCCGATCCTTCCTGGATCCAGCCCGGGATCTAGCGTCTGAGACCAGCCTCATGCCTTAGTTTTTGCGTGATGCCTCCCAGCTCCATGCAGGGGAAGACCAAGAAAATCAGGATGTGGCCCAGAGGCTGAGCTCAAAATAAAGTCAAAGCGGGCCAAGTAAGGACTTGGGGTTTGAAGTTCAGCCAACACACCGCATGCAGGCCTTCACCCCTCAAGGCCTGGGCCCGTAGGACTGCTGAGAGCCAGGGCAGGGATGGAAACCCCTGTCTGGCCGAGCCCCGAGCAGCCTTCCTCCTTTGGCTGTGGACAGCACAAACTACGGACTTTCCTACCCTGCCTGCTTGTGCTTGTTCGTGGACGGGATCGGGGAGCACTCAAAAGGTCCACCTGCTGCCACCTCCAGATCCCACCCATCTGGCTGGGGACCCTGAGGCAGTCGCCCTGGGTCTCCAGCCCCTTGCAGGGTAGTGGTGGCACCCATTTCATGGGTCTGTGTTCAAGATTAAAGGGATCAAATCATGTAAACTGCTTGGCCTCAGGGCTGGCACTTCTCAGTGCAAATTTATTATTACCATCATGGTTTTTGTCATGGTTATTTTTACTACCATGCTGGTTACTGCTGGCTATTGGTAGAAGAGCCTGTAGGAGCCTCTGGGGGGACTCCCTGGTGGTTCCTATTCCTGCTGACAGGAGTGGAAAAGGGCAGACAGGAACAACGTCCACAGCTGGGCATGGCCTCTGGCCCTCCTTCAAGTTTCTCCATTGCTGGGCTGGAACTCAGGCTGACGGGGCCAGGGCCTTAGTGGAGGTCACAGAACGGGGCCCCAAAGCCCCGGGAGTCAGAGGTTGCCCCAAGAGAAGCTCTGGCCTGCCCTCTCCGAGAGGCCCAGAACAGGTGGGGCGCCTAGAGGACGGGGCTGCTGGAGGGACCCCCTCACACCCTCCCAGCTTGCTACTCACCGGTGGGCAGGCTGGGGCCGGCTGCACTCAATGTAGGCCTTCAGGGCAATGGCAAATCTCTCCTGCAGCTGGTCTACCACGCTGCGCTGCACCACACCTGGGCGGTCTGCGGGGGACGGGAAGACAGCATGGTGCCAGCAAGGCCGTGGGGGCAAAGACAAGATCGGGGCCAGCCAGAGAACGCAAATGGCCACCTTCTGGAGCCAGAGGAACCCAGGCAGGGAAGGGAGGGTGGCACTCGGAGGGGACATCACCCCACTGACCCAGGGAGAAGCCAGCCAGGGACCCCCTCCTGGCCATGCAGCAAACGGGGACAAGGCCAGAGGCTGGGACCCTCCCTGGGGAGGGCAGGGGTGGGCCTGCTGCCTCCTCCTAAAGCTGAGGGACTGCAAGCAAGCCTGGGGCTGGGGGGGGGCCTGGGGGGAGTGGCCAAGCAGGCCAGGTGGGGTCGTCACCTGGAGAGAAAAGAGAGATGGCCTGCATCAGCACGTACTCCTCCCTATGCAGCTGCAGCTTCTTCAGCCTGTAGTGGAACTTCAGCACCGGCTCCAGGAGAAGCTGCTGGAAGCCACCTGTGGGTGGGCAAAATTCTCAGCCTTCCCTCACAGAGGGCTTGTTTGCCCGTCGCCCGGTCTCTGCCCTGCAACCCCAGGACCCTCCGCCTGTCCTGATGTGGCTCCTCCCCTCCCACCACGCTCGTGTTTGCCCCCCTCCTCTGCGGCAGGCGGGCAGCTCTCGGGCACCTGCGGGGTCTTCCAAGCAGTAGGACAGCCGACCACACTCCCAGGTTCCAGTCTCTGCGTTGAACACCGTGTTGAATCTCAGCTGGCACAGCTCAAAGGTGGCCCCCTTTAGCAGGGAGATCTGGTCCTCGATGGGCAAATCCCTAGCAGTGAGGATGGGGGTGGCGTGCCAGTTTCCAGACTGGGGGCTATAGGCCAGCCCCCTCGCATATCCAGAAATGTGGCTGGGGTGGGGAGGCGGGGGGCTGCAGATGCTTTCAGATCGCCTCCAATCCCTCCTCTGACAGCAGCCAAGCAGGTTGCTCCTCCCCACACCTCCCACGGGGCTCCTGCTGCTGGGGTCTGTGCTGCCAGTGCAGCCCGCTCTCCCCTACAGTCCAGCCCATCTCCTCCAACTCCCCCACAGCCACTGGTCCACGGTCCATGCCGTGGCTCCAGTTCCCCAGCCTCCAGTTTCTGCCTCAATTTCCCCACTTGGGATGACCGCCCCTCTGGCTTCCCTTTAGGTAAATCCTGCTGGTCCTTCAAGACAGGCTGTCGCGGCACCTCCCAGAAGTCCTTCCTCTGGCGCCGCTCCTTTGGCAGGAGCTCCATGCCCGTAGGCATATCTGCTTCCTGCTGTCTGTTATGGATTGACTGTTTCTATCGCTTCGCTCAAGGCAGCCCAGATGCCCCGAGCCCCCTCCTGGCGCTGAGGCCAGGCCAAGACACAGTGGCCACCTCTGAAATTCATGTTTAGGCTGACACCGCCCCCCTAATCTGCGAGTTCCCGACTCCCCACGGAGGAGCATTTCTACTAAGACCCCAGAAGGAACCACATTTAGGCAGGCTGTTGAGGGGCCCCCTGCCTGTCTTTGGTCTCCTCAGAAATTTGGTCCCTTTTTTTCTGTACCAGCCCCTTTCTTTCAGATCTATAGTCTCAGGAAGTCGATCTTACTCTCTTATTTCCCAGCGCTGGCTCAGGACCTGGTGGGAGGCTGGCTTTGAACTCTGCGCTCTCTGCTCCCAAATCTGGCCCCTCTGGTTAACTGCGACCCTGTGCAAGTTCCTTGACCTTGGTGAACCTCAGTTTTCTATTTGTAGAATGAAGGAGATCATCATGCACACCTCTAGGGGGGGACAGAGCTCACAACCGTGCTCACAAGAAATGGCAAGTAACCTCACACCACAATGTTCCATTGCGGGTCACCGGATGTCAGTGGGGATCTGCCAAGATCCACACGTGCAGGCAGGCCTTTCTCTTACTCCCCTGATCTAATGTGCTACCATCTGACTCGTGGCCACCCTCACCCCATTAAACAAGGCCTCGGTGTCACAGGGGAACAGGTGGGCTCCTACAATTTAACCTGCCCTCTGCCTATTGATGGAAAGGGTAGGTGGAGATAAGGGAGGGTCCTTTGGCACCAACATCCCCCAAATTCAGAGGAATCTACCCTAGACCCTTTAAATCTGCTGACCACTGCCTGCTCCTCTCCACACCCCTCCACCCCGCCGCTGTGTCCTACCTGAAGTGGGAGATGACTTTGGCAAAGTTGATGATGCCTTTGAACATGTAGGTTGACATGTCAGCCATGTGGGGCAGCAGGGAAAAGATCTCTCTCCCGCTGCTATCAGGTTGGGGTCTGTAGTTCCAGATGCTGCCGTCTTCCCCCTGCAGCCGCAGAGAGACCTTCAGTGAGCACAGATCTCCCCTGATCTGGCTCCACTTGGCAGCTTCTTCCCCTGCTGCAGGTTGCAAGGATTCCGGAACCTTGTGACCACTGCTGGGCGCTTCTGGCAGCTGGGACAGGAGCCGGAAGATGGAGAGAGGACAGGAGAGGCAGCATGTATTCTTCCAAACAGGTTTCTACACAGACCACTGCTGCAGCCTGAGAGGATGCCAAGTGCAGACACACACACACGCACGTGCGTGCACATACACGTGCATGTGTGCGTGCACGCAAGTATTTGTTCCTTCTCTCTGGTCCTCTCCTGTCAAGTGGAGTACTTCCTGGATCTATCAATGTTCCCTCCCATCCCTGCCTGGTCAGAAGTGGGTTTGCTCTCTGCCCAGCGGAATGTAAGGAATCTCCACCTCTGGGTGTGTTCCAAGCATCCCTGACTTAAAAAGGAGGTTGTGGGAGCTGCAGATGGAAAGGACAGACTCCAGGGGTCACTGGCTGCCAGCTCTCTGAGTGGAGCCAATCGCCTGAGATACACCTGTGAGCACAGAGCAGGAAGAGAGCACCGGGATCAGACATGGCTGACATTGCTGAGATCACAAATGTGTCTTAGATCTATAAAACCCTTTCACAAATGCCAGGTCCCAAACAGGTCCCGGGCCTGTCCTCAGAAAGCCCGGAGGGCCAACCACCCTGGAGCAACTCAGCTTCCAAAACTCTGTTTCTGGCTCAGGCCCACTTACTACCTGCTGTGGAAGGAGAGAACGGAGATTCTCTCTCTGAGCACGTGTCAGAATCACCTAGGTGTTCTTGTCAAAACACCAATCACTGGGCCCCACCGTCAGCGTTTCTGATTTGGCAGGTCTCGGGTGAGCCGAGAACTGGCATTTCTAACCATTCCCTGGGGCCCCCACTGCTGTGCAGGCAGGGGCCACTCTTTGAGAACCCTTGGGAATGAGACTGGGGTTTTGTCTGAGCCAACTAGAGAGAGCCTCATACCCGGAAGTCCTTGAAATTGGAGAAGGTGGTGTCGAAGGTTTTCATCTGAGCATCCATCAGCTCTCTGATCATTGTCTGCTGCTCCTGAGTCAGCCCCTTGGCTCCCAGGGGCTGAGTGCCCATCCGTTCTCTCTTTTTCCTCCTGATCAGAGCCCGCCTCTGCTCCACAGCGGCATCGGACATGATCACTGAGGGGATAACCAGGGGCAGGCTCAGGCACCTGCAGGAGCTTGGCTGCACTTGGTGAGCCTCCCCATGCAGCAGGAGGACAAGGGCTGGTGACAAAAAACCCACCCTGTCCTGGATGGTGGGCTCCCCTGGAGAAACACTGGGTTAAGGGCAGAGAGTGAGGTGCAGCTGGTAAACCGCCCGAGGCAGTGGGTTTGTGACAACTTTGTGGAATGGTGGGAAGAGCTCGGGCTGCAGAATTGAAAGATGCTGGGTTTTAGTGACAGCTTTGCCACACGCTAGCGGTGACCTTGAACCAAGCACCTTAACCCTCCCGGGTTTCAATGTCCTTCTTCATGATCTGGAGCAACAGTGCTCCCCTCACGCTGCTGCCACAATGAGACATGGCATGTAAAGTGTCAGCAGATCTCCTGGCACATAAATGGTCAGTCAGTGGCACCTGACAGTAGTCTTCTTTGGTGGATTAGACACCAACGGACTCCTCAGAGTTCCCCTAAGGCATCTGGGTCTCCAAGACCCTAGGGAGCTGGGGATGCTGCTCAGCACGAAATATCAACTCCAGCCATTTCCTACATAGGTTGGAGCCTTAGGGCCTTCCATGGATTTCTGGAACTTATGTGTGCAGAGCAAAGAGGTGGGCGTCAGTGCAAGCAACAGTGGGGACAGCCACATGAGGGCCTGACTCTCAGCTGGCCTGCAGGATAGGCCCCTGTCCACAGGCCCAGGGAACTTGTCCCCTGAAAGAGGCTGCCAACTCTGGGATCAGTGGAGACAGATGCACTGGAAGCTTCCAGCATTTTCCTTACCAGCCTTAATCTCAGAGTGACCTGGGAGCACAATTATACACCCAAGATTGACAGGTAGAATGAGAGCATCCTATGCCACCATTCCTCTGATTCCTCTGGAATTCCTCCCAAACACCAGGTTTGGGAGGCTGATGGGCACTAGTTGCTGGAAGGTTGGGGGTCGTATCACACCATGTGTCTCTGGCTTCCTTCTCCCCAGTTCCCCTGGCCCAATTTGGCTAAAACACCATGTGGACGATTATGAAAGCGACGAAAAGAATCGTGCAGGGGCACCTGAGGGGTTAAAGGAGCATGAGATGCCCACCACACCTCCCAGAGCAGAGAATAAAGATGCACTTTCTCTGTCAAGTCTTTGTAGGAGGGGCCTGTGGTGGTGGTGTGGGCAGGTGGCCCACGAGCTCTCCTCCCTTGGCCTGCCTGTTGTACACAGGTCACAGGCATGTGCACACCCATGGTGCGTGTCTGCACACGTGCGCGTACATGTCACCACGCTTCCGTCCAGCTTGGGCCCGGGGCTGACCTGGCCCAGGCTCACGATGCGCATGCGCCCCAGCCCGCGCCCGCCCAGGGCACTTCCCGCTGCTCACTCTCCTTCTTCATCCCGCTCTCCAGGCACTTGCGGAGCCGGCAGGCCTGGCACTGGCGCCGGGTCTTCTGGGTGATTTCGCAGGTGCCCTTCCGGAAGGGGCACCTCAGCCGGGTGTTGCGTTTCATGGCTCTCCTGTGAGAGAACAGAGAGCGAAAGGCCGGTTCGAGGAACACCGGGGCTTCCTGTGCGCGGGTGTGTGTTGCGGGGTGGGGGGTGTTCCAAGCTACACGTCTCTCCGGACCCTGTTGTACTCCACACGACCCGGAGTGTGGCTGCCGACGTGGTTGCTTCGGGACCCGCACTAGACCAACCGAGCCCCACGGGACTGGAGAGCTTCGCAGCACCGGCCCCAAAGCCGGGCTTCTTCACTAGGGAGACGTCCAAGCTGCCGCAGCACCTCCCTGGAGGGCCTGCTGTGGGTTCTGGCCCCCCACCCAACGCAAGCTGACTGGCAGCCCATCTTAGAGATTGCGGATGGGTTCTGCTCTAGGGTCCATTTCTAGGCACATGTTCAGCTGCCAGGAACTCTGCAGACAGCCAGCTGGCTGTCCTGGGAGCTTCCCAAGTGGGCCCCTAGGTGGGAGCTGCTCTCCACCTCCCTGGCCCTCCTGGTGGGCTGACTGGGAACTCCTCACACATTCTTTCTCTGCTTCCCTCCTTTCTTGGCCTGCTTCTCTTCCTTTTGATCTGAGAGCCTCTCAGTGCGCTTTGGTCTTTACTCTTTCTTCATTTGGACAATGTGAACTGTTCTGTGTAGGCCTGTCTGGCTATGAGCTGATACTTTGCAGTCCTTAAGTTTTCGACCTCCCTGTTTGCCTGTTTCTAGATGAGACTGTTTTGTCCTATTCTTCTTTGATTTTATGCCATTCTTTGCTTAACAAACACTCCCTTTAGTTCATTTGAGCACTTGAGTTTTGGCTTTTTGGATTCTTTCCTCTTTTATGAACTGATTTTCCATTTTATTCAACACATGGAGAAACAAAAGGGTTATCTTAGTGGAAGGGGCCCTTTCCCAGGTAAGATAGAAAGATGGAAGATGAAGTCCTCTGAGATATTCACGAATCTCCTGAAAAAATAGAAGGCTTTTGAATTGGCAACTGCCCCATACTCTGAACCCGGGATAGGTCAAGCTAAGACTCTAAAGCAGTTCCCAGTGGGCTAATGGCAGAACCCCAGTTAGATGTGACCCAGTGTGTTGGGGTGGCAGGTGGGTAAAGGCTGGCAGGTAACTCTACCTGAAAAAGCCCTTGCATCCTTCACATGTCATGACATTGAAGTGGTAACCAGTCGCCTTATCCCCGCATACACGGCAGATTTGGGGACTCCCATCTCCCTCATCTGCACTGACGTCAGGCTTCCCGGGTTTTGAATCTGCCTCTTCATAGGACACAAGGTCAGCATGGTTCCAGCTTTCTCCAGGTCTCACCTCCAGGTTTGCTTCCAGGCCTCTTGGGCTAGAAGTGAAAAAAAAAAAAAAAAAAAAAAAAAAAACAACACAGGAAATGAAGGGGCCAGGCAGAGATGTGCTGAGACAGTCCTCCCTGTGTGCTGCTCCCACATGGTTCTGCAGACCCAAGAACTGAACCACGGGAGAACTGGGGGTGGGATTAGTACTCATTATCAGGAAAGATGTCATGGTGGCGGTGTGTATGCTTTCCTGTAGGAAAGCATGTGAACAGGAACATGGTGAGAGAAGGGTAAGAGGAAGAAATGAGAAGGAAAAAGAAAAGGTTGCCCGGGTGGGGTCACAGAAGCAATTCCTGAGTGGACTGGGATTAAGAGCCCATAACCTGGTCAGAGGCCCAAGGGACAGGCCACTTGTTAGAGATGGTTCTGGGACTAGGGAGACCCGGGGAGACAGCCTCTCAGTCATGTGGTGGCCCAAGCTCCCAGAGAAAGTTGAAAAGGCAGGACAGAAAGGCAGTTTTCAGCTGAGTAACGAAGCAAATGGGGAGAAAAACAGAGAGAAGACGGGCTCTCAGAATGCAGGAAGACAATGGCCCAGTCAAGCGGGGGCATAAGTGAATAATCAAAGAACTTGTACCTGTTAGTAGACTTGTGTTTGAGATGCTTGCCCCAGGGAACGTTCACCTGACAGTGTGCCCAAATTCTATACTTGGAATGAGCATGGAGGAGGATGAGCAGAGATGGGAGTTGTCTTATTCATGATGTCTCCCAAAGCCTCTCTGGGCACTGATTGCCCAGGGCCACCACACCACAGATGATGTTGCCTTTTCTTAACCCCAAATAAAACTTTTAGTAACATTTCAACACAAATGTTTCTCTTTCCAGCAGCAAAATAGATGAAAGCAAACATTTCACCTGTAAAAATGAATTAGAAATTAATCTGTCCCACAATCCTGCTTCCGGAAAACTGTATATAAAATAGGCTGATGGGAAACTTGAACTGAACAAGTGTGGGGGGAGATCCCCCATGATTTTTCAAATCATGATCCTGACTACATATGGGCTTGCAGACAAAATGTATATTGAGAGCCCTACCAAAAACCTGAAGCTAATGATTTGATTTAAGGAGATCTTGGGTGGGCAGTGCTCCCAGACACCCACAGAAGCAGACACACTCTTCTCAAGGGAAATCACTTTCCACTGAGGTGCAAAGAATCACACAAATAATTTTCAAGAAATATGAGCAAAACCTCCAAATCAGGAATCAAACACTAAGGTGGCACCATGAGCAAGAGCCAGCAAAAACAACTTACAGCAGAATTAGACGTGCAAAGAATTGTCTGCCAAGGGACAAAGGGAGGAGGCATTTACTTATTGCACTGTCTGACTGATACAACTCTGTAATGAGGAGGTATTAGGATTAATGCCAGAGTCTCACGTCATAGTATTTGTGTAACTTTTACTTTGTTTTACCTAAGTTGACTGTTACACAGATCTGGTACATTCTGTGTAACATATATTCTCTCATATATGAAGCCCCAGCTAGAGAACCCATGACAGCTTTGCTCCGAAGTCTGCTCCCAGCAAACACACCTCCTGGGGTCCACACCCTAGTGCAGTCCTCTCACAGGAGGAATCTGGAATGGCCTGTGACTGGCTTTGACCAATAGAATTGAAATGACACTGTGCAGGTTGTGGGCTGAAGCCGCAAGAAGGCCTGGTAGCTTCTGCTTCTGCCCTTTGGGGGAGCCCTAACCTACCGTGTGAGAAAGTTTAGCTCTGCTGCTGGGGTGACACCCAAGGGAACCATGCAGAGAGACCATGTGCAGAGGGAAAGCCCTCACATGGCAAGATGAGAGAGGCCCCTCTGCCCCGGCCTTCCAGCCCTCCCCACCAACCTCCAGACAAGTGAGCAAACCCTCGTGGACATCCCAGCCCCAGCTAAGCATCCAGCTGATGCCACAGAGCAGGCTGAGCTCTGTCAATACAGAATCATGGGAGAAAATAAAATGGTGGCTGTCTTCACCCAGTAAGTTTGGGGGAGGTTTGTTACATGGCAAGAAATCATGGAAACAGAACCCCTAGAGTTCTGTTCGAAATAGATTGGACATGGGTGGATGGGGGTGCTGGGTGTTGCCTACAGTTCTGACCCTGCTTCCCCCTTACAACAGTCCTTCCAGCACGGTGCCCTGTGGACAGAGAAATGACAATGCCTGGGCGACTGGTATGTGCCAGCCACATCTCTTGTTCATGTGAATTTAATCAGACTAATTAAACATGCAGTGTTGACTGAATCCAGCTGGGCTTGCTCTAAGGGTTGCACCAGTTCCTCGCCCAGCTTGGTAATCTGAGCATGCTGGAGAACTTGCACTACAGGGAGGACAGGGTTGAACTTGGGGAGAAAGAAAGGAAGGAGAGTGGTGCATCCCAGGGTGATAGCGGAGAGAAATTCTAAAGGAAACACAGAGTTCAGTTTCTGCTATGGAAAGAGGAAGGATCCCCAAGTGCGGCTGGGGGAGGACTCCGGGATGCCCAGGAGCCGGGGAAGGACTGCAGAGGCAGGCGTGGAGGATGAAAACTGCATGGCCGCTGGGTTGGCTTTGACCATGGAGGACGGTGGCTACTGGAGGCCCACACTGACAACCCTGCAGAACACCTGAGTGGTGCTGGTTGAGCAGCTTCAAGCTCCGAAATGAGGCCAAATGAGACCCTGTCCGCAGACCTGGCATCTGCCAGTCAAGGGGGATTGAGCTGTGAGAGGCAGCACGCGAGGCTTGAGTGTTCACAGGACCCCGACAGTATGGGGTAGACGGCTAATCATGATGGAAGACCAAGAAAACCAGAGAAGTGTGTGAATATTCACACTCCCCACCAGCAGAAGGAACGTGTGAAAAGGTGGTGCTGGGGAGAGAGTCTACTTTGGGGGAGAGAGAGGGGTGGGAAGCCTCCACTAGTGACCCTTGGAGCCAGATATTGAGAGACTGTGTGAACACGGTGAGCCATGCTGCGGATACATCCAGGCTGGACAGAGGGTATAGATGTGGGAAGTGCCTATCTTTTTGTTTTTAGGGAAGAAGGAAATGCCCAGTAGAAGGCCCACGATGTTGCCTGTTGGGTTGCCAAGTGTAGCAGAGATGTCTGGAGGTGGAGGAGAAAATTCTCACCAGAGCAGGAAGAGGAAATTGCTAGAAGGGGAGAGAGCAAGAGAGAAGCCCTCACCTGGGTGCCGAGGTAGATTTGGGAAAGAGACAGCACTAGGGAAGTGAGAGTGGGGGAGACTCAAGGGCAGAGAGAAGGAATTTCAGGGACCTGCGCGACCAGTGGCATGGGTAGCGAGGTGGGGGACAGCATGAAGACCCGAAGAGGGCAGAGTAAATGTCCAAAAGGGAGATCCCGATGATGGGTGTTTTCCATAAGGCAGCAGGAGAGAAGAGAAACTTCAGTCAATACTGGGGCCAGGAAAGAATCCCAGAGAGAAAGCCGGACATGATCATCTTGGAGCCCCAAGACAGAAAGAGCAGACTGGCTGAACCAAAAAGCATCATGGCAGTTGCCAAAGCAGGACATCTACTGAGCTCTGAGTGCCACAATTCAGGGGCTCTTCCACCTCCCCCAACGGGCACCCACAGAGCATAGCGCTCATCAGAACATCCCTTATAGAATATGGGCATCCTGCACTTTGCTCGGTGATTGTCCGGAGTCACCATATGAGACACAGGTACTCTCCTCTTCAGCTATTCCCAGGTTCCCTTCCTGGCCAGTGAGCAGAACTACCCCCACAGACTCTGCCCAGCTAGTGTGGGAAAAATTTCGTCAAGTTCTCGACTCGGTCAGTGGGCAAGTAGAGTTGCCAGGAGTCAGCTTATGTGAGGTCTGAGGCTTGTAAAACTGGAGGGGTCTTCTTCAAGAAAAAGAATGCACATTGCAAATACGGAATTAGGTACCAAACAGAAGACGTATTTGTGAGAAAGACTGAGAAAAGAAATCAGAATAAATCACAACTATTAATATTGTCCTTTGTGGGAAACAGAATAATGGTCCCCAAAGATTCTCATCCTAATCCCTAAAACATGGAAATGTGTTTCTTTATATGCAAAAGAGTCTTTACAGATGTGATCGAGGAAACAGACCTCAAAAATCAGAGAAACTTTCCTGGGTCTGGTCAGAGAAAGAGACGTGATCATGGAAAAGTGGTCAGATGCTACCTCGCTGGCTTTGAAGATGGAGGAAGAGGCTGTGAACCTAGGAATCCAGGCAGGCTCTAGAAGCTGGAAAAAGTGGTAAACAGACTCTCCCCTAGACCTTCCAGAAGGCACCAGCCTGCTAACATCTCGGTTTCACCCCAGTAATACTGACTTTGGACTCCTGACATCTAGATAATAAATTTTGTATTAAGCCACCAAGTTTGTGGTAATATTGCAGCAGCAATAGAAAACAAATTATTCCCCTCATACAGCAATGATATTGTAATGTCATTTTTTATATAAAAAAGTTTATATGGAAACTTTATATTTAAAGTTTTTTCTCTAGAATCATTGACCAAAATTTGCTTTTTATTATGATAATGGGAACATTTTCATCTTCACATGTAGCTGAGGATTGTTGTCAAACATAAGAAAACCTCTATCAAGTTTCTTTCGTGTAAGACTTCATATTTGGAAGAATTTTCCATGGTCTAATTCTTAGCTCCACACATTTCAAACTTCACTCCCCTTCTTTAGCTTCTGCTGGGCACCTGCCACGGTGGTGGACAAGCAGCAGAGCAGGACATTCCTGGGACCCATTGCTACGCTGGGTCCAACCCCACACGCAAGTAACTGCCACTATATGAATATACCCAAACTATATGTATCCCCAACTCAATCTCCAACAAGCCCATGGCCACTCCATCAACACCTGGCTTCAGGGAAAATAGGACAGTGGTGTAGAAACCGTCTAAAAACAACCATACTTAAATATCTTACTTATGAAAATGTTATAAAAACATTCAACTGTGGGAGGGAGCCTATGTACGGAAGGGGCCCAGAGCCCCAAGCTTCGTTGGCTAAAATCAATCTCTGATCTGTTTCCATTGTCCCTGTCAACAAAGGGACATAACCTGCTGGAGTCTCCAGGAAAGACCACGTCTCAGACTGGCCGACAGAGCCTTCACTGCTCAGTCTCCTCTGTGGGGCAGACTGATTCCAGTGTCAGGCCCAAACGCCTGGACAAAAGTGCCAAAAGGAAGCCCTCAGAGAAGCCCCTTCCTGGGATCAGGCAGAGCGGAACTGCTCCCCCTGCGGTTCCCCCCACCCTGCTTCTCTGCCTCACTGTTCACTCTTTAATCTTCTTCAGTGACAAGGACTAAGTCTTCTTTTTCTGTCCCACAACTCTGAAGGGGAAAGAGTGGGCTTTGGCTAGGACAGAGGGGTCAGCAGCAAGGTGGGAGTTACAGGGAGACCTGGGGTTTTGAAAGGAGACCCATCAAATAACTTTTTTTTAAAGCAGAGAGATCAAGGAATGCTTCTAATAGAAAAAAACATTACTACCTCCCCAGGCCCCTCACATCAGAAGAAGACAGGATGTGTCAGATAAAATGCCAACATTTTATCTGAGACAATTACACGAGAAGAAACGTTGTGGCAGACAAGTATTCACAGCCTCCCCTCTGTCCTCGTAAAGGAGACTCACAAATTCGTCCAACCTGACCTCACAGGATGAGGGTGCTCAGGAGGGCTGTCCCGCCCATGGCCACCCTCAGAAGGGCTCCTGGTGGGACTAGGTTCTGGGGGCCTGTGAGGGATGTTGTGACTGCTCTCTCCCAGGGACAAGGGATCCACCAACCCACTGAGATCCTCTCCTAGTGACACCGAATGTCAGATATACAGACAGAGCCAACTCAAAGGGCCGATAGCTGAGCTTCTCTGTAGGAGACACCATTTCAAAGGGTGTCAAACATTGCTGGAATAACTGAGAAACAAAATAAACCATAAATTGTTTCCTTTCCTACACTCCTGGATAGTGTAGACGAGTCTCTGTGGAGTGACTGGGGCACTCATGCATGTCACACTGGGTCACTCCAGCCAGCCACGGGAGATAAGGCTTTGACAACCCTGAGCACCCTGTGAAAACTGGCAGACAGAACCAGAGACAGAATCATGTGTGGTGTAGGGCTGTTTGAGGGGAATGAGTAGACTATTTTATTTTCTAAACACTTAAACATGCCTTCTAAGAAGTTGTCTGGCTTGGAAAATGGCACAGAATAAATTACTCGTCTTGACCATGAAGGACAGGATACACATTTTGCATTAAAAAAGCATCGCTTGCCAATAAATACATGAAAAGATGCTCAATGTCTCTGATCGCTAGGGAAATGCCACGAGACCTCCCTCTACACCCACTAGGGGTGCTGCTGTCACAGAAACGGAAAATAAAAAGTGCTGAAGAAGATGTGGGGAATTCAAACCCGCATGCGCTGCTGCTGGGAACGCAAAATAGCGCAGCTGCTCTGGGAAACAGGGCGGTGGGTCCTCAAAAAATAAAAAACAGACCATATGATCCAGAATTCAACTTTCTGGATTGAAAGCAGGGCCTCAAAGTGGTATTTGCACACCCATGTTCACAGCAACGTTATTCACAACAGCCAAAAGGGGGAAGCAACCAAAATGGCCACAAACAGATGAATGGGAGACACATGTGATGCAGTATTATTAGCCTGGACAAGGAAGGAATTCTGGCACAGGCTACGACACCAATGAACCTTGAGGACACTGTGCTAATGAAAGAAGCCCGTCGCAGGACAAGTACTGTATGATTTCAGTGTAGGAAGTACCTAAATGAGTTTAACTAAAGTAGTTAAACTCATAGAAACACAAAGTCGAGTGGTGGCAATATACAGTCATTAGAGTTAATAACACAGTATTGCTAACATGGTTAATGAGCTAATAATACAGTATTGTTTATTTGAAAGTAGCTTGGAGTGGGAATTAAGCATTCTTCACACACACGCACACAGAGTTAACTGTGTCTACTGTATGGAGTAATGGATGAGTTAATTATTTGGACGTTGGTAATCATTCTAAAATATATGTCTACCAAATCATCACATTGTACATTTTTTTTAGGTTTTATTTATTGATTTGAGAGAGAGAGAGAGAAAGAGAGAGGGAGAGGGAGAAGCAGGCTTCCTGCTGAGTGGAAAGCCCAATGTGGGGCTTGATCCCAGGACCCCGAGATCATGACCTGAGCTGAAGGCAGACACTTAACCAACTGAGCCACCCAGGTGCCCCACATTTTACATTTTAAATATATATAATTATATTTGCAATTATTCCTCGATAAAGTTTAAAAAGTAGGAGAATGTTTGCCAGGGCCTGGGGCAAGAGAGGAATAAGGAGTTACTGTTTAATGGGTAAAGTTTCAGTTTTACAAGAGGAAAAAGACCTGGAGATCAGTTTCACAACAGTCTAAATATACTTAATGTTACTGAACCCTACACTTAAAGATGGCTAAGATGGTAAATGCTATGTTATGTGTATTTTACTATAATTTTAAAAAATACCATCACTTGTCACTAAATAAATGTTAATCAGATATTTAAAGAACAATAAAAGGGAAGCCAATATATTTGACTGAAGTGTGTGGCCAGATACCTCAGTCCTGCCTTCCCTGGGAGGCCCTAATGTCCACAGAGAAGGCGGCCCCGGGAGCCAGGCAGGGCTTTGAGGAAGCAGAAGGCAGGAGGCAGAGACAAAGCCGGAGGAAAGTAGTTAAAGAACCAGAGGACAGAAGGAACAACAGTAGTTCAAAGCACTACAGTATGGAATAAAAAAATAACCAGGTCACAATCAAGCAAGCTGCCCTGGAGTTGGCGGTCGCTAGCTTTCGAACCACACCTCGGAACCTCGGTGACAGTTAGGATCTCTGTCTGCTTCAGAATCTGCACGGGGTGAAGTAACCCAGAGCACATGTTTAGAATCTAAGATCAGGGATTCTCCAACGTTAACGTGCAAACAGATCACCCCGGGGAGCTTGTTAAATGTACCTTCCAACCCCTGGGTCTGGCTGTGGGTTTCAGATGTTGCCAGCGCTGCTGGTCTGATTTGAGTAGCAAGGACCTAAGAAAGCCAACTAACCCAGATGGAAAATGGGCTGTACACAAAAGGGACACACACATGACCAAGAGGCAGGCAGAGGGTATGGCAATTCAAACATTTTTAGGGTTCAAGAAGTTAGAGGAAGTAATGAAACGCACATGCAAGATAACTGACATCATAAACTGTTGTTGAAAATCGAAATGCGTTTGGGGGTGAGATAACTCCTTCCCAAGAAAAGGGTGTGGGGAGGAGATGAATATATATTTAATCTTCAAATGAGTCAAATCAAAAGGCTTTGAAGCCAGGTCACCAAGACTACGGGGAGGCAAGAGTGGGCAACTTGGAGTTGAAGCGTCAAGGAGTCTAAGAGGAGGGGAAAATGATAGAAAACTTGTGATTTTAGGGATAGAAACTATTGGAAGCAGTGGGATTATAATATACTTATGTTTTATATGTAATATGTCTTATGTGTGTAGTTATATGTACGTATCTACATGCATCATAAGCGTATACAATCAGAAATGTATGTGTATACGCATGTGTATATGTGTGTGGATATATGTCAGAACTGACCAGAGGGTAAAGAGGGAAAAAAAGCAGCTGAAGGGAAGTTACATAAGTTTTGGGTTTCTGGGGTGCCTGGGTGGCTCAGTCAGTTAGGTGTCTGCCTTCAGCCTGGGTCAGGATCCTGGGGTCCTGGGATAGAGCCCCACTCAGCGGGAAGCCTGCTTCTCCCTCTCCCTCTGCCTCTCCCTGCCACTCCCCCTGCTTGTGCTCTCTCTCTGTCAAATTAAAAAGAATTGAGTTTCTAAGAAGTTGACAGTGAAGCTTGCAAACTATTGGTTTTGTTCAATGAAGGGAGAAGGTTGGCAGATTTTAACTCATATGATTCAGGTTTTACTATTTACTAAGTGATTGCCAAATCATCATCTCCTGCAGGGGCACCTGTGAGGTCAGCGGGGGAAGGGCCTCTCTGTGGTTGAGCAGGGCCAGACAAGTCTTATTATCCCCTTTACGACTGAAGCTACTGGGGTTGTGTGTCCAAGGTCACAAAGGCAACAAGTGATAGAACTTTTCCCTTGATTCTAATTCTTCTCATAGGGCCAATGGATACACTACGTACAGTGTAAGTTGCATTTTTTTTTGTCACAAAAGACACAGAGATAAAATGAGATCATATATTTAAAGTTTTTTTTGAAATGGATCAAATACTGTGAACAAAAGTGTCCCCTACTCCTTGGCCCTGGCATGGGACAGGCACCTAGAGGAAACTCAGACAGGAAATGTCACATTACATAAATTCAAGTGAGAAGTCTGTTGCTATCTTCAGGTGGCCATGCAGTTTGGCCTTTGTGCATCCTGGATGCAGTCATCAGATCCAAGGGGTCAAAAAATTTGTTCCTAGACACAGATCAGGGTTGAGAGCTGGTGTCAGCCCAAGTTAAAAGTACACCCCGTATCATCTTCCAATATTTAACAGAGCACAATGACCTCTGAGTCAACTGCCTGTCTCTTCTATGTGTTTGCAGTGTTCCTACTGTGTAGCATTTCAGAGTGTGACTAGAATTCATCCAGACCCAGGAGAGTTGTTTCTGACATTACATGAGGAATTTGGATGTATCTCTTTATCTTAATTTTCATTTGGATATTGTTATTTCAGTGTTTCACAGAAGTTCACGAGGTAAGGCAGGTGGATGAACAGGTGTTGGATGACAGGGAACTCTTCCCAGTCCCCTTCAAATCCTAACACTTAGAAGGCTCCTGTATGCAAGAAGAGTCTCCTACACACTCCTACGTCAAAGAGTCCTACAGAGGAGTCTCCAGGAGATAGGAGTTCACAGTATGAAATAATAATGAATTAAAATCAGAAACATTGGGGGGACTGGGTGGCTCAGTCAGTTAAGCGTCTGGCTCTTGATTCTGGCTCAGGTCATGATCTCATGGGTTGTGGGATCGAGCCCTGCATCTGGCTCTGTGCTATGTGCAGAATCTGCTTGCCCCTCTCCCTCTGCTCCTCCCCAGCTCATTTTCTCTCTCCTCTTCTCTCTCAAATAATTAAAATCTTCAAGACAAAAATCAGAAATGTGATAAAAAAAATACCTAGACATTGAAGGATTTGTGAATGGTGTCCCTAGAATTGTGCAGTGCACAACTCCTACAACTTATGCATCAGCCCTGAGATTCTCCTCAGTCTTAATTATTACTCTGCATTGTGCTGGAAGGCCAAGAAAAGGCAGTAAGAGAAAAAAATATTTTTCTCTGTGTAAAGATGAGGAAGGCAAGAACAAAACTCTTTTACATATATAATATAATTGTCTACCAGGAAGTTCCAACAGAATCAACTGAAAGTTTTATAAGTATTAAGAGAATTCAGTAAAATGACCAGACAAAATATCAAAACACAAAATAGATTTTTGGGGCATCTGGGTGGCTCAGTCACTTAAACGTCCGATTTTTGGTTTTGGCTCAGGTCATGATCTCAGGGTCATGAGATCAAGCCCCATGTTGTGCTCAGTGAAGAGTGCTTGAGTTTCTCTCTCCATCTCCCTCTGCCCCTTCCCCCCAACTCTCTCCCTAAAATAAATAAATAAATCTTAAAAAAAAAACACCAAACACAAATAGATTTTGTATATGTCAGTAAAAAAATCAATTAGAAACAGTAAAGCTATAATAGAAATTGACTCTATAATATTTCCTATGATAGAATAGGAAATAAATTTTTTTTAAAAAGTAGCAGCAGACATGTAAAAATTAGAATTTAGTACACAATAGAGGCAATGTTCAAATGACTAGGGAGAGGGCAAACTTAATTTGGAATATAGGACTAAAGGCCTATTTTTTTTAGGTGATAAAGTTATTTAAAGAAACTATGCTAATACTTTATTATCATCATAATCTTAGGAGGTTGAGAAGGCTTCCCTACATAAGCTCCAAAAAACAAAATCCATAAAGGAGAAAATTAATAAATTCAACTAACTCAAAATAATAATAGCAATAACAATAACAGTAAATACTTCTGTTGACTAAAAACATGATGTAAACAAAGTTAAATAACAAGTCACAGACTTAGCAGGAATATTTATTATATGTATATCAAAAGGATTAGCACCAAGAATAAATATTAGACTCCTACAAGTAAGTAGAAGAAAATAACCCCATATAAAATGAGCTACGAATATGAATGGGCAATTAAGAAGAGGAATTACAATGGCCAAGAATGATATAAAATGATGCCCAATTGCACTAGTTGTTATGGGCTGATGTGTGTCTCCCCCATTTCAGCATGTGACTATATCTCTAAGTGTACCTTTAAAGAGGTAATTAAGTTCAAATGGGGTCATTAGGGTGGGCCCTAATCCCATATGACTGATGTCCATGTAAGAAGGAGAAATCTGGACACAAGGCAAGCCACCAGAACTGGGCTCTCACAGAAAGCCATGGGAGGACACAGCCAGACCTCAGAAGGAATGACACCTGCCAACTCCCTGATCTTGGACTTTGAGCCTCCAGCACCATGAGAATATAAGTGTCTGGAGTTTAAGCCCCCCAGCATGTGGTGTTTTGTTATGGCAGCTCTGCAAACTAACACATTAGTAATCAGGGACATTTACATATTTTACAAATGGGTTACTATTTTCACTCATCTCATCGGAAAAACAATAAATGTTTAATAGACAGCAAGCATCAGGGTGTGGGGAACAGTAACTGTCATTCTCTGCTGGGGGGAGTATAAATTGTTGCAGTCACTGTGGAGGGCAATTTGATAACATTAAAATGCACATATTCTGAGGCGCCTGGCCAGCTCAGTCAGTTAAGCTTCCGATTCTCAATTGTGCCTGAGGCCATGATCTCAGGGTCCTGGGAGGAGTCCAACGTGGGGCTCCAAGCTGGGTCTGGAGCCTGCTTAAGAGTCTCTCCCTCTCCCTCTGCCCCTCCCCACCCAAAAATAAGTAGAAAACTTTGAAAAAAAAAAAAAAAGCACATATTCTATGTATAATCCATACAAAATTATTGAGGCAGAGCTATATACAGAGATAGAAAGTCTCCATATGGAATATGGATATGTAAAGTTTGTTGGGTGGAAAACCAGAATAAGAATAATATGACAACAAACAGTTTGCTAGTACATGTATGTATATGTGAATGCAGAGGATTGGCGATAAATGTACCAAACGGGTTATAGCAGTTACTTTTGGGGGGACAGGGGACTGGCACTGGCAGGATGGCTTAAGGAGAATTTAGCTTTATCTATCCTGAATCGTCATTTTACTTTTATTTATTTATTGTTTTGAGTTTTTATTTAAATTCTAGTCAGTTAACATACAGTGTAGTTTTAGGAGTAGAATTGAGGGATTCATCATTTACATATAACCACCCAGTGCTCCTCACAACAAGTACCTTCCTTAATGCCCATCACCCATTTAACCCATCCCACGCCACCTCCCTCCTTCAACCCTCAGTTTGTTCTCTATAGTTAAAAGTCTGTTTTCTGGTTTACATCTCTCTTTCTTTTCTCGCCCCATGTTCATGTTTTGTTTCTTAAATTCCATGTGAATGAAATAATATGGCATTTGTCTTTCTCTGACTGACTTATTTTGCTTAGCGTAATACTCTCTAGCTCCATCCACCTCATTGCAAATGGCAAGATTTCATCTTTTGATGGCTGAGTAATATTCCATTATACACACACACACACACACCCCCCACATCTTCTTTATCCATTCATCAGTCAATACACATTTGGACTCTTTCCATAATTTGGCTGTTGTTGATAATGCTGCTATAAACATAGGGGTGCGTGTGTCCCTCCAAATCAGTATTTTTGTATCCTTTCAGTAAATACCTAGTATTTCAATTGCTGGGTCGTAAGGTAGTTCTATTTTTAACTTTTGGATCCATTATTTTACAAAAAGCACGTAATCAGGCTTCATCACTTTAAAAAGCTATTACCTACTAACAATAGTTTAGTCAGTTTTGTGGTTGTTTATTATGTTTATTCCATAATAATTGAAGAAAAAGTTGATAGCTTGAGACTAGGACTTGACAAACTTTTTCTATAAAGGGCCATATAGTTAATATTTTAGGCTTTGGGGGCAATATTGTCTTTTTTGCAAGTACTCAATTCTGTTGTCCAAGGGCAAATGCAGCTGTAGATAATATGTCATTAATGAGCATGGCTGTGTTCTAATAAAATGTTATTTATAAGAACAGCTGGTGGCGGGGGTGCCTGTGTGGCTCAGTCGGTTAAGCATCAGTCCCTGGGTCCTGGGATTGAGCCACGCATCAGACTCTGCTTGGCTGGGAGCCTGCTTCTCCGTCTCCCGTTCCCCCTGCTTGTGCTCTCTCTCTCTCTCTCTCTCTGTCAAATAAATAAATAAAATCTTAAAAAAAAAAAAACAAACATCTGGTGGTTCACATTTGGCGTGCACACCATAGTTTGCCAATACCTGGTTTAGATTTAAGTTTATTATATAACTTAAAGATATTTTCAAAAGTATATTGAAAATTATACTTAATAAGTATATGGAAAAATTAATCTTTCTTATGAACCAACTAATTAAATAAGTAGTAGCCTCTGGGGCCTTGCTTAGAACGTTCTGGACTCTGGCCATATCATTCAAGATCAAACACCCATCACAATGGAAATAATCCAGTCACCTTGGCCATCTTGGTGCTGGCCGTTGACCTTCCCAGCACCAAAGTCACACAGCCATCCCGTGTGTGAGGAGTCTAGTGCCTGTCGCAGCTGACTCACTGAATCAGGGTTCAGTAGCCTCAGAGGTAACTCCTGACCATCCCCACATATGGTGTTACCTTCAAACACAGCTGCTGGGCTGCTATGTGGGGAGAAGGGTGGCACTGAGCTCATGTAGAAAAGGTTTTGTTCTGTGGGCCAGGCTGCTGGTTTTGTTCTGCAGGCCAGGCTGCCTACCCCGGCAAGTAAAGGTAGAACACTGACTGGGCCAAAGCCAACTCAGCCTGAGGGCTGGGGAGGGGTTTGGAAGAGCCTCTGAGGGACCCCTTGCAGAGGAGATCAGGCCCTGTGACTGTCCTGCAGCTGGGTCTCCGCCCTGGCCCCAAGGACTGAGAGGAACCAGGGCTGAGTTGCTCCCAGCCCCCACAGCCCCGCACCTGGGTATTTTTCTGGATCAGGAGACTCCAACTCTGCAACAGAGAGGGGGCCTATTGTGTGTATGACTCATCGTGGCTGATATAAAATTGAGATTTCCACTGTGATTATTTCTTTAGGAGGCAAGTGCATGATCAGGAAGCATGGTTAATGGAACTCAATATTAAGTGATTATCTGCATGTTTTTTTCCATCCTAGAAAGCTGAACAGCTGTAAGGCCAATATGACCCTCTACAGTGTGGGCCTCAAATGTTAAGATATGTTTGCATTCCCACCTTTTTTTTTTTTTTTTTTGGCAGGGAGCTGGGGAGGCAATCTGCCCCCGGCAAAAGAGAAAGGAAGAAAGAAAACCCATACCTGCTTGGTGGCAACTTCTTTGCTGTGACTTCTCCTTTGGGTCCGCTTTGAATAAGCAGGAACAAAGGATCAGGGAGAAGCTCTGCAGCCCTCAAGTCCTTGCCTTGCTGAAGACTGAAGCATTACCTTCCTCTTTCGCTTGTTACTGTGGTGAATACTTTGCCCCAGGGAGAGGCTGTGGCTCCTGCTAGAGTTCCGACTTAGGTTATTTCCCAGGATGTGAGCCAATCTTGTCTCTCACCTACATTTCAGTCCAGGTCAGACGTAGGCTGTAGGCTCCCTGTGGCCCCCATCTGGCACTGGTAAGTCCCAAGTCCAGAGCTCCAACTAGCAAATGAACCGATTACCGTATTTACTCTCATTACGTGCCCCCACTTTTTTCTCCAGTCTTCACTGTAAAACACTGGAGATGGGAGGTAGTGTTGCTAGTATGTGTTTGGTCTAACTGGTTCTGTGCATATTCATGCATCTGATGCTCTCTGTGCTGTGCCTCTGGGGCAAAGTTAATTCGAACCTAGGTCTCCTAACATATGTGTTCCTTTGTCTAAGCCACCTTCCTGGACAGTGTTACTTGACCAGATGATGAGCGAGGGCAGCATGTTCAGGTGAGAGAGGGCACACAGGGAGAGAGGAAGAGGGAGGGATGAAGGGGCTAAACCCATTGCAGGGGAGAGTGACCTGCAGCTCTAGTGCTGGGACTGACAGCTGACCAGGAACCAGAGAATGGGTCCAAGGCTCTGTCCTCCTCCAGGCTGGCCAGGAACCAGCAGCCCCGCACCCTGCAGCTTGATCCTTCAGGTTCCCTGGGAGGAGCTTGATGGCTGTTCTAGCTCTTAAGGGAAAAGAATAGACAAAAGCCAAAAGCAGTGGGTTTCCCAGGATATGTTTCTTCTACTTGCTTTGTTTTAAAAAATGTTTTATGGTAGGCGTGGAGAGTGGACTAGGTATGTTCTTCTGACAACAGTAGAGCTGGGTCTTGGGGGAAGGACAAAGGGAGGAAGAGGAGGAAGGGCGAGGGAAACTGATCAGTTAGATGGATAGGGATAAGAACTAGAGATTTCTAAACAATTATCATGGTCTTCTTGGGAAAATTTGGACTGCCTTACACATGTTTCTGATTTAAATTGTTTTTATCCTGAATTAGATATTTTCATCAAGCCCTCCTGATAAGAAAAGCAAGAATAAGTATGGTTTTCTTGCTTCTCAGCGAAACTGGTTTCTTCTCTTCCCCTCAATTTTCCTCTCCTGGATGTGAGGAGGACTGGAATCTAGGTCAACCTTTATCAAGTGGTTGTTCACTTTGCTCTCCTCATCCAAATGCAGAAATAAGATGGCACACGCGTCTCACTATTGGAGCTTCAGCTGCAGTGGTGACTGGGACCCATGGCCATGGGACTCCTTTCTGTCAGTCCAGTTTCTATCTGTCCAGAGGGGATTCTGCTAGGGCTGGGGAGCATTGGATTATAAATCCCACTAGTTGGGAGGTTGACTTGGGCCTCAGACAGGGAGGACCTAGAAGAGGTGAGATACTGGCTTGGGCTCCCGGGGGAAGCAGCCTGTCTAGGGTGCCCTGGGGGCTGTATTCTGGGCCTGGTGGCACCTCTGGTATCCTGCAAAGCTATGACCAACAGGTCATGACTACAGCCGGCGGTGGGAAGCCTGAAAAGAAAGGAACTCACTCCAGGAAACCTTTATTTCCAAGATTAAAAGTAGGTCTTTTGGGGAGTACAGAGACTGTTTAAGGCAGGAAAAACACTCTTGTGTGATACTGTAATGGTGGATACATGTCATCAAACATTTCTCCAAATCCATAGAATGGACACCACCAAGAGTGAACTCTAATGTGGACTATAGACTTTGAGTCATTATGATGTGTCAATGTCGGTTCGCTGATTGCAACAAATGTACCATTCTCTGGGGGGTGTGGATAAGGGGCTGGCTGTGAGGCTGAGCGTATGCAGGGTCAGATAGCGTATGGGGAATGTCTGAATCTTCCTCTTTATTCTTCTGTGAACCTATAACCACTCTGAAAAAAAAAAAAAGAAAGAAAGAAAGTAGATCTTTTGTAAAGATAGGCATTTCTGTGTCTAGGGGGAGAAAGGGCAGGATCCCAGCTCAGGTGGGTCAGCTTGCCAGAAATCCTCGGGTTGTGGGCAAAATACACGGCTTTCATCATCATCTCGAATCTCTCCTGGCTCACAAGGGCCTGGCCTTATCTCACTTATAAAAATGGTGAATTATTTACAGCAGCAACAGGGAACTAAGAACAGGTCCTAAAATCACTGAGGCAAAGAAACTCTTCTCAGGTTTCTGCAGGAATCTTCTGGGGGCTCTTGTGAGCTCGTGCACCAGCAGGCGGGAGGAAGCCTAAAGGAGGGCTAGGCCTCTGCCCACCTGAGAGCACGGCCTCGACAGGAGGCAGCCTCGAAGCTACGAGAACAGCTGGAAAAGCCACGGTAGTTAGTAAGGGCAGCAGACGGATGCCCCGATGCCAGCGTTGAGGGTCTTCGTGAGCCCCAAGCACAGCTGGCAAGTAGGAGAAATTCGGTCCCTGCCTTCTGCTCTGCATGGGGTCTGTGGCAGACCCCAGAAAGGCCGAGCTGCTGAGCTGCTCCTAGGGGAGAGCAGATCAGAGAAGCCTAGGAAGTTTCCACGGGGTGAATGCGTCACCAGGTCAAGGAATCTTTATATTTAGAAAGAACAACAGAGCGAGGCTGCTCAAGGGGTATTGCCCTGCGGTGGAGTGTGGGGAGAACAGGTGTGTACCAGCCAGTCACGTGGTCCCCCTCAAGCTCTCTTTGGACTTCTCTGGGGTGCGCTCAGGTGGTTGGTGAAAAGCTGAGGGTCTTCTCAGGTCTTTTTTTGAACATGTGTCCTGTCCCGGGCAAGCGGGTTACCTTCTAAATCTTTCTTTGTGGTGGGCTTTGTTATTTCTCCTCTTGCATTTCTGGTTTTGTTAGAGCCATCTTTCTCTCTCCTTTTTGAGGCATCTGGCTGAAGGTTTATCAATTTTGTTTAACTTTTAAAAGAAGTAGCTCCTGTTTCCATTGATCTGTACTTTTATTTCTGTTTTTGTTTTTGTTTTCTGCTCTGATATTTATTATTTCTTTCCTTCTGCTGGCTTTGGGTTTTGTTCTTTTTCTCCTTTAGGGATAAGCTTAGGTTGTTGGAGATTTTTCTAGCTATTGCTATAAACATCCCTCTTAAAAATAATTTTTTTAATTTAAATTCTAGTTAACATACAGTGTAATACTAGTTTTAGGAGTACAATGCAGTAACTCATCACTTCATACAACACAAGGTGTTCATCATAACAGGAGCACTCCTTCAAGCCCAATTACCTATTTAAGCCATCCTCCCACCAACCTCCCTTCTTGTAACCACAGTAAACTAGCAAAGGGGAAAAAAAGAGGGAGAGGCAAACCAAGAAATAGACTCTTAACTAGAGAGTAAAATTCCCTCTCAGAACTTCTTTGCTGCATCCCAAAGATTTTGGACTGTTGTGTTTTCATTTTTATTTGTCTCCATGTATTTTTTTAAAATTTTTATTAAATTTAAAAAAATTTTTTATAAACATATAATGAATTTTTATCCCCAGGGGTACAGGTCTGTGAATTGCAAGGTTTACACACTTCACAGCACTCACCATAGCACATACCCTCCCCAATGTCCATAAACCCACCCCCCCCTCCCGACCCCCTTCCCCCCAGTGACCCTCAGTTTGTTTTGTGAGATTAAGAGTCACTTATGGTTTGTCTCCCTCCTGATCCCATCTTGTTTCATTTATTCTTTTCCTACCCCCCAAACCCCCCACTTTGCATCTCCACTTCCTCATATCAGGGAGATCATATGATAGTTGTCTTACTCCGATTGACTTATTTTGCTAAGCATAATACCCTCTAGTTCCGTCCACGTCTTCGCAAAAGGCAAGATTTCATTTCTTTTGATGGCTGCATAGTATTCCATTGTATATATATACCACATCTTTATCTATTCGTCTGTTGATGGACATCTAGGTTTTTTCCATAGTTTGGCTATTGTGGACATTGCTGCTATAAACATTTGGGTGCACGTGCCCCTTCGGATCACTATGTTTGTATCTTTAGGGTAAACACCCAGTAGTGCAATTGCTGGGTCATAGGGTAGTTCTATTTTCAACGTTTTGAGGAACCTCCATGCTGTTTTCCAGAGTGGTTGCACCAGCTTGCATTCCCACCAACAGTGTAGGAGGGTTCCCCTTTCTCCGCATCCTCGCCAGCATCTGTCATTTCCTGACTTGTTAATTTTAGCCATTCTGACTGTTGTGAGGTGGTATCTCATTGTGGGTTTTTTTTTATTTTATTTTTTATAAACATATAATATATTTTTATCCCCGGGGTACAGGTCTGTGAATCGCCTGGTTTACACACTTCATAGCACTCACCATAGCACATACCCTCCCTAGTGTCCATAACCCCACCCCCCTTCTCCCAACCCCCCTCCCCCCATCAACCCTCAGTTTGTTTTGTGAGATTAAGAGTCACTTATGGTTTTGATTTGTATTTCCCTGATGCCGAGTGATGTGGAGCATTTTTTCTTGTGTCTGTTGGCCATCTGGATGTCTTCTTTGCAGAAATGTCTGTTCATGTCCTCTGCCCATTTCTTGATTGAATTATTTGTTCTTGGGTGTTGAGTTTGTTAAGCTCTTTATAGATTTTGGATACTAGCTATTTATCTGATATGTTGTTTGCAAATATCTTCTCCCATTCTGTCAGTTGTCTTTTGGTTTTGTTAACTGTTTCCTTTGTTGTGCAAAAGCTTTTGATCTTGATGAAATCCTAATAGTTCATTTTTGCCCTTGCTTCCCTTGCCTTTGGTGATATTCCTAGGAAGAAGTTGCTGCGGCTGAGGTCGAAGAGGTTGCTGCCTGTGTTCTCCTCAAGGATTTTGATGGATTCCTTTCTCACATTGAGTTCCTTCATCCATTTTGAGTCTATTTTCGTGTGTGGTGTAAAGAAATGGTCCAGTTTCGTTTTTCTGCATGTGGCTGTCCAATTTTCTCAACACCATTTGTTGAAGAGGCTGTCTTTTTTCCATTGGACATTCTTTCCTGCTTTGTCGAAGATTAGTTGACCATAGAGTTGAAAGTCTATTTCTGGGCTCTCTATTCTGTTCCATTGATCTATGTGTCTGTTTTTGTGCCAGTACCATACTGTCTTGATGATGACAACTTTGTAATAGAGCTTGAAGTCCAGAATTGTGATGCCACCAACTTTGGCTTTCTTTTTCAATATTCCTCTGGCTATTCGAGGTCTTTTCTTGTTCCATATGAATTTTAGGATTATTTGTTCCATTTCTTTGAAAAAAATGGATGGGATTTTGATAGGGATTGCATTAAATGTGTAGATTGCTTTGGGTAGCATAGACATTTTCACAATATTTGTTCTTCCAATCCATGAGCATGGAACATTTTTCCATTTCTTTGTGTCTTCCTCAATTTCTTTCATGAGTACTTTATAGTTTTCTGAGTATAGATTCTTTGCCTCTTTGGTTAGGTTTATTCCTAGGTATCTTATGGTTTTGGGTGCAATTGTAAATGGGATGGACTCCTTAGTTTCTCTTTCTTCTGTCTTGTTGTTGGTGAAAAGAAATGCAACTGATATCTGTGCATTGATTTTATATCCTGACACTTTACTGAATTCCTGTACAAGTTCTAGCAGTTTTGGAGTAGAGCCTTTTGGGTTTTCCACGTATAGTATCATATCATCTGCAAAGAGTAATAGTTTGACTTCTTCTTTGCCAATTCGGATGCCTTTAATTTCTTTTTGTTGTCTGATTGCTGAGGCTAGGATTTCTCGTACTATGTTGAATAGCAGTGGTGATAATGGACATCCCTGCCGTGTTCCTGACCTTAGCAGAAAAGCTTTCAGTTTTTCCTCCATTGAGAATGATATATGCGGTGGGTTTTTCATAGATGGCTTTGATAATATTGAGTTATTGTTTCCATGTATTTCTTGATTTTCTCTTTGATTTCTTGGTTTTAATTAATTAATTAATTAATTAATTCATTGTTTAGTAGCATGTTACTTAGCTTCCATGTATATGTGTTTTCCCACATTTTGCTTGTGGTTGTTTTCTAGTTTCATGGTTGCATAATGTGATGGAAAAGATGCATAATATGACTTCAGATTTTTTGATTGTGTTGAGACTTGTTCTGTGGCCCAACATGTGCTTTCTTCTGGAGAATGTTTTTTTTTTTTTTAAAGATTTTATTTATTTATTTGACAGACAGAGATCACAAGTAGGCAGAGAGGCAGGTAGAGGGAGAGGGAGAAGCAGGCTCCCTGCTGAGCAGAGAGTCTGATGTGGGGCTCGATCCCAGGACCCTGAGATCATGACCTGAGTCGAAGGCAGAGGCTTTAACCCACTGAGCCACCCAGGTGCCCCATTCTGGAGAATGTTCTTGAAAAGAATGTGTATTCCACTGTTTCAGGATGTGACATTCTGAGTATCTCTCTTAGATCCATCTGGTCCAATGTGTCATTCAAAGCCCCTGATTCCTGGTTGATTTTCTGTTTGGATGATCTAAACTTTGATGTAAGAGGGGCATTAAAGTTCCCTATTATTACTGTATTACTATTGATTCCTTCTTGTATGTTTATCATTAGCAGCTCTATGTAATCATGCGCTCTCATGTTGGGTGTATAACTATTTATAATTGTTTTATCTTCTTATTGGATTGTTCCTTTTATGATTATGTAGTGTCCTTCTTTGTTTCTTGTTACAGTCTTTGTTTTAAAGTTTATTTTGTCTGATAGAAATATTGCTAACCTGGCTTTCTTTTTACTTCCATTTGCATGATAAACGTTTTCCATCCCTTTACTTTCAATCTCCTTGTGCCTTCAAGTCTGAAGTGAATCTCTTATAGATAGCATATAGATGGAAATTTTTTTAAGTTGTTTTTATTTATTTAAGTAATCTCTACATCCAACATGGGGCTCGGTTCTTGCTTTTTCCTTTTTCTTTTTTAATCCATTCCATGTCTTTTGATAGGAGCATTTAGTCCATTTACATGCAAAGTAATTACTGACAAGTATGTATTTATTTCCATTTGTTACTTGTTTGTGATGGGTTTTTGTAGTTCTCTGTTCTTTTCTTTTACTCTCTTCTCTTATGGTTTGCTGGCTTTCTTTACTGATGTACTTGGATCCCTTTATCTTAATTTTTTTGTGTATCTATTACTGGTTTTTTGGTTTGTGGTTACCATTAGGTCTACATGTAACATCTTACACACAGAGCAGTCTATAATAGGTTGATGGTCGCTCAAGTTTGAACCCATTCTAATAGCACTAAATTTGTATTCCTCTTCCCCTCACATTTTAGGTATTTGGCAACATAATTTACATCCTTTTATTTTGTGAATCCCTTGATTGATTTTTATAGATATACTTAATTTTACTGCTTTTGTGCTTCCTACTAATCTCACTCCTGCTTATGGTGTTTCCTTTCCACTGAGTCCCCTTAACATATCTTGTAAGACTGGTTTTTAGTGGTGATGAATTCCTGTAACTTTTATTTGTCTGGGAAACTCTCTCTCCTATTCTGAATGATAACCTTGATGGAGAGGGTATTCTTGGTTGCAGGTTTTTTTCTTTCAGGACTTTGATGATATCATGCCTCCCTTCTGGCCTGTTTTCTGCTGAAAAACCAACTGATATCCTTGCATGCTTTCCCTTATATGTAACTGTTTTCTTGTGCTCTTTTATCATTACTTTTTGCATTTTAATTACTATGTCTTGGTGTGGACTTCCTTGGGTTGATTTTGTCGGGGGGGGGGCTCTCTGTGCCTCCTGGATCTGAATTTGTGTTTCCTTCCCTAGATTTGGGAAGTCTTCAGCTATTATTTCTTCAAATAAAATTTTCTCCTCCCTTTTCTCTCCTTTTTCCTTTTTGAATCTATAATGTGAGTGTTATTATGCTTGATGGTATGGCTGAGTTTCTTTAATCTATTTTCACTTTATATTATTTTTTTCTCTCTCCTGTTCATTCAGCTTGATTGTTTTCTACTAATCTGTCCTCCAGGTCACTGACCTGTTCTCCTGCTTCCTGCAGTTTACTATTTATTCCCTCTGGTGTATTATTAATTTCAGTTATTGAGTTCCTCGTTTCTGATTGGTTCTTTTTTATGTTTTCTATCTCTTTGTTGAGGGTCTCACTGAGATCCTCCACTCTTTTCTCAAGTCCATTGAGTATATTTATGGCCAATTCTTTAAATTCTGTATTAGACATGTTATTTATCTCCATTTTGTTTAACTGTCTTGTGATTTTGTCTTGTTCTTTCATTTGGAACATACTCCTCTATCTCCTCATTTTGTGTAACTCTGTGTCTGTTTCTCTATGTTAGGAAAGTCAACTATATCCTCTCCTCTTGGAAGTCACAGACTTATGAAGAAGAGGTCCTATAATGCCCTGTGGTGCAATATCCCCTCTTTACCAGAAGCTGGCACTTCAGGGGTGTGTGTGTGTGTGTGTGTGTGTGTGTGTGTGTGTGTGTTGTGTGTGCCCTACTCTTGTGGCTGAACTATATTTGCCTTCAGTCTAGTCATCTGCAATGGCTTTGTCTTTTATGGGCAGGGCTTAGTCCCTCTGCTATCAGTGAGCTAGTCTGGGGCTGCACTGGGCCTGAATTGAGTCACAGAACTGCAGGACACTCTCCCTCTGTTTTCCCCTGAGAAGCTTTTTTTGTGGGGGGGGGGGGGGCTGTAGTCAGATTAGAAGTCTACCTCAACCCACTGCTGGAGTTGCAGTCAAATTGGTATGTGTGGTTTTTTCCCCTTCTCTCTGGGGCAAAAGTCACTCTGGAGTGGGCTTACTCCAGTTAGGCCTGCTTGCACACCACCAGGCTTGTGGTGCTGCTTTGATGGACTCCTATCAAGGGCATGTTAGAAGCGGTGGATCTGCAGGAGAATATGAGGGTAAAGGGTGGGGGGGGTGCAATGCTAACAAGGTCCCACCTGGTCTTCTGCAGGATGGAATCTGCAGCCACCTACAAAAACTCCTGCCAAGGCTGGGCAGGAGGAGGCGGTCTGCAGAAGGGGGTGGGGTGCAAAGTACATTGTTATCAAGATAAGTGAGAGTGTTCACATTGTGCTGGTTCTCACAGGTGTCCTTGTGTCTAGGTAGGGGGCAAGGGAGGGAAATGGTGTTCACAAGCTCTTTTGTTCTTGCTGAAGTCTCCCAAAGATCCCTGCCCCTCCAGTATATGCTCTGAGAGTAGTGAACAAATTTCCCTCCCCTGTATGCCAAGCATTTTTCAAACTCCTGCTTCTATGCTGTATTTCCATGGGGCTGTTGGTTACATTGTCTCTTTAAGGGTAGGGACTCAGTTTCCTATCACTCTCCAGCTCTCCCAGGGGTGGGCTCACTGATTTTTAACATTCTAGGTGTTAAGCCCCACTGACTGTAAGAATGCACAAAGTTAGGTCACATGGTTTTCAAAGCCAAAGGTTAGGAGGATTCGTCTTCCCAGTACAGGTCCCTTGTGTCTGGGGTGTCTGGTGTGGGGTCTGTTCTTCTCCTCTCCCCACACCTATGGGTCCCTCCCTCCTTCAGCCCATCTCATGGGTCGGTTTATTTCCCTATCATGTCATCACCCTTCCTACCGTTTTCACTGTGGCCTCTTCTCTACATTTAGCTGTTGGAGAGTCTGTTCTGCCAGTCTTCGAGTCATTTTCTGGGTTATTTATACTGATGTGGGTGTTATATATGTGTAACTGTGGGATGACGTGAGCCTAGAATCCTCCTACTCCGCCATCTTCCCCAGAAGTCCTGTGATCATTTTCCTACCACTTTTAAGTTGTCCTTTTCTTGATTCAGCATCTGTTTGGTTGTTATAAACCTTTGACTTTTTCAGGAGTTCTGGTAAAGCTGGTTCTAATAGTTGCTGTTTGTTCTTCAATGTTTCTGTGGAGGGTCAGGCGTTTGGAGCTGGCCACTCTGCCATTTTGCTGATACCACCAGTGCTAGTGGATGCCTAATTTCTTTTTTGTGTACATCTCTGTTCCCTTCATTGTGTGAGGAAATGACACAGGTAGTTTGTAGTAAGGCTTTGCTTTTGAGAAAAGTGATCAATGAAACAGGAAAGCCTATTTCTGAAGCCTAAGACCTTGCTGTGTTGGGTTTTGTGTCTATCTTGGTCATAATGGTGAACAATTCCTCTCCTCAGAAGAATCCATAGGCATATCAGCCTTTCTTTTTTACAATTAGTATTTTTTGGGTTCTCTGCCGATTAAGTAATGAAAACATTCTCCTATGTTTTGTTTGAGCAGCTTTATTGCTTAAACTTTTAATTCTGAGATCCATCCTAAATTAATTTTTGTGTTTGGTGTGATGTATGTATCAAGACTCATTTCCCCCCTTTATTTCTTCAGTTTTTCTAGCACAAGTTGTTGAAGTGATTTTCCTTTCCCCATTACATAGCTTTGTCACCTTAGTCAAAAATCAATTAACTGTAAATGAATGGGCCTATCTAGACCCCATATTCTGTAATGTTTATCTATTTATCTATTATGCTAATAATATGCTGTCTTTATAGCAAGTCCTGGAAGTGTTTAGGTCTTTTGATACTACTGTAAATAGAACTTAATTTTTCTTTCCATCTTCCAGTTGTTGCTAGCATGTAGAAACACATATTTTTCTGTATATTGCCGTGTCCATTGACTTTGTTAAATAAGTCTAGTAGTTGTTCTTTAGCTTTCCTTAGGTTGTTCTGTGCAAACTATTATGTTTTCTGCAAAATGTTTTTAGTTTTACTTGTTCCTTTCCTTTATGCTTTATCCCCCCCTTACCTTATTGCATCAATTAGAAGCAATATTGAAAGGTGGGGGTGAATATACTTGCTGTTACCAGTTTTGAAGTGGGTGGCACTCAGTATTTCACCGTTAGTTATCATGCTAGTTGTAGGATTTTGTATAGATTCTTTTGTTAGATTGAAAAAGTTCCTTTCTATTCCTTGTTTTTTGAGAATTTCTAATCCTAAATGAGCATGGAATTTTGAATTTTTTCTTCATTAAGATCGTAATGCTTTTATCCTTTTTTCCTATTAATATGGTGAATTATATTGATTTTTGAATATTTGAACCAACCTTGCATCTTTGGAATAAATCCACTGGTCTGATGTATTATCCTGGTTTTTTGTTTCATTTGTGTAGTGCTGGATTTGATTTGGTAACATTTTATTAATGGCTTTTAGCATCTATATTCTTGAAGGTTATAGATCTTTAACCTTATTTTCTTATCTTTTTTTTTAGATTTTGGTATGGTTTTACCAGCCTCTTAAAGTGTGATGGGAAGTGTTTCCTCTTTATTTTCTGAGTTTGTATAAAACTGGTATCAGTATCCCTAAATATTTGATGAATTTATGGGATTGGATTCATTTGATTGATGAATTCACCACTGAAACATACCATCTGGACATGAAGGTTTCTTTGAGGGAAAATTTTTTTATAAACAATTTAATTTACTTAACAGGTATTGAGCTATTCAGATATTATATTTTATCCTTAATATCTGTTTTGGTAAATTCTGTGTTTCAAAGACTTTGCCCATTCCATGTAAGCTATCAAATTTACTGTTATAAGTTTTCCAAATATCCCCTCATTATTCTTCTAATGCCTATAGAATCTGTAGTGACATACCTTCTTTCATTGTGGTGATACCCCCTTTGACATTGATAATTTGTTTTCTTTTTTAAACAACTTTTGCTAGGAATTAATTTTATTAATCTTTTCAAAGATCTAAATTTTGGGTTTGTTATCTCTATTTTTTTTTTAAAGATTTTATTTATTTGACAGAGAGAGATCACAAGTGGGCAGAGAGGCAGGCAGAGAGAGAGAGAGAGAGAGAAGGAAGCAGGCTCCCCGAAGAGCAGAGAGCCCAACACAGGACTCGATCCCAGGACCCTGAGATCATGACCTGAGCTGAAGGCAAAGGCTTAACCACTAAGCCACCCAGGTGCCCCTGTTATCTCTATTCTTTGTAAGTCTTCTGTTCATTGATTTCTGTTCTTGTCTTGAAATTTCCACCTGACTTCTTAAACTTGGGTTTATTTTTTCCTATTGTGGAAACTTACTTGGTTTTAAACCTCTTTTCTTATATGAGTTTATAAAACTATTTCTCCCTAAGTACTGTTTTAGCTGCATCCCATAAATTTCAAAGTTGTATTTTCTCAATCATTCAAGTCAAAGTATTTTCTAACTACCACTGTGATTTCTTATTTGATCCAAAGTTTATTTAGAAATAGATTGTTTAATGTCCACGTTTGGGAATTTTCTAACCTTATTTTTTTCCCCTTTTGATTTCTAATTATTTGTGGCCAGAGAATATATTTCTTAAGATTTCTATTCTTTGAAATTTATTGAGACTTGTTTTAAGGCACAGGATATGGCCTATCTCAGCAAATGTCCTATGTACACTTGAATGTATATCCTGTCATAGGTGTAGTGTTCTGATTAGCATTAGGTTAAAGCAGTGAGTAGTGTTGTTCAGATCATCTAAAACTTTAGATTCCTGATTTTTCTATAAACTACTGAGAAGATGCTACCTTTAGCATGTAGTACCATTAGATTTCTCTCCATCTCCTCACCCAAAATCAACTCTTTCCTCAGCAGAGCTGCTGGACTAGAAGACTGCCATTCTTGCAGAATGAGCTGCATGGGTGTTGGGGGGAATGTAGACCTGCTGGCCATCTCTAATAGATTTCTAGTGCCCTAAAATGGGTGTTTTTGATAATTTTGTCTAGTTATAGCTATCTATCTATCTGTATGTTAGTAGAGGAGAATTGCTGGCCTCTTCTGTCATAATTAGAAGCTAATTTTATGGTAATGTTTTAATATGATGTCTTTAGCCTTTATTAAAAATATTAAGAACATTTATGCCTCTTCTCTAAACCTCTGTTGGAGGTTTTTAAGTTGTTAATGTTGTTTGTCCAAAATGAAGGGCATAAACTCCCTTCAGGATGTGGTATGGGAGGTCTCTATGCCCTTTATGACTTACTTGGTTCCTTCATGACATTCACCAGTTGAATCACAAGAAGTTACTTGTTACAAGTGAATATTATAAATTAGAATTTTATTCTTGAGAATGCATTTCATACCATAAAATACCAAGACATCACAAATGTTCTTCAAAATCATACAAATATTTGCTTTTACAAACATTACATAGAATTTCATTCAATAAATACTTACTTGAGAGATTACCATGTGCCAGAGACTGTGCGAGGCACCAGGAATAAAAACAAACGTACTCAGGAGGCTCCTGCCCTCCCCTCAGAACTAACAGTCCAGAGAGATGATTATGAAGGAATTACAGGCAAGTGTGATATGGGCAATGGCAGACGAAGAAGCCCAAGTGTTATGATTATGCCCAGTTTCTGTTTTTGCTCCCACAATTTTTTTCTGTGGTCTTTGGAATCCCTGAGGCTTTAGAAATAAAATATCATTAAAGCCTAGACTAAGGACATCTCCCATGTTAAGTTTCTGAATGGTAAACACTTGGGGAGGGATAGTTCCCTTAGGAAAGGTTTCTCCTATTCTGAATTGTGAATATACATTAGATCACTTGGGAAGCTTTTTAAAAAAAAATACCCTGCCTGGCCCCATTTCTAAAGATTCTATCTTAATTCATCTGGTGAGTCCCAAGAACTGATTTTTTAAAAATATTCAATGATTTTAGCATGCAGCCCTGGTTAAGAACTAGTATAGCTTTTGATTCCAAATGTTTCCTCACCATTTGACACTTATGATAAAAGAAGCCTCCTTCAATGTTTTAGTTTTCTGGGAAAGTCTTCTTCATAATACTTATGTCTTCCTTATGCTGCTCTGGTGTTTGGTAGAGAGTGAGCCCTTACTGTCAACACTTTAAGATTCTAAAGAACACGAGCACTCATTCTTCTCTTTCTCTCACTCATCCCCAAGTGAGATGGAGAAATTCATCTGATTGGTTAGATTCTGACACTCACTGAGCCTAGCAGTAGATGATGTTACTTTGCTCTACCCATAGCCTTTGCTTCTATCCCATAGTGATAATAAAAATAGCTAGGTGGTACTTACTGAATGCTTACCATATGCCAGCTACTGTCCTAAGCTTTTTACGTGAATGAATTCATTACATCCTCATACCAACCCCATGACGTACATTCTATAGTTATATCCTTTTAGGTATGAGGAAGCTAAAGCTCAAAGAGATTAAGTAACTTGTTTGAGGACACAGTGTCATTGGACTGGGATTTCAATCTAGACCACCTGGCTCCAGAGCATAGTGCTTAACGTCCACGCTACTCCACTGCTAAGCGCATGCTTGTCCCCTGGCGTTCCCCATTCTACTGGTAACTGGGTCTGTAAGCCTCTCTGTGGAGCTTACTGCATGAAAGTACCCCAAGTCCTCTTAGTAGGTACAACTCTACTCCCAAGTGGGTACCATGGTCCAGAATTGAGGAGAGGGAGGAGCTCCCTTCAGTCAACATATACTCAGACTTCAAATTGTCTGGGAGTTCTGCACTTAAGGATTTGGAATCTCTAACAATTCTGTGTTAAGTTTCTCACCCCAGAGAGACCCTTAATTCACACTACACTCTTCTTCCTTGGATTCTACTTTGCCTGTTCTTAAGGATGTTGAAAAGAGGAAGTGCCTTTAAGTGGCACAAGGATTCAAGATACATGATTACACATCCATGAAACAAAGTTTTCTACCTTACAAATCAGTTCATTGCGATTGTGTATTGCTACCAACTATACTAGTCTAGTCCCAACAACCACATGGCTTTGGTTGCCATGGTCCCATGGCTTTAAACATGAGTTTTGCTCATCACTGAAGGTGTTTGAAAGGTTATTAAGGTTCAGGTGGTTTAAGTAAAGTCATTTTAAGTAGAAGGATGCTAGTAACAGAAGAATGTTTCCCTTCCTGGTAAACATCAATTAGCCAATGAGAATTCTCTAATACCTGTATTTTCCTTTACGTCTAAATACAGATCTTAGTTTTAGAAGACTGCATAAAGATTATTTTAGAAAATATTCTGTCTCATTATCATTATTATAGTTAACTATTAAAAGCCACTTTAACCACTTTTTCAAAGTGGATATTTGATTTTTAGTTCACAGCTATATAGCAGGGATGGGCAAACTACAGGTCATGGGCCAAATCTGGCTGCTGCCAGTTTCTGTAAAGTTTTAATGTAATGTAGCCCTGTTCCTTCCACGTGTTATCCATTGCTGCTTTCACCTTATGATGGCAGAATTGAGTAATTGCAGCAGAAACCGTCTGGCCCGCAAAACCTAAATTACTTACTCTATGGCTCCTTACAGAGTAAGTCTGCTGTCGCCTGCCATTGGATAACACCCCTGCCCCCATCTTCTAGCCCATCATGCCTCATTGCTGCTTCTCATTTTGTCTTGCGTTCCTGATTTTCTATTTTACAGGTGAATAACTATTACCTCATTCAGGTTAGCATTTTTATTTTTATTCCTATTTTTTAAAAAGATTTTACTTATTTGAGATAGAGCACAAGCAGAGGGAGCAGGAGAAGCAGGGTTCCTGCTGAACAGGGTGGTGGAGGGGTGCTGGGATCTGGACCTGAACCAAAGGCAGGGTGTTAACTGACTGAGCCACCCAGGCACCCCCAGGTTAGCATTTTTAAAGGACCAAAGCAAAACGCAGCTGATTCTTTATCTGTGCAGTACCTTCCTGTCAGTGATTCTCGGGTGGAAAAAAGTTACCTTGATCACTGTTTTCCTAATACAAGGTAAATCTTTTCAAATTTATACGCACAAGTATTTTTTCAGCTCAAAAAATCTTTTATTATAACTTTATTTTTATTTGTTTTGATTTCTTCTTTAAGAATTCCATTGCTTTAGGATTGGTGATCCAGAGCTAACCTCTTTGTTATTCTCATCTCTTCATCCTTCCCAAACCACATAGGACGACAGGAAGTTTGTTGGCAACATCACCTATTTTTATTCTCTGCTTTGGTATTCTGTTGTTTTAACTGCATCCAAATGTGTTCCACGGATTTTTAAATCTTTTTGTATTTTTTTCATCTTAGCCAGCTTTCTTCTCTTGCATCTGCTGGCGTCTGCTCTTCTTATTCTCGGCTGCAGTTTCCCAAGAGCCCATTTCTTTTTGCCTCCTGTTAAAATCACCAAGCAGATAGCTTCTGAAGCTTTTCTTGTTTCCTAGAGAAGGGTATTTTCTAAGATAGGTTTTTATTCTGTTGTCAGAGTAATGTGGATATGGGGCCCACATAGATTTGTTTATGTTTTTGGTTTTTTCCCCTATTTACCAATATTTAAATGAGGAGGGATCCTCATGTTAGTCAACAAACAGGATGGGCAGATTGCTCCCCCAAAGTATCCTCTCTGTGGGTGTTGCATAAATATTCTTCTGCGATTCTCAATGATGGGCCACTGAATACCACAGCTTATTTTTCTGTTCCACTGTAAGTGGAGGTTTGGGTTTCTAATTTAGGGGCTGTCATGAAAAGTGCTGCTGTGAACATTCTTGTCATGCCCATTGGTGCACATATCCATGTATTTTCGCTGAGTATGTATCTAGGAGATGAAATGCCAGGTCATGGGGTCTGCATGCTTTCAAACTTAGCAGATAAGGTCAATGCACTATGAATATCAAGCCAAAACTACTTAAGAAATATTCAGTAACATTTCTGTTTGATTCAGCAAGCCAGAATATCCTCCTAGTTAACAAAATGCTGAAATGAGACAGAGAAAATTTTCTCTTGAAGTAGAGCATCTGGGAAACACTAAAGAGAATAAACTCCTTCATTTGATTATAATTACTGAAAATAATTTTAAATTATTGGAAGTTTAGGGAGAAGAAAGATCTTTCCTCATGAATTACACATTGACAAGTCCATAAGAGCTGCACATCTTGGGAGAAGCACAGATTACTGGAATTCCATATGATGATCTGTACAGCTTCTTTTAAAAGAGATAATCTGTAAAGAAACAGAAAAAAAAAAAAAACACAAATGTTTGATTATGTGATCTTTTAAGAAACAATCATTACCAGACCGATACATCCAAAAAACCACTGTGATGCAATTACACAGACCCTTGATTCAGGAGCCAGACAATGCCAGATGGCCCAGCTGTGCCACTTATGAGCCCCATGATCGAAATGTTTCTTAACTCACAGGGTCTATTTCCAAATCACAGGACTTACAAACCTTACATTAACTGAATTATAACTGAAAACTTAATATGTGGACACTGTAAAAAAGTCAAACTACAAAAGGATATAAACATGCGGAAAGTATGTCTATTCCCCCCAGTCCTCAGGTCTTCCAACAAATACTGAACCAATTTCTTCTTGATCTTTCCAGAAATATTTGGTGTGTACTGTAGGCCTCATGAGTCCATATACGTTTGTATGTGTACATACATATTTCTAGCTTTTAATTAAGGAATGTGACACATATGAGAAAATAACGTAAAACCGATGCGCAGCTTAGTGAATTCATGTTAAATATTCATCGGTGTAAATATCGCCCAGGTCAAGAAGTCCTATAAGTTCCCACTTTATCTCCTTCCCAATCACAACCCTCTCTCTATCCTCTAAAAGTCATCACTATTCTGATTTTTATTTTTTACAGTATTTACTTCCTTGATTTTCTTTGTATCTTTACCTCTTAAGTATGCATTCTTAAATGCCATAGTTTTGTGTGGATTTAAACTCATACTGTAGATTTCTTTTTAGGATTTGGCTTCTTTCAATACTATGTTTGTGAGATTCATCCATGTTGTATTTAGTTCTGCTTCATCGTTTTAACTGCTACACAGTAGGAACTGACAAATGTTTTCTGCAAAGGGCGTGATAGTAAATATTTTATGCTTTGTGGGCCAGTAAATAAAATCAAGGATATTATATAGGTCCTCAACAAGAGAAGACATTTTCACAAAATTTTTGATAAAATTCAAAGGCAGTAATAACAATTGACTACAGGTTTGTTTTTAGTATGGGTCTACTAATAAGAAAAATGGAAGTCTTTTTCTTTTTTTTTTTTTTAAGATTTTATCTATTTATTTAACAGAGAAATCACAAGTAGTCAGAGAGGCAGGCAGAGAGAGAGGGCGAAGCCAGCTCCCTGCTGAGCAGAGAGCCCAATTCGGGGCTCAATCCCAGGACCCTGAGATCATGACCTGAGCCGAAGGCAGAGGTTTAACCCACTCAGCCACCCAGGTGCCTCAGAAGTCTTATTTAGGGGATAACATTTTGCTTAATTGAGGTTCAGATAATCAAAATTGATTACATATCCCCAATAGCAGATAAATATTTGCAATGAGACCCCTGACACCCATCCCCATCAGCTTTGAAAATGTCTGTCACACAGAGAGGTGCTGCCAACACTGACATCAACCATGAGCATATGCTTTTAATGGTGCATATGTATGTCTGGGGGGCATTTACAGAACTCCATTAGATTCTTCTCTTGATATTTCCCTCTTAGCATGTCATTACGACACATATTAATCATTTCCAGTTGAAGGTAAGTGGGACATTCCTCCTTCACACAGTTAAAGGGACTTTGAAATAGGATAATTTCCTTTGCACTTGTTTCAAGGTCCAAAAAATGCTCCTGAAGGTGTAAACTCAGATAACATATCCACTGCAAATATGTATGGGGATTAAAATCTTGCTTCTTGTTTTAACTTGTGACAGGCGAAGGAAGTATATAAAACAGGTTGCCATTACTTGTGATTCAATGTTAGTTGCCATTGAAGTGACTTTCCCATAGTGTAAATTCTGCCATATAAGCTCTGTTTTGCCTTGTAATTTTAGGTTGGATTCATTTAAAAAATATTATCAAGTCTACAGCAAAAGTTAATTTCCAAAGCCATTCAGTATTCCATAGTAGTGGATAAGGTTAGTTTTCTTAGAAAAATCTCCATCTTAATCTGAGCTCAAAAACTCACACTGAAGGGTTATCAGTGCTAAGCCATCAAGTATCAGTGAGGTAGGCAAGTCAGGCTATACAGCTATTTCTGACCAAAAAAAAAAAAAATCATGGAACAATAAATTAACAATGGTTAAATTCATGAGACTGAGTGAAGATCACCACTGAAACAGCTGGTTAAAAAACTCATGATAGATTCAAACATGTTTTCACTAGTAAGAGGTTTATCCACAAAAAACCTACTGCTGACATTCTGTGGGGAAATCTGGCCATATGTTCGGGGCTCCTCTCGATTGTAATCCATCATGTCCGGCCACACTGATTTTAAAAGCCTTGTTGGTTTCTGTTTCCGCTAGTAAATAAAGATCTTCTGCCTTTGGCAAGCCTGAGCCCCAGCTTGTACCCAAACTTGGCCACTGCCCCAAGGCAAGAAAATGTCCAGTGATCGCAGATCCCTTAGGAAGGACTTTCTTCTCTGCTGCTATTGTTCATCTAGTGCCTTCCATTTCCATAGCTCTCCAGTGTCTTTAAAAATATGTTTACAATGTGTCCATTATTTTCCCTAAATGTTGCAGCTACCTACTACATTCTACTAAAATCAGAAGACATGTCTATTTTTTTGTTTTATTAAATTCTGCTGTTATTTTATTGTATTATTTCTTTCCTTTTGCTTTTTTGCATCTAATTCACTGTTGTTGTTGTTGTTTTTTTTAAGATTTTATTTATTTATTTGACAGAGAGAGAGGGATCACAAGTAGGCAGAGAGGCAGGCAGAGAGAGAGGGGGAAGCAGGCTCCCTGCTGAGCAGAGAGCCCAATATAGGGCTCTATCCCAGGACCCTGAGATCATGACCTGAGCCGAAGGCAGACGCTTAACCCACTGAGCCACCCAGGTGCCCTAATTCACTGTTCTTTTTATAATTTCTTGAAAAGGATGCTTAGTCTTATTTTCATCTTTTCAAATAAATGCCTTTAAGACTACAAATTTCTAAGTGCCACATTAACAACATTCCACAAGTTTGATACATATTAGCATTTTTGTCATTTTTCAGTTCAAAGTATTTTCTAGTTCTATGACACTTTCTTTGATGAACAGATTATTTAAATCTGTATTTCTTAATTTTCAAACATATTAGAATTATCTTGTCATTGATTTCCTGTTTCATTGCATTTTTATCAAAGAACACACTTTGCAGGATTTCAACTTTTTGAAATGGTTGACACTCACTTAATGACCATAAATAGTTTTTGTACATGTTTGTTGTGTGTATTCTTAAAAGAGTATGCATTCTGGAGTTGTTAGGTGTAATATTCTATAAATGTCCATTAGGCAAATTTCTTAATTATGTATTTCAAACCTTCCATTTCTTTTTTTTCCTCTGGTTGCTCCACCAATTCCTGATAGTGATTAAAATTTCCTAGCATTATTTTGGATTTGTTTCTCTATGCGGTGCTATTACATTTGCTTTACAAAGGTTGAGGCCATGTTACTAGATACATTCCTATTTGTGACTAAAACCTTCCCAATAAATTAAAACCTTTATCTTTATGAAGTGACCCTCATTTGTCTAGTGGGGTTTTCTGCTTTAAAGCCCTCTCTGTCTAATACTAATATTGTTATTCCCACTTTCCTGTGAATGATGTTTTCATGGTATCTTTTTTTATCCTTTAACTTGTAAGCATTCTGTATATTTAGATTTTGCATATGCTTCTTACAAACAGCATTTATTTTTATTCAGTCTGACAAATTCTGACTTTGGGCATTTAGCTATTTACATTTAATATAAATTAATGATGAATCCACAATAAAAACCTACCATTTTATTCAGTGCTTTCTATTGGTTTTGTTTCCTTTTCCTCTCCTTTCTATCTTCCTTTTATATTGAGTGGGACTTTTATTCCATTTTCTTCTATTAGTTTAGTGTCATACATCTTTCTACTGTGCTTTAGAAGTTGTCTTAGACGTTACGGACTGTTGCCTTGAGTCATCAAAGATAATGCTAAATAACACTTTATCCCTCTTCTAGATAAAGCAAATGCCTTCCAACAATTTAGCCCATACACGGATTTCGGACTCTTGCACTACTTATGCTGTGTAACTGTAATGTCAGCAGTGTTGCTTCTTCTTCTTCTTCTTTCTTCTTTCTTTTTCTTCTTCTTCTTCTTCTTCTTCTTCTTCTTCTTCTTCTTCTTCTTCTTCTTCTTCTTCTTTTCTTCTTCTTCTTTTCTTCTTCTTCTTCTTCTTCTTGCAGTTAATAAATATCCACATATTCTTTATATCCAACTTCTATCTTCTTTATATCCAACTTCTATCTTCTTTATATCTTCTTTATATCCAACTTCTAATCTTCCTTCTATTTGATAAACACCCTTTAGTAATTTCTTGTAGTGAAGATGTCCTAGTGACTAATTTTGTTTCATTTATCTGAATATGTCTTTCACTGTCATTCTTGAAGGATATATTTGCATGGTATAGAAGCCTATGTTATTATACTATTTCAGCATTTTGAAGCTATCACTCCATTATTTTCTGGCTTTGTTTCTGGTCAGAAGTCAACTTCAGTTTAATTATTGCTCTTTAATTTTTAGTTATTGTCTTGAATACAATCCACATCCTTTTCCCCTGAAAACTTTATAAAGATTTTTTTCTTTTGTTTTCAGCAGTCATATTAAAATATATGTAGGTATAGATTTTTAATATTTTTCCGCTTGGGATTAAGAAGGCTTGTTATAGGGGCACCTGGGTGGCTCAGTGGGTTAAAGCCTCTGCCTTCAGCTCAGGTTATGATCCCAGGGTCCTGGGATTGAGCCCTGCATGGGCTCTCTGCTCTGCGGGGAGCCTGCTTCCCCCTCTCTCTGCCTGTCTCTCTGCCTACTTGTGATCTCTGTCTGTCAAATAAATAAATAAAATCTTAAAAAAAATTTTTTTTTTAAAAAGAAGGCTTGTTATAAATACTGAGTCTCTCATTCGTTTTTATAAACTCAGGATTTCTCAACATATTTCTTCTCTTAGCAGTCAAATTTCTTTTTTTTTTTTTTTTTTTTTTTTTAGCAGTCAAATTTCTTGAATCAGTGGTCCACTCCTACTATCCTCTGGTCTCTTCCTAATGATTAAGTTATCCTACATCTATCCTTGCATCTCCTCTGTAGCTTCCACCTTTTTGTTCCTTTTTTCTTTCTAGGTACAAATTCTTCTGACCTATCTTCTAATTTATTAGTTTTCTCCATAGCTATATTTATCCTGCTCTTAAATTCATTCATTGAGTTTCTCATGTTCATTACTATATTTTTAGAATCTAGAATTTCTATTTTACAGTAGAAATCTGCTATATCATTTGTATCATCTCCAATTCTCCTGAAAATTTCAGTGTTGACTTTTATCTCTTTAAAAGTTAGCTCAGGCTGCTCTAACAAAATACCTTAACTGGGGAGTTTAAACAACAGAAATTCATTTTTTCACAGTTCTGGAGATTAAGATCAAGATGTCAGCATGGCCGGTTCTGGGGCAAACTCTCTTCTTGGTTGTAGATGGCTGTCTTCTTGGCCTGTTCTCACATGGCAGGGAAAAAGAGGACAAGCTCTCTGTGTCTCTTCTTAGAAGGGCACCATTCCCATCATAGGAGACCCACCCTCATGATCTCATCTAAGCTAATTACCTCCCAGAGCCCTCATCTCCAGATATCATCATATTAGAGGTTAGGGCTTTAAAATCTGAATTTTGGAAAGACACAAGTCTGTAGTACTCCACACCCACCCCCAATTCATGTCCTTCTCATTCCATCCCAGTAGCCCCCAAAGTCTTAACTCATTAGAGCATCAGCTAAGTCTCATCTAAATATCCTCTAAATCAGGTGTGGATGAGGGTCAGGGTATGATTCATCCTGAGGCAAATTCCTCTCCAGCTGTGAACCAGATGAGTTAGGTACATGTTTTTTTTTTTTTTTTTTTTTTTTTTTTTGTAAAAGATTTATTTATTTATTTCAGAGAGAGAGAGAGTGAATCCCAAGCAGACTCCTGCTGAACACAGAGTCCGACACAGGGCTTGATCTCATGACCCTGAGATCAGGATCTGGGCTGAAATCAAGAGTTGGACATTTAACCAACTGAGCGACCCAGGCGCCCCTAGTCCCAACTAGGGGTTGGTGCCCCAACCCACATTGGGGAGGCTTACCAGGGCCTCCAGCTTGACTCTAGTTTTTGTCCCCCTAGTTTTACAAAGCTGGTGAAAGCATCACTCAGCTTTTCAGCCCCATATTCTAAAATATGCACATTCCTTCAGGGGGAAAAAAAGGCAGCTGCAAATGCCAGAATCACCTCTCTGAATTTGTCTTCTCTTAGATATCCGCCCAGAGATTCCTCACTGTTAGCTCTCCATTGTCTTCAAGCTGATTAAAAATATTTTAAAATCAATAGTCCATGCCTACATCCCTAAGCACTATTAAATAATCTCACATCTGTCCTTCCCTCCTTCCCACAGAGAAGGAAGAGAGGGTACATACAATGGGGATAACTAAGCATCATGTTCCAAACATTAATAAAACAGTAAAGAGATACTTTATACTCAGAAGTAAGTGCAGACATACTCATTTTTAACTATGTAAATTACTGATCTTATTAAATTTTCATGTAAGACAAAGGACTATCCAAGTATTGAAGATGGTTTTTATCATAATAATAAGATAGACAAAATGCTATGGTCCTTGAATTTATATTACATAGATGTATGGATAATGTTACATGTAAATACATGTTTTATATCTTTGGGGATTTCAGAGGCTCTTTCATTACTAATTAAAAATTAAAGATTTTTTGCAGTAATTTACAGCTATAGCTTGGTACTTAAGAGTCCTTTATCAGTTTTCTCTCTGCTTTCTTTCTTTACTGCCCCTTCCTCTCAATATCCCTTCTATGATCCTCTTTGTTTGTTTTTAATTATGTTCAGTTAGCCACTGTATGATCCTCTTTGATTGAAACTTAAGGCCCCAATAGATTCCCTTGCACAGGGTCTGTTGGTCACATAAGCACAGGCAAACCTGCAGTGAAGGGAAATTATTGTATAAAATTATAGTTAGTGGCAGAGCTGGCTAACATCCAAATCTTCTGAATGCCAGGCTCAAATTTTCCTGTAAGCCTTGTGTCTTCCCTATCCTGATAGCATACTCTCAGGCCAAAATAGTGTTGATGTGCTTGACCAGGGAGGGTCGAGGGAGAAGGTACAGGCAAAGGGTTCACTTCCCTTCTTATGAGAATTCTCATGAGAATTTTATTTTCAATCGACTCCCTAGCTCTGTTCTAGTAATTTGATAAGGTAGTTTGTATCAACTATGTTACTAAGCTACACTACTTGACCACCAAGTAACTACCATTTGATTGGAAATAATTATAAATGAACTATTAATATCTAACAGGAAACCACAGGTTTGCGTTTTCCTGAGTGTGCTAACTTTTGTAACCAAGTGGATCCATTAGGGGGACCCAGACACGATGTGTGTGGAATCATTAGGAGACATCCTGGCCCCCAAGGCATGGAAACCAGGGCAGGTCTGCACCAACCCAATGTAAATCTCTCTTCCTTGTCTCTGAGCTTTGTAACCAGGGGACAAAGTAGCTATGTGTCTGTGTGGACACGACAAGAGCTTCCATATAAAGAGAAGCACCTGCCGCCACCCTGCTCGGAGCTGCAGTTCCCAACTTCTCTCTTGCTGCATAGACAGATAACAAACTCATTTCAAACCTTGTCTATGTTAGTCTTCTGAGCAGGAATGTTTAGTTGAACCTAAGACCAGCTCCTGGAGGGGCCAGCAGGTGGCCTCTGGGCTAGAATTGGACAGCCTGTGCCTCATGCTATGCTTACAACCAGCCTGATGAGACAGGGATTCCTTGTCTACTCCCTAAAAACAAGCTGCTTTTTTATAACACACATTTTAAGCTTTATTTGTGATGGAATACCATCATCTGCTTTAAGGACCCATAAAAAATTACCTAGGATCCTGTTTCCTGGACCCAAGAGTCCAATTGCTATAATGTCAACTCTATTCTCTAAGAATTTCAATAGTAGATTCCATAACCTAGATGAAATGTGCCAATTTGAATGGGAGTGTTTCACTCTCTTAAACACATCATGGTTGTTGGAGTAGAGCAGAGAACGGAATGCTGCTGCCTCTCATCCTCTCTGCCTCCTTTCAGATGAAAAACCCACCTCACCTGAGCTGCGATTCTTATTTTTGAGTTTCTCCCTCGGGTAACTCGTCCGTGTCTGAGACCGCCTCATCTTGCTGTTGCTCCACAAAATCCTTGTTGACCATGTCCTCCGTGTGGCTGTGGATGATCTGATGGGCTGCAAGGATGTGCTTCCGCTGGGCGTTCCTCACTGTGCCAAAGTGACAAGAAATTTTACTCTGAAAGTCTAAACAAGATCATTCCCAAAGATTTTCAAGAAAGTAGTGACAGAAATGATAATTCTGTAAGCCACATATTCCCTTGCTTAAAGCTGATGAGATTAAGTAACAAGACCTGCTCTCTGTTTTAGAAGTACACCTCCTCCAGGAGCCAGATCTAAGGCTCATTAGTGCCCACTCTCAGGTTCCGTGTGGTCCTGCTCCTCCCCACCAGGCTTCCTCTATTCCTCTCCTCCACAGCTGCCCTCCCCTGGAATGCCTGCACACCAGTCCCACCCTCTCTGAGTAGCCCAACTCCGGTCCCAGCTCCTCCAGAAGTCTCCTCTGACTGGGCCAGCCCGCATCTACCACGGCCACACCTGAGTTCGTACAAACCCACGCAGCACTGAAGCACTCCACATGAGTTCCGTTTTGTTTATTAACTAGGTTGTAATGACTTAAAGGTAGAGACCTTGTCTCCTACTTCTCTTTGAACCTGGAAGATACTTGTTGACTGATGATGAGTTTCTGAGCTCATGGCTGTAGAAGGTGGTCTTTGCTCCATATTCTAAGGATATTTATTATCAGTAGTTAGGCATCCCATTTCCCTCAGAAGGGACTAATCCTGATGTTGATGATGATGATATTAGCATTTAGCATTTGCCCTTACTTTGTGCCAGGCACTGTTCTAAGCAGTTGGCATATATTCATTTAAACCACCCCACAAGCCTAAAAGAGACTATTAATAATATCCCCATTTTCGGAGAAGGAAATGGAGACACAGAGAGATTGTGTCTGAAAAACAAGAATAGACCTCTAGCTATTTTAAGAAATTGATATAGGTACTTTTAAAATGCTTAGCACAGTATCTGGAACTTATCATGCACTTAAAATTCAGTAGTCACTGTTATTTTATATCTATATACAGGTCTTTTCAATCATAGATATCTCAAAACAGTCTGTATATATTATCTTAATTTGGGGTAAATTTGGTTCTTTTATTTGAAAAGAAAAATTTGAAAAGCTAAATTTGAGGTAAATATGGTTCTTTTATTTGAAAAGAGAAACAAAAAGGTCCTAGTGTGTGCTCCCTGTCCAGATGGCTTTCTTCTCTCTACAAAGAGGCTAAGGACTTGCCCACCTTCCCCACAGACAAGTTCCACTGGATTCCTTAAGCTCAAGTGCCTCCTCAGAGGCCACTTTCCCTCAGAGCCCAGAGAAGCTAGGGGATGGGTCATAAACTAGTAACTACTAAACACACTATTTCCCTGCCTCCTTCAATTCCCTCAGTTAGAGTTGACCTGAAGCAGGCTGACCTCACTTTGGATCTAAGAAAAATAAAAAGGAGTTACATATTTTCTTAAGATTCAGAAAACACAAGATCCCTTTTATAAGATGACACAAAAACGTTGATTATTTTATCCGAAAATTAAATATTGTTGGTATAAGCACTACCATATACCTATGATGGGAGTATGAATTAGGACAATCTTTTCATGGGGGCTACTTGGTAGCATCTAGCAAAAGTAAAACGCACATACCCTATTTCCAGCACTGTACTGCTAGGAATTTACTGTCAGTAGCATGGCCGGGATTTGCATAAAATATATTGCTTGCAGCACTGCTAGTTACAGGAAAACACAATGAAACAAACTAAATGCTTATGACTAGAAGGTACTGGCTTAAAAATTACAGTACACTTATGTAATGGGAAAAAAAGATATTTCTTTGTTTTCTTCCAATGCATTAGAATTCCATCATTCCTTTGTCCCTATTAGGTGATATGAAATGTTATACTTCTCTAAGCCTGTCCAGAATTCCCCGCATAACATGGAAACCTTGTAAAAAAATAACCAAGCTGTTCTTTCACTTAAAATTTTTAATTTAAATTCAATTTAATTAACATATACTGTATTATTAGTTTCAGTGGTATTATTCAGTGATTCATCAGTTGCTTACAACACCCAGGGCTCATTACTTCAAGTGCCCTCCTAATGTCCATCACCCAGTTATCCCAACCTCCACCTACCTGCCCTCCACCAACCCTGTTTGTTTCCTAGAGTTAAGAGTGTCTATGGTTTGTCTCTCTTTCTGATTTCATCTTACTTTATTTTTCCCTCCCTTCCCCTATGATCCTCTGTTTTGTTTCTTAAATTCCACATGAGTGAGACCAAGTGATAATTGTTTTTCTGATTGATTGATTTTGCTTCAAAATCAATACTACCCTCTAGTTCCATCTATGTTGTTGCAAATGGCAAGATTTCATTCTTTTTGATGGCTGAGTAATAATCCATTGTATCTTCATACACCACATCTTCTTTATCTATTCATCAATTGATGGACATCTGGGCTCTTTCCATATTTTTTTATTGTAAACATTTGAGGCTTACAAAAGATCATTTTAAAATTTTTTATTCTTTTTTTTAAATTCCAGTACAATTAAAATAGTGTTATATTAGTTTCAGGTGCATAATACAGTGATTCAACAACTCTATACATTCTTCAGTGCTCATCACATTATGTGAACTCTTAGTCCCCTTTACCTATTTCATATATTTGTCCACCAGTCTCCCCACTGGTAACCATCAGTTTGTTCTCTATACTTAAGATTCTTTTTTCTTATTTGTCTCTTTTTCTTTGTTGATTTGATGTTTTAAAATTTAACACAGGAGTGAAATCATAGTGTTTGCCTTTCTCTGTCTGACTTACTTCACTTAGGATTATACCCTCTGGATCCATCCATGTTGTTGCAAATGGCAAGATTTCATTTTTTCTTTTTAATGATTTTATTTCTTTATTTGACAGAGAGAGAGAGAGATCACAAGTGAGCAGAGAGGCAGGCAGAGAGAGAAGAGCAAGCAGGCTCTCCGCCGAGCAGAATACCCTATGCGGGACTCAATCCCAGGACCCTGAGACCATGACATGAGCCGAAGGCAGAGGCCCAACCCACTGAGCCACCCAGGCACCCCAAGATTTCATTCTTTTTTAATGGCTGAGTAATATTCCATAGTGGATATATACCACATCTTCTTTATCCATTCATCTACTGATGGAACGGGCTGCTTCCATAATTTGGCTATGGTAAATAATGCCACAGTAAACACAGGGGTGCATATATCTTTTCAAATTACTGTTCATACTCTTTAGGTAAATACCCAGTGGTGGAATTACTAGATCATTTGGTAATTCTATTTTTCATTTTTTTTTTTTTTTTTGGAACTTCCATACAGTCTTCTACAGTGGCTGCACCAGCTTGTATTCCCACCATAAATGCATAAGGTTCCCTCCTCCTTTTTTTTTTAATAGATCCTTGCCAACACTTTTTTTTGCGTTTTTATTTTAGCCAGGCTGATTGGTATGATGTGATATTTCACCATGGTTTTAATGTGCATTTCCCTGATGATTAGTGGTGTCATCATCTTTTCCTGTGTCTTCTGGCCATCTGTATGTTTCTTTGGAGAAATGTCTGTTCATGTCTTCTGTCCATTTTTTAATAGGAATTTTTTTTTTGGGTGCTGAGTTGTGAAAGTTTTTTATATTTTTTCTAAACCTTTACTGGATATGTCATTTGCAAATATCTTCTCCCATTCAATAGTTTGTCTTTTAGCTTTGTTGATGGTTTCCTTTGCTGTGCAGAGGCCTTTAATTTTGATGTAGTCCCAGTAGTCTATATTTGCTTTTGTTTCCCTTGCCTCAGGAGACCTATCTAAAAAAATTGTTGCAATGACCAACCTCAGAGAAATTATTGCCTGTGCTCTCTTCTAGAATTTTTATGGTTTCAGGTCTCACACATATGTCCCTAATCCATTTTGAGTGTATTTTTGTATTTGATGTAAGAAAATGGTTCAGCTTCATTTTTTTGTATGTAGCTGTCCAGTTTTCCCAACAGTATTTATTAAAGATACTTTCTCCCATTACATTTTCTTGCCTCCTTTGTGGAAAATTAGTCAGCCATTATAATTGTGGGTTTATTTCTGGGCTTTCTATTGTGTTCTATTAATTTATATATCTGTTTTTGTGCCAGTACTATACTGGTTTGATTGCTACAGCTTTGTAGCATATCCTGAAATTGGGATTGTGATACCTCCAAGTTTTGTTCTTCTCTTTCAAGACTGCCTTGTTCATTCGGGGTCTTTTGTGGTTCCATACAAATGTTAGGATGATTTGTTCTAGTTTTGTGAAAAAATGCTGTTGGAATTCTGAAAGGGATTACATTAAATCTGTAGATTGCTTTGTGTAGTATAGATACTTTAACAATTTTGTTCTCCCAATCTATGAACATGGGATGTCTTTCCATTTGTGTCATCTTCAATTTCCTTCATTAGTGTTTTGTACTGTTCAGAGTAGACATCTTTCACCCCCTTGGTTAAGTTTATTACTAGGTATTTCATTCTTTTTGGTGTAATTGTAAATGGGATTATTTTCTTAATTTCTCTGTTACTTCACTATTAATGTATAAAAATGCAACAGATTTCTGCTTATCGAGTGTGTATCCTGTAACCCTTCTGAATTCATTTAGTAGTTCTAATAGTTTTTTGGTGGCATAATTAGGGTTTTCTCTATATATTATCACGTCATCTGCAAATAGTTAAACTTTTACTTCTCTTTACTAATTTGGATGCCTTTTATTTCTTTTCTTCTGATTGCTGTGGCTAGGACTTCCAGTACTATGCTGAATAAAAGTGGTGAGAGTGGACAACCTTGTCTTAATTCCTGATCTTAGGGGAGAAATTCTCAGTTTTTCACCACTGAGTATAATTTCAGCTGTGGGTTTTTCATATATGGATCTTATTATGCTCAGGTAAGCTCCCTCTAAACCTACTTTGTTGAGGGTCTTTATCATGAAAGGACACTGTGCTTTGTCAGATGCTTTTTCTGCATCTATTGAAATGATCATTTTTTTAAAATACTTTCTGTTGTTGTTGTGATGTATCACATTAATTGATTTGCAAATATTGTAGCACCCTTGCATCCCAGAAAGAAATCCCACTTGACTGTGGTGAATTTTTTTTAATGTATTATTGGATTTGGTTTGCTAATATTTTGTTGAGAATCTTTGCATCTATGTTCATTAGAGGTACTGGCCTGTAGTTCTCTTGTTTTGTAGCTTCTTTATCTGGTTTTGGTATCAGGGTATCAGCTGGCTTCATAGACTATATTTGAAAGTTTTCCTTCCTCTTCTATTTTTCAGAATAGTTTGAGAAGAATGCTTGTATAATTCTTTAAATGCTTCTTTAAATGCTTGTAGAATTCACCTGTGAAGCCACCTGGTCCTAAACTTTTGTTTGTTGGAAGTTTTTTTGTTTACAGATTCATCTCCCCTGCTGGTGATCAATCTTCAAATTTTCTATGTCTTCCTGATCTAGTCTGGAGAGGTTATATATTTCTTGGAATTCATCCATTTCTTCTTGGTGTTGAATTTGTTAGCATATAATTTTTCATAATAGTCTCATAACCTTTGGTATTTCTGTGGTGTTATTTCTCCTCATTCTTTTCTCATTTTGTTTGAGTCCTCTTTGTTTCTCTCTCTCTCTCTTTATGAATCTGGCTAAAGGTTTATCAATTTTGTTGATCTTTTCAAAGAAACAGCTCTTGCTTTCCTCCCTTATATTTTAGTTTTTTTTAATTCATGTTTTTCTCTTATCTTTATTACTTCCTTCTTTCTGGTTTTGGGTTTTGCTTGTTATTTTTCTAGCTTTTTTAGGTATAAAGTTAGATTGTTTGAGATTTTTCTTGAGGTTGGCTTGTACTGCTATAATCTTCCTTCTTAGAACAGATTTTGCTACATCTCAAAGATTCTGGATCATTGTGTTTTCATTTCATTTATCTCCATGTATTTTTTTTATTTCTTGGCTGATGCATTCATTGTTTAGTAGCATGTAATCTAACCTCTATGTAGTGTCTTCTTTCCAGATTTTTTCCTGTGGTTGATTTCTAGTTTCATAGCATTGTCGTTGGAATAGATGCAAATACAACTTCAAACTCCTTAAATTTGTTGAGAATTATTTTGTGGCCTAACATGTAATCTATTCTGGAGAATGTTCCATGTGTGCTTGAAAATAATGCCTCTTCCACTGTTTTAGGATGGAAATTTCTGAGTATTTCTTAGGTCCATCTGGTCTGCTGGGTCATTCAAAACACTGTTTCCTTGATTTTTCTCTTTGGATGATCTATTCATTGATGTACACGGGGTGTTAAAGTCCCCTACTATTATTGTATTACTATCAGTTACTCTCTTTAAATATGTTAATAGCTACTTTATGTGTTTGAGTGCTCCCATGTTGAGTGCATAAATATTTACAATTGTTGTGTCTTCTAGTTGGATTGTTATTCCCTTTATGATTACATAGTGTCTTTGTTTCCAGTTATAGTCTTTTCTTTCTTTCTTTTTTTTTTTTTAAGATTTTAACCTATTTATTTGACAGAGAGAGAGAGATCACAAGTAGGCAGAGAGGCAGGCGGTTGGGGGTGGGGGAAGCAGGCTCCCTGATGAGCAGAGAGCCCACGTGAGGCTCGATCCCAGGACCCTGAGATCATGACTTGAGCCAAACACAAAGGCTTAACCCACTGAGCCACCCAGGTACCCCATGTTTTCAAGTCTATTTGAACTAAGTGGTACCCCAGCTTTCTTTTCACTTCCATTTGCATGATAAACCCTTCTGCATCTCTTCACTTTCAATCTGCATGTGTCTTTAGGTCTGAAATGACTCTTTTGTGGAGAGCATATAGGGGTGTTGGTTTCTTATCCATTTTATGATCTTGTGTCTTTTGATTGGATCATTTAGTCCATTTATATTCAAAGTAATTATTGATAGCTAAGTAACAAATAGCAATAAGTACGTGTTTTATGGTTGTTTTGTAGTTCTCTATTCCTTTCTTACTCTTTTCTCTCCTGGTTTGCTGGCTTTCTTTAGTGATGTACTTGGATTCCCTTCTCAATTTTTTGGCATATATATTACTGGTTTTTGATTTGTGGTTACTATTAGGTTGATATGTAATGTCTTGTGCAAATAGCAGTCTATATTAAGTTGTTGTTTGCTTAAGTTTGAACCCATTCTAAAAGCACTGAATTTTTATTCCTCTCCTCCACCATGTTTTAGGTATATGGTGTCATACTTTATATGCTTTCATTTTGTGAATCCCTTGACTGATTTTTATAGATATACTTTATTTTACTGGTTTTGTGCTTCCTATTCTTACTCCTGCTTATGGTCCTTCCTTTCCACTCAGAGTCCCATTAACATTTCATGTAAGGCTGATTTAGTGGTCATGAATTCCTCCAACTTCTGTCTGGCAAACTTTCTCTTCTCTCCTCCTATTCTGAATGATAGCTTTTTTGGATAGAGTATTCTCGGTCACATGTTTCTCTCTTCCAGCACTTTGAATATATCCTGCCACTCCCTTCTGGCTTCCAATGTTTCTGCTGAAAAATCAGCTGTCTTACAGGGTATTTCTTATATGTAACTATTTTTTTTCCTCTTGCTGCTTTAAAAATTCTTTACCACTGCTTTTTGCCATTTTAATTACCATGTACTTTGGTGTGGACCTCCTTGGGTTGATTTTGTTGGAGGTGATTTGTGCCTCCTGAATCTAGATTTCTGTTTCCCTCTCCAGATTTAGGAAGTTTTCAGCTATTATTTCTTCAAATAAAAATTTCTCCCCCTACCCTTTTCTCTGTCCTCTCTTTCTTGAATCTCTATAATGCAAGTGTTATTACACTTGATGGTGTGGTTGAGTTTCCTTAATCTATTTTCCTTTTTATTACTCTTTTTTTCCTTTCAGCTTGATTACTTTCCATTACTTTATCCTCCAAAGCATTGATGTGTTATGCTTCCTCTCATGTACTATTTTTTCCCTCCAGTGTATTTTTGTGTTTTCTCTCTTTGTTGTGTGTCTGAGTCCTTCACTCTTTTCTCCATTCCAATGAATATGTTTATGACCATTACTTTAAATTCCCTACCAAGCATATTACTTTAGCTTTCTTAGGATTTTGTCCTGTCCTTTCATTTGGGACATATTCCTCTGTCTCCTCCTTTTGTCTGTGTCTGTTTCTATGTGTTATGAAAGTCGGCTACATCTGCTCTTGAAAGTTGTGGACATATAAAGTGGTGGTCCTATAGTGCCCTGCATTAAAATTTCCCCTGTTCACCAGATCCTGGAATTTCAGGGATGTCTCCTGTGCATGTTGTGTATGCCCTACTGTTGTGGCTGAGTTGTGTTTGCCTTCAGTCTAGTCATCTTCAAAGACTGTCTGCTTGTTGTGGACAGGGTTTGGTCCCCATGCTGTCTGGGGTCACCATGGGCTTGATTTGGGTCAGCCCTGATGTACGCCAGAGCTATGGTCACACTGAACTATAGGGCATTCTCTCTGTGTTGACCCCTGGGAGGCTTTCATTGGTGGGTGAGGCATGCAGTCAGACCAAATGTCTGCCAGTTGCTGGATTCACAGCTGACTGATGTGTGTGTGGTTATCTTCCTCTCTCCCTGGGGCAGGAGTCACTTTGGAGTGGTGCTGGCCCAGTGGAGCTGCTTGCATAATGCCAAGTTTGTGACACAGCTTTAGCTGAACTCCTGCTTAGAGTGCTTGGGATTCCCAGAAGAACCTGGGAATGGAGTATATTGTTAGCAAGCTAAGTAGAGTATGCACTTTGCTGGTCCTTGTAGGTATCCATTTATCTAGGCTGGGGTTGAGGGAGGTAAATGGCTCCTGATAGCACTTTTGGTTTTGGAGAAGTCTCCTAAAGATCCCTGCCCCTCCAGCACATGTTCCACTATTAGTAAGTCTTCTCATAGACTCAAACTGCTGCTTCCATGCTGTATCCCAGTAGAGCTGTTTGTTATGCTGTCTCTTTAAGGATGGGGACTGTTTGCTATCGCCCTCTGGCTCTCTAGAGCCAAGCCACAGTTACAAAGTACCAGATGTTGAGCCCTGCTGATTGTAAAACTTGTGAAGTTAAGCCCCTGTGGTTTTCAAAACCAAATGTTATAGGGATTCATCTTCCCTGTACAGGTGCCCCTTGCCTGGGGTGTCTGGTGTAGGGTCTGCTGTTTTCCTTTCTCCATGCTTGCAGTGTCCCTTCCATGGACAGTGTCATGGGTCAATTTGGTTTCTGACCTGTCTCTGCACTTCCTACCATTTTTGATGTGATCTCTTCTCTATGTTTAGATGTTGAGAGTGTGTTCTGCCAGTTTTCAGATTGTTTTCTGGGTTACTTACACTGATGTGTGTGTCATCTATGTGTAACTGTGGGACAAGGTTAGCTTAGGATCTTCCTACTTGGCCATCTTCATTGGAAGTTATTTCACTTATTGATCTTCTGGTTGCACCCCTCTGCCTCTGGTAACCTATCACCAATAGGCTGAAAGCTCCACAGAAGTATTCTGTGGGGACTGGGGGGTTAGGCAGAGGGAGAGGGAAAATCTCAAGCAGACTCCACGTGGATCATGGAGCCAGATGTGGGGCTTGATCTCAAGACCCTGAGATCATGACCTGAGCCAAAATCAAGAATCAGATGCTTAATGACTGAGTCACGCAGGTGCCCCAAGAACATTTTTTAAGACAATATTTTTCTTTCTCTATTAACTAAAAGCATCAGTCTTCAAGACGTGCAACTTTTGACAAGTGAAGATATTTATACTTAGATACAGTCCTGGCAGAAACTAAGTTATCTGGGGCATAGGCAGAGCAGCAGAATAGATTTAACCCTTTAAGCATCTCAGCTTTCCAGCATCGACACTGTGTGTGTCCCACCTCCAAAAGGCTAGCACACTCTGAAAATCCTGCATATTGTCAACATTTGCCTTAAACCAAATTCTTTTTTTTTTTTAACCAAATTCTTAAAGAAGCTTTTGCTTTTGATACTCCGTCACACTTACTAGAACTGTATCGCATCTATACTAGACTGATTATACTCTGGAATCAGAGAGCATGAAGAGAACTTGACAAGCTCTGAAATAAAAAACTCAGTGATTCTCCTTCAGAAATTTCTTTATACTTCTGCTCAATTTTAAATCTCAGGGATATTGAAAATAGTTTATCTCTTTTAAACGAAATCACAAAGTGAAGCATTACATTGGCTTACCTTTTTCTTTGACATAGTCCTTTTGCACTTCTGGGATCAGGAAACTATAAACCAACTCAGCAACAATCTCCTCTGACTGAAGCTGAGTTCGACTAAAAAATAAAAAACAAATTAAACTATTTCCTTTGTTGCCTTACTTGAGCTGCTGATTTCTACTCAAGTTCTCCTTATGTGAAGGACTCCACTGCTCAAATCCCACCACTGCCTTTTCCTTGATTAAGTTGTCTGAAATATTATTCTGCCACAGGGCTTGGTTAACTTCATGCAAATTCAGGTTTGATCCTGTCCTTTAGTTAACCTGACTGCCAGGAAAGGAATGTTAGAAATATACTTATGAAGCCAAAACCTTTGGGGTGAAGTCATACTGCACATACTTATTCACATTGCTTTCATGCTTTGTGGTATTGTAAAAGTACATGTTAGTGATCCAGACTGCAGAGGATCACTGAAAATCCTACTCCCAGAGCTCCTGCCATGCAAAGGGTTAGGCATGTTGACTTCTAAGGAGTTATGCAATTAAAACAATGGACACTGAAGCAGGAGATATATACTTGTTTCTCCTTGAAGGTAAAATCTTAAGCTCTTGAAAAATACATATCGGTAACAGTAAATGGACTGCCCATCCTGCCTTCTGGTCTCTTGGTACGAACCGGCTCTCCATTTCATAAGCAATGTCATTGATTTCCTTAGCCATCTTCTCAATTTCTGCCCTGGCTTGTTCTTCTGCAGTGTTCTCTTCAGTGTTCAGTATTATGTCTTCCAGATAGGAAGTTACAGTACTTTGGTGAACTTTAATCACCTGCAAAAAATAAAAATACCTCCTTACTAAGAACAGGAATACTACTGTAAACAAGACAAAAAAATGAACAAACATTGGCTAATGTCTTTTAAGCACATCTATTTTGTTCTTTAAGTCAATAATCCCCTCATTGATCATTCCTTTTTTTTTTTCCCCTGTCTGGTCAGTCTGTTTCAAGCCCACCTACCTACCTATTCCGGGCAGGCCCTATCCATCTAGCCCACTTTATGAGTCTTACTTAGGGTGGGCAATACAACACTGCAGAAAGATCATGGGCCTCAGTCAATAACCCTGTTTTGGATCCTGGCTTTGTTCTTTCCAGTAATGTGACTTGGTCAAACTACCCAACTGTGGCAGAGACTAAGAGGTTATTTCCCAATGTCCTTTCTCTCCTTCCTCTTACATAACAGAGCCCCTGAATTTTAGTTTTGCCAACAGGTGTCTAAAGACTACATTTCCTAGTAACCATAGTTCTGGTTGAGGGAATACACGCAGAAGTCATCCGTGTACTTTCTAAAAAGGATTCTTTTTTTTTTTTTTTTTTTTTTTTTAAAGAGAGAGAGAGAGAGAGAGAACACAACCAGGTTGGGGAAAGAGAGAATCTTAAACAGGCTTGAGCCAGCGTGTAGCCTGAGGCAGGACTCATTCTCAGTACCCTGAGATCGTGACCTGAGCAGAATCGAGAATTGGACACTTAACTGAGCCACCCAGGTGACCCTAGGAAAGAAAGATTCTTAAAGGGAAAAACCTAGCATTTTTTTTTTTTCTCTTTTCATGTCTCACATCATGGGGACATAATCCTGGAGCACGAGAAGTCATCTTAAACTGCCATGAGGGCCATGCCTTAAGGACAAAAATGTAGAAAGCTAGAAGGATCCTGGGTCTCTGATCAATTTTTGAACTATCATACCCTGGACTGCTGCTTTTTTTTTTAAGCTTTCTGAAATTGTGAAATAGAACACACATTTTAAAAAGTGCACAGTGATAGATGTCCTGTGCACTGAATTAGGGTAAAGCCAGTACCCATGTAGCCACTGCTAGAATTCTAGAAGGCCGCTATGGGTTCTTCTTGACCACAGACCCTTCCCACTGTCATGACTTTATGGTAAACATTCCCTTTTCTTTACAGTTTTCCTCCCTAAGTATGCAATCATAAATTGCTAGAATATGGATTATAGGCTGTTACACATTGTAGATGATCTGCCACTCCAGTTAAAAGGCTGAACATGACAATATGTAACTCAAAAATTCTTACACTGGGGGCACCTGGGTGGCTCAGTGGGTTAAGCCGCTGCCTTCAGCTCGGGTCATGATCTCAGGGTCCTGGGATCGAGTCCCGCGTCGGGCTCTCTGCTCAGCGGGGAGCCTGCTCCCTCCTCTCTCTCTGCCTGCCTCTCTGTCTACTTGTGATCTCTCTCTGTCAAATAAATAAATAAAATCTTTTAAAAAAAATTCTTACACTGTGTAGAGGGAGAGCAATCTCTTTGGCTTAAAAAAAAAAACTTGAAGCACACACACAAAACAAATACTATTCAATCCTAATTCCATAAGAATTGGGTAAATTGGGGTGCCTGGGTGGCTTAGTCATTAAGTGTCTGCCTTCAGCTTAGGTCATGATCCCAGGGTCCTGGGAACAAGCCCGGCATCTGGCTCCCTGCTTGATGGGAAGCCTGCCTTCTCCCTCTCCCACTCCCTCTGCTTGTGTTCCCTCTCTCGCTGTGTCTCTCTCTGTCAAATAAATAAATCCTTAAAAAAAAAAAAAAAAGGAAAGAATTGGGTAAATCCTGAAAATCTCAGATCAAGTAAGAAGATCTCAAATGGACACATTTTTTTTTTTTTTAAACTGACTATCCACACATACAATTCAGACAGCCCTCTTGGAAAATGTTTAAGATCCAGGTTGGTTCTATCTCTCTTTCCCATGTGGCACACAGGGGAAACTCTCACACAGCCTTTGCCTTGACATATTCTGGGTGTGCTAGCCACCCATACAGCCTCATCTATCCCTGGGCAGCCAGCTGGCCCAGCTTCCCTCTTCTCCATTCCCAGGGGGTCAGACACCCTAACTGAAAGAGTACGTATCAAGCTAGCCGATGACTACAGTAAAAGAAACCAACCTCTGGGTGTGTTTTGGTGTGTGTTGGGGGGTGGGGGGGGTAGGGGGTGTAACGGGTAGTCACAGCACAGTTCCCTCTAAAGGAATCTTCTTCATAAATCCCCTTCAATTTTAACACTTGAGCTTTTATATCCTTGATGAGGGTGAGTGCTTTGAGATATTATTAGCTCCTTGGACTTCCTCTGAATTTACATCCTGCTCACTTTGGAATTCCATACTCATTAGGTCTTGGTCAGAATTCTAACTTACCAACCTGGTGCTCTAGTTTATATCTTTAGCCGAAACCTCTCTTCTAAATTCCACTGTGGCTATCCATCTGCTGAAATGACACCTCCACTAGAATGTCTCAAGCCTAATAAAAATCAAATTCTTGATTCTACCCCTGCCCCTAAATTAATTCCATGCTCCACTTTCCCACATCTAAAAACGGTACTATCATCTTCCAGTTGATTAGGCCAGAAACTGGACGGTTTCCTTGACTTCTTCCTGTTTCTCATTGGCTTTAACTACTTCCACGGCCTCCTTCCTGATCTGGTTTCCACTTTGTACTCCTTCCAACCCGTTCTCCACATAGCAATAACAGTAACCTGTTTAAAATGTGCCACTGGGCCCCATCTGTTCGCTTCATGAAACTTACTATATTTTCTCATTCTACACATATTTGCATGTTACATAGTACTTAAGCTCCAGGAGAAAGGGGACCATGTCTGGTTTCTTCCCTCCAAAGTATCTCACGTGCCTAGCCCTATCCCACTTGCCTCCTTAAATATCTGGTCCTCCTCCCGCAGGCGCCTTTGCTCGACTTGGCGCCGACCACTCTCTTCAGCTTCTCGCATCCTCCGCTGCCGCTCGGCCAGCATGGCAAAAGCATGGATCCTCCGCTCTTCCTGTAGTCTCACCAGCTCTTTGGACAGGAAGTCAAACATGTCTGCCAGCGCCCTTCCTTCCAGTCCAGCCAAATGGTTTTCGACCAGTGAGACCTGAAAAACAATAGTACATTTTTAAGGATACAAATTCTACAAAGCATGTGGATGTGTATGAAGGGATGCTGGATTACCCAGAACTCCTGACAGTCACTTCATTCTCAGAATACACTTAGTGTTTATTAGGAATATTATCACTAGGTTGGCATCACCCCAACGATTCTTTTCTTTTTTAAATATTTATTTATTTATTTATTTGACACAGAGAGAGAGAGAGGTCACAAGTCGGCAGAGGCAGGCAGAGAGAGAGGGGGAGCAGGCTCCCCGCTGAGCAGAGAGCCCGATGCAGGGCTCGATCCCAGGACCCCGAGATCATGACCTGAGCCGAAGGCAGAGGCTTAACCCACTGAGCTACCCAGGCAGCCTGGCCCCAAGGATTCTTACTAAGAAAACTTATGATCAAACTGAGACATGAGAAAGTGGATTGCTTAGTCTGTCACTGACAGATTACAGTCCTCAAATTATGAGGGGGATTTAGCAAAACATTTGTTAATACCCACACAAATTATTTTTTTTCCATTTTTATCCAGAAGGTAAAGTACTTCTATCTTCCCAGATATGCAGGGAAATGTCAAGGTTTTTTAAAAAAAATTTTTTGGAGTTCAATAAAATAGAACCTTCTAGAAATTCACTCATGATACCTTTTAATTTTTTAACGCTTGGTCCTTTGAAACAAGTTTGGGGAATTCTAAGGTCTTGAATAACATGAAAGTAGAAACTGTGGTACCATATTCTTTTAAAAAACTTCAAAGTCATTAAGAACTATCTTTGAAACAGAGCAAGAAAAAGCTACAGGTCTATGTAATCACTGAGGTAGAGTTGGGGCCTGGAGTTCTCTGGCAGGAATAAGCCACAGTATCTATTTATGGATCTGTCTGTCCTGGCTTTGACACAGAGAATAAAAGTGTTTAGGAAGATTGAATCCTTTGCAACTTCATCCCGTTCCTTTTCCTATCCTCCAGTTTAAGGGAAAGGGCTCATCTCCCAGTCATACGCTCCCTCAGTCCTGACAGTTCTGTGCTGTGTTCTTCTCTGGTTTGTCTTTGAAGGGAGGAAACCGACATAGGTCTCAAAGATGATGAGGCTGTGGGAGACTGTCATTCAAGCGTGGACATTAGCGCCAACACCCTCCCTCACCTCCGCCCAGCCCGCACATACTTTCTAACCACAAAGTTCAGTTTTACTTATATGACAGGAGGAGGTGGAAAGAAAGGGCCACACTAAGAGTGCCTCACTGCTCCTTACATTTATCCACAGTGGTCATTCAGCCCAGAGACCACAAACAGATTCTCTCCTTGTCTCAGGATCACAAGCTCCCTCCGTTGGGGGGCAGATGCAACCCTTAAAATCCCAAATGGCTACCTGTTCGTGTCCAACCTTCTCCTTTAGCAGGAAATTTGAGTATGCTAAGGTAGTACAATCTAATTTGAAAATTAAGTAAAAATCTTTAGGAAGGTGATTTTGCTGTGATCATATCACGCAATGCATTACATAATTGGGAACTGTGCATTTTCTGTACTATGCCCCAAAGAAAATATAAGAGGAGAAAAGGAGAGGATCAGCTGGAGGTAGATGTGAGTTGTCCCCTCCCTCAGACTCCTGTGTATCAGTGGTGTATCTAGGTACAGCAGAAGGTAAGCAGGGCGAGTCCTTTGTTAAGGGACAGCTCTTTCTGTTAACGACTCCTTCAGCTCTTAGCTGAGATGGTATCAGTCAAGTGTTTACCTATGAACTGGGACACATGAGTGAAAAAGCCTGGGCTAGCTTAGGTATACCTGCTAAAGTCTATAATCAGAAACTTTGAAGGGCCAAGGAGGGCATTTTTCCATCCAGTTCTTGGGTCCCGGTGTTTCTAGGCCATTCTGTTCCCATCTCCACAGAAGCGCAGCCTTGTCTCTGTCATTTTGAGGGCTCTGAGACCTCCAGATTCAGAAACTCTAGTGTCCACATTCCATTCTTCTTTCTCTGTCCCTCTGTTGGGTCTCACAGCCTGTGGCTTTCTTCCTCCCTTCTCTACACCATCAAGCCCAAACTCCGAGAGCCTCTTCAAGCCTGGTGTCATGGGAAAGGAGTAACGCACTCATTCTCAAGCTGCCTACCATTTATGCCCAGTCCCACATGGCACAAGTGTTGTGTACACTACTCAGGGTGGGTCATATTAACTCCACTATTAGCTTTCTTATAACACAAGACTCTGCAAATGGATTCTTTTTCACACTGATTTAGAGATAAGTGGGAGAGATAGTAAAAGTATGTCTACTCTATAGTCAGAAACATTGAAAACTGTATACATGGACAAATGCCATAGGAAAACATTTACAACTTTTGGGGAAGAGCTACAATGAGCAGCTGTTGTCAGGTGACACTGATGAAAGTCACAGGATACCAAATACCATGAGATAGCAACATATTTTAGATGTGGTTTAAGCAGCATGCACTATGAACAGCTCCAAAACTTATAAACAAGTGCTGCTTTTTAAAATAAATCTTATGTCTTTTTTTTTCCTGCCTTTACTACTTACTTTTCATTCTGTTGAGCCCCCATTCTACTGAGTAGAATAACCAAATATTTAAGAAAATCGGAAGGGAGAACCTTTTTAAAATGTGGTGGGTTTTTTTTTTTTTCTTTTGCAAATAAAATAAGACCACACCCAGTTCAGCAAGGGCACATCCCATTCCAATTCTGGACTGCCGGTGCAGTCTATTATTTAAAAACACCAACTGTGACAGAGTGATGGGGTTGGGGTAGTTCTTTTTTGTCATTTCATTTACTGTTGTTGTAACGCCGCCTGCCCAATAATAAAAATCTGGGGAGATGATATAACAAGAAAGAAAAGGAAAGAACCTTGTGCTCATGCAAGTTCCTCTGCCGCTGCAAGGCCAGCGTCACTTGCTTCTCGGCTTTCTTCAGCAGCCTGTCGTCCTCTTGTAGTGCGTGGCTGGTGCGCAGCTCCTGGATCAACTCCAGCCGCTTTTCCTTCCCTTCGAACATCTGTATCAAATCAAATCAAATCAAATCAAATCAAATCAAATCAAATCAAAAAGAGACTTGTAAGTTAGCATCCCCTGTGCGGGACCCTAAGGCTCCTGCAGTGACTGGTGAGGGACTGGTGAACGGTGGGTTCGGTTCTGCCTTCTCCGCAGAGCAGGGGTGTTCCACAGGGCTTAGAGCTCTGCGTTCTTTTCTACACCTCCAGCTGCTCAGGTCAAGAAAGAGCTTACTTAGCAGTTGTTTACTCAGTTTCTCAAAATGCCTCTCAAAGACAAGATGGTTTCTATAGGGTCATATTAAGAAACCAGATCTTCCCCTTCATTTTCTGTGCTCCTTCCCAAAGATGCCTGAGGATGCTCTTTTTCATAGCCATGCTTTCTTTTCCAAGAGATCTGCCCGCGGTTCGTAATACGTAATCTGCTGTGACGTTTTTCCTGGGGAAATACTCAAGGAGAGGGGAGAATAATGTTGAACACAGATGCTCACCCGGCTTCCCTGGACATACTAATTCTAACTGAGTCTCTTACGAGTTACAGCTGTATGAGGAGGAAAAATTTTTTTGCTGGTGCTTTGTATCAGTCCATTTTAAAATTGAAGTGTGCTTGCACAAATAATGTGGTGAAGCCTTTACAGTCAGGAAGACCAGAGTTGAATTTGCTAGTAGTTAATATAACTCAGACTCACATCACTTGCCTATAAAATGGGGTAACTGATAGAAAAAACTGAGATGATAAACGTAAAGCAAAGAATATATAATGTGAGCTTATAGTATGGGTTCAAAACTGTAGTTAGCATTACTTAGCTATTTATTATTCAGGTAGTGCTAGCTATATACAAACTCAAATAATTATGATATTGTGGAAAATTTGGGAATCCATTTAGTCTATGATGCCTTAATAGTCAAAATTCAGAAGCACCTGGCTGGCTCAGTTGATAGAGCATGCAACTCTTGATCTTGGGGGGTAGGGGTCATGAGTTCAAGCCCCATGTTGGGTGTAGAGATTAGTTAACTAAATAAACTTTTTATAAAATAAGTCAAAATTCAGGTAAGAAAATTATTGGATTTAGTGATTCTAAGGAAGATATTAATTTCACTTTGCCTCAGTTACAACTGTGACAAACAGCAGGCAGGTCCTTTCTCTCCCTGACACTATGCCACCCACTTGGACGAACTCTGACAGTAGAAAGGAATGGGTAGGTAATTCAAGAGCATACAGTTCCATCAGACAGCAGGGTGTAAGAAGGAATTCACCCCAAGGAACCGAGTACATATGCCTTCTATAAATCTATTCTCAAAGGAGAAGCACAGGACCAGTGGTTGGACTGTACACACCATGTTCTGAACGGCTCTTCCCCGGAGTAACTTTTGAAGGTAGATCACAGCCATCTCTATATCTTCTTCTTCCTAAAAGAACAAAGTGAGAACCAAGCAGGTTGAGAAGAGTAGCGGTCAGCATCAAATATTTTTTTGAAGACTTAGATCAAGCAAAAGAGACTGTGCTAGATGCCAGAAGGATTTAAAGAGAAATAAATAAGGCCTACACTCATTGAACATATAGTATTTTAAATGTTACTTCCTGTATTGTTAAAATTATTTTTTTATTCTAAGACATCATTAAAAAATCATATCAAAAGCAAAAAACTCACTCTATCCCTACAAATTAAGTCATTTTCATTTTCTGTACTCCTTTCTAGCAAAATCTTTCTTGAAGCAGCAAGTATTGCTTATAACATCCTTTTTGCAATAATTTTTTCATGTTTGTTCATGAGTAGACAAGGAATATAACTAGTCTATGTCGGAGTCTAGAGTAAGGTGCTTCTCTCAAGAATTTAGAAAAGCTGGTAAAATCAGAATGGACAAGATTAGCCATCTACAAAAATCACCTTAAGTAACTATATACCAAAAGAAGAAAGCAGAGCCTGCAAATTGACTTAAAGTGCCCCTGAATGCAAGAGAAAGCAACAGAAATTAACAGCATGAACACATGCGAAAGACAATGTGAACCACAAGGAGTGACTGGCACAAAGCCTAGAAGCACATCCCAGAAGCACATCCCGGGCAGTCAGTGGGAGTACTGGAGCAGGGTCTCCGCACAGGTGGCCCTTCAGAAGCACTAATGAGACCTCCTGCCAATGTTCCTCCCTCTGACAATGCACAACGACCTTCTGAATTCAATCTGGCGTCTTGTGAGAACTGCCTATACTGGGAGATAGTGGGCTGAGAAGAAGGACTGCTAAGAAGAATATCCTCCTCTACAAGGCAGTCAGTAGTCCTTCTGTCAAGCAATACATCTGTACTGTGGCATCTCTAGCACTTTCTTGTGGGGGTGCAGAAGCTGCTGAGTCCAAGTCAGTCCTAAATCCTGACTGACTCTGGTACGTTGCCAAACTAAGTTTGGAGACCTATGAAGGTGAAGTATGACCCTGGTCAGGGTGAACTCTTGGAGCCAGTCCCACCTCAGAAGCCAGCCTATCCTCATGACATCGCTGGCATTTCCCTCCTTTCTGACTCCAGCTCATAGCCACCTCCCCATGGGCAAGATGGTTATGGTAACTGATCATCATTTCATCTTTTTTTATTTGACACACATGAGGATTACCTTCTGATGCCCATTTTTCTTAGGAAGATTTCATTTTGCTTATTTGTGTGGGTCTGATGTTTGAAGCATAAGAAGAAAAGCCATAAGTCAGATCTTGAAAAGGTAACCCTGTTAAGTTAGGTTTGTTTTTAACCCAAAGTATAAGAATAAACAAACAGCAATACTGAATTTAGCATTTCAAATAAAGTTTCAAACTTACATTGGAACTCATTTCCAAGGTTGGAGTTGGAAGCCGAGGTTGAGGTAGAGCCTTTCTTTGAAGAAAGCGCAAAACTTTCTTTGGTTCAAGAACTCTATTCTTCTTATCCAGTATTGCCTGAAATCACACCAACTAGCGTCATTTCTTACCTTTGTTTTTCTTCCACTACTCAATCTAGGCCACAGATCGAGTATCAATCAGAAATAATCTTCACTATGGTTATGCTATGACAGTTTGAGAAGGGCCAAAACTGGGGGCTTGTTTGACCCAAGGGATGGTATGATATTCCTAAACATCAGCTAACATTGAATAAACCAAGCACATATTCTAGGTTTATCCATTTTAGTCAAAGATTTGGGGAATTAAAAAAATTTTTTTTGAGATTTTGAAAGGTTTTGTGGTGTGTATGCAAGCAAAACCTCCAACTCCTATTCTTCCACAAGAGCCAATTAGCTATTTCAAGTAAGTGCCTGGGTGATAGAAAATTTCACTGTGCCACAAATGACAGAAATATTTGGTATGTTCTGTTGTTATGGGGGAACTGAGGAGCATTAAATGGCAATTGTCTCCTAGTGAAGAAAGAGCTTTCCTTTGACCATGAAGGCCTGCACCTCACTTTTTCTGAAAATGAACTTTTCTTGAGAAACAGTGTGTGCGTGTGCTTTGATTTCAACATACATTTTTACTGATTTTACTTTTAGTCACCAGAAGTCCCCCAAATTATATATGACATAAGGTTTTGTTCATTGTTTCTATTTTCAGCCATAGGGGGATACTTGTAACTTAAAAGTATCAAAAAGCCGGGGGCGCCTGGATGGCTCAGTGGGTTAAAGCCTCTGCCTTCGGTTCAGGTCATGATCCCAGGGTCCTTGGATTGAGCCCCACATCAGGCTCTCTGCTCAGCAGGGAGCCCGCTTCCTCCTCTTTCTCTCTCTGCCTGCCTCTCTGCCTACTTGTGATCTCTGTCTGTCAAATAAATAAATAAAATCTTAAAAAAAAAAGTATCAAAAAACCTGATCTCTGTCTTTTAAAAATCATATTTTAGAATGTTTTTCATCATATGATTTTTATATTAGTTTTCCCACAGAAAACAGAGAGAAGTGACAAAATAAGCACTAAGCCAAAACTTGAAATTAATAAAAATATGCAAGTTCAGTAAAATTTGAAACCACATGAAATTATTGTGGTTTTAACAGAACCCTCTGAGTTTCTACAAAATGAAACTGACACCAAATACACAACAGTTCTAATATATAACAGCTCTACAATAACCACAACTATTGAATCAACAGAAAGCAGCAGCAGTCTAAAAAATAATAATTTTAAGCTCAGGCATCTCTTGAGTGCATTGCCTTAAACAGCACCACATGAAACCATCTTAAAACCAATCATTCATAATATGTTGGTAGGGATCTAGGAAAACAGGCACTCTCACACACTCAGCAATCAGTACATAATTTATGTAAGAAAATTTATCAGCATCCATCGAAACTATAAATGCAGGCATATTGTGGGTCAGCAATTCATGTCTAGGAATTTTCTTCTAGATATGTTGCTCATACATGTACCAAATTATATGCAAATAAGATCACTCAATATAGTAATTTTTTTGATACAAAAAACTTGGGACAATATAAATATCCATCAAGTGGGGAGTGGGTAGACATGGTACATTTATATGATGAAAAATCTGTAAAAAATGATGTAACACAATTATGGGATGATCTCCAACATATATTAAATAATAAAAGCACAGACAGACAGTGTGTATTATGTATTATTTGTGTAAAAAAATTTAAGAAGATACTCATAGGTATTTTTATTTGTTCTTACATATTTCTAAATACACACATATATACATGTGTATATTTCTCTAAATAGATATGAATATATTTGCTTGTAAGATATCTCTGGACAGAAAGATATGAAACTAAAAAACACTGGTGGCCTCCAAAGAAGGAACTGCATAGCTGGGAGACAGGGATTGAAGATTTACATTTAATACTTTTGTATAATTTATGAATTTTGAACTATCTGGATATTTTTCCCAGTCAGAAAATAAATTCTAAATATAAAAGAAAAGAAACAAATAATTTAAATTTTGGAAAAAAGGCAATTCATTTTCACAGTTAAGGGAAAAATGTTTGGTCAAGAAGTCTAATGAAAAGTATAATAAAACCAACAAATAAAAGTATATGAGAATCCTTTCAATCTGTCTTATTGTCTTGAAAGGTAAAGCTCTTGGGAGGAGGAATATGAATGAATATGAGAATATCAAGGAAATGTTGTTACCAAACAATACATTTTAACATGCTTAAAAGACAAATACATTAGGCAACTGAGTTCAATCCATGATTTTCATAAATAGAAGAAAGAACTCATTGGTACACTCTTTTTTTTTTTTTTAAAGATTTTATTTATTTATTTGATAGAGATTACAAGTAGTCAGAGAGGCAGGCAGAGAGAGAGGAGGAAGCAGGCTCCCTGCTGAGCAGAGAGCCCCATGTGGGGCTCGATCCCAGGACCTCGAGACCATGACCTGAGCCGAAGGCAGAGGCTTTAACCCACTGAGCCACCCAGGTGCCCTCATTGGTACACTCTTTAATCTCCTTTAGGACATAAATAGTTTGACAAGTCTTCAAAAATATATTCCAACCTAAATTACTACCAAGAATAGCCTGAAAAATACTGTACTGTGGAAATTATTTTATACTATTCTAGATATTTCTCCTCTATGGTTACTGTGACATAGCTCATAAAGTATTTTTTAAAGCCTTATACCACCTGTACCTTTATATTTCTGATTCTAGATTCTCAAAATAATGTAACCATAAGACAAAGTAAATACACTATCTGGACATAAATCTAATATTTAGTGACTCTCTTCAATTCAAACCAATATTCCAGACTGACAGACACCATATAATGGCATCTCATCCCGAAGCCAAGAGGACAGATTAAAAACAAGGACTGTAGAAGAATGTGAATCCTCTGACATTAGCTACAACAAACATTAAACACAGCCCAACATCTAGCCAGATTAATATAAATGCCACACTATAGTCTATTTACCTCAGTTACTATTGTTTGATAACAGATGTCAGGCTATCAGCAAAAAAATTAAAAGGCATTACAAAGGCAAGTAAAAAAATACTCTAAAAAGAGAAGTAACCATCAGAACCAGAGTCAGATATGATATACATGTTGGAATTATCAGACAGAAAATTTAAAATAACAATGATTACTATGTTAAGGGCTCTAATGGAAAAGGAAGATGACAAACAAGAACAGATGAGTAATGTAAGCAGAGACTGAAACCCAAAGAATCAAAAGGTAAGGCTAGAAGTCAAAACACTGTAACAGAAATGGAGAATGCTATCAATAGGCTCATTGGTAGACTCAACACAGCTAAAAAAAGATTAAAAAAAAGACTCCAGGAACTTGAAGATATGTCAATACAAACTTCCCAAACTGAAATGCATGGAGAAACAAAGAAACAGAACAGAACATCTAAGAATTGTGAGACAATATCAAAGAGTAATATGTGTAAGTGGAATACCAAATGGAGAAGAAAGAGAGAATGTAGAATAAATATTTGAAATAATAATGGCTGGAAACTTGCCTAAAGTAATAACAAACACCAACCCACAAATCCGGAAAGCTTAGAAAACATTAAGCAAGACAGGTACCTTAACACACACACACACACACACACACACACACACACACACACACACACACACACCCCAGGCATATAACATTTAGAGAAAGACAAAGAGAGAAGTCTGAAAGAAGATAGAAAACACACCTGCTACTAAGGAATGAAGATTAAAAATTACAGTGGAATTCTAGTCAAAAAACAGCTATGCAGGATGCCTGGGTGGCTCAGTCAGTTAAGCATCTGCCTTCAGCTCAGGTCATGATTCTGGGGTCCTGGCATCAAGTCCTGCATCGGGCTCCCTGCTCAGGGGGAGTCTGCTTCGGCTTCTCCTTGTCCCTCCTCCCTGCTCATGCTCTTACTCACTCTCTCTCTAATAAATAAACAAAATCTTAAAAAAAAAAAAATCCATGCGAGAGTGAAATCTTTGAAGTGTTGGAAAAAACCCCGCCAACCTAGAATTCACTCAATAAAATCATTATTCAAAACTGAAAAGATCACAATTTTAAATTTACCTGTTTCAAAGGATACTATCAAAGTAAAAACACATCCCACAGAATGGGAGGAAAATCTGCAAATCACATCTGACAAGGGAATAGTCCTCAGAATATATACAAAACTCCTACAACTCAACAGTAAATAGACATTAAAAGTAATGTGTATTATAAACAATAAAAAGACAACCCAATTAAAAAATAAGCAAAGGATCTGAATAGACATTTCCCCAAAAAAGATATGCAAATGACCTGGAGTGCCTGAGTGGCTCAGTCGGTTAAGCATCTGCCTTTGGGGGGCACCTGGGTGGCTCAGTGGTTTAAAGCCTCTGCCTTCAGCTCAGGTCATGATCCCAGAGTCCCGAGATCGAGCCCCACATCGGGCTCTCTGCTCAGCGGGGAGCCTGCTTCCCCCGCTCTCTCTGCCTGCCTCTTGGCCTGCTTGTGATCTTTCTCTGTCAAATAAAAAAAATCTTAAAAAAAAAAAAAAAAAAAAGCATCTGCCTTTGGCTCAGGTCATGATCCTAGGGTCCTGGGATCAAGCCCTGCATCGGGCTCCGGCTTGGCAGAGAGCCTGCTTCTCCCTCTCCCCTCTGTCCCTCCCCCGGCTTGTGCTTTCTCACTCTCTTATGCTGTCTCTCTCTCGTGCAAATAAATAAACAAAATCTTAAAAAAAAAAAAAAGATGTACATATGACCAAAAGGCACATGAAAAAGGTGCTAAAATTCATTAATCATTAAGACAAATGCAATTCTAAACCACAATGAGATACCACGCAGGTATCTCACTGGGTGAGCTAGGATGGCTATAATAAAAAAGATGGGCAGTAATATGTGAGGACAAAAATACGGAGAAATCAGAATCCTCATACATTCTTGGTGGGAATGTAAAACAGTGTAGCCACTTTTGAAATAGTCTGGGAGTTCTTCAAGAAGTAAAAGAGTTACCTGGTAACCCAGGAATTCCATTCCTAGGTATATTGCCAAAAGAACTGAAAAATTTATGTCCACACAAAAATTTGTACACAAATGTGCAAAGCACCATAGTTTATAATAGATTAAAAAGTAGAAACTACTCAAATTTCTATCAACTGTATCAATTGATGAGCAGGTAAACAAAATGTGATATATCCACATAATGGAATATCGTACAGTCAAACAAAGCATTAAGGTACCTACTACAACATGGATGAACTTTAAAAACATTGTGCTAAGTTAAAGAACTAGACACAAAAGGCCATACATTGTCTGATTTCATTTATATGAAATGTTCAGAATAGGCAAATCCATAAAAAGAAATATTAGTGGCTGCTGGGGGATAGGGAGAAGAAGGCAATTAGGAGTGACTGCCAATGGGTATAGGTTTCTTTGGGGGATAATGAGAATGTTTTGGAATTAAATAATGGTGATGGTTGAACAACCTTGTGTATATGTATACTAAAAACAACTGAATTGTTTATTTTAAAAGAGTGAATTTAATGGTATGTGAATTATCTAAAAAAAATCATACAGAAGAAATAAAGACTTCCTGAAACAAACAAAAACTGAGAGTTTATTGCCAGGAGACCTTCCTTATAATAAATGTAAACCAAGTTCTCCAGTTGCTCCAGGTAGGAGCAAAATGACATAGGTCATAAACTTGCATTCCTATAAAGGAACAGTGCCATAGAAAGAATAAATGAAGGTAAAATAAAGTATTTTTTCTTATTTTTAATTGATCCAAAAAATAACTGTTAAAGCAATGAGAGTAAGAATATATTGGTTATTATAGCATATGGATCAGTGAAATGAATGACAAGAATGCCACATGGACAGTAGGGATGAACGGGGAATAATCTGCTATAAGGGACCTACACTGCACGTAAAGTGACAGTATTATCTGAAGGTGGACTTAGATTATTTTGTATGTAAACTCATATACTAGTTCAGAAGACAAGCCTCACTAAGTTTCAAAGAATAGGGATCCTTGACCATAGAGCAAAGGAGTTAGAAGTTAATTCAAAAATGAGTTAAAATTCCTGCATATTTGGAAATTTAAAAACTTAAATACTCACAGGTTCAAAAACCATAACACGTTTTTAAAAATTAGATACTAATATTGATAAAATCAAAACTAATGGAATATACCAAAATCAGTGTTTTGAAGGAAAGGCTTACCCTTCAATACTTTTATAAAACTGATGACTGCCTGAAAATTAATGAGCTACATGACTACTTTAAGGAAAAGAACAACAAAACAAAAAGAAAGAGGAAAGATGTATATGAATGGGAGTTAATGTGACTAAAATATATATATATTGTAGAGAAAATCAACAAAGTAAAAATTTCATTCTTTGGAAAAACAATACCAAGGAAATTAATAAGCCTCCTGTAAAACCAAGTAAGGAAAAAGAGTGAAAGCAAAAATAAATAGTATTACAAATGAAAAAAAATAGGCAGGACTATAGATATCACAAACATAAAAAGATTTTAAATAATACTATCAACAACCACATGCCAAAAAATATGAAAAGTTAGGCGCAAACACTTTATAAGGAAAATGTAATTTACCAGGGCACCTGATTTGCTTAGTTAATTCAATGTCTGACTCTTGGTTTTGGCTCAGGTCACAATCTCAGGGTAGTGAGATCAAGTCCCGCATTGGGCTCTGCAGTTGGGCATGGATCCTGCCTAAGATTCTCTCTCTACCTCATTCTCTGCCCCTCTCCTGCCCCTTTCTTCTCTCCCTCCGTAAAAAATAAAAATAATAATAAAAAAGAAATAAAAAAAAAGAAAATATAATTTACCAAAACAATGCGGACAGTTCTATAAGTAGTGAGGAAACTGAAGGAGTAGTTAGAATTTTCCCATGAAGAAAACATCAGTCTCAGATAATTTTAATATGAGTATTCTACCGAATTGAAGGACTAGATCACTTTAAACTTAAACTCTTTCCAAAAGTAGAAAAGAAGGAATACTCTGCAGTCATTTCAGAAGACCTGCATTACTCTAACACCAAAGCCATATGGAGTAAAAATGAGAGAAAAATAAGGTTGTTTCACTCATGAATATGGAATCAAAATTCTGGAAAACATATTAGTAAATCAAATCCAACAATGAATTTTTTTCTTTTTCAAATTTTTATTTGAATTCTAGTTAGTTAACATATAGTGTAGTATTGGTTTCAGGAATAGAATTTAGTGATTTATCACTTACTTATAACACACAGTGCTCATCATAACAAGTGCCCTCCTAAATACCCAACAGTGTATTAAAAATAAAACATCTTGGGCACCTGGGTGGCTCAGTGGGTTAAGCCTCTGCCTTTGGCTCAGGTCATGATCTCAGGGTCCTGGGATCGAGCCCTGCATCAGGCTCTCTGCTCAGCAGGGAGCCTGCTTCCCCCTTTCTCTCTGCCTGCCTCTCTTCCTACTTGTGATCTCTCTCTCTGTCAAATAAATAAATAAAATCTTTAAAAAAAAAATCTTATCCAAGTTAGGTTCATTCTCAGTATGTAAGGATAGATTGTTTGTTAAAAAAAAACAAAAACAAAAACATAAATGTTCCCTATTCAATAATTTAAAAAATATATAATTACCTCAATAGATACAGATAAAACATGTGATAAAATTCAGCATGAATACATGATTAAAAGCTTTAGTAAAACAGGAATAGAAGAGAACTTCCATACCCTAATGAAGAGTATTTGAAAGAAACTCTTACAGAAAGTGAAAGAATAATGAACACCAAGTTCAGAATGGGTAAACGGAGATGGGGTGATGAGGTGGGAAAAAAAAACACATAGATATATGTGAATTATTGTCAAAGTCCTTATTTATTTATTTATTTATTTAGAGAGAGAGAGAGAGAGAAAGGGCGATGCGTGCCTTGGTGGGGTGGGTAGAGGCAGAGGAAGAGGGAGAGAGAGAATTTTAAGCAGGCTCCCCATCCAGCATGGAGCCACAGTGGGGCTCTATCTCAGGACTCTGAGATCATGACGTGAGCTGAAATCAAGAATCAGACGCTTTACCAACTGAGCCACCCAGGCGTCCCAAGGTCTTAATTTTTATATTGAGTATAGGCTACCGTGGATTCTTATGCTATGCCCAAAGCCAAATGAACAAACAAATGCATGAGCCAATGATGAGATTATCATGAACCAGTGTGTCTCCAATGGCAATTTCTGAAGATTGCATTATCTGGAAACTTGTACCACATGCAAGTACTCCAGCCCCACCCCTGGCCTACTCAATCAGAAACTTTGAGGGGTGGGCCCAGCGACATGTGTTTTAAGAAGCCCTCCAGGTGATTGTGATGCATGTTAAAGACGGAGTAGCATGATCACAAATCACGAATTCTAGAGTCTGTGCACTTATAGTCCAACTAACAAAAGGGAAGCACAGCTGCAGGGTGCCGTGTAACTTGTTTCATGGAGATAACCACTGCACTTTCTCATTTAGTTGAGCTTTAAACCAGATGAGAAAGGACTTGAACGTGACTCCCTTTCTTCTTCATGCCCCGGTAACAAATCTAAAAGGGAGAAAATGAGGCCTATTACACTATTAAAACCAGCAGTAATTCCTGATACTAGGAACTTGCTATACCTCAATGTAGTGGCAGATTTTATTATGTAGATCCAAAGTCAGAACCACTTTTAGGAAGTAACATGATAACAACAACAACAACAAAAAGGAAGTAGCATGACTTCTGCAAATGGGGAGGACAGCCTCCAACAATTTTCCTACAGTTTGAAACAAGGAATAAACATTGGTTCAACACAGCGCGGGCAACTTCCGGAAGATAAAAGTCTGGAGAGGAGAAAAGATGTAGAGTTATGTGCTGAGAACCACTGGACACTGCAGTTTTGGAGATGAAGTATTTCACTACAAAAGTCCCACTAATAGCTCTTGTCTACAAATAAGTCTTATACCTTATGAACCTCTGCCAACTCATGGTCCATCCTTGCTGCCCTCTTGAGAAAACCAGCTTTTGTGGTAGTGACTTTTGGCTTTGGCGGTCTGATTCGGGGTTGTGTCACAAAATCTGGGAGACATGACTCAAGTTCAACTAATCCTACAGGAAGGAAGTACATATTTTTAGTATTCAGTGATTAAATTTCACGTTTTGAGAGCATATTGTTAATTTTAGTAGCTGTTTGCTAAGTGATTTCATTTAGAATTACTGATAAGATAGAGCTCACATAATTGAAGTGGCCCCAAAATGTAAAGCAAATTTCTACATAATTAATGTTCTCATGTTCTTGGTGATTTAGACCACAAAATGAAAAATGCATTCTTTTTTAAAAAAGATTTTATTTCTCAGAGAGAGAGAGAGCACATAAGGAGAGTGGGGCAGATAGAGAAGCAGACTCACCACTGAGCAGGGAGCCCAATGTGGAATTTGAACCCAGGACCCTGGGATCAGACACTTAACAGACTGAGCCACCCAGGGACCCTGAGAAATGCATTCTAATTAAATATTTCCCTACAAAAAAGTATTGAGTTCTATGACAATAACCAACAGAAAATTAGTGACCATATGATATATGGGACCACCAATTTTTAGTCGCTATACACCAGTTTATTGTATTCTGCTCTGGAGATGATCAGCCAGAGCTACAAGTTCAACAGTGTGACCATCAATTCATGATCTTGGCCATGTATATGCTTCAACTTGTCAATTAAATTTAAATAATCTAAATGAGCCTCTCCGGGACTTGGCAAGAGGTATAGTCCTCTCTACGAACTTGTCCCCTAGTTACCCATTTCCTTGCCCACTAGTTTACTAATAGTTCTTTTTAAAGGGCTGATTTCATGATATATTCCTTGTTTACTTTGAAAAACCGGTATAAAAGCTTTTTCAGTTTCATTTTTGTGACATTGAACATGCTTAAATGTTTAGTAGGTAAACACAGATATATATTTATTTGGATCTTAGGAGTTTTTATCGGTTCGTATGTACTCCTATTACTAACATTAAATGTGTTCATTGCTATTTCTTGAAAATATTTTTATTTGTTGTTTTGCCTTTAATCTAATACTTCTCTTTTAGTACTTTAATATTCCTCTTATACTGGACTTGGAATTATGTAAATTGCTTACCTTCATAGGTGTTGAGATAGTGGTTTTTTACTACAAAATCCTCTGAATTGTTGTCAGGGAAACGACCAAGACGAGACAGAGGTCCATAGACCTGTGATGCATAATCACAATAATCCCTGATGATATTTCTTCTCTCCAACTTTCCTTCTATATTCTTTCTTTTTCCCACAAGTTTTCTGATCGCTACAATAAAACATACCTCTGTGACTATCTTCACAGTGTTGTTCTGAACAAATGTCTAATAAGCCAGTTTTACTTTTATTCACAGGAAAGCTACTGAACTGACTGAATTTCATGATGACCGCTCACTGCAGCCAGGTCTGTCATCTGCATAGCCCAGGTCATCATGAGACAAGTGGGAGCGACAGAAGCTGAGTCAGTTGGTGTCCTCAGTTGGTACTCATCAAAAGTCTTTTATAAGTGTATTCCAAGCTCTGAGGTAAGAGCTTACAAAAACTTACTTACAAAAACTCAGGAAGAGTTTTGTCAAGCTAATGAAAGAAACTCAAAGTAACCAAGAAAGGGGGGCGCCTGGGTGGCTCAGTGGATTAAGCCACTGCCTTCGGCTCAGGTCATGATCTCAGAGTCCTGGGATCGAGCCCCGCATCGGGCTCTCTGCTCAGTGGGGAGCCTGCTTCCTCCTCTCTCTCTGCCTGCCTCTCTGCCTGCTTGTGATCTCTCTGTCAAATAAATAAATAAAATCTTTAAAAAAAAAAAAGTAACCAAGAAAGACATGGTCAGTGGAGTTCTGGAGAATTATTTTCTCCTGGGAAAATAACTGCAAGGGAAGGAAGACAACAGGTTCTTCAATAATCTCCTTCTACCTTGCCTAACAACAGAATAAAACACAATATATCCCAGCTTGGAGCTTTCAGAACTGTTTGGCCGTCAGATGGAAAAGGCTCAGCTGTGCACACTGGGAGTTTACTCAGCTGAGGAGTTGTGCTACCTCTCCGCCTATCACAGATCCACTCCCCAGGGCTCCACACTGTGCACTCACGATGGGTGCAAACCCATACTGTGGGACGGCAAAGTCTTACTGTAAGAGGCGGCTGCATGTACTACTACTGCCTTGTGGGCATTTATGTTTGATTCTCCACACTTTTGTGTGTGACGTGGGGTTTGGGAATTAAGCAAAAAGTTTATATTTTGTTATTTATCTTTTTTTATTAGTTTCAGAGTAGAGGTCAGTGATTCATCAGTTGCATCTAACACACGGTGCTCATTATCTCAAGTGCCCTCCTTAACGCCCATCACCCAGTTACCCCATCCCTCTACCCCTCCCCTCCAGCAACCTTCAGTTTGTTATTTATCTACAAAAGTTAGTCAGCTCATCATTAGTTAGATCAAGTACTGAAGAGAAAAAGTGTTGACAATATCTAACTGCATACTTAACAGCTAGTTAAAAGTTATCTTCTCACACACAAAATAAGTTCAGGGGCATATAAGTGAGAGCAGATAACAGGTACCTAATTTATGGGGGGTGGGGGTGTCCTTGAAGGCCTCACTGAAGAAGTGACATATGAGTAATTTCTTAGCCTTGGTTCCCGCAAAGGCAGAGCCTAAAACAAAGTTATGTGTGCAGGAAGTTTTTTGGAAGGTGACCGATCCCAGAGGGCGGAAGAGAGGGACAGGAGGACTTTAGAATAGAATAGAATACAATAGACAAGCTAGTCAACCCATCGTTTATTATTGTGAAGTACTAAAAAGAAACAGTTGACAATATCTAAATGCATACCTAGAATCTAGTTAAAAGTTATTTTCTCACATCAAGAAAACTTTAAAAGTTAAGTTCACTGAGAATAATTTTAAGGAATTTTTTTAATTTTAAGGAATTTTTATAATTGTTCTACTTTTGTAGATAAATAACAAATTTGGTTTTTTTAAATATTGTGATTATTCTGTTTATTAGGTATAAAAATTGCTAATTTGAACATGTAATTGAAATATTACAATTTTAAAAGTAAATTACATTAAAAGTTCCTAAGCAAATAAAACTATAAATACTAATGAGTTAAAATTTTAATCCTTATTTTTATTAATTTTTTTTTGAGAGGGAGAGAGACAGAGATGAGGGGTGGTGAGGGACAGAGGGAGAGGGTGAGAGAGAAGCTTTAGTAGGCCCCATGCCCAGTGAGGAGCCCAACGTGGGGCTTAATCTCCTGACCCTGAGATCATGATCTGAGCCGAAATCAAGAGTTGGACACTTAACCAATTGAGCCATGCAGATGCCCCTTTTAAAATTTTAATTTAAAATTTTGATATAGTCATTCTTAATCATCCACAGACTGCTCTTTTTATATGTACAGAGATAGTATGCAAACAGATATACAGTATATCCATGGTATTAAAATTTCATGGCAGGGGGTGAGCAGGAAAAACGATGATTAAATGTCTCATTTAAGAGCAATAATAAAAAAAGACTGAGAAATAGGGTTCCCTATCCAGGACTTCAATCCATGAATATGGGAAGGCCAACCCCTTACACTTACCCCCCCCACACACACATAATGTTAATATCTGGACTGCCTGTTAGAACATCAATGCTTGGTTTTCTCAGTAAGGAATTTTCTTCCACTCTTCTACTTTTGAGAAATAATTCATCTCCTTTACTTATTTAATAACATTAGGACTCAAAGGAATTGTACCTAAATCAGGTTTGCTCAAAGATTCAAAGCAAAGCCAAACCTCCCATTCCCTTCACTGTTCATATGACACCATTACCTGAGACGTGTGTGTGCTGAATCCGTGCCAATTTTGCCTCCTTTGCTTCCTGCAGTTGAGACCACCGGGCATTCAGGTGCTTCATGTTCACGTCGTTTTGATTCTCATCACGTTTTCTCAGCAGCTCTTTTAGAATTTCCAGGCGAATCTCCTGAAGTCTTTAAGTAAATCACCAAACATAAAGAGCTATTTGGTATCTCAGAGTGTTCTACTAGAGAGAAGGGAAACACCTGCCATAAACAGGATGCTCTCTTGGGGCTGGTATCACATTCATGTATTTAAAAAGGCTGCTCTGGGGGCGCCTGGGTGGCTCAGTTGGTTAAGCGACTGCCTTCAGCTCAGGTCATGATCCTGGAGTCCCGGGATCGAGTCCAACATCAGGCTCCCAGCTCCACGAGGAGTCTGCTTCTCCCTCTGACCTTCTCCTCGCTCATGCTCTCTCTCACTGTCTCTCTCTCTCTCTCAAATAAATAAATAAAATATTAAAAAAAAATAAAAATAAAAAGGCGGCTCTGGCAAAGTATGACAAATGGATTGGCTATTTGGGGGAGGCAACTCAATAGTGAGTCTCTCTATAAAAGGAATATGTATGGGCGTAGTTCTGAAAGGCGAAGAAGAGTATGCCAGTCAAATAAAAGAGCTCTCTAGGCAGATGGGCTTAAAAGAACAATAAGATGTTTGTGCACAGTTCCAGGTCCATAGGTATTAGCTGGGTAGTTAAGTAATACGAGTGAAGAGAAAATGAAGCAGCATGCTATTTTAAGGAATAAATGTGAAAATGCCAATGTCTGGCACATATGGACATCCAATCAATTTTTGTTTCCCTTCCCCTTAACTATATCTTGTTCTCCTAGAGCTAGCTACCTCGCTCATGTGTATACAACCATGTACACATGACTTCAAAATCTCTACCTCTGGACCAGGTGTTTCTGAACCAGAATTCCTGTCTACTTGGAATTTTCAGCTAGCCCCTGACAACCTCAAACAAACCCCACTCATTTTGTTCCACCAGAAACCTACCCTTTCTTACATCTTCTTCCCTCCCCTAATAATTCCTCTTCTTTTTTTTTTTTTTGATACAACCCAGCCATATTCTTTTTTTTTTTTTAGATTGATTTTTTTTTAATCTATAAACATATATTTTTATCCCCAGGGGTACAGGTCTGCGAATCCCCAGGTTTACACACTTCACAGCACTCACCATAGCACATACCCTCCCCAATATCCATAACCCAACCCCCCTCTCCCAACCCCCTCCCCCCATCAACCCTCAGTTTGTTTTGTGAGATTAAGAGTCACTTATGGTTTGTCTCCCTCCCAATCCCATCTTGTTTCATTTACTCTTCTCCTACCCCCTTAACCCCCCATGTTGCATCTCCTCTCCCTCATATCAGGGAGATCATATGATAGTTGTCTTTCTCTGATTGACTTATTTCGCTAAGCATGATACCCTCTAGTTCCATCCATGTCGTCGCAAATGGCAAGATTTCATTTCTTTTGATGGCTGCATAGTATTCCATTGTGTATATATACCACATCTTCTTTATCCATTCGTCTGTAGATGGACATCTAGGTTCTTTCCATAGTTTGGCTATTGTAGACATTGCTGCTATAAACATTCGGGTACATGTGCCCCTTCAGATCACTACGTTTGTATCTTTAGGGTAAATACCCAGCAGTGCAATTGCTGGGTCATAGCGTAGTTCTATTTTCAACATTTTGAGGAACCTCCATGCTGTTTTCCAGAGTGGTTGCACCAGCATGCATTCCCACCAACAGTGTAGGAGGGTTCCCCTTTCTCCGCATCCTCGCCAGCATCTGTCATTTCCTGACTTGTTAATTTTAGCCATTCTGACTGGTGTGAGGTGATATCTCATGGTGGTTTTGATTTGTATTTCCCTGATGCCGAGTGATGTGGAGCACTTTTTCATGTGTCTGTTGACCATCTGGATGTCGTCTTTTCAGAAATGTCTGTTCATGTCCTCTGCCCATTTCTTGATTGGATTATTTGTTCTTTGGGTGTTGAGTTTGCTAAGTTCTTTATAGATTTTGGACACTAGCCCTTTATCTGATATGTCATTTGCAAATATCTTCTCCCATTCTGTCAGTTGTCTTTTGGTTTTATTAACTGTTTCCTTTGCTGTGCAAAAGCTTTTGATCTTGATAAAATCCCAATAGATCATTTTTGCCCTTGCTTCCCTTGCCTTTGGCGAAGTTCCTAGGAAGATGTTGCTGCGGCTGAGGTCGAAGAGGTTGCTCCCTTGTTCTCAAGGATTTTGATGGATTCCTTTCTCACATTGAGATCCTTCATCCATTTTGAGTCTATTTTCATGTGTGGTGTAAGGAAATGATCCAATTTCATTTTTCTGCATGTGGCTCTCCAATTTTCCCAACACCATTTATTGAAGAGGCTGTCTTTTTCCATTGGACATTCTTTCCTGCTTTGTCGAAGATGAGTTGACCATAGAGTTGAGGGTCTATTTCTGGGCTCTCTATTCTGTTCCATTGATCTATGTGTCTGTTTTTGTGCCAGTACCATGCTGTCTTGATGATGACAGCTTTGTAATAGAGCTTGAAGTCCGGAATTGTGATGCCACCAACTTTGGCTTTCTTTTTCAATATTCCTTTGGCTATTCGAGGTCTTTTCTGGTTCCATATAAATTTTAGGATTATTTGTTCCATTTCTTTGAAAAAAATGGATGGTACTTTGATAGGAATTGCATTAAATGTGTAGATTGCTTTAGGTAGCATAGACATTTTCACAATATTTATTCTTCCAATCCAGGAGCATGGAACATTTTTCCATTTCTTTGTGTCTTCCTCAATTTCTTTCATGAGTACTTTATAGTTTTCTGTGTATAGATTCTTAGTCTCTTTGGTTAGGTTTATTCCTAGGTATCTTATAGTTTTGGGTGCAATTGTAAATGGGATGGACTCCTTAATTTCTCTTTCTTCTGTCTTGTTGTTGGTGTAGAGAAATGCAACTGATTTCTGTGCATTGATTTTATATCCTGACACTTTACTGAATTCCTGGACAAGTTCTAGAAGTTTTGGAGTGGAGTCTTTTGGGTTTTCCACATAGAGTATCATATCATCTGCGAAGAGTGATAGTTTGACTTCTTCTTTGCCGATTTGGATGCCTTTAATTTCCTTTTGTTGTCTGATTGCTGAGGCTAGGACTTCTAGTACTATGTTGAATAGCAGTGGTGATAACGGACATCCCTGCCGTGTTCCTGACCTTAGCGGAAAAGCTTTCAGTTTCTCTCCATTGAGAATGATATTTGCGGTGGGTTTTTCATAGATGGCTTTGATAATATTGAGGTATGTACTGTCTATCCCTACACTTTGAAGAGTTTTGATCAGGAAGGGATGCTGTACTTTGTCAAATGCTTTTTCAGCATCTATGGAGAGTATCATATGGTTCTTGTTCTTTCTTTTATTAATGTGTTGTATCACATTGATTGATTTGCGGATGTTGAACCAACCTTGCAGCCCTGGAATAAATCCCACTTGGTCGTGGTGAATAATCCTTTTAATGTACTGTTGAATCCTATTGGCTAGTATTTTGGCGAGAATTTTTGCATCTGTGTTCATCAAGGATATTGGTCTGTAGTTCTCTTTTTTGATGGGATCCTTGTCTGGTTTGGGGATCAAGGTGATGCTGGCCTCATAAAATGAGTTTGGAAGTTTTCCTTCTATTTCTATTTTTTGGAACAGTTTCAGGAGAATAGGAATTAGTTCTTCTTTAAATGTTTGGTAGAATTCCCCCGGGAAGCCGTCTGGCCCTGGGCTTTTGTTTGTTTGGAGATTTTTGGTGACTGTTTCAATCTCCTTACTGGTTATGGGTCTGTTGAGGCTTTCTATTTCTTCCTGGTTCAGTTGTGGTAGTTTATATGTCTCTAGGAATGCATCCATTTCTTCCAGATTGTCAAATTTGTTGGCGTAGAGTTGCTCATAGTATGTTCTTATAATTCTCTGTATTTCTTTGGTGTTCGTTGTGATCTCTCCTCTTTCATTCATGATTTTATTTATTTGGGTCCTTTCTCTTTTCTTTTCGATAAGTCTGGCCAGGGGTTTATCAATCTTATTAATTCTTTCAAAGAACCAGCTCCTAGTTTCGTTGATTTGTTCTATTGTTTTTTTGGTTTCTATTTCATTGATTTCGGCTCTGATCTTTATGATTTCTCTTCTCCTGCTGGGTTTAGGCTTTCTTTCTTGTTCTTTCTCCAGCTCCTTTAGGTGTAGGGTTAGGTTGTGTACCTGAGACCTTTCTTGTTTCTTGAGAAAGGCTTGTACCGCTATATATTTTCCTCTCAGGACTGCCTTTGTTGTGTCCCACAGATTCTGAACCGTTGTGTTTTCATTATCATTTGTTTCCATAAATTTTTTCAATTCTTCTTTAATTTCCTGGTTGACCCATTCATTCTTTAGAAGGATGCTGTTTAGTCTCCATGTATTTGGGTTCTTTCCAAATTTCCTCTTGTTATTAAGTTCTAGCTTCAGAGCATTGTGGTCTGAAAATATGCAGGGAATGATCCCAATCTTTTGAACTGGTTGAGACTTGATTTAGGACCAAGAATGTGATCTATTCTGGAGAATGTTCCATGTGCACTAGAGAAGAATGTGTATTCTGTTGCTTTGGGATGAAATGTTCTGAATATATCTGTGATGTCCATCTGGTCCAGTGTGTCATTTAAGGCCTTGATTTCCTTGTTGATCTTTTGCTTGGATGATCTGTCCATTTCAGTGAGGGGAGTGTTAAAATCCCCTACTATTATTGTATTCTTGTCGATGTGTTTCTTTGATTTTGTTATTAATTGGTTTAAATAGTTGGCTGCTCCCACGTTAGGGGCATAGATATTTAAAATTGTTAGATCTTCTTGTTGGACAGTTCCTTTGAGTATGATATAGTGTCCTTCCTCATCTCTTATTATAGTCTTTGGCTTCAAATCTAATTGATCTGATATAAGGATTGCCACTCCTGCTTTCTTCTAATGTCCATTAGCATGGTAAATTCTTTTCCACCCCCTCATTTTAAACCTGGAGGTGTCTTCGGGTTTAAGATGAGTTTCTTGTAGGCAACGTATAGATGGGTTTTGTTTTTTTATCCATTCTGATACCCTGTGTCTTTTGATTGGGGCATTTAGCCCATTCACATTCAGGGTAAGTATTGAGAGATATGAATTTAGTGCCATTGTATTGCCTGTAAGGTGACTGTTATTGTATATTGTCTCTGTTTCTTTCTGATCTACTACTTTTAGGGTCTCTCTTTGCTTAGAGGACCCCTTTCAATATTTCCTGTAGAGCTGGTTTGGTATTTGCAAATTCTTTCAGTTTTTGTTTGTCCTGGAAGCTTTTTATCTCTCCTTCTATTTTCAATGATAGCCTAGCTGGATATAATATTCTTGGCTGCATGTTTTTCTCATTTAGTACTCTGAATATATCATGCCAGCTCTTTCTGGCCTGCCAGGTCTCTGTGGATAAGTCTGCTGCCAATCTTATATTTTTACCATTGTACGTTACAGACTTCTTTTCCCTGGCTGCTTTCAGGATCTTCTCTTTGTCACTAAGACTTGTAAATTTTACTATTAGGTGACGGGGTGTGGACCTATTCTTATTGATTTTGAGGGGGGTTTCTCTGAACCTCCTGGATTTTGATGCTTGTTCCCTTTGCCATATTGGGGAAATTCTCTCCAATAATTCTCTCCAATATACCTTCTGCTCCCCTCTCTGTTTCCTCTTCTTCTGGAATCCCAATTATTCTAATGTTGTTTCATCTTATGGTGTCACTTATCTCTCGAATTCTCCCCTCGTGGTCCAGTAGCTGTTTGTCCCTCTTTTGCTCAGCTTCTTTATTCTCTGTCATTTGGTCTTCTATATCGCTAATTCTTTCTTCTGCCTCATTTATCCTAGCAGTGAGAGCCTCCATTTTTTATTGCACTTTTTTTTTTATTTCAACTTGGTTAGATTTTAGTTCTCTTATTTCTCCAGAAAGGGCTTTTATATCTCCCGAGAGGGTTGCTTTAATATCTTCCATGCCTTTTTCAAGCCCGGCTAGAATCTTGAGAATTGTCATTCTGAACTCTATATCTGACATATTACCAATGTCTGTATTGATTAGGTCCCTAGCCTTTGGTACTGCTTCTTGTTCTTTTTTTTGTTGTGAATTTTTCCGACTTGTCATTTTGTCCAGATAAGAGTATATGAAGGAGCAAGTAAAATACTAAAAGGGTGGCAACAACCCCAGGAAAATATGCTTTAGCCAAATCAGAAGAGATCCCAAATTGTGAGGGGGAAGAAAGGGGATAAAAAGGGGTTCAGAAAGAAAAAAAAAAAGAAACTATTAAAAAAAGAAAGCCGATAAAGAAAAAATATAAAAAGAGGAAAAAAAATATATATATATATTAGATAAACTATTTAAAAAACGTTAAAAAAGAAAACGGTAAAAGTTAAAAAAAATTAGCAGAAGAAGAGAAAAAGAAAAAAAATTTAAAAAGAAAAAAAAATTAAATTAACTGCAAGGGTAAAAAATCATGGGGAGAAAGCCATGAGTTCCGTGCTTTGCTTTCTTCTCCTCTGGAATTCCGCCGCTCTCCTTGGTATTGAAACTGCACTCCTTGGTAGGTGAACTTGGTCCTGGCTGGGTTTCTCGTTGATCTTCTGGGGGAGGGGCCTGTTGTAGTGATTCTCAAGCGTCTTTGCCCCAGGCGGAGTTGCACCGCCCTTACCCGGGGCCGCGCTGAGTCATCCGCTCGGGTTCGCTTTCGGGAGCTTTTGTTCCCTGAGCGCTTTCCGTAGAGTTCCGGAGGGCGGGAATGAAGATGGCGGCCTCCCGGTCTCCGGCCCAGAGGAGCCAAGAGCCCGGGGCCCCACTCCTCAGTGCGCCCTCAGAGAACAGCAACCAATGACTCCCGTCACCCTGGCCTCCGGCCGTGCTCCGAGCTGACCGAGCCTGCGACCGGTTCAAGGCAACCCCGAGTTGAGAGTCACTCCTCGGCTCTGTCTCTGTAGCCGGCTTCCCCATTCTAATACCGGTAAGCTCTGCGACACTCAGACACCCCTGATCCTTCTGCGACCCTGCGGGACCTGAGGCCGCGCTGACCCCGCCTGGGCTTCACCCCAGTTAAGCCTCTGGAGCGATGTCCCTCAGTGGAACAGACTTTTAAAAGTCCCGATTTTGTGCTCCGTTGCTCCGCCGCTCGCCGGGAGCCGGCCCCTCCCCCCGTGGTCTATCTTCCCGTCGCTTTGGATTCACTTCTCCGCTGGTCCTACCTTTCAGATAGTGGTTGATTTTCTGTTTCTAGAATTGCTGTTCTTCTTCTCTTCAATCTCCCGTTGGATTTGTAGGTGTTTGCAATCTTTAGATAAGCTATTTAGCTGATCTCCCGCTACCCGAAGTCGTCTCAGCCTGCTACTTCTCCACCATCTTGACTCCTCCTCCAATAATTCCTCTTCTAAAACACTTCTTACATTCATCCCTTAGCTTGTTTTTAACATCCCTCTCCTAACTTTGACTCTAATTGCTAATCTAGTATCTCTTTCTAATCTTGCTCCAAACAGCTGTCAAGATTTTCCTTCCGAAAATAGACATTTGAAATTTTACTCTTACTTAAAAATTCATAGAGTAATTTATTCAGCCACTCATTTGTCAAATATTTATGAAGTGCTCACCATATGCCAAGCAGGAAACAAACAATGATAAACAAAATAAAACACCTTCTCTCAAGAAGCACTGTTCTATTGGAGCGGGCATATCAACTAGTATTTTATAGCACAAGAAGATAAATACCAGACCAGAAGAATGAAGAATGTGGGAGAAGAAATGACAGAGTGTCTATGTCTAGTGCTATTCCCAGTGGATCCAGGAAGGTGGGGAAGTCTTCCTTACAGGAGCCATGAACTCTAGTCTTGAGAATAAACAAGGATTGAGATTTGCCACATACACAAGGGAAAAGTGAGGCCTCAGTAGAGGAAAGTTCAACTCAAAGGACTACAGACAGAGCTAACATGTTATACTGGGGGAGCTTCTCAAAGCGAACATACATGGGAGAGTGGGGAAGTAGTGAAAAGCGAAAAATATGGAGAAACAGGTGTTTTTAAAAATAAGCCACAGACCAAGAGTCACCTTTCTGTCTGAAGTTAGAAATCCTAGGCTCATTCTCAAATTCATCACTGAACCTCAATTCCTTTAGTCATAAAATAGACATAATTTCTATCCCATAAGATTGTCATGAGCATTAAATGAGTTAATACATACAACATGGTAGAATAGTAGTTTCCAAACTTGAGCATGCATCAGATAATCTGGAGTCCTCGTGGTGCCCGAAAATCTGGATTTCTAACAAATTCCCAAGTAATCCTGACGCTGTTGGTTTGCGGACCACAATTTGAGAACTACTGGCTTGGAACATGGCTCCAACACATAGTAAACACTCTGTAACTGTAACATGCTCTGTAAATATCATCATCATCATCATCATCATCATCACTAATATTATCGAACTGATGGCTTCTTACTCACCCTTCAACACCTAGCTCAGAGGCTAGCTTCTCACAATAACTTTCCCAAATCTCCACCTACCCCAAACAGAACTACCCAGAAACATTTTAAATGTTTTTAATGCCCTTCTGATAAGACTATACCTCTCCAAATTGCAAAAATAAATTTAATTTTCTACAGACAGGACTGGGCACCCAATACCTAATACCTCTGCATTCTTTAATTGCAAGTTTTTACCAAAACATCACACAGTCTGGATTCACGGTTAACAGAAGATATTGTAAAAAGATAAACATATTTTGAATTCAGAACCACACTGAGGCTCTGGTTCTTAACTTTTTTGTGTGTAAGCTCACCGTCAGGGGCTGTGGTGGCATCGCTATGAGCAATGAAGTGCCTCAGCTCAGCCTAGGACAAATGACAACCTTATCAAGTTCCCTTCCTTTCCTTTCCTTATTCCTAGGGAGTTGTAATTTGGGGGTTTTCATCCTTTCCATATGTTCCAAAGACAGCCTTATTACTGCAAATACATTAGATAAATAACTGAAAACCAGAAGTACCACAGCATATTGTTATTTGTGCACTGTAAGCTCATCTCTTAATTGAAGAACTCCACAATTTGTCTTTTAAATCGAAAATGCCCCATGGGCTGTAACTAGAACCCAAGGCATCCTAACTGCGAATCCAGTAGCAGGGGGAATAAGAGGAGGCTGATGGATATGAAGATATCCCCAGAGAGGGTGGCGCTGGGAATGAACAGAAAGGGTCAGTTCAAAAGACTGATGATGAATGGTAAAGATGTGGCACACACACACAGAGACACACACACACACACACACACAATAGGAAATTACTCAGCCATGAAAAAATAATGAAATGTTGCCATTTGTAACAAAGTGGGTGGAGCTAGAGTATATTATGTTGAGCAAAGTAAGTCAGAGAAAGGCAAATACCATAGGATTTCACTCATATGTAGAATTTAAGAAACAAAATAGATGAACATATGGGAAGGGGAAGAAAAAGGAGAGAGACTTTTACCAATGGAGAACAAACTGAGGGTTGATGCAGGAAAGTGGGTGGGGGATGGGCAAGATTGTTGATGGGGATTAAGGAGGGCACTTGTGATGAGCACTGGGTGTTATATGTAAGTGATGAAGCACTGAATTCTACTCCTGAAACCAGTATCACACTGTATGTTAATGAACTACAGTTTAAAAAAAAAAACAACATTTCAGGGGCACCTGAGTGGTTCAGTCACCTTCAGCTCAGGTCATGATCCCAGGGTCCTGGAATCAAGCCCCACATTGGCCTCCCTGCTCAGTGGAAAGCCTGCCTCTCCCTTTCCCCCTGCAGCTCCCTCTGCTGCTCCCCCTGCTCATGCTCACTCTGTCAAATAAATTTTTAAAATCTTTAAAAAAACAAAAGGCATTTCAATGGGATTCTGTGATAGTCTAGATTAGATTTTCTTTAAAGAGAAAAGGGAAGATAAGAATCACAGGTGTTTTGAGGAATTGTTCAAATCTGGGTTCCATGCTTAAAACTTAACATATGAAGAGGGCCTTATACATTTTTATATTGTTAGGAAGAAAATTATAGAGCTATTATTCCCAAAAGAACCAGAAACCCAACTTTCTATCTCTATAGGTGGCAGGTTGCTTTTAAACCCATACATTTGGGAAAATGCTTTACAGATAAAAAGTATTTACATTACACCAACAGCTCAGGTACAGATATTTGGGTAATCTAGAACTTACTTTTCAATCTCCTGCTCTCTGAAGGCCCACTCCTTCCTTTCCATCACATTCATCATCCTCCTCCTCTTCTCAAACTGGAAGGAGTCACTCAGACTTGGAAGAGTGGCTTCCCAAGCACGCTTCTCCCGGGCACGTTCTATCATCTCAACCTCAGCTTGTCCTGCCGGGAGACCTCGACCTGGATGATGAAGCAAAGCACCTTAGAAGCATATGGACAAACTCATGTACATTTCAGTATTTCATTTATTCCCTTTCAGTTCTTATTCTCTTGAACTTCAAGGGTGATGACAAGACAAAATGATATTAGGAAACATCTTCCTGGTGTGCCTCATAGCTTATCTGTGCCATGTACTGCCTCTTGTTACTTATTCAGCCAGAAGACATTTTAGTTGCACATAAAATGCTAGACAGTATTTGAAGAATATTATCTGACTACTAAATAATCATACCTTGGAATGCCCTATATCAGACAAATCAATATTTTGAAATGCAAGGAAATATCAGTTACTTAAAGAAGGTCACAGCTGGTAAGTGATAGAAATCAGGATTTGAACATGGCAATCTGACCTTTGTGGTCTTATCTACTACTCTATACTCCCTCTCTATTAGAGAAATGAAACAGAAATGAACTCTATAGACAAGCCCATAGCTAACATCATACTCAACAGTGAAGTTGAAAGCTTTTCCTTTAAGATCAGGGACAAAACAAGAGCCTATTCTTATCACTTCTATTCAATATAGTACTAGAAGTCCTACCCAGAGCAATCAGGCAAAGAAGAAACAAAAGCCAACCAAACTGAAAAGGGAGAGGTGAATGGTCTCTGTTGCAGATAACATGACCTTATATATAGAAAACTATAAAGACTATAAAAAACGGTTAGAACTAACAAATGAATTCAGTAAAGTTGCAGGATACAAAATCAACATACAAAAATCAGTTGTATTTTAACAATGAACTATTTTAACAATGAACTACCTAAAAAATAAAGAACACAATCCCATTTATAATAGAATAAAAAATAATAAAATGGGGGGGCACCTGGGTGGCTCAGTCAGTTAAGCATCTGCCTTCAGCTCAGGTCATGATCCCAGGGTTCTGGAATTGAACCCCTCCTCGGCTCCTAACTCAGTGGGGAGGCTGCTTCTCCTGCTTCTTCTGACCCTCCCCACCCCACTTGTGCGTGCTCTCTCTCTCAAATAAATAAAATCTTAAAATAATAATAGTAGTAGTAGTAATAATAATAATAATAATAATAGGAATAAATTTAACCAAGGAGATAAAAGATCTATGCACTAAAAACTATGAAATACTGATGAAAGAAATTGAAGATGACAAAAGTAAAGGGAAAAATATCCCATGTTCATGGATTGGAAGAATTAATTTGTTAAAATATACATACTACCCAAAGCCATACACAGATTCAGTATAATTCCTAGTAAGATTCAAAGACATTTTTTACAGAAATAGAAAAAACAGGGGCATCTGGGTGGCTCAGTGGGTTAAGCCTCTGCCTTCGGCTCAGGTCATAATTTCAGGGTCTGGGGATTGAGCCCCACATCAGGCTCTCTGCTCAGCGATGAGCCTGCTTCCCCCTCTCTCTCTGCCTGCCTCTCTGCCTACTTGTGATCTATATCTCTGTGTCAAATAAATAAATAAAATCTTTTTAAAAAAATAGAAAAAACAACCTTAAAATTAATATGGAAACATAAAAAACTCCCAAAGAGCCAAAGCAATTTTGAGAAGGAAGAACAAAGCTGAAGGCATAACACTTCCTAGTTTCAAACTATATTATAAAGCTACAGTCATCAAAATAATACAGTACTGGCATAAAAACAATCACATAGACCAATGAAACAGAATCAAGAGCCCAGAAATAACCCCAAATATAGTCAACTAATATTTGACAAGGGAGCCAAGGATACTCAACGGGGGAAAGATACTTTCCTCAGTAAGTGGGGCTGGAAAAATTGGATATTTACATGTAAAAGAGTGAAACTGAATCCCTAACTTACATCAATCACAAAAATTGACTTGAAATGGATTAAATACTTAAATGTAAAACTCCTAGAAGAAAGCATAGGGAGAAAGCTTCTTGATATTCGTCTTGGCAATGGTTTTTTTGGTATATGGCACCAAAAGCACAAATGACAAAAGCAAAAATAAACAAAAATGAGACTGCATCAAACTAAAAAGCTTCCGCACAGCAAAAGAAATAAGTAACAAAATGAAATGGCAACCTATAGAGTGGAAGAAAATATTTTCAAACCATACATCTGATAAGGGGTTAATATCCTAAATATATTAGGAACTACTACAAATCAAAAAACCAAAATAATGTGATTTAAAAATGGACAAAGGACCTAAACAGACATTCTTCCAAAGAAGATATACAAATGGCCAGCAGGTACATGGAAGGCGCCCAATATCACAAATTATCAGAGAACTACAAAAGAAAAACACAAGAAGATAGTACTTCAAAGCTGTTAGGATAGTTGTTTTAAAAAAGACAAGAGATAACAAATGCTGGCAAGGATATAGAGAAAAGGGAACCCTAGTACACTGTTGGCAAGAATATAATTGCTATAGTCACTATCAAAGACAGTATGGAGCTTACTCAAAAATTAAAAATAGAGGTATCATATGATTCAGCAATTCCACTTCTGGGTATATATCTGAAGGAAATGAAATCACTATCTCAAAGAGATATCTGTACCCTGCCATGTTCACTGTAGCATTATTTACAGTAGCTAAGACATGGAAACAACTTAAGTGTTCATCAACATATGACTATGTAAAAAAATGATATAAATGTATATAATTCCTATATAACATTAAATATAATTAACATATTAAATTATTACTATGTGAGATAACAAAATTTATCATATATGTAATATTTAATATAATTAATACTGACTATAATTAATGTGATAAATTTTATTATTATATGTAATATAAAATATTTAAAATTCAGCCATACAAAAAGGAAATCCTGCCACTTGTGAAAACATGAATTAAACTTGAGGGCATTATGCTAAGTAAAATCAGTCAGACAGAAAAAAACAAAAATTGTGTGATCTCACTTATATCTGGAATCTAAAAAAAACTGAATTCATAGAAACAGGGAGTAGACTGATGATTGCCAGGGGCAAGGAAGTGGGAGAAATGGGTGAAAGCAGTCAAAGGGTACAAACTTACAGTTATATGATGAATAAGTTCTGGATATCTAACATACAGCATAATGACTATAGTTAAAAATACTATACTGTAGGGGCACCTGGGTGGTTCAGTGGTTAAAGCCTCTGCCTTTGGCTCGGGTCATGATCTCAGGGTCCTGGGATCGAGTCCCACATCGGGCTCTCTCTGCTCAGCAGGGAGCCTGCCTCCTCCTCCTCTCTCTCTCTGCCTGTCTCTCTGCCGACTTGTGATCTGTCTGTCAAATAAATTAAAAAAAAAATACTATACTGTATACTTGAAAGCTAACCAGAGAGTAGACCTCAAATGTTCTCACCACACATACCAAAAAAAAAAAAAAAAAAAAGGTACTATGTGAGTGATGGGTGTGTTAAGTAATTGTGGCAATCATTTTGTAAAATATATATATATATATAAAATCATCACATGGTATGCCTTAAACGTATATGATATGTCAATTATATCTCAATAAAGCTGGAAAAAAAATGAACTATACATAAGTAAAAATATAACACTAGTCTTTTATTTAATTTTTACATACATGATATTTTACTATAAGTATCACTCAGCAACTTGCTTTTTTACTCAATTTTGTCTTGGGGACACTAGTCACACTAATAGAAAGAGATCTAATTTCATTCTTCCATTGTAGGACTCAACCAGAATTTAAGCTATCTTCTAAAAACTGATGTTTTAGATTGCTTCAATTTTTGAATACACATAATAATGCTGCAAAAAACATCCTTGTACTGCTCTCATTATGTCCATATGAAAATTTCTCTAGGATCCTTAGAAGGACCTAAAGTCTAGCAGCTAGATCATAAAATATAATCAGTTTAAATTTTTCTGGATATTGCCAAACTTGCCTCCCAGAATTTTCCTCAAGCCTTCTGAGATTCCCCAGGTGCTCTCCCACAGCCCATGCTTCCTTACTTCCTCCCACATTGTTTCTGCCTAATCTCAGTTGCTTTTTGTAGTCCTAACAAATACTTAGTAGTTGTTCACAGATTTTCTTTACTTTTTTTTTTTTTTTTTTGTAGTTTCACTGAAAGTGTACCTTGTGGGAGTTGTGTTGTGCTTATTGCTTTTGTGTGGTTTCTGGGAAAAGAAGAGCAAAGATACTGACTTACATATACACAGTTATACTGGAAATAGGGATTTGGATTAGCATTGCTTGAAGGTCTAAAATATTTAGGGGAGATATAATATTTATTTATTCAAGCAGGAGTCTTCCCATTTATAAACATGGTATGCTCCTCTTTTTATCAAATCTTTGTTCACATGCTTAAGGAACACTTTATATTTTTCTCCATAATGCTATACACATGTTTTTGTTAAGTGACTTTCCTAGGTTGTTATTTGTTGCTTTAAGATTTTATTTTCAAATATAATCTTATATATTTATAGACATAGCTCATATATAAGAAAGCTGTTGATCTTTGTATGTCAATTCCATAATCACCTACCTTCAACTCAGGTTCTTTGTTCTGGTAATTTGTAATTTCATTTGATTTTCTAAATGAGTAAATTGTCTACAAGTATAGTTTTGCTTTTTATTTCTAATCCTCATACCTGAATTTTTCCCTCTTACTGCACTGAGTCAGCATTTCTCAATCAAAAAGTCAGCATCACTCAATCAGTGATATCACTGCTATACTGAGCAAACACTTATTTCCTATATGGGACTGCTGAATGCAGGATAGGATATTTAGTATCCATGCCATCCTACATCCCAAGCCCCATCCCATGTGCTAAATGCCAGGAACACATCCTAATCATCACTATATTAAAAATGTAGAGGAAGGACTTGTGGGGAGATGGCACAACAGGAAGATCCTAGGCTTGTCTCATCCAACAGATGCAACTAGATACAACCCCATCAGTGTAAATAACCAGAAAAAAACCAAAAAAACAAAAAACAAAGACTAGAAGAACAGACTTCACACCTATATGTTGAAAAGAGGCCACACTAAGGAGGGTAGGAAAGGCAAAGACATAGTGGGAGCCAAAGAGACCTGCAGGACTGTCCACCAAAGGGAAGAATGCAGTGAGTAGATGCAGAACCCATATCAGGTACCCCAGGCACAGGGGACAGGCACCAGCAAGAGGAATCCCTGTAACATTTGGCAGAGGGGCCCAGCTTTGCCATCTCTTAAAATCAGTATGGCTTAGCACCTGGAACTTTAAAAAAAAAATCAGTGGGCTCAGCTCTGGGAGAGTGGAGGATGAGAGAAAACTGAGCCCCTACCCTTAAAGAGACAGCACAATAAATAGCTCCACTGAGATTCAACTTAGAAGCAGAAATTTGATGAGCATCTGGGATATACAAGAGGGGGGTTTATTTACTATCTCAGAGTTTGTGCTGGAAGGGCAGGGATCTTTGGGAGACTCCTCAAGGAACAGTTGGCAGGGGCCATTTCCCACCTCCACCCTCCAGTGTAGATATATGGACAATTGCCAGAATCAGCACAGCAGGAATAATCACCACCAACCTTTCTAATAGCATACCCTGCCCCACAGTCTTCTGAAGATCTGCCCTCTCCAACCAAGCTGGCCTCAGCAGAGTTGTCCCAGGCAGCTGCAGGTCACCTCCGTACATACTGACAGACCTTGCTGACACTACTAACTCTGATCCCATGTCTCCTGTGGAACCATCCTTGGCAAAAGTCCATCCAAGGCTGGCATTATGCAAGCAGCCCAAAAAGGGGCCACCACCACTCCAAGCAATTCCTGTCCCAAGGAGAGGGGAAGATAACCACACATATCAGTCCAACCACACATAGCAGTGGGCTGGGGGCAGATTTATGAACTAACTGCTGGTCCCACTCACCAACAAAACTATCTCAAGGGACAATACAGGAAGAATACCTTGCTGTTCAGTGCTACTGAAGCTCTGGCAAACCCCTGGTCTGACTCAACTCAAGCTCAAGGCAATCCCAGACTGGCAAAATTAAAACATGGGACCGAACCCTGCCCACAACAGGCAAAGAGCTTTTGCAGATGACTAGACTGAAGGTAAACACAAATCAGCCACAACAGTAGGGCACAAACAACATGCACAGAAGACACCCCTGAAATTCCAGGGTCTGGTGAAAAGGGGAATTGTAATGCAAGGCACTACAGGACCACCTCTTCATACATCCATGACTTTCAGGAGCAGATGTAGCTGACTTTTATAACACATAGAAACAGACACAGAGAATTAGACAAAATGGGGATGCAGAAGAATATGTCCCAAATGAAAGGACAGGAGAAAATCACAATAAGGACAGGGAAAAATCATAAGAAATCTAAATGAAATGGAGACAAGCAATATGCTTGGTAGGGAATAGTAATCGTCATAAACATACTGAAATGGAGAAAAGAGTGGACTCAGTGAGACACACAACAAAGAGAGAAAACAAAAAAGAACCAATCAGAAATGAAGAACTCAATAACTGAAGTTAAAAATACACTGGAGAGAAAAAAATAGTACACTGGAGGACGCAGATGAATATTTCAGTGACTGGAGGACAGAGTAATGGAAAGCAATCAAGCTGAACAGGAGAGAAAAAAGAATAATAAAAATGAAAATAGATTAAGGAAACTCAACAACATCAAGTGTAATAACACTTGCATTATAAGGATCCAAGAAAAAGAGAAAAGGGTGGGGGGAAGAAAATTTTATTTGAAGAAATAATAGCTGAAAACTCTCCAAATCTGGAGAGGGAAACAGAAATCCAGATACAGGAGGCACAACATGCCCCCAACAAAATCAACTCAAGGAGGTCCACACCAAAGCACATGGTAATTAAAATGGCAGAAAGTAGTGATAAAGAATTTTTAAAGCATCAAGAAAAAAAAAGTAGTTATATACAAGAAATACCCTGTAAGACAACAAGCTGATTTTTCAGAAGAAACACTGCAGGCCAGAAGAGAGTGGCATGATATATTCAAAGTGCTGAAAGAGAAAAATGTGTAACCAAGAATACTCTATCCAACAAAGCTATCACTCAGAATAGAAGGAGAGAGAAAAAGTTTGCCAGGGAGACAGAAGTTGGGGGAATTCATGACCACTAAACCAGCCTTATGTGAAATGTTAATGGAGACTCTGTGAGTGGAAAGGAAAGACCATAAGCAGGAGTAAGAAAAGTAGGAAGCACAAAACCAGTAAAATAAAGTATATCTATAAAAATCAGCCAAGGGAATCACAAAATAAAAGGACGTAAAGTGTAACACCATATACCTAAAATATGGCAGGGGAGAAGAATAAAAATTTAGTGCTTTTAGAATGAGTTCAAACTTAAGTGGCCATCAACCTAATATAGACTGCTACATGCATAAGATGTTACATATAGACCTAAAGGTAACCACAAATCAAAAACCAGTAATAGAAATGCAAAATATAAAGAGAAGGGAACCAAAGTATATCAATAAAGAAAGCTAGCAAACCTTGAAAGAGGAGAACGAGAAAAGAAAGGAATTTAATAAGAACTACAAAAACAACCATAAAACACGTAACAAAATGGCAATAAGTATATACCTCTCAGTAATTACTTTGAATGTAAGTGAACTAAACATTCTAATCAAAGGACATAGGGTGACAGAATAGATAAAAAAGCAAGACCCATCAGGGCACCTGGGTAGCTCAGTTGGCTAAGCATCTGACTCTTGGTTTTGGCTCAGGTTGTGATCTTAGGATTGTGAGATCAAGCCTGTGTGGGACTCCATGCTCAGAACAAAGTCTATCCCACAGATATCCCTCAGAACAAAGTCTATCTTCTTCCCTTTACTCCTCCTCCACTCCTCCTCCCCCAACTCACACACTCTCTCAAACAAATAAATTAGTAAGTAAATAAGTAAGTAAAATCTTAAAAAAAAAAAAAAAACAACAAAGCAAGACCCATCTATATACTGCCCACAAGAGACTCACTTCAGACATAAAGACATATGCATGCAGACTAAAAGTAAAAAAATGCAAAAGCATTTATTATGCAAATGAAAGTGAAAGAAAGCCAGGTGGCAACACTTTTATTAGACAAAATAGGCTTTAAAACAAAGACTATAACAGAAGACAAAGAAGGACAGTATATAATCACACAGGGAACCATTGAACAAGAAGATGGGAACACCCGAAAATATATAGCAGCTAATAAGAAACTTAAAGGGAGCAACTGATACTAACACAATAATAGTAGGGGACTTTAACATCCTTTATATCAATGGATAGGTCATCTAAACAGTAAATGATTAAGGAAACAGTGGCTCTGAATGACACATTTGACCACATGGATCTAACAGATATATTCAGAACATTCCATCTTAAAACAGTGGAATACACATTTTTTTCAAGTGCATATGGAACATTCTCCAGAACAGATCACATTATTAGGCCACAAAGCAAGTCTCAACAGGTTCACAAAGACTGAAGTACCATGCATCTTTTCCAACCACAACAGTATGAAACTAGACATCAACCACAGGAAAAAAAAAAATCTGGAAAAACACACATACATAGAGGCTAAGTTACAGGCTACTAAACAATGAATGGGTCAACCAAGAAATCAAAGAGGAATTGAAAAATATATGGAGACAAATGAAAATGAAAACACAATGGCCTAAAATCTTTGACATGCAGGAAAGCAATTTTAAAGGGAAGTTTATAGCAATATAGGCCTACCTCAAGAAGCAAGAAAAACTTCAAATAAACAACCTAACATTACACCTAAGGGAGCTAAAAAAAAAAAAACAAAAAACGCAAAGCCCAAAACTAGCAGAAGAAAGGAAATAATAAAGATTAGAGAATGAATAAATATAGAAAATTTTTAAAAAAACAATAGAGCAGATCAATGAAACCAGGAGCTGGTTCTTTGAAAAGATCAACAAAATTGATAAACCTTTAGCCAGACTCATCAAAAGAAAAAGAAAAAGAGAGAGCTCAAAAATACATCAGAAATGAAAGACGAGAAATAACAACCAATACCACAGAAATACCAAGGGTTATGAGACTATTATGAAAAATTATATGCCAACAAACTGGATAACCCAGAAGAAATAGAAACATATAACCTCCCAAACTTGATCAGGAAGAAACAGAAAATGTGAACAGACTGATCACCAGCACGAGAGATTGAATCAACAATCAAAAAACTTTGACAAACAAAAGTCTAGGACCAGACATCTTCAAAGGTGAATTCTACCAAACATTTAAAGAGTTAATACCTATTCTTCTCAAACTATTCTGAAAAATAGAAGAGGAAAGAAAGCTTTCAAATTCATTCTATGAGGCCACCTGTACTCTGATACCAAAACCAGACAAAGACACTACAAAAGGGGCACCTGGGTGGCTCAGTGGGTTAAAGCCTCTGCCTTCGGCTCAGGTCATGATCTCAGGGTCCTGGGATCGAGCTCCGCATCGGGCTCTCTGCTCAGTGGGGAGCCTGCTTCCTCCTCTCTCTCTCTCTGCCTGCCTCTCTGCCTACTTGTGATCTCTCTCTCTCTGTCAAATAAATAAATAAAATCTTTAAAAAAAAAAAAAGACACTACAAAAAATGAGAGACAGACTGAGGGAACTATAGACCAATATCTCTGATGAACAGAAATGCAAAATCTTCAACCAGATATTAGCAAACCAAATTGAACAAATCATTTACCAAGATCAAATGGGATTTTTTCCTGAGATACAAGGGTGGTTCAGTATCAACCAACATGATATATCACATCAACAGCACAAAGTATAAAAATCATATGAAATACCAAGGAATAAACTTAACAAGGAGGGGTGCCAGGGTGGCTCAGTCATTAAGCAACTGCCTTCAGCTCAGGTCATGATCCCAGGGTTCTGGGATCAAGCCCCACATCGGGCTCCCTGCTCAATAGGAAGTCTGCTTCTCCCTCTTCCACTCCCCTTGCTTGTGCTCCCTCTCTTGCTGTGTCTCTCTCTGTCAAATAAATAAATAAAATCTTAAAAAAAAAAAAAAAACCCTTAACCAAGGAGGTAAAAGACCTCTACTCTGAACACTATAAAACACTGATGAAAGAAATTGAAGATGATACAAATGGATATTCCATGTTCATATATTGGGAGAACAAATATTGTTAAAATGTCTATACTACATAAAGCAACCTTAAAAGCAGATTTAATGTACTCCTATCAAAATACCAACAGTATTTTTCACAGAACTAGAACAAATAATCCTAACATTTGAATGGAACCACAAAAAGACTCCAAATAGACAAACCAATCTTGGGAAACAAAACAAAACAAAACTGGCGGTGTCACAATCCCCAAATCCAAAATATACTACAAAGCTATAGTAATCAAACAGTATGGTACTGGCACAAAAACAGACACATAGATCAACAGAAGAGAACAGAAAGCCCAGAAATAAATCCACAATTTTATGGTCAACTAATTTTCCACAAAGGAGGCAAGAACATGCAATGGGAAAAAGTCTCTTCAACAAATGGTGTTGAGAAAACCAAATAGCTACACACAAAAGAATGAAACTGGACTACTTTCTTACACCACACACAAAAATACACTCAAAATGGATTAGAAACCTAAATATGAGACCTAAAACCATAAACATTCTAGAAGAGAACACTGGCAATAATTTCGCTGAATTGGTCACAGCAACATTTTTCTAGATAGTCTCCCAAGGCAAGGGAAACAAAAGCAAAAATAAACTACTGGGACTACAATAAAAAGCTTCTGCACAGCAAAGGAAACAATCAACAGAACTAAAAGACAACATATTGAATTAAAGAATATATTTGCAAATGACATATTTGACCAAGGGTTAGTATCCAAAATATAGAAAGAACTTTTACAACTCAACACACACACACACACACACAGTCATTTCTCCAAAGAAGACATACAGATGGCCAACAGACACAAGAAAAGATGTTCAGCATCACTCATCAACAGGAAAATGCAAATCAAAAACACCACCAGAGATCATCTCACACCTGTCAGAATGGCTAAAATAAGAAATCACAAGTGTTGGCAAAGATGTGGAGAAAAAGGAACCTTGATGTTGGTGGGAATGCAAAATTTTTTAAAAAGATTTATATATTTATTTGAGAGAGAGTGCATGAATGAGTGCGGGGAGGGTCAGAGGGAAAGGGAGAGAATCTCAAACAGACTCCCCACTGAGCATGACTCCGATGCGGGCGTTGGTATCATGACCTAAGTCAAAATTAAGAGTCCAACACTCAACAAACTAAGCCACCCAGGTGCCCCAAAACATTTTTTAAGATTTCATTTTTAAATAATCTCTATACCCAACATTTCTGCAACCATTGTGGAAGACAGCATGTAGGTTATTCAAAAAAATGAAAACTAGAATTACCATACGACCCAGTACTTGAACTACTAGGCATTTATCCAAAGAATACAAAAGCACTAATTTCCAAAGTTATACGTACCCCTATGTTTATAGCAGTGTTATTTATAATAGGTGGATTATGGGAGCAACCCAAGTGTCCATAGAATTATAAATGGATAAATAAGAAGTGGCATATATACACAATAGAATATTATTCAGCCATAAAAAAGAATGAAATCTTGTCATTTGCAATAACATAGAGCTAGAGAAAATAATGCTAAGTGAAATGTCAGTCACAGAAAGACAAATACCATATGATTTTACTCAAGTGGAAATTCAGAAGCAAAACAAACCAACAAAGAAAAACAAAAAGAAAAACAAAAAATAGACTCTTAAATATAGAGAACTGGTTACTGGGAGGGAGGAAGGAGGGAAATAGATGATGAGGATTAAAGAATAAACTTATTGTGATGAGTGTTAGTAATGTATAGAACTGTTGAAACACTATCTTATACGCCTGGAATTAATATAACACTGTATGTTAATTAATGAAATTAAAATTTAAAAATTGTTTTTTCCAAAAAATGAAGTGCAAAAGCAGGCGGACAGTACATGAACAAATGAGTGTGGCTGTGTTCCAATAAAACCTCTTTAGAGTCACTGAACTCTTAATTTCATGCAATTTTCACATGCTACAAAATAGGATTTTTTTTTCATCTATTTTATAGTGTAAAAGCCATTCTTAGTATTCAAGCTATATAAAAAAAGGCAATAGGTCAATTTGGCTTTTGGACCATAGTCTGCCAATCCTAACGTAGAGTTTTAATACTTGCTTCTTTTTTGAAGAAATTATCATCTTTACGGGGCATATGGGTGGCTTGGTAGGTTAAACATCTGCCTTTGGCTCACTCAGGTCATGACCTCAGGGTCCTAGGATGGAGCCCTGCATTGGGCTCTCTGCTCAGTGAGAAGCCTGGTTGTCTCTCTCTCTCTGCCCCTCCCTTTGCTTGTGCCTTCTCCTCTCTCAAATGAATAAATAAAAACTTTTTTTTCAAATACTTTATTTATTTATTTGACAGAGAGAGAGAGAGACAGCGAGAGAGAGAACACGAGCAGGGGGAGTGGGAAAGAGAGAAGCAGGCTTCCCACTGAGCAGGAAGCCGGATGCAGTGCTTGATTGCAGGATCCTGAGATCATGACCTGAGCTGAGGGCACATGCTTAACGACTGAGCCACCCGAGCACCCCCCAAAAAAACTTTTTAAAAAATTATCATCTTGAATGAGAGGCAAGATGGTGGAGGAGTAGCAGATTGAAATGACATCAGGTCCCGGAGTTCAGCTGAACACCTACAAACTCAAAAGGAGAGGAGCAATTCTAGGAACAAAAAGGTAGATTTCCTTTCTGATTTCACTTTCTGAAAGTAGGATGTGGGGAGAAGTGAATCAAAAGCAACAGGAAGATGGACCAGGGGATGGGGGGGCTCCCGGCAAGCAGTGGAGCACAAAATCAGAAATTTAGAAGTCTGCTTCACTGAGGGACATCACTCCAGAGGCTAAGCGGGGGTGAAGCCCTCGTGGGGACAGTGTGGTCTCAGGTCCCACAGGGTCACAGAAAGATTGGGGGTGTCTGAGTGTGTCAGAGCTGCCAGGTATCAGAGCGGGGAAGCCAACTACAGAAACAGAGCCAAAGAGTGAGCTTTCAGATCGGAGTTACCTTAAACCATGATCCAAGGCACAGGTGGGTCACTGCTCTTTGAGCAGGGACCCCACAAGTGGCAGATCCAGGGAGACTCACCTTCCTCCTCTGGGAGAAGTAGCGCAGCAGGAATCTGCTGGGTTTGGAGACTCCAAATGGGACTGTGCGCCAGAGATAGAAATGTTCAGTCACAGGCCGGGTGAGCTCAGAGTGTGGCCAGAGACCAGGGAGACAAGAGTGATTGCTTATATCTGAGGGCACACTGAGGAGTGGGGCCCCGAGCTCTTGGCTCCTCTGGGCCAGAGATTGGGAGGCCACCATTTTCATTTCCATCCTCCAAAGCAGTACAGAAAGCGTTCAGGGAACAAAAGCTCCGAGAGCGAACCAAGCAGATTACTTAGCCTGGTCCCTGGCAAGGGTGGTGCAATTCTGCCTCAGGCAAAGACATCTGAGAATCTGCAACAGGCCCCTCCCACAGAATATCAGCAAGAACATCCAGCCAAGACCAAGCTCACCGATCAAGGAGAACAGCGGAACTCCAGAGCTAGGGGAAAGCAACGCATAGAATTCGTGGTTTTTTCCCCATGATCCTTTAGTTTTGCAGTTAAGTTTTTAAAAATATTTCTTTAAAAGATTTTATTTATTTATTTGACAGAGACTCAGCAAGAGAGGGAACACAAGCAGAGGAGCAGCAGAGTGAAAGGGAGAAGCAGGCTTCCCACAGAACAGGGAGCCCGATGTGGGGCTCATCCCAGGACCCTAGCATCATGACCTGAGCTGAAGGCAGATGCTTAATGACTGAGTCACCCAGGCGCCCTAGTTTTTTTATCTTATCCTATTTTTTTTAACATTTCCTCTTTCCTCTTTTAATGTTTTTAAACTAGTTTATCTTAACAATACCTTTCTAAAGGAAAAAATCTTTTTAAACCTTCATTGTTATATCATATTTTATCCCTTTATTGTATTTAACCTTATTTTTTGTATGCATGTAGGTTTTTAAAAAAATTTTGGGGTACAATTTCTTCTAATCAAAATATACCCTAATCTAGCACATGGATTTGTTCTAGTCTCCAACCTGAGTACATTCCCTCCTCTTTTTTTTCTTTTTCCAACCAACTTATCTCATCAATTCTTTTTTTAGAATTTTTTAAATTCTCATTTATACAGTCATATTCCACCCCTTCATCATGTTTACCCTTATTTTTGTATATATATAAGTTTTTCTTTCTTTAAAATTTTGGGAGGTAGTTTCTTCAAAGAGACCAAAATACACCCAAAATCAAGTGGGTGGCTCTGTTCTATTCACCAGTCTAATGTGTGTGTAATGTGTAAATTTTTTACACACAGTCTAATGTGTAAAATTTTTTTAATTTTTATTTCTTTTTTTCCCCTTTTCCTCTCCTCCCCAGTTTTGGATTCTTCCAATTTGGTTAGCGTACATTTTTCTGGGGTTTTTGTCACCCTTTTAGTATTTTATTCTCTCATTCATATATTCCTGTCTGGATAAAATGACAAGGCAGAAAAACTTACCACAAAAAAAACACAAAGCAGTACCGATGGCTAGGGACCTAATCAGTATGGACATCGGTAATATGTCAGAACTAGAGTTCAGAATGACAATTCTCAAGGTGCTAGCTGAGCTCAAAAAAGGCATGAAAGATATTAGAGAAACACTTTCTGGAGAAATAAAATCCCTTTCTGGAGAAATAAAAGAACTAAAATCTAACCAAGTTGAAATAAAAAAAGCTATTAATGAGGTGCAATAAAAAATGAGGCAGAAGAGAGAATTAGTGATATAGAACACCAAATGATGGAGAATAAAGAAACTGAGCAAAAGAGAGACAAACAACTACTGGACCACAAAGAGAATTCGAGAGATAAGTGATACCATAAGATGAAACAATATTAGAATAATTGGGATTCCAGAAGAAGAAAGAGAGAGGGGCGTGAATTATAGTAGAGAATCTCCCTAATATGGCAAAGGGAACAAGCATAAAAATCCAGGAGGAACAGAGAACCCCCCTCAAAATCAATAAGTATAGGTCCACACCCCATCCTCTAATAGTAAAACTTACAAGTCTTAGTGACAAAGAGAAAATCCTGAAAGCAGCTCAGGACAAGCTATATGTCTGTAAAATACCATGGTAGAAATATTAGATTGGCAGAAGACTTATCCACAGAGACTTGGCAGGCCAGAAAGAACTGGCATGATATATTCAGGGCACTAAATGAGAAGAGTATACAGCCAAGAAGACTGTATCCAGCTAGGCTATCATTGAAAATAGAAGGAAAGATGAAAAACTTCCAGGACAAAAAGAAATTAAAAGAATTTGCAAACACCAAACCAGCCCTACAGGAAATATTGAAAGCATTTCTTTAAGCAAAGAGAGAGCCTAAAAGTAATAGACCAGAAAGGAACAGAGACAGTATACAGTAACAGTCACCTTACAGGCAATATAATGGCACTAAATTCATATCTCTCAATAGTTACCCTGAATGTAAGTGGGATAAATGCCCCAATCAAAAGACACAGGGTATCAGAATGGACAAAAAACCAAAACCCATCAATATGCTGTCTACAAGAAACTCATTTTAGACCCAAAGATACCTCCAGATTTAAAGTGAGGGGGTGGAAAACAATTTACCATGCTAACAGACATTTAAAAAAACCTGGGGTGGCAATCCTTATATCAGATCAATTAGATTTTAAGCCAAAGACTATAATAAGAGATGAGGAAGGACACTATATCATACTCAAAGGAACTGTCCAACAAGAAGATCTAACAATTTTAAATATCTATGCGCTAACGTGGGAGCAGCCAACTATATAAACCAACTAATAACAAAATCAAAGAAACACATCGACAAGAATACAATAATAGTAGGGGATTTTAACACTCCCCTCACTGAAATGGACAGATCATCCAAGCAAAAGATCAACAAGGAAATAAAGGCCTTAAATGACACACTGGACCGGATGGATATCACAGATATATACAGAACATTCCATCCCAAAGCAACAGAATACATATTCTTCTCTAGTCCACATGGAACATTCTCCAGAATAGATCACATCCTGGGTCACAAATCAGGTCTCAACTGGTACCAAAAGATTGGGATCATTCCCTGCATATTTTCAGACCACAATGCTCTGAAGCTATAACTCAATCACAAGAGGGAAGTTGAAAAGAACTCAAATATATGGAGGCTAAAGAGCATCCTACTAAAGAATGAATGGGTCAATCAGGAAATTAAAGAAGAATTGAAAATTGAAAAAATTCATGGAAACAAATGATAATGAAAACACAACTGTTCAAAATCTGTGGGACACAGCAAATGTGGTCCTGAGAGGAAAGTATATAGTGATACAAGCCTTTCTCAAGAAAGAAGAAAAGTCTCAAGTACACAACCTAACTTCTACACCTAAAGGAGCTGGAGAAAAAAACAGCAAAGAAAACCTAAACCCAGCAGGAGAAGAGAAATCATAAAGATCAGAGCAGAAATAAATGAAATAGAAACCAAAAGAGTAGTAGAACAGATCAACGAAACTAGGAGCTAGTTCTTTGAAAGAATTAATAAGATTGATAACCCCCTGGCCAGACTTATGAAAAAGAAAAGAGAAAAGAGCCAAATAAATAAAATCATGAATGAAAGAGGAGAGATCACAACCAACACCAAAGAAATACAAAAAATTATAAGAATATATTATAAGCAACTATACTCCAGCAAATTTGACAATCTGGAAGAAATGGATGCATTTCTAGAAACATATAAACTACCAAAACTGGACCAGGAAGAAATAGAAAACCTGAACAGACCCATAACCAGTAAGGAGATTGAAGCAGTCATCAAAAATCTCCCAAAAAACAAGAGCCCAGGAACAGACAGCTTCCCAGGGGAATTCTACCAAACATTTAAAGAGGAATTAATACCCATCCTCCTGAAACTCTTCCAAAAAATAGAAATGGAAGGAAAATTTCCAAACTCATTATATGAGGCCAGCATTACCTTGATACCAAAACCAGACAAAGACCCCATCAAAAAAGAGAATTACAGACCAATATCCTTCATGAACACAGATGCAAAAATTCTCACCAAATACTAGCCAATAGGATCCAACAGTACATGATTCATATCTTTCTTTAGTCCTGGGAAATTCTCAGCCATTTATCTTTCTCAGCCATTATCTTTTTCTTGCATTGCTTCTCCACCATTCTATTATAGGATCTTATAATCCTATCCCCCATTGCTCTTACCTTTTTTTCTTTTTTAACCTTATTCTACCTTTGAATATTGCATTCTGGAATATTTGTTCATTTACTCTCTCATTTCACTAATTTGTTCTTCAGCACTGCCTAGTTTACTACTGAGCTCATTTTATTTCAAACTTCATAGTTTTCCTTCCCAGTGATTGCAACTGGTTCTTTTTCATAGCTCCCACTCTCGTTTTCATGCTTTATCCCTCTTTGTCTCTTTGAGGATTTAAGAAGTATTCCCCAAGTCCTTTTCAGATTGCTCCATTTGCTCTGTTTGCTCAGGAATTTATTCTCTCTCTCTCTTTTTTAACTTTTTGTGGATCACTCCTGGTACCTGTGTTCTTTAGATGTTTTGTGATTCTTGGGTTGAGATCATCTGTAGAGTTCTCTCATGAGCACCCTGGGTAGTAACACTCTATGACCTGGCAAAAGGGATAGCTCTCCAGCCTCATTCTTTAGAGCCCTGCCCATTATCATAAGATGAGGAGTTCAACAGACTATGCCCAGCTGAACCTACTCTACTCTTAGAGACCTTGGAATTCCTTGAACAAATGGCCCAAGCCTCCTTGCAGTATCTACATGGACCTCTTCCTAGAATTCAGACTCCCCTGGGCAGACTATATGCTGCTGTTTGTCCACTCCCCTCCAGTTTTTCTTAAGATTTCATTCATCTAACAGAGAGAGAGAGACAGAAAAAAATCACAAGCACAAGGAGCAGCAGAGGGAGAGGGAGAAGCAGGCTCTTCACCAAGCAAGCCCAATGTTGGGCTTGATCCCAGGACCCTGGGATCATGATCTGAGCTGAAAGAAGATGTTTAACCAACTGAGCCACCCAGGTGCCCCTGTTTATTCATCCTTAAACCCAAGGAGTAGCCACGTGGCAGCTGTTTACAGGGATATGAATGCAGAGATTGGAAAAACAAAGTGAAGTAATCACATGCATACATGACAGGCCCCTCATGATGTGGAACAGAGCCAGAGAAAAAAGTAAGTCACAGGCAGCCTCTTTTCTTGCTGCCCCATTCAACCAAAGAATCCCAAGGAACCTAAGAATTTTCCATTTAAACTTGTCCTTTCAACTTTTTATAAAGATATATTTGTAGGGACGCCTGGGTGGCTCAGTGGGTTAAGCGTCTGCCTTCGGCTCAGGTCATGATCCTAGGGTCCTGGGACCGAGTCCTGTATTGGGCTCCTTGCTCAGCGGGGAGCCTGCTTCTCTCTCTGCCTCTCCCTGCCACTCTGCCTTCTTGTGCATGCTCTCTCTCTCTGAAAATAAGTATTTTTTTAAAAAATAGAAAAAAAGATGTATTTGTGAAAAATACAGATCTTTTTCCTTAAAATATTTTACTTAACAGATATTAACTTGATTTATCATTTTAAAACATCTATACATATAGTATATAGGCCTCCATTTAAGCTCCTACTCAGGGCCTTACAAATGAGGGGGTAGACCTGACTCAGTGGTTTTTACTGATACTTCAACATCTGTGTTGGCAGGCACTGGGCTTCAGTCCCACCTGTGGGCAGGAGAAAAGTCCTGCTTCTTCTAGTTCAGGCAGGCATTTCAAATCTGGCTCCCCACCATTCACAGTCCCTGCTCATCATCATAGGCTCCCACCTATTTCTTCCTTTTAGTTAGTCTACACTTCTAAACTATGGAAATTTTCTTCCTTTCTTAAAAAGTATATATGTGTATACAAACACACTAATAAACATATAACCAATATATATTTTCATATATATACACACTAATACGTATACATATTCAGAGCAGAAGGGAAAAGTTTCAGCATATTTTTAATCTGTCTGAAACCTCATCTGAAAATCTCATCTCAAAGTAGAGCCTCTACTTTCAAGTATGGATGTAAAGAATCTTCTGAATTTGTAAGGTGAGCCAGGAAACAAGAACCAAATTAGGTCTCAGATATGAACATCTTTACTGTCTATGACACAGACTTGACCAGAGCAAACTGTCACAACTGGGAAACAAAAGTAACTCATTTTAATAAAAATCATTACAGTATACCAACTATCTCTAACACCTAGGAGGAGCTGGCTTCTCTGGCTCTCAGTTTCCCAGCTACAATCAAGTGAGTTCAAGAAGCTAATGTCTAGTCATTTCCAAAAGCCCCTTTCCGGAACCCTCTTACACTGGGTTCCAGTGGAAATGCAAATTGGTGCAGCCACTTTGGAAAACAGTGTGGAGATCCCATAAGAAATCAAAAATAGCCTAGGGCGGGCGCCTGGGTGGCTCAGTGAGTTAAAGCCTCTGCCTTCGACTCAGGTCATGATCTCAGGGTCCTGGGATTGAGCCCTGCATCGGGCTCTCTGCTCCTCGGGGAGCCTGCTTCCTCCTCTCTCTCTCTCTCTCTCTCTGCCTGCCTACTTGTGATCTCTGTCAAATAAATAAATAAAATCTTTTAAAAAAATTAAAAATAGAGCTACCCTATGACCCTGCAATTGCACTACTGGGTATTTGCCCCAAAGATACAGATGTAGTGAACAGAAGGGTCATCTGTACCCCAGTGTTCACAGCAGCAATGGCCACAATAGCCAAATGGTGGAAAGAGCCAAGATGCCCTTCAACAGACGAATGGATAAAGAAGATGTGGTCCATATATACAATGGAATATTGTGCCTCCATCAGAAAGGATGAATACCCAACTTTTGTATCAACATGGACGGGACTGGAGGAGATTATGCTGAGTGAAATAAGTCAAGCAGAAAGAGTCAATTATCATATGGTTTCACTTATGGAGCATAAGGAATAACATGGAGGACATTGGGAGAAGGAAAGGAGAAGTGAGTTGGGGGAAATCGGAGGGGGAGACAAACCATAAGAGACTGTGGACTCTGAGAAACAAACTGAGGGTTTTGGAGGGGTGGGGGTAGGGAGATGGGTAAGCCTGGTGGTGGGTATTATGGAAGGCACGTATTGCATGGAGCACTGGGTATGGTGCATGAATCTTGGAACACTGAAAAAATAAAATAAATTTTTTTTAAAAGCCCCTTTCCTTATTAATTTTTCTAATTTCACATAATATAGGCCTAGGTCAGATTTTATTGCATTCTAAGAGTGAATTTCTGAGCCTGAACCATACTGACATTTTAGAGATACCAGCAAAAGAAATCACCCAAATCATCCAATAGGGGTATATAAGAGAGCTTTGATAACTGCAAGATATTTTGGCAAAGTAAGATAATACTGTTACATACGGTGGAATATACATTCAGTATTATACACTCAAAAAAAGTTTATATGTAAAGAGGGAGTGAGGATTGCTCAATGAAAAAGAATTGGTTCATTAGGAAAAACAGTTTGAGGGTGAGGGGAGGTGAGTAGTCAGCAAATAAACACAAAATTAAGGGGAAATAGAACTTCAGCTTCGAGGATAAAGTACAATAAGCCTCCTTAAAATGGAAAGGGTATACTCTCCTTGAAGAAAAGTATCAATAGAAGCATGAGTCTGTGAAGTAGCTCTGCTGAGCAAGACATTTTAAACAGCAACAGAGCCAGTTGCCTCTGAGCACATCATTTCCAGGAACTCAACAGCATGCACAGTTATCAGGACAGGCCTTCAAAAATAATCAAGACAACTGTCAACTCACCCCACGTAAGAGTAGCCAGGGTCAAGAGCTCAGGGATTGAATCCTGACATACTACATATTCTGGAGAATATGGATCAGTTTGAACTTCAGCATCCCGATAATCAGTCTGAGTACCCACGGTATACTTTGAAGGTACGGGAGGGTACTTAGCAGGAGCAGGAGGGAAAATATATGCCTCTGTCCTAAAAGGGAAAATTATTTCAAAAATTAAAACCTGATCCAATCACTTAGAATACTATACAGTCAGGTAGAAATAAATCCTTAGCTTCTCTAAGCCCATTCCCCCTTTAAACATGCACAAATTCACGAATCCAGTGTATCTAGGATTGTGCCCAATTATCTTGAGAGAACTGCCTTGTTAGTCTCACCTCTGCCAAGAAACTGAAGGGATATAAAAGCCCAGGTCTAATCACAAAAGTACCTACTTATCTGTGTATCACTGGGTGGGAATACAGTATAGAACTATAAAAGGTAGATTCTAGGATGTCATACAGTTATTTCTGAACTTGTTGAGAATTGCTAACTTCTGGTTTCTTTTTTCTCTGCTTTCAGTTATACAACAAAATTTGTTTCCCTCTAGAAATTCAGGAGCAGAGAAAAGAGAAGAGATGCTTTCTGATTTTTTAAAAAGGCAAGGCTCTTGGGGCTGCCTGGGTGGCTCAGTGGATTAAGCCTCTGCCTCCAGCTCAGGTTATGATCTCAGGGTCCTGGGATCGAGTCCCGCATCGGGCTCTCTGCTGGGCGGGGAGCCTGCTTCCTCCTCCCTCTCTCTCTCTCTCCCTCTCTGCCTACTTGTGATCTCTCTCTGTCAAATAAATAAAATCTTAAAAAAAAAAAAAAGGCAAGGCTCTTTCAAGATAGATGACTCAATTAATTAATGCTAGGATTACTTGGTTAACTATGTAAAAGTTACCTTATCCCTTGGATAGAAATTAATTCCAGATATTTTAAGGCATTTAATGTAAAAAATGAGACTATAAAAGTAATAGGAAACATAAGTAAATATACCATAACATTTTTATTACCAAATAAAGGCCTTATAAATCAGTAAGACAGTTAAATACTAAAAGAAAAATGGATAAAGAACAATTGACAAAAATGAAAACTTGTAGCAAACATATGAAAAAATAATGAACATAACTAGTAATCAAAGAAAAGTAAAATAAAACCACAAGATGCTATTTTATTATATCACATAAGCAAAGATCTAAAAAATTGAAAATACCTAGCATTGATGAAATTGCAAAGAAACAGGCATTCTCATGTTGACTGAAATATAAACAGATATACAGAGATATATGCAAACATATTCATAAAGTCTGATGTGTAAGAGAAAACTTGAAAACTTTTTTAATGACCAATTTTAAAAAAATGGTTGTGCCTGAGGTTATTAGGCATCAATCTTAGATCCATATTTTCAACTTTTTATTTTTTTCTTATTCTGGTTACTTTTAAGTACAGAAAAAAATTTTACATTAATTCATTCAAACATATGTCTACTCCTGGGGCGCCTGGGTGGCTCAGTCAGCTAGGCATCTGCCTTCGGCTCGGGTCATGATCTCGGGGTCCTGGGATCGAGCCCCACGTTGGGCTCCCTCTCAGTGGAGAACCTGCTTCTCTCTTCCCACTGCCTGCCACTCTGCCTACGTGTGCTCTCTAGCTCTCTGTCAAATAAATAAATAAAATCTTTTAAAAATTACAAAAAATAAACATGTCTACTATTAATAATTTTTATAACAAGTATGATAATGTTTATATTTTTATATGATATCAAAATTATATATGGTTATTTTAATATTTATATATTTTTTATAACAAGTATGATAGCACATATGCTTTAAAAACAGCGCACTGTTTTCTTTTCTAAGGTTTTATTTTTAGATGTCCATCAACTGATGAGTGGATAAAGATATAGTGTACACACACACACACACACACACACACACACACACACACACACTGGAATATTACTCAGCCTTCAAAAAGAATGAAATCTTGCCATGTGCAGTGACATGGATGGAACTAGAGTGTATTATGCTAAGCGAAATAACTCAAGGAAAGACAAATACCATATGATTTCACTCATGTAGAATTTAAGAAATAAAACAGATGAACACAGGAAAAGGGAAGGAAAAAATAAGATTAAAAACAGGGAGCAAACCATAAGATACTCTTATAGGGAACAGAGTTGCTGGAGGGGAGGTTGGTGAGGGGACCAAGTAATTGGGTGATGGGTATTAAGGAAGGCACTTGATGTAATGAGCACTGGATGTTGTACGCAACTGATGAATCACTAAATTCGACCCCTGAAACTAATAATACACTATATTTTAACTAACTTGAATTTAAATAAAATCTAAAAAATAAAATAAAGATTTTATTTTTAAGGAATCTCTGCACCCAATGAGGGGCTCGAACTCACAACCCCAAGATCAAGAGTTGCAACTCCACCGACTGAGCCAGCCAGCCACCCCAGCAATGTTTCTCTTTTACTTTTGAGTTTATTTCCCTTAATATCTTTTCCTCCCTTATCCACCTATAGCAGTACCCTTTCTGTATATCCTAGATCTAGAATATATACTTGAATTATGCTTTAACCTTGCTGTATTTTCATCCACACTTATTCTTCTATACTTACACAAATATACACATACAGATTATTATTGTTTTGCTAACACGGAAATCATATTATTAATACATTTTTGCATCTTCCCTTTTTAACTAAATCATACCTGAGGGAAATCTTTCCAATCTATTCATGTGGCTCTTTTTCAAGAAAAATCAAACTTAAATGATCACCATCAACAGAAAAACTACTTCAAAAAATATGGCATACCTATAATGGAATTTATGCAGCTATTAAAAGTAAAAATGTAATCAGAATTTATAAACATATAAAAATGTCCATAATTCAATGTAAAATGGGGAAAAAAGCACACTATAGAGCAGCATGTACAACAGGACTACATTTTTATATTTAAAACTGTGTTTTGGGGAAAACTGGGTGACTCAGTGGGTTAAGCCTCTGCCTTCGGCTCAGGTTATGATCTGAGGGTCCTGGGATCGAGCCCTGAGTCGGGCTCTTTGCTCATCAGGGAGCCTGCTCCCCACCCCCCTCCTCTGTCTGCCTCTCTGCCTACTTGTGATCTCTATCTCTCTGTGTCAAATAAATAAAATAAAATCTTAAAAAAAAACAAACCTGTGTTTTGTGCATAGAAAAATGCCTAGATGGATATACAATAAAACAACTATTTCTGGATAGGATTACAGAATTTTTTCATTTTTATAGTTTTCTACATTTTCTAACATTTTTTTAAAATCCAAACACGTAGTACTATTAAATAAGTACTAAAAAATAAGGGAAAAAATAGCCATTTCCATTTAAAAGAAAATATGTTTTCTAGTTGGTAGAACATTAAATTACATAAGCAAAAACACTGAAATATAATGGCAAAAAAGAGAAAGATTTCCATCTTAAAAAATAGTTAAAAGACAGGGCGCCTGGGTGGCTCAGCAGGTTAAAGCCTCTGCCTTCAGCTCAGGTCATGATCCCAGGGTTCTGGGATCGAGCCCTGCGTTGGGCTCTCTGCTCAGCGGGGAGCCTGCTTCCTCCTCTCTCTCTGCCTGCTTCTCTGCCTACTTGTGATCTGTCTGTCAAATAAATAAATAAAATCTTAAAAAAAAATAGTCAAAGGCAATGGGGGGTGCTTATATATAAGCAAAACATACAGAGCCGAGCTCTAACAAAAATGCACTTCAAGTCAGCTAGAAAGAAGCACCTTCTTGGAGGTCCAACCTGTAATGAAATAGTACTTTAATCTGTTATTAATGCTGAATTCTAATGATATTGAAATCATTTTTTCAGCAGCTGTTATGAATTTCTAACCTATGTAGATAATTTAGATATTTATAATTTATGTTTTCAGCAGAAATTATTTGACTATAAAGATTCTAGTTGAGGAAATAACTTCAAATCAGCTTATATTATCTCAGATCATATGACTATTATAACACCACTGGTTTGAGTCAAGAAAATAAATTGCTTACCAAATTAAAAATTATACACATTTGAACCATCTGATCAAATATGCTAAGATTATGATAAAGCCTAATGAATCCTTCTGACTAACCTTTCTGATGATTTAAGATCCTTCTAGATGAGTCAGAGGAGAGGATGCAAAGGCGGAAAGCTATCTTGACAGAAGTCCTATGATAACTTAATAGATTCTTTTCCAACTTGTTATTTTTCTCCAACCTATACTCTTTTTCTCCATTTCAGCCGGTTTTGGGGAGAATAAACTGAGTAAGAAAGAACAATGATCTCTCTCCTACCCCTCCCCAACTTCATTCAGGACTCAAAAACAAGAAAAACCCCATATTTGCTTCTCATCTGGCTTGAGCCCTGGATCCCATCTACAGGCTCACTGGTACCCTGACGGCATGTACTGGTACCCTGACGGCTCTGTTACCTCTATCCAGACCCTTCCTCCTCCCCTACCGCACAAGCACCAGGAGCATGCACTATCTGCCAGACCCCCTTCTAGATTTTCCCTTCCAGGCCCAACAAAACTAAACACAAAGAGGGGTTTCACAAAGTAGCAAACCCTGTTCTGTAACTGAACGCTAAAGAATGTATTTTTTAAAGACTTAATGTTTTCAGAGCACTTTTACATTTACAGTAAAACTGAGAGAAAGGTACAGAGATTTCCCATATACACTTTGCCTCCACACATGCATAGGCTGCTCCATTATCAATAACCCTCACCAGAGCGGTACATTTGTTACAAGTGAAGAACATACATTTACACATCATGATCACCCCATAACGTATATTGCAGTTCTCTCTTGGTATTATACATTCTATGGTTTGGACAAATCCCTACAATATGTAGTATATGTAGTATAATACCTATCTGCCATTACAGTGTCATACAGAGTATCTTCCCTGTCCTAAAAATTCTCTGTACTCCTTCTATTCATCCATACCAAAACCCCTGGCAATCAGTGATGCTTTTAGGATTCCCATAGCTTTGTCTTTTCCAGAATGTGATATAGTTGGAATCATACATACTGTAGCTTTTCCTGATTGCCTTCTTTGTCTTAGTAATATGCATTTAAGATTCCTCCACATCTTTCCATGACTTAATAGCTCATTTCAGTTTAGTGATGAATAATATATTACACTGTCTCAATATACCATAGTTTATCCATCAACCTGGTAAAGGACATCATGGTTGCCTCCAAGTTTTGGCATTTATGAATAAAGTTGCTATAAATACTAATGGGTTTATGTGCAGGTTTGTGTAAATTTTTCTAATTTTTGTGTAAGTTTTCAACTCCTGGGGTAAATACCAAGGAGCAAGATTGCTGGATCATATGCTAAGAGTATGTTTAGTTGTATAATAGCCAAACTGTCTCCCAAAGTGGCTATAGCATTTTGTATTTCCCACCAGCAACGAATGAGGGTTCCTGGTGCTGGTACTGTTAGTGTCCCAGATGGTGGCCATTCTAGTAAGTGCAAGTGACATCTTATTATCGTTTTAATTTGCATTTCCCCAATGACATATGATGTGAAGCATCTTTTCATATTCTTATTTGCAATCTGTATGTCCTTTTTGTGAGGTGTCTGTTAAGGTCTTTGGTCCATTTTAAAATCCGGTTGTTCTTTTTCTTGTTTGAAGTTTACTACATAGTTTGGATAACGGTACTTTAGCAAATACATCCTTTGCAAATATCTTCTCTGAGTCTGTGGCTGTCTTCGCATTCTACTGACACTGTCTTTGTACAGCAAAAGTTTTTATTTTTTTAAAGTTTGTATTAAATTCCACTTAGTTAACATACAGTGTAATATTAGTTTTAGGAGTAGAATTTAGTGATTTACCATGTACATATAACACCCAGTGCTCATCACAGTATCCTCCTTAATCCCCATCACCCATTTAGCCCATCCACCTGCCCACCTCCCGTCCAGCAACACTGTTCTCTATAGTTAAGAGTCTGATTTATGGTTTGCCTGTCTTTCCACCTGCCATGTTCATCTTTTTTGTTTCTTAAATTCCACATATGAATGAAATAAAATTGTATTTGTCTTTCTGACTTACTTTGCTTAGCAGAATACACTCTAATTCTATCCATGTTGTTGCAAATGGCAAGATGACACTCTTTTTTATGGAACAGACTGTTTTCCATGGGATATTCTTTCCTGCTTTGTCAAAGATTAGTTGATCATATAGTTGTGGGTCCATTTCTGGGTTATCTGTTCTGTTACATTGATCTATATGTCTGTTTCTGTGCCAGTACCATACTGTCTTGATAACTACAGTTTTGTAATATAAATTGAAGTCCTGAATTGTGATGCCTCCAGCTTTGCTTTTCTTTTACAAGATTGCTTTGGCTATTCAGGGTCTTTTGTGGCTCCATACAAATTTTAGGATTGTTTTGTTCTAGCTCTGTGAAAAGTTCTGTTGATATTTTGATAGGGATTGCACTGAATGTGTGGATTGCTTTGGGTGGTATAGACATTTTAACAATATTTGCTCTTCCAACCCATGAATATGGAATGTTTTTCCATTTCTTTGTGTCTTCTTCAATTTCTTGCATAAGTGTTCTATAGTTTTCAGAGTACAGATCTTTTACCTCTTTGGTTAGGTTTATTCTTAGGTATCTTGTTTTTGGTACAACTGTAAATGGAATTGATTTCTTGATTTCTCTTTCTGCTGCTTCATTATTGGTGTACAGAAATGCAACAGATTTCTGTACACTGGTTTTGTATCCTGCAACTTTACTAAATTCATGTCATCAGTTCTGGCAATTTTGGGGTGGGGTCTTTTGGGTTTTCTACATAGAGTATTATGTTGTCTATGGATAGTTATGTTTGATTACTTCCTTGCCAATCTGGATGCCAATCTGTTGTCTGATTGCTGAGGCTAGGACTTTCAGTACTACTTTAATAGCAAAGATGAGAGTGGCCATCCCGGTCATATTCCTGACCATAGAAGGAAGGCTCGCAGTTTTTCCTCATTGAGGATGGTATTAGCTGTGGGTCTTTTGTACATGGCCTTTACAATGTTGAGATATGTTCCTTCTATACCTACTTTGTTGAGGGTTTTTATAATGAATGGATGCTGTATTTGTCAAATGATTTTTCTGCATCTATTGAGAGAGTCATATGGTTCTTTTCCTTTCTTTTATCAATGTGGTGTATCATTGATTGATTTGTGAATATTGAACCACCTTGCAGCCCAGGAATAAATCCCACTTGATGTGGTGAATAACTCTTCAATGTACTATTGGATTCAATTTGCTACTATCTTATGGAAATTCATCTTTACACCATATTCATTAGGGATATTGGCCTGTAATTCTTTCTAGTGATGTCTTTGTCTGGTTTTGGAACTAATGCAGGCCTCATAGAATGAGTTTGGAAGTTTTCCTTCCATTTCTTTTTTTGCAACTGCTTCAGAAGAATAGGTATTAACTCTTCTTTAAATGTTTGATAGAGGGGCACCTGGGTGGCTCAGCTGTTGGGTGTCTGGCCTTTGTCATGATTCCATGGTCCTGGGATTAGGCCCTGTGTCAGGCTCCCCACTGAGTGGGGAGCATTCTCCCTCTCCCTCTGCCTATTGCTCCCCCTGCTCGTGATCTCTCTCTGTGTCAAATGGATAAATAAAATCTTCAAAAAAAAAAAAAAACTTTAAAGCAATAAAAAATAAATGTTTGACAGAATTCCCCTGGGAACCCACCTGACCGTGGACTTTTGTTTGCTGGGAGATTTTTGATCACTGATTTAATCCCATTGCTGGTTAGGGGTCTGTTCAAATTTTCTATTTCTTCCTGCTTCAGTTTTGGTAGTGTATATGTTCTAGGAATTTATCCATTCCTTCCAGATTGCCCAATTTGTTGGTATATAATTTTTCATAATATTCTCTTATAATTGTTTGTATTTCTGTGGTATTGGCTGTGATCTATCTTCTCTCGTTTGTGATTTTATTTATTTGGGTCTTTTTTTTTTTCTTTTCTTTTTGATAAGTCTGGCTAGGGGGTTATCAATTTTATTCATTCTTTCAAAGAACCAGCTCCTGGTTTCATTGATCTGTTCTGTTTGTTTTTTTAATTCTGTACCATTTATTTTTGCTCTATTATTTCCCTTCTTCTGCTGGCTTTAGGTTTCACTTGTTCTTTTTCTAGTTCCTTCAGGTATAAGTTAAGTTGTGTATCTAAGATTTTTCTTCTTCCTGATATAGGCCTATCCTGCTATACACTTCCCTCTTATAATCAATTTTGCTGCATCCCAAAGGTTTTGGACCAGCATGTTTTCATTTTCTTTTGTTTCCATGTATTTTTTTTTTATGTCTTCTTTAATTTCCTGGTTGACCCATTCATTCTTTAGCAGGTTCTTTAACCTCCATGTATTTGTGGTCTTTCCAAATTTTTTCTTGTGGTTGACCTCAAGTTTCATAGTGTTGTGGCAGAAAATATTCATGGTATGATCTCAGCCTTTCTGTACTTGTTGAGGCCTGATTTGGGGCCTAGTATATGATCTATTCTGGAGAATGCCCATGTGCTCCCAAAAAGAATATATATTCTGCTGCTTTAGGATGAAATGTTCTGAATATATCTGTTCAGTCCATCCAGTTCAGTGTGTCATTCAAGGCCATTGGTTCCTTATTGATTTTCTGCTTAGATGATCTGTCCATTGCTCTAAGTGGGGTGTTAAAGTCCCCTATTGTCAGTGAGTTCCTTTATGTTTGTATTAATTGTTTTATATATTTGGGTGCTCCCAAGTTGGGGGCATAAATATTTACAATCATTAGATCTTCTTGTTGGTCAGACCCATTTATTATGATATAGTGCCCTTCTTCAACTCTTGTTGTTACAGCCTTTGATTTAAAATCTATTTTATGGGTGTCTGGATGGCTCAAATGGTTAAGTGTCTGCCTTCACCCCACGTCATGATCCCAAGGTCTTGGGATCGAGCCTCACATCAGGCTCCCTGCTCAACAGAGCCTGCTTCTCCCAATCCATCTGCTGCTTCCCCTGCTTGTGTTCCATCAGATAAATCAATAAAATCTTAAAAATAAATAAATAAAATAAATCTACTTTATCTGACATAAGCATGACTACTCCAGCTTTCTTCCGATGTCTGTTAGCATGTTAAGTTGTTCTCCATTTCCTCACTTTCCATCTGTAGGTGCCTTTAGGTCTAAAGTGAGTCTCTTGTAGGCAGCATACAGACGTCTTGTTTTGATTTTTTTGTTTTGTTTTGTTTTGTTTTTATCCTTTCTGATACCCTATGTCTTTTGATTGGAGCATTTCATCCATTTACATTCAGAGTGATTATTGTTAGATATGAATTCAGTGGCATTGTATTACTTGTTTTGTCCTTGTTCCTGGAGATTTTCTCTGTTCATTTCTAGTCTTTGTTACTTTTGGTCTTTCTTTTCCACTGAAAGAGTCTCCTTTAAAATTTTTTGCAGGGCTGGTTTAGTGGTCACAAACTCCTTTAGTTTTTGTCTGGGAAACACTCTCTCTCCTTCTACTCTGAATGACAACCTTGCTAGATAGAGTATTCTTGGTTTTTTCCATTTCCAAAATACTTTGGCTTTTCCCAGAGTATTTTCCCATTCAGCACATTGAATATATCATGCCACTCCGTTCAGGCCTGCTAAGTTTCTGTGGAAAGGTCTGCTGCTAACCTTATTTGTCTTCCCTTATAAGTTAGGGACTTCTTTTGTCTTGATGCTTTTAGGATTTTTTTCTTATCTCCACATTTTGCAAATTTTACTACAATGTGTCTTGGTGTTGGCATGCTTTTGTTGATTTTGATGGGAGTTCTCTGTGCTGCCTTGTTTTGGATATCTGCTTCCTTCCCCAGATCAGAAAGTTTTCAACTATAATTTCCTCAAATAAATCTACTGCCCCTTTTTCCTCCTCTTCTTCTTCTGGGACTCCTATGATATGAATGTTATATACTTTGTGGAGTCACTGAGTCCCCTAAATCTACATTCATGATCCAATATTTTTCTTTCTCTCTTCTTTTCAGCTTCATTATTTTCCATAATTTTATCCTAGCACTTCTTCATATCTTGTCCATCCTTGTGGTCATTACATCCAGTCAATTTTGTATCTTGATTTTTTTTATGAATGTTTTATTTCAGCCTGACTAGTTTTTAGGTCTTTTATCTCTGTGATAAAGGTCTCCCTGATGTCTTCTATGCTTTTCTCAAGCCCAGCTAGTATCCTTATGGTTATCGTTTTAAATTCTAGATCAGGCATATTACTTATATCTGTTTTGATTAGATCACTACCGTGACCTTTTCTTTTTCTTTCTTTTGGGATGAATTCCTCATTCTTGGTATTTGTTTAGGTCTCTGTCTTCTTCTGTGTGTTAAGAAAGCCTGTTATAGGGGCGCCTGGGTGGCTCAGTGGGTTAAGCTGCTGCCTTCGGCTCAGGTCATGATCTCAGAGTCCTGGGATCGAGCCCCGCATCGGGCTCTCTGCTCTCTCGGGGAGCCTGCTTCCTCCTCTCTCTGCCTGCCTCTCTGCCTGCTTGTGATCTCTCTGTCAAACAAATAAAAAAATAAAATCTTTAAAAAAAAAAAAAAAGAAAGCCTGTTATATTTCCTGCTCCTGAGAGTAATGGCTTTATGAAGAAGAGGTTCATATGCTGTCCAGGGCTAGGCACTTCAAGAAGTGTCTCTCTAGATGCTGTGTACATCTGCTGCTGTGTTATGGCTATTCTTTCCCTCAGGTCAGTCCTCTGCGGAATTTCACCTTGCCTGCACTGGGGACTGCTTGGAACTTGGCCAGAGTGCGGCAAATTTTAACTATGTGTGCTCTGGTCTGTTTATTAGGAGAGACCTGATGCTTTGCAGCACTCTATGGTCAGTAGACTTGGTGTATACAGTGCAGTTATGCTGGTCTTCTGGGGGAGGGGCCCGCTACTCAGGTTCTCAGGCACACTTGCCCTAGTAAAGAAGCAACTGCAGAGTACAAGCGAGCAGGGCTTGGTGTAAGCAGTTTATGCTGACACTGTTGGCTTGTGTTGCTTACTGAAGTTAGTTTATGCTGAGGGGCAGGGAAGAGAAATGGCACCAGCCCTCTCCCTAAAGAGCAGAGTTTGTGCCCACTACTGTCTAGGAAGCCCTTAGAGAAGAGTGAACAATCTTCCCTCCTATGTCCCAGGGATCCCACAGATCCCTGCCTTCACCCTGTGTCCAGATGTCTGTCCACCTGGCAGTGCAGGGCACCTGTGTTTTATCCCAGGCAGGCTGGCTGAGTTTTACAGCAACAAACTTTAGGGACCTGGCCTGGCTTGGACCTGGGGAAAGGTCTTGCCACACTGGGGCTGGTACAGGTTTGTCCTAGAAATAGCATGAACATACAGGAGTTAGGAGTAAAGTGAAGCAAAAACCAGTGTCCAGGTTAGCCACCCTCAGATGTTTGTGTCTATGCTAAGGGTTGGGGGACCATAATGGTACCTGCCACCTCTTTTTTCCTTGGAGAAGCAATTCTACTTCTTGCAGATGCACTCCAAGAAGGGGGAACCATCTCTCTCTGTATCCCAGGGGATCCTTGGATCACGCTGTCTGCTCTCAGGCTCTCTGCCCTCCTTCTCCAAAGGAGCACTGCAGCACCCACCAGGCTCCATACCAGCCATGGCACAGAACTCTAAAACTCCAGTCTTTGAGTTCTGTTGACTGTAAAAACTCACAATAATCAGTCCGTCTCATTTTCCCAGTCAGTCGCTTGGGGGAAATGATTTCCTTGTGTGAAATGTTTCCCCTGTGCAACAGCCCCCACCACCTTGCCTCTCTCCATGGTTAGGTCTCCCTCCCCTCTGCAGCACCCGCCATCCTTTTCTCTCCCACATCATATCTGCACACCTCCAACCTTCCACGATGTGACCTTTTCTCTCCCTCTGGTGGTGCAGTTTGTTCTGTCAGTACTCAGATTTCTTGGGTGTTCAGAATAACAGCTGTGTTCAAGGGATAAGGTAAGCCTAGGGTCCTCCTACTACTCTCCCATCTTTGCTCGAAAAACCAGAAGTTTTTGATTTTCATGAAGTTCAGATTACCCATCATTTCTTTAAAGGATTGTCCCTTTGGTATTACAGCTAAAAATTCATTAACATACCCAAGGGCATCTAGGGGTTTTCTTGTTATCTTCTAAGAGTTTTACAGTTTTGCATTCTACCTTGAGATCTGTGACCCATTTTGAATTAATTTTTACGAAGGGTGTAAGGTCTGTGTCTGGATTTTTTTTTTCCTTTTGCATGTAGATGTCCAGTTATCTCAGCACATTTTGTTGAAAAAACTACTTTGCTCTATTGTATTGCTTTTATTCTTTTTGTCAAAAATCAGTTGATTATATTTATGTGGGCTTACATCTGGGCTCCCTATTCTGTTTCACTGATCTGTCTTTTCTTTTCCCAATACCATTATGTCTTCATTACTATAGCTTAATAGTAGGTCTAGAAGTCAGGTAGTGTCAGTCCTCCAACTCTGTTCTTCTCCTTCAATATTGTGTTGGCTATTGTCAACACATAATGACTATTCATATAAGCTCTAGAATCAATTTTTTGATAGCCATAAAATAACTTGCAGGGATTTTGACTGAGATTACATTAAATCTATTGATCAAGTTGTGAAGACTTGACATCTTGACCATACTGAGTCTTGGCATCCAGGAACGTGGAATCTCTCTCCACTTATTTAGTTCTTTTCTTTCTTTCATCGAAGTTTTATAGTTTTCCTCCTATAAATCTTGTATATATCTTATTGAATTGATACCTAATATTTCATTTTTTATGATTATATATATGGTACTGCATTTTTAATTTTAAATCCCACTTGTTCATTGCTGGTACATAGAAAAGCAATGGACATTTGTTTATTAACCTGGTATTCTGCAGCCTTACTATAATAACTTATTGGTTCTAGTTTTTTTCATCCTTTTTTCCCGATTTTCTAAATAGATAAACATAGCATCTGCTAACAAATCTTACCAATCTGTATAACTTATTTTCTTTTCTTGTCTTACTGCATTAGCTAGGACTTTTATGATGTTGAAAAGGAGGAGTGAGAGGGGACATCTTTGCCTTGTTCCTGATCTTAGTGGAAAAGCTTTGAGTTTCTCAACATTTAAGTATGCTGTAAGTTTTTTGTACATGTCCTTTATCAAGTTGAGGAAGTTTCCTTCTAGTCCTAGTTTACTCATAGTTTTTATCACGAACAGGTATTGGATACAGTCAAATACTTTTTCTGCCTCTATTAATGCAATCATGTGATTTTTCTTGTTTAGCCTGTTGATATGACAGATTATACTAACTGATTTCCAAATGCTGAATTAGCCTGGTGCCAGCCTGGTTGTGGTGTATAACTCTTTTTATACACTGTTGGATTTGATTTGCTAATATACTGTTGAGGATTTCTGTGCCTATGTTCATAGGTCTGCAGTTTTCTTTTAATGTCTTTGTCTGTATTTTGGTTTTAGAATAATGCTGGCCTCATAAAGTTAGAAAGTATTCCCTCTTCTTCTATTATCTAAAACAGATTGTTGAGAATGGTATCATTTCTTCCTTAAATGTTTGGTAGAATTCACCAGTAGACCCATCTGAGTCTGGGCTTTCTGTTTTGGAAGGTTATTAATTATTGATTTAATTTATTTAATAGATACAGGTCTATTCACATTGTCTATTTCTTCTTGTGTGAGTTTGGACAAATTGTGTCTTTCAAGTATTTTCTTTTTAAAAGGAAAAGATTTACCAGAGAGAGAGAGCAGAGTGAGAAAGAGAGCATGAGTGGGCTGGGGGAGGGACAGAAGGAAAGGGAGAAGCAGGTTCCCAGCTGAGGAGGGAGCCCAGGCTCAATCCTGGGATCATGAACCAAACTGAAGGCAGACACCTTTTTTTTTTTTAAGATTTTATTTATTCATTTGAGAGAGAACGAGAGACAGAGAGAGCAGAAGCAGGGAGAGCAGCAGACAGAGTGTGAGGGAGAAGCGGGCTTCATGTTGAGCACAGGAGCCCAACATTGGGCTTGATCCCAGGACCTGGAAATCATTACCTGAGCCAAAGGTAGATGCTTAACCATCTGAGCCACCCAGGTGCCCATCAAGAAATTAGTCTTTTCATCTAGGTTACCAAATTTGCAGGTATTGTTATTCATAGTATTCCTTTATGTTTTTAACATCAATAAAATCTGTAGTGAGGTCCTTGTTTTCATTTCTGATATTAATAAATTGTGTCCTCTCTTTTTTTTTTTTTTTTTTTTTTTTTTTTTTTTTTTGGTTATCCCAGCTATAGGTATCAATTTTAGTGATCTTGTTGATGAACCAGCTCTTGGCTTCACTGACTTTTTTCTATTGATTTCCTTGATCAGTTCCACTGATTTATGCTCTAATTCTTATTGTTTCCTTTCTTTTGCTTTGGATTTAATTTGCTCTTCTTTTCCTAGTTTCCTAAGGTGAAAGCTTAGATGATTGGTTTTAGTTCTTTTCTAATACATAAATTCAATGCTATAGATTTCCCTCTGAACACTGCTTTCAATGTACTCCACAAATTCTGATAAACTGTATTGTCATTTCCATGAAGCTCAAAATATTTTTCAATTTCTGTGGAGATTTCTTCTTTCTCCTTTGTGTTATTTAGAAACATATCATTTAATCTCTACATATTCAGGAATTCTGTTATCCCTTCTGTTACTAGTTTCTGGTTTAGTTCCATTGTGGTCTGAGAGCAGACACTGTATGATTTCTTTCTTTCACATTTGTTAAATTATGTTTTATGGCCCAGAATGTAGTCTATCATGGTGAATGTTCCATGTGAATTTGAGAAGAATATGTATTCTGCTCTTGTTGGACAAAGTAATCTGTAGATATCAATTACATCCAGTTGATTGATGGTGTTTTGAGTTCAACTAGGCCCTTACTGATTTGTTGCCTGCTAGATGTGTCCATTTCTGCTGGAAGGGTGTTAAAGTCTCCAACTATGATAATGGATTCATCCATATCTCCTTGTAATTCTATTAGTTTTTGCCTTATGTAGTTTGACATTCTGTTGTTAGGTGCATACACATGAAAGAATGTATGTCTTTTTGGAGAACTGAGCCTCTTATCATTACATAATGCCTCTCTTTATCCCTGATAATCTTCCTTGCTTTGAAGTCTGCTCTTTTTGAAATTAGTATAACTACTGTAGCTTTCTTTTAATTAGTGTTGGCATAATGTATTTTTCTCCACCCATTTAATCTATAAGTGTCTTGGGGCACCTCGCTGGCTCAGTCAATAGAGCAACTCTTAGATCTTGGGGATGTGAGTTCAAGCCCTACACTGGGAGTAGACATTAAAAATAATTTTTTTTAAAGATTGTATTTATTTATTTGACAGACAGAGATCACAAGCAGGCAGAGAGGAAGGCAGCGGGTGGGGAAGGAAGCAGGCTCCCTGCTGAGCAGAGAGCCCAGTGCGGGGCTCAACCCCAGGACCCTGAGATCATGACCTGAGTTGAAGGCAGAGACTTAACCCATTGAGCTACCCAGGTGCCCCAACATTAAAAATAAAATCTTAAAAAGAATCTATAAGTGTCTTTATAGATAAAGTGGGTTTCTTTTTAAAAAAGAGAGAGAAAGAGAACAAGAAATAGACTCTTTTAACTGTTGAGCACAAATTGGTAGTTACCAGAGGGGAGGTAGCTGGGGGTATGGGTGAAATAAATCATGGGGATTAAATAGTACATTTATTATGCTATTATGAGTAGTGTATAGAACTGTTGTATCACTACACTGTACAGTGAAACTAATATAACATTGTATGTTAACTATACTGAAAAATTTTAAAACTGAATAAAATAAAAAAATAAAGTGGATTTCTTATTGACAATATATAGTTGGTTCTTGTTTTTTGATCCATCCTGACTATATCTGTCTTTTAATTGGTGCATTTAGACCACTGATGGTCAGAGTGATTGTTGATATATTTGGATTAAAGTCTACTATATTTGTTACCATTTTCTATGTGTTGCTCTTGTTTTTTGTTCTTATTTTGTCTTCTACCATATTTCTGTTTTTATGGCTTTAGTTGAACATTTTATATGATTTCACTTTATCTTTTTTATTAAGTATTATTAGTTATACTTCCTTTTTTTTAGTGTTTTTTTTTTTAGTGGTTGCTTTTTTTAGTGATTGCTCCAGACCTTGCAATATATATTTAAAACTAATCCAAGTCCACTTTCAAATAACATTATATTCCTTCATGGGTAGTGTACACACTTCATATAATAACAAAATAATCCTAATTCTTTTCTTCACCTATCATTGCTGTCATTTTACTTATATATAAGCATACATAAGCAAACACACACACACACACACACTCACAGTTGAACCCTGAACAACACAGATTTTAATCACATAGATCCATCTATACATGGATTTTTTTCATAAATACAGTACAGTACTGTAAATCTATTTTCTGTTATGATTTTCTTAACATTTTCCTCTAGTTTTATTGTAAAAAATATAGTACATAATATATACAACATACAAAATATCTATGTGTTAACTGACTGTTTATATTATTGGTAAGCCTTCCAGTCAACAGTAGGCTATGAGTAGTTAAGTTTTGGGGAAGTCAAAAGTTATGCATGGATTTTCAGTATGCCAGGGTCAGTCCCCTTAACCTCCATATTTTCAAGAATCTACTGTGTATCAACTATGTTTCCAAATACATTGTTGCTGTTATTTTGAACAGTCAACTGTTAGATTAAAAAAATAAAACTTTTCATTTTACCTTCATTTATTCCATTTTTTTTAAAGATTTTATTTATTTATTTGACAGACAGAGATCATAAGCAGGCAGAGAGGCAGGCAGAGAGGTAGGCAGAGAGAGAGGAGGAAGCAGGCTTCCCGCCAAGCAGAGAGCCCAATGTGGAGCTCGATCCCAGGACCCTGGGATCATGACCTGAGCCGAAGGCAGACACTTAACAACTGAGCCACCCAGGTGCCCTGCAATTCATCAGTCATCGTTCAGGTTTTCCTATCTGGAATTGGTTTCTGGAGTCGCTTCCACTCATGAATCTCTGGGATTCTGGGAACCCATGCCTCCTCGTAACCTGTCTGACTCAATCTTAGGGCAGCAGTCTGCCCTGAATCCTCCCCTTTCTTACAGATCCAAGAAAAGTTGTTGCTTTTTCAGTTGTTCCGCTTTTTACTTGTTGATAGGACAGATGGCAACTGCCAAGCTCCTCACATGTGGCACTAAAAACTGCCACTGAACTTTTTAAAAATGTTAACTTTTTATCCTTTTCACCAAGATGCTTACATGAGTCCAAAGTAAAGAGCCCACAGCCAACCATGAAGGGCTGGAGAAAGCCAGCTGGTCCCCCAGACAATTCCATCCCTGCTAACGTCAGGTGCATTATCCTCATTGCTCAGAAATTCAACCCTGCCAGAATCCCGGGGCTGACTGCATTCAGGGATACTGATTAATTCCTTAAAAACTTCTAAGAGAGTATATCTAAGATGTCAACTGTTATGGTTAATTCTTACAGGGAAACTCTCACGTCAGAGTTATTTAGAAAAGAAGAGGCTTAGTGTTCATTGTGGTCAACCCGGAACTCCCCACAATTAAACAACTGTTAGACCTGACGTAAATATTACCTCCAAGGTAGGTGATCCACTAAGCCTGCTTTTAAAGAATTATCAAAGATATCTATAGGGATCTCCCAATCTCATGTGTTCCCCCTTTCTCATACAGAGCATTTCCCTGGAAACAAGTCTGTAGCCGTCCCCAAGTAAACTGACACCACACAAAGTTGCTCTCTCTAGGGGGAGAGCAAGAAATCTATTCTCCATCTGTATAAGAGCCAAAAGTATCCATGCATAGTCTTAAAAAATCAGAGGAGAGGGGCACCTGGGTGGCTCAGTCAGTTAAGCATCTACCTTTGGTTCAGATCATGATCTTGGGATCAAGCTCTGTGTCAGGCTCCCTGCTCAGTGGGGAGTCTGCAAACCGCCCCCCCCTACTCATGCACTCCCTAATAAATAAATAATCTTTAAAAATAAATAAATAAATACTCAGAGAATTGGGATCATAACTGGCACTTATCTTGAGGATTACAGGCATTTGATAACATCTATTCATAAAATGCTATATCATTAGGGTATCCTTTAAATACTTGTTTGAAAGCCAAGCCCTATCTAAATTTCTGTTCAGAAATCTGAGACTTTAAGAAAAGGTTTCTTTTCCTGATAATTTCAATTATTTCTCTTATACACACATTAAGTTATACTGACGCAGGAAACAGTAGAGCAAAACAGTACAGCCCTAAAACAATACTGGAGAACTGCACATTCATCCCAGCTTTGGCCCTTGTCTTTTACTTCTCTGTCACCTTGGGCCATTCCTCTGTGGGACAAAAACCATGTTTTGTTGATCTTTGTATATTAAATAACCTTGTGTAGATTAGATGATTATTAAATTATGAAGTTCCAGTACTCAAAAACTATTTCATAACTGATTACTTTTCTTGATAAAATGCTGAAAAGCTGTTGCCAAATAAGTGTGTGCTTCAGGGAAGCAAAGAGGATATTTAAAGCATCTTTTAACTTTTATTTTTGCCAAAATGTGTAATAAGAAATACATTTTACATCATAATCATTACATACGAACATATGGATATATCTATCCAAAACAGAAATTATTAGCAAAAAGGCAATTTACCCTCAATGTATCTGATGCTTTTGGTTATTTTCTATTTCATTTTCTAAAATGCTATTCATGACCCACTAAAATATGTCATGACTTTCTAATGATTTGTGATCTGGAATTTGAAAAATGTTGATTTAGAGAACTATCTTCTGGAAACAAATATGGGAACAAACAAAAAATAAACTAGAAAAAAAGTTGTAAAATAACAGTTACTTACTTGGTTGCTGCAAAAACAACATTGAAGGGCATCTGTTGAAATGGAAGGAAAGGTCTGGTGGAGAAAGACAAACGAAAACATGTGGGACTTTTTCATTGTGTGCTCTCTGGGCTTTATTCCAACTCTCATATTAGTCCCTTAAAATCAGTGAGCTTGAGTATCCTGTATTGGTAATCCTCAAACCTGGACAAACACAAAATCACTGGAGAGTGGGGGAGATTTTGTTTAAAATGCTAATTACCAAGTCTAGCCCAGGAGATCCAGCAGATTTAAGATAGAGCTAATGAATCTGCATTTGTAATAAACATTCCAGTGTTTTCCCTGCAGATGGTAAACAAGCCACAGTTTCAGAAGCAATGCCTTATACCCGGGCTTCAGCTGGTCGTCCGCTCCCAGCAACTTCTCCAGTTCCCTGAGACATTGCAAAATTTGCAATGACTTAGTTTTAAAAACTACCCCCAGAAAGTATAGGAATTGAGTGTACTATGTTGAAAATTTAACACTTCTCTAAAAAGTCAGCGTTATAAAACTTCTCTAAAGAGGTTGCTCACAAATAACAATGTGGGTAACAAATTTACGTTCTCAAGAAAGCTTATGTACATATGGCATCAAGACTGTTTTTCACCACATAAGACCTATAGAGAGATCCTCATTTTATTTTAACCCAACTACAGGATTATCACATGAATATTGATCACAATGAAACAAAGTGAAATTTTCGACCATGTTGGTTTTTACAACACTCACACAAAGACAGTGAATGTCGCCTATTTGTCCACTTATAACAATTTCCCATGTACTATGACTGTCATGATGAATCTGCTATTTCTCATTTGATTTGATGACTTCATTTTGTTCTCAAATTTACATTCTTACTTACAGCTAGTACCTCTGATGTTAGGCAGATTTAGCTGGAATCCCAGATCTGCCACTTGCTAACTTAAGAGACTTCAAGCAATTTATTTTTCCTCTCTTGGTCTCAGCTTCCTTATTGATAAAGAGGGATAATATATCTTATCCTACAATTCTGTTATAAAAATTGATTATATAGAGTGCCTGCCTCGCTCACTTGGTAGAGCATGCAACTACTGATCTTGGGGTTGTGAGCTAGAGCCCCTCGTTGGGTGTAGAGATTACTTAAAAATACAATCTAAAAAAAAAATGATTATAGATATAAAGCACTTAAACTGGTACCTGACACACTGCATGTACTCAAAACTGATAGCTGCTAATATTATCATAAAAGACATTTTCTAATAATATCAGGGCTCATTTTCATTAGTAATTACTTTTTACCTTTCAAAATATTTGTAGCGATTCCTTCCAGTAACTTCAGGATCTTCATAAGCCTCTTTAGTCATCTGAAAAGACTCACCAGTTCTAAAATGAAGCAGAAAAACATTATTAAAGTCTAACGTGTCATTTTCAAATATAATTTCTATTTTATATTTTTATGTCTATAAAGTAGGAGATGCACAGAGTATCTGAGACTGAGAGCAAAGTCATCTATAACATGCATCTGACTGACCTACATCTCAGACGACATAATAATTACTTTCTCTAAGCCAGGTAACCAGGAGCTAAAAAGAGGAAGAGTAAGAAAAAAATAGGTTTATGAAATCTCACATACAAAAATGCACACTTTTAATTAATAGTATATAGGAATAACAGAGTTTTAAGAAACTTTTTTTAAAAGATTTTATTTATTTATTTGACAGAAATCACAAGTAGATAGAGAGGCAGACAGAGAGAGAGAGAGGAGGAAGCAGGCTTCCCACCGAGCAGAGAGCCTGATGCGGGGCTCGATCCCAGGACCCTGAGATCATGACCTGAGCTGAAGGCAGAGGCTTTAACCCACTGAGCCACCCAGGCGCCCCTAAGAGAAACACTTTATGTCCAGGCTGAAAGGTAGCTTTTTAAACTTACTAGGCATGATTTGTAAATAATTAAAAGAATAAAGAATTCAAGAGACTTGTCTCTGAAGGTGCTTTGGCTGCAAATCTCCAAATATATATATTTAGATACTAGCAGAAGGGTATAGTTGCAATTTCTAAGATGGATCAAAGAAACAAATTCAGTCACCTCACCTCTACCTTCGGTGGCAAATTGTCATTTAATATATATATTCACTCCAAGCTTTTGAGAATATCTACTAACTATAATCCCATAACCTTTGCCCCTGAATCAGGCCTCTTTTGGTCAATTGACCTGGGTGTAACATCACAATTGTAGTTTTAAAAAATGCAGAATAAAAATTCTTTTTTTTTTTAAAAGATTTTATTTATTTATTTGACAGAGAGATCACAAGCAGGCAGAGAGGCAGGCAGAGAGAGAGGAGAAAGCAGGCTCCCTGCTGAGCAGAGAGCCCTATGCGGGGCTCGATCCCAGGACTCTGAGATCATGACCTGAGCTGAAGGCAGCGGCTTAACCCACTGAGCCACCCAGGCGCCCCCAGAATAAAAATTCTTAAGAAGAAAAACGCATTCATTAAAAACATGATTAGCAGCCAAAGCTACCTGACACTTACGTGGTAAGCTGCCTGAGGGCTTCTCTGTGTTTCTCCTCCTGTCCTTTCCATTCCCGGCGGATGAATGGTGGGACAGGGTCTGCCTTGCTCCAATACAGAGAATATCTTGGATAATGGATCAGGTTACTGAACATGGTTCTAAACCTGGGAACTTTTCTCTAATATTAGGACAGGCAGATAGGGAGGAAAAGGACAAAATCTTACCATCAGATTTTCTTAAAAATTTTCTTTTATTTGACAGACAGAGATCACAAGTAGGCAGAGAGGCAGGCACAGAGAGAGGGGGGAAGCAGGCTCTACACTGAGCAGAGAGCCCAATGCGGGGCTCGATCCCAGGACCCTGAGACCATGACCTGAGCTGAAGGCAGAGGCTTTAACTCACTGAGCCACCCAGGTGCCCCACCATCAGATTTTCTAAAGCATTTTATTTATTATTATAAATTTTGAAAGGTGCAAAAACAGTGTATGTCGCATAGAAAGAAGGGTAATTGTATATGAATAGAATATCTCTAGAAAGATACCCAAGAAACTGATGGCAATGGATGATTATAAGAATGGGGATGAGAGTTAAAATTTATTTCATACTATATATGTTTCTGTACTACTTGAATTCTTTTAACAGAGGCACATAAACTTTTCCCACTGAAATAAATTAGGTTATAATGAGTCCTTTATTCACTATTAATTAAGTAATCTTCATAGTGGGCCATAAGTATCAAGATGTCTTATCCCCTAGTAATCATAGCAGAGTGATTTCTGCAGAATATAAAATCCACTGGAAATCTCATGATTAGTCAGTCTGATTAGTGTGGTTAGCAAAACTAGATGGTTCAAGTTCATTAGGTGGCCTTAGTCATTGAATTAGACCTACCAGTCTGTTTCGAATCAGATTAGCTTGGATAGTTGCCTGTGTATGGTCTTTCTCACTCGACACAATAAACAATGGATCTGCAAAATAAACAATAAGGTGGTATAAGGAATGGAATATATCTAGACTGAGAATAATAGCAAAAAAATGTAATTTCTTAATTGGAAAACTAATTACAAGATTTAGATATTGCCTAACTCTGCAGCAGCTCATTGCCCTGTTACTCTGTCACCAGTGAGAGTCTGTTAGATGCGTTTCTCCTCTGTGTATTCCAAAGTCAGGTTATAGAATTAGAAGGCAAAAAGCAGGCCTGATATGTTCTCAAGCACCAGAGCCTAAACACACCGCCTTTTCTCTCAGACCGCTTTCTCTTATCCAGACCACTTTCTGGGTCTAGGTGGCCCAAGAAATACTCTAAGATATATATACACTAACTACGCCCCTTTGCAAGTGAAAGAAATAACACCCTGCAGCACTACCTCCCATATTCAGTACAAGAGAAAGATACAAACTCTTAACAACATGTCACCTCAGAATTGATAAACATAATAAGAAAATGTCATTCTCTAATAATAAATAAATAAAATCAGCTATAATTCACTCCTTAAATTTAGAAGGATGTTGATGATGGGACAAAGTTTTTTCTCCAAAGTTCAACAAAAGGTTGCCCTGGTTATTTTAAGTATGGGCTTGTTAGGTATATCTTTAAAGCAATGAATAATATTTATGATTTATTATACCATTTCTTAAAATGAAATAACATGACATTAAATTCATAAGCAACCTTCAGATAGAGGTTTGATTTCCCAAGTAGGTATCTCTTGAGAAACAAATACCCTGGCCAACTAGTCTATATGACTTGGCAACATATTTCTTCACAGGAATTAATAATTGTTATTGTGATTTATAAGTAATTTAAATTTAATTTAATTTAGATAACGTGAGTCAATTCCTAGAGTCTAATAACTCCTCAGTTACCAAACAAAAATGATATATTGGATGCAGACATTTAATATTCTCCCCAAGGTTGAAAAACTACAAGAGGCTCAGCTCTCTTTCATTCAAGAAAGATTTATGGACAGGTTACTATGTTCAAGGTGCCTGGAACATATCAAGAAAAAGATAAAGATCCCTGACTTCATGAGAGACAATAAACAACACAACAAATTGGCATATTACATAATATGTTAAGAGGACAGTTAAGTGCTACTAAAAAAGCGGGGAAAGAGCAGGTAAGGGAGATTGGGTTGCAATTTTACACAGAATAGTCAGGGCAGACCAGGCCTCATTGAGGGATGACTTCTTTTTTTTCTTTAATGATTTTATTTATTTATTTGTTTGTTTGTTTATTTATTTGACAGAGAGAGAGAGAGAGGGAGAGAACAAGCAGGGAGAGCGGCAGAGGCAGAGGGAGAAGCAGGCTCCCCGCTGAGCAGGAAGCCCAATGTGGGACTCAATCCCAGGACCCAGGAATCATGACCTGAGCCAAAGGAAGATGCTTAACCTCACTGAGCCACATCAGGCACCCCAAAGGGTGACATTTAAGGAGACTTGCAAGTGGGAAGTTAACTACAGAGTTATCTGAAGAGCATTTGAAGCAGAGGAAACAGCAAAGGCCCTAGGATGGCAGCACGCCTGATGTGTTTGAAGAACAGCAGAAACCAACAGAATTGAAACAGAGTGAGAGAGACAAAATAGGGTAGATAAAAAGTCAAGCAAGTTATCAGGGGCCTAGATCACATGGGGCTTTGTGGACCACTGAAAAGACTTTGGCTTTTAATCTGAGTTAGGTGGGAAACCATTGTAAGATTTTGAAACAAGATGTGACAAAATCTGACTTACATTTTAAAATGTTCATTGTAGGGGCTCCTGGGTGGCCCAGTTGGTTAAGTTTAAGCTCAGGTCATGATCTTGGGGTTGCGGAATTGAGCCCCACATAGGGCTCTGTACTCAGTGTGGAGTTTGCTTGGGATTCTCTCCCTTTCCCTCTACTCTCCTCCTCTACCTCTGTATACCTCTCCCCACTTAACTCATATGCTCTCTCTCTAAAATAAATAAATAAAATCTTTAAAAAAAATAATAAAATGTTCATTGTGGCTGCCCAGTGAAGAATAGACAGCATGGGGACACCTGGGTGGCTCAGTTGGTTAAGCAGCTGCCTTTGGCTCAGGTCATGATCCCAGCGTCCTGGGATGGAGTTCCACATCAGGCTCCTTGCTCGGCGGGGAGCCTGCTTCTCCCTCTGCCTCTGCGTGCCTCTCTGTCTGCCTGTGCTTGCTCACTCTCTCTCCCTCTGTCTCTGACAAATAAATAAAATCTTTAAAAAAAAAATAGACAGCATGGAAACAATGGAAAAGACAGGGAGACCTATTAGGAGGCTCATGCAGTGAGCCTAGAGAAATGATGATGTTGATGGCAAGAGAACTTATGAAATGGGGCAGGATTCTAGATATATTTTTAAGGTTGGACAGAGAGGACTTATTAGTGGATTGGAATGGTGTGTGTCAGAGAGAGAGAGAGAGAGATGAGACAATGATGGCTCCAAGATTTTTAGACTTAGCAATGTATTGGGCTGGATGGATGGAACTGGAGGAGATTATGCTAAGTGAAATAAGTCAATCAGAGAAAGTCAATTATCATATGGTTTCACTTATTTGTGGAACATAAGGAATAGCATGGAGGACATTAGGAGAAGGAAGGGAAAAATAAGGGGTGGGAAACCAGAAGGGGAGATGAACTATGAGAGACTATGGACTCTGGGAAACAAACTGAAGGTTTTGGATGGCAGGGTGGGGGAAGGATGGGTTGGCCCAGTGATGGGGTATTAAGCGGGGCATGTATTGCATGGAGCACTGGGTATTATATGCAAACAATGAATCATGGAACACTACATCAAAAACTAATGATGTACTGTATGGTGACTAACATAACATAATTAAAAAAATAATAATACAAAAATAAAGTATGGGACTGGTATCAACTGACACAGGAAAGCCTGTGATGGAGCAGGTTTGTAGGGAGAACATGAAAAGCATGCCTTAGGCATCTATTATATGTCCAAGTGGAGAAATGAAGCAGGCAATTTGATATAAGAATCTAGAGTTTGGGAGAGAAGTCTGGACCAGTGATATGAATTTGGGAACCATCACCCTTAGATATACTCTTCTTCAACTGCAGTACCCAAATCCACACCTATGATTCAAGTTGAGAAGTGATGAAAACTGGGCTGATTAGGAATGACAAGGCCAGATTTTATGGCCCCAAATTACAGGCTGGTGAATCTAAAGGTTGAATGAATGCACCTGTTTAAAGGGGAAAAGGCTATAGCTTCAACAAATCTGATATATTAGGAATAGTATGGGACAAAGGGAAATTTTTTAAAAGATTTATTTATTTATTTATTTATTTGACACAAAGAGAGAAAGCATAAGCAGGGGGAACGGCAGGAAGACACTTAACTGACTGAGGCGCTCAGGTGCCCCCAAAAGGAAATTTCTATTCATACTCTTACTTTAAGTGATTTAAAAGATGTCACTGGGTCTTTGGTTCCACCTGTGTTGTTCATTTTAAATGAGTTTAGGCTGCATTTCTCCTAAATCTGAATAATAAATTATAAACCATTCTCCTCTTCTACCCATAAGGAGTACAAAGACATGTGATCTACAGAAATATTCCTGCCATCCATAGAAGATAATGGCATAATACTGTAGGATTTATGGCTACATTCTGCAACATACCCCACAACTGTGATCATAATCAGTGCTCAAAAGGCAATAGAAAGACCTCTGAGATGCCCAGGTAATAGCACTCACCAGGTATCATTTGCTTATTCCTGGACAGGTATTAAGTGCTTTAGGTGCAATACTCCATTTAATCCTTGCAAAAAGCCAATGAGGTAGGCACTAGGCCTCCTTTTTATAGGGGAGGAAACTGAGGCTTCAAGAAGTTAGCCACTTACTGACAGTTAGAATTTCAATTCTAATCCTTCTGGCTCCCAGGCCTAATATTATTGAAACCCCATGAATTTTATGGGCGGAAGTTTCCCACAGAAACCATGGGAAAGCCCCTCAGCCAATTTAACCATACTGTAGAAACTGTTCTGGCAAGCCTAGGAAGTTGTCACAACCAAGTAATCATGAGAGAGAAGAAGTGTGTAAAACCCCAAGACAGAAGGATTACTTTTAGGCAAAAGTATACTAAATTGCATATTCTGGGGGGAAAAAGAAAGGAGGAAAGAGCTTATGATATATCTAGAAAGCATTTTAAAACATTTTTGGAAGCTAGAAAAACTGTATCATATAGTTAAAAGGCTTTCATTATCAGGACTGTAGTCAAACTACTAATAATGTACAGATTCAGTAAAGTGACAATGTACACTGGTCACTTCAAGAGGCACTTGAGAGACACAAAGCATTTACCAAAAAACTGAGTTAAATGCAAAATGGTATATAAATGAGGTAAAATCTACTAAGAAAATGATGTTAACTCTAAAATACAAAAAAATGAAAGGTATCTGAATCAATCTTAATTGCTAGAGTGATCAGAAGAGTAAATATTACCTTTAATGAAGGCACCCAAAGCTTCTTAGAGGAGCAAAAGCCTTGCAGACAATTAACTATGATGAAAAGGCCATTGGGTTTGAAGGGTGGGGACGGGGGAAACGTGAAAAAGCTGGAAAGGTATTCACGTGTATACCACTGACCACCACACCAACACTAGCGCAGTTCTGTCAGGGTGGAAATCGGACCCAAGTGAGTCAATTCACTGGCTTGTCAACAATCTTATTTCTCTCTTCAATTTTCAGCTAAGACACATGAGGTCTCTATACAATTGGTGATGAGCTTTAGGATACGAGGTCATGTAGACTGCCACCCCAGTCCCTATCGCAGTAAGAGAAATCCATAAAGAAGTGGCTTCCTGTCAGATGGAAGAAGGAAACATACACACAGAAAAAAGCAAAAGTTAGAGTTGATAGCTAAAATACAGGATGCGCCATTAAATTTCATATAGGCAATGAATAACTTTTCATATAAATAGATCCCAAATATTGCATGGGGCTAAAAATTTATATTAAAATATTATTCATTACTTATTTCAAATTCAAATTTAACTGTGCATCCTGTACTTTTACTTGCTAAATCTGACAACCTAAACAAGGTAAAAAACTGTAAGGTCCAAGAAATCAGGCAGAAGGGCACCACAACTTAGTTCTGACCTTCCCTGTCTTGGTTCTACTTTGTCCTAGCTATACTATGCTTCCTGTCCATTAATAGTTGTGAGACTCCCTGTTTTATTGGAACAATCGAAACTTTATTTGGCCTGTTTTGAGTGGGTTTCTGTTCCTTGCACGGAACATGGAAACATTTAGCAATCCCTCTGCAAGAGCGAAAGAGAGAGAGAGAAAGCAATAATTTTAAGGATAAAAGAGACAAGAAGCTTGATAAATTCTTTGCCTGTCTTTACTGAAGAGGCCTATCCAATTTCCAAATTACCTTTGAAACCAACGTGATGTTTTTACAGTTTACCAGACTTATTTTTACAAGATGAAACCAAGAGTGAATAAAGAAAACCACTGCCCATAATACCCAAGCAACCCATTACACAGTCCCTATACCAGGAAATGGGTAACCTCTGGATACCCATCCAAAGATGATCCTGGGAATCCTAGAGGAGCTACCACATGGTTAAAAGCAATGCAAGGTTCAGGTGAAGAGCATGGGATCAATGAGGGCAAAATTAGAAAAATCATGTTTAACTGATTAAAATTCTTATACTAGTAAGTTCAAAATTCAGTAAGGTTTTTTGTGAAGCAGCTCGCATATATACCAACACTGATGATGAGAAGCCTGCAAAACTGTATAAAACAAGTACCTAAAGAACTCAAGGAACTTAAAGATACAGTAAAAGAAACAGAACATTAACGGACAAGCATAGTACTGAAACAAACTGGGCCTGCCTTTACTGACCCAAAGGAATCCAGCGGACATAGTTTATAAGCAATGCTTTGATGAGTAACAGTAAGTTTTTTTAAAAAGATAAAACTAAAAACAAAGGTGAGATAAACTGCTACTTCTTTATATACAAAGCCAAATTGTGAGTTGCCCGGAGAATGGGAGCGGGAAGGTCATTTTTGCAGTTTCACCGTGGGGATTTAAGTGAATCTCCAACTCTGCAAATCACTGCATACTTTTCTGGATAACAAAACAGCGGAAACAGGTTTTAGAAAGATTGCTTAAGGCTGTGCAAATTATCAGGAAAAGATCGTGGCGAACAGTAAAGGCGGATGATCCGGTGCGGTGCTCAGACACGCTGATCACACCTGGGGCTCCCAACGCGCACGGAGAGCACCGCCACCTGGGAGCTCGGAGCTGCTCCCACCCATCAAAGGATAACCGCGGACAAGGCATCTGACCTGAGGCTCATCTTCCGCTCACCGGGCTCCTGGCCCGGTCCCACCGTCCCGAAGCCCACCTAGCCCAGGAATCAGTAACTCAGGAGGGAAGTCTGGTGCCACCCTTACCGTACAGAAAATCATACTGTCGACTGGAAGAGACGTTGCCCCAGGCCCTCGACCTCACCCCGCACCGGGTCTGAGACACCTGCAGGTTGGCCTGGGGCTCCTCGATAGTCACCACATGGCTCATGGTGTCGCCTCTTCCCTCCGGCCAGCCGGGGACCAACTACGGACGCGTTGTTGCTGTGTGCACGGTGGCTATGGTAACCTCCTCCTCAGCGTCGAGATAAGGGGCGGGGCGAGGAGCATGAGAGGGAGGGCGGGGCGAATACGTGGGCGGGCCTTGAAACGGAAGGGGTGGGCCTGGCGTGGGAGAGGACAGGTAGTGTCGGAAAAAGGGATGGGTGGGGCTAGGCGCTGGAGAGGAAGGTTGGGGGCGGGGAAAAGAGAAGCGCCCAAAGGCGTAGGGGAGTGAAGGGCACGTGGGGCTTGGAGGAAGTTGAAAAGAGGGCATTCTTGAGGCGAGGAGGTTGCCGGGCTGGGGAAAGACGTCTTACCTTCCCATAGCACTCCCAAAACTGACGTGAGCCCTCGACCACCTACGCTGGGTTTGGTCCCCGGGAGCGGGAGTCCAATGCTCAAATCCAGCAGCGATTTGGGAATTACAGTTCACAACTTTCGGAAATCCCTGTGAAATCTTAGAACCTTCTGGAATAGTCGGCGTCTTTCATTTCGGACATCCCCTTTCTGCGGGGCTTGTTCTGCTTTTTAAAACTATTAAGGAAAAATTTAAACAGGCAAAAGTGAATCCACTTTTAATAACCCTCACGTACCCATCACCAAGAATCAACACTTAACATTTTGCCAATCTAATTTCATCCCTTCCCCAACTCTATGCTTGAGTATTTTGAAACAAATCCCAGACATTATTTTACCCTTAAATTAATGTGCATCTCAAACTGATACGGATTTTTTAACTTCACCACCTAATTTCACATCTAACAAAATTAGTAATTCCTTTATGTCATCTAATACTCACTACATATTCAAATTAACCTGGTTAAAGCCAAAATGTCATTTAATGTTTTTTTTCCTATCAAAAGATCAAAAAAAAAAAAAATCTTCACATTGCATTTTGGTATAGTTCTTAAGTCTTATAACAGTAGATTTTTAACACTTTCAATGATTTTATTATGTGGGATTCTTCTATTAAAAAAAAAAAAACAAAACAAAACAAAAAAAACTTTCTAGGGCACCTGGGTGGCTCAGTAGGTCTTCCTGCCTTCAGCTCAGGTCATTATCTTGGAGTCCAGGATGGAGCCCCACATGGGGAGTCTGCCTCTCCCTCTGTCCCTAACCACCCTGCTTATTCTCTCTCTTGCCATCTCTCTCTCAAATAAGAATCTTAAAAAAAAATTTTTTTTTCACCAACTCATTGGTTTTCCTGAAATAGAGGGATCCTAGAAGAAATACTGCATAAATGCTGTGGTTTTTCCCTTTAATTGTAAAATTTCAGAAAAATGAGTTGGTGCCTTAGCAACCTCCAATATTAACCAGTAAGATTTTGTTTGGTTGGTATCACTAGGAATGCATACATTTTACGTATCTGATGTGTTTTAATCTATTGTTATTATTTATGATACTCAAATTCTGTTAGGCTAGTGGCACACCTTAGAGTTGACTTCTTTGTCCTTTTGATGTGATCCATTGACACAATGAATAAGTCTACAGGCCTACTATCCCTCTTTCCACACATACTCCTGGTTTTGTTTACTCCTAAATTTCTTGGGGGTTTTACAAACCAGCCATAAGCTTTGTCACTCCCAAGCCCTGCTCAAGCTGATTCCTTTGCCTAATATGCCTTTTCTTATTTATGCACCCCAACTAATTTAGGTATCCTTGAAGAATCAGTGCTAACTTCATGTAGTTTTCTCAAATCCCCCCAAAAGAGTGAGGCTTCATTCTTTCTTCCAAAACTATATTAGTGCCAATAGCAGGGACCACCTTGAATTAGTAATTATTTGCAACTCTGCTCTGCACAACTGTGAGTTCATTGTGGATGCAGGCCTTCACATGATTATTTTGTATCTCTGCAGTTCCTGATAAATGAAAACTTAATAAAATGATTCATAAATGAAAAATCCATCCATTTATTAAACAAATTTACTACCTACTATAAAATAGGTGTTGAAGATTCTGAGATAATTTGTACAGCTTATTGAATGATGGAGAAAACAGACACAGAAACAAAATACAATGTTTAATGGTATAATAATATTTTTCTGTTTGTGGGCATAGCTACATTTCCCATTTTCTGTCCCTTCTTCCCAGAATGTTCCTCATCCCTGTCGCCCATCTCACTGCTGACTCCTCATCATTTGAATTCTCAGCTAAAATATTCCCCCCTTAGAAAGACTTCTCCTCACTGAATCACATAAATTATCTTCAGTAGCCAACAACCAGCCTCTTCCATAAATACACTGGAAGACATTAAGCAATAGAATACATCAAATGTGATGATATATATGTGACTATGTGATTGTCTTATGTAGACAGTACAATCCATTTTACTGGAGTTGCTTACTCTCTCCCTTGCTTGAAGGAAGCAAGTGGCCATGTTGGGGAATCCCACATAACAAGGAATGGAGCCTCTTGAAGCTGAGGGCAACCTCCAACCCACAGCAAGAAACCAAAACCTTCAATCCTGCCACTCCAGAAATTGAACTCTGCCAAAAACCTGAGTGAGATTAAAAGCATATCCTTCCTCATTAGAACCTTAGATAAGATCACAGTCTCACCCAATATCTTCATTGCAGTCTGAGACCCTGGAGGAGCTACTTAAGCCATGCCTAGATTCCTAACTATAAAAACCAAGATAATAAACATCTATTACCACTAGGATTTTGGTAATGCTACACAGCAAAAAATAATGTGCAGTCTTTATGAAATTACATGGTATCTTGCAGTTTACTTATAACTTTGATATTGCAGAGGAGTGCTAGTTAATAAAAAAAAATCATTAAAGTTATACTTTGCCATGTTGGAAGACAGTTGGCCATGTTTCTGCTTATCTTTTAAGGGGGATACTCTCTGCCCTTGTTCCTTTGGGTAGGAAACAACCTTGGACAATACAGATAGTGTGCACTTCTAGAGCAAAGGGCAGGTTTGCTTAGAGCCTTAGAAGTCAGTCTCCTGGGCAGCTCCGTGGTTAAGCATCTGGCATTGGCTCAGGTCATGATCCCAGAGTCACAGGATTGAGTCCCACATCGGGCTCCCTGCTCAGTGAGGAGTCTGCTTCTCTCCCTCTGCCCCTTACCCTACTCATGCTCTCACTCTCTTGCGCTCTCTCGAATAAATGAAAACCTTTAGAAAGAAAAAAAGACAGTCTCCCTTTGAGCTTTGCTTAAAGGGCAGACATACTTACCACCCATTAGTAAAGATTTGGGTTTCCTAAGCTCACTATTTTTTTCCTGTAATGTAACCCAGCGTGTATGCAGATGTCATTTGGCCTTCTTCGCATCATGCTGTGGGAATTAGGGCTCAGTGAACTGACACAAAAATGCTGATACACCGCTGCTACAGCTGTAAGTAATAAATTACCCTTTGCCTCTGACCTAGTAGTTTGCTGGCTTCTACTAGCATTCATGGGACTGTAGTAGGCAAATAGGGTAAAGTTTCAAACCCTTTAGAGTTCTTAAAAAGCTATAGAGCATGATATATAGCCCATATTTACCTGTGGAAATTGGAAGGCTTTTTCTCCCCACAGGCAGAAATGTAAATACTATATAAAATTACCTCTGAACTTATTAACTAGAGAAGTGAGAATTCAAGCCTTGTAATTCTTCTCTCTCAGCATATGGTGTCACTCCTCTACCAACATCTACTTCCTACCCTTGCTTGGTAAAGGCTCCACACGTGGAATTAGTTAGGCATGAAAAATAGCTAAGCACTTTCGTCATGGTTGGATTTTAGAAAGCATTTCCTTAGTTGTTGCTTGTTACATTACCAAGGCCTGTCATCCACAGAAGGACGGCTTGGTGGCATTCATAGGTTATGCTTCCATTCAGTACCACACAATAACATAGTCGCTCTACTATAAAGAAGTCCATTATAGTCACCGTTTCAACCTTAGCTGCCTATTAATATAGCAATTACAACAGCAATAACAAAGAGCTCCACGGGTTTAAAAATAGTAAAATATTGCTGGTCAGAATCAGAATTGGAAGCAAGAACTTGAAACGAAAGATGCTAATCAAACCAACCTCAGAGTTGCTCTGTAAAACAGATGGTTCATCTAATCATTATTTAGTCTCCACATGCCACCTTCTCTCAATTTAATCTCCAGTTACAACTCTAAAACTGTTGGGTTTTTCTTGGGAGAAGTGGGTTTTTGAGATTTTTCTTGGGGGAGAATGGGAAACACTAAATGTCATTGTTTTATACTCCTACTTTTCCTTTAAGACTAAGGCCATCTTGTTGCTGGGTGAATAGGAGAGACCCTGGTTCCTGCGCCAATGACCCAGCCAGAACTGAAGGAGTTACACAAGGTTCTTGGTCTTGTCATGAGAAGGAATTCAAAGACAGACAGGCAGCACAGCGGATGAGTAACAGAAGCGGGAGAGTTTATTAAAGTGAAAAGTACCCTGTGGCGATATGAGAGCAAGAATGATAGCAAGAGCAATGCGTGCCAAGGGGGTTTCGGTTTCTATCTTTTAGTGACCGTTATTAACCAAGAGGCAAAATATTTATTACTTGGGGTGGGAAGCAGTGTTTCACAGTTTTTCTTCCTAATTTGGTCAGGGGTTCCCTGTCATGGCATCCACCATCTTGGGCTTGTCTGGTTAGATCTGGCTTCTTGTGGAGTGCTGCCAGGAGGGGCCTCTGACTTTTCCAGTAGCTGGCCATGACTTCCTCAGTGCTGGACTCCTGGGATCCTGTTAGAACCTAACTAACCACCTACTCTAACAATCCCACAAGCCTAAAGACGCTTAGATTGAGTAAGAAAAAGTAAAAAGTGGTGTTTGTGTTAAAACCAATCATTAACCTTAAAGCTTACCTCTTCATAACTTAAAAGGCAGAAGAAAAAGCAACCTACATGTGCAGGGTAACGGTACCATTCTGAAACGAGAGGTAAGTAGCTGGATATAAATAACTAAATATTTCACTTTGGAAAGGATTATCTTTTGGTCTTTTTTTTTTTCAGGGGCGGGAGAATATTTCATCACGAAGAACCAGTTGTTGGAGGATTTTAAGCACCAGTGCTCAACTGATGAGTCACGGAACTTTACCTCTGAAACTAATAATACACTATATGTTAATTAATTGAATTTAAATAAAATAATTTTTTTTTAAAAGAGTCACGGGGCACCTGGGTGGCTCAGTGGGTTAAGGCCTCTGCCTTCAGCTCAGGTCACGATCCCAGGGTCCCTGGATCCAGCCCTGTGTTGGGCTCTCTGCTCAGCAGGAAGCCTGCCTCCCCGTCTCTCTCTGCCTGCCTCTCTGCCTACTTGTGATCTTTGTCTGTCAAATAAATAAATAAAATCTTAAAAAAAAAAAAAAGAGTCACAATGCTCAGGGAGGAAACTAAGATTTTTTTTTAAAGGTTTTATTCATTTATTTGAGAGAGATAAAGACCACAAGTAGGCAGAGAGGCAGGCAGAGAGAGGGGGAAGCAGGCTCCCTGCTGAGCAGAGAGCCCAATGTCTGGCTGGGCTCCATCCCAGGACCCTGAGATCGTGACCTGAGCCGAAGGCAGAGGCTTAACCCACTGAGCCACCCAGGCGCCCCAGAAACTAAGATCTTGCTAATATTTGGAAAACAGCCTGTTGCTACCCAACTTCTTTGGGGCTGTTACCCAACTTCTTTGCCTGAGGCCTGCCAATACTAGGTAACCCAGAGGAAGTCACAGAGTGCTATCACTGCAGTATCCTTTCTTCACTGAAGCAAGGAAGGACAGTGGGCAAGAAAAATCTTTTCTCAATTGCAGAAACTGTTTGAGTATGTTCGTCTATAATTTACATCTACAATTTATCTCAATTTTCTTAACTCCCTAAATTCTTACTTTTCTTTTATTCCTTGTTGATTTCCTAGACACTAAAGTTCAGTAACAAATTAAATGGAAATCAATGATTAATCTAAAAATAAGAAATATTCACCTTGCATTTAGACAAATTAAGTGGGATAGTAGATAGAGCATAGACCTTAGAGGGAAAAGATGTTGAGCCTCAGGCCTACCACTTACAAGTTATGTGACCTTGAACAAATCATGTCCATCTCTCAATGTTCTCATCTATAATGTAAATAATAAGCTCAACTGCTATGAAGACCAAATAATGGTCACAAACTCTTCATGTATGAAAGACATCACAGCTGAAGATTATGCTGCCATTTCAACTGCTTATACATTCTAAGTGAGCCCATCTTACAAATCTGGTTTCTCTATTAAGAATTATCAGTGCCAATATGAGTTATTGGACAGTACTAGAGGGAAACATCAGTTCAAACAACAATTTTTTGTCTTTCTCCTTATTTAAAATAGATCTATGGGTGGAAAATACTTCAAGATTCTTTGTAGCAACAGGGCAAAATAAAGCTTTCTTGGGAATAATTTGTCTGAATAAAACTTTATGCTGTGTCTACCATCTGCTAACTACTGTTGGGGCACCAAAATGAGTATGACAAGATCATAGCACATCAACTACAAATTCACAATATGTACTTATAAAAAATGATTGTTTTTACTTAAAAGCAAGGACATGGCTAGAGCTCTTAGAATAAAACTTACCTTGTTTCACACCACCTACAAGGGTAGTGAAAGAGGACATCAAAATCATTAAATTCAATTACTACCCCATGAAGCAGTGTTTTCCAAATTGCATTTAGTGGGGCGCTACTAGGATAGTTTTCCTTGTTTTTCAAGTGTGGATAATTAACTTCTTTTTTTTTTTTTAAGATTTTATTTATTTATTTGACAGAGATCACAAGTAGGCAGAGAGTCAGGCAGAGACAGAGGAGGGAGCAGGCTCCCTGCTGAGCAGAGAGCCCGATGTGGGGCTCGATCCCAGGACCCTGAGACCATGACCTGAGCCAAAGGCAGAGGCTTTAACCCACTGAGCCACCCAGGCGCCCATGGATAATTAACTTCTTAATCCCGCTCTGTTCATGACCCATTGTCATCACTGATCCCTGTAAGATCACTTTATTGGCATTTATCCCCATTCTCTTCCCACACTTAACTTTTCTTCATAAACAACCATTCTTTTTAAAGCAAGTCTTTTTATACATATGCCCTCTTATGTGTATTTTTGGGTTTTGTACCCCTCTTCTTTAAATTTATGTAAATGGTATTGGGGTACATACCTATTCTCTTACTTTCACTACCCACACTCTTTAAAAAATCTGCCCATGTTACTTTATGTTGTCAATTTCTTCTAGTATGTGCCCAGACACTACATTTCCCTATCCACCCCCACAGTGATGAATGCCCACATTGCCTCCAATCCTCTGCCCCATAAACAAGCTGTGACAATTATCCCCATATATGTTCCCTTACGGACTTGCTGGGAGAGTCTTTGGAATACAGAGCCAGAAACAGAATTGCTGAGTCACAGAATATACACCTACTCTTAAATTAACTGGATACTGCCCAACTGCCCTCCAAAATGGCAGGACCATTCCACATTCCCAACAGTAACCTGGAAGGATTCCTGCATCTTTACAGGTACTTGGCATTGTTCAGCTTTCTTTTGTCAGTCTAATGGGTCTAAAGTGATTCTTCACTGTTTTGTTTTCCTTATCTATGATTTATACTCGTAGGTCTTTTTATAAGTGTTAGCTTCAGGTTTTTCTTCTATATATTCTACATATCCTCTTGCAGTAAGTAGGCAAACAAAAAAGTTGCTTGAACATTTCTGCTCATATATACTGTCTGTTCATATCCCTTTTCCATATCTCTATTGAGGTTGCTATTCTCTTATTGTTACTTTCTATATGTTTCTTAATTATTCTAGACTTCAATCCCTTGTTGGATTTAGATATTTCAAGTATCTTTGACCAATTCATCATCTATCTGTTAATTTTATATTCTATAGTCTCTATTGAAAGATAAATTGAGGCATAATAAAAATTTAAGAGTTTGTTTGAAAAAAAATTGGTACAAATTGGACAGCAGAAATGGTTAGGAGCACTTGCTCCACTGACAAGAGCTCAGAGAGAGTCTTCTACAGAGAAAAGGCAGAAGAAAAGCCAATTATTGACTGGCTACAGCTTAAATTTTAGTTGGCTGTTTGTGAATGGTTGTCCTTAGCATTTTGATTTTGTAACCTTGAGGTATTTATAGGCTCAATTTTTTGTTTGCTTAATGTAGGCCACTGCAGCATTAGTGCCACATCAGTCTAATGGCTTCTTTAATTAATCTCTGCTATGGAAAACATCAAGCTGTTGTTTTGATGTAATTATCTTTTTTTTTTTTTAACTTATGACGAGAGAAAAACTCTCTAAAGGCCTGATATACAAGGGAAACCATTTTAGATTTCTAAGTTAGCATGACTGCACATCAACTTTGTTCAAAACAATAGCCTGATTTACAGCCTGCTACACATTTATTGTACATGTGCTTGTGTAGCCTAAGGAAAGGTAGCCAAAAGGAAAACCCTCTTGTCCTTGAGATATCAATCAACACTCCTGTTCCCTACATTCCTTTACAATAAAACTCATAATTCTTGCCTATACACTAACCTATAGTCTACTGAGCTTTTACAAGATGTAAAAAAGTATGCAACTCTGTAGAAACTATTTATTCTCCAGAGTACTTTCTTCCCTGTGAAGAGTGTGCTCCCTGCGCAGCTGTTTTAACTTGGGCTCAGATAAAACTCTTTACTTTTAGAAATTCTAAATGGTTTGTTCAATTTGTGTTGACACTTACAATCTGTGCTTTTGCAATGTTGTCAAATAGGTTGTACCCCACTCTTCAGTATAAAGATAACCTCCAACCAACTTTACATTAATGTATTTTGGGGTCTTAAGTAACAGACATACTATTAAGGTTGGATAATTGTTTTTAAGATTCTATTTTTATTTAGCATATATTATTTGCTTCAGGGGTACAGGTCTGTGAATCATCAGTCTTACCCATTTCACAGCACTCACCATAGCACATACCCTCCCCACTGTCCATATATCCCCCACTCCCCAGCAACCCTCAGTTCAGTTCATGAGATTAAGAGTCTCTTATGGTTTATCTCCCTCCCCATCCCATCTTGTTTCATTTTTTCCTTCTCTGACCTCCCACCCTGCCTCTCAAATTCCTCCTATCAGAGAGATCATATAATTTTCTTTCCCTGATTGACTTATTTCGCTCAGCATAATACCCTCTAGTTCCATCCACATCACTGCAAATGGCAAGACCTCTTTTCTTTTGATGGCTGCATAGTATTCTGTTGTAGATATACACCACACCTTCTTTCTCCATTCATCTGTTGATGGACATTGAGGTTCTTTCCATAGTTTGGCTATTGTGGACATTGCTGCTATAAACATTCCGGTGCACGTGCCCCTTCAGATCACTGTATTTGTACCTTTAGCATAAATACCCAGTAGTGCAATTGCTGAGTCATAGAGTAGCTCTATTTTCAACTTTTTGAGGAATCTCCATACTGTTTTCCAGAGTGGCTGCACCAGCTTTCATTCTCACCAACAGTGTAGGAGGGTTCCACTATCTCTGCATCCTCGCCAACATCTGTCATTTCCTAACTTGTTAATTTTAGCCATTCCGATTGGTGTGAGGTGATATCTCATTGTGGTTTTGATTTGCATTTTCCTGATGCCGAGTGATGTTGAGGACTTTTTCATGTGTCTGCTGGCTATAAAGATTTTATTTTTAAGTAATCTCTACACCCAGTGGGGGTTTGAACTCATGACCCTGAGATCAAGAGTGGAACGCTCCACTGAAGGAGCCAGCCAGGCACCCTAAAATTGGGATGATTATAAAAAAAGAAAAAAAATATATATATATGCTCCTCTATTTTCACTACCTTCTATTAATTTCTTAGTTTGACCTTTCACATGTACACCTTTAATGTATCCAGAGCCCCACCTTTTCATGTGGTGTTTAATATTCTTCCATTTGTTTTCTTTTCCCCACTGATTTGTGCAGCCATGTTTATTGTACATTACCTTTCCAACTGATATTGATGTTGGTAGTCCAAGAAGCACTGTTTAAATAGCAAGATATTAAACAAGAGTAGTGAACACCTAGTTGAAAGAACTGATAATGGTAGATAAGGGTTATTTTAGGAGAACAGAAGGACTATACATTGTATTTTTAAACATACCAATCCATAATGAAGTAAAAATCATGCCCATTAGAAGTTTTTAGATGATAAAATGGGGATGGTTTTGGTAATCTGGAAAATACACATTGAGAAATTACTTACTTCCAGGGTGCCTGGGTGGCTCAGCCTGTTAAGCGACTGCTGTCAGCTCAGGTCATGATCCTGGAGTCCCAGGATCCAGTCCCACTATCAGGTTCCCTGCTGAGCAGGGAGTCTGATTCTCCCTCCGACCCTCCTCCTTCTCATACGCTTTCTCTCTCAAATAAATAAGATCTTTTTTAAAAAGAGAGAAAAATTACTTCTGTATAGCACCAGTTCACATTCAATCAATACATTCCCTGATCTAAATCTCTAAAATACAGCAACAAACCTTGGTTAGGTGATACTGAAAGTTTGATTACCCAAAACATCAATCACTGGGCAGCTATTTGAACAATGCCTTGAAGCCCCGCTTTAAAAAATAAGTTCACTCCCTTTCTCCAACAACTCTCTGCAGAGGAAAAAACAAAAAGCATAGTAGGCGCCAGTTCACATATATCTAATAGAATTCGAAAACCAAGGAAAAGTCCTTTTTCAAATGTTTTAACTTGTATATTCGCCCTATGAGTGAACAATTCATACTAAAATCAACTCAGAAAGGCAGCTATAAACACCAATTCATTAATAATTTAACGTGTATGGGGTACTGTATGAGTATTAGAATTTTCTTCCCCACACTTGTGGATTGCATTGTCCAAATGTCTTTGCTGAACAGTTTTAACTAAATCAGAAAAAGACGGAGGTGGAGGTGGGGATGGGGAGAGAGAGGAGGACAGATTATACAACAGCAGGGGAGGAGAGGGCAGATAATACAACAGCAAGAAACCTGCGGAACTAATGCGTTACTTGGGGGAGGGGGGACTGGCTCTCGTTAGTGGTTTCTCTTGTTGAGCGTGGACAAGTCATTTCACCTTCCTCGGCTTCGATTTTCCACTGTTGGGCGGAGAGGTTATGAAGTATGAGTTAACTTACTCCGCTCTTCCTTTTCGAGCCTTCCCAAATTGATTGACAAACTTTGAGCTTTCACTCCGCCTCTCTACGCCTGGGCGGAAGAGGCGCCTCGCTTTAATACCTTCATTTAGCCTCTCCCGCGTAGGCGCCAGTTTCCCCTCCCTGTCTGAGAGAGGCGGGACTTCCTGTCGCTTGTAGACCCACTGCCGGAAGTGACTGCAGGCGAATCGGCGTTAGCCAAGCCTGGGAGAGTGTAGGTTGGCGGTGCTAGCTGCTGCTTTAGGCTTCAAAGATGCCAGGTCTGACGGCCGCAAGCCCTGCCCCGTCTGACTCACAGGAGAAAAAGCCGCTGAAACCCTGCTGCGCCTGTCCGGAGACTAAGAAGGCCCGCGATGCTTGGTCAGTGTGCCAGCGGGGAGGGGGCGGCGGGCAGGCCCCGCGCGCCGCCTTTCGGTGTCTCCGTGCCCTGCCTGGCCCTGGGCTCGTAGTTGCGCCGTGCTGCGCTCTTGAGAGTTAAGAGGGCCCTGTAGGGTATGGATCAGCTGCCTCGATTGAGCCATAGCCCAGACCGGAAACATGGATGAAAGGTTAAGAGAGAGGTCAGACTGAACCAGGCTCGCTTCACTTAGTCATCCTTTACTGCAGGAGGTTTTTGAGTATCTGTTATGTGTCAAGCACTGCCTTAGGTCTACTAAAGACATAGAAATATAGATGCTACTTGATTTAAAGGAGCTTAAAATTAATGGAGACGTATACTAAGATTGCTGTTACCACGTGGTATGGGCTGTGATAGAAAATTTGGCAAGATCAAAGAGTAAAAGTTCTAGTAAAGTTTTGGTACAGTAGGACACGGTACATTTCTTAAAGTACTGAAGAGTTCCCCCTACCTCTCCCCGCTCTTTGGGTAAATGAATTAAAGATCAGATTATGACGTTGGTGACAGTGTTTAGAATAGTACATCTAAATTACTATCAACGCACAAAAGGTTTTGTTTGTACTAATTTTATACAGCCTATGTTGTGGAGCAAGTCTCATTAGGGGGATCCTCAGAAAATGTGAATGTACACCCCTCCCTCCAGCCCATTTTTGTCCTCCTATAAAAATAATAAAAAGTGGCACAGTGGGGTTAATAATTGTAGGAGCTTAGTGCTTTTTATTAATACTCAGTACTTCGCAAATAATACTGTGAAAGGTGAATTGAAAGACTACAATCTGGTAAGTGCTTATTGAATCTAAAGATAGTATGCTTTCATGATTAAGAGCCTGGGATCCAGAGTCAAGGTTTGAATCCTGGTCCACCGCTATGTGACTTAGAGCAAATTGTGCGAAATGGGCTTAATAAAAATATCCACCTCTATCTAGGATTAATGATTCAAGTCACACAAGTGCCTTGCTAGCTATTACCTTCATAGGGAGCTCTGCCCCGAGCATTTATTCATTTGCAGGCAGCCCTTGAGCTGTTTGAAGGATGTATAGGATTTGGATCTTTAAAGAAGGAGAACTTAACCTTCAAATTGTTTTTGTGTTGTTTCAGACCACTATGCCCATATACCTGGAGTTAGTAGTCTTTTTTTTTTTTTTAATAATTGAACTTGGCTTAACTTGATCTTTGCTAAAATTACATTTTCTGGCCCTAGAAATAAAGCTGTGTGGTCCTAGGTTTCACTTTGTGAATTTTACAAATAAAAAGTTTTTTGATCATCATGAGGGAGGCTCATCAGGATGCTGTTGGCTGCCAGATCTTGCTGTTTGAATGTTCTGGGGTGTATTGTGATAAGAAGATTTATTTAGGTCTATTTGAATGTATGGCAGAATAAAAATTTTAATTCCTCTGTACTAGGCAAAAAATTAAGTTCTTCTCTCTGTCCTTCGTTTAAAGTAGATATTGTATTCAGATGGTTTATTTCATTAGAGAACTGTGTTGTTCCTTGGACATGAACTAGAGGCAATATTAAGCATAATTATTTCTTCTAATTAGATTCTCCCTAAAAACTAGTTATCTGTGAAACATCTTTATGGGCATGGAAGTATCACAAGAGCCAATAAAAACAAAGCCATTTGGTGTAGTAGCTTTTTTTTTTTTTTTAACCCCAGCTACATTCCATCAGACCCATGTTCTGCCTCACTCCCCATCACTATCATGCATGCTTGCTTACTACTAACATGTTTAATGCCTGCTTTGTTAGATAACAAGTACAATTTGTTTTATAGCATCATTGAGAAAGGAGAAGAACACTGTGGACACCTAATCGAGGCCCACAAGGAATGCATGAGAGCCCTGGGATTTAAGATATGAGATGGTGAGCAAGATTCTTTCTGATTGGGAAGATAATACATAGACTTATTGCTTCAGATTTGTGCTTTATAGATTTAGCATTTGGGCAACATTCTGTTCAAAAGGTAGTTCACCTGGCTAATCTAAGATGCTTAAATATCACTTAAAAATAATTTTCAGTTTCTAGTATAGGGAGTAAATGGTGGTAATAAATTGAGAGGTATTCAGTGGATCTTTCACAAAAGGGTTTGATAAAAGCCTTTAGAGTCAGAAGGAATAATAGTGTAGGAAGTCCAAAATAATCAGTTGTCTGACTTAAAGGAACTAAAAGGAAAATATTCTTTATTTCTCATTTCTGATGTTGTGGGTCTTTAGTAAGGGCTTTTAAGTAGGGAGTAAGTAGTACATAGAAGCATTGCTTTCTGCAAAAGAAAAAGGAATTATCACTACTTTTTTGTACCAGGCTTCCAATAATACTACAACCTCAAACCTTTTTTTTTCTTTTGAGATATTTATTTATTTATTCATTCACTCATTCATTTGTCACACAGAAAGGGAGAGAAAGAAAGAGCATACAGGTAGGCAGATGGAGAGGTTGAAGCAGTTTCCTCTCTGAGCAGGGAGCCCGATGTAGGGCTCAAACCCAGGACTCCGGGATATGACCTGAGCCAAAGGCAGAAGCTTAACGGACTGAGCCACCCAGGTGCCCCAGACCATTTTTTTTTTTTTTTAAGAACTCTGAATCCAAATTTTAATGCTAAAAGGGACCTTAAATTACACAACAATACCATGAATAAATGATCTTTTGTTTGGAAGCTCTTTCTTCAGATAGCACCTTAATTCCTTCCGGTCAGGTCTATGTTCAAAAGTCTCCTTATGAGGCACCTGGGTGGCTCAGTCTGTTAAGTGTCTGCCTTCAGCTCAGGTCATGATCCTGGAGTCCTGGGATTGAGCCCTGTATTGGGCTCCCTGCTTAGTGGGGAGTCTGCTTCTCCTTCTCTCTCTGCCCCTCCCCCTTCTTGTGCTTTCTCTCTCTCTCTTTCTCTTTCTCTATAAATCAATAAAATCTTTAAAGAAAAAAAAAAGCCTCCTTCTTAGAGAATCTTTGCCTCAACACTCCATCTGAAATAGCATCCCTTCCCATCACTATCCCAGCACTGTCCTATAGAACTTCCTGTGATAATGAAAATATTCTGTACCTTCACTCTCCACTATGCTATATGTGGAGCCATATGTGGCTATTGAGCCCTTGAAATGTGACTAGTAAAACGGAAGAACTTAATATTTAGTTTAATTTTAATTTGAATAACCACATTCAGCTAGTGGCTACCCTATTCTTAACATCACTGCTTGCATATTAGATATTTACTTATTTTCTGCTTTGCTTTACTTCAAGTAGAATATAAACTCTGAGAAAGTAAGAATTTTTTGCTTTACTCACTGTCATATCCCTAGGACCTGTAACCATGGCTGGCACGTAGTAGGTTCTCAGTAGAGGTTTGTTAAATAAATAAATAAATAAATGAGGAACTAAGACCTCCCAAAGTGAGTTCTCCTTCCTTTGCTTTTTGCCTACCCCTCCCACCCCCCAACATCCACACCACACCACTGCTTTTAACTTAATAATAGCTGAGAGATAAAGCCAAAGTCACATACCAGTGTAACAGTAATAGAAAGCCTGGTTTCTTTCCCTTTCACCTCGCTTCTGCCTCTTTAGAATTTCACATATGGCTAGTCTTCCTCATGGAGCTATAAAAAAGGATGGACAAGAAACCTGTTCCAAGCTGATAAGAAGTATCACTATGTAGTGGTGAACAGTCTAGGATGAAAGTCTTGAGGCATTAATTTTGGTTCTCCTGACGTCTAGTTTAGCATGTATTTTACATCAGCTACATTTAACATCCATCAAGACACTAATCCTCCCTGGGTTTCATTTTTTTAATTTATAAAAAGAGAACCATAATACATTTCATGATTTTATATATGGTATGGTGGATTTTATATATGGTATTCTTTGTGTACATGACATACTTAAATGGCTTTTAGCTTTCTTTAAATCCCATGGTGAATCATTTTGTAAAATAAGTAAGTTTGGGGATATGTGTCAGGGGGTGTTCTTTAAAAGTTAAGTATACCTTTTGATTATTTTTAAAGACCTAGAATCTTAACATTTATACATGGTTTCCTTGTTCATAATCTAACTCTCTTCCTGCTGGTTAGTGCCAAGCCTGTCTTGATAAAAAAGATGATTTTTAAAAATGCTAATTTTAGGAGCAACAGAAACTTCTCTTGGACTTCACATGGACCACAGAGATGCTACAACTGATATGATAATTATCATAAATTCACAAGGACTCAAAGATATCCTAGTTTTCTTTATATTATTGGGACAGAGAGTGAGAGTGATTCTTATGTACTTCGTTTGTGTGTAGAAGAAAATGGAGAAACTTTGGACTTACAAGACCTGATGTTTAACTATGTGGTCTTGGGCAAGTCTGTCACTTTCTGGACCTTAGTTTATGTAACAAGTCATTGTGATGATTAAATGACAGGTATATGAATAGGATTTGTCAACTATTTAAGAGAAACCAGAATGGGATAGTCTATGTCTTGGGAATTGTGGATAGCAGACATTCAGTTGAGGTCTGTTGAATATATGACCTGATTACATATTTTTGGATCCCGGTTATGAGAGAAACAATCTGAATCCACATAGGGCCTTTCTTTGAATTCAGATGTCATGTTTTCATTTATAGCATGACAGTGCTTTTGGAAAAAAGAACAGGTGTTTGGATCTCCTTTGGTTCCAGGTGTCCTGTTTCTCTAACCCCCATTGGGAAATGGATGAACAGTGAAGTAAAAAAAAACTTGTTCAGGTGACGAATGGATAGCTGGTGGAATTAAAACTAGAGTTTAGGTCTTTTAGGTTCTCCAAAACACAGATGCTTTACACTTTATTCCTTGCATTTAATGAGATCTTATTGCCAACATACTCATTTTTAGGACTGCACATAGTCTTGATCTTCAATCCTGAAACTTTATTATGAATGCGAATTAGAAAGACCTATTGTTGGGGTGCTTGGGTGGCTCAGTCAGTTTGATGGCTGTCTTCAGCTCAGGTCATGATCCCAGGGCCTGGGATCAAGCCCCACATTGGGCTCCCTGTTCAGCAGGAGGCCGGCTTCTCCCTCTCCCGATGCCCCTCCTCCAGCCTGTGCGTGTGCGCACACACTGTCTCTCTCTATCTCTCTCTCACTCTGTTTCTCAAATAAATAAATATTTTAAAAACTTAAAAAAGGGAAAGACCTATTGTTGAAATGCGTGGGGGGGGGGGGTGTGTGTATCAATAACCAGGTCATTGGCTGTAAAATCCAATACGACTGTCTACATTGTCATAAGATAAACCTAACTAAATGGATATGCCTTAGACTGTTAGATCACATTTTTCTGAGGATAGCTGTAAAGGAAAAACACTTTTGCAAACCTAGATCTTCCCAGTAATGATCGCAAAAGTTACTTAATTCAAAAATTTTTTGTAGATTTTAGTGTTAGATCATAAATAAGATAGGTCTTATTGTACCTTTAATTTAGCACATTGGGACTTAATATAAAAGTAGGCTACATTCAGCCAGAGGTGTACTTTGTAATCACCTGAGGATTGTTTCCCAAAATTCACACGCCGTAAGCCTTGATCGCTTCCTGTTGAATCAGAAACTCCTGTGTACCCTTTAACTCATGTATACCCTTTAAGAACCGTTGGGTTAAGCTGAAGAAGTAGCAGAGATACTGCTAAATATAAACTACCTAAAGATTTAATAATAGCAAAGGAAGAGACTTGAAAACTACTCCTAGGGAAAAATAGGTGTATGATGGTAGTGACTCTAGACACTTTTTTCTGTCTTATGAGTTTTTTTTTTTTTTAACTGCAAGAGAAACTAGAGAAACCGAGAACCTGCTTAAAAATGTAAAGAGGAAATGGCAGCTAGTATCTTTCTGACTTTAGGAGTCAGAAGGAACCTTGAGAACTCAGTCTAGGGGCTAAAATTGTTGAAAGAAAATGAAAGGAGAAGGACTGAGCAGTGAGGATACTCTATTTACTGTTTAATAGAACTTAATAGTTGGTTAAAATATGCTGATTTCACATACACACACCTAATTATGTATGAAAATATGATCCCAAGAAAATCCAGAAAAAGTGTCATTTCTTGCTATTCAAACTTTTATTCATTCAATAGATCTTTATTGTTAAATACTAGAAAATGCTGGCATGAGAAAGACAGGGTTTCTTCTGTCAAGAATTTTACATCCACATATATAACCAAGAGTTTTACACCCAGAGGCTTTCAGGAGTAGCCCCTCCTGATACATAGTTAATGGCAGAAAAAGTAACAGTGGTATGGATTGCTGTCGCTTACAGTGTGGGGTGGCTTCATTTCTGCTTACGTTCCTGCTCAATCCTTTCCTTAAGTGTATTCTTCCTTTGAGCCTTTTAGAAAAGAGAGTTCAGATGTTTGTATTGTTGGTGAGGTTTATCTTTTCTTAAACCACTTGCAGGGATTAATAGCTAAATGAAGAAGCACTTTCATTGGGCCTAAAGAGTTGGCTAGCCCAAATGACTTACCATTTTAAGCATTGTTCTCTGTCTTCCGGGTTAGAGACTGGGGGTGGGGGTAGGTCTCGGTCTCGAGAGAAGCCTGGTACTGATTGACTTAAACCAGCAACCCTATCCTCTACTACTTTCCTTTTTTGATTTCTAAATGGATTTCATTTTTTCCCCTGGGGTCAAAGTGAGTAACTTTACACAGGAAGTGTCTTGGATACAGAGCTGACCTTCTGCCTTCCACTTTGTGGATCTTTGCCAAACACACTTGAATCAGCAAGGAGGGCTTTGCAAATCTCTTCTCTTGAATATCTGTAAAAATGAACTGCCCTAGCCTTTTTGGGAAGATTTTTTTTAGTAAGTAAATATATATAGTTTTTAACAAAGACTTCTGAAGATTAAAAAATGTACTGGATCGAACAGTTTTGGTGATGGTTTTTTAGTTAGACAAAACTAGAGTTTAAAACTGTAGGTTTTTATTCTAAACCACAGTTTAGAATTAATATACTTGGGTGAGATTCATTTCCAGTGGTCTTAATTCCCTAAATCCCTAGGTCTGGCATGATGTTTGAAATCTAATTTTCTAATATAAAATTTTTTTTGTAGGTTTACTCTGAATGAATAATTCCTGAAGAATGAAGAAGATTCAGTAGTTGTGAGAATTCTTTGAGGAACTTTGATAAATGGAAAAAGTATTTATAATTTATTAAAAAAGAAATATCTCTGGTCAGAAATCTTAAGGTGTGTTTCTTTTTGTGTTCCTCACATCCTTACATGGCATTTATTTATTTTTCTTTAAGGATATAGTATTAAAAAAATCTTAAAATATTATTTTCTTCTGTCGTGTCATTCTGGGAACTCTAGATATTTGTTGTAAGGAGAAAGCAGGTACTGATCTCACTCAGAGAAATCTCCAAAATAAAGTGCATAGAAGTAAGGAAATAACCGAGTTGAGAATGGGAATGGTAGCCATATCATCTCATTCAGTGTTTTTGTTTTTTATTTTTAACTTACTTAAAGGCAAGAACTGGACAAGCTTTCAGTCTTAATATTTTATATCATTATTGTTACTCTTCACTAGTTCTCTCTTTGGGGTAAGTTATTTGTTTAGATTTTGGACCACATTTAGGTGCCTTGGCTTGGAAGATCTTAACTGTATGGCATAATTAATCTGTAGATGTCTAGTTGCATTTTAAGATAAACTAGGATCCTTAGTTTAATGCCTTCTGGCCAGATAATTATCTCTTATTGATTAGAAGCTGGCCCAGACCAGAGGCTGGACAAGGACAGATAAGTCACCATGAAATAGCTCAGTGCTCTGCTACAGAGTGATACCTGGGGTAGAACATAGAGTGGGGTTTGCTTACTATAGCAACCCCACGGTCCTGTTAGCTGCTTATGGGCTAATGAAACAAGGTTGTATTCTGCCTGAAGTAAATTGAGTTTCAAATCTCAACAAAAAATACTGAAGAACATAAGAGAATGGTGTCCATACGTCATTCTGTGATGGGAAAATTGCCTCTTCTATAAAATAAAGGAGCTGAATTAAGTTTTTTCTTAGGATTCCTTCTAGTTAATTAACAGCGTGGCTTTGAAATATGACAGACTTAGGTTCAACAAGTCACAACCTCTTTCAGTCTGTTTTTTTCATCTGAAAGAAAAAAAGCAAGGATAGAGTAATACTTACTGTACAGGATTGTGACTACTACTTAAAATGGTGTATATACTATGGATTTGGCATAGTATCTGCATTTAATGTTGATTAACATTCTCTAATTCTTTGATTTTATACTCATATTTCCCCTGAATATTTGTTTAGATATAATACGTTCAGGAGGTATTTTATAGCTTTCAGAGTATTCTTCTAGGTGAAGAATAGAATCTTGGACTCCTAAGACAGATAAAAATCAACTTCCCACCAAACACCCAGTCCTTGGCAGATGGTCATCCAGATTCTGCTTGAATATGCCATGAACTACAAAAAAAGGGTGAAAAAAATTTATAAACTTACCACCCAGTGTTAATTTTTGCTGTGTGCTGTTCCAAACTTTTCTTATGTATTTATACATGTTTTAAAATAATAAATGAGGTCATTTTTCTATGCTATATATTTTTAATGAAATCATAATATTACTTTTCCCCCTTGATGTATTTTACCAGCTGTGATTATAGTCCTCATATGTATGACTCCATTCTGAGCTTACTATAATTTAACCAATTCCCTATTGTTTGTACCATCATTCATTCAACAAAGTGCTTTGTAGAATGCTTGCTATATGTCAGATACCATTTGTGGAATTGAGTATCGGTCTTAAACAGGACATATACCTGACGCCTAAATTATTTCTGATTTTTTTGGTGGTTGGTTTTATGGAAACATATAAGGAAGAAAGGAAGAAAGCACCTGAAATCCTACCAGTGTACAATAGGATGACTTTTTGGTGACTTTGCCATTCATCCCTTTCTGCATGTATATGCTTTATTATTTTGGTGGGGGGGGCACTTCATAATAACACTACACTGGAAGTTTCCATAGGAATTTCTTTACAGATCCCTTACTAATCACTTAGCTAAGGATGGGCCAGAGGCTATGCATGTTTTCAAGGCTTTGGATGAGTATTGCCAGACTGATCTCTAGAGGGGGATTACCCATTGCACCTTTGTATCTGGGGGGTATCTATTTCCCTAAGCTCTTAGCAAGGTTAGTTTTTTCAGGCTTTGCCAGTTTGATATGTTCACATATGTAAAGGAACCAAAGCGCCTTCTTAACATCTGCCATAGTTAAAAATATATCTCATAAGACCCTCTCTGCCCACCCTTCCCTAGTGCTTAAGCCTTCCCAAAAATTATGCATAACATTTTGATACTAGTAATAGTAAGAAATGTTACCACAGTAATTTGAAAAATGAAAAAGTTCACTTCCTAAAAGGTGACCACCACATTCTGACATACATCTTTGCTAAGCCCTTGATATTCACAGTAATTCCCAAACAATGCAGACACAGTCACACCATTCTTTCTAATCATTTCTTTTTGTCTAACCTTAAAACATGTGACTGAAAGGTGGATAAGAATAGGACCATGAGGATGCCTGGGTGGCTCAGTTGGTTAAGTATCTGCCTTTGACCCAGGTCATGCTCGCAGGGTCCTGGAATCAAGTGCCAAATTGGTCTTCCTACTCGGTGAGGAGTCTGCTTCTCCCCCTCACTCTGCCCCTCCCCCCTGCTCACACCCTCTTTTTCTCTCTCTCAAATAAATAAAATCTTTAAAAAAAATACAGGACCAGGACCCTAAGTAAGGCCTACTTTAGGATAACTATATGTTTCATTGGTCTGATGTGAGGCTGCTGGAAGAACCATAATCCCCATTTTACAGGTGAGAGGTTTAAGGAAGTCACTGTGGTCAAATAGCTGGTAACCTGGAGTGTGAGTCTTGGTCAGTAGAGTTCAAGCTGAATGTTCTTTCCTGTACCAAATATCTAATATAAACATCACATATTCATAGTTATTCATACAGTTCATATCTAGTAAAGGCCTTTCTATGCAAGTAACTGCCCTAGGTGTTGAATATTCATGTGTAGATCAGACCTACATCTTGCACTCAAGGAGATGAGAGGCTATTTGACTCAACATCTACTCGGGACATAATATATGCCTAATTATGTGCTAAGAAGTGAGCAAAGATGTAAGATATGGTCTTACTCTAAGCTTCTCAGGTTATAATCTAGTACCTATATGTATATAAACTGTGAACATACAAAGTTGAATACTCAGTACTATGATGAATATTCCAAGATACTTTCCTAAAACAAGTGCATGTGTGACTACCCAGGGTTTCCTTTAGCTATCAAAAACTGCTAGCTGGTAGTTCCATCTCTGTCGATTATGGTGATTTTGAAAGCAAGTAATAGAAAATCCTCACCAAGAGAAACTCATATATCTGGAAATCCAGAGTTAGGGCAAGCTCTAGATGCAATGATGTCATAGGTTCAATGATATTATCCAAGAATCCAAGTTGTTTTCATCTCAGAGCTCTTTCTTCCGGGACTGATGAAACCATGTACTTTCTTGTTCAGCAGAAGAGAGAAAGCATTCCCAAGACATGAAATCCCTTTTTTTAAAAGTCTGATTGAGACAAATTAGGTTATATGTATTTTTATGGACCAGTAATAGTTGCTGAACAGAGCACCTTATGCAGATTGGCTTAAACAGGACCCCTTCCCCCCACCCTTGGATCCATTTGTAATTATAGTTATCAGCACAAAACTGGAATTCTGTAACAAGGAGGAAGGGATAAATAGACTGAGTAGGCAATCAATTTTCCACCTTGTTCACTTAACAACTAAGTCATCCTAAGTGGCCAAATTGAGTTTTAAAGGAGCATCTCCTCTCATAGTTTACTCAAACTTTTGAGAGAAACATAGTAGAGCACAATAAATTGGCTGATGTTAAGTTTTCATAGAATAAAACAATCAGCAGATGTTCAAAGAACTGTTTCCTGAAGAGTGGGCCTTCTGGAGATCCCAAGGGAGATCTGAGTCCAGAAGCATTCACCTGCAAGTACCAGAATGCCTAATTACAGTGCTTAAGCAAGAAATGTGGTTGACGTCCTGTCATGAAGTCTGAAGGTTGAGAGTTCCAGATCCAAGACAGTGGCTCAGTAAAACTTTGGAGAAGTGTGACTTACTCTATTTTTCAGTTCTTTATCCTCCTCCTCCTTAGGTATGTCATATCTCATGGTAGCTTCAAGCATTACATCACTGCACTACACTGGTCAGGCCAAGATAGTAGCAGGCCTCGCACTGTCTGTCAGGAAGTTTTTTTCCCAGAAGCCCCACATACACTTCCTCTTATATCCCGTTAGTCACATGCCCACTCGTAAGGCAGTTGCCACCGAGGGGAATAGGATATTGTGCTTGGCTTTGACCAGTCTTATTTTAGGCTCTGGCAACTGAGGGGAAAGCTCACCTTCCTTAACATACTGTCCAAGCAAAATCACAGTTCCATAAACTAAGAAAAAATGGGGAATGGCTATAGGGCAGACAAACAGTAGTGTCTGCCTAAGGTCAACTTGGCAGTATGTGTCCAAAGCTCAGATCATGCCTCTGTTCTATTTTAATAGATATTAGGAAAGGATTAATCTCAAACTCAGTGTTTTTCAAACTCTATGTGGTTTACTTTTTTCCAATTAATAATCACTACTCAGAAGTTGGGAAAAATATAGTTTAAAAAACACATGTACTGGGGCACCTGGGTGGCTCAGTGGTTAAGCCTCTGCCTTCGGCTCAGGTCATGGTCTCAGGGTCTTGGGATCGAGTCCCGCATCGGGCTTTCCCCTCTGCAGGGAGCCTGCTTCTTCCTCTCTCTCTCTCTGCCTGCCTCTCTGCCCGCTTGTGATCTCTCTCTGTCAAATAAATAATAAAATCTTTAAAAACAACAACAACAACAACAAAAAAACCACATGTACTCTACAAGCCCAGTCTTCATTGCATTAAAAGGCCGTAAGTCCCTTTGTCAAATTGCTATAAAAATGTCAATTCTCTCAGTTTCTGTCCTCATCTCATCATGGACCAGTAATAGCTCACAGACCAGCCGTAGTTCACAGAATCCCTTGGAGAGGCAGGTTAGCCAGCTGACTTCATAATCTGGCCCCAACCTGCCTTTCCTACCTCGTGTCCTGCTTTTCCTCCTGATTCACCCAAAGTAGGCTGTCCTCTATTACCAGAATATGTCGTGTATTTTTGTTTTACTTCTGGACTTGACTTCACATTCTGTTCTCCTTTCCTGGAATGCCCTCCTCCTAGTTGGGGAACACCTCATCATCTTTTTAGACTGGCTTAAATGTCACCTTCCCTGTGATTTTTTTTCTGAATTTTTTCTCCCCGATCAGGGCTTCCTTTGACCCCCAAATATATTTATTTAATTAGATTGCCATTATTTCTGGGTCCGTCTCCCTCGGTAGACCAATAGTTCCTTGAAAGTGACAGTTGTCTTGCTCATCTGTATATCCCCTGTGCTTGCCGCACATACTTTGCCCTAAATAAATGCTTATTGAATTGAATCAACTCAACAAATGGTGTGACTTCTATTTGTTCCCTTTTATTCTCCCCCAATGTTTTCGGGCATCTGGTCGGCTCAGTTGGTAGAGCATGCAACTCTTGATCTCAGGGTTATGTTGGGTCTAGAGATTACCTTAAAATTAATTAATTTTTTAAAAAAGAACATACCAGGGGCACCTAGGTGGCTCAGTGGGTTAAAGCCTCTGCCTTTGGCTCAGGTCATGGTCCCAGGGTCCTGGGATCGAGCCCCGAATCGGGCTCCCTGCTCAGCGGGGAGTCTGCTTCCTCCTCTCTCTCTCTTCCTGCCTCTCTGAATACTTGTAATCTGTCTGTCAAACAAATAAATAAAAATCTTTAAAAAAAAAAAAAGAACATACCATTTTTACACTTTTGCTATCCTGTCAAATGTGGTTTTAAAAACAAGCTGCCACTTGGCTCTGTTGTATTCCCATCACAGGTCCCATCCTTCAGGCAACAATGTCATTGTCACTGCAGGCAGCATGTGAGGTTTATACACTGATGATGCCACACACACACAGACACACACATATCCCAGCAGCAGGGTCAAATCCCCTCGAGCAATAAAGGAGCCTGTATATGGATACATATAAACTCCCAAAGGTACCTGGCAAGGTGGGACAACACAGAGAACATACGATTTAAATGACCTACGCTTTAGTTCACATACTAGCTCTGTGACCTTCCTTAACCTCTCTGAGTTTGTTTCTTCCATTTAAAAAAAAAAAGATCCCATGGGATGACATGAGGAAACAATAAGTACTTGATAAATGTTAGCATGCTCAGATGAGCATGTATGTGGATTGACAAAGAAGGGAGGCTGGGAATAACAGCGGGTCTGCCTGTCTCTTTAATGGGTCAGGGCGGGACTATTGGTCAGGCTTGCTGAGAAAGATGACCTGCTTTGAAATTCTAGCCTCCTTGCTTCTTTCCTGCTTCTGATTTCCTGGCTCACAGCTGGCAGGAATCACCACTCTGGCAGCTCTGGGTGCATGACTAAGGTGGAGGGATGAACAGCTGCTGCTTGCTAAAGTCAGTGGGTTGGTTGGGAGGCAGGCAGGTGACATAAAAGCAGCATATGGAAATCCCCAAACTCTACTGCTCAAATGACATCCAGATCATTGCCATGAGGAAGACTGTGGGCAGGGCCTTTCCTTCTCTAGTTGCTCTCTTTTCCTTTACCACTGATTTTCCCCCCTCAACTTTAGAAAGAAGGGAATAAATTACATATCTGTTGGTCAGTTGATTTTAATTTAAAAAAAAGTGGGGGGGGGGGCACCTGGGTGGTTCAGTTGGTTAAGCATCTGCCTTGGGCTCAGGTCTTGATCTCACGGTCCTGGGATTGAGCCCCGCCTAGGGCTCCCTGCTCAACAGGGAGTCTGCTTCTCCCTCTCTGCACCCCATCCCTTACTCACTTTCTTGTTCCTTCCCCCTCCTCTCTCTCAAATAAATAAACAAAATCTTAAAAAAAAAAAAAAAGAAAAAAAAAAGGACGCCTGGGTGGCTCAGTCGGTTAAGCCGCTTCCTTCGGCTCAGGTCATGATCCCAGGGTCCTAGGATCCTGCATCCGGCTGGCTCCTTGCTCAGCGGGGAGCCTGCTTCTCTCACTGCCTCTGCCTGTCACTCCGCCTGCTTGCGTTCTCTTTCTCTCTCTCTGACAAATAAATGAAATCTTTAAAAAAGAAAGAAAATCTTAAAAAAAAAAAAGACAAGAAAAAAGAAAAAGCTGGCTTCCTTCAACATGTCATGCATTTTCAAAACTCTGTGATTATGCTCCTGCCGTACTCACCACTAGAAATTCTCTTCTCCCTCTACCTACGTGGTTCATTCAATGCCTATGCCTCAAATCCAGCATTAACTCTTACATCTTCCCTCCTGTACACTACCCTTCCTTCTAGGTGGACACCTCTCCTTAAACCTAACTCAGTCATTGTGCTTCACACACTGAATTGCCATTGTTTTTTGAGGTATCTTTCCCTTGTTAGAGTGAAAGCTCTTAGGAATCTGCTTCTCTAAGTGCTTGGCTCATAGTAAGCACCCAGTAAATATTTGTTGAGTTGAAACTTCTACTACTTGGCATATTTGCCCATTTCTAATTTCTGACTATTTTTAGTTAGGTTATCAGCAGTATAATAAAAGTCCCTATGGACTGAGTACTTAAATAGTTCTAGATTGTTACTGAGTAACTCCACACACACCCCTCCCCCAGTAGGAATACTGATAATAAATACTTACTAGCAGCATGGAAAAAAATCAAGGAGTCATTTGGAAGCCAGAGGGACATGTCTTAATGTTTGCATATTCCAGATTTATTTTTTGATGACCCAAAATAGACCAGGTTCATCCAGAAGTTCCTTGGACATCATCAGATTTCCGGGGGGAGGGGGTGCGTGTGTGGGGTTGGGAGTCATAGATCTAGTCTATTTCCACTTACTGTGCAAACTACTTGGCACACAGTGGTGGGTCTGACTTGGGATCAAATCCTGGCTGGACCACTTACTGCCTATGGGAACTTGTTATCTCTATGAGCCTCAGTTTCTTTCAGATCTAGGAGGACAATACTTATTTGGAAGGGTTGTGTGGTGACTAAATATTACATGTGTAAAGTATCTAGAGGTCTGGCACTTGGTAGGTATTTAATAGGTGGCAGTTATTATAATTTGCAAATAATGGGTAAGGTGATGGTCTGAGGAATGTATTACCATTGTATAAACTATTACTAGAGCCAGACATGCAGGGGCAAGTCAGCTTAGAATTCAAAGAGCTGCTTTGCATAGTCATTTTTGTTTAATGGCTGTCAAATAAAATGCCTAGTGATGTTTATAATGTGACCTAATAAAGGCCTCTGAGGGTTTTTCCAGTTCTCACTGTTAGGATTTTTTCTTATAATAGTCCCCTACTTTCCTGCTTTGATGTGTCCGCCTACCTCAGGAGAGCCCCTAGCCCTCCCCACAGGCACCCTGAACAGTATCCTGACTGAGGCGTTGTGGTAAATTCTGGGCTCAATTTTCCTTTGTTCTCCCCTGCCTGCCTCCCTGGCTCCGAGGTCTTGTCCTCTGGGGAGATAAGTTAAGTGCTCTGCCAGCCTGCCTTTGTGCATGGCCTGTTTTTTCTCACTGCCAGTACCTCTTGGATTCCAATTCCAAACATGGTATCCATCTGGGGTCACCCTCTCTTCCGGTGCCAAGAGAGTCGCATTCCAAATGGAACACAAGTGTGCCTCCCGTGCTGGGCTCTCCTCATTCTGGTTGGGGACAACAGAGCAGGATGTGGCCACTTTATCCTCACAGCTAAAGTTTTCAGCCCCTGAGTCCTAGCTTTGCCTCGGGACACGTTAGCTTTTCTGCTGAGAGCCAAATGTGAAGACTGTCCTAAGAAATCTGGAGCCGAGTCAGCTCGCCAGAGCTCGCCTGAGCTCTGCGGACAGGGCCAGAGCCTTGCTGAAGGAAAGAGAGAGGGGAAAACAAGTTTAAAAATCCTCCATGAAGTGTACTATGCTCTGCCATTTATTCCCAAAGCTACTGGAAGCATTCCTCTCAGGAAAGGTGGGCTTGGTGACGAGAAGCCGGACGTGAGAAGACTCCTGGGAGGACCGATTAATCCACTTTCTGAATTTCCTCTGTGGAGACAGTCTCAGAGCCCTGCAAGGCATTGGGGCGCCCTGAAGATGAGTGTGAACAGCAGCACCATGAGCCAGCTAATCTGGCAGGGCCCCGTGTGCGTTGGCTGGAAGCGGGATCTGGAAGGCGCCATCTACCATCTGGCCAACTGCTTCTTGATCCTGGGCTTCATGGGGGGCAGTGGTGTGTATGGATGCTTCTACCTCTTCGGCTTCCTGGGCACGGGCTACGTGTGCTGCGTGATGTGGGGTTGGTTGGATGCTTGTCGCCTGGACCTCATCCTTTGGAGCTTCCTGCTGGCAACGGCCTGCCTGCTCCAGCTGGCATACCTGATACACCGGCTGCGCAGGCGCGCCCTCCCCGAGGAGTTCGACGTCCTCTACAAGACGCTGTATTTACCCCTGCAGGTACCTCTGCAGGTGTACAAGGAGATTGTTCAGTGCTGTGAGGAGCAGGTCTTGACGCTGGCCACTGAGCAGACTTACGCTGTGGAGGGCGAGACCCCCATCAACCGCCTGTCCCTGCTCCTCTCTGGCCGGTAAGCTCCTACGTCACAGCTGGGCGTTTCCTCCCTCGGCCCATGCTTCTCGTTTCCTACTGTGTCCCTTTCCATTCTGAGGCCCTTCCATTGAGGGAAGGATGTGGCAAGTCAAACAAACAAAAACAGTTTTTTTTTTCCCCCCAAGCGTGGGTTTGGTTCCTCTTTCTTAGCATTTTCCAAGAGGAAACAAGATCATGAGATAGCTTCTCAGTTGGCAGGAAGGACTGTGCGTGCCTTTGGTGCTGGGCGGTGTGGGCTGAGTGTCTCTTGAGCCTGGGTCTAAAATGGCCGCGCACACGCGCGCGCACACACACGTATTACACACACCGGTGGGTCATGTGTAAGCTGCCATAATGTCTGTGAGCTTTGAAAAAGTGGACCTTTTAATAAGGTTGATTTGTTCCTTCCAGATGTATTCAGTATTTCCTAAGTGCCAACTATGTGCAGGGAACAGTGAGGGCATCGAGGAAACAGCCCCAGTTATGTTGAGGCTATCCTGTAAGAGTCTGTGGGGAAGCCATTTGGTGTACAAGCAGATGGGGAGAGGGAATATTCCCTGTCCTCTTTTCCATTCGCACGTGTTCTGTTGAGATTCTTACAGACCAGTGATCAAGTACCAAAAAGACCACACAGTGAAGGAGAAGTGATGCCCATATGTGTCTCATTGAGGATCTGGTGGAGATACCTGGCTGATTCCTTCAGGCTGGGTGACAACAGAAATGAGTGGAAATGGTCTTAGTCACGATTAGTGTATGCTCAGTCAGCCCACACATAAGTGTTGGCCCTTGGCTGACATCTGAACAAATACCACGGGCTCCATGCTGTCCATTTGGGAGGTGGTTGTGGAATCTTTGAAATATCGCCCTAGTGGGATTTCTGTGTGGGGCTGAGCATCAAACAGTAAACTATGTAACCTGGTTCACTTGGGCTACCTCGGTGGAAAGCAAGCAAAGTATTTCAAAAGCTTGTTCTCAGTTTCCTTCCCTGCTTTTTGGAGACAAGAAGGTGATAGAAAAGATAAGGTAGTAATCTTATCAGAAGGCTCTGATTCCCAGGGTGGCAGGGGAAGAAACCAGATAAGACTGCCAACCACACAGGGGGAAAAAAAGAAGAGTTCTAGAATGATGATGATGGTACTACAACGACTACTGGTAGCAATAATGTGCATTGCTGTACTACTGTGTAGAATCAACAGTGTTAGGTATACGTGTGATTTTGTTTGGACTCAGAGTCCTGGGTTGAATGATCTATGAGATTTTTGTGGGGAGACATTTTATTTATGAATAAAGTGAAGTATAAACAAATGGAATTATCTGTAAACAAATACATGTATAAATAGAAGGACATTATGACTGTTGCCAAAATGTTTGCTGCCTACAGTTCCATGCTTAAAATAAAAACAATCTGGGATGCCCCGGGTGGCTCAGTCGGTTAAGGCTCAGGTCATGAGGAACCCAGAGAGACTGTGGACTCTGAGAAACAAACTGAGGGTTTTGGAAGGGAGGGGGTGGGGGGATGGATGAGCCTGGTGGGGGTATTAAGGAAGGCACATATTGCATGGAGTACTGAGTGTGGTGTATAAAGAGTGAATCTTGGAACACTGAAAAAATAAAATAAAAAAAAAAGTCTCAGGTCATGAGCCCAGGGTCTAGGGATTGAGTCCGCATCAGGCTCCTTGCTCAGTGGGGAGCCTGCTGCACCCCCTGCTTCTCTGACAAATAAATAAATAAAATTCTTTTAAAAATAAAATATAGACTACTTAAGAAATATTCTTCTTGGGGCGCCTGGGTGGCTCAGTGGGTTAAGCCTCTGCCTTTGGCTCAGGTCATGATCTCAGGGTCCTGGGATCGAGCCCCTTATCGGGCTGTCTGCTCAGCAGGGAGCCTGCTTCCCCCCTCTTTCTCTCTGCCTGCCTCTCTGCCTACTTTTGATCTCTCTCTCTCTGTCAAATAAAATCTTAAAAAAGAAAAGAAAAGAAGTGTTCTTCTTCAGGAGATTCAGGATGTTATTTGTTACCTGTAGCTTGTCCGTTCAAAGGAGCTGAGACAGGTGGGAGAAAGGCCTGCAGCACCTGTATGGCTATGATTATTATGCAATATTTAAAATCCATTTTTAACATGATGAATTTGCCATGAATTTGTAGAAGACCTCTTCCCTGTGACGGGGAGAGGTGGGTTTGCCTCCTCAATGTGGCTTTTCCTAGTATACTTGGCATCAAAAACCAGAGTCAGAAATTAGACAGTTTTGGGTTTTTTTTCTTGCTTTTCAGGGTTTGGAGTGAGAGTTTTATTTGTTATCTTTTAATGTCATCCTGTCTCAACTTTGCTAAGCTGGAGCTGGGAGAAGAGGTTTCCTGTCTGTGACCAGGCTCCAGTTTTAAGGGAGAATCATTGTACCTCAGGCTGGTTCCAGTTGAGGTACCCAACACCTCAGAGCTGTGAAAGAGAACTCTGTGCCAGGAAGTCGGGATTTCTGGTGCAGACCTCCCCCATATCACATGCAGGCTCTCATCTGGAGCCCTTTGCTAAAACCTCAGATGCCCTTTCTATTTTATTTTAATGTATGCAACTAGTCCCTTTTAAGACTCAGAAAAGCCAAGTGACTTCCCCAAAGTTTGTCACCTTGTTAAGCTGGGCTTACTGTTAGTGTGTTTCTGTCCTACAGAATTCTCTCGTGCACAGCCTCCTGGGCAGGCAGCTAACTGTCTAGGCTATTCAAGTGGGAGGAAATACCTGTCATCCAGGGGTTCAAGAAGGAAGAAGAGGCTTAAATGATAAAAGGCATGATATACCAATTTAAATGGCTTAAGGGAGCCCCGCAGGCTCATTAGATGTTATACTTTAAATGATGTCACTCCTCCTCGTTTGCTCAAGTGGTCAGATCCCTTGCCTGAGGAGCTGGTAAGAGGATCTTGCGTATTCAGCAGCAGCCTTGTTTTCTCCTAATGTCTGTCTGTCTTCCTGTATTCAGGAAGCTTTTCCTTGAGATGTTGGTCCCCTTTTATGGTGACACGAGTGAGTTCACACAATCTGTTCAACTGTTCCTTTCTTCTCTCCTTCATCCCTCCATTCCTACCTTCCTTTCTTTCTTTTCCCCTTCCAAAAATATTTATTAAAAGCACTAGGGACTAAGGATCCAGTGTTAAAATATGAAAAATACCGTTCTTGCTGTCTATCAAGAAAATCAATAATGTTTGACATAGTGGTGAATCACAGCATGATATTTCCAAGGAGAAACATAAGTGCACTCAGAGCATGTACCCGATGGAGCTACTTTTCTGGGGGAGGTCAACAAAACTTCCTGGAAGAAAGAATGTTTAGGCTGAGACCTGAGGAGAAGGTGGAGGTTGGGAGGAGATCCAGCCAGAGGGGACAGACTATGTGGAGAACCTGAGGTAGGAGAGCCTGGCACTTCATTTTCTCTTGTATCTTTTTATGACTCGGGGAAGTTCTGCCTGGCTGTCTCTCTAGATTACCTGGTCTTGTAGGAGCACCTGTGTCTCTCCCATGGGGTACTGTGGGCTGACACCACATCCATGGCTTGGCGTGAGAACTACATCCCCTTCTATCTTCCATCTTTAGGTTGTCAGACAAAAGGCAACAGCTTATTGGCGAAGTTCTTTGGTAATTTGTGTGCATGAGTGTACGCAGGCATTCATTAGGAGCAAGATTTGGAGCACGAATGTCCCATTTGGCCAGAACTTAATCACGTGGCTATACCTACCTGCAAGGGAGGTAGGGAAATGCGGTCTAGCCGAGCAAGCCCCGTTAAAACTCTGGCACTGTGGAGGAAAGGAAAGAGCAGATAGGGGAAAACAGACTACCACACCACCATCTGTCCCTAGCCTCATCAACTTCCCAGCATCCTGTTCGTTTTTCAAAAGTCAGCTCAGATGTCATCTTTGAGAATTCTACCACCTGAAGAGAACTAATCTCTCTCCCTCCTCTATTCTCCCATTTCATAAGACCACACATGGACTTATAGCCAGTTATGGACACGTCTGTGATTTCCACTAAATTGTGAAATCCTTAAAGGCAAGGATCAGCAAATACCCATCTCTGCTTTTCCAGATCTCCAGGACCCCAGGAGGTACTCATGCATATGTATTTAGCCAGTAAAGCTCCAGAAAAAAATGGAACAATAGCTCCTTCCCCATGGACAGAGTGTACCTCAGAGATCTCTTTGTCTGCCCCCCCTTTGTTTGACAGAGACACCTCCTTTCCTGGTATAACTCAACCTTAGGGAGAGCTTGAGGCTGAAACTGAGTTTTCTGGGGGAAAGAGGAAAAACCCATATTGGATCTTAATCATTTTCCATTTTTATTTTTAATTATTTTTTAAAGATTTTATTTATTTATTTATTTATTTGACAGAGAGAGACACAGCGAGAGAGGGAACACAAGCAGGGGGAGTGGGAGAGGGAAAAGCAGGCTTTTGTGGGGCTCCATCGCAGGACCCTGGGATCAGGACCTGAGCCCAAGGCAGATGTTTAATGACTGAGCCACCCAGATGCCTCCTATTTTCCATTTTTAAATACATAATTTGGATGGAGGAGGGTTTAGGTGGCCACTTCCCTTTCTCCACACGGTCTCTTCTCTCCCTTTGCCAGGGTTCGTGTGAGCCAGGATGGGCAGTTTCTTCACTACATCTTCCCCTACCAGTTCATGGACTCTCCAGAATGGGAATCTCTGCAGCCGTCTGAGGAGGGTGTGTTCCAGGTAATGGGGAGCCAGTGCCAGGACCGCCCCACCCTCTCCCACTGTGACCCAGGAATATGCCCCCCTTCATCCTTCCCCACTCACATCTGTTCTTTGAACCACTGCCAATGTGATGCTAGGGGTGGGAGCGCTCTCCTTCTGTGGAAAGAGGGCCAGGGCTGCGGGCAGGTAGGGGTGAGGGGAGGTACTAATCCCCGAGAGGCCATGTCACTCCTATGCCTAAAACTCGAGAAGACCACTATGACCACAAAGTAAAAACCCACACCCCTTAGAGAGTAACCTAAGACCTTTAGTGACATCTAGTCACATCTCCAACCCCTTCCTCCTTCACACTTTTTGCTCATACCAGCCATACGGAACAGAACAACTAGCACTTCCCTAAATACATCCCCCTGTTTTTGCAAGGGCCACGCTTGGCCCCTCCTGTACCTTCTATCTGAAACGCATTTCCCCCCTGTAAATGAGGTGATGGTATCTTAACTTCCCTTGAAGCTTGCCCAGATTGACCTCATGGGCTTCGAATCCCCACAGCTTCATGTTCCTGTCTGTGGGCCTTTCTATTCCTTCTACTTATGCTGACTGGGACACATTGCTCTCTGCTCTAACGATTTGGTTTCGTTTCCTAACTCTTTGAGGTAGAAATCTGGGCTTCCTCTTCTCTCTGTTCCCAGGCTCCAAAGGACAGTACCCTGAACACAGTGGGTGTTCAATAAAGCTTTGCCAAACTGGCTTGGCAGAGGGCAGTTGGTGCCTCAGGGAACTCTATGAGGCAGTCACAGACATACTCCATGGTGGGGGCCTGGCTGCTTGGCCCCTGCTCTTTTCTCTGCCAGTCCTTCAAACCTCAGTTCCTTGCTTTGTAGCTCTCACTTATTGACTGGCTAGTATGTGTCAGGCACTAAATATTATATTGCCTTACTGATTCTCACCTCTGGAGTGGATATTATCATTTTCCCATTTAACAGATAAAGACGTTGAGGCTCCAAAACATCAAGCAGTTTGCCCAAGGTCTTCATTCAGAAAGTGGCAAAGTGAAGTTGCCTGGCTCTGCTATTACTATTCTTTTTGAAAATGAGCGGGTCACCAAGAAAGTGAAGTACACACACACATACACACATAGAGAAAAACACACACACACATACCCTATTATAGGGACTTCCCTGTCCAGATAGTTCACTACTACTGGGTTCCATGTGAATTTTACCACTTCTGTCGGGGACTCCCTCAAGCTAGTATAGGAGCTAACTCCAGAATAGACACCTGCCAGGAAGGGTCACCTGGCTGGGCCTGTTTCTGCCCCAGCCTGACTCCTGGCCCTATGAGGACAGACCCTGAGAGGCAATCCCTATCCCACTGCTGGGCCACCAACCATAGGCCTCCACTGATCATGTTCCCCTTCCACCACACACACCCCCACCCTCTCCAACCGAGCCGAGCAGCCTTCTGTGAGAACTCCTTCAGGCCCCTAAGAACCTCCGGGAGGGCAGAGTCAGGTCCTGAGCCAGCCAGACCAGCCTCTGTTCCTGACACTGACACCGAGGAACAGGTGGGGGATAAGCCGGGTGTCCTCCCCTAAGCTCTGCTTGAAAGGAGAGACTATAACCCCAGATGGCCTCTCAGCCTGGAATGTAGCTACTGTCAGATTCCTCCCGTTTATATTTTTAGTGCGCACCTCCTTTGGGAGCAATGAGATCCACACGTTCGCTATTGGCTCTGTAAAGTCCCATTTCCTCTTTGCAAATGTCAGGCGTTGTCCTGAGTTATAGTTCACGCTGTCCTTGCCTTTTGTAGTTACAGTCTTTGCGAACTAATAGGGCAATCCACAGTGACCAAACCATAATTCTCATTGTGTTTACCACTAATGAATCAATGTTCCATCACACCTCTCAGCAATCCAATTAAATAAGAATTTATGGGCTATTCAGCACTGGGACCCTCTCGTTAGTCACCAAGAACATAGCATAGAAGGTATCGCACAGAAATCATTATTTCTCCACTTTACATCATGCCTTACTGGACCCAAGCCCTCTTTCCATATGTTGCTTCATTTAACCCACTTAACAAGACTCTGAAATGAGAATTAGACAAAAAAGTTGTCAAGACTTTATTATAGACAAATGCATATGTGTATATGGGAGCCAGGGAATAAGCAGGCTTCCTGAAGACCTTTGAGGAGGATTTTATACAGGACCTGTGAAAGTGACATTCAGTTGTTTTGCAGCATGTAAGATTGGTGGTCTTTACCTGACTCATTCATTCACTTCAGTAATGTTTACTGAACATTTATTATATACAAGGCGCTGTTAAAGTGCTTGGGAGGTATCAGTGAACAGTACAGAGGAAGTTCCCTGCCTTCATGTAATTTGCATTCTAGTGAGGGAAGATTAAAAAAAAGCCATAGACATAATGAATAATTATGTAATATATTAAAAGATAATGAGGGCTAGTTAAAAAAAAATAGAGTGGTATACGGGAGGTCTCATTGCAATTTTAAATAGGGTGACCACAGAAGTCTTTGTTGAGCAGGTGACATTAGAGGAAAGACCTAAGAGAGATGATAGTGCGAGCTCTGAGAAGCTGAGGGCATAGCATATTAGACAGAGAGAAGAGCCAGTGCAAAGGCCCTGTGGTGGAAGGGACTAGCATGTGTGAGGTACAGAAAGGAGGCCTGGAACAGAGAGAGGACAGGGGGAGAATAGCTGGAGAGGAAGTCAAAGATGGGATGAGGAATCACATCATGTAGGGCTGGTGCATAAGTCTAAATAGAGCCAAAAGGATTTCCTATAATGTGTTGGATGTAGTGTGTGAGAGAGAAAGAAGATCAAGGAGGACTCTAAGGCTTTTGGTCTGAGCAACTGGTAAGACAGAGCTGCTCCTCAGTGGGGAGCCTGCTTCTCCCTCTACCTCTGCTGACTCCCACTGGAGCTCTCTCTCTCTCTCTCAAATAAATAAATAAAATCTTTTAAAAAATTTTAAGAAATTATTGTGGTCAATCCGATTATTAAAAATTGTGTGATTTGGGGCCGCCTATGTGGCTCAGGTGGTTAAACATCTGACTTTGGCTCAGGTCATGATCCCAGGGTCCTTGGATCAGGTCCTACATCTGGCTTCCTGGTCAGTGGGAGCCTGCTTCCCCCTCTGCCTACTGCTCCCCCGATTGTGCTCTCTCTCTCTCTCTTACTCTCTCTCTCTGACAAATAAAATCTTCTTTAAAAATTGTGTATTCTGGGGCGCCTGGGTGACTCAGTGGGTTAAAGCCTCTGCCTTCAGCTCAGGTCATGATCCCAGGGTCCTGGGATGGAGCTCCACATCAGGCTTTCTGCTCTGTGGGAGCCTGCTTCCTCCTCTCTCTCTCTCTGCCTGCCTCTCTGCCTACTTGTGATCTCTGTCTGTCAAATAAATAAATAAAATCTTTAAAAAAAAATATGTATTCTACACCCTGGTCCTTTACTATCCAGGCACATTTCTAGTATAACCCTAGCTTTACCATCCATCATTGCTTTAACAAGGATTTATCAAGCACTTGCTCATACCAGGCACATTGCCTAGCCTGCAAGTGTAATTTAGCTTTACGTTGTGTGCCCGTAGCAAGTGCTCAGAAATCCCTAGGTGGCTAGATAAATGGAGAGTGGGGTGCCCTCGACTTTCTGCTCCTCAGATCTCCTCTTCCTTCATGCCCTTCCTCTGACCTTAGCCATCAGATCTCTTTGATGAGTTGTTGTGGCCGTGTCAAGAGCGGCTTCCTGGGCCTGAATTCCAGGCCGGCATTCTGCCACGTGACGCAGCCTGGCCTGCCTAATCAGAAGCTCTTCTGTAACTGAATTGCTTTCCAACCCGTCCTTAATCCCTCTTGCAATATATTTATCTTTCTTTATTCTCAAAACAAACTGTCATCACCGTGTCAGCCTATCTTCAGAGCAGTAGGAGGCCCCGTCTTTCTCACGAGATCCCAACAGACTCAGAATCTCCCTTCGCTGTTAACGGTATCAGCGTTACCACATAACGTGGGACCACATAATGTGAGAGCTGAGGAGACTGGGCCTGGAGGCTGAGGCTCCAAGGGGGTGAAGGCCCCTTGGTGAGTGGGTGAGTGAGTGGATGGCTGGACCCAGGGCTCCTGACAAAGCCCCCCTCCACATCACAAGTAAAAGTCATTCTCTGGACCTCCTTCAGGCAAGGCCATGGCGGGCGCTGCCACAATTTCTTTAACAAAAGTAAAGCTGTTTTTTGAGTAACTCTATGTTTCTCTGTGCTAAGCATGGACACATAGTCTAATTCAAACCTTCACTCTCTTCTCTGGACCCCCCTCAGGTCACTCTGACTGCCGAGACCCCATGTAGCTACATTTCCTGGCCCCGGAAAAGTCTCCACCTTCTTTTGACCAAAGAGCGATACATTTCCCAACTCTTCTCAGCCCTGCTGGGCTATGACATCTCAGAGAAGCTCTACGCTCTCAATGACAAGCTCTTTGCCAAGTTTGGGCTGCGCTTCGACATCCGTCTCCCCAGCCTCTACCATGTCCTGGGTCCCGCAGCCTCGGATACAGGGCCTGAGTCCGAGAAGGATGACGAGGAAGCCCGTGAACCAGCCTTGCCCACATCCACCCAGCAAACACCCCCTTGCTCTCCTCTTCCAATGGCCACCAGCCCTCCTGCACCTCCTTCCCGGGCCAGGTTGTCCCGGCCTGACAGCGGCATCCTGGGTGAGGACTCCACCAGTCTGGTGCTGGAGGATTTTGAGGAGGTGTCGGGATCAGAATCGTTCATGGATTATAGGAGTGATGGGGAGTACATGAGGTGAGGGAGAACTAACACGGGCACGGCCACCCGGCTCAGGATCCTGTGTAAGTACTCAGAAGACAGCTGGCATGCCTTCCTGCCAACAGTTGGCCTCCACTCGGCTTGTAAGGGTACAAAAACTCTCACAGAGCCTGTCCTCTCAGAGGACTCCCAGAAAGTGGCACTAACCCAACCTTGCAGTAGCAGCTCACTCCAGGTGCATGCAAGGCATGAGGGGATTTTTTTTTTGACTCATTTTTTATTAAGTGTGATTGCATTTTGGAAAATGGGCTTGTTGACATTTTAAGCAATCAAATGATTGCAAAACTGTGAGTTTGTGCAGCGTTAAGGCCATAGAGAGCGAGGGCTAAAGGGGATTTTATTTGTGGCATGTGTTTTAAATGGGGGGGGGGGGAAGCTGACATGGTTCTAATTCCTATCAGTTCTTCCTAGTGTAGAGGCAGCTCTGAAAGCAATCGCTGCTTGGATTGGCAGCTAGCTCTGAAAATCACAAATTTTAAAGAGGCTTGTGATAGAGGCTGATAACCCTGGGAGGAAAATGTCCCACCTTACTCTCGTCTTGCCCCGTGGAGAGACCTTGCTTATTCAGGCAGACAAATGGATGCTGCTCTGTTACTATGATCATACAGGTATACAGCAGCCTGGCCTTCCCCCAACCTGTGTGAGGTGGATGGGCACAAATGTGGGAGGACCTAACAGAAAGGGCAGGATTTCCCTCACAGCTCAGGAGAATGTACAAGAAAGCCTATATAGAGTAGTTCTGGGAAATGGTTGCTCTCACATTGCTGTGACATTTTCCTCTGGGACTCCACCTAGCCATGGCAGAGGCCTGGCTTTTCCTGAGGAAAATCCCACTATTGCCAGTTGGGAAGCCATTTCTAAGTGTGTGTGTGATGCAGGGGCCTAAGAGACCCATCCTCCTTTGGGAAGCACGGACAAATTTTTTTTAAAGAAACTAGCCCAGGGAGGAAGGTTTCTAAGGTACACAAGGTGAATGAGTGAATGTATAGTTTGTAAGAACAAGTTATGTAAATGGTGAAAGAGGCTGGGGAGGCAAATGGTAAAAGTTAAATGTCTTGTTTTATAGACATGAATTTGTCATCTCCTGTAGTGCTAATGTCCCTAGAACCACAGATTCCATGGATCTATCCAGGACCCGAGATCACTCATTGACTTCCTCCATTTGCACTGGTCACTGTCCTACTTGTCCACTGTGCTGATCTTCACCACCCTTCTTGTCCACGCCCATCCCTGCATGTGAGTCCTGCCCTGTGGAGCCCTGTCCTTGTCCAGCGCGCCTGCGCATCTGTGCACACTCTTCACTCCTGGCGGCTCTTTGTGCTCTTGTGTTTCTCCTGGTTTCTTCTCTTTTCCTGGTTCTGTTTGCTCTTCTCTCTTTCCTCTTTCTGACTTCTGCTTAGTCCCTGGTTGCCTCCATCCGCTGCTCAGAAGAAAAAAAGTCCTTTCTTCCCCTCCTCCTCTTCCTCCTCCTCCTTCTTCTTCTTAGGTAATTTCTCCTCCCAATATCTGTCCCTTACATTTTCCCCATTTTATCATTCCTGTATTTCTCTATTACGTTCTTTCCCCCCCCCCACTTTTCTGCCTTGTTCTTTCCTCAAAATTACCCTGCACCCCCATCTTTGTATTTAATCCATACTCTTCCAAGATCCGTACCTCTCCCTCTGCTACAGATAAAACCATTTGAGTGAAGGTGTGAACACTCCCAGCTGTAGGTGGCTACACATTGCCGGCATGAGTTTTCCCAGACATTAGAAAGCAGCATGATAAACAGAAAGAGAGCCAGACTAGGCACCTGCAGTCCTGCCTGGCTTCTGTGTCTGGGCCTGCTACTTTTTACAAACCACACAACCTCACCACACCTCACTTTCTGCGTTTGAGTGTATTGGACCAGCTGGACCCCAAAGGTCTTAGTGGATTTACGTAAGAGGGCAATGGATGAGTTGTTTCTAGGAGGAAAATAGAAACAGGCAGCAGTATAAGGGATATAGGCCGCAGGGCTTCCGAGTGTCTTTCAGCAAGAACCCTCTGCCATATTTCACTACAACTTCTCTTTTGACTTGGGACTGTCCTCCTTGCTGAATGATGGGTCCTGCTTGATTAGGAGTCCCCTCCATGCTGCATGAAGAGCCTACCCCCTACCATGTGATGACAAGTGCACATGTTCTAAGTGAAAGAAGGTCACCGTTCAGTCTCCAAGCCCCTCCGCCCTTAAGACTCCCACACGAAATACCCATTTGCCAATCCAGCTTTTTCTGAACCTTGAGAAAACTGCTCATATAACCAGCTTTCTAAAGTATTGGTATTGGCAGTGTAAAGAAAGTAGGCTTTTTAATGTTTGTTTATTTAGGTAATAGAAAGGGGGAAAAACATTATTTATTTCCAAACTACAGAATTTTGAGAACAACTTGAAAACCTGGTCAAGTTGTACAATTTCAGATGGCTTTCCATTCAGTCTGTGATCATGGGATCCTTTTCTGGAATTGTGTTGTGGGGTGCTTGGTTTGACTTAATTTGCCATCAGAACCCTTCTAGGGCTATTCCTTTACTGAGTAAGCAGAGTCCCTTGTGATAAGTAGCAATTTACTACTGTGTCCTTTGTAACACAGGGCACAACTCACCCTCTGTGCCTGGGCCCTTACTAGCATTGTAAGCTCAGTGCTGTTCATCCTGGCACAGCACTTACGTAAGAGGCAGGAAGCTGGCTGCACTGGGGCTCATTGAGAATGACAGGGCTTCATCACATTGACACAGTGCTTGTCCCTCACACCAGGACTGGCTAAAAATAGTCTGGCTTCCATTAGAGCTCTCTTTGGAAGACAGTGCATCTTTTAGTCTCGTGGTGCCCAGAATTGAATGTTGCTTTTCTTAATGGCACAGCAGCGCTGCACCGTAAGGCACTCATACAGGGTCTTCCAGTCAGACCTCACCTTAACCCAGCCTTCATGACATACTTGGGTTCTGTGGACACTCCAGAATGTTCCATTAAGTGTCTTCCTTACAGGAGATGCTCGGTGAATGCAACTCTGGAGTGAGCAAAGAAGTCAGATAGTTTGTGTCTGCTGGCACAAATTAATTGAACGCTGTTTGAATTTTGGCCAATTTTGATTATGTTTTCAAGTTATTCTGAAAACTCTGTGATTTGAAAGTAGGAACCATATGTTGCTGCCTTTCTCCCTATTATTTAAATTAAAAAGCAAGCAAATGATAAGCAGATTACAACAGGGAGGCTAATTGTGGTCAGGGAAGGAGCACATAATCAACTGGCCAGACCCTCACCTCCTTTGTGAGGTTCGTTGGTTCAGGGGGAGACAGAATACTGTCACACTATACCCACTCTGTTGATTCTCTACTCATCACATGTAGCTTCCCTCTGTGATGGCTGTAAGGTGCTGGTGTAGCTGTCAGTTTTGTTAAACAGCACTTTTCTCACAGAAACCACTGGAAAGACTCCTGGAGCGGACAACGTGCCCTTGACCGTGGCATGGCAGGAGCTGCCCTGGGGCCTCGGGTTCTGGGTCTCTAAAGGTAGCACCCCTCCCCACTGCCAAGGCCCCTTATTGTGTCGGCTCAGCAAGAGGCAGCGGCTCCCTGCCAGCCCCCTGACTCACAGCCTCCTGTCCCCCCTGCCCGATCCGTTGTTCTCCCACTTGTGTTGTACTAGTCTCATTCACCTACCCCTCCCTTTGTGAAAATAAAAGACACGGGCCTCATTAAAGCCATCATTCTGCCATACAGATGTTTTGGAAACCCATTCGGTAGCGCCAGATAAGAAGTAGAGCTCTACAGATTCTTCACAGGAAGCACCAGGAGTTGATCTCTTGGTCTCTGCCCACATAAAATGAGAGGTTGGGCTAAATAACTTCAAAGCGGGTTCATCATCATACTCTAGAAGAAATGATTCAAGGTTACAACTGCCCCTACCACATCAGGCCTTGGATACAGCTGAAACAGTGGGGATTAGCAGAAGAAGATAAAACGGGAGAGAACAATGGGAAGTGAGGCAAGCTAGCTGGAGAGACAGTGCTGAAATCCTTCCTCTTTTTCTTTCCACAGCTCCTAGAACTCCTCTCCACAGTTACTCTCAAGCTATGTCCAGGGGACAGGCCCCCTTGGCTCCAACCCACACTCCTGAACTTTAAGGATCCATGGGCTGTCTTTTTCTCTGTCCACACAAATCTTCACAGGAAGCTCACTGGAGTGCACACCCCGTCTTACCCACTGGAGGGCTCACGGGCCAGGTCGGGGCAGGCTCAGGAGACATGGGTGCTGCAGCGACACGAGGGCCCCCAGCAACTCGTAGAAATTTGCCCTCACCAGCCTTCCTTCCAGGAGGAGGCACGCAGAAGTGCAAAATCACTGATTCCATCCTTCACAAACTGCAGAATCTTGGGCAAGTTCCACAGGCTCTCTGAGCCTCCTCTGTAAAGTTGGGACTTAGAAAACCCATCTCACAAGGTTGTGTGAGCATCAGATGAGATGACTTAGGTAATGCACCTCAGACATGGCGTGGCACCTCGTGAGCGCTCAATAAATCACTCCATTTATTTTCCCTGATGTTTCTTTGAACTGTCTGGAAGGGTCTCTGAAGCCAGCTAGACCAGAACTTTTCATGATTTGCTTATTCATTTGGTTGGGGTTTTTTTTAACCGTTCGATTTAATTTATGGAAGTAGAAATTAAAAACCTAGTTTTCCCTTAAGCTTTGAAGTTCAACTTACAAATCTCTTGCTCTCTTTAGGACCCTAGCATTAAGCAATAATTTTTAGGGGGACTTCAACAAACTTAATTAAATTTCCTTAAACATTTTAAAGTGGGTTTATCAATGTAACACATTCTATTTTACTTTTTCCCTAAATACTTCAACATATATTCTGTTATCCATTGGCATGTAACATTCATACTTGAAACAGTGACTTAAGATAGTTTATTTTGTTGATGCACGTGGGGCTCAACTGGGCCCCGCTGGGCTGTTGTCACTCAAGATCCTCATGCTGTCATGTTCAGATAGTGGCTCAGGCTAGTGTCATCTCCAAGACTTCTTCACTCATGTTTGGGGCCCAGTCTGGGGACACACAAACAGCTGGGAGTCCTTGGGCATCTCCCTCTTTCTCTATCCCAAGAGTTTGTTCATTGTGTTGCTATTTGCAAAATTGCTGTTGCAATCATTTGTTGCATGAATAGACCTAATGTATTTATCCATTCTACTGCTGATAGGCATTTGGATTGTGAAATTACTCAAATGTTGGGTACATGTATGTTCAACCACAGTAAATACTGCCAATCAGTTCCCTAAGTGATTGTACCAATTAATATTTCCACCAGCATGTGACAGTTCTAGATGTTTCGCTTCTGGCATGTGAGAGTTCTAGATGTTTTGCATCCGGCATGTGAGAGTTCTAGATGTTTCGCTTCCGGCATGTGACAGTTCTAGATGTTTCACATCTGGCATGTGAGAGTTCTAGATATTTCGCATCCTCCCAATTGTTGACCTTGTCATTTTAAAAAATACTTTATCCATTGGGTGTAGTTAGCCGCATACTGTTGTAGTTTTCATTTCAGGGAAATTTTCATTTCTCTAAAGAGCGATAAGATTGAGTACTTTCTCATGTTTTTATTAGCCATAGATATCCTGTATTGTGAAGTGTCTATTCTTATTCTTGCCCACTTCTCTATTCATTTATATGCTTTTGCTTATCTACTTAAAAGAATTCTTTAAATATTCAAGTTAAAAGTCCTTCACTGCTTATATATATTCAAATATATTCTCCCACTTTGTGAATCTTCTCTTTTTTCTATAAATCATGTCTTTTTTAAAGTTTTATTTATTTATTTATTTGAGAGAGAGAGAACTTGAGTGGAAGGAGGGACAGAAGGAGAGAATTTCAAGCAGACTCCCCACTGAGTGTGGAGTTCAACTCGGGACTCAATCCCACAACCCATGATGAGGCCATGACTTAAACTGAAATCACCTGCAGTCGGGCACTTAACCGACTGAGTCACACAGTTGCCCCTGAACATATGTTCTTAGTTTCAGTATAGTCATTTATCCACTTTTTTTTTCTCTATCATTAGTCCTTTCTGTGTCATGTTTAAGCAATCTTTTCCTCCCCTGAAGATATTCTTCTGCTACCCTCTAGATGTTTTATTGTTCTGCATTTCACAGTTAGACCTACAGTCAACCTGGATTTGATTTTTGTGTATGGTGTATGGTATGGTATGAAATAAGGATTAAATCCTTTATTTTCCAGTGGCTATCCAATAGACTGAGCATTATTTACTGAAATACTTATCCTATCCCCACAAGTGTCCAGTGTCCCCTTTGTCATAAATCAAATGTTTATATAACTTACAAATTCTAATCATTAATCCAGAGTCTTCAGGATTTTCTATAGATTCAAATATATCATCTGTAAGTAATGATGGTTTTATTTCTTCCTTCCTAACCTATACCTTCCCCTTCTTCCTTTCTCCTCCTTCTTTTTCTTTTGATGCCTTGTTGTGCTGGGTAGGCCCTCCAGTACAGGGATGAATGGAAGGGATAATGAAGACATCCTTCTCTCATACCTGACCTTAAGGAAAACGTTTTCAGTATTTTATCATCAAGTATGATGCGTGATATTAGGTTTTTACAATAGCCCTATCAGATTAATGAAGTTCTATTCCTAATTTGCTGAGGGTTTTTTTAAAAATCATGGATGAGTATAGAATTGCATTAAATGGTTTTCTACACTTATCGAGATTTTTCTCCCTACTCCTGTTAATGAATTACATTAATAGATATGTGATTTTTAAAATAACCTTGTATCCTGAAGCAAATCCAATTGTATTACATGATATTTTCATCTTTGCCTATTTCTGAACTTAGTTTTAAGGTTTTTTTTAGGAATTTTACATCTATGCATTTTGTAATATCGTTGTCAGGTTTGATATCAGGGTTATGCTGATTTTCTAAAAAGAATTAGGGAGTATTCTCTTTCTTCCTTTCTATTCTTTGGAAGAGATCTTTAAACCAAACAGCTTCATAACTCTTGAGTACCACCCACCCACCTTACCTCCTACTCTGCCTTCTTTCCACTCAGTTGCTCAGGCCCAGAACCTTGGAGTCTTTCCACCCATATTAGTTCTAGTTTCAAAATGTATCTTGAATTCAATTCACCACCTTCACTGCCACCACTAATTTCAAGCTACCATTTCTTTCATACCTAGATTAACTTCAATAGACTTAGAACTGGTCCCCCCCCCCACCTCTCCCCTTTCTCCTCCCTATAATCTATTGTATACACAGCAAAGTGGCCATTTAAACATGAATATGATCTCATCACTCTCTTGCTCCAAATTTCAAATGGCTTCCAATTATACTTAGAATAAAATCCAAACTTCTTACCATGTGATATTAGGATCAGTCTATTATGATTTAATAGCACAAAGGTTTATTTCTCTCTTAAAGTCTGCTTAGAGTCTGCATGACTCATGAGGGTAACCGTCATTGTGTTGCAACTTGGTGATTCAATCTACTTTGACCTTCTGGCTCTGTCCCCTGCAAAAAGAAACAGTTTGACATTCCGGTGCTGGCTTTTTGATGCTGTGGCCCAGAAGGGAGACAAGTCACTTCTGTCCAGAGTCCATTGACTAAAGATAGTCACACGGACTCATTTAATAATCAACTTTGTGCTTTGCTGATTAAAGAGACTGGGGAATGTGAGGAAGCAAAAGGCATGATTGGGAAGTCCTATTCTTCCGGCCGCTTACAAGCCAAAAAGGCCTACCTGCCTGTCCTTCATCCATATTGCATTCTGATCTCATTCTTATGTATCCTGTTTCAGCCACACTGTGCTTTTGAGTGTCCGTCAGGCATACCTAGCTTCTTTCTATATTACGGTCTTTATAGGGGGGTTTTCTCTCTGAAATGCTTATCCCTCCCAACTTCTGCTGGCTGACTTCTTCTGGCCATTCCGTTATCAGCCCCTGTCACCATCCCAGCTAAAATACCCATTCACCTCACCGTCACCTTCCGTCCCCTTGTTCTGCTTGGACTTTCTTCAGAGTCTTATTTTCTCCTCCCTCTCCTTTTGGGATTCCAATTATGTGCTTGATAGAGCTGTTAAGTGTGTTCCCCAGAGCTCTTATGTTCTTTTCTCAGTTTTTCTCCCTGAAATTACACTGTGTATTTCTTTTCTTGTTTGATTTCTCTCTTCCCTCTTTATTTCACAATGTAGTTCTCCCTTGTCCATTTTGAGAAATTTGATGGCTCTCTTGTCAGCCCTTGGGGGCTACTGTAGAGAATGAACAAAGCAATAAACAAACAACAAAAAAGCTCCTGCATTGTAAACGGAGACTCAGTGTTAACCTGGCCGCCCCTCAAGCTAGAGGATGAGGACCGCCCAACCAGGCCTATTGTTCCGTACATATGATGCATACCAGAGGCTTCACAGGTTGGGATATTCTTTTAATGTGTGTCATTGTTTTTGGTTTCGTTTTAAAATATTTTATTTATTTGAGAGAGAGAGAGAGTGAGCATGCGCGAGAGGAAGAACAGAGGGAGAGATACAAGCAGGTTCTGTCCTGATTGTGAAGCCTATTGTGGGGCTCGATCCCAGGACCCCAAAACATGACCTAAGCTGAAATCGAGAGTCATTTGCTTAACCCATCTGAGCCACCCAAGCACACCGTCTTTGTTTTTAAAAGGAAGAGACCTTACCTGGTAGAAGCAGGTCAAACCTGCTTTTATTAACTAATGGTATATGGAATGGCAAAAGATACCTGGATTCCTAGAAGGTTCTTAGATAAATTTGCAAATTTTTAAAATTAAACACAATATATCCTTATATATTTGAAATATAGCATGACATGTTGGTACAAGGCATCTTATTTACTCAGTCTATGGAAAATTCTTGACATGATTTGTGAGCCTCCTACACTAACCCCACACTAGAGGTGCATACACATGAAAAGAAAATTTGGGGGGTATAGCTTAATATTTTCACCAATAAAGTCTGACAGAGAGTCAGATTTGTTCTAAGAAGAAGATAGTAAATACCCTTAATCTCATGAATACTTATTAAATATCCACTTGTTGTCAAATACTATGCTGGACACAACATACTTCAGTAGGTAAATCAATCATGGTGTCTGTCCTGAAGGAACTTGAGCTCTACAAAGGAGAGACATGAATCATAGGCACCATGTTCCCTCCCCACCGAGGCTTGACTCCTCCAAGGATTAATCTTTTCCCAGAAGTCTCCTCAGTCCCTGTATAAATAGGCTTCTTGTGGTTCATTAATAGTTTCAGATGTAGCTGGATCCCTGACACATATACAAATAAGCACTATGTCAGTCCATTGTGGAAAACATTACATTAGCATTTAAAACCACTATATGACTTACAGAAGTTCAGCAGAAGATACCGCTTCCTGTTTCTGGAATCAGGGGTGTTCATGATGAAGCGGACTTTGAGCCGTGCCTTGAAAGAGTTTAACAAGGCAGAAGCAATCAAGGGGAAAGAAATAATTGAGTCAAAGACCCAAGGCTGGAAGGTATAACAAAAGCACAGCCGGAGAAGAGAACCAATGGCTCTCAGTGACCAGGTGTGGAATCTGAGCTCTCATCAAAAGGCAGTAGGAAGTGAGCAGGAAAATGGTGCATCCCAGCAGTGCACCCCAGTGAGCAGGAAAATGGTGCACCACAGTACTGAGGGAGGTTGCATTGAGAGCATCCCATGGAGCCTGGCAGCATATAGCCATTTCATATACGTTCATGTTCTGAGAGACTTGAGAATATGAAGCCAGGAGAACAATGTTGGCCATTGAAATGGTCAGTGAGGTTGGGAGGTACCAAGGGCCAGAACATAAGATGGTGTCGGCAAGAGAGGCAGACACCTAAGAGACAGCCTGGGGAGAACTTCCTGGGAGAGGAGTCAAATTCATCTTAGAGGTCTGCATCTTCTTCTCCATTTATTCTCGACACCCTAGTTTCCTACAGCCTCCCCTACAAATCTTCACTGAAAAATGTGAACAATGCTCTCAGGGGTTTCACTTCTAATTGGCATAGAATTCATATATTGACACATGTCTCCCACTCAGAAATTTCCCTGGAGATCACAGGATTTTATTTCACTTTTGGTTCACCTCTCTGACGTGATCCTTACCAAGAGTCGTTTTCTGCATAGCACATGATTGCCGACTATCGACTGCCAACGGACGGTTGCTCAACAGCCTGGAATTGCCCTCGACCCAACCAACCCTCTTCTCTGAGTCCTATTCATCTTTCAAGGCTAGTACAAACGTCTCCTCCCCTTCCACACTGTCCCTGCCATCTGCCCCACCTCTGTCAGCATTAACCTGTCCCTCCAGGACTCTCAGAATCCGCTGAGACCACCTCCCTCAGCTCTCATCTCCCTCCAGACTTCCTCTCCTGGTGCTTGAGGGCTGCCCAGATTCTTACTCACTGCCCTGGTCCCAGCACCTTACACAGTGCCGTGTGCCTGGCATTTAGTTGGTCGTTGTTAGATCTTTGTGAAACGCAGCCGCTGAGCATTTCAACACGGGGTCAGATTAGGATTTTAGAAACTTCTAGTTCCACCTTCCAGTGTTCTTTTCTTCTGCCCCCATTCAAGCTAGGACACTTTGTCTTTGACTCATGTGTGACTGAGGAAGGAGATCCTTTCTGTGTGGTTTCTCCAGGCCCAGCAGAGGAGCTCAGGCCTGCTGTCCCCTGTCTCCTGCCTGTAGACTGCTCACTCTGCTTGCCTGCCCCTCCCCGAAGCGGGTGAGAGGAGAACGTTGCTCACCCACGTTGCTCACCACTAATTTCTCCAGTGTGATTTCTTCTCTTTTCCCTGAACTGTGTTTCTTGTGACCTGATCCCTCACTATTCACCATATACCTTCTATTTCTCTTCTCCTTTTTCACCTTCTGGAGCTCTCAAATTATTTGAACTGCTGTCATTTCTTCATCACACATATAAACACTTATTTTTAAACTGTCCTATTTATGCTGTGTTATTCTACCTGACCCAGTAAAACCCACTTTAATGCAACAGGGCCAGACACCTTGCCACTGCCAGCAAATCACATTAAAAAAACAAGAAGGAGGTGGGGATGACATAAATAGACATTGATTGACTTAGGATGCCCTATCAACATAGCGTAGGGCTAAGAAAACAAAGTTCTGGAGCTAGACACCCCAGGTTCAAATTTCAGCCCCCCACTTTCATTGTCTGGTTACCTAACTGCTCTGTACCTCAGCTTGTTCATATGTAAACTGGCAATAAAGGAAGAACCCCTCTCATAGGTTGCAGTGAGAGTTTGATGAGACTTAAAACCATGCCTGGCATTAGTAAGCATTCGATATGTTGTAGTTATTATTAAGAGGATTGCCATCAGAATAGTGCCCGGCACATAGTAGGCTTACAGTGAAGGTTTGCTACCTGAGTGTGTGAATGAATGAATAAATGAATGAACATTCTGGTTTGGGGGATCACATGTCTCCAGCTGTGCCCATTTCCTTGTACTCCCCAGAGAAGAAATACAGCACAGGGCAGCTTCTGAAACGAACCCAGGGCTGAGAGTGAGAAGGAATGATCGTGAGATTGGAGTCCAGACCAGGAAGGCTGAGTGAACTCCAGGAGTTGTACAGTTGTAAGGGCTGGTAACTGAAAAAGAGAAGGGGTCTTTTCACTGGACTTGGCCTGATCCCAGGGTCATGAAGAAAGGTGCTCACATAGGGAGCTCTCCTTCCCTGGATATTCACCTAGATCTCTTTCTACCTCTCCACCCTCTGGTTCTGTCCAAAATAAGAATCTGTTTATACTGGCACAGGTCTGGATAGATGGGAAAGACTCAGAGCTTCGAGGTAGTAACAGGAATTTACTTCCAGGTAAACACTGTCCCTTGTTAACCTCCAAAAAGTTACTAAAGCTCACCTTTCACAGGGAATGAATAGTCACTTCAAGTTATTAAAATCCAGCGGAAGGGCAGTGCAGGCTGGGAAGGCCAATATGAACGGGAGAGTGGCTGTGCTGCTTCTCTAGTGGCTGTTTGACCTCAGGTGATTCCCTCCATCTTTCTAGACTATGGTTTCCTCCTTGACACTCTGTGGCTTGTTGACTAATCCAGGGCCTTACCACATGTCTGAGAGAATACAGAGGAAAGGACAAATATCAGACACATCTTGAAGAAATTGAGAGACATGGTGTCTCAGTGTAAGTAAGGTATTGGGAGGGAGAAAGGAGGATGATGACTTTTTTGAGCATTATAGCATTCTGAACCAAAGAGGACTCAAGGCTTCAAGCCTGGATGTTGGATGATGGTGTTGTGGCTATTACCATTGAGGAGAAGAGGAACAACTTCAGGGGAGATGTTGAGTTGATTTTGGATGTGTTGAGTTTGAGCTGTTGTCAGGACACTGGATGGTCCCATAAAGCAAACTGTTTTGGCTTCACAAATGAAGGGTGAATACTGAAGGTAGGGAGGATTTTAGGGCCTGGGGAATGGAAGAACTCAGGCATGGAGATGGTCACATCACCCTCAGGCTCCCCTCTGAAAGAAGGAAGCCAGCCTGTCTGGGGTAAAGATGGGGCTGTGATGGTCACCCCACAGCCTGAGAGTGCCCACGAGTGAGGTCAGAGGTATGTTGAAGGCTGCGGGCAGCAGTATATCTCTGTCTGTCTGAGAAGGTCACTTAGGACCACTGAACAAGGCAAGGAAGGGCTGGGTGAGACTTCACCAATTTGACGAGATTTATGTTGCAATATAATTCCTTTTATATGCCCAGAGCTTCTTCCTGTGGAGATTTTTTTTTTTTAGTAATCTTTACACCCAATGTGGGGCTCAAGCTTTTAAAGGTTAAAATGTAACACTGACAAGCAAAATGTTAAAACAAAATGAATAATGAATAAATGAAGGCCATCCTGATACTAATGAAAAGACACCAACCCCTTGTTGGAGTTAAGCCTCTCAGATCAGTTAAGCCTGATCTTTCTTTGCTTTCATCTACATCATTAGGATGCCGTCTTTAATTCCATTCAAGAAGCTTTTATTGCATGCTTACAATGTGGAGGATCCACAGAGAGAGAAAACAGAGCTCCTGCCTTTAAGGACCTCCCAATCTCTCTGTGGAAGGCTGGCATGCATGCAGTAAACTGTTGACTGCCGTTGCAAGGCAGCATAGCTACTGACTGAAATGACATATTGATGGCCAGCCTTCCTGCAAAAGATAGACCGGAAGTGCACCCCGAGCGCCTGGTAGAGTCTGAAGGTGATGGTGAGGGCAGTAGGCACAAAGGCATGGAGCAGACATTGTCCATGGTATGTTTTAGGGGGATACTGGCTTTAGCACACTGGGGAACATGGCAGATAATTTCAGTTAGGCAGAGTGGGGCCAGACTGAGGAATTTCTATTTCAATAGGACATGTGGATGCAAGTGCTAGAAACCATCTTGAGCTGGCTAACCTGTATTATGTGGTGGTTAGAGCCCAGGTTCTGGACGCATGTGTCTTGGTGTGAATGCTGATTTCATCCATTACTAGCTGCATGACCATGGGTGAGTTGCTTAACTTCCCTCTCCCTCTTGTCCTCATATGTAAAATGAGGTAACACACGGAATTGCTGGGAAAATTACTGAGGTAATTTATATATACGGATTAGACCACTACCTGGCACTTACTAAATGCTCAGGGAGTTTTAGTTTTTCACTTTCTCTTTCTCAACTTTCTGTATTGGCTGAAATATTTTCAGGTGAATTGAATTTTTAATCATAAAAAATAAGCTGTTATTTTTTAAAACTTCTTTATAACCCCCCCTCCCCGTGGTTTCACTGTTCAGAGACTATGGTGTCTGAATGAAGGCCATTTTTAAAAGGTAATGAAATCTCTGGTCCCTTTAGTTCTGAAGGAAAGTGTCATTCCAGGTCCACAGATGGGTAGGAGTCGGTCAACTTGGAATGAGTTGAACACCACAAGGGAACTCCAGAGGAGAAATTTGGGGATTTGAGTAACTTATCTTAGGAGGACAAATACTTGAATAAGTAATTGCAAGAAAGCCTTCTCTTTGAACCTTAGTCAGAGTTTGTGAATTGGTTTGACATTTTTTGAAAGTAATCCAGCACTACTGACCTTTCGCTGTATCTGTTGACCTAGCAATTCTCACACAGGAATCTACCATATAGAAATGGAGGTACCAATATAGGAGAGAGATGTACAAAAATATCTATTGTGGCATCATTTGTAGTTGAAATAACCCCAGTACCCATCACAAAGAAAATGGTTGACCAACTTGTGGCAGATCCATACTGTGGATACACATCCAGTGAGTAAACTAGATCTATGTCTAATAGGAGGGATAGTCATAATATGTTATTGACAAAGGAAAATTGCAGAGCGATAGGTGTGCTATAATTTCATTTTTGTTAAAAAAAAAGCTTCATATGTATATATTTGCATCTGCATGGAGAAATGTGTAGAAGAATGTTTATATGGCTAGTAACATGGATTACCTCGGGGCCATGGCATCCATATGTCTATAGTTTGACTTGTTAAAATGAGCATCTTTTGATTTTGTAGTTTCAAAAATATACATAATAATGTAGAGGAGGTGTTTTGTTTGGAAATTAATCTGAAGGCCAAGATTGAGAAGAGATCACTCAGCTGCTTTAAGTAAATCCTGGTACCCAGGTACCCTGGTACCCTGAATCACAGCCTTGCTGTAGAAAGACCTTGTAGGGCAACTGAGCTCTTTGTTTGGGGATCATTGAATAATCCCATAGAAAAGAAGTTAGAAGATAGTGGGTAAATACATTTGCTTCAATGACCAAAAAGAGGGAAAGCAGACATTCCTAGGAAGCTTGGCGTGTTATCAGCAAAGTCCAGGAACAAATCACTAAACGGCATCGCTTGCTATACTTAGGAAATGAAGTAACAATTAGGAGAGCCTACATGGGCTCTTGGGAATTAAGTCATGCTAAAACTCAATTAATCATATTATTTCTCCTTTCTCTCTCCCTCAAATCAGGGGATCATTGTAGATATAAAGTACTGAAACTTTTCCCATAATGTGTGAGTAGTCAAGATAAACATGAGTTAGAAATATATGCAAAGGTCAGACCCAGAATATTGATTCATCTTAAGGAAGCTTCTAGAGGTAGAGATTCACCCTTCACCTTCTCCTTTCAAGTTCTCGTCTGTAGATTAAAAAACTGGGGTCTATAAAAATGTCATATATAAATGTACACATATATCTATCTATATGTAGATAAATATATAAAAATTACACAAAGCTCGGGGGTGGGAACTAAATGTTCTTAAGGGTAAAATCAGGATATAAGAAATTCCAGACAGGGAATTTTTTTTTTTTTTTTTCTGGAAGGCATGGTCTTTTTCCCAAACCTCAGGGATGTGTGTTGTGATTTTTTTTCAGTGGGGCTTGCCACAAACTTCACACAGCAGATTTTCCTACCACTGATAACACCAGGGGATCCACCGAGTCATGTGACTCAAACAGGGGGGCTGCTTGCCTTGCAGTCCTGACTGGTTGCAGAGCCCTTTCCCGTTTCATAGCTCTCAGATCCAGCCACTGTTCTCCTTACTCTGGATATGGGCCATCAAAGAATTCTGGATGCCTCCAGAACCCAGAGACAACTACCTGGCCTTGGGGATCCATCTTCATTATAGTTGGTGAAAGGTGTAATATTTTGTCTTTCTCTTTGGAGGGGATGTCCAGCATGCCTCTGACCATGAGACCATAATTTTTCTTTAAATTTTAATTCCCATATAGTTAACTTACAGTATCTCAGTGTACAAAATTGGTTTCAGTGTACAATAGAGTGATGCAGCAATTCTGTGTATTTCTCGAGCTCATCAAGATCAGTTTTCTTAATCTTAATCCCCTTCACTTGTTTCACCCATCCCCCCACCCCTCTTCCCTCTGGTAACAGTCTGTTCGCTCTCTATAGTTAAGAGTCTAGGAGAGGGAAAAAAAGAAATTCCTGATGGGTTGGAGAGACTACAACAATAATATGGAAAGGAATTAGTTATATGAATAGTTCATTCAGGTTCAAAAAATCTACTCCACAAGAAAGCAAGCCAGCTGGATACAATAAGAATATAGACTCTTTAAAAATATAAAATAAGAATATAGACCATAAAAATACAGACTCTATAGTTTCCCTGAAGTGACTCTTGGGCTGAATTAGTGGAGGATTATAATGAGGAACATGTGAAAATATACTCCTGGTGTATTCTGTGGGAGGAAGGACTCCAATATCGAGCCTAGTCCTGGAATTATGGCACAAACTGAACATATTCAGGGTAGGGTGACCAGAGAGAAGAGTCTGGAAAGCATGTTTGTAGTACCACATAAGGGCACAGGCTGACTACTGAAGTGAATTACTTCTGTAATAGTCTGTCCTTGAAAAGATTTTCAAAGAGGTTGTGAACGACATGGGTGTGGAGGTACGACCCACACTTTGCCTTGCCATCAAGCAGAATTCCCTGTTACCTCTCCCTTCATCCACACATGCCCCACCTACTTAAAGCCGGGTTTCCCGAAGTGTGGGCTGCTGGGCAAGGTGGTTTAAGGTAGCACATAGACCTGGCTTTAAATAACATTAAATCTCATGGTGAGATAGCTATTTCTGTTTTCATTTTCTATCAGTTCACTGATTACATACAGAAGAAAGTCTCTGGCCTTAATCTGGTTTTGACATCTCTCTTGTATTTACCGATCTTCTCTTTTTATTTTTATTTATTTATTTTTAAAAGATTTTATTTATTTAATTGACAGATAGGTAGAACACAAGTAGGCAGAGAGGCAGGCAGAGGGAGAGGGAGAAACAGGCTCTCCGCTGAGCAGGGAACCTGATGTGGGACTCGATCCCAGAACCTTGGGATCATGACCTGAGCTGAAGGCAGCCGCTTAACCGACAGAGCCACCCAGGCGCCCCTGATCTTCTCTTTTTAATAAGGAAAAGACAGGCCTGGAGCGTAGAGCCTTCAGCAAGCCACAGTCTCTTGTTGAAATTTTAAACATTATGTTCTCATTGTATTAACTTGTGATAAGGGAAACTGGTTTTTCATTTAAGGTGATGATCTAAAGTTTCCCATGGGCAGGAAAATCAAATGTGGGAGAGTCTAATGGCACTTTAAAGTATGAAGCTATTAGCAAAGTAACACAAGGGTGTGTCCAAAAGCAAAACTGAAAGTATGAGGACGAGGAAAACAGGTCAGGTCCGTGTAATCCCAATCAGCACCACGTAATGCAATTTTGATCGTAGAAGCATAAATTTGCACACACTTCAAATCGAAAAGCAGTAGGAGAAGCCAAGGAAGCGCTATGCGCTACGCAGTATCTCCCAAGATGGCAAATGAGCTGCAAGGAACAGGAAGTGCAGCCTTAACACAGCTCCAGGTAGGGTGGGCCTGTCTCCAGGGAGGTTCTTGCCTGGATCCCGGGCGGAGGAGGGTGGAAGTAAAAGGAAGAGGGGTTTTGGATTTTGAAAAATAAAAATGAACTCCAAACCTGCATATTGGGGAAACTTTCTTAAGACATGTTATTGGTCCTACTGACCATGGTGGACGGTGCGGAAAATAAAGCAGGTAGGTTAGTATTCACAGCGCATCCCCTATCTTCTCACTGAATTTCTGCAGCCCGGAGAAAGGCCTGAGCTCTCTAATCTGGTGAGGCAGGTGACTCAGCTCAAGGGAAGCATTTGCAGCCTGTGGGTTATGTCATTTTCCTGCCTTTACTGTGGTGCATGAGTCAGCAAGTAGCAGTTTCTTTCAAAGCACATTTATTTACATTCATTTTAAAGTCTTGAACAGATATTTGCATGCCTAAGTTCACAGCAGCATTATTCACAATAGCCAAAACGTGGAGTAACCCAAGTGTCCATGAAGGGATGAATCAATAAACAAAATGTGGACTGTACATACAATGGAATATTATTCACCCTTGAAAAGGAAGGAAATTCTGACACGTGCTATAACATGGGTGAACCTTGAAAACATTATGCCAAGTGAAATAAGCCAGATACAAAAGGGCAAATACTGTGTAATTGTATGAGGTATTCTATAAGGGTAGAAATCACAAAGACAGAAAGTAGAATAGTGATTACTTGGGGCTGTGGGGAGAGGCAATGAGCAGCTGTTTAATGGGGATACAGTTTCATCTAGGAAAGATGAAAAAGTTTGGTAGATGGAGAGTGGTTAATGGCTGCACAACAGTATGGATGTACTTAAGACTACTGAACTATACACTTAAAAGTGATTAAAATGATGTTTTAAAGAGTTAAAGAAAACGATTAAGTCTAGAAGAATTCAGGGAGTACCTGGCTGTGGAGAGAGTGGTGAAGGGGTGTGAGCTATTTCAATTCCTCACCCCTATTGCAGCCACTCTCCAGCCCTCCTGTCCTGCTTTACCCCCTGGCTCACAACAACATGCCTCTTACTTTCTGGCTTCTGGCTGGAGTCATTCAGTGGGGAGCACGAGCGGGAGAAGAGAACAGAGAGAACAGGGAGGTCACAGAATCTATTTCCCCGGTCCCCTCCCTGAAGGACTGCTGCCCGGTGACTGTGTCCCTTGGCTGAAGGTCAAGAGCCCCTCTCAGGGGTGCCTGGGTGGCTCAGTGGGTTAGGGCTTCTGCCTTCGGCTCAGGTCATGATCCCAGGGTCCTGGGATCGAGCCCCACGTCGGGCTCTCTGCTCAGTGGGGAGCCTGCTTTCCCTTCTCTCTCTGCCGGCCTCTCTGCCTACTTGTGATCTCTGTCTGTCAAATAAATAAAATCTTAAAAAAAAAAAAAAAGAGCCCCTCTCAGTCTCAGGATTCTGGTGCTTTTCCCTCTTGCCTCTTCAGACCTAGCACAGTAGCAGCTACCACAGCCCCTGGCCCCAGGGAACTGCGCTATCCTTTGTGGTCCTTCCACCTCCTACCAACACCTTTGTCAACAGTCTTTTTATTAAATTCTCTGCAAATTACCCAATTTGAGCACGTCATCTGTTTCTTGCTGGACTACGCTGATGCGAGGTAACTTATAACAAAGTTGGGGAAATACCGGCCCAAAGAAAATCCACTTCTATTCTCAAAAGATCTCTCTTCCAGATGCCCAGAGGAGGCAATGGTAAGGGATCTTCCAGATGGAAGATCCTCCCTGCCTTCCTTCCCCTCTCTTTTTCCAAGAACTTCTTTTCAATTGCTATTTTAGTACAGAGAATTCAGTATCCGTTATTTTCTCCAATCCTATAGACAGTCATTTTTGTACATAACAGAATTCCATTCTAGTAAAACAAATCATTCAGATATTCCATCGTATTTTATTATTTTTTTAAAAAAAGCATTTTTTGAATGTTTTATTGAATCCTAGATACAGATGTTCAAGGATATGGGGCAATTGCAGTTAAATATGAATAGAAAAGCTGAAATGGTATTTGTATAAGGCTGTTCAAATTGCTAAGAGAGACAAAGCTCCATTAGATGAGCTATCTATCCCCTCTAAAGTGGTTAATATGGGGAAAATAACAAAAAATTTTGCCTTCCTTCTAGTAGTAATGGCCTAGAATAAGTTGAACATAGCTCCCCAACCTTCTCTGAAATCCAGGGGGATGTATCTTGTCCAGGCTTATACTACACACATGTTATTTTCAGGTCAAAAGAAACGGTCACACTTGCTTGTAAGGTCACTGGCTCAGGTAAGCAGACCATCTTTTTGCTGCAAAAGAAGAGCAACAAGAAGGTATATACCCTCAGGGCAGGTTCGTGATTGGTGAGGAGAGAGGGCTAGGAGTCCTGTGCTCTTGTGAACCCATAATGTCAGGTGAAGGAAGTCTACGATCTTCCATTATAGGAGTCTACTACTCCTGTCCTCCATGTGCCCAGATGTTGTAAGGCCAGTATCAATCCCTGTTAGAGGCACAGGAGGGTCCACACCTGTGACTGTGACCAGGCTGTGCAATTAAAAATCTTTGTTCCAATAAAATCATACATAGAAACTAAATAAGACATATACAAAATAGGTTCTATATTTATATATAAAGTTATCCAGTTATATATCAGATAAAATGAAGTTTCTTATATTGAAGTGGGAATGGGAAGTTGAAAGTGATAATTGTTGCACAACAGTATGGATGTACTTAATACTACTGAATTATACACTTAAAAATAATGTAAATGATTTTTTAAAGAGTTAAAGGAAACAATTAAGTCTGGAAGAATCCAGGGAGTATCTGGCTATGGAGAAAGTGGTGAAGGAGTGTGCGCTATCTCTCTGTTCCTCACCCACACCCCAGCTATTCTCCACCCTCTTTGGCTTTCTAACACCTCCAACCCAAGATGGCCTCATAGGAAATTCAAGAAAATGCTGGGTCTTTGTCATCTCTTCATTGAGGAAGCTAACCACTGTGATGTGATTGCACCTCAACAAATGTCACATCTAAGGTCAGGATTGGTCCTATGGGTGTGCCAGAGTGGGGTAGGGTGGGATGGGGTGGGGAGGGGTGGGGTGGGGTGGATTTGGGGCTTACTTGTCATTGACCGGCAAAGGAGCAGTGCAGAACTTCCCAACAATGGTAGTCCGGTCTTTTCTCCAAACTCGGTGGGAAGAATGAAACTTGAGTTTCACTTGGTCTATCTGGCACTGAGGGTTGGCATGAGCTATGACTCCTTTCCCCTGGAGTTCCTGTCTAGGTCTGCAAGGGAAAGGGAAATTAAGCTACCCAAGCACATTTGGCCTTTGCTTCCCCCTTGGCTCCTGCTAGTAGTGTTGTTCAGCTGTCATGCACAAAAGAACTCCTTGATGGTGGGGATCATAATCCCTTGTATCACACTCACCAGCCCCCTGTGCACATACTCACAGCTTTAAACATGGTTCAGAAAATAGTTGTTGATATTTGAAAGCAAACAAGTGGACATAGCAGCAAAATAGTAGCTCTTGGATTTTCATATCTGGAAAAAAATTCTGTGTTCTTAGATTCCTAATTGGAGAAGATCTTCACTTTCAGATCTACCTACTGGAAGTACAGCCCTCTTTTAGGGCATTAAGCTCCATAAATTTTGAGTGGACTAGACCGAGCTTGGATGTGTGGATGGGAAGAAACAAACAAAAAACGGATCTTGAAACCAGACAGAGCTGGCATGGTACCCAGGATTTGTCTCCTGCCAACTGTGTGGCTTTGGAGTCACACGCCCTATGTCTAATCTCCAGCTCTCCCACACACTAGCCATGAGCCTGACCCACAGGGTTAGGTATGCCTCAACTACAACCTAAGTGACCCAGAGTGAAAGCAGAATTCAGGTCTCTCTTGGCCCAAGATGGAAAGAGTAAGAGGTGGCCAATCTAGAGAGGTGACAAAGACAAGATTCGGGTGTGGAGCAAGGAAGCCTGCTGGGATTCCACCAAACTGAGCAAAACCCTGGGGTGCAGGGAAGGCACTTGCCTCCTGTGTTGAGCCCATGGCCTTTCCAGGCTCAGAAGCAGTGGGGCCTATAGAAAGATGAGGAAAGCAGGGGGCGTTGGGCGTTGGGGATCATCGAACAGGGGGCACATGGCTCAACCACATGGTTTCTCTTTCTGGCTTCTTGGAGTGAGAAAATGTCTTCTTTGTGTCCTTTTTAACCCCAGGTTCGTCATATAATTTTTTTTTTTTTCTTTTGAGGAAGATTCTGTATGACTTTAAAAGCTGTTCCTGGTTTGTTTTTGTTTTTGTTTTTTAATTTAAGAAGTGTTTTGGAATATGTCAGAGGGGGGACAAAATAAGATTTTTCCTTTTAAGAAGCTGCATGGATTACAGCAGCTAGTTACAAACTAGCAGGGTATGAAGGATGCTGTGAGTGACCTTGAAGAGGAAAATTACCCAGAGCAGGTCCAGGCCCAGAAGGCCCCAGCAGATAGAAAGTTACTAGCTCTGTGGGTAGAGCAAGAGATAACCAGCCCTTTCTGCTTTTGTAAACAGGCTTCGGGCCACAGGCTCCCTGCACTACTGTTGCCATCTAAAGCGGCCTCCCCCACCCCCAGCCCTTGGAACCTGAACCCCTGCACTCCCCCATAAAAAGCTCTATAACCCTGCTGCCCGGTGCCCAGAATCTCCAGTGCAAGCAGGTCTGGGTCTGCCAGAGTAAAATAAACCCGAGTTCTCTTACTTCTCCGAGGGTCACTTGGTTTCTCTCTGGTCTGATTTTTATTTTTCTGCAACCTAAGGACTTGATTTGGGTAAATTTTCTAATTAGAAGGAAATCCTGGGGTTTCACGAAGCTATAGAAAGTAGGGAAAGACCACACATAAACCCCCCTCCTTTTTTTCGATTTCTATTCTGCAAAAAGGAAAACAAAAACAAAAACCAAGGAATTAAAGATAACCACATTCTGAGTCTTCTACAAAAGAGTAAAACGCAAATAGCTTTGGGGAGAAGGAAGAAACAATCTGTGGACGTCCCTTCCAATCACTTGGGGGGTTTTTTTAAAAGTGTAGCGGTTGAGGGGTGCCTGGGTGGCTCAGGGGGTTAAAGTCTCTGCCTTCGGCGCAGGTCATGATCCCAGGGTCCTGGGATGGGGCTCTCTGCTCAGCAGGAGCCTGCCCCATTCCCGCCTACTTGTGATCTCTGTCAAATAAATAAATAAATTCTTTAAAAAAAATCCTTTAATTAAAAGTGTAGTGGTTGAGGCTGCGTCCAGAGACTCAGCAGTAATTGGCCTGGGGCGGGGCTTGGGTGGGGAGGGGTCAGTGGTGTTTAATGATCTCCTGGTGATTCTAACCAGAGGCCAGTTGTGTGTCATTGTGTTGACTCCTGCTAGCGTCATCTCATCTACCAAAGCACAGGAAAGCAATGAAAACACCTGGTGGAAATAACACGACCTCAGACTGATCTACTGAAAATTATTCAGCTATTATCTGCAAGACTTAGGTGGGCACATGAAGGGCTATGTTGGGATCCTGCCTGCCTGCCATCCCTCTCTCTCTGTGGCCTGTGTGAGCTGGAGCCCTGGCTGGTGGCAGGGTGTTTGGGAGTCCAGAATTGTGCTCCTCTGGGCGGAAATTTGTCTCCCCTGCTAGTACAATTAATGTCTAATACTGCAGCCTGAGAAATCTTTCCAAATTCCAATCTGATCCGGTCACTTTTCTGCTTCAAAGTCCCACTGGCTCCCAAACTGCTCTCGAGATAAAAACCAAAATCTCTAACCTGTCCTTCAAACCTTGCACAGTCTGGCCCTGAGCTGCGCCCCCACCCCAGCCCTCTCTCCCAGTGCTTCACCCCTACTCTCTGCTCCTGCTCCTGGGCTGCATTCTCACGAACCCTCCATTGGGTAACTCATGCGAATTACTACTTAAACGTCACCTTCTCAGTCTTGGTCTGGCGCTGTCTTATCTGTTCTCTTGACACCCACCGCTGTGGACAATTGGACACATCCGTGCACGTGCACTGCTCATTCCTGTGTTTGCATGTTCGCGCTTCATCCCGCCCCTCGCAACCCACACGTCTCAGGCTCCCCTGCCGGCGAGTCCCAGCGAGGTCTAACTTGCAGGAGGCACACTTAGCGGGGAGACCACTTCGGGCTGTGATTCCAGAGGGGCTGTATTTCCTGCCTGCTCCCGGCTCCCACCACGCAGCCCCCTCCTTCAGTGGATCCAGCCAGCACTCTACCAACACCATGACCACCACCACCACCACCAGGGCTCTGTTCCTACAACCCCACAGGCCATTTGCCCCTTCCCTGTTGCTGATCCCTGCACTGCCTCCCCACTAACCTTTTGGGTTTTCAGCTCTCCTGACACATTTGTAATTAGTTCCCTGGGTTCAATTCCTTCTCTTGGACTCCGGGCTTGGGCTCTGGTTTCTGGACTGGACCCTGACTGAGACAGCAACCTCTCATTAGGCTGGCTCCTGCTGGCTTATGATTAACTAACCAGTTGCTTTTTATTATTATTATTTTATTTTATTTTTAGTAAAGCGATAGAAGTTTATTTAAAGTTTTGGTTTTTTGTTTTGGGGTTTTTTATTTGTTTGCTTGTTTGACAGAGAGAGACACAGTGAGAGAGGGAACACAAGCAAGGGGAGTGGGAGAGGGAGAAGCAGTCTTCCTGCCTGAGGGAGCCTGATGCGGGGCTCAATCCCAGGACCTGAGCTGAAGACAGACGTTTAAGGACTGAGCCACCCAGGCCCCCCAAGCGATAGAAGTTTATTAAGTGAAGATACAGAAAAAGCTCTCAAGAGTGAGAGGGGTCCAGACAGGGTTGCCAACGAGGGCCTCTAGGGCTGGACTTTTATAGAAAGCTAGCCAGGAAACTTAAATCCTTTTAACATCTCTCTTGATAACACCTTCAGTGGCTTGCTTACTTTTTAGGAGTGGTTATTCTTTGATGGTCACAGGTGATTATCATAAAGACATCTGCCCCACATGACCCACCCCTCAGGCCCAGGGCAGGATGGTGCCCCATGACCGGTTGCTTTTTAAAGAGACAAGCACGTCTGCTGCTGGGTTCATCTCCCTTGCCGGCCTTGAGCCTCCCTATAGTTGAAGTTCTCTATCTTCCCACCTCAAGATGACTCCTGTTAGCGTCAAGATAACAACTGCCAGCTGGTAGACCCAAATGTGCCCCCAAAGGGAAGGAAATGCTCAGCCTGGTTCTAAGGATTAGCACCACGTGGCCTCAAGCCCTGCTTTCCTCATACTCATTTCCTAACTGACCCTCTGCCTGCGATTCAGTTCTAGGAACTCACCCAGTACCACACCCACTTTCCAGGAGTAGGTGCTTCCCAGGCTCTGGTCAGCCCTCCCTGGGCTAGTGGCTGAGGTCCTCCTACTTGCTGACATCACTGATACCCCCTTCCTGGATTTTCATGACTAATGTTTCCTATCAGGGACCCAATTCTCATGTTCTTACTAGCCCTCAAGACATCCCATTACTTCTCTCACCGGCCTCCTCTGGTATTATCTAAATACACCATCCTTGGATTCACTACTGATCCTGAACCTGGGACAGTCCCCAGCATGTGTCTGTGGGTGCATCCGTCATAGGTACTGCCCTCACCCCACCTCTAGCCTGATGGGCTCAGGCCACCCCTCAGTAAGCACACAGGGCTGTCATGGGAGAGGAGTGTGTGTGTGTGTGTGTGTGTGTGAGGAGGGACACTTACGTACATGGTGATCTTGACCAAGGAAGTAATATTGCTGCTCAGGAAGGTGATAGAGATGAGGGTGTCCTTGTTCCTTGGCTCCTGCAAGTAAAACTCCACGAGGCTGTGATGCACTGGGAAACAAAAGCAGAGCAGATGCCTAGGCCAGAGGTCAGTGGTGCCCAACGCACACCAAGCCCCAGAGAGCAGCAGGGCAGGAATCTGAGATCTGCCTCTTAGCAGCAGATTACCTGCCATCCCAGATCCTTACTTTCCTCATTGTAAACTGGGGTTCATAAAAATAGTTCTGTATGAGAGTTAAATGAGATAATATCTACAAAGTCCTTTCACAGTGCCTGTGACTAGGAAGCATTCGATACATGTTAGTTTTTGTTATTACTTGTAATGCTAGAACATCCCACTCTTCCCTGCTTGCTGACATTATCTTGGTGTTGTGATTTTGAAAGAACTGAAAAGGATGTCTCTTATACTAAATAAGAACTCATAATATGTAGCACTCACCCTCCTCTCCCCTCCCCCCCAAAGTTTTAGGAAGCCCACTCATGTGTAGGAGATGACTGTCTCCCTCTCTGTGGCAGCCTGGGCGTCTCTGTGGCATCCCCACCCTCCCAGACAGCTTGGATCCTGGGGCTGTCAAAGCTTATGTCATTGACACCGACTGGATGAGGAGCCTTGCTCATGGTGATACCCTGGGACCTGCTGTCTCTCTGGCAAGAGAAGTTAAGAAGAATCACAGCTTCTCTATCACCTTACCCTTTCTTTAATAAGGGGGAGGCCCAGCTGGCAGCATTTTGCAGCATCTTGGGTCTTGGGGCATTTTCACAGACCTCTCTGGTGATCCCGACAGAGTTGGAGAGGCAATCTTTCACTTCCGCCCTACTTGTACTTTTTCATTTGTCATGTTTAATAGGTGGCTATTGGGGGGACATCGAATGGCTTTAGGTAGACGTGACACTAGGCTGGAGGAGTGCTGTGATCCAGCTGGGCCCATGGGGCTGGTAACAAGACTCAGTGACAGGTGCTAGGATGCCAAGAACCCACAGGAAAGAAAACCAATGCTGTATGCTTCCCCTCTGCAGCAGAAGACATCCAATGCCATGCCCCTTCTGTCTCTCTCTCAGTTGTTTGCTGGGGGGTGCAGATTGTTATGGTGATGGGCAAGGGCTGAATTGGAGTGTGTAGCCGAAAACTATGAAAACTACGTAAGCTTTAGGGATTTCATTCTCTAGGCTGAGTTTGGTATATTACACCACTTCTTCCTTTGCCAGCAAGTCTCACCTCAACAAGAAAGTTTCCTACAGTTCTGCTTCTCTCTTTTCAGTATCTGGAAGCCCCAGGAGGGTCATGTCTATTAATGTTGGATGGGTGGGAGCTGGGAGTGGAATCTAGTCTATGCAAGGGTGAGACATGGGAAGCAGCACACAGAGCCTTGGATGGGAGGAGATCCAGGAGACCTGGACCCAAGGCCGGCCCTGCTTCCTCACTGTGTCCCTTTCCCTAAGTTACTCAACCTCTCTGTGCCCTGGTTCCTTCATCTGTAAACAATAACACTTGACATTACCTCATAGAACATGGCAAGGATGAAATGAGGTAATGGGTAGAAAGCACTTCATGAGAAATATTGTCCTACAGGGGGAAAGTAATATTGTTAGAAAAATTATTATTTGGAGAAGCTTCTCTGCCCTCCTGGTGCATGCCTGGCAGGTGTCAAGGGTGACCACCGAACATTGCTGTGGTAACGGGAGCCCAGTGCCGTGGTGGCCTGGGGGGTGGGTGAGAGTGGGGAGCTACGGGCTGCTGGTGCCCCCTGAACTGCCAGGTGGATGGCCCATCCCCCCAGGTAGAGGAGGGTCCCAGCCGCAATGCTCAGAACAAAAAGCTGAGAACTGCAAGGCTGAGAGCACACAGACAAGCAGGTATTCACACTGGCTTTTTTCTTTCTGTGCCTCTCTGAGGTTTGTGAATAGACAGGGTCATACTGCTGGGCCACAGAGAGGGCGTCTCGCCACAAATAGGAAACAGTCACAAAAATGGTGACTCCATGCATCTGCCTCAGCGGGGACCTTAACATGCCTCTGGCCTCAAGTGCGCCCCAGGCTCCCTGCCGGTATTCCTGGCTGTGCAGATGGGGAGCAGTCGGTTCAGGTGGCTGCAGAGCTGTCCCAGAGCTGGAAGGAAAACTGGACATCTGGTCCTGGCATTGCCACCTCTGCCACTGAACAAAGCATCCTCCCTTGAGCTGACCTCTGGAGAGGGCGGTGAGGACAGAGGAGTGACCGAGAAACACGGCCGTGAAGAGCAGATTGGCTCTCAGAAGCAGAGCAGAGGCCAGTCTGGAAGCGGGTGGTGGCATGGAAAGAGAATAGATTTGGGAACCAGAAGACCCGGAGTTGAATTCTGCCTTTTCCACCCCACTGTGTAGCCTCGGGCAAGAGGCTTCACCTCTCAGAGCCTCTCCTTCCTCACACCTTACTCAGAGTTGGGTTGTCAGGTGAGTGGATAAACGTGAGAAGCCCACCGTGGACTCTTGTAGCCCACCTGTTCCAGGAATTCTCTCTAGCATGATAAGCACCCCCATCTAGTATCCTCCGATTCTGACTGATAAAGGGAAAGGGATCATATTACTTATCAGGTTCCCGTCACTGTGCTAGCAACTTCCTGTATACTAGTTTATTTTATCCTCACAGCTGATTCTTTGAAGTAGGTATGTTATTGCTCTCATTTTCTACACACAGATGTAGAGGTTCAGAAAGGTTAAGTCATATCTTCTGACCACATGTCTGGTAAGTACAGAAGCTGAGATTCAAATGCAAGTTTGTGTGACCACAGTCTGAGCTTCGGGCTCCACATCACATGGCACCAGAAGTTCTGGTACAAGGAAGGAATGGACATAAAGATCCCTCCAGCGACCAGACAAAAGCTGACCCAAAAATCAGTTAGAATTAGCATGGCCATATAATTTATCATCCTAACCAGCATACTTTTGTCCTGTACCCACAATAAACCAGACAAGATCCCAGATAACAGCATAAAAAAGGAAGTATAGTCCTTCTACTTAAGATGCAAATAGCACAGGGAAAGATGATGCTCCAGCCTGGGACGGATTTAATAGATTCTAAGACATACTTTCCTCTCACATTTAACATCTTTTACCAGCATCTGCACTTCAATGAACTGCCATGGTTAGAAGCAACAGTGAAGAACTGGAATAGGCACATGTAGGGGAAGGAGGGCAGAGGGCAAGGTTTAATATTCTTCAGAGACCCTGACCTGGGAGGGCTGCCAGGGTGGGAGATGCATAAGGTGGGCACCAAGGAGGGAGCAAAAAAGTATGCAGGAAGGAGGGGTCTGGGGGCCTTCCCAGATACCATACTGCAGAGAACCCACACTGGAGGGAGGCAGGAGGAACTAGGAGAAGTATACAGACAGTAACATGTCCTTAAGTCTTCATCTGAAGCAGAGCAATGGGTTGGACTAGCTCTGAAAGTTCAGGATCTAAGACCAGTAGCTGTTGCCCTCCCACCGCTCCAGTGACCTCTTTGCCCCAATCTTTCACCCCCCACCTTGGCTACCACTGAGCTACATGTCTTTCCCCCAACTTACCACAGTACGGAGCCTGGGCAGTGGTCAGGAGGAAGACTTTCACTTCCTTGGGAAGAGGCTTTATCTTGACACCACTTTGTTCCATGAGCCCTGGAAGTAGAGAGGCAAAGACAAAGACAGCAGGGCCCTGAGGAGGCCATTGCACTGTCCCATGGCACCCAACCACGTTTGGATTCATTCATGCACTCGTTCATTCTGCAAACAAGGCCACTGTATGCTCATTCTATGCCATGCCCTACAGCGAGTCCCAGGGTACCTGCAACCCAGTCCAGCCAAGGGTAAACACACAAACAGGAAGTACATTCTTCAAATCATCTGGCCCATTCAAGAGATATTTAACAGAAATTTAAAATTATGTCTCCAATTGGCAAAATAATCGATAAGGCAATTGTTTTTATGGCATTTTTACCCTGTGCAGACAAAGCACAGGCAAGTGTTTAACCTGAAGAAGAGTGGTTGACAAGTTAGGAAAGGGCATTCCAAGCAGAGAGTACAGTTTGGACAAAGACACACAGGGTGAAGAAAAGAAATATTCTTGGAAGTTCAAGTAGATAGTTCAATTAGTTCACATTTCCCTGGGGTGTTCAGGGCCACGGAAAGTGTAGCAAGAGGTGACGCTGGCAGACAGTGTGAGGTGGCTGTTTATATCAGCAGGCCCATCACATCTGGGGTAAATTGTGGCATATGCCCACTAGAGTTGGAAGTAATGTTGATTTGCTTTATTGTGGGAAGCTACATCTACTTTAACATTTTGTCAGGCTGGTATCCGTTTCATTCATAGAAGGAATGACAGGCTGCTGCAGCTCTGAGTGGCAGCCAGGGGTGAGAAGTGAGAAAATGAGGGAGGGGAAGGAGCCATTTACACTGCCCAGAGTTCTTCCTGAAATCCTTCATCTTGGAAAACCCTAGGATATTCTCAGCAATGACCTGTGGAAGGTGAGTTGAGGCCAGATCCCTCCACCTTTTCCAACCCCTTCTCCCCAGACTGGCCTGGATCCAGGAAAGTGCCCAAGCCGACCAGCAATGAGACAGCCCTCCAGCTGGCCCGTGGCCACCACAGCCTCAAGCCTCTAAAGTGGGCCATGGGTGCCATTCGTGGGGGCTCCCCACAACACCTTGATTTAGAGTCCATCAGGTGTTGGAGAATGACTGGCCTAGCTAGAAACCTATGGCAAGCATCTGGTCTTGGAGTAGGGGCAGCAGCTCTGGGCTATACCAATGTTTCTAAAGTGTCCTGAGTCTGGATTTGCAGATGAGGGGCTGTGTGTAAAAGGTGTGTGCAGAGCAAATATGGCATCAGGCAGCAATATACAGGGTGAGGAGTGGGACGTGGAAGGCCAAATGCCTTCTTCCAAGTGGGAACAGGCTGAACACCTTATTGGTGAATTTCCTTACTCTGGTTGGATAGACTTCTTGATCATAAGAAATCAGGACTTATAGAGGTGGCAACTAGCAAGACTTGAACTTTCCCGAAATTGTCAAAGGAAGCCAAAGGGGTGGCATTTACCAATTCTTGGACAGGAAAGTAGAAAAGGGTTAAAACAATCCAGACATTGTCCAGCAAGAAAGGCCTTGTAGTTGACACAGGGAAAGGCAACGAGTGGACAGGAATTCTCCAGGGCACTGATGTAGAGGTGCACAGCCCTCATGTGATCACAGATCAGGTAACTGTAACCTGCACAGGGGGAAAAAAATACAACCAAGTCTTTTAGTTTAAGACAAATGAAAATCTCTCCATCCTGCTTACTGTAATTCTATTGAATTTTATATTCCAGCAGGCAATAAATACATGGTATCTCTTGAGCCACATTTAAAAATGTTAATGGACATGGCTACTATATTCTCCCTCTTCTTTTGAATTTTCCTGAGATATGTAAACTTAATCTATCAAAAAAAAATTGCTTAGGGGTGCCTGGGTGGCTCAATGGGTTAAAGCCTCTGCCTTCGGCTCAGGTCATGATCCCGGGGTCTGGGAACGAGCCCTGAATTGGGCTATCTTCTCAGCAGGGAGCCTGCCTCCCACTCTCTGCCTGCCTCTCTGCCTACTTGTGATCTCTGTCAAATAAATAAATAAAATCTTTATTAAAAAATTGCTTAATTTGAGATCCATCTTCCACCATCACGCAAACTCTCTTTTGGAAAATGGGTGCTTGCTGGGAGTTGGTAATCCTGACCCACTTCTTACAATGAATATCTGTTTGCATATTTTACCTTCTTCATCATCACCTACACAACCCAATTTTTTACAACTTCATGATACCCAGCCTAGCAATGAGACAATCAAGGGAGTCAGCCACAGTTCACGGTAAGTCTCTGAAAGTCAATGTGCTTCAAGTTCACCTGGCCAAATGACTGATACACTGAATGTACCAAATGTCCCAATTTAATAAAAACTTGGTTTTCTTGTTGTTGTTTACTGTATACAAATTTGAAGTAACTCACAATGGATGAGTTGGCGGGGCTAAGAGGTCTATAGTGAGCCACAGCTCTAGGATTCTGGGTCTTCAGATTCTCCCTTCACCTTGGGACCCCCACTCTGGGACCAGCAACCAAGTCTGAGCTTGTATTAATTTGCCTTCCCCCATGGTTGGAACACTCTATGGGCAAGCTCCTTCTAGGTGCAACAGGGAGCTGAGGGACACAAACTAAACCCTTCTCAAACTGTGTTATGAAGAAAAACGAAAAGTGGCCACCTAAAATTCCACAGAAATATTCAAAGGTCATCAAAACCAAAAAGATCTTATCTGATTTTAAAAAAAGCTATAAAATCTATAAATTGTGAAAAGAAATGTGTTTTTGGAAAATCAATAAATTTGGTAAATTAGATTAGTGGTTATTGAATAAGATTGTCAAAAGAGTCCTTAAAGTGTCAAAAATTTGGTAAAGCGGGAAAAGACTAAAAACATAGTAAACAGAAATCAGGATAAAATTCTCATAAAAAGTGCTGATAGGGTGACTATATTCATAAGAAGAATAAAAAAAGACTAAACAACCCTTGATCCTTAACTTTTGACAAATTCAATGTTATTCAAAATTATGCTAAAAAGAATGTATTCAAAGAGAACATTCCAGAATGCAACTGACTCCTGAACAACAAGGGGGTTGGGGCACCGTGCAGTTGAAAATCCATGTATAATTTTTCACTCCCCCAAAACTTATTTATTAATACCCTACTGTTGACAGGAAGCCTTACTGATACCATAAACAGTTGATTAACACATATTTTGTATGGTACATGTATTCTATACTGTATCCTTACAGTAGAGTAAGCTGGAGAAAAGAAAATGTTAAAAATCATAAGGAAGAGAAAGTACATTTACAGTACTCTACTGTACTTATCAAAAAAACCCATGTATCAGTGGACCTGTGCAGTTCAAACTCATGCTGTTCAAGCATCAATTGTGTATTTAGAAAAGAAGAAATGTATATTCATTGAATGTACTCAAGATAATTATCTTGAAAACAGTTCTGGGGAATTGCCAAATTTAATAAGTTTAGGGAAATGGTCAACAGTGGGTTGATCCTTCAGCTAGCCAGGTTTGGGCATCTTTCTACTTCTGCCACAATTAGGCTCTTGGCCCAGATGTAGTTAGTGTGGACCATGCCACAACATGGCGCCCAGGAAGAATAGGGTTTATTGGATTGAGTGATGATCTATCACTGCAGGACTTAAGAAGTGGGGAGACCAGTGAAAGTATGGTGCAAGCTTTTCATTTCGGGCCCTCCTCCACCAGAATTCCCCGGGCTCCTAAAGACATGCATTCAGTAAGTGCAGGGAAAGGCATTATGGTGCATAGCAAAGGACATTAGGACTCCACCCAAACCCCAGCTCTGTCTGGCTTTCTGACCTGCATGAATGAAGGTGGGACAGCCAGGCTGGTCTTGGCCTCCATTGACAAAGTAGTCCACATGTCCAACAGGAATTCGGATACCCAAATCTGAAAGGAGGAAGAATCCTATTATTTTGGATTGCAGAGGCATATTTTCCAGGCCCCACAGGGGGGGTCCCCTGGCAGCAGAGCCTGAACTCTGACTTTGGGAGCCCATCCACTCTGTGTGCTCACTGGGTGCCTGCCTCACTCCCAAGTGCTGGGACACGGCAGACCGTGCCCTCTGTTTTCTACATTGAAAGGCAGCCAAGAAGAATAAAGCCATGAGCAGATAATCATATTTGTCTAATAAAATCAAGAAAAATAACTCTGATATTTTCTGATAACTCACCAAATGTTATAAGCTTGGTAAATATCCTTATCAAACAAGCACTTATTTTATTTGGAGCAATAGTTCAGACAGATATATATTTGGGGCCACATTTCCACAGTCCCCCTCATATTTTTGTGCTGTCTTGATAGAGCAGAAACCTGGCTAATTTGAAAGATTGTGCCCTGGAGTTCCAATTTCATCAATGTGGCCATATCTGACCCTCAGACTGGGTCCTAGCCAGATGCCAAAGACCCCAAGTTTCCTCTTCGCAACATCTTTCCCCTTCCCACATCATTACTGTAAGTGATTGGTTGTATGTTACTTGTTTAATGGCATCTATCCAGGGCTTAGCCAAGGACCTAGAAGTTGTCCTTGCTTCCTCCCTGTCCCTCATTCCCTACACTTAGCCCAACACCGGTCTGGTCAGATCTACCTCCAAACTGTATTTCAAATCTTTCTACTTCTCAACGTCTCTACTCCCCCAACCCCAGTGTAAACCCCCACCATCTCCCACCCAGACCACTCCAGCAAACACCTTATAATGAGCCTCCAAGCTCCCTTAATGTCCCCTGCAGCAAGTTGCTGCCCAGCAGCCACAATAATCTTTACAAGAAATCCTAATGCCTCCCTGTTCTCACCAGCTATAGAATAAATGTAAACTCCTCCCCATGGCCAGCCTGAGCAGGACCCCCTTCTCCTGCCTCACTCTCTGTTCTCTAACCATGTGGTTTTCTTTGCTGTCCCCACTCACGTCCAGGCTTTGCTTTTCTCCACCTCAAATGTTTTCCCAGATCTTCCCAGGGCTGGTTCATTTTCACCTGCAAAGTCTCACCTTGGATAGACTTTCATCAATAACCTACCTGAAGGGGCTCCCCCACCCAAATCACCCTCTGTTCCCCCTCCTCCACCATCGTAGTCACAGTGTAATTATGTCTGCTTACTTGTTTGTTCTACAGCCTACAGCAGGGACTCAGCCCGTCTTTTTTTTTTTTCTGCTATATTCCCAATACCAGCACCATGCTTGTCGTATTGTGAGTAACTAATATTTATAGAAGGAAGTAATGAATGAATGCCTGCTCAATTAGTCTCTATTTCCACGTGGGAGGGACCTTCTTCAATGCCCTGTACACTGCCGTATTCTCAGTGCTGACTCATAGCTCAATAAAAATCGGTTAGACAAAATGGAATGCTTCCCCCCACCATCACATTAGGAGGAGAGAGGCCCCAACTTTGAAGGGGACTGAAAGGCCTCGCTCTGGTAAATGGGAACCTAATAAGTCACCTATTTAGCAAATTTAAAAATAGAAGGGTTAACCTTGACAATTAACCAGTTAACCCAACAGCTAGGCAGAGGCCTGTGGGCTTTGCTTTCCTATCTGTGAGATGATGAAGGTGGAAAAGAGGGTTAAATAATATGACTGCATGGGTTTCTTCCAGATCTCTGAATCTGTGAGTGCTAGGTGCTAGAAGAAGGCTTCTGACCCAAAGGAATGAGACAAGGACACTTCTCACTTGAACTGTACACTCTTCTGGTGAGGGATAGGCATTATTTCTTCCTGCACCCACCATGCTGAGCACAAGGCCTGGCCACTTCTTGGGCATTTCATAAGGGGTAGAAATGAGGAAGAATGCTCACCCCCCCTTCCCAGATGGTCAGAATAGCTTCATTTGGTCATAATGTATTTAGGGTTGTAGGTCTTTCCTGTGCCTGTCACTGTTGGCGGTGAGGATTCTATTCTTCACTGGTCTGAAGGGCTGGGCTCCTCACTAGGGAGGAGGGAAGTCCTGACAGTCCTGAGTATCTGCCCCAGACAGGGAATGCCCCAATCGCATGGGGCCAGTCACATTCACCCTGAAAAAGAAGCATGACTTTCCCAGATGCCTGTCAGGCAGCAATGGCCCCCCCCCCACACACACACAGCCTCATCACAAGGTTTAGTATTAATCAGAGATCAAGATGATTCCTCCCTTCAGTAAAAGCTCAGAAGGGAGGGAAACTGTCACAATATGACAACAATATGACAATATGAGAACCACACAGATACCAGCTACCTAGCCCCTGCCGGGCTCATTTCCTGCCCCTAGGAGGTCCACCCACCCCCACACTCACTGTCAGCATCCGTGTGGATGGCCTCCACGAAGAGGGCATCTCCAGGGTCCAGGCGCTCCTCCAGGCTGGCTTTGGTGTACTCCGGTCCAGCGGGGTCCAGGCCTGCTGGAACAGACTGATGTCAGAGGCCCTTTCCTCTTGGTTGCCACAGCCCTCGTGGACCCACCACACACCTCTCAGGGCCCTTCCCAGTCAGTTCCTAGAGTCCTCCAGCAAGGGCCCAAGGGTAAGAGGACAGCTCAGGACCACTGCACCCAGGAAACCCCACGTTGTTGTCTACAACTCTCAATGACCTAGCTTCTCTGGCTTCTCTGAGCTTGATAACATCAGTCATTTGGTAAGGGCTAATGTAAGTAATATTGATCCTCATGTACTCATCACAACCGCTATAATCTTTGGAACAGTTACTGGGTGCCAGACCTTGGGCTAGTCCTCACAACAACACAGTGAAGTAAGAATTACTATCCCCGTGTCTTAGTTTGAATGCCTTTTTCTCTCTTTCCCAAAAAGCAGACCCTGAGAAAAGGACTTAAAGCCCAAGAAGCTTATTTGGGAGAAGATCAGAGAGAGTATAGTGAGGGAGTAGGAAAATTAGAGTATGAAAAAACGAATGTTTTATCCTTTGGGGCAACTGGGTCTTATCCCACTGGGACCCTTCTGGAGAGACTTTGTAGAACATGACTCAGAATTGTCCCACTGAAGGGCCAGAAAGATTGGGGTATTTACCACACAGCTCTAGTCCCTTATTCATTGAGAGTAGCTTCTGAAGCATAAAGTCCCCAGTGATTTTGCAAGTATTTAGCATAATTGTCTAAGGGTGATTTCCACAGCGGGCCAAGCAGAGGAGCTATTACAACTAATTGTACAGGGGTAGTAACTGAGGCTCAGAAGAACTACGCGGCTTCTTACACTGATATTAGAGATCACACAATAACAACACAATACTGTTTCAGGCAAAAGGGCCACAATAAATAAATTTTCGTGGAAATAGATAATTCAATCATAAGAACAAAGATCTCCTCTGCTCACCTCAACAGAGGCATTTCCAGGGCATTCTCTCTCTATCTCTAAACTTGGGAGGATGGGCAGAGAATAACGTTACCTGTGATCCGTCCTAATTGGCCTTTGTAGAAATGTCCCACCGTGCCCCCAACGTGGGCCCCCAGGCTAACTCCAATAATGTGGATTGAAGACTCTGGCACACCCAGCACCTAGAATAGGGCATTTACAGGAAACTGCATGTGGGCCACAGCAGCCTCTGGCCTCACAGGTTCACACTTTTCCCTGAAGCTTCAGAATCAGAGGACCCTGGGTATGACATACCCTCACACATGCTTTGGGAGAAGAAGGCAGAATTTTCATCCCATTCATGACTTGCCCTCTTCCTAGACACTCCACCTTGACGACTGCCTCACTTTCTCTTTGGTGACCTAAGTGTGTGAGTAATGACCATGGCCACTTCCTCTTGAGGGACTCTATATCTAACGTCAGTGGCACATTCTACAGAGGAGAAGCAGAGGTTCGGAGTGGGGCAGCAACTTGCCCAAAGTCAACACTGTACGTGGTAAAGTAGAGATTAGAAGGAAAGACCCACAAGCTACTGGGTGGCTCTGCTTCTGCCCTAAAGCTCCTCTTCATGTGTTGATGCCTCTTTTCTGTCCTCTGTCTCCTCATAAGCAGCCAAAACTCACCCCCAAGCCCTTTAGCACCTACCAGAAGATTTCTGAGGAAACGGGAGATTTCAAGTCCCAGCTTAACCACATTTTCCACGGCTGAGAAGTAGACACCTGTAGAACCATAAACCCAGTCCACAGCAATCACATTAGCATTTGCTGCCCGAAGAAGACTGCCAATGAATTTATCAATCCAGGAAGGCTTTGTACCTAAAGCCCTAGACAGAGGGCCAAGAAAGGATAGGAAAATTATCTGTTAAGTCAACATCCATTGTCATAGAAATGACAACACTCTCTATTAACAGGATAAATGAGGGGGGGTGTGAAGGTCAAAACAATATGGGGGGTAAATGGGCAATAAATATTACACCACTTTGAGCATAGGGAGAGCTTAATCCCAAAGTCACCAGGGCTTCAGCCTGTATATATGGAGACTTTGTGTAAATTATAAAAGGGCCTTTTGTTTCCGGTAGATGCAGCCTCATACCAGGGCCTGGAACTCAGGTGGGATTTCAGCCCCACCAGCCCCAGGCAGGTATCTTTGTGCAGTGCGTACTACACACACCACGTACTACACACACAACACTGCTTGTGTTACTCATGGGGGAGAAAAGATAGCTTTGTACCTTAGAGTTGTGATTTGCCATCTTAATTCTCATTCTATAATATAAGCACTCTCTTTGAGGGATGATTTTATTTACTTGTTCATTCAGTCATCCTTTCATTAATTCAATGAGCCAGGCAGTATGTTAGGTGCTTTGTGAGAAATAAAGAAAAATAATGGGACTCCTGGGTGGCCTAGTAGGTTAAGCTTCTGCCTTCGGCTTAGGTCATGTTCTCAGGGTCCTGGGATGGAGTTCCACATCAGGCTCCCTGCTCAGTGGGGAGCCTGCTTCTCCCTCTGCCTGCTCTGCCTGCTGCTCCCCCTGCGTGTGCTCTCTCTCTGACAAATAAATAAATAAAATCTAAAAAGAAAGAAAGAAAGAAAGAAAAATAAGATACATTTTCTATTCTTTGGGAACTTACAGTATAATAGGCTTTTCTAGGAAAAGGAGAATGATAGAAAAAAATTCATAAAGCTCTCCCAAGAGATTGAGACGGGGAGAAGTTTTCTCAGTGGCCCACAGTAAAGGAACAGTAAGGGCATGCTCATGTGGGCAGAGGAGCCCAAACTGGGTGTGTGCCACAGAACGTGGCTTTGGGGGATCTAGGAACAGACAGAGTAACAACCTGCTGAGCTCTCCAGCTCTGTTAGCTATCTCTGGGTTGGGATACACTCAGCCTTAGAGAATGGCTAAATATGAGATTTGCTGGAGGAGAGACTTTGGCACAAGAGTGAGGAAGAACGCCTATGGAGGGAGGTGGCTGGGTCCCCGGAGTCCAGTGACTTGAGAAGCAGAACGAACCCAGAGACTCTGAAATGGTGATCCTTTGTGCAGTGCCTCGGTGTCCACCTCTTTGTTGGATGCCCCCATCTCTAGTTGTTTGCTATCACTACTATTTCACTGCATTCTCTCCTTTCCTCCCACCAACTTTCCTCTGTTTCTGGCCTTGTCGCTGGGCTCTGGAGAGAAGATGTTGGAAGGATGGATGGTGGTTGAATTGAGACTCATTGTTACAACAAAATTTGGACTATAAGGCATCAAAGAAATTGAGGGAAAGAAGTGTCTAGCACCTGAGGAAGGTTAACCTCAGGAGATGATGGAAGTAGCACCCATGAGTGGAAGTTTTTAAATCGTGAAACTAGGGAAGAAATGAAGAAGAGGAAATAAACCCTTGGATAAAAACACCATGCTGTTACTCTGATTGCACAAAGCCTATGACCTCATTGGCTGAAATGAATCATAAAACCCATGCTTCAGGGAGAAAAGGATCACTGAGACCATCTGTACCACTTCCCTTTTATTCAGACGTGGAAACCAAGGCTCCATGGGCTGGGGCAACTTGTTCGGGATCATACATTATTTACTGTGTGAGAGCTGTAGACAAGACTGAGTGGAGGAGTAATGCACAAGACCCACAAGAATGCACAATACAATGTGTATTCACGTTGATATGAGACACCTTCAAAGATAGCAGGAGGTGAAAGATGAAACATGGGACTGTCAGTAAATCCATTTCTCCTCTTGCTCCCACTAACTTCCTATGGCATTATGGTCACTTTCTAGTTCCTTTTTTTTTTTTTTAAAGATTTTATTTATTTATTTGACAGAGAGAAATCACAAGTAAGCAGAGAGGCAGGCAGAGAGAGAGGAGGAAGCAGGCTCCCTGCTGAGCAGAAAGCCCGATGTGGGGCTCGAACCCAGGATCTGGGATCATGACCTGAGCCGAAGGCAGCGGCTTAACCCACTGAGCCACCCAGGCGCCCCACTTTCTAGTTCCTAGCTGGAATGTTTCTATTGGCTGATTACTCCCACCTGAATCCATGGATGAGTAGTTTGGTTCCCAGAGTGACATTGAATCCAGAGTTTTGGATGTCACTACTTTCCTGCACTAGCTGCCCACAGCTGGGATCCAAAGGGGTGAAGAGGAGAAACTGGACTTTGAGATTGGTGCCTTGGAGAAGATTAGCATTCTGGAAGTCAGTGCACTTTGTCTGTGCGGTAGGAGGTGCATCTCCTAGAGGAAAAAAAAAAAAAAAAACAAGAAAGATCTAAGGTGAGGTCTGTTCTTAGAAGGAAGAAAAGTATTCTTGAGAGGAAAACAGGGGCTTACAAGCATTTATTATAAATCAGCTAGTGCACTATTCTGACTAATTTATTAAACACATCACTTCTGTAACCAAAATCTGTGAATAGTTTTCATGTCTAAAGATACAATGCCAGAAAAGGACATGACTATTACTCAACCAGAAAAGACTAAAGGCCATGGTGAAGTGGATATTGTTATGAAATAAATCAAGTTGCCCCTATAAATTGATATGTTAAAGTCCTAACACCGAGGACCTCAGAATGTGACTGGATTTGGAGATAGTCTTTAAAGAGGTTATTATGTTAAAAATAAAGCCTGAATCATCTAAACCACAAGCTCCAGGAGCACTCTGCCTATTCAACTACTGCTTCCTCTGTTCTGGCCACGTGTCTTCCCAGCTCTTTCTCACACTATACAGTCCTAGACCCCCCGAGGGTGTTTGCACTGGCCATCCCTTCTGCCCGGAGTGTCCTCCCACAGACATCCCCTCTCTTCTCCTTTGAGTCTTTGCCTGTCAAAGGTAACTACCTCGTTTAAATTGTCACCTGCCTGTGACTTTCACCCAAGTTCTGTCAATCCTCCTCATCCTGATCTATTGCCTCTTATAGCAATCATCCCCTTCTAACCTCCTATGGCATTCACTAGTTTATTATTAAGTGTATTGTTTATTGATTTACCTACATTAGGATATACTTTCAAAGAAGGCAGGAATTTTTACCCATTTTGTTTACTCTACTGCCTAGAATAGTGTCTGCCACAGACAATAAACATGAAAAGCTAGTTCTTTGAAAAGAATAATAAACTAGATGTACTTTTGATAAGGCAGAGTAGGAAAAAAAGAGGGAAGTCACAGGTAAACAATGTAGAGAATAAAAAGGGGATATAAATAGATTAGATTTTTAAAACCATAAAAGAGCATGTTTATATCCACCCAAAAGTTCAAAACACATTTTCTTCCTAGAAAATGGACAATTTCCTAGAAAAGTATAGCTTACTGAAACTTACTCAAGAAAGAAAAAACAGAAAGTCAAATGTCAAACTGTAGCATTAGGGAATTGAAACAGTAGTTTTCAATCTCTTCATCAAAAAAACTCTACCAGGCCAGACAGTTTTACAGAAAAATTCTACCAATCCTTCGATTCTCATCACTGTTCTGGAGAATAGAAAAGGGGAGAGAGAATCTAAATTCATTCTATGAAAAGAACGAAGATATCAAAACTGGACAAGGACAGAAGGAGAAAGGAAAATGGAAGGCCAATTTCACTATTAAACAGACACATAAAAACCTGAATTATCAGCAAATCTAAGCCCATAAAGGATAACAAGAACTAAACACGTATCATGGCCAAGTAGGGTTTAATCCAGGGAATGAAAAGATGGCTTAACATTAGATGTATTAATGTAATTCACATATGAAAAATTAAAGAAAAATAATATGCTCATCTCAATAGATGTAGAAGAAAAAAGCACAACAAAATTTAATACCCAACATTTCTTAACCTAAGAAAAAGTGTTTACCAAGAACCTATAGCAATGACCATATTTATGAGTGAAACATTAGAAACATTCCATTTAGAACTGGAAACAAATGAGAATGTCTGCTATCAGCACTTCTATGAAATATTGTACAAGGGAAACAAAACAATAAAATGGGATCAAAGTTACAAAGTTTGAAAAGGAGGCGAGATAATCGCTAATATTTGCAGATGATAGAATAAAACTTTAGATCACTTGGGAATATGGAAGGTGACACAGTGAATCATGTTCAGATATCCCCTCTCCCCAACCCACACTCCAACCAAAGACTAATCGTAGATGAATATCAAAAGAGAAGAGATGAAGACATAGCCAATCTCAAATAGAAAGATTATATCTCTGTGAACAAGCACCAGAACAGAATTGCAAGATGGTGCTGAGTTCCTAGTCTGGCAGAAGGCAGTGGTTGTGAGAATTCAGCTCTGTGAGGTAAGTGGGGTCTAGAGTGCTCCATGTCAGGTGTAGAAGGTCGGCACCAGGCCAACCTGTGATGGGGTGTGGGGGAGGGGGGGACTCCCTGACTCTGTTAAGGAAACTAAAAACAAACAAAAAATCCCTATTGACTTTTTAACCTGGGGCTACAGCTTTATTTAGGCAGAGTTGAAAGACAAGGACTCACTAACAAGAGCTGAGACAACCCCCCCACCCCCCCACCCCCCCACCCCACCCCGCAACTGGAGGAGAGTGTCAAAGATGAGAAGGTGGGTAGGGAGGTGCCTGGGTGGCTCAGGGTAAAGTGTCTGCCTTCGGCTCAGGAAATGATTTCCCCAGTATCCTGGGATCCATCTCTGTGCTCAGCAGGGAGTCTTCTTGTCCCTCTCTCTCTCCCTCTGCCCATTCTCTACCCCTGCTCTTGCATGCTCTCTTTCAAATGAATACATAAAATCTTAAAGAAGATGAGGGGAGGTGGTGATGGGGGGAGGCCAAACACAAGCTTCTCATTGAACATTGAAATGAAACTAATCTATTATGTTAGAAGACAAGATAATAGTTATCTTTGGAGTAGTAGTAATTAAGAGGGAATACATGGAAAGGGTTTTAAGAACCTGGTAATGTTTTATCTCTTGACCCAGATGTTGGTTACACTGGTGAATTCACTCTGAAAATTCCTTAATCTGTATACTAATAATCTGTGCACTTGTCTATATATATGCTACACTTTAATAATGAGTTTACCTAGAAAACATCCTACAAACAAAATACCTACATATATACAGAAATCAAATGTTTACAAAGATAGTCAATAAAACCAATAAATGAATTATGAATTCATTCCAGGTAAAATAAAGTTTTAAAAGCCTTTGACATTGACTTTAAAATAAGTATGCTGAGAATCTACAGGATAAAAATAAAGACAGAGAATAAGAAATGATGAAATTAAAAACATGCATAAGTGATAAAATAAGTTATGTAGGAATAAACCAGTTCAAAAACTGGAAATGAAAAAGATAACCATTGAAATAAAAAAGGAATCAATACTATAATGTTTAGTACAGAAGTAAAAAACTTTATAAAATGAATTAATTTAGAGAGAGAGCATGAGCAGGGTGAGGGACAGAGAGAGAGGGAGAGAGAGAATTTCATCCCAATTCCACACCCAGTGCAGAGCCTGACCTGGGGCTCATCTTCATAACCCTGAGATCTTGACCTAAGCCGAAATCAAGAGTTGGACACTTAACCGACTGAGCCAGCCAGGCACCCCAGAAATAAAAACCTTTTAATATGAAAGTACAGTTTAAAAGTATAGACAATAGATGGAGAGGTTCCAATTTTTATCTAGTAGCTGTGCTCTAAAGGAAGACAATAGGAGAGGCAGCAATATTTTGAAAAGATCATTGTTAAGAATTTTCCATAACTGAAAAAATATATGAGTTTTCCAATCAAAAATTACACTTGGTGATAAGTGAGATAAAAAATAAGCAGGGGTGCCTGGGTGGCTCAGTCACTTAAGCGTCCAACTCTTGATTTCTGCTCAGGTCATGATCTCAGGGTTGTGGGATTGAGTCACAAATTGAGCCCCATGTTGAGCCCCCCTTGGGGCTCTGAGTTCAGCAGGGAGTCTGCTTCAGGATTGTCTCTCTCCCTCTGCCCCCCTTTCTCAAATAAATAAATAAACCTCATAAATCAATGAATCACTCTATAGGTATATTATAGTATAACACCAGGACATTATGGATAAAAATATATTTTTTAAAAATTCCCAAATGTTGGGGAGCCTGGGTGGCTTAGTCATTAAGCCTCTGCCTTTAGCTCAGGTCATGATCCCAGGGTCCTGGGATCAAGACCAGCTTTGGGTTCCCTTCTCAGAGGAAAGCCTGCTTCTCCCTCTCCCACTCCCCCTGCTTCTGTTCCCTCTCTCACTGTGTCTCGCTCTGTGTCAAATAAGTAAATAAAATCTTAAAAAATAAAAATAAAAATTTCCAAATGCATTGGAAAACTTTGAAGAAATGGATAATTTTCTAGAAAAATATAATTTAGTAAAACTGACTCAAGAAGGAATTGTAAGCCCAAATTAAACTACTATAATCCAAACATTAAACCGGTAATCAAGAGTCTTCTCTGGCACTAAGATACACTAGAGCTAGATGGTTTTACCCAAGAACTCCACCGCTTTAAAGTACAAGTAATCTTTATCTTATATAAGCTGTTAATAGAATAAAAACTTATTTCATGAGGTTATAATAATCCTAGAATCAACAGAACATGGGTAATACAAGAAAAGAAAATGATAAATATTTTACGGACATACATGCAAAATAATATATATAAATATATAAAAAATAAAAATAAATTTTGGCAAAATAAAACAGCACTGTTTGAAAAAACACACCCTGTTTAAAGGGTTTGTTCCTGGTGATCTTAGTCCGATTGGGCTAGCATGTGGGATTAAGAAGAAAATATGAGAAATTGTCTTTATAGTAAGATTGCTTAAACAAGCCACCAGAAGCACAAATCATAATAAGCACTAAGAATTAAGACAACAATGCAATAACAATTTTTTCTATCAAGTTGACAACATGAAAAATGTTTGATACTACAAAGCATTGGCAGACAGGCTGGGGAAACGGCCATGCTTACATACTAATAAATTGTTATAGCTTCTTTGAAGGGCAGTATTTCCCACATCTATCAATAATGCATAAGACAGAAATCCCTTCAGATATAGTGTATCATGTATAAACGGCCATGTAGAATAACAAGCTAGCTCTGTGGTTCATATGGCAGAATTTCACACGAACACACAAATTTGATATACATATAAGGAGGCCATTTTATACACAGACACAAGTAAGTACTCAAGAGAAAGCACACATGATGCTGAGTAGCACCTTTTAAAAGTTCCCTGTTAAGGCAGGGGTGAATGCATTCATGCACGCTGAACTTTGGAGCAGGGAGGGGTGCTGAGAGAGGCAAGGAGGTATTTCAAGAGAGGGAGGAATCACGGCAGGTCTCTTGGAAGATGGGAAGAGCAAACATCAACAAAAAGGTATGAGCAGCTCCAGGCAGAAGGACTGATACATTCTAAAGCCAGGGACTGACAATTAAATGTCTGGTGAACACGAATGAATGGGGACCTGCAGGGTAGGTGGGTTGTGGGGAAGGTTTCCCAGCAGAAGGACCAGTGCTCAGAAGAGAGGGATCTTCACCAGCCAGAGAACCTCCAGGCCCCGGGAGTGTTTACATTTGCTACATTAAGCAGCAGGCATGGTGGTGGGGGGGGGTTTACCTGGGGAAAGGTACAATGCAAGTGGCACCTGAAGGAATTTTTTCTAAAGGTCATCCTTTCTTCTGTGGTTAGCAGGGACTTGCTATCGTAGTCCTACCAGGAAGGACAAAAAACCTAAATTTGAGCTGGGTCAGTGGATTAGCAAGGACATCTACTGTTCTCAACGACAAAATTTCTATTAGTCTGAAAAATTTTAAAAAAAATTTTTTAAAGATTTATTTATGTATTTACAGAGACAGGGAGAGAGAGCTGGGGAGGGAGAAGCAGGCTCCCCGCTGAGCAGGGAGCCCTAGGCAGGGCTCAATCCCAGGAGCCTGAGATCATGACCTGAGCCGAAAGCAGACACTTAACCCACTGAGCCACCCAGGCGCCCAATGGAAAATTCAGATTTAAAAAATTAAATATATCTTGGTACAGTGGATATTAATAGGGGGAATGTAAATCATATTTTGGAAATAATAAAGTCTTATTTTCTTAGAGTTAATCCTGGCTTGTGCCAGGTGAAGAGGATTAATGCAACTTTCAGAGAAAAGAATATAAGAACTAGGGGACTTAAGAGAGTGTCCTGGTTGCCATCAGTCCCATTATGATTGTAGGGTTTTTTCCTCCCTCTTCTAAATTCATCTCAAAGGAGGGCTTTTAGGGGACCTTCCAAAGGTTAGCACTGCATAAACTGGTGGCTAAAGAAATAGAACCACTGACAAAGAAATGCCACCCAATTATCCGAGCCCCAGAATTACCTGCACTTCCAATGCTAAGCCACAAAAGGAGCCCCCATGAGCAGAAGAGTCTCTTCCTGAGGCCTGGGGGCATCGCTAAGCTGCAAGTCTCAGAGCTGGGGTGAAGCCGAGTTCCTACAAGCCAGCCTCTCCAAGTTTTGGACACCAAACACCCACTTGGGTCTCACTAATCATTAACTGGCCTCTTGACCTGTAAAAGAAAAATGAACTCTCCTTATCTGTTTAAACTCCACAGTTTGTGGATTTCCTCTTCTCAACGAAAATAAATACACTTTTCTTTTCTTTTTTTTTTTTTAAAGCAGGAGACGCTGAAACACATTGTCCTTCCTCTCTGAGCCAGACATCACCAGGAAATGATTTCCTGCACCTCTCCCACTTCCCATTGTAAAATGTTAGTAAAAACCAAGGCAGAAGTCTTTCATCTCTAGGTGGTGACAAAACCCTCATCGTACTGGAGTCATCTGGGGACATGTTTGTCTCCCTAGGAAGACGCTGAGCAACTCGAGGGAAAAGACCTTCTCCTTTCATTCTCCTTTCAGTTTTTGTTTTCGTTTTCTTGAGAGAGAGAGAGAGAAAGCACATGACTTGGGGGTGGGGGCAGTGGTTAGAGGCAGAGGGAGAGGGAGAAGCAGACTCCCCACTGAGCAGGGAGCCTGAAGCAGGGTCAGCCCCAGGACCCCAGAACCATGACCCAAGTCGAAGGCAGACACCCAGCCCATGGAGCCACCCAGGCATCCTCCTTTCCGTTCTGAATCCCCACGGCCTAGAACTGAACTGCTGTGTTTAGTGTACATTTAACAGAAAGAGTAGAAGACTATGAAGTTTGCCTCTGAGAGTACTATCCTTTCGTAGACTCTTGGAGCTAGAAAGTAAAGCCCGGCCTTTAAAAAGAGATATTCACCTTCCTAAATTCGTGAATAAAGAAACCGAGCAGTGGAGAAAGAAAGGGACCTATAGAAACCCTATTGTTAGAAGTGGCTGAGGGATCCTGGAACCAGGGCGTTTCCAGTGTGCCACACGGCCTCTCTGCCCAAAAGAGTAGCAGAAACCACAGAGAGCTAGTCTAGGCAGGTCAGGGGCAAGGGGAAGGCAAGGTACTTGCCCAACACTCCTGAGATTGTAGCATGCTGCTAAAAGGCAGGGAACCTGCCAACAGGGCAGGAAGAAACCTCGGACAATCGGGGAGGTGAGTACAGCTTTAGAGGGTAGAGAAATTAGGTACCTTGCCCAAGGTCGTGTAGCGTTGGGATAAGCTAACCCCAGGAGCCATGCTCTGAACCACTGCACCAGACACAAACAGCCCCCAAAGAGGCTTTGGTGCCACGCCTGTGTGGCTGTGCCAGGCCTGCCCAGGCTGAGGGTAAACGGTTTTGGAAGGGCCAGCCCTGGCTTCTCCTCATGCACGTGATCCCCCTTCTGGCACCAGGAAGGCAAGGAACAACAAATAGGGCACAACCAAAGGCTGTTCTGGTACCACAGACCACGCTGGGTGTGCTAGTCCAGGTCCCCGGGGAGGAGATGTCAAGATGGGACTAGATGTGAAAGAGATTTACTGGTGATGACACCTGTGAAGAATAAGGGGCGCCAAAAAAGTTAGAGACAGTGATGCAGGTCTGACACCTGTGAAAGGGAGGGGGAAGGAAAGAGGAAGACATGGAAAAGTCTTGCACTGCCTCACGGTTCCTGGAATGTTCTGGCAAGGGAAATGGGGAATCTTCAAGCTGAAGGTTCTCATTAACACAGTCCTGTGTCTTATAGGAATGAACCTAGATTAGCATCTCCATCCTGCTCCATCACTAGCTGGTGTCAGTCTCTGCACAAAGACGAGGGGAGATCCAGAAAGAGGGCAGCTGGGACCGCCAGTCCATTAGGTTCCCTGTGGCAGCAGACTGAGGGCTACATTTTCACAGCCACTCACAACACCTGTGGAGCTGACATGTCATGCCAGCTACCCCAGTTCTCCCAGTTATCCTTGTAGGCGGCATTAACGCAGCTGAGGTTTAGACAGCACCCTCCCTTTCCCCTTCATCATCTAGAACAGTGCTCTCTGGGTGGGGTTGGAGGGCTCCCGTGTGGGACCCCCTGACCAAGCATCATCCAGGGGATCCAGGAACTCAGAGCTCTAAGTGAGAATCTCTGGGGTTGGGCTCAGGATTCCAGCATGCTCCTCAGATGCTTGTACACATGCTAGAACCACGAGTTTTCTGTTAATTTTTATTACAGCCATCTCCATTTTACCAGGGAGGATTCTAAAGCTCAAAGACCCCAGCAGGGGTCTGTGGGGAGCACAGCTGGAAGAGACCAAGAAAGGGTGGAGGGCCTCCTGGAAAGTGAGGTGGCAGGTTTTAGAAGATGAGGTCAGGAGACACTGAGAAACACCAATTATATTCAGTGTATAAGGTCTGTCTCCCCCAAGGATAATGTCAGCCTCAGAACAAAATTCGTGTCTCATTTGCTCAATGAGGTATCCCTAGAGCCTAGCGCAGTGCCTGCAACACAGCTGGTGCTCAGGATTCGCCAAGGGAAGGCATGGTACTTCTGGCAGAGTGTGCCCATCTGGAGAGGGCAGCAGCGAGGGGCCTGCTCTGAGGCAACACTTAGAACTCCCATTGTCACGTGCAGTCATGTGGCTTTCTTTGCTGAGGATTTGAGAATATGAGGAGGCAAGAAGAGACCAAGAACGGGTGTTCAGCATCCAGTGCTCATTGCTGAGTTCCCTATTGTGTGCTCAGTGCTTAGAACAGTGTCTGACACACAATTGGTACTCACTAAATATTTATTTGCGGGGAGAAAAAAGAGAGAGAGAGAGAGACATCGCCTGTGGCTCAGTCAGTTAAGCATCTGCCTGTGGCTCAGGTCATGATCTTGGGGCCCTGGGATTGCATCCTACGTCAGGCTCTCTACTCAGTAGGGAATCTGCTTCACCCTCTCCTTCTCCCTCTGTACTCTCCGTCTCTCTCTCAAATAACTAACTACTAACTAAATAACTAAATAAATAAATAAATAAAATCCCTTAAAAGAGAGAGAGAGAAGAAAAAGAAAGAGGAAAATCTGGAGGGAAGAAGGGGAGGCCTCTAGGCTACCACCCTGGAGTCCACTGGATTCCCTTCAGCCCTCCCTGTCTGCCTGTTCCCAGCTCTTCCCACCTCCCTCGCCTGCTGTCAGGACCGCTAGCTGACAGCTCCATAAGTGAATATGGCTTTGTTTATTTGTGTGTGTGTATGTGTGTGCATGTGTGTCTTGGAATCACCATGGGGATGGGGGCGTGGGCACGTAAACTAGTGTAATAACCAATATGAACTAATTCTAAGAAATAATTCTAGGCCTCACCAGCTAGGACTACAAAGCAAGGTCATGTTAATTTTTTTTTCTTTTTTAATTTTTTATTTTTTATGAACATATATTTTTATCCCCAGGGGTACAGGTCTGTGAATCGCCAGGTTTACACACTTCATAGCACTCACCATAGCACATAACCTCCCCAATGTCCATAACCCACCCCCCCTCTCCCAAACCCCCTCCCCCCAGTGACCCTCAGCTTGTTTTGTGAGATTAAGAGTCACTTATGGTTTGTCTCCCACCCAATCCCATCTTGTTTCATTTATTCTTCTCCTACCCCCTTAACCCCCCACGTTGCATCTCCACTTCCTCATATCAGGGAGATCATATGATAGTTGTCTTTCTCCGATTGATTTATTTCACTAAGCATGATACCCTCTAGTTCCATCCACGTCATTGCAAATGGCAAGATTTCATTTCTTTTGATGGCTGCATAGTATTCCATTGTGTATATATATATATACCACCTCTTCTTTATCCATTCATCTGTTGATGGACATCTAGGTTCTTTCCATAGTTTGGCTATTGTAAACATTGCTGCTATAAATATTTGGGTGCATGTGCCTCTTCGGATCACTACGTTTGTATCTTTAGGGTAAATACCCAGCAGTGCAATTGCTGGGTCATAGGGTAGTTCTATTTTCAACATTTTGAGGAACCCCCATGCTGTTTTCCAGAGTGGCTGCACCAGCTTGCATTCCCACCAACAGTGTAGGAGGGTTCCCCTTTCTCTGCATCCTCGCCAGCATCTGTCATTTCCTGACTTGTTCATTTTAGCCATTCTGACGGGTGTGAGGTGGTATCTCATTGTGGTTTTGATTTGTATTTCCCTGATGCCAAGTGATGTGGAGCATTTTTTCATGTGTCTGTTGGTCATCTGGATGTCTTCTTTGCAGAAATGTCTGTTCATGTCTTCTGCCCATTTCTTGATTGGATTATTTGTTCTTTGGGTGTTGAGTTTGCTAAGTTCTTTATAGATTTTTGGACACTAGTCCTTTATCTGATATGTCGTTTGCAAATATCTTCTCCCGTTCTGTCAGTTGTCTTTTGGTTTTGTTAACTGTTTCCTTTGCTGTGCAAAAGCTTTTGATCTTGATAAAATCCCAAAAGTTCATTTTTGCCCTTGCTTCCCTTGCCTTTGGCAATGTTCCTAGGAAGATGTTGCTGCGGCTGAGGTCGAAGAGGTGGCTGCCTGTGTTCTCCTCAAGGATTTTGATGGATTCCTTTCTCACACTGAGGTCCTTCATCCACTTTGAGTCTATTTTTGTGTGTGGTGTAAGGAAATGGTCCAATTTCATTTTTCTGCATGTGGCTGTCCAATTTTCCCAACACCATTTATTGAAGAGGCTGTCTTTTTTCCATTGGACATTCTTTCCTGCTTTGTCGAAGATTAGTTGACCATAGAGTTGAGGGTCTATTTCTGGGCTCTCTATTCTTTTTTAAAGTGTGTTTAACCCTCCATGGGTTCACCAACTCAGAAACTCTCCAAGCCCATTCTTTTGGGATTTTATGGAAGCTTCTTCACATAGGCATGATCAATCATTAACTCAATTTTTAGCCCTTCTTCTTTCAAGAGAGTGGGGGGCAGGGCTGAAAATCCAAGCTTCCAATCATGGCTTGGTCTTTCTGGTGACCAGCCCTCATCCAGGAGCCATCCGGGAATCCACTCAGAGTGATCTCATCAGAACATATCACACTCTTATCACCCAAGAAATTACAAGCGTTTCAGGAGCCCTGTGTCAGGAACTGAGGCCAAAGACCAACTATTAGAACTAAAGATGCTCCTAGCAATCTTATAATGTAGGAAATTACCGGGGTTTCGGGAGCTTTGGGACAGGAACCAAGGGCAGAGACCAAGATACATATTTTCTATTATCTCACATCTAGTCTCATCCTCACCACAGCCTTCAAGGTAGCCATTATTGACTCTGAAGTACATTAGCCCTCAACAACCTCAGGCCCGGAGGGGTAACTATCATGCCCAGGATCAGAGCCAGGTCTTTCTGCAAAACAGCACAGATTGTGCTTTTTCTTAGGTTTACTTACCGTGTTCCTGCAAGAGGGAAAACATGCATGCCCTTGGACGGTGCCTTCCTCCCAGTTTCCTGGATTCAGGGCTGATGTAAAGTCAGGGACAACTGAAAGCACATCTAATCCCAAAATGTCACTATCACTAGAGCTGTCTCCAGTAGACATCATCCTGCTGGAGATTCATCTGTTTGCTGAAAGTCATGTTTCCCAATTTCACTCGTTCAGTGTCACCTCCTCTATTCTTGCCATGTCCCCCTACCACCTGTGCTTACATGTTTTTCAGGTTTTCATTTAAATAAGGTTTCACAAATGGACTTTAGCTGGACAATTTGCATTAAAGAGAAGACAGGACTAGCCCCTGAAGTGGTCTGACAAGCAGACTGTGTGACCTCTGCCTGCTGGCATTAGCAATGGGAGATGGTTGCCCATATACCATCCAAAATGATGGGGAACACTGGTTTGAAGCATGGCCCTCTATTCAAAGCACAAACCTCTATCCACAGCTCTGTAGCTCAGGAGAAACCATAGGGTTCTTTATTGGACACTGTCCCAATCTTCAGACAATCTCATTTTTGACTCATGTTCTTTGGATGTTAGATTTGAAAGTCCATGGGCACCAAGCCTAGAGACCCCGAGAGCAGACACTTGCCCAAGACCACTCTGCCTGTACAGATGATGATACAGAAAAACTAAAGGTGAAGTGGGAACCTTACATGGAACTGGTGTAACCAAGCACAGTGTGGAGGAAGTCCTAATCGTGGCCCAGGCATCGGGTGGGGTGTCTTTGGTGTGAGAAGAGGAGGCTCTCTGAGGAGGGAAGTGATGTTGAGAGGAGAGTGAAGATCCTGTCCATTTCACCGTCTGACCTGGACTCCATTCTGCCCCTCCCTACTCCTGCACCCACATCCACATTTGAAGTCCTGCCTTCACCTCATGGTTGTGGGAAGGTGAACAGAGGGCACAGGCTTCTGCCATCACCATATAACTCTTGGGGTTTCATTTTGGCCTTGCCTAAGGAAACATTTACAAGCTAACACTTGTAGTTTGACAGGACTGAAGACACTGAAAGAGACTGAAAACCCCAGCTCCTTCTCACCTAGATGTGTGACCTTGGACAGATGGCGGCTTCTCAGAGCCCAATTTCTTCACCTGTTAATGGGTTGTGGTGAACTACCTGAAACAGGGTAGCTCTTTCTTCTCCTCTTTTTCCTTCTCCAAATGGAAAGAGTCTACCCTACACCCAGGTGTCACTTCTCTCAATCCCCAAACCCTAAGGATGAAAACTGATGGCAAGTCTCCCCACTATGCCCTATATGGATGATCCCTAGATTCCTAACCAGACCTCAGCAGCCATTCCTTGAGGAGCTGATTCAGTAGGCTGGCTGGATATGAAATCATCAGGATTTCCATCCCTTCCCCCACTCTCTCAGTAGCTCTGTGGCTGTCTAAAAAAGATGTATGTTTAGTCTGGAGAGGTAGAGAGGAGTAAATGGAGAATATGGTGGCTGAAGAAGCTTGGAGAAGGGGGGATGAGCCCAGTGCTAATTTTTCACATCTTAAAAAAATATTGCCAAGGCTTCAAGATAACATCTAGCAATCTTCGATAACAAAGAAAGCAAATGAAGCACGGTCATATAGCGGGTTGAAAACATAGCATTAATCCTGTAACATTCATATGATCTATTCTGTTTTAGTACACATGTATTAACTTAATAAGCATGATAAATTCTTTTGTGCATCAGATTGTTTTTTAATTTACTTTAACATGCATATAAAGATACCTGGGTGGCTCAGTTGGTTAAGCGTCTGCCTTCAGCTCAGGTCATGATACTAGTGTTCTGGGATCCTGGGATTAAGCCCCATGGAACTCCTTGCTCAGGGGGAAGTTTGTTTCTCCCTCTTCCTGCTGCTCCCCCTGCTTGGGCTCTCTCCCTCTCTCTGACAAATAGATAAAATCTTTAAAAAAAAAAAACAAAACACACATGCATATAATTAAGTTTATTAGCTCTTTCATCTGTTCATTCTCATCCTTCCTCCTTCTACACACACACACACACACACACACACACACACGCACACTAGCACTCATAGTCAGGAGCAAAGGTGGAGACTATGAGTCAATGTAGGTGGATGGGCAGAGGTAGTGAGGGGAGTGTGCAATTGTTCTCTTCTGTTTGCTCCTTTTTTCTCAGAGAGATAGCAAGCAAGGTTGCCAGTTGAGAGTAGTCTGAAGAGATTTTGAGGTTTGAGAAAAAAAAGGAGGCTGAAAATCTGAACTCTTTTTGAAGTTGTGCTGAAAACTATAGTGATTCAAATGAAAAAAAGAGTGTCAGCATTTGCCGGTAGCACCCACCTCCCCCAGCTGAAAACTATAGTGATTCGAATGAAAAAAAGAGTGTCAGCATTTGGCGGGGGTTCCCCCTTACCTTCTTAAAAGGGAAGGAGAGGTGGTACTCTTTCTGATCCTCCACAACAAGCTTGTGAGGGAGGGCCTACCCACTGAGACTGAAGGTGACCACATCAAGGTTACACCAGCACCTCTCTGAGAGGGATGGGTGGAAATGTGAGACAGCAGCAGGTGGGAAGCCTGCACTCCCACTGCTGGATGTGAGCAGGAAGGACAAGTTTCCCCTGGGCTGAGTGGACTCCCCAGAAGACAGCAGCCTTGAGCCTTTCTTACCAGTGCTCCACTAGTGAGAAAGATCTCAGGACAACACTTGAGAGGAGCGAGGAGCCTAGAAGAGGGAGGGGAGGAATGTCCCCATTTCTCCTCTAAGTTCTTTGGGCCCAGGACCGACAGTGGGGTGGAGGGAGGAGGGCATGACCCCAAAGTTGTAGAACTGATAAAACTGGACTGGGATTCCATTCCACTTCTGGGTATAAATCCAAAGGAAATCAGAGGCACCTGGGTGGCTCAGTCAATTAGGCATCTGCCTTCTGCTCAGGTCATGGTGTGAGGGTGCTGGGATGGAGCTCCGTGCCAGTCTCCCTGCTCAGTGGGGAGTCTGCTTGTCCCTCTACCCCTTGCCCCACTTGTGCATGTTCTCTCAAATAAATGAAATCTTAAAAAAAAAAAAAATCCAAAGGAAATGAAAACAGGGTCTCAAAGAGTCTCCACTTCTGTGTTCACTGCAGCACTATCCACAATAGCCAAGAAAGGAAACAACCTAAGTGTCAACAGATGAATGGATAAAGTGTGACATATACATAATACATACATACATACAATGGAGTATCATCCAGCCCTGCGAAAGAAGGAAATCCAGCCATTTGCGACAACAGGGATGGACTTTAAGGCATTATGCTAAGTGAAACAGCCAGACAGAAAAAAAGACAAATACTGCATGGTATCTCACTTACATGTGGAATCTCAAAAAAAAAAAAAAAAAAAAAAAAAGGTCAAACTCAAGGAAACAAAGTAGGAAAGTGGTTGTCAGGGGCTGGGAGGTGGGGGAACAGGGAGAGATTGGTAAAAGATGAAGATGAATGAGGTCTGAGGATCTGAGGTATAACAGGGTGACAACAGTTGATAACACTATACTGTAGAATTGAAATTTGCTGAGAGTAGAACTTAAATGTTCTCACCCCCCACAAAGATAAATGTGTGCAGTGATGAATATGGTCATTAACTAGATGGGGGGAGTCTAGTCACAATGTATATGTACATCAAATCACCACAATGTACTTCAAATACCTTATAATCTTATGTCAATTATGCTTCAATAAAGCTGAAATTTTAAAAAAATACTGTACTGGGATCAACTGGGTTGAGTTTTTAATATGCTCCCCACCCCCCATCAAAAGACCAAAAACTATGTGATCTGCAAAGGGACAGGAAAAGCAGCTTCAACACGGTATACTGAAGGCAGTAATGGAGGAAAAATAAAATCATTTCATGTTTTACTCACTAAATTCAGACAATTTACCAAACCGGGTACAGAAGTAAAACAGGTCATGCCTCAGATTTCACTTGTTAAAATTCTCCCCTGCTCTTTTCTATACTGTAGGATTTAAGCATCCCAGGTCTGCTTTTTGGTTAGTGCTGAGAGAATTCTAGTGTTCCACCTTCAAAGTGCAGGCTCCCAACTACTGAGAAAAAGAAACCTGAGACAAAGGAGAAATGTTTCCTCTTTTCTTACATCTGCAGAAAAGCACCCACTGTTCTGTGCTATAAAGTGAGATCTTATCAAGTGGGAAATGAAAAGCAGTCGTGAGGGTCTCCAACCTAATCTGCTCAGGAACCCTGTGTAAAAATGTACATACCGTGTATTTTCTATGATTCTCAAACTGACGTCAGAATATTTATACAAAGGAGTCTTTTAAGATGTGGGAATTTAAGAAGTTAGTACATTGCTCTGTGACCTGTAGATGAGCACCCTTGAAAGTCAACAATTCCAGTTGGTTTTCTTACTGAACAATCTGTTTTTATACTCATAATATTTAAAACATGCTTGTTTTCTGAAATATTTAAACACATATGAGAGTTTTTTGAGCCAGAAAATTAACTTTGGAATTCCCTTCTCCCTATATGTATATAAGACTTATAAATCCCATGCCTCTGCTGGAGTCCTGCTGCAAATATGGAGCCAAGAGCTTTGTCTCACACAAGTCAGTACACAGGCTTGATTAAAGAATCAGACTGGGGCACCTGGGTGGCTCAGTGGGTTAAAGCCTCTGCCTTGGCTCAGGTCGTGATCCCAGTGTCCTGGGATCGAGCCCCACATTGGGCTCTCTGCTCTGCAGGGAGCCTGCTTCCTCCTCTCTCTCTCTCTCTCTGCCTGCCTCTCTGCCTACTTGTGATCTCTGTCTGTCAAATACATAAATAAAATCTTAAAAAAAAAAAAGAATCAGACTCGCCATTTCTCCCAGCGCATCACACGACACTCCCAGCAACCGTGAAGTAGCAGGTGTCTGAAACAGATGTGGAACTGCATGTTGAAAGCATTCACATCCACACAATTGGACGAACTTCCAAAGTAATGTTTACTGAATGTATCTCGTGGGCCAGGCAGGGAGGCCACAAAGAGAACAATTCCTCACAAGGAATCTGAGATTGTCCTCAGAAGACACCCAACGACCACACAACAGGATCAGTGTGGTGACAGGGCTGGAGACAGAGGGCTGTGGGCATAAGAGAAGAAAGTGGCCCAGTCCCTGAACAATCAGACCAGGTTTCACCTAGAAGCTTCTACCTGAGCTGGGGCTTGAGGGATGAGTAAGAATCTACCAGGTGAAAAAGGAGAGGGAAGAGCATCAAGAAATGAGGAAAGGGGGTGCACATTCACTGGACTGTGAGTAGAAGTTCAGCATGACTGATCTGTTATTTGTAAAGAGAACTCTGGAGGGCAAGGAGGGAGTCAAGAATGGAGTTAAGGCACCAGGCAGGTTAATTAACAACATTCACTTCATATATACGAATTTAGTACCTCCCATGTTCACAGACACTGTGCTAGGTTGTGTCTGGAGAATAAAGACAAGCAGATGGACAACGAAACCGGCAACACGTGAAGTGTCACGGCCAGTGACGTACAGAGCACGCCTAGGAGTGGCACCTCCCATACCTGAGTAGCCTGGGCTGTGAAATCCAGCTGAGAGATGGATGGTGCAGAAAGGTAAAAGAGGTAGTAGATATGAAGGATACTGAGGTAGAACTACCTGGCAGAGATGCTGTTGGAACCCCACATTATCACCCTCACTGCTCCAATGCACTGTATGCTGCTGCAAGCAGCTGAGTCTTTGCCTAAAGACAGCTGGGTGTGGCTTGCACAAGAGGCCGGATGAGAAGTGCCAGGGAGTGAGCATCCCTAGGAGAGGTCCTCAACCACTGTCAGATGGATAAACACCTTAGTTTGCTTGCTCCTCAGTTGGAACTCCTCTGAGCCATGGCTTACCCCAAGAACCCAGATGGACTAACTCCCAATGCCCTCAGTGGTAATGTGCTCAGTAATGTACATCGTACTGGCCTCCCTGCCCTCCTTGTCTCAATTCCCCATTCTCATCACTTCCTGGAGTCACCTCCCCACTAAATGACTTGTATTTAAATCCTTGTCTGAGAGTCCACCTTTGGGGAACTCAACCTGAAACAAACAGAAAAAACTTAGTCAAAGTTTAGATGATGAACATGAAGACTCAAGTGTGAGGCTTGAAGACTTCTACCTTGGGGAGACACTGACTCTGTCAATGGAGATAAGGATTCTTTAGGATGGAAAGAGGGACAGATTTGGGGGGATAGGGTGAGTTTGGAAAAATGAGCTTCAGGTGCTTAAGGGACATGTCATCTCAAAACTCCTGGAGTATAAGGTTAAAACTCTTGACCTGGGAAAAAGTGAAAAGAAACTGGACCACACAAGAGGGAAAAAACAAGAGATGACATCACATCTCACTAAAGGGCAATAACAGTGTCCTCCTTTGAGCCCAGAGCATACAAAACCCTGGCTGTCTTCTCCAGCCGGTTTCTGTATTCCAGTTTCTCATAGTTGGAGGGGCTCACTCCTTTCAGACCATACATAACTCCCCACCAGCAGCCAGCAATAGTAGCAGTAGAATCGCTGTCTCCCCCGTGGAAAAAGGCTCGGTGGGCAAGCTCCTTCCAGGAGTCTCCCGCAGCCAAGATGGCATCGTAGGCAATCATGGGGGCGTCGTGGCCACTGCTGCCACCCCAGCCAGAGTAGCTTACGGAGGTATAGAACTGATCCCTCTCCTTGACATCAAAGGGCTTGGGGAAGATAGGGGCTGACTTGCCATCCAAAATCCCTCTAAGTTTTAGGTATTTTTCCCATTGGTCTTGAAAGTAGGACCTGTAGGAAGGAAACATTCTATAGTCAATTGAAACAATAAATTTGAGAGGTACCAAATAGATGTGGGAACAGGGAGAATTCCAAGATGACTTCAACTTCTTGTGCTAATATCGAAATTGTATTAAAAACTCAAAATCTCTAAGTGCCATTTGTTCAATAAATTTTTGCCAAGGATTAATATAAAGAAGGCACCAATACCTGCTGCTAAATAAAACAAGAAGTTAAAGGTGAGAAATGAAGGTCTATTTTTCCTGAATTGAGAATAGTATCAAATATCACCTTCCAAAGATGAAACTTACTGCTTTTTTTTCTTTCTTCTTTTTTTTTTTTTAAGATTTTATTTATTTATTTGACAGACAGAGATCACAAGTAGGCAGAGGCAAGCAGAGAGAAAGAGAGAGGGAAGCAGACTCCTTGCTGAGCAGAGAGCCGATGTGGGGCTCGATCCCAGGATTCTGGGATCACGACCTGAGCTGAAGGCAGAGGCTTTAACCCACTGAGCCACCCAGGCACCGCTTTTTTTTAAAAATAGACTCCATGCCCACTGTGGAGCCCAGTGTGTGGGTCCTGAATTCACAACCCTGAAATCAAGACTGAAACGGAGACCAACAGTTGGGAAGCCCAAACAGCTGAGCCCCCAGACACCCCTTCCTTTATTATTTTTTAAAAATTATTAAAATTATTTTAAAATTAAAATTATTTTAAAAGATGATATAATAGATACATAGTAAAAAGGTTACTCTAGTCGGCCTAATTAACACATCATCTCCTTATATACTTATATCGTTTTTTTTCAAGACAGAACTTTGGAACATCACGACCACAGGTGATTTCAGTAGAAAGCTTCTGGACCTCTTTATTCCAAGAAAGGTGATGTGACGTCAACTCACCAAAAAGGGAAACTGTGGCTTTACCACTTATAACTAGCTAGTGAAAAAACCTATCTCTTGGGCATTGTAACCAAGGATTTCAAAACACTGTGTGTCATGACAACCTTGAAGAAATGGGTTCTAGGAAATAAGCAGCAAAGTTCACAGTAGCATGAACTTAGCAGTATAGGATAACCACAAAACCGATAGAAGGCTGGAACACACAACAGGATCCCTACACAACAGGGAAGCCCTGCAGGTGTACTACTCATTGAGGTCTTCACTGGCTACATGGTGGCAACTATTTCTGCCACTGAACTTGAAACCCTTCAGCAGGTGGCAGGGGGAGGGGCAGTGCTGGATGCAGCAGTAACAAAAAGGGATGGTGAAAACCAGGATGGTTGCTTTGATCTATGAATTCTAAGTGCCCATGTGCATGCATGTGTACACTCAGATTCAGTCTTTTTTTTTTTTAAGATTTTATTTGTTTTAGATAGAGCACATGAGAAAGAGAGCATGGGGGTAGGGGCAGAAGGAGAGGGAGAAGCAGGCTCCCCACTGAGCAAGGAGCCCTATGTGGGGCTCAGTCCCAGGACCCTGAGACCACAACCTGAACCAAAGGCAGACAGACACTTAACCAAATGAGCCACCCAGGTGCCCCCCGGATTCATTTCCCAGCAGGAGCATGCACCTACCAACTTACCAGTGTTGAAGGTTCTTCTCCAAAAAGTAGCCTGATTGGATAATGTACTTTTTAGCTTCTGGTAGCACCTCCATCAGTTCTTTTCCCCATTGCCTGGGAGGCTTGCCATTCACAGCATAGGCTGTAAAAAGAGCAGAAACAAGGGCTCCCAGGTAGCCTGTAGGGTGGTGGTGGGTCATCCTGCCGCTCTCGATGCTCACCTGGATCAGCGTGTCCAGCTGGCTGCGGTGAGGGAACCGGAGGCCGATGCACATGGCACGCATAGCCGCCCCGCAGCCACCCTCATGGCTGTTAAAGGGAATCCTCCAGCCATTGGCCTCATCCGGCTTCAGCAGCAAGGCATTCTGCACTGAAGCACCTCCTGGCAAGAGTCAGGGAGAGCAAAGGCTCAGTGTAACAGAAGCAAAGGCCTCTATAGGAGGAAAGAACCAAGTTCGGTCCCTAAGTTTCTCTGATGGAAAGGTAAAGCCCCCCAAATATGATGAATGACTCCTGACTCCAAACCCCAAGCCAACACTTTTCCTAACTTCCTAACCTCCTAACTCTCACTAGCATGAGAAGACTGATGACATAAGAACCAGATTCATAGTCTTGGAATCTCTATCAGTTATTACTGAGACATCACAGTAACTCAAAAAGGTAGGCTTAACATACAAGACTTTTCTTAAATGACTAAGCTCAGGCTCAGAGCTTAAGAACCTTGCTCAAAAATCACTTCACCAGCTAGCTAGTGACTCCATCGAAACCATCAGACTCCGAACCCAAGCCCTTAGAGAACCCAAGGAAAACCTGACCACGGGAGATCCTGAATGCCAGAAAGAGGCTGATAGATGGAATACCAGGCTGGGAAAAGGAGCAACGGGTTCAGAGCAACTATGTGCCTTTGGGTGCCCTATGTATTTTGTAAGCCTCATTTTTTTATTTAATATGTATCTTTTTTTATCAGTCAATATTTATTTGCATAATTTTAAATAGCTGTGAATTCATCACCATAATTAAGTAAATCAGAGAACATTTAGGTTGTTTCTATTTTTATCACAACTACAAAAAAACAACCGTCTCCTTGATATTGAAATCTCAGTTAACATTTTTTTTTATTTATTTATTTTTTTTAAAGATTTTATTTATTTATTTGACAGAGAGAGATCACAAGTAGACGGAGAGGAAGGCAGAGAGAGAGAGAGAGAGGGAAGCAGGCTTCTTGCTGAGCAGAGAGCCCGATGTGGGACTCGATCCCAGGACCCTGAGATCATGACCTGAGCCGAAGGCAGCGGCTTAACCCACTGAGCCACCCAGGCGCCCCCAGTTAACATTTTTAATGAGTGCCTTGGGCCTGCTGTATTCTCCTCCACCTGCCTGTGACCTCCACTGGCTGCACCTACCTGGTGCGCGGCCATCCATGTCTTCCATGCAGTCTTGGTAATGCTTAGCAAGTAGGGAATACAGGTGAGCCAAATCCAAGACCTTGCCGGCTTCCACAAGAGCCTCTGCAGTGGCCAGGTGCATCACCGTGTCATCGCTAACTCTCCACCTCTCCACATCTATGGCATCCAAACCACCAAGCTGGGCCAGCTGCTGGTGAATCTTTTCCCCATCACGGAGAAACTCCCACTTCCCGTTGAAGTACCCCAAGGCATCTCCAGCTGCACTCAGCAACATGGCAGCCACATACCTCTCCATCAGTCCCTCACACATGGTGAGGCTGTCCCTGTGGGAATATTAAGATACACAGAAGATGAGGAAAAGAAGAATCAAAAAAATAATGGCCCTATCTACATGTTATTGAGCACTCGCTACCTGTAGGCATTGTATTAAGTGCATCTCATTCAATTCTAACAAATGCTCTATAAGCAATGTATTAGACCCATTTTAGAGGTGAGTACATTGAGGATCACCAAGAGAATGCAGTATGAGAAACGTTATGTGCCTTGTCTTAGGTCACGGAGGTGGTAAGTGGCAGGGCTGGGATTACAGCTTAGGTCCATCTGACTTCACAGCCAACGATTTAATTTTTTAAAAATTAAAAAAAAAACTTTTTTAAATTTTTTATTATGTTACGTTAGTCATCATATAGTACATTGTTAGTTTTTGATGTAGTGTTCCATGATTCACCGTTTGCATATAAAACTCAGTGCTCCATGCAATACATACGCTCTTTAATACCCATCACTGGGCTAACACAACCCCCCACTGCCCTCCCCTCTAAAACCTTCAGTTTTCTTCTCGGAGTCCATAGTCTCTCATGGTTCATCTTCCCCTCCGATTCCTGCTTTGTTTTCCCTTCCTTTTCCTAATGTCCTCCATGCTATTCCTTATGTTCACAAATAAGTGAAACCACATGATAATTGACTCTCTCTGCTTGACTTCCTTCACTCAGCATAATCTCCTCCAGTCCCATCCATGTTGATGCAAAAGTTGGGTATTCATTCTTTCTGATGGCTGAGTAATATTCCATTGTATATATGGACCATATCTTCTTTATCTATTCATCTGTTGAAGGGCATCTGGGCTCTTTCCAGAGTTTGGCTATTGTGGACATTGCTGCTATGAACACTGGGGTGCACATGGCCCTTCATTTCACTACATCTTTGGGTATCTTTGGGGTAAATACCCAGTCGTGCAATTGCTGGGTCACAGGGTTCCACAGCCAACGATTTTAATTATGACTCCATCTTTGCCTCTCTGTGAGTGGCAAGGCTCTTAAATTCTACAAGTCAAACCAAGGTTGTCATTTTCTCTTTTTCACTGGGATTTGGCCTGGGAAGTATATACCTCCTTTATTAAATAGTAGTGCGTTCCATTGGCGATGCAATGCAGTTTGTAAAGTACCTGCTCTTTGTATCTCAGTAGTAGGCCAGGACGACAATATGCATTTTGCAGATCAGAAAACTGAAGCTCAGAGAGGGTAAATTCACACACCCAGTGATGGAGGCACTGAGACCCAAATCTTCTGATTTCAGGCCACTCCTTCTCAGCACAGATCTACTTACCTTGGGCAACTTCTTTGCACCTCAGCCTCTACATCTCTAAAATGGTGACAAAATAGTAACAACCTCATTGGTTTGCTGTGAGAAGTAAATAAATAAATTTTTGTAGAGCTCTTACAACAGTGCTTAACACATAATAAGCACCATTTTCATTCATAGTCAACTAGGGGAAAAGATTTTTCTGTTATTGAACTAGAATCTTTCTCCCCACAACCTTCCTTTCAACAGCAGTATTTTAATTTTGTCTCTCTGCTTAATGATTTGGCTTCTAGAGTCTTGGGATCTCACCTAATATTCCCTCGACAAATCTAATCCCTGGTGAGCAAGGTACCATATGTGCATTTCCAATATTCATCGTGCCCTATTGCCTGCAGCATTCATGTTCAAAGCCCTCCACCATCTACCCCAAATCTACCCACCTACTTCACTCGCAGGGACCAGGCACTTTTAAACGCCTGGCTGCAGGTGGACTGCACTTCTGTGGGCCAGGGAGGGCAGGCCGGCAAGCACCTGGAGAAGAGTAAATGGTGAAGACAGGCTGAGCTTACCAAACAGGACTTACTGACCTTGCTGTTTCTTGACTCATAAATGATATTTGTAAAGCGTTATTTACATATTTTATTATTTACAAACAATGCCTAGGAACAGGAGTTCTGGGCTACTACACCTGGCTCTGCCAAGAATCAGGTGTATGACTGTGGACAAGCCACCCACTCTGGACCTTGATTTCCCCGTTTATAAACAGGAGAGTGGGGGCTCCCATCTTGGGCTCCTGAGACCTTTGGAGATCAGCTTAGTTGGCTTTTAAGGACCAACTTTTAACCCCCTGTCTCCCTCTCCCAATGTCCCCAGATTCTATTCTGCCATTCCTTCTGGCTCTACCCAAAAGTGTGTTTTTGGGAGTTGCAAGCAGGGGTGGGGGACGATGACCATCTCTTTCCTTGGAAATTCTCTTTTAACATTTACACGTACTGCTCTCAGCCTTCCGCTTTCAGAACACCATTATTGCTTAAACTGCTCTTCTACCGTTCACATTCTTGGCCCCGAACTATATATTCAAATTCAAAACTTCAAAACTAAGCTCTGGGCAGAAGCTTCCCGACAGTCCTCCTCCCCACCACCCCCTCCTTATTTTTCTTTTTTGGTGGTGGTGATGAGGAAACACGCCTGGGCAGGGGGCTGCGTGGGGGGGCGCCTGGTCACCACCCGGTAGACACGAGCGCGCGGGGCACGCGGGGCTGAACGCGCGGGTCTCTGGGGGAGGCAGAGGCACACGCGGGGGCAGGGCCGAGGAGAGGCGGGTACAAGTACCTGATCGCCAGTTCTGGAGCGCGCGCGAGATGAGGGCGGGGCCGAGCGCCAGGGGTTCAGGGTGCGCGGGGAGGGCCGCTTCCGCTGTGTGGAGGCGCAGAATGACCTCACCGCGCGCGGAGCGCACCGGGAAGGGGCGGAGCCGCGCAGCCGCGTTCGGGGGCCCAGGTTCGCGGGAAAGAGGACGGGTAGGGGGTTGGATACTGTCCTCGCAGCGGCGTTCCCTTTTGAGCCCCGCTGGGGGCCACGGGAGGAGTGTCACCAGATACCTGGTCTATCTACGGCGCTGCGCAGCCTCTAGCATTTCGGAATGTCGCGGTTCAGAGAACCGGACTCGGACTGAGTGACGATGATTCCCTGTAGCCCTTTGCTGATGCCTGGGAACCTTTGGTCTGTCGAGCTTTTGTGGGTTATCGTGAGCCAGGGTGTGGCCAAATACTGGGGAAAGGGTCCTGAGTGCAATGCCTTAGTCGGAACTCCCTCCCATAAAATGGGAAAATAACAGCACCTACTTCTAATGGTGGTTGTAAGGAATAAGTTAATTTTAACTCATCGTTTATTTTGTAGCAGTTTGGAATTTTTGCATCCTGATAGTAAATAAAAGCAAAGACAAACTAACGGTCTTTTTGTTTGGATAAATTAATTATATTGCCCTTGAAAAGAATTAGAATCACCGTATGTAAGTATTTTATATACTTGTCCAAAATTTTAATTTGCTATGCCTATTTTTCTGGCTGTAATTATCCAGACTTGGCCTGAGAGTTTTGTTTTTATTTTTAATCGAGATGCAAATGCACTCCTTTGGTGTTCTGTTCATGAGTTTTAATAAATATATATATCTGAGTAGTCATAATCAAGATACAGAATATTTTCATTACTCCAGAATATTCCCTTGTGCCCTTTTCCAGGCAAACCCCCACCTCCACCTTCAACCTTAGCCAAAGTGATTTTTTTTTTTAAGATTTTTTATTTATTTATTTGACAGAGAGAGAGCACAAGCAGGCAGAGAGGCAGGCAGAGAGAGAGGAGGAAGCAGGCTCCCTGCTGAGCAGAGAGCCCGATGCGGGGCTCGATCCCAGGACCCTGAGATCATGACCTGAGCCGAAGGCAGCGGCTTAACCCACTGAGCCACCCAGGCGCCCCGCCAAAGTGATTTTTAATTGTTTACAGAAATCAAATCACTGCCAGCCTCTGAGGATGTAGTCAAAGTTCCCTGGTAAGGGATGTTTTTAATAAGCATTCCTATAAAACTCATAACTGTTTCAGTTTAAAATGTCTGTTGAGGATATTGTTCATATCACATAGTACTCTTTCAACAAGAATCCATGGAAAAAGTGTTTCTTTGGCTTGAATATAAATAATAACTAGGGTTGTTCTTAGCCATTAGTTTCCTCTTACTTTATGCTGCCTGTTAACCTTGCTATCACTTAGACTCCTGACTCATTCATGCTACTGAATGGCTACAGATAGAGGTTTGTGCAGGACTTCTGAGCCATAAACAGTGTTGTCATCCTTCACCACCTTGTTTTACTGATTCCCATATTTATGAGCCTCCATCCCCCACTGAAAGCACATTTTTTAACTGGTTGGTTTATATACTACCCAGTGCATAAGGCCAGCCAATAGCTCTGCCTTTACTTGGGAAGAACAACCAATACACCTGAACAGTAATGCCCCAGGATTTTCCTGAAACCCCTTCTTACTTCTCACAAACCTTAAAGGCTGATCTAGATGATACAAAATTTCCTGGAGGTTGTGCCTTATTACATTACGTAGATGACTTCCTTCTCTGATCTCATTCCTAGCCTCTTCACAGGTGAACAGCATTCATCTGGTAAAACGTTTAGCTTTAAAGGGACATGAAGTCTCTTCAAAAAAAAAAGAAAATTGTGCTTTGTTCAAATTCAGGTTTGCTATCTAGGGCACCGGATTTTGGAACAAGGACCTCATTTAGGTCCAAACAGGGTTCATGGCATCTTGAATTTCCCAAAACTCAAAACTAGGTACCAACTATGAGGGTTTGGGGGGAATTAGCTAGCTACTGATTGTGGAAATTGTCCAAATCTCTCTCTTATGGCCCATCCCATAGGTGTTTTACTTAAAAAAACTACAAACTTGACCATATTATTTAGGAAGATCAAGATAACTTAAAGCCTTAAAGGAAAATAAATAAATAAATAAAGCCTTAAAGGAAAGCTTAATAAATCCCTCTGCCCGTGGATATTGCGATGATCAATTTCTCTTTTTCCTTTTTGTACGTTAAAAATAAAGGAATGCTCTTAGAGTACTCACCCAAAAACATGGGGACCACATTTACCCAAAGGGTGTGTATCATAGCCAATAACTAGACCCTACTGTACAAGGGTACCCTCCCTTGCCTCAGACCATTTCTCCCATAGTCCTTTTAGTGAAGGCCACTGAAGAAATAATCATGAGATTCCCACCCCCCCCACAAATATTCTTGCACTCCATGTGGTTGAAGCCTTTTTAAATGCTGACCCTATTCAATACCTTTCATCTGGCTGCCTCACCTCCTATAAAATCTTCTTGCTACTTACCAGATTCTTCCTCAGTTCAATAAGTTTAACCCTGTGATTCTTCTCCCTCCATGAACAAAACCTCTCACTACTGCTTACTACTGACAAACCACGTTCTGATTCCCATAATGACTTACAGGAAACTGCTTTATCATGCCGACTTTCCATGGTTTTCTGATGTTTCTTATTTAAAAGGTAAAAATGATACATTTTGTGCGAGCTATACAGCTGCACCTCTTTGATGTTCTTGAGGTGGTACCTTTGCCTTTGGCTACCTCATCACAACAGGCCGAATTGTGTGCTCTCACTCAGGCCTGCATTTAGCCAAAGATCCATATCCGTACGGACAGGAGTTATTCCTTTGGAGTAGCTTATGACTTTGGAATGCTATGGAAACAGCAAGGTTTCCATACTTCCAACTAAGATAAAATTTAAAATGGTTCTTACCTTCAAAAGGCCATATTATTAGATGCCATACTTCTACTGCCACTTTGGTCATTTTTCAGGTCCCTGGGCATTCCAAACACCTCACTGATGTTTCTACAGGAACACTGCACTCAGAAGAACGAACAACCATGCCTCTGTCATGGTCCACAGAAATGTTCCCACAATGATAATCGAGAAAAATTTACTAGAGATGCTCAAAAATTGGCCCCAGGAAAGGGAAAAAACTGGAAACCTCATAGCTATTGGTTCAATAAAAAGAGAAATTTGGTTTGGCCCAAATAGGAACCTAGTCCTAGCAGAGTCCAGAAAACTCCCATTACTGACTACTACTGTACATGCATTGAATCACTGGTTCACTGATAAGATCATAACTCTTACGAACCCAGACTAGTGGGGAAATAATGACAGAACTGCAGAAAGTGCCTATTTTCTTGCCCCACCTGCCCAAAATACAACCTAGAGAAACACAAAATACAATCACCACTCCTGGACACTTTAAATTCCCCAATGGGCCATTCGAGGTTTAGCGAATGGATTTCATTCAGCTTTTCCCACCTCAGGGATAAATTATGTTTTAGTCATGGTTTGTATGTTTTTGCACTGGACTGAAGCTTTTCCCTGTTATGCAGGCTACTGTGTCTTCTATGGCTAAAAATCCTATTATAAAATATTATACCCACTTGGTAACCCCCCTCAAACTTCATAGTGACTGGGAAACTCACTTCACTGGTCAAGTACTTGGCAACTCCTTTATGTGAGGAGGTTTCATAATGGCCCCTATACTTGGGGCAGGTCACTGTCTTGACAGCTGGAGGATGAAAAGGGCAATGTGCTCTTCCTGTATTTACTATTCTGTTTTCTCTTCATAATAAGTTAGAAGCCTACCACTGGTCTACTCCACTAAATGCCCATGGCCATCTTAAACAGAAACTTCTAGGAGGCATACAGGACTCTGGGTTTGCTGAGGAAGAGATGATCAGGAATTTCTTCCTAATACTGGGAGAGTTAGTCAACCACAGCCAAGACAATAGCAGCCCAAAACTAATCACTTGACTTGCTGCCTACAGTAGTTTTGGATAATTGAATAGCCCTTGGTTATTTACTCGCTGAACAAGGAGGTGTTTGAATAGGCAATACCACCTGTCCTATATGGATAAATTCTTCTGGGGTATTAGACCCCCAACTGCACAAAATTAGGGAACAAGCACATTGGCTACAATAAATTTCATGTAATGATCCGTGGTCCTTTGGCCTCTTTCTCTGGTTACCTTTAGATCTGGGCTCCTGGTTTAGAGCCATCACACAAACTGGATTTGTCACATTACTTTTAATTTCATTTTGTATAATCATTTTTAAACTTTGTACCTATTGCCTGTCAAGTCTTTGTAGAACCAGCATGCCAAATAGGGAGATGCTAACTCAACACTTCGAGATGATCTCCACTGGTTATTTACAACCCTGGTAATACATAAACTTCAGAAGGGAAATGCCTGAGAGTTCTCCCTCCTACCCTTCCTTGTTACTCAGGTGTGACCTCTATGTTTTCCAGCCTGTGCACTTTGCCTCTGACATGGGTCATGACAACCAGGGAAGGTCCTTTCTGGCACCAAAGGACAAAACCACTAAATGCAGAAAACCTGGCTCCTGATCAGTGATGTTTTCAAGGAAACATCTTGAACAGAAGGGGGAAATGTGAAAATGAATAAAAGAAGGCTTTGTTCACAACGGAGTCAGGCAGCCCTGAAGAAGGAAGCTCTCATGCATGTACCACACATTGCAGTTTATTTTATATATGCTTACAGGAAGAAGCTTACTTTACTACAACAGCAGGAGGAGTGAAAATTTTCCCTTTGCCCATCAACAACCCAGCTAGTGAGAAACTGCCACATCTCAACCACTGAGAAGTAGCCACAACCCTGATCTCTGGCTCTTCTCCCATAAGCTTTCATTCAAAACTACCCCACCCAGCTTTCTCCATTCCTCCATAAAAGCAGACCCCTCTCACTTGTTCTCTGGATCTTGACTATGTTTTACTGGAGTTTACATGTCCCAAATTGCATTTCCTCTGCTATTCCTGAATAAACTCATTTTGCTGCTAAAATAATTGGCTATTTTATTTTTAAGGCTAACCTACTGACACTTTTTTCTCCTTGGTCAAAAATTAGAAAATATTTCTGGGACATCAAGGACATGGTCATGCAAACCGAAAGAACAATTTGTCAGTTAGCTCCAAATACCTGCAAATAACCATTACCATCTCCCTACCCCCCTCACCATTCCCCACACTCACCGGCTTAAATAATAAAGACATTTACTATCTTTATATAACAAAATGTCTAGAGATGTCTAGATTAGCTTACCAAAAAATATCTTAGAAATGAGAAATCACCAGGGTTAATTCTTTGTTACCATCAAGGATCCTGTTCCTTCCATCTTTCTGCCCTGCTTTCTCACTGTGCTAGCTTTATCCCCGGGCTGACTTCTCTGACAGGTACAAAATCCATTTACAATTACAGACAATGTCTAATGAGAAAGGCTATGTCTATTCTTTCAAGAATGAAGAAACTGTTAAGAAAGCCTCTCTCTGCACCTCCTCTACTAAACCAATCACTGGCAGGCAAGTTAGATTATGAGCTCCCCTTTGATCAAGGATAGAACATCTTCCCCAAGAGGTGGGGTCTTACACAAAAACCAAGATTTCGTTCATAAAGGAAAGAGTGAATGCTGTTCTGCCAAGAAGAACTAATATTTACCTGGCATTTTACTGGTGCTAGGCATCAGTGTAGATGCTGGAAATACAGAGGTGTTGAAGATTTAGTTCTCCACCCCCAGTTTTACTGAAGAAGACGTACTACAAGTATTGTATTACTCACCAATCCAGTATTATTTGGCATTTTGAGACTTTTCCTGAGAAACAAACTTGTGGGACTCAGACCTGACCTCTGAGATGTTTCATCTGTAAGGTGGAAATAATGATACTTTTCATAAAGAATTGTTAATGTCTTGGAGTGATCTTTATATATCTTACAGACCTAAATACCTACGGTGTACCAGGTATATGGTAGGCCCTGACCCAGGACCCTCTCTCATGACACGGACCCAGCCATGTAACCTCATTTGACGCTGCTGCCTCGTGATATTTTTAAAATGTTTTTTAATAAAATGTTTACCTTGTGGGGCGCCTGGGTGGCTCAGTGGGTTAAAGCCTCTGCCTTCGGTTCAGGTCATGTTCCCACGGTCCTGGGATTGAACCCCGCATCGGGCTCTCTCCTTGGCAGGGAGCCTGCTTCCCTTCCTCTCTCTCTGCCTGCCTCTGCCTACTCATGATCTCTGTCTGTCAAATGAATAAATGAAATCTTTAAAAAAATAAAATAAAATAAAATGTTTACTTTGTTTAATGATAAAAGTAATGCATACTTCCAGCAGAAATGTTGGGAAAGCTTCTAAAAATTTCTCCTAAAAAAATAGCCACAAATATTCATGAAGATATATGTTCCTGAATGTCCTTTGCAGAATTGTTTCTAATAGTAGAAAGTTGAAAACAACCTCAGTATCTGTTTACATGGGAGTATGCATTTCTTTCTCCTAAATCATGGCATAATTATGGAACTATTCAAAACCATGAGGTAGACATTTAAATCAGTAGAGTTTGGATAAATAATCAAGCTTACATGGAAAGAGCTGAGAGATAATTTTGTTAGGTAAAAAAAAAAAAATCTAATTTTAGAATGAAGAATATATATGGTCTTAGGTTAAAAAAAGGGGGGCTCTGTGTGTGTGTGTGTGTGTGTGTGTGTGTGTAAAATGACTGAAAGGGTACGCATCAAGTTGTTAATGATTATGATTACCTCTCAAGGGGGTAATGGGAGAGTTTTCCAGGAGTATGGAGAAACTTTTAATCTTTCATAATCAGAATTCTTATATATTATGTGTATAAAGATATTTTAGAAAACAGGAAAAACAGAACCACTCACATTTCATCACTCATACTGTATACAGTCTTTATTTTATGCACATGTTTTTTTAATTGGGTCATTTTGTATACAACTTTATATTCTATTTCTAATACTATACTATATACAGTGATACATAATTGATTGCAAATGCTCAGATAAGATAATGCTTCTGGAGTAAATTCCCTTTCATATTGATACAAAGAAAATGAGGCCCTGGTTCTGTTGTCCTCCAACTAAAGTAGGTCAAAGCTACTCCATTTGAAGGAAAACAGAAGAAGCATAGATAACTGAAAAACAGGGTATTAAACAAATCTTTGCCACTTCACAGTCCTAAATGCATAATACCACATCTAATTAAAGCATGAGAACATACAAAAGAGAGAGAAAGCAAGCTTATGCACCAGATAACAGGAAATGGTTAATAGGCAGGGCCCCTTGAACTCTCTACCAGACACAAAATAACAGAAAGATTCAAAGGAAAACATACCACGGAAGAGAACTTCAATAAACATCTGTTAAAATGACTTATAGTGGGGGGGAAATCATGCTGAGGCTTTTTAAAAGAAAACAGAAAAAAGCTAGTATAGGAGAATTTGGAAGAGCCCAAGGCAGCTGCTCACATATCCTGGATCATCAATTCAACTCAGAAGACTCAGTGAGCACATCACCTTGGGCAAGGCAGTAATACCCAGATATTTGGTCAAACATTTTTCTAGATGTTTCTGTGAAGGTATTTTTTAGATGAGATGGATGCTGAAATCAGTAGATACTAAGGAAACCCAATGATCTTCCATGATATCAGCAGGCCTGACCAATGCAGGTGAAGGCCTTAATAAGAAAGAAGACTGACCACCATGGAAGGAAGAATTCTGCCAGCAGACTGTCCTCAGACTTGATAAAGGAAGTTCTCAACTTTTTATATTTGTGGGCCCTGCTTCTGGGCTCTCAAGGAAGCTATACTTCAACATTTACCAAGTCAAATCAATTCAGCAAGCCCTCAAAGCATGGGCTCTACTTCTGCCCAGAGCACACATCGTAGATCTGCTTCCTTAAATCACCACAGAGGTGTCTCCTGAACACAAAAAACAAGAAAAAGTAAGAGATTTCCCTCCTTCCCATAAGATTAAAGTCATACAGCCCTGCATGTTTTAGAAACTTAAGGTCTGCAGCTTTCTGAAGTGTTCTTTGTCTAATAATCTGTAACTTTTTATATAAAAATGTACATATCCGGGGCGCCTGGGTGGCTCAGTCAGTTAAGCATCTGCCTTCAGCTCAGGATGTGATCCCAGGGTCCTGGGGTTAAGCCCTGCATCAGGCTCCCTGCTCAGTGGGCAGTCTGCTTCTCCTTCTCCTCCTACCTTCTGCTCTCTCTCACTATCTTTCTCTCTTTCTCTCTTTCTCTCTCTCTCTTTCTCTCAAATAAATAAATAAATAAAATCTTTTTAAAAAATGTACAAAACCCTATACCAAATGTTCCCTCTCTTCTTTGTGAAGACTGTATCCCAGGCAGCTGTCCTAACTTGGGCTCAAATAAAACTCTCTTCCTCTTCTTTTATAGAAATTCTAAAAGGGGCATTTACTCTGCCTCCACAGACTTGAGCTGCAGCATCTGCTCCTCCCTGGGTCTCCAGCCTGCTGGCCTACTTTGCAGATTTGAACTTGCCAAACTCCACCATCTAGTGAGTCAGTTCCTTAGAATAAACCTCTGTCTCTCCACGTGTGTATATATTGGTTTCGTTTCTTTAGAGAATGCTCACTAATATAGCATATAAAATGTGCCAGGTACATTGCTAGGTACCCCTTGCAGTTACAGAGATGAGGCAAAAATCACGGTCATAGAGGAGACTTGGTAGAGTTTGACGACATTAGGCCACGAGAACGTGACAAGAGGGAATGTTCAAGATACGAGATCAGCAGATATGCGAGAGACATTGCAAGCTTGGAGTGTTCAGAGAAAGCAGACAGAGAAAATTACACCTGGGCTGATTTTGAAGCATAATTAAGGTAAAGATAAACTAAAGTTGCCAGAAGCCCGAAAATAACCCAAACAGCTCATAAGAGAAACCAAAAAAAAAAAAAAAAAAAAGGAAAACCAAAAATGCAAGTTTAGGTTGGCTTTTTCTCCCCAAGTGATGCACATTTGCTCGGCCCAGAAGAACTAGCTAAATATGCATCTGCAGGATGGTAAAAATACCAACAAAATATTCCCATGAATATTCCATCGAGTGGAAATTGTGGAAGTAATGGGTGGAAATATGACTTACCATGGCCAGGAATTAATTATTTGTGTGGATTTTTTCTAAATGAGCCCAAACCCTTATTGATACATCACTACAATCAGGTTCACACTAAGTGTAGAAAATGGATCCAGATATAAGCAGTAACAAGCAATAAGGAAAGGATGTTAAATGGGTAACTCAGGGAAAAGAGCAATGCAGAGCTGAGATTTTTTTTCACACAGTCCGAGTGGTTTTGAGGAACTGGGTAATAATTCTCTATCGCCCTAAAGTGTTTCTGTTTGTTTTGAGCTTGTAATAGACATAAATTACACCCCCACCCCCACACCCCTAAATTTCTGTGGATGACTGAACGCGAGAAAGTAAGCTTAGAGAAAAGCAGGAGATAGTTCGGTTGTGTTTAGGGAAGAATTTTTTTTCTGGACAAAACTAGAAAGAGCCCCTTTCAAAGAAGCTTGCTGTGTTATTGCTCGATCCTTTAAGAAAGGAAGAGACAAACACTGTGTCCGGGAGACTTGAAGGTAGGCACCTGCCCCAGGATCCTTGTCAGTCCCTGTTCTAGGATTTAGGTGGGGAATTAAGGGTCACTACAGCCATTGGCTGCCACTCCTCCACCCAAACTGTCCACCAGAGCCGTTAACAAACTTAGAAAAGTCACTCTTTTCAGTTTTCTATTTCATTTTCCTTGTCCCCTGAGAAACAGTAAGGAGCCAACTATAGGCAGAAGCCAGAAATGATCTTAGTGCTTTCAAAATGGTACAGTGTAGTGCTATGAAAGCGAACTTCAATGAATTAAAGGTCGTGGGAATTAAAGATTTAACAGTAAGTGTGTTATTTACTACTTAAACACACCAAGCTATTTATCTACCCCTAAAATGGGGTAATCGCCCTCCTTCACGTTCCTCCTCCTTTCTCCTTCTTCGTCTTCCTCCTCCCCCTCTCTTCCCTTCCTCCCCCTGCTCCTCTTTCCTCCTTGTGGGACATTTTTCTGAAAAGTGAAGTGATAGTCGCCGTTTGCTTCTTATTGACGATGTAATATAAACTGAAGGGGAAAACCAAAAGGTCAAAACCAAAGGTCATGGTCACCAGACTTCAAAAAGGGGGACAGGGGAGTCTTAGATGAAGTCTATTCATAAAATTAAAGAGACATTGCTTAGCTTGAATGGAAAGGGAAAGTCATCTCTCAGCATGTCTTCCCAGAAACAGCACCATTTAAAGCAGACCTTGCACAGACATTTAGCTGCTATTGAAATGCGAGAAGGAATCTATTTGAAGCCTCTGCAGAGAGCAAGTACCCACGAAGAAGGCAGAATTTGACAGAGTGAATTGCTTTCACAGTGCTCTCAGACTAAATCCCTCCAGCTTGGGACTGGTTTCTCAGGGCCACTGCAGGGGAGGTTGAGGGACTCTCTAGGGGCCTGACACCAGAAATCTGCCCAAACCAACGGCCACTGTGAAGCCCTCTCCGTTTACGTTCCCCACCCCAGGCTTCACCACAGGAGTGGTTACTTTGCATTTCCTGGAAGCTGTATTTCTCTTCACTGAGAGCCTGCAGGTAAGCAGTGAAGTCTGTTACCTCAGGGCTGCAGGCCTGAGCATCAGAGACCCATGGCAAAGCCTGGGAGGGGAACTTGGGGAGTCAGCTGGGCCGCTGAGCTTCCCTCCTAGTGGGAAATCCCAAGAGGACTGAGAGAAGCAGAGAGGCCGAGGCCATCTGGCAGGAAGTATGCCAAAGAAGGGTTCCAAATCTCCTGGTGGATGGATCTCCCAATCCAAGGTTAGGAAATAGTGACTTACAGAAATGAGCCGCTGCTCTGGGGGAGGCGTGGGCTGGGGGCGCATCTTCCCCTTCAGCTAATTGCTCTGCTCCTTTCTTCTGCTATTCTCGCTTCTGCTTAGGGTCCCTCCACCTTATTTTTATTTCTCCCATTCTACTCATCTTTGCGTCCCGCATGGCACAGTCCTGGGTTCACAGTACAAACCCAATAAATTTGAGGTGAATTGGCTTGCCATGCCAAAGGAATGGTACATACATTAGAAGCAAAGAGAAAGGAAAGAGCAGATGGGGATTAGAAGAGTTAACGAGAGCTTCTTGAGGAACTGACATTTCATCTGGTTCTTTCAGGAAAGATGTTAGGATGGGCAAAGAGACAGGGAAAGGCATCTAGAAAGTTAAGGAACCCTCAAGGTTTCCAGGCAGGAGAACAGAGTGCCAAATGCAGGCAGGAGAGGGGCAGTGGGCAGTAGGGACAGTTTGGACAAGGGTTAACTCTGAATGTTCACTTCTCTTCTCCCTTGAAGAATTCCAGTGATTTCCATTTCAGAGAACCAGAATTTAAAGAGGAAGAGGTGACCTCTCTTCACACTGATGATGTTTCTAGCAGCGTGAGCAGACCATGACACCACTCGGGGACACCATGGTCTGAAAGCATAGATCTAACGGCCCATTCTGGGTGCAGATTATAAGCCTGTTTGAATGAAGCAGGTAAAGGAGCCAGAGGAGACTTTCAGCTCCTCCACTGAGAAGCTGAAGGTCACTGCAACTGTAAGGTAGAAGTTGTTACATCCTTCCTCATCATTATTGAAAATGTGCAGCTGACACTCAGACCAAGACACAGATGAATGAAAATGCTCACTGAGCATTTTTTTTTTTTTTTGTCCTCACAGAGAAGATGAAAACACATGGCCCCCTGTCATAAAAAGTCTTGCCTGCCAGGCTTTATAGAGCTTGAATATTCCAAATCTAAGATAGACAGAGCCGCCACCCACTGAACCCTGCCACAAACTTGTCACTGGGGTGAGGCAAGGTGCCGGTGCTTTCCCTGTCTCTTACGCATATTGTCTTTGCTCTTTCTGGCTGCCTCGGGAGAGATGGTGCCTTTGCCAATAGACAGGAAGTAGAAGAGGCCACGTTTATTCAGTAAATGCTGCCGCCACTCCTGCCACCCCACTCTACAGAACATCTGCGTCTAATGGCACATTTGTACCTCTACAGAAACGTGGACGTGATTGGCGGGGGGGGGGGGGCATGAGACCCTCTCTTGGGCTTAGATTATCTTGATTTAAGAAGGCAGCATTGATTAAAAGTCCAGTATTTCCAATTGTTTCTTTCTTTGGCACCCTGAAGTTTTTTCACTTTCTAGAACATTCAAATCAGGTCAGAGCCTTTCTCTTCTAATATGGAGAAAAACAAGGTCCTTCCCGCTGCAGATAAGTTTTACAGAAGAGTCCATAAAGAAACTGAAAATCTGGAAAGAGATTCTCTTGAAATTACCAGGGCCTGCATACCCTTTGAAAATCTGCAGGTGCCCTTGGGGGTTTATCTCAGTTTAAAGATGCACCATAGCCCAAAGAGCCGCATCCTGTGGGTGGCAGGGAAGCCCAACAGTGTGGACACTATGCCAGGAGGGCCAGGGTGGGAGCGGACCTAGAAGATCACGTCAGAGAAGCCACCACTCATTCTGTGCATAAGATTTGTCACAAATGCAGTCAGCAATTCTTTGAGGCCAGGGCGTGAGTTGAGCCTGGAGACCATATTCTTCCTAGCGAAGTCCTGTATCTGCCACACTGCAGGCCTTGTCAGAGCCTAAGCACAATGATGAAGTAGAAAAGCCTTTATTCTTTCCTTTTCTTCCTTCAGGATGATTGTCACCCCAGGGATATCCAGGGGCCTCAAATGTCATCATTCCCTGTCAGCTTTTAATTTAAAGGGATCTCAGTGCCTTCCTTAATACTGAGAAATATTAAGCTAGATGGCAGCTTACACTGTGATTTTTGCCAGGAAAGGCTACTTTCTAATAGCCTGAAGTCAGTAGTTCAGACACTTCTCTACCATAGTCACAATGTTTGCCATATTCATGTAACATATCTACTGTCATTTCCTTTTTTTCTTTTTTTACCTTTCTACTTTTACAAATTTAGATAGAAAACTATTGTGTCTCTACCATAAAAGCATCCCTCCTGTCTTAGCCTAGAGTATCTAGAAAGCAAAACTGGAAACAAAGTTTATTGGGAATGTAATCTGGCGGTGCAGAACGGGAGGATTGGGACAGGGAAGAAAGAAAAGCCAGTACAAGCGCTTTGCCATGCTGGCCTCTGCTGCAGGCAGCTAGTACTCAGTCTCACGGGGGCCTTCTGGAAACCCTCATGGAATGTCTCTCAGAACTCCTCATGGAAGCTGTTATCTTCCAACCTCCTCTGGTCAAGAGTGGCTCCATGGGCACTAACTACCCCTATTCCCAGGTTGCACGTGTTTAAGTATAGAACTTGCAAGGGGTATCCCATGCCAAAGGAAAAGAGATGCCCTAGGGCCAGGAGCAGACTGTAAAAAGTGCAGGCCCAGCCAAGGTGCTGGCAGGTTCTATCTGTGCAAAACCTGTTGGACAGCTATGCCAGTATGAGTCAGCTGTTTACCCACAGAATACTCCAGAATTCTACATAGGCTGGTTGAAAACAGAGGGAGGCTGGGGGTGGGGAGGGGGGTGGTACTAAAATCTTCTTTACCCTACCCACTCAGTTCTATCATTGTGCTCACCTGAGGTGTCTGGGATCCTGTCCAACATGGCTGCCAGAAGTCCCGTCTGTGAAGATAGTGGGGGTGGAGAGGTGGGAGTGCGGTTAAGGGTGGCCTAGTGAGCCCAGCACTCTCCAGAAAGTGACCACGACGTACGAGGTAGACAGCCCACTCCTGCAGCGGCGTGACTATTGAGTAGAGAGAGGTAACTGGGTGCTAAAACAAAACTTGAGACTCAGAAACTAATGGCCCACAAAACTCACAGTCTATCTAATGCCAAAGCCAGTGCCCTCCCCCTCTCTGGCCTACCACTCACGCCCAGGCTGCCCACTAGAGTCTTCTCTCCCCTGAGACTGTTGGTTTTCGCGAGATTGTGAGGGAGGGACCGTGTGGTTTGTCCTGGCCACACCCTCTGAGGAGGGTGACAAAAAGGGATAGCAGGGTAAGCTTCCTCAAATCATAAATAACAACCTACCCATCCCCGGCTTTGACTTACATGCTTCTGGTGAAAGAAAATTAGATTGATCTGCTAGTGAGTAAAGGAAGTTGGAAGGGGATTGCCACCTCTGGTATATCACCCAAAGAAAAGCTGAGCAACTTGCCATTATTTTGGAGACGGCAAGAAAAGAACATCTCAGAACTGGGACCTCATTATTTGATTTTTTTTTTTTTTTTAAACACAAGAGAAAAAGAGGACTTGTTCTTCAGCAAGTAAGTACATTTACTTTTATCTTAATATGGGATATCTCGGTCGGAATATTTCCCAACAACCTGACTGCCTTTTAAATAAACATACCGTCACTCCTATCTCCAAGATGCATACTTGCTTCCAAAGGAGCCCGCCCATTGGGGTCCCATTCCCATGGGACGCTGAGGCTTCCCAGCATGGCTAGTGAGTCGTCAACAGAGTTATGGCTCATAAAACTCTGATGAAGGAGTGAATCCAAGCTAATCCTGATTAAAAGGGAGTGTGGCCAATAAAATAGTCAAATGTGGCTGGAAAATGAGCTCTGGGGTAGTTCCCAAAGAGGAGTCCCAAACGTCTTCTTTTTTTTTTTTTTTAAGATTTTATTTATTTATATGAGAGACAGAGATCACAAGTAGGCAGAGGCAGGCAAAGAGAGAGAGGGGGGAAAGCAGGCTCCCTGCTGAGCAGAGAGCCAGATGCGGGGGTCCGTCCCAGGACCCTGAGATCATGACCTGAGCAGAAGGCAGAGGCTTAACCCACTGAGCCACCCAGGCACCCCCCCCCAAATGTCTTCTGAGTAGCATTGGACTATGTCTGTGGTGGCAAGCTCTGAAGATCACACTGGAGCACTGCATTCAATTTTAGTTCTAAATTTTGTTAAATTTACTGAAAAAAAAAATCAGCTTCTTCCCATGGTAGTACATAATATAAATAAGTAATTTTTGTAGTACGTCTTTTCCTTTTTACTAACAGATTTTTCTGTTGATTCAGAACCTCTGCCAGTTTAAGACATGTTCTTTGTATAGGACGTTTAAAAATGAAGACACTTTTTTATGTTAATGTATTGAGAAGGAAGTAGTTTCATAACTTAAGTCTTGCCTTGGACAAAATATGACCTCACTGGTGTTTTGTGTTTCTTGGTATGTTTTGAAGAGGATCTGAATTTTGGCTGGCTGATACTGAGGGCCCTTACAGTTCTCCGTGCTTCTACCAAAGTCTTCCTGCTCCCATTAAGGAGAACCATTCCATGAGAGAGCTGTGGTTCGTTTTGGGAACATGTACAAGGCAAGATCACCTCCTTGGAGTTCCCCTGACCTTTCTTTACCCTTGAGATTGTGTGGTTTAGATGTTGCTCAGATTAAAGGTCCCGACTCATTTCAGGCAGGCAATTAGGGAGTTTTATGACCCATACTTAGGCCAACCTTCCTTCCTAGGTGACTTCATTATTTTCTTTTTCCTTCTCAGGTTGTGAAAGTAAATCCACAGTCTTTTATATTCAGGAGTTTGGAGACCCAGGGACACCGTACACAGTATTTCTGCAAGCAACACAGGAGAACTGTCTGTGTGAGGCAGCTGAATTGTGTGAGGCAGCTTCTGCTCCTGCCTGGTGCTTGCTGGGAGGTACCCAGGTTTCACTGGATTTGAAATTGTTCTCGCTCTCTACCCTAAGCCGCAGAAGCCATGGATCACCCAGCGAAGCGGAGAACACCACCACTCGAGCACCCATATCTCAAGCTCTTTCAGCTCCTGATGCTAGCAAGTCTTTTTTACTTCTGTTCAGGTAAGGAACTCCTGGGAGATTCACTGAGTTTGCTGCTTCAGGGTCTAGGAGGTGGGGTTTTCTGTGCCACCCCCTTCTGTCACCCTGCAACTGACCTTCAAGGGCTGGATTTGGGGGCGGGGGGCTGTTGAGAAGAGTGGGGCTCAGCCTGCTGAAGAATGGTTCTGACTTTGGTTTTAAAGTCAAAACAAACGATTCTCTTTCTGCTGAAACAGCATACCACATGGTGTCCCCAAAGTAAAGAGGAGGCTTTTGGGCTTCAGCACAGTCTGCCAGTTTGCAAAGACCCCAATGTCAAAAGCCCTTGTGTTAAGAGCTGCTCACTTAAAGCATGTCTAAACATGCTGTCGTCAGCCAGAATGTCTAAGTGTAGGGGGGTGGGGAGAGGAAGAGGGACAGGAGAAGAGTTTGGGCACATGGATTACACGCTTGCTATAGCAGTAGTTGTGCATTTTCTGTCTTGGGCTGGAAAACTTACTATTTTACGTGGTTGCTGAACCAAGAGAACCGTGACTTAAGTTTCAAAATTTATGCACCAGATACTGTATATAGTTGACAATTCAATGACATTTCCAACAGTTATAATTTTCTTCTAGGAAGCTGGGGGAGCACTCTCTAACGAGTCTTCTGGGGGAGTCTAAAGAGCTTAAAAATGTTTAGGAGGAAATTTATACAGGCTTCCTAGAAATATGTGTGTGTGTGTGTGTGTGTGTGTGTGCGCGCGCGCGAGGGGCTGGGGAACCAATGAAAAAGAGAAAGAAAATACAAAATTAAAACCGGGGTTTTAGCAATTATACCAGGGAAATTAGAGGCAAGTGGAAAGAGATGATCTTCAAGCTAAAGAAAAGTATTTAGGAAAGCGCTTTGTCATAGAGCTACATTCAGATTTTACTTTTGTGGTACCGGGTCAACAAATAAATTCCTGGGCATCTTATGTGCGAACACCTGTGATGCACTCAAAAACTACATCTGGGATTCCTGCCCCCTGAGAGATTTGAGTGTGTTAGTTGAAGAAGGCACAACTAACCCCCAAGCTAATGCAGAGCAGCGAAGGGCTTGGTCCTGATTCTAAAAGCCTGAGACCTGGGAAAGGTGGGACCAGGGTGTCTGGGGTGGCTGGGTGGGCTTTATGGCTCTATGGCCAAGGCCCAGTGATGGCCAGAGAATTCTGGGTGGGGCCACAGCGCAGACAATGGCACAAAAGTAAGGAAGAGTCTGGCGCAAGTGTTCTTTCTTCTGTGTACTCATCTCTTAATTCAACAAATATTGAACGTCTCCTCTGTGTAGGATAATTTTGTGGTCCTGGGGACAAGTTGTGAGCAAGATTGACATGACTTTTGCCTTCATGGACTTTACAGTCAGTAGGAAGAATGTGACAATCCATCAAAGAACCCCTCAAATGAGTGTGTGCACAGCCAACCTCTCTGCCAGAGGGGAGAGTGGTAAGAGCGAGCGGGTGAAGGCAGAAAAGCAGAGGAGCAAGGAAGTGGAGATAGCGTGTTGGGACAGGCCCAGGCAGGTACCAGACTCCATAAGGCTCGAAGGTCATGGGCAGCAATCTGAATGTGATTTGGAGAAACTGGGAAGCCACAGAAGGGTTTTAAGGAGGGACGTGGTCTGTACCAATCACCCGGGGGACCTTGTCCAAAGCAGTTTCTAGCAAAAGGGATTTTCAGGGCAGTGAAAAAACTCCATATGATACTGTAAGGGTAGACAGATGTCATTTTACCTTTGTGAAAACCCATTGAATGTATAGCGTCAAGAATGATGCCTAAAGGAAATGGCAGACTCTGGGTGGTAATGAGGGGTTAATATAGATTCCTTGATCGTCACAAATGTACCCTCTGGCATAGGATGTGGATGGTAGGGGAGGCTGTGTGGCTGCAGGGGATGGAGTATATGGGACCACAGCTTTTGCTGTGAACCGAAAATGCTCTAAAATAAAGTCTGTATATTTTTTGGAAAATACAGTTTCTGCTGAGGTGGGCCAGGGAGGGGCCTAAGGTTCTGTGTTTTGAACAAGGACTCCGGTGATGCTGATGCTGTTGGGCAACAGACCTTCAGTTTGGGTGGTAAATCTCTGAAATGATGTTTTAAAAAAGAAGTGTTGCTAAAGCATTCAGATGGCTTGTAGGGCTGCCAGAGTGATGGTGTAAAACCTGTCAGGAGGCTGCGTCGGAGAGCTTTGATGAGGAGACTGGAGTCAGGGGTGAGGGGATTGGAGAGTGTGTGTGATGTAGTATGGGGGTTGGGGTGGTTTGGCTTCAGGGAAAGGGATTTGCCACACACCCTCCTCCTCTGCTCCAGGCCAGGAAGCGGGACTACCACCCATCCCCGGCCTGCCATTGCTGCCCAGAACAGGGGACCACTTTGTCCTAAGAAGAGAGGGGCTGCCTGAACTCCTCTCCATTCCTGGTTGGGTCCATGGAGCAAAACACTAGACTCCTGGACTCCGGAAACTGGCAGTTATAAGGCAGAGGGTCTAACAGGGTAGCTCTCACAGGCGCCGACAGGGGCAGCTTTCTCTCAGAGGTGGGGTGTTTTCAGGGAAGCACAGCTCCAAGAGGAGGGGAGTGGGCCAGGGACACAGGAAAGGTGTTGCCTCTAAGTCTAAGGCATGAGGAAGACTGAGCCAGAGGGAAAAGAATGCCCTCAGAGTGCCACAGAGACTCTTTCCATCGTCACATACTCTCTGAACGCTGCCAGCTCCTATGAGCCACGGTTCTTGCTGGGACAACTCCGATATTCCAAGTCCCTGAGCTTTTTAAAGATTTAAGTACCATTTGGAAACGCAAAGGGCCAGATTTATACAGAGCATACAGGCTGGGTCTCAAAAGGAGAGAAAGTCGGGAGCGATGCGAAAATCAGGCGGCAGGTCTCAGATCTGTCAGCGGCTGGAGAGCAGATGCTTACCCTCCTGTGTGCCCGGCACCAAGCCCAAGTCCGACACAAGCCCCAGGGCTGCTGGTTCACCTCACAAAGAGCACTTAGTGGTGTCCCAAGGGATCACTGCCTTTGGAAGGATATACACAGACCATTAGCAGTAAATGTCTAGATGGTGGGATTATAGATGACTTTTACCCTTTTCTGTATTTACCATTCTTTCTATAAATTTAATGTGTGTCTCCTCTAGAGTCAGGAAACATCTTTCTTTCTTTCTTCCTTTCTTTCTTCCTTTCTTTTTAGTATTTTAAAAAATATTTTTATTTATTTATTTGAGAGAGAGAGAGAGAGCACGTGAGCGCGAGAGAGCATGTACTCGTGAGAGAGAGCACAAGTTGGGAGGGGGGCGCTGGAGGGCAGAGGGAGAAGTAGACTCCCCACTGAGCAGGGAGCCCAATGCAGGGAGATCCCAGGACCCTGAGATCATGACCCGAGCCGAAGGCGGATGCTTAACTGACTGAGTCAACCAGGCGTCCCAAGAACACCTTTATTTAAAAAGCAGACTTAAGGGGCACCTGGGTGGCTCAGTCATTAAACGTCTGCCTTCAGCTCAGGTCATGATTAAGGGGTCCTGGGATGGAGCCCTATATCTGGCTCCCTGCTCAGCAGGAAGCTTGTTTCTCCCTCTCCCACTCCCCCTGCTTGTGTTCCCTGTCTCACTGTATCTCTCTCTGTCAAATAAATAAATAAAATCCTTTAAAAAAAAAATAATACAAATAAAAAGCACACTTAAGTCCCAGTGAGATAACATACATCATAGCACATGGGGACTTAAGATTTTCAGCCCAGTTCCAGATACCTGGTTCAGTCCAGATGTCAGCCAGTTACCACGGTGATTCTGGCCTATCCTAGGTGTGATTCAACAAATCATGTGCTATGAATGACAGGAACAGCCCCATTTAAGAATCTGTATAATGTTTTATACTTAACTAAGCACTTTTACATCTGGGTATCATATAATCCCCATGTTAATTACGTGAAATTTTAGGGGAGAATATATTATGCCCATTTTGCAGAAATTCCCAAGGAACAATCATAACCTTGTTCAGGGTTATGATTCTAATGTGCAGTGGATGGAGGCAGATCTCATCACCTAATGCATAGCCATGCATTCAGCAAATATTTATTGAGCACCTACTATGGGCAAGTCCCTGTCCTAGGTTCTGCAGATATAGCAATGAACTAAACAGATAAAGCCCCCGCTCCGGTAGCCTCAAAAGTAATGGTTGTCAGAGACAAGCTTGAAGAGAAATAAATCAGGGCAAGGGACTAATGAGCAGCAGGATGGATGGGGGGTCTGGGAGGAGGGTGCTGGTTAGGGAGAGTCGGAGAAGGGATCTCTGACAAAGGGGGACCAGAGTAGAAACCCGAGGGAAGCAAGGAACTGGGCATACGGATGTCTGGGGAAGCCGCCTGTACCTGGCCTGTGCCAGGGACTGCAGAGGCGTCCCGTGTGCGTGACCTCACAAAATCCTCATGCCCACCTTGCTAGGTTAAGTGTTGCTCTGCCCATCTGTAAAATGGTAAACAAGGTCCAAAGTTCAACTAGGTTTCAGGCAGTAATGTTCAGAATTCAGGGACCTGACTCTTCCCTCCAAAGCCACTGAGGCAGACAAAACACTTCAGAGACCTCTCAGTTGTCTGCATGCAGCAGGCCCGAGTCTGGAAGCCAGGTCCTGGTGGAATTTCCAAATTGCTCAGAAGATTTTTGGTTCCTCTTTTCAGTCTGGTTCTTCTTCAGCATGAGTGTGTGGTGAGAGGATTTCACACAGGAACATTAAGGATCTCATTGATGGTTACTGACCTTTAGAGGGACACCCACACTTCTCCTCAGATGGCTGGACAAAAACTCCTTAAGAGTCATCATTGAAAGTAGCTCGTTTTCGGTTCAGATTCCTCTTTTGCTAATGCCACCACATGTCAAACTTGGTTAGAAATCCTGGAGTCTTTTCGGATGGGAACAAATAGATCATAAGGATTCTCTTTGGAATCCCGGATGAATGAGCTGCTTTCTGTCATAGTATCTGTCTGGCCCGTAGCAAGACCAGAGTCCTGAGTCCCTGACAAAATCCCTGGGTGCAATGGAAGGACCAGCGGGTAGAAGTTGGGAGCAGGAGTCGGGAAAGGGAGGAAAGTCTTACAGAAAACTTGCTTTGTAATAGGGACTGTTCCATGTATATAATTTAATGGAATTTAATTTTATAATGATCCTGGGAGGTTGGTATCATACGCTATTTACAGATGAGGAAATGGATTTATTAGCAGGTGGCTGAGCTGGGGCTAGAATCCAAGTCAATAGAAACGCATAGTTCATGCCCCTTACGCCTATCAGTTTGCTTCTGCTCTTTTTAAAGAGAATTCAGGTTATTTAGCTATTATATGCTCCCCTCAAGTATATCTTTTCATTTCTTCCCCCTTTTCCAGATCTGTTCCTTAAAGCTGGGGTGGGCAGTGTTCAGCACAATTGCCAAAAGGGGTCCCTTAGATCATTCTGAGTTCCTTCACCCTGCTATGAAGATACCTGCCATCACAGAACTCACTTCCTCACACTGTGTGGGGCCCATATCCAGGCTGATGAAAGCCTGAAGAGTGGCTGTTGAGATAGAGAGGTGCTAGTGCTCATGATCCTGCTGTCTGAGGAGAGAGAGGGACCCCCTCCCCCCAGGGAAGGCTGTATGGCTCTGGGAGATACAGGGCATCATAGCGTTGGGTGGGGAAGGTGGTGGCGAGTTGTGAAAGAGCTTGGGCTTGGGGGCTTGGGGGATCTGCTTGTAAGTCAGGCCTAGCAAAGGAAGAATGACCCAAAAAATCGGAAAACACAGCCTGACAGGGAAATTTGGTGCCACTGATAAATGCTTAGGAGCTAACAAAAAGACGGAGCTTGATTACTAAAATGTTGGTAATCCTGGAATACACTGATGGGAAAGTGGGCAGAATGTTTTAAGTGGGGACCATCTTATAGGGCAACTGTTGCATGGATGGCAGATAGCTGAAAGAGATCAGGACCAGATAGGGATAATTTAGGGTCACTGAAGAGAAATAGTCTGGAGGTGTAAACTACACCTTGTCTCGTGGGGAGGTTGAGGAGCCAATTCAACCTGAGGTTATGAAGCCAGTCCAGGCCTGGAAAGAAAAAGACTGTTTCTCAAAGCAAAAGAGCTCAATAGTCAGGTCCGGCTGGGGTGTGGGCAGTGTTAGTCTACTTATCCTGTAACTGGAGCCTAAAGTTGGGGAAACCAGTGAACAAGGAGAGTGGGTGGCTTGAAAGGTCTGCACCAGAAACTGTAGAGCTGGGACAACTTCCTTTCCTGGGCTTAGTTTCATCCTCTATAAATAAGAACACAAAAATGAATGAACATGGAAGTCCCTTCAAGATCTCACATTCCAGTGATTCCCATATCCCCATTGGGCTGAGTACATTGTGTACCCATAGTTGACATTCATCTGCCCGGTCTCCTAAAGTCCTCCTTCTTGTGGAACTAGTGGACCTTCTCTCTCATTGTCCACTGACGGATGAATTGAAAAGAAAATGTGATATATACATACAATGGGATATCATTATCATTATCTTACGATTCCTTAAAAAGGAAGGAGATTCTGGCACATGCTAAGACATGGATGAACCTTGAAGACACCATGCTAAGTGAAATAAGACCCTCACAAGAAGAAAACACTGTATGATTCCAGTTATATGCAGTAACTAAAGTAGTCAGACTCACAGAAACAGAACATTAAGTGGTGGTTACCAAGGGCCTGGGGGGATAAAGAAAGGAGAGTTGCGTAATGCATACAGCGTTCCAGATTTGTGAGATGAAAAGTTCTGGAGATCTGTTTCCTAACAATGTGAATATACTTAACACTACTGAACTGCACACTTAAATATGGTTAAGATGGTATATTTTACATTTTTTAACCACAATTTAGAAAAGAGAGAAAAAAGCACTGGAAACCAGAAGTATCAAAATCAAACTGAACTCTCTGATCACGCGCAGTCACTAGATACAACACCCTGAGTTTGTTTTTGCCGACTTGGAATTCCTGCTTCTGCAAGTGGCTGTATTTAATAGATAGAAAATCCTTTCTGTTTGCCTCTCCTTAGGCATCATCCAGGTGAACAAGACAGTGAAAGAAGTAGCAGTACTATCTTGTAATTACAACATTTCCACTCAAGAACTGACAGAAGTTCGAATCTATTGGCAAAAGGATGATGAAATGGTCGTGGCCATCATGTCTGGAAAACAGCAAGTGTGGCCCAAGTATAAGAATCGCACCTTCACTGACTTCACCAAGAACCTCTCCATTGTGATCCTGGCTCTGCGCCTGTCAGACAATGGCAAATACACCTGCATCGTTCAAAAGCCCGAAAAAGGGTCTTACAAAGTGCAACACATGACTTCAGTGATGTTATTGGTCAGAGGTCAGTGGGATTTTTCTGATTTCCTATAACCTGGCAGACTCTTGATGCCCTTAAAGATACACTCCTATTAATTTAGTTGAACATTTTACAGAAGAGGGATGTATCTTCATTTAGGGTTAAGTAAGTCTGTAGTTTTACAATAAACCCTAATTGATTTTCAAGACATCCTGGAAGTATCTATTAGTGTGAGTTTCTGGCATTTTGACAGTCCAAATTCATGACAGTCATCCTGGGGCACTAGAATGACCTAAAGTGCCTTCAGAATCATAAGGGGACACACTTGATTTGATGTAGCTGAACGGTTAACTGCACTTGATACAGTAATATATTCTTGTGAAAGTATATTGAAAGGTATAAGAACAATGCAGACGGAGATATTTTTCAAGTAATATTCAAATGCCTATGGCTATTTTATGATTTATATTTATTATTGGATTTGAACCACTCATCTAACGGGCATTCCTACAAAGTTAGACATTAGAAGACTAGATGCATAATTTATTTAACAGGGAAGAAAATTAATTCATAAATCAAAACTCAACTTATACATCTAACCGTGAAGGCAAGCATTTCTTGGGTAGGAAGAAACCTTGCGTTAATCACAGGTGATGGTACTAGAGGATACTAATGTAGCCTGAGCCCCTTGCTGAGAAATGATAGCCCTTGACCTTTCCCCCATACTTGAAATTAACCACATTTCTTTTTCTTCCTGGACACTGGGGCCTTTAGTGGAAACTGAACCTATCACTTAATAAAAGATAATCATTCACCTTGATAACAGATAATGTAAGTGGATCCTTGGTGATCTCTTCGCTACTCTTCCCTCCCTGTTCTCCAGCTATGTTGACTCTTTCACTTTAGCATCCAGATCACACCTAAAGCTTAGGAGGTAAGCCAGTTGCATGGGATTACCTTGACCCTCCCTCTGTGTATTCCCTACTCACGAAGAGAGCCATGATTATATGGTGGTGTGATTTTCAGGGTTCTACCAAGCCCGGCGTCTTATAAAGTGCTGACCTACACTGATCCCTAGAATTCCCACCATTTTTGCTTCTCCTGCCAGTTTCGGCATTGTTTCCCCTATAAGATCTCAGTTAAAAATGAAAATGTGTTACCTGGGGGTGGTGGCAACACGAACATATGAACCTGTAGTAGGTAATTACACTAGATATAGGCAGTCCTCAAAGAGAATGCCCAAACGGAAGTAGAGGCAGGATTATGTACATTTTGATAGAAAAATAAAGACTGGAAGAAGAGGCAGAGTTTCAGGAAGGACAAGCCCTAGTAGCAGACCACAGCAGGAGACCAGGGACAGCTCAAAAGGCAACAAGAGTGCTGGGGGCCTCAAAAGGGCTGGGAGGGGCAGGCCCAAAAGTCAGATGTGCAAAGACAAAAAGGGAAACTTTTCATTTGACTCAGAATCAATTAATTCTGATTTTTCCATCTGCATCAGTTACAACAGTGTCTCTCTTACATTAAGGTCCCTATGAATCACTAAGATCTTGTTGAAATGCAGATTCAGGTTCAGTAGGTGTGGAATAAAGGATCTTTGATTCTGCGCTAACAGATCATGAGGTGATGTCCGTACTTATGGCTGCTGAGGATACACAGTTTGAGAAACCAAGACATTAAATAATCCCTTACTTGACCAGGATGACCAGCTGTCCCATTTTGCCTGGGACTGAGAGGTTTCTTCAAACACCTGAGACTTCCCCAGGTTAGACACTGAAAAAGCTGGTCTCTACATTCGCCTAAGATTGTAACATGATATAATATCAGCATCACAGTATCTAAAAGCCTCCATTAAACAGCATTTGGGGAGCTAGATATGCTAGTTAACAGATTAAATAGGATAACAGATGTTTACCTTTCTAACACCTGTGCACCTCTTCCTTTCCTAATAAGATATTTTTACCCTACCCATTCAGAATTATAACAATATGGGTTAATGTATTAAAATGAGATACAAAAGAGTAATTCTTTGATGGTTCACAGTCTTGCAAGGCCATAGGTGCTGTTACTTGAGATGGATCGCCTCACTGAAGGGATAGGAGACAGCTGAGGCTGTGTGAAGGCTAGCCAGACCTTGCAAAGATGCTTTCTAATATACAGAATATTTTCAGTATTCTTGAAGTTAAGTATGTCTCGGAAAAGCAGAGCACAGAAATGAAGATGAATCATAATTTGGGATATGGGTTACTTGGATTTGTCATTCCAGGTTATAATACATAACATTGATGTTGTAAGAAATAAAGGAAATATTCGTTGTTTTTGTTTTTTTTTTAAGATTTTATTTTGTGGGCTTCGAACTTACAACCCTGAGATCAGGAGATGCATGCTCTGCTGACTGAGCCAGCCAGGCACCCTACAAAAGGAATATTCTTGATGTCAGCTACTATTATAATGATTTGATCTTATAAGACAAATTGCAGGAGTAGGAAATGTCAACTAAAAATGGCTCAGGAAAATGTCAGACTTAATTTAGAGACAGGGTTGGTGCAAAAAAGATGACTTCACCTCCTACCAAACTCAAGTTTTTCCTTTTCCTGGCAGTTATAATCACTTGCCATAACTTCCCCTTTCTCTTATTAGTCACAGTGCTACTGGGTGGTTTTGGAAGTTTTCACAGGGCAACTTGATTTAAATGAGGGAGCTCATTTAAGAGAGCACAAATTTAAGACTCACAGAAGTCCATCTACTAACTGATTTGCTCTGTGTCAGGCCTTGTGCTTCATGATTTATATCAATGATGTCATTTAATTTTTAGAACCCTGGAAGGCCAGTATTACTACCCCATCTTACAGATGAACAAACTAAAACTGAAAGTAGTGAAGTAATTGGCCCCAGGGCTTAAAGGAAAAACTGACTTTTAAACCAGCTATTGGATCTTAGCCAGCCTGTGCCTTAAAGGAAATCTTTGTTAATTATGTATGTATGGTTCCCAAATGGTCTTTTAAAAAAACCCAACTTTCGAGAAGCACAATCCTCATGAGTGGCTTCCGCTTTGCATCATACATCTTGTGTTAAAAGAAAATCCAAGTGGTACAATTTGTTTACACTATGATGCTTTCTAAATAAACTCTTAAAAAAAAAAAAAAGGCTACACTACGTTAGGCTATACTACATCTCTCTGTGGAACTCTGAATTGTGAAAAGAAATCTAACTTACGTATGGGATGAAGTATGCGGGCCTTGGTCCCCCACACTCAGGCTGAGAACTACACATTTCTTTAGGCCTAAGAAAAAGGAAGAAAGTGGGTTAGGGAATTTTCTCATGTGCTCTCCGCAGTCATTTCACTATGCTTTGCTTTGTATATACTTTAGTATCTTATTGGGGGTCAAATATACAAATGCAAGAGTGCCTCAAATATCTTGGAGGAATGCTAGGAAGGCCCCTGTGGCCTTGTGATGCATATCAAAATAGCAAGGGAGTCAGTAAAGTAGAGTGGTTGAGATTACAGGCTCAGTATTGTACAATTTGGACAGAAGTTTATCTTATTAAAGGCTACTTTTGAAAATTTAGTAAGGGCATGTTAAAGAAAATTTGGAGTAGTGGGTTATCTCAAGTGTGGGAAGTGGGGAGACAACAAAGGTGAGAGCATATAAGTAGATATACGTCAGTTACAGTCAAAGCGCTGGCTCTCAAGCTGGATGGTGGGTTCACAGGTGTTTTTTATAGTATTAGTTCATAAATAAATAAGAGAGATAATTTTGTATCTCAATAAAATTGAGATAAATTTGTGTATCTCCAATATTGGGAAGGGAAGAAAAGAAAGGCAGGAATGGAAAGGAAGAAAAGCAGGCAAGGGAAGAGAGGAAAGAAAAGGGTCTCGTATTGGAAAAATTAGAATTCACATCCCAGTTTTACCAGTTACTCATGATCTCTCAACTTCGATTTGATTATTTACAAAATGGAAATCATATTAGGTTAAATCAAATGATATTGCTGACATTTGATCTTTCTTGACATACACCTGCCTTGTAGGGTTGTTGTAGAGATGAAATGAGGTAGTATCCAAGACCCAACAAGCATTAAGAGCTCAGTAAATGTTGTCTATTATTTTTCTCTTCGTATTTTACAAATGCAAAATATTATGTCAGTATTTATTCACATATATCTATTTCTTTGTATAAGTGTCCTCTTACTTCCATCAAAAGTGATCAAGAATTAGGGTGTCTGGCTGGCTCAGTTGGAAGAGCATGTGGTTCTTGATCTTGGGGGCTGTGAGGTGTAGAGATTACTTAAATAAATAAAAATCTTTAAAAAAAAGTAATGAAGAATTGATACACCCAATTCAAACCAAAGTTGATCTTTGGGTCATCCATAACTATTAATGATTTATGGGAAGTTACAAGTTGTAGCTCATTTTATAATTCTTATTAAAGCTAGATAATTTATTAAAAAAAAAAAAAAACCTCACATACCCCCCACTGCCCCAATACAAAATGATATGTACTTACATCTTTTTTCTTTCTTCAGCTGACTTCCCTGTCCCTACTATAACTGACCTTGGAACTCCATCATGTAACATCAGAAGGATAATGTGTTCAACCTCTGGAGGTTTTCCAAAGCCTCACCTCTCCTGGTTGGAACATGAAGAAGAATTAAATGCAATCAACACAACAGTTTCCCAAGATCCTGAAACTGAGCTCTACACTATTAGCAGTGAACTCGATTTCAATATAACCAACAACCATAGCTTTGTGTGTCTTGTCAAGTATGGAGACTTAACAGTATCTCAGATCTTCAACTGGGAAAAATGTACGTAACATTGTGCTGGGGAGTTTCTAACAGTGTAAATTCTGAAAAGAAGGCAATTCAGCCAGATCCATTTTAGAATTGTGTATATTGACTTTGATAGCATTTCTTGCATTTTTGGACCCACAAATGATAATGAAGTGATATTGTGACTTGTTAAGGTCACTGTACAAGGTGCAAGCATAGTGTTACTAGATTAATTTTATTTTCTTTAATAAACTTTCTAAAATTGAGACATTCAAATAAGTGCTCTCCATCAAGTACTCATCTTCGGAAGTTATTTTAACAATATTGTTGATATTAAGCACTAAAATTTGTCCTTCTTTGGACTTGTCCTTGGGGCTTTGGTACTTTCTTTTGGGGGGGCATCTCCTTCCCATTGTCCCATGGCATCAAATCATTGCCTTTCATGAGTGAATGTGCCTTTTAAGAACCACTGGTTCATTCACAACTAAGTCTGGTAAAGAAGGCCAATGACAAACTACTTGAGGATAATGCCTGGAAATAGAGGTCATTTTTGCCCAGATACGATCACCTTCAAATACCTTACCCTTCAGCTAGTAAACTTACAAAGTTTTCTGTTCCCAAGAGGTGAAGTCATTTGAAAATGTAAAATGGAATAAATTGGGCTTATATAAATTTATGCATGTTAAACCCATAATAGGTTATTACAGAACTCAGATACTTAAAATAAGTGTCTTACTTATATGGTTGATTTTATGGAAGACCACGAGGCCTCCCTCCCACCCCGGCCCACTCTTAATGCATTTTGTGGCTGTACTGTAATATACAATACACTGAATTTGATATATAGTGGCACATGGGTATATAGTATATATGTCTTCCTCTTATCTTTATTTGAGTAGAGGAGATATTTTACATGGTCTAGTAGCTCTTTCTAGTGAATGATTTACTCAGGTCTTTCCATCTTGAAGTGGACTGGTTCATTATTTTCTTCAGTAGGTAATGAGATAAAATTTCCCGAGGATAGTAGTTCAAATACAAACAAAATTTTCATATGATTTTATTAATAGTCCAAATTCATTTCTTTCAGTCATCTTTTATGTGTTCTAAAAATTTTATAAAAGTGAGGTTTGAATTATATAGTTTATTAATTCAGCATTACTTTTCACTTTATTAATACATCATTATTTAATCAATTTTAGATTGCTGTGACTAAGGTAGGGATCAGCACACTGTTATAGCAGATTCAATCACCTTATTTTGGACATTATATTTGGAATATAAGTGTATATGATATTTTAGGACAGGAACTGACAAATATTTTCAGAAAAGGGCCAGATAGTAAATGTTTTAGTCTTTGTAGGTCAGATGATCATTGGCAACAACTCAGTTTTGCTGTTATAGCATGGAAGCTGCCATAAACAAGATATAAATGAAGGATATGGCTGTGTTCCAACAAAATTTTATTTTAAAGAAGAGACAGTAGGCCAGGTTTGGCCTGTGTACTGTAGTTTGCTAACTTACAGGAAACAGAGCACTACACAGGGCTGGATCTCATATATCATGACCCTGTGATCATGACTTGAGCTGAAATCAAGAGTCAGATGCTTAACTGACTGAGCCAATGAGGTACACCTGAACTGCAGACATCACTTAGAGTCTAAAGCAAATGATGCATTTGTGGGTGGTCAAGGGCTGACTGCATAAACAAACAAAAATTAGGTGTACAGTTCATAAAAATGTTACAAGTCGATGTGAGCAAAGCTTTACATAAATATTTTTATGATTTATTTTATGTAAACATATTTATGTAAAGCTTTATATAAATATATTAATGTAAAAATTTTACTCAGTCAGTTAAGCGTTTGACTCTTGATTTTAGTTCAGGTCATGAGCCCAGGGTCAAGAGATCAAGCCCCACCTCAGGCTCCATGCTGAGTGTGGAGCCTGCTTAAGATTCTCTCAGTCTCTCCCTCTGCCCCTCCCCCTACTCACACTCTCTAAAATAAATCAATAAAGTCTTTTAAAAATATGTTTATATAAAGCTTTATGTAAATAGCCATGCTAAAAAAATCCCCAAATTTATTAATTAAACCGTTTGGATCCATGATTCTTTTAGTCTGGGCCTGCCAAATTGGTTAACCCTTAATATACTGGAAGGCACATGTGCGTGGAAGGAGGTAAATCAGGGAGTCTGACTCATGGTGTAGCTAACAAGCTGTATGTGCCAATGTCCACACCTACCTCTGTAATTAGGATTCTAAGTCTGCTCTATGGTGAATTACTAGGTTCCTACTGGGCATCACCACAGAGCTAGTTTGCCACTACTAGTTCCTCCTTCTTTTTCTCGAACGTACATCCTCTTTCTAGGCTGAATGAAGCCTGAGGATGGGTGAAGAGTGGCCTCTGAGAGGAAGCCAGGAGTGAGTCAGAACCTGTGGAACTTTTAGATTCCCAGGATAATAGGAAAAGCCTCCCTGTTATTCTGGGCTCTCATTCTGGTAATCACTCATCTTCACGCAATTTGGAGTTTTAGAGGAAAAGAAAAAAAAAAAAAGGAAAACCAACATTCCCCAGTCTCTAACTGGTAGGTGCACTAAAGTCAAATGTGCATTTTAGAATAATCACTATGGCAGAATGTGTAGGAATTATTAGAGCCTAGGGAACCAGAGGCAAAGGGATCAGTATGGAGACGACTAGGTGGGGAGAAGAGAAACCTGAACGAAGGCAGTTGCTGCATGAGGTTTTGGGAAAAGGAACCAACTGCAAAGGTATCCTGAATACAGAATGGAGAGTCCATGGGAACTTACTGGGAAGTGAGCACAAAAAGAAGGCTTCACTCTTATTCGGTAACTATGGTTTTACTATTCACTGAAATGGGAGAATACGGTTGGAACATATTCTTTGGAAAGATTACAGTGAGTTCAGTTTAAATCAGGTAGAAATGGTGGCATCCAGCCATGTAGCTGTCAGCTGGAAATTCAAATCTGGAGTTCAGAAACACAGGAGGACTACAGGTATTGGTGAGGATGCAGAGAAAGGGGAACCCTCTTGCACTGTTGGTGGGAATGCAAACTGGTGCAGCCACACTGGAGAACAGCATGTGGGTCTTCAAAAAGCTAAAAATAAAACTACTAGCAATTACACTGCTAGGTATTTACCCAAAGGATACACAAATACACATGCTAAGGAATACATGCATCCTGAGATTTATAGCAACATTATCAACAATAACAAAACTATGGAAATAGCCCAAATGGCCATCCACTGATTAAGTGAATAAAGAATATATGGTGTACATATACGTATATATAGTAGAATACTACTCAGCTATCAAAAAGAATTAAATTTTGCCATTTGCAACAACATGGATGGAGCTAGAATGCATTATGCTAAGTGAAATAAGTCAATCAGAGAAAGACAAATACCATATGATTTCACTCATATGTGGAATTTAAGGAACAAAATGGATGGACATATGGGGGGCAGAGAGAGAAAGGAAAACAAATCATGAGAGACTCAACTATAGAGAACAAACTGAGGGTTGATGGAGGGAAGAGGGTGGGGGATGGGCTAGATGGGTGCTGCATATTAAGGAGAGCATTTGTTATGATAAGCACTGGGTGTTATATGTAAATGATGAATCACTGAACTCTACTCCCAAAACCAATGTTGAACTGTATGTCAACTAATTAGAACTGAAAAATAAACAAAGAACCCAGTAGTTTCTTTGTGACAATGCCTGTGCAATATTTAAAGTAAATGAATCTATAATTAAAATTTGCATTTTAAATAAAATGTGTGTGCTGTAAGGAAAAAAGTGAGATAAAAAATATGATATACAGATTTAGAAATCAAGTGGTATTCTAAAACTTGGATGTGGGTGAGACAAAGGGAAAAAGCGTGACAGATCTAGAGAGAGAAAAATAAGGTATATCTAGAACTCTATGTCAACTAATTATTAGTAATACATAGAAATATCAGTTCTAAAAATGAGATATAGACAAACCACAAGAGACTCTTAATCTCACAAAACAAACTGAGGGTTGCCAGGGGTAGGGGGGTAGGGAGAGGGTGGTGGGGTTATGGACATTGGGGAGGGTATGTGCTATGGTGAGTGCTATGAAGTGTGTAAACCTGGTGATTCACAGACCTGTACCCCTGGGGCTAATAATGCATTATATGTTTATTTTTTAAAAAGTGAAAAAAATGAAAATGAGATATAAAGACAAGATCACTTTTTAATTTTTTAAAGATTTATTTCTCATTTTTATTTTATTTTTATTTTAGAGAGTATATGCATGAGCTAGGTGAGGGACAGAGGGAGATGGAGAGCGAATTCTCAAGCAGACTCCCTGCCGAGCACAGAGGCCCATATGGGGCCAATCCCAGGACCCCCACATCATGACCTGAGCCAAAACCAAGAGCCTGCTGCTTAACTGACTGAGCCACCCAGGTGCCCTTAGTATCTCCTAAGAATCTTTTTTATGCCAACTTAATTCAGTAAATACAAAAGTTCAAAATTTCTTTTTCACATTTGATACTTGATATCTGGATATTAGTTGCCCACAAATATGTGTCTGATTAAAGAGTTATGCAAGAAAAAAAAAAGAGTTATGCTTAGTGGAGAGCTAAGCAGAGAAAGAAGTGAAAAATACTCTTTTTAGTTGTGTAGATATGAGGCATAGAATTCAGCAGCTGGAAACACATTAGAGTTCACACTATTCTTTTCCCTCCACAGTTGAGCCACCCCATACTGATAATCCAGTCCAGCTCTGGGTCATCTTAATCTCAGTAGTAAGTGGGATTGTTGCGATCATTGCCGTTATAGGAAGCTGCCTAACCTACAGTAAGTACTATTGTACTATCATTTTGACCTCAATTCCTGGAAGCCCAAACTCTAACAGTGTATGTCAGCAACTCTCTGAGGTTTTAGCCTAGATTATAGCCTCTTCTCATTTTATGGAAACCTTAGTGTCTTCTTTACTGGTCTCACCAGGTTCTATTCATTCACTGGACAGACATTTCTTGGACACCTACTATGTGTCTGGTTCTCTACTAGGCACTGGAGTTATAAACATGAGGAATCATTGCCCTCAAGACACATTCTAGTTTAGTCCATTTATTTTTTCCCCTAACTTTATATTTTCTTGGAGACACTGATGCTTGCTAACTAATTTGAAGACATTTCTGATGCAAAGTGATATTCTTAATCTTTGATTTTCAAGAGGAGGAAAGTCAGAATGACAAGATGTGGGGTTAAGAATCATTTTCTTGAAGGAGGGTAAGATGCACTAATGACATTGAGAAATTAGATGACCACTAGTGATTTTTACCAATTCTCAATTCCTTTGAATACATTTTTGATTGAAAGATAAGGGGTGGTTGAGGAAAGAAGAGATATCTAGGATGTTTTTCCCTATGAGTTTACATTTTTGGCCTTATACATATGCTACACTCCATCTCTATAATTAAATGAAGAGGAATTGCTAGGCCAGAGCTGAGGTCATAGTCACTATGAAGGAACACCAACCTTTCTTGGAGTAGAAATCATGTACATTTAGCAAAGAAAATTGGAAGACCAACATCTGCTGATTTTCCCAAACTTCAGCTCAAAAACTATCAAAGTGCAGGGAAGTCACTAAGACTCTTCGCAACCAACAACTCAACAACTCACAGGTAGGGTAAAGAGGTCTGGTGGGCTCAAGGATGTTTTTGATACAGACTGCCTAGCCTTGCCCCTCTAGTTCAGAATCTCTTATTCTTAACACTACTGACATTTGGGGTCAGATAATTCTTTGTTTTAAGGTTCATTCGGTGCATTGTAGTGTATTTTGCAGCCTCTGTAGGTTCTACTCACTATATGCCAATAGCACACCTGCCCCAGTTGTGACAACCAGAAATGTCTCTATTACATTTCAAATGTCCCAGTGCAGGCGGTGGGGAGGTGGTATTGGGTACTGGGTTAGAAATCTTCCTGGTTTAAGAGCCACTGATCTAGTTCTTAGCCAGTGAAGTCTTCCTTAAATATATAGGCATGATTTAGGGGAAACTCACCTATCTAAATCTTTATTGTTTGTGCTTGTCTTCAAGGACTTGCTACAAGGTGGAGATGGGAAAAGAGGAATGAGGAAGGCGTGGACATGGAAAAGATCTCACCTATCTACCTAGGATCTGCCCAAACATCTGTATAAGCAGAACATCTGGAGGTAGCTCCTCTAGTTCACCTATTCCAGGGTGGAATATATGAGATATATGGATCCCAAAGCACAGTGTTTTCTTCCTCAGTACCAGATTTAAACTCTACCTCACCTTCTCAAAGCCCTAACTCAGGTTACTCTAAACAGATGGTTGGCATCTCTCCTTTCTCTTCACATATGACTTGCTTATTGTTACCCCTTTCTTTGCTGTGCTATTCTGCCATGTTGAACTATTCCCCTCCCTTGTCAGTCAACTCAGTGTCTTTCATTATCTGTAAAGTACCTTAAGTTCACCTTGAAGTAATATTCCTGGCCCAGCTGCTTACTCTGATCATTCCTTTTCGCCTGTATCCCTCACTACTGATGGATCCAGATTAGGGTCAGTTACTGGTCACTCTGACCCCCTCAGTAACATCCTCATTGGTCTCTCTGCCTCTAACAGAGTTATCCTACTAACTCAGCAACACAGCCAAATCTTATAAAGAATCACTTCTTCATGTCATTTTCCCACTCAAAAACTCAGTAGAGACCCCTAATGCCTAAAGGGAAAGTATCAAGCCGTTTAACTTCTCATATTTCAATTGATCTCTTCAGTATAAACATTTTCAGTTCTTTGAACTCTTCTCCACATAGTAGTTTCCAGAAGCTTCAAGTGAACACACTAGATGTCAACAAGTGGAGTTCAAGACTTTAGATATGGTCTAATTCTACATACAATGGTATAATTACTGTCTGGGATCTGGAATGTTCTTTCTGTTAAAAAAGCCTAACACAGCAGCAGCTTTTCTGAGTCACACTATTAACTTATATCAACTTTGTGTTATCCTAAACTTCCCAGGCCTTTTCATGTAAGAGAAATATTAGAATCCAAGAAACTGATACCAGGTCCAGAGTGGTTTATAGACTCCGTAAACAGTTTCTTTTTGACTTATGAAGTTAGGGTGAAAAAGCATAAGAAATGAGTCTGCAGTTACCTTTAAAAAATAAAAGGAGATGAAATATACCACCTGAGACTTAACTCTAATATGTTGTTTTACAAAAGCATTATTTTATTATTTCATTTAGTCTTTTTTTTTTTTTAAAGATTTTATTTATTTGACACAGAGAGAGAGAGAATACAAGCAGGCGAAGCAGTAGGCAGAGGGAGAAGGAGAAGCAAGATCCCCATGGAGTAGGGAGCCAGATATGGGACTTGATCCACCCAAGACGAAGGCAGCCGCTTAACCGACTGAGCCACCCAGGCACCCCTATTTCATTTGGTCTTATAAAAATCTTTGTAAGCAAGATCTTTATCTCCATTTTATAGGAGGGAATCCCAAGGCTCCCTCCCAGAGGTTGTGATTTGCCTAAGGTCAGGTAGGCAAGGAACAGGGCCAAGACTCAAACTGGGTATTAAGCTCAAGTTCCTTTCACAACATCATAGAAGCCTATGCACATTTCCCCACAGCAGTCTCTGTTTCCGGTTTTTTCCACCTTCTTCGGGATGCGCTTTCCGGGATGTCCACCTCGGTTCTGTGACTACCTAGAACTTCTCTGACTTTCCTTAACAGCTGGTTGCTGCTCAGTCGGCTGATAAGGTCATGTTGAAGCTGGGGGTTTTGTCTCCTCAGGGGGTCACCTTGTCCAGTTCAAGTAACTCTGCCTTTGAACTGCTAGAGCAATGCTCTCTTGCACATCACATTCCATCTGGGTTTATTTTCATATGCATGTCTTATATTCTTTACTAAGTTGTAGCTTATGGAGAACAACCATACCTCACATTATCTGTTTGCCTCATAGGTAAAATATTACCTTGATCACTAAATATGGTCGTTTGACGATTGCTGGTGCTTAATAGATATTTCATGTAATAAAAATTGTCAGACTTGTCCTAAATTCTTCCGTAATTTAGACTTCCCTTTATATTCTTTGGCCATCAAGATTAAAATCTACTAATGTCACCTCAACTTTGGAGCACCTTTGTGATAAAAAATATAAAATATAAAGTTTAAAATGCTTTCCTCCTTTGAGAACTCAGGGTTTGAAGTATTCATTTATTTTTTTGTTTCCCCAGGTCCCACCTCCATCTTAGGTTGACCTCTTCTTTGAATTTCTTCAGATGGCCAGGATTATCCTAGGATTATTCTCTAGGAGCCTCTTCCTTTCAGTGGCCCTGCAAAAAGTGACCAGAGGAATATGGTGGGGACATAAGTAGCTCTGGTAACCTTGGTCAAAGAATTTAGAAACAAAGAATTGTCCAGGCCTGGAAGAGACATTCGAAAACACTTGTCTCATTAATGACAAGGAAATCAAGGCCCAGGGGGTGACCTGGATAAAGGCCTGAGCCAGAATCCAGATTTCCTATCTCTGGTGCTCTTTTCCATTAGTCTGGCTCTGTGCTATTAACCGGTGTGTTTATATATACACACATCAGTCAAAATGCTTCTGGAAAAAGAATTTGTCCAATGTCAGGTCAACTTTTTAGACTTGATCGGATACAACACTGGAGCATTTTGTGTTGTTATAAAAAGGAATCTGATGTTAATGTGTGAGTAGTATGCTGGTACATATACCAGTGTGAGGATGATGGAAACATTACTGGTGTTAACCAATATTTCATTTTTCATTGTGCTCTCCCACTTCCCCATCAGGCTCTGAAGAAAGTAGATTTATCCCAAACTAATATCCTCTGACATGTAAGATCAATGACTTATACACCTCAGAGCAATAGGTTGGAGAGGGATAGGTTGGTTTACAGAGTCACATCCCACTGGTTCATATTGGACTGATAATCTCTTTAAATGGCTTTATGCTAGTTTAACCTCATTTGTAAAATATGAGAAAGTTCTCATTTAAAATGAGATAGGTTTTTATTGTGCATTACTAACAGTAAGCTGTCTTTAGAAATCGATCGGAGTAATGAAAATAGCATTCCATAGGCCTTCCTTAGATCCCTAAAGTGGCTGACTGCTGTTCCTGTGTTATTTGCTCATGACTCCTCTTTCTCTGAAGTTGTCTTCCACAACTCAGTGGACCAGAAGGTGGACCTAAGTGGGAGCAATCAGACATTGTCACTGGAAAATCTGACGTTGGACAGGAAATTGACCAAGCTTCTCACATGTGGCTGGGTCTAAAACATTTAATTTTGGTAGCTATAATGGGACCAGATTATGCTAGAGTCTGAAGCACACTTTTAAAATGGTTACTCTCAGAACAAAATCACTGAGGGAAATAAATAATTTAAAGCAAAGACAAGAATTTAAAGCAAACAAAAAAAAATAGGAATTGCTATATCTAGTTAAGATTAATAATCCTTAGACATGATCAAAAGGAGACCTCAAGAAGTCGTTACGAGCGAGGACACACCTAAGAGACAGCTTATTTATACTTAAATTATATTAATTACTTATTACATTTGATAAATTATTAGTACTATTTTTTCAAAGAGTTGTACTTTTATTCTGATATTTTTATGATGTGAATAAAACTATTTTTAAAACCAACCATCTAGTTTTTTAATTTCTAGTTGGAGAATTTAATCTATATGTGGATGTGAATAAAACAATAAACAGACTAACTGCCAATTTGTCAGCAGTTTATGAATGAGATAATTAAGAAAAACATGCTTTATGGAGTGTGGCATTAACATGTAAATCATGTTAATAATATACTTGTGCAGAAGTTCTTCTATCCTTATAATTACTAATATTTGCTGTTCTCTCTCTCATCCCCTGTGCTCCAGGGCCTCGTGCTATGTTCCACATGCATCATTTCACTTAATACCCATTCTGAGGTAGATGCGATTTCATTGGACAGAGGGGGAAAACTGAGACCAAAGTAAAATGGCTATGCTATAGGTCACGTGGCTGCAAAGCCACATGACTGGGATGCTACGCCAGCGATCTGCCTCCAGAGCCTCTAATTTCAGCTCCTACCATCACTCAGCTACACAAACCTGGCCCCTGAAAACAGTTATTTTCAGAATAGGAACTAAAAACAAAGAGATCTAACACCAAAAAAGCACTAGCAGTCTTTCCCCCTTAGTACACTTAACCCAGTTCATTTCTCCCCCACCCCTTTCAGTAAAAGCTATAATCTGCAGGATTGCAGATTCCTTCTTAAGGAGCTAGCTCCTGAGTATAAAGACTGTGTATCTATTCTAAGTAACTTCTGCATATTACAGCATAGACACTTTGTCAGCAACACTGAGAGGAAACAAAGCCAGGCTCCTTTTTTAAAATATTGTGTATCTATTTCTTGTTTGTTAAATTTATATTGTATTTCAAATGGCATAGGAATTCTCTTTTTATTTTATTTTAAAGATTTATTTATTTGAGAGAGAGCATGCATGAGGAGGGAGGGGCACAGTGGGAAGGAGAGGGACAAGCAGACTCCACACTGAGCACGAAGCCCCACACACGGCTCAATCCACAACCCTGAGATCATGACCTGAGCATAAATCAAGAATTGGATACTCAACCAACAGCCACCCAGGCACCCTACACACCTAGGCCTGTGATGTTTCCGGGACTAAAAGGCACCAGGGTTTTATCACAGACCATCTGCCTTACCTGGTTCTTTCCTTTCTCTTCCTAGTGATTTCTAGAGTATTCTTCTAAAGAGCTGCAAGAATAAACATACAACCTACAGAATTCAACTCCAATCTTGGGAAATTTTTAATTTACTGTTGTAAAATCCAGGGAAAAGAATTATGTATTGATTGATCACTATAGATACAAGGTCAAATATATAGATCAATCAGGAAAGACATTAAGTGTGTATTTAAATGTAAAGGTTAAGTAAAGTAAGCATACAACAGCTCAATTCTTGGGGCGCCTGGTGGCTCAGTGGGTTAAAGCCTCTGCCTTCGGCTCAGGTCATGATCCCAGGGTCCTGGGATCGAGCCCCACATCAAGGCTCTCTGCTCGACAGGGAGCCTGCTTCCCCTCTCTCTCTCTGCCGGTCTCTCTGCCTACTTGTGATCTCTGTCAAATAAATAAATAAAATCTTAAAAAAAAAAAAAAGCTCAATTCTTGGTTAAAAAAAGGTAAGAGCAAGTCACTGCCACTAGAGATGCCAGCATTTACATCTGTCAACAGGCTGACCAAGGAGAAGCCTAGCCATTGGCATTCAATGGACATAGATCCTTTCGATTCACCAATGAAAGTCAAGTCCAGAACATTTTCAGTCTTTGTCTTGTTTATTTGTTGATGAAGGGTTTCTAGGAAGATTTAGCAGTGCTTCAATTTTCTGGACGTCATCTTTGGATTGATTTTTCTGCAACTTACTTTCAATTTCTTCAGGGAGGAGCTCAGTAAATTGTAGTCTGGCTTTGCTGTAATAAAAGAATGAAAAGAATATATCATGTACTGCTCTGTTTTTTAGTTCTTAGATTTTTTTTAAAAGATAGTATTTATCCATTCTCCCTGTGCCTTATGAGCAAACATTACTCTTTGTATGTCAAAAACAATGACTTCCTATGCTCCTAATCTGTTGCACTCACAGGCTGACTACGATTATCACATCACCAAAATGGACACTGCTGTGGCAGCAGCTTTGATTCCTAAAATATTCCAGAGTTTCTGCAGGGGTATCATGCAAGAACTAAAGCACCCCCAGCTCAAGTGTGAGCCTTGAAAACTGGCTGCCCTCTTGCCCTCAGGGCCAGGGGCGGGGCGGGGAGGGCTGATGTGAGCCCCCTGCCACTCCATCACCTCTCTGTCGCCAGACGTTAAAGGAACTGCACAAAGGCTGTAACAATGGTAAATGCAATATGGAAAAGTCAGATGGGACAACACTATAGACGTATATTAACAAAGAGTTAAAATCCAATTTCCAAATAATACATCAGTTCTTTTTCTAAATCTAGTATTAGCTTCTTCCTTTCTTTAAGTGATTATCAAGGTCATCCATGACTTTTTCCCCAACTCTTCATTACAAGGTTTGACCATCTCTTCTTCTAGATTTCCATAGCTAGTTTTCTACATTTTCCACTAAGACAATTTTTTATATTCTCACTCTGTTTGACCTTTCTATAATTATTTCAAGCAAAGAAGCAGGCATAGAGTAAGTTCTTTAACTATGTATTGAATTAGGGTGCCTAGGTGGCTCAGTTGGTTACGTAGCTGCCTTCGGCTCAGGTCATGATCCCAGGGTCCTGGGATTGAGTCCCACATCAGCCTCCCTGCTCAGTGGGGTGCCTGTTTCTCCCTCTCCCTGCTGCTCCCCCTACTTGTGTTCTCTCTGTGTCAAATAAATCAATAAAATCTTTTTTAAAAAACCTACGTATTAAATTAACTCCTCAGGAATATCACATATATATCATAGACATATAAATATCCTATAAATTTTTGACCTTTTTTCCTTCTAAAGTATCTTTCATTACTATAATTCAATTCAGTTTATTGTTTTTAGCCATTCTTGAGATTTTTCCATCTCTAAATAACTGATCAACTTTTCCAGTTATTTTTCTGGTTTCCTTCTTTTTTATTGGGATACAATTATTATCTGTTCATATTTTTCAAAACGTTAATACTTTTCCAACTTTCTGTATCAAATTCAAATACCAATATACTTTCCTTACTTTTCCATCTTCTTTCTCAAAGCTTCCTTTTCTTAAAAAACAAACCAAACCAAAAAAACAAGTTTCTTATGATACCTAAAGACCTAGAAATAAGCTAATACTTTCATGCTTTTAATTCTCCACTTCAAATTTTACACTGGCACTTAGAATTTTAAGTGCTTTATCCTACAACTTAGATAACTACATATTCCACCTACCCTCTTACTCTGGAGAAGAGGAGTGAATGAAACAAATATATACTGAGCATTGTGGTGTGATTCCGCCCTCAGAATGGCTGAGAAAACAAGAGGGCTTGAAGTTAAGTAAAATAGCCAAGGTCATAGAATTAATCAATAGCCTAGTTGGGATTCAAGGTTTGTTTTCAAGATTTCAGTGGTGGCAAAATCCATGCTTTTTCTCATATAGAACCTAAGTCCCTGAACAACTGATCTACAGATATTAAGAATTTCCATGTGCATATGTGTGTTTAGCACAAATGGAAACTTCAAGTAAATAATGAAAAAAGAAAAAAAAAAAGACTGTTTATCTATTCAACTACCAAAACAGCAGCAGCTTTCGTCAGTACACAGGAAGCCAAGCCACGAGAATCCTTCGTACCAGGAGTGCTAGCTAGCAGCCTGTTATGGTCATCTTACAAAGAAGCAGCACAAAGTCCACTCTTAGTCTGATAACTGGACCCCAGGGAGTGACTAGATGGCACAGGTCAAAGTTTTCCTCCTCTTCAGTGGCATCCACTTTAACTACCTAATTCATGTGCATCCACAGCAAAAAGTGGAATCTTTGAACGTAGAGACCTAACATGCTCTGTATTGTTCACAGATGCACATGTAACGTGGGATATAACCTTTTAAATAATGCCAAGTGAAACTCACTCATTGCTGTCCATTTCCTTTAAGTAATTTCCTATGCAGTCAAGAATATAGAAAAAGAAAAAAATATGCAACCAAGTGAGGTTTGAATATCTTAACTTAAAAATAAATGTATCTAAAGAATGTCCCTCATCAGATTAAAAATAAAATTAGTGTCTTTCAGTTTTCTATTCCTTCACTAAAAAGATTAAAAAACCAGATAGTGTACAAGTTGAAGAAAATGAAACATTTCTTTGAGATTTATTTATTTATTTTTCTAAGTAATCTCTACACCCAACATGGGACCTGAACTCACAACCCTGAGATTAAGAGTGCTCCTCTGACTGAGCCAGCCAGGTGCCCCAGAAACTCATCTTTGAGTTGAGGGGCAGTTTAGAGGAGCTGGGTTAAGAGAGCATCAGGATGGCTAAGAAAGTCAGATACCCTCATCTTCACCATGCTCCTTACCTCTCTTCCAGCTTCAGCTCATGGAGTGCTTTGCGATCCTTCTGTGTTCTCTCTTGGACAGTCTCACCATAGAACTTCTGAAATGCCATCAACAGACTTCCTACAGGAGTGCTGAGAGGGAAGCAGAGAAAGCTATGGATAAAGGAGCCATTAGCCCACACACCATGGGAAGGTCTGCTAGTGCATAAGCAACACCGACTGAGCCACTTCTTCTCTGACAGGTATAGGAACTCTGACAAAGTGTCCTTGTCGAATGAAAAGAAAATTATTAAGGCAATTTCCTTCCTCCTCTTCTAAACAGTAGAAAAAAACAATGACTGCAACATCCTAAAATTAACTGGTATAAAAACAACAGGTCTATAAATTGGCTCTGTGTTTTATCATGAATGATATACTGGGAAAATATATACTTATGACAGTTCTAGTAAGGAGATTTATACTGAAGATTCCTCAGAAGTGAAATCACCACCAGGAATGGTACCGAACCCAGTAGGAGGCAGGAACTGTGGAGGGCATTTTTGGTTGGAGGAAGGATACTACTAGCTTCTGGAGGTGGAACCACCAAAACATTCTCAAATTCAGAAGTCTGGCACAACAGTCTCACCTGTAATGTCAATAGTTATTATCAAGAAACTGATATAGGTAACACTTACTACAATAACAGAAGAGGGTTTGGTTCTTGTGTTCTTGAAGAGAAGAAGTTTTTGACTCTGATATAACTTAAATTTCCACAGACTGCAATGTAAGTAAGCTCATTCAAAAAAGTATTTTTGCTAAATGCATATGTCCAATGACAAACAGATAAAGAAAACGTGGTCTATACAATGGAGCACTATGCAGGCTTGAAAAAGAAGATCCTGTCATACGCTACATGGATCAACCTTGAGGATGTTATGCTAAGTGAAATAAGCCAGTTATAAAAGGATAAATATTATATGATTCCATTAATATGAAGTATTTAAAGTAGTCAAAATCATAGAAACAAAGTAGAAAGGTGGTTGCCAAAGGCTGGGGGACAAAGGGAGGGGAGAATTAATGTTTAATGGGTAAAGAGTTTTCAGTTTTGCAAGATGAAAAAGTTCTAGAGATCATTTGTACAAAGTGTGAATATACCCAACACCACTAAACTGTACACTTAAAATGGTTAAGATGATAAAATTTATGTTATTTGTTTTTAATGACAAAGAAAAAGAAATTATTTTGGCTTCTAATTTCAACAGTTTTCCCTTTCAAACTAAGCTGGTATATTAAAAGCATAACAAGGAGTGCCTCGCTGGCTCAGTCAGTAGAGCATGTGACTCTTGATCTTGGGGTTCTGAGTTCGAGCCCCACATTGGGGGTTGAGTTTGCTAAAAAGCAAACAAAAAAACACAATATAATAAACATGTCAGCAATGGATTATGACATGCTGAATTTTTAAAAAGAATTTTAAAAAAGAATGCATGAATCTACAGTGTTACTTCCTCCTAAAAAGGGGATAGAAAAAGGGAGGGCATAGGTGGAGGGAAAGGGAGAACTCTTCTATTCAAGTAAATGCCAACTAACAAAAATAAAGACAAGACAGAACTAACAAATCATTTTGCAACCATCTTTGTAATAACTGATGACACCAACAATTATAATAGATCATTAAAACCACAAGAAAAAAGATAGCTGGAGAACAGGCTATTCAATCTTATCCTACAGATTATTTGTTAATCACAATGGGAAAAAGATACCCTTAGAGTGGAGGAATTTAGTAGATACCAAATGTGATAGGCAGAATTCTAAAATGGCCCCCCAATCTGTCCTGCCTTAATCCCTCAACTATACATATATTATACCCATGATTATATTACAAGGGAAAATTTTACAGATACAATTAAAATTAGTAATCAGTTGAATCTGAGTCAATCAAAAAGTAAATTATCTGGATAAACCCTTTAAAAGCAGAGTTTTCCTTGGTGGCAGAGTAGAAGTCAGAGAGATTCAAATTATGAGAAGGATTCAACATGCTGGTTGCTGGTTTGAACATGAAGGGGGTCACCATGAGAAGGAATGGGATGTCTCTAGAACAGCGGTGCCTGGCTGACAACCAGCCAAGGTACAATGACTTCAGGCCTACAGCCACAAGGATCCTGTCCACAACCTGAATGGTTTAGGAACAGATTCTTCCCCAGAGCCTCCAATAAGAGCCTGACTGAACAACACTGATTTTGTCCTTGTAAAACCCTGAACAGAGAGAGCCCATCTGAGCCTACTCAGACTTCTGACCTACAGAACTGTGATGTGATAAACGGGTAGTGTTTCAAGTTGCTAAAGTTTGTGGTAATCTGTCACCCAGGAGTGGAAAACTACCGTACCAAGTCATTAAAATTAATTTCACTTATAATCGCTGATACAATATGTCTCTTGATATGATAGATGGAAAAGGAAACAAATTCACCTATATTGTGTTCCTGATGAAAATATTTAACCTAAATCTAATCCTGAGGGGATAATAAAAAAAAAATTGAGAAATTTTCGGGGGCGGGGGGAAGGCAGTGGAACTGTTCTAGTTTAAAGGAATCAAGGGGTGCCTAGGTGGCACAGTCAGTTAAGCCTTGGATTCTTGGTTTCAGCTCAGGTTGTGATCTCAGGGTCCTGTGACTGAGCCCCATATCAGGCTCTGTGCTCGTGTGGAATCTGCTTCAGTTTCATTCTTCCTCTTCCTCTGCCCCTCCCACTTGTATGCACTCTCCAAGAAATAAATCTTTTCTTTTTTAAATAAAGAAATCAAAACCATAAAAACGATATACAATTGAATCCTGGGTTTAAAAAAATTATTATAATAATTAAAAATTTTTTTTACTATGGACCCTATCTTAGATAGCTATATTGAGTCAATGCTAAATTATTTATTGTGATGATTATATTGTGATATCACTGGCAAATATTCATCATTTCATTCTGGGAGATACATGCTGATATATTCAGAGATGAGGAATTATGAGGTCTCCAAAGACTTAACCAAAAAGAGAAAGAAAAAGAACTGGACACACATTACACACATATACAGAGAGATATAAAATGAATATAGCAGATGTTAACAACTGGTGAATGTAAGTGACGAGAATACGGGTGTTCAATGTACTAAGTCATTCAACTTTTCTATAAGTTCAAAATGTTTCAAAGTAAAAAGCTGAAGAAGAAAATTTTTAAAATTTATTAAACTAAACAAACAAAACCCAAACAAACTTTATTTTTTTAAAGAGCATGTTTGTTAATTGTTTCTTATTCCTTTTTTTCCTGCTCCTTGCAAATACCATTGTTCAAATTACAAGTAAGTTCAGGTGTCAGTGATATATAAACAGTTTTTACTCAGTGACAACTCTAAGTAAAATCAACCGTTTGGAGTAGAATTCGAATTTGACAGTCAAAGCCACTGCCAATATAAGACTGAAGACCTTTTATAGGTTTTAAGATTTAACACTGTTCTTTAGAAATGAATGAGATTTTTAACAGGTAAGGAATTAATGAATGTTGTGTTAATTTAGAATGAAATTGTGTTAACACTTACCCCAGCAAGGCTCCAATTATGCCACCAGCCACCAGACCATGCAGGCCCAAGTTTATTCTAAAGAGACCTCCTGTGACAGCTATTTTAAAGCAAACAAACAGAAAAAACCCTGATATTAAATTGTCTTTAAACACTAGAATCTATCTTTAAAGTTTTCCTTCTATAAAAATGACATAAACCCCTAAGTAAGTTTTCTGAACCCAACATGAATATACCACCACGATCTCTTCCACACTGCAGGTTCAAAGGAAAACATTCCTTTTATAAACCTACTTTCTCCATCTGTTCTAGGGTCTAATCTCTTCTCATTCTCTTCAATGTTTGCCCACCTCCTCTTAAGAATCTGTAATTTCTTCACTTCCACCTCTTCCATTTCTTCCTTCTTCAAGAAAAGCTTTCCCCAAATAAAAACCCCTGCAGTTTATACCTCCCCGCCACCACAGCCTCACCCTTTCTTTACTGCTACAAGCCTCAGGCAGGCCTGCAAGCAAGCGGGCATTTAGCCTACAGTGCCACCTGGTGGTCAGTGTAGAGGTCCTCTTTCCTTCCCACGGGAATGCTCTATCTATGATGTCATTCATTTTCCTCCCTTACTAGGTACAATACAACTAATGCCATCTTAGGTAGTAACATTGTTTTAAAAAAAAAAAATCTGAGATCTATTTCTCTTATTTAAGAACTATTTATCATTTTTGCATTTTCTACATTTTAAAATTAACAAGAATGAAAATTATCTTTAATTCTATTACCCAGAGGTAGTAATAAATTTGATCTTTTTTTTTCCCCCAAACAAAACATTTTAAAAAAATAAGATACTTTTTAAAAAAACCTATTAGAACAGGTTTTAGGACACTGACAACACTAAATGGTGGCAAGGATGTGGAGCAAAAGAAACTCTCATTCACTGCTGGCTGTAACCCAAAATGGTACGGCCACTTTTGAAGAGAGTCTGACAGTTTCTTACCATATGATTCAGCAATCATGCTCTCTGGTATTTACACAAAGGAGCTGCAAATTTATGTTCACACCAAAATCTACACACAGACATTTATATATAGCAGCTTTGTTCATAATTGTCAATACTTGGAAGCAACCAAGATGTCCTTCAGTTGGTAATGCATAACCTGATACACTCAGACAATGAAATACATAGGTAATAGTAGATAATGCATAAACTGGCATTCAGACAAAGCACTAAAAAGAAATAAGCTATCAACTAATGAAAAGACACTGGAGGAAACCTGAATGCATATTATGAAGTGAAAGAAGTCAATCTGAAAAAGCTATATAGTATTATATAACATTCTGGAAAATGCAAAACTATGGAAATAGCAAAAAAATATCAGAGGTTATCAGAGGTTGGTAGGTGGGATGCACAGGTAGAGCAGATTTTTAGGGCAATGAAAATGGTCTTTATGATACCACAATAATGGATACATGTCCTATTTGTCCAAACCCATAGGATGTACACCAAGAGTGAATCCTAAAGGAAACTATGGACTTCAGGTGATAATGATGCATCACTGTAGGTCCTTCAATTATAAATATCCCACTCTGGTGTAAAATGTTCATAGTTGGGGAGGCTACATGTAAGTGGGGGAGGGAGTATATGCAAAATCTTTGTATCTTCTGTCCAATTTTACTATGAACCTTAAACTGTATTAAAGGTGGGGAGGGAGTAATGAGGCTTATTAAGCTGTCAGCAGCCATACACCAAAAACGGAGTTGGACTCTTTATTACACATAACTATGTTTTCTATGAATAAAGACAATTTACTTCGTTTTTCTCATTCTTGGTACTTTTTGTTTCTTTTTCTTACCTGAATGCATTGGTTAAAGTCTTCAGTATAATGCTGAATATGACTGTATTCTTCTCAAATACCTAAATTACAAGTGTATACATCTGTGTTGTATTCCTAGTCTTAGGGGAAAACCATTCAGTCTTAAACATGACATTTGCTGCAGGTTTTTTCATAGATGACCTTCATCAGGTTAAAGAAGTTCCCTTTTATTCCTAGTTTGTTGAGAGTTTTTAATTCTGAATATTGGATTTTTGTCAAATGATTTTTCTAAGCTAACCTTAAATTCCTTGGATAAACTCACTTGGTCATGATATAATAATCCTTGTTTGATGCTGGATTTGGTTTACTAGTATTTTGTTAAGGATTTTTGTGTGCATACTTTTTTTTTTTTTTTTTTAAAGTAAGCTCTACACCCAACATAGGGCTTGAACCCACAACCCTGAGATCAAGAGTCACATGCTCTGCCAACTGAGCCAGCCAGGTGCCCCTGTTGTATATACTCTTGAATGACAGTGATCTGTAGTTTTGTTGTTTTCATCTAGCTTTGGTATAAGGAGAATACTAGTCTAACAGACTGAGTTTGAAAGTGTTCCTTCCTCTTCTATTTTCTGAAAGAGTTTGTGAAGGAAATTTCCCAAATACCCATTGAAGCCATCTGGTCCTAGGCTTTTCTTTGTGAAAAAAATTTTAATAATTTAGTTCATTAATTTACTATGGGCTATCCAGATTTTCTATTTCTTCTTTAATAAGTCTTGGTAATTTGTGTCTTTTGTTTTTTCTTCTTGGTCAGTCTTGCTAAAGGTTGTCTATTTTGGGGGTGCCTGGGTGGCTCAGTGGGTTAAGCCTCTGCCTTCAGCTCAGGTCATGATCTCAGGGTTCTGGGATAGAGTCCCGCATCGGACTTTCTGCTCAGCAGGGAGCCTGCTTCCCCCTCTTCTCTCTTCCTGCCTCTCTGCCTACTTATGATCTCTCTGTGTGTCAAATAAAAAAAAAAAAAAAAAAAAAGTTGTCTATTTTATCTTTTCAAAAAAGCCAACTTTTGGGTCCACCCATTTTTTCTTTTTCTTTCAATTTCAATGAGTTTTATTTAATTCTAATCTCCTTCTGTCTACCTACTTTGGGTTTATTTTGCTTCTCATCTTCTAGTTTTTAAAGGTAGAAGCTTAGATTGTTCATTTGAGATCTTCTTTTATAATGTCGATGTTTATAACTATAAATTTCCTACTACATACTAATTTGGGTGCATCTTAGAAATTCTGACATGTGTTTTCATTTTCATTTAACTCAAAATATTTCTAATTTATCTTGTGATTCCTTGTGGTCTATGGGTTATTTATAAATATGTTGTTTAAATTTCCAAATACTTGTGGATTCCCCCATCTTTTTTCAGTTTAATTCCACTGAGGTCAGAGAAAATATGTTGTATGATTTCAGTACTTTAAATTTATTAAGACTTGTTTTGTGGCCTTATATACAGTCTAGCCTGAAGATTATCCCATGCGCACTTGGAAAGAATGTATTCTGCAGTTGTTGGGTAGACTGTTCTATAGATCTTAGTTCATACAGGTTGATAGTGTTGTTCAAATATTCTATATCCTTGTTGATATTTCCTCTAGTTGTCCTATCCATTACTAAAAGTGGCATATTAAAGCCTCCAACAACTGTTACTGAGTTGGCTATTTCTCGTCTCAATTTAGTGTTTGTTTCATGTATTTAGAAGCTCTGTTGCTAGATGCATTTATGTTTATAAATGTTATATCATCTTGATTAATTGGTTCTTTTAACATTATAAAATGTCCTTCTTTGTTGCTAGCATTTTTATATTAAAGTCTATCTTGTCTGATACTAGAAGAGCCACTCAAGCTCTTTTCCTTACTGTTTGCATAGTTTATCTTTTTCCATCATTTTATTTTCAACTTACTTGTTTCCTTGAACTAAAATATGTCTCCTGTAGACAGCATACAGTTGATCCTTTTTTAATGGAGTCAGACAATTTCTGCCTATTGATTGCAGTGTTTAATCTACTTGTATTTAATGTTATTACTGATATAGCTGGATTTAGGCCTGCCATCTTACTGTTTTCTATATATCTTATTTCTTTTTTACCTTGTTATTACTTTAAAAAGTTACTTTATTACTTGCTTTAGGGATTACCCTAGCTTCTTAATTTATCACAATCTACTTCAGATCAGTAACAATTTTAGTCCAGTAACATGTACAAAGACTGTTCCAATACAGCTCCACTCCTCTCCCATCTTTGTGCTATTATTGTCACTTACATTATGTATATATGTTAAAACACAACAATACAATGTTATTATTTTACACAATCATATATATTTTAAAGAAGGGAAAAAGAAAGGAAAAACAATGGGTTTATGACTTTTCTATTAACCTACATATTCACCATCTCTAGTACTTTTCATTTCTTCCTGTCAAGTTACTACTTCGTAACATCTCCTGTTTTAAATATGTTCCAACGTATTTCCATTCCTTCCCTCTCACTTGTGCTATTAATGCCATATACAGTTTTAAACATGCTATATGTCTAATATTTTGATTATACTATTACTTTATGTATTATTTTTTATTAGTTATGTATTATCTTTTATATCAGTTAAAAGAAAATATATATTTATACAACCTTTAATAATTACTTATGTAATTATCTTGACCAATGCTCTTTAATGCTTCACGTAGAGTGAGGTTACCATCTGGTATCCCTTCCTTTTAGCCTGAAGAATTGCTATAGAATTATAAGGCAGTTCTGCTAATAATAAATTTTCTTTCTTTGTTTATCAGCCAACGTCTTTACTTTTGCCTTCAATTTTGAAGAATGGTTTGCTAGATATAGAATTCTTGGTTGACAACTTATTCTTTTCAGGCCTTTGAATGCCATTCTACTGCCTTCTTGCTTCCATCATTCTGATGAGCAACTGGCTGTTAATCTTATTGGGGCATTCCTTGTATGAATTGTATTTTTCTTGCAGCTTTTAAGATTTTTTTCTTTCAACAGTGTAATTATTACATGTCTAGGTGTGACTCTCTTCATGTTTATTCATCTTACAGTTTGTTGAGCCTCTTTGATGTATGGATTAATGTTTTTCAACAAATTTGGTAAGTTTGTAGTCTTATTTCTTAAAATACTTTTTTCTGCCCCTTTCTCTCTTTTCTCGCCATCTAGCATTCCTAGCAACCTGTTGGTATTTGATGGTGTCCTATAGATTGCTGAGGCTCAGTTCACTTCTCTTCATTTTAAAAAATTCTGTCCTTCAAGGGCACCTGAGTGGCTCAGTCAGATAAGCGTCTGCCTTCGGTTCAGGTCATGATCTTAGGGTCCTGGGATCAAGTCTGGCGTTGGGCTCCCTGGTCAGCAGGGAGTCTGCTTCTCCCTCTCCCTCTGCCCCTACTCACCACTCATGTGCTTACTCTCTCTCTCAAATAAAATCTTTTAAAAAATTCTGTGCTTCACAAGAGACAATCTATACTGATATATCTTCAGGTTCACCAATTCTTTTCTGCTACTTTAAATATGATGTTGAACTCCTCCTCTCCAGTGAACTTTTAATTTCTATTGTGATATTTATCAACTCCAGAATTTTTATTTGATTCTTTTTTGTAATTTCTGTCTTTACTGACATTCTCTATTTGATAAGTCACTGTCATCAAACTTTTATTTCTTTAAAAATGGTATGAAGCCTTTTGCCTGCTATGTTCAACAGATGGGTCCTGTCAAAGACAGTCCCAATGACTGCTTTTTTTAATCCCATTTTTGCATGTCTTACAATTTTTTTGTTTTTGTTGAAAACTGCATATTTTAGGTAATAAATTATAGCATCTCTAGAGTTAGGACATCCTTCCAGGGGATGGCTATAATTCTTTGTTTATGTAACAACTTGCCTGGACCAATTCTACAGAGTCTTTTTTTCTGCAGACTACAGCCACTAATGCCTTTCCTTAATTTTTATCTTTTTGCCTGGCTTCCTGGGCATCATACTGGCTTAAGCAGTCATCCAATGAGTCATCAGAGGTTATGCTTAAACATCTCAAGCGAATAAGGTTTCCATTCCTTGCCAACGTATCTGTGGTTGAAGAATGCATTCAAAGTTTATAAATCTTTTCTGGCTTTTTCTTTTGATGTCCACAATTAACCCTTACAATTAGCTAAAGATAAGCAGCTTGCTAGAGCCCTTACCAGTCTCTCCTGAATTTGCATAAATACTTACACATATGTGCAACTTTCCAAAGTGCTAGGAATAAGTGGGATCTTATTAAAGACTTCTTGGGCTGTCTTGTTCCCTAGATATCCCTGTGAAGATTCCACCTCCTCGGGGCGCCTGGGTGGCTCAGTGGGTTAAAGCCTCTGCCTTCGGCTCAGGTCGTGATCTCAGGGCCCTGGGATAGAGCCCCACATCAGGCTCTCTGCTCTCAGGAGCCTGCTTCCCTCTCTCTCTCTCCCTGCCTGCCTCTCTGCCCACTTCTGGTCTCTGTCAAATAAATAAATAAAATCTTTAAAAAAAAAAAAAAAAAAAAGATTCCACCTCCTCTGCCAGGCTATTCCTCACCTCAAATAGTAACAAAACCTCAGGTTAGGTGTGTGACATTATCCTTCTCTGTTGCAATGATTTTTGCAACACCCCTTGGCTTGGAATTTTCTGATCTCTGCTCCAAATAAAGCCAGCCACCTTAAGCAGCAGAAGCTGGTTCTCCAATCTATCCTTGTGAAATTTCTGCATCATGGAGCTGTGGGTTAGAGGGCAAGAGCAGTCCTAGGCTGAAACACCACAGACTTTCAATGTTCTTAATGAGACTCAGTATAAATTCTTGGATAAATGCTTACTGATCTATTGGGTCCTTGTGGTCAACCTCTAGCATCTTTAAATGGTTGTTTTTGATAATTCTGTCCAATTCTATTATTGCTTTTTGTAGAGAAGATTTGCGAAGCTTCTTACTCAGCCATTCTAGACATCAAATATACATTTATAAATGTCCAGATTGAATGCCAAGTAATAAGAATGAGAGGAGATATCCTTGACCTGATTCTGACTTCAGGGGAAATTACTTTATGCTACACCATTAAGTTCAATGTTGGTTGTTGGTATGAGATAAAAACTTCTATTGTATCAGATGTATTTTTCTATTCTTATTATTTTTACTAATTTTTTAAAATATTTTATTTATTTATTTGTCAGAGAGCGAGCGAGGACAAGCAGGGGGAGCAGCGGTAGAGGGAGTAGCAGGCTTCTTGCTTAGCAAGGAGCCTGATTCAGGGCTATTTTTACTAATTTTTATACTCAGTTTACATTCAAGAGACATCTTTCTACTCTACTCTGCACCAAAGAGTTGTCAAAAAGGCAAAGACTTTCTCTGATCAAGTAAGTCATCTAGTAGAGAAGCAAAACAACAGCTATAACATAATGTTATCAGTGCTTCAATTAAAGTATTTACAGTAAATTATGGGAACACAGGGGAAAGACACCTAAAAAGTCCCAAAGATAAGAAAATAGGGGCTAGAAAGGACCTCTATGGAAGCTGAAGCTGAGATATGAGCTTGAAAGATAGGTCCAATAAGAGCTGAACAAAATTGTCTGTGGGACTAGGAAGACAGGTTCAAGATGGACCAACACATGTAAAGCAAGATTATGTTGGGTTTGGGAAATCAGAGTAGAGTCATAGGGTGGAGCAAGAGCAGTATATGGGGGCCAGATGAAGAATCAATATTAAAATGATGGGAAACTATGGAAGAAACTCAAGCAAAGAAGTGTTACAATCATATTCATATTTCAAAAAAGTAAGGCAACACTGGAAGTGGAGCACATGAAGACTAGAAACAGGGAAGACCAGACAGCAGGAGTAGGAAAAAAGAGGAGCTGAGGGTCCATATATATTAAAGGAATATAACTGATAGGACTAGAATTTTGGAAAGAGGGAGATAAAGGGCAGAACCATATCATTGCTTGGCTTTGTTGCTGTTGTTGTGGTTTTTGTTTGTTTGTTTGTTTTTTAATTTAACAGGGTAGATGACAGAGAACATAACAGCAGGAAAAAGTATGGAAGCTGGAGAAGGAAGACAGTTTGGTTTGGATATAGGCATTTGAGTCTACAGAGTACCCATGGAAAAATGGTTGCAAGTTAAAAAAGGGAAAGTTCCAGTTTCTTCAATGCTATTAATGCCTATTTCTAGTTTCGTATTTTAAAATGTTTCCACTCAATTGTTAAGTTCAAATTATGTGTATGTGTGTTTGCCTGTGTGTATATACATATACACAGAATATGTATATGTGTATGTATATACACGAAGAGAGCATGCACCCCACAGAGAGCACAAGTGATAAAGCAAATGGGCTAAAATGTTAACAACAGTTGAGTCTCCATATATTAAAGCTATATGGTGTTCCTTGTATTACTTTTACTTTTAAAACTTTGTAAGCTTGAAATTATTTCCAAATTAAACATATTTTAAATGTTATGTGCACTATATGTAATGTTTTTCTATGTGAGAGAATGTACACGAGTTAGTGAGTGCTTGAGTGTATATGGCACTTGATTTGCATTTCTGGAAAAAACATTTCAATACTTTTTTTAATGTTCATTTTAAAGAGGTCACATTTACCAGAGGCATAGACCTTTAAAATAAAATCCAAGCTCTTACCATGAAAAATCTGGTCCCTTTCTACTTCACTTCACCAATCTTATCTCAAAGCCACGCTTTCCCTCACTCACTATGTTTCGGTCTTATTATCCTGCTCTTGAGAAACTTTTCTTGCCTTAGTGCCTTCACCCTCAATGTTCCCTCTGCGTAGGCTACTCTTTTTTATAAGGCTTACTTCTTCCCATTTTTCACACATCAGCTTCAATGTCACCTCCTCATAAAAACTTTCTCTGATCACCCTGACCATCCCACTGCTTCACCTATTTGCTACCTTTTATCACAGCAATCTTTCTCCCCAACCACATAGATGGTAAACTCCATGAAAGCAAAGACTTTTCTGTTTTGTTCACCAAGTACGCCAAGAGCCACACATAATGCCCTTCACATATTTTGCAAGAATGTTGAATGAGATGTGATAAGAAGCTAACCAAAGAATTCAGTAGCTCTTATTTACAAGTCCTTAAATATTTTCCAGACCATATTTGAGAAGACTGAAAAACATAAACGAGAACAAAAATGTCTTACCTCCTGCAATGACAAAATGGCTTAGGGCACTTTTATTTCGGTACACATTTAGACCAGTGTTGACTGTGCTGGGAAGAAGGGAGAAGGAAGAAAACATAAAATTTAAAGCATATCCCCCTTACTTTCTTTTTTTTTTTTTAAGATTTTATTTATTTATTTGACAGAGAGAGAGATCACAAGTAGGCAGAGAGGCAGGCAGAGAGAGAGAGGGAAGTAGGCTCCCTGCTGAGCAGAGAGCCTGATGTGGGGCTCAATCCCAGGACCCCAAGATCATGACCTAAGCTGAAGGCAGAGGCTTAACCCACTGAGCCACCCCATCCCCGTTACTTTCTTTACCACAATTTTCCCTAAAGAAGTGCCCACTATGTCAATTCCTGGTCTTAGTCTAGGCCCTGTCAATGTGTTCCAGATTACTAATATGTCTATGGGTTTTCTAGGTGACCTGCCTTCTGGTGAAGAATGAACCAAAGAACAGTCAAATTTCTGGAAAAAATATTCACTTAGAAAAAGAAATGTAAAGAAAAATTTTGCAGAATTTCTCTTACTTAGAAACCTTGTACCTATTTGGATAATAGTAGACTTTCACCCATGGATGCAAAACTACATTTGGACCGATCTTTTACACAGAAAGATAAAAGTTCTTGAGGAAAAGGGTATTATGAATCACTTTCATGTGGGTATTTAGTTTTTAAAAATCCCACTTGCTCGGGGCGCCGGGGTAGCTCAGTGGGTTAAAGCCTCTGCCTTTGGCTCGGGTCATGGTCCCAGGGTCCTGGGATTGAGCCCTGTATAGGGCTCTCCGCTCAGTGGAAAGCCTGCTTCCTTCTCTCTCTCTGCCTGCCTCTCTGCCTACTTGTGATCTCCGTCTGTCAAATAAATAAATCTTCAAAAATAAATAAATAAAAATCCCACTTGCTCAAAAGATGTGCTCCTAAAAGAATACTGAGAGCCTTTGTCATGATTCAGAGAGCACTTACTTGAATATAGTCACAAACACTGTAGTTCTCCAGCTCCAGCGCCAGCCATACCGGATGAAACCTCGTGTGGCAGCACGATGTGCAGATTGCTAAAGGTAATGAAAAGGCTATGAGGTTCCAGAACACCCTGGTACCTTCTTTATTCTGAAAACTGTGGCAGAGGGATGTTGGCTTATGGATTAGGCAGGGACACCTAAACAGAAACATCCTACAATCTCTAGAAATACCATTGTTTAAGTGGTGAAGCTAAAGTGAAAGTTCCACACCATCCTATTCCATCAGGAAATGGAAAAGGCACTAAGAATTGCCAGTGTCAACCGAGTAATCCAACAGTGAGGCATAAAGTGACAATCTATATGATAAATGCCATAGCAGATATAACATTAGTGGTAGACATGCTTTTTATGTTCAGGAAATCTTGGGAAAAAGAAACCATAAAATTAAAAAGCACAACCAACTAAATGGTAAATTAAAGGGAAAGGATGATAGTAAAATAGATATGCAGGAAAGGAACAGAGAAAGAAGAGAAGTGATATTTACCGTCCATCTTCTATGTAAAAGTTGTGTTAACATATTACCTCATCTAATCTTTACAACATGTTTTTCAGGCAGGTGCTTCAGTTTTTACTAAAGCAGAGAGAAGTTTCTTACCAAAATTACTCAGCCAATAAAGAATAAAGTCAGAATTGGAAAACAGGTCATCTGTCTCCACAGCACTTTTTCACCACACACCATGGAGCAAGTCTGGTGTAATATACTGAGGATATGGTCTAGACTTTGAGAGAATTCCCAAGTGGATCCTTAACTACTATATGATATTGGGCAAGTCAAAACTCTCTGAAGAGTATCAGGATGGACTTATGGCTTTATGTTTTGTTTTTTGTTGTCTTTTTTTTTTTTCAAGATTTATTCATTTATTTTAGAGAGAGAAAGCATGTGAGCAGGGGGAAGGGCAGAGGGAGAGGGAGAAAGAGAATCCCCAAGCAGACTCCCTGCCTAGCACAGAGGCCAACACAGGCCCCAATCCCACGACCCCGAGATCATGGCCTAAGCAAACACCAAGAACCAGATGCTCAACCAATTGAGCTACCCACCCAGGTGCCCCTGAATTCATGGCTTTTAATAGGTGGATAAATAAATAAATATAAAAGTGTGTATGAATATGTGTATAGAAGTACACATGAACACACACATTTCCTAATTTTGTCTACTTATGGTCCAAAAGCCATGATAACTCTATAAGCAATGAGCACACCTAGCATCAAATCTTAGTTTTTAAATACCATTTTTCCACTAAAAGAAACTAGAATGCTTTGATGATAACTAATTCTGGGGCTGGTGCTGGGAAAGTAAAAGATGAGCCAGCAACATGCTGCTATGCTCAAAAGTAAACACATGTTCAAAGAATGATTGGGACACATCAAAAAGACAAAGGAACTAGTTTGAAGGTCTCCAACTGTCCAAATCTAGGTCAATTTGAGCTTCACGATAAATAATGGTAATAATGGATTATGAACCTCTAGACTAAAGTAAGAATTCATGAGTCCATGATTTATTTATACAAATAAATCATAAAGAAACAAATACAGGAGGAGGAAAAGCTCTTCCTTAAAGCTGACTACTAAAAAATAAATATAGGAAAGATGGAATTAGAATATAACCATATAGCAACCACCACAGTACTAACTCTTCCAGGTAAGAGTAATCACTGAATGCTAAAACTAGAGCACAGAAATTTGTGGAAAAAATAGGATATTTACATAGTCTCAAAATATAAGTACCCATAAGAAACTTACTAATTACAAGGGAGAAAAAAGTGTAATCTTACAGTGGATAAGCCTGGCAAAGACCATCTCAACCAAGTGCCTAAAGTATATATATCATCAGGAAAGAAACAAAAGATACCACGTGATCCTGATATAATGTACTAAAAAAAAACAACAACATCGATTCTAGGATATTCCTGATAAAACTCAGAGCTGGAATCTAATCATGAGAAAACGTAAACAAATCCAAATTGAGAAACATTCTACTAAACATATAGCCTACAATCTTAAAAAATGTTACAATCAAGAAAGTTAAAGAAACTGTTCTGGATTAAAAGAGACTAAAGAGGCATGAGAGGCAAATTCAACATCTGATCAAGAATTAGATCCTGGGGCGCCTGGGTTGCTCAGTGGTTTAAGGCCTCTGCCTTCTGCTCAGGTCATGATCCCAGGGTCCTGGGATCGAGCCCCGCATCGGGCTCTCTGCTCGGCGGGGAGCCTGCTTCCTCCTCTCTCTCTGCCTGCCTCTCTGCCTACTTGTGATCTCTGTCAAATAAATAAATAAAATATTAAAAAAAAAAAAAAAGAATTAGATCCTGGACTGAAAAAAAAAATTTATTTACTTTTAAAATAAATTATATTAGTGGGACGACTACCAAAATTTACATAAAGTCTATAAATAAGATAAAAGTACTGTGTCAGTGTTAATTTCCTAATCTGGATAATATATTGTGGTTATATAAGAGAAATTTCTTTGTTTTCAGAGAAATATATGCTGAAGTATTAATCATGACTACACCTTACTCTCTAGCAGCCACAAATAAATAACAGTATGCATTATACAGAGAATGATAAAATAAATGCAGTAAAATGTTAACATTTGAAGAATTTGGGTGAAAGGTAGAGAGGAATTCTTTGTATTACTTTTGCAACTTGTCTAAGTCTGACATAATTTCAAAAAAACCTCAAAACAACCCTCAGAGCTGTAACTTCCTCACTTATACAACAGAACTGATATACAAATCTAACAAATGAGTTAGCACTGCAGTTATAAATGCTAATTACTATTTACTGTGAACTAGTGTCCTCCATGGAGGCTCTGTGAATGGGGTTAATATGCTAACCTTGATAATTTAGCTAGGGATTAGAAACACATTTCAGAAAGTAAAGCCATGGTGGTAATCCCTCTGAAGATAAGGACCGTGGTCTGACAAGCCATGTGTATGCACTCTGGCATTAGGACTTTCACTGTTATTTATTAAGTACAGACTTTGTTTCTTTACTCTTACATCCTAAACCCTCCCAACCCTCCTACCTGAGCAAATTTAAAGTAAACTGCAAACTGCTGTGCCCTCAAATACTTTTAGAATAGCAGCACTTACCACAGCATCAAACCGGTTATGATAAACTTCTGCTTGGCTCTGTTCAACATAGCGCTGTTTAGCATGAATAAAAGCTGGTACTCCCCCATATGCCCAGCCAATGATGCCTGCTGAAAGTGCCGCCTTATAAATATTCTCAAGTTCCTTTGAAGTTCTCTGTTGTTCGCTAGGACATCAAAAAGACAAAGTTGTTTGAGATCAATTTATGGATACTGCTCTCCAAAAGTATGTTCAAGATCCTCCCATTACTAACATCACATCTTTCATCATGAGCAGAATCTTCTGACAAATTAAATCTTCTGATGAATTAAATAGCATGGTTATAAGTACCTCAAATCTCAGCCAATTTTAATCTACGCTGTTAGAAATTAGGCTATTAGTTGATTTCTCTTGGAAAGACAGTGACTAGAAGGGGCACAAGGGGAGCTTCTGAAATGCTGCTAAGTCTCTCGGTATTGGTATATAGTTTGTGAAAATTCATTGATCAATATACTTATGTATGTTTTTCTAGGTGCATATTATATTCCAAAAGAGTTTTTCTTTCCCCCCTAAGGTGCTTTTATTAGATGACTATCATAACTCAATCACATCTCTAGAAGCAAGAAGAATCTGTAAGCTGGATCCAAAGATCAGTATTTTCCTTTTTGAAATTTTTAATAAGGATTTTATTTATTTACCTATAGCGAGAAAGAGAGAGTGCATGAGCACAAGTGGAGAAAAGAGAAGGTGGGGGGGGCGAGAATCTCAAGCAGACACCCCACTGGGTGCAGAACCTGACCCAGGGGCTTGCTCCCACAACCCTGAGATCAAGACCTGAGCCAAAATCAAGTTGGTCGCTTGACTAAGCTGCCCAGGTGCCCTGTCAATAACATTTCTGAACTCAAAATCAATGAGTCTTTACAGTTCCTACATCTACAAGAGAAATCTAATTTCTTAGAAAACTGTAATTCTTCTAATTATGTCAATAGGAAAAACTCCAGTAATTTGAACCCTGTATTTATCTTTTATAGTAAATAAGATAAAAAACATTTACCTAAAAACTGGTATATGGTAGAAGTCAGAAGAAAATATAAAAGAGCTTAAAACTTAACAAGCCAGATGTATATGCTTTGCCTCCTTTTTGTTCCCTGAAAAACTCCATGACCTGGGTGATATTTATCCCCATTTTCCTGATACGGAAATAGAGGCTCGAAGTCCTATGGTTGGCCCAAACAGTTAATGAAAAGTGAAGAAACAGCATAGTGGTGGAAAGGACCTAACCTACAAATGGCAACATGGTTGTGCTTCTGGTTCTGTCACCCACTGTTAAGTGACCTGCAGCCAGATCACAATCTCTATAAAACTTAGTTTCCTCATCTACAATGGAGGGGAGCATGGAAATTACACTACATTACCCTCAAATTTATTTCAGTTCCAGCATTCTGTGGTTTATAAAACTGGTCAAAATAACCCTCTTCTGTTATGCACTCCATAGGATCTTTCACAAGTATCTCAACTATTAGAAGGAAGAACGAGAAAGGCTGCCTCATTGTCTTTAAAATGAAGATGAGGGGTGTCTGGGTGGCTCAGTGGGTTAAGCATATGCTTTTGGCTTGGGTTATGATGTCAGTATCCCCAGATGATGGCCCATGCTGGGTTCCCTGTTCCTCCCTCTCCTTCCGCCCCTCCCCCTGGCTCATGCTCTCTTACTCGCTCTCTCAAATAAACAAATAAAATCTTTTTTAAAAAAGATGAAATCTCAAGAAAGCAGGTAAATACGATTCTGCCAACAATCTCACAATCTCAGCAACATCATAAAACTTCAGTTAATTTAACCACTGGATAACACTGTAGTATGGTAATATACTCCATGAAAGGGCAAATTTTTCACCAGTAATTGGTAAATGAATAAATGATGAAATGAATGAATGAATGAATAAAATATCCTGAGTTTTTCACTACAGTTAATTCAATTTGAAGGGTTATCCTTTATTCTGAAATAACCTTATCTGTTAATCCAGCTAATATCTTTTTTCATAAAATGAGAAATTATTTGCTACTATTTTTTATATATTCCTTATTTGACAGAATAAAAATTTTACAGGTCTCTTTGCATCTCTTCAGCCTTCACTTTTTGGAGAGGAGCAGGAGTTATGGCCACAAAGTATCAGTTTGGGATAAAGTGAAATATGAAAAAGAATAATGGAGCGGAATCTTGCAGATGTGGATTCCAGGGTCAATCTGGACACTATTAGCTCGGTCCAATTCTTCTAATTTGTAAAGCCAGAGGATTACACTAAAACTATATTCCCTAAATATCCCTAAGAGCTGGAACATGGAATGAGTTTCACCCTTACAGTCTGATATTTGTCCTGTCAATCATCACAACTACCAAATGACAATGTCAGGATACAAGCCTGGGATATAAATATTAGAACGCCAAATCTTATTTAAAAATAAACCACATCCAGGGGTCCTTCACCCCAAGATGACCCAGGTTTTGGGACACCTCTTCATAGTCCCCTCCCCACAGACCCTAGGCACTTTTACTCTTTGACAAACAGGTCCCGGAGGCGGTCCCATCCGGATTCCGAGTACTCGGGCTTTGGGACGTTAGAAGACAGCTTCTGACTCTCCGTGGGAGCCTCCGAATCGGCGGCCACAGCCCCCGCAGCAAAAACCCGAGGGAAAGGACTCAGCTGCCTGCGGGGGAAACTCTGTGGCGCTGGCCGCCGCACCTCCATGGCCTTCTCCGAACCTGCGGATAGACACATGCTTGGGTTCTCAGAGCTGCAAGTCCTCCCGGAAACACGGTGGGAGGACAGTAAGGATAACTGCAGTAATGAGTCGGTGAGCACCCACCTAATCTGCTGCCAGCCTCGTCGCCACAGCTCTGGACATCCTCGTCCTCCGCGCCGGCGCTCACTTTGGAGGACCTTGGCTACACAAGACAGGAAGTCCCACCCTCACTGGAGCAAAAGCCAATGGGCGGGTAGACTGCGGAGCCCTAGTCAAAATACTTCCGGGTGGAGGCGGGACGAACCCCGGCGGTGTTAGGCCCGCCCCCCGGAAGCGAGTTGACCGCGAATAGTCACCTTCAGTACTGCGCCGGCCGGCTTCCCGTCTGTTTTCTCTGGCTCTGTCGGTGTCTTGGGCCGCACAAACCGGGTCTAGGGCAGACTCCAAGCGGCCAGATGTTGTCACAGGCTGAAGTAATTTAACGTGTTTAAAACTCCGGAAATTCCACACGAATGAAAAAGAAAGTGCAGTATTCAGTACTAGTGGAGTGGGAAAGGGAAAGACAATTTGCACAAATACAAGCCCAACCTGTGACCAACGTGCCGAAGCCTCCCGACCTGGGCGGACACCACCCATAGTCTTCAATTCTGGTTTCTGGAAAGAAACGTGGCATTGAAGATAGGTCTTGGTACCAGATACACCGAGATTTCCAGAACGTTTTTTTGAAGAATCAGCTTTGGGTGGTTCTTCATAAGATGGATTTTACTCCCTTTAGTTGATATGCCTACTATTGCTCGAAAGGCAGGACAACTTATGGAATTTCTACCAGGTGTTTTTCTTTGATAATCCAGCAATAATATCAGTGCAGCTTCTGCTAACGTATGCTTCGAGGTATAGTTTTTATTAAAATGCATGCATTTAAAATATTCCCAAACTGGTTTGTGTAACTTCATTTTACTGGCAACCAAACATAGTCCATTATTTTTTGTCAATCCCTACCCCTCCTTTAATCCTTTCTAGATGTAATTCAAAACTGCTAAACTCTTTAGTAGAATACAGCAAATAGAATTTTGGAATTTGAAAAAAAAAAAAATTGGGATTTGATAAGGTCCAGAGGAGTGCCTGACTACAGGGACTACCTTAATTAGTGACAGTCATCTGGGAAACAGGATTAGATTAACTCCCATCATAGCACTTACTATATTGCATCACAACTTCCTATTTGCTGATGTGTCTCAGTAGACTAATTCTGAGTTCACAGACAAGGTATATTCACCTCTGTAGGTTCAGAACCTAGCATTGTGTCTCGCAGGTATGCTGGTGAATGAAGAATTTAGATCCCTTTACTCCTGGCTTTGATTCTAGGTTGCTGCTTATCCCATATAGACATGGGTGGGCACCAGGATAAAGTTCCCAAGGCCGGAAAGTCCAAAAGAATGGCTGTGAAGTCTGCAGTCTACATGTAGAAAAAGTTGAATGCTTGTGATGATTCCAGAGTAATTCTGGGATGAGGGAGGGCTTGGAATCGTGGAGCAAGGATGTTGGGCAGTTACTACTTAAGTCATTTGTATACAACTCAAATGTCCCCAGGACTCACTACCCCATAGATACAAATGATGTCATATTAACAGGTAAATTTCACTAACTCCAGAGCTGCCTTCTCTGCTTCTTTGGTTAACTTTGGGAGCCTCATTTGTAAGTTTCTCTTTGCCATTTAGTAGTACCTCAAGAAGTCCCCAGACCTTTTGTAACTGCTCACTGTTGCTGCTATTCTATCTCAGTTCCTCAGACTCCACCTTCTGTCACACTCCTGCTTCTCCCAAGTCCCCAGGTCTTACTTTTTCTTACCACTAGAGAAATACTTTTCTTACTCTGTGATCTGGCCTTTTTGAGGGGTCTCAGAACAATGCCGAGTCAAAACGTGTTATGAGGTTTGCTTGGGTCATTGTTTAAACACAGCTCTCTCCTTCCTAGCACATGCCTTTGCCATCAGAGTAAAGGCATCAAGGAGGGATTTCACTATAGTCACCACACTATCTGGAACCACGATTCTCCTATTCAAAGCCCTTGTTGCTGAGTTCTACTCATGGAACTCAATAACTTCTTCCTCCATCGTGAACTTTCTCTCAGGAGTCGAAAATTTCCCTTTCCCTGCTAGGTTCACCAGATACTGCCTTGCTACATATGTTAGTTTCTTGTATTACATGTGACATAAACTGTTTTCATAAGTAGAAAGAATGAATTTTTAGAACTCTCCAAGAACCATTTCACTTACTCATCCCACAAAGCATAACTCAAATTTTATCTCTATGAAGATTCCCATCTGCATTAGATGGAAATTTCTTCCTCCTCTGAACTCCAAATTCACATTGTCTGCATGAGTAACTGGCCTTATGATTAAGGCATCATGTCACTTTAATCACCTTCTGCCTGTGATGCCTCTCATATTGTTTTTTTACTTTATCATCTCAACCACAGAGTCCCTTGAGGTTAGGGAGCCTGTTGTAAACTTTTTTTTAATCTCCCACTTTTTGTGCATAGTAGATGCTCAAAAAGTATTTGATAAATATTAAATGATTTGTAGTTGTATCCCTCTGCCTTACTCACAGCACCTTATCTCTAGATGCAGTAGGATTATCTTAACTGATGGCATATTTAGATGAATGGGAAGATGGATTTTTGTGTACTTCTGTGTGTTCTTGTTTGTAATCAGTGTAGGGGTCAAGGGTAGGAAATTACCTCTTTGGAGCCAAACCAAAGGAGCCCATTAAACTTTTTTCTCTTGGGACGCTCAGCCTGAGAGACAGAGTGTGACAGTGTCTGGAACTGCCCATAGTAGCACTCTAGAGCAGTCCAAAATTCTTGAGTTGTAGTTCCTGTAGGTTGCCCTACTTTCTATCCCTCTAGCTCTAGGAATTCTGTTTAGATTCTTTGAGATGCCCTCATATGCTTCTAATAAGTTCTTTTGCTTTAACTAGCTGGAAGTTTCTTTTCCTGGCAACTAGGAGAACCTGAATGCCACAGTAAAGTAAGGTGGGACACTAATGATGTCATACAGAGGATCCAGATAAAGAAAGGAAAAGCATTACTTGTCTTACCCATGTATTCCACTTATTCAAATAAACTATTCTTTTTTCTAAGAAAAGTATGCCCTTTAGCACTCTGAGAAGGAAAGGTAATGTGGGACCCAGCTATGTTTTTTATTTTTTGTTTTTAAAGATTTTATTTATTCATTTATTTTGCAGGAGGTGGGCAGTGCTTAGGGAGAGGGTGAGGCAGAGAATCTCAAGCGGACTCCACACTAAGTGTGGACGCAATCTCATGACCATAAGATCATGACCTGAGCTGAAACCAAGAGTCAGATGCTCAACTGAATGAGCCACTCAGGCACCCCAAGACCTAGCCAGCATTAACAACAGACAACAACAAGCTTCAAAAGTCATGGGGATAAAAATTATTTTCAAATTTTCAAAAACATACATACATTTCTCTTATTGTTACACACCATCCTCATACCACCTACACTGAGGTAAACAGAGAAGTATAAAATCTGAATAACATTTCCTGAATTTAAATACAAAGATGCCCTTATTGACTGTTCAAAGAGCAGATAAGAATCTGCATTGCTCCAACTCTTAAGTCTTGTCTAGACCCCCTTAGGAGCCAATGGCTAGTCTACCTGTAAATAGGATCTAGTCAAGTCAACTGCCTTCATCCATCCATCCATCCACCCACCCATCCATTCTTCCAATAATTCTTTGTATCTACTGTGCGAGGCACTGTACTGGATTATAGAGACATCAAGATGAATAAAACATGATTTCCTACCCATCAAGAAGCCCCCAGAACAGAAACAGAAATAGTCAAATAACTACAGTGCGATGTGATGTTATAAAACAGGCATGAGCAAAGTTTTATAATAGCCCCTAACTGCCCAGAAGAATGAAAGAAAAGATTCAGAGATGGGATGTTTGAACTGGGACTTGAAGCAAAATGGGAAATTCCCAGGGAAATGCAGTTTCAGTTCCTAATCCAAAGGACAGAAAATTGTTTCTAGTTTTATGACAGGAAAATTAAAACACAGAGAGAAAGAGAACATCTACTGGGCCTCACACTGACAAGGCAAAACTACAGTACAACTCAGAAATCCAGACTGCTTATCGCTAGACTTCTAGCATCTAAAGACATGGTCCCCATGAATTTTTAATACTTAGAAACAAAACATCCAACTTTCAATGTCTCCCTTATTTTATGCAATGCTCTTACCAAGGACAGTCATCTCCTCTAAGAAAGTCCTCAGACTTAAACTTTTGTGGAAGGAAGTTTAAAAAGCCAAATACATTTCTCACTAATGGAATAAAATCCCTGGTTTTATATGACTGAACCTCACGTCTATTAATTTTGAAACCAACTAATACTGAACAGCTCTTAAGCAAAGGAAGAGTTGATTTCAATGTGGAAAAGTTGGCCCAAGGGACAAGGGTGGTTCTGAGTAACCAGACTCTGTGGGTTTTCATCTAAAAAGTTTTCTTCATTTTTAACTATGTTAGAAAGAGCATCCTGAGAGATTAAATTACTACCCAAATATGTCTTTCAAAAAGGGAAGAAAGGGGAAAGGAGGTACTGAAATATCTCTGACTTAAGTTAAGTGTTCAAGTTGGATGGTCTCAACTCCCAGTGTAACATTTCATAGGTGGAGACTCCTTGAGGTCCCTGCACACCTTTGAGGATATGGACTGCTGCCAATCTAAAGAGGAAAAAATATTAAGGGTGTGCAAGGAGTGAGGAAGAGCTGTTGTTCTATGCACAGCTTCATTAAAGAGGACTACTTCCTAAATTTATTAAGAGGCTTTTGTCTTTTTTTTTTTTTTTTAAATAGAGAAACATGTGTGTGAAGGCACAGAAGGGGAAAACTTGAAATCCAATTGCAATAATTACTCATACAATTGGCCCCTTTCTCTGTAGCATTATAGAAACCTCCTGAGTACCAAAAAGCTTATGGTTTTACAAAAGAGAACTGCCCCATCATTGCATGGTACAACTACTGCTTCCTTAGACCTTTCAAGAAATGATCCCCAGGTGTTTTTCACAAACCCTATAAGACCTCCTACATTAAAATACAGTGACAGAGATCAAACCTAGAATAACTGCAGAACTGCGGCGGTGATGGGTTGTACTGGTTCCAAATGATTAATTTTTCTGTTCCAAATAAGGGGACAAAGTATCATCCCACAGATGCAGTCAGTTTCACAGTGATGGACATACACGTATGGATGTCTGTAGGCACAAGCTGGGATTGGTCTTAAGAAAATAAAAAGCAGAATTGGGTTCAAAACCCACGTCTCATGATTCCTCGTCCTTATTCAGCCAAAGCGTTGAGCTGCTTCATGTCTGTATCATACACATTTTGGATCTTTCTCGAGAGTGGCTCTGGGTGCAGCATGATAAGGAAAACCAGTTATTTGGCTTGATAACAGTATTCAAGGTAGAGGTGCCACACTCATGGGAAGCTTCTCACCACGGGTTCTCTGAGGGCTGCTGCCAGGAAGGACCGTGGTCCGATGATGACTACTAGAGTTCAGTTTTCAAAATTTTGGGAATAATCTGATCATAGCCTTTCCTTCTTGTTACATTGTAAGACAAGAATTTAGAGTATTCAGTCAAGAGGCTGTCCCAGTAACAGGTGACATCTTCCATCTGCAAATGGTTCATAATAAACTGGCTTCCCCTAAAAATAAGATTAACAAGAACATTTAAAGCACAGCACTTGATAGTAATAATAGCGTACATGTGGCTGCTTACCTTGTGTCAAGCACTGTTCAGAATGCTTAGGCTTTATGTGAATTAAATCTTGATTCTCAGAGCCAACCCTATAGATATCCTAGCCACACATACGCACTTAGCCATAAAACTTAATTTTTTTTTTCTTAAAAACAAACACATACAGAGTGAATGCTCAGAAATTCTGTACTTGTTTAATTACCTCAAAGATTTCAGTCTACTTTGATAAAAGATGGGCTTGGGACATGTGAATGTGTGTCTTCCTTCTGGACAGCTTTAATTCTGATTATCTCTGTATAGTGAGGATGAAATCCAGATATTACCATGATAACAATATTCATACACCTTTAGCTAGGGCAAAATGGGGATGATAAAGTAAAATAGAAAAAGGAAAAATGAGCAGAACTTACCTTTCAGCAATTTCTTGAGCCACATCATCATTTGCTTTTACAAAATGCAACAACTCCCTAAAATTGAAAGAATTATTAGACTCTGAAATATGGACCAAACTAAGAAAGAAAGACCATATATATACTGGCACAAAAATAGACAAATAGGTCAATGGAATAGAATAGAGAACCCAAAAATGGACCCAAAAAATGGTCAACTAATCTTCAACAAAGCAGGAAAGAACATCCAATGGAAAAAAGACAGTCTCTTCAACAAATGAATAGCTACATGCAGAAGAATGAAATTGGGTCACTTCCTTACAGCATACACAAAAATAAATTCAAAATGGATTAAAGACCTAAATGTGAGACAGAACAGAGGCAGAGACCTCTTTGACCTCAGCTGTAACAACTTCTTATTAGACGTGTAGCTGGAGGCAAAGGAAACAAAAGCCAAAATGAATTACTGGGACCTCATCAAGATAAAAAGCTTCTGCACAACAAAGGAAACCATCAACAAAGCTAAAGGCAGACTATGGAATGGGAGAAGATATTTGCAAATGACATACCTGATAAAGGATAAATCTAAATAATTTACCAAACTCAATACCCAAAAACAAATAATCCAATTAAGAAATGGGCAGAAGACATAATAGACACTTTTCCAAAGAAGATATCCAGATGGTAACAGACACATGCAAAGATGTTCAACATCACTCATCATCAGGGAAATACAAGTCAAAACCACAATGAGATACCACCTCACACCTGTCAGAATGGCTAAAATTAACAACACAAGAAACAACAGGTGTTGGTAAGGATGTGGAGAAAGGGGGACACTCTTGCACTGTTGGTGGGAATGCAAACTGCTGCAACCACTCTGGAAAACGGTATGGAGGTTCCTCAAAAATTTAAAAACAGAACCACCCAATATCCTAGCAATTACCCTACTAGGTATTTACCCAAAGGATACAAAAATACAGATTTGAAGTGGTACATGCTCCCTGATGTTTAAAGCAGTATTATCAACGCTAGCCAAACTAATGTCCATTGACTGATGAATGGATAAAGAAATTGTGGTATATATACAAAATGGAATATTTTTCAGCCATCAAAAAGAATGAAATCTTGCCATTTGTCATGATGTGGATAAAGCTATAATGTATTATGCTAAGTGAAATAAATTAGCCAGAGAAAGACAAACACCATATGGTCTCACTCATATGTGGAATTTAAGAAAGAAAAGAGATGAACATACGGGAAGGGGGAGAAGTAAAAACAGAGAGAGTGAAACAAACCATAAGTGACTCTTAACAACAGAAAACAAACTGAGGGTTGATGGGGAGAGGTGCAGAGGGATAGGCTAGATGGGTGATGGGTATTAAAGAGGGCACTTGCTGTGATGAGCACTGGGTGTTGTATGTAAGTGATGAATCATTAAATTCTACTCTAGAAACCAATATTGCTCTGTATGTTAACTAACAAAATTTAAATAATTCAAAAAATAAAAACAGTTCCTTAAATTTTAAAAGAAAAAAGAAAGAAAGACCACAGACTGAGATCTACAATTAATCTCTAGAGAGGTGGATAATGGATTAGAGTCCCCTCAGGACCAAAGCAAGGACAACAAAAGCCCACACAGGCTAAAGGCAACCTGTTGTAGATTTGGGACATACTTGAGAAAATAGAGAAATGTTCAATGATACACATCAAAAATCAGCAGTGAAGAAAAATTTCCCTTTGGTCTCCTGCTCTCACCCCAGAAAAGGGCACTGAGCTTACCTTTCTGGCCCCCTTCCATATCTCTTCTTAGTTCCTCACATCATGTGAGAAAATTTGCCTCTGATTCAGTGGGATCAGTTCTCACATTGTGTCTGAAAGTCCCTTTGACAATATAACATCTAATATCCCTGCCTTTAGTCTTGGAGAGATAAGAGCTTTTCTACTGCATACCGTCTGAATGTTACATTTCATACTAGCATTAGAGAACTTTTTCAAATTAAATCTCGCTTATAGCCTAGCTGAATAGTGACACTATAAATGTAAACCAAGTGAGGAGAAAAAGCTTTCAAGGGAAAAAGTCATCAGTAGTAAATGTCTTAAATGGCTGGGGTCTAGATGCAGACTGTGGAAATCATTAGGCACTCTGCTAAGGGGAGGGCCACTCACTGGACATTGGAGAGATCTGTTTTGACGGGGATATAATGAACCCACGGCTTCAGTTGTGGATAGAAGAATTCGAGCCACTCATCACCCACATGGAAAACAAGTGAGCCACACAGGAAGAGGTGTTTGAACCGGAAACTTGCAGCTACACCTCGAAAATTAAACAGATACCTGGGAATGAAAGAGCAAGATATACTTGATCCTACATGTCTGCTGCCACAAATATGATCTTTTTCTTATTCCCTATTCCCCTTCTCGCCTTTTATGACCCCCTTCCCTCCCTTTCTAGTTCCAGTTTTCCAGGACACATCCACATATCCCTGTGGGTTTCCTGGGGCTACTGGCTGTTCCAGGGAATGACAGGGAGAGGGGGAAAGGAGGACTCTTTCTCCAGACAGAGCTAGATAGGCCCACAAGCTAGGAGCCAGACAGAGACACAAGCCTCAGATGGAGATAGTACCTTACGCTTTCCTACAAGCTTTCCTGGGCCTAATGTCTCTAACGAGTCATGGCTCCCCCAAACCTTGTTTTTCCCATATGGTACTCCACCAAAAGCCTCCATTGTTCCCTGTTCCCTCTTTTTCTGAAGTCTGGAGAAGACAATCAGGCATACATAACCAATCTTCAAAGAAATACCCTCTGGGAAAAAGCTAACTGAGAACATTTTCTTTTCAACATTTCTTATGCATCCCTGTCCCCAACTAGAGTTGCTTCTACTCTATACTTCTTACTCTGCAGTGTAATTAGCATTTACCTCTCTGAATCCCCCTACTTCCTCCTGACCTGCTTTTACCTGTTCACCTAATCCTTAGTCCTGGCATTGAATTATAATATTTCAGTTACATATGCTTTATTCATTTTGAAATGTAAACCCTTCTTAGCCTGATAAATACTTCATCTAATTTCAGCTCTCACTTGAATGGGGTGTGGAGAGAGGGAGTCCCACCACTTTACTTACTAGCAGCAAGGTCTATGGAGGCAGGGACCATAATTATCATTGTCTCCGCGGTTCCCACAGAACCCAGCAGACAGCCTTGTGCACATGGCATGGTCTCAGTAAACAACAACCAAATGAATGAACGGGACTTTCATAAACCCCAGCTGGGTCCGAGTATTGAAGTTGTCCCCCAAAATGAAGCTATTCCAAATGCAACAGGGAAGCCAAGAGTCAGGAGTCCCGGAAGTCTTACTTGTATTTGCAGTGATCCACAAGATGGACATCCTTAGCAGCTGGCTTCCCCAAGGTATCCTTTAAATAAAAAAGAAGTGATTAGTATTGAGAGTGGTAGTATTTATTGAAGACCACAGCGCAGCAAGCACTGTTGAGCATTCCATCAACATGACCTCATTTCAGTGTCCTGAATAAACACGTTCAGAAATGTTATTATCTTATTTTATAGCTTTAGAAGCCTTGAAAAGTTGAGAAAAGTTGAGAAAAGTTGAAAAGAGACTTGCTGAGGAGCACGTGGGCCTAAGGAGAAGAACAAGGGTTTTAACCCAGGGCCTGTCTGATTTTAGAGTTTAAGCTCCAAGGCCACGTGGATCCTTCTCTGAACTTAGAGGTCTTCACCTACAGCATGTTTGATGTTGTGTAAATTATACATAGAGGACGTTACAGGTGGTGGCTAGCAGGCTTGGAGGTGTAACCCACACACAGATTTCATTGGGGATGCAAAGTATTTAAAAATAAAAATTCAAACGATTGCCAAGCTATTTCTTACAAAAATCCAGATTTCCAGGTTTCCTTATAAAAAAAAAAGGAAGATCTGCTAAACTGGGCTCCCATTCCCTTGGCAGCAATGACTGGACCTTTAATGCTCTCTCCTGCTTACTCCTGTGGCCCCAGGGGCATTTGCGTTTGAGACCCCCATCTATATTCCAGCTATCCTGCCAGATGGTAAACGTCTTAATGAAAGAAATAAGTCTGGTTTGCTTTTTCAGGTTCCCACAGTAGAGGCTGAGCTGAATGGATACCTTTTTCATATTCTTATTTTTCAACATAGGTTCTTAAACTTTGGTCCTGTTTGATTAACACTATCAAATAATACATCTCAGATATGCTTAGTTGTCCCACAAGAAGTTTAAAACTGTTTTCTTATCATCCTCATGTGGTACATGGAAATTTCCAATGAGGACATTTAGGATTTAAAGTTCTTTCAACAAGGCAAGAAGTCATAGATTTGAAAGGACAGAGATAAACTCCAACCTGACTGTCTCCACCTTACAATTCACCTCCCTGAATCCCCCCACTTCCTCCTCCCAACCTGATTTTACCTGTTCACCTAATCCTTAATCCTGGCATTGAATTATAATATTTCAATTACATATGCTTTATTAATTTTGAAATGTAAATGCTTATTTTTAAACAAATGAAGATGCCTGGACCCCATCCCAGAGACCTCTCTGATTGGATTGTACCGTCAGAGTTGAGAACCACTGGTTTAAACCAGGGGTTGGCAAATTACAGCCCACAGGCCAAATCTGGACCACTGCTTATTTTTGTATACAACCCCTAAACTAAGGTTATTCTACATTTCAAATGCTTGAAAAATATCCAAAGAATATTCATGACATGTAGAAATTACATGAAATTCAAATTTCTGTGCCATAAATAAAGTTTTATTGGAACACAGCCAGGCTCATTCATTTACATATTGTTTCTGACTACCTTCACCTGTGATGGCTGAGTTAAGAAACTACAACAAGCCCATTCAATCCACAAAGCCTAAACTATTCACCATTTGGCCCTTTTCATAAAAAGTTGGTGTCCTCTGGTTTACTCCTTCAAAGTGGTAAAAAACAAAACAAAAACACTACTCATAATATGGCCCAGAAAAGCAATGTGAGTTTGAAAAAATAATAATTTACATATATGCTAATACTGGTTTGTGGAACTTTCTCTACATTCATCTACCACTGAAAGGAATCCTAATCTGGAATTCTACCCAGGTGGCAATGTTCTTTGAATGAGAATGTTCACTGCTCTGGTTCTATTGAGATGACTGGTGATTACTTTCATAGATTTCCAGGCCTGGTTTTTGGTATATTCTGCGTCAACAAGCTTTGGATTTTTCCGAGATAGAAGAATGAGAGGATCTCGTTCTGGACTTGTCCTGTAAAAAGAAACACGTGACATAAAACAATGTGTCCCACACTGGAATACTCTTCCCAATCTCTGAAAGGTAAGCAATGCAATTACCATACACAGAGACGGATAACTTATTGGTTATTTTAATAGCAGAGGAGGGGGTTACTGGGCCCTATGGCATATAGGTGTTCCTGGCTATTCTCTACTTTACCCTTCAGGGACAGGGAATATTGGGCCCTTTTTTGCTTGCATCTAATCTTTAAGATTATGTTGTTCTGGGCACTACAGACATATCCCAGGGAATGAGTTTCCTTTTAGCAGGGTTCATGAAACCTCTATAATCATTAGTATGCACAGCTCTGTGACTAGAGTGATCACCCCTCCCCCAAATAGCTACATGACTTTTGTTGTCTGTGTTCTGTACGGTCCAACACAATATTTAAATTAAAAAGAAAACTGAAGGGCTTAAAAACCTGAAGATTATACGTAGAAAAAGGCCTAGTTATGATGCAAGTAGCAGATGGTCTTGACATTTGAGGGGTCCTAGAGTCCCTGTGGACCACTCTCTAGAAAAGTGTCCATATCCCCATATAATTTATAGACAGTCCTAAAACTGTTCAAGTCCACATACAATACCAAGTTAAGAAGCTGTGATCTCAAGATCTGAGAATCAGAGAAGTTGATAAGGACCAGTAAACAGTGGCTGCTGGGCCCGTCTGCATTCTCAAGTTCACTGCCCAAGTAAATAGAAGGTGTGATCTCCAAGAAAGATTGACCAGGAAAACAACAAAACCTTTCTCCCTGTTGTGTTCATGTGTACAGGAGAGATTCATCATGTATCTGCATGCTAGGTACTGTTCTTGGCACTGGAGATGCAGGTCTGAGCAACATAGAGAGGGTGCTTGCCCAACATTTCTCTCTCCCTCCTCCTCCCTTTCTTCCCTGCTTCTGTTTCCATTTCCACCAGTCTCAGTCTGTGCTTTCCATCACTATTTAGCAGCCCATGGCCTCATGAGAAAGATAGTCAGGAGAACTGGTGACCGTTCCTGCTCTGCCATTAGCAAAGTGACTAGCAGAGGGCCAGGTCAGAAGCTCCCTATAGAAAATTATAATCTCTGAGGCAAGAGGACAACTCAGCTGTTCTCTTCAGCATGTACTTGATGCCCAACACACTCAGGGCACTCTGTTAATACCTGTTGAATGACTAGATGAATGAACTTTACTTCTTTTAATTTCAGTTCAATTAAGAGTGACTTAGGCAAGAGGCACTTGGGCAGCTCAGTCAGTTAAGCATCTGACTCTTGATTTGGGCTCAGGTTAGGATCTCAGGGTTGTGAGATCAAGTCCTGAGTCAGGCTCCTTGCTGGGCATGGAGACTTAAGATTCTCTTCCTCTCCCTCTGCCTACCCCCTTTCCCACTGGAATGCATGTGCACTCTCTCTTAAAAAAAAAAAAAAAAAAAAAGTGATTTGGGCAAATAATCGGAGTTCTTCTCTCGTCTAAAATTCTATGATTCCACATTTACTTCTTAGCTATCCTAGCTTTCTCCTTGAACTACAGTTCTTCACATCCTCAAAATTACTTGTATCTTACAAATATCTTTGTAAAATATCAGAAAATATAGTCACCTTGATCCTCGGAAATATGCTGTAGAATTTTTCTTTTTCCATGGCCACTGTGCTGCTGACCTAAAATTAGATTTCAATTAGTTTCTGTTTTTCTCTTAACTATATGAGGATGTGTTTTAACCATTTCTGAAGATTAGTTCAGAACTTTACATTTTCAATTAAGTCTGACCCAGACTCTCAAAAGAAAAAGCCCTCAGTGACAGTTTATTACCCTTTGTTGTTACTTCACTCCTTTGGAGATGCTAGCCAATAATATCTACAATCCATACCTCCATTAATAAATTAACAACACTGAAAGAGAAGTTCCCAGGGCACCTGGGTAGCTCAGTCATTGAAGAATCTGACTCTTGATTTCAGCTCAGGTCATGATCTCAGAGTCCTAAGACTGAGACTCACATCAGGCTCCACACTCAGTGGGAAGTTGGCTTGAGATTCTCACTCTCCCTCTGCCCCACCCCCGCTCAGGCACCTGCACATGCACTCTCTCTCTAAATCAACAAAATCTAAACCACCCCCACCAAACTCCTAAGTTCTAAATGACATGTTTAGGGCTGTTAAATCCTACATCACAATGAGGATTTCTTCTCTACTTTAACTAGAGTGCTGCTGTTGATAAATTTAGCAGGCAAAGAGAATTGCAGAAAATATCAGAAACTGAATTAAAGGCAAGAAAGCAAATCACTCCTGGACTTCAGTTTTTGGAGGACACGCAGTATCACCAGAAATCTGCCTGATGTTCCAAAGTGCTCCATCAAGCACTGTACGAAATGCTCCATCGAAGTCCCTGAAACTCAGTCTCAGTACACATTACCATGACCAGCTTTCCTGGCTGAAACTGCTAGCTCACGGATGCATCATTCTTAACTTCCTTCGTAGGGACCCTGCACAGAAGTTGCCCAGTGTCTTCCTTGAAAAAGGAGGGGAAGGGCTGAACTGGAGTTAATGAGGGATTGGTGGGCTACTTACCATAACAGAGAGACTCAGGATATAAACTTGTTAGGTAGAGATACTTTTAGATACATAAATGTCACATTACTCATTTTCTCTCAGCTGAGAGCATTGCTCATTTTCCTGGCCTATCTTATAGCTCTTTCTTGCTGGACCATCCTTACCCGGTTCTCCATGCCAAGGCCAGAACGATCTATTGCTGTGCTTCATATGCCCTACCCCCACAACAGAAACACCATAACTCTGGGTTATTTTTGTTTTGTGAGATATTTTTTTAGGGGAAAAAAATGATATATCCTCATTATAGAAAATTCTAATGGAAAAGCATAAAGTAAAAGTGAAAAAAAATCATCTTGAATCTTCCCAATCCTACTTTTAGCAATTTAACGTTTTCACAAAGAATTTCCTTCCTGGGGCGCTTGGGTGGCTCAGTCATTAAGTGTCTGCCTTCAGCTCAGGTCACAATCCCAGGGTTTTGGGATTGAGCCCCGCATCAGGCTCCTTGCTCGGTGGGAAGCCTGCTTCTCCCTCTTCCATTCCCCCTACTTGTATTCCCTCTCTCGCTATCTCTTTTTCTGTCAAATAATTAAATAAAATCTTAAAAAAAAAAAAAAAGAATTTCCTTCTAGTCATTTCTTTATATCAGCAGTTCTCAACTGTTGGTGATTTTGCCCCTTTCTCCCAGAAGACATTTGGCCACAACCACAGACATTTTGATTGTCACTACTGGGGGACTGCTACTGGCACTTGGTAGACCAAGGATGCTAAACACCCTGCAGTGCACAGGGAAGCCCCCTGCAACAAAGAATGATCCAACTCCAATTTCTCAAACCAATACTGAGAAACCTCGCTCTACATAACAGAGATCCTATATATACATATATATGCTCATTCTCACAACCTCTTGAGGTGGGTTTTATTATCCATATTTTACAGTTGAGGTTCTTGAAAGGCTAGAGTCACACAGCTCATAAGAGCCAGAGTTTGAACCCAGAGTCCCTTTACTTCACACTCATGCACAATATTCCATTTTACACCCATGTCATAATTCACTTCATTACTTATTCATGGGCTTTTAAGAAGTTTCCAACCTTCTGCTTTAAGAAACAACACTGTAGGGGCGCCTGGGTGGCTCAGTGGTTTAAGCCTCTGCCTTCGGCTCAGGTCATGATCCCAGGGTCCTGGGATCAAGCCCCGCATCGCATCGGGCTCTCTGCTCAGCAGGGAGCCTGCTTCCTCCTCTCTCTCTGCCTGCCTCTCTGCCTACTTCTGATTTCTCTCTGTCAAATAAATAAATAAAATCTTAAAAAAAAAAAAAAAGAAACAACACTGTAGTGACAATCTTCGTGTACATATCTTTACATACTTGTCTAATTAACTCTTTGGGATAAATTCTAGAAGTGAAATGGCTGGGTCAAAGACATGAACATTTTATATTTCGATATATGTTGCCAAACTACCTAACAAAAAAGTATCAATTTACACTGAAATTTTGAGTATAAATGTCCTTAGTCCCTGGGAAAGCTGCATTTAATATACACAGACTTTGTGCCATTTCTGTTTTCTCTCTCCATCATTCTTTCTACCCACTTACCTACCCCTCAAAAGACCTATGTTGGGACGTTTTTCCCTAGGCAAGTGTTAAAAGTGACACCCTGGTGCTGACTCAGACCTCTTTTATTACCACCCTGTGACAGTACAGACAGAAATCTTTAACTCTACAGAAACACTGAACTCTTCTACAGAGTGAAAAGTAAGTCAGTGGGGACAAACTCCCCCAAAACTAGAAAAATAGAAAAATAGCAGGCAGGCATCAATGTAGATAAACTAGCAGATTATTAAAGTTTCACATTAAGAAATGAAATCACATGGCTAGAGCTTCTGAATGGAAGGCTTTAAAAAATAAAATTGTAATTCTGTGATCATACTTTTTAAAAAGATTTTATTTATTTGAGAGAGAGAGCATGGGAGAGGGGAGGGAAGGGCAGAAGGAGAGGGAGAAGCAGACTCTCCACTGAGCAGGGGGCCTGATTCAGGGCTTGATCTGGGGACCCTGAGATCATGACCTGAGCTGAAGGCAGATGCTTAACGCACTGAAACACCCAGACACTCCATAAATAAATTCAACTGAAGAAAAGAGGGGAAGATACTAAAAAAGAAAAGTATGTTCTTATAAGCTTAGATTTTAAAACATAATCTATCTCCCTAAAAACTTCTTAGTAGTTTACAAGGTAGGGGGAGGGCACAGCAACTACACAGTGGAGGAATTGGCAACACCTTGACCAGGTGATCAAAATTAACATCTCCAAAGAGGCGTGGATGGTCGCAAATCACTTAGGTAAGTAATCAGGCCGGGGTGCAGGAGCCAAATCTAATCGTGAGGAAACAGACAAAACCAAACTGAAGAACATTCTATAAAATGTATAGCCTGCATTCTTCAAAATGTGAATGTTATGAAGGAGAAAGACAGACTGAGGAGCTGTTCAAGATCACAGGAGACTAAATAGACGTGACCACTAAACGCAACACACGAGCCTGGATTGTATCCTGTGCTGGAGGCAAAATGAGCCATATCAGATACTACTGGCATAATTAAATGTACCAATATTGTTTCCTGAATTTGATCATTGCAGCATGGTTATAAAAGAGAATATTCTCGCTCTTAGGAAATACGCACTAACAAATTAAGATGTACAGGGTCATAAGGTGTACAACATACTCTCAAATAGTCCAGAAAAGAACAAATTGTACATGTATTACATATGTAGCCTAAAAGTCTATCATAGAAAATAATGAGGTAAATTATTATCCACACAATGGAATATCATGCAACTGATAAAAATAATGAGGTTGTTTCATACATACTAACATGAAAAGATTTCTAAGCCACACTGACTAGTTGGTGGGAAAGTTGCCAATGTCAGACATACATGTTTACAACCATGTATAGGCTTCATATCAGAAAAAAGCTTGTTTTTAAAGAATTAAGAAACAAAGTAGAGAGTGCCTGTCTGGCTCGGTTGGAAAGATCAGCATTCAAACTCAGATGATCTGTTTCAAGAGCCATGAGTCTGACTCTTGATCCTAGGTCAAGTCATGATCTCAGGGTTGTGAGACTGAGCACCTTGTCAGGCTCCACACTCAGCACAAAGCCTGCTTAGGAGTCTCTCCCCCTCCTTCTGCCCCCCCCCCCCCAGCTCACACTCTCTCACTCTCTCTTATTAAAAAAAAAAGAAAAAAGTGGATGTATAGCGGGTCAAAAAAGAAGAATGTGAAGAATCTGAAAAAAAAAAGTATTAGATTATTAAGACCAAGAATAACTTAAAGAAAAACTGGTTAAAGGCCTTATTATTTTTCCCTTTCAAAATTTGTCATTCAAAACCAGAATCTACATAGGAAATGATGGCCTCAATGTCTGGAGAGCATGGGTAAGATTAACTGGTAGTGCAGACACCTGGACTTCAGGCCTAGATTGGTTCCTGACCTTAACCAAGCTACTCAATCTCTCTGGGTCTTCCTTCCCTCATCTCTGAAATAAAGAGTTGAAAAGGACAATTTCCAGTTCTAGTTCTATGAAGTATGAGACCACAGTATCTTAAAAAATAATTTTGAGGGCTCCTGGGTGGCCCGGTCAATTAAGCATCTGATTCAGGCTCAGGTCATGATCTCAGGTTCTGGGATCAAGGCCCCACAATGAGCTCCATGCTCAGAGGGGAGGCTGCTTGTCCCTTTCCCTCTCCCTTTGCCCCTCTCCCCCAGCTCGTGTGTGTACATGAGTACACGCACTCTGTCAAATAAATAAATAAAATCTTAAAAAAAATTAATTTTCAAAATACACCTACTGAATAACAGACTCATTTTTTTACCTGGTGGCTCTACTTGCCACTGAAGACTGCAGCCCTACCTGTTTCTCAGGACTCCAGCCTCACCTTTGACTCTCCAGCCACATGTGGTACAAACAGGTGACAGATATTTGTGGAAATAAAGTTGAATTAAATTTTTGCTTTCCCGGGACACCTGGGTGGCTCAGTTGGTTAAGCAGCTGCCTTCGGCTCAGGTCATGATCCCAGCGTCCTGGGATCGAGTCCCACATCGGGCTCCTTGCTCGTCAGGGAACCTGCTTCTCCCTCTGCCTCTGCCTGCCATTCTGTCTGCCTGTGCTCGCTCTCTCTCCCTCTCTCTCTCTCTGACAAATAAATAAATAAAATCTTTAAAAAAAAAAAAAATTTTTGCTTTCCCAATACTTGAGAAAGACCTATAAAGACTGTATTTCTAGAAGTATGCTCATTAGGTACCAATGTTGATTGAATCGTTAATGCAAAATGTAGCCAGGTAAGATATACCTACAGTTTGGATGACCCAGACAATCTAAATTCTGAAACGACAGCAGATTGAGTCAACAGGCCCAGGCATGTCTCAGTCATGAATCAGGAAGATCTGGCATAAACTTGTACTTGAGATACCTGTGGGACATTTATGCCCTCCCCATCTCCACCCCCAGGACTTAGCTCTAAATTATAAAGTGCATTTATGTTCCTCCAAGTAATTCTCTATTCTCCTCCACAACATGGTCATTCATTTTTTTCTAATTATGGAAGGAATTAACTAGTATTTGGAGAATCTTAAAAATACAGAAAAATTTAAAGAAGAAAAGAAAGGGTTCCTATAATCCTTTCCACAAAGGCACTTCTGACTTTAGGGTAGGTTCTTCTGCTCTTTTCCTATGGATATGTAAGTATGTTAGACACATATAAAATTGCTTATGCTAGAAGAAATTTGTTTTGTTTTGTTTTGTTTTTACTTAAAAGTTAGTCATTTTAAAGTAAATAATTGCGTATACCCTACTGTTTATTTCAAGAAGACCCACAAAGAAGGACAAAGAAAACCTCTGTATAGGACCTACCTTACCAGATCTTCTCTGAAAAGGTCCCACCGTCCAAGACCTGTAGGATAAATTGGCCAAACAGCGGGTCCCCCTTCCCAAAATGTCCAAGCAGGATACATGATATCATGGTACTCTGATGTCTTCAACAGAAACAGAAAGGGTTTCGAAATCAGTCTCAGAGAGAGAAGAAGCAAACTACTGTCATGCTGCAGGATCTGGACAGAGGTCTTGATCTAGTATTAATATTGCCACACATCTATTTTCCCTGGTCTGCCAAGTCTACACTCTAGATATTAAAAGGCAAAAATGACCATGGGCTAAAATTCATGGGCTCACTAATCCCAGAATTTGAAATCTCATTAAAAGTCAATTTTTCCAGTTACCCAAAGTTCTGTTTTTCTAGAGGACATTATTATACTGTTAGGGTTGTTAGTTTAAGGGAAATGAAACACCTAACTCTGAATGATCATATAAATCTCTCATCTTTTAACGGCTATTACACTTGTAGTGTATACTGTCTTACCAGTTCCTGATTATTTCCCAAGTGGGTCTTTTGAGAACAAGAATCACAGTGCGATGGTTAAGAGCATGGGCTCTTGAAACAGAACATCTGAGTTTGAATGCTGATCCTACCTCTTTCCAACTCCAGGCAAATTTTTCTATGCCTCAGTTTCCTTTACTTTATGACAGGAGAAATAATAATACCAATAATGTTATCTATCTAATGGGCTTATTTTGAATATTAAATGAGTTAGTACATGTGAAAAGCTTAGACCAGTGTTTGGTACGTGGTAAGTACTCGGTAAGTGTTAATTAGTATTACCTAATACTGTGGTACTGTGGAGCTCACACTGGTTGGCCAATAAATTCTTGGTTATTTGTTGGTCAGGGCCAGAAGTGCTGATGGGCAGGATGGGGGAAAGGGATATTATCCCACATCTTTCAAAAAAAGTTTAAAACCATTTGTTCCCCCTTTTTGTGGTTAATTCTGTTAAACTTCTGGCCACTGATAGACCTCTATCTCTTCAGTTTCTTCACTGGGATTACACATGCAATATGATGTTCACATATTCTCAAATACTTTTAAAAAATGATATGTGATTCATCAAGCAGCTAAGACGTAACAGCTGCTCAATAGAAGCTGAACAATTCCTAAAAGGTGAAAGACTAAATTCCCTCTCTAGGGACTAGGAGTCATTGGTTAAGAAAAAAGAGAGGAGGGGCCCCTGGGTGGCTCAGTGGGTTAAGCCTCTGCCTTTGGCTCAGGTCATGATCTCAGGGTCCTGGGATCGAGCCCCACATTGGGCTCTCTACTCAGTGGGGAGCCTGCTCTTCCTCCTCTCTCTCTCACCTGCCTTTCTGCCTACTTGTGATCTCTGTCAAATAAATAAATAAAATCTTAAAAAAAAAAAAAGAAAAAAGAGAGGAGATGAAAAGAAAGTTAGTATACTGATGGTCATACTTTACCGTCCACCAAAACAACAAATAAATGACAAAAATAAATTCCTTATTGACGTACATGAGGTCCTCTATCTGTTCTTCTGGAAGGGTTTTATGATAAACGAGACCAAGCACTTTTGAGAAATGAGGCTAAACCATGGGAAATGCAACACCAATGTGGCCTCAGCCCACTTGCAACACAGGAAATAAACAAGTCTAGAGAGAAAGTAAACTGCGATAAAGAAAAACTAAGGATAAAATGTCCCTCTTTGGAGAAACCAAATCAGAGATGGTGTGCCTTTTCTCAAAGTCCGTAGGGTTTTCCTAAGCCCGCTCTTCCCCCATAGAATCTTCCATCCATTCTCTTTGAGGCCACCCCCACCAAATGTGTTCATGCCTAATCTCTAAGGAACTATCCCTGCCAATACATATTTGCAAGAACCAGAACACTGAGAAGATATTAACTGTCCCAAGTTCTTTAAGTCCACAGGTGTGAGCTAGTACACGTATTCCTCCATAACTAGACCGGAAGATGACCCTCTCACATACCCCTCTCGGATATCCAGGCCTATCCCTTCAACATAGTGCTTAGGCACAAACTGGGTGGAGTTATCTACCACCTTCAGTTTCACTGTTAGCCATGTTGAGCCCCTGGGATAGACTGACAGATAGGACAGACAGGACTATATATATGGGAGCTCAACAAATATTTTTTGAATAAAGATGTTCCCTAACTCCAAGCCCATGAGGTCTCTTAAGCCACTTTCTCCCATGCTCTGTAGGATATCTTGAACTTTGCCCTCAATGTCCTATTGGTTCTTCAGGCCTCCATCATTCCCTACCCTTCATCCATAGCCCTGTAGATACTTAAGCAATATTACTCACATTACCCAACTACTTGGTTTTATTGCTCAGCTACTGTGAAGCTAAGAAGGACACAGACCAATTCTTGGAACCCAGGTCTCGTCCTCACCACTACCCAACAGACTCAAGTCACAGGACAATCATCTCCTACTTATACTTTAGAGGACCACCCTCCACCTCCCCATATGGCTCTTCCTATACTTACCTTACTGAAGGAGAAGACTGGAATGGCAGGTTCCATCCATTTAGGAACCTGAGGATAATCTCGTACATTAATCACCATTTCCATGTCCGGAAGCCGCCCGATAACTTCCAAAATAAAGTGTTCAACACCACTACACCTGCCAACCAGAAATACCACAAATTTACCATACTAGTGCCTGCTATAGAACAAAACAGGGTCTCATTCCCACCAATGATCTGAAAGCCAGTGTTCAGATCATTGGCCTACTGCAAAGTTTCCCAAAAGCAATGCTTCTAAAAAGACTTTTTCTACTCTTCTATATTATGCAAGTTCTTTCCTAGCCAGCCTGCTTCAGCTTAGAATAGTTAACGAAATTTTCCAACTAGATCATAAGTTTGGAGGATGTATTGGTACTCCCACCACCTCTCCTCTACACATTCCTATTTTTTTAAACTTCCCTTTTCATTTAATTAGTAAGTAGATACAAATTTTGATAGGAACTGGAAAAAGCTGGTTTTCTAATTGTGTCCCTTGGGCTTTGCATCTCACAAAGATTCTTTTTTATCTCCACCATAATTAAGTCTCATAATTTAGGAGGAAAGATAGGAAAACTTTTATTGCCTTCAAGTTGAGTACAGAACACTATCAAAATCAGTTTTGCAAGCCAGAAAAGGAGAGTTATGTACACAATTATGTTTATACCATACTATGGTCTATTAAGTGTTCAATAATAGTGTTTTGTCTAAAAAAACAACATATATATCTTAATTAAAGATACTTTATTGCTAAAAAATGCTAACAATCATCTGAGGTTTCAGGGACTTGGAATATTGATCACAGATCATCATAATAAATATAACAATAAAATTTTAAATATTGAAAGAATCACCAAAATGGGACACAGAGACATGAAGTGAACAAATGCTGTCAGAAAAATAGCACCAATAGATTTGTTTTATGCAGGGTTGCCACGAAACTTCAATTTGTTAAAAGAAAGAAAGAAACAAAGAAAGAAATGCAATATCTGCAAAAATGTAATAAAAGTGAAACAACAATAGAACAAGGTATGCCTATATAGCTTTCTGGTTAGACTCTCCAGGAATCCTCAGGGGATTTTTGGAAAGAGAGGATACACTAGCAGCTCAGGTCTTCTGCCCCATTCTTTGAGGTTCTGACTAGCACTATCTTGGGGGGAGCATTCCAAGGTTCAGCCAAAATTTTCCAGCAGCATAGAAATGACTGATTTAAAATACTGATTTATATATAGAGAGGTTACTGCAAAAAGTATCAGTGACTCATAAACAAAGGAAAAGATGCTCAACTGTTAAGCCCAAGTTTTCACGTCTGAGAGACCACCAAGGAGCCAACACCAATGCAAGCACACGAGGGTTTATTTGACAAGCTTAAGCTTGGGACCACGTATACCCGACACAGCGGAGTAGGGACTTGGATCCCGAACCAGATTATAGTCAGAGTTTTAAAAGGCAGAGTAGGGGTGGACTCGGCGGTGGGTGAGGACAAAGGGGATATTCAGAAGGGCTATCAGGGTAAAGAAGACTGTCAGGATACTGGAGGTCTGGTTATTATCAAGCCAAGGCCATTTTTTCCTCTAATGAGGCACTGACATGAAGACAATTGGGAGTTTCCTGGTGGAATGTCACATTCCTCCTATCAAGTGTCCTTGTTAGTGAGATTTAGGTTTAGAAGAAATTTAACTTTATTTCCATTTCCTTCTGTCTCAGCCTCCCTCAGTTTTATGGAGGGGTGGGCGACATTCCGGCTTGAGGAACTGAGTTATTTGCCTCTGGAAATTGGGCTATTGATATTATAGCTTCTTTGTTGTAAATCTCTAGGACATTTGTAAACCAAGGGAGACTCCTGTCTTGCAGGATTGTGATCTCTGCAAGTTAACTATTTGTTTTTCTTTTAGGGCAGCCAGGGGTGGCTGAGGAATGTCACACATACTGTGGAGGGGAGGGGAGCGGCTGGAGAGGGAGTGCAAGGTGCCAGCTTTTGCTTTGTCAAGATGGCTGTACTTATGTCAAGGCTAGACTCCAGATGGGTAAAGCCTTGTTTTTCCTGGCCTCCACACACCAATATTAAAGAAATGCATCAAAGGCACCTGGGTGGCTCAGTGGGTTAAGCCTCTGCCTTCAGCTCAGGTCATGATCTCAGGGTCCTGGGATGGAGGCCCACATCAGGCTCTCTACTCAGTGGGGAGCCTGCTTCCCCCTCTCCCTCTGCCTACCTCTCTGCCTACTTCTGATTTCTCTCTCTGTCAAATAAATAAATAAAATCTTTTAAAAAAAAGCACCAAAGCCAAACTTGTAAAAAGAGAGAAAGAAATGGTGGTTACCAGGGGATGGGGGGATGGGGGGACAAGACAGAAGATTATTTAAGGGTACAAACTTACATCAAGTAGTAAATAAGCCCTAGAGATCTCATACATAAATGTGATTACAAACAACAGCATTGTATTATAATCAAACTTGCTAAGAGATTAGACCTTAATTATTTCAACTACTAAAAAAGAAAGGATAATTATGTAATATGATAGAAGCGTTAATTATTGCTATAATGGCAATCATATATAATATGCAAATATATCAGATTCACAAGTTGTATACCTTGAATTTATACAGTATTATATGTCAAATATATTTCAAATAAAAACAAAGTATCACTATGACAAAAAAAAAAGTGCCAAAGCTAGATGCTAGTCTTCCCTAATCCGATTGCAAAAGATCAGAGTCCAATAATACACAGTATTGATAAGAGTATGAGGTGTATTCTGAGCATGTGATACAAGGGTCAGGTAAATGAAAAGGATGGGGGAAGGCACAACTTTGGGGTGGTGGCTGGCTCAGTCAGTAGAACATGTAACAGATCCTGGAGTTGTTGAGTTCAAGCCCCATGTTGGGTGCAGAGATTACTTAAAAGAAAAAAAATGTAAAAAAATAGAAAAGAAAAGAAAAGAGACACAACTCCTTTGGAGGACAGTTTTCTTCTATTTATCAAGATTTTAAAAACACATTAATTGGCCTACTTAATCCTACTTCTAGGAATTTAGCCTATAGATATAACTACATGAGTACTCAAAGGTATAAGTACAACCCATTGTTTGCATCTGTTAAAATTCAAAGGGGAGGGACGCCTGGGTGCCTCAGTTGGTTGGAGGACTGCCTTCGGCTCAGGTCATGATCCCGGAGTCCCAGGATCGAGTCCCGCATCGGGCTCCCAGCTCCATGGGGAGTCTGCTTCTCCCTCTGACCTTCTCCTCGCTCATGCTCTCTCTCACTGCCTCTCTCTCAAATAAATAAATAAAATCTTTAAAAAAAAAAATTCAAAGGGGAGTGGTGGAGAATAAAGTAAATGCCCACTGACAGAAGGTTGAATAAAGAAATCCATACAATGGATTATTATGCAGTCACGAAAAAGTGAGATGTGCCCTATATACTCTTAAGGAACAATTTCAAATCTACTATTAAATGGAAAAGAAAAGGAAGTTGCAGAACAGAAGATACAGCATGTTCTAATTAGTTATGAGTTTAGATAATTGTATAGGCACAAACTACTTCTGGAAAGATATACAAGAAACTTATAATTGTGGTTATCTTTTGAAAGGAGGATTCAGGGACTACACATCTAGGGGTTAAAGGTAGTAGAGAAACTTACTTTTCCTTGTATATATTTTGAGGTTATCTAAATATTTTACCATGTGCATGGAAAATTCCTTTGATAATAAATAAATAGAACTGGTTAAAAAGTGGAAAAATATATTATTGCTGTACATTTATATTTAACAGCTAAAATATTTAACATTTTTTTTCATGTTTAGCCTTCAAAATATCACTCTTTCACATCTTATATAATTCTATTTATAATTCCATTTATATAAAAATCCAGGAAATAATCTATGACTGAAAGCAAATCAGTGGATGCCAGAGGACAGGGGTAAAAGGATGGCATGGCAGGGAGGGTCTGGGCAGAAGGACTGCAAAGAGGCACAGGGAAAATTTTGGGAGCGACAGATATGTTCATTATCTTGATGTATACATATATCAAAACTTAACAAATTGCCATTGCAGCAAAAAGAATAAAATATCAAAAAAAAAGGAATAAAATACCTAGTAATAAATTTAACCAATAAGGTAGACGACCTGTATTCTGAAAACTGTCAGACAATGATGGAAGAAATTTAAGATGAAACAAATAAATGTAAAGATGTACCATACTCATGGATTGGCAGAATTCATGTTGATAAAATGTCCATGCTCCTGAAAGTAATCTATATATTCAATGCCTCTATCAAAATACCAATAGCATTTTTCACAGAACTAGCACAAATCATTCTAAAATTTGTATGGATCCACAAATGACTCTGGATAGCCACAGCAATCTTGAGGAAGAAGAACAAAGCTGTAAGTATCACGATCCCAGGTGTCAAATTATACTACAAAGCAACAATAATCAAAATAGTATTGCACTGGCACAAAAATGGATTACTAGAACAGAATAGACAGCCCAGAAATAAACCCACACTTGTATGGTCAATTAATCTATGACAGAGGAGGCAAGAATACAAAATGGAGAAAAAATAGCTTCTTCAATAAATGGTGTTGGGAAAACTGGGCAGCTACATGCAAAAGAATGAAACTAGACCACTTTCCTACACCGTATACAAAAACAAACTCAGAATGGATTAAAGACCTAAGTACAAGGCTTGAAACCATAAAACTCCTAAAAGCAAACAGGCAGTAAACTCTTGGATGTTATTCTTAGCAATATTTTTTTAAATCTGTCTCTTCAGGCAAGGATAACAAAAGCTGAAATAAACAATTGGGACAACATCAAACTAAAAAGCTTTTGCACAATGAAGGAAACAACAAAACAAAAAGGCAACATACTAAATGGAGGAAGACATTTGCAAATGATACATCTGGTAAAGGGTAAATATCAAAAATACATAACTCCTATAACTCAACACCAAAAAACAAACAATCCAATGAAAAAATGGGCAGAGGACAGGAATAAACATATTCCAAAGAAGATGTATTATGTACAGATGGCCAAAAGACACAGGGAAATGCAGATCAGAACCATAACAAGACATCATCACCTCACATCAGTCAGAATGGCTATAACCAAAAAGACAAGAAATAACAAATGTTGGCAAGGATGTGAAGAGAACCTTCATGCACTGTTGGTGGGAATGCAAAGTGGTGTAGTCACCATGCAAAACAGTATGGAGGTTCCTCAAAAAAATTAAAAACAGAAATAACCTTATGATTTGGTAATTCTGCTTTTAGGGGGTATTTATCCAAAGAAAACAAAAATACTAATTTGAAAAGATATATATACCCCTATGTTTACTGCAGCATTATTTACAATAGTCTACATATGGAAGCAACCTAAGAGTCCATCAATAGATAAATGGACAAAGTTTATATATATATATACATATATATATACACATACATAAAACCTTTGTCCATCTTTTCAAATTAGTATATATATAAGTATATATTGTATAGTATATATATTATATAAAGTATATATTTTATACTTATGATAATATATATGATATATGATATACATATCATATATATAATGGAATATTAATCAGTCATAAAAAAGAATGAGATCTTGCCACTTGTGACAACATGGATGGACCCAGAGGTTATTATGCTAAGTGAAATAAGTCAGACAGAGAAAGACAAATACCATATACCAAAAAGACTTAATAAATATATAAATAAATTCGTATGATTTCATTTATATGTGGAACCTAGAAAACAAAATAAATCAATGAACAAAAAGCAGAAACAGACCTATAAATACGGGGAACAAACAGATGATTGCCAAAGAGAAAGGGAGAGGGGATGGGGAAAATGCACCAAGGAGACTGGGAGATACAGACTTCCAATTATGAAATAAATAAGTCATGAGGATAAAAAATACAGCATAGGGAATACAGTCAATGGTATTATAATAGTGTTGTATGGTTAAAGACAGTAACTACACTTGTGGTGAGCACAGCATGGCATACAGAGTTGTCCAGAATCACTATGTTGTACATCTGAAACTAAGGGAATGTTGTGTGTCACTATGCTTCAATAAAAAGAAGTCATGGGGAATATATTCAATAATACTGTAATCACTTTGTATGGTGACTGACAGTAACCACATGTATCACAGTAAGCATTTTGTAATGCATATACATGTGGAGTCACTATGGATACACTTGAAACTAATATAATATTGTATATTAGCTATACTTCAATTAAGAATAAATTAAATTTGGGGGCTCCTGGGTGGCTCAGATGGTTAAGCATCTGCCTTCGGCTCAGGTCATGATCCCAGGGTCCTGGGATCGAGTCCTGCATCAGGGTCCCTCCTCAGTGCAGAGCCTGGTTCTCCCTTCTCCCTCTGCCATTCCCTCCGCTTGTGCTCTCTGGCTCTATCTCTCTGTCAAATAAATAAATAACATCTTAAAAAAAAAGGAATAAATTAATTTTTAAAAAAGATAATGAACATAAACTTATGAAGTTGTATGCGCAGTTTATGTCAGCCATACCTCTCTAAAGTTATTATTTTAAAAATACCATTATTCTCCATCTTTGAAATGACAGATCTCCAGTCATTTAATTACATGGTGCTCTGGTTCCTCAGCAAAATCTCTCAGCTCATCCTTGAAATGCTGAATTTACATTTTACTTTGTTCAGGAATAAAATTTTTTATATGCCTTACAGGCTCCTCGGACTGGGTGAATTAAAAGTATCCAGACTTAGAAAGATACTGTTTTTGGCTAGATGGGAATCTGAGATATTATTCAACTGTGTCCATTTTATTAAGGACACTAGTTCTGAGTATTTCATTTTGTTTCTTTTTTGCTCAAATCTGTTTCCTTAGTTTTGTAGGTAGTTGAGATAGGGAACTTTCCATGCATTAGAGATACAGAATATTTTATTGTCAATGAAATGTCCTGTGCTCCCTTCAGAACATTTCTACGAGCTCATGATTCTGACCAAAATGTTCTGAGGTCTGGAATGAGAGGTATGTGCCTTTCAGAAATTTTCTATTTAATTTCATCTGGAAATTGTTCAGCTAACTACATTAGGTAAGCTTTTAAAGTCTAACAATGTCTATACTCCTATTTTTTTTCTCATTTGTAGAAATTAGAAATTCCTCTACACTCATAATCTATAAAGTCTCTATTACTCCCAAATAATGAAAGAAATGCCTGTCTAAAATACCTCAGCAGGGGAACCTATGTGGCTCAGTTGGTTAAGTCTCTGCCTTTGGCTCAGGTCATGATCTCAGAGTCCTGGGATTGAGCCCTGCGACAGGACTCCCTGCTCAGCGGGGAAGTCTGCTTCTCCCGCTCCCTCTGTCATCCCCTCATGTGATCTCACTCACTCTCAAATAAATAAATAAAATCTTCAAAAAAAAATAAAAATAAAATACCTCAATAATTTTGCCCACTACTACCTTATTTACCCTAACACTTGATAACAAAAATGTAATTGTGATTACTTCAGGGTAGTAGGATATTAAGTGATCTTTATTTTCTTTTTTGTTGTTTTCACATATTTTTGACAATGAAAATGTAATAACTTGTAATAAAGTTGTTATTAAGAAAAATTCTTTATGTCCATATGGATGGATATTATTTGCACTACTGCTCATTTACCTTTTTTGGTTTTTAAGATTTTATTTATTTACTTGACAGAGAGAGAGAGAGAGCATGAGCAGGAGGAGGGGGAGAGGGAGAGGAAGAAGCAGACTTCTCACTGAGGGGGGAAGCTCCACCCGGGGCTCAATCCCAGGACCCTGGGATCATGACCTGAGCTGAAGGCAAATGGGTAACTGACTAAGCCACTCAGGTGTCCCTCACTTACTTTACTTTTAATGACAGAATAGAGATTGTTTAGAAAGATCTTGGGTAGGGGAATACCATGACCTCTGAGTTTTATACTTTGTAATTTTATAAAGATTTGTGTTAAAAAAAAAAAAAAGGACTCCTATAAGGGAGATTTCTCATTTATTGTATAAATATATAATGCTACCTACACCCAACCTTCAGGCTCAGTCCATGACCTTCCCTAATTGCTCCCAACCCTCAGCCCACTGATAAGTTACCTCAACTCTCACACCTGAATTCCTGGCTGGGGTAGTCTGCGTAATCTGCAGCCCCAGTTACTCTTGTCTTTCCATCACCTTTCTCCAAATACTCAGTATCTAGAACAATACTTGACTCATGATAAACACTCAGTGCTTCTCCTCCTTGAGCCCAGCCTATTCCTGCTGGGTTTCATCAGCCCATTCCCTACAGCTTCTATACCTGGGGAAAGATGAGCAGGGCAGAGCCATAGCCAATACAATCAGTGATGTGCCCAAGCCTCAAGGAGAGGAGACAGACTTTAATATAGGAGAAAGAGGGGGCAGGAGTTGGCAAGAAAAATCCCCAGGTAAGAAGAGCTTGTCACTATGTTCTGGTCCCTCTGAAATGTGAGGAGAGATTCACCTGTGGGTCCCTTTAACTAACTTCTCTATGAGAACAGTATCAAGTAAGCCCATAAATAAGAAGGTTGAAAGATATATCTACCTCATAATTCTTACCTTGACGGGAACATGCAGTCATTCTCTCGGTATAATCTGTTCTTAATGATCTGATAGTGGGTCCCTAGTTTCCTTCTGACTACTTCCGCCATCATCTTCCTGGAGATACCTCCTCGGAAAGGAGTCAGATCTTCTTCTATGACCCTGGGAAAGAATGTGAATCATCAAGGAAAGCAGATCAAGAAAGTGGTACCATTCTACCTACTTTTTATCTGTGGGTGTAGATTTAGTATTAGAAAACAAAGTAAACCAGGGAAAGAATAGAAGGCAGGAATGAGCAATGTTTCCCCCAGAAGCACACAGGTAATCTAAATCAAAACAACAAAGCCACAAAGAGGAAAAAGCAAGTCAACTTTTCTTCTTCCTCTCTCCATCTGGATTGCCCCTCCTCTGCTTGATGCACATTCCTCCTTCAATACTCACACAACACCCATGTCCTCCCAGTCACTGCAGTCCCCCTAACCTCCCCTTCTCTGATTCCCATAGAAGGTATGATCTTTGCCTTACAGTCTGACACTCTCTGATGTCCTTGGTCTCAGACTGACTCCCTTGCTCGGGTCTGTTTGACCCCCACTCACCACACATACTCTAACAGTTTGACAGCAGTAATCAGAAATTACACTATTTTGTATCCCTTTTAAAGTTCATTATATAGTTTTTCAATAAGTATCTTAAGCATTAGGTGAATTTTTTGAGGAGTCATAGAACAACACAATGAGGAAATAAAGGACCCTGTTATTTAGCTGATGAGGAATCTGAGACTCAGAGAAGTTAAGTGACTTGCCACAGGGATAATTAATGGGACATCTGCAACTAGAACCCAAGGCTGCTAGTTTGGGTTTGTTCATTTTGATTACTCAAAGGTTACTTTGAGTAATCTTTCTTTCACACTACCCTCTCAGTCATAATTTGCATACTTAAAAATTACCAATAAGAAATTATGATTAGGTTCATTTATAAACATGTTCATTCCACCGACAATATTTACTGAACTCTTACTGAGGGCCAGCACCAGGGATGCAACATGATTAAGACATAGGCCTTGATCTCAAGAAGCTTTCAGTCCAGTGGGGAACACGGACAAGTATGTGTAGCTAACTCCAAGGAGTAAATAGCCTTGCTGACACCATCTAGGCCTCTCCTATCCTAGTACATTTTTGTTCCTTAGAAATAGGAAATCTTATCTTTTAACAAGGAATCTTATCTTTTAACAAGGCATGCTTGGCCCTCTGATCACTGTAACCCAGGACTCTTGGGGATTTTAGGGGACTTCTTGTGACAAGCACTAGACTCTCAAAGACATATCAAAGAAATGAACTCACCCATGGTAGCAGCTGCAATTTTGACTTGAACATGGTTCATAATTCTCCAAAGACCTGTTAATTTGGTCAATATATACTTTCCATTTTGAACCTTCAAGAAGTGAAGTAAATGAGAGTTAACAAAATACCCTGAGCATTCTCATTTGCTGGCAGCAGGCATGCAGAACCAACAGATGGCCAAAACTTTAGGACACCCTTTCCCATTCCACTGGTGGAAACGAAACGCCAGGAAGAATTCATTCTGTAATTCTCCAGCACTCATGTCAAGTCTGCTCCTCTACTCGGGCTGTCCGGTGTCCAAGAAATTAGAAAATGTCCAAGTCTGGCACTCAGAAAGCTATGAATAAACTGGTGACACGTATTCTCACCTTTTACTAATCAAAGTGAACCCTATAAAAAGGATCAGTTAAAAGGCACAGATATTAATTCTCCCTTCATCTGTCTGGCAATTCACTAAGAACCACACACACACACACACACACACGCAGGCACGCACACGAGTTATCCCCCAGTGTGTTTTAGGGAGGAGCAGCGCAACTAAGCGCAGGCGACACCCGCTGTGGGTAAACACAATTCCCTCTCTTCCCCACCATCCCAATCCCGAAAGACGGGTTACTCTCCAGGGTCCTGGGCAGTAAAAGCAGCGCCAGCCACCCAAACGCTCTCACTCTCCGCTCCAAGGCTCCCCCGTGCCCTCTGCCCAGCTTTGCGCTCCAGCGGCCAGAGCATCAGCTGGCCGCCGGCCTCACCTGGGAGCCAGGGGGGTGGGAGGGCGCCCCCGGACCGAACCTGACGGCGCCCCAGCAGCAGGCTCTGCCCTGCCGGAAGCCTACCTGACTCCTTCTGGCGGCCGGGCGCTGGGGGCAGTAATAACAACAGCAGCCAAAGCCTTAGCTGCGGGCGCGCCCACCGCTCCATCGCCCGCAACCCACTGCGGAGTCCCCGCGGCTGCGCGGGCGGAAACTCAGCCCCGCACAAAGATGGCCGTGGGCGCCGCACCACGTGGGCGGAGGGCCGCCCCGCACAGAGATGGCGGCTCGCCACTCCGCGCCCCACCCCCCCAGCCCCCAATCCCAGTTTCTCTGGGAGGGCGGTGCGGGAACGTCAGCCTAATGCTCCGCCTGCAGCGCAAGGCTTGTCCAGCTGGTTTGTTTGGAACTAGACAGCAGAGTTAGCTGCTTCAAGTCACCAGGCGTAGTGAAAGGTTCAAAATGCATCTCTCTCTCTCCTCTCTCTCTCTCTCTCTCAGAAAATCGAAGCCCAGGAGAGAATGAATAAAAGGCATCCCCTGGGAAAATATGTCTAATGATGACAATTCCTTACATTCTGCAGCATATTTAAAACACCTTACTCTCTGCAGCCAGAAAACTGAAGATCAGAGAGCATGTTTTTTGCCCACAGTTACTGGTACAATGTAGGCTAGAAGTTGTTTGCTCAACATCAAATTACTTCTTATTAAATAGTATAGATTTGTTGAGTACCTGAATGTATAGAGCACTGTTAGAACCCAAGAGGTGGAAAATAATACAGCACAAATCTCTTTGTAATAGGATTTTATAACAATTGAGGTGAATTAGAAGGAAAAAAATCTGTGGGTAACCTTATACTGGGCAGTATAGGTTTATATATACACATAGGTATATATAGTTATCATACAAGCATTTACTCATTGTCTAAAATGTGCAAGGTAACATCTTAGGCTCTGTGGAAATATATGAAAGTACAAGATGAGATCTGTGTCCTTGAATTTAGAACTAGTGGGAAGGTAAATATATTTCCCCAAAGATTATTTACAACATAAGGCAATATGTAATTGTTGGTTTCAGGGGAGAGAAAGAAAGATCAAGATGAGACAGAAATTTGGAAAAGGGGTGGGAGGAGTCTAACAAAATGAAAATGAAATATTGCAGTTAGGGAATGTTGTTCAGGAGACACTAAAAACTGGGAAACCATAATTTACAGAAAGTGAGGGTAGAGCATAAATTGATAGTAGTGGAGATTTAGGATGTACACTGGAGAATGGTGAAAGATAAAATAATGTTGATTAATTAGGAACGGGTTATATTACTCACTTTTTGTTGAGTAGGCAAGAAGAGAAAATGAATCTTCAACACTATATTATACAAGACTTCTTCAGGAATACAAATGAAAACTTGAAATTCATTTCTTGTACTTCTGGAAGGTGTACAGTACTCAAAATGAATGGTTCATTGAAAGCACATAACTAAAACAGTGTGTTAGAGATGAACACCGCAGTAACCTTGGCTTCAAAGTTAGTCTAAAAAGAATACACCGGAGAATAATTTTTAAAACTTTAATAAGAGTTTTTATTTTCTCTAATTCCAGTTTTCCGAAATCAGAAGAAAATGGAAATCACCTTGTGTTACATCTTTGAGATGGAAATAAATCAGTATTTTCTGCAACTCTACAATGTTTATCTGTGTGAAAGAACAAGAGATTGGGAAATAAGTGGGCCCTGTACTCAGGAGGAATGAGCTGCATGTGAACCCCAACAATAATTGTTTCATTTCCTTAACAGATGAGGTGGTTTATTCCAGTGGCTCCCATATGTAAACCAGTGCCAGAGTCCCGGAACTACGAAAATCACAGATTTCTGGGTGCCAGCCACAAATTCAAAATGCAAACATTCTTGTTTGAAAGATCCTCCAAGTTTAAGCTCTTCCTGTTTCTTCAAATTCATTTCATGTCACATTTTCCTTTGCTCGCCGTGACCTCGCTATACAACTTTGTTTTGTTTCTCAAACGTAACAAGCTCTTGCATACCATAGAATCTCTGCATAAGTTTTGTTTTCTGTCTTGACTGCTTTTCCCTCCCATCTATGCCTCTCTGGTTCCTTCCCAACATTCATGTTTCTGCTGAAATACCATTTCCTCAGACACATAACCCCTCAAAACAGAACCTCCCTTTTTTTCTACCTTAACCCCTATTTGTCTCTGTAATACTTTTAATGTGGAATTATTCTATTTATCAAATGCTTCCCATTAGAATATAACCGCCAGGAAGCCAGGGACATATCTGTCTTATGCAGTAAGACAGTGTCTGGTCCACGGTAGGCACTAAATAAATAATTGCTGAATGAATGAAGAATGTTGGTGAGGCAGCAGAAAAGTGGCAAAGGAGTTTCAATGGAGCAACCTAGGAAGCAGAGCAAATATGAAAATAAATGTACAAAATTATGGAACTTTGTAATGATCTATGTTAGATTTTATATACTCATGCATGAAAGTTCCGTAGTATGCTAGGGCATTAAGAATATTTAGAATATTACTACCTTTAGTGTTTTTGATATTGGGCATTCTGCTACAAATTCTGGCTCTGCCACTTATTAACTGGGTTATTTTCAACAAGTTATTTAACTTCGCTTAAAATTTGTTTCCTCAGGGGCACCTGGGTGGCTCAGGCTTTAAGCATCTGCCTTTAGCTGGGGTCATGATCTCAGGGTCCCGGGACTGAGCCACGCATAGGGTTCCCTGCTCAGCAGGAAGCATGCTTCTCCCTCTCCCACTTTCCCTGCTTGTGTTCCCTCTCTCGCTGTCTCTCTGTCAAATAAATACATAAAACCTTAAAAAAACAAACCCTTGTTTCCTCTGGAAAATGGGAAAAATGATGGTATCAAAGCAATGTAAGATTTTTTTTTAAAGATTTTATTTATTTATTTGACAGACAGAGATCACATGTAGGCAGAGAGGCAGGCAGAGAGAGAGAGAGGAGGAAGCAGGCTCTCCACTGAGCAGAGAGCCCGATGCGGGGCTGGATCCCAGGACCCTGAGATCATGACCTGAGCCGAAGGCAGAGGCTTTAACCCATTGAGCCACCCAGGTGCCCCAAAGCAGTGTAAGATTTAAATGAAATATGTAAAGGTACTAGTTTAGTGTCAGACCCAGCAATAACTCTCAATAAAGTTTAAGTAATTTGTAACTGTGATAGATACTACATACAAAGGGCTTTCGCTTAAGGTGCTTAAAATCTCTGGAGCCAGGGATTTCAAACACATGCTCTTCTTGACACTTTTATTCTTCTTCTAATACTAAACTACTGGCAGTTTCTGAATTCATCATGTTTCCCACCATTTTACCTTTTTATCTGCCACTTCCTTTACTAGAAAGCTATTCTCCAACGAACAGCCTAATCATTCTTGGAGTCTTGGCTTTAAACCCCAAGCTCACAAGTTTTTCTTGGTACTGCCACCACAATCATCCCACAGAATTTACTATACTGAATAAATTACAATGAATTGCATGTTAATCTCTGACCTTGGGCATACTTTTGTTGCATTTACTATATTGTAATTAGTGTATTTTCCTGGTGTCTTGTCTCTTTCAATAGACTCAGCAATCTGTGCTATTTCCTTGTTTAACTCCAGCATCCATCCAGTCCTTCACTTCACATACAATAAGGGCACGACTGGGTGCTGAAGCATAACATCACGACTCAAGCTGCTTTACCTGGCAGTGACGTGACCTTAGGCGACGTCTCCCAACCTACTCTATCTGTAAAACTGGGGCAATAATTTGCACGTGGTTGTTAATGGTAGTCCTTGAGACAGCAAAAGACCCCCACGATCGTGCCAGTTGATCGTAGACGCCCAGGGAAGAAATACGTTGCAGAGCGCTGAAGGAGAAGGCGGGACCATGAGCCAACAGAGAAGGCGAGTCCCACTGCGCAGGTGCATGCAGGAGAGGGGGTGTGCCGGCTCCCCAGACCGAGTGTTTAGTTCCGGACGCCAGCTCGAGGCTGGAGGGTCTGGCAGTCGCGGTACTGACGTCATCTCCGTGCGCTGCCACGTCTGCTCAGCTCCGCGGTAATGGAGGCTGAGGATGAGTGCTGACCCGGCCCGGTTCTGCCTTTTACTTTAGCTCTGGCTCTAACTCTGGTACTGACGTGGGGCTGGGGCTGGGGCGGGGGCTGGCAGCCCGAAGCCTGGATACCTTTTCTCGACTCTCCGGGTGGGGACGGCCTGCGGACAACCAGCTGGTTTGGAGCGCTTCAACGCAGGGAGGGAATTCTCTTGCCTGGGGTCCAGACTGTAAAGCCACCGCGTTCTCTTAGGGATCCCGCCCCACCGGCCGGGCCTCTTCCATGCGTGAGTATATCGGGCTTCCGCGCTATGCGATTGTCTCGATCTGCTTCAGCTCCCCGGGTGGCGCCTCGGGAACCGCTTTGTCGTTTGTCCACTTGTAGGGGCCAGCCTGTTGAAGTTGTGGTCTCTTGTCATCCGCCTCCCCCACCTCATCCTCTCGCCTCTTCTACCCCAATTTTTTGCTCCCCACTTTTGTGTCCCTCGTTAATTGAGCAAGAACCAGCAGGCCTTACGTCCAGCGGTTTGAATGTTTTGTCCCACCTGGCGTTTCTTAGTTCACAGCCAAAGGCTGTTAGGAATAGGGAAGATCGGATCAATCTGTAGTAACATTTGGAAAACCAGGGTTTTTCCAGGATGCCGTTTTTCAGTCGTTAATACTGAAAGACAAAGAAATTTAGGAAGCAGGTTTTGGCATACATATTGGCGGACCCTCCTTTCGGCGAGGATCTTCATCTGTTACTTGTCTTTTAATCTTGCAGTTTCAGTAATTTCTAAGTGATTTTATACCAGTTTTTCTGTAGTGGGCATCTACTATCGCTCCTTCTGATGTTTTCACTCTAACATATGGAGTTACCACTTGAACAGTTTTACTTTTAAGAGTTAAAGACCAACTGGTGTATTTTCACCCATCCTGTCAGTCCTCACAACAACCTGTGTAGGGCAAAGAATATTTTTGAAGAAACAAACTCAGAGGTTAAATGCCTCAGTTACAGTCAGATATTATGTGGCACATCTGATCTCAGAACCCAGATCCCTTGATAACAAAACCTAACATTTTGGACAGTGCTGATTCTCCTGTATTTCCAGTGGTTTACTGTGGAAGATTACATATGAGTTGGAAATGCGTATGTTAGGCATTTCTTGTTAACGTCTACCTGATTGTAATATCATTTATATGACACAAGTCGACTGACAAAAGACACAAATTGTGACTTATCTAACGCTTAATAAAATTTAGATCAGAGCTTAGGCTTCTGACCTATTAGTTTGACTAGTCCTTTCATTAGAATAAAGTAGGTAATCCACACTGGAGGAGCATTTAGCTGAAAATCTGGTTTTACAAGGCCTACTTAGTCAGTTTTTCTGTTGTTTTGTTACATTGCCTAGTTTAAAAATAGTAAACTGATACTGAAATGTCTTTTCTTTGTTCAGAGTTGAAACAGCTTGACAGCCATTAACCTGGGTTGCAGCTACAGGTGGCACCGGAAGCAGACTGGTTCCCGGACATGCCCGGCGGAAGGAGGGGCCCTAGTCGGCAGCAGCTAAGCCGTTCAGCTTTACCTTCTTTACAGACTTTGGTTGGTGGGGGCTGCGGCAATGGAACAGGCCTGAGAAACAGGTAAAAAACGGAGTAAGACTGCATAATTTATAATATTCTCTGATAAGTGTGGCCAACATAGCAGTCATCTTGCTATTCAAATACTTGCTTATCAAGGTTATTTCTTGACAATGAAGTGGGAATCCTGCCCTTGAAGATTGAAAGCTCAGTATTTCAGAATACTTTTGAGTGGAAAGTTGTGATATGGGGCCCACAAAGTGAAAGCAGTCCAGTTCTTACTTACAGCTGATAATCCAACTTCTAACTTTGTTAGCTACTAAAAGAAGGGAGAAGAGAATTAAAGTACAAGAGAAGTGTTGTGGCTTAACTACTTACTAGCGCTCTTTTTTTGGAGTGAGGAAGGACAAATCAAAACTGACAGTTAACATGAAATTCTAAAATTAGAAGTCATATTCTGTCAAGGGTCTTAAAAATTATTTTGTTCAAAAAATTGTTTGAAATGAATAAACTGTCAGTTGTAACCCAAACATTATGAGCGGTATATGAGAATAAAGAATGTGGTCTTTTAATGGAAATTTATCTTTGTTCTTAATTTTCAAAAGTTAGGTTGAATTATTTCTAATTTTATCCAGGATAACTAACTTCATGAGGTATTTCAGTCATGTAGCAGTGGAAAGAGATGGTTTTTACTTTATATCAAGTGTTTGATCAAGATAATTTTTGTCACCTAATTTCTGCTTGCTTTCTGAGTAGAGTTTTCTCTTGCTTGGATTCTGATTTTCAGTACTGCTAGCAATCAGTACAACCGTTGCATTTTTAGGCCCTCCTGATGGTATTTGTGCACTTCTCTCTTCCTGGCCTGCCCTCCTTCTTTCTTTCTGACTTTCCAGCCCAGGTTCTACTCAGTCCTCAAAATCAGTTCTGATCTTGTTGTTTCAGTGGGGCTCTCCCCGAAATTCCTGTTTGAAGGGAATTTTCTAGGCTCTGATTCTCATTATACTAATTGTCAATCAAAATTTTATATTTATGTATGTATACAGAGTACTTATAATATATTCTAGAGTATTATTTTTTCACTCTGCTGGTTTTTGGATTTCCTCATGTTAAAAACAGTGATATTATCACAGCAGGATGTTGAAAATAAATGAAATAGTAAATTGCAACAACTTTTTAGAAGTTTAAATTTTCCAAAATTTCTACAATAACATGTATTACTTTATATTTTTAAGACTAAAAAAAGGGAATATGTGAAAATGCTTTTGAAGGTACTATATAACATTGATTTTGAGGTAGAGTATTTGAGTACATGCCTCAATTTTACTAATATATACTATCGATTTAGTGATTTAGTTCTTTTAAATTGCAACAGGAAATTGTAGCTGTGCCTTACTAGGATTATAGCTAGCTAAAAAATTCTAACTCTGCCTCTGTATTAACTCCAGCAGTTGTTTGTTCATTTTCTTCTACTTTGGCTTTGTGGATTCCCCTAGATAATTATGTTCTCAGACTGCCCCATGGAATCCCTCCTCAGGGTTTCAGGGACTGCTGTAGACTTCAAAGGGAGGAGGAGTTAGGTAGGCCTAGTAGTCCAGGCTTCAGGTTTACTAGTCCTTTTTTAATCAGACTAACTCCTTCTCTGTGTGTTCAGATATCAGGATATCGTGTAAAATGTCCTTTGGGGGAAAGAAAATGAAGTGTTCTGCTAGTAAAAAAAAAGAATTGAAAATCACATTTCTAGATGGTTTTTCCTTGGCCTGGTGAACATTGGAATCAAATATGGACCAAAATCTTCTTCAAGTTTGCAAATAGAATATTGGGAAGACCTAGGAACATTTGGAAAATACTTGTGCCCTTGAATGGATGTAGCTATGATCATGTATTCTTTTCTCTACCTTCTTTGTAGCTCTTCTATCCTGGCTTTCAGAGTTCTAGTTATGGTTGCCTTGATCAACTTCTCCACCCATTCTCCCATTTTAACATATTCAGTGGGGGTAGTAAGAAGAGGAGTGCATTTTTCATCATAATTTGAATAAAGTGAAAGATCATAGTTGTTCATGGCTTAAAAAATTACTGAAATTATTATTGAGTGATTATTTTGTGACACTTTTATCTAGAGAGGTTGTTTTGGAAGAAGATGTTCTATGTTTGTTTCTTGTTGGGAAAGAAAAGACCTAGAATAGCTTATTATGTAACACCTAGGAAGGGTTATAAGAAATATGGATAAAACCAGTGGTAGATGGCCTAGAAAATAGTTTTAGGAAGGTTGTGTACAAAGAAAGACAAGGTCTAGATGAGAACTTACTTCTGGAGTCTGTAGAGTACTGAAGAGAGAACTAGATAATTGTTTAAGTGTGACACAATTTTGGATGATATATTTGATTCTGCAAGACATAGGTCAGCTGGAGAAGAGAGCATTTGCATGTGTTTGTGGCATAATTGGTGAAGGTCAACTTGGGAGTGTCAGAGAGCTAGTTTGGTAACAAAAATCAAGATTGAAATCCATAGTTCCCTGTCCTTTTTTTTTTTTTTTTCCCTATGAAGAACAGGGATTTGTTCACAGGAGAAAGTGCTGAGATGATTGCCTTTAAAAAAGGAGGATATGCTGTGAATTTCTGAGTTTCCTAGAGAGCTTTTAGTTGAGGGAGAATTTTTTTTTTTTTAAAGATTTTATTTATTTATTTATTTGACAGACAGAGATCATAAGCAGGCAGAGAGGCAGGCAGAGAGAGAGGAGGAAGCAGGCTCCCTGCTGAGCAGAGAGCCGGATGTGGGGCTCGATCCCAGGACCCTGAGATCATGACCTGAGCCGAAGGCAGCGGCTTAACCCACTGAGCCACCCAGGCGCCCCAAGGGAGAATCTTATTTGAGAAGGACTAAGTGATTTTTTTTCTTTGTTTTGTCTTTGCATATACTTTCTTAATAATATGACCTAGGTATGTCCAAATGATCACTGCTTTTTCTATCCCTCCAAATTCTTTTTTATTTCCTTGAATCTTTCTTGCTTTATCCATATGTTAGCAAAACCTTCGTAAAAACCTTGGGTGCTGAGTCTCTAATGAGGCTTTCTGTAGACAGCATTTCGTGTGTGTTGTCACAGGTAGTTGCAGAAGGATTTAAGTTGCTTCCGTATGACTACACTGAAAAGGACTCTTGGAAATTTGCACCTGGTTTCCTCCAGACGTTGCCCCATGTACCTATTCCCTCTGCTGATTTTGATTTATATCCTTTTACTATAATGAACACAACTGTATGCCAGTCCTGTGAATCTTTAAGCCTGGGCATGATCTTAGGGACATGTAGCACAGTGTGAAAGAGAATACGTTAACATTGAAAAGAATTCTTTTTTTTTTTTTTAATTATTTTTATTAACATATAATGTATTATTTGCCCCCCCGGGGTACAGGTTGAAAAGAATTCTTTAAAGAGAATCTTGCATTATGGGTGAAGAAACTGAGGCTCAAGGATATAAAGTTACTTTCTCAAAGGCTGCTTTCACAAAGACTGACCTTTAAAGTTACTTTCTACAAAGAGTGTCAATAGTCCTGGTCTAGTCCTAGATAGACAGGATTATCCCACATTGTATCTAAAATGTATTTGTGCCATTTTGCTTTTTTTTTGCATCTATTTTTATATCCTGTTAGAGAAATACTTTTATTTTTCCTAAATAATACCTCTAACTAATTTTCTGAGATGTATAGACCAAGTCTGTTTATTTTAACTGTCTTTTTTTTTTTTTTTTTTGGTTTTAAGAACTTTGATTTTATCTATTAAGCTTTCAAATGTAAAAAAATTGTTCCTTTTCCCCTCAGATGCTCTGCATCATTTTATTTGATCTTTGACCCTTTGTTTTTTGGCTTGAAGTATAATAGCCAAGGCTGTGTGAAGTATCACAAATGTAGATTTTCTGCACTGTGTTTTGAATATTTCTTGACCCCAGCATTTCATTGGCTTTGTTAACAGCAGAAGCACATTAATCTGCTTTATTTGGAAAAAATTCTGTAAGAACCTTTTTAACCTTTAAATAATAACATAATTTAGCATACTTTCTCCCTTCATGTATTTTTGACTGAAGAGGTATAAGAATTTTCAGTTTGGGGGTGCCTGGGTGGCTCAGTGGGTTAAGACACTGCCTTTGGCTCAGGTTGTGATCTCGAGGTCCTGGGATCAAGCCCCACGTCAGGCTTTCTGCTCAGCGGGGAGCCTGCTTCCCCCTCTCTCTCTCTGCCTGCCTCTCTGCCTACTTGTGATCTCTGTCAAATAAATAAACAAAATCTTAAAAAAAAAAAAAAAAGAATTTTCAGTTTGTTCTAGAGTTGAGGCTCCTGACCTTATAATTTTCATAAGAATTTTGTATTTCCTTATCTCGTGATTAACAAGGGAGAGGGAATAGATTGCCTGTTGGCATTAATCCCTTATATTCAGGTCTGCTGACTTGTATGACTCCATAGAGCACCTTTTACGTTGTATTCTATGTGAGTGATAGCTCCTGGAGTTGTGCAATGGCCCATGTCCCAGAACAGAGCAGAGGGCTCCGATGTGTTAATGATTGGTGTATGATTGAGCAGGTGAGGTTGTGAGACCTACTGGTAGTTCACAATCAACTCCCTGGTAAGCTTGTTCTATTGGAATAATCTTTGGAAATGAGAGGAAGAAATTTGCATAGTTTTTTTTTCCCACCCTCTCCCTACCCATCCCTGTTCTTCCCTTCCAGCTCTTCTGAGATTCTGCCATGGTATTCTTTTTTTTTTTTTTTTTTTTTTTTAAAGTAGTCTTCTTGCCCAGCATGGAGCCCCACACAGGGTTTGAACTCACAACCTGAGATCAAGACCTGAGCTGAGATCAAGAGTTAGTCCCTCAACCAGCTGAGCCACCCAGGCACCCCTCTGCCATGCTATTCTTAACTGTTCAGAATGAGCAGAGTTTATATTCCCATAATTCACTTAAAGTACTATAAATTTCACATACTAATGCTATAATTCTATATTTGGAAATCTTAGAGTAGAAGGATAACGCGGATATTTTTCCTTCTCTGGAATCTTCTTTGGAAATATCCAAACCAAGCCTCTTTTCGTTGTTCTAAAACAATAATAGACCCTTAGATAGCTGTAACTATTCCCAGGTCTATAAACAATGGGAAAGTTCATTCCTTATCTACCCCAGTTTTATCATTTTAGATAGCCCAGCTATTTCTGACCTATATAAAAAAGCATGGAAGAGGGCGCCTGGGTGGCTCAGTTGGTTAAGCAACTGCCTTCAGCTCGGGTCATGATCCCGGAGTTCCGGGATCAAGTCCCACATCGGGCTCCCTGCTCGACAGGGAGTCTGCTTCTCCCTCTGACCTTCTTCCCTCTCATGCTCTCTCTGTGCCACTCTGTCAAATAAATAAATTAAATTAAAAAAAAAAAAAGCATGGAAGAAAGGACAGCTAGAAAATGGGGAGTAAAATCTCTATATTTTAATTTGTATTTTAAGAGATTTCTCTTTCATGACCACATTAGTCTGCTGTCTTCTCAACATAAAGGTATATATGTGAATTGAACTGGGAAAAGTACAGTCTCTGTCCTTAAGATTATGATCTGATAAAAAATATATACAAGGAATTTTGTAACAGTAATAAAAAGTATAATAATAAAGGCATAATTTAGATATAGTGGGGGCACAGGGGTAAGGTGAATTGGTTTGGATTGATTCCGTAAGCTTCATGAAGGATATGCTTGATCATTTAAAAAGTCTTAATGGATTTCATTAGTTAATATGTAAGTGAGGGGTTAAGGAAGGTGGTTTTGAGTGGTATTGCTGGGAAAAGTCATAGCATGTACAAAAGAATAACATATATATTCACAGATAGCAAATAGCATGGACATTCTATAGGTTGTATATAGAGGGGTGGCAAGAGATGGGACTAATCTGTTAAACAGAGAGCCTCATAGGACATACTAAAAATTTGGATGTTATCCTGGTGGCGCTAGAGAGTTATTAAAGGGTTTTAGGCAAGACAATAGCACTGTTAGTTTCACTTTAGATCTCTGAAGGCAGTTTGGAGAATTTGATGGAGTTAATTTTAGGGAGATTACTTCAGTAGTTTAGGTGGAAAATGGTAACTGCTTGAACTAAGGCAGTGGTTTTAGAGAGGAAGGTGCAGTGTGGAAGAAGCTTTACAAAGTGGAATATTTAAGGTCTAGCGAGCCATTGGATATGAAGAGGCAGAGGAAAGTTCTAATAATGACTCCCAGGTTTCTGATTTTGGTGGCTACTGAGTGGGCCATGAACTAGCGTCAGGATTATAGGAGGAGGAACACAGCAGTGTCCAGTAGACACCTTGATAACATGGATCTGAAACTCAGATTTTAGTTTTCAGCCTGTTAAAGATAATAGAAGCTGTGGCCACATGTTTAATCACTGAGAGAATGTGTGTAGAGGGAGAAGACAAGAGCAGGAGTTCCTAGGATAGAGTCTTGAGGGAAGGCCAGTACTTAAGTGTTAAGTGGAGGAAGAAGCAGAGGCCCTTTATGCTCTATAACACTGAAAGATTATCACCATTTGAGTTAACCATAGTTTCTCTTTCAGGAATGGTAGTGCTATTGGCCTTCCAGTCCCACCTATCACAGCCTTAATCACCCCCGGTCCTGTTCGTCATTGCCAAATTCCTGATTTGCCTGTGGATGGAAGCCTGCTCTTTGAATTTCTCTTTTTCATCTACCTGCTGGTTGCTCTGTTTATTCAATACATCAATATCTATAAAACAGTGTGGTGGTATCCTTATAATCATCCTGCTTCTTGTACTTCACTGGTAAGTCTTACTAGGCCTTTAACTTCTGTATGTTGCTTACCCAGGAAACTAGTTGGAAAGCCTGTGGGTACAAATTACTTTTGTTAATAATTTTTCTTCTAAAAAAAAGTTTTTCAGTTAAATCATGGATTACTTTCAGAACTGTAATCTCATAATATTATTAAAATATAAATATCTGGAAAGGTAAAATATAAATGAAAATGCAGAAAACCTTTAAATAATTTATCATAATATCAAGAGTTTTGATGTTTAGCTTTCTTTGCACTATATTAAATTTGTTGGACTTAAGGTGCTAATATGACTAAATTCCAGGAAATTTACCCTTTTAATGGCTATCTTAGGATAATGGTTGCTTCTATAACAAATAAACCCAGAATTGTATGATGCACCAAACACATAATAGTCTGAGGTAGTTGTTTTTGTTTGCAGGAGTAGCATGCTTCCATGTGGTCAATCAGGGAACCCAGACTGATGGACACTGTGCTGTCTTCTAGTATGTGGCCTCCAAGTTGACTGTGGCCCACCTCATTCAGCTAGAAAGGGGCAAGAGCATAGGGAAGTATAAAGGAGAGTTTCTTATGGGCCAGGCTCACACATGTTCACTCTTAACTACAGGGAGACTGGAGACTATAATTCTTTCATAGGATTTATTGTTACTATGAATAAGATTGGGTTCTGTTACAAAAATAAAATTGAGACAAGGACTAGATGTCTTTGCTGAAATACATCAAAATATATTGTAGGTTTCTTCTACCCTCTTTCCATTTATTTAAGAGAGCTGAGGTAGTCTTGATGCAGAGAAGTTCTCCATAGATGGGTATGTAAAATAACGAGTAAGACTACTCAGGGTACTTTGTACGTAGATGGTTGGCAGTGGCAGATTTGGATGGAAATACGCTCTAGGAGAAAGAAGACTGTTATGCTGCATAGTTTATATATGTGTTTGGGGCTTATCAATGATTAGAAAATTAGAATTTATGAGTGTAGGAACTGTATTTCATCTATTCTTCTTTGGCCATGGTGTTGTAAAATGAAGAGGCTGGATTAGATGATTTTTAAGGCTTCTTCCAGCCATGTAGCTCTATATGTAAATTTCTCACTATCTTAACAATGGCATTGGCAAAACATTCATTAAAGTGATCGCTATTTTTTGCAAGTATTATCTCATTTACTCCTTCTTTTAAAAACAGGTAGGTACAAAAAAAAACCCCAGAAGACTGGTACTACTGTCCCATTTTATAAATTAGAAATATGAGACCTAGAGATCACAAAACTTGTTCAAAATCACATAGTGACAAAGTGAGTACTGTCACTCCCTGCTATGCTGTATTTCCTATTACTTATTCTGTGTTTAATCCATAAGTACTTTTGGGTAGTTCATTATTTAGTTTTCACTTTGACATTCCATGGAAACCTCAGTTTTTGAATTTTCAGGCTAATCAAAGAGCTCTTCTGTCAGTCAACCATTTCTGACAAGAGTTCTTTTAAAAGTCCCCTACCAGTGTTGCCTTGCAAGGGAGCCAGTGCTCCTGTCATAATCAGGAAGCTGCTGCTAGAGCTGCTGAGTCCAGAATTAATGCTTCCTTTCCTCTGACTCATACCACCAAACATGGGTGCCTTTTACCCTGCCCCTCTCCCCATTTCACTCAGTTCTGGATTTATGTAATGCTCAAGGTTGGCAGAAACTAAGTCAAATCTAGAACTTGAGTTGCAAGAAAGTCTGGAGATGAAGTTTTTCATTTTCTGGTTTGTGCAATAGCGGAAGGCACACTTGAAGCAGGTTATCCTGTGGACTGGCTCACTTATCTGCTACATATGGTCCTAGCTCACACAAACCGTAGCGTTTAATTGTGAAACTAAGAGTAACATCTGTGAAATAGCAAATATGATAAGATTTTAGCCCATCAGTCTGAAAGGGGTCTGAATCAGTAAGCTGTTCAAAGATTAATGGGCCGCAAGAGACCTGGTTACTTCCTGTCACTGAACGTATTCAAACATGGGAGATGGCTATGTACCTGAGATGCTCTAGAAGGGACTTAAATCTAAACTAGTGGTCTAAATTTTCTTCATTATGTATGTCTGACTCAGAAATTGATCAGATTTAGGGGCGCCTGGGTGGCTCAGTGGGTTAAAGCCTCTGCTTTTGGCTCAGGTCATGATCCCAGGGTCCTGGGATCGAGCCCTGCGTCAGGTTCTCTGCTCAGCAGGGAGCCTGCTTCTTCCTCTCTCTCTGCCTGCCTCTCTGCCTACTTGTGATCTCTGTCTGTCAACTAAATAAATAAAATCTTAAAAAAAAAAAAAAAGAAAGAAATTGATCAGATTTATATGTTGTTTTTCTTTTTCCATTTCAAGATCTTAATAATTATCAAAAAGAAAATGTGGAACCCCGAATATGTAAAGTATCATTGTAGCCATCAAGCTGTTAACTGAATGAGTCTTAACCCTAAAAAACATAAAAGCTAGAAGTAGTATAGTAAATTATTCAGAATATCAGGACTGGAGGGTGATTAATCAAATATTCTGGTTTATAGAGTTAATCATAAGCAGATTACCAGTTTTCAGTGATAGAGCACAGAACAAAATTTACTTAACAATAAGATACATTAGGCGCTTAAATCTTTTGATTAAAAAATGTCTTAGATGGACTGGTGATACATAAATAAGACCCTCAAACATTAGGTATTAAGTAGGGGGTCTAGTGAATTTGCTTGCATTATTTTGGAGGAGTGAGGTGAACAAGAAGTCTCAAAGCTTAAGAGGGGATAAATATTAGAATCCAAAACACTTAGAGAAAGAGAAAAGGAAGTGATCTGAGGTAAGCCATTCTCTTGATATTCTGGCTACTCTACCTTTAAAATGTATCCCATATCGGGCCACTCCCATCGTCCTTGCTGCTGACCCTGTTCAGTCCATCTTCATTTCTTACTTGCATTAAAAGCAGTAGCCTCCTAACTGATCTTGCCCTGCTACAGTATATTCTCCACACAGCAATCACTGTGATTGTTTTAAAATAGAACCTGGCACTCTTTGCATACTCTTTCCATGACTTCTCATTAGGAAAAAATATAAACTTAATCTTTTGTTATTCATTACATCATTTCAGCCCTCTTACTGATTTTCAGACACCAGGCATATGTTTTCCTGTCTTAGGGCCTTTGTGATTCCTTTTCCCTCTGCCTGGGGCTCTCTGCCTTCAGATCTTGTCATGGGCGTTACTTTGTCAGCCGTCAGCCCAAATGCCACAATCTAGAGATGTCCTCCATAACCAACAATTTAAATTGGCTCTGCAACTCCCTTTCCAGTTACTGTTGATCACTCTCTATTTCCTGCCAGCAGTTGTTACTAGGTAAAATGCTTTTGCTTGTCAGCTTGTCGTTGACTTTACACTTAAATTTATTAAAGATATGGCTTTAGTTGTTGTAACAGGATGGCTAAAACAGAGTAGAACCTTATTTCCTGATTAGATAAAAACCAGTCATGTGATATGCCAGTGTGGCAACTCTTTGTTTCCATTGCTCTGCCACTCCCAACATGCTTCTTCCAAACCTTGGTCCGAGATAGCTGCACCAACTCCTGTTAGCACATCTGGCTAGCAGGAAGGAGGAAAGGAGAAAGACAGCTTCTTCCTTTAAGGGCATGACTTGGAAGTTGTATATATCATTTCCCCTCACATCCCTTAGCTGTAGTTTTGCAAGGGAGGCAAGGAAATGAAGCTCTAGTTAGCAAGGAGTCAGTGTCCAGTTAAATTCTACTATGATGGCAGAAGAGAAATAGAAATCCTTGCCATCCCCTTTCCCTTTCATACCACAGTAAAAAATAAGATCCAGGAGAGCAGGAAGCTTGTGTGTCATTCTTTAGCACTGTATCCTCAGTATCAAGAAGAGTACTTTGCACACATTGTGGGTGCCCCCTACTTACTTACTGAATGAATTGAGAAGTTCAGCTTTTGAGTCTGGAAGGAGGACTCTGGAAACCTAAAGACCTTTTGACCAGCAAAATGAAAATACATCCCCATTTTGTTTGTTACTAATGTGCTTATTATTGTGCTTATTATTTATATAGGCTTAGAGCTAGAGTTCTGATTACCGATAGACGCAGATAGAACTAGAAGGAACCATATGCAGCATCTAGGTAATGCTATCATTTCTTAGGAAGAAAAGATCAAATAAAAGACATGTTTTTGTTGTGTTTTTTTTAAGATTATATTTATTTATTTTTGTGAGAGAACACAAGCACACAAGCTGTGGGGAGGGGCTGAGGGAGAAGTAAACTCGCCCTGAGCAGGGAGCCTGATCCCAGGACCCTGGGATCACGACCTGAGCAGAAGGCAAACGTTTAACCAACTGAGCCACCCAGGCACCCAAGACATTTTTTTAAATCAAGTTAAGAAGAAAGACTAAATTGAAGGTAATTGACATGTCAGCCCATAGGGAGTTTAGGTTAGTAGATACCCAGTTAGATTAACATAAGCTTGCATAGAGATACCAAAAATAGGAACTCCTGAACCCTGGGAGTCCCATCTGATCCATTGAATTTGACACTCATCATAAATATGGCATTTTAAATAAATTACCTTTTCTTTTTAAAGATTTTTATTTATTTGAGAGCCCAAGCAGGGGGTGGAGAGAGGGAGAAGCAGGCTCCCTGATGAGCGGGGAGCCTGACCCAGGGCTCGATCCCAGTACCCAAGGATCAATGATCTGAGCCGAAGGCAGCCACTTAACTGACTGAGCCACCCAGGGACCCCTTAAATTCTTCTTCCTCTTCTTTTTTTTTTTTTTTTAATATTTTATTTATTTATTTGACAGAGAGAGAGAGAGAGAGAGATCACAAGTGGGCAGAGAGTCACGCAGAGAGAGGGGGGGAGGCAGACTTCCCTCAGAGCAGAGAGCCCGATGCAGGGCTCGATCCCAGGACCCCGAGATCATGATCTGGGCCGAAGGCAGAGGCTTAACCCACTGAGCCACCCAGGCGCCCCGGCCCTTCAATTATTCTTGCCATAATTCTGCAGGCTATCACTCTTTAACCCAAAGCTGTAGTCTTCCTTTCAACACTGTAAACTTTCAAAAAAGAGGGGAGTACATTCCAGATAATTTAAAATAGTATTTGAAAAATTAAAGCAATCTTTCGTGAAAGAAGTAAAATTAGGTAGAAAGTAGAAGGTAGGTCGTCTCTCTAGGATCTCTCAGATTCTTGTGGTCTATACATACAAGGTGATGTAAGGAGCTCTTCTGAGGGGCAGACCTTTTGATGTAGTAGTTCCAGCTAGATATCCATATTTCTTTCTGATGCAGTGATTTGTTTCTTTTACAGAATTTTCATCTCATTGATTACCACCTGGCAGCATTCATCACAGTGATGCTTGCAAGGAGGCTGGTGTGGGCCCTCATCTCAGAGGTAACAGCTTATTCACTATAATTTATCACTTGTAGCTAGAGTTAGTTACTAGAATGGATTCAAGCTGAGTATGTCAAGTGCCCAAATATAATTTGAAAATAATTACAAATTAATTTCTTTACTTCCACATGAGCTATGCTAGTTCTTCCTTTTTTTTTTTTTTTTTTTTTTAAGATTGTATTTATTTATTAGAGCACGATTTGGGGAGGGGGCCAAGGGAGAGAGACAAGCAGACTTCCCACTGAGCAATCCCAGTACTCCAGCAGTCCCAGTACCCTGAAATCATGACCGAGCCAAAGTCAGATGCTTAACCAACTGAGCTATGTGCTAGTTCTTTTTAAAAGATTTTCCAACAATATATTTAAAATTCATTGTGCTAGAATTCAAGAAAACTGTTAGAAATCTCGTTTGGTAGGAGCTTATTTCTAGATTCCATGTTCTTCTGTATAATTTTTCTAATTTTATTACATACAGTAAAAAGAAGGAATTTTAAGTATTGATATGAAGAATTATATATAAGTGAATAGTTGCATCTAAAACTTTGTTTCAGGTAATATTTACTTGATATTATATACCATTTGTGGGGTTTCTAGAAAGAGACATTTGTTTGAGTTTATTAAAACTTGGGAGTTTTAAAATGAAATCAAATTTGCATAAGACTAATCTTGAAGATTAGAATCAGTGGGCAGTAGAGGAAAGACATTAATACAATCTTTTTAAAATTAAATGTTGATAGAACTGGCCTTTGGTAAGATTCTTTAATATATTTGTAAACTCCATTGGAGAAGGTAAATGTGTTCTCTTAGGATTTTATTATCTTATGTCCTATAAATTATTATAAAAACAAAAAAATATTAACTTAGCTAGAGTGTCTAACAATTTTAATCTTGGAGTTTATAATTCAGTGTATAATTTTAAATTAATAGTTACTATAATCACAGGTAACTGAGAGCCAACTTTTTCCCTTCTAAAACATGCATGAAAGTATGTTTTATGCATACTTTCTGTAAGTGTCTGTAAGCCCTAATTTTTAGGAACCTTATTTCTTGTGAGCACAGAGTAATTGCATGTATTAAGTCATAATCTGAGAGCCATTTGAAGTTAACTGAAGAACACTGGCAGTTGAATCACCTGTTTTTCACAAAGAGAAAGGCTATCTAAAATCTTTTCTTGGGACGCCTGGGTGGCTCAGTTGGTTGGACGACTGCCTTCGGCTCAGGTCATGATCCTGGAGTCCCGGGATCGAGTCCCGCATCGGGCTCCCAGCTCCATGGGGAGTCTGCTTCTCCCTCTGACCTTCTCCTCACTCATGCTCTCTCTCACTGTCTCTCTCTCAAATAAATAAATAAAATCTTTAAAAAAATAATAAAATAAAATAAAAAAAAATAAAATCTTTTCTTCCCGGAGACACCTGGGTGGCTTAGTGGATTAAGCGTCTGCCTTCTGTAAAGGTCATGATCCCAGGGTCCTCGGATGAAGTCCCACAAGGGGCTCCTTGCTCAGTGTGGAACGTGCTTCTCCCTCTGCCTCCTGTTCCCCCTGGTTGTGCTCTCTCTCGACAAATAAATAAATAAAATCTTAAAAAAAAAAAAACAACAAAACTTTTCTCCCAAGTTTGCTATTTAGATGATGAAAATAGGTGCTTACTTTGGATATATTAACATTACATTCTTTTTTTAGAGGAACTCAGTGGAGTTTTATGTTTTTGTATGTGAAAACAGGCAGCATTTTTTTAATCTTTCAATTACTTAGAAATGGTACTTGTATATGCCAAATTAGTATGTCCAGCTAATGTTTAAATCCTTTATAACTAGGGTTTCTACCTTGGTGATCCAAGGGTTATAACTTTATGTACTCTGTTGCTTTCTTTTGCTAATGGCTTAATAGTAGTTTAACAGTTTTTGCATGACCTTAGTTGGAGAGTATATTAGCTGTTTTCTAAAGAAACCTGTAATTCTTGGGCGCCTGGGTGGCTCGGTTGGTTAAACGTCTTCCTTTGGCTCAGGTCATGATCCTGGAGCCCTGGGATCGAGTCCCACATCAGACTCCCTGCTTGGCAGGGAGTATGCCTCTTCTGCTGAGCTCTCTCTCTCATTCTCTCTTTCTCTCTTTCAAATGAATTAAAAAAAAAAAAAAATCTTTAAAAAAAAGAAATGAAAAAGAAACCTGTAATTCTTACTGAGAACAAAATACTTAAGCTAAATTTAAACAGACTTCTGGTCAGTGACTGAAGTCTCTGTACCTTAAAGTCCATGAGAAAGAATGTTTAAATAATTATGGGGTATCTATATAATGGAACAGCATGAAGCCATTAAAAAGATGAAACTGTACTGACCACTAAAATATTAAGTAAAAAAAAATATGTATATATATATGTATATATATGTATATATAAAACAATGTTTAAAATAAGGTGGGTAGAAGGAATAAAATACATTTGCTTATGTATGAATGAATTATCTCTAGAAGGACATACAGACTAATAACAGGCTGCCTAGTTGTGGCTGGGAACAGGACCAGAAGGCGGGAAATTCAGTACAAACCCTATTATACATTTTTTATTTTGAGCATTTGTGACTATATTACCTATTCAGAAATTAAAATAGGAGCTGTATAGTGATTCTTTTCTAAAAAAAAAGCTGAATTAGATGGTAAGACCCATCACAAATCATCTATCCTTCCTTCCATTAAAATGTTTGTCTTTTGGGGTTTTTTTGGGGGCTTATATATCACAGAAAGGATCCCTACCCTGAGAAAGACCAATCATTTTTAAGGAAAAGCTGGAGGTAATTAATAAAAATGCTGTATACTATTCCGGGAGGAATACCTCCAACTATATAAGACTATTTATTCACCACCAGGCCATTTCTAGTTCTTGACTTGCTCCACTAGACCAGAAAGTTTCTCAGCTATTCTCCCAACCTGAGGCAACTCCCATTTTATTTTATTTTATTTTTAAAGATTTTATTTATTTATTTGAGAGAGAGAGCACACAAGCGGGGAGGAAAGGGAGAAGCATCACAGGGAGCCAGATGCAGGGCTCAGTTGCAGGACCCTGGGACCATGACCTGAGCCAAAGGCAAGATGCTCAACAGACTGCGCCACTCAGGCATCCTTGCAACTCCCTTTTTAAAAACTTTTTCTAAATAGGAAGGTAGTACATTTTATTTAAAAAAAAAAAAAAAAAAATGGAAAACCCTAAAATATAAAGCAGGAAAAATTTCAAATTACAACCTCATTATTGAAAGGGCCATATTTTGGTATATTTGGTATATAAATTTTTATTTGCATATAAACCATACTTTAACATTACTATTAGGATTATTTTTCTACTCCTTACCTGGCTCATTTTTTCTTATTCTTTAATCCCAGCTAAAATACCACTTCCTCAGAAAGGCTTCCCTAGATTGGGGTCTTTTGTTATTCGCTTTCCCTTACAGCCTGCTTTTTTCCTGTAGCACTTACCACAATTGTAAAAATAATTATTTGTGTAAATATAAGTTTAATATTTGTTTTCTTATTTGGGCAGCCTCATAAAGACAGAGTTCTTAGTTACTACTATGTCCCTAGGACCTGGTATAGTATCTGCCATACAGAGCATAATGGTTAAGAGCTTGGGCTCTGAAACAAGACAAAAATGACAGATATATCCAGGCTCTGCTGCTGTGGTGACACTGGGCAGAACAACCTTTTTATTTTGAAAATGGAGGCCGTGAGGACACCTGGGTGGCTCTGTCGGTTAAGCGTCTGCCTTCAGCTCACGTCGTCATCCTGGGGGCCTGGGACTGAGCCCTGCGTCAGGCTCCCTGCTCAGTGGAGAGCCTGCCTGCTTCTCCCTCTTGCTCCACCACTCCTCCTACTGTGCGCAGTCTGTCAAATAAATAAATAAAATCTCTAAAAAAAAAAAAAAAAAAAAAAAAAAAAAGGAAAGGAAATGGAGGCGATAGAGTAATTCCAGCCACTTAAATGCCTTCCTTAGGCTTTGACAGGTAAGGTACATTGGCATGAGGTATGTATCAGGGGAATGATAAACAATTATTTGCCATACTGTTACTGAGAACAGTTTGAACCTTCTCTATGGTGTTAATTCAACTGCTTTTTTGCATTTATAAATAACTACATAAGTGCATATATATTATATATGCTATGTAGTATATTGAGTAATTAAGAAATGAGTAGATGAAGGACCTGAAAAGCTCCTTATCCCCTCCCATTGCTATGGACCCTACATAATTTTTTCCCCTTTCTATGTTCTGACACTGCTGTTTTGAGGTTGTAGGAATCTGCCATTTTCCCCTGTATTTTGCTCATTCTCTTCCTAGTTCATTCTGAAAGAAAATAACATTGCAGAGCTTCATGTTTAGACAAGTATGCTTTCTTACTATATTTAATCTGTCTTTAAAATGTGGGATTAAGGAAAAATATTTGAATAGCTGTCATACAAAGTAGTGGAAGTGATTGTCCATTATTTCCGTGTTTGCAAAGTCAAAAGAGAAGCTTTTATTTTTATAAGGATTTGTCAGAGAAGATCTGATTATTTTTTGAAGGTTCAGTAATTCATTAAATATTAATTCAGCAAATAGTTTGGGGGGAGGATTCCAAGGAAAATGGGACATTGTTGCTACTATTGAGGTTATTACAGTTCAGTCCAAAGTCAGATAAATTAATGGTTCAAGGCCTTTACAAAAAAATTACCTGGTGGATTATTAAAATATAGGTTCCATGACTTAAAGTTTTGTTCCCTGTATCTCGTAAGGAAAGGCAGTAGGCATTTTCAGGTTCAGTAAGCAGCCCAAGTAATTTTGATGAATGTGGTTCATGGGTCATACTTTGAAGCCCCAGTGTAAATAAATTAGACAATGTCATAAGAACTTAAGGGAGGTCTGTATGAGACACTGAATACAAGGAAGAACCAACAAACTGCCTGGAAGAGTCTGAATCTTTAAAAATAAGCAAGATAAGTGGGATGGGGCAGTTTTTTTCTTCTTCCTCCCCCCTTCCCTTTTTTTTGAGGGGGGCAGATTTCCACCAAATCTAATTCCTTGAATTGCATTGCTTTGTATAAGGCCATTTATAAAATGTTCCTTTTGGTGATTCCAAACTTTCAGGCCACTAAGGCGGGTGCAGCATCTATGATTCACTACATGGTTCTGATATCAGCTCGCTTGGTGCTACTCACTTTATGTGGATGGGTACTTTGTTGGACCCTCGTCAATCTCTTCCGGAGCCATTCAGTCCTCAATCTCCTTTTCCTTGGCTACCCGTGAGTACTCCAGTTTTACCATTTTATCTGTAAGTTTTTAAAGAAATTATTTGGGTCAAGCAAACAACACTACAAAAGTGAGGAAGGTGAAATTCTTCAAATAAAAGCCAAAAAAAAAAAAAAAGCTCAGAAAATTGGAAAAAATCAGTGGGTAGGGTGACTTATAATTTATTTTCTACACTAGGTTACAGTTGGGACAACAGGGGTAAACCAGGACTGTCCCAAGAAAACTGGAGAAGTGTGATTATTCTACCAATGGTGAATATTTTAATTGGCTCTCTTCATCAAATGAAGTGCCTAAGCACTGCATACATCGGCAGTGTATAGTTGTATCTTATTATACACATGGGCTTTTAAACTCTTCACAGAGTTTAACTTGTATACTTTGGGCTAATACTTTCTTCATTGGATGTTAGTAGGTAGCTACCATTTTTTGCTGTTATATGCTGGGTACTGGGCTAAGTGTTTATAAACATCACCTCATGAAATCATCCCCATAACCCAGAAGGCTGTGTATTTAGTCTGACCTAACAGTTCCAAAGTACTAGTGGCTTTAAAAAGTTAGAAGTTTATTTCTTTCTTCTGTAAAGTATGTGTGTAAATCATCTTGGGGAGCTGTGGCAGCTAGCTTCCATGGTCTTGGGACCCAGGCTCCTGCTGTCTTTTTTGGTCCACTCCTCCCTAGCTGTATAGAGTATAAGGGAGGGTAGAAATTTGTCTGTAGCAGAACAGCTGTACCTCAACTAAAAATTCTGTTGCAGCGGAAGAGCAGGAGAACAGTGGCTCTTGGCAGACAATTAGCAGGCTTCGCCGCAGGTAAAGAGAGATTAAGAGAATAAAAATCTTTCCTGTGGTCAGACAATTAGAAAGACTTGGGTCTTTGTGATTCCGGAGTTCTTGTTTGCACCATTCCTCTATAATCAGTAGTTCTCAAAGTGTGGTTCCCAGAAGCGCAACATCAGCATCACCTGGAATCTTTTTGGAAATAGAAATTCTCAGAATCCACCCCAAATCTACTGAAACAGAAACTCCAGAAGTAGGACCTAGCAATTTGTCTTTTAACAGGCCTTCCACATGATTTTGATGCTTGCTCAAGTTTGAGAATCATTGCTTTGTGTAAGCATGGGTTTTAAGTAGTTACGTGACCTAAAGTCAAGGCGTAATGGGCAGGGATGGCAGGAATAGTCTTTCTGTTGGTTGTCCCATGGTTGGTCTAATTATACTGTTTACTTATTTATTTTTCCAATTATATTGTTTAATTATTTAAGGCAATCATCAATTCAGTTCATTAGTATTACCCTTTTCCCTACAAAATGAACTCTATATTAAACATCATTTTCCATGATTCATATTTATTATAAGGTATATATTTTACATCAGTTATTTCTGTATTTCTAGATTAATATTTCAGTTTCTTCAACTTCAGATGATTACATTGTTCTGTTTTCTGAACACAGCTGGTTGAATCAGGTTTAACTATATTTGATTTAAAGGCTAAATATGGATATATCAAGGAATATTTTGGCCAGGTTTAAAAGGATTACCGTGTCAAAATAACGAGCCAACTTTTTCATTCAGTTGAGGAATATAAAGAAACTTACTTATTTTTTAAGGCTCTCCACACCCCTGTAAAACAATGAAATAGCATGTAATTTAAACAGATTTTAATGTTTAAAGTTATTGCCTTCACTTTTAAGTTGTATAATCTTTATCTAACTTAAATTTAAAAACAAGTGTAAGAAGTTTTACTAGACAATGGCAGTAACTACATCTTTATTTTCTTAGTTATTCATAGATTAAAAAAGTAACTTTTTACTGCTTTTGTTTTTTGTTTTGTTTTTGTTTGTGTTTTAAACTTGATTCTCAGCTAGCTTCTCACTTTAGGGTAGTTAGTCCAATGACTATGTTGTAGCTCTTATATTATCTTGAATCTATACACTGTTTTCTGTAACCTCTGCTGTTACATTCTAAACTTCCCATCTGGTCTTCTGTATCCATTCTTGCCTTCTTCCTTTCCATTTTTATATAGCTGTAATGCTTTTCAGATGGAAGTTGAATTATGTCACTAACCCTCTTTAAAATTCTTTAATGATGGGACACCTGGGTGGCTCAGTTGTTAAGCGTTTGCCTTTGCCTCAGGTCATGATCCCAGCGTCCTGGGATGGAGTCCCACATCAGTCTCCTTGCTCGGCAGGGAGCCTGCTTTCTCCCTCTAGCCTCTGCTACCACTCTGCCTGCCTGTGCTCTCTCTTTCTCTCTCTAAAAATAAATAATAAAATTAAAAAAAATTTTTAATACTTTAATGAATCATTTCCTTTATCCCCCTTACCTCACGGAGCCGCCAAAGTCCAAGCCTTTGATGCTACCTTCTAGTTTCCTCCTCATTCTCTACTGTATCAGTTATCCATTGCTATATAAGGCTGTACAAACAGCACAAACCCATGGTAGCATTCCACAATATTTTTTATTGTGCATATGTTGGAGTCAGCTGAAGTCAAGCAGCTCTCCTGGTCTTAGCTGGGTTCACTCACACTTGAAATTGATCGAATGACATGAAATCAAGCCCCAGAGTGCAAGCCCATTTCAGGCTTCTGATCACATCATGTTTGTTGACATTCCGTGGGCCAGAACAGTTGCATTGTTGAGCCATCGTAGGGCTAGGCAGGGTCACTTCACACCAGAATGAGGGCTGTGCAGTAAGACCTACAGGAAGGGTTTAAGAAATGGGGCCGTGTTGCAACGGCCACACACCCTAGCCTCTCGGTCACCTCTACATGTGGCAGCTTGTGTTTCAGCAATATTGAGAGGTTTCGTCTTGCCTTCACGTTTTGCACATGTGTGAGTTTCTGCCTATTGCTTCTTTCATTTACTCCTTCCACACTACTACTCAGCGCACATTCACGTAGATTGCGGAGCTGCTAACCATCCTCCTTTATAGTCATAACAAGCTTGTTTTCTCCCTCCATAGAAAACTATAAATAGGTGAATTTGTTAATATTTTTATAAAATATATAACTATATAGGGAATCTTTTATTTGCTGTTTTTCATATCTGAATTTATGCCAGTGAAAAGACCATTTTATTTATAATACATAAGTCACAATGTGGATATTACTTAAATGAGGACTGGGAAAGTATTTAAAAAGTTTTAAGGAACCAAGGTTGAAATAACTATAAGAAGTTACGAAAAGTCTCAAAATATTAAGTCCTTTGACCAACTTAGTCTACCTGTAGAAATTTATTTATTATACTCTAGAATTTTTTTTCATTAATCCATCAGATATTTTTGAGTGCGTAGCATAGTTTCAGCCACAATTCTAGACATCGAGGATATTGCAGTGAATTAAGCAGACCCAAATCTCTGGTACACAGAACTTAGATTGTAGTAAGGGGAAGATAGGCCAAACAAACAAACAAGCAAAAAAACCACCCAAATAAAAAACCTGAAAAATATGTAAAACATATGGAGGGGTAAGATCTCTGAAGAAAAATAACCAGGCAGGGGGGAACTTAGGAGTGCCTGTAGGATTTGGGGGTGGGTAATATAGTGAGGAGGCAGGGGGAGTCCCTCACTAGAGAGGGAAATTGGAAGTGAAGGGCATACCATTTGAAAGTTACCAGATGGACACAAAGATCATGGAGGATTTTATCCATACATTCATATTTATGGTAATGCAAAGTAGGAAACCACCTAAGTTTCCAACAAGAGAGAAATGGGTAAATTAGAGTGCATCTGTATGAGAATTATAGTATCTTTTAAAATAGTTATAGAAAAAAATATGTAATGATATGAAAAAAATGCTCAAAATAGATACCCATATATAACACACTCAAAAGTTACAAAATGGTTTATAACTGTAGAGACTAAACATAGAAAAAAGTAGGAAGTTTGTGCACCCAGCTGTAAAAATTATAAAAAGCCTTCACTTTTTTGGTGTTTTCTGTTTGTCATTGTGATTTTGTAGTCTTCTATTAGTCTCAGTGAATGTATATATTGCCTTCGTGGGAAGAAATTCAGAACTCCCTGATGATGAATTCCTGTCAACAGAGTCCCTATTCTGTTACGTTCATCCTTGTGAATCATGACTGTTTTACTAACATAGTTATGTTAGATCAGATTTGATCATAGGTGGCATCTGTGTCTCATTTTCATATTTACCGTCTTCTACAGATTTGGTTGTTTATGTTCCTCTCTGCTGTTCCACCAGATAGTAGAGCTCATCTTCTTCTCACGACTATAACTACATGGGTTCAGCATCAGGCAGTAGAAGAAAGTGCCTCAACTGTGGGTGGCTTGGCCAAATCCAAAGACTTCCTCTCCTTATTGCTGGAGTCTCTGAAAGAACAGTTTAATAATGCCACACCCATCCCCACGCACAGCTGCCCCCTCTCTCAGACCTCATTCGCATGAAGTGGAATGTCTGAAAGCGGATATTTCAACCACAGAATCAAGGAAGTTCTCTTCAACTCCCTCTTCAGTGCCTACTATGTTGCATTTCTCCCCCTGTGTTTTGTGAAGGTAAGTGGTTCCTTTTATGTGCTTCCTCGATTTGTGTGTGAATGATATAAACTGGGTATTTCTTATTTAATCCCCCTTTTCTCTGTCTCCCCTTTGGCAGCCTGGATGGTGGAGTTCGGCTGCATCTGGAGTGCACTAATACCGCTCCTGGTTGGCGGATAGGTATTTCCATATATGTGATGCACCCGTGGTGGTCCCCTCTTTTTTTTTTTCTTTCTTTTTTAAAGTTTTTTTTTTTTTTTTCCAGTTTCTGGGGAAAATAAAGTTTGTGTTTATACTAGAATCAGTATGTAGTAGCTTAAGAGGATTGAGGTTTTAATACAATTCAGCCTACTCTAGTTGATCTTAACATGGTTAATCAGGAGTTTCCTTGGATTTAATCTAACCTTTATCTAAATTTCAATTTACTTCAGTGGAAAAGAAAAATGGTCTGGATGTCACTTGGGCCCAAAATCTTTTGGGACATTTTAGTGCCCTTTCTTCACCCATTGAGAAGCACATCTGCAGCCGGAGTGGTCATTTACAGAGGGCACTCACCTCTTCTAGAAAGGAAGCACTTAAAATATAATTGCCTCTCCCTCCCATCCCTAATTTGTCCAGCCAGAAAGTCAGGTTGAAGGATTTTGGAGGACTCTGCTCTTGAACTTTCTGCACGGACAGCAGGACAACCAGTGCATGTGTGACTCAGTGTGGCATTTGTCTGCAGGGCGTATGTACACGCAGCCATCCCTACCTTCTTGCTGAACAGTGCATGAATCATTTCTCCCTCTTCTGATCTCTTCCAGAGTACCCAGTACTATGACATGCGCTGGTCATGTGAGCACCTCATTATGGTGTGGATCAATGCTTTTGTCATGCTCACCACACAGCTGCTGCCATCTAAATACTGTGATTTGCTACATAAATCAGCCGCTCACCTGGGCAAGTGGCAGAAGCTTGAACATGGGTCCTACAGCAATGCTCCACAGCACATGTGAGTAGTCTCGAGGGTAAAACCATATAACACCTTCTACATGCTGCTGATCATGTTTATTTGCTTTGTATGTCATTCTTGTTCTTGGCTTTGAACATTTGATTTTTAGTTTTTTGTCTACATGGAAGCTTGTCATCACTCTAAACTGAACACGGAGGACATTAACCCATTCCCACCACCATCCCCAGTCCCTCCTTAAATGCCTCCTACCTTTCAGCCGCCCGGTCACCCTGGAGTGTGAATTTGTTTCCCAAGCTGTAATAATGGAGTTTTCTTTCAGTTTTAACCCTTTGCCCAAATTCACAGAGTCATGATATATTTTTAATTTCTCTTTGGAAGACTGTAAGATTCATCTTCTCCTAATTGCCACAGCTAAATAGTTGCTAGCTAATCCTCTGACACTCAGGCAGCTAGAATTTGCTTCTCTCATCTCTTCTTTCTAACAAATGCAAATTTGTTCTAATTTTCCTTGCTTGCATTTTTTATTATCTTTTTTCTTAAACATGCTAATGAATGTTTTCCTGCTTTTCCCATATTTAAATGAAAACTGTCCCTAATTGAGTTCACACTGAGTGTTCCTCTCATCGTGTCCCCTTATCAGTCATTTCTCTGCATGGTCCCTATGATCCAATATGGTTAACTTTAGAACCTTTTTGTTCCTCTCACTCTTTCCCTTCACCATACCTTCCTTTCAGACCTGGACCATCTTCATCTTCCTCCCTTTTATAATTGGAACATTTCACAAATTTCATCACCTAGAAATTCTTTCCTAATGAAGTGGGACAGATTGAGGGGACTTTCTTTTCCCCTCTCCCCCCTCAGAGTCCTCCCTTCAATTATCTGCCTTGATGTCTGATACAGATTAGCACAGGCCTTCAAGCCCAGGAACTGAAAGAGATTGGGCCAGGCTGAAAAGAAACCCGACTGTGGGCAAAGGACAAATTTCAATAAAAATTGAAAATACAATCCACAGTACTAGTACTGTACATCTTCAGGCTCCTGATGGCACATGGCCATGAGGTGTATCATCACTTTAATGCTGGTAAGTGTGAGCAAGGCCGACGGAACATTTTCTGAACTGGGAAAACTTCAGGGTGCTAGACTTTTTTTCTTTTTTTTGTTTTTGTTTTTTTGTTTGTTTAACATATCTAAAATGTTGTCCCAGTTCTTACCCTAGGAAACTAACATTTCCAAAATCAGGAAGAGATGAATTAACTTAGATTTTTTAAAAAACTTAACCTGAAGATCCCCATCCCTGCCCCAACTCCATTACATTGGTGCTGGAAACAATGAAGCTTCTTCCGTAACTTCTTTTTCCTAGAGAAACTTCTATAAAAATAAACCAGGAAAGCGGTAAAAAGTAAAATCTGTGTGTCAGTACCTTGTGTGTCTCTCTTCTGTATAGCTTCACGCATATAGGAGGCATTTGAAATATGTGACAAATAGACTGATTTTCTGTAGCTTTTTGGGATTAATTCTGCAGTAAATATCCTGCTGATTTGACAATATGTTCATTTCTCCACTACTTTCACTACAGTCCACTTTCTGTTCTTGTTTATTCTCTCTAGCATTTCCATCAATAGATTTTGCTCACTTGGGGTTGAGATGACAGTCCATCTGATTACACTCGGTTTTCTGGCTCATTGTTGCCTTACACATTAATTTCTGCTCATTCTCCTGAGCCCCATAAGTCCTTTGACACTGAGTTAATCATATCACTTTGCAGCCTCTCTACTGTATAGCAATGAAGTTATGATAACAAAGCCTTCCTAACTCTTTCCAGTTTGTGCAGTGTATCCTTAGAATTCAGACAGATGAAGCCTTGCATACTTAATTCCTTCTTAGAAATGTAGTGGGCCTTGCCAGACGCTGTCTTATTTGTAATTGCCAACATGCTAACATTGCATTTCTTTCTCCCTTAGTTGGTCAGAAAATACAATATGGCCTCAAGGGGTGCTGGTGCACACAGCAGATGCTTGTATAGAGCCATGGGGCCTTACAACGTGGCAGTGCCTTCAGACGTATCCCATGCCCGCTTTTATGCAAGTACCACTTATTTCTTTTCAAACATAAACTTAGTGGTAAGTGTCAGGAGGCCACTATGTGTGTAAGCACCTAGCACAGTGTGTAGCACATGGTAATTACTATCACTCTAATACTGGCCCTTGTCTTTTGGAAATGTGTTCTTTTTTTTTTTTTTTTTTTTAAGATTTTATGTATTTATTTGAGAGAGAGAGAGCGCAAAAGAGCACAAGCAGGGGGAGCAGTAGAGGGAGAGGGAGAAGCAGGCTCCCTGCAGAGCAGGGAGCCCGATGTGGAATTCAATCCCAGGACCCTGGGACCCTGAGCCGAAGGCAGACACTTAACCATCTGAGCCACCCAGGCACCCTGGGAATGTGTTCTGAAAGGCAGTTTGAAGATCAATACCATTGTCCCAACTGCAACAGCTTAAAGTCATATTGGGATTTGTTTTGTCTAGTATTACCTGGAACAAGTAGGCAGTTATTTAAGACTTCCCTTTTTCATCTTACAATTTTTATTTGTAATAGTTTGGTTTATTGGTATCCTTATGTTGTGTTTATGTGTCCTTAAGTGATATTTAATATAGTAATAATGTAATGGGTTTGGGTGTTTGGGTTTTTGTTTGTTTGTTTTTGTAGTTGTCCCATGTATTACCTCCCTAAAGTACCTTGACTTCTCTTTTGAAAGGAAGCAAATGCCATGATCTCTGGCCTTTTATCTTTTCCTGGATTAAAAGGAGAAAGGAGGAAGCAGTAGACATCCATTAAACCCAGCTTCTATCCCATTTGAATGTATGCCTTGGATTATGTCTATTGGTCTTTCAGTTTTCCTGGAAATTCTGACACTAGAGGCAGAAGTATTTATTTATATGGGAAAGGCTAGCTAGCTGATCAGTGGCAGTGGGGAAAAGACGTGCATGCAGGGGACTGTTCATTGTGCGGTGCATTGCCTTTGAATAGAGATTATAGTCCAAAAAAGAATTGGAGATCTTTTTTTGAGATACTTGAATCTCATCCTCCCTCCCTCCCAGTTCCTTGTGAGGGTACACAGGCCTTTCTGGTTCTGCAGGTGTTTGCTGCTAAGGGCCTTTCACTTAAATACTAGGAACTTCACATCAGGGCTGGATGCTTAAAATACAGTTGGGCCAGGGCTGGGGTGCGGGGGGAGGCGGTTGGTAGCAGAGGACAAGGTGAGGCTGAGAGGAAGCATGGGGCAAGTACCAAGGCCCTTGAATGAGGAAACTAGGGAGGAGCGGACTTAAGTCACAACCACATAAGGATTTGGTTTCTACACAGATTACTTATTTCAGTCAGCTTTATTCCATAGGCCATTAATGACTTCTTTGGCCCTAGTAAAAGAAACCTATAATACCAGATATGCTACTGGAGTTTTCTGCTTGGAAAATAAGTATTTCCTTGCTAGTATGTTGGATAGCTGAAGAGTCAGGTGAAATCCAAAGAATAAGGATTAGGGAAATTAATTTATTACTGATTTTGCATGACCAAACAGGTAAATCAGTGCTTCTCAAGTGGTCCTTGGGCCACTTACATATAAATCACCTGGCTCACCCTTTAATTCAGGGTCCCAACCCCCAGACTTCTTAATCAGAATGTCTGAAGAATTCCAGGAACTTGCAGCATTACCTATTTGGAAATGATTCTTAGGCATACTGAGTTTTGAGAACACTCATTATAAAATGTGCCGACTGCCTATAGCTATTAGAAGTTAAACCCTTCCTCACCTTTCTACTCATTCAGTTTTGTAGCTTACTGGCACATTTAATTTTAATTGTTATAATTGCCACAGAAACCTCTTGCCTGAGTCCTTTTGGAATATGAATTCTGAGCCAATTTTATACATTGATATTACTGGATATCAATATACTATAACCTAGCTTAATAGGTTAAACATTTTCTTCTTCCTCTCAGAGAAGGACCTGAAGAACCTGGCTACCTTTCAGAGCTGTCTGACGGTTTGGCTTTATTCTCACATTTGAACTTGAGGTCCAAATTAGTTTATTTAGATCTGATATAGTAACCATTGCCATAGTTTGCAATCTGTTTGCCTTCTATCTTTCTATTCATAATATGTTTTTATTAGTAAACCAGAATTTAACCTCTTAGAGTGAAGAATTTGGTGGAATGAAAATAGTGAGCAGCCCTGTTTTTAGCCAGACTCTAATTTTTCCTTCCTTCCTCATTGTCCTATCTGTGCACCCTGCTTCTCAATATCCAGAAAAAAACCCAGCAGAAATATATGGTGTAGAGGATTTTAGTCAGTAATGATGGTAGGTAAATGGTTTAAGGGAAAATTAAGAAATTATTGTTTTGATATTTCAGCTTATAAGACTTCCCCTCCCCTCAGACTTGTGTAGTGTTTATGTCTTAGACGAGCACACAAACTAACAATGATTTTTATTTTTTTAAATCATTCATTTTAAATGGCTTTAAGTACCTATATAATATCTTCAGTTTTGCCTCTTGACTTGCACAATCTAAAATATTTCCTAGTCAGTCCTTTATCTAGCCCTTGTCTTAGATAAATGTACTTTTGATTATCTCAAATAAAATATATACCCAAGATAAGATAGAATTTAAGAAAAATGTTTAGAGGCAGTTCTTTTAAGTGTGATCCTTTTTCCTATCTCAGGACATTTTGAAATAAAATTTATTTTATTATTCATTGAGCAAAAAGGAAAAGGTTTGGTTCGCTACAGCAAGAAATAGCCTGATTGATGTTCAGTAAGCAGATCTATATGTTATGGCACATAGGAACCTGTAAATATGAAATTATTTTAGGAGAAAAATGTGAGAATAACTGTAATCTTTACTTTTTTATGAAATAATATTTTGCTTTTCACCTTCCTTACAGTTCCTATTTCATCGTCCATTAAGGCTGTTAAATCTGCTTATCCTTATTGAGGGCAGTGTCGTCTTCTACCAGCTCTATTCCTTGCTGCGGTCGGAGAAGTGGAACCACACACTTTCCATGGCTCTCATCCTCTTCTGCAACTACTATGTTTTATTTAAACTTCTCCGGGACAGAATAGTATTAGGCAGGGCATACTCCTACCCACTCAACAGTTACGAACTCAAGGCAAACTAAGCTGCCTCTCAACAATGAGGGAGAACTCAGATAAAAATATTTTCATACGTTCTATTTTTTTCTTGCAATTTTTATAAATATTTAAGATATTTTATATTTTGTATACTATTATGTTTTGAAAGGTGGGAAGGGTAAGGGATATTAAATGTATCCACAAACAAGGTGATGTGATCTTTCATGTGTTAGTACATTTGAATAATAACACAGGATGAGAGGTGTGCCTCTCCAGTAAAGAGATTGATTTGTTCATATGGCTCTGGAATAACTCATTCATTTACAATACATCTCCTGTATCACTTGACACCGTACCTTCGGTATGTCTACTTTCCCAGTCCTCTCATATCTTTAATCCTCAGTTGCCTTCCTGCTACAGAACGGAGATCAGTGGAGTGCCTGACAGCACTATTCTCTTTCTCTTTGGCTGGCTACCAGTATTGGAATACTTGGGGGCAAAGCGTGGCTTATGGTCCTGGCTGGGACTCTCTCGTTGCATCATGGAGGAAAACTCAGCATTTAGTTCTGCCCAATGACATTCAAAAAGTATTTACGAATAAGGTCTATCCTGAAACTCAGGCGATATTGCTGTTATGTTCCCTGTTCTTTCACTTCTTTCGCCTCTTAAGATTTTCTTTAATTATTAGCTGTTTGAAATGATAATTTTTAAGGCAAAGTCTTTAGAGTGCCCACACCCAGGAAGAAGAATGTATGACTGGACCAGCGGGAGAAGATGATGCAAATACCATGTGGGCTGGAGTGTGGGCAGGCTGAGATCCTGCAGCCTGGAAGAATGGGCCAGTCCTCAGCTAAACAATCTTGGATACAGTCTGAGCAGCAGCCCACCTACAACGGCATGTTCGGAGTTATAAGCAGAAGTGAAATAGAAGAAGTTACCTTTTGTCCCCCGATAATTTGATCTGTGCCTAAAATGTATGTTTTTAGTTTCAAATTCCAGAACCTCTGTGTTTGTGAGCATTAACCCTTGCCAGTCCATGTCCGTATTCCTGAGAGGTGATCTTAGTCAATTGATGTCACTAGTCATCTAAACTTCTGAGGCCTTGTCTTGAGAGCCTGAAATATATTCTCATATGTTTTCTGTGCTTGGTTTGGCTTTTTCACACTGTGAACTTTTTGGTGAGACACAATATGACTTATAAAGTAAAAAGACCAATCATGTAATTTCATAAACTGGCTCTGAAAACAATTCTTACAGAAGCATTCCCAGCAGGTTTTCAGCAAGGCAGCACAATGAGGGCTAGGGTATATATACAGCTACCCAAGGTGACTTCTGTATTTAAATTAACCATTGTTTATGTAAGTATTTTGATGTGTATACTTTTTTTTTAAGTTACACAATTTGGCAGTTTGAATCTATTTAGCTATTTAACAAATGCATGTTGACCACCAGGCACCATGTTAGGCACTGGGGATATGGACAGCAGTGAGTAAAAAATGCAAAGGCCCTGCCTTCATAGAACTTACAATGTGGGGGGTGCAAGGTGTGCCATAAATAAGTTTACATATAATGTCCCTGGTAGTAGTAGTAAGTATAGTAAAGAGAAAATAAATCAGGGCAAGGAAATAAAAAGTACTAGGAGTAGCATTGCTAGAAGGCATCTCTAAGAAGGTAATTTCTGAGCACAGCAATGAAGCAAGACTAAGCCATATAAATAGCTTTGGGGAAAGGCAGTGGCCTAAGGTGGGAACCATTTTAATATATTGGAAAAATAGCAAGGTAACCACAGTGTATTGGTTGGTTTCATAAATGGTTCAGCCTAAATACGGTAGTTCTCAGAGTGAAGGAGGACAGGAAAGTTACCATTTCAGTATTCTTTCCTTAGGGTCTTAAAAATAGGCTTTCTTTTGACTAATACATTTTCTTTCTTTCTTTCTTTCTTTCTTTCCTTCTTTCTTTTTTTTTTTTAAGATTTCATTTATTTGAGAGAGAAAGAATACATGAGTGGTGGAGAGGGGGAGAGACAGAAGGAGAAGCAGACTCCCTGGCTGAGCAGGGAGCCCAACTTGGGCCTCGATCCCAGAACCCTGGGATTATGACCTGAGCCAAAGGCAGATGCTTGACCGACTGAGCCACCCAGGCACCCCTTGACTAATAAACATCTTGATGAGGTTACTTGACAGTTAAGAGCAAATTGGGTGGTCCTGACATGAAGATGTCTCATCAAAATGGCTCCAAGTTGGTTTTGTCACTGAAAGATAGCCCAGATAACTGATTACAAGAGTAGTCTGTAGTAGATAACACCCGCTCTGGTTTGACCTTGACCATAATCCTAAACAGGATGGTACAGGAGGACCGGATGCCAGGCTGGCTAAACAAATGAATGAGGATAAGAAATAGAAGCTATTTTGGGGTATAGGAATGAAGAAGTGCCCCCTCTCTTTTCAGATACGACAGCATCCGGGAGATAAAAGTTGCAGTTCAATGTGCTGGTACGCATTTCAGATGCCCTTTTAGGAGGTGCCACATTCAGATGGGGAAGAGAAAAATTACCAGTGACCTGTGTATCCTACTACTTACAGATCATCTGAGAGAAAGGACAACATCATCTTTGCTTAGTGATAGGAGATCCATACTCAGTAAAGGATGGCCTTTTGGTGGTTGTTTATATACTGAGAAATTAAATGGTATGTGGAAAAATGGTATATAGCAAAAGACCAGTTGGGTGAACTTTGGATACAAGAAAAGGAAGGAAGATGCTCGACCAGCTGTTAGGGTGACTTAAGGTAGGTAAGTAGAGGAAAATAGTTCACAGGCATGAGCATGATGGAGATGTTCCTCAGTATCCTATTTATTCTGATTCCATGTTATATTCCTTAAGCTTCTTTCCCCTCCCTATCAAATCATCACCCCACTACCCCTTTCCCATTTCTATTTCCTGAGCAATTATTATGTACTGGACACTGCTGGGTGCCAGAGATAGTGACGTTTAGAGTTGATTAATACAAGGCAGGTAAGTAAATCAATAATAACAAAGGGGTGTTCGGAAAGGAAGTATATACAAAGTGCAGAGGTGATGCAGAGAAGAGTCTCCAACTTTGCTTGGAATCTGCAGTGTCAGGGAGGACTTCACTGCAGCAGTAACACATAGCATTTTAAGGGAGGACTGGGAGAATACCACATAAATGAGGGGGAGAGGTTGCATGCAGGGGAACAGGATATACAAAAACCCAAGGTATGGACTTGCACCAGTTCTTAAATAACTAGTTCTTAAATAACTGGACTTGCACCAGTTCCTAAATAAATAATGCTAGAGAAGTAGGCAATGACTAGATTATAGGAGGACTCAAAGTCCATGTTAAGGGGTTTGAACTTTTATTATCTTCTAGATCACAGGTTCTCAAAGGTGTGATCCTTGGACACTATATCAGATCTACTAGGTCAGAATCTTGAGAGTAAAGCCCAAAACTGCCTCTTTCACAAACACTTCAAGTAATTCTTAAGCAGACAGAAGTCTAGGAATTAAAGACAGCTAGTGAAAGATTTTCAATTTAGGACTCATGACCCAGAGGGTTCTTAAGTCAGGAGTTCTCAAAATATAATCTCTGGATCTGCAGCAGCAGCATCGCCTAACTGGGAACTTATTAGAAACAAGCAATTTCAAGCCCTGCCCCAAACCTACTGAAGCATAAACTGAATAGAACCCAGATGTCTGTTTTAACACACTCAAGGTGACTTTGATGAGATCCACTCTCCTATATTAGACAACTTTGGCAGCAATATGTCCAATCGGTTTGGAGAATGGACAGGTGTCAATGAGAATGCAGGGAGATCAGTTACCCAACCATTTAAAAAGTCTAAGAGGTGAGAGGGCATGGGGTGGGTGTCACCACTGTGTGGGTGATAGAGAAAGTGGAAAAAAAAGAGGACAGAATTCCTGGTGAATAACATTAAGAGCAGAGGAAGAGGAAGCTTTCAAATGAACAAGACTAAGGAAATGGAAATCTAAGACAAGGTGAACTAGTGTTGCAAGGAAGAAGTGATCAGGGGTGCCTGGGAGGTTCGGTTGGGTGGCTGCCTTCATCTCTGTTCATGATCTCTGGGTCCTGGGATCAAGCCCCATGCCAGGCTTCCTGCTCAGCGGGGAGTCTGCTTCTCCCTCTGTGGGCATGTACTCTCTCTCTCTCAAAATCTTTAAAGAAAAAAAAAATGAACAGTATCAAATAAGGAAGTTAAGAGACTGAGAACTGACTGTTGGATTTGGTTATTAGATCATTGGTGACTAGTAAGAGAAATTTTAATGGAGCAAGGTGGGTGGAAGTCAGGTGGTTGGTCCAGAGTAGTGAATTAGAATGAAGAAGTAGTGAAATTAGAAAGTGTTCTTGGGAGCCCTTGGGCAGAAGGGATAGCAATTTTTTCTGAGCTAGGAGGGGGGTTAGATACACACGTACATGGAGAAGGGGAAGTGATTGTTGGAGGCGTGGGAGTGGAAGAAACATCTAACAGCAGAAAGTTGTGAAGTAAGAGGCAATTTTGGTGGTGGGGGGGGTCAATCTAGGAGGAGACTTAGAATAGTGGAATAGCTTTTGTGAGTTTGGGAATGAAGGTACTGCTGAGGTGGTAAAACCATAAATTTTCAAAGGCTCTCTGGCCACAGTTTTATGATTTTTCTCTGGTCTAACCCAATAGATAATTAAGAGTGGAGAAGATGGGTGGTAAGAGTCCTGGTCCTAGTTTGGAGGTTCACAAAGCAGGTATGGCTGAAGTGGTCAAGGGAGTTAGTGGTGCTGGCGGGGAAGAGTTGAGATGCTGTAGCTTGGGGTCTGGAAAGGCTAGGGAAGGAAGAAGTCTGGTTGGGCGTACTGTCTGTCGGAAAGGGTAGGGGTGGGCCAGGCATTAGTAATTTTGAAAAGTCAAAGGAATAAAGGAGCAAGGATAGGAGTTCTGAGAATGGAATATGAGAGTTTGGGATCACAGAGTTCTGGATTGTGAAACAGCATAATGTGTAACCCTGGAGGCAAATGGCCAAAACTGAAAAGCGGTAAAAACTGTAAGCAACTGTGCCAAGACTGTGGAGTGGGTTTTCCTCAGGAACACTGAAATCATCCAGTAGGATGGTGGAAACAGGAAGCTCAGTGCCAAAGACTGGGAGATCTGGGACGTTGACTACATCATGGCCACAGAGAATGGTAAAAGTAAAAATAACTCGATTCCATGAATTGTGGTAATGAGAGATTTCTGTATGAGGTGGGAAGAAGCAATCATGTGGAAACAAGTGGGAAATGAGAACATCATCTCTGCAATCTGTAGTCTGTGTAACAAGGGAGGAATGTGTAGCCTTCTGTGTAGGAACAGGGGTGCCCTCAGGTAAGCGTCAATTTTCGTGGGAGTCCAGGAAGTGGAAGCAACATTCAGGGAAAACACGAGGGGTGTGAGAAGAGAAGACTCCAGAGGAACTGTGGGATAGATTAGGAGTGAGGGCAACTGTGTGCTGCCAGTTGGGGGGCAGTGGGCATGGATACAGGAAAGAGAAACAGCTGAGTGGGGATCTGGGAGTATGGAGGAGAAAAGGCATTTAGGGAAGTAATGAGGTATGACAGGAGCAGGCCCGAGTGGCATAAAGTTCTAAGAATATTGTTGCCAGAATGCTAGTGTTTTTATCCCTTTGGCAATGGCATTTCTCACTGGCAAATATCACCAGATGGTAAGCCTCTGTTGCATGATTGTTTTTTCTAAGGGCCTGTGGTTTAGACCTGTTGAGGGCCCCTCTTCGTCTTTTTTGTGATAATATATACCAGGATTTTGCTGCTGTTGCTTTTTTTTTTTTTAAGATTTTATTTATTTATTTGACAGAGATCACAAGTAGGCAGAGAGGCAGGCAGGGGCGGGGCGGGGGGTGGGAAGCAGGCTCCCCGCTGAGCAGAGAGCCTGATGCAGGGCTCCATCCCAGAACCCTGGGATCATGACCTGAGCTGAAGGCAGAGGTTTAACCCACTGAGCCACCCAGGCACCCCAGGATTTTGCTTCTTAAACGTGACCATTAACATAATCATTGAAATGAGAGTAGTCCCCCTTAATTGGTTGACTCAAGTAATAGAAAATTTGAGTTCCCATCTATTAAGATGGACCCACACACAAAACTCCCTAAGCTGCGGACTTTTGAGAAGCAGTAGGTTTTTTCTTCTTAGTTTTCATGACAATATCCATTGATTTACACTGGGTATCTTAGGTAATGTATGGGATTATAACAGTAAGAGAAGTTACAAATATTTGACAGTAAGAGGTAAGTAAAAAAAAGAACAAACTTACTGAAGCAACTCATCAGGACTTTGGCTGTGAGACCAAACCTTGAAGTAAAAACTAACATCAATCTAGAACAATGAGCCTGATGCATATAATCTACTTTTTCTAATACTGATTTTGGTCACCCCACGTCCTCCTCCTCTAGTTTATAGTGCCATCATAAGCATTATCATTTATATCATTTATTAGAATACATTTTGAAAGCATAACAATCTTTTAATTACACTTAAATGTCTACGGATAGGTTTAGTATTTATATTTTTTTAATGAATAGAAAAAATTTGATTATATCTTTGGAAACATTCGTCAAGCTCAACAAGCTGAAACCTTGTGGATTTCTAGCAGATGCCTTTGAAAAAGTGCTTTACCTTGCAGAATTATAAGCCAGGAGTTGCCATGGCATTAAGTTATTGCAAAGCATTGTGAGCCATCCAGAAAAACGCATGGCTACACCCTGCATGGGTTTCTTACACTAAGCTACATCCTCTTTCATCCTCACAGAGAAGTGATTTTGCACTGCCCATGAACCTCAAGGCTGCTAAATGACCTACTGTGTGCCCGTCCATCCGTGGTGGCCCCCAGTTTTGTACTATCTGGACCAACACTGATCTCAAGCAATCACTCTTCTTCCATCTCCTATGCCTCTCCATGCTTGGAAAAGTGCCTGCTCCCTCTTCTGGCCTGACTTTGCTAGAGAAGGTGTTGACAAATGAGGACACATCCTTTGTCATTCTACATTTTGAGCTGACCTGGAAGTGCCTAAAATCATTCTCCTGAAATTTAAACCCAGGATTCATTTTGTCATCAGATAGGACAAGCTGGGGTAGAATGTGGTCCTACTCAATCCTGGTGGAAACTGGACCTGTCCTGAACCTCTCTCACTCCAATTCCAGACCAATGAATCTTACATTCCCACTATATTTTCAGGCTTTGAAATGAGACCTGTGTAGACTAATGACTGTACCACCCAATTTTACTCAAATGTGATCAGCATGCTGAATGTTAGACACGAAAGTAACAGCTTATCTTGACCTATGACTTCATAACCAATACAAGTTAACCCATTTTGTGATGACGGAAGTCTCTGAAGCTCCCTCCCCAAGAGCATGGAATGCTGGTAATTACCTGGCTCATTAGCAGAGACCCAGCAAGACTTAAAAACTAAACCAATTCAGACCACACGCAACTTCACAACTCTTTGTTCTTGATTACCACTCTCACATTTTTTAAGCAATCAGAGCAAAATTCTCAATGCCTAAGTGTCTCCCTAGTACCTTCTATTGGATTTGCAATTGTTTAATTTGATTAAAGTCAGTAGGTAACTTGAACACTATTAACAATCCTATTAAAAGATGCTAGTTGCTACATTTTTCCCTTTGAGCTTTCTTTTGGTAATGTAATGGCTCTAAATCTTGCTCCTGTTTATGGACTGTTTCATTTGCTACCACCCCTCTCCCTTTTTTCATTAGACTCCAAGGATTTAAGAGTATTAAGGCACCCAGGGCAATATTACTAAGCTTTTGATAAATATTGAGGAGGAGGATGCTTACATTTTTAACTTATACAGAACCCAGAATTTGACTTGGCCACTATTTTGAATTTTAGGGCTTAGATCAAGCTGTCTTAATGGGGTTTTTGATCAGTTTTCTTCACATTCCATCTGAAGCAAAGAATAAAACCCAAACTCCTCTATCTGGTCCATTTTGGTAAAAAAAAAAAAATGGGAAAAATAGTTGGCCTAAGGCCCATTTTGCCAATAAATACAGATTATTATCTTCTTTAGCAACCACTAACACTGAAAGAAAACTTTAGGAGATGCATGCATTTTATTTCAAATTTAACATTTAAAATCAGCCATCCCCATTTTGAGGACTGGTAACTGGTTTGAAGGAGCACTTGGGAGAATTTGATTTTGTAGCCCTTTCTAGAGCACCATGCAGATCCACCTAAAAACACTGCCCTTGTCCTGTCCGCTGTCTGGATGGAAGCAGGCATTTGATTTCCATCCAGCCATTCTCAGGGGGGTCTTTTTTCAGTCCCAAATGAATGACCAAATAGGTAATCTTGGGGCATTTGAGGAAACAATTTCAGGGGAGGAAATCTGAGTTCTCTTTGCCATGAAATGGAATTTCCTCGGCGTCGGGTTAGCCCCAGCCCACAGGAAGCTTATGAATGTGTTTGTGACAGTTGACAGGCTGGGCTGTATTGAAGTCCACACTTTAGCCGTGGGACACTGATCGAGAAGGTGAGTCAGCTTCCACAGCTTTCCGGATTCACTGGCTTAGGAAAACTCAGAATAGAGACTATCTCCAGACAGTTGTCATTGGGTCTCATGACAGCATCCACACACCCACACTCCTGAAGACGATGCTACAAACAAAAGACGTCAGTCTATGGGGCATGGCAGCCATTTAACAATCTGCCTAGGAGCCTCCGGCAGAACTCATGCATTAAGGTGTACTTAGTGGCTTCTCAGTCTATCCCCGAATAAAATATATCCTCTAAGCATTACAAACAAAAATTCAAAATAATCATAAAATAGTTTAAATACTTCATTATGTGGCTCAGAGTTCTGATGGTGAAGCAAAGTCCAGATCCTTTCCTCTCTCACATTCTAACTGGAACATGGTCTTTATCAAAGCACAGACACCACAGTGTACTGCGATTGGGATAAAGCCTATCTGCCCACATTTTCTGATAAGGCAGGAATGTACTTTTCAAATCTCCTGAACATGGCCTTTCTCATCTGTCACCACTATATTTCTTCACCTTGCTTGCCCAGGAGGGAAAATGCTGTACCCCAGCACTTTTTTTTACGGGTTGACATCCCATTGGCTGGACCCATTGGTCCAGGGTCTCGCTCACCTAATGAGAAGGCAAGACACTGAACCTATTAACCGCTCCCCTTGCTCATTCACCTCAGTGCCCTCTGAAAGGAGAACTCGTCAGCTGGCCTCCCAGTTACCCCTGAAACAGACACTGGCTTAAAAGGTTCAGCACAAGGTTTCAAAACTGTAAGGTTTATCAGGGAAGAAGGGAGAGAGGAATATGGATCTGTTGCAGGGCTCCACCTCCAATTCTCCCTGGACGAGGTAACTTCAGTTCAGCCCCTACCCATCCCACCGGTGGCCTGGATTGTGAGGTCTGCTGAGAGGTACTGCTAGCCCCTAGAGAAATTTCTGCAATGACAGAGCTTGTGGACAGAGTTCAGCCAGACTTGAACCTGAAAAGATGTGCACAGAGCTAGAACAGGTCTGTTTTAATTTCTTTCTGAATAAAATTGTTGTGTTAGAAGGTTTGAAACCATTGATATCCTAATGGGTTTTGCCTTGAGAAGGGCTCCTGTGAATCCCTTTTTGGGAGAGCACCAAAAAGCTACCAGTAGGTTCTATTAGTTCTCCTTCCTCTTACCGGCTGAAAAAGAAAGAAGCACTGAGGTTCTATATAACTGAAATAAAATCACATTGGTTTATTGCTTCTGCTTGCATGTAGACAGGAGAATGGCCTAGGGTGGGTAATGGATGGGGGGGGGGGTGTTATGGGATGGAGAAAGGTGCCTCAACTCTGCTCTGAGTAATGGAAGAAGCGGGAGAAAGGGAGGTACCCACTGGCTAAAATGAAATACATGTTCCAAAGGGCATTTCTCCCCAAGTGACAGAGATGGTCACCCTGTTGGGGCTCCCTCCTTATCCTCTCCTGTACTCTCAGCCTAGTGTGGAAGGACAGGGAACCTGAGCTAGAAGTGTTTTCTACTAATGCCCCATCAATTTAAACACACTGACTTTGGAGCATAGTTCTACCTATGCGTGAGGTTGTTCTCTACGATGATATCCTGTCTGTGGACTCTGATGGAAAGAACACAGATCACTTCACTGTTGCATACCTAAGTGAAAATTCAGCACATCTCATTGACGTAACCTTCAGCTCAGCCCCCAGTCTGCCCAACCACTAGATTTATACATCAGAGGTCAGGAGAATGGCAGAGTCCCCCCAAAATAACAAAAGCCACAGCCAGGCAGTCCTCTTAGATTTTGCCAGTCATAGAATTTGCTCTTGTGTATAGATTCTGATTTTCTACGCTGATACATGCAACCATCTCCCACAAGTCTGCAGAAGTTCCAGGGAAAGAGCATGGGCACCTTTACCCTGTTGGATCTGTAAGTGTACATTAGTTTGCACTTCCAAATCTACTTCTGTTCTGGAGTGTACATGTGTACAAAGCTTATCAGAAAACTGGTCTAAAAGAACGCATGCTTTAAGGAGCATTAAAAAGCGTGAAGGAAAGAGGAGGCCTTCCAACCTCAACAGCAACATTTTCCAACACAGGCAAAGGATTTCTCTTTCTTTCAAAAAATGTTATTTTAGCCAACTCTCAACAGTAATAGGTAATGACAGTGTGGGAGAAACACAACTCAGAAACAACCCCAAATCTCATTGGAAGAAAGCATTTCAGCTTCTTCCTTACCTGACCTTTCCCACCTGCTGTTAAGGACTGATCTAAATTTCATTTCTTGGTCCTTCCCTTGACCTCTCTTATGGCAAATGGGCTAATTAATAAATGGTCAAAAAGCTGAAGAAAAAAAAGAGGCCAAAATAAATCCAAACTTGAATAACCTATGCCTGGAATAATGGCAAGTTGGCCCTGTAATAACTTCCAGATGATGAATCACGACTTTTTTTTTTGAACACCAGCAGGTGAACTGATGTCATTCTATTTGCCTCCCACTTCTTCCATCCAGAATCACTGACCTCCTCTGGGGCTGGTAAAAACAGCTGGTTGAGGTCTCTAGTCTTTGGCCATTCTTAGGGATGGTCATTTTATTCCTAAGCGTAACCCCTTCTGGTGTGACCCACGTGTTTTCTGCCAAATCCCCACAAAGAAGGCCAGGGGAAACTGTCTGGGTGGGACTTCTGATAGGGGACAGGAGAACCTTGGAATCTGTCACTGTGGAGGAAGGGGGTGGGTGGTCCATAATGGGGAAAGGAGGACTGAATAAGATAAGGCTCTGAGGTCTTCCTGGCCTTGACCTGTGGAAAGGTTTAGAACCCCCTGATGGTCGCTCTATTTTTGAAGAAAGAAGGTTGTCTCCGGAAGGCTCTGTCTCTGATGTACGCTTTCTGCATTGCACTGTTGCATCCTGGGTGGAGAGCAGGTTAGCCAAGACTGGTTCTGGAGGAAGGATGGGTCCCTCGCACATGTGGGATGTAGTGGTATCCATTGGCGAGGCCTCAATGGCTCCCATATCTTGCTTTGGCTTCTCTTCTTTTGGGCTTTCCAAGGAGAGAGAATCATCTCTGGCAGATTTCTGCGAGGTCCCACCAGTTGAGCTGGGTTCTTCCTGGCTCCTCTCCAGAGGCTGAACTCCAGTGTCCCCTGAGCTCTGAGATGGCAGGGGCTGTGGGATCTGTGTGTACTGAATCTTGGGTGGGATGACTGGGACTGCCCTAGCCTGGCACATTTTGACCATGAAGGAGGTTCTCACAGCTGACACACTCACAGGAGCTGAGTTACGGCGGCCCGTCAGGGCATGAGCCACAATGTCCAGGTCCTGAGGGTCCTGGGAGCAAATACTCCACGGGTCTACTTTACAGAGAGATGAGGTCATCCATGCGACTTTTGTGTCTCCTGGCTCAGAGAGCTGCATTCCAGGTGAACCAAATGAGGCCACATTGTCAAAACGAAAGAGGTCAGTGATGGGAATGGCAGAGTCCAAATTGAGGGAAGAAGGCCTGTTTTTCCCTTTTGGAAGCCCAGACTCAGTGCTCTTCAGCTGTAACTTTGGGGGATGCTCTCCACATGAGGCACTGTCTTGCACACCAGGAGAACTCTCTTTGCTGTTGTCTGGCCCAGGAACACTACCTTGCTCAATCTGAGGGCTGCTGTGCCCTTGGTGTGTCCCCTGTTCCTTTCCCTCTGCTAGGCTGCCAGGGCTGATTTCTGCTGATTTGGGCTGCAAACCACCTGGTCCCTTCTGGCTGGGAGCAGCCTCTGTCCCTCTGTCCCCAGAGAACTCTCTAAAGGACTTCAGGGTTTTCTCATCCCATCCAGTAATCTCTCTCCTGGGGGCCAGGGGCTGCAGAAGGTTGGAATTCCTCTCTGCTTCGAGGTTAGCACAGCTGCTAGAGGAGGGAGCCTCAAGAGTCCACTGGCTCTTAACCGTGGTTGTTTTGCTATCTAGAGAATGGCTCTGACGAAGGCTGGGCCTGTGGGGAAGCCTCCTCTCCAGTCGGTGGGTCTGGGGGCCCTGCACCTGGGCCTCCTGCACATCTTTCAGGGTGGGAGAGTGAAGGGGACTCGTTACCCACTGGGGCTCCTCCCAGGGCTCCACCATCTCCAGGCCATGCTGGGCAATGTCTGTCACAGTTTCGTCTTCATCACAGTCTGAGGGCTCCTGCACTGAATGGGCTACATCCCCCTCTCCTTGTGGAGAGATCTCAACCTCGCTTGTTGGGCTTTGAAAACCAGAGCCTTTTCCCTCACAAGCAGCATTCTTTGAATTTTGCTTTTCACTTTGTCCTAGAGAGGGCTCCTCCTCTTCCTCCTGACACAGGCTGGGGGTCCCAGGGCTGCCATTAGACTTCAGCTGGTCTGTGTATGGATTTGTCTTCAAACTCCTAGATGAGTCTTCTCTCTCAGGACTGCCCTTCGATAGCTGGACTCGAGGCGCCTCCTCCAGAGGAGTTGGAGGAGGCGCAGCAGGCGGGAGAGGAGGCGACAGATTCCCTGTGCCTTCTTGGCCCACCTTTGTTTGTAAAGAAGCTGTTTCAAATGGAACTATTTCCAGAGGAGCTAAGCTGGTGGGGTCCGGACGCGGGCCCTTCTCTGTCTCGGGTCTGAGGAGGACGCTCGTCGTCTCTAGCTTTTCTCTATTGGCTGCAGGGGAAGTCCCCTGTGCCGTCTGATTGGCTGGATCCTTAGTCCACTCCTCCAGAGGGGTGGAGCCTGGTGGTCTCCCACAAGACAAGCTCCCAGGAGGCTCCTGGGAAGCAAAAGCCGCCGGACTGGCCTCCAGGATTGGCTGAGTGGGGCTGATCTTTAGGGCAGGTGCTGGCAATGAGGAGAGCTCCTCCTCAGATTCGATGATCTTCAGCTCCTGTTGAATCTCAGGCCAGATCAGGGCATTGGCCAGGTCATCCTCATCCTGAAAAATATCAAGGAACGGATTATTTTAGAGCCAAGGACTCGTGGCCTTGACAACTGCACTATTTTCCCAGTGACAGTGAAGGGCTTGGCGCTGGGCCAGGCTGCACTATCCCAGCTACCTCATTACTAATCATTGTGGCTGTTTATCCAGGGCTTACCGCGTGCCATAACACATTCTAACTGCATGTTCTTGTTTAATTGTCCCAGAGATAAATACTACTATAACTACTCCCATTTTAGAGGTGAGGAGACCTATGTTCAAACAGATTAAACAATTTACCTAAGTCACACAGCAGCAGCCCGGGACCAAAATGCAGCTATGTCCACACCAGAACAGAAACACTTAATCCCTATGCACTGTTGATTTATAAAACAAACCAACCCCTAGTCTCAGTTAACCTCAGGTTTACCAGATGGCACACAAGAATGTGATTCTCCCTGTGGAATGTAAATGTTAACTCTTGCCCTGATATCTGCTTTCCAAATAAATAAATAAATACAGCTTTTCTTATTACCAAAGAAATACATATATCACATGGAAAAAAAATTGACACATGTTAAAAGAAAGGAGAATACAAAAACAGCAAAATCTTATATTCCAACTACCTACAGATAACCATTGTGGATCTAAAGAGGAGCCTCCTACTGGGTATTCAGCCCAAAGATACAGATGGAGTGTAAAGAAGGTGCCAAGAAGGTGCCATTTGCAGGCCAATGTTCCTAGCAGCAACATCCACAATAGCCAAACTGTGAAAAGAGCCAAGATGTCCTTCAACAGATGAATGGATAAAGAAGATATGGTCCATATATAAATGAATATTACTCAGCCATCAGAAAGGATTAATACCCAACTTTTGCATCAACATGGACGGGACTGGAGGAGATTATGCTGAGTGAAGTAAGTCAAACAGAGAAAGTCAATTATCATGTAGTTTCACTTATTTGTAGAATATAAGGAATAGCATGGAGGACATCAGGAGAAGGAAGGGAAAAATGAAGGGGGGGGAATTGGGGGGGGAGACGAACCATGAGAGACTATGGACTCCGAGAAGCAAAATGAGGGTTTTAGAGGGGACGGGGGTAGGAGGAATAGGTTGACCCGGTGATGGGTATTAAGGAGGGCACGTACTGCATGGAGCACTGGGTGTTATATGTAAACAATGAATCTTGGAACACTACACCAAAAACTAATGATGTACTAACATAACATAATAAAAAAATAATACTTAAAAACAAACAAGCAAACAAAGGTGTGCCTCCTCCTCCATCTTGTTTGCCACCCCTTGTCTCTCCTCAAGTCTAGTTTCTCTTTGACTCCTCCCTTCCCCTGCACAAAGTCTCAAACTGCAGATAGGAAAGGGATGAAGGAAGGCCCAGTAAGGGCCAGGGAAACGAATTTCAGTGGCCTTCATTTCTTGTCTCAAGACACATCTGTCAAAAATAAAATAAAATTAAAATTTAAAAAAAAAAAAAAGACACATCTGTCACCAGGAGAAGCAGTTCCAGGAGGCAAATCCATCCTGGGGTGGGGGTGGGGGTGGAGTTCAGCTGGGGTTCTTTATGAGGAACCTGACCTGCTGTCAACCGGACATCACTTCCCACCAGGCTCTGATCACATGTTTTATATTACAATTAATTTGATGTTTATCTTTCTCAATGGACTATGAGCTCCTTGAGGTAAGGAATTTGGTTTGTTCATCTTTGATTCCTCAAGGCCAAATGTTGCCTGGTATACTGTGAATAATTGCTCAATAAGAGGGTTTTTTTTTTTTTTTCAGTATTCCAAAATTCATTGTTTATGCACCACATCCCTGTGCTCCATGCAATATGTGCCCTCCATAATACCAACCACCAGGCTCACACAACCCCTGAGTCCCCTCCCCTCCAAAAGCCTCAGTTTGTTTCTCAGAGTTCACAGTCTCTCAAGGTCTGTCTCCCCCTCCGATTTCCCCCAACTCACTTCTCTCCATCTCCCAATGTCCTCCGTGTTATTCCTTATGCTCCACCAAGTAAGTGAAACCATATGATAACTAACTTTCTCTGCTTGACTTATTTCACTTAGCATAATCTCCTCCAGTCTCGTCCATGTTGACGCAAAAGTTGGGTAGTCATCCATTCTGATGGAGGCATAATACTCCATTGTATATATGGACCATATCTTCTTTATCCATTCATCCATTGAAGGGCATCTTGGTTCTTTCCACAGTTTGGCGACTGTAGCCATTGCTGCTATGAACATTGGGGTACAGATGGCCCTTCTTTTCACTACATCTGTATCTTTTGGGTAAATAACCAGTAGTGCAATTGCAGGGTCATAGGGTAGCTCTATTTTAAATTTCTTAAGGAATCACCACACTGTTTTCCAAAGTGGCTGCACCAACTTGCATTTCCACCAACAGTGTAAGAGGGTTCCCCTTTCTCCACATCCTCTCCAATACTTGTTTACTGTCTTGTTGATTTTAGCCATTCTGACTTGTGTAAGGTAGCATCTCAGTGTGGTTTTGATTTGAATCTCCTTGATGGTTAATGATAATGAACATTTTTTCATGTGTCTGTTAGACATAGTCTGTATGTCTTCTTTGGAGAAGTTTCTGTTCATGTCTTCTGCCCATTTTTCGTCATGATTATTATCTGTTTTGTGTGTGTTGAGTTTGAGGAGTTCTTTATAGATCTTGGATATCAGCCCTTTGTCTGTATTGTCATTTGTGAATATCTTCTCCCATTCCATGGGTTGCCTCTTTGTTTTGTTAACTGTTTCCTTTGCTATGCAGAAGCTTTTGATCTTGACGAAGTCCCAAAAGTTCATTTTCGCTTTTGTTTCCTTTGCCTTTGGAGACATATCTTGAAAGAAGTTGCCGTGGCCAATGTCGAAGAAGTTAGTGCCTATGTTCTCCTCTAGGATTTTGATAGATTCACGCCCCACGTTGAGGTCTTTTATCTATTTCTTTTTTTTTTTTCCTTTCTTTTATCTATTTCAAGTTTATCTTTGTGTATGGTGTAAGAGAATGGTCAAGTTTCATTCCTCTACACATTGCTGTCCAATTTTCCCAGCACAATTTATTGAAGTGACTGTCTTTTTTCCATTGTATATTTTTTCCTGCTTTGTCAAAGATTATTTGACCATAGAGTTGAGGGTCCATATCTGGGTATTCTGCTCTGTTCCACTGGTCTATGTGTCTGTTTTTGTACCAGTATCATGCTGTCTTGGTGATCACAGCTTTGTAGTAAAGCTTGAAATAAGGCAATGTGATGCCCCCAGTTTTATTTTTCTTTTTCAACATTTCCTTAGCAATTCGGGGTCTCCTCTGGTTCATTATAAATTTTAGGATTGTTTGTTCCAGCTCTTTGAAAAATGCTTGTGGAATTTTGATTGGGATGGCATTGAAAGTATAGATTGCTCTGGGCAGTACAGACATTTTAATGATGTTTATTCTTCCAATCCATGAGCATGGAATCCTCTTCCATCTTTTGGTGACTTCTTCAATTTCTTTCATGAATGTTCTGTAGTTCCTTGAGTAGTAGTTCCTTTACCTCTTTGGTTAGGTTTATTCCCAGGTATCTTATGGTTCTTGGTGCTATAGTAAATGGAATCGATTCTCTAATTTCCCTTTCTATATTTCATTGTTAGTGTATAAGAAAGCAACTGATTTCTGTACATTGATTTTGTATCGTTGATTTTGCCACAATACTGAATTGCTATATGAGTTCTAGTATTTTGGGGGTGGAGTCTTTTGGGTTTTCCATATAAAGTATCATGTCATCTACGAAGATAGAGAGTTTGACTTCTTCTTTGCCAATTGAATACGTTCTTTCTTTGTGTTGTCTGATTGCTCGTGCTAGGACTTCTAGTACTATGTTGAACAACAGTGGCGAGAGTGGATATCCTTGTCGTGTTCCTAATCTCAAAGGGAAGGCTGTCAGCTTTTCTCCATTAAGGATGATATTCGCTGTGGGTTTTTCATAGATAGATTTTATGAAGTTGAGGAATGTTCCCTCTATCCCTATACTTTGAATAGTTTTAATCAGGAATGGTTGTGGTATCTTGTCAAATGCTTTTTCTGCATCAGTTGAGAGGACCATGTGGTTCTTCTCTCTTCTCTTATTGATTTGTTCTGTCACATTGATTGATTTGCAAATGTTGAACCACCCTTGCATCCCATGGATAAATCCCACCTGGTCATGGTTGATAATCTTTTTAATGTACTGTTGGATCCTATTAGCTAGGATCTTGTTGAGAATCTTGGCATCCATATTCATCAGGGATATTGGTCTGAAATTCTCCTTTTTGGTGTGGTCTTTGCCTGGTTTGGGGATCAAGGTAATGCTGGCTTCATAAAAAGAGTCTGGAAGTTTCCCTTCTGTTTCTATTTTTTGAAACAGCTTCAGGAGAATAGTTATTATTTCTTCTTTTCTTCTTTAAATGTTTGGTAGAATTCTCCAGGGAATCTGTCATGTCCTGGGCTATTGTTTTTTGGGAGGTTTTTGGTCACTGCTTCAATCTTGTTACTAGATATTGGTCTATTCAGGTTGTCAATTTCTTCCTGATTCAGTTTTGGAAGTTTATAGGTTTCCAGGAATACAACCATTTCATCTAGGTTGCTTAACTTATTGGCATATAACTGTTGATAATAATTTCTGATGATTGTTTCTATTTCCTTGGTGTTAGTCGTGATCTCTTCCTTTTCATTCATAATTTTATTAATTTTGGGTCCTCTCTCTTTTCTTTTGGATTATTTTGGCCAATGGTTTATCGATCTTATTTATTCTTTCAGAAAACCACCTTCTAGTTTTGTTGATGTATCTACTGTATTTCTAGTTTCTATCTCATTGATCTCTGCTCTAATTTTGATTATTTCCCTTCTTGTGTGTGGGGTTGGCTTAATTTGTTGTTGATTCTCCAGTTCTTTAAGGTGTAAAGAAAGCTGGTGTATTCTGGATTTTTCAATTTTTTGAGGGAGGCTTGGATGGCTATGTAGTTCCTCCTTAGGACTGCCTTTGCCATATCTCATAGGTTTTGGGCCAAAGCATCTTCATTCTCATTGGTGTCCATGAATTGTTTAAGTTCTTCTTTGATTTTCTGGTTAATCCAAACATGCTTAAGCAGGGTGGTCTTTAGCTTCCAAGTGTTTGAAGCTAAACACTTCTTGTGGTTTTCTTGTGGTTGAGTTCCAGTTTCAAAGCACTGTAGTCTGAGAATATGCAGGAAGTAATCTCAATCTTTTGGTATCGGTTGAGCCCTGATTTTGACCCACTATGTGGTCTATTCTGGAGAAAGTTCCATGCGTGCTCAAGAAGAATGAGTATTCTGTTGTTTCAGGGCAGAATGTTCTGTATAAATCTTTGAGGTCCATCTGTTCCATCTGGTCCAATTCAATGCTCTTGTTTCTTTATTGATTTTCTGCTTGGATGATCTGTCTATTACTGAGAGTGGCATGTTAAGAACCCCTACTATTAATGTATTCATATCAATATGACTCTATCTTGATTAACAGTTGTCTTATGTAGTTGGCTGCTCCCGTATTGGGGGCATAAATATTTACAATTGTTAGATCTTCTTGGTGGATAGACCCTTTAAGAATGATGTAGTGTCCTTCTGTATCTCTGACTACAGTCTTTAGTTTAATATCTAATTTACCTGATATGAGAATCACTACCCCAGCTTCCTTTTGAGGCCCATTGGCATGAAAGATGCTTCTCCATCCCTTCACTTTCAGTCTGGATGTATCCTTAGGTTCCAAATGGGTCTCTTGTAGACAATATATGGATGGGTCCTGTCATTTTATCCAATCTGCAACCCTGTGCTGTCTTATGGAGTGTTTAGGCCATTCATGTTGATAGTGATTATTGAAAGATACGTTTTTATTGACATCATGTTGCCTGTGAAGTCCTTGTTTCTATAGATTGTCTCTGTAAATATCTGTTCTATGACACTCTTGGGTTCTTTCTTCTTTTATAGAACACCCCTTAATATTTCTTATAGTGTCAGCTTGGTGGTCACATACTCTATTAAACCTTGCCGGTCTTGGAAGCTCTTTATTTCTCCATCCATTTTGAATGTCATCCTTGCTGGATAAAGTATTCTTGGCTGCATGTTCTTCTCATTTAGGGCCCTGAATATGTCTTGCCAGCCCCTCTGGCTTGCCAGGTTTCTGTGGACAGGTCTGACATTATTCTGGTGGACCTTCTTCTGTACATAAGGACCCTCTTCCCCCTAGCTGCTCTCAAAAGCTCTTGTCTAAAATCATGATCATCAGTCTTACAATCAAATGCCTCAAGGTCTTTCTAGATCTGTTGATCTTGGGGGGTGTTCTTTCTACCTCTAGGGCACCAACGCTGGTTCCATTCCTCAGACTGGGAAATTTTTCACGGAGAATTTTTTCAACTATATCTTCTAGTCTTCTTTATTTCTCCTCTCCCTCAGGGATCCCAATAATTCTGACATTGGAACATTTCATGGCATCATTTGTTTGCCTAATTCTGTTTTTATGGCTTCTAAGCTGTTTGTTCCAGACCTCCTCCTGATACTTTTTCTCTATCAGTTTTTCTTCTAGATCACTAATTCTATCTTCTGCCTCAGTTACCCTAGCTGTTAGAGTATTTAGATTAGATTGGATCTCATTGATAGCATTTTCAACTTCTCACTGGTGTCTTTTACTTCTGTCCTTAGCGATTCCATGTTGTCCCTAATGGTGTTTTCCAACTTAGCCTTCGCTTGGATAATTGTTACTCTGAATTCCCTTTCTGATATACTATTTATGTCCATATCCAACAGTTCTGATGGAGAGGGCACAGTCTCTGAATTTTTCTTCTGTTGGGTGTACCTCCTAGTAATTTTGGTGAGAGGCAGTTGAGGGGATATGTAGCTGAATGTATCAACCGTGATCCAGGCAAGGTGCACCCTGGAACACTTCTGAGCAATTGAAGTCACCACCAAAAAGAAAGAAAAAAGAAAAAGAGAGAGAGGCAGAAAAAAGAAAAGAAAAGACCCAGCCAGAATGGGCCCCAAAGGTAAGATTTATAAGGCATACAAACAAAAAGACCAACAAAAGTAAATGACAAGAAAAATAAAGAACCCACCCAAAATGAACCCCAAGGATAGGATTTATATAATACCAGAACAAAAACAAATACACAGAAACACTGACAGAAGAAGAAGATGGGAGAATGGTTATAAATCCTTGATGTGAGAGAGGAAGGTCATTTTATTCTTTCTGGGTGTATCTTGATATTTTTGTTAAAGGACTCAACTTTCCAGGGATAAAGGGAAATTAAAACTGGTTTATATACAGGGGTAGTATTGATTAGGGAAAGAGGTTTACCTTGACGCTTATATCTATATGTATATTAAAAAAATAGAAAAGAAAACGAAAAACAGGTATAAGTGTGAAAAAAGTTCAAGTTAAAGGTTATTATGGAATATATTGTATTAAGCCTCTAATTGTAATGGTAAGTAGGTTAAAAAAATTAAAGAGAACAAGAATAGTGAGAACAAATTTAAAAGTAAAAGTTGTATCTATGAAATATACAGGTTTTAAGGCAATACCGGGAGTTTAATTTCTTCTTTTCCCCTGATATTGGGGTTTTACAGTTTTATGGGGACCCTGTGGTGGTTGTCCTCTCGTTCTTTTGACTGGCTTTCTGGGGGAAGGGGCCTGCCGCATTGTTTTTCAGTCAGTCTTGCTTGGGTTGAATCCTCCTGCCCCCTATCAAGGGACTGGGCTCTGTGGAAACTGGTTTTTCAGGCTTTTGTTCTCTGGAGGTTTTTTTCTTTTGAGGCTCTTTGTGGCTTCTCAGAGGTTTGGTGGAAAGCAAACTGCACCCAGACCTCCGACTCGGAGAGAACCCTCCCTCTGCTCCCCTCTGGGTGGTCCAGAACACACAGACTCCCCCTCTGCAAACTCTGCTGAGCCATGCAGCCTCCCACAGGCAGAGCACGTCCCCAGCCACTGTCTCAGGGGTCGCCTGAAGTGCCCACTTGTCTCTGCACCCCTGTGCCACTTAAACCGCAAGCAATATTGGTCCAGGAAGCCTGCTTCTGGTGGCTGCCTTTGCCAGGACTACTATCTGGGGTCCAGCCCTCAGGTTGCCACCACAGGAGATCACACTGAATTCCTTCAGGCCCCGGCTGGGAGAGTCCAGACCCTCGGTTGCTCCTAGAGACCGCCAGCTAGTGTCAGGATGGAGCTTTCTCGGGTATTGGCAGGGAGTGGGTCAGACCCTGGTCGCACATTGAGCAAAAGTTCTAGGGAGCGCAGGCTGGTACTGTCACCAGACTCCCTCATGTCGGGGTGGGAGTGTGCCCAGCTGATCTGTGGTGCAAGCTGTGCAACCCCGGGGGCTCCACCATACTCTCTCTGGCACAGATGGTCGCTGGTGGTGGCCCTCCTGGATCTGTGGGCTTTGGCCCGTGCCCATGACTGCCTGATTCCACCAGCTGCCCCTTAAGATCTTTTGCTCTTTTTGAGTGCTTTTAACCAGATTCCAAGTTAATGCTGGTCCCCAATCAGAGGGCACTCTTGTATTGGGGTATTACTTTCCAGTGGGTCACTTCTAGTGGCTCCCTCCCCCTTCTGTTTATCCTCCGATATCAGTCTGATCGTTCCTACTCCGCTTTATCACTCCACTATTGTCTTCTGCCCCCGAAGAGATCCAGAACTGTATAATCCTACAGCTCAGGCTGATTTCATGGGTGTTCAGAGTGTTCTGGTAGATAATTAGCTCACTTTAGGGGATAGGCTGAAATAGGGTCTCCTACTTCTCCACCATCTTGCCCCTCCTTCAATAAGAGGTTTTCTTTTGTGGTATTTCTATTTGATTGTTTCCTTCAGAGAACTCTCCAGCAGTAGGATTCCTTGGTCAAAAGGCAGGGGTGTTTTTTGAGATCTGATTCTACCATATCACACTGACTTGTATCTACTCCCATTTCACCTTCAGGCAGAGGCAGACTTTAACTCAACTGCTTACTCTCCTTAGCACCTACACGAATTGATCTCTTATAAGAAATAAATATTTAGATAAGTAAATGAGCACGTAAACTCTCCTCCCCCACCATCTCAGTAAATGGACCATAGTGCATCTTTCTGCTTAGATCAGAAATCTATGAGGTGTTTTGACTCGTCCTTCTTCCTCACTCTTATCCAATCCTTTACCAAGTCCTGTTCATTCTAGCTTCTTTCTCTGTGTGGGTGATAAATTCTATTTCAGACACTGCTTTTTATTTTATTTTATTTTATTTTATTTTATTTTAGTAGGCTCCATGCCCAATGTAGGGCTTGAACTCATAACGCTGAGATCAAGAGTCACATGCTCTACCAACTGAGCCAGGCAGGAAAACCCCCTACCCCAAAAATATGGAAGAAGTCCAATGTGCTATCCATTGCGTGACAGAGCCAGGCACTCACCCCCAAAATATGGAACGCTTCACGAATTTGTATATCATCCTAGCACAGGGGCTATGCTAATCTTCTCTGTATCGGTCCAATTTTAGTACAAGTGCTGCCGAAGCGAGCACCATTCTAGTTTCTAAATAGCTTTTGAAGCCTTCCATTTCTTTCCTTGTTACCCCCACCCTCCTCCAAGCCACCATGTTTTCTCCCCTGGCTTGTCACATACTAGCCATCTAACTGGCACCCATGCCTCCTCTCCTGCCTTTTCCAAGCCATTCTCCTCACGAAAGAGTGACCTTTAAAGCATAAAATTCCAGGGTAGCCTGGTGGCATTAATTTATACCTGCCCCTCCCCCCAACTTCAATCCCTGTAAGAATCTCTGTATCTTTCTCTTTCTATGGTTGCAAACACATCTTTTGGGAACCTTCTTTTGGCCCTCTTGAGGCCTATACAGCCCTCCAGCACTGTCCTAACTCCCAGCACGTGGTTGTAAAGGTTGTCTCTGTAAGGACCTACTTAGCCAGAGCGAGCCATTTTGTTGTTTATGCAGTAAACTTAGATTGAACCTGCCCCTTCCCCCCAAGAGGAAAGTGCTTAGAAACAGAACTAGTGAAATACGTACAGCCAAATAGCCCCAATAATGGAGCACAGATACCAGGACATGTCAGGCTGGGCAAAAATAACGGAGCCCAGATACAAGGGCGTGTCCAGCCAGGTGGAAACGTCCAATCAGTGAAAGCGCACGTATTACCTCCCTACCCGCCAAGGATGAGCCAAGCCAGGTGGAGACATCCAATCAGGAAAGCACCTCCCTAACCACCCAAAAATGTGGGCCCTGCCTTTTGGGTGCCAATTCTGACCAGAGTGATAGGCTAGTTCAAATAACTACTATAGGGTGAATGGTAATTCAATTGGCCACCTGTGTGTGGCCAGGCTCAACCACATGGCCTTTGCTCTATAAAAGTTAGTCTGTGAGGCTGGGAGGGGTCGCCTCTTTGCAAGAGACGGCCCTGGCTCGTCAGTTTGATTCTCAATGCTTGGCGCGAAATAAAGCTTTACTTGACCTTTGCCTTGTATCAGTCTCGTCCTTTTGTCTACGGACCCTTTCAGTCTCCTCAAGTCACGTTGGCAGAAACTGGTTCTTAAACAATCCCCCTTTTTCCCCCCACAAATCCCTGCTTTCAGTTCTACCAGGAGCCCCTGGGACAAAGAGGACTGTACTGGCTGGTCCCCACGGTGAGTGCATCTTACCACATCCTGGAGAAACACTGCTTCGGCTCTGGGCCCAGGGCTCTCCTGCAGAGTGCTGGGCTCCGCCTGGCCAGCCTCTCCACCCTCCTCCTCCGCCTTCTCTGGGTCCAACCTCTCCTCTAAGTTACTTGAATGTTGAGAGTCCAGGGATGTTTCCGAGGCCTTCTTTTCCTCTTGTTGGGGGCCTGGCTCCAGGGGGAGGCCTTTGTTGCATTCCACCATCCTCACTGCTTCTGGTCCTGGCTTGGCCTCCTCGAGAACCCCCTTCTTAGGTACGGAAGCTGTGAAGGATGAGAGTTACGTTGAAGAATTCATTTGCAGAGAGGCCTTAACCCGCGCAGTCACTGTCCTGGACTAGTCCCGCTTCACAAGGGTGGAGGGAATTCTCCCAGCTTGCTGCTTTTCGCATTTTGACCCTTTCCCCCTTGCCGTGTCCTGCCTTTAGTTCCCAGAGTCACAGACTGTCAGAAATGGGACAGGTCTTGAAGATCCCCCAGTCCAGGGGCTTGTGACCGGGGACCCCCTGCTCTTTCCCTCCCCAGGAGACATTTGGGCGGGGAGGAGGTGGCTATTGGCATTTAGTGGGCAGAAGCCAGGAATGTTGCCAAATTTCCTATGAAACGTAAAACAGCCCCTTCCCCCAACAAAGAGTTGCCCGGCCACAATGTCAATAGTACCAAGTTGAGAAACCCTGTTCTAATCTAATCTTTCACTTCACATCTAAGTAAATTCAGATCCTGAGGAGTCAAGCTGTTGCCTAGGGCACAGGAATCCCTTATTTACACCAAGCCACAGAGATGGGCTGTGATTTTGACTGATAGCTTCCTGTGTGACTCTTCCCAGGGGGCAACTCCACACCAATTTGGATATATCTCACAAAAGCCTCTGGGAACACTTTTTCCTCAAGTGCTTCCCTTCCTCTTCTAGCCCTCATCTCGCTCCATCCCACCAGCCCCCCACAGAACATTCTCCACACAGGGCATCACGTGATGCCCCTGAGTTTTTGCTCATCTTCTGCCCCCTGTCCTGAAGGGAAAGGGAGGGGAAAAGGACAAAATACTTATTGAACATCGTCTGTGAGCCAGACCGTGAACAGGCATTTTATGGACATTCCCCCATTCAGACTTCACCCCAGCCCTTGTGAGAGCGACCACCCCTGGCTCAGCGATATCAACCACCGTCCACTGTCACACAGCCCCAAAGCGCTGAAGCTAGGATTCAAATCACCCCAGGTGAAGTCCAAAACCTACAGACTTTCCACAATATTCAGCTGCCTCTCACCCCAGAATGCCTTCCCCAACTTTTCTGTATGGAGAAAGCCCACCCATTTACGAAAGCCTTCCCAAATGTCACCTCTTCTGGGAAGCCTTCCTAGTATCCTCCCGAGAGGACTGCCTCTTCTTGACGCCCTTGAAATCCTTTCTGAACACCTCTTTCATTATCTTCCAGGAACTGAAGTCCTCCCTCATTCAAAGAGCCCAAGGAGGGAGGCTCTTGGGTGGTGCAGTCAGTTAAGTGACCAACTCATGTCATGATCTCAGGGTCGTGAGATTGGGCCCTATGTCGGGCTCCATGCTGAGCTCAGAGTCTGCTTGAGATTCTCTCTCCCCTCTCTGCCCCTCCCTCTTGTGCTCTCTTGCTTTCTATAAAAATAAATAAATAAATCTCTTTAAAAAAAAAAAAAAAAAGCCCAAGGAGAGTCTTGTGCTACTTCAACAGGCTGACCCTGTGCCACACTTTGGTACGGTTTTAGTTTCTCTTCCTAGTTCATGAGCTTGCTGGGCAAAGGGATCCTGTTCTAACAATCTCTGAGCCTCCACAGCCCCTTGTAAACATATGAAGGTGCATGGGGGAGTGTTTTAAAGCACGGGTTTTAAAATCTGGGTTAAAAACCTGGTTCTTCTACTTCCTTGCTCTGAATCATTTGGCAAGTTAACTGATTTCCTCTCTAAGCAAATGGGGAGGATAGTAACAACCTGTACCTCACAGGGTTGTTGTGCAGAACACTTAGGACAGTGCCTGATACCATAACAGTTGTTCAAAAAACGTTAGCTAATATTAATAACAAAAATAGGCTTAAACCAAAGTGGGCATTTGCTGGTTTGTCTATCAGTCATCCTTTCCTTTGTGGTTCTCCCTACTTCCCTTTTATGTGGCTCATAGCTGGCTGTTGACCACAGAACCCCTCCTAACTCAAGAGATGGTTCAGACACTCGGCCTCAGCCAATCCGAGAACCCTAAGTGCCTGGCACCCATGATTCATCCAAGGCTGGGCACGTATCCCAAGCAGGCCCAACAGAGTCTTCCCTGCATTTGATATATGGAAATTGGGAGCAAGATACCCTTTCTCATTGCTAGGGTTGCTAGCCATATTCTCTTCAGATATGAGGTAGAAGTGAGGGATGGATGGATGGATGGAGAGAGGTTGAGTCCAGAAGAGTTGAATTCCTTGAGCTTTTACTCCTGCCTGCTCACTATATGGGTGAATAAAATAATAGGCAACATTTGCTGAGTACTTGCTATGTACCTGTTCTGAGAGCTTCCCATGTATTAACTAATTTAATATTCCCAGCAAACTTACGAAGAGGATATGATTAGGAACTTCATTCCCATTTTACAGCCCAAGCAGTTGAGGCACACAGCTGCTAAAGATCATCCAGTGAAATGGCTGACTCTGGACTCGGGCAATCTGGCTCCAGAGCCCACAGTCTTTTTTTTTTTTTTTTCAAGATTTTAATTATTTATTTGGCAGACAGATCACAGGCAGAGAGGCAGGCAGAGGGAGAGGGGGAAGCAGGCTCCCTACTGTGCAGAGAGCCCGATGCGGGACTCAATCCCAGGACCCTGAGATCATGACCTGAGCCGAAGGCAGGGGCTTAATCCACTGAGCCACCCAGGAATCCCCAGAGCCCACAGTCTTAACCACTTCACTACATTATCTTGCGAACTCTGGTTAGGCAAGTTTGTCTATTTTTTTTTTTTTTTTAATTCCTTTCGATGAAAAGAAACCTTCCCTCCCTGCTTTACCTGTAGACGTCTCAGCTCCCAGTGGCTTGTCATCTTCAGGCCAACCTCCACTCTCTGACCCCTGGAAAGAAAATTCTTCCAGGCTGGAAAGCGACTGGAGCTCCTTCGGGGGTGTTCTGCACGGGGTACTGTTGGTGCTAATGACCGCTGACACGCGCAGCGGAACGGACACGGCAAAGGGCTCAGAGATGTTCAGGGCCTTGCGCTGGTGACGGGGAGAGGGCTCCATCTGGAAGAGACTGCTGGTAAAGACAGATTTGCTGGGGCTGTCATTTGATGTGTAGAACATACCCAGCATCTTCGGGGCTGTTTGCTCACTCTCTGGATCCTCAAGAGGCCGGAACACCTTCAGCTGCTCAGGTGGGGGCCGGGCCTGAGCACCCTGAAGTTGGCTTCGGTCACTGCTCATGTTGAAGCCCCCCTCCGCCCCTGCCGGCATCCCCTCCTGGCCCCATTCGCCCTCCTGCTTGCTGAGGTCACATGAGCTACCAGTGTTGGTTGAATGCAATTTTGCCGCTGGGATGAAAAATCCACCAGTGGTGACTGTTCGATTAAAATTTCCTTTGGTTTCTTTCCCTAGTGAAAAAGCAAACACACACACGGTCAGAAGCCTTGGCACACGCACACACCACAACACAGCCTTCCAGTAAGGGAAGGTGCATAACACCTGAACATTGGGAAGGCATAACCTTCTAAAAAGGGTGTAGCCCTCCCAAGAGAGACAGATAATGTTTGGTTGATGGGAGAGTAAGCATCTTCTCCTGTGCACACAATGTTGGCACGATGCCCTGACAGGACCATTTTCTGTTGTACTGTACGCATCTGTTTGAAACTCTGCAGGGAGAGCAGTTTCCAAATGGCTAATGTTGCTAGACACAGCGGTCATCCACCCAGCAGTAAATGTAGATCATGAAAAAAGACAAAGATGGGAGATGGAATGAAGTTTTCTCAAAATAAAGAAGAAGACAAAAAGGGCAAAATAGCAGAATTCTGTTTTACTTTAAAACTTTCGAACGTATTGTTTTAAGTCTCCTCTGGCAGACGGACCCAAAAGGGGTTTGATTTCCCAGCAAGGAAACAAATGCTGTTCTCAGCTAGACTTTTCTCCCTTTTCCCAGGCTTCCTCCTGCTGATTCAGGGGATGAGAAGCTAGAAATGTAAATTAACTAAAAGTTAGAAAGCCCAGTTGTGAGCAGCAATTTCCCAACTGACTTACAAGTGAAAGCAAAGAGGAGAAAAACCTGTATTGGAAATAAACAAGGCGTGAGATAACACGGGAGTTGCCTGGGATCAGGAGAAAAACTCTGCACGAGGTACCAAGGGCTCTGCTGGACGTCTTATGTGATCCGAGGTTTACAATTCTCCTGGCTGCTCATGGAGAAGTGTAATGACCTCCTTTAACACATGAGGAAATCGAGACTCAGAGAGGCAGAGAACCTGCCCAGTGCCCACCAAAGTGAGGACCTCAGTTTAGGTCCTCACCTAAATTCAGTAGAACCGCCTCAGGGTTCTAAGCAAATGGCCAAATATAAAGGCACGAAAATGCTAAAAGTATCGAGTCAGCTTGAAAAAGAGCTCACGGAGGATTTTACAAGTTTACAGTTATTTTTTAAAAGGTTGTTCTGCGGACGTTCTGCACGGTTTCAGGCTGCCTCCTTTATCAAAGAGCAAAATGGTTTGCATTAAAGGAGCTGGAAAAGTCACGGGACACAGGTGGGGGTATGAACCTTCTGCTGCTGGGGAAGTCTTGTGCCTTATAACTCATAGAGGTGCTTGTTGGCTCCTTAACAAGAACAGAAGCCAGAGGGATAGGCAAAGCAGCCCTGAAGACCAGCGTGGTGTCACTGTGAGGATGTGTCACCTCGCGTACAACTCTACACACATCTACTCCACCCCAGGCTGACCGGCTACATGCCAGGCTGGTGTCCATCACTGTTTACTGGTGAATGAATGATCCAATCTACCGGCTCGAAATCATGACCTGACAGGTACGATGAAGCTACTGCCTGCAGAAGGAAATGGGCAAATTCAAGACACCTAAGTATCTAGGCACCAAACTATGAGGTAAAAACCAGTGCTTGGCTCTTCCTTAAGCCTAAGGTGAAAGCCTCACCTGCCTTGGCTCGCAGGTGTTGCCCTTTTACCTAGTTCAGGTTTGAGTGTACAATGGCTGCCATCGCCAACTGTGGGGAGAGGAAGGTGGGGGGAGGAGGATGGCCCTTGAGGCCAAGACTTGTGTAATGTGGGGTGGGGAGAGGCCAGGGAGGTGGTTAAGGCAAGGGCTGTGTGAACCTATTGGGTTCAGGAAGGGTCAGGAGGGATTTGGGACTGTGCGTGATTGTGATGAGACTGGCTGGAAGGTAACTCCTGAAGGCAAGTCTGGTAGGGGAGCTCGTGTCTCCCAGTGGTGATCCCCAGCTCCGAGAGCAGTTGTGAGAGCTCACCTTCCACAGGCACTGAGCACAGCGAGTCCATGCTTTTAGCTGGCCGGATAGTAGCCTTTTCCACTAAAGACAAAAGAAAAAATATCCCTGATGAATGCATATTGAGAGGAAGCGTTCAGAACAAAAATCAGGCTCTAAGTACACAAGAGAACTTTTTTTGCTAAAGTTTTTCAAGTATTTATAGTTTTCCCCTTTGGTAAACATTCCTCCATCCCACCCTGGATGCTCCTACTTTCATAATGAGACTGAGCTTACAAAAACAGAGCATTTCTAGATCAAAGTCTCATGAATATTTTACAGATAAAGGTAAATTACAATTTTGTCAAATAGCTTTTAGAAAATGAGCCCTGAACCAAATTTTATGATACAAAGATTCATCCAGGGGGTAGAGTCTATGAGGCTCAAGGCAAAACCACCCCCCCCCATCCTACAGGCTAGAGAGCAGGATTCTTGGCTGTAGCCACAACTGACGGCACCCAGGAATGTGGTACAGCAAAGGAGGGGGCCCCGGGGACAGAAGTCCCCTTTCTCTCATGTGCAGCTCTGCTCCTGAGGTCTGTAGGCTGGTAGCTGCTCTAAATCATCTCACCCTGGAGCAGATCCAAACCAAACAGACCTTTTTTGAGTATCTAATATATGCCTGGTGTCCCCTGTGCGTCTTGGTAAGCCACCTAGGCAGGTCTGGGGAGGAGTGTGGCTTAAATAAGTAAACACTTATTCAAGGCACGGAATTAGGCACTTCAAGATTTCGTTTCTTCTCTGGGAGCTGAAGTGGTTGAAAGGTAGTTCCTCTTGACGAGCTTGCCAGGAGGGGAAAGAGGGCAGTCTGGGAGCTGAGTGGGGCCCCAGGACTTGAGGCTGTGAGGTCACTGTGGATTCAGACAGATCTGGCCTCCAGTGCCAACTCTGCCCCTTCAGGTGGTGAACTCAGACACGCAGCTGGTCCGTAGGAAGCCCTGGGAGTTGGCCCTACCCCAAACTGAGCTGTTTTATCCCTCTTAAACTTGCCTCATTTCTCTCCTTGCCCAAACCCTGCTGCCTCTGAGAGGCTCTAAATTAGCCCCTTGGCCTCCCTGGCTCAGGGCTTCTCTCTGTCTGGGCCCTGTAAGGAGGGGACAGGGCCATCTTCACTCAAAACCTTGGAGAGAGCAAGACTGCCTCCAACCTCCTTGCTTCTGCTCAGGCACTAGAACCCTGTCCTTTCGCCATCTGCTACTTCTGCAAGTTTACAAACTGACTTATCCTACAACTGCCTGACCAGTGTCCCTTGATTCAGAGACAAGTTTTTGCCTTTGTTTTCCAGAGGCTATGTTTCTGGACTTCCTCTGGGTTTCATATGTCAGACTTGAGGGCCAGTGACCTGATGACACTAAGTGTCATGGAGGATAGGTGACATTCTCTCTGCCACCAGTGTTCACCTTTCATGTTGGATCCTCTTTCTGACAAGGTGGCCTTGTGGCCTTGGTGGCCACAGCGGCTGCCTTTGGGAACAGTCCCCAAGGATTCCCTGGCTTCATTTCCATTTCAGTAAGTGAGCGCTCAGGGCTCCTTCGCCCATGACTATTTAGCCCACAGTTTTCTGTCTGAGACCTTGTCCTGGACTCGTGGAGATACATCTACCAGTTTTCTGGCAGCTTTGGGGTCCTCAAGTCCCCTCTCTTCAATTATCCCTATAGCTTTGGGACTTCCCTGCTGAAAAGCATTTACTTTAGAGAGTACCCTGGACTCTCCCTGTGGGATAAGGCATAAATTTCAGTACATCCCCTTCATCTGTCCCCTCCAAAAAAATCCCCAGTGCTATTCATGGTGAATCAATTTTTAAAATTCCCTTAGTTATGGAGTTTAGAAAAGACTTTAAAAAATCATTTAAATATGTCAATTCACTGACTCATTTTTTCACATGCATATTTCAACAAGCAGTGGGGTCATGTCACTTACAGACACCATGCAGGTGGATGACCACAAGCGGCCCCCACCCCTGTGAGGGTCCCAGCAACAGTCCTCTGGTGGAAAGTAGGCACTTAGGCCCCCAGTCAAGGTCAGACAGTCACCTGTAATAGCCCTGATGGTTCTTTCATTTTACCCCTGCATCCCATTAAAATTCAGCCATTCCCTTAATCTTTCTGATTAGTTTGTTCATGAGGCTTTAGACCAGCAGCTTCCAACCCTGGCTGCATTTCAGAATCGCCTGGGGAACTTTCTAAAAATGACCAAGACTCTGGCTTTCCCACAGCTCCTGAGGCAGAACCACTATGGGTGTGAGCCTCTGAGGTGCAGCCAGGCTGAGACCCCCAGGCCGGGGACATCCTGTGTGTTCTGTGAGCAGACGACCATTTGATCCGGCACCTTGGACTTCTTCCTTCTGAAAGCCACTCAGAGGGTGGGGGTGGGTGGGTGTTGGAAATCTTCCTAAGGCCAGATCAAAGCAGACCATTTATTTCATTTTTTGCTGTTTGTTTTGCTCTATTGTTTTTGACTTTCTGTTATGAGGTAAACTTCTTTCATGGTATCACCGATTCTGTGACTGAAATTGTCTTTGATGTGCTCAAGCAGATCTCTTTATTATTAGGTCAGGAGTTTCTTGCCAGGTACTCCTCCCTTCAGATTCTCCTTTGAGAAGCCTAATTTCTGATTTGTATCTGATCTACCATACCTGTGGCAACCCGCCCTCTTCACCTGAGATGGCTTTCCGGTTGGTGAAAGCCTTGTTTCCTCATATAGTGAATGTCGTAGATGCCTACCCAGAATCCTGTGCCCTTCCCCCTTCCCACAGAGCCCTTGTACTTCTTGGCTCCCCATTCCTCATGCTGGGGATTGGTTTAGGAAGCCAGGCCTAAGCCCCCTTGGCCGTAGGGATTGATCCATATGACCCAGTGAAGGCAACGAGATGGGGTAGCATTGGGGTTGTTTCTATGGGGGCTGCGGGGAAAGAAGGGTCCCTGCTCTGAGGAGCAAGCTACCAGAAATAATGTCTTTTCTCCTTCTGGATGTAGTGATAGTCAAAGGGAAAGCCTAGAAGTACTATAGCCACTTTGTTGCAGCCAAGAAGCCAGACTGGGGGGACGCCTGGGTGGCTCAGTTGGTTAGGCCACTGCCTTCAGCTTGGGTCGTGATCCCAGAGTCCTGGGATAGAGTCCCGCATCGGGCTCCTTGATCGGTGGGGAGCCTGCTTCTCTCTCTGCCTCTGCCTGCTGCTCTGCCTGCTTGTGTTCCCTCTCTCTCTCTCTAACAAATAAATAAATAAATGAAATCTTTAAAAAAAAAAAAAAAAGAAGCCAGACTGGGGATGAAGCTGACCCAGGAGCTGAGGAAAACAGGGAAATGGAGACAGAGCCACTGTGTTAAACCCTGAAGCCCTCCCTGTATCTCCCTGCTGAGCAGAAAGCCTGATTCGGGGCTCGATCCCAGGACCCTGAGATCATGACCTGAGCTGAAGGCAGACGCTTAACTGACTAAGCCACCCAGGCACTCCAAATGTGAAGATTTCTAACATCTGTCTTTGGCATACAGTTACCACTGGCTTCATGGAAAGTCCTTCAAAATATTTTCACTCATTTTTCCTATAAGCATTCATTTCTCTCCAAAATCTTTATTACTAAAAACTTCAGGGCCACCTGGGTGGTACAGTCGGATAAGAGTTGGACTCTTGTGGGGTGCCTGGATGGCTCAGTGGTTAAAGCCTCTGCCTTCAGCTCAGGATATGATCTCAGGGTCCTAGGATCGAGCCCCGCATCGGGCTCTCTGCTCAGCAGGGAGCCTGCTTGTCCCCTCTCTATCTCTGCCTACTTGTCATCTCTGTCAAAAAAAAAAAAAGAGTTGAACTTTTGGTTTCCACTCAGGTCATGATCTCCAGGTCATGGGATGGTACCCTGTGTTTGCTTGAGATCCTCTCCCTCTCCCCCTCCCCCACTCATGTGTTCACTCCCTCCCTCTCTCTCAAAATAAAATCTTCAAAAAACAAAAACATTCAGAATTTGAAGATCTCTAAACTTACTACTCAAGTTGATATTTGCCATATACTTGCTTTCTCTGTTTCTCTGTCTACTTACTCGCTTACATTTTGCTGAATCATATGAAAGTGAGTTTCAATATTTTGACACAATACTTCAACCTTGGGGGCACCTGGGTGGCTCAGTTGGCACCTGGTGGCTCTGACTTTGGCTTGGGTCATGATCCCAGGATTCTGGGATCGAACCCTACATCAGGCTCCTCGCTCATCAGGAAGCCTGCTTCTTCCTCTGCCCCTCACCCTGCTTGTGCTCTCTCTCTCTCAAATAAATAAATAAAATATTAAAAAATTATAACAAATAATTAAATAATTCAAACTTATCATATGCCTCCTAAGAACCATTAGAACCCTATGAAAATTTATAATTCTGTAACAATTATCTGTCCCCCAAATTATCATTTGTAGCCCTTTCTCAAAGGACTCAAATCAAGGTTTGCTCATTGCATTTGTACATTTAACTTTTACAACTTGTTTTCATAACTATTGGCCCCCATTTAAAAAAAAAAATCAGACTTTCAGTCTATCACACTAAAGGTCATTATGACAGATTTCTTTGGACTTCCCTTTATGACAGTATTCAGCTGGATTGGTTATATTCCTTATTGTACTGTGATTCCCTCAGTTCCTTCCTGCACTCATTCCCATTCATTATTTAGATATCATTCCCACAAGGCAACAGTTGTATTTAAAAATTATAATCCCGGCATGAGTCATGGGGGAGAAGAGACAGATCTTCCTTATAGTAGAGTTTAATTAATAAATGTAGAAGGCATGATGGAAACAGAAAATGGCCATTTGGCAAACACCATAGTACTAACTGTTACAATAACAGTAATAACTTTTGGGGTGCTTGGGTGGCTCAGTCAGTTAAGTGTCTGCCTTCGGCTCAGGTCATGATCCCAGGGTCCTGGGATTGAGCTCCGAGTCAGGCTCCCTGCTCAGCAGAGAGCCTGCCTCTCCCTCTCCCTCTGCTGCTCCCCTTGCTTGTATTCTCTCTCTCTCTGTGTGTCAAATAAATAAATAAAATCTTTAAAAAAATAACAGCAATAACTTTTGCAGACAAGAACCAATGATGGATGCTTAAATTCAGGGATGAGAAACAGGATATTTTCACAGTCTCAAAATATCTCCCACAATATACTTGTTAATTAGAAAGGAAAAAATAGTAACTTTACATGGACAAGCACTTTAAGCAAGTAATCAAAGTTAACATCACAAGCAATAAGATATTACCATCGTGTGCCTCCTGATACGACACCCTGAGACAGGCACATTCATCACCACAACTGAATCATGAAAAAAAGTCAGACAAACCGAAGCTGAAATACTATCTACAAAATAAATGGCTGCACTCTTCCCAAGTGTCATGGTCAGTAACACTGAGGAAATGTCCTAGACTAGAGGAGATGAAGGAGGCATGACAATTGAATGCAGTGTACATTCCTGGACCAGAAAAAGGATAATAGTTGGACAATTGGTCAATTATGAATAAGGTCTGTAAATTATTTAATAGTATACTGATGTTAATTTTTTGGCTTGGATCGTTGTATTATGGTGAACATCAAAAGCAGCTGTGTGAAGGCTACAAGGGTTCTCTGTGTACTATTTCTGCAACTTTTTTTTTGTAAATCGAAAATTATTTTTTTTAAAAAAAGACTCCCTAAGTTAATCTTTAAGTTTATGTTTCAGGTCTAGTGAGTTTCACATGATCAAACCAAAGCCCACCCAAGAAGCAGAATAGGGGGGAAAAATAAATATATATATATATAAAAAGAGTATTAAATCTATTTTCCATTTTATAAAAATTTATTTATCACATATATACATATGATATATATCATATATATTTATGATATACATATGTATATCATAAATAAATACTTGTAAAAGAGAAAATCTATTGGTCTCTGTCCCCGTTTAAGGAGCACAGGGCTGCTAAAACCCTTGTAACTTCCTGGGTAATTGGAGTGTCCTTTGTTCTAATGAGTCCATTAGTGGGTGGGCTCCTGGATGGAGGCTGGTCACCAGAAAGACCAAGCCATGATTGCAAACTTGGAATTTTCAGCCTCACCCCCTATTCTCTTGAGAAGGGAGAAGGGCTGAAAATGGAGTTTATGATTGATTATGCCTATGTGACAAGCTTCCATAAAATCCCAATGGTATGGGGTTCAGAGAGTCTCCAGATAAGTATATATCCCCACCAGGAGGGTGACGCACCCCAACTCTGTGGAGAAGACAGAAGTTCCTGGGCTCAGGCCTTTCGCAGACCTCACCTCATATATCTCTTCCACTGGCTGTACATCTGTGTCCTTCAGCATATCCTTCAATAAACTGGTCAACATAATAAAGGGTTTTCCTAGGTTCTGTGAACTGTTCTAGCAAAGAACCCAATGAGGGGGTCTTTAGAACTTCCCATCTACAGCTGGTTGGTCAGGAGCACAGGTAACAACTAGGCTTGTGACTGGCCCCTGAAATGTGTGAATGTGTAGGTGGGGGCTGTCTTGTGGGAAGGAGCCCTTAACCCGTGGGAACTGCTGCGGTCTCTGGATCGACCGTGTCAGAATTGAGCTAAGTTGTAGACCACCCAGTGGTGTAGCAAAGAATTGCTTGCTGTGAGGAAAAACCTCCACACATTTGGTGACCAGGAGTGTCAGAAGTGAGGTAGTCTGTGTAGGTAGTAAGGAGACACATGGGAAAGAAACAGTAGGGAAGAACTGGGTTTTTCCCTATGCGGGAGGTCGACTGAACAGTTTTTCAAATAAAATATATATCTCATAAAACTGCTAGTGATTCTTACCTGAGAGCCTCTGTCCTCTCACAAATACACTCCCATTTCTACTCAGCTTTGATTTGGAGTCTGATCCAGAACGTCCCAGGTTAAATATTGATTTCCACTTCTTTGATTTACTGGAGAGCTTTCTTCTAAAAGAGCCAAGCCATAATAAAGGGTTAGTTCGGTGACTGGTCATTTCAGTGGGACCTCTAAATTGAGAAGGAATACCCCAGTCATGTTCTTGGTTATGAATGGCTCTGGCATTTCAGGAAATTCCTCTCTAAAATTCAGTTTGAGCCCGAGTCTGACCCTGTTTGGGGTTGCCTTGGACGACCAAGCTGGGCTTTCATATTCCTCAGGGGAAGGGGCAAAGTTGTGCTTTTAAAGGCAGGCATGAGGGCAGATAGAGGCAGGATGGGCAGGAGATTCGGAGGTCACAAGCAAGCACACGGTTCTGGGAATTTTGGTAGGAATTCTCGTAAGCACCACAGTCCTGGGCTTCAAAAGACACCTATTTTTTGCAGGAGTTTAAGATCAAAGAACTCAGTGCTGTTATGCCCCCTGCACTTTGGACATCCTGCTTGGTCATCCATAGGGAGGGACGGGCTGGCGAAGACTTCCATGGACTGAAAAAGGGGCGGATAAGAAAGTGACGTGGGAAAGAGTCTGGCCTGGGAGAGTCAGGCTGCTGGGTGTGGTGGGACATCACTGCAGAGAAAAGCAGGGGATAATTAGGGCTTCACTCTTGTTTCCCTGATGCCTCTTGCCAGGCTGCCTCAGCAGAAGGCAAGAAAAGGAGAGTGCTAGACTGGGTCAGGGGAGCCTGGAGCTACCAGAGGTCACCCTAGAGGCCCTGCCTTACTCTGGCTCACCCAGCTATCAGACTTCATATGAAGTTCCAGAATGAAACCCTCAGTCTGTGGGTTCCTCCACAGGATTTTCATAGAACATCCAGATCTCAAGCCCAGCATGTTTTCATAATCAATCAGAGATAGACCTGCAATGCTTGGTGGTTTCTTTTGAATCTGGCCCAGTTTTTTTCCAAGCACTTGGCCTGGGATGTTATTTTATAGGCTTGCGTACGTTGGGGTACACCACACGTGTGGTGAAGGCACAGAGAAAACACATTTGATGGTCTCCCTGGGGTACTCTTCTTCCTGATCCCTGGGTAGAAGTCTTATTCTCCAGGGATTTAGGGAATGAAGCAATGGGGCTCAGTCTAGAGAGAGCATGATCCATGTACTTCAGGAAATGGAGGGGTTTCTCGCCAGGTGAGGTCTAGGTGTGCCATTCCTATAATGCGCTGTGACAGACACCCCTCCTGCTGGGTAAAGTGGCATCACTCCTCTCTCCCCAAAGGGAAACAGCCCCACCATCCTGGAGATCATGCTGACAAGAAGACTGAGGTGCCTCTTTTCATACCTTGATGACTAAACATTGAGGATGACAGTCTCCCATGAAAAGGTTGCCTTTTAGCCCCTCTACCTACTGTCTGCCTAGAGTTTGGGACTCGTGCTTCAATCACTGCCAGCTTTTTAAAGCGCGGTGTGAAGCTGAAAAGGGAAAGGGGCAGTTGGAGATCAGGGTTCCAACAGAGGAAGCAATGAAGAAAGAAAATATCCTATGAATAAAATTGATGTTTGGTTTGGTTTTGGAGGAGAAGGAGGGCTCTGACAGGTATGGACGGAGGAACAGAAGCCAGACAAATATGTCCCCAAGCGCCACCTGCCCAGAGCTCTCAGTCTAGAGTGGCACTCCTTGTCAGGTTATGCTCCATTCATCTCTATGGCTTTTATACTGTCACCTGGAGGTGGAGGATAGGGGGAGGGGACCAAGTTGTTGATAGCAAACTTCCTTCCAAAAATGTCAAGACTGTTTTGTGTAAATGAAGGAGTAAGGGATTTTAGTCATAACTCTTGACCCCTTTGGCCCCACCCCCATCATGATACTTAGGGATCTCCGGTAGGAGAGCTGGTCTTGATAACTTGGGGGCAGGGAGGGAAGACATTAATCACCAGTGGGAGAGAGCTGTGGAGGCAGCTCCCTTCTCTTCGGAGATGTTCTCTCATACCCCGACCCAGCCCGTACCCCCAACCCATGCTGCCATTGTGACCTTGAGACTATATAACTACTTCCTCTTTCCCCCTCCACCCAAATGTTCCCCAGAATTTAAGAGAACGCTGCTTACTTGTTGTCTGGTAACTCAAGAACAGTGTGGAAGAGGGTGCCCATGGGAGGGACAATTTCAGGCAAGCTATTCTCCCTCCTTTCCTTCCGAGCAGGATGGTTAGTAGCCAGGCTCCTGGCCTGAGCTTCCTCCAGGCTCACCAGCTTCATGGGCAAGGAGAGGACTGGCAAGGTCAGGCTCTTTGTGATGGGCGGGTTTTCTGTACAAAAGAGAAAAGAGCTCAGTCGTGGAAGGAGGCCTGTGCATCAGGTGTAGCCAGATTCCGCACCCACAGTGCCTCCATTCCTGATCCCGACAGGAGGCTTCTGGGGGCTTTGGGGGTTGGGGGCAGAGGTTGCACATAGGAAACCGACAACCTCATGGCCAGCCAGCCAGCAGACATGTAGGGCTTCAGGAGGAAACCTGCACTTGTACCTTTCAGAGAGGGATCCTGCTTGCTTGCTCCCTTCCTTCCTTCATAGGACAAACATTTATTGAACATTTACTGCCTAGTACTTTCTTGTTTTGTTTTGTTTTTTACTTAAAAAATTAAAAAAAAAAATTTTTAATTGACATATAATGTATTATTTGCCCCAGGGGTACAGGTCTGTTAATTGTCAGGCTTACACACTTCACAGCACTCACCGTAGTACATACCCTCCCCAATGCCCATAACCCAACCACCCTCTCCATTCCTCCCACCCCGCCCCCCCACCACAACCCTCAGCTGCCTAGGACTTTGGCCAGGTGGGAATGTACCTCGGGCCATAGACATGACCTCACCAGCCTAAAACAATGCAGGGGACCTTTCCTGCTCTCCGTAGCTGCGCAACCCACACTCCAAGGTGATTTAATGTGGGAGCCTATACTTTCCCTAGATCAGGAAGGTTTATATTCCTGCAGTGAAAAGACATTTTATAGCCCCTACTATTCCCTAAAAGATAGCTTGCTTTTTACTCACTACTCAGCGGTTTTAAATGTATGCAAACTAATCTTTTCTATCTATGGTTTGGGGGGGGGTTGTTTATTTTTTGTTTTTGTTTTTATTTTTTTGTTTAAAGAAATAGAAGTGATGATGATAGATCAATGGTATCCAGGGTCATCTCTTTTCTCCAAGTCATTTGTTCTCAACTTGGGGCAATTTTGCAGCCCCCACCTCTTTCCCAGGGACATTTAGCAATGTCTGGAGACATTTTTGGTTGTCATAAGCATGTGTGGGAGTACTACTGGCATCTAGTGGGTAGAGGCCAAGGACGCTGCTAACCATCCTACAATGCACAGTACGGCCCCACAACAAGAACTACCAGGTACTAGCACATGGGCAGGCACTAATGGCAGGCCCTCCTCTGTGGGCCTCTCATAGTGGACCCATGCCAGAGGAGCGGGCAGCCCTGAACCAACCTCCTCACTGGTGGGCTATGAGCACGAAACAGGGATGTCCAGTATGGAAAAATAAAAAAGGAAAAAAAAAAAACCCAACCACAAACACAAACAAACAAAAAACCAAAAAAGTACTACCCAGCACAAAATATCATTACTGCCAAGACTGAGAAACCTTGATCTAAGTAAAAGAAAGGGAGGTCCAAATTGGCCTCTGTGTAGTCTTTGGCAACCTTGCCAGTTTTCTGCAACTTTAGAAGGTGTCAAGAGACTCAAAGATAACTTGGACCAACTGAGAATCAATCTTTTTCGGTATAGGACCCACCTAATGTTCAGAAAGCACCTTGGCAGGACTATTCCTCTTTGCAGAGCATGACCTTTTCTGGGAGGAGAGAAGTAAAACCACTGAACAAGGGCCTCGTGGAAACAGAGACGGTGTGCAATACCGGGGTTCTTCCAGGCAGGAGAGCATGGCAGTCATTCCATGGGACTGCAATTAAGTAAATCCGTGATCCTAAAAACTTCTTTTCAGTAAAGTTTCCAACATTAGCACAGTTTTCCAACTTAACCCCAAGGAGGTTAAAATATTTAAATTCTATATTCTCTTAATATTTGCATTCTAGATTATTTATGATTTGTTAATTATTTATTTACTTAAAAAATTCAGTCACGGGGCACCTGGGTGGCTCAGTGGGTTGGGGCCTCTGCCTTTGGCTCAGGTCATGGTCCCAGGGTCCTGGGATGGAGCCCCGCACCAGGCTCTTTGCTTGGTGGGGAGCCTGCTTCCTCCTCTCTCTCTCTGCCTGCTTCTCTGCCTACTTGTGATCTCTGTCAAATAAATAAATAAAATGTTTAAAAAAAGAAAAATTCAGTCACTCTGGGAGCAACCGGATTAATGGGAAGAACCTACACTGCAGGTCGGGAGACCTCAGCTGGTTTAACACCTACCCCTAGTTTCAGGCCGCAGTGTCCTAAGGCCTGCTCACTGTCTCTGCTCTGATGTTTAACAAGCATCTCTAACTTACCATTTCATCACAGAGCTTGTGATGGCTGCTCTTCACCTCTAAACTGCTACCCCTCCCATCTTTGCCATGTCAGTCAATGGCACCATGGACCACCCAGCCAAAACCTGGAGGAGTTCTTTCTCATTCATTCCTTTTTTTTTTTTTTTTTTGATGCACCACCTCCTCCCACATCCAGACTATAAGCAAGTCCTATGACTCTTACCTCCAAAATGCATCCCAAATCCAGCTACCTTCCTTCTGTCTACTGCTAACATGCTAGCCCAGGCCACCATGATTGCCCACCTGATTTTGGCCATTGCTCCTTCACTAGTCTTCCTACTTCCAGACTTGCTGCCTTTCCATCTCTCCTTCATACCATTGTCAGAATGCTCAGACCCTGTACTCCCTGCTCAAAATCCTCAGATAATCTCCCATGGCACTGAGAACAAACCAAATTCTTAGCTTGACCTACAAGGACCTTCCATCAGGTTTCCCTCTCCTCTTTGCCCACTGATCCAGTGGGCTACAAAAATATACAGTAAAAATTTTTGATTGTATACTCTCATTATAAATTCTATATATATGTCACCATATTAGTGTTATTTATAACAGAAAACATAAAAAATCATAGAAATTACAAAATATACAATAGAAAGAAATGAGAAAGAAATGCTAATAGTTTCTTCCAACATCTATGGTTTGGTACCTCGGTCTTTGGTGCCCCCTAGGGTGGGGCACCCCACTTTGGAGACCCCACTGTCTCTAGCCACCTGGCCTACTTTCTGTACGGATCCCCTGTCCTCTTCAGAGATTTTATAATCTCTGTTCTCTGTGTTTGGAACATTCATCCCTCAGATCCTCTTATCATAAGGTCTCAGATCAAAGATCACATCTTCAGAGATCATGGCCACTCTGTACCAAAGTAACACCACCAAATCATTGACCATTGCACTAACCTGCTGTGTTTTCTGCATGCTATTTCTTGTCTTCGAAGTGATAATGTATTTATTTGCCTTCCTTCCCAACTAGACCATAGTTTTCTGCAGGGCAGGATCATTGCCATTTTGTATGTACACTCATGGTCCCCAGTGTGTGGACTAGTGCCTGGCACTTAGAAGTTGCTCGATGCATATTTATGTTTTAATAAATCTTGGGTACATCACAATCTGTCTTGCCTCCTTGCTCTTATTCATTAAACAAAAGTATTGGATTCTGTGACTACTAAAATCTTTCCAATTTGAAACAGAACCCTAATCCCAAATTTAAAATTCCAGAGGGTATGGCTTCTTCCATTTTGTGTAAACATTAACTGTGCTATCTTACCAAAGTCAATACGAGTTCATGACAACATTTAAATGAAATGCATTGAATAATAAGCATTAGAGGCCATCAAGAGTTAAAGGCTCACGAGGCAACTGGATTTCCGTATACAGTACAAGAGATGATCAAGGCAATGGTCACAAAGAGAGCAGGCATTTTCAGGTTAGAATCAGGAACGGCTTTAACACTAACTGTCACAGATAGGATTTGCTTTCGGGAAGAACAGTTCCCAAAAGTCATTAGTTCTTCACAATGGTTTACTGGTCTATTTTTCTATTTTTTTTTTCTCTTCATAAAGGCAGCATAGAGCTGAGGAAAGAGCCATGGGCTGAAAAATTAGGTTCCATGTTCAGTCTCAAAGTTACTAGTTGTACGACTTGGGGCAGTTACTAAGCTTTTCTGGTCCTCTGGTTCTTCCCATATAAAATAAGGTCCGTGACAACTTCTTGTGATAAGCCAATGAGATGATGTGGGGAGCACCTGCCATCGTTCCTGGCATGGAATAAGTCCCCAGTAACTTACTGGTTGATTCAAAAGGATGATTGAATGAACGCACCCTCTCACCTACCTTCAAAAAGGATTTCTATAGCTTACAATAAAAAAAACTCTCTCTCTAGTGGGAAAGTTAAAATAAAAATAAACGAAACATTAGCCACTCTCAGTATGTAACCAAGAGAATCGAAAACATGTGTTCACACAAAAACTTGTATTCACAGCAGCATTATTCATAATAACCAAAAAGTAGAAACAACCCAAATGGCCATCAACTGACGAATGCGTAAACAAAATGTAGTACAGGCATACAACAGAAGATATATTATTCATCCTAAAAACAAAATGTAGTACAGGCATACAACAGAAGATATATTATTCATCCGTAAAAAGGGAGGAAACACTGACATATGTAACAATGTGGGTCAACCTCAGAGAACATGTGCTAAGTGAAAGAAGTCAGTCACAAAAGGCCACATGTTGTATGATTCCATTTACATAAAATGTCCAGAGGAGGCAAATCCCTAGAAATAGAAAGTAGCTTTGTGGTTGCCAGGGTCTCGGGGGAAGGGAAAAACGTGCAGAGACTGCTTGGTGTGTATGGAGTTTCTTTCTGGAGTGATGCAATGTTCTGAAATTAGATTGGTGGTGATGGTTGCACAATTCTGTGAATACTAAAAGCCACCGAACTGTATATTTTTAAATGATTAAAATGGTGAATTTTATGCTATGTGAATTTTATTTCAATAAAAAATGTTTTCAAAGTAAGGTTATAAACCACATAGAGGACAGGGTCAGGGTGGGAGCACATATACCAGGAATCAAAATTGGATGTTAGCTGCAATTGATTATTCTGATGGTTATGTTCATTTTTCCCAACTACATTAGCTAAACGAGAAAAGAATGCTTTAATCAGCTAACCCAAATATTTGGCAGATAGGGTTCTCATAGACCACTGGTTCCCCAAGTGTGGGCCCTGGCCAGCAGCACCAACCCCACCTGAAAACACATCAGAAATACAAATTCTCAGAAGCATCCCAGACACACCGAATCACAAGTTCTGAGGATAAGGTCCGGTAATCTGTGTTTGAACAGCCCCCCAGGGGATTGTGACATATGCTAATGCTGGAAAACTCACACAAGTTGTAGTTACGAGGCTTCCTGACCAGCTGGATAGTTGATTTAGACAAATCAAGCTTACAGGAGTTCCAGCAACAGAAACCAGTTCACTCCTAGCGTGTTCATTAGATCATTACAAGAGCTACTGGGAACCACAGTCTTGCATCTTCTCACATCCAGCCTCCATTAGCTGTATCTTTCTCACCAACATGGCCACAAAGGGTTTCAGTGCTGACCAGTCTCTGCATATGCACACCTACAGATACACACTCATTTTTGTATGCCTAGTGCCTGGTGCGTGGTAGAACAAAGTAAGCACTCAAGAAATGCTTGTGAAGAGAACCATTCTGCATATACATGTGCATACAGCCATACTGCCTCTTAACCCACTCATAACACCCAAGATGAAGACATAAGGGTCTTCTGAAATCCCATCAGGAAAGTAAAGGTGAGGGAAGAATGTTACCTGCTGATAACAACCCAGAGAGTTTAATAACTCACTAAAACCAATAGATTATTCCAGCACAGAACTCTCCGTTCAAGGGCTAGGTCATGCATGCAACTGCTCAGAAACACCACAGCCACCCATGAACACATCTTGGTGCACTAAGACCAATGTACACACGTGCATGATCCCCAGACGCTGACACATGGAGTAGTCAGCCCACACGCACACAGCCAAAGCTCAGGGCTAGAAGCAAGGCCGCCCTAACTTCTTCTTGGGTCCCATGACTAAGGCAAGGAAGAAGGATTGCCTGGTGCGGAGTATGCCAGAAGAATCCATTACCATTGTGCTCCAAAGACGAAGGTGTGCCGTTGTTAAAGATTTGATCCACGTGATTCAGGATGAACTCAATCACCACCTGCTGGACCCGAACTGCAAGGAAAGCCGCGTCTCCATTGCACCCAGTGGCTTCGATTTCTTTTGACCTAAATCGTGGATGAAACACATTCAGTGAGTGAGTCTGCCCCCCAATGGAAAGCAGTCAGGGGGAGCCAGTGGGCCTTTTGTACAAGCTCCATTTCCTAAATGTATACAGTTTGTTAATCTCTAGAATGTTTTAACTATTTAAGACCTATGAAAAGGACTCCCCAAAGGCTGTGATGCCAAACACACTGAACAAATTTGAAAACAGTTACCAGGGACCATACATTGCTAGACTACAAACACTGTATTTGTGAATATACAGGAATTGCTTTTTTTTCTTCATGGGATCTCCTTCCATTCCCTCCCCCCACCACCCAATTGTTCCGTGGGTCAGGTCATCATTTATGAAGTCCTCTGACACGGTGACTCCGCCAAAACCAACAAAAGCCAATGAGCCCTCAAGACAAGAAAGAAAGGCCTTTTCAAGAAATTATAACACACACACACACACACACACAAAAGAAATTATAACACACAAACCCGTAACTTTAGCCACAAGCTGGTTGTAGCCAGAAAATGCCTTTGGAACCCAGAGTTTCCAGGATGGCAGACAAAGAGCTCAGGTTATTATAATCCTCTTAACTTACAGGTGTTACAAATGACCACTTGCTACAGCTTTGTCTTCAAGGGGCTTCATTTCAGTCGGTGGCTGCTTTGAGCTCACAGGGGTGGTGAGAAGGTTAGGGTATAGCGGTTACCTGAGCAGGTTTGGTGCCCACACTAGGGCGAGGTTCCTGGCGTGCATGTTGGTCTTGCTGCTGAAGGAGGCAATGTGGGCCAGGTGTCGAATCAGGTATTCCAAGGTCCTGTAACGGTTCATTTTTTTTTTTTTTTTTAAAGCAAAGTAAGAAACTTTAGTGCCTATGTAAAGCCCAACATCTGGAGATAATTTCTAAGTTTGGATTTAAAAGATTCTAAATATTTCTATCTCGTGAATTTTGGAGGAATATCAGGAAGGTATCAAGATTGATGGAAATAATCTTCTTGGCCCTAGGCATGCTGGCTCAGGGTGGAGAAGGGGAATGGTTTTGTCAGAAGTCAGCCAAGGCCCCAGGAGAGCCAGAGACAGCTCCCTGGGCCTCATTTTATCCAGGCCACCAGTGCCACCGCACAATCTTATAACTGCCTCTTAACTCTTCTCTTTCTGGAATTCTCCCAGCTATAGGTAACTTGGTTCTTGTTAGTTAGAGAGCTCATCTCATGGACGAATGACATCTGTTAGTAGGAATTTCTTCCTTATACCACATCAAAATCTACCCCCTTATAAAAGATGCTTAGAGAACCCTGGGAAAGGTGGTAAGATGAGAGGCTAAACTGTGAGAACAAAATGGAAGGATGGGATGATGTGGGGGATGGTACTGAGGAGCAAACAGATTGTCAGCCAGAAGCTCAAGAGCTACAGCCAAACCCTATTTAAAGACCCTCCTGGATCCCACAGATGTGTTTATGCTATGAATCTGGGTAAGAACCTAGAATATCACAGCCAGTGAGGATGGCTCGTGTGATCATAATGACTTCTTGTGAGACTCTAAGGGGGGCCCCACAAATAAAAAAGACATGGGCTGCCCCTTCCTGCCAATGTCCCTGGGCAGGCACCAATGCACTCTGATAAAAGTTGACCTGTTCACCCACCTCAAAATGCCACAGGAAAGTCACTGTCTACTAAACTTGCTCGCTCTTACGACACCAGCCCGCATCTCTGGTATTATACCACCTTGAGAGGCTGCAGACATCTTTTACCAAAAATTCTTACCTATAATGGGATGGGGGAAGCTCCTGGATAACATTTTGGATTCGGGCCAGTTGGCCTTCTTCGGGGCAATGCGACACGGCCTCCTGTGGAGAAGAACGTGAAGCAGCCCAGTGAGTGCTTGAGAGGATGGACGCCCCCTTTGTCTCCTGGCTTTATTTAGGTTTCTGGTACTCCAGCCTCCCAACCAGGCCTAGAGATCATCCTTCCAAGAGGCATGCTTTTCTACTAAAACCAATGACTAAAATCCAAGGGTTTGTGATACGAAGTGTCTAACAGTGAGTGCACACGGGGGCGTGTGGATTGCTTGGGTCTCTGTGTAGCCTCAAAAGGTTGTTAGGTATCTGATAAAGGTGTAGAATCTTGGGTGTGTGGTGTGGCAGAGAGAGTGACAGAGGTTCACACTGGGAGAGAGGAAGAGACAGAGACAGGGAGAGACGGACGGGGATAACAGGGTGTCTCTATGTTGACTCAGCCAGCGGTCTTCTTGGGTGCAAACAGCCACTTCCTGTCTGGCCTGACACAATTCCGTGACCTCACTACTCAGTGCCTCATCCACTGTCATAGATGCTGATGTGAGGAAGGAGGGAAGACGAGCCTCCTCAGCAGGGTAAGAACTTTGTGCCCTAGACCTGATGGTCTCACCTGGAGGTGAGGTATTCCTGTGTGGGTATTTGTTCTCCTGAGACAGAGAAACCAAAGGGATCCCACGAAAAAAAGCTGTTGTTTTTTGTTTGTTTGTTTGTTTTAACTCTTTGTTCCTTTTCCTGCTTCTGTTCTTGCTAGGACCAACACCCCTCACCTTACACAGACGTTACAGAACAGAAAACATTATGTCCACCTTGCAAAGCAAGAGAAGTTAATGATCTCCAGCACAATGGATGAATCTAAGGAATGATGGGGGGGTTGTCATGACGAGTTTCCATGACCACTGACTCATTAAGACCCCCAGCTCCAAGGCATAAGTGACTTACAGAGTCTTTAATTCCCGGATTACTGAGAGGATACGTGCACCACACCTCAACAAAAACCTCAGGCCCCAAGCAAAGATAAGAGTCAGTCTTCTCTCCTTTCTGAGTCTTCCAGAAAATTCTCTGTCCATATCTATTCTCTCCATGTCTTCAACAAACTCTACTCTCACTTCTTCTTGGCTTGCATTTGATTTCCATCCTGTGACAAGCCAAGGACCTTCTTGACTGGTCCTGTGGGACTCCCCCACTCTGGGCCCGAGGACCCAGCCAGCCTGCATCACTCCCACCTGCTCAGGGTCTTCAGGGAGAGCCAAGGGCATTCGTAAAGGCAGTGTGAGCACAGACTTGCCCAGAATGTCCGCAGAGTGTAGATGTTCCTGGGCAGATGCCTGGTGTCCTGTCCTGAGAAGTTGTCCTGCCTGTGTCCAGGCTCAAGGGGGCCCCTTCCAGTGCAGTGGCCGAGGGCTCACAAACTGCCAGTGTGGGAGTAGTACCTAGGTCCAAGGTCAATGGTAATCACATCTTTCTTTGTTTACTGAGGTATACTTTACAGACAGTAAAAATATACCAATCTTAAGCCGTAGCCCCATGAATTCTTTCATAAGCACATACTATTGTAACCCCACCTAGATCAAGACACATTTTAAAGAGAGCTCCTGAGCTCATGTCAATCCTTAACGGCCCTGAATTCACAAGCAGATGTGACTTACACAGTCTTGAATTTCCTCCCAGTGCCAGAAACTTGCTTTACATTTTGTACATAAGGCAAAGTCAAATTGGGAAATACATTCTGTACTTTGAGAAATACTGCCCTCTCCATTTCAACCAGAAAGAAAATCCTAAGTGTGGTATGGTTTTCTCATATCGTTTACCTCTGCTCAGGCTTCAGCTGTCATCTTTGGCTTATGTGCAAAGGCTGAAGCTCATACTCTTGGTAGTGAGAATTCTTAGGCACAGAAAAGAAGAAGGAACTTGACTTGGGCACTCTCTGTTATGCCCAGCCCTATTCTAGGCCACACATGCAGTGTCTATTCTGCTCTAGCTTAGAGAAGACGTCCTGAGTGCCGCCCGAGCCTAGACTTCCCAATTGCCTGACTTGTCTCCATTGTTTCCCACAGCGCACGCCACCATTACCAAGAGACGGTAGCCCGTACTTAGTGATTAGGTCTATTGCTTATTGTCAGTCTCCTACACTAGACGTAAGCTCTGCAGGTGCAGGGGTGTGATGAGTCCTAGCACTCAGAGTGCCTGGCACCCACAGAGCACTCCCTTCATATTTGTCAGCTTTGTTATACTCCATCTAAGTGGGACATCGTGCCAGGGCTCTGTCCACCCCCCCTTTTTTTAAACCTTTCTTCTCTCCCCTCCCCTTTTAATTTAATTGAAATAAAACATACACAGACACCAACTGATTTTTTTAAAATGCTATCAAAATTCTCCACATGGAAAAATTTGAGTTTTTGTTTCCTAAGCATTGGTGGGAGAAATGAGGCACTGGGAGGGTCACAGTGTCCCAGTCTTCAGGTCGGGGTGCAAGCCTGAGACTAGAACCAGCATAAGCGTGAGCTCTGTTGCAACCCTCCATTTTGGAGCTATGAGGGAGATAGAGGGTATGAACAAGAATGGGGCCTGGTTTCAACAGTACATTAAAAGGATTATTCACCACGACCAAGTGGGATTTATTCCAGGGCTGCAAGGTTGGTTCAACATCCGCAAATCAATCAATGTGATACAACACATTAATAAAAGAAAGAACAAGAACCATATGATACTCTCCATAGATGCTGAAAAAGCATTTGACAAAGTACAGCATCCCTTCCTGATCAAAACTCTTCAAAGTGTAGGGATAGACGGCACATACCTCAATATTATCAAAGCCATCTATGAAAAACCCACCACAAATATCATTCTCAATGGAGAGAAACTGAAAGCTTTTCCGCTAAGGTCAGGAACACGGCAGGGATGTCCATTATCACCACTGCTATTCAACATAGTACTAGAAGTCCTAGCCTCAGCAATCAGACAACAAAAGGAAATTAAAGGCATCCAAATCGGCAAAGAAGAAGTCAAACTATCACTCTTCGCAGATGATATGATACTCTATGTGGAAAACCCAAAAGACTCCACTCCAAAACTGCTAGAACTTGTACAGGAATTCAGTAAAGTGTCAGGATATAAAATCAATGCACAGAAATCAGTTGCATTTCTCTACACCAACAACAAGACAGAAGAAAGAGAAATTAAGGAGTCCATCCCATTTACAATTGCACCCAAAACTATAAGATACCTAGGAATAAACCTAACCAAAGAGACTAAGAATCTATACTCAGAAAACTATAAAGTACTCATGAAAGAAATTGAGGAAGACACAAAGAAATGGAAAAATGTTCCATGCTCCTGGATTGGAAGAATAAATATTGTGAAAATGTCTATGTTACCTAAAGCAATCTACACATTTAATGCAATTCCTATCAAAGTACCATCCATTTTTTTCAAAGAAATGGAACAAATAATCCTAAAATTTATATGGAACCAGAAAAGACCTCGAATAGCCAAAGGAATATTGAAAAAGAAAGCCAAAGTCGGTGGCATCACAGTTCCGGACTTCAAGCTCTATTACAAAGCTGTCATCATCAAGACAGCATGGTACTGGCACAAAAACAGACACATAGATCAATGGAATAGAATAGAGAGCCCAGAAATGGACCCTCAACTCTATGGTCAACTCATCTTCGACAAAGCAGGAAAGAATGTCCAATGGAAAAAAGACAGCCTCTTCAATAAATGGTGTTGGGAAAATTGGACAGCCACATGCAGAAAAATGAAATTGGACCATTTCCTTACACCACACACGAAAATAGACTCAAAATGGATGAAGGATCTCAATGTGAGAAAGGAATCCATCAAAATCCTTGAGGAGAACACAGGCAGCAACCTCTTCGACCTCAGCCGCAGCAACATCTTCCTAGGAACATCACCAAAGGCAAGGGAAGCAAGGGCAAAAATGAACTTTTGGGATTTCATCAAGATCAAAAGCTTTTGCACAGCAAAGGAAACAGTTAACAAAACCAAAAGACAACTGACAGAATGGGAGAAGATATTTGCAAATGACATATCAGATAAAGGGCTAGTGTCCAAAATCTATAAAGAACTTAGCAAACTCAACACCCAAAGAACAAATAATCCAATCAGGACATGAGCAGACATTTCTGCAAAGAAGACATCCAGATGGCCAACAGACACATGAAAAAGTGCTCCATATCACTCGGCATCAGGGAAATACAAATCAAAACCTCCATGAGATATCACCTCACACCAGTCAGAATGGCTAAAATTAACAAGTCAGGAAATGACAGATGCTGGCGAGGATGTGGAGAAAGGGGAACCCTCCTACACTGTTGGTGGGAATGCAAGCTGGTGCAACCACTCTGGAAAACAGCATGGAGGTTCCTCAAAATGTTGAAAATAGAACTACCCTATGACCCAGCAATTGCACTGCTGGGTATTTACCCTAAAGATACAAACGTAGTGATCCGAAGGGGCACGTGCACCCGAATGTTTATAGCAGCAATGTCTACAATAGCCAAACTATGGTAAGAACCTAGATGTCCATCTACAGACGAATGGATAAAGAAGATGTGGTATATATACACAATGGAATACTATGCAGCCATCAAAAGAAATGAAATCTTGCCATTTGCGACGACGTGGATGGAACTAGAGGGTATCATGCTTAGCGAAATAAGTCAATCGGAGAAAGACAACTATCATATGATCTCCCTGATATGAGGGAGAGGAGATGCAACATGGGGGGTTGAGGGGGTAGGAGAAGAGTAAATGAAACAAGATGGGATTGGGAGGGAGACAAACCATAAGTGACTCTTAATCTCACAAAACAAACTGAGGGTTGATGGGGGGAGGGGGTTGGGAGAGGGGGGTGGGGTTATGGATATTGGGGAGGGTATGTGCTATGGTGAGTGCTGTGAAGTGTGTAAACCTGGCGATTCGCAGACCTGTACCCCTGGGGATAAAAATATATGTTTATAAAGCTGTAAAAAAAAAAAAAAAAGAAAAAGAAAAAAAGAAAGGATGAATACCCAAGTTTTGTAGCAACATGGACGGGACTGGAAGAGATTATGCTGAGTGAAATAAGTCAAGCAGAGAGAGTCAATTATCATATGGTTTCACTTATTTGTGGAGCATAACAAATAGCATGGAGGACAAGGGGAGATGGAGAGGAGAAGGGAGTTGAGGGAAATTGGAAGGGGAGGTGAACCATGAGAGACTATGGACTCTGAAAAACGATCTGAGAATTTTGAAGGGGTGGGGGGGTGGGAGGTTGGGGGCACCAGGTGGTGGGTATTGTAGATGGCACGGATTGCATGGAGCACTGGGTGTGGTGCAAAAATAATGAATACTGTTCTGCTGAAAAAATTAAAAATTAAAAATAAAAAAAAATAGTAAAAAAAAAAAAAAGAATGGGGCCTGGAGTAGGAACCCGGACACCCCGGCTTCCTTTCTGAGGAACTCATAAGGGGAGCCAGCAGAGAGAAGCTCCCAAGGAAGGAGGGGCTATGGAATATGTGGACCCTCCTGCATTCTATTCTGCAAAGGGGGAAGGGTGGGAAGCCTCTCTTCCTCTCAGCAAACTTTGTACAGTGCCCCCCATTTTCAAAAAATGTGTCTGGGGAACAAAGGTGCAGGTCAATTTAAGAGCCCTCATGGAAAGTTTCTTTGATATTTTAGGAAGCTGTTAGTCATCTTTGTTCTGAGAGGCTGGGCGGGTCCTCCCCCTGATGCCTGCAGGTCCCATTTGGGATTCTTGTTTATTTCATTGTTCACAGCCTCTCGCCTTCCTATTCAGAAGCCCTCTGGATCCCCGTAATTTCTCCTGGAGGGGTCCAGTCCTACAAACTCATTTTTCCCTCTCTGTTCCCCTATTAGGTTGGCTGAACCTATCATCAGGGAATTGGGGGAGGGGAGTTGAAGCTTTGCCTACCCCAATTTTTTGCCTTGAAGAGAATTTCACTCAACTTTTGCCAAGCTAATCTGGCTATGAGTTAAATCTTAAAAGACCTAGGACGAATCTGTGACTATTCATTCTCTTACAATCAGTATCAATAAGACCGGCTTCCTGCCCTTTGAGGACTTGGTCCAAGACTGGACTCTTGTTCCTTCTGGTGGCCCCTCGCTCTTGTTTTATCTGTTCACCTGAATGCTGCCGTCACCCTCAGAGCTCAAGTCCTGCTACCTCGGCAGCCCTGTCACCAGGGGAGAAAAACAACCCACGCCTCTCCTTTTCAGTTGCGCCCCAGCTACAACTTAGCCAATTATTTTAAACTAGTAGACTAAAAAGTCCAATGCCTATTATTTTAAATGGGCATTTTAAGTCTAATGCCCATTATTTAAAAAACAAAAGCATTCAAAGGAATACACAGAAGAAAGTCAGTGTTCTGCCTACTGCAGACCTTCAGGGGTTGTCTCCAGAGGCAACCTGTGTGTGTCCTTCCAGATAGTCCTTAGACCTTTCCAACTTCGTCACACACGTGGAACAAGCCCGACTGTGACAGAGAACTTCAACTACTTCCATCTGGTCTCAAACTTTCAGTTGATTAAGTTCTTTCTGGCTTATCTCTTAACTCGGGCAAAAGACCCTGTGGGCAAAGCATCCCCTGAGGGGAATGAACTTACCCCTCAAGCCATAAGGACCGCCCTGAACCAGCAAGACTCCATGTGACTGACCCTGAGACAAAGATCTGTTGGACCTTCACCGCCCACCTGCATGTACCCACCCACCTTTGCCCCCAGTTTTCCTTATAGAAACCTGGAAAGCATCTTCAGGGCTTTGGAGGTGGTCTTGGAGATGCTAGTCCGCTGTCTCCCCAGTGTTGGCCTCACTGAAAGACATTCCTGTCTTGTCACACCACCACTCACATCTCTGCCTTTGGCTTTCGTCAGTGGTGAGTGATGGAACCTGGTCCCTGTGGCACCCCAGGAGTCAGGTGCTCTCATAGCCCTGCGCCCCCGCTTGAATTACGGGACCTGGTCCATCTGCAATTTCCCACCATCCTGGTTTGCCTGAGATTAGGGGTTTCCTGGGGCACAGGACTTTTAGCATTAAAGCTGGGGGAGTCCAAGGCAAACAAAGAGCAGCTGGCCGCTGCCCACCCCTGCAGCTCTCTTGAGCTCCCAGCCAACCTGCTTTTGCCTTGTGCCGCACACTAGTAGCCCACCCTACCCCAAGGGACATTTCAAATTCTGTGTGTGGGTCCACAAACCTGTCAGCAAAGGCTCACTAGGTAAACATCTTCCAGCATCTGGAGAGCCGGGAAAGGAAACACAACAAGGAACAAAACGAACACTGTTTCTGTGCTCAGGAAGCTTACAGTTAAATGAGGAAGACTGATCCACAAAGAAGTTATTTCAATATGAACTCACTCTAAAATTAAACACCTCTCTAAATTGCCTTCTCTAAAAATCCAGAATCCTAACTTTCCTCTTGGGTGTAATGATTCCAACTGAATCAATCAATAGGACCAAAACTGAATTTTTCCTAAAATGAACTTTTTATATGATAAAAATAAAATGTAATATAGTAGGCTGAAGAGTTGCTCTCAAAGATATCAGGTCCAAATCTCTGGAACCTATCCACCTTACTTTACTTAGGAAAGAAGTCTTTGCAGATGTAATTCAGTTAAAGGTTTTGAGATGAGATGATCCTGGATTAACCCAATGGGCCCTAAATGCAATCACAGCTATCCTTATAAGAGGGAGGCAGAGGGAGCTCTGACACAGACAGAAGGGAAGAGGAAAAGGCCATCACAGAGGCAGAGATAGGAGTGCTGGCACCTACTGAAAGCTGGAAGAGGTGAGCACTTCCAGGCCATGCCCCGCCCCAGCACCCCTCCACCCCCAATCTGGGCTCCTGAACTGGGAGAGAAGAAATTTTTTTTGTTTAAGCCACTAAGTTTGTGGTGATTTATTACAGCAGCTACAGGAAACTAATATGTGTACTCAAAATTATAATATGAAATATGAAGTAATTAACAATCACTTGCTATCCTACCAGCCAGACATAACTACTCTTAACCTCCTCACGTGTGCAGCATACAAGAGGCAATCTTCCTGACTTCTCAGCACCAAATATGAACATGCATTGTTTCCTAGTCAGTTGCATATACTGCTTTCTGCCGTTTAACTTTATATTGTGGCCAATAAATACTCTTCAAAAATGTGACTTTTCATGGCTACCCAGGATCAAAAATAGCAGCATTTATTTAACTTACCCCTTACTGTTAGACACATAGATACTCCCACATTTTGGTATTATACTATTGCAATGAAGCATTTAGAAGTCCATTACTTGTGGACATATCTGATTGTTATCGTAGAATGTGGTCCTAGAAATAGTTACTATATTTAAAAAATAAGAGCACTTTAGGATTCTCAATAGTAATTCCAAATGACTTTCTGAGCTGTCCAGCTAATTCACACTTTCCAACATAGAAAACCATAGAGGGGCACCTGCTAGTTCAGTCAGTAGAGCATGCAATTCTTGATCTAGGGGTTGTGAGTTCAAATCCCATGTTGGGTGTAGAGATTACTTCGAAATTAAAATCTTAAAAAGATAACAACAAAACACCCTAAAAGACCCAGTGTCACCACAGGATTGCCAGCATGAAATACTAATGTCAAAAAATTACTTATTTAATATGCAAATATATTTTCTAATACATTTATACTTTTTTAATTAAAATTTTTTTCCTACATTTTAAAACTGTCTATGTATGGTGGCTGGGTGGCTCAGTCAGTTAGGCATCCACCTTTGGCTGAGATCATGATCCCAGAGTCCTGAGAAGGAGTCCCTCATGGGACTCCTTGCTCAGCGGGGAGCCTGTTTCTCCCTCTACTCCTCCCCGCTGCTTGTGCTCTGTCTCTCTCTCTCTCTCTCTCTCAAATAAACAAATAAAATCTAAGAAACAAAAACCTATTTACCTATCTGACTTTTTTTTTAAACTGAAGTATAGTTACACACAATGTTACATCAGTTTTGGGTGCATTTATAATTTTTTAAAAACTATATTTCTTCACTGATTTGTTCAATGAATTGTTCATTGCTCTTTGCTCATTTGTTTAGCAAGTGGTTTTTGTTATGTGGTGCTTTTATCTTTTTTTTTATAGTTGATCATTTGCCTTTTAATTTTATTTATTTATTTATTTATTTTGGACAAAGAGAGATACAGCGAGGGAAGGAACATAAGCAAGGGGAGTGGGAGAGGGAGAAGCAGGCTTCCCACTGAGCAGGGAGCCCTAACTGGGACTACATCCCAGGACTCTGGGATCATGACCTGAGTGGAAGGCAGATGCTTAACAACTGAGCCACCCTGATGCTCCTGCCTTTTAATTTTGTTAATGAGTTTTTTATATAGAAAAAAAATTAGGGGCGCCTGGGTGGCTCAGAGGGTTAAGCCTCTGCCTTTGGCTCAGGTCATGATCTCAGGGTCTTGGGATTGAGCCCCGCATCAGGCTCTCTGCTCAGCAGGGAGCCTGCTTCCTCCTGTCTCTCTGCCTACTTGTGATCTCTGTCTGCCAAATAAAAAATAAAATCTTTAAAAAAAAAAAAGAAAGAAAAAATTATATGTAGTTTAGTTTGTTACATTTGCCTCTGGTGATCTTTTGCCTTTTGCTTTTGTTAAAAAGCTTTCACCTGAAATCTGCTAAATGGTAAGAATGTAACTTGACTTTCCTCCTTTCCCAATAGTTAGTCAATTTTGCTAATACCATTGATTGAATTCTTTGTTAGCCTGGGATGCTTTCTTTATCTCATATTAAGTTACTGACCACCTGGGCCTACTTAGGAGTTGTTAACTCTATTTTACAATAGTGTCATAGTTTTGAGACAGAATATTCAATCTTTCCTTCCATTTACTAGCTGTACAAACCCAGGCAAGAGTGTCTCTGAGCCTCATCTATAATTCACTCATCTGTAAGAAACTATAAAACCTACTTTATAGAGTTATTCTGAAGAGTAAATGAAATAATATTTTAATGTTTATCATATAGTAAGTACTCAATAAATAAACTCATTATTATTATTATTCCATTAATATATTTCTAGTTTTATTATTTCACTGAGATAGTATTCTAATTTAGCGGTGCAAGCGGGTTTAAATAAATCATTTTAAGAATATGTGACGTTAACAGAGCTATATCCATACTCCCAAAGAAGGTTTGCTTATATTATAATTTGTTATTGTGATCAAAGAAATCAATTAAATGATATATTTTCAGTGTAGATAACTTCACTAGGTCCTACTTATGTAGAAGTCAGTTATATAGCAAAATAGTCTTTATTTTAATTTTTTAGTGTGAATACCATGTTAGATTTCCTGGAAATCTGATGACAAGTTGAAAATAATGTTGCTTTAATATTATTCTGTTGCTGTGGGAGAACAGAACGATTAGCAATGTTAAGGAACAAAAGTGGGAAGAGATAAATATGGGGTTCGCTCTGAGCCTATAAGCAAGACTTAAGAAAAAAACATATTTCTGAAGTTTCCAGATAAGAATTCTTATCTACCCCCAACTATCATAAAGTGAAATTTAGTTAAAATAAATTAGACTCATTCTGTTCTTTAACATGATGATATCCTATTCTATCATATTCTAAGATATACTATTATACTGATAAGAGGATTAAAACTATGTAGAAAAAGACAATAAAGTCTTATGTACAAAATAAAACAAAAATAATAATTTAACAAATTAGAAATATCAAGTGTTGGTGAGGCTGCAGGGAAAAGACCATTCTTATCTCTCTGGAGAACAATTTGGCAACATAACATTTTAAACAAGAGTTTTTTACTCAACAAATCTAAATCTATGGTTTTTTCCTAAAGATACAAACAGAGAAAAGGATAAAGATATATGTACAAAAATATTTACCGTCACATTGTTTTATAAAAGCAAAGTTTTGAGGGTGCCTGGGTGGCTCAGTGGGTTAAGCTGCTGCCTTCGGCTCAGGTCATGATCTCAGGGTCCTGGGATCGAGTCCCGCATCGGGCTCTCTGCTCAGCAGGGAGCCTGCTTCCCTTCCTCTCTCTCTGCCTGCCTCTCTGCCTACTTGTGATCTCTGTCTGTCAAATAAATAAATAAAATCTTTAAAAAAAAAAAAAAAAGCAAAGTTTTGAGAAACAAAAAGTCAAAATGTCCATCTGTAGGAAACTGGCTTCAGAAATTCACTGTGCATATGAGAAAATACTCTGTAAAAATTGTGTTTCTCTATTTGTCAGCATGGAAAGATGGCCACATTGTTGAGTTAACATCCGAAAGCAGTGATATATAGTATTGAGAAGGGAAAGGGGAGAGGGAGAAAGAGAGAGAGGGAAAGGGAGAGATGTCTCCTGAAATGAGAGAAAAGAATGTCTCCTGAAATGTTACCAGCAGATATGTTTGGGGTGTGGAGTTTCCAGCAATTTATACTTTCTCCTTTACACTTTTCTGTATTGCTTTCATTTTTGCAATAAAATTCTATTTTGACTTGGGAAAACAAAATATACCAAAAACACAATGCGAAGAACAAAAGAGTGAAAGAAATACCCACATATTTATTAACCATAGCTGTCTTTGGTCTTTAAGAGAGGAGACAAAGGGTTCCTTTCTACCTTTCCTCCATTTTCCAATCTGTCTTTTACCAAATACAATTACTTTTAAAATGAGGAAATAATCACGGATTATACTCTGGCAGACTCACATGAGACCCATAACTTTTCCTCCTGTTTCCCAGGAAAGACTCCTCAGTAGTTTCAGTTGTTAGAGGCTACCATTATTTTTGACCTCGCCACTCAGAGTGGAGGCTCATTTGCCTTCAGCCTTAGATCTCGAGGTCACCTTAGATCTCTAAGGGTCCACAAACCCCTGACACTTCGTATCAGCTGATATATGTTGGCTTCTCCAGTAGTCAACCTCTAGGCCCAAGTTTTTTGTTTTGGCCTAATTTTTTTCATTAAAAAATTAACGTACATTTAGTAGATGAGATATTGAAAGTTAAAGTCTTAAAGAAGCAGTGAAAACTATAATCTCATCATTGAAACAAATGGCTATTAATCTTTTGAACATCTTTCTCTTTAGTCATGTTTTAATATACAATTATGCATCTGTTCTTTTCCAGTTATCATTATGAGGGTTTCCCTCTATTACTGAAAACTCTTAAGTATATGTTAATGGTCCAAACCCAACTTTTAAAATGCATCCACTTATTCCTGTATCGTTTGGAACTGAAGAACCTTCTTTATGCTCAAAATAAGTTTATTACGGGAGCCATGAGAAAGACTGCTTCCCATTTTAGAGCCTAGATCTGGTCCTTATCAGTAATTGCAACTCCTCCATAATCTTAATTGCAAACATCCCCTCTGGCCACCCCACTCCAACAGTCTATTGCCCTTATTGAGATGAATAATCCATCAATAATATATATATATATATATTTTAAAGATTTTATTTATTTATTTGACAGACAGAGATCACAAGTAGGCAGAGAGGCAGGCAGAGAGAGAGAGGAGGAAGCAGGCTCCCTACTGAGCAGCGAGCCCGATGTGGGGCTCGATCCTAGGACCCTGAGACCATGACCTGAGCAGAAAGCAGAGGCCTCAACCCACTGAGCCACCCAGGCACCCCCAATAATATTTTTTCACTGTTACTCACTGCCTTATGGCCTTACTTCCCCTCTTATCCAGATAAAATTCCATGGTCAACTATTTCTATCACTCTCTTGCATACACCCTCATCTTCCTCACCCCCCTTATTAGGTGAACCTCAGTCTCAGCTGAACCCGTCTTTCCACCTACTCTGCACCTCCACCCCAGCAGCCAAACATTCAAGCCCATTTTTAATGCTATCTCTACAGACATCCTGTAAGCATTTATTCTTTCTACTTTTCCCACAGATGCCCCTATTTGGTGACCACAGAGCTGCTGGTAAGGTGTCCTGCCCATCCACCCTCCACCAATTCAACTCACGGGCTCAGCCTGTTCTTCCTCTTGGCTGCATTTCCCAGATTCTTTCCTCTTTCCAGACTTCTGATCTCTCCCTTGACTTAGGTTTGTTCTCTCTCCCTTGACTTAGGTTTGTTCTCTCTCCCTTCTCTACCTGCCCACCTCATTCCCCAGACCCCAAAAGAATTACAGAAGGAGAAGCCTGATGAAAATGAACTAGCAATAGAGGTACATCTGGAGTCTTAGGTTCCTGTCCTGCTGTGTGACCTGGGGCCAGTCATTTCACACCTCTGCTGCTTAGCTTTCCCTTATACAATGAGGAGCATTCAGTTAAGTAACACAGAGATAATTCTAATCCAGCTCTTGAAACAAATAAACACAATTCTGAAAATCTAAGAAAGGAAAAATTTAGCCAATGGATCCACTACCTTACTTTCCTCACTATAGCAACCTACTTCCATTACCTGATTAAGATAATGTCAACCATCTGGTGAGTTTTATTATTGTTATTTTAGTGTTGAAATTCTCCTTGGCCCATCCAGGAGTCCCACCCAATAACCATAATGGAAACCAAACACTCACCGTGAATTTCTCATAGAGCTCATAAGTCAGGAGAGGGTTGGGCAGCTCCCTAAAGTAGAGCTTGCAGAGTGAGCCCACACAGTGGATGTCCTGGAGGTACACTTCCCTTGTCAGATCTGGACATTGATCTGAACCAAACTCTTGCCTGAAACAACACAGACAGAGACATAACAATCTAGAGAGCATGGGCTCCTTGTCAGCAGCTGCTTGGCTGCTGATGGGTACAAAGACCCTAAACTGCTGATCTGACTCTGTTTTTGACCTTGATCAAAATGATCTTCTCTTCCCAGCACAAGGAAGTTCTGGGAAGACTTCCACTTCAGGTCTGAATCTTCCCTGTGAAAGTTGCTGTCATCAGAAAAACATAATGCCCATTTACCAATGGATTTCTCAGGGCATTATGTCCCAGTCTAAATTATGAACGGTGGGGAAATACGAACTTTTGTTGCCCAAAAAGCCTGTTCAGATTTCAGTTCTTCCAAAATATTTTTCTAATGAACTTCTCTTTCTTGGAGGAGAGACCAAAACCAGGGTGTGTCAGATTGTTATTATTCATCTCCGTATACTCAGGTCAACAAACTTGTTTTATCTGGAAACTCTGAACCCTTCTAAGCCGACTGATAGTGACTCCCACCAGGATAGCCGGGAGTATAAGTGTCTTCTTATGAGCAACGTATAGCGAGGTGTTTGGGAACAACATCAGGTTCCAGGCCTTGTTTCTAATTTTAAAACATTTCTTGACCAAGGTGATAGGAATACACTGCCTCAAATAATATATACATAAAAGTTAAAAACCTGTTTGAAAAGGGACAAATTGGAGCTTTCATATACAGGAGAACTTAGATTTCTTGAGAGAATTCATTTGGTCAGCCGCATTGTGACAGACTGAACTGGACTATCGGAGTCAGCATTTTTTTTTTTAAGGTTTTAAAAAATTTATTTTTTAAAAGTTAACATGTGCATAAAAAGAAGTTGAAAAACACAAGAAGCAAAGAACAAAGTCATCCATAATCACAAGCAGTTTACAGTTTGACTTCTAGGTCCCATGTGTGTATCTACAAAAGTAAGCATTTTAATGTAATTAAGATCATAGTTATGTATCGTGCTTTTTTACACACCATGAATATTTACCATTTCAAAGTCCCCAAACTATGAGTATTTTGATAACCAAGAATACACTACACCAACTCCATCTGAAAGAAAAAAGTGTAATCCTGCCTTTCTCGGAGACAAAGATTTCAGAGAAGACAAAAATTTCAACAACAGCCCCCTGCCTGGCTTCCTGCCACCTGCTTCTGGCCCTTTAACAAAGGGTGGGGAAATCCCTGACTGCCTGAGCCCAAAAGGAGCCGGGTGGGGCTCCTTTTGGGCTCAAAGAAAACCTTGCAGCACCGTATAAATTCAGGGGCATGGGTTTTTTGTTGTTGTTTTGTTTTGTTTTATTTGTTATTGTTTTTATTTTATTTTTTATTGTATTATTTTTTATTGTTTTTGTTTTTAAGAGAGCAGAAGAGCAGAAAAGAACACATTTGGAGCTTACCCATTTATTTAGCCAAAATTTCCCTGCAGGGGCTAAGGTTGGTCCTTTAATGAAAAAGAATTTGGCTACTGCCCAAGAGTTCTCCCACCACACCAACTACTGTGTAGTCTTTTTCAGAGCAAAGAGTAAAATATTAAAAAGTATTTGCTGTTGAAACTCTAGAAAAGGTCAGGCTAGTAAATTATAGTGACATTATGTAAGTACATAGATCTGTCAAACTTGATGGTTGCACAAACCAATTAGTTTTTAACAGTCACCACTTCCCCAGGAGTAAAAAAGGATGTCTTATTCCTTTTCCTTTTGTAGAATGTCATTACAATTGCGATGGGAGGAGGAGAGGCAGAACAAAATCAGAGGAAGAAGACAGAAGATGAATTAACCGTACAATCTATTCAATTTAATGGACTAATCTGCTAATACGAATGTTTTTACTGTTTTAAAAGTCTCCCCTTGGGGCGCCTGGGTGGCTCAGTGGGTTAAGCCGCTGCCTTCGGCTCAGGTCATGATCCCAGGTCCTGGGTTCGAGCCCCACATCGGGCTTTCTGCTCAGCAGGGAGCCTGCTTCCTCCTCTCTCTCTGCCTGCCTCTCTGCTTACTTGTGATTTCTCTCTGTCAAATAAATAAATAAAATCTTTAAAAAAAAAAAAGTCTCCCCTTATAATTAACATATAAATATATAAAAATAACACTTGGTAAAACACTGTAAGTATACTATATATCTACTCCCTTTATTATATATATTTAATACACATAAAACATACACATACATATCTGTGTTTTGTGTGAAGGTTATTGTACTCTTAATTCAATATGATAGACATTTCTTCCCCCAAAATAGTAGAATTGTTTAGGATAAATCTGTGGAATTGGAAATAGTTCATCTACTCATAATTTTTAAAATCTCAGCCTCATTGAGAGAAATACACAGTCATGCAGATTTTAATTTCCTGACCGAGGGAACTAGCAAATGGTGAGTGTGCGCACCAACAGAAAAACTCAAATCATCTCCAAGTTCTTAACAGGAACCTAACTGAGCTCTGGGTAGATAAGTGAACGCTAATAAGTTATGTTGTTCTAACTTGTGATTGAAATCATTTGAGTTCCACTGAATCCACCTAAGAAGGATAAACCTGGTGCAAGACAAAGAAACAGATTAGGGGCGCCTGGGTGGCTCAGTGGGTTAAAGCCTCTGCCTTCAGCTCAGGTCATGATCTCAGGGTCTTGGGATCAAGCCCCACATCGGGTTCTCTGCTCAGCGGGGAGCCTGCTTCCCCCTCTCTCTCAGCCTGCCTCTCTGCCTACTTGTGATCGCTCTCTGTCAAATAAATAAATAAAATATTTTTTTAAAAAGAAACAGGTTAAAAACCTCAGGAGCTTTTGTTGGAAAGAATTACATCAGAGGAGAGGATTTCCTGATTAGATTAAGAACAGTTAGGCATCTGAAAACTTAGCACTTAGTCTGCTCTGCCATCCTTCCCTCAACCCCTTCAGGTCTGTAATACTCCCAACCCTGGCAGACAGGTATGGACAGCGGAAGGACTGCAGGAGAATTCTTTCTGGGGCTATTCTTTCAGCTTACCTTAGCCTTTGTATATTTGAGGTGACTCCTGAAAGCCGATAGATTCCATCCACAATGCCATGAGTCTCTATAAATTCTGCACAGCTCTTCAATACATATGGAACTACGTAAAGAAAAACAATAAAGCATTAGCTATAAGTCTAACTGTCCTTTAAAGATATCCTTTAAAAAATCCAGGTAACTTCAAAGAGAAGCAAGTATGGAATGCATGTGAGTTACAAGTGGAAACAATTACTTTTCAATGGTAGATGATATTCTTTTGTGTTTAAAAAAATCATGAGGTTTTGTTAAACTTTAGAAAAGTCATGTGTTTTAAAAGTTGGTTGGGTTTTTTCAAGGAATTTGAAAAAATATGCAAACACTTAGATTCTGAAACCAGCAGTGACCTTGGAAATCCCACAACTCGATCTCCTCATTTCACTGGTGCTCCAAGTGTGGTCTTCTGACTGGCAGCATCAGCATCTCCTGGGAACTTGTTGGGCGTGCAAATTCCCAGGCCCTACTCCAGACCCAGTGAATCAGAAATTCTGGAGGTGGGGCCCAGCAGTCTATGCTTTAAAAGCTTTCCAGGTGACTGTCGCATGATACAACTGTCTATATTCTACACATGAAGAAACCGAGGGTGCGGATAAATTTACTTATGTCACTCAACATTATTTGTCGCTTATAAAAAGTAATTAACACGTGGAAAAATGCATATAAGTCGGTAAAAGAAAAACAAGGCACAAATTGGAATACACGTTGTGAATTTAGCTATGTTTAAAAAGATGCAAAAGAAAAGAGACTGACGATGTCTACTAGAATGTTAAAGGTGATAATAGGTTAAAGTGTTTTTTTTGTTGTTGTTTTTTTTAATTATTTGAGAGAGAGAGAGAGAGCATGATAGAGAGCATGAGAGGAGAGAGGTCAGTGGGAGAAGCAGACTCCCTGCTGAGCAGGGAGCCCGACATGGGACTCGATCCCGGGACTCCAGAATCATGACCTGAGCTGAAGGCAGTTGCCTAACCAACTGAGCCACCCAGGCGCCCTAAAGTGTTTTTTTAAAGGTGAGAACCATCCTCCGCCAACACCATGAATGGGTCAAAGAGCCATGGATTGAATGGACCACATAATAAGGATCAACATGGCCTTTTGAATTCCTGCCACTCCAGAAGTTTCTACTGCCTAGGTAGAAATGTCTGGATATGCCAACCTCTCCTCAAGGCTGACCCTGATTGATCCAGGAAGATCAGTGCCATAGAACAGCAGCTACAAGCATTTTGGATGGCATGGAGAGAGCAGCGAATTACTTGCCACTTTGGCCCCTGGACAGATCACCTGAGGTCCCTCCATGAGACTGCTGTGGATGGTGGTTTTTTAGGGAGCTCCCAAAGCCTTGGGCACTTGAAGTCTTCAGTTGTGGAGGTGGTGGGGTATAGGAACTCTATGAGCCAGTGCTTGGGCTAGCACTGCGCTGCCTTCCCCCAATCCATGAATGCCTTAGGCTTAGAGGAACGCCCATCCATTAATGCTTAAGGTATATGATGGTGCTTGCACATGATTCCAGGCTGAGCTGGGCTTTTATGGAAGTAAACACTGGGTATTTAGACACAACCCTCTGCCTCGAGTCCCCATTACAACATTTCCTTTCTTCCTTTTCTTTCTTTTTCTTTCTTTCAACTGCCCAGTTTATGATTAACCAGCAAAATGCAAATTGAAACACTGATTATTTTTCTATACAACATTTTCTAAACAATTCCCCCACCATTTCATTCAACTATTAACTTAACTTCGGACGCTCAGTAAAACTCGTTATACTTCAAGTATTCCACCATCTTTCAAAGGCCGTGCACCCCCTGGGCCATTCCCCTCCAGGGACACATCCATGTTTTAGCCTGGTCTCCCATGACGGAACCGGAGAAGAGCTTCATAGTTATCCCAGGTGGAAAGAGGCAGGGAAGGACTCGGGACTGGAAATAATTGAGACGAGAGATCTGCATGGTAGTACCCCTCACTATGAGGGAATACAGGAGGGAGCAGAGTGTGGTGGAGGAGGGGCTGTGAGGTTAGAAAAGGGGTCTGGGGCCTCTGCTTGGCTTCTAACCAGAAGAGCTCTACTTGATCTGTTTTACGAGATAGTGTTCTTTGTGAGATTTTTGTCTCTTACCCCATGCCGCTAAATAATAAATAAATACATAAGTAGACAAATAGAGTTCCATTGCTTAAAAAAATTGTTTTGGGTTTTCTTGTTTTTGTTTTTTTTTTAATCCCTGTCATACACAATAATGGCCAGTCCTTTCCCTATCATGCCAAGCTGTGGTTTTTGTAACCTGCCATATTTGGTCTATGATTAAGAACACAGATTTGGACATCAAACTGCCTTTGCAACCTTGAGCAAAATACATAGGTCATAACCCTGTTTCTCAGTTTCTACATCTATAAAATGAGGATAACAGTGATATTAACCTCATACCTAGGATTGAAGTAATACTGTAAACATTTAGCACAGATCCTGACATATAATAAGCATTCTACAATGACAGTTATTATTTCTATTTGAAGCCTATTTGTGATTTAAGTTCATAATTTGTGAGATGTAATCTTGGTGAAAGTAATTTGTGTCCTCCCATCCCATGGGTGATTAGGGCAGAATGGACCAACCTCTTTCCAGCTGACACTCATCGCTACTATGTGGAATGGCTTTTGTGTCCTTCTTTGGACATATTTCTATGTGAAGTTAATTTCGCTTGTCTGAAGTCTCTTTTTTATGCATTTAAGTGTGTCTTCGTAGCACCGTGGCAGCAGGATCCAACAGTGTACAAACTGTACGTGAGAGTCCCCGGGGTTGTGGTTGGCCTTGTGTCCCACAGTGTGTCTCCATGCCGAAGCACATGGCTGTTGGGTCATGCAGGGCACAAGTGCACTTAAGAGCTCTGAGCATTCCCAAGAAGGACTCAAGACAAAAGCCCTGGACTTGAAGGACCTTTAGAAAACACTCTCCAGGAGGGGTGGTGCAGGGTCACCAACCATCCTATCCCATTCTCAGGTGGGGCCCTCCCAGGACCGCAGCTATAGCACCTCAGGTCTGTTTGTTTTAAAGGTGGAGAGAACACATTCCCGGATGGAGCCTCTGCCATAAATTTACTCTGCCTTTGATACCAAGGCCCTAGAACCTTTCATCCACAGCTCTGTTTAAACTAGAGGCAATATTAAAACAACTCAGGGGAGGAGGCCATAGTCCCAGTCCCTGAGGAGTGTTAGCTTTCCTGGATTCTTATCTCAGACTGAGTTGGAAGATGTAGGGATTCTCCATCATACTCAGCAAATGGGAAAGGATCCACTTAATCTCTGTAATCATCTAGTTCTAGAGCCAGAGTCGAGGTTCTCAGACTGTGGCACCCCCGGCCAGATGTACCTGCAGCAGCTGCCTCCAGGAGATTCTGATCCGTGCTAAGGCTGAAGAACCACTAGTCTATAAATAGGAGCTTCTCATACTTTTTAATGTGACACAGATCTCTGGGATCTTGTTAACATGTGGGTCCCAATGGGGGAAGAGTGTCAAGAATTTGCATTTTTAAGAAATTCCCAGATGATGGGAACACTGCCCACCTGAGGCACCCACTTAGGAAGCCAGGGTCTGAGGGTAATACTGAAGCAGGGTGTTGCGGGGGGCCACTAAGAGTTCAGTCTCAGAGTCTCAGATTTCTTTAGACCGTTGTCCCTGGGGTCCAACCAAATTGGGGACACCCTTGGATTCTGAGCAGGGTAGAAGTTTGACACCAAGGGGCGCCTGGGTGGCTCAGTGGGTTAGGCCTCTGCCTTCAGCTCAGATCATGATCTCAGGATCATGGGATCGAGTCCCGCATCGGACTCTCTGCTCGGCAGGGAGCCTGCTTCCTCCTCTCTCTCTCTCTCTGCTTGCCTCTCTGCCTACTTGTGATCTCTCTCTGTCAAATAAATAAAATCTTAAAAAAAAAAAAAAAAAAAAGAAGAAGTTTGACACCAAATAGCTGAATGGTGATAGATGGAAAGAAAGCTTTCACTGTCACTTTGGGCATGGGAAGGAGTGAGGCTAGCTGGAGTCCCAGAGCTACTTCTGTAGGATTTATCATGGACCCAAAGAACTTGAAGTCTCCTACAGAGATCCACGCAGATGCTGATTATGATATAATGTTATAACTTCTTTGAACTGTTTCACTGAAGGTTCTCGAAGATCCTTTTTTGTTTTGTTTCTCCTGGATCAGCAATCTCAAGTGTTACATTTTAAATCTGAGCACAAAATAAATCTTGAAGTCGTTTCTGGTGGAAAAGAAAACTCTGCCTTTGATTTATGCCTTACGGTTGACACAACATTTTAAAGTCTTTTGTCTCATTTGATCCAACCTGGTACAACTAAAAGACATTTGGTACTTATACATAATATGGCGCACTTCTTTTCTCAATTCCTAACCTCTTCAAGGGCATAGTGCAGAAAAGGCCCGCAGTTAAATCATTTCTCTGAGTACTCCTAGAAGTAATGTCTGCTAAGCTGCCCTGTTTCCCTTTGTGGCCAGGATCTCATCAGGTCTGAAGACAGAGATTGCAACAAGTAGTCTGGCTTGCTTACTGATGTGCTCTTGGTGGCCATAGGATTTCGTAGTTCAAAGCGCATTTGGGTTTAGGAAAACATGGTCCTCTTTTCTCTCTGTTCTGGATTTTTGTTAAGGTCTTCTACTAATCGGATTTCATCCTCTCTCTGGGTCCTGCATTCCTAATCTTGAAAGTGAAGTCTAATGGTGTATACTCACAGTGGAATCCTGGTCAGCCATAAAAAAAGAATGATATAGCACATGGGTGACAGAAGCCAGACTATATACATTCTGTACACTTCCGTTTATATTAGCAAGTGCACACTAATTTATAGTAGGAGAAAGCAGGGGAGAGGCAGGAGGTAGGAATTGGGAAGGGGTCAGGGAAACTTCCAGGAATGAAGGATAGTTTCATCATCTTGACTGAGGTGCTAGAAAGGACCAAGGGCCACTTGGGTGGGTGTGGAAGAACTGATACTTGCAGGAGGAAGGTAAAAGAGTGAGGGAGACGAGCCCCTGAACAGGGAAGAAATTCTCTGAGACTCTGCTGCTGTACGTAGGTAGACAGTGAGGTCTTTAAGCAGAATTGCTATGCTGTGAATGAGATGGCCCTATGGCATTGTTTTTCATGAGATGGAGTAAAGAATTCATTTACTTTTCTATTATTCTTGGCTATGAACAGAGAACTTCCTAGCTCCCCTCCACCCCCAGGGAATCTAAAAGCTGTCCCAGTGGCTCCGGGAAATTTCTCTCTCTGCTAGCTCCTGCTCTTTCTTTCTGTCCTGCAACTCAGGCTATTTGTGCCATGCTCCCCTCTAGCCTCTGTGAGTCTCAGCTTGCCTAGAGGTTGCCATCCCCCGCAATTTCCCCTCTGATTCTTCTTCCTCCCCTTGTAACTTCTTCCTCTCTCTTCTTCTTGGTCTAGTGTAGTGTTGAAGAAAAGCTTCAAAATGTGTGGTATTGGTTTTATTTATTTTTATTTTTTAAAAAATATTTTATTTAATTATTTATTTGAGAAGGAGAGAAAAAGAAAGTTCAGGACAGGGGTAGGGGAAGAGGGACAGGATCTCAAGCAGACTCTGCCCTGACCATGGAGACAACCAGAGCTTGATCTCACGACCCTGAGATCATGATATGAGCCAAAACCAAGAGTCAGATGCTCAACCTACTGAGCCACCCAGGCACACCTGTGTGGTATTAATTTTAAGAAGTATAATGTTCTCTGTTCTTTAAAAAGCAAATTAACCGCCTTCTAATTTTCTAAAGACAAAAATTTAAATATATTCAGGCTTTGACATGTTTCCTTAGAGGAAAGTTTTTTTTTTTTTTTTAAATTTTCATCTTTAAAATATTCAGATATAATTCAAATGCTGTAAAACTCACCCTTTCAAAGCATATACTTAAGTGGTTTGGAGTATATTTCAGAGTTAGCACCATCACTTTTCAGAACATTTTCATTATTTCAATTCTAGGATATTTCCATATAGGCAAGCTTATTTCATTGAAGTAATTTTTGTAATAGTATAAGATTGTCCATCAATAGAAGGCTGCTTATATAAATATAGAATATCCATTTAGTGAAATACTACACGGTTATTAAAAAGAATGAAAAAACTTTCACGTACCAATAGAGAGTGGTCTCCAAGGTACACTGTCGAGCAAAAAAAAACAAGGGGAAGACAAGCATGACAGTATGCTAGCATCTGTTTTTTTAAAAAGAGAGACTAGAAGAATAGACATGCAATTCATTTGTATATGCATTAAATATTTGTGGAAGGACACATAAGGAAGTCATAAGTTTAGCTGCCTACAGAAGGACCCAGGGGTGGGCTAAGGGTATAAGAGGGAGACTTCTCACTAAAAAAAGTGTCATGAAAAATGAAATTTAATAACAACAAAAAATGAAATTTAACAAATATTTACTGCAAGCCTACTCTCATCCAGCTGTTCGGTAAAGCGATAGTAACCAAAACAGTATGGTACTAGCATAAACACAGACAGACTGACCAATGGAACAGAAGCAAGAGCCTAGAATAAACCCAAGTATGTACAGTCAACTAATATTTGGCAAGAGAGCCAAGAATACTTAATAGAGAAAAGACAGTTTCTTCAATAAATGGTGCTGGTAAAATCAGATACTCACATGTAAAAGAATGAAACCAGACCCCATCCTACACTACTTACAAAAATTAACTTGAAATGAATTAAGTTTCACTGTAAGACCTGAAACTCTTAGAAGAAAACATAGGGAAAAATCTCCTTGACATTGGTCTTGGCAATACGTTTTTGGAGATGATACATAAAGCACAAACAACATTAATCAAAAATAAACAAGCAGGACTACATGAAACTAAAAAGCTTCTGCACAGCAAAAGAAATAATCAACAAGTGAAAAGACAAGCTACAGAATGGGAAAAACTTATTTGCAATCACATATCTGATTAGGGGCTAATATCCGAAGTATGCAAAGAACAATAACTCAAAAGCAAAAAATAAAACAGAAAACAAAAATAAATAAACTAAAAACAAAACACCAAAAATTAAATTAAAAAATGGATGAAAGACCTGAATAGACATTTCTCCAAAGAAGACATATGAAAGGCCAACAGACAGATGAAAAGATGAAATTCAACACCACTCATCAGTAGGGAAATGCCAATCAGCACCACAATGAGACATCGCCTCATGCCTGTTAGAATGGCCATCATGAAAAAATATTTTTTTGCATGTGGATGTGGCAAAAAAGAAACTTGTGCACTGCTGGTGGGATTGCAAATTGGTACAGCCACTGTGGAAAACAGCATGCAGTGTTTAAAAAAAAAAATAGAACTACCATATGATCCAGCAATTCCACTTTTGGGGTTATTTCCAAAGGAAATGAAAATACTAACTTCAAAAAGATATCTGCACCTGCCTGTTCACAGCAGCATTATTTACAATAGCCAAGACATGAAAACAACCCAAGTGTCCATCAGTGGATTGTACACACACACACACACACACACAGGAATATTTTTCAGCCATAAGAAAGAAGGAAATCCTGCCATTTGCAACAACATAGGTAGACCTGGAGAGCTTGATGCCAAGTGAAATAAATCAGCAGAGGACAAATACTGTATGAATCCACTTACCTGTGGAATCTTAAAAACAAAACTAAACAAAACAAAACTCCTAGAGAGAGAGATCAGAATTGAAGTTACCAGACGCAGAAAGTAGGGGAAGAGGAAATTGGGGAAAGGTGGTCAAAAGACTTCCAGTTACAAGACAAATAGGGATATAACGTTCAGCATGATGACTCCAGTTGATGCTGCCATATGACATGTAGGAAAGTTGTTAAGAGAGTAAATCCGAAGAGTTCCCACTATAGAGAAATTTTTTTTTTCTTTTTTGCTTTCTCTTTTTATCCTACTATAGGAGAGGACAGATGTTAACTAAAACATTGCTGTTATCATTTCACACTATATGCAAGTCAAACCATTATTCTGTACACCTTAAACTCATACAGTAATGTCAATTATATCCTAATAAAACTAGAACAAAGTTTTAATGAATTCAAAAAAAGCTGGTAGTATAAACAAGCTGGGAAGCAAGAAACAAATCTAAAAACCACATAGTGATGGTCTCTCTACACACTGAAATGTTAATAGTAGTTATCTCTAGGTGGTAGAAACCAATGATTTTTGCTTTATTGTATTTTAAACTTCACTTTTCTGAGTTTTCTGTAATGAGGATCATGTAGAAATAGGCTTTTTTTTTTTTTTAAAGAAAGACCTAGGTTTTTGAAAAACAAATTTCACTGAAGAAGCCAGAGGGCCTTCTGAAGTCCGTGAGGCAATTTCTAAATGTTGAAATCGTCTCCGATGACCCCACTGAGATAATTACTCCTTGTTAAATAGAGGTATTTGCCTAACCGGCTGGCCTGGTATGGCCAAGGACTAGCTCCATTCCGGAGCTGGGCTCGTGATGGCGGACTGCATCCTGGAGCCCCCTCCCCTTTCCACTTTCATGGTCTCAGATACTAAGTCAAGTCCGCTCTTTCCTGTAGAAGTGTCCAGATCTTCCCTCTGGTGCATACCCTGACCCACCCCAGCTGTTGTCAGTGCACCCCCTCCTTCCCGGTGACAATGATTCTCAGTCAAACATGTAGAGAAGCCATCTAGCCCAAAGGACGAAAAGGTAAGACCTTTGTCCTCAGGAAGGCAAGAAAGGAATAGAACTCACTGTGCACCTTCTTTATGCTGATCTCTGAGCTCTACACTTTCTTTTTCTTTCTTTTTTTTTTTTTAAGATTTTATTTATTTGACAGAGAGAGAGAGATTACAAGTAGGCAGAGAGGGAGAGAGAGAGAGGAGGAAGCAGGCTCCCTGCCTCAGAGAGCCCGATGTGGGACTCAATCCCAGGACCCTGACATCATGACCTGATCTGAAGGCAGAGGCTTAACCCACTGAGCCACCCAGGCAGCCCCTGAGGTCTACACTTTCATCCACTGTTTGCACCCAAGGCACAACCACCTTATGGGGGAGGTATTCATCCCTTCTTGATAAACAAGGAAACTGAAGCTCAAAGGTGTTAAGTAACCTGGCTGATATGAAAATATCAAGCAAACTATGTTAAGGGCTCTAGAGAGGCACAAAAAATGTGATAGAAGTCCTTCTAAAGAGATTACACATGGTGGGGGAGGTCAGGCAGGGCTTTGGGGTGCTGATCAAAAGAGGAGATTGTGTGCATTTATAGGGTGCCGACGGTACAGGGGGGCCACACTAGAGGCTTCTGGGACAGGATCCTCACCCCGAAGGGCTCACATGTGGGACATAAGTGGATAAAGATGGACCAATCCAGGCTAGGCCATAAGAGGTCTTGACGCTGGTTTGAGGGGGTGACGGAAGATGCTGTGATGCGATACGATACAATGTGAGGTAATGTATATAATGTATACTATAAGACATGTGGAACGCTTGGTTAAGCGTCTGGCATATAATAAGCACTTAATAAATGCCACCCACTTTTTGGTGTAGGGAATGGTATAAACAAGGTGGGAAAGCAAGAAACAATGTGGTGAATTCCAGGAATGCTGACTAGACCAGTCTGGTGGAGAAGCGTTCAGATAAACTGGGGGAGTTTCTAATGACAGCCCGGGAAGATTTTGTTCCATTTTGATCTCCACTGCCAGACAAATCTTTCTAAAACACTAACTGGATTGTAAAGCTCCCTTCCTCTTGAACATTCAGTGGCTCCCTGTTGCCTATAGGAGGATGTCCAATCCCTGCAGCTCAGGGGACAGACTCTCTCCACTGCCTCATCGGGACTAACCATTGAATTCTTCCTGCCAAGCCCTTTGAGAAAGCTGGGCAGGGGGAGGAGATACTATGAGGGGAAAGACTTATCCCAAACCTATTGCTCCAAAAAGAAAAAAATGGAGGTTAGTGGAGAGGACCCTTTATGTTTTGTTGAGGCTAAAAGAGAAGGGGAGAAGGAGAAGGCTCACTCTTTTTTAGCTGATTTCTGAAATTTCTCTAGCGCCTTTCTGACTCAGAGGTAGAAGGCTGGTTGAGGGCAGGGAAATATCTGGGACTCCACATCATCAGTGAGTTAGTGGGCAAGTGGAAACAGCCTCAGAGGGGCTGGCGGTGAGCTGGAGGAGGGAGGAGGCTCTGGCCTCAAGGAAAGACAGTACTGAGTAGAGACAAGGGGTGGGACAGGACGAGGCTGCATTCAGGGAAAACAAGTTCCCAGGAGCCCCTCCATGGCCCGGGGCTTAGCTGGCCCGGTTCACCTTGCACAAAGGAATAGTACAGAAGGACCTTGTCCCATTGCTGAAAATGGAGGCTTCTGGGCTGTGTGTCATTTGTAGACTTTTTAAACACTCATCCTTCCTACTGTCTGACTTTGTTCCCAGGCTATTTGTGGGGCAGGCATCACTCACTCCATGGGGCTGACCTTCTAGTCACACCCCAGTCTACTCCCAGGCTCAGCTTGTGAGCACCACTTTCCTTTCCATTGCCAACAAATTATTCAAATCCTCAATTTAACTGCATGAAGGGCACAGTCAGCCTTGGTCACCTGATCAAGGTTTTAGTTCCTGGACCAGCACGCCCTCTTTCTTGCCACCTGCTTCTAGGGATGCCATGGATAGAGGCTCCACCTTGGTCACACGTAAAGAAGATGAACTCATATGCCTCCAGGGAGAGTCCCAGGGGGAGAAGGGATGGTGCTGAGCAGGTTACAAAAGATAAACAGGGAAAGTAAACCTTGAATAGTATGCTTCACTAACACCAATCATCTTAAGAATGAGGATAATGCGACTTTCTTCCCTCAGCTGAGTGTATCCAGCTGACATTTTTTTTTTTCTTTTTGCATGCCTAGTGGGTGGTCATGGGATGCGCTCATCAAATGCTATGTGGAGTATCATGCTTAATGATTTAATTCTCACAACCCTGTCTTGGAGGCATACCTATTCCTATTTTATAGATGGGCAACTCAGATGCTAGGTAGTTGGATGATTTGTCCATGGTTGAACAGCTAGTGGCAAAGATAGGGTGCCATTACAAGCCTGTTCAAGACCAAAGTTCATGTACTTTCCAGGACATTTTATAAATATGACCTCCAAGCTAGGGAAACTGAGGCACAGCCCAGGCACGGGGAAGACCAGAAAGCAGCAGGAAGCAGAGCTGATTTCCTGTCCAAGAGCAACCTGATGATGGACAAGGATGTAAAACAATGAGTTAAGAAAGCTGAGTTTTCATCCTGACCCCCAAATACCAGATTTCAGACTTTTGAGGAGAGTAACTGTTCCCCTTTTGGATTCTCCCACAGGTACTACGGGCTGGGTTTTATCAGTTAAAGCCACAAGAATCAGCTGTGTATCTTCCAGTGGTGGGGGATGTGGGGAGGCACTCCTAGCCTCAGACTTTCATCTGTACCAAGAACAAGTTTTAGATCTAGATGACAGCTAATGTTCCCTCCAGGTCTAACATCCCCTGGCATGAACTTTCTGCATGAAGCTGGGCTTGAGACTGAAGACAGACTTGGCTTCTACCCGCAGTGTTCAAGTTCTCACCTGTGCTGGTTTCTACCTAGTTCTTCCAGGGCAAAGTGCTAGTATTCGTTTTTTTTTGTTTTTTTTTTTTACTTGTGTTTTTGTTTCCTACTTGTATGAACATCTCCCAAAACTTACCTTCCTGTATGCATGGAAATTTGTGTTAAAGAGATACAAAGGTCAACCTCAGAAGGTTTATACATATTTCCCTTGGTATAACTGAACTCCTATTAGCTCAATGCTATTTTTATTATTACGGATGCGGGGAGGCCTCAGGGACATGGCTTGAAAAGGTGTGAGTCCATCTGAAGGCCCCACCCCACCCCTGCCTGAGGCCACCTTGCCCTGAGGGTGAGAAATACCTTCTCTTGCTCATTGTACCTTCTGGTTTCCCAGGAGGCTCAGCTTCCTAATGGTTTCCAGACCTATGGCACCCTGGGTTCTTTTCATTTCTGTGTTTTTCAAAAATCAAATTTGCTGATGAAAGATGAGGAGTATTTAGAAAAAAACAACTTCATCGTTGGTCCTGTAAGTCCACGCAAAGAACAACCAGGTAGTGCTTATCAGCTCCCCGCTGCACCCCCTGTCCCAGCATCCTTTCATTTCCTGCCCAATATTCCCAAACCACAGGCAGCCATTGTTTCCAGAACAGCTCTGCTTGGAAGCCTGGGTTCCTCGGCCTCCCAGTGCTTCCTGTTGTTATAAGGCCTCTCTTTCCTGCCGAAAACAAGAGCACTTCCCTGCGGAATGTAACCCTTTTGGGGCAACCCATTTCTTAAATGAGTTTGCTCAGTGCTTGCAAATACTACGTGCTCATTAGACTTATTTTCTTTAACTTTTAAAAAATGATTATTATCCAAGTACGGCAAATGTAAAAATATAGCTGAGCAAAAGAAAAAAAAATCACCAAATCTCACCCATTCTGTTAGCACTTAAAAATCTCTTGGGTGTTCATACGCTAAGACTCTGCAACAGGCATCTATAGACACAGAATTTACCATGGGACCCAGAGCTTGAAGAGATGCTCGCTCCCTACGGTTGAGACAGGCAAGGAGGGCTGCCAGGAAACCAGGCTCTGGAGGTTCTCACATATCAGCAGGCAAAAGCCCTTTGGGGGCTTCACAGAAGTAGAGACTCCCGGCGATTTCCCTGCAAATTCTCAGGTTTACTCTTAGAGAAATTCAGAGAGAGATCCTCTTTAAGAATTTTGTTAAAAGAATTTGGGAGGAGCTCTTGGAGCAACTGAACTTGAAGGGATTGGGGAGGTGGCAGAGGGATGACATCGTTGGGGTTTTTAGGAATCAGAGACTACCCAATCTATCTCACTGCCAGCCGCCAGAATGAGATTTCAAAAACACAGATCTGATTGTGTTTCTCCCTTGCAAAGACCAAGGTCCATAGCAGGGCTAGCTGAGTCTTTGTGGTCCTTGCCCCAACACTACTTTCTCTAGTCCCATCAAGGTTCTGTGAAGACCACCGCTCGCGCCTTTGCCTTCTCCTTCCTCCTACTGAAATGCACCATCCCACAACTTTCCTGGAACTTCAAACAGAATAAATCGCTCAAAACGGGACACGAATCTCTGCTGTATCATCTAGAATTCTGGATATTATTTTATGATGCAAATCAAGATATCCTAATTTCTGGGAGTTTCTGTTTTGTGGTCCCAAGGAACACAGTTGAAGTGTACGATGTAGAGTATTTTGGAGACTAACATGTTCCTCTTCCCCAACTTCTATGAATCAGAAAGATCCCAACAAAAGATGTACTCCGGCAGACAGACTTCATCTTTACCTTTTCAGGTAATGGATTATCCTTCATGTAAAATCAGGCAAAAATTAGTAGCAATCGGTGGTTTACTGAAACAGCAAGGGATGATGATATTATCTTGAGGCTCTGCAGCTCAAAAATGACCTCCTGTTCTCTGTATGTCTTCTATAAGGAACCAGGTTTCATTCAGAGACTAGATTTTGCAATTACCAGAATGTGCTCCCTCTTCTCCCTCACTCACAACTATTATACCCCTGTCTTTGCACATGATTTTCACCAGGTATACCTAGGATTACTGCTCAGCAATGAAGATGGCACAAAGAACTACTGTCAGATTTCCAGGTGCCTTCTTGGAGGAGGAGGTAGTCAGAATAGATAAAGGATCCAGACAACTAGTGAAGAAAATGCTGGTGTACCATTTAGATAGCCTCAATGTCCAGAGTTCGAGGAGCCAGATATCACAGATCTCTTTTGCTTTAAATTTCTTTTTTTTCTGTAACAGTTTCTTTTTCTGTAACAGTTTCAGGATTGGAACTGTCTGCAGTTTGCGGTTTGCAACAGAAAATGTGCATGTCAGATCTGATCCAAGGGTAGCCCAGGGACAGGCAACTTTTAAATGCTAAGGCTCAGGTCCTGATCCCTTTCCTGGGTACTCAGAAGGGGTTAGGGAAGGGGTCGGGGATGCCTCTGGGGGCATTCTGGGCACCAGAAGGCAGCAGCTAGGCCTGGGTATAACAGCCTAGAAGAGGCTCCAAAGGGAGACTTAGTCTCGACTCAAATTTGCATATGAGGAGGCCACTGTAAAGCTTCCATCAAGGAAACAATGGTAAAAACTTGGTGCTTTACAAGATCCATCAGGATCAAGCATAGTGGGGAGAATCGAGAGGTGGAGAGACTTTCCGGGAATGGCACAGGCACTGAGGGATTCACCCCTAGGTCACTTCCTCTGGGAATCCATCTCTGATACCAAAAAGGAGGGAGTACTTGTTATATAGTATTAGAGTAACTGATACACACTTGACCCATAATTGAGTGGTTTCGTTTTTGTGTTGTCAAACAACTGCTTTTCTTCTATTCTGTAAACTCCACGAGGAGCTATTCCATCTTACCCCACTTAGAAGACGCTGCTCATGAGCTTACCAGTCTATGGATGACCCGTTCCTGAGTAGCACCTGGAACACGGTGTGCGGATGAATGAGGGAAAGGACAGGCCGGCCCACATGTGCAGGCATCAACTGGGCCTCATGGGGCACGTGGCAAGATGCCATTGTCCTGGCGAAGACCAAAGTAGAGGCAAAGAGCACCTTTGTCTCCCGGGTTTTTTTCCTTCGCAGCTCCTATTTCTTTTCTCCCACCCCCAACCACTGACTCCACACTCTGCTTCTGCTCCCCACTGCTTGGCAGCCAGCATCCTGGCATTCTGGGATGGCAGAGTTGCAAAGGACCTTAAGATCTTCTTACTGAAGCTGCCTGATTCAGTGCCAGGTATGCAAGGCTCTAGGAAGTGTGGGGACCTATTCAAGGTCCCCCAGCTCTCTGGTGGTAAAGTTTGAGAATTGGAGAGAGCCCGAGAAAAGGGGGCAGGAGCACTGAAAAGGGAGCAGGATTTCCTCTCTTTTCAGTTTGGAGCATTAGGGTTTAAATACCTGGTAGGGGGGCACCTGGGTGGCTTAGTGGGTTAAAGCCTCTGCCTTTGGCTCAGGTCATGGTCCCAGGGTCCTGCAATCGAGCCCCACATCGTGCTCTCTGCTCAGTGGGGACCCTGCTTCCTCCTCTCTCTCTGCCTGCCTCTCCCCCTACTTGTGATCTCTGCCTGTCAAATAAATAAATAAAATCTTTAAAATAAATACATACATACATACATACATACATACGTACCTGGTAGGCCTCTCTCTGGCCCAGACTAACACACACTTCAGCGCCAGAAGCAATTTATGATATTTAAGCTTAGCCACACCCCGAGCAGTCAAACCAAATTAAGTGTGTTTATTGAATCCCCACGTGTAAAAGCCTGTGCCAAACTTTTGGGATTCAAAGAAGTATTTTGTACTTATAAGACACTGCCCACGATCTCAGCTGACCCTCTAGTTAGTTCAATCACATGCAGTGAAATTGTGGGTAAAACAAAAATGTCAGGAAGAGCCCTTTCTCGATCTTTCTACCGCTGCCAGGCAGGAGTCAGCTGGGTCTAATGAAACCTTTCTGGAGAGAGAGGAAAGGGAGTCAGCCGCCAGAGGCTCTCTCTCCTTTTCTACAAACTTGCTCTCTTTAAAAAGTGAGCAGCTGATCCTCAGCAAGGAGGAGGGGCTTGTTTATTGTTCTAAAGACCTCCTGACTCCAGTTGAGAGAGGACTGTGGGCTCACAAAGAACAGTCCTCCCAGGCTTAAGGTCCCCGAAGATAGGTGGAAGTTGCAGGCTATGTAGGCGGGCACTCTCCGAGCAGCCTGTGGCCGCTGTGTGGGTGTGGGAGGGGAGCCTCAGGCCAGGGGCTCTGCTGGGAACACACAGGAAAGCAGGCCGGATCTGGTTGGGGAAATTCCGGGGGACTTACTGAGATCAGCTCTGTGTGGAGGACAGAGCAGTCGTGGTGCCACAGGACCCCGGAGATCTGACCAGTTCTCAATCCATGAGATTCCAGAGCGATGGAGAGGGCCGGCTGGCGCGCCTGGGTGACTGCGTAAATGGATGGGGTGGGCAAAGGCTGACAGAAAGCCCTTCTTGGCTTTCTCAAGCGCACACTTTTTCTTGGTCATGTTCCAACATTTTGGTTTGGAATCACTTGCTTAGTTCATTTAATGGCCATCTCTTGCTTATCTTTCCTCAAACATCCAGGAAGAGGGAGAGATAAAGGAAGAGAAAGCAGTCCCTACCCTAGTTTTTTCCATTATTCAGTCTATGCTCCCGTCCCACCCTCTCCATGAAGCCTTCCCAGATTCATCTGTCAGTCGAGCATTTTTTGGCACCCACTCTATGCTTGGGTGGTGGGTGCTCACGTCAAGGACACAATGGAAAGCAAAACAAGAGGCCTCATCTTCAGGGATTTGAGTCTAATGGGAAGGAATTCATTGAAATTAATCTCCTCCTCTCTGTTTCTGGTTAAGGGGATAAATTCTCAAGCCACTCTACCTGGGTTCAAATCCCACAGTACCTTTCTACCATTGAGACGTGGGCATGTCTCCTGTAAGCTGATGCCACCATCCTGGTGTCCTTGGTTGATTCCAGTTTATGACTGTTCTTTGTAATTACAGAACAAATAGTAATCCTTTTCACTTAAAATCATTTCCCAGTTTGGGTAAAAAATTACATGGTTACTCACTTTTTTTTAAAAGGGGGAAGGAGCAGAGGGAGAGGGAGAGAGAAATCTTGAGCAGCCTCGACACCCAGCGCCCAGCCCGTGTGGGGCTCAATCTCACCACCCTGAGATCATGTCTCACCACCTGAGCTCAAATCAAGAGTCAGATGTTTAACGGACTGAGCCACGAAGGCCCCTCTGGTTACCGTGCTTCTAATGTTCAGTTTCCTTATTTATAAACTGGAGTTAATAATAAAATCCACCTCAGAAAGTAGTTGTGAGATTTAAATAAAATAATCTGCAAAGTGCATGGAACAATACCTCAGTAAGCTCCCAGTAAATATTAACACTTGCCATTGTTATTTTTATTGTGCTTATTGTCCCTTTGGACTTTGGTCCTCTAGGGTGAGTGGGTCCTTGTGTCAGGGACCCTTTTACTTTTTTCTGAATTGCTCACACCCAGCACTGTGCTCTGCACAGAGATTCTGACCCAATGTCTCCTCAAAGGCATAAGGCCACACAGGCTGTAGCCATAGTAGGGTCAACCCACCGAATAGCAGAGTCATGGTCTGCCCAGAGATGCTATCTCTCATCTGGTCTCACACAGAAGCAAGGGAAAATGGACGATGTTGTCCTCATTCCCTTTCTGAGTAGGTCTGCCAGCGAAAATACAGAACACCCAGTTAAATGTGAATTTCAGATAAACGACAAATAATTTTTAAGTGTAAGTGTGCCTCCAATATTACATGGGACATATATTAAAACATGATTTATTATTTACCTGAAATTAAAATGTAGTTGAGTGTCTTGTATTTCTTTTCTTTTTTTTTTTTTAAGATTTTTATTTATTTATTTGACAGACAGAGATCACAGGTAGGCAGAGAGGCAGGCAGAGAGAGGAAGGGAAGCAGGCTCCCCACTGAGCAGAGAGCCCGATGTGGGGCTCGATCCCAGGACCCTGGGATCATGACCCGAGCTGAAGGCAGAGGCTTTAACCCGCTGAGCCACCCAGGCGCCCCAAGTGTCTTGTATTTCTTATTTGCTAAATATGGTAACCTTATTTCCCGAGTCCATCTCCCACTCCTGGCTGCTGCCTGCCCTACAGCAGTATCTCCCTTGAGCCTCATAGCCACAAAACCACTACCACAGATCTCCCCTGACTCCTCTCTGTCATATTGGCCAAGCTTGGGCCGATCTGTGAGACCCTGCTCATGAGTGAGCTCCCTCCGTCCGATATGAGGAGGAACTTAGAAAGGGGTGGGCAGCAGGTGTGGGTGTGTTTCTGGATAATTCTGGAGCCAGAATTCTCACTGGTCAGAGGACTCTGGATGTCCACAAGTGTCTGTGGGCTCTCCTCCCTGTAGAGGAAAGGGAAAGCTATATTCCCACCTGGTCTCTGGGAGAAAAGGGATGCCAAGATAAAGTCAGTCTTGATATCTAATTAGCTTTGTCTTCTAAGCTAGTCTCTGCATGCCCCCACCTCCGGGGGGGGGGGGGCTTTTTCTTAGTGACCAAGTCTATTTTTGATTGTAGGAGTGTGTGGGTGAGTGGGGGTATCCTGACAGCATTCTTTCAGAAAAGGAGGGAGCAAGAAACCAGGGTATGTCTGAGTTTAGGAAGTATAAACGTTTGGAGTACCAGCTCCCCTTGCTCCTCCATTTCCTTAAGACATTGACCGTGTGCCAGGTACAGGGTTAAGTATCTGCATATGTATTACTTCATTCAAGGCATACCTGCAAGGGAAGTAGACGTATCCTCACTTCACAGCTGAGAATTCAGGGGCGAAGAGTTTACTCCCTTGCTGAACATAGGTCACTTTGCATGTGGTGGAGCTAATATCTGAGCTGAGTCTCTCTGACTCCCCGTCCCACTCTTTCACTGGCCCCCTACTCTGATCCTCCTTCAGCAGGCCTTTGGAACCTCCTGGTACTCAGTAACTACTTCCTGAAGGGGTGGGCGACTGACTATGTAAATGAATGTGTCTACACCGAAGGAGCCAACTTGACTCTATAGACAATGCTCAGCAAGAGGACTGGTTTGTCATGATGGAGATATCAATTATTATATATATATATATATAAAATTATAGAAAATTTGGGGGTATAGCTCAGTGGTAGAGCATTTGACTGCAAATTACAGAAAACTAATTATAAAAATACATTAATATATTTTTGATTTTGGAAACCCATCCAAGTATAATTTGTGATCAAGTATTTTGCGGCTGCTAATACCATTGCAATCTTTTGTATGTTTGTTTTTAAATGAAAATATTGTGCTCAGAGTTCCTGGGTCCCACAGACTTTGATCCTCCTAGTTGTATTTTACATTTATCACAGTGTTTGGGGGGAACATATTCCCTGTGTAATTCAGGATTCAGCTGGCTTTTTGGGAAATCATCCTTGTGGGATACTCAAATCATAGCCTCTGGCTGGTTCCTGCCTTTTAAAGAACTTCACGAAAACATGCTCTGACCTTCAATTTTCTGTGAACCAGCAGTAACCAATGGTCTCTACATAGCTCTGAGTATTCCATTGAGAAATTTATTTTTTCTTTTGATCTTGATGTACATTTGGTATTCATTTTTTTCTTGGTGTGTTTCCATTTACACATGAATGACCTCAGTCTGTTTTCAGCAGAGCCCTGCTCGAGTTGGATGAAGATGCAGGGCTTATTAACAAGAAAAGTCCTTGAAGCTGCTGGTCTAGGATAGAATTGCTTTTTCAAAGCCTATACATTTATACCACACATTCTGTCACACACACACACACACCAGGTCACAGGACATCAGGCTGTGAAACACAGAGGGATTTTACTTTAAGGAATGTAACCATGAATATGAAAAAGTAGAACAATCGCCATCTTAAGAAACAAGTGGCAGGGACTGGTTGGGTACAAGTTGGGATATGCAGCCTGGAATGGTTTAGATCAACATTCCAGGAGTGCCCAGAACTCCTAAGTCTGTCAGAAAGTGAGAAGACATCTGGAAGAGCCCTGAGAGGTAGCAGGAATGTCTTGTGCACAGACTTCTGGTGGTTATATAATATCAGCGGTGGGTTTTTCAATCAAGATATGTGCTTGGACAAACAGGAGAATACATAAGAGAAGAACCAGGCAGAATAATAAATACGGAATTGTCTCAGATAGTCCTGGCCATATGGTCAACAAAATTAAACTGCTTCAAAAAGTCCCTTAAAACTCCTCCTGGAGACTGTGGCCTTGGCTGTGTGCAGAAACAACATCCACCCCCACCCTGAGAACGAGGCTGAGTACCTCTATCCATGGATTTCAATCTGATCTCCACAATGCTTCCCAAGGTAAGAATTATCATCCTCATTTCCAGAGCCGGCAACTGAGTCTCAGAGAAAGGGATCCCTTGTCACATTGCACAGCCGGTAAGTGGCCCAAGCGTTGTCCACCTCAAGTAGCTGCTGCTGACATGGCTGATTGTTGCCAATTTTCACAGACACTAGAGCTAGTCCTCTATACACTCAGTCACTGAATCCTACTGGAATTTTATATGGCATTTGAGAGCGATACCTCTAGAGACCTTTGTGGATCCCCAAATTTGAGGATACCACTAGAGCACTTAATTTATATGATAAAATGAGAAGAGGACAAATAACCTTAGGAGATGGCGACGGGGTCAGCTAAGCTCTTTTGCTGGCTAAATTATTAGTCTCTATAGGCCAGACCTTCAATGTGTGTCATAGACGTGTGGCTCAGCAAATTCAAAATGCCTGCGTGACGTGTATCTCACTCTGGTTTTAATTTGCATTTCTCCAGTGGCTAATGATGATGAATATCTTTTCATGTGCTTATCCATCTGTATATCCTCTTCAATAAAATGTCTGCTCGTGTCTTTGGCCTATTTTCTAATTGGATTGTCTATTGTTGTTGTTGTTTTTACTGCGAAGGTTTGAAAGTCCTTTGTCAAATGTGGTTGGTTTGCAAATTTTTTCTCCCCTCTGTAGCTTATTTACCTGGAAACCAGGGTCTTTTGCAGAACTTAAGTTTGATGAGGTCCAGTTAATCAATTTTTCCAAAATGCCTTTGGTGTCAAGTCTAAGAACTCTTTCCTAGTCCAAGATCCCAAAGATTTTATTTTTTTCCTAAAAGTTTTATAGTTTTGGGGCACCTTGGTGGCTCAGTGGGTTAAGCCTCTGCCTTCAGCTCAGGTCATGATCTCAGGGTCCTGGGATTGAGCCCCATGTTAGGCTCTCTGCTTAGCAGGGAGTCTGCTTCCCCCCCCCACACCCCCGCCGCCCGCCTCTCTGCCTACTTGTGATCTCTCTCTGTCAAATAAGTAAATAAAACCTTTTTTTAAAGTTTCATAGTTTTGTGTTTTATATGTAAGTCATGACCCATTTTGAGTTAACTTTTTTAAAGATTTATTTATTTATTTGATGATGGGGAGGGATAGAGGGGAGAGGGAGAGGGAGAAAGAGTCTTAAGCAGACTCCACATTGAGCATGGAGCCTGATGTGGGTCGCTACCTCACGACCCTAAGATCATGACCTGAGCCAAAACTGAGAGACGCTCTCCGTTATTTTTAAATATTTTAGAATAAGTTGCCTATGTCTACAAAAAACCTTGCAGGGATTTTGAGAAGAATTGCATGAAGCCTTTAGGACAATTTAGGGGGAAAAAATCACATCTTTCCTATGTTGAGTTTATAAGATCTTTTTTGATTTGTTCCTTCTCCATTCCTGTAACTTCCACCCAAAGGAGAATGTCATTAGCTTATGTCCCAGTTACTTGACCAGCCTTGTAACTCGACTTTGAACTGTGGTCTTCTGTTGTTCCCCTTCATCTTACATATTGCTGCCAAAATAATGAACTCAAACCCTCTTCCACAAAATTTTTGCTTGGGGGTTTCAAATGGCTTTCTATTCCAGACCCAAATCCAGGCTTACCCTCTTCTTCAGACTCCCCAAATTTCTACATTTCATTCATTTTTGATATATCCAGGTAATTCATGACACTGTACCTTTCCCTATTCCTATAACTTAGCCAGGAATTCCTTCCACACTACTGGCTACAAACAGCCTAATCTGTTTCCATCTTTCCCTGCCAAGTCAAGCTTACTCTATGCAAGAAACATTTCCTAAATAACCTGGTTGTCTTGTACATGTTCATACACAGTACCATGCCCAGTGTCAGATCAATAAAAATAATCTGACATCCAGAGCAGATCATTTTTTTTTTCTTAAAGATTTTATTTATTTATTTGACACACAGAGAGAGAGATCACAAATAGGCAGAGAGGTAGGCAGAGAGAGGGGGAAGCAGGCTCCCCGCCAGGAAGAGAGCCCGATGCAAAGTTCGATCTCAAGACCCTGAGATCATGACTTGAGCCAAAGGCAGAGGCTTAACCCACTGAACCACCCAGGCGCCCCCAAAGCAGATCACTTTTAATACCACCTTCGTTCATAAAATGAAGTTATTTTTAGTAATTAGCATACAATAAATAGTGATATAGTAATAGTTGTTATTTCTTATTTTGTTCTTGAGTTTTAAATCAATCACTTAAAAAGGGAAAATACAATTACATTTTAAAAGCTAATCAAATTCAGGGGCACCTGGGTGGCTCAGTGGGTTAAGCCTCTGCCTTCAGCTCAGGTCATGATCTCAGGGTTCTGGGATTGAGCCCCGCATCGGGCTCTCTGCTCGGCGGGAAGCCTGCTTCTCCCTCTCTCTCTCTTCCTGCCTTTCTACCTACTTGTGATCTCTCTCTCTCTGTCAAATAAATAAAATCTTAAAAAAAAAAAAATAAATAAAAGCTAATCAAATTCAGTAAAATATTTCATGTATGAATTGAAATTTGCACTTGTAAAATAAAAATATCAGTTTATACTGTTTCACTATCTCGAGTTTTAACCACAAATTAAAAAACTCAATTGGTCATATAATGACTTATGTCCTGTTTCTCCCTTGTTTGTAAGCATGGTGCTATCATTATTTACTTCACATCCACTGTTTAAATGCAAGAATATGTAGCACCATGGGGCTTGAAGACACAACCTACACCTGAAATGAGCTCAAACTATTCAAGCCAGTATGGACGGTCATTAAACTGAAGTTTCACATGGGTTGGCAGATGGCTATAAAAGTGGGAGTTCTCCAAGTCAACATCCATGTAGAACACAATGTTCGTGAAAGGATAAGTCATGAAAATGTACTAGCACAATAAATATATTTGCATACACATTATTAAAACTCAGGGCCCCCCCAAATGTTAAAATGAGTCACCATAGGATCCAGGATTCCACTTCTAGGTATGTAAACCCAAAAGAAATAAAATCATACATCTGCACAAAAGCTTGTACACGAATGTTCGTAGTAGCATTATTCATAATAGCCAAAAAGAGGAAACACCCCAAAAGTCCATTAGCTGTTGAGTAAATAAATGAACTCTCGTGTATCCATACAATGGAATATTACTTGGCAACGAGAAGGAAAGAAGTACGGACACATGCTATGACATGGATGGACCTTGACAACATTTTGTGAAGTGCAAGAAGCCAGACACAAGAAGCCATGTATTGTATAATTGTATTCATATTACATGTTAAGAGGCAAATCTGTCAAGATAGAAAGCAAATTATTGGTTGCGTAGCACAGGAGGAGTAAGCAGAGAGGTGGGGGAATGGGGAATGACTGTTAATGGGCACACAGCTTCTTTCTCGGGTGATGAAAATGTTCTAAGATTCATTATGATGATGGTTGCCCAACTCTGAATACATTATAGACCATCCATCTGTCTTTAATGGGTTAACTGTAGGTCAATTCTATTTCAACACAACTTTTTCTTAGAATACATTAATAATCATAGCAATTGTTTAGAACTGAGACCAACAAAAGACTTTTGTGGGGAAGGATATTTTTATCACTGTCATTGTTAGAACTATCAGTGCATGGTGATTAAGAAAAGCAATCCCACTCTTAGTTGGTTTTATGGTTATTCACTTCTCGGCACACCGTGCCCTCATTTTGGGGCACACAGGCTGGACCTCTCCCACCACTGTGCCTTGATGATACGTGCAATGTATGGCTCCACCAGGGCTCACCTGGTGATTGGCTGATATAAATTGCTTATGTCAAGAAAAAAGTGTGATTTGGGACTTAAATTTTAAACAAAGAATACTGAGGTAACACTCCCATTTTGGGGGGGATGGAGAGCCCCTAAGAATGAAATAAAAACTTTTATATGGCTAAGTGAGTCTTCTGTAGACAAGTTTTACTCAGACACCATGGTTTTTAAACTCAATGAACCCAAGGCCCTAGCTAGATTCCTTATATCCCTGACCAACACGGAGCCCCTTATACTGACTGATGAACTGTTACCGATCCATAGATAAGTATCTGTCGCTCTTTCCAACCGCCATAGCAGTAAGAGCCCCTATTCCCATAGCTGTGGAGACACTATCCCAGAGGTTACCTCTCCCCCGAGCCAGGGCCCAATGCCCCTGCTCCTCAGAGTCCAGCCCTCCACTGTGGCATGGCTGCCACATACCTCTCTCTTCTCCTGAGACCCCAAGTCCCAGTAAGAGCCTATGTGTTCTCTTCCCTCCACACACTTCTGTATCCCTCCTCCCCCACTCACAAGGTCACCAGCTCCATCTAGGGATGACACATTTCCCCAGAGATTCCCAGGCCCGCCCTGGCATGGTCACCCCTCTTCCCACTACCTTACCTGGTTAGAGGGAGTTGTTGTCTCTACTTAGAGTTCTTAGAAACCTAACTTGCCTCCTGGCAATGTCATAAGCGGCAGTCCATTCCTATAGTACTTCAAGGGCTAAATTTTAAAGGAGTTTTATGCACATTATTTCCTGTGATTCTTATAAATTTTTGCAATTGAGCATTTTGTAGGTATTTTCTCAATTTTTAAAAAGATTTATTTATTTGAGAGAGAGAGAGAGACAGCAAAAGCGGGAGGAGGGTCAGAGGGAAAGGGAGAGAGAATCTCAAGCCAATTCCCCCACAGAGTGTGGAACCTGATGTGGGGCTCCATCTCACGACACTGCAATCATAACCCGAGCCAAAATCAAGAGTTGGCCTACTGACTGAGCCATCCAGGCGCCCCTATTTTCTCAGTTTTGATGATAAAACTGAGGCTCAGAGAGGCTAAGTAGCTTGCCTGAAGTTACCCAGCTGACAAATGAAAGAATTATGATAGAAACCTATGGTTTCTGCTTCCTCTTCCAGTTCAGTATTATGTAGAGGAGTAAACCACAATGAAATTATAGTCTGCATAGATTTTTGGTGGTTGGTCTTGGAACCTAATCATCATTTTAGACTTTTTTTTTCCCATGGGAAAATGCATTTTGAATTCTAAATGATCAATGTACAAGTCTTTCTCCAGAGCCAAACTCATTTTTAATTTGGGGGCTGTCTCTGTCATCTCTCCACCAAATGTTTTATGTTTATGGGTTTCATCATTACACTGATCGACGCACAAAGGATGAAAAACAAAGGCTTTGGGGTCAGGCTTGGGCCTACCACTTACTAGATGTGACCTCAAGCAGATGATTTAAACTTTTTGAACTTTGGTCTCCTCCTCCATAAAAGAGGGGCAAGGTTATACATGGAGGAATATTGTAAGAATTAAATGAATAAGGCATGCATGTAAAGCGTCCACGGTGGGGCAATGCTTGGTGCAAAGTCCATTCCGGTAGCTGGGCAGTGTTGTTCTAACTGTAAAGTCAGGCTGATTACACCCCAGATTATATCCCCACTGGCCAGGGATGGTCCTTGTTTATCCTCCCTTGCGGGTGAAATTATTACTATCATCCCTTCCACTCTTCTGGTGCCCCAGTATGGATGAGAACGGATAAATCACCCCCCAGCAGACTGGCTGGCAGGGCCCAGGAGCAGGAACTTGAGGGGACGGCACAGTTCTAAGGTCGAAACTCCCTAATCATAGGAAAATCTGGCCTTTGTTAAGTAAGAGTGCACCACCTGGGGGCTGAGAGCTACCCTTTGGATGTTTCCAGAAGCTGAGTCTGGGTTCCACTAAGGGTCTGAAACCAGGAGGAAAACTTTCAGGGATTAGGGAGTCCAGCCAAAGGAATCAACAGTCATGCAAGTGTCTGGGCAGACAGCAGCCATGCCAAGGAATCAGGCCACAGGGGCAGCGCAGGAGCTGGGGAGGGGGCAATATGGCAAGCCCCACGGGAGGTGAGGATGAGCCAGGAGACAAGGGAAACCAGTAAGGGAGCTCAGTAAAGCACCAGAAGGGACTCCCTGTGTGTGGGAAGGGATGCTGGGCATCAGCCACCCTGGCAGGACCTGGCTCCACCCTCCCTCGTCTTTAAAGGGGCTAAGGCACGGTCCAGGGTGCATGTGGGCGGCACCCTCCCTCCGTGATGCCACACGTGTGCCGGGGTTAATCAATGACTCTGAGAAGGTTGCTGGTAGTAACAGGGACCTAACACAGCGAGGGCGGGGCCACTCCCACCTCCTGAGGCAAATGTTTCCTCCACCGGCCTGCATCACTTTTCCACATTGAAGAAATAGAACGGGCAGCTTATTACAATGTTACCTGAATCCTTCTCACAAAGCAACTGTCGAAAAAACCTCATGAATGAGGTGTAATGATTGAAAGCCCTACTAACCCAAAGGTTGGCTGGCAAAAAGAAATAACAGTCAGAACAGGTTCTATCCTGGTTCTGCCTCCTTCCGACTCTGAATCTGGAGCGAGGTCATCTCACCTTCCTGAGCTCATTTTTTCAACTGTCAATGATGAAAATAGTTGTAAACATAGAAAGTAGGGTATGCCAGCATTACAAACACAGTGGAGCACCACCAAATATACAAATACATATAAGCTGGACAATATCCAATATAATAATAAAGTAGCAGCATTTTATAAAACAAACACTTCGGGCGCCTGGGTGGCTCCGTGGGTTAAGCCTTTGCCTTCCGCACAGGTCATGATCTCAGGGTCCTGGGATCGAGCCCTGCATTGGGCTCTCTGCTTGGTGGGGAGCCTGCTCCCCCACCCCTCTGCCTGCCTTTCTGATTATTTGTGATTTCTCTCTGTCAAATAAATAAATAAAATCTTAAAAAAAAAACATAGAAAAAAAAAAACAAAACAAAACACTTATCATTTGTATTAAGAAAAAAGCTCAGGGCACCTGGCTGGCTCAGTCTGCAGAGCATGTGACTCTTGATCTCAGAGTCGTGAGTTCAAGCCCCACACTGAGCATGGAGCCTACTTTTAAACAGATTATAAAAAAAAAAAAAGAAAAAAGCTCAGGAAAATAACCTTGTATTTTAAAAAATACGTAGGTGGGGTGCCTGGGTGGCTCAGCTGCTTAAGCGTGACCCTTGATCTCAACTCAGGTCTTCATCTCAGGATTATGAGTTCAAGCCCCACACCAGGCTCCATGCCTGGAGCCTACTTAAAAAAAATACAGCTGGGGTGAATGTAGTAAACACATTCTGGTATATCAGAATCACTTCAAACACTACAGAAATGATCCTTTTACATGCTCCTTGAATATGTTAGTGGAGTTGCTAACCTCATCTCCCTCTAGAAACATACAACAGATAATATAAATATCCTCCCAAAACGTTGGGATAGATACAGGGATGACAGGCCCACACTGGAATATTGATATTAATGGAAATTCAGCTTTCCCTTTTGAAGAAGGAAGGGCAATCTTTGCTTTCTAATGAACACTCCTGGTCTGAACCAGAATGTTGAGTTGGGCTGTTTTCCACCAGTATTCCCAACATATGGAGTAAACGGCATCTTTGATCAAGGTAGCATACTGTTACAGAAAAAAGTGTGGGCTCTGGAATCTGATAAGCCAAGACCCCTTACTAGGCCAGCCCTTCTTGCTTCCATGTGAGGTATTCATGCTCTCTGAGCCGCAGGGCTCTCACCTGGAGAATGAAGATGACGGTTGCTGGGAAGACTGAATTAAAACACACCTGGCATATTGTCAGTAGCTGTGACTAGTGGATGGCAGTGAGCAGGGAGGCAATGCAGCCAAGAAAGCAAACCCGGTCCAAGCCTCATGTATGGGAGGGGAGGATCTGGCACTCAGGCGAGAGGGCAGCTTGTGGAGATTCATCTTAAAATACAGGGACTCTGGAAGGGTGAAGAGGAGGTCAGAGGGCCTGAACACTACCTCATGTGGAGAATGTTTGAAGAAGCCTGGGTGTTTAATCTGGAAAAGAGAAGTCTTAGGGCAAAGCGAGACTGTTCTCCAATACTTGAAGGGTTTCATGAGGACCCAGGTGAAGACATATTCTTTGTGTCTCTAGAAAGCAAACCAGGACCCAGAGATAGAAATGACAGAAGCACCAGTTGGTTCAATAACAGAAAAGTCTCTCCACCCAGGGGAGCTTTTCACCTCAGGAATGTCACGGCAGGCAACTCCCCAGGTCCAGGATGTCTACCCTGGGCTAGACCAAGAGTAGCTGCCCTGTGAGGTCCCTTTTGAATCAACAGAAGCCCTGTTTTAACACAGCTCCATTTGTAAAATTCTGTTACCATTTTCTCTTCATAGTTTATATGATTCAATCAATTTTTATAAATCTCAAGTTCTTCAAAATGGTTCCTCAAGGTGATTCTCCTGGGACATATGAAGACCCAGAGGAAATAGTGACTATGCTTCATCATTAGATTCAGAATACTTTTTGATGATTTTCATTCTAGTCTAGAATTAATAATTAGTTACTAGAATTCCCAGGCACTATACACACACCATCCCAACTCCCCCTCCCACCCTCAAAATCCAACCAGGAATCAAAGACTCCTATGGATTAGTGTTTGGTCCAAAAGTTGAAGTATTTTTTAATTTGAAGTCTAAAAAAGTTAATATCACTTTCCTTAACCCTTTCCATTTTTTTCTTTTTCTCTCAATTCGTTCTAAAGTTCAGAATGGATTTGCATAGGAATATGACACACATACAGGTAGAAAGAAACAAAGAGCTGATTTTGATCCTCTTATTCCTCTAAAGAAAGCCGTAGATATTGCATTATCTATTTTGTCTCAAGCGTGGAACGGCACAGAAATGTGACTCAGGGCTCAAACAACGTTAATTATTCATCAGGAGGACCTTGGGAGTAATGGAGTTATGGGGACTCCAAGGTCCTGGCCAAGCCCCACCTTGAACTCATCGGACCAAGGGCAAGACCATGAGAAGTGGACGTTTGAAACATGTCAGCAGTTTCAGAGGAGCACCCAATGACATTTTAATCTGAAAAATTATAAACAACCTCACTCCCACCAGCAGCCCTGCCATCTCCTGAGGAATGTGCAGTGTGGCAGATCTGAAGGAGCTACTGATAAGCAGCGCGGCTTTCAATGCCCTGCTGAGGAGAGAGTTTGACAGCAAAGATGATGTTTGTGGCTTCCAAAGGCACACACTTTATAAATAAATTGCGCATACAAAGCATAGGTCTGTTTCTGAGCCTGGCATGTACATCACACAGACTATTTAAAAGCATCTCAAAGCCCGTTTAGTCATGGCTTCTCCTAAGTGCTGTGGGGTGAGGGATAAAGAGATAAAGGAGGCAAAGTCTCTCCCCACAGAACTGTGGCATGCCCTCGCTTCTGGCCCACCTCCCTCTTCCTCACCGGACAGATAAAGAAGCTGGGATTCCAAGAAGAGAGGTGACCTGCTTTAGGGTTATCAGAAAGGTAGGCCTAGAGCTTAGGTTTCTTGATTCTAAAACTAGAGTTTATTATGTGATGGCAGAAAGAAAATATCCACACTGTCGATCACAGAACAATTCTAAAAAATGGGCAAAGCCACTGGGGGTCAGGAGCCCTGGTTTTTAATCCCAGCAAAGGAAGGCACATCGTGTCCCATTTTTGGGGGCACTGTAACAAAAACCATGGGCCCCTGATACTGGGTTACGGAAGAGTCATGCCTCTGGCGTGGAATGCAAGATGGCCGGTCGTTCCTATGAACCAGCTGCTGGCACCAGCCTGCTTGCAAAGCAAAGAAAGAGCTAGCCACGCCATGCTCCCTCTCTTGTACAAGCCCTGGGTTCTCTATCACTGCTGTGGGGATCCCTTAAGTCCCTGAAGAGTCAAATGGGAAGATCCCGAAACCCCATCTCCTACATTTCCCCAGTGTGTAGCTCTTGCCTTTCAGCCTGGTTTGGTCCCTTCCTGAAGGCTTGGACCACAGTATTAATGGGGGGATTAGATCACTTCAAACAAGCAGTCAATTCAATGGAAGTATCGACCACACCGGTAGGTTTTATGAAGCAGTTGGCTGAGTCGCGGATACCAGGGCAAGAGCCCCTTCACTCAAGACACAGCCTCATTCTCCTTCCATGTGACTTCCTCAGTGTCTCTGTTTGTTTACCCAGACAGGGTCTTCATTTACCCGCTCCTCAGCACCAGGGAAGACTCACACAATGAGGCTTGGCTAACACTGCGGTGGGGACAGTGCGGATGCGGTCTCTCCATGCACTCCTGGCTCAGTCACAGAACAGTCCGTCCTTTCACTGGCCACTGTGGAATGAGCGAGAGCTCTGTGAGCAGGCACGCAGGGCATCCTCTGTCTGAGGGCCAAGTCCTGTTTCCAAGTTCCCCGCTGTAACCGTGGAGACGCTGCAGGGGGTGGGCAGGCCCTGTGAGGGCCCTTTGTCTGTCCCTGGAGACTCTCTAGCAGGAGGGTGTGGGCAGCTGGGTTCTGGGCCTGGCAAGGAAGGAGGGAAAAGAACTGGAAAGAGGGCCCAGAACTGCAGGCCCCCAAACCAAGGACCCAGGCCAGGGCGGATCCTCTGTAATAAGCTCTCCAGGTTTTCTAGCACCCTTCAACACCTCTCAAAGGTTTCTTTTCAGCTGCTCCCACTCCCACAGGCTGCAAGGGTTTTGCACAGAAGGACCTGGGGCCCAGGGTGTGGATGTGGCACACTGCACGTGACTTGACACAGGCAGTGTTGATGTGTGATGAGACGAGCAGTAGAGAGAGAGGAGCTTGGTGACCATATGCCACCATGATCGAAGAGGCAGAGAGCAATATGATAGGATCCACCACGGTCTCCAGCTCAGGGTAGACTCGGCACACCGGACTCACTTAGATCCTCAGACAGACTTCCTTGCCATAGGGTTGCCAGGTTCCTTCCAAGGTATGTGAGGTAAAAATATGATCATGTCATCAAGTCCCATCATGGGTGATTTAATTATCCACTAGTTATTTCTTGGAATAATAATGATGATTAGTCTTTTCCTAGTAGCTATCATTTAAAGCATCTATGAGGGCCCCCTGGGTAGCTCCACTGGTTAAGCGTCCAACTCTTGATCTCAGCTCAGGTCTTGATCTCAGGGCCATGAGTTCAAGCCTGCACTGGGTTCCATGCTGGGTGTGGAGACTGGCATTTAAAAAATAGCACCTATGGGGGCCCCTGGGTGGCTCAGTGGGTTAAGCCTCTGCCTTCAGCTCGGGTCATGATCTCAGGGTCCTGGGATCGAGCCCCACATCAGGTTCTCTGCTCCGCGGGGAGCCTGCTTCCTCCTCTCTCTCTGCCTGCCTCTCTGCCTCCTTGTGATTTCTGTCTGTCAAATAGATAAATAAATCTTAAAAAAAAAATACCATCTATGATATGCCAGACATCTACTTGAATGATTTTGTTTCTTCCCCTCAACAATCTTGGAAAATGGGTATTAGTATTCTCTTGAATAAGTGAGAGCACAGAGGTTCAGAGGTGAAGTCTGCCCAACTGGGAAGAGGCAGAAGTGGCTTTCAAATCTAGGTTCGTCTGACCCCAAAGCTTGTATCTTTATAATTATAAATCCAGATGAGAAAGTAGTAAGCAAACACTGCATTCAATTTTTTAAGTATTTTATAATTGCTTAGTTGCCATATAATGTGCGTTCAATTTTGAGTATCATTTTCCTCTCCAAAGGGACAAGTCATTGTCCTGCTGATTATACCTGACGGGAAGCCGACTATGGCCAAAGTATGATGTGGTTGACAAGGACACTGAACTGCCGCAGGCTGCATTACCAGAAGTATGGTGTCTAGAAAGAGGAAGGAGAACACCATTCTATAATCCTCAGTCGACACCTGGAACGATATGTTCCATCCTTGGAAAAACAGTTTAAAAGGAGGACAAGCAGATTGAGCCACATTCAGAAGAGTCTGATCCTGAAAGCAAGTGCACCTAAACAATGTCCTCTGTAGAAAAACTGAGCAACTGAGGTTATTTGGCTTGGAGAAGAGTGAAGTTTCTGGTGCCATGTAGGAGTTGGGGTGTGTGGCGAGGAGAAGGGATATAGTGGGTATCTCTGAAGTTTGAAATGGCTGTCTGGAGGAAGAATACAGTTCTTCACTGTGATAATGAATAGTTCTATTCACTTACAAGACTGGCATAAGGATGTTGCTAACTGTCAACAGAAAGAAAAACTTTGCAGTATGTGAAAACCGTTCACAGATGGAAGTCTGCTTTGTGAGGTAGTGGGTTTCCTGTCACCGGGAGATAGAGTACAGTCAAGCATTAGGACTCCGTGACCTTTAAAGCCCCTTCTGACCCCAAATCCCACAATTCATCAATAAATTCACAATCATAAATGTCCTCTCAGATTCCTCCTAATATCTCATTTGCATTTAATCTGTTATGCTTGGTAAACTTTACTTTTTCCCTTCACTAGAATCAATGATATCTTAAAATATTTTGATATTAAGTTAATTATTGATGGCTTTATGCGATTTCCTTGAGGAAATTTTTAGACACTTGATCTTTCTGATCAGCCAAACATTTGTCCTAGATTTCTAATATGGGATATTTAACAAATCTCTTATCCATCAGGGTGGAAAATTTATTTTTATGAACACATTATTCCAAATTTTCCTACCTAGTGACCAAATGCTGTCATCATTTCCTTTTCCAAATGGAACAGTAGCAAAAGTAATTCTTTTGCTTTCTCATAGCCCTGAATGACGAATTTACTTGCATTGGCAATAGTACTGTATATGCATTCAATTCAGTTAATTAATTCATTCATTCAGTAAACATTTGTGGAGTGTCCAATATTGTCCTAGGCACTGGGGAAACAGCAGTGAGTAACACAAACAAAATTCTCTGCTCCTGTGGAGCTGCCTTTTAATGGAGGAGACAATAAGCAAGATAAGAAAGTAAATATATACAAGATAAACAAAATATATACTAGATGGTGACCCTTACTAAAGAGAAGAAGAAAGCAGGGAGAAGTGTGTGGGAGGGTGGGGGAAAGAAAGAGGATGTTTCCATTTAAACAGGCTGATCAAGTCCCTTTACATTTTATTTAAATGATGGGAGCCCCCTAAGAAGGTAACAGTTCAATTTAAAGTCTCAAAGGAAGTAAGTGAGCAAAATAAGTATCTATCAGAACATTCCAGGCAGAGGGCGTATCAAGTGCAAAGGCAAAAACCTTAGTCAACAGTGCAAAATCAGCTGAGTGGTTAGCATCACGTACGACAAAAAGAAGTAAAACACAGGTATGTGTACACAGGATCTTGAGGGAAAAGGAACACATCTGTACGCAAGACAGTAGGCAGTCAACTGCCACGTGGTAAGTAGCATAGTTCAGATCACTGAAAGTTTTCTGTTTAGTTATACTGGAAAAGCCATTGTTCCCCAGAATACACCTTGCATGTTCCCAGCTGTAGGCCACCTGTAGGCCACAAGGCCAGAATGTTCTACTCATACTTCTGCATTAGATCTTTTTTAAAAAAGATTTTTTTTATTTATTTATTTGTTTATTTATTTAGAACACTCACACCAGGGGGAGGAGCAGAGAGAAAGGGAGGTAGAGAATCTCATACAGACTTCAGCGCTGAGGGCAGAGTCCAACCCGGGGCTCGATCCCAGGACCCTGATATCACAACCTGAGCCGAAATCTAGTCAGACACTGAATGGACTGAGCCACCCAGGCACCCCTGTATTACATCTTATGCCACCTTCCAAGCCATGCCCAAACGTGTCCTCCTTCATGGGGCTCTTCCTGACTAGCACCCATTTGTCTGAACTCAAACACTAGCATGTCTCCCTCTCAACCTACTGAATCAGAACTCACATCTTAACAAGATCCACAGGTGATCCATGGGCCCACCAAAGTTTAAGGAGCTCATCTTAAGGCCACTCCTCTTCAAATGTGGCTGCACATTGTGAAATCCCTGGGAGCTTTTAAAAAGTACCAATGCCTAGTTCCACCTTCAGAGAATCTGATTTAATCAGCACTTGGTGATTGCTGGGCAGTGAGACTTTTGAAAACTTCCCAGATGATTCTAATATGCAGCAAAGTTTGAAAATCAGGGCTAGCTTCTCTTTCGTTTCTAATTCCTCCCCCCACCATTTTTTCCCTAATTGGCAAAGAGCCTGCCCTCCAGCCTGGTCATTTTTTTTTTAGAGGTAAGAACCAGGAGAAGAGGCTTCCCTCCACCCTTTGTCTCCTGACTCCAGGGCTCTGGGCTTGGCCTCACTGATTCCTTTATAGGTGTGGAGACTGAAAGTAGGAAGGAGTCAGCAGATCAGTGGGAGAAAGAAAGTGGAAGTTCCCCCACCCTTCAGCAGCATGGCCTTACAGTGGGCGCCTTGGGCCAGACTCCTAAATACCTTCTCTGTAAACGGGGAACAACAGTATCTCTCCAGTGCACCTTGTGGAGTCACAGGGGGCTTGGGGAAGATCCACAGAAGTCATCCATGAAAGTGCTTTTAAAATAGTAGACTATAATGTACATGAAAGCTGCCACGGCTTCCTATCCAATAGTCCTAGAATACTCATTCCCAATTTTAAAAATCTGCTTTCCCCTAGTTCTCAAGTCTAAGCAAGCATGTTAAGTGAAATTTTATCTTAGTGTCCAAAAGGGAGGAATATGCCTGTGTGGTATCTGTACGGACGTGGGTTCAAGTTATACTTCACTGCACTACTGGTCACCAGAAGGAAGTGACCCTGTAACTTGAGGAGACTTTGATTAGCACCAAACATCCTGTGAGTGTTCAATAAGCATTTAAGACGGCACCATGGTAAGACCACATTATGTCCCTACTGAAGTAAGGAGTGTTATGTATCTCTTACCCACAGAACCTAATTTTCACCTTTTTTTTATTTGACAGAGAGAAATCACAAATAGAGAGGCAGGCAGAGAGAGAGAGAGAGAGAGAGAAGCAGGCTCCCTGCTGAGCAGAGAGCCAGACGCGGGACTCGATCCCAAGACCCCGAGATCATGACCTGAGCCAAAGGCAGCGGCTTAACCCACTGAGCCACCCAGGCGCCCCACCTAATTTTCACCTTTTAAGGAAAAGTATAGCACCTTCATTTAGCTGTTCTGCTGATCTGTAAACTGAAAGACCAAAAAACCTGGCTCATTCAAAAATAGGTTCTTCGTTTTACTAAAAGGTATAGTCTCTTAAAAGTCATGGTAAAAGCTAAATGCCAGAAGTTAAAACTAGATACAACTGTACTACCTTTATCTAGAGCAAGCACGAGATGTTGAGTGAGTACAGAAAAGCCCCTCTGGCCAAATATATTTTCCCCACATCTCTCTAGAAATTCTTTGAGGTTCTCATTGCAGCAGTTTCTTTAAATGTATACAAATGCCTTTGAGAAGGGCAACAAAGTTTTTTAAAGTAATCTCCATACCCAAGATGGGTCTCAAACTCACAACCCCGAGATCAAGCGTCGCAGGCTCTACTGACTGAACCAGTCAGATGGCCTTGTAATTCAGTTTTTTTTTTTTAAAGATTTTATTTATTTATTTGACAGAGAGATCACAAGTAGATGGAGAGGCAGGCACAGAGAGAGAGAGAGAGAGAGGGAAACAGGCTCCCTGCTGAGCAGAGAGCCCGATGCGGGACTCGATCCCAGGACCCTGAGATCATGACCTGAGCCGAAGGCAGCGGCTTAACCCACTGAGCCACCCAGGCGCCCCTGTAATTCAGTTTTTAAAAGATTTTTGGGAACTCACATGGGATTCCTAATTTTTTTATTTTTCTGAGAGAAGACATCAACTAACAATTAAACTATCATCATTTCATAATAGAATGGACAGTTCAAAATAAAGTCAGGAAGAACATAATCTCAGAATAAAGTACTGTTTTTTTCCAAAGGCAGTTGTTGTTGTTTTTAGATTTTGTTTATGTTAGAGAGAGAGAGAGCACAAATGCGGTGGGGGCAGAGGGAGAGGGAGAGAATCTCAAGCAGGCTCTGCACTGACCGTGGAACCCTACGCTGGACTCAATCTTACAACTCCAAGCTCATGACCTGAGCCAAAATCAAGAGTCGGAGGCTTAACCAACTGAGCCATGCAGGTACCCCAGTATTGATCTTTTCAAGAAAGGATCGTTGTCATCTTAAAACTGCGATGATTATGTACAAACGTATTACACAATCTGTTCCAGTTTTTCCATGGCTCTCCATTTGTGAGCTGCGTCCTAGACAGCCGGGAGGATGCAAAGTGAATCGAGAATGCTGATGTCCTGGAGATGGGTGAGGGCTAAAGAAGATGGTACATTCTCAAAAAGGGGAAAGAGAGAAGAGAGGAACACACTACAGCAGTAACTTGACCAAGGATCATCTACAGTTATAGAGAGTGGAGCCCAACCGTGTTGGACCTGAAGGGAACTGCTTCCCTTGGTTATAAAGCAGGAGCCCCACATGTGAACCTGAGGAAAGCAAGCACACAGTGGCAGAGGGTCCCTGGGGCTAACTTTTCTTTTTCATTCACAAGTGTAACCTGTGTCTCGCTGAGGAGCCACCTCTCCATTCCCTGGAGGAAAGAGCAAGAATGAAGGAAAGGAAATGTGAAAACTGTTAACAACGGGAAACATAAGCTGGAATATAACTAAGACGCAAGGAAGGAAGAAGAAAAGGAACTCACATCTAAGCTGAAAACTTTCACAATGAAACGAATCCCTCCCTTTGCAAGTAAGGATATGAGCCACAGAAGTGATGTGAACATTTTCTGTTAAAGATGAGCTCATCTTGCCTGAGAACCTGAAGCTCACGGATCTGCCCAAGACCATCCAGCCCCAGATGGCAAAGTGAAGCTTGCACCAGCCCCCATGGGTGTTTCCACGGCTTCCCGCTCTCCACAGGTAGTACATCATGTGAGGCAGTTAAAACAATTTTCCCCAAGTTTTGATGTAGCCTCTGTCTCTTCTTTTCCTGTTATCAGTCGGGTTGCCCTTCTTCCTGGATGTGGTTAAAAGACAAACAAACCCCCTGCTGGCAGTCCAGAGCGCCCCTCCTCCGCGCGTTCTCGCTCAGGGCAGGCTGGGTCTGCACCCTGGCCCAGGAGGGTGAGGATGCCACCCTACCCGGGGTGCCTCGCAACCCGAGCTGCTGCGGGAGCCAGCGCCTCGGTGGCCCCTGGGGATTCTCCAGGCCTGGGACCGCTGCGGGAGCGGGGACGGTGGGGCGCCGCGGGGCTCCGGGTGACTCAGACCGGTCGAGGCGTTCCGGGAAGCCGGCGGGAGGCGCGCGGGGGCGCAGGGCTTTCCCGCAGCCGCAGGGTGTCCGGTTCCCGACGCCGAAATGGGGATCAGAAACCCGTGGGCGGAGTGGCCCAGGAGGAAGCCGAGCCAAACGGAGCAGAAGCAAGCTCCTCGGTTCCTTTTGAGAGGGATCGGACGGAACATGGCCTTGACCTAAAGAAAGCCTTAGACGTCGCCCCTAGTGGACTGCGCGCGGGCAGTGCGCATGCGGGTGGGTGGGCCGGGGCCCCTTTAGGAGGATCCCAGGCCTCCCGCTGGGAAGTGGGGGGGGGAGGCCGGAAGTGGCAGGGCGTCGCCGGACCTCACCACCTGGGTGCTGTTATCGTAGGCGTCCCACAGGGAGCTAGGCGCAGGGGCGGACGTGGACCCAGGGCAGCAAGCAAATGACAGGAGCAGGCTGAAGAAGGCCGGGACCCCGAGCCAAGAGGGCTTTGAGGAAACTGCAAAAGTGAGGGCTCCCCAAGAACCCCCACCCACCTCCCCTTCCAGGCTGTCCTTCCCAGACTAGCCGGTTCTCCATCAGAGATTCCTTTGTTTTCAACGTTGGCCTCTCAGCCCTGTGGTGGGAGGCTGGGGAGGAAGAAGGTTGGGCAGAGCTGAGACAGTGGGTGGGAGGTCCAGGAGCTAACCACTGGGGTAAGCTGCAGATGGGCACAAGGGAGGCATCCAGACAAACCACATCTGGAACACAAGCTGGCGAAAATGAGAAAAGGTGCCATGAGGGGTAATGGAGTGCAAAGCTCAACCCCCAGGCAAGACAAAATATAAATCTTGGCTCTAAAAAAAAATAGAAGGTGGTGCAAGGTTGTCTCTGTGAGTTAGGCACTTTAAATGCATAATCTTTGTTTTCGTTTATCTTTGTAAGATAAATGCTATTATCCCATTCCAGAAACAAGGGGAAAATCAGAAAGTTAAAATTTCAGTCTCAGGTCCCAGCTCCCTAAAGCCAGTCCCCCAAACCCCCTGTGCCAAGGTCCTCTTATATTATGAATTAATCACCACCACTCCCTTTTATTCTTTTTTTTTTAGATTTTTTTTTTTTTTTACTTATTAGAGAGAAAGTGCGTGCCTGCCTGCGGGTGCACAAGCAAGGGCAAGGGCAGAGGGAGAGGGAGAAGCAGATTCCTTGAAGAGCAGGAAGCCCAATGTGGGGCTCAACCCATGACCCTGAGATCAGGACCTGAGCTGAAGGCAGGCATGTAATCGCTTAATCAACTGAGCCACCTAGGCACCCCTACTCCCTTTTTATTCCTATGTAGTTTTGAGTTCCTTCACTCCCAATAAAAAAAAAGTCCTAATAATACACCTTTTAATCCAGTCACTATACTTCTGGGAATTTTTTTTTAAGATTTATTTATTTATTTGAGAGAGAGAGAGAGAGCACAGTGGGGAGGGGCAGAGGGAGAGAATCTTCAAGCAGACTCCCTGCTGAGCAGGGAGCTCAAAGCAAGACTTGATCTCAAGACCCTGAGATTATGATCTTAACTGAAACTAAGAGTCCAAGGCTAAACCGACTGAGCCACCCAGCTGCCCCTCTGGGAATCTATTCTAAAGAAATACATAAGAGGCATATATATAAAAATACACACACACACATACATGCATACATACACACAATGTAATCACAACCACATGGAAAATATACATAGAAAAAACCCTGAAAATAAATTACATCTTTTTTTCCTAAAATGCTTATATATTTCCCATTTTTTTCTACAATGTGGATAAGCATGTATTATTAATTAAAAAATTTATTTCAGAAACTTTCCATATCATACCCACATACGCACACACACACACATCTATAAAATATGAAATCACTAATGAAAAGGAAATCAGTAGGCCGGGTGAAAGAAGATAAGATGTACTTGAGCGATTTTTCCATCAACTGAAAGATTTTTCCATAATTTAAAAGATAATGTGGAAGTTAGAGGCGATGGGGCAATTTATATACATCCAAGACATCACCAGAAGGGAAGAGCATGCCTCACTGGGCCAAAGGAGGGGCCAAAAATCTGAGCTTTAGAATACATAAAAAGGAAATGACGAGCTCACAGCTGATTCCTGATTGACAAGGACATGGGGATTCATGGGCAGAAGGGACCAAATTGAAATGGAACTCTTTTTTTTTTTTTTTTTTTTTTTTTTTTTTTTGATTTATTTATTTATTTATTTGACAGAGAGATCACAAGCAGGCAGAGAGGCAGGCAGAGAGAGGAGGAAGCAGGCTCCCTGCTGAGCAGAGAGCCCCATGCGGGGCTCGATCCCAGGACTCCGAGATCATGACCCGAGCCGAAGGCAGCGGCCCAACCCACTGAGCCACCCAGGCGCCCCTGAAATGGAACTCTTAATAGCAAAGGAAAGAATACATTTATAACCATGATTACTTAGGAAAGGAAGTAAAGGACTAAAAGGTAAGGTCATGATGTCATGAAAAGTTTATTTACAATAAATGTATTTATCAGAAGAATATTTTCTAATCATGAGGATTAGATATGCAGAATGTACTTAACATGTTTATGTTTGGCCCAAGATTGTTTGAAATCAGTATGGTATTTTGTATCTCAACCCATGTAGATGATAATTTTGCTCATTTTGAGTTAGAAAATGCCTAACAATGAAATGCCCCTTATTTGGGGCCCATAACTTTTCTATGAGAAGGGAAGGGGAGAAAATCAAGAAAGCCACATGTTTACATGTGTGTGTTCCTGGAGATCTTATGCAGCAGCAGGAAAATATGCACTAATTAGCAAAAGCAAGTTTCTTTGGTTTGACAACTTCGAGTCTTGTGTAAGGACCTAGTAGAATGAAGAATACTGCTGTATTCTTCCAGCTATCTAATACTAGATGGGGTATGAAAATCACACATGGAACATAAACTATGTTGAGAACCTATGTTATGGTAGAAGGCAAAATTCTTGTTCTGGGATTGAAATCCAGGATTTTTTGGATGGTCAACAAACCACATACAAAAAGCTCCCTGTTCGGGCTTAAGGACGTCTTGGGTATTTCCAATTCCCCTCCCTTGATTCTTACCGATGTCCCCTCTGTTGCTGATGTCACTTTTTCTCCCCTATCTGTTGAAAGTTGTGCACCCTTTACTGGGGAGGAGGTGGAAGGACTTATTAGACTGAGGGCCCAACGCTCTCACCCTCCAGTCTTCCCAGTTCCATCACTTCATTTTCCAATCACTGAAGGAGGGCAAGAGGAACCACCCTTTTAAAATTAAAGGGTACTAGGGACGCCTGGGTGTCTCAGTCAGTTGAGCCACTGCCTCCAGCTCAGATTATGATCCCAGGGTCCTGGGATGGAGTTGTCGTACCCCCCCCCCCCCCCCCCCCCGCCTTGCTCAGCAGGAGCCTGCTTCTCCCTCTGCCTTTGCCTGTGTGCGCTCTCTCTCTCTCTCTCTCCCCCTTCACGCCCCCCCCACAAATAAATAAATAAGTGAATAAAATCTTTTTTTAAAAAATTAAAGGGTACTAGAGCCAGGAGATGGGATATTTTGGGCACTAGACAATGTTAGGATTTCTACAAATACTGGTTAATAAAGAAATAAAGAGCACAATGTGTTGTTGGATATAACTTTGTACCAGTGCCTAGATGGAAGGTGGGAGTTCATCCTGCTCCATATCCTGTAAGATACCCTGTAACTCACGGAATGCAGTGAAATGTTATCTTCTTGAAGTGTCTTATGTTACAATGTGCAGTGAATTCTCAATACCTCCCATCAAAATCAAAGAAGGTGGCAGAGAAATCACGTTATTTAAAAATTATAATAGAGGAACAGAAAGCATTTTGGTTTACTTTACCTAAACTATCAAAGACTGAATGTAAGCATTTGGGTGACATTTGGGTCACAAAATGGAGGAATTTTCTGAACTTGCTCTTAAAAAAACCAAAACAACAACAACAACAACAACAATACACCACAACCCTCTAGAGACTGTTTTATAAAAATATGTGATGAAATCCAGAAGGTGCTTTTATCTCCTACCACCCATACCAGAAGATTAATCTCTGTGGTCAGTGTCTTGTTCTGGCTGGGGATGCATTTGAGCCCAGCTCTGAAATCTTCTCCCATCAGAACATCTGTTCCACAGTTGGTAATGTTTGTTTAGTATTGCCCAAAAGAAGGGAGCAGAAGGGAAGAATTTTTAACAATGAGTCCCAAGATAGACTAGGTCAGAGGCACTGCTTATTTTTGAAAAGGCTTTTTTTTTTTTTTTTTTTTTTTTGAGTAATGTGACCTGTATGTTCAAAAAGGAGGGCAGGTCATTGGGCCAAGAGATGGATGTCCATCTGATACTGGAATGCAGTTTAGCTTGTTTTTTACCACTTCTTGAATTTTCTCCCCAGAAATATTTGTTCATTGAATTATTACTACATTCCATATTCACTAAACTTAGGATTTTGTTTTTTTTAATTATTAGACAGAAATCTGAATGTTTAACTTAAAATACAAATAATTATGAGTGGAGACAGATTCTACAGTATCCAGTTAGGATTCTGCAAAAATAAAAAAATCTAGTTGTCTTAAGAAATCTAAGTAAAATATGTAAATAATCTATATCATTTGGAAAAATGCCACGTTAACCAAGAAAAGGAGCTATTATTTCTTGGGCTCAGTGAAACCAGATTAAATTAGTTGATCAATAAGTAAAATATCTTTTCATTTTTCTAAATATGGGAGGTTCAGAAAGATCAAGCAGGCCTGCATCTGCAGAACAGAAAAGTTACATTTAAGGCAAAATTCAAATTATTAGATGATATTTAAAAAAAAAAATTTAGACTGTAACTTCTCTGTCATTAGTGCTATCTTTAAATTATTGTTTTTACAAGAATATTATTCGAGACTTCTACCAAAGATCATTTACAAAGATTCTGAGTTTTACCCAGTAAAAAAACCATTGAGGCCTAGCATTTGAAAACTTTGTAGAAACAGCTGGGTTTAGTTTCAGAGCTCCAAAATTAAATTGAAAGAGGGAAAGATCCTAATCCCTCAAACCATCTGTTCAAAGAGCAGTGAAAAAAATGATGACAGAGTCTTCAGCTGGGGGAACAATGACCTCTTAATGGAGATCTTCGAGTCCCTTTCCTAGTCACTATTTCAGCTGATCCTCCCAGCGTCCCTGTGAGTCTATATGGTAAATATTTTTACCCTCTTATTGCAGATAAGGACACTGAAGCTCCTTACTCCCCATCATACAGAACATCATTAGCAAAGGCTAGTCTTCCACTTGGCCATTTCCAAAATTCTGTACCACCTTCCAATTCCATTCTTCCTTCCAATCTCCCTTCCTTTCCTTTTCCCTCTTGTTTCTTCTTTCTTCCCCTTCCTCCCACATTAATGGGGATGCCCCTTTAGTGTCAGAAATTATTCAAAGTTGCTAGTGTTCATGTAAGAAACTATACCCACAATGGCAAGAAGGCTAAGAATTATCCATAGAAATCTAGAGAAGTGGCATGAATGCCAGTCCTCTCTCTCTCTCTGCTTGCTTGCTTTCTTTTTCTTTCTTCCTTCCTTTCTTTCTTTTTTAAGATTTTATTTATTCATTTGGGAGAAAAAGAAAGTAAGAGCAGGAGGAGGGGCAGAGGGACAAGCAGATGCCCTGCTGAGCAGGGAGCCCTACCTGGAACTGGATCCTGGGACCCAGGATCATGACCTGAGCCAAAGTCAGACACTTAACCAACTGAATCACCCAGGCACCCTCTCTCTGCCTTATTTCTATACTGTTCCCATTGAAAATGGAAACCTCACTATCCTATAAAACAGAAAACAGTACATTACATATGGGTGCTGGACATTTTTTGCCAAAGAACTGAATTTGCATGGGTATTCTGCAGGCCTTTTGTGAAATGTCACCAAACAAAACAAAACACACGTGACACCTGGACTGCCCAGAGGAAAGGTTCCAGGGCAAACCTCAGGCAACAGATCTCAGAAAGGAGGTTATTAGTGAGGTCAGGAGGGAGCACAGGAGATAGACGGTTGGCTGGGTGGGTGACCCTTAGACAGAAAAAAAGAAGTTTTGTTGATTTGCAGATTTAAGCAGCAGTGGTTTTCAAACTTAATTTTTTAAATATAAAATGTTTTGTTCAGATACATTTTATCCCAAAGCATAAAACAAATAGGACTGAAGAAACCAAGAGTGCCCTGCTGAAGCGGGGTGGGGGGGGGGCGGGGCACGCAAAAGCCCTCACTGCAGGCCTCTGTAGTGGTCCCTCTTATGGGAAAAGCATAGCACAAACTTTAACTTATTTATTTATTTATTCTGTGGGGTGGTGGGGAGGGCAGAGGGAGAGTATGAATCCCAAGCAGGTTCTATGCCCAGCACAGAGCCTGATGTGGGGCTCAGTCCCACAACCCTGAGATCATGATCCCAGCCAAAATCAAGAGTCAGATGCTTAACCGACTGAGCCACCCAGATGCCCCACAAATGTAAGTTTATTTGTACTTAAATATCCCTCAAAATAAGTAAGCAAGACCAATTTCTTAGGATTAAACTATGGGATCCCAAGCACGTATTTCAGGAAGAGTCCCTAACTCAAGCCCACTCCAGCCCTGGGGGGTTTCAGAGAAAAGGGTATATTTCTTTTTCCTGGAAACTCTATTACTTATCTTCAAAGCTGAAATTCTACCTGAAGCAGGACAGGGGGCATGAGAATAGACGGCTTGCCTTCCTAGGGAACTAGCTGGGGGCTGTTGCACTGTTGGGGGCTGCATAAAGTTTATCCAGTTCTAAAATAACAGTGTTGTTTAGAGAAAGTTATTCGCAAACACACATCAGTCCTGCCCTGGGAAATTGTCACACTTTTTTACTCCTTTAGCAATTCACTATGTTCAGAGCACACTATTTTTGTGTCCAATATCTTGTCAGATCCCCACCCCATAAAGCAAGCTGGACAGAGGTTATTATCCCCATTCTACAGAGGAGGAAGCTAAGGCTTAGAAAAATGAAGGGACTCCCAAAGGTCACATGACAAATACATATGTCTTCTGATTCCTAATCCAGAGCTTTATGCATGCATGCTAGCTATATAAGTCTTGTGTCCTAGTAAAGGCCATGGATTTGGTGTTCTGTGTCCTTGGGGACCATCAGTGTCCTCATTACACAGCAGGTATAATAATAACCTGTTCCATCTCACTCACAGGATTAGGAAGGACAAAGGAAAGGATTTGGTAAAAACACTTGGTAAGGCACCATGTAAGGGTTCGATACTCCCCACCGACCTCTGCAACCTTGGCAGGTTCTCTGACCTTCTATTAAGTTGGACTTTACTTTTAAACCCCAAAATATTTGTCTCATACCATCTGATGGTTTGGTGCAAAAGTCTCTTGCAAAATTCGGCAAGTGACCAAAGTGGTCACCCAGCCATATTTTTGCATAACCTCAAACCGAAGTTCTCTCTCCCTGTTGGAGATTCAAGGATGAGTTACCAAAGGCTTCCAAGACCGCTCTACTCTGAACCCCAAGCAGTGTCCATAAGGACTGTGGGTCCAGCTGATATGTTAAGGAGGTCCTCAAGGGGTGTGTGCATAGGGGAAGCTGGGCCTTCGTGGAGTCATCGCAGGCCAAGCTCTTTGTCTTCTCCTCAGCAGAATCAGAACCTGAATTTGGCAAGTTCATCTGAGAGTGATTCGTTCTTTGCAACCAAGTTCTGTGGGGATGACTTTGTGACATCTAATGGCAATTTTGTCTTTTTTTTTTTAATAAGAATTCACGTTGGGTCTAGCCTCTGTATAGATGGGCACATCCCTTAGGAGGATAAGTGTTGATAGGGGCGTCTGGGTGATTTAGTGGGTTAAAGCCTCTGCCTTCGACTAAGGTCATGGTCTCAGGGTTCTGGGCTTGAGCCCCACATAGGTCTCTCTGCTCAGCAGGGAGCCTTCTTCCTTTCCTCTCTTTCTGCTTGCCTCTCTGCCTACTTGTGATTTCTGTCTGTCAAATAAATAAATAAAATCTTTTAAAAAAGAAAAGTTGTTGATAAAAACAAAATCAGAGTAAAGAAAGTTGCAATAATTTAGGGAATCTTTACACTTTTACATAATGAAAATGCCTTATTGTTTTTCCTAAGTATACACATTATACATGTACATTATTAAAAAACCCCAAATCATTCAAAAAACCCAGCAACACAGCAAAGCATGTGGAAGAAAGAGAAAAGCACCCATCCAGAAAAAAGCTATTGTTAATGTTTTAAGTGTATTCCCCCAGACTTTTTCTTATGTATATAGTTACCAAAACAGAATTATATGGTATATGTTTTGATATTAGATATCAAATATCTATAGATAGAGTTGGACATCTTTCTATGACAGCAAATATATGTCCTCCTTTTAACCAGATATATAATACAGGATATTTTTTCCCAGGCTCTGAGGTAGTCTCTTCTGAGTCCTCCTTCCCTCTTAGAGGCTGTTATCATCTGAGCCTCTTCTCTTTCAGGGATTCCTGATGCTGGATAGTTCTGAGAAATGCCCTGACCTGTTCTCTCTGGCTAATATCAACTGGTAGCCAGAAACACCACGGGCCAGCTGCATTTTCTCAGACAAATTACTATCTTGTCCAGGGCCCCAGGTTTCTCCATGTATGAAACCAGAAGTTTGGGCAACAATTTTCTGAGATTCCTTCAGCTCTAAATGACACGTTAGCTTCTAGCTCATTGATCTCCGTGGTTGCCTTGGCACAGAATGACCCTGGCATGGAATAGAAGGGGAGCCCCAGCTGTGCACCGGCATGAGTTACTTACAGGCCCGGAAGAAGAACCCTTGTTGGTAGCCGATGCCTGAGCTAGCAGGGCTGGGAGGCCCAACGATCGGGGGCAGCATTATGCCAGGGAAACAGCACTCCTGGTTTCCTTCCAACATGGCAGTGGGTGATGTCTACAAGGAGGCATCAAAGTCACAGCATATCAGTAAACACAGCTCAGTCTTTCCTGAGCATGAGTGCCTAAACTGCAGGATAATTATGGTATTCGTAAATAGTGATACTCATTTCCCGTTTTAAAAGCTCTTTGGCCTATATCTTCTCATGCAGTCTCATTCCTCTCTTTGATGGGGAAATTGAGATTTGGAGAGTGTGATGATTTGCCTACGACCAGCGGACAATTATTTGCAGAATGAAGAAGCCACCCCATGCTGCACCAGTGGTTTCCCCCTCCTCTACTCTCCATGTTGGATACCTAGTCACATGACAGATGCACACATACGGGCAAAATGCTCACACAGACGCACTCCTCCATCCCCACCCCACCACTACTAGGACCCACGACAGCAAGCATTGCCCTTCCCTGGCTCCGTCTACTCATTTAACACATATTTGTCAGCATTATGCTGGGCATCAGTGATAAAGTGGTGAGCCAGGAGACATGGCTCATGATTTCACAGAGTCGACCCAGAGTCATCGAGAGTCTAGAATGAGGCAGGGATAGGGTGGATGTGAGGATGGGACATTCAGTGTGATAACAGCAGCACTGGGCAGTGCAGCGTAGCATGGGAGCACCCGATCCCTCCTCAGAGGGATCAGGGAAGGCAACTTGGAGGATGAGACATGCAGGCTGAGACCCAAATTATGGGCTGGAGTTGGCAAGATCCTGGGTGAAGCTAAAGAGAGATAGGAGGAGATAGGCAGGTCTCTGGGGATGACAACTGTTAAACCCTATGGGTATTTATGGAGCCAATGTTTGTCTTAAGGGTAATGGGAAGCCATCAAGGGTATAGAGAGTGATACCAGTGAAAGGTTCTTATCAGACATTCTCTTTTCCAATCCTACTGTAAGATATACTCTGGCTATAGTTTTTGCAAAAATATGGACGCTCAGCTTCAGGATACATTCCTATTTATGCTGCCACCTGTTTCACTGTTGTTGCCACTTCCTGGGTCTCTGTGGCCTGTACTAACGTGGTTCAGATGACCAAAGCACTGTGATATGCCAGTGTGTGGGCCAAAGAGCTTCCTACTAGTCCCTGCCCCCAGCATCAGCCTTAACCCAGGGCCTGGACTCCAGCTGACAGAACATGGACTGACCAGCTAGCATTGACCAGCCAAGCATAACTAGAAGTTATAACTAGAAGCATAACTATTGTAACTAGTTATGTATATAAAAGTATAATATAGTATACTTTAGTATATATATAATATAGTAGACTTTTAGTATATTAAAGTATAACTAGAAGCATGTGGACTAGAAAATTCTACCCTCATTATAAGCAAAGGGAAGCCATATTAATATTCAGTAAGTTATAGATAATAACAATTATCAATGAAGATGATGATGGCTCACATACCATATTCAATAAATACTAATTGATTACTATTTAGACAAAAAAAGCCTTATAGGAACTTGTAAAAAGGGAAAGAAATGGTTAAATAAATTATGATCTTGTATAAAAATTATATATGTATTTGCTTGTATATATGCACGGGATATCTACGGAAAGATTTCCAAAAAATTAACACTACTTCCGTCCGGGATGAAGAACAGGGAGGCTGAGGACAGGGATGGGAGGGACATTTTTTTACTACATCCATTAGAGTCTTTTACATTGGGAAACACAGGAATGTGACACACACCCAATTAAAAAAATAAAATTATACTTAACAACTCATCCATTCAGCAGAATCCCCTGCAGTGATAAAGAAGAGTGAGACTGAGCTATATATAATTACAAAAATGGGTAGTTCTCCAAGATCTTCTATTATTTAAAACAGCCTATCTCAAAACATATACATGTTATAACTTTGTGGGGAAAAAGAAACAAAACAACTCATTCTATGCATATGTTTTTTAGCATATACACAGAGAAAGTTCTCTGTGCCATTCAATTCAGTAGCCATTGACCACATATGGCTATGTAAATTTAAATTAATTAAAATGTAGCGTTCAGTTCCTCCGTGGCTCTAGCCACATTGGAGAGCTACCAGCCACATGTGGCCAGTGGTTGATAAATCCGACAGTGCAGACAGAGCCCATTTCCCTCAGAAAATTTCACTATACGGAACTAGTCTGGTTGAATCCAGCCCTGACTCACACATGGGACTGCAAGGGTGTGAGAAGGGACTCTGTACTAAATCTCCATATTGTTTGAATTTCTTTTTCTTTTTCTTGCTTTTTTACAATTGCTTTTATAATTTTACAAGAGAAGACGATGACTTGCAACTGTGGCAGGTGTTTATGCCTCATGAAAATCACATCCTGTATTTTTTCATGACTCCTGCCAATTCCACTTAGGAGTCAAGGGAGAGCAGAGCACAGCCTGAGGGGCTATTCTGGTGAGGGGGTAATGGAGACCACTGCCATTCGGAATGGGAGCAAATGCACCTCTGGGAGGAACCCCTCAGGTAGTGGCTGACCATCGAGCTAGTCTTGTTCCCTTCTGGTCTTCTGCTTTTTCAGTCACAAGGGACAAAACCAGTTTGAGCGCCTGCCAGAAGGAAAGGCAGAGGCTGAAGTATTTTTAGTCTTGGAGTTGTGGAATCTGGCAGAGGCAAGGCAGGCACTGGACAGGGAGGCCCACCTCCAAGGGACCCCAAGGTCTCCTCAGAGACGGAGACCTCTCAGGGTGGGGAGGACACTTCTCTGAGGCGGGATGGCCATCCCACAGCAGAGTGGGAGCATACTGCGCCAAGCTCAAAATGGCACCTGGGACTAAAACTGACAAGAACAATGGATCTGATAACTACTCCATGGTTTCTTAAACTGGAGGAATGACAAAGAGGAGGTGAAGAGAACCTCCGAAGAAAAAGAGATGGGAGGGAGTAGAAGTGTGGCCAGGAGGTAGGTGGGAAGGGACATTACAAAATTTTTCAACTCAAATTAAACTTGGATTTGAAATATTAAACATCGCTCTGGTTTTCATCCACAAGACAGAGAAAAGTGAAACTTCCTAAGATTATAAATAGATGGAATAAACCAAAACTCTGGGTTATAACTGCTTGGGGCACTTCATTTTTCCTCCCCCCTGGAGGAAGTTTAGTCCTAGCCTGGGGTCCAATTTTTTTCTTACCAGCAACAACAGAAACAGCAAAAAGGACACAGAAGCTTTAAAGGTGGCTCAAGATTCTTCCTTTATCGAATTGGAATTTGAACTGGCACACATGTCAGTTGCTCTTTTCTTCTGTGGAAGAATTATAATGGTCATTTCATAAGCCATTTGTTCTTATAACCCTAGCCCAGGCAGGTGGGTGGCTCACGCTTCACAACCTCATTCTCTTTGTTCTTTTGAGAATGTTGGTCCTGCCATATTGTTCTACACCCAATGCCTTGGTTTGGATTTTTCCCTCTGTCTGGAACATCTTTCTCTCAGGCAGAGACCTCTCAGATTCCACTCATCTTAAAAGACCCAGCTCCTCTGAGTCAGAATTACTGTCATCCACCTCCTGTTGTGGTTTGTGTGAGAGTCAGTTGAGAGTGTGCTCATCTCCTGCATGAGACTGCGAGATCCCACAGGGACAGACAATGCATCTTCATCCCTGTGTCCCAGCTAACCCAAGGCCTGGTTTATGGTAAGTGCTTAAAATGCTGATATCCTTCTCCTCCCCTCACAGAATCACCACCTTATTCCCTTCATTCACATTATTAATATCTACTGAGCCAATGTGCTGTGGGGAAAATAGATTGTGGTAGGTTGAGTCATGTCACTCCAAAGAAGTCCATGTCCTTATTCTAGAACCTGTGAATGTTGTCTCATATGTCTAGAAGGATTTTTGCAGATGTGGTCAATCTAGGGATCTCAAGATGAGGAGATTACCTTGAATTATCTGATGTAACCACAGGGTCTTTATAAGAAAGAGGCAGGAAATCAGAGACATGTGATGAGGGGCCACAAACTGAAGAAGGAAAACAGCCTGTAGAAGCTGGAAAAGGCAAGAAAATGGATTCTCTCTGAGAGCCTCCAGAAAAGAACCAGCCCTGCAGACATTGAACACACAGACAAACAGGCCACGGCCCCAGTCTTCAAGGAGCAGCTTTTCTTTCTACACAGGGGAGAGACAATTTAGAAAACTAGGACAACAGCCATGGAAAGTGAGACGTAATGAAAGTCTACAATTTACCACCCAATCACCTTCCTAAGCATATTTTGTGGCCAAGCTTCCATCTTCAAATACAGCACTGAGAAATGAAAACAGACTCCATATTTGATTCAACCCACGAGGAGTGCAGGGGGGATCTGTACGTTTTACAACCTGAGATTCTGTTTGTACAACCTACGATTGAGCCAGATCTACTAGATTCAGTCAACTATCAAACTGTGGTTGTAGAGCAAAGAAATAGGCAGATGGGAAAGAGCATCTGGGCCAGCTAAAACCCACGCCTTCCGTGGTTCCACAGTGATGAAAACAGGCTCATTTTCCAGATTTATAGCCCTCCTGAAATACAAATGGAAACTAGAAGATTGGATGGCTATCACTATGATGTACCATAACTCTCATTTTCCTCCCTTTTGATTTTGTTTCTAGGTTACTTTTTCTGATTACTAAAGAAATGTAAATTTTAGGAAGTTTGCCACAGTCCCACCCCAGAAATATTTATCAACAAATAAAAGTCTGAAGATTGGGGCACGTGGGTGGCTCGGTTGGGCAACTGCCTTCAGCTCAGTCATGATCCCGGAGTCCTGGGATCGAGTCCCGATTTGGGCTCCCAGCTCCATGGGGAGTCTGCTTCTCCCTCTGACCTTCTCCCTTTTCATGCTCTCTCTCACTCTCTCTCTCAAATAAATAAAATCTTTTTTAAAAAAAGTCTGAAGACTTAGCATTTTTATGCATTCAACCAAAGAAAATAAATAATTGGAGGCATATTAAAGAATTTGCTTTTTTCAAAGAGGAAGCCCCTAGAGATAGATGGGAGCCTCAGAATAGTATTTGTTCTCAGCTCCCTTAACTTTCCATATCTGTAGCATTACTCAGGAACCACATTCTGAGCAATGAGGCCGAAACAGGGAAAGACTTCCAGTCACCAAGGAAATACTAGCCATAGTGTTAGGTTTATTAAATTCAGAAGGTTTATTAAATTCCAGGCCACGCAATAGTTCATTTGGTCCTCATGATAACCCTGCACAATAATACCACAATCTCTACTTCACAGATGAAGAAACAGAAGCACAGAGAGATCTGGCAGCTTGTCCAGGGTCACAGAGCTAGCATGTGGGAGAGCTGAAATCTGAACCAAGTCAAATTATCAGCAAAAAAGCCACATGCTTAACCACCATATCACACTGCTTCTCAGAAAAGAAGTTAATTGATTTTACTAAACTGCACCCATGAAGACAGGAAAGCAACCAAACAGGACTTCGGAAGATTTTTTTGTCCTAAGGATTAAAACAAAAAGGCTTTATGAATAGTTGAAAGAATCAGGACTATCCCATTCCTGTTATAATTTTTAAAGATTCCCACCCTCCCCCCAATTTAAGTAGTAAAAATACATGTTTACTGTTGAGGATTTGAGCAATATGTAAAATGTAATGAAGAAAATAAAAATCATGTGGTTTCATTCAGCTGCTTCTTTCTGTGGGCTAAATCAATGTTTCTGAAAACGAGATTAGTAGACGAAAGAGATCAAGATCACCTGGAGCTCATCTTTAAAAATGTGGATTCCGAGACCCCATCTCAGACCTACAAAAGCAGAATCTCTGAGGGACCGACCTCAGAATGCAGCGGCCCTTTACAGCTCACAGCCCTAGAGAGGCTAGAACTCATTCAGTGGAATCTCATGCTCTCCACAGACCCAGGTACTACGACCTAGGCAAGAGCGCCTACTGGAAATTCTTACTACATGTCCGTTTCATTTCAAGGAGTCTGAAAGGGAATTTAAGGAGTATTTCTAATATTCCTTATAATAAATAAAGTATACTATATTTAACTAATGCTTTTTTACATTTTGAAATTTAATTTAAATTCAATTTTAAAAGTAAAAGCTGCAATTTTAGTCATTTTTATGCCCAGTAGAGTTTGAGTACCACTGCCAGAGGCTTAAAAAGAGAGGGCCAGAATTCTTAGACCCAGATTTCAAAACTAATGTCCCCCATCCCTTAACCCCCTAAGGCCTAACCAACCCCCTCCTTCCACCTGCCTTTCCTTTCTGAAACCAAATTGTCATTAGGGGCAGTAGAAAAAGGGGAACTGAAGAAACCATGTCCCATTTAAAAGTCAGGCTTGGGGTGAGAAAAAAACAGATTACTCCATGAGTATATTTTCCTGACCTTCAGGGTTCTGTGCCCAGGGTCCAAACAGCTTTAATGCACCCCAAAGGGCCCCCAAGTAGCTTTTGTGTCCTCAGTTTTTTCTTTTTAAAGATTTTATTTATTTGAGAGAGAAAGAGAGAGAGAGAGAACACTAAGAGAGAGCAAGCAAGCATGAATTAGGGGCAGAGGCAGAGGGAAAAGCAGGCTCCCCGCTGAGCAGGGACCCCCCACCCCCACCCCCCTCACCGCCCCTCCAAAGCAGGGCTCGATCCCAGGACCCTGGGATCATGACCCGAGCCAAAGGCAGACACCTAACCAACTGAGCCACCCAGGCGCCCTGTGTCCTCCAGTTCTGAGCCCATTCAGAGCCCTGCATCTAGCTTTGCTTTTCCATAAAGCAAAATGGCTCCTCCCCATTAAAATCAGGCCCATGTTCTAGCTATTAGCCAAACAAAAGATTTTCCAAATATGGACCCAAAAAAGCATGTGCACTTTGAAGGCCACAATAAGCTTAAATAGCTAAAACATATTAAAAAAAAAAAAAAGAAAGCCAACAATTGACGCCAAAAGCGTGAGTCCTTAAGGAACAGAAAAGCAAGACAAAGCCAGAAAGAGGAACACAAATATGCATTCTAGGGGAGGGGCAAGCAGGGAGGTGTAGATTTATATGGAAGAGCTGACATCATTGTTTCCCAATAATGCTCTGCATGCAGGAAACAGATGGGAAAGAAGTGGTGGAAGGGACTACTTATGGTAACAGCGCATGCTCTCTGTTTAGAAGCCTGCCATTTGGAACCTAAATGTTTTGCTTTGAAAAACTGGGGATGAGAGCTCCATTGCCAGAAGTTTTATTAAAAGTCTAGCTAAATCCTGCTGAACTTATCACCTTGGCAATGCATGGTAAAATGGAGCTCTGCATCTCAGAGCCTGATTTACTGCCAGCTAACCTGTTTGGGTCCAGGGGACACAAAGCTGTGGAATGGGAATTTAATATTGGACAGACAGGCTTTTGGTCCTGGTTCCTCTACCTCTTGGCTGGGTGATGTTAGGCAAGTTACTTAACCTGAGTTGGTCTTCATATAAAGAATGGGGTTGCCCACCAATGGAAATACTGGTAGATTGAATCAAGACACATGATCAGGAGGGTCACTTAACATTATTAAAAATTTTTTTCTCTTTTACCAGACTCCCTCATTGTCCTGCCCTTAGGCAGGGCACCGACAACAGCAAAACCAGTCACCACTCTTGGTACCATCAGCTACTCTGTCTTCTCCTGAGGGTAGTTTCACTCTCCTGCCACTGAAGACAGCCCCCACCCTCAAGCCAGGTCACAAGAAGTCCCTCTCAACTCCTTTCCCCAGAATTTCAGCGTCTCTCCCTCAGGGTGCAAGAAGGCATGACCAATTACAAGTATCAGGCAAGACCATGTTGTTTCCTGTCTGTAGACACCATCTCTGCCATTCCTCATGGTCAGACGATATTTATCATGGAGCCCTTGGTACTCCATGATAAATTTCATTCTTGGTACTTCTCTTAGCTATCCTCCCCTCCCATGACCTCACCAGGCTGAGAGCAACTTGAGAGCATCTTTGTAAATCCGAGTGTCTTGCATATTAGTTAAATACTTGTTGTGTTGAAATGGAAAAAAAAAAAAAAAAAAACCCACACAAGATGGTTTCTGAATAAAAACATGAAAAGATCCAGGGAAAGAAATATGCATAATTGCACAAATTAGCTCAATTGCCTGTCACGAAAGCTATAGATTTATTTATAGTTTGCCAGAATCCTATTTTATATGTCAAATTGTTTTCTGGTGTCTTTAACAGTAAGAGCTAGGATATGTTGCTTTGGGAGAGGGGGTGACATTCATCCCTCTCTCTCTGGGGGAGGTGGGGATGGGGTCCCCAAAGGCATTCTGGGGCAGCATCAGGCTATGGGCGTGGTACTAGGGCCTGGTATGCATCAGCCAAGCTTGAACTAGAACAAAGAGTGCCTGAGACTCCATCCCAGAAACTCAGTTGGTTCTGGGGCCCCGCCAAGAATGTGGTTCATACCAAGGAGTGACTGGTGAGGCACTAGGAAAAGGCAGTGTTTCTGGGGCGTCCTGTGCAAAGTCTGGGTCAGTTTCTATCTTGGAGTAGCTAGGAGCCCCCAAGGGGAACCTTAAACAATCTTGGATTCCTGACACTGCAGCAGCCCATCAGCAGTGACTCTGGTCCTGAGCTTCCTAGAAGGGCTCGAACACTGACTTCCTTAGGAGGAAATAGGGTCAATCAACCAAGTGCTGTGTGCTGGCCCTGGGGCTCACCCCGAGAGGCACTTTGCACGACCAAATGTGCCTGAGCTGCTGACTGCCAGCCGCCTTCAGCAGAGCTCACCACCGACATGCCAGTTAGAAAATAGGATAGTAAGGGAAATGAAGATCAAATTGGGTGTCTGGGACTCTAATGCAATGGGCATTCCGAGAAGAAAGAGGACTGTGGCCGCCATGGGCAGGGAGGGGCTTGGGAGGAAAAGGTGGGGTCTGGTTGGTCTTGAAAGCTGGCAGGTTTAGAATAGACTTGTGTGAAAAGCACCCTGCACAGGGGAAAGTGCCATGCAAATGTCCTTTGTTATTATTATTAATGATCTAAAGGCTGGGGGAAGAACAAAGCAAAGAGAGAAAAGGTTATTATTATTATTTTTTTTTTGCAGGGTTATGGGTTTGTGTTTTGTTTTGTTTTGTTTTATTTTGTTTTGTTTTTACAAAACTAATGTAAATGCCAAATTGTAAACTGTGCTACTCTGGGAGATTGTTTGTGCTTAGGGCTGTGGCCTTGGGAGTCAGGTAGATCTAGATTTAAATCCTGCCGTTCCCATCTCTAAAATCTTTGTAACATATTTAACCTCTTTCATCAAGTTTCCTCCTCTATAAAGTGGGGATAAAAAATGCCTGATTCTTACAGATGTCAAAATATTACTTTGTATGGATAAAGGGACTGGCACATAGTAAGCAATCAATGCAGACATTAACTCTAACTATTAATAAAAATAACAAGCAAGTCTGACCTGGGGCTCAGCCTTCATTTCTGGGTCCCTTCTCTCTCTCCAAGACACCTACTTTTCCTCCTTCTTCCTTTAGCGACCAGCAGCATCATGCTCTCATCTTTCTCCATTAGAAATTGCTCTCAGAAAAAATCTAATACCAGTATCTGCTTTTCTCTGAATCGCAGTCAGCATCTTTCCTCTGCATGGTCTTTATTCTAAACCTTACCTAAAACTGCATCCTGGAGGGGAGGGTTAGAGGGACAGGCTCCAGACTCCTGAAGCTTTAGCAGGATGCAGCCCCACGGCAATAAGGACTTGAGGCCAGCCCTGCCAGGGAGGAGCATTAAGACCACTTAAACTCAAGTGCTGCATTTGTACCGGGGCATAGAGATAGCTCTATGGGTGGGAATTGGGTGGGACACGCACACATAAGCAAAAAAAAAAAAAAAGTCATCTGAAGGGTGGGAGTAAGTGGGAAAAAGCTACATTGGCTTAAATTCAAGACAACTTATGAGTGAAAAACAAAACAAAAAGAAAACAAGTAGCTCCACGTTCCTGGGCCTCCAGACCTGTGTGAAGGCACCACAGAAGGGACAGTGGAATTCTGAAACCCAGAGGCCAGTGGGGGTGGATAGCTCACCCTGATCAGTCTGTTCTGGAGGAAATGAGCACCAAGTCACTCCAATTAGAAGGGTCTGTCACTACTTTGTTCCAAAAATATTTAGCTACAATATCTAATGGAAAAAGGGGGGGGCACATTTCTTATCCTTAGACTAAGTCCTGGGTCTTTCAGCCCACCTGCTTCTCCCACCCACAGCCAGCCACGCTGCCACAAAATCCCAGGAAACTCTCCAGTGAGGTGATACCCAGGAACAAACAGTCCCCAGCAAGGGTTTCAGGACGGCCTAGGTCAATCAGCTTCTGGAATTCAGAATGCGTTCTCCCCTCCTCCCCACTCCCACAGAAAAGTTTTCCAGTTTGCCTACAGATGCCTGAGGGAGTGGGGGTTGGGTGGGGTAAAAAGGATGCAGCAAAATCTACAGCTCCAAAGGCACAGGGAGCTTATTCCCCACTTACAGCATTGGCTATGGAAAAGGGTGCTCCCGCTTTCATCACGTTTCCCTGTGCCCCAGCACAAGGCCAGGCCTCCAGCTCCCTCCTACCTACAGCAGATGGTTCACTTGGCTCCAGGGAATGGCGGGTGACAGAGAGTGGGCTTCCTCAGCAGGGCCAACGCCCGAGCCTCCTGAGGCTGGAAGGCATCTGAGTGGCCGCCTGTGGGGGTGGGTTAGGGAAGTGGAAGGGTGAGGCCGTGCCTGTGGTCAAGGGGCTATTGGCATAGGTCTGGAGAGTGGCAGGAGGGAATTCTGTGGGTAAATGGAAGTAGCTTTTTCTATTCTCTATGAGGGTTGTTTGCCATTTCCAAACGATGCAGAGTAAGTAACCGTCAGACTTTGTGCTTTCAGTTTGCTTCCCGCTTAAGGCCTTAATTCTCCTGCTTGGGCTCTTCCTGTTCAATTCTAGAACCCAGATATGGGGATGTCCCTCAAAACTCAAGCTTGTGAGGTTGTTGTTCTGTCCCCACAAGCTCAACCTCCGGGACCTGATTTCTCTTTCAGTTCCCTTTGGTTACAGGAGCGGCTGGGCACCTTTCTCAGAGCTTTCTGAGGGCCCTTTCGACTCAGGTTGACATTTTGCTCTTCCACACTATGCCCCGAGGGTCTACTCTCCCATGGCTCTGGGAAATCCCTGCAGGAAATGGCCTCTTCATTCAGTAGGGCAATCAGTCTGCCTCCAGTCTCCCTTTGTGACTGACGAACCCAACTGACCCTATCATTTACATCTCACCCGAGCCCTTGCTCATTATACTAGGGCAAGTCCAGGATTTTATGATAATAATAGCTACATTCATAGCTTTCCATATGCATATCCTCTGCCAAGTGCTTTGCCTGTATGAACTCGTTTATCCTCGTATCAGTCCTCTTATCACCATTTCACAAATGAGGAAACTGAGGCCCAGGGGGGTATGTAACTTATACCAGGCAAAGTTGGAATTCAATGCCAGACAGTAAGCTTCCAGAACTCCTAATGCCAGTACCCAGCAGGGGCACCTGACTTGGGAGGTCAGGGAAGGTTTCCAGAAGGAGCTGAGACCTAAAGAATGAAGAATGAGGTAGGAAGGGTGTGACAAGGATGTGCCCGGTGAGATGCTGGGGAGGAAAAGCCTAAGCCAAAGAGCATACCTTTTGTGGTTCTCCAGGCAGTATTAAATCCTGCCTTGAACAGAAAGACTTTGTTCCCATTTATGTTTGGGTATCTTATCTATTTGATTGTAGATAGTAGCTTTTACAGTTCCTCCCTCAGTTATGACAGGTAATCTCAGAGCTTCATTGAGTTACTGGTTTCTGAAAGTTTGTTCACATCCTCTAGACTGTAAATTTCTCGAGTCTGGGGTACCTGCTTCTCTCCCATGATACCTCCCCCATGCCTCAGTCCGTATTTGTTAAATATACCAATAAACAGAATTATTTAGCCTCAGAAATTATATATATACACTTTTCTTCCTTTTCAATCTGATAAAAACTAGAAAAAAAAAAAAGCCTCAGTCATAAAAAGGCTCACAATTCTTATCAAACATTCAGAGGATACATTCTGAATAGTCAAGATTCCTTATCCAGGAAGAAAATGGCCCATAAAACCCTACACTGCCAGCAGTGGTTCCTAACTCTGCCTGTGCAATGGAATCATCTAGAAAGCTTTTAAAACATACTCATGCCTGCCTGGGCAACAAGACATTCTGATTTAATTCTTCTGAGATGGGACCTGGGCAAACCCTCAATTGCCTTTTTTTTTTTTTTTAAAGTTCCTCAGGTGCTTCTAATGTGCCACCATCATGGCAAACCGCTGGGTCAGACAATATCATCTTTTCCCAGAGATCAAATAAAATGCCAGAGTTGCTCAGAAGGGTGAGAATGTCCTCAGCCATGGGGCTCCTGGGTGGCTCAGTGGGTTAAGCCTCTGCCTTCGGCTCAGGTCATGATCCCAGGGTCCTGGGATCGAGCCCCACATCGGGCTCTCTGCTCAGTGGGGAGCCTGCTTTTCCCCCTTTCTCTCTGCCTCCCTCTCTGTCTACTTGTGAGCTCTCTCTGTCAAATAAATAAATAAAATCTTAAAAAAAAAAAAAAAAGAAGGTCCTCAGCCTTCACCCTTCACAGTGGAGACAGCTGACGCAAATGGAGGCAGAAAAGAGCTTTTCCGGTAACGTGCTCTTACTGGTCCCTGGTCTCCTGGCCTCAGAATTTCCAAGCCATGTGGGAAGAGCCCGGGTGCTGGGCTGAGGATGGAGAAGGTAAGGAAAGCTGGTGGATGCGCTCGGGCCTCACGGGGCCTCACCAGCAGCCTTCCAACCGCAGTTGACAAAATGATGGGGTTTTCATTACATTGCTGCAAGCAACGGCCTTCACGTTCACTGGTCAAAAAAGAAGATCCCCCCAAACTGTACTATTTTCAGCATACCAGTGAGGGAGGGATGCTCTTCTGCCTCTAATCCGGCCAGGAAGATAATGCTATCTGGTTCCCAGGGGAGAGCTGAGGGTTGGCGTGGCAGTCATTGTGCTGGCCAAGTTGGCCACCAGCAACTTTGTGCCATGCTTGAGTGTTCTCACCAGGCAGCAGGAAAGAAGCAGAGAGAAACTGACCCTTCACATCAGGCCTGTGTGCAGCTGGCATGATTAACAGCAGGGTCTGAACTTGGCATCTATGTGAATGCCCAGAGAAAACGTATACACAATTTGTGTGCGTGTGTGCGCGCGCACGCGCGCGTGTGTGTATTTCTATAAGGAAGGGCTTCTGGTTTTCATCAGCTTCCTAAAGATTAAGGCTGAAGCTTGGCCTGGGCAGCTTCTGCTCTGAGCTGGACACCTATTCGTCACCCACACACCCTCTGCTAGCTAGCAGATTTATCCGGCTGAAAGTAGCAGGGCTGGCCAGAGCAAATGACTGAAGTGGATGGCATTCATCTTTTATGCTCGGCCTCAGGGTGTAGCTTCCCCATTTGCAGATGGCCTAAGTACAGCGAATTGTCACCAGCTTTGTCTTCTACCCCATCTTCCCTCCCTGGCCCAGCATAAGTACTCTCCTGGCTTCCCTACATCTCTGTCCTTCCCTTCTGCCCTTGTGCTTCCAAACCTGGATCCATTTCTCTCTGTCTCTATGCAGGATCATTCCATTACCCTTGACTCCACACTTCAATACTCATGTCTGTCTTCTAAGGTCCTCCCCAGCCTTCTGGTTTCTTTACCAGAAGACTTGTCACCCTCAGGATTCTGGGTTGAACTTCCAGGGTGGTGGGCAGAGGGGCAGTGCCCAGGTCAGCTTTTCCTCCCTGGAAGCAGAGTCCAGGCCTTGTCTACTAACCAATACATGCTTCAGAAAGTCCGTGAGGAAAACACACTGTCTGAGAAAAAACCATTACCATTTTGCCTACTGATGCTATACTGCAAGAAAAATAAGAGGCAACCACATAATGAGTTTTAAATGTGGCAAAAAAAAATCCTAATCACTCTCATTTATATAAGCTGTTTATTATGCACACCTAATTCTCATGTGGTACAAGAATGGTGTCTAGATCATTAAGTGGGTCAGTTTCCTTTTGTTTCAAAGCTAAACTGTATTCAGGTACGTCAGACTTGAAAGTTTGCTGATCCTGTGACAGGGCTGTCTGTTTTCAATTTAGGGAAAAAAGAAATCATTAGAGGAGAACGTTGGCCTAGATGAGAAAGCTAGGGAAGAAAGAGGAGCCTGGTAGGTCAGGTCCCTCGGCAACCTCCGTGATTTACTGTATGACCTTAGGCAGGTCAATTTACCTGTCTGGGCTTCCTTGCCTCCCCCGCCCCCCACTTCACCAAGGCTGGGAACCCTGGGTATTGGTTTTCAATTATTTTTCTTTAAGCAGTCGCCCCCTTCCTTTTTTTTTCCCTTCCCCAAATGAAACCTGTATGGAAGCCCAAAATATAAAGCAGGTGAAACAAGAGATGGCAAAGTCTGCCTTTGAGGTGTCTTCACAGAATGCTGGGATTCCTGGCTCATCTTATGATTTATGACATTGTAAGAATGGGGCGGGACCAGCAAGCACCCCCATGCAACTCTCATGCTTGAAGGGGGTCCCAAAATAACACCCACATGGTGGGCAGGGGCATCACAGGAGCATTTGTAGTGAATCTGGACTTAAACTTGAAGTTCCTCAAGAAAACAGGTGGAGGGAAACATTTCCTTCTGAACTTCTGAGAGTAGTGGTTAAGATGCACCCTTGGAGTTTTATCACATTCAAAAAAGTTTAGTCCAATTGATTTCAAATTGCCCTCTCCCGGATTATTGGAGAGGATGAAATGAGTTGACTTATTCTTGGTTTCAAAAGAGGCAGTTCTGAAACCTGTGGTCCCCCAAGCTCTGAGATACTAAGCCATTTGTCCTAATGGAACAGCACACACTGGAGTCTAGAATGCCACAGGAATATCACACCACTGCAAATTACTAGGTAGTACTGAATCTTTAAAAAACAAAACAAAACAAAAAAACGGAACTGAAACAAAATCATTGCCCTGTTTTTGAGAGGCACACTTGATATGAGCTAGTCAAATCGCTTTTGAGATGATTTTCCTGGAGGCAGAATTATTCTGCACAGTTAAACAGCCCTCCAGTTTCCTCCTTTGTTATAGCTCTCTATGTGTAAATACAAGGCCTATATGGTGAACTGTTTTCTCTCTCACTTAAGTTTCTGAAGACAAGGCCTTTTTGTCACGGTATGCACAAGACCAGTCAACCTTACAAAAGGAGTCATTTTCTGCTCAATTTCCCCAACTTTCCTATGATTAAAAACTTCTAACTCCAAATGCTGTTATTGTACTCTAGATTGTTTTCTTTCCCTCTGCCCCAACAAATGTTTAAATTGTCTCTACTCTGCAGGATTCCCCCCACCTTTTTTTTTTTTTTTTTTTAATGCAGTCTGACCTTGAAAACGGAGAAGCTGGCTCTCCTTTTATTTTATATGTCCTAAACTATTTTAAAATCCGGGCCCTCTGACCTTTTTACAACACTCTTCTTGTCTGACACACCAAATGCTAATCTGAAAGCCAAGAGGAGGTAAAGGGTCTGGGGGGTTGGGAAGGGGATGGAGGGAGGTACTATATATCTGGCATCCGTTCAGAAATTCAGAAAATGTTTGTGCAACCACTCCCCCAGCCAGGATCCACCGCACCCCCTGCCTTCCAGCACATTAATAAAAAAAGATGCGAGCAGATGAAATTGGAGAGCCCGGAAAGGACACCCAAGGCGGTCGTAATTATGTACCCGGAGAAGCCCAGTGATCACCATCCCAGAAGTCCAGCCCGCATCCCTCCCCTCCGACATCCACACTTCGCGATCAGGACCCCTGGAGCTCCCACCCCCCAGCCCGCAGAGATAGCGGGTTAAACTTGAAGCAGCACCGCCCATTAACGGCTGGTGTGTGACCAGCGGAAGGACCGCCACAACTTCTGCACGTCGGAGCGGCAGCGCCGTGCACCTTAGGAATCATACGTGTTCTTTCAAAAGAAAAAAAAAAAAAAAAGTACACTGAGCCCACAGGCCTGGACTACATTAACTTGTGAACCGAATCTAACACACCCCAGCAGAGTCCATCTCGCCCTCAAACAAAAAGAAAAGGTGGGGGTGGGGGGCGAAGGCACTTTACCATCCTGTCCGGAGCTTTCCAGATACTCGGTCAGGTCACAGCCGAAGGCACTGGCGGCTCCCTTTCGTTTCAGCTTCTGCTTGGCACCCTTGTTCTTCATGAGTTAGTCCCAAGAGGTTGCCCCTCCGTCTCCCCCTCCCCTGTGCGTGGCACCGCGCCTAGGCCGGTCTCCGGGGTCAGATCACGGGCTGCGGCGCGGCACTGAGGGGCCGCATCGGCACGCGGACGAAGAGCGGCCCGGGGCAGCGCGCATGGAGCCCGCGGGGCGCTGAGCCCGGCGCGGCCGCGGAGCCTGGGGTCCACGGCGCGCTTCTCCAGGGCCTCGGGGCGGGAGGCCGGGCGGAGCTGGCGGCCGCGGGCCGGCCGGCCGGAGTGTCACTTCCTCACTCGGAGTCCCGGGGACTTTCACGGGCTCCTGCGGTGTCTTCGGGTGTTTTCCTCCGCCTCGGAGGGAGGGCGAGCTCTCCTCTCCGCCTCTGCAGATGCCCAGGAGAGGACGAGCGCGCGGCGAGCGGGCAGCAGCCGGAGGGCGAGCAGACAGCCCGGGGGCTGCGTGGCTCCTCTGCCCTGCGCCCGCTGTCTTGCCTTCAGACGGCTTCGGGAACGCGAAAAACAAGCATCCTGTCTCTCTCGCCCGCCCTCACGCCTTCCTTTTTTTCCTGTCTTACAAATCCTAGGATCATCCAGCTCAGGAAATGCTGGAAGGAAGTTAGCTAGGGAGGGGGGCGGAGGGTGGAAATTTTTGGCAACTCCGCGCTGCGTGTGTATGGGGCCGGAGGAAGTAGGTGGGTGGGTTGAGGAGTGCCGGGTGGGTGCGGGGGGAGGACGCGCTCCGCCGAGAGCTGGTCGGAGGCTCTGGAGATAACTGGGCAGCTCGGGAGGAAACCGCCGCGCTCCCGGGAGGACCCGCAGCCCCAGCCGCCCGCTTCCTGCCCCACCGCGGCTCTTGCAGGACGGCGGGAGGAGGCGCGCTGGCCTTCGGGACGCAGGGTGCTAGGTGGAACTGTAAAAAAAGTCCTGCCTTGTTTTGATCCTCGTTGTCACATCTCTTTGACACTTTCTATTTTGGTGCCTGCGTTCTCCTACACAAACACTCGAAGTAGTGACAGAGACAAAGACAGGGAGTCCAGCGGAGAAACCCGATGGCGAGCGGTCTTCCGCCAGTCACTCCCATCCTCCTCTCCAGCGCCCAGGTACCCCAACCCGGTTAGCTCCCCTCCTACGCTGAGGGAAGACTGGAGGCTGCCGCCTTGTAACCGCTGCCCAAGAAATCAGATCTCTGGTTACAATTTACACACACACACGCACACCACCGCACACACGCATTATTGCAAGTTTGCCAAGTGGAAATGATTTGCGGGGTATCCAGGATTTAAGGTGACTGATATTCGAGCATAATGGGGAGAAAGGAGTCTCCCAGGCCATTTGATAATTTGTCTCGAGTTTTCAGGAGGACGTGATTTTTTTCTTCTCCAGTTAGATCTGAAATTCCTTGACTTCTGTGTACTCAGCACACAGTAAGCACTCAAATTCTTGTGATTTAACCATTTGAAGATTAAACTTCCTGTATAAATTCAAATCCATATATAGACATTCATACAGTTCAGATTGCTGATGGAAACTTTATAGTAGTTACTGAATCCCTTTACAGTCCCTTAATTCCTTATGTATCACATTGACGGTGAACTTTGACCCTTAACCTTTTGTCTTTGCCAGAGGTCACAAGTGACAGCCTGCCTTCCGAATCTCGGTCTGGCATACACAACGCTTTAAATGGGGCGCCTGGGTAGCTCAGTGGGTTAAGCCGCTGCCTTCGGCTCAGGTCATGATCCCAGGTCCTGGGTTCAAGCCCCGCGGTCCTGGGTTCAAGCCCCGCGGTCCTGGGTTCAAGCCCCGCGGTCCTGGGTTCAAGCCCCGCATCGGGCTTTCTGCTCAGCAGGGAGCCTGCTTCCTTCTCTCTCTGCCTGCCTCTCTGCCTACTTGTGATTTCTCTCTGTCAAATAAGTAAATAAAAATCTTAAAAAAAAAAAAACAAATAGTCTTTAAAAAAAAATAAATTGCATGCCAACTTTAAAGGGTTAAGAGATTTCACTTAAGAGATCTGAGTTTCTGGGCGCCTGGGTGGCTCAGTGGGTTAAGCCGCTGCCTTCGGCTCAGGTCATGATCTCAGGGTCCTGGGATCAAGCCCCGCATCGGGCTCTCTGCTCAGCAGGGAGCCTGCTTCCCTCTCTCTCTCTGCCTGCCTCTCTGCCTGCTTGTGATCTCTCTCTGTCAAATAAATAAATAAAATCTTTAAAAAAAAAAAAAAGAGAGATCTGAGTTTCTAGCTCCTCTTGCAAAAATGGGAGATACGGTAACAGGGAAAGTGCAATCCCACATGGCAAGGATTGCTGATGCCCCGCTGTGACAGCTCCCTTTCAGGTTTGCACCCACCTGTCTTTCCCCCCTTTGCACCTGCCTGACTTCTGGAGCCACTGGAGTTCCAAACCCAAGCTCTGTGTATGGGGTCTCCTTCCTTGCATTTTCCATCTGTCTCTCAGTGACACTAGCATAGCCACCGTCATCTTGGCTAGACATCTTCAAGTAACCACTGACTCATTTCTTTCCTCCCAACCCCACCTCCAGGCTAGTCCTGCCTGGACTGATGAGTCCTTCAAAATGCCTCTCCTCTGGGTTTTTTTTTTTCCACACCCCTACAGTAAGGATTGTTCACTCCTCAGTTATTAGAAAAACTCATAGCGGGATTTGCTGAGTCCAGGCTCTGCCCACTTCTTCCATCGTATGTACTAAAGGCTTAACAAACCTTCCTGAAGTATTGTTGTCATATGTCTGCTTTGTTCAAAACCAGTCAATGACTCCCTGCTTTCTAGTGCCAGGACAGCAATTTCTAAGCATTAGAGAATCTCCGGTAGGGTATTCAGTGTGATGGCTTGTTCCTCCCTTTATAGAGAAGCATTTCCATATGAGACAATAATTATTACTATTAACATTTGTTTGTTTAGGAGTTTACTTTAGTGAGCACTTTCATAATCATTCATTTCATCTATCCTACAGTGGACTTCATAATTTGACAGCAAAGGAGAGAGGCTGAAGGGGGTGCTTTTTTCCTGGGTCCAGGCTCCCAGAAGACAAAATATGGATAAATTGTCAGGTTTAAATTACCTTTTTCAATCCTTGAAAACAGTCTTTTAACTTTTCATTTTGGAGCAATTTCAGCTTATAAAATCTGCAAATAATAGTCAAAGAACTCCCATTTACCCTTCACTCCGCTTTCCCAAATATTAATATCTGCTATAATCAGAGCATAATTATCAAATTAGGAAATTTATATTGATACCATAATATTAACTAACCAACAGCCCTTATTCAATTATCAATGAATTTTTAATTACATGTAATTTTTGTTAAATGTCATCTTTCTAATGATAAAGTCCACTGGTAGTTTACAAGTAATTCTCATACACTTCATAGTGTAACAATAGCTATGTATCAGATCCCCTTAATCACCAACAAACACAGAAGTGTAGGTTGTCGCAAAACAGAGTTGCCTAGGTGAACCAGGAAAGCTGGTGACCTTGACACAGTCCTAAAATTCTTCTGTGCTTTCCTGAGGATTCCCCAGGGGGACACCACAATCCTAGATGTTTCATCCTGTAATAGCCTGAGACCTTTTCGTCCCTGATTCGTGACAAGTCATGTTAAGTTGGGTTCAAGTTGTTTAGTGTTGAGGGTTGAGGTAGTACTGATCACTGGGCAAGGCGTCCATTATGCCTGGGCTGATTAAACAAACATTTGATATACGTTCATGGGGGTTCTTTGTCTTTATTTGATAATTCCCAATAATCTACGCTTATGGTCAAAAGAACTCACAATTTAGCAAGCCAGATAATGAAGCCACATGGTAACAGCAAGACTCAGGAAGCTAGAAAACTGTCCCCCTCCCCATTTGTCCCTGTCCCCTTTCATTGCTGAGTATGCCTTATGATAAATGCAAACTTGAAGCTAGCCCTTATTCTGGACACTCTATTTTTCTTTCTCTTTCCTTCCTCTGCTTATCTCTTCCTCTTCTCATTTTTCTTTCTCCTTGCTTACCCGAAGATGTGTAGCTTTTTCTGGGTCTGCTGAGGAAAATCAGATTTGGGTTTCAAAGGGCTTATCTGTTGGGCTGGGGATTTCCTAGAAAGTAGGATTATATGGAGATTGTGTAGGAATGTTAATAGGAGAACGACTTAAGCTGTTTGGTGGTAATATAAATGATCCCTTCAGTAGATTATCATGAGACAAAAAGCCCTTTACTCACATGGAGTTCCCACCATAGAGTTTTTTGTTGTTACCCATGATTTATCTTATTTGCAACTAAGACTGGTGCCTTAGTTCAAAGTGTGCCATCTGCATCCTTCACTCACCAATGTTGGTAGTACTTTTCTCTGCTGTAAATAAATTAGATACAGAAGACAGAGAGTGGGTACTGGGAGATTTTAGTGTCACATGTGAGGTAGCCTTTTGTTTTACTTGGCCGTAAACTAGAATCAGCAATCAGCAATTTTATTTATTTTTTTCATGATTTATTTATTTCAGAGAGAGAGAGAACAGGCGTGCAGAAGTTGGGGGAAGGGGCACAGGGAGAAGGAGAGAAATGCTCAAGCAGACTTCCTGCTGAGCCCGATGAAGACCAGGGCTCAATCCCAGGACCCTGAGATGAAGACCTGAGCCGACAACAAGAGTTAATATTATGGTATCAACATAAATTTCCTAATTTTCTCTTCTCCTTTTTTATTCCCTGTTCTCAGCTTAAAAATGCTGGTCTCTTCTCTGGTGGCTGGGTGTTAGGAGCTGAATTGTGTATCCCCTGCCAGATTCATATATTAAAGCCCTAACCTCCAGTGCTTCAGAATCTGACTTCTATTTGGAGATACTGCCTTTAAAAAGATGATTAAGTTAAAACGAGGCTTTTAGGTTTTTTTGTTTTTTTTTTTTAATTTGACGGAGAGAGAGATCACAAGTAGGCAGAGAGGCAGGCAGAGAGAGAGGAAGGGAAGCAGGCTCCCTGCTGAGCAGATAGCCCGATGTGGGGCTCGATCCCAGGACTCCGGGATCATGACCTGAGCTGAAGGCAGAGGCTTTAACCCACTGAGCCACCCAGGCGCCCCCAAAACGAGGCTTTTAGAGTAGGTTCTAATCCACTCTGACCAGTGTCCTTGGGAGACGGAGAGATGAAGTTGCAGAGAGACATCAGGGACGTGAAACTCAGAGAAAAGACCATGTAAGGACATCATGAGAGGGTGGCCATCTATAAGGCAAGGAGAGAAGCCTCAGGAGAAACCAAACCTGTGACAATTCCATCCTGGACTTCTAGCCCCCAAAACTGTGAGAAAATAAACGTCTGTTGTTTCAGCCTCCCGGGCTGTGGTAGTCAGTTATGGCAGCCCTAGCAGACTAATAGATGGAGTGAGGCTCTTCTATGAGACAGACCTTGTGCCCACCCTGGGCCTGGATGCCAGTGCCCTGAGGGTCTCAAGCTAATAGAGGATGAGGATGGACAGAGCAAAAGGACTTCTAGAAAGTTATATATCCCAAGTTCTATTACTGCATTTCTCTGTGCCATGAGTTCCCAGATCTAGGTTATGCTGCCAATTGTGGCCTGTAAGTGGTCAAATGAGGAAGAATAAGCACCCCTAGTAGGGTTGGAGGAGGTCCACAATACCAGTCTCAAATCAGACAGAGCATAGTGGAAGAGAGGCCCACACGATGGCAGGGAAGGAACAGGAGCCGGAATCAGTCTCTCAGTCCTAGAAGCAGGGGCAGCTGGCTAGTGGTACGTCCTGAATCACTCCAGCTGAGCTCCCATTGCTCCACCACCTCTCTGCTTCTAAGTGGACTCCCAAGAGCAAGCCATTGCGGTGAGCAGAGCAGAGGAGGGGGTCCTTAGATGGTCCTACTCCTAGCTCAAAAGTTGAAGAGCAGACTTAGTTATGACTTATGATATTCTCTCTCTCTCTCTGAAGCATTGTCTATATTTTAGTTCCCTTTCAGTTCCTAGAATTTAACAACTGCCTTACTCAGGCAGAGAAAAAAGCATGGGGAAACCCTGCTTTACGGCCATAGTTCTGCAGCTGAGAATGCGGTTCAGTGGCTTCCCATCAACTAGGCATTTCAGGATAGAAAGGGCAAAAGTGAGGGAATAGTGAAAAAGAAAAAGACTCAGTTATATAAAAAAAATAAAGTCTTACTTATTATAATAAAATTGCATTGATCGGTGGGTTGGGGAATGGGGCAACTGGGTGATGGGCATTAAGAAAGGCACCTGATGGGATGAGCACTGGGTGTTAAATGCAATTGATGAATCATTGAACACTACGTCTAAAACTAATGATGTACTCTAAGTTGGCTAATTGAATTTTTTTTAAAGATTTGATTTATTTATTTGAGAAACAGAGATCACAAGTAGGCAGAGCAGCAGCAGAGAGAGAGAGCAGGAAACAGGCTCCCTGCTGAGTAGAGAGCCCAATGTGGGGCTCGATCCCAGGACCCTGAGATCATGACCTGAGCCGAAGGCAGAGGCCTAACCCACTGAGCCACCCAGGTGCCCCTGGCTAATTGAATTTAAATAAAAACAATTGCATTGATCAGTACCCCTCCTTATTACTTAAGAACCTCAACTTTTATTTAAAAGAGTAAATATAGGAGAAAGTAGAGTCTAAGATGACCCCAAGTTTGTAGAATCAGAGGCTGGTGGTTCAGTAGGTTGAACATCTGACTCTTAGTTTCCAAGTTGTGATGGCAGGGTTGTGAGATCAAGCCCAGCATCGGGCTCTGCACTCAGTGAGGAGTCTGTTTGGAATCCTCTCTCTCCCTCTGCCCCTCCCCCTGCTTGTGCATGTGTTCTCTCTCTCTCTAAAAAATCCTTAAAGAAATACGGGCTGGTGAGGGTAAAAATTATTTTTTACAGGAAGATAAAACTTCTTTATATGTTAAGGGCCCTACTGTAACCAAACTAAGGTTAGTTCACTCTGTGGTGAGTTACAGATAGAAACTATGTCAAGACGCCTGGGTGGCTCTGTTGGTTAAGCATCTGACTCTGGATTTCAGCTCAGGTCATGATCTCAGGGTCACGGATCGCCTTAGTCGGCTCTGCGCTGGGGGTGGAGGCTGCTTAAGATTCTTCCTCTCCCACCCCCTCTGCCCTTTCCCCCACCCTGCTTGCATACTTGAATGCTCTCCTGCGCTCTCTCTCTCAAAAGAAAGATAGAAAGAAAGGAAGGAAGGAAGGAAAGAAAACTGCAGCAGATGAGTTGTTGCACAAAGGAAACTTTATTTGCAGGAAATAAGGAAATCATGGGGAATAACTTCCAAAGCCATGACTCCCCAGCAAGGGTGAATGGTTCCTTTTATTTAGGGTTAGGATGACTATTCAGATAGGAAGGGGAGCCTTGTCATCATATGTAGAGGCGGGCATAAGCTGGCACATGAACTCGAAGGAATCATACCTCTACATAAATTGTATGTAATGTAAACAAGGCTTGTGCTCCTGCCCGAGTGGAGATTTTACTATTAGGATGACGTAAAGGTAACTTTCAGTCTTTGGGTCCATCTGGGCAAGTGTGAGTCGGGGTTAAATTCATACTGGTTTGGGTAGTCTGGGCCAGCAGGAGCTCTTTGTCTGAGCAGTCTTTATTGCTTAAGGAGAAGTTTCGTTTTCCATCACAGGATGTTATGCCCATTGGGTCTTTTGCCTGAGTTAAGAGATAAGCTGGAAAGAGGAGCTTAAGAAAAAATGCGGGACAAAAGTCAGTGAGTCCAAGCAGGTAGGCAGTAAAGGTCAGGTCTCGGGGTCCAGCCGGTGAGAGTACCAGAACTTTCAGGAGGCAATACCCTTTGTGTAAAATGCAGGATTGGGTAGGAGGGAAGAGGTTAGGCCTAGAAGTTAGATGAGACCTCTGAACACACTGTTTGAAATGATTGGAGAAAGGAGTCTTTTCCTACGAGTATTTTAGTTAGGCTCTAATTTCTTTGCATTGAATGTTGTTCCAACACAAGAGGTTTGGGAATCTTTTGTGTTTTCCTGAGTGTTTTGAAAACTGTAAGGTCATTTTGACCCAGGATATACATCGTAGCGCTACATGAGTCTTTAGTATGTCAGACACAATGAGCAAAGCAGGCAGCACAAGACCGCCTTGTCCCGCTCCACCAAGGGCGCGGGGCAGTGCCAGACAGCAGCAGGAAGCATCCTGCCTAGTCTCATGTGGCGAGACTTCACAAGGCCAGAGGGAGAGCCAAGTGCTGTGGGCTGAATCAGTAGTAGACAGACATTTGAATCTGCCCGGGGTCTGGCCTTAACCTCTGAGACTACAGTGGATCTCTTTGGCTGGGGGCCCCTGTCTGGTGGCCCAGAGGGAAGGATTCGAGAGGCTGTTCCGGTAAGCAGCAGCCCCACAGGCCTGGCTAGGTCTGTCCTGAGGATCTCACAGAGGTTCTGGGGTCCCTCTCAGCAGCTGGGTTTGGGATCATTTCTCCTACCCCACACTCTGTGTCTTTGGAGTTTGAAAGCTAAACAGAGACTTGGGTGGAAAAACCTGGACCCCTCAGAGAATTCGGGAGTCCTCGGATAGGGGATGACTTGGCTACTTGACCAATTTTAATTATGTTGGTGTTTGTTTTGTTCTGTTGCCCCTTATTCTGCCCCTGCTTCCTAATTTTACTCTGTTCCGCACCCCTTTGGGCATGGTGCCTTCTCTCTGGCTGGGAGAAAGACGATAAAAGGAGCAAAGACAGGGTTGTGAGCTCCAGCTGTCTCCCCTCGGGGTCTCTGAATACTGGAGCTGGTGATGTTCTGAGGTGGGTGGGGATCTGTCCCCGCCCCGTTCATTGTGTTCCAGAGTTTCCTGTGCATTGCCTGTAACCCTCTACCAATCTGCCAGGCGCCTTTTAACACAAAAGGGAGGAGATGGGGGAAGGGAGTGCTGAGGAAAAACATCCCTATAAATAGCCCTCTTGAACAAAATTGTTTTCCCAATACACAGTTGTTGTGAAGCCTTGATGCGCCTTAATCTACCTCTCACTCTCCTCCCAGCTCATTCCAACCTTCCTCCACATGCCTGGTGTTGCTACTCCATTCTCTCTGAGAAGGAGATGCTGTGGAGGCACTTAACGAGAGCCTCAGACCCCCACAGGCCCCTCACCAGCTCTGGGCACATGGGCTGTGGGTTCAGGTTGACTCCATTCCTGCTTCTGACACTTCTTTACCCCATGGCCTTGGTTGGGCAAATCTCGTAACCACTCTGAGGCTCAGTTGCCCCGTCTGTTAAATGAAGGTGAGGATCGCTTCCTGGAAGGGTTGTTGAGAGGATTAATTCAGGAAAGAGCCCACCACTTTGCCTGAACGTAGCTCAGTGCTCATACATAAACAGTGATTATTATTATCTTACTGAGCAATTCTTCCCTTTCCTTCATCATTATCCAATTTTTCAGGGTCTTTTCCTATTTCCTATTACAAGGATGTCCCATGTAAAACATATTTATAAGACTTTAAGTTTATTTTATTTTAATTATTTATTTTATCTTTCCTAGTTCCAACATGATTTGAGAGAATTTACTTTTGTTAGAAAAGTGGAAAAATTCTCAGGAATGGTAAAATTGTCTCTCAGTTTTTCTAACAGGAAAGGTATATTGTGGTTTGTGGGCTCTTGGGGAAGTAGTTCTGATGGTGGCTCACACTGTTAAATAACAAAAATTCAAACAAATAAATTTTAAAGCTCTACCTGGCTTTATTAAATGATTCATGGATCGGGAAGCATCCCCATCTAGCAAATAGAAAGGAGCTCCTTCAAGCCGCCTAGAAGGAAAGGTTTTTAAAGGTAGAGAGGGAACAGAAAAAAGGAAGTGATTAGCAAAGAAGCCATTGTTTTAGGCAGGGTTGCCCTCCTAAGGGGAATGGAAGGGGTCTATCAGTACATTTCCTAGTGCTGACCAGGAAATTCTCATGTTAACTGGTTAAAGGTTGCATTCCTGGGGGGTTGGAACTGCCATTAGCTTAGTTTTTAAGTGTAGGTTTGCTGGCCTGGGTCCTTAACTCACGGAGCTCCATTATGGCCTTGTGGTTTTCTTTTTTGATTGGGTCATTAGCCTACTTGAAATGTGATCGAAATTTAAGGCATTGACGCACTCTCACTTACTGCTTCAGAGTTCTCCCAGCTTTTGCTGATGTGTGTGTGTGTGTGTGTATGTGCGCGCGCACACGCACACACACACACACACACGCATGCGCGCGCTTGCACGCATGCATGCACTCATGTCCCTCACAGGTCATGACATATTTGCATCATTGCTGTGATGTTCACAGGTTATGACTTCTAGCTCACAACGTTTAGGTCCATCACCCTCTCCATTCCTCTTCTGATGTTCCCGTCTTAGGGAGACCATTTGCTTGGATGTTAGCAGCTGCAAACATACATTTAAAGCTTTTGAGAGAATATAGTGCACCCAGGAAATTAACATGACTACTAAAAGCAGGGTAATTCCCAATGTCTGGAGTACATTTTGTAGTCATGGTCTCCAAGACCCAAACCAATCAAAATCAAAGAAGTAAAAGAAAGACCCTGCTGGAGTTTCCTTTTTAAGCCCAGTGGCTTGCTTGGCAATCTTATGTAATTGTGTTTGAACTTCCCCAGAAGTGTTCATGCAGGTGCAGCCGGTGGTGCTGGCCAGAGCACAGACGCCTCCTTGCTCAGCTAAAAGATAATCAGGTGCTCTCCAATATCAAGAACAACTCTGGCCAGAAAAATCTAAGGATCTTTGTTGGGTAGCTAGTGTCTTAGCAATGGATTCTGCAGTATCTGTAAGTGTGAAGGAGAAGTTCCTGACCCTATTCTCATTTATATTTATCCCTAACCAGGGAAATAGGGCCCTTCAGAAAGGGAGCAAATCCCGAGGCATGAATATGTCCTAGTAGGTCTTTTTTTTTTTTTTTTTTTTTTTAACAAGACAATGTAAATCCAGGGGCGTTGACCCATGAGATGTCTTAATTTGCTTGTGACAATTGAGGGACACAATGGAGGACCCACTGCCGGGTCTGGCCACCAGCAACGGGGCGTTCAGAGGCCAGAGGGGAATGATAACCAGCACAGACACAGACAAAACCCTGTCATGGCACCTTCACTAACGTGGTTCTGTTAGTGGAGGGACAGAAGTTTTTTATGACAAACCCAGCCATCTGAAAGGCAAACCTCACCCCCCTTCAGCAATAGCCTGGAAAATGCGCATGATGGCATTATCTTTCCAGGGCAGGGTCAGAGTAAAAGAAAGAAGGGGAAGGAAGGGTTTCATGTTTAGTTAATATGAAGTTGATTCAGCATTTTGGGCAGAAGCACATTGACGTCAGCTACTTCTCTTCCTAGTCAGTTTGATTTGGAGATTTTCAAATCTTGTATACTAGCAGAAGTTAGGAGGAGCCTTCTTCAGCTGTGAGGTGTATGGGCAAGGTCAAGTCCCTGAGGTTGGGCTGCCATATGTTAGTGAAGAGGACCTAGTAGAGACCCTTCCAAGGAAATTCCAGAGCAGTCTTTGTTGGAGAGTTTCTAAATGCCAGCTCGTTCTATAAGCTGAAGGTGATCAGAAATCTGTTTTCTAGATTACTTGTCAGATTCCTTTCCAAGAATGTTGCTGACAAGACACATTTGCAAAAGCATTTTAGAGTAAAACAATAACTGTAAATGATAAGGGACTTAAAAGTGGCCATGGCTAAAGATCTACTAGGAGTTCACTATAATGAAATTGACATGGAAATTTGGTTATTTCTATGACATAGAACACTTTAAGTTAATCGCATATTAGGAAATATCAGGTTTCTAGGAGTTTCATACAATTTCTAGAACACTTATTTTAACAACACAAATATAGTCAAAGAAGGTTTAGCATCATTTCTTTGGCAATGTTTCCCATGTAATTTAACATACTACATAAGCCTATTTAGCTTACTATCTCTCATTTATGATGAAAACAAAACCTGGAAATGTTCCAGGGGCCCTCTGGATCTCCTCAGTTAGACTGTGGTCAAAAGACTTTGTTTTAGAATTTGATTTTTGGAAGTATGTAAAAAATAGCAAAAGATCTGAACATTTGATTAAATAGGATCACAGATGGTTATGAGGCAATACCTAAATATCCGTTTAATCTAAGTGACAATAAAAGATTTTATTTTATTTATTTTTCTTTCAGATTTTATTTATTTATTTGATAGAAAGAGATCACAAGCAGGCAGGCAGAGAGAGAGGGGGAAGCAGGATCCCAGCCAAGCAGAGAGCCCGATGCGGGGCCTGATTCCTGGACCCTGAGATCATGACCTGAGCCAAAGGCAGAGGTTTAACCCACTGAGCCACCCAGGCGCCACAATAAAAGATTTTAAAGGCAAATGCAGATGGTTATATATTTGTGAACAAAGTTTAACTCTTTTAATATTAAGACTCAATTTTCTTAAGTAATCAAAGACCTGATAAACATAAGAAATTATTTTGACAAAGCATAGAATCCTTGTTTTCTAAGCAGGTAACTTCAAAGGTAAAGAAAAACTATTGTTTACAATTTCTTATTAAGAGCAGACCAGTAGTTCAAGAAAACTCTGTCCTCTTATCAAAGAGAAAACAAAATTTTAATTTTGCATCAGTGTACTTTTGATATTAAAACTCATGTACCTAACTAAATTTAGTTTAATCCTAAATCTTAATCTTTAATCTTAAATCTTAAATATTAAACTTTCTTTTTACGTTCAGATTTTGTCTTAAGTTTTCCCTCTTCAAACAGCCAGCTTCACTTTAGGACAAAATTACTTTCTTTTCACTCAACAAAAATGCATTTCCATTTCTCATACACTGAAAACACACATCTTACTTTTCTTGCATACAGAGATGTTTCTATCATTATTTCTAATAGCTTTAACCACATGTATTAATTAGAATTCCTAACCTTTAGAAACTAACTTCTAGTGGAAACTAAGAAGTAAGAAATTGTGAACCGTTACACCAGCATTCTTTAGATAAATTTATGAATACATTTTATAATTTCTAGAAATGTGCTTCTTCATTATACATCTCTGAATAAAGCGCAGAACATGTTTATCAACAGATAAAGATTTAACTTTAGTTTCTTTATAATAAGGAAACCAAAAGTAAATAATGTTCAATAATCAATATTTTCACTATATTATCTTATTTGGAAATTATTTAGATATTTAATGAATTTAACTTATCCCTTAATGAAACTTAGATTTCAGGTTACCAGAAAGATTTGGGGGAAATTATTTAGAAAGTTTATCTAAAATCTTTTTATCTTATTTACATCTATTTAGTTTACTTGTTCTTATGTCTAGGTTACTCATAAAAACTTCATGACACACTAGACAAAGTCAACCATTATTCTAAGTTATTTTTTCTGGCAAATTTTCAACAAAAATAATATGAACTTTTATGACTTTCAGTAAATCCAGGCAGAATAAATGTTTTATATTTAAAGCTGATAACTCTAAAGACATGTCAATTGTAGTCAAACCAACAACCTTAAATTTGCTTTAATACTGAATATTTTTCCAGATCATGTAAATCTGAAAAACATTTGGATTAGTTTAGATCTTTCTGAAATTTTTAGAATGCCCAAACCTTCAAGTGTTTGCTTTCAAACCAACTACAAGGGGCTGTTTTACAAATTAATTTTCATTTTTTTTTAAATTATTTTATTTATTTGTCAGAGACAGAGGGAGAGAGAGTGAGCGAGCACAGGCAGACAGAGAGGCAGGCAGAGGCAGAGGGAGAAGCAGGCTCCCTGCCGAGCAAGGAGCCCGATGTGGGACTCGATCCCAGGACGCTGGGATCATGACCTGAGCCGAAAAGGCAGCCGCTTAACCAACTGAGCCACCCAGGCGTCCCGTACAAATTAATTTTATCAATACCACCCAGAGGTAGAAAAATATCTCCCCTTTATAACATACATACATTGTACCATGTATGTGTACACACACACACACACACACACACACACACTCACACACAAACAGATTTTTAAGATCTGTATTTATCCCTGGAATTAATGTTAAGAGGTTGTGGTACAGATCAGACGCAAGAGCCCTTTTAGCAGTTTGTATTTTTAAAAATTTCTAATTTTTTCCCTTTTGTCTCAGATGATTGTGGGTTGCGTTTACATTTCAAAGACATAATAAGATATATAATTTTAGGAGACCAAGAAAGAGGGACATCTGGGGGGCTCAGTCAATTAAGCAGCTGCCTTCTGCTCAGGTCATGATCTCAATGTCCTTGGATCGAGTCTGTCATCAGGCTCCTTGCTCAACGCGGAGTCTGCTTCTCTGTCTCCCTCTGCCTGTCACTCCCCCTGCTTGTGCTCTCTCTCTGACAAGTAAATAAATAAAATCTTAAAAAAAAAAAAAAAAAAAGGAGACTGAGAAAGAATATAAATTACCGGGTGCCTGGGTGGCTCAGTGGGTTGGGCCGCTGCCTTCAGCTCAGGTCATGATCTCAGGGTCCTGGGATCGAGTCCCGCATCGGGCTCTCTGCTCAGCGGGGAGCCTGCTTCCTTCTCTCTCTCTTTCTGCCTCCTTATGATCTCTGTCTGTCAAATAAATAAATAAATAAATCTTTAAAAATATATATATATAAATTACCCCAAGAAGGACTTTGGTTTCTTAAGGCCAATAATCTACATGATGTTTGGGGTAAATAGGGGAAATTTGTGGATTGGTAAAAGGTGAACTTTGGATGGCCTTTATGGTCATGTAAAATCAATTCAGAGGACAACTTAGAATGAGTATTCAAATAAAGGAGTGTAAAAAGGGACGCATAAAGAATTACATCCGTTTTACAGCTTTTTGTACTTGGTACCTCTCGTGTCTTTAACATTTGATCTTAGCCAAAAGGCTGAGAAGCGAGTCTCTTGTGTCTTTTACATTTTTATTCATCAGCTTTTTGCAGCAAAACTTTCAATGAAGCTATTTTGGAATTTCAAAATCTTTTGGAAGCTTCTGTTTGCTGATTAAAACAGGTATTTCATTCTACCTCCTTTGGGAACACTTGCTTTTAGTGCCCTTCTTAAATGTTCTTATCTAATTTCAACATTCCCCATAATGTTTAATGTTTGTTTAAAATTATAATTTTAGGTTGTTTTTAGTAGGATTTTGTCATTTTTGCAGATGATCTTCAACTTCCAGGACTTTAGTTCTTGGACAGGACATAAACAGGGGTGCTGGAGAGTGGTAGGCTCAGTTCTTTGGATGTAAAGGAGCCCATTTCTTTTAGGTAGACTTTAGGATTTCTCAGATTTCTAATACCTAGAAGAGGGACAAGCTGTAGGTTGGGAATTGTGGAAAATGTTTTATAGCATACCTCACTGCATGAGGTTTTCTTGAAGTTGGCAGATCAATTCAACCTGTTTTCTGGCCAAATTATCCTATCATGGGAGTCTTTTTGAGGTGGTAAGTACTCTAACAGGCTTAAAATGCTTGACCCTGGCTCACCAATTTTTGCTCCTTCCTGGATTCTGAGATTCCGTTAGCAATACCTTTTATTTATACAAAACAAGACAAACAAACATGTGCACCTTAATATATCGGCAGTAACCAGGAGACGTTAGAGCACCCTGCCCACAGGAAGGCCCTCTGCATACCACTACCGATTCCCGTGGCATGTTGGGCTGCACAAGGGATGGATCCAGCAAACCCCAAGGCATGAGAACTGTAGCTGCCACCAACAGTTCCCAGCATGGAATCCAGGGACAGAGCTATGTAAGGTCTTGGGGTTTTCTACTCGGGGAATTGGGGTCTGAACATGTGGCTTGGTTTCTGGCTGTCACTTCTGCCAGCTGTCCTGGGCTCCAGGCAGAGCCATCTGCCAGCTTGAGCTGCCGTGCCCTGTAAAGGAAAGCCAATTAGATCCAAAGCTCAAAGGCAAATAGAGCAGAGCTCAACCAAGAGGAACTCACCAAGGGTCCTTGGAGCCGGTGAGAAAGACAGCAAACTCAGAAGTATCCACAGAAGGCCACACCTGTGTTTCCTGTTCCTGAATGCTGCCAGGTGAGTTCACTCTGGATCCTGGTACTGCCACCAAATCGGGTAAGCCACAAAAATTCAAACACTAAAATGTAAAGATCTAATGTACTTTATTAAATGATTCATGGATCGGGAAGCATCCCCATCTAGCAAATAGAAAGTTCAAGTCGCCTAAAAGGAAAGATTTTTAAAGGTAGAGAGGGAGCAAAAAAAAAAAAAAAAAAGAAAAAAGGAAGTGATTAGCAAAGAAGTCATTGTTTTAGGCAGGGTTGCCCTCCTAAGGGGAATGGAAGGGGTCTATCAGTACATTTCCTAGTGCTGACCAGGAAGTTCCCATGTTGATTGGTTAAAGGTTGCATTCCTTGGGGGGTTGGAACTGCAGTTAGGTTAGGTATTAAGTCTTGGTTTATTAACTTGGGACTTTAACTTAAGTAGCTCCATTATGGCCCTGCGAGGTTTTTTTTTTTTTTTTTTAAACACACTTTTCTTGAATCTCTGGTGTCCCCAGACCTGTTTTTATTTCTATCTTGGGAACACGATATGCAAAAATTAGTTTGAGGACAGGAGTTATAATGGGTTACAGATATAAGTTATCCTCAGTATATAATTCTACCCCTAAAATTGTGAATATTTGGAAATTGGATAATGTATTTCTTTGTTTATTATGCATGTATTTATATATAATTTAATATAAATTATATATATATATTTTCTTTTTAACGAAGTCATGGAGGTTGTTGTTGGTGGGGAAATGTTACCAATTTGTAACAAAATTCACATTTGAAAAATCTTATCTTTCTTTCAGGGAACGTTCTGCTTTATTCAATCCTTGATACACAAGTAGTTAATTCTCCATACTGATCTTGAAAGAAGCTAGTAGAATGTACACAAATCTCAACTTGTGCACTCTTTCAAAGATGTGTGTGTGTGTGTGTGTGTGTGTGTGTGTGTATCTACCTATCATCTATCCATTTTATATTGATTGGATTGCATGCGAATCCTCTCTGATTCCTGATTATTTATAGCAGTCATAGGTGTCTGCTCTAATTCTAGGTATTTAGCAGAACTTCCTCAATTGAATATCTACTTAGGGATTTAAAAATAAAAGATTTTATTTATTTATTTGACACAGAGAGAGAGAGAAAGAGAGATGACATTTAGGCAGAGCAGCAGGCAGAGAGAAAGAGGGAAGCAGACTCCCTACTGAGCAGAGAGCCCGATGTGGGGCTCAATCCCAGGACCCTGAGATCATAACCTGAGCCGAAGGCAGAGGCTTTAACCCTCTGAGCCACCCAGGCGCCCTGGGATGTTTTAAAACCCTTTAGATTAATATGCACTTGCCTGGATTTACTTTTAAAAATGATGCTCCCTAAACCCCCACACTTCCCAGACAGTCCTGATTTCAAACATTCTGTCCCAATGTCAAACCATATGCTAAAAGAGAGATCCTAATTTTTTTGTTGTTGTTTAAAGATTTTATTTATTTATTTGACAGAGAGAGAGATCACAAGTAGGCAGAGAGGCAGGTGGGCAGGGGGAAGCAAGCTCCTTGCTGAGCAGAGAGCCCAATGCGGGGCTCCATCCCAGGACCTTGAGACCATGACCTGAGCTGAAGACAGAGGCTAAACCCACTGAGCCACCCAGGATCCCCGGGATCCTAATTTTTGCTTTGGAAAATATGGCCAATGTTCTGAGTTGAATAGTGTCCCTTCAAAAATCATATGTTGGGCTTCTAAATCCCAGGAGCTCAGAAGGTGACCTTCCTTTGGAAATAGGATGGTTTTGATATAACTAATTAAGTTAAGATGTGGACAGACTGGCATAAGATGGGTCCCTAATCCAATATGACTGGCGTCTCCTACTTGAAAGGCAGAAATGTGGTCACAGACAAGCACACAGGGAGAATGCCAAGTGAAAACAGGGCAACAATTGGAGTGATGTTAGGACTGCCAAGGATTGCCACGGAACTACCAGAAATGAGGGAGAAGCATGGAACAGATTTACTTCGCATCCCTTCCAAAGAACCAACCCTGCCAACACTTTGATCTTGACTTCTAGCCTCCAGGACCCTGGTAATGTCTGTTGTTTAGTAAATGTCTGTTGTTTAAAGCACCCAGTTTGTGGTACTTTGTTATGGCGGCCCTACCTGACTAATGTAGCCGACATAGTTAATGAGCAGTGCTAGCCCCCACGTCCTGCCTTGAAACCTGTTCTTCTTAGGGCCAAGTAATCTCAGAGGATGTCTCTTGGTGGAGCCCCGAGAGAATATCTGAATCTCTAACTGGCATTGGTATCAAGCAATGAAGGCTCATTTCAAAGGAGGTCAAAGAGAATAGTTACAAAAATACCTGCTTGTAGATGATGGTGGGATATAGAAGGTGGGGGGACTTCTTCCCATGAATTTTAATGTTTTTCAAGAACTATTCTTGGAACGCCAGAGAAAGGGAGCTCTGTGGGCCCCCTCTAACAGCACTACCACCTCCCTGAGCAGGTCTCTCTGGATCTGGCCCCTTGTTTCTCCATCCCATCCACACCTCTGCAAGGGGTTCAGTGTAGGAGTTACCTCCCTTCTATAGTCCATGACCCAAAGGCTGGAATTTTTAAGAGAGTCTGCAGTCTGACTGTTTACCCTCAACATTTATTCACTTATTCAAGCTGTCAAATTCACTGTGTGTCCTCTATATGCCAGACATGAGGTTTGGTGCTGAGGACACGAGGCTGGAAAGACACCAACCACGGAGGGCTCACTCTGGTGGTGGAAGAGCCAGGCACACCGCCAGTTGCCAAATCGTGAGATAAATGACATAATGGGAACATTGAAATGGGAGGGCCTGATTCCTGGTAAAGCCGGAGTAAGCACCTTTGATGAGGTGATTGTGGGGGAGACCTGAAAGCTGACTACTTGTTCCTGCAGATAATAGGGGTGAGGATTTTCAGGATAGCGAGGATAGCGTTTCTAGAGACTTGGAGGTGAGTGAGCCCAGAACGTGTTTGGGGTATAGAAACAAATTACAGTTCTTGGGTATGGGAGAGACTGGTGGCGTATCCAGGTTGCGCTAGTTCAGAGCTGATCCTGTAAGGGGTGGCCACTGGAGAATTTTGAGCAGGAGAGTGTCACCTAAGGCTGGCAGTGATGTGGGAGTCGAGGGAGGAACAGAGGGAGGTGGCAAAACTAGGGGGAAGGGCACTAGCATTCCTCTTTGGCTTTTTTCCTTTCATCCTAGAGAAGGATAGAGATGCATCCCAGTTAATGCCTAGCTTCCGGAGTTAAACCACTTGGGGTCAAATCCTGGCCTTGCTACTTGCTTTAGTCCTGCAATTAATTCATACTGCAGCCTCATTATGAAATCAGATGACCTAATAAGGGAATTTAATATACCTGCATTATTACTGTATTTTGGCTGGAAACTAAGTCTGATTTTAGAAACTGTGGACCTATAAATTCAGACTCTATTTCTAGAAAATATTGTAAGACAATCACCACAAAGTCAACTTGTATACTTCTTAACCTGTATATAATATCTTGGCCTTATAGGAATTTGGCTTGAATTATTAAAATGCCCAGAAGGGGCATCACAGTGATTGTTAGCATTTGAAATGTGGGTTTGCCATCTAGTGGGCATCTTTGAGTGTGTATGCATTATATACACACACGTACAACATATATACACAAACACAGAGTTTCCATCCGTGGTTCTTCCTCTCAGTGCGTCCTCAACACTGAAGGTCAAACAGTATTTTGGACACATTACTGTTTGTAGAAGTGTCTTAGTTTATATCTGTCAGGTCGTGTGAATGTTTTATTATGTGTGTGCTTATACACAGAGTCAGGAATAATAGCATGATGGAGGGTTCTTTCAAACTATACGTACTCCTCCACTTGGCTATTTCCAATTTGAGAATTACTGATCCAGAAAAGAAGGTAGAAAGATATATTGTCACCATAAAGGCTTAGTGCCTGCTCCCTAGTAGATACTCAGTAAACATTAACTTCCTTCCTCTTCTTCTCCCGCTCTCTCTCCCATAAAAGCTCAATTCCAAATTACAATTCAACAGTAATATGTGCATTTGGTGGGTAAAGTGTTACTATGTGTGAAGCACTTCATTGTCTGCCCCAATACAAAAATGTATAAGACCCAGCTCCTATCTTTAGGATGCCTACAGGAGGAAATGCAAAGCTTCATGAGAAAATTCCAGCAGAATATGTCTCAAATGTTTGTTCGAGGCAGATCTTTTAGAAATTAGAATTGGAGGGCGCCTGGGTGGCTCAGTGGGTTAAGCCGCTGCCTTCGGCTCAGGTCATGATCTCAGGGTCCTGGGATCAAGTCCCGCATCGGGCTCTCTGCTCAGCAGGGAGCCTGCTTCCCTCTCTCTCTCTCTCTCTGCCTGCCTCTCTGTCTACTTGTGATCTCTCTCTGTCAAATAAATAAATAAAATCTTAAAAAAAAAAGAAATTAGAATTGGGTTTTCTTTTTTTTTTTTTTTTAAGATTTTATTTATTTATTTAAGAGAGAGAATGAGCGAGGAGAAGGTCAGAGGGAGAAGCAGACTCCCCATGGAGCTGGGAGCCCGATGCGGGACTCGATCCCGGGACTCTGGGATCATGACCCGAGCCGAAGGCAGTCTTCCAACCAACTGAGCCACCCAGGCATCCCTGGATTTTCTTTTAGGAATAACATTACAGTGATGCTAGTTTTCCCAGACTAAGAAGAAAGACCCTTGTGGCAAGTTCTGAAATGGATATAGGCGAAGCTTGATTTATATTTGAATGGGCAGATACTTAGAAGAGAATGGGTCCACAAAGGAAAGGGGGAAAAGTGGTGAGTAAAGGAGACCAGGAACAGTGTGGGTTGTGTTTTGTGGAAGTTTCAAGAGAAGGAGGATAGAAATTTGGGAGCAGCTACCATATGGTGTGAGATATTCAGAGAAGGTCAGAGAAAGAAGATTTTAAGAGGTTTTGTTATATATTATGAATGGAATCCCCTTTTGATGTTTTCATGACAGTGCTGTAAAGATTTAAATTGCTTTACTGTTATTTTTGGATGCGGGTTAGTGTTTCTCTGGAAAATACCACCGTGTGGCAGGCTGTGAAGTGGCTTAGCTTTATCTGGAAAACATAAATGGTCAGACCATAAAACTTTAAAATAGATACATTATATTTTCCTTATGTGCCTGAAATCTAAAATCAAACAAAACTAAAATGATGAATTTGTATAAAGAATATCTATTATAAAAGTAATACATGCATTTTGTTACCAAATTCAAAAGGTACAGAATGGTATGAAATGGACAAAAAGTAAATGTTTCCTGCTTCATTTCTCAAACCTCTCCTTCACACCCATGTCTTACCACCTTCAAGAGTTTGCTTTTAATTCTTTCATTAGTTAGTATTATAATTGTGAACTCTGTGCTCATAACACTTTTTTTTTTTTTTTTAGATTTTATTTGTTTATTTGAGAGAGAGAGAGAGAGAAAGCACGAGAGGGGAGAAGGTCAGAGGGAGAAACAGACTCCCTGCTGAGCAGGGAGCCTGATGCAGACTTGATCCTGGGACTGGATCCTGGGACTCAATCTTGGGAGTGGATCTTGGGAGTGGATCTTTGGACTTGATCCTGGGACTCCTGGGATCATGACCTGAGCCAAAGGCAGATGCTTAACTGACTGAGCCCCCCTCCACTTCCCTATCCCCACCCCAGGAACCCCAACACTTTCTTGATTTATTTCCTTTATTTGGTGTTCATTAACCCCATATTATGAATGATGAGAAACACATCTTGTTGAGATACTCCGTTGCTCTCTCCCTCCATGTGCTTTCTTAATTAAATTATTTCCCATTTTTCTATTGTTTATCATTACAATTTTTTTTAAGTAGGCTCCACGCCCAATGTGGAACTTGAACTCACAACCCTGAGATCAAGAGTCTCATGCCCTACAGAGGCCAACTACATGCCCCATCACTGTAAATTTAAATACCGTGCTTAACCTTTGAATTCTTATTCTATCAATATAGGTTGTAACTCTTGATTCACTCTGAAGTAGTATGAGAAAAATAGCACCCTCGAACTAGTCTTTACCCCCTCACTGCCGCCCAATGCTCCTAGCCACCACCCAGTTTCTCTCTTCTCTACCTTTACATTTACAATGTTAGGGTTTATAGCATTTGCCCTTTTTTCCTGTTAATATAATTAATTTTTCTGCATTTTATCTACTGATTGATTCTAAGGATTGAGATCAATAAATTAGTTTATGATGTATAGTTTATGCTCATGCAAATATTATTTCCTACAGAATACAGGGTGATGTGCTCAGAAGATAACCTACTTCCACATCTCTAAACCAGAGTCACTCAAAAGAGAATGAAACAAACATCAAGGGTGACTGGATTCTTCTTTCCTGTACTGCCTAACTTGCTCAGATCGTATCACATAGTTTGCCTCATATTTCATGCTATTTTTTAAAAAACTTTTTGTTTTACTTAGAGTTTGCAATTGATTCTCTTTTTAAATTTTAATTTAAATCTTTTTAAATTTTGAATTTTTAAAAAATATGCTTTTCTCATTAACATAGCTAAGAACTTCCAGATTTTAATTATATGACTTTTTATTTTTTTTGTGGAGAAGTAATAAATGTACATACTACATAGTTTAAAAGGAAATAATAGATATATAGTAAAAAGTTACTCTTCTTTTCACACTTGTCCCTCAGCCATTCAGTTCTTCTTTCTAGAAGTAACTACTCTTTTTAGTTTTTATGTATTATCTCTGAGATATTTTATGCATTTACAAGCATACAAGTATATTTGGGTCTTATCAATGGCAATTAGTTTCTGATTCAGCTATGACAAATGATACTTTATTGAATATCTTTGTGGACACATATGCTGGAATATCTGTAGAATAAATCTCTAGGGAAGAATTGTTGGGTCAGAGGTAATGTGCATTTTTTAAGGTTTGATAATATTGCCAAATTGTCCTCAATGGAAATCATACCAATTAACATTCTTACTAGCTAAGGTAAAGATTGCCTGGGGCTCCTGGGTGGCTCAGTGGGTTAAGCCTCTGCCTGCGGCTCAGGTCATGATCCTTGGGTCCTGGGATTGAGCCCCGCATCGGGCTCTCTGCTCCTCGGGGAGCCTGCTTCTCCGTCTCTCTCTGTCTGCTTGTGATCTCTGTCTGTCAAATAAATAAATAAAATCTTTAAAAAAAAAAAAAGAGTCCTTGCCACCAATTCTCTCAGTGTAGTTTTTTTATTTTTTATTTTTTTTATTTTTTTAAAGATTTTATTTATTTATTTGACAGACAGAGATCACAAGTAGGCAGAGAGGCAGGCAGAGAGAGAGAGGGAAGCAGGCTCCCTGCTGAGCAGAGAGCCCGATGCGGGACTCGATCCCAGGACCCTGAGATCATGACCTGAGCCGAAGGCAGCGGCTTAACCCACTGAGCCACCCAGGCGCCCTCTCAGTGTAGTTTTAATTGGCATTTGAATTTCATTTATTTTATAAGTAAGAATGAGGATCTTCTCATAAAATAAGGATGCCTTTACATTTTCTTAACTACAAGTTGTTACTTCATATATTTTTCCTGTTTTACTATTGGTTTGTTGAACTTTCTCACTGACTTGTAAGTGTTGTTTTTTTACACTAAAGAAGTTAATCTTTTATCTGTAATATTACTTATGCTTTCCCCAAATTTGCCTTTTAACATTTTTTATGTTTTTGCCATGCAATTAAAAAAAAATTTGAAATGTATCCATGTATTCTTTTGTAATTTATAAGTATCGATCATGTTTATAAAGGAACCCTCCACTTATAGATTATAACAACATTCTCCCATGTATATCAAATAGTGCTGTGCACGATTTGATAAGTTTTGGCATATGCATATACATGGTCATAGGATGGTTCTATTAATTTTTAAAGAAATCTCCATACTGTTTTCCACTGTGGCTGCACCAACAGTGCATGAAAGTTCCTTTTTTCCCCACATCCTTACCAACGAACACTTGTTGTTCCTTGGGTTTTTTATTTTAGCCATTCTGACAGGTAGGGGGTGATATCTCTCTGTGATTTTGATTTGTGTTTTCCCAGTGAGGAGTGATGCTGAGCCTTTTTTTCATGTGTCTGTTGGCCATCTGGGTGTCTTTGGAGAAATGTCTGTTCATACCTTCTGCCCATTTTTATTTTATTTTATTTTTTTTCTTTTTATAAGATTTTATTTATTTATTTGACAGAAAGAAATCACAAGTAGGCAGAAAGGCAGGCAGAGACAGAGAGAGAGGAGGAAGCAGGCCCCCTGCCAAGCAGAGAGCCGATCCCAGAACCCTGAGATCATGACCTGAGCCGAAGGCAGAGGCTTAACCCACTGAGCCACCCAGGCGCCCCTGCCCTTTTTTTAATTGGATTGTTCTTCTAACTCATGAACAAAGCTTACAATTCTAATCATTTAGGTCTCTTGTTGTTCTGTGGGTATTGAGTTGTACGAGTTCTTTGTATATTTTGGATACTAACCCTGTATTGGACATGTCATTTGCAAATGTCTTCTGCCATTCTGTAGGCTGTCTTTTAGTTTTGTTGATTATTTCATTTGCTATGTAGAAGCTTTTTATTTTGACATAATTTCAATAGTTTATTTTTGCTTCTGCTTCTCTTGCTTAGGAGACATATCTAGAAAAAAGTTGCTCTAGCCAATGTTGGAGAGATTATGCCTATGCTCTCTTAAAGGATTTTTATGGTTTCAGGTCTTATGTGTAAGCCTTTAATCGATTTTTATTTTATTATTGTATATGGTGGAAGAAAGTGGTTCAGTTTCATTCTTTTGCATATAGCTGAACATTTTCCCCAATGCCATTTGTCAAAGAGACTGTCTTTTTCCCATTGTGCATTCATTCCTCCTTTGTTGAAAATTAATTGATCTAGAATTGTGGGCTTATTTCTGGGTTTTCTGTTCTATCCCATTGATCTGTGTGTCTATTTTTATACCAGTACTATACAATTTTAATTACTACTTTACAATACCTGAAATCTGGAATTGTGATAACCCCATTTTTCTTTTTCAAGATTACTTTGGCTACTCAAGGTCTTTGGTGGTTCTGTACAAGTTTTAGGATTATTTATTCTACTCCTTTTTAAAAAGTAATCTCTACACGAAATATGTGGCTCAAACTCATCACCCTGAGATCAAGACTGAGCCAGCCAGTCAGGCACCCCAGGATTGTTTGTTCTAGTTCTGTGAAATTGCTCTTTTTGTTTTGATAGGATTGCATTAAATCTGTAGATTGCTTTAGGTAGTATAGACATTTTAATGATAATCTGTTTTTCCAATCCATGAGTGGATTGGAATGTCTTGAAGAAATGTCTTGCCATTTCTTAACATCATCTTGAATTTCTTTCATCAGTGTTTTATAGTTTTCAGAGTGCAGGTCTTTCTCCTCTTTGGTTAAATTTGTTCTTAGCTATCTTAACTGTTTTGGGTACAATTATAAATGGGATTGTTTTCCTAATTCACTTTTTGCTTCTTCATTAGGAGCGTATAGGAATGCAACTGATTTCTGTACTTTGGTTTTGTATCCTGCAGCTTTATTGAATTCATTTATCTGTTCTAGTAGTTTTTTAGGTGGAGTCTTTAGGATTTTCTATACATAGTATCATGTCATCTGCAAATTTGTGAGAGTGCTTGTTCCTGGCCAATTTGGATGCCTTTTATGTCTTTATGTTTTCTAACTGCTGTGCCTAGGACTTCCAGTACTATGTTAAATAAATGTGGTGAGAGTGGACATCCTTGTCTTATTCCTGACCATAGAGGAAAAACTCTCAGTTGCTCCCAATCGAGTATGAGCTTGGCTGTGTTTTTTTCTCATACAAAGCCTTTATTGTGTTGAGGTATGTTCTCTCTAGACCTACTTTGCAGAGGGTTTTATCATGAATGGTTGTTGTACTTTGTCAAATGCATTTTCTGGACCTGTTGAAATGATCATATGTTTTTTATCCTTTCTCTTATTGATGTGACGTATTGTGTTAATTGTTTTGTGGATAGTGAGCCATACTTGCATCCCGGGAATAAATCCCAATTGATTGTGGTATATGATTTTTTAAAATTAATTGTTGGGTTCAATTTGCTAATATTTTGTTGAGATTTTTGCATCTATATTCACGAGAGATGTTGGCCTATAATTCAAAATTTTTTGTGGTGACTTTATCTGGTTTTAGTGCTTTTCCATTTTCTAAATAGTGTTTTTCTTAGAGCAGTTTTAATTCTTGAAGTCCACTTCAAAAGGTTTCCTTCTATATTTTCTTTTAGACATTTTATAGATTTAAGTTTTACATTTAGGCTTTTCATTCATTTTGAGTTAATTTTTGTACATGTTAAGATGAAGTTGTTTTGTTTGTTTGTTTTGACAGACTATCTAGTTGTTCAAGCACTATTTATTGAAAAGACTATCCTTTCTCTGCTCAATTACATTTGTGCCCTTGCCAAAAGTCATATTTACATGACTTTAGCTTTGGAATCATTAAAAAAAATTTTTGTTGTTAAGTAAAATCTACTCAAACTCATGACCCTGAGATGAAGAGTCACATGTCCTACTGACTGAGCCAGCCAGGTGCTCCTATTCCATTATATTCCATTAATCTATCCATCTTTATGCTTATATTACGCTGTTTTAATTATGGTAGCCTTATGGTAATTCTCAAAATCATACAGTATTCTTTTCCAAAATTGTTTAGGAATTCTAGGTCCTTTGCATTTCATTATGATTTTCAGTTTGTCAGTTTCTGGGAAAAGAAAAACATGCTGAGATTTTTGTTAGAAATGCATTGAACACACATCAATTTGGGGAGAGTTGACATAATTTTGAGTCTTATGACCCATGAACAAAGCTTACAATTCTATACATTTAGGTCTCTTGAATTTCTTTCAGCAACGTTTTGTCATTTTCAGTTTAATACCTTTCACATCTTTTGTCACATTTATCCTTGTCTTTCATATTTTTTGATGCTATCTTAAAATTTCCATTTCCAATTTTTCATTGCCAGTACATAGAATTCAACTCTGTTTTATATATTAATGTTGTATCTTGTATCTCTCCAAACTCATTAGTTTTTGTAGGATTTTTTGGTATATTACACGGGAATTTCTACAGAGACAATCACGTTATTTACGAAAAACACCATTTTTCTTCTGGTTTCATCTGGTTTTTCTTTTTAGTTGACTAATATTTTGAATTACATTGATTGATTTTTGAAGGGTGGAATCCCTCTTGGGATGAATCCCCTTTGATCATGTTGTAGTATCCTTTTTATATATTGTTTAATTTGTTGAAATTATGTTTAGAGTTTTTCTATCTATTATAATGTTGAATAGAAGTGGTGACAGAAGACACCTCCCTATCTTATTCCTGATTTTACTGGGAAAGCATTCAGTCTTTCACCACTGAGTATGATGTTAGTTGTCAGTATTTTGTAAATATCTTTTATCAGGTTGAAGAAGTTCTCTCATGTCCCTAGCTTGCCAAAAATTTTTATTAGGAATAAATATTAGATTTTGCTGAATGTAGCATTTGCAACCTATGGGATGATTGTGTGGTTTTTCTCCTTTGATTTGTTGATATGGTGAATTACTGTTTGATTTTTTAAATAAAGTTTTTATTTATTTATTTGACAGAGAGAGACATAGCAAGAGAGGGAACAAAAGCAGGGGAGTGGGAGAGGGAGAAGTAGACCTCCTGCCAAGCAGGGAGCTAGATGTGAGGCTCTGTCCCAGGATCCTGGGATCATGACCTGAGCTGAAGGCAGACCTTAACAACTGAGACACATAGGTGCCCCTACTCTTTGATTTTTGAACATTAAACCAATTCTGCAATTTTAGGATGAACCCACCCTACTTGGTCATGTTGTGTTATCCTTTTTTATGCCATTGAATTCAGTTTGCTGAAGTTTTGTTTAGATTTTTTTGGTGGTGGGGGGCTTCTATATGCATGGGAGATATTAGTCTAGAGTTTTGTTTCTGGAATATCTTTGGGTTTAGAATTAGGGTAATACTGGCCTCATAGAATGAGTTGGGAAGTACTCCCTTTTCTTCAACTTTTTGGGAAAACTTTGTGTAGAATTAGGATTATTTCTTCCATCTATAAAATTAGTACAAATACTAATTTCTAGAAAGTTAGTATTATTTGTTTTAGCTATGTAGGCCTGGAATTTTTGTGTGGGAAGGTTTTTAAGTATAATTTCAGCTTCTTTAATAGATAACAGACTTTTTAGGTTATCTACTCTTTTGTGATCTGTGGTAATTTATGTCTTTCAAGGAGTTTGTCCATTTTATCTATGTCATGGAATTTATTGACATGAAGTTATTATCGTTCATAATAATCTATTTTTATCCTTTTTTTTCCACTTCAGACATAATATGTTGTAGTCATAACAAGGTTTGACTTGTCAAAAAAACATTGTGAATACTCAGTCATCACACTTATGAACTATAAAAAGACCTACTTTTATCCTGAATACCTGTAGAATATGTGGTAATGTCAACTCTGTATTCCTGATATTGATAATTTATCTTTTCTTCTTTTTTTAACTGATTAATATAGCTAAAGCTTAGTCTGTTCTATTGATTTTCTGAAAAAACCAGCCTTATTTGATTCTCTCTATTGTTTTCTTCTTTTCTAGTTCATTGGTTCCTGCCTTGGTCTTTATTACTTTCTTTAGTCTGCTTTATGTAATTTCTAGGTTTGTAAGGTAGAAAGAAGCTGAGATCACCGATATGAGACCTTTTTTTATTTTTTTTTTTCCTCCTTTTCAAAGATTTTATTTATTCATTTCACAGACAGAGATCACAAGTAGGCAGAGAGACAGGCAGAGAAAGGGAAGGAAGCAGGCTCCCCACTGAGCAGAGAGCCCAATGTGGGGCTCGATCCCAGGACCCTGGGATCATGACCTGAGCCGAAGGCAGAGGCTTTAACCCACTGAGCCACCCAGGCGCCCAAGACCTTTTTTTTCTAATAGAGACATTTAGTGCTGTAAGTGTTCCTTTAAGTACTGCATTAATGGCATCTACAAATTCTGATAATGTTGTTTTCATTTTCATTCAGTTCAAAATACTTCTCAATTTCTCTTTTGATTTCTTTTTAAATCTGCCAATAATTTTTTTTTAAAGATTTTATTTATTCATTTGACAGACAGGGATCACAAGTAGGCTGAGAGGCAGGCAGAGAGAGGAGGAAGCAGGCTCCCCACGGAGCAGAGAGCCCGATGCGGGGCTTGATCCCAGAACCCCGGGATCATGACCTGAGCCGAAGGCAGAGGCTTTAAACCACTGAGCCACCCAGGCACCCCTGCCAATTATTTTTTTAAAAGATTTTATTTATTTACTTATCTGAGAGAGAGAGAGGGCACAAGCGGGGGTGGCGGGGGAGGGGGGAAGCAGGCTCCCTGCTGAGCAATTAGCCCAATGCGGGACTCAATTCCAGGACCTGGGATCATGACCTGAGCTGAAGGCGGATGCTTAACCCATTGAGCAACCTGGGAGCCCCTAATCTGCCAGTTACTATAGAAGGGTGTTGTCAGCTTCCAAATAGTTGGGGACTTTCCAAGGATCTTTTCATTATTGATTTCTAATTTAATTTTTCTGTGATCAGAACATCGGTTGTATGACTTGAATCCTATTGAATTTTATTGAGTCTATGGCCCAAAAGAGTTCTCTGTGCACTTGAGAAGAATGTGTATTCTGCTATTGTTGGGTGTTCTATGAATGTCAGTCAGGTCAATAATTAATAGTATTATTTAAATTTTCTATATCCATACTGATTTTCTGCATACATGATCTAGCAATTATTGAGAGAGGAGTGTTAACATTTCTGACTATAATTCTGGATTCATCTATTTCTTTGTACAGTTTTATCAGTTTTAACTTCATTTATTTTAAAGCACTAGTATTAGGTTCGTAAATGTTTAACACACTTCTTTCCTCTTGATGAATTGTCCCCTTTATAAAATGACCTTCTTGATCCCCGGTTAATATTCTTTGGTCTAAAATTTATTTTGTTTGATTTTAAAGTAGTTAATCTCATTTTTCCTTTGGCTACTATTAGCATAGTTTCACTCTTTTCATCCTTTCACTTTTAACTTATTTACTATATTATCTTTTTTTTAAAGATTTTCTTCATTTTTATTCATTTATTAGACAGAAAGAGAGAGAGCACAAGCAGAAGCAGAGGGAGAAGTGGGATCCCCCACAGAGTAGGCGGAGCCCAACGTGGGACTCTATCCCAGAACTCTGGGATCATGACCCCAGGTAGAGGCAGTCGCTTAACCACCTGAGCCACCCAGGTGCCCCAATATATTGTTTTTATATTTAAAGTGCACTTTTTATAGGCAGCATATGGTTTGGGCTTGCTTTTTTATTCATCCCTACTGTGCTGCTTACACCATTTACATTTAATTTGAGATTAAAGTAGTTAGATTTGCTGTTGGTTTTCTATTTGTCCTGCCTGTTATTTGTTTTCACTTTCCTGGTTTCCTACTTTCTTTTGGACTAATCAAGTTTCTTCTTGACTTGATTTTATCACCTCTGTTGCTTTATTAATTATAATTCTTTATTTTGTTATGTTAGTGGTTGCTTAAGGGTTTATAGCATATATACTTATCTATCATAGTGTATCTTAAAGTGATCTTATGCTATTTCACACATAATATAAGAAGTTTACAATATATACTTTCATTTATCCCTTTCTGGCCTATATGATGTTGTCATGTATTTTATTTTTCATTTCTACAAATTTAATTTGAGTCTTCCTTTATATTTTCTGTGTCTCTAACTTTTTGAATGTATGGAATGCAGTATAATGATTGTCTTAATGTTCTTTTGTGCATTGCTTTTCACTAATTATTCTTCCTCCTACTGATTGTATTTTCTTGATCTTTGCATAATTGATAATCTTTGTTTGGATGCTAGACATTGTGAATTTTACCTCGTTCAGTATTGATTATTTTTATAGCTCTACAAATCTTTTGCTTTGTTCTAGTAGATACTTAAGTTATAGAATATCTCAAAAACTGTTGTTGTAGATATTTTGTTTATTGTTTTGTTTTGTTTTAGATACTTTAGTTGGGATGGTACATCTTGTCCTTATTTGTTCTTCTTGGTTGAAAGGGGAAGTCAGGTCATTGCTTTTTTCCTCTTTGAGATTTAATCTTTTCTCTTTTATTTTCACTCTTTTGAGAGTAAAATGTCAAGGTTTAGAAAAGTTGTAAAAATTATTCAAGGAACACCTGTATACACTTCATCTAGATTCATCAGTTGTTAACATTTTGCCACATTTATTCATGTTTTCTCTCCCTCGCTCTCTCACACACAGACTTTAACTGAACCATTTGAAAGAAATTGCAGACATCATGATAATCATTAAATAATTCTTGAGAATAAGGTCACTTTCCTATATAACTATAATACAATGATCAAATTCAAGAAAGAGCATAGAGGAAGAAGCAGAAATTGCCTTTTATTTTAAAGATTTTATTTATTTATATATTTATTTTGAGAGAAAGAGAGCAGGGAGAGGGGCAAAGGGAGAGGGATAGAATTTCAAGCAGACTCTACCCTGAGCATGGAGCCTAATGTAGGGCTCAATCTCATGACCTTGAGATCATGACCTGAGTCAAAATTAAGAGGCAGATGCTTAACTGACTGAGCCACCTAGGGACTCCCAGAAATTGCCTTTTAAGGGTTGGGTTCAGAAATAAATAAATAAATAAATAAATGTACGTACGTACATATGCTGGGTTCAGAATTGGCACTCCCTTACTTCCATTCTATTCCATTTGTCAAAGTAGTCATAGGCTAACCCAGATTTACACGGAGGGGAAATATGTACCCATTTCTCACCCAGAGGAATGTCAAAGAATTCCAGGCTACTTTTAATCCTATCACACTGTATATATTCACTTCCTATTGCCTCAGTAATATACTTTGCAGCAACTTTTTTTCAATCCAGAAATTCAGATATCAAATCTCTTTAGTCTCCTTTATTCTAAAAACAGTTTTTAAAAATTTTCTTGTCTTTTATTACATTGAAAGTTCTGAGGTGTGCAGGCCAGTTTTTTCACAGAATGCCCCTTAATTTGGGCTTATCTGTTTCCTCATGATTAAATTCCAGTTCTGTATTTTTGGCAGGAATACAATAAAGGTGATGTCATGTCCTTAGAATACCACCTCATGTGTGATGCCAATTTGTACTACTGGTGAACTTAACTTTGAGTACTTGATTAAGGTGGTACGTGCCAGACTTCTCCAAAGTACTGGTACTCTATTTCCATCTTAATTGGTAAGTAATCTCCAGGAATGTCCTTTTATTTTCCTTTCCTTTAAATTTTTCAAAAAAAAAGAAGTCCTGTATTCTGTGTTAGAGAATCTCTTAATCTGTGGTATATCAGTTCTTCTGTCACTTAAGTGTGACCTCCTACTTGTGGCAATTTTGTTATTGCTGTTAACTTGTATTTGTGTGAATCTTATGAGACTGAATCAAGCGGTTTCTTCAGAGTGAATTTCTATTGCTTCTGCTTAGAGCACAGGAGACTTGGTAACTCTTTAAAGGCCCAGTTCTCTTGCTTACAATTCAATGACTCAGTTCTGGTTCTTCCCATGGTTTGTTCCTTCTGGGATGGGGTAATTCTTGGGAGAATCTCTTACTTTCCCGAGTGTAGTAGGGTGCCCTGGAGAATCTGGCCTGCTATCTTGCCTGCCTAAGCAGAAAAAAAAAAAACATGATTTTTCACTTCTATCTTTAGTTATAAATATGATTCTGTCTTGACTTTATGTTATAGTATCTTTGAAGAAGTTAGGATTCCTCACAATTTATTCAGTTAGTATTCTTAATCGTCCTGCGAAATGGGAAAGGCACGTAATTTGGTGCATTATGTAGTTGAGTAAACTGAAAGCTCTCAGGGTGATGGAAGGTAAGTTTACTAATCTCTGAAGCCTCAGTTTCCTCGTCTGTAAAACCAGAACTAACCATCTCTTTGAACTAACCGATACTCTGTGAGCATTTACGGGGATGAATGTGGGAAGCACGGAGCACCTAGCTCAGTATTATTATCAACAAGGCTTTAAGAGCGCTCAAAGTCCACCCCTCTTTCTCCCTCCCAGTTCTTCCATTGCCCGGGTGGGGTCCGTCTGGCTGGGGGCGGAGCGCCACGCTTGCAGAGACACCAGTAGACCCGCCCCCAGGCCACTGCCGACGCTACTCTCGGGGCGGGCAGGGGGCGGAGCCCGCACTCGGGAACCTCCTCCTGGGCGGTGGGGGCGGCCCCCATGGCCCCTCTCGCCTCCTCCCCTTTATCCGAGAGGCGCTCACCGCGGCAGCGTCAGCGGTGAGTACGCGGGGCCTGGCCTCCGCGGCAGCCTGGGACGCGCAGTCCGGGGCGGAGTGTGTGTATTTGTGGGGTGGGGTGGGGTGGGGAGGGGAGGGTGCGGTGGCGGGCGCGGCGTGGGCATCGCCGTGGGGCGCACCGGGCTGGGCGCGCGGGGAGCCGGCGCGGCCGGTCTCGGTGGGGCCGTTTGGCCTCTGCCCCAGCGGTGGGGCCGGACTGGGGGTCTGCGGAGGCTCAGGTGCCCCGTGCCACCGCGGCGCTCCCTTTGCTGTCGGCGGGGCGGAGGGGAGTCGGGGGGGTCGGGGGGTGGTCAGGCGAGCTGCTGCCAAGTGGGGAGAGATTCAGGGGTCGCCTCACGAATCTGGGGTCGTCCTCCAGCACCTCTTTTGCCGCGGGCGCATCTACGTGGAAAAGCCCCTTCCTCCTCGGAGCCCTTTCTCCCAGGGTTTCTCCTAGGAAACCGATCAGCTGATCCCAGCCTGGGGCCTGCTGTGGCCCGCGAGTTTTCAGAGTCACCTGGATTTTAAAGTACTTTAGGGACACCTGCCCGGAGTCGGGCTCTCAGTCCATCCCCCGTCTTTCGGTCGGTGTCTGTAGATCGGTCTTCCGTTAGATAAGGGCTAACTCTAGTTTGAAAAGAATGGAAAAGTCCAGGAAGACTGGGGCTGAGAAAAGGCCTTTGGATTGCTTGCTTTAGGAGGGCAATTAACAAAGTGGGCGTGCGTTGGGTTGCAAAGTGATCAAGAGTGGGGGAGGGTTGAGGACCTGGAGGCGCTCAGGGAGCAGGGAGGGTTCTCCAGCCCTTTGGTGATGAAAAGGAGGAGCAAGAAAATAGTAATTTGAGGATTGACGAGAGGGGAGGGAGTGTGTGTTTTAATTTTTTAATTTCTAAGTTTTTTAAGACAGGAAGATAACATGTTGGAGATGCAAGAAAGTCAAGGAATCTTGGATAGGAATGTATATTATTTAGGGCCCAGGCTGAGATATAGGGCTTAAAAAGAGGGGTGGAGTGCTATCCTAGGCGGGAGGGCTGGGCAGGAGTGCTGGAATGTGTCCCTAGGGGAGCAGATAATGCTCCATTGGACCATAGTTTATCTTTTTGGAATTTTATCTTCTAGAGCAAGATTAGCCTTTAAACCCCATGAAATTGCAAAAATTTTCAGGTTCCTGTCTGTGTGCCTTGATCAGATTAGAAACATCTGTTAGAAGTACTGAATTGTTTGACCATGTAATCTTGGGGGGAGGGGAATACAACGAGGTCTGTTACTGTATTTTATATACCCCTTGATAGAGTAAGTATTTAGTATCTACTTTAAACTGAGCTGATAATAATGGGTGCTTTTTCCAGAGATGCATACAAATAATTTGAGAGCTAACCATCTCTTTGAAGATCTTTTTTTTTTTTTTTTTAAGATTTTATTTATTTATTTGACAGAGATCACAAGTAGGCAGAGAGGCAGGCAGAGAGGCAGGCAGAGAGAGAGGGAGAAGCAGGCTCTCCGCTGAGCAGAGAGCCCGATTCGGGGCTCGATGCGGGGCTAGATCCCAGGACCCTGGTATCATGACCCAAGCCAAAGGCAGAGGTTTTAACCCACTGAGCCACCCAGGCGCCCCTCTTCGAAGATCTTTTATTCAGAGTGGGAACATCAAAAGCAAGTCAGTGGTGGTTTTATTCTTTTTTAAGCCATCAAGGGACAGTGGTTTCTCAAACATACCGAGGTTCCTGTTGAAAATGAGATTCCCTAACATCACCTCAAACCCTTGAAATAAAAATGTCTGGCAGTAGAACCTAGGAAAAGGAATTTCAAGCCGAGACTGCAGTATTCTCTGGCATTGAAAATTATTGACAGCCTCTGAGGTGGGGTTTTGTTTTTGTTTTTGTTTTTTTGTGGTTTTGTGTTTGTGTGTGTGTGTTTAGATTTGGGCTTGTTGGGGCCTCTTCAGAACAGATCTTCTTAAAAGTTATATGAATGAATTGCCAAACTTACATAACTGAAAGTTATAATTCTGTCTATTGTGTTATCTCTACATTTTAATGTATTTTGAAGGGACTCTATATAGTCATTTTATCAGAAAAAACCAACAGGGGAAAAAACACAATTTCCCTAATCTTATCATTGACAAACAACCACCAGTCACTCCTTTTGGCATTTTATATATAAAAGACATATACACCATACATAGAATAATTGGAACTGTATATGTATGTTTTTATATTCTGTTTTTGTTGTTTTTTTTTTCCACTTTGTTATCATGAGCACTTTCCCATGTAGTTAAGTTTTTTTGTTGTTGTTTTTAAAGATTTTATTTATTTATTTGAGAGGAAGAGTGAGAGAGGGAAGGGGTGTGTGCACAAATGGTGTGGGGCCAGGGAGAGAGAGAAGCAGACTCACCGCTGAGCAGGGAGCCCTATTTGGGGCTCAATACCAGGACCCTGAGATCATGCCCTGAGCAGAAGGCAGATGCTCAACCAGCTGAGCCACCCAGGTGTCTCCCATGTGGTTAAGTTTTTTAAACACTTTTTTAATAAAAGCATATGTTCCGGCATATGGAGGTACTGTAATTAATTAAATCAGCTCCATATTGTTAACATTCTGATTCTTTTCAGTTTTGGGTTATTTTTATAATGTTGGCTTGAATATTGGGGTCTGCCTTTCTGATTGTTTCCTTAGAATAAGTTACTAAATGATGGAATCAAAAGCTATTCAAATACATTTTAACAGTCTCATTTTTAAGTAATCTGTACAGCGGTGTGGGTCTTGAACTCACAACCCTGAGATTAAGAGTCACATGCTCTACTGGCTGAGCCAGCCAGGCACCCCTCACAGATCTTCTTACTGCTTGTCTTCACTAGAAGGAAAATGAACATTTCTGAAGGATCTCTTACATTCTAGGCCCATTCTCTCATTTCAGTGGTTCTCAAATTTTAATAGGTAGAAGAATCACCTGGGAAGCTTGTTAAAAATTCATTTTTCTGAGTCCCACGCCTAGGTGTTCTGACCCATTAGCTCTGGAGTAGGGCCCAGGAGCCTGCAATTTTAACAGATTTCCCACTGTATTTGCTGGGGGCATACTTGGAACCACATGTTAAACATGCTTTTTAAATAAATGCCAGGGGCCCCTGGGTGGCTCAGTCGATTAAGAGGCTGCCTTCATCATGGGTGATGGGTCATGGGTCGAGCTCCTGGGATCGAGCTCCCTGTCAGGCTCCCTGCTCAGTGGGGAGCCTGCTTCTCTTCTCCTTCTCCCTCTGCCTTCTGCTCTCCCTGCTTGTGCTCTCTCTTTCTCTGTCAAGTAAATAAATAAAATCTTTTTAAAAAATTAAATAAATGGCAAAACAGACTCAGAAATTTCGTTCACTTGCCCAAGCCATTCATGCATCTAGTAACAAGATTTGAACTCAGCTCTTTGTGACTTCAGAGCCTTGTTTTTCCCATTTCCTTAGGCCTTGTCAAGCCTTCTCATTGGTGTACCCCTAATGACTGCAGAAAGGGAACTCTGACCCCCTGCCCCCCCACCAGGCACTCTGTGGTACCTGAACTTGACTCCCAAGTGTACCATGAATCTCCATTAAACTTCCCCATCAGAAATTCTTTTGGATTCTGTTATGCTGTGTAACCTATGCTATAGAAGACAACTTTAGTCTTTTGCTACAAATTTGCATTTACTCTGTGTTTCCTGACCTTTTGGGGGCAACTCTTGCTGCTCTAAAATGGGTGATGCAGGGTCATCAGGCAACTCTTGCCTGCAGTTGGGGGCTCTGCTCCAGTGTGCCCCGTGGCTTCAGAATGGGAGGGCAGTCGAAGCAGCAATTCCTTTCAGAATCAGGAGAGAGAAGCACTGCTTTTGAATATTCAGCAGAAAGTGGTGGGCATGACCAAGAGAAAGTACCATTTATTAGAGAGGAAGCTCTTTACCCTTAGAAAAGTGATGGTGTTAGTGAATACAAGGGAGCTAGAGTGGGGGTGAGTTTTCAGTTTTTAAATGTTCCCATAATGGAATTTTAGACCCATTTAATTTTTTCCCTGTTTTTAAAAATTTTTTTAAAAGATTTTATTTATTTATTTAACAGAAAGAGAGAGCACACAAGCAGGGGGAGAGGCACGCAGAGGGAGAGGGAGAAGCAGGCTTCTTGCTGAGCAAGGAGCCCAACATGTGGGGCTGGATCCCAGGACCCTGGGATCATGACCTGAGCCGAAGGCAGCCACCTAACTGACTGAGCCATCCAGGCTCCCCAGTTTTTTCTTCTTTCTTAATGTTTATTTTTTCTTACATCCCCGCCCCCAGCCCAGTCTCATAGTTTTTAGAAGTTGCCTGGAGTGATGGTGAGACCTTATGTATTTCAACTAGTATACTCTAGATAGTCATTAGTTATTTACCAAATTCAGCACCTGCTATGTGTCAGGGTAGTTTGAGGTCTAGGAATACAAAAAAACAGTGATTCTCTTTGAGAATGAAGTTAATTTTACTGTCCTATGTTGACTTGGGTTATAGTCAGTCTGACTTTTAAAATTTTAACTTTTAATTAAGTTTAGACTTAGAGAAAAGTTGCAAACATGGGGGGCGCCTGGGTGGCTCAGTGGGTTAAGCCTCTGCCTTAGGCTCAGGTCATGATCCCAGGGTCCTGGGATGGAGCCCCGCGAATCTGCATCGGCCTCTCTGCTCAGCAGGAAGCCTGCTTCCCTTCCTCTCTCTCTGCCTGCCTCTCTGCCTACTTGTGATATCTCTCTGTCAAATAAAATCTTTAAAAAAAAAAAAAGTTGCAAACATGGTACAGAGAAACCCTCAACTTCCCTTAATATTAGACCATTACATAACCATGGTTCAATTATCAATACTATTAACTGAACTCCAGATTTTATTTGAACTTCATTAACTTACCTGCTAATAATTGTTGTTTTTCCGATATTCTCTCCAGAATCCTACATTGTATTTAGTTATTTCTCCTTAGTCTCTTCCATCTGAGACAGTTCCTCAGTTTTCCCTTGTCTTTCATTATTTTAACCATTTTGAAGAGTGCTGATTAGTTATTTTGGGGAATTTAAAAGATCATTGATTGGTGAGTTTGATAGGTCATATCACTGGTAATAGTGAGGGTGAAATCTGTGTTTCTCCACTGTGAAGTTACGGTCTTTCCCTGGGCAACTAGTAATTATCTTGGGCGACGTACTTTGAGACTATACAAATTCTGTTTATCCTGTTTATCCTCAGATTTTCACCTACTCATTTTAATACCCATTGACGGATCTTGTCTGCAACAATTCTTAGAGTAGTGTTTGCCTAGTGGTGATTATTTTTCCATTTCCTGCTTCCTTATTAATTGAGAGGTTCCTGGAAGAACTGCCCTTTTCCTCCCTTTTATTTATTTGATCATTTGTATCAGTATGGACTCAAGGATATTCATTTTTTTCTGTGGGTTAAAATACAATGCCATCATTATTTTCTTGCTCAAATGCTTCCAGTTTTGGCCATTCAGAGCTTAGTCTTTTAGTTTAAATGATTTGTATTTTAAGTGGCTGTCATCCTTACATCCTCCCCTTACCCCCACCCAGGGAACCATTGGGATCTGGGCAGTGATCACTCAGAAGCCAGGTAGAGGAGATGAATACCAGAGGCCCAAAGAAGGTAGGACAATGTGTGTGCAAACACAGCTCTCGGGAACTCTGTAGGAGTAAGAGGAGTAGCAAAATATCAGTCTTTCCCCTCTGATGCTCCAGAGGCCCAAGGGAGTAGGATCATTTGCCTGGGGATGCATCGTGCCCACTCTGAGATGCCTTGTGCTTGCAGATGGGTTTGGAAACCACATGGGTTTGGAAGGCTGAGTTGGCACTCTTAGCTGCTAAATGAAGACCACGCCCTTTCTTCCTGGTGCATAAATGTGTAGTAGTAAATTTTTATGAAGTGACACCTGGTATCCTCCCTCCCGCCCCCATGATACAAAAATGTGTATGTGTGGAGATTCTCCAAAAATGATACTTAGTGCTCGTGCTGACTTATCTTTTGCTAATGGCTTATCTTCTTTGCTAGATATTTTTGTTTCATTATTATGGGAAATTTCAAGTATACACAAAAGTAGAGAGAAAAGGAAAATGAACCCTTGGGTACCTATCAGCTAGTTTCAATACATCTCAGTATTTTGCCAATCTAATTTCATCTATTCCTCCATTTTCAGGGGATGGGCCTGGCATATTTTAAAACAAACAGTCATCAAAGTCTAAGAAAGGATTGAAATCAACTATGTGTAAGGACGCTACCTTAACTCCCTTTTTTATCCCCTCGGTGCCTAGTACTATGCCTATTAATAGCAGATGCTCAGAAAAGACTGGGTGCATTGGGAGTAGGAAAAAGAAAACATGTGAAAACATCATTTTGAACTATAGGGCCGACTTCTAGGAAATACTTCTTGCCATAAAATAACTTCTTTCACATTACCTGAATTTATTGTCTATGGTCAGAATTTTCCTATCGTTTTTTTCATTGAAAAAGAAAACTCTTTCCAAGGGGAGGTTCAGGGTCTCTCAATTACTTATATGTTACTATAAATAAGTCTCATCTAGTGACATTTTCCCAAACATTAGCCAAGAGTTACCAGCCTTCAAAAGAACTTTCTTTTGAAAATCATTATTTTTTCAATTGTAAAGGTAATAGAAACCCATTAAAAGAGAAATAGGAAATAACAGAGAAATGGAAAATAAAAATTAGCTGTGTGTCAACATGTAATTCCCAAGATAACATTATCATGGTTAGCAGTCTGGTAAAGTTTGAGCATGAATCACATTGGTAAACAGCTGAATGATTACTATGTTCCTGGGAATGTACCAGGTGTGTTTGGGTGTATTCTCATTAAATTTTTACAGAAACATTTTTTTTAAAGATTTTATTTATTTATTTGACAGAGAGCACACAAGCATGGGGAGTGGCAGGCAGAGGGAGGGAGAAGCAGGTTCCCCACTGAGTGAGCCCAATGTGGGGCTCGATCCCAGGACCCTGGGATCATGACTTGAGCCAAAGGCAGATGCTTAGCTGACTGAGCCACCCGGGTGCCCCTCTTATGGCAACGTTTTAAGGTGTGTGTGTGTGTGTGTGTGTGTGTGTATTTATGTTTGACAGCTTGATAAACATGGTGAGAGGGATTGCCTTCAGTCACTTGGCCCATAAGCAGGCTGGGTGGGAGCTCTCTTTTGAAAGACTGCTGGATGGATGTTACAGACCCTTCACACCTCACATTTTTACTCCCAGGAACCAAGGAGACCTCACACGTGAGCTTCCTTCATGCTGGCTCCCTAAGACAGTCATTTTTGAGAATGGCACTAAGACTTAGAAAAAGGGGGAAGTGATTATTTTTAACTAGATCCACTCAAGAAGCCACGTTACCAGTGAAGCTCTAATAAGTAATCCTTAAGAATGACCCCTTGCTTTTATAATACATTTCTTTTCTTTGGCTAAATTCCATGGGCTGCAGTTTAGCAATATTCGTCGACGATTTTTCCCAGCTTGCTCCTGGTTGGGTGGAGGTTAAATCTCTCTAAGCCATTCTTCCTCCTGCTGTTAACAGGACAGGGTGCTGGATTTGTGTGCGTTCTGGTCCTTTCTGCTTCTAACACTGTATAACCTCTGTGGTCGGAAGTCTCTTCAGCCAGGGGACTGTTCCTCTCTAAGCAGCTCTTAGAAAAACAATGTTCTCAGTCTAAATTTTCCAAGAATGAGATGGAAGTGTTGAATCACTGTATTGTATACCTGAAACTAATATTACACTGTGTGTTAACTAACTGGAATTTAAATAAAGAAGAAAAACACTATTGCTGATTCCAGCAGTTAAGCCCTCTGCAGTTAAGTGCCCAAGAGTTTGTCTGATTGGCCCCAGGAACCTGCAGACTTCCTGGAGGGAAGAGAACAGATGCAGGAAGCTCATGAACATGGTCCCAAGGAAAGGGACAGGGGGATACAGGAGAGACGGAAGGAAGCCAGAGGGAACTCTGCATATTTCAAGGGTTAGCGTTGGGTGCACCCAGGACCTAGGTGAGGAGAGAGATTGGAATGCCCGTATGAAGGTAATCGCAGAAAGCTTTGGGCCCAGCCTTGCAGACTCAGACCCCAGCTCCACCACTTACTAGTTGTGTGGTCGAAGGTAAGTTCCTTAATCTCTCTAAATCTTCGTTTTTCTCCTCTATAAAATGAAGAGATTTATGATTCTTACCTCGCAAGGTTGAGAATGAGAATTAGGTAAATTAATACAAGCGATTTAACCCCAGTGCATGCCATAGAGTAAATGCACAAATAAATCACCCTTCTTACTAGCCGTTATTACTGCCTTCAGCATCAATTTCTTGTGATACTTTCGCAAGACCCTAAACATGGGCCATACTGTTTAATTGCTTCCTGAGTCAAATCTTCTCTTACGTGGCTTGACCCAGGAACCTGACATCCCTTTATAACATTGAATCTGGAGAGAAATGCTTTCTAGGTATCCTTTGAACTAACCTAGAGCTAAATTTTTGGAATACTACCATTCAGTAAGTAGGGGACTATCTTGAGAGGTGCAAAGCTTGTTTTGTTTTTGTTTTTCACAGTGAATTACCACATCCTTATGTCTAATTTGAAAAAGCAAACACTGGCACCTGGGTGGTTCAGTGGGTAAAGCGTCTGCCTTGGGCTCAGGTCGTGATCCCGGGGTCCTGGGATCCAGCCCCACGTCGGTCTCCCTGTTCAATGGGGGAGTTTGCTTTGTCCTCTGCTACCACCGCCCCAGCTTCTGCTCTGTGTGTTCTCTCCCTCTCTCATTCTCTCCCTCTCAAATAAATAAAATCTTAAAACTCAACAAAAAACCAGTTTAAAAACTGTTTTTATTATGAAAAGACTGAAGTACATCATACAAAACTTCCAAAAATAAAAGAGAAAAATACTGTTGGCTAATCCCATACTCCTAATGCAATTATTGTTAGCTTTGGGCTATATTTCTTTGTATTTTATTTCTGTAATTTTAGTGGTAGTCATATACACATACAGCATTTCTGTTTTCCTTTTTATTATTTAAGATTTAATCATACCTGTTTTCATGTCATTACTTGGCACAGAAGATATTTTGGTCTCCCTTCTATCCATTTAACTAAAGATATGTTTGGCTATGAAGACGGTCACTGCCCTGGCTTTCTTTAGCATTTTCTGTACCCTTGTGATAACATGCTTAGAATTTGAGAAGAGAGGTCATTTTGGCAATGGAGGGAGGATGTGGGGGGAATTGCTGGCTGTCCCCACGGCGGGTGTGGGTGGGCTTGCCAAGTAGCCTTCATCACCTTCATGCCTTCACTGTGGTCCAGGGTGGGCCCTCTGCTTTGTGGCCTCTGAAACTGGATTTTTGTCAATAATTAAGCGCATAGCCACCTCTCAGAGGTGAATTCATATTATCTCACCACATGCTTGCACAGTATGAAATCAGAATGGCAATTCATCAGCTGACAGTGAGAATAGTACAATAGCATGATGTTTGTGGCAGCCACCCGGTGTGTCCACCTGTTGGCCAGCCTTGGTCTAGAATCACTTAGTGGACGTAATATGCCAACAATAGCAGTGATGTTGTGACCACTTAGTTGGTACTCACTATGCATCAGAGGGGGGCTGACACTACGTGTTAATACATGAGGTCATTCAGTCTCACCATAACCTCTCCAGGGAGGTACTGTTTTTATCCCCATTTTACAGGTGAGGAGACTAAGGCTCAGTTAAGCGACAGGCTTGAGGTGTCATGGTTGATATGTGGTGGAGCTGTCGTTTCTGTCTAAATTCAAACCCCTTATCATAAACGCTGTACTGTAGTCTGCCTGTTAGTCATACGGATTACCGAGCCCCTGTGTCAACATCCTCTTATGTTTCTTGCCCTCCCCCACAACCTGTTGGGATGTGCCCTTTGCCAGTGCCTCATTGTGAATGTAACATTTATAGCTGAAACAGCCTTGGTTTTTATTGCCTATTGTTGAGGAACAAGTTTTTCTAGCTGTCACAGAGAAGAGCTTTTGTCTTTTTCCTTATTTTCTCTTTGGGTCAAAATAAAAGATTTTACATGTTATTAACCTTGTCTTCTTTTTTCTTTTTTTAAGATTTTATTTATTTGTCAGAGAGAGAGAGAGAGAGAGAGCACAAGCAAGGGAAATGGTGGAGGGAGAGGGAGAATCTGGTTCCCTGCTGAGAGTGTAGCCCGATTCAGGGCTCGATCCCAGGACCCTGGGATCATGACCTGGGCCAAAGGCAGAGGCTTAACTGACTGAGCCATCCAGACATCCCTGTCAACCTTATCTTAAAGTTATGCTAGGAAGGGCCATTAAAGAAAAAACTGGGGGGGGGTGGGCAGTATTTTGGGCTGTGCCCCCCTCAGAGCTGAGGAGGCATTCACGGTCCCTTCTTTACCTTCGCCTCTTGTGTAACATCTGGAAACGCCTTTCTTCTTGGGAGACAGACAGCCTGGGTGGTAACCTGGAGAGAATTCCTGGGGTATATAGATGGTTGGAACCCTCTAGCTCTGAAATCTCTGATTTTCTGACCTCCAAGCCCCCATTGGAGTGTTCCCATTATTGTTAGTCAAGACCCACTGGGTTTAGGTTTTCAGTCTCTGCTGGTGTGTATCATTGAGGATAGGATTTCCATGTGAAACAACATGTCTTTGTGATTGCCTTTCAGAGGCTGCTGGAACAGAACTACTGAGCAAAAGCGGGCGTCCTGTCCCTGGTCGTTGCCAAGTTTGCCATCAGCTTGGGAAAGTGGAGCTTGAAGCTTCCCACCTGCAGTGAAGCAGAGAGAGATACATACTGCTCACAGTATAACAGACATGGGCTACCTGCTGACTTTCCACCTCTCCTACAAAGTCCGGTTACTGTTGCTTTTTCTCCTGTGCCTGACAGTGGTTGGGTGGGCCACCAGTAACTACTTTGTGGGGGCTATTCAAGACATTCCTAAAGCAAAGGACTTAATGGCTAATTTCAACAAGGTCCTGGTTTGGGGGAAGGAAGAAACTCTGACTAAGGAAGACTCCGTGAAAAAAGCAGACTTGGATGACTGCCCTTCTGTGTCTCCGCACCTCAGTAAGGCTTTTCGTGTTTTCTTTTTTACAAGTGCTGTGTAGACTTTTTAGTTAAAGTAACATTTATACAGAAAAACACAAAAATCAGCATGCAGCTTGGTGAAGTTTCACAAAATGAACCTACGTGTATGATAGGTGTGTAAATTAAGAAATGGAATCCTCTAGAACCCTGGAAATTCTCATGCTTCCTTCAGTCATGACCCTTACTTCAAGATTCCAACACCAGGCATTTTCCTGTTTTTTAAACTTTACATCATCAGAAACATGCACTGTGGTCTCTCCTGTGTCTGGCTTGTTGTTCAGTGTTGTGTGTGTGAAGTGTATCCATAGTGCTGTGTGCACACCATCTTCCATTATATGAATATGCCCAGTTTTACTACCAAGCCACTGGAGCCTTAGACCCACATGTCAGTGGACTGTATTTAGTTTACAAGTCTGCCAGATGAACTGGGGGTCCGTTGATCTAGGCTGGTGGCTCTGCTCCATGGGTCTCACATTCTCCTCCTGGGACCAGTGAGCTAGCCTGGGTCTGTCCTTCTCCTGGCATCCACAGAGCACAGGTGGAGAAATCCACTCCTGTCACATCTGAACATTCCCTTGGCCAGAAGTATAGAGTCAAGGGAAAGACGGAATGAGTTTTTCATGGTTGTCTTTAGTGTTTATTTCTTTCTTTAATAACGTTCTGATTCCCCTTGGTGTCTTGCCTTTCTATTTAAATTAACAGCAAGTTGGTTTTATTGAACATGTTAATTAGAGAGGGAAAACTCCACAGAGATATTAGAAATAACCCACAGCGATTCTATGTGGCCTCTGATTCTCCAGACTGTCAAAGTGCTTGTAGTTCTCTAGATACTCTTCCAAGCCTTAAATTGTTTCCTCTTTCCAAAATGCCTTTTCTCAATCTATGACTGCCTGGTGGATTTCTCTTTGATCATCAAAAATCCAAATTAGATGACTTCTCTCTCAGAGAAGTGCATACACTAAAGCAGCCCTCCGTGGGGTGGCTTCTTGCTCTTAGCTGCAGAAACACCTGCAGACCTTCTTTCCTAATTAAATCACAGTCTTGTACCATGTTCCTGTTGTCATACTGCTTCCCTTTAACTCAGTCTTGGAAAAGCCAAATATTATTTCTGGTCATGGGGTCCTGATCGTGTTGTGAGGGAAATTATTTTGCTCGCAAGTGATACAAGTTCAGATGGGAGAATGGGTTGTTAAAAGGCAGATCTGACTGTGTTATCTCTCTTGTTCAAAATTCTCACAACATATTTAAACAATAAAAGTATTCCTAAAAAGAGACGGGCAGTGACCCAGTACGGAGGAAGTACCTGGATTGAGAGGGTGACAAAAGTAGTGATGAATTAAGATGGACCGAGAAGGGACAGAATTTGAGAAGATGCTATGCGCAGGGCGGGGAGACTGATAGAGGGAGCAGAAGCAGGCCCTGTAGGAGGTTAGGGCACCTACAAAGTTAAGACAGGAGGAAAGTGAGCATGGGGACTAAGTTGGTATCAGACCTGTTGCAGCGGGCTCTTTGAGGAGCCAAGAATGGAGGCTTAGGTTCACTCAGATGGTGGGTTTGTTTATAGGAACCCTTCTCAACACCATCCCCTCCCAGCAGCTCTGGTAGCTTGCCTTTCACGCAACTCATTTTCTTTCTTTCTTTCTTTCTTTTTTTTTTTTTTAAGGTTTTATTTATTTATTTATTTGTCCGAGAGAGAGAGAACGAGTGAGCATACACAAGCAGGGGGAGGAGCAGAGGCAGAGAGAGAAGCAGTCTCCCTGCCGAGCAAGGAGCCCCGGGACTCATTCCCAAGACCCTGGGATCATGACCTGAGCCGAAGGCAGAGGCTTAACAGACTGAGCCATCCAGGCTTCCCCATGCAACTCATTTTCCTACTGGTGGCTTTTCAGGCATCACTGCCTGCCAGCTCTGTGCCTCACACCTTCAGGAAAGGCTCTTCCTTACGGGCCAGTTAGTCTCTCTAGGCGGCTGGAAGCAGTTATTTGCCCTTGGTGCTGCTGGGCTGAGCCTTTGAACTGCTTCACAGACCCTGGCACCTCGTCCAAGCAGCCATGGCCAGGCAGGGGTGGTCCCACGGAGCAAGGCATGGGGGCTCACACATTGGGAGGGCCGGTGACTGCCTTGCTCCAGAGAGGAGTGCACAACATGCTAGCATCTGCAGATGTTACTGCCTGAGCGGTGTATATGGAGTTTCAAAAACGCACGGCTGAGTTCTCTGACCAGAGTTCTGCCTCCTCTCTTACCAGTCAGTATTCGATGTTAATTCAGATTGAGGATGAGGGCCCGTGGCTTTGGCCTAATCTGTAAAGGCTTGCACGAGGTTGGTTACCATGCATGGCCTTGGCTTTCATCCACTCAGGTTGTGTCGAGACTCACTGGGCAAATGTGGTGTTGGGGGGCATCTGCTACCATGGCCCAGGGGAGAGTTAGGGTGTTGTGCCTACATGCTGCTGTTGGGTGAGGCGTGAGGCTGGTTGCTGTTTCCTTTCGTGGTTTTACCTTCAGTGAGCAAGGATAGCTTCCTGGAGCTCAGGGACAGAGTGGGAGAATGGCCTTGCCCATGAGCTTGATTCCATGGAGTGCTTCTGATTTGTAACGGACTTTACCCCCTTTGGAATTTTGAGAAGAAAACAAGGATTTGAGCAATTTGAAATTACTTAGTCTAGCCCTGACCTCTGCTCTTTACCAGAGCTGCGGGGACAGAATGCCATCTCCCCCTCACGGATGGGTCACAGACCCAGAGTCAGTTACCCAGCCACAAGAAAATGCTCTTATGTGTCATTTACTTCCTTTTGCAGCTGGGAACCTGGGTCACATGACTCTGGTTATAGTTCATGACCGAATGAGCCTTTAAAGTAATAATAATAAAAGCCAGCACTCCTCTGGTCTTCACGGTGTGGTCAGATAGTGTTCTAAGTGCATTATGTAAGTGCTCATGTTACCCCTGTCAGCCCTTGATGAGATAGCCACGGCCATTTCCTGTGTTCTGTTTCTACTACAGAGGGCCCAAACAAGCTCGTTTTCAAACCAGACCTCACTCTGGAGGAAGTGGCGGCAAAAAATCCCCAAGTGCACAGAGGCCGGCATCACCCTGAGGAATGTAAGGCCTTACAGCGGGTCGCCATCCTCATTCCTCACCGGAACAGAGAGAAACACCTGATGTACCTGCTCGAACACCTTCACCCCTTCCTGCAGAGACAGCAGCTGGACTATGGCATCTACGTCATCCACCAGGTGAGTGGTCTGGTCTGCCCTCCCGCCCCCGCATCCTCCTCTCTCTGGGGTGAGATTGAGGGACTTGGCCATTTGTGTCTCTTGGGTAAAAGGAGCGACAAACTCATCAAATAACAGGTCTCCTACCTCACTTATCCATGAAAGGAGTAAGGGAAATTCTTGTCTCTGAGTGTGGAATAATCAGACTAAATGCTGGGAAATTTTACTGCTTCTTAAATAAACCTCTGGAGGAAGTCTGTTTTGTTTAGTTTTGTTTTGTCTCATTTTGTTTTTTGTGTATGAGCCCTTCCATGTTGGCCAATGACCACCCAAAGATTTTCCCTGGAGATTTGCCTTATATTTCCTCCTGCCTTTGCTATATACTACACGATGAGATATTGGACTTGTTTTTCATTATTGAGCATGGCTAATCAGTGGGAATCTAGGCAGAGGATCTGACAGGTTACTGTGTTAATAGCTATGGGGTTCTATAACTGTCTCCATCTTTCTGCCTATAACTTTTATTATATAAAACAGATATGTTTAGTTTTCACTTTCTTGACTCCCTTATTTGGCTTCCAGAAGCATGATTCAGTTAGTGATAAGCTAGGGTGCTTTTGAAGAATTTAGCTCTAAGTAGAGAGGCTGATGAAGATGCCTGTATTTGGTATTAATGTTTATTGAAATAAGAGGCATCAACTTAAATACCCATTTCTAGCTTTCCCAAATTGTCCCACACCATTCAAATAATTCCCTTCAAAACCTCACAAATGCCAGAAGTGTAAGCAAAATCATTCATTACATATTTAATGTTTCATAACTGGATGTATTTGTTTTAGGAGACCTTTGACAAGTCAGAGGATATAATTTTGCAATATATACTTTAAAGTAAATGGGGGCTCTTGAAATCAATATGCATATATAATATGACCATTTTTTAGAATTTGAAACAAAATTTTACTATTAGTGGATTATAATTTTTAAAAAAGATTTTATTTATTTATTTGTTTGAGAGGAGAGCGAGCTCACACATGGGAGGTAGGTAGAGAGGGGGAGGAGGAGAGAGAGAATGTCCAGCAGACTCCTTGCTGAACACGGAGCCTGAAGTCAGACTTAGTCTCAGGACCCTGAGATCATGACCTGAGCTGAAGCCAATAATTGGACATTTAACTGACTGAGCCACCCAAGCTCCCCATAATTATTTTTCTTTTTAACACTGTTGTTCATTCTCAGGTCTTACTCAGGATAGCAACCCCCAATGTACAGTATATTTGTGACTAGAAAAATATGTCTGCTTGGTGATACTCTTTTCAGGAAAATACTTTAGTCACTTTTGAGAAATGCCTGGATTTTCTTTATGATAAACCGTTTATTAAAGTGGAATTTATTCTTAAGGGTTATGATCCACACAGCCATGAGAAAATTAAGCCTGTAAAATCTTCTTCATGCTATAGCTTTGTTCGTATTGCTGTTTGAATTGTATTCTCTTCTTACCCAGTGATGAATCCCTTCTATGAGGTCACTATGAGGAATGCCTTCTTTTTTTTTTTTTTTTTTAAAGGTTTTATTTATTTGAGAAAGAGAGAGAGAGGGAGAGCAAGCTGGGGGGTGGGAAGTAAAGGGAGAGGGTCAAGCAGGCTCACGGCAGGGCTCCACGTGGGGCTTGATCCCAGGATCTTGACATCATGACCCGGGCCAAAATCAAGGGACTGACACAACTGACTGAGCCACCCAGGTGCCCTGAAGATAAACTTCTGCAATTAAGGATTAAAACAGGCTTCTTTTACAGTGATTCCAAGAAACTTCTAAGTAGCTTAGAAATACTAGTGATAACCTCTGTTTACAGGTCGAGATTTCTTGGTCTTTTCTGTTAAGCAACTTCTCTTGGAAGCTTAGTGTAAATTTGTTACATACGGTAAGATTGGGATCAGCTGGAAGTTAGTAAAGCAGTGATACTAATTGGCATGACTTGTATATAAGAAAGGTTTATATTTTTATGTGGAATAAATAAATGTATTTTTTTTTAAGATTTTTTTTTTATTTATTTGACAGATCACAAGTAGGCAGAGAGGCAGGCAGAGAGAGAGAGGAGGAGGAGGCAGGCTCCCCGCTGAGCAGAGAGCCCGATGCGGGACTCGATCCCAGGACCCTGGGATCATGACCCGAGCCGAAGGCAGAGGCTTTAAACACTGAGCCACCCAGGCGCCCCTAAATGTATGTTTTTAAAAAATTTTTTGAGTTATTTTTATTTGTAGTTTAAAACCATGACCTTTTTTAAAATTATGAAATATACATAAAATTTAGTATCTTAACATTTTTTTCCCCCCTGATCAGGTGATTTTAGTGAGGGACATCAGGGCAAGGTCAGTGGGCTGGGAGAACGGTGAGATCCGAAGTCTTCAGCCCTGTCAGGATCTCGCCCCGGTTCACAGTCACCAAAAATGCATCTTAACTGTTTTTAAATATATAGTTTAGTTGTGTGAAGTATATTCACATTATCATGTAACCACTCTCTAAACATTTCTCACATTGCAAAACTGAAACTACATACCCATTCAACCACAATTCTCCACTTTAAGGCATGTTTGTCACTTTGGGGATACAAGCATATATGAAAAAATGCAAAACAGACAAAAAAAAAAAAAGAAGCAAATGGTCTTTATTGTTACTCCATCAGATCTTTACTTGGGAAAAATAATTCCAGCTCCTGCGTCAGAGCTGGAGAGGGGCACAGTGTGAAACCTTAATCTCTTCCACTTTCCAAGTTTTAATTTCTGCATCTGTAGGCTGGAAGTAAAAAGTTTAATCGAGCCAAACTCTTGAATGTGGGCTATCTAGAAGCTCTCAAGGATGAAAATTGGGACTGCTTTATATTCCACGATGTGGACCTGGTGCCCGAGAACGACTTGAACCTCTATAAATGTGAGGAGCAGCCCAAGCATCTGGTGGTCGGCAGGAACAGCACAGGGTACAGGTAAGCAGGAAGGCGGCGCTGCCCATGGCTTACTCGGGCCAAGAAGCTTGCTCTGTTGTCATCAGGGCTGTGTGGGACATCGTGTCCGGACTGTTGCAGGATAACGAGGAATAGGAAAAATGATCCACGACCCATCACTTAAGTTCAGAACAGGAATCACAAGGGTCTTGGCAGAGGATGAAAGACAGCAGGGAAAGAACAGGAGAGGGAAAGCTATCCAAGCATTGCAAATGACAGCCAGCCCCACCCACAGCACCCCCGTCGTGGAACTTCTGCCAGGAAGTCCACGCTGAGTAGAACTCAAGTTGCTTGCGTGGCTATCCCTGACTTCCCCTCCCAGGAGGCGACAAGAGTGTGCCCCTTATGTCGACTTTTAGGCCTCTGTTGTGAGACTGTGAAGTTTCTTTTTCAGACTGTGGCATCTTCCCAGGGTTCTGAGGGAGAATGGGGAGGGGCATGGCCACAGACTAGTCTGTTCAAGGGCCAGGACTCCCGGGACAAGTTTCTGACTCTCAAAGCCATTGTGAGAATTGCTTAGGTCACGTTTTTCTTTTTTTTTTTTGGGCAAGATTTACTTATTTATTTGACAGATAGCACAAGCAGGGGGAGCAGCAGGCAAGAGAGAGAGAGAGAAGCAGGCTCCCCGATGAGCAAGCAGCCCCATGTGGGATTCGATTCTGGGATCATGACCTGAGCTGAAGGCAGACGCTTAACCAACTGAGCCACCCAGACACTGCAGGTCCCATCATTCCTGTCTACTTCTGCCCACTGTCTTCCAGCAGAGGCTTAGCTGTTTTTCATCTTACTTCATACCAGTTCTTATTCAAGCACAACCAAGAAGAAACAATGACCAAAAAGATTCTCCATAAATGAAACTGTATGTTTGCTTATGTGTTTGCATGTTTCCCTGTCTGCTTGCCCCAGGCCCTGCCATTGCAAGTGTGCTCATGTCTGTGGTGCTTGCTGTGCTGGGGGCCATGAGACCAGTTTGAATAATGCTGGCGCCTGCCCTCGGACAGCTCGCTGTGGCGTGATGGTGTGGGGGACACCAGCTGCCATGGAGATGCATCAGTTTTGCACTTATGCCAATCCAGCTGTAAACAGTTGGTCATGATGGGGAGAAAGGAGGAGGCAGGGAGAGAGTCACGCAATTATAACCCAGGAGATTGCACCATTGTCTACTCCGGGAAGGGAGCAGGAGATGGAAATCACGAAATCCCTTGATAACGCGCTTAATCTGAGTTTCCATGCTGCTCAAATTGTGTACGTCACTTTGGACTCTAAGAGATTTCTAAGTGTAGGGACACGTGGGTGGCTCAGTCGGTTTAGCGTCTGCCTTCGGCTCAGGGCACGATCCCAGGGTCTTGGGATCGAGTCCCACATTGGGCTCCTTACCCAGCAGGGTGCCTGCTTCTGCTCTGTCTGCTGTTCTCTCTGCTTGTGCTCACTCTCGGTCTCTCCCTCTCTCTCCGACAAACGAATAAAAACAATAAAAAAAAAAAGAGATTTCTAAGTGTAACATCGCAAGTAATTTTTGCCTTAGGTGCTGACTTCACACCGAGTCCCTGTGTGAACTGTGGGATAGAAACAAATACCTAGAACAAGCTACAGTGGGTGAGCACACAAGGTCTTTAAAGAAACACCTATGGAAGGGTTTAAAGCTCTTCCCCAGGGAACGTGGCCACTTCATTGTGTGCAACAATGGGAGCTTCCTAGTGGAGTTCTAAGACTTGGAAAAGAGAGCGCATGGCATGGTTTTGGGGGAAATGCAGGTAGTTTATTAGTGCTCAAACATGAATGTCTGGGATGGTGGAGGGAGGAGGGGCAAAGATGGGGGCAGGGAGGGGCTGGATTAGGCAGGTCTGGTTCAGGCAGGTCTGGTTCAGGCAGCTAAGGAATTTGAATTTCTTTTTTTTTTTTTTTTTAAAGATTTTTATTTATTTATTTGACAGAGAGAGATCACAAGTAGGCAGGCAGAGAGAGAGAGAGAGGGAAGCTGGCTCCCTGCTTTGCAGAGAGCCCGATGCGGGACTCAATCCCAGGACCCTGAGACCACGACCTGAGCTGAAGGCAGCGGCCTAACCCACTGAGCCACCCAGGCGCCCAGGAATTTGAATTTCTAATGGAGGGGACTGAGGGCTTTCTGATACATGGATACAGCTGAAGAATGAGCGGAGGAGCTCAGTGCAGCTGGCCTTTAGTGTATCAGGTGCAGCAAAGCAGAGGGGAGAAGCTGAGAGAGGAGATGCCATGCTTGTAAGAGAATTGCAGGAGTTTTTCCCTTGAGGAATTTTATCATGATCCTTACCTGGAGATTTTGCTTCCTGGTCTCCTTGAGCCACTTGTGCATGAAAGAAAGCAGCCTATTATTCAGAAGCACGTCAGCAGTCTACATAAATTTAGTAAGATCATCACCATATATAACACAGAACACCTGTACTTTGGATCTTCCATAGATAACTTCCTGTGGCCCAGTTCTTTCTACACATTTGTGTCGAGAAATTACAACCACACAGCATTGTTTTTGTTGTTGTTTATTTTTGGCGTGCAGATACACAGGATTGTTTAAAGGATTTTTATTGGGATTCTAGATTTTTTTTTTTTTTAATGCAGCTAGACCACAAGAAACTGAGTTCTTGGGTCTCCTGCTGGAAGTTAATTTTGAGTAAAACTTCAGTTGCCACAGTCAGCAGTTTCATCAAATGTTGCTCACTCTAAAAACAGCTCCTGCGTGAATCTTGGTATTTGATTTGCTACCGTCACTGGCCAGACGTTTCCTTTGTAACTAGATATCAGAAAGCCTTTCTGTTCTTTGAGTAACTGGCAGGGTTTTCTTAATATGAATCAGGAGATTGAGTGTGTCTCTTTTGATCTGGATGTAGGAAGCTCTGAACCAAAGCCATGGCCTTCTTTTAGAAGCTGAAAAAAATCTTATTTGTAGATCAGAGTTCTAATATATTTCCTATTTTAATCTTAGATTCTGTTTTAACTTCTCCTCCGGTCTCGGTTGTTTGTCATTTCTATTTTTCTACTTTATCGTATGTATCGTGTAAACCGCCTCATCCTGTGTGGCCCAAGTAACGGAGGAGTTGCCCTTACCCTCCTCCCCTACTCCTTACCTTTGCTATTTTGGGCAAAATCCCTCTGGTTGCAGGCCAGAGGGCAGGTGGGGTCACAGGCAGCTAAACGTCTACTTTCTTGGCCACTATGTTCCACTGGGTCGCAGAGCTTGAAACACGTGATTTAATATTTGCAACGGCCGCCCCATGAGTGTGATGAGAAGTGCAAGAAAAGTTTTCACTTCACCCACACACAGAGGGAAGAATTTACCTGCCCCCACTGTCTCATACTCTGATACTCTGATGAGGCCAGACGTAACTCTGGTTTATCTCACTGACTGTGGATCAGTGACGAGGCCTTGGACCAGCCTGCCGCACATTTGACTGCAAAGAATTGCTTTGGTACCCGACTGCTTTGTGCAAGGACGCTGCTGTTATTTTAGGGCTATATTTTCCCCACCTTTGGGCCTTATAGCCCTTTAAAAATAAATAAAACTTCTGGGCCAGTTAAGTGGTTATGCTTTTCCCGATAAGAAGCAAAAACAAAAGCAGGGATCGACAAACACGTAGATATTTGCCGTTTAGGAAACAGCTGAGAAACTGAGAGTTCCTCACCCTTCTTTCAGGCTGGTGTCCTTGTTTGCCTCCCGCTGCGGCTACGTGGCTCTCCGGGTGCTCCCAGACGGCCCGAGTTCGTCCCTCTCTTCACTCGTCCTTGTGGCGTTCTGGCCGTAGTTTCCCCATGTTCCTGCCTGTTGAACCCTCGCAGGCCCACCTACCGCCGCTGCATGGCATCACCTTCCTCAGGACCCTGATGATCCTCGTGTCTTTTGTTAGACTGGAAGCTCTTTCAGGGCAGGGCCCCGCTGTTCCTGGGTCTAGCTCACCGTCTTGCACACAGTGGCTGGTGGTTACTTAATCAACCACAGTCAGGTCAGTAATGGCTGTTTGCTCCTGGTGACCCATCGTGGGTGCCTGGCAGACTGCGTCTGGGCAGTGCTGTTCCTCGGTGTCCTGATGAAGCTGCTGGTCTGCAGGGCCTTGAGGATGCCTTCCCAGGGGCACCTGGGTGGCTCAGTCTGCTAAACGTGGGCCTTCAGCTCAGGTCATGATCCCCCGCATCGGGCTCCCTGCTCAGTGGGGAGCCTGCTTCTCCCTCTCCTTCCTGCTCACTCTCTTTTCTTGCTATCTCTTTCTCTCTCTCTCCACGCCTCCTCAAATAAATAAATAAAATCTTCAAAAAAACAAAACAAAACAAAACAAAAAAACACCTTCCCAGTCAGAGGCCGGCAGCCATGGCAACAAGTCACAGCAGCCTATGTCTTGGCCAGTTACAGCTGCCTTCTGAGCACTTTATTCCTGTTGCTTAAGTTGTTGTGATACCATTTTCTAGGATTTTAGGTTGAGGGGTTACAAGTAAATCTATTTCCATTGTGGGTTAAGCAGACCCTCCCCATTTATACTCAGAACACAGAAGCCAACAGCCAAACAACAGATTAGACTTTGAGACTCACACCTGTTCCATGGCAAGTGTCTGTCTATGTGCTTATTGATCTTTCCTTTTGGTTTTTCTTATCTGGGAAAACAGAAATATTTAATTGGTCCTGGCACACTTTGACCTGAAGTTAATTCAAATTAGAAATTCTCCATATGTTTGTATCTTTTTATTCAGTAACATCCACGTTACTAAAGTACCTACATTTTCATTTCTGGATTGTTACAGTGTTATATTCACATGTTGCCTTTTTGCTCAGGTTTGCTCATTTGTCCACCAGTCATCCATCAGAAACCCGTATGACTGGGAGATGCTCTCTGCCCTGTTATTCCTGGTCTCTTCCCCGTCCCCTTTTTCTTTTTTTTTTTTTTTTTTTTTTTCTTTTTTTTTTTTTTTAAAGATTTTTATTTATTTATTTGACAGAGAGAAATCACAAGTAGGCAGAGAGGCAGGCAGAGAGAGAGGAGGAAGCAGGCTCCCTGCTGAGCAGAAAGCCCGACATAGGGCTCGAACCCAGGACCTGGGATCATGACCCGAGCCGAAGGCAGCGGCCCAACCCACCGAGCCACCCAGGCGCCCCCCGTCCCCTTTTTCTTACTGGTCTCTGCACAACTCTACCCTTTGCACTCTCCTCCTCTTACCTACTGTGTAGTCTTTTTTTTTTTTTAAAGATTTTTATTTATTTATTTGACAGACAGAGATTACAAGCAGGCAGAGAGACAGTCAGAGAGAGGAGGAAGCAGGCTCCCCGCCGAGCAGAGAGCCCGATGCGGGGCTCGATCCCAGGACCCTGGGATCATGACCTGAGCTGAAGGCAGAGGCTTTAACCCACTGAGCCACCCAGGCGCCCCCCTACTGTGTAGTCTTTAGGCAATTTCTCCTGCTCCTATAGCTTCATCCACCACCTCTGGACATCTTAGTTCCAAAGCCATATCTGTAGCCACTCTTCTCTTTTGGACTTGGATCCTATATCCTTTTGCCCACTAGCAAAAGCACCAGGGGTATCTCAAATTCAAATTCAGCTTACCCAAGACATAATCTACTGTCTTCCTCTTACTGTTCCATACATTCTATTTCTGTATCCTCTGTCTTGTAGCCCAAGTCAGAAACCTCAAGATGGCTGAGGTGCGTTGGCTTCTCCAGGACTCAGAGATGGAACTTCGCATGCACAGAAGTGGAGTTTGCACACAAAGTGTGTGTAGGAGCTGTCTCCTCTCTACCCCACCCAGCCAAAAAAAGTAAAAGTGAAAAACCAGTATATTCATTAGGGCATTCATTCATGCTGAACCTGGAGGCAGCCTCAGGATCCTTCCTGACCCAGTGCCCTTGGCCACCATCACTCCTTACTGGTTTGGCGCATGAGGTGAAATCTGTCATTCAGCTCTGATGATGTTGTGCGTGTTTACAGCTACCTCTGTAGACCTCTGTACACAAACATTCACAGTCACAGGAGGGGAGCACTTTGCTTAGTGAGCAGACGGGAGCATTTATTTAGGCAGAGGAAAGAAGGGCTGGCAGGAAGGCCAGGAACGCTGGGAGGTGGAGGTCAAGAAGGAGTGGATGGATGAAAATGTGTGGTCTTCAGCATGTTCCTAGGATGCTATCCCTGACACGAGAGACTTCTGGAGAGTGTGTGGAGAACAAAAAGGCCTTGTGCTAATGTTACTGTTATTTCTCCTCTCTTCTGCTCTAGGTTACGTTACAGTGGATATTTTGGGGGTGTCACTGCCCTCAGCAGAGAGCAATTTTTCAAGGTGAATGGATTCTCTAACAACTACTGGGGATGGGGAGGCGAAGACGATGACCTCAGACTCAGGTGAACAACAGGGGCAGGTCCCCTTCACGGGGCTCTGCTATCACTGGTGGCTCTAGAAACCTACGTTTACAGAGAATTCCTATAGATGCCAGTCCGGGAGGCCATGAGGCCGCAGAATGGGGCGTAAAGATGGGGTAGGGGAGGGAGCCTGGCCCACATTGCTGTTTGCCACTGGCTGTTCAGAAATGATGGAGGGTCGTTTGTTTTTGGCTCCTGGGAGTGTTTAGGGGCCAGAAATGTTGATGGAGGTTTCTGGACTTGCTGATGGGTATTACTTCCTGGGACAGAGTCCAAGATTCTGCCAAACTGTAATTTGAGGAAAATGGCCAGAGAGCCTGTTGTAAGCCATGCTTTTCCCCACACCCAAGGGAATCCTGGCACAGTTTGCCATTTCCAGAGCAGAGAGTGCCAACAGCTTGTGAGGAGTGGCACCCCCAGGCTCAGGCCAAGATGTCCTTTTGTGCTTAGGCCTTAGCCAGCCCCATGCACTTGGACAAGCTGCTGGCCTCACCCTCAGATTTTCTTGGACTACTTTCTGCTCTGGGGGGCTCAAGGGAGCATGTCTGGCCTCTTCTCTTAGCTCACCCACCCCCTTGTCTTGGGTGTTGTGATTAGATAGTTATGGGTATCCCTAGCTCCCCAACTTAAGTATACAAGAGCCTGAGGCTAGTATCTTCAGACTTCTAATGAAAGGCCTTTAGGGCTGTTAGGAGACCCCCCTTTCTCCTACTGTTGCCTCATAGAAAGGAAATTTCTTAGCTGGGGTTCTGAACTAATAGATGTGTGACTGCCAGAAACTTTCCATAGCTTTAGTATGAAGAAACCATGGTTCCATGTTGGTCTTGTTTCCCTGACTAGGCTGAGAGCCTCTGGAATGTTTCTGGCAGGAGAAAATGGGTTTCCCTCACTAAAGGCTCTGTATGAATAGCCTTAGGGATGGGCAGCAGGACTTTATGGCCCAGCCCATTAGCAGCCTGTATGGCCTTGGCTTATGAAGTAGACAGAGGGCACCTGATGGGTTTTAGGGCAAGAGTAGCAAGGACTACAGACAGACAGTATCCACCATGTTCCCCAGATCCACTTCACTGTCCAGCTGGGATGCGTAATAGACTTTTGCACATTTCATGTAATTTCACTATCTTCTTGATCCTCCTCAGCTGCAAGGTAGAGGGGAGACCCCAGTTTTGCTTTCATTTGAGGAAAACATCCTGACCTCCAGAGTGGTTCTTGACTAATGTTATGAATAAACACCAATGATTTGAACCTAAAAGTTGGCTAAGATTTATTTACTAAACATGAATTTACTCACCCAGACAACAGGCACCAGCCTTCTTTGCACTTCTGTATCACATTACTGTTTGCAAACCGTGTTCCGTGGAGACTGTTTGATTTGGGCCTGTCATAACACCCCTATAACACCATTCCCGTTTACAGAGAAGCAGTTGAGACCCGGAATCATGAACTGACTTACCCAGATTGTAAAAAACAAATTCTAGATTTATACCTGCGTTTGTTGGCTTATAAGCCTGGGACCTTAAATGGTCATTACTTTCTTTGCTAAAAAAGGAAACACTAAGTAAATTGGGCATCCAGAGAGACTGGATTCTCCTATTTATTATGATGTTTTAAAAAATTAGAATGAGTACTTCTCAGGTGTTTTGGAAAATGACAAACTATAAATTGACACATCTCCTTTGTATCCCAGTAGTAAATGTTAAATGTGATTCTTAATGGACTTTACTGCCTGAGGCCCAAAATCATAAGAAGTCTTTTTTTTTTTTTTAAATCCTAGTGATCAAGCTCTGTGTGACTGTGTGTGTGTGTGTGTGTGTGTGTGTGTGCATATGTGTAAATTTTATAAATGATTTTTGTTAAGTGCCTGGTGATAGATAAGTAGGATAGACTTAAAAAAAAATTTCTGCTATTCTTCTAGGGTTGAGCTTCATAGAATGAAAATAATCCGGCCAATGCCTGAAGTGGGTAAATATACCATGATCTTCCACACTAGAGACAGAGGAAATGAGGTGAACATAGAACGGTAAGTCCTGCATTCACATGCCTGTCAGGCACCTGGTTAGTGTCTTTTGTCGATAAGGACTCTGTTGAATTCGATCAGATGAGTGCATTTATTTTGTTCAGAGCTTTTTACTAAGGTTATTTCGAACAGACACAAAAGTGGCGGGAATGGTATATTGAACCTTCGCATACCACATACTTAGCTTCAATAGTCACCAACTCATGTTATCTCTTCCTTTTCCGACCTTCTCCTCCCCCACTAGATTTTTAAAAGCAAATCAAATATCACAGCATTTTATGTGTAAATACTTCGGTGTACATCCTTCAGTATAAGAAGTCTTAAAGAAAGAACCACTGTAGCATTATCATACCTAAAATAAGATTAACAATACTTCCTCAAGATCATCAAATACCCAGTTAGTGTTTGGATTTCCCTGATTATCCCATAAAAATTTTTCCCCCTTTCAGATCAGGATCTAGACAAGGTCCACACAGTGCATTTGGATCATCTCTCTGAAATCTCTTAATCTGCAGATTACCTCTCCCCTACTTTTTTGCCCTTGCATTTTATTTGTTGAACAAACCAGGTCATTTGTCAGGTGGAATTTGCTACCTTGTGGATCTTGTGAATGGCATCCCAGCAGTAAGACTTCATATGTGCCTCTGACTTCTACATTCCCTTGTAGACTGCGAATTAGATCCTGGAGACTTGAATGGAATTCAGTACTATTTCGGGGCAAGAACACTTCACCAGTGGTGCCACGTAGCTCCTCTTGTATCACCACAGGAAGATGGAATGCCTGGTCAGGTCTTTGTGATACTAGCATTGATCTCTGGGTTTAAGAGTTGTCAGCCCCATCTAGGTTCCCCATTGGCACCCAATGATCTTAGCAGCCGTTGGTGCTTATTGCATAAACTTATTATTTAATTAGGATTGCAAAATTCTGATATTCTATCATGCCTTCTGCAATGATTAGATAGATTTTTCTGCAAAGAAGGACTTCCCTTCTTCATCTGTTTGACTACACCAGGGTATGGTTTTCACAGAAAAGGCAGAATGAAGGGGAAGAATCAGTACTGATTTTTTAGTTTTCAAAATGATGAGTTGCTCTTCCCAGCATCCTTCAGGATGTAGTTAATATTCTTTTCAATGCCTGGTTTGTCTCATCTTTGGCGAGTGGCATCTTTTTTGAGCTGACTCTTCGATCCTTTGACATAAACACACTAGTTTTGAGAGCTCCCTTGCCTGTACTCCTGTGTGATGAGCTGTTCTAGGCTTATCCTATACTTCTCACGCTCCAGGAATTGGCCCTTTTACCAAAGAATCCTGGCAGATAAGCCATTTCTTTTTGGGACAATACTTGAAGAATCTACAGTTCTTTGTTCTGATTTTTAACTCTAAATTTTAAAACTATAAAGTGCTTTTAGCCCTTTTGTTGGAATCTACATTTTAAAACAGTATTAAAATATCATAGGGCTTTGTTAGAGTTTATATTTTAAAACAATATTAAAAAGGTTCTTAGCCCCCCTTTTTTAGAATCTGTGACTTTAACAAAACTTCCGTTTTCCATGTGTCTTTCTAGTATTTGTCCATAGGGGTGCATTTTTTTCTTTTAAATTAAAAAAATAATAATTATTATGGAATAGATCTGAAAGAATACTTAAAATTGTTTGGAAAGTGTGAAGATTCTTGATGTAATGAGCAGTGTAGTGTCCTTCACCCAATTTATTTTTTTAAAATATTTTTATTTATTTATTTGACAGAGAGATAGAGAGTACAAGTAGGCAGAGCATCAGGCAAAGGGAGAAAGAGAAGCAGGCTCTCTGCTGAGCAGGGAGCCTGATGGAGGACTCAATCCTAGGACCCTGAGATCATGACCTGAACCAAAGGCAGACGCTTAACCGACTGAACCACCCAGGCGTGACCACCACCCCCAACCCAATATATGTTTGTTACCCGTGTAACCTCCCCAATCCCATTTCCTCCTCCTACCGCAAAAGGTCATATTTTCCTGAATTTTTGTGATAAATACTTGTGACAATGATAATTACTTCTGCTGTTTCTTTGTTGTTGTTGTTTTCCCATAGGTGTATATCCCTCTACAAAAGATTGTTTAGTTTTTTATGTTTTCCAATTTTATATACGTGGAATCATACTGCATTAGTTTTCTCTGACCCTGCTGAGTTCAACACTGTGTTTCTGATCTCCGACCACATTGATACTGTAACCGGAATGTATTGCTTTTCTTTTTTTTAAAGATTTTATTTATTTATTTATTTATTTATTTGACAGACAGAGATCACAAGTAGGCAGAGAGGCAGGCAGGGGGGTGGGGGGAAGCAGGCTCCCTGCCGAGCAGAGAGCCCGATGTGGGGCTCGATCCCAGGAGTCTGGGATCATGACCTGAGCTGAAGGCAGAGGCTTTAACCCACTGAGCCACCCAGGCGCCCCAGGGAATGTATTGCTTTTCATCCAGAATTCCCGGAGACTAATTCAGTTCACCTCCTGCTCCACTCCCAGCTCCCGGGGGCTTCAGCCATGCAATTGCTGCTGCTCTGCGAAATGCAGCCTGCTACTTTGCATGTCTCTGCATCTTGCACAGGGTGGTGTTCCTGCCTGCATGTCCTTTCCCTCACCTTTCTCCTCTTCTAAGCCTCGGTCATATGTCCTTTCTGTGCACCCGTCCCTAGACTCCCTCATGAAGTCAGGTGCCGCTTCATTCATCATCCTCTGCATATATTCTAACTTTGTTAGAGACTCTTGGGAAAGCTGTGTACCCTCCTGCCTACAGACAACAACATGGGAGGATTCCTGGATACCCTGAAGCTTAGCAGAGGGCCTCTTAGCAGTGGCTGGCATGTGTCACGTTTGTCAGTGTTACCTGTGTGTCCTCTGTCCTGTAGACTGGGTGCATGGGTCCCTAGGGTCTTAACATGGGATCTGACACACGACCATACAGTTATCATTGGGGTCCGTTACTTTAGATGGGGAAAATGAACTTTTTGCAGTAGGAAATGGAGCAGGTGCAATAATTTACAAAGATGATTTTGTCAATTTGGGAGCAAGGCAAAAAGCAATGGAAATACATGTTAAATTCTTGCATTACCATTTACATTGTTCTTTTTATCTTTAGGATGAAGCTCTTACATCAGGTATCACGAGTCTGGAGAACAGATGGGTTGACTAGTTGTATTTACAAATTACTCTCTGTGGATTATAATCCTTTGTATACCAACATCACAGTGGATTTCTGGTCTGGTGCATGACCCTGGATCTTCTGGTGACGTTTGGAAGAACTGGATATTTTATTGCAATAATTTTGGACTAGAGACTTTCCCTAGTAGCACACATTAAGAACTGGTCACAGCTAATGACTGAGCTGAATTTTTCCTTTTTATATCTTCTTAGCAGAGTTCCAAGTAACAGGGACTATAGAACAGTTGTAAGAAGACAGCTTTCTTGGTTGGTTTGCTCCTGGGGGTTATTAAAGACTGTAATACCCATACGTGAAGGGCTGAGTCTGCAAAGATTGCTCAAAGGATACCATGAAGGCTACTTGAAAACTTGGACTGAAGGAAATTTAAGTTTGAAGTGATCCGTGATGGGATCAGAAAAGCCCACAGGAAATAGGATTGCTGAGTGGTCCAGAGAACTGGAATTGTTCTCATCTGAGGTAGAAAGGTACGAAGTCTATCTGTTTACTCATATATCCTGCATGGTCCTCTGAGAAGAGTTGGGTCCCAGGTGAGAAGAAGGCCCCAGAAGAGAGGAGAAAGGTGAAGAATCAAGATGCTGTGAACTTGGGCACAAATGGCGCGGGAGGCCAGTGTCAGAGGAGTGGCCGCCGCTGCTGCTGGTCTGTGGCGAGCGTCCCCTGCCCACATATGCCTCCCAGGAATCGCCCAGCAGGACATACGTTATTTACTACTTTTTAAAGTATTTTTGTAAAATGATTTTGTACATGCGGGATACGAATTAGCAGTTTACAAATCACCTATTGACTAGTCATAGATCGAAAATACCTCTGTAGTAAAATATGAAAAAAAGCTGTGGATGCCCCATCTTGGTTTTTTACTGTCGTTTGAGGCCCATAGACGTGTTCGTTTCAGTATCCTTAATCCTCAGCGGTTTAGAAACACACAAATTGGACTGACACCCTCCTCCCACCCCACTCCCTCTCTTCTTTATCTTTCTGTCCCTTTCTCCTGCTCTTCCTGTGTGCAGCCCTTTTGTATAACCAGGTCCAGGCCCGTGGCGGGTGCGTCTGCATCTCATTTCCTGGGCCACATCACGCTTTTATCCTCCTCATCCTCTTCTGCCTGCTCCTTTCCTGGTCATCGATGCCAGCTGCAGCAGGCCTGGCCTCCAGAGGCCACACCTGGTTGGGTATAGGATAGGAAGGGGCGGAGGCCAGGGCTCGGAAGCCTTTGATTTTGGGGGAAGATGGGGCCATGGCGCTGACTGGGGCTGTGGCAGTGATTTGGGAGAGAAGCTGCCAGTACTGCTGAGCTTCCTGGAGTGGGGGGCAGGGACATGGGAGGATCATCTCAGGAAGGTAATAGGAGGTGGGTACTGGAATACAGAAATATTCAGAGGTGGATACTCAGATACAGAACTAATATTGTGTTTGCATGGGTGAACAGACACATAAATAACGTAGATGTGGACGTTCTTCAGCAAGCACTGTGGCTCTGTGCCCCAGGCTCTCCCGATCCATCATTACAATATGACACTTTAATTGTTCAACTTGAACATGAATGAGTGCCAACCGATGAGTGTAAGTGATGTCCTTCCCGAACAAGGCCAGGGAAGGGAAGGAGGGCTGGGGCTCCCAAGAAAGGCAGCGGTCGCCTCCCAAGTGGGGAAGGAGAATTTGAAAGGAAAATACATTTTATAGACCAGGACAGGTTTACCTAGGGCTGTCCTGGTTTACCTTTAACTCAGAAAGGACAAGTAAAAGCTGTTTTTGTTTTTTTTTTTCAATTAGCAAAGAAATAATGTTGGTTTTCCATCATTTTCCCCCATGTTCTTTTCTCTCTTTTCTGCAGAATCTTGAGCATTCTGCCCCAAATTCTCTTAATTACAATCATATACCAACTGAACTGTTGTGATTGCCAACAGCCCATGCCAGGGATCCCCAGTTCGGAGCGGTGGGTCCCTCGTCATTGTTGACAGGGTAAAGGAAGAGAATATACTGTGTGAAAGGAATTGGAGGATCCGTATTTGAGAATTCAGTTTCTTAGTAAATGGAAACAAAATACAGCTCCTATCATGTGGAAATTCTCTGCGTGTTTTCAGCTACTAACAGGCATCTGTGTATTTTGGGAAATATTTTAGAAACCACTGCTCCATGCCAATTACTGTTTTCAGGTTATTCTTTTTTAAGAGTTCATTTTTTTTATTAGACAGCATGAGAGAGAGCAAGAGAGAGTGCATTAGTGGGAGGAGGGACAGAGGGAGAGGGAGAAGCAGACTCCACGTTGAGCAGGAAGCCTGATGCAGGACTCAATCCCAGGACCCTGAGACCATGACCTGAGTGGAAGGCAGATGTTTAACTGACTGAGCCACCCAGGCGCCCCCAGGTTATTCTTTCAATCAAGATGCTTCATCATGGGGACACCTGGGTGGCTCAGTGGTTAAGCGTCTGCCTTCCGCTCAGGTCATGATCCCAGGGTCCTGGGATCAAGCCCCGCATTGGGCTCCCTGCTCGGTGGGAAGCCTGCTTCTCCCTCTCCCACTCCCCCCGCTTGTGTTCCCTCTCTCGCTGAGTCTCTCTCTGTCAAAAAAAAAAAAAGATTCCTCATCATGCAACTTTCCATGGTGGAAGAGAATTTTTTAAGACCTTTGCTTATTGCTGTCGTCCTCCTGCTTCACTTCACAGCCAGGCAGAGGAGTTTGGCCTCAAAGGAAGGAAGTTTCCCCAGTTCCTGCCCTGTGTGTTTTCACTGTCAACTGCTATAAAGAGGCCAGACTTTTTGAGCTTTGTAGACAGGCCTCCGGTAATTGCTAACGATTGTATGAGCCTGGTCTATTTGGACATCACGAATACATTAACAGCATGCTACTTTACATGTTTTTATTTTTTCTCACCCTGCTACTTAGCATTTGGGTTTCAGTTGGGTCATTTGGGGAGGGCCTAAGCAAATAGGGTGTTCTCTACATTGGACATTGTCAGAAAGCAGGGACAATTCTGAGTGTGAATAAATTTTATTCATTGGGACTAGCAGGAAAATAAAACTGTAATTGGTAAACTCATAGCAGTCACTTATTTTAGCCAAAGGAGGGTAGGTTTGGTATTTTTCAGGTGGCACGGTGACCTTGTACTTGTGCTTGGACAGAATTAGGAGGTGGGCTCATTTTGCCTCATTTTGTGTGACCTTATCTGAGGTCGGTATTCTGTGAGATTATTTGCATCCCGTAGGATTGTTTACATCTAATGGCCTAGGTGTGAGGGCAGCCTAATTTCTGAATGTCAGGAGCTGCTCTCATTTTCTTTTTTAGCAGGAACTCCAGGTACAGGCCACAAGAAAAAGAAAAGGTATGATGGCACCCTTTCTCTTTAACCCCAGGATTTGGCTGTTTGTCTCTGAAGTTAAGTCTGTGTGTTGTGTGTGTGTGTGTTGGGAGTTGACTGGGCACTGTGGGAAGGGTTGCTTGGAGGAGGATCTGGGAACTATGCATTTCTCAGCAATGCTGCCTGTTCCCAAGATGTTTGTATATCTCTTTACATGGGGCCACTCAAGCCTTCTGAAAATGTCACACAAACTCCCTAGCTTGCAACTAGTTTTGTAGCTTGCAACTAGCCTTCAGCTGGGTTTCTTTTTTCATTCAGCCTCACTCAGAGAAGGTGATAAGGATCTGGGTGTGGTGAAGCAGAAAAGACAAAGGAAAGGAAATATTAGATACAGAAGGAGAAACACTTGTTCAATCAATAGAGATAAGAAAGCAGCTGAGTTTCCAGTTCCTCGGCCCTATTGGGCTTGTCAGGGATGGGTGGGGGTAGGGTGGGGTGGAGGTGAGAGGCGATTGGATTTTCAAACTCACGTGACCATTATCTGTTTAGCCAGGAAGTACCTATCTACTCTTCAGAATCTGAGCCTCTCTGTGTATCCAGCTCAGGTAGAAAATAAGTTGTAGGGCTTACAAACTTGAACAGTAGGCTCACTCTTTCTTTCTCTCTCTCTTTCCCTCCTTCCTTCCTTCCCTCCCTCTCCTTCCCTTTCTTCCTTCTTCCTTTTCTTTCATTCTCGGTTTATATATTTATTTTTAAGTGTGGGAGGGAGAGGAAGAGAGAGAATCCTGAACAGACTCTCCCTCCCCCTCTAAACCCAGAGGGGGCTCAATCCCAAGACCCTGCGATCACTGCGGAGCAAAACCAAGAGCCAGCCACCTAACTGAGCCACCCAGGTGCCCCTGAGCAGTAGGCTTTCTGACATTCCCGGTACACAGCCCGCCAGGAGCCTGAGTGGCAACCTGGAAGGAATGAGCCAACCAAGAGACCATGATGACCCCTCTGGCATTGCAACCCAGTAACACCTACCCCAGAGTTAGCCTGACTCATTTTGGGTGTTAGGCAGTAATCATTCTTTGTGCGCCTGACAAGCAGGCCCATGGTCTGTTGGAGAAGTGGCATTTTCTCAAGATGGTTTTGTCTTCGTGGGTCTTGAACCCAACAACCTGCCAGCTCCCTGCTCGCCTTCCACTCCCTGGTCTAGCGGGGCTGGAGGTGGCATTGTTGAGGCTGGTCCTGGGCCTCACCCTGAATGGTGGTTCGAGTCTCACTGTGAGTCCCACTTCCAGAAGGGGAAAACTGGGCTGCCATAGCAGGTGGAATGGGGTGGAAGCAGGAACTAGGCAGAGTGGAAATTGCTCTGCAGTTAAACTGGAGACCCTGGAGCAGAAAGCGCAGGGGCCTGAATGGCCAATTCTCTGCAGAGTGGTCTTCGGGCCTGGGTTTGTCTCAGCTGGAAGATACATCCTCCCACGTGTTGGGGGCCTGCACATAGTGGGTACCTGCATGCAGAGACTTACTTGATTTTGGGGCGGATCAAAAACCTGTCCACATTTACAGTGGAATTTGCACCTTCTCTGAAGATAAGGCTGAGGCTCCACTAGGAATCTAGCTGGAGAGGGGGACAAGGGGCACTGACTAAAGGCCTGTGTTCTTTCTAGATACTTCTTGGTAGAGAAGGCAGGAGGTAAGATTTAGAGAGCAGCAGGAGGGCCATCTTGCCCCATGAGAGCTCTTCCTGCTCCTACCGCAGCCTTGGATTCCAGCAACCAGAGATCAATTTTCAGTTATCAATGAAAAATCTACAGAGAAGATGAAGAGAGAGGGAACTAGTTGTCACTCACCCCTTAGTATGAATTAGTCCGTACAAAGCCTTTCCCTTAACCTAGCCGAGATCAAATCACAAGGAGAATGGAATTTTGTGGGTAGATAGAGTTTTGGGAGCATGCACGAAGCCCTAGAGGGGAAGTCAGAAGTGGGTTTGGGGCAGACTTTGCTCAGGCAGCAGACAGCAGGAGGCACTAGAAAATCTGGTTATCAGTGGAAGAAAAAGACATCAGAACGCATGGGAGGCATTTAAAAGCTTGGCCCAGTGTAAGCTCCCTCCCTCTCCTTCTCTCTTCTAAAACACCATGGAGAAAACCTTCTCAGCTAAGTGCAGGTGTCATTTATTTATCCTGACAGCAGAAGCACTTCCCTGGAGAGACAAGGTGAGGGGCAAGGTTGGATGAGTGTCAGGACAGGAACCTTTGGCACCCTGTCCTGGGAATTAAGATCAGGCTGCTGTCCCAGCTTTTCCCCAGGTGCATGGCAGAGGTGTGTCCGCACCCCACTTCACCCTTGTCCCTCCCTACCCCGGGGCTCAGCCTCTCTCACCAGGATGTGGGATAGGGGCACTCCTTGTGACAGTTGGCTGTGAGTAGGACCCTGAAGAAAACCTATACTTCCTTCATAGGATACATCATTCACAGCTGCAAGTTCGAGTCACTTCCCTTGCAGGAGGAAAAGGATTGAGGAGCTGGAGCTCCATCACCACTACTGGGCTAAGTGAAGCAGGAGTGAAAAGTAAAAGTCAATTTAGAATTTCCAACCATCAAAACCGTACAGCAAAGTTACAGGGCATCCAGCAGGAAACCTCACCCAATGGCATTTTCTATCGCCTAAACATTAATTCCCATTAACCTAAAAGACTCTTCCATTGGAACACTCGTTTTGCTATGCGACCAATTATGCCAACTGGTGAAAACAAAAGAAAATGAACATATTTAAAAGCCTTCTTTATTTATAAGACTAGACAAATATTGAATTGTAAGAATTTCTTTCAGGACCACAAACGGAAACATAGTTCAGAAGAGAAATATTTTGACAGTAAAAGGAATTAATGGGAGAAGGGAGCTTAAAACACACGGGTCACCCTGCCGTGTCTGAGAGGAAGTTTCAACCACTGTTAACTCAAGGTTGGGCGTTGTCCTGAAGAACAAAATGGTTCTAAGACGGCAGTAAGGGAATCACTTGAATCTGTGTAGATGGAAGCCACCATAGAACAAAGGCCAAAGATCTCTCTCAACAACTTTTTCCTTAATTCTCTCACCTGGGCAAGACTGAGAAGAATGAAAGCCTTCGCAAGTCTCTTTCAGAAAGCAGGGAGAAATGCATGCAACCTTGCTGTGCAAATACAGACTTGGCTTGCTGAGATAACACAGGTTCTTGTGGAAGTCTTTTTGCCCTCAAATTAAAAATAGGCAAGGATGGAAGAAGTAGTTATTGACTTTCCAAAGTCTCCCTTTCCTACTGGCTATAAAAATGTTGCAGTACCCTAGACCAGACTGAAAACCCTAGTGAGAATTTTGAGAGGCTGCAAGCCCAGGGGTACACCTCTACCTCCGCAGTTCGAGTAAGAGGCACAGGGCCCCCACGGGGCGCAGACGTGGGCTCTACCAGGAGAGCTCGCTTGCAGCACCGGGCCCAGAGTCACTGGAGGAAGGTGGTGTGGTGGTGACACTTTGTTCTTAATATTCAATTCTGCTCCAGTAGAACATGGTACCCAGGAGAACCCAAAACTAGAATACAAAGGGAAAAAAAAAAAAAAGGAATTGTTTTAGAAATGACTCATACTTGGGGGGGGGGGGAAGGATGTTAGGTTCACTCAGGCCTAGATGATCCTGAATTTTTAAGAGTAATCTCGCCTTAAGAAACCTCAAGGGGCAGAGGTAACTATCCTGCTGCTCAGAGATAGCTTCTCTGTTCCCCACTTCCCTGCACCAAGGTGCCCTAGACTTCCTGTCTGCTGGGGCTGCTCCCCTCATGTCTGTGCTGAACTAGCCCCTCGGCAAATTCTTTCTTCTTGGACTTCGGGTGGATTCCTATTTCTTGTATGTACCATTTGAAGGTACAATTTGCTTGCTTTCTAGTACTGAACCTCTTCTCCCAAGAACCCCCTATTTTCCCAAAAATGCTTGTGACCTGGAATGGCTGTCCCTGAAGAAACACAGAACTCAAGGTTTCTGCCTCAGGTGAGGAAGGTTAGAATATCTGGGTTCTGTTGCAGCTCTGACACTCCCTCCCTGCATCTGAAAAGTAACGATAATATTCTTCACCTGCCCCAGAGTTAAAGGACGGAATGAGGAAGAAATACTATTATCACGAATGCTTGATGTTTATTGACAACTTACTGTACATCAGGCACTGTTCTGAAGGCTACACATACAACTCCCTTGAATGCTTCCAGAATCCTACAAAGAGACCAAGGCACAGAGAGGGTAAGGAGACTGGCTCCCTACCTAGCTACTGTTGGGGGGATTTAGTGCTGAAAGTATCAGACATGATGCCTTGTCCATAGAGGTCTTCAATACATTTAGTTCCTTTTGCTTCCCTCTTTTGAATTTCAGGGGGACTTAATAGATTCAGAGTGCACTCGATGCTTGTGGAAATGTCAAGAGTTTTAGCTGGTCTGGAGTGCTAAGATCCTTTAGAACCTTTAAACAGTATCCCACAGTTCCTGCTAGCATGGCAGGAAGAGAAACTTCACAGAAGTTGTTACCGTTCAAGTCATAGAAACGTGTTACCATTTTCCATGCACTCAACAAACTCTCAAGCGCCTGCTTGTGCTCAGCTTGGCCCTGGGGATACAGAGGGCAGCTGGATCCCTGGTTTTTAGCAGACAAGTATCAGAGTGATGGAGACATGGCCGCGTGTGTGCGGAGTGGGGCGCTGTGGGACTTCCTGAGGGTGGGTGAGGGACCACAGAAGACCTCTTAAAGGAACTCACTTTTCCTTCCTGCCTCACTCAGCTTCTCACGCCAAACCCAGCATTTCCTAAACTGTGGTGCACAAACACCCAAGGGACCCTTGTGGGTGCGCCTGATGTCAGGGCCATTTGCATAATAGTGTTAAGACTTTATTTGCCCTTTTCACTGTTTTCCACATTTGCACTGACGGTGCAAAAGCAGGGGCAGGTAAAACTGCTGGCGTCTTAGGATTCGAAGTAGAGGCACTAAACTGTGTCAGTGGTCAGTGTATTCTTCACAGCTACGTACTTGCAGTGAAAAAAAAGGCAGTTTAAGTGATCTAGAAGTTTAGAATTTTGAGATTGTTTTTGATGAAGCAATAAGAAATACTAATTTTATTAAATGTTTACCTTTGAATATTCATCTTTTTTTTTTTTGAAAGATTTATTTATTGGGGTGCCTGGGTGGCTCAGTCAGTAAAGCGTCTACCTTTGGCTCAGGTCATGATCCTGGAGTCCTGGGATCGAGCCCCATGTCAGGCTCCCTGTTCAGAAGGGAGTCCGCTTCTCCCTCTGCCCCTCTCCCACCTTGTTCTCTTTTGTTCTTCTCTCAAATAAATAAATAAAATCTTCTTTTAATTTATTTGAGAGATGGTGCATGTGTGCTCCTGCGCTGGAGTAGAGCGGCGGGGAGGGGAGAGTGGAAGAAGACTGGGGGAGCCCACCATGGGGGGCTCGATCTCAAGACTCTGAGATCACATGTCCTGAGTGGAAATTAAGAGTTGGGCACTTAATGAACTAAGCCACCCAGGCGCCTCTGAATATATATCTTTTTAATATTCTTGCAATGGAAAGTATGCATAAAGCAGTTTTGTTGCATAGTGAAATCTAATGGTTGTCTTAAGGAAAAGCACTTGTGTGATTGCTTGACTGTATACTGAACTAGCCTTTTTTTAAAAAATATTTTATTTATTTATTAGAAAGAGAGCTCCAAGCTGGGAAGGGGGAAGAGGAGGGGCAGAGGGAGAGGGAGAAGCAGACACCCTGCTGAGTAGGGAGTCCATTGACATGGGGCTCCATACCAGGATCTTGGGATCATGACCTGAGCTGAAGGCAGACGCTTAATGAGTGAGCCACCCAGAGGCCCCTGAGCTAGCCATTTTTTTCATGAAACGTGATTTTTACTTGAAAAAATGATTAATAAACAAGCTACAGTTATTCATATTGAATGTTTGGCATTCTGAATGAATGTTTGGCAAATTTATGAAGTGAGTCTGTCTCTTCGAGGAAAACAACTGACAGTATTTCTTAACAGTGATAAATTTGGGTGCTCAAGCAAAAATCAGGCAACTTGTTTCTATCATGATGGGTTGATAGCATCCTCATGATAAAGGTCCTTTCCGATGTGGCAACAGATTTCCTGGTATCTCATAAAGAATTCAGCCAATATTTGGAAGATCAGCATAACACAGTGAACCAATATTTTCCCAAATGACCATTGCATGATGTTATGGAATCATGAATGGGTGAATGATTTATGTAAATTGTAAGACAAACTGATGTAAATGTATTTTAATATAATAGAGTCTGAAAAGTTTGTTGACATAGTTTTAGATTCCACATCACAACTAACGCTTAAGAACCTGCTAGTTGTCAAGTTTTGTGTAGTACCAAAGAAGATTATTCACAATTACTTTTAGATAAGGTTATCAAAGCATTCTTTTTTTTTTTTTTTCAGCTACCTATCAGCATGAGGGTGGATTTTCTTCAAATCCTTCAGCCTAAGCAATTAACTATAACAGATTAAGTAAAGAAGCAAATAAAAGGACCGGGCTGTCTTCTGTTAAAACCAGACACTGAAGATACTTTTTAAAAATGTAAAACAGTGCTACTTTTCTGTTTTTTGTTTTGGAAAATAGTCACTTTTCCCATAAAAATACATTGTTAATGTTAACATGTAATTAGTTTATTATTGTTATTTTAAATGAATTAATAAGTTTTTTTTAAATTCTGGGTTAATTTCCATTAGGGTAAATATAAATAGATATAGCCCCCATAAATAAAAGCTTATGAGAGTCCTCAGTAATTTTTGAGAGTGTAAAGGGGTTCTGAAATCAAAAGTTTAGACCTGCTTCCCAAATGTAACAGCTCTTAATCCTGACAGCAAATTAGAGTTATATGGAAAGAAAAGGTTTTTTAAATGCTTGGGTCCTGCCCCTGGATCCAATGAATCAGAATCTCAGAGACCGGGGCCCAGGTATATTTTCTTTTCTAGAAGCTTCCCCAGGATGTGGTATTTCGGTATAATAAATTAATGAATTAATGAGATCCAGAGAGTTGGAGGCAATCAAGTGCTCCCCCATTAGCTAGTAGATCTGGCTAGTAGGGCATATCCCTTCCCATGGAGGGGATATAAATGCCCCACCTGCCCACAGAATCCATAGTCCTTGCCTGGTGCCAGCAGCTTCCTGCCTCGTCCTCAGGTCTGAGGTTTTGTTTCCAGACTGTCTAGCGTGGTTGGGTTAACCAGGGCCTTCTCAAGTTCTCTCCTTATCAAGTGCAGGGAAATACTCACAGTCCAGCAGAGAATGGCAAATCCAAACCAGGCAACCCCCCAGGCGTGTCGGTTCATGGGTCCAGAGATGAGTTCATAGCACCCCTGGAGGAGCACGGGGTTCCACATGGGTGAGAGAAGAACCAGAGAAGAATATGTAAGGGATGGGCGGGAAGGCAGATTTCTACTTGGATCAAGACTATCCCAAAGTCTAGTTTAACATACCCAGGCTATTTCCACATCCCCATGGACAGCGGGTATCAACAGGGCTTTGCTGAGGGAACAGAAATAGTCCTGTTCAACAACTACTCTAGATCACATTATTTTGTGTCTTTATCACTCAGTCTAACAAAGGTGCTGCTATTTTAGGCTGATGTTTTTTCATATTGAATACGTGGGCAACGTGTTCTCTTTTTTAAAAAATTGTAGCATAAAGTACAATATAAAGTATTTGTAATAAAATTTGAGTACTTATTCTCTCCCTACAGAATTTTTCGGTGATTTTTTATTTTTTTGAGGGCAGAGGTACCTTTGATTTGTTTGTTCTTAAATGAAAGTGCTTCTGATCTATAAATATCAAAGGTTTTTTTTTTTTTTAACCATTAAAGGAAACCCTGTTTGATGCTTTCTAAATTCTCATTTGCTATCATATTTCAGCATATCTTTATTGGATTCTAGTGAGACTTTGAGAAGCCAAGGTATGTGTGCCAACGATTCATTTTGTATTAATCAAATCATTCATTCATGCATGCCATAATCCAGTGAGTTTTTATACGTGGCAGGCTCTGTTCCAGTCACCATGCAAAGTGCTGGAGTAAAACACACGCATGAGGTTAGAGCTGCCCTCTGAGTGACCTGTGCTAAAGCTCTGGGAGAAGTCTAGTGAATGCAGCAGCCAGGGGGTTCCATGGGCCACTGAGGTCCAGAGGGAAATGTCCTCAAAAGGCTGACCTTCAAGTTTAGCCCCTACCCCGAGGCTATAGATGACCACGTGAGGTTCCATCTTTCTGACCCTGTTCCAGGCCCTTGTTAACCCACTTATGCCCCCTGACTTTGCTAAGCCTTTATTTCTCTCCCATTTACTCTTCTCTATCTATGTTACAGGCATCTCCATTCACCTACTCATTCAAGTAAAAAAATCTGGAATTATCTTTAACTGTTCTTCTCTTATCCAACATCAAATACTTAAGCAAAACCTTTTGGGTCTACTTTAAAAATACATCTCAAATCCAAACACTCATTACTTCTGGCCCCCACCTTGGTCCACTATGGTCTCTCTCCAGAATTACTACAACAGCCTCTTCACTGATCTCTCTGGGGCTTGAGTCCACTGTTGGCACCCTACTTATCTTTATACAGTGTCAGAGGGATGCTTGTAAAACATTAATCAGATCACTTCAAACCCCTGCTCAAAAAAATGGCTCTCTACCACCCTTAAAATGAAATTCTGAGTCCTCACAATGGCCTACCAGGCCTGTCTGACGTGGCTCTGCCCCTCTCTATGAGCCCAGTGTCCTCTTCCAGAGGCTGTTTCCCTGTAAAGCTAACGAGCTTAAGCTTCAGGGCTGCTTACTTACAAGAGCATTTCAAGTCCCTGTACCTAATTTTGTATGCATATTTTTAATTGTTTTTCCTAAGGAGGGTATCCTTCCATACAGATTCCAGCCCTACAAAATCTAAAGCATCCCAGTCTTCAACTCTTCCTTCACTCATTCTGGCCTTGCCACACTGATGTCCTTGATGTTCTTATAAAAAGCTAAGAATGCTCCCACTTCAGGGCCTTTGCACCTGCTGTCTCCTTTGCTTAGAACTCTCTTCCTCAATCTTCTTTAAGTGTCTCATTTCCCCCATTTAATTCAGAACTCTGTGCAAGTATCCCCCAACAAAGCCCCTCTTGACCACCATAGGGGAAAACACTCTTTCTCCTGTCATTCCGTATATATTCACCCTGCTTTACTTCTGCTCATGGCATTTATCACTACCAGGAATTTATCATGTATTAGTTTGGTAACTTGTTTGGTGTCTCTCACCCATGCTACAGTGCAAGTATGAGGCAGGGATTTTTTGTGCTTGTGGCTGAATCTCTAGGACCCAGCACAAGTGCCTGGCACAAAGTAGGCACCCAATAATGTTGATAGAATGAATGGAGCCCGACATGAAGTAATGATTACAACAGTATCATTTGTGACACAATAGTTCATGAACACTCCTATATCCATTACTCACGGATCCTCCTAACAATCCTTGGAGGGGGTCGTTTGTCCTAACAGGTACCCATAGAAACCACTTAAGTCAGGTGCCAGGCACTGGGCTGGGCATTCAGCAGTGACAAGACAGACATGGGCATTGTTCTTAGAACTCACAGACAAAAGCCCCAGTTTTTTCACCTCTTCTAATTTAGTTCCTGCTCAGAGTGTGTGTTTTTTGTTTTTTCTTTTATCATTGTGCTGGTTTCCTTGATCTTCCTCAGTTCTGTGATAATGTTCCTGAGGTACAATGATCAGATTTTGCACACGGTATTTCTGGGGCAGGTGGACCATGAGTAAGAACACATGTACCTGCGTCTGACATGCTGTGTGAATTCCTGGTTAGTTTCTATTTTCCCCACACCTATGAGGACATCCCTAATTTTGTTAGCCTTCATTTATGCAATGTAGATTTGGAAAACTACAATATGGATGTGAAAAAGAGAGTTATTCCCCTCTTCCACCACCCACCCACCAAACAGTTCTCAGTGCCTGCTCTGGGCCAGGCAGTATGAGATGTACTGAAGATGTAGAATTGAGTAATGCACGGTCCTCAGGGAGACTCAGAAGAGATAGTGAGCAGAAAAGATTTGTGAGCAAATACTTACAATATGGCTCAGGGCTGCAATAACAGAAGTCAAATATAGGAAGAACTGGGCCATATTTCACTTGGTGGAAAGGGATTGCTATAGGAGAAGTAGCAGGACCTATGACTCAGAAAGAACGGTGGTGTGTGGAAATCTGGGGGACTGGGAGAGGGAGAGGCAGAAAGAGAGAGTGAAGAATGAGTGAGATTGAGAGGGTAGGAGCACAGGGAGCCAGGAACAGAGAGAAGAATTTCAGGTGCAGGACTTTGGCAGGGGAGTAGGGCTGTGTGATGGTAAGTTTGTAGTTGTGCAGCTAGTGGGGAGAGGAAGTAGAAATGTTAAGCACAGCTGATTTTTTCACGACAAATACCCTTTCCTGCCCTTTCACAGAGACGATACACTCTATACACAATCCAATCCAATCAAGATACGTTTGTGTGGGCCTGTGCCAAGGTTGAAATACTGAAAGCATTTATTTCTCTTGAGAGTGATCATTATATTGCATATTGTGATAATAAGGAGCACAGTTAATTGTTACAGCAGTCTGAATGTAACTGATGCAGCAACAGTTGCTGAAAAGCTAAAAGGGTGGCTTTGAGGGACTCTGCAAAATAATCTGCATCACACCCATGTTCTTTTCTGGATAAACGCAACCGATCCTAGTCCAGGCACCCTCAGAGGTGCGGCATGACGATCAGCCGTTTAGTGTCCTTCATTCTGAACGTGCCCTTTGTAGTATTTACTCCCAGACTAAGGAGTCTGACATTTCTCAATATTTAATTAACTGACACACAGCCAGATTCCCTCAAAGTGGTAACTCGCAAAGCAGTAGAGGCATTTCGGAGGCTGATTCCAAGTATAGGAGAATTCTCCTCAGGCTTTTTGGGAATATTTCCAAGTTTTTTCATGGCTTACAGTCTGGGCTCCTGAGCCAGACTGCTTGGCTTTGAATCCTGACTCAACCATTGACTAGCTGAGTGACCTTGGGCAAGGTGCTTCTTATACCTCTGTGTCTCAGTTCTTCATCCGTAAAATAAGAATCATATTGACCCCTATCTTTGAACCTTAAATGAGTTAATACACATATGGCACTTGGAACGGTATCTGGTTTTGTAAGTACTCAACAAATGTTAGTTTTCAGGTTCGTTTTATCATTTCCATCAGGCTGGAAATACCTTCTTAAAAACCATCTGTATGTAAACTTCCTTCTACCCAAATCATTAACTTGATATTCTATTAAGACCATCCTATATCACCACAGAATAATGAGGGTGGTTATATCATTACTGCATTTACCATCACCAATTGCCACTGCTCTGGCACTAGCAAAACATTCTTTTTGTATACACCCCTTCCAACTTACTTTTTTTTTTTTTTTTTAAGATTTTATTTATTTATTTGACAGACAGAGATCACAAGTAGGCAGAGAGAGAGGAGGAAGCAGGCTTCCCGCCAAGCAGAGAGCCCGATGCGGGGCACGATCCCAGGACCCTGGGATCATGACCTGAGCTGAAGGCAGAGGCTTTAACCCACTGAGCTACCCAGCCCCCCCAATTTACATTTTTGCAAAAAGAGAACCAATCTTTGCGTAGCAAAAATAGTTTTTGAAGTACCAAGTCTATATTCTATTGTACAAACAGTTTGCATTTAAACAAAGTTGGACTTTGCTATCACCATTCTCCTGTTCTGTTATTAAAATGTAGATTTTGGGGGCGCCTGGGTGGCTCAATGGGTTAAAGCCTCTGCTTTCGGCTCAGGTCATGATCCCGAGGTCCTGGGATTGAGCCCAGAATTGGGCTCTCTGCTCGGCGGGGAGCCTGCTTCCCCCTCTGTCTCTCTGCCTACTTGTGATCTCTGTCAAATAAATAAATAAAATCTTAAAAAATAATAAAAATAAAAAAAATAAATGTTGATTTTCCCAGAACAGCCCTAGATTAGCATTTGCATTTTACTGACAGAGAAGGAAATAGTTGACGTGAGGTTTAGGGCAAAATGATGCAGAATTCTTCATGAGACGTTATGACTATAGTTCATCAGTCTTTCCCTCATAAAGAGCAGAAAACCTTCTGGCAGGTGGTGGGCAGAAGGGACTCACCTCTTTGTGATAGTACCCGGGCACTCCTAGCTTGCAGGCCTCCACGTTGAGAGGTTCTTTCAGACTGTTCATCACACAGCACTGACGAGGCCAGGGATAGTCGGCATCACTATTCGCAGTCCGGAAGGCAGACGTGTATCTCTGCCAGTCTGACGGGCCATTGACACCACAGCAGTGGTCCTGTCAGCAGAGCAGAGATGCAAAATTCTCTTCATGCTGCTTGCTACAGCCATCAATGTAGCAACTGAGATTTTATGGAGAAAGAAGATACGGAAAATGTACCATATCTTACGTTTCCTAGAATTCCCCAAATGAGAGCGGAGGGTATTGATAACCTACATTTTAAAACTTACAAAATTCTTCACCATTTGTTACTCCACTAGCCGCTAATGAACTCTGAAGCCTCTGATAAGTTCAGCTCCCTCCTACGCCTCACTTTCCTTCACTGTAAAACATGACTTTGTTTCCTTCACAGTCCACCGTCCTCAGAGTTCCTTTGAGGATGAAATTAGCTAATGTGCCCGACCTGTCTAGTACAGTGCCTCTAGTACAGTGTCCCATAGTAAGCCCTTACTTATTAAGGGCCAATCATTAATACTAATTAATTACTTAATCAATGTTAATTAATATTAACAATCAATACTAATTATTAACTATTAATACTAATATCTTGATACAGCAATGTGAGGGAGGTATGATTATTCTCATATGACACATAAGCAAATTGAGAGTCAGAAAATTAAAATCTTTAGTGGTAAAGAAGTAATGAGTAATTCCTGTTGTTTTACATTTCTGTACTTTTAATATATTCTAGAATAATTGTGTATTACATTTATAACGGGAGAAAATAAACTGGAAAAAAATAACCCAAACCTGGTGGCATATAGCTCTGCCTTTACATAGGAGAGGAAGATCAAGCAACAGAACACATAGCTAACATCCTCACATTCGATAGAGTTGAGGACAGAGGATAAAACATTCTTCGTATCACCTTCCTTCCTTAGTAGAAATTCTGCTAGAATGTTTCAAGGGAAGAAATTAAAATTACAGTCCCCTCTCAACTTTCAGAATGAATTACTTTCAAACAAATCTGATGGTAAATCAGCTGTGTTTACTTCTTTTTAAATTTTATTTACTTTGAGAGAGAGAGTGCAAGCACAGCAGAGTGAGGGGCCGAGGGAGAAGCAGACTCCCTGCCAAGGAGGGAGCCCAACACGGGGCTCAATCCTGGGACCTTGGGATCTTGACCTAAGCCAAAGACAGATGCTTAACCCACTGAGCCACCCAGGTGCTCCAAATCAGCTGTCTTTAAAACAGATTCTATTTTGCCACTGAAAATACCCTGGCAAGGGAAATACTTTTCTTGTATTTTGATCTGAGCCTTTTAGAGGGAAAATGGTTAAGTTCAGACTGGGTTTTTAGAAGTTGGTAAGAAGATTCTTCAGATGTGTGGGTGTTTGCATTTTTACTTGAAGAGCTTATAGCTCTTGCTAACGGTTGGGACGCCTGGGTGGCTCAGTTGGTTAAGCGGCTGCCTTCGGCTCAGGTCATGATCCCAGCGTCCTGGGATCGAGTCCCACATCGGGCTCCTTGCTCAGCGGGGAGCCTGCTTCTCCCTCTGCCTCTGCCTACCACTCTGTCTGCCTGTGCTCATGCTCGCTCCTTCTCTCTCTCTCTCTCTTTCTAACAAATAAATAAATAAAATCTTTAAAAAAAAAAAAAAAAGCTCTTGCTAACGGAGTGGGAAAAGTACATGACCTATAGTCAGACGAGTAGGTAGAAAATAAAAAAGTGGCAATGAATTGGAGGTCCTAACAGGCTAAAAAGAATTATTGGAATGAGAATATTCAGATAAATGAAGGAAGTGATAGAGAATAGGGGGTAAAGAGACATCAAAGAGGGAGCAGAGTCTATAAGGGAGTTTGCTGATGATTCACTGTGAGCCAGTAGAGGGGAAGGGGAGGCAGGGACAGTATGAGAGTTGGGTCAGATTAGGGTTTAGTTAGGGATAGATATTCATATACATAAGGCAATTCAGGGGTAACAATGGATATTCTGAAAGACTTGGATTTTTGATGATATTTAAGGTAAACTCGTATATAAGGTATGATGGCCAGTGACAGAAAAGTGGACAATCAAGTCAGGTCATAGCCCATGGTCCTTGGCAGGACTAGCCCATTGGTACTAAATAAGCAAAATAGGCAATAATTGCCCCTTGAGTTCACTGTGATGTGGAGGAAGCAAACTTGTTCTTCCAGTGTAAATGATGCTTGAGTTCTAAGAGACAGTGCGTGTGATTTATCTAAATTTCTTAACAGTGTCATTATCCCTAAATGGAAGTTAATCAACATCATGGCTCGAAAATGAAATATAGATCTAGGGGTCCCACTGAGTGATGTGCACACAAGAGGAATAGATAAGAAGAATGAATGAGAATGAATGAACTCACCTATGTCCAGTCTCTTTTTCTTTTCCTTTTTTTTTTTTTTTTTTGAGAGAAGAGAGAGTCCATGTGAACAGCAAGGGAGAGGCATAGGGAGATAGGGAGAGGGAGAGAGAGAATCTGAAGCAGGCTCCATGCCCAGCCCAACACAGGACTCTATCTCACAACCCTGAGATCATGACCCGAGCTGAAATCAAGAGTCAGACGCTTAACCCACTGAGCCATGCAGGGGCCCCAGTCCAATCTCTTTTTGAATGAAACCACCCTAGAGGCTGTGTTCCCCATTCTTTGACTTCACTGCCATCCATACCTTCACTCCTGGATACTGGTTGAGGTACAGAATACTATCTCCAGAAGGCTGCAGGCATTACCTGGAGCATGAGTCTGTCCCAGGTCTTGGTGACTCCATTATTTTTCCATTGGTCATCATTGTTTGGAGGGCTATTGTTTTGGTACCTCTCTAACATCTGCTTCAGGAAGAGGTTGGGTGTGAACTATGGTGGGAGGAGACAACAAAAGGAGAGTTAGCAAGCTATCCAACAAGGAAGCAAAGTGATGTGTCTTGCCTGTTGCTAGGGGCACTGATCATTATCTCCCGGATTAAAACTGTCTGTAGAGGCCCCAAGAAAGGGTGGGATGGGTGTGAGGCTCTGGATGGCTGAAGTCCCCATGAAAGGAGAAGTTTTCCTTTTCCCTTCTTCCCATGTTCAAACAAATCCCAGTGAGACCAGGGTGGGCAGGCATTTTACGGTGGCCTAGGCTTGGAAGTGGAGAAAAGGAGAGAAAACAAGATGCTGAGTTGAGAGGAAGTCTTAGATGTGGTGGACTGTTGATTATCCTATGGAAGAGCCGATGGCCACCACAGAGTGGGAAGAGCATAGCAGTACAAGCTTGGACCCCGGGAGTTGCTCTGCCTGGACTCAGGATTCTCCTCTTTCACTTACCAGCCGTGTAATCTTGGACAAGTTACCTCGCCTTTTCAAGTCTCATTTCTTTATCTATAAAGTGACCATTGTGATAATACCTATTTCATGGAGTAATTATGAGGATTAAGGAAACTTGTATATTTAATATTAATGCACATGTTAGCATACCTGGTACAGAGTAAGGGCTTAATACATGTCAGCTATTATATTGTTACGACAATGACGACTCCCATGATCATTTCCACTCTGTGCTTTTTGTGATTGTACTCACAAAGTCTCGTTGTGTTGCTGCTGTGATACAAGACGCCACTTCAAAGCCATATACTATAAACATCAGAATGAAATACTGGAAGGGAAACAAGTGGGGAAAAAAAAAGAATTACATTTATTTCTAAAGAGAGAATTTTAAAAAATAATTGTTATATCTTTCAGCATATTCATCTACGTCAAACCATCCAATCATTAATGAAATTATTCAGCAAACCCTCGTGGATCAGCTGTTTGGAGCAAGACTTGGTACCCGGTGCTAATCCGTTCAATTCCCTCCTTATGCCCAGAGAACAAATAGCTATTGAATACAGAGCTTTCTCAGCCCAGTGAGAAATTTCTTTTCTACATTGCTATTTTAACTGAGAAAAACACGCAAGTGAAGGCACTGATGTGCGCATGCGCGTAATTGTTCGGTGGCCGGCAAGACCGTCTTGGTGGATCAGACCCTCTATAGAGCTTCATAAATTCCCTCTCACTGAGAGAAATTTTCTTTATGGTTTACTGAAACTTTAGAAGTACAGAGGTCAGAAAAGATGAACTGGATCGTGTTTAACATCCAGCGTCCCTCCTGCCAAGCGTCCAGTCTCCCCAGAAAGGGGCGGGAGGCTCCGGGTACGCAGGCCTGCGCCGGCTCTCGTCCCTCAGCCCCCAGGTTCCCAGGTTTGGGGCAGGCGAGCAGAGCACACCCCGCTGCGTGTTGCCGTCTTGTGTCTGTGGGTCCACACTTGCACATGCGCACACACACTTTCGCACAATGCCTTCCCACCACTCTGCCTCTATTTATGACTGGAAAATATCTCAACAGCAAGTTGCCTCTGAATCTGGGATGGGAACTCTTTGCAAGGGTCTGTCTTTGCTTTCCTCAGCCTTGCGTATTCGCATCGGGTCCCTGGGTTCTCCCAGGGAAGGGGCGCTGCTGTCGGTGTACGTGGGGGAAGGCAAGGAAAACTGTGCTCTCTCCCTGGGCAGGGACGGCTCTCTGAGCAGGACCCTGGGCTGCCCTAATGACTCAGCTACCAGTCACAGATAGATTATGGGCTTTGATTAATCAGAGGCCTCATAACATTTGCTACTTGTTTTTTGTCAGGAGCTTTCATGATGGGGGGCACCTGGCTGGCTCAGTCCCTAGAGCATGTGACTTTTGATCTTGGGGTTATGAGTTTGAGACCCACATTGGGTGTAGAAATTACTTAAAAATAAAATCCTTAAAAGAGGAAAGAAGAGAGAGAGAGATTGAGAGAGAGAGCTTTGATGATTCAGAGATACTCTAGAAAGGAGCCTCCGGGTGCAGGAGTTTTCTCCATCAGCCCCTGGGAAGGTGCCTTGCTCCTTCTCTTTGCAGAGCACAGTGAAGAATGTTCTCTCTCGGCTGTGTCAGGCATACAAGGCTGGCCCAAAGTGAGACCAGGATGCAAGCGAAACTTGTCTCTGGAGACACCTGCCCCTCCTCTTCATTTTCCTGCATTCTTTCCCGTGCCTGAAAAAGTGGCTGCTTTTGCCCTGGAAATAACTCATGCTAAAGGAATCAGAGAATGTAAATGTTCTGCATTCCCTGGGTGCTAGGACAATGTTTAGATCACAGGAAAAGTAAACCAACAAGCATCTTAGGTTGCTGGGCTTGTTTCGTAAAGATGTAACTCAGGTCCTGCGACATTTGGATAGGAGAGTTATTTCAGGGTGGGGAGTGGGTGTGGGACCCCATCACAGTGTGAGAAACCATTGTCCTGAGCATGGGGGCAGAGAATAGAGGTCTAGATCCAATACCAAGGTTTCTTAGCTCTGTTGGTTGGACATTTGCTTCTATATACAAAGCAAGGCATGACCTGGCTGTCTGTGGCTCAGGGCAGAAGCCTGTCTGTGGGGCACAGGGTTAGGAGCTGAAGTTGTACTCTATAGTGCTGTGCATCAAGGTTTTCTAGAGTCCCTGAAAAGTAGAGTGAATGCAAAATATGGGAAAAGCAGGTCATTATACAAAATCATCATCTTTGAGCTCAAAAATGTCTGAAAAAGCTCATGCTTTCTCTTAAAAATTCATGCTTATTTTGTATTTTATATCCTAAAATGTCAATGACTGATTAATATTAAAATCATACTTTAGGGGCGCCTGGGTGGCTCAGTGGGTTAAGCCGCTGCCTTCGGCTCGGGTCATGATCTCAGGGTCCTGGGATCGAGCCCCGAGTCGGGCTCTCTGCTCAGCGGGGAGCCTGCTTCCTCCTCACTCTCTGACTGCCTCTCTGCCTGCTTGTGATCTCTCTATCAAATAAATAAATAAAATCTTTAAAAAAAATAAAATCATACTTTAGACTACTTATTGTCAAGAGAAAAAAATCTAATGATCATGTTCTCAGTCTGTCTCTCCCTTGGCCTAGGTAGCTCCTGGCTGTACCTGCTGGAAGCATGCCAACACCAGGTAGAGAAGCAGATTTGGAAAATACTCAACAGGGTCACCTCCAGATTGCTCCCCTGTGGGTTCTCTGTACTGGAATCTTCTGGACTTGCAAGAGTGGAGGACATCCTTGCCCCCCACATGGATAAGCTTCACTGCAGGGCAAATCTTGACCTCCTTTTCACCCCTCACCTGGCTCTCTCTGCTCCTACCTCCCCCACAAGCCAAGTTACTGTCTCAGGGAAGAAAAAACAGTCCATCAAAATCAATCCAGGAGGCAACTGTAGGGAGTTTTAAGGCCTCACCGCCAGAAGAATTTTCCTGTTGGATTTCATGATGCCTACAATGCCTAGAACGGACAGACAGAAGAGGCAGATGCCGACAAACATGCCAATCCAGGCTGCCCCGTAGATGTCATCGTTGTCGGTGGCTTCAAGCAGTGGGTAGAGGCTGTGCTGGTCAGATACGAAGAAGATGCACTCTGCAGTCAGGGCGATGCCGCACATCTGGGGGCAAAGGGTGTTCTATCAGGCCGGTGGTCAGGAGAGCAGCATTGGGAAAGGGGTGCAGAAGTGTGGGAAGAGGGTTATGAGAGAGACTCACTCTGTCCCTGCGTAGGCACAAAGCCATGGACTTAAATGCATTATGAGGAAATCAAACAGCGCCTTCCATCCTATTAATAACTTGCATGCTTCCTCCCATATGTCCCTCTGTCTAATTGCTATTTGGGAAAAGACCCAGGCAATTTTAGACCATCTAGAGTCCTTGGGGCATGAACCACTCAACAATATCTTCTTGTATGGAGATAACTTCAGAGCCCCTCTTCCACTGCCCTTCCCTCAAATTCCTGAATTGTAATATTGAAACTAGTCCTGGTCGTACTCATCAGTGCCAGAGATCCAAGGAACCTTGGTGGTTATCTTTCCCATACCCTGCCTTTTATAGATGAGGGCTCTTGGCCTTGAAAGTCGATGACTTGTCCAAAGTCCTGTGGAGATGGAGGCAGGGCTGGCTTAGAGCCAGTGATCCTGACTCTCGAGTGCTCTGTCAGTACACCGAGCCCACACGGCCAGGACTCTGAGCCACTGTCACATCCTGGTACTGACCTCTGCATGATAAGGACATATAAATGCAAACATCTGTCCCCAACAGCCTTAACAGAATAGTTCTGTGGAAATCAAACCAAGGTGAAGTAGGAAAGGAACACCAAAGTGTGCATGTGGTGGGAATGTTTGAACACTGACCGTGGTGGATGTGGCTTCTTTCAGATTTCTGTATTTGGAAGTTGGGAGGGAAATAACCTTTTTTTTTTTTTTTTTAAACCATGATCTTTCAACATATTACATAGTTACATATGATTATTTCTGTAAGTTCTAGCTAACATATTTTACTAACACATTTCCTGGAATCAAGAAAAGAGAGAGGAAGCCAGTAATTAGATTATTTTCCTTTAAACTCTCACTTTTGATTAATCCAAAAACTGTGATTACAGAAGGAATAGTGTTTCCTGAAAAATACTTACACCAACAATCACATTTCCAAAAATCAGCAGGCCCTGGAAGCAACGAACAGTGGAGTCATCTTTCGTCATTGTCAGGATTTGGCACAAGCTGGAGACACAGTAGAGAAGAATACAACTGAGTAGGACCAGGTGACAAGTGACACTCGTTCCACGACATGCCTACCTCACACCATTGCGGATCAGCTTCTCGCATTTGAAGCATTCAAATCAAAGTCAGGCAATCATTTAGCAAGGGTGGAAATTTGGTTACTAAGTTCGGGAATCGTTGCAATTTTTTTTTTTTTAACCGTAATTTTACTGAGAAGTAAAAAAAAGGAAAGCTTGCTGGAGTCTGGTGACTTTCAGTTGTCCTTTAAGGTGTGGAATACACAGATTGCACACGTCTGTGTGATGAGCTGAGGTCCTGCGCCTGGGCAAGGGCAGATGTGGGAAGACTGGGCAGTGGTCCTGGCATGGCTCTTCCTGCTCTTGGTCACAGCAAACCGAAACCCAAAAGGCAAACCCATGGCCAGAGTTGGCAGATAGGGCCCATATGGACTACAGGCAGCTGTTAAAAACCATTATTATCAGAATATTTTTTTAAAAGATTTTATTTTTATTTATTTGACAGAGAGAGATCACAAGCAGACAGAGAGGCAGGCAGAGAGAGAGAGAGGGAAGCAGGCTCCCTGCCGAGCAGAGAGCCCGATGTGGGACTCGATCCCAGGACCCTGAGATCATGACCTGAGCCGAAGGCAGCGGCTTAACCCACTGAGCCACCCAGGCGCCCCCAGAATATTTTTTACTTTCAAAAATAGTTGGCGATTTAAAAAGTATCCTGCTTATTTACCCAAAGGATACAAAAATACAGATTTGAAGGGGCACCTGCACGCTGATGTTTACAGCAGCATGTCAACAAGAGCCAAACTACGGAAAGAGCCCAGATGTCCACTGACTGATGAATGGATAAGGAAAATGTGGTATGTGGTATCTAAATACATATTTATTTATACACACACACACACACCCCAGAATATTACTCACCCATCAAAAATAAATGAAATCTTGCCATTTGCACTGATGCGGAGGGACCTAGAGGGTATCATGCTAAGTGAAATAAGTCAATCAGAGAAAGACAATTATATGGTCTCACTGATATGTGGAATTTAAGAAACAAAACAGAGGAGCATAGAAGAAGGAAAGGGAAAATAAAATAAGACAAAAACAGATAGGGAGGCAAACCATAAGAGACTCTTAACTATAGAGAACAAAGTGAGGGTTGTTGGTGAGGGTGAGGGATGGGCTAAATGGGTGATGGGCATTAAGGGGGACACTTGCTGAGATGAGCCCTGTGTGTTATATGTAAGTGAGGATTCACTAAATTCTGCTCCTGAAACCAATACTACACTATATGTTAACTAATTTGAATTTAAATTAAAACTTGGAAAAAAAATAAGTAAGTAAAAATAAAAAGTACCCTGTTGCACCAGGCAGGGAGTGGGAGAAGACGGGCTGGTGTATAGATCCTTTCATGTGCTGCTCTCCTCGGTGCTTCTCACACACACACTCACAGCCCAATTAGATAGAAAAAGAAAAAAAGGTGAGGAGCCTCATTCTGCAGGTGAGGACACTGAAGCTTTAATTTAGGTACTTAAGATCCGTGGGGTCATGCAACCAGTAAGTGGAAGAACTAGGCTGGAGACCTTGGTCTGAGTGGCTCTGGAGCCCAAGCTCATCCACCAGCCAACACTGGCTCCCAGAAATTATTTATGAGGTGTAGTGCTTTGTATGGTACTAAAAGTAAGTGGGCCTCTTTCTCCTTGAGGAGTCTTGGAAGGAACTTGAGGGTAAGTGTTTGGGTCAATTATTTTAGCCTTCGTACTTAAAATACCTTCAGAAAAGCCATCCAGATTTCTTACTGTGGTATTGATCTAAGCAACTAATTACTTCCTGCATTCATATACTAAATCAAAGGTCGCTAAGGTAGATTGCTGTAATCTGGGATTTTATGCATTCATGTACTAAATCAAAGGTCGCTAAGGTAGATTGCAGTAGTCTGGGATTTTATGCTCTAGTAGGGAAGCTAAAATATTTCCTAAATAACTTTACTACATCTATTGAGACCCTAAGTGCTGCGGCAGTTCTGAATAGGGAAGATGTAAGCCTTGCAAAAAGTGTATGGTTTTGATAAGTAGACTAGAGATGTAGGGCAGTGTGGGAGGAAGGTGGGGCTCACCGACATTCCAGGGAAAGGAAAAGTCAGGGAGCAGAGACCCAGAAGAGCAAGGTGACCATGAGGTAATAACTGAGGCAGTTTGGCTAACATCCCAGTTTGTATCGGGAATCAATGGAAGGCAAGCCTTCCGCTTGACTCAGCCCTTGCTAAAATTTAACTTCATTGTTACATCCTAAGCATTAACAGCCTTCTACATCATCTCAACTTCCCTATTTTCCCTTACTCGTTTGCCCGGGCTGCTGTGGGAAATGAAAGAATTAAAATCCATGAGTGTTTTGCGCCCAGAATTAGGAGCATCGTAGGTCTTCCATCAATGTTTGCTGAGTGACTAAAAGAAACCAGGCCATTGTTACAAGATCTTACTGTGTAGTTTCCACTTAGAAATGGCATTCATTCTTTCCTGCAATGTTTGCAGTAACTGTCACAGGCCAGACTGAGCTGAGCCTCAGCACCCTGAAGGGGTTAATGCATAAACTCCACCAAGGGAGATCTTTTCTCCTGTGACCAGACCAGTAACTGTAAAGTTCCTGACTGGGGGGCGCCTGGGTGGCTCAGTGGGTTAAACCTCTGCCTTCAGCTCAGGTCATGATCCTAAGGTCCTGGGATTGAGCCCCACATCAGGCTCTCTGCTCAGCAGTGAGCCTGCTTCCCCCTCTCTCTGCCTGCCTCTCTGCCTACTTGTGATCTCTCTCTCTCTCTCTGTCAAATAAATAAATAAAATCTTAAAAAAAAAAAAACAAAAAGTTCCGGACTGGTATGCACAGACATTTCTCCCGACCAGTTGAGTTACCATCTAGAGACAAAAATAAATAGACGGCGAAAGGCGAAAGTTCAGACAACACAAGTATAGAGAGTAAAGGGCAAAACCCCGGAGAAGCCAAGGGCAGTGCCATTTTGACCAGTACGGATTAGGCACCCATTTGCTGGGTAGCAGCTTGTTTGTGTTGATTCGTTGGGTTTAAAAGAAAGAAAGCAATTTGTTCTTTAAGGAATTTAAAGTGAGATTGCAGCAACGTGGATTCAAGCAAAAATGATTGTATACGGTCGAATAAGTGGGGAGACAGGACTAGGGATTTAAGGAAAAGGGGAGGCAGGCCCACCAAAGAGGGGCTTTATTGGTCCAGAAAGGAGCTGAAGGGACTCTGAACATGGTATTTGGTCCCGGTGTCTCATTGAGCCTCATAACACACTTTTCCAAAGATGACCAACCTCACCGAGTTTTATAAAGGGGAAAGAGACAAAGGAATACTCTGTGGGAGGGTTGTCCGTCAGGACTGGGGGGAACCATGCAGACAAGAGTGGGAGGAAAGAAAGAGGAGGTAGATGAGGGGTTGCTTTGAGCAAAAAGAATGAAGGGAGGAAATCTAGCCGGGCGTGTGGTACAAAGTGCTGGGGTGGCAGCCTGACGGCGGGCTGACTTAAGAAAGGGCAGGGATATGGTGATGGGCATGACCTGCTCTAGTCACTGACAGCTAGAATTTTCTCCTTTTGCCCCGTGCATTCTCCTCTCCTTCAGGCCTCAAGGGATCAATGGCACATGATAACTTAGGAATTTATTCCTGTCTTCCAAAATAACAAAACGATGTTGAAAGCTGTCATTTCATGAGCGCTTACGACCCCCTCAGCTAGGCGTTTATGTTCATCTCTCAACAGATCCAAGAGATTGTTTTTGTTGTTGTTGTTTTGCCGAAATCTGTACTGATTTCCTACAGCTGTTGTAACAAGTTACCACAAACTTAGTGGCTTAACACAACACAAATGTAACATCTGAAGTGGAGGTCAGAGTGTGAGGGAGTCTCACTGGGTTAAAATCAAGTTGTCAGCACAGCCATTCTCCTGGAACATCTAGGGGAGAATCCGTTTTCTTGCCATTTCGCAGATGAAGAAAGGGAGGCTTGAGAGAATGCTTACTTTGCCTAAGGGCACATTGCCAGAAAAGGCAAAAGCTCAGATTCAGGGGCACCTGGGTGTCTCAGTCAGTTAAGTCTCTGTCTCTGGCTCAGGTCATGATCCCAGGGTCCCACGATCGAGCCTCATGTGGCCCTCCCTGCTCAGTGGGGAGTCTGTGTCTCCCCTCCCTTTGCCCTCTCTCCCCACTTATGTGCACCCTCCCTCTCTCTAGCTATCCCTCTCTGTATCTCTCTCAAATAAATAAATAAATAAATAGATAATCAATCTTAGCTGAGATTCAAACCCAGGTCTGCCCGGCTTCGGATCATTTCCTTACACACTGCACAGTGTGTAAAGACCTGTCATAGAGCTAATCTTAAAAGCAACACCTGGCTCATTTCCTTGCCAACACTCAAGCAGAGAGAACAGGTCCGTTTTGCTGCTCGGATGATCTGCCTTTGCCAAGGTCAGAATCATTGGGCCTCTCTTCATTCACTTCTCCAGGTTCTTGTCTCCTAGGCTCCTTGGCACTGGACTTGTATTTCTACATTTTCCCCAAATCCGATTCTGCACTCGCATGTTTTTCCAGAAAATTTGTTTAGATGTACCCCAAACTTGCATTTCTCTCACCCACTCCTAGGGACTGAAATTCTTGGAAGAAAAGGTGCACATGTGCAGGTTAATGTGAGAGTAGACATTTCTTTTCTTTCTTTTTTTTTTTTTTAAGATTTTGTTTATTTACTTGACAGAGAGAGATCACAAGTAGGCAGAGAGGCAGGCAGAGTGAAAGGGGGGAAGCAGGCTCCCCGCTGAGCAGTGAGCCCGATGTGGGGCTCATTCCCAGGACCCTGGGATCATGACCTGAGCTGAAGGCAGAGGCTTTAACCCACTGAGCCACCCAGGTGCTCCGAGAGTAGACATTTCTTAGCCTCTCCTTGGTCACCTATATTTTATTCTAGGTTAGTGTCTGGGGGACCTAAAATATTTCTTGCATCTGCCAAACAGTCACAAATGTCAGGAGAGATGGCGGTTAGGAAACCTAGTGTAGGCTTCTCGTGGCTCATGCTGTGGCCTGGTGGCTGTGGTCTGTGAGGACCCTGGATGTAGTATCAGAACGCTTCCAACCCCACTCTTGCGCAGCCTTTCTGTATACCCCTGGGCAATGCCACTCACTGTCTACTTCCTCATTTATAAAATGGGTAGAACACAATGTGTTTGACAGGGTCTTTGTGATCGCTGAGGTAAAAGATGGGGGAAGGTTTGGCAAATACTCTGTTTATAAACCCAAGAAATTATGGTTAATAACCAGGGGCATATTTAGGTAGGGCAGGAAATTGGGCTATGGCTTTGCTTTATGTACCAGTGACACAAGGACATAGCCAGGAGATAACATCTTCCAGATTGAGGGGAAGCAGCCCCTCTACCTTCCCTCTGTCCTCTGCATAGGGTGTGCTCTGCTGTAGGGATCTATAGGCTTTACCCATGTGTGCTGCTTCTTATTTTCCATGGAAGGATTAATGGGGTGGGGTGGGGAATCATCTCTTTGGGACAAGAAAAAAGCTCCCCAGTTGTGCTTGGGGTGTGGCCAGAGTCAGGTACCAAGCAGCATGTCTGTATGGGAGGGAACCTCTCTGCATTCCATCCACATTCTTGAACAGTTAACACCCAGTCACTGGGCTCCCTCACTGGGCCTTTGGCTAGCTCTAGTGCCTCTGCTCTGGGCTGTGAGGTGATGTCCAGCTAACACCCAAGATTCTCTGCTGTGCATGGGCTTCAGAATTTACTTAGGGAATACTCTGTTCCACTCCCCTTATGCATTATTTTCTCCTGGTATCCATGTACAAAGGGTTCCCTGCACCTTATTGCAAGAGTCTTGAAGCAGGAGGAGATGTTGGGACCCTGTTTCATTCGTTTTTCTAGGTCCAAGGTGGCACAGTGCTTGACATATAGTAGGCACTCAGTAAATAATTTTGCTAAACAAAAGGCCAATAAAGTAGATTTTAGAATGTGTATTTGAATAAATGAATGAATGAATGAATGAATGAATATATGAGTGACTTGTTTGCCGAGACCTCTATTGCAGAACAGGTTAGAAAGTTCAGTGAAGTGGGAAGAGCAGGGGATTTGGACAGACCTGGGTTTGAATCTCTGCTCTGCTACTTGGCAGTTTTTGTTTTTTAAAGATTTTATTTGTCTGGCAGAGAGAGAGAGAGAGAGAGAGAGAGAGAGCAAGCACATAAGCAGGGAAGAGAAGGCTCCCCACTGAGCAAGGAGCCTGATGCAGGACTCCATCCCAGGACCCTGGGATCATGACCTGAGCTGAAGGCAGATATTTAACCCACTGAGCCACCCAGGCATTCCTGCTGCTTAGCAGTTTTGTGAGCTCAGGTAGTTTTTTAAGCTTGTTGAGCTTCATCTCGAAATGGGTATCCCAATAACTAACTCAAAAGTTTACTGTGAAAATTCAGTGAGAATATAGGTGAATACTAACACAGTATTAGTTACCCAACCAATATTCATTTTCCTTACCTTTGCCTCAATTTCTTGAAGTAGACTAAGCCAACAGACTTGAATGGGGAAAACACCTAAAACTAGTGATTTAATTTTGTTTTAAAACACAGAGCCACATTTCAAAAGACATGTGATTTTTAATATGAGATGCTAATATATAAAAACAGATCAAAATTTGGCTGAAGCAAGAGTGGAGAGCTTTCCCTCATCAACTCTGAATTCCTGAGCCTCATGGTAAGCCTCAGAGTGGCTACCAACCAAACTTCTAGAACTAACAGGAATGAAAGATGTGGGAAAAGTACTGAGCTAGCAGGCTGTTCCCAGGGGGTTAGGAGATACTCAAGAGTGAAGTTGGAAAACTGTGGTCAAAATGTGAACAATGATATTACATTGTTTCTGTGTCCAAATGATCTGTGTTGAACACTTCTAGGAAAGTGTATGGAACACTTCTAGGAAAGTTTTCTGGAAAACAGGCAACTTCCTTAATAGAGAGCTGGAGGAGCATCTGGGAAGGGGTTCTTGGCATACTTGGAGCAGAAGCAACATGACTTCTAGGAAAGAAAACCATCAGGCCTGGCTCATCGTTCAGAGTTCTTTGAAGGTTCTGGATGCCTGTGCACCAGGGCAGACTAATGAATTTATTTAAGTTAAAAGCAAGAAAAGTTTTGACAAATTTTCACACCGATGGCTGTTAAAAGAGAGAGAGAGAGGAGAGAGGGAGATATTACGAATGTATTGCCCTTGCCAGAGAGGACAGGCCCAGAGAGAGAACAAAAAGAGAAACAGATGACACCAGTCTACCTACAGAATATAAACCAGGGTGTTCTCTAAGGCCTTGACTGGGATACAGTGCCCAGCTGTTTGGTCAAATACTGGTCTAGACACAGCTGTGAAGATATTTTTTTTTTTAAGATTTTATTTATTTACTTGCCAGAGAGAGAGCACAAGCAGAGGAAATGACAGGCAGAGGGAGAGAAAGAAGCAGACTCCTTCTCCACATCATGAATGGAATTATCTCCACAACATGAATGGGCCTCTTCCAGTCAGTTGAGGGTTTTAAGAGCAAAGACTGATTTCTGGAGGAAGAAGGATTTCTGCCCCCAAACTGCAGAACAGAAAAACAGATTTCAGACTCAAGATTGTGACATCATCTACTTTCCTGAATTTGCAGCAGCCCTACAGATTTCGGGCTTGTGAGGCCCTGCAACCACGTGAGCCATTTCCTTAAAACAATTGTCTCTTCATTTGGCTGAAGATGTAGAGGCTTTGTAGTCAGTCCTCTCTTTGTGCAAATGAGGAAACTGAGGCTCCTGGAGGGGAAGTGACTTGCTCAAGATCACGGATGTGTTGTTTGCAGAGTCAAGATTCAAGTCCTGATCTCCTGACTCTTAACAAACTTTTATTGAGTTTGTCACTAATCATTCTTATTTTTTTAGGTAGACACCACCTCCCTTTATGTTTCTTTAAAGTTGAGAGACAGTCCCATGCCCTACCCTGCTCTTTTCTCTTACAGATTAAGCCATGAAGGGAGCCATATAAACAAAGCTGGCAAGGAGAGAGCCTTCTGTCTTTGCCCTCCATTCAGTCTTCCTCACTCTGTACTCTATTTTCTGAAATCCACAAGAGAATCATTCCTTTGCTCCTGATTGGAATGCACATCCATATAAAAGAGGCACGGTGAGTCTTATGAGTCATCAATGTCAATTCCTCGTTGTGAATGATTTTATCGAAACCCTTCCTTATATTTCCAAAGGGAGAGGAAAGACACATGAGGGAGAAAGAGACTCAAGGAGTGTAGAATCTCAGTGGACTAACCTAACTCATGATCTTGGGTCTTGGATCTGTCTTTTGTGGGTAGAGACTGAGTCTTGACAATATGATGTGCTTTCCCTCTTACCTTCCCTTGTAGCCTCCAGAATGTATCGTCTTTTTCAAATATGGAGTCTATGGAAACTTTCCCATGTTATTCCAAAATAGCACTTCCCACAGAGGTATTAGGTTTCTTTTTTAATTTGGAAGGGATAGCAAAAAAGCAAATGGGGTGAGGAAAATTTTAAAAGGTGGGATTGGTAGAGGACAGAGAGCCAAGTAGCGACTGTCCACTTCAAAAATGTTATCACCCCTGACTGAAAGTATGCGGCTTGCCTCAAAATGTTTTCCACATTCAAGAATAGCCTCTGTGAGCCCCACCCTGTGGAAAACTGCCCAGTGGCCTGGCACCATGATGATATACTAAATTGCTCAACGTCCCAGAAGCGCCTTTGCTCTAAGGAATGCAAACATTTGAAAAGGCTAGAGTTTTATTTCTTTTTTTTTTCTTGTGCCCTTTCAGTTTGTTTTCTTATAAAAATTACTCATATCCATAATGTTGATGTTTCCAGACACATTGAATAAGTCTAAAAACCATTGCTCACTAAATAAACTACTTTCAAAGTAGAAGAAAAAGAAGTGAGACTCTCCCACCAAGCATGAGATCATTTTTTCAAGTTCATTACCTCTTTTCCTCACTCAAGTTTGTTGGACCAGAGAACACGCAAACCACACCTTAACCTCTAGCTTACGCTAGAGAAATTTGGATTAACAAAAGAAAAAGAAATAGAGAAATAGGAGAGGAAGAAATAAGAAACACGCTGTGCTGTTGCCTCACCCCTGACCTTGAAACCCAGGACAAGAGTAGACAGTTGTATGACTTAAAGGGGAGAAGAAAGATAGGTGTGGGGATTTCAGATCAGAACAATTGCTGGTCTGCTTAAGTTTAGGGTAGGATGAGTCCCTGGGAATGATGAAAAGAGGTGCTCATTCCCATGGCCATGACACGTAGGGCTCACATTATCCATTGGTTTTTCTTCCATTAAAGCTCTAAACCTATTCTCACTAATATGGTAACTGGAAGCCCCATGTAGCTATTTTCATTCAAACTAGCTCAATTAAATAAAATTGAAATTCACTTCTTTAGTTGCACTAGCCCCATTTTAAGTGCTCAGCAGCCACATGTAGTTATTGACTATCTTACAGAATTTCCATCATCACAGAGTTCTATTAATATTACTCCTCTGGACTCCTGATGCTTGTCACGCTGACCTTAGAGTCATTCAATCACCTGAAGTCAGGACTAAGATGGAAGCAATGGCTCAGGCATTCTCAGCCAAGTGAGGACCCTAAGTATGGGCCATGCCAGCGGGAGCCAAACCCCAGCGCAAGAATGCTATGGAGACTCCTGGGAGGTAAGATTAGAGCACCTCTTCATGAATTTGGTCTTTGCCCCAGTTAGGGAACATCAGGGGTGTGGGCAGCATGCATGAGCTTATCAGTGTTTGCTCATAGCAAGAATGCAAAGCAGGAGAGGTCAAAAAGAAATTCTGAGATTTCATTTGTCTTTCTTAACTAAATGGTGTGTAAATTCCCCTTTGGATTTACAAGTCTTTATTCTTCCCAGATGATTTAAAAAAAAAAAAAAAGTGAGTTGATTTTTAAGCCTATTGTAGCTGAAAGGAAAAAAGTCTGTTGCAGCAGAAAGCAAAATGAGAAAACTTTCTCCTTGTTGAGAAGAGCTAATCAAAAGGAAAACCATTTCTTTACAAGATTTGAAAACTATTTAAATATATAAAAATACATATATATATCAAGAAACAGTCAACTAACTTTGTCTTTAATTTAAAAAAGACATTGAAATTAATGAAATTCAAAATGTGTTCAAAATCTTTGAAACTAATTACAAGTGGGGTTTTAAACTTACATAAAATAATACTAGCATTATTTGAAAGTTAATTCATATTACATGTAGAAATGTTGTTAGAACAAAAAATATATTTAGGACCTGTGGATCCTGTAGATCAACTAATTGGTGAAGAGTAAAAATAAATTATGTAAAAATAACATTGCATAGATAAAGCTAATTTGTTGACTTATTTCAACTGACACATTTGCTAAGCAGAACTGTTTGCAGAGAAGAAACATGAGTAAATTGCCTTACAAATCCCATTATGAGTAGGCAGGATCAAATGATTTCTGACAAGACTACCAGGGAAGTTTCTCCCTACTACATTATTAAGAAAGAACATGGCCCATTTCCTTAAATTTTCTTTCTTTTTTTTTTTTAAGATTTATTTATTTATTTATTTGACAGAAAGAGAGAGGAGAGAGAGATCACAAGTAGGCAGAGAGGCAGGCAGAGAGAGCGGAGGAAGCAGGCTCCCTGCCTAGCAGAGAGCCCGATGCGCGGCTCGATCTCAGGACCCTGAGATCATGACCTGAGCCGAAAGCAGAGGCTTTAACCCACTGAGCTACCCAGGTGCTCCTCCTTAAATCTTCTTTTTGGTTCTCTGACTTTACCAGGAAATTGGGGTCCACAGGGATCTATCTGAAATTTTAATCAGGAGATAAAATTTTTCCCAGGGTTCTTGGATTTGCCTTGGTCTTTCTGTCAGGAAATTGGAGGCTGAAATCAGGGGAGGTGAATAATACTCCCAGAATTTTAACCTCAGTTCTGAGAACTGGACAATATCAAATGATTTAAGAAAGCAATTTGTACCATTTAAAGTAAAAGAGAACAAAGTTGTTATAGTAGTCTTATTATAAAAAATGACAGATCTATTCATGAGGAAATTATTGTTTTCCCCTTGCCCTTTCAGACCCCAGCTCGCCTCCCAGGAAGGCAACCCAACCATTGAGCGTGCAGTTGGCTTCCCAGCAGAGTGAGATCAGTCTACTCACCTTGCCCTCTCTTCCTTCTCCTCCTTCTTGTGCTGTGCCCGCCCACTCTGCAAGCTGTTCTGGCCTGAGGTGCTTTTCTACCCAGCACCAATTCTTTGAGCCTCCTGGACCAGGAGCAGTGGTCTGTGATTGGGAGGAGGCATCTCACATGGGCTGAGCCTGATGCTGTCTGAGCTTGCCTCGCCGAGGCCGGAAGTAACAGGAAGTTTTTGGACCGTAGATTTCTGCTACTTTGGAATGTACAATTCTGACAGATGGAAGCACCTTGACAGGGCTTAGCTCATTGCTCCTCTGGATTTCTTCTAGTTCTGGGCTTTTCTGAAACACATACTACTCAAGGGCTTTTGTTTTTGTTTTGATTAAAATTTTTTTTTTTAAATATTTGATCCTTATTTCTGCTTTTGTGCCCTCAAAGGCCTACTTATTGTCCTGACCACTCATAGTCATGCTGGTGCATGTCTATCTGCCCAAGGCCATGTCTGGTTTCAGTTTTTATAACTTGCATTTGTTACATTTAGGGGGAGAGTGATTCCCTGATTAACACTCACACTATAGGTGGTCTAAAGACTAATAAGACTAATGTTGCTCCTTTCTTCCCCTCCCACCTCTCCTTCCCCTCCTCTCCCCTCCCTCCTCTCCCTCTCCTCCCCTCCCCTTCTCTTCCTCTGGAGCCACTGAGCGTCATACCCAGCACCAAGAACATTTCTGCTGACCTCTGCATAACATATCATGGTTCAGGCACACGGTATTTATTTATTTATTATTTTTTAAAATTTATTTTTATTTTTTTAAAGATTTTATTTATTTATCTGACAGAGAGAGATCACAAGCAGGCAGAGAGGCAGGCAGAGAGAGAGGAGGAAGCAGGCTCCCCGCTGAGCAGAGAGCCCGATGCGGGGCTCGATCCCAGGATCCTGAGATCATGACCTGAGCCAAAGGCAGCGGCTTAACCCACTGAGCCACCCAGGCGCCCCACACGGTAGTTATTTAGCCTGCAGTTAAGGATGGGTGATGGCAGTAATGTTAGAATTTGTTGAGTGCTTTCATCAGTAGACTCAGGAGTTCTCTTGGGTCTGGGTCATCTCTGTAACAGGTTAGGTTCTTCAGGAAGCAGACTCTGAGACCAAGTTTGTGTGCAATATATTTATTAGAGAATGCCCTTGCGATTAACGCCTTTGGAAGGAGAGGGAAGAAATAGGATTGGGCAGACAGAGAAGACAAACTGCCACGCAGGTGGAAAGTCTCAGGCACCCCCCTCCCTCCATCCGGAAAGCTCCAGAAGAAGATGGCCTGCCCAAGTTGTTTTGCATTGGGCCCCTCTGTGAACAGTCCTAGGTATAGGTGCCCTGGGAAGGTGGCTTTCAGGAGCTGAGACTATCCCTGAAGGGAGCTGACAGTGGAGGCTGGGCTTGCCAGTACTCCCAGCAGCTGGGCAGCACACTCCCCCTTGCTGAGGGGGCCCTGCACAGGGTATCTGTGTGTCCTCTCATGGCCTTATTCCTCCTCAGATCTCTAGGGCCTGGTTAGATATGGTACGATCATTCACACAGTGCAATTCTATGCAACTGGGAAAAATGATGCCATAGAAAAAATTTAATGATGTGGAAATATGTTCACTCATTTATTCAACAAATATTTATTGAGAACTCATGATGTGCCAAGCACTCTTCTAAGTGCTAACAATAAAAAGAACAGGTTATAAACAGTTTGTACAATTTGATGTATGTATATGTGTGTGTATATAATATACACATATTCATGTACATACATGAATTTAAAAATTAGAACGAACGTAAAGTAAATATCAACAGGGTTATATCTGGGTGAAGTGATCTGCATGGCTTTTATTTTCTTCTTTCTTTTTTCATAGTTTCTATGCCTACAAAGGATCTCTGTTACAATTACAGAGAGAGAAACATGTAAATTATTAAAAGTGTGCTCTTTTAGAAATCTTTGTGATAAAGAAGCAAGGAAGCAAACAAGGACATATGTTTCCATTCATATCCTAGGCATTTTATGTTCTGTTACTAGGATTATGTGGGGAGAGAATAAACATGAATCTTCTCAAAATAGATAATGTGTACACAAAAGCCCATAACAAAAAACAAAAGACTAGCTAGGAAAAGGAAGATTACTTTTCAGACAGTAATTGCCACTCATCCACCATCAGTACCTCTCAGGCATCTGGAGGTAAAGAGGTAAAGAGTATGTCTGTCCTTCTCCACCCGCTGTCCCATGGTGCCATCACCCTCCAGTGCTTTTTCCTTTTCTGTGGTCATTCCAAGGCAAGTTAACAAACTTGGTGGCTGGATGTCTCCTGAGCTACACGATGTTGGTCCTCTATGCTCGCTCAAGCTTTCCAGCCACCATGGGGCTTCTCTCTTTCATCTTTGGGACAGGGGACCACTGGACTAGTTCTCTTCAGAATCACTCCTTTCCCTAAACAGACCCCTCACTTTGTTTTGGGGGAAGGAGGGAGTTGCGGTGTCAGCTGGGTGGGAAAGCAATGGCCCCCTCAGGAAGTTCTGAGTTAGGAATGGGAGTTATTTAAAGACTTTTGCTCGGGGCTCCTGGGTGGCTCAGTGGGTTAAGCCGCTGCCTTCGGCTCAGGTCATGATCTCAGGGTCCTGGGATCGAGCCCCGCGTCGGGCTCTCTGCTCAGCAGGGAGCCTGCTTCCTCCTCTCTCTCTCTCTGCCTGCCTCTCTGCCTACTTGTGATCTCTGTCTGTCAAATAAATAAATAAAATCTTTTTTTTTTTTAAGATTTTATTTATTTATCTGACAGAGAGAAATCACAAGTAGGCAGAGAGGCAGGCAGAGAGAGAGGAGGAAGCAGGCTCCCTGCTGAGCAGAGAGCCCGACGCGGGGCTCGATCCCAGGACCCTGAGATCATGACCTGAGCCGAAGGCAGCGGCCTAACCCACTGAGCCACCCAGGCGCCCCATAAATAAATAAAATCTTAAAAAAAAAATAAAGACTTTTGCTCTACTCATCAGTTTCATGGAAAAAGTTTTCTCAAACATGACTTTGTCTGCCATATTTTCAGTTCTTCTAAAAGTCTCAGGCACTATAAGACTTACCCTTCACAGTGGCCCTGTGAAATATATACTATTATGACCCCCCATTTTATAGATGAGGGCAGGGGGGTTTGAGGAGGTTATCTTGCCCAGGATTCCAGAGCTATTGAGGGGTGAAGACTCCTCTTGGTCTGTCTTCTTAGACTGCACTCTTAATTACTAGGCTATACTGTTTGAGTGTAGTTAGACAATTGGGTAACTTTGAAAATGACATTAAAATCTTAAGTTATTAATGTGATCTTTTCCCTATTAACTAGTTAATGAGGTGAATAGAGAGTAGAATATTGTTCGTGGGATATGTGAGAAGACATTGTCTATGAAACTGGCTCACAAGTAAGTCTGCCAGAGCACACCAGCTCCTTTGGGGAGTGGAGGTCACGAATCAGAGCTCAGCTTCTGCATTGGAAATAACTGAGTGAAACCTGCAGACTATGTGCGCAAATTGCCTAGATCTGCCAATTCTCTAGTGCCTCTGAAGACTGCATTTTCTCTACCAGGTCTTGACTCTCTCTGCAAATTTTACTGAAATATATGAATTCAGGCTCTTTGGCCTTTAATGGGTCCTCTGACTCAGCCCTCCTCTTGCTCAACATTGACATTCCCATATTCTCGTCAATTCCTGTAGATGATAAATGCTTAACTCAGTTCATATTTTAGACTATGGCCACCACAAGACAACTTCTTAAAGCAAACCTAGCCCTCTCCCAGGAAAGGGGCATCCCATTATTAATAGACTCTTATAATTGGACAGGACATTAGCTCATTTCAATAACCAGTTATGGTTATTATATGGAATGATGACATGGAATAACTATATTCCAATAAAATAACCAGTTAGCCCAATTTTTCACCCAATGAAGAAATGCCTCTGTAACATCTCTGGTAGCCAATATTAAGGGGCAAGTCTATGAAGCCTGTTGTGTTTACTGCAGAGATTTTGTTCAGGATGTTGTACCCAATTACCCATGTTGGGTCTAAGAGGTCTAAATATTCCCTTTGGTCTCAGCATCTGGGATGATTATATTTTTCCTTATCAACTAGTTTGTTTTATAACTATTTTTAAACCATTTAAAACTACTGAACACTGTAAATCTTCAATCAAATTCAATCTCACCCCCACTCTTACCATTTTTCCATTGAAGCTGGTTGTCAAGTTACAAAAAACCTCTATTTGGCCAATTCCGGTACACACTTCTTTGTCTTCCTCTCATTTGGTCACTTAGCTACAACTAGAATAGCTGATGACTCCACTTCTCACACTACTCTCCTCTTCTGGCTTCCATGATACCACATTTTTCCATGCTTCCCCTAGTTCTCTGCTTGCTTCTTCCCATTCTCCATTGTTGTCTCCTCTTGGGCCTGACCAGTTGCATTAGAAAACTCAAGAACTGGATTCAGCTCTGGATTCTGAATCTGGCTCTAAAACCACCATCAGGGCTCAGCCCCTTCCTCCTTGCCTTTCACTCATTCCCACTCCTTCATGGTTAGAAAGTTCAACAGTGAAAAAGAGCCACATTGTTTAGATTTAAGGAAAATAGTAAGAATTCCAGGTCTTTGTCTTCTTACAAGTATAAGTGTGTTTCTCTGCTTTTCTCCTGGAAACTTCTTTTTCTTTCCTTAGCCCCCAGCTCTTGAAGAGCAGTGAATTAGGTTGTGGCTCTCTTAATTTGATTTAGTAAGTATATATACTTCTGATTTTGTAAAGTTTTTGTTTATTTTATTAGATATCAGGGGCAGAAAATTCTGTGATGCAGTGTAAAGCTATACTTTTAATCAGAAGTGTCCTGAGGACGTTTAAGAACGTAAATCAGCCTTTGTGATTCCCTCCTGAAAACCATTCAGTGGCTTCCTTTTGTGCTCAAGAGTAGGATCAAAGCCCCTCACTGTGGCTTATTAGTTGCTCATGTATTCACCAACTTCACTGAACACGACTCTCATCCTGTGTGTGCTCCAAACACATGGCTTGCACACTTGCCATTCCGGTGAGTGGAAATCCGTTTCCTGCGGTGGTGCTGGGCTGCCTCCTTGTCCTTCCTAAAGGCCTTTCTGAGAGTGGCCTGCCCTCTCCACTCGTTACTCTTGCTCATGTAAACATGGTTTATTTCTTTCATAAAAAGAATCAGGCTGGAAGTACCTTGTTTATTTACTTGTTGCTTTTCTTCCTCTGCCTTCACTGCCTCACTGAAACTAGAAGAGTTTAAAATGAATGAATGAGTTTCTGATTTGGAAGGTTTAGGGTGAATTAGATTTATTTGTCCTGGTGGAAAACCCCCCCAAAACCAAAAACAAAACAAAACAACCCCCCCCAAACCCCCACAACCATTGCATTAAATAATGCTTGAGAAGAGCCAAAAGTGTGTGACCAAAGGGCCAGTTTTATGAAGGGATCTGTATTTCTTTATGTATTGCTCTAAATTATTCTCGACCTTTAAAATATTCATTATTCTACTCTGATAACAAAATGAATGTATGTGCATTGCAGAAAATAAAAATCACTATACTCCCTTATCCAGCAATAAACACAATATACATTTTGGTGTAGAATCATTCATTCAGGAACTATTTGAGGTACTATTATGTGTCAGGTACTGTTCCAGCAGGCATTAAACAGATGGAATCCCTGCTCTTATGGCCCTTCTGATCTTTCTTCTTTGAATTCCCCCCACATAATTGGGATCATAACTTATTTAAAGTCATCTAAACCAGTTATTTTCACTTATAATATGATACAGACATTTCCCTCTGGGATTATTCTACAACATAATCTTTTTTTTTTTTTTTAAGATTTTATTTATTATTTATTTGACAGAGAGAGATCACAAGTAGACAGAGAGGCAGGCAGGCAGAGAGAGAGAGAGAGAGAGAGAGAGGGAAGCAGGCTCCCTGTCGAGCAGAGAGCCCGATGCGGGACTCGATCCCAGGACCCTGAGATCACGACCGGAGCCGAAGGCAGCAGCTTAACCCACTGAGCCACCCAGGCGCGCCGTCTACAACATAATCTTAATGGATATATTATATCCTGCCATATGAATATGTTATTATGTATTTAACTGAATCCCAAAGGTTGAAAATTCAGATTATTAATTTTTCAATATTATAAAATAATGTTGTGAATTTTCTTATACATAAATTTTTAAACACATTTCATTATTTTCCTTGGTGTAAATTCCTAGAATTAGAGCTTCTGACTAAAAAGCATGTTTGTTTTAAAGTGCTTAGAATCATGTGATCCAACTGAATTCCAGAAAGTTTGTAAAATATACATACATTCCACAACAGTGTGAGAAAGGGCCCATTTACCTCCACTTTAAGCCAGGTTAGTTGCCATCTTTAAAAAGTTTTTTGTCTAAAATAATATTTAATTGGTATCTAATTTTTTAAAATTTATATTTCTTTGGCTATTTACATGTTTTCATCCATAAATGTCCCTTCATTCTTGGCCTTCTTTTTTGATTGGGAGTATTTATGGTTTTCAAAGTTGATTTGTGGGAACTTGTCATATAGTTAGGATATTGACCTGCCATGTTCACCACAATTATTATTCTTGATTAGTCATTTACATTTTTGGTAACTTTCTTTCATACTTCTAGAATATTTCATGTCACTTACATAAATATTTTCCTTAACGATTTTCACCTTTGGCATTATGCCTAAAAAGGGCTTTCCAACTCAAGATTTTGTATTTCTCGATTCTTTTTTTTTTTTTTAAAGATTTTATTTATTTACTTGACAGAGAGAAATCACAAGCAGGCAGAGAGGCAGGCAGAGAGAGAGGAGGAAGCAGGCTCCCTGCTGAGCAGAAAGCCCAACGCGGGGCTCGAACCCAGGACCTGGGATCATGACCTGAGCCGAAGGCAGCAACTTAACCCACTGAGCCACCCAGGCGCCCCATGTATTTCCCGATTCTTTAATTTCTTTCAGTCTGTCTTTTCCTACTTATCTCTTTAGAATATATGTACAGTTGTGTACATGTATGGATGCTATGTGGTATGGAGTAGATCCAACTATACCATCCAAATAATTAAACAGTAAGTCCAGCAACATTTATCAGGTGCATAGAATCTCATTGCATAGATGTGTCATAATTTATTTGATCCATCTGGGGTTGGACATTTTTGAAGTTGGAAAATTATGCCCACTTTTTTTCTCAATATAAAAATTAGGCACAGATCCTCCTTATAAATTCTCCAGATTCAGTATCATATCTGGATGTGTCATTTGACTCTATGAGTGATTTCATTTTGGAGCAGTTTTGGTGATGACACGATGTGGCTCTGGGGGTAGGTGACAAAAACGGAGTGTAAAGGTCACGAGAAAGGAGGAGTCCTTTGTTACTCACAGCTCATTCCTTTCTCCCATGTCTGCCCATACTGCGTTTGGCTCTGAGGCTCTGCCTGGAAAAACGTCTCCCTCCTCTGAGGGCTGTGAGGAACTTCGGCCCTGCTCTGTTCCATCTGCTTTCTGTTTTCAGAAATCACAAAAATCTCTGGTTTCTGTCTCTCCTGCTTTGAGTATCAAGATGGACTTACTTCTTTTTGTAAATCTTTACTGTAATTTTAATGGAGTTTGAAAATAACTGCTCCTTCTTTTTTAAGCAAAACTACAACGCAGAATTAGACAACTTAATTCTGTCTACAGACTCCTCTCTGTTGATAACAACAGGCCACCCTACCACTCTCTCTGATGTTAGGGTATTGCAAATTCTGCCAATGCTACAAGAAAAAAATGGCCCTTTGAGAGCCTAATAAGGCACTGGAACACTAGTATTGTTTGCCACACATGAAAAAAAAAAAAAAAAAACCCAACCCCACAATTCTGAGTTTTAGCCTTACATTATTCCCAAACAACTGACATGAAGATTCAAGCATAGATACACAGATCCCTGGAACCACACTTGGCCACATCTCTCTCAACAAATATATATCCAGATACATGAGCACAAAAACATAATAGACATAATTGCACTTACATACTTACTTATATATATTTCACACTGATTAAATAAGGAAAAAAGAAGGTAAGTGGAGAAGATTGGCTAAGTAAAACTGTAAGTCAAGAAATAATAGGATTTATTTTGGAAATCATTTCATAGTATACACATATATCTGTAATAATTACCTTGTGCACCTTACATAATGTTGTATGTTAATTATAGCTCAATAAAGCTAGACACACACATGTACACATACATATACATGTAAATAACAGGAGGCTAATTAAAAAAAAATAAAGCATATGCAAGAGACTGAAGAGTAAAACAAGGGAATTTGTAAAGAATGGAGGAGATAGGTAATTCTCCTGGAGGGCTCAGATATTCCTGTTCCTAATGATTCTGAGTTTCTCCTTCACTCTCCTCTGTCATAAACTAGACTTAAAAATATTAACATCCACATTTATTCTTTTTTAAATAACAGCTTTACTGATATGTAATTCAAATACCATAAAACCCACCCTTTTGACAGGTAGAATCCAGTGGTTTTTAGAACAGAGTTGTGCACCATCACCACTATCTAATTCCAGCACATCATCATCACCGCCATAAGAAACCTCATCCTTGTTGCATTCACTCCCCATTACCCTTCCTCCTTTGCCTCTGACATCCACAAGTCTATTTTCTATCTCTATGGATTTGTCTATGCTTGACATTTCACATACATGGGATCATATAACGTGTGGCCTTTGTGTCTGACTTCTTTCACTTAGCAGAATGTTTTCAAGGTTCATCCAAGTCATAGATGTGTATCAGGACTTCATTCCTTTTTATAACAAATATTCCACTGTATATATATCTGTATATATATCACATTTTTTTCATTTTTCATTTTTAAAAATTGCGATAAAAAACACCACATGATATTGACTATCATAACCATTTTTAAATTTATAGCTCAGTGATACTAAGTACATACATACTGTCGTGTACCAGACCTCCAGAACTTTCCATCTTGCAAAACTGAAACTCTGTGCTTGCTAGACAACTCCCTATTTTCCCTCCCCCAGTCCCTGGTAACCATCATTTTACTTTGTTTCTACAAATCTGACCCACTTTAGATACATTATATAAGTGGAATTATACACTACTTGTCATTTTGTGGCTGGTTTATTTCATTTAGCATAATGCCCTCAAGGTTCACCCAGACTGTAGCATGTGACAGAATTTCTTTCCTTTATAAGGCTGAATACTATTCCTTCCTATGTATTTATGATATTTTGTTTCTCCATTCATCTGTCAATTATCACATTTTTAAAATCCATTCATCACTTGCTGGACATTTGCATTGTTTCCACTTTATGGTTCTTATGCATGCTGTTGGGAACATGCGTGTACAAGGGTTTGTAGGGCCATAGATTTTCAGTTGTCTTGGGTATATACCCGGGTGAGAAATTGCGGAGTCATATGATAATAAGACATTGAACTTTTTGAAGAATTGCCAGACTGTTTCCCAAAGTGGTTGTCTCATTTTACATTCCCACCAACAGTGTATAGTGTTCTAATTTTTCCATATCCCTGTCAACACTTGTTTTGGTTAGTCTTTTTGATTATAGCCATCCTACTGGGTGTGAAGTGGTATCTCATCTTGGTTTTGATTTCCATTTCCCTAATGGTAAATGATGTCTCACATTTATTCCTTAAATGGAAGAGGGGAGGGAACAGGCCCAAGAAAACTGGTCTAGTAGCTTTCCTTTCTGTTACAGTGAGATCAGGCTGGCAGGGAATGCAGCGAGGGAGGGTCATTAGGATTACTCAGGTAAAATGGAATATTAATATAGTGGATAATAAGAGCACTAAAATAATAACAGCTAACAGTGCCAGGCACTGTTCTAAGTGCTTTTACGCGTTATCTCATTTAACACTTGGAACACTCACACCTCATAGCTATTGGAACAACTCCTTCAGAAGAATCCTGGGAGGATTCCTTCAAGGGAGATCCTATCTTTTGATCTCTGGTTGTTCTGACATTGAAACTTTTACTCCCCATGACATTTTTCTTCCACGTGGCCATCCGTGTCCTCTGTTAGCTACTCAGAAAAGGCCTTCTCTGAGACTCCACCTCCCCTTTTAACCGACTGCTTGTTTCACCTAGATTCTCACCTTTACTGTTCACCCCGGGGCCTGAGATTACTTCTTACCACTTGGGGATAAGAACAGAATATACTTTTGGCTGACTGATCTACACTACATAGTTCTTTTAGTAGAGAGCCTGAGTCACTGAAAGTAAACCTGATCTCCCATCTTCCTTCTCCTTTCAGTTATATGTGCCCACACAGGATTATGGGGCCGTACCAATCTCATCCCCTCTGGTTCACTGCCTTGTTGGCAAAAGGTCAAAATGATAGTTGTGCAATGAAGCCAATGAGAAGGGCTGAAATGACTGGGGTGGTCTGGTAGGAAGTGTTCTGCTTTGAGAAGTACAGTCAATCTGTCTGGTGGTAAGGCTGAAAACCAGTGAACTAAATTTAATACTTAGTTTCAGATGTTACTGATAACATCCAAGTTTTCAAACACTAATCATCTTTGGGTTATTTTGTTCACCCAACTGACTATAACCTTAGTCATGTCACTCAAATTTTTCCCTTAAGTTATCCAGCTTTCATTTGGTTTTGCTGGCCCATAATCAACAGACAAGTTGCCTCTCTTGAGTGAACATTTATTGAGACTGAGCACATGCACAATTTGTGGGCAACTGAAGGAACTAATTAAACTCTGAAGTTATCAGCAGAAGTTATCTAATAATTGTATAATTATTAGAAATGAAATTTAGGCATAAAAGAAGTAGGATTGTGCTTGACCATTTAAACAGAAACTTAATTCATTGTGATGCAACCACATAATCACACCAAGTCACCAGTGTAAAGAATCAAATCTGGTTTAATATTCCAACAGAAATTAAACAAAAGGTTCAGCTTACAAAAATAGTATTAGATGACCATGTCAGTTATGATTGCTGGGCAGATACTCTCATCCAGACAGACCATGTTAAGGCTTTTGCTTTTAAATACCAGTTCCACTGGTTACACAGTCCATATAATGTCGATACTCTTTAGGGGATAAAGGTAAGGAGGAAGCGTGATTCTGCCTTTCCCACAGATACTATGCACACAGGTGTGTACATAGTAGCATAATATGTTTGAATTTTGCTCTAGGTTAAAAATCAGAGGAGAGCTATCCCTAGGATTAGATTAAATCCCATCTATTAATGACAGAATATAACAGGCAGGGTTAAAGAGGAAAACAGTAAAAATATGTTGGGGATATTAAAAGACAAGAAAAAAGAGATTACAACAATCACTTTACATTAAGAGAGGGGAAAAAAGGGCTATTAAAAATTATTTTCCACATATTTTCTGATTGAAAATTTTATAAACAGCTTGGAGATATGATAGATTTGTATGCTTTATGAGAACTATGTATAAATTGGTCATATTATTTTCTTGATCCTCCTTGAGATTTGTAAACTGACTATTGTGCAGTGCTTTGGAGGAATGAGTCTGAAATATCAATGCATGGATAAGATTAACATGTATATATTTTGTATGATTAGCCAGAGGTATCTGTAACTATCATGTGAATTTCTGAAGTAGATACTCTATAGATCTTTACTTAAAAATTAAGAACATATCTAGGCAGAGTCACTACCAATGACCATTCAAAAATCATTTTTCAGAGTGAGAGACAGAACATAGTGTTGATACTGAGGGTTGTAAACAATGCTGAGGAGAAATTCATTCTTTGCAGTTTTCACTTTTGTCTCTGTTTTCTATCATTTCCTGTACCTGAAGAGAATGAAAAAGAATTTTTTTCCACTTGCAATTTTGGTCAACTTGGAATTACCATATCTTGTGGGGTTAAAATATATAGACATTTAAAATACAAAAGTCCTTGTAGTGACCTAGTACAAATAATTCAGACTGGTAAGTCCAGTATACCTGTTGTAATTTCAGAGGAACCATTAAAATATATATATTTTTAAAGATTTGTTTATTTATTTGAGAGACAGAGCAGAGTTGGGGAGAGGTAGAAGGAGAGAGAGTGTCAAGCAGACTGCACTGAGTGCAGAGTCCCACACAGGGCTCCATCTCGCAACCCTGAGGTCACGACCTGAGCCAAAACCAAGAGTCAGATGTTTAACTGACTATGCCACCCAGGTGCCCCCATTAAAAAATACTAAAAGTAATTATTAGAGCAGTGACTCTATTCTGTGTGATACTGTAATTACACATACATATCATATACATTTTTCAAAAGCTATAGAATTCACAACACAGAATTCTAACATAAACCATGGACTTTAGTTAATGATAATATATCAATATTGGCTCATCACTGTTAAGATATGTACCACACCAATTCAAGGTGTCAATAACAGGGGAAACTAGGGGTGGGAAACGGGGAAAGGAGAAGGAAGTAAATGAGAACTCACTTACTTTCTGCTTAGTTGTTTTGTAAACCTAAAAACTACTCTAAAAATATAAGGTCTATCAATTTTTTGAAATCACCCTAATGGGAAACCAACAAAAAAAATTCAGAGCATATAACTTCTGAACTAATAGAAAACAGAGTGATAAAGGAAGAAAAAAGTAGAGGAAAATAAACAGAACAGGTAGAACAAATAGCATATAGTTGGACAATAGATGGAAACCCAAATATATCTTTAATAACGTCAAGTATAAATGGGTTAAAATTAAAAGCATGTCAGATTTGAATAATATAAAAAATTCCATGCTATTTATAAGAAAGCCATCTAAAACTTAATGACAGAGTAAAGTTAAAAGTAATAAGCATATTATATCATTTAAAATTGACTAAAATAAATCTGATATAGCTATTACAATACTGAAGAGTCATTAGAGGGGCGCCTGGGTGGCTCAGTGGGTTAAAGCCGCTGCCTTCGGCTCAGGTCATGATCCCAGGGTCCTGGGATGGAGCCCCACATCAGGTTCCCTGCTCAGCGGGGAGCCTGCTTCCCACTCTCTCTCTCTCTCTTTGCCTGTCTCTCTGCCTACTTGTGATCTCTGTCAAATAAATAAATAAAATCTTTAAAAAAAAAAAGAGTCATTAGAGTTCATGATGTGCCTCTTAATGATAAAAAGTTCAAGTTACCAGAAAAATATAAGAATCCTAATTCATACATGCCTAATAACATAACTGTAACTACACACACACAGCATAAATAACAGATCTAAAGTAGACAAGCAAATTCACAATCATACTATAAGACTTGAACAACATATTTTGCAAACTTGATCTAATGAATATACTTAGAACACTTGATCTAATGAATGTATTTAGAACACTTGATCTAATGGGTGTATTCTAATAATTGCAGAATAAATTTTTTCAACCCCAATTAATTCACTCACAGTAAATCATATGTTGCATCATAAAGCAAGTCAACACATCTCAAATATTTGAAATCTCGTTTTATGAGTGAAGTGCAATTGACTCAGAAATCATTAACCAAAGGGCAGTTATAAAATCCAGTATTTGGTAATTTATATAAATAATGTCCCCAAACCCATGAATTGAAGAAACATAATGAAAATTAGAAACTATTTTGAACTAAATAAGTGAAAATACCACATAGTTAGATTTATGTGATAAAACCTTAAATGTGTGTGTTTTATACAAAAGTAAGAACTGCTTCTATATGCAAGAATAAGCACTTACAAAATGAATACTGCAAATAACACCTGTATACTATGAAAAAGAATCAACTGTTGTGATATATCACATTCATAAAATGAATAAAAATCACATGATTGTCTTAAAAGACCAAAAAAATTGATGAAATTTAGCACCTTCTCATGATAAAAACTCTCGAAAAAGAAAGAATAGAAGGAAGTTACCTCAACATAAGAAAGGGCATTTATGAAAAGCCTGCAGCTAACATCATACTCAGTGGTGAAAACCTGAAAACTCTTCCTCTAAGTTCAGGAACAAGACAAAAATACCCACTCTTGCCACTTGAACATAGTACTAGAAGTTCTAGCCAGAGCAATTAGGCAAGGAAAAGAAATAAAAGATATCCAAACCAAGAAGGAAGAAGTAAATAATCTTTTGTATTTAAAAATGGATTGTATTTTCAGGTTTTTTGTAAGTACCATAATTTTAGATCATAGTCTGAATATTGTGAATAGTATGTGATGTAGACTGAATTCAGTCATATTCCTTTGGTGAATGTTGAAGTAGAAAAAAAAACTCTAAAATTCTTTTTTTTTTTTTAATTTTTTTTTTTTTAAGATTTTATTTAGTTATTTGACAGACAGAGATCACAAGTAGGCAGAGAGGCAGGCAGAGAGAGAGAGGAAGGGAAGCAGGCTCCCTGCTGAGCAGAGAGCCCGATGCGGGGCTCGATCCCAGGACCCTGAGACCATGACCTGAGCTGAAGGCAGAGGCTTAACCCACTGAGCCACCCAGGCGCCCCAAAACTCTAAAATTCTTATAGAACCTCAAAAGACCTTGAATAGCCAAATAAAGCTGGAGAAAGCAAAACAAAGAGGCATCACACTTCTTTATTCCATATATTATAAGGCTATAGTAATAAAAACAAGTAATAAAAACAACAATATGGTACCAATATAAAGACAGATATATAGACCAAAAGAACAGAATAGAGAGCCCAGAAATAAATCTATACATTCACAGTCAACTGATCTTCAATAGAGTGCCAAAGATACACAGAGGGAAAGGAAACTCTTTTCAACAAGTGGTACTGGGAAAACTGTTTACACACAAAAGAATGAAATTGGACCCTTAAAAAATAATCAGAATGGATTAAATGCTTAAATATAAGACCTGAAACTGTAAAATTCCTAGAAAATAATGTAGAGGGAAAGCTTCATAGCATTGGTCTTGGCAATTATTTCATGGATATGACACCCAAAATACATGCAACAAAACTAAATAAGTAGGACTCCACCAAACTAAAAATCTTCCATATAGCAACAGAAACAATCAAGAGAGTCAACAGGCCACCTACAGAATGGGAGAAAATATTTGCAAACCACATATTTGATAAGGGGCTAATCTCCAAAATACATATTGTAACACATACAACTCAATAATAAACAAACAAACAAACTAATAACCTAATTTAGAAATGGACTAAGGACTTGAATAGACATTTCCTCAAAGAAGACATACAAGTGACCAACGGGTATATGAAAAAATGTTCAATGTCACTAATCATGAGGGAAATGCAAATCAAAACCACCAAAAGACATCATCTCACACCAGTTAGGGTAACTATTACCAAAACAAAAAGACATTAATTTGTAGGCAAGGAAGTGGAGAAATTGGAACCTTTGCCCACTATTGGTGGGAATGCAAACATAGTGTAGCCACTATGGAAAACAGTATGGAGAATCCTCAAAAAAAAAAAAAAAAAAATAGAACTTCATATGATCCAGCAATCCAACTTCTGGGATTGCTTTATTTATCCAAAAGAATTGAAATCAGGATCTTGAAGAGATATGTTCATTGCAGCACTATTCATAGTAGCCATGATGTGGAAACAATCTAAATGTCAATCAACAGATAAATGGATAAAGATCATGTGGTATATACACATAATGAAATACTATTCAGTCTCAAAAAGAACAAAGTTTTGCAATATGTGACAATATGGATGAATAAAGACATTATGCGAAGTAAAACAAACCAGTCACAGAAAGACAAATACTGTATCCCCTTACATGAGGTATAAAGTGCAAATTCATAGAATCAAGGAATGGAATGATGGTTGCCAATGGTTAGGGAGAGGGGGAAGTGGAGAGATACTAATTCATGGGCAGAAAGTCTCAGTTAAGCAAGATGAATAAGTTATAGAGATCTACTATACAACATTGTACCTACAGTCAATAATAATGTAAGGTACACTTAATAATTTGTTAAAAAGGTAGATCTCATGTTAAACGTTCTTACCACAATAAAATGTTAAAAACAAATGGAAAAGACAATCAACAGATAACAACTGCAAGATGATCCAATTTGAGATTATCAGATAGGCATTTTAAAGCAGTTATTATAACTATGTCAAGGAAAGTGAAAGTCAAGAAAAATATCCTGGAAATCAAAGAAAATATAAACTATCCCAGAAGATAAGTAGAAAATAAAGAAAAGGACCAAACAGAAATTTTAGAACTGAAAATTAAAAAAAAAAAAAATCACTGGATGGGCTTAATAGAGAATAAAGATGACAGAAGAAAGAGTCAGTGAGCTTGAAAATAGAGCCAAGGAGTTATTTGACCTGGAGAGCAAGAAAATTTGAAAGAAATGAAGAGAACTTTAGGGCATCTGTGGGATAATATCAATATCAAGGTCTAATATAAGGTTAATTTGAGTATCAAAAAGAAAAGAGGGAGAGAGAAAGAATGGGGCAGAAAAATATCTGAAGAAACTGGCAGACAACCTCCAAAATTTGATGAAAGACATAAATTTATAAGATCTAAGTGGCTCGGCTAACTCCCCAAATCATAAATTCCAACAAACACCATGGTAAAACCTCTGGAAACTAAAGAAAATGAGAACATTATGAAGGCAGTCAGAAAAAAATGGCCCATTATGTAGAAGGGAACAACAATTTGGATGACTGTGGATTTCTCATCCAAAATTATGAAGGCCAGGAATGAGTAAAATCACTTTTTTAAGAGCTGGAGAAGTCAATTCAGAATTCTATAGCCAGCAAAAATGTTCTACAAGAAGGAATGTGTCAGAGATGATCAGGTGAAAGAAAACTAAGTCTTCTTTGCCATCAGTGCTGCAGTACAAAAAATGCTGGAAGGGGGCGCCTGGGTGACTCAGTGGGTTAAAGCCTCTGCCTTCAGCTCAGGTCATGATCCCAGGGTCCTGGAATCGAGTGCTGCATCAGGCTGTCTGCTCAGCAGGGAGCCTGCTTCCCTTCCTCTCTCTCTGCCTGCCTCTCTGCCTACTTGCAATCTCTGTCTGCAAATAAATAAATAAAATCTTTTTTAAAAATGCTGGAAGAAGTTTTTCATGTTGAAAGGAAATAACTTCAGAGAGAAATACAAAAATTCACAAAGGAAGTAAGAACATTAGAAACAGAAACTATTGTAGATAAATGTAAAAGATGACTTTTGTTTTCTCTTAAGTTCCTTAAAATACATATGATCATTTAAAGCCAAAATTATTGTCTTGTGGGAGTTTTCACTTATGTGGAAAGTGATGGATATGACAAGTTTAACATAAAAGAATAGATGGGACTAAAGGACTCTGTATGATAATAAAGTTTCCTTTTCATGTGCAGCAATACAAGTATTAATTGTATACTGTGGAAGGTTAGCAATACATATTGCAATCCCTAGAGCAATCACTAAAAAATAATAAGAGGTATAGCTAAAAACTAATATACAAATTAAAGTAGAATACTGAAATTACTCAAATAATCTAAGAGAAAGTGATGACAGAGGAAGAGAAGAATGAAAAAGACAAAAAGAAAATAATAAAATGAGAGCTCTAAATTCAACCATATTGATAATTAGGTTAAATGCTAATGGTCTAAACCAGGGATTAGCAAACTTCTTCTGAAAAGAGCTGGATACTACATATTTTAGGCATTGCAGAACACAAACTATTTGTTGATGCTATGGAATCTCCCTCTCCCTTTCCTTTCTTGAACTTATTTCTCTTCTTCTTCCTCTCTTCTTCCTTCTTCTCCTTCTTCCTCTCTCTCCTCTTCCTTCTTCTCCTCCTCCTCCTTCCTCTTCAACCACTTTAAAATGACAAATTCTTTCTAACCTTGTGGGCCATTTAAAACTAGGTGGTCCATAGTTTGCTTACCCTTGTTCTAAATGGCTCAATTAAAAAGCAGAGAATATCAGAAAGGACAATAAAGACCCAACTATGTAGTATCTACAAGAGACACAATTCAAATATAAAGCATAGATAGGTTGAAAATAAATGGATGAAAAAAAAATACCAAGTGAACTATAAGATATGAAGGCTGGACTGGCTATATTAATATCAGAGAAAACAGACTTCAAGGCAAAGAATGTTACCAAGGAGAAAGCTAGACATTTCATAATGATAAAAGAGTCAATTAATCAGAAAGACATAATAATCACAAATGTGCATGTACCTTGCTGTTTTCAGAAGATGTCCTGGCATGAGTGTAGGGAAAAAGAACTCAAGAGGAACTCAGTAGATCCTTGAGTTGAGAAGACAAAGCTGAGATCCTGGGGAAACCAAGACAGTTATAGTACATAGGGCAGAGTGCCAGAGATGAGAGAATGGCACAGAAAGCACTCTGGAAAGCTGCAGAAAGTCCCCTTCAAGTTATCCTCTGAATATCGATCAGTGTATGTGTGTGAGAAAACTAGCAGAGGCCTCGGCAAATTGATCTACAGGAATAATGCCTATTACCACCAGTCAAACTGGAAAACCTCATGATTCATGGGGCATTGGGTAGAATACTCAAAAGGGTCTTGCCTTAGTAGTGGGAAATAATTAGCCCTAGACTGAAAACTCTTCTGCTCCTCTAAAAAATCTTAAAAGCAAAATCTGAAAAGATCAAGCTGTTTTCAAGTAAATTAGCAGGGCCCCAAAATAAAGTCTAAGAATATTTACAAGAATACAAAAAATTCTACCACCCATCCAAGGCAAAATTCATAATATCTTACACCAATCAAAAATTGCCAGGTATATACCTACAATGAATACAATGTTATGTGTCAAGTACAGCTCAATAAAAAAAATTACCAGGCATATAAAGAAGCAGGAAAATTAAAACTGTTATTATAACCGTATTCTCTATGTGCAAAAAGTGAAGTAGAGATATCATTACTCTAGAAAAGACACAAACTAAACTCCTAGGGATGAAACTACAGAATTATAATGTATGCAGTGAGAAACATACTTTATTATTAATGGGAATTTAGACACTGCAGAAAACAAGATTAGTAAACTTGAAGACATAGTGATAGAAAGTATCCAAAATGATATATAGAGAGGGAAGAAATTTAATAGAGAATCAAGTGAGCTGTGAGACAACTTCAAAGGGCCCATTATATGTGTAACTGAGTTCCAAGAGGAGGAAGCTGAGACAGAAAAATGTCTGAGGAAACATATGGCTGACAACTTTCCAAATATGATGAAGACCATGAGCCCACAGTTCCTAGAAGTTCAAAGCACCACATAAGAAACATGAAGAAAAGCAGAGCAATGCCACTTTATGCGAGAGTATAAACTGATCAAAGTATTTTGGAAAATTTTTGGGCAGCCATCTTTTAAAGCTGAACTTAGGGCAATACCCTACAACTTAGCAATTCTCTTTCTAGGTATGAACACGATAGAAATGCATGTACATATGCACCAAGAGGTAAGTACAAATGTTCACTGCTGCATTATTCAGAACAACCCAAAGTCTAACTCAGAATAGAGGATACAGAAATGAAAAGGAATGAGTATGCATAAGATGAATGAATCTCATAAACATACCGTTGCTCAAAAGAAGCCAGCCCTCAAATAGTACATAATATTTGATTTCATTTATATAAAAATCTAAAAAAAGCCAATCTAATCTAGAAGTCAGAATAGTGGTTATTTTGTGGAAGAGAAGGGGTAGTGATTGGAAACAGGCACCATATGGGATTTGAGGAACTGGTAACATTCTATCTCTTGACGTGGTCGGTAGTTTCATGCGTCTATTAAATTAGTGGTAATTTGTCAAGTTGTACAGTTTTGACTTGTGTAATTTCCTGTATGTATGCTTGAAAAGTTTTGAAAATGAAAATAGACATATTTTACTACATTACCAGAATAAAGGAGAAAAAATCATGCAATCATCTCAATAGATACAGAAAAATAATCTGATAAAGTTAATGATTCATGATGAACAACTCTCAGAAAACAGATTAAGACAACAACTTCCTTAATATGGTTAATAGTATCTATAGAACACACCAAACATCGTACTTAACGGTTAAGTAGGGAAAACTTTTTTTTTTTTTAAGATTAAGAGCAAGCAAAGTGAACCACTGTAGCTACTTCTATTCAATATTAATTCTACTGGAGATCCCTAACTAGTGTAGTGTATCAGTCAGTGTCCCAACAGAAAATAGATGGCACATTCAGAATAGAATTCAATAAAGGTTCATTCAGAAAGGGTTCATTCAAAAGAATTAGGCATAGGGGAGTCACAGAAGATAACACAATAATCCAAAGCCAGTAAAAGTGGAGATAACCTCTTAACCTTGAAGGTCAAGAGGAATTCAGAAGCAGAGAGTCATGTAAAAAGTTGTCTTGAGAGGAGCAGAGACCTCCAGACAACTCAAGATTGGTCATAAGGGAAAAGACCAGGGAAATAAACCTGATCTCACTCTCTTTCCTCCTCCCAATCATCCTCCAGAGTTTCCCATTGGTTTAACCCATCCGGAAGTCAGAAGGAATGAAAGCCTGTTGATCTAGTCTATATGGATTAGCTACTTTGTAGGATAGAAAAGAAAAAAAGGTGGATCTGAAGAGGCAAAGAGAAGATACATAATAAATGCAATAAGACAAGTGGGAAAAAAAAAGGATAAGGATCAGAAAAATCAAATAAAATTCACTATTTGCAAATGATATGATTATATATGTAGAAATACCCACACTATAAATACGTGTTTAGAATTAATAAGTTGAATTCAGTAAGGTTGCTGGATATAATATCAGCAAAAAAATTGCTGTATTTCTATATGCCAGCATATAGAACCTGAAATTTCAAAAATTTCTATTTACAAAGGCATCAAAATTGTAAAATACCTATGAATAAGTCTATCAAAAATATGTAAAATCTTTGTGCAACTAACTGTACTGAGAGAAATTAAAGACCTAAGTAAATGCAGAGGATAAAGGATTAGAAATACTCATTGTTTCAAGCCATCCCTTCTTCCCAAATTGATCTACAGATTCAGCACAGATGTGTGTGTATGTGTTTGTGACTTGATAAATAACTCCAAATATTGATATGGGAATGCACAGGCCTAAGAATAAACAAGATATTTTTAAAGAGAAGTAAGATATGATGACTTGCTCTGATTGATTTTAAGACTTAATTTTAAGGTACACTAATTAAGACGGTCTTGTATGGAGCAAGGATAAACAAATATACCATCAAAATTAACTAAAAAGCAGTATGGGAGGTACGGTCCTTTTACTAAAGGTGCTTGGATAATTGGATGTCTGCTTAGAAAAGAAAATGTAACTTGATCCCACCTCACACCCTACACAAAGTCAATTCTGAAGTGACTGGATACCAATGTCAAAGGCAAAATAAAGTAAATTTAACACCCTGCCCAAAAAAAAAAAAAAAAAAAAAAAATCTACAACTCTGTAATATAAGGGGCTATGTCAGGAGTTCGGACTAAGAAGATTTCCAAAAGAGGACACCAGAGGTACTAACCATGAATTAAAAAGGTTGTAAATGTAACCATACCAAAATTAAGAATTTCTTCACAGACCTGTACCCCTGGGGATAAAAATACATTATATGTTTATAAAAAAATTTAAAAATTAATAAAAAAATTAAGAATTTCTGTTCATCAAAAGATACCTTCAAGAGATAAAAAGGGAAGGCAGAGAGCAGAAAAAGAAACCTGTAAGAAACTCAACAAAGGGCTCATTCCCTTCTAGAAATTGTATAAAACTGTGACAAGTGCATAAGAAAAAGACAAACAATAGAAAAAGAAGTACTTCCAAATGGCCAATAAACAAGTTAAAAGGTATGCAGCTGCCTTAGTCATCAGGAAAAAGCAGATGGACGCTGCAGATATTACTATTTACCCATAAATATGGCTAATGCTAAAAAGACAATAGCGTTCAACATTTTATAAGTGCTCACTTCATGATAACCCATGGAGTTGGACATGTTTTATTTTGGATGCATGTATGTGTGCTGCATTTTACAACAAACAGAATTAAAAGCTTGTTCTCTTTCTCCTATTCCATACCTGGCACAGCATAAAACTGAGGGGGTCCTCTGGCTTTTCATAGACTAAGTTCTCAGTGATCTGCTGAGAGAGAGCATGAGGCATCACATTATGGTTCTGAGCTGAAGTTAAGTGGTCAGGTTCTAGCTGAAGCTACGTTTTGCACTAACCCAACACCATAGTCTTTTAAAGAAATTTATGTATCTCAAGGGGCGCCTGGGTGGCTCAGTGGTTTAAGACCTTTGCCTTTGGCTCAGGTCATGATCCCGGGGTCCTGGGATTGAGCCCCGCATCGGGCTCTCTGCTCAGTGGGGAGCCTGCTTCCTCCTCTCTCTCTGCCTGCCTCTCTGCCTACTTGTGATCTCTGTCTGTCAAATAAATAAATAAAATCTTTAAAAAAAAAGGAAATTTATGTATCTCTACAAAGTGACAAATTACTTTCTGACTAGTGATAAAACAAGGCAAATTAAAGTAAAATATAGAAGAATAAAAATTTCATAATAAATAGCAATGGATATTTTTCTAGCTTCCAAGATCAAACAAGTAGTGAGAAAGTTTTGGACAAAGTTTTTGTTTTGAGAATTGTGATTTGCTAGCCTGAGAAATAAATGAATTAATCACTTTATCTTTATTCAAAAGAAAAGTCTTTTGAGTAAATTAAAAACATGATATGTCTTTACATAGAAACTTCCTCGTGAGGTATTTGATTTTAAAAGGTGAAAAAGACGTTTAATGTTTATAATAATAAATGAGAAAGCATATACAAAACTTCAAAATTCACTTCCATACTTTGTTGTTGTTTAATAACTCAAAAAATTATAATAAAGCAAGCAGAAGTCTCATTTGCAGGGAATAACAGTTGGGCAAGTTTCAGGTATAAAATATTTAATATCCTCTTAATGCACCCATGCCAATTACATATTTCATATATGTTTCTATTGAGCACATACTTGGTAACTAATTTTTCATATAATAATGTTGTATTCTCAAGTATTGTTTTTCCTTGACAGATGAAGGAAATTATTTATAAAATGATTTGATTTCTACTTTCTTCAATTCATTAATAATTCGTAGTTCTCTCATTAAAGCTAGAAAACCCAGCCATTAGCACTCTCCCACAAAAGTATATTTTAAGAAAGAAAAGGCATAGAGCAGGGTTGATGGAGTAAAATCACTCTATTTTATATGAGGAAACTAAGATTCACTGAAGTTAATTAATTTTCTCCAAGTCACAAAGATGAGAATGGGCAAAGTTAGGATGGGGCTTTGGCTAACAGATTGCATAATTTGCGCTCTTGCCTCTCTACCCTACTTCCTGAAACTTAAACTTTCCCAGTTAAAACTTTTTTTTTTTCTCCCAGTTTGCACATTTTCATTTGAGGTAGGCCATTTTTATTTTACACCTTTCTAACCACAACGTTACTACATGTACACATTATGATATACATACTTGTGCCTTGGTGGGTAATAATATTAACATAAAAATAAATATTTGGAAAAACAAAAACAACCCACCAAATAACAAAAAATTATATAAATGTGATAATCTCTTCTAATTCTCTACTGACCAAGAAAATGTCATACTTTCAAGGAGGCTCCAGCCCCATATCCTGAGGTCAATGAAATTTGTAACTTCAAGAATTAAAAGCAACTTTCAACTATTTCTTTTTCTCCCTAAGGAATGCAGTTTTTAGGTGGTCCCAGATTGGTCATCTTGTGAAAGTATTATATTTGTGCCTGAAAAAGCTTTTCTCTTGCCTTTTCAATTGCCAATATTTTATCTTTCCTTCCCAGTCTGACGCAAGCTTTAAGCCTTGGCCAACTTTTTCCCTATCAACTAACCTGCCTTACTTCTCTAATCCCTCTGAAGGGCTTCATACTACAGTAAGTAGCATTCTTTGTTTTTTGTCTTTTTTTTTCCCCCAATTTTATTTATTTATTTATTTATCTATCTATCTGAAAGAGAGAGAGCATGAGGTGGGGGAGGAGCAGAGGGAGAGGGAGAAGCAGAGACTCCTAGCTGAGTAAGGAGCCTGATGTGGGGCTTGATCCCAGGACCCCGAGATCCTGACTTGAGCCTAAGGTACACTACCTCCACTGACTGAGCCCCCCAGGTACCCTCATTCTTTGATATTTCGCATTTACTACTTTTGGTTAACACATTTCAGTGCACTTACTGACTTCTCAATGAGTTTATATCCTTTTTATAACAAAGACCCATTCTTGTACCTCTATGAGCCAGGTCCAAATTTGTCTTTTACATTGTAATCACTGTAAAACTCACTCTTAAAGAACAGGGTTGAGAGGTTTACCTGGAATATTTGCAGAATGTGGTGCTTCTCCATGTATCGTAGTGAAACTTGATAAGGATCTTCATATACAATAGGAGGGAACTGCCTCTTATAAGTTTGATTGTATCCAAAAGATTTCCTTCCTTCTTGGTGTTCTGGAACATCATCCTGAAATAGAAATATCCCCCCACCAGAGAGTCTTTAATAAACTGAAAAGACCCAGGAAGTTCTGTTGTTACTGTTGTTATTATCAGTGGAATCTGGTGTTGGAGGGACCTGAACACCAGGAGCTGGAGAAAAGACACATTCTGATGACAAACCTGACTGGTCCCCCTGGCAACATAATGCACCTCAAGTCCCGGGACGTACCTTACACATCTCCAATCTACTTCAAATACTTTTCCCTTCATAGGGATCTCCAACTGATTCCAAAAGCATTTCCTTTGGAGGAATCCCAGAGAGGACTTAGTGCCCCAGAGCAGGCAGCAGAACGAGGTCTTGAAACCCAGGTCTCCTGAATCCTGGCTCATGATCCTTCCTGAATGCCCTTCCTGTAGCGGCAGAACAACAAATCTATTTCCCACCCTATTTCCTGCCTTTCTGGGATCTCCTGCCCTTCCTGAATCAACTGCAGGTTTATTCCTCATCTTTGATTCAACATGTACCCTCTCCCTGCCCCCATACCACCACAACAGGCCCTTGCCTTGGCCTCCAATCCCCCAGGTGGTTATCAAATGCCCCTTTAACCTACAGGCTTGGTTTCTACAGCTTCAGTTTTTTCTTGACTGATGATATAGTCCAACTTGGGTGAGATATAGGGGAATCTCTGGGAATAGACTTTTGCTTGCAAATCACTGGTGAATCTGGCACCAAACGAGCCAAAGGCTGGCAGATAGGTCTCACTTTCATTGTCAGTCTCAACTGAAACTGGGGAATTGTCACCGGTGGTTTCTTTGGTCTCAAAATCACAGGGTTCTATTCTGGGCTCAGCTTCTTTGTACCCCTTAATGTCACCAAATTGGGCAAATATTCTGTCGTCGTACTGGCCAGGTGCTCCATAGTTAGCTAGGTAGTCCTTGTAGTAATTCTCTTTAGCCATTAAGTGTTCCATCTCATCACTGTAGTCAGCATTGTCAACGGGAAGGTGATCGGTACTGCGGTCAGCTTGGTCAGCAGCTTCCTCATACACATCTTGGTGAGTTTTTAGAGATGGTACGAGGTCAGCTTGGTTAGATGGTCTATGACTAATCTTTTCAGAAGTTCTTCGTTCAGCCAGGCCAGACAACCTGCTGTCGATCTTTTCAGAAGTTCTTCGTTCGACCAGGCCGGACAACCTGCTGTCAATCTGTTCTAAAGTTCTGTTGTCAGACTGGCTGGGCATTCTGTGGCCAGTCTGTTCAGAGGCTCGTTGTTCTGATGAGACAGACAATCTATGGTGACTCTGCTCAGAAGCTCTTGGCTCAGTCTGGCTGGACATTCTGCGGTCAATCTGCCCGTAATCTCTGCTTTCAGCCTGGTGGGACCTCCTGCGTTCAGACTGCTCAGAAGTTCTTTGTTCACGTGGAAGAAACATCTGGCTGTCAGTTTCTTCCACCTGTACACGATTGGTTTGTCTAGATGTCCTCCTGTCTGTCTGTTCATACATTCTTTGGTCGTCCTGATCAGATGCACTACGCTGAGCAACATTAGCGTGGTCGGATGCCCTGAGATCCGCTTGATCGGATGCTTGGAGCCCGGTGGGTTCAGATCCTTTGTGGTCAGTCTGTCCCAACGTTCTTTGGGCAACCTGCTCAGCCGTTCTGGGATCAGTCTGGTCCTCTACGTTTTCTTCATCCTGGTTCTGCCAGTTGTCTTCCTGGCCATCTGTGTGGCTGTCATCTGGGGACTTGGCTGTGCTTTCAGGTGCCAAGGATTCTGCGGGAGCCTCTTCAGGAGGCTCTTCCATTTTCTGCCCTGGCTGGTCTAGGTTGCCGGACGCGGTGGGTGGGGCGGACCTGGTCTCCTAGGTGACTTTCACAGGGTGGGCGACGTTGCCGCCCACAGCTTTGTTCTGGCCTCTGTGCGCCAGCTCTTCTGGGTGCTCGGGCGCCACCTTACGGGAGTTAGAACTGCCTCGGGCTCTGTGTGCCGCACGGAGTGCCCAGTCCACGGACGCTCAGTGTGGACGCGAGAGCAGGGCGGGTGCTCTTGTCGTGAGAAGAGGTGATGACCTCACGCGGCGGTCGCCGCTGCCCAGCCACTAGGCTCCAGCCTCTGTGAATCGACGCCCCAGAACTGTACCCACCGCCTTTTCTCGTGGAAGCTCCCAGCGGGCGTGTAAACCGAAAACATTCAGGTACCTCAACTCGAATCCCCACAGCAGTGATAGCCGAGGAGGCTGCGGCCGGCCACCGGGGGGCAGCACACACGCTCGGCGCTCGGTGCTGCCATCCAATCAGATCCACGCTCCGAGCCGCCGACTCCCGCCGCCTCACAGTGGTGCGGGAGTGCGGGGTTGATGCCGGGCGCCGCGCCTGGGAATGCCTCTGCGAACTGCGCCGTCTGCTTTAGACTCTAACCGGTATTGTAGTGATGTGGCCAAATCCTTGGTTTTTTTCTTTTATTTTTAAGAAACCATTTGAAAAATCCTGCGTGAACAAACAGTGCCCGTGCTGTTTTCAGTGGTAACAGGAAGAGTTTAGTCCCCCTAACACTCACGTTAGCAAAGCCGGATGGATCCTTCCTCGCAGTAAAAGTGTAGAGAGGAGAGATTCGCTCTCTTCCCCTCCCTCACCACCACGGACCCCTGGGCGTTCACTGCTGAGGGATCACCTCCTTCTCCGTCTCTAGGGACAAGTGAGCAGCTGTTTTCCTCCCCTTTGGGAAGAGCTGTCTTGGCTGCGAAAACTTGGGGCTGTGAAAGTCCCACGGTGTGTGTGTTGGGCGGGGGGAGGGGGTTGTTTTGTTTTGTTTTGTTTGCTTGTTTGTTTTTTGAATCAGACATACGTGGAGGTCTAAAGGGAAGAGAGGAGATCCAGTGAGAATGGGCTCTAAAATCACCCCCATTTGATGGGCTTATAGCAGAAGGGAGGGTTAGGGTTAGGACCCAGGGTTCCGGAAAGAAAGGGAGTAAGAAAGGTGGGGGGAAGATAGGTGAAGGACTGTATAACAAGTGGGGAATTTGTACCTGATGGTGGTGGCCACTGTGGTCTGGGTTGTGAGATGTGGCCCTCCACGTGAAGTTTTGAAATAAACTTTAAGAATCCACTTCAGGCCAGCATGCCCCCTACTTTCGGGAGTGGGGCAGTACAGAGGTGGTGTCTGATGAGACATTTATTTATCTGATTCTGCAAAGCCTGAAATCACTGAGACAGGCCAACCACTGGTAGTATCATACCAGATATGCCTTCAGCATGGGTTTGATTCCATTCAGTAATTAGAGATAACACTTTAAATCCAAATGCAGATAGTTGTGATCAAGATATGAGAGGGAGGGTGGGTACCCTTGAAGCCATACTTAGAAGCAATTAGGAGAATCTGGGTTCACCGAAGTAAAATCATTTATGTAATAGTTCCCAGAACGTAGTAGGTGCTCAAGATGTGTTTGTTGAATATAAGTGTATGAAGGATACTTATTTATTTAAAAATGTGTGGAGGTAATAGACTTCACATTTCTGGTAAAATAGGCAATAGGATATGATTTAAAATTTAAAAGAGGCATTGATTTTATAGACTTGTTTTTCTATTTATAAATTGAATTTAATCACTGTAGAAAAGAAAAACAAACATAAAGAAAAAAAATTCCCCAAACACCCAAAGAAGAACATTTATTAACATTTTAACATATATCCTTCCAGAATTTCCCCAGAAAATTTCCAGAATTTCACGTCTGTACGTCTAATAGCTATAGTTATGCATATATTTTACAAAATAGAATCAAACCGTGCAATTGTTCTATAAACTGCATTTTCATTTAGCACTGTGGTATAAATGTTCTTCCTTGTCAATAGATGTAATCTAAATTAAAGAACACTGGCTTTTGGAGTCAGACCAAGTTTGTTCTAATTCTGTATCTGTCACTCACTAGATTGTTGAGCTTGGGCAAATCTCATTATTTCTCTGAACCTCAATTTTCTCATCTTCAGATGAAAATGGGAATAGTATAATAGCTCTCAGAGTTCTTGTGACAACCAAATGAGATAATACATGTAATTAGTTCATATGTGCTTCATAAAGAGTGGCTATTTTAGAATTTATACGTGATCTATTATATGAATTTACTTTGTTGCTTTTAGCAGTGTTGCACTGACCATCGTTGTACAGAAATTTTACAAGTTTTGGGGCGCCTGGGTGGCTCAGTGGGTTAAGCCGCTGCCTTCGGCTCAGGTCATGATCCCAGGTCCTGGGTTCGAGCCCCACATCGGGCTTTCTGCTCAGCAGGGAGCCTGCTTCCTTCTCTCTCTCTCTGCCTGCCTCTCTGCCTACTTGTGATTTCTCTCTGTCAAATAAATAAATAAAATCTTTAAAAAAAAAAAAAGAAATTTTACAAGCTTGTCATGTTGGTTTTTTCCCCTTAAGATGAATTTTTACTTGTGGAATTGTTTGGCTAAGGAAATGTGCTCATTCTGGTCTTTGGAAAGTACTATATTTTAAAATGCCCTTCAGAAAGGTTGCCATTCTGTGGCTCCACAAGTAATTTATGAGAGAGCTATTTCCCTATACCAACACTATTCTGAATATATTTTTATTTTTGCCTGTCTGATAAGTGAAGGATAGTATCTTGTTTTAATTTGTATTCTTTTTATGTGTTTAACGGCTATTTATTTTTGTATTTGGTAAATGTCCTTACCATACCCTTGTCTTTCCTTATTGATTTGTGAGAGTTTCCTATATATTAAAAATTTTTAATTCTTCCTACATATTAAATTTTTAATTCTTTGTTATATAATTGGAAAAATGTTTCCTAGTTTATTTGCCATGTAGAAGTTTCATTTTTTTTTATTTTTATGAAGTTAAATTCATTTTTCTCTTTCTAGTTTTTATCTTGAGGTCATGTTTACAAAGACCTTCCCCTTCTCTTAAGATTACATAAATGTAAAAAAAAAAAAAAAAAAGATTACATAAATGTTCCCCATCTATGTTTTCCTTCAGTACTTTTCAGTATGTGTGTACTTCCTTTTTCATTACATAGAGTTAAGTGCTCAACACTAAAATGTGAAGGTTGATGAATTTTTATGTATCTATCTACACATATAGCACCCAGATCAAGAGATAGACCATTTCCAGTACTCTAGCAAGTTTCTCTGTGTCCCCACCCAGTGAATACCCTTCTCAAAGTTAAGTACTGTTCTGATCTTTGCTTCCATTGCTTAGTTTTTCTGGCTTTTGAACATCCAACAATATGACTCTTGTTCTGGCCTCTTATTCATCATTATGTCTGGGACACTCACCATGTAGTGGTAAATATTATTTATGATTGCTGAGCAGTATTCCATTGTTTGATTATACCAGAAACTATTAATCAATTCTGATGTTGATTGACTTTAGATTGTTTATAGCTTGGAACTATGAAGTATTTTTTTGTATATGTCTTTTGGTGGACATGAGTGCTTCTTTCTCTGTAATATACCAGAGTATAGTGTTCCTGGGTCATAGGATAGACTCTATTTGGCTTTAGTAAATACTGCCAGAGAGTTTCCCAAAATGGTAGAAGCAATTTACACTCTCACTAGCAATACATAAAGGAGTTCAAGTTACTTTGCATGTTTGCCTTTTATTGTTGGCTGTTCCGGGTTTGTTGGTTCTCATTGGAGTTTTCATTTGTATTTCTCTTATGACTAATGATGTTGAGTCCTTTTAGAGATGCTTATTGGCCATTTGGGTATCTTTTTTTTTAATAAGTGCCTGTTCACATCTTTTGCCCATTTTTATGTTGGATTGTTTGTCTTATTGATTTGTAGGGCTTCTTTATGTAGCATGCTCGTATGTATGTATTTGTAGGTATGTGTGTATTTTTTAAACACTTAAAGCTTTCCCTATTTTATTTTGGTAGGTGGTTTGTGATAGAAATCTAACCTAATATTATTTGCAAAATGTTACCTAGATATTCCAGTGCCTTTTTTTTTTTAAACAAATTATTTCTCCATTGATTTTAAATACTAGCTTTTCCATATAACACCCTCTAGTACATATTTGAGTCTATTTCTGGGCATTTCACTCCTATTTTATCAAGAAAGAAATGACCTGTTTTGGTGTTTATCTCAGACTGTTTTTATTGTTGTAGTATACATTACTGTACTATACATTTATATTTCATAGAGCAAATTCCCTTTCATTTGTTTTCTGCAAATTTGTGACTACTTCATATATTTGCTCTTCCAAGTAACTTTAGTATAATTTTGTTCAGTTCCAACGATGACATCAACAAAAAACTTGTTGGAACTGTTTAAATTTAAATATTAATTTAAGGAAAACCTTCTAGGCAGAGGATGTGTGTAAGTCTGACTAGCTGATGTTGTTTCATTGATCTCTGTTGTGGACTGAATTGTGTTTCCCCCAAACTCATATGTTGAAGCCCTAACCCCTGCAAAGGCATCTGGGGGTAGGGCCTTTAAAGAGGTGATTAACCATACGCCTAGGGGTAGACATAGAGGTGGGGCCCTAATTTAATCTGACTGTTGACCTTATAAGAAGAAGAAAGGAAAGAAGAGAGGTGCTCACACAAAGAAAAGGCCATGTGAGGACACAGGTAGAAGGCTGCCATCTATAAGCCAAGGAGAAAGGTTTCAGGAGAAATCAAATGTGCTGACATCTTGATCTTGAACTTCTAGTTTGTGAGAGATAAACTGAGAGAAAATAAATTTTTATTGTTCTAAATTATCCAGTCTGGGTATTTTCTTATGGAAGTCCTAGCAGACTAATACAGTTCCCATTTTTTTTTAAGATTTTATTTATTTATTTGACAGACAGAGATCTCAAGTAGGCAGAGAGGCAGGTAGAGAGAGAGAGGAGGAAGCAGGCTCCCTGCTGAGCAGAGAGCCCAATGCGGGGCTCAATCCCAGGACCCTGGGATCATGACCTGAGCAGAAGGCAGAGGCTTTAACCCACTGAGCCACCCAGGCGCCCCTTCCATTAAGTTTTTATATATTTTTTTAAACATTTGACGCTTAGTTGCTATTTCAACATTATTAGAGAAGAAAGAGGGATCTAATAGTTGAATATATTTCCAAATGAAGTAATGTTGGGTTTTTTTTTTTAGGTGAAATTCACGTAAAATAAAATTAATTATTTCAAAGTATGCAATTCAGTAGCATCTAGTACATTCACAATGTTGTGCAACTACTTCTGTCAAGTCAGACATTTCATCACTCCCAAAGAAAACCTCATACCCATTAAGCAGTCCTTCCCCATTATCCCCTCCCCACAGTCCTTTGAAACCACAAATCTGCTTTCTGTTTCATAGATTTGCCTCTTCTAAATATTTAAAATAAATGGAATATACATAGAAGTGAATTGCTGAATCGTGGCATTTCTTCTTTTTATTATTTTTATTAACATATAATGTATTATTTGCCCCAGGGGTATAGCTCTGTGACTTGTCAGGCTTACACATATCATCGCATTCACCATATCACATACCCTCCCCAATGTCCATAACCCAGCCACCCTCTCCATACCCCTCCTTTCCCCAGCAACCCTCAGTTTGTTTTGTGAGATTAGAATCTCTTATGGTTTGTCTCTCCTGATCCCATTTTGTTTCATTTATTTTCTTTCCTATCCCCAAACCTCCTACTCTGCCTCTCAAATTCCTCACATCAGGAAGATCATATGATAATTATGTTTTCTGATTGACTTATTTCACTCAGCATAATACCCTCTAGCTCTATCACAAATGGCAAGATTTCATTTATTTTGATGGCTGCATAGTATTCCATTGTATATATATACTACACCTTCTTTATCCATTCATCTGTTGATGGACATCTAGGTTCTTTCCATAGTTTGGTTATTGTGGACATTGCTGCTATAAACATTTAGGTGCATGTGCCCCTTTGGATCACTGCATTTGTATATTTAGGGTAAATACCCAGTAGTGTGATTGCTGGGTCATAAGAAAGCTCTATTTTCAACTTTTTGAAGACCCTCCATGCTGCTTTCCAGAGTGACTGCACCAGCTTGCATTCCCACCAACAGTGTAGGAGGGTTCCCCTTTCTCCGCATTCTTGCCAACATCTGTCGTTTCCTGACTTGTTAATTTTAACGATTCTGACTGGTGTGAGGTGGTATTTCATTGTGGTTTTGATTTGTATTTCCCTGATGCTGAGTGATGTTGAGCACTTTTTCATGTGTCTGTTGGCCATCGGATGTCTTCTTTGCAGAATTCTCTGTTCATGTCCTCTGTCCATTTCTTGATTGGATTATTTGTTCTTTGGGTGTTGAGTTTTATAAGTTCTTTATAGATTTTAGATACTAGCCCTTTATCTGATATGTCATTTGCAAATATCTTCTCTCATTCTGTCAGTTGCCTTTTGGTTTTGTTGACTATTTCCTTTGCTGTGCAAAAGCTTTTAATCTGGATGAAATCCTAGTAGTTCATTTTTGCCCTTGCTTCCCTTTTCTTTGGCAATGTTTTTAGGAAGAAGTTGCTGTGGCTGAGGTCAAAGAGGTTGCTGCCTGTATTCTCCTCAAGGATTTTGATAGATTCCTATCTCACATTTAGGTCTTTCATCCCTCTTGAGTCTATTTATGTGTATGGTGTAAGGAAATGGTCCAGTTTCATTCTTCTGCATGTGGCTCTCCAATTTTCCCAACACCATTCATTGAAGAGGCTGTCTTTTTTCCATTGGACATTCTTTCCTGCTTTGTCAAAGACTAGTTGACCATAGAGTTGAGGGTCCATTTCTGGGCTCTCTATTCTGTTCCATTGATCTATGTGTCTGTTCTTGTGCCAGTACCATGCTGTCTTGATGATGACAGCTTTGTAATAGAGCTTGAAGTCTGGAATTGTGATGCTACCAACTTTGGCTTTCTTTTTCAACATTTCTCTGGCTATTTGGGGTCTTTTCTGGTTCCATATAAATTTTAGGATTATTTGTACCATTTCTTTGAAAAAAAAAAAGATGGTATTTTGAGAGAGATTGCATTAAATGTGCAGATTGCTTTAGGTAGCATAGACATTTTCACAATATTTGTTCTTCCAATCCATGACCATGGAGCATTTTCCCATTTCTTTGTGTCTTCCTCAATTTCTTTCATGAGTACTTTATGGTTTTCTGAGTACAGATTCTTTGCCTCTTTGGTTAGGTTTATTCCTATATCTTATGGTTTTGGGTGCAATTGTAAATGGGATCAACTCCTTAATTTTTCTTTCTTCTGTCTTGCTGTTGATGTATAGAAAAGCAACTGATTTCTGTGCATTGATTTTATATCCTGACACTTTACTGAATTCCCATATGAGTTCTAGCAGTTTTGGTGTGGAGTCTTTTGCGTTTTCCACATAAAGTATCTTATCATCTGCAAAGAGTGAGAGTTTGACTTCTTCTTTGCCAATTCAGATGCCTTTTATTTCTTTTTGTTGTCTGATTGCTGAGGCTAGGACTTCTAGTACTATGTTGAATAGCAGTGGTGATAGTGGACCTCCCTGCCATGTTCCTGACCTTAGCGGAAAAGCTCTCAGTTTTTCTCCATTGAGAATGATATTTGCTGTGGGTTTTTCATAGATGGGTTTGATGATATTGAGGTATGTACCCTCTATCCCTACACTTTGAAGAATTTTGATCAAGAAAGGAAGCTGTACTTTGTCAAATGCTTTTTCAGCGTCTATTGAGAGTATCATATGGTTCTTGTTCTTTCTTTTATTAATGTATTGTATCACATTGATTGATTTGTGGATATTGAACCAACCTCGAAGCCCAGGAGTAAATCCCTCTTGGTCGTGGTGAATAAACCTTTTAATGTACTGTTGGATCCTATTGGCTAGTATTTTGGTGAGAATTTTTGCATCCGTGTTCATCAAGGATATTGGTTTGTAATTCTCCTTTTTGGTGGGGTCTTTGTCTGGTTTTGGGATGAAGGTAATGTTGGCCTTATAAAATGAGTTTGGAAGTTTTCCTTCCATTTCAATTTTTTAGAACAGTTTCGGAGAATAGGTATTAATTCTTCTTTAAATGTTTGGTAGAATTACCTTGGGAAGCCGTCTGGCCCCGGGCTCTTGTATGTTGGGAGATTTTTGATGACTACTTCAATCTCCTTACTGCTTATAGGTCTGTTCAGGTTTTCTATTTTTTCCTATTTCAGTTTTGGTAGTTTATATTTCTCTAGGAATGCATCCATTTCTTCCAGATTTTTAAATTGGATGGCGTATATTTGCTCATAATATGTTCTTATAAATGTTTATATTTCTTTGGTGTTGGTTGTGATCTCTCCTCTTTCATTCATGATTTTATTAATTGGAGTCCTTTCTCTTTTCTTTTTGATAAGTCTGGTTAGGGGTTTATCAATTTTATTAATTCTTTCAAAGAACCAGTGCCTAATTTCATTGATTTGTTCTGAGTATTTTTTTTTTTAACCAGGAAAGGTATTGGAATTTTAAAATTCTTTTTAACCCACTGAGCTCCCCAGGTGCCCCTAAAATTCTTTTTATATATCAATTGAGGTGATTATGTGTTTTTTCCCCCATTCTGTTTTTTTAAATTGTTTATTTAATTTTTATTTAAATTCAGTTAATTAACATACAATGTATTATTAGTTTCAGAGGTAGAGGTCAGTGATTCATCAGTCTTATATTATATCCAGTGTCCTTTACATCATGTGCCCTCCTTAATCTCCCTCATTCTAGTAATGTGGTGTATCACATCGATTCATTTTTATATGGTGAACCACCTTAACATTCCTGGAATAAATACTGCTTGGTCCCAGGATGTGATGCTTTTAGTATGTTTCTGGATTGAATTAGCTAGTATTTTGTTGAGAATTTTTATATCTATATTCATAAGAGATTAGTTTGTAGTTTTATTGTTATTGTCTGGTTTCGGTGACAGGGTAATGCTGCCTTATAGAATGAGTTAAAAAGTGCTCCCTCCTCTTTTATTCTTTAAAGAATTTGAGAAGGCTTGGTGTTAATTTTTCTTTAAATTGTTGTTGGTAGAATTCATCAGTGAGGTCATATATTACTAGATCTTTTTTTAAAAAATTTTTTGGAGGGTTTTGGTTACTGATTGAACCTGTTTATGTATTACAGATCTGTTGAGATTTTTTCCTATTTCTACTTGAGTCTGCTTTGGTAGTGTATTTCTAGGAATTTGTCCTTTTCATCTAGGTTATCTCTTTGGGGTTTTTTTTGTTTGTTTTTTGTTTGCTTTTTCTGTACAGTTGCTCATAAAATTCTCTATAATCCTTTTTATTTCTGTAATATTGGTAGTAATGTCCCCACTTTCATTTTTGGCTTTAGTTATTTACTACTTCTCTCTCTCTCTCTCTCTCTCTTTTTCAGTCTACCTGAAGATTTGTCATTTTTGTTCTTTTTAAAGACTAACTTTTGTAGATCCTCTCTATTGTTTTTCTTATTCTGTTTAATTTATATCTGTTCTATTTTTGAAAATAGAATTTTCTTCCATCTTTTGAATTAGGGTTTGGTTTACTCTTCTCCTTAAAGATCTTTAAGATGTAAAATTAGGTTACTGATTTGAGATCTTTCTTCTTTTCTTTTTTTTTTTTAATAAAAGATTTTATTTATTTATTTGACAGAGAGATCACAAGTAGGCAGAGAGGCAGGCAGAGAGAGAGGAGGAAGCAGGCTCCCTGCTGAGCAGAAAGCCCGATGTGGGGCTTGAACCCAGGACCTGGGATCATAACCTGAGCCGAAGGCAGCGGCTTAACCCACTGAGCCACCCAGGCACCCCTCTTTCTTCTTTTCTAATATAGGAATTTGTAGCTGTAAATTTCTTTCTGAGCATTTAGTTTGTTGCATCCCGTAAGTTTGTATGTTGTATTTTCAGTTTCATCTGTCTCAAGGTATTTTCTTCTATCTCAAAACATTGCATTTCCCTTGAAACTTGTTCTTTGATCCATTGGTTATTTAGAAGTGTACTATTTAATTTTCTAATATTTGTGAAATTTTCAGGTTTCCTTTTGTTATTGACTTATAGCTTCATTCCATTGTTTTCAGAGAAGTTATTTGTGTGATTTAAATATTTTAAAATTTATTAAAAGTTGATTTGGGTCCTAATGTACGGAGAATGTTGGAGAATGTTCCATGAGAAGAATGTATATCTACTATTGTTGGGTGGAGTATTCTTTATATCTCTCTTAGATCTAGTTGGTTTATAGTGTTGTTCAAGTCCAGTATTTTCTTTCTTTCTTTCTTTTTTTTAAGATTTTATTTATTTACTTGACAGACAGAGATCACAAGCAAGCAGAGAGGCAGGCAGAGAGAGAGGAGGAAGCAGGCTCTCCACTGAGCAGAGAGCCCCATGTGGGGCTCGATCCCAGGACCCTGGGATCATGAGCTGAGCCAAAGGCAGAGGCTTTAACCCACTGAGCCACCCAGGGGCCCCTCAAGTCCAGTATTGTCTTATTTATCCTCTATCTAGATATTTGATCCACTGGACATCTGCTGAGTTGAGAAGCAGAGAGCAAGGACAAATAAAAATGCTGCACTGGTCTCCTACTGTTTGTTAGCTGCCTCCTTGATTCAGCATTCACTTGATTGCTACTACCTTTGTCTCTTTTCTAGAATTCTGAAGAAGTTGACTGACAGTTTCCACTCATTTTTTCATTGTTTTTATGGAAGGATGAATCCCTGGAGCTAGCTACTCTGTCACTTTCACTGACATCACTTCCTACCTTCCCCCTTAAAGTTTTGAAAATGGCAACTTGTATATCCACATCATACATCTAGTTTCTTTTGAGGAATTAGAAAATATTGAGTCCATAGTTCCACATATTGACAATTGCCTGGTGAGTAGCCATTGTCCAGTTTAGGCACGACATACGTTCTTCATTTTCCCTGCACTTTCCAAATCATTTAAGTTACCTGATTGGTTCCTCTACCCTTTTTACTTTTCGATCTCTTTAGTATTATGTAATGACTGTGAGCCTAGGTCTTGAGGCAGACAGAGCTGGATTTGAATGTTTTCCTCACCATTTAAAAGGCTGTGTGTCCTTAGAAAAATGATCTGTCCACTGTGATCGTTAGTGTCTTCATTTATAAGAGAGGAGAAACATAATTACTCAACTGAGTTATTGAGGTAAGTAAATGATATAATATTTATGAAGAATTCAGCCCAGTGCCCAACATTCAGCAAGTAAATATAGTTGCCGTGAGTTTTAACATAAATTTATTAAAGTCATTTTTTATGTCCCTTAGTAATGTTTGGAATTTTTTTCTTATATGTTGAGTATATTTGTTTAAAAATGTTATTCTTATGTAATTGATGAATTTTATTGTTGTTGTGAATTGGATATTTTTTCCCCAATATATTTTCTAAATAGCTAATGCTAATTTGTAGGAAAGATAATCGTATTTCTCTTTTCTCCTGCCATCTTTATTTTCTTATTAGATTAAATAGATTTTCAGAATAGTTTCATTTTTCTTGATAGACAATTATAATGATAACTTTCCTCTATGTTTATAATATTTATACTCTAATTCTTTTTTTCCTAATATTGAATAGGACTGTCAAACAATGTTTAATAATTATGAGGATTACAGATGTCATTTTTTCCTGAATATAATGGGAATGCCACATTAAGTACAATGCTTAATTTTGGTTTCTGATATATGAATAAGAATAGATTTGCATTTTTAGGGTAAATACCCAGTAGTGCAATTGCTGGGTCATAGGGTAGCTCTATTTTCAACTTTTTTTTTTTTTTAAGATTTTATTTATTTATTTGACAGAGAGATCACAAGCAGGCAGAGAGGCAGGCAGAGAGAGAGGAGGAAGCAGACTCCCTGCTGAGCAGAGAGCCCGACGCGGGGCTCGATTCCAGGACTCTGAGATCACGACCTAAGCAGAAGGCAGCGGCTTAACCCACTGAGCCACCCAGGCCCCCCTATTTTCAACTTTTTGAGAAATCTCCATGCAGGTTTCTGTGATAAGGAATTTTTTCTTAATTTCTATTATAAGGAATTGCATTTCTATGATAAGGAATTTCTTTCTATTTCCATTTTACAAGAGATTTTAATTGGCTTTTGAAATTTACAAAATCATGTATAGAATCTATTGAGATGATCATATGATTGTATCTGTTAATTTATTCACATTACATCCGTAGATTTTTAAACGTTAAATCAGTAATCCATTCCTAGAATAGATCTTACTTGGTCATCCTCTGTTTGTCTTTTAATACAATTCTGGGACCAGTTTTGCTAATATTTCATTTAAGACATTTATATTCTAGTAACAAGTGAGATTGCTCTGTTGTTAGCTTTTCTTGTTTTATATTTACTGACTTTTGGTACCAGTATTATATTAGTTTTATAAAATGACTTTAGAAACCTACTATCCGGGGCACCTGGGTGGCTCAGTGGGTTAAGCCTCTGCTTTTGGCTCAGGTCATGATCTCAGGGTCCTGGGATCGAGCCCCACATCAGGCCCTCTGCTCAGTGGGGAGCCTGCTTCCCCCTCTATCTAGGCCTGCCTCTCTGCCTACTTGTGATCTCTGTCTGTCAAATAAATAAATAAAATAAAATAAAAAAAAAAGAAACCTACTATCCTCTTCTTTGCCCTGAGAGTGTTTATATATGAACTATCTGTTCTTCTAGATTTGTTAAAACTCACCTATAAAATCAAATGATCTATTTTTTTTTTGGGGTGTGGAGAGTATGATTGTATTGTGTTCAAATCTTTTATAGATTTTTCCCAATTTATTCTATGGTTATTGGTCTACTTAAATTTTCTCCTACTTAAAAATTTTTTGAAAATTCAATTTTACTTAGAAAAATACTGCATTTCCTTTCAAATTTAAAATTTATTGAGCGTAAGTATTTTCTTAGAATATTATTTCAATCCCCATATATGTTTATATTTCCTTTTGAATTTCCAATATTGAGTCCTCATTCTTTCTTTCTTTCTTTTTTTTTTTTTAAGATTTTATTTATTTATTTGAGAGAGAGACAGTGAGAGAGAGCATGAGCGAGGAGAAGGTCAGAGAGAGAAGCAGACTCTCCATGGAGCTGGGAGCCCGATGTGGGACTCGATCCCGGGACTCCGGGACCATGACCTGAGCCGAAGGCAGTCATCCAACCAACTGAGCCACCCAGGCGTCCCTCCTCATTCTTTCTTGATTGGATTCAGTTATATTTTCTTCCTAGTATGTTTCTTTTAATGTTTGTTAAATAGCCTTTTTAAAGAAACATCTCTTTTGTTTATCAGGTCTATTGTGTGTTGTTTTGGGGGTGTTGAGGTTATAGTATACCAGACAGGGAGTTTATAGTTTCATGATCCTCTGACCTATAATATCTAACTCTGTATGGACTACCAAGATCAATAAATTTGAAGTGTGCATCCATGATATACATAGGGATTAGTGGGGAGCCTCCTGCTTCTTTTCTCCTTTATATTCTGTAGCCTACTTATTTATTGTTTTGTGAGTAAACCAAACTGAAAGCAACTTTGAGCTGAGTTCAAGGTATCATTTTTGCCTATTCTTAAACCTATTTAGGAATCTGTGGTTTGGACAGTGAGATACCACCTCACACCAGTCAGAATGGCTAAAATTAACAAGTCAGGAAACGACAGATGTTGGCAAGAATGTGGAGAAAGGGGAACCCTCCTACACTGTTGATGGGAGTGCAAGCTGGTGCAACCACTCTGGAAAACAGCATGGAGGTTTCTCATGAAACCTTAACTCTAGTTAAGTTGAAAATAGAGCTACCCTATGGCCCAGCAATTGCACTACTGGGTATTTACCCTAAAGATGCAAATGTAATGATCTGAAGGGGCATATGCACCCAAATGTTTATAGCAGCAATGTCCACATTAGCCAAACTATGGGAAGAACATAGATGTCCATCAACAGATGAATGGATAAAGAAGGTGTAGTATATATATACAATGGAATACTATGTAGTCATCAAAAGAAATGAAATCTTGCCATTTGCGACGACGAAGATGGAACTAGAGGGTATTATGCTTAGCAAAATAAGTCATTCAGAGAAAGACAACTATCATATGATCTCCCTGATGTGAGGAAGGGGAGATGCAACGTGGGGATTTTGGGATTAGGAAAAGAATAAATTAAACAAGATGGGATCAGGAGGGAGACAAACTATAAGAGACTCTTAATATCAGGAAACAAACTGAGGGTTGCTGGGGGGTGGGGGTATGAGAGATAGGGTGGCTGGGTTATGTGCATTGGGGAGGGTTTGTGCTATGGTGAGTGCTGTGAATTGTGAAAGACTGATGATTCACAGACCTGTACCCCTGAAGCAAATAATACATTATGTGATTTTAAAAAAAAAAGAATCTGTGGTTTGGGGCACCTGGGTGGCTTAGATAGTTAAGGGCCTGTCTTTGACTGAGGTCATGATCCCAGGTTGTGGGATCGAGTCCTGCATCGGGCTCCCTGCTCACTGGGGAGCCTGCTTCTCTCTCTCTCTTTCTTGAATAAATAAATAAAATCTTTTTTAAAAAAAGAATCTGTGGTTTGGACTAGGGAAGATAATTTTTTTCTTGTTTTTGTTTTGTTTTGTTCTTTTTGGTTGGTGTCTTATTCTTTAAGCATGAGGCTAAGTGTTTTTTGTTTTTTGTTTTTTTTTGTTTTTTTTTTAAAGATTTTATTTATTTATTTGACAGAGAGAGACTCAGTAAGAGAAGGAACACAAGCAGAGGGAGCACGAGAGGGAGAAGCAGGCCTCCCATGGAGCAGAGAGTCTGATGCCAGGTTTGATCCCAGGACCCTGGGATCATGACCTGAGTGGAAGGCAGACACTCAATGACTGAGCCACCCAGGCACCCTGTTAATTATGTTTTTTTAAAAATAGTTTTGTTAACATGTATTTCGCATACTATAAGATTAACTCAGAGCATATTAAGTGTTTTGCAACCACACCACAATCTAATTTTGGAGTATTTTTAACACTCTAAAAAGAAATCCTATACACATTAGTAATCATTCCTCATTCCTCCCCCATGTCACCCCAAACCTGGGTAATTACCATTCTATCTTTGGTATCTGTGGATTTGCTTATTTGGGACATCTCACAAAGATGGAATGATACAATAAAACCTATATCTTTCATTTAGCATAATGTTTTCAAGGTTTATCAACATTGTGGCAGGCATCAGTATTTCATTTTCTTTTTAGTGTCAAATGATTTTTATTATTTGGATATACCACATGTGGTTTATCCATTCTTCAGTTGATGGGCATTCACATTGTTTCTACTTTTTGGCTATTCTGAATAATGCAACTATAAACATTCATGTACAAGGTTTTATGTGTACATATATTTTAATTTCTATTTGCTAGATACCTGGTGTGGAATCACTGGGTTATATGATAACTCTCTGTGTAATCTTTTGAGGACCACAAAAATTATTTTCCAAAATTGCTGCACAATTTTACATTCCCATCAGCAGTATATGAGTGTTCCAATTTCTCTACATCCTCATCAACACTTATTATTATGTGTTTATTATTTCAGCCTTATTAGTGGGTATGAAGTGGTATATCTTTGTGGATTTTACTTTCATTTCCCTGATGGCTACTGATGTTGAACATTTTTTTATGTGTTTATTGGTCATTTGTGTATTTGCTTTGGAGAAATGTCTATTCAGAATCCTTGCCCATTTTAAATTGGTTACTTGTCTATTTATTTTGAGTTGTAAGAATTCTTCATGTATTCTAGATATAAATCCCATATGGAATATATGATTTACAAATATATTCTCCCATGCTGTGTGTTGTCTTTTTACTTCCTTGATGGTATCCTTTGACATACATAAGTATTAAATTTTAATGATTTTCTATGGCCTGTGTTTTTGTTGTTATGTTTTTTTTAATCATTTTTTAAATTTATTTTCAGCATAACAGTATTCATTGTTTTTTGTACCACACCCAGTGCTCCATGCAATCCGTGCCCTCTCTAATACCCACCACCTGGTTCCCCCAAACTCCCACCCCCCGACCTCTTCAAACCCTTCAGATTGTTTTTCAGAGTCCATAGTCTCTCATTGTTCACCTCCCCTTCCAATTTCCCCCAACTCCCTTCTCCTAACTCCCCATGTCCTCCATGCTATTTGTTATGCTCCACAAATAAGTGAAACCATATAATTGACTCTCTCTGCTTGACTTATTTCACTCAGCATAATCTTGTTATGTTTAAGAAAACATTGTCTAATCCTAGATCTCAGAGATTTAGATCTATTGATGAAAACCAGTAAATGCCATCTTCTTAGTGAAGAGACTCAATGTATCTGTAGTTTCCTAATCTTCAAAGAGCTTGTAACATTTAACTCCTTACTGATTATGGCAGAGAAATCATAGTTTACTAAGAAAGATTGGATGAGTGTGCTACTTTTCTGATAACTTGTTGAAATTGATGCAGATGACTTTCTACAAGGAGTAAAACAGGAGACAAACAAGGTCAGAAGTCCTGCATGGTGCTCCCATCCCATTAGGTGATCTCCTGTAAATCTAAACTGGGTTAGCTTCAGATAAACCACTTTTTAAAAATTTTTCCTGTGTGACTAAGTAGTCTAATGAAATGGTTCCCACCTAATATTTTGTACTCAAATCATGTATCCAAATATGTCTTATTAAAAGTAGCTATTTTTTAATTTTAAAATATGGGATTTGTCTATTATTATAATGTTATCACAACATAGAATCTTTTTTTCTTCACCTCTCTCAGGTACAAAGAGGAGATGTCTCTGGTGGAACTTTTGCTCTGGTGGGACTACTTTTCTAATAGTGGTGAGTTACTTATTAGTAGATTTTAAAACTATTTATAGTTATTATCTCTGATGACCTAGCTTAAAGAAGGGCTTTTTATGACACTGACTTCTTCTTATACTCTCCCATTTCTCAATCCTGGGAAAATATATTTTGAAAATTTCACTGGTAATATATATAAGTTTATATTTATTGAGCAAGGGGGATACAGAAGGAAACAAGATAGATACAGTTTTTAACCTGAAGAATCTCATATTCTAGAAAGGATTTCTGATAAGAAAACAAGTAACTATAAAAATGTGTTAAGAGCTATGGCAGGAGATGTACAAACAAGTATTGGTTTATGTAAGTGGGACATTTGAATCAAAGTTGAGGGGAGAGGAGTAGTGACGTAAAAGTAGTGTGGTGTATAGTCAGTTTGCTGTAGGACCTTTGGAGTGCTAGAGTCTAGCTGCAGGTGCAACATCTACTAGCTCTGTTACCTCGACAAATTTCTTTTTTTTTTTTTTTAAGATTTTATTTATTTATTTGAGAGACAGACAGTGAGAGAGAGGATGAGCGAGGAGAAGGTCAGAGAGAGAAGCAGACTCCCGCGGAGCCAGGAGCCCGATGCGGGACTCGATCCCGGGACTCCAGGATCATGACCTGAGCCGAAGGCAGTCGTCCAACCAACTGAGCCACCCAGGCATCCCACCTTCGACAAATTTCTTAATCTTTACTACTTTCAGTTTTCTCATATTTAAAATAGGGAGAATAATATTACTCATCTCATTGGTTTTCTGTGAAAATAAATGAGTTAATATAAAGTGCTTGGCATAGGGCTGTAGTAAACAATAAAGAAGTAACTCATGATTATGATTCTAAAAGGGTTATGATTCTGAAGGGTTATAAAGAGTGAAAAAGTAAATGGAATGGTCAATGTCAGAAGAATATTTCAGGCAGAGAGAAGAGCATGTTGCCTGCCTGGAGGCAGAACAGATCACGGAGAGTTTGAATAATTAAATGAAATTCATTATGCTGTAATACTGAGTAGGAGGGAGCTGAAGAAAAATAGATGAGAGAGGAGAGATAGACGGGGGCCAGATCAGAGAGATGCTTGGTCTTTATACCAAGAGTATGCGGAGTTGAGAGGGGGGCCCAGATAATGGAGTAAGAGGACCCTAAGCTCACCTGTTCCCATGGATGCAGCTAAATAATACTTACATTAGTGTAAATAACTAGATAACACTCAAATTAGTGTAAATAATGACCAAAAGACTGGTAGCACAAACTCCACAACTAAATTAGAGACAACACCATATTAACAAAGGTAGGAAGGGTGGAGATGTGGGCATCTGCTGCAGAGAGGGTAGCCTGGGCATAGGAAAAGGTGAGAAACATACTATCACAGAGGATCCTGAACTGAGAAGATGAATCCACATAACATTTGGCTTGAAAACTGGAGGTGCTTAATTTCATGAGTTCTTACAACCAGTGGCCACTTAAAACCTGGAATCTTCTGCTCACAGCACGTCCACCAGCACTCAACTTGACACTTCTTCAAATGCATGGTTTCTGCTGGGAAGCCTTGGCATGCTGAGCCCCTCAGGATAAAGAATGTGCTAGGCCATGTCTAGAACAGCTAGCTTCCTATCAGCTCCTGGCCTGACTTTATAAAGTCTCTGCGAGTAGAGGCCTTATCATGACCGAGCCTTGAGAAACCCAAAGGCAAAGTGTCAGTGTCTTCGCTTAGGACTGAAGATCTAGAGGCAGAAGGATGCTCCAAGAATTTCACAAGGCACAGACTGGGGAGGACCAGCGTGGCCTCATGGTTGGAGCAGGACACACCATGTGAGCACCACGATGGGGAGTCCCTTAGCCTGGACACTGACCCCCTGCCTCTCCCAACAGCTTCATGCAACAGACTCTCCACATTATATGCTGGGTATTTGATTTTTTAAAAACATGTGTGCTTCTCCCCTATGGCACGGTGATCTCCTTGTGGGTAGGGCTCTGTCTCAGTGCTTTTGTCACCGTGGTGCCTGTTACAACTCTTGCTATGTGACTCACAACTAATAGATAACCCCAAAAATGTGAAAAAAAAAAAAAAAAGCCTGGAATCTTAAAAATCAGTGTGCTCAGTTCTGGGAGAACCCTGAAGGTAACAAGAAGTTGAGTCCTTGGCCTTAAAGAAACAGGACAACAAACAGCTCTGGAGATACAATGTAGAAGCAGCAGTGTGGAAACACCTGGGGCATATGGGAGGGAGAATTATTTACCCATTTCAGAGCAAGTCCTGGAGGGAATTCTCTAGGAACAAAGAAACTGGCAAGTGCCTTATCCCTCCCCTGCTCCACAGTGTAACCAATGGGACACTGACATTCTACTACCTAACTTGCTTACACCACCCTCCATGCACATACTTCTGCAGATCCACCCCTTCTGGTCATGTTTGTCTCAGTCTGGGCACTGCAGGTCCCTTCCCCCAGAAGACCAGTGCAAACCTTGCATCTCCTGATACATGCATTTCATGCAACCTTGGTCCCAATGGTGGTGGTGGTGGTGGCAGAGGAGGGTCTCATTTTGCAAGCATACCAGAGCTCTCCTTGTTAAAACTTCTTGCCCCACACTGGCAAGGGAAGAAACACTGTCCATAAAAAGCAAAGAGAACTTCTGCAAATGACTGGTCTGGAGGAAAAAGTGGCCAAGAAACAATAGCTGGGCACACACCACACACATAGGAGATACCCCTGAAGCATCAGGTTCTGGTAAACAGGGAACACTGCATTGCAGGACATTACAGGACATCTTCTTCATAAGGCCATTACTTTCAAGAGCAAGAAATAGAGATGATACCCCTAACAAACACAGTAACAGACACAGAGAGACAAAATGAAGAGACAGAGAAATATGTTCTAAATATGTTCTAAATGAAATAAAACCACAGCAGGAGACCTAAGTGGAATGAATGTAAGTAAGATGTCTGATCAAGAATTTAAAGTAATGTTCATAAAAATACTCACTGGATTTGAGAAAAAACTGGAGAACCTCAGTGAGACCCTTAACAAAGACATATAAAACATAAAAAAGAAGCAATCAGAGATGAAGAACACAATAAATGAAATTAAAAATACACTAGATGGCATAAATAGCAGGCTAGAGGAAGCAGAAGAATTACTTAGAAACCTGGAGTACAGAATAATGGAAAGTAATCAAGCTGAGCAGATTAGAGAAAAAATTACACAAAATGAGAATATAGTTAGGGAACTCAGTGACTCTATCAAACATAATAACATTTGAATTACAGGGATCCCAGAAGGAGAGACAGAAAAGGTGGCAGAAAATTTATTTGAAGAAATAATAACTGAAAACTTCCTAATCTGGGGAGGGAAATAGATATCCAGATACACCAATAGACCGCCAACAAAGTCAACCCAAAGAGGTCCATACCAAGACACATAGTAATTAAAATGGCAAAAAGTAGTGATAAAGAGAGAATTTTATTTTATTTTATTTTTTTTAAAGATTTTATTTATTTATTTGACAGACAGAGATCACAAGTAGGCAGAGAGGCAGGCAGAGAGAGAGGAGGAAGCAGGCTCCCTGCCGAGCAGAGAGGCCGATGCGGGGCTCGATGTGGGGCTCGATGTGGGGCTCGATCCCAGGACCCTGGGATCATGACCTGAGCCGAAGGCAGAGGCTTTAACCCACTGAGCCACCCAGGCGCCCCAAGAGAGAATTTTAAAAGCAACAAGAGAAAAGAAGACAATTACATAGAAGGGAAAACCCATAAGGCTGTCAGCAGATTACTTAGCAGAAAATTTACAAGCTAGAAGGGAGTGGGATTCAAAGTGCTAAAAGGAAAAGATCTGCAGCCAAGAATACTCTGCCCAGCAAGGCTATCATTCAGAATAAAAGGAGAGATTGTTTCCCAGACCTGTAAGAAATGTTAAAGAGGACTCTTTGAGTGGAAAGGAAAGACCATAAACAAAGACAAAGAGTAAGAAAAGTAGGATGCACAAAAGCAGTAAAAATAAGTGTATCTGTAAAAATCAAAGGACTCACAAAATGAAAAGAAGTAAAGTATGATATGATATTGCAAAAATGTAGGGAGGTGAAGAGTAAAGAATGTGCTCAAACTTAAGTGACCATCAAGTTAATATAGACCTTTATATGTAGAAGATGTCATATACAAACCTAATGGTAACCACAAATCAAAAACTAGTAATAGATATGAAAAAAAGAAAGGAATCAAGTATATCACTAAAGAAAGCTAGCAGACTATGAGAGAAAAGAGCAAGAGAAGAAACAAAGAAGAACTACAAATACAACTACAAAACAAGTAATAAAATGACAATAAAAAATACTTAACAATAGTTACTTTGAATGTAAATAGACTAAGTGCTCCAATCAAAGATATAGGGTGATGGAATGGATTAAAAAAAAAAAAAGCAAGTCCATTTATGTGCTGCTTACAAGAAACTCATTTCAGATCTAAAGATACCTGCAGATTGAAAATTAGGGGATGGAGAAACATTTATCATGCAAATGGATATTAAAAAAAAAAAAACCTGGGGTAGCAATACTTAGAGCAGACAAAGCAGACTTTAAAATAAAGATTGTAACAAAGAAGAAGACTAAGACAAAGAAGGATACTATATAATAGTACAGAAGACAATCCAATAAGAAAATATAACAGTTATAAATACACACCCAGGGGGGCCTGGGTGGCTCAGTGGGTTAAAGCCTCTGCCTTCGACTCAGGTCATGATCCCAGGGTCCTGGGATCGAGCCCCGAATCAGGCTCTCTGCTCGGCAGGGAGCCTGCTTCCTCCTCTCTCTCTGCCTGCCTCTCTGCCTACTTGTGATCTCTGTCTGTCAAATAAATAAATAAATAATCTTAAAAAAAAAATACATACCCAACATGGTTGCACCCAAATACATAAAACAGGCAGTAATAGTAGGGGACTTTAACATTCCACTGTGTCAATGGACGGATGATGCTCCAAACAGAAAACCTATAAGGAAACAACAACTTTGAATGACATACTAGATTAGATGATTTTAACACATGTATTCATTGCTTTCCATCCTAAAGCAGCAGAACATACATTCTTTTCAAGTGCACACAGAACATTCTCCAGAATAGATCACATATTAGGCCACAAAGCAAATCTCAACAAATTGAAAATCGAAATCACACCATTCATGTTTTCTTTTTTCTTTTTTAAAGATTTTATTTATTTATTTGACAGAGAGAGATCACAAGTAGATGGAGAGGCAGGCAGAGAGAGAGAGAGGGAAGCAGGATCTCTGCCGAGCAGAGAACCCGATGCGGGACTCGATCCCAGGACCCTGAGATCATGACCTGAGCCGAAGGCAGCGGCTTAACCCACTGAGCCACCCAGGCACCCCACCATTCATGTTTTCTGACCACAATGCTCTGAAACTAGAAATCAAGTGTAAGAAAAAAGTCTGGAAAGAGCACAAATACGTGGAGTTTAAATAACATTCTATGAAACAATGAATGGGTCATCTAGGAAATCAAAGAAGAAATGAAAAATTACATGGAGAAAAATGAAAATGAAAATGCAATGGTCCAAAATCTTCAGGCTGCAGATAAAGTGGTTCTTCTTTTTTTTTTTTTTAAGTTATGTTATGTTAATCACCATATATCATTATCATATATCATTAGTTTTTGATGTAGTGTTCCATGATTCACAAACAGTGAATCATGCATTAAACACCCAGTGCTCCATGCAATCTGTGTCCTCCTTGATACTCATCACAAGGCTCACCCAGACCCCCACTCACCTCTCTTCTAAAACCCTCAGTTTGTTTCCTGGAGTCCATAGTTTCTCATGATTCATGTCCCACTCCGATTTCTCCCCCTTCATTTTTCCCTTCCTTCTCCTAATGTCCTCCATGCTATTTCTTATGTTCCATAAATGAGTGAAACCATATGATAATTTATTTTCTCTGTTTGACTTATTCCACTTAGCATAATCTGGTGGTTCTAAGAGGGGAGTTTATAGCAAAACAGGCCTGCCTCAAGGAGTAAGAAAAATTTCAAATAATCTAATGTTACACCTAAAGGAGCTAGAAAAAGAGGAACAAACAAAACCCACGATTAGCAGAAGGAAGTAAATAATAAAGATTAGAGCAAAAGTAAATGATATAGGAACTAAAAACAAAACAAAACAATAGAACAGATTGATGAAACCAGGAGTTGGTTCTTTGAAAAGATCAACAAAATTGACAAACCTCTAACTAGACTCATAATAGAGAGAGAAAAAGGCCTAAAATAAACAAAATCACAAATGAAAAAGAAGAAATAACAACTGATACCACAGAAGTACAAAAAGATTATAATATTTTGAAAAATTATATGCCAACAAGTTGGGCGACCTAGGAGAAATGGATGAATTCCTAGAAACATATAACCTACCAGAACTGAAGCCAGGAAAAAAAGAAAACTTGAACAGACTAATTACCAGCAACAAAATAGAATCAATAATTAAAAAACTCCCAACAAACAAAAGTGGCTCCACAGGTGAAGTCTACAAACATTTATTTGTTTGTTTTTTTTTTATTTATTTATTATTGGTTTCAGGAACAGAATTTAGTAATTCATCATTTACATGTAACACCCAGTGCTCATCACAATGTGTGCTCTCCTTAATTCCCATCACCCATTTAGTCCATCTCTGCACCTACCTCCCCTCCAGTAACCAACCCTCAGTTTGTTCTCTATAGTTAAGAGTCTTGTAATGGTTTGCGTCTCTCTGTGTTTTTATCTTATTTTATTTTACCTTCTCTTCTGTGTTCTTCTATTTTGTTTTTTACATTCCGTATATGAATGAAATCATACGGTATTTGTCTTTCTCTAACTGACTTATTTTGCTTAGCATGATATAATCTAATTAGTTCCATCCAGGTCATTGCAAATGGCAAGATTTCTTTCTTTTTGATGGCTGAGTAACATTTCATTGTAAATATATACCACATCTTCTTTATCTATTCATCTGTTGATGGACTTCTAGGCTTTTTCCATAGTTTGATTATTGTTGATAATGCTGCTATAAACATTGGGTGCATGTGCCCTTTTGAATCTGTAGTTTTATATCATTTGGGTAAATAGGTATTTACCTATTTACCTACTTACCTAGTAGTGCAATTGCTTGGTTGTAGGGTAAATAGGTATTTAATTTTAATTTTGTTGATTGTTTCCATCACTGTGCAAAAGCTTTTTATCTTGATGAAGTCCCAATAATTCATTTTTGCTTTTGTTTCCCTTACCCCTGGCAACATGTCTACTAAGAAGTTGCTATGGCTGAGGTCGAAGCGGTTGCTGCCTGTATTCTCTTGTACGATTTTCATAGTTTCCTGTCTCATATTTAGATCTGTCATCCATTTTGAATATATTTTTGTGTATGGGGTAAGAAAGTGGTCCAGTTTCATTTTTCTGCATGTTGCTGTCCAGTTTTACCAGCACCATTTGTTGAGGAGACTGTCTTTTTTCCATTGGTTATTCTTTCCTGCTTCGATGAATATTAGTTGACCATAGAGTTGTGGGTCTATTTCTGGGTTCTCTATTCTGTTTCACTGGTCTGTGTGTCTGTTTTTGTCCAGTATCATATTGTCTTGATAGTTATAGCTTTGATACAGCTTGAAGTACAGAATTGTGATGTCTCTTACTTGTCTTTTCTTTTCTTTCTCTATTCTTTCTTTTTTCTTTCTTTCTCTCTTTTTGGAAGATTTATTTATTTGAGTGAGAGAGAAAGAGAGAGAGAGTGGTGAGAGAGGGCAGAGGGAAAGAATTTCAAGCAGACTTCCTGCTTAGAGGGGAGACTGATGCAGGGCTCAGTCTCACAATCTTTAGATCATGACCTGAGCTGAAACCAAGAGTTGGCCCTCATCTGACTGAGCCACCCAGGTGCTCTGCTTTTCTTTTTCAACATTACTTTGGCTATTCAGGATCTTTTCTTGTTCCATACAAATTTTAGAAGTTTTGTTCTAGCTCTATGAAAAATGTTGGTGTTATTTTGATAGGATTGCATTAAATGTGTAGATTGCTTTGGGGAGTATGGACATTTTAACTGTATTTGCTCTTCCAGTGCATGGGCATGGAATGTTTTTCCATTTCTTTGTGTCTTCTTCAATTTCTTTCATAAGTGTTCTACAATTTTCAGAGTACAGATCATTTGCTTGTTTGGTTAGGTTTTTTCCCTAGGTATCTTATAGGTTTTGGTGCCATTGCAAATGGGATTGATTCCTTGATTTCTGTTTCTGCCGCTTCATTATTGGTGTGTAGAAATGGCAACAGATTTCTGTAGGTTGATTTTATATCCTGTGATTTTGCTGAATTCCTTTATTAATTCTAGCCATTTTTTGGTGGGGTCTTTCAAGTTTTCTACATAGAGTATCATGTTATCTGTGAAGGGTGAAAATTCGATTTCTTCCTTGCCAATTTGGATGCCTTTCATTTCTTTTTATTTGACTGCTGAGACTAGGACTTCCAATACTATGTTGAACAACAGTTTTACTAAATATTTGAAGAAAAGTTAACACTCATTCTTCTCAAACGTTTCAAAAAATAGAAGAGGAAAGAAAACTTCCAAAGTCATTCTATGAAGCCAGCATTACACTGATACCAAACTGGATAAAGACACCACCAAAAAAAAAAAAAAAAAAAAAAAAAAAAACCCAACAACCAGTATCTCTGATGAACATGGATGCAAAAATCCTCAAAAAATATTGGCAAATATGTTGGGGGTGCCCGAGTAGCTCAGCTGGCTAAGTGTCTGACTCTTGATTTTGGCTCAGCTCATGATCTCAAGGTTCTGAGATTGAGCTCTGCATCATGGTCCACCCTTGGAGTGGAGCCTGCTTAAGATTCTTTCCCTCTTTGTCTGCCGCCAGCCCTCTCCCTCTCTAAAATACATATGCATTGGCAAACAGAATCCAACAGTACATAAAAAAAAATCACTTACTGTGATCAAGTAGGATTTATTCCTAGGATGCAAGGGTAGTTCAATATTCGCAAATCAGTCAACATGATATATCACATCAACAAGAGAAAAAATAAAAGCCATATGGTTGTTTCAATACATGCAGAAAAAACATTTGACAATGCACAACATTCATTCCTGATAAAAACCCTCAACAAAGTAGGCTTAGAGGGAACATACCTCAATATGATAGAGATCATAATATGAAAAACCCACAGCTAATATCATACTCAATGAAGAAAAACTGAGAGCTTTTCCTTAGGAACAATATAAGGATGTCCACTATCACCACTTTTATCTAACATAGTACTGGAAGTCCCAGCTACAGCAGTCAGATGACAAAAAGAAACAAAAGAAATCCAAATTGGCAAGGAAGAAGTCAAAACTCACTATTTGCAGATGAAATGATACTATATACAGAAAACCCTAAAGACTCCACCAAATAGCTAGTAGAACTGTTAAATGAATACAGTAAAGTCACAGGATACAAAATCAATGTGCAAAAATTTATTGCATTTCTATACACTAATAATGAAGCAGAAGAAAGAGAAATTAAGAAAACAATCCCATTTACAATTGCACCAAAAATAAAATCCATAGGAATAAACTTAATGAAAGAGGTGAAAGACCTGTACTCTGAAAACTATAAAACTTTGGTGAAAGAAATTGAAGAAGACACAAAGAAATGGAAAGACATTCTATGCTCATGGATTGAAAGAACAAATATTGTTAAAGTGCCTATACTACCCAAAATAACTTACACACTTAATGCTATCACATCAAAATACAAAGAACATTTTTCACAGAACTAGAATAAACAATCCCTGAATAGCAAATGCAACCTTAAAAAAGAAAAGCAAAACTGGAGGTATTGCAATTCCAGATTTCAAGTTATTACAGAGCTGTAGTAATCAAAACAGTATGGTACTGGCACAAAAATAGACACATAGATCAATGGAACAGAATTGAAAGCCCAGAAATATGCCCACAATTAGTCATCTTCAATAAAGGAGGCAAGAATATGCAATGGGAGAAAGATAGTCTCTTCTGCAAATGGCATTGGGAAAACTGCCCAGCTACTTGCAAAAGAATGAAACTAGACCATTTTCTTACACCATACACAAAAATAAACTCGAAGTGGATTAAAGGCCTAAATGGAGACATGAAACCATAAAAAGCCTAGAAGAAAAGATAGGCAGTAATTTCTCTGACATTGGTCATAGCACCATCTTTCTAGGTATGTTGCTGAGGCAAGGGGAACAAAAGCGAAGATAAACTGCTGGGACTTCATCAAGATAAAAAGTGTCTGAACAGAAGGAAACAACCAACAAAACTAAAAGACAAGCAGTGGAATGGGAGAAGATATTTACAAATGACATATCCAATAAAGGTATCCAAAATATATAAAGAATTTATACAACTGAACACCAGAAAACCTACAAATAATCCAATTTTAATTGGGCAGAAGACATGAACAAATGTTTCTCTAAAGGTATATGGATGGCCAACAGATGCATGAGAAAATGCTCAGCATCACTAATCATCAGGAAAATACAATTCAAAGACACAATGAAATATCACCTCACTCCTATCAGAATGGCTAAAATGAACAACACAAGAAACAACAAGTCCTGCCAAGCATGTGGAGAAAAAGGAACCCTCATGCACTGTTGGTGGTAAGGCAAACTGGTATACCTACTGTGGAAGACAGTATGGAGGGTTCTCAAAAAATTAAAAATAGAAAGACCCTATGATCCTGGAATCACACTACTAGGTATTTGCCCAAAGAATAAGAAAACACTTATTTGAAAAGATATGTGTTCCCCTATATTTATTGCAACATTATTTACAACTGCTAAATTATGGAAGGAGCCCATGTCCATCAACAGATGAATGGATAAAGACGATCTAACACACACACACACACACACACACACACACACACAAAATAGGCTTTTATTCAGCCATCAAAAAGAGTGAAATCTTGCCATTTGCAGCAGTGTGGGTGGATCTAGAGAGTATAATGCTATGCAAAATAAGGCAGTCAGAGAAAGACAAATACCATATGATTTCACTCATATATGGAATTTAAGAAACAAAATTAATAAAGGAGAAAAAATAGACAAACCAAAAAACAAAAAGATAGCAGAGGGGAGGTGGAGGGGGGGAAATGCATGAAATAGGTGAAGGGGATTAAGAGTACATCATCTGGGCGCCTGGGTGGCTCAGTTGGTTAAGCGACTGCCTTCAGCTCAGGTCATGATCCTGGAGTCTCAGGATCGAGTCCCGCATTGGGCTCCCGGCTCCACGGGGAGTCTGCTTCTCCCTCTGACCTTCTCCTCGCTCATGCTGTCTCTCACTGTCTCTCTCTCTCTCTCAAATAAATAAATAAAATATTTAAAAAAAAAAGAGTACATCATCTTCATGAGCATGGAGTAATATATAGAACAGTTGAATCACTATATTGTATACCTGAAACAAATATAACACTGTAAGCTAACTACACTGAAATTTAAATGATAAAAGAGTATGCAGAGTCATGAAAGGGTTTCTTGCAAGGTACTGACATCATACTTGCATTTTAGATAATTTTTGTTGTAATGAAAAAATGAGTTTAAGGAGTAGACCAGAGTTGGGGAGAGTAATAAAATGCCTAAACAATGAATCTTGGCACACTGAAAAAACAAAATAAAATTTAAATAAAAGTAAAAAATCTAAAAAAAAAAAAAACAACAACCAAAATCCTGTTCTAGAGACTTCCATTTATAAAATGGCCAGGGAAAGATGGCACTACGCTCTTCTCTCAGAAATCAATGCAAGATAAGAGCAAGAAATAGAAACGCAAATTCAGTCTTTGAAAAACACTAGGTGAGATCTATATCCCTGAACCACCATATATGAGAAAGGATTCTTGACAGCAGTTATGGTCAAAAGGAGTATGGGAAGATACAGAAAGATGCTCCTCATGTCTGCCTATTTCAGCCAAAACTGGCAAGGAGAAGTTCTCCTGAGGAGATGCTATACTTTGAGGGGGAAGAAGTCCCCAAACATTTACTTATTTGGAACAGTGGGAGTGTGCCAATGGGAGCATCCCTAGACCTAGTTCAGAAAAATGAGAAGCAGGCCAGTAAGAGTGAATGGAGAATCACACTGATAAGCCATAATTTTATTTATAAGTGAGATAGAGTGGAGGAGAGAGATTCTATTAAGAGAGATTTTATTGTTAAGAAAGATGCTGCATTTGGGGGCACCCTAGAGCTATTGATCTTTGTTGACTAAGGAGAACTGAAAGCAAAGAATATTTAACACATAACCCTGTACCATAAGAAACACCATCATGATCCAGGAAGAATTTCTGCTAATCTAGAGCATGGTCTTGGCTCCTTTCTCTTATAAACCTCTTACCAATATTGACCATTGGAAGAACTCAACACATTAAAACGTGAGCAGTAATTTAAAAAAGAATCAGCATGGGATCATATATATATGTATATCCCTCACCTCCCCCCAAAAGAGGAAAGAAATAATAAACAAGAAAGATAAGTGGAGAAAGAAAATTATTGTTAGGAAAAGGGTCATAGTGGATCAGATAAAAACTTTGACCGGGCATGTTGTCATGAATTAAAGGATAAAACAAAATAATAACAATTTTCAATCATGCATTCTCTCTATAAATTAAAACTCAAACCAGAGAACTCCAAAGACTTAGGGAAGATATACTGAGACCACAGAAGGAATTGGATAATGAACCCAGGGAAGAAATAGGAAAGTATTATAGAAATGAAAGTCTCATTGAAACTAGCCCAAAGGAGACTTGACATAACTGAAAACACTTTGGAGACAAGGAGGATAGGTAGAATTAAGAAAAGCATGAAAAAGCCAAAGCGCTGGCTCTTGTGTTTCAAAAAAAAAAAAAAAAAGAAAAGAAAAGAAAAGCATGAAAAATGAAACAATATATGAAAAAAGTAAAGGAATTAGAAACAAAAAATAATTGATAGGGAAGATAAAGAAGATCCAACACATTAGAAGGTACAGATTAAATGGAATAGATCAATTTTTAAATGTATAATTTGAGATTTTTCTTCCTAGAAACAAAGCCTTGGATCTATTTATGGAAAAGGCATACTTCATCCCAGGAAAACATTCTTTCCATGTATGAAATTTGATCTTTTTGCCTCATTGCACAGGAGTCTTAATCTTTAAGGACTATTTATTTATTTTTTAAAAAACTATGCTATCAGTGCTGACTTTTCTGTATCAAGCTTTCCTGGGACAAAGTATGCTTCAGACTTCTGCACAGTAACTATCAACTCTAGAAAACAGTGGAACAATGCCTTAAATTCCTCAAGGAAAGAAAATGTGGACTCAAGGAGTGTATTCACAGTGAAATCATCATTCCAGTTATAAAGACAATAATTATCTTTGAACATTAAAACCCCTAGAGAACATAATTTCCATGAATATCTACAGCAGATGGAGTTCTTCAAGATTATCTTTTTAAAAAATGTTATTTATTTGAGAGAGAGAGGGCGACGGCACGAGCAGGGGCGAGGTGCAAAGGGAGAAGGGGGAAGCAGACTCAAGGGGGCTTGACCCATGGACCCTGAGATCATGACCTGAGCCAAAGGTAGACACTTAACCAACTGAACCCCCCAGTCACCCTGGATATTTCCTCAAGATTCTAACAGGAAAACTTGAACAACTTGGATGAACGGAGAAACTGTGACAGAAGGAATGGAGCAAGGTGGCAGTAATGAGTAAATGTAGGCTTGAGATGGAAGTAAAAGTGGGGGTTATGGTTAGAATGGAATCTATTTTATAAACTTGGACAGGTGGAAATGATAGAACAGATAAAAGATGAGAAGCAAGAGGAAAAATGGAAAGTAACATAAGCACCTTTTATATTTGGAAGCCAGAAGTTACTTAAAGCTAGTGAATGAAATAGAAATATATATTTAAAACTTGAAAGATAAGTACTAAAAGAAATCTTATAATCCGTGAAAATTAGGTGTTGGAGTGAGGGGAGGAGTAGAAAGGAAGTAGAAATAAAGTAATGTAAACATTGAATCATTTAATTCATAGAAATAGAAGATTAAATATATTATAAACATAGTAAGCCCACAGGTAAAATTGCAACTGTGAGAAAGTGAGTGAAAAGATATTCATTGCAACATTGTTGTTTTGTGTAAGCAGAAAGTTGGGGGTAACATACTTATATAGTATCTCAATAGCATACACATGTATATAACATATGGTATATCCATACACTGCAGTGTTATAAAGAGTGAGCTTTCTATGTATTTATATGAGATCATCTCCAAAATGTATTCTGAGGTGGCAAAACAAGGTACCGAGTGAATAGAATGGGGAAGGAAAACCAATATATATATGCTGCTTGTATATGTTTAAAATGTATCTTGGAGGACACACAAAACTTTGGTTAGCTTGGTTTCCTTTTATTAAGGGAACTGTGACCTTGAGGGTCGGGGTGAAAGAAAATGTTTATAATATACCTCATGGTAATCTTAAGATTTTGTATCACATATTTTTTTGAACCACGCATTTGGTACCGTTACTTTTAAAAAGTAACAGTTTTTTTTAAAAGAGGCTATTTAAGTTATTTGTGTAAGAGAGGATGGTGACCTGAGTTACAGAGATGGAGGTGGGGATGGAGAGAAGCAGATGGGTTGGAAGTGTTGTCAGTTGGAATGATGGGTATTGAGGAGAAGGTGTCAAAGCTAACATGTAGGTTTCTTTTGGCTTGGGGCACTGGATGGGTGCTTGTCCCATTCCACAAGGTGGGACACTCAGGCTTTAGCCTTCCTCTTTCTCTGTAGGATTCTGTTACCTTATGCCTTTCCACCTTCCCATGACATGTTTTCACCTCTTTGTGGACAGTTTCCTTGTTTTTTATAAACTCAGGATTGTCTAGAATATCATGTGTACACTGGCTGTCAACTCAAACACATATTCATGATTACCTAATTAAGATAGGAGAAAAGAATCATAAAATTTAAATCATAAAATGGACCTTAGAAATGATGAAACACGGTTCCATCATTTTATTTTACCAATGAAAACCCTAATGGCAGAGGCATTATGTGATTTAGATTCTTATTAAAAATTTTTAAAAGTTGGATTATGAACTTACATATTTTTGATCTCCCCTTTCTTCCCTTATTTAAAAGATAATAAATTATAGCACACCTAAGTGGTGGATACTAGGACACCACTGTCTTTTTTTTTTTTTTTAAGATTTTACTTATTTATTTGATAGAGATCACAAGTAGGCAGAGAGGCAGGCAGAGAGAGAGAGAGAAGAGGAAGCAGGCTCCCCACTGAGCAGAGAGCCCGATGCAGGGCTCAATCCTAGGACCCTAGGATCATGACCTGAGCCAAAGGCAGAGGCTTTAACCCACTGACCCACCCAGGTGTCCCAACACCACTGTCTTTTAACCACATGTAGCAAATAGACAATGAATGAGAATGTCAGACTGTCTCTGTCTCGTTGGCTTTAATATCTCTTTAGCTGCCTAGACTCAAGAGGTAAAGATTTCTTTATTCTCTCTTATTTTATTTTTTTAAAATTTTTTTTATTTTTTAAAATATTTTATTTATTTATTTGACAGATAGAGATCACAAGTAGGCAGAGAGGCAGGCGGAGAGAGAGGAGGAAGCAGGCTTCCTGCCGAGCGGAGAGCCTGATGTGGGGCTCGATCCCACGACCCTGGGATCATGACCTGAGCTGAAGGCAGAGGCTTTAACCCACTGAGCCACCCAGGCGCCCCTCTCTTATTTTAATTATACTCTCCTACCTCACACCCTGCATCAATCCACTGTAGAATGACTTTGGTTTTTCTTTGAAACCCATTGGTGTTTTTCCTCTGTTGCCACTGTTATAGCTGGAATTCAGATTCTCTTGCCTGGGCGCTAGCAGTGGCCTTCAAACTGATCACGATGTTACCCTTTCTCTGTTCAGTTTATTTTCTGAATTATAGCAAATGTTACTTTCTAAAAATGTGGATCTTACTGTGACCTCTCACAAAATTTTCAATAACTGTTCAAAGCAGGTAGGTCAAAGTTCAGAATTCCTGGGTGGCATTCAAGACCTCCATGATTTGTAACTAGTCTTTGTTTCTGATTTTATTTCTGAATACACCTGCCACTGCCACCATACTTGACTAATCATTGTTTCCAAAATTCATCTGTACTTTTTCACTCTGAAGTAACTTTTCCTTTGTTTATTTTTATTAAAGATTTATCCATCTTTAAGAGCCCATTCATTTACCATCTGGCTTTCTAAAGCAAATCTTCCCTTTACCCCCATGTCTTTGAGTCTGGGCCATCAATAGAATAGTGTTCTGACAGTGGTTTGCTTTCCTTTTCAGTTAGTGGTGTTTGTGTCCATGTACCTTCTTCTTTACATAGAGAGATTGTGTCTTTTTCATTTTGGTATATTCTGCCAACCTTCTCTTCCCCAACTTTTGCGCATTCTATAGGCTCAGAGATGATGCCCCAGGTGAATCAGAAATTTGTGACTCCTCTGCAGAACTTTAGTGGTCTGAAAGTGGCTTGAAAACAGATTAGAAACCAGAGGGATTAACCACAAATAATTAAGTAATAGCACAACAGAAGTACCCTGGAGACTTGCTGTACTTCTAAATGGCATTCTCCACTGTGACCTTTTTTTGGTTGCAATTTCCACATGTCTATTTATGTTGCAATTTATTACAATTGGTGTAGATTTTTAAAAAGTGAGACATTGTATTCGATATGACTGATTTCCCAAAGAGACTAGATGATGAATGCAAACAAATTTGTTACCAGAAATATTAATGCAAATTTTGGGGCAGTTTTTGAAAGTGTATAAAAGTATTTGAAAGAAATATTTGAGTAGAAAATTGATTTTTAAAGAAGTCACTTAGCTAAGGGTAATACCTATATTGCACAACTTGTCTTCTTCCACTAGAGAGCAGCAATGACTCATTATTTCATCAGGTAATCATTAAAAATGCCTTGGAATTATCCGTGGAGTAGTTTTCAAAGTAAAATTGGACAAAATGCAAATTTGTCACTAATTTAAAAAGCATATATTTTGTTGACTTTCTGACCAAGTAGAAATTAAGCCCTAGTTTTAGCCATTAAGTTTAATAAAGCAAAATGTGTTACATAGCAGAACAATTCTCTTACATCAGTTTTCAACTTCTTTTCTCATTTTCTTTGTTCATGCAGCAAACATGAATTAAGCTCTATTCTGTGCTAGGCCCTGTGCTTTTCCTGCGAATATAAAGCTAAATAACATATAGTCCTTGCTGCAAAGAACCCTATTTCGTTTAAAAAAATTTTTGAGTATTCCTATGCTAAATAAAATAGGGGATCCAGATATGTATAAGACATAATAATAAACAGCATTCATTGAATGCATACAATTCACTGGGCACTGTTATAAGTTGCTTTACTTCTTTTATCTCACTTACTACACAAACCTCTAAGAAGTAAGAACCAGTATTGTTGTTTTACAGGTGGGAAGTAGAGGTACAAGATGTTAAGTACCTTGCAAGTGTCATATAATATTTTTTAAGTGGTGGGGCCAGCATTTTTATAGAGGCAGTCTTTTTTTTTCCTTGATGTGTTTTTTTTAAATTAACATATAATGTATTATTTGTTTCAGGGGTACAAGTCTGTGATTCATCAGTCTTATAGAATTCACAGCTCTCACCATAGCACATACCCTCTCCAGTGTCCATCACCCAGCCACCCCATCCTTCCTACCCTCCCCCATTCCAGCAACCCTCAGTTTGTTTCCTGAGATTAAGAGTCTCTTATGGTTTGTCTCCTTCTCTGGTTTTGTCCCATTTCATTTTTCCCTCCCTTCCCCTATGATCCTCTATTTTATTTCTCAATTTCCCAATATCAGTGAGATCGTATGATAATTGTCTTTTTCTGCCTTATTTCGCTCAGCATGATACCCTCTAGTTCTATCCACATTGTTGCAAATGGCAAGATTTCATTTTTTTGATGGCTGCTTAATATTCCATTGTATATATATACCACATCTTCTTTATCCATTCATCTGTCGGTGGACATCTGGGCTCTTTCCATAGTTTGGCTATTGGGGACATTCCTGCCATAAACATTGGGGTGCATGTGCCCCTTTAGATCACTACATTTGTATCTTTGGAGTAAATACCCAGTAGTGCAATTGCTGGGTTGCAGGGTAGCTCTATTTTCAACTTTTTGAGGAACCTTCATACAGTTTTCCAGAGTGGCTGCACCAGCTTTCCTTCCTACCAACAGTGTGGGAGGGTTCCCCTTTCTTGAATGGAGGCAGTCTTAATACAACACCTATAGTCCACTCTTTCCCGTGTAAGCTCTGTTCTCAAAAAACAGTTACTTATGGAGAAATGAGATATCCTGGGAAAATAAACAGTATCATGACTTAAGTGCTTCTTCTTGGGGTCTATGACAAAGTGTCAATAAAAGGATTCTTCTTTCTCAACTAGATTCTGATCAGTTTAAGGAATAAACTGAAGACTTGGGAGATGGGGGCAAAATATTACCTGTATTACTGATATAAGCTGAATTGGAGGATTTGGTTTTAGGTTTGTTTAGCCAAATGGGCTTACTGATATTGAGCCACAGAATTAGCAGTCTTCCCCACTCACCCCTCCCCACTTCAAGAGCCCAGGCTTAGGGTTTACCTCACCCCCAACCTTCTACTCAGCACCTGCCCCCAACAGGGACACAGTCCCCAGATGAGCAGTGAAATGAGTGCTTCCCATAAGCACCTCACTCCCCAAAGGAAGAAGGAAGGCTCTGAGCCAAGGCTGACCAGTTTATTCTTCCCAAATTCACCACTCAGATAAATCACCTTATGTCTTCTGAGCAGAGAGAAGCCAGTAACTAAAATCAGTGAGATCCTTCTGGGAAGGAAACATCAGAAGTAGTGATTCATACCCCTCTAATACTTTCTAGCTCTTGCCTGTTATTTACTAGTTGATTTTTTTGAGAAAGTCATTGTGATAGACAGAATAATGGTCCCCCAAAGATGCCTGCATTCCAATCCCTGGAACCTGTGAATGTTAGGTTATATGTCAAAGGGGAATTAAGCTTGCAGATGATATTAAGTTTGCAGATGGAATTAAATTTATCAGCTGACTTTAAAATGGGAGATTATCCTGAATTATCCAGTAGTGTTACCGGAATACTTATGTTCTTCCAAAAGTCATATGTTGAAGCCTTATCCCCTAATGTGATGGTATTTGGGGGTGGAGTCTTTAGGAGACAGTTGAGTTTGGATTAGGCTGTGAGAACAAGGCCCTCATGATAGGATTAGTGCTAGTATAATAAGAGCAAGAGGGAGAGAATTTTCTCTTTCTCTGCAAGCACGCAACACATAGAAGGAAGGCCATGTGACCATAGAGTGAGAAGACCCTGTCTGCAAGCCAGGAAGAGAGCTCTCATGAGAACTCGAGAGAGAGTTAATGGTGGGCTTCCAGGCTCCAGAACTGTGAGAAAATAAATATTCTTTAAGCCCCCCAGTCTGTGGTGTCTTGTTATAGCAGTCAGAAATGGCTGAGACAAATTAGGTACAATGTAATCACCCTTAAAAGTGGAGTAGGGATGTGGAAGCGTCAGAGAGATTGCTGCATGACAAAGACGTGGCTCAAAAAGTGTGAGAATGTAGACCTTGTGACAAAATGCTTGTTAACATATCTGAGACTCCTGGTGTAGAAGACCGTATGGTATGGATTAGAAGGAGTAAAGCTCAGTGGATTAAAAAGAGGAAATCCATGGGGCGCCTGGGTAGCTCAGTCTGTTAATGTCTGACTCTTGGTTTCAGCCTGGGTCATGATCTCAGGGTCATGAGATGGACCCCCCTGTCAGGCTCTATGCTCAGTATGGAATCTACTTAAGACTCTCTCTCTCCCTCTGCCCCTCCCCCCACTTGCGTGCTCTCTCTCTCATAAATACACACATACATACAATCTTAAAAAAAAGAGAGAGAAACTCCATGGCCAGGCTCCCTGCTTTAGGCCCTATTGAGATAAAATGGGGCTTGCAAGACAGACAGTAAGTTACAGCTTATGAAAGCCAGTCAAGGTCTGTGTTCCTCTCTCTGTTTCTTTTCCCTTTTGATATGCCTTGGCATCTAGTAACAGCATGAATGTCCAGTCTTCCCGAGCTGCTGGACATAAAGACACATTTGCACAGTATGCGGTAGATAGTTAAATGCAAAGTAGTGCAGCTTCACAGTTGCAACTGGCAACCGTCAGTTTGTTCCCAAATACAATGATGGCATTAGTAATCAGCAGAAAGACCCAAAGGGGGAGGAAGAATCTCATTCAGGGGCGGGGAGTATAGTCTAGTTGTCTCTTCCATTTAAAGAATCTTTAGAATTTTTGGACTTTATTGTCATCAATAACGATTGCATTTACTTTTAAGAAGTTAAAGTTACATATATGTTCCATTTGAGTCACAACTGTTTAGCCTGTATCCACACGTATGATACAGAGCCTGAACCATGAGAGTAGGCCAGTCAAGAAAGCCTTGAGGAGGGGCGCCTGGGTGGCTCAGTGGGTTAAAGCCTCTGCTTTCGGCTCAGGTCATGATCCCAGGTCCTGGGATTGAGCCCCACATTGGGCTCTCTGCTCAGCAGGGAGCCTGCTTCTCCCCTCTCTGCCTGTCTCTCTGTCTACTTGTGAGCTCTCTCTGACAAATAAATAAATAAATTCTTAAAAAAAAAAAAAAAAAGAAAGCCTTGAGGACAAGTGTGCCCACCAGTAGGCACTCTCCCACCAAGAAGAATACTTGAAAGAAAAGTCACTAACCAGGGTAGATTTTGGTCAGTACACCCATTGTTTACTTGGTGAGTCCCTATTAAGTACTAAACATGAGCTAGGTAGTTACCAGAGATGAAAAATATATAAACCAAATTGCCTCTGTCCTCAAGGAGCTCAAATATGCTTAAAAAGAAGGAAATATAAATGAATAGTTAAAGCACAATATGATATAAGTGAAAAATAAAGATGGTTATCAGAGGCTGTTCCCATGAGCTCTGAGGATCCTGCATGTTTCTGCTGGCTATGCCAAGAATAAAGGCCCGAGTTTTCTTTACTTGGTTGATTGCTCAGAGTTGGATTTGCAGTGAGCAACCCTGAGGATAAGGTAATGTTTTCTCCAAAGAATAGCTTACTGCTCGCTATAAAAGTGGTGAATCTCCAAGTTAAGTGTTTCTCTCCTTAATACAACCCACTGCATACATAGACAACTTTCTAGCCCCATCTGTGTCACCCCTGTGAGACTTGGAGGACCCAAGGAACTGGCACAGATGGGAAGTTTTGGCTCTACTTTGCTATAAGTAACAAAGTCCTTTGTCTCTGATCCAACAATATCATGTCTTCTGCCAGCATCCATGAAATGTAGGAAGCTAACTTCTTAGCTTGTAAGTAGGGTAAAATCCCAGACCTTTCACAATTTCTGATTGTATTATCTATTGGGGAAGTAAACTGAGACTTGAGGAATGAACATGGATTTTCTAGGCTGACGAGAAGATCACATACGCAAGTTTATCCTGTGAAGGCTTTAGCAATCTTGCTGTTTCTGACCTTTATAGCTCTACTCGGTTCATGAGTTCAATTCTTGGAAAAAGTGAGTTTGTGCACCCTCTTTGCAGTAGATCTTTACGAGTTCATGGTTCTTAGTGTGAAGGAGAGGGTAACAGCTAAAAGAAAGACTGCTTATTCTCAGACCTGAGAAACCATAATGTGGTGTGTGCGTGTGTGTGTGTGTGTGTGTGTGAGGGAGAGAGAGGGAGAGAGAGAGAGCGAGATTGATTCAGCTTCTGTCATTTTTAATTAATTTTGGGGGAGGGTTACTTTGATACTTTTCCTTAGCTCATTTTTACATTAAGTGCTAATTTCCTGAACTTTTAGTTAAGGTGGGTTTCAGAAGTTTTCATTTGTTTATTTGTTTGCTTTAATTTCACAGATCTCCTTATTTTTAAAAAATTTTAATAACATATCTTATTTAACCCAGTCTATCCAAAATATTTTAACTGTAGCATATAATCAGTATTTAAAAATTAGCAGTGAAATATTTTACCTTTTTTCGTACTAAGTCTTTGAAGTCCTGTGTATATTTTACACTTATGGCACATCTCAATTCAGAAGCTAAACTTTTTTTAGTTAGCTTTTTAAAAATTGAAGTGTAGTTGATATAAAATGTTGCATTAGTTTCAGGTGTACAACATAGTGATTTATAAGTGTATACTTTGTATGACGCTCACAAGTGTAGCTACCCTCTGTCACCATATAACACTAAGTACAATACCATTGACTATGTTCCCTATACTGTACCTTTCATCTCATGACTTATTCATTCCATAACTGGAACCCTGTACCTCCCACTCCTTCTTACCCATTTTGCCCATCCTCCTCTCCCTCACCCTTCTGGCAACCATCAGTTTGTTCTCTGTATTTATGGATCTGTTTCTGTTTTTTGCTCATTTATTCATTTGTTTGTTTTAGATTCCAAATAAAAGTGAAGTCATATGGTATTTGTCTTTCTCTGTCTGACTTGTTTTATTTCTTAGCATAATACCCTCTAGGTCCACCCATGTTGTAAAAAATGATAAGATCTCATTCATTTTTATGGCTGAGTAATACTTCACTCTGTATATGTATATGTGTATACATGTATACACACACACACATATATATTCCATTGATAAACATCTTCTTCATCCATTCACCTATTGATAGATACTTGGTTTGCTTCCATATCTTGGCTATTGTAAATAATGCTGCAATAAACATGGGGGTGTATGTATCTTTTCAAACGGTGTTTTCATTTTCTTTGGGTAAACCCATTAGTGGAATTCCTGGATCATATCGTATTTCTATTTTTAATTTTTTTGAGGAACCTCCATACTGTTTTCCATAGTGGCTGCACCAATTTATATTCCCACCAACAGTGCACAAGGACTCGCTTCTCTCCACATCCTTGCCAATGCTTGTTATTTCTTATGTTTTTGACTCTAGCCATTTTGACAGATTTAAGGTGATATCTTGTTTTGTGTTTTATTTGCATACCCCTGATGATGAATGATGTTGAGTACTTTTCACGTGTCTGTTGGCCATCTGTATGTCTTCTTTGAAAAAATGTCTTTTTAGGTTCTTTGTCCATTTTTAATTGGATTATTTGCTTTTTTGGTGTTGAGTTATATAAGTTCTTTATATATTTTGGATATTAGCCCCTTATCAAATATATCATTTGCAAATATCTGTTCTCATTCAGCAGGTTGCCTTATATTTTATTTTCTTTTTAAGAGAGAGAGAGTGAGAGAGAGGAAGTGTGTGTACATGGGCATGGGTGGATAGAGGAGGAGCAGAAGGAGACAGAGAATCCCAAGCCGATCCTGCAACCCTGAGATCATGACCTGAGCCAAAATCAAGAGTGGGCTGCTTTAACCAACTGAGCCACCCGGGTGTCCCTGCCTTTTCAATTTGTAAGTAGAAGAAAACTACTACTCACTGTGCAAAAGCTTTTTATTTTGGTGTATTCCCAATATTTTATTTTTGCTTTTGATTTCTTCGCTTGAGGAGACATATTTAGAAAAATGTAGACAGGTAGAGTCATTTAATACCTGAAGTTTTTCCTGACCAATAGGGTCAACCAGGGTAAGTTTAATAGTTTGGTGATATCACTAGCCATCAGAGAAATTCACATCAAATCCACATTGAGATACCACCTTATACCAGTTAGAATGGCAAAAATTGATAAGGCAAGAAAAAACAAACGTTGGAGAGGATGTGGAAAAAGGGGAACCCTCCTGCACTGTTGGTGGGAATGTAAGTTGGTGCAGCTACTTTGGAAAACACTGTAGAGGCTCCTCAAAAAGTTCAAAATAGAGGTACCCCATGACCCAGCAATTGCACTACTGGGTATTTACCCTAAAGATACAGATGTAATGAAAAGAAGGGCCATATGCACCCCCATGTTCATAGCAGCAGTGTTCACAATAGCCAAACTGTGGAAGGAGTCGAGATGCCCTTCAACAGATGAATGAATAAGGATGTGGCCCATAAATACAATGGAATATTATTCAGCCATCAGAAAGGATGACTACCCACCATTTACATCAACATGGGTGGAACTGGAGGAGATTATGCTGAGTGAAATAAGTCAAGCAGAGAAAGACAATTATTATATGGTTTCACTTATATGTGGAACATAAGGAATAGCATGGAGGACATTAGGAGAAGGAAGGGAAAAATGAATGGGAGGAAATCAGAGCGGGAGACGAATCATGAGACACTATGGACTACAGGAAACAAACTGAGGGTTTCAGAGGGGAGGGGGGTGATGGGTTGGGATAGCCCAGTGTTGGGTATTAAGGAGGGTGTGTATTGCATTGAATGCTGGGTTATATGCAAACAACGAATCATGGAACACTACATCAAAAACTAATGATGTACTGTATGGTGGCTAATATAAATAAAGAAGTAAATAGATAAAAAAATAAATAACAACAACAAAAATAGAATAGAATAGAATAGAATAGAATAGAATAGAATAAATAATAGGTGACAGAAGCCTTCAGAAATCTGAATATATGAATATATGAAGACAACAGCTTCTGCAGGGAGCACTCCACAATACTGTGTTTGGTCTGTCTGAGTTACTCCATTGACACGGAACTGATGAAGTGTAATCCCTGGGAAGTGTATACAACAAAGTCCAGTGCTAATGATTCAAGATGACATAACTGAGCTTTGCAGTAGGGGAGCTTAGCAATCCTCCATTTCTGTGTAACATTAAGACATTTAGTTGTGAATTGTGTGATAGACCATTCTTTGTTATTTCCATTTTTAATATTATCTTTGTGATATTATGTATGTTATGTATTATGTATGTGTGTATATGTGTATCTCTATACAATGTGTATACATATATGCAATGGATTGAATGTTTTTGTCGCCCCCCCTAAATTCATTTGTTAAAATCCTGACCCTCAAAGTGATGCTGTTAGGAGGTGGAGCCTTTCGGGAGGTGATAAGGTCATGAAGGCCATAAAAGAGAGGCCCCAGAGAGATCCCTTGCCCCATCCACCATGCAAGGACATAGTTAGAAGATAGTATTCTAAGGAGGAAGTGAGCTCTCACCAGACACTTCATCTGCCGGCACTTTGATCTCGGACTTCCCGGCCTCCGGAACTGTGAGAAATAAAATTCTGTTCTTTATAAGCCACCCGGTCTCTGGCATTTTGTTTTAGTAGCCTGAACAATTCCCAAGGAATTGGGAATAAACTAAATAGAAATAGTCCATGAGGCTAACTGGGGGCAATCCATGAAAGAATACATAGCATATAGTGCCACATTGTATTTAAGTTGTCAATTTGGGTGCTTGATTATACCTTTGTCTTAAAAACATAACCCTAATGGTTGATTTTGAAGCTGTGTAACCCTTACCTGGTACTATTCTTTCCTAATTTCTTTCTTTCTTTTTAAATTTCAAGTTTTTATTTAAGCTTTAGTTAGTTAAATATATGGTAAATTGGTGTCAGGTGTAGAATTTAGTGATTCATCTACTTGTATACAATATCCAGTGCTCATCACAAGTACCCTCCTTAATCCCCGTCTCCCATCCATCCCATCTCCCACCTGCCTCCCCTCTAGCAACCCTCAGTTCGTTCTCTATAGTTAAGAGTCTCTCTCTCTCTCTTTTTTAAGATTTTAGTTATTTATTTGAGAGAGAGAGAGAAAGAGTGCACGTGCACACGAACTAAGTGCAGAGTGCAGGAACAGAGGAGCAGCAGAGGGAGAGGGAGAAGCAGACTTCTTGCTTAGCAGGAAGCCTAATGTGGGGCTCAGTCCTAGGATGCTGGGATCATGACCTGGGCCAAAGGCAGACACTTAACTGAGCCACCCAGGCGCCCCTCTACAGTTAAGAGTATCTTATGGTTTACTTCCTTCTTTCCTTCTCTCTCTCTCTTTTTATACCCCTTTGGAGACAAGGTTGGTTGTTTGTTTCATTTCTGAAAACCCTACTTTTCTGTGTAGTTCCAGTCACAGAAGCATGCTAAATTGATGTTTTCAGAGAAAGTTACTTATGCCTCCCAGAACCTTCTTTTAGGATTTCAGTAAAATTTAGTTCTTTATTGCCATAAATATTTAAACAAACTCAGAAAACTAAATATAGATGAACAGAAATTCATATTTTAATCAGTGAAACCTATAGTGACATCAACTAATCTGAAATATTTAATGATGAACATGATTACTATTATATTCATAAAATTTAAAGATAAGTGGTACGATTTGAACTTTGGCATTATAGTATACAACTGTTGAAGGGTAGATGAGGCATATTCCCATAAAATGTATTATTGTATTAACTGTAAAAATGCTTTTGAAGATATGATTTAATACATTATATATTATGTTATGTATGAGTACTCAAGGAAGAAATTTCCCTCTGTTCTTGGTACCTGGAATAGTTAGGCTGCTCCTAAACTATTGTTTTTCTTTTAAGAAAACTATTGTTTTTCTTTTAAGAAAACTATTGTTTTCTTTTAAGGACTCTGTATTTTATAACTGATTATGTTCCTCTTTTTATTGCCTGCCAGGAAGCTCAGAGCCATATTTAAGGCTGACCCATAGTAAATTTGGAGGATATTATGGCATATATTATCTGCCTTAACCTCACACTTCATCTAACTTTTACTCTACCACTATTACTTACTAATTTTTATTTATACTTTATAATACTATTTTTTTATAAGTGACAACACTTAATTGAAGGTTGAATAAATAAAGCGAGTAGCTTATATACATAATTACAAGTGGCAGGCATTTTCATAGGCCAGCTTGGCTGCTCCAGGGTTGGTGCTAAATATGGGGAGACTGGACAAAGCAGGAAGTTGTTCTGAACTCTAGATGATAATTCCATGACCCATAACATAGGAGGAAGCAAGAGGTCATGTTTTACAATTTCTCTTGTTGGAGCCTCTCACTCTTAATTGGGACCGTGACCTCAAACTTTCTCCTTTTTCTTCCCTGTCTTCCATTTACAGAGCTTGCCTCAGCAGCACAGACCAAGAGTGTTCTTATAAGGAGAGACCTCTTACCCTCAAACATCTTTCCTTGCTGCCTAAAATGCCACCAGACATAGATTTATTTGAACCACCAAGCAAATGCCTATGGAAGGCCTAAGAATTGGATCTTCCCACTTCCTTCCACAAGTATGTATGGATAAGCAACAGCATTATAAATCTGAGAGGGACTTTAGAGAGTTTAAAGAACTCTCACTTTGTAAAAGGGGACATAGAAACTCCCCAAGGTTAAAGTGCTTTGCCCAAGGGCATACAGTTTGTAAAACTTAAAAACCAGGACTAGAACTCCTGACTTCCAACCCAGTGTACGATAGAAAATAGATTTTTAAAAGGACTGTATGGCATCAAACAGTTCTTTGTATATATTTAGTTTATACCTAATATTTATAAAATGCTCTACCAAAGGAGTGTCCCTTTGGAGTTGGCACAGAGCCCCCTAGCTCTTAGGGATTCAGTGTTCCTCCAAGTATTACTGTCATGATAATGAGAATAGAGGTCAAGTAAGGTACAAAGAGATAGTCTGGGAAAAGGAATGCATGAGAACAAGTGGCAATAGAGAGGAGAGGGGCTGGGGCACCTGGGTGGCTCAGTTGGTTAAGTGTCTGCCTCCGGCTCAGGTCAGTGGGGACCCTGCTTCTCCCTCTCCCTGCCCCTCTGCCTACTTGTGCTCTCTACAGTGAAGAGTAAGACATGCGGGGCTCTTGGGAGGTGCAGTCAGTTAAGCCTCTGACTCTTGGTTTTGGCTTAAGTCATGATCTCAGGGTAGACAGATCAAGCCCCTCATCTGGCTCAATGTGGAGTCTGCTTGAGATTCTGTCCCTCTCCACTGCCCATCCCACTCATGTTCTCTCTCTCTTTCTCTCTCTTTCTCAAATAAATAAATAAATCTTTTATTTTTATTTATTTTTTTTTTTAAAGAATAAGACATGAAAGGGACAAGGAGCACCCCATGGGCAAGGAGATGCTCCATCAAATGTTGTCAATAGCCAGTGACATAACACAGTAAGTGATTAACATTAAAAAAAAATTGAGTACTCATTTTACTTTTTAAGTTGTTGAGAGACATCAATATATGGCCTTAAAATGAAAATTAATGGAACATCTAAAAAAAGCAAAACCAACAAGTAAAACAGAAAACTTCCTGAGTAATATTTTAGTAGGAGGGAGTTCATAAATATATGAATAGATTTTTGATCTGCAGGGAAGAAGTTAAACTGAAATTAAAAAAAACCCAACAACTGTCACCCTAGGTATGGTCTATCTTCCTTCAAAGATGCAAATTAAGCATGGACTCCCAAATGTTACTTAGGATAGGAAAGTTACAATTAGCTGCTATAATAATATGCTCTTTGGTTCTTCCTTTGTTTCACAGTGGCTTTAATTAAAGGCCTAGTGATGTCGGAAAGTCACATTAATTATTCATCTGCAAACATTTACATAGACTTCCCTGTACCCCTTCAATAAATTATCAACTTCACATCTCCATAATTTAATCAAATGACTAAAAATATACCATCTCCAGCTTCTGCCCCTCCTCCCTGGGCTTTGTCTCTTCCATGTTATTTGTTACTAGAGAAGTCTTCCCACTGTTATTAAGAAAGAAGAGAAGAAAATCTGTCTGCTGAAACTGTGTAGATAGTGTTTCCTTTTTCCACACTGTCATATTGATTGGTATAAAGCTGGGGTTTGCAAATGTCCATACTTTTTTGGAGCAAGTTGAGAGGTACCATAGAATTGTGCTATTATTAAAAGCCAACATGATGTTGGGATATATTAATAGAAGCATAATATTCAAGAATAAAGCAATTTCTCCCATAATCCTCAGAGTGTGAAGAATCAAGGCTTCAACAACTAGCATAGAAAAATCATAAAAAGGGAAATCTCTAGGGGTTAGAGCCGAAAGATAAGAATTAGCATAGTTAGCGAAATGTAAAATTAGAAGTGCCATTTAAGGAAAATTACTTAAGAAGGCAGATGTGAAATTCAATATATAGTTGCTTAGTAGGTCTGCAGTGTGGCCTAACTCTTAAAGGTACATTGGGAAACAAATCCAAAGATTTAAAGGATGGTGAAGGGAAAAACATGGATTTTGGAATCAGCTTCAACCCTGCCATTTACCAGTGCTCTGATTTTTAGACCCTTTCTGAACTTTCCAAAGTCTTCCATATCTTGATAGGTAATGTCTTAGCTCAGGGTCATTTGATTACTCAGAGTATAAACCTATTCAAGCCAGATTAGGCATAACAGATTTACTACAAGGAAACAAAGGAATCTCATGGAATATATATGCACTATCTGTAGTTCAGCCTTAAGGAAATTGAAAAGTTTTTAGGCAGCTTTTTCTTTCCTCTAAGTGTTTTCCTAGAGTCTCTCATTTATGATTTCTGTGCAAGATTTGTATTTCCTGAAGAAATTAAGGAGGACCTAAATAAATAGATGGACATCTATTTTTTGCAGATCAAATAAACTTAATATAGTTAAGATGGCAGTACTCCCCAAATTGGTCTAGAGATTCAACACAGTCCCTATCATCATTCCAGCTATATGTGGAGTTTTGTTTTGTTTGTTTGTTTTTTTCTCAGAAATTGACAATCTGATCCTAAAATTCATATGTAGAAATCCCAGAGACACAGGATAGCTAAAGCAATCATGAAAAACAGCATTGAAAAGCTCATACTTCCTGATTTCAATATTTATTACAAAGATACAGAAATCAAGATAGTGTGGTTCTGGCATGAGATCAGACCTATATATTCAATGGAATACAATTGTGAGTCCAGAAATAATCCATACATCTATGGTCAACTTATTTTTTATAAAAATGTGAGAACATTGGGATGCCTGGGTGGCTCAGTTGGTTGGACGAATGCCTTCAGCTCAGGTCATGATCCCAGAGTTCCGGGATCGAGTCCCGCATCGGGCTCCCAGCTCCATGGGGAGTCTGCTTCTCCCTCTGACCTTCTCGCTCATGCTCTCTCTCACTGTCTCTCTCTCAAATAAATAAATAAAATCTTTAAAAAAATAAATAAATAAAAATGCGAGAACATTCAGGGTGAAAAGAATAGTCTTTTCAACAATGGTGCTGGGACAAATGCATATCCATATGTAAAAGAATGGAGTTGCAGCTTCACCTCACATTATATACAAAAATTAATTCAAAATGGATGAAAGACATAAACATAAGAACTAGAACTATAAAACTCTCAGAAAGAAAAATAGGTCTAAATCTTTATGGATTCAAATTAAGAAATGCTTTCATAAATATACCAAAAGCACAGGTAAGTAAAGAAAAACCAAAAATATTGGATTATGTCAAAACTAAAAATGTTTGGACATGAAAGGACACTATCAAAAGAGTGAAAAGACAACCCACAGAATGGGAGAAAATATTTGCAAATAATTTATCTGATAAGGGTCTAGTATCCAGAATATATAAAGGATTCCTATAACTCACGACAGAAAGTCTCAAGAAGTCTCAAATAAACAACGGAATTTAAAAATGGGCCAAGGATTAAAATAGACATTTCTTCAAAGAAGATATACACATAGCTAATAAGCACATGAAAAGATGCTCCAAATTATTAGGAATCAGGGAAATGAAAGTTAAAACCACAATGAAATACCACTTCATACATACTAGAATAGCTAGAATCAAAGAGATGTAGTAAACGTTGGTTAATATGTGGAACAACTGAAACCTTCAGATCCTGCTGGGGAGAGTGTAAAATGGCACAGTCATTTTAGAAATAGCCTGGCACTTCCTCTAAAGTTTCAACATAAAGTTACTATATGACCCAGCAATTCTACTATAAGCTGTATATCAAAAAGAAATGAAGATACGTGTTCACACAAACACTTATGTCGAATGTTCATAGCAGCATTATTCATAATAGCCCAAGGTAGAAACAAATGAATCAAGGTAGAAACAAATCCATCAACTGATGAGTGGATAAACAAAATATGGTTCAGCCATATAATGGAATACTATTAACCATAAAAGGAATGAAGTTCTGATACACATTACAGTATGGATGAACCTTGAAGAAATTATACTAAGTGAAAGAAAACAGTCACAAAAGATGGTGTGATTCTATTTATATGAAATGTCCAGAATAAGAAAATACACATAGAGAGAGAAAGTAGATTAGTGGTTGCTTAGAGATGGGTAGGGGTTGGGGGCAGGAAATGGGAGTAACTGTTAATGAGTATGGGATTTCTTTTGGAGGGATGAAAATATTCTAAAATTTATTGTGGTGGTGGTTGTACAACTCTGTGACTTTCAAAAACCATTGAATTGTACATTTTATTTATTTATTTTTTAAGTGTACACTTTAAATGGGCAAATTGTATGACAGATGAATTATGTCTCAATAAGGCTTTTTTTAAGAAAGATTTACATTTTCTGATTTGTGGAGACTCTGGTTTGCTTACTGGGGGAGAGGAAGGGGGGGATTGACTATAACCCCTAAATCTCCAAACTAGGGCATAGCTTCTCAAAAATGGGGTGTGAGAGGAACTGATGGTTATCGCTAATATAAAAATACTGTATATATACCTCAAAATTGGGAGGATTCAATGAGATAACATGTAAAACACCAAGGATACTATCTAACTAGTTTCCCCTTTACCATTTTGTTTTAGTTTTTACTTTTTGTCATATTGAAATGACCATTATTAGGTGTATCACCCATTGCAATCTTTTGTGGCATGGTTGCCCAGAGAGGCCAGGGAAGTAGGGTACTTTGTACATCCTGACAGTAGTCTGTTACTGAGGTCTTGGATATATCCTGGTAAGCCTGTGTTCTGAGCTCTTAAAAATCCTCCAGAATCTTCTGGCTAGGCAAGGTATTAGGATCGTCCTTTCGCATATCTAATGCGCCTGGAGCAGTGTTCTCTCCAGAGGACTCCTAAAGGACATGGTGATGAATTCAAACTCAGGGGCTATGAGTCCCACAAGTGTCCCCAACACCCTGAGGATTTGTACTGTGGATTTCCTGTGAACCAGAGCAAGTCTCACCAACCCACCTCAGTTCAAATTCATACCAGAAGGTTTTCTTGGGGGACATCACGTGCCTCCCTAAAACTGCTCCACAGCTGTCTTCACTCTTTGATGCTGGTAAGTTGAATCTATGGCAAGTGACATGTTAGCCTATGGCAACTTGTTTATAAATTCTGTATTCTTAGTTTTGAATTTTTGATAGGGGGTGAGCTATTCAGTTTATGTAGTTGAATTTGATACTCTGGGTTTCTCATAGAACTTTTGCTATGTGAGCCTTATTTTTCAGATAAGGGTTGATCTGTGGCCCCAGTCTTAACAGATTTCTCAGACTGTGGTGTTGTGTTTACCATAAATACCAGTCAGTCTTCATGTTTTCTTGTGTGTTACCTTTGAGAGGGTAGCCATCAGTAGATAGCAGCTCCCACATGGTCATCTCAAATACTCCTGAGTATTTCTCAGAAATGGCTTGGCTCCCTTGGTGTTAGGGAACAGGACACATGGGTGCCAACTGCTTTGACAGGGCCAGAAACAGAATTATCTCTGAATCCTACATAATTTCTCAGAATATATAAAGTTGCTGAGTAGCATGCAGTAGAAAAGTATAGGCAGTATCAGTGTTTCTGCATCTGTCCTATTCATGGTTTATTTCTGATAGGCTGCTTTCAGACTGCATGTTATAACCATTTCATGTTATAACTGGCAGAATGGGAGAGTGGAAAGAGCATTGTATCAATTCCAGACTTGTATCAATTCCTCACTATTTCTAGGATGGCGAATTGTATCCCTTGTGTATGTCACTTAACCTTTGTGCAATGAATGTAATTCTTCTTACTAAGGTGTGGTGGGAGTAGATTGTGCCTGGCACAAAGAAGGAAGATTCTCTCTGAATTGTAATTTGAATCTAAATTCACCTGACTGGGGAACGGACTCCTCAAGTCCTAGGTCACTTTGTTATTTCCTCTCTGGACCTTCTCAGACTCTCACCATGTTCTTGACAATGTAATTGTAATTTGTCCTTTGTACTTCCTCAGTCTCTTAGGGCTCTGTGGTGGCAATATCCTTATGGTTTAAAGGCATTACTGGAAGACTACAAGTATTGGCCATTTGCCTTGTGACCTTCCTACAGTGCTGTGATTTGAAGAGATCAGACGTTAAACCTTGTATCATTTTCTCCCATGGGGTTTGGAAATTGTTTCATTTCCTGAATGCACAGGGCTGAACTTTACTATGATTAAAGCACTGAAGGAAAGTAAAACATTTTTATCCTGAGTTGAATCTTCAAACTGTTGGTTTCTTCCACTTCTATTATACCTTCAATAACTTTTATACGTTTTGGGGTGCCTGGGTGGCTCAGTGGGTTAAAGCCTCTGCCTTCGGCTCATGTCATGATCTCAGGGTCCTGGGATCGAGCCCCGCATCGGGCTCTCTGCTCGGCGGGGAGCCTGCTTCCTCCTCTCTCTCTCTCTGCCTGCCTCTCTGCCTACTTGTGAAATCTCTCTCTGTCAAATAAAAAAAAAAAAAAATTAAAAATACAATAAAATCTTAAAAAAAAAAAGAAATAACTTTTATACGTTTTTACTTCTCTTTTCAAACCATACCTAGCGTCTCATCTCCTACTCCAAGATTTTGACATTTTGACCTTGTCCTTTTTTTCCAGTGGAGAAAATCAACATCAGGTTCATCTTCAGTTTTCTCCTCTAACACCTGCAAATTATACCCTTCTTTCTTATGTTTGTTTGTTTTTTTTTAAAAGATTTTACTTATTTGTTCTAGAGACAGAGAGTGCACATGAGTGGGGGGAGGGGCAGAGGGAGAGGCAGAGTCTCTCAAGCAGACTCAGTGCCAAGCATAGAACCTGATATAGGGCTTGATTTCATGCCCCTGAGATCATGACCTGAGCTGAAACCAAGAGTCAGACACCCAACCCACTGAGCCACCCAGTCACCCCAGAAGAGCTTATGTTTCTTTACTTTCTCATTTCCTAAATACTCCTTAGCCCACTCCAATCTGACTTGTCTTTAATATTGGAATTTCTCAAGTGACTAGGATTCAATGGGATTTTCTTCTCCTGATCCATCTTAACCTTTTTATGTTATTTGATCTTTTGACAATGCACTCCTTTAGCTGTGGCTTCTGAGACATTTTTCTCTCCTGGTTTTCTTTCTGCTTCCCTGATCTTTGTATCAGAGCCTCTGTAAAAGGCTCTTCTTTCTCTCATCTGCTTATTCTTTCATTTATTGATTGATTTCATTCTACACAGTTTTTTGAGTGCCTATTATGCACTAGGCTTTGTACTAGGTACTGGGGTAAGTACAGTGGAATAGAATATTAATAAGGCCTTTGTCTTCTTGGAGCTTAGTTATAATTGGGGAAATCTTCGGTAAACAAATAAATAAGCAAACAGTTACAAATTATGATTAGTGCCATAAAGAGATAGAGTGAATGATGGGGGACTCACTATAGATATAGTGAGTAGGGAAGACCTCTTGAAGGAGAAACCAAAAATAGTGTAAAGAGCTGAACAACATTCTAGCAGAAGAAATGCATTTAAATGCCATACAGAGCCATGGGAATGGATGAAATCACTTGAAGATGAAAAAGAGAATATTTAACATTAAAAGTTGAGCAGAGGAGGAGTCAGCAGAGAAAATAGAAATGGCCAAGATAGTAGGAGGCATATGTGATGAGTGAGCTGGGAAGATGTGGTAGGCAGACTAATGGTCCCCAAAACATCTAAGTCCTGATTTTCAGAACCTGTAATATGTTGGGTCACATGGCAAAAGGGAATTAAGATTGCCCATGGAATTAAAGTTGCTAATCAGTTGACCTTAAAATAGGAAGATCATCCTGGATTATGTGGGTGGTCCCATCCTGGATTATGTGAGTCACAAGAATCCTCACAAAAGTGGAAGAAGGAGGCGGAAGGCCACAAGGCAAGGAGTATAGACAGCCTCTAGAAGCTGGAAAAGCCCCCCTAACCACACCTGGATTCTAGACCCAATGTGGACCTCTGACCTTTAGAACTGCAGGATAATAGGTTGGTATCAGTTAAGCTACCAAAAGTGTGGTAATTTGGTGCAGCATCAATAGAAAACTAGGTTGTGACCTTAGCCGCAAGAGGGTTGTGAGCCAAACACTCTCCTCAGCTTCTCATTCTCTCTACTTGCTCTGGACAATCTTATTCTCACCATGACTTCTGTCCAAGCATACACTCCTGCCTCCCACTCTGCAGCTGTCACTTCTCTGAACTACAGATTTGTAACAGAAATCTTTACTTCACCTGGGTATCTCATAGGCACATTAAATAGGTGTAAAGGCAAATTTATTGATCTTTTCCCCAAATCTGAGTTTTTTTCTATGCTGCTTATCTCTGTGATTGGTACCAACATTGATTCAGTTGCCAGGAAATCCTCTATCACTTCTCACATTGAATCATTAATTTCTACTGAGTCTCTCTGCTGACCCATCCCCACCTCTCCTTTCTATTGTCACTGCCTTGGTTCAGACCTTGATCAAATCTAGCCTGAATTATAATGGTATCAAGCTGAAATTCCTGCTTTCCTGCCCAATTACCAATCAATTTTCTATGCTGCTGCTGTAGTATTCTTTCACAAATATAACCAAAGGTGTTACTTTCCTGTTTACATTCATCTGGTAGCTCTGCAGGAGCTTTTTTTTTTTTTTTTTTAAGATTTTATTTATTTATTTGACAGAGAGAGATCACAAGTAGACAGAGAGGCAGGCAGAGAGGGAGAGAGAGAGGGAAGCAGGCTCCCTGCTGAGCAGAGAGCCCGATGCGGGACTCGATCCCAGGACCCTGAGATCATGACCTGAGCCGAAGGCAGCAGCTTAACCCACTGAGCCACCCAGGCGCCCCTCTGCAGGAGCTTTTGACATCTCAACTTGGCGAAACTGAACTAAAGTCCCTGTAATTCCATTTCTAGTATGTATCTAGTTAGGATGTAAGAGTTGGAGGATGGTAGCAACATACACCTCTTCCAAGTTATTTAAGCAGACACTAATTTAAGTGCCACTGAGAAAGAGATTTGTCAGATATCATTAAAGTCCTCTAATTAGTTGACTTTAAATTTTAATCAGGGAGATTATGCTGGGTGGGCCTGACTTAATCATTGGAAGGTCTTTAAAAGAGGGGTGGGCCTTCTCTGAGTGCAGAGACGCCTAACTGTGAATAATGAGCTTTACCTTGTGCCCATGGGGCTGCAGCATGCTCATGATGTGGACGTCAGAATTGCTGAGCCAGCCCCAACTCTGGGGCAAGCCAGTGCCATGCAATAAAACCTTCTGTGTCTATGTCTATATCTGTATCTATATCTAGACCTGTATCTAGACCTATCTCTCTGTGTGTGTGTGTGTGTGTGTGTGTGTGTGTGTGTGTGTAGCCTACTGGTTCTCCAGTTGAATGGTGATCAATATAGAAGCTGGTACCAGAAGCTGTGGCTCTAGAGGAACAGAATCTTTTTTTTTTTTTTTAAGATTATTTATTTTAGAGAGAGAGCCAAGCAGAGAGAGGGATAGAGGGAAAGAGAGAATCTTAAACAGACTTCCTGCTCTGCTGAGAGCACAGTCTGACATGGGGGTCCATCCCAGGACCCTGAGATCATGACCCAAGCCCAAATTAAGAGTAAGGTGCTTAACCTACTGAGCCACCCAGATGCCCTCAGAGGAAAAGAATCTTAAGGATGAGTTCTCTGAATTGATTTTTGCATTTTATGGAATTTGTTCTCTGATTAGATTTAAAAGCACTAATGACTGACTCTATTTCCAGTGGCATGAAGTGGCAATAATGTTAATAAAATTACCATATTGAGATATCTGTAATCAACTACAGAGGGCAAGACTCTGGGTCACCAAGTATTAGCAACCTCAGTACATTTTAGTCAAAGTAAGGAATTTAATGGGATTGGTTGGTTGTTTTCAACTGCACTGGAAAAAGTAGGGGACAAAAATTATGAGCTCAGGGCTTCAAATTCCCAGTTCAAGTTACACATAATGACCTGAAAGCTTCTATAAATATTCTGAAAGAAGTCCTTATTTCTTTTAGCTGCAAGGCCAGGACTTTCTAAAACCAAACCCCGAGCTTGCTTTTGCAAGTGGCTAAATTATGACACAGAATGAATTTCCAAACCTACAGTGTCTATTCGGTTAAAAATAGATCATTCCTGGGATGGAATGGGATCAAGAACATATGCTAGATTCCACTGAAGATGAGGGAACTTGGACCCCTAAATTTAAGAGGCTTTTTTGTTGGTGGTGGTGGTGATTAGTAGAAGTAGCCTTTGCCGTCCTGCCTGCAAAGGTTAGTGGTATATGTGAGACTGGGCTTGAGCCCTGTAGGTATGAAATTGACCCTGAAGGCACAAGCACATTGTATGAGGAAGTGGTCCAAATGCCGATGATCTCTTCTTCTTCTTTATTACCTTCTCTTTCCCAGCCTGTTCTTACAACCTCGTAAGGAGTTCTCTAGGACTAGTTGACTGAGCAAGAGAAAACTCAAGCCTGGTTTTAAAGCTGTTTCTGTGTGATATACAGGCACCAACCCAAAGTGGACAACTGCCATACTATTTATGGCCCCTCTCTGGGACATCCTCGTAAGCAAGTGGGTTAAACTCTGAGCAGTGCACCTGGTTGCTTATTTTGCTTGGAGGGAGAAATGGCCAGGTGTGTGACTGCATACTGATTCATGGGCTGTGGCCAACAGTGTGGCTGGATGGTCAGGGACTTAGGAGGAACGTGGTTAGAAAAGTGGTAACAAGGAAGTCTGGGGAAGAGGGATGAGAATGGGAAAAAGTGTGAAGATGTTTGTGTCCCATGTGAATCCTCACCAGAGGGTGATCTCAGCAGAGGAGGATTTTAATAATCCAGTGGATAGAATGACATGTTCTGTGGATACCAGTCAGCCTCTTTCTCCAGCCACTCCTGACATTGCCCAGTGGACTCATGAACCAGTGACCGTGGTCGCAGGGATCAAGGTTATGCATGGGCTTGGCAAGATGGAAGAGCACTCATCAAGGCCAGGCTAGCGATAGGCACTGCTCAGTGACCAGACTGCCAGAAGCAGAGACCAATATTGGGCCTCCCTTATGGCATCATTTTCTGGGGTGATCAGCTGATTCCCCACTGGCAGGTTGGTTGATTACATTGGACAGCTTTCATCATGGAAAGTGCATCATTTTGTCCTTACTAAAATATAAACTTATTCTTAACATGGATTTTTCCTTCTCCAGGCACAAATGCTTCCATGAGAACTTCCATACTTAGATTTATAGAATGCCTTTTCCACAGTTATGGTATTCCACATAGCATCACTTCCAACCAAGAAAGTAATTACATGGCAAATGAAGTGCAGCAATGAAGCCGTACCAGTAGACCCATGGCCATGGAATTGCCTGGTCTTTTCATGTTCTCCATCATTCCAAGAAGCTGGTTTAAGATAATAGGTGAATGCTTCTCTGAATAACCAGCTGTGGTGCAGGTACATAGAATTACTTGGCAGAACTGAGACAGTATCTTCCAGGATGCAGTATGTATTCTAAATTTAGTGTATAATATTTGTTACTGTTCCTTACACAGCCAGGATTCATGGGTCCAAGAATCAAGCTGTGAAAATGCCACGGCCTCCTCTCACTATTTCCCTTAGTGACACAAAATTTTTGCTCCCTGGTCTGCATATCTTTAGGTTCCCCCAAGGGTACACAATTATTTCACTGAACTTGAAATTGACATGGCCGCCTATCAACTTTGGGCTCCTCCTGCCTCAGAATCAACAGGCAAAGAAGGGGGTTCCTGCACTGGCCATGATGACTTATGTGACCAATCTTACATGTTTGAGATTTTTGGAACTTAACAGAGGCATCAGATATAACATTCCTTAGAAATAGAACTCAAATTCCTCAACTTCAAGAGTAAATGAAATAAATCAACATCACTAACTGTATGTTGATAATTGTGTCAAGTAATTGAGTTTAAATTTCCAGGACCTACAATATCCCACAGGTAAGATACTTGGTGAATGTACCATACACCCTAAGTCAAATGAATATCCTCACCCTTGAGCCCTCCTCCTGAGTCTCTTTGTCTTTTAGCCATGGCAGGATCACCTTTTGTCAAAAGCAGTGACCACAAATAATGTGAAGATTGCAACTGCTGTGATACATGATATATCACTCTCTCCTTCAAGGATTTCTTTCCTTAGTGTAAAAAAATTTTTTTTAAAGATTTTATTTTTAAGCCATCTCTACACCCAAAGTGGGGCTCAAACTCACAACCCTGGGATCAAGATCACACGCTCTGCTGACTGAGCCAGCCCGGCAACCCTCCTTAGTGTAAATTTTTTCCGTCTGGAAAACATGTAACCCAGACATCCAAGGCTTGGCCCAGCTGTGGGTATGGCTGTGACCATAGGGCATTTATGCCCAGCCTGTTCCTTAGTCTCCTTGTTCATATGGGACCTCATCTCCTTCTCAAAGGTTTCCCCCAGCTGTTTCAAGCAGCCTTCACAATTCTGATGTTTCACATATGCTCATAAATAATTATTTCTGTGCTCTTCCCCTCTGGTATAACCCCGTGACTGCAAACCACAAAAGAGATACCTTCCCCTGGCAAAGAGCTTTTGTTTCAAGATGTTCTCTGCAGGGCACTGCTGCCTTTGACCTGCTCTCTTCCAAGCCTGTGTTTCCTGGTGGGGTTGGGGGAAAGGGAGAGGAGTCTCTCTGATTCTGTATGCATTTGGTCACCTAGACAGAAGGTGGCCCTGTTGTGTTCAGAGCCTCCTGCAGTCTTTCATAAATATACTTCCTTGGCCTTTTGCCCTACTACTGGTCTCAGAGGAACTTGAACTCATCCATCAGTACAGCCACGTCCTGACGAGAAATGAGAAAGGAGAAAAATGGGCATAGCCTTCCCATCACTGTCCCCAGTTTCCTCCTGTCTTTATTCTGCAGCTGCATCTATACCTCTCTGTCTCCTCTCAGCAAAAATTAAAAAATCAAACCCCCAAACCAAAAAGAAACAGAGGCAGAAAAGAGCCAAGCCCTGCACCTCAAAAGACACCTATAGTCTAAAGATAGATACTTGGATGCTACTGATACTTCAGACAATATGATTCTTAGCTGTCCAGGAAGGTACTGTGGGACAATTAAAAAATCAGTTGTTATTTGGGTATGCTTGCTTTACCAGTGCATCTCCCATCACTTTATATTTTTTCCCTTAAGTATTCCAAATATGTACCAGTTTTATATCTAGAACAATATTGCAGCATGTTATTTCAGGCATGGATATAAATACAGTAATCCTACAGGCTGGATCCCAGGAAAAGAGGTTAGCTCCCTCTATTAGAGATCAATTTATTTTTGCTTTCAGTTTTCAAAAAACTAAGAAAAATACATTTGAAATTCATGCTGAGAGCCGAGGGTTAAAAACTATAGTCTCTGCCTTTTTTGGTCTGGAAGAACTGTGAGAGAGCATGAGCTCTAAAGCCAGAAACACCTGAATTCCAACTTCACTTACTTACATATTCTTGGTCATGGTGCTGTATGGACTTTGCTTTCCCTTTTGAAAATTGAAGATATGTCCCAGTATTCATGTCAGAATTAAATAAGATGATGCTAAGTGCCTGGTACCCAGGGGCTCAACAATTGTTACTTCCTCCTACACAGTGCCTGTTCTTCCAGAGTCGTCTTGTACTTCAGCGAACCATTGCTGTATGGGATTTCAGAGCTGGGAAGAAATAGACCTCAATTTTCATTGCCATGACGACAGAATCAGAGCAGTGAAAAATTTCCTTCCGCAACAGGAGCAACTGTTAACAAAGTAGCACCTTTTTAATTGGTGGCAAATATGTGATTTCTTTCCTTCTCTTTCCCCCTTTCCTCCAACTAGTTCCCCTAATCCTACGTATCTACTCTGAACCAACCAAAAGAAGTTAGTGATTGATTTTCTACTAACCGTGAAAATACTAGCAATGATCTGTACTTTTATATCACTTGCCTTCTAACTGCTGCCTGCAGAATATCATGGAAAGTACCTGGGATTTTATTGTAATCTAAAATTAGATCTTTCCATAATTAATGTCTATATTTAACAGATGTCTTTAAGCTATATTTACATATTGTTCATAAAATCTCAAAGAGTTACAATGGTCATTTAGTCTTTCTTCCATCCTCTAAATAGAATCATATCCAAAAAGAATTTTTCTAATCTTTGTTTTGACATGCTTGAAGTTGACTCAATTAATTTCCATGGTAATATATTTCACTCCTTCATAGTTTTTGTGGTGTTAATAACCAACTCAACCTACTAAGACTTAAGCCTCTTCTCTCTTTTACCAAAGATATAGAAAATAGCTATATTTTATTTGCTCTAGTTGAGAAAGATCCCAAGTTACAATCTCTTCTTTATGATAGTTAACTTTTTGTCACGCGAGAGTACAAAGCTATTTTATTATATATTTATTTACTTATTTATTTTTTAAAGATTTATTTATTTTTAGAGAGAGGGAGAGCAGGGGCAAGGGGCAGAGAGAGAGTAGAGACAGTCTTTTTTAATTTTTAAAATTTATTTTCAGCGTAACAGTATTCATTGTTTTTTTACCACACCCAGTGCTCCATGCAATCCATGCCCTCTCCAATACCCACCACCTGGTTCCCCCAACCTCCCACCCCCACCCCTTCAAAACCCTCAGATTGTTTTTCAGAGTCCATAGTCTCTCATGGTTCACCTCCCCTTCCAATTTCCCTCAACTCCCTTCTCCTCTCTAACTCCCCTTGTCCTCCATGCTATTTGTTATGCTATTTGTTATAGCCATTTGTTATAGCCATTTGTATGTCTTCATTGGAGAAGTGTCTGTTCATATCTTCTACCCATTTTTTTTATATGATTGTCTGTTTTGCATGTGTTGAGTTTGAGGAGTTCTTTATAGATCCTGGATATCAACCTTTTGTCTGTACTGTCATTTGCAAGTACCTTCTCCCATTCCGTGGGTTGCCTCTTTGTTTTGTTGACTGTTTCCTTTGCTGTGCAGAAGCTTTTGATTTCGATGAAGTCCCAAAAGTTCATTTTCGCTTTTGTTTCCTCTGCCTTTGGAGACATATCTTGAAAGAAGTTGCTGTGGCTGATATCAAAGAGGTTATTGCCTATGTTCTCCTCTAGGATTCTGATGGATTCCTGTCTCACATTGAGGTCTTTTATCCATTTTGAGTTTATTTTTGTGTACAGTGTAAGAGAATGGTCAAGTTTCATTCTTCTACATATAGCTGTCCAGTTTTCCCAGCACCATTTATTGAAGAGACTGTCTTTTTTCCACTGTATATTTTTCCTGTTTTGCTGAAGATTATTTGACCATAGAGTTGAGGGTCCATATCTGGGCTCAAGAGTAGAGACAGTCTTAAGCAGCTTCTGAGCTCAGTGCAGAGCCTGATGCAGGGCATAGAGCCTGGTATGGGGGGCTTGATCCCAGGACCCTGAGATCACAACCAGAGCTGAAACAAAGAGTCAGATGCCTTAACCAACTGTGCCACTCAGACACCTCAGTACAAAGCTATTTTAAAACAATGTATGCCCAAATGGCTATCAGACACATGAAGAAATGTTCATCATCACTAGCCATCAGGGAGATTCAAATTAAAACTACATTGAGATACCACCTTACACCAGTTAGAATGGCTAAAATTAGCAAGACAGGAAACAACGTGTGTTGGAGGGGATGTGGAGAAAGGGGAACCCTCTTACACTATTGGTGGGAATGCAAGTTGGTGCAGCCACTTTGGAGAACAGTGTGGAGATTCCTCAAGAAATTAAAAATAGAGCTTCCCTATGACCCTGCAATTGCACTGCTGGGTATTTACCCCAAAGATACAGATGTAGTGAAAAAAAGGGCCATCTGTACCCCAATGTTTATAGCAGCAATGGCCACGGTCGCCAAACTGAAAAGAACCAAGATGCCCTTCAACAGACGAATGGATAAGGAAGATTTGGTCCATATACACTATGGAGTATTATGCCTCCATCAGAAAGGATGAATACCCAACTTTTGTAGCAACATGGATGGAAGTGGAAGAGATTATGCTGAGTGAAATAAGTCAAGCAGAGAGTGTCAATTATCATAAGGTTTCACTTATTTGTGGAGCAAAACAAATAACATGGAGGACATAGGGAGATGGAGAGGAGATGGGAGATGAGGGAAATTGGAGGGGGAGGTGAACCAGGAGAGAATATGGACTCTGAAAAACAATCTGAGGGTTTTTTTGTTTTTTTTTTAATTTTTTTATTTTTTCAGCATAACAGCACCCAGTGCTCCATGCAATCTGTGCCCTCCACAATACCCACCACCTGGTGCCCCAACCTCCCACCCCCCACCCCTTCAAAATTCCCAGATCGTTTTTCAGAGTCCATAGTCTCTCATGGTTCACCTCCCCTTCCAATTTCCCTCAACTCCCCTCTCCATCTCCCCTAGTCCTCCATGCTATTTGTTATGCTCCACAAATAAGTGAAACCATATGATAATTGACTCTCTCTGCTTGACTTATTTCACTCAGCATAATCTCTTCCAGTCCCGTCCATGTTGCTACAAAACTTGGGTATTCATCCTTTCTTTCTTTCTTTCTTTCTTTTTTTTTTTTTTTACAGCTTTATAAACATATATTTTTATCCCCAGGGGTACAGGTATGCGAATCGCCAGGTTTACACACTTCACAACCATAGCACATACCCTCCCCAATATCCATAACCCCACGCCCTCTCCCAACCCCCTCCCCCCATCAACCCTCAGTTTGTTTTGTGAGATTAAGAGTCACTTATGGTTTGTCTCCCTCCCAATCCCATCTTGTTTCATTTACTCTTCTCCTACCCCCTCAACCCCCCATGTTTCATCTCCTCTCCCTCATATCAGGGAGATCATATGATAGTTGTCTTTCTCCGATTGACTTATTTCGCTAAGCATGATACCCTCTAGTTCCATCCACGTCGTCGCAAATGGCAAGATTTCATTTCTTTTGATGGCTGCATAGTATTCCATTGTGTATATATACCACATCTTCTTTATCCATTCGTCTGTAGATGGACATCTAGGTTCTTTCCATAGTTTGGCTATTGTAGACATTGCTGCTATAAACATTCGGGTGCATGTACCCCTTCGGATCACTACGTTTGTATCTTTAGGGTAAATACCCAGCAGTGCAATTGCAGGGTCATAGGGTAGTTCTATTTTCAACATTTTGAGGAACCTCCATGCTGTTTTCCAGAGTGGTTGCACCAGCTTGCATTCCCACCAACAGTGTAGGAGGGTTCCCCTTTCTCCGCATCCTCGCCAGCATCTGTCATTTCCTGACTTGTTAATTTTAGCCATTCTGACTGGTGTGAGGTGATATCTCATGGTGGTTTTGATTTGTATTTCCCTGATGCCGAGTGATATGGAGCACTTTTTCATGTGTCTGTTAGCCATCTGGATGTCTTCTTTGCAGAAATGTCTGTTCATGTCCTCGGCCCATTTCTTGATTGGATTATTTGTTCTTTGGGTGTTGAGTTTGCTAAGTTCTTTATAGATTTTGGACACTAGCCCTTTATCTGATATGTCATTTGCAAATATCTTCTCCCATTCTGTCAGTTGTCTTTTGGTTTTGTTCACTGTTTCCTTTGCTGTGCAAAAGCTTTTGATCTTGATAAAATCCCAAAAGTTCATTTTTGCCCTTGCTTCCCTTGCCTTTGGTGATGTTCCTAGGAAGATGTTGCTGCGGCTGACGTCGAAGAGGTTGCTGCCTGTGTTCTCCTCGAGGATTTTGATGGATTCCTTTCTCACATTGAGATCCTTCATCCATTTTGAGTCTATTTTCGTGTGTGGTGTAAGGAAATGATCCAATTTCATTTTTCTGCATGTGGCTGTCCAATTTTCCCAACACCATTTATTGAAGAGGCTGTCTTTGTTCCATTGGACATTCTTTCCTGCTTTGTCGAAGATGAGTTGACCATAGAGTTGAGGGTCCATTTCTGGGCTCTCTATTCTGTTCCATTGATCTATGTGTCTGTTTTTGTGCCAGTACCATGCTGTCTTGATGATGACAGCTTTGTAATAGAGCTTGAAGTCCGGAATTGTGATGCCACCAACTTTGGCTTTCTTTTTCAATATTCCTTTGGCTATTTGAGGTCTTTTCTGGTTCCATATAAATTTTAGGATTATTTGTTCCATTTCTTTGAAAAAAATGGATGTTACTTTGATAGGAATTGCATTAAATGTGTAGATTGCTTTAGGTAGCATAGACATTTTCACAATATTTATTCTTCCAATCCAGGAGCATGGAACATTTTTCCATTTCTTTGTGTCTTCCTCAATTTCTTTCATGAGTACTTTATAGTTTTCTGATACTCTCCATAGATGCTGAAAAAGCATTTGACAAAGTACAGCATCCCTTCCTGATCAAAACTCTTCAAAGTGTAGGGATAGACGGCACATACCTCAATATTATCAAAGCCATCTATGAAAAACCCACCGCAAATATCATTCTCAATGGAGAAAAACTGAAAGCTTTTCCGCTAAGGTCAGGAACACGGCAGGGATGTCCGTTATCACCACTGCTATTCAACATAGTACTAGAAGTCCTAGCCTCAGCAATCAGACAACAAAAGGAAATTAAAGGCATCCAAATCGGCAAAGAAGAAGTCAAACTATCACTCTTCGCAGATGATATGATACTCTATGTGGAAAACAATCTGAGGGTTTTGAAGGGATGGGGGGGTGGGAGGTTGGGGGAGCCAGGTGGTGGGTATTAAGTAGGGCACGTATTGCATGGAGCACTGGGTGTGGTGCAAAAACAATGAATTCTGTTATGTTGAAAAGAAATAAAAAAATGCATATGGAAACCCTAAAAAATTAAAAATAAATGAAAAAAATGTATGCCATTAAAACAATTTTATTATTTATTATTTATTATTTATTATCTTTAGAGAGAAAGAGAGAGAGAGTAAGAGAGCATGAGCTGGGGTGGAGGGACAGATGGAGACAGAATCCTAAACAGGCTCCATGCCCACCACAGAGCCTATGGTGGGCAGCTCGATCCCACAACTCTGAGATCATGGCCTGAGCCAAATCAAGTCAGTTGCTCGACCAATGAGCCACCCCAGGTGCACTAAAACATATTTTTAAAAGCTTGTCTTGAAAGCCCGATTCCTTAATTGCAGTTTGGCAGAGATCTGTAACAAAGGTAAGGCTTCAGAGATCAGTAAGGAAGTTATTAAATGAAAAATGTTTTTTATTGAGTTATAATTGACATATAATATATTAGTTTCAGGTGTATAACATAGGAACTCAACATTTGTATACATTGCAAAATGATTACCCCAAGGCTAGTTATCATCTGTCACCATATAACAGTAACACATTATTGACTATATTCCCCATGCTGTACATTATATTCCCATGACTTATTTATTTTTATAACTGGACATTTGATCCTCTTCATCCATTTTTGTCTCCCCATCCCCAAGCCCTCTGACTCTCTGGTAACCACTAATCTACTCTCTGTATAAGAGTCTGGTTTTTTTTGTTTATTTGTTTTTGTTTTGCTTGTTTTGTTATTTTATAAGTGAAATTATACAGTATTTGTCATTGTCTTACTTATTTCACTTTGCATGATACCCTAAAGGTCCATCTATGTTGTTAAAAATGGTAAGATCTGGGGCGCCTGGGTGGCTCAGTGTGTTAAAGCCTCTGCCTTCAGCTCAGGTCATTATCTCAGGGTCGTGGGATAGAGCACCACATTGGGCTCTCTGTTCAAGCAGGGAGCCTGCTTCCTCCTCTCTCTCTCTGCCTGCCTCTCTGCCTACTTGTGATCTCTGTCTGTCAAATAAATAAATAAAAATCTTAAAAAAAAAAAAGGTAAGATTTCATTCTTTCTTATGGCTGGGTAGTATTCCATTATATATATAGAATATATTTATATATACAATAATAATATCTATAAATATATGTTCTGTAAAAGAAATATATTTATATATGTATAAATATATATGTATATAAAATAAATATCCAGTATATGTATATAAAATCGTGTATTAAATACACACACACACCACATCTTTAACCATTCATCCATTGAGGATTACTGAGGTGGTTTCCAGATCTTCGCTATTGTAAATAATGCTGTTACGAAAATACCTGTTCAGGTTATGAAAATATCTGTTCAGTTTAGTGTTTTTGTTTTCCTTGAATAATTACCCAGTAGTGGAATTCCTGAATCATGTGATCATTCTATTTTTAATTTTTTTTTTAAAGATTTTATTTATTTGTTTGACAGAGAGATCACAAGCAGGCAGAGAGGCAGATGGAGAGAGAGAGGAGGAAGCAGGCTCCCTGCTGAGCAGAGAGCCCGATGCGGGGCTCAACCCCAGGACTCTGAAATCATGACCTGAGCCGAAGGCAGCGGCTTAACCCACTGAGCCACCCAGGCGCCCCTATTTTTAATTTTTTGAGGAACCTGTTTTCCATAGTGGCTCAACCAATTTACATTCCCGCCAACAGTATACAAAGTTTCACTTCTTTCCACGTTCTTGCCAATATTTCCTGTCTTTTTTATTTTAGCCACTTTGACCATTATAAGATGATATTTCATTGTGGTTTTCATTTGTTTTTCCCTGATGATTAATGATATTGAGCATCATTTTATGGGATTGTTGGTCATCTGTATGTCTTTTTCGGAAAAATGTCTATTCAGATCTTCTGCCCATTTTTTAATTGGGTTGTTATTTGTTGTTAATGAGTTGTATGAGTTGTTTATATATTTTGGATATTAATGTCTTATCAGATATATGATTTTTAAATATCTTCTCCCGTTCAGTGTTGTCTTTTTGCTTTGGTGGTTTCCTTCACTGTGCAAAAGCTTTTTAGTTTGATATATTTCCATTTGTTTATTTTTACTTTTGTTCCCCTGCCTTCAGACTCATATCCAAAAGAACATTGTTAAGACCAATGTCAAGGAGCTTACTGCTTATGTTTTCCTCTAGGATTTTAATGGTTTCAGGTCTTATGTTCAAGACTTCAATCCATTTTTGTATATGGTGGGAGATAGTAGTATAATTTTATTCTTTTGCATGTAGGTGTTGAATTTTCCCAGTACCATTTATCAGAGAGACTGTCCTTTCCTCATTGTACATCCTTGCCTCCTTTGTAAAAAATTAATTGGCCACATATGGATTTATTTCTGGGCTCTCTATTCTGTTCCTTATCTCTGTGTCTGTTTTTGTTCCAATACCATACTGTTTTGATTACTATTGCTTTGTAGTACATTTTGAAATTAAGGAGTGATACCTCTCACTTTGGTCTTTCTCAAGATGGTTTTGGCTATTCAGGGTCTTTGGTAGTTTCATATACATGTTAGAATTATTTGTTCTAGTTCTGTGAAAAATGTCATTGGGATTTTAATAGGGATTGCATTGGATCTTTAGATTGATTTGGGTAATATGGACATTTATTTTATTTTATTTTATTTTTTTTATTTGACAGAGAGAGATCACAAGTAGACGGAGAGGCAGGCAGAGAGAGAGAGAGAGGGAAGCAGGCTTCTCGCTGAGCAGAGAGCCCGGTGCGGGACTCGATCCCAGGACCCTGAGATCATGACCTGAGCCGAAGGCAGCGGCTTAACCCACTGAGCCACCCAGGCGCCCTATTTTATTTTTTTTTTTAAAGATTTTTTTTTAAGGATTTTATTTATTTATTTGACAGACAGAGATCACAAGTAGGCAGAGAGGCAGGCAGAGAGAGAGAGAGGGAGAGAGAGGAGAAAGCAGGCTCCCCACTGAGGAGAGAGCCCGATGTGGGGCTCGATCCCAGGACCCTGGGATCATGACCTGAGCCGAAGGCAGAGGCTTTAACCCACTGAGCTACCCAGGTGCCCCAATATGGACATTTAAAAATAATAATTCTTTAAATCCATGAGCATGGAATATCTTTCCATTTATTTATATCATCTTTAATTTCTTTTATCAATTTCCTGGTTAAATTTATTTCTGGTAGTTTATTCTTTTTGATGTAATTGTGAATGGGATTGTTTTCTTCATTTGGAAATTAATTCTTAATTTGAAATTTTCTTACTTGATAAAAGAACTGAATGACAAACATGTTAGTAAAATTATTCCTGTCTCATTGATAAAGGATTATGGCAGATATGGAAGTCATGCTTCTTCCATGCAAATTTCATGCAAATTTTCCATGCAAAATGGAAAAACTCTCTGGGCTCTTGATAAGGTATTTGGAGCAGAAAATAATTTTTCTCATGTGCAATTATAGAGAGGAATTAGTTAGATAAGAAAGAAGCTTAAAGTGCTAAGAATGGAACTGTAGCAGGAGATTGTTAGCTGCTCACCTAATATCTATTCTCTTATTTTTCTTTAGTGAAGGAAGCCCAGTTTTCTTGGGGGTGGGGTGGGATACTGTATTCAGATGAACAAATACTACATTTTGTTGCCTTCTTATGAATAGAAGTGGGCAAGTGATACAGTTCAATTCAATGATGTACAAATGAAAGTTTAAGGTTGGAACTTCTGGCAATACTTCTTAAGAGTGAGTGACCCATGGTTTGTACGCCCTTGCTGCTCTATGGACTTTTTCCTTCTTTTCCCAATAAGACATGAAATGCATAATGGATGTGGGTTTATTTATCTCGTAGAGGTAAGGGATATCTCAATATACCTCACAGATATCTCAACTCAGACCCTCAGTCTTGTAATACTTTTCTTGATGAAAAGTATTTCATTGTTGCTTTAGATTGGCTGCTTATTAGAATTGCCTGAGGATATTTTTTAAAAACTAGGTGTTGGGACATCTGCTAATAGGTATGATGTAGCAGACAGTGGCAGGCTAGTGTTTCTGTGGCAAAAGCCATACAAATTAATAATATATTTCTAAAAGTATCAGAGAGCTGTAAAAAGCAAGCTTATGATACTAAAATTCCAAAGAGGAAAGAACTGTTTTCAGGTGGGTGGATGAACAATAGCCACTTCTGCAGATCTGTAGTGGCCTAGGCAGAAGACTCTGCTAATAGAGAGAGAAATGTATAAAGTTCTTAGTGGTCATGAAGGGCTGGAGTCAAAAAAGGAAATCTGAAGCACATTAAGTGCATGTCTGGTTTCCCTCACAGGACATTAGCCACGTTTTGGTTCTGTACAGGTAGCTGAAGAGCTAAGCTGAAAGCTTCTAAAAGGCAGAGTGAAATCCCTTGCAGTCTCATGATACTTAGGAATCAAAGACATGCCACGGGAGGGGACATTCCTCAAATGCACAACTGGTCTCCCCTTCAAGACATGTGCTAGATTTTAAAATGTAGGGGCAGGAGACTGAAGAGCTGGGCTGAGAACTTTGGAAAGGTAGAGCTGGATCCTTCACAGTTTGTTAGAGCTGAAGAAATGGAAACTCACCAGGCTCTCAATAAACAGTTCAGGAAAACCTGAGGAAAAGAGAACCAGAGGTAGGCCTGAATCTTACTAAAACTGAAACTTACTCCCAACTCAGTCAGTACTTGATTGGATTGTGGCAATCAGCTCCTCCTCCTGTATGCTAGTAGAGGACAAGAAGAAACCCTTTTCGGTGAAGGATAACACACAGAGCTTGGCATACCGTGAAAAACTACTAGGCATACAATGAGGCAAGACAAATAAGGCCTATAAAAAGGGAAAAGGAGACAGTTGAGTAGAGCCACAGATAGTCTTGATATTGAAGTTTGCAAACAAAGAATTTATAATAACTGTGATTAATATCTTTAGGAAAATAAAGAAAAACATGGCCAAAGAGATGAAATGATGGAAAATCTCACCAGAGATTTGTAATCTATAAAAAAGTGAAATGGACATACACAACTAAGAAATGCAATATCTGAAATTAAGAACTCAACAAATAGGTTTTCTGAGATTAGACATAGCTGAACACAGAGTTAATAAACTGAAAGACAATTAAAGAGAAAATCTCTAAGTTGAAGCATAAAGAGACACAAGAACGGAAAGAACAAAACAGTGTAACACATGTGTATTGTAATCCAGCTCTCTGGAAAAGAGAAAGTCTTGATTTGTAATGAAACACCTTACTGCCATCATATAAATACTGTCACCATGGCTGATTTCGAGCAACCAATGATTTAAAGCCATGTCACAAAATACCTGAATATTTAATAATTGACTTTGGCTAGCTAGTACAAGCTAGTTGTACTGTACTCCTGCAGAAACTCTGAAATATGTTAGAAACTCAGAAAGAGATAATAGAATGGCATGGAAACAACCTTTGAAGAAATCATAGCTGAGAATATTCAAAACTTTTAAAATAAATCAAGCCATGGATTAAGGAACTCAGTCCACTACAAGCATGTTAAATACAAAGAATGCTACAAAAAGAATCCTGCACCTCATTCTAACACTGTTATAGACCAAGGTGTAATGGGCTGGATGGTGATGCCCAAATTGACATATCCATGTCATAATCCTTGAAACCTGTGAGTGTTACCTTGTTTGGAAAAAGGGTTTTCTCAGATGTAATTGAATTAGGATTTTGAAATGAGTATATCATCCTGGATTATTTAATCCTGGTGGACCCTACTATCCTATTATTTTCCACCATTGTAACAAAAAGGTAAATACAAATTACCTGTATCAGTTATTAAAATGGTGATATTATGATGGATTTTTTAGACATCGCATATACACTGAAGACTATTATGAATTTGGAGCCAATAAATTTGGATAAAATGGATAGATTTTTGAAAAATAACAACCAACCAAAGCTTCTAGAGAATAAATAGAAAACCTCAATAGTGTAATATTTATTAAAAAGATTGTCCATGAAGAAACAACTTTACATAATGAAAACCTAGGTTTGATGGATACACAAGTAAATTCTCACAAACATTTGTGGAAGAAACAAAGCAAGTCTTTCACAAATTCTTTTTTAAAATGGAGACAGAAGAGGGATACCTGGGTGGCTCAGTTGGTTAAGCATCTGCCTTCGGCTCAGGTCATGAGTCCCGCATCGGGCTCCTTACTCAGTGGGGAGCCTGCTTCTCACTCTGCCTGATGTTTCCCCTACTGGTGCTCCCAATTTTTCTCTCTCTCCCCAACAAATAAATAAATAAAATCTTTAAAAAAATAGAGACATAAGAATACCTTCTTACTTTATATGAGGTCAATATAAACTTGATTCTTTTTATTTATTTATTTATTTATTTATTTATTTTTTATTTTATTTTATAAACATATATTTTTATCCCCAGGGGTACAGGTCTGCGAATCACCAGGTTTACACACTTCACAGCACTCACCATAGCACATACCCTCCCCAATATCCATAACCCCACCCCCCCCTCTCCCAACCCCCCTCCCCCCATCAACCCTCAGTTTGTTTTGTGAGATTAAGAGTCACTTCTGGTTTCTCTCCCTCCCAATCCCATCTTGTTTCATTTATTCTTCTCCTACCCCCTCAACCCCCCATGTTGCATCTCCTCTCCCTCATATCAGGGAGATCATATGATAGTTGTCTTTCTCCGATTGACTTATTTCGCTAAGCATGATACCCTCTAGTTCCATCCACGTCGTCGCAAATGGCATGATTTCATTTCTTTTGATGGCTGCGTAGTATTCCATTGTGTATATATACCACATCTTCTTTATCCATTCGTCTGTTGATGGACATCTAGGTTCTTTCCATAGTTTGGCTATTGTAGACATTGCTGCTATAAACATTCGGGTGCACGTGCCCCTTTGTATCACTACGTTTGTATCTTTAGGGTAAATACCCAGCAGTGCAATTGCTGGGTCATAGGGTAGTTCTATTTTCAACATTTTGAGGAACCTGATCAAAACTCTTCAAAGTGTAGGGATAGAGGGCACATACCTCAATATTATCAAAGCCATCTATGAAAAACCCACGGCAAATATCATTCTCAATGGAGAAAAGCTGAAAGCTTTTCCGCTAAGGTCAGGAACACGACAGGGATGTCCGTTATCACCACTGCTATTCAACATAGTACTAGAAGTCCTAGCCTCAGCAATCAGACAACAAAAGGAAATTAAAGGCATCCAAATCGGCAAAGAAGAAGTCAAACTATCACTCTTCGCAGATTATATGATACTATATGTGGAAAACCCAAAAGACTCCACTCCAAAACTGCTAGAACTTGTACAGGAATTCAATAAACTTGATTCTTAAACTTGACAAGAAATTATAAGAAAAGAAAATTATTGGTCAATCTTTTTCATGAACATAGATGCAAACATTCTTAATAAAACACTTTAGAAAAGGATAATACTACATGACCAGTGGGATTTATTTCACAGACACAATGGTAGCTTAATATTCACAACTTAATTAAGGTAACTTACGCATTATCAAGAAAAAAAATGGTCATGCTCATTGCAATAAATACAGAGAAAGCATTTCAGAAAATTTAAGAGCCATTAATGATCTTTAAAAATTTGGTAAACATGAAATGAAATGGAATTTTCTCAATTTGGTAAATATATTTGTTAAAAAAAAACCTATAGAAGACATCATATTAAATGATGAAATGTTCACAACTTCTCTTCTGATATTGGATGTGAGATGAGGAGGTCTACTATCAACACTTCCATTCAACATTTTCTAGAGGTCTTAGTGCAGTAATTATGGTGAGAGAAAGAAATAAGGATTGAAAAGGAAGATATAAGCTTATTATTTTCAGATGGCATGATTGTGAATGTAAACCATTTAAAAGACTCTACAAGGGGCGCCTGGGTGGCTCAGTGGGTTAAGCCTCTGCCTTCGGCTCAGGTCATGATCTCGGGGTCCTGGGATTGAGTCCCGCGTCGGGCTCTCTGCTCAGCAGGGAGCCTGCTTCCCTCTCTCTCTCTGCCTGCCTCTCTGTCTACTTGTGGTCTCTCTCTGTCAAAAAAATAAAAATAAAATCTTTAAAAAAAAATAAAAGACTCTACAAACTATTAGAATCAATAAGTGAATTTAGTAAAATTGTTGGAAGTAAGATGTACAAGAGTTAATTTTTTTCTATATACCAGGAAAAAAACAAATAGAAAATGAAATATGAAAGATGATACCATTGACAATAGCATCAAAGGGTTAAAGTCAGGTGAATTTAGGGATAAATTTAACTAGGAATATAAGTAAAAGTGGACAAGTAGGTACTAAATATGATTGTGAGGAATGAAAGAACCTTAACTGCCTTGCTTGATCTGACATGTTCTTGGGTTGGAGGAATGAATATCATAAAGATATCATATTTCCTAAATGAACCTACAGTTTCAACCCAATCCCAATCAAAATCCCAGGATATTTTATTTTATTATTTTATTTCTTTTAATATATTTTTATTGTGTTATGTTAGTCACCATATATCATTAGTTTTTGATGCAGCATTCCAAGATTCATTGTTTATGTACAACACCCAGTGCTCTATGCAGTAGTGCCCTCCTTAATACCCATGGCCAGGCTCACCCATCCTTCCTGCCCTCTCCACTCTAAAACCCTCAGATTGTTTCTTAGAGACCACAGTCTCTCATGGTTCATCTCCCCCTCCGATTTCCCCCAATTCACTTTTCCTTTCCTCCTCCTAATGTCCTCCATGTTATTCCTTATGCTCCACAAGTAAGTGAAACCATATGATAATTGACTCTCTCTGCTTGACTTATTTCACTAAGCGTAATCTCCTCCAGTCCCAGCCACGTTGATGCAAAAGTTGGGTATTCATCCTTTCTGATGGCTGAGTAATATTCCATTGTATATATGGACCAGAACTTCTTTCTCCATTCATCTGTTAAAGGGCATCTTGGCTCTTTCCATAGTTCGGCTATTGTGGACATTGCTGCTATGAACATTGGGGTACATATGGCCCTTCTTTTCACTACATCTGTATCTTGACCATCAGGGAAATTCAAATCAAAACCACATTGAGATACAAACTTATACCAGTCAGAATGGCAATGATTAATAAGGCAGGAAACAAAAAGTGTTGGGAAGGATGTGGAGAAAGGGGAATCCTCTTACAATGTTGGTAGGAATGCAAATTGGTGCAGCCACTTTGGAAAACAGTGTGGAGATTCCTCAGAAAATTAAAAATAGAGGAGATTTTATTGTGGAAATGTAGGTGCTATTTCTAAAATCTGCCGGAAATGCAAAGAAGCAAGAATAGAAAAGGCAGTCTTAAGAAAAACAAAACTGAAAAAAAAAGAAAAAAACTGGAGGATTATACTCCCAAATATCATGACTATTATATACCTATAGTAATTAAGATAGTGTAACATTGATGCAAGAAGAGAGAAACTGACCAATGAAATTGAACCCCACATATATTCAATTGTCTCATTTATGACAAAGACTACAATGTCTAGTTCAGTAAGGAAAGGTTAGCCTTTTCAATAAATTGTGCTGGGTTAACTGGCTATCTCCTTCTCCCACCATGTACAAAAATCAAATCTGTATGGATTGCAGATATGAATGTGAAAGGTAAAACAATAATGTGTTTAGAAGAAAATGTAGGAGAACATATTTCTGACCTTGTAGTCCTTTGTCTATGGACATTTCATTCCAATGTGAGGGCTCGCCAGTGTTCTCAGTGACTCAGAGTGCCTTCCTTTCCTCACTCAGCCAAGAACATGATAACTCTAATCTGTTCTTTCTTCACCACTGTCATGGAGTGGGTGCAGTTCTGTGCGACCATCTTCTGGCCTCTACCCATGAATACTTTTTCCCCAGGCATCCCTCTCCCACCACTCATTTTCTAAATTGCAGTAGTTGAAACTATCAGGAAAAGTGAGGGCACTCCAATAGGACTTCCTTACCTTCTCTCTCTTTTTCTTCCTGGGTTCTTCTTTGAAGAGCTTCCCTAGCCTTCTTGATAGGGTTGGAACCTCATTTATGTAAACCTGACCTGTCTTCAGGATGACTTAACAATAGAATCCTTTTGTTTGAATCCATCTGGCTTGTCTGTTGATACTTAAAAAGGAGGTATTTGAATCAAAAACAAATAAAACTACAAACATTATTGATGATGACAACAAAGGTAGGTAGAACTTTTCCCTCTCTTGAAGACTGTCTACTAGAAAGTGAGACCTTGCCATGGGCTCAAAGAAGTAACCATCATTCTCAAAGCAGAACGACACTTTCCCTCCCCAGGTGCCTGTTCTGCCTTCTGCGGAACAAACCTCATGGCTTTATGTAAAAGGGGGAAAGACTGAAGGAAAATTTGATTTACAAAGGGAAGTTAAAAATGCATAATTTTAGTTGTTTCAAAATATCTATTACACATTCTTTTGCTTGAGTCAGAAATTATCTACCTCTCCATTGCTAGTCAACCTTCCGTCTTTTTAGAAGAATCATTTTTTTCAGAGAATTCTTTTGAGATCTCTTTAATTATTTTAAATTCTGTTACAGTCCTGCTTTAGCACGTAAACTCTCCTTCATACCACTGTTGCATTTGTTTGTAGGATCATGTGATACATTTCTGCATTTCCACTAAACTGGATGCTTCATAAGAGAAAAGATCTTTAGATTTTTTTGCTACTTAATATATCACCAGAGCCTTGGACAGGGCCTGGGATATGTAAGTGCTGTAAAACCACATCATACTATGCCTCATAAATAATGAGAATTAACATATAATGGAATTGGCTGTTACTTCCTGTCCCATGTTCAGCATATTGGAGGTATGGGGATGGGGTGAAGGCTAAAGTGCTCACTTTCTAAGGAAGGATGTGGTGGGGTGAAGTTAGAAGGTTAAATGGCAGGCAGTTTTGTCTTAGGAAGCCTAGGGCATGTCCCTGTATGTTATGGCCAAGTATTCTTAAATCAAGGCAATCAGTAGCCAAGCTTTATTTTGGTCTGCCACCAGGTGGCGCTAAACCACAGCTAGGACAAGAATATATCTGGATCCAGCAATAGGACCTATGGAATTCCTGAGGAGCTAGACAATTTATTAACCCAGCCATTTTATTAGCCTCATAATAATGCAAACATGCATTTTATATGATCTAATTGCTTCATTTCCACTTAACACGTCATATGGGGATTTCTCTGTACTTACTGAATTGATAAAGGACTACATGAAACCTATGTATATTCATTAAAGGTGGAAGGACAGGGTAGGGTTGATTGCGAGGCAAACATATTTGTTAAAGCAATGATGCCTTCAAGTGTCTCATTTTCAAGATCTGTTCAGAGATCTTTTCAGTTTATTCTGTGAAATTATATCTATTCTGAGAATTAAATGAATTCAAATATTTGCTTAATGCCTACAGAATACAATGCAATGAAAAATTTTTGGTGGAATATTAAGTCCATGAAATGGATGCTTTATGCCCATGAGGGTGGACTTTCAAACATAAAATCAATAGTAAAATCAATAATCTATGATTAATAAAGTCAATAATCTACTAATAATGGTAATAACAGCAGCTAACATTACTTGCTAGGTTGATTATCTGTCAGAGGTTGTAATGGACATTTTAACATATATTACTTTATTGGATTCTTATAACAACCTGTAAGGTAAGAATTATATTCCTTTTTTTTTTTTTAAGATTTTATTTATTTATTTGAAAGACAGAGAGAGCGCAGGTGCATGCCCTTGTGTGAGCAGGGGATGGGCACAGGAAGAGGGAGAAGCAACCACCCCATGGAGCAGGGAGCCCTAAGCAGATCTCAGGCTCCAACAGGGGCTCAATCTCAGGACCCTGGAATCATGCCCCGAGCTGAGGGCAGACAATTAACTGACTGATTCACCCTAGTGTCCCTATATTCCATTTTTATAAAGTCGAAGACTAGATAGGTTAAATGACTTTCCAAAAGTTACTTAAAAACATATATAACAGAGGCACCTGGGTGGCTCAGTGGTTTAAGCCTCTGCCTTCGGCTCAGGTCATGATCCCAGGGTCCTGGGATCGAGCCCCACATTGGGCTCTCTCCCCGTTGGGAGCCTGCTTCCCCCTCTCTGCCTGTCTCTCTGCCTGCTTGTAATCTCTGTCTGTTAAGTGAATAAAGAGAATCTTTAAAAAAATATATATATAACAGAGTTGACATTAAGCAAACCTTTTATCATTTAGAATTTCAAATGCCAAACCTGTGTTTTATATTTGCCTTATTTGATTCTAGATTTCAAGAAAGATACATTACAGAGACCTGCCAAAATTTCCAGGACAAGAAAAAGTATACTATTCCATAGTTTTGACGTGTACTTTGGAAAGAGCTGGCTATTAAAAAAACTATAATAGAATCATAGTAAGAACCATATATATAGGCATATAAAATCTACCTAAGGGTAGGTCTCTTAGTCTAGGTTCCACTGAAGGTTTATCTTGAGACAAAGGTTTATGTAGGGTTAGTTTAGTTAGGAAGTAATTTCAGGGAGGAGGGTTAACTGGTGAAGGAATGAAAAAAGAGAAGGAGGAAAAGCCACTCAAGGATGTAGTCATTGTCTTTTGGCTACTGTTGATCATGCCAGGGCCTTCTGAGGAACTTGAGGGATTAAGTACTGGCCCCCTTGGAGAATGAAAGGCAGTAGGCTTATCCATTGGCTCCCATCCCACATGGGTCAAGAGTGGCCCCATAAGTGTAGACATCCCTGTGCTTCCAGGTTACACACATCAGTCCCACCAGATTCCTGCCCATGTCCCAGGCAGCAGTGTCCTGAGTAGGGAGAGCTACTCGGTGTAGGCCATAGTGAAGGAACTTTCTGTCAGATTATAACTGTGAGAAGCTGATCTGAGCCTGAGGCAGAGGCTGAAATAGAAGTGGGGCTGAGAAGGTCTGAAATGTTGCACAAAAAAGGGTCTAATACTCTTCCTTTAGGAATACATGGTAGTAATGTGTGGATTTGGGTAATAAAGATTAGATATATATGGATTTTCTAAAATGATATTAAAGCCATGAACCAACTTATTAGAATTAAATATCTTTCAGGCCATCTAATATTTTCTTCATTGTGTTGCCATAGAAACACAGCATGGCTCACTGTTTTTAATTTGAGTCCCAATTTTTATGGGTCATTACTAATTTTATTATTAATAGCACATAAAATCCAGGTATTATTTAATCTTTCAAGTACACTAACTATAAAATTTAATATTAATTTTTAAGGGGTGGTGGTATTCACTCAGTTGTGTAAGTATCTTTTAAGGAAGAGTGTTCATTAACAGATTCAGAAGACAGGCTAAAATCTGAACAAACAATGCTTTAGTACTAAAATGTAGCAGAAATAGGACCAGTTCCAAACTGCCAATGGGGTTGCTCATTCAAATAGAGGTATTAGGGTATAGTGGAAAGAATACTGCCCTTACAGTCAGAAAGGTTGGGTTTTATCATTTGGGTTTTATTACTTAAGAACTGTATGTTTTTGGCCAAGAAGTTTAAAGTTTCTCTAAATCTTAGTTTTATTCATCTGGAAAAATTAGGGGAAAACTATCTATTTCACAGGGTTGTTGACAGGATTTAAATGAAACTGTATGTTAAAGCAGATAGCAAGGTCCCAGCACATAACAAGTATGCATAAACATAGAATGAATTTAAGTATGAAATGTACATGTGACAGTGGCTCTGATCCACATGCTGATCAGGTATGTTACCATACTGGAGGCCATCTTTTTACAATTTCTGGTTCTTTTCATGGCTCATTTCTTCATATTTTTTTGACTATTAGCCAAGATGTTACCTCTTTAGAAGGATAATCTCTGTTGGCTCTGCTCAAGAAGGACCTCACCTTTTTTGAAGTAGAAATTCATGAATTTCTCTAACCTCCTTCTAGAAAGGCAAGAACCTTAGAACACTTTAACTCTGAAGACAATGTTGGCAAGCAACAGAAATTGATGGTGGTTAATTAAAGCAGGAAAGGTCCAGGATGTTGGGTAGCTTATGGAAAAGACAGGAAGTCTAAAGGGTCAGAAAACAAGCAGCAGCTAAAGGAGGCCAAGTCACCAGAATGACATCATATGAACAGTCCAGAGACAACCACTGCTGGTACCAAGTACTGGATGCCACACCTGGCCTCTGTTCAGTGGACAGTAGAATGAATTCTTCTTTATCCCTACCTTATTCTTATCCTTTTCTTATCCCTGAATTTTTGCAACATCTGCTCAAGATTTAAAATCCAGAGGTGAGCCTCTCCATTTGGCTAAACTTTATGTTATGTGAGCACACTGTAGTTGCCAGGAGTTCAGGAAGCATTTTTGGTTTCTATAGTGGAAAGTAGACTGGTTCCCAGTGAAATAAAACTGGGGAATTCTCAAACACTGAAAGAGAGTCTTGATGCTTAGCAGTAAAAAAATACTTAGCAATCCTCCCCAGAGTCTGCTCCTTCAAATGCCCAACATCTACCAGTACTTTTCTCCCTTATATTTACATTTTTAAAATACATAATGTGTGTATCTTCTCATGACTGTAAAATCACTCAATTCTACTTTAGGAGATAATCCAAAGTCTTATTACTATTATTAATATTATTATTTAAAGTTTTATTTGAGAGAGAGAGAGAGAACATGAATGGGGGGAGGAACAGAGGGAGAGGGAAAAGCAGACTCTCCACTAAGCAAGGAGCCTGATGTGGGGCTTGATCTCAGGACTCTGGGATCATGACCTGACCAAAGGGAGATGCCCAAACGACTGAGCCACCCAGGTGCCTCCAAAGTCTTATTATTATTTATGGTTCCCAGATTTAAGTCCAGTGGAGATATCCATTCTTCTTTTGGTTGTTCTTAAAAGAACAATCTTGTCTTGAGATTCTTGTCTTGAGATTCCTCAGTCTGTGGACTGACTATAAAATTACCTGCTACCATCACATCCTAAATAAAACAAGAAGAGGAAAAAAACAGGAAGTTAGTTGAAAGTGTAAATATGTAAATGACACAGCAAGAAAAGAGATAGAGATAGAGGATACAGACATTATTTCTGAAATTATTTATTAGGCCATAGTTATGTCAACTCTGCATCTTTAAGAGGTAACATTCTTTTAGCACATTCTTAGAAAGTACTTGAGTTTCAGTCTAGGCCTTGAGTCCAGAATTTTGGGATTTAGGTATCTTATCTTCTTTAAGCAATGTAGTACCCTTAAAATTATTTGACTACCCCAACCTTCTTCATACTGCTTTTACTGTTCTCTGAGAGTGGCATCCAGGTTTCTCAAAGCTTTGTCTTCAGTGCACACTTAATGAAATGATCATCTGGTTTCTTTTCTTAATCTTTTAATGTAGTGAATAACATTAATTTTCACATGTTAAACCAATCTTACTTCCTGAAATAAATCCAATTGGTGTGATGAATTGATTACCCTTTTTATATATCACTGAACTTGATTTGCTAATATTCATTTGCATGATGTAAATCTCTACGTGATGAAAATTGGCCTAGCTTCCTTTCTTCCATTATCTTTGTCAGTATTTGGCAATCAATATAATTCTAGCACCACAAAATGAATTGAAGAGAGATTCCTTCTTTTCTGTATTGTCAAGTAAATTTGCAAAAGATGGAGTTTTTTATTTCCTGAACATTTGGTGAAACTTCCTTATAAAATTTCTTGATCTGTAGTTTTATTTATAAGAAGATTTTAAATTATTGCTTTAATTACCTTAATTATATGGGAATATTCATATTTTCTTTTTATTTTTGAGCAAGTATTGGTAAGTTATATTTCTTTAGGCATTTGTCCCTTTATTCTAAGTTTTCAAATTTATCAGCTTGAAATTGTTCGTTATTCTCCCTATCTTTTTAATCTCTATAACATCTGTAGTGATGTCTCCTTTTTAATTATGATTTCATTTGAGATCTTGCTCTTTCCATCTCTCATTTTAAATTTTAGAAAAGATGGTCGGCAGAGGACTCACTTCTGGTGACATGTGAGAAAAAACCCACAGGAAGTGAAAGGAGAGCTAAGCAAAACCTAGGGAAAGAATAATTTTGTTGGTTCCAAGGCAAACATGTTCCTGTTTGTTCAAGGAACATTGAGGTCATTGTAGTGAGAGCTGAGTGAATGAGGGGAAAGGAGAAGAAGCAATTAGACAGACAAGGGAGGGACTAGATCAAGTTGGGCCTTGTGGCCCCCACCCTGCAAAGATGCCCACTTCCTAATTCCTAGAACCTGAGAATATGTTCCCTTACTTGGCAAAAGGGAATTAAGGTTGCAAATAAAATTAAGATTGCCCTTCAAGTGACATAGAGATAAAGAGATTGTTCCAGATTATCCAGATGGGCGCACTGTGATCACAAGGATCCTTAAATGTGGAAGAAAAGGTAGGGGAGAGAGTCTGAGAAACAGCAATGTGAGAAGGATGTGGCCTGATACTGGTGACTTTGAAGATGGAGGAAGGGGGCCATAAGCCCAGGAGAGTAGGTGGACTCTAGAAGCTGGAGAGGGTAAGGAAAAGGATTCTCCAGAAAGAAACAGCACTGCAGCCATCTTAATCTTATTCCAGTGAGACCCATTTTGGACTTCTGACCTCAGAAAGATAAGATAAAAAGTTTTTGTTGTTTTATACCACTAGATTTGCAGTGATTTGTTATAGCAGTATTAGAAATCTAACACAAGTGCTGTAGTTTACAGTAAAGACTTCTACTTTCACTGTGAGTGACGCAGGAAGTCATCAGGCAGAAGAGTGAACTGATCTGATTCAATAGATGCTATGTTGAAAATAGACTGTAGAAGAATTCCTTCCTCTATGTAGCTTTTGGCTTGAATTTACCCTATTATATCGAGGTCTCATCAATTCTTTTAGGATTAAAAAAATATAATTTGGGTGCCTGGGTGGCTCAGTGGGTTAAGCCTCTGCCTTTAGCTCAGGTCATGATCTCAGGGTCCTGGGATCGAACCCTGCATCGGTCTCTCTGCTCAGCAGGGAGACTGCTTCCCTTCCCCCCCGCCCCTGCCTGCCTCTCTGCCTACGGGTGATGTCTCTCTCTCTGTCAAATAAATAAAAATCTTTAAAAAAAAAAAAATATATATATATATATAATTTCACATTTCCCTTTTAAGTCAAGGTCTCCACTCTGTTTTCCTGCCAAAAATAAAAGTTTGAACTGTACTTCAACTTCTATGGAAAATTCTATGGAAAACTCAGAGTTTGAACCAACCGAAATAAGTGATTACCAGTACCAAATATTGAAACTCAAGTGAGAGGTTCAAAGAGATTAGCTTAGATTACTGAATACTGGTAAAGAGACTTTGAAGAATATTTGAAAATTATTTTCCTTGCGTTATAAGAAAGAGAATACAAAGAATTGAGGTGACATAAAATGCTTCTTATGCTATTTTCCTTTTCAAGTCCTAAAAATCACAGTGGCACTATTTTAGATTTGCCATTAGAATGAATTCCATAGCATTTTGTCCCAATGGATCCTGCTCAGAAAGTAACTTTGTCTGAAAATAAATGTGTTTATAATAAAAGAATTTCAAGGAAAAGAACCAATTTTTCCTCAAATGGATGGAGATGTGAAATTTTGCTTCAGCAATATTCACAGTGGTGATAGGGATTAGACTATGGTGACCGGGATGGAAATGCTCCTTACCTTTGTGTAAATCCTATCTTGCCCGCTTCCACAAGAGGAGCGTGCAGAAACCTACCAAACAATCAGGTTTGGTCAGAAAGACTAAACTGTCAATATATTTAGGTTATAAACTGATCCAACATTTGAGAAGGTGGTTTTAAAATATTAAATGGTTTCTTTATATCTTAACAGAATAAACAGTTATTGACTTGTTAATTATTCTAATAATTCCATTATCATCTTCCCCATTCCTTTATTGTTATTTATTTATTATTTGAGAGAGAAAATGACCATGTGCGAGTTGGGAGCGGTGGTGCAGAAGGAGAGAGTCTCAAGCAGACGCCATGCTGAGCATGAAGCCCTAGGCAGGGCATGCTCTCAGGACTCTGAAATCATGACCTGAGCTGAAACTAAGAGTCTGATGCTTAACCCATAAGACAGAGCCACCCTGGATCCTCTATTGTTATTATAGAGTTTTAATTGCCTCTTTACAAGGGGAAAAGGGGAACGATTCCTTTCAAATTTCACTTCTGTAAGGACCAAGCTCTACTCTAGGTTATATATAATCCTAAGCAGCTTGGTTATAATGGTTACAGAATGAGTTACTGACTCAAACGAGGACCAAGAAGTATTTCCTTCCTTCCTTCCTTCCTTCCTTCCTTCCTTTCTTTCTTTGTTTGTTTCTTTTTTTCTTTTTTAGGATTTTATTTATTCATTTGACAGAGAGAGCGAGCGAGCGAGCATAGGCTGTGGGGAGTGGCAGGCAGAGGGAGAAGCAGGCTTCCTGCTGAGCAGGGATCCTAATGTGGGGCTTCATCCCAAGACTGAGCCGAAGGCAGACGCTTATCCGACTGTGCCACCCAGGCGCCCCCCAAAAGTATTTTCTAACTCTAAGATTCTTATTATTATATTCTAATAAAATATTCCATAGGCAAACATCCTCAAAAACTTAAATGCAATTAACTTTTAATTATATATGTAAATGGAGAGAGATAGGTACTATTAATAATTTAAAAGTTGCTAATTAAAAATAATTTATAATTGGCTTTGGAAAGCCTTATAATTCCCTCTGTTTTTCCTTCTTAATTGTTTTTCTCCTAAGCTAATATTAAAATTAATTTTCCATTCTTGAATGGAGAATAACTGACTGTAGAGAGATGATCCAGCATTTTGATGGGTGGAGAATAGAAGCTGGTCTAGGATTAACATTTGGATTGGGATAATCCATATTTAGATATTTAGAAATTGACCATATTCTCATTTCATTAATGTTTTCAAGCCAAGATTATTATTACACCATATCAGAGCATTTTACGCTAGGGTTCCTGATCCCAGATATTCCCCTCTCCATTTCTTCCTTGGTCAGAGAGACCAACTATAACATGCTTAGAGGTGGGGGTGGCAACAACACGGCCGAAATTTTATGGGCTACTTATGTGGGGGTAGAGAGGATGTGGTAGGGGTGGCGTGGTGGGGGGATACATTTTGGGGTGAAAACGGTAGTGTTCCCCACAGACCGCTTTAAGACACTGTGGTTTATATAAATTCCTTCAGATGTTGGTCTGTAAAGAGATAAGAGAAAGAATTCATGGTGTGGTAGGAAACAACTATAGGATGAATGTCAGAAGAAACTGGTTTTAGTTTTGCCTTGGTATTTGCAATCCCTTGATCTTTTAGAGACTCAGTGTCTTAATATGCGAAGAGGGGGTAATAATACCTGCCTGACCTAGCCCCTGGGATTGCTCTGAAGATCAGAAGAAATAATATATGTGAAAACATTTTGAAGTTTATAAAGTATTGTACAAATGTAAGATGTTGTCTGTTGCTTTAGAACTTAGAATACTTAAGAGATTTAAAGAAATCCTACTGTGGTCATAAAGCAGATTAGGATGAAAGAGTTGGTGGAACTCATCATTACTAATAACGAATTTACTCGAAATAATGCCAGTGGTATTAGCTGTGTAAATTAAAAAGCACATGTTTTTCTCTGTTTCCTGTGAGAGTGTCCTTTTGGAATGCTCTGTGAACTGCACTTAGAGTTTTCAGTACTTCCAATCGGTTTCCTGTGAGTCCACCGTCTACCATCTGCCCTGAGCTTCTGGGCCGCCAGATTGCTGCCTGAAATCGGATTATTCTCACTCTTCCTTCAGAAGCTACATTTCTTTTTCTATGAAAAGGGCTACTCCTCTTATAACTCACCAGCTCCTGTTGGTAGGATGTAGAAGTACATTGTGGTGACACAGAGGCAGGAGAGCGAGCTCACTTTCTCTGATTCATGACCTTGAGGATATATCCCATGTACAACTGTAAGTTTTTTAAAGTGTGGGCGTCATATTTTATACTTTATGTTTAATCTTCAAGTTAACCATGTCTTACACAGTTAGATACTTAGTAAATACTTGAATAGATGTGCTAAGAAATATATCAGGCAACTTGCTTTATCAGTTTTTCATCCTAGATTATTAGGTTATTTAATTAAAGAATGAATATTCTATCTCAATATTTAAACCTGGGGTTATAGTGAAGTGAAGACCTGTTCTGAGTAGCACTTGCCATCTGACAGCTTCCTTACTTTTCTCTTTATATTACTCTTAAGCTAGTGTCTGGGTGGCTCAGTCAGTTAATGACTGCCTTTGGCTCAGGTCATGATCCCAGGGTCCTGGGATTGAGCCCTGTATTGGGCTCCCTAATCAACAGGGGGTCTGCTTCTCCCTCTGCCCCTTCCCCCTGCTTGTGAACTCTCTCTCAAATAAATAAATAAAACCTTTAAAAAACATATTTTATCTTACTCATGCCCTATTTGGGACCGGGCTTGAATATGGGAAAATGTACAGGACAAAACAAGGAATTTAACTGGATGGAGAAAGAAAATCTAGTTCTTGCTGTGGTATTTAAAAGAATGAGAATGAGCCCAGTGATGAAATCACAGCTGAAATGTAAAATTTCTGTTATTAATGTCAATCTATATGTCATATTATTTTTTTTTCCATTAGAGGTCTGGTAAGGGATTCTAACAAATTGGAAGTAGTGAACAAAGTTGAAGCATCTTCAATTCATAATCAAACTCTATCTTTTCAGGATATTGATATTAAAGGTGATTGGCATTTCTTAATGTGTTCTCTCTTACATAAAATTATAACATCACCAATTTCCATAAAAGGGTGCATCCATAATTCCACCATCTTGATACTGTTATTTTTACACTTATCTTCCAGTTTTTGTCCAATGTATGGATGTTTTATATATTTCCCTTTCTCCTGTGCATACTATTTTAATTCTCAATTGCCCTGGGAGTATTATATTTGCCAGATGGGGGTTCAAAATTTCGAGTGGCCCCAAGAATCTTAATCTATGCTGTGTAGAAATTGACCAGAATGGTTTGACATTCCCCAGGGAAGATACGTCCAAACATTTTAGAAGGTTCCCATCGGAGGCTGAAGCAGAAAGTGATCATGGGCTGTTAAGACACCAGCGATCCAATGGAAAAGGAATGAAGTTTAGTTTTTATAAGAAGAGAAGGTATATATTTAAGTAAAATAGTTTCAAATGCCAAGAAGGTCTCCCTTTCCATCCAACCAGAACAAATAGGAAACTAAAAATAAAAACCCAAAGTAACAATCACCATAATAAAATCAACCTCTCACTAGTTAACAAAGCGTTTAAATTAGTTTAAGAAAGCCAAAACGTTTACAGTGGAGAATTTTAAATATTAGAAGTTGAGATAAGTTTTACTAAAAGAGCAAGAGAAGATGGTAGGGTCTTTGACAGAAACGGGGAATGAGAAGCACGGTACAGCCCTTAGGTTCTTTTAAGGAAAAAAGGGTAGTGGGTGGGTGTGGGGAGAAAAAACAAAACAAAACAAAACAAAACAAAAAACTATGGAACAAACCTCATCAATTCTTAATTTTGCCACAATCAGATTTTTGCCAGATTATGTAGGTTACAGAAGAGGGGAAATGGACAAATAGAAATCATCTGAAAACAGAAAAGAATCTTGCTCAACGAAGGTTGTGGCAAGTCCTTTCTAGCGGACTCTGGGGATCAAGACTGACACCCTTGTCTGCTGAGAAGTTCACCGCAGGGGTTGGCCTTGCCTGCAAGCCAGGAGGGCGTCCTCCAGAAGGTCCCCAGCGGCGCTCACAGCGGTGTGCCGGGGAGTGGGCGGCACCGCGCACAGGTGGCCGCGGCTGCGCCAGCTGCGCGCCGCGCTCGCTCCGCGGGTGGGCCGCCAGGCGTCGCGCTGGAGCCGCGGTTGCCCGGGAGACCGAGCGGGGCGAGTGGGCGGCGCGGAGCTGAGTGGAGCCGGGCTGCTGCTGAACTAGCTGGGCGAGAGTTGGGGGGGGAGTGGCTCCCCCGGCGGCGCGGCGGGCCGTCGGGTCCTGGGGCAGCGCGAGGTGGCCGCGGCGCTGCGGGACGAGGCCCGCGAGCCGGGGACGCTCCTGGTCGCAGCTCAGCGTCTGCGGAGCGGGGCAAGGCGCGGGAGCTGCACTTGTCTCGGCTGCGCGTCCCACGGTCCCGGCCCGGCCGGGCGGACCCGGCTGCCCCGAGAGCGCCGAGAGCCTGGCCCGCGTCTCCGCCTTCGCGACGAGGACCCGGGCGGGCGTTGAGCGCGCTCCCCGCGGCCCCGGAATGACTTCTCCGGGCTCTCCGCTGGCGCCTCTGCTGCTCCTCTCTCTGCACGGTGAGTAGCCTGAGCCCTCTGCTCCCGGTGGGGCCGGGCTGGGCCGGCGGGCCCGGGGTGACCTGTGCTAGGTCCTGCGAACCCAACTTTGCCAGGGGCCATATTCGCCCACCCTCACCGCTGCTGTCCCGCCTGCGCCCCCGTCCCCCCTCCCCCTCCGAGCTTCTCAGGTGTCCCAGATCCTAGAGGTAACTGCACCCGCTTCTCGGTTTCCGCGGATCCCGGACCTGCTTCTGACCCCGCTGTGCTTTTTAGATAACCACTCCCGCACTTACTGGGTCCAGGGAGAAACAGTATTTGGAGTCAGTTTCCGTTATCTGGCGGCTCCAGGAAAAACAGAGGTGCCTTTAAAATAAATGAGAAAACTTTAAATTGTAGCTTTATCATAACCTTTAACAAGCATATGCAGGTTTGACTGAAAATGTGATCTTTACTTTAAAAATAACTATACAGTGTGCTACACTGTGTTCGAAAACAATATAGTTTTTGTACTCTAGCTTCTTCCCCAAAGCATTTAAATTGGCTTACAGAAATACAGAGTGTAACAGTATTAGAACAAAAAGACTAAATGTGTGCTTAATTTTTAAATGGTTTTTTAAAAAAAGCTATTTCATTTTCTACTCTCTATTTAATCTTTTTTACATTTTATTGTCTATGAATAGTCATCATATTTAATCTGATTTTTCACCTTATACTGTGCTTTTTTCTTTTGTGAGTGCACTGTCCTTGGGATGTTTTCTGTCCCGTTTAATTGATGAGATTTATTGAGATTTATTCTAAAGGTTTTACTTAAAGAGCAGGTTCAGTGATTTATGGAATATTGTGGTTAAACTTGTTTGTTTCTGGAGATACCAATATGTTTCCCATAGTTTTGCGGCCTTATTTGAACTGATAATGTACCCATGGATCTTGAAGTAACTTCATTTTAGTCGACTTAAATTGTTCAAATTTATTTAGTAGGGGAGAAAGGAATACAACATTTTGTATACTTTTTCCATAAATGCCAGTGAAGGAAATCATCAAAATTGCAGGCAACTTTATTGGAGTTCAGTAGGTATATTTTTGGTGATGATGTGTAGACAATAATTAAGTGACATGAGTATGTGCTTCCAAATTAATTTTGTCTGGTTGCCCATTTGAAGTGGCTGGCATTTTTCTCTGTCCTACTTCTTTCAAGTGTGAAATAATTAGAGTAAATGAGCTTTTTTTTTTTTTTTTTTTTACAATTTCTTGGTTTTAACTGAAAAATGGTATAAATATTATTATAAGAGATGCTGCAATTTTGGTAAAAATAATTTGTTCTTAACCTTCATCTATTATAATAAATGCTGCTCTTTTTGTAGATGCTGCTCTTTTTGTAAATTTGTGTATAGTCTGTTTTTGAATTATTAGGCAGTACTTTTCAAGAGTTGATGTAATTTGCAGAAGCAACCTTACAAGGTCATCTGATTTGTTTCCTTTCCTTCAGCAGAACTATTCCTCAGCTGTCCTAGGGTGTTTTTAAAGACTTCCAAGGACAACTCAGCCTTCATGATAATCTGTTTTGTAGAAGTACTTTTCACCCTCAGAAATGAATAATAACGTTCATTTGTTCAACATACGTTTACTGAGCTGCCTTCTGAATTTGGGTGTCTGGTGGGGAGGGATGGTGGAGGACAAAGATGCATAAGAGATTGCAGCCCATAAGGAGTCTGCTGTTTTAAAACAGGCTGTAAGCATGTAAAATGATTAACGATACAGGAATGGATTTTGAGTACCATTTATTATTGGTGATATCAAGGAAGACTTGATAGAAAAGTTTACTTTTGATCCGAACTTTGAGTGGGATTTGAATTGGCTGACATGTGAGTGGTTGGGCCTTCTTTCCAAGTCAAAGAAACAGCCTGGGCGAAGGCTATGAAATGGAAAGTGCAGGGGCATATTCTTGAAAGGCCAAGTGTCTAGCTGCTAGAGCAGGAGATGTGTGGAAAGGAGAAAGGGCTAAAAAAGCAGTAAAACAATAGTAGAGAGCCTTGAATGTTGAATTTGGGATTTATTCAGGAGGCCATGGGAGGGCCACTGTTACTCAGTTTCCTTAAGATGGGGAGGGGTGGTGGGTGACCAGCTGTTGTGTGCATCCTTGTGCCTAGTGTAACAGTCTCCTAGAGAATACCATGTCCTCACTGCCATTAAGTTGAAGTTAAAGGCAAAGTTGTTTTGAATGAATTAGGGCCCAGCCCTTGGTCTTAGAATGATAGGAAGGGGTGGAAACCTGAATGAAGTGGCTTCGTTATGAAGGAGGAAAAGAAATGGAATGCTAAGTAGGTAATCATTGTAGCATTGGCTACTACCAAGTCTTGATGCATGAAAGGTAGACATAGAGAGTCTCTTACATTTTTGAAAGAAAATGGTTGTCAAGAGATTTCTGTTTTTATTTTTGTTTGACTTTCTGTGGAGTAATTTCAAAGGGAACTTGAACTGAAAAGTTGACTTCTGTATAGTTCTATCAATAGGTTAGATATATCTGAAGTGTTTTTTGTGCTACTTGTGATTCCTTGAAATAGCAGATAACTTTCCAGCATCTGAGAAAATCTATAAAAAGGAAAGATCACATAAAAATGAAATGAAAATGAAAAGAATTATGAGCCTAAATGTTAACATTCTGAAAAAAGTCTTGCGAACTTTGGTTTCTTAGCTCTAACTTGAATTATGTAACTGCTTTGGCAGGATTCACTTTTTAGTAAAAAACCTGTAGTTTGACCTACATGAAAGGTGGCAGCCACTGGGTGAAAACTTTAGAGAAATTAAGCTTAATCCAATGTATTTTCAATGTGGACTATTCTGGAAGGAATTTAAACATTAAATCACCAAGCGCTTCTAAAATGTTATGCTTAGGATGGTTGTCAGACTCAAGGTAATGATGCAATGGGTAAAGACTTTTCCCCCCAGTAACAGTATGTGGCACATTTTCAAATGTGTTTTCGCACTTTGATAGTGGAAGCATTTATAATGAAAAGTCTCATTTGGATCTTCATACTTAAACCATGTGATTTAGTGCCAAACAAGGTGATGTGCTGGGACACAAGATTATTTAATTGCAATGAGTTCTACAGAACAAGGGACTAGAAATACTAGCTGGTTTGGAGGAAATCGTGGTACTCCCACTGAAATTCTCATCTACATTAGTTCATTTAGAATAGGGATTCTGAATTTATGTTATCTATAGTAGTGATATTTGAGGCAATTGGAGGTAGGATTGCTGCATTTCTGGTAGTCCCCTCACTTCAAGTACCCCCCCTCTTTTGTTTGGTAAGGACTGTCTGGCACACATAAATCTCACCCTTGCATTTTGAGAAGGTCCCTTAGACCATCTGGAGGCTCTAATATCCTTCTTCAATTATAATTGAAAGTTACTGGTTTCAGAGGGGTTGTCAGTTCTTGGGTGGTGTTCAAAACACCATCTGATTTGAGCTGAATTTGGTCTTAAAAGTGGAAAGTTAATTAGTTACTTATTAGTTAAGCCGATTTACCTAAACTGTGGAAGGATTTTTTTTTTTCTTTCTATTAAAGTTTGGGTAATTGATTCCCTCTGTACCTGGTTTCCTACCACCTAAGAAAGGGTAGTTTACATTTGTGAGGATTTAAAAAAAAAAGACATGAAGTCAGCCAAAGAAAATCTGTTTCCTAATTTCACAAATGATAGACTCAGCAGTTGATCTGATACCAGTTCATTCTTTACCATCGCCGGATAGATACCACAGAGGTCCTCTATGGTGGGACTCTGCCTCACATATGGATTATAGGAAGAGCATATTTTAGCAAATATCATTACAATTTTTATGTTTATAAAAAAGGATTAAAAATACAAATTTGGGAGGCGCCTGGGTGGCTCAGTGGGTTAAAGCCTCTGCCTTCAGCTCAGGTCATGATCCTAGGGTCCTGGGATCGAGCTCCAACATGGGGCTCTCTGCTCGGCAGGGAGCCTGCTTCCTCCTCTCTCTCTGCCTGCTTCTCTGTCTACTTGTGATCTCTGTCTGCCAAATAAATAAATAAAATCTTAAAAAAAAATACAAATTTGCTGATGTGAAACAAAAAGGTCTGTCCAATAAAAAAAAAATTCTTAGAGGATGTATACTTACTGGTTTCCTTTCATTTAGCATTTTGATCTTGAGAGAGGTAACAAACTGACAGTATTAGATGCATACTTTTACTTTAGAAAAGCTTTGCCAGTAAAGAAGTTGAGACCCCAGAAGCAATGAATTCAGGAAATTCTTGTACTCCGTAGAGTTTTTCGGAAGAATCTTCAGAGAATTAGTTTAAAATCAGCAGCTATGAATGATAGTGGATTGGGATTTAGGGTTGGAAATTCAATGCTGTTTTTTCATCAAGTGTCACAACTGTGTAATAACACAGTGTGACATTGTGAATATAACTCAAGTAGAGTGGGACCACTCCTAGACCAGTCTTAAAAGACTAATTAATCCAATATTTTTAAAAACTGGAAAGAGGTTTAAATTTTTTCTGAAGTCTGTTGAAGGTCACATCCATGGAAATTTTAACAAATGTCCTAGTTTAGAGAGCCCCTCGCCCACTTGTGTCTAAAGTCTCTCCCTGTTGACAGCAGTTGCTCATGTGAAAACATCCCTGCTACCCCAGAGTTTCTTCCAGCTAGGATTCATTCCCTGTGGACCATCCTCTCAGTCTGCAGTGATGTTCGTATCTTCTGAAATGTCAGATGTCTTCTACTAATCATAGCTCCATCCTTCATCATGTACTCAGAGATGCCTTAAGTAACATCAGACATCTTTTATAATACTTCATCTTTGGTTCCTTGTACCAGGTCCATCACTACCTGTTATGCAACTTCTGTCAGCTCCACAGATCAGGATCATTTGCCAGAACACAAAATACATGGCAAAAAGTGAGGGTGAAGTATAGTAAACATCACTTGTTGCAGAACACATTTCAGTCAGGCTAACATTTTAGGCTTTCATTGGTTAAGAAAGCTTATAGTGTATTTCACTTAAGCATATTGCCTCTGTGTAAGTGCAAACTGACGTAGATTTAAGACAGTCTGCTTGTTAGCCAAGACTCTAGACAGTATGCACACTCTTTATCATAGAAAACAAATTGAGGTTTGCTGGAAGGGAGGGGATTGGAGGGATGGGGTAACTGGGTGGTGGACATTGGGAAGGGTATGTGTTTTAATGAGCACTGGGCATTATATAAGACTGATGAATCACAGCCCTGTACCCCTGAAACAAATAATACATTATATGTTAATGAATTAAATTTAAAAAAAAATATTCTCTTAAGTACATTTTAGAATGATCCAAGATTTCTTGCTTAAAGGATTTCAGTGTTTCCATGTTGCTTATTGAATTAAGTAAAAACTCTTCATCATGGGGGAAAAAATGGAAGATATAGTACCTACGTCATCTGGCTATCATGAGACTCATGTAAGATAAAGTTTCAATAAATATTACTGTCATTACTCCCATTTTATGAAAGAAGAAAAAAAGTATGCAGAACATGTAAAAATGTGTTAACAGTGTATGGCAAAGATTCTCAAACTTTTGGCCTTAAGATTATTGGGACCTTAAAGATTATTGAGGACCACAAAGAGTTTTTGTTTATGTGGATTATATCTACCAATATTTACCATATTAAAAACTAAAAGTAAGAATGTTTAAAAATATTTATTAATCAATTTAAAAACAACAAGAAGTCCATTGTATATTGACATAAGTAATATATTTTTGCAAAAAGTGAGAATTTTTGCCCAAACCAAAAAATATTAGCAAGAAGAGTGGCATGTTGTTCATTTTTGGAAATCTTTTTAATGTCTGACTTATTTAGATGACAGTGGGATTCCCCTATCTGCTTCTGTGTTCAATTTATTATGATGTATTTCTCTGGTTAAAATATATGAAGAATATCAGGCCTGACACAGATAGGTAGTTAGAGGAGGAAGGGGGTATTTTGATAGCATTTTCAAATAATTTTGGATATTCTTTGATATTTACCAAAACTAAAAAGGTAGTAGTTTCTTAAAGATTGGTTACCATGCAAAATTAGAAACTATATCAATAAACATTTCTTGCTCTATTATTTTAAAATCCACTGGTGGGTGCCTGAGTGGCTCAGTGGGTTAAGCCTCTGCCTTCAGCTCAGGCCCTGATCTCAGGATCCTGGGATCGAGCCCTGCATCGGGCTCTCTGCTCAGCAGGGAGCCTGCTTCCCCTCTCTCTCTGCCTACTTGTGATCTCCCTCTGTCAAAATAAATAAATAGAACTCTTAAAAAAAATCCATTGGTATATATTGCAACTTGAGTATGATTTTTTGGTACATGATTTTTTGGTACACTGCATGATTTTTTGGTACACTGTGCATTGATAATTTCGAAAGTATTGGTTCCTCAATACAGATTTTTACAAATGTTGACATACATTGAATTGTATAATATAAACACATCACATTTGTTAATATCACCACTGATCTTATCAAAAGTGTGTTTAAGTCTTGGAAAACTGTTAAGCTGCAGTGGCAGATACAGGTTTTGTAAAATTTTAATATTTCCCCAAATTTTATTATTGGGAACAGATAACTGTCAGTTATTTCCCTGGAAGAGATAGTCTTATTTTGTTCAATTTGGAGAAAATGCCTGCCACATACCTAAGTCTGAATAATTGTAGTCTGTAGGTTGTTCTTTCAAGTAAAAATGCTGATCCACGAAACCAGCAACTAGTTCATTTAGCTTTGTGCTCACGGAGTCATGCCAGTGCTCTTCCCGGGACAGCTATTATGCTTCGGTCTGCAGCATACGTGACCGATGGTTCATGCTGCCCATTTTGTCACGCAGGATATTATAAGAGGTCAAGATTTAATAAAATTACTGTTACTGCTTCATCAAAGGCATTCTTCAGTGAAACTGGATTGTCCGTTTTCATGGGAGCCTGTGATGTGGAGGCCCGCGAGGAGAGTTCAGTGCCCGCACCCAGAGGGCCGTAAGGCCCGGTGTTTCACTCACTGCTATGTCTGCACCGTCAGCGCAAGTGTCAACACAGGCACAAGCACATGGCAGTTTACCATCATTAAAAAAATAGCTTTTACCTCACCGATTTTCTGGAAGGATCTTGGAGCCCTGTTGGGTTCACAGACTGTATGAAACTCTGGTGTTACTATAGTGGAATGTTAGTTTCCTCCTTCCTTCCTTCCTTCCTTTCTTTCTTTGTTTTTGAGAATTGTTTTTGAGACAGCCCATAATTATTGCATACTATGTAAGATGGTATTAAGTGAAGTATGCATATATTATTTAAGCATAATAAGCTCATTTAAAATTCTTTATTTGTGTATTTTATATATGTTTTTAATTACAGAAGTAACATATCTTAGGCATAAAAAAATCAAACAATGCAGAAGTGTTTAAGAATTGACTCACCCTGCCTCCACCCACCAAATTTTCTGGTTTTGCTGTGCATTGTTCCAGACATTTTTGTAATGACAAAGTCTGCATGTACATGTACTTTTTTTTTTCTTTAGTGAGGATCTTTATGGGTCACACAGAGGACCAGTCATTTACATTTTTTTGGAGCTTTTGTTTACCCTTTATCTAGAATCTAGTTTCAAAATTCAATTATGTGGGACGCCTGGGTGGCTCAGTTGGTTAAGCGGCTGCCTTCGGCTCAGGTCATGATCCCAGCGTCCTGGGATCGAGTCCCACATCGGGCTCCTTGCTCATCAGGGAGCCTGCTTCTCCCTCTGCCTCTGCCTGCCGTTCTGTCTGCTTGTGCTCGCTCTCTCTCCCTCTCTCTCTCTGACAAGTAAATAAATAAAATCTTAAAAAAAAAATCAATTATGTTTGAATGTATTTAGAAGGAAAATTATCATAGCCACTAGGTAGAAAGTGTGTGTGTAGGAGTGTGTGTGTGTATTTTGTATGTGACTAACAACCGCCATGCCACCAGAAAATTTTTCAGGAGTTACTCATTTTGTGTTTTAAGTCAATTTTATTGAAATATAATTAACTATTTAATTAACTATATAACTGACTAATTAACTATAAGATGCTCCTATTTTCAGTATAATATTATATAATTTTGATAAATTTATGCACTTGTGTAAGCAGAGTCAAATGTAGAAATTTCCATCACTGAAAAGTTCCCTCATCTGCCTTTGCAGTTAAGTCCTTTGCTCTTGGGTCTGTCAAATGTCAGTTTGTTTCTGTAAGTATACATTAATTTTGACTTTTTAAAATTATGTTACGTTAGTCACCATACAATACATCATTAGTTTTTGATGTGGTGTTCCGAGATTCATTTTTAACATATTCATTTTTACGTATAACACCCAGTGCTCCATGCAATATGTGCCCTCCTTAATACCACCACCAGGCTCACCCATCCCCCCTGTAAAGTAACTCACCGTCCTCTCTAAAATCCTCAGTTTGTTCCTCGGAATTGATAGTCTCTCATGGTTCATCTCCCCCTCTGATTTCCCCCCTTCACTTTCCCTTTCCTTCTCCTAATGTCCTCCCTGTTATTCCTTATGCTCCACAAGTTAGTGAAACCATATGATAATTGACTTTCTCTGCATGATTTATTTCACTCAGCATAATTTCCTCCAGTCCCAGCCATGTTGATGCAAAAGTTGGGTATTCATCCTTTCTGATGGCTGAGTAATATTCCATTGTATGTATGGACCACATCTTTATCCATTCGTCTGCTGAAGGGCATCTTGGCTCTTTCTACAGTTTGACTATTGTGGACATTGCTGCTATGAACATTGGGGTATAGATGGCCCTTCTTTTCACTCCCTTTGTATCTTTGGGGTAGATACCCAGTAGTGCAATTGCTGGGTCATAAGGTAGCTCTACCATTACTTTTTTGAGGAATCTCCACACTGTTTTCCAAATCAAAACCACATTGAGATGCCACCTTACACCATAGAATGCCAAAACTTAGCCAGGCAAAAAACATCAAATGTTGGCGAGGATGTGGAGAAAGGGGAACCCTCTTATACTATTGGTGGGAATGTAAGTTGGTGCAGCCACTTTGGAAAACAGTGGGAGATTCCTCAGAAAACTAATTCTGACTGTTTTAACTTACATAAATGAAATCACATTATTTATGCTTGAAAAGTACAGACTTCAGGTTTTTTATTAAAAAGATCCATGTTCATTTTAAGTTAAACAAAACAAAGCAGGAGAAAGGAATATTTCAACATATCATTCCAAACCACGCCACCCAGAATGTCCATTTTAATATTTGATGATTATGATTTGTTTCTTGATAAATCTAGATAATTACTATCATTTAGAATTGTTTAAGTGCTTACTTTGTTCTCTGAATTAGTACCTGTTTTCACTGCCTATTTCTATCCAAATTGAAGGATAATTTGTATATATACGTATGTTACTGGTCAAAATGTCTTTCCTAGAATTTGTTAGAAATTACTCCATATTTTCTGGCATTGACTGTTGCTGTGCTGAAGTCTGAAATCAGTCTAGATTTAATTTTTCTCTCTTGAGAGTGATTTACTTTTTGTATCTGGATGTCAAAAGCCTTCCTTTATCTTTATAGTTCGATAGGTTAGCCATAATTTATAGTGGTATGCTTGTTTTTATGAGTTTTTTTTTTTTTTTTCTGTGAGATATTGCATCTTTTCAATCTGCCTGCTCACTTCTTCCTGAATTTCAGATCTATTTTCCTGTATTACATTTCTGGATATTTCCATATCTGATCTTATCTTATACTACCTATATATTATTTTTACCTCTTCTAGATAATTTTATTTTTAAAATTTTTAATTCAGCTTTAACTAAACCCAGTTCACTTATTTTCTCATATTTAAAAAAAAAGAAATAATGTCATAAGTATCATTCTATAACTTATTTGTGAAACATACCAATTTAACAAGGGTATTTTTCCATCTGTTACATGGAGCTTCCTCATTCTTTTTGATAATCATTCAGTATATCATAGCACCTATATGCTGTATATTTAACTATTTCCCCATTTTTGGACATTTATGTTGTTCTGGATATTTTTTTAAGTAAGCACATGCCCAGTGTGGAGCCCAGTTTGGAGCGTGAACTCATGACCCCTGAGATCAAGACCCGAGCTGGTATCAAGAGTTGGACATACAGCTGCCCGAGCTACCCAGGCACCCCTATTTCTGATTTTTTTATATTAATGATGTTGTACTGAACATCTTTGTACATATAAATTTAATAAAATTACACATTTCTGAAGGGTCTGACATAAAGTCTGGCATTAAAAAAAAAATGCTTGGTTAGTGGCAGTTACTGTTACAAGGATTGGTCATCTCCAACTTGAGTCAGAAGGTAAAAGAGTTCTGTATAGGGAGTACCAACAGGAGATGTGGCCTGGGACACATTGTACAATTCTCCAGGCTTGCTTTCATTTACAAAATGAAGGAGCTGGATGAGGTAATCTCTTGTTCCTTTCCAGCTCTGTAATCTCATGATTCTTTGACTTGGCATCCAAGTATTAAGAATATTGGTATAAAATAAGTTGTAGAGACTATATGGCTAGTTTTTTTTTTTTTTTAAAGATTTTTTTATTTATTTATTTGACAGATAGAGATCACAAGCAGGCAGAGAGGCAGGCAGAGAGAGAGGAGGAAGCAGGCTCCCTGCTGAGCAGAGAGCCCGAGGCGGGGCTCGATCCCAGGACCCTGAGATCATGACCTGAGCCGAAGGCAGCGGCTCAACCCACTGAGCCACCCAGGCGCCCCTATATGGCTAGTTTTAACATATTTACAAGACTTATAAGATTTCCAAACTTACAGATTTTCAACACTTGCCCTATTTTAGGACAAGTTGCTTGACTTTCCTCTCCTTTTCTCTCATCAATATAATGAGACTTTCTTTAATTCTAGGAATTAAAACCATCCTTATCTATTGTGGAAAGATAAAAAGTGGTTTCAAATATAAAGACTCTTATTTTTAAATTGATTTTTTTTACTATGTACATAATTATTCTCTTAAATCCTTTATATCATAGATCTTATATGTGTCAGGAGAGGGTCAGTGATAAGCAGACTATAAATATGACAGAAATCTTTTTACCACAATCACTATATTCTGGTCTTTTATCTTGATTTCTAAGACTTTTTTCTTCCTTTCTCTCATAAATTCTTTTCTTTGTCTAAATTTTATCTGTATGAGGTTACATGACAAATACAGATATTTTCCTAGTACTGCTGTTGATTGAAAAGCCTGTGAACTTTTTTACAAAGATTTGATTGATTGATTGATTGATTTAGCGTGCTCCAGTGGGAGGAAGGGCAGAGGGAGAGGGAGAGAGAAGGGCTTGATCTCATGACCCTGACATCATGACCTGAACTGAAACTAAGAGTTGAAAGCTCCACTGACAGAGCCACCCAGGCACCCCAAGTCTGTGAACTTTAAAAAACAAAAACAAAAACAAAACCCAGGGAGTTTTAGTTAGGAAGATAGTGGTACTTAATGGAAAGCTTTGGGGGGTGTGGTTAGGGGATGTCTGGATTCTGACTCAAGGTCTTATGTCATTGATGGTGTTTCCCAGCTCTTTTCTTTGCATTTTTATGAAAGAGGATTTTTTATACAAAGCCAGGTGGTCTCCAAAATTGACAAAAGTTAGTCACATTGGCAGAATTTTCAAAATAATCCAGAGATTCATAAACTCAATGCCTACTATGTTGTCTTAGTAAGTATAGTTTGTTTTCAGATCGTTAAATTATTCCGAAATAGTTATAGCAACTTAAACATGATTCATTTTCATGAATGTATTTTCTGAAATTGTGATTTTTAATGCTTCTTAATTCATGATTTCAGTGTCCTCAGAGCAAGGCATGTTTTTAGTTGGCCTTTGATCAATCTGTATTTCTGGTTTCCATCTCAACATTTATACTTCTTTGGACAAATTAATTGCTCTCCTCCCACCCCACCCCACCCCACCCCTTCTTCGCTGGTTCCTTCCAGTTTAAGGGGTTTTCTTTCTCATTAATAAGAACGTGTAAGGTTGTGAGCCACGGGGACCTGGACCAGCACGGTCTCTTAGAGGCTTTAATTCCATAATGTCCTTGATCTGAGGAAGCGGCTCAGTAATCTCTTCACAATTTCCATGACCAAGCCATCTGCCTGCATTAAAATAAATCAAATCTGCTTACTCCTTCAATGTCTAACAAATATTCTATAAACTGATGATGAAGACCATGAACACAAAAATAATTTGCAGTCTTGAGCACTTCCTCTGAATTCTCAGCTCAGATTCTCTTGACATAGTGGAAGTTGGCACTTCTCTTTGACTTGAGTAAGGGTAGTGGAGACTTTTCCCTTACTCCTTTGATTACTGTTATCCCAAGCATGGTGGGGAAACTAATTCAGCTTTTCCACATCGAGATTAACCTTCACAAGCCTTTCCTTGCCCTTCTGCTTCATATGTAATAGCTAATTAGGTAAACATGTGTGTGTGTGTGGGGGGTGGGACACACGCTGCTGCTCTTGGGCAGATTTGGGAATCTGTGTGGACCGTGGCGACACAGTGCTGTACACATGTGTGATCCCGCGGCCCGTTCCTATGCAAAATAGTTTATTTTTCATATCTGAAAACTCCCAAATCTTGAGAATATTTCTTCTTAGTTTTCTTAACTTCACTCTCCTTTCTTTTCTCTCCACCCTCGAGATTTTTTACCCTTATCATTTTAAGTTCACGTTGTTCTGCCAGTTTTCTGGCTGATGTTTCCTTCACCTCTCTTCGCTTTGATCCACTTTTGCTTTTCTGCAAGGTTGCTTTTCTGTCAAACACTGCTTTCATCATATTCCTTTCCTCCAACAACCAAAACAACACAAACTCAAAACACCTTAAAGGAGAAATTCCAAAGTTTTCCTAATATCCTCTGTGCCCTCTGGCTTTCTGCTCTTCCCCACCTAGCATGTTCCCAGTGCCCTTTGCCACTCTGGTCCTGTCTGCCTCTTCTGTTTTGTTGCCCACATTTCCCAACCTCTGCTGGTGGATCTTTATTTTTATTTTTTTTTAATTAACATATAATGTATTATTTGTTTCAGGGGTACAGGTCTGTGAATCATCAGTCTTAGACAGTTCACAGCACTCACCATAGCACATACCCTCCCCAACGTCCATCCCCCAGCCACCCTATCCCTTCCCCACCTCCCTCCCCAGCACTGCTCAGTTTGTTTCCTGAGATTAAGAGTCTCTTAGGGTTTGTCCCCCCACCCCCCGCCCCATCTCGTTTCATTTTCCCTCCCTACCCCCCACGACCCCTTGCCCTGCCTCTCAGATTCCTCATATCAGAGAGATCATATGATAATTGTCTTTCTCCAATTGACTTATTTCGTGTTTTGCTGGTGGATCTGAAACCCCTCACCTCCTTCTCTTGAAAGCCATATTCCTGCCCTTCCAGGCCCAGCTCCAGCCTGGTCCCTCACACTGTGGCCTAACCCCTCTGTAGGGGATCCTTTCCTCTCATGGTCTGTGAAGGCAGAACAGCCTGCGCTGCCCACCTGGTAGGTAGCGCCTCCAGCCGTGCCTCGTTCTCTCACACTTGTTGCAAGCTCCAAAGGATGAGCGCTCTGTGCCTGCACATGGTAGGCGATTGCTTTGTCGAGTGAATGGGTAAATGTGAAATCTCTGCTTTCAGTGCCTTTTATCTTATATTACGTTACGGACAATCCAGTTCTCTCATTTCACAGGCAAAGAATTGAAATTCCATTTATGAAATTGAGATATGCCTGTAAATTTAAAATTTTTTTCCTAGAGTATAGGCATTTCTCATTTTCAAAGAATGAAAAAAAAGACAGATTCTTTAATGTTGTGGACTGAATTTGCATTCATGTGTGCTCTCATTTTGAAAAGGTTAATAGTTTCTTAGCCTTTTCCTTTACATGAGCTAAGTTTACAGTAGCTTCCCACTATCTGGTAACATGTTCCTGCTGCCTTTCTCTAATTCATACTTTGTTCATCCCACTGAAAAGCAGGGACTTATATTCAGTCAGTTTTTTCTTTGGTTATGATATATTTCAAAGTTGCTATATTTACTAGAAAAGGCAATAGTGACAGGGACTAAATTTTTTAAAAAGTGTAATATACACACAAAATAGTGTAAAAATCTTGAGAGTACTACTTAATGAGTTATTGTGAGTGGATGTACTTGTGTAACCAATGACAGCATTGCCCACTCCCTGTAGACTCCCAGTGCCCCCTCAATCACCCTAGCATCCCCTGCTCCCCAAAGGTAGCCAGTTTTTGACTTCTAACACTGAAAATTAGTTGGCTTGTTTAAGAAATTTATGTAAATAGGATCATCCATATTCATTATGCATTCTTTTGCATCTGGCTCTTAAAATGCAACATTGTTTATGAGGTTTGTGCATATTATGTGTAGCTGTGTTTTCTTCACCTTCATTATGGTATAGACCTTCTTCCTATGAATGTACCATGGTGTCCACTTAGCCATCCCACTGCTGATAGACATTTGGGTTTTCTTCACTTTGGGCCTATAATGAATAAGGCTGAAGTGAACGTGCTTGGACATGTATGGCTTTGATGCAAATTAGAGTGCCTTTCTGTCAGGTGTACACCTAGGAAACAAACTGCGTATTCATCTTCAATAGGTACTGCCATTTTCCCCAAAGTGTTGTGTTGATCTTTATGCCTGTTAGCAGTGTTTGAACGTTGTTTCCTCCACAACCTTGTGAACACAAGCTATTAGATCTATTTAACTTGAGCCATTATGACGGATGAATAAGGGTATCTCATTGTGTGTGTGTATGTGTGTGTGTTTGTAAGTGTTTTGCTCTTCCTTGATTACTGATGAGGTTGCTCACCATTTCCCCTTTTTGGCCATTTAGGTATCCTCCTATGTAAATTGTCTGCTCAAGTCTTGCTGTTTTTTTTTTGTTTTGTTTTGTTTTTTTTTTTCTTTATAGCTTTATTGAGATATTATTCACATGCTATATAATTTACCCATTTAAAGTGTACAGTTCGGGCGCCTGGGTGGCTCAGTGGGTTAAAGCCTCTGCCTTCGGCTCAGGTCATGATCCCAGGGTCCTGGGATCGAGCCCCGCATCGGGCTCTCTGCTCAGCAGGGAGCCTGCTTCCCCCTCTCTCTCTGCCTGCCTCTCTGCCTACTTGTGATCTCTCTCTCTGTCAAATAAATAAATAAAATCTTAAAAAAAAAATAAAGTGTACAATTCAGTGGTTTTTGGTATATTACATTATTTATTTTATAATTCAATGGTTTGGGCATAATGTGTCATTAATTTTTAATAATCATAGTAATAATAATAATAACATAAAATTAGCTATTTTAACCATTTTTAAGTGTACAAATCAGTGGCATTAAGCATCACAATGTTGTGCAAATATCATCACCATTTCCAAAGCCTTTTCATCACTTCAAACAGAAACCTTATAAATAAGCAGTAACTCTCTGTTTTCCTCTTCCCCCAGCCACTGGTAAGGTCCAGTCTACTTATATTTCTATGAATTTTCCTATTCTGGGTACCTCACATAGGTGGAATCATACAGTATTTATTCTTTTGTGACTGGCTAATTTCACTTAGCATAATGTTTTCAAGAGTCATTCACATGATAGCATGTGAATCAGAACTTCGTAAAATCTTATGGCTGAATAATATTTCATTGTTATGTATATATATATACACACCACATTTTGTTTATCCATTTATCTGTTGATGAACATTTGGTTTTTGTCAGTTTTTATTTATTTTAAAAGATTTATTTATTAGAGAGAGAGAGAGAGAGAGAGAAAGACGTGGGTGGAGAGGCAGAGGCAGAGGGAGAGAATCTCAAACAGACCCCTTGCTCAACTCAGAGCCCCACTTGGGGCTTGATTCCAGGACCCTGAGATCAAGACCTGAGCTGAAATCAAGAGTCTGATGCTTAACTGACTGAGCCACCCAGGTTCACTTGCCAGTTTTTAAAATTGGAGAGTCTGTGTGTCTTTTTTTCTCCCTAATTTGTACAGGTTTTAAAATGTTTGTCATATTAGTGGCACTCTGTTGGTTACATGTATTGCAAAAATCTTCTTTTACCCTGTGACTTGTCTTTTCACTCTCTTATTTTGGTGTCTTTTAAAGAACAGTTCTTGATTTTAATTAGTGCAGTGTTATCAATTTTTCCTTTTTGACTAGCACTTTCTGTGCCTTGGCTAAGAATTTGTTGCCTGTCCCAATGTTGTTAGGATATTCTTTGTTTTCTTCTAGAAGCTATGCTGTTTGCCCTTTATATTTTGAACTACAGTCCATCCAGAATGATCTTTTGGCTGTGTGATGAGGTTTGGGAGCCAGGGGTTAAAACTTGTGGTGGTGGTTTACCCATTTATGTTTATGTCCAGTCTTTTTGCTTACATAAGCTCTTTGATACGGTCTTATGTTTCATATTACCTTCAGGGTCTAGTACAATGCCTTGCACATGGTAAGTGATGAATAAATGCTTACTAATACCAGTCAATCCAGAAACACTCACTTCCCAAAATACTCAAGGGACCCAATCAGAAGGCTGTGAAATCTGACTTTGTTTGTAAATAGTATTCATTTCCTTTTTTTTTTTTTAAGATTTTATTTATTTATTTGACAGAGAGAGATCACAAGTAGGCAGAGAGGCAGGCAGAGAGAGGGGGGGAAGCAGGCGCCCTGCTGAGCAGAGAGCCCGATGCAGGGCTTGATCCCAGGACCCTGAGATCATGACCTGAGCCGAAGGCAGAGGCTTAACCCACTGAGCCACCCAGGCGCCCCTCATTTCCTTTTTATAGCATTATTTTCTTCTCTCCTTTTGTTTTATTTTGTTTTTGGTCTGCTGTCTCCCTCATCTTCCCCCATTGCCTCTGCCCTGTTTATCGTCATCATCTCCTGCTTCATTAATACAATCTTCATCATCTGGAGCTGAGGTTATGCTCTGAATCTCATCATCTTCACTTTATCATTATATAGTAATTTCTTTTAAAAATAATAATTTTAGTGGTATAATAGCCTTTCCTGTTGTTGGGTACCTTGCATCATAACAGCACCACCTTACATTTATTTTCTACAAGGAATTTGAGCTTAGGGTCCAAAATGGTTTCCAGAGAAACTTTATGCAAAATTTAGTGTTGTAAAATTTGGTGTTGTATGCATTTGATTTTTTTCTCTTTCCTGAGGGAGACTATCTCAACTTCTTAAAAGTATATCCTTTCATTTTCCAATGAACTATTGAGAAACGCACTGTTTGTGTACCACTGTGGTAAGCACTGGGGGTATGTGGAGTATTTAGTATGATACCCGGTCTTGAGCTTAATACATATGTAACTATAATTAGAGTGGTAAGCGCACTTATAATTTGGAGATTTATGTGAATCCGAAGGAGTAATTGGGGAGCACTTGTCAGATCATGTGAGGAAATTGAGGTACAGCTATGTGGTAGTTAAAATGTCAGGTAGAAGAAGATATAGCCAGATAGTTAATGGTCCTGTACACTGCCTGTCTCATCTTTACCCCAACGAATTAGATCATCTTTGTTTCTTTGGTATTAAGCAGTTTTTAAGGAAAAACAAAACAGCAAAAAAACTGAAGTGTCCTTTATGCTCCAGAAATTGGGTAGAAAGATGAAAAAGGGTTGGGTCCTGTCCTCAACAAGACTCCCATCATTTAGTCTAAAAGCCAAACATGACTTAGCTCATTACGATATAGTGTGTTTCTTTAGTGGTATGAGTGAAGTGTTGTCTCCTGTTTGATTCTCATTCTTGTTTTGACCAATCCATGCCATTTCCCTGGGTGCTCTGGTTCTTGGGGTCTGCAGGTTCTGCAGCCAACCACTCTGAACATGTGCTAGAGTGATGACACAGAGGCAGTGGCAGCAGCAGGTGGAGTCTGAGGCAGTGCTCCTTGTTCCTCAGGGCCTGGCATGAAGTGGTTAAGAGACTAGGAGTGTATGTGTACTCTGCTGAGGGGAGTTACAGAGGTCTGAGGTTAGAAGGAAGAAGTCTGTGTGTTGTACATGAATTTCAAGATCAGAGACAAATGGCCAGGATCATTGTGTAAAGATGGGCACTGGAACATATTCAGCTCTGTTCCTCATTCAACATCACCACTACAACTACACCACTACAACTACCCCCTACTGGACCAGTTGTAACTTACCAGACAGGGAGTACTCAGTCAGGATACTCTAGAGCTGAATCCAGTGAAGACCCAAGCAACTTTGTGTAGATGTGATGGCTACCTCTCCTCTTTTCTTCCTTGGGATAGTTTGAGGATTCTCTCCTTCAGGCAGTCAGACACCATCTGGAAGAAAAGTAGGACATGGAGAAAGAAATCTAAAAGACTGAGCATTTATCTGAGCCATCTAAAAGAGACATGTATAAGATTACTTTAAAAGTCTGTTCAGATCATTGCATCAGTCTTAGCTGACCAGGTTGGACTAAATTCAGTTATGCCCTGACCCCTGCCACCCATCTAGATTTGGGGTGAGTTGCAGAGGTAGGAAGTAGTAAGAAGATCATATCAGTTTGAAAGATAATAGACCATGCTTTTATGCATATGCTCCTTTATCAATGAAGAAATGTAAATTTACTTAGTGGCCTCCTCTTGATAACATTAGGTTTAGATGCATGGCCAATTCTACAGAATCTAGGGGTCTCCTCTGGCCAGATGTGCCAATCTTGAGCTTTGTCCTAGTTTTCAACTTAAGCTGATGTACCAACATGGCAGCAAATGTGTAAGAAGTTGCAAGAACTATACTACAGTGGTTTATTGAATCTTGATAAATGATCTTTTCTTTTAAGAAAAGCCTCTTTATTTGCTTGATCACTTGGAGTGCTTTTTTTAAATACTTGGATTTTGGCAGGCATTTCAGTCCTGAGGTGCCCACAGTGAACTGAATGTGGTTAAACAGCTTGGAACACTGGAGTTGAATAGGCTCTGGGCACATGTGCCAAGGGGTGGCAAGCCAAGTCATCCTGCCCCTAGTGCCAGCTCTGATGAGCTTCAGTCTTGCTGCTGCCACTGCTTCTGGATCCCTCTGTAAGTCACACACATTTCTTCTGATTTTAGAGTGTCCTGAGTTTCTAGTCCGGCTGTCAAATTTCCATGAAAATTGTAGCTACAATTATTGGATATTCCCCATGTGCCATGTATTACCTGGGCATTTTATGTATATTTATTCATCAATTCCAAGACAAGTCTTGTGAGACAGATGACTGTTATCCCTGTTTCCAAGTGAGGAAATTGTGCAGTTATACAGTAGAATGAATTTCAGTACCTGGAGTTAAGTGCCTGGAAGAGTAAGACAATATGTAAAGTACCCAATACTGTGCCAGGTTCAGGCAGTCAGTAAATGGATTCTGTTTTTTCTTTTAAGCTCCGTTTGACTTTGTGGTGGTTTTGTCTCCATTCTAGGCCCTGACTGAGAAGAACTTGGGGAACATTTATATGAGCTGTGAGCAGGGCTTGTAGAGATCTTTGGAATCCTTAGCATGAAAAGATCATGGTGCCCCCCCCCCCCACTCCCGCCGTGAAACTCAGAGGGGACACTAAACTATAAAGAAAAAGCTGTTCTTTCCTTCAAGAGGACTACTTTGATCTTTGTTCTGAAATATCAGATATCAGTCAGCCTTAAAAATGTTTCCCCCTCTCTCTTCCTCCCACCACCCTTTTCCTGTCTTACTGGTGCCTTAAGTGTTTGTCTCTTTTGGGTAATACAGCTCTGGATGTAAGAGTTAAAATTTTATTTTTATTTATGTTGAATAAGTAGGCATGATAGAAGATTTGTAAGTCATCAAATTCAAATGGGAGTGATTGAAAAGTTATGTCAACAAGAAATCATGCTTTAAAGTTCTGTTCATTCAGGTGACAGGAAAGAAGTATAAATCTCTACCCCTGCCTTCACTGAGTTTATGGTTTTTGAGGAGGGAAGAGAACAAGCATTTTTTTACTGCTTCCTACCTAAAAATGCTTCATAGGCGAGCATCTGGGTGGTGCAGTCAGTTAAGTGTCCAACTTTTGGTTACAGCTCAGGTTGTGATCTCAGGGTCATGGGATCAAACCCTACGATGGGCTCCTAGCTCAGGTTGGAGTCTACTTAAGATTCTTTCTCTGCCCCCTACTCCCTGTCTCTCTGAAATAAATAAATAAATAAATACTCTATTTATCTTTAAAAAATAAAAAAAAAAAAAGTGTCCAAGTACTTGTCCTTCAGTATACATTATATGATTAAGCTTTACCACCGCCTTGCATTGTTTCCATTTTATAAACAAAGAAGAAAACAACTGATGTTTAGAAAAGTTAAAGTCAAAACTCATGCCTTTTGGTTTCTCAGATGTACTTTTTCCTGCTTCAGGGAAAGGGGAACAAGAAAATACTATTGTTTCAACTTGATATCCCCCTTCCTCCTCTTTTTTTCTGGGCCTGGAAAATAATGCTTATGGTTCTGGGGGCAGATTGGACCACGTCCCATGTGGTCTCCCCCTGAGTTTGGCTTCTTCCTCCCCTTTCTCCATAGAACATTGTTCAGAGTTTAGTCCATACCTGTTGGCTGTGACCTTCACACTCACCTGTGTGCTTAATCCCATTCTTCCTTCCTTCTCCTTGGCACTGTGCCTGGGATACAGCCAGTGCCCAATCCATGTTTGTTTCGTACATAGTTGGTGATGATTGTACAGTTCGGGCTACAAGGTCATCTGGAGTTGAGAGAGACTTTATGGAGTAGGTGGAAAGTCACAGAGTCTCCCAGCATCTGGATAGGATCTGGACTGGCCTAGTAGAGGCCTGGCACATGGGAGTGGGGAGGGGGTGGGGAACCACAGCAGAAGTGGCCACATGGAAAGTCGCATTGCTAGCTCCTATTGGGGAGTAATGTGAGTTAAATTTGGATGGCACGTTTTTTATTTCAGCTCTTTGAAACTGTCCCTAATGATATCTCTTTTCTTTTGTTTCCTCAAAATTAATTATCTTTTTGTAGCTATGGTAACTCATTTGAAGCTCTATTATGCATGTAATCTGTACACATTGAACTATGTGCTTCGGCATTCTAAACATTTTCCTGCATAGTCAATAATTCTATATTTGCAGTGTTCTCTTCCTTCTGCTAAGAATTGGCTTTTCCCTTTAGATTTCTGAAGATGATTTTAAAAAAGATTAGGAATGACAGCCCGACTAATAAATTACCACAAATGACCATCATCTTCGTTACTAACGTACATGCCATTATTTGCTTGTACTGACATATTTCTAGGCAGTTTTTACTTTGAGAAGCTTTGAACACATGACCCATACCACCCTGGTTCCCCCAATTTCTCCAGCCCAAGGGCGCATACACCTTCACTCCCGAGAGTCCCTGCACCTCCCGCCTTCCCTGTGGGACTCCTGCAGCCCCACAAGATACCCTTTGTGCCTGCCGTCTGGCTCTGGTTCAGGCACTGACTCCTCTGTGTCTGTGCCTGCTCTTGTCCCTGCTGCTGCTCAGCCTGTTGCTAACCTCCCTGGCCCAGCTTTCTTCCTGGTCTCAGACTGCTGTCTTTTATGCCTCTCTCTCTCTCTCAGAGCTCAGCACCTTCATCCCAGCTCACCTAAGTACTCTACACAGTCCCATGCCTTCCTCTCTTCTTTGGTCAGAGTGCTGTTTAACCTTTGACTTTTGCTCTTTGTCTGGAAAGAGAGGCCTGCATGCCTCTCCACGAGTGGATGCTCCGACAAGGAAAGTGCCCTAAGGCCTGGTGTGAACAGCTAAAGCCCGTCTCTTTCTTCCCCTCAGCCCTGATGCGGCCGCACTACCTTGAACATTTGTTGTTTATTCACTCAGCATTTCTCGACGGCCTGCTTGGTGGTAGACACTGTTCTAGGTACTGGGCACGCAGCAGAGGCAAGAAGAGTCTACAACATGGGAGGCGGTACAAGACGACCTCACAGGTTTCTCTTTCAGGTCCCTGCTGCTTCTTAAAATGTTTGTTCTCCTCTAAGGTACTGGTAGGCTGAGAATAATGGAACTGTCAGGGAGGAATTCTGTGAAGAACCTAGGTCTCCCGAAGTCCTGGTAAACAAGCTTTTTAAAGCTTTTGCAGCCTTATGATTTCTGGTGTGTTGTCCAGGTACGTGACAGTTTGCTAAGTGAAGTCACAGGGTCGCTGTGTTGCCGCCTGTGCTGGGTCACTGGCTTGAAATGCTTGGCGCTTTTTGGTTCTGTCGGGCCTGGTAGGTCTCACCCACGAAATCGGAACCGGCCCCCTGACCCATAGGGGTTTTGGTTCCTGTTGACCCCCTGTTGCTTAGACCACAGTACCTTGCATGGTGAAGGTATTCAGGAAAGGTTTATGGACACAGGACACCTTTATTTCTCTAGATGAGCTTTTTGGGGTTTTATTAACAGCTGCATTTAACATTTATCACCTGTAATAAACATCGTTCTAGATAATGTTTGCTTCTCTTTTTCTTTTAATGTATTTTTGTCCTTTAGATATGTAGAATTGTTTGAATCTGTTTATTTTAAAAACATTTCTAAGTTGCTTTAGTATATACTAAATATTTACTTAGCTTCCAATATATATGACTCATACAGTTTAAAGATAAATAAAAAGGCATATAAATTGATGTTTATTGATTTGCTTCTGGATTTAATGTTGATAATTTCAAACCAGAATGGGGGAGCTGCTTCTACTTAACAGAGGCTTCTCTTTGAAAATTCATGCAGCTGTCATGAAGTCCTAGAATTACAGATCTGGAAAGCACCTTCATTCTCTTGGCTTCTCTTCTTTGCTTAACTCTCTCTTCCTTCCCCTCCTGCCTCTATTCTTTCGTGTTATATAATGAGAAAGCCAGAGAGGTAGAGTCATCTTTTCAAAACTACACAGCTTTTAAGTGGCAAAGTTTGGACCAGGATCCAGGCTAAAACTCTTTCTAATAACATAAGGGAAATAATAGGGTCAAGCAATATTTCAGTTACTTTTTCTGGCTTGTACAAATTAAATTTAACCCCATTAGGGTCAAACATGATCTCTTCTGAGGGTCTTTCTCTCTCTGCCATACCCACCAGCCCCCAAAAATATTATACAAGGGCCCCCAAAAATATTATACAAGGAAATGTATACATACCATGAGTGTACACAGATGTGTATAAATAGTGGGTGTGCTTGTGTAATTGTGGTAGAGTTAGTTAAACACAATGGGGGTGTTGTGTATACTAAAAAAAAAAAAAAAAAAAAAAAATTGCATCCTCTGCCCTGAGCTACTTTTATGCTACTATAATGTCCTCAGATTCCAGACTGGATAAGATGAAACAGACAAGAAAATACTCAAATTACATTTCAGAATCTGCAGCAGCTGGAGTGAACGTCAAACAGATGGGCTTTTCCACCCTGATTATCCTAACTTCCTAAATTTAGAAATACATGCTTTAAAAAAAAATGTAAATTACCCGAGGGGGTGGTGTAGCACATGCCAGGCAGTGCTAACGAGTGCAAATAGATGTCATCTGCTGACTTAGATGAATCTCAGCTCCCACTTCTGGGTCTCTGTTATTTCATTCCCTTTAGATTTGTTGTATGTCACTGCTTTCAAGCCTCTTTTCACATATAGATTAATATTATTTTAAAATACTGAGATTTTATATACTACCTTAATCCAAAATAGTGTTTAATCTGTTTTATTACTCAAAATTCCTTCAAACTGGTGGAAAAAGATAAGAAAGAGATATTAGATGAGAAATCTCTTATATATTGCCTTTGTGACTAACTACCTGGATAAATTTGGGCAAGACACTTCTTCTACCATAAAGTGGGTAGACTAGACTCAGTGGTCTCTAATGTACCTATTAGTTATAAATTATAGTTCTTTGTTTCTATAAATTGTCTAGAATTTATTTTGTACTGTGTTGAGTCCCTAGAATCTAGCACAGTGCCTGGCACATAGTAGATGTTTAGTAAACATTGACAAAAGAATCAGTACCATCTCATATTTTCAATTTACAAAATTCATTAGGCAAATTGTTTAAGAACTAAGTGTTTTATGGCCACCCTGTCCCTAGTAGAATATACTATTTCTCTATGATATCTTATAGTTAAGTTGAAGAGATCAACAACAATCCAAGGACATAAAAAAGCAAAATCCAGATAAGTGAGGAGGTTAGTATATACATATCACCTCTCATTGGAATGTGAGCTGTATGGGGAATCACATTTTATATAAATAAATATGTTGGTAGAACAACCTTTATTCCCAAGTCACAAAGGGAAGGCAGAAATTGATCTGGAAGTCCATACCAAAGGAAGTAGAATGATCTAATTGGCAGAAGAAGTGAATCCAGAAGCTTCATCTTTGGGGATCTTGCCTCAGGAAGCGAGAGTGCAATGTGGAAGGGAGAGGGTTTGTGAGACCTACCTAGCCTTTGTGGGCAAAAAGAGTAGACAAGCAGAGTTACAGAAACATAAAATAGTCTGGGAGCTACACATATCTCTGCAGGCTCGAGGTAAAGGTTCAAGGGCAGAAGAGGTTAGAGATGGGGCAACAAGGATAGGTATACACCAAAGATCTGGACTTTTATCTGGTGAGCAGTGGGAAGCCTTCTAAGGGTTTTACAGGGAAATAACTTGCTCACCTTGGCTCTTTTAAGTAATTTGGCTTTAGTAGCAGAAAGAGGGTAGATTGGAAGTGGACCAAGAGGGAAACAGGGAGATTACCTGTTGTGCTGTTGTGCTATTTCAAGGTTATGTGAAATTCTTCCTAAATGTTGATGAAGTAAGTTTAAGTCCAAGAAGAGAGACATATTCTCAATGAATCTTTTAAAAGCTTGGCATAATCGGTTTTGCAAAAACCTCTATTGCAAAAGGTAAAGACTTATTAAAAGTATTTTCTTTTCAAAATGGGCCAAATGTGAAAAGGAAAAACATATTAAATTTGTGGTTGTTTCATTAACATATGGATAAATGTGGATTACTGAAAGGTGATTGTATTGAGATTAAAATCTAACCATTTGTGTCTGTTTGGTAGTTCTGGTATTGGTGACCTGGCTGGACCTTAGAAATCTAGATAACATGGTAAAAGAAGAAATTTCAATTTCATTTAAATTGTCGTCAATTGAGTGCAGACTAAACCAGGACACCTTTTGGGGAAGGATATAAATTATGAATATGTTGGGCACCTGGGTGGCTCAGTGGGTTAAGCCTCTGCCTTTGGCTCAGGTCATGATCTCAGGGTCCTGGGATCGAGTTCCGCATCAGGCTCTCCGCTTAGCAGGGAGCCTGCTTCCCCCTCTCTCTCTGCCTCTTTGCGTACTTGTGATCTCTCTCTGTGTGTCAAATAAATCAATAAAATGTTTAAAAAATTATGAATATGTTGAATAAAACATGTAAAATTGTAGTTTAGCACTTACTTGGGAATTTCATAAAGGTTTGAGAAACGTTAGAATTAATAACTCTAAGAATGGCAGACCTTTGCAGTTTCCCTTTTCTTGAATTTTCCTCGAGAGACTAACTGCTGATAGTTTGCCAGTTTCTCTGTATTTCTCAGAAGTCTCCAAGAATCTCTGACAATCTCTTGGCCTCAAGGCTCTTTATAGAGATTGTAATTAAGTTGTGTCTGACACTTCCTGGTAATGGGATCCTCTCCCACCTGTCCTGGAGTGGGGGGCTGCATCACTACCCCCCTCTTGTCTCTCCTCCTCTCCTAGACTTCCTCCCCAGTAAAGCACATTGTGCTAAGTTAGCCATGCTTAAATATAGCTCCCCACTCACTCTCTTCCCCTTCCCTGACGCCAGGCAAATTCAAAATATTCAAAAATTTGTTTTTCAAAATTAATGTTTGATTTATTTAGGGTTGCTTTTGTATGGAAATAAAACATGAATCATTTTTTAGCTGAGCTGATATAAAAACAGCTTTGGCTGACACCATGATTTTGTGCAAGGTGGTAAGATCGTGGGGTGGGGTTGCTTATGGTGAATCTGCTCATCAGACCACAGGAAAAAGTGTCCTCCAGTGGGCATTGGTAATTTTTTAAAAAATCCACTTGGAGGGGCGCCTGGGTGGCTCAGTGGGTTAAAGCCTCTGCCTTTGGCTCAGGGCGTGATCCCGGGGTCCTTGGATCAAGCCCGGCATCATCGGACTCTCTGCTCAGCAGGGAGCCTGCTTCCTCCTCTCTCTCTGCCTGCCTCTCTGCCTACTTGTGATCTCTATCTGTCAAATAAACAAAATCTTAAAAAAAAAAAAAAACAAACCCACGTGGATAAGATGCAGTTTAAGTACAAAAATCTGCATCCACTTAAAGTACATAGTTTGATAATAGTTGTACCATATCCATGAGTCCACCAGGTCAAACAAGATGCAGAACATTGCCACTATTGCCTAAAGATCACCTGTCACATTTTGCATCCTTCCCTCCCACTTCCCCCTGGTGCAGGTAACCACTGATCTACTTGCTGTTACTGTGTGTTAGTTTGCATTTTATAGAAATTTTGTACATGGAATCCCACAGTATGTTCTCTTTTGTATCTGGTTTCTTTCACTCAGCATGATGATTTTGAGATTCATCTGTGTTGCTGCATGTGTAAGTAGCTTGTTGATTTTTATTGTTGAGTAAACCCTATTGTATAGATGTGCTATAGCTTGTTTTTCCCTTCTCCTATTAAGGAGAATTTGAGTTATTTCTGGTTTAGGGACTACTATTGTATGAGTTGTTGTGTGAACACTTTTGAATTTTTTTGGTGAATAATTGTAAGTGGAATGGTTGGTGTTGAATGTTTTTAAGAAATTGTCAAACTGTTTCCAAAGTAGTTGTACTATTTTTTACCCCCATTATCAGTGTGTAAGAGTTTTAGTCTTTTCACATTGTCACCAAGACTTGGTCTGGTAAATCTGTTTAAACTTGAGTCATTCTAATGGGTGTGTAATGATTTCTGGTGGATTTTGGTTGGATTTCCTTGATGTTTAGTGATGATGAGCATCTCTTCGTGCGCTTAGTGGTTATTCATGTAATTTAATGAAGTGTTTGTTTGAACTCCATTGCCCATTTGCAAAAATGGGTTATCTTCTTACTGAGTTGTAAGACTTATTTTTATTTTCTGGATGCCATTACATTGTCAGGTATGTATTGTGAATATTTTCAGCCATTCTGTGGGTTGTGTTTTCAATGTATTAATTGCGTCTTTTGAAGAGCACATGTTTTTAATTTTGAAAAGTCCACTGTAATTTTTTTCTTTTATGCTTTGTGGCTTTTGTGTTCTAAGAAAATCCTATCCAGAAATTGCAGTATTTTCTGTTTTCATCTAGAAGTTTTATAGTTTTAGCTTGTACATTTAGGTCTGTGATCCATTCTGAATTAATTTTTTATGTGTTGTGATGTAAGGGTAGATGTTCCTTTTTTCTAAATGCAAATATCCAGTTGTTCCAATAGTTTTTGTTTAAAAAGATGTTCTTTTCCCCTATTGAATTACCTCTTATCTTTATTTCTTCCCTTCTATTTAATTTGTCTTGATCTTTTTTTTCTAACTTATTTCAGTAGAAACTTACATCACTGATTTTAGACCTTTTTCCCCCAACATAAGCATGTACAGCTATACCTTTCCTTGTAAACCCTGTTTTCCTGCATCCCACATATTTTTACATGTTGCCTTTTTCATTTGAATTTAGTGCAAAGTGTTTTATCATTTCCATTGTGATTTCTTCTTTGATCCAATAGGTTTCTTGAAAGTGTCTTATTTAATTTCCAATCACTTGGGAGTTTTCCTAGATATATTTTTGTTATTGATTTCCAACTTAATTCCTTTTTGATCAGAGAACATAGTTTGTATGTTGTCATTCTTTTAAAATTGATTGGAACTCATTGGAAAACACATGTTCACTGGGTGAATGTACCATGAGCACTTAAAAATAATGTGTATTCTTCAGGTATTAGAGGCAAGGTGGTTGATAGTGTTGCTCTGATCCTCTTTATTTCATTATTAATTTTTTGTCTAATGTTTCTATTAGTTGCTCGGAGTGGGTATTAATATTTTGTATGATTGTGGAATTACTTATTTCTCTTTGGTTCTGTCAGTTTTTGGTTCATGTGCTTTGAAGGTCCGTGATTAGTTTCATACACATATATGACTATTATGACTTTTTGATGAATTAACTCTTCCATCATTATGAATTGTTCCTCTTTATCTCTGGGTCTACTCTGTAAGTCTATTAATATGATATTAATATAAGTCTTTCAGACGTCTTAAACTTAACGTTTATATGGGATAGCTTTTCCCATTCATTTTTTTTCAATCTGTTTCTATTTAACACACTATTTAACCCACTAACATGCTATAGGTAGCATATAGATGAGTCTTGATTTTTAATATATTTTGTTAATTATCTGTTGACTTGTAAGCTGTTCATCTTTTTATTATTACTATTTTTTGGTGATTGCTGTAGAGATTATAATTTGCCTCCTTAACTTGTCATGGTATACCTTATATTTAACATACCAATACAAACTCTACATTGAAGTACCTTTATTATAACTTGCACAGTTCCTTGTATGATTATTGTTATATGTCTTATATATTTGCATGTATTATAAACCCCAAAGGCTGTTTATGTTTTAAATGGTCATTTATTTTAAATTAAGAGAAAGATATTTTATATTTACTTAGATAATAACTATTTATGATGCTGTTCATTCATTCATGAAGATTCATGTTTTTCTTTGGCATTATTTGCCTTCAACCTGAAGAAATTTCTTTAGCAGTTTTTATTGTTCAGGTCTACTCGTGACAAATTTTCTTATGTTTGTTTATTTGAAAATATCTTTGTTTCTCTTTTGTTTTACAAGGAAATTTTTGCTTGCTGTAGTATTTCTAGGCTGGCAGTTGTTTTCTTTTGTTACTTTAAAGATATTATTCAACTGGTTTCTGTGGCTTTGGATAAGGAGTCTGCAGTCATTGGAATCATTCCTCCTGTGTATGTAATGTTTATTTTTCCTCTGAGTTTATGATTTTCTCTAGGTTTAAAAAACTTTGGCTGTGACATTTCTTAGGTGTAGTTTTCTTTGAAGGTATCCTGTTTGGGTTTCACTGAGTTTTAAGTCTGTCAATTTGTGTCATTCTCTGGGTTTGGGGGGTTTGTGGTCATTTATCTTCAGTATTTTCTTTGCTCCATTTGTTTTCTCTTTCCTTTTTTGAAATACAACTACTGTATGCTAACACTTTGAAATTTGCATGCATATCCCTTAGATTCTATTCATATTTATTAGATCTTTTATTTCTGTCCTTAGTTTGGATGATTTATATTATCTGGCCTCAGGTTCATTGATTTTTTTTTCTCTCTCCCACCTTTTTCTGCTTTTAAGCTTACCTGATGAATTTTTAAATTTCAGATTTTTTTTTCTAGTACTAAAATTTTTATTTTTTTCTATTTTATTATTATTATTATTATTATTATTTTTTTTTTTTTAGAGGGGAAGGGAGAAGGGCAGAGGGAGCAAGGAAGAGAAAATCTCAAGTAGGCTCCACTCCCAGCGTTGAGCCCATCTTGGGGCTGGATCTTACAACCCTCAGATCATGACGTGAGCTGAAAGCAAGAGTCAGATGCTAACAGACTAAGCCACACAGGTGCCCCTGGGTTCGTTTGTTTGCTTTTTTCTGTTTTTTTAAAAACAGATTTCCTATATTTTCATTCATTATATGTTCTTTGTTGAGCATAGTTATTTTAGCTAGTTTAAAATCCTTGTCTGATAATTCTAGGAACTGTTTTATATAGAGATTAACATCTGTTGATTGTCCTTTCATTTGAGAATGAATCAAATTTTCTTAGCCTTTTTATGTGGATAAATTGTAGATTATATTCCTGGCATTTGAATGTTATGTTGTATTGACTCTTTTTCTGTTTCTTTGCTCTGAAGCATGGAAGCGGGCATTTAAGATGGTTAGGATCAGGGTGCACACTGTCAGGCCGGTGGTGGTGGTGGCTCGGATCTTAGTTCAGGCGGTCTCAGGTCGGTCTATGCATATGTGGCTCAGGGGTCAGCCAGAGACTTGTGCAGGATTTATGCAAAACTCTGGCTTCTCTGCTTCTCATTTTTGCAGGGATTCTCTCTCACTCCCTGGTAGCCTTTGTGCTTTGGCTCTGATTTCTTTTGCCAAAAAGATGGCAGATTTTTCTACTGGAGTTTTAACTTCCACACGTGGTGGCTCATATCACGGTAGAGGTTAATTTTGGTCTGCCCCATGCATAGATGTTTTAAGTATCTGGCAGAGACTTGGGCAGAGTTTTTTTCATGAATTTGATGTTCACCTTCTCTGGCTCTGTTCTTTCTAGGGTTTTCCCTCACTGTCTGGTGGCTCTGGTTTCCCTGAGGTACTTTCCCAGGTTCTTTTAGTCATGAAGAGTATGGGTTTTGTTTTGTTTTGTTTTTTGCTTTGTTTTGTTTTGAAATAGGCCCTTCACCCATCACGCCTAGCATGGAGCCTAACATGGGGCTTGAACTCAAGAACCTGAGATTAAGCAAGACCTGAGCTGAGGTCAGGAGCCGGATGCTTAACTGACTGAGTCACTCAGGGGCCCGGAGGATGGGTTTTTTAAAATAGGAGTTAGCACCACCACCATGATTGTCGCTGTTCTCAAGAGCAGACCTGAGGACTTGCAACTTATCCCATGCTGGTCACATCTTCCAAGTTTAGATTTCCCTTCACACCACATTGGCTTTTGTTCACTTGCCACAGCCCTCAGGTAGTTTTGTTGTTGTTGTTGTTTTTTTTTTGTTGTTTTTTTATATGTTGTCCAGAGTTTCAGTTGTTATTTGTGGGAATTTTAATTCACTAGAAGTTTAGTCTTCCATAGCAGAAGTAGATTTTGCAATGATCTTATCCAAGTGTCTTTATCTCAGTAACCTCTAAGAAGGGAGGTTGGATTGAATGACTTCTTCATTTACTTTTGACTAATACAATTCCTTGAGTTTAAAATTATTTTTAAGGCAAACAGATGGTCTGCTTTTGGCTACTATGCTTGAGTATTGAATAATTAACACAAGTGAGTTGGAGTTTGCTAACCTAGGAATGGCTTCCATCTTTCTTGCCTTCCCTGTTGTATTATGTTCTTTATTCCCTTTAAACAAGGTTGTTGGGGAATCTCCAGTTGAATCTCTGTGACTGCATGCCAGAGGAAGCTCTCCCTATCCTTGGGTATACTTTGCATACCATGCAAGGATGTCCTGTGGCTCTAAGTCTAGCTGGTTCTGAATAGGAGTCTGAAGGAAAGGAGAACAAGTGGACACCACACAGAGCCCCAGAGGGCAGCCTATAGGATGACTCTTCTTTCCATAGCCTCTTCTACTTGCCCTTCATATCTCATCCCTCCCTCTTATCCTTCCCCTGGTTTGCCCATTACTCTTGTCCCTCCTCTCCTCATTCTGCTGATTAATTTTATTAAAGTAATATTCAAAATCATGACAAAATTGTGTTTTCATGTTTCCTTACCAGTAACACATTACTTTAATTTTTAAATTGTTAAATTTGAAATCTCGGTATTGTATATTACTAAGTGGCTGTCTCTTGTAGTACCTTGCCTGCCTCAGTTTTGGGGGTAGCTGAAAATAGTGTGATAAAACAGTAAAAAGTGAAGCAAAAAAGTCTGTGAAGCCTCCCAGTTATTTGGAATGGAAATACCTGGAGAGGCTGAGTATAAGCAAAATAATTTTTTTTATCTGTTAATTCCTATTGGTTCTTTGTCTAAGGTCCTCTTATAGCATATATATATATATTTTTAAATTATTATTATTTTTTTGTAATTATATGGATGTTTCAAAGAGTAGTCTGGAAGTAGGTGTTGGATGGGGAGAAAGCTTGGGTAATAGAATTTCAAATATTTTACTCTAAGACTGTAGGCCTCTAGAATGTAAAGTCTGGGAGACCGAATACAAGTAGATTATAAGTAGATTAAGGAGTCTATACTCTTCACGCTCAGCTGGGCATGTTTCTTTGTAAAAGAGGTTAAGCCCCAATTCAGTAAAACTTCTGATTTATTTAGGATGACTAAGAATCCACAAAAAGAGGTCTGTAGGGAGAAGAATGTGAACTATTAGCATTTGGTGCTCTGCACCGCCTGCTTCCACTTTATGGAAACTTGTTGTTTCTTATTTCCCTGTGTCTCTTTCTTCTTGCTTGATTTCTTGTTCAGTTTCTATGCGGGGTCTTTAAGCACCCGGATTTAGATTGGGTACTCTAGGCAAGTTCATGGCAGAGGGAGGAGTGGAGAAAAGGAGGAGGAATTGGCTTTTTCCCCAAGGAGATTCCAGAATGTAACTTTGTTATTTGGTTTTGGTGCTTAGGAATTCATGAAGTGCAAGGCCATATTCTAAAGATAACTGCAATGGATTTTTCATTGTCTTTTGCTCTATTTGCATGGACCTTCATTCATTTCATATTATAATTATGGTTCTTTCTTTTTCTTTGTGGAGATACCTAAAATAATCTTGAGGAAAATTCATCTTGCTTTTTTTTAGTGTTTTTTGTTTGATTGTTTTTTACCAAAGAATGTGTATTCTGGATGGAAGGTCATCAGGTTGACAGCCCAACAGGTTCACTGTATAATGTTGGTCAAATTAATCTTCCATGATTCTCAGCTATGTTACCCATATAATAAGCTAAATGGAGTAGATAAACTTGAAGGTTCCTTTCACTTTTGATTCAGTGATTAGGAGGACATTGGGGAACTTTGATAAGGCTATTTTAGTAGAGGGTTTGAAACTGAAGTATACCTTTTCTGAAGGAAGAGGGAGGAGGTAATGGATGTGGATTATGTATTTCGGCAGCTTGACTAGAAAGAGGAGAGAAATAGGACAATAGTTAGAGGATGGAGCAGGAACAAGAGAAATTTTTCAAAATAATACAAGGTTTTTCTGTTTTGAGGGCACGTAGAAAGGCACCAATGAAAAGGGAGCAGTTGAAATATAAAGTGGTAGGATGATGGCCCAAACGAGATCCTGATGGAGGTTGACAGATGCTCTAAGGCAGGGCAGGAGCTACCTTGCCTCCTGTGGTGGGAGAGAATGGTGAAAGAGTAGCTAAAAAGATGGACATTCTGGTGTGGCAGGGAGAGAATTCCTTCAGTTTCTTTCTTTATTTTCTCTTTCCCTCCCTCCCTCTCCCTCCTTCCCTCCATCCCTCTTCCTTCCTTCCTTCCTCTCTCCCTTTCTTTCTTTCAAGACTTATTTATTTGAGAGAGAGAAAGAGCATGTGCCTACGTGTGAGCAGGTAGGGGGAGGAGCAGAGGGAAAGGGAGAAAGAGAGAGAATCCCAAGCAGACTCCCCACTGAGCATGGTGCCTGACAAGGGGCTTGATCTCACAACCCTGAGATCATGGCTTGAGCTGAAATCAAGAGTCAAGAGTCAAAAGCTCAATGGACTGAGCCTCCTAGGTGCCCTCTTCCATTTCTTCTAGTAGAGGTGAAGAGTGAGGTATTTGCCAAGAGTTAGAAGGTAAGGATAGGAGAAGGAGCTCAAGAAAGGTGAACCTTTGGAAGAATGTCAAAGTCAATCGGCCGTGAGCGCAGTGAGAGAGGAGTAACGAGAATACCCTTCTGAAGTTGGATGGTGAATAAAAAAGTCAACCTTCTTTGTCCATTTTGTTTTATATCTTTAGAGTTATGATTTTTGTTCCCCAACAACTCTGGCTGTCAGTTGGTCATTGGTGTACTATAGATAGCTTGCTTTGTTTTCACCTTTTTTTGACCTGAGAACCTATTTCACAAGAATCTCCTTTTGAATTAAGTTTTTAAAAGCATTTTGTCATTTGGGGTCTGTAAAAGATAATGTGATTAAGATAAAATTGATCTTAAATGAATATTCTATTATTAAGTATTGTGTTATAAATTTTATGTTTAGTGTATGATTTAGTGTAGCGTTATAAATGAAAAGACATTTTGACTTTTCCATTTAATAAGTGATGTATAGTGTGATGAGAAAAAATGAGTATTTTCAAAAATTTTGTTCTCAGTCACTTGTTAGAGGGATTTGTCAAGAAGCTCATATTTGCACTGCCTTTTCCTTGCAGCTCTGAGAAAATGAAGGAACCCATTGTAGTTGCTATTCCACCCATTGATGGAACAGGGAAAGTGTTTGAGATGGAATTAACTCTAAGATCGCTGTGTTGCATGTGATTCAAGAGTGCATGTACTGAGCAGTTTTAAGATTACAGACATAATTGTGATTGTTCTTTTACAAAATGGCTTTATCTGTGTGATTATATATAAGCTAGTTATTGAGTATTACATTTTTAAAATAATTTTTTATTTTTTAATTAACATATAATGTATTATTAGCCCCAGGGGTACAGGTCTGTGAATCGCCAGGTTCACACACTCCGCAGCACTCACCACAGCACATACCTTCCCCAATGTCCATAACTACACGACCCTCTCCCTAACCCCCTCCCCCTGGCAACCTTCAGTTTGTTTTGTGAGATTAAGAGTCTCTTATGGTTTTTCTCCTTCCTGATCCCATCTTGTTTCATTTATTCTTCCTACCCCCCCAAACCCAAGTATTATATTTTTGAAAGTGTTTGTTTCTTTTAAAATACTCTTACATGGTTTACTTTTAAAAAATATTTATTTTAAACATTTCTTTCTTACAATAGGTTATATATTCACATGGCTCAAATTAAAAAAAAAAATAAAAGAATACTTCTTTAAAAGTTTTTCTTGGCTTATTTCCTCCAATTTGTCTCTTCCACAGGCAACCTGTTAGGTTTTTTAAGTGTCACTGAGTTATTTTAAGAATATAAGAATCAAATGCATTTTTAACCCACCCCCATTTTCCTACACAAGCAGTAGCACACTACACTGTATGCTTTCTTATCCTTTTGTTATGTCTGTGTAACATTTCATCATATTGATGTACCATAACTTGTCCCCCCACTGATGGATACTTAGTTTCCAATATTTTACTGTTTTAAACAATGCTAAAATGAATAACTTTATACATATATTATTTTGCATGTATAACAAGATTGCTTAATTTAGTTTGAATTAATCACATAAAGCCCCACTTGTCAAATTTTAAGATGACATACTTTTTGGAATGAATCTAGATTAAAGTGCAGGTTGAAATTTAAGGTTGTATCAAGGCATCAAAAATAAAGAATAACCTTAGTTTATCACTCAATGGTTGAAAGTCTAGTATTTTGTCTTATTTAAAAAATATTTTGGGGGGGGGGGCGCCTGGGTGGCTCAGTGGGTTAAAGCCTCTGCCTTCAGCTCAGGTCATGATCTCAGGTCCTGGGATCGAGCCCCGTATCCGGCTCTCTGCTCAGCAGGAAGCCTGCTTCCCCTCTCTCTCTTTGACTGCCTCTCTGCGTACTTGTGATCTCTGTCTGTCATATAAATAAATAAAATCTTTAAAAAAATATTTTGGGGCTTTCTTTTAAAATATTAGAATAAAAGATTTTTAAACTGCTATTCTCTAAGTACTTTTCTGGTAAATAACACATTATGGAAACAGTCTTATTCCCTATAAATGAAAAGCCAGTATTGATATTTTATTTTCTATATTTCTGCTTTTTTCCCTATTGTATTTTAAAGTATTGGAGACTTTTTGTAAGATGTAAGAAATGTGATCAGATAATGCAATATACAACATTGGTAGAAATCATAAATTAAATTTGTAGGATTTAATGTCTGTGTTCTTTATTCACTTATATTTCAGTAATTCCTATGTTTTCTATTTTTAACCAGTGGTCCTTTCAGATATAAAGTAAATGATATATGACTAAACATGGATAAGTTAAAATCCTTAGGACTATCAGATTCACCAGACTGTTGCCTGTGATCACCTGAATAAGATGCCAACTGACTAGGTCCTAACCTGACCAGTCTTACATGACTAACTGTTGTACATGCTCTCTGGATAGATAGGCAGAAGTTCTCAAAGTGTTCTCTTTTAAAGGTTAAGGCAGCTGAATGATTATTTTACATATTGACTTAAAAAGTAGTATAGAGATAGATGCCATCACCATCTTATTGAACTTGAAGAGTTTGTATGTAGTAGTTAAGATATACTGATACTGGGGAAAGTTAAGGAGGAAAAAGGATATTGGAGGTTGTAATCTCCCATATCTGCATTTGGAAAAGTAATTGTTACTTATTAGAAACTCTCTGCAAGTGCTTTGCATTTATTTGTCATGTACAGTACTTCATGTTAAATGCTTTACACAGTGCCATGGGAAGCCCACAATAAATTATAATTTAATTCTTGTCTGAAAATCCTTAGAGCACCCACATCCCAAGGTAGCTCTCTAGAATTAGTAGGAGAGAGAAGGAAGATAACCTTTGTGTCTGGCCCCTAAACTGTAAACTTAGTGGCAACCTCAGACTGAGAAATTGCCTGGTGTAGTTGTCAGAATATGTACTTGCAGGTGCCCCCCCAGATGCAGTGTCTGAGAGTCAGGAGCAATTTATGATGAGCTAATAGAGAAGTCATTTGAAAATTGGTGAGGACATCAGGGAACAGAGGGGCAGAAGTACTGTGAAAATAGTTTGAAGGAAGTGGCCACATCATAGGGTTTGCTACCAAATTTCTGCTTGTGAAGATCCCACCACAAATCTAGTGCTAGATCCATGGTTTCTGTTGTCCTTGAAATGCTAACCTAGACCTGACCCAGAACTGCAGAATTTCAGATTAGAGAGACACTTTAATCTTTTCTAAGAAGCTGAGCTTGCTTCAAGCTTTATTAACTTAGTTCATGATTATCTAAAATAGTCTTAGTCCTGTTTACCGTAGTTAATTCTGCTTAGGTGAGTCTTGAAAGAGGGAAGCAAATGTCATTTGGGATCCAGGCCCATAGTGTCAGTTGCCAGCAGGGCAACTACTTGGATATTCCTTAGACAGCTCAAACCCAACAGGCTTGTACTCATCATCTTGTCCCAGACCCGATCTCTTGCTTTTATTCTTTCAATAGACAAGGCATTGAGTATCCCAAGGCATGTTCCCTGTCTTTAGGCTCTAGTGCAGTGGGAATTTATTGAAGGGGTTGACACTTTAAAAAGACCACTGTGTGTAGAATGAGTCAAGGCTCGTGGCAGGGAGACTGATGCAAGAGGCTGTTGGGAAATCAGGTGCAGTGTTGGTGGCATGAGCTAGGGTGATGGCGGTGGCAATAGGAAGACGTGGTGGCTGGATGGAACACATTTTGGAATTAGAATCAGTGGCGCTGGTGATGGACTGAATGTGGGGGCTGGAGGCAGCATTTTTCAAAGGTGAGTCCCAGGTTTCTGGCTCAAGAACCAGCATCAGCCTGGTGCCATATACTGAGATGATGGAACCTGACACTGGGGGACAGCTCTTGGGCAGAGGGGCAAGAGTTTAGTTTGGGGTTTGTTAGATTTGGAATATCTTTAGATCTTTAGGAAAGTCAGGTATCCCTTGTACATTTCCTTTTGTCCGTGAAGCCATTTCTCTTCACCCTGACCATCATCTAACATTCTTGTCTCACTCTTTTTTTCTTTTTTTTCCAAATTTCTCAGTCCTCCAAGCTGCTTACACCTTTGTATTGCCTTCAGTGAGTTTGCTTTCCTTCCTCTGTCCTCTTTCCCACACCATTCTTTGCCTGCTTACTCAGGCCTCTGAAGCCCTGCTCAGGTGTCGTCATTCCTGTGAACCTTTGTGCAGCATCTCCAAATGAAATCCCTCCCTTTTCTGCTCTGTTTCTCTGCCCTGTGTTCATCCCGGTAATTTGCACGCAGAGCACTAAACCTGAATTGCATGCATACGTGTTGGCCTCAGACTCAGCAGGGTATGAACTCCTTGGGTGTTGGGCCTACTATATCTTTTGTCTTTGTCTTCCTTTTTTCATAAAAATATCTTATTTATTTATTTGAACTTTTTTTTCTTCAATCCCAAGGTGGTCATGAAACCATTGTAACTTATTTGGGAACATCTGGACTCATTATACTCCCAGATCAGATTCACAGTGCCGGATCCATAGGTTAGATAGGCCAAAGTTGCATGTGTGCTTGGAAATGGGGCGAGGATGTTGACTATTTGCCCTGCTGATCTTGGAAAGATACTTGCTAGAATCTGTTAATCTGGTGAGTAAAGGCTTTCCAAATGTACAGACAGGCTTTGAACTTTTTTACTTAATGTTCAGGGAACCACCATTTAAATGAACTATGTCCTGGAATCTTAGACGAGGGTTTAAACTTGAATGTAAAAGCAGTTTACAAAAGGGGAGTATTTTGTTGAAGCTTACCAGTGGGTTGATTATCAGGAGACCCATAACATCCAGATGTAGGTCTGCTGTGTGCTTTTTTCAAAATATTAACTAACTATGGTAATCTTTCTTATTTATCTCACATTTGGGAATATATGTTGTTTGTGATTGTTTTTGGTACATTTCCCTGCTCTTCCTCTTAGTGCCAGTTTAAGGAATTGCTAATTGTCCATTCTTGCTGGAAAGTACTGATTTCCATTTGAATATAACAGTCTTTTTGCTAAAACTTTCCTATGGTTGATTTGAGCAAATACAAGAAGGCTTCTGTTTGTGGACTGAATGTTCAGCCAGCCGTGACGTCGTCACTATTATCAATGAAGCTTATTCATCACTTTCCATGCTGGTGCATTGTATGGGGTTTGCGGAGGATCCTGGAGACTTTGAATGGAGAGCTTCTCCTCTGCTTACCTCCATACACTGCTGGTATTAAGCGATTCTGTTCTCTATCTTTTCTAGACCTTGTGGGTAATTAGATCTTTTTGTTTTCCGTTGATTCCCAATAGTGTCTTGCAGATGGGTAGGCACTGATTGAAAATTTGTTCATTTCTGATAACAAAATGGCAATTAATGCTCTTTGGAGATAGTTTTATGTTTTCTTGCATGTAAACATTTGTCTTATATCCAGTGTCATTTTACAAAGACATGGGCAACATTATGTTGTATAAAAGAAAATAAAGTGGCAATTGATGATCTTAGATTAAAATCTTATTGCTCTTTAGGTAAATTAAACTGTTTAATATTTAATCTTGTATACTTGTTGAATAATTAGATTAAATTCACAGGTTAATTGTTGAAATTCACTTGTATAGATATAGCTATAAAAATGCACAAGGCCTTAATTGTCTCAGTTCATGACCAGAATGAAGTAGAAATTGTTATAAAAACTAAGTCCATTATATCATTTGGGAAGGTCATGTGCCCTGAAATATAGCAGGTACTTTTAAGGAGAGCCTGATAAAACACAATCAGACCACCAGAACATGGATACTGGGCCTGTCCCACGGCCACAGTGAATGACAAGTGGTATTCTGTGTGTGTTGGTTGTGGCTTACAGGGATATACATATCCATGACTGAATAATATTTGTTTCTGACTACATCTAACAACAGGCTTACTTCTTCCCAAATATTCCATGAAAAATGGTATATGCTTGTCCTGTGTTTGCCACCACTGTTGCTTTATCTCAAGAGTCACTGAGTTTCAGGGAGAAGCAGCTGTTCTAAGGAGAAGCTTATCCCTGGATGTCTGCGGAGTTTACCGTGGGTTTGGGAGGGCTACGTCTTACCTGAAGGTTGGGAGCTCCAGAGGAGCTGGTTGACTCACCAGTTTTCATTTGAGGGACTCACATTGTCCCTAGGGTTATTTCAGGGCATAATTTCTTCTAGCCAAGAAACCCTCCTACCCTGCCCACACACGCATGCACTTATGCCCCTCGCCTACCTCCTTTTAGAGATTCTCTGAACCCATAGAATTTTCTGGATTGAAAATGAGTCTTGGTTTGATACTTACTGGATATCTCAGGTCTGCTGTGGTTCAGAACTAACTAGGGGGTTTCAAGAAACCCTAGAATTGCCCTGGGGCTAGTAGTGAAAGGTTTATTCTTATTTCCCTTTTTTATCTCTCATGGTATCTAAAAAACTGCTTTATACACAGAATGTGCAAAATAAATGCATTGTCTGTAACTCTTTTCTTCTTCTCCCTCTATATGTATAGTGTGTGTGTGTGTGTGTGTGTGCACACGTGTTAACAAGGCCCATTGTCATTCTAGAATCTCACATTTCAGTCCACATACCTTCTGTGTCTCTCAGCAGCACACTTATCATATTTGTGTTTATTGAACTTTAACATTTTCATTTTAAAATTTACCATTTCATCCCAATCTCTCTCCTCTCAGTGACTTGCTCATCATCCTTGTGCTTGCTGACCTCCCCCTTGTAAAATCAGACCATCTATTGAATTAAGTGAACAGCTATCCAATTACAGATTCTGAGACATACTGGAGGGTAAAGAATATTATACATTCCTGCCTTTGAAACATTTCTGTAAGCCATTCTGTCTTGCCGTTCCCCTTGACATAATGCAGGTTCTCTTCACTTCCCACCTGGATTATTCCAGTATGTTTGTAACTGGTCTCTGCCCTTCCTTCTGTTGTGTCTTGTTTCACATCTGAGGCCAGAATAACGTGAATGAAAATATAAATACATCCTTCTCTGGATAATAAAAGTGTTCAGTGGTTCCCTCTTGTGTTTTATGTAAACAGCCAAAGCCTAACCTGTAAAGTCATACAAGTCTCCTGCAGTCTCTTTGTGGCTTAACTTCCTGCACTTTTACTGTTTATTACTATGCCTCAGAGTTGATGCGCCAAACATGCCACCCACTTTTATGACCCCCAGGCTTTTGCAGATACTCTTCCTTTGCCTAGGATGCCTTTTGCTTCTCACTATCTCTGGTTAACCCCCACGTATCCTTTGCAGTCTCTGGAGCCACTCCTAAATCTCTTGGGCTATTTCTCTTCATCTGACTCATAGAATAAGTATAGTATAATACATAGTACTTGTATTACATCACTTTATTGCATTGCTTCTCAAACTATTTGTGGACTGATATTTTGTAAAAAAAAAATACAAATGAAATAATAGAAAAATAAAATGTAAAAATGACATATAAAACAGAAGTCTTGTTCTTAAACTAACATATCTAAAATTACTGTTAAATGGCTATAAAAGTTTCTAAATGTTTACTCTCAATTTCTGAACTTGCTGTCTTTTTGTAGACCCACAACAAACAATTCATGGGTTGGCATTGGTCCACTGGCCACATTTTGAGTAGCACTGCTTTCTAACATTCATCAGTTTTATAGTTTTTGCATACATAGTATTTGCTTTTCTCACAAGGCAGAGACTAGGTCCTATTTATCTTAATTATCTTGTGTTTTCCTTTATGCGACTTCTCATCCTTTGTCTTCTACCCTCCCTCCAACAGGTCTTAAAGTAGTGCATGACACAGAGTTACTAGGTAAATTTTGGTGAATGAATTAAGTGTAGCATGGTGTAGCGTTGATCTCCTTACCTTATAGTCCCATCTGGTTTGCATTTCACAACTTGGGTAGAGCTCTATATTAGTTTATGTGGACATTACTTGGAACTTCATGATGCCACGGAGAAGTTCCGCTGCGGAAGGGGCTCGCACACTCTGAAGTAGATGCAGTTGTGTTGTAATCTGTCTTAATTTCAGCAGTCTCTAAGAAATCTTGCACGCAGAACATCCCTATAGTCTTAGCACAAGTGATAAAAGAGCTCTCTGCACAAGGGGAGGAGTAAACTAGTAACACCACTGAAGCAACCTCTTAGCAAATAGGTGCTTTGAGGAGAACGTTTGCTGCTGGTTACGAATGCAATGCTTTTAATTTTCCTGGTCTTACTGACATAGCATGTGTCAGCCTTTCCGTCCTCTGGGTCTCCCCTCCTTGAGGAGACCCAGTCCTCATGTTTCCCTCTCATTCTGACTCACAGTTCATTCGTCAGGCTGTCTTTAGAATCTGCTCTTTTGAAGTTGTGTTCATCCAGTTTCAGAAGCGAAGCCTGGAGCCTACCCTCTTGCCCTGCCCCCTAGTTTTCTGCTGTGATAGAAAGAATTGGAAACTTGAATTCTAGCCCAGGCTTTGCTACTGACCACATGACTCCGGACAAGTCATACTCCTTTTAAAACTTGGGTCCTCCTTTGAAAACCCAGATTAGATTATTTCTAGGGTTTTTTTTTTTTTTTTACTCTTCCCTTTGGTCATGGGGGTCGATGTTTGCTTGTCTTGCTTTTAGTCTTTTAACTTTGACTAGTGACCCTTGTATATTATATATACACAGTGCCAGCAGTTGCCTTATTATATTGATGTTCTCTTTGCTCCCCCCCTCCCACCAGGATACTTGTAGCCTCCTCCAAGACATCTTACTCATCTTTGTTTTAGCTGCTCTTGGCCCAGGGTCTCAGTTCCTGCCCTGTTAATGTTGGGTGACATGTTAAGGTGAACTCTGGCCTTTGTTTTTGCTTCTGAGTTTTGTTTAGCAATCTGCCTACTAGGTGAGAAACCTTTCATTGGTTGCCTATTTGATACCTAATTAATATATTACAGAGCTGTTTGAAGTTGTTAATGTCATAAAGCCATTAGAGTAATGGGGATCAGTCACATGGATGTGTGAAACAGATGAGAGTTGTGGTTATTCATTCATTATTCTCCTCAGAAGTTCTCATTGATTATTAGCTTGATGAAGGGTCTGACTTGGTATTCCTGTGTCTGGGCCACGTTGGCCTCTGGCAGTGGGGAGAAAGATGGGAATTCTCGGCCCACATTCTGTCCAGCCCAGCAGGGCAACCTGCCAAGAGTCTCAAGTCACATGCCCAGTTGAGTTGCTGTTACATTTTTTCTTCCTTGTCTTTTTCAAGGCTCTTGTTGTTGGGATCTCTGCCTGGTGTCCCTGGATTGTAGCTCTTTTCCTTCTCCCAGTGGTGAGCTACAAACATTGTTTAGTAGCAGTTGCCATCTTTCCTGGGGCTGTGTTACCTCTGCTGAGTAGGCCAAGCATATTTTGTGACACCAGACTACCAGGCAGGTCTTACAGAAGTGGGGCTTTAGACTTGTTCTAGCCTTGGCTTGGAGCCGGAACTTACACATTGAGCCCACACTCCTCAGTACCCACAGACTGCCTCAGAATGTCCCCAACCTGCAGTGTGTGGTGTGTGTGGGTGGGTACAGTGTGAGAGGCAGCTCCTCCTCACCCATCTGCTGAAGGAATGATCTATGAAATAATACTCACATTTAGCTTTTCTTGTCAGGCGTTCCATTGTGCATTCTGTTTGTGGAGTTGAGCCTCTAGCCTCTGTAATAACTTTCAGATATCAGTGTACAGGCATCATGAGGAAGGTTAGTGCTTTGAGTTGTATTTGTAATGGTGGCAATGGATTAGAGCTGAGCCTCTACACATTTTCCTAGTCTGTGTGTTTATGAGGTTCACAAGAATTAGAAGTTTAGTGGATGGGTATCTAGTAGAACAAAACTAATTAATACTTAAGTTTATTGAATCACTGACCTTAACGTTCCTTAACACAGTGTTCTAAGTAACAGCCACGGTCTTAGAATGACTCCATTACCCAGAGTCTTCTGCTCTGCTGGGAAAGGTGCAAGAAAGAGAAAACTGTGAGAGAGAGAAGGAGGTGGAGGAGAACTTAGGAAATTTCCTCTTTTTTCACTTTTTGTATTTTCTTTCCATTGAATTCATCTGTTCTTTCCTTTATGGGAGGAGCACTATTGAGTGGACACAAAACCTGTATTTCAATATTGACCCCTCTGTTTTTGAGCTGTTCAACTTGGGAGACTTGATTATCTTCTCTTCTTGTACAAACAGGATACTGCCTCTACTCAACTTACATGGCAGTTTTAAACATTTAATATCATGTGAAAGTGTACGTGGCGTGGTGCACTCTTGACCTGGGGGAGACTTTATAGAGGCTCCTTTCCATTCCTGGTAAATTGAGCATACATAATATTCCTTACTATAAATCTCTCACTTGCACTCTATTGAAAACTGGGAGAAAATGTGACAAAGAGCGTCAAGTAGAAATCAAGTCATTTAGTGAAAAAAATTTAGTTCAGAGAACATTTCTTGTGTATTTCTTCTCCACTGTGAGTGGAGGTGAATCTAGCTTCCTGGAGCTCCTGGTAGTCTGATGGGTCACACAGGAATGCAGGCCTGCACTCAGTGGGGTGTGTTGGGGTGTGGAGTGTGGCTGCTTTGCTGTGCAAACACAGAGGGGGGAAGCAAGAAGAGGAGAAGGGATGGGAGAGAGGGAAAAACTCCTGAGGGAATGGATTTTTGAACTGAGGCTTCTTGAAGAAGGGAAGGACATTCCGGGCAGAGAGGACTGCATGAAGAAAGGCAAGAACGTGTTAGGTGGCACAGGAAGTGCTACTGGGTTTTCAGGTTTGCCGAGTTGTAGCAGCTGGGCGACATGCTGGTTGGTGGTGGAAGGGGCAGCTCACGGAAGGACTGTGTCCTGCTGAGAAACTTGCTTATCCCTTAGCGGAGAGTGAGGTCTATTCACCCCAAGCCTCTATTCTAGGGTGGAGCATAAGCACATTTGCATTTTCGAAGTGTCCTCTGGTGGTTCTGCACGAAATGTATCCCAGGAGACAAGATGAGTCAGGGGCAGATATGCTGAGAGGCTGGTGCGGGGATTTCAGAGGACAGATGATGAAGGCCAGAACAGAAAGAGCAAAGGGCAGAAAGGATAAAGAGGAGGCCACCAACTGAGAGCAGTTTAGGAGGTAAAATTCCTTTAGTCCTCTAGGATGACAAAAATAATCCTGGGTGAATCTCTAGGTTCTTGTCTTGGATGCACTGGAATGGAGAATAAAAGAAGGAGATCCAGTTTTGGAAAAAGATGATAGATCCGGTTTTGGACAAATTGAATTTGTTCTGCTGGAGGAATGTGACCAAGGGGAAGAAAACCAGCAAGCAAGTCAGCGTATGAGTCTAGGAGATGTAGAGCCAGAGATGTAGGTTTTCACATTAATCTTAATTGATAATAGTAATACAGGGTTAGGGTCAGGGTAAAAAAAAAAAAGGTAAAATAGTCCTTTTGTCCTTGCATTGTGACTGAGGGACAGACATAATATAACACAAATGAAGTTGTCATTAAAAATGTCTGGTAGAGGGGCACCTGGGTGGCTCAGTGGGTTAAGCCTCTGCCTTTGGCTCGGGTCATGATCTCAGGGTCCTGGGATCGAGCCCCGCATGGGGCTCTCTGCTCAGCAGTGAGCCTGCTTCCTCCTCTCTCTGCCTGCCTCTCTGCCTACTTTTGATCTCTCTCTCTCTCTCTCTCTCTCTCTGTCAAATAAATAAAATTTAAAAAAAAATGTCTGGTAGATCTCCCACCCGCTTCAATCTCAATTCTCTCCTAAATAGAGATAGAATATTGTTATCTCCCTTTTCTCTCTCAATTCCCCTAGTGTCTTTTGGTTTGAAATACTGCTTTGAAATTAAATAAGATTGGATTTTGAAGGGTCTTACATTTTAATGTGATACTTTAATAACTCTGAGCTGCATTTTAATGTAGCTCAGCATCTCTTCTGATGCCTCTGGGAGGGCTTCAAAGTAATTTATTATTATTGTTGGTGGTGGCATTGTTATTTTATCATTAGCTCTCAGACAAAAGAGTAGAGAAAATTATTAGGAAAATCTGGATGTATTCCCTGGGCTATAAGAGGGATAACTGTAAATGTCTCAGCCACAATGGTGTTTTGTCTTTTCACTTGGCGCACCTGCCTTCTCTCTCCCAGAGGTTCTGCAGTTTTAGATCAGAATCAAGGTGTTACTGAGTGACACTATTCAGATAAAGTTGTTGAAGCTCAGATTTTTTTAGATAATCTTCCACACCATCACCTTTCCCTGTTCCCATTCCCTTACCTTTTCTCAGCAAGGAGGACAGACTTCATCTTATTTCAGAGGATCTTGGGAAATCACATTCTTAGATATTCTCATTCTGTTCCTTTGTAGTCTGTGCACATTTTCCTTAAATATTTTCATGTCAATATTGAGCTTTATGGTTATCTGTCCCTTCCTATCCTCTTCCATTTGAATATACATAGAAAATCAGTGATTCTTTTCTGGCTTCCTTGAAATTATAAGTTTGTTTTTTGTTTGTTTGTTTGTTTTCCCTCCTATCCATTAAGGTAAAAAATATTCTAGGTCCAATCACTATGCTCCCCAAAATATACCTGCTAGACCCCTATATTGCTTTAGCCACGTGACCAATCACCTTTTCCATAAATAATTTTTGTACTGGGAAGTTTGCTTATACTAGAGCTCATTTAGTTACCAAAAGTTCTCCTTTATGTAACAGGGTGATACTGTGATACATTAACGAATGTGTTTTCTGTTCCTGGTATTTCCTGCTGCCCTCTGATGGTCTTATTTTTTCTGGTTATCAGGGGAAAAAAGAGACACCTCATCAGAATGCAGAGAAGAGGCAAGTGCGTAGTTTTCAAATTTCAGGAATTACAAAGTCTTGGTGTATTTACAGAACTAAATTTGGAAAAGTTAAGAAAAAAGACTTTGTAGACTAGATGAGGAAGGAGAGTCAGCTGGGGGGTTGAGGGAGCGTAGGTGTTGGCATTATGCTTGAAAGAAAGCTTTAGGAGGGTTTGATGAGTCCTAGAGCAAAGCAGACTGCTCCCTCAGACTTCAGCGCAGAAATGCAAGGCTCAGGTTTTCTGCCTTTCTGTTAAATAGGGGTTAACAAGCGCATGAAGTTTAGTCACAGAAAAAAAGAAAAAGAACAAAGTTAAGTTGTGCCTGGGTGGCTCAGCTCATTAAGTGTCCAACTCTTGGTTTCCGCTCTGGTCATAATCTCAGGGTCCTGAGATCGAGCCCGATGCTGCACTCAGCACAGAGTCCGCTTGTTCCTTTGCTTCTCCCCTGCCCGTGCATTCTTTCTCTGTCTCTAAAATAAATAAATAAAATATTAAAAAAAAAAAAAAAAGAATGAGGTTACGTTCCTTGCCTATGTGATTTGTAGAATGAAGTCATATTCACTGTCTCTGTACAGTATTGAATGCAGTAGAGGATTGCTTGCTTTGGAAGCCAGCTTGATGTGGGTTTCAGTCCCAGCCTGCCTAACAGCCTAGCCAGGCTGCTTAACCTCTCGGGGTCTGTTTCTCTCATGTTAGTAACAACCACCCGCGGGAGTGCTTCCATGCTTAGGTGGGGATGTGTGTATGGGGGATCTAGACCCCTGCCTGGATGCTCGTAAGCACTCAGAAACAACCCCCTTCACTCAGTACTACCTTTTGTTTGATTTTCTCAAGACTTACAGAATATATCTGAATACTTCTTTCATGTGATAGCCCTACAGGTATTTGAAGGTCAATATCCTAAACAGGGCCAAGCTCTGTGTCTTCCATATCTGAGAAGCAGTATCTCCTAGTGTATTCTGGAGCATGTGGCTGAATCCCAGCTAGGTCTCTTACTAGCTTGGGTAGCTTACTTAACTTGTTTGGGCCTAGATTTCCACTGTGAAGTGGGGCAGTAATAACTATCTTAGTGGTTGACTGTAGATGCAAATGAAGTTAGTGTATGTAAAGACTTGCAGCTGTGTGGTAGTTCCTTAAGTATGGAGTAAGCACCTGGTCAGACAGAGACAATGCTGCTTGTTCACCTAGTTCTGTTTTATTTTCCTCTTGGAGCCAGACCAAAGCTTCATTTTCCTGCATTTGTTGCAGTTAGTTTGGGACATGCATGTGTTCTAACGGTAGATTTCAATGAGGGTGACAGAGTGTGGGTAGTGGAGACCCACATGTTGAGATGAGGGAATCACAAGGTGGTACGAGACGCGGTTCCTGAGTCACGGTTTGGAAGAGAGCTACTGGATCCATCAAGGAGGCTGTGTGAGCATGAAAGAAATGTATAAAGCTGCTGAGGTTTCAGAGTCGATGTGCTATGGAGGCATAATCTAGCCTGTGTGGATTAGTACAGTATGGCTATTGTTATTATTAGTTATTGGATGAACACCAACGGGAAGACACTGTTGAGGAGTCAGTTTTAGTAGAGGCCCTTTTAATGAAGATATTAAGAAGGAGAGAAGAGGGGATTTTATTAAGGAAACAAACAGGGTTAGGATTAACTTTTCTTTTTGAAAGGGGGTTCATGTAAATTCATGTCTAGGTGATACAATTCTTAACCTTTCTTTTTCTTGCCCTGTATTCTAGAAAAGAAATTTATTTGTTTTTAATCTTCTTAAACCTTGTTGAACTTCAAGCAGGTGTGTATTCTGGAATGGTAATTAATAATTTTATTAGTGACTGAATTACATGGAGGCAGAGGATAAAACCTGGGCCATCTATAAATAGGGTGAAGTGATCCTTGAGGTAAAGCCTGCAGAGTGACAAAGAGTGCCAGCCATTCTTCTGGTCTCTGCTTCCTGGGCACACCACACAAAATGGTAAATGGATTTGGTTTTTGGAACAAGTTTTCAGGTATCTTTAAACACTTACCTCAAGAAAATAGTGCTTCTGAAAATGTTTTCCTTACTGTTTCCCTCTTTTCACTTATTAATTTTTCAGGTATTTCTCGGATTGTCATTATGAAAATGGGCAAAGAAATTCTAAAGTGTAAGAAAATTAGTATAAGTATAGTCAAGTATTAAGGTGACTTCGAGATCTAAGCAGAACAGTTTCATTTATTAATGGAAATTGATAAGTGAAAAAAATATTTGGCCCATGGCATTATTGGATCAGTGGTCACATATCACATATGTTCACTTCATGTTACCCTAATGCCTGCTTTTGAGAAAATAAGACCATGCAAACAAATGTTCCCCCAATTTTTTTTAAACAGCAAAAAATTTGTATAGTGCTGCATTGGTGTGGCTGATAAAATTCAGTGCCTATTTTTTTCTACAAGGAGTAGTATTTTCTGATCCTGACATTGGAGTGTTACATTATGTGGGGAAGAAAGCATAGAACCTCCTACGATTTGCAGTTTTCAGAGATCTCCTTGTCCACTGTGGAGTGCCATGGCAGTAGGAGTGTTCATACACACCAATGATCTGGATGGAGATGATCTTAGAAATGAAGTGAGAGGCTTATCTCTTTGGGGACTGGGGGTGGCCTAGATCTAGTTTTCAGAATATCGTCTAGCTTCAGGCAGAAAGGAAAAGTTTGATTTTATCTCTTGTTTTACTAGAGTCAGAACTTGTGTTCTTTGTTCTTGTACACAGTTTCTGTCATGGCACGGAGGCTTTCTTGTAGCCCCCCGACCAGAGCAACTGTAGTAGATGCTCCTCCCAGAGCCCTGGCAGTCCAGTGATGATGGTGATTTCTGGGGTCACGACTTAGGGATTTCCTGTGCACAAGATTCTGACAGTACCAGTAATAGCATGAGGTTTGAAAGGATAACCAAATCTGAACCAATTATTACCATTAGCCAGAAGACAGAAGTTGAGAAAACAAACTTACTTTGAAGGGTAAGACATTGACTTTTTGTTGCTAGGCCCAAACTACAGACACTCCCGCCCCATCTCTATTTGAAAGAATCCATCTTTGAGATTATGGGGCAGGTTCGTGGAAGTATATGATGTATTACATAAACTCTGACAAAAGCTTTCTATTTGTTCAGCAGGGGTACAAATTTATCTCTGTTATATATAGTAACAGAAACCAACATGAAGTGAACAAATTTTGTTTTTAAGGAAAGCTACTATTGGAGAAAATAGAAAAGTGGGATAACGTTCTTTAAAACATAGATTTGGCTTTGTGAACAAAATAATTTTTTTTTTCATGGCAAACTTCCTTCAATAAGAGGAGAGAGAGGAGCATTTCTTCTCTGTCACATTTAATCTGTAGCCATCTGCTGCTGTATCTCATTATGTTCTTCATGTAATTAGAGCAATTAGGAGGAAGCTTGCACTATATATTGGTCTTGGAATGAGGGTTGAGCTATTTGCAGGCTTATTTTGAAAGACTGGAGATTAATGGCCTAATCTTTTAGGTAAACTGATGGAAACTGAAAAGTGTTTAAGCTGGTAAAAGAATAAGGGCAATTTTTTCTCTTATCTGTGATGTTGCCTTCTAATCACCATGGTAACTAGGTATCTCGACAAGTAAATTTTTAATAAGGTTAACTCAAAAGATGATAGAAAAGAAAGATTGTAGAAGAGAAGAGAAGGGATGGACCATGTGGTGTGGAAGTCGTGGTGAAAAGCTCTCTGCAGAATTTCGACCCTGAGCTGGATGGAAGGAGGGAGTGGAGAAAAGGAGCAAGGAGAAGGAAGAGAGACAGCATTAATCAGAGATGTGCAAAACTCTCTTAGGGAAAGCCAGTCACAAGAATGTGGTTTGAACACTGAAGAAGGGCAAAGGGAGTAGGTGCCATAACCATAACAGGATGGGATCCTTTGGGTAGGACGCCGGTGCCACTCCACACACCCACCTGGCATTAATGAGCATTCCACATCCTGAAAGGGGCTTCTTGTAAGGGCTGACAGTTCTTCCTTCCCGCTCTGTCTCCTTCTCTGCCTTCTTCGTCTTCATTACAATTGCCAATGCATTAATAATAAATAATAATAATTAATAATAATATTATTAACATGTTGCCAGTAACTCAATTATTGCATTATTTTTCCCACTGATCTTTCTTGTTATTATTTACTCCCTTTCAACCTTCCTTTGGCCACCAAATACATTTTCATGAAGTATCATTTCATCTTTGTCTCTTTTTTATTCACGTGCTTTTAGTAAAGGCTCTGTATTGCCCCCAATGCCAGACTTCTTATCCTGCCATTCAGGGTCCCCCAAAGGGAGCCTGACCGACGTTACCACTCTTAGCTCTTCTGCTTGCACCGTTCCCGGCTAGTCTCCTGTCTTCCCTCAATCAAACTGTTTCATGTCCTGTCTCTTCTGTTGCTTCTCTGCACATGCTGTTGCTATTGTCTGAAAACCCCCTTGTTTCTCTAAGTCCTAAATCCTTTAAGGTCTAACTCAGTCCCTCACTATCCTAATGATTTTCTACCACTGTTGTCTCTTACATGTACAGTCACTAGTCCTCACAGTGCTCAGAATGGTTTTGAGTAGTGCAGTGGATGCAGAAAAGCTGGTAGTGATCGAACCACAGGCCTGGAGGAGTGGAAGAGATTTTAGAGATCAAGATGACCCATCTTGTTTTGAATTTCAAATAGTGGTAGCACTGGGTCTTGGGGAACTCACACAGACAAGTCAGCTTAAAGAAATGAGTTGAGTCTTTATTTTGTTTCTTTTTTTAATCTGCGTTCAGAGTCCTGGTATTACTGAATTCTACCATGCTCAGGCAATTGATAGAGAAAGCCATTTTCTCCACTTTCGAAGGGATTTATCCTGGATGCATTGAATGTGTTTAGCTTCTGGGTCTGTGCCCAGTGCTGTATGCATGGAACAGTTAATTCTAGGGGCTATCCATGCTCTACTCTATTTAGACTTGGACTCATTTATGTGTGCCAGGCCACTGCTGAGCTTGGCACATGCTGGTGGCCAGGAGAGGCCCGCTTGCCTCTGTGCATATGACAAGTGCAGCTCCTGCTGGGTAGGGCATATGCCTGGGTGAGAGATCCTGCCTGAGAGAGTATCAGAAAGAACAAAACCCTGGGGATAAGGGACTGAAAGGGAGGGTAAGAACAGAAAGAAAAGGAGGAATTGACAATAGAGGGAATAGGCATGCACCTTCTTGAAGGAGACAGCCAGAGAGAGCAGGGTTTTGATGTCTTTCACAGTGTAATGCATCTTTACCTAGTTCTTAGCATCACCTGGAGGCTGCTGACTTCAATCTTTTAATTAATTTATGGCATGACTTATGCCTTATCCCAACTCTGCTTGAAGAAGGTGTTAATTCTTTATTAAAGGTGTCCATATTTTAGTTCTCCAGGGGTTACTGAACTCCTTAATTTGCTTGTAGTTTATGACACTGAGACCCTGGTCTACATAACTGCAACTGTTCCATTTGTCCTTGAATTATAGCCCCCCAAGCATTCAGTGATAGCTTTTATAAATTCAATAATGCCACCTGCCTGGAATGAATAAGATATAACCGTCCAGCCTGACATCCATATTTAATGTTTTAGGCACACGGTTCGTTGCTTCAAAACCTCAGGTGTACAAGGTGTCAGGATGTGCACAGACTATGCCATCTACCCGTTCAGCACTATCTGGTCTAAAAAATGTCAACTTTCTTGCCTTCATGGAGCTTCTGTTTTAGCAGGGAGAGACAGACAAACAACATTGAGCATGATAAATACAATGTGTAGTATGTTAGGAGGTGATAAGTACACTGGGAACCAGAAAACCTGAGAACAGTGAGAGGGTGGCTTACAAATATGTGAATGGGACTGTAGTTTAACATTTTCCATTTGAATACATATAAACCTCATATTTAAACTAATGTCATTTGAAGAGATTGTGCCTTTTCATAGGTTTAGATTATAGGACCATGAGGAGTCAGGCATTCAGATTCTGGTTTCTAGATCTTAGAGGAGTGATTGGCGATTTAGTCCTGGCCATTAATCCTGGCCATTTGGGGCTGGAGACAAGGATAAGAATGAACTGAAAAATCTCCGGTCTAAATCAAAATTTAGTGAGAAGAAGCTCCAAAGGAGAGAAAACACTGAATTCCCTCTTTCTGTTCTCATGGACTTGGGATTTCTCCTTAAAGATAGAAATGCATCTTGTTCTAGTATTTGTTTTCAGTATACAACAAGCATAATTTGAGTTTTAGGTGGCTTTGACAAAATAGCTTATTGAAGAGATTTAAATGTTATTTGGGGAACACGTTATTTTATACATGCCATTCTTCACGTTTTATTTATACACTAAATGCTCACTTGCCAGGGACGGCCTAAAAGGGTGGTGAGTGGAGAAAGGGTAGGTTTCCTTCATCTACTCACTATCCTTTCACATCTTTTATTTCACTTTATTTATTTATTTATTTATTTATTTATTTATTTATTTATTTCTTCCAGTCGCTCCTTTTTTTTTTTTTTTAAAGGTTTTATTTATTTATTTGACAGAGAGAGATCACAAGTAGACGGAGAGGCAGGCAGAGAGAGAGGGAAGCAGGCTCCCCGCTGAGCAGAGAGCCCGATGTAGGACTCGATCCCAGGACCCTGAGATCATGACCTGAGCCGAAGGCATCGGCTTAACCCACTGAGCCACCCAGGTGCCCCCCAGTCGCTCCTTTTTAGGATAATCAGTGTTACTGAAATGAAGAAATGCATCTCAGAATTAAGATCAAACAACAGGGCCTGACATGATTCTGGATTTTTGATGTTCTATTTTTCATGTGCACACATAAACCTTAAATGTTTTCCTTTGGGTATTTATTACGGAATTTTCACTCCCTGAAGTTTGTTAATCTGACTGACGCCGACCTAATAATTTATAATGCGAATATCTCTCTCTGCTCGCCGCTCTCTGCTCCCAACGACACAGCATGCCCTAAGTGCTGGTAGTATCCTTCAGTCTTTCCAGTGCTTTTTGCCCTTTAGCACAGTGAGTGATTCTTCCTCACGTGTTTTCCGGTTATCATTGGGGCACAAAGTTAGTTAGTGAGGGAGCAGGAGGTGCATCTGTCTGTTCCAAGGCCCGCCGAGCAGCCTTGGGCTTTGGACGCCTGTGTACAGCTGGGCCCAGCACTTGCTGGTGTCAGCATTACCGCTGCTGTTCTGCTTCCGCAGCCCAAGTGCTGCAGAGACACCGTGGCGTTATGCTCTGTCTGTTTCTCAAAGAATACACGGCCTAGGTACCTGTTTGTACAAAAGAAGGGACCATTTAGTAGAGAAGTGTGAATGGAAGGGTGTATTTTGGTCTTCGAAAATTTTAAATACTCTCTTTTAAAAGTTCAGTTGTGCTTTCCCTTTCATAAACTATTTGAAATCCGATAGTATTGAAAACCATAGTAGTGAGTGTGTTACTGAGAAACATCTTAGTCCCTGCAGTACCAGCTCCTAGAATACATATTGAGTCCTTTTTGCTAGTATTTAAAATACTAGCCCTTTTTGCTAGCTTTTTGCTAGTATTTAAAATGTCAGAGAGTATTTTTGATGATTTAAAGTCATCACCTTGAACCAGAAATACCTATGTGAATGTAATTCAAACCAAATTTAGAACCTTTCCACTCTAAATTGGCTTCTGTTTTGATAATGCCATTATTTTTCTTATTGCAAAGGCTGGAAATGATGGATTGCTTTTATTTTTTATTTTTTGCTTTTTTATTCAGCATCCTCTACTTCTGTCAGGCATTCCTGACAGTTTATTATTTTTGTATCTCCAAGCTTACCCATTTTATTCTCTATTCCCAAAGATCCCCTGGTTCAGGTCCTCTTTACCTCCTACCTAGTTTGATGTGAGAATGTTTGAGATATTAACCAGTTTTTTCTTATATTCCCTTTGTCTAATTTGGTGGTCTGAATGATTTTTAAAGGAAAAGACAAACATTCTAATCCCGTACCATGAAGGAATCCACAAATTCTTGTGAATTTTAGAAGTCAAGTCCCAGGCATAAAGGGAATTGGTCTGGAGGATTCCAAGTCAGTCTTCCTATCCTCAGAAGTCTCGGGTTTCGAATGGTGGCTCTGTTAAGAGAACAGGACACATGGCCACGGGAACTCTCTGTCTGGTTGGTCCTGAGAGAGCTTTGCTGGTTTCAACTGCAAGGATGACTTAGGGCAGCAAGGAGATGCCTGCATGGTGGAAGGGCATGGATGTCACCCAGAGAGAGCCGACTTGCAGGAGGCTTGTGGAGGACGAAGCGAATGAGGGAAGGATCTGGAGGGACCAGCTCATGGAAGAGCTTCAAGATGTTTGCAGGGATAAATGACCCCAACCCCTCCTGTCCCTACACTCTCTAAATCTAGCATTTTGTAATCTTCTGTTATTTAGATGTAACCCTTGAGAAAGAGGAAGCCAGAAATTGGTTGAGATTACTTTGAATTGACTATAATTTAGTTTTTACTGTTAGTGGAATGGGAGCCTTAAAATGGAAATTAAGCACAATTATACAGAACTAAACTGTGATTTCTTCTACACATAAGTTTGTGCTTTGTAGGGGTTCCTTTGCACTGGTTCCTTTCCAGGGCTGCCTTTCCAGTCTTGCTGCTCTTGGTGGAGGAATCTACCATGGCAATTCGTGGTACATGACCTGGCTATCCAGATTTTTTGTAGTCAGGCTCTGCCTCGATGTTTCCCACTGGTCTCCCCGACTCGAACCTCTCACTTAGAAAGTCCACTTTCCTCACCAGCCCATCAGCTTCCTGTCTGCCAGATGACTTTCCAACTTCCCACCCAGCCGTTCTCTCTTTGCTTGTATTTTTCCTCCTTACTTATATTCAGACAGGGATGGTCCCCCTTCTCTTTCTTTGCTGGTCTAAATCCTACACTTCTTCAAGGTTCAGCCCAGATTATGCTACTTTTTTTTTTTTTTTTTAAGATTTTATTTATTGGGACACCTGGGTGGCTCAGTTGGTTAAGCAGCTGCCTTTGGCTCAGGTCCTGATCCCAGCGTCCTGGGATCGAGTCCCGCATCGGGCTCCTTGCTCGTCAGGGAACCTGCTTCTCCCTCTGCCTCTGCCTGCCATTCTGTCTGCCTGTGCTTGCTCTCTCTCCCTCTCTCTCTCTGACAAATAAATAAATAAAATCTTTAAAAAAAAAAGATTTTATTTATTTATTTGACAGACAGAGATCACAAGTAGGCAGAGAAGCAGGCAGAGAGAGAGAGAGGGGGAAGCAGGCTCCCCGCTGAGCAGAGAGCCCTATGCCGGGCTTGATCCCAGGACCCTGGGATCATGACCTGAGCCTAAGGCAGAGGCTTTAATCCACTGAGCCACCCAGGTGTCCCAGATTATGCTACTTTTAAAAACCTCTATTTTTAGATTCATAATGGTGTTGGTTTAAAAAAAAAATTACAGTGCCGCTCAGCGCTTAGTTACGTAGAGTTATTTGTTTCTTGGTTTTTGTTCTGCAGCCATAGTTTTTGGGGTTTTTTTAATCCAACTAGATGATAAGCTTCTTAGGAATATGGGCCATGCACCCATATTTTTCTTACATTCTCTGGAATGCTAGCACATGGTGGGCATAGAGTAGATAATGATGATTATTTGTTAATTAATAAGCTAGAAACCATTGTTATTTACATTATGTAGGAGACGAATTTTATCTTTATCTGTTTTATTCTTTATATATTTCTGTATCCCTTCCACTCTGGTAGTTAAAGAAACAAGCAGTGGGTGGATGTACTGTGCATGTCTCTGAAAAGTAAAACAAAGCTGATTTCCTCTATTTTTGGAAAGCTTGATGGTGCTCATTTTTCAAGTGTCACTTAAAAATGGGTAGCTCAGTAAGTATTCTGTGTATTTCTAATGCAGCGGTGTACTTTGGTAGAAAGGCCTTTGGAATATAGGCCTCGCAGGTTTAGCATCTTTAGTTAACACGCCAAGTTATTGAGGGGATAAAGAAAGCTAATGATCTGTCTTATTTAATTTTTTTAGTTATGAAACATTATCTTATATTAGAGTCCCCTTTTGACACAACTTCAATAAACAATTTTGTCACAGATTTTAGTTCTGTGTTTCACTCATTTGCTTGAAAGAAACTCAGCTGTTTTCCTGCTCTGTTCTGTAGTTTCTTTCTTATTTGATATTAGGAGGCTTGTCATAGCAGGTCCTCCTTCATTAGGTTTTAGAGAGGCTGGATCTTCTTTTCCCATGTTATTTCCCTGGCTATAATGATCCCCTGAAGGCCCAGGGCAGGCAGAAAACCTGGGGAAGGAAGGAGCTGAAACCTGAGAGGCTTCAGGTGCCCAGGGATGCTATCCTGTTCCTCTGTCCTCCCCTCCCCCAACAATACATTGGTTTTCCGCTGTCCCACTGCAGAACATAGAACCTATTTTGCAGAAGGAGGTCCTATGTCTCTTTTTGGGAATGACCTATAAAACAAGTATCCTTTTTCATATATAAAAATATATAGTGCATCTAATATTTTTAAATCCTGAAATGATCCCTTACAAGTAATTTGAACTTTATAATATTCTGCTTGTAAGGCAATCTTATCAGAGGTGCTTTTTTATTAAGCTCTCAAAAAATTACACAAAACACACACACACACACACACACACACACACACACACACACACACTTCCCTACTGGAAAGTCTGTCACAGGTTATTAGAGAGTGTGTCCTTATTGTGGGAATAATAAGAAAGAACAGGCATTAATTTTGGGGGGGGAATCCTTTCCTCATTCAGTAGTGCTGCTTGCCAATGCATAATCAAAAAATAAATAGAGGGGCACCTGGGTGGCTCAGTGGGTTAAAGCTTCTGCCTTTGGCTCAGGTCATGATCTCAGGGTCCTGGGATTGAGCCCCGCATCAGGCTCTCTGCATGGTGGGGAGCCTGTTTCCCCTCTCTGTCTCAGCCTGCCTCTCTGTGTACTTGTGATCTCTGTCAAATAAATACATATAATTTAAAAAATAAATAAATAAATAGAAAAACTTCTATGAAGAAAAAGCAGTACAACTCTATTTGTTCACTTGCTTGCTCGTTCATTTATTTATTTCACGTTTCAGTAAATGCCGATGAGAAAAAAGGACCTGGTGCTTGAGACAAAATGCCTAGGGGGCCTTTCTGGAGGGGTCTTTAAGGCGGTGCTGTCTCAGTGGAGACCTGGAAAGTTAGGAGGAATTAGAGAGTGAATGAGGTGAGGAAGGTGGATACTGCTGGGCACATTGGAGTCCCTGAGGGCTGGACCTGAAGCACAGCAACTGAGGGTAAGAGTAGCAGGAGAAGGAGGCAGCTGCCCTTAGAAATGCTCATATTTAATTTTTAAAAGGTGATTTGGGGGTTCATATTTGACAAATAGCTGTGGCAAGTGAAATGGTTTGTTGGGCACAATTTGCTGAAGCAGTAGATTCCTATGTAGTCATACCGAACTCCTCACAGAGACTGAAAGAAGACCACAGGAGAAATGTAACACAGATCATACTGTGATCAGTGGCTTTTAGAAATTTTTCTTCTTTTACTGACAAATAATGAGTGGAATACCTCGGTATTCACTTGACAAATTTCATTCTTATGTATAGTTGTCTTTTTGATTTGGCATTCCCCTGTGTTTAGGAACCTTTAGAACACGTCTTACCTCACTAAGACTATAAGAGTATACTGAGTTAGAGGCCTCCTTCAGTCCTGAGTTAACTTCAGAGCATGCATCTTTTTCTTCTCCGTTCTCCTTTCCCTGCCTTGGCTTCTCTGTTAGGTAGGATCACCGAGGGTGGTGGGCGCAGCTGTCTCTTCCACGTGTGGTGCCCTGTTAGCGCCTCCCATGAGGGCACAACCCTGTGCACCCAGGGATGTCTGGAAATGCAAGTCAGACAAAGGGACAGGGATCCTGGGCTGGCTTGGGTAAGCTGAGGGATGTCCGGTTTATGAAGGGATAAATTAGATAGAAAGGGCAGGAGGTGGCATGTTATTTTTCAGTTGACTATCTTAAATCTGAATCTGGTCCTTATTCATGTAATCTGGCTGCTTTTGATTTGGGCAAATATATAATCTTTGATATACTGTCTTAATGCTCCCTCTGTTCTGACTTGAGTCTGGAAATCCTTACATACGTCATAGGAGATAATATGATACAGAGGTGAAAGGTGCCTTTTTAATTCTGTTCCTCTAGGAAGCACATTGCCAGATGCTTGATAAAGAAAGGGGAAGGAAGGTTGGATGTCTTTTGGTAGACTTACCCAATCATTTCTGATTTTTAACTTGTGTAGAATATAATTAAGATAAATCAAATAACTCGTCTGAAGGTGCTGTGGTATAGGGAAAGCAGTGTGCAGTCAGGGGCTTTTTAACACCTTTGCTCTTCCACAAAGTAGCTTCGTGATTTTGGACTGAATACTTAGCTTTCCTGAGCTGTTTCCTCATGTGTGCAATGGAGATGGCAATACCTGCTTCATTAAGGTCTTTCGTGAGCATATTAGGATAACATGCGAAAGTGCCTGGCATGGGGTGCACGGTCCCTAACCTTCAAATGAATTTAATGATTTAATTGTTCAGCACATATGTGTGCAAGGTTAAGTATGCTGGTGAGCTATGCCGGGCTCCTGCCTTCCAGCCCTTTATAGTTCACTAATTTTAAGACCAGCCCTCGGGGCGCCTGGGTGGCTCAGTGGGTTAAGCCGCTGCCTTCGGCTCGGGTCATGGTCTCGGGGTCCTGGGATCGAGCCCCGCATCGGGCTCTCTGCTCGGCAGGGAGCCTGCTTCCTCCTCTCTCTCTACCTGCCTCTCTGCCTGCTTGTGATCTCTCTGTCAAGTGAATAAATAAAATCTTTAAAAAAAAAAAAAAAAAAAAAAGACCAGCCCTCTTAGAGTTGCTCCATTCATTGTTGGAAAAGCACCAGTGGTGCCATTTCTGCTCTATGCTTTGAATCAGTGGCCAGACTGGTGGTCGTTCTCAGGGTCCTGCATCAGATGGTGGACCACGTGACAGGAAGCTCACTGTATCGCTGCCCTGCTGGACCACCCGTGATCAGGGAATGCGAGAATTGTCCTGGTTTGGCTGCTACCCAGGCTGGTGATGCGGGGTGTGTCCACCAGAATCAGGAAGGGTGGAAGACAGCCCGCACAACCACATAGCAGTCCCTCAGCTTGTGGATATTGTTTGGGGAAAACCATGATGAGCTCTGAACATGGGGCTTGGAGAGGTAAAATTTACCAAGAGGGGAGGCTTCTGATACTGCTTTTGTATTACTCATGCTGCATTTTGTGTAAAAAAGGAGATAGTGTTTTGGTGCGCTGAAATGGGTTCAGGTTGTGTTTGTATCATAGTTGTTTCTTGGATTGGCTACTACTGCAATTCTGTCCATGAAATTCCTCTTACTTTTCTATTTTATTATCCTTTCTGTGACCTTCTTCTTCCCCTTTCTTAATCTTCTGGTTTGGTCTTTTCTGAATGCTGCAAACTTTTCTACACCCACAACTCATCCCCTCAGCGGCTGAGGATAAAGTGAGTTGGCCTTTCCTCATCTTTCTTCCATCTCTCTAAAATGACGCTTCTATTGCTATGCAGTAACATGTTTCTGGGTGCTTTAATTCTAAGCAGCATCTATACTTTTTTCAGGAATTTTAGTGGATATAGGAAAGTATAAAGAAGAAAATAAAAATTGTTCACAATGCTTTAGCACCTAGAGGTCCTAGCTGTTAAAGTTTTGGCATATTCTTTCTGTCTCTTAAAAAATTATTTAGTAACCATTTGGATTTTCAGTGCAACTCATATAGATTTGCTACATTTAAAAAGTAACACTGACATATTTATGTATGATCTCTAATAGTCTGAGACTATTTTTCCTCAAGAATTATAATTACTTCAATAGGAAAGTGCTTTATTTATTTATTTATTTTTAAAGATTTTTAAAAATTTAGAGAGAGAGAAAGAGAAAATGCATGCATGGGGGTGAGAGGCAGAAGGAGAGAATCTTCAGGCAGACTTCCTGAGCGCATAGCTCAATTTGGAATTGTCTCATGACCCATGAGATCATGACCTGCGCAGATACCAAGAATCCAGCACTTAACCAACTGAGCCACCCAGGTGCTCCTGTTGTTGTTGTTGTTGTTGTTGTTGTTGTTGTTTTAAAGCTCATTTGTGTAAGATTGCTGTGAACATGAGCCTTGAGTCATTTTTGAGACCCCCCTCCCAAAAAAAGAAAAGAAAAAAGAGTTGAAGTAGGAATGAGAAGAGAGAGGGGCTCTTTCATTTGGGAATTATGGCACATATTAGATGTTCAACAGTTTCTTTTCTTTCTCTTTTCTCTTACTTTCCCCTCTTTTATTTTCTTACTCTCCCTTTCAGCTTATGAATTTAGCTAAGGAATGGGGTCCCATTAGACTCTGGGGTGCCGTGGCTTCTTAGAAGAAGTACTGATTCATCAAAATCGGAGACTCCTTCCCTGGGGATATCTTCATCCTTGAAAATTATATACCAAAATGTGTTTATATGTGGGCCTTTCTGGGAAGAGAACTGGTCCATGAGTTTTATCAGATTTTCAAATGATTCTCTTGCCAGAAAAAAGGTTCAAGATTTGAATCTAAGATCTGTTGTGGCTTAGTCTTTAAATTATTGATCACTCTGGACAAGGCACATAACCTCTCTGAAAAGTGGAGGAATTACTTATGCACAGTGGACATGGAAATTGTTTAAAAAAAAAGAAATTAAATAAGTTTATGACAAATTGATATTACTGGTCAGAAAATATCAGGGGATGACTTACTGCCAATCTGAACCATGTGAACTATTTTTACTGTATTCTGAGGCTAGCTGTAAGCTATGGGATTTGGGTAACAAATAGATACAGACTGAATTCGCTAGTGGGATAGATTTGGGTAGACTATAAGGAAACATTTTAAAAAATTTTTATTTATTTATTTGACAGAGAGAGAGACAGTGAGAGAGGGAACACAAGCAGGGAGAGTGGGATAGGGAGAAGCAGGCTTCCTGCCGAGCAGGGAGCCCAATTTGGGACTCAGTCCCAGAACCCCAGAATCATGACCTGAGCCAAAGGCAGACACTTAACAACTGAGCCACCCAGGTGCCCCTAAGGAAATGATTTTTTATGAAGAATTTCAAACACAAGAATGAGTTTGTGTAATCTCTTCTATAAACCCTCATAAAGTGGATTACATTTTTATTTGTGTGACATGGTTTAAAGTGATCTTGTTTGCAGTTAAAATAGGTTAGATTACCTATGAAAGAGCCCATATGCTCAGAGGATAAAAAAAAAATCACAATACCCTACTAGCTACTTAAAAGTTTAAAATGTCTTTCTTTGCATTTGCACCTCCTCCCCTTGCCCTGCTTTTCTTCCTGCCAGTAATTTGTGTATCTGCTCTAATGTGTGTATGTACCTTAAGCTAGTGTTTTCAAGGCCTCTCTCCAGCTTGTGACATACTGGTGGGACACCTTCTACCTTGACCCCCTTCCTTTCCTCCTTAGTTCTGTCTATTCTTCAGCCTTCTGACTTGTACTCATTATCTGTATGTGTGTGTGCGCGTGTGCGCACACGCCCGCATTAACTGTTTATGGAACGCTGTGGTTAATATACAGTCATAGATACAACACATCTAGCTTTTTAACTTCTCCTCCACTTTCTTGCTGTTTTATTTAAAAAATACCAGAGCAAACATGCTAACCCGGAATGTTACCCCATTTAATGATACCCCAGGACCATCTTTCCCAAGATAATCAAATGTTTAGGATGCTACAGATGACTCAAGAGGAAATAACCAGAGGAACTCAAGTGAAATGAGCAGACCATTTAGGCTCTGGGTGGGGGCTGGGGAGGTGTTAGAGTGATTTTAGTAAATGGTATATGGAAGGCTGAAGTACATGGTTTCTCAAGGATCTTTCTGACTCTAGTATTCTGAGACCTAAAAAGTGTTGCCCTCGTCAGCACTGAAAACAAAAGGTTTCTGTGCATAATGGAGCTCAGCATACTCCTGACCCGGGAAGCTTGGCAGGAGGCCCATCATAAGACTGTCACCAGTCAATTAAAGTCAATATCAATTAGGGAATATTAATTAAAATTGTAGACTCCCTAAGGGGAAAAACATTGATTCTCTGTCTCTGTTTATGATAAAACCGTTGACTCTTTATTTCTATACATAGATGAACAAAAATACAGCTTTTTCCCCCCTCCACCCAAATAAAAGATGGTAACATGGAGTATTTTGGAAGGTATCTAGTAATAGTAATGTAGCGCTTTTAGCATGCATGACCTTTTTAGCACCTCAATACCACCAATCAGAACTGTTTCTTTTTCTATCTCATTTTACATAGTTTCCCTGCCCCCAGTCCCCATCTCTAGGGGTGTCCTAGCTACTACGTTCAGACATAGTCCTCCTACATGGCTGGAGCACTTCCTCCACAGAGTGATCGTTGTCAGAATGATGGGACCACATAATCACAATGGATTCATGTCAATGAAAAGCAAAAATCTTATCTATGTGCTGAGTACTCTGGTTATTGTATGTTTTTCAGGTAATGTCTGACTTCTGGGTGGATTTTAACAATCTTTGCTTAAGCATCCTGTTTTCAGATAGAGAGAAACTATTGGACTATAGAATGGCAGAGGTAGACTGAGTAATGAAGAGCATGTAGACCAGGGGTCCTCAAATGTAAGCCTGTATTAGAACGATCTGGGGAGCTCATTCAAGACACCTCGCCTTGTTTTTTTTACCTCCTGAGATTCTGATTTGAATGCCTGAAGTAGGGTCTTTGAATCAGCAATTTTAAACAAATGCCTCAGATAATCCTGGTATGTGAAAGGCAGGGGCCTCCTTGTATAGGTCCCCAAAGCCCCGAGAGTCCCACACTGGCTCACCTAGAGTTGGGTATGTGGCATGGTAATTATGCAGATTTAAGTTTCAGCAAAGAGGCCAGAGTGGGAACTGCTTTTATAAAGATCACTGAACACCTCCTGATTGCCAAATGCAGGCACATTGGCTTTCAGGTTTCATAATAAATTGACTTAAACTTGCAAATTGACTTTATAGTTTTTTCTGCCTATGCTTACTTATTCTCCCCCCCCCCCCCCACCGCTTGGTACTTGTCTTCTCTCAGCAGTCACTCCTTCTTGCTCTCTTTCCCTAGTGCCCTTTCCTCTGTCTACCCCTAAATGTGGCTGTACCATGATGTTCTGGCTTTTTTTTTTAATTTTTAATTTTTTTTATTCACATATATTATTAGCCCCAGGGGTACAGGTCTGTGAATCACCAGGTTTACACACTTCACAGCACTCACCATAGCACATACCTTCCCCAATGTCCATAACCCCACCACCCTCTCTCTACCCCCCTCCCCCCAGCAACCCTCAGTATGTTTTGTGAGATTAAGAGTCTCTTATGGTTTGTCTCCCTCCCGATCCCATCTTGTTTCATTTATTCTTCTCCTACCCCCAGGCCCCTCACGTTGCATCGCCACTTCCTCATATCAGGGAGATCATATGATAGTTGTCTTTCTCTGATTGACTCATTTCACTAAGCATGATACCCTCTAGTTCCATCCACGTCATCACAAATGGGAAGATTTCATTTCTTTTGATGGCTGCATAGTATTCCATTGTATATACATACCACATCTTCTTTACCCATTCCTCTGCTGATGGACATCTAGGATTTTTCCATAGTTTGGCTATTGTGGACATTGCTGCTATAAACATTCGGGTGTATGTGCCCCTTCGGATCACTATGTTTGTATTTTTAGGGTAAATACCCAGTAGTGCAATTGCTGGGTCATAGGGTAGCTCTATTTTCAACTTTTTGAGGAACCTCCATGCTGTTTTCCAGAGTGGTTGCACCAGCTTGTATTCCCACCAACAGTGTAGAAGGGTTCCCCTTTCTCCGCATCCTCGCCAGCATCTGTCATTTCCTGACTTGTTAATTTTAGCCATTCTGACTGGTGTGAGGTGGAAGTTCTGGCTTTTAATTTTTGTGTTGTACTTAACTGATCTTCTGTTCAGTTTCATGATTTCACGGGCCCACTTGTCTATGTCTTGTAGAGCTTGCTCTTTTCCTGTATTTCCGGCTACCTACTGGGCATTTTTATCTGCTTGTCCTTCGGAACCTTCAAACTCAGTGTCTATAATCAAGTCCAAATCATTTTTTCCCAGACATTTCCTCCACCCGTATTTCCTATTTTAGTAAATGGACCCACCAATGGCTTACCCAGAGTACTAGACAACTGGAGAAACACCCCCCTTTCCTATTTGAGAAAACTGTTGTCAGTAATAATCATGAAATGAAAGAAATAGTAGTCATGACCAGAAGATAATTTTTTCTTACTGAAATTGTGTACATATAATCAAAGCAGTAACAAAATAAATCAATGTTACAATACAAAAAGGAAAAACTTGTAACTTAGAGTAATGTAATTGAGTGGATGTAATAATTGAGAAGAGGAGGGGAAAACATGTGAAGAAGCACTTCCAAAAGAGTGAACCTCACAAGGGCTGAAATGAGAGCTGAAATGATTCAGGTGTGTTTCTTCTGTTGCAACCACTATGCTCATTCAGTTTATGGAGAATCTACTCTTCAAACCCAGGACTGTGTAGTTGGAGACAGAAATTCACTGGAAGTGAGCCCCAGTCCTCACAGACAAACATGAATTGGAGGCCAGACCCTAGATTCCATAAATGTAAATCACTTGTAATTTGTGATTTCTGTGAAATAACTTCCAAGTAGAATGCAATGCTTATTAAAGGTTAAGAAATTTTAAAAAATGTGCCAACTCTAAGTTTATGTATCTATTACTAAACCTTAATAGTCACTGTTGCACTTGTTTAGAATTTAGACCAACACTTTTTTTTTTTTTTTCAGAGAATAATTTATCAGTGACATTGTTTAGAATTGCTGGTTCATGGTAACAAGAAGCCAACTGGATTTTGGTCTGCTTTATTCTTATTTTTAAGTTGATGATGTAAACAGCACACCCCATTTTGTCAGATTCACCCCTATGCCCTTACTGTACCACTGGGTCCTGCCATTCACACATTTACCTCAAGCTGGGAGCCTAAGAATAATTTTTAAAATTTCTTTTCTTTTTTGTTTATGGAGGGTTTTTTTTTGCTTTTTGTTTTTTGTTTTTGTTTTTCCTCTGACTTCTTCATGATATGGTTAACTCACTATTTTGGAGACTTCTCCTTTTTGCTAAAGGGAACATTTTTGGCAAATCTGCCTTTATCACTTTAAATATATAGCTTTTTTTTTTTTTTTGAGGTATCACTTATATAGTAAACTTGACTCTTTAGTGGACAGTACAGTGAGTTTTGAGAATTGAGGATGGTATGGAAGCGTGAAAGAGCCTGTGACCCTGCAGAAGCTCTGTATGGGAGCCCAGAGGTCTGTGTGTGCAGGACTTCATGGCCAGAGGCAGCTCTCTGGGACCACAGGCCAGGAGGGGTGCCAGCAAGCAGGCCCCATGAAGCCTAGAACCAGCCACAGCTCAACAGGAACCAGTCCAAGGAAGAGAGCCACTGTAGCTGACAAGAGCAGGGATGTCCAGGGGACGTTGTCTGGGTCGGAGGGATCTCGTGAGCCCCATCCTGTATTGTCTCCCTTACTCTTCCTGGATAAGGGTGAGAATAGGATGGCAGAGAGCTACCAGAGACTGTCCTAAAGACACTCAGTCTTCCGGAGGGATCATGTCATAAGCTGGCAGTTCTGGCAGGTCAGATTTTGAATAGGTAAATGTTTAAGCTGAAGCCTTGTTTAAACTAGAAGAGATTGAAATATTGCTGATGGGGGTCCTGAGGGTGATTAAATCAGCTATAGAAATGAAAGAGGCTGCATTTTCTTTGCCCAACTGAATGTTTCAAAAATAAATCTGTATTATTTACCACAGAAAATAACCCTTGCCAAAAATAGATTTGTAATGTCACCTTGTGACAATAGGAGTAATATAATAAATGCATGGGAAAAAATTCAGAAATAATGTACACCAACAGTCTTTATTTCTGAATGGTAACTTTACATGTGATTTTTATTTTCTTTTTCTATTTTTATGTTTTTTCCCCTTAAATTGTCTGAGATAAATTATATGCTTTGTAGCTAGGAGAAAGAAATGCTATTAAAAATAGAAATTAATCAACGAGCAAAAACTAATAATTTCTTTATTAGATGTACATGCATATGACACAGCCTTATGGTATACATTTTACATGTAAATATTTGATACAGTACATTTTTGGAATTTTATATTTTGCTTTTTGTCACCTAATATCATAAAGGATCATTTCCCCTTTTCCCTAAATATGTTTTTTTAAATTTTTTAAAAAAGGATTTTATTTATTTATTTGAGAAAGAGCAAGAGCATGAGCAGGGGGAGGAGCAGAGGGAGAAACAGACTGCCCACTTAGTGTGGAGCCTGATGTGGGTCTGGATCCCAGCACCCTGAGATCATGACCTGAGCCAAAATCAAGAGTCAGATGCTTAACCAACTGAGCCACGCAGGTGCCCCCTAAATGTGTTTTTAATTAAAAAAAAAAAGCTGTAAATAGTTTGTTGATGAATCATTTCTCTGTTGTTGGACATCTAGGTTGTTTTAAAAATATCACCATTTTAGGGACTCCTGGGTGGCTCAGTTGTTAAGCATCTGCCTTCAGCTCAGGTCATGATCCCAGGGTCCTGGAATTGAGCCCCACATCCAGATCCCTGTTCAACAGGGGGCCTGCTTCTCGCTGTGCCTCTCTCTGTCAAATGAATTTTTTAAAAAAATCACCATTTTAAGTAATCCTGTAATATACATAATTCTTCGTAAATCTTTGCATGCTTTTTCAAAAATGTAAATTTATTTTGTGACTTTTATTCCAATTCCTGTTAACAGTTTAAAGTCTTACCATGAAAAATTGTGGGTTTGTGTGTGTGTGTGTGTGTGTGTGTGTGGTTTTTTTTAAAGATTTTTAAAATTTATTTTTATTTAAACTCAGCCAACATTTAGTACATCATTAGTTTCAGATGTAGTGTTTAATAATTCATCAGTTGTGTATAACACCCAGTGCTCATCACATTGTGTGCCCTCCTTGATGCCCATCACCCAGTTACCCTATCCTGCCACCCACCACCCCTCCAGCAACCCTCAGTTTATTTCCTATAGTTAAGAGTCTCTCTTGGTTTTTCTCCCTCTTTGATGACTTCCTATTCAGTTTTCCCTGCATTCCCCTATGGTTCTCTGCGCTGTTCCTTATATTTCACATATGAGCAAAACCATGTGTTAAGTCTTTCTCTGACTGACTTATTCACTCAACATACTACCCTTCAGTTCCATCCACATCAATATAAATTGTAAGTATTCATACTTTCTGATGGCTGAGTAATATTCCATTGTATATATATACCACATCTTCTTTATCCATTCATCTCTTGATGGACATCTGTGCTCTTTTCACAGTTTGGCTATTGTGGATATTGTTCGTATGAACTTTGGGATGCAGGTACCCCCTTCAGATCACTAAATCTTTGTGGTAAATATCTAGTAGTGCAATTGCTGGGTTGTAAGGGTATCTCTATTTTTAATTTGAGGAAACTTCATACTGTTTTGCAGAGTGGCTGTGCCAGTTTGCATTTTAATTCTTCTTTAATTTCCTGGTTGAACCATTCATTCTTTAGTAGGATATTCTTTGACCTACAAATGTTTGAGTTCCTTCCAAATTTTCCTCTTGTGATTGAGTTCAAGTTTCAAAGCATTGTGGTCTGAAAATAGGCAGGGAATAATCCCAGTCTTTTGGTACCTAGGTAGACCTGATTTATGACCCAGTATGTGATCTCTTCTGGAGAATGTTCCATGTGCACTTGAGAAAAATGTGTATTTTCTTGCTTTAGGATGGAATGCTCTATATATATCTGTGATGTCCATCTAATCCAGTATGTCATTCAAAGCCTTTGTTTCCTTGTTGATCTTTGGCTTAGATGATCTGTCCATTGCTGTGATTGGGCTGTTAAAGCCCTCTACTATTACCAATGTATTTGTAGTATTATCAGTGTGTTTCTTTAATTTGGTTATTAATTCATTTACATAATTGAGTGCTCCCAAATTAGGAGTATAAATATTTATAATTGTTAGATATTCTTGCTGGATGGGCCCTTTAAGTATGATACAGTGTCCCTCTTTATCCCTTACTGCAGTCTTTGCTTTAAAATCTAATTTGTCTGATATGAGGATTGCTACCCCAGCTTTCTTTTGATGCCCATTAGCATGAAAAATTGTTCCCCACATCCTCACTTTCAAGCTGGAGGTATCTTCAGGTCTAAAATGAGTCTCTTATAGATGGCATATGGATGGGTCTTGCCTTTTAATCCAGTCTGATACCTGGTGTCTTTCGACTGGGGGCATTTAGCCCATTTACATTCAGGGTAACTATTGAAAGATAAGAATTTAGTGCCATTGTAGTACCTGTAAAATCACTGTTTCTGTGTATTGTCTCTATTCCTTTCTGGTGTGTATTACTTTTGGACTCTCTCTTCATTTACAGGTCCCCTTTAATATTTCTAGCAGGGCTGGTTTAGTGATCATAAATTCTTTTAGTCTCTGTTTGTCCTGGAAGCTCTTTATCTGTCCTTCCATTCTCAAGCAGACTCCCCACTAAGCATGGAGCCCTACATGGGGCTCTATCTCACAACCATGAGATCATGACCTGAGCTGAAACCAAGAGTCTGATGCATAACTGACTGAGCCACACAGGTATCGTTTTTGGTGTGTTTTCAAAATGGGCTTGAAAAATCAAACTTTTTTTCCTTTTAAAGCACCTTTCTTGGATGTGAAGTTAGTGGCTGTAAACATTCATATACAAAGTATTTTAAGTTGAAGGCAAACAGCAGGAGATCATTGTAAAGTAATATTTTCTTAAATTCCCCCAGTGACTTTTCCATTTACTGTAACTAGTAAGATCATAGATACATTTACTTTAATGACATTAGTGATAAGTATATTTAACAGTTTGCAACAGTCCAAGGTTTCCTTTATTTTTTTTTTCAATTCAAGTCAGAAACTAGATTGATTTTATTTTTTTATTGTAGTTGAAACATAACATGCAGCCAAGATTTCCTTTAAACAAAAAAGATTCTCTTCCATTATTATAACTTTAACAAAAATGGTTTTTAAAATCCACTCACTAAATGCCAACCATGATTGTTGCATTTGAAAGTACATGTTTAAATCAGTCTGAATCCCGATGTCATACATGGTTAAGTAAGAATTTGGCCATCCCTGAAGATTGCTGTATTCCTTGTAACAGTGCCATATTCTGTAACTTAAAATACCAATAACACCCACCTTGAAAAGCCAGAAGAGGAATCCAGCTATGAATCTTATGAGTATCACCAACAACCAGCTATAAAGAGTATGGTGATACTTAGGCCAATGAGAATCCAATACCAACTTGTTGCTTCATCTTCATATATTTTCATTCTAATTGCTTTTGCATCCAGGATTTTATCAATATGATTTGTAGCTGCCCTGAGTTCTACAGCATTTCTCGTCCTTCCACTCTCATCTTCAAGTGTCTTATTTCCTACTGTCAAAATTCCATTTTTATTAATGAAGTCAGGGAGACATCTTCAGAGAAATGGTTTGCTTGGAAAAATCACAGTTGAACAATCATCATTCAGTAAAAACTTGTGCGAGGGTCTTTGCAGGCTTAACAAAAGTAGACTTGCAGAACTGGCTGTGGTATATCCAATAGTTCTTATTTGTTCTGTATGTAAATTGTGTTTCCACATATGGTAAATTTTTTCTGGGCACTTGGAGACACAGATCTGTGTGGTAGGGCACTGTAGTTCTGCCACCGCAGAGGGACTGGTACAGTTGGATAAGTTAAAGTGAAACAAAATGGCTTTGTTCTCATTGGGTGAGAACTTTTGGCCATAAAAGTGGTCTTTGCTATCTGTAGGCTAGGCCATTCTCCTGGATTGCCATGTATCCAGGCAACAGGTCCTAAAAGACTACAGCCAGTAATGAGATATGGAGATTATGCAGCACAGAACATCTGTATGACTCCTTTCAGGAACAGACCCCATGAAATTCAGATTAAATGTCTTTGGATCAACATAGGTCTCATCCTCCAAGTAAGTGTCTGGTGGTTCTTCGTCACTCATTAAGAGGCTCCTCTCTTGGAGGAGGAGTCAAGATGGTGGAGAAGTAGCAGGCTGAGACTACTTCAGGTAGCAGGAGATCAGCTAGATAGCTTATCTAAAGATTGCAAACACCTACAAATCCAATGGGAGATCGAAGAGAAGAACAACAGCAATTCTAGAAACAGAAAATCAACCACTTTCTGAAAGGGAGGACTGGCGTAGAAGTGAATCCAAAGTGACGGGAAGATAGACCGCGGGGGGAGGGGCCGGCTCCCGGCAAGAGGCGGAGCAACAGAGCACAAAATCAGGACTTTAAAAAGTCTGTTCCACTGAGGGACATCACTCCAGAGGCTTAACCGGGGTGAAGCCCACGCGGGGTCAGCGTGGCCTCAGGTCCCGCAGAGTCACAGAAGGATCAGAGGTGTCTGAGTGTCGCAGAGCTTACAGGTATTAGAATGGGGAAGCTGGCTACAGAGACAGAGCCCAGGAGTGAGCTCTCAGCTTGGGGTTACCTTGAACCAGTCGCAGGCTCGGTCAGCTCGGAGTGCGGCTGGAGGCCAGGGTGACGGGAGTAATTGGGCGCTGTTCTCTGAGGGCGCACTGAGGACTGGGGCCCCAGGCTCTCGGCTCCTCCCGGCCGGAGACTGGGAGGCCAAGCTATCTTCATTCCCATCCTCCGGAACTCTACGGAAAGCGTTCAAGGAACAAGGGGATTACTCAGCCCGGCCCCTGGTAAGGGCGGTGCAATTCCGCCTGGGGCAAAGACACTTGAGAATCACTACAACAGGCCCCTCCCCCAGAAGATCAACAAGAAATCCAGCCAGGACCAAGTTCACCTACCAAGGAGTGCAGTTTCAATACCAAGGAGAGCAGCGGAATTCCAGAGGAAGAGAAAGCAAAGCACAGAACTCATGGCTTTCTCCCCATGATTCTTCAGCCTTGCAGTTAATTTAATTTTTTTTTCTTTTTCAACTTTTTTTCTCTTCTTCTGCCAAATTTTTTTTTAACTTTTACCCTTTTCTTTTTTAACGTTTTTAAACTAGTTTATCTAATATATATATTTTTTTCTTTTTTATATTTTTTCTTTATTTGTTTTCTTTTTTTTAATTGTTTCTTTTTTTTAAATTTTTTTCTTTTTTTTCTTTCTGAACCTCTTTTTATCCCCTTTCTCCCCCCTCACGATTTGGGATCTCTTCTGATTTGGTTAAAGCATATTTTCCTGGGGTTGTTGCCAACCTTTTAGTATTTTACTTACTCCTTCATATACTCTTATCTGGACAAAATGACAAGGCAGAAAAATTCACCACAAAAAAAAAAAAGAACAAGAGGCAGTACCAAAGGCTAGGGACCTAATCAATACAGACATTGGTAATATGTCAGATCTAGAGTTCAGAATGACGATTCTCAAGGTTCTAGCCGGGCTCGAAAAAGGCATGGAAGATATTAGAGAAACCCTCTCGGGAGATATAAAAGCCCTTTCTGGAGAAATAAAAGAACTGAAGTCTAACCAAGTTGAAATAAAAAAAGCTATTAATGAGGTGCAATCAAAAATGGAGGCTCTGACTGCTAGGATAAATGAGGCAGAAGAAAGAATTAGTGATATAGAAGACCAAATGACAGAGAATAAAGAAGCTAAGCAAAAGAGGGACAAACAGCTACTGGACCACGAGGGGAGAATTTGAGAGATAAGTGACACCATAAGACGAAACAACATTAGAATAATTGGGATTCCAGAAGAAGAGGAAACAGAGAGGGGAGCAGAAGGTATATTGGAGAGAATTATTGGAGAGAATTTCCCCAATATGGCAAAGGGAACAAGCATCAAAATCCAGGAGGTTCAGAGAACCCCCCTCAAAATCAATAAGAATAGGTCCACACCCCGTCACCTAATAGTAAAATTTACAAGTCTTAGTGACAAAGAGAAAATCCTGAAAGCAGCCCGGGAAAAGAAGTCTGTAACATACAATGGTAAAAATATGAGATTGGCGCAGACTTATCCACAGAGACCTGGCAGGCCAGAAAGAGCTGGCATGATATATTCAGAGCACTAAACAAGAAAAACATGCAGCCAAGAATACTATATCCAGCTAGGCTATCATTGAAAATAGAAGGAGAGATTAAAAGCTTCCAGGACAAACAAAAACTGAAAGAATTTGCAAACACCAAACCAGCTCTACAGGAAATATTGAAAGGGGTCCTCTAAGCAAAGAGAGAGCCTAAAAGTAGTAGATCAGAAAGGAACAGAGACAATATACAATAACAGTCACCTTACAGGCAATACAATGGCACTAAATCCATATCTCTCAATAGTTACCCTGAATGTTAATGGGCTAAATGCCCCAATCAAAAGACACAGGGTATCAGAATGGATAAAAAAGCAAAACCCATGTATATGTTGCCTACAAGAAACTCATTTTAAATCTGAAGACACCTCCAGATTTAAAGTGAGGGGGTGGAAAAGAATTTACCATGCTAATGGACATCAGAAGAAAGCAGGAGTGGCAATCCTTATATCAGATCAATTAGATTTTAAGCCAAAGACTATAATAAGAGATGAGGAAGGACACTATATCATACTCAAAGGATCTGTCCAACAAGAAGATCTAACAATTTTAAATATCTATGCCCCTAACGTGGAAGCAGCCAACTATATAAACCAATTAATAACAAAATCAAAGAAACACATCAACAATAATACAATAATCATAGGGGACTTTAACACTCCCCTCACTGAAATGGACAGATCATCCAAGCAAAAGATCAACAAGGAAATAAAGGCCTTAAATGACACACTGGACCAGATGGACATCACAGATATATTCAGAACATTCCAGCCCAAAGCAACAGTATACACATTCTTCTCTAGTGCACACGGAACATTCTCCAGAATAGATCACATCCTCGGTCCTAAATCAGGTCTCAACAGGTATCAAAAGATTGGGATCATTCCCTGCATATTTTCAGACCACAATGCTCTAAAGCTAGAACTCAATCACAAGAGGAAATTTGGAAAGAACCCAAATACATGGAGACTAAACAGCATCCTTCTAAAGAATGAATGGGTCAACCATTCATTTAATTCATTTAATTTTAATTCTTCAATTAAAGAAGAATTGAAAAAATTCATGGAAACAAATGATAATGAAAACACAATGGTTCAGAATCTGTGGGACACAACAAAGGCAGTCCTGAGAGGAAAATATATAGCGGTACAAGCCTTTCTCAAGAAACAAAAAAGGTCTCGGGGCTCCTGGGTGGCTCAGTGGGTTAAAGCCTCTGCCTTCGGCTCAGGTCATGGTCTCAGCGTCCTGGGATCGAGCCCCGCGTCGGGCTCTCTGCTCAGCAGGGAGCCTGCTTCCCTCTCTCTCTCTGCCTGCCTCTCTGCCTACTTGTGATCTCTGTCTGTCAAATGGATGAATAAAAAATCTTAAAAAAAAAAAATAAATAAACAAGAAAGGTCTCAGGTACACAACCTAACCCTACACCTAAAGGAGCTGGAGAAAGAACAAGAAAGAAACCCTAAACCCAGCAGGAGAAGAGAAATCCTAAAGATCAGAGCAGAAATCAATGAAATAGAAACCAAAAAAAACAATAGAACAAATCAATGAAACTAGGAGCTGGTTCCTTGAAAGAATTAATAAGATTGATAAACCCCTGGCCAGACTTATCAAAAAGAAAAGAGAAAGGACCCAAATAAATAAAATCATGAATGAAAGAGGAGAGATCACAACGAACACCAAAGAAATGCAGACAATTATAAGAACATACTATGAGCAACTCTACGCCAACAAATTTGACAATCTGGAAGAAATGGATGCATTCCTAGAGACATATAAACTACCATCCATAACTGAACCAGGAAGAAATAGAAAGCCTGAACAGACCCATAACCAGTAAGGAGATTGAAACAGTCATCAAAAATCTCCAAACAAACAAAAGCCCAGGGCCAGACGGCTTCCCGGGGGAATTCTACCAAACATTTAAAGAAGAACTAATTCCTATTCTCCTGAAACTGTTCCAAAAAATAGAAATGGAAGGAAAACTTCCAAACTCATTTTATGAGGCCAGCATCACCTTGATCCCAAAACCAGACAAGGATCCCATCAAAAAAGAGAGCTACAGACCAATATCTTTGATGAACACAGATGCAAAAATTCTCACCACAATACTAGCTAATAGGATTCAACAGTACATTAAAAGGATTATCCAGGGCACCTGGGTGGCTCAGTGGGTTAAGCCACTGCCTTCGGCTCGGGTCATGATCTCGGAGTCCTGGGATAGAGTCCCGCATCGGGCTCTCTGCTCAGCAGGGAGCCTGCTTCCTCCTGTCTCTCTGCCTGCCTCTCTGCCTGCTTGTGATCTCTCTCTGTCAAATAAATAAATAAAATCTTTAAAAAAAAAAAAAAAAGGATTATCCACCACGACCAAGTGGATTTATTCCAGGGCTGCAAGGTTGGTTCAACATCCGCAAATCAATCAATGTGATACAACACATTAATAAAAGAAAGAACAAGAACCATATGATACTCTCAATTGATGCTGAAAAAGCATTTGACAACGTACAGCATCCCTTCCTGATCAAAACTCTTCAAAGTGTAGGGATAGAGGGCACATACCTCAATATTATCAAAGCCATCTATGAAAAACCCACCGCAAATATCATTCTCAATGGAGAAAAACTGAAAGCTTTTCCGCTAAGGTCAGGAACACAGCAGGGATGTCCGTTATCACCACTGCTATTCAACATAGTACTAGAAGTCCTAGCCTCAGCAATCAGACAACAAAAGGAAATTAAAGGCATCCATATCGGCAAAGAAGAAGTCAAACTATCACTCTTCACAGATGGTATGATACTCTATGTGGAAAACCCAAAAGACTCCACTCCAAAACTGCTAGAACTTGTACAGGAATTCAGTAAAGTGTCAGGATATAAAATCAATGCACAGAAATCAGTTGCATTTCTATACACCAACAACAAGACAGAAGAAAGAGAAATTAAGGAGTCAATCCCATTTACAATTGCACCCAAAACCATAAGATACCTAGGAATAAACCTAACCAAAGAGACTAAGAATCTATACTCAGAAAACTATAAAGTACTCATGAAAGAAATTGAGGAAGACACAAAGAAATGGGAAAATGTTCCATGCTCCTGGATTGGAAGAATAAATATTGTGAAAATGTCTATGCTACCTAAAGCAATCTACACATTTAATGCAATTCCTATCAAAGTACCATCCATTTTTTTTCAAAGAAATGGAACAAATAATCCTAAAATTTATATGGAACCAGAAAAGACCTCGAATAGCCAAAGGAATATTGAAAAAGAAAGCCAAAGTCGGTGGCATCACAATTCTGGACTTCAAGCTCTATTACAAAGCTGTCATCATCAAGACAGCATGGTACTGGCACAAAAACAGACACATAGATCAATGGAACAGAATAGAGAGCCCAGAAATAGACCCTCAACTCTATGGTCAACTAATCTTCTACAAAGCAGGAAAGAATGTCCAATGGAAAAAAGACAGCCTCTTCAGTAAATGGTGTTGGGAAAATTGGACAGCCACATGCAGAAAAATGAAATTGGATCATTTCCTTACACCACACATGAAAATAGACTCAAAACGGATGAAGGACCTCAGTGTGAGAAAGGAATCCATCAAAATCCTCGAGGAGAACACAGACAGCAACCTCTTCCACCTCAGCCTCAGCAACATCTTCCCAGGAACATCGCCAAAGGTAAGGGAAGCAAGGGCAAAAATGAACTATTGGGATTTTATCAAGATCAAAAGCTTTTGCACAGCAAAGGAAACAGTAAACAAAACCAAAAGATAACTGACAGAATGGGAGAAGATATTTGCAAATGACATATCAGATAAAGGGCTAGTGCCCAAAATCTATAAAGAACTTAGCAAACTCAACACCCAAAGAACAAATAATCCAATCAAGAAATGGGCAGAAGACATGAACAGACATTTCTGCAAAGAAGACATCCAGATGACCAACATACACATGAAAAAGTGCTCCATATCACTTGGCATCAGGGAAATACAAATCAAAACCACAATGAGATACCACCTCACACCAGTCAGAATGGCTAAAATTAACAAGTCAGGAAATGACAGATGCTGGCGAGGATGCGGAGAAAGAGGAGTCCTCCTACACTGTTGGTGGGAATGCAAGCTGGTGTAACCACTCTGGAAAACAGCATGGAGGTTCCTCAAAATGTTGAAAATAGAACTACCCTATGACCCAGCAATTGCACTACTGGGTATTTACCCTATAGATACAAATGTAGTGATCCGAAGGGGCACGTGCACCCGAATGTTTATAGCAGCAATGTCTACAATAATCAAGCTATGGAAAGAACCTAGATGTCCATCAACAGATGAATGGATAAAGAAGATATGGTATATATACACAATGGAATACTATGCAGCCATCAAAAGAAATGAAATCTTGCCATTTGCGATGACGTGGATGGAACTAGAGGGTATCATGCTTAGCGAAATAAGTCAATCGGAGAAAGACAACTATCATATGATCTCCCTGATATGAGGGAGAGGAGATGCAACATGGGGGGTTAAGGGGGTAGGAAAAGAGTAAATGAAACAAGATGGGATCGGGAAGGAGACACACCATAAGTGACTCTTAATCTCACAAAACATACTGAGGGTTGCTTCAGGAGGGGGCTTGGGAGGGGGCGTGGGGTTATGGGTATTGGGGAGGGTATGTGCTATGGTGAGTGCGGTGAAGTGTGTAAACCTGGCGATTTACAGACCTGTACCCCTGGGGATAAAAATATATGTTTATAAAAAATAAAATTAAATTAAAAAAAAAAAAAGAGGCTCCTCTCTTCAGAAGAAGGCCTAAATCACTGCAAAGTTGAGTTTCTTAGAAAGGAATCTCCGAGTGTAGAGGCAGGTCCTGTCTTCCACATTTTGTAGGTAAGAAAATGTGGTTCATGGGGGTTCGAAAACTTGTACACAGCTTCCAGGACTTACATGCAGCTCTTGTGACTCAGTAGCAGGCCGTTCCCTGAGTTTGAATCCTGGTGTAGCTTGTGTACTGGGCTGCTAGAACACCCGCTCTCAGGGTCCCACATGGACCAGGTTCAGCTACTCACTGCTGGCAAGATCCAAAGGCAGAGAAATGAGTGGTAGTAAAACAAGAAAGGAGTTTATTTCGGTGAGGCCAGCACTGGGAAGACAGTGGACTAGCATCTCCAAGACTGTCTCCTGTAAACCTTTGCTTCCTTGTTTGTTTCCTTGGAATAGATAGATTCCTTGAAATGGTATGACTAGGCCATACCTTTCTAGTACATTTTCAAAGTACTAGATATCAGACAGTTTTAATTTCAGTGATCCTTTGGGAGACTTGACAAAGGATTGGGCTACATTACCTGAATATCACCTTTTCATTTCACACATTTGTTATTAATAACAACAGCAACAATTAAAACACACACACGCATACCTCCTCGCCCCCCAGCTATTTTATCTACCCATCAAGGCTTCCTCGACCTTACTCTCCTAAAAATTTAGGACACCTATTCTCTGTTTGTTCTCTTTGAGAAGACACTTTTCACTCTTCATAGGACTTGCTTTCCTGTGAATTCAACAAGGACAACCATCTAGGAATAATGGTGCTAGTAACTTTGTATGGCCATGTTATCCCAGGATGTTACTTCTTACATTGTTCCATCAGGATTAATTCTTGACATGTTTCTCAGAGGGATTCAATGCTCTTTCCTCTATCTGGAGGATAGTTTGATTATCCTCCTTCCTGTCCAGGTCTCACTCAGGATTCAGACTAGGCATACATAGTCTTTCCCTTTTGAGTTAAGCCATGTCAGGTTCATCCTTCTCTCACATCCAAAAACATAATGTAATCTAAATCAGGAATCTTTCTTGGTGGCTTAGGTCTTCTATAAGCAAAGACCTGTGGCCTGCAGTTCTTGGCAGAGAACATCAAAAGTAGATCCCTGTTTAGAGAACAATCTACATATGCTGGAGGCCTGGGAGGCTGTCTGTACTTCAGGCCTGATCCAGGTAGCTCCTCCAGAGTGCATTCTTTAACATCCGGTGAAATTTGGTGTGTCCAACTTTATTTATTGGTAAAATGATTTGTCTCCCGCACACATAATTTGCAGGTGCCTCTGTAGTCCATAGCATTCAGCAGAAGTAAAATTGCTGGGAGCCAAGAGGGCATTAGCTTTCGGAATGTATGAAATAGGATGACGACTTCTGTTAATGTAGTCTCATTTGCTTTTTTTGTGTTCCTCATAATGCTTAACTCAATGCTAAGGACAAAATTTGCCCTTAATAAAATATCTCTTCCCCGTTCATCTACATTTCTATTTTATTTTATTATAATAATAATGCCTTTCATGATAATTATGTATTGAAGAATATCTATTATAAAATATACTCATTAATCCTTCAGGTCACTGGCTGAACTTGTCATTATCTGAGCTTTTTACTCCCTGCAATTAAATATAGTGTTCTTCATTTTTAATTCATTCCAGTGGCAGAAGCAGTCATAATGACCAAATGTTTGTATTTCTTGATGTTACTGTAGTGAATTTGCATGTATCCCCTTGTAATGGTTTTCTTTATCTTGCTGCTTCTAAATTCATCCTTGTTTTTTCCCAATGACTAAGGAAAGTTGGAGACAAATGAAATGCATGACCAGAAGATTCCTGGCCACAGTCCTCATATAAGTCATCTCTGAGTACATCATGATAAAGTTGGGAAAGGGAGAGCTGAAACTACTAAATTTAGTCACGAAACAGGCCGACATTCTGCCTTGTGTCTCCCTGTAAAGCATGAATGGTGGCCACACTCATGGTAATTATGATGGTTTCTGGATTCTGGTTCACTGCCACATTTGCCAACTTTGATTTATTTCTCTTTCTCCTTTATAAAGGAACAACAGTGGCATTCATTATTGGCAATGTTAACTGTGAACTTTAACCCTTCCTTGAGTGTGACTTTGAGTTTTTTAAAGGTCTTCTGTGAAATATTATAGAGAACGTGGCAGCAATGTCTGTGATTCTAAGAAATACAAGAAAAGATGTGATTTGAAGAATAAGTAGTGTTAAGTTTAGGGTTTCCTTTTTCTTCTGAATTTCTCTTGGATTTCAGCACCTTTGAATTTGGAGGAGGGGGTGTGCAGCTTGTTCTGTTAATGTCCTCCTAGTCAAAGTGGAAATACGTAACAGGCTCAGTAGCTCCAAGAGAATAGGAAAGATAAGAAAATTTAGAGGTTGATATCTTTTCTTGGAGATGAAGAGAGGAATGCTGGTTCTTTGACCCCTGCTCACAACAGTAAAAAAAAAAAAAACAGCTGTCTCTTTATTTTAGCCTGTAACCTTTGCTAGTAATTGGCTGTTGTTTAAAAGTAGTAGCTCATTTCACCCCTTAAAACAAGGGTGAACTGGAGACTAGTAATTACTTTGAAGAACTTATGTTTGAAATATGTTGCTTGTGAGGATAGTGATGATTGGAAGACGAAAGTTAGCCTGCAAGCAGTGGAGATCCTGGTGATGAAGTACATGCTTGAGTTCTGGAACCAGGCTTTTTGTATTCAAAATTTGGCTCCAGCATTTATTACATCCTCTGTGTCTCACTTTTCTTAGTTGTTAGAGAAAATAGTGTGTAATCATAGAGCTTATATAAAGGTCGTAAAGAATGAGCTGATACATGTGAAGAATTTAGAACAAGAAATGTTAGATGTGATGGTCAACTGGTGAATACCCTGTCTAAAAGCATTTAATTTACATTAAAAGTAAAAAGCTGTGATCACCAAACTCAACTCATTTGTCAGCCAGGTTTGGTCCATGTGTCACCAGTTTGCAGCCCCTGGTGTGAGGAATCCATACATGAGAAGTAGTTTAGCTCTATGAAAAGACTAAGAATCTAAAACTGTGCTACCCCGTATGTTGGCCATTAGCCTTATGTGGATATTTAAATTTGTTAATTAAGATTAAGGTCCTGTTCCTTGGTTACACATACTACAGGTCAGGTGCTTCTTAATAGTCACATGTGGCTAGTGGCTACCATAATGGATAGTGCAAATATGGAACATTTCCATCATTACAGAAAGCTACATCATACAGAGCTGATCTAGTGGTTTATAAAAATACTCACTCATAGCTGTCTACCAACTTACAGATACCTTGGTGTGGGATTGGGCAGAGCTGTTTCCCTGCTTGACCTACAGCTGTTAATCTACTCTCTAGCAGCAGCTTACACAGTTTTTTTTAAGTCATAAAAAAAAAAAAAACTCTTTGGTGACTCTAGGCTTCTGGTACTAGGTGAATCTGCAGTTTGAGGAGAAAATTCCATAAGGGAATAATAAGGATGGTTTCCCCCACTAAGCTTTAAGAGCTATGTTATTAGTGCCTTTCTAGGGATGATGGAGAAAATTGACTTGGAGTGTATATGTGTTTGCATGTGTGTATTTTCCCCACTAAAAAAAATACATCAATGTGAAACCTTAACTTTACATATTCTTTACTGAATATATAAACTGTGTATTGCGTTTGAAATTTTTTTATGATAATGCTGTATCTCATGGTGGCAGTCAATATCTTCTGTTGCTAGAATAATGCTTTATCGTGTATAATGGGAAATAGCATATTTTTGATCATAGAATGGTGATTTGAAGAATTTTCACTGTTACGACTTAACTGGAGGAAGCTTAGGATGGTGATGGGATGATGTAACAGATCAAATCCCTTAGCACTGTTTATGTTAGCGGATGGCATTGTATCTCTCTTTCCATTCCTGGTAGAGCCCATGTGTTTCTCCTTAAACAGAGAAAGAATAGAGCATAGTGGGAGTGTGTGTATGTGCTGGTGACATCAGATTATATGCGTCACGGGGAATTACCCATTTTCTCTGAACAAAACTTTATTTCCATTCCTGACTTAATAAATATAGGGCGAATTCTTTATATTATCTCTCTTTCTTAAGCTTTTGCATTGGTAACTGTTCCCCTCACCTCCCTAACTTAATGAATGTAATTTATTCCAAGTCTTGAGTTTGAGGACTCTGATCAACTTTTAGTGGTAAATTAATTTCAGATTACTTAGTGAAATAAAAAAATGAATGCATTCCTTCTCCCAGAGGTGAAGTATGAAAAGGCGTGTACTTGAGATGTGAACATTTTTCTATATGTGTGTTATATTTCAAAAATTTCGTATTAAGGGGTGCCTGGGTGGCTCAGTGGGTTAAAGCCTCTGCCTTCGGCTCAGGTCATGATCCCGGGGTCCTGGGATCGAGCCCCGCGTTGGGCTCTCTGCTCAGCAGGGAGCCTGCTTCCCTTCCTCTCTCTGCCTGCCTTTCTGCCTACCTGTGATCTCTGTCTGTCAAATAAATAAAATCTTTAAAAAAAAATTTCATATTAAAACATGAAGTTATAGCTAATTTTATCTCATTTATAAGAGGTAGGTATATTTACTTCTGGCACATAGTCTTTCTTGCTCACCAAAACACCAATGGCACTTTGTGGCAAAGCCAGGGGTTCATTCAGAGCTGACCCAGTTAAGCCATCATTGCCATGGGGGAGGCCCCTAGCCCTAATGATACTTATTTGAGGACCCCTGGAGAAAGAAATTTATAAATATGAGCAGGATAGAGAGGATCTTCCTGAAGTATAGGTAGTAACCTCCAAAAAACTCCCAACAGACAAACAAATGCTTGGATATGTCCATAGGGAGAGGTAACAAAGTACTGAATTAGAGGTCTACAGTTTGACTCAATTGGAAAGCCAAAGTGTCCTTGAAGAATTGATGTAACAAAAAGATAAAAAGGCATTTATTGACTTTTGCACTTCTACTACATGGGTTCTGACTTTAACATCAGCTGAACTGTATCTCTGTGGCCTTTCTTAATTGACGCCAGGGCTCAGATTATAGTTATACCTGAGAATCCGAATAAATTTAAACAAGGTTATCCCGTACATGGGGGTCCTAGTACATTTTGATAATTTAGCCCTACACTCAACAAAATAAGTACCAAATATAAAACAGAGAATAGGAATGCCATATTTTAACCATTTAAACTATTATCTGATAAAATTTCCTATGTTCACAGCATTTATTGCCCTAAAATACCCCATAATCGGCATAGGTGTTCTGTCCCAATGGGTAATAAATTAAACTACATCTTTGGCACTTACAATAGGCTTGGAAAAATAGGACTCCCTTCACCTCCTCCCTACCCCATGATTAAAAGAGTTAATATTGCACAATGTAAATTGAAATAGAGCCTTTAAGAATTAAAACCCATATATAAGACTTTTATAGAAAAGGGGTAATTATTTCTACTCCTCCTGCATTTAACAGGACAATTTGACCTGTTCTTAAACTTGGAAAGAAAGAATAGTGCCAAGGAGTGGATTACCATAAATTTCAGGCAATAATCTTACCCATTAAGGGCACTTCCCAATATTATTGAAATTGCTGACACCATCTAATCAGCAACTGGTAGTACTTAAGTCACAGATTTCGCTGAGATGTTCTGTTCAAAGCCTATTTCAACAGCCTTTTGGGTGCAGCTTGCCTATATCTTTGAAGGGAAATGATATGCCTCTATGCAGCTATTCAAGGAGTACCACAATAGTCCTACTATTGCATCCAGTCTTTCTAGGCAAGATCTTAATCACATCCAGCTTTCTCCAGAAGCACAAGAGTGACATCATACTAGTGACACTCTTCTCCAGGGAGACTCCCGTAACAGACTCACTCAGGACATACTAATAATATTCACAAAGGACATGCACCATTGCCCCCCACACAGAGGAGGGCCTTGCTACCTTTGTTAAATTACTGAAAATTGTTTGGCAAGCTGCGAACCACTCTGTCCCTAACAATGTCGAGAAACAGCTGATGACCCTTTTAGCACCCACAGATGTTAAAATGGGCTCAGTCTTTCAGGTCTTTCTGGCTTTGAGAGACAGCATATTTTACGTTGATGAATTTTACTTACCCCAGTTTATGCTATGACTTGCAAACCGCCTCTCTCTAATGGGACTCTATACAACACAAGGCTCTAACATGTATCCAAATTGTAATACAGTAGCACTTCCACAGGTGTCCCTCTTCCCACCCTAAGATTCTTTTTTTTTTTTTTTTTTTTTTTTTACTACAGAGGCTTTAGCAACTTCCTCTCATGCCTCCTATCATCTTTGGATCACCCATAATGACCACAGTTTGTTGTAGACTTTTGATGTAATCATCTGCCTTTCTGGGCACCACTCTGTTTACCATTAGATACTGAAAACCTCCTGGACATAGAGACTCTCAGGGGCCCCCAGCCTGTGGTCCTGGGCTGTATCTCAGCCTGTAGTGACTCTTTTCAGCACCTCAACAGCTCTGCTCTCCTGAGCTGAATAGAACTGTGCCCTTTGTATGCACACCAAGTCTTCTGCTAAAGAGTTAAGGGAACTCCTAACCTCTTTGGTTAGGTTTATTCCTAGGTTATCTTAGAGTTTTTGGTGCAGTTGTAAGAGGGAGGTCCTTGAGTCCTTGATTTTTATTTCTGCTACTTCATTACTAGATTATGGAAATGGAGCAGATTTCTTTTTTCTGAAGATTGTATTTTTTTAAATTAATCTCTATACCCAGTGTGGAGCTCAAACTCATAACACCAGGATCAAGAGTCCCATGCTCCACTGACTGAGCCATTCGGGCATCCCTGGAAATGCAACAGATTTCTGCACATTGATTTTGTATCCTGTGACTTTACTGAAGTCATGTGTCAGCTCTAGCATTTTGGGGGGGATGTTTCTATATAGAGTATCATGTCAACTGCAAATAGTGAAAGTTTGACTTCTGCCTTGCTGGTTTGGATGCCTTTTATTTCTTTTTGTTACCTGATTGCTGAGGCTAGGACTTCCAGAAATGTGCTAAATAACAGTGGGGAGAGAGGACATGTCTGTTTTGTTCCTGACCATAGGGGAAAAGTTTTCAGTTTTCCCCCATTGAGTGTGATGTTAGCTGTGGGTTTTTGACATATGACCATTATAATGTTGAGATATGGTCCCTCTAATCCTGCTGTGTTCAGGATTTTTTTTTTTAAGATTTTTATTTATTTATTTGACAGACAGAGATCACAAGTAGGCAGAGAGATAGGCTGGGGGTGGGGAGCAGGCTCCCTGCTGAGCAGAGAGCCTGATGCGGGGCTTGATCCCAGGACCTTGGGATCATGACCTGAGCTGAAGGCAGAGGCTTTAACCCACTAAGCCACCCAGGCACCCCTGTGTTCAGGATTTTTATCTTTAATGGATGTTGTACCTTGTCAAATGGTTTTTCTGCATCTATGTAAAGGACCATATAGTTATTCTTCTTTCTCTTATTAATGTGATGTATTACGTTGATTGGTTTGGGAATATTGGGCAGCTTTCTTATCCTATTTCAGTAATGCCTTCAAACTCATTCAGTGGTATATGCTTTAACAGTGTGTTACGCTTCATTTATATAAGATGTTTTCACTACAATCATACTTTTACTTCTAATTCTTAAATAGCTTGTAAATTACTTGTAGGTTTTCTGCAGAACTTATACTTCCGATTACCAGCTTCAGTTGTATAAGCTATTGTACATAATTTGGGTATTTTATGCTTTACATGTTTTTATCTAATTTATATCACAATATTTCACTGGCTTAAAAATATATTTGCATTTTTTTATACCATGGGTCAAATTTATCACAAATTGGATATCCTGGCAATAATTGTAACCAAGTATCTTTTAGGTATTTTTCCTATGGCAGAGTAAATTTTTAATTTGTTAAAAAAATTGTAAATTTTAAATTTTTTTTTTTTTTTAAAGATTGTATTTATTTATTTGACAGAGAGAAATCACAAGTAGGCAGAGAGGCAGGCAGAGAGAGAGGAGGAAGCAGGCTCCCTGCTGAGCGGAAAGCCCGATGTGGGGCTTGAACCCAGGACCTGGGATCATGACCTGAGCCGAAGGCAGTGGCTTAACCCACTGAGCCACCCAGGCGCCCCAAAAATTGTAAATTTTAATTTGTTAAAGCTCATGCAGAAACATTACCACCAATGTTTGATTTTCTAATATAGAGAATATTATTGAATTTTCATTTGTATCATGACATAAAGTATTAGAAGATAGGGAGAAAAAACATAGATAATTGAAATTATTTAAATCACCAGTTGCAATTTCACTTATATGATTTCAACCTCTTTTCATCCAAAAAATTTGAAGTAGCCAAGTCTTCTAGAAATTATTAGAATGAATTGATTTCACAGTCGTTTTCTTTTTCTCCACCCTCCACCATTTGGTAAGTGTTTAAATGAGTAGAAGAATGAATAACAATGGAAAAGATAAGCAGATATTTCAGGCTTCCTATTCATAAATATTTGAGATTTATTCCTGGGTGTTTGAGTTTCTGTCCTTTGTACAACAGATCTGATATGGTGAAAATAACACTCAGCTGGGAATTAAGGACTGACGGTGTTTTCAGACCAATGATTTCCCTGTTGTGGGGGAAAGTTTTTTCATTTATGAAATAAAGGGATTGGATTAGATGATATTTAAGGTCACTTCGCACTCTTTCAACATTCTGAAAAGCTCCAAATAAGAAAGCAAGCAAACATTAAAATGATATCTCAGGGTGCCTGGGTGGCTCAGTCATTTGAGCCTCTGATTCTTGATTGTGGCTCAGGTCATGATCTCGGGGTCTTGAGATTGAGCCCTGTCTCAGGCCCCATGCTGAGCCTGGAGCCTGCATAAGATTCCTCTCTCTCTCTCTCTCTCTCTGCATGCCCTCTCGCCTCCCCCATCCCCCCGTTCTCTCATATGCTCTTTCTTCCTCAAAAAATAAACTAAAATAAATTAAAAAATAAAACAAAATGATCTCTCGTATCTAGGATTTACCTTAAACCTTTATTTTTATAGGGAAGGGAAAGGTTCCCTAAGCTCTGTTAAGTACTGTTTTCTTTTCTTCTTTCTTTCTTTTTTGTGATTAGTTTTATAAGTTTTTCTTCAAAATCTTTACCTCTTTATGGTTATGGGACTATAACCTATTTTTTCACCTGGCTATTATGAGAATCTTCAGAGTAGCACATAAAACCATCCAAAGTAAATACTTTTAAAGATGTTTAATGAAAGCAGAAAAAGAGAGAAATAGTGGCAAAAGCCATCTGGTCACTGACTTTATTTCTGAATGAAGTTTAGGTAACGGATACCCTTAGGAATAGAAAACTCACTGTAGGTAGAAATACTGATTGTAGGGTACCCTAAGCCAAATACAACTTGGAAATGAAAGCTAGTAAATAAGGTAAGATCTATACAGTTTAAATGCCTCCCCCCCGACCCCAAAACTTTGGTTTATAAAACAGAGAAACTTGTTGTAGACCACTATTTTATTTGGAAGCTAAGTCACTAAATGCACCACCTGACTACTGGATTGGATAGAGGTATCACTTTACTTTTTGTCAAAACTCATAGATATTTACTGAATTGGGTGTGTGTGTGTGCTCACGCACGCATGTATTTTCAGACCATAGTCACATCTCCGTTACAGAGCCAGCAGAGATACAGCTTTGTCTAATAGTGCTTGCCATTAGATATTGGAATGTGAGCATCTGGAGAGACTATTCCTGCCAGCTCCTAATCAAAAGTAGGAAATGTTTTATTTTAAATTTTAAATTGAGCTGCTTATCTGATTCAATCTCATCTTCAGTCATTTCTGTGTGTTTTACATGCATATACATATACCTTGAGATGTAGTGTTAGAATGGTCATTAATAGTGTGGGAGAGTCCTCGTAACTGAGGAGTGCATTACATCCATTTCTGGATAGTTTAAACCTCTGTCTTCAATGTCATCTTCCTCTTTATTGATCACTTCTATAGAAGATGAGGTGGTGGTCCCCACTGGAATCTGGCTTTAATGGAGAAGGGGAGGTAAGGGAAGCAGATTGTTACTTTGAGGATATTTTCATTAGGAAACTGGGATAAAGAGAACAGACCTGTGACCTCTCACTTCTTCTTTTGGGGGGGGGATTAAAATATGAAAAAAAAATACTTAACCCTTTGAAAATCATGGGTAATGTGGTTATCTTACTGTTCTCATAGTCCTCAGCTCAACAGCTGCTTTCTTCATTAAGACTTTATTAATGCTGTTCTCTCATTGATGTCCAGTGTGGGTAGCTGATTTTGTTGCCAGAGTCTCAGATTGTATGTAGATATAGATATAGATAATATTTGTTGGATGCCTCTGAAGTTGGTAGTTTATTCTTTGGAAGCCATTTTTCATTGGAAGCACCTAGTAGTCTCTTTTCATGTGGCTGAGTCTGAAAACTACAGACAGCTTTGAAGAGCCATGGAATTGTCTGAAGAGAATAAATCAGAATGTTATGAGATTCTCTCTCTCTAGTTCATAGGGTGCTGGGAGAGTGGCCTTCTGGGGATCAGGACATGAGATGGCCTGCGTTGTACAAAGAACAGTAGTCAGAGTCTATGGCTCCTGCTGCTTCTGGTCTCCAGTTGGAAGATACTTGGGGAGAGGAGAAAAGGATTGAACTTTAAAAGTCATTTGGAAGGAACACATTATTGATACTGTACAAGTTGTTATACCTTAAATCTGATAGTGCTTTACACTTTTCAAAGCCCTTTAACTCAGAAGTTGCTGGAAACACATATTTTATTGTATACAGCTTTTGTTTTCATTGTGGCTAGAGTGGGGCTGGGTAAGTTTCATTCTGGGACCATCAGTTAGACTCTTGTGGGAAGCTGCTAATATTTTGCACAAAAGTGGCTGCTATGTGGAAAGTTCTATCTGTCCTGCCTGTAGTCTCCAGTTCATTACCATTTTTTCTTGTGCCAAAGAAAACATCCCTCTACCAGTCTGTCTGGGCTTCTTCTGAACATCAGTTTGATCAAAATTCAACTGATATACTCTCTGAACCTGAGACCGTTTTGGAAAGACTCATAGGCAAATGGGAGAAACAGACCTTCCACCCCTTCAGATAACAGAGCCCTGGGGCTGTAGGGCAGACTTGCCTCGTCCATTCGCCCCCTGAGCCCAGTGGCTCAGTCACAGACTGCTAGCTAGCTTGAACTCTATGTTATTTTCCCTTAGACTTGAGGAAGACTCACCTGTCTATTGACAGGTCAGCGGTATCAGAACTAACCAAATGTATTAGAGAAATGCCTCTCAAATTAAAGACAAAGTTCACAATCTAAAGCACTTCACCCTGAGAGAAGTAGAAGTAGGTATCTCTTGCATAACATTTATCACCGTTGTGTTTAATTGATTAACAGCTCTATTTCCATTAGATTATTGGTTCCATGAGGGTAGAAACTATGTCACTTATGTTTGTCCCTCTTACCCTGGCCTGGCTTTTGTTAAGCTGCCTGGATTAAAGAATGTAAAATCCAGTAGACCTGGGCACATATAAGCCTGTGGACTGAGGCAGAAGCAAACAGTGAGAGTCTCAGTGCTCCCCAGCCCCTGCCCCCAGCCATTGCCTCTTCCTTCTGTCTTCCCACCTGTCCTCCCCTGCCCACTACACACACACCAGTACTCTGGCCTCACTTCCCTTCCCATTCCTGAAAAGAAGTATATTCTTTTTCGTTAAGTTATTAACAATATACTTGTTATCAAAATATTTTTTCTGGGGCGCCTGGGTGGCTCAGTGGGTTAAGCCGCTGCCTTCGGCTCGGGTCATGATCTCAGGGTCCTGGGATCGAGTCCCGCATCGGGCTCTCTGCTCAGCGGGGAGCCTGCTTCCCTCTCTCTCTCTCTCTCTCTCTCTCTCTGCTTGCCTCTCCATCTACTTGTGATCTCTCTCTGTCAAATAAATAAATAAAATCTTTAAAAAATATATTTTTCCATTTCTCCTCCACTTAAAACCCATTGTACCCATATTTCTTATTGCCTGTTGTTTCCCCATATTTTAATAAAGGGAGCCGTAAAAATGTATCTTCGTGTGACTTCAAATTACTAGATGTAAATAAACAAATTCAGGCCATAACAACATTTCACCATTTAGTAAGAGAACTGAGGCCACCATAATATGTAATAAATCAGCAGTGAACATTGCAAAATTGCCCACTGGGGAGGCCTTCTGACTTCTGGTGTAAGCTTCCAACAGGTGTTTAGCACCTTCTGAGGTAGTAACTAGGCACCCAGAGGTTAGGAACAGTGGTATCTGTAATACTTGTTCCCTCACAAGAGCGAGTCTTGGCGGGGAACACTCATTCATCTGATGTCATGGCCATCTGAACCCTAAGAGGCACTTTTCCTTTCTGTAAAGCAATGCTGTGGGGTACTGTGCTTTCCTTATGAAACTGTGCTCCCTGCCTGGTTGTGGAACCTCTTCATTTGGAAATGTGTGTTTTATGCATATTTGTTGATCCTGTAGTTACACATCAAAGTTAAGCCAAAACAGGGGAACAGTGACCAAAAACTAGGGTAAATAGTATCTGAAAAGAGACTGTAGTCCTTTCTTTCTGCTTTTACCTGGTGGAAGATTCCTTGTGGGTGGAATGGCCACCCACAAGGTGGTTTTCTAGTTTTCTAGTTTTCTAGTTTTTCTAGTTTTAAACTTTTCCCCAGAAGTATAACATACAATGGGCAGAAGGTTGTAATCTTGTAACATTACTATTGTAAAGAGTTTTTCTGCAGCAAACACTGTGAAATCTGGTAGGCTTCAAAAGGTACATTGAATATATTGTAAAGTGCTATATAATTGTTAACAAATGTTAGTGTTATAGAAAAATAACAAGTGTACTATGCTTGTTTCGTTCTGGTTTTTAGTGAGTTAGTCTTCAACAGCAATATAAGATTTCAGAGGAATATGTGATTAAAAAAACATTACTGAGTTCAATTTTGCAGGATTTATATTTAAGTGAGTATATGTATGACATGTATATTTTTTAATCTTCCCTTCTGTTTCTTGCCATTGCAGTTCAATGGTTGCTATGGAGAAGGTTATGGTAGGGACAAGCATCAGAAGGTTAAAAGTCTTCCTGTGTCTGGGACGGAAATAACAGTCCCCCCCTCCCCGCACCAGCATCTCTTTACTCGCTCTCCCCTCATGTGACAGTCTCCCTACAGCAGTGGCGTGCTGAAGGGAGGGCAGCTTGATGCGCTATTTAAAACATATGGAGGAGCTGATTCTCCTCTTTTGCTTTTCAGCTTTGTCACTTTATCATCTTAGTATGGGCACAGAACGGAAGGAAAAGATGTGGACGTACTCAGGTGATCTTCAACTCAGAACACTTCTGGTTTGTGGGAGTGGGTTTTTTCCTTCTGTTTTCTTTGTGTGCTTAAAATTTGTATTCTTTATTTGCTGCTAGGAGGGAGGAAAAGCTTAGAGAAAGGACCTGCTGTAGAACAGTTGGGATTTGGTTAATCTGCTTAGAAATAACATTAATCGGTGGATCAGATGCTGTCAACAATACAGGGCCTTCTATCCCCATTATGGTCCCCATTCTTCTCTTGCTTATTCTTCCTGTACTATCTTTGGTGTCATTTAGATTTATATTTTCACTTCTTATTAGTTATTTGTTTTCTAATGTTTCTTTTATATTTTTCTTTCACATTTCATTTTTGAATTTCACTTCTGCTTTGTTGTAGGAAAGTCTTTTGGCCTTTTACATGGTGGGGCGTGGAGAGTATAGGCATGTACTCACCCACATACCTAAAGTTTTCTCTTAACTTAAACATATGCTGAACTCCATAGAGCTCTCAATAATTTTTTAAAAACTCAGAGCTGTGGGTATGCATCAAAATAAGTGTATGACCATAATTTTCCTGAGAAGTTTCCTGCCACTGGCACAATTACAGGAATGTAGGTGAATACATACTAATTGCTTTCTTCTCTTCTCTGTTTCTTATTTAGTACTGTTTTGGGTTATTTTCCTGAGATCAGATTTAATTACTCTTCTTTAAAAACTTCCTTTTTGCCAGGCATTGAATGTATACATGTATAGTTCTTTTTTGCTTTCATTCAGTAAAATTTTTCTATTATTATTTTTATTATGTTAGTCACCATACAGTACATCATTAGTTTTTGATGTAGGGTTCCGGGGTTCTTTATTTACGTATAACACCCAGTGCTCCATGCAATATGAATGTATACGTCTTCAACAATCTTGGGAGGTAGATGTTTTTATTATTTCTATAAAAATGCCAAAATACAAAAGATCCAAGGGTTTAGGTAGTGTGTACAAGTTTACACAAGATTATACAAGTAGTAAGTAGTGGCCCCTGGATTCCAAGTCCTGAGCCCTTTCCACTATAATTAGGAAGCTGTACAGGGTAAATGTTCGCAAGGCCCTGGGTCAGGCTGGACATTGGTTTGAATCCCAGTTTTATGTAGGAACATTTTTTTTTAAACACCTGGGCCTTGGTGTCCTCATGTATAAAATATGCTAATCATCATATCACCTTCCAGTCGTGTTTGTTACTAAACTAAAAGAGAGTGCTTAGAAGTATATTTGGTACATAAATTCTTGATGAATATTATCCAATACGTATTGGACATTTACTGCATTATGGTCATTGTGTGCAGGGACCTGGGCATACTTAGAATCTGGTGACAAAGACCTATGCCAGAGACTATAAAGTCTTATCACAGTTTAAAGGAAGTATGTGGAGGTATGTAAAGGAGAAATGTAACCTGTTTTGGATCAGGGAAATTTTGAAATCTGAAGGAAATGTAGGAATTAGAAGGGTATGTGGGTCTAACAGGAGAGAACTTCAAGCTGGAGAAACAGCTATCAATCCAGGAGAGCCCAGTGTATTCTCAGGCCTGAGAAAGGTCCACTGTGGAAGGAAGTCATGTAAGACTGACTAGAGAGACAGGCAGAGACCAGGTTAAGCAGAGTTTGGAAGGTCATGGAAAGTACTCCAGAGCATTGGGTCAGTGTGTAATTATGAGGCCCTATTATCTCTCTGCTTTCTCAGATTAGTAAAAGCTTCTAACAGAATAGCTAACAAACTTCCCATTTCCACATTTTAAAAAATTGAAGTGTAATTGACATAACATTATATTAGTTTCAGGTGTACAATGTCATGGTTGGATATTTGTATATTGCCAAATGATCACCACAGTGAGTCCAGTTAATATCTCTTACCACATATAGTTGTGATTTTTTTTTCTAGAGATGAGAACTTCCAAAATTCACTCTCATTGTTTCAAATATGCAGTACAATATTATTAACTATAGTCACCATGCTGTATATTACAACCCCATGACATTCATTTTATAACTGGAAATTTGTGCTTTCTGTCACCCTTTCATCCATTCTGCTCATTTACTACTCTCTTGCCCCCACCACCTCAGGTAACCACCAGTCTGTTCTCTATATCCATGAGCTCAATTTTTTGTTCATTTGTTTTTAATTTCCACATATAGATGAGATCATATGGTATTTATCTTTTCTCTCTGACTTATTTAACTTAGCATGATGTTCTCAGGGTCCATGTATGTTGTCCAAATGGCAAGATTTCATCCTTTCTATCTGTCTGTATTTATCTATATCTGTGTATGTAGGTGTGTATCTATCTACCTATGTATCTCTCTACATACTTTAGAGAGAAAGAGAGCACAAATGGTGCAGAGGGAGAGGGAAAGAATTCCAAGCAGACTCTATGCCCAGCACAGAGCCTGATGCAGGGCTCTATTTCACTACCCCGAGATCATGACCTGAGCCAAAACCAAGAGTTGGATGCTCAACTGATGGAAACACTCAGGCACCCCAAGATATAATTCTTTTTTATGGCCAAATAGTATTCCATTACACACACACACACACACACACACACACACACACCACTTTTTCTTTATCCATTCATCGTTTGACGGACATTTGTTTCCATGTCTTGGCTCTTACAAGCAATGCTACTGTGAACTTGGGGGTGCACGTATCTTTTCAAATCAGTGTTTTCATTTTCCTTGGATAAATACACAGAAGTGAAATTGCTAGATTATTTCTAATTTTTTTGAGGAAACTCCATACTATTTTCCACGTGGCTGCACCAACTTACATTCCCACCTGCAATGCACAAGTGTTTCCTCCCCACCTTCCAGATCTTGGCCAACATTTATTATTTGTCTTCATGGTAATAGCCATTCTAACAGATGTGAGGTAATATCTCCTTATTTTATTATTTTTTTAAATTTTATTTATTTGACAGAGAGAGTATAAGTAGACAGAGCGGCAGGCAGGGCAAGAGGGAGAAACAGGCTCTCCACCAAGCAGGTAGCCTGATGTAGGGCTTGATCCCAGGATGCTGGGATTGTGACTTGAGCCGAAGGCAGACGCTTAATGACTGAACCACCCAGGTGCCCCTCTCCTTGTGGTTTTGATTTGCATTTCCCACTATCAGTGATGTTGAACATCTTTTCATGTACCTATTGGTCTTCTTCTTTCTTTGGAAAAATGTCTATTAGATCCTCTGCCCATTTTTAAAAAAAATATGTATTTATTTTAGAGGGAGGGAGGGGTGGAGGGAGAGAACACAAGTGGAAGAAGAGGCAGAGGGAGAGAGAGTCTTGAGCAGACTCCATGCTGAGTGTGGAGCCTGATGTGGGGCTCCATCCCATAACCCTGAGACCATGACCTGAGCTGAAACCAGAAGTCGGACGTTTAACCAATGACCCACCCAGTTGCCCCTGTCCATTTTTAAATTGGATTGCTTGTGTTTTTGCTCTTGAGTGGTATGAGTTCATTATTTATTTTGGATGTTAGCTCCTTATCATATATGTGATTTACAAATATTTTCTCCCATTCAGGAGGTTGTCCTTTCATTTTGTGGATCCTCTTTCCCTATTCCAGATCTTTTCTTTTTCATCTTATAGACGCTGAAGAATGTATCCACTGTAGAATGCTTTAAACTAGTTAAAAGTTAAACTAGTTGGGGTGCCTGGGTGGCTCAGTGGGTTAAGCCTCTGCCTTCAGCTCGGGTCATGATCTCAGGGTCCTGGGATCGAGCCCCGCGTCGGGCTCTCTGCTCAGCGGGGAGCCTGCTTCCTCCTCTCTCTCTCTGCCTGCCTCTCTGCCTACTTGTGATCTTTCTCTGTCAAATAAATTAAAAAAAAAAAAAAGTTAAACTAGTAATGACAAATTCACAAGATCAAGACATTTTTTAAAAATGGTATTTAGTTTTGGAAGGAGGCAGTGTTATTGGTGAATGAGAATAAAATATTTCAGTCGAGCCATTTTTTTTTAAAAGAACGTAATTGGTTTCAGAATATAACATCCTTCCGGATGGCTTCAGATGGCTTTATTTATTCATAAATATCTCTACTTGTTGATTCAGCCTCTTTGATCACATGAGTGCTTCATTAAACAACTGGCACTCGCTTGTTGGTGCCGAGTGGGACTGTGTGCAGCCGGGGGGGTGGAGTGGAGAGTACATGGCTGTATTTAACAGTACAGGCCATTTGTTTGGCCTTTTGCCATCTGGAAGCTCTAGCTAGTATTTCCCAGTGTGAATCTTCAGTCTGCTAACCAGATTGATACTGGCATTCACCTATATTGTCATGACGCCAGAAAGGCCTACCAGAACATAAACTACTCTGTAATTTCTTTAGAAAACAAAGCCAAACTGAAGCCAGGGAAGACAGGTACATTCTTCCTACCCTGGTCATTGTCCAGGTTAAAACCTGGTATTCAGAAGTTCTTCAGAAAACTAAAAGCAAGGAATTTTTATTCCCCCCCCCCAAAATGGCTTGTCAATGGCAAGTTGAGATTTGGCCAGAGGGTTTCCCCTATAATAAATGGCAGTCCTGAAACACTGAAAACATAGCCCACGGAATGTCAGTTTTCTCTCCCCATGCCTTTGCCCTGTCTCTGAACAGAGGTTTCTGAATTTGAAAGTACAGAGATTTTTTTTTTTAAGTCCTTCATATTATCCTTAGGGCATTAGATTTATTTTAAAATTATACTTATCATTCCTAGGACCCACAGAGGTTTACAAGTCTTGTCCCATCTATTTCCAGTTGAATACAAATCTGAGATTCTTCTTACCATTGTGTCAAGAAATTTAATATCGGTTGTTATTGGGGCTCCCCCATCCACACACAGCAAGGTCTCTTACAGAACCAAAACACTAGGGGAGCCCTCTGGTCTTCCATGGAGTAACTACTACATTCCCCATGTTGGAGCCTCCAGGATCCTTTGAAGTCTTGCCCTGCAGCTTCTGGGCCTCATAGAACAGAAGGAGTCTTAGAATCACAGAGCCCTGGTGTCCAGAGCAGCCATCCTCTTTGAAGCACTGCTGTTTCCTTTGGCCCTCTTCTCCAGGAACTTGGCCAGCTTCCATGCCCTTCCCAGGAGCCCTCTTTCTCCTTTCTGCAAGTGCAGAGGGGGGCCCTCTGAGCTCTTCTCCCCCATTGTAGTTTCCTCCCTGAGCGCAGGCTTTCACTAGAGACAGGAAGCCTATTGTGTTTGGTAGTTTCAGCTTTCCACCTTGCAGAAGCCTGTGAGGGAAGGAATGAGAGAGGGCTTGACAAAGATAGGCTCAAAAGGGGAAGGGGAGATGAATGAAAGAAACAGCTTTTAATGTTTTCACTTGATATTTGTCCTGTTAATGTCCGGCCGTCATATCTTGAATAGTAGTCCTATATTTGGAGAAATTCTCACGTTATGAGTCCTCTTCCCACCATTTGAGGTGTAAACTCAAATTTCAAGCCTCTTGTGTAGCTTGAACTTTGGCTCTCCAGTCATCTGCATGTAGGTGTGACCATGCTTTGGAAGAAGATAGTGTGAGAAACAGGCTCTGTGCTAAGCCCCATGGATAGCTGCAGAAGAGTATAGCTTTGGGGCGTAATGGTGTTGCAAGGTTGAGTGCCAGATAGAGAGCTGCCCTCATTAGAAACTGTGAAAATATCCCCAAAGATCTGTGCCACTTCACAGTCCCTCTAGAAAGCTATAGAAGTTTGAATTGGTCTGCATTCTTGTTCACACTTGGTGTTGTCAGTCAGTTTAACTCATTGTAGTTATGTATCTCAAAGTGGTTTTAATTTCTCTATTGACTAATGAAGTTGCACATCTTTTCACGTTCTTATTACTCATTTTATGTTTTCTATGGTGCCTATAAAAAACTGGGTTCTTGGAGTGCCTGGATAGCTCAGTTGGTTAAGCATCCCACTCTTGATTCTCGTTCAGGTCATGATCTCAGGTTCATGAGATTGAGTCCCATGTCAGGCTCTGTGCTGGGTGTAGAGGCTGCTTGGGATTCTCTCTCTCCCTCTCCCTCTGCCCCTCACCATTCACAAGCATGCTCCCCTTCTTTCTCTCCCTTTCTTTCTCACTTTCTCTCCTCCTTTCAAAAAAAGAAAAAAAAATTTAGGTTCTTATTGAATTGTAAGAGCTATTTCTGTATTATAAATACAAGTCCTTGATGGTTTTGTGTGTGTTTTAAGATTTATTTATTTATTTATTTGAGAGAGAGCACACAGAAGGAGAGGAAGAAACAGACTCCCCACTGAGCAGGGAGCCCAAAGCAGGGCTCGATTTTAGGACCCTGAGATCCTGACCTGAGCCAAAGGCTGACGCTTAACTGACTGAGCCACTCAGGCCCCCAACTTTGATGTGTTTTGAAATTAATTTCTACCAAAATAAGGGTGATATGTTTGTTTTTTTAATAGTGTCTTTTGAAAACAAGAAATTATTAATTTTGAATGTCTAATTTATTATTTTTATTTATTTTATTTATTTTTTTTTAAAGATTTTTTTTATTTATTTATTTGACAGAGAGAAATCACAAGTAAGCAGAGAGGCAGGCAGAGAGAGAGGAGGAAGCAGGCTCCCTGCTGAGCAGAAAGCCCGATGTGGGGCTCGAACCCAGGACCTGGGATCATGACCTGAGCCGAAGGCAGCGGCTTAACCCACTGAGCCACCCAGGCGCCCCATCTAATTTATTATTTTTAAAAATAACTCATGCATTTGTATCCTAAGAAGTATTTTCCTAATTCAGAGTCATAGAGACTTTTTCCTGTGTTTCCTTCTAGAAATGTTATAGTTTTCACTCTTATACTTAACTGTTTGCTCCATTTCAGATTAACTTTTATATAAAGGTCTAAGACAAAGGTAAATTAATATTTTTTTATTTAGAGGTCCATTGTTCTAGCACTGTATTTTGAAAAGAGTATCCTTTCCCACTGAACATCTTTGCAGTCTTTATTGGAAATAAATTGGCCATATATGTAGATCTATTTCTGGACTCTCTAAGTTCGACCTTATGCTAATCTCACACTATCTTGACTACCTTAGCATTATAGTACATTTTAAAATTGGGTATGACAAGTCCTCAAACTTTTTTTTCCTTTTTATAATTTTGCTATTTAAAAAAAATTATTTATTTATTGTAGGAAGTGAGTGTGAGTAGAGGGAGGAACAGAGGAAGAGAATCCTCAAGCCTACTCCCCACTGAGTGTGGGGGTCCATCTCATAACCCTGAGATCATGATCTGAGCTGAAATCAAGAATTGGACGCTTAACCAACTGAGCCACCTGGTGCCCTTCAAAATTTTGCTATTTTAATCTTTGCTTTTACAAATATATATTATAAGCACTTTGGTTATCTCTACAAAATAGCTCCTGCAATTTTGATTAGAATGTACTAAATCAGTAGATGACTTTGGGGACACTTAATATCTAACAGTATTGTCTTTTGATTAATGGTGTGGTTTATCTCTTCGTTTATTTAGGCCCTTTAATTTCTCTCAGCAAAGTTTTGTAATTTTCATTATATAGATCTTATAGAAATTTCATTAAAGTTATCCTTAAATGTTTTGTCTTTTTGATGCCATTATAAATGGTATTATTTAAAATTTTTAATTTTCAAAATTTCTTTGCTATTGTATAAAAATATTTTTGTATGTTTTTTGTATATTGATCTTGACTTCTGCAACCTTACTAAACAAATTTATTAATTAAAATTAGTTGCTTTTCTGTAGATTTAATAGAATTTTTAAAAAAAGATTTTATTTGTCAGAGAGAGAGAAAGAGCGAGTGAGCACAAGCTCACTCTTAGAGAGAGAAGCAGGCTCCCCACTGAGCTGGGAGTCTGATGTGGGGCTGGAGCCCAGGACCCTGGGATCATGACCTGAGGACGAAGGCAGCCACTTAACTGACTGAGCCACCCAGGTGTCCCGATTTAATAGAATTTTTAATGTAGATGGCTGTGTTATCTACAGATAAATACAATTTTACTTTTTATTCTTTCCAATTTATATGCCTTTTCCCACTTATTCTTGTCTTAACTGCAATGACCAGGACCTTCCTTGTTGAATAGACTTGGTGAGAGCAGGCATCCTTAGCTTGTTTCTGATCGTAAGAAGAAAACAACTTATCCATTTAGAATAAGTTGTCTTTGTATCATTAATATGATGTTAGCTGTTGTTTTATTTTGTTTTGTAGATGCTTTTTACCAGTTTGTGGACGTTCCTTCTCTTCCTTGTTTAAAGAATTTTTAAAAATTAATATTCTATAATGAATACTCATTTTTTAAAAAAAGATTTTGTTTATTTGAGAGAGAGAGAGAAAGAGAGAGCCCATGCATGCATAGGGGCAGAGGGAGAGGAAGAAGCAGATTCCCCACTGAGCAGGGAGCTCCAGGTGGGGCTGGATCCCAGGACACTGGGATCACGACCTGAGCCAAAGGCAGATGCTTAACTGCAGATAAAATTAATTTTCTTTAATGGTCAAAGGGCTCTTCAGGCCATCTCTATCTGTTAGAGTGAGCTTTGGTATTTTGTGTCTTTCAGGGCATTTGTTCATTTCATCTCTGTTACCAAATATGTTAGCATAAAGTTATTTATAATATCCTTTCATTATTCTTTCACTGTCTTTTGTATCTGTAGTTATGTCCCTTCTTTAATACTTGTATCTTCTCTTTTTCATTCTTGAACAGTTTGGTTAGAGATATATCAATTTTATTGACCTTCTCAGAGAAGTAGCTTTTGATTTCATTGATTTATCATTTTCATTGAATTTTATTCTTTTCTTCTTTCAACTTGCTTTTGATTTAATTTGTTCTACTTTCTTTTTAAAAAAAGATCTTATTTATTTATTTGTCAGAGAAAGAGAGCATGAGCAGGGGGGAATGACAGAGGGAGAAGCAAGCTCCCTGCTGAGCAAGGATCCTGATGCAGGACTTGATCACAGGACCCTGGAATCATGATCTGAGCCAAAGGCAGATGCTTAACCACCTGAGCCACCCAGGCTTCCCTTGTTCTACTTTCTTAAAATGGAGGTTTGGATTGTTGATTATAAGCCTTCTTTTTATATGAGCATTTAGATGCTACTACTTTTTCTCTAAGTAGTCCTTGCTTCTCATAAATTTTGATATGTTCCATGTTCATTTTGATGTAATTCAAAGTATTTTCTGATTTTCCTTGTAATTTCACCTTTGAAGTGAAGTATTTAGAAGTGGATTTTCATGACTATTTGATAATTTTCTAGGTTTTTTCCTATCATTGAACTTTAATTTGATTCACATTCTTTGTATGATTTTAACTCCTTTAAATTTGTTAAAGTTTATTTTGTAACTCAGAATATGGTCTATCTTGGTGAATATTTCTTGTATGCTAGAAAATAATGTGTATTCCAAGATGTTGAGTAGAGTGTCCTAAAAATCTCAGTTATGTTAAATTATTTATTAGTAATGTTGTTTAGGTCTTTTGTATTTTACTGATTTTTTTATTGACTTTTATCTATTCTATGAATTTGTTCTATGTCATTGTTAATGACCGAAGAGTGTTCCAGTCTCCAGCTACGATTGGTATTTTTCTTTTTCTCCTTTCAATTCTATCAGTTTTTGCTTTATGTACTCTGAGGCCCTGTTACCTGTTATTAGGTATATACACAGGAACATTATGTCCTTGATGAATTGACCTTTTTATCATTATTTAATGTCCTTCTTTATTCCTACTTTAGTGACCTAGCTCTTCTCTCTTCACATGCTGCTGCTTTTTCAAACTCCCCACCAAGAAGAAAGGTCCTATTGGATTTGCCAGGCACCGTTGTATTTGGTAGTGTAGTATCTTTTGACAAAGATCTTCAGACAATTATGTCTCAAACAACTGTCCAGTCTGTAGGTGACAGTTTTGGTCAGGTGCCCATTCCTGGTGCAAACACTTGTAGCCAGTATGTGAATGAGATCCTGTGTCACAAACCATGGTAACCCATGTAAGGAATTGTCTCATTTGCTTTCTCTGAAGGGAATTGTGTGGTCTTGGTAGCTGTCATAATATCATGTCCCATCATATTTGCAAAACCTGGCTCTGGTTTTGTGTCTTGCTTCTTTAAACACTTAATTATAATCAAATAACTCACTTAGTTTTACAAAAGGGTTTGCAAAGACAGATGCCCACAAGAGTTGGGTGGATGTCCTAACTGAGTGAAGTGGGCCATATTGTAGAGTAATAGGGGTTTGGGGATTGTGGGGATTCTGGCAATATGGAGAGTTCATGCTTTGTCTAATAGGGGCAGTACTAATTGTCATGTGAAATGCAGGTCTAATGTTAACTAACATTTATGGTTTTTCAAGACAAGTGGTAATCTGTTAGAATTTTGTGTTATTTAATTGTAAGTTATTCAAAATATTTAAAGAGTTAGAGTGAGTCATATAATATGGGCCAAACAAAGTATGTATGTGAATGATCTGTCACCTTGTCAGTCTGTGGTCACGTGTAGAGGATTGTGATCAAGTTCACCTCAAGTGTTAGGAGCTGTTGTTGAGTAAATCACTCACATAACAGTTATGGCTTGGCATAAAGGGGCCAAATATGCAGATGTATATACTTTTCGATTATTTGAAAAGCGACAAAGGGGAGTGATAATGTAGACCATGAGCATTGGTTGGGTACAGGGCTTTGGGCTCCCTCTGTCTCATCTTGGGGTCTGCTCTGAGGAAATAATCTCAATACCTAGGTCTCCTGCCATGCTGTTTGCCCTTGGTATGGTCCCCAAGGAATGTGTGTGGTTGAAAAGGAGAAGTTAATGAAAAGGCACTGTAGTAAGACCTGAAGGGGAGAACCATAAAACCATGGAAATACAAGACTGCAATACCGTGAGTCATAGACCATGTGAGAGTATTCCCTGCTTTAGCCAGAAGATAAGGATATAATTTTACAGTAGCTTGCTTTTGTATACCAACAATCAAGTTTATCATTTACTATGGTATCAAATAAAGTAGAGATTTGGCACTGATCCTACAAATTGATTAATGTAGATGACCAGCATGTAATAAAGCCATCTACATTGATCAAATTAACCAGATATTTACTCTTCATTTAGTTTAGTACTGTTTTGATGGCCAAAATATAATTTAATGTCAACTAGCACAAACATTATTTTTTAGTTCAGATGGCAGTTTAAAAAAATTCATATAATAAAATTATAATAGTAGGTTTTTTCATCTAATTAGAATTTGCTTACAATGTGAGAAGAAAGTGATTTGTTTGTTTTAAAAATCATTATAATATTTAAGATCTGTGGTATTCCATAGTTACCTTTAGAAAACAAGGAGTGTAGAATTTTTATCTTTTGAAATTTATTTTAGTCTTATGGAAATACGGAACTGAATTTGCATAGGTTAAATGAATTTTACATTTTTTATATGTAAGAAACAGCACTTATGAAATCATAGGGGAATCATATAAGCCAATTAGCATTTTGTGAATGCTGATATTAATATTTGGGGTGACAGGGCAACATAGTCCTCCCAAATTTCCATCACATCTTTTTGGTTCTTTGTTGACTGTACTCCCAGAGGGAAGTAGTCTGGGAGTTGGGCTGATCCTGAAACAGGAGTACATGCGTCAGACATCAGTGAATACTCTGTTATAAAATCTCAGTTGCATTGCTTGTGCCTGTCCTTCTTCTGAATTTCAGGTGTTCTGGCTCTGATGGATTTGCAAGGGACATGTCATGTTCCTTCAGTCTGCAGGCCACTGTAAAATGTCTTTTGTCTGTTCTCTTGGCTACTGTGTAGTGTGGATGGTCCCTCGGAAGACTTCTGAGGATTCTCTGCTGCCAGTTTCTTCTCCTCTGACGGGTAATTCTTGGTCTGAGAAAAGTGTGAATTTCTTTTGGCTTTAAATCTTGGGAAACAAGGGCCTAAAGAAAGAGTATAGACAACTGTTATTTATGATTTCGGCTCCTCAGAGGAAACAGGACCATGTGCTTTATGTCTTTCGTATTTAATTGCTTAGCGTCATCCAGAATTCATGAGTTTACTTAATTTTTCTTGGGTGAAAGTGCTAAGAAAAGATTCAAGCTTGCAAAATGCTGCCAAACCAGCTCCTAAATTATGCATTTCTCATGTAAATATTGCAAATTCTAAGGTATTTTAAATGAATTTTTAATCTAATATTTAGCATTAAAGTTTAAATTCCTGCCTAGAATTTCAAACATGGAAATACACTCTAAAAGGAAATAGGGTTTTTAGTTGTTTCTTTAATAAGATAGAAAAAAATTTAATCATTTAAAATGTGAAAAATACCCATTTCCCTCCTTCTTACTCTTTCTAAGAAATTTTCAATTGTACTCAGTTTAGTCAGTATGTTAAATAGGAACTCTGAGACACAATCCCAAAGCAGCTTTGTCTTCCAGATCTCTTTAAGTTTATTTAAGATCCAGTTTTCCTTTTCCTACATAAAAACTTAAGCAGGTTACACAACTTTTCTGATCACTCTGAGTTTAGAAATAAAGCAAAACCAGAAAAATCTCGACTAACAGATAGTGTGTGTGGTTTCCAGGATGCCAGTGATCCACCCTCTGAGTTCAGAGGTTTACCCCCAGCTTCCTTCTAGTGAGGTCTCATCAGTGAGCCCTCCTAGGACAGAATCGAAGGTGGTCCTGCACTGGCTCTTCTTGTTTTCACATCTCATCATTGAGAGCTCTCAGATGTCCTTGTTCCTGACATATTCCAGGAATGTAGGCCCTGTTGTTGGGGTAGGAAAGGGCTGGGACTTGTAGCTCACCAAGTTCTACAAGGAAACTTCCTCAGAGTCTCTCTAGATGTTTACTCTTGACCTATTTATTACCCGTGTAGTTCTGAAAGCTAGGCAGCCAGTTTTCAGTCATTTTCTTTACGTGAGTCCTTTAGGACAGTTTATTGTACTACGTGCTTTGGCATCTTATATCTTAATAGATAATGTTGTAGGGTCTTGGATGACTATCTTTTAAAATTCTGTTCCATAGAGAATCCTAGTAGCTAAAGAATGTAACAGCCTTTTTATGTTAAATGTTTCTATCTAAAAGAGACTGAGAGTAGAAGAGAGAGAGATATTTATAGGTAAATTGAGCTTCTGTTGCTCAGTATCAGTTTTATTGGTAAGGAAGTAACCTATCACTCTAATCTTAATAGATGTGGTAACATAATTTATTTTCCAAGATATGATCTGTGGAAGAATTTGACATAGTAGAAAACATACTGTATTAGAATTCAGAAGACACATGTCCTGATCTTAAGAACTTTGGCAGTCTAGACAGTTACAGTATGTAGGCTTTTATGTGGAAACTAAAGGAATTGAATTATATCAATTCAGTAACATGTATTTATTGAGTTCTTAATTCAGTGCTTAAAGTAATGGAGTTCTCAGAGGAAGCAAGATGGTGAAGTAGGGGACCCTGTTTCAACTGGTTCCCTGAGTTTAGCTAGATATCAAACCGTTTTGAACACACACGAAATCAGCCTGAGATATAAGAATATACATCTGGATCTCTATAAGCAGAAAAGCAGCTGCTTTTTGCAAGGTAGGATGTGTGGAGTCATGAATCTGCGGGGAGATATCAGAAGATAAACAGAAGGGGGAGGGAGTCTCCATAAGCTGGCTCCTGGAAAGTGATGTAACACCAGAGCTTAAATTGGACCTCTTTGAAATCTGCTCTAGTGAGAGATAGCTCTCTCTGAAAGGGACTCTGAAAATGAAAACGCAGAATTCTAGGTAGGGCATTGTGGTATTGATAGGAGCAACCACAGAGCCAAAGGGGGTTCCTGACCTGGTAGAGTGCCTGAGCAGTGGAGACAGAGGCAGGTTATGGTCAGTGAGCCCAGGAAGGGACTTATCTCCATACACCATAAGCTGGGTGGTTGAGAATCGTTCTCTTGAGCAGCCTGAAAAAATCTGAAACCTGTGCCTGTGACCAGGCAAAAGAGCACAGAGCGGTAGTGTCCCAGAATGGGCTTTAAAGTGGTACCCAGGGGTGCTTGGGTGGCTCAGTGGGTTAAAATAAGCCTCTGCCTTCGGCTCGGGTCATGATCCCAGGGTCTTGGGATCGAGCCCCGCATCAGGCTTTCTGCTCAGCAGGGAGCCTGCTTCCCCCCCTCCCGCCTGCCTCTCTGTCTGCTTGTGATCTCTCTCTCTTTCTCTGTGTCAAATAAAAAAAAAAAAAAATCTTAAAAAAAAAATAAAATAAAGTGGCACCCAGACATGATCCAGGAGCTTTGGGGATGTGCAAGAGCTGGTGGCTCCTCATGACTTTGGAGTCGTAAAGGGCAGTGGTACTCGGGGGGCCCTGGGACAACCTCTGAGAGGGTTGCTGTGGGCATGGTCCACCGGTGGCTGTGGTTTTCAGCAGAGCATATAGAGGTGGAGACTGTTTGTCCCGGAAGGCTTATTAAAAAGGGAAGAATTTTCTGCTTTGGGCCAGAGGGTTGGCTGTGGCCATTTTTGCTCTGATCCTCTGAAGAGGCATGGAAAGCACCCCAGGGAACAAAAGCCACAACAGAGGACTGGTTTCCACTGAGCCCATCCCCCTGACAGGGGGTGGGGCAACTCTATACAGGCTGGGTTACCTGAGAAACAGTGCTCAGGCCCCTCCCGCAGAAGACAGGCTGGAAGAAAAGGTGGATGACAATCCTATGGATCCCATAAGCCTGTAAAATCCCAACACCAAGGGAAATTGTATATTGAGCCCTAGGTGTGGCTTCACGACTTGTTTATTTTCAGATGAAATTCTTTTTTTCTTTTTCTTACACTTTTTCTGTTTTTCTTTCTACCTTCTCATTTCAATTAGATGTTTATTATGTCAATTTATATTTCATAGTCGCTTTTTAACTTCTGTTTTTTTCACACATATATACTTTTATAGATAGATGATTTTAGTCCTTTTTTTCACTCTATTCAATTTTACCTTTATATATACAAGCTTTACGTTCATTGTAATTTTGGGACATAGTGTCCTCTAACACACAGACCAAAATACACCCAAGAACAACTGAAGACTGCTTTGTCAACACTGAGAGAGATTGTAGCCCCATCTCTCCCTTCCTTTATAAAAATTGTTTAAATTTTTAAATTTTATTCCTGTGTTTCATTTTGGCTTTTTTTTATGGTGGTGGCTTCTGAACACTCTGGATTTTGCTGGGATGCATCTTGCTTGGGTGTTGGTTGATATTTTGGACTCTGCTCATTCATTCAACCATCCCTCAAAAGAATGACTAGGAGGAGGAACTCTCAACAAAGAAAAGAACCAGAGACAATGTCCTCTGCTACACAACTAGTGGATATGGATATGAGAAGCTATCAGAGGTAGAATTCAGGCTAGCAATTATAAAGTCAATAGCTAGGCTTGAAAAAAGCATTAGTGACAATACAGAATCTCTAAGAGCAGAAATGAGATCTAATTAGGCCGGACTAAAAAATGCTATGAATGAAATGCAGTCTAAACTGGATACTCTAACAGCCAGGGTAAATGAGGCAGAAGAATTAGTTTTCTAGAAGATAAGCTGATGGAAAGGAAGGAAATTGAGGAAAACAGAGATAGGCTGCTAGTAGCACACGAGAAAAGGGTTGGAGCAATTAATGATTCATGAAACGTTCCAGTGTCAGAATTATTGGAATCCCTGAGGGGGTGAAGAGAGTGAGGGCTAGAAGGCATATTTCAGCAAATCATAGCTGAGAACTTCCCTAATCTGGTGATGGAAACAAGAATTTGAGTCCAATTTGAGTCAGCAGAGAGCACCCCTTCCAAAATCAATAAAATAGATCAACACCCTGACATATAATAGTGAAGTTTGCAAATTTTACAGACAAAGAAACTATTCCGAGAATATCCAGTAGAGGAGGTTCCTTACATATGGAAGGGGAACATCAGAATAACAAGAGACCTGTCCACAAAAACCTAGCAAGCCAGAAAGGGCTGGCAAGACATATTCAGGGTACTAAATGAAAACAACATGCAGCCAAGAATACTCTATCAAGCAAGGCTGTTGTTCAGAATAGATGGAGAGATAAAGAGCTTTCAGGACAGACAGAGGCTAAAACAATGTGTAACCAGCCAGCAAGACAGCCCTGCAAGAACTATTAAGGGGGAGTCAGTATATGAAGAAAGATGCCAAGAGTCCCATAGGTCAGAAAGAAACAGAGAAAAATCTATAGAAACAGGGACTTTACAGGCAATAGAATGGTACTAAATTCATATCTTTCAATAGTTACCCTGAATGTAAATGGGCTGAATGATCCCATGAAAAGACACAGGGTTTCAGATTGGATGAAAAACCAGGAGCGTCCATATGCTATCTACAAGACTCATTTTGAACCTAAAGACACCTCCAGATTGAAAGTGAGGGGATGGAGATCAATTTACTACTCTAATGGACCTCAAAAGAAAGCTGGGGTAGCAATCCTCATATCAGACAAATTAGATTTTAAACCAAAGAACATAGTGAGAGATGTAGAGGGACACTATATCATACTTAAAGAAAGAATCTATCTAATAAAATCTAACAATTGTAGATATCTATGCCCACAACATGGGAACAGCCAATTATATAAACCAATTAATAACCAAAATAAAGAAACATATTGATAATAATACATTAATAGTAGGAGATCTCAACACTCCACTCACAGCAATGAATAAATCATCTAAGCAGAAGATCAACAAAGAAACAAGAGCTTTGAAGCACACATTGAACCAGATGGAATTCATAGATATATACAGAACATTACCCCCTAAAACAACAAAATACTCATTCTTCTCCAGTACACATTGAATTTCCTCCAGAATAGACCACATACTGGGTCACAAATCAGGTCTCAACTGATACCAAAAGATTGAGATTATTCTCTGCATGTTTTCAGACTGCAATGCTTTGGACCTGGAACTCAACCACAAGAAGAAATTTAGAAGGAACTCAAACCCTTGGAAGTTAAAGCACATCCTGCTACAGAATGATTGGGTCAGTCAGGAAATTAAAGAAGAACTTAAGCAATTCATTGAAACTAAAGAGAATGAAAATACATCGGTCCCAAACCTATGGGATACTGCAAAGGCTGTCCTAAGAGCGAAGTACATAGTCATCCAAGCCTCTCTCAAAAATTTAGAAAAATCACAAAAGTACAAGCTAACTTTACACCTGAAGGACTTGGAGAAAGAATAGCAAATAAAGCCTAAGCCAAGTAGGAGAGAGAAATAATAAAGATTAGAGCAGAAATCAATGAAATAAAAACCAGAAAAACAGAAGAATAGATCAATGAAACTAGAAGCTAGTTCTTTGAAAGAATTCAGATCGATAAACCTCTTGCCAGACTTATCCAAAAGAAAAGGGAAAGGACCCAAATCAATGAGATCATGCATGAAAGGGGAGAGATCATGACTAACACCAAGGAAATAGAAACAACTATTAAAAATTATTACCAGCAACTATATGCAAACAAATTAAGCAATCTGGAAGAAATGGATGCATTCCTGGAAACTTAGAAACTACCAAGACTGAAATAGGAAGAAACAGACAATATGAATAGACCAATAACCAGTAAAGAAATTGAATCAATAATCAAAAACCTCCAAAAAACAAAGAGTCCAGGGCTAAATGGCTTCCCAGAGGAATTCTACCAAACATTAAAGAAGAAATAATACCTATTCTACTGAAGCTGTTTCAAAAAGTAGAAATGAAAGGAAAACTTCCAAACTTGGTCCTATGAGGCTAGCATTACCCTGATCCCAACCCAGGCAAAGACCCCATCAGAAAGGAGATTTACAGACCAATATCCCTGATGAACATGGATGCCAAAATACTCAACAAGATCCTAGGCAATAGGAACCAACAGTACCTTAAAAGGATTATTCATCACGACCAGGTGGGATTTATTCCTGGGATTCAAGGGTGGTTCAACATTTGGAAATCAAGCAACCTGATAGAGCACATTAATAAAGAAAAAGACAAGAACCATATGATCCTTTTAATTGGTTCAGAAAAAGCATTTGACAAAATACAGCATCCTTTCCTGATTAAAATTCTTCAAAGTATAGGGATAGAGAGAATATATCTCAATATCATAAAAGCCATCCATGAAAAGCCCACCAGAGATATCATTCTCAATGGAGAAGAACTGAGAGCTTTTCCTTTAAGGTCAGGAACATGACAGGAATGCCCATCTCACCATTATTTTTCAACATAGTACTAAAAGTCCTAGCCTCCACAATCAGACATAAAGAAATAAAGACAGACACAAAGAAATAAAAGGCATTCAAGTGGGCAAAGAAGAAGTTAAACTCTCTCTTCACAGATGATGTGATACTTTATGTGGAAAATCCAAAAGACTCCACCCCCAAATTACTAGAACTCATATGGCAGTTCAGCAACGTGGCAGGATACAAAATCAATGTGCAGAAATCAGTTGCATTTCTATACACTAACAATGTAACTGAAGAAATAGAAATTAAGGAATTGGCTCCATTTACAATAACACCAAAAACTATAAGATACCTGGGAATAAATCTAACCAAAGAGGTTAAGGATCTATACTCTAGAAACTACAGAACACTAATGAAAGAAATTGAGGAAGACACAAGGAGATAGAAAAACATTCCATGCTCATGGATAGGAAGAATAAACATTGTGAAAATGTCTATGTTGCCCAGAGCAATCTACACTTTCAGTGCAATCCCTATCAAAATACCATCAACATTTTTCACAGAGCTGGAACAAACAGTCCTAAAATTTGTGTGGAACCAGAAAAGACCCTGAATCACCGAGGAGTGTTGAAAAAAAGAAACCAAAACTGGGGGCATCATGATTCCTGACTTCAAGCTAGATTACAAAGCTGTGATCATCAAGACAACATGGTGTTGGCACAAAAACAGACACAGATCAATGGAACAGAGTAGAGACCTCAGAAATGGACCCTCAACTCTATGGTCATCCAATCTTCGACAAAGTAGGAAAGAATATCCAATGGAAAAAAGAAAGTCTCTTCAATATGGTGCTGGGAAAATTGGGACAGCCAATGCAGAAGAATGAAACTGGATCATTTTCTTACACTATACACAGAGATAAGCTCAAAATGGATAAAAGACCTCAATGTGAGGCAGGAATCCATCAAAATCCTAGAGGAGAATATAGGCAGTAACCTCCTCGGCCTCAGCGACAGCAAGTTCTTTTAAGACACATTTCCAAAGGCAAGGTTAGCAGTAGCAAAAATGAACTTTTGGGAATTTATAAGGATACAAAGCTTCTTCACAGCTAAAGAAATAATTAACAAAACTAAGAGGCAACCAATGAAATGGGAGAAGATAGTTGCAAATGACATTACAGATAAAGGGCTTGTCTCTATAAAGATTTATAAAGAACTTATCAAACTCAACACCCAAAAACCAGATAATCCAGTCAAGAAATGGGCAAAATACCTGAACAGACATTTCTCCAAAGAAGGCATACAAATGGGTTAAGACACATGAAAAAATGTTCAACATCCCTAGCCATCAGGGAAATACAAATCAAAACCACAACAAGATACCACCTTACACCAGTTAGAATAACAAAAATTAACAAGGCAGGAAACAACAAATATTAGTGAGGATGTGGAGAAAGAGGAACCCTCTTTCACTGTTGGTGGGAATGCAAGCTGGTACAGCCACTCTGGAAAACAGTATGGAGGTTCCTCAAGATGTTAAAAATAGAGCTACTCTACAACCCAGCAATTGCACTACTAGGTATTTACACCACAGATAGAAGGAGCACATGTGCCCCAATGTTCATAGTAGCAGTGTCCACTATAGCTAAACTGTGGAAGGAGCCGAGAAGTCCTTCAATAGATGAATGGAGAAAGATGTGGTTCACATATACAATGGAATATTACTCAGCCATCAGAAAGGATGAATACCTACCATTTGCATGGACAAGGATGGAACTGGATTATTGTAAGTGAAATAAGCAGAGAAAGACAATAATGCGATTTCACTCTAATGTGGACATAAGGAATAGCGTGGAGGACCACAGGGAAGGGAGGGAATACTGAACGGGAAGAAATCAGAGAGGGAGACAAAGCATGAGAGACTCTGGATTCCAGGAAACAAACTGAGGGTTACAGAAGGGATGGGGTGGGGGGATGGGTTAACCAGGTGATGGGTACTGAGGAGGGCACGTGTCGTGATGAGCACTAGGCATAATATGTTATACACAACTAATGAATCATTGAACACTACATTTGAAACTAATGATGTACTATATGCTTGTTAACTGAACATAATATTAATTTAAAAAGTAATGGAGTTCTCAGTAGACCTTACAGTATACTGGTAAAGATATGTTAAATAATGAAATGAATGTAAAAACTAAGGAAGGTATGGTTGCAAGTTTTGATAGTGCTCAGAATGGAAGGAACATTTCCTTATGAGACCCTGACCTAGGCTGGGGGGGCCAGGAAAGGCTCTTTTGTGAAAAGTAACCCTTGAGCTGATTGGAAGGATGAGTAGGAGGTTACTAAGGAAAGGAATTGGGGCGTGGACTAAATGAGTGTGTGCGTCATGCTCGTATGTTTGTAAGTAGTGCTTACTGTGGGGCTTGGCGTCTGTGCGCTAGTAGCTGTGGTTGCAGCGCTAGCTGTCATCAGCTGTAGGCCTCTGGTACTGCCCTTATCATACCCTCTCAGTGACGTGGTGGGCGCAGTTAGCCCTGTACATTTCTCTCATCTCGACTATTTCTTCTATACCCGTCTTAGTACTTGAGATTTCAGAATTAATCTGCTGTGAAACGTGAAGTAGATGAAGTCAGTGTTGGCTAGCTTCTTTTACCCCCTCTGCCGGCAGACCTGCTCCCCTCCCCTCAGCTCCCACCCTGGCCTAGGAAATTACTCTTCCTTTACTTACTCCTATCTTATTTTGGTAGTTTTCCCATGAGCATCTTTCTCTTTCATTCTCAGTTTTTATTAGCCATTTTCTTCTTTTTAAAGTTTGTATGAAAGATTGCATGCGTTGAGCTTGAAATTAGTGAATTGAGGGTACACAGTATCCTGTCTGGTTTAAAGGGGACATATTCTCTTCACTTCTTAGAGTATTAGATGGAGAAGATTGCCAGTTTGGCTTCTATACTTATTCTTAAAAACATCTCCAGTGGCGTTTATTTAATCATAGTAACAGACAGACTCCCCTAACCCTCTTCTACCCTTTAAGATGCCTTAATTCCTGGTTCCTTGCCCATTCCATGATAAACCTCCCCTGTCTGCCTCTTAATGCTTGAGGTTCTTTCAGTTTTCCTTTTGGAAACTTAGAGACTTTCCCTAATATTATTTTCCTTAGGGACTTTTCCTGATGTCATCAACTGCTTTATATCCTATCACAGATGGCTTATTTTATGAAATGTTTTATCCTATAAATTTAACTCCTGAGAAATCACCGGACTATATGTGAAGAACATGAGGTTCTATAGAAGGAAGGTGTTATGTAGATTTATTTTTTTTTTAATTTTTTTATTTTTTCAGCATAACAGTATTCATTATTTTTGCACCACACCCAGTGCTCCATGCAATCTGTGCCCTCCACAATACCCACCACCTGGTGCCCCCAACCTCCCACCCCCCACCCCTTCAAAATTCCCAGATCGTTTTTCAGAGTCCATAGTCTCTCATGGTTCACCTCCCCTTCCAATTTCCCTCAACTCCCCTCTCCATCTCCCCTTGTCCTCCATGCTATTTGTTATGCTCCACAAATAAGTGAAACCATATGATAATTGTCTCTCTCTGCTTGACTTATTTCACTCAGCATAATCTCTTCCAGTCCCATCCATGTTGCTACAAAACTTGGGTATTCATCCTTTCTTTCTTTCTTTCTTTCTTTTTTTTTTTACAGCTTTATAAACATATATTTTTATCCCCAGGGGTACAGGTCTGCGAATCGCCAGGTTTACACACTTCACAACACTCACCATAGCACATACCCTCCCCAATATCCATAACCCCACCCCCTCTCCCAACCCCCTCCCCCCATCAACCCTCAGTTTGTTTTGTGAGATTAAGAGTCACTTATGGTTTGTCTCCCTCCCAATCCCATCTTGTTTCATTTACTCTTCTCCTACCCCCTCAACCCCCCATGTTGCATCTCCTCTCCCTCATATCAGGGAGATCATATGATAGTTGTCTTTCTCCGATTGACTTATTTCGCTAAGCATGATACCCTCTAGTTCCATCCACGTCATCGCAAATGGCAAGATTTCATTTCTTTTGATGGCTGCATAGTATTCCATTGTGTATATATACCACGTCTTCTTTATCCATTCGTCTGTAGATGGACATCTAGGTTCTTACCATAGTTTGGCTATTGTAGACATTGCTGCTATAAACATTCGGGTACATGTGCCCCTTCGGATCACTATGTTTGTATCTTTAGGGTAAATACCCAGCAGTGCAATTGCAGGGTCATAGGGTAGTTCTATTTTCAACATTTTGAGGAACCTCCATGCTGTTTTCCAGAGTGGTTGCACCAGCTTGCATTCCCACCAACAGTGTAGGAGGGTTCCCCTTTCTCCGCATCCTCGCCAGCATCTGTCATTTCCTGACTTGTTAATTTTAGCCTTTCTGACTGGTGTGAGGTGATATCTCATGGTGGTTTTGATTTGTATTTCCCTGATGCCGAGTGATATGGAGCACTTTTTCATGTGTCTGTTGGCCATCTGGATGTCTTCTTTGCAGAAATGTCTGTTCATGTCCTCTGCCCATTTCTTGATTGGATTATTTGTTCTTTGGGTGTTGAGTTTGCTAAGTTCTTTATAGATTTTGGACACTAGCCCTTTATCTGATATGTCATTTGCAAATATCTTCTCCCATTCTGTCAGTTGTCTTTTGGTTTTGTTCACTGTTTCCTTTGCTGTGCAAAAGCTTTTGATCTTGATAAAATCCCAAAAGTTCATTTTTGCCCTTGCTTCCCTTGCCTTTGGTGATGTTCCTAGGAAGATGTTGCTGCGGCTGACGTCGAAGAGGTTGCTGTCTGTGTTCTCCTCGAGGATTTTGATGGATTCCTTTCTCATATTGAGATCCTTCATCCATTTTGAGTCTATTTTCGTGTGTGGTGTAAGGAAATGATCCAATTTCATTTTTCTGCATGTGGCTGTCCAATTTTCCCAACACCATTTATTGAAGAGGCTGTCTTTGTTCCATTGGACATTCTTTCCTGCTTTGTCGAAGATGAGTTGACCATAGAGTTGAGGGTCCATTTCTGGGCTCTCTATTCTGTTCCATTGATCTATGTGTCTGTTTTTGTGCCAGTACCATGCTGTCTTGATGATGACAGCTTTGTAATAGAGCTTGAAGTCCGGAATTGTGATGCCACCAACTTTGGCTTTCTTTTTCAATATTCCTTTGGCTATTCGAGGTCTTTTCTGGTTCCATATAAATTTTAGGATTATTTGTTCCATTTCTTTGAAAAAAATGGATGTTACTTTGATAGGAATTGCATTAAATGTGTAGATTGCTTTAGGTAGCATAGACATTTTCACAATATTTATTCTTCCAATCCAGGAGCATGGAACATTTTTCCATTTCTTTGTGTCTTCCTCAATTTCTTTCATGAGTACTTTATAGTTTTCTGATACTCTCCATAGATGCTGAAAAAGCATTTGACAAAGTACAGCATCCCTTCCTGATCAAAACTCTTCAAAGTGTAGGGATAGACGGCACATACCTCAATATTATCAAAGCCATCTATGAAAAACCCACCGCAAATATCATTCTCAATGGAGAAAAACTGAAAGCTTTTCCGCTAAGGTCAGGAACACGGCAGGGATGTCCGTTATCACCACTGCTATTCAACATAGTACTAGAAGTCCTAGCCTCAGCAATCAGACAACAAAAGGAAATTAAAGGCATCCAAATCGGCAAAGAAGAAGTCAAACTATCACTCTTCGCAGATGATATGATACTCTATGTGGAAAACCCAAAAGACTCCACTCCAAAACTGCTAGAACTTGTACAGGAATTCAGTAAAGTGTCAGGATATAAAATCAATGCACAGAAATCAGTTGCATTTCTCTACACCAACAACAAGACAGAAGAAAGAGAAATTAAGGAGTCCATCCCATTTACAATTGCACCCAAAACTATAAGATACCTAGGAATAAACCTAACCAAAGAGACTAAGAATCTATACTCAGAAAACTGTAGATTTATTTTTTTAAACTAATTGTAATTATACCACTATGTTATTGTGTTACTTTTTTTGGAGAATTAAGATTATATCACTTCAAAGTAAAACAGTTTGAGATACCACCATGGGCTTAATGTATTTTTCATGATTAGAGTAGCGTCTCTGTTAGATATCCCTGACCTATTTTAATCTACTGTTAGTCCCATACTGTTCTATAGTCCTAGGGGCACAGGCATTCTTTTTAGAAGAGATAGCGGTTGATTTTCATTTCCCAGGATTTGGCTCTGGTAGATCACTATTTTCTTTTTTGAATTTTAAGTGTTATTGAGGTATAATCTACATTCCACAAAATTCACACATTTAAAATTCAGTTATTTTTTGGAAACTTATAGAGTTGTACAACCATCTAACAATCCAGTTTTGGAAGTTTTCCATCACCCTAGAAAAGTTCCATGCAACGTATTTGCATCAATCCCTCATCCCTCCTCTCTAGCCCCAAGCAAACACTGATTTGCTTCCTGTCTTTCTAGATATGCTTTTCCTGGACATTTCATGTAAATAGAGTCATACAGTATATAGTCTTTTGCATCTGGCTTCTTAACATTTAGCAAAACGGTTTTGAGAAGCTCATCCATGTTCTATCAGTAGCTTGCGGTTTTCTTTTCCCCCAGGTGATGTCTCATTGTATGGGTATACCTCACTTTGTTTGTCCACTAAACAGGTGATGGATATTTGTATTATTTCTGTTCAGTAATGCTACCATGAACATTAATGGTCTTAGTGTGACGTGCATTCTCACTGTACTTGGTAGATCCCTAGGGGTGAAATTTCTGGGTTGTTATGTTACAGTCTCACCAGCAGAGAATGAGGATTCTAGTTACTCTACCTCCTTGTAACAACTTGGTTTTGTCTTGATGACAGCCATTCCAGTGCTGTGTAACGACATCTTACTGTGGTTTAATATGCAGTTTCCTAATGTGAGTAATAATGTTGAGCATCTTTCCATCTGCTTATTACTTTTTTGAAACGTTTACTCCAATATTTTACTCATTTTAATATTGTGTTGTCTTTTCATTATTGAGCTATAATAGTTCTCTATATTTTCTGTATTTGAGTCCTTTATCAGATGTGTGAATTATAGATACCTTTTCCCAGCCTGTACCCTGGCTTTTTATTTTCTTAATTAAATCTTTTGAAGCATAGAAGTTTTTAAAATTTTAATAAAATCCAGGTTTTTAATTGTTTTCTTTCATGATTTATGGTCCTGGTGACTTATCTGAGACTTCTTTGACTAAACCAAAGTCACAAAGATTTTCTCCTTTGTTTATTTCTAGAAGTTTTATGGCTTTAGCTGTTACCTTTAGGTCTGTAATGACATTTTGAGTTGATTTTTGTGTATGCTTGAGGTAAGGGCCTGAGTTATTTTGTTGCCTATTAGTATCAAATTGTTCCAACACCATTTATTGAAGACTATTTCCCCCCATTTAATTGTCTTATACCTTTGTTGAAAAGCATTTTACTAAAAATATAATGGTTTACTTCAGAACTCTCAATCCTGTGCCATTTTCCTGGTGATCTGTCCTTAATCCTAGTTCCACACTGTCTTGATGACTATAGATAGCTCTGTAGCAAGTTTTGAAATCAGATAGTGTGAATTCTCCAAATTTTTTCTTATTTTTCAATATTATTTTGGCTATTCTAGTTCTTTGCCTTTCCATGTGTTTTAGAATTTGTTCATCAATAGCTACAAAAAGTAGCTGCTGGGATTTTAGATGGGATTGCTCTGACTCTATAGATCAGTTTAGACAGAATGGAATTTGTTAATCCATGAACATTGCATATCTGTCCATTTTTTGTCTTATTTGATTCCTCTCATTAGCATTTTATGATTTTTATTATATAAATCTTACATAGAATTTGTTAGATTTATGTGTAAACATTTCAAGTGCGCTATTATAATGACGCTCTTTAAAAAAAAAAATCGGTTTCTCATCCCTCCTCAGCATTGCTAGTTTTGCTCAAACCCTATCAGTCTTCTTTTCCCATCTTGTATTTGAATCTGGCCAAATAGCAGCTACTTACTTTCTTACAAAATAAAGTAAGTAGCTGCTGAAATTTTTCATTTGTGGTTTCTAAGAGATAAAGGGGTGAACAGTTTTTATTATTTTGAGTCAGTGATTCATCAGTAGTTGTTCAGTAAGACTATCATGTTAGTCTGCTTATGTTCTGAATAGTGTAACACGCCAAAACTTTTCTCAAGAGGTTTGGTCTGTTGGCAAAGTGTGAGAACATAACCTTTCTTCTTCCCTCTGCAGGTGTCGCAGCTTCCCTGGAAGTCTCTGAGAGTCCTGGGAGTATCCAGGTGGCCCGGGGCCAGACGGCAGTCCTGCCCTGTACCTTCACTACCAGTGCTGCCCTTATTAACCTCAATGTCATTTGGATGGTCATTCCTCTCTCCAATGCAAACCAACCTGAGCAGGTACTTCTGTTCCATTCCATGCTACCTCTCAACCATTCATCTTTTCAGAAGACGTGGGTCAACAAGCATCCTGAGTACATATTTGATTTCTAGAATAAGGTAGTACTTTCGATGAGCCTGTGCTGTTTTAAATCCTACTTCTGTGTTATTAGTCAACTATCATTAGAGGTTATCCTCTTTTTAAGAGACTGTTTTTTTTTGTTGTTTTTTTTTTTTTTAACAGATGTCAAGGGACTCCTTCTGAGAATTTTATGTAGGAACCTGGAATTTTTCCAAAAGGCATTGCTGATAGGAAATACCAAGGCAGAAAAGCAAAGTATACTTTGACAGGAAGGGACCGACACTGACATAGGTGGATGAGAGTATGTTCGAGAGACAGTGATAATGTTAAGGAAGTAAAATTAGATAGTAGTACTTGATTTATTTGGCTTATTTCACAAGTGTTTTAAAATAAACACAGCCAGGCATACTAGCCAGCCTCAAAGAGTCTCAAATAAATTAGGGTACATGAAAACAGAAGCTACTACCCACTTACAGGTAAAAGATCCATAATTTGTATTAACCATTGAAGAAAATGATGTTCAGAGAATTAATGATTAGTAATCATGATTATACCTTTATTCCCAAAGATAATTTATTACTGTTATGAAGCTTTTCTGCTTCAGTAGTAAGCTTATTACTGCCTAAAAATATCTGATAAGGTAAATTTTCTGATATGGATTCAAATATGTATATTTAATAGAAGCTTTTTTGTTTCTTCAAACCATGGAACTTATTATAATTAGACTGAGTCTTTAAGATCATTTTATTCAACCTTTTCACTTTAGGAGGCAAAGAAAGACTTGTCTGTAGTTACCCAAACATTTACGGATGGAGCTGAAATAGAACCAAGTTTCTCATTCTCAGTCCACAGGGCTTTTTGTAACATCATTCTGAGTCCTGTCTCATGAATAGTTAACTTTGATAATAGGAATTGATGAAAGAAGAGCAATCACAGACCTGCAACTCTTCTTCCTTTTAGGATATTCATTTATGTTCAGGCTATAACTATCATTTTGTCACCTAGTAAGCATGAGAATGGCAGTGCTGATTTTTTAAACTTTTTATTCTGAAATTATTTGAATAAAAATATTTATGGGCTGATAGTAAGATTGCATTCAAGTTATTTTCTATATTGTGATGAGTTCGACAAGGAAACAGTGTTATTCCAACTTGAAATATGAGAATTTAGAATCCCAGAATATACCTATGCATTGGTGCTACAGTAAAAAGTGGGTGACAACTGTTAAGATGAGAAATAAAGTTTTCCAATGTTTGGTGCAGTCTGTTGTCTAGCAGATAGTTACTGTTATGTACCATGTGTCTAAAAGGGTTTGTAGTGGCCTGTTTATTTATTTTGCTTTCTTTTTCAGGTCATCCTGTATCAGGGTGGACAGATGTTTGATGGTGCCCCCCGGTTCCATGGTAGGGTAGGATTTACAGGCACCATGCCAGCCACCAACGTCTCTATCTTCATTAATAACACTCAGCTCTCAGATACAGGCACCTACCAGTGTTTGGTCAACAACCTTCCAGATAGAGGGGGCAGAAACATTGGGGTCACCGGTCTCACAGTTTTAGGTGAGTGACAGGATGTTCCAGGCACCTTGGCTTTGCTTACGGTATGTCTCTCTTCTTGAGCATATTTATTTCTACCCATCCTTCTACACTTTCTCTCTGCTCGTGTCCTTTTCCTGTCTCCTCTCCTGTCTGCCCTGTCTGGACTCTGCTTCTCTCTGGTTTTTTACACATGATCTTCCCATTCCTTTCTCCTTCTGGGGGTTCTCTGAAGTTTCTTAAATGATTTGCTCTGAAGGTGGAGAAAGGTGGTGTAAAATACCGTCACGAGTGGCCTCTCACTTGTGATATGATAGGACTAAATGTTAGCACTTACCATTTAGAGCCACTTAAATCAAGAATCATTTATTTTGAGTACAAAGCAGAAGTTTCAGCTCATGTGAGAAAATGATTACTTCATATCTACATAACACTGAGTAGGCTCCCCACAGTTCTTGGCTTATATCTCATGTCCTGGTATAATTTCAGTAATACCCCCTTTTACTCTCAAAAGTCTGAGAATGATAAGTTATATGATCAATTTGTTCTTAATACTGAGACCATACAGATCTAGGGCCTTTTCGAGGTGGCGTAGATAATGAACAATAAAGCTTAGATTAAAATGTAGATGTCTTGTTTCAAATGGCTGCTTCTCCCATTTTACCATAGAGTTAGACTATCTCATACTAAATTAAGTCTGTTCTAAACATGTTGTATTTCTCACTTCTGCTGCCTCTGAAATAAAACCCTGCTTCCTAAATGCATGCTTGTGGGAGAAGCAGCTCAGTTCATTTCTTTTGGGCTGATGCTCTTGATTCTTCTCCATCCTAGCCATGTCTCAGAATCTACTCTCTTATTTCTTGGCAAATTCTTGCCCTTCCTTTTCCCTCCTGTTGTTGAGTTACTTGAGAATATCAGTAATGGGATTTTTTGCCATTTTCCTCTGTGGGTGACAATATGCTATAGCCTCGATGTCTTGTTTTCCTAGCCTTCAAATGAAATAAGAAAGCTAAGGACCAGGTTGGAGATTTCTATCCTAGAAATACAGTAATCTGCTTAAAATTGTAGAGTTTTAATTATATTGTTTTTATATTTTATATAAAAATATGGTTATATAAAATACATATTTTATATATTTTATATTTATATTAAATAGAATTTTTAATTATACAGAAATTTTTATGAAATATGGAGATTTAAAAATGCTTGAGTACTAAATACAGAGTACTAATAGAATTTCAGTGTTTTTCTGATGTTTATACCTCTAAGCTAGGTAACTGTCTTCCCACACAAAAAAAAAACCCTTAATTTATCTTATAGTTAATGCTACCACCAGAGAATTGTTTTGGGTTTCCTTTATAGTCTCATGGTGGCAACATCAAAAGTAGTAATGGAGGACATTGGTTTACCCCATCACAGCAACTAGGATTCTCTGAGATTTTTTACTTTTCCTACCATATACCCTTTCGTTGTTCTCTCTCCTCCACCCGCTTGTCTTTCCTGGTTCCTCTGTCTACTGCACTTATCTTTTATGTATTCTTACATTCATTTTTTAAAAGGTTGAACACATTTATTGAATAGTCGTTAGCATTTTAAGTACATCATCACTTGGATTTCAACTTTAATTCTGATGTACCCCAAGCATGAGACTCCAGGCCATGGGCTTAGTGTATATTTTTATTTGTTTGCATTCTTACTGCAAAGCACCACATTTTTTCCTTTAGTGCTCTTTTTGGGTAATTTTTATTTTGTGTCATTCGTGTCCTTATCTGCCTTAAAATGTCCACTGCATTACGACCAAGTAGCAGACATACTTGAACCTTCCTCTAACTTCCCCCTGCATAAAGGAGAATTTAGGCCTGTCTGGTTTTTGTTAGTAAATTAACAAAGAGCCCTGTGCAGAGTGTAGCTGCCAAGGCCAGTGGTTGCTCTTTCTTGAAATATCTTTTCTAAAAGTGGCTTCTTGCAGTAATTAAAAATATTTTTTGATTGTGGTAAAAGACACATACTGTGAAATTTGCCATCTTGGCCAGTTTTCAAGTCTATAGTTCTGTGGTGTTTCCTGTTCATGTTGCGGGGAGGCCCATCTCCAGCACTCTTTGCATCTTGCAAAACTAAAACTCTGTGCTCATTAAACAATGTTTCATTCTCCTACCAGCCGTGGGTAACCATTTTTCTATTTTCTGTTTCTATGGATTTGACTACTCTAGGTGCCTCATAGAAGTAGAATCATTTTCTTTTTATGACTGCCTTATTTCACTTAGCATAATATTCTCAAGGTTCATCCATGACCGTAGCATGTGTCAGAATTCCCTTCCCATTCAAAGCTGAATAATTTTTCATAGTACGTACGTACCACATTTTGTTTATCCATTCATCCATCCATGGACACTTGGGCTGTTTCCAGCCTTGAGCTACTGGGAATCATGCTGCTGCATGCATGGGTGCTCTCACTCACATCTCTACAGGCAGTCTGTGGGCATCAAGGACCTTCACCATTCTTCTTTAGAGGAAGGAGAGTGAAACCAAGACCATAAGATTCCTTGAAGATGTAATGAAAGTGTGAAGCCTCTTTTACTTGATCGCCCCCTGCCAGCTGAGGCTGTGGGCCCTGCACTTGTACCCATGCCCCTTAATAGTACCTAGGACTAGCCACGTGCTTCACTCACAGGATAGTCTTCTGGCATGTGTCCTACAAATGTTGTCATCTGGTGTTCCAGTGCACTGAATGTTGATGTCTCCTATATCATCAGTTGGCTTACAGTAAATGCATACTTTATTCCTTATTCTTCCTATTGTAGTTCCCCCTTCTGCCCCACACTGCCAAATCCAAGGATCCCAGGATATCGGCAGCGATGTCATCCTGCTCTGTAGCTCAGAGGAAGGCATCCCTCGGCCAACTTACCTTTGGGAGAAGTTAGACAATACCCTCAAACTACCTCCAACCGCCACTCAGGGTATGTACAGTGTTGCTTTACCCATTTAATCAGCTACCATGCAAAATTCAAATTCCAAGACTCATGAAGTAATTAACTTTAATAGATTTTGAAAAATAACACACTGTCTGCTGAGAAAGCTACCTGAATCATTTTGTGTTACCAACTTTAAAGAGAATAAAACATTTTCTTTCTCATATGCTGCCTTTATATATCTCATCCAGTGGTAACTATATATGGAAATTCCGTTCTATTACAGTGAAGACTTAAAATGGCTAAATGGTAGCTTCTTTATATTGTTAACTATAAGATACCCCTTGAAGTTGGTAACTGAGAAGCCACTTCCTCCTTGAGGCACAGTTGCCTGTTTTAGTGTGAGAAGCATCAGCATGATCATGAGGGGGTCAATCATCCTGTTTTCAGCCTCAAGTCTAATTAGAGGAAGAAGATGGGAAAGAGAACAGGAAAAGTCCTCAGATCATGGGAGAACCAGGAGTTGATCACACCAAACAGGTAAAGATGGAGGAGACATGAGTGTTATCAATTATTTCCTACATGTAAATCCACTGATTTAAATTGGATAATAAAGGAAACACTCTAGAAGATTTGAGGAAAGCTGATCAAATAGAATGAGGGGAAAATTATAGAATTATATACAAAATCTTCTATTTCAGGAAAATAAAATTTGGTGGCCTTGAGTGTTGCATCGTCTGTGATACGGGGTATGTTTCTTGTAGCGTTCTCAGGGCAGGTATACAAATCCTAAGTTAACGAGTTGGCAGTTAATGAAGGGGCCCCAAACAACCTGAATTATGCCTGAGAAGCTTTGAATCGTATTGATAGTCTATGGCTGTCATCAAAACACAAAGTCCTAACTCGTGTGGTAAAGGTAGCATGTGAAAGAGCCAGGGCCATCAGCCCTGTAAGAGCCTGTAAGTTTCCCATAAGAATCTCAGAAATATTAATGGACCTTTCCATCATTTTTTAATTTACTCAGCCCTAAATTAATTATTAAAAAAAATAACTTCTCAGTGACGGGGGATAATAACTTCTGGCTTACTCTGATAATGATTACTGCAGTACCGTTCATTGTTCCCCATGGATTGCTAAATTGCTAAATGTTTCAGCTGCACTGTGGGGTAAATAGTTTTTTTGTGTGAACTAACTTGTTAATCTCACTATTTACATGTAAGTGGTGTGTTTAATCTAGCTCTTGTGTTGAAATCCTGAAAACCATATTTAAATTCCAAATTTTTCCAGTATCTATTTCAGCGACAGTTCACCTCTCTGGGCCTGTGTTGCCTTTTTTTTAATAAAGGGATTAGATAATCATTTCCAAGGTTCATTGTACCGGCACTAAGATTTTATGATTTATATTAAAAACATTTCTGTGAAATATTGGGCTGAGTTTGGAATTACAAATGAATGCTTGAAAGTGGTGGTTTGGGGGCACCTGGGTGGCTCAGTGGTTTAAGCCTCTGCCTTCGGCTCAGGTCATGATCCCGGGGTCCTGGGATCGACCCCCCGCATCGGGCTCTCTGCTCAGCAGGGAGCCTGTTTCCCTTCCTCTCTCTCTGCCTGCTTGTGATCTCTCTCTGTCAAATAAATAAATAAAAATCTTTAAAAAAAAAAAAAGAAAAAGAAAGTGGTGGTTTGTATGTAAGTTGAGAAATACAGTTTAGAAAGAGCCTATCACACCTCTTTGTCTCTGAATATATGTGTCAATCAAGTTTTGTGGTATCTTCTTAGCAACTTAAATATTTTTTAGTACTTTAGTTAAGAAAGTGAGCTTGAATGCTAAAGAAGAAAATGTTGGCTTTTGTAATTCAAACTCTGGATTAATTATCAGAATTACTTTGAATAACTTCATTTATCATAATAATGCACATTAAGTGAATCAGATTTTTTATTTAAATTTATCTCTTGGTACTGATAATAATAAAATAGATCTCAAAATAGTTTATAATCCCAAAATAACTTAGATTTTAAAAGCACTTCACTAATATGTTTGCAGTTGTTTAATTAATTAATTAATTTATTTTTAAAGATTTTATTTATGTATTTGACAGAGATCACAAGTAGGCAGAGAGGTAGGCAGAGAGAGAGGAGGAAGCCGGCTCCCCGCTGAGCAGAGAGCCCGATGTGGGGCTCCATCCCAAGACCCTGGGATCATGACCTGAGCCGAAGGCAGTGGCTTTAACCCACTGAGCCACCCAGGCGCGCCTACAGTTGTTTAATTTAAATTCAAGGTGTATTCTCTGAGAAAAAAAATTTTTTTTTTCTATTTATTTATTTGACAGAGAGAGATCACAAGTGGGCAGAGAGGCAAGCAGAGAGAGAGAGAGGAGGAAGCAGGCTCCCTGCAGAGCAGAGAGCCCGATGTGGGACTTGATCCCAGGACCCTGAGATCATGACCTGAGCTGAAGGCAGAGGCTTAACCCACTGAGCCACCCAGGTGCCCCGAGAAAAAAATATTTTGACACCAGGGAAGGGCACTCTAGAAGTCAGATTAGTGACAGGGACATAATATTTAGGGGATTAGAATTGTCCTTCTGTGTAGGGCCTAGCATGAAGGAGCTCCTTCTGGACGAATCTGGGACAATTTGAAAATTAAAATCAATATATAATCTGTTGAATAAAATAAAAATCCCCAAATCCTTGCTAATATGCATAAATAAATGGGAGAGAAGGAAAAGCATTTTCTCAGAGTGGAATGTTCCTCCCCCACTGCAGAAGGAATAGTGGAGTTTGAAAATTACCATTGATGTCAAAATAGTGGGCAAAAGTTTGATGAGGAACAAGATATTTACATAGTACCAAAGTGTGCCCCTACATATTTCTTATTGATTTTATTTTATTATTATTTTTAAAGATTTTATTTATTTATTTGACAGAGAGAGAGAGATCACAAGCTGGCAGAGAGGCAGGCAGAGAGAGAGGAGGAAGCAGGCTCCCCGCTGAGCAGAAAGCCCAATGTGGGGCTCCATCCCAGGACCCTGGGATCATGACCTGAGCTGAAAGCAGAGGCTTTAACCCACTGAGCCACCCAGGCGCCCCTTTTCTTATTATTTTAAAGATAACTTTATAGTGGAGAGACCTGGTTGATACCATGTAACTGAGTGATCAAAGTGAACATTACCAATACTGTTACAAACTGATAGCTTATGCCTGCTCATATATGTATGCTTTGAGGAGGACACAACATCATTTCTGTGGTATTCTTGTCGCAAACACAAAATCTGTATCCGGTGATGAGGAAACATCAAACAGAGGTGAAGGCAAAATTATTCCAGATTGAGAGAGACTCAGGAGTTAAGAAAATAGAATGCAGAATCCTGGATTAGAATCTGGATAGGGGAAGAAAGAGCCATAAAGGACATTACTGGTACAGTTGTTGGAATCTGAGTATAAACTGTAGAATGGATAATAGTATTGTATTGATATTCAATTCCTTCACTTTGGAACTTGTACTGTGATATGTAAAGAATGTCTTCATCCTTAGGAAATATGAAGTACTGTTTGGCCGTTGCTTCTAAGGTCTGCACAACTGGCCCAGATTTCATTAAGTGTCTGGACATGTGTCACATTCACCAGCCCCTGCCTCAGTGGTTCTCAACTGGGACAATTTCATTTGGCAATATTTGGAGACATTTTTGGTTATCACAGCTGACATAAGAGGGTGCTACCAGCAGCTAGTGGGTAGGAGCTAGGGATACCCCCACAATAAAGAATTATATGGCCTGTGGGGCACCTGGGTGACTCAGTTAGCTGAGATCCAACTCTTGATTTCAGCTCAGGTCATGATCTCATGGGTTGTGAGATCGAACCCTATTTCAGGCTCAGCGCTCAGCACAGAGTCTGCTTATCCCTCTCTCTCTGCTTCCCACCCCTGCAATTCATTCCCTTTCTCTCAAATAAATAAAATTTTTAAAAAGATAAAAAAGAATTATCTGGCCCAAAATGCTAATGAGTGAATGACATTAACATATTTTCTAATGTCAAATATCCATGCATTTCTGGAATAAAGTCTATATGATTGTGATTACTTTTTAATAAACTGCCCCATTCGGTATGCTAACATTTTAATAGAATTTTTACATTTGTGATCTTAAGTGAGAATGGTCTGTGATTTTTTTTCTGTCTTCCATTGCCCTCATTCAGTTTTAGTATCAGATTACATAAGGGTATTATAAAATGAGTTAGGTACTTGTTCTTCTTTTTCTGTACTCTGCAACAGTATGGATAAGATGGAGATTATTTGATGATTTTGTAAATTTACCTATAAAAGCTTTGCCTTGCTATTATGTTTTGTTGGTAGATTTTTGACTCCTGACTATTTTTCTAGTGATACAAGTTTACTTAGATTTTCTGTATCTTCTCTATTTTTCTTTTTCTTTCTTTTTTTTTTTTTAAAGATTTTATTTATTTATTTATTTGAGAGAGAAAAAAGGAGTGCGTGCATGACTCGGGTTGGGGCAGTGCTGGGCAGAGGGTAAGGGAGAAACAAACCCTACACTGAGCAGGGAACCCTATCTGGGGCTCAATCCCAGGACCCTGAGATCATGACCTGAGCTGAACGCAGATGTTTAACCACCTGAGCCACCCAGGCATCTCTTTTCTCTATTTTTATAGAAAACATCTTTTTTTGTATGAGTTTATACATAATGGTATCAAGTTGTTCATATATTCTATAAAGTCAGGAGAATGTATTTAAGAGTGCAGGTTCTGGAGTCAGAGGACATGATTTGGAATCCTGGCTCCAGGAGTGACTGGTTATGTGACCTTGTACCTTAGTTTTCTTACGTGTAAAATGGACACAATAACAGTAATTGCCTCACAGGGGTGGAATAAAGATTAAATGAAAACACTTGTAAAACTTTTAGAACAGCATCTGGCATGAATAAGCACTTAATACTAATGTTTTTTATTATCCTTAGTATTATTTTCTTGCATATTTTAAAACTCTATTATATTTCCTTTTTCATTATTAATTTTATTTATGCTTTTCCATCTTTATTTTTGGATCAATCTTGTTAATTCAAGCTTTTGATTTTATCCTTTTGTATACTGATATTAACTCTGTTTTTCTTTTATTCATTCAACAAATATATGTTAGGCATCTATCTATCTAGACACTATTCTAGCTCCTGGAGATACAGTGGAGAACAGAACAGAAATGCTTCTTTCCTTGATAGAACTTACTTTCTAGTGGATGGAGATTGAATATGACAAATCAGTAGATTGCAGTTTGTTACCATGTGATGCCTTCTGTGGGGAAAAATATGGAGGAAGATAAAATGGAATCATTGGGGCATGAGTTGCTGCAGTGTTGAATAAAGTGCTTAGGGTAAATCTCACCAAGAGGATGATTCTCTGAAAATGATGTAAACATGTTGAACAAATGAACTTTGTGAATATGGGAGCTGGAGAGTATACCAGGCAGAAGGAACAGCCACCTGAAGGCCCTGAGGCCGGAATGTGCCTGGTGTTTGGGATGAACAGCAAAGAGGCCAGTGTGTTTGGAGTGGAGCAAGTGAGGCAGAGGAGAGTAAGAGGAGAGAAAGAACTACCTAAAATTGGTCTTTAAAAAGCTGTCAAAAACAAACAGTTTTAACACTGACAAGCCTACTGGAATAATGCTGATGGCAAGCTTTAAACAACTTTAAGTGTTGGATGATAATTGGGGGAAGGGGAGAAGAAGAAATTATTGGTTGGACCTAATTTAAATGAGTCTGTAAGTAAAACCTCTAGTTGAATGAATTTCCAGTTTAATGAATTTCAACAAAATGGACAAATCCTTTGCCTTAGTGTTAGTGTCTTAACTTTTATTTTTAAACTTGTGGCATCTTGACTAAAGGAATTGAATCCTGGAATCAGAATATTGAATCAGGAATTGAATCCTGGAATCAGATGTCCAGTTACAGGTGCTAGGATGGAGATACAGGCACCTGACAGATTCTGCGGGTATAGGTGCAGACCACCATAATGAAGCAAATATCATAGTAAAGCAAGTCAAGTGAATTCTCTGGTTTCCCAGTGCCTGTAAAAGTTATGTTTGCACTATACGGTAGTCTGTCAAGGGTGCAGTAGCATCATGTCTGAAAAAACAGTGTATGTACCTTAATTTCAAAGTACTTTATTTCTAAAACATGCCAACCATCATCTGCGCTTTCCGTGAGTTACAGTCATTTTGCCTTGTGGAAGGTCTTGGCTCCCTCTCAATGGTTGTTGCGGGTTAGTGTGACTGGCCATTGCTCACAATAAGACAGCAATGAAGTTAGCCACATTGATTGACTCTTCCTTTCATGAATGTCTCTGTAATGTGGGGTGCTCTTTTATAGGATTTTCCCACAGTAGAACTTCCTTCAAAATTGGAATCAGTCCTCTCAAACCCTGCCACTGTTTTATCATGTAAGTTGAAGTCATATTCTGAATCCTTTGTCATTTTTTCAACAGTCTTCACCAGGAGTAGATTCTATCTCAAGAAACCATTTTCTTTGCTGATCCATAGGAAGCAGCTGCTCATCCTTTAAGCATTCTATCATGAGATTGCCCCAATTCAGTCACCTCCTCAGGCTCCATTTCTAATTCTAGTTCTCTTACTATTTCTACCACATCTGCACTTACTTCCTCCACTGAGGTCTTGAACCCCTCAAGGTCATCCTTGAGGGTTGGACCCAACTTCTTCTAAACTCCTCTTAAGCAATTTGACTTCTTCCTATGAATCATGAATGTTTTTAATGGCATCTAGAATGGTAAGTCCTTTCCAGACTCAGGTCCATCAGAAGAATCACTACCTATGGCAACGGTAGCCTTAGGAAATGTATTTCTTAAATAGTAAGACTTGAACGTCAAGATTGCTCCTTAATCCATGGGAGGCAGGATAGATGTTGTATTAGCAGGCACAGAAACATTAACCATGTTGTTCATCTCCTTCAGAGCTCTTGGATGACCAGATACATTGTCACTGAGCAGTGATATTTTGAAAGAAATCGTCCTTTATTCTGAGCAGTGGGTCTCAACAGTGAACTTAAAGACTCAGTAAACCATGTCGTAAACAGACATACTATCATCCAGGCTTTGTTGTTCCCTTAATAGGGCACAGGCATGGTAGATTGAGCATAATTCCTAAAGGTCCTAGGGTTTTCAGAATGGTAAATGAGTTTTGGTTTCAACTTAAAGTCATCAGCTGCACTAGCCTCTAATGAAAGAGTCAGCTTGTCCTTTGAAGCTTTGAAGCTAGGCATTGACTTCTCTCTCATTATGAAAGTCCTAGATGGGCATCTTCTTCCAGGAGAAGACTATTTTGGTTACATTGAAAATCTGTTGTTTAGTGTGGCCACATGGATTATCTGAGCTGGGTCTTCTGGAGATCCTCTGCAGCTTCTCCATCAAGACCTGCTGCTTCCCCTTCCACTTTCACGTTACGGAGACGGCTTCTTTCCTTAACCCTCATGAACCCATCTCTGCTGGCTTCCAAATTTTCTTCTGCAGCTTCCTCACCTTTCTCAGCCTTCCTAGAAATGAAGAGAGTTAGGACTATGCTTTGGATTAGGCTTTGGCTTAAGGGGTTGTTGTTGCTGGTTTGATCTTCTCTCCAGAACACTGAAACTTTCTCAGTATCAGCAATAAAGCTGTTTCACTTTCTTGTCACTCCTGTGTTCGCTGGAGTAGCACTTATAATTTCCCCCAAGAGTTTTCCCTTTATATTAACAACTTGGCCAACTGTTTGGTGCAAGAGGCCTAACTTTTAACCTAGCTCAGCTTTCAACATGCCTTTTTTGCTAAGTTTAATCATTTCTAGCTTTTGATTTAAAGTAGAGGTGTGTGACTCTTGCTTTTACTTGAACACTTAGAAGTCATTATACGGTTATTAATTAGCCTGTCTCAGGGAAAAGGGAGACCTGGGGTGAGGGAGAGAGATGGGAGAACGGCCAGTCACTGGAGCAGTCAACACACTCAAAACCTTTGTCCATTAAGTTTGCTGTCTTACAGGGGTACATTTTGTGGCACTCCCAAACAATTACAATAATAACATCAAAGATCACCATAACCTATATAATAATAATGGAAAAGTTTGAAATACCCTGAGAATTACCACAAGGTGACACAGAGATACAAAGTGAGCAGATGCTCTTGGAGAATGGTACCAATAGACTTGTTCAACCCAAGGTTGCCACAAACTATCAATTCGTAAAAAGTGCAGTTATCTGTGAGGTACAATAAAACAAGGTATGGCTGTATAGATGATGAGAAACTTGTTAATTGTATTGTTTAAATATTCTTTATCCTTACCAATATTTTATCTGTTTTAGTTATTTTATGAGAGAGATGTGTTTCAAAATCACACAGTAGGATTGTGGATTTGTCACTTTGTCCCTGAAGTTATGCCAATTTTTTTTTTGATGTACCCTCAGTTTGTGTCATTATCTGCTTACAGAGTGTTATGTCTCCCTGATTTTCTATGCTTAATATGCATTTTTGCCTTATTTTAATTGTTATTAAAATTCCTCAGTAGGTTTCTTTGGTTAGTTCTTGCTGGTATGTTTCTATTTTATGGTTCATTTATTTCCTGGTTTCCATGTTTTAAGTTTTAGTTTTGTTTTGCTTATAAGCAGCATGTGTTTGGACTTAATTTGGATTTCAGTCTACAGTCTGAGAGTCTTGTTCTTTGATTGGCTCCATTTACATTAATTGTGATAATAGATATAGCTTGATTAACTTCTACACTTGATCTTAGCCAAAAGGTCGAGAAGTGATTCGTTTGATTAATTTCTAATATTTTATGTTTTTCATCTACCAGTCTTTTTCTTTTACCCTTTCTCCATACTGTCTACTGATTATTTCAATGTGGTTTTTTAAAATCATGCATTTTTCCTTCCTTGTTCCTAATAAATCCTGTTGTCCTTATCCTTTCATAATTTAATACAGTAAAGAGTGGTGATTAACTCTTCTGTTTGCTGCTTGCTTGAGAACCCTGCAGAACATAGTATGGAAACTAGGATGGAGCAGGAGAGTGTCTCAAACATTACTGTAGTCCGACTCTATCACGTTACCAGGGTGAAGCCTAAGGCCCGGAGAGGATACTAGGTTTGTCCAGGGTCTACATAGAGAGCACTCCCGTTCTTTTGCCACATTCTGACATAAAGAAGTAGGTCCCGTGCAGTGTTCAGTCCTCCCTCTTTAAAAATTAAATACCAGCAATTGTCAAACTATATAGATTTGTTTATACAGTTGTCCATTCTTTGAATATATGTGTGCCTGTGTATGCATAGGTACACACACAGACACAACCCTTATTCTGTGTAACTACTTCAGGGTAGGGTGTTTGAGAAAGTAGAGAAATAGAAACATAGAGATGTTTCTTTATTCTAGAGCTCACTGTCTAATGGGGGAAACAGAGATAGATAATTTTAGTACTACTGAATATTGAATGCTATAAACATGTTTCCTGTTAACCTTTATTCTCCCCCAAAGAGTCTAGGAAGAACATTATAGGGAAAGAGTTTCCTGAACAGAAAAGGATCTTAAAGGATGAGTAGAAGTTTTACCAGGTAAAAGGGGCTGTTATTAGTAGAGGGAGTCATGCATGCAAAATCTTGCAAATGTAAAAGTTTGATGCTTTAAAGTGAGAAAATCTATGAAGCTGACATAAAGATTCATGAGGGTTTGGTGAGGGAGGAGTTTGGAAGGTTCAGGTCCAGATTGTGAAAGGCATTGTATAGCAGTCAGGGAGTTTGGATGTTGTCTTTGAGACTGTGGGTGTCCCCAGGCTATTTATAAAGCAAGAAAAGATATCCAGATCTGCATTTTAGAAACAGCTGAAGCAATCAGGGTTTAAGATGGATAGCCTGGTCGTAGATGTGAGACTTTGATAATAGCTCCCTCATGAAAGGAAGAGGACTGGAACTAAGACCCTTGTGATGGGGATGGAGAAGGGATGGGGAACGGTGGGGGGTGGGATTTGGGAGAGATGGAAGACAAAAATAAACAAGACATGGTACTCAGAAAAGAGTCAGAATTAACTCAGATTTCTGTCTTGGGCCCGTTGAAGGAATACCAGCTGTATTAGCTCAGAGAAGGAATACTTAGAGATTTGCTTAAGGAAGGTAGTGAGTGAGTGAGTGGTCCTCTGAGGGCCAAAATAATGATAACAGGTAACATTTCTTGAGCATTAAGTACTATTCTTCTTTGAGAATTAAAGCTTAACAGTCAACATAGAGACATACTGATTCAAAAGAATCCACTGATGTCAAATTCAAAGCAAGAACACTCAGAGTCAACATTTCTGGGAACCTGGACAGAAGTGAGTAGGAGAGAAGCAGTCACGATCTAATCATTCTTGCTTGTAGCTGTTGCCATGTTGTGAGTGTGTAGTTGTGCCCAGTCTGTTGCTAATGGTGAGTCACTCTTGCAAATAAATATTAATAAGTTTATATACAAAATATATTTCATACACATGCTGTGTGTGTGGTATTCTGGGAAATAAGTTTTATTTTATTTTTTTTTTAAGATTTTATTTATTTATTTGACAGAGAGAGATCACAGGTAGACGGAGAGGCAGGCAGAGAGAGAGAGAGAGAGGGAAGCAGGCTTCTTGCTGAGCAGAGAGCCCGATGTGGGACTCGATCCCAGGACCCTGAGATCATGACCCGAGCCGAAGGCAGCGGCTTAACCCACTGAGCCACCCAGGCACCCCGGGAAATAAGTTTTAAAAGCAAAAGTCCTGGGGCGCTTGGGTGGCTCAGTGGGTTAAGCCGCTGCCTTCGGCTCGGGTCATGATCTCAGGGTCCTGGGATCAAGCCCCGCATCGGGCTCTCTGCTCAGTGGGGAGCCTGCTTCCTCCTCTCTGCCTGCCTCTCTGCCTGCTTGTGGTCTCTCTCTGTCAAATAAAGAAATAAAATCTTAAAAAAAAATAAATAAATAAATAAATAAAAGCAAAAGTCCTTAGCTTGGTAATTTTGATGTGTGATTCTATGTAATGTTGTTAATACTGGGGGTTCCAAATTTTTCGTTATTCAAATATTGCCCAGTAATGTTCATCATTTTTTTTCCAGTGTTTGGATATTTGCTGTGGATTTCAATGCTTTGTAAATACTCAAATAGGAGAAATGCAAAGAGAAGAAGATGGGAATGTTGGTTTGGAAATACACTTGACATGAAATCAGAAATGAATTTAAAATCTGAATTGACAATAGGAGTATCTGTTTCAATGGCGAAGCCAAAGCTGAGCAAACAGACAAAGTATTTTCATCATCAGAAATTAAAAAAAAAAAAAGCTAATAGGAAGCAGTGTGTATCTTAATGTGTGTCTCAAAGATACTTTAGATAGTATCTTAATGGGAACAGATTCTTTCCCTGTGCTTTTTTTCATCTATATCTTAATTCAACAAATATCAACACAAAAATTAAATAAAATTTTCAGTGTCTAGAAAATTTGGCATGAGAAAGATCAAGATTATTGGATAGTATACTTAATGTTACATAGTGTTTTAAAATTTTCTTTTAGAATGACTATTTAAATATTAAGTATTTGTGATGTTATCTTTGAATTTTTAAATAGATTTTAATTTGACATGTATTTTGTGATATTGCTCTCCTTTTGACTAATTATCAAATATATCGGGTTAAGATCTTTTTTTATGTAGAATTGAAATATATAATTTGTAATAATAATTGGTTCAAATAACAATAAGCCATGTATGCATTATTATTTTTTTCTTACAGGATACTTCTGGAACTTTTATTTGAGAAATGACTGACTGTTTATTATTATGGCCACTTACTATTCCAAAGTACATAAATCATATGAAAGTATAGAATAATTCATGACTGAGGAATTCCTGTCTCTCAACCTCAGATCCTAAGTATTAAAATCTGTTGGGGATTTGGAGACATCCAACATTTTCCCAATTTCTTGACTGATTTTTCCTATGATTCAGAAAATTATGGAAGTTTCCCAAGTGATGCTGGGATGGAATTCCTACAGGGAAGCTTTACCAGGCGCTATACTGTGCCTCTTGCATGCATTACCTCATTTCGTCTTCACAGCAACCCGCAATATGGAGGTTAGGTTGGTAGCTCTGTGTCACACGTGAGGAAACCAGCTGGTCGGTGGTAGGGAAGATCCCTGTGTTTTCCAAACTGTGGTTCCACACAGTTGAACTTCACCTATTCTTAAAAGAAAGAAGACCATAAGAACATTTGTTTTCTAACTTCAGTTCAACAAATTACTTCTGTACCAGAGCAGGCCAAGTGAGGTGACAGACTGAGTTGAAGAATTAGTCCTTTTCATTTGAGAAAGAGCCCTGTGCTTGTGGCTGGAAGCAGCCCCCTGCTTGCTAAGGAGGGGCTCCTGTCTGCTCTTTGCCTTGACTACACAAAGCTTCTGGCTAATCCTCTCTTATCAGTGTGCCTCCTTCCCTGCTTACATTCTGAGTTAGCTCTAGCATGCCCTGTCAGCCTCCGTTAGGAAGCGTTGGTTCTATCAGTCTGCATGCGCTATCCCTGTTGATGGAGATAAGAGGAAGAACAGTGACTTCACCTTCTAAAAATAACCTTTTAAAGCAAGAATCTTTATTTTACCTCTTTCCACATGCCATAATGCTGCTTCATTCAGCTGTTAAAAGTCTCCCCGATGATCTCTATGAAAATGTTGACAACATTACTGGTTTGGTGTGAGCTGATCAAATTCCTAGAACTTCAGGGCTTAGGAAAACGGCAGCACAGTGTTTGGAATTGCAGGGCTAGTTGCCCAGAGATTATGGTTTTCTTAACTGGTGACATCTGGTAATGTATTGAAGATGGAGTGGGCAGATGGCTTAGTTTAACAGCCGCAGTATAACATTGCATGGTGAGGAAATACCCTGCGGATGCACCCTATAGAATATTGTGGTTTAAAAAACCAAGCGTATGTATGGTGCCTATGAGCTTTGGATATGGAGAGACCTGATTTTACAGATTGTTACTGCTTCCGTACTGTGTGATCCTGAACAAATTGTGTAGCTTCTCTGAACTTTTTCATCTTTGAAAAGTAAGGAATATAAAACCTAGGATTTTTTTGGTTTGTTTTTTTATTTGAATTCCAGTATAGTTAACATCCAGTGTTATATGCGTTTCAGGTGTATAATACAGTGATTCCGCCATTCCATACATCACCCAGTGCTCACCATGTTAAGTGTGCTCTTTAATTCCCTTCACCTGTTTCACCCATCCCCCACCCACTTCCCGTCTGGTGACCCTCAGTTTGTTCTCCGTATAAAACCTAGGATTTTGACGATTAGATGATACAGATGTAAAACTCTTAGTACAGCACATATGCTACACAGCAGACACTGAAGAGTTTCCGAGGATGATGATGCAGTGATGAACAAGACAAACCCAGCCACCCCCCCACCTTTGTTAGAGCAAGCAGGGGAGAGGCAGAGGGAAAGAATCTCGAGCAGATTCCTTGCTGAGCACAGAGCCTAACATGAAGCTAATCCCACCACCCTGAGATCATGACCTGAGCTGAAACCAAGAGTCGAAGGCTCAACTGACTGAGCCACCCAGGCACACCACCCCCAGCCCCCACTTCTTTTAATGAGACAAGTAGGCAGGAATTGACATCAAATGGGGCTAAGTGCCTGCACAAGAGAACACATGGTGCTGAAGAGCACACAGGAGGGGCACTTCTTGAAGGCCTGGGAGGAGAGCAAGATGCAAACACAGGAGAAAACGGCTTCCTCCCAGACTGGCCCAGCTCCTGAGTGAGTTCACTGAAAGGCTCGCACACATTAGTAGCCCTCGGAGTTGTTTGTCAAGGAAAAGGAAATAATACAAAAGTGCAAACAAAGTAACCACCAAATATATTGACTTTGTCCAGTACAATTCAAATGTCTAAATTCTTTGAGCATCATGCTCTGAATAAGTAAGCTACCCTTCTAATGTGGATTTGACCCTCTAAATGTTCCCATTGGGGGCGCCTGGGTCACTCAGCCTGTTAAGCCTCTGCCTTCGGCTCAGGTCATGATCCTGGGGTCCTGGGATCGAGCCCCACATTGGGCTCCCTGCTCCATGGGAAGCCTACTTCTCCTTCTTTCTCTGCCTCTCTCCCTCTCATGTCTCCCGCTCTCTGTCTCTCATGCATAAATAAGTAAAATCTTTAAAAAGAAAAAAAAAAGTTCAGATTAAAAAAACAAAAGCAAGGGGCGCCTGGGTGGCTCAGTGGGTTAAGCTTCTGCCCTCGGCTCAGGTCATGATCTCAGGGTCCTGGGATCGAGCTCTGCGTCGGGCTCTCTGTTCAGCAGGGAGCCTGCCTCTCTGCCTACTTGTGATCTCTGACTGTCAAATAAATAAATAAAAATTTAAAAAAAAATAAAAAAATAAAGAAAAACAAAGCAAGAAAAAAAGTCCTTTCTTTAGCTTGTTTATTTAAGTTCTTTCCGAAAGGTGCTCACTCTGTATTTATTTCTTAAATGACTTAACCAATAAATGCATACAGTGCTGTGGTTAGGTTTACTTTTGCTGACCCGTGTTCTCTGCTTCTGCCTTTGCTCTAGATAGAAATGAAGACTGCCAGCAGAAACAAGATAATGTTAGTTTCATGTAAAAATAGCCCAGGGTAGGGGGAGCTCCAGGTGTTGCCCTAGGAACACATGGACTTGGTGCCAGAAATGTGCCATCAGGACGTTTTCTACTTCTAAATTTGCAGCTATTCTGAGTGGTTTAGATGATTGGATGTGTTATATTCTGCCTAAAGGAGGCAGGGAAGCCTAGAGCTTAGATGTAAGACATCCCCCCCATCTAATTCCAATTTTGTGTGTCTAGTTGTATAACCGTATTACTCAGAGCCGCAGTCTCCTTACCTGTTTAGTGAGATGAGTAATAATACCTCATAGCATCATCATAAAGATTAAGATAATACTATAAAAGCTTAACCAATGCTTGGCACATAGTAATAGCAACTACTAATCTTAGTTTTTTTTATTATTACTGTAATCTGCATTTTATTTACAAGGAATAAATAATCTATGCTAATGTTGATGAATTAATAAAATATGAACAACTGAAACATTTCTGGATAATGTCAATGTGGGGGACTTGAACATGGCACTGCTCATCTCCTGCTGTGGGGAGTACCATCGACAGCCAGCCCCAGCTGCTCCCTCTAGACTCTGCCACTGCTTTGCACCCAGACCAGGTTTCGCCGAGGCTGCCCTCAACCAAGGAATGGGCACAGTGGGCCTTTGAATGCAGTCCTCCAGTGGGTAGGACTCCTTTAACAGGTGACTTTAGTGCAGGGCCTCCCCCACAGCTTGATGGAGACTTCCCTAACCTGAGGCCTCAATCAGAGATGCCCCCTGCCTGGCCCTCCTTCCTTATCTCTCCCCTTCACAGGGTCCAGACCTGCACTGCCTTCGGAGGCACTCCCACCCTCCCCACCTCTCCATTTCCTGAACTGGTATTTCTTCCACTAAACCTTTGGCTTATCTTGGTGTCGGCTTCGTGGAGCATCTGGACTTATAGTTACAATAGTTGTTGGAAGTAACAATCAACACCCTTGAGCACAGAGTGGACGTTTTCTCCATCAAATATAAAGTGAACATAATGAGTTGTTTCATCTTGATGGTATCACATTTCCTCAGAACTGAAGTTTGATGTTACTGATCATAATTTCTCTAGCACAGACCTTAGCCACTGCTTCCTCAGGGGAGGGCTACTCACATTTAGGACCTCAGACTAACGGCAGATTAGGTTGTAAGATTGCACTTAGGACGGCCCTCCCTCCATGTCTCTGGGTCTTTAATGTGATGTGATTTTAGTGTTTTCATGAACCAAGAAAATCTCTTCGGCAAAGGCTATGGAGGGCTCTTCAGTGTTTATTTTTGTAGTTTCCTACTGATTTCTTCTGTTTTCTTGTTTTTTTTTTCCCCCCTAACTCCTCACTTGATTATGATTTTTGTGACAGACCAGGTCCAGGGAACAGTCACCATTCGGAACATCAGTGCTCTGTCTTCAGGCCTGTACCAGTGCGTGGCTTCAAATGCCATCGGAACCAGCACCTGTTTGTTAGATCTCCAGGTTATTTCACGTAAGTATATAAAATTCTGACATTGACTCTGAGTCTGGAACACCAAGGTCTTTGTTAAACCAGGGAATGAAGAGTTTCTCTTAAGTTTTTTTAGGTTGTTTGAAGATTAAGTATAAATTTTCTTGGGTTTTTTAGTTATTGAAATGTTTATAAATGTCTTAGTATACTTTTCAGCCTCAGCTGAGTATTATGTATATGTATGTATAAAGTATTATGACAGAATGTCTTTCTCCTCAGGATCAATAGAATCAAGTCAGTCGCTTGTCTTCAAGTGATTGCCTAGTCCTATTGACATTACAAAAACTTGTGATGATCTTATGGCCACGGCAAGACCTTCTATTATTTTCTCCTAATCCCTTTATATCTACTTAATTGCTAGGTGGCCAGGTCATAAATAAGCAGTGCAGAAATTTTCCCTTTATTTGAGAGTTCTGGGTTATTTGAATTCCACTTACAAAAAGTAGTGACCCTGTTGGGTTGAGGTGGTTGTTATCGCACTGATTGCCAGGGTTCCTCTGGGCTGATCAGACAGGTAAGCATCTTTGGCCTGTTCTGCTCTAAGTGTTGTTCTACTGACATGGTGAGTCCTATAATGTCGATTCATTCAGCGAATGTCTGTGAGCCTCCTGTGTGTGAGTCCCAGCCACTGAGGACACAGAAAACTAACCGAGGTTTAATTTTATAAGGATGCAACACTTTGGGCAATTCTGTGCATTTTAAGAAGATTCTGTGGTAAACTTACATATTTATGAAGTTGCATGAGTGTATGCTATTTCTCTTTCTCTCTCTCTCTTTTTTTTGTTCTTTAAATCTACCTTAAATATATTTTGCAGCCCAGCCCAGGAGCATTGGACTAATAGCTGGAGCCATTGGCACTGGTGCAGTTATTATCATTTTTTGCATTGCACTAATTTTAGGGGCATTCTTTTACTGGAGAAGCAAAAATAAAGAGGAGGAGGAAGAAGAAATTCCTAATGAAATAAGGTTTGTGTGTCAGAAAATTCGTCCTACATGGCCAGTGTCTGTATTTCTATTAATTTTGGCAGCTAAGACTTCTTTGTGAATCCAAAGGCTGTGATGGCCTAGACAGTTAAAGTGCCAAGTCATATTTTCTTGTACGTTATATCACTTTTACTCATTTACTGGATCATGAAAGAGGAAGAGGGTCGCATATGTGCCCAACTAGGAGGACACATGTGAAGAAGTCCTTCACCTTCCATACTTCCAAGATAGGTGGGGTTAAGGTGGCTGCCACAGAAGAAAAGTTAGTTTAGGAAATGTGTTTGACATTGGCATTTATACCAGAAGCTAGAAGGAACACCCCAAGAGCATACCAGTTCCTGTGCACACAGGCCAAAGCCATATGGCTTGGTGTGAGAGTTCAGTCAAGGATATGAACATCTTCAGACAACAATGGGAAAATCATCTTTATTTTATTTTTTAAATTTTTTCATTATGTTCAGTTAGCCACTATATAGTACATCGTTAGTTTTTGATGTAGTGTTCAATTATTCATTAGTAACACCTTTAACACCCAGTGCTTATCACAGCATGAAAATCATCTTTAAAGAAAAGTGACTCTTGGCATGTTATAAGGATAGGGGAGTTCAAGCTCCCTCTCTATCCCTATCACATCGTACCACATAGTATCCTTGTTGAAAATGCTTTAATGACTCCAGTCTACTTAGCGTGATCCACACAGCCCTTCAGGACTTTCCCCTGCTTCCCTAGTCCTCTGTCACTACTTTCATGGTCACTGGTGTTCCAGTCTGTTCTGCAGCCTCTTGTGCTTCAGGGTCTTTGCTCAAGCCTCCACCCTCTTCTGGCACCAAACTCCTTCCCTTTTCATCCATCTCTTTCATAAATTCTTGATCTGATTCAAGACCAGTCCAGGTATCACCTCCTCACAGAAGTTGACTCTAGTCCCTGTCCAGCCTTTCAGACTTGGAAATGTTCTTACATTGATTGGCACTCTCGTTTGGCCATAGGCTTCTGGGTTATAGGAGCTGTGTCTTTTTTTTTACATGAAACATCTAGTAGAGTGCCTGGTACTCAATAAATGTTGAATGAATTAACATCTTAAGTTAAATTAGTGACTTATCTTAGCCTCTTGTAATTCTTTACACAACAAACTCAGTGGCTCTCTTCAAGGTCTATTTTCCTATTTAGAGCAAAAAAAAATTATAAACATACATATATGCATACCACACATATATATTCACACACATTTTTTTTTCAGGTATGTTGGAAAGTATAGTCTGAGAGATTTGACATTACTTTTTCTACCCTTGGCTATTGAGAAGCTGAGGGAACATTTTTCTTGAGCATTGTCTCAGTGGGAATGAGTGCCAGAGCCGAGGACACCAGGGCTGATGCGTTTGCTTTTTTTTTTTTTTAAGATTTTTGTTTATTTCTTTGACAGACAGAGATCACAAGCAGGCAGAGAGGCAGGCAGAGAGAGAGGAGGAAGCAGGCTCCCCGCCGAGCAGAGAGCCTGATGTGGGGCTTGATTCCAGGACCCGGGATCATGACCTGAGCCGAAGGCAGAGGCTTAACCCACTGAGCCACCCAGATGCCCCGCGTTTGCTTTTTTTTTAGTATGTTCTGTCCTGAGGATTTATATCTCACAGACATATGGCCTTAGCAGAAGATGAAAGATTCCTGGGCTAGAGGGTAGGGTGACATTCAAGTTAATCCTGACAACAATTTTATTTCTATTCCTTTTCAGAGAGGATGATCTTCCACCTAAATGTTCTTCTTCTGCCAAAGCATTTCACACCGAGATATCCTCCTCAGAGAACAACACATTGACCTCTTCCAATACCTACAACAGTCGATACTGGAGCAACGATCCAAAAGTTCCCAGGAACACGGAGTCATTCAACCACTTCAGTGACTTGCGCCAGTCTTTCTCTCTCCACTCAGGCAATGCCAACATCCCGTCCATCTACGCTAATGGGACCCACCTGGGCCCAGCTCCGCATAAGACTCTGGTAGTGACAGCCAACAGAGGGTCATCCCCGCAGGTCATGCCCAGGAGCAATGGCTCAGTCAGCAGGAAGCCTCGGCCTCAACACACACACTCGTACACTGTCAGCCAAGCAACACTAGAGCGAATTGGTGCTATCCCTGTCATGGTGCCAGCCCAGAGTCGGGCCGGCTCCCTGGTATAGTACCTGAGTGGATAGAGCGTTCAGAAAAGAATCAGTGGAGTACCCCATGCAAAGGGAGGGCGGGGTGAGCAAGTGCTGGGAAGGAAGTGCTTTCCTTATAAGGATACTAGTAAAAAAGCACAAAGGAAAAGGCAATGCTGTTTGTTACCTGGCCAGTGAAATTTGTGAAATGAACTGGAATTCTTCATCTTGAAGACTCGTTTCCCCACCACAGATGTCCCAGCATTCTATTCAAAAAACTGGTTCTCATAGATGTGCCAAGCCAAGGAAAAAGATACAAGAGCAGACTAGCACTTAAAACCCAAACTGCAGTCCAGATGGGCTTGTTCTTTAATTCATGCCTAACTTAATAATTTTTCAAGAGGCTCAAGTGCCAGGTGAAGTTTAAATAATGAAATTATTTAAAAATATAATTATCTTTCAAAAAAATAATGAGCAACCCTGGGATCAACACAGTTCCCTCTTTATCTAGAGGGCTTAGTGGCATGAATGGTTCATATCGGTCCCAAGAGGGCTGGCTCTTGTATCCTAGAATCAAAATTTTTTTACGCAAACAAAATTTGGTAAGAAATGGGGGAAAACAAAAGAAACTTCTCTGAGAAGCCCCTTCCTATTTATTTATGTCTTCCGAAACCATGACTTTCATATTTGGAATATTGCTATATGACAGATTCTTGCCTGTCTGCATTGTTCTAGGGTCTGTTCTGGGTCCGTGACAATTATTGTTCATTATTTCCTGGAAAAATATTTTTTTAAAAGAAAACTCTTGTGGGATTTTTTGTTTTTTTGTTTTTTTAAAATACATGAGTGGCATAGGGCTAGGAAAGAAAAGACTGTTACTAACAGCACATTCAGTGATCGTGTTTGTGGAGCCCTGTGGGAGGCCCATGCCCGGATAGAAAGAGCTGGGGTGTGTGGGCTGCAGGGGAACAGGAAGGCAGGTGTGAGGGACAGGAGCCTTCCTGGCAGCCTCCAGGCGCGGCTGGGCTGGCCGGGGCTCCCTGCCTATCACACCAGGTTACCTTTAATGAGGGCAGCACCTGATGCCTTTTGCACTGAGGGAGATGACTTCCTCTTTGTTTGACAAGTCGAGGTTGGTAGGTTGTTACAGGGAGGGCAGGAGTAGTTCTGTTGTTGTTTCCAAAATAATTCGTTTTGCAAAACAGATAAGAATAAGACAAAAGGGATGCCTTCAGGTATGCTCCTGGGAGGGTCTACCCTATGTTTGTCACAGCTCAGGGTTGCAGTTTTACCCAAATGCATTTTATACCACTGTAAAGAGACTCCTTCTGTGATTAATTACCTGGCTTGGCTGGCCTTGGAGTTCACCAGATAATTTACAAACTCTCCACTGTCGTGCTGTGTGGATCTGGGCATACTTGTATCGGGGACTATCTCGCCTTAATCACACTTTAAGCAGCACAGAAATGATTTCGCCCCAGAATCGTTCTCTGAATTATTTATGAGGCCAACCTCGTGGTTCGATAAGAGCATCATTTTTTTCCCCAATGTTGTCTCTCACTCCCTCTTCGCACCATGCCTTTTGCCCTCTTTTCCTGCAAGCATAGTCGTCACAGGGAGTGGCTTCCTGATTCTCAGACCGTTTGAATATGTGGAAACCAGCAGCTCTTGCTTTTACCGTGTTCGGGGAGGGCTAAGCTCAGAACCTAACCATTGCAGCCATTTCGATATTGATGAAATGCTGAATTTACGTTAGCATTACTTATTTTTTCCATGTGATTGTTCTTGACTTTGTAAAAATTTAAATAAATGAATGTCTATACTTTTTATAAAGAAGAGTGAAAATACCATGACAGAAAAGATACTATCAGATGTTGTTTAGAAAGCATTTATCTTGCATTTCTTTATTCTTTCTAATTATCTAAAATTCAATAAAAGTTTATTCATATAAAAACAATTTGTCATTACTTATCATATATTAATGAATTTATGAGTTTATATTTTGTGTTCTTTTTAATGTTATAAGAATTTTCCATTCTGTTAAATAGTATACATAATAATTTTAATGAGCAAATAGTACTCTAGAAATTACTTTATCTTCTTACTAGAAATTTGAGTCCAGTTCTCATGTGTATGACTGAAGTTGTAATGACCTCTTCATACCTTGAATGATTTTCCTCTTTCCATGTCTGAAGTTCATGAGACCAGGTCCATGACCGCTTTTTTCCCACTCTGAATCCTTCACCTAGCACAGTGCCTAATACAGGTACTGAGTAGGTGAATGACTGATGACTTCTAAACTGAAGTTGCCAAGTTCCAGCAGGGAAAGTTATGATCATGATTGTAGCTCTTGGTATATACTGGATCATTCCTTTGTTTTAGCTTTTCTTTTCTTTTTTTTTTTTTTAAGAGAGAGTGTGTGCGCACATAAGTGGGAGGGGCAGGGATAGAAGACGGAGAGAGAGAATCCCCACACAGGGCTCAATCCCACAACCCTGAGATCATGACCTGAGCTGAAATCAAGTCGGACCTCTCATCAACTGAGCCATCCAGGTGTCCTGTTTTAACTTTTTTTTTTTTTTAAGATTTTTATTTATTTATTTGACAGAGATCACAAGCAGGCAGAGAGGCAGGTAGAGAGAGAAGGAGGGGAAGCAGGCTCCCCGCCGAGCAGAGAGCCCCATGTGGGGCCCGATCCCAGCATCGTGGGGATCATGACCCGAGCCAAAGGCAGAGGCCCCAACCCACGAGCCACCCAGGTGCCTCCCATTTTAACTTTTTATTTTGAGATCATGTATATATTTATATCCCATTATAAGAAATAATAGACTCCCATATACTCTTCATCTAGTTTTTCCAAATGGAAAATTTCCAAACATCTTGCAAAACTGTTATACAGTATCACCAATTGACATGGATACAGTCCATCAACCTTATTCATATTTCCACAGTTGTATATTCACTTGCTATGTGCAAGGCATGCATTTAGTTACACTCAACTTCGTCACGTTTGTAGATCAATGTGACTACCACCACAGTCAGATACAGGATCCCTTGTCCTACCCTTTTATAGTCACAGCTGCTTCCCTGCTCCCCAAATTCCTAATCTCTAATTTGCTATCCATCTTTATAATTTTGTCCAAGAGTGGTACTTAAATGGAATCAGATACTATGTAACATTTGCAGGTTGGCTTCTCGGAATATCTTTTTTGAGATCCATCCAAATTGTGGCATGTATCAGTAGTTCATTCCTTTTTATTGCTGAGTAGTCATCCGTGGTGCAGATGGACCAGTTTGTTTAAGCACTTACTGTTGAAGGCTATGAGATTTGAGTTGTTTCCATTTTTGGCTATTAGAAATAAAACAGCATTTTTTTGTTTTGCAGGCCTTTATGTGAACGTAAGTTTTTATTTCTCTGAGATAAATGCCCGAGCGACCATTTGCTCCATCACCATTTGTTGAAAAGTCTATCCTACCAGTGAACTGTTGTCCCATCTTTGAAAAAAAACCATTTAGGCATATTTGTGTGGGTCTGAGTTCCTTAGCTGTTCCACTGATGTTGGTATCTGTTCTTCCACCAATACTGTGGTGACCACTGTCCCTATTTGATAAGCATTTTTTAAAATTAAAGATTTTATTTATTTATTTGACAGAGAGAGAGGGAGAAAACAAGTAGCTAGAGTGACAGACAGAAGCAGGCTTCCTGCGGAGCAGGGAGCCTGATGTGGGACTTGATCCCACGACTCTGGGATTATGACCTGAGCGGAAAATAGACCCTTAACCGACTGAGCCAGCCAGGTGTCGTCCTATTTAAATAAGCTTTAACTGATGGAGTGGTTTCTCCCACTTCCTTCTTCTGTTTTCAAATAGTTTTAACTATTCCAGGTCTTAGTGGCTTCCCATATACATTTTAGAATAAAGTGGTTTGTGTCTGCAAAACACTGGGCTGTTTTAATAGGGATTGTGTTAAACCTATGACCACCTTGGGAGGACCCGTCATCTTTACTATTTGGGTCTTCAGATCTATTAACATGGTATGTTTCTCCACTTCTTTAGACCTTTTTTGATTTATTTCCCGAGCATTTTGTAATTCTCAGGATACAGATCCTGTACATGTTTTGTTGGATTTATCACTATTTAATTTTCTTTGAAGCAATTATAAATGTAACTGTGTTTTAAATTTTGGTTTCTATATATTTGTTTTCAGCAAACAGAAATGTGATTGGATTTTTTGTGTTGATTTGTATTCTGCAACTTGGCTGAAATAACTTTTCAGAGTTTGGTTATTTGTTTTGTGTTTTGTTTTCTTGTTGATCCTTAGGATTTTCTATGTACAGAATCACATCATCTGCAAATAGGGACAGTTTTATTTCTTTCTCTTCAATATGTGTGCCTTTTCTTTTTCATAAAGCTATGTTAAATACAAATGGTTAGTGTGATATGCTTTCCTTATTCCTAGTTGTAGGGGGAAAGCATTCGTTCTTTTGCCATTAAGTATGGTGTTAGCTGTAAGTTTTTGTAGGTGCTTTTTATCAAATAAAGAAGTTTCACTCTAGTATTAGTTTGCTGGGAAGATATATCATTTATGGGTGTTGGATTTTGTCAAATGTTTCTCCATCAGTTGGTATAGTCATACTTTTTTGTTTGTTTTGTTTTTGCTTCATCTGTTGATAATATTGGGTTACACGGATTTTCAAATGCTGAATCAATCTTGCATACATGGAATAAAATTGCATTTGGTCATGGTGTATAATTTTTTAAAACACTGCCAGATTTGATTTTCTAATATTTTGTTGAAGATTTTTGTATCTAATGGCCTAGAATTCTCTAGTAAAGTCATCTGTGGCTAGAGAATTCATTTTCAGCTTTTAAATTAACAATTCAATTTCTTTAATGGTTATAGGATTATTCAGGTTTTCTATTTCATCTTGATTGAGTTTTAATAATTTCTGGGTTTGAGGAATTGATCCATCTGCTCCAGTGTGTCAGTATTTATGGACAAAAGTTATTTGTATTTTTCCCTTATTATCTTTCTAATGGAAGCGGATCTACACTGGTATCTGTTTCATTCTTGGTATTGGTGATCTGTGTCTTACTTTTATCAATCTTGCCTGAAGCTTGTCAATTGTAGAGATTTTTTTTGAAGAAATAGTTTTTTTGTTTTGTTTTTTCTTTCTATTTTTCTGTTTTCAGTTTTATTAATTTCATCCTCCAACTTGCTATGGATTTATCTTTCATTTTTCTAGTTTTTTGAGGTGGGAGCAGATTTCAAACTGTTCCTCTTTTTTGATGTAAGGATTTAGGGGTGTAACTTCTCCCTCAGTTCTTTAGCTGCATCCACATATTTTGAGCTTTTGCATTTTCATTGAGTGCTGTGTGTTTTTATATTTCCTATGAGAATTCCTCTTTACCCATGGGTTATTCAGAAATGTGTTAATTTCCAAGTTATTGGAAGTTTTCTGGTCATTTTTCTGTTAGTGATTTTTTAGGTTAAAGTTAGAAAAAAAATCTGTATTATTTAAGTTAAAAATATGTATTATTTTAATCCTTTTACATTTTTTGAAGTTAGTTTTATGGCCTATATCATAGTCTCTGTTGGTACATGTTCTATGGGCTCTTAAAAAAACGTTTATTCTGCTCTTGTTGGATAGAATGTTCTGTATACAATTAGATCCTGTTGGATGATTGCGTTGGTCAGTTTTATATCCTTACTGATTTTCTATCTAGCAATCGGTTTCTGAAACTGAAGTGTTGTAACCCCCAAGTGTAATTGTAGATTTATCTTCTTCTTCTTTCAGTTTATCAATTTTTGCTTTATGTATTTTGAGTGTTTCTTTTTGGTGCAGATGTATTTAGAATCATCATGCCTTCCTGGTGGATTGATTCTTTTATCATTACGTGATGTCCCTTTTTGTCTCTAGGAATTTTCTTTTCTCTGAAGTCTCTCTTATTGGCATTAATTTACCACCCTGCATTTCTAAGTTACTGTTTGCATACGGTATGTTTTTTCATCCTTTACAGCAATGTCATCATATTTGAGCTTGTTGATGGGATATTGTTGGATCATATTTTTGTATCCAGTCTGCAGACATCCATCTTTTAATTATATTTAGACCATTTACATTTAAGGCAATTATTGATATGTTTAAGGCTAAAATCTATTTTATTTTTTATTTTCTGTTCCCCCCCCCCTTTTTTTTTTTTTTATTTGACAGAGAGATCACAAGCAGGCAGAGAGGCAGGCAGAGAGAGAGGAGGAAGCAGGCTCCCCAAGAGAGCAGAGAGCCCGATGCGGGGCTCGATCCCAGGACTCCGAGATCATGACCTGAGCCGAAGGCAGCGGCTTAACCCACTGAGCCACCCAGGCGCCCCGTGTTTTTCCCCCTTTTTAAATGATTTGTTTCTCTTACCTTCTTATGGGTTACTTGAATAGTTTTTAGGATTCCTTCTTAATTTATTTAGAGTGTTTTTGAATATATCACTTTGTATAGTTTTTTTAGTGTTCATTCTAAGTATTACAATAAGCATACAGAACATATCACAGTCTACTTGTATTAACATTTTACCACTTTAAGTGAAGTGTGAAAACTTACTTCCATATATATCCCTTTTCTTTCACCCCTTTTAAATATCTTTTTCTTGATCACAATATGGTATATAATTTTTTTAATCATCAAAAAGATTTATAAAATTTATGATAAGGAGTGCATTATATGCACTCATATTTCTGCTTCTTTGTTCTTTCTTAGTTTCTGATGGTCCAGGGTTCCTTCTTTGATCATTTTTTCTCTGTTTGAAAAACTCCCTTTAGCCAATTTATCAGGGTAGGTCTGCTAGGAGTGAAGTCTATTAGTTTTCTCCTGTCTGAGAATGTCTTTATTTCCCCTTCATTCCTCACTGGATGTAGTATTCATGGTTGACAGTTCTTTTCTTTCAGCACTTGAAAAATTTGGGAAGTCTTCCACCATTACTTCTTAAAACACTCTTTCAGCTTCCCTCTCTTTCTCATATCTTTCTGGGATTCTGATGATGGATCTTTTTTATTGTTGTACAGGTTCCAGAGGCTCTCTTCATTTCTTCAGTCTATTTTCTCTCTGTTGTTCAGGGTAAATCCAACTGATCTTTCCTCAGACTTACTAATTTCTATTCTCTGCTTAGTGAGATTTTTCCACTCTGCTTAGTGAGATCAGCAAGATTTTTATTTCAGTTACTATATTTTTTAGTTTGGCAACTTACATTTGATTCTTCTTAAAATTTAATCATTAATGACAATTTCACATCAAATCATATTAAAATATAATTTATATACCATAAAATTCAGCCATATGAAGTGTATAATTCAGTAGTTTTCAGTTTGTTCATAGAGTTGTTGCACAAACATCACTATAATCTAATTTTATTTTATTTCTTAAAGATTTATTTATTTACTTATTTGACAGACAGGATCATAAGTAGGCAGAGAGGCAGGCAGAGAGAGAGAAGGAAGCAGGCTCTCTGCTCAGCAGATGCGGAGCTCAATCCCAGGACCCTGGGATCATGACCTGAGCCGAAGGCAGAGGCTTTAACCCACTGAGCCACCCAGGCGCCCCTATAATCTAATTTTAGAAATTTTCATCAGTCCCAAAGAAACCTGTACCCACTAACAGTCATTCTTTATTCTACACCACCTTCAACTCCAGGCAACAACTGATTCACTTTCTATCTATAGATTTGTCTACCTGGACATTTCATGTAAATAGTATCGTGTGTGTGTGTGTGTGTGTGTGTGTGTGTGTGTGTTGTGACTGCCTTATTTTGCCTAGCATAATGTTTTCTTAGATTCATCCATGTTTTAGCTGTGCTATTGCTTTATTCCTGTTTCTTCACTGAGATTTTCTAGTTTTTCAGTTTCAAGAGGATTCATAATGCTTATTGAAATATTTTTATTATAATTATCTCGTGAGATAATTTCAACATCCAATTCATATTAATACTGGCATCTATTGGTGGTATTTTCTTATTCATGTGATTTTCTTGGTTATGAGCAATTTTTTAATTTTCTGGACATTTTGGAATTATATTATGAGACTCTGGAACCTTTTTTTTTTTAAAGATTTTATTTGACAGAGATCACAAGTAGGCAGAGAGGCAGGCAGAGAGAGAGGGGAAAGTAGCTCCTTGCTGAGCAGAGAGCCTGATGCGGGACTTAATCCCAGGACCCTGGGATCATGACCTGAGCCAAAGGCAGAGGCTTTAGCACACTGAGCCATCCAGGCGCCCCGGAACCTCTTTTTAATATTCATTTATTTTAGCCCTTATTGCCCTTGTTGAGGTGTAGCATATGATCCAGATGTGTATAAAAGTTTACTTTTCTGGGGGAAACTACAGACAGCAAAAAGTGAAGTGTTTACGGTGTCTCTTTGCAGGTGGCTGGGGTAGAAGGATAGCTCCCTCTTGGCTCTGCTTACACCTTCTTGGTGAACGTTGGGCACCAATCTGTACTATGTCTTGCCTTCAAGTAGGAGGTATAAACTCAGCTCTTGGCTGGACCCTGCTGAGACCCAGAAGGGAAGAAAGAGGGTGTTTACTCACACCACTTGCTATGGGACGAGAGTAGAAACTCACCTCTATGCTGCCCATCTGACCCCAGTAGACGGGAAGAAGGAAGGAAGATGGAGTGCCACATTATCCTGCATCCCTGATGGGAGGTAGGGTGGAGGCTTACCTCCCCACTGGGCTTGTTGAGACCAGGGTAGGAGGAAAGTAGCGTGTCAGCTACCCTGCCTTGTACCACTTCTTTCCACCTTGTTGATATTGGATGTGAGTACAGTTTCAGCTCCCCGCACTGGGAGGGTACCAAGGCCTCTTAAAATCCATCTTCTTTCCACTGTTCAGAGTGTCTATGCTTGTTGTGTTATGTTCAGGTTTTAAAAAAATAATTGCAAGAGGGAAGGCTATCTTATAATGGGGCTACCCAATCTTGATTGGAACTAGAAATCCTAGAACATTATTTTAAAAAATAATCAGTTATATCTTATCGTACTCTACTATTCTGAGGATTCTTAGTTGTGTATTAAATAAAATTCTTATTCCTTCACTTGATTCACTAATTTCCTTCCACAAATGGTGTATTCTTTTCATCCTCAACTTACACAGCTTCTCTACATGAAAACTCTGCTCTAGGCCTATTCACTTCCCTCAAACTAACTCTGTTTCTCTCTCTTTTTTTCTACACCTTCCACCTATCTCTACCCAAATCTTTCTGTACCACAAGTCTAACCCAAATAATCTGTCCTAAATCCTCTTTTTCCATCTGGTGAGAAGTGGCTGCTGCTTCTCACAAGTGAGAGCATTTACTGTATGTAAGGGAATTGTCACAGTCTGTATTACATTCCTGTATTTGTGTACCTGATTGATCTCCCCCACTGGATCAAGTTATTCCACAATCATTTTTTGTTTATCTTACACTATGTGCTAAGTATTGCTTTAGGTTTGGAGATAAAAACAGGAGAAAGCCACAATAGCTATTCTTAAGGAGCTCATATGACAGGAGTACAGACTTATAAGTCAATTACTGCAATTAATGTCCTAAGTATACACGTGAATGTTTGTATAAGTTTAGGTGGGACAATGTCTTCTATACCTTAGATGTGGTCACAACATCTCTGTGCCTCGTGCAGAGAAAGTGCTTGAGGGATGTGCTAAACTGATGAAATTGAAAATGGACAATTGGTCTCTTGATCTCAGTTATTAAAAGTAGCTGTCAGTTATCAGAAAATTCCCAAAGCAATGATGGATCAGAGTTATTCACCCAAGGGGCAAATAACTGTACCAACTCCTTGGGATGGGTCCTTTGGAAAAGGTAGAGATTGTATAAGAAATGCAGGGATTTGGAAGAATCCCATGGTGAGTAGCTGTGAAGTGTTTTACATAAAAATAATAATTGCTACTTTTTGTGCTTACTAAATGGCAGCACTTTAAAAAACACACTTAGCATTCATTCATTTTACCTTATCACAACCTTGTGTGGAAGAAACTACTCGTATTTTACATGTGCAGAAACTGAGGCTAGGAGTTGATAAGCAATTGGCCAAACTAGTATGTATTGGCCAGTTGCTTTTCTCAGTAGGTACTCCTGTCAGAGTGTCTGAATGCCTGAATCAGAGATCTGGGGTCTGGGTTGTTTGCTTTGTAAAACCCTCTTTTGGACAAGTTGTATAGCTTATGTTTAGCAAAATAAGTTTACAGAAAAATGAGAAGATAAAGGCAATCTAGAGAAAAGATGACCTGTAAATTCTGTGCATATGTAGTTATTTATAGCTTTTCCTCACAGCTTCCTTGTGAATAAGGTATTATTTCCCTATTTTAGGTAAAGGTAGGGCACAAAATTCTGACTGAATCATGAGACATTGACAATAGGGACAAAATTATTAGACAAAGCAATACATGGAAGTACCAGCTATGTATATAACACTGTGGACTCAGATGATAGTTGATTACTTTTGGCAGGCTGGGTAACTACATTAGATAGTTGAGCCTAAAATATTTTACACTGAAGGCACATTTCCACAACATCCATCAATTGCCCCCTTACCCCCAAGTTCATCAGATTTACAGCAGTTTTGCATGAGGGGCTTTGAGTAAATTATAGGACCATGTATATGTATTTGGATGAGCGGCAATTGTCCATTATATTGGACAAGTCACAGAATTCTCAAAGGCTCAAATTCATCTACAAAATGGAGACAATGGTAGCTCTCTTTGAGGACTAAATGAACTAAGGCACATAGGGTGAGTAGCACAGGGTCTGGCCATAGTAAACACTCAATGTTAGCCATTATTAGTAGTTCAGAAACTTAAATTTTAGTTGACTAAGTCATTTATATGGACTCAGTATTCCAATTCTTTTTGCCAGAGGTAGTATTGGAGTGCTGCCCATGTCACATAGCAAACACACTGAGACTCTTTTTCTCTAAGAGAAAGAAGAGCACCTTTATAATAATTGTAATAATTGTCTGTCTGCCCAAATAGTCCCTTGTTTCCTGCTTTCCCACACTTATTCCAAAATAGTATATCTATGTTCTGATTGCCATCAATTTAAATCACTTGAGGAAATTAAAACACAGAGTGCCTGCTGTGTGTCAGACAGCATGCCAATCACTGTGTGTATCCCGTCCATTCTCCCAACACACTTCCAAGTTAGTATTATGCTGATTTTATAGATGAGGAAACCGAGGCTTACAAAGTTTCATTAATTAGCTCAAGGTCAAAGCTGGTGAGTTATAGAGAGAGCTAAGAGTATTGTCGTAGACTGCTCCTCCATTAAGATAGCTAATAAATATTAAAAGTCTTGGCACTGCCTCCAATTTGGTATGGCATAGACAGAATTATTAATTCCTTCTAGTCATTCTTTGTCCAAGTGTGATTTTTTAATTGATTGGAGAAAATTTCTATCTCTGATCTTATAGACAATTAGGATAATTTTCTTCACACAGTCAAAGCTTTTAAGTCTCCCTTTCTAATTCCTATACTTTAGGGAGTCTCACAGCCTTTTAATTTTTTCTCATCAGTTTCCTAGGGCATTAGCAGTTTGCACAAAGTCCAGTTTCCTCCCCACACTTAGCCTGAGGCAGTCAGAGAGGTCTTGTGAGAGGAGGGTGAGGTGGGGGAAATTCTCTGAGGCGAGAAGCTCTGACAAAACCCAGCAGTCCCCCAAGGCATGTGGGGACTGGAGGAAGCTGCTCACAGGCAGGACTCCTCGCATTACCGACCTCGGTGTAGGTCCAGCTCCGCCCACGGCTCTCTGATGACTGTAGGCAACTCGTCCAGGTTCTTGGAGCCTCATTTTCTTCTCCTTTAAATGAAGATCCTAATTCCGACATCACAGCTCTGAGGATTCAGTAAGTGAATATGTGCACAATGGCACAGTTCCGGATAATTTATAGCTGTTGTTGTTTGACTTGATAAGCCTTTTATTTAAATTTTAAAAGGAGGGGAAACATTCCATTGGAGAGTCGACAGAAGGTATGAGTCTCCTACACAACCAGCTCTTCTTCCTTCCTCTTCTTCACCCCTTTTCCCAATCATCAAGAAGTCAGGGCTGTGTTGACCCCTCCAACATCACAGAGCCCCTCCTTTATGATGAGGTAAGAATAAGCTGTGATTTTCTGAGCCCCAGTCCTTTCAGTGCCACACCCAGAGTTTAGCAACTACTCAAGGACCACCACAAGTTTCCAACCGGGGCTCTGAGTCCGGGACAGCCAGGTCTCTTGAACACGCAAGAGAAGCCAGAAATGCTGATTCTCCTGTCTCCTGAATTGTGGATGTTGGTAACGAATTTTTTTTAAAAAGTTGAACCCTGTTCAAGTTAACTGTGGGCCTTTGTTGGCCAGTGGTCCAGTGCCTACGATCTCTGTTACAGGAGACCTATTTCTAGCAGCCCGGCGGGTTGATCAGTCTGGGGCTATCCTCTGCTGAAGTCCGAAAACGACATGCCAGCCACTCTTCTGTGCACTTTACCTCTATTAATTCATTTTCAGCCTCACAGCAATGGGGTGAGGCAGGTGCTATTACTATCTTATTTTACAGACGAAGAAACGAGGCGCAAACAGTCAAGTAGTCCAAGGTTACATAGCAGCAGAGCTGGGACTGGGGTTCAAAATGTAGGCCACCTGGATCTTCATGGACATACAGTGTTTTCTGATATTTGGGCTTCCACAAGAAGAATTCAGAAGCTGCATTACTGATCATTTTTAAATGAAGAGGAAGATTTGGCAGATTTGGATTAGTATACCCCTCCCCCCAATTCTCAGAAGGATCTGTGCTTAACATTTGGAAAGGAAGGGAGGAGGCTGGTCTGGCCTGTGACTTCTTGGGCTAGGTTCTTCTGGAACAAAGGGAGCTGAAAGCCCCCATTGTATAAACTCCCAGCCCATCCCTCCCCTTGGGCAAGAAGTCCTCAGCAAGTCTTGAACCCATGTAACTCCAGAAGCCTAGTGAGGAAACTTCTGCATTTACAATGCATGGATTTATAACTGCACTTTTATAAAAAGAACAACTTTAACAGAGGCTTCTGCAGTGCCCCCCCTCCTTTTTTTTAAGTGTAGTGTTTCTGGTTACTTGCGAAGCACTGAAGACGAATTAACTTGTCTATGGGTACAAGGAATCATCAGATGTGTTGCTGCTAGCACTTTTTTTTTTTTTTTCCATTGAGTATAAGGGTGAAAAGAATGTTATTTTTTGGGGAGCATTATCAAGAAAGAGAATTTCTTCTCAGTTGTTGAAACACAGCCGAAAGGGGGAAAATCTTTCACCTTGCTCTGACTTTAATTATTCCATATGATGAAAAAAATTCCCCTGCCTTTTCTAAAAAAGAAAGTGAAAACTTGTCATTTTAGTCTTGCACTAGAAAACTTATAAATATGTTTAGTAGAGGAAAACAGAGTTGGGTAGACATTTTTGGTCAGACAGGGAGAGGACTCAGGTCTTAATCACTCCCATGTGGGAAAAGGAAATGATTTATCCAGAATCCACCATGTGCCAGACACAGCCCATACATTATCTTATTTGTTCTCACTTCAAATTCATGAGGTAAGTATTATTTTCCTTGATGTGTTGAAAAAAAAGCAGCCATTCTTCATTCCCTTCCACTTCCATGTACCCCTTTCCACCCCCAGATGTTAGCTGTGGCTTCAGAAAGAGGAGCTACTTAGGGGTGCCAATCTACTGGAAAGTGGGCAAGGAGGAGGAAGGGAAGGCAGAGGGTTTTTCCTGTAATTCTGTTAGCACAGCAAATGTTTTTACTTTACCTGTTTATTGAGGGGGGCTGCAGGAGATCATGGGAGAGCTAGACCTCCCAGCACCCCAACCAGACGCCACTACTTCCACATGACTACAAGCTGGAGACCTGACATTTCATTACCCTTTCCCCCTCTCCTTCCCAACCACTCTTCCTTTACGCTGTGTTCCCTCCCTCCCCCCGCCATATTCACTTGGACTATCATGATGGTCTCTTTAGCTGAGCTCCCTGCCTTCGGTCTGTCCACTTGTTGTCCAATCTCCACACTGTTTGCAGATGGAAATGTGATATCACACTTATGTTTACTGCATGCCTCAAATAGGCCCTCATTGCCTACAGAAAGAGGGGGAGTAAAAATTCAGAAATGGTAAATCTCATTAGGGGCCAAGTAATCAGTATTACTGGGTGTGAGCTGGGCATCTGTAGTTTTTACAGCTGTGTGGGTGATGGTAATGTACATTCTTGTTAACAGTCAGTGGCCTGGAGCCTCCAGGCTCCTCAGCTCTGCACACCAGGCCCTCCATGATCCCACTGTGCTCAGCACTCCAGCCTTACTTCCCACCCCATTCCTACCTGGCTTTATGCTCCAGTCATGCATAAGACCTGACCTAATATGCTGACACCTCCCATTCATTCTGAAGTTTCACCCTTCTCTGTCCCTGCACCCCACTGTTCATCCTTCAAGTTGAAATGCTCTTTTCCTCCTTGACTTCTTGGGGTGAACTCCTCTTAAATCTCAGATCAGGAATTACCTCCTCAGAGAAATGAGGATACTCTCTCTTTTGGGCCCCCACGGTATGTACATCTGGTGTTCATTTGCAACATCAGTCCATTCATTTGTTTAAATGTCTGCCTTCCCATGACAGAGTTGAAGCACTATGCATTTTGAGTCCCGAGTACATAATGATTATGGCTAATAAATGTTTATTGAACAAAATGAATGTACTTCATAGGTAACCCAAAGTTACACAAAACTGCAGAACTGTCTAAATTCCATGCTCTTCTGCCCTCTGTAAGAAATGAGTGCATGGAAATATTAAGCAAGTTATAAACACAGTGGAGTGCCCAATCTCTTCACTGTGGCCCTAGAGAGCCATCTCAAAGCATACATACTTAAAAAATATTAAAATCAGGCTCTTTAGAGAATTGGTCTCTTGCTTTTGCCACTTAATGTAATTTTAATATATTCTCGTTAGGTGTTATTTTAAGAAGTATTTATGTAGCTAAATAATATTCTATTATATGATTACCATACTTTTGATCTCGTTTCTCCAACTGTAGCTCATCACCTATTAATATGTAGGTTTAGTGAGTTGCAATGACACTTTATAATGGATGCATTGTATGTGGTAAGAATACAGCAAGAATATTGCCTCATGAAACTTGTTTCACACTGTGTATGTATATGCAAAAGTGTGTTTGGTATGTGAATATTTATATACAATAGTCAAAAAAGTTCAAAAGCTCCTGTTTTAAGCATCCTCCAACAGCAGGACATTTAGGTTACTTAACATTTTTTACTATTGTAAATGATACTGTAATGGATTTCTCCATGGATAATTTCTTGAGTTTGTTTCCAGCAAAGATAGAGATGGCAAACAACTGGGTCAAAGAATATGAATCTTGGGGCGCCTGGGTGGCTCAGTGGGTTAAGCCACTGCCTTCGGCTCAGGTCATGATCCCAGGTCCTGGGTTCAAGCCCCGCATCGGGCTTTCTGCTCGGCAGGGAGCCTGCTTCCTCCTCTCTCTCTGCCTGCCTCTCTGCCTACTTGTGATTTCTCTCTGTAAAATAAATAAATAAAATCTTTAAAAAAAAAAAAAAGAATATGAATCTTTAGCCTCTTGATATCTTTTGCCAAGTTAGTATCTAGAAAGATTATAGAAATCTGTAATACCAGCAGCAACATATGGAATTTTTAGGTGATGTTTTAGAACTAGGCCCGGAGTAATGAACATTCCCAGCTAGTCAATGAAGAAGGAAAGCACATTCCTGGTAGAGAAAACAGAATAATCAAAGGAATGGGGCTGGGGATGCTGTAAGTGCCTACTACTACAGGGGAATAGCAGGTAGCGTTTTGCAGGGGTGGTTATTGAAAAAGAGCAAGAATTTAGTCAAATAGCTTGGGACCAGAGTTCAAGGGTTTTACATGCCTTACTATGTTTTTAGTCTTTATTCTTTGGGAACTGGAGTACTATGAGGTTTGAAAGCAGAAAAGTGAAGTGATGAGATGAGACCTATATTCAGAAAGAAGCATACTTTTTTTTTTTTTTTAACCATACTACATCCTTCTCAAAAATTCAGGAAGCCATTTGTGATGAATAAAACTTATAAATCAATACCATTGCAGGGTGGGATCTTTGATCTGGGATACAAGATTCTGATTTGGAGAAATATCATGAACAACTTTAATGTTTGAATATGGCATTTATGAGTGCTGGGGACATGACTAAGTCTCAGAAAAGGTAGGATTTCCTACTGCTAAAAGTCTCAGTTTCTTGTTCTGTAGTTTTGTTTATCAAATAGACTAAGACATAAAATGGAAGACATTTACCTCCATATGCTAAATAACTGAGACAAGCCTAAAAAATGCTGAATTATGTAATGGCGTTGGGTACACATTTTCACTTGTGTTCCTTCCACCTTTGCTTTTGGAAGATTTCATTATCATTTTTTACAACCAAATATTTATTAGGTACTTACTATGTGCCAGGGATTCTTCTAGGTGCTCTTGATACTTCAGTAAATAAAATGAAGTTTCTCCCTGAAAGAAATTTACATTCCAGAAATTGTAGCAGAAATAAGTATTAAGAAAGCCATCCTGGCAGTACAAATCATAGATCTGTGTGGCCCTCCGAACTGATCAGAAAGTTCTATCCTTTATCATTTTAGATTCTTGATTAACTGGAGGTTATGGTTTTATGGCTACTGAGACCACAGAAGCTGATTATTTTCTTTCATTTAAAATCTACCTAGGCTAGGGGCACCTGGGTGGCCCAGTGGGTTAAAGTCTCTGCCTTCAGCTCAGGTCATGATCCTGGGGTTCTGGGATAGAGCCCCACATCGGGCTCTCTGCTCAGTGGGGAGCCTGCTTCCCCCTCTCTCTCTGCCTGCCTCTCTGCCTACTTGTGATCTCTGTCAAGTAAATTAATAAAATATTAAAAAAATAAAATCTACCTAGGATAGAACATGCGTAAGTAATACTAATTTGTATACACAAGGCTCTATTTCCTCTTCAATAATAACAGCATAGTGTGTTCTGGACTTAGATTCAGGATTCACAGTACTTGGCTGACCAGCTGTGGAACTTTGACCAGTTGCCTTAAACTCTTCAGCCTAGTTTCACTTCTCTAAGATGTGTACAATAATCACTGCCCTACTCATCGTACAAGGTGGTTATACATTTCAATGAGATTATGGATGTGAAAATATTTTGAAAAGTACAAGGGTTAAAAGTAATATAATGTTTTTATTATCTTCCATGATATTATAAGGGCCTAAAAGGGCTTGTTCAGACCTAAGGAGAGCTGAGTTAATCATGACTATTGATTCTGCAAAAGAGCAACGAAAGCAGGGAGAGAGGACTGTGTGTTCCTAGGGATAGCATTGCAGAGAGGATCCTAATTGTGAGTGATAATCACAAGGACTTGGGGATATCACAATATAACAGAACAAGAACTGGGTTTGAAAAATCGACTTCAAATTCTGCCACCCCCTAGCATTTAGCACATAGCTGTTGTTCTATAGACACTTCCCGATTGATAGTCAAGTGAAGAAGGGTGCAGAGAAATCCTCTACTAAAAAGTTGTTATATGCAAAGTAACATGAAATGGTGCAATGGTTTTTCTTTTTTTTCTCTTTGTTTTCTATTGTTTGTCCAGGTTAAAATATAGGCAGTGTCTTGCATTACGTGATGTGCATTACACGGTTTGTCCTTGCTGCTTTCAGATGATCAGGAATTGATTGTTCAGTAGCTCTATGGTGACGCCTGCTGCAAATTCTAGGAAGTGTATCTCCTAAAAATTCAGCATTTGGGTTTCCTCCGGCGTCTGAGGCATGGTGGGCTAGTAAGGACACTGATCCCGAAAACCTCCCATGAAAACCAGGTTCATTGTGGCACGGAATACCGCGTTTTTGTTTGACTGATATACACGTGTAAATTACAAGCGCGTTAATAAATATGGTTGAGTGCCCACACTGTGCGCTGTGCTGCCACCGTGTGGCCTAACAGGCAACGGGGTCTAGTGGGGTGCCTTGGACTTGCAATCAAGCGACCACAGTCGGTTGTCCCCTGCCACCTTTCAGCTCTGTAACCTTTCTGTGTGTCATAAAACGTAACGTGCTGAGCAAGTGAGTTGTCATGTGGGTTAAGTAACAGGTGACAATGCTTGCAAACTGTATTAAGAGGTCATGCTCAGATATCCTCGCGGACCTTACACTCACTGCGTGCAGTAGGCGAGAACTGATAATGACACAAGACCCAGGCCCAATTTTGGCAGCGGTAGTAACAACCCTAGCTAACACTTGGGGCTTTCACAAGCCCGTGCTTCCGCTCAAGTGGGAAGGTATCCCCCCAGAATCCCTCCGGGCGTGGTTCTGGGCTGCGGTTGGCCATGGAAGATTCGCGCGAGACTTGCAGGGCGCACGTGACCGTGACCCAGCGGCTGGTGCGTGGGGTGCCGCGTGCTGCGTCGCTCTTCCGTTTTGACGTTGTCTGAGTGGAGCAGCGCCTGGGCCTGGAGGTCCTTAGGCCCCCGCGAGATCTCCGAGTTCCTGTAAGGCACGTGTGCAGCCTCGAGGAGGGCACCCCCTTTTCCAGGTCAGCGGCTGTGAGTGAGTTAAACGTGCTCGAGAGAGTCGTGGGTTCCAGTCTACGGCGCTCTCCTCTGCTGTGGTCCAGCTGCCTGCTCTTCCCACCTGGCGCTTCAGGCCACTAGCAGGTGCAGGGGCGGGTTTACCAGCAACCCTCTGTGGCTGCTGATTAGATAACACTGTCCTATCCTTCAGTTTTCCCAATGCTCACCTTTACTTACCCATTTCTACACAATCGTGTAGGCTTTAATTTGTGTAATAAAACCCTTTTCCACGTCAGTCGTAATGGTTCTGGTTCCCTGATGGAACCCTCCATGATACACTCTTAGACTCTTCCAGGCGTGTCTTGTGTATTTACGTATCTCATTTGTAACTCAAGCCTGCTGAGTAGGTCCTAGTCTTTCTGCATTTTGGAGATGAGGAAATTGAGGCATAGAAAGGTTAACTAACTTGCTTAGCATTCACAGAGCCACTAAGGCACAGAGCTGGGATTTGAATCTATTATTCTCCATATCGCACAGTCCCTCCTGATTATTCTTCTAATTGCTGCTGCTGTTGGAGTTCAGTGGTCAGGAGAGAGCCAGGAGGACTGAAGTTGCCCCTCAAGGGCAGCGAGACTTGCATGAAAAAAGCCGATTCTGAGAATACTGGTCTGGAGCATCGGAACAAATGTAAGCTCCAGACTTGGGCACTCGTCGGCAAGGAACGACGGACAGGCAGTCCGTCAAAATAAAATCCAGGGTCCAGGGCTGAATGGAGGCACAGGGTTGGTTAGGTTCTCAGAGGAATCCCACACAGGTTAGCAAGGAGGGATCCAGCCACAGGCATGGAGAAGCTGGTTAAAGGTGCTGCAGGTCAGGAGTGGGAACTGAGTGGGAATTGAGCTCGCTGGTGCAATGATTAAGGCACGAGCAGATGGAGAGGAATGGGTGGTCAAATCATCTTTTAATATCCACCTTCCTGATTCCCCTTGCCTTGCCACTGAGTGCGGGGTCTGGGGCAGTTTAAGCCCACAAGTAGATATATATGTTAAATGGATATATGTGATTTGTCTCACATCCCTTCCTTTGGGGGCCCATCTTCCTTAATTCTGTGTGGTTCACTTGGGACTCACCGACCCCCTCATTTTACCCCCAAGTCCGGAACAGAGCATGTCACTAGGCTTGCGCCACCACAGCTTTGTTTGCAGAACTGTTGGGGACAGTTTAGGTTGGAGTTGGCTCCATTCCCCTGGCGTCAGTGACTCGTTCATGGATGAATTGATATCAGCAGGACTGATCAAAGCTTTTAAAATATCTTTTTCTCTGTGACTTTGACCTATAAGTACAATACAAATTGAACTGACTTGTGTGGGCCAGCTTGCCCAGCCAAATGAAGGTATCCATCTTGGAGAGAGGATGAGCTCGATATGCAGAGAGAAGCAAAACTGAGAGAGAGGCCAAACCACACTATTTGAATTCCTGGATACAGTCAAACTTGAAAGTCTAGCTCTAGCCTTGTGCTGTCTAATATAGTAGCCACTAGCTTGGGTGGCTCTTGTGCAGTTGAAATAGGTCTACTCCAAATTGAGATGTCCTGGAAATGTAAGTACACAGTGGAGTTGGAACACTTAATGTGTGTAAAAAAAAAAAGAAAAGAAAAATGACTCATTGATAGTTTTAACATTCTGATTACATGCTGAAAGTAGAATTTGGATATATTGAGTTAATAAAGTATACTATTGAAGTTAATTCCACTACGATCTTTTAACTTGTTAAATATGTCCACTAAAAACTTTTAAATATATCTGTGTCTCACGTTATATTGCTGTTGGCTAGCGCTTTTCTAGATTCTTTGGGTGCAGTGTCCAGTAACTTCCCTTTTATTTATTTTTATTTTTTTAGATTTTATTTATTTATTTGACAGAGATCACAAGTAGGCAGAGAGGTAGGCAGAGAGAGAAGGCCGGGGTGGGGGGACAGTGTGGGGGTGGATGGGAAGAAGGCTCCCTGCCCAGAACCCCGGGATCATGACCTGACCTGAGCCGAAGTCAGAGGCTTTAACCCACTGAGCCACCCAGGTGCCCCGTAGTAATTTCTTTTTTTAAATGAGTCTAATCTGAATTGCGTCTTTGTCACTTGGAAATGAAAGTTAGGACAGGCACATGGTAGATCCCAGCTCGTCCGGGGGGTTGGGGGGGGGGGTGGGAAAACACAGGAGTACCAAGTGGAGCGTTACATAAATCATCAGGATGAACACCACAAGACATTAAGCTCTCCATGTTTGTGGCTTCTGTGACCTCCCAAATCCCATCCTTTTCATTTCCTTTCTGAGCAGTGGGTGCAAATTTACAAATGTCAGCTAGGTATTTCTTTTTTGCCTCTTTGCATGTTTGTAACAAAACTGCTGGGTCCTTCTGGTCACCATATCACAGATTTGAAGTCATTCTTAATCTCACCACCTCCCCTACCTCTTGATTTTCAACAGAATACAAGAGCTGGGATGAATTTCTATGGTCCTCTTTTGGATGTAAACTCATTTCATAAATATGAAAACTGATTAGTTAGGAAGCCTGTTGAGTCTCCTGGCTCTTGGCCTGTTATGGCTCTACCCAGATGACAGAAGCAAGCAGTTGCTGCACTCTTGGCCCTGCCTTTCTCCAGGATAAAGCTGATGGCCACCTCCTCTGACTTCTGGTTTTGTAATTGCTTGGGCTAAATGATCTGCTTGATTGACTGACACTCTGTGGTACCAACAATTGTTGGTTAGTGGGGCACCCAATAAAAAAGAATAGTCAAGAATTAGAGAAGTTATACTGATTTTGTTTATTTGCTTATTTGTTTTCATTCAAGAAAAGGCATATGGCATTTGACTCATTAACTTATCAGACTAATACTATAGAGCACATCTTATTCACGAAGTTAAAAATAATTAAAAAGTGTGCTTCAATATTAAAGGTGCAGGAAAGGAAAGGAGCAAAAAAAGGAATGGTTAGGAATAAGAGACAATAACAGACCTAAAGAATGAGGCAAGGAGAGAATAAAAAAGGATAATTTTACAAATAAAAAGACAAGGAAAGTTAGAGTGAGAAACGTGGAGAAACATGGGGAAAGAGACCTTTTTTAAAAAATTTTTAAAGATTTTATTTATTTATTTGACAGACAGAGATCACAAGTAGGCAGAGAAGCAGGCAGAGAGAGAGGAGGAAGCAGGCTCCCCGCTGAGCAGAGAGACTGGTGCAGGGCGTGATCCTAGGACCGTGGGATCATGACCCAAGCTGAAGGCAGAGGCTTTAATCCACTGAGCCACCCAGGCGCCCTGGGAAAGAGACCTTTAAATGAGAAAAGTAATCACTATGGAGTGAGAGTTCTGCAGAGTCTAATGCTGTCTTCCTAAGAAGGATTCGTAGCAAGTCAAGACCAGGATGGGGACTGTTTGGGGGTAGTGACTACATGGGTCTTCTGAGGAGAATAGGGAAGAGGCATGATGGAGCTGTTGGCAAGGCGAGGTGGGGGGGGGTGGTGTGGATGGTTTCAGATATTCCATAATGCCTTAGACTGAAACTCAGGTGGGGCACCTCTGACTTCCTGTGGAAGGGGCTGTAACACACTGAGGATAGAGAGCCACAAACGTTACAGTGTGTTAGAAGTGACAAGGCAAGTCTACCTTGTTTGGGACTGGATTAATCATTGTGAGCTTCTGTGTCAAAATACCACAGACTGGGTGTCTGAAACAAAAGAAATTTATTTTCTCACACTTTTGAAGACCAGAGGTCCAAGATCAAAGTGCCAGCATGGTTGGTTTCTGCCAGGACGTAGCTGCCTTCTTACTGTCCTCACATAGCAGAGGGAGAGAGACTTCTGATGTCATTTCCTCTTTTTATGGGGATACCAGTCTTAACAGGTTAGGATCTTGCTCTTATGACCTCATTTAACCGAAATTACCTCCTAGAAGCCCTGTTTCAAAATACAGTCACATTGGGGTTAGGACTTCAGCATATAGATTTGGAGGGGACACAGTTCAGTCCATAGCAAGGACCAAGTTGGAATGCTGGGACATTCACGGTGAGAAAACTCTTCCACCTAAGCAGTGCGGTAGGTGTGGGAAAGGGGAGTGAGGCACCAGGAGATAGAGGGTATTGGCAGTGTGACCAGGGAGGGTGGGGAGAAGTGGCCAGGAGGAGAAGGCCGGCCTGCATCTGTGCTGAGCGGTTCCTCTTGTCATCTGCCATCTGCTGTGTAACAGAGATAGGAAGAATAGAGCTCCAGCTGTGGGGGCATCAGAGATGAAGTTAGCTCTGTGACCGTAAAAATGAATTGATCATGACCCACTCAAGAACTCTGTCAGGAAAAGAGAGGAGCTCTGGCAGAACTGGATTCTAGTGTTTTCACTGGCACTTTGTTTCATTTTTTAAATTGCCTGCACCTTTCTCAGGCTTGTGACACCTAGCAGATATAAAGATGGTGCAGAGGGAGACAGCAAGTGATGTGGACGGGTGGACATGGAAGGATTGATTGAGGGGCATGGGAGAGAGAGCGAAAATTCCACACACAGGTGAGCTCTGGATATACTAATAAACCCATAGGTACTTTCTGTAGTGGACAGCCTTTATATTATCTGGCCTTCTGGTTTATTACTGTTAAAGACTTTAATGCTAGGTAGTGTGTTCCCAGTCACAGGTGTGGAGGGAAAGGTGACTTCTGTTTCCTGCTCCTGAGATGGACAGCTTTGAACTGAGGGCTGGGATCTGGTCACTCCCCATTGCCATGGAGCTGGCAGAAGGCCAGCTGGAGTCCTCCTGCTGGGTCCTCAGACACAGACACACTTGAAGAAGTGTAGTCACAAGTGCGCCCAGCAACCAGCTTCTCCTTAAGCCAGTGAAGAATGTAATGGAACAGAATCATAATCTTCGTGTTCATACATCAGTTAGGGTTATTAGAAGAGAAGCAGGAGGTCACTAGGAGCTCATGTGCAGAAGAGCTGAGCCTTTTTACGGTTAGTAAAGGAGAAAAAAAAAAGGGGCTGAGGACTGATGAAAATCAAATTGGCGTTTAAGTTTAAATACCTTGAAGGTCTTGGTTAGGCCATTTAGGAAGCCAGGCACACCTGGGCCAATTTCACAGCGCTCTGTATCTCCAGGCCAATACACCCATCCTGGTGTACATAGCCACTTTATCAAGGCAAGGATAGGTGAAGAGGCAGCGGGAAATCTTCGGGGGGTGGGAGGGTGGCAGGCAGCACATCCATGGGCACCAAACCCCATGCTGTGCCTGGCAAAGTAACTCATAGTATCTTCCCTCCCTTGGGTGCGGACTCATGAGCTAGAATGCAAGCCAAGTGTGTTTAGCAGCAGAATAACCAAAGTAGAACATATCTTCTGTGGAGGCTTTGTGTCTAGGAGACTGAAAACCAGTGGAGAGCTAGGCTAGCAGGCAGAAGAGACCGGAGTTGAGAGATTTATGTGATAAACAGTGGAGGGAATCACTGGTGCCTGGGGTGGAGGGAGGGGAGTTGTATGTGTGTCAGAGGAAGGATCCAGCCTGAGTGGGGGGTGTGACATGGAGAAAATAAGTAAATAAGACATTCCTGCCTCAATCAGTGAGCTCAGAAAAGAAAGCTGCAGCTCCCCTGTCCTGGGTCTCCCAGTTCTCATATTCCCCAAATCCCATGTTTATCTTGTTCTTGTTGGGATAGAGTTGGAAGCCCAATGCTTTAGACAGAAGGGTGATTCTCTGCAGGGTTTATTTTAATTAATTATAGCCATCAGTGAGGTAACTCCCTGGGTTCGGAGATCCAAGGTTGAAATTACCCAGGATCACACTCCGTGTGCCACAACTTGTTAAAGCAGGTGGGGGCCAGTGCTGGGTTTCTGAATTGTGGCTGGTGATTCTGAAGACAGTTGCTTTCTAGGACACTGGAGGCCACTTGGCTCTGCCTTTAGCTCCTGACCACAGCAACCTCAGAGATCCAGCTGACCTTTTGTTGCTTTGGTATCGTGGAAACAGTGTATCTGATGCCTGCTCACAAAACTAAACTGTTCCAGAATTTCACCAAGTTCAAATCCTTTTTTACTTTAAGGCAGGGATTGGTACACTTTTTCTGTAAAGGGCAAGATAGTAAATATTTCAAGCTTTGTGGGTCAGTTTTCATTGCAGCCACTCAACTCTGCCATCATAGCATAAAAACAGCCACAAACAATATGTAGATGAATGAGCATGGCTATATTTTAATAAAACTCTATTTACAAACACAGGGAGCTTGCTGTGGGCTGGATTAGGTCCACAGACCATAGTTTGCTGCCCCTCATATAAAATTTATTTTATAGGGACACTTGGGTGGCTCAGTTGGTTAAGTGTCTGCTTCCAGCTCAGGTCATGATTTGGGGTCCTGGGATCAAGCCCCGCATCAGGCTTTCTGCTCAGTGGGGAGCCTGCTTCCCCCCTCTCTCTGCCTACTGCTCCGCCTACTTGTGTGCTCTTTTTCTTTCTTTCTCTGTCAAATAAATACATAAGATCTTTAAAAAGTATATAATATGTCAAGTTGAACCAACACTTGGTCCCAAACCACTTAAAAAAAAATCTCTTAACAGTCTTCTCCCATCTGAAACTCTTGCCACCACCAGAACAATCTGTATAGTTATTAGGAGTGATGGAAGGGCTTAAAAATTCATGGTATTTGTTTTGGTGCCTTCCATTGGGATCTTGGCCCTTGATAAGATCAGATACGTGTCCCCTATCAGTCAGCATTTGAAAACCCTTTGGGGGATGTGTTTCTGAACATTGTTTGTTTGTTTGTTTTAAAGATTTTATTGAACAGAGTTCTTAAAAATTTTTTTTTTAAAATTTGAGTATAGTTGACATACAGTGTTACATTAGCTTCAGGTCTGCAACATAGTGATTCGACTTCTTTGTATGTTATACTGTCTGTCACCATGCAAGGCTATTACAGTATCATCGACTATATTCCCTGTTTGTACATTTCATCCCTTTGACTTATTCATTCCATAACTGGAAGTCTGTATCTTTCACACCCCTTCATTCATTTTGCTCATTCCCCCACCCCTCTGTCAGTTATCAGTTTGTTCTCTGTATTTATGGGTCTGATTCTTCTTTTTGTTGGATTGCTTATACTGAACAGAGTTCTAAGTATCCTCTGCACTGTCCTGTATCAATAGACAAATACTAAGATTGTATCACCACTACCTAGCAAATATGGAGATAATGGAACCATCCAACTCTTTAACAGTACCCTAATTATAAAAGGAGCCTCTAAAATGTTTTCAGGTAAAAATAGGGTTCAGGATATCACTAACTAAAGTTAAATAAATGTAGGTTGGATAAATGCAAATGCAATTTTACTAGAAGTTGTCATTTTACCTACGGGCTAGCTAAGATGAAGAAAAATGTTTTCTTACAGCCTCACCAAAGGGTACATGATTAGACTCATGGGTTTTGCTGGCAAATAAGTGCGAAATAGTATATCAGTGTTGTTTTAATTTGAGTTTCTCCTATTAGGAGTGAGATAAGCATCTTTTCATATGATTATGAAACATTTCTTATCTGTTAATTTATTGATCGGTAGTTGTTGCTCTTTATTTTTGGGGGGTTATTGATCTTTTGTGCTTTTTTTAAAAGATTTATTTATTTGACAGAGAGAGATCACAAGTAGACAGAGAGGCAGGCAGAGAGAGAGAGAGAGGGAAGCAGGCTCCCTGCTGAGCAGAGAGCCCGATGCGGGACTCGATCCCAGGACCCTGAGATCATGACCTGAGCCGAAGGCAGCGGCTTAACCCACTGAGCCACCCAGGCGCCCCTTTTGTGCTTTTTTTTAAAAGAGCCTTTATGGGGCGCCTGGGTGGCTCAGTGGGTTAAGCCGCTGCCTTCGGCTCAGGTCATGATCTCAGGGTCCTGGGATCGAGCCCCATATCGGGCTCTCTGCTCAGCAAGAAGCCTGCTTCCCTCTCTCTCTCTCTGCCTGCCTCTCCGTCTACTTGTGATCTCTCTCTGTCAAATAAATAAATAAAATCTTTAAAAAAAAAAAAAAAGAGCCTTTATGTACTTATGGAGACTAGACGTTTTTTGGTTATAAGTTGCATTTTCCAAGTGTGTTCATTTGTATTTTAGTTTTTATTATTTTTTAAATGTAAATTTTTTTTCTTTGTATTTTATGTAGTCAAATAAAGCAGTCTTTCTTGCTTCTGAAACTTATGTAGGAAGATTTTCTGTCTTTCTAACTTAAAAAGAGTATGCCTATTTGTCTTATAGATTTCATTTTTCATATTTAAATCTCTAATCAGTTTGGAAATTATCTTGGTGAGTAGTCTGAGAAGGATTCAATTTTGTTTTGTTTTCCAAAATGTAACCTAGTTATCTTAGCATTGTTATTAAAAAATCATTTTTTCCTGTGATTTGAGAAACTGCTTTTTTCATATATCAATTATCGTATACACTTGGCTATATTTCTTGAGCTCGTATTCTGTTTACTCATGTGTTGGTATTACACCATTTTAATTTTAAAGGATTATAACATGCCTTAATATATGATAGCCTCTCCCCCCTTTGCTCTTCTTTTATAAAGATTTTTCTGGCTGTTTTTTCTTTTCTTTTTTTTTTTTTTTTTTCTTCCAAATTGACTTTATAATTAAGCTGTCTTCCTCTAGAAAATGATTCTATTGACATTTTTCTCTGGGTTACATTAAATTTATGAATCAACTCAGAATTAAGATTTTTTTGATAGTGTCGTCTTATTTAAGTATGTGCATTATCTTTTTATTTGTTCATATGTACTTTAGTATCTTTGATGAATGTTTATAATTTTGATTATTTGCCTTCAGTTCAAAGAACTTTCTTAACAAATGTTTGTTGAGCAGGTCTGCTGTGATGAGCTATCTTAGTTATTTGTCTGAAAATGTCTTTATTTTTTCTTAGTGTATGAAGAATACACTATGCGTAGAATTCTAGATTAACCATGTTTATTTTTACATTCAGCATTTTAAATATGTCATTTCATTAGCTTCTGCCTTGCATTGTTTCTAAGGAAAAGTCAGTGATAATTCTTGGCATTTTGGGGTCTTTTTTATGGTTGCATTTCTTTTCATCTTTGATTTTTAGAAATTTGAGTAAGATGAACTTATATGTTGTTTTCTTTGGTTTATTTGGATTATGGTGTGTTGAACTTCTCCAATCTGTGGGTTGATATTTTTCATTAACTTGGGTAAGTTTTCAGCCATTTTTTCTTCAAATATTTTTTGTTTCTTTTTACTGAAACTTGTCTCTCCTCTACCTACAAGAAATCCGGTCACATCTTTATTAGACTGTTAGCTATTACCATATAGTTACTGAGATTCTGTTAATTTTCTAGCCCTCTCACCCACACTCTCTGTCCTTCAGTCTGGACAGTGTTCATTGTCCTGTCTTCATATTCACTGACTTTTTTTTCTTCATCATCTAGTCTGCTGTTATGTTCATCTAGAATATTTTTCATTTTAGTTCAGTTATCAGTTTTAAGTTATATAATTTCTATTTGGTTCTTTTATATAGGGTCCACTTGTATCTTCATCCCTTATATCTATCTTTTTTTAATCCCTAAACATACTTACACTAGCTAGTTAAAGTAGTTTTTTATTAATTATAGCATCTCTGCCATCTCTGGATCTGTTACTTTTGACTTTTTTTTTTGGATTATGGATCACATTCTTTTCTTGTATCTGGTAATTTTTGATAATGTGCAAGACATTTAAGATGCTGCATTAAAAACAAAACAAAAACAAACAAACAAAAGCACCTGGCTTTTGTTGTCATTTTCTTAAGGGTGTTGAGTTTTGTTCTGTCAGGCAATTAATTTTTTTTTTAAAAGATTTATTTATTTATTTGACAGACAGAAATCACAAGGAGGCAGAGAGGCAGGCAGAGAGAGAGGAGGAAGCAGGCTCCCTGCTGAGCAGAGAGCCCGATGCGGGGCTCGATCCCAGGACTCTGAGATCATGACCTGAGCCGAAGGCAGCGGCTTTAACCCACTGAGCCACCCAGGCACCCCTGTCAGGCAGTTAATTTAATGGAGGATCAGTTTGATGGTTTCAAGGCTTATTTTTAAGCTGTGTTAGGGTAGATGTATAGTAGGCTTTACTACATAGCTAGAATTAGGCAACTCATTTTTGAATTTTCTGAGGTCTCTTGAATTCTTGAAGTGTGCAGTGAGGATTTTTCACATTGCCTGGTTGGAACACCGACGTATCTGTGTGCAGTTATGACCTCTGCAGTTTCCACTCAATGCATAAATCTTCGTCTTCTTCTTCTTCTTTTTTTTTTTTTTTAAGATTTATTTACTTATTTGAGAGGGAGAGAGCAAGAGTGAGTAAGATCATGTGCACAAGTGGGGGGGAGCAGAGGGTGAGGGAGAATCTCAAGCAGACTCTCTGCTGAGCTTGGAGCCCAATACACAACTTGATCTCATGACCTTTTGATTATGACCCAAGCCAGAATCAAGAGTCAGCCCCTCAACTGACTGAGCCACGCATGCTCCCCTCAAAGCACAGATCTTAACACCAGTAGTGGTTATCTGTTATTCTTCATCTCTTCACTCTGTGCATGTGCAACTTAATCTTTGTTGAAAATGCTAAGATCCTTTTGCAAATTTCTTGCTCTACCTTTGTGCGAAGCTTCCTTCTTCTTAGTACAAGGCTTCACAAATCCATCTCCTTTGAGGCCCTGATCTCTAATCCCCGTATCTGTAGGTAATAAACCCATTATGCTCTGCATGAACTTATCTCCCTGAATTATGGCCCAGAAATTGCTTTCATACAGAAAGCCGGGGAGATCATAGGGTTTATTGTCCAACATCTGAAAACATTCGCCTCATAGATTTATCCAATTTTACCATTGATTACTATGAGAATATTGATTTTGTATGAATAACTGTCATGGTCAGAAGCAAAAGTATGGTTCGTATGTTTTGTTTTGTATTTCTTGTCCTTGTTACTTGGCGTGATGTTCAGGAGGAAATTGCTTCCATTATCTTGTAGGATTCTGAAAGTTTCATCCACGGAGTTGATTTTAAATATGTCCTTATCTCTATAGCAACTATCTAAATCATTTTAGCTACCACATTTTGCCTTTGAGTTTTGGCAGTCTGTCACATTTGCCTCTGAGCTTGTCACTATGGTGATCCTTAGCTCTTGGGGGGCACTCCCCTGGCCTGAGCTCCCTTTGTATGTTTAGGTCCTAACCTTAAATCTCATGCCACAGCTGTGCCCTTGCCTAGTCCTTGTGTTTGGGTCTACTGTCAGCTGAAGCAGGATTCAGTTCTTCACAGAATAGGATGAGAGAAATAAGCATCACCAGTCTCTAGAGTCACTGTAGAGTACAAAGACACTCCAGTTCATGTGGGCATGGCCTGAGAATTCAAGCCAGCAGCCCCCGGAGTTGTTTGCTACTGACAGCACACCCTTTGCTGCAAACCTCAGAGGGATTAATAATGACTTTGCCTCTAAACCGTATACCCTTTGTGGCTATGAGGCTGTCACTTCCCTGGAATTATAGATTCATACAGTGCAGCTGCTTAATTCCCATAGAGAACCAACATGGTTTCTCACTGTCATGCTGAGATGCTCTTTCCAAAGGTTTTTCAGAAAGGCAGGATCCCCATTCCCAGCATTTCCTTCTCCTCTACCAGGCAGCATGGTTGGGGGGGGACCCCAACTGTTATAGCAAAGGTGGGAAGAGATGCTCACTCCTTTTATTGCTTTATTCTGGGCTGAAACTGTGGGCTTATATGATACTCAGTCACATTTTATTTTGTCTTCTTTGAGTTACAAAAGGTTTAGCTTCTCCCATTTTATTTATAGAAACCCACATATCAAAGGAGAGAATTAAGGAGATTTTTATGTAATATGGCTCTTAGTAAGAATCTGCAGATGGATGTGCTTTCCTCCCTCATTGTGCACCTGGTAAGGGCACATAGAGGCCCTGCCACACCTTTTTTGACAAACAATGATTATGGTCTGTTCATTCTGTTTAGTCCTGTGAGGTGGAAAATCCTTTAGTGTTGGTGCCAGGAAATCTAGGCCTCATGTAAGATATTTTCTGGAGATATCCAGAACATCTTTTAATATGAATGTGTTGTGACTTGATTCAGTGCTTTTTTACAAAAAATTCTCAGGAAATTTACTTCACTGACTATGGATGTTGCTTTCTTTATTTGTTCTCTTTCAGCATTCTAGGAATTAAGGAGAGTTCTTGTCAAAGAATGAGTTAATCAGAAATTTAATTTGGAAACAACACACAGTAAATATTAATTTCACATGGACGCTAAAATATCTTGTGTTGGGGCACCTGGGTGGCTCAGTGGGTTGAGCCTCTGCCTTCGGCTTGGGTCATGGTCTCGGGGTCCTGGGATCGAGTCCCGCATCGGGCTCTCTGCTCAGCAGAGAACCTGCTTCCTCCTCTATCTCTCTCTCCGCCTGCCTCTCTGCCTACTTGTGATCTCTCTCTGTGAAATAAATAAATAAAATATTTAAAAAAAAATATCTCGTGTTGCCAGCTCTGATGTTCTTTACCTCATCTTTGTGGCTGAAGTCTTGGGGCGTATATCCTGGGCCTCAGTGAGGGGCATCATCCAAGTGCTTGTGGAACCCCCTCTTTCCCCCATGTCTACTGCCAAAAGCACATCTTTAGCTGTTGTTTGGATGCCTGGGTAGTACAGAAGCCTACTGCATACATCACATGGCCTTCTGCGAGGGACTTAAAAGAGAAAGGAACTGCGGTTCCTTTTCTCTGTGTGACACTCTCTTTGATTCTCCTTGTCTTCCTCCGGCTATTTTCTTCCACTCTCCTACTACAGTGTTTCCTTTACTGGCTAGCGTGCTCCTGCTGGGCTTTAGCTGAGAGGCTTTTCCCAGTCAATTATTCAGCCTCTGCCCCTCTCTATGGTGCACTCCAATATTGCAGCCACATTGCATTATTAAACATTTTCATGATAAACAATTCAGAGCAGCATTCAAAATTAAAAACATTCATCCTGAAGCAAATAGGAACTCTACTTTTTGCAATGTGCTTTAATAATAATCCGATATTTTTCAGAAGTAGGCTATCTAAATTGCAATCTGAGTCACTGGGTGGTAGAGATCTTTTCAGGGTCCCAAGGCCCAGTGACCCTCTCTGAATTTGCCCTTGGTTCTCAGCAATGTGGTTTACTCTGTAACTATGAGCTTTTCTCACAAGAGCTGATTTTCTATTAGAAAGTTTCCACCTACTCTTTCTTACCACACCTCTGAGAACGAGGAGCCAGCTTGCTTCCCCCATCATCCATTAGTTCTTGGTGAACCACATTGGACTATTGTATTAATTAAGGTGTGCAGTTTGAATAATGCATCAAGCTCAACATCCTGTTAATGAACAGACCTTTAAAATTCTCACCATTTCTGAAAGATTTTTCTTTATTAACCCTTGAGATGCTCTCTAGGGTAATCTCAAATTCTTTCTTGCATGCGTCTTACGTAGGCAACATTGCATTTAAAGAATGGCGCAAATCTACCTTCAAAGAGGCAGGACTGGAAAGATGGTGGCTGCACTGCTTCCTGTGTCCTCTTGGACTTCACAGTTCCTATCTCAGTACCTCAGTTTCTCAGGTACATAATGAAGATGTATCATTGCATCCAGCATTTAAAGTAATTGTAAAAATACAGTGAATTAACAGATATAAAGGACTTAGAATGTGCCTGAAACATCATTCAATAAATGTTTTAACGATTTATTTGTTTTAGAGGGAGAGAAGGAGTGGATAGGGGGAGGGGCAGAGGGGTAGAGAGAATCTCAAGCTGACTTCTTGCTGTTGCATGGAGCCTGACAGAGGGCTCCATCTCATGACCCTGAGATCATGACCTGAGCTGAAATCAAGAGTTGGTCATTCACTGCAATATGTGCCCTCCTTAATACCCATTACTGGGCTAACCCCTCCCCTCTGAAACCCTCAGTTTGTTTCCTGGAGTCCTGGATGTTATATGCAAACAATGAATCATGGAACACAGCATCAAAAACCAGTGAAGTACTGTATGGTGACTAACGTAACATAATAAAAAAAATAAATAATGAAAAGAAAAAAAGAAAAAAAATACCATTTTGCACACACACACACAAGTCACTCAACGGACTGAGCCCCCCAGGTGCCCTTACAATTACTATCATTTGAAAAGACTCATTATAAAGCTCATATTTAAAAATGTGTATCAAATTAACATCGTATTTGACACTATTCTGTCTCCCCAGTGCTCAGTACCACCAATTGGATTTGTGGTTTAGGTCTTTCCGGGCAGAACCAGAATGAACTCATGGCTGCAGCTGGACTTTACCACCTTTCAGCGGACCGTGGAGGTAGTGCATTCCTGCCTTGACTTGTTGAGTGTCACTGTTCTTTCAGTTGTCTCTGCCATCAGTTGAGATGACCTCTAACTTTACCTTTGCTCCTCCTCTTGCTCTCTCCCTGGCCGCTGGTGAGGATTACACAGACTGGGATCGGAGAATGCTATAGACCAGGAACCCCTGTTGGGCCGAGTTCATCTCCTCAGCATTTGTTCCCTGCAGCTGGGTCAAGTGTGCTCCTGACCTCTTTTCCATCACATATTATTTTGAGTAATGGTCCATTCAGATGGGATTCTACTCTCACCATTAAAAAGTGGTCTCTTCTCAAGGCCAAAAATCTCAGTTTCAGAAGGAAACGTGGGAAGACCAGTGGTGATAGCAGTGTGTGTTGTTAGCAGCATTTACCGTTTACCAGGCTGAAAGTGTCTGTTCCTCCAAATCCAGACGTTGAAACCTAGTTGGAGATAGAACCTTTGGGAAGTGATTAGGTCCTTTGTGAAGGTACATATAAGGTATTAGTGCCCTTATGGAAGAGACCCCAGAGAGCTCCTTTGCCCCTTCTATCGCATGAAGTTACCATGAGAAGATGGCTCTCTGTGAACCAGGATGTGGCTCTTCACCAGACATTAAATTTGTCGGCGCCTTCACCTTAGGCTTCCCATACTGTAGAACTGAGGAATAAATTCCTAATATTTTAAGTCACCCAGTCTATGGTATTTTATCATAGCAGCCTGAATAGACTAAAATACAAGATGACTGGAAATGTGCCCTTGCACTAGGGTGACCCTGTTACCAGTTCATCCAGCTTAGTCTCAGTTTCTGTGTGCGATACTAGAAATTATTATTTGTATTGGGGTATAATTGACATGTACCATTAATTAGGTTTAGGTATGCAACGTAATGATTTGATCTGTGTGTTTAAGTCTTTTTAACATTCCTCAGCACACATACTTACAAATTCTCTTTCTTATAATGAGAACTTTTAAGATCTCTCTTGGCAACTTTGAAATACAAAAAACTATTTTAAACTAGAATCACGGGATGCCTGGGTGGCTCAGTGGGTTAAAGCCTCTGCCTTCAGCTCAGGTCATGATCCCAGGGTCCTGGGATCAAGCCCTGCATCAGGCTCTCTGCTAGGCAGGGAGCCTGCTTCGTTCTCTCTCTCTGCCTGCCTCTCTGCCTATGTGTGGTCTCTGTCTGTCTAATAAATAAATAAAATCTTTAAAAAAAACAACAACAACTAGAATCACTATGCTGAATATTACATTTCCAGGAACTGACTTATAGAATAGCTGCCAGTTTCACTTTCATGCACAACCCCCCACTAATCTATTCTCTGTATTTAAGGGGATTTTTTTTTTTTAGATTCCATGTGTAAGTGACATCACACAATATTTTTCTTTCTCTGACTTATTTCATGTAACATAATGCCTTCAAGTCCATCCATGTTGTTGCAAATAGCAGAATTCCTTCTTTTTTATGGCTGAATAATGTTCTGTTGTATATATTTACCACTATGCCTCTATCTATCTATCTATCTATCTATCAGTGAAAAGGTTATTTCTATGTCTCAGATATTGTAAATACTGCTGTAGTGAACATGGGGCTGCATTTATCTTTTCAAGTTAAGGTTTGATTTTTTGAGATAAATATCCAAAAGTGGAATTGCTGGATTGCACAGTAGTTCTATTTTTAAATTTTTGAGTAGCTTCCATACTGTTTTCCACAGTGGCTTGTACCGGTTTATATTCCTACCAACAGTGCACAAGGGTTCTCTTATCTCCATATCCTCACCAACACTTGTTTCTTGTTGTTTTGATAATAGCCATTCTGACAGTTGTGAGGTGATATGTCATTTGGTTTTAATATTTATTTCCCTGATCATTAGTGATGTTAATAACCTTTCACATACCTGTTGGCCATCTCTTTGTCCTCTTTGGAAAAATATTCATCTTCTCTGCCTATTTTTTAATCAGGTCATTTCATTCTTTTTCACTACTGAGTTGTAGGAACTCTTTATATGTTTTTGAGTATTAATCTCTTATATATGATTTGCAAATATTTTCTCCCACTCCAAAGGTTGTCTTTGCATTTTATTAATGGTTTCCTTTGCTGTGCAAAAGCTTTTTGGTTTAATGTACTTGCCACTTACTTTTGCTTTTGTTGCCTTTGCTCTTGGTGTCAAATCCAAAAAATCATCACCAAGACCAATGTCAAGATGCCTACTACGTGTGTTTTCTTTCAGGAGTTTTATGGTTTCAGATCTTACAGTCTCTAGAAATTATTATTAGTGTCTCTCCTTCACTCCTGGAAGTAAATTATAGGACAGTAAATTATAAGGCCACTCTACCTTGAACTGTTGTCTTAATATCACTGTCCAAATTGTTTTATGACAGAAATTAACTACTGTCAATTTTCCATAGATCTCCAACTCTGCATTGCAGCCTAGTTTTTTTTTTTTTAATGATTCTATTATAAAACTTCCAGGAGAGTTGTGTTGATAATTGTTTTTAAAAGCCTAAGATAAGCATATTTGCGGTAAAAGGTATGATGAAAATAGGACATCAATCTCTACCACAGTAGAATAGAAAAATCTCTTCTCAGGTGATCCCTCATGAAGCCTTTCTTTATTGCCTGGGACAGGAGAAGAAGTCTTCTGTGCTTACATAAGACTTCCTGTAGTAATATCTCTTTTAGGATTTACCATATTATATTCAAATTAACTTTGGAATGTGTCTGTACTCTTTGAAGGCAGGGACTATTTTGCAATGATTTGTGCTTTCCCAGGGCCTCACACAGTGCCTGGAACTAGCAGATGCTGAAAAAAATGTTGTCTGTTGTGCTCAATTGAACTGTAGGCTATTTTTATCATCTCTTTTATTGATTGAATTTGGCCACCATATTATAAAACAAATGAATCTGATGTTTTATTGATCATGCAGGCCACCTCTCCAGCCTGTGATTTCAGCCTTCCATGCCTGAGATATTCTCTTGCTTCCACCTCACATGGAGGCAAGTGAATCTCTTTCCCTTCTCCCTCTTCTCAGTGAGTCTGATGACACCCCATGTCATAAGATTTTAAGGCAGAGGCAACACCTACCTTAGCCAAGAATTTCTTAGGAAAACCCTGTTAGAGACCATAGCCAACCCCAGAGAGAGATCCCTACAAGGCCCGCAAGTGAAGCTGGTGACGGAGGTAAGGCAGATGTTACTAGGTTGCTCTGGCCAAAGTCATGTCTGGAGTCTGAAATAGGAGCTGATTTTGACTGAAGAGATCAAATAAAGAGAAGCCAATTAGAACTTAGAATAATTTTCATTCTTTGCCTATAATTCTGATAAAACATTTGAAAGTAGTAGCTCACATATGGTGTTTACATTCTGTGGATTTGAATGACCTGAGCTATTCTTATCTTGCTTTACAATGAATAATTGAGATTTGAGCATTGCAGGATGAAAAGAAGTGTTTCAAAATCCAAAGTGACTAGAGCAATTTCTGCCTTTTAAGTGGGGTAGGGGGACCTATTTCATATCAGAAGAAAATTGTACATCTGTACTACTTCCTTCTACTCATGGAGGCCTGAAGCAGAGAAGGAAAGAAAAGCATGAAACTTCAAAGTCTCTGTAAGATTTTTGGGGGTGCCAGTGGTGAAGATAACCCATAGTTTTGTCAAAGGGCATTAATGAGTTTTTTAAAATATATGCAAATGTGAGCACAGAGCTAGATTGGATTAGTTAATTAATTAATCCAATTAAACAATAAATTAATAAATCAAATTAATTAAATTAATTAATAGAATTAAATTAGTGTGCATAATAAAATGAGGGGAATTGAGATGTGAAATCGAGGGGAAGAGGTAGTCAAACAACAGGTCAAGGTGGTGTGAAGACAAGTATGGGATGACTAATAATCAAATATATGCTATAGGCATTGCTTTCGTGCTCCAGAATGCCCCAAATCACAGTTGTCCCAAATCAGTAATAAAGTCTGTTACATTCACCATGCTTTTGGTGGAGCAATTCTAAATTGAGTAAACAGAGCTTCTGGAACTTTAATATACATGCAGGTCACTTGGGATCTTGTTCAACTTGCAGATTTTGATCCAGTAGCCGATCTAAGATTCCGCTTACTAAAAAGTATCCAGATCTTACCAATACCTCTGGTTTCAAGACAACATTGTTTATGTTGGGGAGGAGAGGCAAGGAAACCATAGGCAAGAGATGAAGGTGAACTGTCACATTCAGTGGATTGAGGAACTTAGACTCATAAAAACCTTGAGAATGTAAATCCTAGAGACCTCAGATGTCTTAGGACAGAGTATTAGACTGCCCACCAAACACTGGAAGAAAGGATGGAGTCAGTTTTATTAACTCTCAAATGGCAAGGAAAGAGGAGCTAACACTGGAGTTACAGACACTTAAATTATTTTTGAGGTTTTTGGGTTTTAGACTTGAAACTTTCATGGTTTGCTTTTCATGGTCCCTTTTCCTTTTTTTTTTTTTTTTAAATTATCCATTGTTTCTTCTCCTAATCTGCATTTTGCTCACATCCAGTGCATGGTCTCAACTGGAATCCCAGGAAGAAAAGTCAAGCTTGCCCTGGAAGTGTCACCTCTAATTAATATCCTAGAAGGCCACCTTTCATTAGTATTCAGACCTGGTTTCAGCCCAGATCATTAAAGGACTCTTTTCTCTGAGGATGATAATTAGGTGTGACGCTGATGTTCCCTGCCGGTCTGGGGATACGAAGAACTCGATCATTGTGGTGGGCTCATCAGAGGCTTAGATGGCATGGCTGGAAGCTGTTCCACCACAAAACCTCTGCTGACACTGTAAGCAGAGTTTCAGCCATCACCAGACCCAGTGTTGCTGCCCAGCCTCATGGGAGGTTCATGTAATCACTCATGGATGAGAGCAACAACGTTGCTATTCACTCACGGAGTGTCTGATGTCAGTAAGCCCTATGCAGTGTTCTTACCTCTTTGCTGGAGTTACTCACCGGTAGGTTAAATGACCAAAACAAGATTTCCTCCTCTGAAATGAGTTTTAATTTAGGATACTCCCCATTCTGTCTTGGTTAGTATGGATTCTGAAATAGTAAATCACATGTTTCCCAAATCTCATTTTTTCTCAGCCTTTTACTTATTGGCCATTTTCTAACCTCATCTTTCATAACTTTGTGTATATCAAAGCATTTGTTTCCTCACCTTCCCCGTGGAAATTTTCTTCCCACTTTCCCTGGTTATATTCACAGGGCAGTATGTTCCACAATATGAAGCAAGCATTTCCCTCTCTCTCCCTTCCAATTCTCAGAGCTCTGGCTAAGTCTGACAGTCTTCTTGTTTGACAAGTGAGTGATTAAGGTGGGATGTGGAGGCTCGTGCCATGTGTAAGAACCAGGCAAGGAGTCATGCCAACAAACCAGACCGAGGACCACAGTTTCCAGGAGATTGAAGCAGGGCAGGTGGTCTACCTTCCAGGAGAAGGGATAGGACTTGTAGTTCTGTAGAGCTGAGAAGTGGAGAAGAGCTGATGAGAAAACTTAGGATTCTAATAATAGCTGCTAAATCAGGCTGCTTACTGAAGCCATCATCAGTCCCTGATCTTTATAGACAGACGCTTCTTGCTGAGGTCATACCCGTTCCCCAGGTGGCTGCTTCTGGACCTGCGGGTTGAAGTGAGTGGAAGTAACTTGCTAGAGTGGAAGATGGAGTTGGTCCAGAGAGTGCAGCGAAAGTCACTTTCTGATACAGACACTATGGATTATAGGATGTCTCCAAAATTATAGGATGACCCAGGAGGAGGACTGCTGTTTGAGAGGGACAGCACCAAACATATTTCGAGCTAGACTTTAGAAACATTTGTCTGGAGCCGGTATGAATTTCACTCCTGGCACAAAGACTAGCAGCCACCACACAGTAGATACCGCTCAGGTTTGTTGCACTGAGCTGCGCTAAGCGTGAGCGGGCTGGAGTTTATCCAAGTGGAGAACTTGGATGTATGAATCGGGTGTCAGGGAAAATATACCATTTTAAAAGGGCAGAGATATTGAGAAAATTGAACACAGCAATAAAAGGAAGGCCACAATTTGGGAGAAGGGCTGTCACAAAAAGGACACAGTATAAGAAATCCAGAGGTGGGACATCTCAAGAGTAGATTAATTCAGTCACCCACTAACGTCTTCAGTTGGCCAGCTGCTTTCATTCTTTCTGATCTCCATCCTCACTGGGATGCTTTTTCCTCAGGCCTGCCCTTCCATGGTGATGAGATGGCTGTTGCTGTCTCATAGTCGTACACAGACACAACAACAAACAGGGTTATGAGAAGTGTCTCTTTCAGGTTCTCCTCCTTCATAGAGAGGTCTCAGTAGACCTCTCCTCCATAACTCTTTGGCAGGAACTAGGTTCCTGTTTATTCCTCAATCAATCACTGACAAGCAGAATGGGATTTCCTTGACGAGGATATGTTGTGCTGAGCATAATGTACTCCTTGAGGCTGGGGGCCTGGCGGTGGAGCTGGACTCTCTTGAAACTAGTGAAAGGGTGGTGGATAGGTAAGGGAGTTTGGGTAGGCTACCCTGAATGTCTGTTGGAATAGAGAGTTAGGCTGTTGGAGGGGCTCTTGGAATCAGTCCTGGTGAAGGCCAGAATTTAGCATCTCGTGTGCACTTAACTTCTGATAGAACATATGCTGCTCTCTGAGTCACTGAACTGGGGTTGTGCTGAATGAAGACCGTGCATGCAGGAAGGGTAATGAAGGGTTGGAAGGGAAGAAGCTGCATTCCCAAGTCATGATCTTTAGGAACCCACCTGTTCCCTTCAGTGTTGTAGGTGCACACTGGGGAACTTTCTTTTAGAGGTTTGGCCTTAGCCTGGTTCACTGTAGCTCTGCTGATGATCCACAAGAGAAGTTTCTCTTGGTCTGCTGACTCTTCTGTACTAGCAGTGTGGATGTTCATTCCCCACATCGCTTTCTCCTTACTAACTAGATGTTTCCCCTCAGCTCTCTCTGCCTTCCCAGCCCCTGTGTTCCTTACTTTAAGCCCAGGCTCATGTACTTTCCAAGGTCAGCTTTGAGCCAGTGGGGAAATGCATTTCTGTCTGAAACTTCCAGCCTTGTGGGGAAGTTGGGAACAGGACACTTCTTTTATGGTACCCCTAGTCTTACTAGATAATTGTTCTTTCCAGTCTTCCTCCTCCTTTGTGCTCATTCTTCCAGATGTATTTCAAGTTCAAAGAGGACAAAGTAAATGGTATTTTCTTCCTAACTGACTTTTAATCATATTTTCCTCTTGCTCTTGAGGTGGTTGCAAACATAACTGTAGTTTTAGATTTGGTTGAGTGCTTCATTCCTATTTCATTTTCCTAGTAACACTTAGCTATAAATTCTTTGGCCAAATTCAACTGGAAAATGAAATTATCCTTATTTCATCTCAATTTCTTTATGTGAGAAAGTCACAAAAGGTACTTTCCATGTTCTGTCTCTTGAGATTTAAATGCCAATCTAACCCCTTGTACCCTTGACACATTGTCCCAAGATGGTTTGACAATGGAGACATTTTGGATGCCATAGGATATTTCATAACTCTAAATATTTTATAACAAATTAAATGTTAATTATATGCTGGTCAGGGAAGAAAATTGCTTAAGTATTTAATTAACGTTTAATTTATTAGTCATCAAATATTTAAGTAGCTCCTGTCTCATTGACTTTTCCTCCTCATTAGTTGTTAAGTTAGTAACATGTTATCATTGTTAGTTGCTATAGCTTCTACTCCTGCAAGTATATATGGCCTCTCTGCATTTCTTTAAAAAGATCTTTGCATACCATATGATGTAGACCCCAATATGGAGAGACCTGTTTCTAATTCATTTCTCTCCCAAGGTTGATTGCTACTTAGACATATTTTCTCATGAAAACTGATATTTGTATGGTAATTTACAATTTGAAAAATGCTTTCATTTCCATGATGTCAGTTGGTCTTTTCACTAGCAACACTTCAGAAATTTGTAGGGGGGGGTAGAATCGCTGCTATTTGTAGGAGTTGGAATCTCAGTGGGGTTGGGTAACCTTCCAGTGTCACAGAGCGGTAGAGGGGGCATTGGACCCCAGAGTTTATTTAGCCTCTATCATGGTCAGTGTCAGGTGGTATTTCAGCCTCAGAAAAGTCCTGACTGCTCCTTCAGTAAGCCACATTAATGTTTGCTTATAATTTATTATGAGTGGAAACTGTGACTTGTAAATGATTTCCTTGAATATGTTTTTATTTAAGCCAAATATAGGACTAACTTTTTTGCAAATGTATCATGGACACAAGCCAAAGATGTATATTTTCTATTTGGGGCCATGTTGTTCTCCATATATTTAAAACATTTGTTATTTGTATTATTCAATCGATTGCTTGCATTAGTTCCTCTAGGTATTTGCTTATTTTTTGTTTACTAGGTCTACCCATTTTTGAAAGAAGTATATTGAATCTTCCTCATGTATTTGTTAAGTTTATTTATTTATTAAGTTCTGTTTGCATTTCCAATACTTTTTGCTTTACATATTTATCTGCTTTGTATTTTGGAGACAGTGGCATCTTCTTCATAAATAGTGCATTCTTATTGCAAAATATTTCTAAGACATCTCTGATGTTTTTATAACCTTTTCTGATTTTTAAATGCTCCATTCAACTTTCCTTTTGTTTATATTTTCCCTGTATCTCTTTGTTTCTTTATTTTCAAAACCCTTCCATTATCACTTTAAGTATTTCTCGTAAGCTTAAGAGGCTTTTTTTTTCTTTTTTGTTAAACAGAACTGATTGTCTTTTCATGGGAGAATTCAGGGCAAAGACGCTCAATGCAAAGACAGGTTTACTTCATGTTCGTCCATCTCTCCTGCTTTGTTTTGTATTCATTTATGTAATTGAGTCTTCTTTTTATTTATATGGCTTATTGAGATATAATTACAGCACATTAAATGAACATATTGAAAGTGTACTGTTGGTCAGTTTTTGATATGTTGGATATATATGTGTATATTTGTGAAATCATTTCTTTAACCAAGATAACAAGCATTCCTGTCACCTGCAAAATTTTCTTGTTTGTTTGTAATCTGTTTCTCTCTTCACCCCGGCTTTAGGCAAACACTTTTGCTTTTTGCTAATAGAGATTAGTTTGGATCTTTTAAAATTTTATAGGAATGAAATCATAGAGTATATATGCTCCTATTTTGCTATTCTTCCAAATGACAGAATGATTTTGAGATTAATCTACTTTGTGTATTATAGCAATAGTCATTTCTTTTATATTCCATGGCATGGATATGCCACAATTTGCTTATCTAATCACCTTTTGATAGATATTTGGATTGTCTCCAGTATTTATGGAGTTTATGAGCAAAGCTGCTTTGAACATCTATGTAGAAGTTTTTGTATTGACATAAATGCTTTCATTCCTTTTGGGTCAATATGTAGGATTAAAATGGCAGGGTATGGTAGGTGTATATTTAACTTTGTTTTTTTTTTTTTTAAGATTTTTAAATTTATTTGACATAGAGAGAGCACAGGTAGGCAGAGCAGCAGGCAGAGGGAGAGGGAGAAGCAGGCTCTCCACTGAGCAGGGAGCCTGATGCGGGGCTCGATCCTAGGACCCTAGGATCATGACCTGAGCAGAAGGTAGCTGCTTAATGGACTGAGCCACCCAGGTGCCCCGTATTTAACTTTATGACACCACAAACATTTTCCAAAGTGGTTATCATTTTACATTCTGACTAGCAGTATATGAGGATTTCATTTGTTCCACATCCTCAGCAATACAGAGATTATAATAGGACGCACAATCTACATGACATAATAATCTCAATGTCTAGTTACTTGATATGTAAAGAACAAGGAAAATGTGACCAATTCTCAAGGGAAAAGACAATACATAGATGCTAACCCTGAATTGGTCCAGATGTTGGAATTATCAGACAAAATCTTTAAACATGTATTATTAACTGTGTTTCATGAGGTCAAGGCATACACATTTGAAATGAATGGAAGGATAGGAGTTCCCTGCAGAGAAATAAAAACTATGAAAACGAGCCAAATGGGAATTTTAGAACTAAAAAATACAATATCCTAGGTAGAAAAGTTCACTGTATGGACTCAGTAGCATAATGGAGAAGATGGAGAAACAATGTCAGTGAATTTGAAGATGATCTCATCTGAGAAACAAAGAAATAAAAGACGGAAAATGTTAACAGAGCCTCAGACACCTGTGAAACAATAGCAAAAGGTCTAAGACACATGTTGTGGTGGTCCTAGAACAAGAGAAGAAAGATACTGAGGCAGGAAACACATTTTAAGAAATAATGGCCAAACTTCCCAGTTTTCCCCAGGGAAAATAAACCTGTAAGTTTATAGATTTAGGAAGCTCAGTGAATCTTAAAACAGGACAAATTCAAAGAAAGGTGTACCTAGGTACATCAGAGTCAAACTGAAGAAACTAAAGATAAAATCTGGAAGACAGTGAAAAAAGTGACACGTCACAGACAAGAAAGCGATGGTTATCTCATCAAAAACCACGGAGGCCAGAAGAGAGTAAAACAACTTTAAGTGCCAGAAAAAATGAACCATCAACCCAAAATTCTATGTCCAGTGAAAATATCCATCAGGAATGACAGCAAAATAAAGGTATTTTTTTTTTCCCCTCAGGCAAAGGAAAGCTAAGAGAATTCATTAGCAGGAATACGAAATGCTTTAAGAAATGCCAGAGAGAATGTTCAGGATGAAAGGGTCTTCAGTAATAAAGGGAGAACCACCAGGAATTGGTGAACAGAAAAGATTTTTTTTTCCTTTTAAGGTTTCAAAAATATGTATGACTGAAAAAAGGCTTGTGGGATTTTCAGTGTATGAAGAAGCAATACATGACAATTGTAAAGGTCAGTGAAAGGGCTTATGTGGTTGCAAGTCTTCTACATTTTATATGAAGTGGAACAAAATTGGCTATAATTACACTGAGAAGGTAAGGTTAGATATTTATACTGTAATTTCTAGAGCAACCGCTAACAACAGGACAGAGCAAAAGATACATAGCCAAAAAGCCGACAGATAAATTAAAATGGAATACTAAAAATATTTAAATAATTCAAATGAATACTCTTTTCACTTTCATTGTTTTTACTGGTTTGTTAGAGTTGATATTCATTTCAGTTGTTTTCTCCTTATTAACTTGGAAGGTTTGTATTTTCCTATTCCCTTTTCTGTTTCTCAAACTCATATACCTATTTTTCTACTATTTATTTCCCCCATTAAGACCCTGTAACTTGGGGCGCCTGGGTGGCTCAGTGGGTTAAGCCGCTGCCTTCGGCTCAGGTCATGATCTCAGGGTCCTGGGATCGAGTCCCGCATCGGGCTCTCTGCTCAGCAAGAAGCCTGCTTCCCTCTCTCTCTCTCTCTGCCTGCCTCTCCGTCTACTTGTGATCTCTCTCTCTGTCAAAAAAAAAAAAAAAAAGACCCTGTAACTTCCCTCTATTTTCCTGATGATTACTCCCAATAAAATAGGACTTTAAGAATACTTTCACTTTCCCCATCTCTTAAACTCCCAGCCTCAACCCAAAAGAGACTTTTGGAAGACCTCTTTCTTATCTCTATCCCTAACCTCAAAGTTTTACTGAGAGAGTTTAGTATTTAGTATTTAGTTTAGTATTTAGTATTGTTAAAATTTTCACTGGCACGTATCCCTTCTATTTAATAATCCTTATTTAGTGAACAGATCACTCATTCTCACAATTTTTAGTATTCATTTATAGTTCTCTCTCTCTGTCTCCCTCTTACACACACACACACACACACAAAGCCTGATGTTACCACTATTTCCTCTCCTTTTTACTACTTACGCATTGAGTTCTTCCTTCTGATTCCTTAGTTGTTTGGGTAGAGTCCTTTCTTGAGCATTTTCTTCTGATGAGATATGGGTGACATATATATATGCAAATAACTTTTAAGTATCAGGGTTGAATATAGAGTTCTTAGGTTGCATTCCTTTCCTTTCAGTAAGAATGATGTTCTCCAAAATCTTTTAATGTGATGAATAAAAATTTCTACACCACCTCTTAGTAGAAACTCTTAATTATTTTGTTATTCTTAGACTTCAGGAATTTTAAGGTGGTGTGCTCAGGAGTATATCTTTTTCAGTCAAATTTGCCTAGTGTACACTTTGTGCACACTTTTAATCTGAAAAGTAGGACTTGCCTACATCTCAGGGAAGTTCTCCTATTGTTTGTTTATTTTACTTATTTCCTCTTGTCACTATATCCCTTCGATGATTTCTAGAACTCCTATTACTGACATTATAGTTCTCCTCAGCCTGTCCTCCATGACTTTGATCCTTTCCCTCACCATTTACTTTTCTATCCTTTGTGATTTGTCATCTAATTACAGTTCCAGCACACTAACTTGGGTCTCAGTGTTTACCACTTATCTGTCATTTAATTTACTGGGATATTTAGTTTGAAAATCAAGGTTTTCAGTTCTAGAAGATTTTTGGTGTGTGCTTGTGAGCTGTGCTTGAATTTCATGAAGTACATTGGTATGCTTTTGGTTAGTTGTCCTCTTTTGCCATGGAAGCACCACTTTGCTAGGCTCTCATTTTGTTTGGTCTCTTCTGGAACCATTTAATGTGTTACTTTTCTCTTCTGTGCATCACTGAGGCTCAGATCTGGTTATTGGGGTATCCCAAGTGGCAGGAGTCCTGATGCCAGTCAGAGTTCATGTGATCTCTACTTCCTAGGGTGGTGAGGTGGAAACAGCAGTCTGGGGTCTCTGGAGAAAGTTGCCTTTTCCCCAGACCCCTCACATTATTCTCTCCTGAAGGGCAGGGAAACTTTGGCTCCATAGTTCAGCATATCTCAGCTTCCTGGGGATCTGTGAGACCTCACATAAGGGGCCAATGTTGACCTTACCTTTAGGGGGTAAAAATCTGTGGAGATGGAGCTCCTTCAAGGTGTCCAGTCATGACCCATCTCCTTGACTGTGGTCCTCAGGCTCCCATGTACTCTCCCCATTAGATATGAATTGGAGCCTGACATCTCTCTGGCAATTAATTACCTGCTCATCAGCCCCAGCAGCTAACTGGGGCAGGTACAATGGATCATGTGGATTTAGGAACAGAGGGAACACTTTTACCAGTTGCCATTATCCTAGACTCCCCCTTCTTGTGGAAGTTTAAAAAACCTAAGCTGCTTCTGTGTAAAAATGTAAGGGAAATGGGAATAGGATTTAAGCAAAATAAATGGAAAGAAAATGTATGTATACTTATGCGTACAGATGTTAATTTACCTATGAGAGCAAAGGGAAGACACTCATCTTATTGGATGGTGGAGCATTTGGGACATTTCATATTGCTAGGGTCGTATTAAATGGACTGTTAGCTATTGCCTGTGGGTTAATGAATTCTAGTGATGTAGGCTGGAAAATGTGGTCATTAAATAAGGAGTGACCCTAGCGGTATCCTTGGGGTCAACTTAATGTCCTTGTTTGACCCATCTGGGGTAGATCTGATGTGGGAGTTTTAGGAATTCCTCTCAGCTTTTCATATCCTTGGAAATACCTGCCTTCCTCAGGGACTGTTGGGGCTGAGGGTCTGGGGATCCTTTGGGTGGAAGAGGGCAGAGTGGATGTCTCTGAAGGCTCCAGTGATTTCCTAGTGTGAGAAATCTCTGGTCAAAGGGGAAGATAGGAGCCTTGTGCTAGTCATTAAGCTGTCGTCTCTCACCTCCACGGATAACCTTCTGCACTCTACTTTGCGATAGTTTGCCTGTCACTTTTATGCTTTGTCAGCCAGTCTCTGTTAGGACTTGCCAGGAGGGAGCACTAAGAGGGAGACAGCAAGAGGAGGAAGATGCAATTTACTCCTTTCTGTTTGCTTTTCCTTCTTTTGAGTGTCACACAGTAAAGCTTCTTCACTCTGGCTGCAGCCCGTCTTCCTGTAGGAGCCGCTGAATTCATTTGCAGTTTTTTCCAGCACCTTGAGACTCAGTCTCATTGCACCAGTCCCTAACATTCCCTTCTCTGAAGACTGTAACCCTCCTGTAAGTTTTTTCCTCATCTCTGAGTTTGAATAATTGCACACTCTTGCATTTGTTCCTCTGGTTCTAGGGCTGATAGCTGTTTCTCATACTTGGCTTCAACCGTGATACCTTAATGTTCTTTTATACTTTTGGCTTTCTGATCAGTAACTTCGTGTATTTCTTTGTATTAAATTCTTTCTATTCAAATTTCTTCTGTGTTTTCTGTCTCCTGACTGCTTTGACTGATGCAAAACCTCACCTGAGTTTGTACCTGGAATGGATTTTCAGTCAATACCACATGGGAGCCCTTGAGACTTAAAGTCGTTGCAGAAAATAGGAAGAGGCATGAACGTTCTTACTTTCTCAGTTCTTCCAGACCCTCGTGAAAATGGATCACATGGATCCTGCCTTATATGGTGGTTCTAGTCCAGAGCCACCACTTCCCCCCAGGGCTGGTTTGGGTCACCAGGAGTTACATACTTCTAGTCAAGACTAAGCTAAGAGTGCCTAGACACCCAGGAAACGGGGCAGTGATACAGAGGCTTGATCCTTGGCCCTACAGAGAGTCTGCAAAGTCGCCTAAGGATTTCTGGAAGAGGAAGAGTTAATGCTGTAGAACTCTGGAGTCTGTGGCCAGAGTATTTAGGAGAGTCTTACCACGGTAATGGCTGCTCTAGTAGCTGGCATAAGTCAAATTATCAGGGTTTATGGGAAGCCAGGGAAGGCTGTCAACAATTAGGAATCTGGGCAAAATTTTGAAAGATGATTGGCATATGGCTAATAATAGTATCTTCACGTTATTGAACACTGTATCTTAAACACTTGACATCTGTAATTTTAATCCTCATAACCACCCATTTTGTACATTAGAAAATAGTTTTAAATAGGTTCAGTAATTTAGTTACTCATACAGTCACATAGTTAGTAAATATTGGGAATGGGCTTTGGCTCCAGGACTGGCTTGAACCAGAACTCTTAAGCACTACTCTTGACCTTCTCATTATGCAGAAATTTTGATAGGTGAGAAATGAATATTTCAAGTGGGAAGAAGAGCATAAGCCTCTCTTTGGCTGTAACTGCTTAGTTCCTACTCCTCCCTTATAGTCTGAAATCAGTTTTAGTAAAAATAATGTTAATTTGAAATAATAATTGATGTCTATTTTATTTCTAGGCAGTTTGACTTTTTTTCTTTTTTAGTTCATTTGTGTTTACTTTTTTTCGGTAACCCAAGATATCCCTTAAGAGAACAAATCACTTTTCTTTGTTTTGTGCTGTCTCTGTCCCTCCTGCCTGAACCGCTTTCATATAATTGATTGATCTTTAAGGTAAGCTGGGTACATTTTTCTCTATAGAAAGATTCTCAACACACCCACACTTACTTAGCACATACATGAATAGAATTAATCTCACATCATGGCAGTGGGAGAGGAGTATAGTTGGGGGAAGAAGTAGCAGAGGGAGGAAGGGTCACCATTCTCTCTTCTATTAGCTAACACATTCCTGGAAGGCAGAAACTCTGTTTATGATTCCATACTACCTAACCAATGTTGTTAATTGGTGTTTAATAACTCACCTAGGGCTTCTGTTTTAATGTATTTTATAGCCTATCCCATAAGAACTGCATACCTAGCCGTCTACACATACTTTTGCGAGCCTGTCCTTATGCCCGATATTACTGGTGGAGCTATGAATGAAGCCATTTGATGGATTTACTGCCATCAGTAAATGTGGGGGGTGGTGGCTCTTTGCTATTAGAAAAAAACCAGTGCTACTCTTTAATAGGCAAAAATCTTTTGAACCAACACTACAATTTTTATTTTAATTGTATGATGTCGGATATTTGCACTCACACTTAGTGGAAGTTATAAATCTGGAGAAGAGCCTCGCTAGGACCACCCTGTGGAGACAATACATGACGATGCACTGCACTTGGAGTCGGAAGACTTGAAACTTGGTCTCATCGCTTATTAGCTGTGGGCTCTGTGTTACAAAGATCTCAGAATGTCAGCCTTCTTATCTCTAACAGCTGACTAAATCCCCTCACATGGTACCAATCTGAGTTAGGGTGAGGTCAGCTTTAAGTAACAGAAAATTCAAATCAAATCAGCTTACGTAATAGAGAGACTATATTAGCTTATGTGATCGGAAGTCTAGAATTAGATAGGCTTCAGGATTGGTGTGATTCAGCAGATGATGTCATCAGGAATCATGTCTCTTTTCATCTTTGTCCTTTTTTTGCCTTTCCTGGTGCTAGCTTCATCCTGAGAATAAATACCCATTGCTGTTGCAACTTGAGACCCATATGCTTCTTGTCCACATTTAGATTGTGTATATATGGGAATACTCTGGAAATCTTTTAGAAGAGAGATGATGCTTTTTGTCTTGCAGACTCCTAGAAAATTCCAATGTACAGGGTTCATTCAGTGTTCAAACTGTGTCCATTCCTACCCTTCAGGTAGCAGCTGAGGCCTAGGGTTGGGATAATACTTCTTTTTCTATGTGCCCCACATCTAGAACCAGGTGTGGCATGACATTCTGCCAAAGCAGGTGGGCTGTGGCAGATAGAGTGTGGATTCCAGAACAGAAATCTTGACAGCTACCAAGAGAAGGGGAATGGAGGTTAGGGTAGCAACCACAATATCCATGAAAGGAAAGTTGAAGATAAAACCAGGCAATTTATGGCTATGCTTATTCAAATTATATGTCCCATTGAGCCTGCAGGGCTACCTCTGAGTGTGTGAGGGAATGGAGGGACAAGATACTCAGCCCTCTACCTGCCCTTAACACACACACCTTCAACCAAAGCAGCCCTGACCACTTACTAATTGGAAAATATTAGAAACCAATAAAACACTGTGTAATGGTATCCTTATTAGTAATAATGACAACAGTAACAAAACTACCACAGTCTTAATTGGCTTAGTTTTGTGTTCTATGGACTTTCCTATTCATTTTCTATTCAGCCAAGAGAAGAAACTGATAGTTTTGTATCTTGCCTAGGTCCAAAGAATATTGAGTAATGCTGATCCCAATAAGCTTATGTCATTGTCTGCTTATAATATATTTGAAAGCACCTTTTCTGCACCTGCAAATGCAGATTGGTTTCTGTTTACTGTTGCAAGAGACACCTTTTATTAAGATGTAAGCAGAGTAAAAATAAAATTATAGAAGAAGTCTTCAGTTTTGACCTTCTTGACTTTGTTGCTAATAAACTGTCAAGATAACACATTACCTTATAAAGAACACCTTAAAATATTCAAGACTCCACTGGTCAAATTCCTTAGCCAAAGGAAAGATAAATCTATGTATAAACAGGTAGATTACCAATTTATATTGTCTGTTTCTTGTTTATCAGTCATTGAAGTTCAAGGCCACAGTTACTTGGATTTTTCCTGTCTGAAAGGTTAACTTGGTGTTTTGGACAAGTACTCTTAGCTCTTCAGTCTTTTGACCTTGGAATGCCATTCAAACTACAGTCCTTCCCTTTAATGTGGCCTCAATTATTCACCATGCCTTTAATCTTACAAATTAACCAAATCCCTTCCACTGACCTTGCCCAGGGCACAGGGTAGACCTTTATCAGTTAATGAAATTTGCCTTGAAAATTTTGAGGTTTTTATCATTTACATTTAATTTTAAACTCTTTTTTTCCCCTTAATTACAAGAGTTAAAATTACAATGGAGAGCATACTTGCCCAAAAGTCTGTCAGCATTGTTTTAAAACAATAGATTTTATTCAAATCCTAAGCAATAGTATAAAATGGTCCTATCTATGGGCTAGCCTTGGATGTAAGATTTCTTCATTTAGTATTTGACCTTAATTTAGGAGATCCTCTCTCTTCCCTCCCTCCTCCTAGGACTGTCTCCTTTCCTCCCTTCTTTCCCATTGTCCTTTCTCCTCCTCCCCTTCCCTCCTCTCCTCTCCTCTGCCTTCCTCCCTCTTCAAGGGCTGTAAGATTTTGTCCTTCTCAGCCTGCTTGGTTTTTAAAAACTGCTTGGTTTTAAAAGGGCCTGTTCTGTAGGATACTGGCTAACTTGTAATTTCACTCATGGAATAAACTATTCAATCCTGTATTTTCCAACCCTGGTGAGACTGGGGGCTGAGGAACCCCCCCATTCCCTGCACCGTACCCTCAAATCCACTTAAAGCCTCCACCCCACCCCTTTGGCTTCACCCAGAACTGTGTAATTTATCTCCGGGGTTCATGTTAAGCCCTTCTGGAACTTCTCTTCAAGCCATCCTGGCACAGAATATGGCAGTGTTTAGGACTGGCTGTTCTTTACTGGAGCATGGGTTCAATAAAACTTTGAGGACAGCCTGCTGTGACCAGGTGCAGGCAGGTGATGTGAAGGTTGCTTCTGCCCCATTTCCTGGCATTCCCTGGAAGCTCTCCCTTCTTAACCCCTCACTTCCTGGCTTTGTTCAAAGATTACTCTGGGTCTCTTCTGATTCCATACAAATTTTTGGATTATTTGCTCCAGCTCTTTGAAAAATACCGGTGGAATTTTGATCGGAATGGCATTAAAAGTTAAAAGATTAATTTTAATTAAAAGATTGCTCTAGGCAGTATAGACATTTTAACAATGTTTATTCTTCCGATCCAAGAGCCTGGAATGGTCTTCCATCTTTTTGTGTCTTCTTCAATTTCTTTCATGAGTGTTCTGTAGTTCCTCGAGTACAGATCCTTTACCTCTTTGGTTAGGTTTATTCCTAGGTATCTTATGGTTCTTGGTGCTATAGTAAATGGAATCGATTCTCTAATTTCCCTTTCTGTATTTTCATTGTTAGTGTATAAGAAAGCAGCTGACTTCTGTACATTGACTTTGTATCCTGCCACGTTACTGAATTGCTGTATGAGTTCTAGTAGTTTGGGGGTGGAGTCTTTTGGGTTTTCCATATAAAGAATCATGTCATCTGCGAAAAGAGAGAGTTTGACTTCTTCATTACCAATTTGGATACCTTTTATTTCTCTTTGTTGTCTGATTGCTGTTGCTAGGACTTCTTTTTTTTTTTTTTAAGATTTTTTATTTATTTATTTGAGAGAGAGACAGTGAGAGAAAGCATGAGCAAGGAGAAGGTCAGAGGGAGAAGCAGACTCCCCATGGAGCTGGGAGCCCGATGTGGGACTCGATCCCGGGACTCTGGGATCATGAACCGAGCCGAAGGCAGTCGTCCAACCAACTGAGCCACCCAGGCGTCCCTGTTGCTAGGACTTCTAATACTATGTTGAACAAGAGTGGTGAGAGTGGGCATCCTTGTCGTGTTCCTGATCTCAGGGGGAAGGCTGCAAGCTTTTTCCCATTGAGGATGATATTTGCTGTGGGTCTTTCATAGATAGATTTTATCAAGTTGAGGAATGTTCCCTCTATCCCTATACTTTGAAGCGTTTTAATCAGGAACGGATGCTGGATTTTGTCAAATGCTTTTTCTGCATCAATTGAGAGGACCATGTAGTTCTTCTCTCTTCTCATATTAATTTGTTCTATCACATTGATTGATTTGCGAATGTTGAACCATCCTTGTAGCCCAGGAATGAATCCCACCTGGTCATGGTGGATAATCTTTTTAATGTGCTGTTGGATCCTGTTTGCTAGGATCTTGTTGAGAATCTTAGCATCCATATTCATCAGTGATATTGGTCTGAAATTCTCCTTTTTGGTAGGGTCTTTGCCTGGTTTGGGGATCAGGGTAATGCTGGCTTCATAGAAAGAGTCTGGAAGTTTTCCTTCTGCTTCAATTTTTTGAAATAGCTTCAGGAGAGTAGGTGTTATTTCTTCTTTGAAAGTTTGGTAGAATTCGCCAGGGAATCCGTCAGGTCCTGGGCTCTTGTTTTTTGGGAGGTTTTTGATCACTGCTTCAATCTCGTTACTAGATATCAGTCTATTCAGGTTGTCAATTTCTTCCTGGTTCAATTTTGGGAGTTTATAGTTTTCCAGGAATGCATCCATTTCATCTAGGTTGCTTAGCTTATTGGCATATAACTGTTGATAATAACTTCTGATGATTGTTTCTACTTCCTTGGTGTTAGTTGTGATCTCCCTTTTCATTCATAATTTTATGAATTTGGGCTTTCTCTCTTTTCTTTTGGATTAGTGTGGCCAATGGTTTATCGATCTTATTGATTCTTTCAAAAAACCAGCTTCTAGTTTCATTGATACATTCTACTGTATCTCTTGTTTTTTACCTCATTGATCTCAGCTCTAATCTTGATTATTTCCCTTCTTATGTGTGGAGTTGGTTTGACCCCGAATCGCTAAGGAAATGTTGAAAAACAAAAATAAAACTGGGAGCATCATGTTACCTGATTTCAAGCTTTACTACAAAGCTGTGATCACCAAGACAGCCTGGTACTGGCATAAAAACAGACACATAGACCAGTGGAACAGAGTAGAGAGCCCAGATATGGACCCTCAACTCTATGGGCAAATAATCTTCAACAAAACAGGAAAAAATATACAGTGGAAAAAAGACAGTCTCTTCAATAAATGGTGCTGGGAAAACTGGACAGCTATATGTAGAAGAATGAAACTCGACCATTCTCTTACAAAAAGATAAACTCAAAATGGATAAAAGACCTCAACGTGAGACAGGAATCCATCAGAATCCTAGAGGAGAACATAGGCAGTAATCTCTTCCATATCAGCCACAGCAACTTCTTTCAAGATATGTCTCCAAAGGCAAAGGAAACAAAAGCGAAAAACTTTTGGGACTTCATCAAAATCAAAAGCTTCTGCACAGCAAAAGAAACAGTCAAGAAAACAAAGGGGCAACCCATGGAATGGGAGAAGATATTTGCAAATGACAGTACAGACAAAAGGTTGATATCCAGGATCTATAAAGAACTCCTGAAACTCAACACACACAAAACAGACAATCATATCAAAAAATGGGCAGAAGATATGAACAGACATACAAATGGCTATCAGACACATGAAAAAAATGTTCATCATCACTAGCCATCAAGGAGATTCAAATTAAAACCACATTGAGATACCACCTTGCACCAGTTAGAATGGCCAAAATTAGCAAAACAGGAGACAACATGTGTTGGACAGGATGTGGAGAAAGGAGAACCCTCTTACACTGTTGGTGGGAATGCAAGTTGGTGCAGCCACTTTGGAGAACAGTGTGGAGATTCCTCAAGAAATTAAAAATAGAGCTTCCCTATGACCCTGCAATTGCATTACTGGGTATTTACCCCAAAGATAGAGATGTAGTGAAAAGAAGGTCCATCTGTACCCCAATGTTTATAGCAGCAATGGCCATGGTCGCCAAACTGTGGAAAGAACCAAGATGCCCTTCAACGGACGAATGGATAAGGAAGATGTGGTCCATATACACTATGGAATATTATGCCTCCATCAGAAAGGATGAATACCCAACTTTTGTAGCAACATGGACGGGACTGGAAGAGATTATGCTGAGTGAAATAAGTCAAGCAGAGAGAGTCAATTATCATATGGTTTCACTTATTTGTGGAGCATAACAAATAACATGGAGGACAAGGGGAGTTAGAGAGGAGAAGGGAGTTGGGGGAAATTGGAAGGGGAGGTGAACCATGAGAGACTATGGACTCTGAAAAACAATCTGAGGGTTTTGAAGGGGTGGGGGGTGGGAGGTTGGGGGAGCCAGGTGGTGGGTATTATGGAGGGCATGGATTGTGTGGAGCACTGGGTGTGGTGCAAAAATAATGAATACTGTTATGCTGAAAATAAAAAATAAAAAATAAAAACAAAAACCAAAACAAAACCCAAACCAAAAACAAACAAACAAAAAAAGATCACTCTGGGCTGGGCAGGTTTGTCTATCATCTTCCAGCTGGGTGATTCTCTTCCCCTTGAGTTAATGTTCATCGAGGAGCTTTTGCCTGTGGATCACCAACAGCTGTGGTGCCACACAGGCTAGAGGGGCTTCCGAGAGGGTGCCAGTGACCAGTCGTCACCTCTCCCTTCGCTGGCCTTGTCTACACTGTGCTGTCTCCAGAGGTAGAGCAGGCCCAAGGGCCCGGAGGGAGGCTCCAGTCCTTGAAGTCAGCAGAGAAATGCGTCTTCCCATTCCTGGTGCTGGCCCCTAGCCTACAGGCCCCTGTCACCCAGCTGGGCTCTTCTCCCATCCACAGTGAGGACTGGATGGATCCCTCCCAGGATTTCTAGGTATTACTCTAGCTCAGCCAGAGTCTGCAAATGGAGATCAAAGGCTGATGCTTATTAAAGGGACCCCTGGTGGGGCCGTTGGCTGTCACAGCATTCATATCCCCCCCCCCCCCCCCCCCCCCCCCCGGCGAGTTTTGTTGGCTCACTGTTGGCAGCGTGCCTGCCTCTCTGCCCTTTTCTCTGGCTGTGTTTGTAGACTGGGAAAGATTTTCTGTACTCAGACTCTGCATTCAGATGCTGGCTTTACTGCCTTCTGTCTCTGTGCCTCTGGGCAAGTAAATTAGTTTTTCTGGGCTTCAGTTTCTTCAGCTATAAAATTGAGGCTATGCTGTGATCTACCTCAGAGAGCTCCTCGAAGGCATTGATAACCTTATGTCTGTGAACCACTTAACCTAGTGCCTGACACATTGTAAATGCTCAGTAAACACCTGTGATAACTGTCGTAATCATACCTATATTTGGTTGCACTTCTGTTATCTGGCAGTGTTTTCACTCTTTATCTGATTTAAATCACCCAGCATTTCTGGGAGGCAGGCATCACTGTGTCTTTTTTATATATGCAGAAGCCTAGACTCAGGAGAGTGACGTCCTGTGTCTAACATCATGCAGCTAAAACATGAGAAGGTTACTCATTCAGACTTTGGTGTGTATGAATTCCAGAGCATTGGCTCTCTTCCCTCCCCCACAGCAGGGTGGCACAGCTACCTCAGGTAGGGTCCCCATGTTGGGTCTACGCCCTTCCCCATTAGGAAGGTTTTCTGCCTGTGCACTCCTCCTAATTTGGAATCCTGCACTGCTGAGAGAACTCTTTTCCAGATTCTTGAATATAGCCTCAAGCCTGCCAACGGCCCCCCCGCCATCATCCCTAAGTAAGAGGCTCCCAAGCCCTGGCCCCCTCCCCCTTCTCTCTTCTTCCATGCTTGGTCATCCCTAAACCTGACGACCGCCCCTGTTCCCTGTTCTCTTGGCCACATGTGGGGGTTTTTCCTTCCAGAGCATCAAGGTGCCCTTATGTGCACGCTCTGGCCTCATGGTAGAAGAGGGCAGCTGGGCAGTGCAGGGCTTCCGAGAGCAGGGATGGGCCTGGGCAGCTCCATGTCTGAAGCATGTGGGAATACCTAAAGTGAGGATCACCCAGCAGGGCATCTGTTGTGGTTTTCCCTTGGGGAGGGCTAAAGGCCTTCAGAGTGAGCTCTGTTAGCTGCTTAAACAGCCATTTAAAGGTTCTGGAATGTGGAATGTGGATAAACATAACAAAGGCATCAAGACTTCTATGAACATATGAAAAATTCACGTGCAACCTTTAGACTGGGATTAATCTATCCCTGTCTCTCCCGTAGCTCATGCCTAGGATGTGCGGTTTGGGGTGCTAACAGGTGTTATAGAAGTACATGGGAAGAGGACTCTGTGGTCAGCTGTGTTTGAGACATGCGGGGTTCAACAGCTTCCTCCAGTGGAAGACTTTTTATAGCCTAGAACAGGGGAACTGCAACTCTCTAGAGAGAATGTCACTGGCAACACTTTCAGTCATGTTGGACCCTGGAGTTTTCCCTTTTATCCCACCGAGCACCCAGTGAAGCAGCTATCTGAGTGGGCTAGGAGGTGGGGGTCTGGGGCTTGATCCCCATGGCCACCAGCAGCTACGTGACCTGAATAAACCACTTTCCTGAAGGGCTGCAGCATTATCAGCTACATAATAAGGATGTGGGGCCCCTAAGTGATTTCTTTCAAATATGCCATTCTCACTGTGGGTTACACTAGAATATCTACTTCTTGCATGTATTTTTGGGGAGGTGGAGGGTTGGAAAGGGGTTAAAGAGAGGAAGGGGTCCAGTGTAACCATTCCTGTGCAAAGGCAGTCTGCTTACTATCTTTTATTATCCTATTTTTTCTTACTTGTAAACCCCCCATTTTTATCTCCCGCCCCTCTTTTTCCTGGCTTTTCCTGGCTTCTATTTTCCCTCATACCCTCCACCTATGACCGTCATGAAGTCCTGTTGGCTTAGCCTCTGAGATTTGTCCTCAGCTTACCACCTCCTCTCCCTTTCCCCTGCTGTCACTCTGGTTCCTGCCACCATCATCTCTCAGCTGGACATTGCAACAGTCTCCTAGTGGGTGTCCCACCTTCTGTCTTGCTCCCTAAAATCCATCTGCTACTCTGAAGCCAGCTTTGAACTCCTTCACTGGAAACAAAATTTATGAGATTTCTCTTTCAAATGGCTCTTTCGCAAGTATACCAATGGCTCAAGAAGGGGTTATTGGCTGGGGCATGGAAATTGGCCTTACAGGATTTCTTTATTCATTTTAAAAACTTTACCAAATGTCTGGTATATTCACCATTCCAGGTGTTGGGCATACACACAAGACAGATTGAGTCCTTACCCCTCTGGTGATTAGAGCAGTGGTTCCCAGACTTCAGTATATAACCATTCACAAGGACGGCTTGCTAAACAGAGCCTGAGCCCAACCTTCAGAGATTCTCTGGTAATGTTGGTATGGTCTCTCCAGGGACCACACTTTGAGAACCAGTGGTATAATGGAAGAGAAAGAAAAGTCCATGAGTAAATAAGTGAACTAATTGCCAGTCATAGTACATGCTCTAAAGGAAGGATAAGGGGCCAGAGAGGGATTTACTTATGGTGAGATGGACAAGGAAGTTAACTCAGGGAAGGTGGTATTTGTGGCTCTCCTATAGGAAGAGCAGGGTCTGGCAGAGAATGTTCATCAAAAAGCGAGCACATACATGACCGTGAGATGGAAGGTTGCTTGGTAAATTTTAAGAAACACAGAGGTGGCCAATGCAGCTGGAGCATGGAGAGAGAATGAGAAGGTTCAAGAGAGGTGGAGGAATAAGACCGTGTGGGACATTTCAGGCTTCAGTGAAGAGTTTATCCTGAATGCATGAGATGCTTCTGAAGGAGTTCTAGGCTAGCCGTGGAATAGAGAAGGAATGCTGGGTGCAAGACAGTAGTTGGGACAGTCACTAGGAGACTGTAGCTCTGGTCCAGAGGGGAGAAGACAATGGCTTGGACTAGAATGCAGCCATGGACGTGGGGAGGAGGAGAGGGAGGACAGGATGGGTCCCAGAGGCTCAGCCAACAGCACTGGTCACAATGTGTGCAGGTGGCTGTGAGAGAAAGTGCAGAGCTCAGGATGGCTCCTGAAGATTCCATTCAGTAGGGCACTGTAATGGGGTTTGTTTAAGAAACATCTGCTTAATATTGTATAGAATTGTCAAATCACTGTGTCATACACCTGGAACAAATGCAGTATTGTCTGTCAACTCTACTTGAGTCAAAACATAAAAGCGCTTAACAACATGGAGCCTGTAAGTAGGTATGCCTGCCCAAAAGCAAGCATGCCTTGGAGGCCCAGAGAGGGCTCCCAGCATGGTCTTCTCTTCACAGAGCCATTGCTCAGCTCCTCCATGAGAGCCACTCCCAACCTCTTCACATCACCCGCAGTTCTGCCCTACAGCTTGGAGTTCCCTTTCCTGTTGTACAATCATTTGTGTAGCCAGCTCTGTGTTATAAATGATCAGGAATTTGTCATGTGGAAGAGTAGGCATAAAACCTCATCAGGGTGGCCTGGTACAACTACAGATGACGAGGTGCTCCCCACCCCTAAGAATTGCAGTTCCAGGTGGGGTCCTGGGGGCTGTGCTATAGCTTCCAACCGTGATGCCAAAGCAGGTGAGAAAAACACTGCTTTACCTCCGCTACTCTAAGTGTTGTCCCCAGAACAAAACGTCAGCATCCTTGGGAGCGTGTTAGAAATGTGGATTCTCGGGCGCCTGGGTGGCTCAGTGGGTTAAGCTGCTGCCTTTGGCTCAGGTCATGATCTCAGGGTCCTGGGATCGAGTCCCACATCGGGCTCTCTGCTCAGCAGGGAGCCTGCTTCCTCCTCTCTCTCTCTGCCTGCCTCTCTGCCTGCTTGTGATCTCTCTGTCAAATAAATAAATAAAAATCTTTAAAAAAAAATAAAAGAAATGTGGATTCTCGGGCTCACCCCAGGACCTTCTAAATCATAATCTGCATTTTAATAAGATCCCCTGTGGTTCAGTTGCATGGAAAGGTTCAGAGAAGTCCTGTTCTTGATGGCATAGTAAAATTGACCTCCTTTTTCTCTCAGGATGAACTTTGGAGAAGTCACGGGTCTGCCTCTGGTTCTCTCCGCTTTTTATAACGCTCTTCAGTTTTCCATGTAAAGCAGCTTGGACTCTGTTTCTCCTTTTTGCTGCGCCCTGGGCAGGACCAAGCACAACTCAAGGTAAAGGGGGCACTCCTTGGCCTGGGGAAGAACTTACTGGGTTCTTTCTCTGGGTAGTGAGTGTGTTCCTGCTTGTCCCCGCTCCTCCCTGCTCCCGAGGAGACCCCTCTGCCTGCTGCAGTTTTATTGCTTTTAAAATCTATTTTATATTCCATTATGTGATTCTGCTGTCCTCCCTCTCATTCAGAGGTAGTACGTGCTCCATTCTAATCCAGGTTCAGAACATTTCATCAGATGGTCTTCGATTAAAATCCAATAAAACTTAAAAGAGGGGAAAGTCCAGAATAAAGGAGATGTCATATAACACACGAAGTCTGAATCAAATTCTGCTTTAAGCCTTCTGAACACATCTTGGAGACCACCTCTGAGGCTTGTATTAGAAGAAAACAAAACCAACAACAGCTCTGTCGCCCACCTCCTACCACACAGGCTGTTTTGTGTCTTTAGCCTTAGGAAGCAATATTGTGTATGAGGACCGCCAGGGTGTATAGTACATTGATTAGGTTCCTCTACGATAGGTGTGGGTACCAAATATTACCCTCTCTTTCTGCCTGTGTATTTGTCCGTGTGTCATCCTATGTATGTATGTACGGACGTACCTATCCATCTCTGTCATCAACCTGTCATGTGTTTTGTATCGTAACTGCAGCTGTCAAGCCCTTGGAGCCAATCTCTCCAAGCCATCTGCGCTCTGACCACCTTCCTCCTTCCCCCATCTGCTCCTGGCTGTCCCCTCTGCAGGACTCCTGCCTCCCGCCATTTCGCTCCTTCCACACTCTGCTCTTGCAGTAGGTCAAAAACAGGCCTTAGAGAGTTAGGAGAACTCTACTCAGTTTGTCCCCAACAAAGTGACTCTTACGGAAAGTGGGTTGTCAGCCGGTTTCCAATAGATAGTTTCTTGTACCATTTCTCACTTTATGTCATTAGATGCATCCAACTTATATTTACTCTCCACCCCTTCATAAATAGGCTCCCTCCCCTTCTGTGAAGAAAAGTTTCCTCCGTGTAATTCCCCTTATTTTAAAATAGCAAACAAAGCTGCAGCCAGTTACACTGTCGTGCACACCCTGACACCTTCACTCAGAATCTCCATTATTATTTTTCCGGGAAAGTTTTTGCTTTGTGCAGCACTTTTTTCCCCCTTAGGAACTTAAGGAATTGTTATAATCGCCAGGGACAAAGCATGGGCTGTGTGGTCGGAGAGACAGAGTGCAATTCATTTTGTCATTGATTTGTAGATGGTCCCTCTTCCCTGGGAAAGGAGGCTCCCTCATCCTTCCATTTTGCGCTAACACACATTAAAATGAGAGTACTGAGAGGTGGGGGAGGGGAGGAGGGGACATATGCCTGTGAATTCAATCCTACTGTTCATGTGCAATGATTCTCTGTTCAGGCTATCAGAGTGGGAGTCAGAGAAGAGAGCCAAGCTAAAGAACTCAAGTGAGTTGTTTTTGTTGTTTGTTAAACTGGAGGAGGAGAGGAACTGCAGGGAGATTGTGTATTCTCTCTTACTCAGTTTTAAATATTTCAATTATGCTTCTCCATTGGTATGGAAAATTGAGAGTTGGCTATAAAATGCTTGTAAAAATAACCGTACTTGAAGCAGTTTAATTACTTTAATGAAATGGAGACAAATATTTGTAAGTGAAGAGCATGTTCATAGATAATGCAAGTAGAGTACATGTATTATTCAGCAAATGACTTAATTAGTTTTTAATTAGTAGAAATTACAATAATTTTTCAGCATATCTTTTATTGGAATGGTTTTTAATAATAAAATAGCATGTGGGTATCCTTTGTAGAAAGCCATTTACTGTAAAGCAGGATAACAGATTTGTTGTTTCAACTAGAAAAATTCCACTTCTATTATAAGCTAATTATAGCTCAACTTGTCTTACAGTGTTCAGTGTAGTGCCTTCCGTGTGTTATCTGAAGGATGTGTGCATCCGAATATGTGAAGGAACTTGAAGATGACTTAGCTTCTAGGTTCTTTCATCCTTGCAGAAGTTCCACATTTGCCTCCATCCATGTATCCTTCCATTTATCATTTATTCTTCCATATATTTAATGTTTACAGCAGGCCAGGAATGGTACCAGATATTAGAAATTTAAAGGTTTCTAAGGCATAGGGCCTTTGAAGGGTTCAAAGTCCAAGGGCGTGTGTGTGGGGGAGGGGGCACACAGACACATAAACGAATAATTGGAATTAATTTAGTAAATGGCATCCTACACATGTGGAGAACAAAGGCAAAAGAAAAAATTAAATTCCCTTACAACTTACGGCTCATTGACAAGTCCCTGAAACAGTCAGAGTGGACTTCCTCTAGGAACTCCAGGGCCTTGAGGTTCATGTTTTAGCTTAGCATTAGCCCAACTTCCAGGATCTGGTAAGTCTCCAGAATTCTTTTGGAAACTTCCTTTATCTCTGTCTCCCAAGATCCATGTTGGCAGTCGTCATCCAAGCATATGACCCACTGATACACATCTGAAGGGTCCTCTGACTAAGGGTTTACTAGACTGTAGTAAATGACTTTTTCCTAACAACAGCTAGCCTCTCAAGGTCCTAGAAGCCTTGCTTCCAAATTCCTTAAAGACTTTGCTATCCCTAACCCCCTTCCACCTTGAAAGTATATAATCAGTCACTCCTCAGGACCCCAGTGCAGCTCTTCCTGCCCATGGATCCTATCCCTGTGCTTTAATAAAACCACCTTTTTGCACTGAAGATGTCTCAAAACTTCTTTCTTGACCATCGGCTCTGAAGCCCAAGATTTTCACATCACTACCACCAGAAATCAGTGGTTTTAAAACAAAAAGGAGGGAACAGCTGGTTCTTACTGAGGTCTTCAGAGAGTGTCACCCAGAACTGACTTTCAGGTTCTTGGAAGGACTTCCAAGCACTAAGGACTTAAAGAAGAAAAGCGGGGAGTTGTGGATATTCTTTTCTTTTTTTTTTTTTTCTAAAGATTTTTATTTATTTATTTGACAGAGAGAGATCACAAGTAGACGGAGAGGAAGGCAGAGAGAGAGAGAGAGAGAGGGAAGCAGGCTTCTCGCTGAGCAGAGAGCCCGATGCGGGACTCGATCCCAGGACCCTGAGATCATGACCTGAGCCGAAGGCAGCGGCTTAACCCACTGAGCCACCCAGGCGCCCAGTTGTGGATATTCTTGATGTATTTAGGAAACAATCAGGGATAGAAGGGAGTAGATAGAATGCATTCTTTCCAGGGCTAAAGTATGGTGCTGTGGAATGTTCTTTCAACGAATATGTTCTCTAATTGTTAAGATAATATATGCTCACTATGGAAAAATTGGAAAAAAACCAAAGAAGTATTATAAAGAATAAGATAAAAATCATATGTAATCTTACACATTTTTAGTGTTTTGGTGTTTTCTCTCTGTGCACAAACTCCACTTTAAAAATTCAGGTTTTGCTATATGAATAGTTTAATATGTTTTTTTTTTTTTCACTTCATGCATCATAAGCGTTTTCCCATGTCATTCAAAATTCCTGTAAATGTAATTTTTAATGGCCACGTAACAGTACACAGTATGCATGTTTGGATGGCCTGTAATTTATTTAAGCAGCTCTCTCTTGTTGGGCATGTTTATTGATTCCACTTATTACTGTAATAAATAATGCTATTATAAACATATTTGCACATAAATTTGCCTGCACTTCTGATGATTTCCTTAGGGTAGTTATCTAGAGTTGAAATTACTAGGTCAAAAGCTATAAAAACATTAAGACTTTTGATGCATATTATCTTAGCATTTTCACAATGGAAGAAGATAGGAGTTTTTATAATTTTTTAAAGGATTTTCTATTTATTTATTTGACTGAGGGAGAAAGAGAGAGAGAGAGAGAGAACAAGCAGAGGGAACAGCAGAGGGAGAGGGAGAAGCAGGCCCCCTGCCAAGCAGGCCCCCTGCCGAGCAGGGAGCCTGATTCAGGGCTTGATCCCAGGACCCTGGGATCATGACCTGAGCTGAAGGCAGCCACCTAACTGACTGAGCCACCCGGGTTGCCTCTATAATGTTTTTAATCTTTGCCAACTCCAAGAAAATAGTTTCTTGTTGGTGAGGTAATTTACAGTTCCTCAATTATTTTTATTTAACGCGTATTTCAAGCAGCTGTTAGTGATGGGCTGTGCAGTTTTCTCAGCCATTTGTATTTTTTTCTTGAATTGTCTAATTCTTGTCTATTTTTCTATAATGCTTTAATGTTTTCATTATCAGTCTATTATTTTATTGTTGGGTAAAACAGTCAAATCTATCAAAACTGTCCCTCCAGATTTCTTCCACTTCTTAAGGTTTTCCATATCACTGGACCTGGCATTCTCAAGGATCCTTCGGCAAGCCTGTTCCCATGTGCCGGCAGGTTTCTCAGCCCCCGCAGTGGACATGCAGCCTGTATCTGTGAACAGCGGGGTCTAGGTGATTCCCATGAAGTGTGTGTGTGTGTGTGTGTGTGTGTGTATGTGTGTATAAATGATAAAAATTATGTATAAATATTATGTTATTTGTATTACATCATTTAAAGATATATATGATAAATATATCTATGAGTTGTGATAGTGGAAAAGAGAATGAACACTTAAGATGTTCATTAGCTTTATATTGTACTATGTCACCAAAATGTTTGCATGTTTGCATCTTATAATATCTTTTTTAGAGAATGGTAAGCCTGCCTCTTGGAACCCTCATGAAAAAAGAGAATTATGATTGGAGGTCGTTACCATTGATCATGTTCGGATTATAACAGAGGAAGCTGTGATCACTCAAGGAAAAGAGAGAGGAACCAGGTCATGTCTGGAAGTTTGACTGTGGTTGTACCTAAGCAGGGAAATGTGTGTGTGTGTGTGTGTGTGTGTGTGTGTGTATGTATGTTTCTCTAGCTTGGCTCAGGCCTTTGAAATGGTTTCAAGGAGAAGTGAAATCTGATGATTTCATAATGTTATCTTAATTAGAAAACAAAGAGATTTTGTTGAAGATTGATATCTTGGCCTTTCACTCACTGCCATTAGAAAAGAATCAATTAATTTGGGGCCAACCAAGGAGAAAAGAGTTCTGATCTGTGGCCAAAAATTCTTCTAAATGCTCCAGTTCTTGTAATTTACAGCAAATATCCTCACCATTAAATTAAAATGCAAACAACAAACAAGGAAAAATATTAGAAATAACTATGGAACACCCTAAAGGGGGAGTTCCATATTCTTTCAAGATGTAGTTCTCCAATTTAGAATAACTTTGTTAAATTCTACATCTCTCCTTTCAGAAAATATTCAATAAGAAATAATTAGAAATGCAGATACAGATTAATATACACACATTTTTGTAGTATATTTATTAACATTTTTGATGAATTGACTCTTGAGATGAATAAGATTAGTGCTGAATGAACATATGACCCTCCAAATGTCTCATAGCATCACATCAAAAGAAGAAGTTCAGTAAGTTTGCTCCGAGATGGGGGAGATGGGGCAGATGGGCATCCCGCCCCCAGCACAGGCTCCTCTAAAAGCCGAGTCCAAAAAAACTGACAAATGCATGCCATCCCACTATGAACAGAGCACAGTCCTAGTAGGAAGATTACACGTAGACTCTTCTCTGCTAAATGAAGTTCTTTGGCTCAGATCCTTGACTCAAACAGAAGGATGAAAATAATTTCTCTGATGTTCTACTGACAAGAAAGAACAAGCAGATTTTGGACAAGTCGGGGATGGGATGCTGTGGTCTGGTTAAAATGATGTGTTTATTTCAGCTTGGTGGAAATGTCCTTCTCTGTCGGCGTGTTGGCCCTGGAGGACTTCAGCGATGGGCCAGCACACAGGCATGGCAGAGGGCTGCCCAGTGGTCCAGCCAGTTGTGGCTACCTCTCTAAGGCTGCATCTGTTGCTAGGGTTCCATTTATTTTTGAACTTGTGGAAGGTACAGCTTTGCTGAGAAGTCAGCTCCTTAGAAGTCATTTGAAAGTGAGTGGGACATTTACTTGACTGTCTGTTGATTCTCATACTTTGGCCTTTTCATTGTGCTCCTCTTTATAAGACCCTCGGTTCCTGTGAAGGCCTATTAACTTCTTAGCTTGCTCTGCAAGCAGCACAAACAACTTTATAACTAACTTGGCCAATAACATGAATGAACCGGTTTCCTCATCTGTAAAATGGGATAAATATATTGTCTGCCTAACTCGTGATGTTGTTTTGATAATAAAATCACGTATGTGACAGTGCTAAGAAATGTGAAATACAGTCTCAACATTGTATTTTAGCATTCATTCATAAAGATAAGCACTGAAGATGCCAGGACTAGCCTCATTTTGCATTTTGTCCTCTCTGGATAAAACAGGATTTCCCCAAAGCGGGATATTTGGTAAAAATAGCAGTCATCTCTTAGTGAGTGAAATTCTGGAGGCTTGTGATGTCTATCCAAAATTGTTTTACCGCCATAGAAAAGGCATTTTTCCTTGGTACAGAGAAGATAGAACCTTAGAAGTTCCACTTCTCCACCACAAGGTGGTGCTAGTGTATCCAGTAAAGCAGTTTACCCAGTGATAGAATCAAAAATCCTGTTTTCAACCTTAATTTATGAGAAGGATTTACAACTCATTGCCATAACTTTACCTTTCCTGAGCCATCAATTCTCTGTTTCTCTTTTAAAAATTCACTTATGAAATTACTACTTTTGTTTTTTTGAAGGATTGTTTTTGTGACAAATCCATGCCTACATTTTGAATTACTGACTCTTGCTTTCCTCAGGGGCCAGTGCTGGCCTTTCTCCAGTGAGATACTGAGGCCCAGTCTTGGGCCTCTTTGCACATGGTGTCAACCTCAGGTTCTGATTTTAAACTTTGATGCTGGAGGGCCAGTTGGGAGGAGGAGGTGAAGGTATTTTCTGTATTGCTGAGATATTGCTGTGTAGAAGGAGCTTTGGGCTATATACTGGGAGACCTCTGTGACCCATGGGCAAGTTACTTGACCTTTCTGTGCCTCAGTTTATCATCTTTAACATGGTAACAGTGGTAACAGCAATCTCTTTAGGACTGTTGTGAAGACCGAAGATGGATGATAAGGTAGTTTTTTCTCATCTGTGAAATGGGATGATGATAATACTTATCTCTTAGCATTGTAGACTAAGTAAATGAGAGAAAATATGTAAAAATTCATAAACACAATGCTTGGGACTTAGAGAGGGCTCAGTGAACCTTAGTGATTATCATTGTCATCATCATCAAGGATGTCATAGTCTGTGCATGGGCTGGGGGGTGATGGGGGGTTAGGCTGGAGGAACCCTGAGGCGCTGCTCTTTGATTTCTTGGCTCTGCGTGATTATACATAACTGTTTCTCTGTCTGTGATTAAGCTGGTCATGACTACATTTGAAGTGTTTGTCCCTTTTCTTTTCCTATTCCTTTCTTTCCCCTCTTCACTTAAAGGGAGAGTAAATTACTTCCATTTAAACTGCCCCCACCCCTCTTAGGATATGAATTCGCATTTCTGCAGGAAGAGCCAAATAAGACAGGAGACCTAGTTTTCTTCCTCGCAATGCTGTCAGGGAGCCCTGTGAGATTAGAGAGAGCTGGCCTGGAAGCCAGGGGACTTCTTGGAATTATAATTCCTTATAAATGTAATGACTAACATTCTCTGATTTGAGGATGCTTTAAAATGGGAATGGTAACATTTTTTCTTCCTACCAGACTGGTTTGTTATGAAGATAAAAATGCACGTGTACAATATTATGATAATACTGGGGTTCCAAATGTCAGTATTAAAAATAGAAGGTTGTTAGGTATCCGATGGTGCATGTGTGTGTTGGGCGAAAGAGGTCATGGTTTTAAAATGCTGACTGGACAAAATATGATTGACCTAGAAGTTTTCAGCTATAAAGTCAGGAAGCTAGGGTATTACATATTCTCTACCCTCCCTTCTCCTCACTCACACACATGTACACAACCCCCACACCCTAGTTCCAGTTTAAAATAGGACAGTTATTTGTCCCAAAGGAGTTGAAAATGGAACAAACAGTAAAATATGGGTCACTCCCAACTGTGTTTGGGATATCTGTAGTTTTGCCTTTGGGAGACCATGAACATCATTTTCTAGAGCAGAGATCAGCTCCTGGCCTCTCCTTAAGAACCTTAGGGGAACAAAACCTGCCTAGATGTGAATAGACATAAAATACAGGCAGGGAAGAAGATAAAGAGCAGATCATGGTGGGGGGGGGGGCTTTGGGTGGCTCAGTTGGGTAAGTGTTTGCTTTTGGGTTAAATCATGATCCTGGTACCCTGGGATCAAGCCCCGTGTCAGGCTCCCTGCTCAGCAGGGAACCTGCTCCTTCTCCCTCTGCTGCTCTCCCTGCTTGTATTTGCTCTCTGTCTCTCTGTCTGTCAAATAAATAAATAAAATCTTTAAAACAAAAAAGAGCAAGATCATGGAAAAGGAAGGTGGTGGGAGGAGAGGAAGGAGAGGGGGCAGAGAAAGGGCTAAAGAGGGGGTTGTACTTCATCAGGAGTCCAGACAGTTACCCCTACGTGTTCAGACGTGGGACAGAGGGAAGACTGGAAGCTTGGGAGTTAGGGAATTCAGGGCTGGAACCCCAGCTGTACTGCTGGCTGGCTCTTCTTCCCTGACTGAGGATGTAACCACTCTGATGCTCCTTTATTTCCTTAATTCTAAACTGGAGTTAATAATCTGTCTTTGCACGGTTGTAGCCAGTTTAGCAAAAACACAACGTCCGGTAATAATGTGTACGTGTGCGTTCTTGCCCAGAGTTGAAGTTGCCTGCCCACCACACCCCTCTGGAGAGTAGCCCTTCAGAGCCTTCTCTGTGGAAGCCTAGGTGAACTGTGCAGTGTTGTCATGTGCAGGGACTCCCCCCAGGGGCATCCAGCATTGTCAACAATGTGTAGTAGAATGGCTCCAAGGATGGTATTCTCTACATCCCTCTTTCAGGCCAACTTTGAACACAAAACCAACACTATTCGGGGGTGTTTTTTGAGCAGACACAAATGTATTGAATCACACTGACTATTAGTCCCCATTTTACCCTCCTGATCACAGGGACATATTGGGGAATGTTAAATATTTTGCTGAAATCAAGTCAGACTATGTTTGTAGTATCCCTAAAGTTATTTGACTTGGTAAGCATTTCTAACAAATATATTTTGTTATGACTATTTCACAATCTTTTGTTATAAAGTGTGCTCTAAATTTTCTAAGAACTGGTAAGTAATGTGTTGGTCTGTACTTTCCCAGAACTATTCTTTTTCCTTCTTTCAGAAACTCAAGAATTCTTCCATCTGCAGTCTTCTACTCCACTGTCTATTCTTCAGGATTTCATCACGCTAACGTGGAGTAGGTAACCCTGAGATACTGATGTAAATTCCTTTAGCACCTGTGATAAAATTAGTCTGGAGTTCTGCTCTGTGTGTGTGTGTGTGTGTGTTTCTTTTAACAATAAAATAATGATTTGTCTTAGTCAATTTGGGCTGCTGTAACAATACTATAGATGGAGTGGCTTAAGTAACAGAAGTTTATTTCTCGTAGTTCTGGATGCTAGGAAGTCAAGGTGCCTTTAGATTCAGTCTGTTTACAGCTTCGTAGATGACTTCCGCCTTTCTGTGTCTTTACAGGGCAAAAGAGGGTTTCATTGGGTCTCTTTTCTAAGAGCACCACTCCCATTTGGGAGGGCTCCACTGTCATGATCAAATAACCTCCCAAAGACCTCACCTTCTAATATCACAACTTCAGAGGTTAGGTTTCAATATATGAATTTTGGTGGGACACACACATTCAGTCTGTAGTGTGTTTTTATTTAGAATAGGAATAGCAATGGCTCGATTTGAGTATTGTCTTAAATATTTGAAAGTACTTCCACATGCATTGTCTCATGCTTGTTAGAGTCACTTGAGAAAATTGGTAGGACTGGTGTTACTGTCTCCATTTTGAAAACTAGGAATCCTGGGTTTTATCAGGATGTTAAATGAATTGTTTGAGATCTCACTGCCACCTGTTGGCAGAACTTGGTTCTACAAGGCATGGAGCTTCCATCTTGAATTTGACTATCTTGTTACATATGTATGTTATTTTATGTATATTACATTTGGAAGAAAGTAAGACAAGTAGACAAGAGTGTGTGTGTGTGTGTGTGTGTGTGTGTGTGTGTGTGTGTAGTGCTGTCCAGTAAAATATTCTGTGATGGAAATGATCTATGTCTGTACCATCCAGTTACAGTAGCCATTAGCCACATGTGGCTATAGAGCACTTGAAATGTGGCTAGTGTGTCTGAGGAACTGAATTTTTTTTTTTTTTTTAAATAAGCTCCATGCTGGGGCACCTGGGTGGCTCAGTGGGTTAAAGCCTCTGCCTTCGGCTCAGGTCATGATCCCAGGGTCCTGGGATCGAGCCCCACATCGGGCTCTCTGCTCAGCAGGGAACCTGCTTCCTCCTCTCTCTCTCTGCCTGTCTCGCTGCCTACCTGTGATCTCTATATGTCAAATAAATAAATAAAAATCTTTAAAAAAAAATAAAAAATAAATAAGCTCCATGCTTAGCATGGAGTTCAGTGTGGGACTTGAACTCACAACCCTGAGATCAAGACCTGGACTGAAGAGTCAGATGCAACCTACTGAGCCACCCAGGTGCCCCTGAGGAACTGAAAAAAGAATTTTTTTGGGTAAGATTTATTTATTTATTTCAGAGAGAGAGAGAAAGCACAAGCACAAGGGAGAGGGAGATAGGATCTCAAGCAGACTCCCGGCTGAGTGTAGAGCCTGATGTGGGGCTCGATCCTACACCCCTGAGATCATGACCTGAGCCGAAACCAAGAGTCAAATGCTTAACCCACTGAGCCACCCAGGTGCTCTGAGGAACTGAATTTCTAACTTTATTTAATTCTAAGTGAAATAGCCACATGTTAAAGAGGCATACCCTGGAGTAAGTGGAGCAGGAGTCCTCAGCTAGCAGTCCCTTTTTCAGAGCTAGGGGAGTTGGTAAGTCCACCCTGGGGGTAGATGATAAAGGGGCAAATCATGAATACACTGAATATTCACCCTAAAGAGACTGCATTAACCACAAGAGATTGCTTGGAAGCCCTGCAGGGGCAGGCAAATGGAAACGGGGGCTCAGGAGCATGGGGAATTAAACTCCATTTCTGCACATGTGAGTCATACTGTGTAAATTTTAATTCACTGCATGAGCAAGCCTCAGGCCCTTTGGGGCTTTTGCCCTGCTGAATTATTCTTCTAGGTCTTGCCATCCTGTGTATGAGTCTTTGGTTATGTGCTCTGCTTTCTAATTCTGCACATTGCAAAGTGTGGATCTCCACATGCGTAATTGGTGTTGTTCTGGCTCAGAAAGAACATGGAGCTCCCTGACCACCTCCCTCAGCGTCTCACAGCTGGCAGTACGGTGTGGAGAGCATGGATTTTGGTGCCAGGCTGCCCAGGTTGGGATCTCTGCTGTGCCACTTACTAGCTGCATGACCTTGAACAGGCACTGAAAGTGCTGTGTGCCTCAGTTGCCTCATCTCCAAGGTGGAGATGATTACAGGACCACCGGCTTCCTAAGGCTGGAGAGGGTATTAAATGAGTGACTGTGTTAACAGTGCCCAGCATAGTAAGCACCATATTGATGTTTGTTGTTGATATTGTTGTGGGCCCAGCCCCTCTCTTGTTTTAAGCACCACTGAGACCAAGAGATGTTTAAGGGACATCAGGCTTGCTTTCAGCAGCTGTGTAATGAGAGCTGCTGCTCCTGCTGAAGCAATGGGGTATTTAGTTCCTGGAATTGTGTCTGTGAAACCAGACCCCATGCATGGGGCCATCTCCAGCCATGGCCGGACTTTTCCAGGGCTGACCCCTATTTGTCCACTGATTGCCCATGTCAGACATTTACTGAAGATGCTCAGACCACCTGCTATACCTCTGTGGTCAAATTCTGGAAGCTTGAGGGACCACCTGGCCCACTCTGGGGGTTTGGCCCATTTCCCTGGTTCCGCTCAATTGTCTGGCCCCTCCTGCTTCTCTCATCGTGTCTCTTTTTATTCCCCATCAGGCATTGTTTTCTGTGTCATATGAGATTTATTTTTCTTTTGTAATTTTTTATTCTCATGAACTGTATTTCTTTGGGCCATAGCATTAAAACCTGTCTTTTCCCCTACATTTTGAAATTGCATTGATGTAAATTCTAGCATTAACTTCTATTTTACAATCTAGGTCTAATAGTTATTCATTCATTCATTCAACAAACTTCATCTACTTAGTGTCCCCTATGCAGGAGGCACTGTGCTTGATGCTGAAGATGCAGGGTTTTGCATATTCTAAGTCTATAGGAGGGTCTCCAAAAATGGTTGCCTAGTTGTACGGTATAGAATTAAATATACAGTCACGCTTTCCTGGGTGGCGGCTGTACCTTTAGAAAGACATACCTCGGTTCCCATAGGTGGGAAGGAAAAGGGAAGTCAAAATTCAAAGAGCTGAAGAAGGCAATGAGAGTGTCACCTGATCTTCTCTCTTGGTTCAGGGTCATTGTGCTCCGTGGCTCTACCCACTTGCCCATTGCCAAGGATGGCATAGGGTCAAGAGGAGACTAATCACTGATTTTGTCTCCAGAACTCCCAGTATTCTGCAAAATGGAAATAGCAAGCTATATCAGAACTCCCCAGGTTTGAAGATGCATTTAGAACTGTGAATTTGAATTCACACGTCTCCTCTTGTTTCACATCTAAGACACTACTTGTCCCTGGTCTAATCAGTAATTCAGGAGGAATTTACAGAGCCAAAGCACTGGGACACACACCCACAAACATGCCTTTTTGGTTTATTTGCTTTTTCAAATACAAGCAGTTTAACCTGGGCACTATTTACTAGGTACTGTCTTAGAGGAAAGAGATGTAAGGACTTATGTCAAATTTATTGGCTCAGGAAGTTCACTCCCTGCTGGAGGACACGAGGGCTTCTGTGGCCGGGGCTGAGGCCTCAAGGTTGGGGGTGGTGGCGGGTGCAAGGAAATGTACACTCTAGTTGATAGTGTGCTACCAAGACATGGCCAATGTGTGGAACTGAGCAGAGAAATGGAGAGAAGGAATAGAAATAAGAAAAACCCTGCTTGTTAATATGTATATTTTACATGGCATCTTTGAAGATGAAACTGCTGCTTACACTACTTTACTCCAATTCAGTGAGTTTTACAAGACCACAGGGGGACGAGTTCCAGTTTGAGCAAGCTGAAAATGTCTTAAAGCTGACAGAATAATGAGTATTTTTTCTTTGTTTAATATTTTTGACTGTGGTTTCTGTCATTCCTACCCACTGTACCTTTTGCTATTTTCCAGATAGTTTCATGCACTTACTAGAGGATTTAATTTCTTGTATGTATAAAAAGGAAGCCAAATAAAGGCAAGCATTTCCAGTTATTATTAAGAATTTTCTAAAATTATGTAAAATATTTGATTCTCTCTTTAGCTAGTTAATTTAAAAATGGATGGCTTTGACAGGATATTCCTTCTCTTCATTTTGTTCTAATTGTTATATTTTTATTCTGGATTGGAAACTTAAACTATGACTGGAGTTTGGCTTTCTGCTCCTGGACAGTCAGGGACAGAGGGAGAATTTTTCAGAACAAAGGGGTATCCAACTTGGATTAGATTTGCAATAGGTGAGAGGATGAGCATTTAGAAGAAAAGATTTTGTCCTGGCCCTGAGATTGACTCCTTTTTACGGAGAGCTTTATAAACATGTATATTATTGCTATTATTATTAAATTCTATAGTTTACTAATTTCCTAATACAGGTTAGGAAACAGGATTGTATGCCGGCTGCTGTGGAAACCTATCTCTGTTTCCAAAGCTATTTCTCATTTCACAACATACCTCATCCATCTTTAAACTTCAGGACTGTATGTCAGAAATTCCCAAAAAGCCTAGGTGTTTTTGCCCTTGAGATGGTAGATGTTGTGCTGACAGAAGTAATGTACCATCTCACCTTCTATAATTCACATACATGGTCACGTGATTCACTTCACTTTTTACAAGGCAGGGGTAAGGACCCAAATGTTAGAATCCATATTCTAGATTATCTGTCGCACTTTCTGTCTCCCTGGGTGCAAGATTTTGTACCTTGTATGGGTCCAGGAACATCTAACCGGGAGAGAAACGAAAAAGGTCTCTGTCCCGGCCAGACTCTGCAGACATTGTCTGTAGCTTCTGGAGCGTTCTCGCTCAGCCCTTTCCATGGACCTCCACTGCTTCCCCCATGTGCCAGTGACCTGCTGCACGTCCACTTGCTGCCTCCTGCGTGTGCATCCGTTTTTTGCCCCTGTCAAGTGTCAAGGCTTTATTTGCATCCCATCAGGTTTCATTCTGCTTCCTTCACTGTCACTGGCATTCAGGGGTGTGGCAAGGTAGATTGGGAGGAAACTGGAACTCAGCTAGGAGATTGGGACTCTCGTCTCATTGGCTTTGTGGTCTGGAGAGAGATCATCGTCTTGGTGCCCCGAGTCCCTCACTGGTAGAACGGGGGTCTGGACTTAGATGGTCGCTGCTACGGTTTGGAGATGCTGTGGCTCCAAATGTGGGGCTTGTGCAATGTGAGAGGCTTCTCTCCCCAACTTTCTGAGAAATGGAGAGGCTTATTTTGCCACTTAGAACAGTAAGTGCTAAGGATAGTCAGGGGTTTTCGATTTTAATTTTTCTTCCAACAAAAACGGAGAGAAAACTGCGTTTCTCCAAACAATTGACAGACCCCAGGGACCCTGCACTGACGTGTGCTGCCATCTGGGCTGGATGGAGCCGAGCGGAAGTGAGAAGCCCCGAAGATGTGGTGAGGCGCGCTGCTGCCCGAAGCCACAGGATCGTCAGAGACACCCCAAAGCACTGGTTCTAAAGCTCCAACTTGGTTAGCAAAAAGGAAAAGCTGGGAGACAGGGCAAACTCTAGGGGGAATTTTTTTGCCATTTTCTATAAAAGCTCTGAGGAGCAGAGTTCTATTTTTCACCCAGAGGACAGCAGAAAGACTGAGCAATAAATGCTTTGGGTGTAATAAATGCATAAATATGGCACAAGAATTCTATATAAAATGCTGACAATTTCTCCTTCAGGTTGTGGTCTTGATTTGGATTTTTGTCATTCATTCTCCCCTCTCTTCTCTCTGATTCTTCTGGGAGATGGTGAGAATGCCCTCTTTTCTAAGCCTTTTGCCTTATAAGTTTTTACAGGTCTCTGCCTTGAATCCCAATTTCAATAACTTATCTCCTTTTTGCTTCCTGCCTGGTTCTCTTATTTTCTCCACCACTAAGTCCTGATTTGCTCCCACCTCAGCCCTAGTGGAGATGGTAGTCCTCACCTGGAATGCCATTCTCAGCGTCTAGTCTCATTAAAAATAAGTTAAGGGATTAACTTTATTATCATTTCAAAGGTGTTCTGAATGTCTGCCATAATGGATCTCACGTATCAGTCATACCAAATGGGGATAGCTTGTTTCTCTTTATTGAATATTGGTGTCTGATGGAATCCAAAGAATAAACAGTGTTTGGAGGTAATAATAATGCTTTATATAGAGGGGCGCCTGGGTGGCTCAGTGGATTAAAGCCTCTGCCTTTGGCTCAGGTGATGATCTTAGGGTCCTGGGATCGAGTTCCACGTTGGGCTCGCTGCTCAGCGGGGAGCCTGCTTCCTCCTCTCTCTCTGCCTACTTGTGATCTCTGTCAAATGAATAAATAAAATCTTTAAAAAAAATAATGCTTTACATACATAGAAAAGATCTCAAGGGGGCAGTTTCATCATTTGTTTGTTTATATTATGCCTTCTTCCAAAATAATTTCAGGTGGTTTTCAGTAAGGCTCATGTGTATGTGTGTGTGTGTGTGTCTATATATATATACACATAGACACACACACAAATGTTAGTGCTTTTTGGACTTTCCTAGTGAAGTGGTCCTAAGGGCAGGGGAGAGTAAATGGGCAGTATCCTCGGGAGGCTTGGGGAAGAACCCAGAATGATCAAATTGGGCCTTCCAATTCAGAATATATCTGTGTTTATATTAATATTAAGAATTCAAAATAACCTAACTTTGATTAAACTGGGGTCTCCAGACATACAAGCCACATTTGGGGATACTTATGTTACAGTGTGAGAAGCATAGCAACAAGACTTTCAGTATGTATAAAAGAATAGGAGTCAGTTACTTAAAAGGAAGTAGACAGGGGCACCTGGCTGGCTTAGTCCGTGGAGTAGGTGATTCTTAATCCTGGGGTTGTGAGTTTGAACCCCACATTGGCTGGAGATATTACTTAAAAGCAAAATCTAAAAAAAAAAGTGTAGATAAAATTTCTAAGAACAAAACTAGCTTCTGAGTTCTGTAGCAGCAAGGACAAAAGGGGAAATCACAAATACACATTTAAATAAACCAGGCGTAGGAATGCCTGTGTGGCTCATTCAGTTATGGTTAAGAGTCTGCCTTTGGCTCAGGTCATGATCCTGGGTCGTGGGATAGGGCCACACGTCAGGCTATCTGCTCAGTGGGGAATCTCTCTCCCACTGCCCTCTCTCTTGCATGTGTTCTCTCTCTCTCTCTTTCTCAAATAAATAAAATCTTTAAAAAAATACATCAAGACTAAGACTTTTGGGGGAAAATTTATTTTCTTTTTTATTGAAATATAATCAAGGAAAAACATTGTCCAGCCCGTCAGTGTAGATTAGTTATTATTCTTTATAATCAATGACTCTGCATACCTGTTGACTACATATATGCTTTTTGCCCCAAGTATGAAAAGTTGTCTGTTTATGTTCATTTCCTGAGTTTGTTCTAGTGGTTTTCAAACTTTCTTGCCCATTAGAAACAGTGGGGGAGTTACAAAAAAATTCACACGCCTACGCTGCACTGATGCCAGTTCAATCAGAATCTTGGAAGTGGGGGAGGGTGTGAGAACCGGACCTCGCCATTTTGTTTCTTAAAGTTTCCTAGGAGCCTCTGATGTGGAGCCAGGTTTGAGATCCAGTAATAGATATCAGGGGTTCTCAAAGTGGAGTGAGTTAGGAGTATCACCTGCAAGGCTTGTTAGAACAGATTCTAGGCTTCAGCCCTGGATTTGCCCAGTAACTGGAGAATGTGCATTTCTAGTAAGAAACATTGGTGCTACTGGTTTGAGGATTACACTCTGAGAACTCTTGTTCTAGAGTTTTCATGCATGTTAATACTGTCAGATTGGGTGGGATGGAAATCTTCGAGCTCCAAAGGTGATTTTGGGTTAATTTGGTAAAACCAGATGATTTCCCAGGGCTCGAGAAATCCTTGATGAACTACACCCTTTTACTATAGTTTCCATATTTGAATCTGACTGACAGCATGTTTAGTTCCTATTGGATTTAGCCCAGGTCCTGGAGACTTGGCCACTCTGTCTTGCCTGTGGGTTAACACCATTTCATAAATGCAAATTAGGAAAGAATGCCCACCGTGTTGCCTAATACAAGCGTCCTATGAGGCATCACGGTGTGCTGTTAATGTTGTCTCATGACACTCAGTGTTTGGTGGTTGCCGTGGATGCTGTGAGGTGGTGGAGGCCTTCAGGATAAACGTCTTTTCTTTAGGAGGGTTGTAGCTTTTTCTTTACTAGGCTTAACTGTGCCCAGCCTGGTCATCTCTTGCTTTGGCTCAGGGAGCAATTTCTTTTTCTTCTCTTATAAATATAATCTGCACAACTCTTTTAGCTGTTCTCATCCCATTTAAAGGTCAGTAGGTAGGGCGCCTGGGTGGCTCAGTGGGTTAAGCCACTGCCTTCCGCTCAGGTCATGATCTCAGGGTCCTGGGATCGAGTCCCGCATCGGGCTCTCTGCTCAGCAGGGATCCTGCTTCCCTCTCTCTCTCTCTCTCTCTCTCTGCCTGCCTCTCTGTCTACTTGTGATCTCTCTCTGTCAAATAAATAAATAAAATCTTAATAAAAAAAAAAAAGGTCAGTCGGTAGCTCCTGTTGATGGTGTCCTGCAGAGGCTTCAGTATGGGCATCCTCACCATGCATTTGAGCTTGTGAGAACACAAGAAAACTGGAAATGTGGAGGCCCTACTCATACTTACCTCCCAGCATCAAAACAAGAGCTAGGCTGGATCCATCGTCTGGCTGCTTCTGCAAAAACAGCAGCGAGTAAGACAAAATTCACGTGTTTGTTCCTGCAGCTCCCAGTGGCAACTTCCATTTAATCTTTTTGCTTCTTTTTACATCTTTTAATTATAAAAACAAACAGCTCAGCTTGCCTCTCTCTCCATCCCCCCACCTTCTGTGAGGTGCCATTAATGTGATGGTTTTCAGTTTGCCATTCAGTTCCTCTGAAGTTCTAGATCTCCCTTTAATTAATCTGCCCTAGGTGTGGGTTCCCAGGTGGCCCGGTGGTGAGGTTGAGTCCCAGAGGTAATGGTGCATTTATTTTACTCAATTTTGTCCTTATAAAAACAACAGCATTTTGTGCTGAATTTATCACTGTGTTCATTTATTAAACCTTGTATGAATGAAGAATATATAAGTAGAGTAACACTTAAACACAAAACCCAGGTGTAGTGAGGAGTTTTGCTTATTAACTGCATGTAGTGGTTAATATCCATTAAAAAAATCTGTAACTTTAGTGCAATTGCAGGGTCATAGGGAAGCTCTATTTTTAATTTCTTGAGGAATCTCCACACTGTTCTCCAAAGTGGCTGCACCAACTTGCATTCCCACCAACAGTGTAAGAGGGTTCTCCTTTCTCCACATCCTCTCCAACACATGTTGTTTTCCATCTTGCTAATTTTGGCCATTCTAACTGGTATTTACCCCAAAGATTCAGATGTAGTGAAAAGAAGGGCCATCTGTACCCCAATGTTCATAGCAGCAATGGCCACGGTCGCCAAACTGGAAAGAACCAAGATGCCCTTCAACAGACGAATGGATAAGGAAGATGTGGTCCATATATACTGTGGAGTATTATGCCTCCATCAGAAAGGATGAATACCCAACTTTTGTAGCAACATGGACGGGTCTGGAAGAGATTATGCTGAGTGAAATAAGTCAAGCAGAGAGAGTCAATTATCATATGGTTTCACTTATTTGTGGAGCATAACAAATAACATGGAGGACCAGGGGAGATGGAGAGGAGAAGGAATTGAGGGAAATTGGAAGGGGAGGTGAACCATGAAAGACTATGGACTCTGAAGAACAATCTGAGGGTTTTGAAGGGGTGGGGGGTGGGAGGTTGGGGGAGCCGGGTGGTGGGTATTATGGAGGGCACGTATTGCATAGAGCACTGGGTGTGGTGCAAAAACAATGAATACTGTTACGCTGAAAAGAAATAAAAAAATTAAAAAAAAAAAAACCTGGTGATTCACAGACCTGTACCCCTGGGGCTAATAATACATTATATGTTTATAAAAAAAAATAAAAAAATTTTAAAGCAAAAAAAAAAATCTGTAACTTTAAAGAAGGAATGCTATCACTTTTGAATTTCTGACATCAGCAGTCCCTTTAAATTCCTAAGTGTCCTCAGGCTGTAGGTGTCCCAGCTCTTTACCAGGACTGTCATCAGGCTTAACCTGTCCCCTCAGTTAACCAAGGAAGTTCTCTTCCAGCAGTTTTAACTTCCTTCTCAGATGCCCACCTTTACTTTCTTGCAGTTTCCAGGAAAAGGAAAAAAAAGATCCTAATTATGCACACTAGCTCCATTTACCTGCTCCACTTCACCATGATTGTACTTTCCTGATTAGGAGAAAATTTGCTTTCTCTGACTGCTTCCTTAGATTTAGCTCTCTGCCCTTTCCAGCCGAAGAGAGTCCTCTAATTTACACTGAATACATGCGTTTAGTCATTACCACTTAATGTTACAACTTCTCATTGAGAATCTGTTCTGGAGTTCTTCTGTCTGGCTCCTCGTACAACTTGGCTTCTTTTAAGGGGCTTCACTGAAGGGTGAGCAAATGTCAAAGCTCAATACACAATATAATTATTCAGATAGGAGTGGGAATGATGTTTTTGCCAGGAAGGGAGGTGGTCCTCTTGCCTCTGCATCATGTCCCCCCACCGCCCCTGGCTGCCCCATGAAGGGCAATCATGGGAGTGCCACGTGAATGCCTGGAGGTTGACAGTGAAGCAGCTACTGAAGGAGCAGGTCATGGCCTTGGTTCCAGCGTGCCTTGCATCGGCAAGCTGCTTAACTCTTTGGGAAAATCATGTATAAACCTAATAGAAACTTTTTGAACTGACCTCTGTTAACTAAGTTCCTTGGAATAATAGAGCTCTCTCCTCTGTAAAACATGGGACACTGTCTGGAGTCATGGCAGGGTAGATGTTCTAATACACCAACCACTTCTGCTCCCATACATGACTTCTTCATGTCTGCCTTGGAGATGCAGAGTTGGCTGCATTGGTCACAAACTTGTATATGCCATTTGTTTTTTATTATCATAATTATATAATTTTGTTAACTATTACATAAGTAGATGGGGCATTAATGCAAGAAGAAAGTGTTTCTATGGAAGCTAAGCTTCTTTAGAAAGATTTGATAAAACACATTGCTAAGGAGAATTGTAATCAAATTAGGGATGGGCAGAACATCTGCATGAGATTATAAAAATATCATAGACGTTGAGGAGAATTCGGCATTTAGATTGTTTTGTCTCCTCCAAAGAAATTAGATGCTGTATCATGGATGTGCTTTATGCAAGAAAGACAATAGAGAACTCCGTTCAGCAGACTGGTGGTAGACTATGCTGCCTTAGCTCCACAGTAATACATTGGTGAATACATATACATATATAGGTTCAAGTTTTAATAAAATGTTTAAGGAACTTTAGCTGATTTTTCTAATAAACCAAACAACTGTCAGTCCCTATCACATTCACTGTTTATGCAACCAAGTGTGAACTCAGTGGTCATGCTCTGTGGGAATTGCAGGACATTGTCCCAGAGCTCCATACTTGGCCCTGTGGATTTTGAGAATTCTTAGGGACTTATATGTTCATGGCCCCTCTGGCTCTAAACTTCAAGTTCTCTGAATTTCTGTTTTTGCGTCAACACTTATCCTTTATGTGTTCTCTGTATCTTAGCTCTGGCTGTGAAACTCAGGTTTCCTTAATTTCTCTTAAAAAAAAAATCCTACATAAAGCATTTACATGTGTAATAGACTTGACTAAAGTGGGGGAAAGGGAGGACAGGGCAAAGTTTTACATTTTAGACATAAAAATAATTTCAGATTAGAAATCATCTATCTTTGTTCTTGAAAGTCCTAAGGTCACCCTATAATTGGGGATTTGGCTGTTAATCCCACACAGTGCCTCAGCCACACATCAGTTGCCTGGTTTCTTCTGATGGCTCATTTCTCTTCTCTCTTCTGGCTCTTCTCTCCATTTCTTTTCATGTCAAATGCAGAGCTGTTTGGCCAATGCTTTGCAGCATCATTTCCTGTTAATCCTTACTCCTCAAGAAGAACTCTGGTGTTCACAGATAAAATATTTTTCATCCCATCCATTACATATACTCTTCAAATTTGGTTAAACTCAAATAGCTAGTTCTTTCCCACCTTAGGGGAGTGTGTTACTCACTGAAGCCAAGTGTGTTCTTTACTGGTCATCAGCATTTGCTGTTCTGTGTACCTCACTCACTGTAAGTTCAGTTTTTTCCATCTATGAAATGGAGAATATTATTACCTGCTAAGGGACACGTGAGAAAAGGAGACAGCAAAGCATTTTGGAGGGGATTTAGCCAAAGAAATGTCAGGTTTATTGTAATCACTGTTAATATATACTTTTAATGACATTAAGCATCAGAAGTTATAGAGTTATAGAGGAGTGGCAAATGCTACCATGCCTGGTAGCTTTTCTGGGTTTGGGCCTCTGAACATCTCACCCAGTGCGCTTTATTCTTGTTCCTTGACTCTAAACCTGGTCATCATAACTCTACCAGTAACCCTGGATCCTGACCTTCCGCCTCTTTATTATTTCTGTCTTGGACCTCTACTCTGCAAATTCATCCAATCACCCTGAATTGTATGTCCTTGAGTTGAGTTATTGTGATGCTGATAAATGAGAACTAAATTGAAGCCATCAGCCTCATTTTCCTTACCTATTTCCAGACGTGGAAGTTAATGGGCTTGGATTGGCTGCTAACACGAGTCTCATCAAAGACCATTTTCCCTAAGGGCATTAACTGCAATTTATTGATTGGGTGGAGGCCTGAGGCATTTGGGTTGTGGATTTGTCTTATGGCCTACGAAGAAAATGGGTGGGAGCCGAAATCCAAGCCTGCCACCCGAGTTTGTCAAATTGAACAGAAACACTGTGTCTGGAGATTCAGAAGCCAGATAGGCTGACAAAACGAGAAGTTAAACAATGTCTCACCTATTACAAAGAGGTAAGCAGCTCTTTCTTTCCTTTGAGAATAGAAATATGGACTTGTTTTCTATGTGCTAAATTGTGTTGCTTTGCTAGAGGAATATGTCTATTTATTCTTCATTGTCTCCTGTAGTCAGTCAGTGATGGCGACTTGGATCGTCTGTGCCTGCTCTTTCTACTTCCTCTCCTCTTTTGAATCCATTTCACTGAGACTTTTTACCTCCACCACTGCAGTCAAACTACTCTTACGGTGACCACCAATGGCCTCCTCATTACAAAAAACAGATGACAAATTTCATTTCTGATTTGCATTTGCATTAGCACAGCATTTGATATGCCGGGTTCTACTCTTCCCCTTGAAAAAGCTTCTTCCCTTGGGTTCCAGGATCTTATATTCTTCCGGTTTCTTCATACCTCAGTGGCTGCTCCCCCTCAGTCCCTTTGCTTGGTGCATTCTGACCTTCTTGATCTCTAAATATTGGGTCCTCTAGGGTTCAGTCCTTAAGATATTTTCCCCATATTGTCTACAGTCATGCCCAACCAAACTCCTGGATTTAAATACCATCTGTCTGCTAAAGACTCCCAAATTTATATCTCTGACCTGAAACCCTTCCTTAGATATGAAATATGTATGGTTATTGCTTACTCAGCTTTCCACTTAAATTTCTAATAGGTGTGTTGAAAAATTAATACGTCTCATACTGAACTTCTGTTCTCCCCCAAAACATCCTTCTCTTAGTCTGTCTTTATTAGTAAAGCAGTCCTCCCTTCCAGTTTCTTGGGCTGAAATCCTTGAAGTCATCTTAATTTATCTTTTTATCTCATATTCTACTTTCAGTGTATCAGTATAGCTTATTGGTTTATCTTCAAAATATTTGAAGATCCAGAATATGACCATATACTGTTACCCCGGTCCCAAATACCATCCTCTGTCACCTGGTTTATTGCCATGTCCTTCTTGAATGGTCTCCCTGCTTCTCTGCCTTGGCACCCCCTAATGGTGTTTCAACATAGTAGCCAAGTGATCCTTTAAAAAACAAAGTCAGATTATGTTACTCAGAACCTTGAATTTCACTTAGAGTAATAGCCAGAGTCCTTACAAAGCTTCCTAGAAGGCTTTTAATACCCTTTCCTTCCTAATGGTCTCCTTCACTCTCACTATGTGCTGTTAGTGGACACACTAGCTTCCAGTGCTCTAGCCACATTCCTTCCTTGTGAGACTTTCACTTGAAAATCTCTCTTTCAAAAACTGACCTTTTGTCACTGCATTCTGGTATCTTTGAACACTTACTATGGACATGGCATTGTGCCTTTCCACCTCCAACTTCCTTTGTTGGAAATTAACTATATTTGTTTCTGTGTGTTTTTAGGACTTCTGTATTTTAATGACATAAGTTTATTCCAGAATTATGGTCTCTTCTCAGGGGGTAAATGTAGATCAATTAAATCCACAATCATTGGGAGCCACAAGTAGTGGCAGCTAAGTACCAAGCAGGCTCATTTGGCAAAGTCAATCTCGGAAGGCACATTAAGGGAAACCCAAAACTAGAGAAGCTATTGAGTAGAATGTGTCTCTGGTTACTGGGTTGAAGGAAAGGATTCTGTGCCCATCCCTTCTTTGTTTTTTCTAGGCATGCAGCTGACTGGCTGCTTCTATCTACAGCAGTACCCCGAACCACTTCTCAACCTATTAAAGGGTGATAACATATTATTTAAATATCTCTTACCCTGCTTTCAAAAGTGACACATTTAAAATACACTTGAAAGATAAGTGAATTATTCATTTACCAAAGAGCAGACTTTTACCAAAATAGTTCAGGATAAAAAAGCAGCATATGAGATTATCTGATTGTCACCTACTTGCATTCTAACAACCATATGTACTCTCCCATTCACTTTCGATATTTTCAGTCCTCAGGCTGAAAGGTCTCAAACAGAATTTTGAGATTTGAGAATTCCAAGGTTTTTGATTATATCTACACCTACTGGTGATCCAACTGCTGATGGTTCCATATCAGGAAACCTAAGGAGAAGAACTTTACATGTTTGTACTTTCTGAAATTTTGATTAAGTAAAAATTCAGTTATTTAGAATTTGCAAACTACAGATTAAGGTATGTGCTTTATTACAGCTTGCATGCCCTGTTTTTCTCTCTTATTCCAATTTTTTATCCTTCTGTTTGGAACATTGCCTTAGATGCTTCATTAGTTTAGTGTTAGAGAACACTAGGCAGTCAGTCAAAATTGAAGTATTTTGAATGAGAGCTCCTAATTCTTCAGATGTAAAATCAGAGTCTTAAGTTTGGAAAGAACCTAAAAGTTTCATCTAGTGCTTCTCACCTGTAGTTGCACATTAGAACCATCTGGAGAGTGTCTTAAAATACTGATGCCCTGGGCCAACTGAAACCAAGTTTCTGGGGATTGTGTCTAGGCATCTGTATTAAAACAAAAATAAAAACTGAACCCTAAGTGGTTTTACTGTGTCGCCAGGATTAAGAACCATGATGTAGGTAAACCTACTTGATGCTTAAATCTCCTCTGCATCATTGTCACTGTCCCAGACTTGGATGGTCTCTGTGAGATTCCTCCAAGGAAGGAGTTCTTAGTCTGTCCAAGAACAGCTCTATAGGAAATTCTTCCTTACATTGACATAAAGCTGTCTCCTTATACCTTATATCCATTGTTCCTGATTCTGTTATTTGGGATCACAAAGAACAAATTTCTCCTCAACAAATTTCTCACATGGCAATTCTTTGAAAATTTGAAGGCAATTATCATTCACTTTATAACTGAGTATTTATTGAGTACTTCTTGCAGGCCCAGACGTGCCCTGGGTCCTCAGCACAAATAAAATACAGTCATTGCACCCATGATGCTCACAGTTAAGTGGGGGAAGATGAAGAAACCAATGACATCGGTACAGCTCAATAATGCGTGGTTACCTTACCATCTCCCAACCCTGTATACCACCCCATCTTACTCTTCTATAACCAGAATTAGCCTCAATTCCTTGAACTTGTCTGCAGATGATGTTGTTTTGAGGCTTTGTACCGAGGCTGTCTACTGAGGTTTAAGCTTACTTTAGGTTGTCTCTATCCTTAATCAAGTATCAAGCCTTAATCAAGGCTTCAAAGGCTGGATTACAGGAGTCCATGTGGCGTGAATATACTGAGAGACAGGGCCTGCCGTCTACTTCCTTCTCTTTCTAGATGATATGCCACTGGCTTATTATGAAGTTACAGACAGTTAAAGCAATTAATACTTCTTCATATGTCCAGAGATACTTATAATGAGTATATCTATCCTTTGGGTGGATAGGAAGGTAAGGGTAAGGCAAGGCCGATGATATCAAAGCAAGGAGCTGGAGGAGTTTAAATTAACATTCCCCTCTCTTGTCTACATTTTCCCTGGGCTTAGTCATGGGTCCTTAAAGTCACGTGAACATTCCAGCAATTGAACACGTCTTTCACTGGTCCGAAAGGGCTGTGAATGGGCTTCTCCAGAGGTGGGTACATTTCCCAACTGAACTAGAGCTAAAAGGGAGCAACAGTTCAGTGACACTCTTTCCTGTTACTGGATTTTTATCTATCTGCTGATCAATACTGGAAGAAAGTAGCTTCTCAAGTGGCCTTCTAGATGCAAACTGGTCAATCACATTTTTTTTTTTTTTTGGCTCTCTTTTTTTCTGTGCTCAAAGCTAAATGGTAGAGTATCTTATCTTATGGTTTAATGGGAATTTTCAATTAGTGACCTCTGATCTTTATCTGACTCATTTTTTTTATACTTTAGGGTGTCCAGGCTGTTCTGGTCCAGTAGAAACCTACATCAACTGACGTTTTGTGTTTGCCCCAAACTGCTCTCCCTTTATGCTTCTTGAGAAGGAATGCTGCTGAATATTTGGATTTTTGCATTCACATTTAATGAAATGTTTCACAGATATTTATAACACAACAGATTCTGTTCTGCTGAAATCCAAGTGGGTACACTGAAGATGGATTAAAGGCATAATATCACCATCAGGATCAGTAAACACTCATCGAGAATGTGTGACATGATTGGTTCAGATTAGAACCAATTTGGGTTCTAATTTGGGAGAGAATCCCTGGGGAGGATTTAGGCAAGGCTTCTTCACTGTGGGTGTTTTCTTTGGCACCTCTTCATTACGTAAGAACCAGAACAACCTATTGAAGATGCTAGGGTTGTTTGCAGATGTACATATGGGAGGTGTTTAAAACAGGCTTTTATCACCTGCCTGGTTCTTTAACCCATCCTCCAAGAAAACGTTTCAACTACTCAGCTCTTCAAGGAGCAGACTTGTGGCACTACCAGTGGCCTGTTTAATCTTCATCATTTTTGCCTTCTCTGCAGCATTTGACTTGATTGGTAATTCAGATCTAGAAACAAAATCGCTCCCTAGTGCTCTCTGTTTCACTGCACCATTCTGGATGGTCTTGTCTTTCTGGTCTATCTCTCACTTGCCCTCCCACCCTCTAAACTTGGGCCTTCTTTGAGACTTAATATTTAATTCTCTGATATTATATGCACTTTTTCATTTGGATTTCTCATGATTTAACTACTGCTTGAATTATTATATCTTCCAAGACTTTATTTTCAGCGCTAGAGTAGAACATACATTATCAATTACCTGTTGAAATCAAATGTCATTGTTGGAACACCTGGGTGTGTCAGTGAGCTAAGCATCTCCCTTTGGCTCAGGTCATGGTCACAGGGTCCTGGGATCAATTTCTGCATCAGTCTCCTTGCTCAGCAGGGTGCTTGCTTCTCTCTCTGCCTGCTGCATGTGTGCAATCTCTCTCTCTCTCTGATAAATGAATAACTAAAATCTTAAAAAAAAATCAAACGTCATTGTAATTTTATTTTTATCTCTACATTAATCCACTTGTATTGCTGCTGTTGACTGTAAGTAGTACTTGAAATCAAACATTTCATTTTGCCCCCCTTTTTTAGTGACCCTATTTCTTCAGTGGTACTTCTATTTTCCCAGTTATGCAAGCATATTGGCTTTTTTTCCCTAGAAAATGTGAGTATCTATTATATATCAGTCACTTTTCTAGGTGCTGGGTACGTTATGGACTAAAACATGGTCCTTGCCTTAGTGGAGTTTGTATCGCAGTGAGGGAGTTAGACATTAATCAAGTAATCACAAAAACAGACCCTACTACATGTATGAGAAGAACGACAAAGGAGAAGTACAGGAAGCCATGAGAGTGTAGGACAAGAGACTCAGCTTATGCAAGGAGGGAAGGGAAGTCTTCTTTACAGAAGTGATGTTTGATCTAAGATCTGGATGATGAGTCAGAAATGGAAAGGGACATCCCAGGCATAAAAACCAGCATTCCTGAAATTTGGGAGTGGGGGCGCCAGAGGAGACGGCAAGTCCAAGCAACATAGAAAGCAGTGTAGGTCGACAACAACATGGAAGGGAGAGTGGCAAGAGATGAGGCTGAGTCAGTTCATGAAGGGCCCTGAGGCCATGTTAAGGATTTTGGTGTTTATCTTAAGAACTGTTAACAGTATACTAAGTAAGGGAATAGCACAATCACACTTGTCTATTTACTGTGGTCCATTGGGGTAGAATGGATTGGCAGGAAATGGGCAAACATGGATGTCGGGCCACCGGTCAGGCGGTCATTGCAGGATGGAGATAAGGTCAAGGCTGGTGGGTACAGAGATGGAGAGAAAATCTGGCTTTCGGATACAGATAAAAACCTCAGAGCCCCTGTGTCTGAATATACTTCCTAGTTAACCAGCCGGCGTGTTCTCTTACATTGTCCCGTATCATAATACCCTCTGCATCTGTGTTTTCCTTTCCACTCCCTTTCTTGCCACAGAATTCCAGAGCTATGAACTCATGTCCGAGTTACAGCCATATCCTGTTAGGGGGTTGTTTGCTGAGAACTGTTCTTATGCTCCTCAGTTCCCGACTTTAAGCAGGGTTTAAAGGTCTGAGTAACCTGTTCCCATCCCGGGACCTATGTCGGCTATGCCAAGACTGGCTTCTTCTAGGACAAAACCTGTGGATTGGTGTGTCTAATAAGGCCACAGTTCCAAACAGGAATACAGGTACTTTGAAAACATACAGATTTCTAGGCTCACTACCCGGAGGTTTTGATTCAGCAATTTTGGGGTGGAACCCAGGAATCTGTGTTTTATGTAGCTCAGATGTCTAAGGATCAGGCAGGTTTGGTTTGCTCTAAGGCCCCACTTATCTGCATTTCACTTTGTATTGAGAGAGCAATCATTTTCCAGGGCTAGGCTCTGTTTTCTCTGGGATATCTTCCCCAATCTCCTTCCTCCCCTAACTAAAACGACCTTTCACACTTAAATCTTTATTTGACTCTAAAGCCTTCTGTTTTGTGGTTTTTTTCCTCCCACTGGGGAATCTCTGCTGTCTTCTCAGCAGGCGTAGCCACCTGTGAAGGGACGTGCCATGCCATAGAGGACTGTTCCCTGGATGGCTGAGTGACAGGGAGGGTTTCCTGAGATTCATTTTGAAGCAAACCCTATATTTGCAAAGATGAGGTATTGGATAGAGCAAGAGAGGAAACTTAGTAGCAAGAAAATAATCTATTTGAGAATACAGCCCTGTTTGATGTATCTGTCAATTAGATTTGCTTCCTTTTGGTCTTTAGATAAAAAAAAATCTCAAATAAACATGACTGTGGTGCATCTGTTTTAATGCTTCTAATCTTCTGACTATTAGAGCAAAAAATTAATATCTTCCTTCCTCGGTAACACCGAAAACTTAGATACCAGTGGAAGGAGGGAAATGAAGAACAGACACAGTTTATCTCTGGGTGGAGGACTATGTGTGTGTGTGTGTGTGTTTATATTCACATACATATATGATTAGCATCAATTTCATATTTTTATGGTAGTGTAGCAATAGATCATATTAGATAGGTAAAGAAAATATCAAAATTGGATCCCTGACCTAATATACTTAACTTTATATGCACAGTGAATTATCAGATATCTATAAGCCAAAGAAATAATGTGAAGGGAAATTTACTTGGTGTCCAAATATGGATTCATTACTATTTAAGATCTCGAATGTCTATTCTTAGAACCACAGGTCCTTTAATTTCGTCTATAGTCTGTATACTGCCAAGTGATTGTTGAGCTATGGCAGGTAGCAAGAGAACATGTATTTGCATTCCCTAGAATTGAGTCACTGAAACCCGAATGAAGAACACAGATGAATTATAAATTTAAATTGTGTGTGTGTGTGTTGAAAGAGGGAAGGAGGTGAAACTGGGAGGAGGCGGGAGAATGACTTGCTTCCACTCATAGCACAGAGAAAGATATATCAACACAGAAGATTAAAAAATGCAAAAACCTTTTCCTATTCGCCTCGCTTCCTTGTGATGTCTTTGAATGTGTTTGGCAGCAGTGGGCCATGTCAGGCCACCTGTGCAGTCAGCAAATTGCTCACGGTATTTAAAGGGCTCCTTTATTAATCTCCTCTAGCAGACTTTTAGGAAATTGGACGCTTGCTTTGGAATGTCCACTGTATTTTTACATTTCTTGAGGTGTTATTACGTTTTTATCATATCTTCTTTATTTTAGGGTGCGGGAGGGTTTTCTTTGTCCCTGCAGTGGATAATAAGCCTCTTTCTTAGGGAAAACTGTCTTCCTTACGCTGCTATCATTTTGAATGCCACATGCAAGGGGGAGTCTGTGGTCTTGAAGTTCCGAGACACCAGTCACATTCTTGTGTGGGCAGGAAGAGATTCACATGGACTATGTTGAGTGGCACCCCTTGTAGCTGTGTGACAGGGTGGTAGGTACTCAATAAAAATAGAAATTAATGAATAAGCAACTGACTGAATGCCTTTCTTTTCATTTCTCAGGGAGTTTAGTGGAGCTAATGTTGAGTCCAGGTGAAAGAGAAATACATAGACCCTGGAGTAAGAGAGACTTGGGTTCCATCCTGGCTCCCTTGTTTACTTACAGTGTGACTGGGGCAAAACTACTTACTTTCTTTGAATCTTAATTTGCCTATCTGTAAAATAGGTAGAGGGAATCTACTTGGCAGAGTTATAAAGAGAATGATGTGTGACATATAGAAAAAGCATAATATAGTCCCTGGCATAGGGTAGGTATTGCACATTAATAGCGATAATCCCAATTCTTTGTTTTTCAATCTAATGTTAGTTATGCTGGTAGCAGTGAGTGGAGAAAGCAAAACCTGGATATAGGACCCAGCAGGAACTGGTCTCTCCTAAAGGCAGGGCTTGGGTCTCTCATGTGTAGCTCTCAGTCTGTGCCTATCCTAGGGATAGACATTGCCTGAATTAGCTTGCAATCTATTTATTTGTTGAAACAAAGCAGTTAGTTGAGAATTCCTGATTCTACCTTGTGCAACGAGAAGGACTTGCATTTTATCAGACACTAGCCTTGCCCTATGATTACACAGCCAACTAGAAAGAGGACACGGCGGGGTGCTGATGTTAAATTCTTGGTGCTCTGCACAATTATGGCTGGAAGAACAGGCCCTGTTCTGGCGGGCCCAGATGCCCCTTCTAGGTTCTGTTGATGTTCTGCCTCTTTCCACTTTTCCACAGTAATAAATTACTTATCAAGCCTGCAGCCTGCCTTGCAGAATTTATCAAACTTATTCCCTTTTATTATTATTGCCTCCTCCTTGCCACTTTTTTCATTATTTGTGCCTTTGCTCCTTCTCTGCATTTATTAACTGAATTAGCACATTTCCAATATTTGTTCACATTTAATGAGGTATTGGTATTTTGACAGCAGAAATGAAGAAGTGAGACCCATGGGTGAGAATTTTATTGAACTTCAATGTATTTTATTTTCGAAGATGTGTAATTCACAAAGTCATGATCTATTGCGCAACACAAAGTGATACATACCCCTACAGTGTCAGATATTTTTTGGCTAAAAATATAACACTGTTAAGGAAAGTTTCTTAGAACAAACTGGCTATATCCTAAAGAGTCAAATTTATTTAACAGAAAAAGAAAAAATATCCTAGTAGCCACAAAACAATTCAAATACATTAAAAATTATTAGACGTACAAAATGATACTGGAAATGCTTCTGGATTAATTGCATTAAATATTCTTAGTCAAGGTTGTTTTGGTGTAAATAATGGAAACCTATGAAACTGGCTGGAGTAGAAATGGGAGGCTGATTATAAGGACACATAGGTATCTCAGAGTTCCCAAGGGCAGAAAATGGGACTGCAGCCTGGAGGTGGGAACCCACTAGAACCTGGGCGTAGACACATCTTATCCTTCAAGATCTGAACCTCTCTTTCTATCTTTCTTACACAGTCATTTGTGCTTCCTGTCTCCTAAGGGTGAGCGCAGTTCCTGAGTTCAAATGAAGAGCTCAAACTACCCAGCATGTCTGAACCCTTTGTCCAGTTATCGAGGAGAAATAATGGGATTGGTCCAGATTGTAGGAGCCGTATAGTGAATACAGGGCTGCCTAAAGACCTAAATTGGGGTGGGATGGAATGAGGAGAGGACAGAAATCCTCAGTGAAGTGAGTTTTTAGGATGGGTATTGGTGCTATACACTTTTTCTTGATTGATCTGTTTTCAATACCACATAATGTGGGCACAGAATATTTGTAGCTGAAGTATGTTATGATATTCATTTACTGTTAAAAGGTGATTCTATATATATGTGTGCCAAAGCGACTTATTTTTTTTCTCTCTTTTTAAAAGATGTATTTATTCATTTGAGAGAGAGAGTTCCCCTGTGCATGCAAGCAGAGGGAGGGGCAGAAGGAGAGGGAGAGAGACTCCTCAAGCAGACTCCCTGCTGGGCACAAGGCCTGATACTGGGCTTGATCTCACCACCCTGAGATATGACCTGAGCCGAAACCGAGAGGCAGACACATACTGTGCCACCCAGATGACCTCCAAAGTGACCCATTAAAGAAACTTTCTGTAGAATTTAAGTCCTAAAATTTTTTATTTGAAGAGGTAGGAAATTATAGAGAGTTTGCCTATATATGATTTTATATTTATTTTGCTGCCTTTGGGCATGGATTCGATTGTATTTAATCATCATTAGGAGCTGATTATAGTGGTATCCTTTATTTCATTATTCAAAAATGCTGAGTATTTCATTGGTATTTTCCCTTTCTCATTGTAATCCATTCCTTTGTTCTATTTTCTTCTTTACTTTTCTCTTGTCCTATTCTCTCTCTTTCTCTCTCTCTCCCCCTCCTTCTCTTTTTCTTCACTCTCCCTCTCTCCTAAGGAATGAAAAGATGTGTGTGGGTGTTGTTGCAAGGGGGAGAGAGGAAAAATTGAGCAATGACAAGTTTGAAACTGGCAAAATTATTTTAGTAACTCACTGTCTTGGGAGGATACATATTGATGTATAATTTATACACAAATGCAAATAGGCATGTAAATTGGGTGTGTATTTTAGCTCTTAGAAGATGATTGCCTGCACATTGCTGTGCCGTCCTTCCTCTGCTTTGGCTTCACACGGCTGCTCTAGAGTCCCTAGGAGTCAGAATTAAGAGGATCTGGTATAACTCAAGATGAAATGTGTAGCCTTTGTATTCCCATAAAATGACCAAGGCATGTGGGTGGGATGAAAGGAGAGTGGAGAGAAATATACATGAAGAGGACGACATGCAAGAGGATGGTAGGGATCCTGGGGGAAGATGAGCCAGGGAGAGAAAAGGGACTGAGCAGGCCATGGGCTTGAACCAAGAAGTATATAGGTTGCTGTCTGGAGGGCATGTACTTGGTCAGGAGAAGGGTTGCTGCTGGCACGTCCATGGTATGTGTCATTTAGGAAAATACATCCCCTTGCAGTTATGTGGCTGCAAAAGGGTCCTTTCCACAACTGGGCTAGGCATATCTGTGCAGGACAAACTTATATACTGTTATGCAGCATCCCAAGTGATAAGAGAAATAAGAAACAGGTAGCCAGAATGCAAATGTAAGGTGTGCAAGGAGCCTTTCCCTAGCAGCCAAACCCCAGGTAAGGACCCGTGACCTTGCAGCAGGGGCTGTGTATGTTATACTGTGGGCTGTTATTGCTTGGAGACCCTGGAGCAGAGAGAGTCATCAATAGGAGAGCAATCAGAGGAGATGAGGGTTAGAGTGTGATTAATACGACCAAATGGCAGTGGTACAGGACCATGCAGGACTTGGTATAAGGAGCCCTTGTGGTGGGAAGGGCCAAAGGCACTACTTTATTGCTGTATTAAATATTGTTGGGCGACAAGTTCTTAGTGCGAGGCGAGGACCTCCTGTCTCTGTTTCATCTCCAGGTGGTGGAATAAGAACACTTAGATGGGCTGAGACCAGCTGCAGGAGTTACTTGACTAGTAAGTGCAAGAGATGGGATTGAATTTGGCTGCAAAGCCCATCTGCCTTAAGATGCCTCTCTCGACCTCTGCTGCCCTTCCAGAGGGCAGTGCTGATGTCCTCCAGCTTTTAGCCAGGATGCTGCACAACCCTTCCAAACACATAGCTCCTGTTCTTAGAGTAACCTTGGAGTAGGGAAATTGTTGCAGCAAATGTTAGGATATATACAGATTGTTGTAGGAGACAAAACCCATGAGTCTGGCCTTCAGAATTTTTGAAATAAAAATTGCGTGTGACATGGGCTAACAGAAGAATTCTGTGCTGCTTTCTGTTGTGAGATAAGACTGGGAGACATAGATAGGAGGTGAAGTATTCAAACTTCAGGGACTTGGCAGGTTTAGGGAACAATAGGAGCAAATGTTTGAAATACAGATTATCTTGGAAAATTCTTAGTGAAAGTTCGTGTTTCTTGTGGAACCCCACCTAGTCGGTATACCATATCCAGCCAGTCCTACAGGGGCAACCAAGGACGTATTTAGAATGCGTAGCATATTTTTGCCCTAACATACACGTGGTAGGGAACTACCTCAAACAATTGTAATAAGACAATAACTTTGGAGTATAGGAGGGAAGGAGCTGGTAGTTGGAAGAAATAGAGAGGCCCTTGAAGGACCAATTAGGGCAAAGAGGCGTAAAGGATACAGGAAGCAACTCAGTGGTAAGAGCAGACAAAGTCATAAAGAGAAAAAATGAGATCACGAACCACACATTAAAGAAATTAAGTTCTCTTTCTCCTGATAAGGGGAGATGTCTTTTGCGAGTGGCAGGTGCTTGTTTGAAATTTAATTGAGTGTGCGGTGTTCTCTCTTACCTCTGTACCTTACACTCAACGCTGTGTGTACGCAGAGTACGGATTCCATCCTTGTCTTACTCCAGACCCTTTATTCTCCTTGAGGGTCTGCTCTATGTATCATCACCTCATTGACTGATTTACCCCTTCTAGTTCCCGCCACAGCGGAGTGGATCACTGGCATTTTAGCAGCAAGTACTCATTGTGCGTGGAAGCTGGGTGGGGCTCCATGCTGGGCACTGGTGATAAAGCAGCAAACAAAACAGACCTGGTTTCTGCTCTCCTGAAGTTTTCCCACTTGGTGCCACTGCTGAGCCTTTGTTTTTTAAGTACATGCTACTATTATTTATGATACTTACACATTGCTTTGAAATTACTTATTTATGTATTTCTGTCCCCTGTTAGACTGTGAGTCCTCGAGGGCAAGCACTATGTCTTAATCAAGTTATCCTCAGCACCTACCAGAGTGCCTGGAATATCATGGTAACTAAACATGCATATGTATAATGAATGAATGGTCCTCGTATTTTTCCCTTTTATAAATTTGCAGACTTTGAGCCTGTTCTCATTCATCCTTCATCTTCCAACACTTCCGTTTTCATAAAGAAGAGCCTCCCAGGGAAATTATTTAGTTCCTTCTACAGACTCTTTTGTGGTCAGATAACTTCCTTGAGGAAATCAATCCAAGCTGGGGTAGAAGGATGGTGGTAGGTGGCATCAGTATGGGTTCATTTTGTTCTCCATAGCCATTACCTGAAACTTCAGATTTACAAAATTATGCATTATTAGGAATTGTTTAATTTTTCATCAGAGGATTCCTTTATCTACCAAATTCTTCCAATACATTTGAAATAGGATTCAGTTTACAGAACATTGATTTACAAATTGCTTTGTCAGCGATATATCTAATGTTTGAAATATACAACAGCAATATATGGGAGCAGGATGAATAAGTTAATTAAGAATAGGGAACATAAAACTTTAATCAATAGACATAACAAATAAAATGTACTTCAAACTGGTGTTATGGCTGGGTAAGTGGTAGGGAGAGGGACAGTTGAAAACAGATGGGCATGTGTGGTGAGGTAGTGGGAGGAGGAAATACACAAGACAGAAAGGAAAGATGGAGAAAGGGGATAACAGGGAATGAGAGAGAGAGGGAGAGAGAGAGAGAGAGAGAGCGAAGAAAATTGAGGGAGTAGGAGTAGAGAGGTCCAAGAAGGTTCAGCAGGAGAGAGGTAGGGCAGAGAGAGCTGGGGGGCTCTCGATGGATACAGAGGTAAACAAAACTTTGGCAGAGAGGAGAAAAGGGCAGAGGGAAAGAGAGAGGCAAAAGCAGAGAGCATGGGGCTAAGGGTGTGTCCACTTGTTAGGCAAAACCCTATACGTGCAGGGGCATCTCAGAACTAATATGGGGCTGATGGAATTAATCATTCATTCATTCATTCATTCATCTGGTGGGCCTTTATGGAACTTGAACCAAACACTGCACTGTTGTAGGTGTGAGGGATACAGTGGTTAACAGAAGATTAAGATTCCCACTCTTTCAGAGTTTAAATTTAGGTTTCGTCATGGAGGTTGCTCTCCAGCTCTTCTGGTTCTTCAGCTACAGCAGTAGGAAGAGGGTCTGCATTCCTAGTAGGGTACAGGCACTGGCCAACTCTCATACTGTAGGTCTGCCCTGGAGTTAGGCCCTTTGAAAGCCTTGGTATCCATGACTCCCTTCTCTTGGGCTAGGACAGTTAACTGTAGTTACACAATGGACCCAGAAGAAACTTGTGATGAAACGGACCTAGAGCAGTCACCAAATGAAAAGTCTAAGTCTTTTCCTGTTTCCAAGACTCACGTCTGTGTGTATGGATGTGTGCGCACGCATGCGTGCAGATTGCACCATAGAGGCTATGTCTTTTCTTGGATACTTGGCCTTTGCTTCCTCTCTTCATAAGCACAGTGCTGAGAACACCCAACTTTTGTGGAATCCCCCATCATGGTAGGTCATGTTGGTCTTGGTAGGGATACCAATCAAGTGGGGGCTTGGGAGTCAGGGTTTGGTCATCCGTGGGAGTATCCCAGAGCAGACACAAGTAGATGGACCCAGGGAGAGGTCTGATGGAATAAAGACTACAGCTTAGTTGGAGAACAAATCTGTCATTAAGTCCAAAGAAAGACATTAGGGCTAGAAAAAGGAAAAGAGATCAGAAAGCTAGGAGCTGGGAAAATACAGGAATAAGACTGAAGTGGAACAAAATGAGGGTGAGGAAACCCTTCTGAGGGGACTGGGAGGCTTGCTTCTCAGTGGTTCCTGGCAGTATGGGTCACTGGACAGTCTGCTAGAAAAGACACAGTGTCAGACACAGACAATTCCAATTTGATATGTAGAGATCTCAGCATAATGAAATTATATAAGAAGTACTATTCTGTTGAATAAGCAAGACTCTTGGGGTATAATCTGAAAGCAGTGTCCTTCCTGCACTGTCCATGAATTCCCATACTATGGGGCTAGTTGAATCCCTACCTTTTTTGTTGAAAACAAGCACAGTTTACACCCCCCCCACACACACACCCCAGAAATGCGATCCCAGGCAATAACAAAAACTTTAATCCTAATGTAAAGTTAAGATTTCTCTCCTCTCCCAGTTAGGTCCTATTATAGGGTGGACCTTGTCCTTACAAAGGGACAGAGGCTGGGGCCAGCCAGTGAATTGAGCCCACACTCCCGCACCTTGTTAACCTTAGTTTTAATCCCCAGAGAATTATAGTGTATGTAGGGTGGATATATTAGTTTTCTACTGGTGTGTCACAAACTACTATAGGTTTAGTGACTTAAAGCCATACCATTCATAATCTCACAGTTCTTATGGGCCATGAGTCCAGGCATAGTTGGGTCCTTTGCTCAGAGTCACACAAGGGTGCAGTCTAGCTGTCTGCTGGGCTGTGATCCCACCCAAGGCTTGACATACTCCTCCAAGCTCATGTGGTTATGGGCAGAATTCATTACCTTGCACCTATAGAATCCATGTGGCTTGTTTTTTTCAAGGTCAGTAGGATAGAGCATCTTAAAAGGCGTACCCGATTAGGTTAGGCCAACCCAGGAGAGTTTCCCTTTCAATTAACTTAAAGTTAATGGATTAGGAATTTTAATCACATTTACAGAATTCCTTCACCTTTGCCATATTCTCTTGGTTGGAAGCAAGGCACAGTCTTGCCCACATTCAAGGAGAGGGGATCATGAAAAGGTGTTCCTTGTGGGGGCCAGGAATCATGGAGGCCATCAAAGTAATCTGCCTATTACAGGTGGGGAGAAAATTTCTATTTGATAAATATTGCTCTTGGGTGGCTTTAATGCCTTTTCAGTTTGACAAGGGTTTGCAGCTGACCCTTTCCCATAAGCCACCCTGATAGATACTTTGGTGATGTCCCAGTACACTTTCCTGCCCCCTCCATCATCAGGCGCTTTCACCGAGGTTCGCTTGACTGCTCTGCATGCACTTGTATTCCACCTGTGGCTTTGATGCTCCTCAGTCTCCTGCCCTCCAGCAGGCCAGCCATCCCTCCTCTCTTAGCTGAAGTCCCTTGTCCCTGTGGGGGGCTCTCTTGTTCAGGATCTGTGAGAATTCCTTGCTGGCTCAGGAGTAGCCCACACCTGGATCACTGGGAGTGCTGGTTGTCTCCATATGAGAATCTTTGTTCTCATGTTCTGAGAGGCCAGCGATAACTTCTCTTACCTTTTCAATTTAAAAGGCATGAGTTATTCACCATTATGATGCCTACCAAAGTGCAGAGAGAACATATGAAACTCTCTGAGGGGTTCGGTTTAGGCTCTTTTCCCTTTGCTTGATGTGAGGAGTGGCATCACCCCACCCGAGGTGGAAGTTCTTGATCACCTCACTCTTGAAAGAAAATACTCTTCCAATTTCCAGCTCTCTACCCTTTTATTTCCAGTTCTTTTTTTCATCTCAGATTTGGAAGGGGTCATGGCGTCAGTGACAGGACTCCAGAACCAGTACCTTTGAGGTACTTCTGAGGTTTGTGGGAATGAGGAGTGCAGGATAGTTGGTCTATTAGCAGTAAGGAAGGACGTTCAGAGACCAGACAACACAGAATCCTCATACCGCAGCGAGCAGAGGAAGTCAGGTGTGCAGAAGGACATGGCTATTGGCAGCCAGGGCTTCAGATTTAAGGAATCAGTCAGGAACCAGGGAACCATGAGCAGAGGAGGGCCAGACAGGCAGCAGATGGCACAAAGAGGACCTTGATTCCCAGCCAGTATTTGTTCCAGCTAGACATTGCACACATGAAATGATGGATGAAAGTTAAAAATTAGTAAGAAATAATAATTATTGTGCCTACATTCTTTCGTCTCATTAAAATTTTTACAAGTACCCTTTTCAATTGAACTTAAGAGCAAAAGTACTGTTAATTACTATAGGACATACACAGGTAAGCTCTCAAAGAGCTTATGGGGGTAAGATAAATATATAAATAACCATAATAAAGATCAAATGTACTTGTAAAGAACACTCTATCCTGTTTCAGTCTGTTATTTAAGACTTACTCTGAGGTTAAACATATTAATCATAATGAAAATGTTCAAACCATGCTGAAACGCCTTCTACCTACTCCACACAGGTAACTACTTTTTTTCCCCTTAATTAATGGGCTATTTTTAGGAGAAGTTTTAGGTTTGCAAAAAATCAAGGAGAAAGCACAGGTTCCATATACTCCTAGTAATTGCTTTTTAAGGCTTCTGGTTTTTATTATATTCTCACATTATCATTAATACTTCCTTTTCTTGATTTAATAATACTAGATTGTATTTGTTGATTTCTTGACATGAAGGATGAGGATGTTATTTCACTGTATTTTCTCCCGGTCTCTCTTCTCCTCCTTCTCTCCTCAGTTTTTGTTACATTAGTATTTTTGCATTTGCATTTATATTTTATTTTGTAATGACATTTTTTCTTGCTCTGACTATAGGTTTATTACAAAAATTAAGCCTCCGACTAGCATTTGCAGTGTTATGATTATGCATAGATTATCCATTGTCACACCGGGCTTAGTGCTTGCTCATTGAGAAGGCAATATCAGCCTGTGTCACTAAATCACTGATGCTCAAAAGAGAGTATCTAAGCATCAAGGTCCATTGGATCATTGTTTAATTTCTTTCCAACTCTCTTCGTTTCTTCTAGGTCATATTCAGCTACCACAGCTTCTTCTGTCTTATATTCTCTCTTTTTAAAAATCTCTAATTTTGTTGGAATAGCTTCTAGCATTTTTTTTTTTTCACATAGGGCATGTGAATTTTTGATTCCTAAATGTCAAAAAATGCCTTTATTTTGCCCCCACATGTGACTGATGGTTTGAATATGTACAGGATTCTGGGCTTAAAAATGAGTTTTCTTGTAATTTTGAAGATATTATTTGATTGTGTTCTAGTAATCAGGCTTGTTGATGAGAAGGAATGTGATGTTTTCACTCAATGAGTTATTCTTTTTAAAGTGTCTGGAAAAGGGCCTGGTAAGTAATGTATGCTGGGTAAGTGGTTGATAAATAAAACACTGAAAATGCTGTCTGATCCTTCTATAAGTGGTTGTTTATGCAAACTGTTAGGATTTTTTTTTCTTTATCTTTAGAATTCTGAAATTTCATCATGCTGTATTGCTAATCTCACTTGGCACTTGGTAGAAACTTTTAATCTGAAGATTCTTGTCTGTCTCAAGTTTTGGGCAATTTTGTTTCATTATATTTTATTCACTCACATCCATTGTCTCTGTTTTATACCTAATGGAATTTGTAATAAGTGGTTATTGGACTTGACTTTGTCCTCCATATCACTTTGACTTTTCCCTCCGTGTTTTCCCTTTCTTGATCTCTTTGCTTCACCTTTTGGATCAACATAGAGAAGTGATACCCTTTCTGATGCTTCAGAGCATGCTGGTTAGATCTCTGAGGTTCCTCTGTGCTTCCTGTCCTCCCTGTTCCTTCCTGAGTCCGTTGTTTGGTTTGGTCACCGTGGTGGAGTTTCTTTCTCTCTAGGTTTCTAGTGAGTCCTCGTTATTGGTTAAGACACATGAAAAAGGGTTTGGTTACTTAGATCGATTAGTATATATCCCCGATATAGTTTTCTCTAAGGTTGTGCTGCCGTCGGTCAGCAGGACCCCCTGTTGCGGGAGGGTGGTGAGGGGTAGGCCATGGGCAGGCTCCTTGTGGTGAAGCAGACACGTAGTGTGTGGCTGCCCCAGCAGCAGAAGCTAGAATGGGTTGGCTCCAGGGGAGGACATTCTGAAGGAGAACTCTCTTCTCCTCCTCCTCGCCCCCTTTCCTCCCATTCTCCTTTTCCTTTTTCTCCTTATTCTCCTCCTCCTCCTCCTTTCCTTTCGGGTCTGATGGAGGGTACAGAAATGTGTGCAACTTTGTTTTCTTTCTCTCTCTGCCCTAAACGTGCACACATTGACTCTTATCCAGATAACTGTCCACTTGTGCTGGGGAGCAATTTGAAACCTTCGTTCCCCCAGAGAGGTTCTGCTGTTTATGTTCTGTATACCTGGAAGAGGAGTTAGCACTCAGGTGATCTAAAAGGAGTTCTCAGGTCACCTCATATGATGACCTCAGAGCCTTTTCCTGTCCTTCATCATTTGTGGACACCAAGTTGTTTGGCTTGTCTTCCAGTTTTTCTGGGAATAACAGCTCTTACCTCTGGTGTTTTGGGTGGTGGTATTCTGGGATTCCTCAAACTTCCTGATGCCCTCCTCTCTTATGTGCTATCCCTATTAGGATTTCCTTCTTTAAACAATATATTTTAGTTATTTCACTGGGAATTTGGGGTGGGAGAGATGAAACCTGGAGCTGGAGGTTTCCTTCGTAAAGTATAATATTAATATAAAAGCAGCAGTGCTCATTGCTGCCCATCCCTTGACCACACTGATGGGAAGCAGGGCTCCTCTGACTCCTAAGGTTTGAGAGAGAAATTGTGGCCAAGTCCTTAGGAGGAATTAGGAGTCTTCATTATTAGTAGCTCTGCCACCCCAAATGTGTGTAAATGGCTGGCAAGCATCACCACTTGCTGTCACAGGTGTCTTCCTCACCTCGCTGACAAGGGGGTCCACCACCTCTTCTTCCTTTAATGCTGTTACCTGGGGGAGGATTAGGAAACCACAGGGCTAAAGACCTTCATGCTCTAAGGTAGGTTGGCTCATAAAGACCTGAGGAGAGACTTTCTTTATCAGGCTTTTTGAAAATGTCCTCCTTTCTCATGACTTAGAGTAACAGGCATCTCTGCCTGAAGTATTTAGCTAGTGGGCGATGGGGAACAGGGATGCTCTTAAGAACCTGGGAAATTTAAACACAGCAAACACTATTTCCAGTCTTTCTGAAAACCTTTTGATTACCAACTTGTGCTTGGAGCCATCCCTGAAAAAAAATCCAATTTGGTATGTTTTATGGATTTTATTATAGTGCTATTTATTCTCCATCCCAGATAGCTAAAGCCAGTGTTAAATAATGCAGGCTTTGTAGCTCTGAAGCTCTGATACAGGCTGGCTCTGTGTGCTCAGCTTTCAGAGAATCCGAGGGAGGGGGCGGGTGAGGCAGCTGTAGGCGCCAACTCACAGCCCTCTGCTGTGCGGCAGGGAACGTGGCCCACATGGGTGCTGGGAGGAGCCGGCCTGGGCACCGGGACACCTGGGGCTTCTGACTCCGCTCTGGGGCTGTAATTGCCTTGTGTTCCTGGGCAAGTTGCTGAATACCTCTGGGCCTCGTTTCCTCCTTCATGAAATGTTGAGAGTTTACCACCAAGTCCTTCAGGCGACTTCATGCTGGATGATCTCTAAGGTTTATTTTGAATGCTCTGAGTACCTTTCAGCAACATAACATGCAGTTCTGCAAGCAAAAAGAACACATGGAAATAGAAGGCAGTTAGTGTATTTAGGAGACAATATTTCTCAGGTCATGGGCTTCTTCTGCCTGAGAAGGAGGGAGATGACCATCCAGGGGGAATGATTTAAATGAGGTATTGTCACTGCAGCTGAAGTCTCTAGGGATGGTGAGCTGCTGTGAGAATCTAGAATCACACATCCCTTAAAATATATCTGTAGGATCCTGTGTGTTTGTAATAGGTGAGATAATGTTCAGTTCTGGGTGCCTTGTTTAAAAGGCATATGGATAATGAGAAATATCTGTGGAGTAATGGAAACCAGGATAGACGTAGGGGTGCTGGAGAGGTGGGGAGAGGGTGTGGAGAAACGCATCGGGCAAAAAAATTTAAGGTGTGCATAGCAATATACATAGTTCTTAAAAGCCTTGCATTTGATGAAAAAATAAGGAACAGAAAGATATTACACAATTCTATTCACCTGAATTAAAAATACATATTATGGAAGACCATATACAGATAATTTTCAGGGAATTTAATAAAAAGAATAAAGGATGTAGGATTATTTAGCTTGAAAAACAAAAGATTTGAGAGAGATGTGATGTATATTTGTAGATATTTAAGGACTGTCCTGTGGAAGAGGGATGATTTGTTCTGGGTAGATCTTGAGGGCAGATATGGGATCATATGTTCTGTAGTTTGGGGAGTGGGTTTTGGTTCAAAACCAAAAACATTTTGTGTACTAGGTCAAGCTTCCAGAATAAGCCAGTTGCCTCTGCCTAGGATAGGTAAGAGGAGCTAGGCTTGGCTTACATTGAAGTGAGCCCTGAGTTGGGCATATTTGGTTATAAAATGCCTAGGCCCTTTTCATGGCTCATATTCTACCTTCTAGGACATGAGAACAATCACCAGTTAACTCTATACAGGAAAGATGGTGGTTTGAAGATATGTGGTATTCAAGTGGGGAGAGGTACCTAGTTGACCACCAGAACATCCCTAGCGTAGTATTGGCTTGGTGAATTTGCCATTGTCTAACACTGGGGTAGGACTGGCTGATGGAACTATCAGGACAGTTGTTTTTCCTCCTGCTGCTCATTCTCTCTCTCTCTCTCTCTCTCAAATGAATAGAACAGAATAGAATATTTTAAAAAGGGGGGTTGCCTGGGTGGTTCATTCAGTTAAGGGGCTGCTTTCAGCTCAGGTCATGATCTCTGGGTCCTGGAATTGAGCCCCGCCTCGGGCTCCCTGCTCAGCGGGGAGTTTGCTTCTCCCTGTGTCCTTCCCCCGTTCATTCTCTCTCTCTCAATAAGTAAATAAGATCTTTTAAAAATTACACTGTTTTCCAACATTAACATGCTTACAAGTTTTTTGGGAAGCTTGTTTTTCGAAAAGAAGCATTTCCAGGTGACGCTGCTAGAGGGGAGCTGAAGCAAACACTCAGGTGATCCCTATGCGGGCGGTGGTCCCCGCAAAACTTGTGTCAGGCCAGATGCTTTTCTGTAGGCTGGGTCGGGTTCTGGACAAGGGTTTGGATTCTTGACCTCTAGGGACTTTTTAACCCTGAGTGCTGAGATTCTCTACCAACAGTTTATACAGGCTCCTTTCTCTTTTAACTTGAGCATCTGAGCAGGATTCCAGAATAATGACTGGTGAATGTCATTATACCTGAAGATAAAAATGTTGATTTAGAAACAGATGTAAATATTTAGTACAGAGTTCTTGCTTTTGGCTGCTAATGATTCTTTGATAAGTTTTAGAGTTTTATTAACAAAATACACACCGGCGATCCTGAGTACTAATTGCATTTGTTCACATATGGAGCTGGTTGATTAAGTTGGCTCCAGGAATAGAATTAGTTTCCTGAAATCCCACATATTTGTTTGTTTGCTCATTAGTAGCTTGTCCCTAATCTTTGTGCCCAGGAATCTAATGGCAAGTCTTGTGAACAGGAGATAATCAAGTGTGAAGCAGGCTTCCCAAACCTGGGTGCATGTTAGGACCACCTAGAACTGTTTTAAAAACAGTAGTTCTCTGGGTGGCTCAGTGGGTTAAGCCTCTGCCTTCAGCTCGGGTCATGATCTCAGGGTCCTGGGATCAAGCCCCACATCAGGCTCTCTGCTTGGTGGGGAGCCTGCTTCCCCCTCTTTCTCTGCCTACTTGTGATCTCTCTCTCAGTTAAAAACAAACAAACAGAAAAACAGTAGTTCTCAGTGGGTTTGAAAATGTGATGACTGAGTACCACCCTCAGATTCTGATTTAATTGGCCAGTGGTGTGGCCCAGTTGTTAGGATTTTTTTTTTTTTTTTTTTTTTTTGAGAAGTGAAGAGGGACAGTGGCAGAGAGAATCTTAGGCTCCACGCTCAGCGCAGAGCCCAACATGGGGGTCTTGATCTCACAATCTAGGATCGTGACCTGAGTTGAAATCAAGAGTTTGATGCTTAACTGGCTGAGTCACCTAGGTGCCCCTGGTTGTTAGGATTTAAAAAAACAAAACAAAACAAAAAAGAAACTCTCCAGGTAGTGCTGTTGTAAAGCCAGATTTGAGAACCACTGGTTTTAAACATTCAGACTTTGGAGCCTCAGCCAAGAAATTTTTACTTGATGTGCCTGGAGTGGGGCCCAGGGATGTGCATTTGAAACATTCCCCAGTTATTTCTGATGCTCACTCTTATTTGCAAACTACAAGTATAAATGAAATGGCTTAGATTGGAAAGACACAGATTTGCTGTTAATTTCGGCCTTACTGCTTATTAGTGGGAAATTTACTACCTTTGGTAAGTCCATTAACCTTTCTAAGCTTTTCTGCATCTCTAAGTGGGGGTAATATACACTGACTTCTCAGCCCCACAGTGAAATTCATGGTCCCTCATCTCACTCTGGAGTCAGGCTGCTGGAGTTTAGATCTCAGTTCCTCCCACTGGACACCTGAGCATCACTGAGCAGATTGTCTTTGCTGGGCTTCTCAAACTTTAATGTGCACACATTAAATTGGCATCAGCTGGGGAGTGTTCAGGTGCAGATCTGAGGAGGGGCCTGCAATTGTGCGTTTCTAACCAGTTCCCAGGTCATAGTGATGCTGCAGGCAGGGTGGACACTGCAGGACACTGCACAATAAAAATGTGGGTTCTTTGTTCAAAAAGCTGAAAGAAAGTCCTTAAAGGTATTGAAATATAAAGCTTTTTCCTTTCTTTCAGGGTCCCACTTTCAGCTTGTCATGGTGTGTGTTATTTAACGTAGTATGAAGTGAAGGAAAACTAGCATTTTAAATTCTTAGCATGAAATTCATGCTTTACCTTTAAATTATACAGTGTCACTTTTAAATGCAAATATGAGAGCATTTAACTCATATGTGGAATCGCTAAAACAACACAGTTCCTCTTTTGTTGCTCATGCATCCATACGTCTTCATTCTTCCCAGAATTCTGCTGGGCAAACCTGTCTCACTTGCTGTTTCCCGTCTTGAGGCTTTCACAATCTACACCATTTTCTACTTCCAGGTATTGAAGAGTAAGAGAAAAAGGAAGAAGAAAAAGAGCTATGGTTGCCCTATCTTCTATCTTGTCTTTTCCTTCTATGTCCTTATTTTCAGCAAAACTGGCTGGCAAACACAGGGATGTGATATGAGTAAGAAAAGATATGAAAGGGTTCTTGGTAGTTTGTGTTTCTTGAAATGCCATTTCTTTCTTTCTGTGTTCAAAGCAAATTCTACGGATGCGAAAGGAAAGTGTGGTTTCTTGGAGCTGCCAGCATTTTTGCCTGCTGAGTCATGGACAGGATGTGTTTGTCTTGTACTTGCTTTGAGGCTTGTTGAACTCCCTCACATCTTGGGTCTCCTGGAATCCAGTGCTTATGGGCATCACCATTTGCCATTTGCCACGGGGGCATCAAGGAATGGTTAAAAAAAAAAATCCATGTAGGGGCGCCTGGGTGGCTCAGTGGGTTAAGCCTTTGCCTTGGCTTGGGTCATGATCTCAGGGTTCTGGGATTGAGCCCCACATCAGGCTCTCTGCTTAGTGGGGAGCCTGCTTCTCCTGCCCCCTCTCTGCTTGCCTCTCTGCCTACTTGTGATCTCTGTCAAAAAAAAAAAAAATCTTCAAAAAAAAATCCATGTCTTATTGGATTCCATTTACAAAACACAATTAAAAGATAAAATTAAGAATCTCAAGATTAACATAGCATTAAACCAAGTGTGGTCATCCTGAGTAAAGGCTCTTATGCAGTGGCTGCATGGTTCCACACTCATGACAGCAACTTTGGCCATACTTTGAGTGGCAAGGATCTAGTCTCCATACTACTATCATCTGTTACTACAGCATGAGGCTGGCAGATAGGACCTGTGGCAGGCAGATGTGGCATAGGGTAGGACTCATCACTTTATTGTTTCCCCACTTCTCCCTTCTGAAGACCTAGTAGTCCAGTAGACCTTCAGAAAACCTTTGGGATGCTCAAATGAGGCTGGGTCACTGTGGGAGATAAGTGAAAAGGATCATCTGCTTTGAACATACTCCTCTTCTGATGAGTGACTCTGGGCTGGGCTGGGCTGGGCTTGGTCTCCAGCCATAGGAAGAGCTCTGTGACTAGCTACGGCCATCTGTGGCTGCAGACCTAGGAATACTAGTCAAGGGGTTTGGGGAAGGGAGAGAAGGACAGTTTCCCAATCCCTGGTGGGAGGACTGCTGCACTTGCCTGTATTTGTCCCTTGTCTTCCTGCTGCTTTTGTTCTCTGAGCTAATTCCTGTTTGAAGAGCTGATATTTAATTCAACAGCCCCCCATGGAGCCTTGTGCCTGTGATAGAAGTTTCTAAAAATCTCTCAGTCAACAAAATGATAACAGCTGGTCTTTAAAACTCTGGGAGCTCTAGACTGGGGAGGTGCTGGGGGAGGGAGAACCAAGGGAACCAGGGATTGGGGCTGGGGAATGCACTATTTGTTAAAGATAATGAGGCAAAAATGTGACAGAGGTTTTTATTACAAATAATAGACAGAAGTCTTCAAACAACAGCAGAGAGTCATTAAAAAAAGAAACAGAGTTAAATAATTGTCTAATTAGCAGGCACCAAGAAGGCAAAATTTATTCTATTAGAACTTCTTAAGGGAGAGTCAATAAATTCACAGCTGGGTGTTCACTTTCTCAGGAATACAGAGAATGTGGATTTTCCTGGTGCCAGGTTTGTACTTCGATCCCTTTGCCAAGCTTCCTTTCTGATTAACTCAAGGTGAGTCTTCCCTGCTAGGCTCAGTTGCTTTATCCAACCATGTCATTAAGCTCTGGCCCAAGTTGTGAGCCTTCATGGAGTCAGGAAGCATAGTAACCACTGCTATTAACAGTGCTATCAGCTAACATTCATACAGGACTCCACAATCAAGCATGTAGACATACAGGATTTCATGGAATTCTTGTAGCTGTTCAGTAAGGGAGCTGATCCTGGGTAAGTGAGTGATTGAGTATGGATAGTGCGTTAGCTTGGACAACCGTAACAAACCACCAAAGAGAAATTTATTTTCTCACAGTTCTGGAGGCTGGAAGTCAGAGAGCAGCATGTCAGCATGGTTAGGTGAGGTCTCTCTTCCTAGCTTGCAGACAGCTGCCTCCTGTCTGTGTGATGGAGAGAGAGAGAGAGGGAGGAAATGAAGGAGAAAGAGGGTAAGAGAAAGGGAGACAGAGACTGGGAGAGGGGAGGGAGCCAAAGAAGGGAGGGAGAGGGCAAGGGAGAGAAAAGTCTTTCTTTTCCTTTTCCTATAAGGCCACTAATATTATCCAATTAGGACCTCATCCATGTGACTTCATTCAACCTTAATTACCATCTTAAGGCCTTGTTTCTCAAGTTCAGTCACACTGGAGATTAGGTCTTCAACATAAGGATTTGGGGGGACACAATTCAGTCCATACCAGATGGTAACCACCTGGTGAAAACACCAGCCATCTGTAGCAACACAGCTCACTGTCTGCATTAAAATAACCTTATTCCAAGAATTTGTTGCTCAGAAATATAATGTTACAAATAATTATCATTTGGTGAAGGAACTTCCCCAAGATCCATTTATCTAAGTAAAAGATGATTCAGCTAATCCTTCCTAAGAGTAAATACCCCTTTCTGGACAATGCATCATTTTACCAGGCTCATCAAACCGCTGTTTTACTCTTTAAGGCTCTCTTGGAACCCTCTTCTTGTTGTGTCAACTAATCCTAAATTATATCAGGAAATTGGCCCAATCACATCAGTCCCCTGCATTGAATCACCTGCCTTAAACACCCCAAACCTCATAAATATTCTCCCTAGAAGATAAATCTCTGTCAAGGGTGTATTATTCCTTACTGCAGTAAGCAATGAACTTCAACTTTGCTTTAGCAACACGTTGATTAGGTGGCTTTATCAGGCAGTCGGCAATCAACATTTGTTTGAACCTTGGCTGCCTTCAGCATTTCCTAGCTGTATGATCTTGGTGCCCTCATCCATTTTCTTGATGTAGACTTCCCCCAAACAAGGATGCCTATGAAAAATAAAATATCACATGCTTTTGATTTACAATGGAATTGCATATCTAATTTTCTCCATTTTAAAAATGTCATCAACTGTAAAATATAAATTTAAACACATTGGGGGACAAAAGACGGAATACTGCTGCTATACTAAATGTACGTATTTGTTTTAACATGCATGTCAATTTCAGGAATGATAAAATGTAGGAAAAACTGTCTTAAAGATTAAGTGAATTTAGAGGTTTCTTCTAAAGCCTTCAGAGAGTTTTCATGGAAGGATGAGGGTTTTCCTGAGGTCCTTTCAAACCCATCACTACAGCTGAGTAGTTTCTGATTCCCTTCTGGGGACAGGCCAGCCCCACTTGGGGGAACAAGGCAGTGAGCCTAAAATCATGTCCCATATGTTTGAGTTCCTCATGGATTTGGTCATGGTCCCTGTGTTTGCAGACACTTGGAATGTGTTTGCTGCAGGCTGGAGCTGGCGTTTGTTTAAGGGAGGCCCGGGAGAGGGGCCCTCAGCTCACAGAGCTGGCATTATGCTTGGCTGCACTGACGGAAAGTATTGATTCAGCCATCCTTTCCTCTCTTCTAGAGGACCCATGCTCTGTCTCCACACAGTCTCCTTTCTTCCTCGGTCTTACCTACCTCATGGCATATTCATGGCTGCTGCTGGTCATTCGGATTGTCAAGGTACATCTTATATAGTGCTTCCCAAAGAGACATTGATAGGCCAAGGCCAAGATGCAGACTATTTCTAGTCTCTGATGAGGTAAGTACAGAAATTAAGAGTATTTAAACACATTATAGCAGTTTGGCATTACCACGAAATCCAAGCAGATGATCAGCAACACCATCTTAGCGAGTAGGGTCTAGACCAGTTCAGGTGTTATGTTATACCCAGAGTGAGTCGCGTTTAGTGCAAGGTAACATGTTGATCTTGTGCAGTGGGACCACGTACTGGTTTCTGGTGGGCTGAACATTAAAAACAAACTAAACCAAGAAAAAAATGGCCCATAACCACAGATATATTGAGATATACTGTTATAAAACCTAGTTTTTTAAAATTTATTTCTTTTCAGTGTAACAGAATTCATTGTTTATGCACCACACTCAGTGCTCCATGCAATATGTGCCCTCCATAATACCCACCACCTGGCTCCCCCAACCTCCCACCCCCCGCCCCTTCAAAACCCTCAGATTGTTTTTCAGAGTCCCTAGTCTCTCATGGTTCATCTCCTCTTCCAATTTCCCTCAACTCCCTTCTCCTCTCCATCTCCCCATATCCTCCATGTTTGTTATGCTCCACAAATAAGTGAAACCGTATGATAATTGACTCTCTCTGCTTGACTTATTTCACTCAGCATAATCTCTTCCACTCCCGTCCATGTTGCTACAAAAGTTGGGTATTCATCCTTTCTGATGGAGGCATAATACTCCATAGTGTATATGGGCCATATCTTCCTTATCCATTTGTCTGTTGGAGGGCATCTTGGTTCTTTCCATAGTTTGGCGACCTTGGCCATTGCTGCTATAAACATTGGGGTACAGATGACCCTTCTTTTCACTACATCTCTGTCTTTGGGGTAAATACCCAGTAGTGCAATTGCAGGGTTATAGGGAAGCTCTATTTTTAATTTCTTAAGGAATCTCCACACTGTTCTCCAAAGTGGCTGCACCAACTTGCATTCCCACCAACAGTGTAAGAGGGTTCCCCTTTCTCCACATCCTCTCCCACACACGTTGTTTCCTGTCTTGCTAATTTTGGCCATTCTAACTGGTGTAAGGTGGTATCTAATTTTTATTGAGAAGCTATCCCTGGCATTTCAGCATCTGCCACTATGTGTGTAAGATCTTGGAACACTGACCCAGACACCAGGAGTTCCCAGCCCAGCTGGTTGAGAACTGTTAAAGCTTATAATTTATTTGACATTGGACATTATTCTACATACAAAATATGATGCTCTATTGAAAACTGTCTAGATTTGGGCACCTGGGTGGCTCAGTGGGTTAAGCCTCTGCCTTCGGCTCAGGTCATGATCTCAGGGTCCTGGGATCGAGTCCTGCATCGGGCTCTTTGCTTGGCAGGGAGCCTGCTTCCTCCTCCTCTCTCTCTCTGCCTGCCCCTCTGCCTACTTATGATCTCGCTCTGTCAAATAAATAAATAAAATCTTTAAAAAAAATAAAAACAGTCTAGATGTCACGGGTATGGATTGCCTATTGTTCACTTCGTGAAAATATAAGTTGAAGCAAGCTTTGAAGAAACTGTAGACCTTAGACATAGATCAGCATATTCTCTGTAGCATTAGTATTGATCAGAAAATGGCCTTTGACTGTGGCCTCACTGGCCTCACTACCAGAGTAAGAAGCCTTTCTGGGCTTTCCATCCTGGAGTCAGGGGTGATTTTGGCATTACAAAATAAGCATTTCCTGCCAGAGGCTTTCCTCTAGCTGTTTTTCTTTGTCAAAGCAAAGGGATAAGATGTCCTCTTGCTTAGAATGACTAAGTAATCATTCTTTTTAAAGGCCAGTTTTCTATCTATTTGGTTCTTCTTCGACTAAAGAAAAACAAACTGCTTTGGTTAAACAAACCCTTTAGTTAAAGCAAAACTTTACTTGATTTAGGTTGACCATTCTTATCAGAGTTCTTTCCCTTCTTTCTCTCCCGTGATGCTTTAGCATTCCTTAAGTTTCTAACAAAATTGTTTCTCATATAATATCTATAAATTTTCCTGACAGAATGACAAATAATTTCAAGTAGACTCGAAGTGTTCTTAATTTTTTTTACAGTGTATTTTCCTTATAGCTTGCTATATATGTTTTTTCCTTCCATCCCTTCCTTTTATCATATTTACCTTAGAAATTCCTTGTGATCTTTCAAGAGTTCTCCTTAGGTTGTATGGTGTAATAATTAAGAGCTCAGATTTGACACATTCCTGCATTTACTACTTGAGTGACTTTTGCCAATTACTTAGCTTCCTTAAGCTATTTACATGTCTATAAAAAGGAAAAATAATAGCATCTATCTAATGGGGATTATTATAAGGATTAGGTGAGATAATTCTCCTACACTAATAAACATTGAGGGCCCAATAAATGTTAGCTGTTCTTACTCTTAAGAAACCTTTTTTCTAGGTAGACTTTCCATTGTTTCCTCCCCTCCGAAACTGAGCTCATTGATCCTCCTGGGCTACCATGCTGCTCTATACTTCCTTTTAATGTTCTGCCATGTGTCAGTCTCTCCCACTAGACTTTTTGTTTACCCAAGGTAGATTTGTATTTTCATCTTTGATTCCACAGTATCTTATCATATGCTTGATGGATATTTGTTGAACTGAATTCAAACAAACTTCTCTCTTTTCCCATCTTTCTAGCACATTGGCATTTTCTAGTGCAAGGTCAGTGGGAATGCTTACTTCAATACAGATTCTTTGTTCTTCATAGAATCAAAATTTAGGATTACTGAGAATCTTCACCTTTAACAAGCATCTCAGGGATTCTTAAGCTCAGTAAACCACTGACCTCATCTCTTCAGCATGTCCATGTTTGCCGACTTCTATATGTCTTAGACGTGTGTCCCAGACTCTACCTATAGACTCTAGTTGTTATGTTTCCTCTTAATCATCATTAATTTCCATTGCCTCTGGCTAATTCTGAGCCTTTTCATCTCTTAGTCACAATCTTACAGGAGCATTATTTGGTAGACTCTTAAGTCCCCGTAATCCTTGCTTCTTAATATCCATCTTGTTTGTGGACAAGACTTGAGATTTCCTTCAGCCAGTAGAATACAACAAAAGTGATGGGAAGTATATGATTACATTACACGGAGGAGTCTCTCTCTTCTGTTTGCTTTGAGGAGATATGCGGCTGTGTTGGGAAATCCCATGTGTCAGAGAATTCTAGGCAGCCTCAGAAGCTGAGAATGGCCTCTAGTCAATAGCCATCAAGAAAATGCAGCCCTCAATTCTAAAATCACGAAGAATTGAATTCTGCCAATAGCTTGGGTAAGCTTGGAAGCAGATTTTCTTACCCATGAAGTCTCAGTAATATCATATCCCTGCCAACACCTTGATTACAGTTTAGTTAGACTCTAAGTAGAGGACCCATCTGAGCCTGGACTCCTGACTCACAAAAACGGAAATAATAAATGTGTACCAGTGCAAGCTGTTAGGTTGTGGTAATTTGTTCCATGGCAATAGAGATCAAATACATGTTCTAACTGGTGTTCTTAATTTATTCTTCTTTTGTTTTCCTCCTTTTTCCTATCCATGCCAAAGACTTTCCTTCCTCCTACATATGAAGACTCTGAATAACCAACTTCATATCATTTCTGATCCCAAAACCTTTCATAAGCTCCTCATTCCCTACAGATGAAATTCCAGACTCTTCAGGGACTGGACTGTACCCTCTTTGTTCTCACTCCAGATGGCCTTTCCAGTTTTGTTTCCCACCAAGTATCTCCTTATCCCATGTCATAGAGATAATTTATATGTGTGTTACACTTTAACATTTGAGGCCTTTGCTCAGATTCATTTCTCAACCTGGAATGCCTTATCCCTTATTCTCACCTTTCAATGTTTTAATACTACAACCATCTTAAATCCTTCTCTGTTCTTTCTATGTAGAATGAGTTGTCTCTCTGTGGGGCCTCTGTAGACATTCCTCGTACCTCAGGTTACCATTTGTTCAGTCTGCCATATTTTCTAGTTAGTCATTTGTGAGGCAAATTTATAAGTGCTTTGAGAGCAGGGACTGTGTTGCCTTCATCCCTTCTGGAGAATAACATTCCACATGTTTTCTGACCTCAGTGTACAGTTCCTATGTGTTCTCTGGCTAATATTTGTTTAATTTATTAATCCAAGTTCCACAGATATTTTCAAATATCTTAAAAGCCCAAAAGTTTCCTAAAACTGAGAAAAGGAATAAAGAGGTATTAGGCCCAGACCTAAGAAAAGAACTGTTATGAACTGAACACTAGAAGGAACAGTCAATTCATTGTGATTTTCAAAAGCTTAGATTATTGCTATGCCCAGGAATAATGAGGGTCCCCACTCTACCATAGTGGTATACTTACCACATAAATGAATTGTCCAAGCCTTTTGCACCCCAAGTCAAAAGTGATGCTAGACCTATGTGGTTGAGTTTCTCTTCTCTCCTGTTTGAAAATAAAGTATTAACAGGGATTTTAAGGAAGCCGTCATGGCTTCTAGTATCATAATAGACAAAATATCAACCTAGGTCTTCATCAGTGTTATTAGGGAGTATGATGGTTAATTGTATGTATCAACTTGACACATAAGGTTGTACCCACATAATAATTTGGTTAAACATTATTCTGGGTGGTATGTCTGTGAGGATGTTTATGGATGAGATTAATATTTCACTTGGTAGACTAAGTAAAGCAGATTGTCTTTCTCAGCGTGGCCTTACCCAATGTTGAAGGTCTGAATAGAACACAAGGCTGATTAAGGAAGAATTAGCTCTTTCTGCCTATCTTCAAGCTAGGACAATGATCTCCTACTATCACATTCAGATTTGGACTGGAACTCTACCATTGGCTCTCCTTGGTCTCTGGCTTGCTGATTTCTCAGCTTCCATAAATTCTGTGAGCCAATTCCTTATAATAAATCTCTTCTCTTAGAGTATTGTAAACTGAATACTTGGTAACTAGTATGTATGTATGTCAATATCTATATTGTATAGTATGTATGTCTATATCATCTCCTATAGGTTCTGGAGAACCTTTTTTTCTCAAGAACCTTGTAGTCAGGAAATATGTTTTAGAGTCTACAGAAACTTTTATTTTGATAAATCAATCTAGTTCATTAGTTCTTAATAAACATCTGGTAGATTCAGAGTGATGAAATCCACTAAGTACTATGAGGACTATAAAGGTAAAGAAGTTTTGAGACTTACAGTAAGTTTTTAAGCTTGCTCTTAAGCTGTCATAGGGTAAGGGATTTTAAGAGCCACAAGAGAGGCTTTGGTGGAAGGGAAGGTTGCTTTGGCCAGGCAGGCAGAGGATGGCTTATAAGACAGGCGGCACTAATTCAGGTTCAGTTTTCTGTTAATGTCTCTCAATTTTCCAACTACTGTCCTTGCCTTATTTATGTGGAAACGACCTTGAACTCCTCTGATTAGTATTGTAGGACCTGTTAAAATCATGAAAGCACTGTTCTTAATGAAGATTTAATAGTCATTCAATCAAATAACAGCATCAAAATAAATAGAACAAAAGCTATCAAGGAGAAATAGACCGAAGCACATTAGTACAAGTAGACTTTAATAACTTTTCCCCAGTCCATTGACAAATTAAGTAGACAAATGAGTAAGTAAACATGTAGAAGACCTAGAAAACATAATTAACAAGGTAGACCTAATATAGCTACATCAATCTACCAGTGTACTGTTCTCTGAAAACAGAAAATACTTTTTTAACAAGTGCTATGGAACATTTACAAGAGTGGAATTCTGTTAGGTCCAAAAGAAGGATTCCAAAAATTTTCAAAACCACAGACAACATTGACAGAATCCAATGACATAAAAGATCAGTTACTAAACTAGAAAACAAAGATATTTCTACTACTTGTACACTGAAATGTCTTTATTAAACTGCTCTTAGGTTAAAAGTAAATTCGAAACTGGAATTGTAAAATATCTAGAAAATGAAGAATATGAAGATATTACATATCAAAACATGAGCAGTATAACTAAAACTGAACTTACCAAAAAAGGTGTGGTTTAAATATTCATAGGAATAAAGAGGAAAGAAAAAGACATGGTAATAAAGAGGAAAGAACAAAAAGACATCTGTGAAATTAGAAGAGCACAATTGCTAAATACTCCTAAATAAAATAGAAGGAATTAAGAAGTAAATTCAGAAATTCATAAAATCAAACACAGAACAATGACTAGTAAATTAAAGAACTGTCTTATAAGTAAACACATTCAAATAAACAGTTGACTAGCTTTATAAGAATATGGAGTAAAGAAAATACCATTTGCTAGCATTTCTTTGAGTGCAGGAGAAAGTTGTGCACAGAATGCTACTGCAGGCTCAGTTTCTAGGATCTGTATGCTGATACGGGTTCTTGTTTTGACTTGTAGCTCCTGGTAGCATCTTTCTGAATAGGCGTGTGCTAGTTGGCCCCATTTCCCCTTGGGAAAGAAAACGGTGGCTGCCCATGCCTCATAGGGATTGGATTGTGGGTCTCAATCTCTGGAGGCATCATGAGCCATCTGTACTTTCCTACATGCCTTTTCTGCTTCTCTGCTGCTCTGACATGCATGCCACAGAATGAGAACGCCCTGGACTGGGGGTTGTGCTGCCCGAGTTCTAACCTGCGACTCTACATTTCTGGTCTTGGGTATTCTCAGAGCAGAATCTCAAGCCGTTGAGACCCACTTTGCTTTTCTGCAAAATGAAGGAGATTAGCTTTGATAATTTCTGAAATCACTTATAATACTTTGGGATTCAGTATCCTTTGATATTTGGTGTCTTGTTCTAACTTCAGCAGTTATCAGTTCCTCGGTTGCCCTGCAGTCTCCTCCCCCAACCTTGGGTAGTGTCAGAAAGCAGCTGGAGGACACCATGACCTCAGATTTCTTTGGAGACTGCTAATGCTGGTTCTAACAATTTTGTCAATGGATTTTTTTCTGTGAACATTTGTATGAAAATTTTTTTCTGGGTTTGTTGTGCCTTTAAAGTGAGTTCCGTAGGAACTGATCCAAACTCTAAGTGCTTCTTTTACAAACCATGAAATGAATTATCATTTTTTCCCTTATTGAATCCTGCTTCATTCTGCCCATTTTTATCTGAGTTGAGAGTGCCAAAATTGACCAGAATGGCCATCCATTCCAGATTGTATTTCTGCCTAATCTAAAGGAAGGTATTAAATATATTATGTTTGGGGCTTTTTCAGAGTTAGTCCACAGGCAGGAGAGTTACTACCAAAAAATTAAAACAAAAACAAAAACCCAACCTTCTTTCCTATACCCATGAAGAGGTTAAATAATTCTTGGAGGAGGCAAATTCTGTAGACATTGACCTACAAAGGTAGCCGTTCTTTATGAGAACAGAATATGCAGCAACATGTAACAGCTCTTCCCCCCAGATCAGGTCTGCTTCCTTGGGTACTTATCAGACTGCCTGTGCTAAGCACCCTGCATCTGTGTCCTGTTGTTATTACTGATACTAATTGCTTTCTACTAAACATGGGTCAAAACCAGGAAAGAATACCAGCTCCAATCTACAAGGCAGTACCCTTTGTGAGTCCTTAATAGATGAAAAGAGAGCAGAGCAAAGAAGAAGAACTCAGTTTGCGTTTGGAGAGTGAAATAGGAATAAAGGATAGAGAAGAATTCACTTACATAAGAAAATAAATTATCAAATTCTTTCAGACTTATATGCTGAAGCATTTTTTTGCTGCTCTTTCTGATTAGAGAGAGTGTCAGGAAGTAAGTGATGCGCCAGCAGGTTTTGGGGTGAGGGTGTTGCGCCCTCAGTAGTGGGACTGCATTTTCTGTTGTTGGTTTTTTTTTTTTTTTAAACCATCCATGTGAGTGCTGTAACATAGCTCCTTAGTGGGAGTGGGAGGGGATGGGGAGACTCTTCCAAATCAGTAGTGTCTGTGAGATTGTTGGTATCGATTTTTCTCCTGAGTGACACAATTTAAGTAACTCTTGACAGGACTTTTCTTCTTCTTGATGACAAATGACTTCTGATTGCCTAGACATCTCATAGCATCTAGCAGGAAAGACAGGGAACACTCAGAGTGCTCATCTGCCAGGGGGACCTCAGAGTTTCTCCTGGTCCTTTCAGGCTTTTCCCACTAGGATGCCCCTAAACTGCTCCCTCGAGGGTAGAGGTGACAACAAAAGGGAACTATGACAAAGGAGACAGGCCTGTCTATTGTGGACTCTTGCTCTGATGAGTTTGGCAATTCTGATAATTCCTGGCATGTCTATATTAGTTTATCATCCTCGTCATTATACCTTAGGGTGGACCTGCACAATTTGAAAGATACATAAATAGAAAGCCAAAATATTTTTAATCACCTGAATGGCTTGTATGCAGGTCACTAAATGTAAGAATGGCTAATCAATCTTATTTGATTCTGCCCATTTTCATCCAAGTTCAGAATTTTCATGTTTAATGAATAAACTTGAGAATTTCTGTTTCACATGTCTAGGTGTTATGGTAAGTGGAATTTATATGCACATTTCTGGACTCACAACTAACTAGGGAGAAGGAAACAGCCAAGGCACTGATTTCTCTCACATTCCTTGGTTAGAATAAAAAAGCAGAGATTGAACCATGAGGAATATTAGAGACCCTCTCTGCTTTACTTTTTTGGACAAGACAATGAAGACAGTTCTTTATCTCTACTTCCAGTAAGGACCTGAGGCAGCCTAAATTAAAACATATAAATGAGAGAGTTAAATTGTGGGTAAACAAAGAGAGCTCAGGAATCTAGATGAAGAATAGAAAGTATTGTACTAGAATATAGTTAATGTAATTGAGCACCCAACTTGGCTCTGATGGAAAGTCAGTAGCAGTAGCAGTAGCAGTAGTAGTAAGGATAATAGTAATGGTTGCCATTGTTTTATACCAAGTGGTTTTTAGACATTATTCTAGTTTTTACAACAACTTCATGAACAGCAACAAACCCAGAGTCTCAGAAAAGACAAGTGATTTGACAAGAGCTACAGACAGAGTAAGTGATGAAGCCAAGATTCAAATCCAGAACTGAGTTCAAAGCACATATTTTATGGTATAAACATGTCTTTGCAGGACACTAGTTTCTATGTGGGCCATAGGACAAGTTATTGAGATCTAACAGCCCTAGTCAAGGTCCAGTGTTAGGAAGAATTACCCAGTCTTACAGCTGTTCACCAGTGCGATTGCACATATGTAAGAAGAGGCTTTCTTGGGGGGCTTACTGCTTCAGTTTCTGGGAAGAGAGTCTAACTCTTAAGGCTTCGAGAAATTATCTTCCAGAGTCCATATTTTCATTGTAAGGATTGTTGAAAAGAACTACCAAAATATAGCCTGTGTTTTATTGGCTCTACAAAGGATGCTTTACTTGCTCTGTGGTGAGATAGGAAGAAAGGCTCACAGCTTGACACCCACACAACGATCTGGACAAGAGAAAGCTAATTGTGGCCTTCACCTGATACCGCTCTCCAGACAGCATAGCCGACTACAGCCCAACGTACCAGAAACTAGGATTATAGTTAATTGGGAGTTGGGGGCTTTTGGTGGCAATGCTTTTTTTGGTTGTTGTTGGACAAAAATATACATAAATGGTAAGTATGTTTGCAGCCATAAGAGTCTCTGTTCTGTAATAACCATGTTAATGTTCTCATAAAAAGATATGGGGCAAGAGCAAAGTGACAGAAAGGCTGATTAGCATTTTATGACAGAATTAAGCTGCATGACAAATAACTCACTGGTTTTATAGCCCAACAAATTCTACTTTCAAATGCCGGAGGTGCTAGGATGTTTTTGTTCATTTATTTGTTTTTTATATTTAACCGTGAAGGTGTCCAGAGCAATTTGTAGAAAAATGGAATGCAATTGTATTAGTAGTAAATATGATTAGTGCTAATACTTATTAATAATCCATTTGCTCCAAAATCTCTGTAAAACTTACTGTATTTAGTCACAGGATTTTTCAGCATACAGTGGTTTAGAAGTGGAAGAAAATGTTCAGACCACTACTCATCAGTGTCCTAATTCATACGATGCGTTTTACAAAACTGAACACTTCCTCCATATGTTCTCCCCAACTTTGGGGAAGTCTCTATTTGAGATTATGAAGCTGCTATGCTGTGAGTGTTAAAGGGGAAACAACTCCCACTTTGTTCAAAGTAACGAGTTCTAGATTAAGAACTCTCTCTACACTTGCAGTTTTGTTACAGGTAAAGAATGGCAAGGGGTAGGAAGAGGCAAGGGAGACACACCTTGCTTAATTCAGCAAGGGAAATGTGTATTAAATAAAGGATTAGGTCTTGTTCCCGAGAAAGAATTCAGCAGCTGTTTTTTTCATCTGCAGATAATGCAATCACTCCATGTTTCCTTAATTTCCGGTGGTAGATGAGGATATTGGCTCTCATTTATTTCACTAAGAGTATAATATTAAGATATCTAAATTACTGATATTAAAAAAAGAGTAAAAAAAACTTGCCCATAATTTTACCCTCCTAATAAAACACTGATGACATACTGTATCATATATTTAAACACAAACAGTACAAGAATTTACCTCTTCTTTGTAATCAGCCAACATACTAGATAATAGGTGGGGGGGTCTACCTTACCACTCTTGATAGCTGGGCATGCAAGAAGATGATCTAGTGTCTGCCCTTGAAGAATTTCAGTCCATTTGGGAAGCCAAGATGATTGAATGAAACAATTAATAAGCAATGCAGGGTTATATAATAAAGTGATAGAGGATATGGATAAAAATTATGCAGATACTGTGGTCTTAATTACAAATGTAATTTAGATATAGAACACTTTACACAGTCTAACTGCTAACAAATACCTATTGGATTGAGAGAGGATGTTAATTCTGGTTGCCACTTGTGTGACTATGTATAATCAGTGAAATGAATGAATGAAAAATGGAATACATGAATATTTAAAAATATTAAAAAATAAATAAAAAATAGAAAAGCAAAAGAAAAACACAGGTATATATACCAAAAAAGTTCAAGTTAAAAAGTTATTATAGAGTTTGTTGTACTAACATCTCATTGTGATGGTAAATAGGTTAAAAATTATAAAAAAAATTGAAAAGAACGAGAATAGCATGAACAAATTAAAAATAAAAGTTCTATCTATGAAGTAGTGATGTTTGTCCTCTTGTATTTTTTGTTTGTTTTTTGTTTGTTTGTTTGTTTGTTTTTTGGCTGGCTTTCTGGGGGAGGGACCTACAGCGTGATTTTTCAGGCAGTCTTGCTAGAGTTGAGTCCTCCTGCCCCCTATCAAGGGGCTGGGCTCTGAGGAAACCAGTTTTTCAGGCTTTGTTCTCTGGAGGATTTTGTTTTGTTTTCCTCTCCTTGGAGGCTTTGGCGGTTCTTTGGAGGTTTAGAGGAAAGGAAACTGCACCCAGACCTCAGTCTCAGAGAGAACCCTCAGACTGTTAACAAAGACATCAAGATACATCCAGGAAGAATCAAAATAAACTTCCTCGCCCACACTGAGAATTTATAACAACCCTCCCATCTTTTCTTCTGTCAGTGTTTCTGTGTATTTGTTTTTGTTCTGGTAGTATATAAATCTTATACTTGGGATTCATTTTGGCTGGGTTCTTTTTTTTTTTCTCTTGTCATTTACTTTGTCAGTCTTTTTGTTTATCTGTTTTTGTTTGTATACTTTATAAATCTTACCTTTGGGGCCCATTTGGGCTGGGCCTTCTCTTTTCTCTTTCTTTTTTTTTTTCTTCCTCTCTCTCTCTCTCTCTCTCTCTTTTTTTCTTTTTTCTTTCTTTTTGTTGGGGACTTCCAATTGCTCAGAAGCGTTCCAGAGTGACCTTGAGTGCACAACGGTTGATACATTCAGCTACATATCCCTTCAACCATCTCTCACCAAAATGACTAGGAGGTGGAATGCCCAACAGAGGAAGAAATTCAGAGACTGTGCCCTCTTCATCAGAGCTTTTGGATATGGACATAAACAATATTTCGTAAAGGGAATTCAGGCTAACAATTATCCAGGCAATGGCTAAGTTGGAGAAAGCCGTTAATGACAAAATGGAATTAATTAGGGCAGAAGTGAAAGCCACCAGGGAAGATGTTAACAGTGCTCTCAATGAGTTCCAATCTAATCTAAATTCTCTAACAGCTAGGGTAACTGAGGCAGAATATAGAATTAGTGATCTAGAGGACAAACTGATAGAGAAAAACGATCAGGAGGAAGCCTGGAACAAACAGCTTAGAAGCCGTGAAAACAGAATTAGGGAACTAAATGACGCCATGAAACATTCCAACATCAGAATTATTGGAATCCTTGAGGGGCAGGAGAAAGAAAGAAGACTAGAGGATATAGTTGAACAAATTCTCCATGAAAATTTTCCCAGTCTGGTGAATGGAACTAGCGTTCGTGTCCTAGAGGCAGAAAGGTCGGCCCCCAAGATTGTATAATCTAGAAAGACCTTGAGACAGCTGAATGTGAAAATGATGAATCATAATTTTAGACAGGAGCTCTTGGAAAGCAGCTAGGGGGAAGAGATTCCTTACATACAGAGGAAAGCCCATCAGAATAATGTCAGACCTAGCCACAGAAACCTAGCAAGCCAGAAAGGGCTGGCAAGATGTATTCAGGGCACTAAATGGGAAGAATATGCAGCCAAGAATACCTTATCCAGCAAGACTGACATTCAAAATGGATGGAGAGATAAAGAGTTTCCAAGACCGGCAAGGTTTAAAAGAGTTTGTGACCACCAAGCCAGCACTACAAGAAATATTAAGGGGGGTTCTTTAAAAGAGGAAAAAAGCAAAGAATAATATTGAACAGAAATTTATGAAGACGATCTATAGAAACAAAGACTTCACAGGTAACATGATGTCAATAAAAACATATCTTTCAATAATCACTCTCAATGTGAATGGCCTAAGTGCACCCATAAAACAGCACAGGGTTGTAGATTGGATAAAACGACAGGACCTTTCCATATGTTGTCTACAAGAGACCCATTTTGAACCTAAGGATACATTCAGACTGAAAGTGAAGGGTGGAGAAGCATCTTTCATGCCAGTGGGCCTCAAAAGAAGGCTGAGGTAGTGATTCTCATATCAGATAAATTAGATTTTAAACTAAAGACTGTAGTCAGAGATACAGAAGGACACTACATCATTCTTAAAGGGTCTATCCACCGAGAAGATCTAACAATTATAAATATTTATGCCCCCAATATGTGAGCAGCCAACTACATAAGACAACTGTTAATCAAGACAAAGAGTCATATTGATATGAATATATTAATAGTAGGGGATCTTAACATGCCACTGTCAGTAATAGATCATCCAAGCAGAAAATCAATAAACAAGAGCATTGAATGACACATTGGGGCAGGAGGACCTCATAGATATATACAGAACATTCCACCCTAAAACAACAGAATACACATTCTTCTCGACTGCACATGGATCCTTCTCCAGAAAAGACCGCATACTGGGTCACAAATCAGGGCTCAACCAATACCAAAAGATTGAGATTATTCCCTGCATATTCTCAGATCACAATGCTTTGAAACTGGAGCTCAACTACAAGGAAAAGTTTGGAAGGAATTCAGACACCTGGAAGCTAAAGACCACCTTGCTTAAGAATGCTTGGATCAACCAGTAAGTCAAAGAAAAACTTAATTCATGGAAATCAATGAGCATGAAGACACTTCAGTCGAAAACCTATGGGATACAGCAAAGACGGTCCTAAGGGGGAAATACATAACCATCCAAGCCTCCCTCAAAAAAATTGAAAAATCCAGAATATACCAGCTGTCTTTACACCTTAAAGAACTGGAGAATCAACAACAAATTAAGCTCCACACACAAGAAGGGTAATAATGAAGATTAGAGCAGAGATCAATGAGATAGAAACTAGTGATACAGTAGAACACATCAATGAAACTAGAAGCTGATTTTTTGAAAGAATCAATAAGATCGATAATCCATTGGCCAAACTAATCCAAAAGAAAAGAGAGAAGACCCAAATTAATAAAATTATGAATGAAAAGGGAGAGATCACAACTAACACCAAGGAAATAGAAACAATCATCAGAAATTATTATCAGCAGTTATATGCCAATAAGTTAATCAACCTAGATGAAATGGTTATATTCCTGGAAACCTATAAATTTCCAAAACTGAATCAGGAAGAAATTGATAACCTGAACAGATCACAAATATCTAGTAACGAGATTGAAGCAGGGATCAAAAACCTCCCCCAAAACAAGAGCCCAGGATCTGACGGATTCCCTGGGGAATTCTGCCAAATATTCAAAGAAGAAATAATACCTATTCTCCTGAAGCTGTTTCAAAAAACTGAAAGAAAAGGAAAACTTCCAGACTCTCTTTATGAAGCCAGCATTACCCTGATCCCCAAACCAGGCAAAGATCACACCAAAAAGGAGAATTTCAGACCAATATCCCTGATGAATATGTATGCTAAGATTCTCAACAAGATCCTAGCTAAAAGGATCCAACAGTACATTAAAAAGATTATTCACCATGACCAGGTGGGATTCATCCCTGGGGTGCAAGGGTGGTTCAACATTCTCAAATCAACCAATGTGATAGAACAAATCAATAAGAGAAGAGAGAAGAACCACATGGTCCTCTCAATTGATGCAGAAAAAGCATTTGACAAGATACCGCATCCATTCCTGATTAAAACGCTTCAAAGTATAGGGATAGAGGGAACATTCCTCAACTTGATAAAATCTATCTATGAAAAACCCACAGCGAATATCATCCTCAATGGGAAAAAGCTCACAGACTTTCTTTTGAGATCAGGAACACGACAAGGATGCCCACTCTCACCACTCTTGTTCAACGTAGTATTAGAAGTCCTAGCAACAGCAATCAGACAGCAAAGAGAGATAAAAGGTATTCAAATTGGCAGTGAAGAAGTCAAACCCTCCCTCTTTGCAGATGACATGATACTTTATATGGAAAACCCAAAAGACTCTACCCTCAAACTATTAGAACTCATTCAGCAATTTAGTAATGTGGCAGGATACAAAATCAATGTACAGAAACCAGTTGCTTTCTTATACACTAACGATGAAAAAATGGAATACAACTGTAATCATAGTAAATTTGATGATTAGTTGCTAATATTTATTAATAATCCACTTGCTCCAAAATTTCAATGAAATTATTATATTCAGCTAGGATTTTTAAACATACAGTGTTTTAGAAGTGTAAGAAGTTCAGACTATGAATAAAAGAATACTAAATGAGCCACTTAACATATCTTTTTTTCTGAATAAAATGGGGGAAGATAGGGAGGTGTAGATCACTTCCAAAAACTCTTCCTGTTTTGGTATTTTATAGCTTATGACTTTGGCTACTGTCAGTGGGATGCTTTCAGTTCTTTCCAGAAAGCTTGGAAAGTGGAGACACTTAGAAAGTGCTTCTCTGAAGTAACATTGTCTTTTAATCTTTCCTCATAAGTGAACTTCTGGGGCTCCCGACCCAAGAGGTTTCAGGCCCTAGCCTGGATAATGATGGGGCTGGAATGGCCCTTGGCTGCAGAGTATGAAACCAGGATAGATTTGAAAGCACAATTCCAAGGTAAAATTTGGGTGAAGAGTCTAGAAATTTGGTCAACCAAACTACCAGTTTGCAACCAAGCAAAGACCCTGTGGGTAGAGATAGAAACTTAATGAGGAGAAACTGGATAGCAGTCAGGTAGTGAAACAGAGAAGAGGGTCAGAAGCAGAATCTGAAGAGATTATCTGAGCCCAGGAACATACTAGGATGAGGAAGAAACTTTCAATTTTAAGGAATGATGACAGAGACCGTCCCACAGGCTGGCAGTGTGGTAGCCATCTTCACATGCTACATCACCTGGACTTGTTTTTCCTTACAAGGATGGGACAGACAGATTCTTTCCTGTTTTCTTGCCTTATTACTTCCATGAGTAAAGGCAGGCCTCTGAATGGTGGTTGTTTGTGGCTGAGGGTGTAGTTCATATCTGGGGCATGAAGATTTCTCAGCCCTTACTTCAGGGCTCTTTCTTACCAAACCACTCTCCATGTTACTACTAACATAGTGATTTTTCTGTAATACATTATCTCTCACCTTGCCACTTTTCTGCATGAGAACTTTAATAGCTATCTCTGTTAAAACTTAATATTTTAAGATCTCCTACCATATGGCTTCAATTTAGTTTTTTAACTGTCTTGGCCTCTTCTACCATGTAAGCATGCCCTGTGAATTCTGGCCAGATTATGGCCCTTAGTATTCTCAAATAAGCATTGTCTTTTTCACTACTGAGCCTTCATTCATGCCAACCCTCTTTCCTGGAATGCCTTTTCCCTTTTAGAATCTTACCTAGGATTCAATCCAATCTCCATTTTCTTTTGTATACCTCTTCAGAATGCTTCAATCACATATAGCTTTTTTGTCCTTAAAATGTATGCAGCCAGTTCTCCTGCCCCCCCCCACTTTGGAATTTATTATTTCTACCTTATATTTCTCTTATTTCAACATTTGTCTATACTGTGGGATTGTGGCTTCATTTGGGGAAGAATCATGTGTCTTTGGTACCCCACATAGCACCTAATACATGATGAGCTCTTCTTCCATGTCTGTTGAGGTCTTGATCCAGGCTGGGGAAGTGGGTATTCAGTAAGAGAAAGAAAAGATGATCATATGAAAGCAAGTGCTTTGATTTAGGATTCTCTTTGGGGGGGGGGCATTATTTATTTTTGTAATGATACATTTAATACCTGCCCTTACCCAAATACAAACTTTTGCCTATAAAATGTAAAGCAGTGTAGGAAAAAATGAGTTTATTTATTTATTTTTCACAATCACTAAACATGTACAATCAAATACAAGCCTCTCTTTAATTATTAATCCTTCATTGGAGGGACTTGTTTAAACTGCCCAAGCAATTGTGTCAAAACCCATGTGCCCGTTTCAAGCAAATTGCTGTAAAGCAAGGGGTTCAAAAGAATAAAAATGTACCTCGTTTCTTCTTCCTTCTCTTCCTTCTCCAGGGAGTATGCCTTCATTTTTCTTCTGGCATAAATAAGGTGACTTTCTTAAAATTAATTTTGTAATTCTTATTTTAAAAACTTCTTTTATTCATCTTGTGGCTCGTCTTTTTGGTTCCCATGTTGTGCTCTCAGGTGCTGTAACCCCTCTGATGTAATTGTCTCTGCATGCTTCCTCTTCGGACTTCCTGGGTTCATATCTCACTTCTATCAAAGTGCTAGCCCTGTGACCCTCCACTACCTTGTCTCTCTCTGCTGCATTTCCTCATCTCTAAGATGGGAATGATGATAATTGGGATGTGGCTGGAAGAGTACATAAATAGTACCTGCTGTGTAATAAATATTAACTCTGTTAACTCTTATTTGTCGTTGAGCTTAGAGCTGACCTAGTCCTTCAGAGCTGTTTAAATTCAAGTGCATGTGGCTATTCCTTGGTCCAGCTGTGACCCATGATGTTTTCTAGACCGTTCCCCTCATCCTACACAGAGCCACTTCTTTTCCAACTTGTATCTGTGCAGATTTTTCCCCCTCTTTCTATTCCCAGATGTACCACTATCCCTTTATTCATACGGAGACTTCATTAGGCTCTGACGGGTACCTCCCTTCATTGTCTTAGATTGAGAATAGTAATGGCTAATATCCCATGTTGCACTTTGGGCAGAGGCTGAGAGGAAAATTTCCACTATAAATGGCACTGTGCTATTGGTTAGAGGCGTAATGAAACTTTTTACCTTTCCCTATAGTATTCAGGGAGAAGAGGCAGGGCCTTGGTGGAGGAGCATTTTGATTTGAAAGAGCAAATCTAACAACAGCAGAGAGACTGAGGGAAGTGCTGTTAGGCTGCCTTCCAAACACACCATACTGTTGATTCTAACAGTAAAGGGGCTCTCTTTCTAATCACTTGGTTTATATTTCTCAGTCCTCTTGACAAAGGCAGTGGAGATGAAGGCTGCTGCTACAGATGCAGCTTGTGTGCTGGAGTTAGCCAACTCCTGAGATTAAAAGTAAATTAGAAAAAAATGTATGTGATTTGTGCTTCTTGGGAAGCTTTTCAATCCTGTCAAGAGGTAAAAATAGTGAAGTTAATGTATGCTCTTTCCTTTGATTCCAGTCAGGATTGAAATCAAACTGGATTGGAAACTCTTCTATCTTTGGACCCTAGACAGAGCTGGGCCCATAGTGGGTGCTGGGTGTTAGAACTGACTCTGAGTCACCTGCCGACCCATTAGCGGTTCAGCTCAGCCAATTCAGAGCAACGTTTCATCCTCTTGTTTATTACCAGTTCCCAAGCTGCTACAAGTGCAGTGTGCAACATTCTAGTTACAGTTTAATCAGTTTCTTAAAGATAAATGATCATCTGTTTTTTTCTGGGTTGTGTTCCCTTTTCTTATGTAATCAAACAAACAAACAAACAAACAAACAACAATGGCCCTTTTTGTTGGAGTAGTACATTGCGATTTCATATATCTCTCTTGTTTATCACCAACATTCATTCTTATCTGTCACTCTCTCATCCCTTCTAGCCTCCTTTTCATTCCCAATGACTTTCTATGCTTTGGAATAATTCTTCCTAAGATGAGGATATTTGAGTTTATATACAGTTTGCATTTTTTTTTTTTAAGTTCAATCTCTTCTTTATATATTTAAATCCTTAGGGCTTTTTTTTTTTTTTTTCCATTTCTAAGTTTGCATCATGTGCACTGTTCTCCCATTCAGTGTTATCAGCATCACTGGCTAATGCCTTTCTGTTTTCAGATCATGCAACTGAGCACAGTCATAGACTCTGAGAAAGCGCTTGGCAAATACTTAGTAATTTATTAAGTAATAAGCTGAAGCCTTGATTAGATTGTTTTCTCGGGGGGAGGGGATGGCAAATTTTCAGATGCAAACTGTAAGAGGGTGGCATTCCAAGGATGGCCAAATCTGCCTTCATCCATTAAAATTTATAGTGTTACTCATTCTCTTTTCCAAAGCCCTGGCACCTGCTCCTGTGTTCTGGGGTTAGGAAAGGTGAAGAATGAGTGGAAGCTAGGTGGAAAGGAAGAAGGTTGGGGATGAGTCAAGGGGTGATCCTAAAGAAATGAGGGTTAACCCTTTCAAACTAAAAAAAGCCTTCAGATTGAACAGAATGAACATCTGTTCATTCACACTGGGCTTATCTGCTTGGCAGGGTAGAAAAGGACTGGGTTTTGGAGTAAAACTGCTTGGGTTGGTGTTTCAGTCTATGAACCTGGGAGCTGTATGATCTGGAAAATAATTTAGACTTGTCTTTCCTCCCTCCTTTCCTTTTTCTCCTCATCTCTCTTTTCTTTGCTTCTCTCCTCACCATTTCCTACTTTTTGGGAGGGGTTGTGGGGATCTGGTTCTTTCACAAGCATACTCTTTCCGAGTATAGCATGTATGTTTTTTCTACCCTGAGGCAATCAGGTTTTATTCCCATTTTGTGTATGAGGTAGCTGAGATCCAGGAAAGTTAAATATCTTGGCCACATTCCCTAATTAAATAAGTGGTTGAAGGTGGTTCTGTATTTTATTATTTTTTTTAAAGTAAACTCTAAACCCTGAGGTAAGGCTTGAGCTCATGACCCCAAGATCCCAAGTTGCATGCTCTACACACTGAGCCAGCCAGGTGTTCCAGGATGGTTCTTTAAACCCAGTAAAATGCATATATATATACCATACCATATGTCTTATATTAATCAGAGACTAGGTTGGGTTATATTGAAGTAACAAAAAGCCCCTAATATCAGTGTTTTCTATTTCTCACCCATGCTACCTTACCCAGGAGTGGGCTTGGGATTGTTTTGTGTCTTTATTTCTTGACCCAGGCTGATGGACCCAGGCTGATTGAGACATGTCTATCTGGACCATTGCTAATTTTATTGCAGAAGGAAAAGAAGTCACGGAAAGGTACATGTTGGCCTTCAAGTCTCTCCTAGGAAATATCACACATCATTTCCGCCCGTTTCATGGCAAAAGCCGTACACATGACCAAGTCTGACATCAACAGGGTTGAGAAAGTATAATCCTTGTCAGAGATGAGCAACACATTTTCAGGAATAATATAATCTACCAACTTGCTTTTGAAAGTGGGGTTCTACAAACCCGTTGGTCAGTATCACCAGGGATGTCATACAAATGCATGTTCTTAGACTTCGCCCCAAAACTTATAATGAGAATCTAGATTTTAACAAAATCTTCAGTCATTCATATGCCATTAGAGTTTGAGAAACACTAGTCAAACACACTGCTTAAATGTTACTATTTTCTTAAATGTTTTTATTTTTTTAAAGTTTAAAAAAAATAAAAGTTGTATATATTTATATCATACATTTTTTCTAAATATATGAGATATTTCAACCATAAGTAAAAGTACAAAGACTGATGCAGTTAGATCCATGGACACACCACCTACATTGTCTAATTTTAACATTTTGTATTTTTGCTTCATATATTTAAAAAAAAAAAAGCATATCGAGTTCAGTTTTAGTACAATGTGTGTATTCCCTCTTCTCCTGAACCTTTCATTGTCATCTTTTTTGCAAATTTTTATACTTCATATCCATGAATCTATAAGAATTTGTTTATTCTTTATAAAGATTTTATTTATTTATTTGAGAGAGAGGGTGCACAAGCAGAGGGGAGAGGGAGAAGCGGGCTCCCTGATGAGCAGGGAACCTGACATGGGGCTCGATCCCAGGACCCTGGGATCATGACCTCAGCTGAAGGCAGATGCTTAACCCACTCAGCCACCCAGGTGCCCCAAGAATTTATATTTTTAATCTTTATACGGATAATATCAAATAGCATAATATCCGACTGCAACTTACCCTTGTTGCTCAACATTGTTTCTGAAATTTATCTTTATGAACATAGTTGTAATTCATTCATTCATTCACTCATTTATTCATATGTTCATGTTACTGATTGCATAGCATTCCATTTACCTTAATTTAGATTTTAAGGTGGCGCTTTTTTTTTTAAGGCGATGCTTTTGATGATGTACATTTGCTGCTTATAGTTTTTTTTAATCATTACAAAGTTTGGCTATAATAAGTATTTCTCAATATAAATTCATGTATACTTTTGTAATAGTTCCTCTAGGATGTTCATCTAGGAGTAGGGTTGTAAGGTAAAGATACATGCATTTTTAACTATACTGGATTTTGCCGAATATCTTTCCAAAGTGGTTATATCAGTTTTTCAGTTACCAGCTATGTAGTCAGAAATTTTAGGGTGACAGTTTTGAAATGGGACACTATTATTGTTTTAACTTTCAATTCCCTAAGTAGTGATAAGGTTGAACATTTATTCATGTGCTAATATGTCTTCTGGCTTGGCTTTCTATGAATTTTTGGTTCATATAAGCAGCATATTACCAAACATTTTTAATTGTAATCTGTCAATCTTTTAACTAACATATGTAATGTACATTTGCTGTGATTAATACAATAATTGATTTTATTTCCCCATCTTATTTTATGCTTTCTCTTTACTCTGCTTGTCCCGTTTTCCCCCTTTTTTACTGCCTTGTATTGATTGTTATTTTTTATACATTTTTCCTCTTCTACTGTTTGAAATTCATGCTTTCAGCTTTCATTTTAAAGGTCATGCTTAATATTTTAAATGCATGTTTGGCTTAGCAAAGTCTCTATTCTTCTCCCAAGCAACAAAGAATCTTAGAATATAGTTGTCCTCTCTCTTTTTGAGCATTTATTGTTCAGTTTTAAGATTTGTATGATTTTATATTCACCAATTATTATTATTATTGATTTTATAATTAATGCTTATTTAGATTAACCACATTTAAATAATTTATTTGGTCATCATTCCTTCATGTAGTTTAGCCCTTCCTTTTGGGTTGAGAAACCCTTCTAAAGTACATTTTTCACTAGTTCTTTGAGCGAGTATTTGTTAGTAGAAATCTCTGTGACCTAGTGTGCCAGAAGTGGTCTTTATTTCACTCTGACTCATGAATCATGGTCTAGATTGATAAAGAACTGAAGGTTGGGATTATTTTCTCTCAGTACTTCAAAGCTATTATTCCTGTGTCTTTCTGTTTCTATTGTTGCTGTTGAGAAACATATTGTTAGTCTTATTGTTCCTTTGTGGATGACCTGGCTTTTCTCTCTGGATGTCTTTAACATCTCTTCTTTGCTCTCATGGAGCTTCACAATGGGTATCTAGGCAGGAATTTATTTGTACTTATTCTACTAATAAATAATTGTACGTCCTGAAGTATGTCTTTCTTTACTACTCAGAAATCTTCTGCTGTTATCTTTTCAGCTAATGTGCTTCCCATTTCTTTCTGTTTTCTCTTTCTGGAACTCCCCTTAGACATATGTTGGGCCTTCTTATTTTGTCATCCATATTCCTCAACACTAGTTTATACTTTTTAATCACTTTGGTTCTCTACACGTAATTCTTGGTAATTCCCTCGCAAATACTTTCATGTTCATTATTCTTTCTTCAGGTCTATCTTTTCTGCTTAAACTGTTCACTGAGTTTAAATTAGCCATTTAAAATATTTATTTTGCAATTTCCCTAATAGTTCCATCATTCGAAGATCTTAGGAGTCTAATCCTGCTGTATGTTTTATATGCTGACGCTGGTTTAGTGAGGAGATTTTCTTTACTTGTTTTTACCATTTTGTAGTTTGTATTATTATACATTTTGTAGTATAAGCTAATCCAGCAGTACATTTTCTATTGGGATCCTGTATGGCCTGGGTTGAAACCATGTCCTTTTTGTTTGTTTTACCTCCCAGGTGTTCTAGGGGCGTTAATAGGCCAGAAACCATTTTATGGTTTCCTAGAGCCTGGGAGTGACAAATTCACACTCAGCACACTCACAGAGACACATAACTGGTTATAAGTTATTAGGGTAAACTTTAATTTATTTTTATCAGTGCTCAGGCCCCAGCAGAAAAAGCTTTCTTGTTATTTCTCTGTGCCAGTGGATAGGTTTTGTTTTGTTTTAGTTCAACCTTTTACTGAATTTACAGCCCATTGAGGTTTCTATTGAGGTTTTATGTGAAGTGACTTAATTCCAACTCTATAGCTTACTTTATCTTTTGGCCCTGTCTGGGCATGAAATCCAAGGGACTGGGTTACAGACACCGGGAATCCTAACCACCTCCCAGACTGCTGCAGCTGCAGCTCACATACTTGCTTTTGTGCATTCAGATCCCTCTTTTTTTTTATTGTCCTTGGAATTGTCACCTCGTTTGTGACATGCTCAGCTCTTTAACAGATGTTTGCATTATTTTAGCCCATATTTCTATGTGATTTTTGGTCAGGAGATTTGTTTGGTTTTCTGGTTCCCCAAACAGAACTCCCACTTAACTTCTTTAAGGTACTCTTGTTTATTTTTAAAAAGTCAGTAATACTACATACTTTGCAGCTTTTTAAAGGATTGGATATAATATATGCAAAGTATCTCTCTGTCTGGCAATGTCTTGCACATAGTAGATATTTGACAAAATGGTTGTTACTATTTTTATTATTCGTTAACACATGAATAAAACATGAAAAAATAAGCCATGAGAAAATGTTTTAGATTATTTATCATCATTAAGAAAGTACTTCTGGGAATATTCCACAGAGTAATAACTTGGATTGGTGCCCAACTCATGATTAGATTTTTAAGAAATTTGTTGAAGGCCTACTGTGGGGTTAGGACTCTGTTATATTCTGTAGGTTTCTCAGTTCTTAGGATAAGAAAGATTACCACCTTTAAACCATGTACTGCTTTTTTTTTTTTAGAAGATTCATATAGTTTGTTTTATTTATTTATTCATTTATTTTAAAAATATTTATTTATTTATTTGGCAGACAGAGATCACAAGCAAGCAGAGAGGCAGGCAGAGAGAGAGAGAGAGGAAGAAGCAGGCTCCCTGCTGAGCAGAGTCCAATGCAGGGCTCAATCCCAGGACCTTGGGATCGTGACCTGAGCTGAAGGCAGAGGCTTTAACCCACTGAGCCACCCAGGCGCCCCAAGAGGATTCATATAATTTAAATGGAATAAAAAAAGCCAGTATTATGGATACCACAGGGATTAACTCTACTATGTCTTTATTCTTTCATCACTTAGCTTTCTGGCTGTGGTGTCATCTCTTACCTCCTTTGCACTTCCTTTTGTTAGTTCAGTAAAGAACATTGCCTGTTGATATGTGTACCACGTACATACTGTTAAAGGCAATGAGAGGGTTACAGATGTAGTTTAAGAACATGCTTTCATCTTCAGATATCTCAGGGTCCATTTGGAAAGATAAGGTATCTAATATTATAAATAAGAACAATAACAAAAGGTCTATGTAATTAAGTATCAAGATTAGCCAGAGGAGTTCCAAGAAGGGAAAATGGGAGCCTAGCTTTGTCAGTAGGGCATGAATGAATTATTCTGGTAGGAGAGGAAGAGTGAGATTATGCAGCCCAAGGAAACAGCCTGAGTGGAGGCAAGAGATAGGCATTACGATGTCAGAAGAAGCAACTTACTACCTGGTGATAGAATATTTAAGTTGAAGTTCTGGCAGTGTGACCTTTTATGTCCTAATCTCCTATCTGGAAAGATTATCCTCTTAGTCTTGAGGAATGTTTTGGGACATACTCAAGGCATTGGGTAATATATCAGTTAAGATAAGTGAAAGAAAACCCAATTCAAACTAGCTTAAGAAAAAAAACCAAACATGTCGGTTTACTTAAATGAAAAGTTAAGTAAACTGAAAAGATGGAGGGTTTCCCTTCATATTTAGTTTGACCCAGAGGCTCATAAAGTGCCGTAGTTGGTTTAAATATGATTGCTGTTAGAGATACCAGGCTCCATCTTATGAGGTTCAGAACTTGTGGAAAAAGAGATCACCTCTTTCTTTCAGCAGACCCAACCAAATATATTTGTACCTCATTAGTCCTGAGGGGGTTATTATCCTAAGGGCATGTAATAAAATACCTAGAAACAAGCCAAGGAGGAGGAAAAACCTGTACTCCAAAAGCTAGAAAATAATGATGAAAGAAATTGAAGATGACACAAATGGAAAGATATTCCATGCTCATGGATTGGAAGAATCAATATTGTTAAAGTGTTCATACTATCCAAAGCAGTCTACAGATTTAATACAATCCCTATCAAAATACCAACAGCATCCTTTATGGAACTAAAACAAATAAAACTAAAATTTGTATGGAACCATAAAAGACCCTGAATAGCCAAAGTAAACTTGAGAAGAGCAAGCCTGGTTATAACACAATCCTAGATTGCAAGATATGCTACAAAGTTGTGGTAATCAAAACAGTATGATAGTGGCACAAAAACAGACACATAGCCTCAATGGAACAGAATAGAGAGCTCAGAAATAAATCCTTGCATGTATGGCCAATATACCCACAACAAAGGAGGCAAGAATATGCAATAGGGAAAAGACAGTCTCTTCAAATGCTGCTAGGAAAACTGGACAGCCCCATGCAAAATAATGAAACTGGATTACTTTTATACCATATATAAAAATAAACTCAGAATGGATTAAAGACCTAAATCTGAGACCTAGAACCATAAAACTCCTAGAGGAAAACATAGTAATTTCTTTGACATTGGCTTATAGAAACATTTTTCTAAGTATGTCTCCTCAAGCAAGGAAAATAGAAGCAAAATAAAAATATTGGGACTATATCAAAACAGAATTTCTTTGCCAGGCAAGGAAACCATCAGCAAAACCACAAGTCATCCTACTGGATGGGAGAAGGTATTTGCAAATGATATATGTGACAAGAAGTTAATATCAAAAATATATAAAGAACCTCTATGACTCAACACCAAAAAAACAAATAATTTGATTAAGAAATGAGCAGAGGACCTCAATGGACCTTTTTCCAAAGAAGACAAACAAAGGCCACCAGACACATGAAAAGATGCTCAACATCACTCATCATTAGGTATATTCAAATCAAAACCAAAATGAGATATCACCTTACATGTGTCAGAATGGCTAAAATTAAAAAAAAAAAAAAAGACAAAATATAACAAGCGTTGGTGAGGATATGGAGAAAAAGGAACCTTCCTACACTGTTGGTAGGAATGAAAATTGTTGTAGCCACTGTGGAAAACACTATGAAGTTTCTTTTAAAAAATTAAAAATAGAAATACCATATGATCCAGTAATTCCACTATTGGGTATTTCCCAAAGAAAATGAAAACACTAATTCAAAAAGATATATGCACTCCTGTTTTATTGCAGCATTATTTAAGACAGCTAACATATGGAAACAACCCAGGTGTCCATCAGTAGATGAATGGGTAAAAGAAAATATATGTATATTTGCAGTAACACGGGTGGACCTAGAGAGTATAATGCTAAGTGAAATAAATCAGACAGAGAAAGTCAAATACCATATGATTTCATTCATATGTGGAATTTAAGAAACAGAAGAACAAATAAAGAGAAAAAGAGACAAAATGAGGACATGTGATACTCAGTAGGCCAGATCTGAGTCAGAACAGTTGGAATGGAGTCAGCTCTACTTAGAGCATATGGATTGAGAGAAAAAGAGGCACTAGTTGCTCAGATGAAATGTTGTGTCTGATTATTTTTAAAGGGGTAAATGGATTCTGGCAGTCAAAATAATGCAGAAAAGGGGAGGGTTAATATCTGGACAAATGTTACAGACAGATCCCTATCACACCTTGGATAAAAGTCCCAGTCTTTGTGAGACAAAGTGTTCTTATCTGTAATGGTCCCTATAAGTAGGCTTGCTTGGAGCACCAAGAGACCAGATGAATGGGAAAATATAAATTATAAAGTACTAGAAAAATATAAGTTGTCTATGTGTTACATGGATAGGAATAAACAGAAGAAAATGAGGGGATACGGGTGGACTTTGGACGTGCTAAGTAAATGTTTTTAGATGTGGCCCCTAGGAGTCACTAGAAACTTTCTTTGTAAAGGACAGTGCTGTGTTTATGTCACATGGCTGATCGTACTGTTCTCTTCTCCAGAATCTCTCTGCATGCTCTGTCCTCTCTTCCCCTACTCAGATTTTTCCCCTTGTGAATGTAGACTAAGCAAACCTTAGTAATTGCTCAGGTTTCTTACATCAACTTGGAATGGATGAAAGGCAGGAACGGAATGACAATATGTCTAGGCCCTAGATTTCCAAATTTTTTATTCTCTTTTATTTCTTGTTAAAGTTGAAAATGCTGACAATATGTCTTTTTATGTTGCTTCACCAAAAAAAGAAAAAGGCTACTTATCCATTGTCTACCCTGCTTTCTCAACCCCATGGCTCCTTTATATTCTCTGGATTATGAAGTATTGCAGGAGATCCAGGGACCTGAAACTATATTACCCGGTTGGCAATCTGTAATAAACAGGAAATCAGGTTATTCCTTTGAAAAGATTTCATAGGAAACAATCCTGTGAGCCAGCTCCTTCAGACTCTGAACTCAGATCAATCAGATAGATTTTTCTTTTCTGTCTCCAAACATAAGACAAAATCTGGGATGATTCCATTGAAATAGTAGCTATTCTCTTTAGGCAGTTTATATTCCATCTGACTGTCCACCTCTGCCTGTGACTCTTGTGATACTTTTCCCCAATAACCTACAGTGTGTTTCTTGAATTTTATATCCTGTGTCTTCTGCTCTTTGCAGAAGGAAACCATGTTTCCTTTCTCTCTGCTGGTGAGAAGACTATGTGTTTTCTGTTGGGGAGTTATGAGAGGGTGGGACGGGTGGCTGTGGGCTGGCTGTCAAGTAGTGGGTGGGTTTGAATTGCAGGATGAATTTGTAGCCGATGCTGGGTCCCTGGCTTGGGAAACAAACATAGCAGTGTAATTCTTCACATTTAAAATAGTGTACAATTTTTTAAAAAAAAATTCAGATTTTATTTTAAATCTTGTTTTTCCTAAGGCTAACTACTTGGTCCTACTGGTGCTGTCCAATATCGCTAGTGTCCACTTACTCACAAACCACCAGTGCTTGCTGGCTCTGTGAAGACTGCGCATGGCCTCTGACTCACGGGTGATGAGGCCAGATGGCATGTTAAGGGAACATTGCTGATCTTTGGGTCTCAGCGTTCAGGTAAAAATCAAAATGCAGAGTTTCTTGCCTGCTGAGGTGCTGGTTTAAGTCACACAGGCTGACAAATTTAAGAAGAATTATTTTTACAAAGTTTTAATCCTAAACCCTCCATTTGCCTAGGATCTAGGAAGCCAACCTGTTTTCTGATGCCCACCAGGTTTTCACTCTGGGATTCTGAAAGCCTCTTTTGGGGCTTTAGGTCCGCTAAAGAGAAGGAGGAACCTGGAGACTCCATTGCCCTTCCAACACCTAGACCAGAGGCCGAGAAGCTATACTCTCAGTTCACATCCTGGCTCTGTCAGCTTACTTACGTACTGGGTGACACTGAACGAATTACTTAATCTCTGTTTCTTAACTTACAAAACGGGGATTACAATAGTACCTGTGTTCCGAAGTTGTTAGGATTAAATGAGTATGTTCTTGTAAAATGTTTGGAAGCTAGCACACAGGAAGACCTCAGATGTTAGTTTAGTATTAATTGGCATTAGTTATTATTCTTGGCTCAGAACCAGAAAATACCTTGTGACATCAGATGGGGGAAATATTTTTCCTTCCAAGTCCTCAGTTACGATTTCTGTTTATCTTCTCAGTGGAACGTCTTTTATCTGACATGCTTTAATTTAGTACATGGATATAAGCACACACACGTGTGCATGCTAGTGCTGACAGGGAAATTGTGATTGCAAGAAGGAGAAACTCCCTAGAACTAGCCTAGGGAAGGGAAATTTGAGTTTGATTGCAACAGGCATTCAAAGAAAGGAGACAGAGGCTGCAAGAACACGAATCTAGAGTATTACACCGTATGATTGAAACTACCCCCTTTGTTTCTTATCTAACTGGATTCTTTCCATCTCCTGTCTTATGATTTTAACACTCCATAGTTATATTAAAACTCTCTTGTGCATGGGTTTAATCTGGGTTGGTTTTGCTGGTTTAGTTAGCTATGTCTAGGACAAAGGCAAATAGGCTATGGAAACTTAAGTAGGGGAGGTTCTTTCTTAAGTGAGTGTCCAAATGCAGGACATTATTGGCACTATTGGTGTAATTGGTAATCAGCCAGGCTGCACTGTGAGGTACTAACTTTACAGAATTGTTAGGATTAAAGGAGTACATAGATATAAAATGCTTAGAACACAGCACATCATACGATCTCAGGACCACTTACTTTCTTTGTGTCTTGGCAAGTTAGGTCCTTCCTTCAGTTCTCAGTCCCATGACCTCCAAATGAGAGTCTTTGCCTAGGTCCCAGACACTGCCATAGAGCTCAGACCGAATACAGTTTAACCTGATCCCAGCCAAAACCATGTCGGTCAGCGTGGACGCTCTCACTATTCACAACGACTTGCGGCAGCCCAAGCGGCCTGTGGTGCCAAAGAAGACCCAGACTCGTAAATGACAGGGGCGCTGGTGGGCGGGTCCGAAGGGTGTGTGGGTCCGATAAAGAGAAGGAGGAACCTGAGGAACCGTCAGTACCACCTGAAGATCAGTGGGTGGTCTAAGTGACCAGGGATGTCTGTGTTTCTTCTTCATCTTAAACAACTTCCCAGAGTAGGTTCTAATGCTGGGCTCTCATTAAATTTCTTCCTTTTACTGGTGTGAATAATTAATTGCCACTACCATTTAGACTCCTAGCAACAAAGTTCTGTCCCACATCTCCTGCAGTGCAGCATGTACTTCCTGGGCAGATGAAGAAATAACAGTATGTGAGAAATCTGTTAGCAATTAGCACGGCCAACTGGACTTTCTCAGGAGGATACACAGCATCCTCCTCAAAGAACAAGGACTCTGCTCCTCTACACCAAAGAGAACCATCTGATGTGCTCAATATTTAATAAGTGAACTGAAGCTCTAATGAGCTGGAGACATTCTACATGGACAGTTTACTCTGGAGGGTTTAGTGGGGCAGGCCTCCTCCTGAGATTGTATCAATTGTGCTATTATGATTTAACCAGAGGCCTTGCCTCCTCCAGCAGGGGAGAGTTCACAGCTCATTTCTCACCTGTCTTGGCGTAGCCTAAGCTGTGCTCACTCCTCTTGGCTCAGTTCTAGAGTCTGGGCATGAAAGATGCAGTGGGAACCATTCACCCCTTCCCATGGTGGTTAACCTCCACGAGTGAATTCTCTCTCAGCGGGGAGTTCTCTCTACATGGTGGAAAATTCCGTGTGGGTCAGTGAACACAGGAGAGCTAGGTTATTAAAAAAGCTTCAAAAGTCAGGCTGTGGGCTGGGGGTGGGAGCAACACAGGACCATGGATATACTGGTGAGGTTTCCAAAACTAGAACTTGAATGGCTGTGACTCTTCTCATGCTGTGGGTCAGCCTTGCTGTACATTGATCTCTTGGTCTCTTCTCCTATAAGGAATGTTGTAGAGCTCCAGGAACATGTTACCTGCCACTTTCCATCTGCATATAAGTCCCTGGGAAGGCAGGTGACTGTGCCAACTCTGGAACACTGAACCTTGGGGGCTGCTGAGGAAGGATCGTATGGCTCTTCAGTTTTTTTCTCTTGGTTTTGTTCCATGCCCGTCTTCAATTCTCCTGCCCTGTCCCATTCTTTCCAATGCATTGGTCTTCTTTTCTCCTGCCTTTTCCTTTCACCGCCAGTCATTAAAATCTCAGGACGTGTTTCACTGTTGTGATGTGGTGACCAAGACAGGAAACCAGTGACTGTTCTACTGAGGTTTATATTAAAGAATTGATTTCCTTGACATCAGGAATGGTGGATATGAAAAAAAAAAAAAAGACAATTTTCTAAGCAAGTTTGAGGATCACCTTTCTATGACTGACAGCTTCTGTCCAAGTTTTGATGATTTTATGTGAACTGCTTTACAGCAGTAATAGATGTGGTAATGAGGAATACTTATGTGTGTGTGGTGGTGGGGGAAGGAGGGTAGTTTGTGGAGATTTGGGGGTGGAGGGGTAGTGAGGAGTAAAGGTTGCTTATAAGCCTAGGAATTACTTAAGATAATAAACCTCTGTTATTGAAAATTTGGGATTGAAAAGGGAATAATAAAATAGTAATCAAAAATGTGCTAAAATAAATTTGATGCAAATGAGATGCAGAGAGTGCCCTGGATGTGTTGGAAGAGGATGTCAGATAATTGGAAAGCGTACATTCTGGCCTACGCATGGCCATTGCCAATCTCTTCAAGAATTCTCTGGAGCCTCTTACTGCAAAACCATTTTAAGCTGAACAGGGACTTTTTTTTTTTCTTCCTGTCAGTTAGAGAGTTGTGAAATTTTATCTATTTTAGTATTTGTTCTATTGGGAAATGGACAAGTTCTGGAGAGGAATCAGGAACAAGTGTTGGCAGGCACTCCATACTCAGGCTGAGTTCAGCCAAGTCACCTTAATCTAGAAACTGTCTGGCACAGGAGAAGGTTGGTTCTTTATGCAAGAGTGGAAGGGACACAGGTCTAGCAAAGACCAAACTCAGGGCACCCAGTTCACACTGACCCTGGATCTTTGCTCTGTGTATGGATTCTTCCTGGGTTGGACCCAAGGAAAAAGAACAGCTAAGTAGATTGGTCAGATTTCTAAGCTCTAACTTGGAAATAGATGGGGTTTAAGTCACGTAGCCATACACTGTGTTCTCCCTTCTGTCACCTCTTGCCACAAAGCTTCTTGTTAAATTGAGTCTGAGCCTTTCCTGGGAGCTTCTATCTGTTCCTGTCTCTGTATACATGACAAGATCATCCTTGTGTCCAGGAAGAAGGTAGTAAACACGTAGCTTTTGGTTAAAGGAACAAGGACTTCCTCTGCAGTGGTGCAGTTCTCAGTCCTCAAGGTCTGGCCCTGTTTTGCCCAGAGGGCTTGCATTGTAGCACCAGGTCTTGGCCACCACTATGCTTCCCATCTGTCTGCTGTTTCTTAGGCTCCTCTGAACTTTTCTGAGGGCCAATGGGTACAGGTGCCTGGCAAAGTTGGATTTAACATACCCCTCTCCTTCTTTCTGGTGGCCTGGCAAAATCACAGTCCTACTCTTATTGCCAAAGGACAGAAATGTTGCCAGATTTCCTCTCTCCAAAAAGATTAAGTTATTCTAATCTGAAACCAGAGAAATTGGAATATGATTGGGTTTTAGATATGATAATATGCTGTGCTAATGTTTATCTAGGCAGAGATAATAAGCCGGGATGTGATGCTGTGGGAAGAAATCCATGAGGGGTCAAAAGAAAGAAAGAAAGAAAAAAAGGATTTGAGACACAGAGGAAGGCTGTTGGTGCTTACTGGAGCGGTCATGGACCAATGGGAAGGAAAGCCTGGTTTAGAGGGATTTCAGGGTAGAGTCCAGGGCAGCTGTCGAATCATGATTATTTGTAAATCAAACAGTTAAATGGAAAGTTGGTTTTACCTTAGAAGAGAGAATGTTCTTTTTTGGTAACCAAAGGACCTGGGTCCTAAAGCAGAGGGTAGAAGAAAGAAGGAATAAAGAGGGAACACTGGAGAGGAGATCTGCTTGCATGTCTGAATCTTTCATAAAGCAAAATCTCCTTCCAGTACAAGTAAAATATTTTGGGTGCTTTAATCTGTGTGGTGTAAGGCTAAGAGGGTACATTGTTCAGCGTAAGGGTGCAGGTCCCCAGGATGAACGGTAGTGATTCAGGGAGCCCGGTGTGTGGGAAGGAACAGCCTATATCCCTGGTGAGACCAGACAGTAACTCAAATTGCATCCACTAAGCAGTAGAAAGAATCTTAAATGGTTTATGGGTTCAAATCTTGACTATGCCAATAATTAAAAAGGGTCTTAGAAGAATTTCATTCACCTTTCTGGGCATTAGTTTCTTCTCTGCCAATGAGGAGCTGGTTCCATGACTGCTAAGCTCTCTTTAGCTCTTTCTGTGCTCTTGTAATTTGTTTGGGAACTGTTCTCAGCTGTGCTTTGTCCAGGGATCCTGTGTCTTCACTAAGCTTACCACAGGCTCTTCATTTCCACTGTCAGCTTGGCAGCAGCCCTGCTCCCTTCTGAACACTCAGCAACAGACCCCACTTCCCAACCATGATCACATGATTCTGACTCTCTAGAACTCCATTTCCTAGGTTGTTTGCTGGATTTGGCTGATGGTAAGTACTTCTATAATATTTAGAAGCCAAAGGGAAAGAAAGGCCCTGAGTCACTGAGGTAGCTGTGAGTAGGATGTGGGCCTTAGCAGGTGGCAGAAGTAGGGCTCTATCAGTGGTTTCTTGATCTTGTCTTAAGAATCACCTTCTTTGGTATTACAGACAGCTGAGATCATGAGCAGTGACTTCCCTCCGAAACTTGAACTTTAGGATTTTCTGAAAGCCAGCACCAGCCTCCGTGAGGTTTGAACCCCCAACCCTTACAACAGTTTTGTGAACATCTCATTCTCCATATTAAATCTCTTCCTGCTTAAGTAGCATCTGATTTTCTGTCTCTTATAGTTATGGTTCTCCACAGAAACAGAACCAATAAGATGTGTATATGTATAGAAAGAAAGATTTTATTATAAGGAATTGGCTCATGTGATTGTGGAAGCTGGTGAATCCAAAATCTCTACAGTGTGGGTTGGCAGGCAGCAGACCAACAGAGCCAGTGGTGCATTTCCAGTCTGAAGGTCAGAAGCCTGAAGACCCAGATTGGGAGATGGTGTAGTTGAACTTCAAAGGCAGTCTGTTGGAAAATTGACTTTTGCTTGGGGAGATTGGTTTCTTAGTTTCATTCAGGCTTTCGACTGGCTTGATGAGGCCCACTCACTTTACAGAGAGCAATATGCTTGCTCAAAGTTTACCAATTAAAAATTTTAATCTTATCCAATTTAACACATAAAACTAGTCATCACACTGATCCAATCCTGTCTGATAAGGCTGTAGGATCCAAGAAACAGAATCTCAAATATGAAATGTGGTATTGGTTATCTGATTTAGTTAGTGCTGAAATGAGAAATGACTGGGGACAATTGGAACGCTGGTAGTCTATGGCTGTGATGCCAAAAACTTAGTTTTCATTTATACTTTAGTGTTATTAAATGTACCATTGGATATAATGCTTCAGGTGACAAAATGTCTATTTTAATAGAAAGTAGTGAAGGAACTAATTAGTTGTAGGACTCTGGGGGGATGGATGGTTCTCAGTGTGTAGGGGAGCTTAATGAAGTTTGGGGATCTTTAGAATAATTGGCACATTTGGATGGATTCTTTTGGATATTTGGACCTTGAACCCTAAATCATCCTGAACTCCCTTGCAGAGGAAGAAGTTCCTTCTTCCATCTGTCTGGTGATCTGTCTCCTCATTCTTAAAGACCCTGGAATAAAATGACCTAAGTTAGGAGAAGCTTACCCCCCACTCTCAGTGCCTATAGACCCAAACTAATACTGGAACTCTGCAGCATCCAGAAATAAGACACAATCTAAACTTGGCAAAAATTGCATTTTCACCAAAAGAAGATGTTACCATTAGATTTTTTAAAAGTTTATCTCAAAGAATAAATACTATAGAATTGGATTAGGCTGAATTTATCAATATATATTTGAAATTTTATCTTAACCAACTGAAATTGACTTTAACAATTGCTTACTTGGTGGGCATAAATGTGGACTCAGTGGTGGTTTGTGGTAAGTGAACTTGAGATGCTAGCCTTTCCTGGGTGAAAAGTAGAAGAATAAATCTAAACACTTAGCAAGACAGAAAATTTGGATTAGGTTTATCATACATGACTTCTTTACTCCTTCACCAAGAGGGCCTAGATAACATTCTCTTAAATGAGCCATGGGGCAAAGCATCAGTGAGGGGAATATCAGTATTTTTGAAAAACTCGTTAAAGGTTGTCTTCCACAGGCTGAGAATTGGTGCTGGGAAGTGCCATGACTGGAATGAGCTCCGTAAATAAATAGGGATTTGGGATCCTAAAATATAAAAGGAAAATGATAATGTTTCAACACCAAAAACAAGGGGTGAGTGTTATGGTTATGAAGAGCAGAGCCAGAGCAATAATAATCATAATGATTTTTACACACACAGATTTGGAGGAATAGGTAGGTAGTTGATCTTTGTATCTTTAGGACTAAAACAGATGAGAAGTCTACTAGAGTCTTACTTGATCTGGATAACTGAAAAACTGTACCTTTAGTGAATAGAGAGTCTTCTTTCACAAAAATGGTGATTAAGTTTCTTTCACACAATTTCTAGGCTGGAGCTAGTTACAGACTTAATGATGCTTGAAGGAAGAGAGGAAGTCTCCCTTTGACGAAGAACCCTATAGGACTGTCACAAGTATATATACATTGTTTATCCTCTTGGCTTTCCCCCAAAGACTTGTGCAGCCAATTTCTAAGATTTCTGTGCCCTTGGAAAGTGAAAAAACCATATATATTTTTTGGAACTCCCAGTCTTTAGTTCTGCACTGATACTATCTGTGGGGATCCAGTATACCACTGTGATCCAGCCATTAGAGTAAGGATTTATAATGTCAGATGATACACAGATTTGGGGGTTTTAGTCACTCTCATGGTGAGCACAGTACACCCACAATGCCACTCTGTAGTTAATTTCTCCGGTTCCTGAATGCATAGTTAGAAAGGCCATACTTAGCCACTGGAAAAATCCCTGCTTTGGCTACCTGAATTGTAGAGTTAGGGCAATTATTGTAGAAGGGCCAGACAGATCCATGGGACTGTCTCCTCCATACAAATAGTAAACCAAAAGCTGTATTCCCTTGGAAAATTGGAAAGTTAGTGCTGCCATAAAAACATTGCAAGATTTGAAAGCATGATTCTTATGTCTTCACCACTTAACATGTATATTTATTCTACACAGAACACGCTAGATTTTGAAGAAGAACAATGGCTTCTGTTATACCTAATAGCAGTAACCCAAGTTTCAGTTACTTTTTTTTAGATATGGTCTCTTTCCAAAAGCAGATGTCTGCATGTTATACTGTACCATGTATGGCTTTGGCCCTGTTGTCCTTTTTGGTATCATATCCACCTTGTCTTTCATCTCTTGTATGCAGTTGTTGATCCATCCATGGCTTTTCTTTAGCAAAAGTCCATGAAAGGTTGTTTCTTTCACCTACCAGGCACAGGAGTATGCCTTTTTTCATTGACCTCATGTCTATGCCAATTCTCGAACTCTGTGTTATTTGGAGTCTGCAAGAACCTTGATCTCAGTAACCCATAGGTCATCTTAGTAGTCTTCAACATCAGTGATACCTTTTCAGTTGCCTTTGTGAGTAGAAAATATATGAAGTGTCCTCACTAGCACATGTATACAAGTGGGTGGGAATACCTTCCCTGAAAAGTCAGGGTTTGTCACTTCAGAGCAGTTATAGGAGTCGAGTGGTTTGGGATGTTGAGCTGTCATCTATGTAGTATTAGACAAGTGGCTGCATTTTGGATCCCTACTCACTGACAAATGCAGTAATGGCTGACCTCTCTGAATGCCACATTTCAGTGTGATGCTTTGACTCATTTACCAAATAAGCCATAAGACTGCCAATTTTGAGTGGAGCCCAGTAAAAGAAGGGTTTGCAGTGTGCACGTGCAGGCTATAGTGTTAAAGTGCTCTGCTTTATCAGATCCTATGGAATGTCTGTGCCCGGTAGGAATGTTTTTTGAAATCCCAGGAAAATTCTGATTAGACAGTCTCAGTGCAGACCTCTGGACTCAGGAGGTAAAGTCATACCCTGTTGAAAACAATTACATTATTTGCTGCATTCTTTGCCTGGTAGAGACTGAATCTGTGATCATTGGACAATATATGACCATGAAACCTGAATTACACACCACCTACTGAATGTTGTCTAATTAACCAAGCCATTAAGTTTGGCATGTGCAATAGCATTCCATAATTAAGTAGAAATGGTATATATGAGATTGGATTTAAGTAAGTGCCAGAGGTAGGAGTAGGTCGCTTGAGCAAGTGGTTTGAACTCTAATGAGATCTACTTTTTTCATATTCCTGCCTCCCCCTTACCTCATACCTTATGGACTCATGGGAAGCTGCTTATGATCAATTTGACTAAAGAAAGAAAAAACTGGGTTCTCTGATTTTTGGTGATTCTCTCTGATGTTCCGGTACCTGATAGGAATGGATCACTGCTGTGTTGCAGGAGTGACCCTAGAGGATAGAGGGGAAAGGAAACTGACCTATGGGAAGAGCTTCGATATGATAGATAGCTAGAGGTATAGGTCTACACTGAGCAGTGGCAAAAATTTTGGCTGGTAAGGTCAAGATTACAGACTTGGGGATAGGGACTTCTGAGGAAGAGGCATGTGTATGGGCCTTTGGGAATGGGCATAGGGCTAAGGATAATTGTTACCTATGTCACTGTTCACCAAACAGCAACTGCTATAGGGGAAATTCTCAATAATCACAGGAACTAGATGACCTGTTCTGTGATGGCTATCAGCTTCTTTGCCCAGCTACTTTACGACATACCAGCAAAGTGGCCATGTTAACAGGGATGGATGTTATTTATTAATTCAACAACATTGATTTTTTCTCACCAAAGCTGATCTGGCTGCTACTGCTGAGTGTCCAACATGTCAACATGTCAATGGCAGAGAGCAAAGCTGAGTTCCCAATATGGCAACATTCTCCAGGAGGACCAGCCAGCTACCTGGTGGCAAGTTGATTACATTGGACTCCTTCCATCACTGAGGGGGCAGCAATTTTTTTTCCTCCCTGGAATAGATGCATAATATGGACACTGGTCTGCTGTCCGTTGCTGCCAGCACCACCATCTGTGACATATTGAATGTATTATTCACTGTCTTGGTTTATCACACACAATATTTTTATTCTGACCAAGGAATTTTATTTTGTGGCCAAAATAATAAAAAATAAGAAAGTGAGGGAAAGAGTCACAGTCATAGGGTTCACTAGTCTTTTCTTGTCCCCCATTCACTCTGAAGCAGGAGCAGTAAATATTCAAAACTAGCAAATCATATATTATACCGTTTAACACACTACCAGAATATAGGTCTAGAAAACCAAATTTTGCTTCCCAGCTCCAGAACTTTGGGCTCTCCTGGTTTAGTAGTCTTAGTTCCCAAATAGAGAATCCTTTCACTAGAGGATACAACATTTGTTCTTTCTGAGAGTTGAGATAATACATGACCATTTAGGAACTCTTTGTACCACTGAACCAAGAGAGAAAGAAGGGAGTTACTGTATCACTGGTGATTGATTATGGTTCTGAGGGAGAAATGGGTATATAGGGAGGTAAAGCAGAGTATGTCTGGAGCCTAGGGGATTTACTCGTGTATATTCTACAGTCAGTGGTTAAGCTAATGGAAATCTACAACAGCCCAATACTGGTATCTTTAGGAGTGAAATTTGGTTCATCCCAGGAGATAAATAAGTATGATATGCTTAGATGCTGACTGATTATGAAGGGAACATGGAATGCATGGTAGAAGAAGAAGGTTTAACTATGATCTTGTGACTGGTTGTGAAAATGAGAACTGTGGTAGCTATGCATTTTTTTATTTTGTTTTGAATTTGATACCAATTTATTCTTTGTAACTTCTGTCTTTTCCATACAGTTTTGTATAAGGTATGTTAGTTGTGATGAATTTGCTAATTTAATCTTTACTGTCTATTAAAGAAGTACTATGATTAAAGCAGAAGAGGAATTAACACTGCCCAGAGATGGATATAGTTCCTTTTTCAGGAGAGGATGAGTGTATCTACATTTGAATGAGAGGTAGATGCTTCATTTTAGGTCAACACATGAAGTTGTTGCTAATGTTGGTTGGAAAATAAGATCAAATATGGAATCAAAATATGGATCAAAAGGACTTTATGGATCTGAGTTGAGAAAAGGGGTCGATTGTCCTGGATCATTTGTTACCAAGTCAGCATCAACTTTCCCCTTACACAATCCTAGGGAAGATTGAGAACTGCATTTACCAGCCTCCCTTACTGGCATGATTCCAGGCTATACTCTGCCCATGAGGAGCACTCCTATGGAACCGAGAAGAGGAGAAGCCGGTGTACCTGGCAGCAGTTGCGGGCAGGCGCAGAATCACAGCGGTTGCAGCACTTAGCCAATGCTCCGAGCAGCCTCGCAGGAGTCTTACCCATTGTCCTGCAGGCAGCCGTGGTCACTGGCAACAGCTTCCTGATGATTCGCGCACCCCTGGTTTTCCAAAATATGGCAGTGGCCCCCTTGACCTGTACTCTCTCAGCCCTAACAAAAATCGTGGATGCCTGTAGTTCACTTACAAAACCCCCTCTTTTTTTTTTTTTTTTTAAAGATTTTATTTATTTGACAGAGAGAGACACAGCAGGAGAGAGAGAGCAGAAGCAGGGGGAGTGGGAGAGGAAGAAGCAGGCTTCCCCACCACACAGGGAGCCCGATGCAGGCCTCGATTCCAGGACGCTGGGATCATGACCTGAGCCAAAGGCAGACGCCCAACCACTTTGCCACCCAGGCGCCCCCAAAACCCTCTCTTATTTTTAATATCTTGAGGCAAGGCTATCTCCCAAGAGTTATTACTAAATGAAACCATTCTGACATGTCTAAAATTAACCTCTTCAAGATGTCTAAAATTAGAAACAGTTTTCCTCATTGGAGCAGTTTTTGAGGGCGGTGGTCCCCTGGGAGGTCTTGGTCTAGTGCTAGGGATTCTGAATCCTTAAGTGCACCAACCACTATATTTAAAATAAATTAAAAATAAGGTGGTTGTGCATTTGTCTTCTTTCTCTCTTAACACGCCCCTCCAACATACATCAACACACAGAATTTTCAATTTTGTATATTGGTAGCAACAAAAATTTATTTTAGAGCATTATTGACATTATTATAATTCTTGTTGATTTTTTTTTCTGTTAGTGAGTATAAAAATTGTGCTTATTCTGAAGTGCAGATCTTTTAAAGTCTTTTGACTTCAAAAACATTTCCCCATACTAAAGTGATTAAGATTTACTGCCCTCAAGTATAGAATATTCATGTGGTTTCCCTCCTATCCTTGAGCTTGGTAAAGGAAAAGCCTAACATGTAGAGACAGAAAGCATGAGGTTGTCTTATGTTTCTTGCTTCTTGTTCACTATGAAATCTTGGATAAGTCACTTTATTTCTTTGAAGCTCAGTGACCTCTTATATATAGAAGGAATGAAATAGTTGTTAGATGTAGTAACATGAAATAAAATATTGAAAAATCACGTAATGCCATATGTTTTCCCATGGCCAGCTAGTCCTGGAAAAGTTCTGAGCTGTTCAGACACACACGATGAGCCTGTATTGGATTCTTCTTTCACTAACCCAAGCTTACTTCAGCTCAGCATTATAGATCAAAAAAAAAAAAAAAAAATCAATGTAGTGTGAGCAAAGATTGTTTACACCTTCTGGTGTGTTTATTTTGCAGTAAGTTTTTTTTCCCTTACTGCTTATTCTTTCCTTGTTGTATTAAAGTTATTTTGGTTTATATTCCAAGCTAGCACAAGGGGAAAACTTATAGGAAGAGTATAGAGAACATATTAAGGCTCCCAAGGGCAGAGAAGCAGTTAGACTTTAATTAGGGCCTCGAACTAGGAATGGACTATTTGTCTCCTTTCAAAAGTCTCTTTGTTTTTCTCTCTGAGATCTGCTTCTCTGATCTACAAGGAAGAATATGATTCATTCACAGCTCCTCAGTTTACATGTAACTTTTCTAGCAACTGACCTGGAAAAAAATAGATTTTCTATATGCTGGTTAACTGAACATAATAATAATAATAACATAAACCCTTTTTCTTTGTCATACAAAAAATAGATTTTCTCAGTACTACTTCCAAATTCTGAGTTGAGAAAATCTGATTGAATTTTCTTGGATTAAATGCCCATCTCTTGTCCAAAAAAATATGTGGCCAAAATGACAGGCTCATGGTTTATTAAAAAAGGCTGCTGGAGACCCATGGCAGTGGGTGAACATCAGTATATGTGGCCAGTGTGTGCCAGAGCAGGACCCCGGAGGTTCTGTGTGAACACCTGAAAAAATCACCCCTGGCTAGAGACCAGAGAATTACCCCTGAAATACCAGGTCCTCTTAATTTATGTGATGAGCTCTATATCACGAACGCATACATTTATTTATTTATTACATGTATTTACCCACAGCTAAGTGTCGTCACTGTGCGATTGTCCTGAGCTGGATGTATATAAACAAAGCCATTTCACAGGGTTTGTAGTTTCATTCTTACTCATTGAATTCCAAGGCTCCCAGTAATCCCAAGGTGGAGGCATTTTAATTCCCATCTTATAGGTAAAGATGCAGAGATGCCAGATTTTCCAGCACAAAGTCAGGGCCCTTTCTGTTCCACCGTAGATGATAGGAATTAACCTGATATTTTGTGTACCAACTTTGGTGTACCAGTTATATATCATTTCTTGATCACTGCATTGTATTATAGATTGTCCCAGGCAATTCTTTTCAGAATTATTTTGGTTACTGACCATGTTTGAAACTAATTAAAGTATACTTTAAAAAAGTATCCCGTAATTGCGCTGGGCCTTCTCCCAAGTTATTTTAAGTTAGTGAGGTCACTATTAATTCTACCAACTATATTAATAAATGCATGAACATTTCTTGTACATCTATCACATCCAACAAGCTCTAAGCTAAAATCAGATTTTAATATTTTATAGATGGGATAGGATTTTAGCTCCTAATTACTCATTTGCCATGTTCTCTTGTACTGGGAGAAAGCGAGTTTATATTCCGTTGTAGTGCTCAGTTGTCGAGAGAGGAGGAAAGAAACCACACCACAGAACGTGATGCTGCATGTAAGTGGAGTCTGTATGTATTGTTTCAGACGCTAGTATGTACTAATTCTGTGTGCATTAGCTCCTTTAATCTTCACAAACCCCCGTGATGGGATTCTTACCTCAACTTAAGGAATGAGGAAACTATGGTTCAGAAAGGTCACGATCTTGATCTTGACAAACGAGTCACAACGTGTAACAGACCTTTACCATTATGTAACTCTGGCTCTCTCCACCACGTCATCCTGCTGTAAGATGGGCAGCTTCAGTATTACACATATGGGAGATGACATTCCGCAGCCCAGCCAAGAATTTGTGAAAAGCTTCCCTCTTGTCAGAAACTGCCCCAATTCTGTATCAGGTGGTTTCTACTAGGGATACCCCTTTATTGGAGGATTTTCCAGAATTGGTTAGGTAGCAGAGTATTGGGACTCTCTTAGAACCTGACTTGAATTAGCTAAAGCAAAAACTGGAAAGTGCCAACAGCAGGAATGCTCAGGAACCGAGGCTGTGCTGAGTCCCTGTCTGTTGCTACTCATGATTCTGTGCGGACATCAAGGGAAAAAAGTGGGAAGAAGGATCAGGCTTCCTTATAAAGGTGCTGACATTGACACTCCCGTCTCTGCTGTGTGCAGCAATCATGGTTTTCCTTCTTTGTAACTTTACAACCAAAGAAGAAAGGGGTTGAGTATGGGATGGGGCTTCTGTCTCAAAGCTCTGGCTTTGAAAATATCTCAGAAGACCTTTGGTGGTCCCAGTTTGGGCCTTGAGTCTTCTTGGCTCAGGCACTAGAGTGGGGCTGGGGTGGAGAGAGGGAGATGAGGTGAAGGCCTCTGTCTCACACCTGCCTGTGGCTAGGGGTGGGGGTTTTACAAACCGAGGGGAAATGGGTGCTGGGAAGGAAAAGTGAATGTTCACTCTGAGATCTGGGAAGAGAAGGCTGGGAAAGTCTTCCAGCTTACAAGGACCTATTTTTGGGTTGGGGAGAACAGGATCAGTGGGAAGTATGCATGAGGGCCATCTCTGTGGTGTGATGTACACATGTCCTGTGCCAAATCCCCACCCTGGTGAGCACCTTACCGATTTTCTGTAGAGTCAGAGATAAGAACTTTGGTGTTCACTTGAATTAGTGCTTCCCCGATTTTGGCTCTAGCCCTCCCTCCATTCTGTGTTCTCTCTCCAAGGGCCTCCAAATGTTCTTAAATTATTTTTTTTTAAAACTACAATTAAAACAAATCTGTTTATCTCCAAAGCTTGTTGTTTCATTATGGATTCAGAGAATAGTTTTCTGATTTATTTCCTCTGTTGGGCTTCTTCTGCCCTGCTAGTGGAATTTGAATCTAATCTTTGTGATCAATTATAATTAATTAGGCAGTATTCTTCCTCGGTAATGGTGACTATAGAATGGTTATGGCGATCTGTGTGTTTCTCTCACTCTAAGCTGTAAGTAGAGATCTGTTTGCTAGATTGCTGTTAATTAATCGTTTAGTTTGTCAAAACAACACAATAGGCTTAAAAATACATATTGATGGTACTGCTGCTGGCTGCCACTCGTGAATCTCTGCTGGCACCAAGAACAAACTTGATGAGAAGATAAGACTTCCTTACAGAGTTGCTGATGTTGGTGTGTAAATGTGTGTTACTTGCTGGGAGCGTGTGTGGTTCTGAGACTCCGTATTTATTTTTAGGGTCTCCACGCACGTGAGTATAGCTGATAACTCAAGAGGACAAACGTACCATCTGTAATTTATTTCACATGGATGTAAACTGGCAAGTTGCAGTACGGCTGTTCTTCAGAGCCCCAGATGATGCTCATGGATAATACAGACTTCGTTTTAATCATCTGTGTCAGTCCTCTCCCCAGTCAAACTTGTAAGAAACTACAGAGCTAAATGGGACCCCAGGACATTGTGTTTTATTTTTTCCAGCCGCATTCAGCTCTGGAAGCAGAGGGCCGAAGAAAGAGCCCAAGTGTTGGCCGAAGCCAGAAGAGGTGAGGAAGAAGCGCTGGGCCTGGGCATGTCTTGAGCTGGATATCGGATGACAGAGTAATAGCTTTTCGGGGTTGTTTCTCCATCTCTATGAAAGAGGAACAGCAGCTCCTCCTGAGTGTCAGGGCAAGGCCATGGGCCTAATGCCCCCTGCTCTGAGCTGCTGTTCTCTGAGAAGCAGAGAGGGGGTTTCCTGGGCTGTTTTCAAAGCAGTACAAGTCTGGGATGGAAAGAGAAGGGGGGCTTTGGGTCCTACACCTGGTGATGGATATAACTCACATCATTTGACTGTGAGGGCACACAGGGTGGAGGGCTACTGTGTAGTGGGGGAAAACTGGGCTCACTGGCCTGTTGATCGAGTGCTTTGACCAATCAAGTTGTTAAATGTAGAAGGAATAGGTTTTACAGAGAATCTGGGGGACACCTCAGTATGTAGTCAAAGCATGATGTTGGGAGAATTGGATATCCTCCCCACCCCATTCCAGGACACTCTCATGTTGTCCAGTGGTCCCATACCCCTGCAGGTTAAAGTTGTGTTGTATTTTATTTATTTGTACTTTATTTTATTTCATTTTCCTTTTTGCTGGGTATTTCAGTCTTAGCTGTATCTCTAATTGCATGTGATAAACAGTGTCTCTAGTTCCAGGAATTTCATTCACTACTGGGGGAGTATGGAGTTGTGGCCAAGAGCCTGGAGTCTCTGGCCAGATCACCTTGGCATAAATCAAATTGCCTTGGCTTTGAACATTGTTCACTGAATAAACTAGGACAGACTAGTTAATACTCTATACTTATTTTCTTCTGCTTAAAATACACTCTTTATAATAATACCTACTTCATAGTGTTGTTCTGAAGATCTAAAATAATTCACTCTGAGGATTCAGACAAGTTGTTGGTGTGAAGCCAGTACTAGATGCATCCGCTGGAGAAGCAAGACATCAGAGTGATGAAGAGGGTGGCCAGGCTCTGTGGATTCATGAAATCACAGCCCTGCTGCTTACCTACCGTGTGGCCTTGGGTGTGTCCCCTAACCGCTCTGTACCTCATTTGTGTCATCTGAAATGGTAGCTGCATCTCAGCGTTGTTGTGAGAATTAAGTGAATGAATACATGTAAAACACTTAGAATGGTACCTCAAATACCGGAAATTTATATATGTTTTCTGTTATGATGGTGATTAAGTAAATATGGAAAGACTTGTGATTCCAGGGACTGTGTAGGAGGTGGTATGACAGTGATGAAGAATACAGGTTCTGCAGGTGACTGTTTTCTGCCTCAATTTTGTCATCTGGAAAATGGGAATAAGACTAGAACTAAACTCACAGGAGACAATGCGTGGAGGGTGACTAGCACCTCATTGCGAAAAGCATGTTAGTAGACACATTAATTCATTGCTCTCCCAATTGCCCTGGAGGCTGACACCTGCTGCTCCTACCCATGAGGCAGTCCTTAAGTTCTCAAATAGCTCTGGAGCTTTCCATATCCCAGGAAATTCCCTGAATTCCCACATTTCAGAGCACATCTGTCTCTTCATTTCCCTTAGCAAGGGTCTTCTTGGACCCACGTCTGGAGCCCTTTATGCTGTTCCTTGCATATGGCCTTTGGAACTATAATTTTTTTTTTTTTTTTTTTAACTGGAAAAGTATCTCAACTGGTCAGAAACAATTTAGGGGTGCTAGAAGACATAGATTGCTAAACATTTAGATTTAAAATAACAAAAGCTACTGAGCACTTACCACATATCAAGTACTGTGAATATGTCCATTTCAAAATAACCACCTTATTGAGATATAATTTACACCCCATAAAAGTTACACTTTTAAGGTCTGTAATTCAGTGGATTTTAGTATATTCACAGAATTGTGTGACTGGCTCCATATCTCATTTTAGAACATTTTTGTCACCACAAAACAAACCCTGTAGCCTTTTCCTTCTTCCTTCCCCAAGCCCTGGCAACCACTAATCTATTTTCTGTCTCTATGGATTTTTCTACTCTGAAGATCTGGTATAAATGGAATCATATAATATGTAGCTTTCTGTAGATTTCTTTTTTTCATTTAGTATAATATTCTCAAGATTTATTCATATTGTAGCATGAATCATTACTTCATTTACTCTGTTCATTTTTAGTGTGGAATCATATTCCATTGTATGGATAAGGCACATTGTGTTTATTCATTCAGTTCGTAGACATTTAAGTTCTTTCCACTTTTTGACCATTGGGTATAATACTGACATGAACATTCATGTACAGATTTTGTGCAGACATGTTCTCCTTTCTCTTGGGTATTTGCCTAGGAATGGAATTGCCAAGTCATATGGGAACTCCATACATGCAGTCTTTTGAGGAACCCCAGGATGTGCGCTTTTACCTACATCATCTGAGTTGATTCTGACAGTGCTGCTTTGAGGTGTGGCTGTTGATGGACTCAGTTTACACATGAGAAAGCCGAGACAGAGACCATTTAAGTAACTTGCCCACATTTACAGAGCAAGTGAGTGGTAGAGTGGGAGTCCAGTATTTAAAGCATTGCTATGTGCCACTTGTGTCTCCAGAGTGTTAAGGAGTCTGAGAAATGTGGTCAGTATATCTGCTCGAAGGAAAATTTCAGGACAGGGGTTTTCAAAGACAGAGCATTGGTAGTGGCCAGAAGGTAAAAGAAATAACCGTGTCCCAGGTAAACTTGGATTTTGAGGGGAATTAAATTTGAAGGAGGAGAGTTGTGGAAATTACCCTGTGGTGATATCCCTGGGATTAGCCTATTATTTGGAAAATGACCTGCAAAAGATAAATGGCTCAGTGCCAGCTTTGAGTTGGGAAATTTAGTGTAGAATCTGGATACCAATGTGTTGACAGTTAAAATATGTTGGGAATATCATCTCCCAGTTTGTATCTGTCTTTAGTTTTCTTCATAGTATCTGATGGAAAAAATACCTTATTTTTAGAGCAATTTTTGGTTCACAGTAAATTTGAGAGGCAAGTACAAAGAGTTCCTGTGTCCATCCTTCCCCCATAGCCTCCTTCCCCTACTTTCTATACCCTTCACCAGAAAAGTACATTTACTACAACTCATGAACCTATATTGACACATAATTATCACCCAAAGCCCATGCTTTACATTTGGGTTCACTCTTCAGGTTCTATGGGTTTAGACAAATTTATTATGATATGTATCCACCACTTGTATCATGCAGAATATTTCCATTGCCCTAAAATCCTTGTGTTCTCCCTCTTAAAGCTTTAAATTTTGGGGTAGTCAAATCTGTGTTATCTTTCCTCCAGAGCGTGGAACCACACTGGAACCAGACTCTGGAACCACATTGCCTGGATTCAAATGGTAGCACCTCCACGTGCTAGCTGTGTGACTTTGGGCAAGTTGCTTAATGTCCTAGTGCTTCAGTTTCCTCATCTATGAAATGGGGCTAATGACAGTGTCTACCTCAGTGGGGGATTGGGAGGTTTAGATGAGGGAATACAAGTGAAGTGCTGACAGTGGTGTCTGGCATATGGGAAGTGCTCTGTGAGGGCAGGATTTTATGTTATATGCTTTGTGGTTTGTACTTCTGTGGTCTTAAGAAACCCTTCTTTACCCCGAGTCATAAAATTACTCTTTCTTTGATGGTTCCTTATCTGCTGTTTAGTTTGTCCTTATTTAGTGAGTGCAATTTTCAAGTCTTACTTTTTCTTGCTTAAATTTTAAAGCTTTTATTTCTAAGCACTTAATAAATGCAAGTAATTTATGATCTCTATCCAAATTGTATTGAAGTGTTTGTTGGTATGTTTGTGGACAGACTCTTGCTTGTTTCTACTGTACTGGTGTTCAGTCAAGGAGCCTTTTAATCTTTCTGTGTGTATCTGTATGAGAGAGAGAGAGAGAATGTGTGTTTTAATTGTGAGCTTTTCATTTGTCTTGGAACTTTTTTCTGCAAGAATTGTTTCAGGCTTGGGTTGAAAGTACATTCATCCAGAGAGGACTGTTGTTCATTCACCCAAAGACCTGGGGTGTCTTACCAACCTGGGATCACTTTAAATCAGATTTTCTGAGTAAAGTTTTTCAGGTAACATGATTATAGTCCAAAACCCCAGGAGGGCTGGCTTGTTGTTACAAATTATCAGGTACTGTTACTTCTTCGCATCCATCTAGTGCTAGAATTGAGAGCCGTGGAAATCATTTTCTGTCCTTTTGTATGGCAGGGCTAGTTTCTCACCTATCATCTCTCTGAGGGGAGCTTCTGGAGACTTGGGGTTTTATCCCGTGTTCTCTGTACTCACTACTCATTCAGCTGATGATGCAGAAGCTTAGAGTCTTTAGGGCCCTAGGAAAAGGCTCATTCTCTGTTTCCTTTTTTCTAAGACTCTTGATTTCACTTCAGTTTGGAGCTTTGTGGATCTTTTTGTATCACTCAGCAGAGTATTTAAAAATAACCTCTCTGTATTTTTTTGCCCACTGTTTTTGTTGCTTCTATTCAGAATAGTAATTCAGAGTATTTATTTATGCCAGAAATGGGTGTCTTCATCCTTTTTCAGCTCCTCATTCTCTTTCCTTCACTTCTGTTCCCTCCCTTCCCCTCTCCTCCCTTCTCATCTCTCCTTCCTCACCCCTCCCTCTTCCTTCTTTAGTTTGCCTAGGGTGGTTCAGCAAAACCAGCCTCATCCTAGAAAGAAAAGGTACAAAGAATAAAGTCCTTTTATATGGGCGATAGGCTACAATTATCCTAGCACCAATTTTCTTACAGATGTTTTATTTATTGAATGATGTGTAAATAACGCACTAACTCCTCTTAGCTAAGTACAGTGCTTTATTCAGTATTATATCTACAGTGAACTAGAGAATTATCATAAGGCAATACACACAAACTTTCCTTCTCGGTGTGTATAAAAATAAATCTCATTTATGGGAACGTAAACTGCCGAAGTTAACCCTGTCTCTCTCCTTCAGCCTTTTGACTGTATTCAGTTCTGCTCCTGTGGGCTAGGCTTTCAACTCTCTAATCTTTGGACATTCAAAAGTTTCTTAGGCAATTCTGAAGTCTTTTTCTTAGAATTACAGTAAACCTGTTCTTTAAAGTCTTACCCTGTTTGATTCTCAGATCTCTAAGTTAGCTCCTATCTGGGAATCCACTTTCTTCCCCCCCCCCCCCCACCTGGAGATCAGGAGCGATTACGATGGCTAGTCAAGTCTGAACTGCAGTGGTTGAATTGCAGTCCTTGTAGTTCCCATGCTGTAGGTTTCTCCTAGAAAGACTCTTAGTAGAGTTGATTTTATCATCCAGAATAAATGGACTGATCTGACTTTCAGAAACCATTTGGATAAAGTTAACCTGGATATGAAGATCATATGTCACTCATTCACCAAACATTTATGAAACACCCACAGTGTTCCAGGGATTATGGCACTGTGTATGAGGGATTGGAAATATGGTTATCAATAAGACAGATTCCTTGTATCCATGTATCGGATCATCACATCACATATGCCTTAAACTTGCACAATGTTCTATGTCACGTATATCTCAATAAAGCTGGAAAAAAATAAGACAGATTTCCCGATCTCAGGGAATTATGGTATAATAGGATAGTCTGTAGAACTTCCTAATACTCTGTGTTCTAAGAGAAATACCATCTCACCATTTTCTTCCCAACTGCCCCACCCCTCTCCCAAAAAACCTCTGGAGACTTGGTTGGTTTAATGAATATGCAATATTTATAAGGTTGTGTGATCCCAGTAGTGTAGCTCTGGTCCCAGAGTAATTTTATATTTAAAAAAGCAAGACCTAGAGCTACATTTTGATATTTATTTAATATTTTTCTTAAGTAGTAAGGATTCTCAGCAATGTCTACTATAATGTTTTGTTTACTCTATTTCCTAATCCCCCAAACTTGAAGTCTCTTGCTCTTTAATACTCCAGAGGCTCCATCTCCCTTATCTGGATAATGTTACCATGTGTATTCTGTCTCCCTCTTCTTTTTGCACACAAGTGCCTTGATATTTATGATTGTTCTCCTGATTGCTTTTCTTGTGATAACCTGCCTAAGTAGCTTTGGCTTTCTATACGGAAAGTGGGACTTGGAGAAAAATCTAAGTAGGCAAAGGGGGAAGTTGTGAATACCAACATGTTATTTTTTCTGTCTTATCACATCTATTTTAAGTCCTCTTCTCAAGCATATGTATTTTGAACTGTTCTTTGTTTTTTGGGGGTAATAATGTATTGTAGCCCATATACAGAAATGTCGATACTCAAAAGTACCAATTTTCAAGGAGCCAGTGACGAGGTTATCACATCTTGAAACTAGATCCATCTTGTTGGCCAATAAGACAGAAGGGAAGGAAGATTGAAGTGTTCCTAGGGAAAAGGGATGGGAAGGATGGAAGGGTGATCTGGGAGAATTAAGAAAGTCAAGGTCTAGAGGAGCATGATCGATAAATTATAAACTGGGCATGGAGAGCCCAGAAAGAGAGACACGTGATCAAGGAATTATCTGCCTGTGGTAATCATGAGGGTTATGGACTCCATGTTTCTTTCTATTTTCAGAGCACATTGCTGTTTTGTAAGGCATGGCTTATGTCATCTAAAATGCATCTTGGTTCCTGACCCTGGTGGGCCAGCATGGAACAGATAAATTTCACCTTTCTTTTCAAATAATGGAGATCTCATGGGACAGAAAATGTTACTATATTGTACCCTGCAGCAAACTGACATGGTATCTTATGTTTTTGGTAGTGGTGGGCTATGAACTTAGAACATTTCCTATGTTTAATCATAATATTCTGTGCTTTAACCTTCTCTTCAGTGTAGACCTCCATTGGCTCCATGAGATACATGAAATTCCCTGAGAATGTCAGGAATCCTCCGTGGTGAGGTTGTAAGTGTTTCCTCAGAGTCCTCAGTGAAGGCTTTCTTCAAGCTGTTGTCACTGTTGACATTGATTAGAGACTGGAGGATTCACTCCAGTCTTGTCAGTACTGTTGTTTCAACCCCTCAAAGTATGCAGAAAATACATAACTTCCATATTTTGGGTCCCTTAGTCTGAGGCTATAATAAAAATAGGCTCACCCAGAGACTCAAAATATGGAAGTGACTTATAAACAACAAACATTTATTTCTCACAGTTCTGGATGCTGGGAAGTCTAGGATCATAGGACTGGTGGATTTTGTGTCTAGTAAAAACCTATTTCCTCAACAAAAGTCCTCTTACTGCAACCTTACATGGCAGAAGAGCAAACTAGCTCTCTGGGGTCTCTCTTATGAAGGTAGTAATCTCAGTTGTGAGGGCTCTGCCCCCATGACCCAATCACCTGCCAAAGGTCCCACCTCCTTATACCATCACCTTTGGGGTTAAGATATCAACGTATGGAATTTGGGAGAGACAGACGCAAACATTCAGACCATAGCAGTGGTCATTAGCCAAATGATGCTGACCTCTCTGTCAGTCCTAGAATTTGAGGCTGTTGCATGTTAGCCCCGAACTCAATGTTTTATAGTAGGTGCTTAGCTGGGGTCACATAAGAGTTTCTAAAATGTTTAGAAAAAATAATATATGGTTTTTGGAAAATTAGCCATATGTAAAAATACAGGAAACTATCATTTGTATCTGGCCCCATGTACCTTGCACTAAAATAAATATGAGGTGGATTACTTATTTGTATATGCATTAAACAAAAAAGAAACTTGAAACAAATAGAGGCAATGTTTATTGAATTTCTGGACTAGAAAGTATTTTTTGACCTTATAGTTTTTGAAAATAATCACAAAGAAAAATATCAATAAATTTAACTAGATAAAAATTTTACAAGGCATGTACACCAAAAATAAGAGAATAAGAAGGCTCACTAAAAACTCAGTAAATGCAATAGAAAAAGCTAACATTCAAATGTATAAAGAATCCATAAAAAGATAACAGAAATATTAGAACTCAAAAAGTAAAAGTGTGTGAATAAACAATTCACAGGAGAGGAACTAAAATTTGCCATTAAGAATTGGAAAAAAGTGTTCACCATTATTAATTACCAGAAAACTATATTTTAGAATAATTTTGAAGCACTATACTTTGTCCACAAAAACAGACAAGACTTAAAAAACAGCAATACAGAATACTAAAGGGAACATGGTATAACAGAAAGCATATGATATTACATATAAATTTAATAATTGATAAAAACTTCTGAAAAGTAATTTGAAAATATGTATCAAGAGCCTTTTAACATTGTTAAAGTCTTGTTTAACATTTAAAAGTTGCCACCTCTTGTTCCAGTAGTTGTATTTTATGGGTTTTATTCTGTAGAAACAGTAAATTTTGAAAAGCAAATATAAAGTTTCTGGGAAGGCGTGGTAGAGATGCCAGAAAGAGAGACACTACTCCTACTCCTCCCACTAAGTACAACATGAAGAGCAGAAACGTGGCACTCCTGTCTTCCAGTCAGGATCACATCAGCAGAGGTTTAGTGGGAAACTAGAACTCCCAGCCCTGCCCAGATGGAATGAGGAGCCCATTTACCTGAGTGTTAGTGAAGGCTGAATGGAGTACCTGGACATCTAACCCCATCTTAAAGTAAAAAGGTGGGATCTGCCCCTTACCCTGTCAGAGCAGTGCAGAGAAAACTAACTAAAAGAGGTTTTAAGTAAGGTCCAGGATCTTAAAATATCCAAAATGTTTAAGTTTCAATAGAAGAATCACTTATCACACATACTAAGAACTAGAAAATATCTGAACTACCAAGATGAGAGAGATGTTGAATTTTCTGACAGAGATTTTAAAGCAGCCATCATAAAAATGCTTCAAGAAGCAATTACGAACGTACTTGAAACAATTGAAAAAATAAAAATTTTCAGCAAAGAAGATATTAGGAGGAGCTAAATGGAAAATTAGAACTGAAACATACAATAACAAATTAATATATAAACGGGGGCACCTGGGTGGCTCAGTGGGTTGAGCTGCTGCCTTCGGCTCAGGTCATGATCTCAGGGTCCTGGGATCAAGTCCCGCATCGGGCTCTCTGCTCAGCGAGAAGCCTGCTTCCCTCTCTCTCTCTCTGACTGCCTCTCCATCTACTTGTGATCTCTCTCTGTCAAATAAATAAATAAAATCTTTAAAAAAATTAATATATAAACGGATAGGTTCAATAGAAGAATACAGGAGACACATGAAAGGATCAGTCAATTTGATAATAGAACAACAGAAATTAATCTAAATGACAGTGTAAAAACAGCTTGAAAAATGAACAGAGTCTCAGGGACCTGCAAGACCATAATGAATGTGTAATATTTGCCTAATTGGAGTCCTGGGGAAAAGAGAAAAAGGATGGCACTGAAAAAGTACTTAGGGAACTAATGCCCCAAATCCCACAAATGTATAGATTCAAGAACCTGAGTGAATCCCAAATGGAATAAATCTAAAGAAATCCACAATAGAACACACCATAATCAAATTGTGAAAACTGAAGCAAAGGAGAAATCTTGGAGGCTGTAAGAAAATAATGACAACTTACCTGTGGGGGAAAACAATTTGAACAGCAGCATATGTGTTTTTTTAAATTTATTTTTATTTATTATTATTTTTAAAATTCTTTTATTATTATGTTCAATTAGCCAGCATCTAGTACTCCATTAGTTTAGACAGCATATTTCTTATCAGAAAACATGAAGCCAGCATCTAGTACTCCATTAGTTTAGACAGCATATTTCTTATCAGAAAACATGAAAAACATGCACATTTTTCTAGAGCTGGGAGAAAAGACTTGTTAACCCAGAATTCTATATCCAGTGACTATATTCTTCAGGAATGAAGGGGGAAATCAATACATTCTCACATGCAGAAAATCTAATAGAATTCAGCATCAGAAGACCTACTTTACAAGTATGGCTAAGGGAAGTTCTGTCTCTAAACAGAAAAGAAATTCTAAAAGAAGGTATCTTGGAATATCAGAAATGAAAAAAAAATGGAGGGGGGCATGGTGGCTCAGTGCCTTAAGCCTCTGCCTTTGGCTCAGGTCACGGTCTCAGGGTCCTAGGATCAAGCCCTGCATCTGGCTCTCTGCTCAGCAGGGGGCCTGCTCCCCGCCCCCAACCCTGCCTGCCTCTCTGCCTACTTGTGATCTCTCTCTCTGTGTCAAATAAATAAATAAAATCTTTTAAAAAATGGAAAAAGCAAAAAATTATGAGTAAATAGAATAGATTTTCTTCCTCTTCTTGAATTTTCTAAGTTATGTTTGACGAAGTAAAAATTACAACGTATAGAACATCTAGTGTAGTCTCTCATGGTTCATCTCCCCTTCCAGGAGAGGAGAAGGGAGATGAGGGAAACTGGAAGGGGAGATGAACCATGAGAGACTATGGACTCCGAAAAACAATCTGAGGGTTTTGAAGGGGTGGGGGGTAGGAGGTTGGGGGAGCCAGGTGGTGGGCATTATGGAGGGCACGTATGGCATGGAGTACTGGTGTGGTGCATAAACAATGAATTCTGTTACGCTGAAAAGAAATTAATAAAAAAAAACTACATAGAGAAAATGCTTATATCAATTACACACAGGGAAGATAAAGGTATGTCAAAGGAGGTAAGGTTTCTAAACTTCACTTAAGCTGGTAAAAAATCTCAGCAGCAGTACATTGTGGTAATTTATGTACATATAATGTAATACCTACAGCAACTAATAATGAAACTATATGATGAGATGAACTCACAAACACATATATAAATCAAGAGAATTTTTAAAAAAATGTTCAGTTAACTCACAAGAAGACTGGAAAAGAGAGCAAGGACATGAAAATTGGAGTAAACAAAACAAAAATGAAAAATTTAAGCCCTAACATATAATTTTATCAAATATAAATAGTCTAAATATACCAATTAAAATAGGTTAGCTAAGTGGATTAAAAAAACCTGACCCAAATTTGTGCTATGTATATAAATATCACCTCAAGTATGATATAGGCAAATTAAAAGTAAAATGAAGGAAAAATACCTATCATATGAGATTTATTTATTTATTTATTTATTTTTGTAAAGATTTTATTTATTTATTTGACAGAGATCACAAGCAGGCAGAGAAGCAGGCAGAGAGAGAGGAGGAAGCAGGCCCCCCGCTGAGCAGAGAGCCCGATGCGGGGCTCGATCCCAGGACTCTGAGATCACGACCTGAGCCGAAGGCAGCGGCCTAACCCTCTGAGCCACCCAGGTGCCCCTATCATATGAGATTTAATCCAAAAAGCAGGAGTAGCTATGTTGTTATCAGATAAAGTAGACTATAACACAGAAAGTTACCAGACAGACAGACAGACACCCCCCACACACTCAAGAAAATTACTAGACACACAAAGTGACATTATATAGTAAGAAAAGGGTTGATTCACCAGGAAGACGTAACAATCCTAAATGAGTAAGTGCTAAACAATAGAGCTTTATACTATATGAAGCACAAACAGGTGGAACTGAAAGAAAGTCTGAATCGACACCTCGCAATTATAGTTAGAAACTTCCACACCCTTTTCTCAACAATTGATAGAACAGTTAGAAAATCACCAAAGCTTTGGAGGAGCTTGACATCATTATTAACCAACAGGATCTAACTGACATTTATAAAACACTCTATCGTACAAGAGTGGAATACATGCTCTTTACAAAGAACACGTATTCATGAAAAATACCAAGATAAAACATATCCTGGGCCATAAAATAAAATTTTAAAATAATTTTAAGTATTTTAAATAATTGAAATCACACAGACTGTGTTCTGTGATCACAGTGGAATCAAAAATTAATAACAGAAATAACTGAAAAATAGCAAAACATTAGGAAGCTAAACACAGTAATTCTAACAATATGTCAAAGAGCAAGCCTCATTGTCATTAAAAAACATGCTGAAATGCATGAAAATGAGAATCTACCATATCAGAGTTTATGGGACACAGCTAAAGCAGCATTGAGAGAATATATATTCTAAATGCTTGGATTAGAAATGAAGAAACACCTAAAAGCAACAATCTGAAATCCCACCTGAGGAACCGAGAAAAAGAACAACACAAACCCAAATTAAGTAGAAGGAAGGAAATAAATATAAAATCAGAAATAGATAAAATCAATGAAACAAAAAACTCATTTTTTAAAAAAGATAAATAATATTCACAAATCTCTAGAGAGTTCAAAAAAAATAAAGAGAAAAGAAACAAATTACCACTATCAGGCATGAAACAGACTATCACCACAGACCCTGCAGATATTGAAAGGAAGAAAAAGGAATACTATGATCAACCCTGCACACAAAATTTGACAACTTAGATGAAATAAATGGACCATTCCTTGAAAAGCACAAATACCATAACTCACCCAAAATGAAATACTGTTGACCCTTGAACAATGGGGGTTTGTCCATTTATATGTGGAGTTTTTTCAATAAATACAATACACTGCTATAAATGTATTTTCTCTCATGATTTTTCTTTCTTTCCTTTAGCTTACTTTATTGTAAGAATATGATATGTAACATATATATAACATATAAAATGTGTTGTTTATGTTATTAGTAAGGTTTTGGTTAACAGGAGGCTGTTATTGGTAAGGGCTCTGATCAATGGTAGGCTATTAGTAAAGTTTTTGGGGAGTCAAAAGTTACATGTGGATTTTTGACTGTGTAGAAGGTCATCACCCTTAAGTTCTGCATTGTTCAAGAGTCAAATGTAGATAATTTGAATAATCCTATAAAGGAAATTGAATTTATACTTTAAAAACTCTCAAGAAATCTCCAGGCCTAGATGGTTTCATTGCAGAAATCTATACCATTTGTGAAAAAACACTGGTTCTACATCTTTATACCTTCTCTTCCAGGAAAAATAGAAAAGGAAGAAAAACTCTTCAATTCACTTTCTGAAGCTAGTATTACCCTGAGACCAAAACCAAAACCAAAAACGAACTGATAACTATAGACCAATGCCCCTTATGATTATAGATGTGGTATATATACACAATGGAATACTATGCAGCCATCAAAAGAAATGAAATCTTGCCATTTGTGACGACGTGGATGGAACTAGAGGGTATTATGCTTAGCGAAATAAGTCAGTCGGAGAAAGACAACTATCATATGATCTCCCTGATATGAGGAAGTGGAGATGCAACATGGGGGGGTTAAGGGGGTAGGAGAAGAATAAATGAAACAAGATGGGATTGGGAGGGAGACAAACCATAAGTGACTCTTAATCTCACAAAACAAATTGAGGGTTGCTGGGGGGAGGGGGGTTGGGAGAAGGGGGGTGGGGTTATGGACATTGGGGAGGGCATGTGCTATGGTGAGTGCTGTGAAGTGTGTTAACCTGGCGATTCACAGACCTGTACCCCTGGGGATAAAAATACATTATATGTTTATAAAAAATAAAAAAATAAATAAATAAAATCTTTAACAAAATATTAGCAGAACAATTCAGCAATGTATAAAAATTATCACAATGGCTTTATTCCTGGAATGAAGCCTGATTTAATATTCAGCAGTAGTCAGTGTGATTCAGCACATCAAAAACTAAAGAAGAAAATCATATGATCATATCAATCATTGCAGAAAAAAGTTTGACAAATTCTCTGAGAAAAGTGGAGTAACTATTGGGAGGATAAAAATATAAGGTACAGACTTGGAAAAATATTCTCAAATCACATATTTAACAAAGAACTAGTACTTGAATATATGAATAACTCTTAAATGCCAGCATTTAAAAAGTCACATTATTGAAATAGGAAATAGGTAAAAAACATGAACAGATAGATATTCCACTGAAGAGTATATACAGCTGACAAATAAACCTACAAAAAGATGTTTAACATCATTAGTCCTTAAAACTACAATTAGAGGGACACCTGGGTGGCTCAGTGGGTTAAGCCGCTGCCTTCGGCTCAGGTCATGATCTCAGGGTCCTGGGATCGAATCCCACATCGGGCTCTCTGCTCGGCAGGGAGCCTGCTTCCCTCTCTCTCTCTGCCTACCTCTCTGTCTACTTGTGATCTCTGTCTGTCAAATAAATTAAAAAAAATCTTTAAAAAAAAATAAAAAAAAAACTACAATTAGAGCCACTGCATATGCATTGGAATGGCTAAAATAAAGAAAATATACAACACCAAAAGCCTGTGAGGATGTGAAGAAACTGGATGACTCTTACATTGTTAGTGGGAATGTAAAATATTATAGCCACTCTGGAAAAAAAACAGTGTGACAGTTTCTTAAAAGACATGAAGCCACCATACAGTCTGGTACTTGAACTCTAAGGCATTTGTCTAAGATAAATGAAAACTTACATTTATAAAAAACTCTGTATATGAAAGTTGATAGCAGCATTATTTGTAATACTCCAAACTGAGAACAATTTGGATGTACTTCAGTAATGAATGGTTAAGTAAACTGTGGTATATCCATAAACTATGGTATACTGCTTAGCAATAAAAAGAGTTGTTGATGTGCAGACACTTGGATGAATCTCCAGGAAATTATAGTGTGTGCAAAAAACCGATCTCAGAATGTTACATATGTGTGATCCATTTATTCTTGAAGTGATGTAACTACATAAATGGAGACTGCAGTGATTGCTAAGGGGTTAATTAAGGGTGTGTATCTGAGGGAAGTGGAAGTGAAGTGGGTACAGCTGTAAAAGGACAACATGAAGGATCCTTGTGGGGATGGATGTGTTCAATATCTTGACTATATCAATGTCAATATCCTGGTTGTAATACTGTATTACAGCTCTGCAAGATCTTACAATTGGGGAAACTGGGTGAAAGACACATGGAATCTCTCTGTTATTTCTTAATCTGTATGTTTATCTACAATCATACAAAAATTTTTAATAAAAGAAGCAAACACTATTTTTTCATTACAGTACTATTTATAATGGCAAAAAAAATGAAGCAATCTAAATGTCCAAAACTGAGGGATGTTAAAGTAAATTAGATTATATTCACAACATAGAACATTATGAAACCTCTTAAAATAATTTTAAGTAAGCATTTTAAATGATGTTATAGAATATTTTTTCTATAATGTGAAGTGAAAGAGCAGTATACAAAATTGTTTATACCCTATGATCTCAGTGTTTAAAAATGGCATTAACAAAGCTGGAAGATATAGTACTAGTGTATGAATAGAAAGTATAAGAATAGACCTACATACATATGGAAATTTAGAATATGATGATAAAGATGTCATCTTAAATCACAAGGGCAAAGGTGGACTTTTATTTATTTATTTATTTATTTATTTTTAAGATTTTATTTATTTATTTGACAGAGAAAGATCACAAGCAGGCAGAGAGGCAGGCAGAGAGAGAGGAGGAAGCAGGCTCCCTGCTGAGCAGAAAGCCCGATGCGGGGCTTGAACCCAGGACTTGGGATCATGACCTGAGCCGAAGGCAGCGGCTTAACCCACTGAGCCACCCAGGCACCCCCAAAGGTGAACTTTTAAATAAATGATGCTGAAACTATTTGTAACCACTTCGAAAAAGACAAAATTAGGTCTGTACCTCAGACTGGACATAAGAATCAACTCCATATGGCTTTAAAGACCTAAATGCAAAAGTCAAAATCATGCAGTACTAGAAGAAAATGTGGGCATATTTCTTTTTAATCTCAGTGTAACTATCCCTTGAAGTATAGAGGCAAGGAAGTAAAAGATTGATAAATTTGACTACATGTATAAAAAAACTGGAAAAAACAACATAAAGTTAAAAGAAAATTGACAAACTAGGAGAAAATATTCCTACTACTTACCACAGACAAAAGCTAATATTCCTAGTATATAAGGATCTTTTAAAACTTAAGGGCCAAAGGAACAAAAACCCAATAGAGTAATTGGAAAATGACAGGACCAGACAATTCACATACACAAAAATGTATGTCTTAATCATATGAAAATGTTCAGACTCAGTAATAGAGAAATGGAAACTAACCCCCAAATGGATTTATCTTTCCTCACGTATCAGATTGGCAAAAATTTAAAAGCATAACAGCACATTCTTTTGGTGAGACTGTGGAGAAACAAGCACTTTCAAACACTGACTGCTGGGAATGCTTGCAGTCCCATATAAAAGCTCTGTGTTCCCTAAATTCCTGGTTCCTCAGGTAGGACACACAGTAGTATCTGTGCAGTATCTCCCTGGATCATTACACATCCCTTTTGTGGGCCTTTGGGGGTGCAAATGGAACCAATGCAAACATGAAGCTCAAACTGCTTGCTGTGCCTTGAGTAATAAAATCCCTTGTCTCTGGTCTAGGGGTCTTGTATCTTTCTTCAGCATCCATGAAACTGAGGCTCCTAAATGTCTGTATAAGGTAGAGTGATTAAATAAGTCTTGTTATCGCTTTCAGGAACTGCGAAGGGTGTAAGATTTATCCTCCCTGCAGGTTAACAAGTTAGTCTGCCATGCCACGACTGCATAGATCTGGAAGACATGAGACTCTTGACTCAGAGAAAGACAGGTCATTACTTAGAGCGAACATAGTAGCCAAAAGATACTTTCCTTTTTTCGGCATTGGTTTCCAGAGTCCTAATTCCCGTAGAGCAAAGAGTGCCAGGTGACACTTGCACAGGCAATGAGTTCAGAAGATGAACCCAGAGAGGGAACCTGGGTCTTTAAAACAGACAGCAAGCGTGGCTGCCCTTGGTTCAGAGGGAGACACTGTCTCTCTTTTCTAAGCTGGTTGGCCAGACAAACATACCTGTAAAGATAGTCTGGAACAAGGACAGTCAATGCCTTGCTCAAAGGATGTGAAGAAATGGAACGATCCCCAACAATATCCGCACAATGGAGTGCTGTGCAGCTGTAAAAAAAAAGAAATCTCTTTGATTTTGAGTGATTCACAGAATGCACTGTGAAATGCACATGGCAAAGTGTAAACATAGACAAACAGCAGCCAAAACACAGCAAACCTGTTTGCTATCCTTTGTATAAGGAAGATGAGGATATAAGAAAATACACAGATACCTGCACATTTGTGCAAAAAGAAAAAAAAACCATATAGATAGATAGTAGGGATGAAGAGGAATCAGCCCTTTCCTGAGTTTACATTTTTATATGGCTCTGGCATACATAGTCATGTTTCACATTTTCACTCCCCCTACCCCATAACTAAATTCCACTAGGATATGGGGAGAATCCAAAATGAATACAGTGACTAATGAAACTAATTGTTTTACAGACAATAACAACCACAGTGCACAGAATGAGGAAGAAAATAACCAAAGTAACTTTGGAGAATCATATTTTGACTAGATATTACAAAACTAAAGACAAAAAGAATTGTACATAGATACTGTTTTCTGGGTAGTAAATCTGTTTCTCCCAGCGGTTCATATCAGCAATTCTCTAACTACTTTATGTGTGTCCTAGGACTAGATACAGACATTGTATATTGTAGATAATGAAAGACTATATCGTAGATATGGAAAGCCAGGTATCTTACTGTTGGAGAAGGAAGTTACAAATAAGGAAAGGGAGAAGGCTAGAATAAACATGTGGTATTACATTAGAATTGGAGATATCAAGTATGAATTCATATATACTCATAAACATGAGTGTACATATCACATGTATGTTTAAATATATATGCAGATATAAAAATTAATATACATATGTATGTATGCATAGCTTATTTTATACATGCATGTATTTCTAAGCTCTGTCCACTGGGAGAGTCTAAAATTGCAGGCATACCTCATTTTATTATGCTTCACAGATAGTGGGCATACCTGATTTTACTGAATTTTGCAAATACTGCTTCTTTCTTTTTTCCTTTCTTTCCTTCTTTACAAATGGAAGGTTTGTGGCAACCCTGTATGGAGCAAGTCTTTTGGTGCCATTTTTCCAGTAGCATTTGCTTTTTGTCTGTATCACATTTTGGGAATTCTCTCCATATTTCAGACTTTTTTGTTATTATATTTGTCATGGTGATCTGCAACCAGTGATTATGAGTCACTGAAAGCTCAGATGATGGTTAGTATTTTTTTGCAATAAAGTATTTTATTATTATTTTTTTTTATATCAATGCAAGGCTCGAACTCAAGACCCTGAGATCATGAGCTGAGGTGAGGTCATGAGTCAGATACTTAATCAACTGAGCCACCCAAGTGCCCCACAACAAAGTATTTTTTAACTAAGGTATGTACATTGTTGTTTTTTTTTTAAAGACATTATGTTATTGCATACCTAATAAGCTATGGTACAGTGTAAACTGCACTTTTATATGCACTGGGAAACCAAGATATTCAGTTGACTTACTTTATTGTGATATTTACTTGAGTATGGTGGTCTGGAACCAAGTCCTAATGATTTCTGAGATATGCCTGTAATCTTCCCCACCTCCCTAGTCGTCATAGGCATACCCAAAACTGTGATCGTGGTTTTCTAAATGCTGTTTTTCAATAAAAGGAACCAGTTTCAGTAAATGAATGCTTGATCCAGGTCAGGATCAGGGAAAATACAAAATGAGCACTAAAGTACCAAGAATATCTGAAAAATGATGGGAGGGGAGCATGTCAAAAGGCTGTAGGAACCAAGCAGAGGGAGCTCCCAATGGCAAATGCTAGAACAATTAGATTAACAGAATAAATCATGATAGTATTGGATAACCCATATATAGTATAACCTATAGAATAGACAAATGCCACTGAGTCATACTCATCCAAATCTGTAACTGAATATGTAAATAAATGTGAGTGAAGTGATAGCCCCTTTTTACAGAAAAATTCGAATTAATAAATATGGAAGGAATGAGAAGAAACAATGACCATTAAGCAAACACCACAGTAGTAATAGTTGCAAGCAAAATCTAATAGATGCTATTACCAGTGGGTGAAACTTCGAGAGGAAACAGAATATTAACAGAGTTTCAGAGTATCTCACCCAATATATCATTATAAAGGGGAAAATGGTAATTTTAAAGTGAAGAGATCTAACAGACACCACCTTAACTAAGTATTCAAGATTAATATCACCAATAATGAGACCTATCATGCATCCCTGAAATGATATACTAAGAAGGACACAGCATCACTTCTGTGGTATTTTGAAAAAAAAAAAAAAAAGCCTAACTTCAATCTAATCTTTAGGAAACACTAAACAAACCCACATTGAGAGACATTCTGAGCAAAAGTGCAAAGGGCATGAAAGATAGGTAAAGACGGAAGAGCTGTCCTAGATTGGAGAAGGGTAAGGAAATAAGTACAGTGCAATGTAGGATCCTGGATTGGCTCTGGGTAAGAGACAATAAACTGGTAAAGTTTAAGTTTACAAGAGTTTAAAGAAAGTTTAAATGACGTTTCACTGGTTAATTCCCTGAGTTGATAATTAGAGTATATAAATGGTTAACGTTAGGGGAAGTTGGGTGAAGGGTATATGTGAATCTTCTCTACTCTTTTTGTAGCTCTTTTGAAAGCCTGAAGTTGCATCAAAATAAAATTCGAGTTCAGCTGAAAATAAAATACAGTATCAACAGTGTTATCCTCTGGGTAATGATATAGGTTTATTTATTGACTATATATTTTTGAATTTTTCAAATTTATGCATTATTTGAAAATATTAAATAATTCAAATGTATTGAAAAGTAGAAAGAATATATTAGATAACCACATACCATCCAAATGTAATGATGTTAATATTTTGCCATATTTACTTTAATATTTTTTTAAGGATATAAAATGTTACAGAGACTTTCGAAAGACCCTTTCTCATTCTGATCTTGTTCGACTTCCTTCTTCTTGCGAGAGGTAAACATTACTCTGAAGTCAGATGTATTTTTACACCCACATTTTTACGCTCTGATTTTATATAGATAGACATAATTATATATAATCTATGTCAATATTATCTGTCTACAAGCAGTGCATAACATTGCTTGGTGTATTTAAAATATGTATAAATAATACTATATAACATACAAATCTTTCTACAACTTTTTTTCATAACGTTTTCAAGATTTCTTCCCTGTTCTATTCATTTTACATTTTAATAGTATTTCCTTGCCTAGTTATATGCATTTAACCATTCTTCTTTGAAAAGAACTTCTCCCCTTCCCCACCTTTATCATTATTACAAATAATGTTCCAGTTTCATTATGGACAAAACTTGTGAGCCTGTATGCCTGTGTTCCCAGTTTTTGTAATAAACCTCATAGAGGGGAAGTTCTAGGTTATAGTGTATGTAGATCTTGAATATTCCTAAATATTGCCAGATTTCCCTCCCAAGTGGGTAAACTCACTTGTACTCCCACCAGCAGGGTACAAGTTGCCATTCCTCCACATCCTTGCCAATACTCCTGTCATCAGACTTTAAATTTGCCAATCCGATCAGTGTGAAATGGCATTTTTGTTTTAATTTGCATTTTTCTGCTTAGATTGAACATCTTTTTGCATGATTCTCGGTCATTTGTATTTCCTATTTTGGAAATTACTTTTTCATATCTAACTATTTTTGAGTGATAACTTTATATGTACTGATAACAAAGAATGGGACCAAGCACAGAAAATCAATGGCATGACAGGTGGTCAGTGTTTGGCTGCCCTGGCTGAAGTCTAGTATCGACAGTCTTGGAGTACTGTGTTGTGTTCCGGATACCTATATAAAGAATGGTTCAGAGGATGGTTAAGGGCCTAGAAGTAATGAAATATGAGAAATTATTGTAGCAGTAAGGAATGTTTCACCAGAACTAGCATCTCGAGAGGGATGCAACTGCTGTTTAAAAAAAAAATCAACAGGGGTGCCTGGGTGGCTCAGTGGGTTGAGGCCTCTGCCTTCAGCTTAGGTCATGATCCCGGGGTCCTGGGATGGAACCCTGCGTTGGGCTCTCTGCTCAGTGGGGAGCCTGCTACCCCCACCCCCTGCCCCTGCCTGCCTCTCTGCCTGCTTGTGATCTCTGTCAAATAAATAAAATCTTTAAAAAAAAATAAAAAAATAAAAAAATCAATAAGCAGGCGGTATATATGTATTAATGTTGTTTGGGGGGAGCTAAAGGCAGTGGTAGAAATTTTGAGGAAGCATATTTGAACCCAAGATCAAGGAGACTTTTTTTTTTTTTTATAACAACTGGATTTACTGTGGGATGGAATTGGTTACCGGATCCTGAGCACACTGAAGCTGTTCGTGGGCCCCTGGGAATGTAGTTAGATTCCTCTACAGGGAAGAACCCTGAATGAATAATCTCTCGTCCAACTGAAGTTCGTGCTTCTGTGTATAAACAATCCATAGAATGAAGTTCCGGGAAATCCATAAATGAGTCATTTTTAGAGTTCGTAATTATGGTTGTTCAGTTATAACATTGCTTGAGGTAATGGTGAGTCAGTCTTTAATTTTTCTAAAATCCCCCAGCTGAACAAATATGTGCAAATTGGCTAACCCAAAGTGGGGCATCACCTCCGAATTCAGACTTGATTTCCTTCGTGACACTTCAACCTTACCCCATTCCCACTTCTGTTCCCGGCGGTTTTCTGCCTCTGGGTCCTGTGATTCCAGCAGCTAGATAATGTATATACCCAGTGGTCTCATTTTATAGTTTGTACTGAAGGTTGGGAAGCATAGGAGATAAATGGTAAATGGAAGACCCTTTAGGGAAAGGAGAAAGTTACAGCATTAGGCGAAATATAAAGAGTTGTCTTTGAGCAGCTAAAGGGTCCTTTATAAATGGACTTGGAGTGTAGTATGAGGAATTTTAGTTAGAGAATTTTCTGAGAGATTTTCTAAACACTTCAATGAGTGCTTAGTGGAAGTTGAGGAATCCTTTCTGAAGCCATTTAGAGAGAGTCTACGGATGAGGGTTTTGATATCTTCCTGGAAATGTACTTTTTGCTGGGACGACCCCTGACAGACCCTATGCGGCCTCTAACATGCGAAGGTGTTGTATGTTCTGAGGGTCACAAGTGCTTCCTCTCTAGGCTATCTGTTTGGGGTTGGAACTAAAGGGCCCCAGTCCAGTCGCCCTGCACTGGCTCTGTTCTTCCAGGAAGGTTCATGAAGTTGCCCACAGATTCCCATATGCTCCCAGATACCCTGCTGCTGTGTAGGATCATGTCTTCTATTTTCTCCTCTGGGCCAGATGGAGGCTGGTCCAGGTTGTAGTTTAGTCTGCTGGATTTCTCTCATGCAGTGGGAACCGTCAGCGATGCCTGGTACACTTGTTTCAGACAGATTTATGGCCGCTGCTTCTTTATTTGTGCCCTCTGGCAGGAAGCCTTTGGAGGAAAAGCAGGGCCTGAAGATAACGTGGGCAGATTGCTACCCACCCCACAATTGTAAGCTTCATTCTCTCTTCTTTTAGAAAAATCTTTCCCATATGATCCTGCCAGGAAGGTTTAGCTCCCCAGCCTTCCAGAGAGACCCAGATAAATCAAGATGCTGGTATAGGTACAGTCGAAACTCCTGAGGTGAGCCTTCTCCTTAGGGGCTCTTGGAAATGGGTAGGTGTTAAAGAGTTTGGCAGAACTCTTCTGGGTTTAGGATACATAATACTTGAAGGGAGAATCCCAGAGAGGAAAACAGAGGTAAGAACCAGCTGGGAAGAAATGTACAAGAGTAGGAATGCCTATACCAAGAGGATTGGGAAATTAAAGGGATTGAGTGAAGGGGAAAAAAAAATTGAAAATGTATGAAAATATAGAGAATCAAAAGAAGGCTTTGAGAAAGGGATTAACATAATTATGATTCCAAGAGTGTAAGATTTTGGCTAGATCATTAATTTGGATTCACTGGCAGCAGTAAGTGAAGAAACTAGGAGGAAGTTTGCTGAATAAATGTTCCCGGAGTTGCCTGGAATGTTTGTGTCTGCTGAACCTTGTTTTGCAGCACACGGCTGCTCTCCCCCTTCCCTTCCTGTAGGGTGCGCTTGGTGTGATGGGAACCCTGAGCTCAGAAAGACCTAGAATGTGCAGGGCACCAACATTTCAGCATCTGTCTTATTTTCTCCTGGAAAACCTAAAATATCTTTTTGCCATCTATAATGATTCCAAATGTTTGAAGGAGCCCGTAAACATGAAAGCAAGCCTAGAAGAGAGACCAAATGTAACTGGAGAGAAAAATGCTACTCCCCTGTCAGTAGCAGTAGTGTTTTGGAAAAGGACTGATGGCCTTCTGGGTTTCTGAGCTCATTGAATCCCTGGTATACATTGGATGGTGTCTGATCTATAACATTCTATTCTGATTTTTAGGCCATATCAGGCCATAAAAAGCCTTGCCTTTTGGATGCCCCATCACAGGATTGGAGAGGAATCTGAGAAAGGCATTGTTACCCAACAGGTAACCCCAGGGGACCAATAGAATATCAGAGAAGGATCTCCCAGAGGGTCCAGACCAGTGTTCTTCAGCAGGGGGCTCGGGCATCCGAGTCAGGATATGTACCTGTATTCATTGTGACAATGGAAAATGCCTGTGCTCCATGTTTCTAGATGCTCCCTGGAAGAGCAGGCCACATGGTTAAAAACCACACAGTTCCAGTTCACCCTCTTCATGGGTGAGGAGATGAAAGACCAGAGAGACTAAGTGACTTGCCGGAGGCCATACAGTCAAATAGCGCCACTGCCCATGATAGAGTTATGCTCACAGTTCCTTCCCCATGTGGAGCTATGCCCCCACCATGCTCTGCCTTTCCCTAACAAAGATTCATTCCTCTGGGATCAGGTTTTGTGTTTTCAGCAGTCCTCACCAGTGTTAGGGGGTAGAGGAAGTATGACATATTGAGTAACCCTTGAGTGACTTTGGAAACTGAAAACACCAGGACCAAGAATGTGGAAGGAGAAGAATGGAATGGAAAGAACAAGAGAAGTTGAATGCCAAGGGTGCTGATCAGGAAGGGCAAGAGCATGGGTGGCCCAGGGCTGGTGCCGGGGTGCGTGGTCATGTGTTCATAAGTGCTGTGACCACGGCTTGGGGGCCGTGTGGCTGTAAAGCATCGGGACTGGCTATCAGGTGGGGCTTGTGGAGCCCGTCCGTCTTCTGACTTCAGTTTATAGTCACCCCATGTAGAATTTATACCATGAATTTATCTTCAGGGCAGCTCTTTTCTAGTACTCTTGTTCAGTCTGAATTTATTTCTGGCTTCTCAGACTCAGCCCACTTTACATCCAGGATTCCAGCATGAATCTTCAATAAATCCCTTCTTGACCTGAGACAGCATGGAGCAAACACCAGAGGAGCGCAGCCTTGGCATTCAGCCACAGCTGCGGCTGCCCTCACTGCCCGAGTGGCTGGGCCTGTGGGAGCGACTTAATGTCCGCACTGCTCTGGTTCCTTCTCTGTAAAATGGGGTGGCTAGCTGGCTTACAAGGAGAGTGTGCATAACATAGGCCGCACCTATGTGGTACCGAAGGTTGGGGTCCTGTCCTCTCTGCCGAATCAGAGGTGGTCTTGGATAAAATTCCTTTTCCCTTTCAAAACGCCTGTGGCTGTCCCATTTTTCTCCTTGGCCAGTTTTCCTATTGTTCTTTAAGTGCGGGTGAAGAGCCATTTTGTTTCACGTGACAGACTCTCCAGCAGCTTATATACATACACAGACGCATTCAGAAGAGTTCAGTTTGTTACTGAGCTTCTTGGGGTTCTACGTGGCCACTTATTCTAGAAGATGCATTTGTACAGGGCACTCAGAGACCACTAGAGCTCCTTCACATCCACAGTGAGATGTAATAACCATTCGGTTACATCCTCCCAAATTTACAGGACCCTAGAACCAAATTACTTGGCTTATTCAAGAGGAATTCCTTACGAGGCTCCATTCTGCATCTTCATTCCCACAAAAGTCATCTGCCAGACTCCATTCCAGGGAAACCTGGAGGGATCAATTACTTTTAGGGAAAGGGAGCCCTTTCAGAAGGTTTTCCTTAAGGACCCTGGGTTTTAGATATGCCCCGGTGCTCCTGAGACAGGCCGCTGATTTGCATCTGTGTTATGACAGGGCGATTATGCATATTGTGAATAAACATGTTTTTGTATGCATGTGTGCTGTCACAGCAATGAGGAGCATCCAATAAATACCGGGTTAAGAGCATGCCAACATCTTCCCAACAGCTGGCACAGCTGAAAACTCGCTTGCCTTATTAACACTCCACTTATCTGGAATCTGCTCAGTGAGCAGAAACAACTTCATAAATTCCTGCAATTTGCATCTGCCTTGCCGTTGTTCATTACCAGCGACCTCACTCCTGCCTGTGCGACAGTAGATCGGCCTCCCAAGGTCCTGCCTGCTACACATCCCTCACCTCTGCCCACCAGCATCAGAGGCAGAGTGTGCTGAAAAGCTCGTTGCTACTGCCAGGACTGAGAAGGAAGCAGAATGACCTTTTTCCTCCATTCTGGAGACAGTGAGATTTCCAGATTCCCTTCTTCTTCCTGTCTGTTTGTAACTTCTTCCTTCCAAGGCAGATCAAAATGGAGAGGTGCAGACCTTCCAGATGGGAGAGAAAGAAAGAGACAGGCAGTGATTTGATTGTCCAAGGAAATAATTCAAATCTCCTCTCAGGGTCTTTCAAGGATCAGGCAGTTGTGCTGTGGGTGTGTGTCGGGTTCTTTTAATCATTCTAATCTACTTCCCCAGCCTTTTAACCTTTCTCTCCTTTGCCCTGGCTCTTTTACTCCATGTTGTGCTGTCAGCTGTTTCATTAGCCACAGTTCACAACTCATAGCATCCGTTGAATATTTTCAGGCCAGGTGCCTTTTCTTATTGTGGTGCTGAGGAAGCCGATTGCTTCTCTCTCCTTCTACACACCCCCTCCCCTGGCAGCACATTATCCTTGACTGAAAATGGTGGTTTGCCCACTGTCTGAGGTCCCTTCCGAACTGCACTCCACCACCCCCATCCCTGAACCCTCGTGGACCAGAGAGGCGGCTCCTGAATGCAGCAGAACCTCCCAGCAGTGGCCTCATTAAAAACCACATCACGGACTTGGTTTTATTTATTTATTTATTTTTTTCCCTGACTTGATGAAAACAAAACAAGAAGAGGTGGGGAGGGAGGAAGGAGGAGAGATAGAAGTGAATTGCTTAATGGAGACACTCAGTCTGAATATTTAATATGCTGATTTTATTGAATAAAAGGTGAAAAAGTGGTTCTTGTTTGTTGCTTGCCTGTCAAACCATGGCAAACAAGCATTCTTTTCCCTGACTGGAGGTTTTTATTACTGTATGGATTCTAGAGTGTAATTATGCCCCATATCTGAGCTGCATTATACACACAATTATAATTCCCCAGCTGAACTATTTATTTATTACCAAGGGAGATATTTGTTCAGTTTCCTGGGAGGATTTTTTTGGTGGTGCCTCTCATTGTCTTGTCCTTCATCAAGATGGAATATCCTGGAGGAGCCGCTAGCTCTGAGACCCTGGCTTGTCTGTTGACAGTTTGGACAAACTTTCGGCCACATTTGTTCATGCTGTTGGAGAAAGATGCTGGGCAAAAGAAATTTCGGGGTTATAAATGTTTGAGAATGTTTGCAGTGTTTTCAGAGCTTTCCTGGGAAGGACTTTTTATTTTAGTTATTATCATCTTATGAAATCTGATTTGGAATCATTTTCGAAAATAGCTTCCTCTAGGTACAGCCTGCCTGCCTAGCAGTTCATAAAGAAAGAGCCCACAGCTAAATAGAATTCACGTCCATAAACTTTTGTTGAGGACCTCACCATGAGCCCGGCACAAAGACATAGAGATGAGGAAGACTCCATCCATACCCTGGAAGATCTCATAGTTCATCATGAGAAATATCCATCATTAATTATGTGAAAAATGTAATTAAGTGCTACAATATTGGTTAATACATTCTTTTAAATTTTTATTGACTTCCCGCTATGTCTGAACACAAGACAGCAGATATGGATACAATTGGGAGCCCAGATCAGGCCTTTACTCTCAGGTGTGGTCTCTACCCTCAAGGTAGAAAGGGGAAGGGGGACCAGGCAGACAATAATAAAGTCTGCAAATAAATAATTGCAGATATTGATGATTGCCATAAAAATGGCACAGGGAAATGTGGTTAGAATGTTTGGAGGTGGAAAAGGAAGAGATGGGTGGTTAGGGAAGATCGCTCTAGAAGCTGAGCCTTGGAGTGATAAGAGGGAGCTGAAACTTGAGCGAGAAGAGGGAGTTGGGAATGGGGTGAACTAGGAGATGTCTTGGGGAAAGAGTTCTCTGGGCAGAGGGAACAGTAAGTGCAAGAGTTTGGAGGCAAGGATTAGGAGAATAGCATATGGTTGGAGCATGGGGTGGGGGAAGAGAAGAAGGAGGTGAGGATGTGGAGGTGGCTGGGACTGGGTCATTTATACCCTGTAGGTGGTGGGAAGGAGTTTGGGATTTTATTCTGTTTTTTAGTGGACCGCCATCTGATGAGATTATAGTCAAGGGCACCTTTCTTCCTTAGCCTAGATAGAGGCACAACTTTCAAATTAGGTAGTGAGATGTTCCCTTCCTGGAGCAAAAGGAGGAGAATGTAAATCAAAACGTCTGGAACTTCCCACTCCTTCCTCCAGGTTTGTGGCCGTTCCTACACATGATCTCATTTATCATTTGACACTCTCTTAGGCCTTGTCCATTTTCAAGGCTGGGTTTCCAATGTTCCTGTGATTCTGTGAACCTCAGAATTACTTCAAGCACATTTCTTCTGTACTTAAATTGACAAGGTTTTGTTGCAGCTGAGGAACTCAAACTGAGATAAGGAGATACTTCATGCCCCCCTCCCGCTTGTGTGGGCTCAGTCTTACTCTGTCAGCCTTGAATGTAATAACCAAATATCCCAGATTCTTGCTGTAGTGTAGCCAATAGCATGGTTTTCTGGTGTTCTATGCTTTAGTCTTTTTCTGTGTCTTCACTAGTGTTTTGGTGTCAAATTGGTAAAAGCTGGGTCAAGAATTCATTTTAAACTTTAATTTCAAATTGAGCTGGTTTTAGGGATCACATTAATGGGGGAATCATTAAATCTTTATTTCTTCCTGTGTGAGGTTGGTTCCAGGTGTCTCACATGAAATTTTGATCTGCCTCCTAAAACTTGCCTAGCCAATGTAGTCAGGCTACGATATTGCCCATGTGAGGAATTTGAGACAACCCAGGCTGAAGGCAATTTTGAAGCGGCCAGAAAAGAGAAGAAACATATTTACCAATCTGATTTTTTTTTTTCTGTCTTGTCTCTAAACAGCTTACATCTAAGTCTTACTCCTTTTCTAGGTCTTGGGATTTAAACATTGATGTCTGCCTCCTAATGATTTCTAAATCTTTTATATATTTTTTTTATTTTTGTAAAAATGTGTCCAGATGGTGCCAGAATAATTTTCTTATTGCTATGGCTGCAAAGTTCAGTACTTAATTGTGAAGAATTTATTATTTCAATCTTTCTACTTCCAGATATCTCTTTTCTTTCCCTGAGTCTCTCAAATCTTCTTTCTTCTTAGTTTTTAATCTCTGAAATTTACAATAACCTTTTTGAAATATGATTACTTTAAAAAGAAATCAACACTTTTAATTAGGATTTAAATACATTTTCCCATTTGAATTTTTTTTTAGATTTTATTTATTTATTTGATAGATAACAAGTAGGCAGAGAGGCAGGTAGAGAGAGAGGAGGAAGCAGGCTCCCCGCTGAGCAGAGAGCCTGATGTGGGGCTCGATCCCAGGACCCTGAGATCACGACCTGAGCCGAAGGCAGAGGCTTTAACCCACTGAGCCACCCGGGCGCCCCCCATTTGAATATTTTTTTTCTCCAGAATTTTGCTTTAATTAAGATGACACACGTTTGCAAATAGGTTCTCATCATTTCTCCTGTTCGTTTCCATTTTTAATTTGGTTTGTGAATAAACTCGGGCCACAAAGTCCAAAGACAAATGATATATGGGTCCTTAGTACTTCTAATATCTTTTCTCTTAGAGATATGTTATTTAGTCAAATGTATATTAAGAAGGTATGAGAGAAGGAAGAGGTAGGTGGATTTAGCTTTGGGAATGTGCTTACTATGAAGGTCATGACATTAATGAGGATTTCTGAAGTGTTATAGGGATAAATAATGCTTTTTTGCTACCATTTTGTACTCCTTTAGTACCTCTTTGTGAAGGCTGACTTTTTATTTATTTTTTTAACCAAAGGGAATTAACTTGTCCAAACATCTTTTTTTTTTTTAAAGATCTTTATTTATTTGACAGATCACAAGTAGGCAGAGAGGCAGGCAGAGAGAGAGAGGAGGAGGAGGCAGGCTCCCTGCTGAGCAGAGAGCTCGATGTGAGGCTCGATCCTGGGACCCTGGGATCATGACCTGAGCCGAAGGCAGTGGCTTTAACCACTGAGCCACCCAGGCGCCCCTTGTCCAAACATCTTAAGCCACAAATAAATCCCCTAAAACCATTCAAAAGGTGTCTTGACCAGCAACAAAGCCACAGCATCAACGGATGGGACTAGATAAGCTGATAGGAGTTCTAATACAAGGTGGTATTTATATAATGAGTTAAGTACAAGATGCTTAGGGTAGGACAGACCTATTCCAGTCTTGGGGTAGGGAGTGGTTTTCAAAGGAAGGGAGCTTTAAATGCGAACTGCAGGTAAGATTTAGCTAGCCAGAAACAGTGGAGTTGTAGGTAAAGGGAATTGTGTTTATCTAGAGAGTCCTGCAGGTGAGCACATGGTGTCCCTTGGCACCCTCAGTGTGGCTGGGGCATGGCCCTGTGAAGAATGATGACAGAAGGGCAACAAGAAAGCGCTACAGTACGCTTAAGACTACTTACGTGGGAAAAGTAGATTCAGCCTTCCTATTGTCTCTTCCCCAGGGATTACTTGGCTATGGGTCCTGGTTTCTCACTGTTCTAGAGTGAATACTAATAACTTCTTGAGAAAATTGTGGTCATGGGGCGCCTGGGTGGCTCAGTGGGTTAAGCCGCTGCCTTTGGCTCAGGTCATGATCTCAGAGTCCTGGGATCAAGCCCCGCATCGGGCTCTCTGCTCAGCGGGGAGCCTGCTTCCTCCTCTCTCTGCCTGCCTCTCTGCCTGCTTGTGATCTCTCTGTCAAATAAATAAATAAAATCTTAAAAAAAAAAAAAAAGAAAATTGTGGTCAGGACCAAATGATAGAGTGTATGTGGGATGTAGAGGATGGGATAGGTATGGAAGGGAGAATTCCAGGACTCCCCTAAAGATTTTGTGTTCTGTTCTTCAGGACTGGAAATAGTTATCACACCTATGATTATGTTACATTATATCCCAAAGGCACTTTGACATATAATTTAGCTTATTAATCAGTTAACTTTGAGTTAACAGGAAGATTTTCCAAGCAGGTCCAGTATAATCACAAGTCCTTTAAAAATAGAGCTTTCACCAGCTGGTAGCCTAAGTCAGTGATTCCAAGTGCGAGAAGGATTCGGTGCCACCTTGCTGGCTTGAAAATGGAAGTTCCTGTGGAATTCCGGGGGAGTGAGGGAGGACTCTGGAAGCTAAAGAACAGACCTCCCTGGGCTGGCAGCCAGCAAAGAAATGGGGATGTTTGCCTTTCAGCCTCAAGGAACGGAATTCTGCCAGCTCTCTGAATCCGCTTGAAAGTGCGTTCTTCCCAGCGTTTCCAGGTGAGAGCCCAGTCCAGCTGACACTTTGAATTCAACCTGTGAGAATCTTAGCAGATAACCCCATGGAACCCACCCAGGCCTCTGACCTACAGAACTCTGAGGTGATAAATGGGAGGAAGTTTGTGGCACTTTGTTAGGCAGTGATAGAAAAGGAATACAGTGGGTATTAAATTTATGGAGCTTTGGAATTGGATCCAAGTCCTGAATTCAAGTTCTGAGCCTTCCATTCAGTATTTCTATCATTATGGGCAAGTCACTCAACCTCTTTGAGCCTCAGATTCCTCCCCCCATAAAAAGGAATAGAAATACAGTTTTCTTTGTATAATTATCGGGAAGAGCAAGTGAGGAAATGTGTGGAAAGTGCCTACCTCAGACTAAATGTGCAGTAGATGTTAGCTCTTTTTGCCATGGCTTTGTTACTACTGTTTCTGTTTTGCAAAATATTTACCAGAATGTCCAGCACATAGTAGGTGCTTAATCAGTACGTGTGCCTTCTAGCTTTCCTTCCTCTTCCCTCAGTTCCTGCAGAGCCCCCAGTTCTACTCATTGCTGCATACCCGCCTATCTTCTCCACTTTGTGAATATTGATTTTGAGACTGGAAGGGAAACATTTATCATTCTTAATTGCAATAAAATCATTACAATGGTGTTAAACATTCAAATAGAAATTAAGTTCCACTGCATAATGCAAAGACAACTATTAATCTGTGCCTGTAGCCAAACCCAGGAAAAGTGATATGGATAAAATGGATGTGATGTATTAATAACATCATGATGCCAGGGAGGAACTTCGATCTGAGCAAAATAGTTACACTTTACAGGCAAATCTTTATGTTTCAGAACAGAAAATTGGCAGATAAATTCCTGCAGCAAAATCGCAAAGTAGAAGGAAAACTTAAAAAAAAAAGCCATTTAATTCCAAGTAATTATCAGCACTGTCCACGCAAGATAAAGTTGCAACACTGATATATAAAGATATGTGTTCATCCTCATACAAATTAGCATGAAAACTGATTAATTGACATATTCTCTGCTTCTCTGTTCATGACCAGATGTAGTCAGAGCCCTTGAGACGGGCAGGCGAGACTCTCACCTGGGGTCATAGGCAGGTTTTGGGGGGCCTGGAACCTTCTTTAAAAAAAAGATGAAATAACAAATTCAAGATTAGGTAGAAAGATGACAACTTACTCATCCTAAATAAGAAAAGAAACCACAACCATTACATTTGTTTTTAAATAGAAGAAATATCACAATCATCAAACTCAAGAAAATGGCTTATTATTATTACTTTCCCACCTACTACATGACTATAATACTCTTTCTCTGTATGTTTGGTTGCATGGTCTTTGATCATCTCTTCATATGACAACAATTTTGTTATTTTCAACAGAGAAAATTGAGTTTTCTTCCAGCCTGGCTGATAGACATTTGTTTCTAATTGTTTAAAAAAGGGCTTTCTGGTTCAGAACTTCATCTTGGGAGTGCTGCATCTGTAACTTCCTTTGCAGGCTCTTGCGCAGAAGTTGCTTTTTGCCCTAGGGTAAGCCTTGGAGAAGCCCATTCTTTTGATCTCTCCTGGCATGGTTTTCAGAGCTGCTGCTGCAGCAGCTGGTCTTGCTCCTCAGATACTCAAGGCCCGTCCTTTTGCCAGTGTCTTCTTTGATATGTCAGAGAGCAGCATCTCTTTGAGACCCTTCTTAGAATCAAAGATGCTCATTCAGGTCCACTATGGGCAATTTTTGCTGGATAGTAGGCTGCTGTGCAGGTACTGCCAGAAGTGAAATCTGGGGATACCAGCAGAATGTGACCTCCAGGGTCACACTCCAGGCCTCCGTGGGCTGTTAAGGCTGTTGTGTCCTCCTTGAGTCCCTGCAGTAAAACTTCACCAGCCTTAGAAGGGGCCAGGCAAGGAAAGGGTCTGAAGCTTAAACTTCATTAGCTGGAAGTTAAATCCACCTCTTCTAGCCTATCCTTAAATCTTTCTTTCTAACTTGGAAACTCGACTAACAGGTTTTCTTCGAAGTTGGCTTTATCTTTTCCACTTCTGACTCTGAATCATTCCATACTCATACCTGGAAAACCTTCCCCCAACATTCACCTACTGAGATCTCTGAAAGCCCAAGTCAAATGCTGCTTCTCTATGAAACCTTTCCCGATTCCCCTTACTGGATGAAATCTTGCTGCTGTCTGAACCCTTCTAGTATCGACTGGCCTCAGTTTTCACAGGGACTTTTCCAAAATTGCTTTGCATATCATTAATATATACATTCATGTATTCATGGAAAATGAGCAGAAAATTTCTCCAACTACAAAGAAAAGAAGCCAAAAGCAAAGATAAAAGCATTTAATTTTCAAGTTCTGAAGTGTTCATTCATAGTGTTCATTCATTCAGCATACGTTTCCCATTCTAAAACAGGACCTGCAATAATGAATGAGTGGAAGGTCTACCCTTATTGAGCTTATAGCTGGGGGGAGACCAACATTAATTTTGATTACAGTGGGGATAAGGGCTTTGAAGGAGAAGGACTGTTATTATAGTCTACTTACAGGACTCCTGTGTGTGTCCCTATGAAAGTGAGAGATAGAAGATCAAAAGATGAGTAGCAGTGAGACAGATAAAGAAGAGGAAGCATTTCTGGCAGAAGGAATAGCATGGAAAAGGCCCTAAGCTAGGAAGGAGGATCTTGTTGCATTTCAGAACCCTAACGAATGCTTATTAGATGATGAGTATTTCTGCGGCAAGTCTTTGTTTCTGTGGCTATCTCCTCCACCTTTTAAATTCCTAGTAGATAGAGAGGAGTTCCTAAGCATTTCTGCATCTCCCTGCCTATTATTACAGCGCCTATCACATGCTCATTAAATGTTTGCCTGACTCAAACCTTGTTTGTTAAATGAAGGACAGCAGAGAGCTTATGTCAGAGCATACAGAATGATCAAACTAATTTTTCATATCTCATCGATTCTGAAATGCAGATATCTTCACAATTTAACATCTTTGAAATTAGGATACTTTTTACAGTCGATAACATCTTATAACTTCATTTGGCATGCTTTTTCTTCCTTAGTAGTACATAAAACAATGATGTATTTTATAATCAGTGGCGTGTTATGGTCAATGAAATGTGGTAGATTTCTTCATATGGCTAAATTCCTTATTATTCACTTGAAGAAATAAGTGAGTGATTTTCACAATTTTTAATGTTGCAGACTAATTTTTCATATTAATGATAAATTTGAGTCCATTGGTGGATAAAGTCCTACTCTGGATTGATAGAATTGCAGAGGTAGAAGAAAATTAAAAGAAATTGGTCTACTTTTCATCTGTTCTAGAGTGTAGTGAATACTTATTTTGTCTGTCCTGAAGTACTCCATGACCTTGTTCCCACTTGTAGGAACTTCTGCCTTCTTTCCTGAGACACTGTCCCTCCTCCTTTCATACTCCAGAAAAGATAATGTTAATACAGTGGAACCCTGATCCCTACCACATTCGAATGGTCTGGATTGCAGTTGAAACAAGCATAGTTCCAGAAGGAGAAAGTTGGATTTGTGACTACCAGAGAACCTTGCATAAGTTATCAATTTGGGTAGCTGTCCTGTAAAGCAAAAAAATTTGTGAAGATTTGGGGTTCACATTCTGCCATGGAAACTGAGGAGCAGAGGAGGCTCTCTTCGGCCAGAGAAGCAGACATGCAGCAATGGGTGAAATATGTGTACATGATGGCGCTGAGGGCTTGTTTTGCTCTTCTGTCCATGGCCTTCCTTCTGGTGCAGTCTCTCTCGGTTCAAGTTCTTTGTAATTGCAACAAAACTGCAACCAACTGAAGCCCAAAGAGGCTGTATATATTCACATATAATTCCCAGAAAGTGGTCAATCAGAACCTGCTTCAGTGTCTCCAGTGATAGGGAACCCACCATCTTCATGGACTTCATTCCAGTGTGGGCAAATGATGAATATGTGGCAGTTCCATTCATATTGAGATGAAATAGCTTTATATGAATTTCACAAGTGGTTACTAGTTCTGTATGCCAGTTGAAACAGAATGAGTCTATTCTGTCTCCTCTTTCATAGCCCTTCACCCTCAATAATGACTATTCCATCCTTTAAGCCTTCTTTATTGATGAGAGATATCCCAGGCTCAGCAAATTAGGTTTCTTTCCTTTGTTAATTTGTAAGGGTAGGGGAAAGTAAGTGTTAAAACAACAATAACAACCAGAAAAACAACAATAACAATAAATATTTAACTTTTGGATTGCCTTTATTTTTGGGCCAAGCACTGAGCTACATGTTTTATATACTTTAGTTCACGGAATCCTCACAACAACCTTCTAAGGCAAAGGCTGTTGTTTTTCCAAATTTGCTGATAAGGAGACTGAGACTTAGGAAGATTAATTTACCCAAAGTCACACAGTTAGTAAGTAGCCCGGCCTGCATTTGCACATGAGAGGTGTTATTTCATGGTAAAGGGATAGTATTGCCCAGGCATTTGTGAAAGAACACTCTTTGGTGAAAGGAGACTTCAAAGTATTCAATAGTAGTCCTTCGAAATTCTGTAACATGTGACTGAAAAGTGGTCTCAACAAAATAGCATGAATTTATGAAATGAATTTACCCCTCAGAATCCCCCATTTCCCTGGGAAAAATGTCCTCAAGATGGGACAGAATCTACCAGTCCCATAATAGACTCATCTGTTATCTTGGATCTTATGGACAAGATTTTTATGGAAGGCATCCTTCTCATCCCTGTGAGACATTGCTGAACAGAATTTTGTTTTATTTTTCACATTTGTTAATCACCCTCAAGATGCTGAGTGTTGAGCAAACCAGCTATAAAGAGGCAGCTACCCAGTTAAGAACATGAATGCACATATGTTTTAGCAAAAGAAAAAAGCATCTTCTGCTGGTTCTCCTTTTCCCTGGTACGAATGTGTTGAGGAGGTAAAATGTAGCTAGGGAAAGATAGGAAAAGTAGGTGGAAGGTGACGACAGGGAGATATTTTTAGGGTGGCAATTTTCTATATTTCTCTTTTAGAAGGAAAGCTCCTCTGGGTTATAACAATAATTACTGTTTGGGGAGCACTCGTGTCCTAGGTCAGGTTTCCAGAAGCAGACCCTGAGACAAGGATTCATGTCAAGTAATTTATTAAGTCAGTGATTCCAGGAGAAGTCAGAAAGAGAGTAGGGGAAGCATGACAGGAAATGGGGAAGGAACCAAGGAAGGTGTGATTTTGGGTGGTGTTCCCGCTGTAACGTGGTCCCTCGAAGAGCTTGGGAGAACAAGTTTTACTTCTGAGTTTGTCTGACCCATAGGCAAGGGAGGTCAGCTTCCAAATTCCTACACCAGTCAGTCATTGGCTGTAGCCACCTTAGTGAGGATTTTAAATCTCTGACTGTCTGTGCTTAGGCCAAAGCTGCTCCGGTAATCCGAAGGTGGTCCTCAGAGAGAAATTGTGGGCACCAGCTATTACGACTGCAGTGATCAGAAGCTGGGGGATGGGCACACAGAATAAAAGACATCCAAGGGTATCTGGATGGGTAACTACCATCATTACTCCAACTCCTCTGGTACTGTGTACTGTGCATACCTTATAGTTAGTTTATAATCTAGCAAAGTGGAGGTGATTATCTTCATTTTACAAGGGCAAAAATACTTCTCGAGAAGGTAAGTCACATTGTCTAAAGTCTCATAGCTAATATGTGGCACAGTTGGGATTTGACCTTGGGTTTCCCTGAAGCCAGAGCTCAAGCCCTTCCCACTGTGTCTCTGTAGGCAGTTTCTGCTACCCACCCCACTGACCCTTAACTAAATTTCAGTTCAATTAGCAACATCTCTTTCACACTTACCACATGTCCAGTGTTCTGTGTGGCATCATAGATGTAAAGATAAATTAGAGTTAATGCTGCCCTTGGGAGATTGCGTTCTTGCAGGCATGATATACAGATGCACAGAGCTAAATAACGTAATGTGAAAATGCCACGGTAAGTTGTTAAATATTGGAGATCATTAAACAAGTAATACTGCCTAGGGGCAGATACCTGGGAGGTGGGAGGCTTCTGTGAGGGACTGTCACTTGAGTTAAGCTTTTACAGGTGAGAAGGATTTAAGCAAGTCAAGTGGTGACCCTCAGGACCTATCAGGAAGCAACTTAAATGGGGCCTTGGAGGGGCAGTTCAATTTTGGGCGATTATGCTATTTTTTTTAAACATTTCAAACTATTACTTTGGCCCTTCTCAAACTGTGTCTTAACTTCTCTTTGGAAGACATTCTGCTAGGTCTTCTTTTAATCATAGGCATATCTGCTTATTCCCATCAATAATGGTGACCTTTCTGAATGGGGACTTTTAGGAATGCTAAAAACAAGGCCTGAAACAAGTGAACAGATAATTAAATTGAGTATGGCCAAGATCAGGGCCAAAGGTTAAGGACAGTGGCCGTTCTGGAAACCAAGAATAAGTGGAGTTGGACTGACCAAATTGTAAGTGAAGGAGGTGGTCAAGAAAGAGGAAAGGCTGTCAACCATCCCTGACCCCTCTTTTTCCCACTTCAAGACCTAAATTTGACATTGCCCTTAGGAGGATGCTCAGGTCATAAACACCAGCTTATCTCTCCCTTTAATCAATTGGGGCATCGACCAGTTCTCTTACCTACCCTTTCTTTAGTCAACACCTGTGGGAAGGAAATATAATCTGTTATTGCAGCTTAGAATTTATCAAAATTGTACTATGTTCAAGGCTTATTCCTGGGATTCTGGGGATGGGAGGTAGGTCTCAGCTCTGAGATTCCTAAATGTCCTTACTAGACTAAGGACCAATTATTACAAAGACAAATGGCGGAGGGAAAAAAAAAAAAGTGACCAAGGAAAAGGGATTTGGCTGAGTAGTAGAAAAGGTGAATAATAATAATAAAAAAATAGAACCACAAGAATAAAAGGAACATTAAGAAACCTTCTTGTTCTTTCTCTTGCCTCCAGGCTGTAGTATGCTGAAAATGACATGATAAATGTTGTTTGTGAAAACTATAACGTGAAGTCATTTACTAGAAATCCTTGTGTAAGGGCTATTGCCTCCTCTCAGTAGTAGGTAAACAGATCCATACATTCTGTATCCTTTGTAGTAGGAGGATGGGATACATGGACATGAGTATTTTCCAGTTAGATTTTTAACTGGAAATATATTTTATTATCTTTATCCAGAAAATTAAAGCTCACATCACGGAAAAATAATTAGTAAATTTCTGACTGATATTTCTGCCCATTAAATCCATGCTTTCTATTCTAAAATTAACTATTGGGGTTAAGGAGACCTTGGTTTCTATTAAAGGTATTATTGCAGAGCAGTATTTAAAAATCAGGGTCCTTGCTGAGAAATGAAGAATATGTAAAACTTTATACATGCAAATTTACAACCCCAACTTATTCAAACTTACATATGTTAGTTTTGGGAATAGATGTATAAGAAAGAGCCCAATTAATTTGACTATTGTTCCTCTCCATTAAGGACCTTAGCAGACAGCCTGAAGGTTTAAAAATCATGAATATATGGGGCATCTGGGTGGTTCAGTTGGTTAAGCGTCCGATTCTTGATTTCAGCTCAGATCATGATCTCAGGGTCATGAGATCGAGCTGCATGGTAGGCTCCACGTGCTGACATAGAGCCTGCTTTAGATTCTCTCTCCCTCTCCTTCTCCCTCTGCCTCTCCCCCACTGTGCATACACTCTCTCACTCTCAAAAAAACATACAAATAATAAAAAATAATAAAATTTTAAAAATCACAAATATACCTAGACAGAGTTAAAATTTAAGACAATCTTACATAAGGGAAGCTGTTACTGACCGTAACTACGAATAGGGTCTACCCTATCCAGATAGCTATTTGTAACAATGCCTGGAGATCTTTGAGATTTTGTAAAGATCATTTTATTTCAGAAACACTTTGGCATAGTAGAGCAAGAGTTTCACAGTTTGTGATCTACAGTTTTCTTGAGCGTACTGTGGTAGATTGTATGGCTCATAATCAGGGACCCTGCCTGGGGAAGATTATATATTCATACCCTGTTGAAATCAGGCAGGGCCATTTGACTTGCCTGAGCCATCACAGTGAGTGAAGCATGTCAATTCTGAGCAGAAGCTTTGTCAGGCGGCAGGAGGCCTGCCACATTCTTTTCCTGTCTGAAAATACTACCAGCAAAGTTGCAGTTGGCAGTTGCTCTTATCAGCCTGATACTGGGAATGGTAAATTCTATAGCTACTTTGTGATGGACAAATAGTGTGAACCAGAAATCAACCCTTGTTGAGAGATTTTGGGATAATTTATTATAGCATTAGCCTATCTTGACTAATACACATGAAACAAAGGATAATTACGTGTACATGTCATAGGTCATATAAATTTTCTGAAGCTGGCAAACCAAGGAAATGGGGGACCCTTTGCTCCATTGTGCTAAGAATTATTTTTGTCATAGGCTTAATATATTTTATTTTTGTTTCTGATGTATTAATCCCCTTATTCCGTATCTTTTCCTGATTTGGTTCAGTAATGGTCTGATCACTTGAGTGGTCATTCAAGAGATGTGATGTTAATTGCATAGAGCACAAATATTTTCCTTGTTACAGCTTCAAGTTCATATTTTGAGTAGAATCTTTTCCAGCCCTTTTTATAGCCCCAGTTAACTCTTTTCCTTTGCATAGAATTTCTCTGCACCAGTTTTTTTCTTGCATCTGAAGACTGCAAAATGGGTGGCCTCAATTATGTCATTATTTCTTCAGAAATGTCTTTATCTGTGTGGTGTTGGAATTTTCTTTCTTATTTTTATGTGGCTTTTTATATTTGGCCACATAGAGCTATTGTAGTGACATAGGGAATCATTCCTCTTTTTTTGACTAAAAGAGAGATTTTTAGCTTGAATTTAACCTGCAGAGGATTTCATCAGTGATTAGAGTCATGGGTGCCATATTGCACACACATATTGTGTGCATTTTCTGTCGCTTGTAGCTTTTCAAGGCTCTTAGTCTTTAATCTTTTTATGCTTATTCTAATAGTTGCACCTAGAGTATTAAATAATATGTCTAACAGAAATACTCCTAAAGTAAATTCAAAACTCGAAGGAAACATGGTCACTTGGCAAATATTAGAACAGCTGCTACTTCTCAGATTTTTCTATCCTTAACTTCTCTCACCCAGCTTTACTGAGTTATCATTGACAAATAAAAATTGAATATATTTAAGGTCCTCAATATGGTATTTTGATATACATATATATTATGAAATGATTATCACAGGCTAGTTAACACATCTGTCACACACTTATGTGTATATGTGTGGAGAGAACAATATAGGTATACTCATAGCAAATTTCGAGTATACAATATGTTATTAGTAACATAGTCACCATGTTATACCTTAGATCTCCAGGACTTATTCAGCCTATAGGTTCAGTTTGTACCCTTTGACCAAAATCTGTCCATTTTCTCTATCCTCACTCCCCAGCTACTGGTAATGGCCGTTCTATTCTCAGTTACCCTGAATTTACATTTAATTTCCACATAACTTTTGGAATCTTTTAGATGCCACATAAAAGTGAGCTCATGCAGTATTTGTCTTACTTATTTCTCTTAGCATTATGTCCTCCAGGTTCATTTATCTTGTCACTAGTGACAAGATTTCCTTCCTTTTTAAGGCTGAATACAGATATGTGTGTGTATGTGTGTGTGTGACATTTTAAATAATCAATTTAGCCACTGACAGGATTGTTTCTGTATCTTGGCTGCTGTGAATAATGCTGTGTGTACATGGGGGAGCAGATATCTCTTTGGCATGTTTTTGTTTCCTTCAGATATATTCCCAGAAGTGGAACTGCTGGAACATGTGGGTAGTTCTATTTTTAATTTTTCGAGTAGCTTCCATATTATTTTCCATATGCTCATACCAATTTACATTCCCACCAACAGTGCACAAGTGTTCCCTTTTCTCCGCGTCCTTGTCAACACTTAGAATCTTTTGACTTTTTCATAGTAACTATCCAAACAGGTTTGCAGTAATAATCTCATTGAGGTTTTGACTTACATCTCCTTGATGACTATTGATGTTGAGCTTCTTCTCATATACTTGTTGGCTATTTGTATGTGTGTCTCTTAAGGTCCTTTGCCCATTTTAATCAGATTATTGTTTTTGTTGTTGTTGTTTATTTGTTTTCCTCTTGAGTTGTATGAATTCTTTATATATTTTGCATATTAACATCTCATCTGATATGTAGATTGGAAATATTTTTTATTATTCTAGAATTCTAGAGGTTGTCTTTTTATTTTGTTGACTGTTGCTCTGCTTTGCAGAAACTTTTTAATGTGATGTGGTCTCTTGTTTATTTTTGCTTTTGTTGTCAAATCCATGTCAAATGTCAAGGAGTTTTTCCACTATGTTTTCTTCTAGGAGTTTTATAATTTCAGTTCTTATATTTAAGTCTTTAACAATCTATTTTGAGTTGACTTTGTGTATGATGGAAGATGAGATCCGGTTTCATTATTCTGCATGTAGATACACAGTTTCCCCAGTGCCATTCATCAAAGAGATGATCCTTTCCTCATTGTGTATTCTTGGCGTCTTTGTCAAAGATTGATTGACCACGTATGCATGAGTTTATTTCTGGAATTTCTATTCTATTCTATTAATCTACATGTCTGCTTTTATAATAGGACCATATTGTTTTAATTACTATAGCTTTGTTATATAATTTGAAGTCAGGAAGTATGATGCCTCTGGCTTTGTTCTTCTTGCTTAAGATTGCTTTAGCTGTTCAGGGTTTTTGTGTTTCCATATGAATTTTAGGATTGTTTTTCTTTGTGAAAAAATGCCATTGAGATTTTGATACAGATTGCACTGAATCTTTGATTGTTTTGGCTAGTATACTTATTTTAGCAATTTTGATTCCGCTAATCCACAAACATGGGATTTGTGTCTTCTTCAGTTTCTTTCATTAATGTCTTATAGTTTCCAGCATACAAATCTTCTACTTATTTGGTTAAATTTATTTCTAAGTATTTTTTGATGTTATTATAGATGGAATTTTTTTTAATTTTCTTTTTGGACAGTTTTTTGTTAGAGTATAGAAATGCACTGATTTTCTACTGTTGATCTTATGTCCTGAAACTTTAAAAAATTTGTCTATTAGTTCTAACAGCTTTTTTGGTAGAGTCTTTAAGGTTTTCTCTATGTAAGATTATGTCATTTGCAAGAAGAGACAATTTTATGTCCTTTCCAATTTAAAGACCTTTCATTTCTTTCCCTTGAATTATTACTTTTGTCAGGACTTCCTGTACTCTGTTGAGTAGAAGTAGTGAGAATAGGCCTCCTGTCTTGTTCCTGATCTTAGAGGAAAAACTTTCAGCTTTTGACTATTGAGTATATTATCTGTGGGCTTGTCATGTATAGATTTTATTTTGTTGAGGGACATTTTTTTCTATACCTAATTTGTGAGAATTTTTATCATGAAAGCATATTGAGTTTTTTCAAATGCTTTTTCTGCAAATATTGAGGTGATCATATGATTTTTATCTTTCATTCTTTTTTTTAAAGACTTATTTATTTTTTTAGAAGGGGAGGAAGGGGAGAGGGAGAGAATCACAAGCAGATTCCTTTCTAAGAGTGGAGCCTGACACAGGGTGATCCCACAACCCTGAGATCACAACCTGAGCAGAAACCAGGAGTTGGGCACTTAACTGACTGTTCCAGCTAGGTGCCCCTATCCTTCATTCTGTTAATGTAGCACGTTACATTGATTGGTTTGTGGATGTCAAACCATCTTTGCATCCCAGAGATGAATTGTACTTCATCAGCACATGGTTTTAATGTGCTGTTGGATTCGGTTGAATATTAGTTTACTAATATTTTGTTCAGGATTTTTTGCATCAACATTCATCAAAGGTATTGGCCTGTAATTTTCTTTTCTTGTAGTGCCCTTGTCTGGCTTTAGTATCAAAGTAATTCTAGCCTTGTCAAATGAGTTCGGAAATGTTCCCTCCTTGAGTTTTTGGAAGAGTTTGAGAAAAATTGCTATCTAGTCATTAAATGGTAGAATTTACTAGTGAACCCACTGGACTTTTCTTTGTTGGGAGGTTTTTGATTACTGATTCAGTTTTCTTATTCTTTATTGGTCTATTTGGATTTTTTATTTCCTCACAATTTAGTCTCACCTAGCTTGGATGTTTCAAGGAATTTATGCATTTCTTCTAGTTATCCAATTTGTTGGCATAGAGTTGTTCATAGTAGTCTCTTATGGTCTTTTGTATCTGTAGGTATCAGTTATAATATCTCCTCTTTCATTTTTTACTTTACTTATTTGAGTCTTCTCTTTTTTCCTAGTTTGGTTAAAATTTTATCAATTTTGTTGAGCTTTTCAAAAAACTAATTCTTAGTTTGTTGATCTTTCCTGTTGCTTTTTAGTCTCTACTTCATTTCTTCTGTGGTCTTTGTTATTTCCTTCTTTGCAATAACTTTGGGGATTGTTCTTTTTTCTTTTTTTTTTTTTACCTTGAGGTATAAAGGAAAGGAAAGAAGTTGCTTATTCAAGACCTTTTTGTGGGGGGGGGGGTGCCTGGGTGGCTCAGTGGTTAAGCCTCTGCCTTTGGCTCTGGTCAGGATCCCAGAATCCTGGGATCTAGCCCTGCACCAGGCACCCTGCTGGGAAGGAAGCCTTCTTCTCCCTCTCCCACTCCCCCTGCTTATATTCCTCTCTTGCTGTATCACTCTTTGTCAAATAAATAAATGAAATCTTTTAAAAAAAGGACTTTTTTTTAATGTAGGCATTTGTCACTACAAACTTCTCTCTTAGAAATGCTTTTGTTGTGTCTCATAAGTTTTGGTATATTGTTGGTTTTTTCATTTTTCAATGTTTCATCTCAAAACATTTGAGATGTTTTTTAATTTCCCTTTCTATTTCTTCTTTGACTTATTAAATGTTCAGAAGCATTTGTTTAATATCCACATATTTAAGAACTGTCCAGTTTTCCTCCTGTTATTGATTTCTAGTGTCATACAATTGGGGTTAGAAAAGATGATTGATATCATTTCAGTCTTCTTAAATTTGGATTTAAATTAGGACTTGTTTTGTGATCTATCCTGGCAAATGTTCTGTGTGCCCTCGAGACTAATATGTATTCTTTGGCTGTTGTAGGGACTGTTCTGTATATGTCTGTTATGTATGTGTCACTCTTTTTCATTTTTTTTTTCTTTTTTCTCTTTTGGAAAATTTCAAATAATATGTCTTGAAGTAAACAATTCTGTTTGATGTTGACGTACTATTGCTTTTCTCATTTCATTTATTGTATTACTCAACTTCAGAATTTCTGTTTTTTTTTAATTATTTTTATTTCTTTGTTGAACTCTGTGGGTTTTTTTTTTTCATGTTTTGTTTTCCTGATATCATTGGATTGTCTGTGTTCTTTGGTAGATCTCTGAGCTTGCTTAAAACAATTAATTGGAATTCTTTTTCAGGCAATTTGTAGATCTCCATTTTTGGGGGGTCTGATTACTAGAAAATTATTCTGTCCCTTTGGTGTTGTCATGTTTCCTTAATTTTTCCTGGTTTTTTTTGTTTGTTTGTTTGTTTTTGTTTTTTAAATGTCTTATGTTACTATCTTTGCATTTGAAAGAAGCAGTTACCTCCTTCAGTCTTTACCAGCTGACTCACCAGTAAATCTGGCACTAGGAATTCCAATGCTTTCTCAAACCTGTCCTGTGGATGCAGCCACTCTACACCACATTCCCTCTTGGGGGAAGAATTCTTAAGATTTTATTCCTTCTCTTGACCCTACAAAACCGCGTTGGGTGCTCAAAGTCTCCTGTTTGCTTTTCCCTGGATAGTGCCCTTAATTGCTCAGGTTTGTGTGCTTTCTTCCAGTCCCACAGAGTTGGCCAGGCTTTCTGTGTATGCTTATGAGCTGTCGGCAAATCCTTGCACTTGTCCATAGGGGCACATGGGGACCTAGCCATGCGTAGGTGGAGTGTGCTGAGCATTGGGTATGGCCATTGGCCAGTTTGGGGGATCTGCAGGCAAAGCATCTCAAGTGGCTCATGGACAAGCTTCCTGATGGAGTCTGTGAAGCAGTTAAAAAGACCCAAGGCCTTTGATGATTTCTGAGCTCTAGTTGCCATGCTCCCGACTTCTTCTAATCCATCAGTTGTGCTGCTCACCTCTGTATCATCCTTGGTGGGGTGAGAAAGAAGTGGATATGTCAGCACCATCCTACATGGCTGGGAAGCTAGTCACTCACTGTGCTCTCACTTTCCCCAGTGAGAGAAATTACAGACTGAGGTTGGGGGTGGGGGGATCTCTCTTGGCATTGAACTGTGCTACCTTTGAGGAGGAGTGACCTGGATAAAATGAAGCTGCTGTTCTTGTCTTTTTCAAATGTGTCTTTTCTAAGCATTTTGCTCTAGCAATGTACTGAAATTTCTCTGGTAGACTCCTGGACTCCCACATAGGTACTCTTGTCTGAGGGTTGTTGTTAAAATATATGTTTTGTGGGGGGATGGTGGTGAAAAACTCTAATTCCACCATCTTGCTGATGTCACGCCCCTCTGTCCTCAACTTTGATTTTTCTTCAGCTTGAAATTTTATTCAGATTTGTAAAATTGGTGTCCCCATGTCTCCAAAATCAACACAGAGAAGTGTGGCCTGTGAAAGAGAGATGCTAATTTCAGAGTCCAGTCCTTCCACTTCTCATAACAACCATGCTTAGGATGAGAATGTAATGAGCGACTGCGGGGATTTCTGTACTAAACTGACTTTTTTGGTCAAATGGTGCTGAATTGGGAATATTAATATTTTCCAAAATGCATTCTAGAAAACTTCAAAGGCAGGCATAAACTTCGGGCTTTAATACTAATTAGAGGCGTCTCTTTCCCAGGTGTAAGGTGTTTATCTTTGAGAAGAGGGAGATAGTAAAACACAGAAGAAGAATGCTGGAGCACCAACAAACCCATAAATGATTGAGTGGATTCCAGGAGGAAGAAAAAAGTAGGGGAGAGAAAATAAGATATGATGAATATGAAGAACTAGGAGAACAAATTTAGCGGGCTTCTGTGTGTGGGACTGAAAATACTACGAATGTTTGTGCCACATTGCCTGATTTTTTAAATTCAAATTATTCCTTTTTTTTTTTTAACCTCAGGTTGGCTTTTTTTGGCGGGTTGGGGGGAGGTCAGGGCCATATAACAATATTTAGTTTGAAAAAGGTACTTTTCTATGCAGCTTTTGAGCCCCAGGAGGGTTGGTGAATCTATGCACTTACCTGTACATTGCTAAATCTGTCTCTTCATTATTCATGTTCAGGACTTACTTGCAAGGAAGCTGGAAAACAAGAAACACAAATCTCCTGCTTTCCTTCCCTGAAAGTTGAAGCAAATCAAAATAGTTCCAGCCTACAGCAAAATAACTGCTGATTTAAGAAAGAGTTCAAGTGTCTTTGTTTTCCTGAGGTGTTTTGCCCTAGTGTCAGTGAACATAATATGGCAACTGAAGGTGATTTGGGATCTAGAGACCTGGGTTCTAGTCCTTGTTCTGCCTGTTTCTAGCTGTGTGACTTTAGTCTGTCCAGTTTTTAGTTTATTTGCAAAATATAGATTTATGAACATTACCTTTAAGGTTTCTACCACATCAGTTGTTTCATTACAGAACTCTTGATTCAGTTTAATTCTTGAAAGCTTTATTGAGCATTAACTACATGCTAGGCACTAGAGATAAGACAAATATAAGATATTATGGTCTCAAAAAGCTCACTATGGGGACAGTGAAACAGGAGAGAAGTGTCCCAGGAGGTCTTTACTGTGGATGAGGTTCTGGTTAATCCTATCTGGGGGGATTAGGGACGATTTCTCAATAAATGTGGTACTGGAGAGTAATCATGAAGGATAAACGAGAGTCATCATGAAGAACAGGAAGAGGACATTTGATGTTATTATGCAGCTCGAAGGTCTTCAGCCTAGATGTTTCTAAGTCTTTCAGGCCCTGGTGACCCCTTTCGTATAGTATTTAACCCCTAATTCTATCTTTTGCAGAGTTCCATCAGGCCCTTGACAGAAATGTGTGTGCATGCACATGTGTGTGTATTAATTAGGTAGAGGACATTTATTCTCTTGTAAGTTGTTGCACACTGAGGGATGCTTTGAAATTTTTGCTGGCAGTAACCTTAGCTCCTACCTGTCAACCTTGCCTCCCCAGCCCTACCTTTCTCTTCTTTCATCTACCCAGACACCACAAGGTTATTAAGCACAGACAACTCTCACTGAAGGTTTGGGGAAAGTGGATGGTAATTATTGAGAGTAGAGGAGGGCAACTTTAGAGTAAGTGTTGTGGAAATATTTATCATAGGGAATTTTTTACTGGCCCTTGCTTTCAATTACAGGAGCTTCTCTCCTTTCTTCTCTTCATGTCTCCACCATTGTCCTTCCTGGTGTTCCTTATAAATCCCCAAATCCCTAACACTTTATTAGATAGAACCGTTTAGCTTCTTACTGTCATTCCCTGGCTGTGCCCAAGTAGCCTCATTACTAAAAACACCCATTAAGACTTGGTAAGTAGAACAAAAAGTGGGGGCACATTTACCTCTTTGACTTAGTAGTTAAAAACAAAATCTAAAATATAATTTACTTAAACCAGATCTATATTTTCCCTCTCATGTTAAAAATGAAACAGTTTATGCTCAAATGCTATGGTGGTCTTGTTTCAGAAAGTCTGCAGAGATGCAGGCTGTTTCTGATTTATGGCTTCACTGACATGACCTATATTCTCAAGGTCATCCCATGATCCAACATGGCACCTGAGTTCCAGCTATTACATCAAAGAATGAAGAAGAGGCAAGGAATAAGACATAGCTTTGTCTTAAGAAAGGTTTATGGAAGCTGCTATGCCATTAGCTGGAATTAGCTATTTATATCCCATTAGCCAGGATTTATTCCATGGCCACAGGTCACATGTAGCTAGGTATAAAGGAGCCTAGGGAAAAGAGCCTTTTCTCTTGTCACATGCCCAGCTGAAACTTGAAAGTTCTATTGCCACAGAAAAAGGAAAGAATGGATATTAAAGGACATTCAGACATTTTAGTCTCCATGTCTTTTCTATACTGCAGAAGGTGGAAAGTGAAGACTCTAAGTAGCTCTTAGTTTGTCTCCATGTTTAATTCTATTTAATCGTATTAACATGATTCTTTATATATCCTTCAAAGTTGTTCCAGATTCCTCTTAAAAGTTGGCTGTCAAAACTAGGTGAAGAGTTGTAATAAGGACCTCACCAAACCCTTAATCTCTGCTTAATCATTTGCCAAATATGAACCTTTCTGTTACCATCACTGGGATTAGAGTCCAGTCTTTTAAAGAACATGAATGAGTCATCTGTTCTTGACAGTCTCATTTTTTCTTCTGTTGTTATTTTTGTTGTGTGACTCCAATAATGTTTTCTTTGAAGACTCTCTCAATATATTCTTTTTTTTAAATTTAATTTTGTGCTGTTTCCCTTCAAGCTCTTTTTAATGAGAGCATTAAATCTGAACAAGAGCTAAATTTTAAAGGACTTAACAGAGTAAGTATCATAACAGCATTAATAAGGCCATTCTGTGAGAACCTGCTGGATATATTTGGTATTTACCTAGATATAATCATTCCTTCAACTGTCTGTTCATTCAAAAGATACATACTGAGTGGCTACATTTTGTGTTTGTGTAGTACCTGCCAGGGCTTGGAAATTTAAAAGTGTCAAGGAACATAGTCCCTGACCTCATGGATCTTATTTTTTCTAGTGGAAGAGAGATAATAACAAATAAAGACCAAGAAATTAATTATTTATGTCTTATAATAAGAGTTCTAAAGAAATGAAAAAAAGGATTCTGCAGTAGAGAGTAATGAGGGTGGAGGACTACCTTAGGGAGGGTGGTCTCCCGAGAGGGCTCTTTGAAGAGGGGCTCTTCAAACTGAGGCTTGCAGGATAAGATGAAGCCAACCATGGGAAGAACTTGCGGGAGAGCAATCCAAGCAGAGAGAAAAGCAAATGCGAAGGGGAAGAATTTGGCCTGATGGAGATGCTGAACACAGGACAGCGTGGATGGTGTACTGGGATGGGTTAGTAGGCTCTGCTGTGATGCTTGCTTTCAAAATGCAAATTTGTTCCAACACGATCGATAGGGAACACTTTGAGCATAACGTGGATTCTGCGTCTGCTTCTGTGCAATTTTGTCTGCGAAGAACGCTAGTGAGTGTAGAAGACTGTGCCCAGCCTAACTAGTGTAGGGATTTCCTAAATGCGCACATGCTTATACCTCAGACATTTGCCAGCTGCCTCAGTTCACCACGTGTCTCTGAGTCACACCCATCCACCCATCTGGCATTATAACTTTTCCTTCCGAATTCAGATAACTCTCCTGCCACCACTTCACAGCAGTTCACAGGCTGCAACTCTTCCAGCAAGCACCCACTTTTATAAGAAAATTTCAAGTCTTTCCAAGGTAAAGTGTCATATGTATTGTAGTATCTGTGTGTTTCTTAATTATCTAAGATATGATAAAACTGAGCACCTGGGTGGCTTAGTGGGCTAAGCATCGGCCTTTGGCTCAGGTCATGATCTCAGGGTCCTGGGATGAGCCCCGCCCCCGGGGCTCCCTGCTTCGTGGAAAGCCTGCTTCTCCTTCCCTCACTGCCCTTCACCCCACTTCTGTGTTCTCACAAATAAATGTATACAATCTTTTCAAAGAAATGTGTAAAACTGAGCCACTGTCTTTATTAGTTTCTACCTTTTCTTTTTTTTTTAAAGATTCTATTGTAGAGCAAGAGTGTGAACAAGGGGGAGGAGCAGAAGGGGAGGGAGAGGAAGGGGGAAAGAATCTCAGGCAAACTCCTTGCTGAGTGCAGAGCCTGATGCAGGTTGGGCTCAATTTCAGGACACTGAGGTCATGACCTGAGCTGAAACCAAGAATCGAATGCTTAACCAACTGAGCCATCCAGGCACCCACATTCCTGCCTTTTCTTAATGTGCCACGGATGAAGTTTTTTAGTGTTGTTCTCCATCCCCGTTCTTCCCATAAGCTCTGGTTTTTACTGCATGGTTTTGCACAGTACAGCAGTGTGCAGCATACCTTATATTATGGCAGAACTCACCATTCCAGGGGAGGATGCAGTCGGCAGGGGCCAGATCCTTATACATGGTCTTACATACACTGTAAAGAACCTGTATTTTTTTCCTTATCGCGATGCAAAGTCCTCAAAAGATTTTTCAGTAGGGGAGTAAAATGATCCAAATTGTGATGGTTTGCTTGATAGTAAGGACTAAGAGTTGAAGCAGAGAGAATAGCTGGGAGGCTATTGTAGTGGTCCAGGAGAAAGGTGGGCATGATTTGGATTACCATGGGAGCACTAAAGTCAGAGACAAAGGTTTGGAACTTAGCTATGTTTGACTAATTGTATGGATGCTTGTCAGCTCTTACTTAAGGGCCAACACTGGTTTCTAACATCTGAACAGCGTCACTGACTCAAACCCCTATAATCCCTGGTTAATATGGCCCCATCTGAAAAGAGACACCAGCCATTTCTGAGGGAAGCTAGCCCGTTCTGTTGTTTTTCTGCTCCTGTATTCCTACACAATGCAAGATCACTTTCAAGAAATGAGAATGCCCTTGAAGGTATCTTTTGTAATCAAAAATGCTAATTTATTTTCATTAATTTCTATCCTTTTTTTAAAAGATGCACTTAGGATTAATAAAATAAATTACAAGATACAATGACTTGAATCCTGGGCTGCTTAAGGAATTAACTGAAACAAAACCATCTGAAAACTCTGAGAGGCTTGCCGAGGGGCCCATGATACCAGATGCCGTAAACCAGGCAACATAATGTTCATATCGAGAAATACAGGAATAATAGGAGGATTAATTTTCAAAGTCTGAGAGGGATTACAGAGTAGTGGGGGAAAAATCAAAATGACTCTTAAAAGAACTAATCTTGTCAAACGAATATAACTTTTTTTCTACAACAGCATGAAAATTATAATGTGCCTTGGTGCTTTTTGTACTTTTGATTAGGCATTTGAATGGCATTTTCCTCAATAGTCAGGGCCAAGGGATTTTGAACATTTCTCCCTTGGGGGTACCTAGAGCAGAAGGAGGCCTAGCGTCGCAGAGTTACGGACGAGTCCAATCATCAGGGGTGGGAAGGTGTGGCTCTGAATGAATGGAGAGCAAAATGTCTCCAAAGGATTCACTTTGTGAGTAAGAGCCAGCAGGCCAGACTGAACTGTGAACATCTCTACTTTTTGAGTATCATTAGGGAAGTAAGGAGTAGAGATGGAAGTCATAACTAGGCCCTGTAACCTGTTGCTCCACTTGGTTTACTGAGTTTTTAAAGCTAGGCCAGGGTACGAGAAGTGGGAAACAGAGTATCCAAGACTGAAGACTCCACACTTCTCAGGTGTGGCCCATTTCCCTCTGTCTGCAAGAACAGGGAACGCTGTCCTGGAGAACGACGTACATAGGAAGTAGGTAGGAACTTGGGATAATCTTGATGTACCTAGAAGGTGAACTTTTGTTTTCCCCCGTGTAGTTGAAATTAATCACTAACAAAGTCAGGCAGGATAACAAACAGCCTTAATGAATAAGTAAGAGTCATTTGTGATTAAATTAACAATATCCAATTACATACAAATGATTAAAGTACAAAGGATTTTTTTTGCAGTTTGTACTCAGTAACAGGGTAAAAGAAGGGTAAATATTTGCTTTTTTTAGTTTCTTCATCTTTTCTTTTTCATGTGTTAAGTTTAAATTTGTGATTGTGATTATGATACCTGGTTTTAATCACCCTTAGCAACAATAGTATATAATCTGTAAGATGGGGTTATGCTTTATCATAAAACAAATGCCTTTTTGGGGAATAAAATAAGTAATAAGTAGAATTAAATTTTTTTAATAATTACTATTTTAATTATAAGTATATATTATGTGTAATATATAATTATATATTATAATTATTAACTTAATAATTATTAAATACATATTATATGCTGGACCCTATGTTAAACATGTTTTATTCATTATTTAATTTGAGTTTTATTTCCTAATACAGGGATTAGGACACTGAGGCTCAGAGACGTTCTATAACCAAATCAAGAGTCCCAGAGTTAGGAAATAGCTAATGTTAAATGAATTCTACTATTTCACCCCACCATTCAAAGAAAAAAAAAGGAAAACAAGCCTCTTCTCTAATACTGTGAATACTTTTAGAAGTGGTACCCACTATTGGTCTCTTCCATTCTTTGGAAGACAGGATACTTTTAATATCTGGGAATTTTTTTCTTGAGGACAGAAGTAGTTTATGGGTGATGAGGTATTTATGACTATTTGGGGGCCATTGTTTGGCTATTCTGGTTCTGCCATTTCTGGGAAAGTCAGAGGCTTACTGTTGGGCTTTGGGAGTAGTCTGAAGTGTGGAAATGTGTACGAGTAATCCTTACAGCCTGTGCCTGTGATCGAGTTCAGGCTGGTCATAGTCAACACACCCCATCTCATACCCTACCTCACCAGCTCTTGTTCCTCACACCAGAGCAGGCCCTGATTGGCCCATCTTCTGGAAAGCTCTTATAGGGAGCCAAGAGCTACTTGCTGGGCAAGATGCAGTAGAATGATTAGAGGCAATACTTCTGACGTGTTCAACAGTTTTAGCTTTTTTGTTAGAGACAGGATTTTGATTTCTAAGGGTTTGTTAGCCTTTAGGAATAAAAATATTCTTTCAGGTAGGTGTTGCTGCATAATGCAGTTATCTTTCATTATTTTTTTTAAACAAAATCATACTAAGTTTAAAATGTATCAATTGTAAATATTAGCTTTAAATATGGTCACTGTGGTTTTGCTTCCAGCAGTACCTGCCCACACACTCCCTGTCCTCAAACCTGGAGACATTTGATCCTGACAAATTTTTCAATCCCAAGAGGCCATCTGTTTTTATTTGTTGTCATTCTATCCTTATTAAGAGATTATGGTTACAAAGAGAGCTCTAAGAATTCTCTATCAAGGGGTGTCTGGATGGCTTAGTCAGTTAAGTGTCTGCCTTGGGCTAAGGTCATGATCTCAGGACCCTGGGACCGAATCCCTGCATTGAGCTCCCTAATCACTGGGGAGTCTGCTTCTCCATCTGCCTCTCTCTGCCTCTTTCTACCTCTCTCTGCCGCTCCCCAGCTTGTGCTCTTGCTCATTCTCTCCCTTTCTTAAATAAGTAAATAAAATCTTTTAAAGAAAAGAATTATCTTCCAAGTAGCAGGGCTGGGGTTTGAACTTGGGTGTAGCTAATGTTGAAGTCCATGTTATTAGCCATGATTCTCTTTGGGCTTTGAATGAATGACTCTGAAGTTCCTTAGATTTTAGATTATACAACTAGGAGGTGAAGCTTTCATTCACTGACTTAAGTAAACCCAATCTGAACATTATATAAATATGCTTGTACAACTCTTAATTGAAGTTTATGATCATACTGGCATAACACATGTTTATGTCAAATGTTCTCTCTCTCTACCTCTTGCTGGGATAGAATGCCCACATGCTTACGTGCTGGTGGGAACGGGGGATTAGTTCATTCTTTACCTGGTGGGATTTTGAAAAATTTGTAAAAGTGCACTTAGATTTGTTTAATGAATCAGAGATTTGTTTAAAGCTGAATATCTTTCTAGCATATGAAAGCAAGGGAGGCTCTTTTTGTTGGAATCTCAAGATTTGGGTTCTTGCCGCCAACTGGCTAGAGCACTTAGAATGCATCATTTTACCTTTACACAGGATAGTAAATTTCGAGAGATTAAATGCTTCTAAGGGGACTTTGAGGTCTAAACATTCTTATCTTTGTGAAAATAACTATCTCTACCTTGAACAAAAGAAATGTATTTTGATATAAGAAAAATGAGGCTTATTGACAAAGCACAATAAAGGAGAACACCACATAGGCAACATTGAAATGGCAACATGTGTGAGAAGTAATGTTCTTTATTGCTTCTGGGGTTAGGGTCAGCAGTTCTTAGGGTAGAATATCATAAGTGGGTCTTTGACTTGATTGATGTCTGAAGGTGAGGGTGGTGTCAGTGGATGAAGAAGTTAGTGTTATGTGATTCTAAGATGTCCTGTAGTTTTAATTGTATAACTAATGGGCATGGTTATTCCAGTTTTCACCTAACATGCTGTAGTAGTCTGGGTCCTCCAGAGAAAGAGAACTAATGTATACACACACACATACACACACAATATAACATATACAATTTTTTATATAGTATATACTTATTATATATTATGTATAATATATTGTATGTATGTATGTATGTATGTATTTATTCATTATAAGGATTTGGCTGATGTGATAATGGAAGAGCTGAAAAATCTTAAGGTCTCTGATTGGCAAACTGGAAACCCAGGAGGGTCAAGGAAATACGTTCCAGTTCTACTCTAAGTCCAGAGGCAAAAGACATGTCCCCAGTCAGTCAGACACACTGAAAGAATTCTCCTTTACTCTTCTTTTTTGTTCTGTTCAGGCACCCAATGGACTGGATGAGGCCCACCCATGTCCTGGGTGGCAAATCTGCTTTACTCAGTCTACCCATTCAAATGCTAATCTCCTCTACAATCACCCTCATAGACACACCCGGAATATTTAATCATATATCTGGGCACCCTGTAGCCCAGTCAAGCTGACACATAAAATTAAGCATCACACATACTATTTCTTAATGAACTGCCCATTTCTCTGTGACTCCTGTCACAGGCTAATAACTAATGTATGCATAGGACCTGGCCTATGTATAGTAGGTACTTAATACAAGCTTGTTAAAGAGTGAACAAATGAATGAACAGAAATGGAAAGGCTTGTTTTAGCATAGGTTAGGTTGTGGATGGGCAAGTGTGGGAGTGGGTTGAGGTGGAGTTTTTTTGCCTTATAGCAATTCGGTTTTGTTATCTTTTAAGGAAGGAGAAACCTTTCAAAACTGCTACATTTACTGTTGCTTATTTGAATAGATGTGACATCCCTAAAGTTGATATTATCTAATAGCTGTGATTAGCATATCTAAATACTTCTCCAATGACTTCTGAAGCATTTTTCTTTTGTTTGAAGTTTTATTATAATTTCAACTTGTAGTTTTGAGGAGCTAGGCTGTAAATTTTATTCTTATTCTTGCTGATTGAAACATCATTGTGTAAATGGATGGGGTATTCTCTCCCCCAAGGAAAAGAATCAGTTCAAAATCCCTATAATTGAGAAAACATAATTTGAAATACAATTTATGATTAAAAAAACCTGGTAGGTCCCATAAGGAAACAAACTCTACTCAAGGTCTCCCCTTAAGCATAAATTGAGTTTAATTTGCTTGGCCAAGCTTTTCTTCATGCATACTGCAGAGGGAAACTCCAGATCAGCCCAGACCTTGTCACAGTGCTCAATTAAAAGTCTGAATTAATAAAGCTGTCTTAATTGGTCTGACAGAACTAGCAATATGACCTCATCACCCAGCTACACCTCTCTGATCTCCTGGATTTAAATTTCCATAAAGGACAGATAGGAATTAGCAAATTCCTGATTTCTTAATAACATACCACATTCACAGTTATAACATTCAATGCCCCAGCTCACAACTTTATCTCCCCATCTAGAGTATGTTCTGGAGCTAGTTCAATTAACTTAGCTATCAAAATGCTGAGCTTGATAGCTCATTTATCTTTCTGTCCCATAACTCGACATTACAATACGGTGGTGATTGATCTTGCCTCTTCCAGGTACCATATAGTATAAAAACTAAGAGAAGATTAATTAAAAGCTGTCTTACCCCGACAGGTTTTTAAATAAGTTTCAGATTTACACTATATATCAGCTGAAGCAGAAAGAGATTCTAAGACCAGGAGCTTGTAACACCAATTGGATTTTTCTTTTATGTAGAGTATGCATGCCGTAGTCCTGATGACCATTATTATTCTTTCATGTGTTGAATACCAAAGTGAAGCAGAAAGACCCTGCCTCAGATGTCCTCTAGCTGTCTCTGTCCCAGCAGAGTGTAACACACAGCACTACTGAGAACACGTTGCTGAAGAAACCCACACACAGTTATTGCTACCTAAAAGTTAGTTCTGTCTTTTTTTGCTAGGAATTTAGAAGTGTGGGAAATTTTAAGCGAATAAGAGGGAAAATGTCTAAACCTAGCACTGGGAAAAAGGAAAAACTCAAATAAGTATATCTCACATTTAAGGGAGAGTCTTTGATGAGTTGGTAAAAGTTACCTACAATAATAATAATTGTAGCTACCACCGAGGGAATTATTGTGTCACATAATTATTTATATGATCTCCAATCTTTATAATAATTTTAAAGATTTTATTTATTTAGTTGACAGACAGAGATCACAAGTAGGCAGAGAGGCAGGCAGAGAGTGAGGAGGAAGCAGGCTCCCTGCTGAGCCGAAAGCCTGATGGGGGGCTCGATCCCAGGACCCTGGGATCATGACCTGAGCTGAAAGCAGAGGCTTTAACCCACTGAGCCACCCAGGCGCCCCTATAACAATTTTAAAGGCTAGTTGTTACTGTGCCCATTTTACAGATGAGGAAGCCAGTATCCTAAAGTGTTGAGTTCCATTGCCAAAGCCTAGCAGCCAGTAATCAGCAGAGTTGGGATTTATGTTACAGGTTTGTTTCCTTGGCTCCAAAGCCACTGCACCAGGCTGCCTTCCGCCTTCCTACAGAGCAGTAAACACACTCACATATTTTCGGTTTTAGGCTGTTTGGGCTATTACAACAAAATACCACAGTCTGGGTAGCTTATAAACAGTAGAAATTTATTTCTTACAGTTCTGAAGATTGGAAATCCAAGATCACGGTGTGGTGAGGATCCTCTGCTGGGTGGCAGACTTCTTGTTGTGTCCTCACATGATGGAAGGGGCTGGGGATCTCTCTGGAGCCTCTTTTTTAAGGGCATTCATATCACTCATGAAGACTCTACACTCAGGACCTAAGAACTTCCCAGAGTTCCCACCTCCTAACACTGAGGGTGGGTTAAGATTTCAACATGTGAATTTGGGGGTGAGGGAGCACAAACATTCCGACCATAGCAGCACCTTGGAGAACTTCTGAGAGCCAAATATTTTTATTTGATTCATTGTAAGCTATTCAAGCTGAAGTTCTCTGTTGCCAGGAATTCCTGGCTTCCATGGGATATGCCACAGCTCCAAATCAGTGCTCCTTTCTAGTCACCCAGGGGATTCCTTGGGGACTTCAGACCCCAAATTATGTAACAGTCTAAATGGGTGAAACTGTCCAGTTTTCATTTAAATGTTTTAAGTTCCTTAACAAAATCACCAAGTTCTATTTTTTCTATGTTTAAAATGAAGAGTTGAGCTGTCCTTATGAAGCTTTAAATTTATAACCCCGAAGTTTCTTATAGATTAACTGTATGGGAAACACTGTTAACAGTCAAACCTCTACAATCATAAGCACTTACCAAATGCCTTGAATGATTATACTAACATCTATAGTTTTTACTTTTTTTAAGAAGGGAAAATGCCTTCTCTAATTTTTATCCAAAGGAAAGGAAAGGAAAATAAAATTTAATGTTAACACCTCATGAGTAGTAACCAGTAGTAACCTAATTAATGCCAAATCGTTAACTGAATTCGTCAAATGTTTGCTGAGTATCTTCTGAATATCAGGCACGGTGCTAGACACTCTTGTGAACACCAAGATTTTATAAGCTACAGTTTTTTTCCTGAAAGATCTCCTATTCTGGTAGCAGAATAAGATTATATCTGCATATAAAACAAATAGATACAATAATTATTCAAGGACATGGTCTTTGAGAAAATAATTTTCTTTAGTTACCTGGATACTTGTCTTGCTATATTCTCAAATTAGAATTTGGATGAATGTTCATGAGGTAGTGAATCCTGGCCCCTGCTCACAGTAGGATTTCTTCTGAGGGGCAAAACTTACCAATAGCCATGAAGCAGCAGGGGAGCAGGACAAATCCCAGGGTTCTCTAGAAATAGAAAAATAATCCCTGAGTTCCCTGTGTAGACAGAGGGGTATGATAAATAACATATAGAGTTTGGGAATCATTGACCTTTGGGAGTCAAGTTCAGTTTTAATTAACCCTCTGTGGTAGGCCAAATTCTCAGTTCTCTTCCCTCCAAAAGAATTCTAATTCCTAGTTATTCAGCCAAATGCTAATCTACATATTACTGTGAGGGAACGTCACAGATATAATTAACTCCCTAATTTAGTTGGCCTTAAAATACAGAGATTATCTGGGTAGACCTTTATCAGGTGAAGCTTTTAAAAGCAGAAAGTTTTCTCTGGCTGGCAGTGGAAGAGGAAGTCTGAGATATACAAGCGCAAAAAGAATTTGATGCTCGGTCGTTGGCATGAAGATGGAGGGAACCCCATGACAAGGAAAGGGTATGACTTTTAGAAGCTATTAGTGGCTCCAGCCTACAACTAGCGGGGAAACGGGGACCCTAGTTCCACAATCACAAGGAAATGAATTCTACCAACAACAATGATGAGACTGGAAGTAGTTTTATTCCCAAAGTGTCTGTAGAAGAGCCCAGCCTGGCTGATATCTTGATTGTAGTCTTGTGATATCCCGAGCCCAGAGCCCAGGGGAGCCCACCCAGATTTCTGGTGTACAGAGCAGTGAACTATTAAATGGGTATTGCTTTAGACTGCTGTGGTGGTTTGTTACACAGCAAGAGAAAGCAGATATATCATTAAAACTCATGGAGCTTCTCTGCCTAATACCTGCAAGTTAAGGAGACTTCAGAGCCTCTGTCCTCTGAGACTGCTTATCTCTGGTCAGTGGAGAGTTGAAGCTTCGTTTATGTGACAGTCAGCATGAAGTAAAAGAAGGATCCTAAACTTTGGGGTCTCACAACTGGATTAGAGTCCCGGCTCTTTCATTGAGCAACTGTGCTACTTGGGACAACCCCTCTCAAGTCTGGTTGGCTGCATCGGCAGTAAAGGCTTAATCCTCTTTATTGAGCAGGAATGTCACGCAGATGAAATGTGATAATAGTGTATGAAATATGGTAATTGCTCAATAGAAGCTATATTTAATAGTGTTATTTGGTTAATTGATTTTTAGCACCACTTTTTGAATTGGATAACTGTGGAGAAGTTCCTCATCAAGGTTCTGGTAGCTAGAGACCTCCATATTATAAACTTCTCAGACTTCCTGGAAATAGGTGGCCACGGGTAACCTCTTTAAAATTTACCCCCAAAGCAGGAAAGGCAGTCATTCCTCTGTTATTGAGGATACTTCTAATTAGTTTAATCTGGGTACTTACCAGGTGCTGGGGTGGGGTCAGGATTTACTGTTGATTCGTTTTTCTGAATTTAGGTCTGAATTAGTCTCTTGGTGGATGGTGATAAGATTTCAAGTTAGCCATCTTTCAAACTCACGGTTGATTTAAGTGATGGAAAATATCCTTAAAGAGAATTGGGGATTATAAAAGATATTATTCCTCTGGTGGAAAGATGAAAAAAGCTAACAATCTGTTACTGATTAATTCAACTTTAGATAAACAAACAAACAAATAAATGTAACAACTTAAATCTTGTCTCTGCTTAAAGAAAAATGTAAGTTTTAACTGTTTTGTCACCCAGCTGTTTAATATTCTAGTTTCCCCAAAGTGGAAACATTTTTATACAAGTGAGTTTTCTATGATTAAATAAAAGTATCACATACAAAAAAAGGCTTATTAAATATGTTTTCAAGGAAATGAATATTTCTTGAATTATGAACAGTTTGAAAACTGAGGAAGAATATTGCAGGAGAATTTTTAATTCATCTCTACCCTGGAAATTCCCTAAGCAGGGGTCCTCAAAGTGCAGTCTCTAGAACTTGTTCAAAATGTCCAATCTTGAACCTACCCCAGACCTACTGAGTTAGAACTCTTGGCGGGTAGGACCCTCAATCTGTATCTTAACAAGGTCTCTTTGTGATTCATCTCAGACTTAGAGACCACTGCCCTAAGAGACTGGGGTGAGTCCTAGCATCTCCTCCAAATTTTAAGTAGTATTCTTATTTTTGCAGAATGATAAACATCACTACAGAGAATTAATGAGAAAGATAATGAATGATCCAATTCTATAAGAGACTGAGCACAATCTTAGTTGATATGCTTCCTAAATTTTGCATGTATATTAAAATTTTGTAAAATGAATCACTGTGTAAATGTATCAGGAAACTAGTTTTTTAAAGAAAAAAATTAGGTGGCAAATTCTTTTGTAAAGTTAAAACTCTGATTTACCTGTTTTGTAAGCAGATTTTCATGTATTGAATTTTCTTAGGAGAAGGCAGATTGTATCTGGTGGCTTTATGCATTGGAAAAGCTTCTGAAGAAATATTTGATTAGTTGATATGGTAGTCAAAATATGCTAGGTTGTAGAAAACTGAGAAAATTGCCATTTTTACTGTAAATACTTTTAAAATGGGATTTGATACTTTTTCCATAGTTTAATTTCCAAAGGTCTTCCCACCCCCAGGATCCCCCTCCCTGCCGAAAGTGGTGCATAGAAGAGTGAAACAGCATGATCTACTGGTAAGAATGTGAGCTTGTGTTCTGGGTTCTCCTTCTCAGCTATGTGACCTTGGGCATGTTCAATAAGGAGATTGTCAAGTTGTGGTTAAGCTTCTCTAGGCCATTGTATCTCAAATTTGAGCAGGCGTCAGAATAACTTGCTGAACTGGTTAAAGCACATATTGCCGGGTTGGGGTCTGTAGCAGTAGCCCTTTGCTACTGTCACTGCTTTAGCTAATAGCCCAGTTTTAGTTTGAGCTGGAGAATGGCTGGTGGCTGTGTTCCATGATGCACATCAGGAATATGGCAGGAGGATAAGTCACAAACTGGTTTAAGGAACCACTTAATTAGAAAAATCCCTATTGAAGGAGGGACTGTCTTTTTTCTGAACAAAAGCAGGTGATGTTAGGAAGTATCACTGTCGTACTTTGTCCTTCAGGGTTCCATGGGCTGTATAAACACATGCACAGTAACAGTAACCTTTCCAACACTACTATAGTGCAAAAAGTATAAGATCTATGTGAAATTGACAGAAAAGTGGATAAAGATATATCTATATATAGATATAGATCTGTATCTATATATCTATGTTATAGATATATAGATATGCCCACACACACACACACACACACACACACGAATATTACTCAGCCATCAGAAAGGATAAAATATTGCCATTTACAATGACATGGATGAAACTAGAGGATACTATGTTAAGCAAAATACGTCAGTCAGAGAAAGACAATTACATGGTTTCATTCATATATGGAATTTAAGAAACAAAACAAAGAATCAAGAGGAAGGGAGGGGAAAGTAAAATAAGTTGAAATCAGAGAGGGAGAGAATCCATAAGAGGCTCTTAACTCTAGGAAACAAACTGAGGGGTTGCTGGGGGGATGGGGTAACTGGGTGATTGGCATTAAGAAGGGCACGTGATATAATGAGCACTGGGTGTTATATGCAACTGATGTATCATTGAACTCTACTTCCGAAACTAATGATAGGTTAACTAGTTGAATTTAAAATAAGTTATAAAAATATATATGAAATTGTTTCAACAAATCCATTGATGTATCATATAATTTTAAAAATTTTTTTATTTTTTAAAGATTTTATTTATTTATTTGACAGAGACCACAAGTAGGCAGAGAGGCAGGCAGAGAGAGAGGGGAGGAAGCAGGCCCCCTTGATCCTAGGGGCTTGATCCCAGGACCCTGAGATCATGACCTGAGCCAAAGGCAGAGGCTTAACCCACTGAGCCACCTAGGCGCCCCTCGTATAATATTTTTTTTAAAAGTAATTACAAATTGTAATTTACATTTAAAAACTAAATTTTGAATTGGGAGATTCTAATTTATTGAAATTATATTACCAAGGAAAAAGCGGAGAAATCGAGTAGAGGTATTTGTTCCAAGTTAGAAAGTAGGTAAGGTTGTTAGGCATTACAATATAAAAACATAATCCCCTGTGGCTAGGGTTCTATTTGCTATCCCTTTTGTATCTCTCACAATATGGTATCAAGTATGCTAATAAGCAGTTATAATAGCTTCCATTGAGTGCTTACTGTGTACCAGTCGCTTTTCTAAGCACTGTACATTTACTCATTCATTTAATCTTCGTAACAACCCTTTGAAGTAGGTGCTAGTCTTATTGCTAAAAGAAGGAGGGTTGCATTATTTGCCCAAAGTCACAGGGCTGCTAAGTGGAAGACAGGGTTCAAACTCAGAGGGTCTGTTTTGAGAGCTCACATTCTAAAACCCTTGTGCTATATTGAGCTCTTGTAGCAGAATTATTTCTGCTCTGATTTTCAGTGCTCATCTCTCTGTGACTTGGCCAGGTAGAACTTCTATCTCCAGGAGGCCAGGATACCTCACAAAGAACCCTGTTCTCCTGGCCTATGCCAGTAACAGACCTTTTCCACTGCATTCCCATCGATCGACTAATGATCTTTCACATCTCTACTGTTCCTATCACATTATTTTACCTCCATGATTTCTCCTTTTGCCTTGGAACCTTTTCTAACTTTTTTTGGGAAACTGTTTACCTCAAATCTGTGTGTAAACCAGCCCTCTTGCCCTGTGGGGTCCAGGGCGAATAGAATGGATCCGGTATCTTCTACCTGTCTCTGGGAATTCTGGAGTCTTCCCTCTCTACTTCACCCTTGCTCTTCCCCACTCCAGCCCCTCACTGTCCACCAGCTCTTCTCTCTGGGTCTCACTCCTTGAGTCTACATGCATACCAGCCCCACTGGACTTGAAGATAAAAATAGCTCCCCTCATTTGCCTCCTGATCCTTGGTCAAGACTTTGTTTGGATTTACTATCTGAATCCTGTTCTTCTGAGCCATGTCAGGGAACTAAGCACAAAGGACCTAGTGCCGGCCCATGGTGCTGCCCTGCAGGGGGCAGGAGTGAGATGGGAATTTAGAGTCTCATTCAAACAAAGTTGTTAATAATCTAACATCACCTCCTCCCTGCCTAAGTACATAAGTATTTTAATAGTGGCTTTGCCATGCTCCATTGGTTTATTGGAGACAGTAAACAGGCTCCAGGAAGGTCAACTTAGCAGCACGTTTTCCAGTGAGTGACCTTCAATTCAGACCAAGGCTAACATGCATAAGGCATTGCTGAGGCTTACTTGTAATATATTTTTTAAAAATTTTAATTAGTGGAAGTGGAAACAATGTACCATCACGATTTAAATATTTTGTTAAATTAATTTTTCCTATGGGGATTCTCTGACAGACGGAACAAACCTGGCCTAGGAGTAGTCTTTCCTAAATCTTTCGAGTCAGGCATTCATTCACAAAACCTGGAAAAGGAAATGATGGACAAATTACATCTAAAGTCCCAATCTCCTTTGTTTGTTCAGGTCATTCAGGATATCATTACCACATTAATGGAATTTTCTTATTTCTGTTTGCACATCCTTTTGTGTGCACATTGTAATCTGATTTGAAGCAAAGAGGGAAGAAACCCTCCTTCATTTTCATCTTTTCTGAAAGCTTAGCTCACGTCCTAGATGCATTGAACCAACAGATTTATTGGCTCTCAAGTAAGAGATGCCCTTTACTTTTTCATTTCTGCTATCTCTGATTTTCTGACTTCTATTTCTTTAATTATTATTTTGTCAGTTGACCATAACTTACCCACATACTGGTGTGTGTTTAGGCCAGAAGACCCGACAGTTCCTTATAGCCTGAGGTAGGAAGTAAAAGCTAAACCTACTTTCTGTGTTTAGGGATAACTCAGGCAAAAAAGTATCTTTAATTTTAACTATATTTAAGTGTGTGCCTTCTCGCTCCATCAAAGTAGTTAAATTGACTGTAAGGATAGTCCCAGGTTCACTGCAAAAGAACTTAATTCTTCATTTGATTTTACCCAGGGAGAACATTTTTATAGCGTTGTGATTCAGGAATGATCATTTCATTCGCAAATGGTGTGTTTTAAGCAGTAAACAAATATTACTTTCCAGACCCAAAGATAAGTTTAGGCTAAGCTCAAATCATCTGGTGCTAAATCTGGAGCCCAATTTCAAACAGGTTGACTGTGTTTCTTTATGATGCAATATGACTGTGTCAGGATGTAGAAATTTTATCCTGTGCTAGCAATGATAAGAGGGAGCAACAACCTTAACAAGAGTTGATCAAAGGTTCCAATCAAATACCATGTCTACAATCTTGGAAAATTATAGCTCATATAACAGATCTTGTAGAAAATCTTTTCATTTCTATGAATTTCACTAAATCAGAGAATTTCCTTGCTACTTTATTTGGTTTCCTTCCTTCCATAAGTAATTACTCTTTATTTTAAGTGACAGAATCACTTCAATTTTGCATTTTTTCATCTTTATATAGACTTTGGCAAAGATTAATCTGTCCAGAATATTCTGAGTACTTGGCTCCTATGTCTCAGGACTGTAAATGGGATACAGCAGGCAGCTTGTCTTTCTTGCCTTTTAGGCTTGTTTGAATGTAAATTATATGACAAAAGGGTGTCTCCTTGCACCTTCTCAGTCTTTACTGAAGACAGAGAGAACTATGTTCGTGGTTGCTGCATGTCTACCAATAAACTCACTACTACCCTGCTGGGGCTTAGGACAAATCTGATATTGTGAGAAAGTAAGTCAGTAAAAAATTCGAATTCATCCCTGGCTAATTCCTTTTCTTGTCCGTTGTGTTGATCATATGTCTCCCCTCTTGCAATCTTTTTCCTCTTCTCATTGTTTCTCCATTTGATCTCCACTTTGGTTTTCCTTTTTAAAAAAATAATTTTTTTCTGTATAGTTTTTCTTTCCCTTTTAGACTAGTGCTTCTTCTCTCTGAGCCCCGTTACCCATTTCCCCTCCAGTTTGTTTACCTTTTTCTCTTAAAGAGCAGAGATGCTTTTACTGTTGTGATCTGGAGTGAACTGGATTAGTTTGAGGTCTTCACTTAAAATCAACTTCCACACCCACCACCTCCTAACAAGCAGATGAATCTGCTGCCATTTGACTGGTCTGTTTCCTGTGTGTGTGCATACACATGTACTAAGGGATGTGTGTGTAAGAGTGCATGTGTGTGCGTGCGCACGTGTGCTTGTACGTGTGTGTTGGGAGAAAGGGAAGTAAGGAGGGAAAGGAGCATGAGGTTGATCATACCATCTCCTTTTGGGCACCAAATAAGTGGGTCAGAGTCGTTGGGGGTAGTTACTGGCCCTAGTCTAATGTTTTTTTTGCTCTTAGGGTAAGTGGGAAGAGGAAGACCTTCAATCTCTTCTCTGTACCTTCTTTGCTTTCCATTTATATCTGTCTTCTTGCTCCTAATCAAGCTGTCAAGATGCTTCACTTAAGCATGAGCTTAGCCTTTGAATTATGCTGTAGTTCATATACTTTGGAAGGTTCTAGAGGCAGAGAGCAACCACCTTTCTTGAACAGATCACATCTAAAGGCTTCACCTCTTGAGGTGGTTTTTCCTTTTGGGAGGTGGTCCAACCCTATAGAGTCCATCACTTTCTTTCCTCTTTGCCCTCCAGCCAAATCTTTCCCTCTTTTTCACATACACATAGTTTCACTCTATGTTCTTATAGAATTTTAGAATTTGAAGGTAAGAGTTGAGGTAATTTAAAACTTCATTTTATAGATAAGGATATTGACTTATATAAAGATTAGATAATTTATTTAAAATCATCCAGGAAATTGGTAATAATTACACAGACTATATTTCCCAATCTAAAACTGAGACTCATAATCTGACAATAACAGTCATAAAGATAACAAAGACAAAAGTGACAATGGTAATTACACCTGTTAATTGATCATTCATATTGCCAGGGATTGTACAAGGTACATTACATGTTTTTTGAAAATTATTCATTAGTATTATTATTTATTTTTTTAAATTTTTTAAATTGAGGTACAGTTGACATATTGTCTTAGCTTCAGGTGTACAATGTAATGACTTGATATTTGCATATATTGGGAAATGATCACTAATGTCTCATTAGCATCCATCACTACACATAGTTACATAATTTCTTCTTATGCTAATAACTTTAAGGATATACCCTCTTAGCAACTTTCAAATATGCAGTGCAGTATTACTAACAGTGGTTGCCACATGTACTGTACGTTATATCCCCACAGCATCTTATTTGACCCTCCAATAACCTTCTGTGTGGTAGGTTATTATTTTTATTATAATTTTATAGATGATGTTGGCTCAGACAGAAATCCACTTCATAAATAATAATAGGGCAAAGCTATGTTGTAATCCCAAGTCTCTCCAGTTACAAAACTTGTGTCCTACATAATGGGATACTGGAGCCATCGTACTGGTTCATAAGAGCTGATTGTGGGCATCTCTTTCCAACTTGGTGTTCAGTGGCATTATGTTAGTAGCTTGAAGTCAGTCATATATTTACACCAAGGAAATTGGCAAAGACTACATATCGGGGCTTGGTTTTTATTTGCTGGAGAGATGAGACTAGTTAAACATTTATCAATATACCGCTACCTAGGTATGTTTTTATAATTGTGGGATACATTTTTAAACATCATGACTTGCCTAGAAAATCTGGATCATCTGATCACTGTACATTGGTGGAAAATCTAAACTAAAATTCAGGTGCTGCATACTCCTGATTTGCTGCTCTTTTTGCCATCCCTTGCTGGAATTTATTTTCAGTTGTGATCTTAAGTCTGCTAGTTATGTGTTAAACAAGGAGCATTTGTTTGAAGGAATAGGAACCCATTCAATACAGTGTAAACTGATCAGAGAAAATGTACTGGGAGGATCCAGGGGCCTGGGGGATCTGCCCTACAGAGTCCTACCACAGGAAGTGTAGTATCCTGGTGGAGTGGAACATGGACTGGAAGGGCAGTCCTGCACCTTTAACTTTCTAACTCCTAAACCTCCTGGTTTTGTGTCACAGCATCTCTCTATGTCCTTGTCCGTGTGTGTGATATAGCTAACATCCTGATTCATCTGGGTTCTCATTCCAAGGAAGGACTAGCAGCCTTAGTCTTTTTTTTTTTTTTTCTTTAACTCTTCCCCATTTTCTAGGAGAGAAATACCTCTCAGCCGCACATAGGTCGTTTGTCTAATTGGCATGGATGGGTGAAAACAGAGCATCTTATGCGCCAGGCTGTGGATAGGGAGCTTTCTCTAAGAAGAGAAGGCAGGAGCAGAGAGGAGAGGATTCTCACTGTTAGTATATTAGCTTGGGAGGTGGAGGGTACAAAATGAAGAGGAAGAAAAGCTACATTATAAGCCATTTGAGAAGAGAATCTGGGTTTTACTCATTTCCAAATACCAGATACCTTGCCTTATACTTGGATTTAGTAGGAATTGGGAGCTGAAAAGGGAAGAAGTGGCTCTTGTACCAAGAATACATCTCTCCAAACTGTGGGTGGGGTGGGAGAGCCTTTCAGTAAGAGAGACAGAAGACTAGAAATTACTCTAGAGCAAAACTGTTCTGGTGGTGGATACAGATTGTTACCAATCTGCAAGGATCCACACTGGTCATCAAAGAGCTTATGATGTCACTTGGAGCATCCAGATGTGACCTTCTTTTTTTTTTTTTTTTTAAAGATTTTATTTATTTATTTGACAGAGAGAAATCACAAGTAGGCAGAGAGGCAAGCAGAGAGAGAGGAGGAAGCAGGCTCCCCGCCGAGCGGAAAGCCCGATGCGGGGCCCGAACCCAGGACCTGGGATCATGACCTGAGCCGAAGGCAGCGGCTTAACCCACTGAGCCACCCAGGCGCCCCCAGATGTGACCTTCTATTGGGAGTCCAGTTCAACCTAAAAGTTTACTCTTTTCAGACTCCCTCCCACATTGCTTGACCCCTTTACAAGGTTGTGACTAAAGCAGAACCAGCCTAAATATAATCATTTCATGAAATTGCATGCAAATAGAAGAAATCATATCCAAATTGAGGAAAATGACCATGTTTTTCATAGTCAATCTTTAGAAAATAGCTTTTAAAATAAATGCAATACCATCTTTACTTTTTTATGGTTAATGAGGAGCACAAGACATGCCCTCAGGATCAGGAACTTGAGAGCTCACATGATCAATGCAATTGGAAAAACTTCTTAGTCTGCATATTGAACTTAAACCTCATAAGAAGGATTCTATTTGTGTTGATTGAATGTTACCATCTAAAGCTTTCCCTTGTCCTGGGTAGTATTGTTAAGATTAAAAACAGTGACACAAAAGCCAATCTAAACTTTCTAAGATTTTAGAAAGAATGGTGGTTTAAGTCTAAGGGTTTGAATTTATTTTATCCTTTGCAGTATCTGAATTTCTTATTAATACTTTGTCTTTGAAATGCTATAAATATAATCATCTTTTAATTTGGGGAGTGCTGATTATCCACATCAAGATTTATTCACAGCACATCTTGTTTCTAACTTCCCTGTAACATAACCTTTTCTGCTTAACCAACTCCTCTAGTGACATTATCACCATCTCACTGAGTTTGTTCTTACATGGAATTGCAGCCTGCTAGGAACTGGAGGAGGTATGTTCTGGGTGACTTGTTGTAAGATAAAATAAAACAATCAATGACTCGAGTTTTTCTAATTTCACTTTCCCTTTCTCTTCCTCTTGTTCCCTGCCTTTTACTTGCCAGTTGTGAGACAGAAGGTCATGCAGAAAGGTATAAATAAGGGTTCCTGTAATCCAGCTGGTGCTTTTCTTTCATACCTGTGGTATTCCATTTACTCAGCCACCCGTGAGGATCAAGGAGAAATGTGTGGCATGGATAGTTGGGGACATATCCTGGACTGATTTTTTTGCCCTGGTATTCACTGGAACGGCCATGCAGGTTGTTAAAATACTGAAATACTTTCATACTTATTGACAAACAGTCCCTGGTCTGAGCCCCTTAGTATGTAACTGCTCCTTCATCTACTGCCCTAACTTCCAGTGTTGCAACTCTGGGACATCCTGAACTTTCCCACAATCAGTAGGATGGGTACCTGATACAGAAAGGGGCCTCAGGACTTCTTTTACTGCTTTTTAAGACATCTCTCACTTGTTTGTTCCTTTGTTTTTATCCTATGTGCAACCCATGCTCATCCTTGTATACTTCAGACATGTCATCAAAGTATAGCTCCAGTAATATGCATGGTTGTTCTAGTATTAAGTGCAGTTTATTTTCTTTAAGGAACTGAAGAAATTCTTGACCACATTTTAAGTGAAATATCTCTGCCCACACCCTATCCAGATCTCTTCCTTCTTGTGCTTTCCTTCTGACTTGGCCATTATTTCAGTCAGGGTGCTCTCCATGGCGAGTGACAGAATACCTAATTCAAATTTATCTGCTTCATGTAAGTAAACACGTACAGGGAAAGGCTTACACTGTGGCTTGGTCTGCGTGATGTCATCAGAACTCAGATTCTCTTTTTCTGTTTTTGGCCTGCCTGCCTTTCTTCTCTTCCCTTCTTTCCTTCCTTCTTTTCTTCCTTCCCTTGTTTTTCTGATTTTATTTATTTATTTGAGAGAGAGAGAAAGAGAGAACAAGAAGCAGCTCTTGCTGAGCGGGAAGTCTGATGTGGGACTCAATCCCAGGACCCTGGGATCATGACTTGAGACAAAGGCAGATGCCTAACTGCCCGAGCCACCCAGGTGCCCCTGGCCTCCCTTTCTTTGTAATAAGACCTCACCTGTTCTCAGGTTCACTATAGCAGCTCTCTTGATTATTTCCAGAGAGAGAGAGAGAGAGAGAGAGAGAAAGACAGACAGACAGACAATGATCAGGAACATTAACCTCATGTTCCCAAGTGAATGCCTCAGAATTGAGTCTCTTTGGCCCTCACTGGCTTGATGTGAGTCCCATGTCCATCCCTGAATGAGTAATTGTGGCCAGAGGAATGGAGTGTGCCGACTGGTTTAACCTAGGTCATATTCTCTACTTTGATACATGGGATTGGAGTGGCTTCACTGAAAATGCACAGATTGGAGTGGGGGAGAGTAGATCCTTAAATGAAAGGGATTTTCACTTGTTAACACTTGAAGGTAGTAGATGCTGTAAGGAATGTGTCCTACATTGATTTACTTCCTTATTCCGTATTATTTATATCCTATGTCCAAATGGACAGTTCATTGTATGAGTAATTTTACTCTAACTATAGAGATTTTTCAGTCTCTTATAACCACTCAGCATTTATACCCTAACTGCAAAACTTCATAAACTACGTTTTTATATTCTTAATTTGTTATGATCCAGATTGCACAATGTCAGGCCTGAGGGAACTAGAATAGAAGATATATTGTACAGAGACCTTGTCCAACTGCTTTTCTTTTTTGTCCCTAGTACTTAGTAGGTGATCAGTAAATATTTGAGAAACTACAGGTTTCCTCTCCGTTTGCACTTTCTGCAAGAGGTAAGCCTCTTGTTACCATGAAATGCTGCTGCCGTGTGGTGCCCTCTGTCTCTCGGCTGCACTGGGAGTTGGTGGTAGGATGAGTTTTATAAATAGCTTTGATCTTGGGTAGGAGAACACACTTGTAGGGAGGGATGCTTAAAAAGTACTCACTTTATGTGGAAGTCACTGACTCTGTTACTTCCTGCATCTCAGACATAACAGATAATTCTCTTTCTTGTAGTTCCTCTGGGCTGTTTAACTTGCTCATGCCCACTGACAGAGAGCCCCTATCACCTGGGCTCAGATCCATTGCTAGAAAGAATAGCTTTTGTTGTGACACTGCTGGTTTTCTGGACTTGAGGGCAGGAACAAAATGGGACCTTGCACTTCTGAACCTATAGTCGGTAAATACCACTATTTATATACATGGTTTTGTGTGCGTGTCAGTCTTACAGTTTTATATAATTTTCTTCCATGTAGCAATCATAGGCCAATAAAGGAGTGCTTTTCATGTGGTTTTCATCCTTAGGCTGTGAATTCATGGAGGTTTCTTTAATTTCGATTATAGAAGATCTTGCCACCTTGTCAACCCAGGAATGAGCCACAGAATGGCAAACTGCAAGATCTCTTTTCTTGATGAGCTATCCTTGATCTGCTCACGGCATGTCATCATGCACACAACACTCACACACCACCGCTTTAGTTCTTTTGATCCTTATAACAGCCTTGTGAGGGAGCTGGGGGTGGGGATTGATATGCTCATTTTACCAATAAGTAAACAGAGATTCAGACAGAAGGGACATGATTTACTGGAACGTCACAGTTAAAGCTATGCAGAACTGAATCCAGCTCAGGTGTGCAGACTTCTAGTAGCTTTTCCTTGTTTCATTTAGCATCAGACTTGGGGGTTTTATTTCTAGAGCTGATTCTAAGCTCCTGAAAGAAGGTCCCTGTGGACATTCAGTTTTGTAGCCCTCATGACATCACACCTAGCTGTTCATGCATCTGCACTGGGGTCTCAGCTGCCAAGCTAAAATTGAAGCAGCAGGGAGGTCCAGAAGGGAGATCTGCTTGGTCCCAGAGAAGACCCACTCACTGCTTCTCCATCACATCTCCCTGCAATTCACAGCCTTTGCACTGATCATGCTTCATGAGTGTACACAAGCCCTGTGCACTCTTGTTTCCTCTCTTTGTGTGACTATCCAGCCTCCCCCTTTTATTGTTGGAAGCCAGTGTCAATGACAGGGAGGTGTGGCAATGCATTCTTACACTCTATAGCCTAATAGGATGCCAGCTTGCTGACATCCAGGGAGACATGTTGATTCATTTATTTTTAAAATTTTACTTATGGTGTGCAAGTTTCAAAAAAATTCCATTACTGGAAATTTAGAAAATTGACTTTCTTTTTCCATATACATATTGTCAGATCAGAGTTGTAGTAAGCATGAATATATGTTCGTGTATTTTGTGTATTTATGTGAGACACTTTCCATCTAATTTTATTAAAAAAAAAATTTTTAGACATTTCTACATAGTCACATTGAGTACCTACTATGTGCTAGGTGCTACTCCGAGCTGTTTTTACTATTCTAGTCAGCCATGACCTATGATTTACTCAACCATTTATCTGTGGAGGCCATCTCCTCCTGCCCTGCAATTTTTCCACTGTCATAAATAGAAGTGCAATGAATATATTTGGATATATAGCTTTTTCTACATTTTTAAGGATAGATTTCAGCAAGTGGCATTATTGGGTCAAAGAGCATGAATATTTTTATGGTACTTAGAACTTATTGCTAAATTATTTTCCAGAAAGGCTGTTTACATTTATAATGCCATTGCATTGTAGAAAAATATCAATTTCCCTGGACCCTCATCAGCATCTAATTTTATCATTTAAAATAATCCTAAGAGGCAAAAAAAAAAAAAATAGGTATGGTTGTTTTTAAACTTGCATTTTCTGCTTACCTTGAAAAGGGTGGATTTTTTTTTTTTGCATGCTATGCTTTCTAGTGTGTGCATTGTCTGTTTTCTTTTAGGACAGTGGATTTGTAAACTGTGTCATTGCTGGTTCAGTAACTGCAGCAGCCAAGTTCTGGGAGGTGACAGGCCTTCTCAGGTTACAATATTGTCTCCTTCCCTTGCCCTCGCCTTGTTACAGGCTAATAGGGCAGTGGCATTTGTTGCATCTGATTATTTCTAGAAAGATGCTAATGGTCTCCTTACCTTCTGCTTTGACAAAGCAGCTGTGAAGGAGCCAGGATGCCAGTGCGCAGCTGCTGCTGCAGGATAAAAACCCAGAGTGGCAGGAAATTACCCTAATAGGGTGAAAATTAAGAAACAACCCATGGCACAGCCTGTTTCCAGGATACGGGTGGTAGTTTCACGCCTTAGCAATTATTCTCTGAGAATCAATTTGGTGGTTCTCTTAAAAAAATTAGATTTGAACCTGAAGGGGGTTAAAGAGAAAAGAATAAAAGCTTGGAAAATATTTAATTTTGTGTCATAAAAAAATTATTCTCATCTTCCCCCATTGAATAGAAAATGCAGCTCTTTTCAACTTCCTTATTTTGCACAAAAACAGGTCTCATTTTAGGTTCTACATTTTGGGGCCCAGGGAGAGGGTAGACACCTGCAAAAGGAAAGGACCAGAGTTCTTTTAGTTCTTCATTTGCAGAAAAGATAACAGGGCCATCAAGCCATGGGTTGGCAGAGGTGTTTGGTGGTCCACGAGGTAGCTGTTCCTGGGTGGGGAGTAGAGTGGAGGGCGCTAAGTGGCCACTGCTTCAGTGGTGAGGGGCAGGTGTGTTTGCAACCACCTGTTTCTGTGTCAGGAATGCAGGGCCTGGTCACTTCATGCTTCCCTCCTCATCCCCAATCACTTCCTTATACAACGGCCGGTAAGAGTTATGTGGAAAGGGCACTCCGTAGTCTCCGTTTCATCTACCACTCTTTGCTTTGGGTTGAGTAGTCTTGGATTGACTAAGGAATCCAGTGAGCACTGAAAAAGTACTCTTCTCTTGCGTGGAAAGTGGTCAGTATTTATTATTTCATTTATTCTATGCATTTGGGGGGACACGTAGTAACTGTGAGGAGTTAAAAATGGAAGCCTACTTCCTTTACCTTCAAAAGATAAGATCTGGGTTTTGTTGGTTAAGGGTATAGATAGCTAACAGGGAATAGTGACAGTAGATACTAGATGGTGAAAGATGCCTTCTTGAGGCAGGTCATGCCTTGCTTATCTCTGTGAGTCTATATTCATCACAGAGGAGATGCCTAGTACTTGGTTATTGAACTGCTATCAGTACCATGAAGGACTTCTTTTTCATTCCCTGAAGCTTTCCTCTGAGGACCAGTGGACAGCCATTAGTGTATTCAGTGGATCCAATTTGATTTTAATAAAGTCATAGAAATTCTGCCCACTTACAGCACCACTGATTTCAGAGTTTGAAGAGATCTCAGTGCTCCAAGTCTCCAAATTTGCCATTGGTGATCGTCAGAACTGAGCTAAAACAGAACAAAACAAAACAAACAAACAACAAAAAAACCAAAACTGTGAATCCAGAAACAACGGGTAAACTAACAAGATGGGATTCAATAGGGATTCAGCCAACATTTTGTAAACATTTTAATATATCCTATGTGAAAAGCTAGTGAGAATGAGGTTTCAGAAATACATCAGAACCAGTCTTTGGTGTCAGTTTCTTAATAAGAAATAATAAAGGTAGATATAAAGTCTGACTTCAGTATTATGAAAGAAAAGATCAATTATACTTATTAATTTATTCATTTACTCAGTTATATGATTCACTCATTAACAATGTGAATTGAGCATATAATATAATAGGCACAGCAGATGATAGAGAATATCTGCCCAAGTAAGAAAGAACCAGGGCTTTAGTCAACCAGTCAGTCCAGCTGAATGCTTCTGGGAATGGGGTGCTCTTTGCCTCCTAGAGTGGGCCATTCATTTTAAAACAGCTGCCTAAAAAATTCTTATTAAATATTAACTTTAATACACTGGTCCCAATTCTACCATGCGAAAAGCTACACAAAATTATAATTCCTTTCTAAATTATAGCCCTGAAAATAATTGTCTGAGGCCCCTGCTTATCTTTAAAACCTTAATTTGAACATCATCTCCTCTGTGAAACTCCTCAGGAGTTGTTTCTTCTCCTTTATTACTACAGCCATGGAGTCCTAAAACTTACTGTTCTTATTAGAACATCCTAGGGAATAATTAAAAATATAGATTCTAGAACTACACTCCAGTATATTAAGAAAGGTCCGCAGAAAATCCTGAGGCACTTGGTTCACAGGCTAGCATTTGTTAACTGCTGTGTGGAGGAGATGACCTTGCACTTACGGAACACTGACTATGTGCTTTAGTGTTTCTTTGTTTAGTTATCCTGTCTATGCATTTTTTTATTTTTCTGTGCATATCTCTACTTTTACCTATTGATTATAATTTAACTCTCTCATTAGCTATCTGTATTTTCCACCATAGTGAGAAGTTGTGATTCACTTTTGGTATTCACAAGGATTTATCCCAGTGCATTGCACCCAGCAGGATCTCGGTGGAAGATTGTCCAGTGTATGAATGAGTGGAGTGCCAGGAACAAACCCAACAGTAATATTGGAACCACACCCTGAGGTCGGAAACTGAAATCAGGAGCTTGAGAAAAGCTTTAGGTTGCGTCTTCTTTAACTACGTGTAGGTCAGAGGGCTAGGGGAGAATAGGGCATTCCCCTAGGAGTTGGGAAACTTGGCTTATTGTCGCAGCTTGGCCAAAGAACAAGGGCTAAGGCCCAAGGATTCTTTGTAAGGAGGAGGGATTTGCCTGTAGAATCTGTTGGCTTCCTTCTAGCACCGCAGTTTATTCAGAATCCCTGATATCAGTGTCTGGACCAGGATAAAGAGGAAGACCATTTGTTCCCTGAGAGAGAGGGTGGGGTCTGCGGGAGGAAAGGGTAGCAATGTGAGAGAGGGGATAAGATAATAAGAGAGGTTCTTGAGGCTCTTGGAAGGGTGTTAGGTGTGTTAACCAGTGTTTCTAAGGGTCTCATGCTGTACCTGGAGGAGCAAAGAATATTCCAAAACTTCTCTCTCCCCTTATTCTGGTATGGGGAGTAGGAGGGAGGATGTGGATTGGTCAACTAAATAGGATCTTTCTGGGATTCTTAGATATTCTTTATCATCTGTGGGTCATCAGATCAATAAAAATTCACTAAAGATTTCCCTGAAGGGGCAATGGGCCCTTCATTTCAGAGACTTGCTTTGAATGGCTTGAAATAGTTGCCACCTAATGGCTCTGCTGTATTCCTGGAGCCCTGAGCAGCTGTTTAACATTCACACTGTGTAGTGCTAGCAAGAGCTCCCAACAGAAAAGGGAATTAACTGTTTGGTGTGTTTTAATAAGTGAGTGAGCAAAGATCATGTGAATCGATTATCAATTTGGCTAACTTTCTTGCAGGGCTTGTGTAGAAGAATTAAATGCAAACAGACTGCATGTTTACCAAAGAGGAATACACCTTGAAGTGGATATTAGGATTCTCAAATGTGATTTTCGTAATGCATTGGAGCTTTTTCTCTCCTTTCCTTATTTCTGTTAAGAACATGTGTTGGAAATGAAGGTGGAAATAACTTAAAAATGATTAGATACAAGCCTAGCATACAGAAGATCTAACCGTCCAATAGGTATATTTGAGACCATCCCATTACCTTCCTTTGAGTTCAGAGTTCATTGCCAGAACCTCAGGCTCCAGGGACACTTGTGGATGACAGTTTGTACTGACCCTTATGGGGTGGTTTTACTTAAGAGTAGTCCCATTCATTCCATTGTTCTTGCTTTACGAAGAGGAAGAGTACTTGCTTGGTGAAGACGGGCCACCGAAAAGCGGAGTTGGTAATGATTTTACCTCCAGCATGTTTACCGTTAGTTGGTAATTGGCAAAGGGACTTAGAGTAAGCTTTGATTCTAGTTCTTCCCTCATTCTTCTTCCTCAACCTCCCCCATCCTCATTCTTTGCTTTCTAATAGGGAAGCACAGTTGTTTGTGTATTCACGGCTGGTGAGCATTGTTGGGCTGTCTGAGAAGGCAGTGTGGGGAAAGAGAGAGACATGGACCTGTGAGAAAGAAGGTCCCAAGCCCTTGGCCAACCACTTTCCTGAGCCAGCATTCTCCTCTGTTTCACGTTTCTACCCGAGGACAGCTCTGTGATGGCACCTAACACAGGTACTTGTCATCCTGTCCATTACTGACTTCCATTCCCTGAGTACAGTGCCAGGCACGTAACAGCTACTCCGTCACTGTTGTTGAATGACTGAATGAATAACCTCTCTTGAACTTGAAGTTCTTTTTTTTTTTTCCTTTCAACTGTTGGATCTTTCCTGGTATTCATAAATTTCTGAGATCTGTTGTTAAGCACTGACTTTCCACTGCCTGACTGTCAAGTTAAATTTTAAAAGTCCCAAGATTTAATGGTTTATTTCATTACTATTGGGTCGAGTAAACTGGAAGGCCAACAGCTCACTAGGACCAGGGAAGAGAAGCTGATCTTAATAAAACATGAGTGTTGAAGTGACAGTGACATGTTGCGTTCTTCGCATCTTCGAGAGGTTAATACAGATAATCTGAAGGAGCAAGTTTATGGTAAAGTGATAGAAGTTCAATATGCAGTTTGGGCAAAAGAGTGGAGAAAAGGAACTACTATATTTTTATGGATTGATGACATAATGCAGGTTGTGTGCAGGGTGGCTATGGGCCATGGATGGGTCAGGGTTTGCAATCTCTGTCCTCCTGTCAGTGACCTCTGCTGTTCCATGTGCCTTTTACGCCAGATCCCCCAGGTTCTAACACTAATGATCAGAAGCCTTGGCTCCCATTTCCTGAATCTTTCTGACCTTGCATGTCACAACTCACCAGACTAGTGTCTGCCTCCCTAGGGCCTGCTTAGTTGACCAAATTGCTTATATTTGATGAATTAAATTGTAATAAGAGCTGAAGTTTGGTATTTTACTTTCTAGGGCTATTTGCATTTTAACTGGGTATGCATGGACTCTTGGTTTAGCTCAAAGAAATAAATTACTAATGTTTGAATTCCCAACCAGGCAGGTAGGTGAAACAGATATTTTTCTTAGATTTATGTTCCAATGTCAGCCCTCATCATGTGAGGGCCAGCATGTTTCTTTGCCTTACTTTTCCCACTTCTTCTTTATCCTTTTTTTCTATTTCCTCCTCATCTTCCTCCTGCTATTCCCCCTTTTCTTCGAATTTTCCTTTTTAAAGATCTAAGTAGACCTGAGTTGGAAGTTTCACTGAGTATTGCTTTGTAGCTAAAGGAAAGCTTGCCCAGTGTCCTTGGCTTTAGAATTATACTGGAAAACGAAGGTACTTAAGAGTCAGTTGGAAGAGGAAACCCCGAGAATGGGGTTTGGATTTGGCCTTTCTAAACCACTACCACCTTTGTGCTTCCGTAAATTGAGAATGTCCTTGTAGTTTCCTGCCAACTGACATGGAGGGTTGTTATGTGGAAGACTTGGGTTCACTGCATCTCTCCTCTGTGGAAGACAAAATCAGAAGAATAAGGTCAAATGTAGCAGTAGATACAAGGTTAGCACAAATGGAAAACTTCGTGGTGGGTAAGATTTGAAGAAATGATTGTACATGGCACAACCATTTCAGTAACTATTCACACAGAGTCACCTTCACTATGGTTAGATCAAATTTTAGCTAGAATGCATGGGCCTTGATTGGACTTGGAGCTTTAGAGGCTCAAGATATTACAATGATGTCCTTATTTCTACTAATGACCGAGTGGTCACTCTAGATCTGTACTGTTCAATAGGGCAGCCACTAGCCACAGTGGTGGTTGAGCATCTGAAAGGCAGCTAGCCCAAATGGGAATGTGCCACAAGTGTAAAATACACTGGGTTTTGAAGGTTTTCCTTAAAAAAAAAAAAAAGGCAAATATATATTTTTTGATGGATTATACTATATAATGTTCATAATATTTTTTACATATTCAGTTAAATAAAAGATAGTGTTAAAATTGTTTTCAGTTGTTTCTTTTGCTTTTTTTCCAATGAAGTTAGTAGAAAATTTAAAATTACATTTGTGGTTGGCATTAAAATTCTATTGGACAATACTTATGTGGATCATATGGATTTTTAGTGTACAGATTCTCTTTAAACATTGAAAAGATAATAAGTCATATTTTACATTTGTCCATTTTGCTGGATGATTTTCCTCACTACCCTGAAGTTTGCTTCTTAATCAGTACAAGGGCTGTGGTGGTAGGCCTGTTGGGTGTCACCTCTTGGAAGGGTTTTGAGACATAGTACCCCTTAGGTGTGCATATTTGGTATGTGCTCAGGAGGATTTGATGAACTTCTCTCTCCTCCAGGAAGCGGCAGGGAAACTTTAAAGGACAGGTTTTTGCCTGTGGGTAAAATATCTTATTTTGTAGGGAATAAAACACCTTGTTTTGCATACTACAAGAAAGATTGCATCTTTAATGAAAATGACAGGAGTTCCTCAGATCACCAGTGAAGGATGAGAGACTCACTTTGGGACAATTCATATCCTCATTCCTATTCAGGATTTTCTTCTCTGCTATAGGTCATTCAAGTGATTACCTGCCTCGATGGCCAATTAGGCTGCAAGAGCTATGCTGTAATCTCTGTGTATTACTTGACATTGAATTTGGCTGTAAGTAACAGTAAAACCCTACAAATAGGGGCTTTAAAAAGATAGAAGCTTACTTTACCTCTCTCCTCTATGAAACGTGGTGGTATGGATGGCCTCATATCGCCCCATATAGCCCCAAAGTTGGTGTGGCAGCTTTGTTCCACTGTGTCCTGAGGGACCTAAGCTCCTACTTTGGCCCTCCCTAGGGTGGCGTCTCTCTCATGCTCCCAGATGACATCCTCCACATTCTAGCAGGTGAAGGAACAAAAGAAAAGAAGGGCTGACTTTGTGTAATAGCTATTTCCTAAAGTTTCAGAAGCTGCCACACCACAATTGTACTTACATTTTATTGGCCAGACTTTAGTCTGAGTGGCCATATGCTGAGCTAAAATTTCCTGGCTGTGAAAGAAAGGCAGAATGGATATTGTGAGACAATTAGTCGTCTTTCCACAGTTCGTTGTTGTACATTATAGGCATTACTTTAATACATACTACATATTATATTACTTTAGAGCTCTGCAAGATGGTTACTTCACCTAGCTCTGTGTAGAAAAGCCGGAAAGCCTGCTTCATGCTTGGCCCTGATCCTTAAGAAAAGCCAGCTCTATTTCTGGAGAATAGCTGTCATATGTGATAACATAATAATAATAACATTTTACATTTGGGGAGGGAAAGAACTATTAACCTGTAACCTAATTTTGTGCACTTGGGATACTGGGATGTTGACGCTAACAGTCAGGTAGGGTCTGCCTTGTCCCTATTAATATTTAGAGGGGGTCCTTTACCATGGGAATGAATGAATAAGCCAGAAGGATTTGCTGAACCTGCGTGAACCCACCCTTTAGAATGAGAAATAAATATATTTGGCACGGTTACTGGCTTAAGCCTAGGATAGACAGGCTTTGACACATCTATGGGACTGATGGGACCAGAATGCCAAATGTCTTCTGTTTGCAGGGAGATTTAAGGGTCTGAGAAAAGAGTTCAGAATACATGTGTGTCCATCCCTGCTGTCAGTGCATTGTTCTGTGTTCCCCAACCAGGAGCACTGTGTAGCCTCTGGGAAGGAAATCCATGGCAGAGGTCACCAAGTTTCCATTGGAACCTTCTTTTTTGCTTGTATTTGACTTACCTGGGGCAGTGGCTTTCTGTATACTCTCAGTTTCCCATAATTCCGCAAGCAACTCCAATATTTGAACTCCCTTTTCCATGGGAGTAAATCCTGGAGTTTCCTTTCTCCAGCTTCTTCAAAAGGACTCTAAACTCTTTTTCCTGAGCACTTTGTTGAGAGATCAGCTTTTCCTTTCCCACTTGCCAAGATTATTTTCTTTTCATAAATTATTGCATTAAGGCTTCGAAGAAAAAGCCGTTCGTTTAATGTTAGATAAAGCATATTTATAGCTCCTTTAAAAGGTCCCCAGTTTAACAAATTTGTGTTATTTCACAAGCTTCACACGCATTTTCCCAGATATTTATTGTAGTATATGTCGAGAAATCACGTGGAATTTTGAGCCAGACTAATTTCGGTTTGAATATGCTACAGTTTTACTAGCTTTGCCACCTTTACTAGCTGGGTGGCCTTGGTCAAGTCACTGAACTATCCTTAGTCCTAGCTGTGAAGTCATTTCCTTGGTATTCATCCTGCAGGGTTATGTGAAGATGCAAAGGACCTATGTAAAGCACTTAACATAATGCCTGGCGTTCACTAGAAGCTCAGTAAGCTCAATTGTTATTCTCCTATGCAAGCAGATTCCACTCTACATAATTTTGCAGACTTTTCCCCCTCAGTTTATACACTGCGATATTCCAAAAAGATATTATTTATTGTGAGTTAAAAGCTTTTCCTCTCTTTCTTTTTCCTTCTTTTCACCGTTCTGCCTTCCTTTTTTATTTCTCTTTCTCCGCTCTTCTCTTCCTTTTTTGTTTTTCACTTCTGCTGTCTCATTCCAGATGGAAGATCCTTTTGTTAATGTTGCCTCAGTGGTTCGGTATTTTCCTTATCACAGCATTCCTTTGGTATTACAGACTAGGTCTCCATAACCGGATTTCAAAGACTAAGAATGTCAAATCATCCGTTGATTTTATTCAGCTGTAATTGTGAGTTTATACTTTATAACTTCATGGTGTAGGGGTTAAGCTGAGTGAAGCCAGGCTTGGATTTTCTCCTGGTATTGACGAAAAGATCAGCTCCTGAGCCTTTAGTACTCTCTTGCTTCTTGTTTCTTTGCCTTGGGGGTTGGGGAAGCAACTAGCAAGTCAAGGCGATGGTTGGAGCTGGGTAGGTGTAAAGAGCGAGAACCCAGGCTCTGCTGAGTCCTGTTGCTAGGCAACAGCATACAGAGAGCAGACACTCGCACATGCCTGCTAGCATCCTGTTGTCTTAGCAACAGGACGTTTGGGTGGAGGACTGGAGGAGGAGGGAAACTGGGTTCAAATTATGCAAAGTTTCCTAGATCCTCGGGGTACCCCCGGGCCTGAACCCCACGTATTCATTGTCTTAATCTTCCCACATTGACTGGAGCTGAGGTTTCATGTTTTTTGTGTTTTTTTTTTTTTCTTTAGTTCATCACCCAACATTTGTACAAGGTCTTTTCTCAGAGCTCTACATTACCCAAATCACACAGCAGCTCATTAGAGCCCATCCACTTCCAAGTCCTCTTGTGCTCCGCATGGCAGGGCCTATTCTATGGAATTTTAAAATGATCCCTTGCTCTAAGTACAGCCCTGTGGGATGGAAATTAAATATTCACTTGTGTGGAAATTTAAATTCTACTTGTTTGGTATGTGAAATGTTGCTAAGTCATTATCCTTAGATCCAAATACTGTCACTTGTGAACTTCGCATTCAGTTAACAAAGAGTAAGGACAGGATCAGAGGACAGGACGGCTTCCCTTCTCCTGTTGAACTCTGTGATATTCAGGAACAGTTGCATTTTGTCTTGTCTGTTTACCCATCAGTACTTCACACATGACCACATTCCCCTAAGTGGTGGGGCCATGTTTTCCTCATCTCTGTGCTCTATCTCTAGGGTTTCATCCATGCCATGGGTCCTGGCATGTGCTAAGGGAATTTATTCTGTGAGGGATCTGGGAGCCCATACAATTTGATACCATGAGGGAAAATACTTTGAATCTGTACAGGGTATTGTATAAATATTGGTTACCATGATTGCATGCCTGGCTCTAATCCTGTGTTCTTTGGTTCCCAAGTCCACCTCCTGCCTTTGGACCCCTGTGTTATGACTAGGTCGTTTGTTTTCCCAAATCTCATGTCCCGTTTTGAAGATCCATCATGCCCTGTTTTTTGGTGGCTAAGACTTCAGCTTTTCCTATCTTCTGTAGAGGCCCTGTAAACCAGCCCTTGGCCGAGATTCTGCCTTCAGTTTTCAGATTTTCCCAATGCCGCCTGTTGGCTCTTCCACATTTTGCACAGTTTTGTCACACTGTCCCGTATGTATTTGTAATCACAGGACTCTTTGGGGCTATTTGCTTGTCTCGGCTCCCACCTGTTGTCTGTTACTGCATCTTCTGTGGATGCTGGGCACCCACCTGGGGAGGTATTCGTTTTAGATCTTTTTCCACCGTAGCTAATCCTTTCGTTTTGGGATGTATCTGGTCATCTTCTTTTGCATGATGATAGCAACTGTCCCTAACACCTGTCCGCTTACCCTCCTTCTCAACAGAGGAGGTCATATGATCAAAATAAAACTTTTCAACAATGTAGTCTAGTTGAGAACTCAGTTATTTCCTGCCTTATGCTATTGTTTAATTTTTTTCATTACAAACATATATGGCATTAGGGGTAGAAAAAAACACCAATGTTTTAAAAACCCTATTCAATATCTAGCATAGGGGTAAGCGCATAGTATTCAACTAAGAGCTGGTTTTTGAATTAAATTGAATGTAGGTTTTAATATTGACCAGTGAGCTAGAACTTTCTCTTACTAAGATGTTGATTTTCTTCCAGTGTGGAAGTTGCCAGCATATGGGCCAGTATCTCAATGAAATGATTTGGAACCTAAATAGCAGAGAAGAGACTCATTCTCTTTAAGTGGTGTGTTCCCTTTATACCAGCTTTACATTTTGGTTCTATATGCCCTGAACTGGTGTGCATCTTTGTAATGGAAACTACTGATATTCTAGTGCAAACATGCCTGACTGATTGTGTCAAATAGCCTTAATGGGGGCCTTACCATAAATAGCTGTGTGTAAGGTAAGATATAAGACAGTGTGTCTGGATTTAGTGATCCTGGCAGGTTGGAGATCCAGTAGCCCATTCAAGGGAAAATTCCATTTAGAACAATTCCAAAATTGTATAAACTGTAATCAAATCAAGCTAAACAGTAATGATCTTCTGAGTCAACTTTATAAAATATATACCAATACATCTTGTCAGTATATGTGTGTGTATATATATATATATATATATATATATATATATGTATTTTAAGTATATGTATATACTTCATATATATGTTTATTTCTTTGTTAGACTTGATCAAGAGAAAGACCTGTATCTGCCAGTAAACCACTGACCCACTGATAATTGAAAGCCTTAAAAAGGGAAGGCAGCTATGCTCACCACTATACCACCAACGCTGAAAGCCTTAAAAAGGGAAAGGGAACTGGCCACAGGCTCGGTCAGGTATTCTTATCCCTCTGTCCTGACCTCCTCTAACAGTTTCCTTATCTAGTAGGATAGATTCTCACTGTTTTTCTGAATCCTTCTTCAGATGGTCCAGCAGGTACTCTCCTTCCTGTTTACAGAGAGACATGAGCTCATGGGTGAGGGCACGGCTTGCATAGTATCCTTGATCAGACCTTCCAAAGGTGGCGTATGGGGTGGGGTAAGCCTGAGTTGGAGCAAGGTGGAGACATAGGTCTTGTTTAAGCAAGAATGGTGGAGTCTGGGGAGGAGTAGAGAGAGGGAATTTTTCCTACCCTAACATTGTTCTACATTGTCCCTTCTGGAGGACTCTGTTTCACAGAAGAATGCTTGAAAGAAGTAGGCAGAACAGCTTTCTAATATTGTTGATCTATTGAAATAAAACAAGGCTCTTTCTCCCCTGGGTGCTCAGGTACCTATAAAGCTGATATCTTCAAGGAATTTGACTGGACAAGCTGGAATCTGTCCTGTTGTGAAAGGTCTGTTCTGCCCATTCAGGGTAACCTGTGGCTCAGGGTGACAGCTACTACCTGCAGATCACCACCGTGTTTTCATTGAAGAAAGTACCCTACATGACCTCAAGATCCAGCTTTTTGAATGATGAAGAAAATTCAAGCCACGGCCATCATTAAAATCTCCTTTCTGTCATTGAAATATGATTTGATAAGATTTCTGTGATTCTTCTCATGAATAGCTATAAAAAAAGCCAGGGCTGTCTCTTTGTTTGTTTTTCAAGAAACTAAGATTCCTCAGAGTTGTAAGGAGGAATTAGAGAGGAATGCCAGGGCACTCCAGAGAGTCCTCTAGAATGATGGAGAACTGCATTCCACGTCCCTAACTTGGGAGCAGTTGTACCTTCGCAGCATAACAACAGAGACCTTTCCAGAGCATGGTGTTGCTGGAGTCCTAGTGGGGCGTCCTTAAATCCCCTGCTTCCTCACTTCTGCTGCTGCGCAGGGCTCTGGCAATGCAGACAGGGCTCCGCAACACTCACATCCAGAATAGGGCTCTCGGGTGCCCTTGCTGGGGTAGTGCTGTCGTAAATACTCCACTTCGTGAACTGAAGATCCTGGAGGATGCCGGTGTCTTCCAAACTCAGATTTTATATTTGGCCTCACATGCTGCTCTTCTTATGCTGCATGTAGGGCACGAAACAGCTGCTGTGTGGGATCAGGATCCCCCACAATAAGAATGACCCTGCCTTCTTGGAAATGTCTCTGTGTACCTAGTGATACGCCATGACTTGTTCTCAGCTCAGGACCTGGGAAATGTGACCTTCTTGCTGCTTGTCACAGTACATCCCACTGGCTGCAGTCTGTGTGGGGATCACTGTCAGCTGTGCCGTGGCTCTCTCCCGATTCTGTATGAAAAAATCACCAGTTCATTCATCGCTCATCAATCATTTCCCTCAGTGACTCATCATCCGAAAGTTTCATTCCTCAGTCCCCCTTTCTGAGGCTGGTAAATAGCATGTCATTCCAGCAAAAGGCAGAGGGGGCGGCAGCCCATCTGGACCCTCAAGTTTGATTTCATGTTTATGAAACAGCTTAAATGTCAGTTTGAGTGAAAAACGACACCTTCTCTAGCTTCTCCCATTAGTGCCTGTGGCTGCCGCTGAGTGCTTCTTTCTTACTTGCTTACTTTCTTTTCTTTCCTTCTTTCTCTCTCTCTTTTTAAGGCTGCTCTTGGCTTCTCTACTTGGTTTCTCCAAGGCAGTAATGGAAAGAGGATGGATGAATGGACAGATGTCTGAGACAACGATTAGATATCCACACCAGAAAGGAGAAAGAAGTTGGGAAAACAAAACAAAGATCAAATAGAAGAAATATTTTGGTTTTGTAGGAAGTTTTGATAAGTGGTGAGGATCTTGAGACATTCTTGTGTTATTTGTGTTCCATACTTTAGGTTGAAAAAAGTAAACATAAAAATTTGGAAAATAAGGATTTAGAGAATAAATCATCTGTAATTTCACTACTCTAACAATTGTAATGATCATTTGGGTGGGGTGAGCCTGGGGGTGTATTTCTTCCAATTCTTTTTTTATGTACATGTGGTTTTGTAAAGTTCAAATAAAGTGTGCATATAAGGGACCTGGGACTCTGCAATAGCTCAGGACTTTAGGAAAATCTTCCTTTGGGCCCAAGGAAGGCTGCCTGGGAAAAAGGCAAGCAAGGTCTTGGGTGAAGGCCTTCAGTGAAGTTTCTACGTGGCCCCCTGGCATTTGAGACAGTCTCATTAATGAGGGATTTTCCTCTTACTGGAAGGGTGGGAAGATTGTGCAGCTTTGAAAATTCACCTAGTCATAATGCATATGGATTTGCATATCCCGATGCACACCTCCTCTATGGGGTCTTTGTGCTCCCAGGACACACTAACAGAACTGGAATGAGAGGGCTCAGCGTCTGGAGGCTCCGCAGATTCTGAGTTCCATCAGGATGAGTGAACTGCCTTTCTTCAGCCATCCACTGGGGGGAAGACTCAACAGGCAACAGAAATACTATTTTTCCTACAAGCACTTTGAGAAATAGAAAAAAAGGTCAGCTGCCTTAATGAGAGGTTTTACAAACTTTCTAGTGGAAGGCCGAATAGAACAGCAATGCTAAGAAGTAGGTGGAGAACAGAGGTGGCCGTAGGTCTGGCAGTGGGCCTGAAAGGGATCCCTCCACATGGTCAAAGTGACTATAGCCATCCTCAGATGTCTCCTGATGGTAGCCTCTGGCATTGCCAGACAGTAGATATTTGCTCCAAAAGGTAGTGGGAAATCCCTCTCTGCATGACTGCCTGATGGGCACATCACAGGCCCCCGAAGACTTGCTAACTCCATTGCACAAGATAACTGTCCCGGGAAGAAATAGTGCCCGAGGTGTGGGCAGATCCAGGGAGAGAGGCTGTGTCACAAATGGTAGGGACAGTGGTAAATTGTGGTTTTGAGTTGGCTTTGTTCAGAGTGGAGCTGTTTGGGTGGGAGGAAAGCGAGATGCTTCGCCATCTTTGTGACATGGGACTGTCTTTGTCTTCTCTAGAAGGTGGTTACCATTGTCTTGCTGGGGGTGGGATAAGTAGAAAGGACAGACTTCACCTCAGTCCACGTGTGGTTAGTAAGATCCTTCAATACTGGAACTTTTAGAATTGTTAATAAGTCCCTTTTTATTAGGACTTGAATATATTCCAAACTAATGAAAGTAACTAGAGGGAAAGATGATGCTTTTCTTTATAATCTCTGCTTGTTCTTCCAGATTTTCTTAAACTCTTTTACTTTGCTTAGAAGTTATTTAAGCACTGGGTTTTTTTTTTTTCATTAAAATTATATTTAAATATTTGCCCATTGCTACCTAATCCTAGTCATTAATTTTAATACCTGTAATTAAAAAATTATTTTATGGATGTGCCTTATTTTATTTAAGTATTTCCCAATGGCAGGTCCCTTTTGTTACTTAAATTTTTGCTCTTATAAATTATGCTCAGTGAATATCTCATCATGTGCCCCCTCCTTCTACCCCTAGTTTTGGGTCTTTTTGAGGAGCTCTATTTCTAGAATTGGAATATTGGTTCAAAGGGTATAAATATTCTTGACCTCTTGATATATATGAGATGAAGGAGCCAAAAATCTTCATAGGACTAGTATTTTATTGAGGATCTTTACATAAAGGAGCCAGAAAAGATAAACACGGAAAGTAAAATTAGGATCAAGCTTCAGAATTCTGACAATTCTTTCTTTAATTTAAAAAAACAAAACAAAACAAAACAACATGTTGGCCTACAACTTCTACTTCTGTGTGAACCCAGGAAGAAAATTGGCTTTTGGAAGTTTCATGGTGGTGATTAAAAAAACAACATTGTTAAAGCCAGTATTTTGCTAGGGCAAGGCCTGAAAAAGGAAGAGACAAAGAGAGGGTGCTCCTGGCTTATGAGGCCCTAGGAAAAGCAGAAAGTAGAAAATAGCAGTATCAGTGGGAGAGAGAAAACTATACCCCCTGCCCCGCCTGGAACACATTGAGGTGCAGTCCTCAGGAGCAGACAGCGTAAGGCACAAGTGGTAAAGGAAAAACCAAGCCGAAGCAAAGTCTTAGTGGGGCACACCCAATAAAAAGGAGGTTCAGTTGGAGCACCTGGGTGGCTCAGTCCATTAAGCAACTGACTCTTGGTTGTAGCTCAGGGTTGTGAGGCCGATTCCCACGTGTAGCCCCAGGTTCAGCCTGGCGTCTGCCCCGCATCCAGCTCCTGGTCCAGTACAAGGCTCAGCGTGGATCCTGCTTAAGATTCTCTCTCCCCCTCTCTCACTCTCCCTCTGTCTGCTCATGCGCATGTGTGCCTGTACTCTCTCTCTCTCTCTCTCTCTCAAATAAGTAAATCTTCTTTAAAAAAAAAAAAAAGGAATCAAGTTAACCTAGCATCAAACTCTCTGGAGTAATTCAGAGATTTGGGTATTCTGATTGATTTTTTAAGGAAGTGAATAGGCAACTTATAGCATTATTTTTAATGATTATAATAGAAAGTATAGAAATATATAGGGAAGAAGAATAGAAATATTGCAGTTCTTACACTGGAAGTAATTGTTAGGATTTCTACTTATTTCCTCCTCAGTCGTGTGTGTGTGTGTGTATGTGTGTACTCACACAGAAACACATACACAAGTGAACTCATACTGTGTATAGAGTTCTATGGATTATTATACTATATAGATATACTAGAATGTGTTTAAACTCATTATATTGTTGGCATTTATGCTACTTTAAAAATCCTATTGTATCTAACAATAAGATGATACTTTTTTTTTTTTAAAGATTTATTTATTTGACAGAGAGAGATCACAAGTAGGCAGAGAGGCAGGCAGAGAAAGAGGAAGGGAAGCAGGCTCCCTGCTGAGCAGAGAGCCCGATGCAGGTCTCGATCCCAGGACCCTGAGATCATGACCCGAGCCAAAGGCAACGGCTTAACCCACTGAGCCACCCAGGCGCCCCTAAGATGATACTTTCAGATTGATTTTTAAAAATCTTTTGAACATTTTTTTCAGACTGCTTTCCCTAACTTGAAATTTTGGGGTCAAAGGATAAGGCAATATTTCTTAAATTAATTGATTCATTTTTAAAATTCAAGTATAATTGGCATACGATGTTATATTAGTTTCAGATGTGCAATATAATGATTCAGTCATTTGATCCAGTACTCAGGGCTCATCACAATGAGTGTATTATTAATCCAGGAGATGGGCAATTAAAAGCTCTGTCATATTTTGACTCACAGTAGTCTGAGCACATGGATCTTACCACACTCTTGCCAACAAAGGGTTTTGTTTTGTTTTCAAAATTTTCAAAGGGGATGGATACCAGTTCCCTCCCTACCCTCCACCTCTCTATACCAGCCTTGACTCTGAAGTTAATTTTTTTTTAAAGATAAAAGAAAAAAGTTTGAGGAAAGCCAGTGTTAGAAAAAAGATAGTTATAGCAAGAATATGCACTGAAATAGGGCTGAAAAGTAGATTAAAAAACTCAGAAGAGGTTGATTTCCTCAATACTTTAAATTATTAAGAAGCTTCAAGTGACAATAAAGAAAAGGAGCTCTCGAGACCTATTCATCTTGTTATATTATGAGAGAGAGAGAGAGAGAGCTTGAAGAGTCAACTTTGATCTAAAAAGGAATACTGCTTCAGATCCATTTTGGAAATGGATGGGATATAAACCACAGAAAATATCAATAAGTAATTATTCTTGTATTTTATGTAAACTCAGAATCTTATGGCTGGCTTACATTTTTTTTTAGCTAACATTTTTATTAGGAGGTCCAAATATATAAAATTCAGCCATCACAGTTTTGAGTATGACTGCAATTATATTTAAATGTGATCTGTTTTTACCAGATGTGATCTGATTTTACCATTCAAAGTTAAGCCTTTTATTTTCATTTTATTGTTTTTATTTGTAAGTCTGATACAAAAGGAGTGCTTTTTTCCAAAATTGGCTGACTTTGTCATCTATTGATGATAGATCATTTTATAGACTTGTTGGAGAAACAGTTCTCCAAGACTTTGATGTCTCCTCTCTCTCTGTCTCTCTCTCATACGCGCGCACACACACACACACACACACACACACACACATACACTCACACACAGGCACTTTCTCAAAGCAACTAAGTAAGCATAATAGAACTAGGATTGCTAACTTGGGTCCCTTCCTACTTTTCCTAATTGTTCTGAATCACCTTGGTCTCACCCTTAGACTTTGGTTACAATTTTCATTTTACATTTATGCAGTTGAACCTTATCATCACATATCTCTTTGGACCACCATATGGCTCTCCGTCTTTAGGCTAAATTTGTCTTCAGAAAGCCTCTGGCTTCCTTCTGCTGCCTTAGGGCTAGGGTTCTACGCCATTCAAAAGTAAGATGCCAAGTTGCTGATTACTAATTTTTCTGTCCTGTGGTGAATGCATGTCAGCTGTTCAGAGCAGGGATGGTGCAGCAAGGCTTTCCAACCTGTTAAAAAAATACCCTCTCTTACATTCCACTAATGACAGATTCATTTAAGCTAGTGGTTCTCAATCTTGTTCAGTTGGCAAAACACCTAAAAGAAGTAGTGTTCTGAGAAGAACTCCATGAAATATTTATATACTTAATACCATTTACAAACTAAGACCACTTAACCAGCAGAAAATATGACTGTATTGTGTGCTTCACTATGAAGTCATTTCCATAATTGTACATACCAATCAACTGGGGATGATTCTAACTTTTTCTGCTAATAGTAATGTAGAACTTAATCATCTTGTCATTTGCTAGGACTCACCAACAGCCAACTATAGCACTTATGAAAGATTTAAGAAAATCTTTGGTTTTTCCAGTGGGACAGAATTTTAAATTGAGAAAATTGTATTCATTGAAATGTCCTTTAAAACTGCCATTATTTGATTTTAGCAACAGAAATTCTCAAACTAGCTTTGCTATGAAGGCTACTAATTTGTTCTATTAATCTCTTCTTTCAAAATGTAAAAATTCCCTGAGAGGTTAAGCTGGGCTCTAGTAACATCTTAGTGTGAATTACTTTAATCAGATAATCACCTAATGTTTAACCAGTATCAGTTGCCCTGTTATCTATGCTTTGCTCTTAGTCTAGAATTGTGATTTTTAAACTTAAAAATTCTGGCTGCAGATTCCTTAGCTTTAATTATATAAATGCTTTGCTTTTCTGGCCTTTTGAGCTTACAATCTCAGGGTCATCTTGAAATCTTCCACTCTTTCACCTTTATCTGTTTTGATTACTTGTGTGCTTTATAACAAATTGTTCCAACACTTAATAACTTAAAGCAATACTAATAATGTATTTTATTCATAAACCTGAAATTTGGTTAGGGTTTTGGAGGGGAAAGCACATCTCTGCTCCATGCAGAGTCCTGTGGGGCTGGGGTATTTGCTTCTGAGGTGGCTCACTCCTACTTGGGAAGTCAGTGCAGGCTGGGGGCGGGGACGGGGGCAGCGGTGTGCTGGAGCCAACTTGTATTGGTGTGCAAAGCCACTTGTGTGCATCTCCTCCCCAAATCCATTTTCAGTGGCATCATTTTGTACTTCAAAATCAGCCCTAGTGGCAATATTTACACCATGGAAGTTGGCACTAGTAATACTACAAATCAGAGCTCCCACCCACTTCCCAGGAAGTTGATGGTTCAGTATTTAACACAATGTCACTAGCTGAGATCTCACCAAGGGTTGAGGACCAGGTCTCAGAATCTGTCCTGTGGGCCTTCCCCCATGGCCTTGGCTTCCTCACAGCGTGCTGACTGGGTTCCAAGGACAAGCGTCCGAGAGAGGGAGCGTTAGGTGGAAGGCCTATTACCTTTTGTGACCTCACCTCTGGAGTCATAGAGCACCACTTCTGTTGTAGTCTGTTATCTCTTATAACCAAGACCTTTCTGGTTTCAAGGTGCAGGGACACAGACTGGGCCTCTTCATGGGAGAATGGCAAATTATAGATGGTTGTGTGGAACCAAAAATACCGTTGTAACCATTTTTGGAAAATGCAGTCTACCACACCATTATACCCAGTCAGGGAGGCTTGTATCCTTTTGCTTCCTCTGCCTTGTAGTTATAAGGATAATTTGTATAAGTGAAGAAAGGGCATGAGATCATAAAAATTGGGATGAGCTGTATGAGCAAGACTGGGAAGACGGCAAAGGACAAAATGTACTCAGTAGCAGGGGAAAGGTTGCCCTGTTTGGAGTAATAAGTTTGTCTTGGTGAGTATGGCATTCTGAAGTTAGGTTAACAGGTTATAGCAAAATTTGAGGTGACCTCTTTATCAGCTTTCTATTGCTTTGTAATAAGTTACCACCAACTTAGAGGTTTAGAACAGTGCACATTAAGACATAGCTTTATTTCTATTTTATTAAACTCTTCCTCATAGTTTCTATTGGTCAAGGTTCAGCATGTTTTAGCCAGGTCCTCTGTTCAGGCTCTCAATGAGTGTGAAAGCAAAGTCCTTATCTTGAGTCAGTGATCTGTGTCCAGGTTCCCCCAGGCTGCGGGCAGAATTTCTTTCTTTGTGGTTGTAGGACTAAGGTCCCCATTGTCTTGCTGCTGTTGACTGGGGGCTGGTCTTATCTCCATGAGGTTGCTCTTAGGTCCTTGGAGAGGTTTCACATCTCTCCCCATCTCCAGAGCGGGGAATCTTCTTCAAGTTGGATCACCCTGACTTCCCCTTCTGAGACCAGCTGGAGGAACCTCCCTGCTCTGCTTTTAAAGTCTCATGTGATTGGGTCTCCTTTTTTAAAAAATCGGTTGTGCCGTCTAACATAACCCAGTGATGGAGAGATATCCATCAAGCTCACAGTCCTGAAGACTATTTGAGGAGAGGAGAAGGGAAATCTGAGGGGTCATTTTAGAATTGTGTCTACCACAGCCTAGACAGACTGGAGATCCCATTAATACTGTATGTTAATGAAACTTGTCCAGCAGCGTGCCTGCCTGGTGGTTTTGGGTGTGTCATTTAAATTATCCAAGGCTCAGTTTTTACATTCAGAAAGAAAATATAACAATATTGCTAATTTCTCTATCCTACAGAGCTCTCATGAAGCACAAGTGGGATAAGGAATGCAAAGGTGTTTTGAAAAACTTAGTGCTCTGTTGCTTTTGTGTTGAAGAGTCTCCATTTGCCATAATCCTACTCTTTCATCAAGTCTCGGTTCAGATTTCATATACTCCAGCTTTCCTGTTCCATCTAACAATGGCACCATCCCCGATCTCTACCGACAGTTTCTCTGTTTGCCTTTTTTGGTGCTGTTTGTATATTTTCAATGCAATGTACTTATTTATGCACATGTCTTATTTCCCTTTTGGCATGTGAGCTCTTTGAGGGCCTTTGCACTGCTCACAGAACCTATAAAAAACCCTAGCCAGCCAAATGCCTCCCCCATGGTTGAAGCTCCTTAAATATTTGGTTGAAGAACAAATGAAGATTAAGTTGCTGGGATAGCCAATAGCATCAGAATGTTTATTAAATAAAAGAGCCAACTAAGCTATGGCTCACATTTTTGTTCCTGTATTTCCAGCATTGCTGATAGCTAACTGAACTCTCCTGTAATAAATGTCTTAGCTCTGTAGAAACAGGAGCTTTGGCCAAACACGTTTTGTTAGATGGCTGCCAGAAACTGTGAGGTCTGGGAGGGCAGCCGCCATGCTTCTCTCTAGTCTTGGTACTGTGTCTGCCTGTTGGAGCCAAAGAAACGTTGGGTGAATGACTGAATGAATGAATGAGTGAATGAATAAATGAATGAATGAGTGACTGAGTGAATATTGGCTCTGGTATGGCCTTAATGGAAAAATACTGGTTCTGCTATGGCTCACTGATCCAGTTCTATCGCCTCACCTGCCTTGTGTAGTTCCTGGTCACCGAGGTAAATAGAGACTGGAACCCATATATGACAGTGTTCAGCAGGGTGTACAGTCCTGGCAAGGTGGCTAACGATGTGTCTATATTTTGACCTTTAAGGATCAAAAAACCTACTTGTGGGGGGAGTGCCAGTAAACCCAGAACTGTCCCAATTTTTGAATGCTGAGGTGCTCTTCCTCCATGGGAACTCAGAGCCCTGGCAGTCAGCAACCCCAGACAGCTTTCCCTGGCAAGCTCACCTCCCACAGACTCAGGGCTGGCTTTTTGTCCAGGGCAATCTGGATAAAATTGCCACAAAGAGACAGTGTCAGAAAGGAAACTTAAAAAAAAAAAAAATCACTGTTCTGCATTGTCTGTAATAAAGTGTAAATCGAGCAAAGGTGGTGGTGAATTGATAAAAATAGCGGGGTTATTATGCTCCTCTCTAATGCATTTAATGTAACAATAGATTATTCCATTGTCATTAAATGAAGGGAAAGTAGGAGGATCTAATTCTATCTCTAGATTCCTTAATAAGTACTTCATTGTCAGTAAAATCATTTACATTGTTCAGTCTCCAAATAAAAGAGAGGATGTACAGTGACACGTACGTTCGGCAGGGAACCGGGAGCTGTGAAGACGCGTTAGACCCTGTTGCCGAGTTAAACTGCATCCAGGAAGGAGGTTGGTGATGAACTGCCATTTGTTCTGAAATGAAGTGCTTCACTGTGGCGGAATCAGGGAGGTAGTGTTTTGGTGAGATGGAATTGACAAATGCTTCACTTTATCCACCTCCTCACACCCCCATGAACGTGTGATTTTGTGGCAGCATTTGGAGATGAGATTTTCTACTGTATAGGCTTCTTGTCAGGATGAATGAAGACCCTGTGTTGGGGAGGCTGCATTAGCGGCTGTGGCCTGTAGGCGGAGCTTTCGCTCCAGCTTGAATCACCCTCCAGGTTCAGGATGAGCTGCTTTCCCGGCTGATGTCTGCTCTAGCCAGGGCAGAGTGCAGGCCCGTGGAACCTCTGCACTCAGGAACCCCTAATGGAAGAGCCTGACACAGATCTCCTCATGCCAAATCCACAAATCCTCACTATTTGCTAATCAGCCATTAATGTTCTATTGATAGGCAAGGCCAAAGCAGACTCACAGCATGGGTTCATAGATTTACTCAAGTATGTGACCTGAAAAACAGATTTTGTTCCCCTTCTTTCTTCCTTTGTTGCTTCGTTTTTCCATTTTTCCTTTTCCTTCCTTGAAGTCCTTAGAAATTTCAAGCTTAGGGAATTTTTTCCTATGATACATTTTTTACTTCTTTTGTATGAAAATACATTTAAGAAAGGATATCCTATTGCAGTATAGAATAACTAACAGTAAGTAGAAGGCAAAATCCTGTATAAAGAGTACATTGCTACAAATTTAAACACTAAGCAATTAATAGATTCTGTAGTGCTATCTTCATTCTGAAGGAATTATTACATTTTGAAAACATAAGAAAAATGTCTGCATAAAGAATTACTCATTTCAACAATTCCTTTTCTTCCAAGTGGAATAATAAGCCAATGTGTATATGGTACAAAAACAGGCAATGGTATATGAACTTGCTATGAGCAAAGGAAATAAGCAACATAAAAGAAACCTAAAACCAGAAAACAGGTTTGGCATTCTAATAATAAGAAAATTTGAATGCAAATAAATCAGCCTTTAACCTTTCATTTCTACTAAAAAATTATAGTAACATTTAAACAAGCTTGGGGATTTTTAAAAAAATTATCAGGGGCCACAGGTTTGTTGAGGGATGAAAGGGAGAAATCATTTGAGAGCCACGTAAATTTAATATCTTATTTTTAAAAGATAATGATAATATACACACATATGCACATATACTATAGTGCTTGAAAATATTAACTCCAATATTAATTCAGTGTGTTAGAATTCTGTGATATGATTACTGCTAGCCATCTGTAACTTTTAAAAATTAAATGGATTAAAATTAAATAAATTAAAAATTCACTTCTTTATTTGCATTAGCCTGATTTTTAAATGTTCAATAGCTATATGTCATTCATTAGTGGCTACTACATTGGCAAGTGTAGATATAAAACATTTTCATCATTACAGGAAGTTGTATTGTACAGCATTGGGACAGATAAAAAGAAAAACAGGGAATGAGAATAAAAAGAGGAAAAATGGAATAAGGAGGGGTGAGAATCAGACAGTGATGTAGGTCATTGGAGAGAAAGAGAATGAGAGAGATTTAGAGTCAGATAGACTCACACACACCATGAAAACCACAGGTAGACCAACATAGCTAGAGATTGTTATACTTAGACACAGAGTAAGAATTTCAGAAAGGCATTCTAATTTTATAGAGGATCTGGGATTCTACAGATAAAGGTTTTTAAAACATGTTGCATTTTGCAACTATAAGCAAGAGTATGTCTGTGATACTGTGGCTTGGTACTTTCCATGTTGTCCAGATGAAAATAAATTGAAAGTTTCTCTTGGCTCATAGATCACAGATAATCCACACCCAATCTATGCAGTGCCAGCCCAGTTTGCTGGAAAGTTAAAAAAAAAAAAAAAAAAAGTCTTTTTTAGGTTGTTATTTTGTATATATAAAATAAAATGATTAGTTTATTTGCATTGTACCAACAAGTTATTTTGGTGCCATTCAAAGAGTCATGGGGCTAGAAAGGTCTAATAGGATAGGTTTGAGTGTTAACTATATTTAGCCACTAATCTACCTTATACTGAAAACCTTAGGAATTTGGATTTTAATATCTTATGCTTTATAATAATTCTAACATCAATCGTTCTATTAAGTTATTCCTTTTATTTCTTTTTCTATAATATACATCTACTGCCTCTTGATCTTTTGCTTGGTGTCCATTGAGACAAAGGCAATTGTTTTTGTTGTTGTAGTCTGTATAATGCTTGTTTGAACTCTCAAAGACCCAATAGGGAATAATAACATTGAACATTGAAGGCTGGGCTTCCTTAGCTTTTCTTGTAATCTTTGCTGTACTCTAAGTACTATGACAGGTAAGGCCGACAAGTGTGGACCTTCTAACTTTTATGTCCAGTCGCAGTTTTATAGCCCTAGCAGTTTTATTGTATTTATTTTTTTTCCTGGCATGATTAGGCACTGAATAATTGGTTCATGATAACGCTCCCTCCTACCGCGATTCTGATATTTAAGTCAGAATGCAGGTTTATTAACTTGCAGTTGGAGAAAAACCTGGCCTGAGACTATGGGTTTGCTCAGAAAAACACATGACAGTTCAGAAGGTTCCTTGGTGAATATAGAATCAGAACTGGATGTCCTCAAGGGACAGTCCTGTCAAGCCTTGGTAGCTTGATGAATTGTCTCTTTCGTCCCAAGAGATGTTTCTGTCTGAAGAGCCAGAACATTTCCAGCCTGAGCACCCTCATGCCCGAGTGGAGCTGGGGAGAGATAGACCCTGCTTCTCAGCCCTCCTCTCTGATGACCACTGTCACTCGCCTTTCTTGTTGAATCGTCCTTCCCTTTCTCAGTAAGCATCTTTTTGTAACAGTTCACACTCGACAAGTGTACAGATCACTTCTAATTAATTACAGTTTAAGTTGGCTACCTCCTAGTGACATTTAGGGAAGCATTATAAACTAATTTGGTAGTACATCTCCAAATCAACTTGCGATCAATTTCTGCTGAGGCAGTGGTTTGTTTTTTGTTTATGTTTTTGTTTTTTGTTTTTTGACAGCTTTTCATCCATTCAGAATTTATTAATTACTATTCTTGCTAGGCATCAAGAGAAGCTTGTAGATTCTAAAGATGCATAAAATTTTCCTGATTTTGCATAGCTTACATTCCAGTTCAGAGGCAGATTCATAACAATAATGATGATGATTGTGACATTTTACTATTATTTCTTGAGTACCTACTGTAGTGTGCTTGACACTATCTCCGGCACTAGATAAACCTGATCTCATTTAGATTTCATAACAACCACTGGAAGAAGATATTATTTCTGTTTTATGCAGGAGAAAACCAAGACTCAGAGCAGTCAGGTACTTGCCCAAGGTCACATAGCTAGAAAGGGATAGCGTGGTCTTGGATCCCAGTTCTGGTGTCCACTCTCATGTTCATTTCACTGTATAACATGCCACCCACCAGCCTGTAGTCCTCCAACTGTGAACTCTGCCAACTGATAGTGCAAGGGGAGTGTGGTTCTGCTGGAGGATCTCTGTCCATACTCATGGAATAAGTAGATCATCTACATGGATCTGCTAAGGCTGAAAGCCCACTATACCCTCTCTGCACCTGTGGAGGGAGGAAGACACACTAGACTTGTGTTGTGAAATTCGGATGAAGACAGCTGGAGTGAACACATTGAAATTATGGGAAATGGCAGTTTTCACGGACATACCAGAAACATGTGATGGGTTAAGTGACTTTAGAAAGCATCTGTGGGGTCCTCAGAGGGACTGTATCTTTGTTGGGTGATAGAAGCAGTACTAGGCATGAGGTTGCCTGCCACTGATGTGTTCATCCTGGCTGACACCACCATGGACCCAGTTTTCTCATCTGAGTTGGGATAACTCTACCTTCTCCATTGTCCCATCGCCGGCAGATTTAATCTTTGAGACAAAGCAGTGGGAGTGGGCTTCCTGTCAAGCAACAGAGCTGAGTAATGAGGGGAGCTCTTAGCTGAGTGTAAAGCACATACCTTACCAGAGAAATCACTTATTTCCTCTGAGCCTCTATTTCCTCATCAGTAAATATTTTGGTGTTGCCTTTATCTCTTTGGTAGTGATTCTTCATTGCTGCTTCCAAAAAGGGAACACTTCCTGCCCTTCCCTTGTTTTTAACATTTTTTAATTTAAAAATTTTTTTTAAGATTCTTTTTATTTATAAGAGAGAGACATAGCTAGAGAGAGCATGAGCAGGCAGGAAGCGCAGGGGGAGAGGAAGAAGCAGACTCCCCGCTGAGCAGAGAGCCTGACTGCTCTCTGCTCAATCCCAGGAGCTTGGGATCATGACCTGAGCTGAAGGCAGATGCTTAACCAGCTGAGCCACCCAGGCACCCCTCCCTTGTTTTCTTCCAAGTGTCCTCTGCTATGCTGTCTAGTTCCTGCCTGCCTGTTGGCCATGTGCTGCCACAGTTGGGAAGTGAAGCACATGGATACGGGCTGCTGCTGCCGCCGCCTCCAGGACAAGATTCCACCATCTATAGGCAAGATTGGGAAGGAACCAGATGGATCTCTGCATTCTGTACTCTTCTACCTTCTACTTCAGGTCTGTGGAAACAGGGGAAGAAGGAGGGATTTATCATCTGCAGACACACCTGCCAGCCAGCACAGCTGGTGGCCCCTTGTCCTTGAGGAGCACATATATCCCCAACATACACACATGTAGGGACTGGAAACACCTCTTTCTTTCATTGTTCACTGGCATGACCAGTGCCCTGCACTTGACAGCATAGCATTGGTTCTGTCTCACCCTGTGCTCTGCTCTCTCACAAAAGAGAAACATAAACAATAGGGATTCAGGGATTCAACTGTGTTACCCCTTACCATGCTTAGTGAGAACTTGTTGAAAACCCAGATGGGTTTGTAGGTGGGGCCCAGGGTTTAGATTCAGGGAAACAGAAGTTCCAGTCCTCACTTCACCTTTTATTAGGTTTGAGCCCTCTGCCATTTACATTTACATGCCATTTACATCCTTTCTTCCCACCTTAACTTCTTTTCTGTCAAACGAAAATTGTATTAAATTTTTGTTTCGTCTCATCCTGGTGAAGCTAGAGTTAGTAGGTGGGAAAGCACATGGCATATTCTAACACACTTAACACAGGCAACATGGCAAATGAGAGAATGAGTAGTCCTCTGTTTCTGTTGACTAGGAACCAGTGCTGTAGGAAGGACACAAAAGAAGATTCGCTTTTCTTTTCCTGGGCATGAACTAATTTCGGGGTTGAAAATAAGGAAGGTCTATTTGAAAGAAATTTGTCTACCTTTGGGGTTCTCTGGGAGCTTACTAATTTTAATAATCCCTTACATTTGGGAGGGAGCAAAGTGGTTAAGAGCACGGACCTTGGCACCAGACATCCTATGTTCAAATCTTGGCTCCTGTGTGGCCTTTGGCAAGTCTTATGACTGTTCCATGCCTCATTTTCTCTAGTTGTAAAATATGAGAATTATAATAATAGCTCCTAATAGAGTAGTGGTAAGGATTAAGTGAGTTGATATGTGTAAATTACTTTGAAGGTGGCTTGGTACCTAGTAGTTTCTATTATTATAGTATTACGTCACTTGCACCTTTTCCAAAGATGTGTACATATTGCATTTCATGTGGTTCTCATCACAGCAACCTTGAGCAGTAGCAGCCACATTTTCTAGGTCAGGACATTGATTGCTCTAGTCACTTTCTCAAGCTCAAACAACTAATGAATGACAGTATGGTGGCATGCGTCCTGGGCTCCTTACAATATGCTTTGACTCTTGTTCCTTTAGATCCCGAAAGTGAGAAAAGGGCTGAGGATTCAAATGACAGTCAACCTGCTCTAACAGGTCATCATGACAGACTCATCGCTTCACTAAGAATTGAGGTTTTGGATTTGTGATTTGAATTTTAAGCAGACTTAGGGCTTTACTAAGTCATTAAATATAGGAACTTAACTTTTAAACGTGGCTTTCTTTTTAGCATTAAATGATGACATTGTCAACTTTTAAAGTAAAAAACAGTATTCTTTTCACCGTTTCAAGTTTGTACCCTACCTACTTCCATGATGCAAATTGCTATTGAAACACAGGACTCAGGGCACCTGGGTGGCTCAGTGGGTTAAAGCCTCTGCCTTCGGCTCAGGTCATGATCTCAAGGTCCTGGGATTGAGCCCCACATTGGGCTCTCTGCTCAGTGGAGAGCCTGCTTCCTCCTCTCTCTCTCTCTCTCTGCCGGCCTCTGCCTACATGTGATCTCTGTCTGTCAAATAAATAAATAAAATCTTTAAAAAAAAAAAAGAAACACAGGACTCAAAAAGACATTTAAAGATTAAGAGAAAAGTTCATCTGACTCTGGGTGAAGGAGCCTTCTTTTTTCTGTAGGAGCTAATCGGGGACAAATGTACATATTCATATGTAATTTTTATTTCACTCAAAGTGAAGATAGGTTTTTTAGGTCCCTCAGGGGAAATGTGTATTTTTATGACTTAGATTGCCTACATTATTGAGTATGAGAATGTCAGTGACATAAATGGCACTGAGTTTTAGCCCTTAGAATGTTAATTTTTGGACATAGCGAAGTTCATTCTAAAATTGACTAAAAGGTGGGAATTTGAACCCAGAAGGACTATCTGCACATGACTGAGGGGTGGAAGTCACTCAGTTTTCATTTAGATAAGATGTGAGAGGTGCGACCTTGTGAGGCAGCAGGGCCCAGCTGGTCGCTCTATGCGTCCCGCTCAAAGTTTCTTTTGTTTCCTAATGTGAGAGTAGAAGTTTGTGCATTATTTCACTTTCATTTTCTGACAAGAGAAAGTATATGCATTCACCTGAAGAGACCTTGTTATTATTCCGGAATCAAACCTAAGCAGACATTTATGGAATGAGAATTTATTTAAAGAACTTTGAGTAACACAGTGGACAGTATCTTCAATGACAGCCCGGTAAGAGACACTAAAACCCTTAAGCAGACAGTTCTTGTTTCAACTTTTTATAGAGGCAGAAGGCAGAATATTAAATCCTAACTTAGTGAAGGCTCTTTTGTTTTCTTTTTCAGAGAAGGTGAGGGGAGTGAGCTAAACTAGTACCTAGTAACTGTGTTTGCTGACAACTTACCTTGAGCTACAGTGGAACTTAGGGAATCTAGGTGGCAGTCTGTGGGGGCCTGATGAGTAACGTGGGTGAGTGAGCCTAGGTGGCTTAAAAGAAAAAAAATGTACTCCCTGATAGTTATGGAGGCAAGAAGATCATGATCAAGATGGTGGCAAGTTTGATTTCTGGTGATTGCTCTTCTCCTGACTTGTAGATAGCTGCCTCTTACCGTGTCCTCACGGGACCTTTCCTGAGATGCTCATGCAGAGAGAAAGAGGTCTTTGGTATCTCTTTCACTTCTTTAAGGACATTGATCCTCTTGGATTACGGCCCCACTTTCATGACCTCATTTAGCCTTAATTACTTCCCTAAATGCCCCCATCTCTTAATGATATCACATGAGGGGTTAGGGCTTCAACATATGAGTTTTAGGGAGATATGATTGAGTCAATTATTTTTTACATTCATAGAATATATTTAGAATGATAAACAAATATTAATAACATTAGGGATGAGGAACTGGAATCCACCAGAAGTGCATTCCTTCCTGGATAGTCCCTGGAGGAGCCACAATCACTTCTACATTGTCCGCGTTTGACAATCAGACTTGCCATCTCCCCTGGAGAGACCAGCCCTCTCCTTCACATGCAGTTGCTACAGTTCTACTCACTTGTACAGGCAATATTATTTTTCAAAAAGGAGTTTTGGATCTTTAAGTGCTGTGTAACTGCTTGCTTGAGACCCCAAAGTTCTGCCCCATATAACATGGAACATAAAAGAATACCAAACACTAAAAGGAATTGTGACTCACTGAATTAATCATCCAGATTCCATTTCATTTATCAATGAAGAAACACGGATATTTATGCAGCATATTAAATGTTCAGCTTGAGTCTCCCCCTCCGTGTAGGCAGAAAATTCATTTCTTGAATACAAGGAATTCCATTTTCCCTTCTCCCCATTCCTCCAACCCCTCCTTCCTTACATAGTCAAGCAAACAGCAGGGATGTTTATTACTGGCTTATGTATATCCTTTCTCTGGTTCATAGAATGGGAAATCCAACTGGGTAAGCAGCTTCTACTGCCATGGGGGTGGAGTGGAGGGGATGCTGGGGACAGCGACTATTACTGTACTGCATGCAAAATACTCTGAAACTCCTTCAGTTGCATTTCTCAAGATTTCATGCTAGCCAGGAAACTATTGATGACAATTGCTTATCCATCCACAAAGCTGGGTGGAGTTATGAAGAAGGATAGCTTTCCCAATGGCAGTGAAAATGATTTTTTTTTTTGACAAGTCTCAGCCAAGATAATTTGTTGCAATTTTAGCTGTTCCCTCTTTCTCTTCATCTTACTTATTTCTGCTCCCAGAGGTATCTTGCTGCTTCGCAAATGTTATTAAACATGGCAAGCACCACACTGGTCCTAGTTTTGAGTCTACCCTGTATAATCGGTTACTATAGGCATTTGAGAGGAGGCTAAGGGGTGTCGTTTATATAGACTCTGTCATAGACTGTACTGAGCACCAGGCGCAGCTCAAAGGGGAGTGCCTACTTGCTCTACAGCCAACACCACCACCATCCCGAGAAGCCGCCTCCTGATTCTCAGGGTCTAGATGGGCCCAATGAAAGTGAATAAGAACCTCCATTCTTAAATGAGAGTGAGTGTTTGGGTGACTTCTTCTACGGTCCTCACTCTAGAAGCTCATGACACCTCCTTCCCCTTCAGGAAGATGACAGCCTCCTGTCTCCCCCATCATATGCAGTCACGTTGAAGGTCTGCTTCCTCCCTCCTCCTCTACTCTCTAGAGTTCTCTTGGGCTCTCCCTGTTTCCAGCCAGGTTCCCATTCTCTTGGTTCCCATTGGTTTTGGTGGGGAGTGGAGATTTAGTTTGAACCAGTTCCACTTTGGGAACTGGGGGAGATTTAGTTTGAACCAGTTCCCCTTTGGGAACTGGGGGAAAACCAGTTCCACTTTGGGAACTGGGGGAAAACTGTTCTGATACCAGAACAATACCTATAGTTTAGCTTATTAGTATGTTAACTTCCTAGTTTTTAGTATGTTATTAGTATGTTAACTTCCACATTGTACTGTGGTTATGTGAAGTGCAAACGTCAGGAAGGACAGGGTATAAAACGTATGAGAACTCTCTTTACTATCACTGGAACTCTTTTCAGGTCAAATGTGTTCTTAAAAGATTTTGGGGGCACATGGGTGACTCAGTTGGTTAAGTGTCAGCTTTCAGCCCAGGTCATGATCTCAGGGTCCATTGTCCAATTCACATATCAGGCTTCCTGCTCAACAGGGAGTCTGCTTCTCACTCTCCCTCTGCCCCAGTCATGCTCGCTCACTCTTTCTCTCTCTCTCTCAAATAAATAAATAAATAAATAAATAAAATCTTAAAAAAAAGATTTTTTTAAAAGGATTTTATTTTAGAGAGAAAGCACATACTCACAAAGGAGCAGGTGGAGGGGTAGAAGAAGACGGAGAGAGAGCATCTGAAGCAGACTCCACACTGAGTGTGGAGCTCGATGCAGGGCTCAATCTCATGACATTGAGATCATGATCTAAGCTGAAACCAAGAGTCAGATGCTTAACTGACTGAGCCACACAGACATCCCCAAATAAAATATTTTTTAAAAAGGTGTCTGGGGAAATGAATCTACATGCATATTCCAAAAGATTTCTCACAACCAGGTCTCACTTCGCCAGCTGCTTCCACATTCAGGTAGTCCTTTGAGCCACACCTTGTGCATATTATTAGGGGGCACATGTTCCTCCCACCACCCATGTACAGACTGATTCTGTGTGTGCTGATTTATGCCAATCTATACTGAGATAACCATGGGGGACAATGGGAATGAATCAAGGTAAGATGTGTTGTGAAATCTCCTGTGGAATTGGTTGCAGGGCAGTAAAGAACAATTATATATTGAGTTATAATTTCAGTACATTTGAATTGATAATATGAATTCGTATATAATCTAAGGAATCTAGTAATTTCAAGACACTTTTCCTATTGTTATATTAGAATAGGTTTTCATTTTAATAAGACTGGTCTCTTGGGTGTCCTCAGGAACATGTCCAATGAGGACAAAGGAGACTTTTCTGGATTACTCTTCAAGGGTATGGACTGAAGGCATCTACAAGGGGGCAGTAGTTACTATATCTGGCTATCAGCCATGCCATGTTCCTGGATCCCACTCAGAAGTAGGTCCTGGGCCGGGGCGAGTAGTTACTTAATTGCATTCTCTCCATGGCTTACAGAACCCTGAGTGATCTGGCTCATGCCTGTATGTCTGGCTTCTGTTATACTTCCACTTACTAAGCTCCAGTCACACAGGATTTGTTCTGTTCCTAAAACAGTAGCCTTTCCCCTCTCTACAAGGCTTTTGTGTACTTGGTCTTCTTTTTTGGGAGGAACACTCTTCTTCTAGGTCTTCTTGTGGTACATTTCCATCCCTGAGGTTTCTTCTTAAATTTCACCTGCACAAGAGGTATTTTCTGATCAAGAATCTAAAGTAGTTCCATATTACTCTATCACATTACCTTTTTTTCCTTCCTAATGCTTATCATAAGCTATGCTTATTGTTGACCCATTTATGTACTTGTTTATCATCTGGCTAGAATACAAATTTCATGAGAACAAGAATTTCTTATTCACCACTGTGCTTGAAGCACCTAGGACAAAGCCTGGAAAAAGTAGAATTTGTTGCATTAAAGAATGGGGAAAAAAAACTCTCTGTGCTGCCTTTGCAACTTGTGGGGTATAGGAGTGGAACTCTGGCCGTTCCTGGAATTGGGGGTATTTCCTTAGGGGACAAAAGAGTCTCAGTGCACCTTCAGTCTACAGAAGAGACAGTATGGCCTATTGCCAAGTTAGGAAGAAAGGCATTGTTCAGACCATGCTGAATTCCCAGGGGCAAATTTAAGGCTAGAGGGCATATATTTCCTTGGTGTGAAGGACATGAGTTATCCACTCTTTTCCTTTCTTTTCTCTTCCACACATATTTGTTGTGTGTTAGAACTTAGGAGAGTGCCTGGCCCATAGTTAACACAACTATGAACAAAGTAGACTCAGTCCCCGGCTCTTCTATTACTTACCAGTTGTAGGGATGACAAGACAAGAGGCAGTTATGATCCAGCATGAGAGGTGCTGTGAGAGGAGATGGACTTGGAAATGGATTTTATTTCTCACTTGGATTCAGAGCAGGTCAAGAAGAGGATGAGAAGCCTTGTAGGACTCATGGTTGCTCAAGAGCCTTTAATAATCCAAGAATGTGTTATATTTCACCAGGCAGCTATCAGCCTAGGTTCACTTACAAATACTTGACTTAATACCTACTGACTTATATCTACCTTCTCCACATATTTATTTTACTTGCATAGCACCTGGAGGAATTTTTAGGGCACAATACAGCAACTGGGCCTAGAATCAAAGGACTAGTGTCCAGATTATTATTTTGATGAGTATCGGCCCTCACAGTGTTTTTTTTTCTCCAATTTCTGGTAATGGAGCTTAGCAATGTTACCTGAAAACCTACAGCCTCAGAAGACTCTAATGTACACCAGAGTTTAAATAAAACAATGCCATTGTTGGACGGGGGGGTGCCTGCCTGGCTTAGTCAGTAGAGCATGTGACTCAGGGTTATGAGTTTGGGCCCTATGTTGGGTGTACAGTCTACTTAAAAAACAAATAAACAGGGACGCCTGGGTGGCTCAGTTGGTTAAGCAGCTGCCTTCGGCTCAGGTCATGATCCCAGCGTCCTGGGATCGAGTCCCACATCGGGCTCCTTGCTCATCGGGGAGCCTGCTTCTCCCTCTGCCTCTGCCTGCCATTCTGTCTGCCCGTGCTTGCTCTCTCTCCCTCTCTCTCTCTGACAAATAAATAAATAAAATCTTAAAAAAAAAAATAAACAAACAAACAGAAAAACAAAAACCAACAACAACAACATTGGCATTGGACTTAAAGCACCTGGAATTAGAGAAAAGTCTTTCCTGTTCCCTGTTTATTTCCAGCAAACCTGGCACATGGTAGGTATTCAATAAGTACCTGCTGAATATTAAATAAATTGTTGTAAGGCGATCAATGAGATTCAAAATCTTATTTAATTTCCCTTTCCTTGTGTCTAGAATGAGGACAATAAGAGGTGTCTTGGAAGGTTGTTAAGAATATGAATAAAATAGTACAGGAGGGGTCTTAGAGTGTCTGGCCCATAAGAAGATTTCAGTAAAGATTGGTTGAATCTGGATCTGTGAGGAATTAGGAGCAGACACTTTGGTGTATAGTGTGGTTCATGTGATTCTGACCTTTCTAATTGTGCCTTTCTTGCTGCAGAGGCTGGAGAGCTGAAACCTACATTTCTAGACTCCCTTGCAGCTAGATTTTATGAATCAGTTCCATAAATTTGATACCCTTGGTAGAGACATAAATGGGAAAGTAACTTTAGAAAGGAGAGAGAGAGAGAGCATTAGGTGTCCTTTTTTATTATAGTAGCAGAACCAGTGTAGTTGTAGAGCTGTTAGATAGGATGTCTTCCTGTATGAGCAGGAGTGCTGCCTCCTTTGGCTAGTTGCTTCCATGTTATGGCTTTGGGGTTATTCCCAGAAACTAAGTCATTATCTGTTTCTTCAGCAGTCTTCCCCACAATAATTTTCTGAGCCATTTGATACAGTGTGTATTTATTTTCCAGGGTTGCCATAACAAATCAGCACAAACTGGACAGCTTAAAACAACAGGAACATTATTCTCATGGTTCTGGAGGCCAGAAGTTAAAATCAAGGTGTCATCAGGGCCATGCTCCCTGTGAAGCTCTACCAAAAATCCTTCCTTGCCTCTTCCTGGCTTTCAGTGGTTGCCAGGAATCTTTGCTAATTCAGGCTCATAGCTGCACTGTTCGAGTGTTTGAACACAGCCATCTTCCTATGTGTGTCTATTTTCACAGGGCCTTCTTCCTTGTGTGTGTCTCTGTGTCCTCACATGGCCTTCATGTACAGATACCAGTCACTAGTCTCTAGATTTAGGCACACTCTAATCCAGTAGGACCTCTTTTGAACTTAAGTAATCACCAGGTGCCTGGGTGGCTTTGTTGGTTAAGCCTCTGACTCTTGATTTCGGCTCAGGTCATGATCTCAGGCTTGTGAAGTTGAGCCTGTTTGGGATTCTTTATCTCCCTCTCTCTCTGCCCCTCCACCACTCTAAAAAAGAAAAGTTAAGTAATCACATATCAAAGTTCCTGTTTCTAAATAAAAGCACATTCTGAGGTTTCAGGGAGACATGAATTTTAGAGGGACACTGCAACTCAGTATACAGTGTAATGATCTCATGTTGCTCAAACTATCTAGAGTGAAGCCTGTTCTCTGAAGCTGGAAACCTAACTGATTTGGATGACCTCTGAGCCTCTTAGCCATCTCTGACATTGTAGAATTGTACTGAGGTGTTTGACCTGAGTCATGATTGACAACAGTCAGGCTCAGGCACCAGCAACCATGCAGAAAACTTCATTGAAGGGGGTTTCACTTTGTTAAAGTCATCTCTGATGATTTGCTTGTGCCTGGGGAAAGCAGCAACCCCACTTCTCTGTTACAGAAGCCTGCAGAACCATTTATTGGGGCTTACTTGTTGCTTTCCTTTGCCCGTCTCAACCCTCCATGTGCACAATGGAGACAGCATGCTTTGGTAGACTGAGATGTCGTGCACAAATGGCCCTTCAATGTTGATTCTGTTCTCAATAAGAGAAACTTGCCTAAAAAATTAATCTAAAATTAAGTCCATAGGAAGCATTTCATTACAAAATCAGTGAAGTGATTAGGACTAGGTGGTTGAAGGAAAACCTGGAAATTCAGATGTAAAAGCCATGAAGATTGCCTGGTCTAGTTACTGCTATAGTACTTAGAAGGTGTTAGACTCTCACTCTCTCTCTCTCTCTCCCCACACACTCGTGTGTGTGTGTAGCTTTCTACTGTTGTTATTATTCATTGCTATTCTAATTCTGTTATTTTTCTAATGCTGCCATAGCATATTACCACACACTTGATGACTTAACACATTGCCATTTATTATCCTGTAGTTCTGTAGGTCGGAAGTCTGGGCACAGTGTGGTTTAATTCATGAGGCAGATATCATGGGGTTGGCTGAGCTCTGGGGAAGATTACACTTCCAGAATCATTCAAGTTGCTGACAGAGTTCTGTTCTTTGTGATCCTAGAACTGGAGTTTCTATTTGCTTGACACATGGCCCTCTTAACTTCAGCCCAGTAATGGCACATCAGATCTTCCCTCTGCCTTGAACCTTTAACTTTCCTTTCCCTATGAGTTGAAAAAAGATCTCTGTTTTTAAGGGTTTGTTTGACTAGATTAAGTATACTCAGATAAACCAGGATAATCTCCCTATCTTAAGGTCAAATAATTAGTAATCTTAAGTACACCTGCAAAGTCCCTTTTTGCCATGTCATACAATGTATTCATGGGAAGAATAGCTAAGAGTGAAGGTCAGGGGGACAAAATTCTGCCCATGACAACATATATTGTCTGAACAAAACTGAATCTAGAAAAAAACTGAGGCTACTTAAGTATCTTGCCTAGGGTTACACAGCTGGCATAAGACAGAACTGTGATTTCGTACATTGTTTTCACAAACGCGTATTGAGGGCACACAGTGTGCCGGGAACTTTTTTAAATGCAGAGGATATAGCCGTGAGCTAAATAGACAAAAATTCCTGTCCTCATATAGTTTACAGTCTTGTGGACTGAATGGTCTTGTGGAATTTATCTTACTCTTGCCTATTACGCTGATCCCCTCCGTGCTCTGCAGCTCCAGCTCTCCATAGCCCTAAGCTCAGGACTGCCTCTTTTCTTGAACCAGTGGTGCCTGGGATTTAGACAGAATATTAATCAGACCTGCTTTCTGTTTGACGGACCAACCCTGGGCACTCTTGTGGGCTGCCATTTAGAGCTATACCCTATGCCAGGACCCATCTAATCTAAAGTCCTGGATTCCACACACCCCCTCCAACCTGATATCCAGGACTTCCAGTAGGAGGTGCTCTGTTTTTCCTAGTTCCTATTGGCCCCTCTGTAGGAGACTGGATCCTTCTCTCTGATCCTGCCCTCCCTCTCTCCTGTACCATCTAGGGAGGCTGCTGTGTCTGTTCTGCTTTATTAACCCCAGTAGGGATGTCCCCTGACCCCTGCTCTGCCAGGTGGACCAGACCAGCCTTATCTCTGCTTTTTACCTCACTCATGTCAACCACCAGCTCTTCATCTGAGCACTGAGGCTGGCAAGGTAGTGTTCAAAAACGATTAAAGAAAACACATTAAGTGATATAAACAAAATTGCTTTAACACTTCACGAAGCAGACAGTTTCCTTCCAGAGAACTGCAAAATGGGGTGGAAGGCAAGAAGCTTTTACGGGATGAAGAATAAAGAACAAGGAAGAGACAAATAGAATATATCTGGTTGACTGGGGCCACATTGTTAGCCAAGAGTTGGCTTGGTGTTTGGGGATTGGCTGACTGGCAATACTGCATTTCTGGTCAAGCAGAACATTTACAGGAACACAAATGTTGCCTAAATTTTGGTTTGCTGACTTGGCATGCTGGGCAGCAGCAGCTCCATCTTGAGCCTACAAATTTATTTTAACATTCAGTTCTATCTTTCCATTATTTAGAAATGGCTGGTTTGGATAAGTTGCTTAATGATTTATTTAATTTTCATAAATAGCAGCTCAGGAGCAGAAATGAATGAAAATAAAATAAAAATGAAAATAATGAATCCTGTCAATTTTACCTTTACGATATTACTCACGTCGCCTCCTTCAGGTCCTTCTCCAGTGCTATATCCACATACTCAAAGTCTATGGTACAGAGTAAGTGTTAAATATTATCCAAATTATTTCTTGACCTGATTTCATTTTTTTCTTCCCTGAAATTTTGCCTCATTCAGTCAGCACCTTTTAATATCTGAGAAGATGGTATCACAAACAAACAGGAGTCGAATAACCAAATCTGCAGAGAACATAATTCAAATTATTGACTTTCAATGATCAAAAGCTGAGCTTTATGTACAAATAAGAATATATGGTCACTACGTTTTTTTCCCTGCTTCTTCAGTCCCACCCTTGCCTGTCTAGATAAAGCTTCCACAGCTAAAGGAGGCAGACTGTGTCAGGGAGCTGGAAAGGAGTAGACAATGTGAGATGCTGAGAGTAAACCATAATATAAATGCTACATTGCTTATAGGGAACCTGAGGTGGACTTGACCTGTGTCTCATGTCATTGGCAGATCCTGAGAAGATTAAAGTCCCGCAGAGCTCCCCACTCATGGAGCATTATAGCATGGAGGCTGTGTGGGATGTGTAGGGCAGGAGTCTGAGGCAACATCGCTAAACTTCTTGGCATGGACAGGAAAACAACCAAGTGATTCCCAAATGCCTCAGAACGTTTCGGGGGAGGCTGGATCTGGGATCTGTGGTGATTGGAAGGATTAGAGGGCAGTGGTCATCTGTAAGGACACCTGCCAGGATTGTGAGCCCCTGGTTGTGCTTGTGGCAATACAGGTCATAAAGAATGAAGACCAATTGTCTCCTTCCTGTCTCTAGGCCCTGAGTAAGTCCCTCTGCTGCTACTCCCAGGGTCATAGACATCCCATCAGCAAGGGGTAAGAGAAGCCCCTGTGTATTCTGGGTTCTCCCGAGAAACAGAACCAATAGGACATTTAGGTATTTGAGAAAGAGCTTTACTATAATGAATTGACTCACACTGTTATGGAGGTTGAGAGGTCTAAGACCTGCAGCAGGCAAGCTAGGAACCCAGGGAAGCCCATGACATAACTCTAGCCTGGTCCAAAGGTCTAAAAACTGGGAGAGCTGATAGTGTAAGTTCAAGTCCAAGTCTGAGTCTGAAGACAGTGGAAGACTGTCAGTTTTTCCCTGCTCAGACAGTCAGGCAGCAAGAAAAAAATCCTTTCCTGTTCAGCCTTTTATTCTACTCTGGCCTTAAACAGAGGCCATAGGAGAAAGCAATCTGCTTTGTTCAGTCTGCCCATTCAGATGTTAATCTCATCCAGAAGCCCTCTCCCAGACACACTCACAATACTGTTTAACCAAATATCTGGGCACCCTGTGGTCCAGTCAAGTTGACACAGAAAATTAACCATCAAAAGCTAAATGGACTGAGATGACCGACACAAAACAGGCAACTGACTCTCTGTGCAGGGGGGGCTTACAAGAGAAATGGAGTTGGAGTATTTCTTTTTTTAAAAGATTTTATTTATCTATTAGAGAGAGAAAGAGAGATCACAAGTAGGCAGAGTGGCAGGCAGCAGGAGAGGGCTTGATGTGGGGCTCAATCCCAGGACCCTGGGATCATGACCTGAGCTGAAGGCTGATGCTTAACAAACTGAGCCACCCAGGCACCCCAGAAATGGAGTTGAGGTATTTTTTTAAAAAATGAAGCTGTGTTTCTTAGAGATCTGAGTCTATGGTCTGAGTCGACTTACCTGCTCTTATACTCAGTCCTCAAGGTGCAGTTGAGAGCCGGCTTCCAGAAGCCTCTCTAGAGTCTCCTGAATGGAAGCACTCTCATTTCCTCTCCCAGGATGCCGCCCTACCCCAGGTGTATGGTGGCTCCTGCAGCCATCGCTCTGCTCCCCAGAACACTCAGCACAGAGGCTGATGCAAAGTTCGAGTTACTTTTGAATGAATGGATGATGAAAAATCTTTCTTTCGGGTATATTAAAGCCATGAAGAAGTTAGTGGGTAGGGGAGGGAAGCACAGGAAGACAAGTATCTACTGGGCAGAGCCCTGGGCAGAGTATCTGGGGAACCAGGACGTAATCTGGGTCCTGCCTCTGTGGCTCAGCCTTTCTGTTTCCTTAGCTTTATGATTGGCATGGTAATACCTGTTCTGCTTACCTCAGAGCTGTGGGAGCTTTGAATGGAGTATGTCATTTGAAAGCACACAAAATATTACACAAATGCTATAGGATGTGTCGTCGGTTTTTGTTGTTGTATGTGCTGTGTCCACAGATTCTAAGTTTCTAGAATCTGGACCTTGCATATTCCTCAGGATTCCAAGGACAGAGAAGAGCTTGGCAGGGGGCTCAGCACTTACCCGCCGACCTGAACTTCGTTGCTGCCTGGGCTTGCTGAGTCTGAAAGCATCCAATGATCCCCAGACTTTCGACTAGGTCTAGTCGTTATGTAAGTAGGAGAACTGCAAAGCTGGATCAGTGAAAGGAAGTAAACATGGACAGGACTTCTGGGCTCTTTTGCAGACAGGGTCTGGTGCAGGATGTATACTATGTATAAGGGCCTGTTCTGTATGCTGTGGAGAAGGAAAGATTGGTTAAGAATCCCTATCCTGGGGCGCCTGGGTGGCTCAGTGGGTTAAGCCTCTGCCTTCAGCTCAGGTCATGATCTCAGGGTCCTGGGATCGAGCCCCGCGTCGGGCTCTCTGCTCTGCAGGGAGCCTGCTTCCTCCTCTCTCTCTGCTTGCCTCTCTGCCTACTTGTGATTTCTCTCTATCAAAAAAATAAATAAAATCTTTAAAAAAAGAATCCCTATCCTGCCATTTCTTGGGCAGTGGAGCACCTGCAGCGTGTCAGGTCACAACCTGCTTTTTTTGTGTTCCTACAAGTCGTTCTCGCGACAGCCCTGTGTGGTAAGGGTTGTTATCCCGTTTTGGAGTGGAGGAAGCATGGAGGGTGATACAGTGGAGGTCACTGCCCAGCCAATGCCTGCTAGAACTGGGTTTCAGACTGGTATCTCAGTACACAGCCCTTGCTTTTTCCATTGTATTACAGCATGTAATCTAGGATTTTATACAACACTGCCCCCTTTTTTTCTTAAAGAGAAAAAAACCAGACTGATAGGTAGATTTTTTTTTTTTTAATGGAACTCTTAGAAATTATCATGTTATAGGGTACTTGTACATTGTTAGGCTCTAGTTTTTAATTTTCCATGAAAATTGCTTTGCATTTATAACCCATTTGGCCTAATGTGCATTTCTGCCTCTTTAGCGAATATTGCCAAATATTTGCAACAATCCCCTAGACGTTTTGTGCTAACCAAGAACTTGGTTGTTCTTATCGTTTTTTAAATGATTAAATTAAAATTTACCCTCGAAGGGTTAGGACTCTGAAAACATACTATTTTGTTGGTTTCAGGCCCAGGAAATGAATCCACGTGGAAAAAAAAGGGGTCAGATTAATATAATTGTAGGGACCCCTGCATCTCTGTGGACACGGGCTGGGGGTTTGGGCAGCATACAGCCTGCCTGAAAAAGGCTTTCTGACCTTGGGCAAGAGAAAAGAAGGAGAGCCTGGGGAAAGAAAGTAATACAAAAAGAGGAAGGAGAAAATGAGTTGTAAGAAAAGAAGGGAAGATTGTAATTATAACTCTAAATGTTTTAAACATTTTGGAAACTACACAGGAAGATGTCCCTAAAATATAAGGTTTGTATAACATTTCACATGAGTGTGTCATTTAATTTACAAGTACTTTCTGAGCCTCTTCTCAATGCCCAGCCAAGTTTTCACTCTCGTTGTAGACATGCATCATTTACTTTCTTTTTCCTCCTGGTCACCCAAGACTAACTGCTATTTAATTGAGCCAGTCAGTCCACAAACGTGTAAGCAGCACACACTGTGTTGAAGGTACTGCCCTGGGTGCTGGTGGAAAGATGTATTAAGAATCCCAACCTAGGGTTGCCTGGGTGGCTCAGTTATTAAGCGCCTGCCTTTGGCTCAGTTCATGATCCTGGGATCAAGTCCTGCATCAGGCTCCCTACTCAGTGGGGAGTCTGCTTCTCCCTCTGCCACTTCCCCTGCTTGTGTTCCCTCTTACACTGTCTCTCTCCTCTGTGTCAAATAAAAAAATAAAATTAAAAAAAAAAAAAAAAGAATCCCAACCTGTTCTCTTGGACCTACCGTTTCTTCAGTGGAACTGATTAACAAAATGCAAAGTAGGTACTATACAAACATAAAATAGGAGGGTGTTATAGAGGAAAGAGTTTATAATTTGTGGATTATAACTTCCTGCAGGAGGTGATTTTAAACCAGTGTTTACTTACATGAATTCTAGCAGGGGGCTATGTTCTGGGTAAGGAGAACGTGGATCTAGAAAGTGAAGGAAATCGGTGAGAATCTGAGAATTTGCCTGGCTGGAGGAGAAGGTGATTGAAGACTGTAAACAGAGGTGAACAGGGTAGAAGTCAGGGTTTGCTCAGAGAAGCAAAATCATTACAAATATTGTGGAATAATGTTTTCTTACTGGAATTTGCCCTCACATGACTGTGAGAGGAGCTGGAGTATGTTGGCTTTCCATTATTGTATAATAGACCACCCCAACATTTAGTGGTTTAAAAAGTCTACTACTTTTCCTGTTCATGATTTTATGGATTGTCTGTTTGGGGCTCATCTGGGTGGCTCTTCTGTTGGTCTTACCTGGGATCTCATGTGGCTAGATGGGAATGTCCAAGATGGCTTTACTCACCAATCTGTTGCTTAGCAGGAATGTCTGGGAGGCTGTAACCTCAGTCTGCATAGCCCTTTCCTTGGCTAGTTGGGATGCTTTACATAATGACTGGATCCCAAGAACAAGCCTTCCAGTAAGATAAGCCTCAGTGTCCAAATGAATATGGAGCCTCTGCTGGCATCATGAGTGTTTGCTAACATCCCATTGGTCAAGCCTAGAGTCCATGTAGGAGAGGACTGTGCAAGGGCATGAATACTGAGAGATGTGCTTTGTTGGGGGCCATCAGAGTAACCATCTACCGCATCAGGCAAGGGAATTAGGAATGGTTTTTCCATGGTAATATGGAGCTATTAAAAACTTTGGAGAAGAAAATGTCAGATTTAGATTATTGTTTAAGCAAGATTCATCAGGCAATAGTGTTTAGGATAGTATGGAGACACATGAGGCAGGAAGACCAATTGAGAGACTCTTACAAATACTCAAAGTGAGAGGAACCGAGGGGTGGAACTAAGGTATAGGTCAGCTAATTGCTTATATGCATTCAGATCTCTTCAGGACTCTCGTGCCCTGATTACAAGGGAGCTACTTCATGCAGTCTGTGTTTCTCAGTCTCTGTATCAGCTGTCAGCTGGCTTCTTGCTGGTTTGGCCACTGAGAGGCACTGGTGGAAGAATGAGGGAAAGAGGAATTAAGATTAATTCTCTCTCACTCTGCTTCAGGTGGTACTTCTGCAGCAGCAGTAACTTCTTTGTGGCTCCACCTTTGGTAACACTGTTTTCCATTTTCGCCTCTGCCAAGGTAGTGATGGTAGCAACTTACCATAGTACTGATTTCTGGATGGCTTGATTATGCCTTGTTTAGCTTCTTGGTGATTCTGTGACCTATAGAGCTAAAATTCTTTATTTCAGTGTCTTACAGCCATTGAGGAAAAGGTGATGAGTTCAGTTTTGGACATCCTAAATGTTTTGGATGGTTGCGTTATTTAGATGGTGATTACCACCAGGTAGTTGGGAGAAAGGTCAGAAGCAAGAGTTTAGCTTTTGACGCCAAATGAGTAGAAGTTGTTTTTGAGGTCATAAAATTTTAAGGTATTGCCAGATGGAGGATAGGAATGAAAACAAAAATTTAGGAATTATCTATATATAGGGAGAATGGGAGTAAAGAAAAACCATGAAGGAAGAGTTCATAGACATTGGGGTAGAACCACAAAAAGTATTATTATAAAAACCAAGGAGAGAATTTCAGAAAGAAGGGGCATTTTCATTTTCTATTGCTGCCACAGTAAATTATTACAAACTTAGTGGCTTCAAAAACACAAAATTATTATCTTCAGTTCTGTAAGTCACAATTCTGGCACAGATCTTACCTGGCTAAAATCAAGATATGTTCCTTTCTGGAGGTTCTCAGGGAGAATCCTGTCTCCTTGCTCCTTAGGACCGTTGGCAGTATTCACTTTCTTGTGGTTGTAGGATTGAGGCCCCATTTTCTTGCTGGCTGATACCTGAGGGCCCTTCCCAGATTTTAGAGGCTGCCTGCATTCCTTGGCTTCTGTCTTACTCCACATTTAGCAGTGGTGGATTGAGGCCATCTCATGCTTCAAATCTCTCCTATAGATTCTTCCATCACATTTCTCCGATTGACTCTTGGCTTTATAGGGCTCATGTGATTAGATTGTACCCACCAGGATAAACCATGAAAGGCTCCCTGTCTCAAGGTCTTTAACCTCATCACATTTGCCAAGTCCCCTTTGCCATATGGTGTAATATACATGCAGGATCCTGGGGTTAGGAGTCGGGCATTTTGGGGGGATCATTATTTTGCCTACCACAGAGAATAAACCATTATTGCTATATGATGCAAAGGCCAAATCTAAGAACTTGGGATTTGGTGTTTGAGAGTCCACAGGTGCACTTTGGCATAAATGCTTCCATGGAGTGATAATGGTAGCAGACAGCTTGCTGGACTTGATGGAGGTTGAGAGTAGATAGGAGGCAGAAGCAGACTTATGCCATTGCTGGTATTAACAGGTTGCTGTTAGTAAATGTAAAATGCTCGGTACTGACTTGGAGGTAGCCAGAGCTCAGTACTTTGGTTTACAAAGTGTAGACCTCTTTCTCCAGTAGTCTGATGATAAAGTGAAGGAAGACAAAGCACACTTGAAGTCTAAGGGGAGATCCCTGGGGAAATGGACAGAAAAGGAAGATGAAAAGTTGGGTAGAGGAAGGGTAATTGAAAAATAGCTAAGGAGCATTAGTCAGTAGATGCAAGGGAATGGGCCGAAGGACAACTGAAGGGTTAGCCTTAGAAAGGAGGTGGGGATCTTTGTATTTAACATAAGAAGGAAGAAAAGGATATGCAAGAACAGTTATTGAAAGTGGAAAAGAGAGGAGATGGAGATGATTATGTCAGAAAAGCAACAGTCGTCTTCTTGGGAGGATGGCTATGTTTATTTGCAAATATCCATGAGGGGTGTGATGGGGGGATATGAGCTTGAATGGAGAGACTTCCAGGTGTTCTTTTTTTTTTTTTTTCTGCATTCAGCTTTTTTTTTTTTTTTTTTTTTTTTTTCTGTTCCTCCATCACATGCCAGGCAGAAGGTAGCCAACTCAGATCTCCCACATTTGCAACTGCTTCATTCAAAAACCCAGGTCAGACTAACCAACTCTTATTTTTTTTTTTTTTTAAGATTTTATTTATTTATTTGAGAGAGAGAGAAAGTGAAAGAGAGAGAGCATGAGAGAAGAGAGGTGAGTTGGAGAAGTAGACTCCCTGCCGAGCCGGGAGCCTGATGTGGGACTGGATCCTGGGACTCCAGGATCATGACCTGAGCTGAAAGCAGTTGCTTAACCAAATGAGCCACCCAGGTGCCCACCAACTCTTAATTCTTAATTCTAGATTTTAGGAAGAAATAATTTGACTAGTTCACCTTGGTTCAGATGTCTCCTCTTTATCTAATCAGCCATGACTGGAAGGAGCCCAGCAGTCATTTCCCAAAGTAGGTGGTAAGTCCCTCACAAGCAGCAGTACTGCTGGGGTCATTTTAACCAGCATAATAAAACCAGCAAGCATGGAAACAGGAGCAGATGAGTGGCTGATGGTTGTAATAACAACAATGATCATGGTTAGATTATTACTGGAGCTGGGGCTCCGGGGTTTATACAGAGGGTTTTTGTGGATCAGGATATGGAAGAAAGCTATTTTTAAAAGGACTGTTTTAGATTATATCAAAACTTAAAAACAAGCACCAGGGAGAAGAGGACTTTAGAATGAGGGAAATGGAAAAGGGAAGGCAGCCCATTTTTTTTTTAAGATTTTATTTATTTGTTTACAGACAAAGATCACAAGTAGGCAGAGAGGCAGGCAGAGAGAGAGAGAGAGAGAGAGAGAGGAGGAAGCAGGCTCCCCGCTGAGCAGAGAGCCCAATATGGGGCTCGATCCCAGGACCCTGGGATCATGACCTGAGCTGAAGGCAGAGGCTTTAACCCACTGAGCCACCCAGGTGCCCGGAAGGCAGCCCATTTGATTGTGCCAGCCTGTTAGCTAACCTCCATGACCAGGGCAGAGATATTTTTCCTGGAGACGGGCATTGCTCACCCATGATGCTTCAATCAAACCCAGGATGGAACATTCCAGAAACCAGGAAGTAGCCTGTTAAATTCACAAATTTAGAATACATTAGAGTAATGCCAAGCTTTAATGTGGCTTTGTTCAGTGAATTTCCTTCCTTCAATTAACCTGATTACTATCATTGTTATTAAATTAAGTTATTTCATGTGTGAAGAAGCCAATTTTCAGAAATTAAATTGCCTTGTTGAGTGTTTTCTAGGCCAAAGATATTAAAGATCAGAATTCTGAAGATAGTACCAAAAAAGTAATCCCAAATGCGTAAATCTTTCATCCAGGTATGTAAACAAGGTAATGGAAGGCACATGTACTCTACTTTGCACAATTATGGTGTTCCATTTTCATGGCATGTGTATCAGAGTCTCCATGAATATTGAGGACATATCACCCTGGCTACACTTGTTATGCTCCTCTTTGGAAACATAGTCACAAATGGGTTGAGGCCCTTTTGTGAATGAAGGGCAAGGAAGAAGCTCTCATTTTAGAAGTAATACCACTTAAATATTTATGACAATTTTCAAATCACTGAGAATATGTTCTTACTGAGACCATCAATAGGCCCATAGCTAGAACGAGGTGAAAGCCACTACTAGTCTACTAATGCATCATCTTAAATGGTAAGCCCACACTCAAATTTGTTACACATTACCAAAAAGAAGAAACAAATCACAGCAAGAGGTTTGCTGAAGCAAAATATTTTTCTTCAATAGTATCTCTGTTATCTTAAATGTCATTCTTCCCCTCATAGTCTGCTACATCAACACCTGCTGATCATCTTTGACCACAAGGCCAAGAATTTACCGGATTTAACTTCTTTTCATAGAAAATTTCTCAAGTGGAAAATTTTATGCCCAACACTTTCCCCTCCAGTGTTAAAGACATTGCTTAACAGTTTACCAATCATGTATTAATTCAAAGCCAATTTAAGGTTAAGTATCCAGGTGTTGTTAATTATACATACATATATGTAATTATACATACATATATGTTGTTAAGTATACATACATGCCTTTCGTTGATAAGATTTCTCCTTAGAGTTTTTTTTTTAAGATTTTCTTTATTTATTTGACAGAGATCACAAGTAGGCAGAGAGGCAGGCAGAGAGAAAGGGGGAAGCAGGCCCCCCACTGAGCAGGGGACCCCCCCAACCCAGGGCTCGATCCCAGGACCCTAAGATCATGACCCGAACCAAAGGCAGAGGCTTAACCCACTGAGCCACCCAGGCGCCCCTCTCTTTAGAGTCTTGTCCATTATTTTTTCTTTTCATAGGATTTCAACTTTCATTTAAAGAAGGTCATACAGTTAGTGCTTCTTAAAAATGTGAACATTATACTTTTTTCCTCTTCTGACATTTTCGAGAGGAGATCTGTCCAACAGGCGTTCCTGTGATGAGAGAAATGTTCTGTTTGTGCTCTCCCAACACGGTAGCCATGAACTATGTATGGTAACTAAGCATTTGAAATGGGACTAGTATGCCTGACGAACAGGGTGTTTAGTTTCATTTAAATTTGGTTAATATAAACTTAAGTTTAAGAAGCCACATTTGGCTGCTTAGCACTTGAAATGTGGCTAGTGTGACTGAAGAAATGAATTTTTGAACAAACTAATTTAAATTTAAAATTAAAAATCTACATGTGGCTCTTGTCTTCCATACTGGATGGAGCAAATGTAGAATTTTTTTTTAATCACCGTGGGAAGTTGTATTGGACATTCAGTTCCAGAGATAAAATTCTTCAAGACCAGGGAGCAAGGATTCATCTCTGTAACCCTCAGCTCCTCATGTGGTATGGAGAATTCACTTGCTCATGTATGTACTGCTTGATCAACTTTCTAATAGGAAAGCCTACATTTTGAAGGGCCCGTTTTTCAATTTGGCCTTTGATTCCTTGTGAAATGTACTTCTAGCTCTCACAGTTCCTTGTTGTTTAGCACTGCTGTATTTACCTTTCCTAATTTTTAGCCAGCTCTTAGATCTAGATATGACCACCCAGTAAGATGCCTTTACTGGTTGCTCGGTCACCTTCCTGATAGATATAGGTAACAAATTGCAAAGGAAAAAACAAAATTCTGATCAAAGCAGGTAGAATATTTTAATCAGAGTACATAATCCAGAGTATGATTTAAAGACAATCTAATATTTAGGTACAATAGGGTACCTCTCAGTACACCTTCTATGTAATGGATCACTGCATGATCTAATTCTTTTTTTTTTTCCCCTAGGGCATGATAATTAGAATGAAATCTCCCTGACTTGCCATGGGTTTTACAATGTCTCAAAAGAGGTTGGTATTCAAAACTCCTGCAGATAGTCTGACTGGCCTGTTATTTGCCCAGCACATATGGCTTTCTCTCTGAAGATGATGGAAATATGCTTTTCTCCACATGGAGAGAGGAATTGAATGAAATGAGAGGAAATCAGTGCCCTCTGTTAGGACTATAGGGATTTAAAAATCAGATTCAGTGATTGCTGAACTTTGTAACTGTGCTATGTACTTTAAAGCTGTATTGAAAAACTAACTTTTGTGGGAAAGGATATGGGTGTTTAAAAAGAGGCTATACTGGATCAGAGATCATGCTCAGAAACTACAAGTTTATCAAAGGTGATCAGTGAGAGTGGTTCAGTATAGATATGGCAGATATCTGATATATGAGAGTAGATAAACTGAACTTTTAGGTTAAGATTAAAGGAAGGGTTTAGGTTAGGTTTAGAGGAAGGGCTTTAGAGTCAGAAAATCTCTCTGACTTTGAATCTCAGATTAACAGGGATGTGACTTTGGGCAAATTACTTAGTATCTCCATGCCTCAGCTTGGTCATCAACAAAATGAAGATATTAGGAATACCTACATGATATGGCCATGTGACAGTTAAAAGGCTCACAGTGAGTGCTTAAAAAATGACACCTATTTATTATTACCCCTATTATTAGTATTACCTTCCAGCTGTACTTGACAAGGAGTGGAGAATCTTAGAACACATTAATTAGATTGAGTCAGAGAAACCACCAACTAAGAATGTACAGGCTGTTTAACATAGACTAGAGAAACCATGTTACTACAATAAACAAGGGAAAAAATCTGTAGAATCCTTTTCTTAGAATGAATATTTCTATGCATTCATGTCATCCAAGTGTGTTATCGGTGTAATTCTCCTTCTAGAGGATAACCTTCCCATTGTGCATTCTGTCCATGAATACCCAGTTTCCTCTGTTCTAATTTTCTTCCCAACTTCACTTTCTTGATCAGGAACTGTGATGAGGACCTATACTGTAGAATTTGAGGTGGAAGCACATAGATGACCTGCGGTATTGCGGGAGAACAAAAGTCAAGACAAAGACACAGATTATTGCAAATCTGGTCCTCTGGTTTCTGAATCCCTTTCTTACCTGGGTTGCATGACCACACTAGGCATCTAAGCTTTTCTCTGGTTCAGGTATAGGAGATGTGTAAATCTCCCTAAGTCCACAACATGGGACTTGGTACCAGGTGCTACCATCTTGCTAATATAATCCTCATGGTATGCCTCCATTTTGGAAATGTAAATTTCAGGTTTGCTCATTTAAACCTAGCTCTTCTTGGGGCACCTGGGTGGCTCAGTGGATTAAAGCCTCTGCCTTCAGCTCAGGTCATGATCCCAAGGTCCTAGGAGCGAGCCCTGCATAGGGCTCTCTGCTTGGCGGGGAGCCTGCTTCCTCCTCTCTCTCTTTCTGCCTGCCTCTCTGTCTACTTGTGATCTCTGTCTGTCAAATAAATAAATCTTTTAAACCTAGCTCTTCTTCCCAGCTTCCTTAATTGGAGCTTTGGCCTTGATTTCTGGAATGACTTCCTGACCTGAGGCTTTCTTCCAGGAATTTAATGACTGGGGTTCTTCTACTTTTAGTGGCCATTTTCCTTTCTGGACCTCTGAATATAGTCCACCCTAAGTTCCTTATTATTTCTTTCCGATTTCATATTGTAATCTCTTGTACCCTTCATATTGGGGCCCATTATTTGTTGCTTCAGCTCTGATAGGAAATTGCTATAGTTCTAAAAAATTATGCTTTATGGGAGGTATTTTTCTCAGGTTTCTTCCACCTGGTAAGGAAGAAAGTGTTGGGTTTGATTCCCTTCCATTGGCTCATCTGAAGCTTTGGCTATGTCCCATCCATGCCCTGCTCAGAACATCCGACCAGAACCCTTCAGTGAAAATTATACACATTGTTTTTCATTCAACTAATACATATTGTGCTAATATACTTTGTGCTATTCTGGATATAGGAGATATTACAGAGACCAAAACAAAGTCCATAACCTCTTAAAGATCAGATGAAACTTAATACCAACATTTTGTGCTCACGTGTGTGTGTAAGAGAGAGCATGATTTGATTTGGAATTTCTGCCATTGTTGTGTGCTTGCCAACTTGTAGAGATATTTTGCAATGGATAAAATCTATCTAAAAATATAAGATTTAACAGTTATAGGAATTCACTTTTACAACTCCCATATATCGTTTGTAATGCACCCCTTTATTACTGTTTTTAACCAAGTTCAGCAAGCTGGTAGTATAGATGGCAACAGTGAGTTTTGGCTTATTATATTCATTTAGAGTGTGATTGGTCTAAATGTCACTTCACTGTACACATTCAAAAGATATATATTTGCTCTCTTGTGAAGTAATAGTCTTTTTAAATTAATTTTTAAATTAACATGTAATGTATTATTAGCCCCAGGGGTATAGGTCTGTGAATCGTCAGGCTTACACACTTCACAGAACTCCCCATAGCACATACCCTCCGCAATGTCCATAACCCCACCCTCTCCCTAACTCCCTCCGCCAGGCAACCTACAGTTTATTTTGTGAGATTAAGAGTCTCTTATGGTTTGTCTCCCTCCTGACCCCATCTTGTTTCATTTTTTCCTTCCCTACTTCCCAAAACCCCAACCTGCCTCTCAAATTCCTCATATCAGGAAGAGCATTTGATAATTGTCTTTTTCTGATTGACTTATTTTGCTCAGCATAATACCCTCTAGTTCCATCTATGTCGTTGCAAATGTAAGATTTCATTTCTTTTCATGGCTGCATAGTATTCCTTGTATATATATACCACATCTTCTTTATCCATTCATCTGTTGATGGACATCTAGGTTCTTTCCACAGTCTGCCTATTGTGGACATTGCTGCTATAAACATTCGGGTGTCCCTTTGGATCACTATATTTGTATCTTTAGGATAAATACCCAGTAGTGCAATTGCTGGGTTGTAGGGTAGCTCTATTTCCAACTTTTTGAGGAACCTCCATGCTGTTTTCCAGAGTGGCTGCACCAGCTTGCATTCCCACCAACAGTGTAGGAGGGTTCCCCTTTCTCTTCATCCTTGCCGACAAGAATGGCTGACTTGTTAATTTTAGCCATTCTGATTGGTGTGAGGTGGTATCTCACTGTGGTTTTGATTTGTATTTCCCTGATGCCAAATGATGTTGAGCACTTTTTCATGTGTCTGTTGGCCATCTGGATGTCTTCTTTGCAGAAATGTCTCTTCATGTCCTCTGCCCATCTTGATTGGATTATTTGTTCTTTGAGTGCTGAGTTTGATAAGTTCTTTATAGATTTTTAGCCCTTTATCTGATATGTCATTTGCCCTTTATCTGATATGCCCTTTATCTGATATGTCATTTGCAAGTATCTTCTCCTGTTCGGTCAGTTGTCTTTTGGTTTTCTTGACTGTTTCCTTTGCTGTGCAAAAGCTTTTGATCTTGATGAAATCCCAATAGTTCATTTTTGCCCTTGCTTCCCTTGCCTTTGGTGATGTTTCTAGGAAGAAGTTGCTGTGGCTGAGGTCAAAGAGGTTGGTGCCTGTGTTCTCCTCAAGGATTTTGATGGATTCCTTTCTCACATTGAGATCCTTCATCCATTTTGAGTCTATTTTCATGTATGGTGTAAGGAAATGGTCCAGTTTCATTTTTCTGCATGTGGCTGTCCAGTTTTCCCAACACCATTTGTTGAAGAGGCTGTCTTTTTCTATTGGACATTCTTTCTTGCTGTGTCGAAGATTAGTTGACCATCGAGTTGAGGGTCTATTTCTGGGCTCTCTATTCTGTTCCGTTGATCTACGTGTTTGTTTTTGTGCCAGTACCATACTGTCTTAATGATGACAGCTTTGTAATAGAGCTTGAAGTCTGGAATTGTGATGCCACCAACTTTGGCTTTCTTTTTCAACATTCCTCTGGCTATTTGAGGTCTTTTCTGGTTCCATATAGATTTTAGGATTATTTGTTCCATTTCTTTGAAAAAAATTGAGGGATTGCATTAAATGTGTAGCTTTAGATAGCATAGACATTTTAACAATATTTATTCTTCCAATCCATGAGAATGGAACATTTTTCCATTTCTTTGTGTCTTCCTCAATTTCTTCCATGAGTACTTTATAGTTTTCTGAGTACAGATTATTTGCCTTTTTGGTTAGGTTTATTCCTAGGTATCTTATGGTTTTGGGTGCAATTGTAAATGGGATTGACTCCTTAATTTCTCTTTCTTCTGTCTTGTTGTTGGTGTATAGAAATACGACTGATTTCTGTGCATTGATGTTATATCCTGATACTTTACTGAATTATTGTACACGTTCTAGAAGATTTGGAGTGAAGTCTTTTAGGTTTTCCATTTAAAGTATCATGTCATCTGCAAAGAGTGATAGTTTGACTTCTTTGCCGATTTGAATGCCTTTATTCTTTTTGTTGTCTGGCTGAGGCCAGGACTTCTAGTACTATGTTGAATAGCAGTGGTGATAATAGACATCCCTACTGTGTTCCTGACCTTAGCAGAAAAGCTCTCAGTTTTTTCTCCATTGAAAATGATATTTGCTGTGGGTTTCTCATAGATGGCTTTATGATATAGAGGTATGTACGCTAATCCCTACACTTTGAATAGTTTTGATCAGGAAAGGATGCTGTGCTTTGTCAAATGCTGTTTCAGCATCTATTGAGAGTATCATATGGTTCTTGTTCTTTCTTTTATTAATGTATTGTTTCACATTGATTGATTTGCAGATGTTAAAACCACCTCGCAGCCCAGGAATAAATCCCACTTAGTCATGCTGAATAATCCTTTTAATGTACTGTTGGATCCTATTGGTAGTATTTTGGTGAGAAGTTTCACATCTGTATCCATCAAGGATATTGGTCTGTAATTCTCTTTTTTAAGGGATCTTTGTCTGGTTTTGGCATCAAGGTAATTCTGGCCTCATAATATGAGTTTGAAAGTTTTCTTTCCATTTTTATTTTTTGGAACAGTTTCAGGAGAATAGGAATTAATTGCTTCTTTAAATGTCCCTTGGGAAGCCATTTGGCCCTGGGCTCTTGTTTGTTGGGAGATTTTTGATGACTGCTTCAATCTCCTTACTGGTTATGGGTCTATTCAGGTTTTCTATTTCTTCCCGGTTCAGTTTTGGTAGTTTATATGTCTCTAGGAATGAATCCATTTCTTCCAGATTGTCAAATTTGCTGGCGTATAGTTGCTCATAAATATGTTTTTATAATTGTTTGTATTTCATGGTATTGGTTGTGATCTCTCCTCTTTCATTCATGATTTTATTAATTTGGGTCCTTTCTCTTTCCCTTTTGATAAGTCTGGCCAGGGGTTTATCAATCTTATTAATTCTTTCAAAGAACCAGCTCCTAGTTTCTTTGATTTATTCTATTTTTTTTTTCTGGTTTTTATTTCATTGATTTCTGCTCTGATCATTATTATTTCTCTTCTCCTGCTGGTTTTAGGCTTTTTTTTGCTGTTCTTTTTCCAGCTCCTTTAGGTGTAGGGTTAGGTTGTATATTTGAGACCTTTCTTGTTTCTTGAGAAAGGCTTGTTCCGCTGTATACTTTCCTCTCAGGACTGCCTTTGCTGTGTCCCAAAGATTTTGAACAGTTGTGTTTGCATTATCATTTGTTTCCATGAATTTTTTCAATTCTTCTTTAATATCCTGGTTGACCCATTCATTCTTTAGTAGAATGCTCTTTAGCCTCCATGCATTTGGGTTCTTTCCAACTTTTCTCTTGTGATTGAGTTCTAGGTTCAGAGCATTGTGATCTGAAAATATGCAGGAAATGTTCCCAGTCTTTTGGTACCAGTTGAGACCTGATTTGTGACCCAGGATGTGATCTATTCTGGAGAATGTTCCATGTGTACTAGAGAAGAATGTGTATTCTGTTTCTTTGTTCTGAATATATGTGATGTCCATCTGGTCCATTGTGTCATTTAAGGCCTTTATTTCCTTATTAGTCTTTTGCTTGGATGATCTATCCATTTCAGTGAGGGGGATGTTAAAGTCCTCTACTATTATTGTATTATTGTTGGTATGTTTCTTTGATTTTGTTATTAATTGGTTTATATAGTTGGCTGCTCCCATGTTAGGGTCATAGATATTTAAAATTATGAGATCTTTTTGTTTGAAAGACCCTTTGAATATAATATAGTGTCCTTCCTCATCTCTTATTATAGTCTTTGGCTTAAAATATAATTGATCTGATATAAGGATTGCCACCCCAGCTTTCTTTTGATGTCCATTAGCATGGTAAATTGTTTTCCACCCTCTTACTTTAAATCTGGAGGTGTCTTTGGGTCTAAAATGAGTTTCTTGTAGATAGCATATTGATGGGTTTTGTTTTTTTATCCATTCTGATACCCTGTGTCTTTTGATTGGGGCATTTAGCCCATTAACATTCAGGGTAACTACTGAAAGATATGAATTTAGTGTCGTTGTATTGCCTGTAAGGTGTATATTACTATCACTGTATATTGTCTCTGTTCCTTTCTGGTCTACTACTTTTAGGCTCTCTCTTTGCTTCGAGGACCCCTTTCAATATTTCCTGTAGGGCTGGTTTGGTGTTTACAAATTCTTTCAGTTTTTGTTTGTCCTGGAAGCTTTTAATCTCTCCTTCTATTTTCAATGATAGCCTAGCTGGATATAGTATTCTTGGCTGCATGTTTTTCTCATTTAGTGCTCTGAATATATCATGCCAGTTCTTTCTGGCCTGCCAGGTCTCTGTAGATAAGTCTGCCGCCAATCTAATATTTTACCATTGTATGTTATAGACTTCTTGTCCTGGGCTGCTTTCAGGATTTTCTCTTTGTCACTAAGACTTTAAGTTTTACTATTAGATGACAGGGTGTGGACCTATTTTTATTGATTTTGAGGGGGATTCTCTCCTGGATTTTGATGCTTGTTCCCTTTGCCATATTGGGGAAATTCTCTGCAGTAATTAGCTCCAATATACCTTCTGCCCTCATCTCTCAATAGTCTTATTTTTAATAAAAAATATTATATAATATGTATTTTAGGTTAATAGTCAATATCACCAGTTTAGCAGATTCTTTATGTCAAGTGCAGCAAAATAATGCTTCACCGCACCCACAAAAGGGTGAATGTGCATGCATATTTATATTGCATATTATATGCGAACCATTTGTGCATTAGCATCTTCACATTAGATCATAGAATATTCTGCAAGACACCTTTCTTGTATTCAAACTGAGATTGGCACACAGAAATCTCAGCTAATGATTGTATTTCAATGATACTTAAAATAATTCGTTTGAAATTCAACAAGTTAAATTTTGTCTTAACTAACATCAATCAACTATTTAATCTTCATTTGCTGATTCATAATCAAGGATGGAGGTGGTTTTTCAACCAGCTGGCATGTAGTAGCTACTCATGTGTTCACCAACTATTGAATAAGTGTCCCAATTTGAATAGAATCTGTGCATACGATTTTTTTTTTTTAGTTGTGGTAAAATACACGTAACATAAAATTTACCATCTTAATCATTCTTTTTTTTAAAGGTTCCTAATTTATTTGATGGAGGCATAATACTCCGTAGTGTATATGGACCACATCTTCCTTATCCATTCGTCCGTTGAAGGGCATCTTGGTTCTTTCCACAGTTTGGTGACCGTGGCCATTGCTGCTATAAACATTGGGGTACAGATGGCCCTTCTTTTCACTACATCTGTATCTTTGGGGTAAATACCCAGTAGTGCAATTGCAGGGTCATAGGGAAGCTCTATTTTTAATTTCTTGAGGAATACCCGACTTTTGTAGCAACATGGACGGGACTGGAAGAGATTATGCTGAGTGAAATAAGTCAAGCAGAGAGAGTCAATTATCATATGGTTTCACTTATTTGTGGAGCATAACAAATAACATGGAGGACAAGGGGAGTTAGAGAGGAGAAGGGAGTTGGGGGAAATTGGAAGGGGAGGTGAACCATGAGAGACTATGGACTCTGAAAAACAATCTGAGGGGTTTGAAGCGTCGGGGTTGGGAGGTTGGGGGAACCAGGTGGTGGGTATTAGAGAGGGCATAGATTGCATGGAGCACTGGGTGTGGTGCAAAAACAAGGAATACTGTTACGCTGGAAAAAAAAAACAAACCTAAAAAAAAAACTAAAAAAAAGATTTAATTTATTTGACAGAGAGCAAGACTGAGTGGGGCTTAGGGGCAGAAGGATAAGGAGAAGCAGACTTTCCACTGAGTAGTGAGCCTGACATGGGGCTCAGCATGGGGCTGGATGCAGGGCTGGATGTGGTGCTCAATCCCAGGACCCTGAGATCCCAGCCTAAACCAAACAAAGACACTTAACCTACTGAGCCATCCAGGTGCCCCATCTTAAAATTATTCTTAAGGGTATGGTTTAGCAGCATTTAAATGCATTCATATTTTTACACTATCATCCCCACATTCATCCGCAGAACTTTTGTCTTGCGAAATGAAATTCTGTATCCTTTAAGAAATAACACCCCCATTTCCTCCTACCCTCACTTTCTGGCAATTACCATTCTACTTTCTATCTCTTTGACTTTGACTACTCCAGGTGGGTAGCTCATATAGTTGGAATCATAAGGTATTTTTCCTTTCATGACTGGCTTATTTCACTTAGCATAATGTTCTCAAGGTTCATCTGTGATATGGTGTGTGTCAGAATGTTCTTCCTTTCTAAGGCTGAATAATATTTTATTGAATGTATATACCATGTTTTGTTTATCCATCTGTCAATTGACATATGTTGATTTCCCTTTTGGCTATTGGCAATAATACTGCTATGAACATGAAATCTCTCTTTGAGTATGACTTTCATTTCTTTTGGGTATGAAGAAGTGAAATTGCTGGTTCACATGGTAATTCTATGTTTAGATTTTTGAGGAACTGCAATATTGTTTTCCATAGCAGCTGTACCATTTTATATCCCTACTATTAATGCACAAAAAGTTCCATTTACTCCACATCCTGCTGACACTTTTAATATTCTGGGGGTTTTTTTGACAGTAACCATCCTAATAGGTATGAGGTGGTATCTCATTGTGATTTTTATTTGCGTTTCCCTAGTGATCAATGATGTTGAACTTTTCTCATGTGCTTATTGGTCATTTTTATATTTTCCTTGAAGAAATGTCTATTAAAGTCCTGTTTAAATTTTTGTTGTTGTCATTGTTTGTAGTTTTTTATATATTCGGGATGTTAATCACTTATCAGATATATGATTTGCAAATTTTTTTTCCTATTATGTACATTGCTTTTTCACTCTGCTTATTGTGTCCTTTGATGCACAGTTTGAAAATTTTGATGTTGTCCATTTCTTTCTTTTGTTGTCTGTACTTTTGGTGTCATATCCAAAAAATCAATGCCAAATCCAGTGTCATGAAGATTCCTCTCTATATTTTCATCTAAGGGTTTCATAGTTTTAGCTCTTATATTTAGGTCTTTGACCCATTTTGAAGTAATTTTTATATATGATGTAAGGTAAGGGTCTAACTTCATTCTTTTCATTCGTTCTTCATTCTTTTGATATCCAGTTTCCCATTACCATTTGTTGAGAAGGCCATCCTTTCCCCCACTGAATGGTCTTGGAACTCTTGTCAAAAATCATTTGGTCATGCATGTGAAGATTTATTTCTGGGCTCTCCATTCCATCAGTCAAATGTCTGTCTTTATTCCACTACCATACTGTTTTGATTACTGTAACTTTACATAAGTTTTTAAAAATTTATTTATTTATTTGAGAGAGAGAGTGTGTGAGCAGGGGGTGGGGCAGAGGGAGAGGGAGAGAATCCTCAAGCAGACTCCCCACTGAAACAGAGCCCAATGAAAGGCTCAATCCCAGGACCTCAAGATCATGACCCAAGCCAAAATCAAGAGTCAGATGCTCAACCAACTGAGCCAACAAGGTGCCTCTATAGTAAGTTTTTAAATCAGAAAATATGAGAACCCCAGTTTTGTTGTTCATTTTCAATGTTATTTGGTTAATTTGTGTCCCTAGAGAGATTCCATATGAATGAATTTTTCTATCTCTGCAATAAACATTGATGGGATTTTGATAGGGACTTCATTGAATCTGTAGATTGACTTGGATAGTATTGATATTTTAACAATATTAAACTTTCCAATCCATGAACATGGATGTCTTTTCATTATTTGTGTCTTTGAGTTCTTTCATCAACATTTTGAAATTTTCAGTGTATCAGATTTTTACCTCCCTGTTTAAATTTATTCGTCAATGTTTTGTTTTGTTGCAATTATAAATAGGATTTTAAAAAATATCCTTTTTGGATTGTTCATTGTTAGTATATAGAAACACAGGTGATTTTTGCATGCTGATTTTGTGTTTTCCAACGTTGCTGAATTTGTTCTAAAAAGTTTCTGTGGAATCTTTAGGATTTTCTGCATAGAAAATAATGTTATCTGTGAACAGAAATTATTTTACTTTTTCCTCTCTGATTTGGATAGCTTTTATTTATTTTTCTTACCTAATTGCTCTGGATAGGACTTGGTCTTTTTTTGCTAGATCAACTGTAGTTTCATTGTCCAAACAGTCTGCTGTTCTCTACATATTTATTCCTCCCTCCCTGCTAACCCCTGGCAATCACTTATCTTTTTACTGTCTTTGTAGTTTTGCCTTTTTCAGAATGTCATGTAGTTGGAATCATACAGTAGTCTCTTTTTAGTTGGCTTATTGCACTTAGTAAAAGGCATTAAGTCTCTTTCACATATTTTCATGACTTGATAGCTCTTTCTCTTAGTGCTGAATAATATTATATTTCCTAGAATTACTATGGTTTATTTATCCATTCTCTATTGAAGGGCTTTCTGGTAGCTTAGTGTTATGAATAAAGCTGCTATGTACATCTATTTGTAGGTTTTTCTGTGAAAACACAAGTTTTTATTTCCTTTGGGTAAATGGCAATGATATTTTTAATGTGTAGTCTAGGTTAAGCACCTTTGGCATAGATTTGGTAACTGTAGAGAAAGGCCTGGGTATTGTGCTCATAAATCAGAGGTGGATCAGTAACATAAAGTCACACCACCTTAGCAGCATTGAGGCTTATCATTATGGAGAGGAAACATAGAGATGATGTGAACATAGTAGATTTTAAGTTTGTCAAACTAGAAGGAATCTTGGCCAAGATTTTTTTATCAGATAAGAAAAATAAGCCACCATCATGACAGAATAAATGTGTGCATGCATTTTAATGAGAACATAGTCTTCTTGGCCAAGTGTGTTGTTACTACATAACAGGGAATATTAGCTAATGTTGATGAAAGGACACCTCAAAGGGCAGCAAACTTTCTGCTTCCATATTAAGAGAAATCCAGGCTTGCTGGTTAATTTCTAGGGATGTTGTCAGGGAGAAATAGGGATAGTCAAACTTACATTCCTGCATTAGTTTCTCCAAAAGTCACTGCAGACTTTAATCCCTTACAAAGTTTTCCTAAAATGCTTTACAAAATTTCCTCAAAGAAATCTTTCTGAAACTATAACCCTATCAAAGGAGTATCTTCACCTGCTGATTTATTTTACCAGGAAATTTAAAGAGGATGAAAACTTCTTACAGTAGACCTTTATGGTAGGCCATATTAAATAAAATTTTATTTTATAGGCTCTGTGTTGCCTTGTTTAATTGATTTATATACACTGTAGAAAGCTTTATGCAATATAGTGTAACAGGTGTAACATTTATAATTGATTAAATATCATGCTTGTGACCATATAAAAAAGTTGATCATCAGACCTTGGTTAAGAATAGAAGCCAATTTTATAAGATTGCTTTTATGGAAGAAATAAGATTTAACTTACGTCTCTTAGGTTTACAAAATCTGATTCGGCAAGCACCCTGGTAAACAGCCCTAGTAAAACTGCTGAAAAATGCAAAGTTAACTTTTTCTACCCTTGAGTCCTTCATTTGACCAATAAATTAAGTGACAAGTCCTAACTGAGCATCTATTATGAATTATATTTTGGAAAGAAGAAGACAGTGTGAAGATAATGGTGCTTCTCATCTGAAAAAGAAAATATATTTCATTATAAAATGAAGGAGAACATGGTTAACATCACAAGGGAAACACAACTACAGCTCTGAGTTTCAGGAACTAAGTGTATCATTTTTGGTTGACTTTCTAGAAGAAATAATATGTAAGTTTACATTGAAAGATTTGAGTGGGTAGAGACAGACTAGCACATTCTAGACTGAGAAAATGGCATGAGGAAAGAAGGTGGTAGTAAAGGGTAAGTGGGGGAATAGTGAGAATCCCATTTGCTAGAACATAGGGTACTTGTGGGTCAGTAAAAATGGGTCCTATTTTGAAAAATAGGACTGTGAATAACTAAAGTCAAGGTATAGGAAGGTTAAGGAGGGGTCAGGATGTGAGGTATATTTATAGGAAAAGAGAGGCTGGCAGCAGGGAGGCAGAATTTAGTTAGAATGCGTGGAGAACAGAGAGAAGGCCAGGTAGGAGATAGCTTACAAAGCCAAAGCATTAGTTAGCTATACTGGTTCAGTCATCTAAAAGTTGTGTGCTGTGAAAAGCAGCAAGACCTGGTTTTAACCTTGGCAAAGTGAATGCCCCACCCAGGGCTGCAGCTCCTGGGGAGACAGTTCCTCAGCCCTCGTACATTCTCAGATGAACACAAAGAAAGGAACCTTTCCTTTGAACATGAACTCTTTGAGACTGGTCTGTGCTATAAGGGATTGATTCTCAGAGCAGCAAACTGGGAAAACTGGGCACCTGCCAACTGTAAATGGAGCTTAGACTAAAGATTTTTAAAAAGCTCCATGTGACTGCAAAGGTTGTCCTCATGATGCCTGCACTAAGTTTAATGTACCCTGAGAGCCTTTCCAGCTCTGCAGATGAGATGGCACGAAATCAATATGGGGTCCTGCCTGCTTTCTAAACTAGGCATCAAGTGAGGAGATACAAGCTTTGCCATCCAAAATGTCCTCTGTTATCTGCACCAACTCTCCAGGCAGTTTTAGGTAATATACTTAATATGGGAAAACTCATCTCAGGTGGAGAAGATCATTCCAGGACAACGAAGTCTCTCACAGTGGGCTCTTTTGAGGATCCTGATTCAGCCTGCATCCTGTGGTAACTTCCATAGCAGACCCTTCAGAATGCCTAACGAAGAGTTCAAGTAAGAATCATGGGATTGTGTAAGGCTTCTTAATTTCCCCCAGCTTATTTTTCTGCTTATTTTCTTTTCCAGCGTAGGCCCACCAACCTCCCAGGGCTTAGAAGTGAGAAGAATTCTCTCTTCACTTACCTCCTAAGAGTATTGGCTGGAACCAGGTTTTTACCTTATTGTAATGGAGACTAACTCCTTTGGCTGACAGGGAATGGAAACTCAAGACAGTTCTGAAAACAGTAAAGAGGATTGTAGAGTGTTCTCAGTGGAAGCAGCTATATCTTTGGTGGAAATGAAGGGACCATCCCCTTAATGGGGACTGCAAACTATGTTCTAGCATCAGTATTTTTGTTCTGCCTGCTATCTCTCAGGATAGTATCACAAAGGAACTTGTAGTAGGAATGGAGGAAGCCAGGGATTTTCTTATATTCCAGAGAAAATGGAAAAAAAGTTTCCCTTCTCTTTTCAAACTTCAGCAATCCCCAAATAACTTAGCATTATAAGGTATGTTTTGGTTACAAATTCCCTTTGATATATAACAAATTGTCCCCCATGCAGAACAAGAGTACATGGGTTTAGAGTACAGAGTGAGGAGCTTTGATAATATGAGATGCTTTTTTAAGAAAAAATTATTTTTTATTGAGATGTAATTCACATATGCATCTTGTAATGGTGAAGGTTGTTAAATCCTAACAAATTAACAAGAATGGTAGGGAATCTCTTGAAGGTTTCTTGCCCAACTATCTCAGACAAATGGCCTATGCTGGGGAGAAAACATTTTTCTCTACCCTTCAAGATTGTACTAGCTGGTCTAAGAATTAAATTGACATGAGGCAGATTAACAAGAGAAAACAAAGTTAAATTACATTTTCAATAATGAAATTGAGACCCAAAGAAATGACTAAGGCAGGCAGTTTTTATACATTTTTTTGACAGAGACAGTAAATTTGTGAGGCATTAACAGGACAAAGAGCACTATGGTCAGGAGTTTCAATTAGGAATTTTAAACCAAACTTGAGCTGGGGTAGTAAATTTAAAAAAGTAATAGGGTTTGTTTAATCAGCCTTCTTTGCTCTAAATTCCCTATTTCTGACGATAAGGATGTCTCTTTGCCTTGTGGTACAAAGAAGGTATCTTTCAAATGAGTTTTTTTTCCTGCTTTCTATATACAAAAGTGGATCAGAGTGTTCTTTTTATACTGGCATTTTTAAAATAACTTTTTGAAAAGATTTTATTTACTTATTTGAGAGAGAGAAAGAGTGAGTGCATGAGAGACACAGAGAGAGAGAGAGAGAGTGTGGCGGGGGGAGAGACAAGAGGAAGAAGGAGACTCCCCTACTGAGCAGGAAGCATGATGCAGGGCTAGAACTCAGGACCCTGGGATCATGACTTGAGCCAAAGACAGATACTTAACTAACTGAGCCACCCAGATGTCCCTCTTAAGTAACTTTTATTTAAAATAATCAATATGCTATAGTAGCATATTTTGGGGCAGTCTGTCCTTGGCCTCTACAAGCCCAATACATGCAAAGAGTATTGTCCTCTAGTAAGAATTATGACAATAGCTTACACTGTATAATATCTTAGACCTTTTGAGGACCTTTTACATCCATCATCTGATTTGGGTTCCACATCAACCCCATGAGATAGGACAGAGAAAACATCCCTTTTTACAGATAAGATCAAAATAAAATCTTAAAAAAAAAAAAAAAAGAGAGAGAGCCATCCCTGACACTGTCTACCTACTAACTGATGAAGAATCAACGATGTCTAGAGAAGCTCTTAGGAGGCCCTAAAAACTGAAGAGATATTACTGCATTATGATAAGTGAGACTACTGACCCCAATTCTTCACACCTCCCTATGTCTATGTGCTGTGCCATGTAACTTTACAAGAGTGTCTCTCAAAAGAGGGTACTTTCCTATCCCTTGAATTTGGGCTTGGCTCTGAGGTTTACCTTGTTCAATGAGACGCTAGTAGATAGGTTCTAGCAGGGACTTGAAATGTGCTTGCACACGGGACCCTGTCCTCTCTTGCCCTCTTGTCAGTGCTAAGACTACAAGATGCCAGAGCCAGCCTGAGGGTGCAAGGAAGAGGTGAGATGAATGTCAGAGCCATCGACTCTTTCAGCCCCAGTCAGAGAAGCAGAGCTGCTCTAGCCATTCTGGCTTAAAGCCAACCTAGCTGAGACAATGCTCAGCTGACTTAGAGATGGCTGATTGTTTAACTCAGTGGGTTGCTTAGACGGTATCTTTTTTTTTTTTTTAAAGATTTTATTTATTTATTTGACAGATGGAGCTCACCAGTAGGCAGAGAGGCAGGCAGAGAGAGGAGGAAGCAGGCTCCCCGCCAAGCAGAGAGCCCGATGTGGGGCTCTATTTCAGGACCCTGAGATCATGACCTGAGCAGAAGACGGGGGTTTAACCCACTAACCACCCAGGCACCCCTAGATGGTATCTTTGTTAAAATAAAGATTTTATTTATTTATTTATTTATTTGCATATTTATTTAGAGAGTGGTGGGTGGGGCAGAGAGAGGGACAACCTCAAGCAGGCTCCACACTCAGTGCAGAGCCTAACGTGGGGCTCCATCTCAGACCCAGAGATCGTGACTTGAGCCAAACCTAGAGATGGATGCTTAACCAACTGAGCTACCCTGACATCCCAGTTACGTGGTATTTTTTTTTTTTAACAGTGGCTAACTGATTCAAAGCACATTAAATTGTTATATAAGTATAAGAAACTATTTTAGTTTCCCGTGCTGATTAGTTCTTATTATTTTTGAAATATCAAAAATAAGTATTATATTCTATCAAAAAATAAGTATTACATTCTATCAAAAACTTCTTCTTTTTTTGGCGGGGGGTGTTTGGGTGTTTCTCTGTTTTGCTGGGTACATTGGTGTTCCCTGAAGTCTGCAAGTTGGGTAATACAGAAGAGCTCCATTGTCTTCTTTACTGACACGAACTAGAGATTTAACAGTTCTGATTACACAGGCATGAGAAAAGACTCCTTTAGGGCCCACAAGTCTCCATAAAACTGCCTGTGGGTGCTGTGGTCTGCAGCTGATTTTCAGGACAAACTCACTCATTCTCTTATTGAAGGCCTGCTGTTAAGAAGGCTAGGAGTAGGGAGACCGCTTGGACAGCTCTCATGCAAAAGCAGATTCCTTTCTGGACTAGAACATCTTATGTAAGCAACTGCCCCTTTTTAAGGATCAAAGAAGCCCAGCAAGCCAGGAGATGCAGATATCCTCAGCCTGCAAGTATACTCATTCCACGGCTTTCTGTTTCTTCCAGTCTCTAACCTTCATCCCTTTCTGTTCTGGCTTACTTTTTATCCTACAGCATAGAACTCTCCAAGACTCAAAAGAAGGCTTTTCTTGGCATGAAGTCAATTTGGACAGTGAGTACAGCATCTTGAAGAGTAATCAGGTAGGACTAAGGGCCCTGGAGCCTTTTCCAAGCAGAAGAAGAAGCTTGCCCACCCCTCCCTCTCCCACAAACCCCGGTCCTCTCCTGGGATCCTGCAGAAGTCTAACTCATTCATCAACATGTTTTCTCTCTTTAAAAAATAAATCAACAAAACAGGAGAGAGCTTTAGAAAGCGTTCATAAAGACTACTTAAAGAAACAGCCCTTTTTATTCCAGTCACATGCTCTTGAAACCAAGCACCTGTCCACACACATAATTATTTAGATAATTCAGGACAAGACCACGTTTGACTTGAAGTATTCAAATAATTTCAGGTTGAAGCATTTGGGAGTGAGGGAGTCCTAGATAATTCATATGGCACGTATTGCATGTGATAGAACAAAGCATTTCTTTGAAGGGGTAAAATTAGGCGGCTTGTACCTCCTCCAAGGCTCAATTCTGGAAACTGAGATCCATGGGAGTCTTGAGGGTGGGCGGTAGCTGCATTCCTCTTAAATGAAGTAAACTAGTTAATGAGAGGAAGTCTTCTCTCTGCTGTTGGTTGATCTATGCTAGCTCAGAAGATTTTTGTAAGAGATACCCCTTAGTCTGAGTTCTAACTAATTTCTTATCTGCTGGCCTGCACGTAACCCACAAAATCAGGTCAAAACCATGGCTAAACTTGATCTCCAGTTTTTCTTTTCCTCTGAAATTAGGTGGCATCCAGGCTTCTGACTTGACACTATATTTATGCATGCTGACTCCTCTTAAAATGTAAACTCTAATGCCATGTGGGTTCTGGAAACAGTAACTTCCTTCCACTGATGGCATGTGACATCCTTACCAGCTGCATGGTTGCTGCTGTTAAGGTAGAACAGGTTTCTCACTTTGGAGTAACAAGAGCTTTGCTGGTCACAGTGGGAGAGGCGTGGATGTGGTGTAATAGCTAATGTATGTGGTCCCCAAAGCTTTTACAGTTGAGGACCAGCTCCAGGAGAATGCAACTTGAGATAATCCCCCACAGCAGTATTCAAGATGGATGGGAACAAGAGAGACCGAATACAGAGAGCACAGCTAGGGAGCAGTTATTGCAATTTAGGCCAGTGTTTCCCAGGGTGAATTTCAGGGAATGCTTCAACCAGAGGGGTTCTGTGATCAAATATTTTATCTCACCCTTGGTGATTCTTAGTGCACGGAAACACATTAAAATCTCTGAGAGGTCCTACAACAAAAAACTTATAACTCTGTTTTTCACAGTGTTTCCCAAAATAATGGCCAATAGAACTGTCTTCGTACATAGCCCCTATTAGCAAGTTGTTCTCTAGTTCTTGCTAGAATAGAAGAAAAGGATGGGGCCAAGGGCTGCAGGGGGACAGTTCCAAGGTCCAGAGACCTCTGTGATCTCAAGTGAAGGAAGGAAGAGTATGAGCAAATATGGGTAGTAATAGAGGAAATTGGGATGGGGAAGGTGATGTCAAGTTTTTGACATGTTGGGGGTTTGATTAGATTGTGAGTGACTGAATAAACTCTACATTTTAGTCTTTTATATCCACTCCATTAGTCCAAATTAAAAATAACAAACCAGGGCCCAGACCCAGTTTATTCAAAGTTTCATAATATTGCTTGGACAGGAAAGACTCCCTATGGAATATTTTAATTGGCTCAGCCAAAATTTTTACTCTTCTATATTTTATTCCATTTCTAATTTAGCAGTCGGACAGAATCATAGTAAGTCAAATATTATAATTAAAAAAAGAGAAAGAACTGCCAGTTTCCCCTTAGCCAGGATGGATGAGATAGTGGCTCTTTTAAACTTCAGCAGAGAAGGCTCTGCTTACACAATCTGACGGGCCTCTGGGTCACTCCTGCCTGGGACGGATTTATGGGCGCACCTTTAGGCTTGTGTCCACACTCACTCACTCTACTGCTCTTCTTAGTTTGCAGAATGACAGAGAAAATGGCAGAATCCTGTGGGGTCTGCTTACTGTAAGCCAAATTTATCTCTATCTCAGAGAGGGTCCTGGTTGTAGCCCAGCAGTTCTTTCTTATTTCTGTTGGGAAACGTTCCAGAATCTCCTCATGCTCCAGCTGCACTCTAACAGGCAGTGCCACCTCTCCATTGAGTCCCACTCCATTGAGAAGACCAACCTAATCAAACATAAAGCCCCCACAGCCACCTCCATCCCTTTCTTCACACACATTTGCCTCTACAAACACCTTTTAATTCTTTCCTCTAGTTTCAGTCAGTAGAGCCTTGTTTCCATCATCCACTTCTAGTAGTTTCAATTTGTGCTTTTCAATAGAATCCTCGTCCTGGGCCTTCTTACAGGTCAGCGCCCGCTTGTTCACTCAAGGTCGCAGGCAAGTCACTTCCCTGCTCGCAGTCTCTGTTTTTATAATAACTCCTACCTTAAAGGATGCTCTAAGGATTGAGTGGTAATAGATACAAGCATCCTGTAGAACACTGATAAGTAGTAGCTGTTCTTATTGTTATTACTTCTCTTTTCATTTTTTAAAAAAACAACTTTTGGGGGGCATAATTAACATAGAATAGAGTGTACACATTTTAAATGTACAGTGTGATGAGGTTGTGTAAGATGTGCTCCATAGAACCACCACCCCAATCAAAATAGAAAACCTACCTATTACTCTAGAGAGTTCTTTCATGTCCATTTACAGTCAATTCCCTCCATCCCCTGCTCTAAACACCAATCTGATCCTTACCACTTTACATAGTTTTACGTGTTCCAGAACTTAATGTAGTTGGAATGATTCAGTATATACTTTTTGTGTCTGATTTCTTTAGCTCGATATAATTTTAAAAATTCTTGCATGTTGGGCGCCTGGGTGGCTCAGTAATTAAGCGTCTGCCTTTGGCTCAGGTCATGATCCCAAGGTCCTGGGATCCAGCCCCACATCAGGCTCCCTGCTCAGTGGGGAGGCTGCTTCTCCCTCTCCCTCCTGCTCCCCCTGCTTGTGCTCTTTTTCTCTCTCTCTGTCAAATGAATAAATAAAATCTTTTAGAAAAATCCTGCATGTTATTGAATGTAACGGTTCATTCTTTGTATTCTAGAATAGTGCTGCAGTGTATGAATATACACATTTGCTTTTGTACAAATACATGTAATTTTTTTATCCTTTCACCCTTGATAGATATTTGGGGTGTTTCAACTTTTAAAAAAATTTTCCATAAAGCTGTTATGAACTGTCATCTATAAGAATCTTCCTGGGCATATGTATGGTATACATTTTTCTTTTGGAGAAATACCTCAGAATAGAATTATTAGGTTATATGGTTAGTATACATTCAACTTTATAAAAAATTGCCAAGCTGTTTTCTAATGTGGCTATGCCATTTTACCCTCTAAACAAGAATGAATGAAAGTTCCATCCATTCTACAACCATATTACATTTGGAATTATCAGTTTTAATTTTAGTCATGCCAGTAACATGCATTTCGCCATGACTAGTGATGCTGAGCCTTTCTTCATGTGCTTACTGGCCATTTGTGCATCTCCTTTTGTGAACTGTCTAGGAAATATTACCCCCACTTTTATAAATTGGCTGTTTGTCATCTCGTTATTAAGTTAGATGAGTTTTCTTTAATATGTTGTGACATAGAACCTTTGTTAGATACATGGATTGCACATATTTTCTCCAACTCTGTGGCTTGCCTTTTCACTCACTGATGGTATCTTTTGAAAAAGTAAAGTTTTTAGTTTTGATGAAGTCCAATTCATCTTTTTTTTTTTTTTCTTTGCTGGTTAGTGGCCCATCTCAAAAATCTTTGCCTACCCCAGAATATAAGGATTGGCTCATATTTTCCTCTATAAATTTTATAGTTTTTGATTTTATGTTTAGGTTTGTGATTTGCTTCACATTAATTGTTTGTTTGAAGGCAGGGATTGAGTTTTATTTTTCCCCTATTTCTTTTATTTGCTTACAATTATTCCTATATTTTTTGTTGAAAAGAATGTCCTTCTTGGAAGCTTTGTCACAAATCACTTGTGTGTATGTGTGTGTGTGTGCATGTGGTGTGTGCTTCTGGATATTCTCTGCTGTTCCACAGACCTGTATGTCTATATGCTAGTACTATACTGTTTTGATTACTGTAGACTTATAAATCTTAGAATTAGGTAGTATATGTCCTCCATTTTTATTCTTTTTTTTTTTAAGATTTTTTATTTATTTGACAGACAGAGATCACAAGTAGACAGAGAGGCAGGCAGAGAGAGAGAGAGAGGAGGAAGCAGGTTCCCTGCTGAGCAGAGAGCCCGATGCGGGGCTCGATCCCAGGACTCTGAGATCACGACCTGAGCCGAAGGCAGAGGCTTAGCCCACTGAGCCACCCAGGCGCCCCTCTCCATTTTTATTCTTATTTTACAAGATTGTTTAAGTTCTTCTAGGTTCTTAATGTTTCCATATAAATTTTCAAATCAGCTTGTCAGTACCTGATAAGATTTTGAGTGGAATTGAATTGAATGTATGGATCAATTTCAGAAAAGTGGACATCTTAAAAGTGTCCAATCCATGAATGTGGTATATCTTTAAATTTACTCTAATTCTTTTCTGAGAAATATTCAGAATCAGGGCCTTGCACATCTTTTGTTAAATTTGTTCCTAAGAGGGGCGCCTGGGTGACTCAGTTGGTTTAGTCTCTGCCTTAGGGTCAGGTCATGATCTTGGGATCCTTGGGGGTCCTGGGATGGAGCCCTGCTTCCAGCTTCCAGCTCACTGGGGAGCCTGCTTTTCATTTTTCCTCTACTGCTCCCCCTGCTTGTGCTTTTGCTCTCTTTCTCAAGTAAATAAATCTTTAAAAGAATTTATTCCTAAGAATTTCATGTTTTATGATACTTCCATAGAATCTTTTAATTTTTTTTTTTTTAATTTATTTGACAGATCACAAGTAGGCAGAGAGGCAGGCAGAGAGAGAGAGGAGGAGGAGGCAGGCTCCCTGCTGAGCAGAGAGCCCAACACGGGACCCGATCCCAGGACCCTGGGATCACGACCTGAGCCGAAGGCAGAGGCTTTAACCACTGAGCCACCCAGGCGCCCCAATCTTTTAATCTTTTAATTGTTCTAGTACATAGCAATGCAATTAATTTGCATGTATTGACCGTGTGTTCTGTGACTATAAAAACTTTATTTACTAAGTCAGTGGTTATTTTTGTTTGTTTGTTTTGTAGATTCTTTAGGAATCTATAAAACATATCCACATAAACAGTGTGGCCTATGAATAAAACAGATTTATTCCTTTTTTTTTCATGATTAATAACTTTTATTTCCTTTTCATGTTCTGTTTTACTACTTAAGACTCAAAACAGTATTGAATATAAGCAGTTGGAATGGATAACCTTGAATAGTTCCTGATCTTAAAAATAATTTCAGTATTTCAGTCTTAAATCTACTATTAGATATAGATTGCTTGTTTATTTTGTAGCTGAACTTCCTTTAAGTTGAAGTGTTTTCCTTTTCCAGGTTTGTTGAGAGTTTTTTTTTATCACACATAAATTTGAATTTTGTCTAGTGCTCTCTATTGAGCTGATCATATCCATTTTCTCTTTTATTCTGTTAATGTGGTAAATCACATTATTAACTCACTTACTGAACCAATTTTGTATTCCTGGGATAATTTCTAAATGGTAATTTCCTTTTGTATAATTCTGGATTTGATTTGCTAATAATTTGTTAAGGATTCTTGCACCTAAGTCTAGAGGGCTGTTAGTTTGTAATTTTCTTGTAATGTCTTTGTCAAGTTTTGGTATCAGGGTTATACCGGCCTCATGCAGTAAATTAGTAAATGTTTCCCCCTTGTTTATTATCTGAAAGGGAATTTGTAAATTCATATGATTTCTTTCTTAAATCTCTGATAAATTTCCAGTGCAGACATCTGGATCTCATCTTTCTTTGCACTTATACTTTTTTTATGTATTCAGTTTCTTTAATAGATAACTAGCTATTCAGATAGTCTATTTTAGTTTGAATCAGTTTTAATAACTTCTGTTTTTGAAGTAGTATTCATTTTTATTTAAATTTTTGAATTTATTGAGATAATGCTGTTAATAATAGTACCTTGTAATGACAGTACAGGAGCGATAATCCTTTCACTTTCTTCATTCCTGATGTTGGAAATTTGTGGTGTCTCTTTATTTCTTGATTTGTCATGCTAAGTACTTAGTTTTACTAATCTTTCCAGGGAACCAGACCTAGATTTTGTTAATTTTCTCTACTTGTTTTTATATCAATTTCTACCCTCATCTTTATTATTCCTTTATTTCTGCTTATTTTATGTTTGCTTTTCTTTAGCTTCTTAAGTTGTAGGCTGAGAAAATACATTTTCCCTTAAAATACGAAGTTATAAATTTCAACTAAATTATGCTTTAGATGCATCCCATACATTTTTCTATTTGTGTTTTTATTATAATTTTGTTTAAATGTTTTCTGATTTCTCTTGTGAATTCTTCTTTAACTAATGGATTATTTATAATGTATGATTTAATTTCCAAATATTTGGGAATTTTCTAAGTCCTTTTTGTTATTGATTTCTGGTTTAATTCTGCTATGGCCAGAGAACATATTCTGTAAGATTTTAATTTTTTGGAATGTATTGAGACTTATTTTATGGCCTAGCATGGACACTTAATAAGAATGGTTGTTGAGTGGAGTGTTTTGTAAAATGTTCTTTAGTCTATATTAGTTGTTAGTGATATTCAGACCTTCTATAGACATACCAGTGTTTTGAAAAACTGCTCTACTACTGAGCATATGTCTTTAGTTCTGCTGGTTATTAGGTGCATATTCCATTAAATTTATTATGTCTTCCTGTTAAATTGATTCTTTTTTCACTATGAAATTTCCTTTATTATTTCTGATAATGATGTTTGTCTTGAAATCCACTTTCAAGTGGATATATATTTTCAAGGGTTATATATATTTTCATAATCTTTTACTTGTAACCCATTTTTCTCTTTATGTTTAAAGTGTATTTCCTTTTTTTTTATTTTAAAAGATTTTATTTATTTATTTGGCAGATAGAGATCACAAGTAGGCAGAGAGGCAGGCAGAGAGAGAAAGAGGAGGAAGCAGGCCCCCTGCTGAGCAGATGTGAGGCTCCATCTCAGAATCCTGGGAATATGACCTGAGCTGAAGGCAGAGGCTTTAACCCACTGAGCCACCCAGGCACCCTAAAGTGTATTTCTTATAGATAAATAGTATGTAATTTTTTTAAATCTGGTCAAAAAACCTTTGTCTTTTATTGGAGTGTTTAGTCCACTTAACATTTCATGTAGTTACTGGCATGGTTAAGTTTAAATCTATATTTGATATTTAGTTTTCATTTGTCCTTTTTGCTTTTTGTTCCTCAGTTATTCCTTTAGAGGCTATGTGTGTACAATATTTTAGTGTTCAATTTTATTTTTTCCATTGGCTTTATAACTCTGCCTCTTTTTATAATTTATTGCTCTAGAGGAAATAATATGCATTCTTACTTTTCAGCGTTTACGTTTAGTCAATGTTATATCACTTAAATTTCTCATTCTGTATCTCTCAATTCTTCCTTTACACTTATTTTCCCCATTTCACTAATATAAAAATATTATAGCAATACAATTCCATTTACCAACCCCCCATCCTTAGTCTTAAAGTTGTCATAACTTTTATTTATACATGTTATAAACTAACCTTTTAAAATTGTTGCTTTTGCTTTAATCGGTAAGTTGTTTTTAAAGAAAATTAGGAAGAAAGCTCTTTAATATTTACTGACATATTTACTCTTTCCCCTTTTTCACTTCCTGTAGATTTGAGTTTCCATCTAGTATCACTTCCTGAACAATATTTCTTGGGATTTCTTGGAGTGCTGGTTCAGAGGCAACAGATTTTCTCATATTTTTTTTTTTTTTTTTTTTTAGAGAAAATGTCTTCATTTCACCCTAATTTTGTAAAGAAATATTTGTAGACTGGATGTAGAATTCTGGGGTTACTATGCTGTTTTTATTTTTTATTTTAGCACTTTAAAGATGTCATTCCTTACTGCTAGTGTATGGCCTTCTCAAGTCTCCACTGGATGCTGAGTGCTAATGAAGTGTTAACAGAGTGTTGGGAAGATCTCTGCACTCTGGTCCAGAACTCTAATAGAACTCATAATTCTGCTTGATTTCTGATATCCCTGTTCTACTCTCAGCTCCATAGCTGTTACTTTCATGAAAGCCTAGTGTAGTCTCTCCTTGCAACTTAGCAGCCCAGCACTTAGCTAAGGACTTACTGGAGTACTCAGAATTCTGAAGCTCACTTCAGCACAGTGCCCACCTATTTACTATGATGCCACTTAGCTTTCAGCCCTTTCTGTATCTCCAAACTGATATGAGACTCCTTAGCTCTGGTGGAATGCTGTACTGTTTGGACTCGGGGTGCAGCTCCACTTCTTTTGTGAAATTGTCCCGAGGCAGAAAGCAGAGTGGGATGGAAGGTGGGACGGGTAGTACGCACCCTGTGAGTTTCCCTGTTTTTGTTTTTTAAAGATTTTTATTTATTTATTTGACAGAGATCACAAGTAGGCGAAGAGGCAGGCAGAGAGAGAGGAGGAAGCAGGCTCCCTGCTGAGCAGAGAGCCTGATGTGGGGCTCCATCCCAGGATCCTGGGAACATGACCTGAGCTGAAGGCAGAGGCTTTAGTCCACTGAGCCACCTAGGCGCCCCCAAGTTTCCCTGTTTTCTAATGCCTAAACAGACTTCCCTTTCATATTCTGCCCAGCTTTATGGCAATTTATGGTGTGCTCTGCTCATACCGAGTCATGAGAGGCAGCTTTTAAATTTTTAGGAATTTTTCCAGCCAATTGTTAAATCATTGGTAGCTTGAAATCAGCCAAAGGAGGAGTATTTTTGCCATGGAAACAGGCAAATGTCACAAATCAAGTCTTTTGTTTTTGTTTATTGGAGAACTGTCTGTTAAACATTTACAGCACACCACTGCTACAGTGGAAAGACTAGTCAGGTACTAATTACTCCATCATGGCTAGAAGATGAAGTTTTATTTTCTTTTACCTCACCTATTTCTTAATCCCTTTTCAATTTGACTTTAAATTGCCTCCAGTCTACTTAAAAAGACGACTTAATCCCTGAACTTTTCTGTATTCTTTTTAGTTGTAATGCCTCTGGTAACTTATCTACTCATATTTGATGGTCTTTCTTTTGACTTTGGCTACTGTAAATATACATTAAATGGGCATTTTTTCCTGTCTTTTGATTGCTTCTTCCATGCTATAGTTACTGATTTCTTACTTTTGCTTCTTAGCTGCAGTGTTTCCCCGTCATTTGGTTTCTCTTTCAGATAGCTGAAAGAAGAAAGGAAGAAGGAGCTTCTATCACTTAATGAAAGTTGAATTACATGGATGAACAATAAGCTTGCTCCTTCCTGCTGATACACATAGTTTAGCTAGTCTGGTGCATCCTATTCTGATTTCTTTGCTTCTTTGTCTCTCTGACTTCTCCACTGAAGACCAATTGATACTTGAAGCTGAGAAACAGGAGAAGTGGAGATGAGAAAGAGAAGGGAAGGAGTCCTAAAGGTACTGGTGTACCTACCGAGTTTGTTGCCTATTTTCTTCTTTTGACTACTTGTGCCTTCTACGAATTCCAGTTTGTGCCTTCATATTGGATGTTGTCACTCAAAACAAATGTGTTCTAATTTTCAGTTCTGCTTTCTTGTAGTTAAAATCCACATCCTCCATAGACCTTCCCTGTATTCTCTTTGTAAAATCCTCTTTCTTCCGTACAGTAAGAATTTTCTAGTCTCTCCCCAAAATAGGCATGAAGTGATGTTATTCAATATATTCTCTGTGATCTATATTCTCAATTCAATTGGAAGCCACTTAAGGGCAGGGATCATTTTCTCTGTATTTCTTTGTTTCCTACATACTCTCTAATAATTGTAGATATTCAACACATTGACATATAGAAACTCAACAGATCTCTGGTGATAGCTTGACTACTGCATCTATTTAAATATACATATTATTTGCCTAAAAATCTATTTAATTTTTGTTCCTCTCCAAATCAACTCATCCTGTTTACTTGACACTACATCATCAACACAATTAATCACTTCTTTTAGAAGAAATGAGTTTAATTAGTTAAATATCAATCCATGAATTTAGTAAAATGGCTAATCTAATACATTTATCTTAACAAACAAGATAATTTGATGTGGCCTAGTTATTTTAGAGACTAGTTATTATAGTTTATCAAATGTGCTTCATCTGCCACGATGTGATTGGATGATTGTGATTAACCTTTGAGTACCCTTATCATTTCTCTTCCCACTATCAGGGATCTAAAAAAGCATCTGTGGCTGTGTTTCCTCTGTTGAGGAAATTCCCCTGGCTCTGTATCCACTCTTTCCCTGGAACTTTCTCATGCTGGCCTGATTTCTTCTCTTCACAGCTTATTTTCACATAAGTAGAATTCTCACTCTCTGTATACCCTCTTCTCTAGAGTAATCAAGCAGACTTGGCTTGCCATTTTCATACTACTTTTACAACATGCATAAAACAGACAATTAAGAGACACGATAGATAAAACACAATTACCAGTAATTTTTAAGATGTAATCATGACGGAATAGAGACCAGTTTCATTATGAGACCTGCAGGAAACTCACAGAAGTTGAGGAGTATTTAAATTGTCTTTTTTCATATCTACTCAAAGACATCAGTTTACAGGTAACAAAACTGAAGCTCAGAGAAAGGGAAATGACCTGCCCTCAGTCGTGTCGTCAGTAAACTTTAAAGCTGGAAACAGAACCCTGGTCTGATCCTTTAGTCCATAGCTCTCTTCACTATCATTAATATTTTAATTCAAATTGTCCCCTTTTCTGTTTTGTTTTACTTACGTTGAAGGAGTTGGAATACTCTTTTTCTCATTGTTCTTGGCTACTCATCCTCTCCAGCCCTATTTCTTTGCTATTCTTCGTGGGAAAATTTCTACAAGTAGTTGGCTGTACTTGCTTTCACCTTTTCCTTACTTCCATTCTCTCTTTAATCCACTCTGTTCGAACTTCATTCTACCCCACCTCCATACCCTTGAAAGATTCATGTCCATGTCCCCAATGACTTTATATTGCCAAATTCATTGTCACTTCTCTGTCCTCATCTTACTGAGCTAGCAGCAGTACTCAGTATGAAACACTTCTCTCTTTTTTTAATTGTATAAACCACAAACAACTGGTTTTCCTCTTCCCTACAGGCTGTTATTTCTCAGTCTTTTATTGGCTCTTACAGTCCCACTCAGTCTCTTATTATTAAAGTGTTTCAGAGCTTCTCCTTAGCTCTCTTTATGATATACACTCTTAGAGTAGTAGGTTTTCTCATTCATTTCTGTGGATTTAAACATCCACAGATACTGATACGCCAATATATACTGATAACTCTCACGCTTAACTCACCAGCCCTTTCCATTAAGCTTTACATTTATTTATACAACTATTTACTTGAAATTTTTCCTTGGATATGAATAGGATTTCAACTAAACAAATCAGGTAGAATTCTTGATTCCCAATTTGCCCAAGCATGTTCTTGCCAGTCTTTGATATCTTAGAAGGTTATTTAACTAGTTGCCCAAAGTAAAAACAAACAAAACAAACAAAATATGGGAAAACTCTGATTAGAAAACCTAACAAAACATTACAAAAAAATAAAATTACTATCCCATGCACCTCATGAACCAAAAATGCAAAAAAATCCTTCAAATATTAGGAAATAAAATCCAACAGCACATAACACGGATAATACCAAGTGGAGTTTATCTCTGGTAATATTTGATTTAATATTAAAAAGAGAATCATTGTAATTCACCTTATTAATAGAATAAAGGAGAAAAAGCATAGTTATCTCAATAGATACACACACACACAAAAATCATTTGACGACATTCACTCCTACTCATTGATAAAAACCTTTGGCACTCTAGGAATAGAGGAAGTTTCCTCATTTTGATCAAAGGCATCTATGAAAAACCAACAGTTACGATTCTTTTTTAAATGATTTTTTTAAATTTAAATTTTATTTTTATTTATTTATTTATTTATTTAATTTTTAAATTTTTTTATTTTTTATTTTTTCAGCATAACACTATTCATTATTTTTGCACCACATCCAGTGCTCCATGCAATCCGTGCCCTCTATAATACCCACCACCTGGTGCCCCCAACCTCCCACCCCCCACCCCTTCAAAATTCTCAGATCGTTTTTCAGAGTCCATAGTCTCTCATGGTTCACCTCCCCTTCCAATTTCCCTCAACTCCCTTCTCCTCTCCATCTCCCCTTGTCCTCCATGCTATTTGTTATGCTCCACAAATAAGTGAAACCATATGATAATTGACTCTCTCTGCTTGACTTATTTCACTCAGCATAATCTCTTCCAGTCCCGTCCATGTTGCTACAAAACTTGGGTATTCATCCTTTCTTTTTTCTTTTCTTTTTTTTTTTTTTTTTTACAGCTTTATAAACATATATTTTTATCCCCAGGGGTACAGGTCTGCGAATCGCCAGGTTTACACATTTCACAGCACTCACCATAGCACATACCCTCCCCAATGTCCATAACCCCACCCCCCCTCCCAACCCCCCTCCCCCCATCAACCCTCAGTTTGTTTTTTGAGATTGAGAGTCACTTATGGTTTGTCTCCCTCCCAATCCCATCTTGTTTCATCTTTTTAAAATGATTTTTAATTTATTTATTTGAGAGAGAGTGAGCTGGGGGGAGGAACAGAGGGAGAGGGAGAAACGGGCTCCCTGCTAAGCAGGGATCCCAATGCAGGGCTTGATCTCGGGACCCTGAGATCATGACATGAGCCCAAAGCAGACTGTGCCACCTGGATGCCCCAACGGTTAACATTTTTAATGTTGAAATAGTGAATAGTGAAATAGTGAATGCTTCCTCCCAGTACCACAAACAAGGTAAGAAAGTCCACTCTTAACACTTTTATCAACATTTTATTGGAAATCCTAGGCATTACAATAAGAAAAGATGAGGAAATAAAATATATAAAGATGAGAAATGAAATAAATAAGGCTTTATTCACAGATGACATGATTGTCATGTTAAAAAAAAGCCTAATGAACCTTTAAAAAAAAGTAACTAGTATATGAATTTAACAATGTCTCAGGATACAAGGCCAAGATACCAAAATTGATTTCATTTTCCATATTTAACTGCATAAAAGAGGAAAATAAAATTTGAGAAGCAATTCCATTTATGGTAGAGATAAAAAGCATAGCATACTTTAGGAACAGGTTTAAGAAGACCATTACATTAAAAATTACAAGACACTGCTAAGAAAAGTTAGAGAAGAAGATAGAGTGATATACCTTGCACATTGACTAGAAGACACACTACTATTAGTTTGCTAATTCTCTCCAAAATAATCTATAGATTCAGTGAAATCCCACTAATAATCCCACCTGGCTTTTTTCTTTTCTTTTAAGAAATTAGTATGCTGATTCTAACATTTATATATAACTGTGAATAATTGGAATATCTAAAACAATCTTGAAAAATGATGAAGTTGGAGGACTTAACCTGGCTTCAAATTTACTACCAAATTATGGTACTTAAGAAGGTGTGGTACTGGTGAAAGTATTTACATATAGGTCAATGGAACAGAATGGGGAGTCCAGAATTAGACCTATGCTAATATACTCATTTGATTTTTAACAAAGTCATCAAAGCCGTATTATAGGGAAAGGATTTTTTTTTTTTTTTGACAAAATGTGCTAGAGCAAGTGGATATTTATATTGGGGGAAAAAAAGAATTGTGACCCTTACCTCGCACCATAAAAAAAAAAAAAAAAAAAAAAAAAAAGCTTGAAATAAACCTTAGACCTTAATGTAAAGGCTATAGCAATAAAGATTCTAGAAGGAAACACAGAGGACTATCTTTGAGACTTTGAGAGTGGGAGAAGTTTCTTAGGACACAGAAAATAGCAACCAAAAAAGAAAAATTGGTAAATTTGATTTCATCAGAATCATTGTTTATGAAAAGATACTATTTATACAATTTATATTAGTTTAATTATCCTACATAAAATATGAATAAAACATACATCAAAGGACCAATATCTAATACATATAAAGAAATCTTATTAATAATAAAACCATAACTCAACTTTAAAAAAGGGGAATTTAAATAAATATTTCACAAAGAAAACTGAATGACCAATAAACACCTGAAAAAACATTCAGTGTTAGAGTTAACATGGAAATAAGAATTAAAACCACAATGAGATATGCTAGACACCCACCAGAATGGCTAAAATTAAAATCACTGACAGCACCAAGTATTGGCAAGGATATGGAACAATTGGAAATCTCCTAGCTTGTGGATGGGAGTATAAAGAGGTATAATTGCTTTCCTAAGAAGGGCTGGCAGTTTAACAACATAAACCTATCCTATGGCTCAGTGATTGTTCTCCTACCGAAGGTAAATGAGAACATACCTGCAAAAATAGTTATCTGAGAACGTTAATATCACAGTTATTTATAACATCTAGAACTGGTGCCACCTAATTGTCCAGCCACAAGTGACTGAGTAAACAATTTTGGTATAGTCATATAATGGAGTACTTCTTAGCACTGAGAAGGAACAAACTTGGTATAAACAGCAACATTGATGAATGTCAAAACATGCTTGCTGAAAAAAGCCTTCCACAAAAGAGCACATGTAGCATGCTTTCACTTATATAAGGTTCTAGAACATGCAAAACTATTCTGTGTGGCAAAAAATTAGAACATAGGTTACCTCTGGAGAAAGGGGTGTGGATTTTCTGGGAAAGTATATGAGGGAATTTTTTGGATGATTGTATTACTCTATATCTTGATAAGAATCAAGGCAGTGGTTATAAGTTGGGCACACACCCCCACACACATTATTTTTTGCAAAGTATTGAGATGCTTTTTATTTTATTGCTTAGAGGACAGGGATGTTGCTAAACATCTGACAACGCCCAGGACAGCCTCTATAACAAAGAATTGGTTAAGGTTGAGAATAGTGTCAAGGTTTAAAAACCCTGAATTAGGGTTATATAAGGGTATGCATTTCTCAAAACTAATTAAATGGTATATTTTAGATTTTTGCATTTCATCATATGCAAATTTTCCTGTAAAAATAAAAGAACCAAAGCCACATATGATTTTAGTTAATGATATACATATGGTAGTACGGGGTGGGCGTTGAAGTGTTCTGACGTTCTGACTTTCTTTTTCCCTAAGATCATAAGAGAAAATAGTATGGATAGATTCATGGATAGTGGAGGAGGTAGATGGACAGTTTATGTGATGAAGTATGCATAGTAAAATGTTAATGGTCAGTCTCCATGGTGAGTGTATCGGTGTTCATTATTCAGTTCATCTGGCATTTCTATAAGTCTGAAAATTTTTGTGCTAAAATGTTGTCATCCATGATTTTTTACTTTAGCTCACCCATCCATACTCATTCTGTCAGCATGCCCTGCCTATTCTATTATTAAAATATAACCAATTCACATTTTCCTATTTCTACAGCCATCAACGTGGTCCAAGCTACCAACAACCGTCTAAACCACAGTAGTAGCCTGCTCCCTGGTCTGCTCTGCTTTTTTTATGCTTCTTTATAATCTCTGCATCTGACATGCTGTGCTGGGAGTAAACTCTTGCAAGGAGCTACTGGAGCTCGCATTTGTCTACTTCTTGAGCTCTTCTCTCTATCACCCACTCTGGCACTCTGAGCAGCCACGCTGGCCAACTTTTTATTTTGAACATGTCAGACTTCTACCCACATCATGTCTTTACTCTGGCTGTTCCTTCTACCTGGAACACATTTCCCTGGCTTTTGACATCACAGGTCTTTTCTTCTTTCAGGTCTCAGTTAATTTGCTATTACTTCTCTCTCCATCTAAACTATCCTCTTCCCGTCAACTCTTTTCATATCGCCCGTATTACTTTTTTTTTTCATAGCAACTGTTTGAATTTATCTTATTTATTTGTGTACTCTACTTGGATTTTAAATTCCAAGAAAGCAGGGACCATATCTGTCTTGCTCATTGCTCTGTCATCAGGCACCAAAATAGTACCTGACACATGTTGAGCATAAAATAAATATTCATTTTCTGAGTGAATGGATGGGTGATATATTCAGGAGCTTGGTGACATTTTTTTTCAGTGCCCTAGAAATACCCACAGACTGGCAAATGAGATTCCACGAGGCATTCTCTTGGACAAAGGAAACACCATATAGAGATTTATAGAGGAATATGAAACAGATGGTCATAGAGAGCTGGTCCTTAGGGCATGCACACCTCTGGGCTCAACTCACTGTCTTGATTTTTCATTGACTTGTCTCAGGCATAGAGGATTAGTTAAATGAATTATGGAATGTACTTCCTGACGATGGGATCCCTGTAGATATTAAAAATCATGTTGTAGAGGAATATTTATTGACACAGAGAAAAGCTCATGATATATTGCCAAGTGAAAAAAGCAAGCTTCAGAAAATGTGCTTAATATTATCTTCAGACCACTGAAAACCCTGAACAACCTCATCCTTTTCTTAACGACACTCTTCCATGGTTGTTAGGAAATTAGTTTCCGTGGCCTAGATCTTCTGAGGGCAAACACCTTTGGTCATATTTGCAATCAGAGGGACTGGGTATTTTTGGAAACCCTGAATATAGAAAAGGCCTCAAAGTAGGTGTAATTTGTCGGATATTTATTTAATATTAAATGCCACTGGTCTGCTGGGAAACAAAGAGAAGGTGAAATTAACCAAAAAGGAGTTTGTGTTGTACTACGTTGTATTATGTGCCATGAAAGAGTTTTAATTCCCACTGGTCATTCCTGCGATACAATAGGAGAGCTGAAGTGCTCCACTTTGAAAGCCACAGGGAGACATTCAGCTCTCTGAGTGTTCCTAAGTTTTCTGCCCTTTCCTTTAATATCTAAATGACAATAATCTGAGAATCCTTCCTGTGTAACTGCAAGAGTCCACTCCTATGTGCAGTTATCTCAGAGGTTCACTGGAGAAATACTGTATTAGTTTCCTGGGGCTGCCATAACCAAGTAGCATAGCTAGGGGACTTAAATAGCAGAAATTTATTGTCTCCCAGTTCTGGAAGCCAGAAGTCCAGAATCAAGGTGTTGGCCAGGTTGGTTCCTTCTGAGGGCTATGAAGGAGAATCTGATCTCGGTTTCTCTCCTGGCTTCTGGTAGCCCCAGGCATTCTTTGGGTTCTATATAGTGTTCCACTTGTCTCTTCAGGCCATTTTCCCTCTCTGCATGTCTCTGTGTCTAAATAGCCCCTTTTTATAAGGACAGCAGTCATATTGTATTAAGGCCCACCCTAAGGTTCATTTTAACTTGATCATCTATAGAGACCCTATTTCCAAATAAGGTTACATATACTGGGGGTTAGGACTTCACCATCTTTTGGGGTGGCACAGTCAAACTCATAACAAATGCCATCTTGTGTGTGGCTTTGTTGTGCTCACATGTACCTTCTGGCCCCATCCCCAGTCATCTCCCTGTCACCTCTTCATGCTGTGATAGCTCACTCCTAGCTAATAGCAAAAAGGCTGTCATCTAAAATAATCTTGACAAGAGATGAGGATGACATAAGAAAAGTTCAGTGCAGAGAAGGAAATCTTAAAAGTGAATATTATATATTTCAGCTTTTTCAGTCCAGGGTTCCCAGCTTCTCCCTGGGGTTCTGGCATTGCTGGTCTGAATTCTTGGCCTGTTACCAGACTGTGGGATCTTATTATCCTTCATTGGGGGATTGTCTCCATTTCACTTGTTTCCTCACCGCAGTCTAGGGCTCCCACTAGAAGAAACACAAAGTCAATGAATATTAAAAATAAATGCCCCAGAGACATAACATTTTCAAAATTAAAACCCTGTGCTGTTGTTAGAAAGACCGTTTAAGACCAGGTGTGTAGCATCTGCATTTTGGTACATACCTTCCTGCTTAAGAGTGGGTAGGTGTTTACCTTTAAAACTGTCACCAAAATGATCATGCCCCAGGTTTGGGACGATGCCTGTGCAGACCGAGCTGCTTTCTGCATGACAGTGATGTGGCAGAAAATAGATGCCATGGGGTGCTTTGGGGATGGAATGCTGGCAACATACATCACACTTCCCATCAGAGACGAAGTCGGGTGGGCTGAGGGGACAGGGCACAGGGCGCATGAGCATGTGTTCAACTTTGCACCTTGCCCTGCCCATGTGATTATGCTCCACACGAAGTCCACCTTGTCACTGATGCTTCAGGATGGTAGCTGGTTGCAGTCTGTCAATCAGTCCATGAATGAGGAGCAAAGGAACCTTCCACTGGGTCAGGGGAGTAAGAGAAGGCATTACAGAGGATGCAGTGTTTGAACAAGGTCCTAGGGCTGAGATTTACACGTGTGTGCCCTTGGGCTTGATATAGCCAACAAAACATGTTGATCCAGCCTTCTCAGAAGAGTTCACATAAAAATAAAGATTTATGTTTTATCTTGAAAATGGAAAGATCTGTCAACATTAAGCATATATACTTACAAGGCAGTAAATTGTCTAGCTCTGAGAGTTCTTTGGTCCCTTGAGAAAGAATATGTGATCTTGTCTTCAGTAATCCACAGTCCCTACCATTCCTTATTGTGTCCTCAACAGGCAGGCAGCATCAGTCACCTCTTATCATCTATTGATCTTAATTTGATCTTTTTTAACAGTACAGAAATAATTATTTGTCACATGATTCTATCAAAAGTGAGACTGGGACAGCAATACAATTTTTCTTATACTACCCAGTTTTATTCAGTCACATTGTTACTTCTCAGAGCCCAGTAAACATTTCAATTTTTAAGATCTCTGTTATTAAAAAAAAGAGAATAGGATTTAGTAGTCAGAGAAAGAAGGTAGGATAAACTGTGGAATGGACATTGCAATCAGAACGAACTAAATGAGGTATGAAAATGTATATTCCAAGGAACAGTATGACTGTTCCCTGTTGTGTGGAAGAATTACAACATGGCTAAGATACTGATCTTCTGGCTGGGATCAGGAAGAGGAAGGGAGAGAAAATGGCTAGGACTGGTGACAGGATATAGGAAGACTCTAAGGTGACTTAAATGTCTTGCTAAACAGTTGGGAAACCTGTGAGATCCCCAGTAGAAGAAGTGATGGCACTAGGTGATCATGGGCAGGTTGTTGAGAAAGAAAATGGGTGAACAAGTAGGGGCTTTTTGAAGCCCTTGATGATGTAGCTATGTTTAGAACTCAGCTAAACTTTGTCACCGTGGGACAAGTCACCACAACAACCAGGTTAAAAAAAAAAAAAAGTTAAAATTGTGGCTAAGGACCTGAAAGGTAAAGTCAGTTAGGTTGGCTTTTGTCTCATTTTGTTTAATTAGCTGAATATTTTGGACCTCTTTGGGATCTAAGTAGATACTAGACATAGTTTTCTGGCATTTTTCTTTCTTTGCCTAAATGGCGGCCAACATAATGCCAATTAGCATGTACCATGTTACCGTGGGCACAGCACATTTTTAAGCTTAGCTGGCTTCTGACCTGAGATAATGCTGATTTCCATTTCAATTTTCAGAAACTGATGCTTTATAGCAGGTTGGATATCAACATCCTCAGACCTATTTTAGACAACTGGGAAAAATAAGACTGATTCTTAATGTGACACTAACCTCTTTCAGGGCTTCCTAAAACATATGAATATTTTAGTAGCCATTTCATTCATTTAGCACTTCAGATTTGACAAATCAGTCCATAATTTGATTTTCACTGCAAGGATGTGATATGGGGAGGGGGTGAAATTATTATCCATATTTTTAGATGTAGAGAATTTGAAGCTCAAAAAGATGAAGTAATTTGTCCAAAACTCTATAACTAATAAGTGTCCAAGTCAGACCTGGAAAACAAGTTTTATGGATCCTATTCCATTACTCTTTGCCTGTTTAATGTTCAGTATATTCTATCCCCTAAGACACTACATTTTTAAAGATATGATTTTTGAAAAAGAATTTTAGCATTCTATCAGTACAGATTTTTTTTTTCAGTATCAAATGACAGGAAATATAATTCAGGCTGGCTTTAATAAAATGGAAAGATTTTTTGGACATAGATTTTTAGGCAGTCCAGGATTCATTTGTGACTTGATCCGAGAGGCTCAAAAAATGTCAGGGAGACTTAGTTTTTCTCCATTTCCTGTTTCTGTTTTCTATTGTGTTGATGTCCTTTTCAGTTTCCCCATAGTGGCAAGATGGCTGGCAGTAACTCTAGCCCTTCCATGTTTCCATGTTTGCATCCAGTGACATGAGAGAACAAGTGTTTCTGGTGGCTCTTAAGTAAAGCCCCAGGTTCCTCCCAGTTTGACCCATTGGGCTGTGAGTCCATCTCAGAGCCAGTCACCATGACTGGGGCAATTTGGGATGCTGATGCGCCAAGCTGAGTAGCAGACTTTGCTGCTTCAGGAGAGGAAACACACAGGGACTGTTAGTGGGCATAGGGTGGTTCTCTGAAGAAAATAAGGGGTGAGAGTACCATTTTAAAAAAGAGAACTGAGGGGACGCCTGGATGGCTCAGTGGGTTAAGCCTCTGTCTTCAGCTCAGGTCATGATCTCAGGGTCCTGGGATCGAGCCCCGCATCAGGCTCTCTGCTCAGCAGTGAGCCTGCTTCCCCCTCTCTCTGCCTGCCTCTCTGCCTACTTGTGATCTCTGTCTGTCAAATAAATAAAATCTTAAAAAAAAAAAAAGAGAGAACTGATCTCTGGGTGGCCAAAGCAACATGTTGAGGGAGCCACTTACATTCCTGGCCCTAGTCTTTGGTTGCTTAAGGAAATGAGACCTTTCATTGAAAACTAAGCCCATTGTCTAACAAGGCAATAGCTCTCCACACTGTGTGACATTCTAATGCAGAGAGAGCTGCTGTGGGTAAATTCTGAGGAGGGTAAAGTCTGTTTGTTGTACTATAGTTCCCTGTTTTGAAACCAAGCCCCCTAAACTAAGGTTGCCAAGTGTCTTGTACTTGATGGGAGTTTGCTGTGCTGGTTCTTAATTAGCTTCGAGTTAAGTTCTAAAGTCTTTCTGGCCATTCTGTCTTCAGCTTCCTGCCTGCCATATCCCACCTGTATCCTATACCACAGTTTTTCTACCTACTGGTGTTTCTGGAATGCTCTCTCATGTTCCCGTGCCTTTACACAGGCTCCATCTTCTCTGTGGTGTGCTCTCCCCATCTTCAGCTTCCTGATAGAGTCACACCTAATTATTCTTCAGGACTCTGTTTCAGGGTGGCCTGTTCATTTTTTTTTTTAAGATTTTATTTATTTATTTGACAGACAAAGATCACAAGTAGGCAGAGAGACAGGCAGAGAGAGAGGAGGAAGCAGGCTCCCTGATGAGCAGAGAGCCCGATGCTGGGCTCGATCCCAGGACCCTGGGATCACGACCTGAGCCTAAGGCAGAGGCTTTAACACACTGAGCCACCCAGGTGCCCCCAGAGTGGCCTGTTCTATGAGCTTTTCTGATCCTGACCCTCCAGGCTGAAATAGTGCCTCCATAGGATCTTACACATTTAAAAAAAAATAACATAGCAATTACACTGAATTATAATTCTTGATTTCCTTGTCAGTCTGCCTCCCCTAGAGCTGCTTTAGGGCCATAATCTTATTTGCCTTTTATCTGGTAACTCTCCCAAGATCGTCCCACAGAAGTTTCCCAGTATATATCCCAGTGTATATTTGCTAAATTGATGGAGAAATGAATATGTGAACAAATCATTGGGGTAATAATTGAAAGGTACTCCCACTTTATCATTTATTCCCCTTTCTGATACCAAAGTCCAGGCAGAAGAAATGGTCTAAGGACACTTCCCCAAAGCCAGCACAGAAAAAGGAAGCAGATAACCATCCTTGGGGATGAACTTCCCAGGATCACATTTGCAGCATCCAGTACTTTGCAAAAAACTTGCCACTTGCCATCTTTGCAATGACAACAGGAGCTGAAGTAGGCTCGGAAAACTCAAGAGATCTACAGCCCAATTAATGGCTGTGGCTGCTCATTATGGTGGGAAAGCTGTGCCCACACCGTGGCAGAAGCTGCCCACGTATCACTGGCTTCATTAACTACCTTCTCTCCATTGGATGAGGCTGCCAAGGGAGATGGTGTTGTCATCTAACAGGAGATCAGCAGTCGAGGTAGCGCCTATCTTGCAAGCCATTATCAGAATATTGTGACCAACTTGTAGTTCTCAGAATCACAGGATGAGCAGAACGTGTATAGCTGGAAGTCAGGCACCAAAAATAATTGCAAGAGATTGAAAAAAAAATAACCCATGAGAAAAAAGTTGTAGTAATTAGCTTATTTCACCTGGAGAAGGAAAATACAGGGGAAATTTACCGCATTAACAGGCTTCAGATCCATGAAGGGTAATTCCAGAGTCCATGTAAAAGGATTTTTCCTGTTGTCCTCTCTCCAGTTCTTGCTTGATTTCTCCTCTGCAGTATGTGATGAAAGATAATAATGCGGCGACTTCAGAAAACGTATGAGATTAAATCCTTCCGGAGTTTGCAGCCGTGTTGCACCATGTTGAAACTCCCTCCCTCCCTTCCCCCTCCAAAAAGAAAAATGCAGAAAGGAGTAAGTACACCATCTGCAAGAGCTCTTTTCTCTTTTACTGTCACCATCTGCTAAAACCCTCAGCCCACCTGTGTAGTGAACAACATTAATTGTCTTCCAGAAATGCACAAGAACCACAATGTCCCCCAAGACCGGGGGTGGAGGAAGGAGACATTTTATAGCCCTTTCAAGTGAGGTTTTCACCCTGCAACCCACCTGGTTCCCTTTGTTAATCTACTGAATGTTCAACCAAGCTTATAAGCAGGGGATAGTTCTTGGGTTAAACAGAATCTCAGCATTTGTTTATTCATTGGCTCCCCTCTTTGAAATTTCTAGTGCCTACAGCAAATCAGAGGTGCTACTCCTAAGGTTGAGAAAGGTTTGGAGGTTATTGTTGAAAGCAGCATGAGGATTTTCTTTGCTTTGGATCAGGAAAATTTTTTCATCCAAATCCTGGCATGTTTCCTATGTGTAATAATGGCTAGAGTTTGGGTCTCCTAGTTGATACTGAACAACTGGCCTGTGACTGTGAAGTTCTATAGGGAAATTAGGTGGTCTTTCTCATGGATATTATTATTTGGGGCAGGAATAGTTTTCCTTTTGGAAGTCCTTTTGCCGTCCTGTATATTGAAGGATGTTTTCCTTTCTGGGATCTTCTCCATTAAATACCATTGGTGCTTCCTGTCACTGTGGCAACTCCAAACCCCGTAAACATTTCCAAACACCCCCTAGGAAGGCTGTAGCACCCCCAGTTGGAAACTGTTGAACCTATCTTTCCTCCTTACCTTTTGCTGTTGCAGGAAAGAGGTTTAATTTGCTGTTTCCTGCTCAGGTGAAGAGATACTGGTTTGTGTAGCTTTGAACTACATGATCAGGGCATATGCTACCAGAAAGAGACTAAAGTTGTGAAAAATTAAGAGTGTATGTGGCAGAAGTGCTTCTTGAGGCTACTGTCTCCCACCCCAGCCCCAGCCCAATCCCTCCTTCTCTTTCTCACATATGCCTATACACAACAGTGTGAATCTAAAGTTTATAGCAATCCACATGAAGCAGGAAGCAGTTGAGAGGAAAAAGGTTTAATTCAAATAACCAGTTATCAACCAATTTGAAATATTAATCACCATTGTTTGCAATTGGTCTGTGTGTAAATATTCCTATGATAAGTTCACTTTGCAGTTCTATCATTGGATGTCAGTAGACAATGCCTGTGACAGGTTTGGGCTACTATTTTATTATTTATTCACATGTCACTTATTCAGTCACTCATTCATTTGTTCATTCACTATTCGTGGGCATCGCTCTATATTAATAATAATCCGTAACCAACATAGGACTTTTTCTGTTAGCCTTATACATTGAGGATATTTTTATATAGATTCATCAGATTCAGCCTCTCTCAACCAGTTTGTCACTTTCCTTATGAGAAAGAGCTAATGCTGGCTACTTTCCCTTCCTTAAGCAACATTCCCTTCATAGAACAGGGAAATAAAGACTTGCTATATAGCAGGCCCTTTAAAAAAAATAGATAGATTGACTGATTGATTTATGAGAGGGAGAAAAAGAGTAGGGGGAAGAGGAGTAGAGGGAAAAGGAGAGAGAATCTCCAGCAGACTCCTTGCTGGGCACAGAGCCCGATGTGAGGCTCCACCTCATGACCCTAAGATCATGACCGGAGCCAAAATTAAGAGTTGGTTGCTGAACCAGTTGAGTCACCCAGACACCCCTACAGCAGACCCTTTTAAGGCTATGTTTATGCAGAAGATGAGTTTTGCTATTCGATGGCTGATTGCTGCGCAGTGAGTCATACTACAAAGTCAGACTGATTCAGTTGGCTTGATCATCTAGAATAATCACTTATTTGGTAACTCCTCTATTACATGGCAATCAACAAACATGGATTAACCATCATAATGATCAATCCAGTGCACTATATTCTCTCTTTTCCATGCCCAGCTATTACGTTTGTGATTCAAAGCTATTTTTAATCAACAACTACAAACCCATTTCAGTATCTATCTATGTACTACACACTGTGTTGACAAGTGAGGAAACAAAGATAAACAGAACAGGTTTTGTGGAAAGAAAACAGGCTTAGAAGTCAGAGAAAAAGGCTTCAAATCCCATAGGCTCTTTGGACAAGTCACTTACCCTCCTTGATCTGTTGTAGCTTGGCTATGCTGAAGATTAACACTGTAGCATCAACTGCACTGGGCCCAAGAGCAAGAATTCAGCAGTAACCATTACCATTATGAAAGGGAGACACAGCTCACAGTACTAGCTGTGATTATGTAAAACCTTAGATTCCAGGTATACATATTATCATGTCTTTTTTTTCTTTCATACTATCATGTCTTATTTTAATTTTAAATTCTTAAAAAAATGTAACTTTAGCATATATATACTGTATTGAGTCACTGCATATCCACACTTTGTATCCAGACTTTTTCCTTGATATCTGAAGATATATTACAAGTGCTATGCAGACCAAACATGACCCTGCCACAGCTCTGTTCAGAATATTAGTTCACAGTTGTTCCATATACTCTGGGATTGAGTCATCTAATGTAGCTTACAGGAAAACAAGCTGTGTATTACCGTAGGTGACCTTAATGTTGTGGACTTATTTAAGAATCTGGTGTTCACCACTTCCAGTTGAAAGTACATGAGCAAATTAGGAAGGTAATGTAATTATATATACTGAAATTAGGTTAACAGAGATATTCTAATAGCTCAGTATGACCACAGACTAGGAATTCTATCAGAGTGCTGCCCCTCTTTGTAGACACAGCCTCTCCCACACATACACATCTCTTCAAGGTGTGCCTCACAGGAAGAACTTTCTAGTAGATTTTATAAGTGCCTAGAATGATTATTTGATTTGATTTGTAGTTGCTTTCTACACTAGAAGGTCAGGGAGTCTTGTCATTATCTAAAGTTTTGTAGCAAACCATCCCAAAACTTAGTAGGTTGTAATAATAACAATATCTGCTCCACTCACAAATTTCCAATTTAGGCAGGGCTCAGTGGGGATACTTCATTTCTTTTCTACCTAAAGTTAGCAGGGGCAGCTCAAAGGCTAGGTGCTAGAATCATCTAAAGTAGTGGTACTCAACTGGGGGTACTTTTGCCTTCTCCATAGGGGTGCATTTAGCAATGTCTAGAATTATTTTTGATTGACACAACTTGGGGGAAGGGTGCTACTGGCATCTAGTGATAGAGGCCAGATGCTGCTCAACACCCTACAATGCACAGGACCCTCCCCTCCCCAAACAAAGACTTATCCTCCCCCAAATGTCCATGATGCCAAGGATGAGAAACTGTGATATAAAGACTTGTGCATTCAAATGTCTGGTGTTTGATTCCGTGTGTTCACTGGAGGGCCTCAGTTCCTCTTCATGTGGACCTCACCATTGTGGCCTCTCTGCTCTCCATGTGGACATCTTAAATAACAAAAGTTCAGCTGAGTACATTTGAAGATCTAACTGGCTTTATTCAACAATTTGTAAATCAGGCAGCACCCCGTCTAGCAAACAGAAAGGAGCTCCACCAAGCTATGGAAAAGGAAAGGTTTTTAAAGGGGGCAAAAGAAAGGATATGATTAACAAAGAATGCAATGTTTCAGGCAACGTTGCCCTCCTAAGAGGAATGGTAAGGGTTTGTTGGGCAGGTCACCTCATAGTGGCGACCAGGTAATTCCAGATTGACTGGATAAAGGTTATATTCCTGGGAGGGGTTGAAACTGCAGTTAGTTAGGTATGAAGTCCTGGTTTGCTAATGTGGGGTTTAGCACAACTGACTCCATTCTGGGCTTATTGTCTCTTTTTTAGCACTAGTTTGGGCTTCCTCGTGGCATGGTGGCTGGTTCCAAGCTTGTGAATGTCCTGACAGGGAGAACAAGACAGAAGCTGAATCCTTTATGTGACTTGGACAGAGAGGTCACATAGCATCTTTATGAGATGGAACAGTTAAAATCCCACTCATATTCATGGAGGGACGTGGACTCTGCCACTCTGTGGAAAGAGTGGCAGTAATTCACAATAGAAAAAGAGCAGAAAATGAAATTTGCCACAGGGACCATATCTCATTCTTCGTTGTATCTCAGCACCTTACCAGTCAATGGAAGGTAACAGATGCTCAATCTGTGCACTTTTGAATTGTATTAAATTAAGTAAACTTGATATATGAAATATATGATAAATAATGAGGAGATTTGGCATTATACATAACAATTTTCCACAGAGTACCTTTAAATAGCGACTTGTTCCACTTCATTATAAAGTATGATTTAATTATGAAAATTTCAATGGGATATTTATTCATCTGGTTGTTTGTTAATTCAGTATTCATTGAGCACATACTGTAGGCAAGAGAGTGTGCAAGTGCTGGAATACAAAGATGGATCAGACAGAATTGCCTTCAAGTCACTCACAGTTTAGTGGGGAAGGTGAGCAATGTATATAGCCCACACTAATAGAGGCCAGAATTCATTAGGGGTACAAATAAAGTACTTTGGTTTCATAAGAAAACGTGCAGCTTTTCAGAAATAGAAAGCAAAGACTTCATTAAGGATGTTCACTTTAATGAATACTAAATCTTTTTACTTCCTCACTACACTTCTATAATTGCAAGGGGAAATTGGCAGAATTTTATCCAATTTTATAATACTCAGTCGAAGCAGTCACCTAAAACATGACTGAGGTCCATCTGCTGTGCAGCTGTTAAGTCTGTCTGTCTCGGTCAGAGTTACTTATTGCTGTGGATAGACATATCACTGTACAAGGATAGGGCAAATATTCTTACTGTAATCCTAGGACATTCCAATCTGAGTGACAGAGAAAAGGAGAAAAGTCACAGATACCCATATCCTGCCCCAGAAAAATAGACGGGTCATAAATAAGTAGGAGTATTGCATATATTTCTTATGGAATTTTAGGGATCTTCAAGGACATTTTTGGAAGTCTGTGTGCTTTGGTACCTCTCTGCCTTAAAATACCCAAAGGGGGAATTGGGGACTCATACCAACCACACTAGTTCTTGGCACTCAGACTATATAAATTTGTTAATCAAGTTTATTTCATCTGAAACATTAATATACTTAACATGCCTTTCTAAAATATATGTGGCATTTGGAGAAATAATTAATGGTATTTTAGAAATTGCTGATGACATTTTATAAAATTCTACGTCTATAATTGAGAGAGAGAGCGAAGAAAGTCTAGCAGCAAGGAAACCAGGTAGAAATATGTGATATAATCAAGGAAAGAGATAATGGTAGTGACCTAGCTTCGAGTAATACCTGAAGGAAGAATAAAAATACCTAATGTTTACTGAGTATTTGCCATGCGACAGGGATTATTTATGACTTCATAAGAGTTGTCTGTGTTAATATAACAATCATTTGATATAAGTACTATTGTTTTCCCATTTTATAGATGAGAGAACTGAGTTTTAGTAAGGAGTGATCAGTAGAACAGAATTCAGGTCCGTCTGAGCCTCTTTCTGCAGTCCACTGTTTTCACCATTAGGAACATTATACCTGGAAACAGGTAGACAAGGAAACAGGAAACAGAATCAAGGAGAAACAGGTAGATGATACAGTCATAGGATGGGGTTTATAGAGAAAGAAAGAGTGAGACATCTGGGATGACACCCAGGTCTTAGCCTGAGTTTGGCCACCAGGGTGTGTGGAGGTGCAGTTCTCTTAGATAGAAGATGCAAAAACATTGGGATTGGCGGAAGGACAAGTTCCGTTTTTTGAGGTTGTTGAATGAAAATGAAGCGCCTTAGGGCTCTCCTTAAGGAGATGTTCAGTAGGGCATTGGATATATGGCTTGAGGTTCAGGAAAGAGGTCAAGATAGGAGATACATATTTGAATGTCATCAGCCTAGATATGAAACACTGGGAGTGATAAAGAAGGTCTAGGAAGAATATGAAGCTTAGGGAGAGAAGGCGTTATCACAAAATTTTAAATAAAATTTGATTTACTATGTGCTGTTTGGCAGGGGGAGGTGGTGGCAGGGCAGGACACAAGAACACATGATTGCTGGCTCAGACTGCTCAAAGTCTAGATGTGGTGGCATAACCAGCATATGAGAAACAGCCTAAGAATGGTTACTGTCAGAATCCAAAGGACAGCAATATAGCTTTCAGAATTAGGAAAGAAAAGAATAGAATTGGAATAGGATTTATCTGGAAAATTTCTTGGAGTTCCACTTTGAGCTGCTTTCCTGAATGTGGAATAGTATAGAGGAGAAACTGGGTCCTCAGTGAGGCCCGGGATGGGGTGGGGGGTACACAGGGAATCCTCTCCCTTTGCCACTGCCCTCACCTTTTCTTCAGGGGAGGAGACATCTGCTTCACTTATGGCTCATGCTGTGAAACTGTTGTCTTTGTATCTCATGCAAGACATGGGAGTCAGTAAGACACATGATGGGGAAAAGGAGCCAGGTATGAGACAGAACAGACACAAGTTGGAATCCACAGACTGAACTCATGGTTTTCACTTTCTCTGACTTTGATGGTGTGAGTGTCCATAAGAGGAGCTGGGGCCCTTCATCACTGAGCTAAATGCCCATCTGGCCAGGAGTTAGAGAAGGTGAGGGAGGCTTCCTGGGGAGGTGGAATGGTTGCAGACTCAGCTGCTGCCCCACACCTATGAAATGATTCAGCAGGTGATCGCTTCTCGGCCTTTTGGCTAAGATCAAGTGAAGTGCAGCAGGTGAGTGACAACATGTGTGAGCTATACAATGGCCGGTGCCATACTTCCATCCTCCAAGTCTTGCATTGAAATCTGGAGTGATCCAGCCTAACAAGACACCCACCAGTAAGAAAATTTTGGGAAATGTAGCTTATCCTACCCAAATTGATTCTTTTTTTTTTTTTTTTTAAGGGGAGGGGAGGGGCAGAGAGAGAAGGAGAAAGAGAATCATAAGCAGGCTCCATACCCAGGAAGGAGCCCGACACGGGACTTAATCTCACAACCCTGAGATTGTGACTGAAGCTAAAATCAAGAGTCTGATGCCTAACCAACTGAGCCACTCAGGGGCCCCAACACCCAAGTTGATTCTTTACAAGTCCCCATATTATGTATAAAGGCAACCAGCTGTGAATGAACAAGCATGGTTTGAAGAGAGCCCGGCAAGTCAGTTTAGCTCAGTGTTTAAAATTTGCTCTCACAGGTTAACGTGTATCACAAACACCTGGACAGCTGGATAAAACAGTTTCTGATTCTGTGGTCTAGGGTGGGGCCAGAGAATGGCATTTCACATTCCTCAATGATGCGGACACTCCTGGCCCAAGGACCACAGTTTGAGAACTGTCGGTTTAGCTGAAACACAGAGGGCTCCTTAAGTTTTAGCGAGAAATAGGAGTGCAAAAGGAAATATAGCAAATGAATAGTTAAGATACTGAAGAGTGGACAACTGTGGAGTGATCTCCGATGTGACAGGACATCACTATAAGTGACTGAACAGGAAGTTAACTGGCAAAGATGATGCTTGCAGCAGGATGGGTTCTTGCGATGCGGGAGGCATAGCCTCAAGTACAGCTTGAAAGTGAGGAAATAAATTGTAAGACCCTATTAGTAATCTAGTGATACAGATCCAGAATAGGGAGGGGAGTGACTGTGGAAACAGAAGGAGTGGATTCAAGAATGAAAAATGCTTTTTTGTTTTATTTTGTTTTTTTAAGATTTATTAAAGAGAGAATGTGAGTGAAGGGTGGAGCAGAGGGAGACAGAGAGAGGGAGAATCTCAAGCAGGCTCCTTGCTGAGCCTGGAGCAAGAGGTGGGGCTTAATCCCCCCTCCCTGAGATCATGACCTAAGTCAAAACCAAGAGTTGGACATTCAACCAAGTCACCTAGGAGCCCCTAAAAAGCTTTGGACATAGTTTCAAATTCCCTGCTCCTCTTTTCCCTAAACAATACAGTCTTATGTCTCTTTTCTTTATGTCACGAAAGTCCAGGTAAAAGGTACTTTAAGCCTTTAATTATAGCTTTTTTTCTGATTATATTACCAATACCTATACATTGCAGAAAATCTGGTAATCAGAAAAGTATAAAGAATAAAGTAAAAGTTGTCCCTCAGGCCAGATGTGATCACTGTCAAATTTGGGATGTATGTATTTCCGTTCTTTTCTGTGTGTGTGTGTTTGTGTGTGTGTACACATATATTTTATTTTACTTGAAATTGGCAGGTTTTACCATGACCACACTGAAGTTAATCTTAACTGGGCAATGAGGGGGGTGGCATGTTACTAGTGTCTCAGCCACGGTAGCCCTTGTGGCACTCAATGTTCTTGTAAACTTTCATCTCCCTGAAGGATCACCATCTTGCCTTTTCAGACAGTTCACTGCTGGTGACATCAGTGTCTAGGGCTGTCAGCAGCTTGTTATATGACTATTGTTATATGACTACAGACTGATGTTTCCTGAGACATCAAATGAGTGGAGACAAGGGTAATAGAACAGGCTGTGTAGCAAAGCTTAGGGTCTGAGAACACGGGTGGCCAGGCCCCGGGCTTACACATACTATCTCAACTGATGGATCTGTGCTGAATCCCTGCAGGATAGAAGTGATAATAAGAGTAACAAAAGTATCAACAGTGAATGTTTTGAATGCTTACTGTATGCTAGGGTCTTTATATCTCAGGGTTATCTTATTTAATGGGTTATCTCATTTAGTTCTTAAAATATTACAATGAGAAAGATTCTATTATTTTATCCATATTTCAGATGGAGACATACTAGCTTAGAGAAGTTGAAAACTTGGTAAATAAAAAAAAGACTGATGCTTAAAAACCAGATGGCTTTCTCAAGATCAAATATGTAGTACACGACAGGGTCTAGCTTGGAACAAAGTCTTTGGATTTCTAGGTTATTACTTTTTCTGCTTCAGTCCCTTGCTCTTCTGAACAAATCTCATGATTCTTTCTGGTGCCAACCACAGCTTAGAACCTCTCTCTTCCCTGCCCACATTTCTGATTTTGGATATGCGATCTTTTCTGATCTCACTGTCTGTTTGTCACAGAATCTGTGTCCACAGATTCAAGTGTCGGCACTTCTGACCTTCCAGTCTGGTAATCTGACCCCTGAATGTGTCTCAGCTCAGACCAAGTCCTCCCCTGGGCATCCTCAGAAAGGCCCCAAACCTCCCCACTTGACATTACTGAGCTAATGAGAACTCTGAAGGACAGTGATAACTTATTCTGAAGGCACTGCATAAGTGCTCAGCAGAATGTGACAAGAGCTGTTTACCTCCAGTTCACGCACTCAGAACCCACACTGTGCCATCTGTCTCCTGCACACTCCAGCTCTTTCTTCCTCTTGCTGCCCCCCTCCACCGGGCCTCCTGGCTCTCCCCTGCAGCATAGTGCAGTGACCCTTCTGTGTAAGGCTTGGAGGACAGGAAGGGCCTCCATCCCCATGTCGTGTGTGTCTGTCCTCTGCAAGCGGCAGTGAGCTATTATCACGTCTGTTTCCTAGACTAGCTATAATGGGGAGGCAGGAGGTAGGTTTTCAAAACAAATAACCAATTACTTTTATAAATGAATTTATAATGGTGAAAAACTGACATTTCTAACAAACTCTCTTATCAGGAAACTTTGTTTTCCAGCTTCAACTTTTAAGTCTGCCATTTATTTCATGCTCTTTGTCAAATCATGCATCCACGGCAAATTTTGCTTCACTTTGTACTTTTGTTTTTCCTTATTCTGTTTTTGGTTCACATTCTTTAAGTATTACTCATTTGTAGAGTTTTCTATTAATCCTCGTATCAACAGTTGGACTTTTTCTTACAGGTGGTCCAGGAATCTGAATCAGTTCATTAAACTGAACATGAAACATGTGTATCTTCTGAGTAGGCAATAGTCACTTAGCAACATATCAAATAATACAGATTTTGTCCCTGATGATTTATCTTCATGTCAAAGCATATCTTAACTATAGACAGATATAATAAAGTGTAACATATATATGTAGAAAGTATATATAATATAATATAGAATATAGAATATAATATATAATGTAATATATATTAGGTATATATAACATTGCATATATAACTATATAATATTATGTACATGACTATTAAATATATGTACTATGAATATATATACATATATGCATATACATGCCTATATGTACTATGTATAACTATATATAAAACATGTTTATATTGTATTTATTAATATAATACATATTTAATATATATCATTAATTTATATATAAATATATATATATTATATATATAATATTGATAGAAAATGTCAAGCAGAAAAAACATTTGTTTTAGCAATGAGCAAGTTTTTGTGACTTCCCAGAGAGTTTTCAGAACAGGGTTGGAGAAAAACCCCTGGTGGTAGGCAATGAAAAGGTGAAAGTACGGTGAGGAAGCAGAGGCTGGATATGGAAAATTCATTTGAGAAGCTGCACAATGTGAAGGGGGCAGAATGGGAGAGAGAGAAAGAGCCAGCATGGGAGAGAGAGAAAGAGCCAGCAGAGATGGAGAGAGAGGAGCAAAGCATCAGGTAGAGATATTTTCAAGACTGGAGAGGTGTGTGTTTGATTAAAGGAGAAGGTGCAATGAAGGACGAAAGATAAAGGGTACACAGTTTAGAGAGCGGAATCTCAGGGGAGGGATCTCTTGCAAGGAGAGGCCAAGTGGGAATATGAGGTAGACAAGGCAAACTTTGCTGTACACTTAGCAGAAGACAGGAATGAAAGCAAACCAGCATTCATTGAATACCTACCACAAGCCAGGTGTTTTGCAGATCTCTTTCATTTGCATCACTCACTCCGTGTGTGAGCATTACCCCAGTTTATGAGTAGACTAAGACTCAAAGAGAGGCAGTTAGTTACTTGTGGCCAGATAGCCAGTGGGTAGCAGAGCTGGTATTAGATTCAGTTTTCTGTTTTCAAGACCCAAGTCCTTTGCTCTACACCTCTTTAACCTCTGAAACTCTGTCTAGTGGAAGACAAAGGGAGACAAAGAGAGTTAGTGGGGGCGCCTGGGTGGCTCAGTGGGTTAAAGCCTCTGCCTTCGGCTCAGGTCATGATCCCAGGGTCCTGGGATCGAGCCCCACATCGGGCTCTCTCCTCTCTCTCTCTCTGCCTGCCTCTCTGCCTACTTGTGATCTCTGTCTGTCAAATAAATAAATGAAATCTTAAAAACAAAAAAAACAAAAAACAAAGAGAGTTGGTGGTGCAGTGGGACCAGGGTTTCAGGAGAAGCTGAAGCCGCCCCAGGGCGTGGTTACAAAACTAGCATTGCAGCAGGTAAGCTATTGTGGGGAGCTGGCCAGCCCCAGGAATGGGTGAAGTTAATAAAACTCTACCCGTGGCTCCCATATTACTTTTCAGTGATAGTGGGGGAACAAATGGAGTAGATGAGGACAGCAACCCAAGCAGACGGACGGGTTAAGAATAAGCATCTGAGGTGCTGAAAGAGGCTGAACCTGAGGTTGTAGCTAGGCATTGGTTCAGGTGAATGAGAAATGAAAGTCCCAAAGATCAGACAATATGGGGGGAAAGCTGAGGAGGCATGAAGATGGCTTATCCGGCCATTCCTCCTGGAATTTAGCTGCCTATTTTTCCACCAAGCCTCCTCTCCTAGGGCTCAGTACTCTGGCCAGACCAGACATCTTTTAGTACTTCGTCAAATGAACAGCAGTCTCTTCTCTTCTGCGCACCTGGATGCTTCCCCTGACTCCCTACCTCTTTCTTTGGGCTTTTATTTTTTTTTCCCCCTCAGGTTTCAGACTGGAGAATGAATCAGCTAGGACCTTCCCTGACACACTGGCACTAAGGTAAATGCTTTCTGTTGAATCCTATATTTTCTTTATCATCCATTCATAATTATATTACAATCATTGTTTCTTTCTCTGCTCTGGGTAGAAAGTTTCACGAAGGCAGACCATGCTGATTGTGACCTCTTCCAGCTCCGGGCATTTGCTGTAGCTTCTGGCACATGATTGGGGCTCTGTAGGTATTTGTTGAATGAATAAATTATCTAATAAATTACTTAAAATATTTTTTATTCTAGCTCTTCTTCCTGTCTAACTGAAATTGTTCACCTTGGTATTGTTTCATCTCTATTTTTTTCTTCTGGAAAGCATGCTTAATTAGCATCACCATGAAGAATATTTCTGACATCACATTACCATTATGCATCATCTGGGATGTTCTATATATTTTCATCTGGGCAATGCAAACTCAAATGTCCGAAGTGGAGCTTGTCTTATTCTAAAAAGACTTTCCTCTCTTGACTTTCCTATTCAAGTCAATGTCAGTAACATTATTCTTCTGGTTACCCAGCTATACCTGTCTCTTGCCCCTTCATAGCCTGGCCACTAATCCTTATCTTTTATAATGCTTTCCTAGTAATTCTTAGGACATCACCCTTGTCCAGGACGTTATTATATGCCTGGATTATATGGGGAAAATCTGCTATTTTAACAAACGGTGCTCACACAACTGTATATCCTTATGCAAAAGAATGAAGTTGTATCCATACCTCATACCATGTATATAACAAAAGTCAGTGCAAAATGGATCATAGAGCTGAATAAAAGAGCTAAAACTATAAATCTTGTAGAAGGAAACGTTGGTAGGCCTAGTTGTCTGGGATGGACACCTAAAGCAAAAGTGATGAAAGAAAAAATAGATAAATTGAGCAGAACCAAAATTTAAAATGTTGTGATTCAAAGGACACCATCAGAGAGTAAAAAGACAACCTACAGAATAAGAGTAAATATTTGAAAATTATATGCTGGGTCATATATCTGACCTGCATCCAGAATATATAAATACATAGAAAAATAAATAAATAACTCTTCCAACTAATAATAAATATTATTATTCACCAGGGAAATCCAATGAGATACCACCTCATACCTACTAGTATGTATACTAGTTATAATCTAAAAGACAATAATAGGGGCGCCTGGGTGGCTCAGTGGGTTAAAGCCTCTGCCTTGGGCTCAGTTCATGATCCCTGGGTCCTGGGATCAAGCCCCTCATCGGGGGGGGGGGGGGGTCTTTGCTCAGCAGGGAGTCTGCTTCCTCCTCTCTTTCTGCTTGCCTCTCTGCCTACTTGTGTTCTCTCTCTGTCAAATAAATAAATAAAATCTTTAAAAAAAAAAAGACAATAATAGGTATTGGCAAGGATTTGGAGAAATTCAGACCTTCATACAGTGCTGTTTGGAAGTAAAAGAGGACAGCTATTTTGGAGAAAATTTGGCAGTTCCTCAAAATGTTAAACGTAAAGTTACCATATGACTCAGCAGTTCCACTCCTATGTATAGACCCAAGAGACATAAACACATATGTCTACACAAGAAGTTCTTTCAAGAATGTTTATAGCAGCATTATTTATAATAGCTTGAAGTCAAATCAACCTAAATGTTCATCTTAAAATTAATGAATTGGTAAGTTAAGTGTGATATATCCATAAAATGAAATATTATTTGGAAATAAAAAGAAATGAAGTATTGGCCCATGCATGCTATACCATGGATGACCCCTGAAAACATTATGCTCAGTGAAAGAAGCCAGTCACAAGAAACAACATGTTATATCATTCCAATTATATGAAATGTCCAGGATATGCAGATCTATATAGCCATTAAGCAGATTAGTTTATTAATCTGCGTAAGGGCTAGAGAGGAATGGGAAGGAATAAAGATTGACTGCTAATGGATACAAGATTGTTTTTAGGGAGGAGCAAAAATGTTCTAAAATTAGATCATGATGATGGATGCACAACCTTTGAATATGCTAAAAAAAATCCTTGACTTCAAGGATACTTTAAATGTGTGAATTGCATATTATGTGAATTATATCTCATCCAAAAATCTCCTAGATTGTTATCTATTCTCTTCTAATCCATTCAGCTCATTACCATGAGCTAACCCATCATTTTGTACATTCACTTTTCTGCTCAGCACCCATTGGTACAAATTCCTTTATTTGGTATTTGGGGGTCTTCATGTCCTAAACTCAGCCTTTTTGATACCCTCACCTGCTTTGCCACATGAGTTCTCTGCTTTACCTGGAAGGACTAACTCCTTGCCCTGTCCTGTTCTTTTGCCCCTTCTCTAGAAAGCCCTTTCCTCTTCTTTTTTGTAAATCTTAATCTTGCTCTTTTAGGCTTCATCTTTTCAATGGCAGTTTCCTGGGCACATGCAGTTCTCAGGATTTTCTCTCTCCCATGATCTCCACTACTCATTTTCTAGTTATTATATTTTACCTCTGTGATGAGTGGAGAGGAAAGTTATGTTCAAATTATTTAGTAACAAAGGCAAGAAAATCAACACATATATTCAGAATCCTCCCTAGAAATAATCCCATTTTATGCTGATTTGGAAATAATTTAATGATGAGTTTAAGGTGCTAGGAAGTGATAAACCTAAAACATAATTGGTTTAAAATAGACTGAATTCTTGAAAACTGGACAGCATAGTGTGGGAATGTTGTAATTGACAAGAGCACTTAATGACTGGTAATGAATACTAGAGAAGAGGAATTGGAAAGAAAAAACCTGGTAGTTTATCTTCTGGGCTGTCTAGACCCTAATCCTTTATTCCTTATATAAAATTGCGTCTTAGTATAGAGAAAGAAATGGCCTTAGGTATGAGGACCACAGTGATTCTGTAAGACCATTTATATTTTTTCTTATAATGTTTTAGTTTGAGGAAGTGCCTCAAATATCGTAATTCCTGTATAAGGCCTAAGACAAGAAAATTGTCCTCATTAGGCAAGAAATACTATCATTAATAATAATGACAAATATTTAATTCTTATTATCCAGGCCTTGTATTTACATGCATTTTCTCATTTAATCCTCACAATAAACCTCTGAGCTATGTGTATACTATTATTATTCTCATTTTATACAACTTGTCTGTATTAGTCAGATTAGGTTTGAATACCAAATATGAAAAGACCTTCAAAATAACAATTAAGTCAGAAGTACATTTCTCTATCAGCGTGCAGAGGTATTTGTCCTGGGTTCGGATGGCATCTTGTGGCTCTGTCTCAAGTCTGCAGAGACTGAGACCCCTATCAGTTCCCCATTTGTTCATCCTTTGGGTGTTAACTTCAACCTCATCGTTCAGTGAGTCCATGTTTTAGGCAGTAGAATTGAGGAAAGAATGAATAACAAGAGCAGAGAGTGTATTAGCCTTCTTTTCAGGAAAGTTATTAGGAATTGCTCATAGGACTCTCAAACTGGACAGAATTAGATATATGGGATACATAAGAGAATTAGCTACAGGGAAGGCTAGGGAACACAGTCTGTATTCTGAGTGGCAGTGTGCCCAACTAAAAATTCTGTTATTGTACCAAAAGGTTAGAATGGATACTGGGGCACGACCAGATGTTCCTAATGTGTCATCTAATGTTACAAACAGCTAGTAAGTGATGGGGCAGGAATCAAATCTGATCTGTCTCCTCAGAGCCCATGTGCCTCCTGGGCACCTAGATGCTTCATGATGAGTTGTTTAATTTGAGAAGAGAGGCCAAGATAAAGAGTAGCTAAGTGTACTTAGTAACCCACAAGGCTGCTTTGTTTGAACAAAGGCTTTAGGTCACCCCTGCACGCAAGGAGGAAGTTGCAAGCACCCAGTGTTCTTATGCAGATCAGAAATGAGATTCATTCTCACTGTTATCTTACTGTTGTTCTCCATCTGATTTAGCTCTAGAGACTGAAGAGTGGTCATACATTTTTCATGTTCCATTATCATTTATGGTGAATCACACAATTGGTTTTCTAATCATTAATAGTAAACACTATTGCACTGCTCAATTTCACACTAAACAAAGTATATTGCATAGAGACAACATAATTTCTTATTTATATCTGGAGACTTATATAAAGTCTCACACAGGAAAAAGAAACACAATTTTAGCTTTGTAGAATTTAGGAAGGTACTTTAGAGATCTTTGAGGCTGATGTTTAACAACAATTATTTTTGTTAAGTAAAAGTTGCGTATTTTATTTTATTTTAGAAAGAGAGAGAGCAAGAGGGAAGGGGCAGAGGGAGAGGGAGAGAGAGAATCTTAAGCAGGCTTTAGGTCCAGTGCAGAGCTCGACATGGGGCTTGATCTCACAACCCTGAGATCAGGGCCTGAGCCAAAATCCAGAGTCAGATGCTTAACTGACTGAGCTTCCAGCAGGTGACTCAAAATTTGCTTATTTTAATGTGGTGTTCACTCTGTCCTTTGACACTTCCAGTTCCCTAGTATTTTGTTTCTCTGTTCTTTCCTCCTCAGGGAATTTTTTAACCTTCCAGGGTTAAGAAAGTGGGCTCTGAAGTAAGACTTTCACTCTTGTCCTAGCTGTATGGTTTTGGTTAGGTCACCTAAGTCTAAAAGGCTCCCATTACTCATCTTTAAGAGAAACCCTTCCTAATGTGGTTGTAAGAATTAAGCAAGAATATACTTTGTAAAGAGTGTGGAGTTGTGTCTGCCACAAATTATCTATTTTTAATTACTATTATTTTTTCTGACTCTCTCATCCTGTATTTTATATCCCACCTCTATTAGTCAGTGAGTGATTCTTCCAACTATTGATTATTCTGAACACCCATGAAGGACACTCTTTCTGCCCAACAAACCAGAACACTTACTGATCAGTTTGGTCAATAGTATGTGCTGGCTGGGAATGCATCATTTGGCTCAATCAGTCTTTCTGCTCTGTGTGGGAAGAGCAAAAGCATTAGCATCCCCAGGACCTGGGTTTGATTTCTGGTCTTGTGTCTTCTTAATAGTGTTGCCTAGGATGCATTATGTACTCTGAGCTTCTGTTACTTCATCTATTAAACAAGACTGACGGTCACCCCTAATTTGCAAGGTGATAGGGAAAAGTGAAGATAATGAATATGAGTACTGAGTACTGGTACCTAGTTGAAGATATTATCAGTAGATGGTTATCCTTGGGGTAGAGGAAAGTAGTTGGGCAAAGTGAATTGGTCACAAACACAGTGAAGTAACTTGGCCAAATGGCAGTGAGTTGCCATAGGAAAATATTCCAAATAAGAGTCAGCTCAGGCTGAAGAGAATTTCTTGCTTCTCTTATAAATACTATGGAAATACTGCTGTCACTGAAACTGTCAGGAAGGCTAACAGGAGGGGAACCGTTGTGTTTTCAGCTTGTTCTTGAAGCCTCCTGGACCCCTGTTTATTTGCTCTCCTTTCCTCTATTAGGCCTTTACCATTCTCTCTCTAGAGGACTGTGAAGATATTAATCCTGTCTGCAGAAATCCCTCTTTAGTCTACAGATCATAAAAAGTGTGAGATCGTCTTTGACTGGATACGCATTGAGACTATGTGTTGTAGAAGAGTATTGGGCTGGGAATTAGAGTTATTTGGATTTCTGTTAAGAGCAAGCCAGGTGACATTATATAGGGCCACCAGTCTCTCTTGGGCTCCATTTCTTTGTGTTGGAATGGGGAGGCAGAATCAATGATTTGTAAGGTCTCTTTAGCATTCAAAATTCTAAAATGGTATGATTAGTTAAGTAATCCAGATCTCTAACTTACAAAAAGTATTTCCTAGGTCATTGAACTTTCTTGTGCAGATGCTTATTCTACAATACCTGTTGGGTGGTCAAAACTGGGCTGCAAGACTTGCCAGACTTTTCTCTCACTACAACTGGGACTGTCAGCTTTCATTTCCATAGGGACAGCTTCTTTGATTTCTTTGACTTTGACTTTAGTGGCAGTCCAGGTTTTACCTTTTTCTAGATCATTACAAAACGTTACAAGAAGCCTTACAGACAAATGCATCTGAATTCTGTATGCCTCAACTCAATTCAAACTTATTTTTTCTTTTTTCCTCACCTAATCATTCATTTGTTCATTCACTTACTCTTTAAAAAAAATGTATTAGATGCCTACCATATAATTATATTCAAGGTGCTGTATGAGCACTGGTCTTTCTGTCTTTGTGGGGTTTATAGACTGGTAAAGAGCAGATAAGGCATGTATTTAATGATCTAAATGGATCTCGTGGGTCCCAGAAGGCAGTGTAGCCATATGATCAATAAACTAGATTTGGAGTCAAATCAAGGGTATGTGACTCTGGACAAATTACTTAACCTTTCTGAGCCTCAATGTCTTTATCTATTAAATAGAGAGGAATCATAGTTACTTTCCTGCTGGCTGTTGTGAGTGTTAAATGGAATAACAAAGAGTTGGCATAGTCCCTAGCACATAGTGATGTTCACTTCTTATTATAATCTAGTAATTTGTAAACATATATTTGAATTTTGTGCTGAGTAAGGTAGATGTATGTGAGCCACAGAGGGGGTGAGCCCAGTAGTTTCATCCCAATGAGATAATGGTTTTTTCCTACCATTAACAAGTATATTAAATAGCCACTGTATATTACTTTGTGCTTGACTGGATTTTTCAAAGAAACTGACAAGTTGATTCCAAATTTAACACAGAAGTACAAAGGCCTTGGAGTGGCCAAAACAACTCTGAAAATGAAGAATAAACTTGAGGGGCTGATACTTCCTGATTTCAAGTTATTTTAAAACTGCAATAATAAAAAAAAAAGTGTGGTATTGACATCAACAGGGACAAAAAGATCAATGAAAAATAATAATGAATCCAGAAATAAACCCATACATATATGGATACTTTGGGTTTCTTTGGCAGTGAGTAGTTAGTTATTTTTCAAAACAAAAAAAAATGTACATTTGAAGACATTAAGAACTTTTAACCATATAACTCAAAATAAACAATGGCATTTACCCACATGTAAATATGCACACATACAAATTCCCAAGCCAGTATATTCATTCCTGTAACAGCTAAATAAATAAATAAATATATACATATACATATATATATTTATTAATAAATATATACATATATATTTATTTATAAATAAATAAACAGCTAAATAACAGCATTCACTGACTATTCACACAAACAGACACAAATAACAGATATAATTTGCTTTTCATTAATGGTCTTCTTTTTTTTTTTTTTTTAAAGATTTTATTTATTGATTTGACAGAGAGAGATCACAAGTAGACAGAGAGGCAGGCAGAGAGAGAGAGAGGGAAACAGGCTCCCTGCCGAGCAGAGAGCCCGATGCGGGACTCGATCCCAGGACCCTGAGATCATGACCTGAGCCGAAGGCAGCGGCTTAACCCACTGAGCCACCCAGGCGCCCCATTAATGGTCTTCTTATAGATATTCTTAAATGTCCAGCTCTAGGGCACTAAACTGAAAGCCTTCCTGGCTGTGCTACCCAGATATTGTATTTTCGTTGCAAGTTGTCAATAGAGGAAAAGCCAAAGCTACAGAGAAAACTAATAGGCATCTTTTAAAATATCTGAATGCTAATTATTCTTCTCATCTCTCTAATTACACTGTAACATTATTTGGGACCATGTAGTATAGTAGAGTCAAGCTATAGAGCAGTTAGGTTCTAGTCAATTCAACTACAGTGGGATTCCTCTGTTTATAATTTCCTGTATCCCATTGTATCCAGTGAGATGCCTTTAATGTGATATTGAACCACTTATTTTTGACAAGGTTTATATAAAGGCAGTTCATTAGAGAAAGAGTAATATTTTTAACTGTTGATGAAGGAACAACTGGATATCCAAATGCAAAAATCCATAGCTTGCAATATATTCAACAATTAATTAAGGATGAATCACAGATTTAAGTGGAAAATCTGAAACTTGAAAGGTCTAGGAGAAAACATGAGAACATCTTTGTGATCTTGGGTTAGGCAAAGATTTCTGAGATATGACACCAAAGACATAATCCTTAAAAGGAAAAAAAACAGTGAACTTAATCAAAATTAAATAGTTCTTTAAGATGCATTAAGAGAATTAAAAGATAAGCAAAGACTAGCATAAAATATTTGCCCAACATGCATCTGATAAAGGAATTATACTCAGTTTATATTTATATTTACATAGAAACTTTCAAAATACAGTAATGTTTAAAATAAAATTTAATAATACACAAAGATTTAAAGATTTTTTTTACCAAAAATAAATGAACATCAAATAAACATATGAAAAGATACTGAACATCATTAATCATTATGGAAATTAAAAACACTGCTTGCTTACTAGAAAGGCTAAAATAAAAAAGACTGGAAATAACCAAGTTTTGGCAAAGATGTGGAGGAAATGGAATTCTTACACATTGCCGGTAGGGATATAAAACAGTAAAACTACTTTAGAAAAGCAGTTTGGCAATTTCTAAAAAAGTTAAACATTACCAGCCATAGGAACTAGCCATTCTGCTTATAGGTCCATACCCAAGAGAAATGAAAGCATGTATTCTTACAAAGATTTGTTCACAAATGTTGATGACAGCTTTATTTGTTATAGTCCACAACTGGAAATATTTAAATGTCCATCAACAGATGAATGTATAAATGGATTGTAGCATACCCATACAACAGAATACTACTCAGCAATAAAAAAGAGTGGACCTTGGATACATAAAACAACATATATGAATCTCAAAATAATTAGGCTGAGTGAAAGAGGCCAGACCCTATGACTCAATTTACATCTAAAAAATGCAAACAAAACTCTAACAACCAAGAGAAGTAGAGTGATGGGCTAGTTCTGGAGTGGTTATGGGAGGGAGCTGAAAGAACAATTACAAAAGGGCTCCAGGAGACTTGGGGAGGTGCTGGATGTGCTTAGCTTAACTGTGGTGATGGTTTCATAGGAATATGTACATGTCAAAACTTATCAAATCAAATACTTTCAGTATGTGCAGTATATTGTACGTCTGTTGTAACTCAATAAAGCTGTTTTCTAATTTGGTTGTGGTTTTCCATCACAAATGGATACTGAAAGCTACCAAATGCATTCGGCTACATCTTCTGAGGTGATCATATGCTTTCTCTCCTCTATTTTGTTTTTATGGTGGATGACAAAGAAATGCCCCCTCTTTTGGATTGATTCTTTTTTATTATCAAATTTTATCTCATCTGTGAATAAGGTCATACATACTCTTGGTAACAATTTCTTCAGTGGTATCCTACAGATTACAACATTTTTTTTTTAGTTTATCAGTGTCTAATGTGAATTAAGACTTTCACCTCTTCCTGCAAAATGCAAGAAACTAAAAACTTTTCCTTTCCCGCTCGACTTGTATATTATGGCTTCATGTATTTCAATTCTCTATGGTTTTAAAAACCTAGAAGCCTTATTTATATGTTTAGCCAATAAAAAAATTTGCCCACATATTTAACACTTTTTGTTCCTTTCTTTTAGTATTTCCTTTTATCGCAAGTATAATGTTGAAAATGCTCTTGGTTTTTACTTCTCTGAAAATGTTTTTATTTTCCTTTTCACTTGCTATGTAAATCTTGCTTGGCAATTACATTTTTTAGAAATTTGAAGGTTTTTGTTAAATTTCTTTTGAGAAGTCAGCCATTATTATTATTAGATTTTTAAAGTATTTTGTTGTTTCTCTAGCTGCTTTTAGGAATTTGTCTTCATCTTAATTTTTGGCAGTTTTTTTTATACTGTAAATAGGTATAATTTTCTTATTACTTATTCTGCTTACTCCTTTTTTTTTTAAAGATTTTATTTATTTATTTGACAGAGAGAGATCACAAGTAGACAGAGAGGCAGGCAGAGAGAGAGAGGGAAGCAGACTCCCTACTGAGCAGAGAGCCTGATGCGGGACTCAATCCCAGGACCCTGAGATCATGACCAGAGCCAAAGGCAGTGGCTTAACCCACTGAGCCACCCAGGCGCCCAAAATGTCCATGTATTTTTTTTAATTAATTTATTATTATTATTTTTTATAAACATATAATGTATTTTTATCCCCAGGGGTACAGGTCTGTGAATTACCAGGTTTACGCACTTCACAGCACTCACCATAGCACATACCCTCCCCAGTGTCCAAAACCCCACCCCCCTTCTATTTTCAACATTTTGAGCAACCTCCATGCTGTTTTCCAGAGTGGTTGCACCAGCTTGCATTCCCACCAACAGTGTAGGAGGGTTCCCCTTTCTCCGCATCCTTGCCAGCATCTGTCATTTCCTGACTTGTAAATTTTAGCCATTCTGACTGGTGTGAGGTGATATCTCATTGTGGTTTTGATTTGTATTTCCCTGATGCCGAGTGATATGGAGCACTTTTTCATGTGTCTGTTGGCCATCTGGATGTCTTCTTTGCAGAAATGTCGTTCATGTCTTCTGCCCATTTCTTGATTGGATTATTTGTTCTTTGGGTTTGAGTTTGCTAAGTTCTTTATAGATTTTGGACATTAGCCCTTTATCTGATATGTTGTTTGCAAATATCTTCTCCCATTCTGTCAATTGTCTTTTGGTTTTTTAACTGTTTCCTTTGCTGTGCAAAAGCTTTTGATCTTGATGAAATCCCAATAGTTCATTTTTGCCCTTGCTTCCCTTGCCTTTGGCAATGTTCCTAGGAAGATGTTGCTGCGGCTGATGTCGAAGAGGTTGCTGCCCGTATTCTCCTCAAAGATTTTGATGGATTCTTTTCTCACATTGAGATCCTTCATCCATTTTGAGTCTATTTTCGTGTATGGTATAAGGAAATGGTCCAATTTCATTTTTCCGCATGTGGCTGTCCAATTTTCCCAACACCATTTATTGAAGAGGCTGTCTTTTTTCCATTGGACATTCTTTCCTGCTTTGTCAAAGATTAGTTGACCATAGAGTTGAGGGTCTATTTCTGGGCTCTCTATTCTGTTCCATTGATCTATGTGTCTGTTTTTGTGCCAGTACCATGCTGTCTTGATGATGACAGCTTTGTAATAGAGCTTAAAGTCTGAAATTGTGATGCCACCAACGTTGGCTGTCTTTTTCAATATTCCTTTGGCTATTCGAGGTCTTTTCTGCTTCCATATAAATTTTAGGATTATTTGTTCCATTTCTTTGGAAAAAATGGATGGTATTTTGATAGGAATTGCATTAAATGTGTAGATTGCTTTAGGTAGCATAGACATTTTCACAATATTCGTTCTTCCAATCCAGGAGCATGGAACATTTTTCCACTTCTTTGTGTCTTCCTCAATTTCTTTCATGAGTACTTTATAGTTTTCTGAGTATAGATTCTTAGCCTCTTTGGTTAGGTTTATTCCTAGGTATCTTATGGTTTTGGGTGCAATTGTAAAAGGGATGGACTCCTTAATTTCTCTTTCTTCTGTCTTGTTGTTGGTGTATAGAAATGCAACTGATTTCTGTGCATTGATTTTATGTCCTGACACTTTACTGAATTCCTGTACAAGTTCTAGTAGTTTTGGAGTGGAGTCTTTTGGGTTTTCCACATACAGAATCATATCATCTGCAAAGAGTGATAGTTTGACTTCTTTGCCAACTTGGATGCCTTTAATTTCCTTTTGTTTTCTGATTGCTGAGGCTAGGACTTCTAGTATTATGTTGAATAACAGTGGTGATAAGGGACATCCCTGCCATGTTCCTGACGGTAGCAGAAAAGCTTTCAGTTTTTCTCCATTGAGAATGATATTTGCAGTGGGTTTTTCTTAGATGGCTTTGATAATATTGAGGTATGTGCCCTCTATCCCTACACTTTGAAAGTTTTGATCAGGAAGGGATGCTGTACTTTGTCAAATGCTTTTTCAGCATCTATGGAGAGTATCATATGGTTCTTGTTCTTTCTTTTATTAATGTGTTGTATCAGATTGATTTGCAGATGTTGAACCAACCTTTCAGCCCTGGAATAAATCCCACTTGATCGTGGTGAATAATCCTTTTAGTGTACTGTTGGCTCCTATTGGCTAGTATTTTGGTGAGAATTTTTGCATCTGTGTTCATCAAGGATATTGGTCTGTAGTTCTCTTTTTTGATGGGATCCTTGTCTGGTTTTGGGATCAAGGTGATGCTGGCCTCATAAAATGAGTTTGGAAGTTTTCCTTCCATTTCTATTTTTTGGAACAGTTTCAGGAGAATAGGAATTAGTTCTTCTTTAAATGTTTGGTAGAATTCCCCTGGGAAGCCATCTGGCCCTGGGCTTTTGTTTGTTTGGAGATTTTTGATGACTCTTTCAATCTCCTTACTGGTTATGGGTCTGTTCAGGCTTTCTATTTCTTCCTGGTTCAGTTGTGGTAGTTTATATGTCTCTAGGAATGCATCCATTCCTTCCAGATTGTCAAATTTGTTGGCGTAGAGTTGCTCATAGTATGTTCTTATAATTGTCTATATTTCTTTGGTGTTCGTTGTGATCTCTCCTCTTTCATTCATGATTTTATAAATTTGGGTCCTTTCTCTTTTCTTTTTGGTAAGTCTGGCCAGGGGTTTATGAATCTTATTAATTCTTTCAAAGAACCAGCTCCTAGTTTCGTTGATTTGTTCTATTTTTTTTTTTTTGTTTGTTTCTATTTCATTGTTTTCTGCTCTGATCTTTAGGATTTCTCTTCTCCTGCTGGGTTTAGGGTTTCTTTCTTGTTCTTTCTCCAGCTCCTTCAGGTTTAGGGTTAGGTTGTGTACCTGAGACCTTTCTTGTTTCTTGAGAAAGGCTATATATTTTCCTCTCAGGACTGCCTTTGTTGTGTCCCACAGATTTTGAACCATTGTGTTTTCATTATCATTTGTTTCCATGAATTTTTTCAATTCTTCTTTAATTTCCTGGTTGACCCATTCATTCTTTAGAAGGATGCTGTTTAGTCTCCATGTATTTGGGTTCTTTCCACATTTCCTCTTGTTATTAAGTTCTAGCTTCAGAGCATTTGGTCTGAAAATATGCAGGGAATGATCCCAATCTCTTGATACCAGTTGAGACCTGATTTAGGACCGAGGATGTGATCTATTCTGGAGAATGTTCCATGTGCACTAGAGAAGAATGTGTATTCTGTTGCTTTGGGATGAAATGTTCTGAATAGATCTGTGATGTCCATCTGGTCCAGTGTGTCATTTAAGGCCTTTATTTCCTTATTGATCTTTTGCTTGGATGATCTGTCCATTTCAGTGAGGGGAGTGTTAAAGTCCGCTACGATTATTTTATTATTGTTCATGTGTTTCTTTGATTTTGTTATTAATTGGTTTATATAGTGGCTGCTCCCACGTTAGGGGCATAGATATTTAAAATTGTTACATCTTCTTGTTGGACAGATACTTTAAGTATGATATAGTGTCCTTCCCCATCTCTTATTATAGTCTTTGGCTTAAAATCTAATTGATCTGATATAAGGATTGCCACTCCTGCTTTCTTCTGATGTCCATTAGCATGGTAAATTCTTTTCCACCCCCTCACTTTAAACCTGGAGGTGTCTTCGGGTTTAAAATGAGTTTCTTGTAGGCAACATATAGATGGGTTTTGTTTTTTTATCCATTCTGATACCCTGTGTCTTTTGATTGGGGCATTTAGCCCATTAACATTCAGGGTAACTATTGAGAGATATGAATTTAGTGCCATTGTATTGCCTGTAAGGTGACTGTTACTGTATATTGTCTCTGTTCCTTTATGATCTACTACTTTTAGGCTCTCTCTTTGCTTAGAGGACTCCTTTCAATATTTCCTGTAGAGCTGGTTTGGTATTTGCAAATTCTTTCAGTTTTTGTTTGTCCTGGAAGCTTTTAATCTCTCCTTCTATTTTCAATGGTAGCCTAGCTGGATATAGTATTCTTGGCCGCATGTTTTTCTCATTTAGTGCTCTGAATATATCATGCCAGCTCTTTCTGGCCTGCCAGGTCTCTGTGGATAAGTCTGCTGCCAATCTAATATTTTTACCATTGTATGTTACAGACTTTTTTTCCCGGGCTGCTTTCAGGATTTTCTCTTTGTCACTAAGACTTGTAAATTTTACTATTAGGTGACCTGGTGTGGACCTATTCTTATTGATTTTGAGGGGGGTTCTCTGAACCTCCTGGATTTTGATGCTTGTTCCCTTTGCCATATTGGGGAAATTCTCTCCAATAATTCTCTCCAATATACCTTCTGTTCCCCTCTCTCTTTCTCCTTCTGGAATCCCAATTATTCTAATGTTGTTTCGTCTTATGGTGTCACTTATCTCTCGAATTCTCCCCTCGTGGTCCAGTAGCTGTTTGTCCCTCTTTTGCTCAGCTTCTTTATTCTCTGTCATTTGGTCTTCTATATCGCTAATTCTTTCTTCTGCCTCATTTATCCTAGCAGTGAGAGCCTCCATTTTTGTTTGCACCTCCTTAATAGCTTTTTTGATTTTAACTTGGTTAGATTTTAGTTCTTTTATTTCTCCAGAAAGGGCTTTTATCTCTCCAGATAGGGTTTCTCTAATATCTTCCATGCCTTTTTGAGCCTGGCTAGAACCTTGAGAATCGTCATTCTGAACTCTAGATCTGACATATTACCAATGTCTGTATTGATTAGGTCCCTAGCCTTTGGTACTGCCTCTTGTTCTTTTTTTTTGTGGTGAATTTTTCCACCTTGTCATTTTGTCCAGATAAGAGTATGTGAAGGAGCAAGTAAAATACTAAACAGGTTGCCACTTCTAGTAGGCGACGGTAGAAGAATTAGGCACAAACAAGTCAGCTGCAAGAGATTGGGAGCAAGGGACAACAATCGAAAAGGACTGCTGCCACGAGCAACTCCACAGTCTCACTTTTATTGGATAGAAACAATAGCCAACAGAAGGACCGATGAAGGTCAAATGTTAGTCACGTCTTGTGGACAAGCGAGGAGGAGGATAAAGTTTATAGTTAATCAAGCACATTCAAAGGACTCATCTAACTAACAACAGGCACTTCTGGGAAGAGAAAGGAGCGATAACGGAAAAGGGAAGCAGGCGGTTTTCGTTCCACCCTGAGCTGACCAGGCGTTCCCGGGTGCTTGGCTTCCCTGAAGCAGGCAGCCTTCCGCCCTGGTTGGGCCGGGCATTCCTGGCTGCCCGGCTTCTGTGACGGGGCGGCCTTCTGCCCTGAGCAAGCCGGGCATCCCCAGCTGCCCAGCTTCACGGTCGTTTATCGTCCTTCTCCCCAAAGACCTCTTGCCAGTATATGTATTTCTTAAGGCCATATCTAAATGTGCTTGGCAACTAGTAAAATCCTCCAGGGGTTACAGTTTAAGTAACAAATTGTTCCGAGGGGCAGCAGCAAAGGGTGGCAAAGACCCCAGGAAAATATGCTTTAACCAAATCAGAAGAGATCCCAAATCATGATGGGGGGAGAAAGGGGATAAAAAGAGGTTCAGAAAGGAAAAAAAAAAAAGAAAGAAAAAAAAAGAAGCAATTAAAAAAAAAGAAAACGAATAAAGAAAAAATATAAAAAAGGAAAGAATATATATATATATATATATATATATATATGATAAACTAGTTAGAAATGTTAAAAAAGAAAAGGGTAAAAGTTAAAAAAAATTAGCAGAAGAAGAGAGAAAAAAAATTGAAAAAGAAAAAAAAAGTAACTGCAAGACTAAAGAATCATGGGGAGAAGAAAGTCATGAGTTCTGTGCTTTGCTTTCTCCTCCTCTCAAATTCCGCCACTCTCCTTGGTATTGAACCTGCACTCCTTGGTAGGTGAACTTGGTCCTGGCTGGATTTCTTGTTGATCTTCTGGGGGAGGGGCCTGTTGTGTGATTTTCAAGTGTCTTTGCCCCAGGCGGAATTGCACCGCCCTTACCAGGGGCCGGGCTGAGTAATCCGCTTGTTCCCTGAGTTCCGGAGGACGGGAATGAAAATGGCAGCCTCCCAGTCTCCGGCCTGGAGGAGCTGAGAGCTCAGGGCCCCACTCCTCAGTGCGCCCTCAGAGAATAGCGCCCAATTCTAATTGGGCTTCCCCGTTCTAATACCTGCAAGCTCTGCCACACTCAGCCACCCCCTATACTTCTGTGACCCTGCGGGACCTGAGGCCACTCTGACCCTGCATGGGCTTCACCCCGGTTTAGCCTCTGGAGCGATGTCCCTCAGCGGAACAGACTTTTAAAAGTCCTGATTTTGTGCTCTGTTGCTCCGCGGCTTGCTGGGAGCCGGCCCCTCCCCCTCGCGGTCTATCTTCCCGTCGCTTTGGATTCACTTCTCCGCCGTCCTACCTTTCAGAAAGTGGTTGATTTTCTGTCTCTAGAATTGCTGTTCTTCTCTTCGATCTCCCGTTGGATTTGTAGGTGTTTGCAATGTTTAGATAAGCTATCTAGCTGATCTCCTGCTACCTGATGTAGTCTCAGCCTGCTACTTCTCCGCCATCTTGACTCCCACCCCCTATTCTGCTTACTCTTGATGGTGCTTATGGCATCTATAGTTTAATATTTCTCATTAGTTTTGCATAATTCCCAGCCATTATTGCTTCAAATATTACTTTGCCTATTCTCTTTTCTCTTTTCTTTCTAGGATTTTAATTATACTCAATTAAGGGTTTCTCTCTCTGTTTCCTTTATTTTGCATAATCTCTTCTATATGTCCCATCCTCTTCCTTTTCCATCATTCAGGCTGTTTTCTTCTGACTTGTGTCTGGTACATTAATTCTGTAATCAGCTGTATCAAATTTGCTATTAAACCCATCCATCAATTTTTCTAATTTCTATTTTTTTTTAATTTTACAGTTTCCCTTTGACTCTTTTTTTAAAAATTCCTCTTTTCTCTAAAAATTTGTGATATTTTCTTTTTTACCTTGAAGACAATAAACAGTTAAATTCTATATATGGTATCTTCACTCTCTGGATCCCATTGGGTTGGTTTTTGTTGCCTGTTGTTCTTGCTTTTCGGTCCTATTGTCTTATCTCATCATGTGTCAGGATGTTTTGATCACCTGCCAATAGGTGAAAAGGCATGACATTGTGTATAAATCTTTTCAAATTAAAAATATGAGAAAATGAGTAATTAGAGACCTAAAGTTATGTTATCTTCCTCCAAAGAATATCGTTTGCTTCTGCCGGACAAAAGAGATACCAGTCATTTGAGATCTCCTTACTGAAGTTTCCAGAATGAGGTGATTTGAAGTTGAAGACCTGGCGAGGCCAGGTCTATATGTGATTTACTCCTTCTTTCTGCTGCCTGACCCTTTATATGTTACTAGTGCAAAGCCTAGTGGTTTTATCTAGCTTCTCAGAGAAGGTTCTGACTCCCAAGCCCTGTGTCCCTTCAGGGCTTCTGAGCCTTTTAGCTAATTCCTTCAGAATTGGCAGATACAGTGTTCCTAAGTGCCTGCTTTGTCTTTATCCATTTCCATCTGCTTCTAGATTGTGGCCTCATAACTCTTTATTGTTTTGTTAGCTCTTGATAGTTTCAAAGTGATGGTTTTAATGTTTTGTCCAGTTTTTTTTTTTTAAACTGTTATTTCCTTTGGAGTGTTGCATCTCAATTACTTAGACCATTTTACCAGAAATATAAGTTTTTATTTGACTTTTTTTCTTTTTTTCTCTTAGAGTGAATCTGAATCTCAGTTTCTCAGACTTTCCCCCTGAAGAAGTATTTATTTCTTAGAAGTATTTTTTAAGAGAGAATATGGGAAATGCAAGGAGCTAAATATGGCAACTCATGGTTTTCTACCCAACGGATATCTTTCCTTTCTTATAAATAAAACCTCAATTTTATTCTTGCAACTGTACTCAACCCCAGGAGATGAGATTTTGATTAATTTAAGCAAAATAGAACTATCCTATTTCCTCTGATAGATGACTCATATTTGGTCAGTGGGATATAAGAAGTCTTCTGGGAGGGGCACCTGGGTGGCTCAGTGGGTTAAAGCCTCAGCCTTCGGCTCAGGTTATGATCCCGGGCTCCTGGGATCAAGCCCCGCATCAGTCTCTCTGCTCAGTGGGGACCCTGCTTCCCTTCCTCTCTCTCTGTGTGCCTCTCTGCCTACTTGTGATCTCTGTCTGTCAAATAAATAAAATCTTTAAAAAAAAAGAAAGAAGTCTTCTGGGAAATTGGAATTATTTCCACCAGACCACCACCACTAAAAGAGGCACGCCTTTTGTGTTCCAGCCCACTTCCTTATTTTTTAGATACTGTTTTGTGAGAATAGGATGCTAGAGTTGTTTCGTCTAATTTGTGATAATGACAGAAATTTCCAACACATGAACAGTTATGTAGAGCAGAAAATCAGCATTAAGCTTAACATTGTTAAGCTGCCACACCAACTTTTGAATCCTTCTAACCCTGTATTTCTTATTATTTGAGATAATGGATCCTTATTATCAGTTTCATTCAGGAATTGTTACTTGCCTCAAAATTTATCCCAATGGAAAGGTATACTTCCCTGATTTGCATCTTAATGTTTCCAAGGTATGCATATCGCCTCTTGGGTTCAATCACCCATATTCTATGCAGACATTTTATGGCATAGCTCTGATGGCCTCTCTTCTCAAGGAACAAGTATACCTTTGTTCCTTCAGTACTTACTAAACTTTCTTTTCTCTTCTGTCCATTCCATTTCTGTCTGTCTCCAGTGCTAAAACTGTCAACTTAGTTCACCCCTGGGTTGAGACCCATTATGGTTCTGTCAAATCCTGGCCAACATCTTCTTTCTACATCAAGGAGCTTTTATTTTTTCCCTCCAGGTGAATACACTCTCTCTCCTCAAATATTTCAAAGAGGCATCCAATCTTTTGCCTGAGATTCAGTCTCACTTTGGTGACGAGGCTGCCTGACCTCCTCCAACATGGAGGCTGGAGAAAGGTCAGAATTCTGCATGTAGGAACATTCTCCGCAAAATTAGCACTGTTTCTACTGTATGAGAAATGCTGAGGAGATGCATAAGAATGAACCACTTGGCAGGACAAGGTGAAATTAGGTGTGTGGATTCTTTTGTTCGTACATACGAAATGGGGCTTTGCTTTTGCTTAGAAATGCTTGCCTAAAATCAAGCATGAGCCAAGCCAAGTTACCTTCTACTCTGAGTTTTTGCCTAGGGGCCTATTGCCTGATTGTGAAAGACTGGGCTGTAAAGAACTCAGCTGTAGTGTTGGGATGCTTTCCCTTTCAGAGCCAGCCACCCCTGCCTTCTTTTCAAAGTAAGCTTTGTGCACTGATTGTTAAGCAGTATGAGGGGACTCCTCAGATGACCCCGTGAAGCAGCCTGGGGGAGAATTCAAGATGTGGACAGTAACTGCTGGCACTAGCCCAGATACAGGAGGGACAATTTAGTTCAATATGTTTAGGGAATGTTCCTCAAACTATCTTGTTAAAAATCTGTCATTCCCCCTTCCGGGCTGACAGTTGATAAAGAGTTTAATGAATATGCATTTTGATAGGCAGACAGCCTCTTCTTCATTTACTGGGTTTGTCCTTCATCAGATGAAGTCTGGACAAAGGACCCTTGTCATCATTCTGTGTTTATTTGGCCAGAAAAGCGATCTGAATTAATGTTCCAGCTGACCCATCTGTAGAGGCCGCCAGGCTGGACTCTGGAGAGGGGAGGGGAGGATGCTGGCTACTAAGCAATGAAGCAATTGCAGTTTTCTGATACACTGCTGGGCCGCGGGGCTGGCTTGAGGCAAGTCTCTTAAGTAGGTAGCTTGCCATCATTAACATATTACTAAGTATCTACTTAACATTCAGAAGCCTAACTCCGGATCTGCCCCCAAACCCCCATCTCTTCAAGTTCCCATTTCAGTCCATGGCAACAATCCCTTTCTTTCTGTAGCTCAGGCCAAAAACTTTGCTGCAGCCCTTGACTCCATTTGTTTCTCTCACAGACCACCTCCAAGCACCAGCAAGTCCTATTGGCTTTATTTCCAAAGCTTTTCCAGAATTTAGTGGCCATCATTCTAGTCCGAGCAATTGTCATTGCCTGGGTTACGTTATAGGCACCCTGAATCATCGTCATCCTATTTCCATTCCACTTTTGCAGATTATTTCAGATTATTCCCACAGCTGCAGATTTATCTCTAAAAATTCAAGTCGTTACAGATTATTCCTCCATGCACTCCTCCAGCTAAATGGCAAGCTCATCTCTCACCATTCTCCCCCTTCTTCACTCTGCTTCACCTCCCTTACCTCCCTTCAGCTTCTCAAACCTGCCAGAAATGCTGTCAGCCTAGTGTGTTTCCTTTGCCTGGAAGGCTCTTCTCAATATTAACACTTCCTTCAGGTCTTTTCTCTAGGTCACCTTCTCTATTGTTGAGAATTATTTATACAGCAATATTGTTTGTCTAGTAATGGATGCCTTCTCTAACCCCTAATGCAGAATTTTACTTCCCTCAGTGTCGTGGATTTCCTGCCTTATTTTTCCCCATAGCACTCACTATCATTTGGCAAGCCATCTTTTACTTATTTTGTTTGCTGATGTCTTTTTCGAGTAGAGTATATGGTGGTTATTTCATCTGTTTTATTTACTGAAGTATCACCAGCATCCAGAACAGTCTGTGGCACATAAATAAGATGTGTTCCATTGTTCTCAAGTAGAGGCCAGCACCTGTTTTTATGAATAAAGTTTTATTGGAATATAGTCACATCCATTTTTCTACATATTATCTCTGGCTCCTTTTGAGGTATAATGGCAAAAACTTTGTGATCTGCAAGCCTGAAACATTTACTGTATGGTGCTTTAAGAAAATATTTGCCAAATCCTGCTCTCAAGGATTTTTCAGTGTAGTTGGGAAATAGGACTAGTTACTTTTGGAAGACAGTTCTCCATGGGTCTCTCATGTTTCTGTCTATCTTTTGGGTAGACACTGATTGCCTTTTTATCAGCTGTGTCTTTTCAAGGAAGGTTGCATACCAAGAAGCCTTGGAAGATACAGATATTATCTTCCTCCAGAGGAAAGAACAGGTATGCTTACCGACTATTATAAGAGATTCATGTTCCCAATGTTTCTTTCCTATAACGTAACACCAGGGTTTCTTTCCTATAATGTAACACCAGCGGGTGTTCTGGTGTCACATGACCTTCTTCTGCATCATCCAATAGGAATTGGGGCTCAGGGAACCAGCACTAGGAAAGTGGATATTCTGGCTGTTCCTTTTACTTTGAGTAATAACACTTTGTCTTTGACTAGGCATCTCATGTCTTCTGCCAATATAGATGAAACCATGGGACACTTAACCAGTTAGCTTGCAAGTAAGGTAAAATCTTTACAATTCTTGACATTACCTAAAAAATATACCGAGAATGCAAAGTGGTAGATGCTCAACCCCCAAGGTAGACTGTGAGAGACTTGATGAAGGATGTTTGAAAGGAGATAAAGGAATGCAGAAAACAGAGAGTTAAAAGAATATGGGGAAGTTGATGGAATGTGTTCCCAGGGGGTGTTGGAGGAAAAGGCCAAGAGATGCTTGTGGAGAAATAGCTCCAGATAAGAGAGAGGACCATCTCTTCCACCTGCTGAGGCAGGTTTGAAGGGCAAAGGAAAGGTGGACCAGATATTTCAGGTAAGATTTAAGTAAATAGGCAGGAAGGGAAAGGATATTTCAGGTAAGGGATAAGGAAGATGGGGACAGGGAGAATTCCAGGTTCTTGGGAACTTTGGGTGGCATGCAAAGAGCATGGAGTTTATCATCCATGCCTTAGAGAATAGTTGGAGACTTGCAAATAGAAGATGAAGCAAAGCGGTGTGTTGGGAAGGTTAGTTTTCCTAATGTGCAGAATACTTTGTCATGGGAAGAGTCTAGAATAGAGAAATTAGTTAGTAGATATTTAAACATTTTATAGTGTATCACTATTTCTGACTGATTAAAGTTGTCAAGAGTGAAAAATAAACAAAAAACAACACTGTGTATCCATAGTCCACCTTAAGAAGTAAAAGATAAATAAAGTTGAACCCCTCCGTATACCCCTGTCTGGGTACTTTCCCTTTCTCACTCCCATTCCCTGTCCCCTGTGGATAACCATGATGATAATTTTGGTATTTATTAATTCCATGCTTTTAAAACATACTTTTACTATGAGTGCCTGGGTGGTTCCGTTGGTTAAGCATCTGACTCTTGATTTTGGATCAGATCATGATCTCAGGGGTCATGGGATTGGGCCATGTGTCAGGCTCTGTGCCCATCAGGAAGTCTACTTGTGATTCTCTCTTTCTCTGCCACCCCCCAACTCTACTCTTGCTCTTTCTCTCTAGATAAATAAATAAATCTTTAAAAAAATATTTTATTAAATTATTTTACTAAACAATGATATTATTTATATGATTTGAAATATTTATCAAAAGGATATCATGTTGAATATATTTTCTTTTTTTTTTAAGATTCTATTTTTATTTATTTGTCAGAGAGAGAGAGAGAGAGTGTGTGCAACAGGTAGGCAGAGTGGCAGGCAGAGGCAGAGGGAGAAGCAGGCTCCCTGCCGAGCCAGGAGCCCAAAGTGGAACTCGATCCCAGGACACTGGGATCATGACCTGAGCCGAAGGCAGCCACTTAACTGACTGAGCCACCCAGGTGTCCCTGCTGAATATATTCTTGTGATGTTGTTACTTTAGCCCATATTTTTATTGTAAAAATCATCCATGTTAATATACATAGCTTTAGTTTATTTATTTCGCTGTTGTATATTATCCTGCTCTATGAATATGCCAGAATTGATCAATTATCATGTTGATGGGCATGAGCATGGTTTTCCAGTTTTTTGTTATTCCAATCTATACTGAAGTGAAAACTCTTTTTTTTTTTTTAAAGATTTTATTTATTCATTTGGCAGACAGAAATCACAAGTAGGCAGAGAGGCAGGCAGAGAGAGAGGAGGAAGCAGGCTCCCCGCCGAGCAGAGAGCCTGATGCGGGGCTCTATCCCAGGACCCTGGGACCATGACCTGAGCCGAAGGTAGCGGCTTTAGCCCATTGAGCCACCCAGGCGCCCCTGAAGTGAAAACTCTTGAAATCCTCTGTGAATGTGAGAATTCTTTTTTATTTTATTTATTTGGCAGATTTTATTTATTTGGCAGAGAGAGAGAGAGAGAGAGATCACAAGTAGGCAGAGAGGCAGGCAGAGAGAGAGGGGGAAGCAGGCTCCCCGCTGAGCAGAGAACCCGATGTGGGACTCGATCCCAGGACCTGAGATCATGACCTGAGCTGAAGGCAGAGGCTTTAACCCACTGAGCCAGCCACCCAGGTGCCCGAATGTGAGAATTCTTAAGGGCAAGGTTATGAGATACAACATCAAGAAAGGTATAGAAATTGTCTAGGTGAGAATTTTCTGAATCAGACTAGATTTAGGTAATGAGAAAGAACAGAATATTAGTGAAAGTTATTGGGTAGCACTTGAGGACTCAGAAGATGTGGGGGAGTGAAAAATAAGTAAGACTTAAGAATGCTATTGATGTTATAAGGCACAGGATGGACTAGGAAAATAATGCTGGTTCAGACAGAAATAGGAATGTACCAAAGAGTACTTACCTGACAGAATATGTTTAAGGCATGTCTAGGAATCTGGTGATGGGAATTGTAATGTAAACCATGTGGATTTCCAACAGGTAATTAAAATTTTAAATTGCACCTTTAGAGAAAATAGTAATATCAGGAATGTAACCTATATGCTATTTTTATAGATGTTGTAGTTAAAGCCACATGAGAAGAGGGACCGTATTAAGAAAAGGTGAGAGCCACTTGCTTCCTCGTATGCAAATCCTCATCCACTGACACGTGACCTTTTGTGCCTCCTGTGGGAGTGTACATCTCAGCCTCATTGGCTTTGTGCGATGTGCTTTGCCTAATGGCAGGTGAACCTAATGGCAGATGAACACATGTGAAGAATGTCATGTCTAAGCCGAAGCATGAGTGTGGTTCCTTCAGCTTTGATCCCAGAACTGCAGCCAACCTGCAGTCCTTACAGGACATAAGAAAGAAAGAAATATTTATTATTGTAAATGACTGGGATTTGGGGGGCTTGGTGGGAGATTATTACTTCACCCAAACTGACTAATTCAACTTAGCAGCACAGAAGCAATTTGCGAGGAGTTAAGGATTGAGTGTTTGTGAAAAATTTAACATTGATTTTAGTATAATTTCTTGAGAATTCTAGTGGTAAAACAAAGGAGAGAAATGCATTGGCAACATCAAATACCCATATCCAATTCTGTCTCCTCCAACCAAAATCCTTGAAGTTAGCCATGACCATAGACACTGCTTCGGCGAGTAAAATGTCTGCAAAAGTGACATATACCAGTACTGAGGCAGGAGCATTTAAGGAGCTGGTGTGCAGTTCTCCATTCTTTTGTGTCCTGCTGCTGCTAGCCACAGAAGCTGCGTATGCTACAATTACTGTATACTGTACAGTTACAGTACGGTGGAATGTTCTTTATTTGGGACACTGAGTTGTCAACGTGGAAGATAATTTGTTCTAGAGAGTCACCCTGCTTTGTAGTGCACTTATTATGAGCGATAAATAAGCCTTTGTTATTTGCTGAGATGTCAATGTTGTTTCTTCTTGCAGTATACCCAGACCAGATGACATAGTATGCTTAGGCAGCAACAAAGGAAGGTATTTTTAGACTAGATGAAACCAAAACTGTTTGAGGATAGAGATGAAAACACTTAAAGGAAGGGAAGGGATAGAAGATGGGGTAAACTGATGAAGTGAGCAAGCAGAAGAAAGGAGAGAGGATCATGAAAGAGATTAGTAGGAAAGGACAAGGTCATCTCTTGCTCAGGGTTGTGAGTGGATTCTCATAGCATAAACCAGTCTATTTATTATTTATTAAAGATTTTATTTATTTATTTGACAGACAGAAATCATAAGTAGGCGGAGAGGCAGGCAGAGAGAGAGAGGAGGAAGCAGGCTCCCTGCTGTGCAGAGATCCTGATGCAGGGCTTGATCCCAGGACCCTGGGATCATGACCTGAGCTGAAGGCAGAGGCTTTAACCCACTGAGCCACCCAGGTACCCCGAGTCTATTTATTTTGATGGAGGTTCTGTTTCTTCTTAAAGAGCTGGGGCGCGTTAATGGAAATTTTATTATTAAGAATTTTTTACTTGCGAATTACATGATTCTCACTGAGGGTAAAGGAGAATTTATTGCTCATGGAACACATCACAGAAAACGGGGCATCAGCCTCAAGAACTGCTGGATTGGTGGCCTGTGATGCTGTCAGGATTCTCTCTATCTCAGGTCAGTTTCTCTCACATGTAGGCCTCATCTTTTCCAAATACAGACAAGTTTTCTCCATATGGCAAAGAACATAGGTGCTTTCATCCCTGAACTCTCTTCCCAGAGGCTCTGTTACCACAGAGGAAAGATATGATTTCTGCTTCTTCAAACCAGAAATATCTTGGAGCAGGTCTCTGCCTGGGTCATGTGTCTATCCCAAGCCAGTCTCAGTGGCTAGACAGCTGGGCAATATTATTGATTCGCCTTGGTTCACTTGCCCCCTCCTGTGGTGGACAGCACAGAATCTACTGCCAGAAGAGATAGAGTAGGTTCTGGACAGAGAAATAAAGTGGTTGCTGCAGGAGTAGCGAAGAAATCAGTGTAGTAGAGTCCTTCTCTACATTGGGGAATGCAGCTTGATTGTCCAATGATATAATGTCTTCAGTTGCATAGCAAGTCTGAAATTCTAAGTTTTGAAATATTTATTGCAAATATATAATCAGAAACATAAACTTTAGGAAGATAAACTGCAAAAACTTACTTGTTCGACAATGACAGGAAATGATAGGAATGATAGGAAAGAGTGGTCAGGGAGGGTCTTGACAGCAGAGCTGTCCTCATTTAATAACTTGAGTAAGGTGTTACCTAATGTCAGAAACATTGGCAAGGACTTGGTCTAAAATTAGACCTCCAACAGAATCCTTCTGAACCTTTGTGGAATCATCCTATTGAGGAAGACACTCTATCCCCCTTAAAATAGCACAAATACCCTGGAGAGGAAAGTTGGGACATAACATTTGTTGAATATCTACTACGTGAAACATTGATGTATTGCTATTGCTGCTGAGAGATGAGAAGCAAGTATGTTCATTTCATGTGATGGGTCTGAAGACAGTGAAGTTCCCTAACTTGCCCAAGTTTAAACCAATGGAAAGTAGCTGAACCAAAACTAGAAGCCAGGTCTATATGAAGATAAAGTTCTGACCAGCCTGTTTCCAGTTATTAGCATTTTATCATGAACTAGTCTATCAGATATTTAAAATAGATTATACAAACTTTTTGGGAATAACTCAGGAAGGTAAACAAATATCCATACTTTTTTAAAGTTAGGGTGCCTGGCTGGCTCAGTTGATTAAACATCAGACTCTTGATTTCAGCTCAGGTCATGATCTCAGCGTCATGGGGTCTACCCTGCATCAGCCCCACACTCAGCAGGGAGTCTGCTTGAGATTCTCTCCATCTCTCTCTCTCTCCCTTCCCTTGCTCTCTGCCTGTCTGTCTGTCTCTCTCTCTCTCACACATACACACACACACATACACACTTAAATAAATAAATAAATCTTCAAAAAAAAAAAAAAAAAAAACTTTCCCAAGGTCATTTGGCTTCCTCTGGACTTTGGAGCAGCTGAGACAAAATGTAATTGTGGAATCTGAAATGGTAAATGTTGCCAGGGAAAGGCACTACTGGGGGGGGGCGGTGAGTGTCTATAGATATAATTGGACTTTACTATGCTCATGCTTGTGCAGTTCTGAACTAAGTGGTATCCAGGTGGGCTACTGATGCTGGCTGGGCTATTGAGAAGGAACAGTGGGAGTCTGAGAGACCCTGGGGCTACCTAGAGAAAAGTGAACCTCTGAGAGGTCAATTAAGATGAGAGGACTTTGCTAGCTAGTCTCATGGAGGGGACATTTAGTGAAAGGACTACTGGGGGAGATGTCATCATGGAGAAGGGAAACTCAGAGATTGGAGCCTGAGCTTAGTTGTGCTTTGTAGCATGCTGCATCTCAGGAAAGAGGAAAAACACATTCAAAAATTTGGGAAGTAGATTCTGAGAAGGACCAGCTAAATAGAGGAATTTAGGAACCTGTAAATACTTTTAATCTTCAGCAGAAAAATAGATCTGGGGACTCAGAGAGGAAGGACCACTGCTTCCCTTGATTCAAAAGGGAGCTAAAGGAAACAGCTTGACTTTGAGCACAAAGGCTTTAGAAAGTATAGTGTCCTTGAGTGGGAGCTTTCTGCCTAGAAGAAAATGATATGGAATAGAGAAACTGGTTCATGTTTAAATGAATGCCAAGATGAATTAGAAACATAAGACTATCTACCTGATATCTATAATCTCAGTATAGTTAACACAAAGATTCTATCTCAATGCAGTAAACACAATTTATGCACCTGAGCTGATTATACTGTGGAACACTGCTGGAGGGAAAAGAAGCTGTGAATCTCATGGCCTTGTCTTCAGAGGGGTAATCTACACACCATGACTTCAGTATTTCCCTTATTCCAAGTGCTAATAGAACCATGCTGAGGGAGACTTCAGTTGACTTTGTTACCTAACAAATACAGGAAGGGTAGAGAGGAAAGGGAGAGATTTGTCTAGATTTATTTCCATGGGAGGGAATGCAAACTTACCTGAAGCCTTACAGAGAGGGACTCCAGTCAGTCCAAGGCAACAGGAGGTCTTTGTGTTGCATGGACAGAAAGGGAGATGCAAAGAGGGAAGGAAGGTGAAAGAACATAATTTTCTTTGGAGATGGACTGGGTAAGAGGTTCCATAGAGCTAGCATAATCAGGCAGCCATTAGTACTTTCATGGCGATGACTCTAAAGTAACTCTTCAATTATTATGGTTTATGTAAGGCTAATTAGGGTAAAGACAAGACTATTAAAATGAAGGGAGAGAAGGGCAGAAGTAAGGGAGGAATGAAAAGGAAAGACCAGGGATAGCACTACCAAGGGCCTGACTAGCTTCTCAGAGAAGACAAAGAAACTTATGCAAAATTTATGATGGACTTAGATGTAGGACAGTGCATGCTTTGAAACTCCAATCTATCTAAATGATGATAAATGTCACAGCTGTCCTCCTTTATAGAGTGATTTGCCCAATGGAAGAGAAAGATTTCAAACTGTCTTTTCCAAAGAGGGGATAAAAATCATTTAAAATTGGTCATTCAGACTTTCTTATAAGCCTCTTGAGCGGCAGAAAGTTATATCCCTTTAAAAAGAACCTACAGGGCGCCTGGGTGGCTCAGTGGTTAGGGCCTCTGCCTTCGGCTTGGGTCGTGATCTCGGGGTCCTGGGATCGGGTCCCGTGTTGGGCTCTCTGCTCGGCAGGGAGCCTGCCTCCTCCTCCTGTTTCTCTCTGCCTGCCTCTCTGCCTACTTGTGATCTATCTGTCAAATAAAAAAAAAAAATCTTTAAAAAGAACCTACAAATGAATGATCATATAAGAGTAAACCAATGTTTCATCTAATCCTGGGTTTGGTTATGACCAAGGAGATTATTCTCTCATGATGTCAACCGCAATAAGTTTAGAAGAAAACTAACATTTTTTCAATAATCCATCATCGAATTGTTCTTTGTTAATTTAATGAAATGGCTTGGAACCCAGCAGCCATAGCTTACTCTATTCCATAAGGGACTGAAATCCACAGCTTACTTGTATAAAGAAATTTGTTGCTTCAGACTTTAAACTCTTGAGAAACAAGGTTCACACTTGGGATCTGGTAAGCTAGACATTTACCGTAATCTCCAGATTTCAATATTGTATTTTTACCATTTGAGCTTCCTCCTCTAGGTGAACTGCCATTGGTGCTATTAAATTAATTAAACAAGGAGCCCATCAGATTGAGATGGCTCTAATGTCTTGAAAGCCTAGGAAGCAAACCAAAACAATAAGCCTGAAATTTCTCAAGGTGTAGGAAAGCAAAACCAAGGACAGCCAATCACAAACAGCCAAGTATGCATTCTCAAATAAGACAACCACTTCTGCTGTAGCCAATCAAATGATTTCCTTGTTTTACTTTCATATCTTCTCTCTTAAAGTCTTTCTTCTAGCTCCTGTAAGTAGAGTGTTCTTAACTACTTCTTGTTCAATGCTGCCCAATTCAAATCCAAGTTTGCTTTAAAAAAAAAAAAAATTTAAAAAGCTCTTAAAAATTTAAATATGTCTCAGTTTATAACAGTGCTAAGGGAAAACATAGAGTGTGTCTAACAGAGACCTCGGAAAGTATTTACCTCTGTTCCTCTCTGGCTATATGAATTACTCCCAAGCTTGTGACCGGAAGATTCAGTTCTTCAGATAGCATATGCCTCATTCCAAGCAGTGAGAACAGACATAATGGTTATATGAAAAAGCAAAGAACAAAATAGTATGTGTTGTCATACTAGCATTTATACAAAACTGTATATGTGCATGTATGTCTTTATAAATACACCAAATATCTCTGGAAACACACTCAAGAAACTGATAAGGGCTGTTGCCATTAGGGAGGATCACTTTTGGCCAGGGGATGGGACAGGGGTAAGAGGAGATCTGCTTTTCACCATAAGCACTTTGGTAACCTTTCAAGGTTGTGCCATGCAGATGTATGCTCATTAAAATGACAATTAACCAATTAAGCAATGAGAATATAACAAAATGGTGGGATTGACCTTTCTGGGACCTTGGTGTTTCTACAGTTAGCAAACATAGAATTTGATTACTGAAGCTTTTGAAGTACTAATGCTTCTTCCCTGCCCTTTGGTGAAGTGGGTGACCTGTCCTGTGTTTAGTTGCTGCTATTTGTGGGTCTTTCATATCTGAGGGCCGTTGGGGGAATGGGTGCAGATTGAAATCTTTGTGGTCATACCCAAAGTCTGTAGATAAAGAATTCTCTGTCAAACTAGAAAAGTACCCATACCACAAAATCCCTATTTAGCATGTGGACATAAGTATGGGGTAGGGTTGATGCATGATGCACAGTGGCAGAGAATTTAATTTTTCCTCAATCAGCAGGATTTGGGATAATACCAGGGAAAGGAGGATAAGGAAGCCTACAGATCTGAGACAAGAGTACAGATCTGAGGGGAAAAGAAAAAGATAAAATTAAAAAACAAACAACAACAACAACAACAAAACAACCCTTGTAGTTATAGGACTGTATTTTTCAGATCCATTTTGGTCACAAGTAGCAAAACTATTTGAATTAGCCTGGGCAAAAAGAGAGTTTATTAGAAAGACACTGAGGACATCCCTCCCCACCATCTGACAAAGATAGGGTGCAGCAAGAGGGTCCTGAAGCACAACTACAAATTTTGATAAGGCTGTCCCCCAAACTTTATTTCTTTTCTCAACTTTTCACTGCATGTTGGCCCTATTCCCTCCAACCTGCCTCATGCACATGGTAGGGCACATGGCTGGCGACAGGGAGCTCATTTTACTTTTGCCTACCAGAGAAAGCACTTATTCTTCTTCCCTGAATTTTGGTTTGAAATATCCTAGGGAAGAACTCTGATTAGCCTGTTTTTTGTCACACGTCCATCCTTGAACTGATCAGCTATGGTTAGGGATTTAAGTTTACTCTCATTAGTAACTTCTACTGGGACCTGTGATTTGCTGTGGGGGTAAGACCTCAGAAATAAATGCTCTTCTGAAAGAAGGGATCTAAATAACAGGTAAATGTATAAAGCGGGGAGCAAGTAGCAAGCAGCTAGGGTGGTATACTTTGAGGAAGTCCTCTAATGTTCATTGGACTACCTCCAGTAGTTAAGAAATCTCCAAATAAAAAAACATTTCTGAGAAAGCTAACTTATTGTTAAAGTCACTTCAGGTTTGGATGACTGATATGCATTCTCTTTCCTGCGATAAGAACCTTTGGTTTGAGGAGTGGGGAAGAAATAGGATGCAGGAGGCAGGCTTAGAGCTCCTGAGGGGCGTAGGAATTCTATTCCACTGCAGTCCTTTTTCAGAATCTTCCTTTCCTTCCTTCACACCAGTTTCTACTTTCAGGCTGTTAGTGTTACTGTACCACCAGTTGGGCCCTAGATGTTTTACATGCCTCCCACTGACATTATACTATAGAGAATTCTAGAGTGTCCTATAACATCATTGTGAAAGGTGGCCCCTAGAGTTGTGTAATGCGGCAGTGTATATGGATATGCATACTTGTTTCTTTTCAAAAGTTTAGTGCTCTCTTACCATGTATAATATATAAATATATGGAGATCAATAATAAAAATAATTACATTAAATGATGTATAATCCATTTCCCATACTCTAGTTGACAAACGAAGCCCTGTGGACAAAATCCAGTCTGCTACCTGTTTTTGTAAATAAACTTTTACTGGAACATAGCCCCATTCCTTTTTTTACATATTGCCTATGGCTGCTTTCATGTGGCAGAATTGAGTACTTTATATAATAGAGTCCGTATAACCCACAGTGCCTAAAATCGTTACTGTTTGGCTCTGCATAGGAAAAGTTTGCCTGTCACTAGACCAGAATATACACTAGAAATTGTAATGTTCTGTTCATCTGATAAACACAACCCTCCATATTTTTAGACACTTTACTACAAATAACATTTTTTGCAAGTTAGTGAAGGATAATCAGAGTTCAATTGGGATCATGAAGAATTAGAGCTAGAAAAGAGGATTAAAGTTCATGGAGCCCAATTCCTGTGTTTATGGGAAACTAAGTCCCAAAGAAAGTAAACAAGTTGCTCAAAGTCACATTATCAACTTCATTTGAAGGCTTGAGCTCTGTTCTCCCATTATATACCATTGGAAACAACTTCACGTTCCCTTCTGCCTATACTCCTTCCTTTTTAAACTACTCTCCCTACATTTTCAAGTTTTTAACTTGCCTGAGCCCTTCAATCAGTAGTATTGGTGTGTTCACCTTGATTTTAAGCACATCACTATTTTTTCTGTACCGCATAATCCACAATATCTTCGTATTAATTATTCTCAACTTACGTATTCTTTCTGTCCTTTTCCTTTTTCCTTTTAAGATTTATTTATTTGACAGAGGGAGACAAAGCTAGAGAGGGAACACAAGCAGGGAGAGTGGGAGAGGGAGAAGCAGGCTTCCTGCCTAGCAGGGAGCCCGAGGTGGGGCTCAATCCCAGGACCCTGGGATCATGACTTGAGCTGAAGGCAGACGCTTAATGACTGAGCTACCCAGATGCCCTCTGTCTTATTTCTTAATAACTCATATGCACTTTCCCTATGTGATAAGTTCTTTATAAATAGCACTTTCAGGTAGGGTGCTAGATATTCCCTGTACTTTTTCATATTGAGCCATCCGCTACCAGATGTTCTCACGTTCCTCTTTTATCCTGGAAAGTCACCTTGGAGGATGTTGACACCAGGAATCATGGGGTTTTGAGATATAGAGTTTAGAAGATAGTGATTAAGAAGCATCACCTAGTATGTCTCTTCTATACCATCAGCCTTAATGAAGGCACTCACTATCTCCTCCCCAATCTTGCCCAAAAATATAGGCTTAGTTTGTCTCAGGTACCCTTCCATATATAACATCAGAAACTCCTCATAATTTGGAGGTAGAAAGACTGTATTGTTGTGGTAGTGCAGTGTATCCTATCCCAGGAAAAGATTCTCTAGTATGAGTGGGATATCCATTTAGCTACAAATGAAAGTTTTTTGGAGGGCTATGTTAAGTTATAGCATAAAATAATAAAAAATAACAATAAATTAGGAGTCAGGAGACTAGTTTTAAATCCTGGTCTTATAATTAATTTCCTCTGTGACTTAAGGTGACCTGATTAGCTTCTGTGGATTTCAGTTTCTCCATCTATAAAATAAGAAGATCAAGCAAAATAAATCAAATATACCTTCTAGTTAGTGACCATGTTTCCTGAGCCCCATATTAGGACATATGCTCAGACAGGTACAATTACCCTTATGGGGACAATATGATGGGAGATTTGAAATATGGATTATCCTAGAAGATCTGGAACATATAGCTGCTGTACTTCCAGTTACAAAATTCTTTGAGATTTAAGAGCTTCTTGCTTTCACATATTTAAGAGCTTCCTAAAACTTATGGTTTGTTAATGATCATAGTCACAAATTCTGTTAATTTTTATGCCTCATAGTTTTTCAGCCTTTACATTGCCACTGTATTCCTCACACTCCAAAACAATTCCTTTATGATCTATTCACTTATTCAAAAATATTTGAAGAGTTCCTCTTATGTGCTGTTATAGGGTTCTGGATACAGTTGTCCAAGTTGTGGCCTATACCAGGTGTCCTGACTATAAGGGTAGGGGAACTAAAATAGAGTCCACAGTCTCCTTGTGAAGCACAGGCCACATCCACTGGGAGGAAGTTGTATTAAGGCACCATATGAGCTAGTGGTTTCCCTATGTTAGGCACTAGATATGTAGAGCTATAAGATAAATACTCTTCCTGCCTTCTTAAAAATGATAGTTGAGTGGGAAAGATATATATTTAAAAATGATTATAGAAAATATGCATACTATCAGAGCAGGATGAACAGGTTACTAAAGGAACTTAGATGAAAGAAAGAGCAATTCATACATACAGGGCAGTGGGGAGTATAAAGAGGGAAGAAATCTCCAGGGAAGTTTCTGTTGTTATCTTCTCGGCATATCACTTCATCCTCAGGAGAAGGAGAGCTGCTATAGATTTGTCATGATCAGGGACATTTGTTGGATTAGGTTTCCTATAGGATGAAGTCTTAGTGTGTCAAGTATAAAACATGAACCTCTATTAGGGTTAATAGCCCTATATTGTCCTGTGAGATTGTGAGGATAAGTAAGGGCTCATGACCTTACTGCTTTAGAAAAGAGAACTCCCACCCTTCCCTTTCTCTCAGACTCTTAGAAAGGCAGCTAGAAACTAAAGTGAAATCCTACCAAAAAAGTCAGCTATGCTGTCCAAGTGAAATAATTGAGTTCAAAACAGCCTTGTTCAGGGTAGCCAACCCAGGGGTTTCCCTTAGGGTTTTAGGCCAAAGCCAAGTTATAAACTGTCCTTTTGCTTGACCTTAACTTACATGGTAGTTTCCTTAAGAACCTCTCAAAGATTGGCTAAGTAAGGATGGAACTATAGTATTCTAGAACTATCATCAATCTCTATTACTAATAGTTACATTTAAGCTTGGTTTTATCTATTTTTTTAAAGATTTATTTATTAATTTTTAAAAAGATTTTATTTATTTATTTGATAGAGAGAAAGAGAGAGAACAAGCACAAGCAGAGGGAGAGGAAGAAGCAGGCTCCCCACTGAGCAGGGAGCCCGACGTCGGGCTTGATCCTAGGACCTTAGGATCATGGGCTGAGCTGAAGGCAGATGCTTAACTGACTGAGCCATGCAGGCACCCCTGGATTTATTTATTTATTTTAGAGAGAGAGGGAGAGAGAGACAGTGCTCGTGCATGTACATGAATGAGTGGGGGGAGGGGCAGAGGGAGAGAATCTTCAAGCAGACTTCCCACTGAGCATGGAGCTCCATGCAGGGCTGGTTCCCAAAACCTGAGATTATGGCCTGAACCAGAACCAAGGGTAGGATGTTTAATCAATTGAGCCACTCAGGTGCCTCTTAAACTGGGTTTTAAAGGATAAGTAGGAGTTTGTATATCAAACAAGTTGTGGAAAGGTGTTACATGTGAGGGGAATATGTGCAGTGACTTGAGTTAGTAAATAATATTACATATTTGGGAAACTGGAGCAAATGATAGACTGGAAAGCTAGGTTGGGAATATAAAGGGCCATCAAGCTCAACTAAAATGTATAGATTTTATCCTCTGGGCAATGCACAGAGCTAATGGAAGTTAGCAAGTGACAGAATGACATAATTAGATCTCCTTTGTAGTGTGAAGGGCAGACTGGAATGGAGAACAGACTGTAGCCTAGTATTTAGTTCAAAGTAACAATGGTCTTGAACAGGGTAGCAGAATAGGAGTGGGACACAGGAACTAATTCAAGAGAACCCTTTAAAGGGACCATGAGAAAGAGGGGGTGCCATGAATGTTAGGATGCTGTGAGCTGATTTCAAGAATATGGGGAGGGTACATGGAGTACATTCAGTTGGTGAAGGTGGGGGTTGGAAGTACAGGTGATGGATAATATAAGGGCTCAGAAATTTTTCTATGAGAATTTGATTTGACTTTCTGAGGTAGAGCAGAGTGAGAATTGTTGAACGATTGTTACTTAATTTGAAAACAAAGAATGATTCTGCTCTGGCTCAACTCACTCTCCCCATCTTCTCCTCTAATGAAACTGCATAATGATGCTTTTGTAGTACAGAATTATTGCCAGGTGGACAGGGTCAGGGACTAGCAGTGTAGAGGACGTATTATCATCAGATCAACAAAGCTCTGTTACTAGATACTATTTGTTAGGATGTGCAAATAGTTTACTCATATAGAAACTTGGTAACAGAACTTGACTCAAAGCAGGGAAAGAAGTGTTAGACTAACAAATTAAAAAAAATATATATGATAATAGCTGCCATTTATTGTTCTAGGCATTATATATACATTAATTTTAATCCTCACAATAACACAATGAAGTAAATGTACTTTTCTTGTTTTGTAGAGAAGGAAACAGAGACTCAGTTATTAAGTAACTTGCCCAAGGAATATTACTAGTAAGTGGCAGAGTAATTACAAAACCAGGTCCCCCTGGTTGCTTGCCTTCTTAGGCAGGAGAGGCCTCCTCTTTAGCCTACTTGAGTGAAGACAATTAGCAGCATCATTTGCATTTAAATAATACATTTGCTAAGCACAACTGATTCTTACCTATTTGTTAATGAATTGCTTCATTCTTTAAACCCTTTGGGCCTCCTCCCGTCTTTTTCCTCTTATTCTTTCCCTATTTAGTTTTATCTTTCACAGCCTCTGGAACACGTTGAGATGGTTTCCTTTCTGGTGGAATCAACTGGCTCATAGTAGGTATTTGTCAACTTTTCCTGCTCGCTTTTCCAGCCATTGACGTTTTATCAAGATCCTACTTTCTAGGGCCAATAGTTATTTCTCTCTGGCAAATAATAGGGGCTCCGTAAATATTTGCTGAATGAAGGTATGGATTTTCAGCTTCTGAGCATATATAATTTTGCCCCCAAAATGTGTGCAGGTGGTCTAATCCTCTTCTCTGCTTTCTTCTATCGCTTCTTTATCCACCAATATCCCAAATTCAGTATGAATGAAACCAAATCTATCAGCGTCTCTCCTAAAAACTCCTGCTCCTGTCCTCCCTTTCATAGTTACTGGCATCATCACCATTCTAGCCAATTTCATTTAACTTTTGATTCTTCCTTCCCTTTCTCTTGAAGAGATGCTATCATAGATGCATTGCTTAAATCAAATCCCTCTATCCACTACCATCATACTTAATAGATGAGTTCTTATTATCACTTGCTGAGTTACTGTAGCAACCTTCTGATTGGTCTCTCTTCATCTAATATTTCTCCTTTCCCATAGACTTGGCACAAATTTGGTTCTGTCCTCTTCGGCTCAAAAATCATATGTGTTCAGTCTTTATACATGGCTTTTGGTGTCCTCCACGATGTGGCACTTGCCTTCCTAGTGTCACCTCCACTGCCTCCCTTCGCAGTCTCTCCAACAGCCACATTGGGTCACTCCCTTTCCCCTCTTAAAGTCCCAGCCACTTTCCTATGTCTGAACCTTGCTTGTGCATTGCTGTCTCCCTGGTGCATGAAGTCACATGCAGGCACATATGACTCTACTTCCCCTGCTTGAGTCCAAAGGGAAGACTGCTAACTCATCAGAGTATAACAGCTCACATACTATCTCAGCAAGCCTAGACTCAGACCTAGAATCCTCAACTAAGGGTTCCCGCAGTCTCACAGTGAACGAAAGTTGCCATGAAGACAAACCCAGTTTTCCATGTGGTTCTTGCATTGCTTTGATCTCTGTGCCGACTTTCAAAGGCTAAGGCATCCTTGTATGACACAGTCCCTACCTTCCTACTTACATGGATCACTTTCTTCAGGAACTGCTTATTATCCTAAGTCTTTAGGGTTTTGTTTGTTTGTTTGTTTGCTTTGCAGGGTCATCATTTAACTGTAAATTGATCCTCCATAGAGTCTAAGTGATGTGAGGGCAAAGATCATATGGATTCTCTTTCCAGTTTTCCACAGCTCTGACCTCAGTGTAGGGGTTAATATTTGTCAAATGAATCAGCTTCTCACACATTCTGCCTTTATTACAGTCACATACAAGCCTGCTGTATTTTCTGTAGAGTATTTTAAACTCCCCGAGGGCAGGGGGCAAGCCTTGCTCACCTCTGAACCACCCACAGCCCTGGGAACTCAGCAAATTGTTATTGGTGGTTCTGCGAATGGCTTTCTTGATTCTTTGTCAACAGTTGTATTGTATCCACTTAATATCCTTCAACCATTTGTAAAATATTCCGTTAAGGGCTTATTATTTCCGATTGACCTTCTCTCCAAATTAGGGCAAACTATCAAGGATTTACTGAATTTCATAACCTTGAAAGTAACAACTCAGCATAAAGTCAGCAGAGAGGGAAGCAGTGGCATGGCAGAATTTGGAGAAATAGCCAAAGGGCGACTTTGTCCTAGAGGGAAGGGACAGAAAAAGAACAGAGTGATAGAAGGAAGGAAAGACAATGGAGAAGGACGCATGCCTGCAGGAGGGACAGACAAGGAGTGGGAGAGTAGAGAGGCAGGAATGATGGAAGAAGGGGGGAAGGCAGGCAAGAAGAGGCAGCACTGGAATTTTATAACATATGCCCCTATTAGAAACAAATTAGGCTGCTGAAAATAAGAGCATGTCTTAGGTTTAAAAAAAAAAAAAACAGAACTGTGATTTTTTTTTTTTTCTTTCAAATATAAGAAGGATGAGAGGGGAGGTAAAAGCCATTTTATTATTTTAAACGACAATAGAATATGAGCTGGAGAAGGCAAAGAGTCTTAAAAACAAATGAGAATAAAAAGGTCATAAAAAGGGAGGAGAAAGAAAGTGTAAATAGCGGGAGGGTGCATAGGGAGTGAATGAATATAGTGAGAAATGGTAGGAGGGAGAAAGGGAAGGTAACTGCAGGCAAGAAGAGATAAATTAACATGTTTGTTTGAATACAGGGGCTTCTTTGTGAAGATGAGAGCTCACATCTGCCTTTGATCAGCCACATGGCAGCCCGGGATCAGATCAGAAAGCAAATGAGATGATAAAGTGAATGAAACCACAGTATAAGCTTAATATCCAGGAGGGAGCAAAGGAGGGAAAGAACAAGGAAAGGAGGGAGGTTGCCCCACAGAAGCAGAGCCCAGGTTTCCATGCCAAAGAGGGCGGGCCTGGCGGTGGTCTTGATGCCCTCTGCTGAGGTCTCCTGCAGAAGCAGAGCAGCCTTCTGGAGAGTTCTGGGCTCCAGTTCCCTGTGGGCCGACCTGGCTTTGCTGACACAGCCCAGGAACTGATGGTGGAGAAATTTGCTTAGCTCCAGGGACTTTCCGAATTGGCTTTTCTTTACCCTGAGATAGGCCAGAACAAAAGATGAAATCGTTATTTTAAAGGGATTTTTTTTTTCTTTTCATATGGTACCCTGACCCCCTTTAGAGCATTTTTATTGCTGAATTGCCAGAAAGGCTGCTTACCATGTAAACTTGACCATATTCTACTCATGAGTTTCATTGTGCATTTCTAGATTGTTTGTGATAAAATCTCTATAATGATAAAGTCACTGTTTGGAATACTTCTTAACTACCTTTAAGGTCTTGGAGAGTGGCAAAAAGACCCATAAATTCTAGGATCCATGAATTGTAAAAATCTCTGACATTTTTGGGACACCTAATATGGGTCATAAACTCACATGATCTGATTTAGATCTGAAGTAGCATCCTTATTATTCACATTTTACAGATGGGGAAACTGAGTCCCTGAGATGTTAAATAATCTGCTTCAGGGTGTAGGGCTGGGAAGTGACTAAGGCAGGACTAGATCCTACCATCTAGGGCTCTGAGCATGGTTTTAATGACTAGAAGAGGGGTATTTCCAAGGTAGGTGTCAGTGTTAAGTCACTTAAATCTGAGAGGACCCATAGTCCAGATCATCCCTCCTTCCAAATGGGGTCCTTGTCATTTGAGCGTCCCCATTCTTTTCACTTGTGCGCCTTGTCTGGAGGCCAGGCTCACAATTCCTCTGGATATTTAAAGTTGCCCAGACAAAGGAAGTCAGGAGAGCTCAGCATGAGAGCCACAGCCTGAGAAGTAGAGGAAAAAAGCCCCAACTGGAATCACAGATGCTGTCCCTATCCTCGATGATTATATAATTTAATGGGAGTATTTAGAGTGCACATGAATAAAAGATGTAAAAGCAAAAAGGAACCAAGATATAAAGACACTCAAATGAATATCAAAGGAAACTTCTCAGTTCTCTACATTTCAAAGAGATTAGGTGTGGACAGCGAGAATCCTGGGGGCGGGCATCTTTCCACACTCTCCCCATACCCACACCAGGGGAGAAGGTGTGTGTGCACCTGTGCATGTAAGTATGTAAGTACGCATGGACGTAAACACGCACCATGAGGGGAGATGTAAGAGGAGACTCTGAAAACTGTAATCTAACTAAGAGAACAAAGATAAGAAAAGAGGGGAAAGGGAAAAGTCCTTCAGTGCCAGTGGTCTCAGTGTGAGAGCCACAAGTGGCTCATCTGAAAGTAAGCTCTGACTTTGGTTTTAAATCGGAAAGTCACAGAGTGGCAAGAAGGTGGGGGTCAGGCATGGAAGGGGAGAAAGCCCTATAGCAGTCCATGCCTGAAGGCTCCAAAGACAACTCTGAGTATCCTGTGGGATGTTAGTGACAGAGTCTGTCACTGGAGGAGAAGCAGGGAACTGGCCATAGATAACCCCACTGGTAGCCATGGTCCTTAACTGTGACAGAAAAGAAGGAGTCTGGCCAGACTCACCTGGTGTCTTTATGCCAGTCAAGAACCAGAAATCAAAAAGGAGCAAACCCAGTCAGAGCATCCTGTTACACAGGACACACAATTTAGGACTGCGAAAGGTAAATAAAATAAAATGAGTCATGGAACTATCATTGGTGACAGTTCTCTGAAGGTGAATTTGGAAAGGGATTTTAAAGAGACTAGAGAAAAGGGCTCGTATAAAAAGGGAAATCTAGGGGCGCCTGGGTGGCTCAGTGGGTTAAAGCCTCTGCCTTCCGCTCAGGTCATGATCCCAGGATCCTGGGATTGAGCCCTGCGTCGGGCTCTCTGCTAGGCAGGGAGCCTGCTTCCTCCTCTCTCTCCGCCTGCCTCTCTGCCTGCTTGTGATCTCTGTCTGTCAAATAAATAAATAAAAATCTTTAAAAAAAAAAAAAGGGATGGGGCGCCTGGGTGGCTCAGTGGGTTAAGCCGCTGCCTTCGGCTCAGGTCATGATCCCAGGTCCTGGGTTCGAGCCCCACATCGGGCTTTCTGCTCAGCGGGGAGCCTGCTTCCTCCTCTCTCTCTGCCTGCCTCTCTGCCTACTTGTGATTTCTCTCGGTCAAATAAATAAATAAAATCTTAAATAAATAAATAAATAAATAAATAAATAAATAATAAAAAAAAATTTTAAAAAAGGGAAATCTAGGGGCGCCTGGGTGGCTCAGTGGGTTAAAGCCTCTGCCTTCCGCTCAGGTCATGATCCCAGGATCCTGGGATTGAGCCCTGCGTCGGGCTCTCTGCTAGGCAGGGAGCCTGCTTCCTCCTCTCTCTCCGCCTGCCTCTCTGCCTGCTTGTGATCTCTGTCTGTCAAATAAATAAATAAAAATCTTTAAAAAAAAAAAAAAGGGAAATCTAGAAAATCTAGAGTGTTAGAGGCTATAGAAAAAGAAATGACCAGGTTGCTTTTTAGGGACAGCATTGCTCCAAGTAGGAGCCATGACAAATGAGATTATCAATGAAAAAGGCTCCAGCCCACCATTCTTGGTTGTGTAGGAGGGCCAAAAACATAGCAGTGAAGTTCCAAACATAGTCATGAAGCAAGAATTGAGTTCTGGTATTTGAAAGAAAATCAGAAATATGAGATATGCAGAGTGAGGGGATGGGGAGGATTTTATGGTCCAAATGGTTATGTAGGCTCACTAAGTGATTAGGCTTGAAAATCCTTTTGTAGAATGGATTTACATATAGGGATTCCTGTTTCTCTCATTGCCTCTGTGTGTGTGTGTGTGTGTGTGTGTGTGTATGTGTATGAGAGAGTGAGAGAGAGAGAGAGAGAAGACTCTGTGCTTATAAAATCTAGCTTTAATACATCTGGCCTTTAAAATTACATCACTAAAGATATATATCTTTTAAAATAAAAATGACAAATATAAGGTAAATGTATTCTCCTGGTATTAGTGAAGATCTTTCTCTCTGACTTCCAGGATGGCCCCATGGTTAGAAGTATGAGTTCCAAAATTAGAAAGTTTGAGTCCAAACTCAGATTTACCTTCTAATTAGCTAATTATTAGCAAGTTACTTAGCTACTGTAAATCTACATGCCTCATCTGTAACACAGGGGTAATAACTACTTACCTCCCCATGTTACTGTGATGGTTATATAAAACAATTCATTTAAAACAATTCACTTTGGTCCATAATAAGAGCTCTAAAATTAGTAATGAAAAGGACTTGTATCATTATTCTAACCTGCTACTAGCTTAACATGAAGGTCTCTTTAATTATTTTCTTTGACTCCATATTTAGAAGTCTTATGGGAATATCTAAGGGAACATTCTATAAATTTTGTTGTATAATAATGCATAAATATTTGTGTCCAGACTTAAAATTACTCAAACAAAAAAAATTTCCCCAAACAGGTTTCTAAATGAAGGCATATACTTGGACACATGCACATTTTATAATTCAAAGATCAACCACAGGAAAATGTATAACAGTCTCATATTTGAACCCAGTAGAAATCAAATATTAGTGAAGACCAAACACTCTACCTCATCTGCTTAAGCCAAGTTTTATATTTTTAAAGCTGTCTGCCTGATGTTACCTTTTACACTTCAGAGTAACCTTCAGAATAACACTTGTCATGGAAACTTAAACCCAATGCACTCTCTCTCTCTCTCTTTTAATTAACATATAATGTATTATTTGTTTCAGGGGTGCAGGTCTGTGAATCATCAGGCTTACACACTTCACAGCACTCAGCATAGCACATACCCTCCCCAATGTCCATAACCCAACCACTCTATCGCTCACCCTACCCCCCAGCAACCCTCAGTTTGTTTCGTGAGATTAAGAGTCTCTTATGGCTTGTCTCCCAATCCCATCTTGTTTCATTTTTTCCCTCTCTACCCTCCACAAGCCCCCTCCCTGCCTCTCAAATTCCTTATATCAGAGAGATCATATGATAATTGTCTTTCTCTGAATGACTTATTTTGCTCAGCATAATACCCTCTAGTTCCATCCATGTCATTGCAAATTGCAAGATTTTGTTTCTTTTGATGGCTGCAAGTGCTGTTTTTATAATAACCGGACTCAAAGTTAGCTGTTGGCATCTTTTCCATTCTGCATTGCGGATCAACGTGCTAGCTGATCGATTGATCCTTTACCTTCTCTTATTTTTGATCCTTCTGTCATTATTTAAATCTGGCCAGAGTTTCTCCCTAGTCCTAAATCTTTGCTCTCAGCAGCAAATTGTGCTTTCAGCACTTGGTCACTTGTATTGTTTGTGACTGCTTTGGGACTTTTAGGGATAAAGGTTTTAATCCTTGTAGCATCACATGTTTGTTCTTTCAGAGAGATTTATTTTTTGCTCAAGTTTGTGGGTTTCCTGCGGATGTCAGGTTGAGCGTTCATACATATTCAGCATTTTGTCTCTATTCAAGTTGATAGCAAGAGTTCACCTGGGACTTTCCATTTTGAGGTTTGTGCTTTCCATTACCATGGTCATTGTGACCAGGATCACTGACATCAGCACACTGTCCACTGTGTTTCATGGTCAGTGGTCATTCATTCAGAACCAGGCTTGTGCTCAATACTTGGTGGGGCAGTGTGGGGACCCAGACACGTAGGCAGTGGTCTCTGCCTTAGAAGACTTAATAAAATGTAGGGAATAGTGCAAGATAGCACAAAAATTTGGGTGCTGGGGCACCCAGCTGGCTCATAAGGTAGAGCATACGACTCTTGATCTTGGGGTCTTGGGGTCAGGAGTTCAAGGTGCATGTTGAGCACCAAGCTTCCTTAAGAAAAAAAGAATTTTGGTGCTGAGTAGGCAAAAGCCAAGTATTGTAGAAAACTTTCCTCGGGTTCTTGGCTTATTAGTAGCATGATTGACACAAGAAGGATAGTAGTGTCAGGTGGGTCAGCTGGATAACTGAGGCAAGATGTAGGGGTTATGCTTTCTCTCATCTGGCTGAGAAACAGGAAGTTAGTCCTTTAGTTTTGTGCATAATGCATTCTGAGACTATGTTGTTCAACTTCAGCCCATCAAACTTTTTAACAAACTTGCATGTTTTATGGCTGATTTTGCTTCTCAGAGTTACAAAACATTATAAAATTTGTCATTTGACCTTGTCTTCCAGGTATAATCTTCATGGAAATATTTTCAGTGCATTATACATTAAAAAGAAAAAAAAAAACTTCTTTCATTGGCTTCACTCCCAGTTGATCAATTTAACTTAATTAATGAGTAACCAGTTGAGACTAAGAGCCACTGCTTTCACTGTATCTCACACTATATGTCTCTATATTACTAATTTTATGAAAGAGTCTTATCGCCAAAATGTACATTTTTATATTTTTCCACTCATTTTTATAAATTACATGTTGAATTTTTCAATCCTTTGCCAAGTACCATCTTGTCAGGAATCATAATGTAGAAGGTAGATTCAGAGTGGAGCTACTTTGACGGTGGGTCTTGGAAAGGGGTGTGGGGCTCGGCCACTAGGATGCCTTCTCCACTCTGTACCTCATCAAGCTCTGTGGTATCTCCCAAGCACTCCTTCAGCCTGTGTGAAGTGAAGTGCAATTATTAGGATATATCCTTGCAGTTGTTTTCAGACTTTGTGGTAGAAATACAAAGTGACATTGCCGAAACAGGATTGTTGGTGGAAACGCTCATTTCCGCGTTGATATCTTGAAATGCCTCAACTAATTAAGGAAAATCCAACTTTAATACATAAAAGTGGATTAAAGGTGTCAGCATAAATAAAGAGGAGTAATCTGGCCAAAATTATTTTTTCCCCATTAAAAAGCATCATTAAAATAGAAATATAAGTGTCAGTCTATTTGCATATTACATTTGGCTAAAGTAGGACATGTCAGAGAATAACAGAAATGCCACCATTAGGCACAGCTGGTTGTCTTTTCTCCAGTTTCAATTGCCCTTTATTTCTGTTTTCACTCCATTCTTGGGTGTGTTCTTAAAACTCACCTTGGAACTTCCATGGTTCTCTTCATCTTGGTTCTTCTGGGACTTCGCTTATACTGAATCATGTTTATGTTAAATGTAGAGAAGTATAAAAGCTTGCTGCTTGTATGTGTTGCAACAGCACAGGCTCACATGCCTACCAGAATTTCTCTTGCTGTTCATCACGGACAAGAAAGTTTATTAGCAAACACTTTATCCTTTCATTTCTGTTACCTACATGGCAGATTCCTATGTGGCTCTACTCCTTTTCAGCCCAATTAGGAAAAGAAGCACCGGAAGAGAAACAGTTCAAAAATTATGAAGAATTTTTTCACTGACTTGATTTCCCCCCCGCAATGGATATTTCTTTTTTCAATTTTTGGTTTTCATTTTGTTATGGACATGAAATTCACATAACATCAGCTTAACCATTTTAAAGTGACCAATTCAGCTGCATTTAGTAAATTCACAATGTTGTGTAACTACTCCCTGTATCTAATTCTAAAAAACTGTAATCACTCCAAAGGAAGTCCTGTGTCCATTAAGCTGTTGCTCCCCAAATCCTCCCTGTAGCCTCTAGCAATCACCAATCTGCTTTCTGTTTCTAATTTTCCCTTTCTGAATATTTCATGTAAGTGAAGTCATACGATTTGTAGTCTTTGGTGTCTGAATTTTTTCACTTAGCATGATGTTTCCAAAGTCCATCCATGCAGTAACATTTATCAGTAGTATTCTTGTGTGAATAAACTGTAATAACTGTCATTTGTGTACCTATTCATCCACTAATGGACATCTGGAGTGTCTCCATCTTGGGTGAGTGTGATTACTGCCACTGTGAACATGGGTATATGTGTATTTGCTGGAGTATCAGTTTTCAATTTTTTGAGTATATACCTAAGAGTAGAATCGTTAGGTCATAGGGCAAGTCTATGTTTAACATTTTGGAGCACTGCCAAACCCTTTTCCACGGTGGCTGTACCACTTTACATTCCCATCAACCATGTACGAGGCCTCCACTTTCTCCATGTCCTTGCCAACTCTTGTTACTTCCTTTCTTTTTGTTAATTATAGCCATCATAGTGAAGTAGAGTGGTATGCATTTTCACATACTGCTCATTTTCTTTGGTCTTTCCCCCAGATATTTGATATTGTTTTTAGACATAATTTTATTTGTTACATGTGCCAAGTAAATGTCATGTTTATGCCTGTGAGTGGTCAGTGTGCAGAGCAGAGCTGGTCAGGGAAGGGTCAGACATAGAAGTCCAGCTAAACAGGAATGGTTCCAATGATCCTACGATTCTAAGCAGGCAAGGAATCAAAACAACCAAAATAGCAGAGGGTGTGACAGGCAGAATTCTGAAATCTTCCAAAATTCTCTTGTACTGTTATATGTGCCTCGTATTATCCCCTCCCCTTGAGTGTGGATCTCTTGTGTTACACTACCTTACACATAAATACACACCTACTAGAGATAGAGATATTTCTACTAGAGATTCTCTTGCTGGCTTTAGGGAAGTAACTGGCCATGTTGTGAGAGGGTCACATGGCTAGAACAAGAAGGTGGCCTCTGAGAGCTGAGAACAACCCCTGTCAGGCAGTCAGCAAGAAAATGGGAACCATGGTCCTATATCCTGAGGAACTGAATTTTGCCAACAGCCAGTATGTGCTTGGAAGAGAAACCAGAGTTTCAGAGGAGAGCCCAGCCTGACTGACACTTGGATTTAAACCTTGTGAAACCCTAAGCAAAGAACACATTTGAGCTCACCTGAACTTCTTAACTATAGAACGGCAGTTAGTAAACGGGCATTGTTTAAAGCTGGTAAGCTTAGGATGATTTGTTACATAGCAATAGAAAATGAATACAGGGGGCTCTTCAGAATATTTAATAATTTCTTAAGATAGCATAGGCATTGCCCATTCACAACAGATTCTGGCCATGAACAGTGGTGCTGCACTGGGACTAGCTGGCTCTTATCCCTGGGCTGCATGCACGAGCGTTAGTGACAGAGTCACCAGAGTGGAGGGCTCTGGCTGGACTGTCAATTTGCACTCTGTATTCACCTTGTTTCTTTCTAAGTCTGGCCTGGTTGTGGCCCTCTATGCATGGGGATGGTTTGTTTCTTTTCTGTAGAGTGAGTCAGCATCTCCAGGTGCTTTGTAAATAAATATATTTTACACTTATATGTTATATGTACTGTATTATGTCATGTACATATTATAATACAATGTAATATGTATATTATAAATATATGTTTATATATATATATTACATATTATACATATTACATATAACATAAATATATTTATAAAGTCACTCAGGGCTGGTGACTGAAATATAGGCAGTGCTCATCTTTGGCTGTCAGAGCCCAAGAAGGCACGGGGACAGCTTTATCTTTGCCAAATTTTGCAACATCTCTAAACACAATGGCAAAATGACTAGACTTACAACTTGTGTTTTTAAACCATGTTTTAGTTTTAGGGTCATGTGAATAAAATGTAGCAAAAGTGCCAAAAATGACAGAACATGGGAAAGAACAACAAAGTGTAGATATGGCCAACTTCACTATTTACTCCTTGAGTTATGCTGCCTTACAAATTGGGTTCTCAATCTGCCTTCATCACGTCTTTCACTTTTATTATTATTATTATTAATATTCAGATGTTTTCCATACAAAATATTTTTATCTTGCTCATGCTTAATATGGGAAGCCCTGTTCATACTTTATATGTGCTCTGATAGTGTTCATCAATTTTAATAGATTCTCTTTGATGATAAAGAAAAATTTCCTTAGGCAAATAGATTTTGAAAGAAAGAAAAACAAGTTATCTATAGGCTTCAGATTTCTCTAAAACAACATTAAATGCCAAAAATAAAAAAAAAAAAGAAAAGAGCAGAAAAAAAAAAAGGAACAGAAGTGAAGGAAGGAAAGAATTTATCAAGTTCTGAGGTGGGAAAAGTGTGATCTATGGATTTTATAACCATTAAAATTATTGTTTAGGTATAAAACGAAGCAGACATCCCTAAACATGCAAGAACTCAGGGACTATATCATTTTTAAGAAGTACTTGATGAAATACAGCCAATTGAAATATAAATTTTTAAAAAGCTCAGAATGGAAATGTTGTGGTAAATATATTGGTGTAAATACTGAGTCCACATTAATACAGAACTAGGAGGAAGCTGGTAATACATTTCAGAACAGAAGGCAAATGATGTATAACTTGGTATTATTAAAATAACATAATAAAAATCTGGAGATGGGGCAGGGCAGGTGGGTGGGAGTGCTAATTTCCCCATTTTTCAGAACAAGTAATCAATCAACATTGACTAAATTTGGCAGATTTAGTCCAGAAGACCCATAATGACTCCAACTTCTTAATATTTCTCCCTTTATTTCCATCTTGAATTTGGTTTTATCTTTTAGGGGGAAAAACCTCCTATCTTAAAAATTAGATATTTATGAAAATTCCAGTAAGTCCTTCAGTTTTACTTGTGTCTTTTTCTTTACTTGTTTTTATTACAAATTAAAAAGTGGCGTGTTTTAGTGTGACACCATTTTAATGGAATTACTTTATCTCTATCTATCCATCTCTCATCCAACTTTATATCCACTTTTCTATCTGGGATGATGCTTGCTTAATGTTAAAAAATGATTATCATTGGATGAAATGATATGGCTAACTCTTAAGTTTTCTTATCTGTACTTTGACTTCCTTAAAAGATGTGTCACTTTCTGAAAAAAATATTAATCTGAAATAAGAAGAAGCTTTGAAAGTGTTATTTCTGTTATGATACAGATATTTTCTCAGGTAAAGAGATAGCTTCAGAACAACCTGGGATGGGTTTTGCTTTTTACTACCAACTGCTATTGTTCAGGGGGCAGGAAAGCAGGTGGAATTTCTTGAATTGGGGGGAAAAAAGACTCATTTTGTCTCTGAAAGACAAACCTATAATGCAAATTTTGTCTTGGCTTTAAAATTTACCTCCTCCAGTTTCTGGGATAACATTCGTAAGACACTTTGGTGCAACAGTGCAATGGGGATATGAAGTTCGGCTTGTGGAGAGCTCTGAGAGACTTGTGGCTGCTGTTAGCAGCTTTCACTTCAGCCCCACACTGTCTCTCTGTAGGGTGGCTCAGGAAGTGGCTTTCATCAGAGTGAGAGAGAAGAAGGAGAAAAGAGTAAGCGTAGGTAGGCAAGTAAGAAAGCGCACCCAAGATGGGAAATGCAGTCTTTTAGTAACCTGATCTCAGAATTGACCTCCTACCACTTCATCCATATTCTATTTGCTAAAATGGAGTCCCTAAGTCTATTCCACATTCAATGGAAGAAGTTTAAGAACCTGCTTTTGTGGGGAGGACTATCAAAGAAATCATGGGCGTAATGACCGAATTTGCTGAATCCTTTTCCACTGTCTACTCACTTCTTCACTCCTTGAAGTCTGGGCTCTGTTCCTTCTTCTCTGCTGAAACTTCTGGAAGATTCCCGTTAGGCTTCTTCTTAATGGTTCAAAAACTTTAACTTAGGATTGTAATCTTTCATCTCTCTGCAGCACTGACTGCTTTTCAAGTATTTCATCTCTTTTGAGAGAGGACAACTCCTTGAAAAAGTGAGCACTTTCTTATGCAAGTTTGTTTCTTACACAGTATCTGGCACAAAGAAAATTCCAAATACTCTTCAACCTCAATAAATATTCTCAGTTTACCTTGAAAATATTCTCTGTTTATTCTGTTCTACCTTAAGTCAAATTGTGTCACTTCTACACTCAAAGCATAAATTGGTTTCCATCTCTTCTGTGCTCAAAACATGAAATGGTTTTCATCTCAAATAAAAGTCAAAAAGTCCTAAGTGGCCCACAAGAATCTCTGTGATCTGCACCCCAACTTCACACATCTCATATTCTACCACCTCACTTACTCTTAACTCCATTCACATTGGACTCCTTGTTATTCCTGTTATTCTCCTGCCTCAGGACCTTTGCACCAATTCCCTCTGTTTGGGACACTCTCCCCTTACCTAGCCACTGCCAGAGATCTTTGCTCAAATACCTTCACTGGGACAGTCCCAGCCACAGTATTTAAAATTGGTGTTCCTACCCCATTTTGCCCAACCATCTTTCCTGCTTTATTTTTATGTACAGCACTTATCATCAAAGAATATGCTATATATTTTATTTTTTTTTAAATTTTGCTTCTATTTAATCCCTCACTGGAATATAATCTGTTTTATTGACTTTTATATCCTACAGACTTGCAATAGTGTCTAGCCTATAGTAAGTACTCAATTAATATTTTCTGAATTAATTAATTAATACCACATACATAATCAGAGCTGCTTTTCAGTTGCTGAGGGTACTAGCACCGTGTTACCAAGCCCCTTCCCATCTGTTCCCATTGGGACTTTTGTGTGAAAGGGGGTGGCTCCCACTCCCAGAAAAAAGTTAGCTTCCCCATGTATACATGTTTGATAAAGAATAGAAGAGAATCACATACAAATTAAAAAAGAAAACAAGAGCAGAAAATCAGTAGAAAAAACCAAAGCTAGGAGCTTCAGAGAAAAGGCCCTGAGAATAAGGAGGGTAAGCAGAGCAATTCCTATTTCTGTTCATGCATCACCAGTCTCTTTGCTTATTGACAGATGCCAAGCCTTCCAGATCACCTCAATTAAACTGGAGGTTCCCTGATCTCCTTTGGAAGTGGCTCCCCATAAATTACATTAAACCCCAATCCTCTAGAGCATGATCGCGCTTGAGCCTTGATGAAAATATATTGCCTTGCAGTGTCCTGCCTTAGACTAGGGAGAAGTGAACCAGCGCTGGCAGGGCTTGATTTCCTCATGAGAGAAGGGGGAAAATGGTGGGAAAAAGGCCCTCAATTTCTCCTTATTTGCTGGGTAATTGTGATAGCAATAAGCAGACTTTCAGACTTTTACCCAGGGAAGACTCTTGGGAATATAGGCTCTGGTTGAGACCAGTGAGAGGTGGAAGGGAAGGAAAATCTAGGGAGAAAATAATACATAAATATGTAGATACAATTTTTAAGTAAAACAGACTTTGGAAAATATCTCCTGGAACCATTAGAACCTGTTTGTATTTTTTTTTCTCCATGTGTCACAAAACATCCATATTTTGATATCAACAGATTTTTTTTTCAAGTGAGACTTTAGGGAAGTAATAAATCACTCAAAGCATGGATTCTGATGTATTTATTAAAAACTTTGTAAAAATTTCTAAAATTACTATAAAAGTTGACTACAAATTAGTTTAAGGGTAAGAAACTCATTTTGTTTTATTAAAAATACCTATTTGTTTACTTATTTTTGGTTTATAATGTTCAGTTTGCTTTCTGTGGCCCAAATTACACCATTCCCATCTGCTATATGACCACATGATTGCTTTTGATTTCCCTCCTCTTGACCTCTCAATTGTGGGTCAAACCAGGAGCAATCAGCTTGCTTTTAATCATATGCATGTATAGAGTGTAATTGTTAAGGCAGTGTTGAGTAAGACAGATCGCCACAATCCACAAGCTGTGTGACTTTGAGCAAGTTTCACTCCCTCACAGTTTTAATTCCTCATCTATAAAATATGGGTGATAACATTGCCTACCTTACAGTGATTTGGGGGGGGGGGGGCGGGCAACAGGGAGTCGATGGTAAGGCTTAAATGCCGTTATGTGCCTAACATGATGTTTTATGGAAATGATACTGTTCTGTACATCTGAGGCAAAAACAAACAAAAATAAAGACACAAAAAGCAGGGTCCTTAGCTCATGGTAAGTATTCAATAAACTGCTCTTTACCTCGATGAATGGCGTCATCACTTATTCAGTTTTAAAACCATAACACTAGTCTTCTTTGGCATGTCCTGTTCTTATAGCCTCACCCTTGTAGCTAAACCAAGTTCCGCTGAATTTCTCTTCACAGTGTTTCTGCGATCTGTCGCTTCCTCCCTTTCTGCCAGCACAGCCATCCCTCCGGTTGGAGCTGCTGTCATCTCTCCTGCTCTCACAGCACACATTCCTGGGACTCCAACACCCACTTGGGCTCTCCTTCTGTCCTGTCTCCACATTGACGCAACACAGATCTTTTTAATGCTCAGCCTGAACACATTGTTCTCATGAAAACTTTCCAATTGCTTCTCATTTCTCTTGGAACAGAAAGCAGATTCCTTCGCATGGCCTACAAGGCCCCATGTGAACTACTGTCTCACCCCAGCTGCTCTCCTCTTCACTCTGCACCAACCACATGGTTTCTTTTCTCGTATACCTGCAATGCTTCCCCTGCTGCAGGATTTCTTCAGGCTGGTCTGCTGCTTAGCACATCTGGGCTTTTCATTTTCTCTGGGAATTCCTATTTGTGGCCCAAATGCCACTTCCCTTGGAAAGAATCCTCTGACCTGCCAGACTCAGTCAGGGCTCCTTTTTATAGGGTTGATACTGTTCTTCTATTACACGTAAGCCAGTTTGTAATCATATATTTATTTGTGTGGTTATTGATTGGTGTCTTACTCTTCCACTATTCTGTAAACTCCCTGAAGGTCACATAAGTCTTCATAGTTGCTGTTAAAACCACAACTCCTGGAATTGGGTCTGCCCAATAGTAAATGCTTAATACATATTTGTTTAATAAATGAATATATGGATGAGTTAGTATCTTTAATGTCTATTGTATTCTTTTTATGTATCATATTACTTGATCTTATGGATGTATATAAAGGTAGTTATTTTTCCTTTTACTCTGATAGGATGAATATGGAATTTCACTCTTTTGCAATGATAAAACTGAAAAGACTAATTTCTAAGGCTTCTCTGGGTTTCATTCATTTGTAGCTGTATGGAGACTAGTTCACAGCCCTTCTTTCTCTTCTGTTCATGCATGTGGCTTGAGGTCTCAATCCTATCTTTTATCTCCTGAAGATAGTTTATCTGTTTCCTCTTTCCTCCTCTAAATTACTGCCTGATCTGAATGATTCAGTGTAAAATGGTGATTAAGAACTCAGGATCTGGAGCTAAAAGCCTTGGGCATAGCTGGACACTGCTTCTTCCAGTCATACTCTGTGGGGACTCAAACAGGTTATTTTTATTTTAATTCATCAAGCCTCAGTTTCCTTTTCTAAAGTGTGAGTAGTAGAATCTACCTTCAGTTATTATTGGGACAGTGACACTAGAGAAGGCATGTAAAATAGCACTTGGTCTGTAACATCACAATCATCCCAAAATGATACCTATGGAATAATAATGGGACATTATTATTATTATAACTTTTTCTTTTTTTAAGGATTTTATTTATGACACACAGAGAGAGATAGAGACAGTGAGAGAGGGCACACAAGCAGGGGGAGTGGGAGAGGGAGAAGCAGACTCCCCGCTGAGCAGGGAGTCTGAGGCGGGCTCAATCCAGGACCCTGGGATCATGACCTGAGCTAAAGGCAGATATTTAATGACTGAGCCACCCAGATGCCCCTATTATAACTTTTTATTTTATTTTCTTATTCTTAACTTCTCACCTCCTTCTACCCATACTTGTGCCTGGTAATCACCTCAGGGCAGCTCAACATGAAATTACATGTAGATTCCCCAAACCTATTAAATCAGTAAAGTACTTCATTTTTTCCTCCCATTAAACTTTCAGTATTTCCCATGTCCTTCTTCATTGTTACATAAAACTTCTGAGTACATTTCTCTTTCTTTCTCTTTCCTGTCCCAGCATGTTTAGGACACTGATTGTATTGGACACAACTTCTCAAAGTTCTGTTGGAGAAGTTGTTTCCTACCAACTTTTTCTTTGGGAACCCAAAGAAGAATATCCAGATTTGGGGGAAAGCTACTGCGGTCCAGACATCCCCACAAATACTTTCATGCTTGTCGGATGAACGTGTTCTTTTCGGATAAGCAGCGCATTTTTCCCAGAACTGTGGAGTCTTTTATCTTTTTCTTCCTACTCATCCTTTTGGCCAGGACTTTAATAGCCTCCTGGAAAGCCCTTCCTGCCTTGATCTGTAATTCTTTTCATGAATTCCTTCTAGAATAATTTAAGACTGCGTAATGTTGGTCCTTCCTCTTTTGCTGAAGCTTTTAACGTGGCACACTATTTATCACTATTACAGATGCCCACTCCTGTTTCATAACTGAATGTCATGCTTCATCTGTTGTCTCCATGCCTCCAGAGAAGTGAGCTTGCCAGCTTCTCCTGACTCCAAGTGCTAATTTCATGACCCCCTAACATTAGGCTGTGCTCAGTCTTAGACTTTTATCTTCCCATCCACACCCACTCCTTTATTAAAGAATGTCCTCAACCATTCTTAGGAGAATTCCTGATTGTCGCCCTAAATTGGTCATTTTAAAAACAAAAACTAGACATATTCTGGCAAGATTAATAATAATAGCAAAGGTAAAATAAAATGAAAATTAGACATGGGAAAGGAAGTTTAAAAAGAGAAAAGAATTTTTAGAATGAGCAAATGGTTCTATATGCGGTATAAGGTTCCTTAGTCCAGTCAGGCTCCTGTAACAAAATACCGTAGAGTGGGTGGCTTATCAACAATAGAAGTTCATTTCCTGTGGTTCTGGAAGGTGGGAGTTCAAAATCGTGGTGCCAGCATTGGTGTGTTCTTGTGAAGAACCCTTTCTGGGTTGCAGACTGCCCACTTCTCCTCCTGGCCTCACATGGTGGAGGGGCAGGAGCTCTCTCTGTAGTCATTTTTATAAAGACACTAATCCCATCATGAGGGCTCTGCTGTCATGACCTAATCACTTCCGAAAGGCCCCACCTCTTAAAACCATCACCTTGGGCATAAGGTTTTTCAGCATATGAATTTTGGGGTATGCATTCAAACCATAGCACTATGCTTATAAATTTGAAAATATAAATGCAATGAACAATTTTCCAAAAACTGTTAATTATCGTAGTTGCCTAGGAAAAAGCCTGATCTCATTAAAAATTAAGCAAATTAAAAATTTATTATAAAAATATATTTTTAACATTTCAGCTTTCAATGTTTATATGTATGACAGTTTTTTAAAAGTTTTAGGGACTAGAATGTAGAAAAACATATAAAGTTACTGACTTAATGTAATAAGTTATCAAATTCAGGTAACAAATCTAATAGTAAAAGCAGAAAAAAGATAGATGTATATATCTGTACCACATAGTTACCTGTATTTTTAATCTTTAAATAAAAACCCATTTATATAGAGAGGCAAAACCTAAATAATTTATGAATAAATTGAATCCAAATATACCTTAAATATAATCTATAAATACACTGTGACATTTATATGTAGAATGTAATGGTGAATTAATATTAAGAGATCAATTAATTGGATCAAGAGACCAAAGGGGATAATGATTATCTTAAGTATTAAATAGGCTTCTGATTATATTTAGCATCCATTCCATCACAATACTTTGAAAACTTTTTAAGATTTTATTTATTTTTTTAATTTCAGAGAGAGAGAGAGAAAGTGGGAGGGGCAGCGGGAGAAGCAGACTCCCTGCTGAGCAGGGAGCGTGATGTGGGGCTCCATCCCAGGACCCTGGGATCATGACCTGAGCTGAAAGCAGACACTTAACCTACTGAGCCACCAGGTGCCCCAGAAAACTTTCTTTTTTAAAATATTTTATTTATTTGAGAGAGAACAGGAGCAGCAGGGAGGGACAGAGGGAGAGGGAGAAGCAGACTCCTCGCTGAGCAGGGAGCCTGATACAGGACTCCACCCCAGAACCTGGGGATCCTGACCAGAGCCAAAGGCAGATGCTTAACTGAGCCACTCAGATGCCCCAAAAACATTTCTTAACATGTTAATCAAGATCCAATTTATACTTGAATTCGAGACCATAAAATAGTCCCATTTTATTTATTTATTTATTAAAGGTTTATTTATTTATTTATTTATTTATTTATTTATTTAAAAGAGAGAGAGAGAGAGTCAGAGCACAAGCAGAGGGAGGGGTAGAGGGAGAAGACAAGCAGACTCCCTGCTGAGCAGGGAGCATGACATTGGGCTCAATCCAAGACCCTTATATTATGGCCTGAACCAAAGGCAGATGCTTAACCAACTGAGCCAGCCAGGTGCCCCAGTCCCATTTTTTAGAAAGATTTTTTATTTTTAAGCAATCTCTACACCCAATGTGGGACTCAAACTCACAACCCTGAGATCAAGAATTACGTGCTCCACTGACTGAGCCAGCAGGGCCCCCCTAAATAGTCCCATTTTAATCAAAAGCAGGAGGAAGTTGCCTGCTCTAAAAGTTCTTTCCGGTGAAACAAGATGAAAAATCAGAAACAAATTAAAATGATTGGGATGGGGTTATAATTAGTATTTTTTTGCATAGTATTTTGTTGTGGAGAAATATCAGCTTTGAGTTATAATAATTGATAAGACTTTTGCAAAGTGACTGGATTGGATGGATACAAAATAATTTTAGGGGAACTAATAGCTCTTCTATAAACCAGGAGTAACTCCTTTGAAGATAAGGGAAAGAGAAAAAAAGTTCCATTCGCAGTAACAAATAATAAAAATACAATCCCTGGGAATGAATATAATCAAATGAGTAGGGCATTATGAAAGAAGTTGTGAAACATAATATATTTCTGGATGAGAGTTCTTTTATTTAAAAAAATTTTATTGAGTATAACTGACACTTGTTACTTTCGTTTCAGGTGTATAGCATAGTGATTCACCTTCTTTATACATTATGTTACACTCATGACAAGTGTAGCCAGCTGTCACCACACAATGCTATTACAATATTATTGTCTATATTCCTTATGCTGTCTGTATCTTTTATTCTGGTGACTTATTCATGAGAAGTTCGTTTTAAAGAAATGAATCCTTCTCTAAATCAATCTACCTTGATTTAAAGCAATAACTATAAGAATATAATTCATCTCATTATTTGTGATAGTTATGATATAAAGTTGCTATGAACACTGATAGAGAATTCTGAACCATTGTTCCTAGGGGAAAATGTATGATTAGGTTCCTGAGAGCCTCTGGTCACAACTTTTTCACCAACCAAACAGAACATGATAATTTTATGTCTGGTTTTGTTTAAAGACACCTTATTTAATATATATTGTTGATCCATTAATATTGAACTCTTCGCCAATAGCACTGTCATTTGTGCTTTTGAACCAAGCTTATCTAACACATTTATTTTTCTCTGTAATATACATCATGGCTTTAATGAAGTAGGCACCATTGGGGACCATTTTAAACAATGAAATTATTTGCAAAAAGCACAAAAATGTGAAAAACATGACAGTTAATAGGGCACAGAGAGGTACTTGTTTACAGTATGAGAGCTGACACAAGAAGCAGTGTCTTATTCAACTTTAGCTGGGATCATGTGTGTTGGGCAAGCCAAGTTTTTTGTGACTCTACTCATGTCTATAAAGAACCCTGAAAGCACTTGGAGAATTGATTTTGGAGCTACAAATAAATCTTAGTGAATAAGTGAATTTGCATATATGCAATCCATCAGTAATGAGGATTTAATTCTACATATTTGTTCTTTTTGTAGTTAGTCTTGAAAACATATTTCTAAAATTTACTTATAAAATAAACTGGTAGGAATACAGCTGACAAAAATTGGAAAATGAGGTAGAGTATTCGTCTTACTTCACATTAAAATTGATTATATAGGGGGAGGAGTCAAGATGGCGGAGAAGTAGCAGGCTGAGACTACTTCAGGTAGCAGGAGATCAGCTAGATAGCTTATTTAAAGATTGCAAACACCTACAAATCCAACGGGAGATTGAAGAGAAGAAGAACAGCAATTCTAGAAACAGAAAATCAATCACTTTCTGAAAGGTAGGACTGGCGGAGAAGTGAATCCAAAGCGACTGGAAGATAGACCGCAGGGGGAGGGGCCGGCTCTCGGCAAGCGGCAGAGCAACGGAGCACAAAATCAGGACTTTTAAAAGTCTGTTCCGCTGAGGGACATCGCTCAGGAGGCTTCACCGGGGTGAAGCCCAGGCGGGGTCAGCGCGGCCTCAGGTCCCACAGGGTCACAGAAGGATTGGGGGTCTCTGAGTGTCGCAGAGCTTACAGGTATTAGAACGGGGAAGCCGGCTACAGAGACAGAGCCGAGGAGTGACTCTCAGCTCGGGGTTACCTTGAACCGGTCGCAGGCTCGGTCAGCTCGGAGCGCGGCTGGGGGCCAGGGTGACGGGAGTCATTGGGCGCTGTTCTCTGAGAGTGCACTGAGGAGTGGGGCCCCGGGCTCTCGGCTTCTCCAGGCCGGAGACTGGGAGGCCGCCATCTTCATTCCCGCCCTCCGGAACTCTACGGAAAGCACTCAGGGAACAAAAGCTCCCGAAAGCGAACCCGAGCGGATTACTCATCCTGGCACCGGGTAAGGGCGGTGCAACTCCGCCTGGGGCAAAGACACTTGAGAATCACTACAACAGGCCCCTCCCCCAGAAGATCAATGAGAAACCCAGCCAGGACCAAGTTCACCTACCAAGGAGTGCAGTTTCAATACCAAGGAGAGCGGCAGAATTCCAGAGGAGAAGAAAGCAAAGCACGGAACTCATGGCGTTCTCCCCATGATTCTTTAGCCTTGCAGTTAATTTAATTTTTTTTTCTTTTTCAATTTTTTTTCGCTTCTTCTGCTAAATTTTTTTAACTTTTACCGTTTTCTTTTTTAACGTTTTTTAAATAGTTTATCTAATATATATATATATTATTTTTCCTTTTTATATTTTTTCTTTATCGGCTTTCATTTTTAATAGTTTTTTTTCCCTTTCTGAGCCCCTTTTTATCCCCTTTCTCCCCCCTCACGATTTGGGATCTCTTCTGATTTGGCTAAAGCATATTTTCCTGGGGTTGTTGCCACCCTTTTAGTATTTTACTTGCTCCTTCATATACTCTTATCTGGACAAATGACAAGGCGGAAAAATTCACAACAAAAAAAGAACAAGAAGCAGTACCAAAGGCTAGGGACCTAATCAATACAGACATTGGTAATATGTCAGATCTAGAGTTCAGAATGACGATTCTCAAGGTTCTAGCCGGGCTTGAAAAAGGCATGGAAGATATTAAAGCAACACTCTCGGGAGATATAAAAGCCCTTTCTGGAGAAATAAAAGAACTAAAATCTAACCAAGTTGAAATCAAAAAAGCTATTAATGAGGTGCAATCAAAAATGGAGGCTCTCACTGCTAGGATAAATGAGGCAGAAGAAAGAATTAGCGATATAGAAGACCAAATGACAGAGAATAAAGAAGCTGAGCAAAAGAGGGACAAACAGCTACTGGACCACGAGGGGAGAATTCGAGAGATAAGTGACACCATAAGACGAAACAACATTAGAATAATTGGGATTCCAGAAGAAGAGGAAACAGAGAGGGGAGCAGAAGGTATGTTGGAGAGAATTATTGGAGAGAATTTCCCCAATATGGCAAAGGGAACAAGCATCAAAACCCAGGAGGTTCAGAGAACCCCCCTCAAAATCAATAAGAATAGGTCCACACCCCGTCACCTAATAGTAAAATTTACAAGTCTTAGTGACAAAGAGAAAATCCTGAAAGCAGCCCGGGAAAAGAAGTCTGTAACGTACAATGGTAAAAATATTAGATTGGCAGCAGACTTATCCACAGAGACCTGGCAGGCCAGAAAGAGCTGGCATGATATATTCAGAGTACTAAATGAGAAAAACATGCAGCCAAGAATACTATATCCAGCTAGGCTATCATTGAAAATAGAAGGAGAGATTAAAAGCTTCCAGGACAAACAAAAACTGAAAGAATTTGCAAATACCAAACCAGCTCTACAGGAAATATTGAAAGGAGTCCTCTAAGCAAAGAAAGAGCCTAAAAGTAGTAGATCAGAAAGGAACAGAGACAATATACAATAACAGTCACCTTACAGGCAATACAATGGCACTAAATTCATATCTCTCAATAGTTACCCTGAATGTTAATGGGCTAAATGCCCCAATCAAAAGACACAGGGTATCAGAATGGATCAAAAAACAAAACCCATCTATATGTTGCCTACAAGAAACTCATCTTAAACCCGAAGACACCTCCAGGTTTAAAGTGAGGGGGTGGAAAAGAATTTACCATGCTAATGGACATCAGAAGAAAGCAGGAGTGGCAATCCTTATATCAGATCAATTAGATTTTAAGCCAAAGACTATAATAAGAGATGAGGAAGGACACTATATCATACTCAAAGGAACTGTCCAACAAGAAGATCTAACAATTTTAAATATCTATGCCCCTAACGTGGGAGCAGCCAACTATATAAACCAATTAATAACAAAATCAAAGAAACACATCGACAAGAATACAATAATAGTAGGGGATTTTAACACTCCCCTCACTGAAATGGACAGATCATCCAAGCAAAAGATCAACAAGGAAATCAAGGCCTTAAATGACACACTGGACCAGATGGACATCACAGATCTATTCAGAACATTTCATCCCAAAGCAACAGAATACACATTCTTCTCTAGTGCACATGGAAGATTCTCCAGAATAGATCACATTCTTGATCCTAAATCAGGTCTCAACCGGTATCAAAAGATTGGGATCATTCCCTGCATATTTTCAGACCACAATGCTCTGAAGCTAGAACTCAATAACAAGAGGAAATTTGGAAAGAACCCAAATACATGGAGACTAAACAGCATCCTTCTAAAGAATGAATGGGTCAACCAAGAAATTAAAGAAGAATTGAAAAAATTCATGAAAACAAATGATAATGAAAACACAATGGTTCAGAATCTGTGGGACACAACAAAGGCAGTCCTGAGAGGAAAATATATAGCACTACAAGCCTTTCTCAAGAAACAAGAAAGGTCTCAGGTACACAACCTAACCCTACACACAATGAAATACTATGCAGCCATCAAAAGAAATGAAATCTTGCCATTTGCGATGACGTGGATGGAACTAGAGGCTATCATGCTTAGCGAAATAAGTCAATCGGAGAAAGACAACTATCATATGATCTCCCTGATATGAGGGAGAGGAGATGCAACATGGGGGGTTAAGGGGGTAGGAGAAGAGTAAATGAAACAAGATGGGATTGGGAGGGAGACAAACCATAAGTGACTCTTAATCTCACAAAACAAACTGAGGGTTAATGGGGGGAGGGGGGTTGGGAGAGGGGGGGTGGGGTTATGGATATTGGGGAGGGTATGTGCTATGGTGAGTGCTGTGAAGTGTGTAAACCTGGCAATTCACAGACCTGTACCCCTGGGGATAAAAATATATGTTTATAAAAAATAAAATTTAAAAAAAAATTGATTATATAGCTTAAGAAATTTTAAACACTTTGAGGTTAACTATTTACAGACAGGACAACAGAATTTCTAATCCTAGAATAAACTCAAATATATTTAAATACTTGATATGCAGCAAATAGTGGATCATAAAATAATAAAGAAGCTATGTGTGATTCAGGAATTATTGTTTTCACGTTGTTTATGTGGAAAACTTTATTTTTTCTATCAATTGCATCAAAATAAATATCAGATGAATTTAAAACATTAAATATAACAAAGACAACAAAAACAGAAGAAAATATAGGGGATTATTTAATAGGTATTCTGACAAAAAAATTGTTTCTAAGCATTAAAGCCATGGAAGAAAAACACACACACAAAAAGATCAGTAGATAAATTAAGTTTTGCTTAAAGGACAGACTACGTAGCTATTTAAAATGTTTCGAAAGACTACTTAGTGATACAAGAACATTCATAGCACTGTTAAATGAATGAAGTGGGATATAAAATCACATATGAATTATGATCCTGAAGACTTTCTTTTTTTTTTCCTAAGATTTCATTTATTTATTTGAGAGTGAGCACTAGCCAGTGGGAGGGGCAGAGGCAGAGGGAGAAGCAGGCTCCCTGTTGAGGAGGGAGCTGGTTGTGGGACTGGATCCAGGACCCTGAGTTCATGATCCGAGCCAAAGGCAGATGCTTAACCAACTGAGCCACCCAGATGCCCGGCTGAAGACTTTTCTAAAGTTGTATCTCTACTGTTGTGTTATGACACAACATGTTGCTTCCTCAAATGCATCACAAACTGCAAGTATTTGATGTATTACCTTGTTCTGCGGTTAAAAGATAAACGAAGGCATATAAAAATTTTAAGTTTACTTGCACAAAAATCTGTTTGAATTGGGCAGCATTCAATTTAGGAGCTAGAAAGAAGCTCTTAGGAGCAGCATAAGATGGAAGCCTTTTATGGGCAGAAGGGAGAGGGAACAAGGAAGCTACACTAGGCAAGAAAGTAGGTTGGTTATTGCAGTTACTTTCTTCTAGGAGATAACAGGTGTCTGTTAGTTAGGCAGATGACCTAACTATTGCTGACCAGGTGATTCATGATGGAATGCTCTAAGATTCTATTTCTGGGAGATCCAGAACTTGAACTAAATCAAGCCTTGGTTTGATGATGTGGGACTTAGTCTTTGCAACTGTGTTTGGGGCTGTTGTCTTATTTTTTTTTAAAATTTATTTATTCATTTATTTAACAGACTGAGATCACAAGTAGTCAGAGAGGCAGGCAGAGAGAGAGAAGGGAAGCAAGCTCCCTGCTAAACAGAGAGCCCGATGTGGGGCTCGATCCCAGGACCCTGAGCTCATGACCTGAGCCGAAGGCAGAGGCTTTAACCCACTGAGTCACCCAGGTGCCCCTGTTGTCTTATTTTTAACACTGCCGGTAGGATGTAAACTCCAGGAGGGAATTTACCACACTTGGGTTCGATAGATATTTTCATTTCATATTGAGCAAAGTGGTGCTCATTTCATAGTAAATGGTCAGTGAATAATTGTTTGAATGAATGAATTTATCAAACATTAACTAGAATCATTTTAAAAAGGTAGAAACTATTGAAATAATAACTGGGGTGCTTTTTCATATTTATATTAAATTTTCAAATTTTCTCCAAGTTTGAATTACATCTACAAAGAGAAAAAGGTCATTAAGCACACATACATGGATGTCTTTCTTTAGTGTGCATCTTTCCCAATGCCAGTTGATTTAAAAAAAAATTTTTTTTTTAAATTTCCCAGTGTATTTTCTGTGCATTTTTCTATGTTTCATATTGTCCTTTTTATTTTAGGCTTCCCCTGTCATTTTGATTAGAGGAAAGTTAGACCAACCATATAAACTATTTAGTTACTGAACGCATTCCAAAATTGGTTAAATAGGAGGCACCTGTGAAGGACTGTATTTGTTTTAACTGAACAAAGGTAAACAGCTTTCTAAAAGGAGCAGCTTGCTTGATGGTGACTTCGTTCTCATCTTTCATACTGTATTTCATCAAGCTCAACACCTAACACACCACTAGTCCTCAAAGTACAGATCATCATCAGGCTGTGACTGCTCATCTTTGCTACTTCCTCTTTTTAAAGGAACCAGTCGTGCCAAGAAAAATACTTATAGATGCTTCCCCCCACCCATTTGAATAAAAGTAAAAGGTGGAAATTAGCATTAGCTAAATTCCGTTGTAACTGATAAATGGAGTCATGGTTTGGAAAGGTTTGTTGAGGGGGAGAAACCACCCTTCCATTCGCAATTGGAAACATTTATAACAAGGCTATATAGCCAATACATATTTTCCTCTTTAGTACATAAGGGGAAGCTGAATAAAAGGTTTGAATTACAAAGCAGCCTAATCCAGCACATTCTCTGAGCAATGACTGCTATTTGTGTCAAGAAAACAAAGAGGCTGAGGAAATGAGGGAGTGGGGATGGGAGGGAGAATGAGGGCACATGTGAGAGTTATCCTTCGCACACGAAACAGAAAAACTTGCTTGAAATTAGATATTTTTTTATCATTAGAAAGTTTGTGTTTTATATCTTTGGCAAGATCGTTATTCACAGAAAAAAAAACAAATATTTTAAGGTTTTTATAAGACTTTTTGTCTCTTTCTAAACACAGAGAACAAACTCCAGGAGCCACCTTACCTGTAACCCTGTTCTCCCTGCGTCCTCCTCCTGCCTCACTTTGGCCACGTGGTATTGCTAATGTGCAGTAATGGTGTAGCTGGAAAGGCATTTATGTTCCATTTCCCCCCAATATTATTAAAACTGCTCCATCACCTCCTATAATGGGGGCCTCCGTATTTTCTCTTGCCTGTATCCCCGACATGACAGAATGCCTGCCCTCACCAGTATGCTATAACGTAGAGGTAATTGAAACATAACTCACCCTAAATTACAGCCAATGTTCAAGCAGGGCCCCAGTGAGCTTCCTGAGGCTCATTACAAGTATAAGCTAAATATTTCTTTAAGGTTGTGGAGGGAGATCTGGAGCTTAAAAAGAAAAGGAAGAGGACAGAAGAAGAGAGAGGGAAGGAAGGGGGGGAGGAGACAATTAAAAGCAGATGAGAATGAGGCAGGTTTCTAAAAAGAAAGACTCTCCCCAACTTACAGTTTCAGATGAGCCCCCTATCTGGCGGAGATCAGTAGCAACCTGTTATCTTTATTAGCTGAATGGCGATTTCCTGGACTACTTGAAATTGTATGTTTCCATTCAGTTCCCTGGAAACATAGGTGCACATGATTGCATTTCCTGGCCTAGTGACTCCTGGGTTAGCTGTATTTACTCCTGGAAGAGGCCATGAAAAATGAAGTAGGGGCTGACTTCCTGAGACCAAAAGAAAGTACATTGTGAAATATGTGAAACATGTGAAATTCTCTATAATTCTTTCAGTTATCAAAATCTGACCTCCTGGCCACTGTCCTGAGATTGCCTGTTTGGAGTAAGAAAGTCAAAGTTTAACACTGCCAGCTTTGAGTGGGCTGCCCCATTTTAAATGTTGTCCTCTCCAATCTCATTAGGAAAACAGGCATAATTGGCGCTAATCCAGTGTGAAGAGTTGAATGGTTCTCATGTGACTGAGTTCCAATTTCCCTTTCACACATGGGAGGGCCCTTATAAACTCCTTTGTTATCCCTCTTGAGCCCTCCCAGATACCACCCCCCTCCCCCAGCAGTACTTCTGTTTGGCTACTTGACTCCCCTCATTTGAGTTGTCTACCACTGAAGGCCTAGATGCTCCCATCCGGTACTACAGCTCTTTCTCAGATGCCTGGTTTCTCCCTGGCAGTCCCAGCCCCAGGGGTTTTTGAGGGGATGAGCACAAGTAGCAGTTTAAGGGGCAAAGAATAGGGAACTGTTGCTCATTAGGACCCTGTGCTTCTGGAGGTGAGTCAGTTGATTCTGATCTCTGCACTTTTGTAGTAGCTTATAAAGACATCCTGCATGCATTGTCCTAAGAACAAAGCCAGTGTATTCCTTTCCCCACCTCTCTGTACCACACAAGATAGCCAGTATTCTGTAAGTGGCAAACACCATGCCGGCCCATACACAGAGGTAATACAATGACACCAGCTCTTACCTAAGGGCTCAAACCTGCCTTTAAAGCAATAACAACAACCACAACAAACATGATCTCAGTGTTCTTCATCAGCCTCCTGCCACCATCCTTAGTTTTTGTGACTCTCTCCCTCAAAGTGACAAGGAAACTCGGTGTCTTCATTCAGAGCTGAAGATTACCTTTCATCTTCCCCATTTCAGGGCCTAAGAAGAGTCACAGAATTATATACTCCTCATGACACGTAGGGGTTATCTATTCTAATCCTCCCATTTTACGGGTGGATGGTCTGAGGTCTAGAGGAAAGGTTAATTAGTGGTATAAGTGTGAATAGAAAGTACATTCCTGTTTCACAGTTCTGTGTTCTTTTTTAAAAATTTTATTTATTTGAAAGAGAGAGACAGAGCATGCTTGTGGGAGGGGTAGAGGGAGAAGCAGGCTCCCTGCTGAGCAGGAACCCTGAAGCGGGGTTTAATCCCAGGACCTCAGACCTTGAGATCATGACCTGAGCCAAAGGCAGACATTTAACTGACTGGGCTACCCAGGCGTCCCTCTGTTCTGTGTTCTTTATACCAAACACCAAACTGCCTTTACTTCTATATCCTGTTCTTAAAGGTAGAATTTTAGGTAACCATCAAATTGAAAATGATCTGTTGTCACATCCATAATGATGTGTTAATGACTGATAACATCTTAATGTGTTGCCATCTTGAGAGAATTTGCCATTCAACCAGTACCTGAGCATAATGAAGAAGATTGAATTTCTGAAGACAGTATGTAAAATACTTCTGGGCAGCCAGAATTGCTATTATATCGTATTGGGCAACACCTTCTTCCTTTAAGTTTTAGTACTCGGTTTATTTGTGCATGCCTGTCAGTTAGTATGGATTTATGTCACAGAATTTCCATTAACATGGGAAGGGACCTGAGAACTCATTTAGTCCAGAGCATTCTTTTTGTGGTGCATTATCCAAGGTTACCCAGCTTGTTATTTGCACAGCCAGAACTTGTACACAAGGAGGAATGATTTTTTTTTCTTTTTTTCTTTTTTTTTTTTTTTTTTGCCCAGTGGTTAAATTATCTGAATCTGGTGATAAAGTGATTTGAAACAAAGACATGTATCTGAATCACCTGGATAACCCAGGGAACTCTTAAAAAAAAAAAAAAACATATATATATATATATATATATATATATATATATATATATCTTCTCCCTCAGCCCTACTTCTGATTCTATAGGCCTAAAGAAGACATCCAGCAGCTCTACCTTTTTTTTAAGATAACACTATAATTTACATACAGTAGAGGTGTGTAAATCTTGAGTATAAAGTCACGATTTTTTAAGCATATACATGTAGGTAATATAAAAATACATACATACACATACTGTGTAAACATTGCTAAGACTAAGATTAAATTAGGATTTCTAGATCCCAGAAAACCCATCTGTGATCCTTCTCAGTCACTAAACTCCCCCTCCTCCAAGGATAATTTATTTCACAATAGATTATTTTGCCTGTTTAAAACTTTATATAAATGGACTCATATAATGAGTACTCTTTTGTGTCTGACCTCTTTCACTCAATACTTTATCTGTGAAGTAGAAGTTATTTAATGTATCAGTAGTTTCTTCTTTTGCATTGCTATGTAGTAATCTAGTACATGACTTTTGCTTGTCCATTTGACTGTTGATGAACATTTGGATTATTTACAGTTTTAGTTATTATGAATACAGCTATGACGGACATTCTTGTGTATGTTTTTTGGTGGAAGTCTCACTTGCATCTGTTGGGTGTGTATTTATAAGTGGAATGATGAGTGCTGCATCATTAGGGACTCTTATCATTAGGATATGTTCATATTTAACTTTCAAAGATACTTAAAAAGAGTTTCTTAAAGTGATTTCAGAATTTAACACTCCTATCAGCAATGTAAGAGAGCCCCTGTTTTTCCTATGGTATTTTCAACCCTTGATATTTGTCAGATTTTTCTATTTTGGTCATTCAAGTAGGTATGCAGTGGCTTTATTTTATTTTATTTTATTTATTTATTTTTTTCTGATGATTAGGACAAGCACCTTTTCAAATGCTTATTGTCTGGATCCAACTGGATGTTTTTTGATATACATGTTGGAAATACCTCTTTCTAGTTTGTAGCCTACATTTCCACTCTCTTCCTCAAAAGAATAAAGCCCAATTTGTTATTCTTTTCTTTATTGATCAGTGTATTTTGAGTCTTGCTTATGAAATCTATGCAGTGGTAATGAGTATAGTCTTTTATGTTTTCTTTTAAAAAGCTTGATTATTTTTAGCTATCACATTTAGAACTCTGATCCATCTCAAATACTTTTTGCCTGTGGTGGCACCTGTAACTGTTAAAAGCTTCCCAATTAAATTTAATGCTCAACCCAAATTTAGAATCACTGGAAGTAAAAAGATTTAGAACCAGGTTTGGGTTCAAGTCCCATTTGTGTCATTTAATAGTTGAGTGGTATTTTCCAAATCCCTTTCCTTATATTAAAAACATGGAGAACAAGGTTTTGGAGATACTAAATGTGGTAACGATTTAAAGAGATTGATACAGAGGAGAAGCTCCTTAAGTTACAGCTCTTTGCATTTATGTCCTTTAGAAGGATGGGACAAGTTAGGTCATTTATCATAAAATGCAACTATTATGATTATTTAGGTTTTGTTTTCTTTGCTTCAGTCTTCATTAACTGATACACACCCATAGGTCATTGATAATGGTCAGAAGAATATCCTAAAGATTGGACTTAGGTAAGCTTTTTAGAGGTAATATAGCTACTTTTAGGCTAATAGCTTATAGAATTTAAATAAACTATAAATTCATGGCAGAATAAAGGGTGATTTAAAAATCCATAGTATTTGGCTTGAAAACATATCTATCATTTCAAAATTCAAATGAGAAGAATTCATAGTAAAGAGAAAAATATTCTGGAGTCAATAGGTAATAAATCCTACTTTTCTATTTTGGGAAAAGTCTCATAAACTTCCTGGATGGCTCTATGTTTGGTATTGTTGCAGGTGCTTTGCTCTGTCCCACAGGGGAGTCTCACAGGTTGTGCTTATGCTGCTGTATATACATTCTCTCCTTTCTTGTCCAGACATTTACATGTCTGTATATACTGCACCAAAGTTAATTTTGCTGACGGGGTTGAGGCAGTCAGTGAATTTGTGTGTGTTCCTTTACCTTATCTGATTGTCTCAGTTTCTCATCTTTAGGTTAGAGTGCCTGGAAAATTCGATTCGAAGGGATGGGCTCCATTGATGATACAGTGTTTATAGAGGAGGTTTATGTATTTCTCAAACAAGACCCGTGTATATCTAACCTTTCCCTAACTTCCCCAAGGAATTATTAATTTGGTCTCTTCAACCAAAGAGAGAGTTGATTGGGCTCCTTTGAAAACTGACCTTGAAACAAAGATGAGGTTTCTTAGTTTAGGAGGTGATCCACAGAAGCAGAGATATGAGAGGGGAAAAGTGAGACAGAAGAGGGAAATGCTGATACAGTATGCATTCAGTTCCTCAGGTGTTATGGGCTAAATTGTGTCCCCCACCCCCAAATTCATATTTCTTTTTTTTTTTTAAAGATTTAATTTATTTATCTGAGAGTGAGACAGAGATAGTGACAGAGATAGTAAGAGAAAGCAGGAGCAGAGAGGAGAGGGAGAAGCAGGCTCCCTGCTTAGCAGAAAGTCCAACTTGGGGCTCCATCCCAGGACTCTGGGATCATGACCTAAACTGAAGGCAGACACTTAACTGACTGAACCACCCATGTGCCCCCACATTCATATTTCTAAGTCTAAACTTCTGATACCTCAGAAAGTGACTGATTTGCAGATAAAACCTTGGAAGAATTAATTAAGATAAAACAAGGTAATGTGGATGAGCCATTATCTAATATGAGTAGTATTTTTATAAGAAGAGGAGATTAGGGCCCAGATGTGTTCATGCACAAAGGAAAGACCACGTGAGGGCATAGAGAGAAGTTGGCCTTCTGTAAGCAAGGAGAGAGGCTTCAGAAGAAACCACGTCCGCTGACACCTTGGTCTTAGACTTCCAGCCTCCAGAACTGTGAGAAAGAAAATTTCTGTTGTATAAGCCCCCTAGTCTCTGGCATTTTGTGACTACAGCCCTAGCACACAAATAATGTGGAGACAAAAGCTCAGTGGTACTGAATTGCTGTTTAATTACTTAAAGAATGTAAACCTTGTCTCACATTTATCCCACCAGAGGATGGAAAGGTTAGACTATCCATTCATCCACCAACTCACTCATCCTCTCCTGGTGCAAGGTTGCTGCTTGGGGCATTAAACTTCCCTACATCTCCAAGTTCCAATTTCGATGGACTGAGTGTATCTGATGTGGGACACTGGCTGTGGGCCTGGGCCTCCCCAGAGCTGGCTTGGAATCAGGTGAGTCGTGGGGATGTGCTGTATCATGAGTATGTGGGACACCCCTAGTTTTTATACATGGTGATGCAGCCTGCTAGTTAATGTGGAGAATTAACAGACTATGCTCAAAGCTTGGCCTCTCAGGGAAACAGCTTATCTGTTTTCCCTTTATCTGTGGCTTTTTCATTCCTGTTGTCTTGCTGCAGGGTGAGTTTTCTAGGAAGTAAACAGTGAAATGTCATTTAGAATGGAAGAATTTGTGATTGACACTTGTAGGAAAAGAGAGGAAACTAGCCTGGGCAGAGGGAAACACTGGGTCCTGATATGGTCACAACAAAAGTCCCCATGAATCTTATATGGACCTCAGGCTGAGAGAGGGCTGCACAGGTGTCTGGAGTTGGGAGGAAGAGGTGGAACTTCATATTCCCACAAGGACCAGATGTTGGAGGCAGGCTTTCCCTGGGAAGGAGTCATGATAATTGAACAAGCAGCTTTCATCAGCTAAGGGAAATTCCTGGAGAAGACTGGCAGGGGAGGGTTGCCAGTTGGTAGCACTCTCAGCAGTTGACAGCATGGTGTCAACCAAACACACATGACAAGATGTACAGAGAGCCGGAGTCTGTTCTGTTGGCTGGGCCCATGTAATTAATTCCTTCTGCTCTGGACTGTCTGTCATACAATAAGTTAAAGACTGGTAAGATTAAACAACAACAATAACTACCCATTTTTACTTCGATTGTTTGTGGTTTTTGGTGTTGAGTTATATAAGTTACTTACATATTTTGAATATTACCCCTTATTGCATATATCATTTGCAAATGTCTCCTTCTATTCAGTAGATTGCCTTTTTGTTTTGTGGCTAGTTTCCTTGACTGTGCAGAAGCTTTTTATTTTGGTGTAGTCCTAATCGTTTATTTTTAATTTTTTTTTCTATGCCTTAGAAGACATATCTAGAAGAATGTTGCTAAGGTAAATGTCAAATAAATTATTGCCAAAATTTTAAATTTTCTTCTAGGAGTTTTATGGCTTCACGTCTCAATGTTTAGGTTTCTAATCCACATGTATGGTGTTAGAAAGTGGTCCAGTTTCATTCTTTTACATGTATCTGTCCAGTTTTCCCAACACCTTTTATTGAAGAGACTGTCTTGCCCCTGTTGTCTATTCTTGCCTCCTTTGTGGTAGATTAATTGACCATAAAAGCATGTGTTTATTTCTGGGCTCTCTGTTTTGTTCCATTAACCTATGTGTTTATTATTATGCAAATACCATGCTGTTTTGAATACTGCAGATTTGTAGTTTATCTTAAAATCTGAAATTATGACACCTCAGGCTTTGTTCTTTCTCAAGATTGCTTTAGGTATTTGAGGTCTTTTGTGTTTCCATACAAATTTTAGTATTATTTGTTCTATTTCTATGAAAGATGTTGTTGGTATTTTGATAAGGTTGCATCAAATCTGTAGATTGCTTTGGGTAGTATGGACATTTTAACAGTATTTGTTCTCCCATTCCATGAGCATGGAATATCTCTCCATTCGTTTGTGTCATTTTCTACTTCTTTATCAATATTTTATAATTTTCAGAGTACAGGTATTTTACCTCATTGGTTAAGTTTATTCTTAGGTATTCTTTTTTTGGTGCAATTATAAATGAAACTGTTTTAGTAGTTTCTTTTCCTTTTTTTTTTTTAAAGATTTTATTCATTTATTTGACAGAGATCACAAGTAGGCAGAGAGACAGGCAGAGAGTGAGGAGGAAGCAGACTTCCTGCTGAGCAGAGAGCCTGATGTGGGGCTTGATCCCAGGACCCTGGGATCATGATCTGAGTTGAAGGCAGAGGCTTTAACCCACTGAGAGACCCAGGTGCCCCAGTAGTTTCTTTCTTGCTACTTCATTATTAGTGTATAGAAACACAACTGATTAAACAAATAATCCAATTAAAATATGGGCAGAGGACCTGAATAGACATTTTTCCAAAGAAGATCTGTGATGGCCAACAGTTACATGAAAAGATGCTGTTCAGCATTACTAATGATCAGGGAAATGCAAATCAAAATCACGTATCACCTAACATTTATCAGAATGACTAGAATCACAAAGACAAGAAATACCAAGTGTTGGCAAGGATATGGAGAGAAAGGACACCTTGTGCACTGTTGGTGGGAATGAAATTTTGTGCAGCCACCGTGGAAAACAGTATGAAAGTTCCTCAGAGAAGCAAACTGAAGAAAGCAAAGATGTAGATCATTTAATGAGGATGTCATCTAAACTCTACAATGTTGATATTTGGAATGCACAGTAGGTTCTCTTTTTACACTTGTATATGACTTAGCTCAATTACACCTCAGGTTTCATTCCTTAAAGCCACACCATTTGGGTCATGGCAGTAGGCTAGACTATTATAACCTTGGAGTCAAGGTGAGCCAGGCTTTCCTGAATATTTGAGAGCTGATAACAGAAGCGACAGGATCATATGACTTGGAAACAGAACATTCTCTTCTAGACTTTATAACAAAACAGAAACATCCAAAGCACACAACAAAGGCCACAAAAGCACAAACAATAACTCCTACTATGCCTTTGTTTTGACGGTCACTGAGTAGCCCCTACCAGCTGAGAAAATTGAGCAGTGTTTCTGATGGTAACTTAAGGAAATAGATGACTCAGTACAAGCCCCTCAAGCAGCCTCAATCTATAGACAAGGAGAGAAAACAAGGTGTACAGTATTATGAATGACAAAATGTACACATGAGATTGCAGAGGAAAGAACCATGATGAGGACCATCATATATACGCATGTTTAGCCATGAGAATAAAACCTCTCAGGGAAAAGGGCATTTGGAGTTATCTAGTCTAACCCTCTTGTTTTACAGATGAAGAGAAGGGTAAATTGTTTAGGATCAAATAGCTAGTTATTTGCAGAAATAAGATTAGAGTCAAAAGGGGCTAAACCTAGCTCAGTGCATTGTTATATCAGATTCAATGATAAGGGAAGAGTTTGGATGAATGAATGTTATGCAAAAAATAAGGCAATAATAAAAAGATAAACAGTAGGAAGCCTCTCCCATTGCTCGTAGAAATACAGTTTAGCTAGAGGAAAAGAAAACCGACTCTAAGAAATATCTGGTAATAAATGGAGTAGAACATAAAATTTAATGTCAATTAAAACACTTTCTAAGGGTGAACTCATTTTAAGTCTATCCTCAAGAAGAAAACTAAAGCCTATAAATCTAAAAATAGAGAAATAATAAAGCAACTATTGACCTAAAGAATGCAAATGATCATGGAAGAAGTTGAGCATTTGCACATCATCAAGTCAAAACATTATTTATCTTCAACTACTGTAATTAGCAAATATGTATTAGCAAAGCAGCTATTTTTGAAGAATGATTAAATAAATAATACTTCAAGGTTGGAAAGGACAATATTAAATTATGCTTGGACATAATATCTCTGGATTCAACAACCTCCATGTGTCTATTATGACATAAATAAGGTGGGGAGAGACTCAGTGATGTAGAGATATTAAAGAAAAAGGTACCTTCAGCTAAACACCAAATACGTAGTTTGGCATATATGCCTCCATAATGTAGTGTTCATCTAGGAGTCTAGCCCCATCACTTCCATGTCTTTCTTGCTCTGTACTCTAGCCATACCAGATTACCAAATTACTTTGAGTTTCCTCAATGTGTCTGGTTCCTCATTTTCTCCTACCTCCAGCTTTTGCTCAGGATCCTCAATTTTTTTTTTCTTTTCATCTCCTTTCCTTTTATTCCTCATCCCATTGCTAATCGTTGACTTGCCCTGAAGGATTCAATTCCTACTTCTTCTGTCTTTTTCCCCTGCTCTGTCCCACCATTTGAGTTAATTATCCTTCCATCTGGCCACATAGTATCCAGAGCACATAAGCTTCTCTCATGCCATTTTTAATGCTGATCTATAAATTTCCTGGTAGCTTCTTGGTCTCATCTGTTACACTCTACACTCTAAAACATGGGGACTGCTTCTTACTCTTTTTGGCATCATTAGGTTCGGAGCACTTAGTTGCATTCAGTAAATGTTTGTTGAGTAGATAATCAGACATCCTCATCCCTGTGTCTGAAGAGGAGTTTGTAATGGAGCTGGTCATAAGATGGTAGTGAACAGATATAATCATTAGTCCTAGATTACTTGATCTCACAGTAGAGAGGCTAAGTGTCTGGAATGATTTATTTCTCTGAATAAAGCAGTCTTTGTTATAATTGGGTTTAATAACAATGTGATCAAAATGGGAAAAAAAGAGACACCAGCATTCTAATTAGATGATTGAAATGGAATATATTCTCATGTGCCCAAGGGCCCACATTTTTAAATCTTCTGAAATGTAGAGAAGCAGTTTTCTTCCCATGCCATCGAGCTTATTACTAAATCATGTGTGGAGTGATCTCTCAGGCATCTGCCTTGGGACCCGTCATAAACTCTAGAGAGCTCACTGTAGCATATAGGATTCAGACATTTCTTGATAATGTTCTATGCTATGGTGCTCATTATCCTTCCAATGAAATTGATGACACAGAAAGATGAGAAAAAAAAAGATGAAGCAAAAAATAAATAAATAAATAAAGCTAAGAGAAAAGCAGAACAGAGTTCATTTTTCCAGTGAACTTTTCCCCTTGAATCGGGCCATAAACCACATCTAAAGTTATGTAGCAAAAATCTTGGGAAAAAGCCCATCCCAGTCTGTAATAGAGGAAGGGGATCACTTATCTAAAGTCATAACCTGAAAAGAAGGAGAAAAGAATAATACAGTAGGTTTCCAGCCAGAAGCATGCATAGAAGGGCTCCACAGAACAGGAACAAAACTCAATATTTCCATATAATATTCCATATAATTTCTTAGAAACCCATAATCATCATATGCTTTAAAAGACCCTTGATAACTTTTTATTGTATATAGACATTACTCAGCAAAAAAAAAGCATCCTACTGATTTTTAAGAGTTTGAACTATTACCCAAGTGCTTGTTATTACTCATTTGTATATCTTCTTTTATAAATCATAAACTTGCCATTTTCTTAGTATGGATTTACTGTTTTTCTTAGTGATTTGAATAGATTCTTTATTTAATAAAGTTATTACTCCATGCTTAAATATTTCCATTTATAAAAATTAAATTTGTGTCAAAAGAACATTTTAAAATAATTTATCCAAGTATCTAACAAATATTAATTGAGCATCTGTCATGTGCTGGGCAGTGTTCTAGGCACTGGGGTAGATCAGAAAATGAAACATATCAGGTATATCAGAAAATGAATCCTTACCCTTACAGAGCTTATGTTCCTCTGTGTGTGTGTGTGTGTGTGTGTGTGTGTAAGTGAGTAGCAAATAAACAGCAAACAGTATACGTAGGTAAATTATATAGTATGTCAGAAGGTGATGTATATGCTATTAAAAGGGCCCCTGGGTGGCCCAGTTGTAAAGTATCTGCCTTCGGCTCAGGTCATGATCCCAGGGTCCTGGAATTGAGCCCTGCTCTGGCTCCCGGCTCGGCAGAAAGCCTGTTTCTCCCTCTTGTGCTGCCCTCGCTTGTGTTCCCTCTCTCGCTGTGTCTCTCTCTGTCAAATAAATTAATAAAAACCTTTGAAAGAAAAATAGAGCAAGAGTTGAGTTCTAGGGTAGAGGTTCAGATTGGGTGGCTGGTGTCACTTTTATTGATGGATGACATTTGAACAAAGGCCTGAGGAAAACAGAGGAAGTAGTCATATAAGGATTTGGGTCAAGATATTCTAGGTAGAGAAAGTTACCTGTGCAAGGGATCTGTAGCGATAGTATCCCTGGTGATCTTGAATTCCAAGGAAGTTTGTGTGACTCTGGCACAAAATTCTCACAAAAGTGAGAATTTTAAGAGATGAGGTCAAAGAGAAAAGGAAATTGGTCATGAGAGACCTTGTAGGTCATTGTAAGAACTTTGGTTTTTCTTCTGAGTGAAATGGAAAGCAATGGAGTAACGTGATACAGATGTTACACAAGTCACTCTGATTGTGAGACTGAGAACAGACTGTGGAGAAGCATGGATTAGAACAGGGAAACCTTGTAGGAGGCCAGTATTAGTTTCTTACTGTTGCATGACAATTACCACAAATATGGTGGCTTAAGACAGTGTATTTTCTTGCAGTCCTGGAGGCCAGAAATCTGAAATGAGTCTTACTGGGCTGAAATCAAGGAGTTGGCAGGACAGTGTTTCTTCTGAAGGCTCAAGGGAGAATCTGTTCCCTGTGTTTTACAGCTTCTAGAAGATACCCACACTCCTTGGCTTATAACCTTCTTCCAGAAATTAGACATGGTGACCTTTTCTTTCTTCATTGTTTCTCCTTCTCTGATTCTAGCCCTCCTGCCTCCCCCTCTTATTAAGTCCACTTGTACTTATTGAGTACAAGTGTCCAGGCCCCCGTGGACACTCCAGGTAAATCTACCCATCTCAAAATCCAAAACTTAATCACATCTGCAAAGTTCCTTTTGCCATATAAGGTAACATAGCCCTAGGTTCTGGGGATCAGGACACCTTTTGGGGGGTGGTCATTACTTTACTCATCACAACACTGTTTTTTTTTTTTTTTCCTGGAGTCTATTTTTTTTTAAAGTTAATTTTATTTTTTCAGTGTTCCAAGATTCATTGCTTATGCACCACACCCAGTGCTCCATGTAATACGTGCCCTCCTTAATACCCATCACCAGGCTCACCTATCCCCCGCTTAAAACCCTGAGTTTGTTTCTCAGAGTCCACAGTCTCTCATGGTTTGTCTCCTCCTCTGATTTCCCCCAATTCACTTTTCCTTTCCTTCTCCTAATGTCCTCCATGTTATTCCTTATGCTCCACAAGTAAGTGAAACCATATGATAATTGACTCTCTCTGCTTGACTTATTTCACTCATAATAATCTCTTCTAGTCCCATCCATGTTGATACAAAAGTTGAGTATTCATCCTTTCTGATGAAGGTGTAATATTCCATTGTATAAATGGACCATATCTTCTTTATCCATTCATCTGTTGAAGGGCATCTTGGCTCGTTCAACAGTTTGGCAATTGTCACCATTGCTACTATGAACATTGGGGTACATACAGCCCTTCTTTTCACTACATCTGTATCTTTGGGGTAAATACCCAGTAGTGCAATTGCAGGGTCATAGGGTAGCTCTATTTTTAATTTCTTAAGGAATATCCACACTGTTTTCCAAAGTGGTTGCACCAACTTACATTCCCACCAACAGTGTAAGAGGGTTCCCTTTTCTCCACATCCTCTCCGACACTTGTTGTTTACTGTCTTGCTAATTTTGGCCATTCTAACTAGTGTAAGGTGGTATCTCAATATGGTTTTGATTTGCTAAGGAAATGTTGAAAAAGAAAAAAATGGGGCATCATGTTGCCTGATTTCAAGCCTTACTACAAAGCTGTGATCACCAAGACAGCATGGTACTGGCACAAAACCAGACACATACCAGTATGTGACCAGAACAGAGTAGAGAGCCCAGATATGGACCTGCAACCCTATGGTCAAATAATCTTTGACAAAGCAGGAAAAAATATCCAGTCAAAAAAGACAGTCTCTTCAATAAATGGTGCTGGGAAAATTGAAGAGCTATGTGTAGAAGAATGAAACTCAACCATTCTCTTACACCGTACACAAAGATAAACTCGAAATGAATAAAAGACCTCAATATGGGGCAGGAATCTATCAAAATCCTAGAGGAGAACATAGGCAGTAACCTCTTTGACACTGGCCGTAGCAACTTCTTTAATCACAACACTGTTAATGAAGGCAGAAGATGGTGGTGATTCTGACTAGGATGTCACAGAGAGGAGAGCAGGGTATAGCTAAATTTTAGATATTATTTTGAAATTAAAGTCATTGGTATTTCCTAGTGAATTACTTTTGAAGTGTGATGGAAGAGAGGAAGAGGGATTGAGAATGATGCCAAGTATCCAAATCTTGATTATACAGTGCTCTGTGAGGGCAAAGGCCGGGTCTGCTTTTTTACTTTTATATTTCCAAGGCCTAATAAACATACTGCCCAGCACATAATAATGCCCAGTAAATTGGCACCAACTCGAAACTTTTTTATTGTAAAAAATAAGCATAATTAAGGAAAACTAGAAAATAGAGAAAAAATTTAAAAATCCCCAAATATACAAAATTATTTTAACATTTTTCATTTCAAAATTTCATTATATAAGCAGTTTCTTTTTACGTTTTTGTGGTACCACTAAACCTGCCATTTCATGTCCTTAAACTTTATTTTTAAACATTTTCCCATGTTTATAGTCTTCTCTGATGTATTTTGATAACTTTTAAACTATTTCTTTCTGTGGATGTTTTATAATTGAAATAATTCCCTTACTGTTAAATATTCAGATAGTTTTAGCATTTTCACTAATATAAGACCGTGGAGAGGATTCAAGATGGCAGAGAAGTAGCAGGCTGAGACTACTTCAGGTAGCAGGAGATCAGCTAGATAGCTTATCTAAAGATTGCAAACACCTACAAATCCAACGGAAGATCGAAGAGAAGAAGAACAGTAATTCTAGAAACAGAAAATCAACCACTTTCTGAAAGGTAGGACTGGCAGAGAAGTGAATCCAAAGCAGCGGGAAGATAGACCGCGGGGACAGGGGCCAGCTCCCAGCAAGTGGTGGGGCAACAGAGCACAAAATCAGGACTTTTAAAAGTCTGTTCCACTGAGGGACATTGCTCCAGAGGCTTAACCAGGGTGAAGCCCACGTGGGGTCAGCATGGCCTCAGGTCCTGCAGGGTCACAGAAGGATCGGGGGTGTCTGAGTGTCGCAGAGCTTACAGGTATTAGAATGGGGAAGCCAGCTACAGAGACAAAGCTGAGGAGTGAGCTCTCAGCTTGGGGTTACCTTGAACCGGTCGCAGGCTCGGTCAGCTTGGAGCGCGGCCGGAGGCCAGGGTGATGGGAGTAATTGGGCACAGTTCTCTGAGGGCACACTGAGGAGTGGGGCCCCAGGCTCTCGGCTCCTCTGGGCCAGAGACCTGGAGGCTGCCATCTTCATTCCCATCCTCCGGAACTCTACGGAAAGCGCTCAGGGAACAAAAGCTCCCAAAAGCAAACCCAAGTGCATTACTCAGCCCGGCCCCTGGTAAGGGCGGTGCAATTCCGCCTGGGGCAAAGACACTTGAGAATCACTACAACAGGCCACTCCCCCAGAAGATCAACAAGAAATCCAGCCAGGACCAAGTTCACCTACCAAGGAGTGCAGTTTCAATACCAAGAAGAGCATCGGAATTCCAGAGGAGGAGAAAGCAAAGCACAGAACTGATGGCTTTCTCCCCATGATTCTTTAGCCTTGCAGTTAATTTAATTTTTTTTCTTTTTCAATTTTTTTTCTCTTCTTCTGCCAAATTTTTTTTAACTTTTACCCTTTTCTTTTTTAAGGTTTTTTAAACTAGTTTATCTAATATATAGCTATTTTTTCTTTTTTATATTTTTTCTTTATTTGTTTTCTTTTCTTTCTTTTTTTTTTTTAAAGATTATTTATTTATTTATTTGACAGAGAGAGAGAGAGAGATCACAAGTAAGCAGAGAGGCAGGCAAAGAGAGAGGGGAGGAAGCAGGCTCCCTGCGGAGCAGAGAGCCCGATGCGGGGCTCGATGCCAGGACCCTGGGACCATGACCTGAACTGAAGGCAGAGGCTTTAACCCACTGAGCCACCCAGGTGCCCCTTGTTTTCTTTTTTTAATTGTTTCTTTCTTTTTTTTTTTTTTCTTTCTGAACCTCTTTTTATCCCCTTTCTCCCCCCTCACGATTTGGGATCTCTTCTGATTTGGTTAAAGCATATTTTCCTGGGGTTGTTGCCACCCTTTTAGTATTTTACTTGCTCCTTCATATACTCTTATCTGGACAAAATGACAAGGCGGAAAAATTCACCACAAAAAAAAGAACAAGAGGCAGTACCAAAGGCTAGGGACCTAATCAATACAGACATTGGTAATGTGTCAGATCTAGAGTTCAGAATGACGATTCTCAAGGTTCTAGCCGGGCTTGAAAAAGGCATGGAAGATATTAGAGAAACCCTCTCGGGAGATATAAAAGCCCTTTCTGGAGAGATAAAAGAACTAAAATCTAACCAAGTTGAAATCAAAAAAGCTATTAATGAGGTGCAATCAAAAATGGAGGCTCTGACTGCTAGGATAAATGAGGCAGAAGAAAGAATTAGCAATATAGAAGACCAAATGACAGAGAACAAAGAAGCTGAGCAAAAGAGGGACAAACAGCTACTGGACCACGAGGGGAGAATTTGAGAGATAAGTGACACCATAAGACGAAACAACATTAGAATAATTGGGATTCCAGAAGAAGAGGAAACAGAGAGGGGAGCAGAAGGTATGTTGGAGAGAATTATTGGAGAGAATTTCCCCAATATGGCAAAGGGAACAAGCATCAAAACCCAGGAGGTTCAGAGAACCCCCCTCAAAATCAATAAGAATAGGTCCACACCCCGTCACCTAATAGTAAAATTTACAAGTCTTAGTGACAAAGAGAAAATCCTGAAAGCAGCCCGGGAAAAGAAGTCTGTAACGTACAATGGTAAAAATATTAGATTGGCAGCAGACTTATCCACAGAGACCTGGCAGGCCAGAAAGAGCTGGCATGATATATTCAGAGTACTAAATGAGAAAAACATGCAGCCAAGAATACTATATCCAGCTAGGCTATCATTGAAAATAGAAGGAGAGATTAAAAGCTTCCAGGACAAACAAAAACTGAAAGAATTTGCAAATACCAAACCAGCTCTACAGGAAATATTGAAAGGAGTCCTCTAAGCAAAGAGAGAGCCTAAAAGTAGTAGATCAGAAAGGAACAGAGACAATATACAATAACAGTCACCTTACAGGCAATACAATGGCACTAAATTCATATCTCTCAATAGTTACCCTGAATGTTAATGGGCTAAAGGCCCCAATCAAAAGACACAGGGTATCAGAATGGATAAAAAAACAAAACCCATTTATATGTTGCCTACAAGAAACTCATTTTAAACCCGACGACACCTCCAGGTTTAAAGTGAGGGGGTGGAAAAGAATTTACCATGCTAATGGACATCAGAAGAAAGCAGGAGTGGCAATCCTTATATCAGATCAATTAGAATTTAAGCCAAAGACTATAATAAGAGATGAGGAAGGACACTATATCATACTCAAAGGATCTGTCCAATAAGAAGATCTAACAATTTTAAATATGTATGCCCCTAACGTAGGAGCAGCCAACTATATAAACCAATTAATAACAAAATCAAAGAAACACATCGACAAGAATACAATAATCGTAGGGGACTTTAACACTCCCCTCACTGAAATGGACAGATCATCCAAGCAAAAGATCAACAAGGAAATAAAGGCCTTAAATGACACACTGGACCAGATGGACATCACAGATCTATTCAGAACATTTTATCCCAAAGCAACAGAATACACATTCTTCTCTAGTGCACATGGAACATTCTCCAGAATAGATCACATCCTCGGTCCTAAATCAGGTCTCAACGGGTATCAAAAGATTGGGATCATTCCCTGCATATTTTCAGACCACAATGCTCTGAAGCTAGAACTCAATCACAAGAGGAAATTTGGAAAGAACCCAAATACATGGAGACTAAACAGCATCCTTCTAAAGAATGAATGGGTCAACCAGGAAATTAAAGAAGAATTGAAAAAATTCATGGAAACAAATGATAATGAAAACACAACGGTTCAAAATCTGTGGGACACAACAAAGGCAGTCCTGAGAGGAAAATATATAGCGGTACAAGCCTTTCTCAAGAAACAAGAAAGGTCTCAGGTACACCACCTAACCCTACACCTAAAGGAGCTGGAGGAAGAACAAGAAAGAAACCCTAAACCCAGCAGGAGAAGGGAAATCTTAAAGATCAGAGCAGAAATCAATGAAATAGAAACCACAAAAACAATAGAACAAATCAATGAAACTAGAAGCTGGTTCTTTGAAAGAATTAATAAGATTGATAAACCCCTGGCCAGACTTATCAAAAAGAAAAGAGAAAGGACCCAAGTAAATAAAATCATGAATGAAAGAGTAGAGATCACAACTAATACCAAAGAAATACAGACAATTATAAGAACATACTATGAGCAACTCTACGCCAACAAATTTGACAATCTGGAAGAAATGGATGCGTCACTAATATAAGACCATAATTAATATATTCCTTGCATATTTTGTCCCTTACTTTATTCTTAGGTTAGATCCAGAAGTAGGATGACTGGACTGACAGAAAGTGTGACTTTTTTTTCATAAAGTTTGATGCAGAGTGCCAACTTGTTTACAGAAGAGTTGTTTTAATTTCTATTGTCAAAACCAGTGTCTGAATATACAAGCATCTCTGGATTCTCTTCAGTAATAAGTATCATAACTGAAAAATATTCTCCTTTAGTAGTTGAAAAATAGCATCTCATATTTTTAAAAACGTTGATTCCTTTTCCTTTGTCAACCAGCTATAATTTCTCTTTTGTGAACTATCTTTTCATATGTCTTTTATATTACCTCTCTTTTCTTATTGGTGTATCTGAACTCCTTAATTATAAAGGCTCTGTCCATAAAATATATTTTTAATAAAAGTAATTATAGGACGCCTGGGTGGATCAGTGGGTTAAGCCTCTGCCTTCAGCTCAGGGCATGATCTCAGGGTCCTGGGATCCAGCCCCACATCAGGTTCTCTGCTCAATGGGGAGCCTACTTCCCCTCCCCTCTGCCTGCCTCTCTGCCCACTTGTGATCTCTCTCTCTTTCTCTGTCAAATAAATAAATAAATAAATAAATCTTTAAAAACAATAATTATAAATCAGGAAAGAAGTATACAAATATCTGGAGGACAACAAAGTTACACAATAAGAACACAGGAAAATAATAGACAAAGTAAGAACACAGTAAACATAGTAAGAAGGCCAGACACAGGGTCAGGTCACATCCAAACAGGTTTGAGCCCCCTGGACAGCAAGCTGCTCTTCTCCCAGAGACACTTTCTCTGCATATCTGTTTCAAACATCTCTGTGGGTCAATACAAAACATCCAAGACAAAAACAAGATTTCAAAGGAATGCTTTTCTTTTCTTTTCTTTTCTTTTTTAAAGATTTATTTATTTATTTATTTGACAGAGAGAGATCACAAGTAGGCAGAGAGGCAGGCAGAGAGAGAGGAAGGGAAGCAGGCTTCCTGCTGAGCAGCGAGCCCGATGCGGAACTCGATCCCAGGACTCTGGGATCATGACCTGAGCCGAAGGCAGCGGCTTAACCCACTGAGCCACCCAGGCGCCCCCAAAGGAATGCTTTTCTAATAAAACTTCAAAATAGATGGAAAGAAGAAAAAAATAGAAAGCTGATTTTAAGTGTATATATACTACGTTTTACTTCATTTTTCTTGGAAAGTAATTCAAATGAAATTGGATAACCAAAAGTCCCAAATAATAAAAGTTATTCACAAAACTGTCCTATAGATACCATGGGACAAGATACTGTCTCCGCTTATCTCTCTGAAGTCTTCAATTCATATCTGCAAGATTGAGCAGTACATTAATATATCTTGAAAGGATGTGTATTAGGCAATGTTGTAAACACAGATAATGACTTAGAAACTGCTTATCTGGAACTTGAAAAGGTTACAAATATGGACTCAAATCAAAATGAGATTAAAGTGGGAGAATGTAAACTAGTACATCTGGGAAGAAATTGAACCAGATTCATAGTCCTCCTGAGAAATTTGGTAAGTGATAATGTTAGAAGATACAGAACAAGTAGGGTAGAAAATAAAAATGAAGTTACGATGCAACATTGGGATAAAAAAGATCAATGAGATTTGAATGACATACAGAAAAATTTTTAAGCAAAGAAGCAAATGACATGGGAAAGAATAATCAAATCTATTCTTAAAATATGGGGGAAGCCAGTCTATGAAATATGTTTAGATGATCAAGCCCACTATGGTAGTTAGAAAATAGAAGAATTGTTTAAGAGCAAAGGCTTTAAAAACACATTGGTTGATGAAACAACCGAAAGCACTCCACAGACACAGTACAAAGTATGTTGTTCTGTGCAACCTGTCCTAGTTTGCGATTATTTGTTTAAACTCTGCGACTTTCCCCCACTTCCTTTCCCAACATCATTTTCATTGCCATTGTCCTTATCCAGGCTCTCATCCTTTCTGGCTTGGTTTATTACCACTTAGCTGGTTTGCCAGATTTTGCTCATGTTAGTTCTTTAGACTAAAAGTCTCTTGCTACTGTCTCAACCTAAAAAATCCACGCTCTTTCTTCAACCTTAGTTTAAATATCTTCCTGCTCGCCTTTATAGATTGTCGCCCCCTCCACCAAATTAGATGTAATTGCTTCTCACTTGTAGCTATACTACTTGTATTTATTGTGTTAGTTAATTAATTACATCCTTTTCTCACAATAAATTTGAAGCTTCTTTAGAGCAGGAAGCAATTTTCATTCATTTTCTTTCCTCTGTTTTCGGTAACAACTAGCCACAAAATCTTGTTACAGAAGGTGCTTAATGCATATTTATTGAATTGAATCAAATGTCAAAAACTGCATCATTATTTCTAGAAATGAGGCTCAGTCTCGCCAACAAGGGACTTGAGAGGGAGCCAGGTCATAAGACCCAGAGGCCAGGCACAACCACCAGGATAAGGAGAGGAAACGTCTTACAGTGAATGACTGTTATTTTCCAAGGCCCTAAAGCCATTCCAGTGTTGACCACTGTATCCTTACACCTACCGGGTCATGCAGACACTGTTAACTCCATTTTACAGATGAAAAAAGTTACAGATAAGAAATGTAACTAGAAAGTGTGAGGCCAAATTTGAAACCTGATCTGCCCAATTCCAATATCCGTGGTTTAATTTTAGTTTATTTATCTATTTTTGTTTTGTTTTCTATTGTACAATATTGCCTCTGAAATCAAAACTTTTTGGGGTGCCTGGGTGGCTCAGTGGGTTAAGCCACTGCCTTCGGCTCAGGTCATGATCTCAGGGTCCTAGGATCGAGCCCCGCATTGGGCTCTCTGCTCAGCAAGGAGCCTGCTTCCTCCTCTCTCTCTGCCTGCCTCTCTGCCTGCTTGTGATCTCTGTCTGTCAAATAAATAAGTAAAATATTTAAAAAAAAAAGAAATAAAAACTTTTGAACACAGATACCACCACAGAGTATGAAATTACAACCTAGCATTGTAATATTTATAAACTCTGTGAAGCTTTCCTACTACCTCTTAGATTTCTTCCATCTAGTACATAATTTCCCACAGTGTGCTTTATTATGTGTGTGTGTGTTTCAGAGGGCAGGGTCAGGAGGCAAGGGACTGAAACTCATCAAATAGTAACAAAGTAAAAACTAGCGTTTCTTTCATTAGCCATATCTATCCAAGTTTACCTGTTAGATGTAGCTCAAGTGAAACTAAAAGATTGAACTGAACTACATTCACTGATAGGTAAATTTTAAAATATGTCAAAAGTCTGTAGCAATGGGAATTGTCATCATTCTAGCCATCTTAAGGGACATATGTCATATAGAAACAAGGAATGTCTACAAAACCAAATGTGCCAATTTATATAAAAAGAAAAAGTTGAATTAACAGAAAAAATTAAGGCAAGAACATCCCATTGCTCCCCATAACCACATATTTAAGATCAATGCAAGATTTTTGGTTGCCATGTTACCATGGTGGCCCAGTTCTATTGAGATAAGCCTCTAGGAAAGTTTTGTGTTTTAACTTTCTAGGACTTTTCTTAAGAATCTCATAAGAAAGGATTCTATCTTCCACAGCTTCACATATCAAAACCAGAGAAAGACAAATAGATTTTCCTTATGTCTGTTAAATGCTGGTAAAAGGCAACTTATTTATCCAACACATGTAGATAAGTACCTATTACATGTCATGTCCTGTTCCAGGAACTTAGGGATATAGTGTTAAACAAAACAGATGTAATGACTTCCTTCATGAAATCCACATACAGTCTAGTATAATAGTTGATTTTTTCCTTTTTCTTTTTAAGAGAGTGCATATGCAGGTGCTGTGGGGTGGGGCATAGGGAAAGAATCATAAGCAGGCTCCATCCACCCTAATGGATGTGGGGTACAATCTCACAACCCTGAGCATGACCTGAGCCAAAATCAAGAGTCCATCCCTTAACCAACTGAGCCATCCAGGCACCCCTCGGAATGGTGTTTTTAAAACTGTGTGTTGGGGACTAACAATAGATTGTAAAAGTAATTTGATGAATTTTGACCTTTCTTTAAAAAAAATGAAATAGAATAGGAAAGAGTTTATTAGAGAGCTGTGCATATAAAAATGATGACTATTGTTTTACAAATCTTTTATTTCAGTGATATGAGTATGCATATATATTTGGGTACTGTATTTCTTTCAGTTAGTTACAGGAAAAGACAGAAAAGCTATCCCCCCCCCCCCGGTAAAATTTATAGCTTATAAAGTTGACTATAATGATTGGCACTTAAGTGATGATTTCAGTGAGATAGACCCAATTCCTGTGTGCTATATGAAAAAAAAAAAAAAAAAAAGCACCGTTAATTGTCACCAGAACCCTATGAGGTAGGTACTGTTATTATTAAAACTTCAAAGTTGAGGAAACTGAGAAAGAGAGGTTTAAGTCCCAAGGTCTCATAACTAAATAGTGGGAGAAATGAGATCTGAGCTGGGAACAGTTTGACTTCAGAAACTATCCCCTTAATTACTTTATTACACCCACTTGCTTATGTAATGAAATACTTGGGTGCAATATTAAGCGGCAGGATCTGCCTCAAAAGAAGTGTATTTTGCATTGCAGGCTGGATGGATGAGATAATCTGACTTATTCTGGATTCATATATATGTATTTAGGGGTGTTGGGTGATGAGAATGGATGTGGGCCAGATGCAGACTGATAGTGGAGTAAGATAGGCATATCCCAATTTGTACCTAAGCCATGAGCACTGGCAATATTTAAGAGAGTCCAAGCAAGAGCGGGCGGGTCTTACGCGGGGGAGCCTCCAGAGCTGAGCGCTGGCCGGTTCACAGCGCAGGCGCAGTGGGGCCTGACTCGTCATGGAGGTGGGGATCTGCTCTTCCAAGTCCTGGGTCGGACCTCCAGTAAGTGCCGGCCCCCTAGTCTGGCTCTGTGCCTCTCTCTTTAGAGACTGGGCCCTCCTTCAGAAGGCTTCGGGTTAATGTTCACGCTGCAGGCAGGTTTTGGCCTTGGGCGCTCCAGGTATAGACCCGGATGGCCGGCTGCCCGGCTGCCCAGAGGGATCGGCGGGCCTGGGCTGAAGTAAAGTAGCTTCTCACAACCAGACACACACGCACACACCTCGCAACCAGACACACGCACCCCCCCCACACACATGGCTCTTGCAAACAGACACACACACACGCTTGTCACAACCACACACACACACACGACGGCATATAGAGCTTATGGGAGCTCTTGGGACTCAGGACTGAAGACTCACATACACAAGGACGAATTAATAGAAACATGAGATTCTGGTCTAGTTTCAATGTCCTGTCATTAGAAAGGAGTATTTGTGAGTGGAGCTTAGTTATCCGTTTACTCGGGTCAACCCTCCTGCCCAGGGCTTTGGTTCTAATCATTGTATTGCTGGTAACTTCAGGCAACACGCCTAATCTGTGCTGTAGTGTTACTGTTGCCGCCTCCGCCATCACGATCATCGCCGTCATCATCACCCTCTTTAGATATGTCTGAAGGAGAGAGTCCTACAAATAAAGATGGTGAAACGACTTTATTAAAAATTCAGTGAGGTGTTGGGAGCACTCACTCTCAAACTTTCACGTGCATAAAGGATCTCTGGGAAGCTTGAGAAATACAGAGTCTTGAGTGTAATGTCAGACACTTGGAGTCAATGTGCAGTGGGGCACAGGTAATAAATGAACATAGTTCGTCTGAGAAAAAGCTAGACTGGTACAGAAAATAACAGAGGTGGGGAAAAGACATTCTGGCAGGAGACTCCACCTAGCACTGTCAGAGGCCTGAGACTGCCATCACTGTGGCATTGGGGCCGGAAGTGGTCTGGGCCGGTGTGGCAGCTTTGTCACAGGAGAGCTGCTTTGTCAGGGTATGCTCATGGCTCAGTGTTACACCAGGAGTTTGGCGGGAATGCTCTAGGAGAAGCCCAGCAACCACTGGGAAAGACTTTGAGAGCAGCTAACATTCACAGTAGTGACCTGGAAATAGAGTGTTTGTATTTGCCAAGACTTTATTCATTATGTGCTTTGGTTTAATCTGCAGAATAATGTGACTTGGAAAACATGTGTCATATATACCCTATGATTTGTAGGCAAGATATGTTTTATGATTACAAGGAGAAAAATTAAAAATTAACAGGTTAAAGGAGAGGGAAATATAATTTAAGGGCAAATCTTGTAACACTACCACCATTTTAGGTTCTGAAATATCTCAAACTATGTTTGATGTGATTGTGAGTTCTTAAATCTTGATCAATAATTCCCACATCAGACAGGCTATCTCCTATCTATGATTAGAATGACCACAACTACCTCAGAATAGCCTCAGATATTCATTGAGGTTTCTACCCTGCAAAGCATTCTGAATAATAGGTAGATCTTATGTGGTCTTATAGGTTAGTGGTGGGAGAGAAGAAGAAGGGGTTGAGGGAAGGAAATAGGGAAAACAACATAGAATGTAAAGGGTGAATGCGTTAGGACAAAAAATTATTCCAACAAATAGAAATCTGGGAATATAAAATATTTATTATCCATTTGCTTCCTTTGCACTCGTATATTTAGAAATGCCCATCTTTTATCTCTTAAATGCTGGCTTTGATTAGAGCAGATCGTTGGTTGTTGTCATGATCTGAACTTAGGTAAATAGGGTACTGGGTTGCTTTTCCCTCCTGAGTAGCGTTAGAACAGGATGTCTCTACTTCAGCACTATGGCCATTTTGGGCCATATACTTCTTTGTTGTGGGGGGTGGGTGGTAGTGCCAGATTGTAGGATGTTTAGGGGGGCTTCCTGGCCACTACTCATTACCTATAATTAGCAACCCCAGTTGTGACCATTCAGAATCTCTCCAGACATTGCCAAATGGTCCTTTGGGGAAAGAATTGCCTCAGTGAAGAATCACTGCCATACCGGGTGACCAGTAATACGTCCACCCCTCCCTTTTCCATGGTATGACACCAGCCCAATTGCCTCCCATGAAACCTGCCCGCTGCTTCCTTACAGATACGGTTGACCCTTGAACAACACAGGGGTTAAGGGTGCGAACCCCACTGTGCAGTGGAAAAGCCATGAATAACTTTTGACTTCCCAGGAACATTAGCTACTCACAGCCTCCTGTTGGCTGGAAGCCTTAATGATAACTCACTTAACATGTATTTTGTATGTTATATGTATTATATACTGTTTCTTACAATAAGGTAAGCAAAAGAAAATATTCTTTAAAGGTTTTATTTATTTATGTAGAGAGAGAGTGTGAGTGAGGGGAGGGGCAGAGGGAGAAGAAGAGAGAGAATCTCAGTGCAGAGCCCGATGCAGGATTTGATCTCGTGACCCTGAGATCATGACCTGGGCTGAAATCAAGAGTTAGACGCTTAACTGACTGAGCCACCCAGGAGCCCCAAAAGAAAATATTATTAAGGAAATCATAAGGCAGAGAAAATACATTTAGAGTACTACACTGTATTTATCAAAACTGTAAGTGGACTCATGCAGTTCAAACCCGTGTTATTGAGGGGTCAACTATATTTCCATAGCATTTCATACCTGAGGTTTACAAATCTCAGCTCCACGCTACTTGACATTATTAGTTTATCTTTGGCCACTGACAAAGTTTCTAAGCAATTCAAAAATAGCTATTGTTTCAGTGTCGCTGAAAATATTGCCTCCAGATCTGTGCATTAGTCATTATCCTCACAAGGCCCAGCACTTTCCTGATAGTTTCTCATTTCTTATATGTGCATTTAACTGATTTGGGAATGACTTTAGGGTTGATGATACTTGAAATCTAATAAAGCCAGTTAGGTCTAGAAGGTGCTTCGCCTGTGGAAATGCCCCTCTTCTTACCATCAGTGTGTGGCTGCTCTCCAGGTCATGACCCTCCTGTTCTTGAAGTGTGCCTTTATTCTGACCAGCCTGACGCTTTTATAAGTCTTATTGCTCAGTCTCAATGAGGTACATGATTTCCTTTCTTCCTCATAAAAATTGGCTTGCATTAACTGAACGATTTCATGATTTTTTCATAGGTGTTACTTTGACCTTCCTGATTTGATTGCTGCTGAATTAGTGAAGCCTCAGGACTAGACAATGATTGATTTACATGGGTTTCATCTATAGCAGATTTATAAATGTATTCTATAGCTCACCTAGATGGAAATATACCTGGTTAAGGCAGTTCTTGGGAAGGAGTGAACTACTCTTGAGGTTTGTTTTGTGCCCCTGATGTGTTCCCAGGCTCTGGATCCCCACTTGTCTTTATTGCATTCATAATTGAGCCCAGCTCTGCTCTGAAGTCTTTTTTCCCCTCCTGCATTAGTTTCTGAATAAAATCTGTTTTTTCTGTTTTAACTACTATCTAGTTCTAGTTTTCTCCAGGACCTGTTCAAGCACCAAAAACTTGCTGTAATTGCCAGCTAGAGTCCCATATTTGTTTGTAACAGTGCCTTGAGGAGTTCTTCTGCTCAAGCCTTTATAAAGAGTACAGAAGGGTTGAAAGAGAAGAGTAAGTTACCACGGTCTAAGCTAAATCTGTGAAAATATGTCATTCTCACTAATGTTCATGGATGACAGAAGGAAGGAAAGTCTATCCAAAGGCTTTCTATGATTTAGAGACCAAGTAGTTTCAAGGGAAGAATTTGACTCTGAGGTAAGGGAGGTAAGGAGGCTGGCAGGCTCAGTGTGAGGCTAATGAGCTCTCACAAATGGGGAGTGGAAGGGACATTTGGAGGAACAGTGAAGGATTACTCAGTCCCTTCATTCTCCCCTGAGACATGTGCCAGGTGATATTAAAATTAAAAATGATACTTCTCTAATCTCTGTGAGACCTAAGATATCAAAGTAGGACTACTTTTTGCCTTATAAATAAATTGGAGTGAAAGAAATTGGTCGGAGCAGAGTCTGGTGCTTACACATTTGGAAGGAAATTCTTTAAGAAAAGAATACAAAAAGTGGGTACAGTTTAGACAGACATGGTGCACAGGAAGGGAACTGAGCCCAAGCCTCATCAGCTTCATGATAAATAAGAATCTGGGTTGAAGGGAATGCTTTCCCTTACTCCCTCAAGTTGGCTGTTAAAGGATCTGAAATGAAAGATGTGATGCAGAGTGAAGAGTCTCACTAGCATGGTGATTTAGTGCTAGGAGCAGAGATGAGTCATGCTGAGTGAAGGACAGAATGACCAAGGAATGACATATCCCCTCCTCCAGCAATCTGGAACCCTCCTGGCTATCACTGGGAGCAGTGGAGGAGAAGGAGTCCACGCAAGATCTAGGAAAGCTGTATTTATGAATAAGATACCCTAGTAACTGAGAATTTCCAGAGTAAAGAGGAGTGAAATCGGGCTTCCCATTCAGTAATTCAGTTGGCCAGGCTGAGCCAGAGTAGCCCCATGTCTTTACCTGTGTCATGACCCTTTTGCAGGGGTGTGGCCCAGGAAAAGATGGGTTGCACAAATAGGGCTGAACCTTCCTCAAAATATGAGGGAAGATTTAAATTCTTTACTACGAAGTTAGACTAGGGAACCCTTATGCCAAACACAATAGGTGCACTCAGTTATCTCCAAATTAACTGAAATTCTCAATTCCTTTGGTGAAACATTCTGAATAATGCCTGTAGCAAGCTTGATGCTTATAGCTAGCTTGTTTTTTTTCTAGGGTGCTCAAGCACACCTGCGTCTAGCAGTTTGTGTCACAAGCAAGGGTCAGTTCTGTTTATTCTCAGACATGTTAATTGTTTTATTATATTTGAGTAACTTAAATAATACACAAACCAATTTAGTATAGATATGGAAAGAAAGAGACTTTTTCATTCTGTGGAAGAGTTAACTACTTAGGTAAGAAATGACAAAGGAGAGTCACTAGGAATATGTAGATACAGGGTAGGCAAGACAAAAGATAGAAGAGAAATGTAAAACTCGGAAGGATTTTGCATTCAATTTGCTTTACAAGTACATTTAATTAAGTTCTTGTTTCACTTTAAAGGCACTGAAGCAGGGGAAAAAATAAGAAAAAAAATAAAAACAAGAAAAAAATAAGACGGTGCCTCTGGCTGTGGATTATGAAAGAACTGGGACCCAGAATGTCATCAGCTCTGGCCCTATGTAAAAATATTATATTTACATGTGCACTTACACGCACATATATATATGCATCATTATTTTAATGTCTGCTGCTTTAAATGACTTTTTCAAATAACTGACCAATAACATCTCTAGTTGCAAAACAATATTAAGTGAAATTCTGGCATTACTTCCCAATTCTTCCTCATTAGGACTTGATACAATTAGTGAGGTGTTAGTGTTGCCAAGGAGATCCTTCCTGTTTGAAACTTTGTGAATCTCCTCTTTCCTCATGTTGTGTTTGGATAAGCCTCTTCTTCTGTCCCACTAATATGGAAATGGCCACTTCCCTGTGTCAAGGGCTTCAATAAAACTTGCGTCAGAGGGGCACTTGTGTGGCTCAGTTCGTCAAGCATCTGCCTTCGGTTCAGGTCAAGATCTCAAGGTCTTGGGATCCAGTCCCACATTGGGCTCCTTGCTCAGCAGTCTCCCTCTCCCTCTGCCTGCCACACTTGCCCTGTTCATGCTCTCTCTCTCTCTCTCTCTCTCTCTCAAATAAACAAAATCTTAAAAAAACAAAACAACAACAAAAAAACTTGTGTCAGAATCTCCAGCACTGTCTGAGTTTGCATATGAAATGGGCAATGTTCTTGCTAATTGATTTCTAAGGATTTTTTGCTTTCTGTTAACATGCTCTGCGAAATGCCTACTGCAGTCACTTGTTAACCAAGAATAGCTTCTCTCTCTGTTTGCTGGTCCCTGGAACTGCTTCACTCTGGGTACTTTTGCCTGCTGGCTTTGTGTGGTACTTGGTGCCTATTTCTGCTATTTCTGATAAGGATGTGGAAGATTTAAACTCTGTAAACTTTTGAGGGAAGAGTCATGCTCGGATTAAGTTTGATTTTCAAAATGGACTTCTTGTTGGATCATATGATATAGGAGGAACATAAAGCATGGTAATGTTGAGAGATTCTTATTTATCATGAATGCCTCAGTCTGTTAAGCGTCTGCCATTGGCTCAGGTCATGATCCCAGAGTCCCGGGATTGAGTCCACATCAGGCTCCCTGCTAGGCAGAGAGTCTGCTTCTCCCTCTGCCCCTCACCCCGCCCCTGCTCTCTCTTGTTCTCTCTCTCTCAAATAAATAAATATTTTTTTTTAAAAAATTAAAGAATGGTAATGTTGAAAAAGCTGTTTTGTATCCTGAAAAGTTGGAAATTCAAGAAATATGTGTTTTCCCTTTGGAATTGATGTCCTGAGTATGATATGGTCTCCAAGGTTGAGATACTTACATAGCCATCTTTGAGGACCATTTACTTCTGAATGTTTAAGAAATATTTAAGGACTGTTAGAAACTGTGGGGAAGTTCGAAACAAAGAAGAAGCTGCTTTAGAAAAACAAGGCAGAAAAACATGTGAAGAAATTAGAGAGGAAAGAGGGTGACTGACTTAGGCAAAGACCTGCTTGGAACCTCCAAATAGAATATTTATGTATTGATTAGGGGGCACAGCCATGACAGACAAATTAAAGGAGAATTTCACAGGTGTCAGCCTAGGAGTTGTATGTAAAGGAAAACAAGAAAAGCTAATTGATTGGACTCACCACCTTTAAGGTGGAATCTACAAATACCATTGATTTAGAATAGAGGATGTTACAGGGAGATGTTTTACCTGGAATTGAAATCATACAAAAACATTTTTGTATTTAGTCACCATTAAAACCGAGAGGTGACCCTTCGGGACCCAAACAATTATGAGACAAGGTGACTAAGTTACAGTAAATATATAAATAGGAAGGGCAAACTGACCTGAGCATTATTGCTATAGGAACAAAATAACCTGGGGATAGTAACACATGCAGAATCCCAGTAAAAAGCCTTGGGATCATCATTGTCATCATTATTTTTTTCGTTAAGTGCCTGCAGTGCTGTTTGTTTGTTTGTTTTTCTGGAGAAGACTGGTTCCTCATTGAACACAATCTTTCTCATGCACTGTTCTAGATAACCGTTTTTCATGATAGAGATGGACCCATTATTTAGTTTTTTAGCCCATATGACAAAGGCTCTTCATCTATGATGGCATTACTAAAACAGGCACTATAGATTCAGATTTACCATGAATATCAAGAAACAAAGAATCTTCATTTTCCCTCTTGCTATCCCCAAAACTGCAAATCTTCTGTAATGTGGGCCTACTTAGCCAGAGCGATTCCATCTCTCGGATTAAACAGCCATTGTGTTGTTTATGTAGTAAAATATGGTCAACCAGCCCCTGATAACAGAGCCCAAATACAAGGGTGGGTCTGGTCAGGTAGAGATAACAAAGCCCGGATGCAGGGATGAGTTGGGCCAGGTGGAGACATCCAATCAGTGGGGTGCCCATACTGTCTCCCTAGCTACCAAGGAGTGTGGGCCCCACCTTTTGGGCACCAATTCTGACCAAGGTGATAGGCTAGTTCAAATAGCTACTATGGGGTGAATTGTAGTACAATTGGCCACCTGTGTGTGAACTAGCATGACTGTGCAGCTTTCTCTGTGTGTTACAATCTCATTGGCCACCTGTGTGTGGCCAGGCTCAACCACATGGCCTTTGCTCTATAAAAGTTAGTCTGTAAGGCAGGGAAGGGTCGCCTCTTTGTAAGAGACGGCCCTGATCGGTCAGTTTGATTCTGGATGCTTGGCGCAAAATAAAGCTTTGCTTGACCTTCACTTTGTATCAGTCTCGCTCCTTTGATCATGGACCTAACAGTAAGTGGGGGACCTAACAGTAAGATGTAGGTTCTGAATGAAAAAAAATCCTGATCTGATAATGAGCTTTCTGGGTGTTAACATTATTTATCAGTCAGAAACCCAGTTTGTAGGACGTGGATCATATCATGTTCAAGGGTTTGAATTCTCTGCTGCTCTGGAAATTTGGGTGAAATAAAAGTGTGCTAGCCACATGATCTTTACATTGTCAGGAATGTTTTTTGAGTTAATTCTGAGAATTTATTTCTTTTGATTTCAAGTCAGCTACTAAGAAAGACTGACCTTTTATGTCCTTCTGTTTATATTTCTGTAGCTAAGGGGTATGTAGATTCTTTACATGTCTCATTTCAACTTGACAAATCTCCTGAACTTTATAGTCTCTGCTCCCATTATCTGACAAAATTTTATGTGATCTAAATTCTAGAACTGACTATGACTAACAGATTTCACCTCTAGGACATGTAGATTTGCAAGGTTATTGTTATTATTATTATTATTTTTTTAAAATGGGCCCACTCTTTTTTTTTTTTTAATTTATTTATTTGAGAGACAGAGAGAGTGTAAGAGTGGAGAGGTCAGAGGGAGAGCAGACTCCCTGCCGAGCAGGGAGCCCGAGGTGGGACTCGATCCTGGGACTCCAAGATCGTGACCTGAACTGAAGGCATTTGCTTAACCAACTGAGTATGGGCCCACTCTTAAAGGGATAGCTTTCTGAATGAAAGAGGAAAGAAGAAAATACCTTTTCTTATTGATTCATTAGTGAACATTCCCTAATAGAATTAAACCTAGAAGGAAATGCAAGGTGGAACTTCCTTTGCATCTTAACATGGTGTCAAGGATATCTATCATTCATTCTTTAATTGGCCTCATTCTTCTTATCATCCTCTTGTATGTGCAGAGTGTGACCATCTTTATTTTTTTAGGAACTTCAGTATAATTCTCTTTTTGCTACTTTACCTCAATTCAGAATAGTGAGATGAAAGGGCTAATGATACGGAGCTGGGTTTTGATAAATATATAATGACATATATCCATTATTATAATACTCTACAGAGTATTTTGATGCCTTAAAACATTTTCTGTACTCTGCTTACTCTTCTCTGCCTCCCTACCCACCCCTGGCAACAACAGATTTTTTTTTTTTTTGGCAACTGATTTTTACTGTTTCCATAGTTTTGCCTTTCCCAGAATGTCATATAGCTGGAGACATATAGTATATAGACTTTTGAAGTTGACATTTTATTTAGAATATGCATTTAAGGTTCTTCCATGTCTTCTCATAACTTGATATCTCATTTATTATAATGCTAAATAATATTCTGGTGTCTGTATGTACCACGGTTTATCCATTCACTTACTGAAGTACATTTTGGTTGCTTCCAAGTTTTGGCAGTTATGAATAAAACTGCTATAACATTTGTGTGCAGGTTCTTGTGTGGACATAAACATTTTAACTCCTTTGGATAAATATCAAGGAGTGTGATTGCTGGATCATACAACAAGAGTATGTTTAGTTTTGCAAAATATCTCCAAACTATCTTCCAAAGTGGCTCTAGCATTTTGCATTTGCACAAGCAAGGTATGAGTGTTGCTATTGCTCCACTTCCTTGACAGCATTGAGTCTTGTCAGTGTTCCAATGTGTAATGATATTTCATGGTTGTTTTCATTTGCATTTCCCTGAAGACATGTGATGTGGAGCATTTTTTCATATGCTTATTTGTCACCTAAAATTTTGTTTGGTGAAGTGTCTGTTAAAAGTCTTTGACCCATTTTTTAAATGAGTTATTTGTTTCTTATTGTTGAGTTGTAAGAGTTCTTTGTATATTCTGAACTTGCTGTCTCTTCAAATTGTGTGTGTGTGTGTGTGTGTTTTAAGATCTTATTTATTTATTTGACAGACAGAGATCACAAGTAGGCAGAGAGGCAGGCAGAGAGAGAGGAGGAAGCAGACTCCCTGTGGAGCAGAGAGCCCTATGTGAGGCTCGATCCCAGGACCCTGAGATCATGACCTGAGCCGAAGGCAGAGGCTTTAGCCCATTGAGCCACCCAGGTGCCCCCTTCAAATTGTGTTTTTTTTAATTTTTGACATACCTTTTAATTTTTTTCTTAATAGCTGTACATAATGTATTGGGTAAAGGAAATTGCCATAAAGAGTCCTTTAGCAATGTGGTGGTGAGGCGTGATGGGGGAGGAGAAATCTTATGTTGTCCTGTGGTTAAGTCTCAGCCTTTTGGTGAGCCAGTGCCTCTGGCCTGTCAACTTTACAAGTGTTTCTCAATTTTTCCCCAGTTAGGTAGGACAGGATGGCTAGATTGAGCTGGAATTGAGTATTTCCCATTCTCTAGTAGGTTAGGCTCTGTTTAACTGGTTTCTCCTGAGGGCTGGCCTTGTTAAGAATGGAGTGCCCTGGGGGCGCCTGGGTGGCTCAGTGGGTTGGGCCTCTGCCTTCGGCTCGGGTCATTGTCCTGGGGTCCTGGGATGGAGTCCCTCGTTGGGTCTCTGCTCAGCAGGGAGCCTGCTTCCTTTCCTCTCTCTCTGCCTGCCTCTCTGCCTACTTGTGATCTCTGTCTGTCAAATAAATAAATAAAATCTTAAAAAAAAAAAAAAAGAATGGAGTGCTCTGGAGTATTTTGGAATACTTCCCTTCCGCCTGCTAGAAGCAGGAGGGGATATTACTGTGGGAAATGGTCCAGCTCCGGGAGGTAGATCTCACAATGTTATGGGGCCCTCCCACGACTGGTCTCTTGGAGTTTTTAATTCTCAGAGTTTTTACATTGAACCTCCAGCAATTTGTCAGTTGTAGTTATGGTTTTCCTAACCCAGTACTGGTTCCCATGGAACTTTCAGCTAGCAGGTCTGCTTTGGTCTTTGCCTTCCTGTTTTCATCTGTCTGTGTCTCTAGTCTTGGGAATAGCAGTTCTCCCTGTGCCTTCCCCTCTCTTATGGATCTGGAAGACTTGTTGGGTTTTAGTCTGTTCACTTCTTATTTGTTGTTAGGACAGAGTAGCAACTTACCAGCTTTTTAATATGTGGAACTGGAAACTGGAAATCTTAGTGTGCTTCTTTTTAGCTAATACTAGGTTTGCTAACTATTGTCATCATCCACATTGACTTAGAGTCCAGGCCCCATGACTAAGGGGCTCTTGATTCAACAGAATTTTTGTTTCTTATAGTCATCAGAGTTAAAAGATAAACTGAGACATTAAATTTTTAAGAGTTTATTTGAGCAAAAATTGATTTGAATCTTGCAGCATCTAATCTAGCAGATAGAAAGGAACTCTGAGGACCAATACAAGATGAAAACCTTTTATAGGCAGATGGGATGAAGACCAAGTAGGTTATATTAAACAAAAAGCAAGTTGGTTATTGCAAAATTACTATCCTGTGGGGGATGGCAAGGGTGTGTTAGGCAGATGGCCAGCTAGTACTGATAAAGACAATTACTGGTGGACTAGATTAAGATTCCATTCCTGGAAGAATCAAAAGTGTAATTAAGTTAAGTTTTGATTTGCGGGTATGGGGCTTAGCATGAGCAGCTCCACTTTGGACCTCTTGTCTTGTTTCTACAGTTCCCCATTTTTTATCAGATTCAGCCTAACTGAGAGATGTGACCAAATTTAAGTCATTAGTGGTACTTCCAGATACTGCTTTGGAGTTATTGTCTTTTTTTTTTTTCCCCTTAATCTTTTTGTGATATTCGTAGGTCACAATCTCAAGTCTACATTCTTTAAATTGGTGATTCCCTTCATTTCCTTTCTGATGTTCTAGTCTTAGTATATCATTTTCTTGGTTGTTCATGGCCACAAATAGCCATTTAAAGCTTTTGAGAGAATACAGTACACCAGAGGGATTGCCATAATTATTATAAGCTGGATAATTCCCAGTATCTGGAATGCACTTTGGAGTCATATTCCCCATGATCCAAACCAGTCAGAATCAAATAAGTCATTGAAAGACCCCATTGAAGGGTTTCTTTCTTTCTTTCTTTCTTTCTTTCTTTCTTTCTTTCTTTCTTTTTAAAGATTTTATTTATTTATTTGACAGACAGAGATCACAAGTAGGCAGAGAGGCAGGCAGAGAGAGAGAGGGAAGCAGGCTCCCCATGGAGCAGAGAGCCCGATGCAGGACCCGATCCCAGGACTGTGAGATCATGACCTGAGCTGAAGGCAGAGGCTTTAACCCACTGAGCCACCCAGGCGCCCCAACAAATACTCTTTTTTTTTTTTTTTAAAGATTTTATCTGTTCATTTGACAGAGAGAGATCACAAGTAGGCAGAGAGAGAGAGAGGGAAGCAGGCTCCCTGCTGAGCAGAGAGCCCGATGCGGGACTTGATCCCAGGATCCTGAGATCATGACCCAAGCTGAAGGCAGAGGCTTAACCCACTGAGCCACCCAAGCGCCCCTTCTTTCTTTCTTTTTTTAATTTAATTTTATCTTTTCAGTGTTCCAAGATTCATTGTTTATGCGCCACACAAGGAGTCACTTTTTCTTTCTTTCTTTCTTTCTTTCTTTCTTTCTTTCTTTCTTTCTTTCTTTTTTTAAAGGTTTTATTTGTTTATTTGACAGAGAGAGAGATCACAAGTAGATAGAGAGGCAGGCAGAGAGAGGGAAATAGGCTCCCCATTGAGTAGAGAGCCCGATGCAGGGCTCTATCTCAGGACCCTGAGATCATGACCTGACCCTAAGTCAGAGGCTTAACCCACTGAGTCACCCAGGTGCCCCAAGGAGTCACTTTCTTAAGCCAACTGACTTATTCAGCTTGAGTCTCAACATCCCCAAAAGTGTCTATTCAAGTGTAGCAAGTGGTGTTGACTATAGCACTAATACTTTCTCACTCAGCTAAAAGACAAGCAAAGGCTAGGCTATTATTAAGAAAAACTATGGCCAGAGAATCTAGGGATTTTTGTTGGTGGCTATTGCTTTAGCATCAGATTCTGTAGTATCATTGAGTGAAGGAGAGTTTCTTGATCATAGCCTCATAAGTACTTAATCCTAACAAGGGCCAAAGGAATCTGCAAAAGGAAGCTAATATTGAATCATGAATACCTCATTGTAATTCTTTTTTTTTCTTAAATATTTTATTTATTTATTTGACAGAGAGAGATCACAAGTAGGCAGAAGAGAGGGAAGCAGGCTCCCCGCTGAGCAGGGAGCCTGATGTGGGGCTTGATCCCAGGACCCTGGGATCATGACATGAGCAGAAGGCAGAGGCTTAACCCACTGAGCCACCCAGGTGCCCCTGTAATTCTTTTTTGAATCTATGGCTCAGGATTGGAAATGGGACTGCTATGGAAATTTATAAAATTTATGTGTCTATAGACCACACTGGTGGTTTCATTCTGGTTCTCCTTGCCTTGTGTCCCTCTTAAAAAAAAAAAAAAAAAAAAAAAAAAAATATATATATATATATATATATATATATATTTGTTTATTTATTTATTTGAGAGAGAGAGAGCATGAGCACAGGGAGGGGCAGAGGGAGAGGGAGAGAGGGAATCTCAAGCAGACTCCCTGCTGAGCATGGAGACCACATGGGGCTCAATCTCATGATCCTGAGATCATGATCTGAGCTGAAATTAGGAGTTAGCTGCTTAACCAACTGAGCAACCTGGGCATCCCTGGAAAGAAATATTGTTGATTTGGGAGGGAACAATGTAACTGGATGTCAACTATTTCTCTTCCAAGTCAGTTTGATTTTGAGGTCTGTAGCATTTGCATAGGACCATACATATGTCAGGTGGAACCTTCTTCTCTTGTGAGTATGCATGCCAGTTTTGACACCTTGTAGTTAGCAGCAGTGTCAGTGGTCAAGAGTACTTGGTGCAGGGTTCTTTCCATGAATTTTACTTTTGTAAAACCATCAGAGTAAAACAGTAACTGTCTGTAAATAACAGAAGACTTAAAAATGCCCATGATCAATGATCTGGTAAGAGTTCATTATAATGGAGGGGAGCTTGCTTCCCCCTCTCTCTGCCTGCCTCTCTGCCTACTTGTGATTTCTGTCTGTCAAATAAATAAACTCTTTAAAAAAAATTAAAAAATAATTCTAAAAGAGTTCATTATAATGGAATTGACAAGGAAATGTGGGTTTTTTTGGTGACATTGCAGTATTTTAGATAATAATTAGAATTATGTCTGATCACATTATAAGAGGACATATGAGATTTTTTTAGGAATTTCATACAATTTTTAAAAGACATATTAATAACACATTGATACAAATATAACCTAAGGGTTTATGATTACTTATTCAGCAATGTTGCCCATGTAATTTAACATATCAACTAAACCTAATTAACTTAACATCTCTCTTTTACCAGTTGAGAGACAAATGCTTTGAGAATTTCCAGGGAGCCTTTGGGAAGTCTCAAAGCTACTTTTGAGGTAAAAAAGACTTTGTTTAGAGTTTCATCTGGGAAGTTGTCAAAATGTCAAAATGTTTGAACATTTAACTAAATAGGATCACAGATTATTATGAAAAAAATTATTTAAACAAGGTGATATAGAAAATTTTAAAGGCAAATACAGAAGGTTAGATAATTGCGAATAATACTTAGCTCTCTTAATATTAAGAAAATTGGGTTTTCTTAAATATTCAAAGATCTGGAAAAAATAACATGAAATAGAGTACATTGATAGTATACAAAATCTTTGCTTTCTAGGTAAATTTTTTAAAAAGATTTTATTTATTTATTTGAGAGAGGGAGAATTAGCAAGAGAGCAGAGGGAGAGGCAGAGGGGTAAGGAAAAGCAGACTCCCCACTGAGTAGGGAGCCCGACTTGACTCGGAGCTCCATCCCAGGACCCTAGGATCATGACCTGAGCTGAAGGCAGTTGCTTAACTTACTGAGCCACCGGGTGCCCCAGAACCCTTAATTTCTAGTGAAAACAAAACAAAACAAAAAAAGAAAAGTAAATAATTGTGGACTGTATTACACTAGCATTATGAGGATTGTGAAACTTATAAATATATTTTATAATTTCTTGAAGTATATTGTTGCTCAAAATAAAGTTTTCAATGTGGCACAAAACATGTTTCCTAATAGACTCAGGTATATTTAGTTCCTCTGTAAAGGAAAGCCAAAAGTGGATACATCTATGTTCAGTAATTAATGCTTCTGTATTTTATCTAAATGATGAATATTCATTGGTTATTTTGAACATTTTCATATAAGATAAAATATATCACTCCTGGGGACCATTGTGGTCTTTTTTGGTTCCCTTGTCTTTTTTTTTTTTTTCTTAAGATTTTGTTTATTTATTTGAGAGAGAGAGAGAGAGAGAACACCGAGTGGGATAAGGGACAGAAGGAGAAGCAGACTCCCTGCAGGGAGTCCAATGCAGAACTTGATCATGAGACCCCGGGATCATAACCTGAGCTGAAGGTAGACACTTAACTGACTGAGTCATCCAGGTGCTCTGGTTCCCTCTTCTGACACCAGAACTGTTAGAAGATAAACTGGGGCAAAATTTTAAGAAATTATCTGAGCAAAAATCAGTTCAAACTGGGCCTCATCCTCTCTAGGAGATAGGAAGTCTTCTTCATCACTAAATTCTAAAGGGAAAAAAAGAAGAGACCCCAGTGGCTCCTCAAGGACAATGACTTGGTTATTAAAAAGGGAGGGGATAGTTCTGCATAATCCAAATGTATCACTCAGATGGTCTCAGTTGGCTCATGGTGCTTGTCTTTGGTTGGGCTGTAGTAAATGGAAGATTAAAGACCAAAGACTTCCATTACGGTCTCTGTAGCTCATGGATAGCCTAGTGTTCCAGGGAAAGATGTGCCAGGGCTGTCTACAGTGATTGTAGGCAGCATTCATGCCTTTAGTAGTGACATATGCCAGGGTCCTCCAAGCAGATAGCAGACCCTCATCACTTTGACTGGCTGCCTGAAGGCAGATGGAATTAGTCTGAGGCAAGCACAGTACCTTTTGCATATATCACTATTAACTGTGGCACTGCCTTAACCATGCATTCCATCAGGGTACCTGAAATAAAAGGGAGTCCAGTGATACCTGCCACATGATAGCTTAGAGGACTGTTTCATAGACAGCACATAAGACAACTTGCTGTGAATTCCACAATTTGAATTCCTGCAGAGTGAGTTGGGGATAATAAGCACAGGGACATTAAGTTTTATGGTGGTTGTTGTGATTGTCTTCTTATCTATTTATTATACTTATTCACAAACGTATTATAAATATATTGGTACCAGTATATTTATACATGTATAACATATACTCAAAATATATTTATTATTATTTATCATATATTTACTCATTATATATACTAAGAACTACTTGTGTGCTCTATTAACTACCAATTTTTCTGCTTATTCTCATATTTTCATTACATGTGAGATTATTTTGACTTGAAAATATGAATTATTTTCTTATAGTAAATTTAGATTTCTGTTCTTATTATAAGGCTCAAATCTTCTGCAGAAGTAAGGCAGGGACTAAATGAAAGGTTAATAAGCATATTCACTGCATGCCTTCATGCTTACATGAACAAATAACTGAGCAGGCATGCTCTTCTTGAAACACTTGGTTATTTTACCACATTTAGCAGAATATGGTCCAAATTCTTTAGATTGATATCCAGAGGCTTCCAGAGTCTTAGCTGAATTTTGCTTTCTATCATTATCTGGGGACTTCCCTCATACTAGGCTGGTTTATTCCCTCTGAAAGTCAGCCTTGTTTCATAAAGTGTTTTTTGCTTGCACTGTGAGCCTTTTCTGGTTGCTTGTCCTCTTCTACTTGGTCTGTTTGGAAAAAGCATATCTACCTACCACAAAGGCCACCACAAACTCCTTAGAGAGCTCTTTCTCTGTGGAGCCCACAGCCCACTCAGCCCTGTCATTCAGTACATAACTGTTGTTGCCTAGCCCTTTTTCAGTCCCTTAATGTTTATGCCTTATTTCCTCAACAGTGATGTTAAGCTCTTTGGTATCAAGGAGAGTATCTTGTCCATCTCTGTGTCCCCAGGTTTGGCATGGTTCCTGGGGCATAGTGGGGCCGGAATACGTGCTTATTGCGCACTTGATTGATTGGAGTGCATGAAGCGGGGGGGAAAGAGGCTCCTAAAGAATTGAAATAGCATTGAAAAAAGAGAAAGGACAGGAGGGCTAGAATTCCTTTAGTTTTAACTTCAAGGTTTACTGCTAGCCATAGATAAGCTGCTGTTACAGATAAGCCTCTTCAGTCCCAGGACTCTCCCTCTGTGCTGCTCCACTAATGATAACATGGGGGGAGGAGGAGCGTGCAAGGAGGCGATGAAGGAAGAACTGGAACTTAGCATCTGCCTCCCTCCCGGAAGAAGCTTGGCAGAGACCTCTGTAAACCAATGCTGAGTCAAAAACATAAGCACCTTTGAAATGCTTCCCTGACCCCCAGCATCAGATATGCACAGCCATGCGGATTCACTCTGGGGACTATATTTTAGAGTCATTTCCTTACTTCAACTGCTCTCACACATATACTTCCTTGCTTCCTTTTCTGTTTAGTTTTCCACCTTTTGTTCTCCTTTTTACCTCCTCCCCTCCACTGACTCTTCTTTAAGTTTGCTAAATGACCTGAATGGGAACCATGGAGTTCTGCTGGTGGCATGATGCATTTAAGGGGCTGCTGAGCCTAGATTATTTGATGGTGTCTCAAGGAAATACATGATGCAGTTTTGCAGTAGAGTGTTGTGTTATGCTGGGAAGTAAATGAGGTCAAGTTTGCAAGCGGAGATTTGGGCATTACCTTGTGGAACTGGGCTGTAGAGAGTGCTAAATTACCTTAGGCCACGAGTTTGTTTGTTTCTTCTTTCTTACCAATTATTAATATAACTGTACATAGCCCAGATTTATCAAATATTAACTGCTTCATGGGATTGAACTGATTTAATATATACCCACTACAATTGGGTCCTTGGCCTTGGACAAGACTTCTGGGCACCCTGGAGTTAAGCCACCAAGGGCTTAATTACTTTAGATATCTTGGCTTGTTTGTAATTTGGATTTTGTTTGCTCCTAGCCCTTTGGAAGTGCTTTATGCTGTTCACTTAATTGAAAGTGGCTAAAGCTGAATGAGGCAGCAGCATTGCAGGTGGCATGGTTGGGATCAATTTGAGAAGACTATTGAAATCCTCTTGCTTAGTTTAATAATTATCTCTGATTGAGATAGGATTTCAGTCTTGAGTCTAACAGGAGATTCCAGAGTTTCCCATTGGCTTTAGGGAATAGCAATTCCCAAAGCAATTAGCTTTTTCTACAGGGTGTTTCTAATACATAGTACAGCCGATGATGTTAGAAAGCAGAGTAGGTTTGCAACGACGTGGATGGAACTAGAGGGTATTATGCTTAACAAAGTAAGTCAATCGGAGAAAGACAACTATCATATGACCTCCCGGATATGAGGAAGTGGAGATGCAATGTAGGGGTTTTGGGGGGTAGGAAAAGAATAAATGAAACAAGATGGGATCGGGAGGGAGACAAACCATAAGAGACTCTTAATCTCGCAAAACAAACTGAGGGTTGCAGTGGGGGGGCATGGGGAGGGTAGGGAGAGGGTGGATGGACATTGGGGAAGGTATGTGTTATGGTGAGTGCTGTGAAATATGTAAACCTGGTGATTCACAGACCTGTACCCTTGGGGCTAATAATACATTATATGTTAATAAAAAATAAAAAAATTTAAAAAAAAAGCAGAGTAGGAAGCATGTGGGATGGGGGCATACATTACAAGACAGAGGGGAGAATGAAAAGGCAGATCTGAAAGAGTTGGATCCCAAGTCTCCCAGTATAGAGAAGAACTCAAAGGGTGTGTGTTGGGGAAATTAGAGTACAATTCATATTTAAAAAAAAAAATTAACATTGTAATAATATAGAAAAAAATAACTGAGGTAAAAAGTAATGCTAGTATCTTAAAAGAATAAAAAGGGAACAGTAGAACTAATATAGATAGAGAAAAGAGAGGGAAACATTTTAAAAATGACAAAAGCAAGGTGGTGAATAAATAGTAGAACTCTGGTTGCATCTTTTATTTTGGGGAGAATCACTCTATTCAAGTGTCTGTGTGTGTGTGTTCTTTCTGAGTTCCTGTAAAGTTTGGAGGCTGTATACTTCCTCTTCCAGTATTCTGGTATCTAGGCCAATATTAGCCTTTTCACATTCTATAAGTTCTGGACATGATCCATACTACTGGACCTCGTAGAGTTGAAAAATATGAAAATATCACATAGTCCTGATTCTTGCTTCAGGTCAGTGATTGTAATTCAGTGAAGGCACAGTTCACAACAATTGAGTGAGTCTTTCAAGGTGGTGAAGAAAGGAAGACGTTAGTTCTTAGAATCTGCTATGTGTCCAGCACTCTGCTGGTCACTTATAAATAACATTGAGAGCTAGGAGTTGACAGGAACTTCTGTGACAGGCATTGCTCTGAGGGCTGTGCATGTACCAAATCTTGTCAGCCTCACAATGATCTTGCTGTAGGATCCATTATGAACTATTTATGATGCCCTCTTTTAAAAATACATAATTATTAGTAGATGGAAATGTGTGAGAGTGGATATATATACTTAGAAAAAAAATCACAAGAAATTTGCAAGCTTAAAAAGGCTGACAAATACCACAAACATCTCCCTCACACACAAAATACCACAACACCTTTATAAATTAACTGCCTCATTGCCTCATCTACCCCTTATAATACTTTTGGTATGCTCAATAAGCATAAACATGTAAAACGAATCTGAAATCAAGGAATCCATGAAAGTGAATCAAAGGCATTTTAAAATTGTGACTACATTGTATTGAGGTACATAATTGTGTAATCAAATTACTCTTAAATTACATGCATTGACTTACTGATCAACATGCAGGAGGTGAGGAGGTTGTCACTGGAGCACTTGTTTCTTCAGGTTGTTTTGTAGTTTGAGTGGCAGTTTTGCTCACTGATTTGCCTGGGCATGTCCTACTATATCAGGACAAGATGCAGCAGATATGCTAAGATACAGTCCAAAACCTCGGGAGGCATACAACAGACAGTTTCACATTTTGATGTCTTGACTCCTTATAGTACCCTTAACATGTGTGTGCTCTGTAAAAAAATAATAATAAAATAAAATAAAAATCTAAGTTCAATTTTGTGCATAATTCTCTTTTTAAAATGCATGATATGTTGATAATTGCATAGGCTGCATTATTGAGTATATTCCTGACAGGTGGTAACTTTTGTTTTGACTAGACTCCATGAGAATTGAATGCACTGCTTATCATTTTACACCACTGACGACTGGAAGAAATTTCCACTGGCTGCCTCCTGGCTGCATACATTTCAAACCTTTTTCTCTCCATTATCCTGGTCCTTCTGGTGCTGAGAGCTATAGGGCACGTTCACAGCATAACAAGACCTCTGGTGATGCACCATTTGTGCCGCTGCACAGGGTGGATTCACATAGTAAGAGGTGCAAGTTTTTAGGATCTGTTCCTACACCGGTATTGCTAACAGTAAGCTCGCCTATACATAGAACTGCTTGTGAACCATGTAACACATATGCTGTTAGATCCAAATGAAATGTATACTACACTGAAATTCTCCTTTGTCGAGTTCCCCAAATGCCCACAGTCACTCCAAGGCCATCTGCCACGAGGGGAAGTGCGATGAGCGGTAAGTCAGAAGTCTTTAAACTCGTGTACTTTTCCAGATTTTATACAAACATGTGACTACGTGAATATATTTTTGGAAGTCCCATAGGGGAGCAAAATTTGACAGCCCAAAATGTGTCTCTTTGGGATGTGGGTTTATTTTATGCTGATTATTTCTAAGAAAGGAAGGGCCCAGGAAGAAACTTTGACCTTTCCTTAACTGCCTAAAAGAATTTAGATAGAGGATCTGCTCCACGAAGAGAGCTATCACCATAGGCAACTACAGTATAATATGAACTATTATAACTACTACCACAGGGTCGGTAGATAGGGAGGGACTTATCTATTCTCTATGAAAAAAAAAAAAATTCTTGTCTTTGGGGCATTGTTTCTGAATGGCCCAGCAAACATTTGTTTATCAAACATTAGTTAATTAAATTTAAATTTAAAAAAGATAATAGAAAAAATGAAATGGATAAAATCACAAAAAGATAAAAAAGTAAAGCCAATGTTTCCTTACTGAAGAAAAACCAAACCAAACAAAAAACATTTACTCTTTTTCATCTTCCCATGAATTGTCTTCCTTCTCTTTGAAGTCCTGGACTCCTCCCCCTTCTCCTTAGCTAGGGATGACGTCTAAATTTCAATTGCCTGACTGCCTATGGGCTTTGTGTTCCTATGCAGTCCCCAATCATACACAATTAAATTTTATTTTCTCCTGTTAATCTATCGCATGTAAATGAGGGTCCCTGAATCCCAAAGTTTCATTTCTTTCATGGAAAACCGATTCCTATCTCTGGTATTGAGTGATTTATTTAAATAATTCAGGAATGATATCAATAGAAATATGACTCAATTTTCCAAATAGATTTCAATAATCCAGTATTGCCTTTAACCATCTTTTCTATTTTTCCCTATGAACTGTGACTTAAATCTTCTATGAATTATAGTTTTCACCTAATATATTAGCATTGTGTATTTGCTACTAGAAGGCAGTCACTGTTATAAATCTTTCTATCCTCCAATATACCTCAGTGCCATAGTCAATAAATACATAATGCGCTGATTAGAAACAAATTAACTAAATGAACAGAAAATTGACTACATTTCTTTTCCCCATGGCTGTTAAAAGTAGAACCATTGATATGAGAAAATTAGGTACCAAAGAAAACAAAGAGCAATGCCCCTGAGTGTTTAAAATCCCCCTGAGTGTTTAAAGCACAAATGATGGTGAACTTCATGACACCATCTAGGGTTCCTACCATGGGTTGATTGAAGATAGACATAACTGTTGTTCTTTGGGCTTTCTGGTAATGGTAACAAAAACTAACACTTACTGAATGATTATTTTGTGACTGGCACTGTTTTACAGGTATTAAATCCTTTAACCATCAAGAGAACCTAAGAGGTATTCTTTTATGATATTCATTTTCATTCTGAGGCAGTTGAGGCACAGAAGTTATGTAATAAGTTGGAAAACCCATTCTCTAAAACAGCCCTGCTGCTCCATAAGAATATTTCATTATAAAAAATCAAGAAATCAGTGCTAGTCCCTTAGCTCAGAATCCCTTCTGTTGGTTGACTGGCTAAAGTACTTCTTGACTCCGAGGTCATCAAAGAGAAATAAATCTTGCGAATCATTCCACAATGTGTATGTATATCAAATTATCATGTTGTACACTTTATATACAGTTGTATTTGTCAATTATTTTTCTATAAAATTAGGGGAGAAAAGAATTAAGAAATAAATTCTTCATATTCTCTAGAGCCTCTGGTAAAGTCATGTTGAGGAATAAGAAGTGATAAACTCACATAAACAATAAGCACAGAAGAGAAGACAGAAGTATATTTAGAAGCTAAAACATAGATGGTTATAGAAGACAAAAGCACAGAAACCATATGGTTTATGCCACAGCCTCCTAGAAAGCCTTAGGAATGGGGGCACCAAATACCAGAGAGCAGTGAAATGAAAACAGAATCGTATGGGAATATGAGTAAGAATCAGATAACATCCTTCTTCTGCCCTGTTCAGGACACTGATGATGATAGGTGATACAGATCAGCATTTCCAGTGAGGTAAACTACAAAAATAAATAAATAAATAAATAAATAAATAAATAAATAAATAAATAAATAAAATAAAATGCTAAATTCATATTCTTGGCAGCATCAAAAAACTAAAATTAGTGATGAGTTACTGGGCTCAAATCTAGAAGGAGGTATACTCAGAGAGAGCTCATTCCCTCCATCCCATAGGAGTTTAGATAACTGCACATTTTTAAGTGGCACTTTGTATCTTCAATTGTTTTTCCATCTTTTCCCCATTTTCCATCAGAGTTTTGGTTCTTTGTCCCTCAGTTTTTTAGAGTTATTTATATATTGGGGATATTATCCATCTGTGGTATATGTTGCAAAGATTTTCTCTGAGTTTTTCAGTTATCTTTGACTCTGCTTATAATACTTTGTCATTCAAATGGTTTCAAAAATTTTTATGTAATCAAATTTATTTTTTTAAATTGCTTCTGGATTTTGAGTCCTGATTAGGAGGTTGTCACCTATGTAGAGGTTAAGTGGAATTCAGCTGTGATTTCTTTCACTGTATGCATGGTTTACTTATTTCATGTAGGTTCCTGATACGGTTTGAGTTAATCCTAGTGTATGATGTGAGGTGTAGATATAATTTTGTCTTCTTCCAAATAACTAACCATTTGTTCCAGAACAACTTATTAAATAATCTGTTTTTGTCCCAGTGGTTTGAGATGCTCCCTTTATGATATACTAAATTTTCATCTGTATTTGGGATTATTTTTGGACTTTTTATACTGTTCCACTAGTCTGTGTTTATTCATGCATTAGACACACACCCATCTGATTCTACAGCTTTGATAGTATTTTTATTTTATTTTATTTTATTTAGATTTTATTTATTTATTTGACAGACAGAGATCACAAGTAGGCAGAGAGGCAGGCAGAGAGAGAGAGTAGGAAGCAGGCTCCCTGAGGAGCGAAGAGCCCCATGTGGGGCTTGATCCCAGGATGCTGGGATCATGACCTGAGTTGAAGGCAGAGGCTTTAACCCACTGAGCCACCCAGGTACCCTGATAGTATTTTTAAACATCTGGTAGGGGATAGTCTATGCTTGCAGCTTTATGTGTGTGTGTTTACTACTTGTGCATGTTTGTTTTGCCATATGCACTTTATCACCAGTGTGGAGACACAATATTGTCTTCTGTCTGGACCAATTAATTAGTCCAGCAAATGTAAAACGATACCAATATGAACAGAATGTCCACTCATAATGAACTATTATCATCTTCCCCATGGAAGAAGAGAGAATCCCAAAAGGCAAGTAATTAGGAACTGATAATTTGTAAGACTGGGAAGTTAGAAGATGGTCTGATATTTTCCCCTTGTTTCCATTTTACCTACCAAATAACACATTTCACCTACCACTTAAAAATATTTTGTTTTTTACATTGCTTTCACCGTAATGCCAATAAGGTAATTTCTTTTTTTTTTTAAGATTTTATTTATTTATTTGACAGACAGAGATCACAAGTAGGCAGAGAGGGAAGCAGAGAGATGGGGAAGTAGGCTCCCTGCTGAGCAGAGAGCCTGATGTGGGGCTCGACCCCAGGACCCTGGGATCATGACCTGAGCTGAAGGCAGAGGCTTTAACCCACTGAGCCACCCAGGCGCCCCCCAATAAGGTAATTTCTATGTGTATCTGTGTTTGTGTAGGTGATTGAATACTAGTTAGAAAGTGAAACATTGACAAAGGACTGAAAGAATAAAAGGAAATATATAAAAACACATATTTTTTACAGGAAAGATTAGTAGTCACTGTTAAAACAGAAACTGTGAAATCTACAAACAAAAGAGTTAACAAAATATTTTTGCATAGGGGAGCCTGGATGGCTCAGTTGGTTGAGAGGCTGCCTTTGGCTTGGGTCGTGATCCCGGGGTCCTGGGATGGAGGCCTGCATTGGGCTCCCTGCTCATGGGCGAGCCTGCTTCTCTCTCTCCCTCTGCCTGCCGCTCTGCTTACTTGTGCTCTCTATCTCCCTGTGAAATAAATAAATAAAATATTAAAAAAATATATTTTTGCATAGGAGACACCTGGGTGGATCAGTCTGTTAAGAGACTGTCTTCAGTTCAGGTCATGATCCCTGCATTGGGCTCCCTGCTCAGTGGGGAACCTGCTTCTGGCCCTCCCCCCTGCTCATGCACGCTCTCTCTCTCTCTCTCTCTCTCTCTTGCCCTCCCTACCTCCCTCCTTTCTATGCCTTAAATAAATAAATAAATAAGATCTTTATTTTTGCCTAAGACAATAGAGCAAAGTGCTAGTTGGTTTGATTTGGTTGCATGTCTTTCATTTGTTTCATCATCATTTTCCTCTTGTCCTGCCTTCTCTCTCTGTTAGTATTCCAACAAGAACTTTCTTCTGTGAGCGAGATAGTGAGCAGGCTCAAAGTTACTCTGATTTTGACTAACTTCTGTGAGCAAGATAGTGACCAAACTCATTTGACAGACATTCACTTGTAATGATCACTGCCTCCTGAGGCCTTACCTACCAGGGGTTGGAGAACAGTTAAACCTGTGATTTGGGGGAGGGGGATTTATGGCTCCACAGTCCTGTTTCCTCAGACTACAACTTAGATGGAATATTTAAGGGAAAAATATTTCCTTTATTCTGCTTTGTTTTATATGCATAAATAAGTTAATGTTACTGTGACTTTAATCTGGGTTATGCCAACCCAGAGTTGGGAATTCTAGGGCAAGTCAAGGTGACAATGATGAATAAAATGATTTGAAAAGACAGCAAGTAAAATAATGATTTTTCTCCACCTTCATCCTTCTTGACTTCCTTTAGTCTCACATTTTTAAATGTTTCAAACCTATCGACAGTGGCTGGCCAGTGTTGGGAAAGCAAAGAGAGAGTTCTTTGAAATGAATTTTAGAGACATGGTATTTTCTTTTCTTTTTTTAATCATGGAAATACTACAAACATTTACTTGATAGGGTCTGAGGAAGGACTTTAATTGAGAGCTTTTTAGTGAACTTCAACTCAAAGTATATATTGATGACAGGCTAATCCATTCTGATCAATGTCAGCATCTAATTCTGTGTTTTCCAACATGATTTTAATTTCAGAAAGAAGAGGCTGTTAATAATAAACTTCCATGAAAAATTAAAGAGACACAGCCTATATACTTGAAACAGATGGAAAACCTAAAATGAGACTCCAAAATTGCACAGTCTCCTTTCATTTTTCTAAAAAGTTATTTATTAAATATTCACATAAGAATTTTTCTTGTGCATCTTAAATTATGAATGAAAAATGTGAACTAGTGGCATTCACTTGCAAATTCAGCCTTATTTCTTACCTTTTAAAAATATTCTTTTTTCTTCTTATGTGGATCTTCTAATTACTCTCTTATTTAACAATGCGGTTCTTACATAAATATTTTAAGATATTCACATAGCATAAAATTTACCCTTTTAAATGTACAACTTGGTGGTATAAATATACTCACAGTTATGCAAACATTACAACTAAATAATTTTAGAACATATTCATCATCACTTCAAAAAGAAGCCCTATATCCATTAGCAGTCACTCTCTAGTCCCCCTTCCCTCTGTTCCGTGAAAAGCATTTATGCTCCATCACTATAGATTTGCCTGTTCTGGACATTTCATATAAATGTTTTATATAAATCATGCAGTATATGGTATTTGTGATTGTCTTCTTTCACTGGGCATAATGTTTTCAATGTTTGTGTGTTGTAGCATGATGTAGTACTTCAGTCCTTTTTATTGTGAAATAATATTCCACTCTGTGGACACACCACTTTTGTTTACCCATTATTCAGTTGATAGACGTTTGGGTTGATTCCACTTTGTGGTTATTATAAACATGATAATCTTATGAATGATCTTATAAATGATCTTGTGAACATTTGTACATAAGATTTTTTGTGTGGATATATATTTTCATTTTTCTTTGGTATATACCTAGGAGTAGAATTGCTGGGTGATACAATAACTCAATGTTTAACTGTTTTCTGCAGCAGCCGCACAATTTTACATTCCTATCAGCAATGTGAAGTGTTTAATTTGTCCACATCTATTGTGAAAATGCTCAATGAATGTAGGTGTGCCAATCTCTTTGAGCTCCTTTTTCAGTTCTTTTGGATGTATAACCAGAGTGGGATTGCTGGATCATATGGTAATTCTATTTTTAACTTTCTGAGCAATCTCTGTAAGGTTTTCCCTAGTGTCTGCATCATTTTATAGTTCCACTGGTAGTGCACGAGGATTTCAATTTCTCTACATACTTCCAACACTTAATTTTTCCAAGTTGTTTTTTGTTTTGTTTTGTTCTTTTTTATAATAGTGCCTAACCTATCCTAGCATATGTGAGGTGAGGATTCATTGTGATTTTGATATGCATTTCCTTGATGATTAATGATGTTAAATCTTTCCATATGTTTATTGGCCATTTGTGTATCTTCTTTGAAGAAATATGTATTCTTTGGAGAAAAATACCTATTTTTAAATTGGATTGGTTTTTTTGCTGTTGTTGTTGAGTTGTGGGAGTTATTTATGTGTTCTGGATATTAACTCCTTCCTAGATATGTAGTTTGCAAATATTTTCTCCCTATTGCATAGGCTGTTTTTTTATTTTGTTGATTGTCTTTTGCACAGAAGTTTTTTATTTCCTTAATTCCAGTGTAATTAACATACAGTGTTATACTAGTTTCAAGTGTACGATGTTGTAAGTCAGTGATTCTATACATTACCCAGTGCTCATCAAGATAAGTGTACTTTTGGGACACCTGGGTGGCTCAGTCGCTTAAGCATCTGCTTTCAGCTCAGGTCATGATCCCAGGGTTCTGGGATTGAGTCCCACATTGGGTTGCTTGCTCACCAGGAAGCCTGCTTCTCCCTCTGCCTGCCACTCCCTCTGTTTGTGCTCTATCTCAAATAAATAAATAAAATCTTTAAAAAAAAAGATAATTGTACTCTTAATACCCGTCATCTATTTCACGCCCCTTCCTATCCACTTCCCCTCTGGTAACCATCAGTTTGTTCTTTATAGTTAAGAGTCTGTTTTTTGGTTTGTCTCTTTTTTTTCTTTGCTCATTCGTTTTGTTTCTTAAATTGCACATACAAGTAAAACCATGTGGTATTTGTCTTTCTCTGACTGACTTATCCATTAGCATTATACTCCCTGGGCCCAAGTACATCATTGCAAATGGCAAGATTTCATTCTTTTTTTTTATGTCTGAGTAATGTTTATTTTGTATATATATCATGTCTTCTTTATCCTTTCATCTATCGATGAACACTTGGGCTGCTTCCATAATTTGGCTGTTGTAAACATAGGTGTGGATATATCTCTTTGAATTATTGTTTTCATTTTCTTTGGGTAAATACCCAGTAGCGAAATTACTGATCATATGATAATTCTATTTTTAATTCCTTAAAGAATCTCCATACTGTTTTCTAGAGTGACTGTACCAGTTTGCATTTCAGCCAACTGTGCAAGAAGGTTCCTTTTTCTGCATATCCTTGCCAACACTTGTTTCTTGTGTTTTTGATTTTAGCCGTCTGACAGGTGTGAGGTGATACTTTATTGTAGTTTTGATTTGCATTTCTCTGATGATGAGTGATGCTGAACATCTTTTTGTGTGTCTCTTGGTCACCTTATGTCTTCTTTGGAGAAATAGCTGTTCATGTCTTCTGTCCATTTCTTAATTGTATTATTTGGGGTTCTGTTGTGTTGAGTTATATAAGTTTGTTACTTATTTTGGGTAGTAACCATTTTTTGTGTATGTTATTTGCAAATATCTTCTCCCATTCACTGGACTTATGTGGTTTTGTTGATCCTTTGCCTCAGGAGACATATCTAGAAAAATGTTGCTACATGTTGCACAGAAGACTTTGAGTTTGATGTAGTCCCACTTGTCTATCATTGTTTTATGTGTGTTTTCAGTGTCATATCTCAAAAACCATTGCCAACTCCAACATCGTGAATATTTTCCCCTATTTTTTACTATAGCTGTTTTATAGTTTTATATTGTACATTCAGGTCTTTATTGATTTTGAGTTCGTTCTTGCATATGATGTAACAGAAGGATCAGCTTTATTTGTTTGTTTATTTATTTATTTATTTATTTATTTTTGCCTATGGATATCCAGTTTTCCTAGCATCAATCACTTATTGCAGAGACTGTCTTTTCCCCATTGTGTAGCACTCTTCTCAGAGATTATTTGACCATATTTCTGGGTTCTCTGTTGTGTTCCGTTGGTCTATATATCTGTCTTTATGCCAGCAGCACACTGTTTTGATTACTTTGGCTTTGTAATAAGTTTTAAAATCAGGAAGCATGAGACTACCAACTTTGTTTTTCTTTTTCATGATAATTTTGGCTGTTTGGGGTCCATAGGAATTTAAGGGTGAATTTTTTTATTTCCATAGCAAATGTTGGGATTTTGATAGGGATTGCATTGAAACTGTAGATCGCTTTGAGTAGTATGGATATTTTAACAATATTCTGTCTTCAGATTCATGGACATTGTGTGTCGTCTTTCCATTTATTTGTATCTTCTTTAATTTCTCTCATCATTGTTTTATAGTTTTTAGGGTATAAATTTTTGCCTTCTTGGTTTATTCCTAAATATTTTATTATTCTTGATACTATTGTAAATGGAATTGTTCCTTTAATTTCCTCTTTGAATTGTTCCTATTAATGTGTTGAAATAACTGATTTGGGGCTGTTGACTTTGTATCCTGCAACCTTACTGAATTTATTAGTTCTAACAGTATTTTTGTGAAATCTTTTGGATTTTCTACATTCAAGATCATGTCATCTGCAAACAGAAAGTTTTACTTCTTCCTTTCCTATTTTGATGCCTTTTTCTGATTTTGGTATCAGGGTAATGTTGGTTTCATAGAATGAGTATAAAAGTATTCCTTCCCTTCTTTTAAAAGTTTTGGAAAAATTTGAGAAAATATATTGGGTAGATTTTCCAGTGAAATAATCTGGTCTTTGGATTGTTTTATTTATTTATTTATTTATTTATTTATTTATTTATTTATTTATTTTTGTAGTAAGGAGGGAGTTTTTGTTTGTTTTTGTTTGTTTTAAAGATTTTATTTATTTATTTGACAGAGAGAGAGATCACAAGTAGGTAGAGAGGCAGGCAGAGAGGGGGAAGCAGGTGCCCTGCTGAGCGGAGAGCCCCTGAGATCATGACCTGAGCCAAAGGCAGAGGCTTAACCCACTGAGACACTCAGGAGCCCCAAGAGGGAGTTTATGATAACTGACTTAATTTCATTACTAGTTATAAGTTTTTTTTTTTTTTTCCTTTATGATTCAGTCCTGGTAGCAGTATGTTTCTAGAAATTTATCCATTTCTTCTAGGTTATCTCATTTATTAGCATATCTGATTATTCTCAGCATCATGTTCATTTATGATCAGTTTATAGTTCTGTTTGAGTATTGGGTTCTGTTTGCTAGTATTTTTTTTTTTTTTTTAAGATTTTATTTATGTATTTGACAGAGAGAAATCACAAGTAAGCAGAGAGGCAGGCAGAGAGAGAGGAGGAAGCAGGCTCCCTGCTGAGCAGAAAGCCCGATATGGGGCTCGAACCCAGGACCTGGGATCATGACCTGAGCCGAAGGCAGCGGCTTAACCCACTGAGCCACCCAGGCGCCCCTGTTTGCTAGTATTTTATTGAAGAATTTACATCTACATTCATAAGGATATTTTTCTGTCATTTTTTCTTGTAATCTCTTTATCTGGTTTTGGCAAAAGGCCAATACTCACCTCAAAAATATTTTTTGGAAAAGTGTATAGAAAATTGATCTTGTTATTATTTTTTAAGGTTTAGTAGTTTTTAACCTCTAAAACCATCTAAACTGGGCTTTGCATGGTGGGAAATTTTTGAGTTAATTAATTTCTTTAACTTATTATTGTTTTTTAAAGATTTTATTTACTGGGCACCTGGGTGGCTCAGTGGGTTAAGCCACTGCCTTCTGCTCAGGTCATGATCCCAGGGTCCTGGGATCAAGCCCCACATCAGGCTCTCTGCTCAGCAGGGTGCCTGCTTTCTTCTCTCTCTCTCTGCCTGCCTCTCTGTCTACTTGTGATCTCTCTCTGTCAAATAAATAAATAAAATCTTTAAATTAAAAAAGGATTTTATTTACTTATTTAAGAGAGGAGAGAGAGCAGGGGGAGGAGCAGAAGGAGAAGGACAAGTGGACTCCTGGCTGAGTGTGAGCCCAACTGGAAACTCAGTCCCAGGACTCTGAGATCATGATCTGAGCCAAAACAAAGAGTCAGATACAGCAGATTGAGCCACGCAGGTACCCCAGTTTCTTTACTTATTATAAGTCTGTTCAGTTTTTCCATTTCTTCTTGAGTCAATTTTAGAAGTTTTTATCTTTCCAAAAATTTTCCCATTTCATCTAAGTTTTGTAATTTGTTAGTATACAGTTGTTTGTACTATGTCCGTATAATATTTTTCTTTTCTATACTCTCTGTAGTTGTGTCTGTTCTTTCATTCCTGGTTTTGGTAATTTGAGTCTTTTCTCTTTTTTCTTCATAATTCTAGCTACAGTTTTGTCTGTTTTGTTGACCTCTTCAGGAATTAATTTTTTGTTTCATTGACTTCATTTTTAGTTTTTTATTTCATTAATGTCTGTTCTAACAATTTCTCCCATTTTTGATGGGTTTTGTTTGTACCTTTTCTAGTTTCTTACAAGGGAGATTATTTGTTTGAGACTCTTTCTTTCTTTCCTTCATTTTATTTATTTGTCAGGGAGAGAGAGAGAGCATGCACAAGCAGGGAGAAGGAGAAGCAGGCACCCTCTTGAGCAAGAAGCCTAACACAGGACTTGATTCCAGGACCCTGGGATCATGACCTGAGCCAAAGGTAGACACTTAACAGACTGAGCCACCCAGGTACCCCAAGATCTTTTCTTTTTTAAGAAAAAACCTCTGTCTTTTGTTTTGTTTTCATTGTAGTGCTTCAGCTTTTTACTAGATTAGTAATGATTCTTGTCTTGGCTGATTTCTGACAAGTCTTGTTTGAGGAGACCAATATATTATTTCCTGAAACACCTGAAGTATTCATATGACCAGAAATTTGGACTATGATGGGACTGGTAACGAGTAGCATCTATAAACCTGGACAAATGATGTCCTGTTTTTGGTCTTGTACTCTCTAGGGTACCACATATCACAAACACATAAAACATAAATTTATTTAAAACTAAATGGATGACTATTTTTAGTTAACACACATTTCTCTACCACAGTACAATCTATTACCCTGACCATCTATTGTTTTAACAAATAGTGTTCAGATTCCAGGAAAACACTTCTATTTCTCTTGCCTTGAAATGAATGGCAACTATATATAAATGCTATGAAAGAAAGTTTGTGGGTTGTGCATCTGTTTGGGAGAGAAAGACTGAAACTTCTTCAGAATGTGGGGGAAGATTTGAATGGTAGAAGAGCAAAAGTAGGAGAAAGACTAATTCGTCTAATCCTTCCTCTCTGATACCATGAATCAGATTCTTGTTTTTTAGTGGTGCCAAGCATCTGTGTTCTTGCTTCTCTTGATATAATTATTTGTGGTTCCAGAAGCACTCAGAAATTCACCCATAATTTTTAATATTGCATATAGAAACAAGAACATTTATCTATAATCAAAACAATTTAAATCACTAGAGGCCTAATATACGTGACTACTTTGTCAAGCTAACTTTGGACAGTTTTTCTTCATTATCTCTATTCAAGGGCATGGTGCTATCATGTATTGGTCCCATGGGTACAGATATTGTGCAAGGGGAAGAAGGATTGTGTCATCCAAGTTATCATCTTTTGGTCAATCAACTCTAGTGCTAACTCTATGTGTCTGAGAGGTTTTAGCAAATTTATGGTTTGGTCATTAAGTTTAATGTTCCATTAATGTGTATTGGGCACCTGTAATGTAACAATTACGATGCTAGTCAGTGAGGGCATAAAGAAGAATAAGCCACTCCTGATGTTCTCAAAGAGCTTTTGGTCAAAGCTACTAATGATGACTACGATACTTAATAAAAATAACAGTTCAAACTATGATTATTTGTGCACTTAAGAAGAGAAATGAATGGAAATCTGAAATTTAAAGAGGGTAAATAACTTTCCTCAGATTGAATAAAAGTTAAAATAGCAATATAAATAAACACCCATGATTCTTTTAAGAATGATTCTAGAAGGTGATGTCAAATTGATTTGGAAAAATGAAAAAAAAAGAGCATTTACAGAAATTGGAAAGCAAAGCTCCTCCATATTCTCTCTACCTTCTAAAGTTCTTCATTTTTATGCACCCTGTTTTCTTGAAAACTTAACTCTGAGAAATCAGCATATACAGTAGCATCAGTACGTTGTCTTTCATATACCATATGAGCAGGAATTATTCTCAATGGCAGGGTCAACTAAACTCTTAGGTCCAGAGCCTTCAGACACATAATTTCTAGATTATCCTCATTTACACTAAGGTACTTAGAGCTGGAATGCTTATTTACATCCTGGACTTGCCTCTACCTTAGTGAATAATCTTGGAACAGTTATAGAAGCTCTGTACTTCAGTTCTTTTCATCTGTAAAATGCGAATAAAACCCCTCATTGGATAATTATGAAGATTAAAAGAAATAATAAATGTGAGGGGCTCAGAACCATTGCTTGCACTGAATAATTTCCTATAAATGTTAACTCTTACTAAGATTATTTAGACTTTGATGTATTTGTCTTCTCAGAATGTCATAAAGTAGTAGAAAAAGAAAGAATTATATCCAATGAAAAAGGCATCAGCTATATGGGAGAGGTATTCTGGGTCAGGGGAAGGAAAGCAAGGGAAAAGTGGTCACCATGCTTTTGTTTTAGTGGGTGTGGCAGCTCTGTTGAAATAGAAGTAAAGCCCAAGTGGTTAGCAGAGATTTTCTCTTACATCCAGATAACTTAAATGTCAGTCATGGTATTTTTGATGTTTTTAATATTTCCACATCTTATGGTTTCCATAAATATGTTTTAGGGAGAGAGGCTACTTTAGGGTTTTTATCAAGATTTTGAACCAGAAGTCACAGGGCAGTTTATATATAAACTAAAACCTAGGTGAAAACTATTGAATAACACAAAAAGACTTCTCATAAGGATTAACCAGTCCTTTTCTCTACGTCCCACCCCATCTGCTCAGATTCATTAGATAATACCATATTTGAAGAAAGTAAAGATGATGAAGTAATCAACTGACAACATCAAATGACAAAGATCATTTTTAGATAATAATCTAAATGCATCTTTATGACCTAAAAATGCATCTATGCAAACTATAAATGTTTGCTTGCTAGTGATGGCAAGCCTTGAGACTTTCAATTTTATAAGAACTGAAATTCTCTCTTTCTTAGTGACTGCCATGTCTCCCTGGGCCTAGCACAGTGCTGACATGCAGTGACTGCTCAGTTAATTGGTCTTGTATGAATGTGGGACTTCCAGGATAAAAAAATCTGGCAACAGTAGGATAATTAATAGGAATAGTGAAGGTGGCAAATGTGTATCAGGCTTGACTAGTAAACCTCACACAATAAACTGACAAAAATGTAAGAGCAATGTACAATGCATTTCATATTTAAGATAAATTGAAAATGCTGAGATTGGGCAAATTAGATAGAATAATAATGTTGGGAAATTTCAAGTATCCACCCAATAGGCTAAGCCGGGATGGAATCCTAAGTTGAAGCAAGGTATGTGGATGAGTTCTGTCTACTTCCTGGAACAGGCCATCTTAAAATTCACACAGATATCTCTGTATTGGCTTGATTCTTTGTTGGAGACAAAAATTTGTACCTTATTTACCTGTAAATAAATAAGGAAGAGTACCAAGAAGCACCAAAATGTAACACAGTGATTATGTGGGAAAAGGAAAATAAGCAAAAAGACATTTATTGTAAAACTGAAATTTAGAGATTGGAAATAGACAAAATAAGAAGTTAAGGAAACTATAAAAGGAAAAAAAATTGAAAGCAAATAAATCACACTAAGCCTGAAAGTCAGATTTTCAAAAAGGAGTCTTGAAATGAGGAAAATGACCTTTACAGAAAGGGGAAGATCAGTTAAGAGTTAAAGACAGGGTAGCTCAGAATTGTGGAAGGTCAAGGACATGGTAAACATTATACAGATCAAAAAATAATTCAAGGAAAACCTGCAAGAGTCTCTAATATGAATAATAATTACTCTAAGTGTATTGAAGGCAGAACACTGGAGAAAAAAATTTGGCAATGATAATTTAAAGGGTATACTCAGAACACAAGAGAGAGAGCAAGGAGAATAATTGAATTCTTCACTTGGGAGTCTTCTAAGGAAACATTAAAGGAATTTCTACTCCCAAATTATCTCTTAACAAAGATGGATCAAAGATACTAGTCAAATACCAGTAAATGCTAGGCTCTATATACAATTGCAAAACGAGATGAATATGAATAACTCGGACTGATACCATCCATCCCAGTTTTTGACAAGAAAATGCCTCTGCTCTACCTCCTCTTACCCTCACTGTGTAGCATGATAGCTGTTTCCAAGTGTCTTCCCCAGGCCAGGTGAGAGGAACATAAAGGCAGCTGACCAACAGCTTCAGCACCTCAGTGCAGTGCAGGTTCTGACTTCCTCTTGGTTGTGTGTTGTGTTCCTATTTCCTCCTTGCCTTCCAACCTCCCGTTTGTGGACTGTCTCCCCCTGTGCATAGCCACTGGTCTTTTGGACTATGGAATCTCTCTTACTCTGCTTTATGTAAGTGTATGCACTTGAGACCTCAGTGTATGCCTACGACTTTGTTTACCCAGGTCCTCTTGCATGGTGAGGGTTGTTTTCTCTTCCTCTGTTCTCTGGTCTCAATATCTCTCAGATCCCCTAGGCCCTCTGCTGCTAATGACCTGTCAAGAGAGTTTTAAAGGAACTCAGGGGTGAAATTATGGAGTCATTGGCATAAATATGCAAGCTGCCATAAGCGGGTCACTCTGCTGTGTGATTGCCAAGGAAACTTCCAACCATGAGTGAGAAGGGTTCCCTGGAGACCAGAGAGTTACAGACCAGTGAATCTCATTCTTTGTTGGGCAGACTGGTAGGATTTGTAACAAAGGATTATTCCATTAATCACTGAAGCCAGCACTTTTGAGACTTATAATGGCAGAGTAAATTGAACAGATGCAACCTGGGAGTTGCAAGTATACCCTGGGCATAAATCGAAGAAATTTGCTGCAAGAACAAAATGTGCTTTAATTTTTGTATTTTTATCTGATGTGTTCATGTGAACCTTGCCTTCTACTCCATAATAATATTTGCTTTAGGTGACAAATATTGCTTTAGACTCTAGTTTTGGGGGGGGGGAGGATGTAGCATGAGCTATTAGCTCCTTCCCTAAAATGAACCATACAGAGCTCAGAAAGTAGCTCAAATCTGAGAAATGAACATAAAAATAAGAAACCTTGAGTTGGTATATGTAGAGAAGGGATGGGGTTTTCAGTAGCCTGGAGTAGAGGTCAGCCATACACATTGGTAAGAGATGGACTAGGTGGTTTTTTAAATTCTGCTCTTGCTTTTCTTCCATACTGAGTTGAGAAATCATTGCTGATTCCATCATCTTAGCAACTGCTTAGGCCACGTTGTGTTGGAAGGTAAATCAGCTACTGGGGTAGGTAGCTAATGACCAGTGGCATGGCAGACTGGTTGCTTTCAGGCATATACTCTTGCATCCCATTCTCTTCCAAACTCTCAGGGCCAATAGATAATTACTGAAGAGGCTGTTCCCTTCCAGTGCTGCTTTTTTCTAGTAGTTAAAAAAAAAAATGAATACCTTATTAGTAAAAGTGGCAGCAAATGGAAGCAGTAAATACTACTTATGATGTAATCTTCCCTAGGGCTCCTCCCTTCACTTCTTTTTTGGCTCATTAAGAAGGATATAGACTAGGGATTAGGTAGTGGCCCTTCTCTTTTATACATTACCTGATACAGTAGCCGATATACTCAGGGGAATGTGAGCCCACTGGTCAAAATAACTGGGCATTTGAGAAGGTAAGCTGCAAAAAAAGAAGACAACAGACTATATGATATGGAGAATTACTGGAACTGATAAATTAAGAATGAATTAAGAATTTACAATAAGCAAAATAAGATGCTTGATGAGCTGTAAAAGAATAAGAAGCAGGACAACTCACACAAAGAAGCAGAAATATCAGGTCTAAAAAAAAAAAAAACAGTAGCAGAAATCAAGAACAAAACAGTTGAGACAAAAAACAGGTTGGATATAGCTGAAAAAGAATGGGAAAGCCAGAAGTTTGGATTGAGGAAATCTCTTAGTGGATGGCAGACAAGAATGAAGACATAGAAAAATTAATAGAAAAGTTAGAGCAGAAATAGTAGATAAGGATAATAAGTCCCAGGAAGAGACAAAAAATATGTTTTGAAATTCTGACTATTTGACAACATTTTTGCTCCAAATCTTATAGTAAAGTTGATGTCTCAGAAACATGTACTACATTTATCCTACAGATTCATATAATGCCTTTACTATGGAAACACCAGGGGAAAAGATTTATTAATTCCTGTCTATGTGTGTCTGTATATAAATTGATAAGGGAGGTTGGAAGTGATATGCTAGGTGCCATAATATGTAAATGAACACTTGAACAAGGAGGAACCAGAAAATATGCTTCATTTGACTTAAAATTTTCATAAGAGACTTACACAAAATATGCCTTTGTGCACATGCACACACACACATGCACACACAGAAGTTATCACTTTGATGACCGTGGAGTTGCTAATATTTGGGAGGTTCATAGGAGAAGAAATGAGGAAGTCAACATACCAAAATGTAAGAAAAAATCTATATCTTTGGTTCTAGAATTGTTAAAAACATTTGCAGGTATTTCATATGATTTACCCTCATGAATGTTTTTAATAAATTTCTTAGGAGTTTTCAACAGAACCTCCAGATTTGCTAATACATTGAGGACTTTCTAATACTAAAATTCCTAAAGGATGTGCCTAGGAGTTGGGCAGATTGGTAGTCATGTAACTTAACTTCTTGGTCATGTTAGACAAATCTCAGACCAAAGCATTCATCAAAGTTAACATAATATATTTTTTCCTAATTTTTATGAACTGAGTTATCCTAGAAAATCCGGGAAGCTTGAGGAAGGTGGTAAGTGTAACAGAGAACCTGTGACATAAGGAAAGACAAACAAAATGTATTTTTATAATATGAAAAACCTAGGGCTAAAATAGACTATTTTTTAAAAGTTCATTCATTAGGTTAATAAATCCATGAAAAGTTTATATGGATGTGTTTACTAGATTTCAAAATACCAAACTTAGAGGCATTCTCTGAGATATCAAATGAGATAAATTTATACACAAATTATGCTGTAGTTAATTTTATGTGTCAAAGTGGCTAGGCTGTGGTGCCCTATTGTTTGGTCAAACACTAGTCTAAATATTGCTGTGAAGGTAGATATGATTGACATTTACCATCAGTTGATTTTAAATAAAGTACCATCAGTGAGGTGAGTGGACCTCATCCAATCACTTGATTGAAGGCTTGAAGAGCAAAATTTGAGCTTTCCCTGAGAAGAAGGTTAACATACAAATCCTGCCTGTATCTCCAGCTTCTTGGCCTGTCCTACAAATTGTAGACTTGTCAGCCTCCACAATTGTGTGAGCTGGTTCTTTAAAAAAAAAAAAAAAGTCTCCCTTTTTATATATGTGTCCTATTGGTACTATTTGTTTGGAGACCCCTGACTGATAACAGCTTGCACGGTCAGGGAATCTCTTGGTAAAGAGGAACTACTCAAATTCTTTTTTTTTTTTTTTTTAAAGATTTTATTTATTTATTTATTTAAGAGAGAGAGCGCATGTACCATGTGTGTGCAAGGGGGAGGGACAGAGAGGGGAGGAGAGGGACAAGCAGACTCTGCCCTGTGCATGATGAGGGCTCAATCTTGGGACCCTGAGATCATAACCCAAGATGAAGCCAAAAGTTGGATGCTTAACTGACTGAGCCACCCAGGTGTCCCTACAAAACTCAATTTCTATAAATCTGATTTATAGGTGAAAAACTTAGATCAATTTAAGTCAGATCACTTTCACCTTCTAAATATCTTCCAAACACAGCCAGTTTCATTGTTTCCATGTCAAACTAATCCACACTACTTTTCTCCAAAATGAATAAGTGAAATAGCTTCATAACTAGTTTATTGGCTTCCACTCTTCATCATTATGCCTCTCCCCTTTTGTCAAATGATCCATGATAAATTGCAATGCTATCCAATACCAATCATTTACTACCCATTCCTTTGAAGAGTGTGTGTTGTCTGGCTCTTTCTGTTTTTCCACGTTCATCTCACTTTAGGCTCCTTTTTTCCCCCACTGTACTCTGTTTGGTTCTAGCCACACAGATCTCATCTAGTCTTTTATCCTTGTGATATTTTGCCCCACCAGAAAGCCTTTACAATATTGTAAAGGTAAAGTACTTTTCCGTGTCTTTTGTGTCTGGGAAAACTTTCACTCATTCTTTAGAGAGGCTCTATTGTCACTTCTTCAGAGGAGCTCTCCCTGACCTTGACCAGGTCTAATCCCATTATTAATAGTTTTCATTATTAATGGTTAATCACTCAATTTTATGTTTGATTATGGTATAATATGATTGTAAGCCTCACAAAGACAGGATCATGACTTTTTTTTTTTCAACTTTCATTCCCAGAGTATGGGACAAAGCCTGGCAAATAACTGCTCAGTTAATATTTGATGAATAAAATGTTTTATGGAATTAGGTATCATCCATTTAGAATGGTAGAAACTAGAGATATTTGGGGTTATATCTTAAACACCTCAGTTTGGCAAAATATATTCTGCTGAAATTTATAAGTCAATATTTAAATTAAGTAGATCAAGAGGAAAATACATCCTTTGATTCCATTTTATGTAATAAATTATAAATGTAAGTGTCAAGCATATGATGTCCTGAATCTAGGTAAGCTTTAACTTGATTTTTGCTGTGAAAAGGTTATGTGGTTTTAGATTATGCTCAGCAGAATACATTCATATTCTGTTATGAAGTCTTTCTTGGCAATCAGTAGAGAAAGGAAGAAACAACTTAAATCAATAAGAGAGCTGCTGATTCACAAAACGTAAGAGTTTAATGGAAACTTTGGCCAGCACATTAAGTGTTATTAAGTGCATGGTAGTGGCATGCTTTGTGGATTAGCTGAGTTGGTTAGATTGAAAGATACAATGGGGGAAAATACAAGTCAAGCAGGAGCAGATGCATACAAGAAGCTGAAAGTTTCTGTTGTTCTTCAGGTGGCTCAATAATTTTTAAGGAATGAATGATAGCAAATATAAAATAATATCCTATTGTCATAGACAAGGTTTATCAAATGTCTGCTAGTAAATTGGATTTATTTGGCTATATGTATAATTAATTTAATAATATGACATTAAATTATAAAGGTACTATAAAGATCTTTAAGCTCATCTTCACACTTCCTCTAAGGGGGAGGTATCTCATCACCTAAAGGGAGCGTTTGCAGTGATTAGTGAGTTTACTGCTTCCGTAGAGAAAATGTCTGATTTCAGATAGCTCTGATCTTAGAAAATAATCTCTCTTCTTAAGCCTTAACCTACATGTCTGTAATTTTCATCCTTCGGCCTAATTTTGGATCTGCATTGGGTAAATTTACCATCTTTCCCCAATGTCTTCACCTCTTAAATGAGAGTTGCAATGCAGCCTTAGTCCTTAGTCTAAACAGTCTCAGGTCATTAACCATTACAAACTTCCTTGATAATTCTCCTTTCCCCTATAGTCTTCTACTTTGTGAAGTTTCTTCCTTAAATATGCTAATAAGAACTGAATGTAAGACTTGTATTTACCCTGGCAAGGACAAAACACAAATGCAGTTGGACTAGTCAGCTGATCTGGAGATTGCACTCCTGTTAAAATTATATTTATATGATTATACAATATATTAAAAATAATATGTAATAAAAATAACCATGGCATTAACACACACACACACACACACACACACACATATTTTTGGCCAAAGTTGAATAAGCTGAATTTGCATCCAATTGAGATCCCAGGCCTTTACCCATGATTTGCCATTGGACTCTTTTTCTTTCCCTGTGCTTATAAAATTGACTTTTTAAAGTTTTTATGCAGAGCTATTCATCTATTCACATAAAAAAATCTCATCAATTGCAACTCATTTTTTCTAGAAATTATGATATCTTTACATCTTCATTTAAAGTTGTGTAGTTTATTGATGACTCCTAGATTTGTGCATGTGAAGATTGATAAGTATGTCATTTGTGTCTTAACCCAAGATTATGACAAAATGCTGATTAGGACAGAGCAAAAGTTGGAGAACAAATTCTTCCCTTTGGTCTATAATTATCATTTATCCACATTCTGTGTGTAACTGTTCAGGTAGTTGGGAATCAATGTAACTGTACCAGCTTTCAGGTCATATTTCTCCAAGAATGCTAAGAAGAACTTTTTCAAACTCTATTGACATTTAGTAATAAAGATTCTTTTATTTTTTTTTTAAGATTTATTTATTTATTTGAGAGATTGGGGGTAGGGGCAGAAGAGAGGAAGTGAGGGTCTCAAGCAGACTCTATGCTGAGTGCAGAGAGGTATCTCACGACCTGGAGATCACAACCTGAGCCAAAACCAAGAGTTGGACGCTTAACTGACTGTGACACCCAGGCACCCCAATAAAGTTTCTTTTAAAAAGTTATTATTGAAGTACAGAAATCCCTGTGCACCTATAGCTGGATTATTCCAGAAGGAGTTCAGACAGGATTTGGTCTTTTTCTCTCTCTTAGATATGCTTTCTCTAGCTTGCCCTAACTCTGATACAGGTTGTCTTCAACAGATGTGGGGTTATACATACAAACCTCCAAGAGTGATCTATACATACCAGATAATTCAGTAGCCAGAATTTTCAGCTTCTCACCTAGTCTGTGCTCATTCCTGAACCAATCACTGTTGCCAGAGGGATGTAACTCTCTCCTACGTGTTAAGGTCATATAAAATAATTATTCCTATAACGAAAGCCAGAGATATAGCACCTTATCTGGTAACTGTATGAAATCAAATATGTTTTTGCTTATTATATCCAATCAAAACAATTTTGTTTTCAAGTAATAATCATAAGTTATATTTTTGTCATTAATTTTCCCTTTCCCTTTTTCTTTTTTTGGGGGAAACTTTTATCATGGAAAATTTCAAACATATACAAAAATAGGTAGAATAGTATAATGAAACCCATGTACCATCACCCAGACTTAATAATTATCAACTATAGTTAATCTCACCAGTTTACTCCCTCAATATTATTTTTTTAAAGATTTTATTTATTTATTTGACAGAAAGAGAGATCACAAGTAGACAGAAAGGCGGGCAGAGAGAGAGGGGGAAGCAGGCTCCCGCCGAGCAAAGAGCCCGATGCAGGGCTCGATCCCGGGACCCTGAGATCATGACCTGAGCCGAAGGCAGAGGCTTAACCCACTGAGCCACCCGGGAACCCCCCTTAATATTATTTTGAAGTTAATCTCAAACATCCTATAATTAATTTGTAAATATACTAGTGAGTATCTCTAAACCATAAGGACTCTTAAAGAAACCATAAAATTAACTCAACTAAAAAAAAAAAAAACTTTTCAATAATTTCTCAATATCAGCATTTATCTATTAGTCAATTTCCAGTTCTCTAAAAAATGTTCTAATTTGTTAGAATCATATTTACATATATGTGTGTGTAATTTTGTTTGTTTGTTTGTTTTTTAGAATCCAAATAAGACTCAAATGCTATGACTGAATGATGACTTTTAAATCTGTCTCTAGGCTTCCTTCTTTCTAAGTTTTCTTTCATTTCTTCCTCCTCTTTTTTCACTCTACTCTCTTATGTATATAATATATTTATTTGGCTTTTTGCTTAAGTTTTTAAATTCTTTTTAAAAAAGATTTATTTACTTTAGAGAGAGAGAGAGAGAGAGGGCGAGCAGGAGGGACAGAGGAAAAGGGAGGGAGACTCTCAAGCAGAATCCATACTGAATGTGGAGCCTGATGTGAGGCTCAGACTTAGGACCCTGAGATCATGACCTGAGCTGAAAAGAAGAGTTCGATGCTTAACCAACTGCACCACCCTGGTGCCCCAAGTTTGTAATTTCTATGTTGAAGAAACTGGGTCATTTTTCTGGAGCATTCCCTGCCCTCTAGATTTTGCTAATTGTATCCTCTTGGTGGAATTAACTATTTCTTATTCCCTAAAAATTGGTGATTTGACCAAGGGGCTTGATCAGATTGAGTGTCAGTAGTAATCGGCATGACTATTTTATTACCAATGTTGTCTTCTTCCAATAGGAGGCACATAATGCCTGGTTGTTAGTCCCTGATATTCACTGTCTAGATCAATAATTGACCCATTTAGGTAGAATGATAGTTATTTTTATGATTCATTCTTCATTTACTACCTAAAGTATTTCTACAAAAACACATCCATTTATCTTGACTTGGTTATCCTGTGGTATAATTGTATAGAAAAGTTAACATGATACCTGATTATTTTCTTTTATTCTCCAGTTTTCAAATAATGAACTGATTCATTAGCACAGTGACCAATTAGTTTTGTAAAACTTTTTTTTTTTACTACTATTTGAACTAATAGTTTGAAATATATTTGGTATGTTCCAGTTTGTTTCAGTTTTTATTTTAATTGATGCTCAAATTTCCCCATTTTTGATAATGGGAGCCTTTTCAAATTGGCTCTTGGGTTATTCTGGCCCCCACTTAACAGTCTTTGATATTTTTTTCTGGCATGTCAAAATGTTCCAGACTCATACAGAAATGAATCAACCCATTCTCCAGGGAGTCCTGGTTCCTTTAAGTGTGAAATGGTATATAAAGATTACACTGTGAACAAGAAGAGTGCCTATTACTACTGGTTTGGATGTTGTTTCAAGTATTTTCAGTGAAGGGAACTAGAATGTATTTTTTAAAGATAAAATGTATCATGAGTTTATTTTGGTACTTCCATGAGTTTCAAAGTAAGGATAACAAGACTTTAACTTGAATTCTTTCATCTATATTACCTTTATCCCATAGCAGAAATTATAGTTCTCAGTGATGATGCTGGAAATGATGGGATGTCCAACAATTACTCACTTACAGCATTTCCCTAATGCACAGATGCAATTATCAATTATACTACTACAAATAATACAGATTAGTTAGAATAGTTTTAGACCCTATTTGCACTTTTGCCCCCACTCTAGGATATATTCTATTAGCCATGTAAACTTGAACTAGTGTTTTAAAGTATCTTGGAATAGTTCATCCAACTGAATACATATTTAGGTTCATTTATTTCATGTTTAATTGAAGGTATTGGTTTATAATTTTGATATTATTAATATTCTTTGGGGAAGTATTGACACAGTACCAAAGTCAAGTTTTAAAAAGGTATACTTAAGAGAATTCAAGCTTTTTTCCCCCATTCCCTTCATTCTATTCTATCTCTTTTCCTATATAACTACTAAAAACAGTAATGGTCTATTCTTCCATTATTTGTTTTTTAATTTCTCTTCAGTGTGCTTTTTGGTGTTCAGGAAGTTTGCATTTTTGTACTCATGGTTACTTTTATACTAATACCTTTATATAATATTTTAAGTTCCTTTAAAAATTTTTAATTTTATTTAGTTATTTTCTGTTGGTTCCCTCCTATTAGCAATATTGGAGTAACTGTAACCACTTCTTCCCACCTATTCTTTCAAAACAAGCATTTGATCTAAAAGTGTATTATTTTGTACTAGGTTGAAGCTATAAGGCAATAAAGAAATCTATTCTGCTTTTGTATTTTCTCCCCCTTATCTCTCCAGTTTTGATTGTTGTACTTTACCTCCATTATCAGAACACAAAACTATTATATACTTTATTTTTTCCCCTTATAACTATTGTGTAGTTTTAATTCTACAAGCTATGTATTTACCTGGAGAATTGTTCTATAGTTTCACAATTGTTGAATTATAGTGTTTACCATAGTGTCTGCATCTCTCCATCTCTCAGAATCTGATTTTTGTTTTACATAATGTCCAGGATTTATAATTATACTTAGCAAGTGGAAAACGGGAAAGCATGTCTTCTTCTTTTTCCCAGAAGTCAGATATTTAGGCCTTCAAAAAAATTTTTATGCTCTTTTTTATTTTAAAAAACCTCAGTCTTACATTAATTTTCAAGTAGAGTATACAGAATTCTTTTATTTATTTATTTATTTATTTACTTGAACTGTTTGATGACAAGAGGCTCTGTTATCCTCAGATACTTTAGTGTTCATTTTTATAGTAAGGACACTGATGCATGAATTCTGAGACTCAACTCAGATTTCAGTGCTTATTCCAATTAATGTTCTTTATAATAATAAGTTTCTGGGTCAAAAACCACATGTTGTATCTAGTTGTTACAGCTCTTTAGTTCAGCTCAATCTTGAAAGTTTTCTCAGACTTGCATTGCTTTTTATATAAATTAACAATTGTTGTGATCACAGAGATTATTACATTATTTTATAGGATGACCCTCAATTTGGGTTCTTCTGATGCTAATTCATGATTAGGTTCAGGTGTGTATTTTGGGTAAAAATATTACAAAAGTGACTTTGACTTCTCTTTCCCTCCATTAGGTGACCCATGATTTAAATTTATCACATAACTAACTGATGGTGTTTTCTTTGATTGCTTGATAAGGTTGATCTTTGCCAGGCTTTTCCACTGTAAATTACTCTTTTCTCTTTGTAATTAATAAATATTTGGGGGAGGGATATACTTTGAAACTATATAAATACCCTGATCCTCATTAAACTTTCAACATATTCCTTATTTTTAGTAGTATAGATTCATGGATTCCTGTTTTGTGTAATGGGTTGTAGTTTGTTAATCTCATTGTTTATATTGATGTCCTAATTATCTGCTTTGATTATTGAGAGCTCCTTCAAATTGGCTTTAACATGTTCTCATCTTAATTTAAACATTTTATTACTTTCTAGTGCAATGAGGTATTCTTGGCTTATTTTGTACTCTCCTTACTCCAACCTTGGAATTAACCATTTCTCCAAGGATCCTTGCTTTCTTTTAGTGGAGAATGGTATTTAGCAACCAAGATCTGAGTGCTAAGTGTGCTCATTACTTTTGGAATATCACTATCTCTAGCCTGTCTTGGTGAACAGAACTAGGTAATATGTGTATACACATGTGCATATTTACATATATATTTGTTCCTATAACTATCTATATCAAAAACCATAGACTCTTACCAGTGCCTCCAATTCCATCCCAGTACCATAAGATGCACTTTTCCTCCCTGAAGTATTTGTTAACTCTCTGACACTGAGAAATCAGACAGCCCTTATTCTTAATATATTTATTTATTTTGTCATTTTATACATATGTAACCAATACCTCATTATTGCTGCTTCCTCTTCTACCTAATGTGGGCTATTGTTATCTGTCCCTACTTCACATGGGGCTGTGAGGAAGCCCTCTTTTTTCTGCCTGTGTTTGAATTCCCCATGCTAAGCCATTTGCCAAACCCTTCACATATACCTTACTCAGGCTCTAAAACCAATACACTCAGGCTCTAAAACCCCATGCTGGGTTTCTCCTTTCCCTCCCTATGGATGTCATTTTCACTGTCCTAAGGCTATGACATCTCAATCTAGACCACTGCTTTTTCCTCTTCTTACCACTGTGCAGATGTCTACCTGGCTAGGTTCTACCTAATGCCTTTTGGAGTGAGTTGTTCAGGTAGGGAAGAGAAGTTAAAGGAAGAAAAGGAGAAAGTGGAAAAACTGACCGGTCATTTTTAAAAGAAGTGCTTTTTATATTGCTGTCATGCAAATCCTCCTTATTGACATTTGGCATATGCCAGTTTAATGTGGAATACAACCTGTGGATTTTCTGCACATCATTTTGTTAGATATGATGCATTGAATTTTATATGATGCATTGAATTTTGGAGCTGTAAATATAATTTCCTGTAAAAACATCAGCTGAAAAACATTACACTGATGTGTGTGTGTGTGTGTATAATTTTTTAAATAAAGCTTGAGTATTAAAAACCAATGGTCTTCTACTAGACAAGTATTAACTAGGGAGATATTCTACCATTTCCTGATTAGCAAATATAATCAAACAGAATAGTAATACTCCTTGACGAAGTGGAACCTTATTCCAAATATATTAGGATGGGTCGATATTAGGAAATCTATTTATTAATCATCATGTTAATAAATCTTAAGAGAAAACTTGTATCATCTTAGAGGATGGAAAGACATTTGATAAAATCTGTTCTTGACAGAAATCAACTTTTAAAATAGAAATACATATATCTCAAACAAAAACCAGCAAGATGGTTATTGGTGAAATACTAAAAACATTTCTAATAAACTGAGAATACGGCAAGGATGCCCATCAACTCCAATTATTAAGCTTTTTCCTTAGGTGATACAAATGCAACTAGACAAGAAAAGGAAGCAGAGTATATTACATTATAAGATGTAATTATTTACAGTTGTTTTAATTGTCTTCTTGAAAATCCAAAATAATTAACAAAAAAGACTATAAATAAAAAATAATTCAATAAGGTGTCATAAATTAATATACCAAAATATGTTGCCTTTCTATAGATAAACAAAGTCAGTAAGAAAAATAAAAAAGACCCTGTTTATAAAAGCAACAACAAAAATAAAATTATAGGAGTAAATTTAACAATAAATGTCTGAGAAGAAAAATATATAACACATTACTGATATTTGCAAAAAATAATTCAAATATATGAGAAAACCTATCTTTTTTTTGCATGGGAATACTCAGTCTCATAAAAATATCATTTTTCTCCTAAATTAACATATAATATATAAAATAATAATCCCCCCAATATCAACAAGTTATATTTTAAGACCTAACCAAGGTGATTCTGAAACTCATGGGAAAAATAAGAAAAAAATATATTCAAGAAAGACATGAAAAAGATGAGTCACAGAGGAGCAATTTTGCAATTACTATAATTAACACAAGATGGTACTAATGTATGAACAGATTGATCAATGGAATAGAAAAGGGGCTCCAAAAGTAGATTCAAATATTAAAGAAATTTAGTGTATATTAGAGATAAATTTAATTTAAGAGTGGAGAAAGCATAAATTAATCAGTAACTGTCTGGGGATAACTGAGTAACCTTATAGACAAACATCATTTTCTGCTTCTTACATCTAAATAAGTTCCAGTTCAATCAAATACTAAAATATAGAAAATGAAATCATGAAATCTATAGAAGAAAATTTAAAGGAGTCATATTTTTACTACTGAACTAGAGAAAGCTTTCTTAAACTAAAATTTAAAAAAAAATGATAAACCAGATTTCATAAACATTTAAAAAACCATCCCAACAAAACCAAAAGCTTAAATAAAGTCAAAAGACAACTGATTACCTAAGATATTTCCCATGCATATGAGGTACAAAATGTGGATTTTTAGAATATGTTAAGAAGGCCACAGATACTTAGAGAATGATCAGTAGTGAAATTCTATACCAGCTGTAAAGATTAGGCACAATTCCAAGGAAGCCATTCATATAGAAGTGCATCTTAACACACCTGTTCATGGCAGCCCTGATCAACAGTTCCGTGGCAAAATGGTTAAAAGATATAAAAAAATGATACACAAGGAATAACTGTCTTGGCTCTTAAACATATGGAAAGAAGTTTAAGGTTATTCATTACAGAGAAATGAAAATTGAATCCATAATGGGTTACTGTCTCTTTTGACTTATTTTCTTGGCAAAATCACACATGAAAAAAATTGGTGTAGTGAAGTAGTTATTCTCATGATATTGAAGAAATGTAAATTGGCTCAACTTCTGTGAGACCAATTTGACAAATATTTGTTAAAAAGTAAAATGTAAATATCCTTTGATTCAACAATTCTACTTCTAGGCATTTATTCCACAAATACACTTACTTATGTTCCAATGACACCCATCCAAAACATGGATTACAACATTCTGTAATAGCACAACTTAAATGTCTGTCATCAGGGAGGGATCAAGAAATTAATGGCAATACTATGCCCATTAAAAGAAATACTATTTTGGCACTATAATGGATGAGGCAGCTCTGTATATATTAATATTAAATATCTATCTATCTATCTATCATCTATCAATTCTTATCTACATCTTATTTCCTATCTATATCCTATTTCCTATCTATATCCTATTTCCTGCCTCTATGTAGGTGGGAGAAAAAAAAAGATTTAGAATAGGGAAGTCATCATTCCTGTGTGTTTCTATATTTGTATTCCACATGCTTGCCTATGCATTGAATATCTTTAGCAGGGTGTACTAAAAAGTGGAAAGAAACATCAGTTGCCTCTAGAAAAGCTAACTTAATGGCTGAGACAGCAGTAGGAGGGACACATATTTATCTCCTGATATACAGTTTTGTTCCTTTTGCATTTTTTCCCATGCACATATAATATCTATTTTAATTAATTAAATAAAAATATAAACAAAGCTTCACTTGTGCTGTCTCTATTTCAGTTGCGTAATTTTGACATAAAGATATAGACTGAGTAGCTGCTGAGTGACAGCTGGGAATCAGTATGTGTGTTTACTAAGAATTATCATGTAAATGCAACAAGAGAGTCTAGAAAAATCTATCTAAACCCAAATGTGACACCTTGTACACAATAAAGAATATCTTGTAAAATATTTTCAGTGTCTATTAGAAATTAACATGTAGTGATAGCTCTTTCTAAATGAAATGAGAGTGAAGCAACAAAATTGATTAGCGAAGAAATTTAAACAAAGACAACCAAATGTGCCCTAAAGCATAACTACCTGTGGGAGTCCCAAGAATTAGACGGAGATGCGCTGCTAACCCTGTTTCCTCCTGTGTGCATTCAGAACATCTATTAATGAATGTATTTTCCATTTTATTATGTTATAGTTTGTTTATACTGGAATTTATTTTTGTGGATTGAACCTCTGCTCCACCACTTACAACAGGTGTGAACTTAGAGAGTTTTCTCAACCTCATTAAGCTTCGGTTTCTCCATATATAAAATGGTGATAATAACTGTACCTAACTGTGGAGTAAATCTATGTAACATCTGGTAGATTTATGTAAACTATGATAAACATGCAAATAACTCTCCCACTCTCTTTCCTTCCTTCTCTTTCCTTATCATTGTCTTTCTTTAACTTTCTTATTGCTCAGTGTTTCCTACATTCCTTCCTTCTTCCTTTCCATCCTTCTTTCCTCCCTTCCTTTCTTTTCCCCTTCTTTTTCTTTCCCCTTTTCTTTTAGATTTATTTCTCTCTCTCCTTCATTATGTAAGTAATTCACAAATCACACAGTATAGCCTTTGTGGACTAATTCATTGCCATGCCCCACAGCACAATCAGGGGCAAAGCTATCCTCCGACTCATGTTTTGGGTTCCAGAGCCCTATGATTTCACTGCCCCTCCCTTGAGTCAGTCCTTCTGACACACTGTGGCCCTCTGGCTACTCTTTCCTGCCTTCTCACTTTAGCAACAGTTAGTTCTCTGACCCTTTTGTTTACCGGCAGACAGCATTCTGGCGACTGGGTTGCCATTTCAGTTCTGTTACATTTCACAACTGAATCTTTCTGCATTACCCAGAGCAAGTTCACATGAAAAGGATCATTAGAGTTTGAGGAGGAGCATGTGCCACAGAGAACTGTTAATACTTAAAAGTAAGACATGATCTAATTCTGTCATTTATAATTCAGGAGGTCACTGCCTTATAGCATAGCCAGTTGTATCCACCAACAGTTTTGACACAATTAGAGCCCCAATAACTTTCTCTAAGACTTTTCTTATCCAAAAATACATCCGACATGACAAAGCTCCTCCCATCTCCCCCAGGACCGGATACAGAACTTGTATTCACTCACATCTCAGCATTCACTTACGTAATACTAGGGTAAGCATGCTCAAACTACTCAGTTCAGAAGTTAGGTTCTCTAGAAGCCTGTTTGCTCTGAAGCATCAGTCTGTGGAGATCCATGGTCTATGTGATTTCTGATGAGGGGATCAGAGGTCTCAAAGGTGGTGTATATACTTAGGAGTAGGAAGCAGCTGCCAAAGGAGGAATGCAGGCTCATGCCTTCTGGAGGCAGGAGTACGTTAAGGGCCCTTTGCCTTAGAGGAGGAACAAAGCCATAGGTAATGAGGAAACGATAGTTTTCCAGCTCTGGTGGTGAGATTAGAGAATATAAAACACAAAAATGACTGCATTGGGACACCTGGGTGGCTCAGTTGGTTAAGCAGCTGCCTTCGGCTCAGGTCATGATCCCAGCGTCCTGGGATCGAGTCCCACATCGGGCTCCTTGCTTGGCGGGGAGCCTGCTTCTCCCTCTGCCTCTGCCTGCCATTCTGTCTGCCTGTGCTCGCTCGCTCTCCTCTCTCTCTGACAAATAAATAAAATCTTTAAAAAAAAAATGACTGCATTTTTGGGCAGAATATATTCAGCTGAGCTTTTCTAAGTTGGAGAAATAAAAAAAACATAACATTTTGTGCATCTTTTTGTCTCTTATTTAAAACTTTATTTAAAACTATATATGTATGGTGATAAAATTAATTAGAAGAGTAAATTACAATGAAAATGAAGTAATGAATTTCTAGACTAAATATCAGAAATTAACTGGATTATCTGCTATTTTTGTTTTTTTGCCCTCAGTTTTCTTGTTACAGAGAGTAATGGGTTATAAAGAAATGATTCTTTTAAGAGTGGCAAGAATTCAAGCAGTACCTGATGATACTTTTAATTTCCTTCCTAACAGTTGTTCATCATTGCTTGACCCTGCCATCAGGTGAGTGACTGTACCATCATTTCTTTGAATTAGTTAACTGTCTGCATGCAGTGTTATTCCTGTCAGGAGTCTGACTGCTGTTCATTTCTAAATAGTTCTGTTGTTATTATTTTGACAATAGATTAATGGTACTAGTAAATAAAACCCTGAATCAAAGACATAAATTAATAACCTTCAAGCAATTAAATAATATATCTATTCACTTATTCTTATTTGCTATGTTTAACTCTCTTACTAATGTTTGTCAGAACTATATCAAATTTTTTATGCTTATCAGACTTTCTGTTTAGATGGTTTGACTTATCCTCAATTCTATATTTTTAAAAAATCTCTGAAAAGGCTGCTCTTTATCTGGGAGCTGTGCTGTTTCTGACCACACTTCTCTTCATCAGCTCCTTGTCTGACTCACAGCTGTCACACTGTCAACGTGCTCTGACAAGCTACCTGCTGGCTTTCTCAAAAATGGAGAAACATTCTATCATATTTAACATGTAAGCAATCCATGAGCATATTTTCTTCTCCTTTATTTATTAGAGGCATGACCAACTATACCAGCACCTGATGTAAAAAGCACTCCATTAATATGTTAGATATGCCCTATGCCATTCCTTCTTTCATCACTCTCAATGGTGGGCAATGGCATGTAATGTGACTTGTGCAATGGAAGTGCCACCAGTGTGTCTTTCCTGCTACCTTATTCCACAGAAATCACTAGATTATACCCCCAAGAAATTGTGTTCTTGAGGGTACAGGAACCACTTCTCAAATTGTGCTTTTGAAAATCTTTGCCCTGCCACCACAGGAAACACCTGTTTCATTTTCCTCTTCTTTGTCTCTTTGACAGTGACATAGCTAGAAGGCTGTGCAACATCATAGAATAACCCATGCTTCGGAATGAAAGAGATTTGGTTTCTAACCCCAAATTTTCCACTTATTACTGATGTAAGTCACATAACCTTCAGGTTTGCCCATCTGGAAATTAGGAATAATAATACCTATATTATGGGTGCATCAGGTCATTTAATGAGTTAACAGATAGGTGGGTCTGATGGACACAAGGCATGATAGAGACAATTAGTGAGGTAAGGACATCTATGTATTTTTAAAGTACATTTAGCATCAGTAAAGGATCAGGGTGATTAGTCAGGTAGTGACTTCCATTGTCCATAAAAGAGATGAGGATCTGTCTTAGTCTATTTGAGTGTTTGGGCTGTTATAATAAAAATACTATAAACTAGATAGCTTATAAACAGCAGAAATTTATTTCTCACAGTTTGGGAGTCTGGGAGTCCAAGATCAAGCCACTGACATATCCATTGTTTGATGGAAGTCTGCTTTCTGGTTAAAAGACTATCTTATCACTGTTTCCTCACATGGTGGAAGGAATAAGGAGTCTCTCTAGGTCTCTTTTATGAGGACACTAATCTCATTCACAAGGGCTCCCTTCTCATGACTTAATCACTTCCCAAAGACCTCACTTTCAAATATCATTACATTGGGGATTTGAGTTCAACAGATGAATTTTGGAAGAACATGAACATTCAGATCTTAGGAGGACCTCACCTAAGGCAGAGACATAAAAGAGTATAGGATGGATAGGAGATATCCTAAGATGATGACTGAAAAGTATTTGGGTGATTTATTGAATATCATGAAGGAGTAGTGATAACTTTCTTACTTTTATAAAACCCTAACTCTCGGTGATTTTAATGAAAGTGAAGAATAGGGGCGCCTGGGTGGCTCAGTGGGTTAGGCCGCTGCCTTCGGCTCAGGTCATGATCTCGGGGTCCTGGGGTCGAGTCCCGCATCGGGCTCTCTGCTCGGCGAGAAGCCTGCTTCCCTCTCTCTCTCTCTCTGCCTGCCTCTCCGTCTACTTGTGATCTCTCTCTGTCAAATAAATAAATAAAATCTTTAAAAAAAAAAAAAGAAAGTGAAGAATAAAAGGGATGGCCATTAAAAAAATAAATATAAATATATGTATATAGTTAATTTTAGATGCGTTAAGATTAATTTACCTGTAGAATGTAATAGATCCCTAACAAAGTTTTATAAGTGAATGAATAAAATATCTGATTGAAAATTGGATATGTGGCTCTAAATCTCACATGAGATTTCTGAGCTGGAGAGTTATAATTTAGCAGTCATTATTACCTAGAATGAAGTCAAGTTATGGGAATCAGTGAGACCACCAAGAGGAGCACATTGAGTGGGACAGCAACTTTGTAATTGTTAAATTCCAGAAGTTTTTAATTTCATGTTTCAAGCACCAGCACCCAAGATTTAAAACAATTATACTGCTCATTCAGGTTGTTTTTCCGAATGAGTAGTACTCCTAGGTGGTAACATACTTTAAGTCAGCACTGTATCAGGTATGGCACTCATATGGTTTCTGTTTACTGGACACCTGACTCCTGTACATAATAATTTAGTGGGCTTCACTAATTTACTATAAATATTTCCTTGCCATCAGTATAATAGAAGCCATAGTGTTGGTAACAGTCTTTTAGAAAACAATAATAATGTTTTTAAAATCAAGAAGCAGAATACAATTATAATGTTGAAATGTGAAAATGCATCTTGGAGCTGAATAAATAGAGTGTATTTGTACAGCAAAACTAGAAAAATTATTTAACTTATAACTTTATAAAGGACCCCTTCATGAAATGAAAACTGCATATATTTTACTGCACAATTAATTCAAGCAAATGTGAATACTTTATAACAGAGAGCTGTTATCAAATTTTAGTGTTTCTTCACTAAAATGTTAACCCTTAAAGAGAACATTCAAGAGACTAGTCATTGGTTCTGTGGACTTTCTTTTCTTCCTTCTTCCATTGTTCTACACTATGATCATTCTTTTCTGTGTGTGTGATACAATTTTGTCCAATGCTCTTCCAAGTACAGGTTTTTATTGCTGCCTGTGACTTGCATTTAGCTTTTTATATCTAATAGTGCTGAAGTATTTTTTTACATACTAAGCCTTTATCAGCTGGTTTATTAAAGAGAAGATTTATTATTTTCAGGATTCCAGTTTCCTACATGAGTTCCCACAAATGGGAGCATTTATATGCTTCTTGTTATAACATTTCAATGGAATGATGGTTTTTGAATTTTTCTAATATAATGACTTAGTTACATGAAATAAAGTCAGAAGTGAATGATAAGTTAGAAAATATGAACATGTGTTTTCAATTTCTCTTCCAATCTTCTTTAATAAACATCTATTTATGTGCCAAGGTATTTTAACTAGCCATGCTAGTATTTTTTCTGTCCCCAATTTTATCTAAGGCTAATGTCCCTACTCAGAAAGATGGAGCTCTGTTTTTCAGGACTTAAGTGTCTAGGAAATACGAGTTCTCCCAATTTTCAGTAGATATGAATTAAGGGTATTTATGACATCAAGGATTTATAGGGACATCTTTATAAAAATACATTGGTGGACCGTTGTGTATGTTAATTATAATGCTTGACTATCCAGGACACTTCGGCTATATCTCTTATTAAGAGAGTTTTTCCAGCTGTGAAGTTAGAGGGAACAGAATCCACAGGACAATCCTCACTTTGTCACCATCTGCAAGTTTGGGGGTTCCTCAAAACACACACTGTTTTGATAATTCACAGAAAGACTCATAGAACTCATTGAAAGCTGTTATAATCACAGATCTTTTACAAGGATAGACTAAAGATCAAAATCATCCAAAGGAAGTGATGCATAAGGCAGAGTCCTGGAAAAGTACCAACTGTGGAGCTTCCAGTCACCCTCCCTGTACGGTCAGGACAGAGTTATTTTATTGCATCAAGGTATACCAATACACATAGGGATGCTCACCTGAGTATTAGACACCTTCGTGTTCAATGTCTTTATTACCTGAGTATTAGACACCTTCATGTCCAGTGCCTTTATTAGGGTTCCATCATGTAGAATGGTTGACTGCCCACATGGCTGACTTGTTAAAGCCCTTTAAGAGGTCAAGCTGTCTGACTCAAAGCACACGCCCTAAGTCAAATGATTGTCATGGCTCAGATACCCCACCCTAAATCATACTGTTGTATTGTTGTTGGCCGAATGCCTTTAGGTGAACATAGATACTGTAGTGGGCATGATATTCCAAGGGTTTAGAGCCTCCCAGAAGCTGCAGGCAAAAGCCAGACCTCTCTTTGGTCAAGGAAAAAATCCTTTACTGAACACACTTCTTCCATTTTCTTTGGCAACTCCTCCCTTCCTCTGTGTGGAGGGGCTGATATTCCTGTGTCTTGTGTTCTCACTGCTGGAGTGGGGAATAGAATCCAAGCTGGACTTGCCAGAAGCCTCCCTGGGATTTTCTTCTGGACAAAGAGATACAGTCTAGAACGTCACCGTAGTTACCTGTCTGTCGTGGAGAAAATATGTGTGCAACAGAAGGGGAAGCAAAGAGAGGGAAAAGAGATATAGACATGAAAATGGAAATGAAATCAGAACCCTATTTGAAGCTCTGATTCAGCATGAGGGCACTTCTGGACCAGTTGTGGGTACCCCTGAATTTCTTTGTGTATATATGATTAAATTTCATGGTTTGCCTCAAATATTTTGAGGTACATTCTCTCACTTGCAACCGAAGGGCCTCTGACTATTACTGAGGTTCAAAACATAAATATCAGTTTTTGTTGGGAAGTAATTTGAACTAGAGAACTCTCTGATAATTGAAGCCCTTAGGTCTAGGTAAAGGGACACACAGGTAATTTCTTTCTATTAAATTCTAATGACCTAATCACAACATAATCCCTAGGGCTTGAGACCCTTTTCCAAACTAAATTCTATGACTTTTGCATTACTTCTCAGCACAATCCTACATCCTTCACAGGAGACACTGCCTATCCACTACGTTTCTTTAATAAAGCCTTAGAGGAGAGACTGCATCAAAAGCTCCAGGAAGTCTATATACATCAGATGCTCCTATATCAACCCTTTCATTAAAAGGTAACTCACAAGAGAAGAAATTTGCTAAACCAGATTTTGGAAACAGAAGTGAAGCTTAAAATAACAATGTTTAATATAAAACGTGTTAAAAGTTAGCGGTGGCTCTGAAAGTACAATCCATGACTCTCTGGTGTTAGGGCTTCAAAAAATAAATTTAACCTATGTTGTAATCCTTATCAATGCAGGCAGCTCAGGAACACTGGTTTTAGGAACATAAAGTTGGGCAAAGCCCTGGCAGGACTCATAGGAGTACATGCTCTTTCTAACATGTAGTATGCCATCTCACACATGTAGAGTGACAGAAGCTCATAAGGTTAGTGGACACAGGCACGTGCATCTTACACAGAGCTCTGATATTTAAGGTCTCATGGCCTTGATTCAGAAATACGTAACAATATTCTTGGACAGTTGGGGACAAATATGTAGCTTATATATCCCTCTTTAAAAAGCCAACCAAAGGCTATCCTAAGGTCCTTTAAGAATAAAATGAGTAGAGGTGCCTGGGTGACTCAGTCAGTTAAGCGCCTGTCTTTGGCTCGGGTCATGATCCCAGAGTCTAGCATGGGCTCCTTGCTCAGTGAGGAGCCTGCTTCTCCCTCTGCCTCCTGCTCCCTCTGCTTGTGCTCTCTCTCTGACAAATAAATACATAAAATATTTTTTAAAAAAAGAATAGAATGAGTAAACTGTAATCTAGACATACAATGAAATGTCATACTGCAATGAACATGATGAATTATAGATACATAAAAAAGTGAATCATAAAACATAATTTTGAATAAAAGAAGTCAGACATAGTATAGTAAATTTTTTTATTATTCTGCTTGTATAAACTTCAAAAGCAGGTAAAGTTAAACTATATTGTTTAGGAGTATACAATTCAGTAGTAAAACTATTTAATAAATACAGAGAAATTGAATTCCATAAAATTCGATATCTTGGTATTGCTGGGGAGAAAGGAAAAGATTTTGTTTGAGAAGGAACATGCAGAAGGCTTTTGGATTCCTGTTAATATCCAACTTCTTAACTTAGAAGTTTAGCAGGTATTTATTTTATAGTTAATTAAATTATACTTCTATGCTTTCAGCATTTTTCTGTACATTTGTAATATTCCGGTTAACAGAGATTTAAAAATTGACTATGACTAATATGGTACCTGGTCCAGGAGAAAGAAGAAAATAACAGAGATCTGCCATCCCTCATCCCCATGTGGGGCTGAACCCTGGATTCTGCTTCCAGTGAAAGGGACTTCAGGTGACCAAGGTCTCAGAGAGGCAAAGACATAAGAGTGTTTCTTGCTGAGAAGGATCTTCTTGTTAATCTCCAGAGGAAGTTTCTTGAGTCTGCCCAGTAACTCTGTCCCCTAGTAGTGTGTGCCCATTATCTACTCCGTTTCCAGGGGACCTGCTGTGTCTACCCACCCTCTCACCACCAGTTCTTTTGGCATAAAACCAGGACTCATTTAGACCCCCTTGGCCAGCACCTCAAACTCTCTCTGTGAGGCTTGTTCCTGTCTGATAGGTACCCGGGTCCCCTATGCATCAAAGAAGGTATACCTACTTTCCTTGGCTGAAGTGAAGGTAGGGACAAATCCCCTCAGTTTGGGTCCTGTATTAAGGCCATTTTTCTGTTTTGCCACTCCACAGTGCTTCTCTCTCCAGGGACAAAGGGAAAACAGAAAACAAAAATCTCCTGCTGTGGCTATTGGAAGTTGTCAGCGAACTCCCCCCACTAGGCCCTTCTGTTTTAAAATTTGGCTAGCAATTCCCCTAGCAACAGAATTAATGACTCCCACCAGAATTTGCTGGGGATACAGCCATGCACACTGAAATGATAATGTGATCTTCCCTCACCCAAATTTATGAAGAAGAAAATCTAAGACTGTTTTAGTGAGTGAATCTATGGTAGAAATATTCATTGCTTTGTAATTTTTTCAAGTTTGTGTGCAGTTCCAGATATTTTGTTGAATTATTCTATAATTATTTGTTGAAGGAACACCTTACATAGTAAACATGATATTGATCCCTCTGGGGAAGTAAATGTGGGTAGGTAGGAATCCCTTCTTTTCTCTAAAGAAATATATATTATTAGGTGGGGTTAGGGAAGATACAAACAGCAAGAACATAAGTCAGAACAAGAAAGTGGGGGTGCCAGGGTGGCTCAGTTGGTTAAGCATCTGCCTTCAGCTCAGGTCATGATCCCAGGGTCCTGGGATGGAGCCTTGCATTGGGCTCCCTGCTTAGCAGAGAACCTCCTTCTCCCTCTCTGCTGCTCCCCTACCCCCGCTCGTGCTCTCTCTCTGTGTCAAATAAATAAATAAAATCTTAAAACAAACAAACAAACAAGAAAGGGATTGAAAGGAGCTAGCAAGTTCAAAGGAGTGAAAGATGGCATTAATTTAGAGACAATTGTATAAACATCAGAAAGGAGATGGCGTCAGTGTGGTCTTGAAGAACAAGTGGTTTATTGATCATCAGAGAAGTTTCCACATAGAACAGTACAAGTAAGAGCACAAAAGCAAAAGATATGGGCATAGTTCAGGTTGCCTGGAGTTCAGTATATATGAAGGAAGCCTTGGGCAATAGTGAAAGCACTGAGAGCAGATCATGAAATGTATTCAGTGTCCAAGTAAAGAGCTCAGTCTTAAGAATGAAATATAGTTTCACTGAATGTTTGAGGTAGGAGATGGTGAATATTGCATCTATATATTGTTAGCATATCGCTTGTTTCTTTCTTTATGTCTACTTTTCTGGAATGTAATAGTTGTGATTTGCCTTTCTTCTTTTCTTTCTTTTTTTTTTTTAAATAAGATTTTTATTTATTTGAGAGAAAGAGCACGCGCAAGCAGGGCAGCTGAAGAGGTAGAGGGAGAAGAAGAAGCAGTCTCTCTACAGGACAGGGAGCTTGATTCCAGGTCATGACCTGAGCTGAAGGCAGACACTTAACCAACTGAGCCATCCAGGTGTCCCTGCCTTTCTTCTTTTGTTTAACTATATAATTTATCATCCTATCATATTTATTTTTTCCATATTTTTTAAGGACACAAATATGTGTGTTCCTATTCCTCTGTTACTCCTGGTTTGCCACCAGAAGAAAAACATCTAGTTTCTCTTCAGACTCTTGACTTGGGGAAATATCCTCCAGGCTTATGGTTACTTCTATGTTGTGAAGTTAACATTGAAAAGAGATATTTTCTAGTTTTACCCACCAGAAATAATAATACCTCAGTGGTAACAAGGATACCTAGCATCTAGTTCTAGGTTTATCAGTACCATTCTGTTATAAAAGGAACCAGGCTCCTTGAAAGAGTGGTTGATTCTAGAGCTGAGGTAGGGAAAATCCAAGGTAGTTATAGAATTAATGAAAATCTAATCCACACACCTTTAGGATTCAGGAACTCTTGTCTATTCTAGAAGACAGATCCTGTGTTTTGAACTTTTGCTTATAATAATTTTTCCTCCTTATTCTATCTAGAATTTATTTCATTTCATAAATAAAACCCTTTTTATTTTGAAATAACTCAGATTTATGAATTAATTGGAAAAACAGTGTAGAGATTCCTATTTACCCAGCTTCTCCTAAGGATAACATCTTCTATAACCACAGCACAATTATCAATACTATTTTCTAAATTACATCCTTTATTTGATACTCACCAGTTTTTTAAATTAATGTCATATTTTATGTCTCAAGATTCAATCTAGGATCTCTTATTGCATTTAATAGTTGTATCTCTTTAGTTTCCTCTAATACATGACAGTTCTTCAGTCTTAACTTTTTTTGACTTGTGAACTTAAGAGTTTTGAAGAGTAGTGATTTGTTATTTTGTAGAATGTTCCCCAGTTTGGATTTGCCTGATTTTTTTTTTCATAGCTACTAGGCTATGCATTTTTAAGAAGCATTCCACAGAAATGATGTAGCTTTCCTACTGCAGTATATTAGCAGTTCCATATTTTTTTTAATTTGGAATTTTAATTATGTACATAAATAGCAACATGAGAACGAGTTCTAAGGCTAGACATTCTCTCTAGGTGAAAGGATTTCCGATTAGTCTACTTTTAGTATGGCATCACCCTAGATAACAAAGAAGCCTAGCATAGTTTATCCTGAAGAAGAAAGCCAATTTACTACATTCAGTACTGACTTCTCTGCCATTTTTCTGTAGAAATACTGGTTTACTACATGGAGTTTCCAATGTTGACCTATAACTGATTAAAATGGGCAGAGCATGGAGTATTGTATTTATTTCCAGGTGAATTCTTCACATTTTCTGGCTTTTGAAAGTTCTCCTTCCACAAATCTTCTATGACTATGTATCCTTGTAAACCCCAGTCATATCATTTCTCCCCACTGACCTGAACAAATACGATGGCTTGTTGTGGATAATAAAGAGAGGCAGCAAGTCCCATGAATTCAGGTGGATATACCAGCTTCTTTATTTTTGAGCCTCTAGCCAAAAGAAGTCCAACAATGCCAGGAAAACCGATAACACCAAGTCTTGGAAAAAATCCAGAAGGTGCATTTTGGAGATATTCATAGCCGCCTAACCCCATTGAACCAAGCTCTGCATCTTGGGCTTAGTTTGTGAGTACATTTCTTGACACCAACTTGTATATGGCTCATAATAATGTCAGAGATTTGAAATGCTTTCTTCAAGTGGGGTCCTTGGCTCTTCCACATATTTAGACTGACCCTCAGGAATGGAGCAAAATGAAAGCTCATTAACCTTCACAGAAGCTTTGTGAGGTGAATCCTTTTTAGGTGACACATAGACTTTGAAGGTGAGCAGACTCAGGCTGGCTGGCCCCACAGCCCTCTGAATTACCTTGAACATGTTGCTGGCACAGGTGCCTCGGCGGGGTGACCAGCAGTTCCATATGTTGATAGAACTTACTACTAGTTATGTCATGTTAACCTAAATCACTTAGTTAAGTTGGTGTCTTCCAGGTTTTTCCATTGTACTGTTACTACTTTTTCCCTTCATAATTAGTAAATATTTGGAAGAAATGCTTTGAAGCTATGCAAATATTTTATTTCTCCTTAAACTTTTATCAGCAGATCTTGTTGTTCTAATGGTAATGTTCTTTTTCCCTAAATTACTTATATATTTATTAATTGGGATGCTTCTGTAAGGAAGAGCTGTTCCTGCTTCCCCTTTAGTTTATTGCATCAACCATTTATTTATGTCAGTATGGACTTGTGGCTACTAATTTTTCAATCCCAACCCAGTACTATTGCTATTGATTTTTTTGCTCAAATTTTTCCAATTTTGGCCTGCGAGTGCTCTTACAGGTTGGCTCTTGTGTCCCTTTCAAATATTCTCATCCTCTTCCTACCCCTTTTTTGAGTACTTCCTTACTTCCTAGACCACTAGGATGTTTTACTCATCATGAATTTTCCCTGCCATGATTCCCTGCCCCAGCTCTGGAATGAACCACTTCTCTAAGAAGTCTGCTTCCTCTCATCGGAAAATAGTACTTACAAACCAAGATCTAAATGCTAGGTGTGCATATCGCTATTGAGGTATCATTGTTCTCAACAGAGGTGAGAAATAGTTATATGTGTAGTAAGTCACATGCACATACTACATGTCTATTTATATGTCAGTCCTTCTGAATAGATATTAGAAAATAAACCCCCCACAAAATTTCATGAATTCACACTGATACCTCTAATTCCAGTCTAACAAGCCCAAGTTGGTTCTAGCAATTCACCTTAACTTATTTGTAACTTATTCCCCACTCCCCCACCCCCCCGCAGCAAGTAAGAAGCTGGCTGTCATTGTTTACACTTACTTATTGTTTAACATAGAAAGTAGTTTCAGAATTACTAACTCATACCGCTGTGAAAACCAAGTTAATGAGGTGTTTATATACAGTTCTTTTTGTCTTTAATTTTTATAATATCCAGTCAAAACAATGATTTTCAAAGTCACTTTAAGCCCTCTCATTTCTTCCCAACCATTTCAGTGGGGTTATTTCATGCATTTGAATCATACAGTTAAATGTGTTTGTCACAGTCTGCATTTCATTGTATTGCTCTTCTCAGCCTGGTCGATATTTTTAAAATTTGAATGAGTAAAATTTGAAAGAGTAAAATTTACTCTTTGTGATACACCATTCTGTGGTTTCTGAAAAATGCACAAAATACCAAGGAGTGGAATTTCGTTACCCCAAAAGTTTTCTTTTTCTTTTTTTTTTTTTTTTAAAGATTTTACTTATTTATTTATTTGTCAGAGAGAGAAAGAGAGAGAGCATGTGTACAAGCCCACAGAGCAGCAGGCAGAAGAGGAGAGACAAGCAGGCTCCCTGCGGAGCAACGAGCCCCATTCAGGACTCAATCCCAGGATCCTGGGATCATGACCTGAGCCGAAGGCAGGTGCTTAACCTACTGAGCCACCCAGAAGTCCCCCAAAAGTTTTCTTTTGATGACATTTTTTAGCCAATTCCTTCCCTATACAACCCCTGATAACATTTATTGAAGTTTCAGTAGCTTTGCCTTCTCTAAAATTTTATATAAGTAGGATCATACAATATATAAACTTTTGGGTCTGGCTACTTTCTTTTAACAAAATCCATTTAAGATTCATACATGTTGGTTTTCAATCAGTTGTTCTTTTCTATTGTTGTGTCATGTTTCCTTGTGTGGGGCTGTATGCTCATCATTTACTTGTTGAAGGCCATGAGGGCTGTTTCCAGGTTTTTGCAATTATGAATAAAGCTGATATAAATGTTCATAGATAGATTTTTGTGTAAATATATTTTCATTTCCTTTGGGTGCATGCCTAGGAATACAATTATTAGGTTGAACAGTAAGTGTATGTATGGGTTGTTAAAAAAAAAAGAAGAAGCTGAACTGTTTTTTGAAATAGCTATACTATTTTGCATTTCTACTGGCGATGAATGATAGTTCCATTTGTTCTGCATCCTAACTGGCACTTGTGTTTTCTATTGTTTTGGTTTTAAATATGGTCATTATAATAGATAGGTAGTTGTATTCCATTGAGGTTTCAATTTGCATTTCCCTCATGGTAATGATGTAGAGCATCTTTTCATATATGTATTTACCAACTATATGTCTTCCATGGTTAATACCTTTACAGGATTTTTGCCCATTTGTACTGGGTTGTTTATTTTCTTATTGTTGAGTTTTGAGAGTTCTCTACATATTATTAATATATGTTCTTTATCAGATATGCAGTTTTCAAATACTTTCTGCTAGTCTATGGCTTGCCTTTTTATTCTCTTTTCATGTTTTTCATGGAGCAAACAGTTATAATGAAGTACAATTTTTCAGGATTTTTAAAATGGGTTGTGCTTTGGTATAATATCTAAGAATTCTTTGCCAGATTCGAGTTCATGAAGATTCTTTCCTATATTTTCTTCTAGAGTTTTATAATTTTATTTTTTAGGTTTAGTTCTGTGATCTATTTTGACTTATTTTGTGTAAAACATTTGGGGGTATGTTTAAGGTTTATTTTTATGCAGATGGATATGTAATTGTTCTGTTACACTTTTGAAAAGATTATTCTTTTTTTCAGTGATTTGGTTTTGCACCTTTATTTTAAAAAATTAGTTGGCTATATTTACGTAGGTCTATTTCTGGGCTCCACATTTCAATTCCATTGATTTTTTTTTTTTTTTTTTTGGTGCTCATTCTTTTGCCACACCACATTGTTTTGCTTTATAGTAAGAAATAATGAGAAACATCTAACTTTATGTCCATTGTCTAAAATATTTTGACTACTCTATTTTCTTTGAATTTCCATATACGTTTTAGAATCAGCTAGTTGATATCTTCTCAGTTGATATTTTATCAAGTTGAAAGAGATTGATATCAGTATTGAGTTTTACAATCTAAGAACGGAATACATCTCTCAACTTACTTAAATTTTTTTTTTAATTTTCCCTCATGTTTTGTAGTTTTAATCATTTAGAGACTGATGATGGATTTGATAGATTCAGATCTAAGTACTTTACTTTTAGTAGTGTTTTAAGTGGCATTTAATAATTTTAAATTCAAAATGTTCTATGCTAGTATATAGAAATACAGTAGATTTTTGTATATTGACCTTATACCCCATGCCCTTGCTAAATTCATGTATTTTTCTTAGGGGTTATTTGTATGTAGGGGTTATTTGGATTTTCTGTGTAGGTAAATATGTCATTTGTCCTTTTCAATCTATATGCTTTTCTTTGTTTTCTTTGCCTTATTTTATTAATTACAAATTACATTAAAATTTTGAATAGGGATACTGAGAAAGGACATTCATGCCTTGTTCCCAATCTTAAGGGAAAAATGTTCAGTATTTCACCATTAGTTGTAGGTTTTATGTAGATAGCCCTTTATCATTCAGCATTTATTGAGGTGCTCTTTTTTTTTTTTTAATCATGAGTGAATATTGAATTTTGTCACATGCTTTTTCTCCCTCTTTTGTCATAATTATGTGTTTTTCTAATCAGTTAATAGAATAGACTTGATTGATTTTGAAATCCTGTGTTTGTGTAGAACTGTGTGTTTTGTTTCTTTTAATGCTTGGTAGAATTTGCCAGTAATAGCATCTGGGTATGAAGTTTAAAGTTATCAAATTACAAAACAAATTTCTTTAATAATATAGCACTACTCAGGTCATCAGTTTCTTCTTCATAAGCAAGCTTTTTTAGTATATGTCTTGTGAGAAGTTGGTCCATTTTTCCTACTTTGTCAGACTTACAGGCACAGATTCACAACAATATTTTCTTATTATATTTTTAATCTTCAGTAATGTTTCTACTTTCATTTCTGAAAATTTTGTGTTGTTTTTCTCTTTTTTATGGTCAGTCTGCAAGATTTATCAATTCCATTTATTTGAAAAGAACCAGCTTTTGATTTTATTGATATTCTATTTTATTATTCCACAACTTCATTGATTTGTGCTCTTAATCTTTATTATTTTCTTCCTGTTGTTATCTTTGTGTTTAAATTCCTCTTTCTGTGGTTTCTCAAGGTGGAAGCTATGATTATTATTGGTTTAATTTTTAAATTTTCTAGTGTAAATATTTGATGCTACCTATTTTCCTTTGAACATTAATATAGTTCAATTCTGCATTATCTTAATTTAATTTTTATTGTTTAGTTCAAAAAAATTTTTTATTTCCCTTGAAACTTTCTTTTAGACCCATGGATTACTTAGGAGGCCATTGTTTAATTAGCACACATTTTGGTATTTTCCAGGAGTCATTCTGTCATTGATTTCTTTCTTTCCTTTTTTTTTTTTTTTTGGTGGTAAAATACACATAACATAAAATTTACCATATTATCCATTTTTAAGTGTACAGTTCATTGCTATTTAATACACTTGTAATGTTGTACAGCCATCACCATTATCTGTCTCTAGATTTCCTTTCATCTTGTAAAACTGAAACTCTATACCTATTAAATGATAACACTTTTTCCCCCACTCCTCTCAGCCCCGGACATCTACCATTCTGCTTTGTATTTTTATGATTTTGACTACTCTAAGCATATCACATAGATAAGATCACAGGGTATTTATCATTTTATGAGTGGCTTATTTCACTTAACATATTGTTTTCAAGATTTATCCATGATGTAGCATGCATCAGAGTTTCTTTCCTTTTTAAGTCTGAATAATATTCTACTGTAAGTATGTACCACATTTTGATTATACATTTATCTATCAACAAACATTTGAGTTGCTTCAGTGTTTTAGCTGTGATAATATGCTGCTATGAACATGGGTGTACAAATAATTTTGAAACCCTGCTTCAGTTCTTTTAGGTATATATCCGGAAGTGGAATTCCTGGATGATATGCTAGTTCTCTTTTTAATTTTTTGGGGAGACTGCCATACTGTTTTCTACAGCAGCTGCTTTATTTTACATTCCCCCAGTGGTGCACAGGGGTCCCCACCACTCCACATCCTGCCAATACTTGCTGTTTTCTGTTTTTATGATAGTAGCCATCCTAATGGTATGAGGTGGTATCTCATTGTAGTTTTTATTTGCGTTTCCCTAAGATTAGTGATGTTGAGGATCTTTTCACGTGCTTATTAGCCATTTGTATATTTTCTTTGGAGATAGATCTATTCAAATCTTTTGCCCATTTTTAAATCTGATTTTTTTTGTTGTTTTTTAGGAGTTATCTATAGATTCCGGATATTAACTCCTCATCAGATATATGGTTTGAAAATATTTTCTCCCATTCTGTAGGTTGCCTTTTCACTTTGGTGATTGTATCTTTTGCTATGCATAGAAGTTGTTGAGTTCCATGAAGTTTAAAATGTCTATTTTTTCTTTTGTTGACTGGGCTTTGGTGTTTTACCCAAGAAATCAATGTAATGAAGTTTTTGCCTTATGTCTTCACCTAAGAGTTAACTACTTTTAGCTCTTAAATTTAGGTCTATGATCCATCTTAAGTTAATTTTTGTGTATGGTATTAGATGAGTTGAATTCATTCTTTTGCATGTAGCTATCCATGATATGAAGTTCTAGTAAGAACAGTTAAGCAAGAAATAGAAATTAGAGGCATCCAAATGGGGAAGGAAGAAGTAAAATTTTCTCTGTTCACAGATGATATATCTTAGATGTAGAAAGTCATAAAGATTCCACAGGAAAAAAAAAATTAGAACTAATAAATGCATTGATCAATGTAGCAAGATACAAAGTCAACACACAAAAATCAGTTGCATTTCTATATACTAACAAGGAACAATCTGAAAAGGAAATTAAGAAAATAATTTCACAAAAAAAAGAAAATAATTTCACTTATAATAGCATCAAAAAGAATAAAATAATTAGGAATTAACCAAGGGAATGAGAGACTTGTAATGACAACTACAGAACATTGCTGAAATAATTTAAAGGAAACATAAGTGAATCAAAATATATTCTGTGTTTATAGATTGAAAGACTTACTGTTGTTAAGATGTCTGTACTACCCAAAACAATCTATAGATTCCATACATTCACTATCAACATCCTAATGGTGTTTTTTGTAGAAGGACAAAACCTCAACCTAAAATTCATGTGGAATCTCAAGGGAACCTCTTCCAGTTCTGCACCACAAAGAGATCTCAGAACTTTCTCAATGTTTTCTGTGAACATATGGTAAATGCTCTTCTCTTTTATACCTGTGTATATGGATCTGCTGTTCCTCTAAGTTTGCCAGTTATTTGTGGTCAGGGTTGTCTTTATATGGTATTTGTAATGTATTATGCAACTAGTTATTGATACTTTAAGATTGAAATTAGGAATAGGCAACATATTCTTTACTACCATGCTCTTTTACAGAGTAAGACCAATGAAATCCAGAAACTAAAGAATGAGTGTTCCTTTGTGTAAAATGAGAAATTTCAGTAATTCCTGTAGAACTATATAATCAATAGTCCATAGTATTTAGTTTGATTATATTTTTCCATCTTGTTTTAAAATAACTTCTATGACCGTTTTCTGACACTGATGAGATTTTTCCATTTTCTTGCTATTTTCAGTGCTTGTTGTTCTGATTTCCTCAAAATTACCTGTATCTTATTTTATCTTTTACCTATGCCAGATGTTATATGTTTCACTTGGCTAGGTGTCATCATTTTATTTGTGAAAAAATAGATTTATACATTTAATTTTTATTTAGAAAATAAGAGTTTTGATCTGAATTATAACTTTAATTTCTTTCAAGAAATGTAGTTAAAATACAACATCATTCCTAGAATTTTGGATTTTTAGTATACGTATTTTCTTTCTGTAGCACTTGAAAGTAATATAACTCTTCATTGCACAAGGCATTTCTACTGTAGGGTGGGAAGCAGTGGGGTGTAGTCTTCCATTTTCACAATAGAAGAAAGAAGAGTTATATCTTTGTGTATTTTCACTGAATGTTTCCTAATCAGGAGATTGGTCAGTTCATATCTGTCTTTTGATTAGGCCTCAGTGGACTGGGAATAAGGTTAAATCCTGATAGTAGCATCATTTATTCTAACAATGAAATTTAAGTTTATTTTTCTGTTTCTTCATGTGACAGAAGACAAAGAAAAATAAGAGCAATACAATAGTCCAGAATCAGATGGGATTTGAACTTGGTTCATTTTAGTGGTATGAACTTGAGAGATTTACAAAAGGTCTGAAAGATGGGTTTACATTTCTATAAATTATATGTCCGTATTTTCTCACATTGACATATGTAATAATATGTCTGTGGAATTTTATGATCAAAAAAACAAGTAGAAACAAAACTAGTTGAGCAAAGACCTTTATTCAAGGCTATTTAACTAAATAACACTTTCCTATGTATGCAAGTAAAGATACTGACTATAGAAAACCAAATAAGGCAGCATAAGCCCACAGAAATTGTGCTGTAACATTTCTTAGCATAATAATACTATTAAAATATAATAATATTATTAAAATAGTATGACAATGGGATTCCCGTTAAATTTCTAGTTTTGTGGCAAAATTGCCTTGCAGCCTCAAAAGTTAGGTGAAGACAGCAGGACTAGGAATTTTCATGATTAATTTTGAGACGATAACAACCACAAAATCAATACTGACTATAACTTTATTTTTATGTATAAGCCAAATTGGACTTTTACATAAAAAATTTGTTAGACTAACTTTTAACACATGGAAATCTGTACATTGCACAAGTTATTTTGAGGTGATAAAGGGTTTTGCAAATGCTGTCAAATGAAATATGCATTTCCAACTGCTACTAGGATGACCAAATATATTCTTATATGTACAGTGTATCTTGTATTCACTTAAAATTGTTAATTGTCTCAGGCAGGACCTTAATAATACAAGTGACAGTTTTTAATTAGATTTGGCTTTTTAAAAATCCAGCTGCTGCTGTTTGTTCAGTAGAAATAGCATCAGCCATCTAGGCTCCTCACTCATCATTTTATACAACATTAAAAGGAGCCACACCCAAGCACTCTTGCTGGTATAATTCCTGTCTAAAATGAATCTGAAGGGGCGCCTGGGTGGCTCAGTGGGTTAAGCCGCTGCCTTCGGCTCAGGTCATGATCTCAGGGTCCTGAGATCAAGTCCCGCATCGGGCTCTCTGCTCAGCAGGGAGCCTGCTTCCCTCTCTCTCTCTCTGCCTGCCTCTCCGTCTACTTGTGATCTCTCTCTGTCAAATAAATAAAATCTTAAAAAATAAATAAATAAATAAAATGAATCTGAAGATGAAAAAATTGATGTGTGTCAGAACTCAGTGTAGGTAAGAGAAAACCCTCAGGTATTTTAAGTATAAAACTTCAAAAATATAGGGAATTAGATATATGCATGCAAATGGAAGCAAGTAAAGTAAGTAGAAGCAAGATCTAGACTAGACCTACAGAAATGTTTCTAGAATGCCATGTTACTAACTTGCCATAAGAGCTATTCCCTTTGAACCTGCACTAGAAGTTTTGATTTCAAGATTTTGATTTCATCTATAGTTATGATCCCCAGATTAGCAAATTACTCCTGTAACTTCCTCTGAATATTAACAAACTGGCTGGGCATAGACATGAGATACAGGAAAATCTCATGTCTCCATAACCTTACTTGCTATCTAAAACCAGCCAAAACTGTTAGGAAGATGGGTTGACTTGTATGTACCAAAAAAGACAGATTGAAGTCCTAATTTCTACTACATCAAAATGTGACTTTATTTGGAAATATAGGATCTTTGCAGATGTGTCAAATTAAGATAAGGTCATTAGGGTGGGTGCTAATCCAACATGACTGGTGTTCATATCAACAGTGAATACTGAGAAACAGATAATTATGCAAAAAGGAAGACAATAGTAAAGACACAGTAAGAAGGTCATTTGAAGACAGAGGTAGAGGTTGGAATGATGCTGTCACAAACCAAGGGAATCTAGGATTTGACAGCACCTGAAGCTAGAAAACGTCAAAAAAGTATTCTTTCCTGGCTTTTAGAGCATGGTTCTGCTGCCACCTGGATTTTGGACTGTGAGACTTCCGGAATTATGAGACAAAACATTTTTTCTTAATTTAAGATTCTCAGTTTTTGGTACTTTGTAATACAGCCATAGGAAACTACTACGATGGCCTATACTTGTCTTCTGCTTTCAGATTGAGCAGTTGCATTTGATATATAGAAACTTACTTGCATCCAGAATCCTAGCTGCAAGGATGACTGTATAATGGAATGTCTGTAAAGTCCCACCTATTGCAATATAGTGAGATAATCCAGAATGAGACTGGAAAGGAGGCCAAGTGATTTAATTTGTACTGTCCATGTTAGCCCACTTTTTTACAAAATTACCAACAAATGAAAAGGGTAAACAACAAACTGTTTGATATTCCTAATGCTGTCATACTTTCTTTCTGTTAGATAGTTTTTTGTTCATTTCATCTTTTTATAATTGAGTTGGAATATTGTAGTAGAATTTGCACGGGAAGGAGTCAGGGACAGAAGGATTGGACAAATGTCTATTGATAGTACTTTCCTAAAAATCTCATTTTGTAGAGAGAAGCATTGAATATACAGTGATAATTCAGACATGTTTTTGGCCAGAATAAAGCTCATAAATGACTCATCAGTACATTTGATTTAGGAAATGTGTTTCAGTTGGATTTGTGGCAAAGATAAATCTCTTAATCAATTTAAAAAACAGAGAGAGAAAGAAATGTAGGTTATTCTAATTTCAGACATGTGAAATTTAGAAAAGCCATGTTATTTATTTGCCACTTATGGAAGTAGGTGTTTAGGAAGAAAGCCTAGCCAGAGCTGTAAGAGCAAATTGAGAGCAGCAGGTTCAAGAGGGCACTTATTGAACAATGGCTCTAATGAGCAGCACCATGCAGTTTTGAAAAGGCTTAATGTAGTAAAAGGTGATAAACAAATGGGAATATTCACATATTTATTAAGAATTGAGTGAAGAATAAATAGAAAAAAGAAAGAATCACAGTGAATGGGAAATACAAGAACCTAGGATGATAGGGATTGATCTGGGTTGATGTGTGTGTAAGGGTGTGGGTAGGTAGGGAATCTGGCCTGGGCATTGAGACAACCAGAAATTGCGGTGGAAGAATATAGTAAGAAGGTAAACATTAGAGTTCTCTTATTTTTTTCTCCCCTTCCAGTACCTTGAGATGAACAATGTCTCTCTCTCATACCTATGATGACCCGGGGTTCTGGTCTAGACATTCTCAGGAGTAAATTCAGTAGTTGCAGAAGCCCTGACCTTATGAAGTGCTGAAAAGGACTGCTTTGAACCAAATAAAGTAAGAGCAGCCATGTCTTCATCCCTCCTGCTCCAGAATCTAAGGTCTGGTACATTGCAATCTAAGATATATCTCTTCTGATATTACTTCTCTATTGGGGGAGAAGGTGAAGCCATTATCTGAGAAGCTGTTTTGTAACTAAGAGCTAGCTCTGATTTTCTGGTGATTTGGCTTGCATTTTCTACCTTACACTCCCTGGGGTTTTGGAGTTAATAACATGCATTGTCAGATTATTGGTATTTCTGAGGATGGGGAGTTTACAAGCTAAAATAACAAGACATTTAAAAACTTTTAAAAGTAAAAAGCAACACACTGGAATATGTCATTCAACAGAATCAGAAATATTAGAACAGATGCATGAAAAGTTTAAAATTGTGCTAATAGAATTCATAGTAAGAAGGGGAGGATATTAGCTATGTGTAACAAGAAAAAAGAAAAAGGCAGAAATATTAGTTATGAAAAATAATGATTAAATAAAGAAGTATTCTAATTAAGAATCCATTCAGTTTGTTGTGCAACTTTCAAAGATTATTTTAAAAGTTATGTGGAAGAGAATTACCTGGCACTTCTGTAATGTGTGCAAGAGGCATTTGTCAGATCTAGTGCTATCATTTATTATAAAGTTGTCGTAATTACCATGGTGTGGTATTAGTGCAAATATACATAAATTAGCCAATGAAAAAAAATGAAAAGTTAGAAACAGAATCACAGATACATGGAGTTTGACAGATGACAGAAGTGGTATGAGAGAGAAATGTAGGAAAGAAGGAGTGTTCTTTAACTGGAAGTAGAAAAAGAGTTATTCACAAAAAGAGAACATTATATTCTCACCTCAGTAATCAACTCCAGTTGGGTTAGAGGCTTAAAAATTTTTAAAAAATTAAAAATGGAAACTGTTTCATTAAAACGAAATCAGAAGTGGAGCAGTCAAGATGGCGGAGAAGTAGCAGGCTGAGACTACTTCAGGTGTGGGAGATCAGCTAAATAGCTTATCTAAAGATTGCAAACACCTACAAATCCAACGGGAGATTGAAGAGAAGAAGAACAGCAATTCTAGAAACAGAAAATCAACCACTATCTGAAAGGTAGGACTGGCGGAGAAGTGAATCCAAAGTGACAGGAAGATAGACCGCGGGGGGAGGGGCCGGCTCCCAGCGAGCGGCGGAGCAACGGAGCAAAAAATCAGGACTTTTAAAAGTCTGTTCCGCTGAGGGACATCGCTCAGGAGGCTTAACCGGGGTGAAGCCCAGGCGGGGTCAGCAGGGCCTCAGGTACCACAGGGTCACAGAAGGATCGGGGGTGTCTGAGTGTCGCAGAGCTTACCGGTATTAGAACAGGGAAGCCGGCTACAGAGACAGAGCCGAGGAGTAAGCTCTAAGCTCGGGGTTACCTTGAACCGGTCACAGGCTCGGTCAGCTCGGAGCGTGGCCGGAGGCCAGGGTGACGGGAGTAATTGGGCGCTGTTCTCTGAGGGCGCACTGAGGAGTGGGGCCCCGGGCTCTCGGCTCCTCCAGGCCGGAGACCGGGAGGCCGCCATCTTCATTCCGGTCTTCCAGAACTCTAAGGAAAGTGCTCAGGGAACAAAAGCTCCCGAAAGCAAACCCAGCAAACCCGAGCAGATTACTCAGCCCAGCCCCGGGTAAGGGCAGAGCAACTCTGCCTGGGGCAAAGACGCTTGAGAATCACAACAACAGGCCCCTCCCCCAGTAGATCAACGAGAAACCCAGCCAGGACCAAGTTCACCTACCAAAGAGTGCAGTTTCAATACCAAGGAGAGCGGCGGAATTCCAGAGGAGAAGAAAGCAAAGCACGGAACTCATGGCTTTCTCCCCATGATTCTTTAGCCTTGCAGTTAATTTAATTTTTTTTCTTTTTCAATTTTTTTTCTCTTCTTCTGCTAAATTTTTTTAACTTTTACCGTTTTCTTTTTTAACGTTTTTTAAATAGTTTAATATATATATATATATATATTTTTTTTTTTTTTCCTTTTTATATTTTTTATCGGCTTTCTTTTTTTAATAGTTTCTTTTTTTTTTTTCTTTCTGAACCCCTTTTTATCCCCTTTCTCCCCCCTCACGATTTGGGATCTCTTCTGATTTGGCTAAAGCATATTTTCCTGGGGTCGTTGCCACCCTTTTAGTATTTTACTTGCTCCTTCACATACTCTTATCTGGACAAAATGACAAGGCGGAAAAATTCACAACAAAAAAAAGAACAAGAAGCAGTACCAAAGGCTAGGGACCTAATCAATACAGACATTGGTAATATGTCAGATATAGAGTTCAGAATGACGATTCTCAAGGTTCTAGCCGGGCTTGAAAAAGGCATGGAAGATATTAAAGCAACCCTCTCGGGAGATATAAAAGCCCTTTCTGGAGAAATAAAAGAACTAAAATCTAACCAAGTTGAAATAAAAAAAGCTATTAATGAGGTGCAATCAAAAATGGAGGCTCTCGCTGCTAGGATAAATGAGGCAGAAGAAAGAATTAGCGATATAGAAGACCAAATGACAGAGAATAAAGAAGCTGAGCAAAAGAGGGACAAACAGCTACTGGACCACGAGGGGAGAATTCGAGAGATAAGTGACACCATAAGACGAAACAACATTAGAATAATTGGGATTCCAGAAGAAGAGGAAACAGAGAGGGGAGCAGAAGGTATATTGGAGAGAAATATTGGAGAGAATTTCCCCAATATGGCAAAGGGAACAAGCATCAAAACCCAGGAGGTTCAGAGAACCCCCCTCAAAATCAATAAGAATAGGTCCACACCCCGTCACCTAATAGTAAAATTTACAAGTCTTAGTGACAAAGAAAAGATCCTGAAAGCAGCCGGGGAAAAGAAGTCTGTAACATACAATGGTAAAAATATTAGATTGGCAGCAGACTTATCCACAGAGACCTGGCAGGCCAGAAAGAGCTGGCATGATATATTCAGAGTACTAAATGAGAAAAACAAGCCAAGAATACTATATCCAGCTAGGCTATCATTGAAAATAGAAGGAGAGATTAAACGCTTCCAGGACAAACAAAAACTGAAAGAATTTGCAAATACCAAACCAGCTCTACAGGAAATATTGAAAGGAGTCCTCTAAGCAAAGAGAGACCCTAAAAGAAGTAGATCAGAAAGGAACAGAGACAATATACAATAACAGTCACCTTACAGGCAATACAATGGCACTAAATTCATATCTCTCAATACTTACCCTGAATGGTAATGGGCTAAATGCCCCAATCAAAAGACACAGGGTATCAGAATGGATAAAAAAACAAAACCCATCTATATGTTGCCTACAAGAAACTCATCTTAAACCCGAAGACACCTCCAGGTTTAAAGTGAGGGGGTGGAAAAGAATTTACCATGCTAATGGACATCAGAAGAAAGCAGGAGTGGCAATCCTTATATCAGATCAATTAGATTTTAAGCCAAAGACTATAATAAGAGATGAGGAAGGACACTATATCATACTCAAAGGAACTGTCCAACAAGAAGATCTAACAATTTTAAATATCTATGCCCCTAACGTGGGAGCAGCCAACTATATAAACCAATTAATAACAAAATCAAAGAAACACATCGACAAGAATACAATAATAGTAGGGGATTTTAACACTCCCCTCACTGAAATGGACAGATCATCCAAGCAAAAGATCAACAAGGAAATCAAGGCCTTAAATGACACACTGGACCAGATGGACATCACAGATATATTCAGAACATTTCATCCCAAAGCAACAGAATACACATTCTTCTCTAGTGCACATGGAACATTCTCCAGAATAGATCACATCCTCGGTCCTAAATCAGGTCTCAACCGGTATCAACAATTGGGATCATTCCCTGCATATTTTCAGACCACAACGCTCTGAAGCTAAAACTCAATAACAAGAGGAAATTTGGAAAGAACCCAAATACATGGAGACTAAACAGCATCCTTCTAAAGAATGAATGGGTCAACCAGGAATTTAAAGAAGAATTGAAAAAATTCATGGAAACAAATGATAATGAAAACACAATGGTTCAAAATCTGTGGGACACAACAAAGGCAGTCCTGAGAGGAAAATATATAGCGGTACAAGCCTTTCTCAAGAAACAAGAAAGGTCTCAGGTACACAACCTAACCCTAAACCTAAAGGAGCTGGAGAAAGAACAAGAAAGAAACCCTAAACCCAGCAAGAGAAGAGAAATCCTAAAGATCAGAGCAGAAAACAATGAAATAGAAACAAAAAAAAAAAAAAAAAAAAAAAAAAAAAGAACAAATCAACGAAACTAGGAGCTGGTTCTTTGAAAGAATTAATAAGATTGATAACCCCCTGGCCAGACTTACCAAGAAGAAAAGAGAAAGGACCCAAATTTATAAAATCATGAATGAAAGAGGAGAGATCACAACGAACACCAAAGAAATACAGACAATTATAAGAACATACTATGAGCAACTCTACGCCAACAAATTTGACAATCTGGAAGGAATGGATGCATTCCTAGAGACATATAAACTACCACAACTGAACCAGGAAGAAATAGAAAGCCTGAACAGACCCATAACCAGTAAGGAGATTGAAACAGTCATCAAAAATCTCCAAACAAACAAAAGCCCAGGGCCAGATGGCTTCCCGGGGGAATTCTACCAAACATTTAAAGAAGAACTAATTCCTATTCTCCTGAAACTGTTCCAAAAAATAGAAATGGAAGGAAAACTTCCAAACTCATTTTATGAGGCCAGCATCACCTTGATCCCACAACCAGACAAGGATCCCATCAAAAAAGAGAACTACAGACCAATATCCTTGATGAACACAGATGCAAAAATTCTCGCTAAAATACTAGCCAATAGGATTCAACAGTACATTAAAAGGATTATTCACCACGACCAAGTGGGATTTATTCCAGGGCTGCAAGGTTGGTTCAACATCCACAAATCAATCAATGTGATACAACACATTAATAAAAGAAAGAACAAGAACCATATGATACTCTCCATAGATGCTGAAAAAGCATTTGACGACGTACAGCATCCCTTCCTGATCAAAACTCTTCAAAGTGTGGGGATAGATGGCACATACCTCAATATTATCAAAGCCATCTATGAAAAACCCACCGCAAATATCATTCTCAATGGAGAAAAACTGAAAGCTTTTCCGCTAAGGTCAGGAACACGGCAGGGATGTCCGTTATCACCACTGCTATTCAACATAGTACTGGAAGTCCTAGCCTCAGCAATCAGACAACAAAAGGAAATTAAAGGCATCCAAATCGGCAAAGAAGAAGTCAAACTATCACTCTTCGCAGATGATATGATACTATATGTGGAAAACCCAAAAGACTCCACTCCAAAACTGCTAGAACTTGTACAGGAATTCAGTAAATTGTCAGGATATAAAATCAATGCACAGAAATCAGTTGCATTTCTCTACACCAACAACAAGACAGAAGAAAGAGAAAGTAAGGAGTCAATCCCATTTATAACTGCACCCAATACTATAAGAATCCTAGGAATAAACCTAACCAAAGAGACTAAGAATCTATACACAGAAAACTATAAAGTACTCATGAAAGAAATTGAGGAAGACACAAAGAAATGGAAAAATATTCCATGCTCCTGGATTGGAAGAATAAATATTGTGAAAATGTCTATGCTACCTAAAGCAATCTACACATTTAATGCAATTCCTATCAAAGTACCATCCATTTTTTTCAAAGAAATGGAACAAATAATCCTAAAATTTATATGGAACCAGAAAAGACCTTGAATAGCCAAAGGAATATTGAAAAAGAAAGCCAAAGTTGGTGGCATCACAATTCCGGACTTCAAGCTCTATTACAAAGCTGTCATCATCAAGAGAGCATGGTACTGGCACAAAAACAGAAACATAGATCAATGGAACAGAATAGAGAGCCCAGAAATAGACCCTCAACTCTATGGTCAACTCATCTTCGACAAAGCAGGAAAGAATGTCCAATGGAAAAAAGACAGCCTCTTCAATAAATGGTGTTGGGAAAATTGGACAGCCACATGCAGAAAAATGAAATTGGATCATTTCCTTACACCACACACAAAAATAGACTCAAAATGGATTAAGAATCTCAATGTGAGAAAGGAATCCATCCAAATCCTTGAGGAGAACACAGGCAGCAACCTCTTCGATGTCAGCCGCAGCAACATCTTCCTAGGAACATCACCAAAGGCAAGGGAAGCAAGGGCAAAAATGAACTATTGGGATTTTATCAAGATCAAAAGCTTTTGCACAGCAAAGGAAACAGTTAACAAAACCAAAAGACAACTGACAGAATGGGAGAAGATATTTGCACATGACATATCAGATAAAGGGCTAGTGTCCAAAATCTATAAAGAACTTAGCAAACTCAACACCCAAAGAACAAATAATCCAATCAAGAAATGGGCAGAGGACATGAACAGACATTTCTGCAAAGAAGACATCCAGATGGCCAACAGACACATGAAAAAGTGCTCCATATCACTCGGCATCAGGGAAATACAAATCAAAACCACAATGAGATATCACCTCACCCCAGTCAGAATGGCTAAAATTAACAAGTCAGGAAATGACAGATGTTGGTGAGGATGTGGAGAAAGGGGAACCCTCCTACACTGTTGGTGGGAATGCAAGCTGGTGCAACCACTCTGGAAAACAGCATGGAGGTTCCTCAAAAAGTTGAAAATAGAACTACCCTATGACCCAGCAATTGCACTACTGAGTATTTACCCTAAAGATACAAACGTAGTGATCCAAAGGGGCACGTGCACCCGAATGTTTATAGCAGCAATGTCTACAATAGCCAAAGTATGGAAAGAACCTAGATGTCCATCAACAGACAAATGGATAAAGAAGATGTGGTATATATACACAATGGAATATTATGCAGCCATCAAAAGAAATGAAATCTTGCCATTTGCGACGATGTGGATGGAACTAGAGGGTATCATGCTTAGCGAAATAAGTCAATCGGAGAAAGACAACTATCATATGATCTCCCTGATATGAGGGAGAGGAGATGCAACATGGGGGTTGAGGGGGTGGGAGAAGAATAAATGAAACAAGATGGGATTGGTATGGAGACAAACCATAAGTGACTCTTAATCTCACAAAACAAACTGAGGGTTGATGGGGGGAGGGTGTTTGGGAGAGGGGGGTGGTGTTATGGATATTGGGGAGAGTGTGTGCTATGGTGAGTGCTGTGAAGTGTGTAGACCTGGCGATTCGCAGATCTGTACCCCTGGGGATTAAAATATATGTTTATAAAAAATAAAATTAAAAAAAAAAAAAAAAGAAAGAACACAGAGACTTGAAAGTATTTTTCAAATAACACAGAGGTAGCTGCTGGAAAGCCAGGTCTAGGGCTTATTGCCCTGGGCAAAGGGCCTTTTTCATTTTTTTCCATTGCATTAACTTATATAATATAAATCTCCATGCGTTGTCTTCATAATAAAAAGTGGTCATGGTACATGAAAGATATAATTAGTTTTCTTTTGTAAATTTACCCCCATATTCTGTTCCCAGAACTAGAGGAAAAATATAAATAAAAGGGCAACTTCCATCTAAAAAAAAAAAGAAATCAGAAGCATTGACTATAAAATAAAAGATTAATTAATTTTAATATATAAAATTAAAGTCAAGTTTCTTCACTGCTCTGCGTCTGCTCTACTTCTCTGGCCTCATTTTCCTCTCATATTTCTCACATTGCAACCTTCCTTCTCTGTCTTTGTATTATTGCATTACACTTTTCTCCAGAGACTCTTTTCTTCATTTTCCAACTCAGAAAATTCCCATTGCACTCAGATAAATAAAGCATATTTAATCTCATAACCTACACTTGATGTCAGTAATAATTTTTTCTACTATAAATATCTTAGTATATTTCTAAAAATATAGAAAATTAGAATATATAAAATATAGAATGCAACTAATATTATAATTGTGATCTTTTAAGATGAAAGGAATGTAAGCAATAAAAAGCATTGAGATTCTATAGTGGAATTTGATGAAGAATCATAGTGTCATCTATGATTAGATTACTAAAATGCATAGAATTTCATTAATTTCATTAATAAGCAATAATGGTTAAAGGAACTAGAAATGTGAAGACCATTTTATTTAAGAATGGTCTCTGATATGAGGAATTTTAGAGGGAGGGCTGGGGGTCATGGGGGTAGGGAGGGAAAAAATGAAACAAGATGGGATCCGGAGGAGACAAACCATAAGAAACTCTTAATTTCAGGAAACAAACTGAGGGTTGCTGAGGGGTGGGCAGGCAGGGATAGAGTGGCTGGGTTATGGAAATTGGGGAGGGTATGTGCTATGGTGAGTGCTGTGAATTGTGTAAGACTGATGATTCACAGACCTGTAGCCCTGAAGCAAATAATACATTATATGTTAATTAAAAAAAAAAAAAAGAATACTTTCTGAATTCAAATGCAGAACTTCTGCAAGGTTCTAAAACCAGTTTTCTCAGCAGTTGTCCAACAGTACTTGTCAAACATAATTTACCAAATGGTCTAAAAGCAAACAAATAAACAGAAAACCTGTTCATCAGAAACAAAGCCTATCTTTTCTCATAAAGACATAAACAAGAGTTCATTAATAAATGTAAGAAAATGCTTCAAGCTAACCCATACTGAAAAAATGTCTTGAATCTTAGGTTTAAATGTAGCCCTAACATTTTAACATCATTATGCTACATTTGACTAGATTTACAAAACAACAAGGAAACGTAAATTGACAGGCAACACAGGAAGGGCTTGAAATTGAAAACATATTTTCAAATATTGAAGATTTAGAACATAATTGGATGTTTGGACCAGGAAGAAAGTCTGGGAGAAATCACCCCTGAGGATATTGAAGTGATGGCATGAACAGTGCAGTATGCAGTAAGCTCTTTCCCCAACAAAATAACTTCTATAACTGGAGAAGGTTATTTAAAAAATTGAAGTCTCTTGAAATATTCCTAAGGGCATATAGGCAAATGAAGAAACACTCATTAAAGGAAATCTGCTACATCTTGGTTAAAAGAGTGAGAAACTGGCATTTGAGCATGACTTTCTTCCTCACCCTCCTCCAAGCTCTGTTTTTTGGGAATTCTACTTGGGGCGCTTTCCTCTGAGTTGGTGCATCCAAGAATACAGGGCTTTCTTCCCCTCCCTACCAGAACCAAATCTAGGGCTATGATTTTAACTCAGGAGGTGCAAACCACCAGGTTTTCTCATCGTCCTCAGTTCTTTGTTGCAGAAGCTTGTTTCCTACTGGGTGTTATAAGAAGACTGAGGCTTCCTTTATTGCCCAGCTCCTTCTTGTAGGAAGGGAAAATTTGCTCCATGCTCAGCAGGCTGAGAATACCAGGAATCTGACTGCCCCAGTTTATTTTTAGGGCAGAGTTTCCATACCACAAGTGGTAATCTGAGAAGATCAAAGGTTACCCCTTCCCCCAGTGCCCACTTGTAGAGCAGAGATTTCACTCTAGGATAAGGCAACCACTGTTCCTGTCTCTAGTTACTGTGTAATTGCAACGGGGTTCTGCCTGGGAGAGAGGCACCATATTAAGATAAAGAACCCCACAGCTCTGTCTGAGGAGACTGACTTATTTATATCAGAGCATAAGGAATTCCATTACTGTGGGTAGTCTTAGTAGACATCAATGGAAATCTTAGTGGATATCAATTAAGAAAATGCTAGTAGCTCCATGCTACTAGTAGAAACAAGCAGAATAGCAAAGCAGTCAGAAGTTTTAACAGAGAACCAGGAAGGAGACAGCCAAGAAGAACCGCCTAGGATTAGTCAGTCCTGAGGATTAGGAAGTCTGAGTGTATGCACTAGTCTGTAAGGACCCAATAACAATCAAAACCAAATATGGGGCAGACCTGAAACATTTCCAAGCTACACACAGATTCATCCACAAAGGATGGAAGCCTCACTGACAAAAGAGACTTTAAGATTTAACACCCAGATACATCATAATCATAATTTTTGAAGTCAAAGATAAAGAGAATATCTTGAAAGCACCAAGAGAAAAATGACTCATTAGGTACAAGAGAACCATAGTAAATTAACAACAGTTCTTACCAGAAGTGATGAGGCCAGACTGCAATGGAATGACATATCCAAAATGGTGAAAGTAAAACCTATTCACTAATTCTTATATCCAGCAAAACTATCTTTCAAAAATGAAGATGACATAAAGACATTCCCAGTTATGTAAAAGATGAGAGAATTTGTTAACCGTTCTGCCTTATCATACTTAAGGACTTTCAAACTGAAAGCAAGCAATGTCAAATAGTAATTTTGTATCCACATGAATAAACAGGGGGTCATGAGGGTATTATGTAGATAATTATAAAAGACAATATGACTGAATATTGTCCTTTTTTCCTTTTTTTCTCTTACCTGATTTAAAAATCAATTTCATAAAACTATGTATATAATTATATTGACTGGCTTAGAACATTTAGATGTAATATATTCGACAGTAACAGCATAACGCCTAAAAATAGAAACAAAGCTGTATTGGAATAAGGAAAGATCATGAAGAAGTGACATAATATTATAATTCAAATCCATAAGAATAAATCAAGAGAATCAGACACGGTGAATAAAGGTAATGCGACAAATTATAAATACAATCTTGTTTTATCTTCTTCTCTAAGATTATACAAGATAATTTTAAAAGTGCATTGTTCAGTTTGTAACATATATGGAAGCAACATGTATGATGATACTAGCACAAATAAGGATGGAGGGAATGGAGCTATATATGAGTAAATTTTTTACTGTAATTGAGTTAGTATAAATTTATTGGTTATTTAAGATGTATATTTTAGACTCTAGGACAACCACTAAAATGATTCAAAAATATGATTAAATGTTATTCATGAATTAAAATATTATACCAAAAAATCTCTATCTTGTACCAAGTAGGCAGTAAGGAGTAATAAAGAAATAAAAATAATGAGACATATAGAAAACAAAAGGAAAATAGCAGCTACAAATCCAATTATATCAATAATAACAACAAATGTGAATAAATGAAACAATACAATTAAAAGGAGGAGAGTATGAGATTAAAAACAGAAACACTTTATTCTGTTGATAGGAAATATATTTTATTTTATTTATTTATTTCTTAGTTTCAAGCTTTTATTTAAATTCAAGTTGGTTGACACATTTTGTGGTATTAGTTTCAGGAATAGAATTTAGTGATTCATTACTTACATTTAACATATAATGCTCATCACAAGTGCCTTCTATAATACCCATCATGAAATAAGTCAGTCAGAGAAAGACAAATACCATATAATTTCATTCAAATGGGGGAATTTTAACATAGGAAATATATTTTAGATTCAAATATGCAAATAGCTTTAAAGTAAAGGGATGGAAAAAGATATATCATGCAAATAGTAACCATACAAAAACTGCAGTATCTATAATAATATCAGAAAAATAAGCTTTATTACAAAAATTATTACTAGAGAGAAAGAAGAGCACTTACAAATGATAAAAGGGTCAATCCATTAGGAAGATATAACAATTATAAACATAAATGCACCCTAACAGTAGAGTCCCAAAATAAATGAGGCATAAACTGACAAAATTAAAGGGAGAAATAGGCAATTCAGCAATAAAATTGGAAGACTTAAATATGCAACTTTAAATAATGGATAGAACAACTAGGTAGAAGTTAACAAAAAATTAAAAGACTTCAACAAAAATGCAAATCAGTTAGTCCTAACATAAATCTCTAGAACACTTCATGCAACAGTAGCAGAATAAACACTTTTCAAGTACACACAAAACATTTACAGGATAAACCATGCATCAGGCCATAAAAAAAGGAATAATAAATTTTAAAAAATCAAAATCATTTAGAGTATGTTCTCTAATCAATATGGAATTACATGAGAAATCAATAACAAAAGGATATTTTTAAAATTAATAAATATGTAGAAATGAAGCAGCACACCCCCATCAATGGCTCGAAGAAAGATATGACATACCAAAACTTAGTGAATGCAGCTAACCAAGCACTCAGAGGAAAAGTTATAGTTATAAACTTTATATGACAAAAGGAAGAATGATCTCACACCAGTCAGCTAACTTTCTATCTTAAGAAACTAGAAAAGAAGAACAAATTTAACTCAAATGAAGCAGACAAAAGGAAATGAAGGATTATAACAAAAATAAATGGAAGAAAGATAAAAAGAGAAAAGCAACATAATCAAAAGTCAGTTAATTGAAAAGATCAAGAAAACTGACAAACCTTTAGCCAGACTGACCAAGTTAAAAAAAAAAAAAAGTCAGGAATTAAACAGGAATATCAGTATCAACCTTATAGAAATTGAAAGCATTATAAGGGAATACTATTACCAACTATAGGCCAGGAAGTTAGAGAGGTAAAATAGACAAGTTCTTATAAAGACACAAAGCAGTGAAATTGATTGAAAAAGGAATAGAGAACCTGAAAGACTTATAATAAGTGAAGATAATGAATTAATATTTAAATAAGTTTCCACCAAGAAAAGCCCAGACCCAGATGGTTTCACTGGCAAATTTTAGCAAACATTTAAAGAAGATGATCAGTTCTTCACAAAATCTTTAATTAACAAAAATGAAATGATATTTCACAATTCATTCTTTGAGGCCATTAAAACTCAAATATCAGAACCAGACAAAAACATTATAAGAAGGTAAAATTATAACAAATGACTTTCATGAATATTGACACAAAAAATACTCCAAAAAAAGGTAAACCAAATCCAGGTACATATAAAAAGGATTATGCAACATGACAAAGTGGGATTTATCTCTGGAATACAAAGTTTAATATCTAAAAATTAATCAATATGCTATACTATATTGATAGAATAAAGGACAAAAAGTACATGATTATTCGATAGATATGGAAAAAGCATTTGACAAAATCCGATACTTTTTTCCATGCTAAAACACTTAATAATACCAGAATAAAAGGAAACTGCCTAAATCTGATATAGGATATATAACTAAGATACAACTAAGATCATACCTAATGCTAAATACTGAATGCCTCCTCTCTAAGATTAAGAACAAAACAAGGATATCCACGCTTGCCATTTCTAGTGAATATTTCACTTAGAAATTCTAGCCAGGGCAATTAGGCAAGAGAAAGAAGTAGAAGGTATCACAAGTAAAAAGGAAGAAGTAAACTATCTTCACTTGCTGAACAATCTTATATATAGAAAATCCTAAGAAATATATTTAAAAATATCAGAACTAACAAATTCAGCAGGGTAGAAGTTAGATATATAAATATTGATTGCATTTCTATATAGTAGTGATGAAAAAATCTGAAAATGAAATTAAGAAAACAATTTACAATGGCAGTAAAAAGAATATAATACTTAGGAGTGAATTTAGCACACAACTTATACATTGAAAACTACAAAGCATTGTTGAATGAAATTAGAGAAGTCTGGTTAAGTGGAAATTAATCCATTGCTTATGGATCTGAAGATTCAATGTCAAGATAGCAATACTACCCAAATTGTCCTATAGATTTGATGCAATCCTAATCAAAGTTCTTGCTGCAAAATTTTCTGCAAAACTTCTGTAGAAATTGACAAGTTGATCCTAAGGTTGCGTGGAAATGTAAGGAAAACAGAATAGCCAAAACAATTTTGAAGTGGAGGAACAAAATTGGAAGAAATTAATAACTGACTACAGAGCTACAGTATTATTGAAAATGTGAAATTCCCTACCAACATAGAGATACAGATCAAAGGAATCAGATTTAGAGTCTAGCAATAAACTCGTATTATTAAAGCCATTTAATTTTTGAGTAAGGTGAAAAGACTACAATGGGAAAAAATAGTATTTCAAGAAATGGTGCTGGGACAACTGGATATGAACATATTAAAATAATGATCTCTATCCTGTACAAAAATTAACTCAAAATTAATCAGACACCTAAATATGAGAACTAAATCTATGAAACACTTAGAAGAAAACATAGGAGAAAACCATCATGACATGGTTGAGCAATAGGACATCAAATGCACAAGCAATAACACAAAAAAGCTAAATTGGAGTACATCAAAATTAAAACTTTTGTGATGAAAATGATATCATCAAGAAAGTGAAAAGGCAACTCCCAGAATGGGAGGAAATATTTGCAAATCATATACCTGATGTAGAACTTAGACCCAGGATATATAAAAAACTATTCAAATTGAATAATGAAAGACAAATGACTCAATTTAAAAATAGGCAGAGGCTGCCTGCCATTCTGTCTGCCTGTGCTTGCTCTCTCTCCCTCTCTCTCTCTGACAAATAAATAAATAAAATCTAAAAAAAAAAAAAATAGGCAGAGGATTTAAAAAGCTATTCCTTTTTTTAAAAAAAGACAACTGGCCAATAAACACATGAAAATGTGGTATAATTGTGTTATGGAACATTCAGCAATAAAAAGTAATGAAATACTGATACATGGTACAACATAGATGAATCATTGCAAACATTATGCTAAGTGAAAGTTTCAAAACTGAAAGGAATTTAAGAATTCACAGAAACCTCTGATACATGTGCTTACAGTTTACTACAGGAAAAGGATACAAATTAAAAATTAGCCAAGGGAAAAAGGGCCTTGGGTGGAGTTTGGTAGGAGTACCCTTAATGTTTGTGTATGCACATGGAGTATTGCCAGTCATGAAAGTTCACCTGAATCTTGGTGTTCAGAGTTTTATTTAGGCTCTATTACTAGGCATGCTTGATTGACTGAATAGCCCCCTGGCTATGACCCAAAAATCTTCACCCTAAATCACATTATTGTACTATCCATCCTGGCCCAAGACTTCCAGACAAACATGGGCACTCCTTAGCAAGCATGACATTTTAGAGATTACCTTCCAGAAACAGGACAAAGCCAGACCTCTTTTCAGGCAAGATGACTTTCTTTACTACATGTTCTTTTTGCATTACATTTACAAGACTGCTCCATTCCAGTTTCTGCTCCACTCTCTGGTCTGTTTCATATTCCTTCTTTTCTGTACTCAGTGAATGAAACTGTTCCCTTTGTAGAGATGCACTTAAATAAGCATAAAGTAGAAGTTCGAATGGTCTATAATCCTGGCGTTGCTCATAGCTGTCACAGAGAGATCAGATCAAGATTTCTGTGATTGGCCCGGTTTATCCGATTTATGTTACCTTGGACATTGCTGCCAATGCACTAATCCAGGTGGCAGTGTTTTAAACTATGTATCACTTAAGCACTTTGAGGAGTTAATATTAATCAATCTTAAAAATACATTAAAGCAAAATTAATTTAGAAGGTGATATATGGGGGCGCCTGGGTGGCTCAGTGGGTTAAAGCATCTGCCTTCGGCCCAGGTCATGATCCCAGGGTCCTGGGATCGAGCCCCACATCGGGCTCTCTGCTCAGCAGGATGCCTGCTTCCTCCTCTCTCTGCCTGCGTCTCTGCCTACTTGTGATCTCTGTCTTTTTTTTTTTTTTAAAAGGTGATATATGAATATATCAAATCCCAATTTTATACGACTGATTTCTTCAATTTTTTGACTTGGGTATCATCATTCTCACATCAAGACTATTCTAATACTCAAATTTCAACCTCATGGGCACTTTCCACTGTGTTCTGAGCTCCCCTAACTCTGGAGTGGAGAGACAACCACAATGTCTACAGAGTTCCTGAGAAGAAAATAAAGTTTGTTCACTTCTTTTGTGATTAGCACCTTTGTTTTCCTTCTCCAGCTACTCTAACCTCATTTCCCACAAGCGTATATTCCAGCTTCATGGGAGGTATTTTCTTTCTGACCCACCTCATCTCGCAATTTCCACTCTATGATCCCACCTTTCCCACATGGACACATTGAAGCTTGTTAGGTCAAGCCTCTTTATGGTCCCAGTCCACATTATCTCAAAATGCTAAAAAGATCCTCAGAGATCTTGTTGTATCCCAGAGAAAGGAAGTGATTTGTTCCAGGTCATCGTGTTCTAGAACTCAGATATCTGGCTCTAAGACCCGTTGTTTTTCTACAATAGGAATTTCTTCAATTCCAGAATAGAGCAGTCAATGGAGCAAAAACTACTGAGAGAAATGGCTCCAAGATTAATAATAATTAAGAAGTCGCACATGGCAAAAATACTCAGTGAACATTTTTTCTTTTGTTCTAAAGTTGTGGGTTTTTTTGTTGTTTTTGTTTTTTGTTTTGTTTTTTTTTTCTTTTTCCCTGAAAATGAATGCTTTCTGTATCTGCTTGAAATTGTCTGGGAAGACAGGAATTCAAAGAAAATATAACTTTCTTTGTCTTGCTATCATATTGATATTTCTTCTGTTCTCAAAATTTTGCCTGTTCCTTATAAAGTGGCAGGAATGAGAATGTATTTCTTATAGTTTAGCAGCTTGTGGTTTAATTTACCACATTTTAAGGAGTTCTCCTTGTAAATTTGTAATTGAGTAAACTATATTTTAAAATTTAATATATAAAACATGAACATTTTATGAACAAACCAATTAGGCCTAATACATTTTTATACTTCTAAATTAACAAAATTGCTTTAGATATACGAGATGCTAAAAGTACACATTGCATTTGTTTCTATCTTCCTTGAAATATCTTTAACTATAATAAAAAAAATGGAAAGATTTTTGGTGGCTGCAAATCTTTGTAAATTAAATCTCTATTTCTATGGGATCCTAGTTCCTATCTCAGACATTCTAAAGTGAGTAAACACATGCTTTTTCCTGTATGCAAAAGAAATGGCATAGATGGTTAGGGAAACTAGCGTTTAAACTCCTGAAATCTTTCCCACCACTTTTAGGATCACATCCATATTCTGCATCATAGTTTAAAACGCCCAACATCATTTGGCCATTGCTTTTTATTCTGACCACCAGTCCTTTTGAACTCCTTACTCCAGTCAGACTAATAGACTTTTACTTTACAAGTGTCGTGTGCTTTGTCTCATGGAAATCCCTTTGTACATGCAGTTTCCCCGATCTGAAATACTCGTTTCTTACCCTTATGATTTAGACATGCTTCTTTCATGTCATGGGTCCTGATACACAGAGAAATATTAAGTATCTCTTGGAGTGATGAATGAATAAATGAATTGGCAGATGAGTGAGTGAATGATACAGAGAGCATTTCTTGATGAGAGCAGCCCACATTCTGCCCTACCCTTCTGGCATTCTTGAGTCTTCAGAGACCAAGGTTCGAAAGGTGATGAACGGAGGGATTTGGGAAGACAAACCAAAGAATTAGAAGAGTTGCAGTGGTGGATGAAGATGAGGGGAACAGACCAAAACACCTGGAAAATGTGTCATACATACCCAGATCTTACAGAACCCTTTGCAAGAAACCTAATATTCCTTCCATTTTTCACCTTGTTGCTATATATCAGCATATCTGGTATTTTTCTTGGCAGATTTTTCTTTGGCTCTCTATTTATGTCCTGGAAGAACATAAATCCTTTGGGCAATGCTACTCTAAACATTAATTTGTCATGTCCATTTCTAAACCCTTCTTTCTACTCCTACCCCCACTTCAGTACACCGTTGTCTGGATTTGAACATGACTAAGAACTCTGTGGGGCATCTGTTTTCTATTATAAATAACCCTTGCTTTTATCAAGTCTTCTCCCATCCCACTTAAGGAAGATCAAGGTCTAAGAAAGATATCCTCTTGTTTCTAAGCTTTCTTTGCCACAATCACCAAAGGATTAGGATGAATTTTATTTATATCTTCCCACAGATGTCATTAAGTTCTCCTTACCTAGGTTTCTGTAATCAAGTCAGTTTCTTCTGTCAGATGTTCTCTAGCCTGCGTTGTTACCTTGCTAACCATATTTCTCTTAACTTAAGAAACAGTCGGGAGGAAGGTAAGTGAGTTGGCTGCTGCGCCTGGATGAAGCTGGGTGGATGCTAATGAGGACGGAACAGAATGTGGATGGCAAGGAGCAACAGTGTGTTTGGGTTTCTTCCATTGCACTGAGAGTGTTTACCTTGGGTCCATGCTCTCTGGTCAGGGCCCTCTCAAGTTCCACCTTTTCATGCAACCTACTCTGTTTATTCTGGTTTGAAGTCTCTTCTCTGATCTCCTGAAGGACTAAAGGCCATGCAACTTAAGCCATAGTTTCTATTTTTGAATTTTTATTAATCTGTCCTTACCAAGTCTCTTTAGCCAGACTGTGATTCTCCAGAATAACTTGACCTTCATGGTTAGGGTGATATCTCAAATATATTTTGTACCTCTAGCAATATCTAAGATAATTTTAGATACAAATATAAAATGCCCAATTCTATAAAATGGAAAAGGACTTCAGTAGGTTAAAAATACATGTTTATTAAGTATCTATTATAAGAGTATTTTTCTGGAATTCAGTGAAAACCCCGCCTTTAAGGAACTGAAACTTATTTGGGGGAAAGATATAGCACACAGTTTAAAAGTACAAAAATGTGCTATAGGGATTCAGAAAATGAGTTTCAATTTAGAAATGGGTGTTATCCAGAGACTCATAGAGGAAGCCTTGAAAGATGAGTAGGATTTGATGGGTGGGAAAGAGAGGAGGCACAGTCTATGCTGAGGAAATAAATTTTTTTTTTCTAAAAAGTGTTTCAATAGAAACTTAGTTTTTTTTTTAAGGTTTTATTTATTTATTTGACAGAGAGAGAGAGAGAGGTTACAGGCAGGCAGAGAAAGAGGGGCAAGCAGGCTCCAAGCTGAGCAGAGATCCTGATGTGGGGCTTGATCCCAGGACCCTGAGAACATGACCTGAGCCTAAGGCAGAGGCTTAACCCACTGAGCCACCCAGGCACCCTAATAGAAACTTAGTTTTAATGAATATTATTAGACCCTAGAATATGAATATGCCTAGAGAGTACTGAGGTAAAACAGAGTTCTTATTGTATTTATTGTATGATTTCACACAATATTTCTTATTATGGTGAGTAATATGAATCCTTAAGACCAGCACAGAGAAAGTATTTTCATAATTTAATTGATTTTGAAACCATTATTTCCAAAATCTCTTGGGACCACTGTTCCCTAGAGTACACGTTAAGAAATGATGAGCTGGATGAAGGACTTCAAGACATGAATATGTGTGGGATGTTTTGTGCACTCTCCAATAGCTTGTGATGACCAATTCATAGTAAATTTTTTGCGGTAGTAATAATTAAAGAAGTACTGATGTAATTATAGGTTGGAACATAGTAAAAGTTCTAATTTTAATTTTCTTTCCTAAGTTATGGAGAGGCAGTAAAGGTGTTTGAGGATCAGAATAAGATTATCCAATGAGGAATATAATTCTGGGTTTAAATGTGAAGAACGCATTGCAGAAACCAAATATTTATGACAGAAAACCCAATTAGGAGGCTAGTACAGTAGTACAGGTGAAAGATAATGAGGATATGAACTAACACAGGGGCAGCAAGTGTAGCATGGAAAGGACAGATAGAAGGGATAATAAAAATAGAATAGGCAGAAGTGTAAAAGATTACTCACCTTTAAAAAACTATTAATGAAATTCACTGCATTAATAGATTAAGGAGAAAAATCTGCAATCATCTTGACTATATCAGCAATTATTATGTAAAATTCAATACTTATTCCTGCTTTTAAAACAAAGAAAATACGGTGTCAGAGTAAATGTGGAATAGATGTAAACATTCTTTACTCAATAAAGAGAATTTACCAGAAGCCTATAGAAAATAGGCTATTTTACGGTTTTACATTAGAGCCATTTTTATTATAGTTAAGATTTATTGGAGGCCTTAGCCTGTGAATAAGATAAGGATTAAAAGAAATATGGACTGTGAAACAAAGGTGGGTAATATGATCTTCTATATATAAAAATCTCTCAAATATTTAGACATATTATGAGAATAAACATAATTAATATAGGGTGGTGAATTGCAGCTTCTACATGCTATTCCAAAATTTGAGGCATGACTTAACTTGATCCTAGAAGCTAGAAACTGTAAAGTTATATTTACCAAACTCTCTTTCAGCTCACATTCCACATGTGATGTGGCTTCCTCAAGCAAATACTCACAGGAGATATTTAGAACTGAAAATGGGGCAGAGAACATGCTTCTGTTGTTCTTTCTGGAAGTGAGAGTTGGAAAAGCATTTGGTTTTCTCAGGTAGCAGTAACACTATCCTAGTGTTTGGACCCTCCCCACTTTGTAGCTGCTGAGAGATTTTCATCTTAGAAGCTAAGTTAGGTGTGCCCAAGAGTCAACAGCTGTGGATGAGGTTCTTGATGCCTGGGTTGTGGCTGAACTCTGTCCTGAAGTCAGTATTTGGACAGTGATTTTTTTTGATTCTCCAACATTCAATTTTTGACAGATTTTTGTTCCCTTGGCAGGTCAGTCATAAGAAGCTATTCTTGGTGTCATTCCTGGAAGCTCAGCCTAGAGCTTTCTCACCTGGCCTTTTCTACAGTTTTGCCAAACACTTAATTCCTGTATTAAATCCTTTTCTTTGGGTAAGGGGACTAGACTGGTATCTATAAGCCCCTCACTGATAAAGTTAGGTTGCCTGTTACAAGATTAATACAATCCAGTTTCCATTTCTATAAAACAACAGATAGATAGTTTATAAATAAATTTTAAAATGTCATTTACAATAGCAATAAATGGTGCATGATCTTTACAAAGAAAATTACAAAAGCTTACTTAAATAGTAAAATTTACTTAAATAGTAAAGAAAACATAAAACTTGGAAAAGCATATGGTGCTCATAGCTATGATGATCCGATGTTGTAAAAATGTCAGTTCTCTTCAAATTGAAATAAAGATTCAACAAATTCCACCCCAAAATTAGAGTAGGCTGTGTGTGTGTGTGTGTGTGTGCACGCACGCGTGCGTGCGTGCAAGAGAGAGAGAGAGGAATTTGACGGTCTTATTCAAAAATTTGAAATTGGAGAACCAAAATAGTTTGGACCAATTTATAGTCACTTAACTACTGAGTGAGAGTGATAACCATATTGACTTTTATTACTGGATTTTTGGAGTAAATCATGATCTTAGGTAAAGTAAGTCCCTCCACTTTTCTCTTCCTCATTGAGAAGCAGCTTACCAGAACTCACACGAAATTCCTGACAACTAGTGAAATTTATATCTTTAGAACTTGAGACTTCTAATTTTTGAATGATATATTCCTAATATCCCTTTCTCAATTCTCTCAATTACATTAGATAGTTTCGTGAGTCTTACATATTTTTTCATTAGATATATTAATAAGTATTTGCTGTTTTTTATGAAATGCCGTGGTATTATGTTTTAGGTTTCACTTTCTAGTTCTTTGTTGATGATAAATAGAAGAAGCACTATATTCACTTGGTGTCCAGCCACCTGGATAAACTCAGTTATTAATTCCTATAGTTGGTGTGTTTACTCTTTTGGACTTTTTAATGTGCAGACTCATGTCAGACATATCATCTAAGAACAACTTTTTATTTCATTCTAATTCCTGTACCTTTTTTTTTTTTTTTGCCTTATTGCACTAATTAAAATCTCTAGCAAAATCCTGAATAGAAGGATGAAAGTGGCCATCTTCATTTCAGTTTTAAGGGAAAGTTTGTAAGGTTGCCATTGACTTTGAGTTTTGCTCTAGGGGTTTTATAGAAGATTTTTTCAGATGAGTGAAATGCCATTCTATTCCTAATTTGCTTAGAGTTATTATACCATGAATAGGGTTGATTTTAAATTTTCTTTTCACCATTTGCAAAAACAATCATATGATTTTTCTTCATTATTTGGTTAATTTGGTGTCTTAGGCCATTTTGGGCTAATTATAACAAAAATGGTATAGATTGGGTGGCGCAAACAACAGACATTCATTTTTTGAAGCCTAGAAGCAGAGAAGTCTAAGATTAAAGTACCTACAGATTCTGTGTCTTGCAAAGTCCCATTTCCTGGTTCAGAGACAGATGTCTTCTCACTGTGTTCTCACATAGCAGAAAGAGTAAAAATCCTCTCTGGTGTTTTTTTTTATAAGGACATTAATCCCAGTAAGGGGCTCCATTCTCATGATCTAATCACCTCCCAAGGTCCAGCTCCTACTACCATCCCCTTGGGCTTGAAGATTTCAACATATGAATTTTGGTGGGAACACAAACATTTAGTCAATAACATGTGGTAACTACATTGATAGATTTTGAAATATTCAACCAAACTTCTATTCCTGGAATAAACACAATTAGATGCTGATACATTATCTTTTAAAATATTTGTCAGATTTTGTTGGCTAATATTTAGAATCTGTGCATCTGTGTTTGTAATTGAGTTTGGTCTATAATTTTCTTTGCTTTTATAATTCTTTTAAGGTTTTGGTATCAAGATTATTCTGCACTCATAGAATGAGTCATTATATTTCTTTTTCTTATCTGAAAGTTTTGTATTTGGCATTGCTTCTTTGAGTAGTTGGTGAAATTCACCAGTGAAGACATGAGCCTAGAGTTTTTGTGGATGTGACTTTAATTACCGATTCCATTTTTAATATTTATATGACTATTCAGATTCCAATATTTTCTCATGTAATTTTGGTAAATTATGTTTTTTCTCCCCTAGGAATTTTTCTTTGAATTAGACTTTTAATTTCTGATAGTTGTTCATAATATCCTCTTGTTATCCTTTTAAAAAAACTAGTTGACATTGTAGAAAACACTTCTGTCATCTTTAAAAGTTTACTCATGCCATTTTAATCCATTCTTTACATCTCTTCCTTACCTGCATTTTCGGAGATATGCCCACAACTATTGATCTACTTTTGTCACTATACATTATTTTGCAATTCCTAGAATTTTACATAAATGGAACTGTACAGTATATACTGTGTAATTTATTTGGCTTCTTTTGCTAAGCATAATTACTCAGTAATGTCAACTGTATGTAATCAGTTACAGGAGTAATAAAATTATATATGACAGTAATAACAATTATATAAAATAATATATTCCTTTTTGTTGTCTAGTATTATTTCATTGAATGGATAGTCCACACTATGTTTATTCATACTCTTATTTATCGACATTGGGTTGCTCCCAGTGTTTGAATCTTACACATAAAACTACTATGACCATTCATAGTTCAAGTTGTTGTATTCAAGTTTTTGCATGAACTCATGTTTTCATTTCTCTTCATAAAGTATCTAAGAGTGGAGAGGCTGAATCATATAGTAGCTGTATATTTGATTATTAAGAGACCATCAAGCTGTTTTCCACAGTGGTTGTTCCATTTTACATTCTGTACAATAGCCCATGAAAAATTCCACTTTATCACATTCTTACCAATATTTGGTATGCTTAATCCTTTCTAGTTTTACATATTCTAAAAAGTGTAGTGGTAGCTCATTTTGGTCTTAACTTGAATTACACTAATGGCTAATGTTTAGCATCCTTTCATGTGTTTTCTTGCCATATCGTATTAGGTTAAATACTGTTTTAAATATTTTACCTCTTTTAAAATTTGTGCTGCTTATTTCCTTATTGTTGGGTTTTGAGAGTTCTTTATATATTCTAGATACAAATTCTTTATCAGATACATGATTTGCAAATGTTTTCTCCTACTGAGTGCTTTGTATTTTACTTCTCTTAACAGTGTCTTTGGAAGAGCAGAAGTTTTAATATTAATAAGGTCCAATTTATCAACTTGTTTTTTTCATGGATTGAGTTTTTGTGTTCTAAGAAATCTTTGCGTACGTAATCTCAAATCACTGTTTTTTTCCTTAAGTTTTCTTCTAGAAATTTTATACGTTGACATTTTTACATTTAGGTCTATAATCCATTTTGAGTTAACTTTTGTATATGACATGAGTACATTTTAAAAATATGATCCAATTTTTATAGCAACATTTGTTGAAAAAAATTATATCTCTGCTGCATTGCTTTGTACCTTTGTTGAAATTTATTATTTATATATATGTATTTCTGTATACTCTATTAAGTTTCATGGAGTTATTTGTCTATTTTTATACCTAGAACAAATTATCTTGATTACTATAGTTTTAAAATACATCTTGAACTCAGGTACTTTTAGTCTACCAATTTTGTTTTTCAAAATTTTTATGGATAGTCTAGATTCTTTCCATTTCCAAGTGACTCTTTTGTTTTTTTTAAAGATTTTATTTATTTATTTGACAGACAGAGATCACAGGTAGACAAAGAGAGGGAAAGGGAAGCAGGCCCCTTGCTGAGCAGAGAGCCTGATGCGGGGCTCAATCCCAGGACCCTGGGATCATGACCTGAGCTGAAGGCAGGGGCTCTAACCCACTGAGCCACCCAGGTGCCCCTCCAAGTGACTTTTAAAAGGTTTTATTTATTTGGGGGAGAGAGAGAGAGAGAGAGCACATGACCAGAGAGGAGGGCCAGAAGGAGAAGACAGAATCCCTGCTGAGTGGGAAGCCAGATGTGGGGCTTGATCCCATGATGATGAGATCATGACCTGAGCTGAAGTCAGATGCTAACTGACTGAGCCATCCAGGCACCCCTCCATATGAATTTTAAAATCAATTGTCTATTTCTATTTTAAAAAATGACTGCTAGGATTTTCATTGAGATTATGTTATATCCGTAGATAAATTTAGGAAAAATTAACATCTCAACAATATTAACTCTTCGAACTTAGGGACACTATATCTATCTCCATTTATTTAGGTCTCCCTTAATTTCTATCTTCTGGATAGTGCTGTGTCCTCTCTCAATCTCTGGAGTTCTTCCTTTGTGCTGCTCTTTCCTCCCTGGTGTTCTGTCTTGAGACTTCACTTCAGAGATCTCTTTGGAAGAATACCTCTGTCCCCTCCAGTCCTGGCATCTACCAGCCTCCACATGAGTTTTCCTTCTTCCTCTGTGACCTGGAAGCTTAGTCAGAGCACTGAGCTTGAACAGTTGTAGGTCTCACTTCTTTTGTTTCTCAGTGTTGGTTCTCACAGATAAACTACTATAAATATTAGTGTAGAGATCTTTGAAAGGACAGGGTTTTCTTTGTTTCTTTTGGTTCAGTAGCTAGGAGTAGAAAGGCTAGTCATATGGTAACTGAGTGTGTAAATGTGCAGTGTTTTGTAAAACATTTTGTTTTCATGTATTTCTTGGCTGTTTCATACAGGAAGGTAAATGCAGCTCCTGTTATTCCATCCTGGCCTAGAGTAGTTCTTATGACTGTTTATCTTTAGTAATTTGCCTGCCTTCTTGATTTGATATTGGTTATTTCTGTCTTCTCTTTTTTAGTGGGATCAGTTTCTTTAAAGTTTTATTAATTTACTGATATTTTCAATTAACAATCTTTTGTCAACTTAGTTGATCTTCTCTATGCTGTGTTTGTTTTCTATTTTAACATCTTCCCACAATTTTATTTTCTCCTTTCAACCTTATTTTGGTTTAAATTAGTGCTATTATGAGTTTTTAAGATGGATAGTTAGAACATAGTTTTTTTTAGCCTTTTTATATATTTTAATGCTGTGAGTTTTCTTCTAGGTTTAACTTCAAATAGGCCCCACAAATTCTGAGATATCATCTTTTAATTAGTATTCCATTTAAAATACTTTATATTTTAATTATGATGTCCACTTTGAACTATGTATTGTTTAAAATTTATTTATTAATTTTCCAAAGTACTATTATGTTTTGTTGTTGATTTCCTCTATGAGAAAAGCACTTAGAATTCCAAACCTTTCCAAATCATTAATTCCTCCTTTGTGGACAAGCATGTAGTTACTTGTAGTAACTGTGATTTTTAGAAAGTGTGCATTCAGAAGTTGCTGGATATACGTACGTTTATGTAGGTCTATATAAAAAGGTTGTATATTAACCTTAGGTGTTGTTCAGGTCTTCTATATCTCTACCGATTTTTTTATTCTATTAGTTACTCTGAAATGTGTGATTGTATTCCCTTACTTGATTGAGAATTTGTAATTCTTTATAGATTTGCATTTTATTCTGTTGGTTTTAGCTTCATGTTATTAGTTGCAAACATATTTATAATTGTGATAAATTTACCAATCATTAAAAATACAATCCTTATCTCTAGTAATATTTCCCTCAAATTCTATGTAATAGGATGTTAATAAACCTGCATAAGAGGGAAACAATTGATAATACTAGCCAGATTGACCAGAAAAGACAAATTACCATATCAAGAATTAGAGAGGTGGGGCACCTGGGTGGCTCAGTTGTTAAGCATCTGTCTTCAGCTCTGGTCGTGATCCCAGGGTTCTGGGATCAAGCTCCTCATGGGGTCCCCTGCTCAGCAGGAAGCCTGCTTCTTCCTCTTCCACTCCCCCTGCTTGTGTTCCCTCTCTTGCTGTGTCTCTCTCTGTCCAATAAATAAATAAAATATTTTTTTTAAAAAAAGGAACTAGAGAGGTGACAAAACTGAAGATTCTATATATATTAAAATGATAATAAGTGTAAACTAAGAATTAAATCATGCCAGTAATCTCAACTCAGAGATATTAGAGAAAATCTCTGAGTAGAGAAACTATCAAAGTTAAGTTAGATGTATCTATTAGAGAAACTCTTTAATTTGTATTTAGCAACATTCCCACAAAGAAAACTTGAGGGCCAGTGGGTTTCCTAGGAAATTATGCCATGAATTAGTGAAGAAATACTGCCAGTTATGGAAAAGAGGGAGATACATGAAAGCTACAGATATACTGCTACCATAACTGGAAAGAAATTAATAAAGATGCTACCAAAGATGAAATTAACAGACCAATATTTCTTATGAATGTAGATGAAAAAATTCTTTTTTTAAAATTTTTTATTAACATATAATGTATTATTGGCCCCAGGGGTACAGGTCTGTGAATTGCCAGGTTTACACACGTCACAGCACTCACCATAGCAAATACCCTCTCCAATGTCCATATAGATGAAAAATTCTGAAAATTTTAGTGAATTCTAGTTGAATGATATATAGAAAAGATAATATTTTATGTTCAAGTGAGGTTTATCTCAGGAATGTAGGTTGACATAACATTTGAAAACCAATCACCATATTAATAGAGTAAAAAAGAAAAAAATATGATTAATATAGAAAAGTAGAAAGAGTATGGGGCAAAATCTAACATCTACTCCTGATAAAAACTCTTAGGAATGGGGCGCCTGGGTGGCTCAGTGGGTTAAAGCCTCTGCTTTCAGCTCAGGTCATGATCCCAGGGTCCCCGGGATCGAGCCCCGGATCGAGCCCCGGATCGAGCCCGGCATCGAGCCCGGCATCGAGCCCGGCATCGAGCCCGGCATCGAGCTCTCTGCTCAGCAGGGAGCCTGCTTCCTCCTCTCTCTCTGCCTGCTTGTGATCTCTGTCTGTCAAATAAATAAATAAAATCTTTTAAAAAAATAAAAAAAAAACTCTTAGGAAGCTTTGTATAGGGATCTTTCTCAACCTGACAGAGGTAAACCATAGAAATACATAGATATGAAAGACCTGTCCACTAAAAAACTGAGGGAAATTTAAAAAGACCTACATAATGAAGAAACATACTGTATTTATGTCTCAGAAGGGTTTTTTTATTATTAAAATATGACTTTTCCCAAATTGACCTATTAAATTAATACAATTCCAATAAAATCCTACGCCAGAGTGATTAGAAAATGCAAAAGCTTAGAAAGCAAAAAACAAATAAATTTTAAAAGTTTGGAAACCAGAAGTTGGAGGACTTAAGATACTAATTTTAAAGCTACAGTAACTAAAAGAGTATGATACTGGCACAAAGTTAGACAAATATATAGGAAAATACAAACGGCCAATAAACTTTGTGGAAAAAATGTCAAGCTGTACTAAAAACCACAGAAATGCAAATTAAAGCAAAATACTCCTAATTTTTTTCATCAGATGGGAAAAATTATTTCAAAAGATTGAAAATTTTGTTTTGATGTGTTTGTGAGGAAGTAGGTATTATCTTCCAATGTTGGTAGAAATGTAAATTGGCACAAATGTTTTTGAAAGGCAATTTTCTAGAACACACATAACCTTTGACTGAGCAATTTCATGTTTCGACTTTGTGCTAGAGAAATAGTCATGCATGGGCACAAACTCCTATACAAATATACTCATTTTTTTATTGTTATAAGAGGTAAAAAAAAAAAATGAATGTGTACTGAACATTCATTAATAAAGGTAAGATTAAATAATTTATAGAATATTTAGATTATTAAGTACTATATAGACATTGCAAAGAAGATGATGGATGTGTTCATATTGCCATAAAGATATCACTGAGGAATACAGTTATGTGAAAGTCACAGAAATATAATAGGATTCTGTTTATTAAATTAACACTTGTGTATGAAGATAGGTATATTTGTAATACATTAAAAATAATCTAGAAAAAAAATTCCAGATTAGTTTTGAACAACGGTTCTGTTTAAGAAGGAGGTGGAAATGAAGTGGCAAGGGGCAAAAAGGCACTATTACAACCTTACAATTTTATCATTTTTTGCCATTGAAAAAATAAAAATAAAGCAACAAAAAATTAATGTGACTTGGCATCTGAGTAAAATGTATGCATGTATGCATGGATGAATTGGAATCAAATGACAGTATTTCTAAGAGATTCAGAATTTGGATGCAATGGTATTCAGTGAAAAATATGGGGAAATTTTTATTAGAGAAAAAGAAATTGTTATTATTGCTGTTATTTTGGACTTGCTGAATTTTTGTTCTTTCAGATTACCAGAGTGCTCTTCCATTGTAGTTATATAAAATGTAATACTCATTATCATGAATATTAGTATCAGACTTATTCACTGAATAGTAAAATCATACTGGAGCCTACAAGAAGTAAATAAAGACATAGTTAGAACTACTTTAAAAAAATGCAATTCTCGGGGCACCTGGGTGGCTCAGTGGGTTAAAGCCTCTGCCTTCAGCTCAGGTCATGATCCCAGGGTTCTGGGATCGAGCTCCATATGGGGCTCTCTGCTCCACGGGGAGCCTGCTTCCTCCTCTCTCTCTGCCTGCCTCTCTGCCTACTTGTGATTTCTATCTGTCAAATAAATAAATAAAATCTTTAAAAAAAAATGCAATTCTCTACCCAAAAGAGTGTGATATCTACTTATATATGGTATTATTTCAGTTGTGTTGTTTATTTGTTCTACGTTTTCTTCCTTTCTTAAAGATACATAGTGGATAAGACTGATGAATCACAGATCAGTATCCCGAAACAAATAATACATTATATGTTAATTTAAAAAATAAAACTGTACTTCTCAGGAAAAAAAAACACAGAGCTTTTAAAGATGAATATTTAAACAAAGGGGAAAGTCCATTTCAAGCAGAAAGAGCAGGAGTAGAGGAAAATCAGATGGTACAATCATTATTCTACACCAGTAATCTCATTACTCATGTTTGCAGAGGAGGGGTTTCTGGAGATGGGCGATGTTTAGTTCTCAAGAATGGTTCATTGACAGTTTCTTTGGCTGGTAGATATCACTCAGGTATTTAGAATAGGCTTCTTCTCTTTCCAAATACACCTCAGGTGTGGCAGAATCGGGTGAGTCATAATAGAAGCTACTATTTCTCCGTTTGGGGGCCAGTGGGAAATGATCTAAAGGCTGAAGAACACATGACCTCCTAAAATAAACAAGTCCTTTCCCAGTTAGGATCTCCTCAGGGCAATTAGAAGTAATCTCAGCCTATAGATCTCACTTGGTTATTAAGGGAAATGAGGAGCATAAGATCACATCTATAAGATTTTAAAGTTGACTTTATGAAAAATATCTAAATATATGTCAGCTCTAAAGTCAGCCAATGCACTAAGTTTATCCTAGAATATCATTTCTGACACTTTAACATATTAACTAGAATTAAAGTTGTTAATGTTAACCAGGACCCATAAAAATTTAAGAGTATGCAGAGAAGGCAAATTGTAGAAAAATTAATAGGGCACTTTTTCAACCTGTTATTTTGTTTGCTGCACACACCATTGCATAGATAATAAAAACAATGAAAGTGAAATTTAAACTCAGAAAGGAACTTATGTCTACTGATCCAAATTTCAATGGGACAGAGTTATTATCAATTGGGTAAAAGACCCATTTATTAGCAAATGAGTAAGTTTGCATCCATTAGCAAGCAAATATAGTACAAACACAATGCTACTGATCACCATGTACTTGAGTTAACAGCTGATTTAGTAACCAAATAAGCAAATGGAAAGTAAATTTATGTTATTTATGATCTCCTAAAGATTACATTAAGGAAATAATTAAAAGGATGATAATCCTAAAACATCTGGGTGCCATTTACATATCTTCATTTGGGAGGATGGAGAAAATTATCCTTTAGAGCAGGATGATCTGGGTTATGGGATTTGGCAAAAATGAAAAAAAAAAAAGATTTTAAATCTTCTGAGGATTGCTTCCAATGGACTGTGTTTAGTGCCATTTTCTTTCATGGTGCTCTTCTTACTTCACTAACTGCTTTTCTTCCGTAATTTTCACCGGATTCCCTGTTTCTCTCTACCTACCTCCTCCATGTCATCATTTTCTGTGAGTTACCTTCTCTGTACAAGTAGCTTGGAAAACATGAATTTTCTAATGACTTTAGCTAATATCTTCATTCCCAATCCTTTCTTTCAGCTTCATTAAATGATTCCCACATGACTCATAGATTCTTCAGTTCAAGTCAACTCAATTCAGCTTGACTTCAGTAAACATAATTTTCATCCTTGTTTGATACTGTGTTGGCTGCTAGGGATTTCAAGATGAATAAAAGCTAGTACCCATTTATGAGAAGTTAAGTGTTAAAACCATACAAATAGCCATAGTGCATTATTATTGCAACATTTTTGCCACAGAGCGGCAACAATTTTAATTCATACAACTGAGGCAAAAAGAGGCTTAGAAAAAGTTCTTGAATAATGAGTACACTTAAAGGGGCAAATGAGTAGGAGGAGAACTTTAGAGTCTGGAAAAAAAAGTATTTATGACATGTGTACATTGAAGTACCTAGTGCATTTGAAGGTCAGTGAAAAATCCAGTGCGGTCAGACCACGGTGTTCTTGCTGGCACTCAGTGGCAAAGTAGCCTAAAATCAGGCTTGAAGAGGTTTGTGTTAGGCTTAGGGGCTCTCCTACAGTTTTTGAGAAAGTGATTGATATGACTGCACAATATGGCAACAATGTAAAAAAGATACTTTGGAGATAAATTGGAATGAAGGTAGATTTTTTAAATTAGATCTGTTGCAATAATCCCAAGAAAATAGTAAGAATAGAAATTAGGCAAGTGAAAATATGGAGGCTGGAGGAAAGAAGATAATTTTAAGAGCCTTTGAATCCACATGATTTTGAAAAGCAAAGGAGAATTTTTAATGTGCAGGGATACATGGTGGTGGTTGAGGATTGGGAGCTGTCAAGAATTACTTAAATTTTTGTCTTGGGCACCACTAATAGTGATGCCATTAACTGAGAAAGTGAAACTGTAAAAGGGATAGGATTGGGTGCGAAGGTAAATTCAATTTTTTAACTTCTGTTCATCGGGTGGAAGTATGCAGTAGAAGTTAGCACAGTTATTCTGTAACTTAGAAAAGAGAGGAGGTTAGAGATAGATCTTTAGGAGGCATCAGCATAAATGTGATAGAGAAGCCTTAAGAGTAAATACATTATGCAGAGAAAGGGTAAATTCCTTATGAATGAGAGACAAGAATGTAACACTGGTGAAAAAGTTGAAACCATTACCTAAGGGAAAAACAGAAGGGAAGATCCAGTAGGTCACATTTCACATGATTATCTTTCTGGCTTTTAAAACTTCATTTGGGGGCACCTGGGTGGCTCAGTGGGTTAAAGCCTCTGCCTTCGGCTCGGGTCATGATGTCAGGGTCCTGGGATCGAGTCCCGCATGGGGCTATCTGCTCAGCGGGGAGCCTGCTTCCTCCTCTCTCTCTGCCTGCCTCTCTGCCTATTTGTGATCTCTGTCTGTCAAATAAAATCTTAAAAAGTTTGGAAAAAAAAAAAAAAACTTCGTTTGCAGGGAGTTAAGATGGCAGGTTAGTGGGCAGACCCTGAGCTTGTCTTGTCCCTCAAACACAGCGAGATCAGTATCAAACTATTTTGAATAACTGAGAAACTGATCTGAGGATTAAGAAAACAGTTTGCACCATTGGAGAGAGAGAACATGGCAGATGCAAGATTTGGCGTTATGAACTGGGAGAGAGGAAAGCCACAGGATTTGAAGGGAAGGGAACCAATTTTGCAGAGTGAAGTCAAGGAGAGGGAGAGAGCAGGAGAGAGTGCAGCAGGTAGGGGACTGCACAGTAAGCTATGGTAAGGAGATCCCCTGGGAGAGATTGCTCCCCTTCCTGGAGTACCTTTGGAAGAGGGTATTTTGCCACTCCAAGGACAAAAGGCCACCTGGGAGTCCTTGAATGACATTCAACAGCAGGGGACAGAGGTGTGCCCAGAGGGCAAATAACCTGGTCACAGCTTTTCAATGTGTCACAATAAGACTCTAACCACTATGTGTACATCATGCAACTGCTTTTCTGGGACAGGACGGTGCCGGGCATACCTCGAGAGGGTCTCCTCCAGGGTTCACATTTTGCTGGACCGTTTAAAATTTGGAGTTTTGAATCCCAGCCACCAGCCACAGAAAAAATGCAGATCTGTGCCACAAGGCACAATGACAGCTTGGGCACAGACAGGTTAAGGACATGGATCTCATGAAAGCCTGGGTCACAGGAGATTGTTCGCTTTTCTACGAAGGCCTCCTGAACAGCAGTGGCCACAAATTCCCCTCTCAGGGACAAGAGGGAGGCATGATGCCATCTTCCTCCTCCACCACCCTCCCTCTCCCGCTGCCCACCAGCACAGCCAGATTCCAGAGAGAAACACAGCACCTCCAGCGGAGACTGAAGTCCTCTATACTAAACACCGCTCCCCCCCAAAACCCCCACCCCCACCCAGACCTGGCAGGGGCATCTTTACAAGGGCAAGTCTGTTTGTCAGCCAGCCCAGTGTGCCACTCCCTCAGAAGACCAACACAGGCCCCTGCATGTACCAAGTCCATTGATTAAAGAGTGCTCCAAAGCACTTTGGTTCTGGTGGAAATAGGACCAGGCTTTCTTTTTTCTTTCTTTAAATTTTTTATTTCTTTTTGTTTTTTATCTTTTATTTTTTATATATTTTTTTCTTCTTTCTTTCTTTCTTTCTTTCTTTCTTTCTTTCTTTCTTTCTTTCTTTCTTCTTATCTATCTATCTTCTATCAGGATCAGGCTTATAATTTTTTGCTCATTTATTGGTTTGTTTGTTTCTGTGTCTTATTTTTCAGATCAGGCTATTTTTTTTTTTCTCCTTTCCTTACTCTTTTCTCCTTCTTTCATTCTTATTCTTTGGAATCAGACTTACAGTTTTTTGGGGTTTTATTTTATTTTTGTTACTTTTCTGTTTTCTTGGATCAAGCTTTTTTTTTTCTCTCTTTTCCTTTTCGAGGCTTATCTTAACAAACAGCAGAAAGCACACTTATCTAAAGGTCTGAACACTCCCAACTACAAGCTACCTGGAGTAGCCAGACTTGTATCAGACAAACTAGATTTTAAACCAAAGACTATAATTAGAAGGATGCTGCAACAAGAAGATCTAACAATTGTAAATATTTATGCCCCCAACTTGGGAGCAGCCAAATATATAAACCAATTAATAACAAACTTAAACTCATTGAAAATAATACAATAATAGTAGACTTTAACATCCCACTCACAGCAGTGGACAGATCATCTAAGCAGAAGCACAAGGAAACGGGCTTTGAATGACACACTGGACCAGATGGACTTAACAGAAATATACAGAGCATTTTATCCTAAAGCAGCAGAGTACACATTCTTTTCGAGGGCATGAAATAGATCAGAATAGATCATACATTGGTGTCACAAGTCAAGCCTCAACTGGTACAAAAAGATTGAGGTCATACCATGCATATTTTCAGAAGGCAATACTATGAAACTTGAGGTCAACCACAAGAAAAAATTTGGAAGGATGGAGGTTAAAGAACATCCTACTAAAGAATTAATGGGTCAACCAGAAAATTAAATAAAATTTTTAAAAACACATGGAAGGAAGCAAATGAAAGTGAGAACACAACAGTACAATTCTTTGGGATGCAGCAAAGGCAGTGCTAAGAGAAGTATATAGCAATACAGGCTTCCTCAAGAAGCAAGAAAAGTCTCAAATATGTAACCGAACTTTTTACCTAAAGCTGCTGAGAAAGAACAGCAAATAAAGCCTAAATCCAGCAGGAGAAGGGAAATAATAAAGATTAGAGCAGAAATCAATGATATAGAGAAAACAAAACAAAACAAAACAAAACCAAAAAACCAGTAGAACACATCAACAAAACTAGGAGCTGGTTCTTTGAAAGAATTAACAAGATTGATAAACTCTAGCTAGACTTAGCCAAAGGGAAAAAAAAAAAAAAGGAGAGAGAGAGTGTGAAAGGACTCAAATAAATAAAAACATGAATGAAAGAGGAGAGATCACAACCAACACTGAAGAAATGCGAACAATTATAAGAGAATATTATGAGGGACGCCTGGGTGGCTCAGTGGGTTAAAGCCTCTGCCTTTGGCTCAGGTCGTGATCCCAGGGTCCTGGGATCGAGCCTGCATCGGGCTTCCTGCTCAGTGGGGATCCTGCTTTCTCCTCTCTCTCTGCCTGCCCTCTGCCTACTTGTGATCTCTCTTTGTCAAATAAATAAAATCTTAAAAAAAAAAAGAGAATATTATGAGCAATTATATGCCAACAAATTAGGCAATCTGGAACAAATGGATATATTCCTAGAAACATATAAACTGAAACAGGAAGAACTAGAAAACCTTAACAGACTCATAACCAGAAAAGAAACTCAATCAGTAATCAAAAATCTCCCCAAAAACAAGAGTCCAGGGGTGGTTGTCTTCACAGGTGAATTCTTCCAAACATTTATTTTTAAAATTTGTTTATTTATTTATTTTCCACCAAACAATTAAAGAAGTGTTAATACCTATTCTTCTGAAACTATTCCAAAAAATAAAAATTGAAAGAAAATTTCCAAAATCATTCCATTGGGCCATCATTACCCTGATACCAAAACCAGATACATATACACACAATGGGATATTACTGAGCCATCAAACAAAAGAAATTTTGCCATTTGCAATGATGTGGATGGAACTAGGGTGTATTATGATAAATGAAATAAGTCAGTCAGAGAAGGACAAATACCATATGATTTCACTCATATATGGAATTTAAGAGACAACTGATGAACATAGGGGAAGAGAAGGAAAAATAAAATAAAAACAGAGAGGGAGGCAAACCTTAAGAGACTCTAACTATAAGGAACAAACTGAGGGTTGCCAGAGGAGAGGTGGGGGGGGGATGGGGTAGTTGGGTGATGGGCATTAAGGAGGGCATTGGATGTAATGAGCACTGGGTACTGTATGCAACTGATGAATCACTAAATTCTATCCCTGGAAGTAATAATACACTATAACTTGAATTTAAAAAACCCAAACAAAACAAAACAACAACAACAAAAAACTTCATTTGCTCAACACCATTAACAATTCTTCCTAAAACCAGTTTTCCTTTTGCTCTTCTGTTTTTGAAAATAGAATCAATATTGTTCCCATCACTCAACATGTAAACCTTGGAGTTATGGTCTTAATAGTCCTTTTCCTATATGCAATTTTACTTTAGATTCCTGCTCAGAACCATTCCTTCAATTTCACCTTCCACTCCTGGCCCTTTTCTGCATGACCATCATTATCTCATACCTCTAGTTTTGCAGCGACCTATGCAGTCTTTCTTTACTGGGGCTTCTTCTCATCACATATGCATTGATCTTAAAGCATGTCTTTCATTTTACCAAGGGTAAGGGCTTTCCATGTCTCCACATTATTTATAGAATTGAGTTTAAACTACTTTGTCATTCAGTCTTTCATGGTTGGATTCCATCTTCACTATGAAGCCTTTTATACTGTTCCCGTACATGCATGTTTTCTCCAAAATATTTTTCCAGGTATTGTATCTCTGGCAGTAATTTGACTTCCACTCCTTTTGGTCTTTATTCCATTCTCTCCTCCATTATTCCCATCATTCCTGTGTATATTTCAAGCCCAAATACCTCTTGAAAACTACTTATTTAGATCCTATCATAAACAAATATTATTTAATTTTTATGTGTTCCTATCTTTAAACTGCTAGTGCCTTAAAAGCAGGGACCATTTTCTTTTTCCTTATATTTGCTCCATAATGCTACATGCACATCTCAGTATGAAACTCCTAGTTTCTCTATCTTGACATAGCATATCAACCCACCTGAATTATTGGGAAGGGATGTGACTTTTTCCTTTTTCTAAGGGATACAACTTTAAGTTATTTTCTCTGTCAAAGTCAGCACCCATGATGAGCTCTGGGTGGTATGGGATTGTTGAATCACTATATTATACACCTGAAACTAATTTAACACTGTATGTTAACTAACTGGGGTTAAAATACAAATTTAAAATTAAAAAAAGAAAAAATTATTATTTCTGTCACAATCAAAGAATAGCTATCATCATATAATACATCTTAAAACTATGAACAGATCACCCTGAGGTTCACCCAGGTGACTAGTAGATGGTGGTGGCTAGCAGATCCTGAGTCATTCCAAATATTCTTACAGAGAAGCATCCTTTAGTATTATTTGCTTTTATGATCACTTCCATGTTTCATGTTTGCACACCTTAGTCTCCTCTGTCCTTTTATGTACAGTCTGTCTCCTAGAAGGTGAGCACTGGATTGAAGCTCACCTTCTCTGCACTGTTCCTTAATTTCTGCTCTGCTTGCATGCCACTGTGGTCAGGGAACATTTTCTGTTACTCTTATCCTTAACTACTGATTCCCTATTTGAGATCCATGCAGTTTTTCCTTTACAAAAAAAGTACCCTTAGCACATACAGGTTGAAATACATTGTGTTTCTTTGCCAATAGCATTTTGAATTCTCATTGTAACCTGAATGTTGCTAAATACCTCTACCATCCTACAGCATTTTTATCCCATTACCGAGGACACTGATGAACTTTTAAAAAAATTGGTCCCAGTATTCACCCTGGCAGAACACTGCTTGCTATGTCCCCTCCGGGTAACATTACTCTCATGGAAGAAATTTATTCTGAATGACCCTCCAACTAGCAATTAGGCAGTCTGGGCCATAATTTCTCATTGAGTTGATAATGGTGTAATGAAGAAAAGAATGTAAAGCTTTGCTAAAGTCAAAGGGGGCTCTGCTGTCTCTCTTCCATCTACCTATCCTGTCATTTCTTCATAGAAGATTAATCTTATAATTTCATAAAATGCTGACACAAGCTTTATGGCTTCATCACCAGGTAGTTGATGTTCTCATTATGGCCTTCTTGTGGCTGGGATAATTCTTTTTACAATATATTTGAATTCAGACAAAAGATGGAATTTGAGAGGGTTATAGGAATATGCTTTCTTTCTTGAAAATTTTCTGATATTTCTTCATAACTGAGGGGAATGCCTAGCAAAGCTTCTGCAATCTTAAATTTGTTAAATCTTTTTCTACCTTTGATAAGATGGAGCTCTGTTGCAGTCTATAAGATTATAGCACAAGCTCTGTTTCTGTTGTGTAATGGTCATTCTCAAATGTGCCAGAGGGGTGTTGGAGGGGTGGAGGCAGAGACAGAGAATCTTAAACAGGGATCCCACTCACGACCCTGATCATAACCTGAGTGGATCAAGAGTAGGCACCCCTAGTGACTCTCTTCTAAGGACTACTTTATATATCATGAACATGAGCCATTCAAAAGAAGCAAAGGAGGGGCGCCTGGGTGGCTCAGTGGGTTAAGCCACTGCCTTCGGCTCAGGTCATGATCTCAGGGTCCTGGGATCGAGCCCCACATCGGGCTCTCTGCTCAGCCGGGAGCCTGCTTTCCCCTCTCTCTCTGCCTGCCTCTCTGCCTACTTGTGATCTCTCTCTCTCTGTCACATAAAAAAATTAAAAAAATTAAAAAAAAATTAAAAAAAAAAAAACAAAAGAAGCAAAGGAGCCCTTTAGGATAAATGTATGATAAATGATGGTTATGGTGTCAGAAAATAACTTTTCTTCTGAGACTGATCTTATTATGCATTACCATACAAACTGAGATAGTTAAACTCACTCAGATTTAATTTGGCCTGGCATTGCATTGTATTGTCCATGACACCCAGTCTATAAACTGGCAGGTTTTAATTTCTCTAAATAGTCTGAAGAAGGCCATTGAAATGATCAGGGATTAGTGCGTGTGCCCACAGCACGCATCTCCAGAGCTATCCTAGGTTAATGTGCCTTCATCAAGCTACCAGGATGCCCTTCAAAGCTGCTGTCTACAGTAGAGCTTCTTGAACACACCCTGCAGAACTATTGCTGCTGCTACAAGAAGGAAAATATCACTTCTTGGTGGACATGGCATTTGAGTTGCATCTTACTAAATCCATCAGGTCTTTTAATCCCTCTTATCATATTCTTATTTTTTTTAAATTAATTTTTCTCATGCACCTCTCCAAACAGACCCTTTAATTAGTTTGATTTGTGATTTTTTTTCTTTTCTTTTTTTTTTTTTTTTTTAGATTTTATTTATTTATTTGACTGACAGAGATCACAAGTAGGCAGAGAAGCAGGCAGAGAGAGAGAAGGAAGCAGGCTCCCTGCAGAGCAGAGTCCCATGCGGGGCTTGATCCCAGGACCCTGAGATCATGACCTGAGCAGAGGCATGAGCAGGCAGAGGCTTTAACCCACTGAGCCACCCAGGCACCCCGGTTTGTGATTTTTATCTATTTTACTTTATTTGCTTAGTATTTCTGTTGCTTCTCTGTTTTTCTAATTCATTAGTTTCTGACTTCAACTTTCTAGTTCTCTTAGCTATTCTATAGATAGCTTGTGCTATTTTTTTTCCTGTATGACTCCATTGTATTTGATGCTTAACTCACTTTCATTTTTCCTTAATTATTAATAAAGAAATTTAAACATTAAAATTGCAATGATAGTTTTGCCATATACTTTCTTAGTCAGGAGGCAGACTAAGCTGCTTTAACAAACAGATCCCGGAATACAATTGCTCAAACAAGGTAGTAATGTATTTCTCTCCAGTATAATAGGCCAGATAAGCCCAAGCCATTAAGTTGCTCTGCTTTACAGTATCATTCGGGGACCAAAGTTCATTTTCTTATTCTGCCATTCCTGCAGTATTGTCTTCATCTGCATGCATCATCAGAACCAAGACAACACAATTCCCAGATCTAGTCGAAAGAATAGAAAAAGAGAAAAATTCCAGAATAAGTGACTTTATCTATGATTATGGTAATGACCTGGGAGTTGTGCCAGTTATTTCTCTAACCTCATTGGCCAGACCATAATTACATGGCAAACCTAGTACAAAAAAGGCTGGAAAATGTGGTCTCTATCTTTGTAACTTTCTAAATCAGTAGGAACAGAAGCAAAATCAATGTTGGAGGCTCACTCCATATTTTGATAAGCAATAGCTGTCATTTTTACCATTTCCTAAATAAGTTATGATTTGATAAGTAATATCAATCCCTTTACTTGATAATAATTTGGGAGAATCTTTAAATTCCATTAATTTGACTTAAAAATATTTTTTTAAAATTTCTAACTTAATTCTGTAATGACTAAAGAACTAGATCAATTTACTTTCTTCTTCTTCCTCCTCCTTCTCCTCCTCCTCTTCCTTCCTCTTCTTCAATAAGAGTGCTTGGGTTTCCATCAATTATTGTAAATATTCCATGGATTCTTGAAAAGAAGTTCTAAAATCTGTTTATAGTATTAAAAATCCAAACATACCTCATAACAACTTTGTTGATTAAATTTTCACTCAAAAACTAAAGAGGTACCAAACGTTGGCTAATTTGATTTAAATTTTAAAAAATTATCTTGTCAACTTATTTCACTACTTATTGTTTATAGATCTAATGAAAGAGAAAGTGGCATTAAGGTCTCCCACAATAATTGTGCCTCTAACATTTCTGCTTTATGTATTTTTATTCTGTCATTCGACACATAAAATTCCATGACTCTTTTATTCTGAAGGTTATAAGTTTTATTAATATAAAATAACCTTGTTTGTCCTTTTTAAATTTTTATTTGAATTTAATATTTCATATTATTAATGTTGAAGTTTTTGCTTTGTTATTATTAGTTTAGTGAGTTTAGTAAGGAGAAAGATGAATTATTTTTGGGTGTAAGAAGATGTATTCAGCATGAAGAATGCTTATTGGTGGTGGCAGGGGTGAGCATGGAACATTTTGAATAATTGGAAAAACAAAACAAAACTAAGGACTTTCCGGTAAGGAAGAAATTGAGAAACCTTTCCTTCCCCAAGATTCAAGTTATGAAATCTATCAGTGTAGACAAAAGTGACCTGTCCAGATTCTGGTGACTGGAGGATACATAAGCTTCTGGAGGATACAAGGGCTTAAATAGGCTGGATCAGTGAACTTACTTGAGTACTAAGCTGGTTGTTAATGGTAAAATATGCTGTAGTTTCCTAAGATCTTAAACATAGAACTTTCCCAATCCAGTCATCTTTTGACTAAGCTTTTGCCCAAAAAAGCTAAATTTGCAGGTAAATCTAAACTGCTTTACATTCAAGAGCAGATATAAATGTTGGTAAGAATATTTTGGTGCATGACAAGATGGAGGGAGGGATGTTCTTTTGGAAAATTCTCTGTGGGAGACTGTATAATTACACCCCATTCTTGAATATAGGATTTCCAATTCTCCATCCCATTCTCAGGTTTTACCAATTGACTTATTATGACTAGTGGAATTGAGATAATATGCCATCCTATTACAAACAAATGTTTTAAAGAAAATTGTATGGTTCGGTTCAGCATTTTGTGGTTTTTCCCTTGGCCATGAGAATAGCTTCAAGTAGGAGATGCTTCTTCTGCCAGACCCAAGAATGGAGACTTGTGAATATTGGAACTGAACCTCAGCACAGAGCATAACTGCAAGTGATTGCCCACCTGTATGTACAAGAGGAAGGTGGGGGGCTACTTGAGTAGTTTTAAGTCACTGTGGGGGGAGGCTGTTTATTACACAGCATGACTGAGCAAAACGGACTAACACAGAAATTTATATCTGGAAGTTTTGCCTCTCATGGCAATATGGGAGAAAACAATAAATTTTTTGGACATGTTTAAATAATGGGAACATTTTAAAAAATATTTCTTGTTTATTTTGGATACATGGAATGAAAGTCTAGATAAGAGAAGTTGTTATTTTGAAAAGTATGTTACTGAATCTGACAAGAGATTATGTATCCATATTGTCTTTTTTCTTTCTTTCTTTTTTTTTTTTAAGATTTTATTTATTTATTTGACAGACAGAGAGCACAAGTAGGCAGAGAGTCAGGCAGAGAGAGAAGGGGAAGCAGGCTCCCTGCTGAGCAGAGAGCCAGATGTAGGGCTCAATCCCAGGACCCCGGAATCATGACCTGAGCTGAAGGCAGAGGCTTTAACCCACTGAGCCACCCAGGTACCCCCATATTGTTTCTTTTAAAACTACTTCCACAAACAATACACTTGGCCTTGGAAACTTTTCAAGTTTGTATACGGATATATGCAAAAATTGAGAATACGGTATAATGAATCTCCATATATACTTCACACAGCTTTAGTAGTTACCCACATTCTACCATTTTTGCTTTGGATGACTAGCTGAACATTCTTGCTGCAGACGAATATGATATTAAACTCTGTCTATCTGTCTGTATCATTCCCCATCCTCCCTTTTGAGTTTGCTGGGCTTTATTAAAACATGTTGCAGCATGCTATCATCTAACACATAAATACTTCAGTACAAATTTCTAACTCACACATGAACTTAAAGAATCATAACTGTGATACCAATATCATAGTCACTAACATTTTAAAATGATGTCAATATTATCCAATATTCAGTTCTGTTAACCTTTCCCAAATTATCTCAAAAATAACTATATAATTGATTGGCATGAATTAGTATCTAAACATGGTTCACATTATACATTTGATTGACATATCTATTATATTTCTTTTAATCAATAGTTTACCCTCTTTATTTAATTTCATTTATGTTGTTAAAAAACAGAGTCATTTTGTAGAATTTTATATATTTTGGATTTGATTGATAACTTCTTCATAGTCTCCTATAACTTTTTATTCTGTCGTCAGATTTCCTGTAAGCTTGTACTTGGATCTAGAAGCTTGATTAGATGCAGGTTAATTTTGTTGTTATTTCTCTTGCAACAGGAAGCACGTGGTATTTGATGCCTGTGCTTTTATTAATGATAAGATTGGTCAATAGGGTCAAGTTTGTTAGTCTATTTACTCCATTAAATTCCTCCACTAACATTTTAAGTGATGGTTTAGTTCTCCAACAGCATTTCAACTGCTGGTTGAAGCAGCTATTGTTGATAAATGTCTGAATCTATTATTTAATTAAGGGTTGAAAAATGGTGATTTCTTATTTTATTATTTCTTCTGCATTTATTAGCTGAGATTCCTGTGTGGAGATAGCTGTCATTCATCAACTTTGGTTATATTGAAGTGTTACCCATACAACAAAGAAAGGGTAATTGCTTGAATCTTTCCCTTTATTGCTTTTCAAAACAATTACCTTAAGTGATGACAATATCTTAATGTAATTATGAACTCAGATGATCTTATCTTTGATCATTGAGGGCCCCTTAAATTTGGTTGCTCTGTCTCTTTGACATGATCCTGGTAGTCTTTGACAATTTCTTGCATTTAGGCATAACAAGTCCACCCCAAACATAGATTTAGTTATTTTTTCTTAGAATTCCTAGATCCTCTTAATTTTAGGTAGGATTTAGAGATCATAGTATGGGCACTAAGGTACTAATTACTACTGAGTTGTCATCACTTTTTGACCTTTTCAGTGGACCAATCTAGAAAATATACAATTTTTACAATGGGAAATTAAATTAAGAGTTTCTGTTCTGGAATGCATGGGTGGCTCAGTTGATTAAGCACCTACCTTCAGCTCAGGTCATGATCCCAGGGTCCTGGGATCAAGTCCCGCATCAGGCTCCTTGCTTGGTGGGTAGCCTGCTTCTCCCTCTGCCTGCCGTTCTCCCTGCTTGTGCTCTCTCTCTCTCTCTGGCAAATAAATAAACAAAATCTATAGTTTTATTTATATATCTTTATTTATATTTATATTCTTATATATCTTTTATATTTATATATTTTAATTATATATTTTATTTATGTATTTGATTTTATATATTTTTAATTATATATGAAATGTAATTTTAAAAAGATTCTGTTCATCTTTCCAACTGAAATGAAAGGTTTTTAATAACCCTACTTAAATTAATGTAATATTAATAAATAAATAAATAGTAATAAATTAATGTAATATTTGTTTATCTTTTCTCTTATTCTAATGATCTTTGACCCTCATGATATTAATAATATTTGCTTACTCCTTACTATGTCAAATATCTTTTTTTTCCTTTCTATCTCTATGTATGTATGTATGTATATGTCTAAATATAGTATCGGGTTTTTTTTAAACATTTTACTTATTCATGAGAGAGAGAGAGCAAGCACTCAAGAGAGAGCAGGAACAGGAGGAGGGGCACAGGGAGAGGGAGAAGCAGGCTCCGTGTGAGCAGGAAGGGGAGCAGGGAACCTGATGTGGGACTTAATCTCAGGACCTTGAGATCAAGACCTGACCTGAAGGCAGATGCTTAACCAACTGAGCCACCCAGGTGCCCCTAAATGTAGTATTTTTTTTTTAAAGATTTTATTTATTTATTTGACAGAGAGATCACAAGTAGACGGAGAGGCAGGCAGAGAGAGAGAGAGAGAGAGAGGGAAGCAGGCTCCCTGCTGAGCAGAGAGCCCGATGCGGGACTCGATCCCAGAACCCTGAGATCATGACCTGAGCCGAAGGCAGTGGCTTAACCCACTGAGCCACCCAGGCGCCCCTGTATTTTCTTTCTTAATACTATCTTGAATCAGTTTTGAGACCCTGTTAGAAGCCAGTCATTTTCCCTTCTGGAGTAGCTTATTAAGATCCACACACCAGCTACTTCCCTTATCAGGCCTCTTCTACTTTGAGGTTACTATGCACTCACTCTAGTCATCCTGGAGCCAGGTATCAGACAACCAGAGACATCTGTTATGCTGAGGAACCTGGGAAATTATCCAAATTAGCCAAGCCCCAGGAAGCCTGCAAAACCTAGCTAACCCCACCCTACTTGCCAGATAGAAGCTTCCCCTACAGTTCCAGCTCACCGTTATCATGTCCCTTGCTGTTATCAACCCCTATGTGGCCTGTGTGTCAACCTTCCCTTGTTCTGAGCTGTAAATAACAAAAGAGTTCTTCCTTTCACCTATTCAAGTGTCTTTATTTGTGTTCCAAGGCAAAAGGATCTTTAAATTCTATAAAACATGGCTTTTCTCTCAGTTTCAAAACAAGAAGACCAATATTATTATAAAGAATAAGAAAAATGAATGCAGTTTAGGTATCTTTGTGGTTATTTTATTTTTAAAATAATTCCCACTAGGGAGGTGTAGCCTAAATACTGTATATTTCAAAATTCTTTTCTTGAAATACTTCTCTTCACTTGAAATAATTCTCCTAGTGACTGTGTCAACAATTTGATTTATAGTCAAGCTCATTTGTTGCAGCTTGCTTTTGATTATAGGGATTTCTTTGCTTTTCAAAAATTCAATTTTATTTTATTTATTTATTTTTTTTTAAAGAAAAATTTTTTTTTTTTAGATTTTTTGTTTATTTATTTGACAGAGATCACAAGTAGGCAGAGAGGCAGGCAGAGACAGCGGGGGAAGGAAGCTCCCTGCTGAGCAGAGAGCCCAGTGTGGGCTGAGCTGAGACCCTGAGACCATGACCTGAGCTGAAGGCAGTGGCTTTAACCCACTGAGCCACCCAGGTGCCCTCAATTTTATTTTAAAATTATGCAAAATATTTACATAGTTGCAAAGCTAAATGTGTAAAACGAGATCTGTTTAAAGAAGCCTGACTTTAATAACTGCCCCCCAAACCATCTCCCATTCTGTCTTTTCCAGTAAGTCACCATTTTTATTAGTTCTTGGTTTCTCATCCACTATGAAACAGTGGGTCTGTACACACAGGCACACACACAATTTCCTACTTCTCTTTCATCAAAGGTAGCATACTATGCACACTGTTCTGCACCTTTGTTTCCTAATTATTATTTCCTGAAGATGACTCCATATAATATATAACCATTATTCTTACTCTTTTTTAAAAATATAACTCTGTTGCTTTGAACAATTTTGCATTTGCAGAAAAATTGTAAAGGTGGTACAGAGAATGTCTGTATACCTTGCATTCATTTTCGTCTATTAACATCTGGCCTTAATATTGCAAATTCTTACCATTAGTGAATCGAAGTTGATATATTATTATTAATGAAAGTCCATATTTTACTCACATTTTCCTAGTTTTTAACCTAATGTTCTTTTTCTGTTCCGCGACCCCATCCAGGACACCACATTACATTTAGTTGTCATTTCCCTTTAAACAGCTCTTAGCTGTGATGACTTTTTGTTTGTTCATTTCCTTTGTTTTTTAGATTCCACATATAAGTGAAGTCATGTAGTATTTTTCTTTGACTAACTTCACTAACCATAATACCCTCAAGGTCCATCCATGCAGTTGCAAATGGCAAGATTTCCTTCTTTTTCATGGCCGAGTGGTAATCTATTGTGTAAATATACCATGGCTTCATTATCCATTGATCCTTCAGTCTGTACTTAAGTTGTTGCCCTATCTGGGCTATTTTAAGTAATGCTTAAGTGAACATAGGGGTGTGTATGTTTTTTTGAATTAGTGTATGTTCTTAAGGTCAATATCCAGAGGTGAAATAGCTGGATCATATGGTAATTCTATTTTTTAATTTTTTGAGGAACCTGTGTTCTATTTGCCATAGTGCCTGCACCAAATTACATTCCTTATAGACATTCTGACACGTATGAGATGATATCTCATCATGGGTTTGATTTGCATTTCCCTGATGATTACTGATATTGAGTATATTTTCATGTCTGTTGAACATCTGTATATCTTCTGGAAAAATGTCTATTCAGATCCTCTACCTATTTTTTTTGTTGTTGTTCAGATTGTTTTTGTTGTTATTGAGTTGTATGAGTTCTATATATGTATTAGCCCCTTATTGGGAATACAATTTGCAGATAGCTTCTCTCATTCAGAAGGTTGCCTTTTGATTTTTTTTTTTTTTAAGATTTTATTTATTTGCCAGAGGGGAAGAGAGAGAGAGAGAGAGAGAGAGCACAAGCAGGGGGAGTGGAAGGCAGAGGGCGAAGCAGGCTTACTGCTGAGCAAGGAGCCTAATGTGGGACCTGATCCCAGGATCATGACCTGAGCTGAAGGTAGCCTCTTAACCAACTGAGCCACCCAGGCGTCCCAGCCTTTTGATATTTTTTGTTTGTTTCTTTCACTGTACAGAAAATTTTTAGTTCGATGTAGTCCTCTTTGTTTTTTTATGCTTTGATTGGCTATTGCCTTTAGAGTCAGATCCAAAAAGGTATAAACAAGAATGATGTTAAGGAGCCTATTGCCTATGTTTTCTTCTAGAGTTTTTGTGGTTTCTGGTCTTACATTCAAGTCTTTAATCAATTTTGAGCTAATTTTTATGTAATATGTAAGATGGCAGTTCAGTTTTATTACTCTGCATGTGGCTATCAGCTTTTTTACAATATCATTTATGAAAGAAATAGTCCTTTTCCCATTGTATATTCTTGCCTCCTTTGTCATTAATTAACTGACCATATATGCATGGGTTTAATTTGGGGCTGTCTATTCTGTTCTATTGATCTATGAGTCTGTTTTTATATCTGTACCATACTGCTTTAAATACTGTACCAATATAGTTCGAAGTAAGGGAGAATAAAACCTCCAGCTTTATTCTTCTTTCTCAGGATTGCTTTTGCTATTTGGGGTCTTTTGTGGTTCCATAAGAATTTTAGAGTTATTTGTTATACTTCCCTGAAAAATTCCTTTGGAATTTTGATAAGGATTGCATTGGATTTGTTGATTGTTTTCGGGAGTAGGGACATTTTAATATTATACTTCCAATCCATTAACACAGAATATCTTCCCACTTTTTGGTGTCTTCTTCAGTTTCTTTCATTAATATCTTTTTTTTAAGATTTTATTTATTTATTTGACAGAGAGATCACAAGTAGGCAGAGAGGCAGGCAGAGAGAGAGGGGGAAGCAGGCTCCCTGCTGAGCAGAGAGCAGGATGTGGGGCTTGATCCCAGGATGCTGAGATTATGACCTGGGCTGAAGGCAGAGGCTTTACCCACTGAGCCACCCAGGCGCCCCCATTAATGTCTCTCTTTTATTGTACAGCTCTTTCACCTCCGTGGTTAAATTTATTCCTAGGTATTTTATTATTATTTTGGTGCCATTTTAAATGCTATTGTTTTCTTAATTTCTCTGTCTGCTAGTTTGCTGTTAGTATATGAAAATGCAACCAATTTCTATATATTAATTTTGCATCCTGCAACTTTTCTGAATTCATTTTTTTGTGTGTTTTGGTTTGTTTGTTTGTTTTTGTGAAGTCTTTAGGGTTTTCGGTCTATAGAATCATGTCATCTACAAATAGTGACAGTTTTACTTTTTCTTTTCCTATTTGGATGCCTTTTCTTTTTTCCTGCCAAATTTTCATGACTAGAACTTCCAATACTGTGTAGAATAAAAGTGGTTAAGCGGGCATTTTCCCATGTTTTCTTAAAGGAAGAGTTTTCAGCTTTTCACCATTGGGTATGATGTTTGCTGTGAATTTGTCATATACAGCCCTTATTATATTGAGGTATGTTTCCTCTATACCCACTTTGTTGAGAGTTTTTATTATAAATGAATATTAAATTTTATCAGGTGTTTTTTCTGGATCTGTTGAGATAATTATATGATTTTAACCTTTATTTTGTAAACGTGGTATATCATGTTGATTAATTTATAGATATTGAGGTATTTTTGGATCCTGGGTGTAAGTCTCACTTGATTATGGTGTATGATCCTTTCAATGTATTGTTGAATTCAGTTTGCTACTGGTTTTTTTTTTTTAAGATTTTTTTTATGTCTATGTTTACCAGGATATTAGCCTATAATTTTCTTTTTTTTGGAGTGTCATTATCTGCTTTTGATATGAGCATAATGCTTTTCTTATAAAATAGATTTAGAAGTATTTCCACCTCTTCTTTTTTGGGAAGAGTTTGAGAATGATAGGTGTTAATCTTTGTATGTTTGTTAGATTTCAGGTGAAGCTGCCTGGCCCTGGACCTTTGTTTGTTGGGAAGTTTTTGCTTACTGTTTCAATCTCTTTATAAGTGATTGGTCTATTCAATTGAAGAGGTCTATTCAAATAAAGAAATTTTCTATTTCTTCATGAGTTAGTTTTGGAAGTTTGTATGTTTCTAAGAATTTATCCATTTCTTTTATGTTGTCCAATTTGTTGGCCTATAATTGTTCATAGTAGTCTCTTACGATCTTTTTTGATCATGTGGTATCAACTGTAACTTCTCTATCACTTTTTATTTTATTTGTTTAAGCCTTCTATTTTTTTTTTGATGAGTCTAGCTAAAGGCTCGCCAATTTTGTTTATCCTTTCAAAGAACTGTCTTTAGTTTCATTAACTCTTCTATTTTCTTGTTTCTCTTTTTTTTTAAAATAGTGATCTTAATATTTCCTTTCTTCTACTAACATTGAGTTTCTTTTGTTTTTCTTTTTCTAGTTCCTTTAAGTGTAAAGTTAAATTATTTATTTGATATTTTTCATGTTTCTTGAGATAGGCCTGTATTGTTATAGCTTCTCTCTTAGAAATGTTTTCTCTGCATCACATAGATTTTGGGTTGTTGTATTTCCATTTTCATTTGTCTCAAAATATTTTTTGATTCCTCTTTGATTTCTTTGTCTGGATGATCTGTTCATTGATGTAAGTGGGATATTAAGGTTTACTCTTAAAATTGTATTGATTTTTCTTCCCTTGGGTCTGTTAATATTTGCTTTACATATATACTTAGATGCTCCTATGTTGGGTGTATAAATATTTATATTTATATACTTTATATATATATATATACTATAATATTTTCAAATACTACATATACTTGCTGGATTTATCACTATATAATGCCCTTCTTTATCTCTTCTTACTGTCTTTGTTTTAAAGTCTATTTTGTCTACTATAAGTAGAGCTTCCCCAGCTTTCCTTTCATTTCTATTGCTAGGAAAATCTTTTTCTACCCTTTTCCACCCTTTACTTTCAGTATTTTCAGATCTGAACTGAGCCTCTTGTGGGCAAAATAAAGATGAATCTTTTTGTTTTGTTTTTTAATCAATTCAACTACTCTGCATCTTTTTATTGGAGAAGTTAGTCCATATTCATTTAAAGTAATTATTCATAGGTACGTATTTATTGCCATTTTATTTATTGTTTATTTATTGTTTCTGGCTGTTTTTGTAGTTCCTCTCTGTTTCCTTCTTCTCTTGACCTCTTTCTTTGTGGTTTGATGAATTTCTTTAGTATTATGTTTGGAATCCTTTCTTATTATCTTCTGTATATCTACTGTAGGTTTTTGCTTTGTGGTTACCATTAGGTTTGCATATAACAGTCTACATACACATTATTTTAATGCATTGTACAAACTCTACATTTTTACTACCTTTCCCTGTGTTTTGTTTTTGGTGTCATATTTTACATCTTCTTATTTTGTGTCATATTTTGATGCCCTATTTTACATCTTTTTATTTTGTGTATCCCTTAACTAATTACGTTAGTTATAGTTAATTTTGCTACTTTTGTCCTTTAACCTTCATACTATCTTTATAATTGGTTAATCCACAAACCTTACTCTATATTCACCGTTACCAGCAAGATTTTTACTTCCTTATGTTTTTTTATTATGTTCAATTAGCCAACATTTTGTACATCATTAGTTTTTGATGTAGTGTTCAACAATCCATGAGTTCTGTATAACACCCAGTGCTCAGCACCACACATGCCCTCCTTAATATTTCTGTATGTTTTTTACTATTAGTTAGTATCTTGTCTTTTCAGCATAATGAAGACCCTTTAACATTTCTTGGTTTAGTGGTTATAAACTCCTTTAGCTTTTGTTTGTCTGGAAAACTTTTTATTTCTCCTTCAATTCTGAATTATAGTTTTGCTGGTTAGGGTATCCTTATTTAGTAGCTCTTTCCTTTCAGCACTTTGAGTATATCATACCATTCCCTTCTGGCATGCAGACTTTTCACTGAAAAATCAGCTGATAATCTTATGTGGGTTCCCCTTTTATGTAACAAGTTGTTTTCTTTTCCTGCTTTTAAGGTTTATTATCTTTAACTTTTGACAGTTTAATTATAATGTGTCTTGGTGCAAATCTCTTTGGATTCATCTAATTGGAACTCTGTTTCCTATAACTGGATGCCTATTTTGTTCCCAGGTTAGGGAAGTTTTCAGCCATTATTTCTTCAAGTTGAGTTTTCTGTTCCGTTCTCTCTTCTCTTCTTCTTCTGAAACCCCTATAATGAGAATGTACTTCTGCTGGAGGTTGTCCCATGAGTCTCTTAAGCTATCCTCACTTTTAAAATTCTTTTTTCTTTTTGTTGCTCTATTTGGGGAAGTTCCACTATCTCCAGGTCACTGATTTGTTCTACGACATGTCTGTTCTTGAACCCCTCTAGTATGTTTTTCACTTCAGTTATTGCATTCTCTAAATCTGTGACTTCTTTTTGGTAATTTCTTATATTTTCTCTCTCTTTGTTGAAGTTCTCAGCATTCATCCATTCTTCTTCTGAGTTCAGTGAGCATTTTTATGACCATTACTTTGGGCTCTTTCTTTTTTTTTCCCAAAGATTTTGTTTATTTATTTGACAGTCAGAGATCACAAGTAAGCAGAGAGGCAGGCAGAGAGAAAGAGGGAAGCAGGCTCCCCGCTGAGCAGAGAGCCCGATGTGGGGCTCGATCCCAGGACCCTGAGACCATGACCTGAGCTGAAGGTAGAGGCTTTAACCCACTGAGTCACCCAGCTGCCCCTACTTTGAGCTCTTTATCAGGGAGATTTCTTACCTCCTTTTCATTAAGATCCTCTTTCCAAGGTTTTTTCTTGTTCTTACATTTGGCACATACCCCTTTGCTTTCCTCATTTGGTTTGACTATGTGTATATGTATTATGTATTGGGTGAAATAGCTACCCATTCCAGTCTTGAAGGAGTGTCTTTGTATAGGAGGTAAACCTTATCATTCAACCTTGTCCTGGCTCTTGGTTTTCTCCTGAACCTTTGTGACTATTTAAGTAACTTGATAAATTCTTGATTGGTCCCAGGTGTTGGGGGTGTACCAGAATCTGTCAGTGTTCCAAATGGAGTGATCTCAATCAACACCTAAATTCAGGCTAATTGGAAGTCAGATTTTCAGGCAGCGATTTTTAAAGTTTACAAATATATACAGTCCTATGGGACCACAATTATAGACTCTGCTGACTTCCAGACCAGGAGATTTGGAGATGTCCTGTGAGTGACAGTTCTAAGAATCAGGGCTTCGGTTCAATGTATAATCTCCTTTCTGAGAGGTTCTAGCAAGCTGTGGCAAGGCCCAGGGAAGGTGCACAGATGGTGTCTCCCTTCTTATGTTCTCAGAGAGTGCCTCTGTAGCCTTTAAATATGTAGCATTCCTGCAACCTGGCCCTCAAGCTTGGAGCTCCAGGATGATTAAAGAAGTTTTTTCATGTGTACGCTGGAGGGTGTGTTTCATTCTGCTGTCTCTCTAGGGTCTGGTCATGGTATCCTGCCCAGAACTATCTTTCTAATTGTTACAATTCTGTGGGGGCCAGGAGCACAAGACCCTTTGGCCACCATAGCCAGGCAGTCAAAAAGCATTCCTTGTGTGAATTTTCCTTCCCTCTGGCTATAGCAAGGTCACAGGAGAGTGTTGGGGCAACATATGCCCAATGGCTTTAGCGATGCCTGCCATGAGCACTGAGGATGGGGCAAGCCCTTAGCTATGGTGAGATTGTGTCTGTGTGTACCCACCTGCATAGCAAAGTAGCAGGAAAATACAAACAGTTGTGCTCTCCAGCACCTCTGTCCCCAAAGAAAACTGCTACTAATCCTGCTTCTCTGACAAATGCTTTAAGATTAGCAACTGAGTCACCTTCAACATATACTCTAGTCACCTCTCATTCACAGAATAAGTACATGCACAAGCCCTCTAAAAAGAGTACTTCAGATTCCCATAGTCCCCTTGGTCTCCTGGAATGTTTTTAGAGACTTTTTCTCTATGGTGCAGGTCCCAACGGTTGGAGTACCTTATATTGTGCACAAACCTCTTACTTCTCCCAATGATGCTCTAATCCAGAGATACCTCCCTGTTGCATGTCATGATGCTGGGGGTGGGGTTTTGATGAGATTCTTGTCTCTCCCTTTCGTGCCTCTTTTATCACTTACTAGTGGAGGAAGCTATTCATTTATTATTTTTTTCAGTGGAAATTATTCCATGTGTACAGTGGGAATTGTTCCATATATAGTTGTAGATTTGGTGTGTCCATGGGAGGAAGGGAGCTCAGGGTCTTCCTAAGCCACCATCTTGGCTCTCCCTCACCCACCCCTGAATAATTATTTAGTATCACATAATGAGGCACTTATACAAGATTTTTAGAATTAGGTACTATGAAATATTAACCCCCTACCAATTATCTTGTGTTAAACCCATTCTCATTTCTTCTATTTTTGTTTTGTGCTGCTCCTCTAATTCTTGATCAGCAGCATGCATTTTTACGCAGTAAGCGTAATTATTTTCTTTTTGTACCTATTTCACTCAAGTACATTGTATTGCATGTCATTATAAGATCTTCAGAAAATTTTTTTTTAAAGATTTTATTTATTTATTTGTCATAGAGAGAGAAGCGAGAGTGAGCACAGGCAGACAGAGTGGCAGGCAGAGGCAGAGGGAGAAGCAGGCTCGCTGCCAAGCAAGGAGCCCGATGTGGGACTCGATCCCAGGACGCTGGGATCATGACCTGAGCCGAAGGCAGCTGCTTAACCAACTGAGCCACCCAGGCATCCCATCTTCTTCAGAAATTTTTTTTAAGACCATCACTGCTTATTGGTAGAAAATGCCTTAGTGTTAGAGATTTTTTCTAAGTAATAAAATAGTTGCATTTCAAAAAATTTATTTTGCTGTAAGGTAATTTGTACAGAACTGTACAATGATTTAATCTTATTACAAAGTCAAAATTCTTGTAATTACAAAAATTATTTTCTTCAAAAAGCTGTTACCTAGTATGCCATTTTCTTCCATGAATTTTCAACTTTGCTCCTGTGTTAACAAAAATACCTTATTAATCCAATATTGGTTTATTTAGGATAGCAAGAAGACTGCTAGTCCCCAGATATCTAGATGCTCTGTTACTTTAATAAAAAAAAAATTTCAGATAATCTCAAGCAAGTTAATTGCAATTCTGTATTTTGTTCTTTCTCTTGTCCCCTGTGTTAAGAATTAATAAGATTTTTACTGCATTATGGTAGCATTTTACTGACACTAAAATTAAGCTTAAAGAACTGTAGTTTCTAGGGTAATGGTTAATTCTTTTTTACATTTTAAAATGATGGTAGTTGTCTCGTTTTTATCAAATATTCAACTTGTTTTCCATGATGTCTCAAATTATTACCAATATCTATGCATATGATTTTGTGGGTTTGTAACTGTCTTTGTTTAATTAAATCTATTTTTACAATTTCACCAAAAAGATGGATTAGAAGGTACTTTCTAAAGTGTTTTCCTTCAAAAGTATTATTCTCATTATAGAAACAGTCACTATAGATTTCCTTGAAGTAGCACACTTACCTCTTGCCAGAGTGCTGGAATAAGGGTTATCTGTGCATGTTTGTATCCTAAAAGAGCAGAGAGTATAAAAGGAATTAGGGTTAATTATAAGTAAAAGAATTGATAACTGTGAAGGGAAGGAATGCCTCAAAAGCCTAGCAAAGAAAATCTTATTTTAGCAATTAGGAGGTGCATTTCTTCCATGACTACCTTTATACTTTAATAATTAACAGTCAGCAAGGTAGGACTGGCACTATGGAGAATTAAGTTTTCCTAAATTTATGGGTAAGATTCTGAAAAACCCATTGGAACCTTTTTTTGTCACTTTACTTGTGATCACTGTGAATAATTAAAATAGTATAGAAACGTACCTGGCCTTGGAAACCAGGAAAGAGTGCCAATGTTGTGCTAGTCCTGAGTTTGTACCCCCAGAATTCACTAAATGCTAAGGAAAATTAATGTAAAGAGAACGATTCATATATATAGGCAGGACACATTTTGAATGTCAAGGATTTTAAACATAGAGGAGACATTCAGGCCAATATCTGGTGAACAAACACATAAATAAATAAGCAAGCCAACAAACAAAAACACTTTACCTACAAATCACAAAAATCAGTTTGATCTCAAACTTTTTTCAGACCTTAACCCCTCAAAATAAAATTTCTGTAAGTTCATCTAGCTAATTTGTTCTCTTCTGATGGACACAGAAAGAATTGTTAAAATAAGAAAGGATGCAGACATCAGAAGACTGAAATGCTTTATTGAAAATTTTCTTTTTCCTGGGTACCTAGGTGGCTCAGTGGATTAAGCCTCTGCCTTTGACTCAGGTCATGGTCTCAGGATCCTGGGATCAAGCCCCACATCGGGCTCTCTGCTCAGCAAGGAGCCTGCTTACCCCCTGTCTCTTCTTGCCTCTCTGCCTACTTGTGATCTCTCACTCTGTCGAATAAATAAATAAAATCTTTAAAAAGAAAAAAAAGAGAAAATTTTCTTTTTCCATTGGGTATTCTTTCCTACTTTGTTGAAGACTAGTTGATCATAGAGTTGAGGATCTATTTCTGGGCTCTCTATTCTGTTCCATTGATCTATGTGTCTGTTTTTGTGCCAGTACCATACTGTCTTGATGATCACAGCTTTGTAGTGTAGCTTGAAGTCAATCATTATGGTGCTACCAGCACTGGCTTTCTTTTTTGCTCAGGTTATGATCTCAGGGTCCTGGGATCAAGTCTTGCATCAGGCTCTCTGCTTGGCAGGGAGCCTGCTTCCCCCTCTCTCTCTGCTTCTCTCTCTGCCTACTTGTGATCTCTCTATGTGTATCAAATAAATAAATAAATCTTAAAAAAAAAGATGTGGTATATATATATATATATATATATATATATATATATATATGGAATATTATACAGCCATCAAAAGAAATGAAATCTTGCCATTTGCAATGATGTGGATGGAACTAGAGGGTATTATGCTGAGCAAAATAAGTCAATCAAAGAAAGACAATTATCATAAGATCTCTTTGATATGAGGAATTTGAGAGGCAGGGTGGGGGTCGTGGGGGGCAGGGAGGTAAAAAATGAAACAAGAGGGGACCGGGGAGGGAGACATATCATAAGAGACTCTTAATTTCAGGAAACAAACTGAGGATTGATGGGGGGTGAGAAGGGAAGGATAGAGTGCCTGGGTTATGGACATCGGGGAAGGTATGTGCTATGGTGAGTGCTATGAATTGTGTAAGACTGATGATTCACAGACCTGTACCCCTGAAGCAAATAATACATTATATATTAATTAAAAAAAAATAGTACAGCCTTGTTTCATAGCACTAAAAGGTGTACATTATGGTTTTCCCACTGAAGTTGCCAGATTCCACAAGGCACCTTTTTTCTCCTAAGAGTTCTAAGATAGCCCCTAAGGATACTAATGGTGGATATGTTAGTTTTCTGTTGCTGTGCAAGAAATTACCACAAATTTAGCAGGTCACGGTGCTAGGTGCCAAGAAGCACAAATTTATTATCCCTTGGTTTCCGTAGGTCAGAAGTTTGGGCTCAAGATAGCAGAGTTCTCTGTTTAGGGTCTCACAGGTTGAGATTAAAGTGTAGGCCAGGATTGTGGTCTCATGTGGAGCTCAGGATTCTCTTCCATGATTATTCAGGTTATTGGCAGAACTCTGTTCCTTGAGTAATAGGCTGAGATACATAGTAATTAGAGAGCATAACCAAGAAGCTGCTTGGTGTGCTGGTTCTTATGATCCAAGAGTCAGAGCAGCACACATCACAGTCTGAACCTGCTTTAGAACTCTTTTTTGCTCCAGGCCTCACTGAAACTGGCAGATTTTCATGTCACTCTTTATAATAGATTGATACAGTATTGCCACGTATGGAATATGCTGCCTTAAGGACCCCAAAAGTTTATTCCTTCCTTTGTAGTAGGAGGTACAGTATACAATAATTTCTTTTTCACTTTGAAGTAAATGGCCCAGCATTCCCTATAACACTGGACACCAAAAACATTCATGGATGTGTTAGGTTCCTGATTCTTTGTTATCTCCTATTCTTTGGTATTCACGAGTTTTATCATGTCTCCATTGTACCAGCAATTTCTTGGTTTATCCTCTCTGAGTAGATGCTGGAATCTCATATGATATCATCAATATTATAAACCAGTATAACACTCTGAATGATGTCTAGTCAGTCCAGAGCTCTTTAGAATATCTTATGACATGTATATTCTTGTCTATTCCAAGTGAATTCAAACTGTTTCTGATCTTCATTTTTAAAAATAAAAATATAAAATAATGTATTCACCAAGTCATTGGCTACATATCATGTATCTGAAGCCATGTTAATCTTCTGTAACAAAGATTCCACAATGGGCACAGCAGCTGCAAATCGAGCTACTTAGTTGAGTTTGTGATAATACACTGTCATTTTCCCTAATCATTTAGATTTTGGGGGAGTCAAATTGATAAATGCAGATATTGGAAAAACACACCTTTTTCATTCTAGGTTTCAAATTTAAACATTAATCTCTGCCACTTCCCTCTCACCTCAAGGGTTTTGATACGTTTGCCTAAGAAAATGGCCATACGTCCCTTTAGAGAAAGACAAGAGGAATAATTACCATATATTTTTTCAGAGGAAAAACTCACACATTTTTCTACCTTGGCATCTGTTTTCTCCTTTAGTCAGTGGATCCTGGGTCTGAAAACTGGTTTACATCCAAAAACTGGACAAGGGGTCAAAAAATGTATATAGGTGACTGCTGTCAGCCTCCCTTGATTTCCTTGATTATAGAAGATGAGTAGTTCTCTTCGCTGCCTATCTATTTTGCTCCTAGGAATGCTATAGTCTATTTAAAATTTCCATAATTCTCTGGCTCACGCCACTTGGCTGTCACTTCAACCTCATGAAAAATATATACACCTGGTTTCTGATGATTAAGCCCTACCACCTAGCCTCTTTTGTTTTGGGGTCCTATAATCACTCTTTTTTATTTTTTTTATTTTATAAAATTGTTTTATTATATTTAGTTAACATATAGTACATCATTAGTTTCTGATACAGTGTTCAGCGATTCACTAGTTGCATATAACACCCAGCTCTCATCACCACACGCGCCTTCCTTAATACCCATCACCCGGTAACCCCATCCCCCCACTCCCCTCTCTTCGCTAACCCTTAGTTTGTTTCCCCAGAGTCCAAAGTCTCTCAAGGTTTGTCTCCCTCTCTGATTTCTTCCAATTCAGTTTTCCCTCTTGACAACTGCAACTCCACTCATCAGTTACGGTCTACAGAGAGCCAAAACTGAATGTTAGTGATGATGTTGTCCTCTTTACCAGCACAATTTGTATTGCTTGGGTAAATGGTAGAGTTGCTGAAGATAATAGTTCAACCCTTGGGCTCTGCTACTCTTATTATTAAATTCTGGATATGTTCTCATCTCTTTCTCAGACATTTGTTGTTTTTGTTGTTTTTTTTTTTAACTACCAAGGAGGCACTTTGACTGTCTCACTTAGGTTTTAGCTATGATTAGTCACTCTTAGCTTTTCATTCTCTTCATTTGAACTTAGCTACAGTCACTTTATTCCACAGTTCTTACACTTAGTGTGTCCCACATATTTCTTAAATACATGATACATTATACTATTAGTGAATTCACTGCTGTCCGCATACCATCCCAGTTCACAATATGTAAGTGTTCTAACAATTGCTCTGCTATCTTGTTATGGGGCTATCAATATTCTACCTCAAGAAGTTAATGGTTTCTCATTGCCAGCAGGGTGATAAGCAGGCAATCCAGGTCCAAAATCCCATTCCAGTGTTTACTCTTTTGGGCCACTCCTGGCACATTGTCAGACTGGGTTTTTAAGGAAGCACATTCTATGGTGGAGATCAGTATGCAACAGATTTCTTAGGAATGTTTTCGGGAGTAACAACTGAGGAATGGAAGGGCTGGCTGCAGAATTAGACAAAAGGAGAAACTGAACTAAAATGTAGTCTCAATGGAGAACTCAAGTATTACTATGAGGATCTTTGATGACTCTTCAGTTTGTTCTCAGTTTGAGCAAGAGTCAGACATGTATATCCTCACAATATCAGTTGTTACATGTGGGCTACACTCAGGAAAGGAGCATGGCCTTGGGTGAGTTTTGTCTCTCCACTTAAGGCAGTCTCCAAAGGGGAGTGAACAGTAAAGTCTTTTCTCCAGGCAAGACTTTCCCTCCATGTAAAGAGGATCCAAGCAGGACCTCACATACTCATCACATATAGAAATGAAAAAGGACAAGAATACAAAAGACAATCATGAAAATTAAAAACTAAGCTGACAGATGTATACAGTCAGATATCACAACCTATTTTACTGATATAATAATTAAGTGATTATAGTATTGGTGTAAGACTAGATAAATAGGCCACAGAAACAGAATAAGGGGTCTAGAAATCAACCCACACATATATGAACACTTGACTTATGATGACAAAATTGGCATTATAATGAGTTTGTGAAACTATATCTTTTCAAAAAATGATGTTGAACCAATTAGATATCCATCTGGAAAAAATGAATATTGACATTCATACTTATACTGTATAAAATATTCAATTCCAGATGGAACATGAAAGAGCTGAATATAGAGGCTACACATTAAAGTGCTTAGGAAAAAAAGAACAGGAGAGTATCTTCATCAGTTGAAGGAGGCAAAAATCAAAAATCACTAATCAATTTGAGTAACTGGGCTATTAAAATTTAGATAATTCCATCAAAACACACTAAAACACCTTAAGAAATTATAAAGCAAGCTACATAATGGAAGATATTTGTTATAAGTATATGATTAAACAACACACATTCCAAAAAGAACCTAGGCAAACCTATAAGGAAAAAATTAAAATGGATTAAAAAAATGAACAAATATCTTAAATAAGCACTCTATAAAAGGTGATATCCAAATGGTAAACTAATATATGAAAAGATGTTCAAAACATCAGCCTAGGGAGGAAACCATCTGTCTATCGCGGTACACATCTAAAGTTCTCCATTGTCCTAGGTACAGAATAATTTACCTTCTTGAAGTTGCTCCAGCCCATAAGCCTGAGAGATGTTTGCACAGATTAGCAAGCGGCTCTTTGTTTAAGAGAGATACGGGGATCAGAGAAAAAGGCAAGAGACTATCAGACCATGCTTATCTCTGGGGCTGTCCAGCCCTCGGCAGGATTAAGCCTGCATTAGTTCAAACCTTAACCTATTGGGGCAGCGCCCTTGACCAGGCCTCGTGGCTCCCAACATCACCTCTCAACTGGGTACTGCAAATTAGAATTTACAATGATGTACTTCAACACACTTCCCTGGATTACTAAAATTATAAAGAAAATTAACAAATTAAAGCAAATGAAGGTAAGAATGTAGAATAGCTGGTACACTCATATTCCTTGTGAGTGTTAATTGATACAAATACTTTGGAAAACGGGTAGCATCTCCTAAAGCTGAACATATGTATACCCTATGATACAGTAATTGAATTTCTAAGCATATTCAAAACAGAAATGTGTATGCTCACCAAAAGATGTATACAAGAACTTCACAGCAATAGTGGTAATAAACCTAAATTGGAAACAACCTACATGGCCATAAAAGGAACAGGATGAATAAATAAGCTGAGGTATACTCATATAGTAGATAATTATAATTATCAATGACAGTCCAAAAGCTATTACTATAATATAAATTTAGATAAACTCACATAATATTGAGTGATAAAGAAAAAAACACAAAAGAAAACATACTGCAGGGAAAAGCGTGTATATGCATGTATCTATTTCAAAAGCAGAAAACTTGATATATGGTATTATATGTCGCAATATTTGTTTTGTGTGGGAATATAGTATTTCTCAGTGTAGAAGTAGAAGATACTTCTGGAGGGTTGGAAGTATTATCTATTTTGGTTTGGTACTGATTACACAGATGTGAAATTTCACTGAGCTATATCTGATGACTTTATATATTGTGTTTTATGCTTGTTTTACTTCAATTAGTATGATATACAAAAAAAATTAGGAAGGACCTTCCCCTGCAAACATGAAATAACTATCATTGCATCAAAATGGTACTGTGTTAGTTGTGATCCCAGTAAGGACTAAAAATAAATAAATAAATAACACTCCTTCACTACTACTATTTAATATTTTTCTGGAAGTTCTATATGACAATAAGTTAAGAAAAACAAATTAATAAAATTAATAAAAATATTATGATGTTAAAGTCATGATATGTAAATGACATTTGATTATCTGAGAAAGTAAGAGAACTCAGTATAAGCGATTACACTTAACATAGTGGTAGAAAGATTGATTTGTTTAAAAAATACATATGTACATAGACACCATTGCTATTTAGTTACATTGACTATTAGAAAATAAAATTTTAAAAAATCATATTAATAATAACTATGAGATCCTGTTTATGCCTGTTATTATTTGTGTTCCCTTTCACACATTAGTCTACTGGTTTGAATAACAAATTATATGGTCATCTTACTTACTAATAATAAGTAATCAGCATAAAATATGTACAAATAATCCTAATAAGAAATGTAAGGTAAGTGCAAAATAACCCCACTAAATATAATGAATATATGAAATAAATACCAAGGATTACTTAAATCTAAAAATATTAGTTCTCCAGTTAGTACAATTTATAATATAATTCCAGTCAAAATATCAATGAATGTTTTTGAAAAGTTTTAAAGATGTTTCTAAAGGTCAGCTTGGAAAATTAATGATTCTAACATCCCACAAATTCTGAAAATAAAAGAATAATGAGAAGTGGTTTGTACTGGTTAATAATAAAATGGTATTAGAATGCCAAAGTCATTAAAATAGTTTGGCGTGGAGTAAGAACTGACTGATTAATTGTACCAAGTAGAAAGCATAAGGGTAGATCCAGCCACATTTATATACAGATTATGGAACAGTTCACATGAAGCTAATATAAAAAGTAGGATATATTTGGGGGAATGATGCCTTCTAAATGATTAAATAGTTAAAACAAAAAAAGGACCAACTATAAAATGCCTAGAAGAAAAGGAAAGCTGGAATTCAGGGAAAATATTGTATACATTAAAGAAAAAAAAAATCCTACAGCCAGATCGATATTTTCCATAAATAACAATGAAAATTGACACATACTATAAAGTTATTATCACTATTAAAACAAAAAATTTAAGATTTAAAAATTTAATTTTAAATTAGTAGCTTATAAGAGGAGATGCAAAGAGCTTGCTTCCTTTCTGTGCTGTCTGCCATAAGAATACAAGGAAAAGACAACCATTTACAAATCAGAAAGAAGGCCTTCGCCAAGAACCCCACCATGCTGGCACCATGATCTGAGATTTCCCAACCTCTAGAACTGTGAGAAACAAATTTCTGTTGTTTAGGTTACTCAGTGTGTGGTACTTGTTAGAGTAGCCTGAATTGACTAAGGCATATATGAGCAGATGATTAATTATGACAGTAATCATTAGTCATTAATAATGACAAAAATCCCTAGTTAAATAGTTCCTCACAAAAATCAAAGAGATGTTCATTAAGAAAATGAGACTCTCTAGTTAGTCCATCCTCTTTAATTTAACCCTTAATTGCTTAATCCATGAATTTATGCAGTTGCTCTAGGACTTTTTTGGTTTTTGGAATGAATTAAAAATTTGTTTTTCCCACAGATAAGTTAATTACTGCACTTCCTACCATTTTTTGTAATTATCACCAGGGGATGGATTTTGTATTTTTGAGGACTAAAGAAGAGTAACAGATTCAGAATGATGATATCTAGTATTGATAAAGTATTTTTATTTTTATAAAAACACTTCAATAACTACAATTTCATTTTATTCTCATGTGCATTTTGTTATAAATCTATTTACAGATTCATACTTTCTTTCCTACCACACAATAAAACTAAACTAAAATAGAATATTATGGCCATTTATTAATTTTTAAATTTTAGTTTAGTTGTAAAATACTATATTTAAAAAAAATAGGTATATTAACATTAGGAAGCCTTAAATGCAGGCAAAAATAATTATGCTTAATGGCAACTAGAATTTCTCAGAGTATATAACAATATTGAACTTCATACATTTAACAATATAGACTTGAAATATATGAAGAAGAAAGCAAAGAATTTCAGAGAGTGACAAATTTTTTTATCATAGTGTAAACCTTTAACAAATGTATCTCAGAATCTGGTGAGTCATGCAAGAAGAAACTTATTGAAGATGCAGAAAAATTGAACAACACAATGAATAAGCTTAATACAATTGATTTTTATCAAAACTGCATCTCAAAAATAGAAAATAAGCATTATTTTTAAGCTTATATAAAACTTACCACATATTAGGCCATAAAGGAACTTTTAATAAATACAAAATAAACAGTATTTTTAAAATAAATACAAAATAAACAATATCCATTTATCAAAAGGAACTTTTAATAAATACAAAATAAACAATATCCAATATCAGTCCAAATTCCTTAGAGGATGCATTATGATTAGAAATAGCAATCTAAGTTGGTCTATAAGATCTGATAAATTTGGAATCTAAAGACATACTTTTACATAGTTTATGAATCAAATGGGAAATCCTAATGAAAACAGCAAAATATTTAGGAGTGATCATCAGACTTGCAAGATGAAGCCTCAGTTTAGAAGATACATATAGCCTTAAGTCCATTTGTTAGAAAATAATTGTAAAAATAACGAAGTTTAAGACTTCTGCTTTGGGTGAGGAAAACTGAAACTGAATCTGATCTCTTACCTTAAGTAATTACAAAATTGAACAAAATATATGAAAAAGTGATTTTCAAATATTGGACAAGAGACAACACAAAATAGATCTGAGAAAAGAGAATCAAATAAGGTGAGCTGTATAATTACCTCCAATTTCATTATAGTTTCCAGGATGAAGCATAAGGAGAGGGAAATCAAATTAGGTCCAGTGGTATAACAAGACAGAATTCAGGTTTTGGGAGGCCAAAGTGCTAAAATTCATAGGGAAGAATACTAGAGAAAAGACAATTGCATAGGGAAAGAGTGCCCCAGAGATTTGTAAAGGGTTCTTCCAGAATCTTCAGCTGAGTACTAATTGGTGCATGTGGGTGAGGAAATTAACAAAGTTGGTAGAAATAACAAGTATGGGAGAACTAGCAGATAAGAATATTAAATATGTGTTATAAATATTTACCAGGGGCGCCTGGGTGGCTCAGTGGGTTAAGCCGCTGCCTTCGGCTCAGGTCATGATCCCAGGTCCTGGGTTCGAGCCCCACATCGGGCTTTCTGCTCAGCGGGAAGCCTGCTTCCTCCTCTCTCTCTCTGCCTGCCTCTCTGCCTACTTGTGATTTCTCTCTGTCAAATAAATAAATAAATAAATAAATAAATATTTACCATATGCTCAATATGAAGAGGAAAGCATGAAGTTGTTAAAGAAAGATATAGAATGGACAGATGAATGGATAAAGATGTTACACACACACACACACACACACACACACACACACACAGGAATATTACTCAGCTATCAAAAAAGAAGTCTTTCCATTTGTAATGACATGGATGGAACTATAGAATGTTATACTAAGTGAAATAAATCAGAGAAAGACAAATACCATGTGATTTCACTCATATGTGGAATTTAAGAAACACAACTGATGAACATGAAAGAAGGGAAGGAAAAATAAAATAAGAGAAAAACAGAGAGGGAGGCAAACCATAAGAGACTTAACTATAGGGAACAATAGAGAACAAACAGGGTTCCTGTAGGGGGAATAGGTGGGGGAATGGGACAATTGGGAGATGGGCATTAAGGAGGGCACTTAATATTATAAGCACTGGGTGTTGTATGCAACTGATGAATCACTAGGTTCTACCCCTGAAACTAATAATACACTATATCTTAACTAAATTGAATTTAAATTTTAAAAAGACAGCGAGAAACGAAGACACAAAATAGCCCAAATCAAGCTTCCAGAGATAGAAGTTGGTCTTGTATATGATGAAAAATACATAAGATGGGTTTAATGGCAGAATAGACATAAATAACATAATAAACAGTGATTACTGAGAAAAATCTACAAAACCAGAGGTAGTAAAAACTCCCATTTTACACTAAAGGAAAAAAGAATGATGGCATATTTCTCCTCAGAAACAATGTAAGTCAGAGAAGAGTGGAACACTCTAACCAAATAAAATTATCTTTCATAAACAAAGGTGAAATAATTTTAAGATATAGAAAAGCTTAGAGTATAATCACTAGTAGACTACCACTATACTACTTACCATTATGACTATAAGAAATGTTAAAGGGAATCCCTTAGTGAAAAGAAAAATAATGACTGATGCAAATTTGGATGTACTTAAAGAATGAAATGCATGAGAAGTGGAAAATGTGTTGGTAAATATATTTTTCTTATTATGTAAATTCCTTTAAAAAGTATTGACATTTTAAAGAAAACATAATAAAAATGTGTTGTGGGCTTTTAACATAAGTAAAATGAAAATGTATGACCCACAGTACAAAGGTCCAGCATGGCCCACTAACTGATAGAATAATAGAAAGAAAATTAGTAAGGCTAGAGAAGATATGAGCCGTGCAATTAAATCTTTTGACCTGATTTACATTTATAAAGCAGTCACTCAGCAACATTCTTTTTAAATGCACACAAAACAACTAATAAGATACACCATATTCTATGCCATAAAAACTGATGAAGTTTTAGAATATAAGTGAAGGCTGGAGCCAAAGACCAAGAAGTTCTTGAGACATCTTTGACGCAAAATGGCCGTTCATTAAAGCAAGGAACAGGACCCATAGATAGAAAGAACTGCTGGCATTGTGAGGGGTGGCTGATTATATATTATGGGGTTGGGGAAAGAATTTTCATATGCTAAAGAGGACCTACAAGATACCAGAGGCCTTGCCATTGTAAAGGGTTGTTTTTCCCCTCTAGCAAAGCATTACCATTAAGATAGGTGGGAGATTCCTGGAAGAAGGTCACACAGGTCCCACCAAGGAGTCGGGGGCTGGGGCAGGTTGCAGGGTGTCAACTTCTGCTTTGTCCTCAGCTAGCCTTCTGTTCCCTCATCAGAACAAATGTCAATAAATTCTTTAAATTTCAGATAAAATGAATTATTTGCTCTGACCACAGTGGAATTGAATTAGAAATCAGTAAGAGAAAGATATGTCGAAAATCCCCCAGGATTTAGAATCCAGTCAACATACTACTATGGAATGCGTAGGTCAAAAAATATCACAAGGGAAATTAGAAAATATTTTAAAATTATGGATAGCAAAAACACAGCATAGAAATATTTGCAGATGTAGCTAAAGAAGGGCTTAAAGGCAATTTTATAATATGGAAAATTAAGGGTCAGTAAGTCTATAATCAGCAATTTATGCTTCCATCTTAAGAAACTAGATAATTAGTTAAAACCAAATGTAATCATTATGAAGGAATCAATTAAATAAAAGCAGAAACTAATGTAATACCAATCAAACAAATCAGTAAAAACTGAGGAAATCAAAAGTGGTTTTTTGAAGAAGATCAGTTGACAATCATCTAAATAGATGGGTTAGAAAAGAAGAGGAAAAATAATATACCAATATTAAGAATGAGAGAACTAAATTCTACCCTTGAAACTAATAATACAGTATATGTTAACTAAATTAACTTCAAATACAATTAAAAGAATGAGAGAGCTGGTACAGATCCCATAGACACTGAAAAGATAATAACCAAATACAGTAAACATATGTCTATAAATTTGACAATATGAACTATACATTGATATTCCTCATGACCATCCACACAAAGTGTTAACAAAATTTTATCAGATATAATCCACAAAATATACAAAGCTAATGTCTTGGCTAAGTATAACTTATAATTGAAAGGTATAGTTGGCTTGACATTCTAAGATCAACCAGTATATTACTCACTGTATTAAGCTATGAAAAAAGAAATGTCATATAAGCAGTTTAATAGATGCAGGTAAGTCATTTAATAAAATTACATATCCATGTTTTTATTAAAAAAAATAACTCACTGCAAACAGGAAACAAAAGGAAACTTCTTCAGATAAAAACATGTATGTAAAATTTACAACTAGCATCATATTAATGGTGAAAGTTGAATCTGTTTCCCCAATATAAGGGACAAGCAAGGATGACTGCTTTCATCACTTCTGTTGAACATTGTTCTGGAGGTTGGAAGCAATTCAATAAGACAAGATAATATAATATTAAATGAGATTAATTAAGTAAAATAAAATAATTAGTACAATAAAAATAAAATACATCCAGATTTTCAAGTTAGGTTAAAACTATTGTTACTTGCAGACAACATAATCCTCCACATAGAAAATTCTAATGGGATCTGGAGGAATCAAGATGGCGGAGAAGTAGCAGGCTGAGACTACTTCAATAAGCAGGAGATCAGCTAGATAGCTTATCTAAAGATTGCAAACACCTACAAATCCAACGGGAGATCGAAGAGAAGAAGAACAGCAACTCTAGAAACAGAAAACAACCACCTTCTGAAAGGTAGGACTGGCGGAGAAGTGAATCCAAAGCAGCGGGAAGATAGACCGCGGGGGGAGGGGCCGGCTCCTGGCGAGCGGCGGAGCAACGGAGCACAAAATCAGGACTTTTAAAAGTCTGTTCCACTGAGGGACATCGCTCCAGAGGCTAAACCGGGGTGAAGCCCATGCAGGGTCAGCGTGGCCTCAGGTCCCGCAGGGTCACAGAAGGATCGGGGGTGTCTGAGTGTCGCAGAGCTTACAGGTATTAGAACGGGGAAGCCAGCTACAGAGACAGAGCCAAGGAGTGAGCTCTAAGCTCGGGTTACCTTGAACCGGTCGCAGGCTCGGTCAGCTCGGAGCGCGGCCAGAGGCGCGCACTGATTGGGTGCTGTTCTCTGAGGGTGCACTGAGGAGTGGGGCCCCAGGCTCTCAGCTACTCTGGGCCGGAGACCGGAAGGCCTCCATCTTCATTTCCGTCCTCCGGAACTCTACGGAAAGCGCTCAGGGAACAAAAGCTCCCGAAAGCGAACCCGAGCGGATTACTCAGCCCGGCCCTGGGTAAGGGCGGTACAATTCCGCCTGGGGCAAAGACACTTGAGAATCACTACAACAGGCCCCTCCCCAGAAGATCAATGAGAAACCCAGCCAGGACCAAGTTCACCTACCAAGAAGTGCAGTTTCAATACCAAGGAGAGCAGCAGAATTCCAGAGGAGGGGAAAGCAAAGCACGGAACTCATGGCTTTCTCCCCATGATTCTTTAGCCTTGCAGTAAATTTTTTTTTTCTTTTTCAATTTTTTTCTCTTCTTCTGCTAAATTTTTTTAACTTTTACCCTTTTTTTTAACGTTTTTTAACTAGTTTATCTAATATATTTTTTCCTTTTTATATACTTTCTTTATTCATTTTCTTCTTTTAATTGTTTCATTTATTTTTCTTTCTGAAACTCTTTTTATCCCCTTTCTCCCCCCTCATGATTTGGGATCTCTTCTGATTTGGTTAAAGCATATTTTCCTGGGGTTGTTGCCACCCTTCTAGTATTTTACTTGCTCTTTCATATACTCTTATCTGGACAAAATGACAAGGTGGAAAAATTCACCACAAAAAAAAAAGAACAAGAGGCAGTACCAAAGGCTAGGGACCTAATCAATACAGACATTGGTAATATGTCAGATCTAGAGTTCAGAATGACGATTCTCAAGGTTCTAGCCGGGCTCGAAAAAGGCATGGAAGATATTAGAGAAACCCTCTCGGGAGAGATAAAAGCCCTTTCTGGAGAAATAAAAGAACTAAAATCTAACCAAGTTGAAATCAAAAAAGCTATTAATGAGGTGCAATCAAAAATGGAGGCTCTCACTGCTAGGATAAATGAGGCGGAAGAAAGAATTAGCAATATAGAAGACCAAATGACAGAGAATAAAGAAGCTGAGCAAAAGAGGGACAAACAGCTACTGGACCACGAGGGGAGAATTCGAGAGATAAGTGACACCATAAGACGAAACAACATTAGAATAATTGGGATTCCAGAAGAAGAGGAAACAGAGAGGGGAGCAGAAGGTATATTGGAGAGAAATATTGGAGAGAATTTCCCCAATATGGCAAAGGAAACAAGCATCAAAAATCAGGAGGTTCACAGAACCCCCCTCAAAATCAATAGGAATAGGTCCACACCCTGTCACCTAATAGTAAAATTTACAAGTCTTAGTGACAAAGAGAAAATCCTGAAGCAGCCCGGGAAAAGAAGTCTGTAACATACAATGGTAAAAATATTAGATTGGCAGCAGACTTATCCACAGAGACCTGGCAGGCCAGAAAGAGCTGGCATGATATATTCAGAGTACTAAATGAGAAAAACATGCAGCCAAGAATACTATATCCAGCTAGGCTATCATTGAAAATAGAAGGAGAGATTAAAAGCTTCCAGGACAAACAAAAACTGAAAGAATTTGCAAATACCAAACCAGCTCTACAGGAAATATTGAAAGGGGTCCTCTAAGCAAAGAGAGAGCCTAAAAGTAGTAGATCAGAAAGGAACAGAGACAATATACAATAACAGTCACCTTACAGGCAATACAATGGCACTAAATTCATATCTCTCAATAGTTACCCTGAATGTTAATGGGCTAAATGCCCCAATCAAAAGACACAGGGTATCAGAATGGATCAAAAAACAAAACCCATTTATATGTTGCCTACAAGAAACTCATTTTAAACCCGAAGACACCTCCAGGTTTAAAGTGAGGGGGTGGAAAAGAATTTACCATGCTAATGGACATCAGAAGAAAGCAGGAGTGGCAATCCTTATATCAGATCAATTAGATTTTAAGCCAAAGACTATAATAAGAGATGAGGAAGGACACTATATCATACTCAAAGGAACTGTCCAACAAGAAGATCTAACAATTTTAAATATCTATGCCCCTAACGTGGGAGCAGCCAACTATATAAACCAATTAATAACAAAATCAAAGAAACACATCGACAAGAATACAATAATAGTAGGGGATTTTAACACTCCCCTCACTGAAATGGACAGATCATCCAAGCAAAAGATCAACAAGGAAATCAAGGCCTTAAATGACACACTGGACCAGATGGACATCACAGATATATTCAGAACATTTCATCCCAAAGCAACAGAATACACATTCTTCTCTAGTGCACATGGAACATTCTCCAGAATAGATCACATCCTCGGTCCTAAATCAGGTCTCAACCGGTATCAACAATTGGGACCATTCCCTGCATATTTTCAGACCACAACGCTCTGAAGCTAAAACTCAATCACAAGAGGAAATTTGGAAAGAACCCAAATACATGGAGACTAAACAGCATCCTTCTAAAGAATGAATGGGTCAACCAGGAAATTAAAGAAGAATTGAAAAAATTCATGGAAACAAATGATAATGAAAACACAATGGTTCAAAATCTGTGGGACACAACAAAGGCAGTCCTGAGAGGAAAATATATAGCGGTACAAGCCTTTCTCAAGAAACAAGAAAGGTCTCAGGTACACAACCTAACCCTAAACCTAAAGGAGCTGGAGAAAGAACAAGAAAGAAACCCTAAACCCAGCAAGAGAAGAGAAATCCTAAAGATCAGAGCAGAAAACAATGAAATAGAAACCAAAAAAAAAAAAAAAAAAAAAAATAGAACAAATCAACGAAACTAGGAGCTGGTTCTTTGAAAGAATTAATAAGATTCATAAACCCCCGGCCAGACTTACCAAGAAGAAAAGAGAAAGGACCCAAATTTATAAAATCATGAATGAAAGAGGAGAGATCACAATGAACACCAAAGAAATACAGACAATTATAAGAACATACTATGAGCAACTCTACGCCAACAAATTTGACAATCTGGAAGGAATGGATGCATTCCTAGAGACATATAAACTACCACAACTGAACCAGGAAGAAATAGAAAGCCTGAACAGACCCATAACCAGTAAGGAGATTGAAACAGTCATCAAAAATCTCCAAACAAACAAAAGCCCAGGGCCAGATGGCTTCCCGGGGGAATTCTACCAAACATTTAAAGAAGAACTAATTCCTATTCTCCTGAAACTGTTCCAAAAAATAGAAATAGAAGGAAAACTTCCAAACTCATTTTATGAGGCCAGCATCACCTTGATCCCACAACCAGACAAGGATCCCATCAAAAAAGAGAACTACAGACCAATATCCTTGATGAACACAGATGCAAAAATTCTCGCCAAAATACTAGCCAATAGGATTCAACAGTACATTAAAAGGATTATTCACCACGACCAAGTGGGATTTATTCCAGGGCTGCAAGGTTGGTTCAACATCCGCAAATCAATCAATGTGATACAACACATTAATAAAAGAAAGAACAAGAACCATATGATACTCTCCATAGATGCTGAAAAAGCATTTGACAAAGTACAGCATCCCTTCCTGATCAAAACTCTTCAAAGTGTAGGGATAGAGGGCACATACCTCAATATTATCAAAGCCATCTATGAAAAACCCACCGCAAATATCATTCTCAATGGAGAAAAACTGAAAGCTTTTCCGCTAAGGTCAGGAACACGGCAGGGATGTCCGTTATCACCACTGCTATTCAACATAGTACTAGAAGTCCTAGCCTCAGCAATCAGACAACAAAAGGAAATTAAAGGCATCCATATCGGCAAAGAAGAAGTCAAACTATCACTCTTTGCAGATGATATGATACTATATGTGGAAAACCCAAAAAACTCCACTCCAAAACTGCTAGAACTTGTACAGGAATTCAGTAAAGTGTCAGGATATAAAATCAATGCACAGAAATCAGTTGCATTTCTCTACACCAACAACAAGACAGAAGAAAGAGAAATTAAGGAGTCAATCCCATTTACAATTGCACCCAAAACTATAAGATACCTAGGAATAAACCTAACCAAAGAGACGAAGAATCTATACTCAGAAAACTATAAAGTACTCATGAAAGAAATTGAGGAAGACACAAAGAAATGGAAAAATATTCCATGCTCCTGGATTGAAGAATAAATATTGTGAAAATGTCTATGCTACCTAAAGCAATCTACACATTTAATGCAATTCCTATCAAAGTGCCATCCATATTTTTCAAAGAAATGGAACAAAGAATCCTAAAATTTATATGGAACCAGAAAAGACCTCGAATAGCCAAAGGAATATTGAAAAAGAAAGCCAAAGTTGGTGGCATCACAATCCCGGACTTCAAGCTCTATTACAAAGCTCTCATCATCAAGACAGCATGGTACTGGCACAAAAACAGAAACATCGATCAATGGAACAGAATAGAGAGCCCAGAAATAGACCCTCAATTCTATGGTCAACTAATCTTCGACAATGCAGGAAAGAATGTCCAGTGGAAAAAAGAAAGCCTCTTCAATAAATGGTGTTGGGAAAATTGGACAGCCACATGCAGAAAAATGAAATTGGATCATTTCCTTACACCACACACGAAAATAGACTCAAAATGGATGAAGGACCTCAATGTGAGAAAGGAATCCATCCAAATCCTTGAGGAGAACACAGGCAGCAACCTCTTCGACCTCAGCCGCAGCAACATCTTCCTAGGAACATCGCCAAAGGCAAGGGAAGCAAGGGCAAAAATGAACTATTAGGATTTCATCAAGATCAAAAGCTTTTGCACAGCAAAGGAAACAGTTAACAAAACCAAAAGACAACTGACAGAATGGGAGAAGATATTTGCAAACGACATATCAGATAAAGGGCTAGTGTCCAAAATCTATAAAGAACTTAGCAAACTCAACACCCAAAGAACAAATAATCCAATCAAGAAATGGGCAGAGGACATTAACAGACATTTCTGCAAAGAAGACATCCAGATGGCCAACAGACACATGAAAAAGTGCTCCATATCACTCGGCATCAGGGAAATACAAATCAAAACCACAATGAGATATCACCTCACACCAGTCAGAATGGCTAAAATTAACAAGTCAGGAAATGACAGATGCTGGTGAGGATGCGGAAAAAGGTGAACCCTCCTACACTGTCTGTGGGATTGCAAACTGGTGCAACCACTCTGGAAAACAGCATGGAGGTTCCTCAAAAAGTTGAAAATAAAACTACCCTATGACCCAGCAATTGCACTGCTGGGTATTTACCCTAAAGATACAAACGTAGTGATCCGAAGGGGCACGTGCACCCGAATGTTTATAGCAGTAATGTCTACAATAGCCAAACTATGGAAAAAACCTAGATGTCCATCAACAGATGAATGGATAAAGAAGATGTGGTATACATACACAATGGAATACTATGCAGCCATCAAAAGAAATGAAATCTTGCCATTTGCGACGACGTGGATGGAACTAGAGGGTATCATGCTTAGCGAAATAAGTCAATCGGAGAAAGACAACTATCATATGATCTCCCTGATATGAGGGAGAGGAGATGCAACATGGGGGGTTAAGGGGGTAGGAGAAGAGTAAATGAAACAAGATGGGATTGGGAGGGAGACAAACCATAGTGACTCTTAATCTCACAAAACAACTGAGGGTTTATTGGGAAGGGCGGTTGGGAGAGGGGGGTGGGGTTATGGACATTGGGGAGTGTATGTGCTATGGTCAATGCTGTGAAATGTGTAAACCTGGCGATTCACAGACCTGTACCCCTGGGGATAAAAATATATTATATGTTTAAAAATAAATAAATAAAATAAATAAATAAATAAATAAATAAATAAAAAAGAAAAGAAAATTGTAATGGATCAAAAAGCTTCCAGAATTAGTAAAGATGCAGGATGAATTTATCATACCAAAAATCAATTGTAAATTGAAATTGAAAAAAATAGTTTAAAATATTATAAGTATATGAAATAAAGACTACTTTAACAAATTATGCATGAAACCCTCAAACTGAAAACTACAAAATATTACTGAAAATCAAATAACTTTTTTTTTTTAAAGATTTTATTTATTTATTTGACAGAGAGAAATCACACGTAGGCAGAGAAGCAGGCAGAGAGAGAGAGGAGGAAGCAGGCTCCCTGCTGAGCAGAAAGCCCGATGCGGGGCTCGAACCCAGGACCTGGGATCATGACCTGAGCCGAAGGCAGCGGCTTAACCCACTGAGCCACCCAGGCGCCCCTGAAAATCAAATAACTTAAATAAATGGAGAGACATATCATGATCATGATTTGGAATACTCAATATTAGTTTTTTCCAACTGTATAGAGTCCATGGGGGGAAAAATGATTAAAAATCCTAGAAATTGTTTTATTTTATAAAAACTGACAAGCTTATTCTAAAAACTATATGGAAAATCAAAGACTTTTAATATCCAGAACAATTTTGAAAATTATGAGCAAAAATGAAAGAGTTACAGTATTTTATTCAAGACTTAAGGGACTACTACAGTTAGCTAGACATCATGGTATTAGCATAAATGAATATTAGGTCATTGGAACAGCATAGAGAATCCCAAAATAGACTCTAACATATACAGTCATTTGATTTTTTTAAACTGCAAGATATTTTACTTATTTTTTTTTAAAAAGCTTATTTTCAAAGAAAATAAAAAGACAACCAAGCCAGCACTCAGATCTGAAAGATCTGTGTAAACCAGTAGAAGAAACTGACTTCACTGATGGCACCCACAGCAACTAACTCCTAGCAGGGAAGAGATCAAGCACAGTTGTTGGTTCTGGAAGATGCACTGCTTGAAAAAAGGCTACCGTCCCTGTTAAGGTTAGGGTACAGCATGAAATCAGCCATAATACCTGGCTTGCTACAATGTAACTAGAGGCCCCTTGAGGGCAGGGAAGGTTTGGGAGAAGGGCATGAGCCTTTGGAATACCCAGGTCTGTGTTCGTACTCTGCCCTTGGAATGCCCGGAAGCTTTCTTAGCCCAAACAGCCACCATGTGATCTAAGAGATGCATGTGTTGTCCCTCAGGCTATGTTTCGTAGAACATGCAGATTAGCTTATCATATCTTTCCCTTAAACAGACCCTCCTAGTTTCAGTAAGACCCCTTGTCACACATCAGGAGCTTGAGAACAGTGATTAGGATTTTTGATTATCTTGAAGGACCAATAAAAGCAGGAGCAAAGAAGAGCAAAGGGTCTTCGCCTTTGAACGTTGACCCCCTTGCCTTCTCCTCTCTTTCACAGCAAAGTTTGGAGTAGTCTTTCATCAGTCAGTACAGGGATTTCTGACCATTCCTGGCATGTCCCTCCATCCCTAACCCTTTAGGGAAGAAGGAGGCCCACAGTTCTTACAGGGAGCTACCAGCCTCTGCTTCCAGATACATGCCCAAACCTACTCTGGGGAGACCTGCTAGAGTTCTTGTCCCTGATCTCCAGTACCTATGTGGCTGAGGAAATGTCAAATTCCTGCACCAGGTCCCGACTGAATGCCACAAAGGAGCAACTGAGGCAGCTGAAGTCTGGTGTGGAGGGTGGCAAGTAGATCTGCACCTCAGTGAAGATGTCCAGTAGCACTTTTGCTTGGCCCTCCTCATCAGGAGACTTCTCTCTCACTTTCACAGAGGAAGGTTTTGCTGTCAGCTTGTTGCCGCCTTTGCTACTGCAGCTACTCAGTCTCCCTCCTGCCTTCTTGGCACTGGTGGAGGGCTGCTTTGGGGACCCTTGCAAGATCCAGTAGGCTCCAACGTACCCTTATTCACTTCACTGCTGCCCCGTGTAGTGGCGTTGCACTCCTTTTCAGCTGCCACAGTGAATCCGGCCCTCTCCTTGGACAGCGGCTATAGTTCCTTGAATTGGGGCAGGTTAGTGGCACACTTCCAATCCCTATCATCATGGACCTGGGTACTATGAGGAAATCAGATGGAGATCCCATCAGCTCTGTGAGCCTCAGATTTGGAGGATTTAGTCCCTGTGATCTTCCACATGGCAGCTTTCTTTGAGTCTGGGACAGTAAGTCAGGGTAGCAGATCTTGTTGAATTTCAGCCAGTTAGGTATCTTTCTAGGACCCTTGCTGATCCTCACCACTTTCAGTTCCTTCTCTAAGGAACAAGTGTCATGTCATCATGGCCTCCTGCACACTTGGTGACTGTGCATCACTTCATCACCTCTGGCCATTTGGGTCATAGCAGCCCATGAGGAAGATGGACATCATGCCTCCTTTACTCCCACATCCATAGAAGGCTCCAAGGCCCCTGGGTCAGTTGTGTCAGCCTTGGCCCACTCATTTAAATAGTCTTTGTTCACTTTCATCCAGTGCTGCTTTCCAGGCTCATACTTACCCTTCACATCCTTCAGCTCTAGCCCTTCCAACCATCCTCAGGTTACCAAATTTATCATGTCAACCAAGTCTGAAGCTTTAGTGACTTGCTTCATTTCTGAGAACATGATCAGTTGGGAATTTCAACCCTGTTATCATGAAGAAACTTTGCTGCTCACACAGAGTTCTGTCCATCAAGCTGACATTGAAGTAGATACAATCAAAAAAGAGGCAGAAATTAGCATCCTGGAAGGCAGCTTTCTGATATACTCCCCAAGTCCCAAAGGGCTGTGGTTTGGCTGTCTTAGTGTCATTCAGGAGGACCTTAGAGTCCAATATCATGCTGTGACCCCCACAGAAAGGCTGGAGGATGTAGTCCTTAAGGTGGGCCACCTTAGGAAGCAGGATGGGCTTGAGTGTGTGGCTGAAGTAGCTGAAGTGGTTCCTGTTCTTATGCACCTAAACTTGCTCCCCACTATACTTGATCTCAGAGAACAAGCTATTAGGACACTCCTTCATTGCATGTTTGATGGACTTGTAGGCCACAGCCAGCCTGGGCTGTACTGGCATCATCAATGAAGCCTGGATGCTTAGAGCTCATCTCTGACCTAGCTCCTCCGCTCCTCCTCCATTCCTGCTCATTGCAGAGGACCCACTCCACTAGGTCCTGCAAGTTTCACAAGGCTTTGAAGGCTTTATAGGCACTGGGGCTAAGGGCATCTAACATATGTTTTGCACCTGAGTTCATCTTCAGATCATATTTGACCAACCTGATGATGTACTTAAGGTCATTGCCTGGACACCTGGAGGTGATATTCTACAGAGTCTGTTGCTGCTCATCCTCCTTGGTGAGCTTGGAGAGTTGAAGGAGGAATTCACTTCTTGGGTGGTAAGGAGGTTCTTGGCAACTGAGTGGAAAGACTTTCTCTGCTCAGAAAAAAACTCTGTCTCTGACACTTCACTGTGCTCTAGGTCTCATGCCATATCATCTGGGTTGCAGTTAAGAATGTGACTGAAAAACTTCACAATCTACTTATTATTCAAGTTGCAAACACTTTTAATAATACCTGGTGGCTGCGGCTTCATTTTTAGGTACACATCACTGTGGAAACCATCTCTTGCTGAACTTTTCCAAAGGAAGTCCTGGATGATCTGGGTCTTTGTGTCGTAGACAGGATTTTCAGCCACCATGGCACATCACTTCCAAAGCTCACATAGCAGACAATACTAATGCTTGGGGACACATTTGGAGAGGAGAGACTTGCCTTAAGTGTCTGGCTTGAGCAGGCTTCCCCAAAGTTTTTGGGCTTGACTGAAAAGCCAGAAAATTTCTGGGGATTGGTGTTGGTGACAAATGAAACATCTTTCACTGGAGATGTCACCTGGCCAGTGGCTATTAGCTTAGCTTGGACAATGGCTTTCTTCTTTAGTGTGCTTGTTGCCTTAGAAGACAGATCTGCAATGTGCTGGCTTATCTGTTCCTTCTCATTATCTTCTAGCTCTTCCCAGCTTTCCAGCTCTGTGTGGTCCTCAATATTTTTTGTGGTGGCCTGGGCCCACTCCATTTTCTCAAACATGCATTTAATATGATACCACTCTCTCATATCACCCCTGGACGCTGAGAAGGGATGGGCACCACTGTGCTGATGGGTGTACACTCTTCACAATCTTTTCATTGCCTTTTTTTTTTTTTTTCAACTAGCTATGCCACGCTAGGCACAGTCCACATAGAACCATTGCTTAGCTGTCTCACAGGGGCCACTGCAGAATTCCACCTGTGACCCAGCAAGAAAACAAGGCAGGTGAAGCATGGTCTTAGATTACTTTCCTGGAGGACAGAACAGGCTTTTTTTTCTGGAGGAGGCAGTTCCCATGAAGCAGATCTGTTTCTGACCAATGACTGAATTGTTCTATGTCAGGCCAATGATGCTGTTCTTGGAATGGGCACAGTTCTTTTCACCTGAGTGTGTAGAGGGTTGGTGGGAAGAGGCTCTTGAAAGCCAGTTATACAACTCATGGAATGACTGGGAAAATTAAAATGATGTACATGGATGAGCTGATGGGGGAGACTCGGAACTCCTTGCCTTCTCCCCTCTGGTGTACCCCACAGGCCCAGACCAGGCACCCTTGGGCTGTGCATGCCGTGTCGGTTTGTCTACAGTCATATGATTTTGATAATGGGGCTAAGGCAATTCAAAGAGGAAAAGACAATTTTTCATGAAATGGTGCTGGATAGAAAAATGAGAAAAAAAAAAGAGGGGGATAGAGAAAATGACTCTTATCACACTAAATGTATTAATGTGGATCACAGATCTAAATGTAAGAGCTAAATGACATTGACTTTGGTAAGATTCTTAAGTGAGAGATGAAAAGCATGTGCCATAAAAATAATCCATTTTCATCAAAATGAAATAATGCTTTTCAAGGGAAATTTAAGAAGTCAAAAAGAACAACCGTAGACTGTGAAAACATATTTACAAAACATATCTAAAATGGACTTGTGTCTAGAATACATAAAGAACACTTACAATGCAGTAATAGTAAGAGAAATAATAAAATGGGCAAAATATTTTCATAGACACTTACCATAAGAAAATATATAGATAGAAAAGAAGTACATGAGAAGATGCTTAACATCATTAGGGCAATGCAAATTAAAATCACAATGAGATAACTCTATGTACCCTCTAAAACAGATAAATTTGAAAAGGTTATTGCTACCAAGGAATCACAGCAACAGGAATTCTCATGTAGCACTTGTAGAGGTGTTAAATGGGTACTATTTTGGAAAACAGTTTGGCATTTTCATAAAAATTTAAACATAGATTTTCCATATGAAATAGCCATTCCATTCGAAGGCATTTAAATAAGAGAAATAGCCAATACACCCATCTTTCTAGTTACTTTATTTGTAATAGAAACTGAAGGCAATGCAAAATCCTTCAACATTGAATGGATTAACAAATTTATATAATCTGTACAATAGTATTCAGCAATAAGAAGAACGAATTACTGTCACATGCCTCAAAATAGATGAATTCCAAAAGAAGTATGTTTAGTGAAAGAAACCAGCCCCCCCCCCAAAAAAACACATACTCTGTTTTAATTTATATAAAATTCTAGAAATGAGTAATGTTATTGAAGGGACACATGCCAGTGATTGACTGGAGGTTATGCAGGAGGAAGAAAGAATAATGGATGTGTTAGAAAAGAGCGTGAAGAACCCCTTAGGGTCACAGACATGTTCACTATCTTAATTATGCTGATTGTTTCACAGGTGTATAAGTATGTCAAAACTTATACAAATTGTAAACTTAAGATCTGTCCAATATATTTTGTGTCAAGCATATCTCAAGAAAGCTGTAAAATATAATAGCCAAGTAAGCCCGAAACAAATAGTCAAAAGAAAGAAGTAAGAGTAAGGATTTTCAAAACAGAAAATATTACCAAGAAAAACAATACCAAAAATACACAAGAATTAATCAACCAAAATCAAAGACTGGTTATTAAAAAATGACAAGTGAAGGGCATCTGGGTGGCTCAGATGATAAGTGTCTGCCTTTCCCTCAGGACATGCTTCTGGGTGCAGGGATTGAGCCCCACGTTGAGCCTCACAACAATCCTGGTTTAGTGGGGAGTTTGCTTCTCCCTCTGCCTCTCCCTGCTGCTCATTCTCTCTCTCTCTCTCTCTCCCTTTAACTGTCTCTCAAGTGGATAAATAAAATCTTAAAAAAAATACAAGTGAAAGAGCCATCTGGCAATATAATTAGAGGGATAAAATAAACTACTAATAATATGTATTAGGAATTAAGAGTATAACAAGGTATATAGAGAGGTTTAAAATCAGAAGAAATAATATCAACTTTTCAATACTAATGTTTAAAACATGGATAATATGGACAATTCCCAGAGGAGTAAATTGTACTAATTTAAAAAGTAATTGAAACTCAAACTTATAATTATTATTAATCTGTAAAAATATATTAACAATTTAGCCCCAGACTAACACAATGTTACAAGTGTTTACCAAACTTTTAGTGAAATTGTTGCCTATTTTATATTCACTTTTACACAGAAAAGCTAAATAGGAAACATTTTCCAATGCATTTTGGAGGCTGCAGAAATGGTATCAAAAGTGGATAAAGATACTGGCAAATAGTGTTATTTTCAGAAATGCAAGAAGAGTTTCATGTTATAAAACACTGATTAAAAGAGGCAAAATATTTTATCAGTAGATTCAGGGAAAAGCATTCAACTTCATTTAACACTCATTCATAATAGAAGACTTCTTCACCTTCATAAAGTGTCTCTATCAAAAACCTATAGGAAATATGCACAACTGAGTACAGAAGCATTCTTTATAAAGTCAAAAAGAATTTAAAGATACCTGATAGTACTCCTCTTATTCAACACAGTATTGCAAGTCTAGTCTTTGTAATGGGACAAGAAATAACACATAAGAATAGTAAGGTTTTGAAAGGAATAACTGCTTTCTTATAATTCAGAGACAATGTGACTAAGTACATCAACAATCCAAGTTTAATTCCAATCTGTTAGAATAAATCAGAGAATTAAGTAAAATTGTTGGAAATTAATCATTATACAGTAGTATTTCTATATGTCAATCTCTTAGTTTGAGTTTCCCCCGAAAGCAGAAACTAAAACAAGAATTTGGGTGCAGTTAGTTAATTTTTGATGAACTCGAGGAGCAGTAGTTAGAAAGCAGGAGAGTGAAGAAGGAGAGGAGCAAAAGTCAATACACTGGTGAATTATTGAAGTCACTGCTATAGATGGTGGGTGTTTAATTTCACTGTGACATCTGAGAAGCACAGAAAATTTCAAATTATTAGTTGAAAGGACAGGACTCTGGGTCATTTATCCATGGCTCCTGTGCCCCCTTGGTTGGAGTTTGTTCTTGATGGCATTAACTTCCCCAGACTTCTCTGCTGTGTGTGGGTGTGCACCTAGAGGACTTCTGTGGATTCAGGGAAGACTCAGGAAGTCTTTCACACGGAATAGTCTGCCACAACTAAGGCTGGAGTCAGAGGTGAGTGGAGGGGATGTGACATAAGACCCCAAAGGCATCTGTGACAACCAAGAAGATAAAAACTTAAAAAAAAAAAAGACAAACCTTTTTTTTTAAGTTTTAAAAAAAAATTTTTAAAAACTTTGCAATCACAATAACAAATATCTCTCTGCCTATTTGTATGTGTCTATCTAAGAGTAAGCCCAATAAAAGATTTGTGAAATCATTGCAGAGAAAATGGAGAGGTATCGTCATCATGGATGGGAAGACTCAATATCTATCTCCCTCCCTGTCTTCCTCCCTCCCTCCCTCCCTTCCTTCCTTCATTATTATTATGTTCAATTAGCCAGTATGTAGTACATCATTAGTTTTTGATGTAATGTTCAATGACTCATTATTTGCATGTAACACCCAGTGGTCATCCCAACAGGAACCCTCCTTAATACCCATCACCCAGGGGTACCTGGGTGGCTCCGTCGGTTAAGCGGCTGCCTTCAGCTCAGGTCATGATCCCAGGATCCTGGGATCAAGCCCCGCATCAGGCTTCCTGCTCAGCAGAGAGCCTGCTTCTCTCTCTTCCTCTGTCTGCCACTCTGCCTACTTGTACTCCCCACCTCATTCTTTATCAAATAAATAAAGTCTTAAAAAAAATCACCTGGTTGCCCCATCCTCCCACCACCCCCACTTCTGTAATCCTCAGTTTAGTTCCCAAAGTCCAGAGTCTCTCATGGTTTGTCTCCCTCTCTGATTTCTTTCCACTCAGTTCTCCCTCCCTTTCCCTATGGTCCTCTGTGGTATTCCTTATGTTCCACATAGGAGTGAAATCATATAATTATCTTTCTCTGCTTGACTTATTTCACTCAACATAATCCCCTCCAGTTCCATCCATGTCCATGCAAATAGTGGGTATTCATCCTTTCTGATAGCTGAGTAATATTCCATTGTATATGTGAACCACATCTTCTTTATCCATTCATTGTTGAAGGACATCTAGGCTCAAAAAGACTTAATATCTTAAAAGACGCCATTTAACTTCAGATTTAATAGTAAATCCAAGGCAATTAAAATTTAAAAAGCAATACTACAGTGATCTTTGTGGGACTTGACAAGATTTATGTATACAGGGGCAAATGTAAGAATTGAATTAGCCAAGATAATTGAATGAGAATCAAGAGGGGGACTTGCCCTCTACTAGATTTTAAAACTTATTACAAAGCTGGAGAAAACATTTAAAAGGTGTTTCTGATGCAGGGAGAGGTGAAACAAATAGTTTATGATCAAACTGGGAGATTTACTTGCAATCCACTTAATTGATAAAGCATTAGTGTTTATATATATAAAGAGCAATGGTAAGTAAGTAAAAAGACAATCCAATGGCAAGATGGGTAAGTGACATGAACCAGAAATTCACTGAATAGGAATCCCAAATATACAATAAAATATGAAACCAAATCACTAGTAATCAGGGAAATGAAAATTAAAACAGTAATTATATATAATTTCACCTTTATCAGATTGGGGAAAAATTCCTAGAATAACAACTATTAATAAGAAAATGTAAAAGGGAATGTTCATGCATTCCTTCAAGTGAGTTGCTTCAAGTGAATATTGGTGCAAAGTCTTTGTGGATCAATTTTTTTAGTATCAAAGGTAGCTGATGCTGAATTTATCCACTGAAATGTATCTCAGTTGTGTTCATTGCCCTGGCTCTGGTGTATCAGTACCTGATGTATATTAGGTTCTAAGTGACTACCTATCTTACAATCAGTAACCTTTTTAAAGTAAGCTTTTGCCATATAACCAACCATCTCCAAATTTAGTGGTTTAAAACAACTTACAGCTCACAAGTCTGTGGGCCATCAGCTTTGGTTGGGACAGTTCATCTCTGGCTTACTTATAATGCCATCTAGGCTTGCTAATGATTTTAGGTCTTGACTAAGATCTGGGAGCCTTCTCTCCTCAGGCTTTTTATCATTCTACATGTTAGCCTGGACTTTTTCACATGTTGGCAAAAGAGCTTCCAGAATCAAAAGAAGGCAACTGGCAATGTACAAGCAGATTTTAATCCTCTCCTTTTATCACATTTGCTATTATCTATTGAGAAATGTGGAGGATATGAGATTTTATTTTCCTTGCAAGTTAATAAATTAGCCTGCTATAGTTTTCTGGGAGCCAGTAAGAAGATACCATTCTCTCAGACCAGATCCAAAGGGTCCAGTTACAGCATAGTAAATAGCATGGGCATCATTTTTACAACAGTTTTTCTTGCCTCTCAAGTAATATGAGAGTGACAGAGGGGTGGATGCTTCAAGTGTGGTGGGTTTCAATCGGAGCTGAGGAACTCTGAGCTTACAGAACCTAAATCTTTTGTGACCTGTTAGCAAATCCGCCTTTGCCCCAGAGGAAGATATCATCTTTTTGTTGTGGGATGATACATGATGTAGGATATTAAGCAAATCTGTCCTTTGCAGGGAGACACTCTCTTTATTCTCAAGGCTATTTGCTATGCTAACATCCTTGAAAAAATAGGCTGGAACAAAAGGCCAATTAATGCCTTGTTTATAAGAGGTATAGAAATGTGAGAGAGCCATAGAGAATTACCTTCTAACAACATCCCCTTGGCTGAAGAGTACATGGACAAGCCTAGAGTCAGTAATGGGAAGAGATAATACAGGGGCATGGATAGAGGGAGGCATGATTTATTAATTAGTATAACAACCAATCACATCCTTCAATCCAGCAATTCACACCCAGGTATAAGGTATTCTCATACATATCTACAAGGTGACATGTACATCTATCACAATATTTTTTTTTGTACAAGTGAAATATTGGATACTATGTAAAAGTTCCTCATAAGGGGAATGGATGTATACATTGTGAATATTCATATGAGTAAATGACAGTATGAAAATAATAATAAAAGGTGACTTTTATTGAGTGCTAACTACATGCATGGCATTGTTATAAATAAATTTATATGTGTAATGCCAGCTCACAGAAATAGAATGGGTATCATAAGCAGGCATTTTAACCAAGATTAGAGATCTAGAGAGATAATGGTTTGAACTATACTCTATCAAAATGGATATTTAGAACAAAAAATTGAATGAAAAAATAAATTGTGGTGGAGACAGAATAAATCCATTTACATAAAATCTAAGGATGTACAAAACAATACTATTTGTTTATTTTTTCTCTTTGTGTCTTTAGTTCTCTTTTTTTTTCTTTAGTATCTATCTATGCGAAAGTTCCAAAGTTATTCTGAGCTTCGCTTTCCTTCTCTTTCTGTATCTATCACCTCATTCCATCATTAAGAATATGTATTTTATTTGAAGCTGGGGGTCTCATGCTGGAGCCAAGCCAAGATTGGCAAAGGAGAATGCTTTGCTGAGCCTGCAGGTGGTTCTTCTACAGAGTTCTTCTGGGCAAAAAATAACACATACCTCTTGCTGCTATTCTTAACTTAAACATTTATTTTTGATACAAATATAATACATGTTCTTTTCACCTTTGTCCTTTGACATTTTCTGTTATTTACATTTATATTCACCATACTTTTAGATTTTTCCAGCTCTCTGTGAAAATCACTACACATTCTTTATCATATCCTCTGATATTTTTACCAACATTCTATCAAAGATTCTTACAGAAATCTTGTGCTTAAACATATTAATGTCCTAAAATTTCCAAAGAAATTCAGCAAATACTTGTTGAGCCCCTTGGATATTTTTTGCCATAGGTAACCCACAGTCTAGTGGGAGAGAAAGACCTATAAACATATTAACCAAACCGTGATATAATATGTGCTTAGACAAATGTGTTTATAAACCACTTTGGGCTCACAGATAAGGGAGTGATTAATTCTACCTTCAAGTCTGAGGGAAAGCCGTAGGAATTAAATGACATCAAGTTGAAACTTGACAGATAAGTAAGGGATTCCATGAGAGAAAAAGTGAGCAGGGGTATTGTGAGAAAGGTAAAGAGCATATACAAATGGTTTCATGAAGCGGGAAGGGTTGTGGAGGATAGAGGATATTGTTGGTGAAATGTAAGTTATATTAAAAGACAAAATTAGAGAGACTGAGGGGCTTGAGGGTGGACGGACACTTTGGGGTCTGGCTTCAACAGGGGCTTTTAAAAGATTTAGGGCAGGGAAGTGTCATGTCCAGGTTTTTGTTTTCAAAATTTTTGTACAAATAGAATATAGGGTGCAGGAAAGTAGTAACCTTGTTTGTTTTATTCTTATATGCACAGTCTCCAGAATAATCAAAACATACAGTAGGTGCCTAGTACTATTTGTTAAATAAATGAGCAGCAGCTAAGAGCAGAGGCAGATATTTCAGATTAGATGATATACGGTGGTCCAGGAAAGTAATGATCAGGTCCTTTATTAACATGATTTGTTTCAGTGAAATGTTTAATCCCCCTCAAATTAGGGAGCCCATATAATTTATTGTCCAAATTGGAAAACTTCTGAAAAAACTCGATGATGCATTTAAAAGTATTCTAGAGATAACAGGTGAGAACTGGACAATGTGCTGGGCATATTTCAAGATCCTAGCATATCAGGATCTCAGCCTGAGGTCCGTGGTCTGGGTGGGGGTGGGAGAGGATACAGCTCTGAATAGGTGGGGGCTGGGAAAGGACCTGGTCAGCTTTGTAGTTATTATCTATGCCTCGAGTTTTTAAAGGTTTGTGAAATATAACACCTTGAGATCACTTGGGGGCAAGTAGGTCGATAACAAAGATAACACGCAATGGGTGCGACAGAGTTTCCCCTGAAGGGGAGAATCTTCTCATTGAGAGGTCAGTCCTGGGGTAAGAAGTGAGCACACAGAAGAAGGGCCTTGGATTGACATTGGTGGAAACCATTTCCACATTTCTTGCAGTCTTATGCTTGGGCACCGAAATGCCTGCGGCTCTTTTGACCAGGGTGAGGGGGGTACATCGGTTTCTCTTTCGAGGAGGCAGATGAGGAGCAAGTCAGAGCTATGGCAACTGTTAAAAAAACCTTAAGGGTAGGCATAGGTCGGTGTACTCAGAGTATACATACAGCTAGTGCCAGATAGGAGTTATTCTTTATGTTGTGTTTCTCTCATTATCTTCAAACCATCTGTAACATTTTCTTTAAAACTGCAGATTTTCTCTGCTTCTACCATGGAGATGCAGGGGAAAGCTAGGAGCGAAAATACTGAAGATGCAGGGGTACCGAGCCAGCAGCAGCTGCCTGGGGTAAGCCCCTCTGAGGAGGAAGGGGGTGACTGCTGCAGGATGAGCGGAGCTGGGGGGTGAGAGGAGCAGTGAACAGAGCCAGACATCTGGCAGGCGTGGCGAGCAGCAAATGGGCCAAATTTGTCACATTCCCCAAAAACATTTTGGAAAGGAAACCTGGTAAAAGGCAAAGCTTTGCAAAGTCAAGAGGACTGAGAGTGTAACTGCAAATTGGGTTTTACAGCCTGAGGCTGGGGAGGTGAAGATATTTGGGTTGAAAAAAAAAAAATGTGGTTTGTTTGTTTATTGATGAGATTTTTCTAATTCCCAGAAGCAGAAAAGGTTTTCTTCACTCTTGCCTTATCTTCTTCCTAGGGCCCATATGGCCAACAACAACCAAAAAAAAAAAAAAAAAAAAAGTCATACTTTCATTTTTTTTTCTAGTTTGCCTTCTCCATTTTTTTTTTTCTCTTTACGTTTTCCCCATCACCATTCACCAGTTTTTTCCTGTATCCCTGTTTGCAGTGGCCACCTACTGACACTGATGGTGCTTCTGAACTGAGGTCAAGAAAGAAACATTCTGGGCTTAGCATACTTCAGCCACGTGGTTTTCCTGCTTCTTGCCATTGCTTTTGTGGGTTTTGTCACTTTACTCGTTTGTGTGCGGCTAGTGTGATATGTTCTCACAGCCCTCCTCTTGTTTTGTTCTTCTTGCTTGAGCCGCTAGAACGTCTTACAGAGCTCACACTCCTCCTTACCCCGATTCTGCACGAGCCCCTTCCCAGCAGAAGTCTGTAACTCACTCAAGCCCTCTTTCATGCACAGAGATGCAAACACATCATTTATTTCTCTGACCATCCTTAATGAGCAGAAGTAAAAGGTTACTATTATTATCATTTTGCCAGTAGAGAAACTTAAGTCCAGAAAGGTCTTTATGAAAGCCTGCTAGCCATTATGATAGAATCTCATACATTAAGTACAGAAAAATCTATTAGAGCTGTTAAAAATCACTGAAGCTGGGACCTCTCGGTGGCATCCAAAGCAATTTTAAGAGAGGGCACTTACCAAATCAACCCACGAAAGAATGTGGAGTAGGAGTCCATGATGACCACAGCCCACGTAGGCAGTGCTGTTCTTCCAAACTTTCCTGACAGCCTGGACACACAGCAGCACTGTTGCTGTCATTAAGAGCCACCATGATGGCTGGTTCTACTGCCTGTTTAACCAGCTGCCAAGTTAAAGAGTGAGGTTTGGTAAATGGTTAGAACAGATACAGTTTAAAAGCAAGAAAACGGAAATGTAATGCATGATTTGCACTGGTTTTAAACAGCATTAGCTTAATTTGTGAGAAATGTAAATATGACCCTTTGGAAATGTCAGGAGCCCACATTAGTGACTCTCGCATTCGTGTAAGACAGAACACACAGAAGCCTGGTGTCCACATTTCACAATTTAAGAGCCATAGTCATGGTCCTTTAACAACTCTGCAGCACTTTTACAAATGTCTCATTAACAATGTTTCCATATCATAAAGCCAGATGGGAGAGGCCATCTTTTATTTATCAGTCTCAAAATAAAATGTTATCATCTCTGGGATTTGAAAAGGATTTTGGTGGCTTCAATTCTCTTCCTCATCTTCTCATCCCCACTATTCCCACCCCCAGCCAACTTTTTGTTGGTCTGAATTGCTCTGCTCCAATGGGAAAGCCAGCTAATTAAGCTGGTATCTGTTATTCATGCTGGCTCTATCAGCCATCCAGCTAATATAAGCCATTGGTTTCCACACTTGCCAGAGCCTGAAGTTTATCCAGGGATCTTGTTTAAAATACAGATTCTTGGGCTCCATATCTACAAAGTATAATTTCAAGAGTGTGCCATGGAAGTCTGTATTTTAGGAAGTTCTCCAGTGATTACTATGTAGCCCTGTGTTTGGGAACTATTGAAATTCAAAACTTCTCAATCTGACCAGTGTCCAAACTGGGATGTAGATGGTGCCCCTATTAAGAACTTTGAGGTTGCCAGCAGGCCAAAGAATGACAAAGGGTCATGGCAGAGGCACACATCTCCTTCTATAGATGCTAGGGAAACTTCAGGATCTTATGGGGACCATTAGGTAGAGTTGTAGATATAGAGAAGAATAGGTTTGTTCTGGAATCTCTCTGGAAAGTGTGTGTGTGTGTGTGTGTGTGTGTGTGTGTGTGTGTGTGTGTGAGAGAGAGAGAGAGAGAGAAAGAGAGAGAGAGAGAGAACTGTCTTCACTGAATCAGGGGACACTGTAACATGTGGTCAGGGACTGGCAAATATTCCAGGCTGGTGAAAGCAATATAAGGTGTGTTTAGGGCTATGTGCTTTAAGATAGAGTTAGAAAATATGTTGGTGCTATATTGAATGCTTGCTGAGTAACATGATCTTTCTGTTTTGAACAAGTAAACATTCACATATGCATAAAATATTATTCTTTATAGTGCAGTTAGTGGGGAATTTTCAAGGAAAGACATGACATCATCAGTTATATCCTTTAGGATGATATTCTGATAAAAATGACTGGGATGGAATCAATTGGAATGGGAAAAATTAGAAGTGGGATCAGTTTGGAGTCAGTATCATGATAAAAAAGTGAAATTCAAGCAATGACCATCAGAATATAGAATCAGGAATTGATTTCAAAGTAATTTCTTAGATAGGACTCACAGAGAAACTGGTCAGAGAGAAGGAGGAATTAAAGATGACTCAGATGTTGATGTTTTACTTGAGTGGCTGAGGAAGTGATCATGCTTGAGAGATAGGTAACACAGTGAAAAGAGTAGGCTTTTCCTTCCTGAACTTGAAAGTGTGTGGGACATGGAATTGGGCCAGTTCCATGGGCAGTTCAACAGGGTGATTGGGACTGGAGTCCAGAAGGAAGTGGAAATGAAGGATTCAGGTTGGTGATTGGGGGGTAATTGGACCATGGGAGAATGGATAAGATGTGTCAGAGGGAGCATTTCAAGAATGGAAACAGTGGCACACAGAAAAAGGGGGAAGTATAGGTCAAGGGGCCATCAAAAAGAAAGATAATTTTAAGGAAATTCCAGAATGCCCCATTCTTGGAGTAGTGGTTGGTGGTTCCTGTAATGCTGCATTGGGGTTTGGATGTGGTGGTGTTGAGATGAAGAAGGGACTTGTGGGAATGCTCAGATGAGGATCTCTCTCATACTAGCTTTAAGCCATGGGAGATGCCAAGCTAGGGCAGTGGACAAAGCCAAAAGCTGAGTAGGAAACCTAGATCCAATACCAGCAAGAGAACTCTAACCAATTGTGAAAACCTTGATGCCAGAGTACAGAGTCTGAACCCAAGGGCCAGAAGACTGAGAACTAGCAGTGGACCTGGAATTCACTGGGTTTAAAGACATCTGAGTAAACACTGTCTTGTGGCTTTCTTTATATGGGCTTGCTGCAGCATGCTGTATGGGCGAACTATTCGAATACAAAGTCAAGGGATAGATAATAAAAAATAGGAAATGTTCTAAAGACTTCTTGATATTAATTTCTTAAACCTTATTACAGTGTTTGGCACATAGTAGATTATCAATAAAGATCTGATGAAGGAATTGGTAAATGAATTAAAGAAGCAGATGACTTCTGGGAGTAAACTAAATTCCTAGGAATCCTAGAGATGGGGGTCAGCTTATAACAGTTCTATTGATGAAGTCTGGGGATACAAAACTTTTTGGCAGAAATGTGAAAGGGAAGTGCATTCACCAGAGAAAACATCTAGGTCACTTTGCTATCCTTTATAGAAAGGGAAACTTCCCATCCTAATCCCCCCTCCCCAAGGAGCTGAAGAGATAGTCCTCTGTTTTCCTTATGAGATTGGCGAACTGATAAAGAATAATGAACCCTATCAGAATCCATAATTATCTCACACGATTTTAGTTTTATAAACTTGTAGTGCTATAATTTTCTGTCTTTTCTTTGAACCATTGTTTTGAAAGACTGCAGTGTGTTCTTTATTTTCCCCTGCACCAGGACTGCCGTCATCCAGCATATCGCATCCACTATATCATATTAATGGCTGCCAGCTCAACAATTTGATACTCAATCCCATATATCAACCGCTGATATAATCCATTGCCATACAGTATATTTCATTTGCATTTATCTTTTCCGTATACAGCACTCTCTTTTATCACTCTTTCAGCGGCCCCTCTTCTACCCCCACCCCTGTTTATTCTTGCTGGCACACATCTATACATCCTTCCTGGCTGTGTTATTAATAATCCCTACAAAGACCTTTCTCCCCCTTCTACCTTTTCCCCTCTCAGTAACTGACACCTCCTTACATTTTGGCCTTTTAATGCGGTAGAATCAGGCCTGAATGAGGATGTTTCTTTGTTATTTTCACAGACATTAGCATAGCTGCCTGAGCTGGGACTCAGGCACTTTCTCTAGATATGATTTATGACATCAATCCAATTTATGGCCATTTAAAGGAATGCTGAACTGGCTGTAAATCAGCAAAAGCACATAAAATACTCATGAGAACTGCTGGAATCCATCTGCATCAGCCTCCATCACCTGTAACAGCAGCCAATCAGCAGCAGAAGGATGGAACTATCATGTGGGCAGAGGGAAGCAATGGCAATGATAGGCTTGCATCAAGGAGAAACAACTCACCTGACAACAGTAACAGAACAGACATGAATTTCAGGTGGGTAAGAAAAGTCTGTAGGGGCAGAGAGTATGAGTAAAATTTGGGGCTGGTAGTCAATAAGTACACATTAAGGAGATGTTGCAAAGGAAGGCAAAAATAACATTTTTAGTGGTTTACAGTTTACAAAGTAACTTCATATGTAGTTTTTCATCTTAATCTGTTGGCAAACTTAACAATTGGGTTTAATTTTGCCTATTTTATCTCTGAGAAAGATCTAGGCTGTAATTACCAAAGGGTCAAATTAAGTCCATTTTTTTCTAGAATATAGTTACATAAATAAATAAATAAATATTTAAGAAAAGAATTACTTTGTGTTACTGTAGTCAATTAATTAATTGAAGAAAAACCTTACAATACTTTAGATATATTGCTAGGCACCAAGTAGCATTTTTGCCACAGATGATTTACTCTTTCTTTACATATAAGGATGAATAAACCCCTAGAGAAATTTTGGCTATCATAAGGTATTTGTCTTCCAGTGCATTGTTGAAAAAAGAAATCCTTCAATTAAAGACCGGTTTTAAGTGTCTGCCTTCAGCTCAGGTCATGATCCCAGGGTCCTGAGATTAAATCCTATATCAGCCTCCCTGCTCAGCAGGGAGTCTGCTTCGCCCTCTCCCACTCCCCCTGCTTGTGTTCCCTCTTGCTGTCTCTCTGTCAAATATAATAATAATAATAATAATGGCAGTTGTTCCTTCCTCAGCCCTTTGGCTTTTTTGCTAGTACATTCTACCAGTTCTTTCATTTGCATTATGTTGTGATGGTATACATTGGCGGAGGGATAATATTTTGACCTGTCAATTTTTATTTCTTGCTTCCCATCTTTTCCCTCTTTCTCTCTTTTTCCCCCATTTAAGCAGGTAACTGATGCTTTGCCCATTCCCTTGAGGAGTTATATGGCAGAGAAGAAACTTGAAATAGACCTCAAAGACCTCTTAACTTTTATTTACCAAAGCCAAAGGCTCAGAATGGGAGAAAATTTTCCAGCTGAGCAGAGTATCTGGGAGAATCAGGAGGAACAAGTGGATCAAGCCCTTTCTGGTCCTTCTCTCATCTATAAAGAGATTTCTCTGTGCTAAGAGGAGGAGAAAATGGAACCTTGAGTTACAGAGCCCTGGAGATCTGGGCCCTGCTCATTGGCAGTTTTGCTTGGAGATCACAAGACTCCAGGTGCCTGTATCACTTTAATTGAAAAATATGTTCACAGTTAATTATTTCTAAAATGCTTTGGGGGGGGTTGTGTGTGTACGTGCATGTGCACACACATCTTAGTTCTCTTTTTTTTCATGATAACCTAGAGTTCCGCTTTTTTTTTCCCCCAAGTCCATTGCTGGCATATTCCCTGGCACGTACATTTTTTCCTATACCTGGTCTTCCAGGAGGTTGTACATTTCCTAATGATTTTTTACTATTTCCCTCACCTGCTTCCCTCACCTCCCATAAATTATTTCCCTTGGACAAACTTTTCCCCAACTGTGCATAAGTTGAACCTTTCAGAGGAAAGATGCTATAAAACATCTAATCGATAAATAACCTTGTTCTCTTCATAGAGTAAAAGAGTCAATCAATCTTTACTCCTCCACATAAATGTGCATATCTTATAGCTCAAATCCCATTATAACTACTTCCATGGGCAGGTGGGGTTCTTTTTGGTTGCAAAGGAGATTCTGTAATAAGTAAAGAGGGTACCTTATTTACCAGACTTCTTTACCTCCTTTTCAAACTAGGTGGGGAGGTGAACAGCAGCAAAGCAGGATAGGCTTTGCATATCATAGGTACTGACTACATGTGTAAGACGAGATCCATATTCTGACCTTGGATGAGCTAACCCTGCACAGGCCTGTATTAATTTTCAAGCAACATCCAGGACATGGACGGTAATCCCTAGAGGGCTCAAGAGCTTTCCTCAACAAGATGTTAACACATTCAAAAAATGCAGATGAACTATGCCTGGGATTATGTAGTCATTACCCTTGATTAAATTTAATCACTATAACTTATGAAGGACATGGAGTTGTTTGGTTCTGAATTGTAAAGACTGGTTGTTTGTGTTTTATGAATTTGGTAGAAATGTGCCATTACACTATTTAATTTGGGGGTATGTTTGAGTGATTTAACAATTTCTATCACCTCATCCTATCATCAGTGGACTTGAATTCCCCTTCCGGGTGGTAGGCTGGACATACTAGAAGAGGCCTTGTTGAGAAACTACAAGTGAACAGTCACATGGAAACAGATTTCAGTGAGAGATGATTCTCTAAGACAATGGCAGGGATCAAGGCTGGAGGGCATAGGGATAGGCGCAGGGGTGCACTGTACGTGAGTTCAGCTGCCTTGAGGTACAATGCCAAATCACATGTATTCCTGGCCTAGGAATCCTATTGCTTCAGCCCCTCGTGTAGGCTGTTTGATCCTAGTCAAATTTATTAACCTTTCTCTGCCTTAGTTTCTTTATGTGTAAAATAAGGATAGCAATAGTTTATTTCAAGATTAATTGAGGTATTTCACGTGAAGTGCTTAGAATAGTTTGTGGCACATAGTAAGTGTTGGCTAATGTTACCTATTAATATTTCTGTTACTATTATTGTTAATGCAATTCATTCTTGTTACCTCTTCTTACTAAAGCCAACCTAACTAAATTATGCCACCATGATTTATTTGGCCCCTAGCTCCTTCATATTATTTCTAAATTGTTATGTTATCACCACTTCCTTCTCTGACAACTTCTATAATCCACATATGCTGCAATTTAAGATTGCATATGTTCCCACTCAGTGCCTATACATTGCATCAATTCCATCCAAGCCCCATAAATCCTCATCAGTGAACAGCATAGATTCCTATGTCTTGCCCATCTGGTTTTCCATATAGTCTTTCCAACTTCTTGGTTATTTATCTACTGGAATTTATATCCTATCTATTCAAGGGGGGAAAAAAAGGATTTAAGGCAGTAAACATTAGTATCAGAAAGCTAGCAACACTTTCAAAAGGAGCTAAATTGCCATATTAAAGATTTAGATTGTATGTGAAATTCTTTTCCTGAGTGCAAGAGTTATTGAATGCTGGAGAGGCTTGCCAGATTGTTTCAACTAAAATATCAGAGCTTTAGGCTCACATATTTGTATCCAAGTGGTATGTGAGCATAGTTCAGAAAGCTGTGGCCTACAATGATCAAGGAAACTTACAGATCGTATCAATTTTAATTGCCAGATCATTTTGTTAAAATAAAAGCAACAAAATAGAATTGATAGAGAACTGGGTGGGGGATGCTTGGATCCATCTTGGATTAAAGAGGCAGGTAGTAGAACTATTTAAATGGCATGTTTTTCCATTTAATTATTCTAATCCCACTTGCAGAACCCTGAGTTAAGAAAATCAGTTCTCCTCAATCTCCTCTATTAAAAGACACACTTAAAAAAATGCAAGTTTCCAGGCCCCATCCAAGGTATTTTAAACTAGAATCTTCAGAATGCCGTATGGTGAAACTAGATGTTTAATAGGCACCCATGTGATTTTTATTTTCAAATAATGTTTGGAAAACATGGAATTTGATGGCCACTTGGTAATCTCACTCATGTCTTTTGTGCCTCACTGTGGGTCCCCCTAGGATCTCTCTCAGATTGGGAGAGTCCTCATGCCACCATTGTGAAAGATTTTGAGCAGATACCATCAAAAGCCTATTTAAAATAGGGAGAACTTAGCATCTTTGAAGCATGTAAGAAATGTTTCTAAGAAAACTTTCAGATTTTAAAGCCATAAGACATGGTCAACCTCTAACATTTATGATCTATATAACATTGCTTAGCATATCAACTTTCTATGCCTCAGGTTTCTCCACCTGTAAAATGGGAATAATTACACTTTAGGGCCTTCATCAAACTGTGAGACTGAATGAGACAAGGAGCAAAGTCTCACATAAATGTTATTATCCTTTCTTTATTGGGGCTTCAGCTATCCAGGATGGCTTTCTGATTAATCTTTAATTCTTGCCTTCCTCTATCCTTTCAGCAACGCAGTGACGATCTGTGTTTGTGTGTGTGTGTGTGGAGGGGCTGTACAAACTCTATTAATCTTTTTTATTCTTTTCATAATTTTTTTTTTAATCCAAAGAGGAATGCTTAGAATTTCTACATGCCATCCCATACTCTTCTCCAAAGCCAGAGGCTGATCTGATGCCAACCCAGCCCTCTTTATCCCACAGAGTAACAGGGAAATGTGAAGCTGGCTGTTGGCACTGCTGCTTTCTATGACTTCTCTTTTTTTAAAGGCAAAGTTATTCCACAACTTGACTAGCTGGAACTGAGATAAACAAGCTTTCCGAAGTCACAGAACCCAGAATAGAACTTGGATCTCTGACTCATCAGAGGCAGTTTAAAATTTTTCTCCATCTGCTCTAAAAGTATAAAGAGCCTGGTGGTTCTTGCGCTTCAGTCATTAGTAGAAATAGGAAGGAATACCCAACCCATCTAAAAACATCTGTCTCCCCTTTGGGTGCATCCACCCAGTACCTCATTCCCTGGGATGCCCTGCTCATCAAAAATTATGGAAATCACAGCACTCTGTGATGTAGCCACAAAGGGACTGAACATTTTCTATTGTTCAGGAAGTCTGAAGACCTTGAATGGATAGAAAGGAGAATGGTATGATGTACAATTCAGGGCAAAATGTGGCCAATAATAGAACAAGGACAGGCGGACTTGGAGAAAGCATGCTCTTGTGTGTGCATGGATACACGTCTAAACTCTAATGTGGTTAAAAATCACCTCAAGGTCTAGTTAAAATGCAGATTCTAAAGTAGAGGTTTGAGGTGAAGCCAGCAATCTACATTTCTTATAATCCCCAGGAGATGTTCAGACTGCTGCTCAGGAGACCACATTTTATGAGCAAGGGGTTTGTCCCAGACCTTAGGCAACACTATGTACATTAAGTTTGAGAAGCATTGATTTAGTGTCGAGAGTGATTCTCAAACCTGGGCTATACATTGGAATCACCTGGGGAACTTAAGAAAGTGTGGCTCTATCTACACCCAGACATTCTGATCTGTTTTGGAGTGCAGACAAGGCATTGATTCCCCGGGGACCTCAAATATATAGTCAGTTTTGAGAACTCTAGATTTATGTCTAAACTCTAGATGAATGCTTCTCAGAGTACAGTTCCTAGGCCAGCAGCATTAACATCACCTGAGAACTGCTAGAAATGCCAATCTTTTTTTTTAAAAATATTTTATTTATTTATTTGACAGATAGAGATCACAAGTAGGCAGAGAGGCAGGCAGAGAGAGAGAGAGGAGGAAGCAGGCTCCCTGCTGAGCAGAGAGCCTGATGCGGGTCTCGATCCCAGAACCCTGAGATCACGACCCAAGCCGAAGGCAGAGGCTTAACCCACTGAGCCACCCAGGCGCCCCTAGAAATGCCAATCTGGGTCCCACCCCAGACCTTCTGAATCAGGGACTCTGAGGGTGGAGCCCAAGAATGTGTGTTAACAAGTTCTTCAGGTGATTCGGAAGCACGGTGTAAGTTTGAGAACTAGGGCTCTAGTAGAGATTACCTAGGACACATATTACCGTGCTTCTTTGACAAGTTCCCAGTTCTGTACATCTTGTGTGAGACTAGAAATCTTACTTTGAGGCTGCAGGTCTACACGCAGGAGATCATGGAGAGAGAAAGCGTGACTGTAGTTTTGAAAGACCCTAGGAACGAACTTAACTGGAGAAGAAGAAAGAATGGACTCAAAAACACACAGCTAGAAGGTAAGAGCCGAAAATCTTTATGGTAAAAACTAGAAATCTTTAAAGTTATTTCTAAATTTCTAAATTGTTTGGTGTCTTTCTTCTTCTTTCTTTCTTCTTTCTTCTAAATTGTTTGGTGTCTTTCTTCTTCACTAGAAGAGAACTCTGAGGTTGCAATTCATGTTTTTCTTGCTTAATGAAGAATGAAAGAAAGGAAGAATTTAATGACTTAAAATGAGGAATACAAATCTGTTCGTATATAACCACTCCTAATCATTCATTCGGCAAACATTTAATGAGTTCCTGTTGTATCAAGCATTGGCCAGATACTGGGGAAACCAGGATGAGTAGCCATGTTCTTGAGGAACTTACAGTTCTTCTGACCTTCATTCACATAACCCTGAATTTATTTTCCCATCTCCACTGACATATTTGTCAAGCGTTTCTATGCATCAAGCATCTTATGAGGTGCAGCATGTAGGTTAGCAAATAAAACAGACTTGACCCTACCATTGAGAGGATTGCAGTCCAATGGAGGAAACAAACAAATAAAATAAATACTCGAATGAATATATATTTTAAATTAGCATAAGTGTTCTGAAAGAAATGCACAGGACATGGTCATGGGAGGAAGCTTATCTTCACTGGGCTGGAAGGAGTCCCTTGGAAACATTAACACGACACCCCAAAGAGAAAGGACGTAGTTAAAGTAGTGGTTCAGAGTCTGGGCTTTGGAATCCAATAGGCTGATTTGTCTAGAGAACTTTGTGAATATGTAACCTTGAACAAGTTACTTTAATTCTCTAAACTTTAGTTTCCATTTTTTGTAAAATGAGTGTGGTAATAGGACTTACTTCATAGGGTTCTCATGAGGAAAATGAGATATGCCGTGTAAAGTATTGTGTCTGATGTATGGCATACTTTATGCACATATTATGTTAGAGAGACGGACGGGGCCATGTGAATATCTACTGTGTGTTGGCTTTTTTAGATGCTTGAAATACAAGGACAAATACGAAGCATTTTTGTCTTTGAAGAGCTTACAATAGTGGGATTGCATAGTTTATACTCAGAATAACAGTCTTTCACAGTAAAAGGAGATGACCATGGCACAATCTGTATTGCATGTTGTGGGAGAAGACACTTCAGACAAAGGAAAAGGGGAAAACCCTAAATTCCAGGCTGGAGTCTTGGTAGATAAATCCTTCCTGAGATTTTGGATTATGGATATTGAAAATTTTCCCAATGAGCAAATCTAGTATACCTGCCTTATCTTTGAGGGCTTAGGGGAGGGCTATATTCTTATGCCCAATCAGGCATGGAAGCAGTGCTAAACCTCATCCATCCCTCACTGGATGTTGAACCTGAGAACCACTGAAAAAATGTGGAATTACTCAACAATTCATTAAGTGTTAAACATTTCTTGAGTACATTACTACTCCATGCAGTATGCAGTTTTGTAGCAGTAAAAGACTAAAAAGTAGTCTGGCTTTAGAAACCTCAACATTGAATTTTAATAATATAATAATAAATACCATTTATTGAGCATCTACTATGTGCCAGGCACTTCTGACACCTTATATACATTATCGCATTTGATCCTCAAAAAAAAAAAAAAAGTCCTCCATGAAGTAAATGTTATTTTTCAGACATGGTAACTAAGACTTAAGAGGATTAAGCTGGGAAGAATGAAATATAGAGGCAGTTCTATCTGGTGTAAAACCTGTGTTCCCTTCTCACGTCCACTGTTTTTTTTTTTTTTCTGTTGCTCTTTTTTTGTTAAATTTGGGGTGCCTACTCCATCTTTCATCTTGGTTTTCACTTTTCTATCTAGGTAATGCAATAAGATAGAATTAGGGCAAATAAAAGTAAGATTCTCAGGGCACCTGGGTCGCTTAGTTGGTTAAGTGTCTGACTCCTGGTTTTGGCTCAGGTCATGATCTCAGGCCTGGGATCAGGCCCTGCACCAGGCTCGACTAAGTGTGGATTCTGCTTGAGATTCTTTCCCTCTCCCTCTCCATCCCGCTCTGCTCATATGTGATCTCTCTATAAATAAATAAATGAAAGAACGAGCAAAAGAATGAATGAATGAATGAATCCCCTTTTAAAAAGTGTAAGTTTCTCTTTCTCTCTCTCTAAAACAAGAAAATAAAATCTTAAAAAAAAAGAAGAGTAATATTTTCTCTCTCCTCCACTCCACCCCACTTGAAGCAAGGGTGAGGTTGGAAGTAAGAGATTGGAAATTACCTTTCCCACCTAAGCCTCTGGAGAACTTATTTCCATATCTTTTTAGAAATCTATAGTGCTTTTTCTAATTAGGGTCTTTTTTTTTCTGTATATGTTTCATCTTTTCACATATGGAGTAAATGCAGTACTATAGCATTTGTGAAAATGGAGAATAGAAAATGAGTTTCTATAAATTACCAGACAGTTGTGAGACCTCAAGATTGGCTATTGAGAATGGATGGTCCAGGAAATACGGCTTCAGTTTGTGCTGGACTGACTGCTATATTATTTGATTTTTTATTTCTCTTTACAGAAAGATATAGTCATAAGTTAATATGCTTTTCATGCTTATGAAATGATACTTATTGCTTCATCATTATGAAGCTTCAACATGTTCTCTGAGGTGCTCTACTGTTCAAAAGGATTATAGACATATAAAAGTTGGTGGCATCTTTTAGAAGTGGTATATCCTGTTTGTGGTCTCTACTGCAGAGACACCAAATAGAGACTGTGGGGATGGTTATCATGCTTTATTTTGCCAGTATTTTGGCCGGGAAAGGTTGACTCCACCACTTGTATTTGATCAGAAAATCAGTTTATGATATTTGTGTGTGTGTGTGTCTGTGAACCTATTCTCAATCACAGTATTGCATTAAGAAAATATCTATTCACTCACTCTGTATTTACCTTACTAAGGCTCAATTTTGTCAACTGCCCAGTTTGTCCAGTTCCTTCCAGTTTTTATATTATGACTCTTAAAGATTGCCAAAATGATTTTCAGTTCCTTGCTTCTACTTTGTGTTTTCCAGTTGAGATTGTTGATGACTGATTTCTGAGCATTGATGTCAATGAAAAGTTATGACTTTAGTCAGGTGGAAATGATGCATTGGTGCATGACATTAATGTTCTCAATTTCTCTTAACTTACTGGACTGTGAAATTCATGAGCACCTAAAGCACTTTGAAATTTTAAAACATTTTTTAAGCAAAGTTGTATTATCTTTTTTTTAAAAATTTAATTTAATTTTTTCAGTGTTCCAAGATTCATTGCTTATGCACCACACCCAGTGCTCCATGCAATATGTGCCCTCCTTAATACCTACCACCAGGCTCATTCTTCTCCCAACTCCCTCCCCTCCAAACCCTCAGTTTGTTTCTCAGAGTCCACAGTCTCTCATGGTTCATCTCATCCTCCGATTTCCCCCAATTCACTTTTCCTTTCCTTTTCCTAATGTCCTTCATGTTATTCCTTATGCTCCACAAGTAAGTGAAACCATATGATAATTGACTCTCTCTGCTTGACTTATTTCACTCAGCATAATCTCCTCCAGTCCTGTCTATGTTTATACAAAAGTTGGGTATTCATCCTTTCTGAAAGAGGCATAATATTCCATTGTATATATGGACCATATCTTCTTTAACCATTCGTCTGTTGAAGGGCATCTTGGCTCTTTCCACATTTTGGTGACTGTGCCATTGCTGCTATGAACATTAGGGTACATATGACCCTTCTTTTCACTACATCTGTATCTTTGGGGTAAATACCCAGTAGTGCAATTGCAGGGTCATAGGGTAGCTCTATTTTTAATTTCTTAAGGAATCTCCACATTGTCTTCCAAAGTAGCTGTATCAACTTGCATTCCCACCAACAGTGTAAGAGGGTTCCCCTTTCTCCACATCCTCTCCAACACTTGTTTCTTATCTTGTTAATTTTGGCCATTCTAACTGGTGTAAGGTGGTATCTCAGTGTGGTTTTTATTTGAATTTCCCTGATGGCTAATGATGATGAACATTTTTTCATGTGTCTGTTAGCCATTTGTATGTCTTATTTGGAGAAGTGTCTGTTCAAGTCTTCTACCCATTTTTTGACATGATTATCTGTTTTTTTGGGTGTTGAGTTTGAGGAGTTCTTTTTTTTTTTTAAGATTTTATTTGTTTATTTATTTTTCAGAGAGAGAGAGCACGCACAAGCAGCCAGAATGGCAGGCAGAGGCAGAGAGAGAAGCAGGTTCCCTGCCAAGCAAGGAGCCTGTTGCAGGACTCCATCCCAGGACCTGGGATCATGACCCGAGCCAAAGGCAGCTTAACCAACTGAGCCACCCAGGTGTCCCGAGTTCTTTATAGATCTTGGATATCAGCCCTTTGTCTGTAGTGTCATTTGCGAATATCTTCTCCCGTTCCATGGTTTGCCTCTTTGTTTTGCTGACTGTTTCCTTTGCTATGCAGAAGATTTTGCTATGCTCTTGATGAAGTCTCAAAAGTTCATTTTCACTTTTGTTTCTTTTGCCTTTGGAGATATGTCTTGAAAGAAGTTGCTGTGGCCTATGTCAAAGAGGTTACTGTCATGTTCTCCTCCAGGATTTTGATAGATTCCTGCCTCACGTTGAGGTCTTTTATCCATTTCAAGTTTATCTTTGTGTATGGTATAAGAGAATGGTCGAGTTTCATTCTTCTATACATAGCTGTCCAATTTTCCCAGCACCATTTATTGAAGAGACTGTCTTTTTTCCACTGGATAATTTTTCCTGCTTTGTCAAAGATTATTTGACCATGAGTTGAGGGTCCATATCTGGGCTGTCTACTCTGTTTCATTCGTCTATGTGTCTGTTTTTGTGCCAGTACCATACTGTCTTGGTGATCACAGCTTTATAGTAAAGCTTGAAATCAGGCAATGTGATGCCCCCAGCTTTGTTTTTCTTTTTCACCTTTTCCTTAGCAATTCAGGTTCTCTTCTGGTTCCATACAAATTTTAGGATTGTTTGTTCTAGCACTTTGAAAAATGCCAGTGGAATTTTGATAGGGATGGCATTGGAAGTATAGATTGCTCTGGGCAAATGTATGGGGGGGTCTGGGGGGCTCAGGTGGTTAAACATTTGATTCTTAGTTTCCACTCAGCTCATGATCTCAGGGTCATGAGATCAAGCCTGGCATTGGGCTCACCTCAGCCTGGAGTCTGCTTAAGACTCTTCCTCCCTACTTCTACTCCTCCCTTCACCATTCAGGTGCATGTGTCCTCTCTAAAATAAATACATAAAATCTTTAAAAATTTTTTAAAAGTAAAATAAATGCATGAACAGCAACTTTGTGCTAATATTGCATTTATAACTTAACATGGATTTTTCCATATACTCTTGTATTAGTCCTGTGAATTGGTCCCTTACCCTTAGTTTGTAGGTAAAATGAAAATGCTGTGACAGCAGAACACTGGCCTTCAAGATTGCCTGAGATCAAGGTCTGACTTTACCACTTAGTTATGTGGCATGATAACTTAATAAACCATGTTGTCTCCATTTCTTATGTGTACTGGATGGAAATAATATAATATGTAACTCCATATGGTTGTTCTGAGATTCAGTGAGATAATGAATATAAAACTTATTAGATGGTGCCTGGTATAGAATAAGAATTCAGTAAATGTTTTCTGTTAACTATCATTGCCCACTGTAACAGAGCTATACGTGGTGGTATTAAAATTTGAATTCAGTTCCCTTTGTCTCAAAAGTCCATAGTTTAACTACTGTAATGAAGGGAATCAGAATATGCTGCCCCCAAAATATGCTACTTTGGCATAAGGATTATTTTGAGCTGAAAGCAATTGAGAAACAGCAGACACAGGAAACAAAACAAAACAAAACAACAAAACACCTCTTCCTCCTTTCTGTTTAAAAGCAGGAAATGAATTACCCTTGTGAAGGTGACTTCCTACCCTTTCCTATCCCAGAAAGAGATGACTCTTAACATTGAAGATGACACCAACTTAAATCTGTATAAACAAATCATACTTAAATAATTCTATCTTCTATCCGTTTCCCCCATATATTTACTTTCCCATAATTTACCATCCTAGAAGCTCAACCCTTATTTCTTTGTTTTGTCATGTTTCTACAATTTATCACTCTTTATTAAAATGATATATAAGCTCTCAGGCCTAACTACCTTTGAGAGATTTTCACTGCTTATCTATGATTCCATCCCCCCCACCCCAGGTGCTACATAAGAATATGAACATCAAATAAAATTTGTATGCCTTTTCTTCTGTTACTATATCTTTGTCAGTTTAATTTGCAAGGCCTAAGTAACTGAACCTAACAGGTAGAGGAAAGTTTTTTTGTTTTTTTGTTTTTTCCCTCCTCTACAGTACCATGCGTCCAGAGATGAGTCATTAGCCTAAGAAGATATGTGAGCAATTACACACCATGCTATGATTGTGGTGGTTTGAGACTGTTGTGTTGAATGTCTTGTCCCTATCTGTCAGTTCTCTATCTAGCATTCAGCATAATCTTTAAATATATAAATCAGATCATAACACTTTCTAAATGACTTCAGTGTCTTTCCTGATCCTAGTCTCTGCCCTGTGTTACAATCTCTGCTTTCTCACTCATGCTACTCAGCAATACAGCCATCCTTTCACTTCCTCGAACTTGGCAATCTGTTCATAGTATCAGAGATTTTATACATGATGTTCCCTGTACCTGCAAGAAATCTTTTACTTTTCTCTTGGTTAATTCTTATTCATCCTTTAGGCCTCAGCTTAAATATTTTATCTCCGAGAAGACATCCCTGACTATACCACTCCCTCAGCCTCTCTATCTCCAATAAAAGCCATCCATAGTTCATAGCCTTACTAGAGGTGCTAATTATGTATTTATTTATGTTTATTTGCTTAATATCTGCCTTTTCCGATATACTGCTAACCCTATCAGAGTAGAGATCGTTTCTCTTCCGTGTGGGGTGCAGAAAGAATATTATTTTTTATAGGCATCCTTCCTCAAAAATTCTACCATTCCCAAGAGTCTGAACCTCCTTGAAGGGTGTGTGTGTGTGTGCACACATAGATACATGTGTGTGCACACATACATATGTGTGTGTTTGAGACAGAATTTCTATTATAATTGCTATAGACATATAAAAGTTTTATGGAAAATTTAAATACCTATGTACTTACTATAACATTCTCAATTTCAAGCCATATTTCTTTACATTTTTTAACTTAAAAGACCAGATACATTTGAATATTTCTTTCAGAGATAGTCATTATATTGAATTTGGCATTTATTATCCCCATTCATGTTTTTGTATTATTATTACAGGTGAATATATCTTAAATGATACGCATTATTTAGCTTATTTGTAAACTTTAAAGGATTTATCACAGTGTCATCCTTTTTTTTGTTTTCTGTGTATTTATGTTTTAAATGTTGGGCTGTGTTGCTATCAGTAGTTCTAGTTCATTTTCACCAATGTATGTATGAAATTTGATAAATACTGTCTGTATTTACTGTCCTGCTGATGGACATTTAGGTCATTCCCAAAGTTTCTCTATCAACGTTGTGATGAACTTGGTATTCATGTCTCCTCGTGAACATCTGCAAATTTTCCCTAGGAAATACACCTCAAAGTAAAAGTACAGAGTCAAAAAACATGCTCATTTTTAAATGTGGTAGATATTTTTTAAATGTTCTCCAAAATATACCAATTTATTCTCTGCCAGCATGATATGAGAATCTCAGTAGTCTTGCCAATAATGATATTGTCAAAAAGTATAAGGTTTGTCCACCTGATGTTTGCAGAATGGTATTTTATTGACTTAAGTTCTTTTTGTATCTTCAGAATATAGTAGGCATTAGACAAACAGTTATGTTTCATGGTATCATTGCTTAATATTCCATTCAATGCCAGAACTTAGCTCTTATGCATAGTATGGAGAAGATATGATCCCTATAGAAGAGTATCACCAATAGTGAGACATCCAAAGTAGAGTTTGATTATAAGATTTAAGAAATCCTTCCCCTCTTCTGTTATCTCCAATAAGTAGGAAGGGAATTGAGAGCCTCTTCTAAGTAACAGTTTTACCAAATAATTCTTTTAAATAGAAAATTTATGGGGTTTCTCTTACTTTTTTCTCCTCCTTTTTCTCTCTTTCATTTCTTTCTCTGCCCTAGGAGGCAGGAGTGTGGCCTGAGGTGAGGAGGAGGCAGGTGGGATGTGGGGGTTGGGAGGGGCAGTCATACCTAAGGAGCTATTGGCAGGGCCAGAGGCCAGACAGGTAGCAGTGCTGGGATCTGAGGAGGTGTTGGTGCTCAGGGGCCTCGGGGCTAAGGGCTGCAGAAGTATCTACTGTGGTCTGGAGACATACAGTGGAATTAATCACTCACTGCAGAGAAGGAATCTACACATATGGAAAAAGAGAAGGCAAGAAAGAACCCTGAGGTAGCAGGTTAGAACTGGTGATATATATTTTATCCAGCAGAATCAGGCTAGCCGGAGCATGTTCTCATGACAATTAGAAGCAAGGGGAGAAAGAGAAAGACAAAACGCATTTTCAAGCCTCTGCTTGCATCAGCTCTGCTAAGAAACTAGTCTAATGTCTAAGCCCAGAGTCAGAGTGGGAGAGGGCTACAAATGTATAGGGCTCCATGACTTGGATGCAGGAAGTTCCATTAATTGGGCCATCATTGCAATCAATATACCACATATTCCTTCAGGAGGATTGCACAAAAATCACAAAGACAAGCCCTATTCCTCCTTATGTGAGCTATTGGAGGAGTGGATACCTGAGCAAAGATTTCTAAAGTATTTATATTATCTCTCCTTTTTTTGGTCATCTTATTATATTTAGTTTCGTCATTGAATAGTGTGAGTTTAACTTGTAGTTAGGAGTTTAACTTCTGTTTTTTTTTAATTTATTGATTTTAGACAATTTCTATTTATTTCCTGATAATAAAATGAGACAGCGATTACCCTTCTTTCCATCATTCTTTTTTTTCCCCAAAGATTTTATTTATTCATTTGACAGAGAGAGAGAGAGAGAGCAAGCATAAGTGGGGAAGCAGCGGAGGGAGAGGGAGAGGAAGGCTTTCCTCCAAGCAGGGAGCCCGATGTAGAGCTCATTCTCAGGACTCTGGGATCATGACCAGAGCTGAGGCAGATGCTTCAAAAAATAAGCCACCCCAGTGCCCCTCTTTTCATCATTCTTATCTACAGGTCACTTGTTGGTCATTTATTTTAACAAGTTTCTATTAAGATCCTTAATATTTATCTGTTTTAAACCTGTACACATTTCAGAGCTCATCAGTTGATTTCTAAAAATTGAAATTGCCTCATATAACTCAAAGTATTATAGTTGTATACATATTATTCACTGTAAAACTAAGAAGTGTGTTTAACTCAGAGAAGGAATTGCTACCCCGTGGCATTTCAACTCTGTGGTAGAAGAATTCTCTCAGCTTCTTGTTTTAATGAATTCCTTATTCAATGCTTGTAAGCTTTCTTTCCTTCTTTTGGGTCATACTTGAGTGTATATTCTAGGTCATCCTCTTTGTATCCTTTTTGTTGTTGCTGCTAGAGTAACTTCTTGAGTAATTTCTTTTATTCATGAAGACTGTGTGGATTGTAAACTTTCTAAGTTCTTGCCTGTTACCAAGTGCCTTCATTTTTCTCTTGCCTTTGCTTGCTATTTTTCTAGGCATAAAGCTTTGGCTTAGATTCTTTTCTCCTTGAGAAGGTCAAGGAATACTACTGTGTTCTCTGCCCTCTTAATTGTTGAATATATAAAATTATCCCTAAAACTATGCAGTTTCACCTGGATGTTGGTGTTTTTATTCTGCATATATTTGATGGTCCTTCCATCTAAAGATTTTGTGCCTCTCTCCAGATGAGGAATTATCTTTTCTTGTTTCTTGCACTGGCTCCTACATTGTCACTGTTTCTACCTGATTGATACTTTATTATATCATCATTGAATCAAACTTTTGACCACAATCTAAAATAAGAACTACATTTACATACTATTAATATGTACATTACATTACTATATATGATATATTCTAATCTCATTTCATTTTCAAACAATGCTACTTGTGGTGGTGCCTGGGTGGCTCAGTTGTTAAGTGTCTGCCTTTGGCTCAGGTCCTGATCCCAGAGTCCAAGGATCAAACCCCACGTAGGGCTCCTTGCTCAGAGGGAAGCCTGCTTCTTCCTCTCCCACTCCCACTGCTTGTGTTCCCTCTCTCACTGTCTCTCTCTTACTCTCTCTCTCTTTCAAATAAAAAAATAAAATCTTTTAAAAAAAATGCTACTTGTAGAGCACTAATTTGATATCATGACCCATTAAACAGCTAAATCTACAGTTTGAAAACCAGTATGTTTGGTCAATGGTGCTCTTTGGGACTATCTTCATATGTTTTATTTATTTTTTAGAAGATTTTATTTATTTGAGAGAGATTGAGAGAATGAGTTTGGGGAGGGGGAGAAGTGAGGGAGAAGGGAGCACAACGTGAGACTCAATCCCAGGACTCTAGGATCATGACCTGAGCCGAAGGCAGACACTTAACTGACTGAGCCACCCAGATGTCCTCTTCATATCCTTTAAATATACTTCCACATTTTTCCATTTATTTCTTTTACTATATATATATATATATATATATATATATATATTTGATTTTTAACTTTATTGTGTGTCAATAAATAGATCTTAAGTTAGGTCCACTTTACTAATTTGCCAAACTATTCAATTTTTTGTTTTCTCTCATCAGTGTTTTTAATTTCTAAGAACAGATTCCTACTTTCTGAATACCATTTTCATAGTGCCATATTCCTTTATGGCTACAGTTGCCTCTTCCCCCCCCCCCTTTTTTAAAATTGAGATATCATTTACATAATATAAAATCCACCATTTTGAAATTGTGCAATTCAGTGGGGCGTTTTCCTCTATATTTACTATGTTGTACAAGCATCACCTATATGTAATTCTAGGACCTCTCCATTACCCAAAAAAGGAAAGCCTATGCTTGTTAGCAGTCAGTTCCAGTAACATCTTCCTTTCCCTAGCTCCTGAAAACCAACAATCTACCTTGTAGCCCTGCAGATTTACTTAATCTAGCCATTTCACATAAACAGAATTGTAATAATATGCTTTTTGTGTCTGTTTTTTTTTGCCATATAGCACAGTATTTTCAAGGTGCATCCATGCTGTAGCATGTAATAGGACTTCAATCCTTTTTATGGCTGAATATTCCATTACCTGGATATGCCACATTTCATTTACCCATTCCTCAGGTGGTGGACATTTGGGTTCTTTCTAATTTGGGGCTATCATGAATAGAGCTAATGTGAACACTTGTGTACAGATTTTTGTGTGAATATGTATTTTCAGTTCTCTTGGCCTTAAATTTAGAAGTGGAATTGCTGGGTCATATGATGATTTAAACTTCTGGACAAGCTTCCAAACTATTTTCCACAGCGTCTTACCATTTTACATTCCCATCAGCAGCATAAGGAAGATTTCAGTTTTCTACATCCTCCTCACCACTTGTTTGCTGTTTTGTTTGCTTATTTGTTTTAATTCTAGCCATCTTAGTGGGTATGAAGTGGTATCTCACTGTGGTTTTTGTTTGCAATTTCCTTCTTTTTTATTTGCATATAGTTTATTACTGTTCCATCTTCCTGATGAATTGACACTTCAGTCCTTATGAAATGACTTTCTCTTCTAGAAATATTCATTTTTGGGGCGCCTGGGTGGCTCAGTGGGTTAAGCCGCTGCCTTCGGCTCAGGTCATGATCTCAGGGTCCTGGGATCGAGGCCCGCATCGGGCTCTCTGCTCAGCAGGGAGCCTGCTTCCCTCTGTCTCTCTCTCTGCCTGCCTCTCTGTCTACTTGTGATCTCTCTCTGTCAAATAAATAAATAAAAATCTTAAAAAAAAATAGAAATATTCATTTTTGGGGTGCCTGGGTAGCTCAGTCAGTTAAGCAATTGACTCTTGGTTTCAGCTTAGGTCATGATCTCAAGGTCATGAAATCAAGCCCTGCATGCTCCTTGTTGGGTGTGAAGCCTGCTTGGAATTCTCTCTTTCCCTCTCCCTCTGCCCTACCCCCTCTGCCCCCTTGCACACGTGTGCACTCTCTTTCTCAAAATTTTTTTAAAAAAATACTCATTTTATTAAGATCAATTTTATTTGATATCAGTTTAGCCATTCCAACTCTCTTTTGGTTACTGTTTCTATACTAGATAGTTCCCTATTCTTTTACTTTCAAGCTGAGTATTTAAGTCTGAAGTGTATCACAGGTAGAAAGGGTAGACAGTACATGGTGAGATCATGTTTTCATATTTATTCAGTCTGACAACATTTGCTTTTTGAATAGAATGCTTTTTTAAAAATTTGATGTAACTACCTGTATATTTGAATATTTAACTATATAAATATAGAATATATGTATTGGGTATATATACAGATTATATACATAAATAGTATTGTATTTACCAACATGTGTATGACATTTCTGGTATTCTCAATTCCCTCCTGTGGATTCCAATAGGATTTGCAGTTTCCTAATGACTAATGATGCAGAGTTTCTTTTTACATGCTTTATAGCCATTTGCATATCTTTCTTGGAGAAATGTCTATTTAAATATTTTGTCCCCTTTTCAACTGGGTTAAATATGTCTTTTTTGTTATTGGGTTGTAAGAGTTCTTTATATATTCTGGATGCTAGATGTTTATCTAATATATGCTTTAACATTCTGTGGTTTGTCTTTTACTTTTTTTATTGTGTCCTTACATGCACAAAAGTTTTAAATTTTGATTAAGTGCACTTTATTTTGTCCTTTGTTGCCTGTGCTTTTGGTATTATACATAAGAAACTGGTCTAATCCAAGGTCATGTAGATTTATGCTTGTTTTCTTTGAAGAGTTGTATGGTTTTATAGTGCTCGAATTTATTCTTTTGCATGTGGACATCTAATTCTAGCTTCCATTTATTGAAAGGACTATTTCCCCTAATCAGTTGTTTTGGTACCCTCATTGAAAATCAGTTGATTATGTGTGCATGGGTTTATTTCTGGACTCTCAGTTTTATTCCATTGGTCTATATATCTCTCCTGTGCCAGTACCTTGCTCTCTTGATCACTATATCTTTGTAGTAATTTCTGAAATTGGGAAGTCCTCCTACTTTTTTCACTTCTTTCAGGATTATTTTCATAATCCCTTGAATTTCCATAAGGATTTTAGGATTAGCTTGTCCATTCACTGTTGCTTCTTGAATTTCTCTGAAGCATGAGACTACTTTAAAATATTTTAGTTCATAACTTTTTGTTCCTAAATTATCTGTCTTTACTCTCTTTACTTATCCTGATTATGCTCATCAATGCTTTCTTTTTCTCAGTTGTTTGAACTTCTTTTCACAGTAGTTGCCCATATATATCTGTTGAAGTAGTGAATGAATAACTGACTGACTTGTAAGAATGGATTTCTAGATTTGTTGGTTTTTTTTTTCTTACGATCTAGATCAAAAGTTATGCCCTTCAGACATATTCCTTACTGCAATGTCAGTAGTGACTCTGATGAGTACAGTCTACACAACTCATGATTTGGGTGCTCAGTTGCAGGCACATGCATTATGAGTATTCTTAAGTCATTTCATTCTCTTTATTCCTATAGATAGAGATAAGGTCTTTTATGTACCTGTTTGTCTTTGTCTTTCCCTCTTTGTCCCTCTCTTTCAACTTCTCTCCTCCTCTACTTTCCATTGCCACAGTGGTGCTCAGTAATTTAGACTCATTAACGTTGATACTGACTTTACCTAGACAGAAAGAGCCGTCACTAGGTACACAACAGTTTTACTACAGTTTTACAGGTTTCACCTGAATTTCCACAATTATATGATAATCTTTCCCTTTTCATGCAGCTTACATAATAGAAAGCCTTCTTCATATAAGAATTTATAACTGAGGGGCGCCTGGGTGGCTCAGTGGGTTAAAGCCACTGCCTTCGGCTCAGGTCATGATCCCGGGGTCCTGGGATCGAGTCCCGCATCGGGCTCTCTGCTCAGCAGGGAATCTGCTTCCCTTCCTCTCTCTCTGCCTGCCTCTCTGCCTACTTGTGATCTCTGTCTATCAAATAAATAAATAAAATCTTAAAAAAAAAAAAAGAACATTGACTTAGAGCATCAAATGACCCAGAAATGAACCCAGACAATTTTCTAATACAGCTCAGAAGGACAGAAAGAAATAGTTTAAAAAAAAAAAAAAAGAATTTATAACTGATAAAATAAGTTTTTATACGAACTCTTTTTGCAAGAAAGAGGTTACTAGATACTATATAATCTAAGTATCCTTTAATAAATGTAAAAGGCATTTGCCATTTCTTGTGTGCTCATTTTTGAACGACCTTCCTATATTGGTGGACTCTTAGGAGAAGTCGGCCTTTCAATATGGAATCCACAGGTAGAGGGCAACAAAGATGCAGAACACACCCTCCATGTAGCCAACTAGATGTTGTTGCCAAACACTTCGGATCTTGAGGAAGTGAAACAAAGTTAAGATATGCCAAGAGATTATATGTGAAGACTGCTATGGAATCATAAGCCTTATGTCCCAGGAGTGAGTATTCATAGGCAGTGGTATCCAGGCATGGTGTTGCGATGGTAGGATCTTGGCTGCTTCTTACTTCCCCTTACTAACTATACTTTTTCTGAATTTGTCTCTGTGGCATTCCTCATAATTTGTGAGCTACCCAATATCCTTCAAATGAATTATATTCTAATAAAATTAATATAGTTTTGTTTCTGTGGTTTTCCACAGCTGCTGATATAAAAAAAAATCAATAAAAATAGTTCTCTAAAAGTTAATCACATTAGAAACTCTTAAGTCATTGTGAATTATTTAATTCATGTATTTATTTAATTCATATATTTACTTTTAATAAGCAGACTTTTTCCCATTCTCCAACCAAATTCTGAAGAGTCACCTGACTTTGATTTGTAGCTTTTGACTCCTATGTCCTTTTCACTAAGCATCTATCCATACCTACTTCTTACACATTCCTCAGCTCTCTCCCTCCTTACAAAACCATTATAATACAGACCTGACATAGTGATTTGTTTTCTCCTATCTTCTACTTTTTCTAAAATAGCACTGCAGAACATTTTATCTCCTTTTTCTATACCCATTTCCCAAATTGCTCTTTTCATAATTTTCTTCAATAGAAGCAACTCAAAACTCACACCATTTAAATATCATAGAATGGTAATTTCCATTGTTGAAAATTCACTATAATAGTGTTCCCCCAAATTCTCATGCAGACCACTAGAATTTATTGGATATAATAATTCGTTTCTAGGGACGCCTGGGTGGCTCAGTTGGTTAAGCAGCTGCCTTAGGCTCAGGTCATGATCCCAGCGTCCTGGGATTGAGTCCCGCATCGGGCTCCTTGCTCAGCAGGGAGCCTGCTTCTCCCTCTGCCTCTGCCTGCCATTCTGTCTGCCTGTGTTCACTCTCTCTCCCTCTCTCTCTGACAAATAAATAAAAAATAAAAAGATAATAATTCATTTCTAGTCTAGTCTTTAGTCTAGTCTTTAGTTTCTAGTCTAGTCTAATGTCTCAAAGTGGTAGAACCATCTAACATCACTTATTTTGCAGAGATTTTCTATGCATTACTTCTATCATAGAAGAATCTGGGGAAGGCTCTTTAGTCCCAAACAGGACAGGAGGAAATCTGTGCCCTTCTATGTCCATAGGTGCTGTTCCTCCTTAATCCAGAGGACAGGTCTCTGTTCCCAAACAAAGCAACCTGCTGGAACTGAGTGGCATCTTCCTTCTTTCATCAGGACATGAACTTGCTAGTTTGCCTAGTCTTTTTTTTTTTTTTTTTAAAGATTTATTTATTTATTTGACAGAGAGAGATCACAAGTAGACAGAGAGGAAGGCAGAGAGAGAGAGAGAGGGAAGCAGGCTTCTTGCTGAGCAGAGAGCCCGATGTGGGACTCGATCCCAGGACCCTGAGATCATGACCTGAGCCGAAGGCAGCGGCTTAACCCACTGAGCCACCCAGGCGCCCTAGTTTGCCTAGTCTTTACCACTTCCTTCTGTCTCCTGAAAAGCCAGGGGTAGCTTGAATTTATCCTATGGGGTCAGAATTGGTCATTTCCATGATCTGCCTCTTCCCAAAAAGGCTTTGAGTTTGTGAACTCTGGCCCTACACCATCAATACAAATAAGCCTATTTATCATCACCAGTAACTCAGATTTACTTAGCAACTTCTCTTTTGTCTAGAAACACAAGGCTAATTACCACTTTCCTCCCTCCCCTTTCCAGATCATCGGAGCAATGAAGCTTGACTTCCCTTTGGTAGGAAAAGAAGGATGTTTCCGTACTTGTTTGTTGTTGTGTTTTCTTCTGGCATGGTAAAAGACAGCATAAGGCAGTTTCTCAGTAGGCAGTCCAACTGCCTCAACTTTACATTCAGTCATCCTGGTACTCATGCAAGTCACATTTCACTTGAGGGGAGCTCATGCTTATAGAGGGTTTACTGAACCCCATCTACTCCCTGACTATAGTTTCCAGTGGTCACTGGATAATTATAAATAACAGCAAATATTTAGAACACAGAAAATAGGATTTTCAGAAGACCTCAGATCTGCCAGCGGACGAGATGCCAGAGTGGGTACCGTATAACCGTGGAGCCCTCTGGGAGAGAAACCAGCTGCAGCCACTGCCCCTTTGAGGGTGATTAGAGTCAGCTGCTGTCTAGTTTGTTTTACTCCAAATAGGCAAAGTGTAGTGATGAGACATTGTGGGGTCTCTCAGGATTCCCTTGTTGCTCCAACCTAGGAAGCCAATTTGGGCTTCGCGAAGAACCTTCTCTTCCTCAAATGTCTCCAGGCTTCTGCCAGTGACTTGTTTGGGCCTTGCTGGGGGACACTGGGAAGGGTGGTGTATCTGTTCCCCTGGGGCTTCTGCTCTATATGGCAAGGATCCAGGGGCTGAGGTTGTGTTTTCGTTGTGTGCCCAAAAGTCAATCCAGAACCTGGCTAATAGAGAAGATGCTTATGTTGGTTTCAAGGTGCATTGTCAATTATAGAGAGGAGAGCAACTCCAATTTTCTCCTGAGTCCTCAACTGTCCTTTTCTGGAACCTAAGTACTGTGGTGAGTTGTTCATTATTATAATGCCTTAAACCTCCTCTTTTTTTAAGGCCCTTCTTTTTAAGGCTTGCTCACCATTTCTGAAAAAAAAATTATTATATTCATATACTTGAATTTTGCTGTCTAAGCATAGGTGTCCCACATAATAGGAGACCAGAGATGTGGACCTGAAAAGTGACTTCAAACTAATGGAGGGAACAAAATCCGGGCAATGGTTCTCTTTGTACAACTGATTGAGGTTTTAAAGACCTTTCCTTTTCCCTCCTTGCCTTTTGTGTTACTTCTATAATAAAGAGATCTTGCAAATCCCTTTGGCATTACCACAGAATGTAAAGGCCATTTACCACCCAGGCACCTCCCTGCTTTTATTACCACTAATTCCAGCCATGAATATCCTGAAGTGGGCAAATTGCCCTTGGACCAATTGAATTAGGTATTTCCATAACAATGCATTCTAACGGAAAATCCCCAAATATCATAGTTCACCAAAACACGTTTTCCTTAAGGTCCTATAGGCCAGCTGGGGTAGGTCTGTTTCAGGGTGAAGTCAGCTAGATTTTATTCCAGGCTTTAGATTGATTTCAGGTTATCTTCATTTGTCTCTTCATTCTCTTTGGGTACATGGCTATCTAGGAAATATTTTGATGGTGAATGGCTGTATTGCAAGAGGACAAGTAGGAACCTCTTAGGACTCATCTCAGAAATGGGACATTTACTTTTCACCTGTATTCTGTTGGCAAAAGCTAACATGTGGCTAAACTTGAGTATCAGTGGGGAGGGAAATATAATCTTCATCTAGAGGATGGTGCCACAAAATCACACAGTAAAGGACATGCATAAGTAATTCTCATGTAGGAAGGTCATGAAGAGTTGTAAATGGTAATGAAGAACACAGGAAGGGGGGACTCCCTAAAATAAGGGAAAGGATTCATTATTAAATAATGAAATTATAAATGATGGGAATGTAAGTCATCCTGTCTTGGGAAGGTGGATATTGATTAAAGGGAAGATGTCTTATGCAGAAGACACAGCCAAATTGGTAACGTGAATAAACAAGTTATTTTTTTTAATTGTCCCCAAAAAGGTTTATTTGGCAAACATTACTCTGATAAGAAAGATAAGAAAGGAAAGAGGTTGAGACAGTAAGCATAGAAAGGTAAGAAGAAAGAGTAAGAAAAACTGTTCTCGAAAGTGGCAATCAGTACCTATGACATATATCCTGGAACAACATTTATGAGGGTCAGATGGTCAGTATTCTGGAACCATACTTCCAATTCATGGTAACTGGTGTCTAAGTTGCAAAGATTCCTTGTTCACAAAATTTCTTTTGATACTTTTTTCTCCTGTTCTCAATGATTTAAAAGATTCATTTAATGAAAACATTAAAATGACTGAAATATAGAATCTTAGAGATTATAATATATTCTGCTTGAATTGACTGCAAAATATCTATTTCCCCCTTCTTACTAAGAGAATGCAGTATTCATGTTGGTTGCAATGTACCCAATTAAAAATGTACATTTTCCAATCTCTCTTGCAGCTATGAATCTATGAAGTAGTTACATACTTTTTACTTATATATGAGTTTTTGGGTGGAGCTTTTAGGTAAACTTTAGAAGGTCACTCTGCTGGAACTTGTTTCTTGCCCTTCCTCCTGCCTGGATGGAAGCTAGAGATAGAGTGACCATCTTGAAATCACAGGTGAAAAGCATTAAATCAAAAGCCATCACTGAACAGAACTACTGGAATACTGTTCCCTGTTGGCATTGGGGAGCCTCTATACAAGCCCTGCACTAAATCTCACACCTCTTATTATATCAGGGAAAATAATCTCTGCATGTGGTTCAGTCCCTGTATTTGGACTTCTGCTGAAAATGTATCACCTTGCTAAGAAAGTAGTGGAAGGTCATTAGAGATCACCTCATCAACCCCTTCCTCTTTGTCTTAAAATGAAGAAAACAACAGTTCTGAGAAGTAAAGCGATGTTGTCTAAGATCAATCAGCTGGAGGTCTCAACAACGCTTTCAGCATTATGATACTAGAATTGGGATCATAGAATGATAGTTGAATTAACCTAAAAAACAACAACAATGATGAGGATTCATAGCACAGCTACATTCTGCTCCAAAGCCATGTACCCACAGTATGTTTCTGCCTGTGTGACTATGACCTTCAGCATGCTGGGCACTTCTAATTTCATAGGCCAGAGTCAATTGACCTCCAGTTGTGTTGACATTCCCTATGCTCTCTAAAAAGAATCAAGCCTGGAAACACTGAATTGTGGATAGCCTTGCCAAAAGACAAGCTTAGAATTTTGGAGACTCTCTCCTATGTATGCTAATAACTAGAAATGGTAGTAGTTCAGGGGAACCAGGTAGTCTCCCTCTGTTTCCCAGGAGGAGCAGCAGCTGGCAAACCTGCTGACCTTACAGTCTCTAGATGCTCTTTGAAACAATAGGTAGGCTTGGGTTGCCAGGAGCACAATATAGCACAAGCATCCTGAGATAAATCCCCAATATGAGGGCGGGAAGTTAATTGGCTGGCTGGAGTTTAGGAGACCCTATCTAGACATTTCACTTCCTCTCATAATTACTGCTTAAGGAACTGCTGCATGGGGACTTAGAAAGGAACCTATCACTGCTGCCTTGGGAATATTTACTGAGATATTTTCTATGTTCATGCAGTCTTAAGAAGTCTAATGCTGTGGTCTGTGCTCCAGTTCTCAGCACATGCCCACGCGCACATACACGTATTTGAGCCCAACATTCAAATTTGCATTATGAACCTCAGAGCTGTTTGCTCTCTCTTTTCCAAAAACGGAGGCTACTATTTTTCTTTTGGGGAAAGAGTGGGTAGGAGAAATATATCTCTAACTTCCAAACTGCCTCAACTTAAATTCCTTTTACAAATAGCAGTCGTTTTCTCACTGACATCAGTTAAAAGGCCTTTCAATTGAAATTGTTGAAGTGACAAGATAAACGGGTACATTCATCTTAAAGCTTGAGAAATACACAAGGGAATGAGGCTCTGTCAGAATTAGAAAGAAGCCATGAAAATCCTTAGATTAAGCTAAATATGCAAATGCAGTGAGTTTACTAAATTTTAATTTACTTACAAGAGAAACTAAACACTATAATGATCAGATTTAAATACTTATTGTTGAGGCACCTGGGTGGCTCAGTGGGTTAAGCCGCTGCCTTCGGCTCAGGTCATGGTCCCAGGGTCCTGGGATTGAGCCCCGCATCAGCCTCCCTGCTCTGCAGGGATCCCGCTTCCTCCTCTCTCTCTGCCTGCCTCTCTGCCTACTTGTGATCTCTGTCTGTCAAATAAATAAATATAATCTTTAAAATAAATAAATAAATACTTATTGTTTTGTTTTTTTTTTTTAATTACCAGATTTTTTTTTCCTTCTTCTTGTCTTCCCTTACATATTTGGTCATTTACTAGCCATTGTTTTCTTCCTTTATGCATAATATCTTTTAAAGGATCTTGCATTTGATACCCATGAGAGCTCAGTAGATTTAAGTTCTGGCAGTGGTGCTTGTATCAAGATATTGATGAGGGAATAAGTAATAATCCAGCATAATAAAAGGGAATTTCAGAAACATTTAAGAATATTTTATCAATTAAGGAAAGGGGAAACTTGCTTTTCCAAGACAAAATGTGTGATAGTTTGATAGTTAAGATATATGATAGTTAAGATATATGGTTGGAAATACATAAAGTAATGAAAATATTATTTTATTAGAAGAAGAATGAGGACTTCAAACTATTTGAGATCTCTGTTTCTCTGAGAAATTTCTGACTAGAGTTTCCAGATTTAGCAATAAAAAACACAGGATTTCCAGTTAAATTTTGTTTCAGATGAGGTATGAATTGCACAGAACATACTTATACTAATTATTTGTTGTTATCTGAAATTCAAATTTAACCTAGTGTCCAATATTTGACCTGGCCACCTTATGTCCCAAGATACCCACACAGACTCCTCTTCTTGGCTATTTCAGATCTCCTGAAGCCATTGGTCCTCCTTTCTGCATTAACATGGTCTATTGTCATATTGATATAAAAGAGACCCCCATTATCAGCACTGTTAACTATCCTTCTTAGTCTATCAGAAAAGGGACCAGAGCAGTAGTTAAGTACTTCCAGAGTTATTTATTTTTTAATAATACTCTTGACACACAATGCTACATTAGTTTCAGGTGTGCAACATAGTGACTCAGCAAGTCTATATGTTACGTTGTGCTCACCATAAGTGTAGCTACCATCTGTCACCATACAGCCTCATTACAACACTGTTGACTATATTCCCTGTGCTATGCCTTTTATCTCTGTTACTTATTCATTCCATAACTGGAAGTCTGTATCTCCCGCTTCCCTTCACCCATTTTTGTCCATCTCTCTACCTTCCTCCCCTCTGGCAATGAAGTATCCATCAATAGATGAATGGATAACAAAGCTGTGGTAGTATACACAATGGAATATTACTCGGCCATAAAAAAGAGAATGATATCTTGCCATTTGTGACAGCTTGGATGGACCTAGAATGTATTATGCTGAGTGAAATGAGTCAGACAGAAAGACTAATACTATATGATTTCATTTATATGTGGAATCTAAAAAAAAAAAAACAAAACAAATGAGTAGGCAAACAAAAAGTAGAAACAGATCCATAAATACAGAGAACAAACAGAATTACAATTTTTTAACTTTTAAATTTTTTTTTTATTTTTTATAAACATATATTTTTATCCCCAGGGGTACAGGTCTGCGAATCGCCAGGTTTACACACTTCACAGCACTCACCATAGCACATACCCTCCCCAATATCCATAACCCCCCCCCATCAACCCTCAGTTTGTTTTGTGAGATTAAGAGTCACTTATGGTTTGTCTCCCTCCCAATCCCATCTTGTTTCATTTATTCTTCTCCTACCCCCTTAACCCCCCATGTTGCATCTCCTCTCCCTCATATCAGGGAGATCATATGATAGTTGTCTTTCTCCGATTGACTTATTTCGCTAAGCATGATACCCTCTAGTTCCATCCACGTCGTCGCAAATGGCAAGATTTCATTTCTTTTGATGGCTGCATAGTATTCCATTGTGTATATATACCACATCTTCTTTATCCATTCGTCTGTTGATGGACATCTAGGTTCTTTCCATAGTTTGGCTATTGTAGACATTGCTGCTATAAACATTTGGGTGCACGTGCCCCTTCGGATCACTACGTTTGTATCTTTAGGGTAAATACCCAGCAGTGCAATTGCTGGGTCATAGGGTAGTTCTATTTTCAACATTTTGAGGAACCTCCATGCTGTTTTCCAGAGTGGTTGTACCAGCTTGCATTCCTACCAACAGGGTAGGAGGGTTCCCCTTTCTCCGCATCCTTGCCAGCATCTGTCATTTCCTGACTGGTTTAGAATTACAATTTTTTAAATTGAACTTATTTTCTTTGATTTTTACCTCCGTTATTATAGGACATATTAAAACCTATCTCCAGTACCTGATTCAGTGATAGATATATAAAATAATGGAAAATTCATCTTTTCCTTACAAAATTAACCTTTGTCATCCTTAACTCCATCTTATTTCAGAGTCCCCACAGCTCCCATTTGGGCGCTGCTTGACAAGTTAGGGGATAACCTTTCTTCATCTGAAAGCCCTTAACCTTTGTCACACTCAGCCCAATGTTTTTTATTTCTTTTTCTCTAAGAAGGGATCTAGGTTATTCATTCCATAAAAATGTGAGAAATACCACAATACACATAATAGAAAAAGTATTCTCTCTGAACACCACACTAAATATGATGAAATTTGCTATTCAGATAAAGAGTTGGATAAAAACTATAAGGTAATCATAGAAGAAGTAGACTTTGAGCTCTTAGTGATCCCTAACTACTCCTGATGATAGTGGGGTAAATTCAAAAATATAGTGTACAACTGTATTATCTCAAACCTGCTCATTAATAGATTACTGTCAACCTGGAGGTATATTTCTTGTGATTTGGCTCAGATTATTCTGTTATGTCTGTCTTGCTCAACATTATTCTTACTGACTTGGATTTAGATTATATTTACCTGGAATTTACGTACGAGATGCCAAAATACTGATTTTTTAAAAGGGATGAAAAGAGTAGATATATAAGTTGTGTATGTGCAAATATGACTTAAGCTATTTTCTGTTAGTTGTATCAGATAGGAGTTGCTAGTAAGTTGGTTTATAGATAGCTGGGCATAAAACTAATTGTTAGGAAGAGGGGCTGTGAGTTACTACATTCTATCAACATTATTGATTTAATAAGATTTACCTTTACATGCAGTTTTTGAGCTGTGTCCACCATTAGTATTTTCAGGTGGTATTGAGATGCCAGGGAACTATATCATGGGGCAGCTAAAAAAAAATGTGGTATTACTTTGTGCTCATATCCTAATGCAATAAATACTATCTGTATATTTTCTTACATTCATAGCCATTTGGTCTATGTGTGTGGCCTAATAATCACTGTTACTGAATATTTGCACCAAGTCACTACATTTCCACCAGATAAGCAAATTTCTCGTATTAGCAGGCATCTGGGACACGGAAGCAAATTTATTACAGAGAAAAGGTCATTATGATGGTATCTATTAGATGAAGCTAGAATGCCTTCTTGCACTTAACACATACTGGACAAAATGATGCAGCTGAGATTAGGTTATTACTGGAGCAGAGGGAACAAGAAGAGCCTGAGGGGTAAAGAATAAATAGGGATTATTTCATGAGAGTGATTAAAGAAAAATGTGAGTTGTATGTGTGTATGTGCATGTGCATGTGTTCTTACATAAAAGTAAGCAAGATGGAAAAGAAAGGAAGCATTAGTTGAATTTAAAAACAATTGAATACATCCCAATTCACAAAGAGAAAGTAAACAGAATCAGTATGGTGCAAAAAAATTTCATTAAATCAGCAAACATAGAGCAAGATGGATTAATAAAAACCAAATCCATCAGTTGTAACAATAGATGAAAATAATGCCACATTTTAAAAAATGCTCTCAATTATAGTAAAAATAACTAAATAAAACTATGTTCCTTAAAAGAGATGCACTTACAGCATCATGACACTGAAAAGACAAAAGTAAAAACTAGTATTAGGCAAAATCAAAAAAGGAAAAAAAGATCTTAAAAGTTAAACAAAGAAAAAGGAGAAATGTTCATTTCTTCATAATGTATACAATGTCAAAAACTCTATGAAGGGATTCTCACTGGATGTCAAACCCCAAACAAAAGATAGGAAAGTGCTAGAATTTCATTTTATTCTGATAAATGATATAATCCACAGAAAAGTTATGAGTCATAAAGATTTATGTCCTGAATATCATTACATCAAAATGTATAAATCAAAAACTATTAGATAAATAAAGAGAAGTTGGCAATAGCTTATTTCTGTAAGTCCTTTATAAACCAAAAAAAAAGATAATGATCTAGATAATATAATTAATGAGGGCAATTTTATGGATTAAAAATAAATATACAGATATCTAATTGAATATCTTTGAACAAAATATAAATTTATTGCCTCTAATCTACTTTTTAAAATAATTTCTGTTAGACCACAGTAAATACTCAAAAATTCCAGAATGTAGAAAATAAGTGGCTCAAAATAAATGGGCCATAGTCTCTGCTTAAAAGAAGCAAGTAAGTAAACAAAAATAAAAAATAAACCGTAAATGTAATTCAGGTCACTTGAAGTTAAACACATCCACAAAGTCCTTTTATGAATAACTTATGAGGTAAAAGGAAAGTTAGATTATAATTAATAATTGCTAACACTTGTTAAGTATTTATTATATTCCAGCGCTGGAAAAAGTATTTTAGATATATGACATATCATAGCCTCATACCAATTTATTTAAAATAGCAGCTCAGATTTATTCTTTCTCCAAACACTAATTCATTCCCTGACATTATATGACTTATTTATGTGTTCATTTGTTTACTGTCCATTCTCCACTAGAATGTAAGCTCTGTGATGGCAGAGATGTTGTCTAGTTTCTTTGTCCATACTTCATCCTCCAAAGATCTATATCAGTTCTTCATAGATATTTCTAAATTCTGTCAGGTGTAGATGCTATTTTAAGTTGTTGGATAAGAAAATGAAGGTACAATGCTGAGTGAAATAAGTCAAGCAGAGAGAGTCAATTATCATATGGTTTCACTTATTTGTGGAGCATAACAAATAGCATGGAGGACAAGGGGAGATGGAGAGGAGAAGGGAGTTGAGGGAAATTGGAAGGGGAGGTGAACCATGAGAGACTATGGACTCTGAAAAACGATCTGAGAATTTTGAAGGGGTGGGGGGTGGGAGGTTGGGGGCACCAGGTGGTGGGTATTGTAGAGGGCATGGATTGCATGGAGCACTGGGTGTGGTGCAAAAATAATGAATACTGTTATGCTGAAAAAAATAAAAAATTAAAATAAAAAAAAAAAAAGAAAATGAAGGTACAGAAGGATTAATGAACTACCCAAATGTCATGGTGCTGTTGAGAGACCAGAGTTTGAGTTCTTGGGCTTATTTAACTCTAGCTCTTAACCACAACACTACCTATATTTTGGGAATATATTGACAGTTTAAAAAAAAATAAATTAACCTAAAGTTTTAGCCAAAGTTGATTCATAGGAAAACCATAACTTAAATGTTTCTATTACTAATTAAAAATGAAATGTGATACATGGTACATTAATGTCATGAAGTCAGAAGAAGTACAAAAGCTATGGAATGCAGGAGGAATGAAGTTTAAAACAAAAAATGAATGTCAAAAGTTTCTGTGAATAAAAGTAATAGCAGATGTCAAACAGGAAATATATTTGAAATCTATAAGACAAAGAGAATGATAATATTAATTTATAAAAAGTGCTTACAATTCAGTAGTAATAACTGCCCTGAGGAAATGATATGCTAATTTTATTCTAAACACAAAGTCTAGCACTACACATCTTTGTGGAAGAAAATGACAATTAAACAGTAAATTATAAGATTTAGCCAAAATTAACTCAAAGGTAAATTCTTGGCCTATATTCATTACAAATTAAAATGAAAAGGGAAATCAATAATTCCTTGGGGGTACTAGGAAGAAGACATGATTTCAAGGATTTAACAAAAGAAATAAAAATAGGTAATAGAGACACTAGCTCCTCCCCCAGTATTTCATACAATAATTGCAAATCCTTATCAAATTTATGGATAATCCAATTGTGCTGAAGATGCAAGGAAACAGACACTTTCAAATATTTGCTTGTTAGAGTGTATTTGGAATATCCTTCCAGATCAGTGTATTGTGAGCCTTAAATGTATTCCTTCTCTTATATAGTAATTCCATTGCTAAGATTATATTTTAAATAAGTAAACCTAGATGTAGTTCAAGATTTAAACACAGGGATGTTCACTTCAGCATTATTTCAAGTAAGAGAGATTACAAAGAACTCTCCAGGATAGGAAGTTAAATTATGGAAAATGAACTTCCCACTGGGCATTTAATTTCTTGTCATTCATTCACTCATTGGAACGTCTGCATCCAGTGCTTGCTATTAACAGCCATTATGCAGGCTCTTGATAGTATTACAGTAAACACACCATCTCTAGCTCTCAGGTATCAAAGTCTAGTCCAGTAACCTAGATTTGTGTTTAGATACTGGGTATACCCAGAGGTTCAACATTTCCTTTCTTTGTAAGGTGACCAGGATGATATTACTACAATTCAAAATCTGTCCATGTCCACATTCTTTAACATGATGTGTGGGCCCTTGGTGCTGTGGTTCCTACTTTCCTCTCCAATGCTGACTTTTGTGCATAGCCCTCCTCGTATGCTGAACTCTTACTTTCTTCAAAGGAGCCAAATCCTCTCTGTCCTTTGAACTTGCACATATTAAGTTTGCCTGCAACACTTTTCTTTGTGTGGACTCCTAAGTCCAATGTCTATGAAACATCCATTCCTGCCCAAAGTCTTCTCTGAACCTAGTGGCTCTGGCCAGTCTCTCATGTGCTTACATATCACCTCCTGCCACCAGAGAGCACTCAGAACACTGAAACATAATGTATTATTGACCAGTTTCCTTGAGGGTAACAGCCAAGTCTAGGTCCTTCAGAGTTAGGCATTCTGTAGCATCATAACCACCTGTGTGGGTCACAGCAGCCAGTCTAGTACACACCAGATTCTTACAGCACAAAATGAGTTTTAAAAAATGTTTTGAAGAGGGTACATGGGTGGCTCAGTTGGTTGGGTGGCAGCCTTCGGCTTGGGTCATGGTCCTAGAGTCCTGGGATTGAGTCCTGCATCAGCATCCCAGCTCCATGGGGAGGGAGTCTGCTTCTCCTTCTGACCTTCTCCCCTCTCATGCTCTCTTTCTCTCTCTCTTTCAAATAAATAAATGAAATCTTTTATTTAAAAAAAAGTGTTTTGAAGAGTATTTGCCAATACTGAAGAAAGCTTTTGATAAGCAGCATGTGACACAACTATTCAAATGTATCTCCAATTTTAAGTTATAGTAAATATGTTAAAGTGAACACAAATATAGTCATAAAAAATAATTTTAATTTGAGCTCAACTATTTGCCCCTGAAATTTCTTTCTCCATTTTTTTTGTTTTGTTTTGTTTTGTTGTTGTTCCTTTCTGGCCATTTTCTACTTTTGCCTGAGTAGTCTTTCTTAAACTATCAATTCATGTGAATCCCCCTGGCTGAATTTTTTCCAGGATCCCCATTTCCTGTGTGCTTCCCATAGCCGACTCTTCAGCTTAATCTCTTCTCCTTGCACCACACCTGCAGGCTTAAGAAAATGATTACCAAATTCTTTTTCACAAGTTGTTCTCTCCAACTAGAATGTTCTTCCTCTTTATATTCTATGGCTAAGATCTACTTTTTCAAGAATCAGCCTAGATTCCACATGTATAGCAAGCTTTTCTTGATCTTCCTCTACTCTTCCAGTGCCCTCTACAAATGCCTCTATCATATACATAGTACCTAGGCAGTTTCCTCATGGCCTCTTGTTTATTTGCCTCACTTATTGGTCATAGACTTCCCTGGAAGGTGGAGTCTCTGCCTTTTAATACTTCATCACCAGTTGTTAGCACAGTGCCTGGTATATATTAGCCATTCAAATATTTTTTTTTAAAGATTTTATTTATTTATTTGGCAGAGAGAGATCACAAGTAGGCAGAGAGGCAGACAGAGAGAGAGGGAAGTAGGCTCCCCGCTGAGCAGAAAGCCCGATGCGCCCCATGCGGGGCTCCATCCTAGGATGCTGGGATCATGACCTGAGCCGAAGGCAGAGGTTTTAACCCACTGAACCACGCAGGCGCCCTGATTCAAGTATTTTTGAATGAATGTATGAATGAATGAATGAATGAAAACTAGGTATTCTTATAGGCCCGTTTATCTATACAACAAGAAAATATCAAAGTCAAATATTATACATGATTTCCAGATAACATTTTATATAATTTTTAGTTTAATATAGAGTAAAACCAAAATGTGTTCCCATTTAAGTGCTAATAACTGTATTAATCATATTTTTCAAAGATTTTATCCTCCTAACAAACTTGGGAGGTGATTATATATATATATATACATATATATGTATATATATACACACACATATATATATAATTCAATTTATATTCAATATTATATTCAATATTTTATATATATATATATAATTAAATTCTCTATGTATAATCACCTCCCATGTATATAATGTGTATATATGTGTGTGTGTATGTATCTCTCTCTCTATATATACATATATTTATATATCTGTGTCTACATCTATAAGAAAAGTCAAGAGAGTTAAATAACTTACATAATACTATGTGGTTAGTAAAACAAAGAACAGGAAATAAAACCCTGGTTTGTCTGATTCTAAAGGCCAATGCACAGTATCATTTACTAATTATTTCTGTTTTTCAAATAATAAAAAACACAACCTGACAAATATTTATTATGTGCCAGGCCCTGTTATAGCTGTTTTACCTCTATTATTTTATTAAATGCTTATAAATACTCTATGAGTTAGGTATTATTACTATGATTCTAGTTTTATAGATGAAAATAAAAGAGTACAAAGAGGTTAAATAACTTGCCCCATCACAGGCATCTGAAATGAGGGAGAACTGGCTTTGAATTCAAATAGTCTGACTTCAAAATCCAAGATTTTAACTTGGATTAATTTAAAATTAATTAATTTTAAGCTCTACTATCTCTCAGTGAGGAAGTCTATTGAGTTTCCAGATTTTCTTTAAAATGCTAACATAGATTCAGTCAAGTGTTCATAAGATACATATTGATAAACATTTCTGAGACCTAGCTGTGAAGAAAAGACTGTTTTGATTAATTATAGGTAATCAAGATTAATGAAGTGATACAACTCCAAATGAAGTTTTAGTGATCATTAGAAGAGGAGCCAATATAATCCTATACAAAAAGCATTAATAGAATTAGAACAATAATTAGAATGCCAAAAAGACTCATTGTGAAATGTTAAAATTGGCATCAGTGAAATGGAAAAGTTTCCTTAATTTTAAATATCATTACTGCAGCAATGCTCACCTGATATAATGATGGTCTGTCAAAAATTACAAAGAAAAAAAAAAGAAGAAAGAGAAACTCTTTGTCTAAAACAATTCAAGTTTTATCTAATTTGATATAAGAATACAGTTTTGCAATTTTTAGTACTTATTTAAGTATTCATAGTCCGATATGTTTCATGGGAGGTGATGGAAGGTGTGTGTGTGTGTGTGTGTGTGTGTGTGTGTGTGTGTGTGTGTTTAATGCAATTGTCACTTTTTAAACTTCCATCTCAAAGAATTTGAGCAAGGATTACTTTCAAGAAAAAAGTAGATAAGTATCAGAACAATCACAGAATTGTTTGAACCTGTTGTCTTTATTGTATTGCCGATGTTGTATCTATCACCATATAGAATGGGTGAGTAAAGTGTGAAGAGTAAGTCTTTACATTTTGGAGCATTTTAAATACTTGTTTGGATTTTTAAATACCTGATTTAATACCTGATTAAATACTCATATCTTTGGCTCTTTCCAAGCCAAAGTGATAGAGCTACCTACATCCTTTTGTGTAACACCTTAACTCTCACAATTAATAAAGGAAAATTCTTTGGCAGATCAGGCACAATGCTATACTAGACACATTTACAGACACAGGTCAAGCTAAGCATTTGCAAAGGTGGATGCAAAATTTTAAAGACAAAGCTTAGGTCATATAACATCATAAACTATTAACTCCCTAAGTGTTAGTAGGCAGACTTAACAGTGATCATTTTTGTGCCTACCAATTAATGTTAAGACTAAAGATTGGCCAGTAGACCAGGACGGTGTCAACATCTGCATGGGGAAATAATTTATAAATTCTGGTTTAGATGGTTTGTTTTGAGTGTATAAAAATATCCAATTATTTTTTCAAAACCTCTCATCCACCTCTACCTACAAGGGGAAGTCTGGAACTACTACCTTCCTTTTCTCCATATTTATTTCAGACACTTTTGATGGTTCATGTCCCCTTAGCTACAGATACTGCTAAATGTCATCCAGCGGTCTGCTAAACCTGACCCAGAGCCTTGCCTAATCAAATGTTTTTAGTGTTAGAAGCACCATTTTGAAGCATGATTAGACCCCAGATGTCTTTTTTTTTTTTAAAGATTTTATTTATTTATTTGACAGAGAGAGATCACAAGTAGACAGAGAGGCAGGCAGAGAGAGAGAGAGAGGGAAGCAGGCTCCCTGCTGAGCAGAGAGCCCGATGCGGGACTCGATCCCAGGACCCTGAGATCATGACCTGAGCCGAAGGCAGCGGGCTTAACCCACTGAGCCACCCAGGCGCCCCCAGACCCCAGATGTCTTGATGCTCAAAGTCCTATTCACTATGTGCTTGGATGACCTTCTAGGTTCCATGTCCATCAGGCTACAACCACTGCTTCCCACCCTGGTACTATGTATGCCTCATGGGTATGTTTGGATTTCTCCTCCATAGCCCAGTGTTTATGAGTTCAGTATTTGGGATAGATAAGGGATGGAGTCATAGCTTGGCTCAAAACAGTAAATAGCTGTATGACCTTGAGCAAGTTACCAAATCATTTTTTGTCTTGATTTATTTTATTATTAATGTATACTTAATTATTTTTAGCAAATAGAAGTTAGCATTCATTCAATTCTTAATATTTTTCAAAGTTCTTCATTATATTGACTCCTGCAGTCCTTACAAGAACAATCTGAAGTAGTTAATTCTTTTATCCTCATTTTACTAAAATTTACTCTGTAGTCAGGCTTTAAAAATTTACTACCTCGGGGTGCCTGGGTGGCTCAGTGGGTTAAGCCGCTGCCTTCGGCTCAGGTCATGATCTCAGGGTCCTGGGATCGAGTCCCACATCGGGCTCTCTGCTCAGCAGGGAGCCTGCTTCCCTCTCTCTCTCTCTCTCTGCCTGCCTCTCCGTCTACTTGTGATCTCTCTCTGTCAAATAAATAAATAAAATCTTAAAAAAAAAATTACTACCTCTCATAGATGAGGATTATGCTACTGTTTTTATAGAGTGACTGAATAGAATAATTCATTTATATTTTTGTACAAAATGCCTAAAATAATGCCTGGGATATAGTCCTCACTAAATCGCATTATTACTACTAATATGCCTCAATTTCTTTTTTTTTTTTAAAGCTTTTATTTATTTATTTGACAGAGAGAGATCACAAGTAGGCAGAGAGGCAGACAGAGAGAGAGGAAGGGAAGCAGGCTCCCCGCCAAGCAGAGAGCTCGATGCGGGACTTGATCCCAGGACCCCAAGATCATGACCTGAGTCGAAGGCAGAGGCTTAACCCACTGAGCTACCCAGGCGCCCTGTGCCTCAATTTCTTAATTCACATTATACTTTCTTTCATCTAAGGAAATCTTTCTGAGCATCAGTCCTCTCCCTGAGGCCCCAATAACTTCCTTTCTCCCTGTTACCCTGCTTTAAAGTGTTTAATGCCCTTGGCGCTCAGGTTTTTCTACTCATTTAAAGCCAAATCTTACCACTTTCTGCATATTAAGCTACTGCCATGTCTTGCCACAAATATCAGAGTACCTTAGTAGCCAACTCCAGACCGTATAGGAGTTTGGACGCTGGACATCTGGTTAATCCACTAAGATCAAACCTGAAAAGTTCAGTTCCCTGGCCCTAGTCTTTCTAGTTTCTTATCAACTTCTCTCCCTAGAGATTCACATTCAAGATCCCTCAATTCATCACAGCTGAGACAGCATAGTTAATAATTTTAGATGCTGGAAAAAAAAAATGTGAACAGGTTGGAAGATATCACCCCAAAGAACTCTATCTATTTCAGCCACACCAACAGAAAGAATTTGATGTTTCAGGGGGACAAATAGATACTATCTAGGACTGTCAAATCTGGATGATTTTTCTAACAGTGATTTTGAATTATACAAATCTGTCATAGGAACCTGATACATAAGAGCTTTTTACAATTGGCCTCTTGTAGGAACAGGGATTTAATCACATTAATATCTTAAGAGGACTTCTTAAGGAGGTGAGTCACATAATCTCTCTGAACCTCAGTTTCCTCATTTATGGAGTGAGGATAATATGATGATCTAATATAATGAAGGTAATTTTTCAGTGATCAGGATCAGAATTATAGGCTTAAAAGCTGTGGGAAACGGAAAACAGAGTAGTAGCACTCTTCTTTGTCATAATGTTGTCCTTGCCTCATTTAAAACTAAAGAGACAGATGCAGAAAATGGTCCTACTCCCCATAAAGGGGCAAGAAGAATAAAATTGAATGGTAGATAAGAGGTGGCAGCATGTCCTGCTTAACTTCCTTCTGAATGTCTCCTGTAACACAGGAAACTTTCCTTTGACTCATCTTATGCTACTTTAATGTAAGCCTTTGTGACTTGGGCCTTTACACTAGAATTACAACGGAGCCTTTTACTTTTTGAGGGCTTTGATTTTTTAATCTCCATAAAGAGCTCCTTCAACCTTCTAGCTGTGTTTCCTTTATTCCTATTTTTTATCCTATTTCTCTTCATCATTTCTGATGAAGGTCCTTTCTCATTGTTGAGATAAGCACTATTAACCACTGCCTGAGTTTATTGAGCACCTGTGCTGTGCTCAGTTCTGTGCTAGGTGTGGTAGCATTAGAGAAGGAGTATAAGGAGCTCACCATTTGGTCGTGATATGATTGTGAGTAAAGTATTATTGCCTTCATTTTACAAATGAGCAATCTGAGATTCAAAGAGGTAAATAAATTTTAAGCTAACAGTTAGTAAAGGGAAAAATCCAGGATTCAAATCCCAGGCTTTGTGACTCCAAAATGATAAGGGTATGTGTTTCATCTACATGATTCAGGAGGAAACCAGTTTGACCAGAAGAAGGTAGCATGTGGGAAGTAGGCAAAAATTGGGCAGCACTGAAATACATTACTTACTTTCAAGTCTGCATGTAACCTGCAAGAGGATTTTAAATTTGACATAGCAGGAAACTGAGAACTCCTGGATGTTTTAGATCTAAGAGTTTATGAGAAGTGGTGATTAAACATGAGTACGGTGATGAGAAGTTGGAAGGAGGAAGACAAAGTTAGAGTCGGGGACATTGCCCCTATAATCTAGCCACAGAAAGGGGAAAGATTGTACCAGGTAATGACAATAGAAATGGAGACAAAGACATAGATACATGTCATTTGACCAAAAGGAAAAACATTTCATAACTTATGACTGACTAGTAAGGGAGTGATGTGGTGAAGGAAGGGACTTAGTCAGGCAAGGGAACAGCCAAGGGAACAAAGTTCAAGAAAGGAATGTCGAACACAATTTTCTCTTAAATATTGAAAATCTTTCTTGCAGAAAGCAGTGTACATTAGCTCTGAGATGGTCCCTACCCTTATGGTGCTTATAACCCAGTAAGAGAAAAAGGCAGATAAAACACTGAAGCTGAGGGACTATGGAAAGGGAAGTAGTAGAAGGAACTTGATGAAACAAAGAAGGGAAGAACTGGGTAGGAAAAAAATTGTACACAGCCCTTGAAGGGTAGTTAGGGTTTCAATAGTGTCAAATGTAAGAGACAATGATGGCTATTAGTTCTGGCCAAAAATGGCAAGGTTTGAGGCATGGGAGTGGGGTTCACTGGTGAACTCAAAAACCCTAGTGAGGACAGGAGGTAGACTGCTTCAAGCTAGCAATGAATTTAAAGAGGCCATTCTGGCTACTCAGAAGCCTTGTCATGGGAAGAGGAAATGAAATTAATATTAACTGGGGCCTAAGGTCAACACCTGTGGGAAAAAGTAACTGGATGAAGGTAAGAGCTTATCAGCTAGAGTTGAAGTTGGGGTTAGGCAGGAATGTGGTGTGGTGGATGAGTTAAGTGTTGAGTTTAAAGAGGAGGGTGGGACATTTCATCCTTTGTTTTAGGAATAAAGAATGTGAAATTGGACAGACAGGAAATTAGGACCACTCTTTGAATACCTATGGCATGGTTTTGATTTTTCCATATAGGTAGGAGGAAAGATAGTCATCTTTTGAGGGCCAAGGTATTTTTTGAGGTCTGGGGGCTTGAGAAGAGCTGCTTGAAGTATTACTGGAGATGACTAAGAATAAAATCTTACCGGGAAGTAGCCATTGAAGTCAACAAAGAAAGACCGGGCCTTTTAGATTTGGCATTTTCCCTCAGCAGCACTCAGAACATAGGGAGGAGCAGGCTCAGGAGATAATTGGGGGAGGGGGAGATTGTGGTGGTGGTTCAGGATTAGGATAACACAGTATCCAGAAATAATCAGAGAGGCAGCTGGGAAGGCAGCTGGGAATGGAGAGAAGGCCGTGGTCATGAGGCTGGGGTATCTGGTCAGCAGGAGGGGCCTCCCACATGGGACTGCTACTGTGAGCTATGTGAGTTCACTGAAGACAAACAGCTGACTTATAGGGATGGGTGGGGAAGACAGGACAGGTGAAAATGGTGTAAAAAAAGAACTAGAGCCATTTATTAGAGGATTCAAAAACCCACTGCCCGGACCCTTAAGATCGAATCCTCTGACTTTTCTAGTGTTGACAGATGGGGAGAAGATTGTCAGGATCACAGTATATGGTTGAGAGAGGAGGCGGTCTTTCCTCCCTGTTCTTTTCTTCCTTTTTATTTTTATTATTTTTCTTGTCAGTATTTAATTGCCACCTTTATTTCCTTTGAGAGTCAAGAAATCTGCTTTCCCAGTCGAGAGGTACAGTAGATGGAAGAGACAAAGAGGGGATGAATACATTTGCTCCCCGTGAGTCAGTTCTTTCTCCTCCTCTGCTCCCCTCCTTTTAATTATTCACTACCATCCTCTTTATTCACTTATCTTCTCATCTCAATGTTCATGTCACATTGTTATTCTTAAATCATAACCACTGGAGGGGAGAGAGGGTTGTCAAAACCTAAAATATGGAGGTTACCCATTTCTAATGCTCATATGTAAAACAGAGCTCAGCAGTGATTCCTCTGGCCTCTTCAGAACCACTCCTGGAAGTTTCACCTGAGCTGAGCACAAGGACATGAGAGTTTTCCATTAGCTTCTCAGTCTTCTTTCTCTCTCTCCCCTTCCCACGGATGAAAGACCTTGGAGCACAGACATTCATAAATTAAAGTGTGTTGTTAATTATTCTTAGACACAAGAAGCAGTTTTTTCAAATGGAACATATATTAGACTTCAAAAGAGCAGTTCTATTCCTAGCTCTTTAACACTAACTCACCAGTGATTTCTAAAGAAGAAATGCAAGTTTTAGAAAATGATAAATATAAACATATAGATGGGGTTTTTCATGGTATAAACCAAACTATTCTAGCAAACTTTGTTTTTAGTCACATAACTACCCTGCCCCCCCAGTGAAAGAGTATACTAAAATGCAGCACTTAGTCTGGGGTAAATCAGGTGGAGTAGAGGATGAGGTCATTTCTTCCTCAAGCAGTAACATCATCTCTTCCTCCATGCCCCCCACCCTTGTTTTATCTTCTTGGTTCATCCATTCCTTCATCTAGTTATTTATTCATCACTTCCTTATCAAGCACTGTGCTAGGCTTTAATGACACAAGATAGATGAGACATAGTCTCTGCTCTCAAAAGCTCACAGATGACAAAACAATTAACTTTTTTTAAGGAAAGAGCCACTGTGGAAGATTGAGACAAGTGACCCCAGTGCAGCAAATGCCGTGGGGAACTCCATGAGGCAGCCTTGCATGAAATCCCAAGAGGATGGCTTTCATTAATTCCATCTAACATTGTGATCTAGCCTCTGTGGTTCTCTGTAGTCTCAAGGCCTGATCTCAACTGAGGAGCCCACCCTAAACAGGGCTGTCTCTGAAGAGCAAGCTCATGAAGCTTGACCTTCCAGAGATGGACTATAATGGGGAAGACCAACAGGAAATACAATTTTCAGGGAAACAAATACTCCTGCTCTCTAGTAGAATATATTCTCTAAAGAGGAGATACATGGAACATGGAAGAGCAGTCAGAAGATTAAAGATTTTAGCTGTCTTTACTCTGATGCATTAGGTGATGGTTTCATATTTTACACTCCAGAGAATGTTTTTATTTCCTTCCAAGTTTCTAGAGGACCTCTATATTCTTCCTTTTTCATCCTGTTTACAGCAGTGTTTCTTGACATAAAGACAGCTCATTAAAATATAGCTCAGTGGGACCATCCCAGACTTACTAAGTCAATATATCTGGGAACTGGGTCCTGAAAGCAATTTTGTAAATAATTTCCCAGTAATTCTTATGTATACCAAAGTGTGAGAACCATTGTCCATAAGAAGAGATGATGAAAATACTCCTCCCTTCCCTGGACTTGTTCTAGAACCATCCAGGTACAGCCAGAGACAGGTGTAATATGAAGTGGAGAAATTAGAAAATTATCCAATCTATCTTGCATATTCTAGTAATCTATTCACTTGATTCTGAAGGTGGTCTTTAGTGCTTTGAGCCTCAGAGGACAGTGCATCTGGCTATCTTTTCACAGCGTCAGCAAGGCCAAAAATAAAGCAGAATTCATGAAGATATACCAAAGGCAATGTGGACAGGATGTCAGATACGACTTTTTGGGCAACAAACTTGAAGTCAGGATTGGGACATAGTGGTTAGATGTCAGAATAATAGTAAAAGACACAGTTTTGGGCAGGGAATGGCATACCATGTAAAATATGAAGAAATATGATATGTTAAAGCTGGCAGGGCCTGACTGAGGAGGCAAGGCGAAGTAATAAGGAACTGTCATGCAGGTGGATTATTGTGGATATACTTCAGATGTGTCAGGGCCCCTTTTAGAGTAAGGCCTGTGGGTTTACTTCCCCTAACACTAAATGCACCACATTGCAAAACCAAAACCTGAAATATATGTCATCAGACTCACTCTCCTCTCTTGATCTCTACCTCAGCTTTTCTCTCTTCTGTTCATAAATGTCATTTCCAGTCTTGCCTTGGCTCTCCTAATTTCAAAGCCAGATGTGCCACTGCAGCCCATTGCTGTAGATGTCCACACCACTGAGGCACAGGCAACTGAGACCCAAACCTCCAATTTTCCAGCATGTGACCAAGATACCATCTCCAGTTTGTCGCAATACATTCTAATGAGAGAGTAATTTCTATACTGTTCTTTCCTTTCTTGAACACTGAATCAGCAAAAGTAAACACATAAAGTGGACAGTTTTATCGTAACAATTCTTGTGAGTCACGTTTCCTAAGGGAAGATGGGGAACAATTGAATCCTCTGTTCCTTTATCCTGCTATTTTTGAGTCTCAGTGGCATATGGCCTGTCTATCATACCTAAAAGTACTCAACCTCCGGAAAACCTTTTTTTCCAATTATAGGCTTGCAGGCATGCTAACTTTTCTGTGAAGAAGAGCACTGTTCAGACCAAAGGGGAGTGACTGCTTTCTCCGTGAAATTCAGGAAAATGGAGCAATGACAGTAATAACCCTTTGTAATGACGTATGTCAGTGTTCCCCCACTTAAGGCAGCCTGGTTGATATTAACAAAATATGAAGGCATGGAAAAGGGCTTGGAAATGAGCTCAACTATCTTGGCAGTGATTTACTGTTCTAAGAAAAAGATGATGGTAGAAATTCATTTGAAATGTTTCTGACATTGGAAACATATGAAGAGCACAGGTAAATGTTTTTTATTATCAAAGGGCTATGGCTCTTTCTCCCAACTCATAGTTAGAGCTACCAGACATCCAGGGGGGAGAGAAGGATCATCACTTCCTTTGTCTGATTTGTCCCTTATTAAAGGAGAAGGACAATGATGTTGCTTCAGGAGATCTAGTGGTATAAGAGCCTTAGAACTCTATGTGGGGACTTGAAACAAATGTGGAGACTGTCATTTGCAACCTGAGAGTTCTTTTTATATACAGACATATAAAAATCAAGATAAATCACACCAAACAAAACAAGAAACTACTAACTTTTATACTGTGAGTTGGAGAGAAGGGCACCCAGAAAAGATTTCATTTAGCAGAGAAGTTTTTGTGAACCTTCAGTGATTTTCTGTGATTGATCTGTCTGTAAGGTATGAATCATCTTCCCCTCTGCCCACCCCTGTCTCAGGCTACCAGATCTTCATTTACAGTTAAAAACTGAGATCTGTATATAATGTGACTCATTGGAATCTCTTGCTAGAATATTTCATTTTATATAAGAAACCATGCATGATATTTTTAAAAAATATAACATTTTATTTTCAGATTATAATGTTTTAGAAAATAAGATTTCGTAGGACATATGAAGAAGGAAACATAATATCATTACCCAGAGATTGCCACACTGATATTTTGCCATACTTTGGTATATAAAGATATTATATGTACCACACAAATTACACACATGTAAGGCACTGTTTATGCATATACATTTATAAATGTGTACATAAATAAAAATAAATATGTATGTGTATATGTTTATTATCCCTATATGTAAAATATTGGTTATTATACAATATACATAATTGTGGTTTAGTTTTGCTTAAATTTTATTATATAAATCTCTGATATGATTAGATACACTTTAAAAAATAGGATTTTTTTGACCACATAATAATATTCTGTAGTTTAAACATACCATGATTTATTTTGCTCTTCCCTCAGAATTTTTTTTTGAATCAAGTACCATGTATTACACTCTTTTCATAGATCTGTTTGTGATTTTGCATTTCTCTTTTATTTTTGATGAATGCAGTAAACAGAATAAGGCCCCCTCCCCAAAGATATACATGCTTAATTCCTGGAATCTGTGAATATTTTATAGTACCTGGCAAAAGGGAATTTGCAAATGTAATTAATGTTAAGAACCTTAAAATAGGGAGATTATCTTGGATTATTCAGGTGGGTACAGTGTAATCACATGAGCCCTCAACAGTCAAAAACTTCCCCTGGCTGGAAGCAAAAGAGAAATTTGGCAGGAGAAATGAAGAGGTATTCCAATCATGAGAAGGATTTGACATGCCATTGCTAGCTCTGAGTAGAGACCCTTGTTCGAGCACTGGGGAGAGACTTCTAGGAGCCAAGGGTGGCCCTCTGCTGACAGCCAGCAAGGAAACAGGGCTATCAGTCTTAGAGCTGCAAGGATCTGGATTCTACCAATGGCCTGAATGAGCCTGGAAGTAGATTCTTCCCAGAGTCTCCTAATAAGAAACGACCCAACCGACAACTTGATTTGGCCTTTTTGAGGCCCAGAGCAGAGAGACTAACTAAACTGGCTCAGACTTCTGACCTACAGAACAGAAATCATAAATTTGTATCATTTTAAGCTTCTAGGTTTATGGTAATTTATTACAGGAGTAACAAAAAACTAATGCAGTGGCCTATAATATATTCTTTTAATAATGATCAATTATTTTATTTAATATCTTTTGAGATTTTCAGATTAGATGATTATTATCTTTGAAAACCATTTCTTTGAAGTTTTAATATATGAAGCTAAATTTGATATACATAATGAATGGGATAAAAAGCCATATTTTTGCACCGTAACCATTTCAGCCAGAGTTCTACACCTTAAATTCCATCATGTGGTCCACTACAGGTTGCTGACAAAGAATTGTACCCTGTCACCTTAATTTGTGTGAAGTTACTTTTGATAGATCTTTCTGATGAACTATATAATCCTGCAGTAGTGACATTATTGTGCTTAAAAATAAACATAACTTGAAGCCAATTAATCAGTTGACTTCTAAATTATATGTTAAAAGGGACTCTAGTTTTAATGACTTTTTAAATTCTATTCACATCCTTATTTCACTGGCACTTAGAAGGGGTCTAGCAGAATAAATTGTCATAAGAGAAGTATTTTTAAATCTTTTTTTCCTGGAAGCCATGTGGATTTTCCTGTGAAATGATTGAAAATATGTGAATTACTCTTTTATGTGTTGGTTAACTAATGAAAGCATCTTATAAAGAAGAAAATTTACCTTTTGCCACACCATATAAATAGAATCAACTTATAGATCTTGTCAGGAAATAATTTACCATCCTGGGTTTTCTAAGAAATCTTAATTTGAGTGTAATTCATTCATGATTCCATACTTAAATAGCAGCCCTAACACCCCTAGAAACCTGCAAAAAATAATTTTTAAAAAATTAGTTCTTCCTAAGAAAGACTTCTGTTCTAATAAATGTATTAAATTATAATTAGTGCTATACTACTATCAGACAGTTCTCTCTGCAGACAATGCTTTGTTCTTGCCTGAGCAAACAAAGTTAGAATAAAAAATCTTACTAACTAGACCTAAAATTCTGTCATTGAGAACTATGCACTGGTTATATACAAAAGTGAGCATTTCCAAGGGTTCAAGAAATGGACAAAAAGTAGAAAACCAAACAGTGATGCTTCTGGTGAGGTGCTGGACAGTAAGGAGACCAGCTTCAATGAGAGAAGTTTGAAAAAGGGCCATAAATAAATAATTAAGGATTGGGGACAGGATGTGACAAGCCAAAAAAAAAAAAAAAAAAAAAAAGGCAAGACAAGGAGAACAAATGCTTATATCCTCTCAATTTTGGTGGCTGCCACAAGATGAATAGCTTTTCAGTCTCCGTTACTTCTGTCCAGTGATCAATGTACTTCACCACTTCTGTCTGCTCCTACTGAGAGTGGCCACTAGGTGTGTGGGTTTTGTTTTGGTTGGTTGGTTTATTGTTGTTGTTTTGGTGACTGGCCAGTAGGTTTTTGTCTAGTCACTTGGCCTCTGCCCACTGTGGCTGTTTCTCTTGCCTTGGGATTGCAACATACATGCTAAAGTTATTCCCACCCAGCATGGCTGCCATTTGCCTGCCCTGTGGTCCCCAGAGCCACCCAGGCTCTAACAGAACTCAGTGGAATCTGGTGAGGTCAGAGGGTCCATGGACATTAAGATTTGTTGGGTTGTAGTCACCTTGCTCACATCTCTGTATCCCTTCTCATATTGCTCTGAAAGATTCAAGTCTCTTTCGCAAGTAGCTGTTTGATATTCTGTTTCCTATATCTGACCAAAACTTCACTCCTCACTCTTCTCAAATTCTTTTACACTTCTGAAAACAAGCAAAACAAACAAAACCAAAACCAAAACAAAAACAAAATAAAAAATCTTTAACGTTTCTGAATCTATTTCAGGATTGATCAACTCCATTGAAGTTTTAAATCTTTCCATCTTTTTCATCCATTTAAGGGTCTTAACTGAAACCTGGAGTCTGCAGATGCTACCTTTTCTTCATTTTCCCTTATCCCATGTAAGCTTTAAGGGAAGGAAGTGGAATGGATGTCTTCTCTCTCCAATTCAGTATAAAGCAATTATACATTCAGCTTGATATTTAAAAAAATAAGCAAATGTGAATCACTAAATTCTACACCTAAAACTAATATTCTGTTAACACTGTATGTTAACTACCTGACATTTAAATTAAAAACTTGAAACTATTAAAAAAAAAAAAAGGAAAGAAAGAACAAGTGGTAAAATAAGGAACTTGGAGATAAGGGAATGTCCTATTGGTGGGAATGTCAATTTGTAAAACTACTGTGGAAAACAATAGGAAGGCTTCTCAGAAACTTAAAAATAAAAATGCCATATGATCTAATAATTCCACTATTGGGTATTTACCCAAGGAAAACTAGAACGCTAATTTGAAAAGATATACACACCGTATGCTCATTGCTCATTGCAGCATTATTTACAATAGCCAACAATAGCCAACACATGGAAGCAACCCATGTGTTCATCAATAGATGGTTAAATAAAGAAGATATGATACACACACACACACACACAAACACACACAGTGGCATATTCCTCAAGACATAAAAAAGAATTTCATCTTGTGATTTGCAACAATTTGGATGGACCTACAGGGCATCATGCTAAGTAAAGTAAGTCAGAGAAAGTTAGATACCATATGATTTCACTTATATGTGGAATCAAAAAAGCAAAACAAACAGAAAAAAAAACAACAATAAAAACCAAACAAACCCAAATACAGAGAACAGACTGGTGGTTGCCTGAGGGGAGGTGGTTGGGGACTAGGAGAAGGGATCCTGTTATAAAACCAGTTAGTCATGGAGATAAAAATTACAGCATAAGGAATGTAGTCAGTAGTGCTGTATTAACGTTGTATGATGACAGATGGTAACTACTCTTATTGCAGTGAGTATTGCACAATATATAGAGTTGTGGAATCACTGTGCTGTGCACCTGAAAATAAGATAACATCGTATGTCAACCATATCTCAGTAACAGAGACAAATAAATTAAAAAGTCAAAAATGTAATTATAGAAAATAAGATAACATCGTATGTCAACCATATCTCAGTAACAGAGACAAATAAATTAAAAAGTCAAAAAATGTAAATATAATCTCATGCCTTTTCTATGCTCTTCTTTTCTTCATCCTGTCATCCAATTATTCCTCATTGCCGTTATTTATCAAGGCACTTCTTTCCTGGTTCCAAGTACTTATCTCTTCAAACCAAGTGCTATCTCATACTGAATAACTTCAGAGTCATGGCAGAGGACACATCCATCCAATTCATCTCAGTTCTTCAATGTCCTCATATCCCATGGCCTCGTCCCCAACATCTCTTTAATAACATCAGATTATGTTGTCATTACAAACCACTCATAACCCATCTCCCTGCTTCCATGATGGCTGTCCTCCAATCTACTCTGCAAACTAGAATAATCCTTTAAAACAGAAAATAAAGTCACAATCAAAAGACAACTGACAGAATGGGAGAAGATATTTGCAAATGACATATCAGATAAAGGGCTAGTATCCAAAATCTATAAAAAGCTTAGCAAACTCAACACCCAAAGAACAAATAATCCAATCAAGAAATGGGCAGAGGACATGAACAGACATTTCTGCAGAGAAGACATCCAGATGGCCAACAGACACATGAAAAAATGCTCCACATCACTCGGCATCAGGGAAATACAAATCAAAACCACAATGAGATACCACCTCACACCAGTCAGAATGGCTAAAATTAACAAGTCAGGAAATGACAGATGCTGGTGAGGATGCGGAAAAAGGGGAACCCTCCTACACTGTTGGTGGGAATACAAGCTGGTGCAACCACTCTGGAAAACAGCATAGAAGTTCCTCAAAAAGTTGAAAATAGAACTACCCTATGACCCAGCAATGGCTCTACTGGATATTTACTCTAAAGATACAAACGTAGTGATCCGAAGGGGCACGTACACCCAAATGTTTATAGCAGCAATGTCCACAATAGCCAAGCTATGGAAAGAACCTAGATGTCCATCAACAGATGAGTGGATAAAGAAAAGGTGGTGTATATATATACAATGGAATACTATGCAGCCATCAAAAGAAATGAAATCTTGCCATTTGTGATGACGTGGATGGAACTAGAGGATATTATGCTCAGCGAAATAAGCCAAATCAGAGAAAGACAATTATCATATGATCTCCCCGATGTAAGGAATTTGAGAGGCAACGTGAGGGGTGGGGGATAGGGATGGAATAAATTAAACAAGATGGGTTCAGGAAGGACACAAACCATAAGAGACTCTTAATCTCACAAAACAAACTGAGTGTTGCTGGGGGGAGGGGTGTCAGGAGAGGGTGGTGGGTTTATGGTCTTTGGGAAGGGTATGTGCTATGGTGAGTGCTGTGAAGTGTGTAAACCTGGCGATTCACAGACCTGTACCCCTGGGGATAAAAATATATTATATGTTTATAAAAAATTTAAAAAAAAAATTAAATTTAAAAAAAATTTAAAAATTAAAAAAACAAAAACAAAAACAAAAAAGAAAATAAAGTCACACTATTTTTTTATTTAAAACCCTTAGAAAAGCTTTGGATCTTAGCTACAATGTGAAAAATGTTTGGAAGTCACCATTCCTGTCCCATAAGAAAAGAATTGCACAAACTGAAAAACAGTGACTTCTCTTTGCCCTAGAACTTAGGTCACAAGACAAATTGACATCCTAAAATCTGGAGAGACTGGTACATCCAGAGAGATGCAAACCTGAGTTTGCTTACCTGGAGTAAAGGCCAATGGACTCCATTTGATCAATTATACCATTATTGAATTGTAAATATAGGCTACATTCAATGTCCAGCAGGATTGATGAAAACAAAAGTATAAATAAAATATATGCTTATAATTTCTATAATCGACACTTCTTAAATTACACTTAGCTTTTTGTCTTTTACCATTATATTCTCTGTCTTTCCATAGTGTTTTCAGGCACTGGAAAGTTCTAGCATCTCAGTTGACCCTTAGCTTCCTACCTTTTAAGCCCTTACTGTACTTGTTCTTTTTGTCAAAGTTAAGAATTATTGACGGCATGGTGTCTGCAGGTCTTTGTTCAGCTTCATTAGATAGACAGTCCCTTTACTAAAAAGAAAGTTCTCGTTAGTCTCGGGGTGGGCCTGAAATAACATTTTCTCCAGATTTGTTCTTTCCTTTTGCAGATAAAAAGAGGTGATCCTGTGTCCCTTTCATCAATTTGCTTATTTTTTTTCCTAAACTCATGACCTTCCATCAGGGGAAAAAGAAAGAAAGGAGGAAAGAAAGAAAGAAAGAAAAAACCCCTGATCTTTGTAACTGAATTACTAATTCATTCAACTTCCTTTCTCCTTTATCAATGCTCAGTTAAGTAAGAATATTTCCCCCTATTTCTTCCAGTTTTGCAACCCGCTTAGACCAAGTTGATTTTCCTTTGACTATTATAAATACGTCTGGCCATGGAAAGATAATTACAGTGATTGCCTCACAATGGCTATTTTAGTAACTATGCCTGACATGTATTCCTGGCATATAATGTCATGCAATAATTCACTGTGACAATACTTCCCAGGATTACTTGTACCTTTTTTTTTTTCTTAAATTAGTTTCTATACAGATGTGTGCAATGTTAAAATACTTTTACTACAGTTTCCTCAGTAAAAATGTATGCAACTCAAAGCTTTCTCATACTTCACAATAATGCTCCTTTTAAGACTTGAAAAGGCAGCTGCTCCCAGCTCCACTGATAGTACTCACAGTGCTCACGATATATTATATTGTCTTTTTGCTTATTTGGTTCCCCTATTTGTTTTAGGCTTCTGGCAAGCAGATACCTTGCCTTTCTGTGAGTCTTCAGTGTTCAGTGCAACTCCTTACCTGGGTTTCTAATAAGTATGTGTTGAAAGGATGAACAAATAAATAAATATTATATATGTGCATGGATAAAAGAATATATGAAAGAATTAGTATATTAAGGATAGTTAGTATACTAATAAGTAGGCTTAGTATGAAAGGAGACTTAAAAAACTTTTTTAAGAATTAAAAAAAAAAGAAAAGCCTTTTTGTTTTTAGGAAGAAATCAATCAACAAGCTTCTTGATTCAGTAATGCCTGGAAAAGACACTACAGTTGACCCTTGAACAAAATGGGTTTGAACTACTTAGGTCCACTTATAAGAGTTTTTTTTTTTTTTTCAATAAATATGATACAGTATTATAAATGTATTTTTTCTTATGATTTTTTTTTAATTTATTTGTCAGAGAGAGAGGGAGAGAGAGCGAGCACAGGCAGACAGAATGGCAGGCAGAGGCGGAGGGAGAAGCAGGCTCCTGCTGAGCAAGGAGCCCGATGCGGGACTCGATCCCAGGACGCTGGGATCATGACCTGAGCCGAAGGCAGCTGCTTAACCAACTGAGCCACCCAGGCGTCCCTTCTTATGATTTTCTTAACAAGATTTTTTGTTAGCTTACTTTATTATAAGAGTTGGTATATAAAACATGTAACATACAAAATATGGGTTAACTGACTGTTTGTGTTATCTGTAAGACTTCCAGACACTAGGCTATTAGTAGTTAAGTTTCGGAAGAGTCCAAAATCATAACCAGATTTTTAACTGTGTGGAGATTTGGGCCCCTAACCCTGGTGCTGTTCAGAAGTCACTGGTTGTGAGAGTTGAAAAAATAAGAGGGGAAAAAGTGTTTTCTTAAATAAAATAGAGAACATGTGGATAAAAAGTAGCAAACTGTATTTCTCTGATTTCCCTTTTAAAAACAGGTATTGTGTGGCATCACACCTTCTTCAATGTCCAGAACTCTCAAACAGTTTCGTACATATGTTTAGTAAGGTCTGGAAGAAAGGGCTCAGGAGCAAGTGGATGCCACAAACTTAGCACATACTAAGAAAAATTAATAGTATGAGAGCTAGAGGTTGATGTCTGAAACACAATTTGCTTCTTTATATTATGGAAGTAAGGAGGAAAGATCATTGTCAAAGCAGAATTTTGCTGCAGCCTTATGATAAGCTCTCTAATTAGAATATGCGGAGTATCCAAGAACAAAGATTTTTAAAATTGGCTTGCAGTGAGTGCAGGTGATGAAGCAGCTGGCAGAGTTAATAACATACCTTCTATAATTGCCAAAGACCTAGTTCCAAACAGAGTAGGTAACTCCACATTGGAAAGAGATGAAGAGAAAATTAGATAGGATGAGGGGGCAGAATATGCGGGGGTACAAGGAAGTTGCGGGAGTGTGCAGAGACTGTTTGAATGGGTGTGTGGACGAGGCGTCATCTCAGATTGAGTATACGGAAAGAGGAATTTGAGAGGAGGGAGTGTAGAGACAGGTAGGTAGGAAGACTGGAAGCATAAAGAATACTTGCAAAGGAATAACATTTTGAGTAGGAAACAAGAGTTCTGGTTGCTAAAGCCAAAGCAGATTTTGGCTCAGAATGGTCTGCACTGGAAGAAGCATGTTTGGAGAATTCTGAGGGTGGTTCTTAATGTTTGTTTGCAAAATCAGGGGTAAATACAGGAATAAGTGTTTAGGCTGGGAAGGAGAGGATAGGGAAATATTAGCTCATGTCAGTAGTTGATTATCTTACCAGAAAGACAGAGAGATGGTAGCCTGGCTTGTTTAAAATTATTGAGGGGAAACCAGGAACTAGCTTCAATTTATAGAATCTTACAATGTAAAAATTCCATTGTCAGTACTTCTATCAGGAATGGCTATAGTGTTTATTTACCTGAATCTAGGTTTAACACCCTATTGTAGTCCACTTAAATGTTTTTTCTAGGTTAATACTCTAGTAATATTTGCTTTATAGCTGGAAAAAGTATATGATTTGTTAGAGAACATAACAAAATACATAAATAATCCTAATAATACTTTAGATCTAGGTAGATATAAAAGCCAAATAAAACATATTGTTAAAAAGCAGAGCCAAAATACAAAGACCATGGAAAACACAGTTTAACACCAGCTGGCATCAGTAAAAGGTAAAGGGAAAAACTTGTCTACCTCTAAAATAGTTTTGATTGTAGAAACATTTTATGGACTTAGCACACTTGAGAGAAAGATAAACTACATTAGAGTTATCAGTAAGAAAGGACTGTGCAGGCACCAAACAAAGTAGCGTCAGATGCCAAACCACTCTCCATATTATAATGTCAAGATAATAAATGGAACCAGAAGTACTTGCATACCAGGGTCCCAGGATAAGATAGCCCCAAAGGATTATAGGCAGGAATATTGATAAGTATATATGTATACAATCTTTAGAGAGAAGAGACTTGTGGAAGGGAGAGTTTTGTTTAAATATCTAACTCCAGGTTTGAGCTAATGCTGCAGGACGGATGGTCACAGATACGCATACCCATGTCTCTGATACACAGTTGCTTCCTTCTCCTGCTCTCTTACAGTCAGCATTGCTTTGTAAAGGAAACTGTAGATCATAAGCTTGTTTTCCTGCTTCTCTGGTGAGTCTGTTTGTATTCAACATGGTGCAGGGAGTCCTACTGCTGAGGTATTTTCTCTACACTCACCATGTCTCAAAGGTCAGTCATGTCCAGAACAAGAAGCCAGAGAGGGCATCATCTCTTTATGAAATGAGAGCTTTGTAACAGAAGCGATTGTCTAAAGCTACAAGTAGTCTGTTGACTTGAGAACTGATAGCATGCAAGTATTAGGCAAATAACTGGAATAGGAAATGGAATGAGAAAAAACCATTAAAAAAAAAAAAGAAAACAAGAGTAGGAGAAAATAACTCTGGTTATGTAATGTGGTCTGTTCTGAATTCCCTGTCATTGTGCTCTACATTTCTGCCAGAGAGCTTCATGTAAAAGCTGCTTGTCTGTGCTTCTCTGTCTCCTCTGGATCCCTTTAGCCCATTCAAGAGTCCTGTCTGCCTCCTTGGATATCCTTGAGGTCCATTGCCACCCCTTCCATTTCTCAGTTCTGAGTGCCATACACGGTGACCCCCAGAGCCTGGAGTTGTATCTGCTCTAGCTGTGCCTGTCGCATTGTAGGAGACAAAGCCTCTGAGTCTGCCCCTTCCCCACCAGTTTCATGGCCATGACTGGTATGTGGTTCGTGATGGGAAAATCTATACCTAATGGTTTGTTTAACTCTAAGATGTTAGAACATCAGCATACTGTTTCAATGATGATTCCTTTTTCTTAAACATTTGCTCATTTCTGGAGTTTATCCAAACTCATATAGTAAGGGAACTAAGCAGCATCAAGATGGCAGGCACGAGAATATCAGTTCTTTGGTTTTTTAATTTTGAATTTTTCTGGCCCATAGGCTGAGTTTGCTGCTAAATTAAATAATTCTTCATATTTAGAATTGTTTTAAGTGAATTTCATTTAAGCAAGTTTTACATAGAAGAGCTTTGGATTTCTGTGACAAACGACAGATGGCAAAGCCAAATGCTGACAGCTATGGCAGCTATATATCTGCGACAGGAAACATTTTTCAAGAATCAGTATTGTCATTTCTTTTTCCAATTCCATTTGAGTGCTAAGAGCAAGCTAGGAATCAGTTGTAAAGAAATGCTTAAGGAAAAAAAAATACATGTTACTCACCTGGATTCTCCTGGTGTTTTTTATTAGACACTACTATCAATATGGGCACAAAGAAGAAAGTGATCTCCACTATTCAGCTTCCATGTCTGTCACTGGCACCTGGAAGATGTGTGCATACCTTGTGGGTAGGGAGGGGGAGAGGATGATGGTGTATGGCCCATGACTAGGTTCTACCCTCACTCTAATATGCCAGGGATCTCTGCCATTGTACATCCTCAGTGGAGAGATGCTAGCATCTCAGAAGGGAGCAGTGGATCTCAGATAGGCTAGCAGATTGCCCTTGGTCCTTGGGACCCTGGTCAGTTTTAGAGAAATAATGCAGGTCTTAGATATTCAGTGCTTTAGTCTCAGTTTCAGCAGGATATGTGTGCATGACCTTGAGGAGGATTCTTTATCTCTCTATATCGTTTTCATCTGCAAAAGGACATAAACGTCTTCACTTTTTCTGGCTTCCAGAGGACTGTCATCAGACTCAAAGTAGGTAACTTTAAAAAAGTTCTTAGTAATCTATAATGAGCTACAGTGTTGCTTATACCTTATTTGGTGTCCTCACTGTGGTTCTAAATCCCTCTGAAGGGGATTTAGGGTTGAAGAAGCATGGAGTCCCCATCTACAGGTTAGTTCTTACTCTCTGTGCCTGTCCTGAGAAGTTGACATGTTGGCCAGCAAGGCTGAAACACAGCCTCTACTTATCATATCCCATCTGTGTCACCTCTCAGCTGCTACCACTAAAGACTTTGTGACAAAGCAAGCTGGAAAGGGTACTTGACAATTAGTCTTTACCCCACTCCCCTCTCAAGCTTGCTTCCCAATGTCAAACACAAGGTTTTCTTCCCACCCCCACCCCCAACTTAGTTGAGAAAACACCAATTAATTCCCCAGCAGGAGGAGCATTCTTGGAACTGAATTCCTGAAACCCATCAGGACCAGATCTTTGAGAGTCTGACAAGGCTTCATTAAGTGGATGCTCAACATTTTAGTGTTCTGACACTGACCTATGTATTAAGATAAATACCAATCAGCCTTTGGCACTAGAAATCTGCCCTCTGTGACTTAGGACAAATGGGTTAGTGTTTTGTGTTCAGCACTCCAACGTTAGTAGTCGTCATGAGGTCAGAATGGCTTCAAGATTGAGTGAGTCCTTTCATATACATTATTAAAAAAAACTGGTCATCTTCCCTATTTCCCTGTTCCTTCCTCCCCACATACACACATCTAACTGGTCACACATGCTTTTGAGTGCTTCTCTTAACTGCCTTTTGAATCTGCCTTTTCTCCAGAAGAAAGTCAGACTTTTTCTTGCCTTTTCTGAACTATTGCAATAATCTTCATGCTACTGACCCTCTAACAGCAGTCTTGTTCCCTCTAGGCTGTTCTTTCTTCACTCTGTCATCTCCAGGTACATAAACCATGACTTTTTTATTCCTTTGTCAACCGCTCTAGTTCTCTAAAATCTATAGGATTTTGTCCAGATTCCTTAGCATGGACTACAAGACCTTACTGTTCCATTCAGTAGGTTTGCGTTTCTCAAGTGTGACACTAAGATCATCTGCTTTAAAGGAAAGCAGGGCATTTTAAAAAAACGAATATTAAACAAACAGCAACAACAAAAAGAGACTCATAAATACAGAGAACAAACTAGTGGTTATCAGAGGGGAGGGAATTGGGGGCATAGGTGACCAGGTGAGAGGATTAAAATGTACAAACCTCTAGTAATAAAATGAATAAATCATGGGGATAAAAAGTACAGCATAGGTAATATAATCAATTACATTGTAATACCTCTGCTTGGTGATAGATAGGAACTACACTTATGGTGAGGATTTCATGATGTATGTAATTGTTGGATCACTATGTTGTGCCCCTGAAATTAATAGAATATTCTATGTCAACTATACTTGAAGGAAAGAAAATAAAGGCAAGTAAAGAAAGAAAAAAGAAAGGGGTAAAGAAGTTACCCTCTAATGGGGGAAAAGTGGATATTGCAGGGCTCTACCCTAAAAGGGCTGAATTAGGATCTGGGGGAGGGGTCTGCCAAATCAACATTTTCAACTATAGTCCCAGGTGACTTTCATGTGTAGTAAAATAAGAATCACTGCACTGCACTGTGTATAAAGAATCCTCTTGGGGACAAGAAAGCAACTGTGTCTATTCCCCATATTTTCCTGGTACTGTTATAAGCTCAGTGAATATTTGTTTAATTTAAAAAAAAGATATAAAATATAAAATGAGCCTACCTCTAAATTCACCAAGGGGTATGTTTGTTGACTAGCAACAAGATGAGGAAACCGTATGGTGTGCTGGAAATATTCTGTATTGATCTGGGTTATGGCTTCAGTATTTATTTAAATGTGAAAATTCACTTAAGATTAATGCATTTTTATTTACTTAACTATATATATACATATATACACACACACATATATATGTGTGTGTGTACATATGTATATATATGTATACATATATAGATATATATATACATATAACATATATATGTTATACCTCAATATGAATGAAAAAATTACTGTCATTTAATGAATCAAGCCCAACATAAACACATATATATATATATCTATAATACCTCAATATACGTCACTCTTCAGTTATTTTTTTAAAAGACTCTATTTATTTATTTGACACAGAGAGAGAGACAGTGAGAGAGGGAATACAAGCAGGGGAAGCGGGAGAGGGAGAAGCAGGCTTCCCTCGGAGCAGGGAGCCAGACGTGGGGTTCGATCCCAGGATGCTGGGATCATGACCCAAGCTGAAGGCAGAGGCCTAATGACTGAGCCACCCAGATGCCCCTCTTCAGTCTTTTTAAAAATACACTTTATATTCCTAATCTTCACAAAACACTTCTAAGTCCATCTTTTCCCTCTACCATGTCTCAAAAGATTTCCTTTCCCCCCCATCTCAACGCCACTGTCCCATTCAGTCCCTAATTATTTAGAATTCAGCACTAATTATGTCATCTCAACCCAATCTAAATTCCAAGTGACTCTGTATTGCACAGAAAGTGCTTCTTATATTTGACCTTCACTACCTGATCTTAACCTGTTTATACTGTTTGTTCTCTCTTGGCCTTAGTACCCAATACACCCTATATTTAAATCAACCTTCTTGGATATTATTCCATGTCCTTGTGTCTTTACTAATTCTCTTTCCACTGTCCGGAATGCCCCCATTCTGTTTTTATCTTTTGAAAGTCTATATAGCCCATCTCAAATGCTGCCTCTTCCTTGAAGCTGCCTCTCATCCCCTGTCTGGAAAGAATTGTTCACTCCCAAATGTTCTCAATCTATGAGAGCTTATTGATTCAAAGTAAGCGCGGGTCCTACAAGCCTCCACGCCCAGAAAGGAAATATCAGGGTGGTGGGGAAGAAACACCATGTAACTGTCCTCTGGGAGCCACAGATCTCTTATACTATGGGGGAAGGTAAGCAGTTCAGGATGATTAGTGCCCATTAGGCACTGCAGAGATGGCTCTCAGTTCCCTGCAGCTATACTTCTGGCCGCAGGGAAGAGCAACTGACCCCTTGCACATAGTCCAGATGGCTGCAATTCTAACCAATGGACCTGAGCTCAAAAATCACTGGAGAGTTTGAGAGGAGAAAAGAAAAAAAGGCTCTTCCATTTTGAAATTTAGTTCTTGGTACATAGATCCAACAGGAACTATTTGTACATATATGTGCAAGTAAACTTATTAATGCTCAATGTTTGTAAAAAATTCACTTCTAAAAGCACTTTCATATACATCTCTTCTAATCCTGATAATACCTTCATGGAGGTGGTATTAGTTTTACCCATTTTTTTAAAAAAAGAATAATAGATCATTTAGAGAGCTTAAGTAATCTGAGGTTTTATAGAAACTGATACACTGCAATCTCAATGTGGAATTTCTTATAAATATTGTGTTTCAAAGTGAAATGAAATGTTTCCTTAATATTATAATTTTAAAACCTTCAAATTGAAGTTAGAAGGTATATACATACACATATACATGTCACATGCATGTACATAACATGTATATATATATTTATAGGTATATAAATATATATGAATTTCTCTGCAAGCTAAACCAGTGCTGAGATTGGCATTTTGAGCAAACTGCCTAGGAACTACAGCATAAGGTTTATATGACTCATTATAGGTGCTTTTGAGCGTAAAAGCCATTGGAAATCTCAACTTCATGTAGACCTCTTAAAGTATATGTAAACACTGGGACTCCATTAATGACCTGAAATTTCTTGATGCTTTACATATTCAAAGGGAAGAGAAAACCCGTGAGGATGTCTCGATCAGACTATTCTTACCTCAGCACTGCTGAATTTTTCCTAAATGAGCTATAAGACCCTAATTTTGTGCTTCGTGGAAAGCATAATAACAATAATAACAATATGAAAAACAGCTAATATTTATTTTGTATTATGTGTCAGTCATTATACTTTATCATTTAATCCTCATAACTACAGTGTGCTATTTATGTTGACATTGTATAAGTAAGACAAATGAGATACAGAGAATTTGAGTAATTTTCTTACCATCACACAATGAGAAGGTTATATGTGTCTTAGTCTAGGTTCCTCTTCTAGGTAACCCAGATTTCAGAGTGATAATTGGGAGGATGAGGGACTGGGGAGAATAAAGTTAGAAGCATTAAAAGTCAGCTTGAGCACCTGATATCAATATGGTCACTGCCATGGTAAAGTTGGATCCTGTCAGGGCCTTCTAAAAGAAGAGCACCAGTCAAACAATTCTCAAAAATGTCCACCAAAGGATTGACAGGGGAAATCATATACCCATGGGCTCCTATTACTTTTCATTGAGGATAACCCCAGACCATTCATCTCCACCCCAACATGCACAGGCATGCGCATGCACATATACACCCATACACACACACTTAACTATCTGGACTGCACAAGCTTCACTCTACTGAGTTCCAGTTGGATCTCCATACTTTAACATTGGAAAAGGCCCAAGTCAAAGAGAAAAAGGTGGAGGACAAGTCAAAGCCCACAAGGAATTTGTTTATCAAGTAAGATTTGGAATTAGAGATAAGGTTGAGAGGATGTGAGGCCAGACACAGGACACATTTAATAAAATTCACACCTTGCACTATTAAGAACCACTCATGCCTTACACTAAAACCTAAATCTTTACTTCCTCAAGGTAGTAGCTGATTGAAATTTGCAAGAAACTTAGCATTTTCCTGAAACTAACATATGTTATATTTCAATTATACCTCAATAAATTATTTTTCAAAGATAATATTCAATGTTTAATGGAACAAACTACTTGCTACTGGTCTCAAGGCCATAACTGACATATATCTTTTCTTCTTCCACCACTCTCTAGATTTCCCTGTCCTTCATTAGCACTTTAGCAAATGTAGGTTGTTTGCCTGGTAGGGTGACCCAGGTCATCATACCTGAAGGGTCTATGCCCTGTTGGGTTGTGTTTGCTGCACCTGTGGATTCACCATTATTACCAGGCCTGAAAGCACCAAAAAAAAAAAAAAAAAAAAAAGTCCCAATAAATATGTCCCAGATGTATTCCTTCATGTTCCTATTCTGGAGGAACAACCTTTGTTCCCCATGATAATCAGGATCAGTTTTTCATTAACTATACTAACTATTTTCATGGCTTCTGGTCCTTGATACCAGGTGGTACTCATAGCATTTCTTGAGTGGAATGCTTTTTGGGTTCCATTGAAGATTATTTCTCCTCTGGAGATCAGGATCTTTAATCCATCAGACCCTATTGTTTTAGGAATGAAAAATGGTAAATTCCTCAAAAAGATCATTAAAAATGGTGGTTACAAGTGCCAATTTTCCACCCTTTGCTTTTAAGATCCAAGTATTTGTTCTAGATCTTGGGGGATAGGTCACCATATAATGGTTATTAGTTTGCTTTTATGCATCCTCCTAAAGTCCACAGTTATCAAAACCTGCAGGATATTGACTCTTAGATGGCACCTTAGCTGAGTTTTAGTAGGTCATTCTATTCTATTACTCTGACTACTTCCAGGTATGTTGGCAAGACAAGTTTGTACTCACTCTTACACCCCATTAATCACCTGTCCTCCATTAAGCCCCTAATTGGTATTTTGGTCCTCTTGTAATGTTAGCTTACAACTTGCTTCCAATAGCCCTCAAGATGTTTGGGTATATTATTTTCCCTAATACACAGTTTCTCTCATAAATGACCATAAGTACTCCTGGGGGAAGGATTAGGTGAATATTTATCATATATACCTTAGTGGCATTCCAGAGTCCTTCAAGGGGACCCAATCTCCCCATCAATCAATGGGTGCTGGTTAGGATCTAGGGACTTGTTGATGGCTTTGTGGAGGATTGAGTTGTGCATGTGCAGATATAATGTGAGTATACTGTATTGTTTGAGAATATTCAATCTTCCATAGAGGACAGGATAGTTAATGGGATGATGAAAGCTAGAAGTGTTTAACATAGATAGTAAGTAAGCTGGGAGCTTATGATACACAGGTAAAGCTCCTAGAAGGTGTCAAATATGAATAAACAAGGACCATGTGAAGTATACTCAAAATTTGGAAGATGTGTTAAATGTAGACTTTAAATGAGCTGGTAACCTATAAGACACTTCAAAGATAGATATAATAAATAGTCAAGATGATAGAACATATATGAATGCTAGTTATAGATAGAAAAGGAGAGAAAGAATAAGTCATGATTATGCCTCCTTTGGATTAATAACACCATGAGTACTCTACACAAGAAATGCAATAAAACCCATGGTTGTTCAATAAGCTGATTGACATCTTCCGGCCTTGGCCTGGTATATTTGCCTCTGCATCTTTCTGATAGAGCAAACATGAGTCATTGGCCCACAATATCTCTGTCTGTGAATCCCTTGCTGTAACTTCAACTCCAGATCTTAAAACCACACTATCAGCAAGAAGTCTGATGTAGCCGAGACCTCGGGATAAATCAACATTACATAACTCCATTTGTAACCTATTCTAAAAATGTTGTTCCCCCACTTCTATCCCCTTCCTTCTTCAGTGTGCTCCAAAATAATTTGATAAACCTTTTAAATTTGTTCTGTGAGCCTTTCTGTTCTATGATCTTTTGGTGAGGTAACGTGGTAGTGTATTTAGAGGCTACCTTGCATGCAGGTAATTTTTCACATTGCAGCAAGTCAAGACTACTGGAGTCTTACCAGGGAATATCACTCATAAGGCATAGAAAACAGAGATTGTATAAATCAAGATCAAGTGTGCTGGGAGGCACTGGAATTTCAGACCAGCCAGAGTGGGAAGAACTCATTTACACCTCCCTAACAACCCCAGTCTAGTTGAGACACTAGAAAGAATCCTTTAGGAATAAAAATTACACTCTAGAATCAGAAATAACTTAGACCCACATTCGCAAAGCCCAAGAACTCTTTAATGATATGAAGATAACACAGTTTTGAGAATGGGTAAAATATTTGATCAGATATTTAAAAATAAAGATATACAAATGGCCAATGAGCACATGATAAAGGCTCAACCTTCCAGAGCATTTATTATTAGAGAAATGCAAATTAAAACCACATGAAACTACCACGTCAACTTGTTAGAATAGTTAAAATTAAGAACTTAAGAAGTTAAAATTAATGGAACTGATCATACCAAGTTTGTAAGAATGAAGAGCAACTGGAACGCTCCCACATTCTTGGTAGGAATGTAGAAATGCTACAACCGCTTTGGAAAACAGAGTTTCTTATAAAAATAATCATACACCTTTTCTTTATAATCCACTAATCCATTATTAAGTATTTTAGCCAAGAAAAATGAAAATATACATTTACATAAAGACTTGACAGGAATGTTAATAGTGACTTTTTAAAATTACCCCTGAATTAGAAACAACCCAAATGTCCACCAGCAAGTGCATGTATAAAGAAGTTTTGGGATATTTGAAAAGTGAGATAATAGCAATGAAAAGTATATGTAGCTGTTACATGTGATAACATGCTCGAAACTCAAAGATACAATTTTGAGTACAAAAAGAGAAAAGCCAACACATGAGAGTATATATCATATGGTTTCATTCATATGAATTTCTAGAATAAGAAAAATTTATCTATAGAGATAGTTATCAGATCCACAGTTGCCTGAAGGGATAACTTACTACAAAGGGCACAAAGGAAACTTTTGTAGTGATGAAAACAATTTTTATAATGATTAGGGTGGACATGGGTGTCTGCATTTATCAACACTCCTGGAACTGTAAACTTAAAATGTGTGCATTTATTGTATGTAAATTGTACCTCAATAAAGTTGATTAAAACTTCCATGGCAATTCCCATATCTGACTTCAATTACTGTAGACTGTCAGAATATTAGAGCTTTAAGGAACCATTCCAGCAGTGTATTAGAATTAGCTCTAGGTGTTCCGGCTAGAATATTAAATTCTGTGTCATGGGAGAGTACGTCTATGTGAATAATGCCTTTTCATCTAGTCCTATATTCTGCCCTCAATCTAAGGGGAATGCTCATGATTCGTTGTACACATGAGCCCAAATCTGCAATTCTTTTAGGCAGTTAGCTGTTACCTTCCAGAGAAGAGACTGTGTTTCCTTGCTTGTGTTTTGGAGAGATGTGATTCTAGTTATCAATTTGTGGAAATGAGTAGAGGTGTGATGGATCATAGAAAAGGCAAACAAAACCGTATAAGGCATTTGCTTTGGTGAGTTCTTTGGATGGTCTTCAGGAAAGAGGAGGCTACTGTCCTCCCCAAATCCCCAAAATGGGAAGGGTTTTCCTTCTGCTGGCCTAGGGGATTAGGAAAATTTGGGAGTTGTGTCTTCTTAAGCTTGTCCACCCAAATTTTCCTGTACTAGTTGTTAGGGTCACATCGCTCGTCTATTAGGGCTCCTTTGTACAAGAATCACATTGAGTCTGCATGTTAGTCTCTTTTTAAAGTCCCTCTCTTAAATAAATATGGGATCTGATATTCAACACAGACTGCCCTGTTGCAGCAAGAGAAGTGTTTTTCTTTCAATTCTTCTGTGGAGGCCTTTATGGCTTCCATAGCTCAGTCTTGGTTAATAGTTGGCTTACCAGGCCAATCATTCTTTTTTTAATGTTTCCAATGTGGCCAACAGAAATCTGCTTTATAATTACCAGTGCTGCCTAGTCTGTTCAATAGCCCAGTTACCTCAGACTTCACTCTCCACCTGTGTATCATTCCAACACACCATAGGTGACAGTATTTCTAATTGTGATGTTACAGCATGCTTGGTGCTATCATGGTCAGTCACCAGTAGCTGGTGAGTGATTTAGAGTTAGAATCTCATCCTAGACATTTATAATCTCTAGGGCTACTTTTGGTATTAATTTCATTGGCCTGGATTCTACCCATATATCTACCTCCCCACAGAATAGTAGAGTGTACAACAAAGACTTATGAACTGGTTGTTTATTTGGGAGGTGATTTCAAGGGATGGAAGTAACTGCACAGAATTTAATAAGGAAGAAGAAGAACAACAACAACAACAACAAAAACAATAAAAAAGATCATTATTGAGTTGGTTACCATCATGGAAACTTAAGAGTTCAGTCCTGCTAGGATCTTCTGAAGTCATATGAAATGCCTCACAAAATTGTGAATCCAAGGATTTACAGTGAAGAATATCCATCCATTGGCTCCCATTTCAGATTGATCGAGCATTATCCTAGAGCTAATTCTCCCACATTATATAGCTGTACATGAGTTTCAAAAGTTCCTACTGCAGGCCCACTCATGCATTAACATTGAAGTCATGCGGCAAGCAGCAAAGATGAGTGACATGTCGTAGAGGTGAAATGCTGTAAGTACAAAGTAGTCAGAGCCTACTTGAAAAAGTATGTTGTAGCTGTAGCTAGAATCAATGATAAGACCATAAATATATGCAATGGGGCACAAGAAATATTGATAGAGGATCATAGACTTGTTTGACTTCACACTCAAAGTCAAATTATCAGATTATCATACATAATATCTCCAATGAACCAAGACAAAAATTTGACCCCCAAAACTCTAGTATCTCCAAATCTCTTCTTTAGTTTGGGTGAATTTAAAACCATAGTATTTGTAATATCACTAAATGTGTGATATAGCTTTCCAAGGTTTTGCAGATAGAAATCTAGGATATTTTCCAAGAATCTTTCTTTAAGCTGCTGTGTGGAAAAAATATAAAACAACTTTAAAAATAACTGATAATTAGCACACAGTAAGGGTCATACAAATATACTGACACAAAACCCATGCTTTCTAAGGCTTTTATGGGAACATAATTCTTTCAAAACCTTTCACAGAGTTAATTTATAAGCATTATTCTCTTAGGTTTTTGAGACATGGCCTATGGACCTGAAGAATAATGTGGCAGAACTAATGTTTGTGTTTTGGCAAGAATTTATTTATTTATTTTTTAGAAATGCTGAAAGTGAATCACCCCTTTCAAGCTCAGGGGAATGTAATTAGTGAGTGCAGAGAAGATGGTGAAACCTCCCCCCAGCATGGGAATCTGATAATTTGGATATGGGGAAACAAGCTCTTACATAGCTGGAGAAGGCCAGAACTACACTAAAATGAGGGTCTTCAGACTCTCCAATTTTCTTCTGTCAGACTGTCTGAAGGCTTTAGCATCAGAAGACATTAAGTCCACCTTCACCTCTCAATCAACACATGAACTTAAGCATCCACTTGTTTTATTTAGCTCCAAGATCTTTATTTGTATTATGGGGATAATTAAGTCATCCTTTCCTGTCTCGTGAGGCTGTTGTAAGGGTTAAAGTATCTAACATTTATAAAATACTGTACAAATGTTTGCTGTTGTGGTTGTGGTGGTTACCAGATCAGCCTTAGATCAACGGTGGTTTTTATTTCTGGAACTTCTTGCCTTCACATTCAATGTTTTCCCCTCCCTCCATAATTTTCCTGTCCAGCTGACTTCCACTTATCAGGGTTACACACTCCCCTCCTACAACAGCCATTATTGCTTGCTCTCCTGTGCAGCTGTCTTTTATAAATGAAGCTGATTATAAAGACACAAATACATGATTATGGTTTTCCAATGTTAATCTCCCTCCTCCAAGAAGTATTTAGCCACAAAGAACTGAAGGTCAGAATTGAAAGGACCATATGAAGATCAGATAATACAGCCCCCACCCTTTTCTTTTATAAATGAGAAAATCTAAGCCCACAGTTGATGAGACTTGTCTAAGGACACAAAACAAGTTAGAAGAGCCATTTCTCAAACTGATTCTCCTGATTCACTCTCCAGTGGGATTGTACTTGAAATAAAGGGGCATTTGGGAAGCTGGTCTGGGTGACTGTTTCCATAGTTGCCTGTCTGCCTATTTACATGGTGTGTGAGATGGCATTAGAACTGGCACGTTGCATAAAAGGAAACCCTAAAACTCCCCCAAACCATAGCATTTTCACTAAATCTTTGAGGCAGGATTTCTTGACTTCAGCATCATTGACATTTTAGGCTAGGTGATTGTTGAGGGGGGTTGTCCTATGCATTGTAGGGTCTTTAGCAGGATCCCTGGCCTTTACCCACTAGGTGGCAATAGCACTTCCTCCTGTTTTGACAACCAAAATTTTCTCCAGACTTGGCCAGATTCCCTTGGGGAGTCCTGGATCTAGGTCAGTCTCCCAGTCAAGCTATCTAGATTAGAGGAAGTGGCAGCCAGAGTTGAGGGAAATCTAAAATGGGTGGCAGAAGAGGAAGACGATGATTATCAGCTATGGCTTCAGGACTAACTATAGCAGTGGAGCTGTGATTTGTCCTGCTCAGTATTTCCAGAAATTGTCACCAAACAGAATCTTGAAGAGACTCTGACTATATAAAGTGAACCTGCTGTGATAAACAGGTGACCCTCAATATGCCAAGGATAGACTACAGTGGATGAATTGATGCCATACCCAGATCCCCTTTACTGTTGTACCCATTGCTCACCTGCTATTATTGCCTGTTAACTGTTTACAATTGTCAGATCATTGCCTTTAGCCAGTGTAAGCCAGCTTGCCTGGTAGAGTACACTCCCACCCCATTTGCTTTGGGACAGACAATAACTATTGTTGGTCAAACTAAGTGACACAAGTACAAAAGTCAGCACTCCTACCCTCACTGTGTCCCCCACTGCCTTACCTCAGGATGAGATTCAGTGCCAGAACTTCTCTCTTGGATCAAAGTGAAGCAAGTCTCAACTGAGACCACACACAGTCTTGCATAGCTTTTTTCCCATTCTAACTTAGTTTCTTCACTCCTCTGGAGTGCACCCTCTAAAAAAATAATACATATGTCATAAAGGTTTCATACGTATATATACAAGTATATATGTACATATATACATTATATACACATATGTATACAATATATACATACACACACACACACCACTCTGATTTTTGTCTTTCTGTATAAGTTTGATAATCTGTGTAAGGATTTTGCCCATTTTACATTTATTTTCACATATTTTGAATATATTCAAATTTCCTCTTTTTAGTATCTGAAGCATGCATTTGTGATCACCTCTTTTCATTCCTTATATTAGCCATTTGTATACTTTTGTGAATGGCTAGGGTTATGTAAATTTTAGTAGTCATTCTAAAGAATAAATATTGGATTTTTCTCTTTGCTTTTCTCTTTGATTTCTATTTCATGCATTTCAGTTCTTACCTTCATTATTTCCTTTTTTTCAAATTTTTTTAGGAATTTTTTACTACTCCTTTTTAACTTTTTGAGTTGTATACTTAGCTCATTGATTTCAGACTTTCTTATTTTCTAAGATATGATTTTCTCAGGCTAGTGGGTATTTAAAAGTGATTTTTGAAACTTGGAATTTTAAGAAACTTTCCAGTTATATCTGTGTCATTTATATCTAACTTAAATCTGCTGTGATCAGATAATACATGCTGTATGACTTTGGTCCTTTGAATATATTGAGGTCTTTTTTGAAATGTGTTATGACCCCATGTATTGCCTAATTTTGATAAATGTTTTAGGTGCACTTTAGAATAATGTATATTCTACAGATGATCAGTGTATTAGGTCGAATTAGGTTCAGTGGTTTAAGTAAAATTTTCTATGGAGTTATTAAATCTTGTTTATCTTCACTGATATTCTGCCTTCTTGTTCTATCAATTATCCACAGTGATTGTGGATTTGTGTAATTCTCCTCTCTGTTCTTTGAATTTTGGCATTGTAAATGTTGAGACTATGTTCTGAAGTACATACAAATTTAAAATTGTTAAATATTCCCAGTGAATTTACTCTTTTACTTTTAAGAAATATGGATTTGTTAGTCTCTTATTGCCTTCAGTTCTACTTTGTAGACTATTTTTGTAGTTATGGCAGTTCTATCTTGATTAATATGTGAACATTATACAATTAAACACATTTAAAAGAGGTGTGGTGGAAAAGGGAAATGTTCCTTTTTTTACAGAAGAATGACAACTGCTAATGCAGAAATAGTAGTGGAAATTTTAAAAGTCACCATTTTTTTTTTAAAGATTTTATTTATTTATTTGACAGAAATCACAAGTAGGCGGAGAGGTAGGCAGAGAGAGAGAGGAGGAAGCAGGCTCCCCGCTGAGCAGAGAGCCCGATGCGGGGCTCGATCCCAGGACCCTGGGATCATGACCTGAGCCGAAGGCAGAGGCTTTAACCACTGAGCCACCCAGGCGCCCCTAAAAGTCACCATTTTACCAACAGCATGGTAGTGACTGAATAAAGGAAGAATTGTCAATGAATGCTAAAATCATTGGGTGAAATTTTGTTGGGGAATAAGACATTTATAGAGTTTCCAACTATTATTTCACATTAGTTATTAATTGTGAAGTGGGGAAATATACTTTCAGTGGAAAAATTGCAGAGGGCATCATCTTAGCCAAATAATCTTAGCATCGTTATTATTGGAATAAACTGATAAGTTGTGCCTGTTTATGGGATGTGAGATAGCACACAGCATCACCTGTGAGGTATTTCTTATAAATATTTTTAATGTAAATGTGGTCATGAGGAAGCCATTAGCCAAATCGAAATTCTGAAGCATTCTCTAAAATACTGAAGAACTATTTTAAGTAAAGGACACTAATGATACATGGCAGCTTACTGAAATTCTTGGTGGAATCCATGAGCTATAAATTTGCCTTCAACCACAGATTTTTCTATATCCCACATCTTTTAATCTGGAAAGTGTGGATTGGGGGGGAAATGTGGAAAAAGCCTACAAATATGGCTAAATGTCATTACTTTGATTAGTGTAAATGAAGGGTATGTTGTGCTTTTCTTTCAAATTGTAGGGAGGTCTGGCCTTAATTTTCTTTTGGTGGGGGCACCTGGGTGGCTCAGTGGGTTAAAGCCTCTGCTTTCGGCTCAGGTCATGATCTCAGGGCCTGGGATCGAGCCCTGCATCTGGCTCTCTGTTCAGTGGGGAGCCTGCTTCCCTTCCTCTCTCTCTGCCTGCCTCTCTGCCTACCTGTGATCTCTGTCTGTCAAATAAATAAATAAAATCTTTAAAAAATATTTTTCTTTTGGTGAAGTATAGTTCACACACAATGTTTCAGGTGTACAACATAGTGATTTGACAAGTCTATACATTATGCTATGCTCATCGCAAGCATAGCTACCATCTATTACTATACAACACTATCACAATACCATTGATTATATTCCCTATGCTGTGCCTATCATCTCCATGACTTATTCATTCTAAAACTTCAAGCCTGTATCTCCCTCTCTCCTTCATTCTTTTTGCCCATCCCTCCACCCCGGGCAACCATCAATTTGTTCTCTGTATTTATGAATCTTTTTCTGCTTTTTTGTTTATTTGTTCATTTGTTTTATTTTTTTAGATTCCACATATAAGTGAAATAATATGGTGTTTGTCTTTCTCTGTCTGACTCCTTTCACTCTGCATAATACCCTATATAGGTCTATGCATTTTGTGGCAAATGGCAAGATCTTATTATTTTTTATGGCTGAGTAATATTCCATTATAGATCGATCAACTGATCGATCGATCAATCAATCACATCTTTATCTATTCATCTATCAGTGGACACTTGGGGGTGCTTCCATATTTTGGCTATTATAAACAATGCTACAATAAACAGAGGGATGCATATATCTTTTTGAATTAGTGTTTTCATATTCCTTGGGTAAATACATAGTGGTGGAATTACTAGATCATTTGGTATTTCTATTTTTAATTGTTTGAGGAACCTCCATGCTATGTTCCACAGTGGTTGCACCAATTTACATCCCCACCAACAGTATATGAGGGTTCCTTTTCCTTTACATCCTCCCCAATATTTGTTATTTCTTATCTTTTTGATTCTAGCCATTCTGACAGGTAATATCTCATTGTGGTTTTGATTTACACTTCCCTTATAATTATTGATGTTGAGGATCTTGAGGTTTGACATTTAAAAAAAAATAAAAATTGATGGTAAAAACGGAAATAGATTTTAGAAACTGCAAACATCCCAAATACCTGCTAACAATAGAATGGATAAATAAATTGTGGTATATCATTTAATGATACAATATATAGTAGTAAAAATAAATTATAGGCACAAGCATCAACATGGACAAATCATTAAAAAAAAAGAAAAACTGTCACAAAACAGTATATACACTATGAGTCTACTAACATAAAATTCAAAAACAAATAAGCTGTATGCTGTATGTTAACATGATGAAACTAAAAAAAGAAAAGCAGAGCAATGCTGAGCAGAAGGAATGTAATGCACTTACTCAGCGATATATAGAAAATATCTCAGGTACAGGTAGCAATTCTATTTCTTATAACTGGGTGGTGAGTTATATGGATCTTCTTATTTTAAACTATTTGTCCATTTAAACACATTTTAATGGAGCCATATAAAAAGAAAATGTGGCTCATGAGGTTCTACCATCAAGGGCTTTTTTATTTTTATTTTTTAATAAGACAATACTATGTGCTTCATTTTTCCTATAATGACCGTTATTTAGATGGAAACTGGCTGCAACAGACAATAGGAGAAAGGAAGCAGGATTAAGGAGTCAGTGTTCTTCCCCTTCCACTCTTTGTGGCTGTATCTACCATGAGTGAATATCCTTTGGAAATGGCTATTTCTCCTACTCATGGATGTCAGTCATTTCTTCCCTGCCTTACCAAATCCAGCACTGATTTGTTTAAGCCAGGTTTCCATACTTTGTGTGTGACTCCGAGGGAGAAATGGCACTTGATTCACATCACAACCGTCCTTGGGTTTTACTTTAAAATGTCACTAAAGCTCCTTTTACTTTTTATTGATTAATTTTTTCCCTACTTAAATTATTTACCATAGAAAAGATTAGTTAATCTCGGCACTTCTCTAAATTCTGCATGAAGGAAATATTACAGAAAATTTCTTTTTCAGTAATCTGTATTTAGATCAGAAAATTAAAAACAAAGTAGTATTAATAAAGTGAGTCATTTCTTATTAATGCATGCAGGTTTTTATATGCAATTTAGAAGATCCAAGGAGAGATTAACTTTTGGAATTTGTTTGAATCTTTAGTTCAAGGTGTTATCTGTCATTAAGGGAAGTTTATCTCTGTTATTTAAGAATGGATTTCAGGTGCTTTCAAATTTCTTTCATGAACAGAGGAAATGGAAGTATAATTAACTCTAAGGTAGTTTAAATGCTACCTGATTCTACCAGATCTAAATTTAAGAGAACTGTAGGAAGAGGTGTATTGACTCTTTAGAACCCACGACCTACCCTGAACAGCAATTCCTAGCTCCAGAACTGGCACTGCAATTTCTAGGAAAGGGTTCTCTGACATGTATTGTTCCTGTACTCTGATAGGAATTCTTAGAGATGGTTCCACCATGCCTCCAATGGTAAGGCTTTCAGTTTAACCGAGAATAGCTTACCTTGCACTTTTTAATTTTTTTTTAGAATTTTTTTTAAAGATTTATTTATTTATTTATTTGACAGTAGGCAGAGAGGCAGGCAGAGAGAGAGGAGGAAGCAGGCTCCCCACTGAGCAGAGAGTCCAATGCGGGGCTTGATCCCAGGACCCTGGGATCATGACCTGAGCTGAAGGCAGAGGCTTTACCCCACTGAGCCACCCAGGTGCCCCTTATTTTGCATTTTTTTTTTTAAGATTTTATTTATTTATTTGACAGACGGAGATCACAAGTAGGCAGAGAGGCAGGCAGAGAGAGAGAGAAGAGGAAGCAGGCTCCCTGCGGAGCAGACAGCTGGATGTGGGGCTCGATCCCAGGACCTTGGGATCATGACCTGAGCTGAAGGCAGAGGCTTTATTTAACCCACTGAGCCACCCAGGTCGCCCTTATCTTGCACGTTTAAAAGCATATCAAATGAGAAGGAATAATCATTAAGCCTTTTATTTTTGTGGAGTCTTTGGAGATTTGTGAGGAAAGGCAACATGCCGTTCTTTGTAAATGTCAGATCTCTTTACAGAAATGCGAAGGAGGCACTGCGGGCTGTCATCTGTTCTTCATGCTGCCTACTGACCCTCATTGGGAGCTACCAATTCCCCAAGATTCTGTGGCCGCTAGAATAAATAGCTTTCTCAGGCACAAGGCAAAATGTTAGACAACATACAACAGAACAGAACCACTTTAATTATACTATTGCAATGTGTTTCGTACAGAAGTAGAGATCTGAAGGGTTAGACATTGAAGGACAGTTCCAGCTGGCAGGCTGTGGAGGAGAATGTTTCAAAACGACTGTAGCACACGCCATAAAAAGCATGGGCAAAAAAAGTAGGTAGGTTTCAGTCACATGAAAGGGGGAAAAGGATGATGCTGTTTCTGGAATGCAAAATGTATGTGAATCTTAAAAATAAAAGTCCATTTGTGTTGTGTCCAGGTGCGTTTGAGTCACTTAGAGGATGGGTCTGAAAATGGAATGAGATTGCAGATGTGGCTGTATTTCCATCAGCCCCTGCCTCGTCTTTGGAGTTGTCCAATGGGCTAGAGTCTCGTGCAAAAAGCCACCCACTATGTTTTCCCACAGCCACTAATAAGGACAGGCTATTTCACGAACACAAGGTCCTGCTTTGCACAGAAATATAGATGGTCCCCTAGGTCGTAGGTCAAACATTCATTTATGGCATAGTGAGCAAAGCAGTTTTAGACTCCCAGGGCCCACTAGTAGCTAGGAGGCTTCCTGGGTATATTGTTGTTGGGCAAGTTATTTAGGTTCAGTGAGCTCCCGTTTTACCATCTCTAATTATTACACTCATCCAAAATTTTAACTTGTGGAGCCAGATTGTAATCAGAAACACACAATTTGCATTATGCCAACTGTGTAGGTCATGGTGGCTTTTTATTAGTCATATTTTTTTGTTTTATACTTGCTAATTGAATTATTACATTTTAAAACCTTAAATGTCATATTAACCTACAGCCTTCTCCTTGATTTATAAGCTCTCCTTGATTTGATCAACTTATTATCAACATTTTCTTCAGCTCTAACAACCCCAAAGCAACTATTCTTGCTTAGCCCTTCTTTTTGTACTCTAAGCCTAGTGTTTATTCTATGTTTTTTCATGAACTCTTTCCAGTTTTGCCTTTGCATTCTTAAATCTGTAAGGCCTCAAATCATAGAAGTAGTTCAAATTAACCTCCAGTCCTATGTATAAAATTCTTCAATATTTTCTCTTCTGATTGGTTCTCTGGACTCCGCATGAACATGAAACTCCTAGCCCTTTCCACTCACATAGATCTGATTGATACAATCTTCATATTCTACTGAACCGAGGGAGATGGTATGATGTGAAATCATTGCTTTTCTGGGAATCGGGAGATATTGATCTGTCCTTTTTAAATGTATGACTTTGAAAAAGGTACTGAACATCAATGTCTAAGCCTCTACTGAAAGTTTTCTTTATTTTATTTTTTATTAATATTTTTCAAACTCTGTGTTGGGGACTTTTAGTGATTTTCAGAATGTGGACCCTGAACTAACAGGACCAACATCATCTGGAAGGTAGGTAGAGACCCTGGTAGTCTGCCCCCCACAGATATTGAAACAGAAATTTGGGGATGTGGTCCAGCCATCTGTGTTTTGGAAAGTCTTCCAGGTGATTTTAATGCATAGTGATGTTTGAAAACCACTGTTTTTGTTTATAAAATGAATTTAGAGGATTGAGACCTCCATTCAAAAAAACCTAATACTATAGAATAGTAAAAAGATTGCATTAAACTTTCCATTATGAAATTAAGAAATATGGTCCAAATAATTATTGGATGAAAAAAAGATATACAATACAGAAAACTTAAAATTCATTTTAAAATGGAAAAAAATTTGTAGAATTATGTGTTTTCAAAAATTATGTAAATTATCCTAAACAAACTTAATATATAAAAGATGGGTTATGGAAAAATATTTGGTCCCCATTTCACAGATTGAGTCCTATAAAAATAATTCTTACAAATGGGTAACATTTTCATAGAAAAATGAGCAAAGGATATGAAAAATCTCAAAAAGGAAAATTCCAAGTGACCACAAACATATATCAAAAAGTTAATCTCTGTAACAGGAAGGTGATGTAAGTCAAAGTGATACTGAGATATCACATTATATTCACCACTTACAAAGAAAGAGTGACAGTATCTATTGTTCATAGCAATATCATAGAGTTATTATGTGTATTCTCATACATTACTGCTAAAATATCATTATAACAATTTTAGAATGTCAGCAAATCCATTAAAAATGAAAATACATATACAAATCAAACCAGCAATATTTCCCCAGTGAATCTGTTCCTTACGTGTAAAAGACTGAGCTCAGAAAGATTGTTGAATGGGTGTTTATTGTATGAAAAGCTGTTTATTGCAGGATTATTGTACTAACAACAACAAGAAGAAAAAAAACTGAGAAGGCATATGTCTATCAATAGGGAAATGACGGAATAAAATGAGGTTTGTCTTTGTAACATGGAATTTTATGCAGTTACACCTATACTAGTTGACTTCAAGGGACTGAGGGATTTTTGTGTTGTTACTTGGGGGAAAAAAAAAAAAAAAACAGCAACTGCTAAGGTTTCTTGAATCTTTTTATACTTCTACTAAATCCTTTAGTCTTTTCAATCTCTTTGCCAAGTAAGTGTTTCTATTATTTCTTTTTAAACATGACAAAGTATTCCTGGCTGCATGTTCTTCTCATTTAGTGCCCTGAATATGTCTTGCCAGCCCTTTCTGGCTTGCCAAGCTTCTGTGGATAAGTCTGACGTTATTCTGATGGACCTTCCTCTGTACATAAGAAATCTCTTCCCCATAGCTGCTCTCAAGAGCTCCTCTCTAAAATTATGATTCATCAGTCTCACAATCAAGTGCCTCGAGGTCTTTCTAGATTCTTGATCTTCGGGGTGATCTTTCTGCCTCTAGGACATGAACGCTGGTTCCATTCCCCAGATTGGGAAAATTTTCATGGAGAATTTGTTCAACTATATCTTCTAGTCTTCTTTCTTTTCCCTCTGTGTCAGTGATCCCAATACTTCTGACGTTGAAATGTTTCTTGGCATCATTTATTTCCCTCATTCTGTTTTCATGGCTTCTAAGCTGTTTGTTCCAGGCCTCCTCCTGATCCTTTTTCTCTATCAGTTTGTCCTCTAGATCGCTAATTCTATCTGGGGGTGGGGGGGTGAGGGGTGAGGTGAGCATGGTGGTGGGTATTATGGAGGGCATGTATTGCATAGAACACTGGGAGTGGTGCATAAACAATGAATTTTGGAACACTGAAAAAAATAAAATAAAATTCAAAAAAAAGAAATAGATGAACACTTTTGTTCTGGTAAAATAATTTCATAAAGCAGAATAAATCATAAAAGTGTAAAGAAAATAAAAATTAAAAATTAAAAAAACATAAACTTGACAAAGATGAGGTACACAGAATTTAGTTCAATGTCACCCAGGTAACTAACACGGAATCCTAACATGGTCTCCGTCTGGCTCCAGAATTTTTATTCTTTTTTTAAAAATTTTTATTATTATGGACATTGAGGAGGGTATGTGCTATGGTGAGTGCTGTGAAGTGTGTAAACCTGGCGATTCACAGACCTGTACCCCTGGGGATAAAAATATATTATATGTTTATAAAAAAAATAAATATTAAAAAAATTTTTATTTAAATTCCAGTTAGTTAACACACAATGTAATATTTGTTTCAGGTGTACAATACAGTGATTCAACACTTCCATATATCACCTGGTGCTCATCACAGCAGGAGCCCTCCTTAATCTTCATCAGCTGTTTAACACATCCTCCCACCCTCCTACCTCTGGTAACCATCAGTTTGTTCTCTATAGTTAAAAGGCTGTTTCTTGGCTGGTCTCAAATTTCTCTCTCTCTCTTTTCCCCTTTGTTTTGTTTCTTAAATTCCACATACAAGTGAAATCATATGATTTTTTTCCCCGACTGACTTATTTTGCTTAGAATAATACTCTCCAGTTCTATGTTGTTGCAGATGGCAAGATATCATTCTTTTTTATGGCTGAATACTATTCCAGCACTCACACATACACATAAACACACCCCTCATCTTCTTTATCCATTCATCAGTTGATGGACACAAGCTCTTGCCATCGTTTGGCTATTGCTGATAATCCTGCTATATTCATTGAGGTACACTTATCTCTTTGAATTAGTATTTTTGTATCGTTTGGGTAAATACATAGTAGTGCAATTGCTGGATACTATGGTAGTTCTATTTTTAACTTTTTGAGAAACCTCTATACTATTTTCCAGAATAACTTCACCAGTTTGCCTTCCCACCAACAGTGCGTGAGGAGATTTCCCCTTTCTCTGCATCCTCACCAACAGCCATTGTTTCTTGTGTTGTTGATGTAAGTCATTCTGACAGGTGTGAGATGATAGCTCATTGTAGATTTTATTTGCATTTCCCCAATGATCAGTGATGTTGAGCATAGTTTCGTGTGTCTGTTGACCATCTATCTGTATGACTTCTTTGGAAAAATGTCTATTCATGTCTTCTTCTCTGTTTTATTTATTTATTTATTAAGATTTTATTTATTTATCCGACAGACAGAGATCACAAGTAGGCAGGGAGGCAGGAAGAGACGGAGGAGGAAGCAGGCTCTCCACAGAGCAGAGAGCCCGATGCGGGGCTCGATCCCAGGACCCTGGGATCATGACCTGAGCTGAAGGCAGAGGCTTTAACCCACTGAACCACCCAGGTGCCCCTTCTTCTCTGTTTTAATTGAATTATTCATTTTTGGGTGTTTTGCTTTAGAAGTTCTTTATAGATCTTGGATACTAACCCTTTATCAGATATGTCATTTGTAGAGTATCTTCTCCCACTCTGTAGGTTGCCTTTTAATTTTGTTGATTGTTTCCTTCACTATGCAGAAGATTTATATTTTGATGAAGTTCCAATAGTTCATTTTTGCTTTTGTTTCCCTAGTCTCAGGAGACTTAACAGCTGAGTCTGCTGCCTGTCTAAGCTAGACATAGATAAGTATATACTAGCAACCTATTTTTTGTAAAATTACACATAATTTTACAAGTATATATGTAATTGTGTGTATGTATACATATATGTGTATATATACATGTATATGTGTGTGTGTGTGTGTGTGTGTGTATTTTAGAGGCCAAAATTATGCACAACTTGGAAGGCTTGGCTTTGAAGAATGGAGAGAGATTGTGGTTAGGAAAGATAAGAGAATGTTGAGGAGAGGTGACTCAAAAAACAAAACAAAACAAAACAAACAAGGACTGCATTTAAACAGCATATATAGGGGCATCTGGGTGGCTCAGTGGGTTAAAGCCTCTGCCTTCGGCTCAGGTCATGATCTCAAGGTCCTGGGATCGAGCCCCACATTGGGTTCTCTGCTCGGCAGGGAGCCTGCTTCCCTCTCTCTCTCTACCTGCCTCTCTGCCTACTTGTGATCTCTGTCTGTCAAATAAATAAAATCTTAAAAAACAAAAAACAAATAAACAGCATATATATATATATATGTATAAAGCAGCTAGTTCATATAAAATTATATATTTGAGTGTGAAGTATCAGTATGTGTATATATATGTATGTATTAACAGAGAAATGCATGAAGCAATATTTCCTAAAATAGTCATTTAGTTGTTATTGTTTTATTTTCCCCTTTATATTTTTATGTATTCAAAACTTAAAGAATCTTTTTTTAAATAACAGCTTTATTTTTTAATAACCAGGGTAACAATACCATTCTTTAAGTGTGGGCTGTGAATAGTGAATTTCTTTTAATGCATACAGTATGGAAAGAGAGAAAAAAACAATACCTGTATGGTGGAGAAACTTGACAGTCTCTAGTGATCAAACCTGGTAATCAAGGGTAATAGCAACATTGATGAGTCCTATTGATATTATGTACCCTGTATATGATGTGGTGAGATTGGCACTTTACCTCTGTGGTCTGTCTTCCTCAAAACATATCGCTCCAGTTTAATCAGGAAAAAGAAATAGGAAATAGCTCCCAGTTGAGAGACATTATACAGAACACCTTATCAATATGCCTCAAAAAAATCAAGATTATCAAAACCAAAGAAAGCCTAAGAAGTTGTTATAGCCAAGAGGATTCTGAAATGAGATGACTACTAAATTTAATGCAGTATCCAGATGGGATCTCAGAAGAGAAAAAAAAATTAGGAAAAAGACTGAGAGAATCTGAATGAAGTATAGACTTTAGTTCATAATAATGTATCAATATGCATTCACTACCTGTGACAAATGTATTATAATAATGTAGGATGTTAATAATAAGGAACTGGGTGTAGGGTATAGAGAAACCTTCTGTACTATCTTTGCAAAAATTCTGTAAATTTATAACTATTATAAATGAAAAATTTCATCCAAGAAGAAGATAAAATCACACTGGTTAAAAAACAAAACAAACAATATATGGCGGGCATTCTTTTAGATGCTATAGTTACTACAGGATACAATACAAACAGACCAATTCCTGCTAGGATCTTAAATATTAACATAATAGATGATCAATGGCTCTGTCCTTTATCCCAACAGAAAAAGAAACTTATTTTAGCTATAGGCTCCCAAGCTTTGCTACATCCACATTTTTAAAAAAGATTTTTTTATATGGCAGGGGGAGAGAATGAGAAAGCACATGGGGTAAGGGGCAGGGGGAGAGAATCTTTAAACAGACTCCCTGCTGAGTGGGGAGCCCAAAGCAGGGCTCCCTCTCACTGACCCCTGAGATATGACCTAAGCTAAAACCAAGAGTCAGAGGCTTACCTGACAGAACCACCTAGGACCCCACCCACATTTTTGTTGAGCATTTTAGAACTTGGTTTTGAAAACCAATAAAATTATTTTTTTTCTGTCATAGTCAATGCTTATTTATATTTACTAAACTAATTTATTGACTTATCTACTCATTGTTGCTTTTCATTTCTGATTCTTTGTCCAAAGCTCCTTTACCCTTTTGCTGAAATAAACTTCTCAGTGATAGTTTATTCTTTAAAAATGTTTTTATCTTTTACTCATGATTTTATGATAGTTTTTGTGGATTTAGAATTCTAGATGGACAGTTATTTCCTTCAGAAGTTTGAAGCTATTATTTCGTCAATCTCTGGATTCTAAAAAAATTTTTTTTGCATACTTTAAGAAGTTCTTTTTGGCTTTGATATTCCTCAGAGATCAAGAAAAAGAGAGTCATGAGACAAACATAGTGAAATCAGCAGGTGCCTGATCTTTCAGGGCATTATGGGTCAAACTTTGGATTTGGACAACTGCCTTAAAGGTTTTTAAGAGATTTTTAGCAAGATGTCATGTTCTAGATTTAATTTTTAAATGAACACATGTAATACTTTGTCGGGAATTCATTAAAGAATGGCATGCTTCTGACTTTTCCCTTAACACTTTGAATATAAGACATGCCAAAATAATTTTTCTAGATCAAATTAAATCTTGGCTGTAAAATCACTTTCCAAAGTTGGTAAGGAGTATAATGTTGGTTATCTTCTCTTCCCTGAGGTTATATGTGGGTCCTGGAGTTCTGTGCCTGCATAAACAGCTCTAGGTTGTACATGGAAGCTGAAGAACATGCTTGTCTTCTCCCATCCTTCCCTTGCTGCCTCACTAAAAGCAGGATCATGTTAACCTGGACTCCTCCAACTGTCTGCACAGGTAATTAAAAATTGTGTTGACCCATGGGAAGTTCCGTTACTTCTTTGCCAATCTTCTCGTAAGTGGTTCTCTAACCAGTATCAAAGCTAGGACTAATTTTCAGAAGCATGTGTGAAACTCTTAGACTATCCAGCTAAGTTTTGGGCCTTTTTTTTTTTTTTTTTTTTCTAGTTGAACTAGACCTTAGAAAACAAAGGAGTGTTTCAGGTATGCCTTCAAGTTATCCCTTCTCAACTTTTCCTTTTGAACCTGAAATATTAAGAAGTACTTAATTCCTTTTCAGATACTAGGGCGAATGAAAAAGGAGCACATATCTTAGGTATTAAGGCCAAACTATTTTGTTGGAAAGAGTTGGGGAAAGCACTTTTTGAAAACTACATAGGAAGGTTTTCAATGTATATCGAGGCTATGGTTTTTGCAAATGTTGCAAATATTGCAAATTCCCCAGCCTGTAGTTTGTCTTTTCATTTACCTAATGGTGTCTTTCAAAGAGCAGACATTTTAAATTTTTATGAAGTCCAGTTTATCATTTTTATTCTTTTATGATTTACCATTTTTCTGTCATCTATAAGAAATCTTTGTTCTCCCAAGGCTATGAAGGTTCTTAGTTACATTTTCTTCCACAAATTTTATAGCTTTAGCATATAGGACTCTGATTCATTTCAAGTTACTTTTTGTGTAAGGTAGAAGGTAAATATCATGGTTTATTTTTTTCCAAATGGTAAGCAATTCTTTCAATAGTATTTGTGGGAAAAACTATCCAACTATCCTTTACTCATTGAATTGTGGTGGTACCTTTATCAAAAAACAATTGGTTATAGAGGAGTAGGTTCATGTTGAGACTATCTCTCTTTGACATTGATCTGTATATCTATTTATATGCTGATGCTACACTTTCTTAGTAACCATGGTTTTATGGTAAGTCTTGAAAACAGGTAATATAAATCCTTAAAATTCTTTGTTCTCTTCAATAATTATTTTGGCTCTTCTAGGTCTATATGTTTCCAAACAGATACTAGAAACATTTTGTTAATTTCTGCCAAAAAAACAAATGCTTTCTGGAAATTGATAGGAATTATAATAGATGTAGATATTAATTTGAAAGAAATTGACAGCTTAACAATATTTAGTCTTCTAAACCAAGGACATGATTTATCTCTCCATTTATTGGGATCCTTAATTTCTGTAGCTTTCATTGTACAGGGCTCATATATATTTTACTAAATTTATCCCAATGTATTTCATGTTTTGGGATATGATCATAAGTGGTCATTTTAAATTTAATTCTCTGATTATTCGTGGCTAGTATGTAGAAAACAGCTGATTTCTGTGAAATGACTTTGTCTTCTGCATTTTTGCCTAACTTAATAGTATTAATAGCTCTTTTTCAAAAATCCTTATTGTTTTCTACGTACACGATTATGTTGTCTGTAAATAAAGACAGTTGTACTTCTTTCTGCCCCAGCTTTATGACTTGGATTTTCTTATTTGATTTTACTGATAAGGAGCTTCCAGTTTGATATTGAATAGAAGTGGTGACATTGAGCACCAAAATAAGTTAATGATTGTGAAAGGGTTATTATATAAAAATATTAATATTATTTATTATTCCCTGTGTATGCCAACAGATATGGTAGCAGTTAATAAATACAGAGGGATCCTCAGGGTACAGCACATATGTATGTGTTCCTGAAGAGCACATAATTCAGTTATGATTTTTTAAAAGTTCTAATTTGGCCTGAGCCACTCCTTAGTTTCACAGTTTTGAGTGACTCATTAATATTTCCAAAGATGCAGTTAAATGGAGAAAACCGTATTGGCTTTATAACATGTTCTAGCTGGGAATCTTTCAGATGCAAGTTACAAAAAATCCAGCTCAGCTAGTTCAAGTTAAAAACATAATAAATGGAGTTTACTTACTTGTGGGAAAAAAAATATTGTGGTACATCTGGCTTCTAGCCACTCCTCAGTTTTGCTCAGCAGATTCTCTCCATGTGGCAGCCACCAGGACTCACAGGGATTCCAGACTAACATAATCCTTCAAGAAAGAGAGAGTTCCTCTTTCCTGATAATTCTAGTAAAAGTCCCAAGAAGTGATGCCATGTAGTGATTGACCGTGTCTAGCAGTAGATGCCATGTAGTGATTCACCATGTCTGTTGTCTGAACATCCTTGGAACCAGAGGGCAAATTGAGTTGCACTCCAACTATTGGGCTAAGGGACAGAGGGAGTGATTCACCAAGACAAGATGCAGTTGTTATCAAAAGAAAGGAGATGGGGTTCTGGGAAAGCAAGTAAATAAAATCAACAGAAATACATCACTACTAAATGAGTTTATTCTATTGAAGCAAAGTGTCACCAACTGTCACCACAACATGTCTCTGACTCTTGGAATCTGTAAAAGGATTTATAGTACTTATTTAGAATTCCTCTGCTTCTGTCCTGTGTTCCATGAAATATGGTATAACACATATTCATCACAAGGATTACATTTAACTTTTTGAAGAACCTTAAGGCTCCAAAATTTCATATCTTTATCTTTCACATCTGCGTCACATTCTGATGACCTCTGAAGATTTGACATTCTTAATTCCCCTCTGCCTCTACAGAACACCTTTTCCATCTCTCAGTAACCCAATCTACATTGGTTTGTCACAATAAACAGTAATGGTGCTACAGGGGTAACAAACGGTGCTGATGATTATATATTGTGACATAAGTCTTAATCAGTGACTCCAAGCAGAAAAGACTTTTCCTCCAAAATAGGTATAAAACATACATTTCATCACCACAGATCACACACACCAAAACATACCTTGTATGGCAAAAGAGGACATAGATACAATTTTTATTCAATGTTCATAGGAAAAGTCTGCATTTCCTTCACATTTTTCTTTTGAAGAGCATATTGAAGTGGGGGCAAAGCCTTCTGTAAAATAATTCAATAAATATTTAGTCATCACATGTAACTTTTCAAAAAAGATTTTATTTATTTATTTGACAGAGAGAGTGTGAGCATGAGCACAAGCAGCGGGAGGGGCAGGCAGAGGCAGAGCGAGAAGCAGGCTCCACGCGGAACAAGGAGCCAGACAAGGGGTTCCATCCCAGGACTCTGAGATCATGACCAGAGCTGAAGTCAGAGGTTTACCCAACGGAGCCACCCAGGCACCCCTCAAATGTTACTTTTTACATATTGAAGAGATAAGTGGGTAACTGGAGCTCAGAATTAAGGAATGGACGGCTACATGCTGTCACACTAGGGAGTGTTCCTGCTGGACCATGCTGGTCCCTCAGCTATACTGTTTAAGGGTCATTCCCAGTTTCTATTAAGAATGCAGAGAATGGAAATAACTTCAGAAAGCATTGTACACTTCTGTTCTTCATGTATGTGAGGAATTGTATAGTTCTCATTTCAGATGATGGGTTCAGGCATTTTCAGCATATCTCTTGTTGTCACCCCAAATCTCTGAGTTTTAAAAAAAAGGCACTCTTATTGTTCTTGTATATAAATATCTGGACCACATTTGATATTCAGAGGGGAGATTCTAGTGTTCTGAGTAGGCAACACCAGAAAAGCAGCATTATTTTCAGCATTCCTTCATGTATTATTTCTTCTGTGTTACTTCTGAATGATTCTCTATTTCTCTATAACAGTAATGGGGGTACAGTAGAGTATACAGTAGAGTATACCCTAGTCCTTTGTCCTCTCAGGATGTTTTTCACATAGTCAAATTTCCTTCCTTCTCAAATAAGGCATGTGAAGTAGAATGAAAAAATAAGTAAGGGAAAATAAAGGTGACATGACAGCTTATGCTCAGAAATGGTGGGTCAGTGCAAATCTGGGTAGTTGAACTGGGTAGCTAGGTAGATGAACTCGTTACTAAGAGTTGTTTATATGAGCCATCAATTTTAACCTTTTGGAAATGCTTTGACTTTGAAACCGAAACGAGACAGGTTGTTATCTCAGTTGCTTACCAAACATCCCTACTTCCATGTTAGAGTTTAAAGAAGAGAAGGGAAGCAAACTTTTCTCCAATTGCCACTACCTAAATGTGACCCTGACTGGGAAACAGTTTGAAGAAGAGTTGGTTGATTTTCATTAGAAGTACCATGAGCATTTTTCCTAGGGCCCCACAATTTCACGATCTCTTTTAAAATTATCTGGTCTGTTAGGGTACCCCATGCTTTCTTCCTTCTCTTGTTTCTTCCTTCTATGCTTCCTTCTCTTGTTCCCAAGGCTTGACTTTCTCATCAACGTGAACAAGAGCTTCAGGGACTTAAGTGCTCTCACTGTGAGGATGCACTGAGTCATAGCTGGTGAAATAATCTTCCTTCCTCTAGATGGCTTTAGGTAATTTATGGAACAATTTTTTTTCTTTTACCCCTTATTTTTAAATTTACTTAATTTTTATCCAGTCGTTTCTGTAAGAAATATATTTCTATAATGTAATTTAAAATTACATTTTTAATAGAGTATTAAAAAAGTCTAAAGTCACTTGATAATTTTGAGTCTAAGTTTTCCTAGTATGTAAAATTAAGATATAAAAGTATCTGACTTAGTAAGAAGTTGGTATAGTAAGTGCATTGTAAACCATTTGCTTGGAACTGAGGATGTCTTTTCTTTATGTCGTAGTGGTTAAGTGCTTATGTTCTAAAACCAGTGTAGAAAATTGTATAACCTTTGATTTATTTTAAATTTAACTATGGGACTAAACTTTATATGTAAAAATTTTTTCTGAGGAAAAAAATTCCCTGGGTTCTATTTTAAGATGGCGGGAACCCTGCTCATCCACAGTGCAATGGAAATGACTCACTTCTTTTTCCTTAAGCATGTATTTGGTGGGTGGTAGGATCACAGGAGTCCACCAAGAAGAAATTATGAGTTGTATTTAGGATCACAATAAATGCACAGACAGAATGGAAATTGACAACTTTCTCTGGGAAACTCTGCCAGGTGCTTCCCAAACACAGATTCATTTGAATCTGGCTCTTGTTTATACATTCCTCACTGGTGGGTGGGTGGGTCAAAGAACTGTGTGCCTAGTCTGCTGGTAGTGTTTATAACCATATTTAATTGTTTATGTATCTCTCCTAGTATATTGAACATTTTAGATCAAGGCTATATTCCGTTCACAATGGTATCCACAATTCCTATAGAATCTGGCACAGAGAAATGCAAAGTAAGACTTAGAGAGTCAATGAACCAGAAATGGAGAGGAACATATGAGGAGGAGGATGAGCTTGACAGTTGAAGAATTTCAATGATAAAGCTCATGAAGCTCAGGAACTGCAAAGCATGGGGGCTCGTGGGGAATTTATTTGTCCTTAACTATTTGCCTGTTTGTCCCCTCTCCCTTCCATGAGCACTCTTGCTCATCTTTAGAACATGTAAGTTTCCTTCCCACCAGAATACATTGACATAGTTACTATTCAGGATTTTATGCTTGAAGCTATCACAGACATTTTGAGAGAGCTTTCTTGTATGTATTTAATCTTTAGGGTTTCTATTTAGATTTTGAAGGGCAGAACTATCCTATATATCCACGACGAATCTCTCCATACACTAAAAGCTAATAGAAGATTCATCTGCACTTCAGTGGGAAACTCTAGACCAGTCTTTCTGAGCACTTCTTGCACCAGCTAGACTAGGGCTGGTGGTTCAAAAATGAAATAAAGTAGAATCTGGGGGAGCCCGGGTGGCTCAGTTGGTTAAGCGACTGCCTTTGGCTCAGGTCATGATCCTGGAGTCCTGGGATCGAGTTCCGCACTGGGATCCCAGCTCCATGGGGAGTCTGCTCCTCCTTCTGACCTTCTCCCCTCACATGCTCTCTCTCACTCTCTCTCAAATGAATAAGTAAAATCTTAAAAAAAAAAAATTTTTTTTTAGGTAGAATCTGGAGGGAGATGAGAACTAAGGTTAAGACCCAGATGCAAATAGAACAGCATTCCCTAGTTCGTGTGTGTATGTGTGTGTGTGTGTGTGTATGCGTGCAAGGACTGTGGAAGATGAAAAGAATGATCACATTGTTAGAAAATACCCCAAGTAGAGCCAAAAGATAAGGAAGGAAAATAGCATGGCAAATATAAGTAGAGCAGACTATTACTACTGGAATATAATTTTGGAGGAAAGAACTCACGAGAAAAGAAACCATAGTGATAGGCACAGATCAGCTCATGGAGTGTCTTCTATGTCACAATGAATAGCTTGAATATTATATTGCAGATGTTTTAATGAGGGGATAAATCGATTATTTGGGTGGCAGTGTTAGACATGTACCTGAAGGGAAAAGGAATAGCAGTCAGGAGGGGTGTTCAGTACTTAGAGTAGTGATAGCAAAGATGGAGATGGTAAGAGGGTCACCTCTTGGTTTCCCTCAGGACTTGATCTCAGGGTCATGGGATAGAGGCCCACATAGGGCTCTGTGCTCAGTGCAGTCTGTTAGAGAGTCTTGCTTCTCCTCATTCTGTCTTCCTCCTCAAGTCTCCCGCACATGTGCTCACTCTCTCTCTAAAAAATGAATGAATAAATCTTAAAAAAATAAAAAAATAAAAGATGGAGAAAGTAAGAGTTGGATTGGTGTATTATTTAGAAGATAAAATCTGTATCATTTAATGACTGGGTTTGGTGAGCCAAGGGAGGGGTTCTTTAAACTGAACTTCATGTGGGAGTGACTGACAATGTATATTATAAAGAGGGAGGAGATAACTTCCTTTCAGATCCTTGGAAGGAATGTCATTGTTATCACCCATTGTGATTCAGGTCCTTTTTTTCTTTTTTTTTTTTTTAATTGAAAAAAGTTGGGAACTTTGCTTTTTAAAATATGTTTTCAGTGGTTGTTTTGGAGTGTTCCCAGGGCAAAATCGTGTACTTGATATATTGGCTAGTATTTAACATGGAATACATCAATATTTCCAATCACAATAAATATGCTATAAAGACAAGTTCAATGCTTATCTTAATTGGCCAACAGATAATCAGGCTCATGGTGCAGTTTAATCCATTAGCATTAACAAGGTAGAGGTAGGTTTTATCAATACTGGCACTTGTTCAGATCCCTAGGCCCAGGAAATGAAGAATTTACAATCACAACTAACACTTCTTCACTAACAAACTTATCCTTTGTCTAAGGATAAAAATTATAGGGGAGACTTCCAGCTTCTGGTTGGGGCAGAGGATCTTGAATCAGCATAACCCTCCCACTGAAAACAATGGTGAACTTTGGAAAACAGTTTTAAAGCATTGCCCATCAATCACAGAGAAATACTGCAGCAGTTGGGCTCCACACAAGAGCATGATCTGTGCTGATAGAACTTTGCTCTGAGGGTGCTATCTGGTCAACACAGTGTGCTGGCAGATCAAAGTCAAACCGAAAACAAGAATCCTATTGACCTAAGGAGCCAGAGGTCAAAGTTCAGAGATGCCATTATGGCCAGAAATTCAGAAAAATACCAAAAAATAGGGGATGACAGAAGGAGAACTCCAAATCTTAATGTAAACCATCCTCAAATCCTTGGCTGATTTCTTTCTTTCTTCCTTTCTCTCTTTCCCTTCCTTCCTTCCTACCTTCCTCCCTCCCTCTCTACCTACCTTCCTACTTACCTCTCTCTCTCCCTCCCTCCCTCTCTCTTTCTTTCATTCTTTTCTTTCTTTCTCCCTTTCTTCCTTCCTTCCTTCCTTCCTTCCTTCCTGTTTTATTTATTTATCAGACAGAGAGAGAGCACAAGCAGGGGGAGCAACAGGCAGAGGGAGAATCAGGCTCCCTGGAGCCTGATGCGGGACTCAATCCCAGAACCCTCGACCTGAGCCAAACATAGACACTTAATTGACTGAGCCACCCAGGTGTCTTCCTTGGGTGATTTCTAACATGTACCCACAGCTGTTGAAATTCCCGGTAGCCAGAGGGCAAACAGTAAGTGAAAGGCTAGACGAACTTGATAGAGATTTTAGCTGCAGATGCAATGAGGGAGACAGAATTTATTAATAGTTTCTATTGGCTTTTATTTTGTTAAATTTTCTGCTTATCTTTCTTATTGCCCTTCTACTTACTTCAGTATTACATTGCTCTAGTTTTGTAGCTTAACTAGGTCACTGATTTGCTACCTTTCTTCTTTTCTAATATGATCATGAAAGATTAATAAATTCCCTGTAAGATGTCCTTTAGATGCATCCCAATAAGTTTTGGTATGTTATAATCTCCTTATCATTTAGTTTGGACCATTTTCTAATTTGGCAGTGATTTACTCTTTGGGCCATAGATGGTTTAGATAGGTGTCATTCAGTTTCTGAAGGGATTTCCTGAGACAGAGTCTTACTGCTATTGATTTCAAATTTAATATTGTTGTGGTAATAGAACATGCTCTGTATGAATATTGGCTCATTTAAATTTATAGATACTTGTTTTGTGGCCCAGGATATGACCCATTTTGATAAATGTACCATGTCCACTTAAAAAGAATGTATATTCTTAAGTGGGTAATTATATAGTTGTATAAATATAAATTCAGTCAAAAAAATTGACAGTTTTTCCTCCATCTTCTCTGTATTTACTGATATTTGTCTAGTATCCCATCAGTTGATGAGAAGAGGATGTTAAAATTTCTGCTTATGAATGTGCAATTAACTAGTCTCCTTTTAATTGTCAATTTTTGATTCATGTAATTTGAAGCTGTTATTTTTTTATTTCAAGTTTTTATTTAAATTCTGGCTAGTTAACATACATTGTAAAATTGGTTTCAGGTGTAAAACTTAGTGATTCATCACTTGCATATAATACCAACTTAAAGCTGTTAATAAGTATATCTATATTTCTGATTATTATGTCTCCCTGATGAATCAATTCTTTAATAGTTAATTCTTTTCTATCTCTGGTAATTCTATTTGTCTTAAAGTCTGTTTTATTTTACATAAATATAGTTACTCCGGCCTTCTTATGATTACTGTTTGTGTACTGTACATATTTCCTATCCATTTTCTTTCAGTCTATCTGTGCATTATTTTTAAGTGTATCTCTTTAGACAGCATACAGGTAGGTTGGTTTCTTGTCAATTATGGTAATTTCTGCCTTCTGATTTGAGTATTTTGTCCAGTAACACTTAATGTAATTAATGATTATTGTTTTGATATAGTTTTTTTTTTTAATTTCATCATGATAAGTGTACTCCTTACCCCCCATCCCATTTCACCCAACCCCCTCACCTACCTCCTCTCTGGATACTAACCATTTGCAAATGTCTTCTCCCAATCACTTTTATGTTCTTATCACTTTATTTCTGTTCATCTCTTTTAAAAAAAAAATCATCCCTTTCTACATTCTTTCAGATCATTATTTAGAATTTCATTTTAGAATTTATTAAATTTCATTTAGAATTTAGAATTTCATTTTAATTTATCTACTGGCTTTTTAGCTATAATTCTGAGTATTTTCTAGCAGTAGTTCTGCAGATTAAATATACATCTTTTGCTTTTTATAGTCTACTTTGTATAATATTGCACTACTCCATATAAAATATAGACACCCTGGAACTGTAGAGGTCTACTTACCCCATCCCACCAACCTTTCTTCCTATCATACATATTATATCTATGTACATTGTAAAGTGCACACAGAATCATAACTTTTGCTTTAGTCATATATATTTTAAGCAAATTAAGAGGAAAAAAATCTTTAATGTTTATATATATTTACCGCTTTCAGTGCTTTCATTTCATTTCATTTCACCGCTTTCATTTCTTCTTGAATATCTGAGTTTTTATTTGGAATCATTTTCATGCAGTTTGAACAATTTCATTAAGCATTTTCTTGTAAAGCATGTTTGACAAATTCTCTTATTTTTTTTTCATTATTTGAAATTGCACTACATTGATCTTTTTTCCAGCACTTTTAAAGATGTAATCCCATTGTCTCTAGCCTCTGTAATTTCTGATAAGTTAACAGTTATGTAAATTGTTCGCCTCCTGAATAAAATGTGCCATTTTCCCCTGCTGTTTGCAAGATGTTCTCTTTATCTTTGGTCTCAACAGGTTAACTATATCTATATGCCTGAGTATGGTTTTATTCTTTTTTTTTTTTAAAGATTTTATTTATTTATTTACTTGAGAGAGAGACAGTGAGAGAGAGCATGAGCGAGGAGAAGGTCAGAGAGAGAAGCAGACTCCCCACGGAGCTGGGAGCCCGATGCGGTACTCGATCCCGGGACTCCCAGGATCATGACCTGAGCCGAAGGCAGCCGTCCAACCAACTGAGCCACCCAGGCTATTCTTTTGACTTGAAGGTTTACCTAAGCTGCTTCAAACTATAAATTTATATCTTTTATCAAACTGAGGACATTTTGTCATTTTTCTCAAATGTTTTTTCTGCCTTGTTCTCCATTTCTTCTGATACTATAATCTATTTATTTCCATTTATTGATCTATTTTCAACTTCACTGACTCTTTCCTCTTAATTTTTAGTGGGTTCTTAAGTCCATCCAGTGACTTTTTCATTCAGAAATTGTATTTTCCAGTTCTAGAACTTCCTTTTTTCCTTTTTCATATTTTCTATTTCTCTGTTGGGCTTTCTCTTTTTCATTCATTATGAGCATGTTCTCCTAACTTTCACTGAGTACCGTTATGAGAGCTGCTTTGAAGTCCTTGATTACTATCTCTAACATTTTAGTTATTTTAACATTACCTTTCGGTGATTATTTTCCTATTTTAAAATGGGTTGGATTTTGTTGCTTCTTAAATTTCAAGTGATTTTGGATTATATCCTGGCCATTGTGAATGTCGTGATATGGTCACCTGGATTCTGTTATATAACTGAGAAGAGTATGAGTATTTTTGTTTTAGCAGACATTTAACTTGTTTGGACTCAAACTGAAAACTCTGACTTTTACATAGAAACTCAACTCTAAGTTAAATTATTTGGGTTTGTTGTTGTTGTTGCTGCTGTTGCTGTTTTCTCCATTAGCTGGGTTGCTTACCTCCTGCAGTGTGTCCTACACATGTATAATTCAGGACTCAGCCAGAGATTTGCTCGGAGTTTATACACAAAATATGACCCCAGGGCTCTCTGTTTTTGTGGTTCCTGCCTCCCCCAACATACCTCATGTTCTAGCAGCTGGTATTGCCCCAAACTCTATTCTTTCTTTTCAGGCCAGAAATGCTGTGGGTTAGACATTCTATAGCTGTCCTTCATGGGGATGTGAGTGTTGTCTGCACTGAGGCGAAAAGCCAAAATAAATAAAACTAACCCTGTGGTGATCCCTTCTGCCAAGTTTTAATTCTTCTCCAGACTCTGCCTCCTAATCTTTACTTTCCAAACCATTAGAGAACCATTTTTGTGTTTTGTCTTGTGTTTATAATTGTTTTCCTTGGGACAGTTGATATGATTAGGAGTTTATTGGCCCCACCAGATATAACAGAGGAAACTGTGTTTAGAGTTAAGTTCCTAAGGCCAATTAAATTGTCACTTCATTTTAGCATAACCCCTCTATCAGTTTCATATATGTTTTTGCTAGTTGTCAATTTATTGCCTTTTGGATTAAAATGCACTTTTTTTTAAAATGCACTTTTAAAACCATTATTTGTAATAACAGAGATTGATCCTCTAAGGATATCTCCTATACAGACAGCAAGAGTTAAATTCTGAGAGTAGAGAGTGATGGAATGACATTGCAGAAGAAAGGATATTGTCTTTCTCAATTCCAGGGCGCTTCTGTTTTTGTTTCTTCTTGCTCCTATTGCATTACTCCCAGGATGCATGTAGATAGGGACATCCAGTGCCACTCTCCCCAAATCATGTGCCCAAAGCCCACAACGCCTTGAACTGTTGACATTGGTCCAGGCCTATTGAGCGTCTCACTGTGGCACTCCTGAAAAGGACACTGTGTTTCTTAGGCCTTTTACTACTATGCTTGCAACTAGCTTCCCAGCTTGACTCCCATTAAACATCTATGTGCCAGCGTCACCCTCTATGTGCCCCAGAGGAGTGTTTCCTACTTGCTTGGTAATGGTAGACCAGCTTTGGTGGGTGCAACTGAATAAACTTCTCCACAATACAGTCAAGTACAATTTCTCTTTCTGTGATCAGGTCTGAACCCTAGCCTTGGGGAAGATGCCTGGTTTCCAAGTTTCCTTTTTGAACACTGTTCCCTCAAACACAGGCTATTCTGTACAGTTTTCCTTATACTTGTAATTAATTTCTGTTATGGCTAATAATTCTTTAAATTTCCTGTGTTCACATTACAGTGATGTTTATGTGCTTGGATTAGCTGTTGACTGATAAAGGGTCTGTGTCATGAGTGTTCGTAGGAAAATAGACTTGCAAAGATGGGATTGGGGATTGTTTTCATTGTGTTCTTGGACTTGAACAGTGCTGAGCTTGTGGGAAATGGAGGATAGTAATCCATGGTGATAAAAGGAAGTCAATTAAATGAAAAAGACAAATCTATAATAGAGAAAATTTTTAAAAGACAAGTTGAAATTAGTAATTTTATATCCAAGTAAAAAACCTAGACAAAATTATCTTTAATTACTTATAATTGTCTGGGATGTTTTCTGACACTAATCAATTCTCTGATCTTCTGTGGATACCAACTCTATGTCCAAAATTCATGTCTGACTACTTAGAGTTAGCATAAGACTCTACAGGTTTAAGGGCACAGTCTCAAATAACTGTCCTCATTCCAGATGCCAGTTGAAAGTATTGGGTCACCCATACTTCTAACTGACCAGCTATATATTGGGGGTTCCCATGACTTCCTCTTCAAGTTCAGTAATTTGCTATAACAGGTCACAGAACTCAGAAAGCCACATTACTATATTTACCAATATATTATAAAGAATACGAATGAATCAGCAAATGAAGAGGTACATTAGTCAAGGTCTAGAAGGGTTCCTGGTGCAGGAGCTTCTGTCGCTCTAGAGTTGGGGTGCTCCATCCTCCTTGGATGTGTGTTCACTAATTCAGAAATTCTCCAAAGCTCCATGTTCAAGAGTTTTTATGGAGCTCAGTCTCCAGCACTCTACCTCCTCTCCCTAGAGGTTGAGGCATGAAGCAAAAAGTTCCAACTCTCTAATCACTTGGACTTTTTGATGATCAGCTGTACCCCGAAGCAGTCTAGGGGGTTCCACCCCAATGCATGTCATTAGTAGAAACACAGGTATAATGCAAGGAGCTCACGATGAACAAAAAAGACACTCAGGAAATTCCAAGAGTTTAGGAGCTCTGTGCTAGAAACTGGGGAAAAAGACCAAACATATTTTTTTATTATATCACAATCTGAAATAAAAAAGTTATGCAGGTTATTATATATTAATTGCACACACACACACACACACACACACACACACACTTCCCACAAAAATATAATGAAAATAAAGTACCTTTGTGGCAGAAGAATAATGATAGCAAGGTCAAAATCAGGATCTACACAAAGGAATAAAAGTATCAGCAATGAAAAATGTGTGACTAAGTATAAAAGATTTATTTTTTATATTTTTTCAATCTCTGTAAAATATAATTAAGTATCTAAAGTATACAAATAGCCATGTATCATGGTGTTGTAGCAACAGTACAAGTCAAGTGATAGAAGAAAGTCCCAGAGATGTATATTGGAAGTATCCAGTTTTAAAGTGCTTATATCCTCCCTCCCAAGACTCCCAGATGTCTCATTTTACTGTCAAATCAATTCTAATTTCAGAATCTTGTCACTTAATTCAGGTCCAGGTGTGGATACTACTCCATCGGTGTAGTTCCTTAACTATTGCTCCTGGAATACAATTCTTGTTGATCTGTGGACCTGTGAAACTAAGACGACTTGTCTGCCTCACACAAACGATGGCAAAGCAAGCATAGAATAACAGGTAGAGCCATTCTTGTTTGAAAATTAGAAAAATAGGGGCACCTGGGTGGCTCAGTGGGTTAAGCCTCTGCCTTCAGCTCAGGTCCTGATCTCAGGGTGCTGAGATCAAGCCCCGCATCAGGTTCTCTGCTCTTCGGGGAGCCTGCTTCCCCCTCTCTCTCTACCTGCCTCTCTGCCTACTTGCGATCTCTGTCTGTCAAATAAATAAATAAAATCTTTAAAAAAAAAAGAAAATTAGAAAAATATATACATATTTAGCAGGGAGGAAGTTATTTTGCATGTGGGAAATTTTGAAGAAGGGAAGTAGAAATTTTGGTTAGAAGTTAGACTGTAGGGGCACCTGGGTGGCTCAGTGGTTAAGCCTCTGCCTTCAGCTCAGGTCATGATCTCAGGGTCCTGGGATTGAGTCCCGCATCGGGCTCTCTGCTCTGCAGGGAGCCTGCCAGAGAGCCTGCTTCCTCCTCTCTCTCTCTCTGCTTGCCTCTCTGCCCACTTGTGATCTCTCTCTGTCAAATAAATAAAATCTTTAAAAAAAAAAAAAAGAAGAAGTTAGACTGTAGTTTTAAAAATATCTCTAAGAATTGTTTTATACTCATCCCTTGAAGAGGCAGATCCTCATCCCCTTGCTGTTGAGTGTGCATAAACATAGTGAATAGAATATTATAGAAACTACGATATGTCATGTCACATATGAGATGTAGATTATGAGGAGATTACAGCTTCCACCTGACATGGACTTTCTAACTTTCAGATCACTTGCTCTGGGGAAAGCCAGAAGCCCTGTCATAAACGTACTCAGGCAGACTGTGGAGAGTATCACATGGTGACGAATAGAAGTTTCTGGCAAACAGCCAGCAAAGAATTAAAGCCTGAAACAACCATGTGAGAGAGCTTGGAAGTGTGTTCTCTTTGAGTTGAGACTTCAAATGAGATTACAGGTCCAGCTGTTTCATAAAAGACCTTGACGCAAAACTACCTAGAGAAACCATTCATGTATTCCTGACCCACAGATGCAGAGATAATAAATGTTTGTTGCTTTCAACCTACTACATTATTGGGTAATTTGTTACACAGTATAGAGATCTAGTACAAATCTTATACTAGAAAAGTGGAAAAGTCTCAGATAAATAGCCTATGCCTCCATCATTAGAAACTAAAAAGTGATGGAAAATTAACACAAAATAAGCAGAATAAAATAAATAGTAAAGAGGATAAGCTAATGTATAATCAGGAAGAAAATAAATCACTAGAGTCAAAAGTTGTTTCCTGGAGAAGTTCAATAAAAGCAAAAGAAAAAAGCGTCTAACAAAATTGATAAAGATAAAAGGAAAGGAGACATCCCAATGACAAGAATGGAAGCGGTGACATTATTGGCATATTGTTTTTCATAGTACAACTGACCCTTGAACAACATGGGGTTAAAAGTGCCCATTATCTGTGCTGCCAAAATCCATGGACAATGTTTGGCCTCCCCAAAATTAACTACTAATAGCCTACTATGGACTGGAAGCCTTACAGATAATAAAGTCGATTAATGCATATTTTATATTATATAATGCATTCTTACAATAAAGTAAGCCATACAAAAGAAAATATTGTTAAGAAAATCTTAAGAAGGAGAAAATACACTTATATTATAGTACTGTATTAAAAAACAATTCAGGTATTAAGTGAGCCCATGTCTTTCAAACCTATGTTGTTCAAGTGCCAATTGTAGTCCCTTTAAATCCTTTTTTCCTTAAAGTTTTTATTCAAATTCCATTCAGTTAACATATAATGTAATATTATTATATTCATTCTTTATTCATTCATCATTCAATGGACACTTAGCCTATTTGCATATCCTTTTTAATTTCTGTAATGTTGGTGGTGATTTCCACTATTTTATTCTTGATTTTTGTAATTTGAATATTTGGAGTTTATAGCACATCTTAGATGTATGAATTTTTTCAGCAAGTTTGAGACATTTTTAGATATTATTTTTTCAAATATTTCTGCTCCTTTCTCATCTCTGAAACATTCATTCATTATACATTTATTAGTACAATTTGATGGTATCTGAGAGGTACTATTCATTTTTCTTAATTATTCTTTTATTCCATGTTCTAGACTTATCAATTGTTCTCTCTTCAGGTTTGCTGATAATTTTTTCTGCCAATTCAAATTTATAAAGGTCCTCTAATGAATTTTTCATTTAGTTATTATATTTTTAATTCCAGAGCTTCTATTTTATTCTTTTTTATAATTCTATTTCTTTGTTGATGTTATCTCTTATCAATGATGAGAATCATTGCATGCCTTTAATTCTTTAGATGTGCTTTCTTCTAGTTCTCTGAGCAGGCTTATACTAGCTGATTTATGTCCCTGTCTAGTAGTTCCAAAATCTGGGTCTCCTCAGGGATAGCTTTTATTGATTTAATTTCTTCCTGTGTATGGGTAATACTTTCATGTTTCTTATATTTTGTCATTGTTGTTGAAAACTGAATATTTGTGATAGTATCATATGGCAACTCTGGAAATTTTGTCATTTTCTTTTAGGTTTGTTGTTTTTGCTCTCATTTAGTGACTTTTCTTGATTAATTCTATGAAGTCTATATTCCCGATAGTGTTCTACCACTGAAACTACTGTTTGATTAACTTAGTGCTCAACAGTGATTGAGCCAGTGATTGGCCAGATGTTTCTTTAAATGCCTGAGCCAATAAATCTTTCATCCATTACAAAGAGGCTCTGTATGTGGGGTAGAACATACACAAACCTGCGTTATCCTTCACTTCCTATTTGTATAGCATTTCAAGATCAGCCACATCTGAGAGATTGGGGCCTTCTTGGGCCTTTTTTTGAGGATGTGCATAGCCCTGCCCATGCATGAAGATTTCTACAGCTACAGATATATGTCAGATTTCAAAGCTTCCTCTGGACATTTTCATCCTTAAATCTCCCTTGTAACTATTTGTCAGGCTCTTATTTGCCTCAACTGGTATTATAGACTTAAGAGGCCACAATAGTAAACGATTGCCATTGAGTTTTTTTCAACAAAGGCCATGAGGACAGAGACTTTTATAATCCAGTGAGCTCTGAGTCAGGTTAAATAATGACAATGCCTTATAAATCAGGCTTTTCTAGGTAGGTATAATACAAATCTAATAGTGACAATACTCTGGAGAAGGAACTTTTTTTTTTTTTTTTTTTAAAGATTTTATTTATTTATTTGACAGAGATCACAAGTAGACGGAGAGGAAGGCAGAGAGAGAGAGAGAGAGAGGGAAGCAGGCTTCTTGCTGAGCAGAGAGCCCGATGTGGGACTCGATCCCAGGACCCTGAGATCATGACCTGAGCCGAAGGCAGCGGCTTAACCCACTGAGCCACCCAGGCGCCCTGGAGAAGGAACTTTTTGAAGAACTAAAATCTTCATCTCCTCTTCCTGGTTATTTATTTGTCAGAGAGAACACAAGCAGGGGGAGCAGCAGACAGAGAGAGAAGCAGGCTCCCCACTGAGCAAAGAGGACCCTGGTATCTTGACCTGAGCTGATGGCAGACACTTAAGTGACTGAGCCACTCAGGTGTCCCTCTTTCTGGTTTTTCTAAGTCTCCTGGTTTTCACTGCTTTTGTGGTTATGGGACTACTTGTTTTCAAAGCTACCATGAAGCCTTTAAGTTAGACTTATAATGAATATCTGTGGAAAGTGGTGGGTGGTGGGAATAGGCCCAGCATAAAAACCAAAACCTTACTTACTTACAAAGAGATAGCAGGAGTTTTTTGTTGTTGCTGTTGTTTTTTGTTTGTTTGTTTGTTTCTTTTAGTAAATGCTCCTCTCATTGTCACAAAACTGTGGTTTATTTTCAGAGTCTTGAGAAAGTTGATTTTGACAACTTTTTTCTAGAATTTTCATTGGTTTTATGCAGGAAAAGATTCACAGAGTTTTTCAATATGTCATTTGGGAAGCCCTATTCTTCCAACTATATTTTTTAAATTGAAATTCAAGAATTGATTCTAAACTTCATTTAGAAATGGAAAGGACATTGACTAGCCAAAGAAATTGAGAAACAAAAAAACTGGAAGATTAGCAAAGCCTGAATATAAAACTTATAATAAAACAATAGGATGAAGACTTTGTGGGATTGGTATCAAAATAGACACATAGATTAATGAAACAGAATGGAGAGTTAAGAAATAAGCCCACACACATATGGACAACTGACTTTTGGCAAGGTTGCAAAGGCACTTCAGTACAGAAAGCATAGTTTTTCAACATTGGCTATTTGTGTGTAATACAAACAATTTTGATCCATACGTTACCCCACGTTAAAAAAAAAAAAAAAAAAAAAGCTAACACAAAAAAGATCTTGAACCTAAATGTGAAACTTAAGACTTCTAAGAAAAATTATCTAGGAAAAACTTTTGTGATTTAGGTTTAGGGAAAGATTATGTAATGATTCCAAAAACAAATCTATAAGAGATTGGATAATTGAACTTCAATTAGAAACTTTTGTTGTTGAAACATGCTGTTAAAATAATGAAACAGTAAGCCACAGACTGGAAGAAAATATTTGAAATAATATGTACATATATATAATGTGTATATAAACACACATAGATAAACTTTTATACACATAAAGTTATATATCTGTACATATATATATGTATATATACATATATATATATACTTATATGCAGAATGTATAAGAATTCCCAAAACTAAATAAAGTGATTTAAAAAACTCAGTAAAAAATTTGAGCAGATATTTATTTCACTATTAGAAATGAAAATAAAAAGTATAATGAAATACTACTACATTATTAGAATAGCTTTAAAGAAAAAAAGACCAACCACATGCTTTATTAGCAAGTGTTTAGAGATATGAAGAAACTGGAACTCTTAAACACTGCTGGTCAGAATGTAAAAAAGTACAACTACATTTGAATATAGTTTAACAGGTGTTTTTTTAAGTTAAATTTATATCTATTATATGATCTAGTCGTTTTACTCCAAGGTATTTACTCAAGAGTAATGAAAGAATGTCTTTACATCCACTTGTACATGAATATTCGTGGTAGCTTTATTTGTAATAGCCTAAAATTGGAAACAATTAAGTTTCCATCAACAGATTAATAGGTATAATGCATTCAGTACTAAGAAGAAACTATTGATATATGGTACAAAATATATGACTTTCAAAACAATTACATTTAACAAAAGAAGCTAGACCCCAAAAAAGATTATATACTGTATGGTTCTATTAATATTAAATTCTAGAAAATACAGACTAATCTACATGGAAGAAAAGCAGGTCATTGCTTCTGTGGGCCATTCTTCCTTCTAGGTAGAGGAAAAGTCAGTGAGAGATGCAGGAGGATGGATTATAAAAGACATGAGAAATATTTGGGGAGTGATGTATAGTTTCATTATCTTAACTTTGGTCATTGTTTCATAGGCATACATGTCAACACTTATCAATTTGTTGACTCTAAATTTGTACAATTTGTTTTATGTCAATTATACTCCTAGTAAAGCTGTTAAAAAATAATTTCCGTCATTTTGATAAATGAGATATATATATTTTTAGGTAAGTGAAGAAATAATACCCTTATATTAAAAAAAAAAAGTGGGCAGTATCATTAGCCATCATGGAAATGAAATTTTAAACCATGATTACAGGTGAGAAAATCCTGACTCCTTGAATTGCAGCCTGGAAGTTCTGCAGACACTCTCCCCAGTGAAACTGGGGAGAAATTATAGTGAAAGAATAACTGGGAAACTGCTTTAAAAAATAACTTAAAGTCTCTAGGAATTGTCCTAAGGGCAAAGAACAAATTTATTCAAGAAAATCTGCTAAAAACCTGTAACAAGAGTAAAAGTCTGTGGCACTTAGATATAAACTGCTTCCTCCATCCACGAGCTGAGCACTAGGAGAGCTCCACTTCAGCAGGTTTTGCCAGGAAGTCTGAGCTCCCTCTTTCTCCAGTTCCCAGTCGAGGGTCATGGCCTCTCCCCAGGAGGGGAAGGTCATCAGCCTTTCTCATCTATACCAGCTCTGTGTTGCAGAAGCACGTATGAGTGCTCCCTTCCTCCACTCAGCCCCTAGTAGCAGGACAGAGATTCTGTCCTAGAGTACTAAACCCTCAAAAGCCTTTGACCAAGCTCACTTCTGAGATGGAGATTTCATGACTCGAGAGGCAAGCCATGAAGATCAGAGGCCCTTTCGCTCTCCCAATACTGCATTTGTAAAATGGGACTGTTGCTCAGAGAAATGGGCCAGTTGTACATCCCAGCTCTGGAGCAATGGCCCAAAGATTTTACCTAGGGGGAGAGATCTTTCATGAGAGAGTTCTGCCAACTCCTCCAACTGAAATGTCTGTCCAAATGAACAGAGTGCAGAGATGGTTAAGCATAAGGTACTCTCAAGAACAACGAAGATTTTTCTAGTAAAACAATGTAGGGGAGACTGGTACAACAATGTAGGGGAGACTGTACAACAGCTGGTTTACCAGAGAGAATCTTGGAAAGAGACAACTAAGAGTATCCCTCCTGGGGTCAGAACTGACCTCAGAGAGAGAATGACCTAAAAAATTATCCCTATAAAGCAGCTCAAATTTAACTGGATCAGACTCTGGAACATTTTATGCCCCAGGGCATTACTGAAAACAATAGAGCGGTCAGCTAGAAAGTAGTGGAGACTAACAGCTGGGTATGATACCAGCAGGACAAACAGTTTAACCAAAAGATCAGGAAAAAAGATAGTCGAAGAGAACTCTGTCCAAACCACTGTCATCCCAGGCTAACTGTGCTTATGTCCAAGGCTGCTTCCTTTGAAACGTCACATCAGAGACTTCACGGTCCCAGAGAAACAGACTTAAATCCAGCCGAGTCACTATCAAACAACAACAAACCATGGGAGTTTGTCATATGAAGAATTACTATAACATATTATTTAAATTGTCCAGTTTTCTTTTTTTTTAAGATTTTATTTATTTATTTGACAGACAAAGATCACAAGTAGGCAGAGAGGCAGGCAGAGAGAGAGGAAGGGAAGCAGGCTCCCTGCCAAGGAGAGAGCCCGATGTGGATCTGGGGACCACATCGGATCCCAGGACCCAGGGATCATGACCTGAGCCGAAGGCAGAGGCTTTAACCCGCTGAGCCACCCAGGTGCCCCAAGGAGTCACTTTCTTAAGCCAACTGAACCATGTCAATCAAACATATTTATATCCAGCAAAATTCTCTTTAAAAAAAAAAAAAGTGAAATCAAGATATTATCAGATAAAGAAAAACAGAATTTGTTTCTAGTAGATTCAGGCTAAAGTTCTTAAGGTTGAAAGCAAGTAACCCCAGACTTTCATTTGAATCTGCACAAAAAACAAAAAACATCAATAAAGGCAATTTATATAATTATATGATAGTATAATTGTATATTTTTCTCCTTTTCTTTTTTTTAAAGATTTTATTTATTTATTTGACAGAGAGATAGCATAAGTCAGCAGAAAGACAGGCACAGGGAGAGAGAGAAGCAGGCTCTCTCTGCTAAGCAGGGAGCCCATTGTGGGGCTCGATCCCAGGACCCTGAAATCATGACCTGAGCCAAAGGCAGCTGATTAACCAACTGAGCCACCCAGGTGCCCCTCCTTTTCTTAATTTATTAGAAAAGCAATTGTGTAAGACTATATATAATATATAAATAATTATATAAATAATTAAAATCACATAAATTATATTTTTGAGCTTATAACATTTAGAAATGATATATATATACATATATATTATATATATATGTATATATATATATATATAATAATAGCACAAAGGAGGTTAAGAGGGGGGGTGGGAGCCAAGCTGTAACAGAGTAAGGAAATTACACCAGATGGTAACTTGAATCCATAGGAACAAATAAAGCAAATCAGAAAAATAAACTTCTTCTTTAAGAAGTTTAATATCCTAAACACTATAAATATATACTTTTTTTCTTCTCTCAGCTTCTTTAAAAGATATAAAATTATGTAATGTAATAATTATAACAATGCAATGTGTTAGTAACTTATATAGATGTAATATGTATAACAATAATAGCACCCAAAAAGGGAGAATGTAGCTATGTAGCATTATTCTTTTTACTGTAATAAAGTTTGTTCATATTTGAAACTTAGTAGAAAGAATTAACTTTAAATTATTACTGATTATTTTCATATACAAATAAAACCAAATCCTTCATTAGCTCTTACTAAAGGAATTACATAAGAGAAGAAGAAATATGTGCTAGTTCTCTCCCTGATTGGAAGGCACCATACCATAATACCTTTTTTCTAAGGAGAGACATTTCATACTTTCCTTTGGTAGGTGATATCGGATCCTGAAGGTGAAGAGATAGGCCACGTTTCTTCTTTTTTTTCCTTTTGGCAGTTTATTTGTTCCACCAACTGACTGAAAGGATGAAGCATAAAGAACATGTTTTATACCAGGAGCAAAGCTGAAGAAACATTTACTCTGAGTTTGACTGAAACAGGGATGGTTTAAAGCAAATTGCTGAAAGTGCTTCAGACTCAAAGTCAAATAGGTAAGTAAATAAGTCCTTGAATTTCAGTTTGAAGGAAAATATATGACTTCCTTAAAAAGGAAGAAGGAGTATGGGTCAATAGGTAGGAATTAGTTTATTAAAACACATACGACTTTTTCTTTAAATAATTTTTATTGTGGTAAGAACATGCAACACAAGTTCTACCCCCCTGACAAATTTTTAAGTGCATGGTGCACTTAAATAATAATAGTATTTTAAGTATAGGTACAATGTTGTATAGCAGATCTCTAGAACTTACTCATCTTGCGTAACCAAAACTATATACCCATTGAACAGCAACTCTTCATTTGTTGTTTGCTCTAAAATACTTCTCCAAAAGTGTTGTCTGCTTTAGGGTTTGTTAGACACCATTTAAGTTTGACTATTTTAACAGAGGAAGCTGTATTTGAAGCTTAAAGTGATTGGCTATTCATGACCATGAATACTTTAGTATCTGTGCAATACCTGGAGAGAAATTATATTCTAGAGGAAAGCTATGCAATATAGAGATTCTGCTACCTAGTAGCATAATGTGAAAACAATAGGTAAATTTTTAGAAGCTCCAATTACCACACTGACCCTGAATTTATGAAATAACAAGCACAGACAGCACACATTTCTTTTCTAGACTTCATGACAAGTTATCATTTTTTTTCATTTGTCCCTGCAGTTTGTGATTAGTGTTTATCTAATTTTTTTTCAAGGAGAGCTACACTTTCCAATGTCGTGGATTTTCATGCTTAGAGTATTTAGATTTTCTGTATCTGGGGCAACACCTCAGTCCAGGTGAGAGTAAGGGTGAACTGTGCCAGAATGGTGATAATAGAAAGTGGTGGGAAATTTGACCTTTACTGTCACACAATACTCTGGTTATTCTCTTCTTTTTTGTTACAGAGTTTCAATCATGGGAATTTATATTCTTGTTCTCCATTAAGAATTTTAATCTTGTATTCATTTATTTAATAATATAAAGGAATGAAATGAAACGATTTGAATAGATTTGTTTGCTATCACTTGTGGCTCCTTGGGTTGCATAAACTTCAGAGACTGATGTTACCTTTGGACATTAACCATTTGAAAATTAGCTGACAATACCAGTCTTAGAAATATGGAGTCATAAAGTATTCAAAAAGTTGTTGTCTAGTTAGGTTGAAATACTTGGATTTGTGTCATTCATATCTTATTTCCAACTTGTGTGTTGACTGGAAGGAGTGTTTGTAAGTAAATCAAGTATACAGATAAAGAGTAATCATTGCAAATCTGATTTACATACTTGGAAATGTTTTATTTTAAATCATGATATGTTTTCTCTCAATGCCAAAGGGCATCGTAGCTGGTATACTTCTCTCATGCTTGGGAGACAGGAGAGCATCTTTCCTCAGTAAGGTAGGCATACATTTCACTCATGTTCTTAGAGTAGAAGTAGAATTGCAACATAATATGACAGTGTGACATCATGCAGTGAGGCTGGGATTTGAGGCAAGATATTCCCTTAAGAAAGGAAGATGACTAGAGGTACAAAAATAGCTGGATTTGATTCTTGACTGTGTTATTTGTGAAATGAGTTTGAGTACATTACTTAGCCTTTTAATATTGTTTACTCATCTGCTAAAATGGGTAATATTTATCTCATAGGATTATTTTGAGGAATACATAAGATAAATGCATATGGAAATTTGACCACATAGGTGTTTAACACATTTGCTAATATTATATTCCCTTTTTTTAAAAAAAATGTGTGACTTGTTACCATTATTACCTTGAGAAATTACATTAACATGTAGATATTCGGTTTACTTATATATACAAAATTGAGTAGTATTAAACCATTCTGAAAACTTTAAATAGTATTTTTGTAAATGAAGAAAACAACTTTTTTATGGAGGAAAGAAAAGAAAGACATACAATGTGAATAAAGGTAATAGAAAAGAATGACCAAATCATAATGGAAGAAAGAGAAAAGCTAAGCCAAAAAGAAAGAGAAAAGCTAAACCAAATCAGTACAGCAGGAAATTTTAATGAAATATACTGCTGACTTGTGATCTAGCTGAAAAGACAAGATGAAAACATGAAATAATTAGAGACAATATAAAATCATATTTAAGTGCTAGTATAATTATGTGTACATGAGGGGAGAGTGAACAAGTTAAATTTTTTTGAATTCCATTTGTAAGACTCTAAAAGGAAAGTTGCTGTTGTACAAAAAGCTCCAAGAAAAGATTTAAGACACTGTTTCTCACAGCAAGGAAAGGTACTAGTAATTGGAGGAGAGGGTCAAAATGACTGGTGTTTCCTTGGGCATCACCAAATTTATCCTAGTGACCTAACTCTCTAAAATGGAAAACAAAGAAGCTGGAAGATTAAAGAAACCAAGTATGTTTAATGTAACATTAAAGGACAAAATACTAATAATAGGTCTCTTTCTCTAAAGACTGGAAAAGATGAAAGAGGAGGACAATCTAATCCTTCCTCTTCTTCTCATCCCAACTCTATGTCATTTTTTAGCTCATACTTTAAATGCCAAATCAAATTCAAACCAGGTTAGTATCGGAGTACATCTATAGCAGTATTTCCAATGTGGGATCTACATGCCATCATCATCAAAATAATTTAGAATGCTTATTAAAAATGAAGTTCTTTTTCCTGATGGTACATGGACATGTGTTCAACAACATGAATCATCAGTGAAGTGCAGATCAAAACCACAATGAGATAATAGCTCACATCAGTTAGAATTACTATTATCAAATGATAAGAAATAACAAATGTTGGAGAGGATGTAGGGAAAAGGGAATTCTTTTATGCACCATTGGTAGGTTAGTAAAGTGGTGCAGCCACTATGGAAAAACAACATGGAGGGAACTCAAAAGATGAAAAACAGAGTCACCATATGATCTGGCAACCCCACTTCTAGATATGTATCCAAAGGAAATGAAACAGAATCTCAAAGAGTTATCAGTACTGCTGTGTTCATTGCAGCATTATTTCCAATGTCCAAGTCAGGGAAATAACCTAGTTTTTATCTACAGATGAATAGATAAAGAAAATGTTATTCACAGGGTGCCTAACTGGCTCAGTTGGTAGAGCATATGACTCTTGATGTCAAGGTCATGGGTTTGAGTCCCACATTCGGTGTAGAGATTACTCAAGAAAATGTTATTCAGATCTGAGAAAGAAGAAAATTCTGCCATTTGTGACAACATGGATTGATCTTGAGGGCATTATGCTAAATGAAATATGTCAAACAGAGTTAGACGAATACCATATAATCTCACTTTTATGTAGAATTAAAAAAAAAACACACACACAACGACTGAACGCACAGAAACAGAGACTAGAATGGTGGTTTCCAGGGACTCTGGAGGTAGGGTAAATGAAGAGATGTTGGTGGACAGGTACAAATTTCCAGTTATAGAATGAATAAGTTCGGGGATCTGATGTTCAGCATGGCAGTTATATGTAACAGTATCGTATGATATACTTGAAAGTTGCGAGGAGAGTAAATCTTAAATGTTCTTGCCATGATAAAGATAATTACATGAAGTGATGGAGGTGTTAACTATCACAGTAATCATTTCACAATATATAAATGCATCAAATCATTGTATTGTGCACCTTAAACTTATACAATGTTATATGTTAATTAAATCTCAGTAAAGCTAGGGAAAAAATGTAGGTTCCTGTTCACACTGCCAGGTCTCTTGAATGATCTCAATTTTTGATAGTGACACCTGGGAATCAGGATCATTATTACCTGAATTCCTATTAGTAATAAATTTAAGAACTCTACTCTAGATCTATGTAAAGGTCAAATTCCTAAAATTTCCTTTAAATAAATCAGCTGAAATAATACTTACTGAAAGCTATATAGGGGTTAGTTGAACTATGGCCAAAGACTAGAGGGGGAAAAAAAAGATTTAATGTGTTCAATTTCACTCCAAAATAGCAACTGTTATAGGGAGACAGGACAAGTTGCACAACAGGACTCCTGGCACTTTTGGTAGATGAAACGATTCACAAGATGATGGACGCTCTAGGTTTGGACTGAGTCATGAGCATCTATAGGCCTGTAAGTGGCAGCATTTCTCCAGTTCTCAACCCCTTGGTACAGGCAGCATGCCTGAGCTTCCCTCAGTTTCTTGATTTTGTGGAAGCATCCCTGTCCTAAACTACAGACTAAGTTGGCAGAAATCAAGAAGCTATCCCTCAATTGATTCTTAGAGAGTACCTGTCACCTCCTGTAGGAACCCTGTAAAATTCTCCTATAATTAGAAATGCGATCATTAAAGTACTTGAAAAATATAGACAATGACAGGAACACATACTGGGTGCTTACTATATATTAGGTGTCATTCTAGGTACTCTCACTTAGTCCTCACAGCAACTTTATGGAGCTAATATTACACCCATTATGCAGATGGGGGAAACTAAGGCTAGAGAGGATAGGCAACTTGTCCAAAGTCACTTAACTGATTACTGACAGCACAGAAATAAAAATCCACATAGTCTAGTGCTCCAGCCAGCACTTTAAATCAACATCTCAGATTGCCTCTTCAATAAAGTATAAATAAGAGTTGTTGAAAATTATACAAAATTGCAATGAGGAGGCGCTCTCTCTGTATGTCACCAAAGAGGGAACAATATAAGGATATATAGGTAGTGTGGGAATTAATGAAAACTACCCAAAAGAAAAAGCCAAAGACAATCTATTCTGAGCTGGTTATAGCAAGAGGGTCCAGAGCCACTGTCACTTGTTTTTTGTCAGAGAGTCAAAGGCAGGCGGAGGAGTGGGACAACTTTATGGTAAAGAAAAAGGAAGTTGAAGTTGTGTCCTCATTGAAGGCTGTTGGTCTGGGGAAGCTGTAACTGGGGCATGTGGAAGTGAGGCATCCCATGTGATTGATTAGGAGTACATATTTGGCTTACTCTGGTTGGTCCTAAGTTGGAAATGGAGACAGAAATTAGGGAAGCTGTCCATTAATCAAATCCTGGCCATTTGGGGCTGATTGGTACAGAGGTTTTGTTTAGTTTCCGGGATTGCCACTAGAGATAACAATCTGGCTTCCTTGAAGTCTGACTCATAGCAAGCTGACTTCCTGGTTGTTTATTGTAGGTAAGGGTTGTTTTCCTGGGAAGGCTACTGCAGGTTTTGCATCAAAGTTTTATCTTTCTAGATAATCTGGCCATTGTCTGTTTTTATATTCAGTCTTTCAAGTGATTTGAAAAAAAATGCAAAATTTCCATATCTATGGGGGAAAATGAGAATAAACAAAGTTGAGATGAACACTAACTTTGGAAAAATAAGTACAAACTATATGGAAAAATGTATTAACGCATGTTAATATACTTATACAAAGAGCTCTAACAAATTATGAAGAAATTGTTCAACATCTCAATAGAAAAAATAATGTGGGTAATAACAGGTAATTCACAAAAGAAAATACATTTAACTTCAAAGAAATGCAAAAAAAAAGAGATTTAATTTTTAGCCTATTACATTGACAAATATTAAAATGACTGACAAAATTGAGTGACAGCATGGATTGGAATAAACAGACATTCTGATACACTGCTAATGGTAGTCTAAATTGGTCCAACTTTCCTGAAAGGCAATTTGGCAACTGCATTAAACGTCTTAAACATATGCCTTCCCTTTGGGCCAGCAGTGCTCTTCTAGGAATTCATCCTAAGAAATGAGACAAATGCACAAATTTGAAAGGAAAAGGAGGAATTCAAAACAACCTATGATTCTAAAGTAATGAATTCATTAAATAAATTATGATACATTACATGTAGTCCTTAAAAAAGGTGAGGTAGAAATACATTAAGTAATGTGAAAAGTTCTATATTAGTTGCTAAATTAGCATAATCTATTTGAGAAAACAATCTGGAAGAAGAGCTAATAGTTGTTGTCTTCGAATAGTCATTTTCTATTTATTTCTATTTCTATTCTATTATATAGGTTTTGAGAGTGTTTTCGTATTATTATTTTTGTTTATCACTGATTTCTAACTTTCAACAATGAATCAGTCAAAAATGAGTGTTGCTGAGAAATAGCATTAGTGCTATTAGTATACAGAAATAAAAAAGAAAAAAGCATGTACAGTTTATAATCTCTTTACCTGAAAAATACCTATTGACATTTTAAAAAACTAATCCATGTACATTTTTGGAATATTCAACTAATTGCTCAAAAAGTTTGTAATGAGAATCAGGGCTTTCCTCTCTGTTCCCCTGTCCCTCTTCCCCAAATTGTTATTTTTAACAAAATTTTTATGTATTGTTTGATCACATTTTTCTGGAGGGGGAAATATCCATACACCAAAAAACAAGAGAAAAATTAACTAATGATTCTAGCCTGGTGTTAGTTGGCTCAGGCAATAAATCCCACCTCTGTCTCCCTTTAGCTCTTATCTGAATTCCCAAGTTTCCAACTCATTGGCTTTGTACGAAGATGACCTAAATTATACCTTGTAATCTATTTTAGAATATATAGCTTTTTATAAATCTTTGAGTTCAAATACCCATCTTTCTTTCCACTCAAATTAAAGGTGCATTTAAAAAGGCTCAGCATTTCCTAAATACTGACTGTATGTTCATTTTGTTGTAGTCCCAATGCACAGTTGCATCGTTCCACAGATTATCCACGATGCTAAAAATTCTCCCCACACTTGCATTTGACATAGGAATTGAAATAGAAAACTGAACCCATTTAAACAAATTTAGAGCTGCAGTTTCAGTGCTAAAAACAAGTTTTGATTTTTTTAGTGTTGTTTCTTCAAGAGAAATGATCATCTCATGTCCAAAGCACAGACTTTCTCATAAAGAAAATTTGGAGTGGGCTTTTATTTTCATGATGAAAACATTCAGATGTGAATTACTTCATCAAAAGGAGGAGATGGCTCATGATCAGGCAAACACAAAGCACCCAGAGCAGTACATGGTAGAGTTTCAAAAAGAAATTACTTCTCTCTATATGTGAGAGCTCTTGTATTTATATTTAATTCTTCACAGGTAAACTTAATGACTACACAAACTGATAAATAGTTACTTTGCAATGTGTATAAATCTCCTGCTGAAAAACTTAATATTGATTTTTTTTCACCAGGAATTTTGGAGCTAAATTAAAGAAAAGAAATTTGACTGATAGAAGATTTTGTTTAATAAAATTCCCAAATACTGGGGTGCCTGAGTGGCTCAGTGGGTTAAAGCCTCTGCCTTCGGCTCTGGTCATGATCCCAGGGTCCTGGGATCAAACCCCACATCGTTCTCTCTGCTCAGCAGGGAGCCTGCTTCCCTCCTCTCTCTCTGCCTGCCTCTCTGCCTACTTATGATCTCTATCTGTCAAATAAATAAATAAAATCTTAAAAAAAATAAAATTCCCAAATACTATTTACCTTAAAAGAGAGTTGCAAAACAAATAATACATTATATGTAAATAAATTTAAAAAAAATTTTTTTAAAGATTTTATTTATTTGACAGAGAGAGAGAGAGATCACAAGTAGGCAGAGAGGCAGGCAGAGAGAGAGGGGAAACAGGCTCCCTGCTGAGCAGAGAGCCCGACTCGGGGCTCGATCCCAGGACCCTGGGATCATGACCTGAGCTGAAGGCAGAGGCTTTAACCCATTGAGCCACCCAAGCACCCCAATAAATAAAATTTTTTTTAAAAAGAGGGTTGCAAATGTCAGAGCTAAACAAGGATCCAAGAACTGCATGTTTTTATGAGAAAAATTCTGTATTATCACTACACAGTTGCATGTGGCCTCGGGCCATGTATTCAGACTGGGAGGTATGGCCACCTATGCTGCATTATAAAGAGGCACCATTTCATTGATGAAATGCTCAGAGATTCATGGCCAATCATTTCCATTGTACAAAGTGCTCTTGACTTTGACTAGAAAATCTGAACCTCAGCTCTACAGTACTTTGCAACTCTTGCCATATACTACTGTCTCTGTCATTCTTGTACCCTGGGTTCTGGATACATATGCTGTCCCCTAGCTTATAAAGGACAGACGTCTTGTGCAATATACAGATAACACATCTGTATAATACATATATAATACGTGGGACTTATTAAAGATGTTACCTTCTATTGCCAGGACTCCAGTTTCATTGGAAATAACTTCTACCAGGACTTTTTTGGCCTCCAATATGTCACCCCTATAACTGTTCCTAGTTCTGATGGTCTGAAGTAGATCTGGGGTACTGACTATGGAAATCAGCCTTTTGAACCCCACAATCTCATGAATATCCAGAAGGTACTCCATCCGCCACTCTTTACTCAATGGACTACTAAGTCATCATGGTTTGGCTCCAGCTTATGTCTTGATTTGGCAGCACTGCATAAGTCTTTTGCAATTCCTGTGTTCATTCTATTATTCTTTTTTTGATGGGGTAGCTATTTATCCAAAGCTAGAAGACTACTTCTCCTATACTTCCTTCTAATGAAACATCTCTCCATAATTTAGGTCAGTTATAATCTTTCACTGTCTGCTTGAGAATTGGCCCTTTCAAAATAATCTGGCTGCTTTTGCCATTATAAGAGCTGAGTTGCATGGAATATATGCTGAACAATCCAGGGGACACCATTTGCATGGTAATCTGAGTGTCACCCCTCGGGTTGAGCTATGTGGTTCTCTCACTGAACACTAAGGAGTGCTGCATCTAAGCAAGACATAAATGGTCAGAGAAGGTATCCCAGAGGTAATGTAAAGGGATACTTCTGACAAGTCATTTAGATGTCAGTCATTTCCCTATCTGTGGATTTTATCACACCATGGTATAATTTGTTATTTTATTTCTTTGTCTCCTCAGTTATACCATGAGCTTCATGAAGGTAGAGATTACTCACATTCTGTCATCAAGTGGATAGCAAAGCACCTGACACATTTTAAGACTGTTGAAAGAATAGGCTCAAAGACATTCAATGGTGTGCCAAATATCAAGAAAAGGAGGTAAATCTGGGGGTGAGCGACTCAAATGGTAGATGTCATGTAATTCTTGCCCCAGCAAAAGTCATATGCTTATATCAGTATCTATAGGTCTGTATCTTAGACTTGCTAAAGATGAAAAAGGTCATCAAACTTTGAGGTTTCGAGTCCAATTTCAAAGTCTGGAAGTTTCAAGTCCAAAGTTTCAAGTCCAGCCACCCGCTCTTGTGCAGTCACCACATTTTCCATAGCTCTTTAAGATGCTTATCACCTTGAGGCTGCCAGTCCATCTTTTAGTAGAATAATACACAATAAAAATCATGATGCCCTCTAGTAATGCCATGACTAGCATTAGTACTTATATCTGCTGTATAGGTATATGGCAAAGGATAGGGCACATGAATTTGATTTTCACATAGAAATGCACCTAGGACTGAAGAAACCTTTGCTGGGGAAATCTAAAATATTTCCTAAGAAGTATGCCCTAAGAAGTATGAATATACTCTAAGAAATGAGAAGGAGGAGGCAATAATATGCATATATTAGTAAAACCCAACTTAGACAAAGCAAAAATTTATATTCAAGCTGTACTATTAAGTCTTCAGGACCAATTTCACTGGCAACTTTAAGAATAATGAAATAACAATATGCAATGAGAATAGCTGCATATTAGCTTCAGAAATTAACCCAGATTTTGATCATTCAAATCTTTTTCTCCTTGGTCCCTGTTTTGTTTTGTTTTGTTTAATAGTGAGAATCAGACAACCAGCCCTCAATTACCAGATCACCAATAATTTGTCTATTTTTAATACACATCTACCAGGATATAAATTCCACAAGTGCAGGGACTATGCTTATTAATTTCTTCATTCTATTAGTCATTCATGCAAATCTATATTTTTTAACTTCCATATTTCAAGCATTATAGCAGATTCAAGTATCCACTGATATGCTAAATGGGCATAGTTCCCACCCACATAGAACTTATAGCCCAGTAATGCAGTTCAGAATACAGATATTGAATACATAACTATGCAGCTACAGATTTCAGGTGCTACAAGGAAAAATAATGTGGTGTCATGGATAACAGTATGGCTAGATTTCTATATTCAACAAAATGCCAGTTAAAAAAAGGTGAAGTGAAGACATGTTTACTAAAATAAATACGGGAAAAATTAATCACCAAAAAACTGTCAGTTATTGAAAACTCTAGAAAATAATCTTCAGGTGCAAGGAATGTGATCTCTAATTGAAGTGAGCATCAAAGAAAATGGTGGATGAGTGGGTAATATAAACATGAACACTGAGTCTATAAATCAAAAGTAATAACATTTGTTGTAGTAAACACATAAACAGAAAACTGACTTCAAAATTTCAGATTAAAAAAATCATAGAACCATAATTTATCAGTTGGAATGAGTGGTATTAATGGAGTAAAAGTTCTAGTGTCCTAATATTTTCAAAGAAAATAGTAAAACAATTGAATAATTACAAATTATAGTAAGTTAAATATGAATGTTATTTCTAATATTACCACAGGAGCAGAAACAAAGGGTCTAAATTTTATACTAATAATGGGATGAAAACATTATTTAAAATATTCAGTAATAAAATAACAAAGAAAAGAGATAAAAACAGAGACCACAAAGTATAAAATAATATGGTAGAAATAAATCCACAAATATAAGTAATTAGGCTGAGTACAAATGGACTCAATGCTCTAGTTTAACAAATAAGATAACCAGGAACAAAAAGTCTATACTGTTTATAAGGAATATGTCTAAAATAAACATGGTTATGGAAAATGTTAAAAGTGATTGGGTGGAAAAAGACATGCCATCATATCCTAATAAAAAGAAAAATTGATATAACTATATTAATAACCAACAAAAGGAGACTTCAGGCAAATACAGTTAGCAGAATTAAAAAGAATTACATCAGAGCTCAGTAAAGCAGAGGGGGGGGAAGGGGACAAGGAGATGGTGATGGCTGTTCCACAGCAAGCGTGGACTGTGGAGCAGCTGCACAGCAAGCTGCTACCCAAGAAGGACATTATCAAGTTTCTACAGGACCATAGTTCAGCTTCATTTCTTGAAGAACATAAGTTATTAGAAACATTAAAAATGTGGCCAAGACAGCTTACAAGGACCATTTGGTTATAGCCTACAACCATTTTTTTGAAAGGAAGCATTTCAAGGGTACTGAAAGTTTAAGTAATATGTCTGAGCAGGTGAAAAATGTGGAGCTTAAAGAAGATAAACCCAAAGAAACCAAGTCTGAAGACACTCTGGATGAGGGTCCTCCAAAACATATAAAACCTGTTCTTTAAAAAGGAGATAAAACCAACTTCCCCAGAAGGGAGATGTTGTTCATTGCTGGTATACAGGAACACTACAGGATGGGACTGTATTTGATACTAATATTCAAAAGAGTTCAAAGAAGAAGAAAAATGCCAAGCCTTTAAGTTTTAAGGTTGGAATAGGCAAAGTTATCAGAGGATGGGATGAAGCAGTCTTATCTATGAGTAAAGGAGAAAAGGCTCGACTAGAGATTGAGCCAGAATGGGTTTATGGAAAAAAGGACAGCCTGATGCCAAAATTCCACCAAATGAAAAACTTATTTTTGAAGTGGAATTAGTGAATACTGACTGAAACACCAATGCTTCAGATGTAAAGACATCAGCAACAGTAAAACATGGCCTTGAAGAAACTTATGTAACTAACTAGAACTGGTTAATACTGTAAGGGAAGAGTCGACAGGAAAATTCAAGAACTCAGATATTGTTTACCCAATCCCCACCTTTTAATATATGTAATCCATCATAATTCCCTAAAGTTTAAAATATTTTACTACAGCTGTGTAAAAAGAAATGACTTTCCTTTTACCTCATGTTGTAAACCAAAAGACTCAATAAAAACATATTCGGTGTCTTGCAAAAAAAAAAAATTACTTCAAAATGATTAAAGATTCAATGAACAGAATGTATAGCAATTTAAAAATTACATGCATATATTAGCAAAGTCTCAAATTATTCAAAGCAAAATTTGACAGGAATACAATGAGAATTTGATAGATCTCTAAAGTCAGAAAGTTCAACACTCCTTTCTTAGGGATTGATAGAAAAGCATTTAAAAATACAAGGATATAAAAAAACTGAAAAACATAATTAACAAAGTTGACTCATCAACTGCAGAATGTACATTAATTTCAATCTGCACAGATCATTTATAAATATTTAACACATACCAGGCCATAAAACATGTCTAAACACAAATCCTTCCAGATAATTAGAGACTCTTTCCCAACACATTTCACAAGACCAGCGTTATCCAGATAGCAAAACTAGACCAACATGTTGCAAGACAAGAAAACTGCAGAACAATATCCTTCACAAACATATGTGTAAATATGTTCAACAAAATTTTAGCAGATAATATCTAACAATATGTAAAAAAGATAATATGACCAATTTTGAATAATCTCAAGAATGCAAAAATGGTTTAGCATTTAAAGATCCAAGTATTCACCTTATTCACTAACAGACTACACAAACACACACACACACACAAACACACACAGTAACAACAACAATAAAACACATATATCAATAGATATAGGGATAAGCTTTTGACAAAACCCATATCCATTACCAATAGAAATTTCCCAGAAAACAAGGAATTGAAGAGATGTCTCTAATCTGATAAATGTCATCTCTGAAAAGCTTTCAGCTAACATTGTTTTTAATGGTGAAAAGAAAATGAAGGTTATCTCTTAAGATCATGAAAGTAAGGATATTCTCTCCCACCATTGTCCTAAAGATTCACGACAGCCCAGTAAGGTAAGAAAAAACTTGAATGACAACATTATTGGAAAAGAAGTAGTAAAGTAATCTTCCTTTACCAAACCCAGAGTGGTTTCTGTAAAATATCTTCTGGAATCTAAAATGAATAAGCTAATAAATCTAATATGTGAAGTTAACAAGGTTGTAGGGTAGAAGATGAATATACAGAATCAGTTGGACTTCTATGTACTAGCAATAAGTAATTGAAATAATGAAGATACCATTTAAACTAGCATTAAAAATATTACTTAGAGATGAATCTGAGAAAAATTATACAAGGCCATTAGACTGAAAAATAGATCATGGTGAGAGAAATTAAAGAAGCCCTAAAAAGATGGAGATGCCATGTTCCTAGATTAGATGACACAATGTTGTCATTTCTCTCTAAATTGACTTGTAGATTCAATGTAATATCAATCAAAATCCCAGGAATTTTTGGTAGGCTTATATTTGAACAGACTGATATTAACATTCATATTGAAATGTAAAGTATCCAGGGGGCCCCTGGGTGGTGCAGTCAGTTAAGCATCTGACTCTTGTTTTCTGCTCAGGTCATGGTCTCAGATTTGTGAGATCAAGCCCTGCCTCAGACTCTGAACTCAGCGAGAAGTCTGTTGGAGTTTCTGTCTCCCTCTCCCTCTGCCCCTCCCTGTGCTGGCTCTCTCTCTCTCCCAAATAGAGAAATAAATCTTTAAAAGAAATATAAAGTATCCAGAATCGACAAAACAACAATGAAAATAAAAGAATAAATTTGGAGGAAAAAAAAAGAATAAATTTGGAGGACTTTATAGGACCTTTTATTAAGAACATAAATTAACATGGGGCTCCTGGCTGGCTCAGTTGGGTAAGCATCAGCGCCAGTCTTGATCTGAGGGTTGGGGGTTCAAGTTCCCCATTGGGCTTCACTCTGTGCAAATTACCACATTTTGCAAACTGGTATAACATTATGTAGTAATGCTATAGTTGGGAAAGAAAACTAGTACACTTGAAAAAACACACATATCTTGTGATTTAGTCTTTCCATTTCTAAGAGTATTCCTTATAAATCTGCATGTTTATATACAACAAGAAACAAAATGCAAGAATGTTCAAAGCAGCATTTTTCACATTTTCCAAAAACTGAAAAGAGCCCTTCAATAGTAAAATGGATGAATGAATTGCCATATCAATAAACCATAGAATGTTACACAGCAATGAAAATTAATGAACTAGTTCTATGTGCAACAATATGGCTGAAACTTATAATCTTAATAGTGAATGGAAAAGAGCAAGTTATAGAAAATATATGCAGCATAATTGCATTTATGTAGTATTCCAAACAGGCAAGACTCAAGTATTTTTCTTGGGGATGCATACACAAGAACTAAAACTAAAGAAAAACAAGGAATTGCTCATAATTAGTGTCAAGGTAATGATTACCCCAAAGGAAAGGGAATAGTGGGAGGAGCCACATGTGGGAGTTTTGGAATATTGCTATTATTCTTTCATCTGACATATATCATATTTTCATGAGTGTTGCTTGTAGCTGTTTATTAAACTGAAAACACACTTTCACACATTTTACTAGATGCATTCATTTATTCTATTTTATAATATAAGAGTTTAAAAAACAAATACCACAAGGCTCTGTAAAACTTAAGGAGAAATATTTGGGTTTCTTTCCTGGCTTGGGCCAGACCTTATGATTTTAAAGCCCAAGTATTAGTCTCTTATGAGGTGTCATAGAGCCTACCAGCCAAAGGGTTGGTTTGGGGGATGGCATATGCATTTTTTTTTTTTTAAAGATTTTATTTATTTATCTGACAGAGAGAGATCACAAGTAGACAGAAAGGCAGGCAGAGAGAGAGAGAGAGAGGGAAGCAGGCTCCCCGCTGAGCAGAGAGCCCGATGCGGGACTCGATCCCAGGACCCTGAGATCATGACCTGAGCCGAAGGCAGCGGCCTAACCCACTGAGCCACCCAGGCGCCCCTGGCATATGCATTTTTAAACTTATTCCAGCATTACTCCTATGTCAAAACTTGGCTCTCCAAAAATCTCTATTCCTGCTTTCTACACTCACCTATACCTACAGGCGAAAAACTCAGGCCTCTAGACGGTAGCTCACAAGTATTAAGAGAAAATGTAGTGCTACTTGGAGCTGGAGGTAAAGAGTCCTAACTGGAGTGTAACCAGTTATGATGGAACACTTCACCTACTCAGTGGAGCCTGCAGATTGTCCCTTCATGCGAACTGACAGCACCTCAGAACGCTGGATTGGTTCAGCAGTGAAGCAAGGAAAACTGTGTCCAAGTGAAAATAATCTGATACACAAAAATTCTCTAAATCGTTATAATGGTAGAGAAATGTTATGGTTGGTGCAAAAGTAAGTCATTACTGGAGGCAAATGACTGAACTGAAGAAATTTGATTTCCCCTGGACTTTAACTTCATGGGTGGCTGCCTACAAGAAAACTCAATATATCTCTAAGACTTCAGCCTCTTTGCCAATTTGACTAAAATCAGCCTATAAAAACCAAATTACTTCATTCCATAAGAAAGTAGGAAAATATCCAAAGTGTCTATTTTCAATAAAAATTCAAAATTCTTTGAAGGCTATGGTTTCTTTGTCAAATTAGTTAGTAGAATCATAAATATTTCAATTTCTTATGCATACAAAGGGGAACATCCCCAGCTGAAAAGGTTAGTGTGAGATAAAGTTTACAAAGTCAACATCCAGGAGAATTATGTCTGGTCACTTGAAAAGTGCTTGATTAATGTCCACAATAGCCAAACTATGGAAAGAGCCAAGATGTCCATCAACAAAGGAATGGATAAAGAAGATGTGGTATATACACACAATGAAATATTACTCAGCCATCAGAAAGGGTGAATACTTACCATTTACACTGACATGAATGGAACTGGAGGGTATTATGTGGAAGAAAATAAGTCAGAGAAAGACAATTATCATATGGCTTCACTCATATGTGGAATATAAGAAACAGTGCAGAGGATCGCAGGGGAAGGGAGAGAAAACTGAATGAGAAGAAAGCAGAGAGGAAGACAAACCATGAGAGACTCTTAACTATGGGAAAGAAACTAGAGGTTGCTGGAGAGGGGTTTGCTGGGGGGATGAGGTAACTGAGTGATGGGCATGTGATGTGATGAACACTGGGTGTTAAATGCAACTGATGAATTGTTGAACTCTACATCTGAAACTAATGATGTACTATATGTTGGCTAATGGTGTTTAAAGAAAAAATAAAGTGCTGGCTTCTGCAATTAAAAAAAGTGACATAAAGAGAAAAAAAACAAGGGAAGATTCCAGTACCCATTCTGGTTTTAATTTCCGTTCCAGGCTGGCAAAGTGATGAATTTGTTGGATCCAGGGGAAATGTTACTGTCGAGAAAGGATCATGGATCATCGGTGTCTCTGTTGGTGCACCCTGGCTCAACATTCTAAAGGCAGAGTCAGTAGGATATTAGGGGAGATCTAGACATGACTCCCTGAGCATTCTTCCAATGGGAAAGCAGTCCACAATTACAGATTGGAAGTGAAATGTGGGGAGAACAGCTCAATTAAAGAGGAAACTGCTTGTCGTCCTGGACCATGCCTTTCTTTCATTCATCTATCTCCTAACCAAATGTACACTTCCTTTTTTTTTTTTTTTTAAGATTTTATTTATCTATTTGACAGAGAGAGAGAGAGAGAGAGATCACAAGTAGGCAGAGAAAGGAGGAAGCAGGCTCCCCGCTGAGCAGAGAGCCTGATGTGGGCCTCGATCCCAGGACCCTGAGATCATGACCTGAGCCGAAGGCAGAGGCTTTAACCCACTGAGCCACCCAGGCGCCCCAAATGTACACTTCCTAATGCAGTGTCCCTGTGAATCATTCACTCAACAATTATCAATTTGCTGACAAATAGGCAACTTGCTTATCATGGGAGAAAGCAACAGTATGGGATGTAAGTACTTCTTTCTGTAGTTATGACATCAGTCTACTCTATATAGATCCGAGAAGCTAGCACATCCATTTCAAACCACAAAAAAGATATCTTGCTTACATTAAGATATACCTTAATCTAGGAAGGTGACCATGAAAAATTATTAGCATGATGCTTCAGTACCTTATAAATAGTGAATGTTTTTCACATCTTTCTATAACCACTTGGCCCAGGTTTAAGAGAAGCAAGAAGAAAAATAGCTCATGGGGGTAAATCTGTTGTAGTACCTTAATTACATCCCAATCAATTGACTTGAATAAAAAGGTCATTTACTGACTTATCTAACTGCAGTCCCAAGAACAGGTTGGGCTTGAGGATGACCATCAACTTGTGGCTCTAGCTCTGATTCTGTGCAATTTTCCTGGCTGTGTCCCCTTCTAAGTAATGATTACATCTTTGTGCTTCTTCTCTCATGGAGAAAAACACATGTAGTCGTTCCTGGCTTCACATCCATTTGCCACAAGAAAGAAGGACAAAAGAGGAAGAAAGAAAATATTCCTATCAAAGACTTCCAAGCAAGTGTCCAAAGATCATCCTGATTGGGTTGTTTATATATTACTTGTTCATCTCTGGACCACTGATTGTGGATGAAGGAATAAAGTGGATTAATTAACACAAGCCAAGAAGGCTCAGCCTTGAAGCCAGGCAGAGCCCATTTTCCTCACAATTTCCTAAACGAGTAAGAGCTGAAGCCTGAACCAAAAGTTAGATGTCTAGGAAAGAGAAACATTATTCAGGGAAGGCAACCGTAAAGAGAGAGAGACTAAGAAAGAAAGAAAAATAGCAATAGTTCTTCAGTTTGGCTGCACATTAGAACTGTCGGGGGCATTTGCAAATCCTCATGCCCAGCTCAAAACACTGGGCCAAATAAGTCAGAATCTCTGGAGGGAGAGGGCAGGAGTTCTTAAACCTTCACAGTTGATTCCAGTGTGACTGCCATGAGATCATTGCACTTCATGGAAAGAGTTTATTACAGGAAGACAGAACTAATATCTGTCAGCTTCTCTCCTCACGTGGGGATTTTGAAGAGAGTTGAGTTGGTTTTTTCCCCAAGCTCTGGCAGCTTAAAGCCACCTGAGCTGACAGTTGTATTTCCTCTTACAAAGGGCTTACGCATAGTGGAATTATACTTTTCTAGCCTCACAATGAACAACACAAAGGTTACAACAGTGGCTAAATCCCATGTGGGAAGCACAGAGAAGGCCATTGTTAGCACTGCTTTTCCAGAGTGACAGAAAATAGAGGGGGATTACCAATGGGCTTAAAATACTGTTTCCTTCCTGCCACCGTTAGTGGTGTTTGTAGAGTGTGCAACTCTGCCTCCCTGAGCCCAGCACGGTCAGCTGGGGCATGGCTTTGTTTTGTTTTGTCCTCTGGTTCTCATCACTGTCCTTTCATCCATTCACTATTCATTTTCTCACTCTGTTTTTACTCTGTTCTGGATCCTATGTCTTCTTCCTGAGAATTTACCAGAGCAATCAGGCTGAATTACAAGAGAGAAACCAAAACCCCCTTCAGACTTTCCTGCTTTTCTTTCTTCTTTTTTGGGGGAGGGAGCAGTCTTCAGAAGAACAAAAATTTTCTTTCTTGTTTGACTTCTAAAACTGCTTGGGCTTCTTGTTGGAAAGTCTTACCTTCTCTTTCAGTTTGTTTTTAAAGAAAGATTACAACAAACAAAACTTCATGACAGAGGACACAATTTTCCAGAATGCAAGAGTCACTCAGACAGTAATTTTTCAAAGGCCCATGCTGGGACACATTGTGATGAAATTATCAGAGCACCAGGAAAAGAGAAGACCCTCAAAACTTCCAGAGTGGTAACATAGTGAGTCTCAAGCAAAAGATAGGGCATTGTTGTGGCGATGGACTTCTCAATAGCAACTTTGCTAGCAGGAAGGTAATGGTCTTCCAAGTACTGGAGTAAACGTTTCTCAAAAGTATCAGTAAGTGTGAGGTGTATCGTAAGCAGGTTTGGAAACAAGAACATAGAAAAAGTCAAATGATTAGAAAGCAAGAAGAGCACATCTAGTAGGGCCACCTTAATGGGTGAGGGAACCAGATCCTGGAGCGCCAACACTTTTCTTTTTAAAGATTTTATTTATTTATTGGACAGAAAGAGATCACAAGTAGGCAGAGAGGCAGGCAGAGAGAGAGGAGGAAGCAGGCTCTCTGCTGACCAGAGAGCCCGATACGGGGCTCGATCCCAGGACCCTGGGATCATGACCTGAGCCCAAGGCAGAGGCTTTAACCCTCTGAGCCACCCAGGCGCCCCACGCGCCAGCACTTTTCAAAAGAAGTTTAAGGGTCTTTATTCTAGTGCTTCACCATCAACCGAAATCAGCTGCTTCCTACATTTTGCTATATTCTCTCTCCTCTTCTGGTTATCCGTCTTCCTTTTCACTCCTTCCTTTATACCTGTTGGTTTTTCAGTTTCTTTTTCTTATATAAGTTGCTGGTCTTTTAAACGTGCATTGGTTCAAGTTTTTGAGAGACGAAACTTGATTCCTTCTGCTTCTCTTTTCATGACAAGGCACGTTATAGGTTGTTATGGATTAATCGGGTTCTCATCCGTAATTATCAACTGAAGAAGATAGGAGGATATAATACATTTAAAACTGTGACAAATTTGTCTTGTGTGGCAAGGGGTATGAACAAGGCATTTTTACTTTGAGCAGTGGTCCTTTAACAGTATCTCCTGAGAGCTTATTAGACATGCAAATTTGGAGGGCTTTACCCCAGGTCTACTCACTCAGAATCTCTGAGGGTGAATGTCAGTCATCTGTGTTTTGGCAAGCCCTGTGAGTGATTCTGACACACACTAGCATTTGAAAACCAGAGCCTTAGCAGGGGCTATCACAATATTATTGAATATTTCATTTACATAATCTCTCTGTATCTAAAGTTTTCTACTGTTAAGAGGCAACATTACTTCCCTTTCATTTTTTTTTCTGAAAATGTAATGGAATTTTGCATATTATCTTTTCTTAGCTATGGGTTGTGCATGAATGGAAAGCAGGTCTATAGTTAGATGAATGCACATTCTCCAATGAGACAACACTAATACACACAAAACTTCCAGCACGTTATACAAATGCTATATGTAGCAATAAAAGTTTCCTTGCATATTTCCAGCCATGAGAAACTCATTCCATTTGGTTTAATTTGACCAACTCTCCCAGTCAAACATCCATACTCTTCCCACTAGAGTAAGACAGAATGAATGTAGATTTGACTCTCACTTACTGAGAATCTAGTATATGCCTCATTATCTCTTTTAGATCTCCCAATTACTCTTTGTATTAGGCATTTTTACATCCGTTCTGTGTGTAAGTCCTTGGAACATTTGTAGACACCCTTATGTATTTCTTTCCAAGCAAAACAACCCTAGTTCTGTCAGTTGCTTCTTATATGATACAGTTTTAAAGCCTTTCAAAATTCTCTTGCTTTCCCTAGATGCACAGTTCCTCATATTTCAATATTTAAATATTACACATGTAAGCAATGGTCTGACACATGTGGCATATTACCTCTTTTATTCTGGATAGAGTATTCCTATTAGAGAAATCTAAAATTATCCTCAATTCCCAACCATATAACTGTGGTTCATATAAACTGATGTCATCACAGGTCTCCCCTGACATGATTTTTTTTTTTAAACTGAAGTGTATTTTACATCTGTTCCTATTAAATATCATTTTAGTAGTTCTAGTCATCATTCCAATCTGTCATGATTTCTTTGAACTTTGATTCTATCTTCCTTTCTTTTTATTAGCTATTCCTCCCATATGTCTATCATCTGCAAAGCTTATAATCGTGCTTTTATGTCTTTGTTCAAGTTGTTGATAAAAATGTTGAGTAGAACAGATTCCCATAATAATGCACATAATACTAATATTTTATATTTGCATGGTGCTAAAGCATTCACAAAGCATATTCATATACATAATCTCATTTGATACTATAATCCTGGATGGTAGGAAGTGCAACCTTATTTGCTTTTCCTCTCATTATGGATAAAGAAATGATGCTAAGAGAACATGAGTTACACCACTACTGGTAGAGTTAGTAGTATAACTTAGATGTTTTAAGCGGGTTTTGTTTAAGAAGGCAGCAGGAACCCAAGTGTGAAGGAAAGGCTTGTGGGGTCAGGAACAACTAGCAGCCAAAATGAAGGCGAAGATGCTGAGCCAGAACCCGGACAACTATGTCCGAGAAATCAAGCTGGACTTACAAAGAATTCCAAGAAACTGTGATCCTACTTAATTTTTTTGAGGTCCCACAAGAATACTTAAGAGCTTTAAAGGCACCAAACTGGAATGTGTATTTACGAAACCATTGTTTGCTTTCCTGGATGGTCACCGAGATGGAGTCAGTTGCTTGGCAGAGCATCCAAAGACCCTGGCTGCTGCTCTTCCTGGGGCATGTGATGGGGAGGTTAGAATTTGGAACTTGACTAAATGAAAATGTATCCGTAGGGCGCCTGGGTGGCTCAGTGGGTTAAGCCTCTGCCTTCAACTCAGGTCATGATCTCAGGGTCCTGGGATCGAGGCCCGCATCGGGCTCTCTGCTCAGTGGGGAGCCTGCTTCCCCCTCCCCCCTTGCCTGCCTCTCTGCCTACTTGTGATCTCTCTCTCTGTGTCAAATAAATAAATAAAATCTTAAAAAAAAAAAGAAAATGTATCTGTATAATGCAAGCACATGAGGGTTTTGTACAAAGAATATGTACTTACTTTTGTGGGACTTCTTTTTCTACTATTGGTGATGACAAAACTGTGGAGCAGTGGGAAATGGATGGACCAGGCAATGGGGGAAGAGGAGAAACCATTGCATACCACATTAGGAAAGACAGTGTGTGGGGGAATTGATCATCACTGGAAAGAAACTGTTTTTGCTTCATGTGGACAGCAAGTTAAACATTTGGGATAAACAAAGAACAAGTCCTATATGTCCAATGACCTGGGGATTCCACAGTATAACTAGTATTAAAGTTAAGCCAATTGAGATGTTTATCTTAGAAAGTTGTGCTTCTAACAGGAATATAGAACTATATGATATGAGGCATGTCAGCCCTCTGAAAAAGGTCATCTTCGATATGAGAACAAACACAATTTTTGGAGCTCTATGGAAGCTTTCGTTTTTACTGCTGCAAATGATTAGAACGGTATAGTTTTGATATGCATGTACTGGACATTCCCTTAATGGTACATATGGATCATGCATCTGTGGGGCTTGATATGGATTAATTTCCCACTGGGAAAGAGTTATGTGTGCTAGTTTTGATAAATCTATTTGGATCTTTCCTGTGGACAAAAGTAGAAGCAGGGAAGTCTATCACACAAAGAGAATGCAACATGTTAGCTATGTAAAATGGACTTCTGACAGCAAATATATTATATGTGGGTCTGATGAAATGAACATTTGTCTATGTAAAGCCAATGCTTCTGAAAAATTGGGTATGCTTCCATCGGGAGAAAAAGCAGCCAAAGATTATAACCAGAAGTTGAAGAAGACATTTCGATATCATTCTCATATAAAACACATTGCTTATCACTGACATCTAAAAAATCTGTCTACAGCCAGATTCAGGAACAGTGCATCATGAAAGAAGCTCATCAGTGAAAGGAAATGAATGGTCTCAAACATAGCAGGGTTTGTGTCGATCGTGTCAGAGAAAAAGAAACACATAGTGACAGTTGTGAAATAACCCTTGATACTCCTACCAATCCTGATATATAATTGTTTGTTGCATTTTAATTTTTTAAAAGATTCTACTTATTTATTTAACGGAGAGAGAGACACAGCAAGAGAGGGAACACAAGCAGAGGGAGTGGGAGAGGGAGAAACAGGCTTCCTGCAGAGCAGGGAGCCCGATTTGGGGCTAGATCCCAGAACCCTGGGATCATGACCTGAGCTGAAGGTAGAGGCTTAGCAACGGAGCCACCGAGGCTCCCCTGTTTGTTGCATTTTAAAATTTTATTTATTTATTTACTTGAGAGAGAGAAAGATTGAGAAGGAAGGGAGAAGGAGCAAAGGCAGAAGGATAAGAGGACTCCATATTGAGTGCAGAGCATAATGAGGGGCTTGATGCCACAACTCTGAGATCATGACCTAAGCCAAAATCAAGAGTTAGAGGAAGCTTAACCAACTGAGCCACCCAGGTGCCCCTATTTGTTACATTTTGATTTGCAAACTCTGAAAGTAAAAGTACTGGCTTTTCTGAGCCGCTAAGGGTAATGGAGAAAAGATGAGAGCAGAGCTGAGTTTTCTAGGACAAGCATGAGTTAGCCAGATGGACATGAGGGATAAAGGGCATCCAGGCCAGAAGAGTAATTATACAATGAACAGAGATATGGGTATGGGGGGAGTGTTGGAAGATGATGGAGAATTAGAGACAAACAATTTAGAAATGTTTTCTTTTACTGATGGTATCGCCCTACTCGTAATGTTAATTAACCATGTCCTGATGAAAATCTTAAATATCTTTAATTTTTTTAAGAGGAAACATCAACACTTCAATTATTTCCTTTTGACTTTTTTGCATTTAATTTCTCTGGGTTTTAGATTTAAGAAACTAAGATGGTAAATTAAGAAAAAAAAGGAAAGTTGTGTCTTGATTGAGTTACCTAACTTTATTTGCATAGCTATGTACATTTTAAAATAGAGCACAACATCAAAACAAACAATAATATCCCTGCCATGTTATGCAGAGGTATGATTACACAATTTAAAACTCAATTTTATTGTGCATACGTGAAGACTGGTTTTTGATTGCTCAGGTTTTTTTCCCCAAACTCATAACAATTTCATTCTTCATCTTAAAGTTCTAAGGTTCAACTATATTTGAATTATCCATAAAAGAAATCATAAGTACTTTCTCTGTAGGAAAATATCCCCCCATACTTCATAACCTGAAAATGACTAAAGCAATTTGTACACTAAAAATGGGGGGGGGAACCTCTTTGTTCTCAGACAAGCGCAAGGGAGCTTGAGAATCAAAGAATAATTTCTTGAAAGAAAAGGTTAAACAGGTCAAAAAAGAAGGTGATAGTGGATGTTGTTTTGAAATGCTAACAATAGCAACCCTTCCTACTTGCCTCCGGTTACATGGTGTCAAAGCTGTCAGAGGCTAGCATCCCAGGATCTCTCTGCAGACCCTCTTTAAGAGCCATAAAGACCCAGTGTTCTCCATCGACTTGCTTCTACTTTAGAGTGAGAGAAACACACACGATGAAAGGAAGGTTAAAATCTAAGGCAGACAACAAGGAAGCAGCTGAAAGGGCTTGTTCACCCTGCAGTGTAATGAAAGATGTTGGTTCTGAGGTGGAACTTATACTTTTTCAGAGACTTCTGGTTGCCTAGAAGTTTGCAATCAAAGAGGAGTCAGAGTCTGATGTGGTTGCAAGGAAGTGGTACCTATATTGCATCACTCCCCCATGATAGAAGGGCCACACAAGGCACATGTATTGAATTGGGAACCTCTGGTAAGTTCCCCAACAGAAGGCTTCCAGTTGTGTTCTGCCGAAGCAGTCAACTCCAAAGGGACTGGCATACCAACTATAAACAGAACGTGACTGAGACGCGTGGCCTTTTCCTGCCACTTCTGTTCTGTTCTTTGCCAGACAGTTCTGGCAAGCCCTGTCTGTGTACACAGAGCGTTTTACCATGTTGTGAGGAAACCTCAAAGTCTAACTCTCTATGAAATGGGTCTGGTTAAAGATCTCTGGACCTCCTAATCATACTATATGAGACAGTCTTATCTAGAAAATGAGCCCACATTTAAATGGGACCTCAGTTAGGTATGAATAATGGTATAGATATTGAAAACCACTAACACATTTCAAAATAGGAGTGTGTGGAACAAAAAGATAGCCTTAAGAAGATATGGACACACTCAACGTTAGATACCATGCACTGAGATATTAATAGACTTAAAGTTAAGATGATAATAGGTGTTATACACCAAAGCTGAAAATAAAGACAGACAAGAACCTGGTGAAGAAGAATCAGAGTTCACACAGTCACTGGCTGATTTATTGCTAGTAAACTGACTGAACTTAATTAAAATGGGGTAGCTTTCTTTAAGTGAGACATTTCTGTTTCATCACCCTTTGCTTGTGTTTTGAATTGAGACCCTGACATTTACTGTAGATAAGGTCACACTGTTGAGCAAAACTGAATAGTGACTCTATGTCCATCAGGGACCTCTGCGCAAGAGTAAGAATGGTGAAACCAAAGGGACACGAAAACACATCCTTTACCTAGGTCCCCCTTTTGGTAACATTTTGCTGCTTTTGCTTTATCTCTGAAGATATCTTGAGTAAAAGAAAATTCCGATGAAACTGGATGCTTGAGTGACTTTCCTGAAAATCTAAAGGAGATGCTGTTCTACCCATTCCCGTTTCTTTACTTCCTTACTTGATCTTTGCTGCACTGGCAGGCTCTTTCCTCTCTGACCATCTAATGGAAACTGCTCTCCCAGGAGCCCTCAGCATCCCACCTTTATCTGAGGTTATTTCCTGAATTTGTCTCCCTCTTTACAGGCCCAGTGCGTCATTATGGAGTTCTCTGCAATTTGAGTCCTGCTTCCACATTTTCTGCCCTTTAGAGCCTTATTCTTTCCCTTCTGTCTCCATATGCTTGCTCAATTTTCACCCCCAGCCCCCACAAACCTCTCTCCACCCGCTGCCCCTCCCATCTGGAAGCAGTCCTCCCCCAGTTCCATTAGTATTAAAAACTATCTTTATTCAGTCCACACTTCTGACCTGTACTGCATCATGCTCTCTTCCTACTGGAAGTGCACATTTGCATTTTATCACACCCACCCTGGCCCAGATGGGATCACCCTTCAATCCCCAATATTTTTAGAGAAAGGGAGGGTTTTATTACAATTTTTAATCTGATATTCATGGCTTTTCAGCTGAAAATTTGGCTCTCTGTTGTCAAGGAGAAAAAGTATTGTTCAGGATGCTAGAAGCCTAGAGCCTCCACTTTTCCTTCTGTGTGTTGAAATGTTAGGTGGAGTGTGAATTTTAATGAACATAGCTGAAGGGAAGTAATGGGTCAAGAAAAGAGGGAACCAGACGCAGTTTGGCTTAGACTCTAACAAATGCTCGTAGCTTCTTTACCACTTAAAATTCTTGGAGGGCAATTGTTGGTCTCAGAGTACAAATAACTTTCTTTGCAGGGACATATTCAAGGGGTTACTTTTTTCCTTTCATCCTAGATACTTAAGTGATGCACTGAGAATGTGGAACGTTGTGATATGCCAATTGAGCTGCTGTCTATTCATATCCTTGAATAGCTCTTTAAATTTAGGTACTGCTGGCCATCAGTTTGCTTGCCTGCAAAATGAGGACATTGGATTTGAGTATTTCAAATGTCTAATTCATTCATAAATGTGTGCATGACAATTCTGAAGCATGCTGAAAGGTAGAGTTAGGAACTCTTTCCTTGGAAGAGGAAAAGTGTCACAATGAGACAAGGAGGATTTAACCCTCCTTGTTTCTACCTGGAATTATCCTACTGTAACAAAGAGAAGGCAAGTTATTATTTAACATCCAAAATGACTATAGGTACATCTGCCTTCCTAATGAAATGGGGTAAAATTATTTCCATATACTATTTCTTTCGTCTCATGAAGATTGGTTGAGATGATAGAAAGTAGGGAAATCTCAAAATTTCTTTCAGGTCATTTGCGTTCTTTGAGAGGAAGTGTGGAAAAATCTGTTGCTTGGCGCTATCCCCTAGTGAATCTTTGGGTATGCAAATAGCAGTGTCTGAGCTGGATAGGCTGCTGTCCATAATAAGGTGAAGGAAGGTGCCCTCTCTGGGAGGCTACAGGAAAAATCCCCAGAAAACAGTGAAGCACGGAATTCTTAGACAGCCAGGCAGTAGACTGAAGCGGACACCTGTCACTTCAACACTTAAGAAAAGCCTGCTTCATGCAAATGCCTTACGTGAGAAGGTTTGAATAAAAACAAAACAAAACAAACAAAAAAAGAAACAGCTAGACGAAGTGAGACCTGAATAAGATCATAGTTCACTGGAAGATAGGACTCAAAACTAGAAGGAATTATTCGCAAACATTTTGGAATAAAGGCACATAAAGAACATGTCTTATTTACCTATTTGTCTATGGTTTATAAAGAAAATTACCACCCATGGGGTACACCTTTCCCATACCTTATGTTCTTGTGCCTAAAAGTTGTAGGAAGCCCCACATATGTGAACACGTTTGCCTTTTAAGTGAGGCATGATCAACTGCAAAAGGTTCATGCTCCAGTTTGTAAACTATGAGGACTAATTTGGCATAATCCATATAATATAACACATTACAAAGGGAGACATTTAAATATCATAACTTTTATCTGTAATGTAGACTTAATCCCATTTTATTGTATTACTTTTTCCTAGCTGTAATGTTGACATCACGGTAAATGTTCTAATCTATCAGCACACCCTCAAACATTTTTCATTCCTTTAGAAACTTGGGAGCTGTTGTGGGTGATAATCAATACTAGATGGGACTGTTGAATTACTTGATATCATGGCTTTTGAAAAAAATACTAAGTTTTATTGAAAATATATTCATGATGCCTTAGTACAGTACCTAGCACATGGTAATTGTGCAGTAAGTATTAGGTATTGCCAATATTATTATGTTTGCATTTATTATTGGATAATCAAGTATGATCCATTTTACAACTATCATCTCACTAAAACCAAACAGCTCTTTAAGGTAAACATCATTATTCTAGTTTCATAGAAAAGAAGCTTGGGATTCAAATAACCCAAGTGTTACTTACTTTCCTATGTTTTAATAAATAGAAAATGGCAAAGTGACTGTTCAAACCCAAAGCAAATGTTCCTTCCATGATACACGGTTTTCAGACTTTAGGCTGCCTTCACTAGAGATGAAGTGATTTTTGGTGGAACGCAGAAAAACATTAAAAATATTTAATAGGTTTAATTAATTTTAATATATGTAAGAAAAATATTTGCAATCAGTAGTTATGGATTTGGGGGTATAGCAATGATTATAAAAATATTCTTAAAATTTTTTTATCAGTGTAAAAATGTACATTAAACTTAAAAATATGTATTCATAATAATTTAACTCTAGAAAAAGTCACAAAAGAGGCATTTGAACAGCTGAAATTTATTCTTTTATTTATTCTAATTTATTTATTTATTTTGAATGGCTAAAACTCAGCTAACATAGCAGTGAATCACATTTCCTGGACTTTTCAAACTTCTCTCTTCAGGAACTCACTGACGGCTTGGGAACTAGAAGAATCTACCCACACACATACACAAAACATCTTATCTTAAAATATCCCTAAAAATGTTGTCTATTAAATTGTTATTGTCAAGGAAATACCATTCTAAAAGCAAGTAAAGCTTCTTATATGCCGTAGCATCACCATTCTCTCTCTCCCCTCACTTGCTACTTCTTACACTCTTCTCTAAGCTACAGCCTCACTGGGATGACTCTAGCCATCAGAGGAAGGTGGTTGTCTGAGCACCTGAGGGACTTGATCCACTCCAAGTGTTAATTTTATTTGGGCCTTCACTTTCTTTTCTTTTCTTTTTCTTTTTCTTTTTTTTTTTTAGAAAAGGTGCAAAGAAATCTTTTTTTTTTTTTTAAGATTTTATTTATTTATTTGACAGACAAAGATCACAAGTAGGCAGAGAGAGAGAGGAGGAAGCAGGATCCCCGCTGAGTAGAGATCCCGATGCGGGGCTCAATCCCAGGACCCTGGGATCGTGACCTGAGCTGAAGACAGAGGCTTTAACCCACTGAGCCACCCAGACGCCCCGGGCCTTCACTTTGTAGGAGGAACATCCTGCCAGAGTAGCATGGGCCAATATCTGCCCTTGTCTTTCTGTGTGTAGAAGGCACACAGAGATCCCCCAGCTGCTGTTATTCATGGCCTCCCCTTCAATGTTGGCAGGACCTGGTGATTTGTATCTATTGGGTAGAATCTGACAAAAGTGATAGGATGTCACTTCGATGGAATTATATTACAAAAAAACTGTGACTTCCATCTTGCTGCACTGTCTTGCCTTTGACTTCTCTATTTGTACTTTGAGGAAGCAAGCTGCCATGTTGGAGAGGCCCACCTCACAAGGTGACTCAGGGCTGCCTCTCGTTAAAAGCCTTCAAGGAACTGACACTCTCATTCCAACACCCATGGTAATGGTGTCCTGCCAATAATCATAGGAATAATCGTAGAGTGGATTTTTCTCCAGTTGAGACTTAGATTCAGTAGGCACGGCCTTTACCGAATTGTGTCCATGGGAGGTCGTGAAGGAAAAAACCCAGCCGTACTGGGTCTTTTCCTGAGTCCTGACCTACAGAAACTGAAAAATAAATGTAGTTGTTTCAAGCTACTGAGCTTGGGAGTAGCAATAGATAACTAATATACTGCCTTACTAAATTAGATTTTAAAAAGGTCACATTGTGGACCTTCTCTGTACTCATGGCTGTATTTTACTCACTTAGGGAGAATTTGTCATCAGATATTTTTTACTGACCTTTAACTTCCTGCAAGATATTCCTCATTTCTAATCCCACCAACCCCACCTCCAGTTATTTCTGGAAGATACCCAGGATGTTTTTTCTCTCACATTTTCTTATGAATAAGTCTCATTAGCTACAGTGAGGTTTCTGTCTTTTCTTCCTATCTGTCCATAGCCATCTGCTGCTGAGCTCTCTTAGAAATCTGGGGAAGAATTTGTCAGCCCTGCTTTTAGTAGAGAACAATTCAACTGCCTCACTCCAGGAATTTCTACCCTCTCTCTGCACTGATATAGAAGCTCCTAGAGCCTTCCAGTGTGTCAGGACAATATGGGAAATGCTCTGGGGTCCTTGACAAGCTGAAACAGTTCCAATTCCTGGGCTGAAGGAGGAAGAAAGCCTATTTACCCATTGCTTACTTTAAGCTTTTTTTTCTTTTATTATATGAACATTTAAAGCCATGAATATTCTTTTAAGCATAGCCTTAAAGACGTATCACAGATTTTGAGGAGATTTTTTTTTTCTCTTTTTAGCTTCACTCTCTTTCCTCTTTGTGATTCCGTTTGGATAGCTTCTATTGCTATGTCTTCAAGTTCATTGTTAGTTTTTCTTCTGTCTTGTTTAATTTCAGTGTTTTTAATTTCAGATATGGTGTTGTTTTAGCTTTGGGAAATTATTGTTTTTCACATGCCTTCCATTTCTCTCCTCATTACACTCATGTTTTCTTTTAAATCCTTGACCATATTTACAATATCTCTTTTAAAATTCTTGTCTACTAATTCCAACACCTCTGGTTTTTTCTGACTCTATCTCTACTGACTGATTTTCTTCTGATTATGGGTACATTTTCTTGCTTCTTTCATCCTAGTAATTTTTTAATGCTTATTAGATAATATAGGAATTAAATTGTAGAGTTTCTGGATTCCGTAGGCTTCTTTTAAAGAATATTGAGACTTATTTAGGCAAACTTTTAAAATTACTTGCTCATCAACTTGATCATTTTAAAGCTTGCTTTAAGCGTAAGCCTTGTTTATTAGCTTAAACCTAGAGTACGCTTTAATCTACCTCGACTACGAAAGCAGGACATTCGGAGACCTCTACCTAATGTTCCAGTGAGGACTCTCCTCTCTGCTTGTTTGCAAATCAAATGTGTCCCAAACCTGTGTGATCTTTAGGAACTGTTCAGATTACAACTCTTTAATAGCTGATTTTTTTCTAGTGGTTGTTCTTTGCTTAGTCTTATGAAGACCTATCCATCCACGTTTAGCTTATATTCTGCGAATGCCTCAAGGAACCCCTGTGCAATTTCTGGCTAGCACCCTCCTCTCTAGTACTCTCCCCTGCAAAGTCCAACCACCCCAGACCCCTCAACTCTGCAAAATCACTGTACTGTCCTTGGATTTCTCTTTCCTGTCCTTGACTATCGTTCAATACCCATCATTTGTTTACCTTTTCTCAAAGGCTAAAGTCTAGCCTATTGTATAATGTCTGAAAATAGTTGTTTTCCATTTTGTGCAGTTTTATATTTTATACAACTTTTTAGTTGTTTTGGCTGGAGGGTAAGATTCTGCCACATTGGTTCCTAAACAGAGCTTTTTTGTGTCCTAATATCTTAGAAGAGATGAACAGCAACTGGTTTATCAGTTTTCATTTCTCTTCTCCTTAGAATAAGACGTAAGTTCATTGGGATTCAGCTGGAAGGCAACTCCAAGTGACAGACAGCAAGTTATATTCAAAATTACTCCTCTCTTTTACAACAGTGCTTTGCTGTTAGTCCAAATGTTATGTCTATTCCTTCCTTCCTTTAAAATGGGTCTCCACTCAAGAGTCTTTAGTATTCAAGCAAATAGACACAGTCAGGCCAGGGACACCTGTCTGCCAGATTAGCCCAAACATGTTTGCATCTAAGCATGGGGTATAGCTCAGGCTTAGGAGTTCTAACCTCCCTCCTAAACCTTTATACACTTATGAGATGTCCTTTGTTTTGATCAGATATAAAATGACACTCTGGCTCTTCCTTCCTCCCATTATACATTTGAGGTAGGCAAAAGAACTCCTCCTTTTCGATTATTTTCTTTAGAAACTTGCCTATAGGAGATGGCCAGTTTTGATATTCACTTCCTGTGTGTATGTTAGGGAAAATACCCTTTCTATAGCAATGGTTCTGAAGAGTCACATGAGCAGTTGTCAAAGACTCGTATGGGTGGTCTTTATTTTTCTAAAATCAAATCAAATCTGATACCAAATCCCTCTATTTCCTTAGGCTAGTGAGAAATTGATTTTCTATCATTAATTGATATTCTTCCCTTGAGGGTATGAAATGATTCTAACGTCTTACTCGAAGTATAACTTTTAGGGAGATAGCTCTGGTTTGGGGAACATATCTGTTGTTTTTCATTTTCTAAACCTGCACATGGTACCTGAAGGAAAATGGCCCTATGGTTTTTGTATCACACTTGAACAGAAGGATCACTGTGGCACCTGGAAGATGCACTCATGTGGTTTAACCTCTGGAAGAGTGACATACAACCAGCCCACTTCAAAGATTTTCCATCTCCCTTGGCTCCGCCAAGGAATAGTGCAAGCACTCCTGGTGTTTTCAGGGCCCCTCTCCTCTCCTGGTCTTGAAGAATCTCTTCTGTTCCTATTCTGTCTTTTTCTTCACCAAGAACTTGACCTGCTTTCCAGGGGCATTACATTATTTCCCATCTTCCTCAGAAACAGGTATTGAAGTGGTGGTAGCAATCTCTCTATACTGCCATTAGTCCTGAGGTAAGAGGACACTAACATCTAACATCTATTTCCTAAAAATAAAATTGAGAATTACACACACACATACACACACACACACACACACACACACACACACTGTTTCAATAATTTACACCCCCCCCCCCTTTTTTTGTTTAAGTTCAGTTAGCTTCTGGTGGTCTCATACATAGTTACCATGTTGTTTTTCTAAATAACTTTAACTATTTATAAAATCTACTAGCTATTGTTTTGGAGTCCCTATTATTTTAACTTTTATAATATGTATGTTTACAGCTTCTTGAGAAAATGTGTTCCATTTTCTCAATGGGGATAGAGCCTGAAGGAGAAAGACAAAGAGTAATTTTATAAGAAATTGAAATGTATCCCTCTGATGATTTTGGCAAAAGAGCCAAAAGATCCCCTAACATGGCAAGTTTTTTATGTCAGAAAATGTGAATTTAGCACGTACTATGGGTACAATACATAACACACTATTTTAAGTATCAGAGATAGATTCAAAGATGGTCTCCACCCTTCGGATGCTGGTGTTCTGACAGACTACTACACTGCGTTATGCTTGCCTCCTAGTCTTCAATTTTCACCCCTCTTTTTTTCCTATCTCTCTTTCTCTGTCTCTCTCTCTTTCCCTCCACTTCTATGACTCTGTCCCTCCTTTTCATGGGTTCTTTCCTGACATTTCTGCTTCATTCTTCCTGTATGCCTAATTTCTTCTTTGTCTCTTCTTAATCAGAGGGTTTTATTTCCCCCTTATAACTTGCCCATGCTAGCATGATGGCTACCTGACCCCATTTTAGCTAATTTTCACTTTTTAAAATTTAGCTACTCTTTACTTTAATTCTCATTCTTTTTTTTTTTAAGATTTTATTTATTTATTTGACAGACAGAGATCACAAGTAGGCAGAGAGGCAGGCGGAGAGAGAGAGAGGAGGAAGCAGACTCCCTGCAGAGCAGAGAGCCCGATGTGGGGCTCCATCCCAGGACCCTGGGATCATGACCCTGAGCTGAAGGCAGAGGCTTTAACCCACTGAGCCACCCAGGCGCCCCAACTTTAATTCTCATTCTTAACTGCTTCCATCATTCAGATTTATAATATGTAACTCACGTCCAAGGACACGATCTCATGTGCTCTTCACAATGGTGTTCTGCAGTGGGCAAGGCCGCTGTTATTATTTACATGTTACAGATACATTTATTAAGGCACAAAAAGATAATGTTACAGCCATAATTTAGTAAGAGAAATTGAAGAATAGAACAAAGACCTTCCAACTCTCAATACCATGTTCTTCGCAATGTACCACAAAGCCCTTCAAGTTTCTTATGCTTGCAGTGTAACCCTTGACCACATGCAAGGTTGTGTTGTTCGATGCCACCCAGATTGTTTTAACCCCTCACCATCTTGAGGTGGGGAGGACTATGTCTTACTCATCTCTCCTCTGCCAGGGGAGAGCATTCTGAGGACCTATTCGCTGTTTAATAAGTAGTTGATGATATGATCCTAAATATGCCCTGCAAAAAGTAATGCACTGGGTTGGGTATGGAGGGAAAGCTGAGTGGGACAGTGGCACAATGAGACATTCTCTTGGAGATCTTGTCAGCTGGCTTTACATATTTTGTGCGTTTCTACACTGATGAAATGTGATTGGTGTTGCAAATGATAATCCAGGGTTGAATCTCTCTTCTTACTTGCATGGAATTTTAGGTTGTGGACTTCAGTCAATGAAGATGGAAATGGAGTTCCAACTATGGGAGGAAAAAATTACCATTTCCCCCAGAAACAGATTGATCTGACATTTAACACATGTCAAAAAACATGGAGTTTCCTCCCCAAAACACATAGCTGCCCTTTGATTCTGGGAAGGTTATCACTTTTTCTTCAGTGACTCTCTTCTGCCTCTCTGCTTTATTTATGTTGCTCTTGGTGGTGGGCTACAGAGAATTTTAGCTTGAAGGGAATACTGATCCTCATTAAGTATATCAGGTTGCCATAGGCTTTATGCCTTACTAATATGCTTCTTAGTTTGTCTATGCTACTTTTTCACTTCAGAAGGAGTTCATGTATCACAGTCTCCTTGTGAAGCTTCTCCTTGCCTTCTCCTTGCTGCAAGGAGATGTATTGAAGATTTATGTTTATAAGAAGGGTTGAATTCCTTTGAGCTAGTTGCCACCAATGGAAATGTTATTACATACAATCTATGAATGGAATAAACAGCTCAGATTGATTGTCTGATTTGTTCAATGCTGTACATTTAACAAATAGTTAGTGAAAAAAGAAAGTAGGGATGAGTGCAAAGAAACTGTCTCCAACCAAATGGGGGTTTTTGATTGTTCAAAAAGAAGTCTAAAAAAAAAAAAAAGCCTGCATTGTGTGGAGAGTTTCTGTTTTTGTTTGTTTGGTTTAAGATTAGCAGCAAACCTGGAACATTCTCTTCATCTCTGTCTACCATTGCACATAATTTTACTTCCCATAAAGTCCTATTCCAAACTCATCTACTTCCCAGGTTAATCTCACCTCCTCAGATTCTAAAGGGAGAATCAAGGGTCAAGGGCTCAGGACCCCAGTGTGGCCACAGTAATGACAAACTCTGAGTCCCAGTTTCTTCATCAGAAAGATAGGGATAATAAAAATCTAGTCCTTTACTTGAAAGAGCTGTAGTTAATGATATAAGGCAAGAGAGGTATTTGTAAATTAGTAAAGACTATATAATTCTAGTTATTATTTTTATGATCCTTCCTTTGTCTTGTAGATTCTGCCTGACCTTAATATAATATTCTGTTTGTACTATATTAATGCATCTATTTGAAAATTACTTTCTAAGCCTTTCCAAGCCCTTTTTGTGGCTTATATATTCCCCAAGGACAGGACTGTCTCTTCTGTTTCTTTATATTCAGTGCCTCCTGCTTTCACACTGGTGCACTGCCAACTGATATCATCTTGAACATAAAGTTCCCTGAGAAGCAAGTGATGGAAAATGACTTTGGGTCACCCACAGACTATGATACCAGCAACCTAGACCATGTGCTATCATCAGAAGAATGAGAGAAGGAATTCGACAATGAAATTTTAAACCACAGCAGCCTTGACATGAAGCATAGACAAATGGTTATTAGCATTAGCAACAAACTTCAGTGGGTAAAAGGTAAGAGAAGTTAAAAAAAAACAACAGCATACTGCCTTATGGATAAAGGCAGGGTTCCCTTATTAAGTCAAAACAGGCAAACTTTGTGGCTTAGCAAGTGCAGAACTGAGGCCCCATTGGGAGCCCCATCTCTCTTCTCTATGAGGTTTATCTTTCTCTTGGGCACTTCACTGGGAATCCATTGCCACTGGCTTTTCCCTAAAGACTCTGCTCTCTCCCTTAAAAGCCCAGGCCCAAACATGGACAAAATCCCTCCAGTACAGTTAAAAAGAGTAGGCAATGTCAACAAGTTTCCTAAAAGCAACAAAAGGCAAGTGAAAAAAAAATGCAGGAAATTTCAAACCAGTACGTTTTTCAAAGCCTAGGTTCGTAGACTGTGAGAGATGCCAACTTGTTTCCAAGGTTCACAACTTGGTCCACTTTTTCCATCAAGAGCTGCTACAATGTTAAAAAGCATCTTACTTGTTTTCCTGCTTCCAGAATATCTATCTAACTAAATAAGGGATTGTCGGGTGCTTGGGTGGCTCAGTGGTTTAAGACTCTGCCTTCGGCTCAGGTCATGATCTCAGGGTCATGGGATCAAGCCTTGAGCTTCTGTGTGCTTAAGAGGCATAATCAAAAGCACTTAGAACCATGCATAGGCCACAGAACGTTCTTTGGGTATTCAAAATAGTAGTGTTGTTTTTAACATTACATATAATTATATCTATTCCAGATGAGGATGCCTTGTAACTATACACCTCTTTGTTTGAAACCACAATGACAGACTATAGCAGACAAAATGCTTCTTTCTATCATAAAAAAATCTGTATTTAGGGGCACCTGGATGGCTCAGTGGGTTAAAGCCTCTGCCTATGGCTCAGGTCCTGATCCCAGGGTTCTGGGATCGAGCCCCGCATCGGGCTCTCTGTTCAGCAGGGAGCCTGCTTCCTCCTCTCTCTCTCTGCCTGCCTTTCTGCCTACTTGTGATCTCTTTCTGCCTAATAAATAAATAAAATCTTTTAAAAAATCTATATTGAATACAAATTAAAATAATATCATTTACCAAATAAATTGTGAACTACGAATTCAGAGGTTTGATGGGATGAACACTAGTGGGAAAGTGTTCAAGTTATGGCTGAAAGTGGAAAAAGAGAGTCACTCAGGGAAAGAAGGGAAGGGTATCAATAAAAAATTTCAGAAGGAGGAAGACAGCTAGGACCCTTCCTAATAACATAAAGTTAATTCCTGACACATGATAAAGTCATCAGACAGCCAAATCTTCATACCTACCTACACACACACACACACACACACACTCTCTCTCTCTCTCTCTCTCTCTCTCTCTCCTTCTGTCCCTCTCTCTCTTTTCAAATATACTGAGTGCATGGGTCACACTTATCCCAAAATATAGTTGTTGTTGTTGTTGTTGTTTTTAAGGAGAGAGCGAGAGAGGGGCACCTAGGTGGCTCAGTGGGTTAAGCCTCTGCCTTTGGCTCAGGTCATGATCTCAGGGTCATGGGATCAAGCCCACATCGGACTCTCTGCTCAGCAGGGGAGCCTGCTTCCCTTCCTCTCTCTCTGCCTGCCTCTCTGCCTACTTGTGATCTCTCTCTCTGTCAAATAAATAAATAAAATCTTAAAAAAAGAAAAAAGAGAGAGAGAAGCAAGAGAGAGAGCACACATATGTGACCTGGGGGGAGAGGTAGAAGGATAGAAAGTGAGGGAGACAGACTCTTAAGCAGACTCCCTGCTAAGCTCGGAGCTCCACACAAGGCTCCATCCCAGTACCTTGAGATCAGGACCTGAACCAAAAATCAAGAGTGGGATGTTCAACTGACTGAGTCACTCAGGCATCCCTAAAATACAGTTCTTTATATTTGTTGATGCAATTTATTATTCTGAACAGACATCATATTTCCTCATGTACCTTGACAATAAAAATGCTATTTTATACTTTTCACTTATTACATTATTACATCTTTTTATGTAATCAAAGCAATTGATACCAATTCCTTTGGTTTTCACATTTGCTTTATGGGTTGCCTAAGTGTATTTTTTTTTCTAGATCTTCAAATACTATCTAAAGAAGTAAATTTCACTTCAGAAAATTGTATCATTGCTACCTTTTTTATACTGTGTTAACATGGCTAATCTGGAAGAACATTTCTCAGAATTCTCTTCCTTGTGTCGTTCTAGATTAGGACTGACCACAAGGAAGCTTGCATAAGATTTGGAAGGCAGTGATGTGAACACTGTGTAGTGTTCAGCTGCCACCACAGCATATGCCCATTTGTTGCTCAGATGCTAGTTCCCTTTCTTGGTTGGTATAGGGTAGCAGTTGGGCCTACAGTTCTCCTGTCTCCCATCATGTCCCCTCCTCAGTCTCTCCAACTGGCTGGGTCAGTTGCATATTTAGTTCCTCAGAGAGGGCTCTAGTTCCTTCTGTGGTCACCCACATTGTTAAGGTTAGAGGTGATGATACAGAGATGTGGGTTCCAGTTTATCCACACGAGTTCCAATCTATCTTCACAAATTCTAGTCTTCCCTCATTCTTCCCCACTTCATGTTCAGTTTGTGTGCGTGTGTGTATGTGTGTGTGTGTGTGTGTGTGCCAGCCAGCTGGTCCTACTGAAATACAGAGATGGTAGGACCATAACCAGATGCATAGGCCTTCCACAAATAGCCTTCCATAAACATCTTCACAAATACCCACAATTATGTCCATTCTTATCCCTTATTTCATTTCACTCAGAGTAGTGTTATGTTTCCCTGATTCAACCCTAATTGACACAAGTGTCTTCTCTTTACTCCATGTTGGAATGAAAGTTCTTTTATTCCCCTCCACACTTTACCTCCTTCAAAGAATAAATGGATTCCATAAATGTGTGTGTGGATCCAAATTTTAAAAGGTAAATGTCAATGGAAATAATAATATGCATAAATACCACTGTAATAGTGAAACATTTTAGTTAAAAAACAACCAGTCGTATGAGAAACATGGAATTTCCCAGAATAATGTAATATTAGAACTAGTAGATATCCTAAAAATCATTTAATCCTAACTTTCCATTTTACAGTTGAAGAAACAGAATCAGATACTTGTCTAAAATCACAAAATAAAGTAGTAACAAAACTGGGAGTAAAGTGTAACCCAGTTAAATTTCCTTTCCCTTCATACCTCTTTAATTCTTGAATTAATATCAGTTTATGTGAAAAACCATAGAGGGGTTTTATTTATTGTGAATCATGCAAATTTATTATGATTCAAAGGGTAATCAGGCTATCAAAAATACTGTAATAAGAGGCTATATTAATAAAGTATAGTATATAGTATAAGAAAGATTGCAATGCCACTGTATTCTGCCCTCATCAGACCATATTCATGCATTTGAGCACTGGAAAGAGCCAAATAAGTTGAGAGTAAGTGACCAGAATTATATGGGTTTTAATGTTATGGCATATGAAAGATAGAGAATTAGGGTTATTTTAACTGGAGAAGGGAAGACATCAGCAGATATAACTATCACCAAATATTTGAAGAGTTTCCATGAAGAAGAAAAATTAAATTTATTCTGTGTGCTTTTCTAGGGCATAAATAAAAAGAACAGTTGGATATTAGAGAGGCTATTCAATATTTAGAAATGTTTTGTAAAAAAAAAAAAATAGGGAATTTCAAAGCTGAGGGTGACCTTCTAATTCAGTGAGCTTCCAATCAATCAGTTTTCAATCAGAGGCTTTGATGACAATCTATCAGGTAGTTTTAGCAAAAGATTCCCAATGGGATGCAGGTTAGAATGACTTCGAAGTCTCCACTATGTACTTGTGGCTGAGCATCGATTGTTTGGAATAATGTAACAACCTCAATTATGTGAAAGTTGTATTTCTGCTATACCCCATGTGGAAGCTTCAATTCCTCTTTAATGTTTAGTCCTAAAGTACCAACAACTTCCTTGAAAGCTTCTTTTTCTGGAATGAGCTACATTTAATCCAGATGAATATATCTGCTGGAATAAAGTTCAGGCTGTCAGAAATGAAAGTAAAAAATACAGGTTTTAGCACTACAGCGGAAAGATCCTCTAGACAATACTGTACTAAGTACATTCTGGATTGTGCCCAAGGATCCCCTTCCACAGGGCAGAATGCTGGCTGTGAGCCACCAAGATGACACTCAAGGTGTTCCCCAGAGAGTAATAGAGCTTTTGCTGTAGTATCTGAACAAGATGCCAGACCAAGGAAACGGGGGTCTTATCAGTGGCAGCCCAGCAGGCTGGGCTATTGGCATGGATTGTTTTACCATGGCAGTCATGGACAATAGAAGCAGGCCAAGAAACATCTTTTTTATCCAGAAGTTGACACACAGGGTGTTGCTGAACTCAAATATCTTAAAGAAAGAGAGGCAAAGAAAAAAAGGATTTAATGGAAAGTGACAATGATGCCTTTTAAAGAAGAAAACTAAGTAATCTTGTTTGACTTTTTTTTTAATTAAAAAATTGTTCTCCTAGAAATGCACAGCAAAACTGGCAAATTCACAGAACTATCCTAGAACAAAAGGCTTCCCTTGTGCACAGAAGGAAGGCATACATCAAGTTAGCCTGGGGCCTTCTCTGGGAAGAAATTAGAGTAAAGGAAACAGGAGTGTATATTAGAAAAGAAAAAAATGCTTAAAACAGAGTCTGATAAACAATTATAAGACAAAATCAGAAGGGAACTCTGTTGCTATCTAGGGAACCTTCTCAAATTGCATATCTCAATTGCCAGTGGAGCTCATTAAAATACAATTAATTAAAAATATAGTTAATCAAGCTCCACCTTAGACTAACTATATCAGAATATGATACTTAGACAACTTTCAAAACCTCTAATCTTGAGCATCACAAGAATATTCACCATACTGCTGCCTTAATATTTGTTCAACTATAGCTGTTTTGGACTTTGCCTTGCAGTTTCTTCCGTATTCAGGTGTAGTAGATAATACTTAAGAGCAGTAGTATAGCTACATTTTCTCATTTAATAATCAAAACGATTTATTTTACAGATGAAAAAAATGAATAATTTTCCAGCAACCATATCTGCTAAATGACATACCTAGAATTTGAAGACAGATAAAACTCTCTAGCTCATGTTCTTTCCATTACACCATGTAGTAATAGGTTGAACCAACCACATGAAATATCTTGCATCCAATTTTTTCACCCACAGAAGTTCTGATTTTATATCGTTTAATATAGTAAGTTCAAAGTCATGAAAGGAGACAAAGTGCAGTATGAGGAGTGGCTGTGAATAAATAAAGCTATACGGACATTATGTTTTATAAATTAATCCTTCTCTTTAAGTGCCGTGCATTTTGAGAAAAATAGAAATAGAAATTCCTATCAACTACTGATGGGTTATTCCTTGCAGAGCCAGGATCTGTCTGCTGGTGCTGCTCACAGATAAGTCAGAGGTCTGTGGCCTGGACAAGCATGGTATCCAGGGTATGGTGTTTAAGGAGGCACTCACTCTTGGGTGCTGATGCAACACTTGCATGAGCTTGAGAGCTTGACAGTGAGTGCTGTCTTACATTTGCACCCAAGGGTGGCTTCTTCGCTCACCTAGTTCTGATTTCACACTTCACCTCTATTTTTCCTCCTTTTTATTCCACTTTGGTTAATTCCACACCCAGATCATACAAGGCAGGCATTTAAAATTATGAGATACAAATCCAAGGCAGTGTCTATACTTTTTTTTTTTAATGGTTTGAGTTTAATTTTGGAGCATCAACCCTGTGAGAAATACATGTCTTTTTTTTCCTTTTCTTTTTTATTATGTTATGTTAGTCACCATATAGTACATCATTAGTTTGTGATGTAATGTTCCATGATTCATTGTTTGCATATAACACTCAGTGCTCCATCGAATATGTGTCCTCTTTAAAACCCATCACCCAGATAACCCATCCCCTCCAAAAAAAAAAAAAAAAACCCAAAAACCAAAAACAAAAACCCTCAGTTTGATTCCCAGAGTCCATAGTCTCTCATGGTTTGTCCCCTCCTCTGATTCCCACCCCCTTCATTTTTCCCTTTCTTCTCCTAATGTCCTCCATGCTATTCCTTATGTTCCACAAATAAGTGAAACCATATAATTGTCTCTCTCTGTTTGACTTATTTCACTTAGCATAATCTCCTCCATTTCCATCCATGTTGATGCAAATGTTGGATATTCATCCTTTCTGGTGGCTGAGTAATTGTCCATTGTTTATATGGACCACATCTTCTTTATCCATTTGTCTGTTGAAGGGCATCTTGGCTCCTTCCACATTTAGGCTGTTGTGGACATTGGTGCTATGAACATTGGGGAGCATATGGCCCTTCTTTTCACTACATCTGTATCTTTGGGGTAAATACCCACTAGTGCAGTTGCTGGGTCATAGGGTAGCTCTATTTTTAACTTTTTGAGGAACCCCCACACTGTTTTCCAAAGTAGCTACACCAACTTGTATTCCCACCAACAGTGTAAGAGGGTTACCTTTTCTCCACAGCCTCTCCAACATTTACTGTTTCTTGTCTTATCAATTTCTGACATTCTAACTGGTATAAAGTGGTATCTCAATGTTGTTTTGATTTGAATTTCCCTGATGGCTAATGATGTTGGACATTTTTTTCATGTGTCTGATAGCCATTTGTATATCTTCTTTGGAGAAGTGTCTGCTCATGTCTTCTGCCCATTTTTTGACTTGATTGTTTTTTGGGTGTTGAATTTGTGAAGTTTTTCATAGATCTTGGATACCAGCCCTTTATGGTAGTGTCATTTGAAAATATCTTCTCCCATCCCATGGGTTTTCCCTTTGTTTTGTTGACTGTTTCCTTCGCTGTGCAGAAGTTTTTTATCTTGATGAAGTCCCAAAAGTTCATTTTCTCTTTTGTTTTCCTTGCCTTTGGAGATGTGTTTTGAAAGAAGTTGCTATGGCTGATGTCGAAAAGGTGACTGCCTATGTTCTCCTCTAGGATTTTGATGGATTCCTGTCTCACATTGAGATCTTTCATCCATTTAGAGTTTCTCTTTGTGTATGTTGTCAGAGAATGGTCAAGTTTCATTCTTCAGTACGTAGCTGTCCAATTTTCCCAGCAGAATTTATTGAAGAAACTGTCTTTTTTCCATTGGATATTTTTTCTTGATTTGTCAAAGATTAGTTGATCATAAAGTTGAGGATCCATATAAGGCTCTCTATTCTGCTCCATTGATCTATATGTCTATTTTTGTGCCAGTACTATGCTGTCTTGTTGATCACAGCTTTGTAATATAGCTAAAATCAGGCAACACGATGCCCCCACTTTGTTTTTCTTTTTCAACATATCCCTGGAAATTCAGGGTCTTTTCTGGTTCCATACAAGTTTTAGGACTGTTTGTTTCAGCACTTTGAAAAATACCATTGGTATTTTGATTGGGATGGCGTTGAAAGTATAGATTGCTCTGGGTAGCATAGACATTTTAACAATGTTTATTCTTCTGATCCATGAGCATGGAACGTTTTCTCCATTTTTTTGTGTCTTCTTCTTCAATCTCCTTCATAAGTGTTCTGTAGTTTCTAGAATATAGCTCCTTTACCTCTGGATTAGGTTTATTCCAATGTATCTTAAGTTTTTTGGTGCTATTGTAAATGGAATCAATTCCCTAATTTCTCTTTCTACAGTTGCACTGTTACTGTATAGGAAAGCAACTGATTTCTGTGCACTGATTTTGTATTCTGTCACATTACTGAATTGCTGTATGAGTTCTAATAATTTGGGGGTGGAGCCTTTTGGGTTTTCCAAATAAAGTATCATGTCATCTGCGAAGAGAGAGAGTTTGACTTCTTTGCCAATTTCAATACATTTTATTTATTTTTGTTGTCTGATTGCTGTTGCTAGGACTTCTAGTACTCTGTTGAACAATAGTGGCAAGAGTGGGCATCCTTGTCATCATTCTGATCTTAAGGGAAACCCTCTCAGCTTTTCCCCATTGAAAATGATATTTGCTGTAGGCTTTTCATAGATGGTTTTTATGGAATTGAGGAATATTCCCTCTATCCCTACATTCTGAAAAGTTTTAATCAGGAAAGGATGCTGTATTTTGTCAGATGCTTTTTCTGCATCAATTGAGAGGACCATATGATTCTTATCTCTTCTCTTATTTATGTGTTCTATCACATTGATTGATCCGTGAATGTTGAACCACCCTTGCATCTCAGGAATAAATCCCACCTGGTCATGATGGATAATCCTTTTAATGTATTATTGGAATGTATTAGTTAGGATCTTGTTGCGAATTTTAAGATTCATATTCATCAGCAATATGGACTGTAATTCTTTTTGATGGGGTCTTTGCTGGGTTTTGGGATCAAGGTAATGCTGGCCTCATAGAATGAGTTTGGAAGTTTTCTTTCTGTTTACAACATTCCACCCTAAAACAACAGAATACTCATTCTTCTCCAGTGCACATGGAACACTCTCCAGAATAGACCACATACTGGGTCACAAATCAGGCCTCAACTGATACCAAAAGATTGAGATTATTCCCTGAATATTCTCAGACCATAATGTTTTGAAACTGGAGCTCAATCACAAGAAAAAATTTGGAAGAAATTCAAACACTTGGAAGCTAAAGACCACCCTGCTTAAGAATATTTGGGTCAGGGGAGGAGTCAAGATGGTGGAAGAATAGCAGGCTGAGATGATATGAGGTCACAGGAATTCAGTTAATTAGTTATCAAGCCATTCCGGACACCTATAAGTCCAACAGGAGATCAAAGAGAAGAAGAGCAGCAATTCTGGAAACAGAAAATTGACCACTATCTGAAAGATTGGACCTGCGGAGAAGTGAATCTGAAGCAACAGGAAGATAGACTGTAGGGGAGGGGCTGGCTCCCAGCAAGCAGCAGAGCAATGGAGCACAAGATCAGAACTTTTAAAAGTCTGCCCCACTGAGGGATGGTGCTCCAGAGGCTAAGCAGGGGTGGAGCCCTCGCAGAGACAGCGTGGTCTCAGGTCACACAGGGTCACAGAAGGATTGGGGGTGCCTGAGTGTAGCAGAGCTCACAGGTGTTAGAGCAGAGAAGCCAGCTACAGAGACGGAGCTGAGGAGTGAGCTCTCAGCTTGGGCTTACCTTAAACTGTGATCCGTGGCACAGTCAGACCACTGATCTTTGAGCAGGGATCCCACACATGGCAGATCCGGGCACACTCACCTTCCTTCTCTGGAGGCAGTAATCTGCTGGGTTTGGAGACTCCAAATGGGACTGTGTGCCAAGACATAAGAGCTCAGTCACTGGCTGGGTGAGCTCGGAGTGTGGCTGGAGACGAGAGAGACAGGAGTGATTGAGCTCTTTTCTCCAATGGTGCACTGAAGAGTGGGGCCCTGAGCTCTCAGCTCCTCTGGGCTGGAGACTGGAAGGCTGCCATTTTCATTCCCAACCTCCAGAGCTCTATGGAAAGCGTTCAGGGAACAAAAGCTCCTGAGAAAGAACCTGAGCAGATTACTTAGCCCGGCCCCTCATAAGAGCCGTGCAATTCCGCCTCAGGCAAAGACCCTTGAGAATCATGGCAACAGACCCCTACCCAAGAAGGTCAAGAACATCCAGCCAAGACCAACCTCACTGATCAAGAACAGTGGAGTTCCAGAGGAGGAGAAAGCAGAGCATGGAATTCATGGCTTTCCCCCCATGATTCTTTAGTCTTGCAGAGTTAAAATTTTTTAATTTTATTTTTTTCTTATTCTAATTTTTTTAACTTTTCCCCTTTCCTCTTTTAACTTTTTTTTTTAACTAGTTCATCTTAACACTACCTTTCTTAAAAAAATCTTTTTGAACCTTCATTATTATACTCATATTTTATCCTTCATTGTATCTAACTTTATTTTTTGTATACGTACAGGGTTTTTTCCTCTAAAAAATTTTAGGGTACAACTTCTTCTAATAGATCAAAATATATCCTAAATCTAGCACAGGGCTTTGTTCTCATCTCCAGCCTGAGCAAATTCTCTCCACTTTTTTTTCTTTCTTTTCGCAATCAACTTATCAACTCCTTTTAGAATTTTTTAAAATTTTCATCTTTACAGTCATATTCCATCCCTTCATCATATTTATCCTTATTTTTTTTTGTGTGTGTATATATATATATATATATATATATATATATATATATGTTTTTCTTTCTTTAAAATTTTGGGAGATAGTTCCTTCTAAGAGATCAAAATATACCCAAAATCAAGTGGGTTGCTCTGTTCTATTCACCAGTCTAATATATATATACATATGTTTTAAATTTATTTTTGGACTTCTTTTTACCCCCTTTCTTCTCCCCATGATTTGGGGTTTCTTCTGGAGTGGTTAACACACATTTTTCTGGGGTCTTTGCCACCCTTTATGTATTTTATTCTCTTGTTCATATATTCTTATCTGGATAAAATGACAAGGTGGAAAAACTCACCACAAAAAAAAAAAAAAAAAAAAAAAGAACAAGAGGCAGTACTGAAGGCTAGGGACCTAATCAATATGGACATTGTTAAAATGTCAGATCTAGAGTTCAGAATGACGATTCTCAAGGTGCTAGCTGGGCTCAAAAAAGGCATGGAAGATATTAGAGAAGCAGTGTCTGGAGAAATAAAAGCCCTTTCTGGATTAATAAAAGAACTAAAATCTAACCAAGCTGAAATTAAAAAAAAAGAAACTATTAATAAGGTGCAGTAAAAAATGGAGGCTCTTACTGCTAGGATAAACGAGGCAGAAGAGAGAATTAGTGATATAGAAGACCAAATGATGGAGAATAAAGAAGCTGATCAAGAGACAAAAAACTACTGGACCATGAGGAATGAATTTGAGAGATAAGTGATACCATAAGATGAAAGAATATTAGAATAATTTGGATTCCAGAAGAAGAAGAAGTGGCGGGGGTGGGGAGGTATATTGGAGTGAATTATTGTAGAGAATTTCCCTAATCTGGAAAAGGGAACAAGCATCAAAATCCAGGAGGTACAGAGAACCCCCCTCAAAATCATTAAGAATAGGTCCACCCCCTGTCATTTAAGAGTAAAACTTACAAGTCTTAGTGACAAAGAGAAAATCCTGAAAGCAGCCTGGGAAAAGAAGTCTGTAACATATAATGGTAAAAATATTAAATTGACAGCAGACTTATCCACAGAGACCTGGCAGGCCAGAAAGAGCTGGCATGATATATTCAGAGCACTAAATGAGAAAAACATGCTGCCAAGAATACTATATCCAGCTAGGCTTTCATTGAAAATAGAAGGAGAGATAAAAAGCTTCCAGGACAAACAAAAACTAAAAGAATTTGTAAATACCAAACCACCTCTAAGGAAATATTGAAAGTGGTTCTCTAAGCAAAGAGAGAACCTAAAAGTAGTAGACCAGAAAGGAACAGAGACAATATACAGTAACAGTCACCTTACAGGCAATACAATGGCACTAAGTTCATACCTCTCAATAGTTACTTTGAATGTAAATGGGCTAAATGTCCCAATCAAAAGACACAGGGTATCAGAATGGATAGAAAAAACAAGACCCATCAATATGCTGTCTACAAGAAACTCATTTTAGACCCAAAGACATCTCCAGATTCAAAGTGAGGGGGTGGAAAACAATTTACCATGCTGAGGACATCAAAAGAAAGCTGGGGTGGCAATCCTTAGATCAGATCAATGATATTTTAAGCCAAAGACTATAATAAGAGATGAAGAAGGACACTATATCATACTCAAAGGGTCCATCCAACAAGAAGATCTAACAATTTTAAATATCTATGCCCCTAACATGGGAGCAGCCAACTATATAAACCAATTAATAACAAAATCAAAGAAACACAATGACAGTAATACAATAATAGTAGGGGACTTTAACACGACCTTTATTGAAATGGACAGATCATCCAAGCAAAAGATCAACAAGGAAATAGAGACCTTAAATGATACGCTGGACCAGATGGACATCACAGATATATTCAGAACATTCCATCCCAAAGCAACAGAATACACATTCTTCTCTAATGCACATGGAACAGTCTCCAGAATACATCACATCTTGGGTCACAAATCAGGTCTCAACCAGTACCAAAAGATTGGGATCATTCCCTGCATATTTTCAGACCACAATGCTCTGAAGGTAGAACTCAATCACAAGAGGAAAGTTGGAAAGAACCCAAATACATGGAGGCTAAAGAGCATCCTACTAAAGAATGAATAGGTCAACCAGGAAATCAAAGAAGAATAAAAAAAATCATGGAAACAAATGATAATGAAAACACAACTGTTCAAAATCTGTAGGACACAGTGAAGGCAGTCCTGAGAGGAAAGTATATAATGATACAAGCTTGTCTCAAGAAACAAGAATGGTCTCAGGAACACAACCTAACCCTACACCTAAAGGAGCTGAAGAAAGAACAGCAAAAAAAGCCTAAACCCAGCAGAAGAAGAGAAGTAATAAAGATCAAAACAGAAATCAATGAAATAGAAGCAAACAAAAACAAAAACAGTAGAACAAATCAACGAAACTAGCAACTGGTTCTTTGAAAGAATAAGATTGATAAACCCCTGGCTAGACTTATCAAAAAGAAAAGAAAAGAAAAGGACCCAAATAAATAAAATCATGAATGAAAGAGGAGAGATCACAACAAACACCAAAGAAATACAAATAATTATCAGAATGTATTTTGAGGGGTGACTGGGTGGTTCAGTGGGTTAAGGCCTCTGCCTTCAGCTCAGGTCATGACCCCAGGGTGCTAGGATCGAGACCCACATCGGGCTCTCTGCTCATTAATAAAAGAACAAGAACCATATGATACTCTCAATAGATACTGAAAAAGCATTTGACAAAGTACAGCATCCTTTCTTGATCAAAACTCTTCACAGTGTAGGTATAGATGGTACATACCTCAATATCATAAAAGCCATCTATGAAAAACCCACTGTGAATATCATTCTCAATGGGGAAAAACTGAGAGCTTTTTCCCTAAGGTCAGGAGCATGGCAGGGATGTCCATTATCACCACTGCTATTCAACATAGTACTAGAAGTCCTAGACTCAGCAATCAGACAACAATGAGAAATTAAAGGCACCCAAATCAGCAAAGAAGAAGTCAAACTATCACTCTTTGCAGATGATATGATACTTTATGTGGAAAACCCAAAAGACTCCACTCCAAATCTGCTAGAACTAGTACAGGAATTCAGTAAAGTGTCAGGATATAACATCAATTCACAAAAATCAGTTGCATTTCTATACACCAACAACAAGACAGAAGAAAAAGAAATTAAGGAGTCAAGCCCATTTACAATTGCACCCAAAACCATAAGATACCTAGGAATAAACCTAACCAAAGAGGCAAACAATCTGTACTCAGAAAACTATAAAGTACTCAAGAAAGATATTGAGAAAGACATAAAGAAATGGAAAAACGTTCCATGCTCATGGATTAGAAGGAAAATATTATGAAAATATCTATGCTACCTAAATAAATCTACATGTTTAATGCAATCCCTGTCAAAATACCATCAATTTTTTCACAGAAATGGGACAAATAATTCTAGAATTTATATGGAATCAGGAAAGACCTCAAATAGCCAGAGGAATGTTGAAAAAGAAAGCCAAAGTTGGTGGCATCACAATTCCAGACTTCAAGCTCTATTACAAAGCTGTCATCATCAAGACAGTATGGTACTGGCCCAAAAACAGACACATGGATGAATGGAACAGAATAGAGAGCCCATAAATAGACCCTCAACTCTATGGTCAACTAATCTTTGACAAAGCAGGAAAGAATGTCTAATGGAAAAAGAGACAGTCTCTTTAACAAATGGTGTTGGGAAAATTGGACAGCCACATGCAGAAAAATGAAACTGGGCCATTTCCTTACACCACACACAAAAATAGACTCAAAATGGATGAAAGACCTCAATGTGAGACAGGTATCCATCAAAATCCTTGAGGAGAACACAGGAAGCAACCTCTTTGACCTCAGTCGCAGCAACTTCTTCCTAGAAACATCACCAAAGGGAAGGATAGCAAGGGCAAAAATGAACTATTGGGACTTCATCAAGATCAAAAGCTTTTGCACGACAAAGGAAACAGTCCACAAAACCAAAAGACAACAGACAGAATGGGAAAAGATATTTGCAAACCACATACCAGATAAAGGGCTAGTATCCAAAATCTATAAAGAACTTATCAAACTCAACACCCAAAGAACAAATAATCCAATCAAGAAATGGGCAGAGATGGGGCGCCTGGGTGGCTCAGTGGGTTAAGCCGCTGCCTTTGGCTCAGGTCATGATCTCGGAGTCCTGGGATCGAGCCCCGCATCGGGCTCTCTGCTCTCTCAGGGAGCCTGCTTCCTCCTCTCTCTCTGCCTGCCTCTCTGCCTGCTTGTGATCTCTCTGTCAAATAAAAAAAAAAAAAATCAAATAAGCTCGTGTTATAAAAAAAAAAAAGAAAAAAAAAGAAAAGAAAAGAAATGGGCAGAGGACATGAACAGATAATTCTGCAAAGAAGAAATCCAGAAGGCCAACAGACACATGCAAAAGTGCTCCACATCACTTGGCATCAGGGAAATACAAATCAAAACCACAAGGAGATACTACCACTTCACATCAGTCAGAATGGCTAAAATGAACAAGTCAGGAAATGACAAATGTTGGCAAGGATGCCAAGAAAGGGGAACCCTCCTACACTGTTGGTGGGAATGCAAACTGATGCAGCCACTCTGGAAAACAGCATGGAGGTTCCTCAAAAAGTTGAAAATAGAACTACTCTATGACCCAGCAATCGCACTTCTGGGTATTTACCCTAAAGATACAAATGTAGTGATCCGACGGGGTACATACACCTGAATGTTTATAGCAGCAATGTCCAAAATACCCAAACTATGGAAAGAACCTAGATCCATCAACAGATGAATAGAAAAAGGAGAAGTGGTGTGTATATATACAATGGAATAATATGCAGCCATCAAAAGAAATGACATCTTGCCATTCATGATGACATGGATGGAACTAGAGAGTATTATGCTGAGTGAAATAAGTCAATCAGAGAAAGACAATTATCATATGATCTCTGTGATATGAGGAATTTGAGTGGCCACCTGGGAAGTTTGGGGGAGTAGGGAAGGGACAAATGAAACAAGATGGGATTGGGAGGGAGAAAAACCATAAGAGACTCTCAATCTCACAAAACAAACTGAGGGTTGCTGGGGGGAGGTGTGGGGTAGAGGGTGGTTGAGTTATGGACATTGGGGAGGGTATGTGCTACGGTGAGTGCTGTGAAGTGTGTAAACCTGGCGATTCACAGACCTGTACCCCTGCAGCTAATAATACATTATATGTTAATAAAAAATAAAAAGTAAAAAAAATTATTCCTAATTGAAAAAAAAAAAAGAATATTGGGTCAACCAGGTAATCAAAGAAGAACTTAAACAATTCATGGACACTAATGAGAATGAAAATATATCAGTCTATATATCCTGTAGGATACTGCAAAGGCTGTTTTAAGGGGGAAATACATAGCCATCCAAGCCTCACTCAAGAAAAAAAAAAGAAAAATCCCGAATACACAAATTAACTTTACATCTGAAAGAAATGGAGAAAGAGGGCGCCTGCGTGGCTCAGTGGGTTAAAGTCCCTGCCTTCAGCTCAGGTAGTGATCCCAGGGTCCTTGGATCGAGCCCCACATCAGGCTCTCTGCTTGGCAGGGAGCCTGCTTCTCCATCTCTCTCTGCCTGCCTCTCAGCCTACTTATGATCTCTGTCTGTCAAATAAATAAATAAATCTCAAAAAAAAAGAAAGAAAGAAAGGAAGGAAGGAAGGAAGGAAGAAAGGAAGAAAGAAATGGAGAAAGAACAACAAATAAAGCCTAATCCATGCATTAGAAGAGAAATAATAAAGATTAGAGCAAAGATCAATGAATCAGAAACCAGAAATGTAAGTAGAACAGATCAACAAAATTAGAAGATGGTTCTTTGAAAAAATTAATAAGATTGATAAACCACTGGACTGACTTATCCAAAAGACAAGAGAAAGAACCCAAATTAATAAAATTATGAATGAAAGGGCAAGAGATCATGACTAACATGATACACACACACACACATAATACATACAGGAAATAGAAACAATTATTAGAAATTTCTATCAATACCTATATGCTAATAAATTAAGAAACCTGGATGAAATGGATGCCTTCCTGGAAACCTATAAACTACCAAGACTGAAACAGGAAGAAATTGACAACCTGAATAGATCAACAGCCAGTAACGAGATTGAAGCAGTGATCAAAAACCTCCCAAAAAACAAGACCCAGGGCCTGACGGATTCCCTGGGCATTTCTGCCAAACATTCAAAGAAGACATAATTCCTATTCTCCTGAAGCTGTTTCAAAAAGTAGAAACAGAAGGTGGTGCCTATTATTTGTTCATAGTGCAAAAGATCAGTCACATTGTAATGTGGGGAAAAATGCAAGTACTGAACAGAGAAAAATAGCAGGTATATGGTTAAGGAAAAAAAAAACAGTTTATTCAAAAAGTGGCTGAGTTTGACTTGCTATACTTATTACCCATAAAGCCTATTTAGGGTTGTGTTTGCTCCATGCTATGTGATTCTTATGTTATCATCACCATGACCATCCTTTATTAATTAGCTTTATGAGCTGAGAACTTTTATGTGCCTGAAGTCATGCCTTCACAAAAAAGTATGATTCAGTAACCACATAAAAGAAAAATGCAACTAACTGAATGTTTTTAGAGGGAGAACAATCATGAACTTCTAATAGACCAGGGGCTCAAGGGGAAGCATTTTCTACATAGTCCTTCTTCACAGAAGATAATCTTGCCTCTGTTTGAATACCTTTAGAAATGAGAACTAAACCTTCATGAGATATCTTTCATGGATGCCAGAGAGTGTTTCTACTATAATGTTCTTTCTTCTTATAAGCCCAAATCTTCCTTTTTGCAGGTTTTCCCAAATCTAGCCCAGTGTTGTGCAGCAACACAAAATTGTTATATCTTTTTCCTCCATGCTGAGTTTGCAAATATTAGGATATGGGTTTTGATATTTGTTATGGTTATACACATTAAACAATCCAGGCTTCTCCAGTAAGCTGGTCCAAGACAAGTTCTGTCCCTCTAAACATTTTTCAGAGTGCTTTTAAAAACACATTAGCTATGTGCAATGTCCATTCTCACCAGTCTTATTCAACATAGAACTGGAAGTTCTAACCAGGCATACAGATTGGAAAGGAAGGGATAAAATTATCTCTACTTGCAGATAGTATGATTGTCCATGTAGAAAATCCCAGAGTTTACAAAAACTCTTAGAACTTTAGTAAGTTTAGAAGTTTAGTAAGGTATTAGATACAAGTTCAACACATATAGGAACTAAACAAAGACACAATACCAATTGTAACTGGTCCAAAGAAAATTAAATACTTAGGGATACACTTACCAAAATATTCAAAGAATTTGTATGCTAAAAGTTACAAAATGTCAATGAAAGAAACAAAGAAGACCTTTAAATGGAGAAATATGCCATGTTCATGGATCAGAAATTTCTACATGGTGAAAATGTGAATTCTCCACAAATTGAGTTATAAATTTATTTCCTATCAAAATCCCAGCAAGTTATTTTTGCAGACAAGCTTGCTGTAAGTTACATGTCACAGAACATAGCTAAAACAAGCTCGTTAGAGAATAATTAGGAATCAAAATTACCCTACCCAATATAAGGCTTACTGTCTCACTACAGTATTCAAGACAGTATGGTATTAGTAGAAGAATAGACATGTAGGTCGACTAAAAACACAACAAAGCCAGAAACAGGCCCACAGAAATATGGTCAAATTATTTTTTGAGGTGAAACTGATTCAGTGGAAGAAGGACAGCCTTTTCAATTAAAAGTAAAATTAAAATTAAAGCAATGGACTATCCATAGGCAAAACAAACAAACAAAAAACTTCTACCAAAACCTTATACCTCACAGCTTATACAAAAATTAATTAAAATGAGTCAAATGACTTATGTGTAAAACATAAAACAGGGGTGCCTGGGTGGCTCAGTGGGTTAAAGCCTCTGCCTATGGCTCAGGTCATGATCTCAGGGTCCTGGGATCGAGCCCCACATCGAGCTCTCTGCTCAGCAGGGAGCCTGCTTCCCTCCCTCTCTCTCTCTGCCTGCCTCTCTGCCTACTTGTGATCTCTCTCTGTCAAATAAATAAATAAAATCTTAAAAAAAAACATAAAACAATAAAAATTTAGGAAAAAATATGACAAAATTCTTTGGACTATAGAGCTAAGCAAAGATTGTTATACTTGACACAAAAACAGGACCCATAAAAGGAAAAATTTATAAATTGGACCTCATCAAAATTTAAAACTTGTTCTGTGAAAGTCCATGTGACAATCTAAAGACTAGGAGAAAATATTCACAAAATACATATCTGACATAGAACTTGTATCTAAAATATATAAATAACTCTCAATATTGAACAAAGAAAATAAATTAAAATTATACAATCAAATTAGAAAATGGGGAAAAGTCATTAACAGGTATTTCTCTGAAGTGAGTACAAAAATGGTAAATAAACACATGAAAAGGTGTTCAATATCATTAGCCATTATAGAAACACAAAATCACAATGAGATATCATCACACACCTCTCAAGATGGTTACATTAAAAAGTACTGACAACTCTAAATGCTAGTGAGGCTATTCAGAGAAACTGACTCACTCTATTTTACCGATGGGAATTTAAAATGATACTCTGGAAAATAGTCTAACAGTTTCTTTCAAAGCTAAGCATGAAATTACTATATGACCCAGCAATTGTACTATTGGGCATCTATCCCAGAAAAATAAAAACTTTCTTTTCATGCAAAAGAACCCCCCAAAATATTCATAACAGCTTTATTTCAAAAAGCCAATTGGGGCACCTGGGTGGCTCAGTGGGTTAAGCCGCTGCCTTCAGCTCAGGTCGTGATCTCAGAGTCCTGGGATCGAGCCCCACATCGGGCTCTCTGCTCAGCAGGGAGCCTGCTTCCTCCTCTCTCTCTGCCTGCCTCTCTGCCTGCTTGTGATCTCTCTCTGTCAAATAAATAAATAAAATCTTTAAAAAAAAAAAAAAAGCCAATCACTGGAACCAACCCATATATTCTCCAACAAGTGAATGTTTAAAATATCTGGGGGACATACATACTATGGAATGTTACTCATTGATAAAAAGGAATAAATTCCTGAATGCAACAAGTTGGATGGATATCTAAGAAATTATGCCCAGTGGGAAAAAAGCCCATCTCAAAAAGTTATAGATTGTATTATTCCATTTTATAACATTCTTGAAATAACACAATTTTAGAAATGCAGACAGATAATAGGTTGCCAGTGTTTAGGGGCAAGAGGGGACATAGGAGGGAGATAGGTGTGATTATAAAAGGATAGTACAAGAAATTCTTGGGTGTTGTAACAGTTGAATATCTTGGTTGTGTTACTATATATATAAGTCATCACAAATGGCAAAATTAATCATTAATTAACACACATGCACTCACACACATGTGCATATACATGAGTCCAGTAAAACTGGGGAAATCTGAATAAGGTGAATATATCATGGTTGTGATATTGTAATTTTGAAAATTATGGTCATGGGGAGAAAGTGTCCCAGGTTTTTCCAAGAGCCTTCCTTTGACTCAATTTTGGGTTTTTCTTTTTTGTTTGCTTTTGTTTTTTTCAGTCTTTAGATACATCACAGTCTCAATTAGGGCCTCACTTTTTACACATAAAACCTTCTGATAGACTACAGGAAGAAAGCAAATGATTTCTTATTTAATACGCTAGCAATGGGCATATAGGCAGGTTCCAGCTAAAACAACATTAAGCAATAACTAGTAATTACCATATTGTGGGGTATAGGAATTGAAATTGAAAACATTGTACCCAATCCCTCAAATCCATGGGTTTTCCTGAAAATTAACATAGGAATCTTCAAAAGCTAAGAATCAGTTTTCTCCAGTGTGAAGAAAGGAGCCCTTATTTTTCATGTGCATAGTTAATGTGGTATAGATATAATTTTATTGCAAAAATGAGATGCCCTTACGCAAAAGAGCAAGCCATTTCTTATTTGTAAAATATGTGGAACCTCAAATACAAACTATGGCAATGGCCAAGGGAAAAGTTTGCCTTCATGAATTAAAAACTTAGTAATAGGGTCCGGGTTAGGTTAGTGGAGAGGCAGAAGTTTCTCCTTTAGCCTTTATCCCACAATTTGTAACCAAGGAGCAAAGACAAAGAGGGAGGTCTGTTGACAATCCCTTATTTTTTTTTTTAAAGATTTTATTTATTTATTTGACAGACAGAGATCACAAGTAGGCAGAGAGGCAGGCAGAGAGAGAGGGGAAAGCAGGCTTCCTGCTGAGCAGAGAGCCCAATGTGGGGCTCGATCCCAGAACCCTGGGATCAGGACCTGAGTCATAGGCAGAGGCTTTAACCCACTGAGCCATCCAGATGCCTGTAAATACAGATTTTTTTATGATAGAAAGAAGCATTTTGTCTGCTATAGTCTGTCATTGTGGTTTCAAACAAAGAGGTGTACAGTTACAAGGCATCCTCATCTGGAATAGATATAATTATATGTAACGTTAAAAACAACACTACTATTTTGAATACCCAAAGAACATTCTGTGGCCTATGCATGGTTCTAAGTGCTTTTGATTATGCCTCTTAAGCACACAGAAGCTCAAGGTATTCTGTTTTCACTAAAGGTCAAGGTGAGGTTTAAGATAGTTTGTCTAAATGTGGTATGTTTTTCAGTCTTCGTTATTCTTCACTCGCTTTCAAATAGCCCAGTCAGCCAAAACAAAATAATTCTCTTAAACTCCACAAAATCATCTGGGGATAATGTGGAAGAAAGAGTGGTTAATGACTTATTTTTTTTTTTTTTATCTACTAGGGCAAAGGACATCTTTTCACTTCTAAGAAACTAACATTTGTGTCCAGTATATACCCTGAAATCTTACTTTGATGCCTTATCATCTCTAGTTCATTGTTAAGTTTTTCCCTGACTGATTACACCACAAGTCACTCCTGGAATTCTCATTGTGATTAGTCCTGATGATTCCAAGACATCCAGAACTTTCTGTTAATAGTAGGGCAAGATATTGAGCAAGAGAATTGCTTGCATTGCTGTTATGCTAGATAAGGATAGTTAAAAAGGGATTAAAAAGTTTAGGAGGCTATTAAGAGAAACCTGTGGTTGGAAGATGGTGGTAAAGGAGACTTATATGCCAGTGACCCATTTAGGCTGCAAGGAGGAACTCTTTGAGCACACTTACATAAATGTCAGGGAATGTTGGCCTTTCCTATTCATCATCTATTTACAGTAGTAGGCTTATGCTTTGCAACACTTACCAAAACAACAACAAAGTCAAATCATTTCTGACAGCCAAATGTACTATAAAGCATTTTCATTTTCTTTTAAACCTCTCTACTCTCAATAAACTTTTAGGAGAAGAAAAAAATATCTTTATCCAATTAAGACCACTTAAATTTCTCCTATTAATTAAACATTAAAGTTTCCCTATAGTACAGCTAATTAATCCTTGAAATATGAAAATCACCATGAAGAAGGCAGTTTATAGTAATAATTTACATAAATTCAAGCCTATGCTATGGTGATCAAGATAAGAGATACATGAAAATTAAATACCAGTAAGAGGGAGAGCAAGAACATGTATTTTTGTATATGTTTAGCACAAAGTGATGGACTATCCACTGATTTCATTTCTCCTCTTAAATATTAAAATCCTTAACTTGTATATGTCAACTTGTCAATTTAAATTTAAAATTTGGTAGGTCTATAAATGTAAGGACTGAATTCTTCTTGAAGGAAATTCTATTCAATATGAAGTCAAGCTCTATAGATTTTCAAAATATTAAACACTTTAATAAGAATAATCACACATTAACTTTCACAAAGTTCTGTTATCATGGTTTTTCAAATAACAAGGGAAAGAAGTTAAGGAACTGATCAGACTACTTAGTGGTTTTCTTCATTAATTCTTGAGTCCAAAACTTGAAATGAGTGCTGAAGTAGGTTGCCAAGGTGCTATCCATTAAGGGTCTTTTAGGACAGATAAGTCATACTTTATGTCGTTCTCTATTTTAAGTACTGGTATTGTGTATTGGGGGGTGGGGAGGAATCAGCCTAACACACACTCTGTGGGTAGTATTCAAGGGTAAATATTTTATAACAATTGAATGAGAGATGAAGATTACTTACATCCACTTTGCCTTGGAGATGGTGCCACCAGTTGCCAGGTCAATAAGTCTCCTTGTTCACCTGTCAACACAGCTTCTTGAAAGCTGGTGGTGGGACTGCTGGTCTGAGCTAACCAAACGAAAGATGATTTCTGGCTGTTGCAAAGTCTAGGAACTGGTAGCATTGCTGTTGTTAGGTCATGTGATTTATCAACAGCCATCTGACTGCAGATTTGAGGCATGGTTGTGGCAGAATGTTAATCTGAAATCTTCACAGTTAGAACTAGAAACCTAATTGTAGAAAACAACACTGATGAGGTTAGTATGGAAAACAATATAATTATATCTCACCCTCAAATCTATTCCAGTTAGCTGGAGTATTACTTATGATATTCTACTAAGGATGGGGTGAAAATGTCAAAGAAAACACACGTGCTTGAAAATTTCCTGTGAATTTTTAGCCATGGCTATGTGTTCATACCATTTGGAGTCATTACCTACCTGCCAGCTTGTGAAACAGAAAAGAATTAGAAATAGTCCTTATTGTTTATATATAATTGGCTCATGAGAAATATAGACCTGTTTTGTCTTTAATATAGGTGCAGGAAAAATGCTGAATCCATCACTTCCCTGTCAGAGGGAATGCGGGGGCCAAGTAGGCATATAAGAGAGGATACTAAGGGGGAAGAGCAAAAGTGATAGTTGAGCTCAGAGAATCTGGGTGGAGTCTTTAAGTCTGACATGGTAAAAGCAACCGGGGCAAGAAAGGTGAAAATGTGAAAAGTGAGGTCTGGGAATGATGTGAGGAGAGCTTACGTAGAGTGTGTCTTTTGGTCTGGAGCAATGAAGGCAGAAAGGAGATAGGACAAAAGTTGATACAGTAACTAGGAATGTGAGTAGCTCTCAGAGGCCTCCAGGGAGGCCTACAGAGGCAAATTTAGGATAAGAACCATGCCGTGTCGGGGCGCCTGGGTGGCTCAGTGGGTTAAGCCTCTGCCTTCGGCTCAGGTCATGATCTCAGGGTCCTGGGATCGAGCCCTGCATTGGGCTCTCTGCTCAGCACTGAGCCTGCTTCCTCCTCTCTCTGCCTGCCTCTCTGCCTACTTGTGATCTCTCTGTGTCAAATAAATAAAATCTAAAAAAAAAAAAAAAAGAACCATGCCGTGTCAATCCAAGGCATTTGTCCTGTCTCTATATAGAAGGCCTCTGGAAAAAAGTAGGTAGAATAAAAAATAACACTTTCTCAAGGTACTATCATTACTAATAATCCTACCTTACGTCTGCATAATTCTTAATGGCTTTCAAAGTAGTTATATATAAATTAACTTACATGATTTTATGAGCCCTGTGAGATATGTAGATCTGGTATCATTTTACTGACCTTATTAAGTAAGGAATTTGAAACGAGGTTTAGAAATGCTAATCGTCTTATCTATCATTACCCTAATCTGCAAACAGCTGAACTGGCACTCAGACCCCAGTTTTCTGATTAGACCAGACCTCTTATTGGTAAATATATAAACACACACGCACAGACACACACACACAGACACACACACACACACACACACACACACACACATTTTGGGAAAGCTAAATATATTTGACAATATATTTAAATTTTCAAAATGATATAATGGAGGATGATCATGTTTCGGTATTATTCTGTGGGGGGCAGAATCTTGGTCTAGAGAAAATTTGGATCTGCACAATGTGATTTGGGGTTTTCCCCCAAAGAGGCTGAAAGAGAAACATAAGGTTAAATAGGTCAACCTGGGAAACCAGTGAAAGAAGATCACTGTTGAGCAGGAGACTACAAATGATGGCAGAAATTACCTTTTCCCCTGGGGCTCTCAATCATTTGAAACCATATCCCAGCATGATTTTTGTTCTTCAAAACCCCTGAACTCTTGGAAATGGAAATCTCAGAACTGAAAAAGCTTGTTCTAAGGAATAAAGCTTTGGGATATCTATGGGACTTCTGAACACAGTTCAGAACTGAGACTTTGTGACTCTTTCCAACCATGGCCAAAGGTGATGTAAGCTGCTAGGTGAACATGGCAGGATAGCATTTAATGTCTAGGTTTAATGTGTATTGCATGTCACTTAATCCTGTTAATACTGAAGTTTACTTGTCCATATAAAGGCAGTGGTGCCATCTGCTCCATGGTGCATTTGGAAGACAAAATGATTCCACGTAAGTAAACGTATTTTGCAAGCATCTATTGTTAGAAATGTCACCCCCTTTGAAGCATTTCTCCTTAAAGACATCTGAAGTCATTCTTACAGTTTCTAGAACTTCATCACATTGAGGCAAGGACAGAAACTTTAGAAAAATTGTGTGTGTAACACTATCGGCTCTTTATTTTTTCCTTTTCTGTTGGCCCCCTGGATAGATTTTCTGGGCTGGACAAGATGACAGCCGCGAGTGAGGAAAGGGAGGTGGAAGCAGCAGCTGCACTTGCAGCTGCAGAAAGTTGCTGACACAAGACTCAGTTGGGAAAGCACTGAATGGAGTGCAGTAATTTGGTGGAGAAAGGCAAAGAGAAGGCTGAGCGGCACACAGTGAAGAATGACTCAGAGAGTTTTCCCTACCCAGAACTTTATTCTGCTGGAGTTCTCTTCGGTGTTTTTGTCATTGTAAATTGGAGGCTTGGAATCAGCAAGAGACAGAAAAGAGTCCCTGATGAACCTCCAGATGGAGGCGCTTTGTTTTAAAAAGTGTAGAAATAGAAAGAGAGGTGTACTCGCATACAGAAAAGAGACGAGAAGAGTGGATGGGCATCTGTAGACAAAAGAGGTCGTTAAGTGACTGCAGAAGGAGCAGCACCATTTAGCAGCCCTCTGGGTGATCTTAAGAAATGCTTAAGAAAAAGAAAAGAAAAAAAGCAAAGACTCGTAAGGAAACTTTTGGAGGTAATGGATGTCTTTATTATGATAGATATTTTTACCTTGATTGTGACAATGGTATAATGGGTGCATGCTTATGTACAAATTCAGCAAATTGTATCCATTAAATATGTGCAGTTCTTTTGCACATCGCTATAAAGCCAAGAGAGGGAGAGAGGCAGAGACAGAGACAGTGAACAAAAATACTTTTGTTCTAACATATTTGTCCTTTAAGGGGTGAGAGCATAGCCCTAAAGAATTAAAAAAAAAAAAAAAAAAGACTGACTTCATATCCAACATCTAAGCTTATTTCTAGGCCGATAAATTAGAAGAAACAATCTGTCGCCGGCTTACAAACAACAGCGTCTAGCATGTTATTGATGGGTGACAGTTCAAAGAACATATTTAAAGAGTTTAGTACTAAAATATTCACATTTTTCTAAACACCTTTATTGAGATATAATTTCCATACAATAAAATTTACCAAATTAAGCTGTACAGTTTTATGAGTTGATCAAATGTGTACAATCATGTACAATCACAAAAAAGAACATTCTATTATGACATAAAATTTCCCATACAACCCCTTGCAGTTGATCCCTTCTTGTTGCTGGCCTCTGGATAATAATGGTGATTTGTTCCTGTCACTACAGCTTGTCCTTTTTAAGAATTCACATAAAGGGTGGTACACAATTTACAGCCTTTTTTTTTTTTTTTTGAGATTTATCCATCTTGTTTTCTGTATTGGTTTCTTTTTATTGATGAGTAATAGTTTTTGTATGGGTATACCCCATTTATCCCTCAACCAAATGATGGACATTTGTGTTGTTTTCACTTTTTGGCTATTATGGCTAAAGTGCCTTTGAACGGTCATGTACACGTTTTAGTAGGGATTTGTGTCTTCCTTTTTCTTAGGTCAGTATTTGGAAAGGGAATTGTTAGGGAAATGTAAGTTTATAAGAAACTACAACTGTTTTTCAAAATGGATATACTGTCTTGGATCCCCTCAAGCAATATATGAGTGTTCAAGTTCAATTTCTTGCCAACATTTGGAAATATCAGTCTTTCTAATTTGAGCTATTATAGTGGCTATACAGTAGTCTCTCATTATAGCTGTTATTTGCATATATTCAGTGAGGAATGATGAGGAATGATCTATATGTCATATTTGATCAAGTATCTCTTTAAATCTTTGGCCCATTCTTCATTTGATTTTGTGCTGCTATGATTGAGTTGTAAGATACTTTATATATTCTAGACACAAAAATTTAATGAGATAGAAGTTTTGCAAATATTTTCCCAGACTGTTGTGTGCCTTTTTATTTTCTTAACAGTGTCTTTTGAAAAACAGAAGTTATCGCACTTAATGAGGTAAAATTTAATCTTATCATTCACCCTCTTTCTATCTTATCTAGGAAAACTTTGCTTATCCCAAAGTCACAAAAACTATCTCCTATATTTTCTTCTGTAAGATTTATAGTTCTTAGCTCTCACATTTAGGTTTATAATTAATTTCAAAATACTCTCTGTGTATGGTGTAAGGTTAGAGACAAGGTTTATTTATTTAATTATTTGGCATATAGTTATTCATCATGTGTTGAAAAGACCAAATTCTTCACAGTGAAACACCTTGATACCTTTCCTGAAAAATCAACTGACCATATATGCATATGTCTACTTCTGGACTCTGTTTTCTCTACCATTAGCCTATACGTCTATATGTATGCAAATGTAACACTGCCTTCATTACTGTGCTTTATACTAGTCTTGATATCAGGCAGATGTGTTTTCCAATTTTGTTCTTCTTTTCAAAATTATTTTGATTAGTTTATGTACTGTGCATTTCCATATAAATTTTATTTTATTTTATTTTTTTAAAAAGATTTTATTTATTTATTTGACAGACAGAGATCACAAGTAGGCAGAGAGGCAGGCAGAGAGAGAGAGGCAGAAGCAGGCTCCCTGCTGAGCAGAGAGTCCGATGTGGGCTTGATCCCATGACCCTAAGATCATGACCTGAGACGAAGGTAGAGGCTTAACCCACTGAGCCACCCAGGCGCCCCTCCATATAAATTTTAAAATCAGCTAGTCAGTTTATTTAACTGATTGAAATTATGAGTTTATTTTGCATAATAATATGTAATATGTAATGTAATTTGTAAATTACTGAAATTTTGAGATTATTTTGCATCTATAGTAAGTTTGCTGAGAAATAATAAATTATTGAACAAAAAATTATTGAATCTATGGGCATGATATATGTCCCTCCTTAGTTAGGTCTTATTTCAGCAATTATTTGTAGGTGTCAACACATAGATCTTGCACGTGTCTTGTTAATTTTATCACCAAATATTTCATATTTTTGGTACTATTTTAAATGATGTAAAATTTTAAATCAATTTATAATTGTTATTAGTGTATAGAGATTTAATTGATTTTAGTAGATTGATTTTACACATGCAATTTGATGTATTAATTTATTAATTTCTATAGGCTTTTGGAGACTTTGGGGAAAGACCGTCTACTTTTGTGTAGGCATAGATAGTTTTACTTCTTTCTCTCTAAACTCCACTAATCTAGTTTTATTTCATGCCTTTTTACACTGGATTGGACCTGCAATACAATGTTGGATACAAGTTGCCTTGTTACTGACCATAGGGGGAAATCACTCAACTTTGTAGCATTAAGAATGATGTTAGTTGTAGGTATTTTATAGCTATTCTTTATGAAATTAATGTTTCTAATATCCTGAGAGCTATTTTTTCTGCTGAGAGCTATTTTCACGAATAGTTGTACATCTATTGAGATGATAATGTAAATTTTCTCTTTTATTCATTAATAATGAGGGCACATTATTGTATTTTTAATTTTTTTAATATTAAAGCAACCTGGCATGTATAAGATAGACTCCACTTGGGCATTATTCTTTTTATATATTACTGAATTTGATTTGCTAAAGATATGTTTTCTATCTTTGATTATGAAGGATACCATTTGAGGCTTTGTAACTTAGCTTTATTGTTTTGGTACCAGGATGATGTTCTTAAATGAGTTGGGAAGTAATCTATCTTATTTTCTAGAAACATATGTATAGACTTAGTATTATATCTCCCTTCAGAGTTTTGTAAAATCATCAGCAAAGCTATTTGAGCCCAGAGTTTTCTTTGTGGCAAGGTTTTGAACTAGAAATTCAATTTCTTTCAATATTTTCAGAGTATTCTGGTTATTCTTTTAAAAATTTAATTTAAACTATAAACAAAAATAAGAACAGTTTATCCATTTCTTCCACCCCCTACTGCATATCTTTGGCAAGGGTCTATCTGTTCTCTGTATCTATGAGCTTGTTTTTATTTTTGGTTTTGCATTTTTTTAGATTTAATATATAAAATAGGTCATATGGTATTTGTCTTTCTCTGTCTGACTCATTTCATTTAGTATAATGTCCTCAAGGTTCATCCATGTTTCACAAATGGCAAAATTTCATTATTTTTATGGTTGAATAATATTTCAGTGTGTGTGGGTGTGTGTGTGTGTGTGCATGTGCGCACGTGTGTGTACTGTAGTTTTATTATGCATTCATCCTCCGGTAGACACTTAAGTTATTGTCATGTTTTGGTTATTGTAAATAATCCTGCAGTGAACATGAGGGTACTTCTATATTTGAAAAAAATGGATGGTACTTTGATAGGAATTGCATTAAATGTGTAGATTGCTCTAGGTAGCATAGACATTTTCACAATATTTATTCTTCCAATCCAGGAGCATGGAACATTTTTCCATTTCTTTGTGTCTTCCTCAATTTCTTTCATGAGTACTTTATAGTTTTCTGTGTATAGATTCTTAGTCTCTTTGGTTAGGTTTATTCCTAGGTATCTTATAGTTTTGGGTGCAATTGTAAATGGGATTGACTCCTTACTTTCTCTTTCTTCTGTCTTGTTGTTGGTGTAGAGAAATGCAACTGATTTCTGTGCATTGATTTTATATCCTGACACTTTACTGAATTCCTGTACAAGTTCTAGCAGTTTTGGAGTGGAGTCTTTTGGGTTTTCCACATATAGTATCTTATCATCTGCGAAGAGTGATAGTTTGACTTCTTCTTTGCCGATTTGGATGCCTTTAATTTCCTTTTGTTGTCTGATTGCTGAGGCTAGGACTTCTAGTACTATGTTGAATAGCAGTGGTGAGAACGGACATCCCTGCCACGTTCCTGACCTTAGCGGAAAAGCTTTCAATTTTTCTCCATTGAGAATGATATTTGCGGTGGGTTTTTCATAGATGGCTTTGATAATATTGAGGTATGTGCCCTCTATCCCTACACTTTGAAGAGTTTTGATCAGGAAGGGATGCTGTACTTTGTCAAATGCTTTTTCCGCATCTATGGAGAGTATCATATGGTTCTTGTTCTTTCTTGTATTAATGTGTTGTATCACATTGATTGATTTGCGGATGTTGAACCAACCTTGCAGCCCTGGAATAAATCCCACTTGGTCATGGTGAATAATCCTTTTAATGTACTGTTGAATCCTATTGGCTAATATTTTGGTGAGAATTTTTGGATCTGTGTTCATCAAGGATATTGGTCTGTAGTTCTCTTTTTTGATGGGATCCTTGTCTGGTTTTGGGATCAAGGTGATACTGGCCTCATAAAATGAGTTTGGAAGTTTTCCTTCTATTTCTATTTTTTGGATCAGTTTCAGGAGAATAGGAAATAGTTCTTCTTTAAATGTTGTGTAGAATTTCCCCAGGAAGCCGTCTGGCCCTGGGCTTTTGTTTGTTTGGAGATTTTTGATAACTGTTTCAATCTCCTTACTGGTTATGGGTCTGTTCAGGCTTTCTATTTCTTCCTGGTTCAGTTGTGGTAGTTTATATGTCTCTAGGAATGCATCCATTTCTTCCAGATTGTCAAATTTGTTGGCGTAGAGTTGCTCATAGTATGTTCTTATAATTGTCTGTATTTCTTTGGTGTTAGTTGTGATCTCTCCTCTTTCATTCATGATTTTATTAATTTGGGTCCTTTCTCTTTTCTTTTTGATAAGTCTGGCCAGGGGTTTATCAATCTTATTAATTCTTTCAAAGAACCAGCTCCTAGTTTCGTTGATTTGTTCTATTGGTTTTTTTTTGGTTTCTATTTCATTGATTTCTGCTCTGATCTTTAGGATTTCTCTTCTCCTGCTGGGTTTAGGGTTTCTTTCTTGTTCTTTCTCCAGCTCCTTTAGGTGTAGGGTTAGGCTGTGTACCTGAGACCTTTCCTGTTTCTTGAGAAAGGCTTGTACCGCTATATATTTTCCTCTGAGGACTGCCTTTGTTGTGTCCCACAGATTTTGAACTGTTGTGTTTTCATTATCATTTGTTTCCATGAATTTTTTCAATTCTTCTTTAATTTCCTGGTTGACCCATTCATTCTTTAGAAGGATGCTGTTTAGTCTCCATGTATTTGGGTTCTTTCCAAATTTCCTCTTGTGATTGAGTTCTAGCTTCAGAGCATTGTGGTCTGAAAATATGCAGGGAATGATCCCAATCTTTTGATACCAGTTGAGACCTGATTTAGGACCGAGGATGTGATCTATTCTGGAGAACGTTCCATATGCACTAGAGAAAAATGTGTATTCTGTTGCTTTGGGATGAAATGTTCTGAATATATCTGTGATGTCCATCTGGTCCAGTGTGTCATTTAAGGCCTTTATTTCCTTGTTGATCTTTTGCTTGGATGATCTGTCCGTTTCAGTGAGGGGAGTATTAAAGTCCCCTACGATTATTGTATTATTGTTGATGTGTTTCTTTGATTTTGTTATTAATTGGTTTATATAGTTGGCTGCTCCCACTTTAGGGGCATAGATGTTTTAAATTGCTAGATCTTCTTGTTGGACAGATCCTTTGAGTATGATATAGTGTCCTTCCTCATCTCTTATTATAGTCTTTGGCTTAAAATCTAATTGATCTGATATAAGGATTGCCACTCCTGCTTTCTTCTGATGTCCGTTAGCATGGTAAATTCTTTTCCACCCCCTCACCTTAAATCTGGAGGTGTCTTCGGGTTTAAAATGAGTTTCTTGTAGGCAACATATAGATGGGTTTTGTTTTTTTATCCATTCTGATACCCTGTGTCTTTTGATTGGGGCATTTAGCCCATTAACATTCAGGGTAACTATTGAGAGATATGAATTTAGTGCCATTGTATTGCCCATAAGGTGACTGTTACTGTATATTGTTTCTGTTCCTTTCTGATCTACTACTTTTAGGGTCTGTCTTTGCTTAGAGGACCCCTTTCAATATTTCCTGTAGAGCTCGTTTGGTGTCTGCAAATTCTTTCAGTTTTTGTTTGTCCTGGAAGCTTTTTTTTTTTTTTTTAAGATTTTATTTATTTATTTGACAGAGAGAGATCACAAGTAGACGGAGAGGAAGGCAGAGAGAGAGAGAGAGGGAAGCAGGCTTCTTGCTGAGCAGAGAGCCCGATGTGGGACTCGATCCCAGGACCCTGAGATCATGACCGGAGCCAAAGGCAGCGGCTTAACCCACTGAGCCACCCAGGTGCCCCTGTCCTAGAAGCTTTTAATCTCTCCTTCTATTTTCAATGATAGCCTAGCTGGATATAGTATTCTTGGCTGCATGTTTTTCTCGTTTAGTACTCTGAATATATCATGCCAGCTCTTTCTGGCCTGCCAGGTCTCTGTGGATAGGTCTGCTGCCAATCTAATATTTTTACCATTGTATGTTACAGACTTATTTTCCCGGGCTGCTTTCAGGATTTTCTCTTTGTTGCTAAGACTTGTAAATTTTACTATTAGGTGACGGGGTGTGGACCTATTCTTATTGATTTTGAGGGGGGGTTCTCTGAACCTCCTGGATTTTGATGCTTGTTCCCTTTGCCATATTGGGGAAATTCTCTCCAATAATTCTCTCCAATATACCTTCTGCTCCCCTCTCTCTTTCTTCTTCTTCTGGAATCCCAATTATTCTAATGTTGTTTCGTCTTATGGTGTCACTTATCTCTCGAATTCTCCCCTCGTGGTTCAGTAGCTGTTTGTCCCTCTTTTGCTCAGCTTCTTTGTTCTCTGTCATTTGGTTTTCTATATCGCTAATTCTTTCTTCTGCCTCATTTATCCTAGCAGTGAGAGCCTCCATTTTTGATTGCACCTCATTAATAGCTTTTTTGATTTCAACTTGGTTAGATTTTAGTTCTTTTATTTCTCCAGAAAGGGCTTTTATATCTCCCAAGAGGGTTTCTCTAATATCTTCCATGCCTTTTTCAAGCCCGGCTAGAACCTTGAGAATCGTCATTCTGAACTCTAGATCTGACATATTACCAATGTCTGTATTGATTAGGTCCCTAGCCTTTGGTACTGCCTCTCGTTCTTTTTTTTGTGGTGAATTTTTCCGCCTTGTCATTTTGTCCAGATAAGAGTATATGAAGGAGCAAGTAAAATACTAAAAGGGTGGCAACAACCCCAGGAAAATATGCTTTAGCCAAATCAGAAGAGATCCGAAATTGTGGCGGGGGGGGGGGGATTAAAAAGATGTTCAGAAAAAAAGAAAAGAAAAGAAACAATTAAAAAAAGGAATCCAATAAAGAAAAAATATAAAAAGAAAAAAAAATATATATATATATATTAGATAAACTAGTTAAAAATGTTAAAAAAGAAAAGGGTAAAAGTTAAAAATATTTAGCAGAAGAAGAGAAAAAAAATTGAAAAAGAAAAAAAATTAAATTAACTGCAAGGCTAAAGAATCATGGGGAGAAAGCCATGAGTTCCGTGCTTTGCTTTCTCCTCCTCTGGAATTCCACTGCTCTCCTTGGTATTGAAACTGCACTCCTTGGTAGGTGAACTTGGTCCTGGCTGGGTTTCTTGTTGATCTTCTGGGGGAGGGGCCTGTTGTAGTGATTCTCAAGTGTCTTTGCCCCAGTAGGAGTTGCACCACCCTTACCAGGGGCCGGGCTGAGTAATCCGCTCGGGTTTGCTTTCGGGAGCTTTTGTTCCCTGAGCACTTTCCGTAGAGTTCCGGAGGACGGGAATGAAGATGGCAGCCTCCCAGTCTCTGGCCCAGAGGAGCCGAGAGCTCAGGGCCCCACTCCTCAGTGTGCCCTCAGAGAACAGCGCCCAATGACTCCCGTCACCCTGGCCTCCGGCCGCGCTCCGAGCTGACTGAGCCTGAGACCGGTTCAAGGTAACCCCGAGCTTAGAGCTCACTCCTCGGCTCTGTCTCTGTAGCCGAATTCCCCGTTCTAATACCTGTAAGCTCTGCGACACTCAGACACCCCCGATCCTTCTGTGACCCTGCGGGACCTGAGGCCACGCTGACCCCGCCTGGGCTTCACCCCGGTTAAGCCTCTGGAGCGATGTCCCTCAGCAGAACAGACTTTTAAAAGTCCTGATTTTGTGCTCCGTTGCTCTGCCGCTTGACGGGAGCCGGCCCCTCCCCCCGCGGTCTATCTTCCCGTCGCTTTGGATTCACTTCTCCGCCAGTCCTACCTTTCAGAAAGTGGTTGATTTTCTGTTTCTAGAATTGATGTTCTTCTCTTCGATCTCCGGTTGGATTTGTAGGTGTTTGCAATCTTTAGATAAGCTATCTAGCTGATCTCCCACTACCTGAAGTAGTCTCAGTCTGCTACTTCTCCACCATCTTGACTCCTCCCTTCGAGGGTACTTCTATATTTGCAAGTTAGTGTTTTTATTTTCTTTCAATAAAAACCCAAAAGTAGAATTGCTGGGTTATATGGTAATTCTATTTTTAAATTTTGGAAGAAACCCATACTGTTTTCTATAGTGGCTGAACCAATTACCTTCCCACCAACACTGAACAAGTTTTCTCTTTTCTCCACATTCTTACCATCACTTGTTATTTCTTGACTTTTTTGATAATAGCCATTCTAACAGATGTGAAGTGACATCTCTTTGTGGTTTTGATTTGCATTTCCCTGATGATTAGTGATGTTGAGCATCTTTTCATGTACCTATTGGTCAGCTGTATGTCTTCTTTGGGAAAATGTTATATTCAGTTTCTTCTGCAATTTAGTAGGATTCTTTGAGTGTTTTTATTTTTGTTTTTGTTATTGACTGATATGAGTTCTTTGTATATTCTGCATAATATTACCCTTTATCAAATATATGGTTTACAACTATTTTCTCCCATTCAGTAGGTTGTATTTTTGTTGATTGTTTCTTATGCTGTCCAAAGACTTTCAGTTTGATATAGTTCCACTTGCTTTTTTTGTTTGTTTGTCCGTTTTTTGTTTTGTTGCCTTTACTTTTGGTGTCAGCTTAAAAATATCATTGCCAAGAATTATCTCAAGGATTCTTTTTTTTAAAGATTTTATTTATTTGAGAGAGAGAGCTCAAGTGAGTCCACTTGAATGGCAGAATGGCAGGCAGAGGGAGAGGGAGAGAGAGAAGCAGGCTCCTGCTGAGCCAGGAGCCTGATGTGGGGCATGATCCCAGGACTCTGGGATCATGACCTGAGCTGAAGGTAGACGCTTAGCCGACTGAGTCACCCAGGCGCCCCAAGGATCTTACCTCCTATGGTTTCTTCTAGGAATCTTATGTTTTCAGGTCTTACATTCAAGTCTTCAATCCATTTTGAGTTCATTTTTGTGTATGCTTTAAAATAGTGGTCCAGTTTCATCCTTTTACATGTGGCTCTCTACACCATTTATTGAAGAGATGATCTTTCCCCATTATATGTTCTTGGCTCCTTTGTCATAAATTAATTGACCATATATATGTGGGTTTATTGGGGGGCTTTCTGTTATTCATCCACTTGTCTGTTTTTATGCCAATACCATAGTTTTTTAATTACTATGACTTTGTAATATAATTTGAAATCAGAGAGTGTGATACTTTCGGCTTTGTTCTTTCTCAAGATTGCTTTGGCTATTGTCTTTTATAGTTTCATACAAATTTTAGGATTGTCTATTCTGTATGTGTGAAAAATGTCATTGGAATTCTGATAGGAATTACATTGAATCTTGAATCAATATTCAGTCTTACATTGAATATTGCTTTGGATATTATGGACATTTTAACAATATTAATTCTTACAATCCAAGAGTATGTAATGTCTTTCTATTTGTGTTTATTTTCTATAATTTATTTCATTAATGTCTTGTATTTTTAATACACAGGTATATGCAGGCCTTGGTTAAGTTTATGCCTGGGTATTTTGTTCTTTTTGATGCAATTGTAAATGGGATTATCTTAAATTATTAATAATTTTTAATTTCTCTATCTAGTAGTTTATTATTACTGTCCAGAAACACAACATATTTTGGGGTATAGAATTTGTATCCTTCAACTTTACTGAATATGTTTATTAGTTTGAATAGTTTTTTGATGGAGTCTGTAGGTTTTTCTGTATATGATACCATGTCAACTGGAAATAGTTAGCTTTACTTCTTCCTTTCCAATTTGGATGCCTTTTATTTCTTTTTATTGATGAATTGTTCTGGGTAGGACTTCCAGTACTATGTTGAATAAGAGTGGTGATGGTGAACATTCTTGTCTTGTTCCTGATCTTAGAGGAAAAGTTTTCAGCTTGTCAATAAAATATGTTAGATGTGGGCTTGTCATATATGGCCTTTGTTGTGTTAAGGTAAGTTCCCTCTATATCAGCTTTGTTGAGAATTTTTATCATAAATACATGTTGAATTTGTCAAATGTCTCTTCTGTATCTGTTTAGATTATGACTTTTATCTTTCATTTATTAATGTATTATATCATATTGACTGATAGGTAGAGTTGAACCATCCTTGCATCTGCTGAATAAATCCCACTTGATCATGGTGTATGATCTTCTTCATGTATTGTTGAATTTAGTTTGCTAATATTTTGTTGAAGATTTTTGCACTATGTTCATCAGAGATACTGGCCTGTAATTTTTTTTTTCTTGTGGCATCCTTGTATGGTATCAGGGTAATGCTTGCCAATAAAATGAGTTTGGAAAAAGTTTCCTTTTCTACTATTTTTTTGGAAGGGTTTAAGAGGATTGGTATTTGTTTTTCTTTGCATGTTTGGTGGAATTCACCAGAGAAACCTGATCCTAGACTTCTGTTTATTGGGAGGTTTTGATTGTTAATTAAATCTCCTTCCTAATAATCAGTCTGTTCAGATTTTCTATTTCATTATGATTCAATCTTAGTGGGTTTTATGTTTTTCTGGTATTTTTTTTCTATTTTATTAATTTCTGCCATCATCTTTATATTTCTTTCTTTATGCTGACTTTATATTTACATTGCCCTTCCTAGTTTTGAAAGTAGAAGCATAAGTCATTCATGTAAAACCACTTTTCTTTTTCCATTATAAATCCTTTATCCCAGAAATTTAATCTCAGAAAATCCAAAGTTTTCTGACTTCCCTTGTGACTTCTTCCTTCTTATGTCATTAGAGGCATGTTATTTAATATCCAAATGTTTGGGAATTTTCCAGATTTCTGTGTTAAGAATTTCTAATTTAGTTTAATTCTAGAGAGAGAATACACTTCAGATTATTTCTATTCTGTTAAATATATTGACTAATTTTATGGCCAGAATTTATGTTAGTGAATTTTCCAGGTGTACTTGAAAAATAGTGTATTTTGCTGCTCTGAGTATAATAATGTTCTTTGAATGTTAGATAATTTGGTTGATATCGGTGTTCAAACATCCTATATACTTATTATTTTTATCTACTTTTTCTATTAAATGTTGAGAGAGGAGTGTTGAAATTCCAACTGTAATTGTGACTTTGTTTTCTTTCAGTTTTATCATTTCCATGTGTCTTTTCTTCAGGTGTTTTGAAGCTCTATTATTAGGCACATACAGTGAATTATAATGGCTTTTGGATGAGTTGGTCCTTTTATCATTATAAAATATTCCTCTTTATCTCTGGTAATATCTTTTGTTTTTAACTTACTATTTCTAATATTTGTACCTCATAGCAGCTTTTTATATCCTCCTTTAGGTTTATAGAGGTAGAATTTACATATAATAAAGTTTAAACTTTAATTTACAGTTATGCGTTTTGAAAAATATAGACATTTGTATAATCAGCAGAATAATCAAGATAAACATTTCCATCATCACAAAAATTTCCCTCAGGCTCCTTTGAAGTTAATCCCCTGCCTTCATCTTTTGCCCTTGAAAACCATTCATCTACTTTATATTTCTACAAATTTACATTTTCCAGAGTGCAGAAGAAATGGAATCAAACAGTAGATAGTCTTTTGTGCCAGTAATTTAATAATTTTCCTTTTTATTGCTAAGTAATATTCCATCACATTAATATACTATTGTTTATCCATTTTGTAGTCGATGAATACTTGGATTTTTTTTTTTCTAATTTAGAGCTATTTAAAATAAGCTATATAGGCATTCACATACTGGTCTTTCAGTGCACATATTTTCATGAAGTTCTAGGCTTTAGGATGTATGAAAAAGGAATCTTCACAAAGCTCACAACAATAACAAATTGAGATGGCCAGAGAATTGAAACATGGTGTCAATAAGTTGAAGACATCTTCAGTGAATCAGAAACTAGAGTAAATTCTACCTTTTGTGAACACAATCCAATAGTAGCTGATTAAACTTTAAAAATAGTTTAATAAAACCATGTTAGACAGCTACTAGGATTTTGGGAGGGCTGGATAAAGAGGTTCTAGAAGAGTTTCTGGGGATAATAATTCACCAAACAAACTGAAGAGTGGGAATAGTATAAAAATGCCGAGTTCTCCATGCTATTCCTTATGTTCCACAAATAAATGAAACCATATGATAATTGACTTTTTCTTTTTTACTTATTTCACTTTGGGAGGATGGGTGAGCCTGGTGATGGGTATTACGGAGGGTTGCATGGAACTCTGGGTGTTATATGCAAACAATGAATCATGGAACACTGCATCAAAAATTAATGATATACTACTATATAGTGACTAACAGAACACAACAATAAATAAATAAATACTCTTTTAAAAAATGTTGAGTTCTCTTAACTCATGAAGCTCTTAGGACATTACTGTCATAATCACACAATGTCACTTTTATTCCAGCAATTAAACCTTACAAATATTGCCAGACTCAAAGTCAGATATCTCTGCCACATTTGTAAGCAAAGTCTCCCTGATGCCTGCCACCCCCAATAAGTGCTTACTACCTCAAGCTGTTCACTTCTGTCTTAAGGTTAAGCCTGATGAGGGGCACCTGGGTGGCTCAGTCATGATCCCAGGGTCCTGAGATCGAGCCCCACATCAGGCTCTCTGCTCGGCAGGGAGCCTGCTTCCCCTTCTCTCTCTCTCTGCCTACTTGTGATCTTTCTTTCTCTCTGTCAAATAAATAAATAAAATCTTTAAAAAAAAAAAAAAAAAGGTTAAGCCTGATGAGTAGAGCCCAGATCACCTGCCTGTGCTTTAACGTCAAAGGAAGGCAGGTGAGATAAGTTTTCCAGGTCCTCTTTTGGAGAGGAATAACTTGTAATATTAGAAGTTCTGTAAATTTATTAATATTTCATGAAATATTCTGATCAGCCTGAAATTATGGCAAATATCAGTTGTATTCTCTTTGATATTTCTTGTTGAAATAAGATGTGGGTTCAAGGTGGAGTTCATGTTAATAGTGAAAAGAATAAGAAAAATGGCAGAGGATAGTAACCACAGATCTAGTCCTAATGAATTTGGAGTGAAGAGCAAAAAAGGACATAAGCCAGAGGAAAAAAGATAATAGGCCCTTTTGTTTGCCTTTTTTTTTTAACCATTGTCTTTTTAGGCTATATAAACAAAGTACTGACGCATTATATGTATTCATTTGGCATATGGAAAAGAAAACACAGCTAAATGCAACTTCCGATTGTGAAAAATAAGTTCTGGGGGGATGTGTTTATGTTATAAAAAGAGCTCTTACTTTATAAAATGAATTTTATATTTTCTATTTAAAATTTTTTCTCAGTTGAATGATATTTAAAATGTTTTAATTTAAGACAGCTATTTACACAAAACTCTTCCAGATAGAGTTATTCCATAATATATGCATTATCCTATTCCTACTACTACTGAGATGTGTTACATTTGATTTCACTATATGAATGTAAGAAAGATAATAGTCATAGATCTTTGGGAGAGTTAGGATGATTTAGTTCTAATCAAACTTGACAGAAAAGTAAGGAGGAGTTAAAGAATAAAAAGGAAAACGAATGACAATTGAGAAGGTAAAAATGTATCAAAAATAGTATGCATTTTTATGTCCTTTATATAATTGTACTGTTTGGAATTTTTGGCTGAATTACTGTGGTAATCTTGAAATTCAAGTGAACGCATTGTGGGTTGCAGAGCTCATTGACAGGCTGCTCTGTCTCCAGATCCACTATGGATCATGAGAACATGCTTCCAGCCAGTGACTGAAGAAATAGAATTAGGTTATTAGCCCATGTGAGATTCCTCTAACAAGCAACTTTGGCTTGGAAATTCCGTGTCAGCCTGGCTGAAATTTTCTTGGAACTGTGTTGTGATATGAGGACTTTCCTCCATAAACCTACATTCCCTTCCTTTTTTCCAGTGGTGTCAGACCTATTTCATGATCTGAACTCTATTCCAATGTACTCCTTCACCCCTTCTTCTTTATAGGCATTCTGTTTCCTTCAGTAAATCTCTTGCTTGCCTTGTACCCTTTGGTGTCCTGTCTTCTTCCTCAGAACATCGGAAATGACACAGTTACATTAATAAGGAAACTTTTTTAATTAAAAAATAAAAATGAGGGACGCCTGGGTGGCTCAGTGGGTTAAGCCGCTGCCTTCGGCTCAGGTCATGATCCCAGGGTCTTGGGATCGAGTCCCATATCTGGCTCCTTGCTCAGCAGGGAGCCTGCCTCTCTCTCCGCCTCTGCCTGCCTCTCTGCCGGCTTGTGTGCTTTCTCTCTCTCTCTTTCTGACAAATAAATAAATAAAATCTTAAAAAATAATAAAAATAAATAAAAAATAAAAAATGATATAATAAGAATATTTGTTGGGTTAAAGTTTTGACTCAACCACACCTTTAAAAGCCTAACATTTAGGCTTGCCAAGGCTAGAAATGATATGACAGTGTCTCACATGGCTTATCATAAATCTTAGCATTATAAACAGGAGGAACTAACCAACATAAGGAGCCCTCATTAGCCCTGCAAGCTCATAGAGTCAAACGGGTGCCTGGGTGGCTTAGTCACTTAAGTGTCTGCCTTTGGCTCAGGTCATGAGCCCAGGGTCCTGAGATCAAGCCCCACATCGGGCTTCCTGCTCATTAGGAAATCTGCTTCTCCCTCTCTCTCTGCCTGCTGCTCTGCCTACTTGTGTTCTCTATCTCTCTGTCAAATAAATAAATAAAATCTTAAAATATATAGAGTCAAACAACATACACCATCTAGCAGTAAAAATAAGTGATTTATTTTATGAAAATTAAGGCTTGTTTATTATGAACAGTTTTTTAAGATGTTTATGTGAGTTAGATTTCTTTTAAGATAAAAGAATAAGGGGTGATAAAAATGATCTGAACCAGGGATAACAATCTGGAAGCTGGAAGGCTTAATTTGGCCAGAAGATCTGAGCGGGTATATAGGAACTCCCTACACTTTCTGCTCAGTTCTTCTGTAAGACTAAAACTGCTTTTAAAAATGAAGTTTATTTTAAAAAGCTAATGATTATGAATGTCCTTAAAAAGAGCTAACCCAGTTAGAGAGACTGAACCCATGCCATTTATCCATGGTACCTTACCTAACCTACCTCCCTGGCTCTCAAGATATTACAATATAAAATGGGCCTTCAATAAATGGTGCAAATTGGTCAGAGCAGAAGATTTTGGAGAAAGATTGTTTCTTCAAACCTGGATGAACTGGTTAGGTAGAAGTTTTAGAAGCTAGTTTTAGAAGTTTTAGAAGCTAGACCAAAGAGGAAAGTTGCCATTGTGGTTGTGATTGTCTTGATACAGTTTGAAGCCAAATGTTTTGAGCAGGAGAATGATATTTAAGGGCCAACAGTAAACACACACAAAAGAATAAAACATTACTAGAATGAAAGGCAAAGTTGTAAAGCAATTTAAAAATGACCTTTAGATTTCTTATATTAAAGCATTAGGAAAATAGTACAAAAAAAGATGGATTTTATAGCATATTTGGCTGTATCTGGATCATAATAGCCTTTAAATTTATGACTGATGGATGAATCAAGAGGCAATGGAGTAATTCAAATTAAAAAAAGGAGAATTAGGCTGATTAGTTTTAAGTTGTCTAGAAACTGTTAGACAGCTAGAAGCATCTTCCCTCTACTGAAAACCAAACTTTCTGTATAAAGAAAAATATGTGAGAGCTACAGGGATTTCACATTTCAATTCTGCAGTCAGTCTTCTATCTTCTAGGGTTGGAACCCATCATTAAACCTTTGCTCTGGTGTCTGTTAAGTGAGGGGGCTGTTCTGAGACTGTCAGAAGAAGCAGTGCTGGGATGACTTTGAGACAGACATCAGTTATCTTGGCCCCAGCCACACAGACTGACATTAAATCGCTCAGTGATGACCCAGAGGATAGCAATGTTCATTGTATCTCCAGGTCCTACTTCTTGCTCTGTTCCTTTAAAGATGACTAAAGATAAAGAGGAATGTAAAATCCACCAAATTAAAAGGAAAAGGAGAAAAGCAATGTGAAATCTGTGGAAAGGGCAGATAGGAGATCTTCTCAAAGATGAATTTGTTATGAGATTCAGATTTATGGTTGAAGTCAGTAAAAGCCCACAAGGGGAATATGCAGTAAGAACATTGATAATAAACTCATTAGAAATGTCTCCAAAGAATGTCTGAGTAGCGATTCTAATTCTAAGGATGCACAGGTATCACATTACCTTCAGATGTGGGGCAATATGTAGGGCATTTGGGGAGTTACCAAGGGAAATTAGATGACAGCTATTGGAAAGAAATTGCTATCGGTAAACCAAGGATTGCGAATATGCGCATGCAGATCTGAAATTAAAAGTTAGCACTGCAATCTATTGTATCTGGTATGACATAGTCTCCGTAAAATAATTTCCTTTATCCTAATACCTAGAGCAAGTTTCCTGTCCGGGAGACTGATAACCCTGTGTTGGTCATGAGTTTTGGTAGACTCATTCCAGGATAGTTTTGCCATCCACATAATGTTTCTTCTGTTGATGAGAGAGTTAATTGCATAGAGCCATATGAAGCTGGAGGAAAGCAAGCATATTAACCAATACCAGGATATGGTTACCTTTTTTTATAGTCTGTACATTTTTAATGGACAAGACCACAAAATAGAGAAAAATAATTCTTAACCTATAGAGAAAAATCTCAAACTTCAGTTTCATAAATTCTCTTAAGTGTGTGCCTAGTTTTAAACTCACGATTGCCTAACTTCCTTTTCTCATCAATTTTTTTAGTTTTTGTTCCAATTTTTGAATCTGTTTTCTTTATTTTTTTCACGGAGTTTATACTCCACCCCACCACCAAGCATTCTTATCTCTCTGCCTCACTATTTTTTCTTATTGCAACTTCCCCTCCAAACAGGGAATGTTTATTTAGTTTGGAAATATTAATAGAAAGGAGTAGAAAAAGGAATAGTGGAAATGCAGTTCCAGGACCACATATTCTCTCCCACTGTTATTTGCTTCCCTTAATACTCCTCTGTTTTCTCTAGGATTTTAGTTGCAACTGCTCTAAAATATGGCAACAACTCTCAGAGCATTTCCTTTAAGTCACATTGCTCAAGGCAACTTGCCAGAACTCACCTTAAACTATTTGGATAATGAATGTGGAACTAACTCCCTGCCCACTTTCACTTTCATGCCCACCACAAGGCAAAGTTTATGTGTGTCAGTGATCACAACTCCTGTTTATATTGTGTCTTTGCTCCACTGAATCAAGTACTTTGAGTAGTCTATGTACATTTTTGTTTTTTACATCTGTGGTAGACTAAATTCTAAAGATGTCTGTCCAAGAAGCCCACCCCCTAGTTATCTAAAAAATATGAATCTAGGTACTGCTGTGAAGGGGCTTTAGAGATGGAATTAAGGTTACCAATCAGCTGACCTTAAAATAGGAAGATTATTCTGCTGCTGGCTTTGAAGATAGAGAAAGAGGGATATGAACTAACAACTATAGGCAGCCTCTAGAAGCTGACAATGACCCCTGGCCAAAAGATAGCAAGGATATGGGGACCTCAAATGCAGCCAACAATTTGAATGAGTTTATAAAGGATCCATCTTCAGAATTTCCAGAAAGAAACACTTTGATTTTGGCCTTATGCAACTCCGAGCAACCATATAGTGTCTGCACTTCCCACCTATGGAAACTATGAAATAATAAATTTGTATTGTTTTAATTAAGTGTGGAGTAATTTGTTACAGCAGCAAGACGGAAGTAGATGAGTTAGGCAAGCAGAACGTTACTACTAAATTTCTATTATATTCAAGTATTTGTGCCAGCGGCTGGAAGGGATGGAAGAACAAAGGATAGTCTTTGCCTTTTCTGTGCTTTTATTCTAGTGGGTGGGACTAAATATGTATCTATATATGCATGAACACATATATTCAAATATATCATGTCATTAGCTAGTAATGATGTGCTTAGTGAGTGTTGAGAAAGGAAAAGGCTGGGAAACATAATAGCTTCAGTGGTTGTTCTTCATCTATGGCTAGTGCAAGCCCTTAGTTTTGCTTCCACTTTTGCCTGAGAAACATAGTACTTCTGTTTAATTTATTGGGTTATGTCTAAAATGTCTTAATTAACATTGTAAATATATGCACATGTTTTTAAATTTTTATCATAGGTCAGAAAAAGGAAGCTCTTTTTTATTTCCTAAAGATCAGACACACTGAGATCTCTTGGTCAAGCAGAGTGTTAAAATGCTCAGTGTTTCTCTGATCAGTGCATTCATAGAAGCATTGAATTTCAGGTTATAGTTGAGCTATTAAATTCAAATTATTTTCAGTTGGTGACATATTCTCCTGTAATTTATGGAATAAGCCAATATATTTTTCTTATAGATAAAAGTTTATATATATATTTATACATAAATGTTTTGATAGATTTATATAAGTAATAAGTAATTTAATATGAATACTTTTGAAATTTTTGAAGTTTTTGAAGAATACTTTTGGAGTTTTTGTTGAAAATTTGTTCTTCATACAGACAAAAAGATAATTTCTATTCTTTCTTGGTATATATATATATAGATGCCACATATATGCACAGGCATATGTATGTATAAGCACACATATACATATATAAGCATATATATACATAATGTCTTTTGGGAGCACAATCATCAGCTTCTGAAATGAGTCTCTAACTTCAAACATGATAAGATCTTATCTAAAATCTCTTTAACCTTTCCAATTTGAAGCAATGTAAACTTTCTTCAACCATACTTTTTTCCTAAACCTGGCTCCTATAGGCAGGTCCTTGTGTTCTCTATCTACTCACCACTGGTATCTTTGCTAGTAACATGAACTGTTCAACAACTTCAATATTGTGTGCCTTAGGGTAAAGTCAGTGATGTTGATTAAAATTCAGGTATCATAGAGCTGGGATAAACTTAACTCACCAAAAGCAATGACTCATTACCTTTAGTTAATTTATAGGGTTACTTATGAAATTTGGAACAGGTAAGTTTTCAAAAAAATTAATTCAACTACAATTACATAAGCTGCACAACTCTTAAATGGAGAGTTCTGTAACCAATAAAGTTACAGAACCTTTCCAGCATCCCAGGAAACTCCCTGACGTCCCATTCCTGTCAGTACCCTCTCTCCAAGTTAATCACTCTTCTGATTTCAATCACAAAAAAATGAGTTTTGCCTCAGAATAGATTATTAAGAAAAACGAAGAAGGCTTCGGCAGAGGTTCCTGGTTACTCAGGTATGAATCTCAGCTGGAGGAAGAAAAAATAATAGACAATTATTGCCTACTTTCCTGCTTCAGAGTGGCAGGAGAAGTCTCAAATAACAGAGGTGGAAACATTTTGCAGAGATCACATAAAGATATGTGAAAGATATAAAATATCAAAAGATATAAGGTCTATACCTCCAACTTGCAAATAAATTATATCCCAAAAGCTCATTTATAAATTCATCACTGGGAACTTGGAACCTACTTCCCCCTAGAAGCAGTGTCATAAATGTCATAAGTGATGGTTGGCATCCCAGGTTACTCATATAAGCCTATATTAAGCATAATGTGTCTGAAGCATTGCACATTTAAAATGAAAAATGGGTTCAAATCCACAGCACACATAATTAAGCAAAACAGAAAAAAATGAATAATTATTCCTATTTATCTTGATGTTGCTACTTTAGAAAATCCAGGTTTAATTAGAGGAGGTATGTGACATTAATTTATTTGGGTTTTGAAAAGATTTCAGGGATGTTTTCAAATGCTTTAGATGATGATTTTATTTTTTTTTTAATTTTTACTGTGAAAATATCACTAATTGTTACCTGATACAGGTGATTCCCTAACCCTAGCCTATAGTCATCTACCACTTATGACCAATAGCTAGTGGCTTAGGCAGAGACTTTAGTAAAAGGAGAAATGACATCAACATTTTCTTCCTCCTATTCAAAATCTCTTTCCTCTCCGGAAAAGAATTTGGAGGATGGGATTGGAAGTTATGCTTTGAAGATCCTCTAACTACATAGGGCCTCATCGATCAAAGGACACAGTGTTGTGCTCAGATATAAACCAATGTATTTGTGCTGAGGCTTAGGTCCCCACACATTACTCCCAGCTTATGACTATACACAGTGAAGGCACTCATGGTCCTGGAAGATAGGCAACAGCTCTGTTCTGATAGCTGACTTTGGCTAGAGGACTCTGATGGCATTGCTGAACCTACTTTTAACTGCAGAGCAGAAGAGGAGCTTTCACTCAGCATTCCCTCCCTTTCTCCTTCAGTCAGGCTGAGACCTGCATTGTACTCTGACAGCACTTTCCCATTTCTCTTTTATAGTGTTTCCCCTATTTTTTTTTTTTTAATTCTATCTTAACATCTGCTTCTCAGAAGACTCCCCTGACTAACATAGACATACTCTCTATTTAAGAGTTCCACTAAGGGGCGCCTGAGTGGCTCAGTGCGTTAGAGCCTCTGCCTTCGGCTCAGGTCATGATCCCAGCGTCCTGGGATCGAGCCCCTTATCGGGCTCCCGCTTAGCGGGGAACCTGCTTCCTCCTCTCCCTCCTGCCTGCCTCTCTGACTACTTGTGATCTCTGTCTATCGAATTAAAAAAAAAAAAAAAAAAAAAAAGAGTTGCACTAAGCCTGGGTTGGGGGGAAGGGTGTTAAGTGAAAACATGTTGGGAGTAGAATAATAGAAACAAGAAGTATATGTTCCCGGAGGTTTTAAGAATAAAAAGTGTAAGGCAAGCCATAAGACAGAAGCTTTTTTTTAATTTAAATTCAATTAGCTAACATATAGTACACCATTAGTTACAGATGTTGTGTTCAATAATTCATCAGTTGACTCACTCTGAACCACAGAGAACAAACTGAGGGTTGCTGGTGGGGAGATGGGAGGGGGATGGGCTAAATGAGAGATGGGTACTAAGTAGGGTACTTGTGATGAACAGTGGATGTTATACGTAAGTGATTAATCACTAAATTCTACTCCTGGGACTCATATTACACTATGTTAACTAACTAGAATTTAAATAAAAACTTGAAACAACAGCAACAAAAGTAAGTCACAGATATTCTTCTCCCAAAGAAAAAGAATGAAAAGTGTAAGGAATTCTGGCAAGCCTCGTGGCTCAGTTGGTTAAGCTTCTGACTCTAGATTTTGGCTAAGGTCATAATCTCAGGATTCGGGGCACCTGGGTGGCTCAGTGGGTTAAGCCGCTGCCTTCGGCTCCAGTCATGATCTCAAGGTCCTGGGATCAAGCCCGGAATCGGGCTCTCTGCTCAGCGGGGAGCCTGCTTCCTCTACTCTCTGCCTGCCTCTCTGCTTTCTTGTGGTCTCTGTCTGTCAAATAAATAAATAAAATATAAAAAAAAATAATCTCAGGATTCTAAGATTGAGCCCTCTGTTGGGCTCCATCCTGGGCATAGAGCCTGCTTAAGATTCTCTCTCTCCCTCTCTCTCTGCCCTTTCTCCATCCTGCTTGCTCACACTCTGTCTCTTAAGGAAAAAAAAGAAAAAAGGGGGTATAAGGAATCCTTAGGTCTTCTCTTCCATCCAGTCTAGGGAGTTAGGAAATAGCCAAGGATGAAATCAGCAGAAAAAAATCAAACAGAAATTAAGAGTATGAATTTCATGGGTATATGCCCCATTGTATTGTCTGCCAGAAAATTAAGAAAGGCACCCCATTTTATGATTTAACATTGAGAGCTACCACTTAGCCAGTGAAAGTCAGAACTTACTACTCCTTAAATATCATGTTTTTCTTCATCTTAAATTCCCAGAGTTTGGGTAAAGTTCTCAGCTCTAATGGGAGAATCTATGTCTCCAGGTACCATGGCCTCTTTGTATGCCACTGTAAGTATTTAGCATTATAAAAAATAACCAGAAGATACAGCTAATAAGTCAGTATTGGAAATAAAATTAAATCCTAAAAAAAAAAAATCTATCAAATCTAAAATCAAATCTAAAATCAAGAAAAGAGAAAGCAAAGAGAAGGAAACAAATGAACCAACAAATGAACAAGGTTTCAAGCCATGGGTGCCTGGGTGGCTCAATCGGTTAAATGTCTGCTTTTGGCTCAGGTCATGATCCCAGAGTCCTGGGATTGAGCCCTCTGTTGGGATCCCTGCTCAGTGGGGAGCCTCCTTCTCCCTTCCCCTCTGTGCTCTCTCTCTCACTTTCTCACAAGTAAATAAGTAAAATATTTTTTAAAATAAATTAAAAAATGAAAAAAAGATTATAAGCCTGTTTAAAAAAAGAGAAAGGAAAGAAAAGGCATACACATACACAGATAAAGAATTAAAAAAAAAAAGAAAAAGAAAAAATGTAAAAAAAATCTTAAAAATTAAGAAAAGAGGAGGGGTACCTGGGTGGCTCAGTGGGTTAAACCCTCTGCCTTCAGCTCAGGTCACGATCACAGGGTCCTGGGATCGGGCCCCGCATCGGGCTCTCTGCTCAGCGGGGCGCCTGCTTCCTCCCCTCTCTCTCTCTGCCTGCCTCTCTGCCTACTTGTAACCTCTGTCTATCAAATAAATAAATAAAATCTTAAAAAAATTAAGAAAAGAGTAAAAAAAGACAATTGGATATCAGGAAAAAAATAAGAGAGCAATAGGATATAGTTAAGATGTTTTTAATAATAAGCTATTGTGAATTTACATGGATAGATTTGAAATTTTAGATACACATTTTTTTTAATTTTATTTTTTTTATTTTCAGCATAACAGTATTCATTGTTTTTGCACCACACCCAGTGCTCCATGCAATCCATGCCCTCTCTAATACCCACCACCTGGCTCCCCCAACCTCCCTCCCCCGCCCCTTCAAAACCCTCAGATTGTTTTTCAGAGTCCATAGTCTCTCTAGATACACATGTTTTAAAAAGATTTTATTTATTTATCTGACAGATAGAGATCACAAGTAGGCAGAGAGGCAGGCAGAGAGAGAGAGAGGAGGAAGCAGGCTCCCTGCTGAGCAGAGAGCCCGATGCTGGGCTCGATCCCAGGACCCTGAGATCATGACCCTGAGCTGAAGGCAGAGGCTTTAACCCACTGAGCCACCCAGGAGCCCCTAGATATACATTTTGTAGATCAGTGTATGTGGATATATAAAATATCACTAAATCTGAATCTGTTTTTAAAGTAAATAAACATAAAAGTAGCGATAATAATGTTGTAGTAGTAGCAGCTAATATTTGGGCCTTTTCAGTGACCTTCATTGTGTTTTAAGTACTTTTTTTGAGTTAACTAATTCTAAGCTCAGTCCTATGAAATTATATTATTTTTGCTACTTTTTATCATTACTATGTTACAGATTCAAAAATTGAGGATCCAAGAGATTAAATAATTTGCCCAAGACCAAAAAACTAGTAAATGATGAAATCAGAAATGGAACCCAGATGATCCAGGTCTACAATGTAAATTCCAAACGTGATGCTCTATTGTCTCTTAAAAGTAGTGCACAATCATGAAAAAATTAAAATCAAATAGTAGAAAATCATAAAATGTAGTTTCAACTTCCTTTCATACTACTTATTGACTACTATTAATTTTTTTCAGTTATCTTGATAATATTTTTACATATACATATTTGTATTATATCAGATTATACTGTGTTACATAATATTACATAAAATATTATAGGCCACATATACTTCTACACAAATTAAATAATTTTACAAATAAGATACTATAACTTGCATTTCTATACTTCATATACTTGGATATTTTTTCTGATCAGTACATGTAGCTATACCTCTTTTCAGAAGTCTTTGACAGTATATAGTATTGAAATGTGTGTTGGGTTGAACCCTCTGGAGCTTCCCAGTGAAATCTGGCTTCCATACACAGAGACCTGGGAGAGATCGAAGTAAGAAGCAGATCACCCTAGCTTGGTAGGTGGTAAGTCTAACAGGCAAGGGAATTCATGTACAAGGTTTGTTTTAGGCAGCTACAAGATGAGTAGATCTCTGCACTACCCTGCCAGAATCTTAAGTTTATAGTAGCCTTAACTGGCTTCTGTCAGGTGTACCATCCAGATGGTCTCAACAACACGTTGTTCTCTCAAGTCTGCATCTTTGAAAATGGCTCCCACAATGGGAATGTGGGCAGAATATAGATTCCAGGGACAGGGAGTTAGTCAGGAGCCGCCAATGGCCCACATCCAGCTCCTAGGTCAACTTGTAGTCATGTCTTCTCAGTGACCTCTAACACACTACCCTTCATGGCAAGCTCTTATAATCTTCCATGCCCCTCTCTTCTACAGTGTGCCTTGAGTGGTCAGCAAGGGGTTTCATTAGTGTAGAGATGGTTCATTTGGTGGTGACTGCAAAGGAGGCAGATACCACAACAACAATGTAAGCACATACAAGAGAAAACTAAGATTAAGATAATGATTCCTAAAATAAACATTTTTTTTTTTTTTTCCATCAAGAGCCCCATGATCCGAACCACTGATTTATTAAGTCCTATAGGCGGGTGGTTTGATCACTAAGGGCCTTCCCTTGTATCTTCATGTGATTTAATAAAAATGATACATTAGGCGGCTCATCAGGGTATTAACAATAACACTCCGGATAATGGCATAGGTACCCCGCTGTGAAGCAGTAATAATATCCAAGCCCTTTCTATTTTGGAGAACAGCTTTTCTTATTAGAGATATTTCCGTATTCAGTAAAGCACAGTTCGCCAGTTGTCATTTGAGGCTTGTTGGGTGAATTTAGCAAGGGCTTCTATGTATGCTATAATATCCTCCCAGCCAGTGGTGGGGACAAAGACAGCAGCCAAATGATCAAACCAGTGGGAAACAGAATGTGCTCCTCTGGCCTCAGAGAGAGGGGGTTGGCAATTTTTGTTGCTCTGGGGCAAATTCTCCCCTATGCCCAGGGAAACCCATAGTATAGTGGTTCAACCATCCAGGTGGAAGCCGTGGATGAATATTTGTGCCACATAACTGTTGGTGCCCATTCAGGGCTATCCAGAAAACATCTAGGAAGCAGAATCAGTTTGTGCCAAACCAGTAACTACCCTTTAATGTGATAGAAAGACCACACAGTTCCAGTGATATCCATTCCACATTCCTAGTACAATTGGGTTGGTTCTGTTTGAAGTGATAGAGATGCTTGGGTGCTCAAATGTCCATAACCCCAGGGTAAGCCACACAAACCTATCCCAAGTCTGAACATAGCCACCAATAGCTCTATTTTTAAGACCTTTCTGATCAGCAGTCTGATGGGCTGCTTATTCAGTTTAATTGACAGAAAAAGAATGCCCATGCCCAGGGTTATTGACAGCATATACCATACGCCAAGTTTGGTATTGGTAATATCAGGTGAATTAAGAGTTCTAGTCCTAGCTTGTTCCTCTGTAATGCATTGCTTTAAGGCCTTCTGATCCCCACCCAGGAGTGATGATACCCACAATGGTAATCCTGAGACAGCTGCCCACATACCCAACAGTTGGATTGATTCCTTTGTTGGGTGTATGAGTAGGCCCACTGCAGACAGGTATTGGATGCCCATCCTGTGACCAGACACCACAGGAACAGCAGAATTCTAAGGAACTTAAATGGGAAGGTCTTCCCCTTCTGTAAGAATTATACTTATGGCCTGATTCTTAGGTATCAATGTGGCTATGGCTTTAGGAATTTGACCTTATTGAATATACCATGTTGGCTGGGGGAAACAGTGCCATCAGGTGTGAGGAAATGGACCGGGGTGGCATATTATTAGACCAAGACCCCTACCTTCTCCCCTCTTTTAATGGTTCATGTTCCATTCCAGGTGTAGTGCATTTCCATGGGTCAGGATTTCAACAGGAAAACAGGATCCCTGTGGTGATTTGCACTGGGATGCAAAAATAACACCCATCCTGGTGAGATGTTCCATGGCAAGCTCCATAATGCCTTTCCTAGGTGTGATGGGGCTTGTGGATCCATGCTAAGAGTCAGGGCAATGGCTATCTCCCAAGATTTATGTATCTTTACAGAGTTAATTATCTTGGCAGGGGTCCCCAATCTGGCATATGGGGCAACAGGCCCTACTGGGTGATATTCAAATGCATTAAAGCCTGGAATGGTAGTTCAGTCTACCTGGCCAAGGTGGTTTTACTTGTTAGTAATTTTTAAAAAAGATTTTATCTATTTGCCAGAGAGAGGGGGGGGGACAAGTGGGGGGAGCAGCAGAGAGAGAGGGAGAAGCAGACTCCCCACTTAGCATGGAACCCGATGCGGGGCTTGATTCCAGGACCCTGGGATCATGACCTGAGCCAAAGGCAGACACTTCACTGACTGAGCCACCTAGGCACACCTTGTTAGTGATTAAATAGGCTGATTTAATATTTCATTACTTCTTTTTACCACGTCTGCTGCTTGCATGTTATAGGGGAGATGAAACATCCATTCAATATCATGTTCTTTTGCCCAGTCATGCACATCATGGCCTTTAAAATGTGACCCTTGATCACTGTCTATTCGATCAGGGTATCCATACACGGTACTAAGTTTCTTTAATTCCTTGATAGTGGCAGCCTGCTTTGCATGTCCAAATTAGAACGCTTGGGTCAGGCCATATGTGGTGTCCACACAAACCGAGGATATTTAGGACCCTCACTCAGAGGGAGGGGCCAATATAATCAATTTGTCAATTTCTCACTCCTGTGGGGAACTCCAGTGAATGTCCCCAGACTCTCTTGACAGTTGTCTTGGGTATTGTTTAGAACACACAGGACAAGCTTTTGCTGCATTAACCAGTCACTGTATTCCAAGGGCAATTCATCATTCTTGGTAATATGTCATCTCACTTGGGTGCTATGGTGGCCACTCCTCCTTTGCACCAAATCTGCTGTATCTACCGTAGGGTCAGTTGCCAGAGTTCATACCTGAGCTAGGGCATCAGCTTCCTGGTTACCAGGGGATGTCAGTGCCTTTTATGTTGGAATTTGTAAGACAGTAAAGGCCCGAGGCTCTTAGAGGGGGACCCAAATATCTTTCCATATTTCCATAACTCCACAGGGCATAATGAGATACCCAGAGCTTTAATGTGCATCACTTGTATTTTTGCCTTCTCCGTGGCAGCTTGCTGCTCTGATCCTGTGTTGCACACACGCCCTTTCTTTACCAGGTGGTGTAAGGGACAGAAACACTGAGCCAGGTGGGCAATAAGTCTTCCAAACCCCTCAAATCTCTACAAAGGCTTGCACCTCTTTCACATTATTAGGGGTTGGATAGTTTTGCACCCTATTAATCACAGCTTCTGGAACAAAATGCATCTTAACTGACTCAATGACTCCCAAAACCTTTATGGTGCCATTGATGGTACTGAGGGAGCAAGAAAATTTCTGAGGGTTACCATGTATTAGCGTACATTTAACTCCAATGTCCAGCAAAGCCATCACCTTTTGCTTATTTCTGGGGGACGAGTGAGTAGTGAGCTTAACATGAGGCCTCTAATGACCTCCATAGGCCTTCACCTGGAGGCAGTCTTGGCCTGCACCCTATACCTGGGGTGTAAGAGGAACCCACCCTGAGCACGGCTATATCTCTGAGGCCTCTGCTGGAGCAGGTGATGCTTCAGGGAGGGTAGGAGCAAGAGGGTCATGTCTGAACTGTTGTTCAGGTTTTAAGGCCTCCCACAGGCTAACCAACACAGTGTGGGGTTACAGGTCTATCTTTTCAGGTGGGGTCCCATCAGCAAATGGAGTCCCATTTGCTTCCAGGTTACTTTCCTGGCCCCTCACAGCCAGTTAGGATAGGCTTTTGGCTATTTGAACTCCCCCCTTCTCTCTCCAATCTTTCCCACAGCTCATACCCATTGCTAGGATGTGTCAATTTCCCCCAGATCAGCAATGGATTGCCCAACATCATATAAGTCTTGTCCCACGACTGAGCTCAGTATGGCTATCCATGTCTCATACCAGGTACTAGGGGCAGACTGAATTATACTGGCTTTCATTCCTGCAGTGAATGTGACCAGATCAGGGCCTTCAAAGACAGGGTTGTAGATGGCCCATCACTAGAATAATCCACTCTATAAGGGAGTGAGTACCTTAAACACACACACACACACACATACACACACCACACACCACATATGCAGGTGCTGCCAGAGGGCAGGGTGTGTGGTAATGTTGCTCATTTTCTCTGCCTCCTGTCTGGACAGAGAAATACCGTCACTCCCATATCCTATAGTGGCACTAACCTTACCTGGACTTTTGGTGGAACTTGGCAGCTATATCAATAAGCTCAGCAGAAAGTATATTCTCTCACGGAGTGTCTCCTGAATTGGGGGCTGTCATGATGGCTGGGGTCATAGTTGCTGGGTTTTTGCTTTCCCGTGTATTAGGGAAGGGTCAGTACAGGGCATTTTGTTTATTTCATGCTCAGGCACCACAATGTCCTCCCCTCTTTCGCATCTCTGTCAGGCTTTGTCAGAAACCCTGATCTTAATCTGAAGCAGCTTGTGTCCTCCTAGTTCTGCAAAACAGCACATTAAGGTCTCTGATTCATCCTCCTGCTCTCCTGTCTTGTCTGCCAGCCTTGAAACTAGCAGAATCGCGGACACTGACATATTCTCCTATAACTTCAGCTCTTCTTCCAACTTTCTAACTCCAGCTTCAGCCTCTAGTTGAACACCAGTGGCCAGCTAAGCTGCCCACAGTAGAGGCCGGCCACAGCCATTTATCTCCTTCTCTGCCCAGGGCGTTGTGAGCAGCTCCTCAAACTAGCACGCTAGACCAGCTGGGTTATCACGGCATCCATGCTCACGCACCGGTCAAGCATCTAACCTACAGGCCACCCTGCCCACTCAGAGGTCTCTGGCCCACCCAGGATCTCCCTTGCGGATGCCTCTTTCCCAGGCTCCATTTCTTCAGTTTCCTGGCTGGTTTGCCAGTTGTTGGTTTGCACAGTTGGGAGCCTATTAGGTGAAACCTGAAACTGGGCCTCATAGAGGAAGGGCAGGGAAAGAGAGATGAAAGAGATAGACCATCCCAGATCGGTAGGTGGTGGGTTTCATAGCAAAGGAAACTTACATATGAGGACTAAGTGGCAGCAAGAGGAGGAGATATCTGCACCTGCCTGCCATATCTTAAAAATTTATATAGAGGCCTTATCTGGGTTTAGTCACATTTACCATAAAGAGAGAACCTCAGCAACACCTTGCTCCCTCAAGACCGGCATCCTTGAAAATGGTAGGAACAATGGGCAGAATGTACATTCCAAGGGCAGGAGAAAGATGAAAAGACTGATTACTCGAGTCCAGCTCTCAGATCAGCCATGGGCCACCTCCTTGCACTGACCTCCTCCAACAATGCATGGCATCGTGTACTTAGCCTGAAATTTCTAAGTAAATACTGAAGCTGCTTTTTCTTTAGCCATTTTTTTTTTCCACTCCTGTAAAACAATGCAATAATGAACATTCTTGTGTAGGTTGTCTAGGGCACTTTTGCTAGTCAATCTATAGGAAACTTTGTTCCTGGAAGAGGAAATGCTGAGCTAAGGTATGTGCATTTGGAATTTTGATAGACATTACTAAATATCCTTCCAAAAAGGTAGTAATTAGCACTCTCCCCAATAGTGTAGGAGAGTATTTCTAGCATAGACTTTTGCCAACATGATTATAATTTTTTAATCATTTCAATCTAATAAAACAGTGGTTGTTTAAAATGGTTTATTTAAATAAAAATGAGGCTGAGCATCTTCTCATATGTGTACATTTCTATAAACTACCTTTTGTGCTCTATGCACATTTTTATTGTTGATTATTCATTTTTTATATTTACATTTTTTCTATATTAAGAAAAATTTGCCTTAATTATAAGTACTGCAAATAATTTTGCTATATTATTTCTTTCTTACAGAGTTTTTTAATCCTTATGAAGTCATGTTCAGGATTCTTCCCCCACTCTATATTAAAAAAACATAAAGTCTCCCATGTTTTATTTCAGTACTTTTATTTTAGTTTTATATTTAAAATTTCAAACCTTTACTACATCTCAAATTTATTTTAATGCAATTACTGAACCAAGAATACATCTGACACCACATTACTAGTACCAATGCTGGCCAATAGTATCAGGAATAAAGTTAATAATATATATTTTTATCCCACTGTTTTGGAATGCACTTTAATGTATATTAAATTTCTATTTTAAATTTATATCTGGAAATCATAATATATTCTTTTTTTTTAAGATTTTATTTATTTATTTGTCGGAGAGATAGAGCGAGCACAGGCAGGCAGAGTGGCAGGTAGAGGCAGAGGGAGAAGCAGGTTCCCTGCAGAGCAAGGAGCCTGATGTGGGACTCAATCCCAGGACCCTGAGATCATGACCTGAGCCAAAGGCAACCGCTCAATGGACTGAGCCACCCAGGCATCCCCATGGAAATCATAATATATTCTATTGATTTGTTTAGCCCCACACCAGTATGAAAGAGATTTTGCTAGTCTTAACTTACTTTTAATTTTACTAACTTTAAGGATAGTCTGCTCTCATTTTTCTTTATTAGAAAATTTTCTTAATTACCTCTCCGTCTTTTAAAATGTAGACTATATTTAGTATCAACATTTTTTAAGTTCTAAGAGAAAAATACTGTTAACAATTGGCTGAGACTACTCTGAATTTCTAGGTAAATATTTAGAAGGATGGATAGTTTTACAATATTGAGCTTTTCTATTTTTTTCACTCCACAAATACAGTATATTTTTACATTTATTTAAGTCTTCCTTTATGTCCTTCAGTCATTTAATTTTTCTATATTTTCATTATAAGTACCATGCAAGTTTATTCCTAGTTGTATGATCTTGTGACTATAGCTTAATGGAATCATTTCTTTTCTTTTCTTTTCTTTTTAAGATTTTATGTATTTATTTGACAGAGAGAGATCACAAGTAGGCAGAAAGAGAGGGGGAAGCAGGCTCCTTGCTGAGCAGAGAGCCAGATGCCGGGCTTGATCCCAGGACCCTGAGATCATGACCTGAGCCAAAGGCAGATGATTAACCCACTGAGCCACCCAGGCATCCCAATGGGGTGATTTATATTCTATAACAAATAGGCCATTGGTATTTTTACATTAATTTTGTGACCAAGTCACCTTCCTAAATTAATATTGTTCCTATAGATTTTTTCAGTGACTTGTCTTTATTTTCCTAGTTGCAAAATCATGTTAATAGCAAATTATAAGGCAAAAATTTTCCTATTCTGTATTTTTGTATATTTAATTCTCCAACATATATGTACAGAGTAGTACTCACGAAGTATTGTTAAATAACAGTATTGAGTGCAGGTATTCATATAGTTTTTCTAACTTTAAAAAGAATCTAGTATTTCAAAATTTGACATAATGATGGCTATTTGCAACTTTATTTACATTATTGTGTCAAAGGATTATCTGTCTGACAATTTTTCATCAGGAAGAAATGTTTAATTTTGTTAAATGTCCTTGCATGAGCTGGTAAGATGGTCTTTTAATTTTTTTTTATTTTGACCAATTATATTGGAGTCAAATAAATTTCCTTGTTTTAAAACATTCTTGCTCAGGGCACCTGAGTGACTCAGTTATTTAGGTATCTGCCTTTAGCTCGGGTCATGATCCTGGGGTCCTGGGATTGAGTCCCATAATAGGGTCCCTGCTCAGCAAGGAGTCTTCCTCTCCTTCTACCCCTCTTCCACCACCCCATGCCCCCTAGCTCATGCTTGCACTCTGTCTCTCTCTCTCTCTGAAATAAATAAATCTTGAAACATTCTTGCTTTATAATATATAGTTACAGTTAATTATTTTAATATATTATATAGTCTTTTGTGCTAATATTTAAGAGTTCTGCATACATATTTTTGAGCATAATTGAATTTTCTTTTTAAATGTGCTGCTTTTGTTAGGTTTGGGAGATTATTGATATATAGGTTTTATAAAATCTCCTTGAAACTTCCTTTTTGTCTATGAAGCTGTTCCTCCAAGCATGTTACATATGGACCATCAGTATTATAAATGCCTAATCGTGTTTTATTTTGTATGTCATTAATTAATTAATTTTTAAATTATGGTGACTATTTGTTATCTATTTTCATCTGTCTTTCAACAAACTAGCTCTTGGATTTGTTTTTTACTTTTTTGCCTGTTTTGTTTTCTGTATTTAATTTGTCAATGTCCAACTTTCGTTCCTCTCTTTTTGGAGTCCTGGTTTGTAATTTTTACATCCTTGAATTGAGTACTTAATTTCTTTTCATTTTTGTTTACTGATATCATATGTAAAGATAAAAATCTTCCTGTGGGCACAAACTGAGTTTCAACCCACCATAATTTTTTGATATCTAGTATTTTTATTCTTGTTCTTGTCTAGATATTCCATTATCTCAGTCTTGAATTCCTCTCCAAACTAAGAGTCAAATTTTTCATCTTTTAATAGCTGATAAATTTTGTTTTGTTGCTGTTGTTTTAATTGTACTAAAATGGTCAGCAAAGGGTTAGCTCGGAGGTTAAGCATCTACCTTTGGCTCAGGTCATGATCCCAGGGTCTGCATCAGGCTCCCTGCTGGGCAGGAAGCCTGCTTCTCCTCTTCCACTCCCCTTGTTTGTGTTCCTTCTCTCACTGTCTCTCTCTGTCTCTGTCAAATAAATAAATAAATAAATCTTTAAAAAAAAAATCATCAGAAAATGTTATCTGCACTGTTTTGTCATTTTAGATTTGAATTTGTGGTGGTATTTTTAGGTTAATATGTGGTAAACTTTTGTTCTTTGAGAATATCATGCTCCATTAGAGATTATATATAGGTAATATATTAATAAAATATCATTCAGATTATTACATATTTTTTATTATAAGCTGAAAATAATGAGTTAAAATGTTCTATTACAATTCTCTCTTTGATTTTCCTTGTATTTCCTATAGTCCCGGCTTTGTGTTTTAATGTTATGGTAATTTGTGGCTTAAAGAATGATGACAGCAATATGCTAGCTGTTAATTATATTCTTTATTATTGAAAACGTTCTTCTTTGTCACATCCAATACATTAATTCCTTAAATCAAACTTGTTTGAGATTGTTATGAAGATGTCATCTTTCCTTGCATTAGTATTTGCCTGGTTTTTCTTTGCCATCTTTTTACTTTGAATATTTTGATTTGTTTATCTTAGATATATTTGCTGTATATGACCTATAGTTTTGCCTTTGCTTCATACATTTTTATAGGGAAGTTTATCTCATTACATTTACCAATATTATATTTTACATTATTGGTAATTATTTTATGCTTTTAGGTTCTATTTTTAAACACACCCTATTGTCTTTATTTTTTCTACACTTTTAAAAAAAGATTTTATTTATTTATTTAATGGGGGGGCACAAGCAGGGGGAGTAGGAGAGGGAGAAGCAGGCTCCCCAGAACCTGATGCAGGACTGGATCCCAGAACCCTGAGATCAGGACCTGAGCTGAAGGCAGACATTTAACAACTGAGCCACCCAGGTGCCCCTCTTTTTTCTACACTCTTCCATATAACCTGTGCTTCCCTCCTTCCACTACCACCCCTTTTCTCAACTTGAAAATCATATAGTGTATTTTGTATTACTTCCTTTGATGGTTATGTTTATAATTTAAATAATATACTAATATTTTATTTCATACATTCCAATTTAAAAATGAAGCATTATTATCCTCTACAAGATGAAGAAATAAATTTGTACTTCCATCTCTTCTCTACTCCCACCTTTTGACTTTTTTTGCAGAGCTGGAAGTTTGGTGTAATTCATTGCAGTTATATTATTATTTTCATATGGTAAGTTTTTTCTCCGTGTCTGTTATTTCCTTTCTTGTCTTTAAACCTAACTCACACATTTGTTTTGCCCTAACTGAATAATTCCATAATATATGACATTCAGTTTTTACTTCCAGTCCTTTTATGTTATGGGTGTCTTCATTTCCAAGTTTTTCACTTGATTCAACCTTTGTTTGGTTAGTTCCCTCTACCAAATTTTTCCTTAAGAATTTATGTTTGCGGGCGCCTGGGTGGCTCAGTGGGTTAAAGCCTCTGCCTTCAGCTCAGGTCATGATCCCAGGGTCCTGGGATCCAGCCCCACATCAGGCTCTCTGCTCAGCAGGGAGCCTGCTTCCCGTCTCTCTGTCTCTGCCTGCCTCTCTGCCTACTTGTGATCTCTGTCTGTCAAATAAATAAAATCTTTAAAAAAAAAAAAGAATTTATGTTTGCTATCTTTTCAGATTTGTTTAAGAATGTCTATCTTTGGGCGCCTGGGTGGCTCAGTGGGCTAAGCCACTGCCTTCGGCTCAGGTCATGATCTCAGGGTCCTGGGATCGAGTCCCGCATTGGGCTCCCTGCTGAGCAGAGAGCCTGCTTCCCTCTCTCTCTCTCTGCCTGCCTCTCTGCCTACTTGTGATCTCTCTCTGTCAAATAAATAAATAAAATCTTAAAAAAAAAAAAGAATGTCTATCTTTACCTCTATATGCTCAAAGTGATTTAAATGAGTATAAAATCTTGATTTGTAACTTTTTCTCTTTACCCACTCAGAATTTGGAAATTATAGTTATCATTTTTTATGTTTACTTGGAAGTAAATGCAAATGTCCAGAAGTCTGAGGAAATTTTTTCACTCGTGATAAGTGAAATGCTTTTTTGCCATAGGAGTTTGTTTGTTTTTTTTTTTTAATTGAAGTCTAATGCATTATTCAGGAAATTTTCTTTTTTTTTTTTTTAAGATTTTATTTATTTATTTGACAGATAGAGATCACAGGTAGGCAGAGAGGCAGGCAGAGAGAGAGAGAGAGGGGAGGAAGCAGGCTCCCTGTCGTGCAGAGAGCCCGATGCGGGGCTCGATCCCAGGACCCTGGGATCATGACCTGAGCCGAAGGCAGAGGCTTTAACCCACTGAGCCACCCAGGCGCCCCTATTCAGGAAATTTTCATTGAAAATAACAGAAATTAAATTTGAACTGGCATGAACAAAAAAAGAGGGATTTGAAAGCTCCCAGAGACTGAGAAGGGAAGGGACATCATTACCATTAAGAATGACTGGAATTAATACTCAAATACTGTCAGGTTTTTCTTATTTCTTTTTATTCTGTGCTTTGTGCCATGTGATGACTTTAGTATTTCCAACTAAAGACATGTGGGAGAGAGAGGTCTTTAGGAAAATTAGGAATAGGACTGTAAGCAGCTTCTCTCCTAGCTCCATCTTGAAAAATATCACAAGATCTCCTATTGGGCTCTGGGTCATCTTCTATATGATTCTGTCATTGTAGTTAGAAAGGTTACATGCTCTGAATGAACTAGTGATCTTCCCTTCACTGAGCACTGAGGATGCTATGATATAGCATCCTATACTGGAAATTCTCCACTATAGAATACTATAGTGGAGAATTTCCACTATAGTTGATTTAGCAAAGTATATTTCAAAAGTTTAAGTGTTATTTTATTTTATTTTATTTTAAGATTTTATTTATTTATTTGTCAGAGAGAGAGAGAGAAAGCAAGTGCACACAAGTAGGGGCAGTGGCAAGCAGAGAGAGAAACAGACTCTCTGCTGAGAAAGGAGCCTGACAATGGTGTGGGACTCAGTTCCAGGACCCTGGGATCATGACCTGATGACCTGAGCCAAAGGCAGACACTTAACTGACTGAGTCACCCAGGTGTCCAGAGTGTTGTTTTAATCAAAAGAAATCGTGTTTTTTGTTCAGTAAATTCACCAGGATATCACTTATTTGATATTTTGATTCAATTTTTTAAGTTAGAAAACAGTATAGCCTTGTATGCAGATTTAGATGTTATTTCATTACAGGATAGCTTTCTTCTGGTATATCCCTTCACTTTTGCTTGGACTCCTGGTTTCCCTTGTGAATATATATCATTTTCTATGTCAAGAGATTCAACCTTCTCTTCATTTATGCTCCTTTAAGACAGTGCAGTAGACCCTCTCTTCCTTCCCAAATTTCATCAAAATATTTTGTTAAGTGAGAGTACATGATTTAAATATCACCACAATAATGTTGCATAAAAAAACCTTCCAAAGTTAGTTGCATGCATAAATAGGTATTTCATGCTCATAGATCTGAAGTTCAACTGGTCTTGGTTAGGCTTGGATAGGCTTGGTTAGGCATAACTTCCAACTTCAGTTGGGTTCAAATCATCTGTAAGTGTCTCTTATCCATCCTAGATCCCAAAGCTGCCTAAGGCATATTCTTCATATGTGAAAGGCCAGAGTACAAGAATATAACTGTAATGAAATTTTTTAAGCCTTTGCTGATGTCATATCCGGTAATATTATGGTCAAAGCAAATCACATGATCAGACCCAGAGCAAGAATTGGTTAGTCCAGTCCTTCCAACACGACATAAATATAGATGCATAATATCCCTATAGGAGGGTTAGGAATTGAGAATAATGGCTCAATATTTCACAATTTCTTTGTTAGTAACAACTATTCACATGTAAAATATACTTAGCCCTGTGCAAGGATACCCCAAAATTTTATCTAATCATGGTAGCAGACTCAATCAGGATCAGACGATCTACATTATGTCCAGATGTAGTTTACTGTGATCAAGAAACCTATGAACTAGTTAAAAGTTTACAGAATCCAAAGTATAATGGTATAACAAGGATGGGAAAAAACATAAACATTTCCATTCAAAAAGAGTAATAGTGAAATGCACGTATCAGTCAATGGTCCATAGAAGTTTCATACTTATGCTGGACAAATATTGCCAAGTCCACTTATGCTAGGGTCAGACTGTGCTATTTGGTTGGTGTGTGTCTATTCTCTGAGAATGTGCTCTCCACAGCTCCTTTTCTGTCATGTAGGAGGTCTTTCCTTTTCCAAAAATCTCCTTGGCCTCTTCTGAAGAACACACAGGAGAACAGCTTTTCTACAGAGCAAAGGGGGTTTCTGAATCTGTTATCTGCGTGGAAAAGTAAGAGGCTTGAAGGTCTTTTTACATCTCAAACATTTTGTCTCCTTTATTCAGGATTAGAGATTTTGCCAATACAACTCTCTCAGAAGATGTAAAATTTCTATGTATTTGATTCTAGTCAATTTCATATTCCAAGAGCTATGACCACAATTATTTCTGAGGCATGCTCATCATTTTATTTGCAATTATAGTTTCCCTGGGTGGATGAGATGTCTGGGGTGGGGGATATTACTCTAAAGCTTTCTAGGAACCCCATCCCCCTTCTTCCAGCTGAGGAGACCTACTGGATGTTCCTTTAATTCTTTCAAAGGTTTTAAAGATAGTATTATAACCACACATATTTTTTTATTATATTCTGAAGCTATGTCTTATTGGAAGTCCCATGGCATTATTCTTTCCCCTGAAGCTATATCTTAATAACCATTTATTTAATATGGTAAAAACCAGTTTAACTTTCCAGTTTTGCAATCCTAGCACTTCTAAATTCTTCATGTTTCCTCTCAATTCTATTTTTACCCTTGCCAGTTTGTTCCTGTCTTAGAGAACTTTATCAAATGCAGCCTGCTGTGGCCACCTCGGGATTTCAGCAGTCTCCCTCAAAAACTCCTCAATCAACATGACGAGTTCATTACATACATTTTCTGTTCTCCCCATTATCATGAGTGACAGTTTTATCAAATATTTAGCCACTACATGCCACAGGTTGACATTTTACCCACTTCTTGTAACTTTCCTCACAATTTTTCTAGCCTCTTATTACAGCATGCTTGCCACCTGCTGCCCAGTTCCCAAACCACTGCCAACCAATTTTAGGTGTTTGTTATAGCAGCTCTCCTTGGTAGCAATTGTCAGAATGCTGCTACATAACCAACCACCCTAAAACTTGTGGTTTACAACAATAAGCTTATTTCCTTATTCTTGCTACAGTAGGTTATCTATAATTCTATTGCTCTAGACTGGGTTAAGCTCCCAGTTTCAGATTAGGTCTAGGTCTGCACAATGTGACTCTCATTATGCATGGACCAGCCACTATCTGAGGCATGATTTTCTTACGAATAAAAACAAGAGTTCAAGAAAGAAAACCCAAATATGTAAACACATTTCAAGCATTGGCTTACCTCGCATATGTGAACATCTGATTGCCAAACAAATCAATTGGCTAAACTCAAAGAAAAGAGGTGAATAATTATACTCTACCTACCACAGAGCTATAGTGGTGATATGGATGTATATCAATATTAGAGGGACATGAATAATTTAGAGCTATAATTCAATTTACCAGAAAAAAGTTTTGTGGCTAAGAGGGATTCAATAGACAATTTCTAAAATCATATTTTCTCTCCGATGCACACTAATCTGGGCTTACTTATATTCAAAATTCTTGAAAATAGAAACCATTAAGAAGAGTATTCTTGAATTTTTATGTTAATACCCTCTAGATTTCCACTTATCAATCTTCTCATATATCTTTGAGACTTACCATGTCTCTATAACTCTGACTTTACTGTTTCCATTGAGAGCTAGTCAGAACCAGCTTGAGAGCAATTCCAGTATTTCATAGGATGCTAACAACAGTATAAATCAGGATTTCCACACACCCTCAAAAAAAAAAAAAAACAAATTCATAGAGATCAAAAAGAAGAACAAACTAAATGATCCATGACTCATGCCTATAGCATAACTAAGACATAAAAAATACAATGAACCTTTAAGTCATGGATAAGCAGGGCAATAAATACCCTAATAGCATGGATATAGCTCCAGAACCCATTCTTATGAGGAGAGATAGAGGTAGAAAGAAGATGAAAGAACAAAGAAACCAAGAGCATGGGACTAAGATAAAATTACCCCCCCCCAAAATGGATACTACATTTAGTTAGAAAATATTGAAGATATGTTTGTTACTTATAACTCAGAGGCTGGTTATTGAAGAACTGAAAGCAATTCTGTATGCAGGATCCAAGGTGACAGGCTCAGGAAGGCACTGCTCCTGGTGAAAAAGGGACAACTTGGAAAGGGGATCTGACCATGTGAGATTTGGCAGTGAAAATGAAAAAAGAAATAAGAGGTAAATAATATAAAAGTGTTATTGAGAAACTCAAGGAAAGTAAGTATATTGAGGACTGTGTATCCAGCAAAGCTTTTTTTTAGATCAAACGTATATAAAAATAGCTTTAGTCTGTAGGGACAAGTCAAGAGAATCACAAAATTAGAAAATTCAATGACCCCCTTCTAAAAGACTGTATTTCACTGTATCAAGAAGAAAGAACAAACTCAGTTGCAAAATGTACAAGCTATCTTAAGTCCTCCAGCAATGTCTGCATACCATGGCTTGCTAGTCCCAAAAGGTAAGACTTCACAGAATGAACAAATGGTCATCCATGTCCATGCAAAGAAAACTATACAATAAAACAAAATAACAATAAAAATTTTGAGCTCATGAAAATTGTCCCAAAACAATGGTCCTGAAGCAGAAGGAAATTATAATGTGCCAACCTAAATTAAATGTTGTTAAATAATCATTGGCAGATATGTAAATACAACATAAATCAGAAATCCAAAAACTCAGAAAAAATTGAAAAAACAGGAAGCTGTGAAATAGCACTATAATCAAATGAAATTGAAGAAAAATATGAAAATCAATAATAAATGAAGACAGAATAGAAAGTGGTCCAAAGATAATAGATTAAATTGATAATATAAAAAACAATATTGAGAAAAGGCATGAAAATAACTAACAGAACATAAAGACAATACATGAAATGATATAAAAATCAGATTGATAAGGCAGGAAAATAACAATATATACAAATGGAGTCCCTGGGGAAAAAAAAAAAAATAACAATGGCATAGAATTATTTTTTAAAGTATTTTTCAGAAAAATTCTAGATATAAAAGACCTAACTTCACTTATTGGAAAGGCCTATTATTTCTAGAAAAACTTGGCCTGAAACAACTACAAAATGTATCATAATATAATTCTTAGAAATTAATAATGAAGGGAAGCCAAACAAGATTTCAGGCTTTAGACAAAAAGACCAAGTCATATACTAACTAAAGAACATTAATATCGGTTTTATACTTTTTAACAACAATATACAAAACAAAACAGTGGCATTTTTCAGAAAGTCTAGGAAAGAAAGTGTGAACCAGATGATTTTATATGCAGTCAAGCTGTTAGGAAATGTTAAGGTGATAATAAATATGATTTAACCTGCAAGATCTGGGGGTAACTATTTTTAAAATCCCTTCCTGAAGAATACACCAGTGGACAAGTTCCGTCCAAACCAAGTGAGTTCTGGGGAGAATGGAAAAAGAACTAATCATTATCATTGTAATACTGTGATATAAATGATGTGTTTGGTTTCAATTCTGTCCCATCACTTCATGTATATTTATAATGTAACATAGAGTACTTCCCCATGTGTATTTTTCCTTTAAAAGCAAAGTGACAAGAAGGGAAGTTATACAAATAGTACATATTCTGTCAATGCAGATATAATGCAACTAAAGAGTGTATGGGGAAGATGAGAAGAAAAAGAAACAGAACCAGCCTACCGATTATTCCATAGCAATATGAGTCCAGTGAAAATAAATAAAAGTAAAAGCCAAATAGTTGAGTGGTAAGTCAGGAACATTAGACATTAAAGAAGGTATGTGTATCATCTAAACATATGAACAAAAATAAGACTCTTAAATGCCAGATAGAATGAAAAAGACAGTACAAAATAAGACCATCCAAAGAAAGTAACATTGTAATATAAAATATTATGCAAAATTAATATAATTAAGATAACTTAATAAAACCAAATCCAAACATACCAGTCATATCGCTAAAATATAAATGAGCTCAAATCACACAAATCTTATTTAAAATGATCTTTAAATTTCCTCACAAATAAAATTCAACTTTCTACTTATAAACTCTGGATAAAACAGCTATTTATTCATTTATCTGAGAGGGAGAGAGAGTCGGGGGGGAGGGGACTGCAGAGGGGAAGCAGACTCCCTACTGAGTGGCTTTCCCCACCAGGAGATCATGACCTTGAGCAGAAACCAAGAGTTGGATCATTAACCTACAGAGCCACATATGGTCCCCTAAAACAGCTATTTAAAAGCATAGAGAAATGGCAAAAGTAGACAGAAACAAATCTTAGACGAAGGAAATACTGAATTAATGTCTCTTTTTATGACTTTTTGCTTGGACACAGGTCACAGTCATGTTCATGCTGCACTGAGTTGTGCAAACTTAGCTTGAAGGCTAATGTGTTACTGGCATGACGGATCAGAGGGCAAGGTTCTGGGCTATTGCCACAACTGAAAGTCAAAGGAAAATTTGAAAAGGGGAGAACCTCGGACAGGTGGATCAAATGTCTGTTTATAAACTCTGCCCAAATCTCTGGTTAATGTATGAACTATGAATGCACAGGGCACACTCCAAAAAGACGAGTTAGACTAAAAGAACTGAACAGAAAACGTGCAGCTTCCATTTGTCATAGAGGAGTCCTGAGCTTGAATTCAGCCAAGTTAATTGCTAAAACAAACAAAAATTGCCATTCTTCAGAAGATGATAATAATCCAGTTTCTATAATGTATCAGTTACAATATCCAGTAAATGTAACATCCAAAATCATGAGATTAAATAAAGCAAAAAAAAAAAAAATGACCCATACTTAAGAGAAAAGAAGATCAATAGAAACTAAATCTGCAATGACTAAGACATTAGAATAAACAGACAAGAATTTTAAAGCAGTCATTATAATTATGCGCAGTGACACAAAGAATATATGCTCATAATGATAGAACAGGTTGAGAATCTAAGCGTAGGAATAAAAAATGTATAAAGCAAACAAACAAAAAACCCTAGAGCTGAAAAATAGAATAACTGAAGGAAAATCCAGCGAATTGTCTTAACTGTACTATGAAGGTGACAAAAGAAAAAAAAAAGCAGGGAATTTGAAATAGATCAACAGAAATGATCTAATCTGAAGATTAGAAAGAAAACAATTGGAAAATAAAGAGAGCCTCAGTAATGTGGGTGAATATCAAGATGTTAATATACATATATTTGGAGTCTGAGAAGCATAAATAAGAAAGAAAGATTGAGGCAGACATATGTTTGAAAAAATGGCTGAGATTTCTCCAAATGTGTTGAAAGACATAAATGTAAGAAAATGAAGAAACTTGGGCACCCGGGTGGCTGAGTTGGTTAAGCATATGCCTTTGGCTCAGGTTATGATCCCAGAGTCCTCTAGTCCAACATGGAACTCCCTGCTTAGTGGGGTGTCTGCTCCTCCCTCTATCCCTCCCCCATTCATGATCTCTCTCTCTGTCTCAAATAAATATATTTTAAAAAATCTTTAAAAAAAAGAAAAGAAAGAAGAAACTCAGCAAATTCTAGCAAGATAAATACAAAGGAAAAAGACATAAGTGAATAATCATCAAACAATTGAAAAGTAAAAAATAACAAAGAAAAAAATTCTTTAAAGAAGCTAGAAGGAAAAATAACCAAAACATTCCTACATGGAAAAAATGGTATGAATGATGCTGACATCTCATCACAAAAAGTGGAGGACAGAAGAGAGGATGACAGTGAAAAATTATTTTTAAAATACTAAAAAAAAAAAAATCCAGTCAATCCAGAATTCTATGCCCAGTATTTTCAGAAAAACAAAAACAAACCTAAGAGACTTTGTTACCAACAGTTATGAACAGAAAGAATACCAAAGAAAGTACTTCATTTGAAGTAAGATGATAATATATAGAAAGTCAGCTTTCAGAAGAAGATTGAAGAGTATCAGAAATGGCAAATATGGATAAACATAAAATACTGTATTTTTCTCTTAATCTCTTTAAAATACATATGACTTTCCCCCATTTTTTTTATTGTGGTAAAATGTACTTAACATTTAACATCTTAACTTTTTTTTTTTTTTAAATATTGGATGAGCACTGGGTATTATAAACAACTAATGAATCATTGAACATGACAACAAAAACTTATGATGTACTATAAACTGGCTAACTGAACATAATAAAAGAGTTGACATCAAACTGAAGTATAATATATTAGTTTCAGGTATATAAAATAACAATTTAATCTTTGTATGTACAAATATTAGCCATTTTAAAATGTACAGTTTAGGGGCAGCTGGGTGGCTCAGTTGGTTAAGCAACTGTCTTCAGCTCAGGTCGTGATCCCGCAGTCCAGGGATCGAGTCCCACATCAGACTCCCTGCTTGGCAGGGAGTCTGCTTCTCCCTTTGACCCCTCTCCTCTCATGCTCTCTCTCTCTCTCCCAAATAAATAAAATCTTTAAAAAATAAAAAAAAATAAAATGTACAGTTTAGAGGTATTAAATTCATTGGTACTATTATGTGGTCATTGCCACCATCCATGTCCACCGCTGTTTTTATCTTGTAAAACTGAAATTCTATACCCATTAAACTATAATGCCTCCATATCTCTCTCCCCAAGCTCTCGGCAACCACCATTCTACTTTCCATATCTATGATTTTGACCACTCTAGTATCTCATATAACTAGAAGACATACAGGAAATAGTCTTTTTGTGACTGGCTTATTTTACTTAAATTCAACAATGTCCTCAAGGTTTATCCATATTACAGCGTATTTCAGAATTTACTTCATTTTTAAGCTAAGTAATATTCCATTTTATGTATATACCATATTTTATTTATCCATTCATCTGTTGATGGACACTGTTTTAGCTATCGTGAATAATGCTGCTATGAACACGGGCATACAAATATCTCCATGAGAGCCTGCTTTCAATTCTTTGGGGTATATGCCCGTAAGTGGAACTGTCGAATCATATGATAATTTTATTTTTAACTTTTTGAGGAACTGCCATACTGTTTTCCTCAACAGTTGTATCATTTTACCTTCCCACCAACAATATACAAGGGTTCTAATTTCTCTACATCCTTACCAACACTTCTTATATTCTGTGTTTCTCTTCCTTCTTGCCTAGTTTCCAAGAAGCAGTCAGTAGTAATTCTTTTCTTTTTCTTCTATACTTAAGGTACTTTTCTCCTCTGACTGCTTTTAGAATTTTTTTCTGTGACTTTGGTTTTCTGTAATTTGAAAATAATATTCTCTGGTTTTGTTTTCTGGACATTTATCCTGCTTTGTCTAAGCTTCCTGATCTGTGTGGTTTGGTGTCTGATATTAATTTGGGCAAATTCTCAAGCATTATTTCCTCCAATATTTTTTCTGGCCCTTTCCTTCTTCTCCTTCTGGTAGTCCTCTTGTGTGTTGGTTACACCTTTTGTAGTCATTTCATAGTCCTTGGACATCCTCTGTTTTGTATATCAATTTCAATTCTCTTTGCTTTTCAGGACGCCACTGATATATCCTCTAGATCAGCCAAAGGTATCTTCATTTCTGTTATGCTTTTTTCATTTCCAGTAATTTTTGGATCTTTCTCAGAATTCCTACCTCCACATACTGCTGTCTGTTCCTGCATGTTCTCCACTTTGTCTATTAGAGTCCTTAGGAACTTAATTATAGTTGTTTTAAAATCCCCATCCAATGTTTCTAATAATGCACCGTGTCTGATTCTGGAGGCTCTATTTCTTCAAACTGTGTTATTTGTCTTTTGGTATGCCTTGAAATTTTTCTTGATAACTGAGTATTGAGGAAAAGGAACTGATTAAATAGGGCTTTGGTAGTATGGTGATGCAGTTTGATGCAGTTTGGGGGAAGGGAGACATTTTATAGACCTATGATTGGATCTTAGCCTTCTGGTGAGCCCATGCCTCTGGCCTGTGAACTTCACAAGTGTTTCTCAGTTTTCTCCCCCACTCAGGTGGGACAGGTTGACTGGAGTGGGCTGGGGTTGGGTATTTCCCCTCCCCAGGTCAGTAAGGCTCTGTTTAACTAGTTTCTCCTGAGAGCAGGCCTTGTTAAGAAGAGCAGAGAGCTCCGGAGTATTTCAAAGCAGGTCCTTTTTCCCTCGCCCTACCCCCAGCTGGAAGGGATTTTTCTCCAGTATTGACTTTGAAATCTGGTTAAGCTCCTGGAGGTAAAGCTTGCTATATTGTGACTGCCCCATGACTGGGTCCTTGGAGTTCTTTTTTTTTTTTTTTTAAGATTTTATTTATTCATTCGACAGACAGAGATCACAGGCAGGCAGAGAGGCAGGCAGAGAGAGGAAGGGAAGAAGGCTCCCCGCTGAGCAGAGAGCCCGATGTGGGGCTCGATCTGAGGACCCTGGGGTCATGACCTGAGCCGAAGGCAGAGGCTTTAACCCGCTGAGCCACCCAGGCGCCCCAGGGTCCTTGGAGTTCTTAAGTGTCAGCATTGTCTGTTCTGACCCCGAAGCAATTCATCAGTTCCAGTTCCGGTTTTGCTAATCACCCCTGATTCCTGTGGTGTTTAGCAGGTGAGTCTCTGCTTTGTAAGCCTGCCTTCTTGTATTCACCTGTTTGTCTCTCTCATCTTGGGGACAGCAGTTTGCACTGTGTCCTCCCCTATCGTAAGGATCCAATTAGATTTGTTCACATTTTTCTCAGGCTGTTCAGCTTTTTATTTGTTGTTAGGACAGAATAGCTACTTCCAAGCTTCTTTTATGCAGAACATAAAAACCTAAGTCTTAATATGCTTCTTTGTAGCTGATATTAGATTTGCTAAACTATTTCCCAGAGGGCAAGCCTCCTTTAGAAGAACTGAGTGCCCTGGCAAATTTCAAAAGAGCTCTTTCCCCACTCCCTCCCCAGAAGTAGGAGGGTATTTTCCTCTAATGTTTGATACTGTAGGAATTTGGTCAAGTTCCTAGAAATAAATCCCACAATACTGTGGGGCCTACCCCCCCCCCCCCCCCCCCCCCCGGCGCAAAGACTGGATTCCCCTGGATGTTTTTATTCTCAGAAGGGTCCACACTAAGCTTCAAGCAATTCATCAATTAAGTTCAGGTTTTCCTAATGGCACTTGTTCCAGAGACAGTTTCTTCTAGGTCTCTGCTCCAGTAATCTAGTTCCCTGTGACTCCCTGTATTTGCCCATCTGTCTTTCCAATCACCGGGGCAGTGATTTGCCTGTGTACTCCTCTCTTAAGGATCCAAGAAGAGTTATTGATTTTCATTCTGAATTGAAAAGCTGCTTACATGCAGAACTAGAAACCAAAGTCCTTGCCATTAGGGTTTTAATTTGCATTTTGCTGATGACTAATAATGTTGAACACTTTTCCATGTACTTATTTGCTATTCACATTGTTCTCAATGTCTGTCTAAATTTTTTGTCATTTTTTATTGCATTGTGTATATTTTTGCTGTGTTTACTATATATTATTATCTATATATGTGTATATACAAAGCATGTATTATATGTAATATATTAGATATTATTATAGCTATATAGGTATCTATCTAGGTATAGATATACCTCTATTAGTACACCTATACAGGTATCTGTACATCTATATACATACGTAGAGACATATAAAGATATAGTAGATACATACTGGATATATATATATCCTCATATATTTTGAAAATATTTTCTCTTAGTTTGTAACTTGCCTGTTTGTCTTCTTAATGGTGACATTTGAAAGCAAACATTTTACATTTTGATAATGTCTAATTTATCTATATTTTATTTTGTGATTTCCGTATGATGGGAGTTTTTTATAAAATAAAATACATAGCCAGAGAAGAGAAATCCTAAGGATCAGAGCAGAAATCAATGAAATAGAAACCAAAAAAACAATAGAACAAATCAACGAAACTAGGAGCTGGTTCTTTGAAAGAATTAATAAGGTTGATAAACCCCTGGCCAGACTTATCAAAAAGAAAAGAGAAAGGACCCAAATAAATAAAATCATGAATGAAAGAGGAGAGATCACAACTAACACCAAAGAAATACAGACAATTATAAGAACATACTATGAGCAACTCTATGCCAATAAATTTGACAATCTAGAGGAAATGGATGCATTCCTAGAGACATATAAACTACCACAACTGAACCAGGAAGAAATAGAAAGCCTGAACAGACCCATAACCAGTAAGGAGATTGAAACAGTCATCAAAAATCTCCAAACAAACAAAAGCCCAGGGCCAGACGGCTTCCTGGGGAAATTCTACACAACATTTAAAGAAGAACTAATTCCTATTCTCCTGAAACTGTTCCAAAAAATAGAAATAGAAGGAAAACTTCCAAACTCATTTTATGAGGCCAGTATCACCTTGATCCCAAAACCAGACAAGGATCCCATCAAAAAAGAGAACTACAGACCAATATCCTTGATGAACACAGATGCAAAAATACTCACCAAAATACTAGCCAATAGGATTCAACAGTACATTAAAAGGATTATTCACCATGACCAAGTGGGATTTATTCCAGGGCTGCAAGGTTGGTTCAACATCCGCAAATCAATCAATGTGATACAACACATTAATACAAGAAAGAACAAGAACCATATGATACTCTCCATAGATGCGGAAAAAGCATTTGACAAAGTACAGCATCCCTTCCTGATCAAAACTCTTCAAAGTGTAGGGATAGAGGGCACATACCTCAATATTATCAAAGCCATCTATGAAAAACCCACCGCAAATATCATTCTCAATGGAGAAAAATTGAAAGCTTTTCCGCTAAGGTCAGGAACGTGGCAGGGATGTCCGTTCTCACCACTGCTATTCAACATAGTACTAGAAGTCCTAGCCTCAGCAATCAGACAACAAAAGGAAATTAAAGGCATCCAAATCGGCAAAGAAGAAGTCAAACTATCACTCTTCGCAGATGATATGATACTATATGTGGAAAACCCAAAAGACTCCACTCCAAAACTGCTAGAACTTGTACAGGAATTCAGTAAAGTGTCAGGATATAAAATCAATGCACAGAAATCAGTTGCATTTCTCTACACCAACAACAAGACAGAAGAAAGAGAAAGTAAGGAGTCAATCCCATTTACAATTGCACCCAAAACTATAAGATACCTAGGAATAAACCTAACCAAAGAGACTAAGAATCTATACACAGAAAACTATAAAGTACTCATGAAAGAAATTGAGGAAGACACAAAGAAATGGAAAAATGTTCCATGCTCCTGGATTGGAAGAATAAATATTGCGAAAATGTCTATGTTACCTAAAGCAATCTACACATTTAATGCAATTCCTATCAAAGTACCATCCATTTTTTTCAAAGAAATGGAACAAATAATCCTAAACTTTATATGGAACCAGAAAAGACCTCAAATAGCCAAAGGAATATTGAAAAAGAAAGCCAGAGTTGGTGGCATCACAATTCCGGACTTCAAGCTCTATTACAAAGCTGTCATCATCAAGACAGCATGGTACTGGCACAAAAACAGACACATAGATCAATGGAACAGAATAGAGAGCCCAGAAATAGACCCTCAACTCTATGGTCAACTCATCTTCGACAATGCAGGAAAGAATGTCCAATGGAAAAAAGACAGCCTCTTCAATAAATGGTGTTGGGAAAATTGGACAGCCACATGCAGAAAAATGAAATTGGACCATTTCCTTACACCACACACGAAAATAGACTCAAAATGGATGAAGGACCTCAATGTGAGAAAGGAATCCATCCAAATCCTTGAGGAGAACACAGGCAGCAACCTCTTCGACCTCAGCCGCAGCAACATCTTCCTAGGAACATCGCCAAAGGCAAGGGAAGCAAGGGCAAAGATGAACTATTGGGATTTTATCAAGATCAAAAGCTTTTGCACAGGAAAGGAAACAGTTAACAAAACCAAAAGACAACTGACAGAATGGGAGAAGATATTTGCAAACGACATATCAGATAAAGGGCTAGTGTCCAAAATCTATAAAGAACTTAGCAAACTCAACACCCAAAGAACAAATAATCCAATCAAGAAATGGGCAGAAGACATGAACAGACATTTCTGCAAAGAAGACATCCAGATGGCCAACAGACTCATGAGAAAGTGCTCCATATCACTCGGCATCAGGGAAATACAAATCAAAACCACCATGAGATATCACCTCACACCAGTCAGAATGGCTAAAATTAACAAGTCAGGAAATGACAGATGCTGGCGAGGATGCGGAGAAAGGGGAACCCTCCTACACTGTTGGTGGGAATGCAAGCTGGTGCAACCACTCTGGAAAACAGCATGGAGGTTCCTCAAAAAGTTGAAAATAGAACTACCCTATGACCCAGCAATTGCACTACTGGGTATTTACCCTAAAGATACAAACGTAGTGATCCGAAGGGGCACCCGAATGTTTATAGCAGCAATGTCTACAATAGCCAAAGTATGGAAAGAACCTAGATGTCCATCTACAGACGAATGGATAAAGAAGATGTGGTATATATACACAATGGAATACTATGCAGCCATCAAAAGAAATGAAATCTTGCCATTTGCGACGACGTGGATGGAACTAGAGGGTATCATGCTTAGTGAAGTAAGTCATTCGGAGGAAGACAACTATCATATGATCTCCCTGATATGAAGGAGAGGAGATGCATGGGGGGTTAAGGGGGTAGGAGAAGAGTAAATGAAACAAGATGGGATTGGGAGAGAGACAAACCATAAGTGACTCTTAATCTCACAAAACAAACTGAGGGTTGATGGGGGGAAGGGGGTTGGGAGAGGGGTGTGGTGTTATGGACATCAGGGAGGGTATGTGCTATGGTGAGTGCTGTGAAGTGTGTAAACCTGGCGATTCACAGACCTGTACCCTTGGGGATAAAAATATATGTTTATAAAAAATAAAATAAAAATAAAATAAAATAAAATAAAATACATAGCCAACCTATGACACAACAATTGCACTCCTAGGTATCTACCCAAGAGAAATAAAAACATATGTTCACAAAAATGCTCAAAGCTGCTCTTTCATAATAGCCAAAATTTGGAAAAAAGCCAAATACATATTAACAGGAGAATAGATAAAGCAAACTTCAGTATATTTATATAATGGGAGATTTAGGTGCCATTAATTAAAAAAAAAAAGAAATACTATTGCAGTTAGCAACTTTGATGAATCTTTAAATTTGTGTTGAGCAAAAGAAGCTTTATACATTAGACCATGTGCTGTATAATTTTATGTAAAAAAATTTTTATTATGGGCAAAAATTATATTGAAAAAATATTAACAGTGTTTACCTAGAAGTGTTGGGAATGGAAACTGACTGGAAAGAGATATGAGGGAACTTTTGGGGTAATGGAAGTGCTTTATAGCTTGATAGGTATTTGGATAACAGATCTCTGCATTTATCAAAATGCTTGGATGGTTCGGATCACAATAGGTTAATTAACTTCAAATAAAGCAAAAATAACTACCAACAAATATTGAATTCTAGTTAATGATATAAACACTGAACTGTTTAATGTTGGTGTGTCCTGATGTCTGAAACTTAGTTTGAAACACTTCAAAAAGTAAAATGAATTTCTGGATGAGTAGATAAATTCATAAAGAGATCAATTGATAAATTGAATTTTTGGATGAGTAGATAAATGGATAGATATGTGGTAAAGCTTATACAGAAAATTGTTGAGAATAATAAAATTTCAATGGTGGGTATATGGTTGTTTACTATACAATTCTTTCCATTCTTCTGTACATATAATATTGATAATAAAGTGCTAGGGAAAACCCAAAAAGTATCTTCTCACTGCAAATTATGAAAAATAAAATGAAAACCACTTTGTTCAACATTTCTAGACAAAAGGGGAAATGAAAATCATAAATGTAAAATATTTTTTAAAATTAGTAGGGCAATTCTTTTTTTTTTTTATTTTATTTATTATTTGACAGAGAGAGACGCAGTGAGAGAGGGAACACAAGCAGGGGGAGTGGGAGCGGGAGCGGGAGGCTTCCAGAGGAGCAGGGAGCCTGATGCAGGGCTCTATCCCAGTACTCTGGGATCATGACCTGAGCTGAAGGCAGATGCCTAATGACTGAGCCACCTGGGCGCCCTGGTAATGCAATTCTTAATGTATTATCAGAATCTATTTCTTATACTTATAACACTTTCCAGAGGAATATTCAAAACATTAAATATCTCTATCAATACCAGTGTAAAATTAAAAATAAGTTTCTTAATTTCCCAACTCAAAACTAAAGGTATATAAAATCTTTTAAAAAACAGGTAAGAAAATAAAAACAAAAATTGATGAGGCAGAAATAAAATTTAAAAGTCATATTAAGTCCAAATACTGATTAGCAAAAGTAGACATATTACTATATAGCCTAATAAAGAAAGAAAACAATGAATCACAAATATTAAAATAATTAACCAAAACAGAAAAAGCTATTCAGACAGAAAAGTAACAAAAATCATGACAATACTTTGTGTAACTCTGTGCAGATACATTGTAAACTTAGGTGTAAGATAAATTTTCCTAGGTATGTGCAATTAAGTAAAAATAATCCTGTTGCACACAAAGCTGAAACAGACTAGTTTCATAGGAAAATAGTGAACATTTAAGAAAACCCACCCCCCCAAAAAAACCACCAGACCTAGGTGAATCCAAAGGGACATTGTATGAAATGGTTAACATCTAGATGTTTCTAATGCTACATAAATTGTTGCAGAGCTTCAAAAGCGAAGGAAAACTTCCAAATTAGTTCTATGAGATGAATATAACATTAATTGCTGAGTCTGGTGGTAACAGAAAACGAAACCAAAACAAATATTACTTGTGAACGCTGAAGCAAATATACTAAATAAAACATTAGCAAACGGAATTGAACAGTCTCTCAGGAAAATAATGCATTATGACAAAGTGAAGTTTATTCTTGAAAGGTAAGGGTGCTCAATATTTGGAAATTTTTAACATATATTTTCATATTAATGAAGAAAATTTATTCACATTAATTTCTGGGGAGAAAAATCATAGTTTACCCAGAAGGTTTCTGACACAACTGATACCCAATTTTTTTCTGATAATATTTAATGGAATAAGAGTGCACACACACATGCACACACACATGATAGAAATATTTCTACTTAGATCAAGAACAAGGCTTACTTCCCCACTACTGATTAACATTATGTGGGACTATTGACCACATTGTAAAAGAAGTAAAACTATATCTATTTGCAAGTGATATAACCATATTCTGAGAATGCAAGAGAACAGGTTATAAAACATACTCTTATAATAAGCATTTTATAATGCAATAGTATATAAAAATTAACATAGAAAAACCAGTGGCCTTTAACTGCACAATCAATAAAAACGTATTGTAAAAAAAAATCCCATTTAAACTGCAACAAAATACATATAATTATTAGGAAAAACAGTCATGAAAGACACAAAGATAGAGTTGAACAAATGTAAAAATATTTCTTGTTTCTGGATTCAATATCATATGCATGTCCATATTCTTTATGTTAATATAGGAGTCAAATGTAATTTCAATAAAAATTCAGCATTTTAATTTGTAGTTATACAAGCTAATATGGAAAAATCATGTGCAAGAAGAAATGTGCAAGAATAATGATAAAATCTTGAAGAGCTGTCGGGTGGGAGGACAGTAGGTACTTACCAGATCCTAAAACATCCTATGAAGCTTCTGAAACTGAGACAGTTGTGATTGGCATATGAATAGACAGAAAGGGTGGTAGAACAGAATAAAAAGTTCTGAAAAACATCCCAAAGATGTATAGATATTTAGAATAGGATAAGGATGAACCTTACTCACTGTAGAAAATATAGGTTTATTAATACATAGGATTGGCCAATTTCATAGCCATTTAAAAAAGAGTATTGAATTTATACCTTATAGATTACACAGAAATGAACTCCAAAAGTTTCAATTAATCTAAATGTTAAAAAAAAAAATACACAGAATAGAACATAGATAAATTCCCCTCCAATCTAGAAATAGGCAAAAGCTTTTTACTTGACTCTCAAAATCCTGATGTGATTAAAGACAAGACTGGTAAATTCAGGAATACAAAATAAATTTAAAAAACAAATTACAGGGCACCTGGGTGGCTCAGTGGGTTAAACCTTTGCCTTCGGCTCAGGTCATGATCCCAGGGTCCTGGGAACAAGCCCCACATGGGGCTCTCTGTTCGGGGGAGAGCCTGCTTCCCCCTCTTATCTCTGCCTGCCTCTCTGCCTGCTTGTGATCTCTCTCTCTGTCAAGTAAATAAATAAAATCTTTAAAAAAAATTACAAACTGGGAGGAAATATTTGTTTAACATTTATTCTAAGAATTAAATTCTGGAAAAATACAAAATTTCACAAGAAATCATGAAAAACAAGACCTAAAAAACAAAAAGAAGAGAAATAAGGAAAAAAGGTGTAGGATCATAATAAGAGAAAATGGCCTTTAAACTCCTGAAAAGACATGAATCTTCATCCATACTACAATAGATGTGATTAAAACTACACTGAATCAAACCTTCATTTTTTATCTATTCCATTGGCAAAAATGTGCTAGTTTGATAACATACTTTGCTGTTGCTCAGGCTGTGTGGAAACAGGTACTCTTTTATATGGATGCTAGAACTGTAAAAGAGTATAATCCCTGTGGAGGAAAATTTAGTGGTACAGTATAAAACAAAACCACATACCCTTTGACCCAGCAATCTTAGTGCTATAAGTTTACCCTAAAGATAAACCTTTAGTAACACACTCATACAAAATGCATAATTTATTCATTGTAATATTATTTGTAACAACAAATTTTTGGAAAGTTACCTATATGGGCAATAATTGGTGGTTGGGCTTACCAACAATAATTAGGTTCACAGAATTAAATAAATACAAATACAAAAAGAATTTTAAAATCTTTTAAAATAATACAGTTTAAGTAGATGATATATATTTTGTGTAAGAGAAAAGGGGAAATAAAAATGGTTGTATTTGTTTGTGTTCATGGAGATGTGTATATTTGCTTATTTTTGTAAAAGAAATGCAGGAAAGGTAGATTAGCAGATGATTAAATTTTTACCTTCAGAAGATGTATAGAAATAGATTAGAAAAGATAGGAGAGGAATAAGAAGTTGCTGAGAATTTTTATATAGATTTGACTTTTTAACCATGTTCTTCTTGTTATATTTAAGAAATACTAATTCAACATAGGATTTCAAAAATACCCTTAAATTGACTAAAATACAAGAAAATACCTAATTGCCTATCAAACTGATGATTACAGACACAGAGAAGAAGAAAAGAATTAATCTGAGTAACTATTATAGAAAATACTTTGACTTTATTTCTGGAGCAATCTGTCCTAGGAACAAAAGGAAATTTAAACCTTTAATTAATGTATTTGTGAGTGTAGGGGTTTTGTATAGTACATCTGAAACTTTCTCGTACATTGTATGACTGAACAAATGAGATTTATGGAGCCACATTTGTTTCCCACTGTGGAAGAAGGAAGTTACAAGTGTAGAATGGGGGGAAAGAAAGAATAATACAGGATTGTACTTATATTTATTTATTTATTTATCTTCCAGTATAATTAACATAAAATGTATATTAGTTTCAGGTGTAGAATGTAATTATACAACAATTCTGTACATTATTCGGTGCTCATCAAGTTAAGTGTACCCTAATTCTTTAAGTTTTTATTTAAATTCCAGGTAGTTAATATACTGTGTAATATTAGTTTCAGGCATACAATTTAGTGACTCAGCACTTACATACAACACCTGGTGCTCATCACAAGCGCAGTCCTTAATCCCTATCACGACTAATCCATCGCCCCACTTTCCTTCTAGTAACTATCATTTTGTTCTCTATAGTTAGAAGTTTGTGTCTTGGTATTTGAATTGGAGTTATTGATATGAGCTAATGATTTCCAAAATACATATTTCCTAGCTCTGATCACTGATAAAGCTAGTAGCAATAGTACGTCAATAGCACTGATAGTACTTAGCACCTAAATCTTTATTTTACAAATATCATTCTCTAAAAGGAGCCAGAGCTCCTTGGATTATGGCTGCTTGTGGATCTGTGGCAGGAAAACAAAGTGAGTCTGGGACATTTTATTATGTCAGAAAATAGGAAGTTCTCAAAAATTGATAGGAATATGACAAGAGGACAGAAAAACATGTTTAGAAAGACTGCTATCAGTCAAATTTTGGGATAATTTGAGCCTCAAAAAGAAATAATGATAGAAATGGTTTATAACACATTAAATTAGAAATAAATCCATAGTAATACTAATTGTCAAAGGGTCCAGGAGGAAGGGAATGAAAGGAAATCTCTTTTTTTTACAGAAAAACACCAATAATAAATACAGGAGGATTGATAAAATTATAAAATCATTATCTTGCAGCCAACATTTTAGCAATTAATTCAGGAATAAATCAGCAACAAATGCTGAAACAATTGGGTTAAAGATCACTGAGGAACAGGATAATCACACAGTCTCAACATATGATCTCCACAGATTAATTATTGATTAGAAAGGGAAAAGATAATACTGTAGTATAGAAGTTTGGTGAACACTACCTTTACCAAATGACCAAATTTAATACCACCAGTAGCAGGACAAACCAGTATCATACTTCTCCTGATATCATGTACTGAGAATGATACAAAAATCATCTACATAGTATTCTTGTTAAAAGGTTTAACCTGAATCTAATCTTAAGGAAACAAATCCATTGAGAGTCACTCTGAAAACAAAGTCTCACATTTCTCAAAAAATATCAGTGTCCATGAAAGAAAAACAAAACAGTGAACTATTCTTGATTACAGTAGACTAGGGAGTGATAGCAATTAATTTTGTTGATTGAGTCCTGGAGAGGGGGAAAAGACATATGGAACATACTGGGATTATATGAGAAATTAGAGAATGTACAATATATGATAACAATGCCAACAAATCAATATTAAATTCCTTTAATTTAAACATTGTATTATGGTTATGTAAGAAGACATCTTAAGTCTTTGGAGCTAAATGCTTTCTTATTTAGATGTGGTAAAATGTTAAAACATGGTGAATATAAGTGACAGAAAGAAGGGTGTTTTTTGTTCCCTTTTAGTAACTTTTCTAAAATAGAAATTTGGAGCAAAAGTACACTCCAAAGGCAAACAAATTCCTACATTGAACAGATTTTGTTTGTTTTGAAAGTCAGGCAATATATTAATCTGCTTTTGACACTTAGAAAAACAGGGGTGCCTGGTGGGTTAAAGCCTCTGCCTTCAGCTCAGGTCATGATCCCAGGGTCCTGAGATCAAGTCCCACGTTGGGCTCTCTGTTCAGTGGGGACCCTGCTTCCCCCTCTCTCTCTGCCTGCCTCTCTGCCTACTTGTGATCTCTGTCTGTCAAATAAATAAATAAAATAAAATCTTTAAAAAAAAAAAGAAATTTAGAAAAACAAATTGTTTTTCTATAATATCAGCATATTATTCAATATTACTGAGAATCGGGATAAAGATAAAAAGTAGATGAGATGTTTATAATTCTAAACCATGCCCTCATGCTTTGAAATAACATTCTCTAGGTACAAATTGGACATTCAGAATACAGTTTTGAGGTGAGCCTTCCTTATTTTCAGAAGTAAATCCTCTTCCTTAGTGAAGAGAGACACTGATATGTCAAGAATCAAGTGAGATCATCAAGATTATAATTGCTTCTACAGTGCTCAGCCGTGGTAGACTCGGTGGGAGGAACGAAGTGATTCAGATAGCCTCCCTCTTGTTTGTGTTCTTTTTCTTGCCACTAGTAAAATGGAGAAGTCCTTCCATTTCAGAGAAGCCCTCAGTTCCGGAGAGCTAAGTAAAATATTAGGGCAGGAGCATTAAGCAAAGACCTTTAGAGAAAGTAGTCAGGTGAGTGTGGTAGACATTGTAGGTTGGTCCAGTCAGCATCCTGTTAGGTTTGGCTGTGTGACAGACTTCTGTCTAATGAGATGCAAGTGGACATCTGCTAGTTGTGCTTTTTCCTTCTTTATTTTTCTTGGCTGGATATGATATGATGGCAAGAGCCTCTGAACCACCTTGCAACTATGATGGGAAGGCTGAGAGAAGTCATCCCTGATTGCTGAGTTACTAAATTTATCCTGCAGTCGACTTCTGGACTTCTTACATAACAAAAATAAACTTATTTGTTTAGGCCACTATATTTGGTTTATGATATAATCCATTTCACTGGGGTAAGATCAGGAATTTGTGGCAAATACATAACATAGAATATGAAGAATTTAATTGAACTTTAATGTCCCTGTATCACCTCCCTCAGAAACCTGTGTGACCAAATATTCTATACAGCCAGTAGAGATAAATCATACCTTTTTCAGGTGTAAAATAAAAATTGCCCAAGATAGAATTAATTGACCTGTATCAAGTTAAATGGAAGGAAGAAAGTAAAGACCCAGAGGAGGGAGAAAGGAAATAGTGTGGAATTTAAGTTGGGCCAGAATTTCCCCTATCATTTGTCTGGAATCATTAAATGTCAGGAGGTGTGGGACAACGCAGAATGATAGCAAGGAAGTGGCCACTATGAGTAAGGCTGAGAAGAGGATACATAGCACAGGCAGGTGCTCGTTCAGAAGGGGAGCTGTCAAAAACAATTATCCCCAAATGATGCTGTTTTTAGTTGAGAATTTGAAGGAAGTGAACTTTCTTCAAGCCAGTTAATAAAATATTTAAAAGTTATTATGTGATAACTTGAAAAAAATAATAAATTCTGATGAGGACAGTTGATCCTGAGACCTAGCCAATATTAAAGTTCTTGCCAAAGCAGCCCTGGCATTTGGCTTCATCACAAAGGCAATCCCGTAGATGCAGAAGCATCTGCTCTCCTACTTACTGCTTATGTTAAAATGAAAGCTATTCAATAAAATATTTATAAGTATTGCTTCCATGGGTGGCTGGATGGAAATAAAATGGCGAGAAACCAAATTTCTGATAAATATATGAATAGCCACTCAGTTGACCACTTTCCGACATGAACATCATTCATAATTCCTGGTTCTTTTTCAATACGTGCTTTTTTGTCCTAAAGTTGAAATAAAATTGTTCTAGATCTCTTAAGTGTCCAAAACAAATGAATTTTGTCAATATAGACAATAGCAATCAATTGTGTTTTTTTCCTCTTTAAAAATTCGATTAAAGGGGCGCCTGGGTGGCTCAGTGGGTTAAGCCGCTGCCTTCGGCTCAGGTCATGATCTCAGGGTCCTGGGATCGAGCCCCACATCGGGCTCTCTGCTCAGCGGGGAGCCTGCTTCCTCCTCTCTCTCTGCCTGCCTCTCTGCTTACTTGTGATTTCTCTCTGTCAAATAAATAAATAAAATCTTAAAAAAAAATTCGATTAAACAGGTAAGAATAGATACCACAGTTGATCTTAGCCAAAAGGCCAAGTAATTTAATCTTTTGTTAATTAATCGATTAAATATGTATTTTGTGCCAGGTATTGTCATAGACTCTGTGGATAAATAAACAAATGACCCTCCTGAAGTTTATCTGTAGGTAAAAAAGGGATAAAAGGGGGATTAAAAAAGAAAAAAAATATATGCTTCTTTGTCACAGGCAAGGAGTCAGCCTAGTAGGATCTTGCCTTGAATCCAGTCTCAGTAGCGACAATTTTTTTTTTTAAAGTAACCAAAAGCGGGGGCACCTGGGTTGCTCAGTCCGTTAAAGGTCTATCTTTGGCTGGGGTCATGATCCTGGGGTCCTGGGATCCAGCCCTGCATCTGCACTGAGCTTCCAGCTCAGTGGGGAGTCTGTTTTCCCTCTCCCTTTGCTCCTCTCCCCTCCTTGTGCATGCTCTCTCTTGTTCTCTCATATAAATAAATAAAATCTTAAAAAAATAAAAAGTAACCAAAAACAATTTGGTTGCTTAATGCAGTCTCTTTTAAAAATATCAATAGAGGGGCGCCTGGGTGGCTCAGTGGGTTAAGCCGCTGCCTTTGGCTCAGGTCATGATCCCAGGTCCTGGGTTCAAGCCCCACATCGGGCTTTCTGCTCAGCAGGGAGCCTGCTTCCTCCTCTCTCTCTGCCTGCCTCTCTGCCTACTTGTGATTTCTCTCTGTCAAATAAATAAATAAAATCTTTAAAAAAAATAAAAATAAAAATATCAATAGACAGATTTCAATTTTAACATCACAAAATTTCTAAAATTTACTTTCTTCGGTTCTCTATGTCAAAACATTTTGGGAGTATTTTCTTTTACTCTTTAACTCTTATGTATTTCCCCCCTATATATACAGATTCTAAATACCTTTTCCCTCCCTCACTGCCTCAGTTATTTGTGGAATGGCTAATCTTATGCACTCTGGCTTCCTCATTTCTTGGGTGGTGAATCAAATACTATGGTATTTTTTTAAGATTATTTATTTATTTGTCAGAGAGAGAGAGAGAGAGAGAGCGTGCACATAAGAAGGTGGCTCAGTCGGTTAAGCATCTGTTTTTGGCTCAGGTCATGATCTCAGGGTCCTGGGATCAAGCCCCGCATCGGTCTCCCTGCCCAGAGGGGAGTCTGCTTCTCCCTCTGCCCCTCCCACTCTCTCTATGTCTCTCACTGTCAATAAAAAAAATAAGATCTTTAAAAAAGAAAAAAGAAGGTGGCTGAGGGTGGCAGGCAGAAAGAGAAGCAGACTCCCCACTGAGCAAGGAGAACGATAGGGTACTTGATCCCAGGACCCCAGGAGCTGAAGGCGGATGCTTACCCAACTGAGCCACACAGGGGTCCCCAAATAGAGAGGTATTACACATATTTTTTTCAGCATGTTATAAGCCTTTGCAAAGAGAGACAAGATATGTATTTATAATACCTTTTACTCTTTACAAACCGATTTCTTTAATTTCCTTTCTTTTTTCTTTCTTTTTTTTTTTTTTTTTTATTTGAGAGAGAGACAGTGAGAGAGAGCATGAGCTAGGAGAAGGTCAGAGAGAGAAGCAGACTCCCGGTGGAGCTGGGAGCCCGATGCGGGACTCGATCCCAGGACTCCAGGATCACGACCTGAGCCGAAGGCAGTCGTCCAACCAACTGAGCCACCCAGGCGTCCCTTTAATTTCCTTTCTTCTTTGAGTGGCATTCATGGAGGATAATTCTAGGAATCTTTCCAAATTCAGCTTTATATTACCCACCCAAGTTCCATCTAGAAAGTCTATGAACTTAGAGAATTTAAATTTCACATGCGAGCAGTGGAAGGAGGGTTGGAGGGGCGGGGGTGGCAGATGAAGACAGGTTGCCTTGCCTTCACTTTGAGCATGGCCTCAGGAAAGAATGACAGTTAAAACAAACAAAAACCTAGAATTTGGCAACAGAAGTTTAATTGAGAGCAGTTTGAATTTTGACTCTAAGTTTTATCCAAAAATTTTACAAAGGACATTCCAATTACAATGCTTCCCAAACGTCTAGAAAGGCTCTTTTCCAGTGGCTTGCTAATTACTTCACTTTTCTGGCAACTGTCCACTCCCTGTAGCTTCCAAGTGTCATCTCCTCATCTCTCAACTTGGCATACTCTTCTTCTACACAGTCTCTATAAACTCCTTCAGGCGTTCTGCATCCTCCTGCACTTTGGGGTTTATTATATAGATAATGTTAGTCATTTTGCTAGTATTTCCCCTCACTTTACTCATTACTTGCATTCTTTCCAATAAAAGAAGGCCTGGGCTGGCTTAAAGAGGATGCTAGGAGGAGGATAGATAGCTAACACTTAGAACTTACTAACATTTCTTTCTTCCGTGTCACAGCTGAGAAAATTATGGTAAGGGTGAGAGGAGAAGTAACATTTCTGAATACCTACAGTGTATTAAGCAACACATTAGATGATGTTTATAAATCACATTACATAGTGGAAACTTGGCCTTTAGAAACGTTAACTGCATTAATCTCCATATTTATGGGCCAAAAATTTTGAGGGGGCTTTGGATTTATTTTAAGGAGTCCTCATATCAATGTTCACACAAAACACAAAGTCAAGCAATCACTACTTGGAAGAAAGGTTTTTAAACTTTTATTTATTTATTTATTTATTATTATTATTATTATTATTATTATTATTTTAGAGAGGGAGAGAGAGTGGCAGGGAAGGGGCAGAGGCAGAAGGAGAGAGAAAATCTTAAGCAGTGTCCACGCCCAGCAAGGAGCCTGATGTGGAGCTCCATCTCACAACCGTGAGATCATGACCTGAGCCGAAATCAAGAGCCAGACCCTTAACCAAATGAACCACCAAGGCGTCCTATTTTTATTTTTCTCATCAAGGCACTTTTGATGGATGACTATATGAGCCTCCTAAGCGTTAGATTTTGGTAACGATAAGCAGAGTAGTAAATTGAGATTCTATTTTCATTCAGTGTGCCTTCATTAACCCCACCCTTTTCTCTCCTGCTCTTTAAAGTATATAAAGATGTGAAGGAGATGCAAATACAAGAAGGTTGCTTAAATCCCTTCATATGTACATAAAGTAAATTAAGCATTAAATGTCACACTGTTAGTGATGGATTACTTTCATCACAATTCAAAACAAATTTACTGGTTCAAAGTACGGGAGTAGCAAACAGCCAATGCAAATACTTCTAAAACGATCTGTGTAACATCAGTAGAAACAGCATACTTTGAGGCCATTTCACAAATACTTGTGAACTAATAAGCACCAAGCAACTAATAAGCACTGAGAGCTTTTGTCAGTGGACCAGCAGAGAAAGTGTCTGCCCTTGTGGAGCAGGAGGATTTAGGTATATCATATAACATCTGGTAGTAAAAAGTTGGAGAGAAAAAGCAAAGTAAAAGAAGAGTGAAGGAGGAGATGGTTGGAGGACATTATCCATAGGATGTGACTACTGGTGGATTCAAGAGCTGGACCTGGGTAATCTGTGGCTCCTAATCTCCTCTCCTGTCTTTGGGATGTACATTTTGCCCACCATTCCCACAGTGGGAGCCATTTTGAAAGATGCAGCCTTGAGAGGGCAATGTATTGTTAGGACCATCTGGATAGTGTACATGACAAAACCCCGTTAAGGCCTCTACATCAACTTTTAAGATTCTGGCAGCTGGGCAAAGAGATCTACTCACCCTGTGGCCTCTCACAGACAGGTCTCGTGTAAATTCCCTTGATTGTTAAACCTGTCACTTAGCAATCTGAAATGGCCTGCCTCTTTCTTGTGTCTCTTCTAACCCTCTGTATATGGGGCAGCTGAAAAACCACTAAGGCTATTGCTATTTTAGAGAAGATATTCAAGGAGGACCTCTCTGATGAAGTAGTAGTTGTGCAAAGACTAGAGACAGTTAAAGGAGTAAGCCATTGGGAAAACATTTCAGAGAGAGGAGCCCTATCAGCGAAGGCCCGGAGGCAAGCATGTTCAGAGAGACAGGCATGAGTCTTGATCAAATAAGGTCAGAGAGATAAAGAGGGACAAGATCAGGGAAAGGGCTTTGATCTTACACTGAAGTGATGGAAAGTCATTATAGTGCTTTCAGTAAGGGTGTAGCACGATCAGATTAATGTTTTCAAAGGATCACTCTAGCTACTGTGCAGAGTAGCTGTTGGGGACAGGAGGACAGGAGTTCAGGGAATTATTGCCATAATCCACAAGGAAGATGTGGTGACAATAAGACCTTGGAAATGACTTTATAAAAGTATATTTTAAGCAGTACCTGTGAAAAATAAGAACATCCTGATCTCAGGAAGGGATCGACTGGAATTAGGTATAGAGTCAGCCATAAACTGACCCTTGATACATTTGAAAATAACTGACAACTGTGGCATGATCTTCTGAGAGTAAGGGCAGTCATATGGCCACATGTTCCTTAAGGAAACTGTAAATTATCATATATTTAGGGATATGTATTACTTTACTGGAATAAGCACAAATTCATCATAAGAGTTCCATAGGTATAGCAGAGAGGAGGGTAAATGGAAGGAAGACCCCTAAGACCAATTTTGTGTTTTTTCAGTACTTGTCTTAAGAATCCCTCTCTTTCTTTGCCTATTGTGGACATGTTCTCTTGAGTATTGTGGCCTACCCTTTCACACTTAATCCTTAATGTTTGTATTGTAGCTCCCTAAAAAGTACTGGGGTTCAGAAGACTCAAGTTTACTATTAAAGCACTCTAGGACATGTTCTATGAAACCAGGCAGATATATAGAAAGATATGCTGGGAGACTAAGAGATTTAAGTCTTTGGCCAACCACTGCAAAGAAAAGCCAGAATTCTGTAGGAAATGTTATTGACTTAGGCCCGCCACAGGTCTGAGCATTTCAGAAGTGTAATAGCTCCTACACAAGAATACCAACAAATGTAATGACTATTTTAAGTCACATGATTTCATATGGAACAAGTTTTGACACCTGGCATGCCACTGAGATTGTCAGCATCTCATTAGATGAAGTAAGCTATAGAAACAGATGCACTGGCAACCTGGATTCATGTCTTGAGTCCAGAACCATCCTCTTGGATGATCATGTACAAACACAAATAACTTGATCTTCAAGTCCCTCATCTAAAAAATATCTTAAAAAAATATTTTTTATTTGCCCTAGCTTTCTGTCTTTTGGTTGAATATGATATTATGGTAGGCTTAAATCTCAAATACTAATTTTTTTAAAAAGATTTTATTTATTTATTTGACAGAGAGAGATCACAAGTAGGCAGAGAGAGAGGAGGAAGCAGGCTCCCCGCCAAGCAGAGAGCCCGATGCGGGACTCAATCCCAGGACCCTGAGATCATGACCCGAGCCGAAAGCAGAGGATTAACCCACTGAGCCATCCAGGCGCCCCTCAAATACCAATTTTTTTTTCTGTGTATTTCCACCTTCTTCTTTTACTCTGGTGGCCATTTTCTCTAACTTAGCTTACAGTGGAGTTGAAGCAAAGAGCTATAAGAGATTTCCAGATGGGTGTTCCCCTCCAAGAAATCAGGTAAGACTGAATGCTATGGTCTGAATATATGATCCCAAAATTCATACATTGAAATCCTAATTCCCAAGGTGATAATATTAGAAAGTGGGTTTTTGAGAGGTATAGAGCATGGGTATAGAGGGTACAAAGTGCTCATGAGGGTAGAGAGAGCTCATGAACAAGACTGATGCCCATAGACAAGAGTCCTTTTCTTCTTTCACCTCATGAGGACAGGAGAAGTCGGTAGTCTGACTGTCAGTTTTCTCACCTGACCATGCTGCTCCCTGAACTCAGATTTCCAGCGTCCAGAACCATGAGAAATAATTTTCTGTTGTTTTTAAGCTACCCAGTGTGCAGTATTTTGTTATAACAGTCTGGTTGGGCCAAGAAACGAAGTTTGGGTGAAGGTAAAGAGGAAAAAAAGATATAAATTGCACGGGAGAAGGTGTGGTGGGAGGAATGGAAGGAAGACAACTTGGGGTGTGGGATTTGAGGGAAAAGAAATTTTTGTGTTAAGCTCAAGGGTGGAGTGGTAGAGGGACAGAGGGAGAAGAGAATCTCAAGCCGACTCCCCATTGAGTGTGGGGCCCAAAGCCTCTCCAACTGGCTTAATCCCAGGACCCTGAGATTCAGACCACCGAGCTGCCCTGGAGCCCTGGGTTTTTTTTTTTTTTTTTTTTCTTCTAAGTTGAATTAAAGGTGAATAATGTAAAATGTTACTTAAATATATTCAGAGGGTGAAAAGAAAGAGAGAAAATACACCAAAACGGCATACAGGTTGAATTTGAGAGTTGAGTCTATGCGATAATCTTTTTCATTCTTTTTATTTCTCAGTACTTTCCACTTTTATTTTTACTCAACTTGTAATTCCTTAAAAAATACTTTTAACAAAAAATTTCTACAATAGAAAGTCACTGATATTCTGTGTGTGTGTGTCTAGTGCGATGAAGAATAGCTGAAGTATTTTCTATAACAATGCAGCTTTTACATTTAGAGGTCAGGGACCCTACCGTGAAGTGTCAGTATCTCTTTCAGACTTAGCCTTGAGCTTAATGATGTTCATGTTGAAATTTCTTGCTTCCGACGTGGAGAAACACATTCTGTGATTTTTTATATTGTTGGTCCTAGATGAGTTTTCTTTTTAAATCTGATAATAGGTTAGCCTTCATTTTGATCTGCTCATAGTTTATTTCTGGGAAGAAAGTAAGTGACTGGAGTACATATTTTTCAAGACTCCTTTCTGCAACAGCAGAGTACTTAATCCTCATGGAGATGCATTTACCTGTACAATGACTTCCTTTTTACATTGCGGTATGCCAAAAAGTCTGCGCTAGCAATTAGCATCTTCCCGTCATAGAGACTAATTACTACTGGGTAGCTTCCTATAATTCCTTGCCTTACTTTCTTGCTTTAGGCAGTCAGTCTGGGTGCCACGACCTCTACGAGGTGTGGTGCAAACTCAGGGAATGTTGTTTCTATGGCAGTGACTCTCTAGTGCACTCATACCAACAATTGTAGCCACTCCTGCCAACTTAAGCCTGATACCTTCAGAGGAGAACAGATGCCTGAGTAGTCTTCTTCAGCTATCAGAATGAGTCAGTCAAGTCATCTTTCTTGTCTCCTTGAAAACTATCCTTGAATTCCAACTCTACAAAGGCATTTTTGATTAAGTGGGAATGAGATGTGTTTAAATAGCTGATCTTTACACAACCATACAAATGCCTTTCTGACCCTTATCCTTGCCAGAGATGCAAATAAACACTAGAAAATGAAGGAAACATAAAGAGATGTGGCATTAACAAACACTTTAAAAACAGGCTCCCTCTTGCTTCCACTTTTCTAATGCTGCTGTCACTCCTTGAGAGGAAGACTCTGACCAGCCTGCCTAATATATGGAAGTGTCTAGAAAGTGCTAACTTAGATGAGCTGCTTTCAAGTCAGATTACTTGTGTGCTCTGTGTTTGAAACAATTAGGGTAAATTAGAGTCAAAATTTGGATAACTACTACCACCGGCTTTTACAATTTCTGGCTTATTTTGGGGAGGGGGCATTTAATTCATATTTATTCCTCATTATGACCAAATTCTTTAGCCAGGGGTCCATCAAAAGGTCCAGATCTGAATGTTACCACTGTAGAAATGGACAGCCACAAACATAACTTACGTCAAGTTGGCTCATGATGTGCACATGGATTATTAAAAGATTTTGTTTTCACCTAGAAAGAGGTGCAGGTTCTCTCTCTCTCTCTCTCTCACACACACACACACACACACACACACACACACACACACACACACACTCTATACCCCCCCAAAACAACCCACTTTCTCCAGTTTTAAAATAATTTTTCCTTAATTAGTGATGAAGTCATCTCCAATTCCTCTTTAGCAATTTTTGGAATTTTATTGGAATTGACTCAGATTCAAACACGTATTATCCCAGAACTGATTTCTATCCAAAAGACAAAGAATCAGGCTCCCTGGATTTGAAGGAAGATTTATACAGGGGATGGTCACTGTTCCTAAGCCTTGAATGACAGACACATCCTGGTGAATTGCCAAGAAATATAAAAATGGGTCTAGTTTAGATTAAGGGTAATTTGTAATAGTTGGGGAATAGTTTTTAAAAATGATTATGCTATTAAAAAATGTTTGTGCTATTTTAGATGACATGTTATATGTGAGTTAAGTAGGATGGGACATTTATGGTTTTTTCTTGCCTCTCTGGTTATCCATTCAGCATTTTATAAATTGATTGTCCCAGAGGTGCCTGCGTGGGATTAAAGCCTCTGCCTTCGTCTCAGGTCATGATCCCAGGGTCCTGGGATTGAGCCCCACATAGGACTCTCTGCTCAGCAGGGAGCCTGCTTTCTCCTCTCTCTCTGCCTGCCTCTCTGCCTACTTCTGATCTCTGCCTGTCAAATAAATTAATTAAATCTTTAAAATAAATAAATAAATAAATAAATAAATAAATAAATTGATTGTCCCAGAAAAGGAAAATCTGAAGCCAATGATAATTGGCAGAATGACTGAGAACTGGTTAAGCAAGCAATTTGGTTTATTATTATTAGTTTTGCTGAAAATAATAAACAAAATAATAGTACCTTTAAATTTCTACAGAACATATATTCCCAATATAAGGTTCTAGACCCACTGGGAGCTCATGAAGTTAGTAATAGTGAATTGTTTACAGTCTTTTAAAATAATATAATATAGATTATTTTATTTACATTTTTATATTTTATATTTGCATTTTATATATTTATTTATATTAAAATAATCTAATATAGATAATACTGCAGTTATTATTTTTACTATATGCTAAGGTATGTATTTACTTGATTGACAAAAGTAAGGACATACGTTACTTATTAATAAATATATACAGTTTGATTTGGTAAAGAAGCTTTTCAAACAATGAAGGTGAGTGATAGTAAAACGCATCTTTGGAGAAGAAGTCATTAGAATTTTTTATAGTTAAGTAATTCATTTGATTCTCATGCCACACTGAAGCTGGCAGATGGATACAGTTAGCTCCATTTATTAAACCAGGGAACTGACATTTGTTACTCCTGTATGTATTATCTGTCCTTTCAGGTTTCACATACTATAGATCTCTCTTCTATGGTTTCTTCATTACAGAAGTTCTTTACTGAAGTCAAAACTTTTTAATGAATAACACAGTGCCAAGTCACTATAAGACTATTATATACAATGCCTGTTTTTGCTTATCATGAAGCATATAGTCTAGATGGTAATAAAAGGTAACCCACACGAGAAGTCCCAAAGAGAAGGGGGGTGGATTACGACTTGCCTGTTTCTCTGTCTCTTTATAGTTTCAATGATATGAGATTGATAACTTAAGAGATCCTGCTCAAATAAAAAAATGAAAAATGCAAAGAATATATTATAACAAAAAGGAAAGTATAAGGCAATACATGATTATGAGGCAAAAGAATGATTCAGACAATATGAGTTGGCAGGGGTGCCTGGGTGGTTCAGTCAGTTAAGGCGTCCTGCCTTTGGCTCAGGTCATGATGGCAAGGTCCCGGGATCAAGCCCCATGTCTGGCTCCCTGCTCAGGGGGGAGGAACCTGTTTCTCCCTCTCCCCCCCGACTCATGCTCTCTCTCTCACTCTTAAATGAATAAATAAAATCTTTAAAAAAATATATGAGCTGACAGAAAGGAGGGGTCACTATAAGGGTAGTGAGTGTTAAGAAAGAATCTTATGCACATAAGTTTGGCCTGGAACAATTGGTCTTCAGTGAGGAAAAAAGAATAGAGAAGAAAACATTTGGGGCAGGATATCAACTCTATCATGTGCACATCCTTCCCATGTAAGATGTTACATTTTAATATGTTCTATTGTCATATTTTTGGCATTTAAAAATCTTTTTAAAAAAAAGGATGCAAAGGAAAAAATAAACTGGAAAGAAATAAGTAAATGCATGGGGAAGGACACATTGTAAACAGATAAAGAAGGGTCTTTTTATTATCATATTATTATTATCATAACCTTTACCCTTATGCTACTATAGGAGAGTGAAGGAAGAACTGGACCATATGCATCATACATGTTAAATTGAAATTGGGTTTACATCAGTAGACATCATGCTCCTACCCACACTAGAAACAGCAGACAGAGTGAGCACATGCCAGAGAGAGCCATTAAACATGGGATAGTGAAGAACATGGCAGAGGAGATAGAAATCTAGTGAAGTGGACCATAAAAATAATAGTGGCCCTGAAGCAAAATTTGGAAGAAAAAGTCCACTACGCAAAGGTCAGAAGCCAAATTGGGATGGGATCTGCCAGTCACCAGGTAACAGACAAATAAGGAATCTAAATCCAGTTTGCTCAGTCTATCAGCCTGCCCAGGTGTGAGAACATTCATCAAGCTCTTGATAGACTACAGCACCCATCCATGAGAAATCTCATTTCTGGACATTCGGCAGTCCTTGACCTTGAAAGCAGTTCCGGACTGATAGTCAGTCTAACTTGATAAATGATGATTTCTCAAAGAGAAATGCAATTCTCCCACTCCACTATGACTGCAAACACACACACACACACACACAGCATATAAAAATGTATAGCTACATACATGGAAGGACCCACGAATGTGTGACATACTCATTCTACCAGCAAGTCAGCGATAACAGTTGTGCAAGTGATGCATTCAGCATAATTGCAGATACCGACACCAATGCCCACCCTGCTCTAAAATCTCCTGAAGAAATCTTGGCTGTCTGAACCACAAGGTCTACAAGGGAGTTCTTGCCAAAGTGTAAGAATAGAAACATTTATCACAAAAAATACCTGGGGTTATGGTTGTGTTGCATGCAGAACCACAATGTCTTCACCAGAGCATCTGGCCAAGGTGTACTGAAAAGTACCAGAATTTTATTTAAATGTATATTTTTAAAAATCTAAACAAGTACGCTAATGATATTTTCTGTATCCTCTTTTCATATTACTCTTATTGATTTATTGTGTTCTTGTCCTCCCACTAAACTGTGAAGCTCTGTGAGGACAGTGGTCCTGTGTCACCCATCTCTGTTTCTTGGGCATCTATCACGATTCTCATTCTCTCCTTCTCTGAATGATATATGATCAATGACTACTTGTGTCTTGATTTATCCAGTCTTCCTTCATTTCTGAAATAACAGGAGTAAAATGAATACATATGACATTCAAGTTGGTAAGAGTTAATTATTTGTACGACCAATAGTAAGCTGAGGTGTATTTTATGGATGGGCAACTAGAATACCTGCTTATTAACAATATATCAAATTTGAGAATACATTTGAGGCCGGTACATAGATTCCCTTTTTGTACTGTAAACATTCTTTGTTCCTCTATATCAATATTCTTTATGCATTATGATATTATGCATATAGTGATAAATATCTCTAGATTTCTTTGTGTTACAGAGAAAGTTCTCTTACCCAACTGCACTTACCCAATTCATCAATGAACTACCACTCTGTTCCTCTATTCTGACAGGGACCCACTGATTAGTAGACCTCTTTAGCATATCATGCTCTTCCTCTCCCATTAGCTAAATTATACGTTTACCAGTCTTTTTTCCAAACATATTTATGCCACCTTTATATGCTATTGTAATTACATTAGTTAACTGATTACTATTTAAAACAAGCAAATAATGGGAACGAAAAGAAAAAGTTGGTGTTTTAACGAAAACTCTGTTAAATGCTTTGGACATATTTGTTAAAGGTAAGCTGGAAAAAGTGCCGTCTAATTAGGTGAGGGTGAGACACCTAAAAATCTCAGGGAAAATTATAAAAATCTGGAAGAAATTTCATCCTCAGATTTTTCAAAGTTTTCATAAAATTTTGGACAAACGTAATGGGCCTATTCAAAGGTAAGCCCCCTGGGCTTGCACTAAATTATAGTAGAGGACTCTACATTCCTAAGCTTTAGGTTAAAGTGTTGAAGGCATGTATATATTTTTAGAAAAATAATGATCCTCCTTAATAGACTTAAAATTTGACCATTCTACGATGGCTAGATATAGGGCTTCTACTCTTTATTGGTCCTTAAATTGGCTCAATTTCAAATAGTACTCATTTCTTGTTCATATACTTCAAGAGGTTCTCTCAAAACTTCAACTTTAATGTATTCATTCATTTATACACTTGCTCATTTTCTCATGAGTACATGTTTAAAACAATACTTAGTGATACTGTGACTACATTCAGTGGCAGGGTCTTTTCCCTCAGTAGATTTGCCATTGAATGGTCAAAGTATGCTACCTACACATAAAACGATAGACAGTTACTTATAAGCTGTAGAAAGCAAAACAAGGGTTTACTTCCAGAAGTATAGATGAAAGACTTATTCCTTTATTCAGCAGATATTTTTAGACATACTTCTTAGGTATCAGGAACTATGCTTAGTTCCAAGGACAGAGTGGTGAAGAAGAAGGACAAGTGCTTGCCTTATGGTTGTATCAGAGAAGATGCTCCTTGAATGTAAGGTAGAAGTCTCAGAAGCAGACACAGGGCTTGAAGGAAATATACTATGAGGGGGGTGGTTAGCTTGAGCAGGAAAAAAATCTCAAGATTTGTTGAGGGATTAATGAATAATTTGGCTAGAGGATGAGGTATCTGTGGAAGGGTAGAGAGAGGTAAGGACGAAATGTATGCAATTTCCTCTTTGCATGTAAGGAAAATGCAGGCAATGGTCAGGCCCCCCATGATCATCAAGGTCTTTTTACAGGTCCTAATGTTTTTCTCTTCTGAATTCAAATCTGCTTTGTGGTCTTTGGAACATAGCTAATGGCCAAAAACCTTCCTTCCGAGTTTGATTTGTTCTTAGGGTTTCAACTTGGTCTGGAATTAACACAGGGAGTGAGGATGAAGAAATGGAATTTCTAACCCAAATCACTTAGCACAGGTTGCCAGGTCCTGCTATGGCACCCCATTAATTGCTGAAAGTACAATATAATGGGAAGGAGCAAGAGAAACAACCAGAAGCCTTTCTAACTCCATTTGGTTCCCGTAATTCCTTGTTCTTAAGAGTGTGTTTTGCCCCCCTGAGTCTTACATACAAAAGTGTCATCTAGATTTGGAATTTATAGCTTCTTCTCCTTTTATGTTATTTGCTTTTATAGTTTAAGCTTTACAAATTCTAAGACTATGTCTATATAATGCCCAGAAAGATTTATTGGGCAACAAATTTGCTTGGCCATTTGCATCCTAATGGCAAAAGCAATTTCTTCAGCCAGAATAGTTTATTTTCTTTTCAGTTGCAAATGGGGATATTTTAAGGAAAAAGAAGTTATTTTGGTTCAAAGGGGGATATTATAGCTCCTTATTTCTGACAACTGTCAACCTCCCACCTCAGCAAAAGTCCTTTATTGGTCAGGAATTAATTTCTCTACTCAAATGACCCCAGGCTGTATTATCTAGTCCTTATCTAAAATAAAATAAACTTTGGAGTTTTTCTCCAGGTTTATAAAAATAGTTTTAAAATTATACCATCTAAAGGAGAGAAAGTGCTATTTTCTGGAAGAGGGTTGTTGGGAAACCTTACTTTTTTGTCATGTATTAATATAGAGTAGTATATTAGGAATCACAATGGCTACATTCTATGCTTTTTGTTTAGCTGTATGATTTTGGACACATTGCTTGCATTTGGGAAGCCTTAGTCTTTTTGACACAATGGGAGGTGGGGGGACGGGTTTGGGGAAAGACAGAGGGTGGGTGGTGTGGTGTTTGAGGCAGTGTCATGGATCAACCTCCACTGAGCACTTAATATGTCAGGAACTTTTTATATCTTATTTCAATAGAGACTCACAATATCCTTAAAAAAAGAACTAGAGCTCAAAGAAGTTGGGTTATTTACCCAGGTATTGGAGAAGGTCATTAAGAGGACGTGACCGTTGGCTGACCTAAGAGCTGGACCCAAGCAACTGAAGCCTCCTCACCCCCCTCCCCTGTCCTTGGGATATACATTCTGCCACTGCTCACACTGTGAAAGCTATTTTCAAGGATGCAGGCTTGAGAGAGAGAGCAAGGCATTGTTGAGACCATCTGGATTGAGTATGTAACTGAACCTTAGTTCAGGCCTTTATATAAACTTTTCAGATTCTGGCAGGTGGGCACAGAGGTCTTCTGTCTTATGGCTGCTCAAGACTGGCCTCATATGTAAATTCCCTTGTTTGTTAAACCTGCACCCCCAGCTTGGAGTGTCCTGCCCTTTCTTTTGTCTCACCTTGCCCTCCATGCACGGGGGCCATTTTGTGAACCCACACCAGGGTCACAAGCCACTGAGTGGAGAACCCCATATATGTTTGAGGTGACAGCTAGATTTTTGTTTTACACCACACCACACTACCTTATCTAAGCTGCCTTCAAATACTAAAGTTCCTTTTCTTGAAGCTCTCTACTCTTTGGTTTTTTTGACACATCATATTTCATCTTTTCCTTCTTTAGTTGTATACTTTCCGGGTGAAATAAGTCAAAGGCAATAAGACGAACTCCCACCCTCTGAAATTTTCTTCATTGCTGTACTAAATGAGCTCATGCACGTGAAGTAGCTTCATGACCATAAGGTATTATTGTTAGATGAGCACAATTACCACTCTGGGTTTTCTGGTCTGGAGGTGGATTTGTTTCATTTCAGATGCCCAGAAAAACCTGCATTTTTGTTCTTCATTTTCTGAATCCACGTAAATTATGTAGCCATTTCCACGATCTGTGAAAACCACTCTGGCAGGCACTGGAACAGTCAAAAGAAACCCGCAGGCTAGATTGCAAAGTCTATTATGGAAGATATTGTGCATATCACCTTCTCTTGCCTAAAGTCAAGTAGTGGGAGTATAATACAGGCAGGCATGATGGCAGTTGTATGCCTCTGCAGGATGATAGTCCTCTCGTCTAAAGAGGGGGACAAACAGCTCTAATGTAGGAAAGGTAAAATTAGGCAATCCATCTGTTAAAAAACCCAAAAAACAAAAAATCTTTCCTTTTTCAGTTCATTGTCTCAGTATAGCATCCTAAGGAGTCTTCGGACAGAATGCACTTCTACCCGCATATACCTAATTATACTTGCAATGAAAGGTATTTCTTGTCTGTTTGTTTTTGTTTTTTAAGGATTTGCTAACACCTCATAGAAACCTTTAAAAAGTATTCTATTTAGAGATAGTTTTGCTGACTCAGTATGGCATGCATTTGGTATTCCTTTCTTCTAGAGATTTTATTTTGGGACATTGGTATAAAAGCTGTTTTTGAAATCTTTCTTATGATTATTCGTAAAGTTTTGGAGGAATACTCCATCACAATAGTAGCTTAGCTGCAGATATTCTAACCTAGATATTCTTCCCCTCGTAGGGGGAGGTAGTTGGGGTCCCTTGAAACAAAATACAAAAAGCCAGCTCCGTTATCTATGGGACTCTTTTGAGAGGGAGAGGACCCTTTCTTTTCTTGTAAGAGAATTTGGGGTCTGAAAGGAAGAGAATTGACGGAGACATCCAGTGCTACTACCTTTCTTTATTGTTGTTGTTGTTGTTTGTTTGTTTTCCTTACTCAGAAGGAGGGAAACAAATGAAAGCCAGGGTGGGCTGGTGGTGGGGGAACCAACTTTTAGGAATTCCTGGACCCATTTAGAAGAAAAATTTTTTTCATGGAATGCAAATGACTTAACGGTAATACCAGGAAGCTTCTCAGAGCAAATTACAATCCCATCACTGAGAATTAATGATGAAAGTTGACAGGCTTTATAAACTTGGAGATTTTGTTGTAGTGGAAGGCCCCTGCAGGGAATACAATGCCCTTAGGTAAAAAGTTAGGAAAGGCTTCTATGCCTATGACTAATTTTTGTTATGCTGGGTGTGCTTTCTAACCAAAATTAGCTTTTTGGAATCATAGTGGTGATGCAGAGTCACATTACTTCCACCTATTTATACAAATATGTGCATATGTGTAGGTGTGTCTCCCGCCATGATACTAGGAAAGGCATCATCCACACTGTTGTGGAAGCTGAGCTAAACAGAATCTGGGCCAATTGTTGCATGCAGAAAATTCCAACAAAACACACACATACACAAGTCTTCAGGTTCAGTGTTCAGGTCTTAATACTTTGTGGTTCTTAGCTAATGTTTCTTAATAGTTAGAAAGCGCAAGTCACCTAGAGAAATAAGTTTAACCGATAACTAGATCCCAACATCCAAATATATTAGGTTTGTATGTGACTGAAGTAATCTGGATTTTAGCATGCACACTAAGTGATTCTGTTGCATATAAGTCCTTAAAATATATTTTGCTAAGCCTTACTAAGATATACATTGACATTGAAGAAATCTTGGGTGATTCTTGAAAAGTGATACTGTTGACATTTTTAAATTAAGTTGGTCATGAGTCATACTCACAACCACACTTGAAGACTTATACAAGGTCTCACAGCTTGTTAGAGGCAAGATAGGACTGGAATCCACTTAATTCTAGCTCTGAAGTGCGTACTCTGGTTGCACTGGTCCTCCTCCTGAGAGTAGGGTCGTCTCCATAAGACAAAAAAGCTGCTGATGAAGGTGAAGATTGGGCAGTCTGGAAGAGAGTATTTCCTTTGGTAATAGAAAAAGAGGATGTGAATTGTTAAAGGTAAGATGAGAGTTTCAAAGGACCTTGAATTAGAAAATGAGGAATCTAAATTCAATCTGTTAGGCCAGTATTTCGAGCTCTAGTTACAGATTAGAATCTCCTGGGATATATTTTAAAAAATACTGATGCCAGGGCCCCACCCCAGAGATTTTGATTTAATTGGTCTGGGGTGGGGTCATGCATCAGTAGGTTTTAATAGCTCCAGGGGATTCTAATCTGTACCCAGAACATTACAGAGAGCCACACTTTAACTCAGAAACAGGTGAGAGTCTTAAAGAAAGTGTTGAAGAGGATTTATTTGGTGGTAATGGATAGACTAGATTAGACTGTGAAGAATGGAGGAAGGAAATCAGCTGGGTGATCCCTACTGTAGGAAACTGGGTGCAGGAACCTGGGTGTGTGGAGATAAAGACCTAGACTAAGAAGATGCAGTAGAAACAGCAGTGAAGGGACCTCCCTTGGCTCTGCTGCCACTGCTGCCACTGACCTTTTTTGTGCCATAGGAAGTCATTTAACTTTCGTCTGCATTTCTTACTAACACTAAAGAGTGAACATCGTCCCTGAAGATACTATAGCACTGTTATGAGATTCAAATTAGATAATTGAAAATTAGAAATTTTAGGAAGTATAATGCACAATACATGTTCAATATATTATGAAAATCATGGCAGTGGAACTGGAAAAAGATAGAGCCATGTTAGACATATTCACATTGGTGAGATTGATGACCAGCTGAAGTTCCAGAAGGGATGAAAGATATTCTAAAGGTACAAGCCTGTGGAATTAGAATCTAACAGAAATGGGGAAGCTGGGAATAGGGAGTGATTCCTGAAGGAAAATGACAGTAGGTATGGATCAGAGGTTCTCAGCTGGGGGCAATTTCATTCACTAGAAGGCATTCAGGATTGCCTGGAGTCTTTCTGGCTGTCATGATTTGTGTATGTGTTGGGGGGTGGGGTGGGTACTGTCATTGAGTAGGTAGAAGCCAGGGATGCTGCTAAAACCATATAGTGCACAAGACAGCCTCCCACAGCAAGGAATTATCTGGTACAATATGCCCATAGTGCCAAAGTTGAGAAACCTGATACAGACACTACAGATTGAGTTGGGAAGGGCCAAAGACATCATGACCATATAATTCAATTTCTCAGTTTCATCAAAGAGTAAAACAAAGTTCAGAGAGTAAATGACTGGGTTAAGGTCTTCAGTGAATGGGGGGCCACAAGGACGGAACTGAAATCCAGTTCTCCTGTCAGCCAGTGCTCTTTAGCAAGAACCTATCTGACCTCTCACTCAATTGATACCTGGCCCAGGAGCATTCACTTGATCTTAGCCAAAAGGCTGAGAAGCAATGGCCCAGGGCCATTCAGGTGGAGCTACTTGGTACTCACCCATCTGGGAAAGTCTGATTTGAGGGCTACACAGGTTATTGGTGGAGATCTCCATCTTGGAGTAACCAGTACAGGTGTGTTTAATTTTCAAATAACTTAAATATGGAAATAAATAAGCAAATATAATAGAAAATATAAACAAACGATTGCAGAGGACCCAGGGGGCTCTTAGAAGGGAGGGTCAGAAACACTCCCTTGAGAACTGTTTGACTCAGTGACTTTAAACTCAAATAAAAAAGAATGGGCAACATTGTGAGATACAGCATTACATTGGGTAGGATGAAGCTTCAAACAGTCATTAGACTTCTGAGGTGGAGGTCAAGGTGATATTTGGAAGGGCAGCTCCGTTGAATTGTTGGGGAAAGAAAGGGAATTTCCAAGAGAGAGAAGGAGCAATGGGATAATGAAGAAATGTGGGTGGTAATTGCCAAGAGTTTCCCCGTGCCAAAGAGATAATCAGGACCTATGGGATATACCAAGGTCAAACCAAGGACTCAGGAGGGCAGGAGCTTCACCTGTGTTTGCTGAGAGCAAAGGGGAACTGGCAGCATTGGATGGACCTCGCGCACACACACAAGCAAGCGCAGAGCTGCGGCGATACCGAGATGTGCGCACTAGATGGCAGTAGCGGGGCCCTTTCGGCTGGGTTCGCGGTCCTATAAGACGCTGCTTGTTTAAGTACAGTCGCATTTAGTTGGAGCTGCAGGGGAGTGAGGGAGAGGAGGGTAGAAGGGAGGCAGCGGGAGAGCTTGAGGGAGAAGGGGGCTCGCTGTGTTTCCACCGGGCACAGGCTTCGAGCGTCCCTCCCGGCCCCTGGCTCGCGCTCTCGCGGAAGAGAGCGAAGCTGTTTGGGTCCGGCCGTCGTGCGGCAGGAGCCTGGTCTGTCCGGCTTGCCGGAGCCCGGAGAGCCCAGGGGGAAATCGAGGGAAGCGAGCCGCGCGTTTTACTAGAGAGAGCGCGAGCGGAAGAGGCGAGAGCAGGACGCGCGACGGAGTACGGAGCGCGGCGGAGACATGAGGACCTACTGGCTGCACAGCGTCTGGGTGCTGGGCTTCTTCCTGTCCCTCTTCTCGCTGCAAGGTAAGGGGAGGCTTCCTTGGCTCCTCGCGCCCCGTCCTTCCCGCCGCCGGGCTCGGGCTGGTCGCTGGAGTGAGGAGCGCTCGGAATATGCACGGAACGCGGTTTATTGACAAGTCCTGCGGTGCGCTCCCTGCCTTCCCGGCTCTGCGCCCAGGCTGGGTCCTGAGGCGTGCAGGAGTGTGCAGACAGACTTGCTGCATTATCGCTGTTGGTGGGGAGATCTGGAACCGGTGTGTGTGTGTGTGTGTGTGTGCGCGCGCGGGGGGGGCGGGGGGGAGTGGAGTGGTGTGTGTGTGTGTGTGTGTGCGCGCGCGCGTGTGCGCGCGTGTGTTGGCGGGGGTGGGGGCTGGTGCGAGGGGTGGTGGTGGCGGAGCTGGGGTTGCTCCTCTGTAAACTCCAAGTGCCGCCGTGGTGTTCGCTGTCCCCGTGTCCCCGGTGCTGATACCACTGCATTCCTTCTCTTTGAGGAGGGAATTGGCATTAAGTTTAGAAGGAGGCTGGGTATCCACTCTGCACCTGGTACTTGTATCTCTGTGTAAAATACCCCTAACAGATTCTGCCCGAGGTGGGGGAGGGAAGCGGGCGGAGGGGAAGATACGGGATAGCGAGGCGCGGGGAGGGGGGTCAGAAAATGAGAGAGAGAATATGAATTTACGGGTTAATAGCTGTGCTGACTCGGAATGGTCAATATGTTTCCTGCTTGGAGGACTGAATTGCTGGTGCTGGGTGTTTGAAGAGGGTTTAGATTCCTACGTTTTGGGAGGTTGTGAAATGAATTCGTGAAGGTTAAAAATGAAAACACAGTGTGTATTTCACTTAACAAGCTGGCATTCAGAGCTCACATATGTTGAACGTACCTAATTCAAGAAGTAATTCTAACACGAAAACATGTTCTTTTAACCCACCTGTCTCCTACTCTTCCATGAGAGGAGCCCCTCACAGTTAGCCATAGTCTGTGCTGTATTGCTTTCCCACTGATGGTTCTACTACATCTTCATGTTTGGGGCATTCTGCCATCATTAAGACCAGCACCCGCTCACATTTCTCATGCTACTGCACATGTGAATCAATTCATTGATACATACACACGCAGACCTTCACAGGAACACACTGGCTTGAAATGACCAGACTGACAATCCTACTCCTGATTTTCTTCTGACAGCTGGTTGCTAATGTTACATCCGTGGGTTTCATTTTTCATTGCTGGGGGATATTTTGTGTAGCTATAGAACCCTCTTGCCAAATGAAAAGAGAGTATACTCCCTGCCTGTTTACTAGTTGAAGCATTGCAAGTGAATAAACACTGTGTTGAAGTTAAATTTTGAAATAAGCTTAGGGGAGCAGCTGGAACTCACCCATAACACAATTACAAGTTACAGGTCCTAAAAACTTCTTCGTTTTAGAACTCACTGACCCATTCCTCCACCATCTGAATTGTGAGGTCTTGTAGTACATAATTCCTCTCCTAAACATGCCTATGTGAAAAATAGAATCCCAAACCAGCTTTGGCTTTTAACATTTTATCCCTCCATATTTTTTTTTCCTCCAAAGCTCTCCGGACTTTCTCTGTGATTTCAGATATTACTGCAATTCAGCTTTTTCATACAGAGACATTAGCATCGTGACTATACTGTACCAGCAGCAGAGGTTAATCCCTTCCTATTCCATTTAACTCTAGGAACTTAGCTCTTCAGATAAAATACTGGGAATGAAGTCACTAATACAGGCTTCTCTTAGTTTTCTTCTCTAGTTTTATTCTGTTGGAATAAAACTAGAATATTCAGAACACAATCATGGGGGGTCACATGAGTGAAGGGCGGATCACGGTGCTGGGCTGATATCAGATGGCACTTCTGAAGGTTGGGGAAGGTCTAATGAGGCACCACAGCAGAGCATGAGGTTTCAGAAGATCTTTCACCTAAAAATAAAGCTCTATAGTCTTCTTAGAAATACCAAAGTTGACTAGAGTGGCAACTCTTTGAAATAGAGTATCTGGTATCATTTGAGCAGAGTGAGTAGTTTTTCTTCTTAGAGAATATCGTTCTTTCCAAAGAGGAGTTTTAAGAATTTACTCTATAGAGTGTAAAGAATAATGGGAAATAGTCCCAATTCTTTTTTTTTTTTTTTTTTTAAAGATTTTATTTATTTATTTGACAGAGAGAGATCACAAGTAGATGGAGAGGCAGGCAGAGAGAGAGAGAGAGAGGGAAGCAGGATCTCCGCTGAGCAGAGAACCCGATGCGGGACTCGATCCCAGGACCCCGAGATCATGACCTGAGCCGAAGGCAGCGGCTTAACCCACTGAGCCACCCAGGCGCCCCAAATAGTCCCAATTCTTAAGCCTTGGGGGCCCCTGATGTTTGGCACAGACTGGGAAGCAGTAGCTTTGACTAATGGGGTAGAAGGAGAAGGCAGTGTGGTCTGAGGAGGCTAGGAAATGAGGGCATCATTCACAAACAGTTGCCCATATGCTACGACTCTTCTGCCTTCATCGTGGTGAGTTGGACTGGATGCCTCACAACGCGTTCCCTCTCTCACACAGGTTCTTCAGTGTCAGAGCTCATAGCCCTTTTGATTCATCTCCTTCTCTTGACTACTGTCCCCCTCCTGCAGCATAGTTACTTCTGTTGTTTCTCATGGATATGTTGATGGTTCCACAGATGATGCTATTCTTGGTGTTTGTTTTTAATTAGACTCATTTTGTTCAGAAATTTCTTTTTTTCTTTTTTTTTTTTTTTTAGATTTTATTTATTTACTTGACAGACAGAGACCACAAGCAGGCAGAGAGGCAGGCAGAGAGAGAGAGGAGGAAGCAGGCTCCCCGAGAAGCAGAGAGCCCGATGCGGGGCTCGATCCCAGGACCCTGGGATCATGACCTGAGCCGAAGGCAGAGGCTTTAACCCACTGAGCCACCCAGGCACCCCATTGTTCAGAAATTTCTAATACGAGTGTCTGGGGCTGGGTGGATGGATATTTATTGAATAACTGGGGCTGGACTTGTGAGACAGAGGTTGTGCAGTCTAAGCCCTGACTTTGTGGCCATGGGCAGGTCAGACATATGTTGGTGTGTTCTCAGTAATAATTAGGTTCTATTTCTCGGTGATGTAAGGATTGTTACCATTTTGAAACAAATGCTAGAAGAAGTTAGTCAAGATATATTTACATATGGGGACACCTGGGTGGCTCTGTTGGTTAGGTGGCTGCCTTCGGCTCAGGTCGTGATCCCAGGGTCCTGAGATCGAGCCCCGCATCCGGCTCTTTGCTTGGCGGGAGGCAGCTTCTCTCTCTCCCTCTGCCTGCCCGTCTACCTGCTTGTGCTCTCTCTGTTGAATAATAAAATCTTAAAAAAAAAAAAAAGATATATTTACATATGAATAAAGACCTATGATTTTTCTTATACTTTTTATCCAAATATCCTAGAGTACTTTGCTGTAGTTGATTATATTCCTTCATGTCCTATCTTTTGGATATTGGTCTGTACAATATATAACTTTGGAGCAGTGAGAAAATGATGAAGTTTACATAGTTAGTTAGCTGGGTTTTATCCTTGATACACCGGTAAATGTATTTTATGTTAATGATAACTCTTTAGATAAAGTCTATAGGTTCTCAGAAAAAGTTCTCTAGTTCAGGACTACAGCATAACCACTTGTCCTTGTAATCCTGAGCAAGCAGAGAGAGAAGAGTTCAATTGGATTTTTAAAATTTTTTTTTAAGGGAAGCAAGCAAGCAAGGACACAAACTCCTTAGAACTCTGCATTTTGTGCTTCGTTTAATTTGAGTCCCCTGTTCCATTGGCTCAGATCTGGCTGGGTCTCCTTGTCATGTGGCACCTGTCCCTTCTTTCTCAAGCTCCAGAGCCAGGGATCAGCCACTGCTTTTCACTGAGGTTGGCTCTGTTCTCTCCCTTTGGCATCTGGAATGGCAATAGCTGTATGCCCTTTGGGGACTGCAGAAGAGATGAACTCCACTTGGCCCACCTCACCCCCATTTCTAGCTCATCTGGGCATGAAGGTCGCCTTGGCTTCTGCCTGCAGCCAAATTTGGGCTGCTGAGTGGCCAGGAGAAGAGACTAGTTACACTGCACCAGAGGCAGTGTAGCCAAGCCCCGAGGGGAGCCCTGCAGCAGCTGCTCAGTGAGGGAGCAGCAGAAATGCCTAGGAGGGGAGAGTTCTATTCCATTGTTATGAGGCTCCCTTTAAAGATTTTATTTATTTATTTGACAGACAGAGATCACAAGTAGGCAGAGAGGCAGGCGGAGAGAGAGAGAGAGAGAGGAGGAAGCAGCCTCCCTGCTGAGCAGAGAGCCTGATGTGGGGTTCGATCCCAGGATCCTGAGATCATGACCTGAGCTGAAGGCAGAGGCTTTAACCCACTGAGTCACCCAGGCACCCTGAGGCTCCCTTTAAAGAACATCTTTTGGGAGCGAGGCTTAAATTGCTCCCAGTGACACTCCCCATCTTCTCAAAGAGTTCTAATGCAAATATGTGGGCCAGACTTCTCCAGTGGTATGTCACAGCTCCCTTTGACAAGGACTAAAAACAAGACACTTAAAGAAGACTTTTTTTTTTTTTTTTTTTTTTTTTTTTTGGAGTCCAAGTAACATGTTGTTTTAATATTAGGTAGTAAGTATTTAGGAAGTGAAAACATAAAGCTTCTCATTTCACCCAAGTACATTTAAAAAGAGTGAAAGCACGTTCATCCGTTCGAGTTTCTGCTGAGTAGGACCGCTGATAGATAACAGCCACATCATTGCCAACATCAGTATCCCAGCATAGGCTGTTGGCCTCTGAGTTTCCTCTGAGATACAGGAGAAAACGTTCTTTCTTTCGAAGACATTTGCATTCCAAAGAAATGTCTGACCTCACATATTTAAAAAAAAAAATACAAACATTGACATTCTTTTTTTTTTTTAAGATTTTATTTATTTATTTGACAGATCACAAGTAGGCAGAGAGGCAGGCAGAGAGAGAGGCAGGGAAGCAGGGTCCCTGCTGAGCAGAGATCCCCATGCGGGGCTCGATCCCAGGACCCTGAGATCATGACCTGAGCCTAAGGCAGAGGCTTTAACCCACTGAGCCACCCAGGTGCCGCAACATTGACGTTCTGAAGAACTTAGACTCTGCCCTTTTATGGAGCGTTGCCTTGAGATTTGGTAGGCGGCTGAGCAGACCTTGTCGAAGCTTTCAGTGATGACGATTCTAATACAAAACCCCTGGCTCAGATTAACATGATGACTGATGAAAAACGTATAATTGTAGGAGCTCTTCACAGGTAGCTTCTTAATCTAGAAAAGTCTAGAAGTAAAGCAGTTGACCAGAAAGTCTTAGGATTTCTTTTCTTATTTCATTTGATAACGGTTCACGGGTCAGTCCCAGAAGACTAACTGATTTTACAAAATGGTGGTCAGATCCTGAGGCTGAACATGTCTTCGAGCACATAACACTATTTGTACCATGAAGATCTTGTTTATCCTACTCTTCTCCATAGTACATTTTCTTCATTGTGTACCTTTCTACCCTGTCTGATAAATTTGAAATGAATGTATGTGTATATATATATTTTCCTGTGTATAGAAACGTGTGTATGTATATATTTTCCTTACATCATGCTTCCCTTCATACCATGACCCCTCCCCCACCATGCTTTCCTTTCATTCTCTGTCATTCTTCACCATTTAAAAACCTCAATGCTGCCCACCGAAGCAGTGCTAGCCTGGACATTATTAGTAGAGAAGATGGTCGAGTGAAGAGAACATTGAGATGCACGTTAGGAAATCTAGATTCTGACTTTGAATCCACTAATAATTTCCTGATAAAATGTAGACCACCATCCGATCTAAGTTTCCGTTTCCTCATTTATTGAATTGGGGAAATGGTGCCCAGGGGATGTCATTTGCATGCTTTGAAAGTTATAAAGCTTTAAGCAAATGCATTATTTGTTTCTGCCAGAGAAGATAAAGAGTTAAATTAAAAGGAATGATCTGGCTGCTTGCCACCGACTGAACAGAATTTGCCAGTGTTCATAGCTATCTCTTTCTCCCTGCCTCCATCCTTTCTTTCTCTGGACTTGGGTGAGAGCCATATTGAGCTCCCAGTGCTAATTTAATGCTGAGGGGAGATACCAGTATTGATAGAGGGTTGCATAAGCTGCTTCTGCCTTCTTCTCCCTTCGCTCGAAGGGCTTAAGCCAAAACACAAAACAAAGCAAAACAAAAATTGAAGGAAAACACGTGTCCACTTCTAATTCTATGCTAACCACCCTTTGTTTGTTTCCCATTTTCAGAAGCCTACAGCAATCCCACTTAATATTTCAGCTTGCAGTACTGAGGAATTGCTGAAGGAAGGAAGAAATGTTAGGGGATCTAGATTCCAATTAACTTTGCTACTGTGGCTGTGTAACTCTGTGTGAATCACTGTTGTTTAGTAAATGAGAGTGAGAATCTCCAAGATGAATGATCTTGCTGAGGGTGTCAGCCGACCAGAACTCTGCTGCTCAAATAACCTCCATCCCTTCTCTTTCTCTATGTTCCTCCTTTCCTATTTCAGTATGAAAAAAAGGTCAGAAAAAAGGAAGTTAGATGGGGAAATATGCTGGCATTGTTGATGTATGTATTACGATTTGTCTTTCACTGAAATATCAAAGTTGTTAAGAGATTGTCTATAGACATCATTTATAGGGCTATTTTTATAGCTGTATTTCAAATGCAGAGTTAGGTACGTCTAAATCAACAATACAACTTAGTTTTTAAATGGAATGTATGCCAAATGTTTTAAGAGGAAGCAAGAAGAATTTATAGAAATGTCTTCCCTGATTCAGGAACCTGCCCCCTTTCCTCTCCTTGAGAAGGCATTTGTGTACTCCCAGGGGTGGCAGGGAGAGCTGTTTACCTCTCCTCCTTGCTGTCATCCCTCCTTCCTCCAACCCAGCAGCCCCAGAAGCTGTATCCTTGTCCCAGGAGAAGAGGTTCGTGATTTCGTCTCTGAAGGAGACGCAGCAGGGTTTTGGGAGGAAACCAGATTTGCTGTCCCTGACAAATTCTCAGAGGAGTTCTGGCTGGGTCAGGCTGGTCCAGACAGCCAGTGACCAGGTTTGCTTTCCACTGGGGAGCCTCTGTCTGAACAAGAATGGAGAGAGACAGATTTCTGCCTCTTGTAGCAGAGGTGAGATTAATTCCACTGACCTGATCCAAACCCGGGCTAGCGTGTCAGATGCAGGCTTGAAACGGCTCTTGGTAACAACCATGGTTTTGTTGCTGAAATTTTAATTTCCTATCTTTCCCATTAGATAATAATGTGGTTTGAGCGGAGGAGGAAGGAGAAGAGTGGGCATTCTGTGGGTTTAAAGTTATTTTTGTTTGTAAGCTATGCGCAGCATGAAGAATGGGTAGGCAAGTCTGCTAGTTTGAGTATATACAGAGTCCAGAGTATAAGAAGGTGAGGGGATATGCAAGAAACAACTAATATCTCTCCCTCTCTATCTTCCTTCCATAAATATTTATTAAGCCCAAGCAAACACTCTTCGAAAACCCTACCGCAAAGGAGGCATGTACTTAAAAGATAACAAATTAATTATCAGTGTAATATATAATGAAGGAGAATTTAGGGTACCAGGAGAATATGTGGGAGACTTTCCTTGCTCTGGGGAGCAAAGAAAGGCTTTCTGGAAGAAACGGACATGTAATTGGATTGGAATGAGGAGCAGGAGAGCAAGATAGAGAGAGCTTTCACAGAAAGGAGGAGTCTAGCTTGCCATGGTTTGAGTTAGGAAGGCAAAGAACGTATTCTAGGAAGGGAAGAAATGGAATGGGTGCCGGAGACCGTAGAGGAAAAGAACAGAGGGTAAACCTGTATGACTGAACTAAGCCTAACACTGTGGGGCCTTAACGAGAGCTGCAGGGGGTGGGATTGAGTCTAAGGGGTAAAACTGAGGGAAGGCAGTGAGGGCTTTAAAGGAGAAAAGTGCCACATGAGGTATGAGTTTTTTTTTATTTTTCTTTTTTAAAAAGATTTTATTTATTTGAGAGAGCAAGAGCAGGGTGAGGGGCAGAGGGAGAAGCAGGCTCTCCCCTGAGCAGGGAGCCCGATGCGGGGCTTGATCCGGGGACTCCGGGATCAAGACCTGAGGGGAAGGCAGACACTTAACAGGCTGAGCTACCCAGGTACCCCAAGGTGTGAGTTTTTAAAGGAGGACTCCAGCTGTAGTACAGGAAAAGGAAAAGCATCATGGGGAGATGCCAGTTCAGAGGCTCTATTCTATAAGCCTGGAGCAGGAGGTAGCCTGGGTGAGTGCATGCATTGAGAGACTCAGGGCAGAATCCTCAGGGCTTGGGTGAGTGAAATTCTCTGGCACACAAGTGTGTAAACAAATCATTGCAGTTTAGGCTGAGGATACAAAGCGACAGTGGAAAACGGCCATGCTTATATATTACCTGTCACCTATTACCAACAACCTTGGGAGGTCATATGCTATTATTTCCACTCTAGAGCTGAGGAAAGAAGCTGAAACCAAGAACAACTGGGCTTGATTTAGAAGTCTGCTCTTCTGTCCCCAAATCCAGGTTCTTTCTCTTACACTACATTACTGTAAGTAGTGGTATAACTGGGAGTAACTTACAGAATTAAAAATTTGTTGACTAACCATCAGTGTGACCTTGGGCAAGTTACTCTTGGACAAGATTCTTGAAATAATTTCGTAGCTCTCTTTGAGCTCAAAAAATTAGACGAGTCTATGATTTTATTCTGATTGGGGGAAAGTATAATCTTAATTAGCAAGATAGCTGAATTAAATGTAATTTTAAAGAACGCAGTTTTATTTCACTTGGATACATACAAAATAACAACAAAGAGGCAAAAAACCAAAACTAGTTTCCAATAGAGTCTTTTCAAGGAGAGGGTCTTGCTGACCTCATTTTATGGCCAGATTGATGAAAGAACCAAACTGTTTTGTAATGGGTGGTAGCACCATTTATTTATATATGTCCTTCTAGTCCTAATCCTAGCTCTTTTGGGGGGTACATATAAAACTTTATACCACTAGATATTTGAGCATAATTCAATGTGTTTGTTGGAAGTCTAGTATTCTTTAATACTTTCTTAAAGAGGAATACACAAAATAGGATAAGGTATAAAACAGAACGATTCAGAAAATCAGAGAAACCAGAGGGTGGGAATGTATCATTGACATGGCCTTATTCAAGTGGAGGGAATATTGAAGGGTAGGAGGATTTATTAGGGGCAAGGGAAAAGATGAAGGAAACTTCCCCTGGGGCAAAGAATACAGACCAAGGAACCCAGGAAGCAATGTTTGTTCTGTGTTTGGGTGATAGTGTGGACTTCAGCCTGAGTGGAGTTAAGGGTTGATGTTGGAAAGTATTGACAAAGAAGCCCGAAGACTTGGGGTGAACCTTGTATGCCAGGCTGAGCCATTTGTACTTGATACTGAAAGAAATAAAGGGCCATTGATTGGCCCAGGAAGAAAGTAACATAAGGGAAATGTTGCTTCTGGAAGACTGATCTGATGCCAAGATGCCATTTGCATACATAATACAGAGTCAAATTTAAGCCTTGCTTTTGTTCACTGCAAATTCCTAGCTCTTTAGTTTTTCTTGTGTTAACTGTACACATATATAAGGCAAGGATTTAAAATTTTAAAAATCAGTAGGGTCGGGGCACCTGGGTGGCTCAGTGGGTTAAAGCCTCTGCCCTCTGCTCAGGTCATAGTCCCAGGGACCTGGGATTGAGCCCTGCATTGGGCTCTCTGCTCAGCACGGAGCCTGCTTCTCTTCCTCTCTCTCTCTACCTGCTTCTCTGGCTACTTGTGATCTCTGTCTGTCAAATAAATAAACAAAATCTTAAAAAAAAAAAATCATTAGGGTCCTATGAGTACGAACCTCTCACATCATTTTGTGAAGACTTACGCATAGATGTGTGTCCTGTAGGATGACTTTGACATATGGGGTCTACGTAAGACATAGGCGTCTGTGTTATTGATAAGGCAATAAGGACTTGTGTGTGTAATATAGTATGTAATATATGATGAGTAGGTAGTGAGGATAGCTTTTCCTAGATTGCTGGGTTTCCGATGTAGACCATCTGTTTAGTTCTGTTCTTGTATAATATATGGTGAGAAAATATTGTTAAATAAACCTTGGCAACACTGAAGGAACTTTGAAGTACTTCCCATTGCATTCCAAAGCAAAGCTTGCTTTTTTTGTATTCTTAGAATGAGTGAAGCTACAGATTTTCCTGATACGGCCTAAAGAATCATGTGCGTTTTTAAGTTTCTCATTACCAATTAATGGACTCGTTGTAGAAAAATGAGAAAACCTAGAAAAGCCTAGGAAGAAAATGAAAAATTAATCCTTAGCTCGATACTAGAGAACCTCTATTAGCTCTCATTTGTGCATACCACTACAGACTCCCCCACCCCCACCCCTGGCATATACCGTCAAGTTACAAAATTAGGATCATGGTTTACATATACCTTGTGATTTACTCTTTTCTTTTAATAGCATATCATGAAATGTTATTCTCTATTAAATATTCACCTACAACATCTTCGTTAATGGTTGCATAGTGTCCCATATCATTATTTATTCATCAGCGCCCTATCTAATATACTTTTCGGTGAGTGCTTTTATTTTTAAAATAGGAAGATGTTACACGATGCCACCCACAATTAATTTGTTCTGACTTCATGAACATAGGAGTTTTCAGCAGCCTTAGGAAATGGACTAGCCAGTTAATCCATTGTTAATTTCATTTTTCATGTTGGTTTTCCCCCAATATTTTCTCGTCGGTTGCTCGTTCAGTGACACACGCTGGTTACTAGATTCTCCATAGGAACCTGTGTGCTCACAATGGCTACGCTGGATGTGGTGTGGTTTCTCCTACGTGAGCTTAACTGGGCCCCAAGAACACTCTGGGTGGGGGGAGAGAGCAAGCCCAGAGAACTGAGCACCTACAACCAGAGGGTCACAGGGAAGACCTCCAGTCCGGTGCCCGGCCCTGTATCGAAAGCCCGAGAAATGCTAGTTGCTGCTGTTATTTGATAGTGACCATCCAGTTATCTCCTTGAAAATAACCTTTCTTTTATCTTTTGGTTAGGCATTATTTCCTTTAAGGATGAAGAAACTGGACCTTAGAAAGCTGAGTAACTTCCAGTGAGCTAAAATAATAGTCAACAGTATGGCAAGCCATGAGCTTCTCTCTCTCCCGGCCCCGCCTGCTCTTCTCTGTGCCTTCTCGGGTGGGGACAGAGCATCCATTGTTTGATACTTCTCACTGGGATTCACTTCACTCTGACAGGGAGTTCCCCCTGGCTCCTCCTTGATGACTGGTTGTGGGGGAAAAAAAAAATCTTTGGGCAAATCTCAACTTGTCTAGAATGTGGCAGTTTAAAAGCCATCTACATTGATCTACAATCTCGAGCTTCCACCTTTTGAGTTAATTTTAGAATGTATACCTGGATGCCCTCCAGCAAGGATGAGTCATCCACATCTGCTTTGTCAATTTGTTTTCAAAGGTCACAACATTCTGGCATCCTTTGATCTGATTGTCCCTTTCAAATGTGAAACCGGTAACACCCTTGAGATGGACAGAGGCAGAAGATCCAGTCTCCTGGCTTTTTGCCTTATCACCCTGGGTCTGCTTTCTCACTCCTCTGATCAGGTGGTTTGTATCATTCCTCACCCCCCATCCCAAATCCCCTCCCTTTGCTTTACTTGAAAACTTACATTAGTTCTACAGAGAGCCTTTCATACTGTTCCTTAGTTTCTTTTTTTCTACTCCTATTATTCCTAAGTTGTACTTGAAGTACCACATTCTGCAACCTTTCTTGTTTTCCTTAAATCGACTTGTATTTTTTATATATTTATGTTGTTCCTCTGCCTTTTAGTATCTCTGGTACTTGACCAGTTGGTAGTAAAGGACTTTTGCGAGCTCTTTTCTTTTATTCTCCTGGACCTATATTTACTCTAGGCTTTATAATGTTTCTAAGGAACTTTTAAGACATCTTGTGGATTATTTTTATTTGTAGTTTTTTCTTTGCTGATGATGTCATTTTGTCCCCGTTTCCTTTTCTGAAATTAAGTAGCGTGATTTTCTTGGGATTTCCCTCTACCACTAGGATGCGGGATTGAGTTTTGTTACGGGTGGCTTAGCTTGAGACGGTTCCTGAAGCTGTTTTGTACAATGAGTCCTTCTCCCCCAACCCACCCCCTACCTTCCTATTCATTCTAGAACTACCTGTCCTAGGGAACTGTTATGTGGACTATCAAACACCCACCCACACTCATTTTTTAAATCCTGTGCTTTTCCTTACACTTTATGTTAAATGATCAAAAAAAAAAAACAACAACAACAAAAAAACCCTCTTGATGTTAATAGCTGCTTTGGTTTTTGTTTTACAAATCAATTTCATTGTCACAATAAGGTGGATTATTGTATCTCCCGCTTGCATCATTTTAATTATTTAGGTTTAGAATTCTCAGCTGCTAACATTGAATAAAGTCAATATGTTCAAGTTTTTAACCCCAGAATACTTGATCTTGTCTCTTACTTCACATGCTGTATCTTCTGTTCATTAGTTGTCCTTCCTCAAGCACCCATGAATATTTTTAGTATGTCTAATTCTCTGTATTCTCCTTGCTGCTACTCCTTCTGAAACTATTATTCTCTCCTGTTCTAAGGGATTGCTACCTCAGCTCCTAGCCTTTGATTTCCTACCTATGGTCAGAGTGACCCTTAAGGTCCTTTAACTAACTCATAAGTCAGTATGGTATTAGGGAGAAACTGAATATCAACCTTCAACCTTCTACTCTGCCCCACGTGTTACTTGGGAAAGTCAGTTAACATCACCTGGACTATTTCATCCTGTGAGAAGGGATTGGAGGAGATTTTAACCAGTTTTTTCCCATTGCCTTGTGTGTGTATGTGTGTGTGTGTGTATGCGCGCATTTCAAATACAGCTGAATTTTTGCCTGTATTCTTCCTATAATGCTTATATACATTGAAAGCGAGGTAAATTTTAATTTATAATATACAGCAAAGTAATTTCAAAGAACCAGCTGGTTGTTGAGGTGGACTTGATGATATCACTAAACAGTGGCATCTAAATCCTTTAAGGGCAGGGACATCTGGGTGGCTCAGTTGGTTAGGTGGCTGCCTTCAGCTAAGGTCATGATCTCAGGGTCCTGGGATCGAGCCCCACATTGGGCTCCTTGCTCAGTGGGGAGCCTGCTTCTTCCTCTGCTGCTCCCTCTGCTTGTGCTCTCTCTCTCTGTGTCAAATAAATAAAATCTTTAACTCCTATGAGGACAATACAGTTATTTACAGGAAAACCTAGTCCCCTTGCCACTGACTCCTGTAGTAATTTCAGTGAAGCTTCCTTCACTGTGTATGACTGTTCCCAAAAGGTGTGAGCAGGTGAGAATATGAATGTCTTATAAAATCTATCACCCTTTTATTGCTTTTTCAAGAGGTAGTCCTAATAGTAGTAAACAGTATTTTTTTTTTCCCCCCGGTCCTATCCCCAGATTTAGGATATCTGTCATCTTCCTCAAATCCCTCTCCTGTATAATAGGTCCCTAGAGCAGATATGGCTTTATTGACTTAATCTTCCATAGTATTGCAGAGTGGTCTTTGCAACTCAAGGAGAACTTTAGTCTTAAGGTTTTAAGTCTTAAGGATTGTGTGGCTTATTTTGGACTCGGAGTTCTGTGATTGGTTCATGGACTCAGTCAGAGTTTGTGATTGGTTCGTAGACTCAGAGTTTGTGATTGGCTCGTGAGCATGGTGGGAGGAACTTACACAGCCTGTTCCGTGCATCTTCCTTACTATCTAGAGTCCTTCTCACTGTCATTTGTTCTCCTGTACTTAGTTCCTAACCATTGTCTTCAGGTTACTCCTGTTGATGCCTCTGCAGGTCCTTCTGATTCGTGTTTGACCCATACGTGTTCCAAAAACTTCTCACCTTGTGGAAATAGGCAGAATACCTTCTACTCCAGTTTGAGCCATGTTTCATGATTAGACCAGATGCTGGCTTGGCCTTTGAACACAATATTGAATTTTTCAGAAAAGTTCACTCCCTTATTAAAGTAGTCCCTTTCCAAATGAGGAGTTGTTTTTCAGTAGGTATAGAGTCTCAGTTGTGCAAAATCAGTAAGTTCTAGAGATATCCTATACAACCGAGTGCCTGTAGTTAACAATACTATATTGTGCTTCTAAAAAAACACTGGGAGGGTAGATCTCATGTGAGGTGTCTAACCACAAAATGAGAAGACTAAAGAGGCCCAAGAAAACTTGAGGGGATGGATATGTTTATTATCTTGATTGTGCTGATGCAGAGGTGTAATGCATATGTCCAAACTCACCACATTGTATGCATGTGTAGTTTTTGGTGGTGGTGGTGGTGGTGTCCCCTCTGCCCCACCCCAGCCGCACATCAGTTATACTTCAATAAAGTGGCTTAAACAACAACAAAACAACAATACTCCCTTCCCAACCTGCCACCAACATCTCCGTACTCAGAAGACTCTAGTATAGGTTTAGATAGCTGGGTTGAGAAGGATTTCATTCATCATCAAAATCCTAGTTTTTCCCACCAATAATCCTGCCCCTTAAATCCTCATTCTTATATTTAGGTTAACTCAGTTTTTGCAATCTGAATCCTTTCTTAGTGGTAAATTTCTTCTTACATAACTTTTCAGTTACTTATGCAAATAGGACCCTCCAGAAGTCCCATTACAGAACATCATGCCTCCCTTCTGGAACATAGTGATACAGAGGGATATTTCAAAAATGATGTCTGACAAAAAAATGCTTAGAATTTGTCTTTCATAGATGAAAGGAGATGGTGCCATTAAAAAAAAATATCATCTTTGATTTTTATTTAGAAATTCACTCTTCATCCCCATGTGAGAAAAGGGTTAGGAATGGTCTCATGGCAGTGGCCTCTTAAAATCAGTGCAGAATTCTAAAAATACAGGACCAGTCTACATGGAATACAGTTTCTGGGAATAGACTTAACAGATGGGGGCAGAGGCTTCATGATAACTGAAAGTCACGAAAGACTGCAAAGTGGGTCTGCATCATTTTATAGTAATAATAATAATAATGATCATAGTGGTTGAAACCTAACTCATTTACTTCTAATAATGATATTATTATTTACATATTACAGGTGAAGAAAGTGGGAAATAGAGAGGTGTCACACACATCCTGTCACACAGCTCAAAAGTAGCAGAGCTGGGTTTTGAACTTGTATTGACCCTGGAGCCCAGTGACTTGCTTAACCATTATGGTACACTGCTTCAGGTTTTATAAAGAATGGTTATGGGAATAATTTTGTAAGGAAATAAGGACTACCTGTTCATCTTTTCAACAATTCCTACATGTGTAATCATTATCTAATTAGGGTCCCAAAGGGTCTTCAGAGTTTCTAGATTTTCATTCATGGCTTTTGTGTATGGGGCTGTTCAGCATACCTGTGCTGGGGGCGACTCTGGCCTAAATGAGCTCCATTAGAGGTAAAGAGGTTTGCAAGGATGGGTGGGTGAGAATGATGGTGGTGATGGTGGGGTGATACCACAGAGGTGGGTACAGTGTGGTTGTATGGTCCCCATGAGGCAAGGCAGGCAACATTTACAGAGCAAAGCCCTGCAGGGCTAGCTTTTTCATTCAAGGACTCAGCTTTTAATACCACCTGCTATAGCGGAGAGAGTATTTGACATTGTGAGAGAGAGAGAGAGAGTGAAAACTCATATATATATATATCTTTTGAGTAAATAGCGTCAGTCTTCCGGGCAGCATTTGGCCCAGCAGATATTCTTTTTCTGATTGAGCCAAGGAATTGTCTGAAAAATTTCCATCTAAAATAAGAAAGGAGGGGCGCCTGGGTGGCTCAGTGGGTTAAAGCCTCTGCCTTCGGCTCAGGTCGTGATCTCAGGGTCCTAGGATGGAGCCCCGCATGGGGCTTTCTGCTCAGCAGGGAGCCTGCTTCCCTTCCTCTCTCTCTGCCTGCCTCTCTGCCTACTTATGATCTCTGTCTGTGAAATAAATAAATAAAATCTTTAAAAAGAATAAAATAAAAAATAAGAAAGGATTTCAGGTGATATTGTGGGGAGGGGCATTGCCCCTCTTTTATATGCTGTATTACAGAGGGCAGTAGCAAAATCACTTTTCTTGGACAATGTTTACTTGAGATTAAATTAGACATAGTATTTGGATTAGGATGTAAAGATTTCAGAAGTGACAAGGACTGGAGTTGGAAACTTTGGATATTAATGCCAGAGTTTTCTCACATGTGAAAGAGAGCAAATACTGTGTCACAGAGTTGTTATGAATATTAACTAAGATAACATCATTTAAAAAAAAATGTGGAACACCATATAAATGGAGGCTCTTAACATTAAACATACACATCCTTTTGGTACAGCATCCATTTAGCAGTATTTTTGTTTTTAAACTTAAAATCTGTGATTCTTTGAGGATTATTGCTGACAGGAATTCCTCTCCATTAATTCCGCTCAAGAATCTGATGTGTAACCTTTCCTTGCTTTACCAAATAAAGATGTGCTTGGTTGTTTAGAGCCCTGTCAGAGTTGATCCAACTCTGTTTCTTAGAATCCATGTCTCCCCCAAGCCTCTGCTTTAAAAGGCTTCCCTTTCCTGGATCCTTGTAAACAAGATCTCCCTGCCTGCCTATTTTCTCCCCCTGCAACCTGCAGCTCGGCCACTGTATTTGAAGTTTGGCTTCTGTGGATTTTGGAAGGCCGACTTCATCCTCCTGGCCACGCCAGCTCTTAGCATAGCTACTACCCCGGAGTCTCGCTGGCATTCTGTGCGCATGCCCTGCCAGGTACACCTGTGCGGCTGGGAGCATCACTTCCTGGCTGATACCACTGCCTTGCAGACAAATTACCAACAAATGGAAGCAGTCTGAAGGTTGTTGCCATGTGGAGTAAGTGAACTTTGTGATTTTTTTCTTTATTATTATTATTTTTTTGGTGGGGAGATGGGGAAAGGCAAAGTCATGCTTGATCGTAGAGAAGTGCCTTTCACTTTTGGCTGAAGTTCTTTTTTTGTTTTGTTTTGTTTTGGGTAATATCTTTTGATGGAGTTTCTGCTGGGGAATTGGCCGGCTGCTTCCTCTCACGCTAGGGTGAGATTCCATGTATCCCTATGGTTACATTATCTTTGATAATGATGCTTAATTCTCCAACTAGCATCCCAGGACTATGGTTTACAAATGCTTTTTTCCTCTCAGTAACTCCTCTCTTCTCATCTTCAACTGAGTTTTCACCTTACCTTTCATTCCACAAAACTTCATATACCTATAAGCTAATTTTTCTACCTCAGAATATACTATTGGCACACAAGTCCTATTTTCAACAATTTTGACAGTGAGAAACATCCTGATGTTAGCTAGGTGGCTGTTTTGAGATCCTGTTGTCTTCAGTTCAGTAAATCATCAGGTGTATTGCTAAGCAGGTCATACAACTTTTAGAGGTGGTAATTGGTTACATATGACCAGTGTGTGAAAGTAAAGTGTAAAATATGTCTAGGAATAATCTAGAAGCCCTATGGCTATGGTTCTTTCCTGGGAACCTGTTGCAAATTATGCCAAGTTATTAGGCTCTACCCAAGATCTAATAAAAAAAATGAAAAACTCTAGATGAAAGTCCCACTTACTTGGTTTGATAAGCCTTCAAGGTGACTTACCTGAAGACTAAAGTTTGAGAACCACTGCCCCATGGGATGGGATGAGGCACCGTGAAACCTTAACTGCTCATGGTAGCAATGCTCAATAGAAACTGTCCTATTCTAGATTTGTATATACCTGCTGAAGAATGTGAAAGTGTGTCAGCCTTTTTTTACTGAATAGTCCAGATGTAAGTTTTCTAGCTAATAGGAATGATGTGTTTTCCTCTGTCACAGAAATTTGAAATAAAAGTAATGCTAGTTGCTGTAATGAAGAGCTCCCGTCCCCCTATATAACTGAGTTGAGTACAATAGGATTGTAGGTTGAGTACAATAGGACAATCTGTGTCATAGCCCAAGAGCATTCAAGTCAACAGGCAGCGTCTAATTCTCAATTTTTCGGGACTCAGTCTACTGATATTTCTGCCAATCTCAACATAAGACTTAGAAGTTTGCCCTAGGGGTTCTATCTATCCATAAAAAAAGAATGGGCTGTCAAGGAATTATTTTATGCAGAATTTTGGAGGCATTTTGTATCACTTCTGAACACATTCTGTGCAGTAGATCTGGTCACAGCATTACACCTCAGTGTACCTTTTAGAGGGTGCTAATTGGTTATAGATGACTGGTGTGTGAAAGTAAAGGGCGAAATGGTCTAGGAATAATCTAGAAGCTGGGAAATGAACACTGGAGAATGTGGTCCAGTTGTGTTCTACAGGAAGAGGAGAAAACACATTTTGGTAAGTAGCCATCTCTGCCACAGGTACATATTTATTTTCAGTATATCTTCTTTGTTTCCATTCAAAGGAAAACTTTATTGTCATGTTATTATATAAGAAGTCTGAAGTATAGTTCTCCTTCTATTATCCCCATAATTTTACAAGTGACTTGGAGGCTCTGGTTTTATACAGAAACACAGTGGTGATTATCAAAAGCAGCACATGTGCCAGTGGTCAACTCTCTCTATACTTCTGTAATTTGGATTCCTGATACCTGGTCCTTGATACCTGAACATGAAATTGAATTGATACATATCACATACTGAAACTTACTTCTAGACATCAGGGATGAAATACTCAGAAATCACTTAACTGAGTGCCAGCTATATCCAAGACGTTGTACTGAATGCTAGACAAAACACTCTTGGAAACCGCTGTCCTCAAGAACCTCGTGCTCTGTTGAGTAGGACAAATACAGTAGATGATTATTAAGTAATGTAATAACTAAGTTAATTTGTATGTATGAACACATGGACTCAGTAAAATAAAATTCAGGATGTGGAAAGAATTGATGTCTATTATTGTAAATCTTGGAATTAATTTTGTTCTTGTCTGTATTTCAAAAACCCTTTTCTTACTGAAGTGATTCACTCAAATAAGTTACTAGTATATGTGAGAGCATAGTCCAATGCTCTTTTTTATTTTTTTTTTAAACTTTTTTTTTATTTTTATTCATTTATTTGACAGAGAGAGATCACAAGTTGGCAGAGAGGCAGACAGAGAGAGAGGAAGGGAAGCAGGCTCCCTGCTGAGCAGAGAGCCCGATGCGGGGCTCGATCCCAGGACCCTGAGATCATGACCTGAGCCGGAGGCAGCGGCTTAACCCACTGAGCCACCCAGGCGCCCCCAATGCTCTTTTTTAAAACACTATATATTAAGCAGTAATTCTTGAAGAAATTCTACAATACCAGTTAAAAGAAAACCAAACAAAAACAACCCTAAGCTAACTAAAACGAAGCTCAGCTGCTCCATGTGGGTTAATTTTAATCAGGCTACAGGAGAAAACAAAGTTTGGAAGACACCCAAATAGGATTTATAGAGATTCATGTTGTAAGATTTTTCTGCTTTATATGGATGTTGATAAGTTCTCAGAAGAAATTTATAACTGCAATAGAAAACTGAATGAATATTGATTATTTTTTAGCTACCCAAACTAATTGACATCTAAAGCTTTGTAAATCCTTTCAGATGATGGTGGGTATAAATTAAAAACTAATTAAAGCAGAGGCTTATAAAGACACCATCTCCAATTCAGTGGGTTATACATTTTTTGTTGTGTATTAGAAGATACCCCTTCCTCTTTTCACCCAAACTCCTGCCAAACAAACCCTAAACATAAAAATTATTTAAACTGCTAAAAACCGGTTTATATATGCTGTCTTTTTTTTTTTTTTTAGTACACTTATTTTAACACAGATTAAAATAAATTAACTCCAAAAGTACCATGCGGAGACAATAGGACTGATCAGCCTGTTCTCTGGATCCCCCATACTTCCTGTTAACAAGCCCTTTATCTTGGAAGACACTGAACATCTGGGATCCAAGCATTGACACCTATTAGTTACAGTGGTTTCCTTTTACCTTTCCAAACAAAATGATAGGTAAATCTCCAGGAATCTCACAAAATTGGGTCCTTAATTGACCAAATGAATGGCTGTCTCTCTTTCAATCCAAATTGAAAAGCATGCCTCTCTGAAATGAGACAATATACAGTGAAAAAGATATTCCTGCTGCAGCTCCACTGGTAACCATCAATGTGACCTTATAAGCTCTCCCCAGTTCATTTCCTCAACAGCTACCCGAGTGATTTTCTAAAACTTACATCTGTTTCACCCTCTCCTGAATAGATGGAAGAGTACAGTCAACACTCACAGGTTTGTCACCAAGGGCCCCTTCTCTCCTTTTAGTCTCTCTACTCCCCATTCTTTCTTAGACCCCTTACACTATAGCAGTAATGAAGATCTCCCATTCCAATGAGACCTCCTGCTTCATCATTTCAGTCTTAAGGTCCTTATGACCTCATCTTGTTTTGGTGAAATATTAATCTTCAAGACCTACCTGAATAAATCCACTGGCCTCCATGTAGCTTTCAAGGCCAACCAATCATATCCTGTGTTAATTTAGGGAACATTCATTGAGCTGTTGCTATATGCCAGGATTGTTCTACTCATTGGGTATTTGGTAGTGAAAGAGGCTCTGATATTCCTTGTATAGCTCACCATAAGATGTTGGGAGATAGCTGACAATACACAAATTAGCAAATGAATAACAATTTCAGATTTTCTTCATTTTGTCTAACAGTGATAAGTGTTCCCATAGGACTCTGCCTATAGATTTGCTAGACTCCCCATATTGCACTCCCTTGGAATAAAACTGTCATGTGCTATTCATTGTAGCCTTCACATCCTCCCTGCCCTAAAATCAACCTGGTGTCCAGTACATTAGCCACACTGAATGTATCTGGATGAATGAATGGTTAATACATTTTATTTTTTATTTTTTTTTTTAAAGATTTTATTTATTTGACAGAGATCACAAGTAGACAGAGGCAGGCAGAGAGAGAGGGAGGGAAGCAGGCTCCCTGCTGAGCAGAGAGCCCGATGCGGGACTCGATCCCAGGATCCTGAGATCATGACCTGAGCCGAAGGCAGCAGCTCAACCCACTGAGCCACCCAGGCGCCCCGGTTAATACATTTTAATTAGTTATGCTACAACTTGTTCATCCAAAAAGTGAGTGCTAAGGTCTTAGAACTTGAACATTTTCTTTCTTTTTTTTTTTTGGTTTTATTTATTTATTTGACAGAGAGATCACAAGTAGGCAGAGAAGCAGGCAGAGAGAGAGGGGGAAGCAGGCTCCCTGCTGAGCAGAGGGCACAACCTGAGCTGAAGGCAGAGGCTTTAACCCATTGAGCCACCCAGGCGCCCCAGAACTTGAGCATTTTCAAGTAAGCCATCCAAAAGAACCATGTTAAAAAAACATTTTAAGAGCTAATTCTTTAGTATTTTAATTTTTGTTTCTATAATATTTATCAACTTAATCTTTAAGTGAATTTTGATAATTATAATTTCCTCAGAAACTCATCCAGTGTATGATTTCAGATGTATCCAATGGGCTTTGCAAAGTTTTAATCTCCTTAACAACAGTTATAGCTCCTTTATCGTTCATAATGTTAAGTATTTTGTTTTCTATTTTAATTAAAAATTCTAGACATTTGTCTATTATGTTGATTTTTATCTGAAGATTTTTCTATATTATGTTTTCAGTTAATTTCTGTCATTTTATTATCTTTCCTTCGGTTTTTCACTTTGTATTCAAAATGTATAAAATGTTTTAATGAAAGAATATGATTTAATGCATTTTTATAAAAGTAACATTACTCAGTTATTTCATTTTAATTGAATTTTGTTTTAAAATGAATATAAATCATTTTAATTTAAAATATGTTAAAGTTCCAATATTGCCATTATATATGAATTGCAATTTCTAGTTCATTTAGATTTTGAAAAAATGGTCTTAGAGCATTCAAAATGTTACATAAATAGGTTTTAGATGACTGTAGGCTCCACCAGTGAATCCAGGGAAGTATTTCCAGAAAATAAAGTCTTCTGAAACCTTTTAGCTGCCACCGTCTTTGAAAAAAGTTATTTTTTAAGATCATGTAAACTTGTGACTTAGGACTCTATGTAATAAATGTCAAATAACTAGCTCCTTTGAGTATTAATGAGCTAGCAGATAAGTATATTTAAAATCCCAGAGAATGAGTTTCTTAGCAAATTGTAATTATCAAAACACACTTAAAGATTAAATTTATGAATATTGAAAATGAAAACTGAAATACCAAGGAATTATCTCTTAAAAGGTCCTTGCTCTATCTACATGGTTTTAAAGGAGGTTTATTTGGAAATGGTAAGATAGTTAATTCTGATATTAACCTTTTAAAGGCCTAGAAGAATAAAATTATGGAAAAAACAAATGTCTGTATAGTGCTATAAAGCTACATGATCATGGTACCAAAACTTGAGAAAATAATAATGAAACTCTATAAAGTTATAAAAATTCTGAATAAAACAATACTAAATCAAATAATCAGTATATAAATAGAATATACAAAGGAATTTATTCTAGGAATGCATAATTTAATATAGAAATTTGTTTCTTGAATCCATTGTTAGCTAAGACTAAAAACTTTATGTTGACCTCACCAGATCTCAAAATGATATTGATGTCATTTAAAACATTCTGTTAAAAAAAAAATAAAACATTCTGTTAAACTTTAAATTTACTTGTAAGTTAAGGAAAATCAATGAACATTGTCCCTCTTAAGAACGAAAAACCTAGAACCAATTTTATTTAATGAGAAACAAGGTGAAGATGTTTGCTGTAAGAAATGTTTTTGGATGTATTCCAGGGAATTTTAGCTAATTGGATATAAAAGAGCTATGGGATAGGGAGAGACAAAATGATCTGTATTTACATAAGAGATGACTACCTAGAAACCCCAAGGGAATCAGCAATTACCAAAAAACCCCCACAAAACATAACAACAAAACAATATTTAGAATTACTAACAAAAGTTTTTACTTATTTGGCTACTTACATACATGAATATTTAAAAATCAGTGCTTTTGGGACGCCTGGGTGGCTCAGTTGGTTAAGCGGCTGCCTTCAGCTCAGGTCATGATTCCAGGGTCCTGGGATCGAGTCCCACATCGGGCTCCTTGCTCGGCAGGGAGCCTGCTTCTCCCTCTGCCTCTGCCTGCCTCTCTGTCTGCCTGTGCTCGCTCGCTCGCTCTCCCTCTGTCCCTGACAAATAAATAAAATCTTTAAAAAAAAAAAAAAATCAGTGCTTTTTAAACAATAAAAAACAGGTAAAAAGCATAAAGAAAAATATATTTTTGACCATATGACAACAGACTTTAATGAAGATTAGCATTATTTACATGAACTACAAATTTAAGACCCCCCCCTTCTCTTTTTTTAAGATTTTGACAGAGAGACACACAGTGAGAGAGGCAACACAAGCAGGGGGAGTGGGAGAGGGAGAAGCAGGCTTCCTGATGAGCAGGGAGCCATATACAGGGCTCTATCCCAGTACTCTGGGATCATGACCTGAGCTGAAGGCAGATGCTTAAGGACTGAGCCACCCAGGGGCCCCTTATATCTCTCTTTTCGTAACTGGAGACATGCCCATTCCATGAATATTGTAAACATCAGTTCTTTACAACTTATTTTGTAAATCCTATGCCTTTCACAAATATCTCAACCTTTCCAGTTTTTCTAACGTTAAATAGATGGTTGAGAATAATGAACACTAATGATAGCTAACACTCATAGATTACTTAGCATATTTTCCAAGCTTTATGTGTGTTAACTCATTGACTCCTCCCAGAAATGGAATTAGACTTTCATTAATCCCCATTTGCAGTTGAGGACTGAGCATTCTATAATTTACCCAAGATTATGAGGAAGGGCACCTGGCTGGTTCAGTTGTTAATCATCTGCCTTCAGCTCAGCTAATGATCCTGGGGTCCTGGGATCAAGCCCCACATCAGGCTCCCCACTCAGTGGGAAGTCTGCTTCTTGTTCTCCCACTCCCCCTGCTTGTGTTCCCTCTTTTTCTCTCTATCAAATAAATAAATCTCTAAAAAAAAAAAAAAAAAAGAAAAAAAAATCATTCAAATCTAGGGTGACCATTTGAAAAAAAAGTTAGTCCCCCATTTTATAGCAAATACATGTCAAGAGGAGCAGGAATTTAAACATTTAAAAAAAATTTGGGAAAAATGTTGGCTTTCATGATATGGAAAGATTTTCAAAGCATTAAAAATAGGAAAAAAAACATTAAAGTTGAAAATAATTTATTATGATAATAAAATATTAAATCATTCAGAATTAAAAAAGAATAAAATATCTGAATATTACACATATATATTTAAATCCTGTAATAAAAAGCTGGAAAAGATGAATAGATTTAAAAAATAAGAAATATAGACTGATAATAGCAGTCTTACAATTTTAAATTTTGCTATTAAAGAAAAATAAATGAACTTGCCAAATTGGTAAAGATTAAAGTTAATGTTTAATTTAGTGCTCATAGCAGAGTATAGTACTGTAACAGTTCAAGCAAGGATTTCGGAGCCATCTGCCACCCATTTATTCACTGGATAAACTTAGACAAATTCCTTGAACTTTGTTTCATTGTCCTCCTAAAGTGAACAATATAAAATCCAAACCATCTCTCTACTCTACTTCTCAGTGCTGCCACACGCCCCTATCCAGACTTGGTATCTAATCCTCTTTCATTTGAGGTGTAGAAAAAACATAGTATTAATTGGGAGACCTGACCGGAAATCCTAGTCCTCTGTTTCCTGGTTGAATATGGGGGCAAAACCTCTCAGCTCTGGATGAGATCGGCGTGCATGTGGTTGCATTAGGTCAATCATTCTCAAATACATTTCGGACAACCCAGGGTGTTTATCGGTGATGGCTTGGTGACTGCTCTAGGAGGGTAAGAGTGGGCACAAGGAAGAAGCCTGGAAAAAGGTGTTCCAGACTTTAACATTTGCTTTATCTGTGGGTGATGAATGCCCACAAGAATTGTTGCTATCACCAGTGCATAGAAGCATGGCATGGTGGGAGGAGAGGAGCATATGTGAGAGTTGACTTTAAAGAACATGTCCTTTGATAAACCATTTCCAGGTGTGCTCTTTCACCAAATCACTTAAATCCTAAGATCCTCTGTTTTGTAAGAAGGCCCTTCCCCGGGGTGCCTGGGTGGCTCAGTGGGTTAAGCCTCTGCCTTCGGCTCAGGTCATGATCCCAGGGTCCTGGGATCGAGCCCCACGTGGGGTTCTCTGCTCGGCAGGGAACCTGCTTCCCCCTCTCTCTGCCTGCTTCTCTGCCTGCTTGTGATCTCTCTCTCCCTCTGTCAAATAAATAAATAAAATCTTTAAAAAAAAAAAAAAAAAAAAAAAAGAAGGCCCTTCCCCACAGCATCTTCCTCCAGCGTCACGGTGTGGAGGAAGGCATGGAAAAGTAGCAAAGAAGAGTAGACGAATAGATCTTCATTTGTCCTTGCTTCGTTTTTCTTTCATGTCCTACATCCTGTCTTAGCTAAATAAGCAAAAGGCCTGCCAGAATTCACTGCTTCTAAGGGAGCAAATCTTTGTTACTTTGTTTCTCCAGGAGCCACTGTTACTCAGCTTCATTCTTGCTTTTTATTTTCCATCTTCTGGTAGCAAATGTTTGCTCTTTCTGCCACAGGGACACAAAAGCCATGGAGCAGTTGCCTGCAGGTTTCCCTCTTTGTTCCGAGACTGAGCTGAACTTCAGGAATAAGAGCTTTGATGCTTTTGGAATTTCTATGCTGGGAACCCATTAATATTGATCTTCATTCTTTGAGAAACAATGCTGACAAATAATGTTCCAGAAGCAAGATGTGTTCTACTTGTTACAGAGTTAGAGGAACATCACTATGGGGTAAATTGTTGCTCTACTGCATAGGTGTAAAGTAATAGTTGTATCCTTTTAAAAAGCATATATACTTCATTTGGTTTTCTACTATAATTCTTGTCATTTAGACTGATGCTGAATTCAGGATTGTTTCAGTAAGTTACCCCTCACGATGTTTTTCTTTTGCTGGATTTCCTACAGACCTAAGTGCCTCTAGGCTGTCAGTCCAAGTGATTGTGCAGGCTGAGCTGAGGCCCATGATCTCCTGCATATCTTAACAGTGTGGTTGTTCCTGGAGCAGAATGATTGGCATACAGCAATTCCTGAATGACTGCAACTAGGACCTTCGAACACATTTACCATCTGTTGAACAGGGATAGTATTTCAGGACATCAGAATGTATTTAATAACTTCTTCAAGGTTCTTTCTTGATTTCCCAGGATGATCACTGAAAATATTGAATAAAATTGGTCCCTAGATAGGGCTCCATCAATTCCATGACAACAAGCCATGTTATTCTTGGAAACTAGAAACGGACACTCTGTGGACGTCTCTGGTATTTAGGAATTGATAAATCTGGTTTTAATAGTAATTTTTCTTACTTGTTCCTATCATACTGTTTTGTTGTCCCAGAAGGAGTTAACTTATTATTATTGGTTTTTTTTTTTTTTTTTTTTTTTTTTTTTTTTTTTTTTACAATATCTTATTAAGAATACATAAGCCGGGGTGGCTGGGTGGCTCAGTGGGTTAAAGCCTCTGCCTTCAGCTTAAGTCATGATCCCAGAGTCCTGGGATGGAGCCACGCATTGCATCCTGCTCTCTGCTCAGCAGGGAGCCTGCTTCCCTCTCTCTCTGCCTGCCTCTCTGCCCACTTGTGGTCTCTGTCCATCAAATAAATAAACAAAATCTTAAAAAAAAAATATTAGCTAGCAACTGCTTGCATGTCAGTTTTATTAAGGAACTCAAACTTAATTTTTCTCTCCTTTTGAAATTATTAAATACTGAAGAAGAAACCTGTCAGAATGCTAATATTAGTAGGTATTACATTATCTTGTCTAAGTATCCCAGCAGATAAAGTAATTTCAGCCTTTTGACTCTGATCTCAAAAGTGATTTCTATAAATTTGAGGTGCTGGGCAAGATTTTGACTTTAAAGCCATATTTCATCATTGTCCAGATGCCAGAAAGTTAATCTTTGTGGGAGGTGTCTTTAGAGACATTAGTAAATGTCTCTCCTAAGTATCAGGTCAGTGTGAAGATTATAAAAATACGCCATCTAAGGCAAATTTGTGGGCTTTGCCTTAAAATTCAGAGTATAAGGTGACCAAAGAGTTGGTGCTTTGATAGATTTCTTAGGAAAACTTTAACGATAGGTTTTAACATACTTGTTTTCGAAATAAATTTTTTAGGCGTTTTTTATGACATTTTGGAAAATTTTAAGCAGCTGGTTTTCAATTTTATTTAGCCTTAAGAATATACTTGCATTGTAGGCAAGTCCGATATAACTGCCTAGAGATAGTGCAGAAAGTTCCTGGGATCATCAAACAGAGAACAAGGTAGAGAAATGTGAAGTAACAGAGCCTCTCAAAGAATGTTGTCAGTTGTAAGGATGGGCCTTGTACATGGGGGTCCACTTTGAGTTTTCAGGTTGACCAGGTGTTTGGATGAGTACGTGATCATGATTATGTGACTCGTGGAACCTACACGGGAACAGAGATCTACATTTATTTTGCCAGTGTTAACGAGAAGGCTTCTGATCTGAACCCTGAAATGGAATGGCCAAGTGAAGCTGCATTTTATAGAGCATTTTATTTTAACCTCTCTTGGGGGTGATGACCCTCCCCCACTAATGTGAATAGTATTAGGACTCAGAAAAAGTGCATTTTCAGTCTGAGAGACCAAGACTTCTACAGGTTCATGGGACAGCAGATATCCAGCATTTGGACTCTTACTTATGGTAGTTAATAAAGTTTTACTTGTAACCAATTCTTATGTGCCAAAAGACACATCAGGAGGCAAAGCAGAGGGTTGCCTCGTTTTCTTCAGTATTCCTCCCAAAGAAATGCTCTAGGTCAGTGGTTAGGAGGCCAGCATTGGTGTTACCATGAAGCTTGGCTTCTCTTTACTCTGGCTTTTATTCATTATCAGTGATGCAACACATAATCTGCATCTTAATCCTCAAATGGGTATTCTACCACCCAAGTTACCAGATCTAATATCTGGAATCTAAGTGTAGAGTTTCCAATTAAGTCTCTGCACATTGCAACCTAGGACTTAAACTTTATCCAGGTAGAGAATAGAAGCTTTCCAGTCCGGAGGCTTTCTAAACAGGTATACGCTGACCCTGGCCTATCAACACATAGATTCATACACCTATTTTTACATTAAATTTAAAGAGGATCATAGAACCTCTTTAATTTTGTGTAATTAATCCTTCCCTCCCCATCTGCAGATGTATGTATGCTATTTTATTGATATGTCTAGATCCCACGTTGAGATTATAGACTAGAACTTTGGAATTTATACTTCTCACTTCACAAATATTAAATACAAGGCAACATTGTTTCTGAAAATATCTATACCTATCTTATGGAGATTCTATTGAAACAGAAGAATTTTAGCTTTTATTCTTGCTTTCAAAAACAAATTCTGACCCAGAATTTCAGTCAAGTTAAGGATTTTCCAAGACCTCTATCATATACAACTCAAAACCATTAAAAAAAAAAAAAAGTCAACCATGAAGCTTCTTTCTACGTTGAAAAGTGTGATAGCAATTCCAAGTCTCATAGGATCAATTTTTGAAGTAAAGCTTGTTAGTCTTTCCAGAAAATAGGTCAAGGTCCTAATTCTTGTTTTCTGACCTATTATTAGGAGAAAAGGGATGTGATCAACTGGCTGATGGAAGGAAGCGTAGTGACAGCAAAGGCTGTGGAGGGTGGATGAATGGGAAAAAGCCTCCCCACCCACATCCAAGTTAGCCTGTGCGATAGAGGTATCCTGGCCAGTCAAATCTTTTCCTAAAGATTCTTTCCAATCCAGACTCCCATAAGGATGCATTTCCTTCTGGTTGTTTTAAAATTAGAAAATAAGCAGTGGAGGTTGGGGGAAGAGAGTATCTTAGAGGAGACCTTGGGCATTTGTCCTTCCCCCAGTTTTTCTGAATCATTCCGCAGTTAGGAAATTCACAGCCAAGTTTTCATTTGACTGTACTTTCCCCATCCCTCTACCCCCACGTGGGTAAGAGATTGCAAAAGGGGGAGATTACTGGCCTCAAAAAGTCAATGGTTTCGTTTTATGTAAACACTTCTTATAAAAAAGCCTTGTGGTGTGTGATTGGAGTCACCTACTGTATTTTTGTAGTTTATCAGACAAATCCTCTTCAGTGAATTTCCTCTACCATATTGCATTATGAGAGTGGGAATTAGCCTCGTTCTCAACACAGAAGTGTCCCCACAATGGTAGTTATGAAAACAGTGCTACTTAATATTTTCTTTGATTGAGTGATCCAAAGGGACCCCTGGGTGCTTATTGCTTGGCTTTGTTATTTTCAGACCCTTAGGCAAGAAGCCATTTGCTTCAACATTTAGGCAATACCATGCTAAATGTGGAGTACAGAGTGGAAATCCCAATTTGTCAATTCAGATGGCATTCACCCAGAGAAAATATTGGAATACTTTAATCTATCTCAAGGCATTTAGGCAGGGTACATATACTCTAGTGACACTTCATATTTTTTCCTCCTCTGGAGAAATTTGGGGTCCATTACATAGATTCTGAGCAGAGATCTGAAGCTCTTTTAGAGGAAAATGCATTTAACAAGGTGGAAGAATTCTGCACAGAAAAATGGAGGGTATGGAAAAGCTGTTTCTTCCTGTGTGTTTGTCCTGATCTTTCACCCTGGTTTATCTCCTTTCTCCTCTGCATTGTGGTTATATGTATTTGTACGTGCTCTGCCCTCCGCTCCCTATGTGTTCCCCCCGCTCCATCTGATAACTCCTAGACATCTTGTAGGTCTTTTTTTTTTTTTTTTTTTTTGTCAAGCATTCCCTGGCCCTGTACCATTCAAATACTGTTATCCCCTACTCCCTATCATTCATGGTCTTTCTTTCCTTTGTAACACTTAGGACTGTTAGTGATTTTATATTTACCTACATGCTTACTGGCTTCACACCTGTTTTTTAAACCCAGCTGGTTGGCATTGTGAATACAAGGATCCTCCCTCCACCCCCATCACCAGTGTACAGCACAGGCTGCCTTCCTTTTTAATATTCAAGATTATTTATAACAGATAGTACATAATGCTATTTATAACAAATATGTGGTATTTATAACACTAATATGCAATATACCTTATTATCCTGAGTTGAAATTAATTACATAATATAACCTACCTACACAGATAATTTTTAAAAAGTCATGTAATTATTAGCTACAAGAGAAGAATTAAAGGAAAAGCAATTATAATACAATGCCATGTTTTCCATATGTAAATGCTTAGGCATCACTTTCTGAGAAGGTAGAACGAAGTGGGCAGATGCATATATGTATTCACGGCATCAGTTGGCTGTGGCACACACAGCACATCGTTTTGTTGACTCAAGTGCCATGGCGTAGTCATCAATAACGTGATTTTCCAAAATTGTGACGACCTATTAATTCTCAACCAAATTGTATGGAAATGTTTCTTTAATATATTTGCATTCAGAATTCAGTATCTATTAAAACTGTAAATCATTCATTGTATAATGAATACAGTACGGAGATAGGTTCTAACCTCAAAGAATTATAAAACAACTTCTCACCTTCATGACCTTCGAATGAGATTTGATAGCCATGCAGGATTGGGACAGTTATTTTTTGAGCAGACTGTCCTGAAGGTTGTAGTATGTCAGGTGTCTCTCAGATACTGATGAGTTAGTACTAGGAGTTCTGCCAGTTATGGTGACAACCAAGAACTACCAGAGCTAAATTCCAGATTTTCCTGGGGTACCTCCAAAGTGGCACCCCCTGTGAGAATTTCTGGCCACACCTTTGTAGATGCTTCATATATATTGAATGAGTGAACATATTCATATTCTCATTTTTCTGTTTTTATTTTTTAATTTTTATTTTTTTGCTTTGTCTTTTTTGAGGACTTCTGCTTCTGGACCTACTGTATACCTTGATTATGGAAAATGCTCAATTATTTATGTAATTGAACAAAAGAAGTGAATAATGAAGTTTTCCAAGTGGATAATTGTCAGAATCCCTCTTTGCCGGTCCCTTGCAGAGAACTACACTTCTCTACTTCAGGACGTTCTGATTTTTAATTGCCTTGACTTCCAGCAGGGGCACCAGTGAGGAAAAATGTTACCAAACTTTTCTTTGACCCACCACTGTTGTTCTTATCCTAATCTACCATATGCTGATGATCACTACTTTCATTAATAAGCTGGATGACAAATCTTAATGAAGTTTACCTGTGAGGTTTCAGGCCTTCATTTTTGTTTTCATCATATAATTGAAACTCCTCCCACCCCCCATTTGAAATTATTCTATGTAATGATTTTTCTGTCAGCAGATCCAGACACACAGGGAAAACAAAGACAAAAACAAAAAACAAAACAAAACAAAAAAACAAAACATTGCCAGGCCTGGGAAAGATTGTGAATGCGAGTAACAACAAAGACAATTCCATAAGAAAGGATTTTGTGGTGGCACCTGGGTGGCTCAGCGTGTTAAAGCCTCTGCCTTCCGGCTCAGGTCATGATCCCTGGGTTCTGGGATCCAGCCTGCATCGGGCTCTCTGCTCCGCAGGGAGCCTGCTTCTCTCTCTCTCTCTCTGCCTGCCTCTCTGCCTACTTGTGATCTCTGTCTGTCAAATAAAAATATAAAATCTTAAAAAAAAAAAAAAAAGAAAGGATTTTGTGGATTATTTTTCCTATATCTATACTGATGACATTTTATAATTTATTATGGTCAAGTGACAGTATCTGAAAGTAAAATTTTAAAAAGGAATTCAAGTAGTTTTTGGTTGTGCCAAGTCCCTGGATTGCAGTGAGAAAGGCTGTGCTTGATACTGTTTAAAAGGAACTGTGCTATCTCAAACCAGAGAGTTAACCTATTCCTTGCAAATTATTTCTCTTGTGAGGTTAAATTAATGCTTGTAAACAGCGCTGAGAATGAGCTATTTCAATAGAAGATGTTTCAGAAATGCAAAGTGTTATTGTTACAATTTTTGCTTATGTAGATACATCTTTACTTTCAGCTCTGGGCCATGATTGTTCAGGGATGGCTAAACCTCAGACTGAAAGTTTAGATAATGAGGCCAGGTATTTTCACAGTTTCTTGCATTTGAGAATCTCACAATATTCAGCCCCAGTGTGAATACAAGTTGGGTAGCATTCATAGAAATTCAAATCAGACGGTGTGTGTATATATATGTATATATACATAAATGTGTGTGTGCCTACACACACACACACACACACACACACAGTCTCCTTTTTGCAGGAGGAGTAACTGGCAGATGGCAGGGACAGAACGGCATGTTCTGTTCTCTATTTGGCTACTTGGTGAGAAGTCCCAATTCTATAAAACATTAAACATGCAAAATCAAAATGAAGTTAAATCCACTTTATGATTTATAATTTAGGATGTTTTATATCCATGAAAATAGTGAAACATGATTTCTGTTTCTCTAATCCTCTTACAGCACCTGCTATCTGTATCACCCATCATTTATCATGGCACTTAATCCTATCTCCCTTGTGTTGTTACCTGTTTTATGAATACATATCTTGTTTTTCTAATTAGATTATGAATTCCTGTGAGATAATCTTTTCCTTAAATTCTTACTTGGTTTTTGGCCTATAGTAGAAAATTCCCATATAATTATTACACAATATAAAATAATAAAATGAAATCTTACGTTGAACAATGTTATATAGCTGGTTTTCCCACTAAAATTTACCTAGCGATTACCATTTGAGTAGTCTCTCCATATATATGTGTGTGTGTGTGCACGCATGTGTGTGTGTGTGTGTGTGTCTATGTCTGTGTGTGTATCTCCTTTTCCATTACCATACCTTTCTCAGCAAAATATCAGATGAGGGGCGCCTGGGTGGCTCAGTGGGGTAAAGCCTCTGCCTTCGGCTCAGGTCATGATCCCAGAGTCCTGGGATTGAGCCCTGCATCCGGCTCTCCGCTCAGCAGGGAGCCTGCTTCTCCCTCTCCCTCTGCCTGCCTCTCTGTCTACTTGTGATCTGTCTGTCAAATAAATAAATACAATCTTAAAAAAAAATCAGATGAAACGTAGCCTTCAAAGAATAATTGAAATCACACCCAATCACTTCAGATTATGTTAAAGTTTCCATCTTGGTGTTCTTTATTCATTTGAGAGGTTGTTAAATTTCCGGAGAAGCAGGTGGTTTGAGAAATTTGTTTCTTACCACCCTCCTTTTTGTCACTGGACTCTGAAACACCAAAGCCACATGTTCTATTCTCTCATCAACAGAATTCCTAGCAGAGAGAAGGTGCTCAAAGATATTTGAACTAATACAGCATTGACTGTTTTCTAGACCTCTAAATTGTTTGTGTATGTATGTACCTATATATGTATGCTAATACCTTTCTCCAAGTAACATAGTAAAATCAATAGAGTGTAAAAATGTAGGGCTGAAAAACATTCCAAAATGAGTCTCTTTCCCTTTTATCTGGTTGTATGTGAGCCATCTATCTCAGCTTAATTATCCATCTGACTGTGTGGACAGACTGAATGGACAGCAGAATATGTTTCACATTACTCTGGTTTTATAGGTATCACTATAATTATATTATATGGCCGCCACACTGTATACCAGACATCAGCAATTTCTGAAGTGTGTTTCAAACAACACTCTTTGTGTAGGAGGTTAATAGGTATTACTAGGAGAACAGCTTTCATGGTCAGACATTTGGAGCAACTCTGTGCTTTGGGCTAAGCTAAATGTTATTAGTCTTTTTAGAGGTGACGATTATTAAAGCCTATAATAATATTAATGTGTTACTTAGATTCCTAATAGGACCATGTATTATACAGTATTTCTCAAACTTATTAAACCATAAGAAAATTTTCCAAACCATCCTGAGGGTCTGATGTTTCTTAGAACACACTTTAAGAAATATTTTAATGGATTCATTGCTGATTTTTTTCCCAGTTACATTTTGCTCAATCTAACCAAATAAATAAATACTATCAACATTGTTTTTAATTGCAAAGCAACCAGAAATACATATTTACTAGAACTGCCAATCTTAAATAACTGTAGAATTTGTCCTTTTGCAGTGTGAATGGTCATATCTCTCCACTTGAAAAAAAAAATCATGTTATCATCCTTAAAGTAATCTCATTTAACATTCTAGATAAAGAGTTGACTATTGCTGTTGATTTTTTTTTTTTCTTATTGGTGAGTACAATAGAGCAAAACCAGTTTAATCTTTGGTGAGGATCATCAAGTTTCTCATCGTCCATGATGAGCGTAGTTTTCATTTTATGGGGTTGTAGCTCTAGAATGTTTGAATCAGTGTTGTCCCCATACCACAACCTGAAATATATAGTTTAGATTTGAAAAAGTCCTATATCAGCTTGTTTTCTTGTATCTTCCTCTTTGCCATATAAATAGTGAGGAATGTGAAATGGTATTATTTCCTGGGAAGTTGACCAGGGCTGCTTTTTCCACAGAAATTATCAATTTTGAAGGAAAGAAGAGAATCAACCTACATCGATTACCTGCTGTGTGATCTTCAGAACAAGCCTATAAGATTCCTGTGATTATATTTAAGTTATACGTGAGGAAGACAACTCCCTCCTCCCCGCCCCATCCCATGGCAGAAATGAAAGGTTAATTCAAGTGTGTCATATTCCAAAGTTCAATGTCTTTTCTTTCGATCATATTGTTTTCCAACCAAAGGCTAAACAATCCCCTCAAAGTGATAATCCACCTCCTTCACTCAGACCTTTTTTGTGAGTTCATCGGAATTCAACTTTAAAAATACCTTTACTGTATCTGCATTGTTAATGTAATATATGTATGGTTAGGGAGGTCTTCAGCTCCAAACATGAAACCGTACAGAGCTAAAGCAAATAGGAGCTATATATTTTTAAGTTAAATTAAACAAGAATCCTGTGCTGGAAAATATTGGGGCTAACCTCTCTGCACTTTTTAGCCTTTACTTAATGCTGTTTGTCTTCAAATTTACAAAATGTCTGTGGTGTTTTCAAGCATCGTGTTTGCATTCAGAGCAGGTGAAAGTGGTGGTGGACGAAGGGAGTATGGTGGGACATGTCAGTGCAAATGGTTTCTATCCCTTTTATCACCAGAATTCTTTCTGGAGTCCAAAGCAGATCTGTTTCTTTCTATGTGCCTAGCACAAGGTCATATGGTCACACAAGGGAGTTGGAAAGGAGAGCTCACCTTGGCAGGCAGATAGCTGCCCCGAGCCTAATGTAGGTTTTGTTAGGAGGACAAGGGAATAGATACTGCGCAGGTTACTAATAGTGTCTGTTATCATTTGCCACATACTGCCTTATCAGCTTCAATCCACATTGATGTTTTCCTTTTATTAAGTTTATTGATTGGTTTTGATGAATCAGCTTCTACCACTTAAGTTTGTAGAACTGGGTTATATCTTTTCTTTCTTTCTTTCTTTCTTTTTTTCCCCCCTTAGGATTTATTTATTTGAGAGCTAGAGAGAGAAAGTGTGAGTGGAAGGAGGGAAAGAGGGAGAGGAAGAGCGAGAATCCTCAAGCAGACTCCCTGCACAGAGCCTGATGGGGGAGGGGTCTTGATCCTAGGACCCAGGGATCATGACCTGAGCCAGAATCAAGAGTCAGATGCTTAACTGACTGAGGCACCCAGGCATCCTGAGCTGCGTTATTCCTAAATATACTAGAAGGGTGGATTTTCTTCTTTAATATTCACTGTAAGCAGAATTTTAGATAGAGATAACATTTAAATTGAATTATGACTCCTGGTTTGAAGAAGCTTTAAATGTCCTAGTGTCTTAGATGTATTTTCAGGGTGTGTCAACACTTTCTTATAAAATAATGTGGGAAAGAGCATTTATTTGTAGAGCTCTTTGTTCTGGATGAAGCTTGTGAGGTGACAGGAAATAGGGATAGGGGTTTCAGAGGTTTATTTTATTTTTTTTTTAATTGGTTTCAGAGGTTTAAAAGATATTTTGAAAATATGAAAACTTAAAAGGTTTGCTTCTGTCTTGAAAAATCAAGGGATTTTAGGGGCTGCCCGGGTGGCTCAGTGGGTTAGGCCTCTGCCTTCAGCTCAGGTCATGATCTCAGGGTCCTGGGATTGAGTCCCACATCGGGCTCTCTGCTAGGTAGTGAGCCTGCTTCCTCCTCTCTCTCTCTCCTCTCTACTTGTGATCTCTCTCTGTCAAATGAATGAAATCCTTAAAAAAAAAAAAGGGATTTTATCACAACCTTATATCAAAGCTATAAAGCGGATGAATTTTTTTTTTTTTGCAATCATCATTGAGTAATTTTTTTTAAATTTTATTTTTTATAAACATATATTTTTATCCCCAGGGGTACAGGTCTGCAAATCGCCAGGTTTACACACTTCACAGCACTCACCATAGCACATACCCTCCCCAATATCCATAACCCCACCCCCCCTCTCCCAATCCCCCTCCCCCCATCAACCCTCAGTTTGTTTTGTGAGATTAAGAGTCACTTATGGTTTGTCTCCCTCCCAATCCCATCTTGTTACATTTATTCTTCTCCTACCCCCTTAAACCCCGATATTGCATCTCCTCTCCCTCATATCAGGGAGATCATATGATAGTTGTCTTTCTCCGATTGACTTATTTCGCTAAGCATGATACCCTCTAGTTCCATAAAGCGGATGAATTTATTGGGATATTGGTACTTAGTGTATACAGAATAACCAAAAAAATTGAGGGTGATTTGTATTTCTTTGAATTAAATTAGAATGTGTGTGGATCACATTTATAGGTCTATATAGACCTATATATCTGAACCTGATACCAGTATTGTCCAATAGCATTTAATATATCTGGGGTAGATGTTGACCACTTTTTTCTAGAACAGTAGGGCCCTTTTTAAACTTTGAAGCAGCTGGCTCTACTTTCTGAGACAAGGGCAGATGATATCTAGGCTCCTCATTCTTTGCCACAGTCGCCACAAAAATCCTGTGCCAGAACTGGGATTTTTTTTTTCCTACACCAAAACCTGTTTTTAACCCCTGAAATTTTGGTCAGAGTCCCTTTTTATCCCTTATCTTCTCCCCTTTATTTTGCCTTTACGTAGCCCTCTGCACTACCTCACTGCAACTCCTTCCAACTTGCCTGCTTAGGCAGGAAAAACTTATGTTTTTCTGAACAGAATCTCCTGTGTGGTCAGCCCCCTCCCCCAACCCAATATTTTATTTATTTGTCAGAGAGAGAAAGCATGCATGAGTGCACAGAAGCAAGGGAAACTGCAGGCAGAGGGAGAAGCAGGCTTTCTGCTGAGCAAGGAGCCCAATGTGGGACTTGATCCCAGGACCCTGGGATCATAATCTGAGCTGAAGGCAGCTTGAGCCACCCAGGCATCCCTGTGGTCAGCCTTTTAACAATGTTTTTATACCTGAATCTCCATGCTTGAATCTCTGTACTCCTTTGAGTTCAAAACTTGCCCTGTTCCCCCTTATGTAGGAGTCCATGAACCATCATGGATAGCGTGGGATGGATGGCTTAGGCAGCTGTCTCCATCCTCCTGTTTGAGGTCTTCCTTTGAGGTTCTTTGCCTCTGGCAATGTTACTTTGTACCCTCTTCAGCACTGCCAACCATGACTCTCCTAAGGGCTCTCCCAACTTTTGCATATGTTGGAACCAAACTCACTATTTCCTTCTCTACCTCCATTGAAGAGATAAATGCATTTTTGGATGACCTCTATAATGTACTAGTTGACAAGACCCTGATTTCCTCAATCCTGCATCCTGGACTTCAATACTTTCAGGTCTCTTGCTCAGAAATCTTCCTCTCCAGTATTCCCTTGTGACTATAATCTCCTTCCATCTCTTTTACTCTCCAATTTTCTCTCATATTTCATCTTATAGACAAAGTTGCTCACTGCGCTCACTTTCTCATTATATCAGCTGCCTCCTGACATTCGTAGTCCCTCTCTCCAGCTCACGCCCTTTGAATGTCTAAACTACACTACCTCTAAAAGTGCTAGTACCCTTGTGCCTTCTACTGTATCCATCTAGAAAACCTCCCTTCTGTATGAATGCTGTGATTCACTTCCTAATACACGGTGTCACTTCATCCTCACAAGGTATGTGAGAAGGACAAGGTAGAGGTTATTTTCCTTGCTCCATGGTTTAGGAATCGGAGTATCAGTAAGGTTAGGTTACTCATCTGAGGAGACAGTAGTGATACATAGAAGAGTACAAGGCAAAGTACACATCTCGGGATCTTGGCTCTAAAGCTTTTTCTCTGGATTAGTGATTTTTTTTAAAGTTATAATTTTTTTCTTTTTACAGATTTTTCTTTTTCTTCATAAATCGAGGTCTTGCCATATAAAGGGGATAAGAACAAAGATGCTTTTTTCTGCAAGTGGAGTCTGAAGCATCCAGAGTTCTATCTGTTCAGCCTCTTCTTTACTATTCAAGTTGTCTGTCCCTTAAGAGTTTTATGGAAGAAATACATTTTGGATGGTTTTGTATCCTCAAACCTCAAGTAACTTTATTACCCATCAGAAACACATACTTCTTGGGGCGCCTGGGTGGCTCAATGGGTTAAAGCCTCTGCCTTCGGCTCAGGTCATGATCCCAGGGTCCTGGGATCGAGCCCCGCATTGGGCTCTCTGCTCGGCGGGGAGCCTGCTTCCTCCTCTCTCTGCCTGCCTCTCTGCCTACTTGTGATCTCTGTCTGTCAAATAAATAAATAAAATCTTTAAAAAAAAAAAAGAAACACATACTTCTTTCAATATATAGTGATTATACAAAGCTTATTTTAACAAGGGAAAAGAAAAACATAATCTAGAGATAAATGAAAGCTCTTCCGAATGGAGAAGTAAAAAAGTTTGGTTTCTTAGGGATTGGCCCTGGAACCTGTCTTATTTAACATTTTCATAAATGATTTGGAAGAGGGAATGCATGGTGAATTATCCAAGTTTGCAGATGACACTAAGCTCTTCCAGGTAGTGAAATGCCAAGCAGATGGAGATAAACTACAGGGAAAACTTGCCAGCCTGCATGAGTGGGCAGAAAAGTGGTAGATGATGTTCAGTGTGGGCAATGAAAGGTAATTCACTTAGGAAAAAATAATAAAAGCCATGCTTAAAGAAAAATAAATCTAGTTATCTGTTAGTCTCATACAAGACACATCTTATAGACCAGTCTTTGAAGTAATTCTTGAGTATATTGACAAATCAAGAAGGGAATTGAAAATAAAACCAAAGAAACATTAATCTTGAATTAAATGATGTATCATAATGTGGGATATTTAGTTCACTTATCAAACAGTTCTAATTGTGTGCCTGGTATGTACCAAGCTTGCTTCTGGGCATGGAAGTCTCTTTGGCTGCTGCAACTCAAAACAAAATAGAGACAAAAATCTATAAAATATTTAAAGAAGCCAATGACAATAGACTACAAATTAGATAACAACTATCAAAACTTAAACACGAATGTGTTTATAAAATTTTTTGAATGTTCTAAGAATTTTCCCTTATCTCATTTGATATTATAATTATGTATGAGGTAGAAGTGTAGGATTTTTTTTTTTTCCTAAAAGGTTTACAGATGAGGACTCAGAGGGTAAGGTAATTTGAATGGCTTTCCAAAGTTCATAAAATACTGGAAGGTCAAGACTCAAGCATGGGTTTTTTGGGTTTTTTTTTTTTTTTTTTTAAAGATTTTTATTTATTTATTTGACAGAGAGAGAGATCGCAAGTAGGCAGAGAGGCAGGCTGCGGGGGGGGGGGGGGGCGGTGGGAACAGACTCCCATTGAGCAGAGAGCCTGATGCAGGGCTTGATCCCAGAACTCTGAGATCATGACCTGAGCCGAAGGTAGAGGCCCAGCCCACTATGCCACCCAGGCGACCCCAAGCATGGGTGTTTTGACTCCCAAGTTCTATTCCTTGTCTGTAGCACCACAGAGATTTACTTGCCAATAAGTGAATTGAAGAAACTTGTTACATCCAACAGTAGAAAGATTGGAAGTGTAAGTAGGTTCTGTGTAGATGTATAATGGATTATTATGTAAACCATGGATGGGACTGATGAAGATACTCATACCCAAACTCTTTCCATGTCTGTCTTTTCTTTACTTTTCTTTTTTTTCTTTCATTCATTCTTTTTTTTTTTTTTTCCTATTTTTCTCTAGTATGTGGCTTCGGAAAATCATGTGTTTCTAGGTATATTCTAGGCTATCACCAACAATGTCTAGGTCACATAACTCTTTAGGACTACATTATAATGGCAGAAGCAAAGAAACAAGAAACACACAACCCAGGGTACCCCCAGATGGTGGCATACTTGCCTGTTTCCTAGCTCACACTCTGAATGACTGTTGCAGCGTAGAATTCTTGAAGCTACGCATTTTGGCCAAAAATGGAAGAAGGGTCTGCAGATGAGAAAAGAATGAGAACAGAAAATCTCAGCAGATAAGGCAGATGGTGGTTAAGAATCTGGAGTTCAAAGGTAAACTTGGAAGAGAACTGTTAAATAACCCAAAGAGATAAAAGTTGATGAGACTAAAGGAAGTAAAAGGGGGGGAAAGAGTGAAGGGAGAGACTGTGGGATCAGAAAAGCGAATGCATAAAAATTAATATAAGGCAGAATACGACTGAGATTGTCCGTCATAGTCCTATTAATTTTCCTGCTACTTAATTCTGGCTACTCCTATACTTAAGCTTGGGAAAGTATTACCCTGGAATAATTTAATTCTTACTATGTAATATAAATTTGCATTCCAGATTTCTTTTCTAGGGAGTAAACAAATAATTATAAAAGATGTATGTGTGCTCTTCAGGCCCTCTGACCTTTTTCCCCATTTGAGCTTGTTTCTGTTAACATTGGCTACTTATAACACAACCTCCTCACCCATTCCCATTCCTGCTGATGGCCCCAGCTCTGGTTAATTCATGCACATGGAAGCAGTCCTCTGCTAATTCTAGTTCATTAGAGCCTACCTGACCCTTGAGACTGAACCCAGTCACCATAATCTATTCATTTATTCATTTGTTCATTCATCCAGTTGATAATTATTTAGTAAAAATCAGATATATTAATGAAATTGTGCTTATCTATCCCCATACATCTATTACACTATGTATAGTTCATTTAATTTTGCAGTAGATTATTTGTGTGTTGGTTTGCCACAATAAAATTTTGTCAAGTCTATTGTAAATTACTGAAGGGAAGGGACCATGGTTTTTAATTTTCTCTACCTATCTTGTCCATAGTGCTGAAATGTAGTAAAACCTTTTGCTTGGTTGATTGCCTCATAGATTAAAGTTGTCATTTGATAGAGAACACATATATATCATCTGCCTTGAAGTACAGAATAAGGATGCATTTTGTTTCTCTAAAGAATCCTCTCTTTTACTTTGCAAATGAAATTTCACAATTCAGAGGACAACCCCCTCTCAAAAAAAAAAAAAAAACAAAAAAACCCCCAAAAAACCAAAAAGCCTTCCAACAGTTTGATGATGCTTACAATTCTGAAAGAGATTTGTACCTGTTACACCATTTAAATAATTTTCCCACTTAAAACTATCTTTCTATTTTAGCTGCTTTCCTAACTTTGTCACTCAAAGCTTCCTTCTTAAGCATTCACTTTGCCATTTTGTCCAACTCTTATTCAGAGCTTCTTTTGGTCCTAAACTTGGACTCTTTGCTGGAAAAATCCTGTTGTGACAGGCAGGTGTCACAAAACCTGGTGTTGGTTGTTTACAGTATATAACCAAGAAACTTCTGTCATTGACTCTTTTACCTAGGATCATAGCCATTGCAGATGATAAAAATAACAGTGGACTGCAGTGCAAGGACAGCAAGCAAAGGAGCATGTAGGGAGGTTTGCGAAAAGCAAAGAGCAAGGAAAGAACAGTAGGTGTAACCCGAGATGTGAGCGTAACCATCTAGCCAAAAAGAAAAAAATTAAAAAAAAAATAAAGCTCACTAGGCAAAACTATATAAAAGTAGCCATTTGGGGGAAGTGTCTGTAGTCTGTAGCAAATACCTTGAATGTGGCAAAGGGATTTAAGCCACTTTCTTAGGGGCCTGTGCTAACTGTGAGCACATGTCTTTGTCCGACTGTTTAACGTCGAGTGGGCCATGTCTCTATTGTATGTAGCTATGTGTTCTTCGTAATGCCTGACGTGTCATAGTCATTCCACAGAAAAATGTTGAATTAACCTTTATGGTTTAGTTTAACAGCATACCTAGCTATTACCTTAGCAGAAAGCAGAAAGCAGAAGCCTGGAGGGGAAGTTACCTTTGGTAGCCCTGTCAGCTGGGACAGCTAAAATGCGTCAGTCAGCGTGTTGGGTCAGGACAGAGGGCAGTAGACAAAGGATGACCGTGAACAGATGTTGCTAGGGGTACTAGAAATCATTTAGGATGATTCACTTGTTTTGCATAGGGCCTGCACTCACCACTATGTCTTTGGTAGACTAGCTAAGTAATTCTGTTGCAAAAATGTTATTACTTTCTGTTTTCTCTCAGCCCTCAAGTTTCACTTTCAAAAATCTATCCAATTGCCCTTAGTTGTCCCATTGTACTGTGTTCGGTAATTCTAACAGGGGACTCCTTATTTGTAAATGTTCAGTCATTCCAAGTGTTTGCATCGCAGCCTTTCATCGATACTTATTTTCGTATGTCTTCATTACTTCCTAATTGTCCACTCCTCAGTTTACTGCTAAGAAATGAATTCACTATTTTAACCATTGTTGAGTAGTCCTTGATTTCACGTCTGCCCCATTTATTTAGAGAGTCTATTTTCTTATTCTTTTTGAATCAAAATTTTACATATAGTCAGTTTTTCTTATTATTTTAAATCCCTTTGGCTAGTACTAACGCTTCTATTTTTTATGGCCATTATCTGCTTTCGGCTGTGAGAAACTGATTCATATTCTACAGTAAACGATTGTTTCTCATTAAATGGTAAATAATAATGCATAATGATGGTACCGCAAGGAAAACAGAAGGTGGTTTCCTGCCCTTGTAGTGATCACTGTCTGAAAAGAGGAAAGAGAAAACCTATTGACATGACTGAAATAGGACTGTCATCATTTAATTACTGCTATCCAGAAAACACCACATATTCCAGGATCTGTGGGGGAAGGCTTGACAGCTCTCTCAGTTGTGTGATTCTGGTGAGGGGAGACCAGGAGGTCTGTTCCCAAGTACATTCATTGAACAAGTGAGTCTTGATGGAAGCAACCTTGATGAAGGCTAAGGCAGAGGATTAGAATGATAACCTTTGCATATTTGAAAGGGTGTAAGCTCCTGGATGCCGATGTTACCCCCTAACTACTTGACCTTGGAAGGGAAGAGAAAAGGAAGTGGAGATTGGAGCCCAGACCCAGGATCCATCTTACTTCGGTTATACAAAGAAACAAAAGCAATCTTTTGAAATATTTTAAAGATTTTTTGTTTATTTATTTGACAGAGATCACAAGTAGGCGGCAGAGAGGCAGGCAGAGAGAGAGGGGGAAGCAGGCTCACTGCTGAGCAGAGAGCTCAATGTGGTGCTCGATCCCAGGACCCTAAGATCATGGCCCGAGCCGAAGACAGAGGCTCTAACCCACTGAGCCACCCAGGCGCCCCTGAAATATTTTAATCATCAATTGCTGCACAGTTTGTTGGGCCGCATGTATTTTGTTCACCTATGCTGATCTTCAGGACTTAAGGACAAGAGGCTGGATCTTTTTCCTATCTAGTGCCTTGGCTCGTGTCCGCATGCTCTCAGATTGCAGTGTAGAGAACCTTGAGTAACATGGAGATGATAGACTTTGGATTAAGTTGTGATATGATATATACTATATCAAGTCTAAACACTGCTATCTAAATTGGCTAAATGCTCTGGCATTTAGCTCCACCATGTCTGTTCAATTATTATTATTTTTTATTTCCTTTTAAAACAAACCTACTTGTAGCCACTGCCCCTTGCATGTGTATATTCATTTTCACGATTAGATTTTTCCTCTTTGTCTTGGGAAGCCCTCTGCATTCTTTAGGCCTATGTTCGAAACTTTATTCTTCAGTAGTCCTTTTATCAGTATTCTGTTATTAAAAATTACTGGTAAGAGGTACAGCCACATGTTTTTTAGTTATTTTGTGGTTGTGCTGGTCTTGAATCATCCATTAAAATATGAACTGTTTAAAGGCAAGTACCATAGCTGCTTGTACATTCTACAGCGATAAGCAGGGGGCTAACATGTCATTGAGTTCTAATAAAAGTTTGTAGATTGAACAATTGAAGAATTATAATTCCTACAGGTTGTGGAGGTGAGAGGAGTTAGTCCAGCGGCATGTGTCTCTCATTCCCTCATGGATTCTGTAGATATGGATTTTACTTACTAGCTAAATGCTAAACCAAAGCCACAGAATTACTACGGAGTCTGGACAGTCAACTGTGTCTTGGTGAACATAAAATGCTACTCACTTCTAAAATTCTCTCCCCACAAGGAGGTTCTGTGGACCCTCCTGAAGGCTTATACCATTGCTTTTTATTGATTCCCATCTGCAAACAACCCAGTGCTGTTCACTTGGTATAAATAATAGCGGTGACAGCAACAGATAGCAAAGTGATCCATTCCTTTTAATGTCAGAATACTCTGAGGGGAGTTCAGTCATTTGTCTGATGGCTTACTGGTAGGGTTGACCATATCATTTATCGTTCAAGCTCAGGCACTTCTGAGAATGAAAGGGAACTTTATCAATAATTACACTGGGCCATAGATAAAAACTAGGACTGTCCAAGGCAAACTAAGATGTGTGATCATCCTATGCATTAGAATCCCAGAATTTGCTTCTGGAGTCACAGGTGATGAGGGTGGAGTGGAGGCCGTTCTGACCACTTAGTTCCTTTCCCTTATGTCCTAATTTATTCCCTCCTGGCCTTGTGGTTGCTATTAGGAATTCCAGACATTAGGACTTCCACCCAGAAAAATGACAACACAGGTATTTATTCCCTTTTCCCCCCAGTGTATTAAAAATTGTGCTTTCCAATAATTATGTACAGGACCATTTTCTTTTCATTATAAACTTTATACACAACACACTTGTATTGAACTTTCCAATGAAGAAAGCCTCCCTCTTCATAACCCAGGAATAAACACTTAGTTTTTGTATTTACCTGGTGTTAATGCCCATGAGATGTTACTCCCAGGGGCTACCTAGGCTTGTGGTGCAATGGCAGTTTTTATGGAGCTGTAAGTGTCCCCCAAATTATTATAATTAAGGTTATGGCCACAAATGTGTTTAAACCCGAATAATTTCACTGAATGAAGCATTATTTAACACATTGGACTTTTTGAAGAAGTCTTATTTAGGAGCCTGTTTTGAACCAAGAGTAGTCTTACTGTATGTAGAGGGGATGATTTTCGTGAACAGCGGGGCTTAACACCTGATAATTACAGTGGTTTAAGTCTATCCCTTCAATTTTATTAGAATTATAATAAATCCAGTGGTTTTTAAATAACGGTGGTTTGAGTATATCCCTGCATATTATGAGAATTACAGAAAATCCAACAGAGCTGTGAGTTTATAAACAAGCATCATTTTATTTATCTATTTATTTGACAATATTTTATATATTTATTTGACAGAGATCACAAGTAGGCAGAGAGGCAGGCGGAGAGGGGGGAGGAAGCAGGCTCCCCACATTGCAGAGAGCCCGATGTGGGGCTCCATCCCAGGACCCTGGGATCATGACCTGAGCCGAAGGCAGAGGCTTTAACCCACTGAGCCACCCAGGTGCCCCCAAACAAGCATTATTTTAAAAGCGTCCGGAATTAGCAAATTTTATCAGTTGAGATGAGATCATATTTTCTGGGTACAATTTTACAAAAAAATGTTTTAAAGCAAACGGAGGGTTTCTGGGGGTCGGGGGGTCGGGAGAGGGTGGTGGGGTTATGGACATTGGGAAGGGTTGTGCTATGGTGAGTGCTGTGAAGTGTGTAAACATGGCGATTCACAGATCCGTACCCCTGGGGCTAATAATACATTAATTATATGTTTATAAAAAAATAAAAATTAAAATTAAAAAAAATCTACCTTAAAAAAATTTCAGAATCGAAAAAAATGTTTTAAAGGCATATGTGAAGAATGCTCTAATTTGGAGTTTTGTCCTTATTAAATATGCAAGGGCAACATGGAACCATGGATTAAATGAAAGACTATCCCAGAAGTGAGGCAGAGTTTTCTGAAGTCAAGTTTAGTGTTAAGTGAACATGGACTTTTGGAAGCCACTTGGATGCTATACGGAGCTGCTGAGACCCTTTCTTCCCTCTGTGGCCTGTTCCTCAGTAGATAATACTGTATTTGGAGGACAGGGAGAACTACACTAGTTTTCTTTTTACTCTGTGAAAGACCTTCTCTCCTCTGTGGTCCAAGGAAGAGTGGGGTAAGTCCTTCGCCCTGAAGGCAGTCCCTCGTCCAGTGAACTAGATCCCTGTCTCCATCTCTGGAGGGGGGCCTCGCTGGCACCCTCTTACCTGTATCCCTTCTCCCACTATACTTCTCCCCTCAGCTCTCATTTCATACAAAGCACTATATTGAATTATATAGTTTTCATGAACATCTACATCGCTTTCAAAAACTCGTCGTCACCTAGTTTGCTTAATTAAATAATTTGTTGACATAAACAGGATCTTTGGCCCAGCAGAAGCTGTAGCAGATGGTGTCTAAAACCAAAAATAATCATTAACCTGTCCTGTGGAAGGTGGGAAACAGCATGTTTAGAAACAAGCGTGACAATAAGATGGCTCTTTACAAATGAGAAATGCATTCTTGAGACGCTTACAGGATAAGGAGATAGAAGGGATGAACGTGGGACCAAAAAGGATAGCCGTACCTTTTTAGTAGGAGTGAAGGGTTGTGAGTTCAAAAGGTATTAAATGTACTTAAAATATTACATTTCAACAATATATTAACATAGAACATATATTTCAATATGATTACAGTTTCATATTGTATGAAATCATATTTCATATGATTACAGTTTCTTTAAGATTTTTTTTTTAAAGATTTATTTATTTATTTGACAGACAGAGATCACAAGTAGGCAGAGAGGCAGGCAGAGAGGGGTGGAGGGAAGCAGGCTCCCCGCCGAGGAGAGAGCCCTATGTGGGGCTTGATCCCAGGACCCTGGGATCATGACCTGAGCTGAAGGCAGAGGTTTTAACCCACTGAGCCACCCAGGTGCCCCTTCTTTGAGATTTTTATTTGAGAGATAGAGTGAGAGAGGGAGAGAGCATGAGATGGGGGAGGGTCAGAAGGAGAAGCAGACTCACCAATGACCAAGGAACCAGATGCGGGACTCAATCTTGGGGCTCCAGGATCTTGACCTGAGCTGAAGGCAGTTACTTCATCAACTGAGCCACCCAGGCACCACATGATTACAGTTTTTAAAGATTTATTTATTTTAGAGAGCACGAGCATGAGTAGGAAAGGCGGAGGAAGAGAGAATCTGAAGCAGACTCCATACTGAGCACAGAGCCCAATGTGGGGCTTTATATGACCCTGAGATCAGGACCTGAGCTGAAACCAAGAGTTGGATGCTTAACCAGCTGCACCACTCAGGTGCCCTGATTACTGTTATTTCAAATACAATCAATATGATCACATATTATACATTTAAAAACATTTAGTCTTATATATAAAATACTAAACGTAAGTGTACAAACACAAGTGTATTTGTGAGCGTAAGTGCAGCCAATGTGTAACAGTGGTTATCTGTGCCAATGCTTGAACTCTCAGCTTTTTCACTACTGTATTTTGTTTCTCACTTTGATGTGTTTTAAAACTTTCTTTGTTCCTCCCCTACTTTTAGATTCTGTGTAATCACATTTGTCTAATCTGAAGCTAATATTTGTATGAACGAGAGAAATTAAGAAAAATATGAACTCTAGGTCAAACTTAATTAGAGCAACTGAACACTGTTATTTAGCACATTATTTTTATGTTTGATTTTGTAGTTTTGGACCAATGTTAAACTGTTAAAATAACATCTTTCTCTCTTAGCTGTTAAATGTACATAATTTATTAATCCCTCTCTCCTCAAAACCATCTTCCAGGAAAGAGACCTGTAAGCATCCCTTTAAAAGGTAGCATATGGATATGGATAAGTGATTTTAGATATCTTCCAAGAAGTCAACGTCCTGGCCCCTCATGGACACACCTGGATCATCAAGGTTAACTTACTTTCTTGGGTTGCTTTGTCAGTTTCTGAGAGCCCAGTGTGAGGGTGAGAAGGCAAACCTTCACTTTTAAAAACAGGCTTCCCTAAATGAACACAATTTAAATAATAACTGCAAACTGATATTTTGATCAACTGCATGCTTTCAGGTCAAGCTTCACAATACAGAGAAGGAAGAAATATAGCTGCATATCTCCATTGTATCCCTTCTACATAGTAGGGACTCTTCCCATCACTGATTCTCACATGGCCCAGCAAAATAAGCATGATTATTCCTGTGTTACTTCAGATGAAGAAATTCGGGTTAGCTTAGTTATGTGACTTGCCTGACATTACCCAACCAGTAAGTGGTAGAGGTAGAATTTAATTTTTTTTTTAAAAGTATTTATTTGACAGAGAGAGATCACAAGTAGGCAGAGAGAGAGAGGAGGAGGAAGCAGGTTCCCTGCCAAGCAGAGAGCCCGATGCGGGACTCAATCCCAGGACCCTGAGATCATGACCTGAGCTAAAGGCAGAGGCTTAACCCACTGAGCCACCCAGGCGCCCCTAGGATTTAATTTTTGGTATGTCTTACTTCACAGCCTATTCCGCTTTGGAGGGGAGAAAAATTCAGCTCTTCTCCAGTTAAACTGATGTAAAGCAGCATCATTTTTAAGCCAGGGATCCCTGCATGAATGACTTCACTCAAAGCATTTCAAATAATATTGCATCATTTGGTTAAATTTTGTGCATGTGTGGTTTGTAGGACTTTGAATTTCTTTCACCAAACCTACCTTTTCTATTTGGTGGTGAAGGGATGGTTTCCCTGCTGATGAGGCCTGGTCTTAGAATATGATGCCTCAGATTATCAAGGTTGGGATGTACTTAGTGACATGTCTGGACCCATGTGTAGGTGCTGCAAAGAGCCTGCTGCCTAAATGTATCTGTCCTCCTCTGTCCTCCCCTGCAACAATATGATCCCCGAGGCCTTCATAGCTTCTAGAGTTAACTGACTTCCTTGAACCTTCTTATTCTATGACTTTTGACCTCCAGGAAATATCTGATTTTCATGCTATTCCAAAGGGATATCATAGGGGCACCTGGGTAGCTCGTTGGTTAACAGCTTTCATAGGCTCAGGTCATGATCCTGGAGTCCTTGGATCTAGCCTCATCTCAAGACTCCCCGCTCATTGGGGAGTCTGCTTCTCCCTCTACCCCTCACCCCACTAGTGCACTCTCTTTCTCTCAAAGTAAATAAATAAATAAATGTAAAAAAAAACCAAAATCCAACAACAAAAGGGATATAATAAGCGCTCAGTTACACACGTGGACAATACAGCCCACACACTAGCTGTTGCCATCTCCCATGTGTTTGAGGAGAGGGCATCCTACTTTGGCTTGCTGATGATACTTGCTTAATTATTGGACGTCTATAGTATTTGCTAAGCTTTTCCTTAAAAATCTCAGTTGATCTAGAGCCCAGTTCCCCTGCAGTGATGTCCTTCTATTTGTACGTGAGAAACTGGGCTCAGAAATAATTAGTAATCCCCACTAACTACAAATGGTAGAAGACCAAGTTGGCATTTAAATCCCTGGTCTCATTTTTTCCTCCCTTCCCCTGTGATCCTCTGCCTTGTTCCTCAAATTCTGCATATCACTGAGATCATATGATAATTGTCTTTCTCTGATTGACTTATTTTGCTTAGCATAATCCTCTTTAGGAAAAAAATGAAAAAAGACAAAACCGGAGAGAGACACAAACCATAAGAGACTCTTAATCTTAGGAAACAAACTGAGGGCTGCTGGAGGGGATGGGGGAGAGGAGATGTGATGGCTGGTTGATGGACACTGGGGAGGGTATGTGTTGTGTTGAGCTCTGGGTGTTGTGTGAGACTGATGAATCACATTCCTGTACCCCCTGGAACAAATAATACATATAATATATTTGAAAAAATAATCCCTGGTCTCAGGAACACCATATTGCATCCCACTGTGCTGCCCAAATGATTTTAGTAGCAAATACTGGAATCTCTATGTGAACATCAGAGACTTGCTGTGAGCATTCCCAGCACATAATGTCACATACCTTTATAATGACACCCATAAATCTAGGTGTGACCTGGGTAACCAGAGAAAGAGAAAGAGTAGCACAGAGAGAGGAACTTTTATCTCCATGCTTAAGGACTTACGTGACAATAATCCAGCTTTAGAAGTGGGCTCAGCAACTTTTTATTTTATTAAAGGTTTTAAAATGATAAATTGGTTATCATCGGGAATAAGAGAAGGAGTGAAGAGAAGCTGCTGCTTCTTTCCATTTATCCATTCATCTATCTGTCGATTATTTTTATGATGAGTATTATTTGTCAGGCATTTTTCTAAGTGCTTTGGCTAAAACCATGAATAAACAGAACTAATGTAATAAATTACAATTATGATAAGTGCAGTGAAGGGAATGTGAACATTTTCAAATATCAAAAGATATAAAGTGAAGCTGGGGGAACATCAGAATAGGTGACCAGTGACTAATTCTAATTGTTTGACAAAGCCACTTCTATAAAATGGGACATTCCCTAGGCTTCAGGAAGGTAAATTTGAACATAGCTATGCAATTCGAGACTATTCTAAGTGCCAGATGGTCTTTTCATTCATCTCAGAGACAGGAAATTGACTTTACCATACCTTCCTGTCCAAGCTAGAGTCAAGATTTTATAATGTTCAGGCTGAAAAATCTGTCCAAATGTAAGCCCGATGGCAAAGGGAGAATTCTCTTCTCTGGAACTTTACTCAGGGCGCATTGCTTAACCCAGAAGATCTAGGGAAAAAGTACCCTTCCAAAGTCCCTGAAAGTACATTACCTATATTCTCAGAGTAAATGTAGGAATGAGGGTATACTTGCTGTCTGCTTGAGCACTATGGTCTTTAGAAAGGCAGTACTTTGAAAACATAGGTTATGGCTACTGGCCTGGGAAACCACTAAAATAAAATAATGGCCCTTCTTTGTAGCTCTGAGGTTGTCTCTCTACCTTGTCAAGATGAGTCACATTGAGCCACGTTGTATCAATAGTTGTTATGTTTGATTCCTTCATTCAACTTGCAGCTTCTTTGCCTTGGCAGTGAGAGAGAGATTCCCTAATGATCACAGTTGTTTTCCATTATGCATATGAACTCTGATTAAGAAGGTGTTTTGATTTCTATTAGTATTACTATTTATTATTTGTCAAGTTCCTTGACAGTGACTTCATTTGTGGATTTTCTTGGAACAAAGTTCCTCAGTTCACAAGGTTCCCTGTCTTTTCCCATGCAACAGTTCCTTTTTTCCTTTTTCTCATAAAGACTTTGTTTTTAACTAATCTCTACACCCAAAGCGGGACTCAAATTCAACACCCCAAGATCAGGAGTTCCATGCCCCAGTGACTAAGATAACCAGGCACCCTAAGAGTTCCTTTTTAATTACCTTTTCTATGAGAGTTTTTTCAAGCATTGTCATTAAGGTTTTCAGGGAGTTGGTTGGGTCAGATATGGCATGTACTCTGCCTCTCTAAGGAAGCACATATAAAGTACACAGGAATCTTAACATTTTTGCTGACTGTACCTAGCTTCTTTCTACTGGTACTCTTTTGTTGATGTTGTTCTGAAGAAATGGCTAAAGTAGAAAGCAAGCAGATAGAGTTATTCTAGCCATCTGCCTTTGTACAGACAAGCTGAGGGTGTGTTTAGAAAGGGAGCCCTCAGGGCCAGGCAGTTGGAGTGTTAAGGTTGCACTCATCATTTGCCCTGTTGACCATCTGTGGTGGTGGGTCCTTCTTCTTTGGACTGCATAATGGGTCCTGCTGTAGAAGACTATGGCTCAGATGCTGTACTTGTATCATAAATTCTTCGAGTTTTCTACATTTGGAATTCTTTTTTTTAAACTTTAGATTTTTCTAGACACTTTGGTAAAGCCCTGAGATGGCCTTATCCTATCCTGATTCCCAGGGAAACATATCCTTTAATCCATTTCCAGCACTTCTTGCTCTCTGCTGGTCACAGGATGGCAAAGAGCAAGGTGTGAAGAAGTGAGGAAAGTAAAGTCCTCAGACCTTGAGGGACTCATGAAGAGAAGGCAGGAAGTCAAAGTATCAGGTATTACCTCTCTTGGTGAAGTTTTCAGACTTTTGTCCTCATTCCCCCAGTGCTCCATGCCTTGGCTTTTGCCAGCTCCTGCCTCTAGAGCAGAGGGGAACTAACTACCTGAGTCCTGAGTCAGGCTTCCTGGGGCGGGGGTGGGGGACACAACAACATAGTAAAGAAGAATGGGTAGATTTCCAACAAATATAAGAAAAACATTAGTACGACCATTCCTCATTTTTTTCCTGCCTATAAACATTATTTAGTGTCAGGTCATCTCCAGCATCTATTTAAGACAGAAGCCAAATAATCTAGAAGACTTGCATAGCTTGAATTAACTTCCTGCACTGTCAGAGGAAGAGTGTGCCTCTGGGGATGATGAATAGAATATAAATCAGGCCTTCTTTGTCCCAAATTATCCCTTCTTGTTCCCTACCCTGCAAGCTGGTATTTATCTTATTAATTTAGCAAACCAATATTAATTGAATGCTTACTGTGTGCTACTGTATAAGGTATTGGGTTCATAGCAATGAAGCAAACCTTCCTTGCACCTCCTGCTCCCCACTTATTTGAGCTCACGTCCTGATCAGAGAGAACAGAACCTACACCAAAGAGAAATATGTTCTACAGTATGTTAGAAGTCAACTGTATTGAAGAAAACTAGGTAGGAAATGCTGGAGTGGGGTAGGAAGGGAAGTTTCATTCTTTTAATGGAAGATAAGGGACAGAGACATTCAGGCAGTGTGGGAAAGGAGGTGTGGCAAAACCATGGCGCTCTTGGAAGGCAAAGTGGTCCGTGGGAAAGGGGAAGCTATTATAAAGACACTGAGGCCCCAGCAGGCCTAGAGTATTCTGGGAACAATAGGAAGCCAGCATGGTGGGTGCAGAGTGGGCAAGGGAGAGAAGAGAAGATGATGTTCAAGCAACGGATTGAGTAGGGTCTCATAGACCTGGTCAGGGCTTAATTTGTGTAGTGAGAGGCTGAGACTTTGGAAGGTTTGAAGCAGAAAAGTGGCATGTTCATTTTCGGGGCTGTAAAGGAGTAAGATTGCCTGCAGTGGTGAGAAGAACCGGGGGTGGGGTGAGGATGAGCGTGCCAGAAGTAGAAGGACCCCCCACCCTTGGCAGACATAGCCAGGAAGCTGTTGCAGTGATCGAGGTGGGATAGGATGCTGACTTGGAGTGGAGTGAAAGTACTGTGAAGTGGTCGATTCGGGATGTCTGCTGAAGGTGGAGCCTGGCAGTGTTTCATCATGGGTTAGATGTGGCATAGAGGCAAGAATGGAGTCAAATATAAGTCCAGGGATTTGGGGCTAAACAGTTCAAAGAAGGGAGTTGTTATTAACTAATGTAGGACAAACCTATAGGTAGAAAGTATTTGGGGAGGGGAGGTCCGAGAGGAGGGGGAAGAATCCAAAGATACTGCCTTGAGAACCCCATATTGTGTGAATATGTTCATTAGGCTTATTCTTCCTTATTCTTCCTTAGTTGTTTTCAGAAGTACGGAGGGAAGTTGTTTTTTTTTTTTTTTTCAAAAATTTTTTGCAAGATTTTTTTTATTTATTTAAGAGAGAGTGAGTGAGAGAGAGAGAGCATGAGAAGAGAGAAGGTCAGAGGGAGAAGCAGACTCCCCACGGAGTTGGCAGACTGATGCGGAACTCCATCCTGTGACTCCGGGGTGAGGACCTGAGCCGAAGGCAGTCGCTTAACCAACGGAGCCACCCAGGTGCCCAAGAGGGAAATTTAAAAAAAAAATGAGGAGGGGGAGGGCTGACAATTTTGGGGCATGGCCCTAGAACCCACAAATGTATTTGTCCACCTAGGAGGTTTGGCACTGTGAAAAGCACACAGGCCCTGTGCCCGTGAGATGCTGAGGTTGTTAATGATCTTGGACAACTCCCTCATTCTTTTTTTTTTTTTTTTTAAAGATCTTATTTATTTGACAGAGAGAGATCAGAAGCAGGCAGAGAAGCAGGCAGAGAGAGAGGGGGGAAGCAGGCTCCCCGCTGAGCAGAGAGCCTGACGTGGGGCTCGATCCCAGGCCCCTGAGATCATGACCTGAGCCGAAGGCAGAGGCTTAACCCACTGAGCCACCCAGGTGCCCCACAACTCCCTCATTCTAAGTTTCTTTCTTTCTTTCTATTTTTTTTTTAAACCGAAGACTCTTAACGTCTATGATGCATTCCTCTGGCATGTTCATGCCAGGAACCCCTGTAGAGAAGTGAGCAATAGAATCTAAAACAAACTGTTTCATAATTTTGCACTCCCTCATTCATATGCTACTATTCCAGGACTTTCCTAGTTAGGGCCATTGTCAAGTTAACTAAATCAAGGCAGACAACCAAAATGAGTAATTCAGTTTTTAAAATCTACTTTGGCTTCTCTATTATCAAGTTTGGCCATCTGTCTTGATGAGGTTAAAATGATTACTATATCTCTTCTCTTTTTGGTGTTCACTACATACAGCCAGTGTTGCTTTTCATGTAGACCCTCCCATGCCTGAAAACATATCACTAGGCATGAAAGAATGGAGCCTCCTTACATTTTGAAAAATACATTTTATGATATGATGTCATTGACTTTGATGTCCTTCAGGATGTGCTGGAATATTTTGGGGCAAGGAATCAGAGAATGTGTCCCATCCTACTGTGGCACTACTATCCCATGGTGCTAAGCAAGGAAAAGGCTACCCTGTCAGCTCCTCTGATAGGATGTAGGAGATAGGCTCATCATGAGGCAGATCAGACTCCCGGCATCCAGCCACAGGGTGCTCTGGACATAGGAGTGCACTAGGTACTTGTGGATGTTGCGCTATCTTGTGTTTTTTGGGTTGAGAACTTTCTTTTGAAACTACTTGTTGAGCTGTGCCGTCTTATGGAGGCAGATATGGGGTCATTGTGAATTCTGCACTTGCTCTTAAACTCAGCATTGCTCTGATGGCAGCATTCTGAGCACACAAGCAGTTATGCAAGAATTGATTTTTACCATGGATGGGGTGGGGGTCTGAGCAAGCACCTTGGTCAACAACCAGCTCTGGAGGGGATGTGAAACCCGTTATTGATCCAGGGCTGAGAAATCAGTGACTGTTGTATTATATAATTATTGATGGAGCCTGGAAATGCCACGGGCAAAGCACAACTTACTATTTGTTATGCTGGATTGTCTCTCTCGTCTGTGTCAGGCTGTTGTGTTCCGCTCTCGTGTTCCCATACCATGTTTATTTATACTATGTGCAGTTAGCTTTCATATTTCTCTTGTGATTCCATCTTGGAAAATGAATACTGGTTTTGTTCAGGGGCTGCAAAAGAAATAAATTTTTCGAGACACTTGAATGGGCCCGAGCTAAATACCAAAATCCAGACCAGAGAGAAGATGGAGCTCCAAGAAAGCTAATCAGAAGGGTGTGGAAGGGAAGAACCTTCTCTGTGTGCACCGCTTGTCTCCATTCCTTCTTACCACATTCCCCCAGTGAGAAGGACACAGGTGGTTGGTGTGACCAGGTGGTGGGTAATATTGACTGAGTACCTACTGTCTGTAAGGTCATGCAGTAAGCCCCTAAGGAGGGGTAAAGGAGGTTTGAGAATGAGAGATAACACCATCGTAGCCCAGTTCCTGGATGAATTGCTCCTGTGTAGTGCTCCATAATCCTTTGTTCGGTTTTACCCACTGCTAGTGCCCCATCTTTCTTCTTTTCTCTTCTTCTCTGGGGTGCTGTTCTTTTCTTTGTACTTATCAGCAAACGTACAGCTCCTAGATAAAACACTGGCTTCTTTGATGATGAATGTGTGTCTTTGATTCCACAGCTATATATCAAGTTCATGAACACAGAACAAATGTCTGCTGCAGACAGGGGGCCAATGAAGAAATCTTGACCACTGTCTGGCTGTTTCAATTGATATATCTCTGGGCTATAGGGATATAGGGAGGCCATGGACAGTGAAAGGCTAGCAGCACTGGTAAATGTCCCTGTTCACAGTCCCCAACTGGCTTCTGTTCACAAGTAGTTAGGGAAAATGTTAATTGCATTTATGGTCTTAACTAAATGTTTTACTTAACTGAAAGGTGCCAGTGAAATTACAGAGTCTTAGTATATCAAAAGTATCTTTCAAAGAATTAAAGAATTTTGAAATGAAAGTTAATTATTTATCAAACAGCCTATGCTAAAAGAAAGAGAGTCTAAATTAGATATAGGGGGAATGTTTTCTGTTAATTTGGATGATGGTGCTGGAGTTATAATAAAAATGCACTTTTATGGGTATGAACATTAAAAATCTTCACTCAGAACTGCACCCGTAGACATTCAAGTTATTATTCTGTAATAGCTTACTTGAAATTTCCTGGAAATGAGACTTGGTGAGTGTGGATTCCTTAGCGCCAAGTTCAATGTTTTAAAACAATGTTTTAAAAAATGTTAAAACGAGTTCTTTGGGATGAAAACAAGTTATAGGGGCTGCCCATGTTGCTTATGTATGGAGAACACAACACGACTGCAATTCCTGAAAAAAATCTTCATTAAAGTGTGAACTCTGCATACATCTATGAATGCTTTCTGGTTTTTATGAGAACTCTTTCACTTCAGAAACCATGGAGATATCTTTAAGTTTTATTGCGTGCCTTTAACTGTTTGCATGAATGTTGTCTTAGAAGCACCCAGGAATTAATCTTCTCTTCAGTTCCTTGAATTGTTTTCATTTTGCTGTCCTGAATTATCCTGGGAACGTTGCTTTTAAAAATTCCAAGATTAATTTTATTCCTAGAAAGTAATCTAATTTTTTAATTCTGATACCAGAAGTGAGTATACAATAAAATATTAATCACTAAAACCCATGTCTAAATGAAGCAAAGTATTTTTTTTCCTTTCTCCTTGTAGATTTTAAGAAGCTAGGCAGAGATAAAGGAAGAAGCAAATCAAATTGAAAAATTACAAATTCGGGCGCCTGGGTGGCTCAGTGGGTTAAGCCGCTGCCTTCGGCTCAGGTCATGATCTCAGGGTCCTGGGATAGAGTCCCGCATCGGGCTCTCTGCTCAGCGGGGAGCCTGCTTCCCTCTCTCTCTGCCTGCCTCTCCATCTACTTGTGATCTCTCTCTCTGTCAAATAAATAAATAAATAAATAAAATCTTAAAAAAAAAAAGAAAAATTACAAATTCAAGAAATTTGCTGGAGAAAACTTTTCTTAATATAGCAAACACAAATGTTTAGGACTAAAGATTCAGGCAATATATTCCATTGTATGTGTTCACCTTCAAAACTCAAACTCATACCCGTAGGCACAAGTTGTTCATTTCCAAGCCATCTCTCCTCTCTGATGATAATCTCAATCACCAAAATATTATATACATGAAGGCTGAAATTTGGTCAAATATTGTTTATTTTTTCCCTTTTCTGAGCATTCCATAATCTTGGGGTGTGTGTGTGTGAGAGAGAGAGAGAATGAATGCAGTGTCTATCTACACCCAAAGATAAATGTACTGGAAATGTTTAAAACATCCATAGTGGACTCATTATTAAAAGTAACCTAACACTATTACAAGAAGGACATTTTTGCCCTATTTCTAAGCTTTGTCAAATGCACAAGGAAAAAATAATCAACATCTTAGAAAAGCAACTGGTCAGTTATTAATGAGGCAATTCTTTCTGCATAAGGCATCATAGAAAAACTAACGAGAGAACATGTGACAATAAATTGCAGGCTACTTTAGATTGTGTGACATTCTTAATAATAAGAGTCAACTTCAGTGGAAGAGATCGACTTTCTGTGCATTGCAAGTGCAAATTTCATACTTCATGCATTGTATACTACCGTGTCCTTTTTTCTTGAACCAGGGCAGAGTCAGTCTTTGTGGATCCTGAGGACTTAATAATTTCAGGGTCTTTTCTTAAAAAACTAAAAAAATTTCTTTTGCAACATTTATAAAACCTGTGAACGTGTGGTGAGGAGCTTCCACAGGATCTAGGAAGGATGGTGTGCTAGTGCAGGGCCCTGAATTTAAGCCTTATTGGCTTCATGATAAATATGAGTCTGTCACCATTCCTTTACTTAAATAATCAGAAATCTTTTAATAGCTGATGTTAACATTTAGCTATTAGCCAGTTAATTAAATTATGTGTTCGCTGTATTAGTTAGGGTTACTCTGCTCGGTATTGCAAATAGATGCTCATTATGTCAGTGGCTTAACACAATAAAGGTTTATTGAGACATACCTGGATGGACAGCCATTCCCTAAATAACATCTTGGTACCATGAAAGGGTAAACATGGATATCATGAGCACTGAGAATCTCTTTCTTATTCATCCTTTTTAAAAAAATCCCCTTCAGAACCTAGTATGGGTCAGACACTGTACTAGGTACTGGGGGAAAATACTGTATCAGGCATGGATTCTATCCTAGAGCTAATGGTCTAATAAGTTGAGACACTGTGTTTACAAATGGCTTTAATGCAGGGTGGAAGAATTTGTATATTCAGAAGAAAAATATATTTGAAGGAGCATGATTGAAAAATTCAGTGTATTAATATTTAAGGAAATAGATTCCCATATTCCACGTGTTTGAAATTTTCTTAATTCATTGAAGAGTTTTAATACAGAGATTTATAATTTATAATCCAAACTTAGTTTTTTTTTCCTAATATGAGCAGGCAGAGTTGACAGCCAACAATAGGCGATCTTTTGCAATTTTTTGATTTATGGAGGCTCTATTTACTTTAAAGACCTAGGAAAGAGCATTAGTCTGGTGGGAAGAAAGGAGGAGAGACACCCTACAGCTCATACACAATTTCTAGCATCTCCTTTGCATCCTTCCTGTGGGATGTTCGAAGCATTTATGAGGAGCTGTAGCAAATTATACCAAGTTATAAAGAAACATCCTAGAATGAAGTATTGAAATATGTTTTGTAGAGGAAACATGCAAATTTTTTAAGCAAAGATTTTTCATATCCCATTTCAGTTTAGCCAGAGAAAACAGACCCTTTGACAAATAACAGAGCACTTATATAAAATCACAATCTGTTAAAGGTCCAAACTCAGCAGTTCTGCCTTTTCCTTGATTCTCCATTCTCTCTCTAGTCAGATGCATTCAGCAGCTTGGGCCTACAGTCCCACAGGAGTCTGGGTTTGGAGTGGATGCCTGCCCTGACCAAATGTGCAGAAGCTCGTTCGCCAAAACCTCCACATCTCCTGGGTTTCTGAGCTTACAAACCTAGTTTCTTGCTCAGAACACCTGGCTCTGACAGATCAGTCCAGACCCTGATCAGACACCAGAGAGAGACTTGATAGGGATGTGGGCAGCTTGGCCAAGGGAGTGGAAATAAAGATAGTGAGGTGTCTGCTCACGGAATCATGTGCTAAGTCCTTTATGTGCATGTAAGATTTAAAACTTAGCATGTATGTAGTGCACGTGGATGCTGCTTATCTGACCTTGAGGTTTGATGGTTGGGGAAGCCCTGCCAGCAACTCATCCGTGTAGGTGGCAGCTGTGTAGTTTTGAGCATTTTTCTAGTTATGGCTAGATTCCCCCTAAGGGCTGAGATGTTGATATTTGCCCCATGGTTTGTTTTTGGCATGGGGGAGATGATAAAAAACAGGAGCTGTACACTCAACTGAATGGACTATGACGCAAGAAAGAGCTCTAAACTAAGTAGGAGGTGGAGTCAGGTGTCCAGCCCCAGTTCCTGGGCCAAAGCAAGTAGCAGATAAAGAGTACTGGGGTTAGGGCCTTGGAGCATAGGTTTTTAAATTTTATGAGGACAAATGATTCTTGAATGGTGAGGCTGAGGTAGCCCATACCCCTATTCCCAGTTAGCATTACAGCGTAGACCTTGGTAGACAGAAGAAGTCATCAGCTCAAGACCATGTGGATTTGAGGAAAGAATACAGACTGGTTTCAGAAAGGTCTGGACTCAAATGCATGTTGCATCATTTAATGTAATTGTGTGACAAATGACAAGTCCCTTAACTTGTTCAACCTTTAGTTTCCTTCTCTGTAGAATGGAATTAATGACTCTAACTTCAACAAAGATATTTTGAAGATGAAATGAGCTAATACATTTGTCCCTGGCTACTAGTGATAGATCAAAAGACAGCAACAGATATTATTTAATACAACTGTATCCAATTTGAGCTGAATACTGTTTAAAGGGAGACATTTTGGACACCATTTAATTGATTAGAATTGAGGTTCAGAAGGCCTGTATAACTAATTTCCTACCAGGAGAACATGACAGAACCAGTAGTCAAAATCAAAAGTGATTGACCTCAAATACCACTTTTATTCTACTTTGTCATGTTGGCTTTGAGAACACCAGTGATGGGATGTGTTTGAAGACTGCATGCAGGACTTACTGAGTTAAAAAAAAAAAAAATTATAAGTAACAATTTAGTGGAGATTTGGCTCTTGGATATCCATGCCAACTGCTTGAATTTTCCAGGAGAAGTATTTCCAGGATCTTAGTATGCTGGCGAGCAGAAAGATTGTCGAGGAAGCAAATTCTGAAATGGCTCTGTGGATGAATGGCCAACAGAGTCCTCGGATGACAGAGAAGTATAACATTCAGATGAGGCTGCCTTTGCTGTGGCTCTGAGAGGCCTTCACATTAAAGGGGAGGTTTTGTGAGAAGTCCTATTGGATAATAAGGAGCATGTATGAGTTTACTTCCCTTGCATCACTTGAGTTTTAAGGCATTTAGGTAATGTCAAAGTCTGAGGCAATCCTCTACCTACTAATCTGGATATAGATTTTTAGCTTCAACAAAAATTGTGCTTCTGAAAAAGATGAAACTTACATGAGCTACTTGGATCCTGTATGAGATCCTCTTTCTTCCTCTCTCTTTCTTTCTCGCTCGCTCTCTGACTCACTATCCTTTCTGAGACGGAGAAGGGCTCCTCTTGATCCTGGAACTGGGGAACAGCCAGTTTTGAACAGACTTGAGTCGCTTCCCCAGCCCTGTCAATGACCGTGAAGTCTCCAAATAGTGCTCTATTAATTGCCATCACTTATTATTGAAGTTAGAGCCAAGGACCAGAACATCAATGGCCAGAATGACTGAAAAAGGGCAAAGAAAGATCATCCCTCAAGACCTGTTACTAAGCATGGCCTTGGGCAGAAGAAGAGTGAAAAATCTATGAAATCTATGAGTGCCTTATGAAGTTGGTATAATCCATTAAAATATGGACTTTGGTTTAGCTGTGATGCCAAGATGTTCCCTTTTGTCAGAAACCCGGTCAGCGGCTTAGAGCAGGGGCCAGCCAACTTTTTAGGTAAAGGGCTAAAGATGAAGTCATTGAGGCTTTATGGGCCATACAGATTCCGCTGCAAGAATCCAACTCTGCTTTTGTATCACGAAAGCTGCCATAGACAATATGTAAGTGATTGAGGATGGCTGTGTTCTGATTAAACTTTATTTACAAAAGCCCGTGGCGGAATACAGTCTGCCCGTCAGCCTTAGTTTGCTGACCCCTGGCGTGTAGTTGAAAAGAGGTAGAATGGGAAACTCATCCAGTCAACCTTCTCATTTTAGAGATCAGGGATCTAAAGTCCAGACAGAAGGTAAATCAACTCATCCAGCTGCTTCGTGCCAAATAGGGAATTGGAACCCAGTTTTGTGGCTCCCTTTATAACAGGGTCTCCACCATTCCATGCTCTAGCTTGCCTTTTGATTCATCTTTCTCCAGGCCTGTCATCTCAGCCTCTAATCATTATGCACATTTGAGATCCTGATATCTCTACAAAATATTGTGAATCTAATTTTTAAAATCAGAGAGAAACATTTTTGAAATATACTTTTCTTTTTGAAAGTGCCCAAGCAAACCACCCTAAATGTGAGTGGCATAATTCTTACTTTAAAACATGAAAACTTGCAAGAAATGTTTTACAAGGATTGCTCGAAAGCTCCTTTCCTCTAATGCTTCCCATTTGTTACCAAACGTCCTTAGTCTGCTGTTTATCTAGAGTTTACAACTGCGACCTCCATAATTTTTAAAATGAAGTCAAGAATGACCCAGATTTACCGAGGCTTTTGGTATGAGGGCTTTGTCATCTTTTCATCTTACAACTTGGGCCTCGTTGTAGTTAATTCATTTGGAGGAATACTAGGTTTGTTGAAACAAAGGACCTGTATAGAGGCAGCATGATTACTTTCTTCAGAGAAATTCTATAATGTGTATGTGTTTCGTTCCTATAGCATTTTCACTCCACTTACCAATAAAACAGATTTGGGATAACTTTCAAATCTGTTTTGTTGATGGAAGTTTCATCCATTTAGATTTGTAGTTCATAGTTATCTCAGTGGTGTGGGTGTTCCTATTAATCACAAAAGTACAATGAAATGCTTCTCAGGCTCCGGGTACGCAACACAATGTGGAGTACAGTTTTGGCCATTATCCAGCTTATTTGGTCAATGTAGACAGTCAATCTAGGTAATTGAGGACCTAAATTGGATTTTCTGGCCATAATTATCCCTGTTTGTCCATACACATCCATCAAATTTATCAGATAATTGCCATATAGCTTCATTTGTGCTCTCCTGACTCAGGTTGGTTAAAAAAGAAAGAGTTGGCCTGAGAATGAGGAGCCTTGGGTTTAGTTTTGATTTTTTTTGTCACTAGTGTTTGAGTGACCTTTGGGCAAAGTGCTATATCATCACTGGATTTTTGTTTATTTCTGGATCTGGACCTATCAGGGTGATATCTGAGGCGACCTTCAATCTGAATGTTCTGGGACTGGATTAGGCCTACATTGCCGTAACTATTTGGCTTTGTTTTAAACATATATATTTATAACTGCATGGCCCACTTAAAAATAGTTAAGATGGCAAGTTTTATGTTGCTTTTTCTCTTTTTTATTTGTTTTTAAATGGATTTAGGGAATCAAAGAATCCACCCATCATTTCCAAAATGAATGGTCTAATTTTTTGATCTTTGTGATTAAAAGAACTAAATGCCCCTTGTTTTGGTCACTGAAACAACCAATGCCCGTTGGGTATCTATCTGCTCCATTGTTTATCATAGGACTATACTATTATGACAGAGGGCTAAGCAGAGCCAGCCCTGATGGCCTTGGCTCCTCCCATGTTATCTGGGATGTGCCGTGGAAGGAAGAAGAGACTCACCATTAAGGTTCTTCAGTTTTGCAATCCATAATTTGGTCCAAAGCAAACCAATGTGGCTTTCCCTCTGGGCCAAATGTTGTGAGCTGACATCTTCTGTTTGTTTCCTGAAGAGGAGGAGGAAGAGGTGATCCAATCAAAATGTGTTACTTCCAGATAAATACCAGTATTCTAAGAGTCAGGGCCATAAAGTAGCCCAGCACTTCATACCTGGTTGTATTGTGAATCTTAAAGCTTAAAGTATGAATTAAAGGAGAAGTTCATTAACTGCCAGCATCTTGGGATTTAAAGGAAGTGGCATAATAGCATTCTCCCTTCCTAATCAGTGTTTGTCCTTCCCATTTTTCATTTCCCTTGCCTCCTGACCTCATCAACCCTGACTACCTTGTTATTGCTTGACTTTTTCTCCACATTCTTCACTCCCAAATCTGACTAGCTTGTCCCTGATTGTCTCATCTCTGCTCTTTACCAGCTGTCAGCTTCTGAATGATCTCTTTTCATCCTGCACTTTCCACCTTCTGCAATTTTCTGCTCCGGCACTGTGAAATTCAGAATACAGTTATCTATGACTTGGAAATCATTCATTGTTGGAGGAGGTGGGACTTCTTTTTATGCCCCAGTGGTTATTCGTTTGGCCAAGGGCAATTAGAAGAGAAAGATGGGAGGGAACGGGAAGGTGTTAGGAGGCCTCTACACTAGTTTTCAGCAGCTCCAAAGAATTAAAACTCCCAGGAGAAGTGAGAATATTATCCTGCCTTGCAGTTCTTCACCTCGACTCCACTGGAGACTTATAAAAACAATGACACCCTATTTTATTATCAAGTCACACCAGACCCTCAATATTCCTGGATAGTTAATCTGATAGTGCAAAATCTTGACATGATCTTTTTTTATTCTGTTCTTTGATATGAAACTGGGTAGATATGTAAACACAGATATGCTGGCTTCGGCTTAACTACATAGAGGCATTAAAGCTTCTGCTTGACATGCTTGCTATTTAAAATATTTTATTGCCATTGTGACCACAATTAAACCACTGACTCCAAATTGGCTGCTCTTCTAGATATTAATAGAAGTTTTAAATATTATAATAGAGAAAATAACAATATTTTAACCAAGAAGTATGATCAAGGATTGGAATGTTCTAGTTGGCTTAAATTTCCAGTGACCCTTAGGTTAAATTTGAATACTATATAAATATGCCTCGGAGTTTAGGGACATAATTTCCTTGCTGATGCTCCTCATTCAAGCACAGTTTGCTAGGCTCCACCCCTAATGTTTTGGATTAAATAAGTGTGAGGTAGAGTCTGAGAATTTTCATTTCTTTTTTTTGTTGTTGTTATTTTTTATTTCTTTTCAGCGTAACAGTATTCATTGTTTTTGCACCACACCCAGTGCTCCATGCAATATGTGCCCTCCCCAATACCCTCCACCTGGTTCCCCCAACCTCCCACCCCCCGCCCCATTTCTAATGATTTCCCAGGTGATGCTGATGCTATTGATTTGAGGACTGCAGGTGCTATTTGGGTATTTTCTCTTAGGGCGTGTTATTTTAATAGAACATATTTATAGCGCTATTTATGGATCTTTATAGCCATTCGTTTATAGGCTCATACTCCTTTCCTGATACTGATCTGTGTTAAGCTAACATGCACTCTCAGGCGGCTGAGATTTCATTGAATTTGGGGGAATAAAGGACCTGGACTCTAGATGGTAAAGTCCACCTGTTATTTTCTAAATTCGACCAATCATGATTTAAATTTACAGGTTGACTCTGGTGATGAGTAGAAGTTTTCAAAAGGGAACTTGCGCAGAGATCATCTGACTATCTTCTGAAGCCTGGATTGCTCTCTTTTCTGCCTCTTGAATTTGATTTGTGCCTGTTTTCATCACTCCTGCTGCCTAGGTACCAGTTTAGCAGGAATTCTGGGTGCCTAGATAGTCACTCAAATTGAGAGTAAAGGCCCTATGGAACACAAATAAGCTGATTAGAAATAACTTTCATGGACTGAATTAGATTGGAAATCTGTCCAGGGCCTAAAATTACTTAAGAGAAATAGGACACGAACCTGAACTATGTTTCCCAGAAACAGCAAAAAACATACAAGATTATGAAAATACAGTCTGTGGTCATTTCTTGCTTGGACAGGCTTTTCCAAATCATTTACATTAAGAAACAGTATTTATTGTCATGTTGTTCTGGCAGTGTATCAGTTTTCATGAAGTTAGCTCTGGTGTAATACAGTAAGAACAGATGCTTTAGCAAACTTGAGATCATGGGCATTCTGTATCCTCTGAGACACGTGATGGTTGGAAAAGGCTGCTTGCATGTTAGGGTGGCCTGAGGTGAAGGCTCAGTCTCCTGGGGATGACCCAGAGGTGCCTTCTCTACTCCTAACATCTGTGCATGTCATTACACAGCACCTGTCACCCTGGCAAACTTCTGGAAAGTCCACACTATTTGGATTACTTCCTGGTAACAATCAACCTAGATACCATGGCTAAGACATCCCAATCTAATTTGTAAATTATTTTTCCTTATGTGATGTTAGTCCTATAAATCTATAAGTACTAAGATAATGAACCTTGAGGGTTATTGACAATAACTATGCCCATGGGTAAAGGGGGTGGTATGTGACAAACAGGCTTATTTAAAATAGAAATTAAATTGATCAAGTTGATCAAATGAGAAATTTAGAAGTTTATGCTACTCAGACTTCTATTTATTCATAGATAGAATGGAAAGATGAAAGCTTTCCTATTTTCTCAATTCCCAACCCATTACCCCTTAACTTAAAATACATTAATCCAAAGAAAAAACAACTTTCTGTATCTACTGAAGATGGTATTGTGATTTAAAACCACACTGTCACTTCAGTAGTCTCTTATGAATCTATTTAAGTGACTTCCATCAGTTTACTGATGTAGTTTCTTTAAAATCTCATCAGCAAACACATGTTTCTTGAATGCTTCATATCATAGCCTTAAAATGTATTATACTTTTCAGTTTTGGAGGAGAAATTACCTTGCATTTGTAACAAAACCAAGTCCTAGCTTTCAGTAAAGGACTGACCAAGTCATTGAAAATGACAAGAGAATGAATTAACGATGCACACCATTACTGTCTCCCAACACCTCTCAGCAGAAAGTTGCAGAGTCCAAATTCCAAGCCAGTCTTCTATCTTCAAATCCTAGGTACTTTCCAGTTTTCCCTGTAGATGTTTTATCGCTCTCTGCGGGAGCTTACACAACAAATGGGGCAGAGAGTAAAACATACACAAGTCCAGAATCAAAAGAATGGTGCTAGAAAGCCACTACAGTATAAATGATGTGTGTATATATATACACACACACACACACATACGACAAAAGTTTGCTATGTGGATTTATGACACCCCAAGGGACTTATTTTTGTTTTTTTAATTAAAGTTCTTTATTTGTATTCTTGATAAAAGTTTATTTTCCTTCCCTTTTAAAGTTTATTGGGTACATTTTGCTTATTTTAAATGGAAATCCAACAGTCTTGGGCCCATTTTGTAGATCCTTGCCCTTTGTGCAGTCCTCAACGACTTGACCCTTTTCCTTCAGCTTGCAGGTAAACATTATAGCTAAACCCTAAATCTACAACAGATAACCAAAGTATTTAGTAAGTTATTTGTATGTACTAAGCCACTTTGCACAAAATTGATGGTGGGAATTAATATTTATTATTTACACATGCGGAAAGATATACATATTTATTTCCCTTTAATCCTATCACTGTTTTATAAATATTGTACTTAATCCATCAATAATACAACATGCTTTCATTAATACCACAAAATAATTAGAAAACATTTATGATAATGATAATATTACTTTGTGCAAATATACAAACCCATTAAACCCTTAGGGAAAATCACAGCTGGTAAGAATGTCAGACGCACTGTCTGATCTGAAGTAGAATAGTAGGCTGCTCAGTTGACATTTAATGGAAAATTAAGCTAACTAAGCAATACTTTTAAAATAGACATAAACACCTTGACCTTACATCTTGTAAAAGATTGTCTTTAACACTGAGTCCTACCTTATAAATTGTCTATGTTGCGCCAATTCTTAAAACACATCCTGGTTTCAACTCCTTTTTAAAAGTTGTGTTCTGACGTTTAGATGTTGACAATGGTTTTCCATGGTGGGTCAGTGTTTTTCATTGAGCCTTTGCCAGTTGCCTTTATTTTGGTTCATGGATGCTGCCATACTAAATGGCCTGATCTGACATGTATTAGAAAAGTAGTGACATTGATTCATGTCACACTAGTCTTATTGCATGTTTCCAAGAAACCTTTAGTGACCATGCAACTACCTATATGGATTAACACAGTGCTGACCGTGTAAAGGTATTCACGTCAGTCTACCCAAAGATTTACACTTCTACATGGCTATTGTTGTAATGTAGCTTTTCTTACATAATTACAAGGATCGGTATGTTTAGAACTACCAAGAGGATCCCAGATTTTATTTATGAATATGATTGTCACCTCGTACCATACCATCGACAGTGACAACTTGGGAAAGTTACCTGTTTTGTTGATTGCCAGTTTTAACATGTGGAAAAATAATACTTATCCCATACAGAAATTGAAGTTTTAAAATGGATAACTTATGTGGAAGCATTTAGTATCCTGATGATAATAGACTAGTTCCTCTGTAGACCTAAGTTTTTTTTTCCCCCCTCAATTCTTTCCCTCTACCCATCCTTCCTTTTATCAACCTGAAATCTCTCATTCTCTTTGCTTATATCTTCTTTCAAGCACTATGGCTCTATTTATGTTACAGTTACTGTGCCTATATCTCTTCATCTTTTGAGGGCAAGGGACTTGACTTGTTACTTTGTACTGCACTGTGGCTAACAGTGCTTTTTAGAAAAACCTGCATGAGATAGATTTGTTTTAATTAAATTGAATTTGTGATTCAATCAAATTAGCATTTCAGAATTTCCAAATCTGTGACCCAGGGAGGGTAGTCTGTCCTCTCTCAGATTACCCCAGTACTCTTTGTAATCTCACCACCACCACCACCCCAACACACACACACACACACACACACACACACACACACACACACACGACACAGGGAAGTAGGAGAGAAACGGCATCAAGGCCTATCACTTTGCTGGGTGTGGAGCATGCTGGAGAATTCTCTCTACTGTGGAAAGAACATTTTCTCTTTGGAGACAGTTGGGAGAGAAATATCAATATGGGAAAGGTGGAATAAAAGCTAGCAACTGAGATGAACCAAAATACAGAGAAACAGCAGGTGCAGGTAGAAGAATAGAGAAGCATGAGAGCGTATTGAGCCTCTGAGGGGAGGTGCTCCTGGTCTGGGATTAGGGAAAGATTCCCACGGTGAGGGCACAAAGAAGGCTGCATTGACCTAAGTGCTCAAAGGGAGACGGGATAGGACTCTGAGCCTGCAAGCCGCCCTGCCCAGTGCTTCAGAGCCTTTCTTTATTACTTCCTAACCGAGTGTCTTCATACCATGCTTTGTGTTTGCAGTGGGCTTAACAATCATGTTTTATTAATTAATCCTTACAGCTTTGCTCTGGGCTACATCTGTATTATTAGCCTCATTTCGTAGACAGGAATGCTGATGCACAGAGGCATTCAGTATCCATACACAGGCAGGTATATGGCCTGTCATAGGTAAAGGCCTCACTCACAGCAATAGAAATCCCCTGTACTTTGGCACCTTAAAAAAAATGCAGCTGATTTACACTACTCTGCCTTCCCCATTCTCAAAATACCTTTCACCTTTTTTTTTTTTTTTTTTTTTTTGTCAACTTGACTACCTTTTCAGACCCAGCATGCTAAGAATGGGTAATCCCATTTTTATTAAAGTGAAAGAAAAAAAGAAGAAACGTGCTACAAAACTGTCATGAGAATCCCATTAATCATCCAAGCAATCAGATTGTGGGGCACCGAAATCAGTATTAGCGACTGATGTCCGAAACTATCCACTTAGGCCTGTCATGGGTGACATCGCAGCCATCCTTTCTGTCACGCGGGGAACACACAGGCAGTTCTTTCCAAAGTGGAGGAGGTGGAGTGGGAGGGAGGAGTCCGTGACAGCTCTGTCTGGATGCTCTGGTGGAGAGGGCTATGTAATCAGTCTAATCTCTAGGGAAGAGTGGTGAGGTTTCCAGAAATTAAAAAAAAAAAAAAAAATTAAAATTCTACCTAATTTTTTGAATGGCTTCAAACATGATGATTTTCTTCACTAAAATCAACCCACCTGAAATGCTCTTTTCCTCTTCATTGTTCAGTATATGCTTACCTCTTCCTGAAAGACTGGCTCAGTGCCATAAAAGCTTTAAGGTTACCTCAGTGTCTTCATGAATGGCCAGCCACTCTGTTGGTACTGTGTGGATGTGGGTGTAGGTGTGTGTGTAGCACTTATATAAGTGGGTGTTATTATCTTAAATCACTATTTTCGTAAATGTTTCTATTTTGTCTTCTTACATAAAAATATCTTCATTGAGGTATTATGTATTTATTTATATTCTCATCCATATCTAGCCGGTAGCTGATTGCATATAACTTTAAGGCTGGCTGTGAGGGTTAGAAAAGAAACCCTAATATCCTTTCTTCCTGAGTCTTTGAATTATGGATATGAGAAGAAGGCCCCTCTGCCCATCCATATCTGAGATTTTAATGAAGGCTTTTAGTCTTAGGGCTGGTGGTGGGTGAATAGATTGGGAAAGGGGAGTAAGAGTTGCAGCCCATAGAGGGGACATTATGCAATATTTAATCCATTCATTACCTTGACAGAGGGGAGAATTTTGGATTAATAAAAATTAAATAGAAATCAGTGTCACAAAAGTGTGCTCTCACGGTGTGTTTTTGGAAGCTCTGCAATTCCCTTCAACGTGTACGCAGAACACAGCCCAGAAGCCTGTCAGAGCCTCTCAGGAGTGACGTTCGTTGCACCTGAAGAAGGAAGAACTGCTGAGATGACCAGAGATGTGGTAGTGGTCAGACAGCTGTCAGCCTGCCCATTCTTGGGCCTTCGGCATCAATGCAGATGAATTCATGTTGATGAAGATGCACAGAGGAATTGAAAAGGACCCACAAGCCGAGCTGCTCTTCACTATCGTGGACCTCAGTCCTCTCCCCTGTCCTACCAGGGAACTGGTGGGTGCTTCATGGTCAGTTTCCCACAGTATTTTAAGTAAGACTTAATTTTTTTCCCCTGTGTCAGAGGTTTGCCAGATTTCCAAGCTAATTAAAAGAGCACAGACAGGTCTTACATTTTTCCCTACTTAGTGAATTATTGGCAGGATTTCTAGTCTTTTAGGTCAGAGTTTGTAGAAACAAGTCCGAAAGCACTCTGACTGGCAGTTCGGATCACTACTGTGGCGGTGAGAAAGCCACAGGGTGAACTGTGAAGGAGCTGCCATTACTTAGGTGACACCGCTTCCCGCCATGTGGGGGATAGGCCACCCGCTTCTGCTCTTACAAATATGTATGAGGGGATCTTCTGCATTTTAGAGGTGGAGATTGCGACCTATTTATGACTCTCTCCTTTTTGCCTGACACAGGGTTTATCCTAGAGTAAATATTCCAAACTGCATGAATTACTTTTTTTTCTTTTTTTTTAAACCCATAACCCATAAATTGCATCAGGAACAACTGAGTTCACACTGCAAAAATAAAATTAAGATAGACACCTGAGATTTACTTTCCATCTTGATCTCAGTACTGCTCTATACCATTTGATTTTACTGGGCTGGTTTCCCTTTTGGTCATTTTTTTTTTTTCCCCTGTGCTTGGTTATTGGTAATATTCCAAGCCATCTGTCTGGCTAGGCCAGTCATGTATAGTGACACCAGATATTTTCCTGTGCGTAGAGGTCATAGTCACAGAATGAATAAGGTCAGCTGTTGTAGGACAAGCTCTGAGGAACTGGAGGAAATAGATCAGTATAGGGAGTGGGAGTGGCAAAGTGGACAAAGTTGTAGAAATTCAGCAGAATGGAGATGAAGACATGCAGCTATACATAGATCAAGAAGGCATTCTAGAATTTCTGCTACAGAAATGGGCAGATACTGCTTTGTTAGACTCTTTTCAGTCTGTATGCTTAAGTATCTGTTTTTTTTTTTTCTCGAGTTTTATTTTAATGAAGTTTGTCTGCGTTTATACTTCTGATTTTTTAATTTTTTTTTTATTTTTTAAAAGATTTTATTTATTTATTTGACAGACAGAAATCACAAGTAGGCAGAGAGGCAAGCAGAGAGAGGGCGGGGAGGCAGGCTCCCCGCTGAGCAAAGAGCCTGATGTGGAGCTCCATCCCAGGACCCTGAGATCATGACCTGAGCCGAAGGCAGAGGCTTTAACCCACTGAGCCACCCAGGCACCCTTATACTTCTGATTTTTAGCCAGAATTTTATAGACTTCTATGATTTTAGGCTCTTGTAAGGAAACCCATTTCAAAAATAGTTTTACGAATATTCCTATCACCATATCACTATTTTTTTTTGTGGCCCTAATTTCTGTAGTGGGGTCCCTTTTGACACTAAACAAAGGTTTCAGTATTTTGCATTAACATGTAACTGACCTAAAGTAATACTCCCTTTAGGCATATTTTCATCTAGTAAGATGAAATACAACAGTGATTAAACCAAAGATCTAAGATGCTAGTGGCAGAAATTAATGTGTCAACTATTGATCAATGGGGAGATATTTTTATAGCCTGGGTCCTTTCATAACACTCGTCAACACTCACTACTTAGGTTTACTCTTCCAACATAGGAGTATAACTCAGCCTGTATGGAAGACAGAAGAGCACAACCTGAACAAATCAATTCTGTGCTGTCTGGAACCATAAAAGATCCTGAATAGACAAAGCAATCTTGAGAAAGAACAAAGTTGGAGGTAGCACACTTCCTCATTTCAAATTACCAAGCTGTAGTAATCAAAACAGTATGGTACCGGCACAAAAATGGAGGCATAGATCAGTGGAACAGACGAGACACCCACACTTACATGTTCAATTCATCTCTGACAAAAGAAGCACAACATGCATTGGGGAAAAGACAGTCTTTTCAATAAATAATGTTGGGGAAATTGGACAGTTACATGCAAAAGAATGAAACGGAACCACTTTCTTACACCACATACAGAAATAAACTCAAGATGGATTACAGATTTAATTGAGAGACCTGAAACTGAGAAAGCTTCTGGAAGAAAACATAGGCAGTAAGCTCTTAGACATTAGTCTTAGCAATGCTTTTTATTTTTTGGACCAGCCTCCTCAGGCAAGGGCAATGAGAGCAAAAATAAACAAATGGAATACATCCATCTAGAGAGCTTTTGGACAGTGAAGGAAACCATTAACAAAATGAAAAGGCAACCTTCTGAATGGGAGAAGGTACTTGCAAATGGTGTATCTGGTAAGGGGTTGATATCCAAAAGATATAAAGAATTCCTATGGTTCAATAACAACAAAAAAACCTATGAAAAATGGGTGGAGTATCTGAATAGACCTTTTGCCAAAGAAGACTTACAGATGGTCAGCAGGCCATGAAAAGATGTCGAACATCACTAATCATCACGGAACTGCAAATCAAAACCACAGTGAGATAACACCTTCTACCTGTCAGAATGGCTAGATTCAAAAAGACACGCAGTAACAATAGTTGGTGAGGATGTGAAGGAGATTGAACCATTATGCTCTATTGGTGAGAATGTAATTGGTGCAGGCACTATGGAAAACAGTATTGAAGGTTCCTTAGAAAATGAAAAATGGAATTCCATATGATCCAGCAATTCTACTTCTGGGTTCTTAATTCAAAGAAAGCAAAAATACTAATTCAGAAAGGTAATAAGCAACCCTATGTTCAATGCGGTATTACTTACAGTAGTCAAGATCTGGAAGCAACCAAAGTATGCATTGATAGATGAATGGAGAAAGATGATGTGGTATGTATATATAGTGGAATATTACTAAACTCCAAAGAAATAAATCTTGCCATTTGTGACAACATGAATGGACATAGTGGGTATTATACCAAGTGAAATAAGTCAGAGAAACAAAAACTATAATTTTACTTACACGTAGAATCTAAAGAACAAAACAAAACTAAAACAGACTCATAGAATAAACTGGTGGTTACCAGGGAGAGGGAGGTGGGCAGACAGGGGGGACAGGTGAAGGGATTTAAGAGGTATATACTCCCCATTATAAATAAGTCATGGGATTTAATAATGTACAGCATAGGGAATATAGGCAGTAATTTTGTGATAACATTGTAAAGTGATAGATGGTAACTAGACTTACTAGTCATCGTTTTATAATGTATGGAAGACTCTGAATCACTATGTTGTACATCTGAAACTAATATAATATTGTATGCCAATTACAAATGAATAGAAAAAGTTTCATCTTAAAAACCCCCCAAACACAACAAAAATATAAGCACACATTTATGTTGAAGTAGATGGAATATGATTTTTTAAATTTGAAAAATCAGTTCAATATGGACTCAATTCAAATATTAGGTGAATATCCTTCCTACTGTTGTTTATTTTCTCTCTGCCTCAACTTTTCTACTTCCGTGATAACTCTCTATAGGTAGACGGTTGGCATGAGTTATTTGCAGAACTCTATTAACTCAGTTAAGTTAAGCCACACCTGTATTATGTAATCTACTTTTTCTGCAGTTATAGGGAAGTGGGATATTCTATGTTAAAATGTTTTCCAGATAATGGAAATTTAATTTTCAAATAAAACCTGTTAATTCGTAATAAATTAGTATGTTTTTATAAACTGTACTGTATATTCTTAGAGGACATCAATTGCCATTCATCTTTTTAATGACCAAGGACTCAAACCATCTTTATGGATAGGAACTGTGCTCCCAGATGCTATGTTAACACCTGCAGATCTTATTAGGTTCCTGAAGCATGATGGTCTCCATTCTAAATGCTTCATAAGTTATATTGTTTTGGTCATTTTTTCTGCCTCTTTCCTCAATGTTCCTACTATTTCTTGCCATTTTCTTTGTAAGTTAAATGCATGAAATTTAGTGCTTGGGATTTATAACTATTGTTTTGGACATTCTTAGACCTTTTTGTGGTTTAATTTTCTATTTTTGTCAGAGTTTGAACAGGTCATGGTTTCAGTTGTGTTTCTCTTGAAGTGGACTTGAAGTAAGATTCGAGTGCAGGTAATTTGTTTGGCAGATAATTTCAGGAAAAACAGGTAATGGAATTTGGAAATATGACCAGGATGGAGGGAGCCCAATGAAGGGTGTTTCTGTGGTTTAGCCCCACTGGGAAGTGTTGGGGTATTGTGAGGAATAGGCCTTTCCACCTAGAGACAAGGTATTTGTTCTTCAACTACCCATCTGTCATTAGCTGGGAACTATTCCTGGATGTTGACTCCCCAGTACCTCTAGCCTGCCACATAAGGCCCTTGGTTAGAGAGTCACAACAGCTTAAAGTAGGACATGGTGGACATTTTCTGAATGGGATACCCCCCAAGTGAATTTGGGAAGTTCACTAATAGCATCTACTATCAGCATGTTACAGTAAGGAATTTTTTTTAAAGATTTTATTTATTTAACTGACAGATCACAAGTAGGGAGAAAGGCAGGCAGAGAGAGAGGGGAAGCAGGCTCCCTGCTGAGCAGAGAGCCCAATGCGGGCCCGATTCCAGGACCCTGAGATCATGACCTGAGCCGAAGGCAGACATTTAACCTACTGAGCCACCGAGGTGCCCAGGAATTTTTAATTTCATGAGGGATCACTGTATTTAATACCTCTTTTTACAATTCTAGCACTCTTTGAGATTAGATATTTTAAACACTTTTTTTTTTTAAATTTTAGAGCAAAAATGTGAAAGCGTGAGTAGGAGGAGGGGCAGAGGCAGAGGGAGAGGCAGAGAATCTCAAGCAGACTTGGTGCAGAGTCTTGATGCAGGGCTTGATCTCAACAACCCCGAGAACATGATCTGAATCTAAACCAGGAGCCAGTCGCTTAACCGACTGAGCCACCCAGGTGCCTCTGATTAGGTATTATTCTAAACCATTGGAACAAGCTCTGATGTTGACCTATATAGGCTATCGCTATATAGGTCAGCTGTAGCCACTATATTAATCATTTTATTAATCCACTGTATTAATTACATTTCAGTTTAAATTTTCTTCTGAGTTCTGATTTACCATGATATTAACCCAATGCATACACACTTCCTTTCTGGTTTCAGTATGGAAGTATTGGGTTAAAATCATGGCAAATCAGATTTGTTCCTTTATAGGATTCAGCCTAGCTTAGCCAGTTCCCAGCATGGTGCTGCGTTTGAGGAAAGTCTCCCTTACATCCAACAGGTGAATTGTGCCTGTCCCGTAATATTCTTACAGCATCATTCAGGATGTTATTTTGCATAGTATCTACTTGAGAAATGTCCTATGACTTTTTATTTGTTTGTACTGCTCCATTGTGATTGTATGTGGTAACTTTCCACTAAGCCTCTTTGCCCTCTACCCTCCAAGTACATATTATGTGTCTTAGGCAGACAAATTATCTTTTCTCATACACAGGCAGCAGATGTGATTAGAGGGAAATCTAATTTATCTGGAGTACTCCAGAAATGGAAGGAAATTACTTCACAGCAATATTTGCAAATGCATTCATCACACACACCCAGACATTCCAACACCAGCAGATGATGGCTTTGTGATCTCTATGTGGTCTGTTTCAAACTGCTTTCTAATGGTCTATATAAATTCATTCCTTTTATGCTTCTACATGGTGTTTAGAGTATAAGACAAATGTGTTGGACAAAGGGAGGTTGGTGTAGTGTGGACAGATTTCTGTTCTTTGTATCTCTAATTGTCCTCATCTGTGAGGCAGAAACCTCTGGGTTACTAGTCTAAGTAGACTGTGTTTGCATAGGATATAAAGAATCTTATATTTTTAGATCTCACATCCCCTTAAATTTGTTAATTTGTAAATTTATTCAAAATCCAAGACCTTTTTGATTGCCTACTGTGTTTGGCATGAGGTATCTGTTTTCTAGACATTGTTACCTCATTCTCCTCATGTTGGCTATATATGTGTTAAGCAGGAAGAAACAACTTTGTGGGGGGGATGGTAGAAGGAGTTGGCTGGCAGGGTCTTAGGAAGTCCTCAAGGTACCTTTTCGGGGTAGGAAGAGGAGAAAATGGATGAATTTAGATTTCAAATGCAACACAAGAGCCTGTAACCAGAGCCTGTAAGAGCTTCCCCTGAAAGGAGGAGCTTCTTTCTGGCCCAGGTGCTTCTGAGTGAGCAGCATGAACATGACATTGGCCAGCTGTTTTGGTGTACAGATGTGCCTCTCTTTTTAAGACAGGCAAACCCCTCTGAGCCTCAGTTTCCTCATCTGTAAAAGGAAATGTTTAGATTAGTCCCTTCTGGGTCTATACTAACATGAGGCTACCTGGTTTTTAAATACAAGTGTATTTATATTTTGCTTTTCTTGAGGTAATGTTCTCCCTTTCTTCCCCATCTCATTTCCCTCTCAGCCACAATAAGATGGTTTTGTCATGTTTGTTATAGACTCACTTTTCTTAGTTGTACCTATTTAATAGAAGATCTTATTAACAAATACAATATACCAAGAAGAAGAAACATACCCTTATTGCAGGAATAACATAATTAAACACACACAAAAAATCATAGGACAAAGGAGAACATATCACCTTTTATAAACATTAAGGGACAGGAAATAAATGTTATTGATGGAGATCTATTTATACATATCAGAATGTAACCTGGCACTATGTACTTTATTTTTGCATTTTCCCTTTCATTGAGAAGTTTCCCAGAATGTTGTGCAAATTGGAAATAAATGAATGCCCATAAAAATAATATCTCCAGGCAATTGCAGTATCTGATGTAAAGAGTATCTACAGGTTGTGAATTTTAACCGCAGTTGGCTTCTTCTGAAAATGCTTATAACAAAACCCAGAGGCACTTAAATCTGATATATTCAATGGTTTGGGGACCAAGTGGATAGATGCTCTCAACTTATATTTAATTAATACATAATAGATTTAGTTGTAGTCAATTTTATTTTGGATAAGATGGAGCAAATCCAATTTTGCAATGTCTTCTTAACACTTTGGAAAACTAGCTTTGGGGGAAAAAGTCAGAGAAGCAAAAGATGAGAATACTAAGTGGACATGAAGAATTCTGGTGATCTTAGGTTTCTTTCCTCACACTGACAGAAAATAGTCATATGCTTTCTATCCCCTCATACCTGTTTTTTAAATATGTTTTTAAACAAGAAAATGTGGTTATCTGTACTTTGGAACGAAAACTGGGATGTGAATGTAAGAAATAATTCATGTAAAAAACCAAGCAAAAACAAGGAGCTCTTTAAAAAAACGTTATTTTTGTACAAAAGAATTCTTACTCTTTGCTTTCAGAGTACTGGATATTGAATCCAGCCATACTAATAGAAAATGCAGACACTAGGAAATCTGTTAAATATTTATTTACTAAAAACATAATTTTTCAGAGGGCAGTCAGAGAAGACAAAGCTGTGCGTTAAATATGAGCTCCCTGTCCAAAAGAGAATATACACCGGCTCCATTTAACAGGGCTCCCCGGGCTGCAGATGAGGAGCCGGGACCTTACTCACATGCAATTATTAACACTCCCAATAAATCCTCAGGATCCCGATCCCGCTGATATATGTCATGGCAGAAATAGCTTAGTACACGAAGCGACAAGAAATGCTTTTCCTGTCAGTGGCAGAGATACTGCTGTCCACATTAAATCAGGAGCAGACGGAGACACTGAGAGCTGTGAGTTCATAATGCCGGGACTTCTTGTCTCCCACCGTACCAACTCTATCTTAGACACTTGTTTCCTTGCAAGCCTTTGACAGGACACGGCATCTGAGACCAGGGTTGCCAAGTGATCCTGGGCAGCTGGAAACTATTTATTTTGTTTTTTGGTTGTTATTTATGTAAACATTCAGCACCCTTCCGTGGCCTTGAGCAAGACATTTCTACTTCCTTCTGTGCAGTTTTATCACTGGTAAGACTAAAGAAGAGAGTGTTATTTTTGTTATTTGTTGTGAGTGTTAGGAAAATTAAACAACCACATTCTTCCCCGGTCACTAGGGGATATAAATTTGTCAGGGGAAAGATAATCACCTTCAGCATTGCTCTTCTTGCGCTAGGCTTATTTCTAGCCCACACGTAGAGTCCCTGAGCTCTTGAGAGGGCGCTCTGAGCAAGACCTTTGAGGATCCATTGTCCATTATCTGTGTGATACCTTAAGAGCGGAAGGAAAGTTGTAGGGGTTCATGAACATCCCATGGAGGTGAGACACTGGCCACCAGTGGGCTCCTGACTCACACCTACTTTGTCTCCAGGAATAAGGAGTGGTGCATTCAATTAACAGACGATATTCTTTCTGCTATCTCTACAAAGGTCCAGCCAAGGAGAAAGCCACCACTCGGCCTGTACGTGTTCTCCCCAGAATAGAGTGAGGTGGCTGAAGGGGAAGAAGATGGGGGAAAGCTGTGGGAAGGCAACACATCATGCAGTTCAGTTAGCTTTCCCCCTGCCAGGGGAAGGAAACCGCGACTGCGGGGTGATCAGCCACGTGCTGAGTGCTGAGCAGAACATATGATGTGCAATCAAAATCAGACCTATCAGGCAACATGCTGTTTTCAAATGTCCAAGGCAGGGTTTCCGTTATTCTACTGAAGCTAAATCTGTAAATGTCATGGAAAAAGACAGGCTGTCTTTATGAGAACCATGGGACTTCCCACTTGAGACTGTGCAAAAAACCCAGTATGAAAATGACCTTTCCGTGCTAGCCTGGGCCTGGCCTTTCTGGTCTTTCCAGGGCCATGAATAAGCACACACTTTTGAAGATAGAAAAAGAAAAAAGGAAGAGGTGGAGATTAGGGGATGAGTGTTTTCCAAAGTAAGTGCCAGTGTATAGGTAACCTCTGAAGGTGGACCAGATACCAGGCTGTACAAAGGGATGAGACTGACAGAAGGGACAAAGTACAAGGCCGTGGACTTGATAAGTGACAGCCAGGGGAGGGGCCTGCGTGCCGTGGGCGCGGCTGTGCTCCAGCGCTTATGCAAGCAGACAGGAGCGGGTCAGATCGCACTCTAGACTTTGTACAGCTCCGTCAGGGAGGATGCCATTTTTATTCTTCATCACTACCCTTTTTATTTTTTATTTCAATTTTTTGCCAGTCAGGTATGAAAGCCCAAGGTGCTTTGGTACTAACTTAAGTGCTTTTGATTTATTGTCCGAAGCCAGCTTTTCAAGTTCCAGAGGGCACTTGCTCTCATCCTAGCCATTTACTATTTGGAATAGTAAGCTTGCTGTTGTGTGTGGAATTTTTTTTTTTTTCCTTCTAGTTCCAGATGAATGACTTTGACCTCTTCTCTACATTGCCGGAGAATTGGAAAATATAACCCAAAATGAAATGGAAAAAAGCACAGGGTATTTGGAATAAAAGCTGGTGAGAGGGAAGTCTATGCAAGGACAAGGCACTCTTGCAAGCTTGGGGGAAACTGGAGGTACGGGCAGTCTGTGGGTGAGGACACAGGACGGTCAGGCAATCCCGTGTTAAGTGGGTCAGGAACTCATACACTCCAGCTGACACTTAGAATTTTGAAGCTGTTGAGGTTTATCGTTAGAAGCATTATAAGGGATTTGTTGGTGATGCTGCCGTATTACAAACTACCGCTTTGGTGAGGACCCATGAGGGTAGGTTCTCCTAGCCCTCAGAACTTCGGGGATGAGGCTGATGTTAATCTTCCCGGCAATGCAGAACTTAAAGCTGACTACGTGATCCCATTTGCTTGGGCTTCTGGGTGTTTTAGAGCCAATGTGCCACCTAATTCAAACAAAGTTATAGGAAGTGTATGGCACACGACCTTGTGTTTTCTCTTCCAACTCTCTCTTGTCATATCTGATATGTAAATTTTGTCTATGCATATATAAATAGTAGAAACTTGACTCAAATATTTAGAATGAAGCTTATATAAATAAATTGAACTATCACACAATATCAGAGGTATATGTCTGGAGTGAGAAGGGTACTCATGAGAAGGTACTCAGCAGTGATTTGAGTGGGTAGTCTGACCTCCCGTGTAGTAAATATGTTTAGTACACTGTCATATGAGCAGATAACCTTTCTTGAGCTCAGTGTGTGAAAACTGCAGCCCTAAGTACTTGATCTGGCTAAGCACTTTATTTTTATAATTTCCTTTGTACTTTATTATAACCCTGTGTGTTGTAATAACCACAGTACATTAAAGTAGAAAGCCTATATGTATGGGAACACATCCAAAAATGTTCTTTGTGGGAACCAGTTTTCAGCAATAAGACAAACAGCCATTTTCAGCAAAATCTGACAAAATGACTGGGAGGTTTGTTTTTTTTTTGAATCCACAGACCTCAAATCTAGTAAGTGGTAGAGCCAAGTTCCCAGCCAGGGCAAGTCTAACTCCACATAACATTCTCCTAACTTTGGGGATAATAGGTCTGAGTTCAAATTCGTGTCCTTTTTTACTAATGATGAGACTCTGGGCCAATGACTTAATCATTCTTATCTTCGGTTTCTCCCGTGCCTCAAATGGGAATAAGTATAGTACTTAAATAATATTTAAAATGCTCAGAACAGTGTTTGGCATTTAGAAAGTACTCACTAAATCAATGAATATTAGCTATTGTTATCATATTTAAAGAGTATGTCTATAGTATACATAATTAAAATTCTTTTCCCACCAGCACAGACATTTCTTCAATATTCAATTAATCACGTCTTACAACTCTCTGCACATATTGCCCGGGCAGTGACTGTTCCCAGGAGAGCCAGTGTTGGAATCCACATGTCGACGTTTCAAATGTAAGGTACTGCAAGGTCAGTGTGTCCCAGGAGAAGGCCAGCTGCCAGGAGACCTTGCAGGGTAGCATTTCCAGGGTGAATTCATCACAGCTGGTGTCCAGACCTCAGCATTGCAGGTCCCAGCATTTGGTCTGGTTAATGCCCAGAGCTGATTATTCAGGGGGGATGGCTTGTACCAACTCACAAAAGACTGAAGCATATAAATTGGAAAGCCAGTGTATTAATTTACAATGAAAACTATTACTGTTAACTGGACCAGACATTTGCATCAGTCTGACCAGTGAATTCCTGCCTTGTAGGCAAGCTGCATAGGGGGCCACATTAACAGAAGGTTGCTTGGTGAACAGGAGGTTGTTTCAAATGCTTAGTCTCATCAGGCTCTAATGGCAGCATGCATCCATCTCCATCTACCTGCCAGAAAGAACAGACATTATCCAAGTAGCTTGACCATGCCGAGATGTCCCTGCCCTGGACTGGAGCAGAATGTGCTTCTGTGACTTTTCTTTTTTCTGTGGTTCCGTGGCTGACCAGTCTCTGTTTCGGATTGTTTTTTTCTTTCTTGAGCTATGTCAACACTCACAGGAAGGTGCTGTGCTCCATAAGCCATCTTTCCTCTTCATGGTAATCTTTGTTCATTTAGTAGTTTAACTTTTCCAGGGCGTCTTCATTGCTGCTGGCTGTTCCGAATTCTCCTGGGCATTTCATGTACCACGTACACAGTGCATATTCTACCCAGTGTCACCACAATCTACCCTGCCTTAAGCTATCTGTGGTTTTCTCATCATCTATGTAAATTCCTACTAAATGAACCTCCGGCTCTCTCCTGAAACCTACCTAGAGCCCATACTTGAGCTGCCATAACTGCTGATGTTACCAAGAAAGAGCCCCGTAGGGGATTACTAGCCACCTTAAACATATGTAAAACAAAATGGGTTGTGAGTCATTAAAAGGTACTGTAAAGACTTGATATTTGAATAATGATGTTAAAAACTTTTTTCAATTATTCAAGTTAATTGTACTTCACTAATGATCACAATGTTAATAAGATGCTATCACAGTTTTTAAATCCCGTCCCCCTCGCTTTCCGTGACATGTAGAATAGAACCAAGTGACCTGGAATGGCCAAGAAGATCCTTGGTGATCTTGCCCTTGGCTGCCGCTCAGAATTAACTTCCTCCCACCCGTCTCCCTCTTGCACAGTTCTGCAGACTCCGTGATGGTTTGGGACTGTGCCAGGTGTGCAGCCGCATCAGTCCTTTTGCCCTTGCTGTTCCTCCCCCTGCAGTGCTCCCCCACTACACATTTGCATCTGGTTGGTTCTTCCTCTCACTGAGTCCTGTTCAGAAGTGACCTCCGCAGAGAAGAAGTCTTCTGACAGCCCCTTTAGCACCCACTCACTCTCTCTTCTCACCCTGCTTTCTTCTTCTTTGCGGTTGTCACTTCCTGAAACAGTATTTGCATTATTTGTGTTTCTGAACAGGATGTATTTCTTTATCTTATTCACTACCATGTTATTAGAGCCTGAATTAATAGCTGGAACAGGAATGAACGAGAGAATGAACTTACTATGGATGATCATTAGATTTTGTTATCCCTCGTGTTGTGCCCGGCAGCTCAGCTTACCTCAAATGATGTCTAGGTTCTGACTTCGCCATTTCTATGACGTTTTATTGTGGCCATATCAAAGGAACCCAGAGGAATAGTCAGATCTGTGCAGAAGCTCAGCCAATGGTTGGCATCCAAATCTTTGTCACTGTCAAGTACTTTCCATGAATGTTTGTTTAATCCCATCTCTTCCATTTCTTTTGCACCTCTCTTATCTTTATACTTCTCTACCTCTACCCTGTCCTTCGGTTGTCATCACTTCTCCTCTGCATTTTTTTTTCCTTTGGAAGATAAGACAGGGGTGCTTCAGATAGTCAACAACCACTTACTGTACCCCTGTCTCTTCATCCTCAGTAGCTGGAACCCCGGCTCTTGCCTTGAGGTCTTCCTGCTGCTTCCTCTCTCCTCACCTCCCTCACCAAGTGAATTCTGTGAGTGAGACACTGCAGCATTTGCTTTCCGTCTGGCTTGGGGAGGACTTGTTATCACGTCCCATGAAGCGTTACAGTGTACATGGGTGGGACCATGGGATCATACTGTTTTTATAAAACCATTCTCCTTTTTGTATTGTTTTCTACTTTTTTCCCCACCTTTCTCTCGGAAATCTTGAATGTGGTAATAGTGAAATCAGAAGCCTGAAACTCTAAGTTTCATTTATCTTTACTTCCCAGGAAAACTTGAGGATTTTGAGAATGATTGAAATATACAAGGTATATTTATTATGCCAGGAGAATTCTATTTCAATTCGGTTCTTATGCAGAAAATTAATTCTTTTTTTCTTTTTAAGATTTTATTCATTTGAAAAAGGGAGTAGGAGCAGGGGCAGGGGGATGGTAGAGGGAGAGAGAGAGAAGCAGACTCCCCAAGGAGCAGGGAGCTGGCCAGATGCAGGACCCTGGGATCATGATCTGAGCTGGAGGCAGATGCTTAACCGACTGAGACACCTGCGCTCCCCCAGAAAATTGTTTCTAACATTGCTTTTGAAAACTCATTTTTTTTCTTTTCCTTTTCTGGTGGAGGTAGGGATTTGTGGGCCCTATTGAAACTCCTATAGATCCGTTCACAGATTCTCAACTCAGGACAATTTAATTCTCCAGATCTGTCTGTTACTGAGTGGCATGACATTTTGCTAGACAGCAGGTGCTCAAAGATATACTCATCCTTCAGATTCACTCATCCCTGGAATACCCAAGGTATGCCACTGGGATGTCTTTGAGCAGGTTCACGGATGCTGCTTAAGAGAGTATGCCACATTAAATGCAAAAAGGAAGTGTTGAAAAGCCTTAAAAATGCCATGAACTGAGAGAGAAATGTGAACTCTGTTTTAAAGAATCATGTTTATAAATGCACTGGGACCTAAGAAGCAAAAAAAAAGGAATTCCAAGTTTATTCTGCAGTCCTTAGTATTTAAAAATGTGTCTGTTGGATGTGTGTGTGTTTCTGAGTATTTATAACTCAACCGAGAAAGATAGGCTTGTGACTTTGTTGTTATAGAACACACGAATATGCTACTCTGCGCTTTGTGACTATAGACTGTAGGACAGTCTTTACTTTTACTGTTAGGCCTCTCTGCAGGGGTTGCAGGCTGTGCTTATAGGAAAAGACACATTCTCTCTGGGATTGATTTAAACCAACCCATTCTGTATGTTGCTGCTGCGGCTTCCCAACATTTCATGGAGATGTGACATTATTGAAGTTGAGTTTTAATATGTCCCTCTACGGTTTCCTTCCTCTGACCCCGTCTCTACTCAGCCTGCCATACTGCTGCCATCCATTCTCTGTGCTTGTCCAGATGAGTGGAGCTGGCTTGTAGCAGGAATTACTTCCACGCTGGGAGACTTTCTAGGACTTCGCTGCTGATGATCCTTTCTTGGCTTTCTACGTGATGTCTGGGACAATCTGAGTCGGCCTTTTAGATGAGAGAAGGTGATTACGTGGATGGCATGATTTGAAAGATGACAGGAAAGCTTTTTTCTCCCTAAATCATTTCTACCCAAGTATCAATGTGCCTGAGATTGCTTTTCCAGAAGCATTTCGTTTCATGTAAACCTTGCCCATTTTACCTTCAGAAAAAATTGAACATTCATCCACTAATATGTTAGAGTGAGTGATGCTGTTAGCATCATTGGGAAAGATCTGTGCCTCAGTTCTGGGATCTGAGGAAGACATTTAACTATGAGAAAGTGTTTTCTTTTCTTACAGATTTTAAGTAGCAGAGATTTCCTCATTACCTTGTAATTATTAAATCAGGTCAGAATCCTGGGAAGATGGCAGCAACACTTTAACAAGATTCACCAAAATATTTCTTTTTCCATTTAAGCAGATGAGTTCATATGGAGGACAGAACACTAGCTGTCATGAGCCAATAACCTACATCAGTTTTCCACATACTGAAGAGATCATGCTACTGTTCCAAGTCTTATCTGTTGATGCTTTCAGACATTCTGGGTTAGGATGGAACTTACTTAAGTCTCTGTATGTGGAATCCTGAGGAAATGAGGGAAGTTAGAATATGCCCCCATTCTCCTTGTCATCAGGAAGGAAAGTAAAAACAATGATCACGAGTTATTGACTATTTTCCAGCATTGACAATATCTTGGCCAGAGTCCGTGGTAGGTACCCAGATAATCAAAATAAGCACTAATGTTTATTGAGCAATCACTTTAAGCCAATAGTTTGTTATGTATATAATTCATGATATTCCCAACAACCTATGAAATCAATAATACTATTATTCAAATCTTACTCAATGAAATTAAATAATTTGTCCAAATTTTATACTTGATGCTTGGCAGACAAGGGACTTCAGGTTTATCTAATTTTAAAACGTAGGTTTTCAAAGATGATGTCAAACTATATCCTTCAACATGTTAGGACTGAGAAGGAAGGACACGTTGGTCATTACAAACAATATGGTGCACACACACACAACACAACTAGGTACAGTCAAAAGGTATAGAACAAAACCAACAATAAAACAAAGGGACAGCTACAGCTGTTTATAGACAAAAGAAATGCCAGAATATAGATAAACATAATAAGAAAAAAATAAAAGAAAGAAAAAACAAATATGTAAATAAGTTGACACCAAGTTTTCCTAATAGTTTCCTAACTTCCAATAAGAAATCTAAGAAGGAAAATAAGACAAAAATTATTTGAGTATAGTTGACATACAATGTTGCATTAATTTCAGGTGTATAACACAGTGATTCAACTTTTCTATAGATTATGCTGTACTCACCACCAGATTCCATCTGTCCTCATACAATGGTATTGTGATATCATTGACTATATTCCCCATGCTATACCCTTTATTGCTCTTACTCATTCTGTAGCTGGAATCCTGTATTTCCCACTCCCCTTCACTGGTTTTGTCCATTCTCTCCACCCCCCTTCTCTGCAGCAACCATCAGTTTGTTCCCTGTATTTGTAAGTCTGATTCTGCTTTTTATTCACTTTTTTAGATTCTATGTAGGCATGAAATCACATGGTATTTGTCTTAGTCTGACTTACTTCACTTAGCATAATACCTTCTGGGTCCATTCATGTTGTCACAGATGGCAAAATCTCATTGTTTTTATGGTTGCATACTATTTGCATACATGTGGGTGTACACATGTGTGCACCCACACCTGATCTTCTTTGTCCACTTATCTATTTATGGACAGTTGGGTTGCATCCATATCTTGGCTATTGTAAATAATACTGCAGTAATCATAGGAGTGCATATATCTTTTCGAATTAGTATTTCCATTTTCTTTGGATCATTATCTAGTGGTGAATTATTGGATCATATAGTATTTCTATTTTTAATTTTTTGAGGAACCACCATACTGTTTTCTATGGTGCCTGTACCAGTTTACATTCCCACCAACACTGTGCAAAGGTTCCTTTTTCTCCACATCCTCTCCAACACTTAGTTCTTAACTTTTGGATTTTAGCCATTCTGACAGGTGTAAGGTGATATCTCATTGTGGTTTTGATTTACATTTCTCTGATGATTAGTAACTTCGAGCATCTTTTCATGTGTTTGTTGGCCATCTATATATATTCCCTTGAAAAATGTCTTTTCAGGTTCTTTGCCCATTATTTAATTGGATTGTTTTCTTCGTATTGAGTTGTGTAAGTTCTTTATGTATTTTAGATATTATTCTCTTTGGATATATTAGTTGTAAATACCTAAGCAGTAAAAATTTGAGTATGGCCCTATGATCTCAGTACTTGGATTATAGAATTAACTAGATTAAAAGGATGGCCAGGGAATTTTTTGAGTAGCGATCATTTGGCCTCATGATTCTTAGGCTCAATATTCTGGGCTTAACATACCATTTTTGATTTAAGTCACCCTTAGGGCCAACCAACGGTCATTTAATTCTTCATTGTGCCTTCTGTTCAATAGTACTTAAAAATCTTACTCTTTTAAAGCCACATCTTATTACCAAGTTCAGGAAACTCATTTAGAAAATGCCCCCCACCCCCACCACCAAACACACATACCATATGATATCTTATTTGTACCTTTCTTTTAAAATATTTTTCCTAAATTGGAATTAGCACTTACTCATTACAGACAAATTAGAAATGTAGAACTTTATGATAAGGAAAATGAAAGCCCAGTACAATGTTAATCACTGCTAACACATCAGTGTATGCCTTTCTAGTATCTGAATGCATATTTTACCAGCTAGAATCATGTTGAAATACAATTTTGTTTTCTGACTTTCTTCCATGTTAACATGATAACAAAAGCATTTCCCATCTTTTTAAATCCCTTTACAAATAGCATTTTGATGGCTGCATAGCGGTATGTCTAGAAGTAGTATCATTTTCTAACACTTTCTCTAATGTTGAACATTGGTGAGGAGACATCAGATATAAATATTCTGTCTTCTTCTACCAATTACTGTTGGTTCTGTAAGCCTGTGTGTTGTGCAAGTTGTTAGTAGGAGTTTTGGGCTGGAGGCAAATATACTTTATCTCAACCCCACCTCAATTTAGATAGGATTTAAATTAATCCCTGACATAATTCCTGACTCTGTTACACCAGGCTACACGTGGGGTGCGATGGGAAAATGGAGCTGAGAATTAGAGACTGAGGGAGAGAGAGAGAGAGAAGAAAGTGAAGAAGGGAAGAGGGAGGCACTAGAGAGACAGTGGTATAGAAAGAATGGGAACGAAGGAAGGAGAATGTAGAGTAGGATGAAATAATGTGTCAATTACGTGCTTATGCTTTGTCAAGATGGCCAGGATAGAGTTAGCCTTTCAGAATACCAGGTATTAACTAGCCATCTGCTCACCTTCTCTGAAGCCCAAATCAGCTTTTTTTGTATCAGCATGTGAATTTATGTGACATATTCCATCTTCAGATATGAGTAATCGTAGCACTTAAGAAGCCAGCTTTGTTTCCAGGAATCTGTATCATGTTACAAAACCGTAGAATTAGATTTCCCGCTGCCCTTTTACCTCCTCCACTGCCTGGTATTAGCACAGTTGTCTTCGTGATGGAAGCCCTAAGTCCTTGGCCTCAAACCAGTCCTGCTCCCCCGGGGCTCACACAGCAGTGTTCTGAAATTCCTACTTACTAGCTCCTTCAACAAGACTGATGCTGAAAGGCCTTTGCTTCTGCTTTCAGCATTCATCACATTCCTTATAAATGAAACATGAATGTAATTCATATTTCTTCTAGGGAGAGAAGTTTTAGAGGCTTCATTTATTCATTCATTCGACAAATATTTATCGGGTCCCTTCTGCACTTAAAATACCATGGCAGGCACTGTGAGGGATGCGGAGAAACACAAGCACAGTGAGCAGGGATCTAGTCTACTGTCAGGTTAACTTTACCTCTTCTATATCTCCTGTATCTCTCCACACAGTCCATCCTAACTACCATAGCCTTTATTTAAGCAGCCATTATACTCTTCCTGGATGACTGTATTTTAAAAACTGGATCGTATTATTTCTGTATTTAAAGGACTAATTGTCAGGATAAATCTCTAAATCCTTAATATGACCTTCAAGTTCCTAGAGAATCCAGAACCAGTTAATCCTCAGATAATATCTTTTGACCCCCATAACTTTAGCTACCTTGAATTTCTTTCAGTTCTTTGTGCGTGGGTGTGTCTTACTACTATGATTTTGTGTATACTGTTGGCTTGCCAAATTCTTCCCATCTTACCTTCCTCATTCCTCTTCTATTTACCTCCTATTTGCTGTTCATTAGTTAGGTCTTAAATTAGACTTAACTTTAACCAAGAAGATTTCCCTGTCTGCTCATCCTTCCTTCCCATCTCTAGACCATTAATTTATTCCTTCTCTTTGGGCTCCATGGTACCTTGTACTCTTCATACCACTCATTGGACTACTTACATGTGGCTCTTGCATGGAAAATTCCATGAGTTAGGTGTCATGTCTACCTTGTTACCTTGTTTTCTATTGTGTTCCCATCTTATGATACAGTGTCTATTATATTTTTAAGTGGGAAAATTTATAATTACCATAGTAACAAGCCTGTATTATTTTTTTTAAAGATTTTATCTATTTATTTGTCAGAGAGAGAGAGGGAGAGAGAGCGAGCACAGGCAGACAGAATGGCAGGCAGAGGCAGAGGGAGAAGCAGGCTCCCCGCCGAGCAAGGAGCCCGATGTGGGACTCGATCCCAGGATGCTGGGATCACGACCCGAGCCGAAGGCAGCCGCTTAACCAACCAAGCCACCCAGGCGTCCCAACAAGCCTGTATTATTAAGGAGCCCTCATATACACCAGTAATGCTTCATGTGTCATATGCATTTATAGACTCCATATAGGGTAAGACTACATATAATTAAGTGGTAGGTTTGTGAGGGTGTGATAAGTGTTAGAGATACCACATACCACATTAAGAACTTAGATCATTAGAACTTGAATTTCTATCCTTTTCTGTTCCTTGCCTCTTGCCCAAACTACCTGCCCACTCTGCTTCAAATTACATATTTAATTGGCTACCATAGGTAAGTTAAGAAATATTATTTCAGGTATTATGAAAGAATTTAGCACTTGGAAATCTACACCTTCTAGGAATGTTCTCCCAGGGATTCCACAGTGAGTCCTATGCATGATGCCAGATGAACAGCTCCACCCTGACTTCTGGCCGGTCAGTCACTCTTTCACTTTTCAATCCTTCCCTGAAAATTTGATCAAGATCTGCACCACACTGTGGCATATTGCATATGTCCCAGAGGGGATAGGCTGAGAAGTTGGGTAACTAGTGGACAAAATCTTGGAGTAAATCTGAAAGACTACAGCTTTTGTGGTATTTGTATTAGTATATCAAGGTATTGGTGGTTTTAAATGACTTTTGCATATTAAATGAAACTTCAGCAGATCATGTTTTGCTATGTGATTGCAGACTAAAGAGATAGGGAGGAATAAGAGGAATAAGGGAGAACGACAACATATATGGATCTAAATGATTTCAGTGAAAGCTAATGTTAACTGGGTTTCTGGCACTTTGACAGATTTTAAACATACAGTAATTTCCAGTAATACAGCAGTATACTATTCCCTTGTATTAATGAGAAAATTAGAGCTTGCAGAAGTTTAGTAAGTTGTGCAAATTTCTATGTGTAGGATATGGAAAGGAAGAAGTGCAGTGGAGGGTGTGTGATTGCAGGGTCTGAAACCTTTAGAGCACTGAATAGAGGGATTAAGCAAGTGGTAGAGGAACTGGGAAAATGAAGTTAGAGGCAAATGTGAACTGTTGGCAGGTATTAAGAATGGAAGGGGAGGGGGCACCTGGGTGGCTCAGCGGGTTAAGCCTCTGCCTTCGGCTCAGGTCATGATCTCAGGGTCCTGGGATTGAGCCCTGCATCGGGCTCTGCTCAGCAGGGAGCCTGTTTCCCCCTCTCTCTCTGCCTGCCTCTCTGCCTACGTGTGATCTCTGTCAAATATATAAATAAATAAATCTTAAAAAAAAAAGAATGAAAGGGCAGGAAGCAAGAAGGATCTGGACAATGTAGATGAGAGATGATTGCATACAGTCATCAGGTATCGTATTCTTAGGACATATTCCCCACTTGCCAGATGCCTTGAAAGCTAGCATGGAAATGGACAGGAAGACTTTCCAATTTGGAGCTAGAAACCCAGTGCTGCCTTGTGTCAGGTGATCACAGGGGCTTCTTAGCTTACTCCAGGCACCAACCTCTCTTCAATTTCCCCTAATATATGAGGAACTGAAAATATGGAGACAAGTAAAATGGTATCTGTAAAGCTGCGAAATCCCGTGTAAAAAGGTTATCACCTCAGAAATACTGGCAGTTGTCATTGCTGCAGCCGGAATAAGAGTACCTTGAAAGTCCAGTTGATAATTTCCTTGGTTCTGGTGCTTCCTCTAATTCACTGATGAAACTGTGTAAGTATCTGCCACAGAGAGAACTGCAGAAAGGAGGAGGGGCAACTTTCCTGGCCCCCATTGACCTAATAAGAGGAAAAGGGGATTCAGCCCATGGTCAGTAAATCTCCCTGGCTAAAGGGGTGAGCACCAAGTGAATTTGTGGCTTGACAGAAGCACACAGCAGAACCCTTTTATACGTGGGGGGCCGTTTCTGAGTAATTCCCACCTTCTGTGACATGCCACCCTTGGTCCATGTTGTCACCACACTGTATAAAGGCTGGCCTAGACTGGTTTTAATTAAATCCCCCTAAAGGATGGTCAGATCGACCTGTCTTTGCTGAAAGAGCAGTTGTGATCTAGTGTTCTGAGAATACATGCTACCCGTGGCCATCCCCAGAGGCTGTCTCATTGCATTTCTGATCAATGTCTTTATCTCTCCCTGGCTTTTGAGCAAAAGCGTGACGAAAACAGAGAATGAAAACATAGTGCAGTTTCCATAGCAACATGTTTAGAAAGAAAGGAACGGAAGAGGGGAGAAAAGTGGAACTCTACTATGATTTTGGTTCTGAACACCAGTGAATGGGCTGTCTGTCCTCAGCAGTCAGTGCCAGGATTTATTTATGTAAGAGCAGTAGAGATAGTATCAGAATCTCTTCAATTCCAGATCGTTCCAGTAGGGGGTGGAAAGAAGACTAGCATGATGCCTGGATGGAAGAAAAACGGTCACACATGTACCTTCTTGCTCTGATACTGGTCACCCTTTTAAATAATACAATCTATGAATATTTATTCTGATATCCTGGTACCTTTCCTAACTTTGGGGAAGATAGCATATAAAACGTTTGTTACCTGCTTCAAAGAGCTTGTTAACATAAAGCACAAACAAATACTGTATAAATTTTCCCAAGCAAAGCAATGTACAACACGCCGATAAAATGCAAACTGAAAGCAAATACTTTGAGTGCATATAGATTCAAGAACTAAGCATTGAGTAGTGTTCATTTGGAAGCCTTCATGGAAAGGGCATCTGGTCTTGTTAAAAAATAAAGGGGGGGGAACGGGAGAAAAGTGAGCTGACAGGAAAACTTTTTCGTTTAATTGTTTGTTTGTTTGTTTGCTTTTGTTTTTCCCCCTGGGTGGAGTGAAACAGAATGAAAAACTCCTCATCTTGTAGGTGAAATAGGTAAAGTGTGTCTGAGATGGTGAGGTTAACTTGGCTTTCTTACTACATATTTCTTACAAATATATTGTCTAGGAAAGATTAGAAAAGGGGTTTAGTGGGCGCCTGGGTGGCTCAGTGGGTTAAGCCGCTGCCTTCGGCTCAGGTCATGGTCCCAGGGTCCTGGGATCGAGCCTCACGTCAGGCTCTCTGATCAGCAGGGAGCCTGCTTCCTCCTCTCTCTCTGCCTGCCTCTCTGCCTGCTTGTGATCTCTCTGTCAAATAAATAAATAAAATCTTTAAAAAAAAGAAAAAGAAAAAAGAAAAGGGGTTTAGTAAGGTAGGTGTTTAGTGAAGAGCAGAGAAATTTACATTTAATTTAAAAGGCCATAGGAAATTTTCAGATGTTCTTGAGTCACTTGGGTCTTGAGTAGTAAGTGCTTGATTAAGATGCCACGTAGAGGTATACAGGATAAATCACTTCCTGTGTAGGATAGACAGTATTAGAACCAGAAGAACCCAAAGTGAATTGTACATGCATAGGCCTTTTGTATGGAAGGTGAGTCTAGTTGTTCTAATAATGGCAAGATAGGAATCAATTGAATATCTACTCTTGGTTGGACTTGGCATATAATAATAATGCTTGCTCCCATTTAAGAGCTCATGATACACCAGATAAGGCAATCAGGCTAGCCCATGTACCATCACACTTGTAATCTTCAAAGCAACCTACAGAGATTTATTACAATGCCCATTTTCTAATTGGGAAACTGAAAATCTGGGAGGTTAAAGCTCTACCTGAGACTGGCATTTGAACCAGACTCCAAAGTTCATGACCTATCCTTTGGAGAACATTGTGATTTGTGCAGTAGGCTGTGAGAGCTGAAACTAAGGCTGATATGGCTTGACACTGGATGGGAAGAAGGTGAAGGAGAAAACCCCTAAGGGAGAGGACGATGTCAGTGTCATCAGGAGTGTTGGAGCTATTTGGAAGACAGGGCTTCAGTATGCCGTTTTCAGTTTGGGGAGGAATCGTCCCTGTAGTTTGCATTGATTGCATTTTAATTGATAGCAGCAGGGGTAGTTCTGTGCACCTTTCGATAAGCTTTGTATAGTCTGAAATTTTCAGATACTGCATGGGGATGGGAGCACCCCAGTTAATGCACTTTCTGGACATGCTAATGTATGCCCTAGGAGGTAGAAGAAGGTCAGCCTGAAAAGAGAACCACCAGCAGCTGTGGTTAGAATTGTTCTTTCTACCAGCCTTCAGCAAAATGTCTTTTTAACTTTCTCTCGCCCACATCTTGTGAATTTGAAGCCTTTTGGTTGAAGTTTTAATAGAACTTGAGCTAAGTGTTCAATCCTAAAATCTTAATATATGTGTCTAAAATTCATCCAAGTCCTTATATAAAGGCATGTGAAGAAAGAATGCATTTCGTGTTTCTTTGCATATTTTTTCTCAATTCTTTTCCAGAACGATAACCCTAGGGTCTAATAGCATGGCTTCTTCTTCTCTACCTAATTTGCATGGTGAATACTTTATAGTATGAAATACCCATTGATAGGCAAGAAAAGGAATAAAAAAAAAAGATAGTGACTGTTTCATGTCAACAACAGGGGAATTTGAGTTTGGGTTTAGTTTAATTCTGAACAGTGATAAGGGGGATTAACACTAAGATGTGGCAGTGCTGATGCTAGCAGCTTCTCTGTCCCTTGAAGGAAAGCAGAAGTTTCTTAGCACAGTGTCAAGAAGGTGGGATCTAGAGGCAGAGACCTAAATTCAAGTCCTGGCTTCATTACTATCTAGTTGTGGGACTTGGGCACTTACTTTATATATTTCAGCTTTCGTTCCCTCATTTGAAAAATGGAAATAATATCTATATCAATTAATTATGATAAGTACCATTTTCAAAAGTGCTTAAAACGGAGTCTGTTCATTGTGTGGTTGGAGACTGCTATTAAGAGCAAAGATGGCTAGATGGACAGTGAACCGAATATAGCATGAGAGAAAAAGTCCTCTACAACGTTTCAGGGCCACAGTGAGGGCTTCAAAGTGGAGGTAGGAGATGGTGCCAGAATAGAGCTGGGAAATGGATTTTCTCAGATACACAGAACTGTACACAGTGCACATGTACAGTAGGTCATGGGAGCAGTGGGAGCTACAGAGAATGTGTGTATGGATGTCATATATGTTTGAGGGGGTGCACACACAGATACGTATTCTCCCCCCCCAACACTCTCTGACAAAAACATAGATTTGCAGAAAGAGGTTTATCCTCTTTCCTCCTTGTTCAGTCTTGAACATAAGTGGAAAAACAAAATAACAGAAGGAAGCAGAGAAGGCTCTAACATTTTCATGTACACAGAGCAAGATTTCCCAGTCAAAACCCAAACTGACAAGAGCAACTCTTGTGAGAAAAATGGCCCATTTTCTTATAAGGGATGATGTCATCCTGACATGGACCCATTTCATCATTTGGTATAACGGTTACTCTGGCAGTTTTACAGAATATAACTTTGAGAAATAATTTCTGTCATTACTCTGGTTGTTCCTGGGAAACCACACCCAGGTTAGACTTGCCTCAACACTACAGTGTTTGTGTAGAATGGAACTGCCTTTGTGTCTAGCAACAAAGACCTGGAAGATCTCCTGGTTTGGGGGTAAGCAGTGGGCCACTCTCTACTCTACAGTCTCTGAACGCAGTTGTCAGTGATTTCGGACTATGCAAGTACCTAAAATTTGTCTAGCTTCCAATCTGTAACCATTTCTTTTATGTATTTTTATTCCCAATCTATAAACTTGGAATTAGAGTATCCCTATGGTATTTCATGCTTCAGTTTTTCAAGCTAATAACTTCCTATCAAGTTTCAGTCCATCCTTCATGTGGGCTAAAGGGTGGATACACTATATGGTATGTTCTTTTCAGTAGCTTCTGAATAAATAATTAAATGCTAATGTTGCTTTTTTTCTTAATGATTGTTCTTAAGTGTTAAATCAACTGCAGATTAATTGGAACTTTCTCACCATTTTCCCTTTTCATAAATTAGCTTTCACTTTCACTTTCTTTCATGGACCTTTCCCTCCTTCTCTTCAGGCATTCTCAGAGGGCATCTAAACTTCTTTGGCTCTGTAGTTTTGAAGTGTGCAATTTGGAAGGAATGTGGGTCTGGAGGGAATTAAATTAACTAGAAGCACTCTGATTTTTTATTAAATTGCCTCTTTCAAAGATATTATAGCACATTCCAGGTATCCATTTCTAAATTTTCTTCAAAAAAAGGGAAAAGGCATTAAAGTTCAGACCATTTTAGTTCCTTTCTTGCTTTACTTTTAAGGTTTGTGCTCAAAATACCTTTATCATGTTTTTAGCACAAAGTCCCAAACATTAAGAAAGTATATTTATTGAATTTAATTTGGTAAAAAAGAAAGACCGCAAACGAAGGATTCAAAACGGCCAGCAAATGAAGAGAATGGAAGAAGCAGGAGCAGTAAGTAAACCGTGGGGAAGTCATCTCCCCCAAGCAAAGGGTGAAAATTCCAAATGATAGATAATGTAGGCAGTGGTCAGAACCTGATACAATAATGTGCAGAAAGAACAAAGAGCATAATCCTGCAGAGGAAATTGAGTATCGGCCTGTAAGACAGTTTGTGCAGTTCGAATAGAAAATTCTATAGGCATTATAATGGGTAACTGGCGGGCCACCGGTCCACTTATTTCCCCCTTTAGACTGATACAAAGTAGATGTGTGATTGTGAGAGATGAATAAGAACTGTACTTTTGAGATAATCAAAGTGAACCAGGCCTTGGCTGTGCTAATGTATCCGGTCCTGGGATTCTTGACTAGAGGGTATGCCTCACAAAACAACTCAAGAGAAATGGAAAAATAAAATTAGCTGAAGACTGGTCATCGAGTATCTGCACATGTGACTGTGAAAAAGCATATTGTGTGGATGACTAGTTTAAGTTTTCAGTTATTCTCTTCACTTTCAGTAGTTTTGCTTCATGTAGGCACCCAAAGAAGGTATGGTATATTCAGAGTCAGAATGATGGTTGCAGTATAGGAAATGCCAGGCTGTTTCTGTGGAAATAAAGCTGATCCTGCCATTTTTTTCTTAAAATACTTTAGTGCATTCCAACTTCCTCAGTATAAAACCTAGGTTCGTTAGGGTGGCTTGAGAAGTCCCCCTTTGGGGGCCTGACTTCCTGGTGAGTAATTCTTTTCTTTATTTGTTTATGCCATTTCCTCCAATCCTAATTGAGGAATTCCAATTTTCTTTAAACAATTTTTTTTTTTTTTTAAAGGAGCACGTGGGTGGCTCGATTTTTTAAGTGTCTGCCTTCTGCTCAGGTCATGATCCCAGGGTCCTGGGATCCAATCCCGCTTCTGGCTCCCTGCTCAATGGGAAGCTTGCTTCTCCCTCTCCCACTCCCCCTGCTTGTGTTCCCTATCTCACACACACACACACACACACACACACACACACACTCTCTCTCTCTCTCTCTCTGTCAAATAAATAAATAAGTAAAACTTTTAAAAAATTTAGAAAAATTTAAAGACGTTATTTATTTATTTGTAGAGAGAGCATGAGCAGAGGGAGCAGAAGCAGGCTCCCTGCTGAGCAAGGAGCCCAATGCAGGACCTGATCTCAGGACCCTGGGATCATGACCCTAGCTGAAGGCAGATACTTAACCAACTGAGCCACTCTGCTGTCCATCAGATTTTCTTACTAAACACAATATGTTCCTTTCTGCTGAAGGCTCTACTCTAACCGTGATCTCTGGTCCCTTCTACTTTTTTTGTCCTTTTTTTTGGGTGCCTTCTACTTTTAATTCAAAATTTGTCTCATATTAGGGCATTCAGACAAGAAGATCCTTCTCTGGTCTTAGTACTTCCCATGCCATAGTTTGAATGCCTCTTTGTCCATTTTTCCTAGTAGACTATAAGTAGCTTTAAGGAATGCCCTATAGTACGTATCATCAATGTTTCCTCCCTATTGCCTAGCAAAGTGCCTGTCATCTGAATCTACTCATTATTTATTGGTTAAGTGAAGTGTCAAAGGAACCAGGATAATTTCATTAGAAGGGAAGGCTGAAGAGATAAATAACACTTAATAGAATAAGGAACATAGAGAGGATTCACAAATTACACATCTCATCAATTGAACTACAGACCTTTTTACTATTCTGTAAAATGAAAGAGTCAGAGCTTCCCTAAAAAGGGTAAACTACCCCCACAACATTTTCATCATGCTTCTATTTCATGATTGCTGAGTTGTCTTGTATAGTTAAAATTTTATCTTTCACCTCATTGTAGGCTGTGTGTGTGTGTGTGTGTGTGTGTGTGTATGTGTGTGATTGTTCTGCCAGAGACTTATACCATTTCTTCTTTTAAATCACTCCCAAAGGGCCTGACACAGTATTATGTGGACAGTAGGCACTTTACAGGTTTATGTTCAATGAATTACTTTTGGATGAAGTAACTGTGGAAGATAGGCTTTGTGAAACTTTAAAAATTAAATACCAAATGATGTCAAGTCTATAATCTGTTCTTTCTACACACTGGTCATAATATTTCTTTAACATAGAAAAGAAACTGACATTATGGAGAATGAGGCTATACCCCATATTTTCTTTAATCTGTCAGTGGGATTAAATATTCAACAGAAGTCCATACTGTAGAATAGACCATATCCAGTTGGGGGGTATCCATACCAATGGATTGAAATAATTTTATAAATGTGAATGTTTGATCTAAAGCAGAGAGAAGTTGATTCATTACATGTTTGATTTTTCAGTCCCAGATTTTAGGGGTATTATTTCTTTAAATGTAGAGATAGGATTTAATTATAGGACCTAGGACAAGATTGTCCTCAAAATCTGAACATAATTGAATAGAACAGCAATTTGCAAACTGTAATTCTTGAACCAGAACCATGGACGTTGCCTGGGAACTCCTTAGAAATGCAAATTATCAGGCCACTCTGGACTTACCAAGTCAGAAAATCTGATGGTTGGGCCCAGCAATCTGTGCTTTAATAAGCCCACCAGAGGATTCTGATGCACAGTTAAATTTTGAAACCCTCTGGAATAAACTTTGCAGAGCACCAACTAGGAAGTTTAGATGTGTTTGTGGCAACACTGGAGGACTTAAGGATTTTCCAGCCTTGAGCATCCCCTAACTGTTCCCTTTAAGTACTGGATCCTCCTTTAGTCCACATCTTCGTGCCATAGAAAACATCAAGAACTGTTCATCATGTGTAGCAAAAGTTGACTGCTCAGTCTTATATTATGATCTCAATATTAGCTCTGGAGTCTTTTTTTTTTTTTTTTTTTTTTTTTAAGATTTTACTTATTTACTTGAGAGAGAGAACAGGAGCAGGGGGAAGGGCAGAGCCCCCTCCCTAAGCCTCCCTGTCCCCTCCCCCACTCTGCCAAAGAGAGCTCTATCCCAGGACCCCTGGATCACGACCTGAGCTGAAGGCAGATGGTTAACAGACAGAGCAACCCAGGCACTCCTTGCTCTGGAGTCTTGTAATGCTGTTTGCTGTTAGAATCCTCTATTTGGAGTGATCAATGACCAAAGTCATTAACGAAACAACCCCACTATTTGTGGAGGATTTTATTTTGGTGGATGATTTTGGTGGCTAATTTCTTTTTAATTTTAATGTCTGGGAGAATATGGCTTTTAAAAATACATGGAAAATAATTTCAACTCTTCAGATCAAGGAGCAGAAGCAAAAATAATTTAAATACTTATGCATATTATACACATCACACATGATAGAAAATGAAAAGTTATAGCTCCATTTTCTTGTATCTCTAGGAAGCTATAAAAGTGCACATGTGACTCAGGTCATCTCATAAAGAGAAAATAATACGCAACATATAAAATACAAAGATGTTTAAGAGGATTATAAAAATCTGGACTACCTACTTATTTTGTAGTAGCAAATTTATTCATTATTGCCGCTATTAATAATAGTAATATCATTATGAATCTGTGCATATATTAAAAAAAACCACTATTTGCATTATCCACAAAAGAAAATTTTCCCTGTGGGACTTAATTGTGGCTTTCGGAAAAGAGAAGTGAAATCATTATGAAATGCTGAATAGTCATACCTTTCTGCTCATGGGTCGAACACTCATTAATATTTATGTGAGGATTTTATTTTGTAGGAGAAGGAGGGGGTTAAATAGAAGATTCTGTGATGAGTACAAGGAGTGAGAACATGGTATGCAGTGCAAGACTCTGACACATGGATCACTAGCCACTTTGTGAAAAGGAAAAGCTCTTCCTTGGACAAGAAAATAAAATACCTCCTCTTTTCTTTTTCTTTCTTTCTTTCTTTTTTTTTTTTGCTTGTAAGTAAGTGAGGAATCCACTAATGGAAGGCTGTCTCTTCATGAAACTCCGGAGGTCCCTGGGACACCATCTGAAGGCAGATCTGGAGACCCAGGATAACAGTGGCAAAACAGCAGGTTTCTTCTTGCTCCATTATTTGTGACGATGTTTACTTATAGGCACAGAGTGCATTTTACTTAGTCTTGGACTAGTGCAGCATTCTTTTCTGCTCGGTTTCTCTCAGCTGAGCAGAAGCTGTTGAGGACACTGCAGTGTCCCTTTTGAGACTGCAGCCAGTTCCTTTTGAAGTGAACCTCTTTTAGGTCTTTGGTCTCTTTCACTGGTGCCCATATCCGTATGTCATGGTGAGAGTTTCATACTATCAAAAGTGTTTATGTTCACAGTTTTGAACTAGTTATTAGTAGATGGATGAACTGGGTCAGACAAAGGAGACGTAGACCTTAATTCTACAGAGAACACAATCTACATCAAATTTCACATTATTAATGTGTGTGTATGTGTGTGTGTGTGCACACGCTTAATAATTGAAGACTCCCGTTGTGTTGCTTAAGAGCGCTCATGAACTAGTTTGATGAAGAAATGTCAGGACTGGGCCAAGAGATGATAAATTATTCTGGATAGAGTTGTCTTCCATAAGAGTCAGGCACAGAGGTCCTGACATAACACCTTGGATACTTTTCTGAGTCAGTACTGAACCATTGCTTGTTCCAGTAATAACATAGGGATAAAATAAAACATCCTCCAAGGAGGCATTTAGTGGTGAGCTAAGGCTGAGAATCTTTAAGGACATTTATCTCCATAGTAGCAACGTTTGACTCTTTGTGGTTTCCACAAATCTTTGTAAAAGGCATTGATCGCCACTGTCAGTATGATTAGAGGAAGCACTGATGCATAGCATGTTTATGATTAAAAAACAACAACAACAATTCATGCACTTAACACATGTCATGAGGAAGACATTACTCTCCTGTGGAAAGATAAATTTTTACTTTTTAAAGAAGTGACTTTTATTTTCCATTTTTTTCCTAATATAGCATCGGCTTTTTTGTAAGGTATTACCCAGTCTGAGGACCAAGAAAGTCACACTTACTCTGTGACCTTAAACAATTCACCTGACTTTTTTGGTTCTTATTACCCATGGCTTCAAAGGGAAGTTGTTTCTCTGCCATGTTTCTCTACCATGTTCTCTACCTCCAAAATTTATGGAATCTAGAAGTCATTGTTCCACATAGCTCTTCCAATAAACATTTCAGGATTTGCTCTAAAGAGTTAAGTGATAGCAGAGAGACCATCAAACATTTAGCCCCTTCCCCAACACTTGCTGAATGCCTGTTACATCTTGAGGAAAGGGATATAGAATGCAAAATTGTGTAAGATGTATTCTTTAACCTCTGGGAATATTTAACATCTTATGTAGAGCAAGAAGAAAGTGTTAATTTTCACAAGGTCTTTGCAAAAACTATTATGTACACCAGGGTCTCTCAAACTTTCACTGTTGACATTTTGAAACAGATGGATAATTTTCTTTGTGGGGAGTTTCTTATGCATTTCTGTGTGCTTGACAAGATCCTTAGCCCTTTACATCCCAGTAGCATCCCCTAGTTATGACAACCAAAAATGTCTGTAAGATTGCCAAATGTTTCTGTGAGGGTCAAACTCACTTTGGTTGATAACCATTGCACTAGTGGAGAGCAGTCACATCTGGGGGGGGGGGGTTCAGAGAAGACTGTATCACATTGATTGATTTGTTGATATTGAACCAAACTTGCAGTCCAGGAATAGATCCCACTTGGTCATGGTGAATAATCCTTTTAATTTACTGTTGTATTCTATTAGCTAGTGTTTTGGTGAGAATTTTCGCATCTGTGTTCATCAAGGATATTGGTCTGTAATTCTCTTTTTTGATGGGGTCTTTGTCTGGTTTTGGCATCAAGGTAATGCTGGTCTCATCAAATGAGTTTGGAAGTTTTCCTTCCATTTCTATTTTTGGAACAATTTCAGGAGAATAGGTATTAATTTTTCTTTATATGTTTGGTAGAATTCCCCTGGGAAGCTGTCTGGCCATGGGCTCTCGTTTGTTGGGAGATTTTTGATGACTGCTTCAATCTCCTTACTGGTTATGGGTCTGTTCAGGTTTTCTGTTTTTTCCTGGTTCAGTTTTGGTAGTTTATATGTCTCTAGGAATGCATCCATTTCTTCCAGAGTGTCAAATTTACTGGTGTATTGTTGCTCATAATATATTCTTATAGTTGTTTGTATTTCTTTGATGTTGGTTGTGATCACTTCTCTCTCATTCATGATTTTTTAATTTGGGTCCTTTCTCCTTTTTTTTTTTCTTTTTATAAGTCTGACCTGGGATTTATCAGTCTTATTAATTCTTTCAAAGAACAAGCTCCTAGTTTCATTGATTTGTTCTACTGTTCTTTTGGTTTCTATTTCATTGATTTCTGCTTTGATCTTTATTAATTTTCTTCTCCTGCTGTGTTTAGGCTTTCTTTGTTGTTCTTTCTCCAGCTCCTTTAGGTGTAGTGTTTGGTTGTGCACCTGAGACATTTCTTGTTTCTTGAGGAATGTTTGTATTGCTATATACTTTCCTCTCAGGACTGCTTTTGCTGTGTCCCACAGATTTTTGAAAAGTTGTGTTTTCATTGTCATTTGTTTCCATGAATTTTTTCAATTCTTCTTTAATTTCCTGGTTGACCCATTCATTCTTTAGTAGGAAGCTCTTTAGCCTCCATGTATTTGAGTTTTTTCCAACTTTCCTTTTGAGGTTGAGTTCAGTTTCAAAGCATTGTGGTCTGAAAATATGTAGGGAATGATCCCAGTCTTTGGCACTGGTTGAGACCTGATTTGTGGCACAGGTTGTGATCTATTTTGGAATATGTTCCATGTGCACTAGAGAAGAATGTGTCTTATATTGCTTTGGGGTGGAATGTTATAAATATATCTGTGATGCCCATCTGTTCCAGTGTGCCATTTTTAAAGCCTTTATTTCCTTGTTGATCTTTTGCTTGGATGATCTGTCCATTTCAGTGAGGGGAGTGTTAAAGTCCCGTACTATTATTGTATTACTATCAATGTGTTTCTTTGATTTTGTTATTAATTAGTTTATATAATTGGCTATTCCCATGTTAGGGGCATAGATATTTAAAATTGTTAGATCTTCTTGTCAGACAGACCCTTTAAGTATGATATAGTGTCCTTCCTCATCTCTTATTGTAGTCTTTTGCTTAAAATCTAATTTATCTGAAGTAAAAATTGCCACCCCAGCTTTCTTTTGATGTCCATAAGCATGGTAAATTGTTTTCTACCCCTTCACTTTAAATCTGGAGGTGTCTTTGGGTCTAAAATGAGTTTCTTGCAGACAGCATATCAATAGATAATGTTTTTTTTTTTTAATCCATTCTGATACCCTGTGTCACTTGATATGAGCATTTAGCCCATTTACATTCAGGGTAACTATTGAAAGATATGAATTTAGTGCCATTGTATTGTCTGTAAGGTGACTGTACTGTATCTTGTCTTTGTTCCTTTCTGGTCTACTACTTGTAGGGTCTCTCTTTGCTTAGAGGACCCCTTTCAATATTTACTATAGGGCTGATTTGGTGTTTGCAAATTCTTTTAGTTTTTGTTTGTCCTGGAATCTTTTTATCTCTCCTTCTATTTTCAATGACAGCATAGCAGGATATAGTATTCTTGGCTGCATATTTTTCTCGTTTAGTGCTCTGAATATATCATGCCAGTTCTTTCTGGCCTGGCAGGTCTCTGTGCATAGGTCTGCTGCCAAGCTAAGATTTTTACCATTCTATGTTACAGACCTCTTATCCCGAGCTGCTTTCAGGATTTTCTCTTTGTCACTGAGACTTGTAAGTTTTACTATTAGATGATGGGGTGTGAACATATTTTTATTGGTTTTAAAGGAGATTCTCCATGCCTCCTGGATTTTGATGCTTGTTCCCTTCACCAAATTATGGAAATTCTCTGCTATAATTCGCTCCAATATACCTTCTGCTTCTCTCTCTCTTCCTTCTTCTTGGATCCCAATTATTCTAATGTTGTTTTTTCTTATGGTATCACTTACCTCTTGAATTCTCCCCTCATGGTCCTGTCGTTGTTTGTGTCTCCTTTTCTCAGCTTCTTTATTCTCTATCCTTTGGTCTTCTGTATCATTAATTCTCTCTTCTGCCTCCTTTAGCCTAGCAGTTAGAGCCTCCATTTTTTTTTGCAACTCATTAATAGCTTTTTTATTTCAGCTTGGTTAGATTTTAGTTCTTTTATTTCTCCAGAAAGGGCTTTTATTTCTCCAGAAAGGGATTTTCTAGTATTTTCCATGCTTTTTTTGACCCAGCCAGCACCTTCATAATTGTCATTCTGAAGTCTAGTTCAGACATCTTGCTCAAGTTCATATTGATTAGATCCTTAGCTGTTGGTACTGCCTCTTGTTCTTTTTATTTTTTTTTAATTTAATTTTTTTTTTTGAGGTGAGTTGCTCTGCCTTGTCATTTTATCCAGATAAGAATATATGAATGACAGAACAAAATACTAAAAGGATAGCAACGACCCCAGAAATATATATACTGTTCAAATCAGAGGAGCCCTGAAACTGCGGGGAGAAGAAAAGAGGAAATAAAAGAAAAAAACTATATATATATATATTAGACTGGTGAATAGAACAGAGCCACACACCTGATTTTGGGTGTATTTTGTTCCATTAGAAGAAACTACCTCCCAAAATTTTAAAGAAAGAAAAACATATATATATAAAAAATAAGGGTAAACATGATGAAGGGATGGTATATGAATGTAATGATGAAAATTTTAAAAAGATTCTGAAAATGGAATCGATAAAAATTTGGTTGGAAAAGAATAAAAAAAGAGGAAAGAATGTGATGAGACTGCAGACTAGAACAAAGACATTCGCTAGATTTAGGGTAAATTTTGATCTATTTGTAGAAATTGTATCCCAAAATTTTAAAGAAAGAAAAAAATGTAAGTATATAAAAAATAAGGCTAAGTACACTGAAGGAAGAGAATATAAGCATGAAAATTTTAAAAAGATTTTTTGAAAGGTATTGGTGAGATAAAATAGTTAATTAAAATAGGAAAGAGGAAAATTTTTAAAAAAAGAATATGAAAAAAATAAAATTAAAAAAATTAACTTTGAAGGACTAAAGAATCTTGGGAAAAAAAAATCCACGAATTCTATGTGTTACCTTCCCCTGTCTCGGGAGTTCCACAGTTCTCATTGATCTTGGTCTTGCCTGGATGTTTTTGCTTATCTTCTGGGGGAAGGGGCCTGTTTTAGTGATTCTCAAATGTCTTTGCCTGAGGTGGAATTGTGCTGCCCTGCCAGGGGCCAGGCTAAGTAATCTGCTCTGGTTCACTCTCCGTAGCTTTTATTCCCTGAATGTTCTCCGCTCTCCGTAGAGCTTTGTAGGCTGGGAATGAAAATGGCGGCCTCCCAGTCTCCAGCCTGGAGGAGACGAGAGCTCAGGGCCCTACTCCTCAGTGACCCCTCAGAGAAAAGCAGTCAATCCCGCCCATCTCCCTGGTCCCCGGCCACACTCCAAGCTCACCCAGACTGTAAGCAAGCATTTCTTTCTCTGGCAGATGGCCCTGTTTTGAGTCTTGAAACCTAGCAGGTTCGTGCAACATGCTCCTGTGCTGCTTCTCCCAAGGAGGAAAGAGGGGGTCTCCCCGGACCTGCCACTCCTGGGGTCTCTGCTTGAAGAGCAGTGGCCTGACTGTGCCTCGGATCACTGTTTAAGGTAACCCTGAGCTGAGAGCTCACTCCTTGGCTCACTCTCTGTAGCTGGCTTCTCTGCTCCAATACCTGGGAGCTCTGCCATGCTCAGACATGCCTGGTCTTTTTGTGACCGTGCGGGTTCTGAGACCATGCTGTCCCTGCAAGGGCTCTACCCCTGACGTAGCCTCTGGAGCAAAGTCCCTCAGTGGAGCAGACTTCTATCAGCACCACATTCTAACCAACTGAGCTAACTGGCCAGCTTGGAACAGACTTTTAAATGTTCTGATTTCGTGACCCTCTGCTCTACCGCTTTCTGTGAGCTGGCTCCTATGCCCGTGGTCTCTCTTCCTGTATTTCTCCTTGGATTCACTTTCCTGCACATCCTGCCTTTCAGAAAGTGGTCAATTTTCTGTCTTTAGAATTATTGCTCTTCTTCTCTTCTATCTCCTGTTGAGTTTGTAGGTGTTCAGAATGGTTTGATAATGATCTCCCTGAACTCCTGGGACCCGATGATATTTCAGTCTCCTGCTTCTCTGCCATCTTGCTCCTCCTTCAGGGTCTTGACATTCAGAAGTCTGGTAATGAGTTGTGAGTTTTGTTGTACCTTCTTATTCATAATGAAATACAGTGAAATTATTTAATTTTATACTCATTAGATTTAATAATATTTCTGATAAGGATGCTCCAACCCACTGATATGCTTTTTTGAGTATTAGAGGAAAAAGTGGAGTTAAAGCCAGCATATGATGGAGCACCCTGCACATGTTTATGGAGCGGTATTGCCATAAGATTTATTTATTTATTTATTTATTTGACAGAGAAATCACAAGTAGGCAGAGAGGCAGGCAGATAGAGTGGGAGAAGCAGGCTCCCTGCTGAGCAGAGAGCTCGATGTGGGGCTTGATCCCAGGACCCTGGGATCATGATCTGGGCCGAAGGCCGAGGCTTAACCCACTGCTCCACCCATATGCCCCAACAAAAAATGTCATTCTTAATGTGCACTGGGTTTGAGAAGCTACTGCTTAAGCAAGTGTTCAGGCGTGGGTTTATAACTTCACTTGGCAACATTACCAAGTCTAAGATTTAGCAGTGTCATAATGAGGTTGAGAAATTAAGTCAGCCCTCAGTGGTCTTCATGTTGCTGGTTTTGGAAACTTGGAACATTCAGATGTATGGCTCTAGGCCTTTGCTCAGGCCCTAGCCACCGAGGAAGGGTAGGACTTGAAATTGGAATTTTGGATATAGCATCTAAATATAAACCAATTGAGTTCTAGCTGTTCAGTTAATGAGTTAGCTATTCAGGTCGTTCAAGTTGTTAGCACTCTCTTGATTCAAGTAATTGTAGAGATTAATACTCACAGCTTCCAGTTTTGAAATGTTCACTCCTCAACTTTAGTTTATTCATGTCTTGAAATAAATGGTCATGTTAGAGCTAAATTAAGGAAAACTTCTATCACGCTTAAAACTGACAGCAGTCAGTACCCTAAAGTCAGCATCTCTTCCAGCCATTGAATGTTTTATTCCAGTGGGGAAATGTTTTGCTATATGATCTGTTAAGTTTGAGGCTTTGTGCAAAGCTCACTACTCTATGGCACTGCTGCTTCCAGTAGGGTGTCCTAGTGGTCCCAAACCCTGTAGACACATGTGTGACTACTGCTAGTTGGTGGTAGCTCCAGCAGTGCCTTCTTAAACATAACTGGGAGAGGCTTACCTGAGGAGAAATGTGATAAGAGTCACAACAGGAGATTAATTGCATATGTTCTGTGTGACATGACATCCCATGAGAGTTAGGAATACGTTTGTGGTTTTATAAAGCATAGTGTAAATATCAGGTTCGGCTTTGGCTGTGACCCTGCCAAACACGGGGCTAATACCATTTGTCATATTCAGACATTGCCTTTTATAAAACACCCTTGTTCAGGCTGCTACCAAGGTATGATGTGTCTGGCTCTGCGGAAATTGTTGTCCTTATTATAGGGAGATAGAAGGATAGCAGGAGGGGGGAGATGAAGTGGGATAGGGGATAGAGCAAAAACATGTCACTCGAGGGAGTAGAGAAATGTTCTGATTAATTTGATTAATGAAAGTTGCTAGACAGATTTTCCTATGTCTTCTAAGACTCTCATCTGTTGACCTATGTTTAATAGAAAAATCTGTGAGAGAAGAGAACCTCAGGACTTGCCAGGGAGGGGGGTAGGTACCTCCAGTGCTTAACTATAATGAAATATTTTAGATTTCTCATTGCAAGAGAGAAGAGTAAAATGAAAGATGGGGGTATATAGTGAAAAGGAGCAACAGGACCATTTCACTCTGGTCCAGTTATTAGCATACTAGAGAGTTTCACCATTTGGCTTGAAATTTGATCCAGGAGTATGTGTTTGAATTAAATCTCTACCTTAGGTCTGTCTCCTGAGTGATCTGTTCCTAAACCCAGTGTCCCTTGCTGTAAAGCCCGAATCACTGGTTTGTCTTAGTGAATTCCTAGCTTTAGTTAGAGCTCTTTTCAGGCTGCATAGAATCAGAACATATTTTTGCTTGTAACAGACAGATGTTCAGAGCATGAAACCCCACCCAAAAGAGGGACTCTGATGCATTTCCATCCATCTGGCCACTGCAGTGACCAGCGGTGGCTATAGTCCATTAAATAATTATCTTTATTTTGGATAATACTCCTTCCACCAGAGACCCTGGGGGCTTAATTCCATTAATGCCTCTGCCTGTTTCTCTTTCTGTATTTTAACACAGCATGCAGCTTCTCATGACTGGGAGTTTAAATCCTTTGTTGCAATAGGGAAGGTGTGATGTTATGAAAATACTTCCAAGGGGGAATGAAGCTTTTACTCTCTCTTTGCTTGAGTAATTGCAATAGCTTATATCCTGAGCTGAAGCTGAGTATGAGTAGCCAATGTATGGGACTAAATTATGACATCATTGTAGGAAGCTGAGTCCTCAGATCTAGAAGGAAAAGAGGGGAAGGTGTTCCATGTGGTATTCTTTCTGTTCGTCTCCCCCCTTCTCTGTTTTCCATGGCTTTCCCCCCAACTCTGTTTCCTTCTGCATTTTTCGTTTCTAGCATCAGTTTTTTTTTTCTTTTTCTTCCTTTTTTTTTTTTTTTAATTTTCAAGTTTAGTTTTAAGTTGTGAAGGTGAGAATTGTGCTGTCACTAGGAAGGACAAAAATGCTTCTCAGATTCAGCCACATTGTGGGCAAAATTGTTTGCTTCTCTCTGATTGCCTTTGTTAAAAATGAGCTATCCATTCCATTAACTTACTCATTCATTTATTCATTCTCAACGATTCTCTCTTAAACATTTACTGGATATCAGATATTGAGCCAGGATAAGAAAGAACAGCCCTTAAGGCACTTACAAATAATTACAAGGCACTGTGGTATTATGAAGGGAATATTTGCCAAGTACTGAAAGAATCCAGTAGAAGGAATTACTAACAGGTGGGGAGGGGAGATATTGAGGAAAGTACCATAGAGTAGTGATGTTTGAGATAAAACTTGATGGATTAGTAGGTGGGTAGAACCACTGCAGTCAGAGGCACGCACAAAGGATAGAAGCATAAAAGAGCCTTGCACAGTGGCATTGAGTGACGAAAGTAATTTAATTTGATCTGACTTGAACAGAAGATGAGAATGGACTGATTAGCGTTGGGGTTAGATAGGCAGTTTGGCTGGGGCTTTCTATTAACTTTCTTTTAGAAAATTAGCATCAGTAAGAATGTGTCATTTGGATTCAAAGGAGGGCAAAATTTAAGGCATGGAGATCTATATGGAGGCAATTTCAACACTAGGCACAAATAAAAAATAATAGTCTATGGAAATAACAAATATGGGTAGACTGTAATATGAAAGCCTGTAGACATCTGCCTGTGTTAGAAAGTTAGAAAATTTTTCTTGGATGTTGAGATGTTGAGCTGGGAGGTATAGGATGGTAGGCTGACAAAAGGAGAAAAGTCTTCTAGATGAGAGAGGACAGAGGTGAGGTCTAGTGATCTAGATAGATAGGATAGGAGAGGGTGACAGACTGAGAGCACAATTCAATTAGTCTTACCTGAGTATAATATGAGATGCAGGAAAGGGGAGGCTAAAAACACAGATGGGACCTGATCACAATACATTGCGTGTTCTATGATCTGAAGCTTGAGTTTGCCTTGTAGGTGATGGGAGACAATGAAAGGTGTCAGTCAAGGAAGTGAGCACAGAAAGATCTGCTTTTTAAAGATCTTCCTCTTCCATCAATATAGAGGATGGATTTGAGGTAGGCAGGATTAGAAATAGAGACATGCACAGGAGTCCTATGGAGTAGCCCAGGAAGAGATGCCGAACGTGCAAACCAGGAGAGAAATAATACGGATAAAATCTAGTCATAGTTACTAACTCAAATCAAGTCTTTGATTATGCGGTCAGATAAGAGCTGGTGTCTTGGTTTAGGTTTGTTTAGAAGTAGAACCTGAAATAAGAATGCAAGTGGAAGTAGTATAGCTTGGAGAGGGAGAAAAAGTCAACAGGGAAATGGTAAAATGGGGAAGGAAATTTGGCCAGTAAAGGACACATTCTCAAACAACTGCAATTACCACTGTGGGTAGGTATGCTTAATCCTGCTGAAGAACTTTGGAAGGCATTATGGAAGATATGAATCACAATTACCCACCCAAGTGAGACTCTAGACCATGATGGTAATAGGAGGCTCCTCAATTTCCCTTCTACCATGGATATACTGAATATACACAGCTATACATGAAACAGTTTCCTCGGAGGGAAACTCCCTTTGAGACATAATCTTGTCATAAATGCCATTCCTGGCACAGTGCCAAATAATTGAGACAGACCCTCCAACTTCCAGCTTCTCCCGAGCAGCAAAGCGTTTGGACCACATGTGTAGCACCCCAACTTTTAGGGCTTCTGAGGGATGGGCCTTCAAATCAGCTAGCTCTGTAAGTCAATGGGGATTGGTAAATTCATTAGAGCAGACAAAGCAGATTTTAAATGGGTGCAGTAGCATCCCTCATGGCTATACACTTAGGCTCAGTGCAGAGGGAATAGGCAAAAACACCATATCCCAGTTTCTCCCTAGAAGGGGTCTGACTAAATAATGTCCTAGCTTCTGCCTCAGGGGCTAGCTTCTAATTAGCCTGCATCTAGGTGTTGACTCTGATTTTTCTAGGAACCTAAAAGTGCCATTGGGTGATTTTGCTACATTCTTACTCCAATAATAAAACAAAGTTGCCAGCTTCTTCCTGGAAGGAACTTGTCCACACTCAAGGGCCCTGAATTTTATGGCAGCAGTCCAAGGGGTGGTCTTCAAATTATCTACCTCTGATAGCCAAGAGGGCATGGCATTCCTGAGTCCCACTGTACCTTATTAAACAACAGCAAAAAACAATTACGAAACAGATGTGCAAGCACTTCCGACATCTACCCATCCTAGGTTCCATGTATAGGGAACAGGCAAAAACTCCATTTTCCAGTTTCTTCCTGGAAGGGGTTTGACTACATACTTTCCCAGCTGCTAAGGTTCCAGCTTCTAATTGACCTGTTTGTGGTAGCTGACTGGAACCCTCTTGGGAGCCTAAGAGACCTGGTGGGCATACCTGTTGTCTCCCCCTGACTCACTCCAATAGTTAAAACAACCTTCTAGCTTCTCCCTAGAAGGAGGTTACTATCATATCTAGCAATCCAACTGTTATGCGTCCCACCCAAGGAATTGGATTTGAAATAATCTAGCTTGAGAATACAGTGGAACTCAACATTCAGTTCCTAGGACCATATAAAACAAAATGGTGGTTCTATTTGGGCATATAAGCTCTCCCAGTGACTGTTCCCTTTGGCTTAGTAGAGAGTGAGTAAGCAAAAACATTCAGCTTCTGATTTATCTCTGGTAGGTACTAGATTGGACATCTAATGTTCCATTTTTCCCATCTGCTGCCTGAAGACTGGGCTTCCAATTAGCCTTTATTGGGAACCAAGGGACTAGTAGTTAGTGATCCTCTGGAGAATGAACAGGTGTATAAGCATTTCATATGCCTTTGGGATAATGATGGGTCTTGGCACAGCCCCAACTACTGGGAGCCACTAACAACAAAAGTGGCTTAGACAATGAAAAAGGTTTGAGAGGCAACAAGGAGCCTGGGCCAGACTGGTTGACAAAGTTCATCTCCTACATGAGATCAATCTATCAAGACAGGGAGAAGTGACTGTTTTATTTCATGCAAGGAAACCAACACAGATTCAAGGGAAATTAACAGTATGTTCTAACAAAAGAAGAAATCTCCAGAAACTGATCTTGATGAAATGGAAATAAGTGACTTGCCTAGTAGAGAGTTAAAAATAATGGTTGTAAAGATGTTTACCAAGGTCAGGAGAGTAACGTAGAAATAAAGTGGGGATTTCAACAAAGTGATCGGAATATATAAAGTGGTAATCCTAGAGCTGCAATAATACCCAAACTGAAAAATTCAGTAGTAGAGGGGTTCATTGATGGACTAGATCAAATGGGAGATAGGGTCAATGAATTTGAAGATAGGGCAGTAAAACTCATCCAATTAGATGAGCAAAAAGGATGAAGAAAAAGTGAAGATAGTTTAAGAGACTGAGCAGATGCCATTAGATGGAACAATATACACAGTATAGAGGTCTCAGAAGAAAAGAGAGAGAAAACGGGCAGAAAGCTTGTTAAAAACTAATGACTGAAAAAACTTTCCTAACCTGGCTTCCAGATCCAGGAAGCCCAAAATGTATACAAGAGAAATCAAAAGACACCCTTTCTGAGATACATTACATTAAATCTTCAAAAATTGAAGACAAAGAGAAATTCATAAAAGCAACAAGTGAAAACTAACCTGTTGTATATAAGACTTTCAGTAGATTTTTCAGCAGAACCCTTGCAGGCCAGAAGGGAGCTAGATGATACAGCCAGAGTGCTGAAAGGAAAACTGCCAGTCAAGAATATTCCTCCCAGCAAATTTACCCATGAGAATTGAAGGATAGATCTGCAGTAGCAAATCAGGGTAGCATGCACTGAAATTGTAAGACCCTAATGAATAAAAGCAGGGTAACATGTTTTCTGTTAACCTCAGTTAAAAAAAAAATGGGTTCACTCCCAGATTTTGTTTTGGGTCAATGGCTAGATGATAATTCCACTAATTTAGAGAATGAGAAGAGGAATGGGTTTAGGAAGAAAAAATTAAATTGTTTTAGACATACTATCTTTGAAAAGTGTGTCCAGGAGAATCAGGTAACAGACAACTTCAGGCTCAAGGAAAAGATCTGGAACAAGAGACTTAGATTTAGAGTTTATCAGCATATAGGTAATATTGCAAATCACAGGACAAGTAAAACTGAGGGATATTGTGCAGAGTGAGAAGACCTAGAGGCTAAGGAGAGAACTTGAGAGACTACCAACATTTCAAGCATGTCAGGAGGAAGAGGTACCTATGTCAGAGAAAGAGAGGAAATGGACAGTTGTGTGTGGAGAACAAGGATAGTGTAGAGTCACAGGCAGCAGTAGACCAGAGACATTCAATAAGGAGGAGGTCAGCAGTTTTAACTGCTGCAGTCAGTAAGATAGAGGTTTAAGGATGTACATCATTTGGTCTTTAGTGATCCTAGTAAGGATAGCTTGCAGTAGAATGGTTGATGTAAGATTGTACCAGGTTTAGGAGTATGCCTCCTTCTCTCTGTGAATGAGGGGGAGATTAGATGATGGGTAGGGGGAGATATAATTTCAAGCCAGTGTTTATGGCATATTTATAAACCAAAGTGGAAGGGATCAGAATAAGTTGAATGCATTGGGAAGAGAAGGACTACATAGTGTAGGAAGATCCCAGGGAAGTCAGTACTAAATGGTGTAGGTGAGGCAAATGCTCAATCAGAAATGAGAACACCTCATCCTGTAAGACTGAAAGAAAGAGGATAAGGTTGATTATGGGTGAACCTAAGTTAGTAGAAGGTAACAAGTGGAACGTGCAGAAGAGCAGGTTCTTAGTGTTCTTGATTGTTCAGGAGGTCAGATCTTCTGAGATTGCGTGGAGTCCAGAAAAGAATGATGAAGGTTTGGAAAAACTGTGGAGATGGGAGAGGGGATTTTTTGAGTTCAAATAAAAGGATTGCTAGACTGTGATGATTTTCCAGATTGAGAATGTGTACCAGTGTGACTCCCTGATTTTTCCTCCTAGTGCTCAGCTAGTTGAATGTGGAAACAGAAGAGACTCAATTGATCTCTGAGGTTTAATAGGGCAAGTGAAGTCCACAAGACAGGGGTGCCAGGAAGCCTTAGTTTTCTTTGAACTCATGGTATGTGTCCATTGTTGAGTGGGAGGATGGGACACTCTGCACATGGTGATAACTTCAGAACCCAGGCTGGCGGAGGATCTGTTTCATGATCTTCACAATCTGTACTGTCTACATGGCAGGGCGAAGGATTTTGACAACTCCCATACCGCTTCTTAAAGCCTCCACCCAGAAGTGATACACATGAAAGTTGTTCACACTTACCGAACATAGGAAATCACCTCTGATCACTCCTAATTTCAAGATGGCAGGGAAGTTCAATAAATACTATCTTATGCGCAAAAAGAATATTTGTGAACTGTTTGACTACTTTTACTCGGGCTTCTGCAGTAATGTACTTTACCATTCGGATTGCTTTACTCTCTGCTTCCTGCAGTCTGTTTTACCTGTGATGTGTCCACATAATCCAACTTTGGGTCTTAGCCCGTTATTTTTCAGTTGTACACCCTCTTGCCTTGAGGTGATTTCCAGACTCCTGATCCAACTCTTGACCTCATTGCTTTCTCTATTTTGATACTGTTGAATTTATCCTAAATATTTCTATTTGCATGTGTTATTTTCACATCACTTGAGAGATCTGAAACAGTAGTCACAAACCTCCACTTTTACTTCCCTGCTTTTGTTCATGGTTCTTTTGGAGATCCTGTATCACAACTTGAGAATCCTGCGACATCCTACCTTTCCCTCGAGTTCAAGTGTCTATTTTTACTTTATTATTCATGGATATAAACACGGTAAGTGTTCAAAAATATTTTGGCCAGTGATCTTATTTTTATATTCCTCACTTTTCCTTTCCTTTTTAAGTTTCAAAGAGTAATACCAGAACCACGTTCTGGCTAAATATCTTTGCCCTGTACACACTTTCACTAAGATCAGAGTGGAAACTTTTCCTTCTCCTCCTCATTACTGAAATAAAGTTTTGCTATAGAAAAATTTTTTAAAAGTCATAAATTGCAAGTGCCTCCTGTGATGTTAATTACCCAGATCAAGAAGTAGAGTACTACCATTCCCCAGAAGTTATCCCATGCTCCTGCCTAGACGACTGTTCCCCCCACCCCAAGAGGGGGGGCAGGGAGATGCTGTAGTCGTCTAGACTTTTTTGCTTACCTATGAAATTTATATGGATGGGGTCACATGCTAGGCACTTTATCTTGGGATTCTTCTGTTCAGTGCTTCGTTTGTAAAACTCGCTCATGGAATTGCATGTACCATTGCTCTATAATATTCTATTATTTAAGTATATCCTATTTTATTTATTCTCGAGCAGATGTACATTTGTGTTGTTTACAGTTTTATATTATGAATAGAGTTGTTATGAATATTCTTGGGCATATATTTTGTTGAATTCCTGTATGCATTCCCATTGGAAATTGGCATTTCGGAGCCATTGGGAATTTATATGTTGACATTTACTACAGTTTTCAAAGAGATTGTACTAATGTATACTCCCACTGCTACGTATAAGAATATCAACTGACCCATATCCTTGCCAACATCTGAAGTATCTATTATTTTAGTCATTTTGGTGGATATTTTATAGTCACCTTGTGGTTTTCATTTAAATATCTCTGATAAGAAGAGAATTTGAGCACTTTTTCATGTGTTATCAATATCTGGATATCCTCTTTTGTAAAGTGACCGTTGGAGTTTCATGCCTATCTTTTTACTGAGTTATCTGGCTGTATAGTTTTCTGGAATCATTTACATGTGATAGATATGAGTTCTGTGATAGGTATACCTTACATCATATATAAAACTCACTTCTAGATAGATTATAGTTCTGTGTGATGATGGAAAAACAATAGAATATCTTTAAGGCAAAGAGTCCTTAAATAGGACACAAAAAGTACTGATCATAAAAGAAGTATTGAAAAATTAAACTGCATTAGAATGGAGAACTTTTATTCTTAAAGTCTATATTTATTTTCATGTAGGTGATTTGACATGTGTCTTGCTCTTCCCCAAATGCTTCAGTGAATTGCTTTATATCTGTGGATAGATGCCTCAATGAATCCAGAAAACAGACAGACATGCAATTATAAAGCCTTTATTTTTAGTTTTTTTCTTTGGGCTCATGCTTAGAGAGGTTTCAATCTTAAGAAAATTACATGGTGAGGTAAAAAATAATCAACCTCCAGACCCTCACTAAACTTCTAACCAAACCATTTAAGTATGAAAAGTTTGGAATGGTTTTCCTTATCTTTCAATGTATATATTTTGTTAACAGAGTTTCAGTATTGGAGTTACACAAACTCTGGAAGACAGAAATATTAGGTTCACATTAAATTTTCATGTTTGGTTGTTCTTGGGCATGGTTAAATGAGTAGATGAGGGTCATGTGGTTTGTTTGTTTATTGTTTTGGGCTTTTTTTTTTTTTTCCCATGCATATTTGTAGAATGAAACCTCTTTCACCCCTGCTTAATTTCCTAAGTGGAACTGCATTTGATAACTTACAAAAGAGAAGGCTAAGGGTTGACATAAAGCTTAGGGTCAGGTAACAGAGTCCTAGAATGCAATTAAAAAGCCCTGAAATAGGATTCAAGAGGATATGTTTGAAGTCTTTGCTGAATCACCTAAAAACTAGGTGATTTTAGCCTGGACTCAATACTTTTTTGGTCTGAATTTCATTTTCTTATAATGAGATTCTATTCAGAGTCAGTCTCTGAATTTTAGGTATTTGATTATGGTGAGGGATAATGACATTTTAAAACTCAACCATAAAGAGAGGTAAAAAGTGGTATTTGGGTAGCCTTTCCTCTCCACTGTAAGAGTCTGTCGTTTCAGTCTGGGAGCACCTGCAAAAGGGAACTAGAAAGCAGGATCCTGCTTTAATTCCTATTCAGACTTCCTTTGTGAAGGTTGTATGTTCAGGAGAGGTATTCTGGTTTCAGAGGCAAAGGACAGAGGCAGTGACTAACTAGAGGAGCACAGAATGATGTGGAGAACAGCTCTGTTCAAAACAGTTCCCTCGATTCATGGCTGCCTCTGCCAGGAAAAGGTATTAGAGATAAGAGTGCCTTACAGAGAGAATTTAAAAAAAAAAAAAATGTGAAACGCTTTTTTGTTTTAACCTAGGAAAGAACATTACTAAAAAAACAAAAGCAGGGATGCAAAAAACTACAAGAAACCAAGAAAGAATAATTACAAATCTTTCAAGATTTTCACCTAGATAGAATAAAAAATATGGGTGGATTAAAATGAAGGGAAAATGGAGTAAATGATTAAAAATGTGTAAGCATGAGGAACTAGCAGAGAAGAGAAAAATAGCCCAAGGGTGAACAAAAATAAGGGATATAGTCTTGGGGACTGTGAATTAGAGATAGAGCTTAAAGTGAGGTAAAGATGGAGAAAATTGGAAGGAGAAAAGTGAAGGGCAGTAGATTTCTGAGTCACTTACCACGAACAGAGCAAATGCCTATCTTTAGGCGAGTAATGATGAAAAACTAGTGGGGAACTGGCATCGCTTATATGTTAATTTTCCTCAAAACTGTCAGGAGGAGCTTTTCTTGTTGGGATCATTTCAAAAGCCCCAGGGCCACTGGAGGAAGGGAAAGGAGAAGGAGACTTTATATATAGTAGGAGTGAGGATTAGGAGTGGAGAAGAACATGGAGGAGGGGTGCTGTAAATAGAGTCTCATTAGCACAGTCAAGCTTGGTGCCTGATTAATTATGGAGTACTTGATAAATAACGTCCTGAAGTCATGGAATCAGGAGAAAAGGTACAGATAATTGAATGGAATTGAAGAACTGGCAGTGTTGAGAGCATCATTAACATATTTTTGCTGTTGTTGTTCTTCTTGGCATCTGCCCTTGTCACAACTGACTCTGGGCTTCAGCAGCTGCAAGATGTTGGTGGAAGGAGGAGAGATAAAATACGGGAAGAGACTGGCAAGTAGAAGCTGTTGTCCTTTCATATAAGTCCAGTGGTACAACAGGGTTTGTAACCAGCCTTTCTTCTGTAGGAGTGTGTCCCTTTATCTTTTTCCATTCTGCAGAATGTCGGTGTTCATTTCCCAAAGAAGTTAGCCTCGGCGTGTGACAATGGTTCTCAAGACGGGTCATTTTGGATTGTGTTTAGAAACGTAATACAGGTCGTAAGTCTTCTCTGAAGATATTCTTGCTGGTGATCATTTGCCTGGTATGTGGTATCAGACAAGTCAAGTTTCTGTTTTAGACAACAATAAAATGTTGCAGGTTGTGAATAAGATAGCCCTTCGCGTGACATTGTGCACATGCTTTTAAAAAATGTGATTTTTTTTTTCCAGTTTTAAAACTTTTTTTTTTTTTAATAATTTTTTTTTTATAAACATATATTTTTATCCCCAGGGGTACAGGTCTGCGAATCGCCAGGTTTACACACTTCACAGCACTCACCATAGCACATACCCTCCCCAATATCCATAACCCACCCCCCCTCTCCCAACCCCCTCCCCCCATCAACCCTCAGTTTGTTTTGTGAGATTAAGAGTCACTTATGGTTTGTCTCCCTCCCAATCCCATCTTGTTCATTTACTCTTCTCCTACCCCCTCAACCCCCCATGTTTCATCTCCTCTCCCTCATATCAGGGAGATCATATGATAGTTGTCTTTCTCCGATTGACTTATTTCGCTAAGCATGATACCCTCTAGTTCCATCCACGTCGTCGCAAATGGCAAGATTTCATTTCTTTTGATGGCTGCATAGTATTCCATTGTGTATATATACCACATCTTCTTTATCCATTCGTCTGTAGATAAAACTTTTTTTTTTCAGTGTTAAAACATTTTTGTTCTCCCTGTAAGTATCTGAGCTTTTTAAGAATTTCTGTGGTTTTTAAAATTAGTACACCAGCAATAAAATTTTGAGAGGACATTTATAATACAGTTCACTTTCAGGTTGGTCTAGGAGCAAATTTGGTGAAACAAGCCAAGAAGTGATAGTAATTTCACATCTCTCCCTAGAGGAGGAAAGTGGGTCTCTACCTAGGGACTGTGTCGCATTTGTACATGGAGAGTAAGCTGGCTTCTGAGACCGGAGTATGTTCCAGGTCACTGGGTTGTTGCTTGATAGGCTCAGTTCTGCCCGTGGTCTGCAGCAGGACATGTGGAGATGAGAAGCAAAACAGAGAGTGCCAGGGCCTGAGGAGGAGCAACTGCCTTTGCTGGCTTTTTGGTGCAGATAATAAAATAACTTGGAGAGTATCATGAGAGGTAGAACTGTTCTATAGTAGATACCAACACTGCCAAGCTTTATCTATCCCAAGAGGTTTAATACTCAGTTAATTTTTTTTTTCTTTTTTCTTTTTGTTAAAGAAATAGAACTAGTCTAGATTGAATAAAAATTGACCTAAATGCTCATTAGAATGTAAACTTCCTCAGTCTCTTGTAAGACTTAGTTTATTTACATGGAGACCACAATAAAACCTTCTTTATACAAGAGCCCCAGGACATGGATGCACTTCAGGGCTGGACTCCAGAGAGTGCTCAGAGGCAAATGGCTAGAGACCGGAGCACAGAGCAGGAGGAGCAGTGTTTCTCCACAGCTTAATGCCCTTTTCCTGACAATCTTTTTGCTATATTTGCTTCGCCTCACACAGGAACTTTCCTTTTGTTTATATGCCTTTCCCCTTTGCTCAACTTAGTAGTAAGTTTATTAAAAAATGACCTTTTTTAAAAAGGGACTCTAGTACTTCCTTTGGTATTGAAAAGGAATGGTATGGGGCACCTGGGTGGGTTAAGCCTCTGCCTTCAGCTCAGGTCATGATCTCAGGGTCCTGGGATGGAGCCCCGCATTGGGCTCTCTGCTCAGCAGGGAGCCTGCTTCCCTCTCTCTGCCTGCCTCTCTGCCTACTTGTGATGTCTGTCAAATAAAAACATAAAATCTTTAAAAAAAAAAAAAAAAAAGGAAAAGGAATGGTTCATGATGTTTTCCCAGGTGAATGACAGAGTTCTTCCAGAGTGGAACTAGTGGACCAACCAGAGGCCCGAGAACGGTTTGTGTATGAAAACTAGTCAGTCTGCTCATGTCAAACATTTACTAGGAACAGGGCAACATGTTAAAAATGTTCCAAGATACCTAAGGTGACTGGATCTTGGCAAAATGAGTGTGTAAAACTTCACGAGTACCCAATAAACGAGCATATTTCAGATCAGCCATATTTTTAGTCCGGGAAGTCCAGGCAGAAGTCTAGAGATTCACCTTCATTTCTTTAGCTAATGAAATTACTGCCCTTTTTTTTTTTTCTTTTTAAAAATGATTATTTTTATCTGGGTCTGGAAGTCAGGCTTCGAGCAGTCATGACTACTCCCCTTTTTTTGGCTGCCGTTCTTATTCTTTTACTAATCACTTTTGGCATTTCAGTTTACCAGTAAGGACAGCTCAACAAAAGACTCCAAGATGAAACTTTTAGATTAGTCTGATTCATTCTTTATTGAGCATCACACTTGCTCCACTAATTTGTTCTAGATTCTGCATGGAAATTTCTAAGACAATGCAAACTGAACTCACCACCACCTTGAACCCCTAGAGAAGAAAAGCATGAAACTGTATCTCAAGACCTGAGCAAAATAAATTATTTTTTTTGTAGAACCGCTTTTCAGAAATTCTTTTTTTTAATCTTTTTTTTAATTTATTTTCAACATAACAGTATTCATTGTTTTTGTACCACACCCAGTGCTCCATGCAATCCGTATATTTTTTTTGTAGAACCACTTTTCAGAAATTCTACAGGACACCAAAATTAACAAAGAGATTACATGATGAAGTCATGGGAATTGGTGGTGGGTGGGGTTGGGGGAAGTTCTTCTATTTTCCCCCCAGATTTTGTCAGGAATTGTGATGAAAAACAACAATCTAAACAATGACATTTTGGGAAAGTGTCATTTTTCCATTGATAATAGCCTTTTTCTTTGATGAAATTCTTATGTATATAAAGTTTTCTCACAGGAAAACATTTATCCACCAGTAATTTGTCAAATCATTATTGTTAGTAAGAAACCTACATCTTAGTGTGGTCCTTTCTTACACAGGCTGATCTCAGATCCTAGGTTTTCATGATTTCGTATAACTTGATATGGGGAAGACCACAACCAGACACTTGCTGTAATTAAAATGTAACAGATACTGAAGGGAGTTGAAGGATTTCTTCTCACTTTCTATTTGTTGTACATTATGGTGTCATTTTCATTTATAAACAATATCCTGTTGTGTATATTAGTTGAACTTGTGGTTACTTTACATTTTTGAACTTCTTTTTGACTTTAACAAACTTGCTAAATAAAATTTTCTTTTAAACTTGTGTTTAATTCCGTCTTCTAGGAAAGAACATAGTTTAGTAGTTTAGCATATTTAATGAGTATACTTCGTAATTTCAGAATGTAAAATGAAATTGTTTCTAGAATTGACATCTCTGAGTCAGCCACAAGTCACTGATATTTTATTAAAGTAAACAACCAGAAGAGAATAGGAAACGACAGTCAGACATTTAGATATTTTGTCAACATGCTGTTAAGTGGCCAGATGTTACAGAAACATCTGGTATTTGACAATTTTGTTGAATCCCATGACTGTTTACATGGATACGTCCCCTTCTTTCAAAGACCACAATAATCTCTTGGAACAGAGAGTTTCATATAGCATACTTAAACTTATAGTAAGAAATGTCTTTTATATCATGACCCACTGTATTTGTACATATTCATACCTACATTTGTGTCCCTGCCACACATAAATCTATAAATGAAACAGCTTCACAAGGTAGTACATAGCCTTACTATATGTAATGAATTATTATATTTTCTATTCCATTATTTAAGAAAAATAACTCTATATTAATAACACTGCCTATAGAATTAGTGGGTTACAACTCCCATTTTAGAAACTTTTATCACAGGGTACCCACCGACCTGGGCTGTCCCCTTTATAGGATAGCGTAGACATTACACAATGACATGTAACCTTTAGTAATGTTCAGGAAATGAGCATAGTTCAAATTTTATTCCTGACAAATATACTATGTGTGTTTATGGTATATTTCTTCTGTAGGGTTTCCGGCAAGGAGAGAAAGTAAGGTTGGAGTTAGGGGACAATGCTTCTTGTGTGTGATTGCTTTTCAACAGTTGTAATTGCCAACCTTAGTAAAGATTCCCTGAAGAGAAAATTAGCTGTCAGTAGTACTAGGCATGATCCTGGTTCACTCAGGAGCTGTAAGCTATGTGTTGCAACCATTTCCCACTGCCATCCTTTATTTAAGAAGGGTGTAGCAGCCTCAGTGTACCACATTTGGCTCTGCAGATGGGAAATGACTTACTACCCCATTGTCAGAAGGTTCTTAAATCTTCTGTTTTTGAATGGCTAGCACCTGCAAATCACCTTCTTGCACTGAGCACATCACCTCCTTTATGCCCTAGTGATCTAAAGGTGAAAGTGTCACAAGACATCTTGTTTACCTGGTGGCCCCCTACCTAAAGTATTTAAAGGCTTCTTATTCAGCTTTTGACCATTCTTCTCACCACACTACTTTTCTAGACTTAAAACAAATCTTGCTAAGGCCCTAACTACCTCCAGAGATTTAGAAATACTGGAATATTTGAGCAAGATATTTCTTATAAATTCCAGAGAAATGAAAATCTCTGTCCTTAATGATATTTGTAGAAGAAAAATAAACCTCAGAATTTCCTAATGTGGGGCGCCTGGGTGGCTCAGTGGGTTAAAGCCGCTGCCTTCGGCTCAGGTCATGGTCCCAGGGTCCTGGGATCGAGCCCCGCGTCAGGCTCTCTGCTCATCAGGGAGCCTGCTTCCCTTCCTCTCTCTCTCTGCCTGCCTCTCTGCCTACTTGTGATCTCTGTCTGTCAAATAAATAAATAAAATCTTTAAAAAAAAAAAAGAATTTCCTAATGTACAACAATATATATATATATATATATTTTTTTTTCTGAAAAGTACCGGTTGTATCTCTCTTAAATTGTTCCTGCTTTAATTTGAACATATTTTCTCTATGGAAATGCAAAACAACTGCTCCTCACCACTTTTGTAAAAACTCAAAATTAAAATCCCCAGACATTTATGTATTTAACTGAAGGATGAATAATCCTAATCTCAAGTATTTTTCTTAAATATTTTCAAAAAGTATTACTCTTAATCTCTGTTTTTGTAAATTATTTTGCTATCCTCACCTTCTGTCCTTCATTGTGGAGGCCAAAAATCTAGTCAGTATACTGGTCTGGCTGTGGAAGGCTATGAGTGTCAGGGTTCCTAAACTTTAGCCTTCCAAGCATGCTCCCAGCCTTTTCTATATCAACTATTTATATTGAATATTTATAGTATACTATATGTCAAGTACACATTTCTCCAATGGATACATTTAAATATGTGGCTCTTTGGCTAATAAATTTTGACTTCTGGATTTGTACATTTGTTTTTCTTCCCATTATTTGTTTTTTCCTTTGCAATTATAGATAGTCGTTTCTATTCCTAGAGCTTCTTATTTGGGCTGGGCTGCTACTCCAATTTCTTTGGGTATGAATTCTAGCCGATTTTTCTGTTACTCCTAAGGTTTGTGTAATCCAAAGAATTAGAAATCAACTCTCTAATCCCATTATCCAAATAACTGACTCCTCTTAAATACCAATTATTAGTTAAATGTATCCAAACTGTACCAACTGATGAATCCCTGACACATTCCTGTAGTCAACTGTGTCTATATGACCAACTAGTGGTTCTGTGATCCTACTACTTCTGAGTGTATGGAATTCCCATGGCATGTGCTCATCTACCAAAATTCATTGAAATATGTTAGGAATTACAAAAAGTTCTGGGCATATGGAAAATGCATTGGCTGCCAGTTTGTTTTCAGATGGGCTGTTGTAGGCAAAATTGAATTTAAGTTGTTTGTTGTTCCTTGTATAGAGTATCACATTTGGTCATATTTAGCTCATTTGAATGTTATTGTGAAATGATCTAACACACTCCAGGTACTAACTGTACATACTAACTGAACTCTTGGTTAGAGATGTTGGTTGGGAGGAATACTTGATTTTGTTCCATGATTATGTTGTAGTGCAGGTGATGGAGACATCTGGTAATGAAAGACCACTGAGAAGGAAACATTCTCCATGTTTGAGAATGTTATTTGTTTAGGACTTTCACCTCCTTTCAAGATGAAATGTACAAGGGTAAATGAAGTCTTCTAGTTAAATATAGTGTAGTGCTACATAAAAAGTCAAATACAGTGTTATACTCTAGAGGACCATGAGAGATAATTAATGGTCCCTGGGCTTGGATGAACAGCAGGGAGAGAAGCATTTGGAGAACACAGTGCTTTTTGAGTTTCAAATGCTGGGGAAGTAGCGAACTCCAGAAATGACACAGTGTAAATAAATTGCATAGGTATGATGGAAAATGGCATTAATTACATCTCAAACATTTCTCTTCCTTAAGAGGAATTTTGGTTATTTATAATTTTTATTGATATATATTCTGTTTCAATATACATCTCACACATAGGTATTTTTTTCCTTCTCTAGGAATGATTCATTTCCAAACATGTTATTAGCAGGAATGCATAGACTCAGTGACAATAGGTAAATAATGTAGGGATTCATTGAAATGGAACCAAGGGGGGAATGTTTAGAGTTTTGTTCATCTTGTTAATCTGGTTCTTTTCGTCACTCACTAGGTATCTATCGACTTCCTATACTCTGGGTGGCTGGCAATGGAGAGGATGAAAAAGAAATATGAAATACCTAACCTGTCTCTTCTAAGTTCACAGATTATATAAGAAGACAAGTCCTATTCATATGAAACAGTGCATAATGATAAGAGGTGGCATGTCCTTTAGGCCAAAATTAGCAGTAGAGAGAACTGTGGACTTTTGTGGGCTAGTGGAGATAAGATAATAAAGAAGGCCTAGAATTACCTGCCGCAAACTGTAAGTTTACCCTAGGCCAGATTTTGAGACCGTTCTCTTTAGGGAGGGGAAATTTATAAAACTTCATTCATTTAGATGAGCCAGAATGACATCAGCCTGGCTGCCGCTCCTGTTATATCCTGTTCCCCTGTGTTAGTTAGGGCTTGAGCCCGTGTTGTGCCTGGGACAAAACCATAGTCCTATACTCCGCTGCTGATTACTTAATCTTGTTCTCCTGTGCTTTTGTGTCTTTGATATTCAAACAATGAATGTATAATAGAATTGCCAGGCCAAGAAATGAATTGTAGTTTATATTCAGTCAGCATTCTTTTGCAGACTTTGCCACCCACACTTGGGATATAACAATTCTATGAGGGTAATACAGGGTAGTGGGTTAGCAGGTGGGTATGTTGAAAGGCTGAGGGCCTTTGTTTGGTATTAATTTCTTCTGAAATGTTTGACCATAGATCAAGGTCAGCCAAACGAGGTAGGATTATGCCAATGGACTGGTAGAATCATGAGGGCTAAGAAAGTGCAGGATGAGGATGAAAATTGCATTTTATAGGATGGGAAAGTTGGAAGGGTGGAAATGGAGCCCCATCAGGCAGAGACTGTGATGTATTTGTCACTGTGCCCTGTGTAACACGGTTACTGGAACACAGTGGATAGAAAACAAAATCTGTCTAGTCACTGCGAGAGAATATCTTACGTGAGATGTTCAAAGTGGAATGATTTCAAAATGATAGTAAAAGATGAGGGGTGGTGCCACTGGCAGTGCCAGTGGTGAAGAGCTATCACACGAGAGCGTCTCTTGGGCGTGGAGGAATTGGAGCCAGAATATCACCCAGAAACAAGAGGAGAAAGGAAGTCTCAAAGACAGCAAGAGTAGAGAGAGTGGGTTTGAAGCCTGTTAGGGAGCAGAGAATAAGCTGATCTCTCATCCCAGCTCCCTGTGTTGGTGGAGATGGTAAGGTGCAGTGGAGTGAGAGGTAACACATTTGGAAAAGACTGGATGTTACATGGTAATTTTGGTTAAACCGTATTTAGCAAGAGGAAGAAATGGTCTTCATAAAAAATGTGAAGGAGTTTGTTCAAAGCAGAATACAGATTCTAAAGAAACGGCCACAGACAGAGCTAGCCTTTGAAGGACAGCCTAGAAAGAATCAGCTGATCTAAATAGGGCTGAGAATAAAAATGCAAAGTGAAAATAATAATAGGAGTTAAGATCAATGGTTGTGCAAGGGGGATTGGAAAATGAATTTTTAAAAGGTTAAATATAATTATTTTGTTACAATTATTGGGTATCCGAGTAGAAATATCCAGTGAGAAGATGAATGCATTTGAAAGCAATTATTAAAAATATTTTATAATGGGGTTTTGATTATTTTTCTTTCAATTTCTAATCTTTTGCAAGGGAGATGGGCACTATTACAAAACATGAATAGCCGATCAGTGCCGGAGAGCAGTTTGAGGTTGTTAAAAGTCATAAAATAGCAGTTAGTGAGTACTTACTGTGTGTCACACATGGTTGGGAGAGCTTTAAAGCTTTCAGTTGATGTAATCCCTGAAAAGGCCCTGTGAGGTAAATACCAGTATTGTACCAAAGGCATGGAGTACAAAAAAGGTAAATAAATTAATTTACACAGAAATGCAGTATTGGAAATGGGATGGGACCCTGACCAAAGTTTTACGCCACTACGCTATTTTACTTCCGAGCTTTAGAAGGGTTTTTAATATTAGGCCTTTCCGACAACCATCAACATTTATCCATTATCATGGCACCCTCCTCTTGACAGACAGTATTTATTTTTCTGCATGTATCAAGAACATGTAGAAAGGGTTAAACGATAGAAGGAGTAAACACTGAAAGAATAATAGGCGCCCATGTGCAAGCCTTACAAAGCGGGACAGGATGGCACATCATAATTCAATGGAACAATAAAACGTGATGGATTTCTTAACCACCCAATCTTTCATTGACAGGCTGGGGTCATTCTTTCTGATGCAGCTGGATTACACTGGCCTGCAAGATAGGGAATGACCACGGCTTTAGGAGCTGCTGAAATACACTATTGATGATTCACTCAGAGGTGACATGAACTGGGCTACAGATAATCCCTAAACCTGCACTAAAATTATCCGATTTGGTTACCTCTGCTATCTTTAATTCACCCAGTATCTACAAAATCTCCTTGATTTTAAGGCCTGGGAAAGGAGAGCAATATCCAGTGAGCAGGGGAGATTTGAACTCTGCCGAGAACGGTCCCGGACGCTGCGGTCAGATCATTTCTTCTAGAGCCGTGCCTAACAGATTCTCCATAAGTGTTTGTTGGATTATGTTAAATTTAATTAACAGAGCCAATAAAATATTTTATATGATATGTATAAAATTACAGACTCTTGTTAGTATAAATTTAAAATTGATTTAGGTCTATATTTATTGACCTGGAGTAAGGTTCATAGTGTACTGTTAGGTAAAGAATAGATATTCCAAGTTATAATGGACATTAAGATTCCACTTGTGTTCTCTAAGTAGAAAACAACATGTGAATAATTCCTTTTAGCTGAGCGATCCTGAGGCCATATAGCACACTGCGTGAGCGTGTGGGCTTTGGCATCAGATCAGAATATTATCTAGATGCTCCTCCTATTAGTTGTATAACTGAGTAAATGCCTAAACTTTTCTGTGCGTCAATTTCCTGATTTGTAAAAACGGGAAATAATAGAACCTACCCCATAGTTATTATGAGCATTAAAAGAGATCATGAGTATAAAATTTTTAATATAATGCCCAGTTTATGTGAAGCATGATCCTTATGATAAGTGTGCAACGAGGTTTGCCAAAATGTTAAGTAGCTTCTTTGTCCTTTTTTCCTGGATTATTACTTGAGACAGGGGTGATATTTTGCAGTTAGATAACAGCAAAGTGTTTTTTTTTAAATTTCAGGACTAAAATAACATAGAATCTTTGAGCTAGAAGGGGATTTAGAGAGTATTTGTCCCAAATTTTGTGCAAGCACAGGAACCCCAATGTACCTTGCTGAACAAATTGACATTCAGTGTCTGTAGAAACACCTCACACCACCACCTAACTAGACTATATGTTCTCTGAGGGCAGACTCTATGTCTTCCATTTTTGAGTGCCCTGTGGGGTAATTATTGCATAAATCATGGGTGTGATAAGTGTGGTATGCTTAGAGAAATCGAGTCTATCCTTTTTGTCCCAGGGGATAGACACCCTATCATGGGATGATTTTAGATTCTTAATACAACTCTCATTCTCCCTTTACAGATGAGAGGACTTCAGTAGCATGGCCTCCTGGGGACCAAGGGAAAACACCATCCTTTATCACTCTCCTGGGTCTTTTCACAAGAAGAGCTCACATAGGGAAGAGTTTAACTTCCCCTGGCATCATTAGCCTTAACAGCTGTCTCCCAAACAGCATCCTGAGTCCTTAAAAAGCAGATTAATAAGATCGCAACACAAGGAGTACAGCACTAAGGTGTCCACGAGGGAATATCTGTTGGAGTTCCCTATTGTCAGCCCTCTGACAAGTTGCTCTCTAACATGTATTTCATGTGGTAGTTCCCAGAATCACTGAGGGATCTTGGGGGTGGGAGGAGGGAAAAGAAATATGCATGTTAGAAGGAATATTCTAGGTGACTTTTTAGACCTGGAAACTTCACCTGGGATTAATAGTCTGTTGAACTACAACTCCCAACTTTTCTTGGACTTCAGTTATTTGTGGCCCTTGGCATGCCCAGGCCTTTTTTTAGAAGTAAACCTTTATCCAAGAAGAGTACTCTATCTTTGGATAGAACCATGTGGTGGGAGCATTGAGAAGGGGAGCATCAAAGTATTTGTGGAAAGAATAGAATTCATTAGAGATTTACATACCATATAGCTCTCAACGAACCAGATGCCATACACAGGACTTAAAAATACATATACAGTGTAAAAGATCCGAAATATACCACTTCCACTCTGACAGGCATGAAAGAGATTGGGCTCCTTTTTGCCCCTTCATAGGCTTTATACACTTGCCAGTGTGAAGGAAGCCCTGATCTTATTCAGCATGTGTTCACACAAAGCTGCACACATACTGTGAGAGAAAAAGAGCAGACTGTCTCAACTCAGGTAACTACTCTGTTCACTAACAACACACTCATTAACCATCCCGTTCCTTCCTTTTGGTGACCTCCAGGATTCTTGGCTCTGCTTGCCTACTTGGGTTTAAGGCAGTCTAAGTTCCTTCCTTTAGTTGACCTCTCTTGGCTTTCCCAAAAGATATTGTTGCTCTGCTGGGAAAGTAAGTTAATAATTTTTTTAAAAGATTTATTTTTGAGAGAGCGCATGAGCAGGGGGGAGGGGTAGAAGGAGAGGGAGAAGCTGACTCTTCACTGAGCAGGGAGCCCATTGCGGGGCTCAGTCCCAGGACGCTGGGATCATGACCTGAGCAGAAGGCAGAAGCTTAACCTACTGAGCCACCCAGGCACCCCCAAGGGACAGTAAGTTAAAAAAAAATACCAATATTGAAGAATGTGTCAAAAGCCCACACAGATGCTAAAAAATATATTTCTAATCCTCTGAAAGATTCTCCCTATCAGAGAGATGAGAAGTTTTTTTTGGATTCCGAGGAATGTTCATCTGCTATCTTCATTTTGAGGTTCTCGAAAGATGAAGTAGACTTTATCGTGGCTGTCTTTGCATAGCTGGGGGGATATCATGACCCAGTAATAAACATCTGCTTGCAGCAAGAATCCTTATGTATGACCTGCGGTTAGCAATTAACTGTCAAAATCAGTGCTTTGTCCTGCATTTGCTACTTGCTAGATCTATACCTCAGATTCCTTATCTATAAAATGGGGCTAGGAATTAGTCTCGTCTCTTAGTGAAGATTAAATGAGTAAGTCCTCAGTCGGGTATAGCTACTTGTGCTATTTTTCTTCTCCTATCACCTAGCTCTTTGTGTTCTTTAGCCACATTTGTCCCTCCTACCCCTCATAATCTAATTCTGGTTTTCTGCCTTTTTTTTTTTTTCCTTAACTAAGCCTTGTGGTTTAACAACCCCCCCCCCACCTCTTTATTAATTCTTCAGAACTTGGGTTACCCCTTTCTTTCATTTTGCATTATCTGCTAATTATCAAAATCTTTCTCAGTTAGGAGCTATACAGGTCTCTTCTTTTTGGCCAATATAGCACTCTTCAAGCACTTGTTACTCTTTTTAAAAAGTGCTGAGTACCATCTCTAGTCCCCTTTTGAACAATATATTTTAGTAACAATTACAACATTTTTACATTTAATATATGAGAATCTATAACAAGTTCTGTCTTAAAAAAGGCATTTTCACAAATAATACAAATATTTGCACTGTTTTTGATTGATTTGATTCACATTATTCTTAAAATCTTACAAGGTACAGTTTTAGTATTAAATTTATATGAGGCCTAAGATAGAATCAGTGTTAGAGATGATGTTAAAATATGACGAAACTTCTAGGGGTCAGTGATTTAATACTGCTCTAGCTGGCAGTAATCTGTTTCTTAAAAGAATGTGAATGATCAAGCATAAATATATGGGACTATATTAGAAGTATAATTATAAAGAATCAAGTCTACCCTGTTTTTTCCATACTCCCTATTCTCTCTTGAGTGTAAAACAAACAAGCAAACAAAATGCCTCCCCCCCAAAAAGAAAAACCTGAAAAATATTTTGCATGTTTTCTTCTTCCAGCCTGTCTTCATGATATGAACACAGGGAGGACCAGCATTTTTGGATATTTTTTTTTTCTTTTTTTGAGAAGGAGAGAGAGGGAGAGAGAAAGCGCACACATGCTCCAGTGAACACAAGAGGAGAAGGGGCAAAGGGAGAGGGAAAGAATCTTAGGCAGATTCCATGCTGAGTGAGCACCCCAACTTGGGTCTCTTTCTATGACCCTGAGATCATGACCTGAGCTGAAATCAAGAGTTACTCACTCAACCGACTGAGCCATCCATGTGCCCCATTGGATATTTTCTGCATGTAGTAAATTGGATGGAAATATGTGGATGTATGCTACTTATTCTTATGTATATTAGCCTGAATGAAAATGTTTTTTTATTGTTGTTATATTGAAACTTCCTATACCCGGTGAGTAGATGTTTCTTTTTATTTATCATATTTTTTTATATCTGTCAGAATGCTAATCATCTAATCTGAAATGAAATGAACTGGTCAGAATCATTTGTTTATTCAAGCAATTATTGAGGATCCTTTGCATACCAAGCCCTTACCCAAATCCTGGAGACATAAAGATAAAGATGACCTATCTTCATCTTCCTTGAGTTTTTAGTATAGTGGAAGCCAGATAGCTAACAAATGTTTGTCAAAACATTTTTATGTGTCTTGATGGAATTGTATGGAGAACACAGTGCTTTAAGGAAGAAGATGTCAATTACATACAGAAATATTTTTTAATTAATTTTTTATTTTTTCAGCATAACAGTATTCATTATTTTTGCACCACACCCAGTGCTCCATGCAATCGGTGCCCTCTACAATACCCACCACCTGGTGCCCCCAACCTCCCACCTCCCACCCCCCACCCCTTCAAAATTCTCAGATCGTTTTTCAGAGTCCATAGTCTCTCATGGTTCACCTCCCCTTCCAATTTCCCTCAACTCCCTTCTCCTCTCCATCTCCCCTTGTCCTCCATGCTATTTGTTATGCTCCACAAATAAGTGAAACCATATGATAATTGACTCTCTCTGCTTGACTTATTTCACTCAGCATAATCTCTTCCAGTCCCGTCCATGTTGCTACAAAACTTGGGTATTCATCCTTTCTTTTTTTCTTTTTTTTTCTTTTTTTTTTTTTTTTACAGCTTTATAAACATATATTTTTATCCCCAGGGGTACAGGTCTGCGAATCGCCAGGTTTACACACTTCACAGCACTCACCATAGCACATTCCCTCCCCAATATCCATAACCCCACCCCCCTCTCCCAACCCCCTCCCCCCATCAACCCTCAGTTTGTTTTGTGAGATTAAGAGTCACTTATGGATTGTCTCCCTCCCAATCCCATCTTGTTTCATTTACTCTACTCCTACCCCCTTAACTGCCCATGTTGCATCTCCTCTCCCTCATATCAGGGAGATCATATGATAGTTGTCTTTCTCCGATTGACTTATTTCGCTAAGCATGATACCCTCTAGTTCCATCCACGTCGTCGCAAATGGCAAGATTTCATTTCTTTTGATGGCTGCATAGTATTCCATTGTGTATATATACCACATCTTCTTTATCCAATCGTCTGTAGATGGACATCTAGGTTCTTTCCATACTTTGGCTATTGTAGACATTGCTGCTATAAACATTCGGGGGCACGTGCCCCTTCGGATCACTACGTTTGTATCTTTAGGGTAAATACCCAGCAGTGCAATTGCAGGGTCATAGGGTAGTTCTATTTTCAACATTTTGAGGAACCTCCATGCTGTTTTCCAGAGTGGTTGCACCAGCTTGCATTCCCACCAACAGTGTAGGAGGGTTCCCCTTTCTCCGCATCCTCGCCAGCATCTGTCATTTCCTGACTTGTTAATTTTAGCCATTCTGACTGGTGTGAGGTGATATCTCATGGTGGTTTTGATTTGTATTTCCCTGATGCCGAGTGATATGGAGCACTTTTTCATGTGTCTGTTGGCCATCTGGATGTCTTCTTTGCAGAAATGTCTGTTCATGTCCTCTGCCCATTTCTTGATTGGATTCTTTGTTCTTTGGGTGTTGAGTGTGCTAAGTTCTTTATAGATTTTGGACACTAGCCCTTTATCTGATATGTCATTTGCAAATATCTTCTCCCATTCTGTCAGTTGTCTTTTGGTTTTGTTCATTCTTTCCTTTGCTGTGCAAAAGCTTTTGATCTTGATAAAATCCCAAAAGTTCATTTTTGCCCTTGCTTCCCTTGCCTTTGGTGATGTTCCTAGGAAGATGTTGCTGCGGCTGACGTCGAAGAGGTTGCTGCCTGTGTTCTCCTCGAGGATTTTGATGGATTCCTTTCTCACATTGAGATCCTTCATCCATTTTGAGTCTATTTTCGTCTGTGGTGTAAGGAAATGATCCAATTTCATTTTTCTGCATGTGGCTGTCCAATTTTCCCAACACCATTTATTGAAGAGGCTGTCTTTTTTCCATTGGACATTCTTTCCTGCTTTGTCGAAGATGAGTTGACCATAGAGTTGAGGGTCCATTTCTGGGCTCTCTATTCTGTTCCATTGATCTATGTGTCTGTTTTTGTGCCAGTACCATGCTGTCTTGATGATGACAGCTTTGTAATAGATCTTGAAGTCCGGAATTGTGATGCCACCAACTTTGGCTTTCTTTTTCAATATTCCTTTGGCTATTTGAGGTCTTTTCTGGTTCCATATAAAGTTTAGGATTATTTGTTCCATTTCTTTGAAAAAAATGGATGGTACTTTGATAGGAATTGCATTAAATGTGTAGATTGCTTTAGGTAGCATAGACATTTTCGCAATATTTATTCTTCCAATCCAGGAGCATGGAACATTTTTCCATTTCTTTGTGTCTTCCTCAATTTCTTTCATGAGTACTTTATAGTTTTCTGAGTATAGATTCTTAGTCTCTTTGGTTAGGTTTATTCCTAGGTATCTTATAGTTTTGGGTGCAATTGTAAATGGGATGGACTCCTTAATTTCTCTTTCTTCTGTCTTGTTGTTAGTGTAGAGAAATGCAACTGATTTCTGTGCATTGATTTTATATCCTGACACTTTACTGAATTCCTGTACAAGTTCTAGCAGTTTTGGAGTGGAGTCTTTTGGGTTTTCCACATATAGTATCATATCATCTGCAAAGAGTGATAGTTTGACTTCTTTGCCGATTTGGATGCCTTTAATTTCCTTTTGTTGTCTGATTGCTGAGGCTAGGACTTCTAGTACTATGTTGAATAGCAGTGGTGATAACGGACATCCCTGCCGTGTTCCTGACCTTAGTGGAAAAGCTTTCAGTTTTTCTCCATTGAGAATGATATTTGCGGTGGGTTTTTCATAGATGGCTTTGATAATATTGAGGTATGTACCGTCTATCCCTACACTTTGAAGAGTTTTGGTCAGGAAGGGATGCTGTACTTTGTCAAATGCTTTTTCAGCATCTATGGAGAGTATCATATGGTTCTTGTTTTTTCTTTTATTAATGTGTTGTATCACATTGATTGATTTGCGGATGTTGAACCAACCTTGCAGCCCTGGAATAAATCCCACTTGGTCGTGGTGAATAATCCTTTTAATGTACTGTTGAATCCTATTGGCTAGTATTTTGGCGAGAATTTTTGCATCTGTGTTCATCAAGGATATGAGTCTGTAGTTCTCTTTTTTGTTGGGATCCTTGTCTGGTTTTGGGATCAAGGTGATGCTGGCCTCATAAAATGAGTTTGGAAGTTTTCCTTCTATTGCTATTTTTTGGAACAGTTTCAGGAGAATAGGAATTAGTTCTTCTTTAAATGTTTGGTAGAATTCCCCCGGGAAGCCGTCTGGCCCTGGGCTTTTGTTTGTTTGGAGATTTTTGATGACTGTTTCAATCTCCTTACTGGTTATGGGTCTGTTCAGGCTTTCTATTTCTTCCTGGTTCAGTTGTGGTAGTTTATATGTCTCTAGGAATGCATCCATTTCCTCTAGATTGTCAAATTTGTTGGCGTAGAGTTGCTCATAGTATGTTCTTATAATTGTCTGTATTTCTTTGGTGTTAGTTGTGATCTCTCCTCTTTCATTCATGATTTTATTTATTTGGGTCCTTTCTATTTTCTTTTTGATAAGTCTGGCCAGGGGTTTATCAATCTTATTAATTCTTTCAAAGAACCAGCTCCTAGTTTCGTTGATTTGTTCTATTGTTTTTTTGGTTTCTATTTCATTGATTTCTGCTCTAATCTTTATGATTTCTCTTCTCCTGCTGGGTTTAGGGTTTCTTTCTTGTTCTTTCTCCAGCTCCTTTAGGTTTAGGGTTAGGTTGTGTACCTGAGACCTTTCTTGTTTCTTGAGAAAGGCTTGTACCGCTATATATTTTCCTCTGAGGACTGCCTTTGTTGTGTCCCACAGATTCTGAACCGTTGTGTTTTCATTATCATTTGTTTCCAAAAATTTTTTCAATTCCTCTTTAATTTCCTGGTTGACCCATTCATTCTTTAGAAGGATGCTGTTTAGTCTCCATGTATTTGGGTTCTTTCCAAATTTCCTCTTGTGATTGAGTTCTAGCTTTAGAGCATTGTGGTCTGAAAATATGCAGGGAATGATCCCAATCTTTTGATATCGGTTGAGACTTGATTTAGGACCAAGAATGTGATCTATTCTGGAGAATGTTCCATGTGCACTAGAGAAGAATGTGTATTCTGTTGCTTTGGGATGAAATGTTCTGAATATATCTGTGATGTCCATCTGGTCCAGTGTGTCATTTAAGGCCTTTATTTCCTTGTTGATCTTTTGCTTGGATGATCTGTCCATTTCAGTGAGGGGAGTGTTAAAATCCCCTACTATTATTGTATTCTTGTCGATGTGTTTCTTTGATTTTGTTATTAATTGGTTTATATAGTTGGCTGCTCCCACGTTAGGGGCATAGATATTTAAAATTGTTAGATCTTCTTGTTGGACAGATCCTTTGAGTATGATATAGTGTCCTTCCTCATCTCTTATTATAGTCTTTGGCTTAAAATCTAATTGATCTGATATAAGGATTGCCACTCCTGCTTTCTTCTGATGTCCATTAGCATGGTAAATTCTTTTCCACCCCCTCACTTTAAACCTGGAGGTGTCTTCGGGTTTAAGATGAGTTTCTTGTAGGCAACATATAGATGGGTTTTGTTTTTTTATCCATTCTGATACCCTGTGTCTTTTGATTGGGGCATTTAGCCCATTAACATACAGGGTAAGTATTGAGAGATATGAATTTAGTGCCATTGTATTGCCTGTAAGGTGACTGTTATTGTATATTGTCTCTGTTTCTTTCTGATCTACTACTTTTAGGGTCTCTCTTTGCTTCAGAAATATTTTTAAAGATGTGATTTTTCTATTTTTCAAAGTCAAGTTTGCCTTAAAAACTAGGAAAAGGGAGGTCATTATAGCAGAAAAAGTTTTTTTTTTTTAAGATTTTATTTATTTATTTGACAGAGAGAGATCACAAGCAGGCAGAGAGGCAGGCAGAGAGAGAGGAGGAAGCAGGCTCCCTGCTGAGCAGAGAGCCCGATGCGGGGCTCGATCCCAGGACCCTGAGATCATGACCTGAGCCGAAGGCAGCGGCTTAACCCACTGAGCCACCCAGGCGCCCCAATATAGCAGAAAAAGTTTTAAATGCCTGAAACATTTTGGGTTATGGAATATCAGGTTTAGTAGGCAGTGGCAAGAGGTAAGTCTATAAACAAGTAGACTGAAACTACGTGAGCCACAATTAGAGGCTCTGATTTTGAGGAATATGATCTGATGGTTGTATTTAAATATCAAACTTAAGGAAGATGAGGGATAAATTAGAGATGTTATAGAAATAGTCTCATGATATAATCCAGGGGAGAAATGTGGAAGGCAGGAACTAGGCAGAGTTACTGATAGAGGAATGGATTCAAGAGGTTTATAATGGAGAGAGAGAACTGGATCTTGACTGGAGATAGGGTGTGTGGGGGGGAGAACAAGGGGATGAGTTGGTGACACCATCGGCTATGTGGTTTAGATAACTCAGTGGAGAGTATTACCAATAACTGAAAAAGGGAATACATAAGGGACAGCAGAAGTGTCAAGGTAGATTTTCATGGCTACATAACAAGTTATCCCCAAGTTCAGGAGCTTAAAATAATAAGCATATATTGTCTCACATTTTCTTTGAGTAAGGAATTTGGGCACAGCTTAGATGAGTGGTTATGGCTCAGGACCTTTCATGAGTTTACCATCAAGATGTTGCATAGTGTTGCAGCTATCTGAAGGCTTGAGCATTTTCTAAGATGATTCATTCATGTAGGTGTTGGCAGGAGACTAGTTTCTGTCATATTGGTTTCTTCATTGATCTGCTTAAGCATGCTTATGACACGGTAGTTGGCTTCTTCCAGAGCAAGTGATCCAAGAGAATTGAGGAAGAAGCCATAATGATGGCTTCATTTATGATGAAGCCTTATAAGTCACACATATCATTTTTCCAGTATCACAGTGGTTATTTAGGTCAGCACAGTTGAATGTAGGAGAGGACAGCAAAAGGGTATGAACACAAGGAGGTATGGATCGTTAGGATCCTCTTGGAGGCTGGCTGTACCATAAGGCATATTGAGTTTAAGTGTTAGGAAGTGGTTCATTGTGTAGTAAGGAGTCAGATATATGGGTCTGGAACACAAGAGAGTTCAGTGTAGAAAAAAAAATAACAGAAGCCAAAACATAAAAATTCAGGAATATTTTCATTCAAAAGTTTGTTGGAGGGAAAGGATATATCACTGAGAAGGAGAGATCAGAGAGTGAGGATGGTAATAAGAAGGAAATGGTAGCTCTAAAATTAAAAATGGTAAATTTCACATAGTACACATAAAGATTAAAAAAAATATTGGATTTGTTATAATGAGGTAATTATGACCTTTATCAGTGAGTCTGGAGAGGAGCAAAAATCTTAATGTCATGGAATATGAATATAAAGTAAAGAAGTAGAGACAGTAAGTAGTAATTACAGTTTCAGGAATTTGACTAAGACAGAAGGAGAAAGAGCGGCTGTGTCAGAGGAATTGGTGGAAGGGTCATGTATGTGATAGGAAGATTCTAGAATGTAGGGAGAAGAAGACTAAATATTTAAAAAGTTGAAAGGGTCATTTAAAGAGCATGGTCCCAGAGGAGAAAGGAGTATTTTGATAGCAAGAATTCAGGTAGAATGTTTACTCTAAGTTTGGATAAAATTTTCCTTTTCTTCTCAGGTGAGTTACTACAGAAATATGAAGTAGGTTATGGGAGTTATGAGGGGAAAGCTGAGATGGTTCATACTGGAGAGAATTAATCTTCTCTGAAAAGTATGAGTTCTTGTGATATGTGATTTAGGGCATGTGAGGTAAAGGACCAATGAAAATTGGTAGTTTAGAATAGTCTTATAGAGAATGGAAGTGGGTGACCACACCAGGATGGCAAAGTGTTCTAGGGGTGCCACTGAGATTGGAGATGATAAATTAATGGAGGCCATAGTGATATTTTTGATCCTTAACTTCTGTAGTTTAAAAAACTAGGTAGAAGAGAAACCATCAAGATGGTTTCTTGAAGAGAAGAGAAACCATATTGTTTGGTGGTGAAAGCAGTTGGAACAGGGTTGTCTGGGTTCAAATGCAGTTCTGTCACTTAAAGCTATGTAATCAAAAGCAAATCAACATTTCTGAGGCTGTTTCCTCCTCTGTAAAATGGAAGTAATAATAATAATCAATAAAAGTAGCCATTATTATGGGGGTTATTTTATTTGTCTTAAGATCTACTTCTGAACATTTGTTTTTGTGTTGTAATAAATAATATAGTTTAGCTTCAAACATTTTTAGAAACAAATTTAGATATAATAAATGAATTCTTGGAAGATTCGTAACCTGATTTTATAGATGAAGGAGTTTTGTGTAAGCGTTGAAAGGCAATGTAGTGACTAATCAATAAGTCAACAACTAAATCCGCCATGTGATAAAAGATAGAATAGATAATCAATAAATGGAGACCTTCTCTGCTTCTTATCTGTTCCTGTTTATTTTTTCTTTTGCAATGCTTTGTCTAGAAAGAGTCCATACTCTCAAGTCATTATGACTAATTACCCTGTACCTCCTCATTTTCCTAAAATGTGTTAAAATTATTTTTAAATTTTCTTTATGGGGCTTGATTAATTCCAGGGGGTTCCACATTTTTAAACTAAGCATATATATGTACATCAGTTTAATGCTTAGAGAAATTTCTTTGTGCAATTGTCTTTCAATCCACTAGAAATTTCTGGAAAAGCTAGAAGATGCATAAGATGATGGTGCTTTAGGTGAACTAAAGCTAGGCTTTAGCATCTCATGTCAATGTTCTCCTTCATGTTTATGGACAGAAAGAAATTTGTCTGTATTTATTCTTTTTTTTTTTAAAGATTTTATTTATTTATTTGACAGAGAGAGAGAGAGAGATCACAAGTAGGCAGAGAGGCAGGCAGAGAGAGAGAGAGAGGAGGAAGCAGGCTCCCCACTGAGCAGAGAGCCCGATGCGGGGCTCGATCCCAGGACCCTGAGATCATGACCTGAGCCGAAGGCAGAGGCTTTAACCCACTGAGCCACCCAGGCGCCCCTGTATTTATTTATTCTAATGGGAAAGATTTTCTAAGTTGACATACTTTCATGAAATGTAGTACTCGGCACAGATACAGTTTAGAACATTTTCTTTTCTTCCTTTTTTTTTTTTTTTTTAGTTTAGAACATTCTAGAATGATTAATACACTTACAGGATGGATTGTATTCATGTAAGAGATAAAACAACCCAGTACTTAGAAGAACATGATCATATTTTTGAGTGAAATAGAGTATAGCACTTTACTTCATTTTAGACTGATCTGGACATTAGATTTTGCCTTGTTGATGAATTTCTTGTCAACTTCTCAAGCATAGAAAATGAGGAAATTAACCACTTGATTTTTGGGGAGTGATTTTGAAGATCCACTAATCAAACCTACTTTTGCAAAATAAATCAGAAATATTGAAAAGAATCATTAGCATATGAATTTAGTTTTTATATGTGAAACAACTAGATTATGCAGATAATTTTATATCAGGTGAAATTATAGAGAACCTTAGATATCAGGTAAACCTTAAAATGGAAGAGTAACTTCAGTGTGGGAAAGGAGTTTAAAAGATCAAGCAGGTAATTGTTGACTTAATCTCGGTTTATTATCATAGTACATACATTTGTGCCAAAGAGCATACAGACATTAGTGTTTTTGTCAGGCACTTATAAGCAGAAACAGAAACTCTCTGCATGGCCTCCTGTTGTTGCAGTGCGTCTGTTCAGCTTGTTACACGCATGATCCCCAGGCTGTCTAAGTATATTGGTGCACATCTGCATTTTTAGGTGACCGCTGTGGCTTTACCTGCTTTCCCACTTGGTGAAGCCCTGTGCTTCTAATGGCTCACATAGATCTCTTGATTCTGTGGTTAATTAATATGTATTTTGCAGCAACAGCCCACAGGTTCCAAAGGATTAGTCGATAGTTGCCTTGTCACTCTGTTGTTAACAGGGCAAACTGTCTTAAAGATATAGTCTGTTTCCTATATTATGTGCATTTTCTTATATTTGAAGAGATTTGACACACAGCCATCACAGTCAGGGATGGAGATAGACAGCTGTGATAAGGTAGAAACCTAAGGGGACTGGTGTTCTAATTCTTGATCACAGCATTACACATGGGGAAAACTTGGACAGACTTAATCTGTTTGAATCTATGTCTTCATCTAAATTTAAAAAATGGCATCTCTTGCTACCGATGACATAGTATTATTTTAAGCATCAGCTTCATTAGAGTACGAGAAAGTACTTTGAATTCTATGACACATTATGCATGAGCCTGGGAATAGGCATAAATTGAAAAAAAAATCAAGATATTACTTTAAAATACAAAGAGGAAGAGAATGAGATATAGATTGGGGGGAGACTAAAATGAGAAGTCATGGGCTTTTTAGGGAGAAAAATGCAGGGGAGTAAAAGGGACAAAAGCTGTGGTTCTACAGGAAAATGAGGGCCCCATGTAGGGGCATAGAAATAAAGAAGCATGGGAGTAGAAGCACGAAGTGAAACAAGGGGAGAGTGTTTACTTTTTAAGAGGTCCAATCCATTGGGACTGTTGCTCTGCCTAAATTCTAGCTATTTCTGTGTCAAAGGACTATTATTGTCTGTTGTTGGTAATGCAGCTTCGCAAGGATCCTGTTGATGGTATGGCAAAATGAATAGTTCCTTACTTTTCTAGAAGCTCTTGCTGGCAGAATACAACAGACTCAAGGTCATTATCTAAATGGGCTTCACAGTTCTCATGGCCATAACTCCCTTGCAAGTAGTGCAGGCTTAACCTTCAACAAATCTGGCAAATGGTGCTTACTATTACTGCATTGGTCTAGTACTGGATTTATATGTCCCTGAAAGGAGGAGACTTTTTGGTTACTAGCAGCTAAGCTATTGCATGTAGACTAAAGAAAAGGGGCAACAGAGTTTGAATACTTTGGTAAGGAAATACTTGGTTACTCAAGAGCTGGCCTTTTCTTTTCTTTTTTTAAGATTTTATTTATTTATTTGACAGACAGAGATCACAAGTAGGCAGAGAGGCAGGCAGAGAGAGAGAGGGGGAAGCAGGCTCCCTGCTCAGCAGGGAGCCCGATGGGGGGCTCGATCCCAGGACCCTGGGATCATGACCTGAGCTGAAGGCAGAGGCTTTAACCCACTGAGCCACCCAGGCACCCCAAGAGCTGGCCTTTTCAAAGAAATAGAAGTTTTTTGTTTGTTTTCAAGATGTAGGTGTGAAGGAAAGAAAAGAATGATTCACTTATTTCATTGACCACCACAGAATCTATTTCAGTGAGTTAAAGTAAATTCACACTTAACTAGCTGTGTAGGTAGACACAGATGTGGAGGAGGATGGATTTTCTATGTTGTTTGACTAATACTATATATCCGTCCCTACTAGCAGAGCTAAATCACTTCATGAAACTGGAAAGAAACTGGACTTTAAGATTTAGTTAACTGTTGGGTAAATTTGTCCACAGTTGCGTAAAATTACATAATGATTTTTTTTTAATTAATGTGGTCCATATTTGGAAAGTGCAGGGTTTTTTCTTCTTCTGCTTTGAACTCAAATAAATGAATGGATCAGGTGACTTTATGAAGACTAATTTCTTCTCTATGATTTTGCACTCATGATGGATACAGAGGAAACACGTTAATGACGACATTACAGGTCAACATGTCTATTAGGATTACCACATTTGCTGATATAATCTAAATTAATGCTTTAGAATCACATATGGAAACTACCAAATGTCTGTCAGCACAATGAATGCTGAGTGGTTTATCCCTCCCTGAGGAGTTATTTATCCCTTCTCCCAAATTTTTGTCCCAAAAGGACATTAAGTCTTTGTTGCCTGAGTTTCAATAGAATGCAATTCAGGGATAAATTCTAGATAGAGATATAAAGAAAACTGATTTATAATATTGCACATTCCTTCGGAAGTATGGTAGATATTTAGAATTGGAGGACTTAACAGTCCATGTTTAAAGATTTGTGAACAACCCAGAGGCCCATTTCAAGGAATAATTTATAATATTGTCAAGTCTAGGATTTGAAGCACATGCTGGAGCTAGGTGTATGAAGGCCAGTCACTACCTTGTCACCTAGGGACCCCACTTCACCATGAATCCATTTATGTCCATGGACTCTGAAATTCTCACTAAGGGTCACTTTACATTTTATGGGTAGAATAATATAATAGCCACAAGTTTGGGAATTAGATAGAAGGTCTTAGAGGTAACTTGTAAAAATATTAAGGGCAATTTTTTTTTTAAGCTTAATCACTCTATTATCTTTATCTTAACTTCTCCTTCCCTAGCTCCCAGAAATTTCTGCATAGGACTAAAGCCAGAACACCAAATGGATGTCAAATACAAATTTATTTAGTAAGTAAGCAGACAAGATGTAATTTAAATCCGTATCTGACTTCCCAACCCATGGATCCTATTACACTGTGTGACTCAATTTTGACACATCCAGTTTCGTGCCCTGCACTTAGGAGTTCAGTTCTCTCCCAATTGCAAATTCTTTTTTTTTTTTTTTTTTTTTTTTTTTTTTTTTTTTTTTTTTTAAGATTTTTTTTTTTTTTTTTTTTTTTTTTATTTGACAGAGAGAAATCACAAGTAGGCAGAGAGGCAGGCAGAGAGAGAGGAGGAAGCAGGCTCCCTGCTGAGCAGAAAGCCCGATGTGGGGCTCGATCCCATGACCTGGGATCATGACCTGAGCCGAAGGCAGCGGCTTAACCCACTGAGCCACCCAGGCGCCCCCCAATTGCAAATTCTAAGACCCTGCTTACCCCTCTCTCTTCACAGCTAGAGAATCTTTAGTTAAAATGTATTTAGCTACTTTGAGTAGCTCTTCTTTCTCCCAGATAACACAGTGACCTCTTGGGATGGGACTACCTGGTGGTAAAGGGAGCAGAAAGTCAGGGACTATCCGATTCTGGTCTACTTTGATTTCTCAAAGATTAGACAGTTTTCTAAACATAAGCCTTTTGCACTTGGGGAGTTCAATGTTGGCTTTCTGGAGTATTCTGAATCTTGCTTTTGTGGAAGCAGAACCCTGGGTCATTCTTAAAAACACACTTCCTAGAGAGAAGTTGTCTGTCTCCAAAATCCCACAGGCATCTCTACACTTACACCGAGAAAGAAGCTGCTAATGGAGTTTAAAAGGTTACCTTCATTAACTAAAAATAAATGTAAAGTGAATGGCCTTCCTTCAAAGAAGGAGCATTCAGAATGGGCAGTGTTAAAATGAAATGAAAGATAGTTTAGTCTTTGTGGTGTTTTTCCACTGTGTTTTCCCCGCTTCTATTTGCAAATGTCAGCCATCTCAGAGTCCTCTCTGGAACCTGATTAAGCTTGGGGGCCTTCGTAATGTTTGAAGGTAAGCTTAGATCAATTTCTTGCATCTTTTCTGCCATGTAAATCATTTATTGGGACGAGTGTTTTACAAAGCCAGGCAAGAGAAAACTCATGAAAAATAAATATGGTAAAATACACTATGCTGTCCTGAAGCACGCTTCTAGGCTTCATCACATTTAAACTGTCCCTGGCAGTTAGAACATTTCCCCTCATTTGGTCTCACTGTGGCCAGTTGAACTCAATTAATACATAGTGCCACTGAGGCCGAAGCACACATTTTATTTCTTCATTTATCATTTGATTCATTCTGTTCTGTGGCCACAGATTTCTTGATCTGATCCAGCAAGCAAAATGGAAGTTAGCCATCACAAAAGGGAGGGAGCCAGACGAGGTGGATAGATCCAAATTTACTCAGTCCTATTGATAACAAAATAAGCAAAGAAAGAAAAGCAAGGAAGACACCTTACCTGGTGGCCATGAAGTCTTATTTTTAAGAAGAACAAAGTATACATTATACACATTCAAGTGTAAAGTTCTCTAAAAGTTATTTTTAATCAGTACATAAAATTATAAGAATTGGTTTTCTAGGGGTGCCTGGGTGTCTCAGTGGGTTAAAAGCCTCTGCCTTTGGCTCAGGTCATGATCTCAGGGTCCTGGGATCAAGTCCTGCATCGGGCTCTCTGCTCAGCAGGGAGCCTGCTTCCCCCCCGCCATCTGCCTGCCTCTCTGCCTACTTGTGATCTCTGCCTGTCAAGTAAATAAATAAAATCTTAAAAAAAAAAAAAAATTGGTTTTCTAGGGGCACCTGAGTGGCTCAGTGGGTTAGGCATCCAAGTCTTGATTTTGGCTGGGGTTATGATCTCAGCACCCTGGGATCAAGCCCCTGGTAGGCTCCCTGATCAATGGGGAATCTGGGATTCTCCCTCCCTCTCACCAGCTGCCCCTCCCCCCTCTCTAAGATAAATAAATCTTAAAAAAAAAAATTCTTTCGGGACACCTGGATGGCTCAGTGGGTTATAGCCTCTGCCTTTGGCTCAGGTCATGATCCCAGGGTCCTGGGATCGAGACCTGCATCAGGCTCTCTGCTCAGCAGGGAGCCTGCTTCTTCCTCTCTCTCTCTGCCTGCCTCTCTGCCTACTTGTGATCTCTATCAAATAAATAAAATCTTTAAAAAAATTAGGTTCCTAATATTGAATCTGTTTTGCAACTCATTATTCTAGTTTAATGCTCATAAACTGTCTGTCAGCATTGGTAGAATTATTCCCATTTTACTGATAAAGAAACCAAGACTACACAGTATTCCTGAGGTCATACAATTAGTAAAGAGGGAACCAGGCTTCAAATCAGGTCCATCTGAAATTTGAAAACTAATTGAGACGAGGTTTTGTAGATAGTCCAAGTCTAGACGGAGGAAGAAAAACCGAACTGGAAATGTGTCTAAAGCAGAAGTATGTCAGTCCTGTTAGGAGGCAAACAGGCAGGATCCGAGACAATCAGAGCAACATTGCAGAATGAAGGGCTCTGATTCTCAGAATACCAAAGAATGTAAATTAGAGGAAGAGTCTGCTAAATTTCTCTTGCGGATGATACCCTCTCTTGGTTGTGCCATCTTGACTGGTTCTTGATTAAATCTCTCCAGAGCTCTCCTTTGGGGAATATGTGTGGATTCTCTGATGATGTCTTTTGTCAAGAAGAAGAACTCAGAAAGTTTCTGATTGTCATTTCATTCCCAGAAGCATTTAGTAGATTGAATTAATAACTCTTTTCTCTACCTTGCTCCTTCACTCCACCCAGTCCATCTGCTACACTGCTATATATTAATCCAAGGAGAATTTGGCATTCATCAAGTTGCTGCTCGATTCAAGAATATCAAGGGCTCATCCGTATTTTCCAAGCCGTTAGCTGTCCAGTCACATTTGCAACCCTTCCCTCAGCACATATATCCTTTGCTGCAAGCGCATTCTCCTTTTTGTAAGGCACAGCCCCACCTGCCCACCTTCGATGAAGTGTTTCCATTGTCTTGAAGTTTCTTTCCAACTCTGACTAAATGTTGGAGTGAAGTTGTTTAAAATTTTTTTTAGTACATAGAAATCAGAGGGAAGTATAAAGAATTATTAAAAATGATATACATAACATCAAAAGCTACAAAACCACTATAAGCCTTTTTACATCTTGTTCTATATTTTCATCAATTATATATATATATAATATATATTGAAGTTGTATATAATTTAAATGGTTTTGTGTCATCTTCTTGATGTGGTAGACATTTTTCTATATCATTGTTTTTAAGAACTTCAGTGTTTGGATAATATCCCATCATACCTAATTTATAGAAGTACTACCTTGTTATTTGACAGTTTAACCCCTAATTTTCCCTATCTTAACAATCTTGTGGTACACTTTTATGCAAATATTTGTATCTTTGATTCTGTCCTTGGGATGGAAACTTAAGTGTAAAAATACTGTTTCTTTTTTTTTTTTTTTTTTTTAAGATTTTACTTATTTGACAGAGAGTCACAGCAAGAGAGGGAACACAAGCAGAGAGAGATAGAGGGAGAAGCAGGCTTCCCCGCTGAGCAGAGAGCCTGATGCAGGTCTATCAGAGGACCCTGGGATCATGACCTGAGTCAAAGGCAAACACTTAATGACTGAGCCACCTAGGCACCCCGAAAGTACTGTTTCTAATAATATGAATGGTTTTCAGTTTCACATCAAGTGAATATAATAATTTTATCTGAACTCACCCCTAATGCTAAGCATTATTTTTTAATGTTTGTCAATTTGATAAACTTATTGTGATTTTAATTTTCATTTATTTGATATTTAGTAGACTTAAACTTTTAAAAACATACTAGTTACCTAATTTTTCTTCAGTGATTTAATTTTATGGTCTCTGCCTATTTTCTTGCTCTTAAAAAAGGAATATATAAAAAGAGAAAATAAAAATTAAAAAGTTTTGTTCTTCCTAAATTTTCTAATATTTTTGAAATTAGAAAAAAATCAGTAAACCTAATTAAAGTCATAATTTTAATCAGATAGTACTATAATTGCTTTAAAAAATTAAAGAATGAATTGGTGCCATATAAAGGGTTGGTTGCCCTGTTTTCTATTTGTAAGAGAACTTGGATTTCTGAACCAGGAAGTAGGAAGTAAAGGATTAATAAAGTAAGTATTGTTCTTTTTTCTCTTTATCCCTTCAGGTAGGAAGACTGGTGTCTTTTTTTTTTTATTGTGTTATGTTAATCACCATAAAATATATCATTAGTTTTTGATGTAGTGTTCCAGGATTCATTGTTTATTTACAACACCCAATGCTCCATGCAGTAGTGCCCTCTTTAATACCCACCACCAGGCTCACCCATCCCCCTACCGCCCCTCCCCTCTAAAACCCTCAGTTTGTTTTCAGAGTCCATAGTCTCTCATGGTTCATCTCCATTTCCCCCCCTTAACTTTTCCTTTCCTTCTCCCAATGTCTGCCATGTTATTCCTTATGTTCCACAAGTAAGTGAAACCACAGGATAATTGACTCTCTCTGTTTGACTTATTTCACTCCACATAATCTCCTCCAGTCCCATCCATGTTGATGCAAAAGTTGAGTATACATCCTTTCTGATGGTTGAGTAATATTCCATTGTATATATGGACCATATCTTTATCCATTCATCTGTTGAAGGACATCTCAGTTTTTTCTTTTTTTAACTTATTTTCAGCATAACAGTATTTATTATTTTTGCACCACACCCAGTGCTCCATGCAATCTGTGCCCTCTCTAATACCCACCACCTGGTTCCCTCAACCTCCCACCCCCTGCCCCTTCAAACCCCTCAGATTGTTTTTCAGAGTCCATAATCTCTCATGGTTTACCTCCCCTTCCAATTTCCCTCAACTCCCTTCTCCTCTCCATCTCCCCTTGTCCTCCATGCTATTTGTTATGCTCCACAAATAAGTGAAACCATATGATAATTGACTTTCTCTGCTTGACTTACTTCACTCAGCATAATCTCTTCCAGTCCCGTCCATGTTGCTACAAAAGTTGGGTATTCATCCTTTCTGATGGAGGCATGATATTCCATAGTGTATATGGACCACATCTTCCTTATCCATTCGTCCTTTGAAGGGCATCTTGGTTCTTTCCACAGTTTGACAACCGTGGCCGTTGCTGCTATAAACATTGGGGTAGAGATGGCCCTTCTTTTCACTACATCTGTATCTTTGGGGTAAATACCCAGTAGTGTAATTGCAGGGTCATAGGGAAGCTCTATTTTTAATTTCTTGAGGAATCTCCACACTGTTCTCCAAAGAGGCTGCACCAACTTGCATTCCCACCAACAGTGTAAGAGGGTTCCCCTTTCTCCACATCCCCTCCAACACATGTTGTTTCCTGTCTTGCTAATTTTGGCCATTCTAATGTTGGCTAATGTTGGCCTGTCTTGCTAAATTTGGCCATTGGTGTAAGGTGGTATCTCAATGTGGTTTTAATTTGAATCTCCCTGATGGCTAGTGATGAACATATTTTCATGTGTCTGATAGCCATTTGTATGTCTTCGTTGGGGAAGTGTCTGTTCATATCTTCTGCCCATTTTTTGATATAATTATCTGTTTTGTGTGTGTTGAGTTTGAGGAGTTCTTTATAGATCCTGGATATCAACCTTTTGTCTGTACTGTCATTTGCAAATATCTTCTCCCATTCTGTGCATTGCCTCTTTGTTTTCTTGACTGTTTCCTTTGCTGTGCAGAAGCTTTTGATTTTGATGAAGTCCCAAAAGTTTATTTTCGCTTTTGTTTCCTTTGCCTTTGGAGACATATCTTGAAAGAAGCTGCTGTGGCTGATATGGAAGAGATTACTGCCTATGTTCTCCTCTAGGATTCTGATGGATTCCTGTCTCACGTTGAGGTCTTTTATCCATTTTGAGTTTATCTTTGTGTACGGTGTAAGAGAATGGTCGAGTTTCATTCTTCTACATATAGCTGTCCAGTTTTCCCAGCACCATTTATTGAAGAGACTGTCTTTTTTCCACTGTATATTTTTTCCTGTTTGTCGAAGATTATTTGCCCATAGAGTTGAGGGTCCATATCTGGGCTCCCTCCCAAAAAACAAGAGTCCAGAACCTGACAGATTCCCTGGGGAATTCTACCAAACTTTCAAAGAAGAAATAACACCTATTCTCCTGAAGCTGTTTCAAAAAATTGAAGCAGAAGGAAAACTTCCCAACTCTTTCTATAAAGCCAGCATTACCCTGATCCCCAAACCAGGCAAAGACCCTACCAAAAAGGAGAATTTCAGACCAATATCACTGATGAATATGGATGCTAAGATTCTCAACAAGATCCTAGCAAACAGGATCCAACAGCACATTAAAAAGATTATCCACCATGACCAGGTGGGATTCATTCCTGGGCTACAAGGATGGTTCAACATTCGCAAATCAATCAATGTGATAGGACAAATGAATAAGAGAAGAGAGAACCATATGGTCCTCTCAATTGATGCAGAAAAAGCATTTGACAAAATCCAGCATCCGTTCCTGATTAAAACACTTCAAAGTATAGGGATAGAGGGAACATTCCTGAACTTCATAAAATCTATCTATGAAAGACCCACAGCAAATATCATCCTCAATGGGAAAAAGCTTGCAGCCTTCCTGTTGAGATCAGGAACATGACAAGGATGCCCACTCTCACCACTCTTGTTCAACATAATATTAGAAGTCCTAGCAACAGCAATCAGACAACAAAGAGAAATAAAAGGTATCCAAATTGGCAATGAAGAAGTCAAACTCTCTCTCTTCACAGATGACATGATTCTTTATATGGAAAACCCAAAAGACTCCACCCCCAAACTACTAGAACTCATATAGCAACTCAGTAACGTGGCAGGATACAAAGTCAATATACAGAAATCAGTGGCTTTCTTATACACTAACAATGAAAATACAGATAGGGAAGTTAGAGAATTGATTCCATTTACTATAGCACCAAGAACCATAAGATACCTGGGAATAAACCTAACCAAAGAGGTAAAGGATCTGTACTCGAGGAACTACAGAAAACTCATGAAAGAAATTGAAGAAGACACAAAAAGATGGAAGACCATTCCATGCTCTTGGATTGGAAGAATAAACATTGTTAAAATGTCTATATTGCCTAGAGCAATCTATACTTTTAATGCCATTCCGATCAAAATTCCACCGGTATTCTTCAAAGAGCTGGAGGAAATAATCCAAAAATTTGTATGGAATCAGAAGAGACCCCGAATCGCTAAGGATATGTTGAAAAACAAAAGTAAAACTGGGGGCATCACGTTACCTGATTTCAAGCTTTACTACAAAGCTGTGATCACCAAGACAGCATGGTACTGGCATAAAAACAGACACATAGACCAGTGGAACAGAGTAGAGAGCCCAGATATGGACATCTCAGTTTTGTTTTTAAGTAGGCTCCATGCCCAGTGGGGAGCCCGCTGCTGGGATAGAACTCCAATCCTGAGATCAAGACCTGAGCTGAGATCAAGAGATGGATGCTTAACCCACTAAGCCTCCCAGGTGCCCCAGGAAGATTGATTTTAATGCAGAAGAAGAGTAGGCTTCCATCTCTTTTTCTTCATCTTATTCTAGACCCTGGAGGAAAAATGGTTTTTCTTAAATTTTAGGTGTTACTCGTAATCTGGGTCTGTTTTCTTTATTTTATTATTTATTTATTTTTTATTACCTTATAATGTATTATTAGCCCCAAGGGTACAGATCTGTGAATTGTCAGGCTCACACACATCATATCACTCATCATAGCACATACCCTACCCAATGTCCATAACCCAACCACCCTCTCCTTACCTCCCTACCCCCTCCCCCGGCAAGCCTCAGTTTTTTTGTGAGATTAAGAATCTCTTATGGTTTGTCTCCTTCCTGATCCCATCTTGTTTAATTTATTCCATCCCTACCCCCCCACCCCCATGTTGCCTCTCACATTCTTCACATCAGGGAGATATATGATAATTGTCTCTCTCTGATTTGACTTATTTTGCTCAGCATAATACTCTCTAGTTCCATCCACACCATTGCACAAATGGCAAGATATCATTTCTTTTGATGGCTGCATAGTATTCCATTATACACACACACACACACACACACACACACACACACACACACACACAACACTTCTCCTTTATCCATTCACCTGTTGATGGGCATCTAGGTTCTTTGATAGTTCGGCTATTGTGGACATTGCTGCTATAAACATTATACACATATAATGTTATAAACATTATAAACATTATAAACATTCGGGTACACGTGCCCCTTTGGATCACTACATTTCTATTTTTAGGTTAAATACTCAATAGTGCGTTTGCTGGGTTGTAGGGTAGCTCTATTTTCAAATTTTTGGGGAATCTCCATGCTGCCTTCCAGAGTGGCTGCACCAGCTTGCATTCCCACCAACCGTGGAGGACGGTTCCCCTTTCTCCACATCCTTGCCAGCATCTGTCATTTCCTGACTTGTTAATTTTAGCCATTCTGACTGGTGTGAGGTGGTATCTCATTGTGGTTTTGATTTGTATTTCCCTGATGCCAAGTGATGTTGAGCACTTTTTCATGTGTCTTTTGGCCATCTGGACGTCTTTGCAGAAATATCTGTTCATGTCCTCTGCCCATTTCTTGATTGGATTGTATGTTCTTTGGGTGTTGAGTTTGATAAGTTCTTTATAGATTTTGGATACTAGCCCTTTATCTGACATGTCATTTGCAAATATCTTCTCCCATTCTGTCAGTTGTCTTTTGGTTTTGTGGACTGTTTCCTTTGCTGTGCAAAAGCTTTTGATCTCAATGAAGTCCCAATAGTTCATTTTTGCCCTTGCTTCCCTTTTGTTTGGCAATGTTTCTAGGAAGAAGTTCCTGTGTCTGAGGTCGAAGAGGTTGCTGCCTGTGTTCTCCTCAAGGATTTTGATGGATTCCTATCTCACATTGAGGTCTTTCATCCATCTGGAGTCTATTTTTGTGTGTGGTGTAAGGAAATGGTCCAGTTTCATTTTTCTGCAGGTGGCTGTCCAATTTTCCTAATACTGTTTGTTGAAGAGACTGTCTTTTTTCCATTGGACATTCTTTCCTGCTTTGTCAAAGATTAGTTGATCATAGAGTTGAGGGTCCATTTCTGGGCTCTCTATTCTGTTCCACTGATCTATGTGTCTGTTTCTGGGCCAGTAACATACTGTCGTGATGATGACAGCTTTGAAATAGAGCTTGAAGTCTGGAATTGTGATGCCACCAACTTTGGATTTCTTTTTGAACATTCCTGTGGTTATTTTTCTGGTTCCATATAAATTTTAGGATTATTTGTTTCATTTCTTTGAAAAAAATTGATGGTATTTTGATAGGGATTAAATTATGTGTGTGGATTGCTTTAGGTAGTGTAGACATTTTTACAATATTTTCACAATATTTGTTCTTCTAATCCATGAGCATGGAATGTTTTTCCATCTCTTTGTGTCTTCCTCAATTTCTTTCATGAGTACTTTATAGTTTTCTGAGTACAGATCCTTCGCCTCTTTGGCTAGGTTTATACCTTGGTATCTTATGGTTTTGGGTGCAATTGTAAAGAGGTAGAGTCCTTAATTTCTCTTTCTTCTGTCTTGTTGTTGGTGTATAGAAATGCAACTGATTTCTGTGCAATGATTTTATTTCCTGTCACTTTACTGAATTCCTGTACATGTTCTAGCAGATATGGAGTGGAGTCTTTTGTGTTTTCCACATAAAGTGTCATATCGTCCGCAAAGAGTGATAGTTTGACTTCTTCTTTGCAGATTTGGATGCCTTTAATTTCTTATTGTTGTCTGACTGCTGAGTCTAGGACTTGTAGTACTATGTTGAATAGCAGTGGTGATAATGGACATCCCTGCTGTCTTCCTGACCTTAGAGGAAAAGCTTTCAGTTTTTTCCCATTGAGAATGATATTCTCAGTGGGTTTTTCGTAGATGACTTTGATGATATTGAGGTATGTACCCTCTATTCTTACACTTTGAAGATATTTGTTCAAGAAAGGATGCTGTACTTAGTCAAATGCTTTTTCAGCATCTATTTAGAGTATCATATAGTTCTTTTTTTTAATGTATTGTATCACATTCATTGATTTGTTGATGTTGAACCCACCTTGCAGCCCAGGAATAAATCCCACTTGGTCGTGGTGAATAATTCTTTTAATGTACTGTGGACGCTATTGGCTAGTATTATGGTGAGAATTTTTGCATCTGTGTTCATCAAGGATATTGGTCTGTAATTCTCTTTTTTGTTGGGGTCTTTGTCAGGTTTTGGCATCAAGGTAATGCTGGTCTCATCAAATGAGTTTGGAAGTTTTCCATTTCTATTTTTGGAACAATTTCTGGAGAATAGGTATTAATTCTTCTTTAAATGTTTGGTAGAATTCCCCTGGGTCTTGTTTGTTGGGAGATTTTTGATGACTGCTTCAATCTCCTTACTGGTTATGGATCTGTTCAGGTTTTCTGTTTTTTCCTGGTTCAGTTTTGGTAGTTTATATGTCTCTAGGAATGCATCAATTTCTTCCAGATTCTCAAATTTGGTGGCATATAGTTTCTCATAACATGTTCTTATAATTGGTTGTATTTCTTTGGTGTTGGTTTTGGTCTGTCCTCTTTTGTTCATGATTTTATTTATTTGAATCCTTTCTCTTTTCTTTTTGATAAGTCTGGCCAGAGGTTTATCAATCCTATTCTTTCAAAGAGCCAGCTCCTAGTTTTGTTGATTGGTTCTACTATTCTTTTGGTTTCTCTTTCATTAATTTCTCATTCATATAATCATAATTCTCTTTCATTAATTTCTACTCTGATCTTTATTATTTGTCTTCTTCTTCTGGGTTTAGGCTTTCTTTGTTGTTCTTTCTCCATCTCCTTTAGGTTTTAGGTTAGGTTGTGTATATATATGAGACCTTTCTTGTTTCTTGAGAAAGACTTGTATCACTATATATTTTCCTCTCAGGACTGCCTTTGCTGTGTCCCACTAATTTTGAACAGTTGTGTTTTCATTGTCATTTGTTTCCATGAATTTTTTCAATTCTTCTTTAATTTTCTGGTTGACCCATTCATTTTTTAGTAGGATGCTCTTTAGCCTCCATGTATTTGTGTTCTTTCCAACTTTAATCCTGTGATTGAGTTCTAGCTTCAGAGCATTGTGGTCTGAAAATGCGGGAATCTTTTGGTATCAGTTGAGACCTGATTTGTGACCCAGGATGTGATGTATTCTGGAGAATGTTCCATGTGCACTAGAGAAGAATGTATATTCTGTTGCTTTGGGATGGAATGTTCTGAATATATCTGTAATATCCATCTGTTCCAGTGTGTCATTTAAGGCCTTTATTTCCTTGTTGATCTTTTTTTTGGATGATCTGTCCAGTTTGGTGAGCGTGGTGTTAAAGTCCCCTACTATTACTGTATTATTATCGATGTGTTTCTTTGATTTTGTTATTAATTGGTTTATATAGTTGGATGCTCCCACATTAGGGGCATAGATATTTAAAATTGTTACATCTTCATGTTGGGTAAACCCTTCGGTTATGATATAGTATCCTTACTCATCTCTTATTACAGTATTTGGCTTAAAATCTAATTTATCTGATATGAAGATTGCCACTCCAGCTTTCTTTTGATGTCCATTAGGATGGTATATTGTTTTCTACCTCCTCTCTTTAAATCTGGAGGTGTCTTTAGGTCTCAAATGAGTTTCTTGTAGACAGCATATTGGTGGGTTTTGTTTTTTTTTTTATCATTTTGATACACAGTGTCTTTTGATTGGGCATTTAGCCCATTTACATTCAGGGTAAGAATTGAAAGGTATGAATTTGGTGCCATTTGTATTTCCTGCAAGGTAACTGTTACTGTATCTTGTTTTTGTTCCTTTCTGGTCTACTACTTTTCGGTTCTCTCTTTGCTTGGAGGACCCCTTTCAGTATTTCCTGTCAGGCTGATGTGGTGTTTGTAAATTCTTTTAGTTTTTGTTTGTCCTGGAATCTTTTATCTCTTCTTCTATTTTCAATGACAACCTAGCTGGATATAGTATTCTTGGCTGCATGTTTTTCTCATGTTTTTCTCATTCTCATGCTTTGAATATATCATGCCAGTTCCTTCTGATCTGCCAGGTCTCTCTAGATATGTCTGCTGCCAATCTAATATTTTCACTATTGTATGTTATAGCCTTCTTGTCCTGGGCTGCTTTCAGGATTTTCTTTTTGTAACTAAGACTTCTAAGTTTTACTATTAGATGATGGGGCGTGGACCTATTTTTATCGATTTTTGAGGGGGATTCTCTGTGCCTCCTGGATTTTGATGTTTGTTCCCTTTGCCATATTAAGGAAATTCTCTACAGTAATTTACTCCAATATACCTTCTTCCCTTTCTCTCTCTTATTCTTCTGGAATCCCAATTATTCTAATATTGTTTCATCTTATGTTACCACCTATCTCTCAAATTCTCTCCTCATGGTCCAGTAGTTGTTTGTTTCTCTTTTGCTCAGCTTCTTTATTCTCCATCATTTGGTCTTCTATATCACTAATTCTCTCTTCTGCCTCCTTTGTCCTAGCAGTAAGAGCCTCCATTTTTTTTATTGTACCTCATTAATAGTTTTTTTTTATTTCAACTTGGTTAGATTTTAGTTCTTTTTTTCCTCCAGAAAGGGATTTTTTTCTCCTAATGGGGTTTCTCTAATATATTCCATGCTTTTATAGAGCCCAGCTAGCACCTTTAGAATCGTTATTCTGAACTCTAGATCTGACATATTGCCAATGTCTGTATTGATTAGGTCCCTAGCCTTTGGTACTGCCTCTCTTTTTTTTTTTTTTTTTTTTTGGTGAGTTTTTCTGCCTTGTCATTTTATCCAGATAAGATATATGAACAAGAGTATAAAATACTAAACGGGTGCAGAAAAATGTGTGCTAATCAAATCAGAAGAGACCCTAAATTGGGGGGAGAAGAAAGGGGGTAAGTAGAAGTTAAAAAAATATATATATATGTATTAGAGTGGTGAATAGAACAGAACTACACACTTGATTTTGGGTGTATTTACGTCCGTTAGAAGAAACTACCCCCCCCAAAATTTTAAAGATAGAAAAAAAAATACACACACACACACACACACACACACACACAAAATAAACACGATATACAAAAGTAAACATGATGAAAGGATGTAATGTGAGTGTAAAGATGAAAATTAAGAAGGAATTCATAGAAAGGAATTGATAAGTTGGTTGGGAAAAGAAAGAAAAAGAAAGTGGAAAGAATTTTCTCAGGCTGGAGACTAGAACCAAGCCGCATACTAGATTTAGGGTATATTTTGACGTATTAGAAGAAAGTGTATCCCAAAATTTTTTAGAAGTAAAAACCCTGTATGTGTACAAAAAATAACATTAAATTCAATGAAGGATAAAAATATGACTATAATAATGAAGGTTTAAAAAGATTTCTTTTTTAGAAAAGTGTTAAGATAAACTAGTTAAAAAATGTTTAAAGAGGAAAGAGGAAAAGTAAAAAAAAAATAGAATAAGAAAAAATAAAAATTAAAAAGTTTAACTTTGAAGACTACAGAGTCACGGGGAGACAGCCATGAATTCCATGCTTTGCTTTCCGTTCCTCTGTAATTCTGCTGTTCTCCTTGATCAGTTAGCTTGGTCTTGACTGGATATTCTTGCTTATCATCTGCAGGAGGGGCCTGTTGCCTGTGATTCTCAAATGTCTTTGCCTGAGGTGGAGCTGCTCCACCCTTGCCAGGGGCTGGGCTAAGTAATCTGCTTGGGTTCACTCTTCAGGAGGTTTTGTTCCTTGAATGCTTTCTCTAGAGCTCTGGAGGACAGGAATGAAAATGTGGCCTCCCCATCTCCGGCCTGGAGCAGCCGAGAGCTTGGGGTACCACTCTTCAGTGTGCCTATGGAGAAAAGCGCTCAATCTCTCCCATCTCCCTGGCCTCTGGCCTCACTTGGAGCTTACCCAGCCTGTGACCAAGCATTTCTGTCTGTGGCATACAGCCCTGTTTGGCTCTCCAAACTCTGCAGATTCCTGTTGCTCTGCTTTTCAGGTGGACGAGGTGGGTCTCACTGGATCTGCCACTTGTGGGATCCCTGCTCAAAGAGCAGTGGCCTGACTATGCTGCAGATCACAGTTTAAGATAACCCCAACTTGAGAGTTGACTCCTCTGCTCCATCTCTGTAGCCAGCTCTTCCACTCTCCTACCTGTGAGCTCTGCCACACTTAGACACCCCCGATCCTTCTGTAACCCTGCAGGACCTGAGACCACACTGTCCCCGCAAGGGCTCCTCCCTCTAGCTCCCTGGTTCAGCCTCCGGAGCGATGTCCCTCAGTGAAACAGACTTTTAAAAGTTCGAATTTTGTGCTCCTCTGCTCCACCACTTGCCAGGAGCCGACCCCATCCCCCACAGTCTATCTTCCTGTCGGTTTGGATTCACTACTTTGCTCGTTCTGCCTTTCAGAAAGTGGTTGATTTTCAGTTCCTAGAATTGCTGCTCTTCTTCTCTTTGATCTCCTGTTGGATTTGTAGATGTTCGGAATGGTTTGATAATTATCTACCTGAACTCCTGGGACCTGATGTCCTCTCAGTCTGCTACTCCTCTGCCATCTTGACTCTGAGTCGTGGGTCTGTTATTTTTTATTGGAAATCCATACAAGTGCTAAATTCACTGAATTCATTCCCAACAGACCTGGATCAGGGGTTGTTTGTTCTTCATTTTAATATTTGATTATATCTAATTCAACTAGCGATTTCTGTGTTTTGTTTTTAATACTGTTTTCAGCCATTTCATATGGAATGAAATTACATGTTTCCTAGGAGCTTGTAACTTAAGAGATTCTTGAGTATTAGTAGGTGACATGTTTATGCTTAAGAACATGGAGTCTAAGTAGTCCTACTGGAATTAAGTTTGTTTTGGCCTTTGAAAGCTACAGTTTTCTCGTCTATAATCTTTATGATAGGATAACATCATGGATGTTCAACTCATAACTTGAGTTTTCTTCAAATCTCTCTTAAATGTGAAGCCTTATTCTTGAAATCCCAATTCAAGTACTTGTCCAGTTTTGTGAATGAGAAACTTCTGTTTTGAGCTCTTTCTTTCCTAGAAGGCATAGTATTTGGAACCACAGAGCCATGTTATGAACTAGCTTGTCATCAGATCTTGATATCCCATGAAGAAATATATATATATATATATATATGAAATATATAGAGAGAGAGGAGAAAAAAAATATATATATATTTCTTTTTGACTGTATATCTAGGATAGAATGTGATCTTAATCCCGTTAAGGAAAAACTATGGGGGAAATTAGCAAAACTATTGAGCAAAGGAAATGACCCCATCAGATAGACCCCAGACATTGTATGTCCCTTCAAATAGTCCATACCTAATACTCACCCTCAGGTGTATTTTTACCTGAAAGAGGTCGTGAATCACTCTCTGATAGTTATAGCTCAGTATTACCCATACTTTAAAAGCCACCTTGGAAAGCTAATGCCTAGGCACCCAGCCATTGCATATCTTCAGCCAGCTGTTATGAGTTATGTTATAAAATGCTTTATTAGAAAGGAAGGCTTTATAGCTTTTTGGAGAAACTTGACTCTGATTTGAAAGGATGATACAATTTCCAAGTTTTCCAGTTTTTTTTCAGGAGAATTTGCTCACCCCATGCTAAATAGATCCAACATGAAAGGGATAGCCACTTAACCTTGTTAATTTCAGGAACACAGTTTACCCCAATGATTCTATCATCTGGTGAGATTGGCTCAATTTTTCTTTAATGCTTTGTGTTGGGTTTCAGTATTTCACCCTTTAATTAAAAGAAATAAAAAGAAACAAAAAACAAAGCAAAAAACAAATACAGCACACACATATTTGCCTGTAGAATGCTACAAAACAAATCCTTGCAATATATAATTTTATTTTTCTATGCTAACCCAGATATCTGGTATACAGCCAAGGCATGTTACTCACGTGAGGTTTTTGTCATACACCTGCACTCTTATATCTGTTGCCTTTTGTCTTTGATGTCCTGGACTGCTGTGCAGACCTGTAACTGTAGTAGAGCAGTATCTGTAAAAACATTGTGTTCAATGATCATGACACTTAAAACATTTTGTGATCAGCCATACAATGAATTAGGTGCTCTGTGTATCACTTTCATATTAGATATAAAGCTTACTCAATTCCAAAATGGTTTCCTATTTTGTGTCACTGTTTTCATAGAATTTCATAATTAGAAATTCTGAAGAGGTGGTATCTTTTCAGTCAATTACCGCAGGATTTGCACAGAATTTACTGCTGCCCATGGCATGTTCTCAGAGTTGGCTGGTTCCAAGTACGTTAATTTACAACTGATACTTGTGAGATTTCACAAACACTGAGTTCCTTCTGCTTTCCTGTAATTTAAATACTGAAAGACTGTTGAGAGCATTGACTGGGGTATAGAAGTTGAACTCTTTTGATGGATGACACAAACTAATTATCTTTCTTTCCTCTATTCCTATTAATGAGATGTTTACAGCAAATTTCTAGGAGTTTGTCTCAGAAAGAAAGGAAAGCAAAATCTATTAATGAGGAGTTTTTATCAATGTTTCTCTTATCAATTGTTAGTAAATCACAGCAGGTAAAAGCACAGGCTTGCTCATCAGATTTTGGAACGTGTGAATAGGCACAGTGGTGCCCAAAGGACTCTGAGAATCACCTTTGACCACAACTTCTGGGTAGACTAATTAGCTGCATTGCTTTACATGGTAACATCATTAAAAAGACCTTATTTCTTGGCTTACATTTGTCACCTTATGTGTAAACAATGTGCGTTGATACATATATTACATCAAATAAGAGGGTCCTTTAAGTTGTTCTGTGCTGAGTAGGCAATGCTGTTATTAACCTTGAATAATGACATGTTAGAATACCAAGCTAATTTCTTGTAAGAATATATTTCTTCTTCAATGATAAGGATTTCATTTTTATCTCACATAGGCTTGAGAAGAAGCCAAAGCTTTGAGCTGTGCTGTTTGATGAATTTATATGAAATTGCACGATGATATTAAAATTTCTTAATATATATGAAAGATATAAAACATCTTTAATAACATGTTTAAATAACTTATTAACTACTTAAAATAGTTTTACTTCTCTGTATGCTCTTTCAATCCTCTGGGTGATTAAGGGTAGATAGATGTTGGTATTGTCTTTATAAAGATGAGAAAACCAAGGCAGAGAGAGATTAATTTGTGTAATAGTTCTTATACTTCCTGGCTCACAGATTTCTAAGAATTTGATTGTAGCTGTAGCCTTCTACCCTAGGAAATGTATATAGGAAAAATTTATAGATTATTTTTGCATAGAACTTTAGGTTAATGACCTCTAGCCTGGGTAGTAAAGTACTAATATAGCCTGGACTAAAACCCAATTAACCTAGCTTTCAAATCTGTTCTTTTTCACACTCCATGTTCTCACTATTAACTAGAGCAAAGACATGCCTTTCTTCTCTTACCATTGTATTAGGGCTTAGTATCTTCTTTAGAAAAAAAAGATAAAACCTGTTGCGTATTTCCCCTTTCTATACAATATGCTCCTGAGCTATATAAAACTGTAAATTAATTCTGCTCATTTCCTTTTCTACACAATTTCTACTGAGGTTCCTTTTAACCATGTTACATTCCCAGTTCCCATGGGATGTTGAGACAGCATATGCTGATATTACGGTTTCAGACTGTACAACTTGTGCTTCACCCATCGAAGAATGAGGACTTAGTAATCTATGCCTTATTTTCCTGTTCTGCTACCAAAAGACAATATATTAATTAGGTTTCTAACTATTATTCTTAGGATGACAGTGTTCATTTGTGGAGCAGAGACCATAAGAGTAATGGGAATTCACTTTGTGTTTCCCTCAGTTGTTTTTGAGCTTTGGAAGGAAAGCAAAAAGGAATCAGAATAGCATGAACGTGGTGTCTAACACTCTTTAAAACAAAAACATTACACAAAAACATCTCTGTCCTTTGTTACCCATTTGCTTTCCTTCTGGTTTCTATGCATTTTTAATTTTCTGTTTGTGGGTAGTACTCTCCAACATAGATTCGTGTCTTTTTCGATGTCTTTTTTTTTTTTTTTTTTTGGCCTAAAATAAAGCTTCATTACAAAATTAATCTAAGGCTTTTATTTTTTATAGTTTACTCTTTATCATTTTTATCACCAGATTTAAATGAAGGAGAGTCTATGAATTAGAAAAGCTGAAAACCCTTTTATGTTGAGTACATAAACACAATCGTTATAATGAATTTCAATACAGAGGTTGAGTTTTCTACCATGCATCTTGGCAATTTTTGTTGAGAGGTGTGTAGTGCCACAGATTTGAGTGTATTTTTGTTTTACTGGGTAGTTAATTCTCTGTTCTACTTTTTTGAGGCAGGCTAGGAATATCACAGCTGTCTACTAGTCCCGGCCCAATATCAAGTTCTTGTTTCCTCATAGCTTAGGCCACGTGAGCAGTTCCACACACGGCCTGCCCAATAGCAGGATTTGACCTGTGTCAAATCCATGGCCTTTAATGCGTCCTCTTGGTAAGGGAGACATCACCTCATTTTCTTTATTGCAGTTGATAGTTTTCTTGTCACACTTATTTATCATTGCTGCTTCCTATTGACATCCTGAGGGCTTATCAGTCAGTACAAGCAGGCTAAAACTGTGAATGGCCCCACGCAGGAGGAAACTGTGGAAGGGAAGTGAGGAGTGAGGGCATGAGGTGGGAGCAGGCCCATTAGGAATCAGTAGTAAGATGAGAGCAATAGCCCAGAAATGGAGTCAATGACAAGTGCCTTAACTAGCCTTTTTTTTTTGCAGTACCTCCAGGTTGGAATTGAAGAGTTTAGGGTTGGTGCCTCCTTTCATTCTATTTTGCTGATTAGCTTTTCATTTTCGCTTTTTCCCCCCGCATGTTTGTCATCCTGTCTCTTTTCTTTTGCTTAACCCATTTCTTCTTTGTCTTGGAATTTCCTTCTTTTTTCCCCTACTTTTTGTCACTGATACTTACATTGAAACAGATTGCCCCTATTTTGTAATTTACTATGATCTATGGAACTCTTTCCTTGCTGATAATTTCTATGGCCTTCAGAAGAACGTCCAGTGAAAGATAGCAAGTGATCTTGTGTAACTCTGGATAGTATAGATGACAAGGGTCAACGCTCTTAGTGAACATGTATTAAAGTCCTCATAAAAAAAACCAAGGGAGAAGTCACTCGAATTTACTGTATATGTGTAGTAACACATTTGCAATAATAACAAAAATCTGTGTTAAAAGTCATAAATAGAAACTTGTTTCTCTTACATATTAAGATTATTTGTTGGTATCTATTGTTCATTAGCAGCTTGGTAATATCAGTCAGTGTTTGTGCAGTTCTCTTGGTCCCAAGATGGATGCCTCAGCTCAAAGCATGATGTTCAAATTCAAGATAGAAAGAAATAGGGTCACCTGGGTGGCTCTGTTGTTAGGTGTCTGCCTTCAGCTCAGGTCATGATCCCAGGGTCCTGGGATCAAGCCCCACATGGAGCTCTCTGCTCAGTGGGGATCCTGCTATTCCTTCTCCCTGCCACTCTGCCTGTTTATGCTCTCTGTCTCCATCTCTGTCTCTCTCTGTCAAATAAATAACTGAAATTTAAAAAAAAAAGAAGAAGAAGAAGATAGAAATAGGGAAGAGGAAGTGATGCCACACCACTGTCCCTCTAATTAGGAAAAGCAAAAGCCTTCCCAGAAGTCCTCAGCAGACTTCTGCTTGTATCTCACTGATCATACCATTCATTGTTTAGTTCTGCCTCTCGTGCATGTCACCCCCAGGTACAAAGGATGATTAAAAAATGATTGTTTAGGTTTTCCACTCTCTGAAGTTGAGGTGTCATGGGAGATGGGGTTGGAGAACATGAATGAACAGTTTCTGCCACATTTCTTTACTGGAAAATAAGGACAAAATGATTGAAGATACATATTTTATACTGCTATTTTGTCTGTGTGGTATAAGTAACTCAGAGGAAGAATAATGGTACTTTATTGATGTTCAGTATTGTGCCCATGGTAACATTTCCCTGTATATCATGTCTCCTCTAAAGTGTGCTTTGGAATGCTTTACTTCCCAGCTTCTGACTTTGCGTGACTATACATAAAAGCTTAAGGATAGAGAAAAACTAATAATGAATTTGAGGAGAGATGAAGAAGATTCCCAGTCTCAGCTACCATAAATTATTCTAGAAATCTTGGCTCATCTCTGATTTCCCTGGTCAACCTACCTAAAAATTTCTTTCACATGAGTCTCATTGTCTTATTAGACTTGATCTTTCTACCACTGAAGGACTCTTTTTGACTTTCTTACTGGTAGAGACAGTGAGGAATGTGTTAATATGCACATTCCTATTTTCCTGTTTTTAAGAACAGAAGTTCTGACATATTCAAGAATTGAAACAATGACTGAGATAACTAGCATGAAAGACCTACTCATATGATGCCTTAAACAGTTAACAGGAAATCTGGATAGGTTTGAGGCAGTTCCATGGACTCCCAAATCCATTTATTATTATTGAGCTAGAGAATTAGATAGGGAATGTGTCTCCCTTTGAGTAACTGCTGGGTATTAGGGAAGTATCTCAGGAAAGTTTCCTGAATCCTTACACCCTCAGTTGCTTTAGTTTGTGCCTCTCTGATTCTGTAAGGAACAAATTGATGAATTATATGTCTTCAGTAAAGAGTAATCATTCGTTAGCTTAAGTAAGGTGTCTTGCCTTGATTGCAGTGTTCACTATTGAGAACATTCACTACACCTCAGACCCAGCCGTTGAAATGTAAATTATGTGAAATGTTTGTGAATTTATAAAAGTTAAATACACTACTGAAAGTCACGGGTTGTGAAGTGAAGGTGTTAGGTTGTTTTTTTTTTTAATTAATTTTTTATTTTTTCAGCGTAACAGTATTCATTATTTTTGCACCACACCCAGTGCTCCATGCAATCCGTGCCCTCTCCAATACCCACCACCTGGATCCCCCAACCTCCCACCCCCTACCCCTTCAAAATCCTTAGATTGTTTTTCAGAGTCCATAGTCTGTCATGGTTCACCTCCCCCCCCCGCCTTTTTTTTTAAAGATTTTATTTATTTATTTGACAGACAGAGATCACAAGCAGGCAGAGAGGCAGGCAGAGAGAGGAGGAAGCAGGCTCCCCGCTGAGCAGAGAGCCTGATGTGGGGCTTGATCCCAGGACCCTGGGACCATGACATTAGCTGAAGGCAGAGGCTTTAACCCACTGAGCCCCACCCAGGTGCCACTAAAGGTGTTAGTTTTAAATGAACACTTTATTAGACTTGGCAGTGGAGACAGGGACACAACACTTTTGCATGCCTACTATGTACCAAGCAAAGGAATCCTATAAGGTAGTTATTTTCCATGTTCATTTTAGAAGATGAGCCGATTAAAGCTCACGGGGCCAAGTAATTCTCCCACGTTTATACAAGTGAAAGTACTCAATAATTTTTCCATTTGTTTTTCAACAATTGTGGAAATTATATTCACAATTTAAATATATTCAGGTTTCTTCTTTTAGATATATTTGGATTATATAATTTTATAATAGGAAGTACCATGAATCTCCTATATGTCTATAACAGAAGTCCCCAGATACATATGAGGGCAATATTTTATTTCCTCCAGGACCTGCCGAGATACTTCTTTTTCTTCTAGAACAATTGTATACCTACCTAACACTACCTCAGTCAAAGCCACCCCCCCAGCCCATGATGACACTTAAGTTAAAAGCTATACAAGATTCCTCTTGACTTCACAACATACAGTCTATAAACACACTTACCTTTCACTGATTATGAATTAACTGATGGTGCAGCTTGCTGTCACAGCTGATGAGAACCTAAAATTAGTACTGCCAGGTGTGTTTTAGTAGGCACAGAGGGCAGGTTCATTCTAGGAGCCCTTTCCATTTCCTGGCTGTTCTTCTTGAGATTAGAAAATTGGCAGCCTGTGGGTGGTGCAGACAGGTCAGGCAAGTCTCCACAGACTAAAGAAAGTGGAGGCAAAGTAGTAATCTTTGCATATGCTGTACTTGATTCAAAGGATTTGGTATCATGTTTCATTAGACCAGTCTCTCTGGAAATCCATTGTCCTGCATCAGGGGCGGACAGTAGATCATTCTGGATGGTGTGTTTCCATAGTGCCTTGGACCAACTCTGAGTTTTTGAATGGGGAGGAAATATTCTTTGACTTTGAAAGTTTCTCAATGTGTGAAATTGGGAGATCCAGTTTTATACAGTATATGGTCTTCATAAGCCCAGTAATAGGAGTTATGGGGTAGCAAGTATTTCTTTGGTTTAGAGTTACCCTCAGGTCCCAGTGAAGTGAAGGCATTACTCTTGTTCACCTCATTTGTCTCAGACTTTACATAGGGGATTAAGTGGATTTCTCAAGATTTGGAGAAGAAGTGGAAGGAAATACTATTGAAAAAGAGAGTGGGGATGGTGCTTATCTTCACTGATGATGATGTTTTTGCTTTGTTGGGGGAATGGGATTATTCTGGATTCCTCCTTGTCTATTTTTCTCTTCCTTGAAATGCCCAGGGAGACAAGTGAATATGTATTTACCTAAATTACATAAATTGTTATTATTTCATCAACACAGTTGTTCCCCTTGACATTTGTAGAGTGCCTTTTAGTAGTTGTTATTAGATGCAGTGCTTATAACTCCCTAGTAAATAAGAGATTTGTACACCCTCATCACAGGTGAGATCTTTGAAGTACTGGGTGATTAAATATGCATAGGTGGTATAATGAGGTACCTAATATCTATGTAAAGCAATTTAAAGGATTGAGTTACTCTTCCCTTGAACATGAATTTATTGAATCTCTGAGATATGGGAGTGTTGGGGTGTTATGGATAAAAAGTAAGATACCCTACCCTCAGGGACCTCAAAAATGAATAGCAAGTATAATATAAACAATTAAGAACAGTGCAGTGTTCCACGTATGGTAGTAAGTGTATAAGCCAGTTGATGACTCTTTCTAATGAATGTGCTTCAGGGTTAATCTGTGAACTCCATAACATTCTCTGCAAAAAACAAACATACAAACAAACAAACAACAAAAAAAAAAAAAAAAAAACTTTGAAAAAAGATTTTATTTATTTATTTGGGAGAGAGAGAATGAGAGAAAGAGAGAACATGAGGTGGGGAGGGTCAGAGGGAGAAGCAGACTCCCCATGGAGCTGGGAGCCCTATACAGGACTCCAGCCTGGGACTCCAGGATCATGACCTGAGCCAAAGGCAGTTAGATAACCAACTGAGCCACCCAGGTGCCCCACCTTGCAGTTTTTGTTTTTTTTTTAAGATTTTATTTATTTATTTGACAGAGACCACAAGTAGGCAGGGAGGCAGGCAGAGAGAGAGAGGAGGAAGCAGGCTCCCTGCTGAGCAGAGAGCCCTAGCGGGGCTCGATCCCAGGACTCTGGGATCATGACCTGAGCCGAAGGGAGAGGCTTTAACCCACTGAGCCACCCAGGCGCCCCCTACCTTGCAGTTTTAATGGGGGAACAAGATAAGATGGATAGAAGAGTTACTTTTCAAGTTGTTAGTCTTTCAGTTTGAATCTAATTATTGGATTAGGATATCAATCATCAAACTGGTTCTGAGATAACAATGACAAGATAGGTTCAGGTGTAGAGAGGGCATCAGTGCTGGTGAGTCAGTGTATGACACTGAAGAATGGTTTGGAGGTCATCGATGAAACATTGAATGCTTTAGGTTACAAAAAACAGAAAACCCACCTTTGGCTAATTGAAGCAGAATCAGCAGACACCCAGCCCTAGCTAGGAATGAAGGGAGACTGCAGTAGCAGGCCTACCTGTCATGCCACAAGAAGTCTGCCTAGAATGCTGCCACTGATAACTCTTCACTAGAAGGCATGCACATCTTCCCCTGTCCACAACTAGTACATGAGTTCTTTTCTCCAAGAGTCCTATGTCTTTGTGCTGCTACCTTTTGATTCAAAGCCCTAGAAAGGGGCCTCTGGTTGGTGGAATGACATGGCACCAGAAAAGAAGAGGAGGGCATACTTCAACCTTTTTAGATTTTGCAGCATGAGGAAGAGTCCAGTCTTGACTAAAATGTGTGCATCAAGGCATATCCTTGAGAAAAGGAGAATTCAGGTACTAGTCAGTCAGGAAAACACTCTAGTTGTTTAGTACAGTTGGAAAGCCTTTTTGTTTTCCTAAAATCTCAATTGTGTCCCTCTGTTATATGTTGACCAAACTCAGAAACAAGTGAGGAATAGGATAGTCATTGCAAGAATAGACTAGACCATTGAATCTCAAGGAACTTTTGAGATGCTTGAAGAATAGGAACAAGGGGCAATGATAGCAACTGAAACGATTGGATATGTTCACAGAGTGGGAACTGTTGTGATGTGTGATGGAGCCATAATCTTGGTAAATTCACTTCATTTAAGTTGGCCTCAATATCTTCAATAAAATAAAGGGGGGACTCCTAACTGCTTTTGTGATATCTTCGAATAAATCTTTTATCAAATATTTATTTTGTACCTTCTCTGTGCTAGTCCATATTCTAGGCATTAGATAACAGTAGTAAACTAGTCTAAGAAGGTCTTTGCTTTCCTAGAGCTTCCATTAGACTGCATTGACACTCAATTTGGGGTGGTGGTGGGTGACCAGATGGGAGGGTGAAAATCAATAATTCTAGTTTGGGTATTCTGAATTTGAAATAATTAAGTAATCCATAGAAATACCTGGATTTTAGGGGAAAGGAAAGGACGAAAAATAGAATTTTGAGCTTTAGAAGTATGTTGTGTGGTATTTAAAGCCATAAAGTAAATGAGGTCATCTAAGCTGGGGGCTGAAATTGAAAAGAGGCCAGGGGACTTAATCCTGAAAGTATTCTTATATTTACAGAGCTATATTATGAGAAGAACCATTGAAATAAATGAGATTAAATAAATAAATGAGAGAATGAGACTCTCATGGCATTGGAGGAAATATGGAAATTTAGGAAGAAAGTGATTCAAGAATTAGAGAGCCACCAGCCTTATCAAATGCTTATCTTTCCCTCTTTTAGTGTCTTTGACAAGGTGTGGGCCCCCACGGAACTTGATAATTGCTCCCAGTCCAGTGATAATGATAAGAACTCAATTGAAATGGATTGAGGAGAATCCAAGATGAGAATGTGGGAGGCACAAAGGATACATGACCCTTTTAGGAAGTATTGTTAAACCACTGGTGCTAGGTGCTGTTGCCACCAGCTCAGATCTTTTATCATTTGTCATTGTATTATAAGATCAAGATTTCCTATCTTGGAGAAAACAATATATGAATTGAACCAAGTCCTTCCTCCTTGCTCTGAATGAGGGACAGGGAAGGTAAATTTCTAAAATGGGAGGTGGTCCTAATTCCTAATAATAGTCACATAATGGGGGATGCTCCACATTAAACAAGTTATTCAGATGTGTATCTCAAAACATTAAGAGATGTCTACTGTTCTATTATGTCTCTTATATCCAGTATGATCTCCCATTTTAGATACAACTAACATCATTCTGACCATTTTATCTCATGTATTTTTTCCCCTCCTCTAGCCAATGTCTGTTATGCATCACAACTGTTAAATGATCTTTTAAAAGATTTTATTTATTTGTTTAAGAGAGAGGGAGTGAGCGTGAGTGAGCAAGCATGAGCTGGGTGAGGGGCAGAGTGAGAAGCAGGCTCCCCACTGAGCATGGAGCCCTGACGTGTGTCTCGATCCCAGAACTCTGGGATCATTACCTGAGCCTAAAGCAGACTTCCAAATGACTGAGCCACCCAGGCACCCCTGTTAAATGAATTTTTATGTACAGCTCTGATAGTGCATATTTTCCAATAGGTGGTGATACATTCTCCTCTTGTCAATAGAAAAAAGTTCAAACTCCATAGTCTAGAATCTGAAGACTTCATGATTAAGTCATAATCATTTCTTGATAGTCCTATTTTTCCAACATCTTTTTGAGCATTTCCTGATCCAACAAGACTGAATTGCTTTTTAATGTACACTTTTGCTTTGCATAATGCTATCCATTGTTCTTCTTGAGATAATCTCCATATTCCTATCTAGTCTTCCATGTTTAGCTTTCCATAATTCTCCAGGTGGAAATAACACATCATTTTTCATAATGTATGTAGAATGTTAATAGAAATCTCCAAATGAGGTGTATATTTATGGGGAGGGCAGAGGCCTTGCTTTCTAAGTTGAATTTTAGTTTTTATATTATCCTGCAAACAAATAAGGTATCCATCCTGTCTTGAAAACTTTGTTCTATAGCTTCGTAGGAAACTGAAGCTCTTCCCCATGTCCCAACATATCTATGAATGTCTAGGTAGCTTATATTCCTTGGTCACTTACGCCTCTGAAATCTTCAAGGCTGTCTTTTCTAAACAACATGTAATCACATGTGAAACTTGGACCCTTCTCATTTTCCACAAGATCAATCAGTTAATCCATCAAAATAAAAATGAACTGATCAATAACAACAACCCACTGAACATGTGATAGGTCACAAGGGGCATTCTGATTTCCTCAACACACAGTCTCAATTTAAGATTGCATGTTAGACACTCCTATGCTTAAATATTCTGTTGGCTCTCCTGCAACTAAAGGTTCCCAACTAATCCCCCTAATCCACCCCTTCCTCCACAATTTAGCAAGTGCCATTCTACTGCCTTCTGAAGAAGTCCCTTGCTTCCCTTATTTTACTTTTCAAAGGCAGTTTAATGTTTAACTTCATTATGAAGGCTCTTAAGGCACCTATGGTTTGAGGCTTATCCTCTATACAAAGTGACCTATCAAGGCACATTTTGAAAAATAGCTCTCTTCCCCCAAAGTAACTAGGGTCAGCTGTTGAGATTTTCTTTTTCACTTTGTTTGTTTGTTTGTTTGTTTTATAATACTCTTCTGTCTCTTACTAGGCAGTAAATTCCTCAAGAACAGAGAAACAAATAATCTTATTTATGTGTTCCATGGGATGAAGTGCATTGCCTAACACACAGCAGTCATTGCAGATATGTTGAATGAGTGAATGATTGATATTGAGTGTTTCTTCCAGGTATAAAATTCTGTATTTTCTGTATGTCCATATTATTCTACACTCATAAAAAATGGTTATGAATATGCCTGTAATAAGTACTGGCAGAATGGCTGGTTGAATAAATACTGACTTAAAGAAATGAATGATATATCTTCTTGTTGGATTGTCCCCTTTATGATTATATAATGTCCTTCTTTGTCTCATTTACAGTCTTTGTTTAAAGAGCCATATCATTCTTTCAATTTGATGTATTCAAATTGTTTGATCATCCTACTTTGTCTTATATAAGTATTCTTACTTCAGCTTGCTTTTGACATCCATTTGTGTGATAAATATTTCTCCACACACTTACTTTCTTTTCTTTATTTTCCTTCCTTCCTTCCAAGATTATATTTATTTGAAGGAGAGAGAACAGGGATAGAGCAGGGGTGGATAATCTCCAGCAGACTCCACACTGAGCACAGAGCCTGACATGAGGCTTGATCCCAGGACTCTAAACCAAAGGCAGTTGCTTAACTAACTGAACCATCCAGGCAACCCTCTGCCCCCTCACTTTCAATCTGCAGGTGTCTTTAGATATAAAATGAGTCTCTTGTAGTCAGTACATGGGTGGGTCTTGTTTTTTATCTATTCTGACACCCTGTGTCTTTTAATTGGAAAATTTAGTCCATTTACATTCAGAGTAATATTGTTTGGTTCTTTCTGGACAGTTTCTCTGATAATTTCTTTGTAACTTCTGGTCTCTTCTCTGCACTCAAAGAGTCCCTTTTAATATTTTTAACAGGCCTGGGTTAATCATCATGAATTCCTTTAGTTTTTCTTTCTCTGGTAAACTCTTTATGTCTCCTTCTATTCTGAATGATAAGCTTGCTGGATAGAGTATTCTTGGCTGCAGACTTCTCCCATTCAGCACTACAAAAATATGATGGCACTTCCTTCTAGTTTTCCAAGTTTCTGTTGAGAAATCTTCACTTAACCTCACAGGTTTTCCCTTATAAGTTAAGGACTTCATTTCTCTTGCTAATTCATGATTTTTTCTTTATCACTATATTTTGCAAACTTGCTATTGCTATTGGTCTGCTTATATTGATTTTGATGGGAGTCCTCTGTGCCACCTAGACCTGGATGTCTGTTTCCTTCCCCAGATTAGGGATATTTTCTGGTATTATTTCTTGAAATAAATTTTCTGCCCACTTTTGTCTCTCTTCTTCTGAGACTCCTGTAATACGGATGTTATTAAATTTGATGGAGTCACTGAGTTCCCTAAGTCTCCTGTTGCATAATTCTTTCTTTCTTTTGTTCAGCTTCATTATTTTCCATTATTTTGTTTTCTAGGTCTCTAAATCATTTCTCTGCTTCTTCTTCTCTGTTGCTTATTGCATCAGGCTTGTCTCCAGTCTTGTTTACTTTCTTCTTCAGCTCTGATTGATTGATTTTTAACACTTATCTCTGTGGTAAGGGTCTCACTGATGACTTCATTTCTCAAGCCCAGTGAGTATCCTTATGATTGTTGCTTTAAATTCTCAATCAGGCATATTACTTACATCTGTTTCACTCAGATCTCTGGCTATGGCTTTGTCTTTTCTCATTTGGGATAAATTCCTCTGTCTTGGCATTTTGTGTAATTCTCTGCCTTCTTCTGTGTATTTAGAAAAGCCAGTTATGTTGTCTTCTCCTAAAAGTCATGGCCTTATGAAGAACAGGCCACATAGTTCCCAGGGCCTGGAGCTTTAAGGAGTGTCTCCAGTGTGTGTGCTGTGTGTACTTTTTTGCTGTAAATATTTATGCACCGGACATGGAAGCACTCATACACATAAAGCAGTTAATATCATAAAGGAACTAATTGATAATAACACAATAATAGTAGGGGACTTTAACTCCCTAGTTATATCAATGGGAACATCATATACACAGAAAATAAACAAGAAAGCAATGGCTTTGAAAGACACACTGAACAGGATGAACTTAGCAGATATATTCAGAACATCCCAACCTAAAACAGCAAAATATACATGCTTTTCAAGTGCACATGGAACATTTTCCAGAATGAATCACATAATAGGTCACAAATGCCTCAACAAATACAAAAAGATTGAAGTCATACCATGCATCTTTTCTGAACACAATGCTGTGAAACTAGATGTCAACCATTAGAAAAATGTGTAAAGACTACTAATACATGGGGGATAAAGAATAAATGGGTCAACCAGGAAATCAAAGAAGAAATAAAAAACATGGAAACAAATGAAAATGAAAACACAATGGTCCAAAACCTTTGGGAGGCAGCAAAAGCAGCCCTAAGAGGGAAGTATACAGCAATACAGGCCTACCTCAAGAAACAAGAAAATCATCACCTTACTTTACACCTAAAGGAGCTAGAAAAAGAGAACAAATGAAGCCTAAAGCCAGAAGAAGGAAAGTAATAATAATGATAAGGGCAGAGATAAATGATATAGAAACTAAAACAAAACAGAACAAAACCATAAAAGAGATCAAGAGCTAGTTCTTTGAAAGAATTGATAAACCCCTAGCCAGACTTAACAACAACAAAAAATTAATAAAAAGGGGAAAAAAAAGGGAAATGACCCAAATAAATAAAATCACAAATGAGCAAGGATAAATAACAACTAACACCAGAGAAACACAGTTATGAGGATACTATGAAAAACTATATGCCAAGAAGTTGGACAACCTGGAAGAAATGGGCAAATTCCTAGAAGCCTGTAAATGACCAAAGTAGAAAGAGGAAGAAATAGATAACTTGAAATGACTGATAACCAGCAAAGAAATTGAGTCAATAATTAAAAAACTCCCAAAACAGAAGTCCAGGCCCAGATGGCATCACAGGCAAATTCTACAAAATTATACCATTTCTTAACTTTTAAAATTTATTTTCCACCAAACATTTATAGAAGTGTTAATACCTGTTCTTCTGAAACTATTCTAAAAAATAGAAATTGATGGAAAACTTCAAAAATCATTCTATGAGGCCAGCATTACTCTGCTACCAAAACAAGATAAAGACCTACTAAAAAAGAGAACTACAGACCAATATCCGTGGTGAACATGGGTAGAAAAATTCTCAATAAAATACAAACAGAATCCAACCATACATTAAAAGAATCATTACCATGATCAAGTAGGATGTATTCCTGGCTTGCAAGTGTGGTTCAGTATTCACAAATGAATCAATGTTATACACCATATTAACAAAAGAAAGCATAAGGGCCATATCATTCTTTCAATAGACACAAAAAAATACATTTGACAAAGTACAACATCATTCATGATAAAAATCCCTCAACAAAGTAGGTTTAGAGGGAATAGATCTCAACACAATAAAGGCCACTTATGACAAAGTCACAACTAATATCATCCTGGATGGGGAAAAACTGAAGGTTTTCCTCTACAGTCAGGAATAAGACGGGGATGTCCACTCTCATCACTTTTATTTAACTTAGTGTTAGAACTCCTAGCCATAGCATTTGTACAACAAACAGAAAAGTTTGTTGAAAAAAAAAAAAAGCTTGACTCTTTCTTTGCTGAGTGGGCAAAGAAGAAGTCAAACTTTCACTATTTGCAGATGACCTAATACTCTATGTGGAAAACCTGAAAGACTCTGCCAAAAAACTGCTAGAACTGATAAATGAATTCAGTAAAGTCACAGGATACAAAGTCAACGTACAGAAATCGGTTGCATCTCCATATACCAATAATGAAACAGAAAGAGAAATTAAGGGATCAAATCCATTTAAAATTGCACCAAAACCATTAAGATACCTAGGAATACACCTAGCCAAAGAGGTCAAAGACCTATACTCTGCAAACTACAAAACACTGATGAAAGAAATTAAAGATGACACAAAGAAATGGAAAAATATTCAGTGCTCATGGATTCGAAAAATGATTATTTTTAAAATATCTATACTACCCAAAGCAATCTACACATTTACTACAATTCCTATCAAAATACCGTCAGCATTTTTCAGAGCTAGAACAAACAATGCTAAAATTTATATGGAACCACAAAAAATTTTGAATAGCCAAAGCATCCTTGAAAAAGAAAAGCAAAGGTGGAGGCATCACAATTCTAGACTTCAAGTTATATTACAAGGCTGTGATGACCAAGACAGTATGGCATTGGTGCAAAAATAGACACACTGATCAATAGAACAGAGTAGAAAACTCAGAAATGGCACACAACTGTATGGTTAATTAATCTGCAATAAAGCAGGAACGAATATCCAGTAGGAAAGACTGTCTAGTCAATAAATGGTGTTGGGAAAACTGGACAGCAACATGCAAAAAAAATGAAACTGGACCATTTTCTTACATCATACACAAAAATAAATTCAAAGTGGATTAAAGGCCTAAATGTGAGACAGGAAACTGTCAAAATCTTGGAGAACATAGGCAGTAACCTCTTTGACATCAGCTATAGCAACTTCATTGTAGATCTGTCTCCTGAGGCTAGGGAAACAAAAGCAAAAATTAACTATTGGTACTTCATCAAAATAAAAACCTTCTGGACAGTGAGGGAAATAACAAAACTAAAAGGCAACCTAAGGAATGGAAGATGATATTTGTAAATGACGTATCTGATAAAGTGTTAGTATCCAAAATATATAAGAACTTATAAAATTCAACACCCAAAAAATGAATAATCAAATAAAAAATGGACAGAACACATAAATAGACATTTTCCCAAATAAGACAGAGAAAACAAATAAAGAGAAAAAACAGAGAGAGACAAACCAGGTAACAAGCTCTTCACTATAGAGAACAAACTGATAGTTGCCAAAGGAGAGATGGGGGATTGGTTAAGGAGTGCACTTGTCATGAGGACCAGGTGTTGCATGGAACTGTATTATATACCTGAAACTAAAATTATAGTTAATAGTATGTTAACTAATTGAAATGTAAATAAAAAGTAAAAAAAAAAACAAAACATAAGGACTGAATGAAGACTCGTGGTCCTAGTGCATAGGACATCAGGTTGTGTTGAAATCAGAGTCAGGAACACTGATGCTTGGCACTAATGTGGTGGTAGATTTTTGCACTAATTTATATTTGCTATTGCTATCACATTAAAGTGAAAGACCATCTGAAATAAGATTTAAAATAAATAGGTTTATAGTCCAGTGTTTCTCCATAGCATTTATACAGAAGTCGCTTTCACAGACTTTGTTTACTTCCTCAGGGCATAGCAAGTCTCCCCCATAGGAGAGTATTGGCTCCTTTGGGCAAGTACTGCCTTGTGCTCCAGATATAGCTCCAAAGCACTTAGATGTTCAATATGTTCTTGTTAAAGTGAATTGATTGGAATTGGGAAGTTTCTCTGAACCTCTTGGTACTGACTCTCATCTTTCTTTCATTCTAGAAATGGCTAAATCTTTTATGTTCTCCAGAGACCAAAACATATACCCAGTGTTTCAAAACAAAGACTGTTTTTCTACCTCCAATACTGAAAAATAGAAACAAAACTAAATGAAAATGAACCAGATCTATAGAGATGAAATAATGAAATATCCCTTTTTAGATGAATCAACAAAAACAATACTCTAAAGATCAAGATATTTAATCAAATAAATAAATCAAAAGCTAAGTCAAAAGCCATCAAAGGGAAACATTTTTTCAGATCTTTAGCAAGTATGAAAAATTGAGCCATATGTCAAAAATAGGAGTGTTTTGTCTTTGTGTAACAGAACAATGTTCTCAAAATGTTAATGGCATAAGGAAGAGTCCAGGGAGGGAGAGCTATTAGGGATGAAACAGGGATGCTGTTTATCTAGAACACTACCTGTGATGGAACAGCAGGTACTCAAAAAAAGTGGTTATGAATGTATTGTTTTGAATGTGCTAAGATCCATGATGATAGAAGCCCAAGTGATTTCTAAAATAGAATTACTTTGCTCATTTGAGCAGAGAACTCTCCAAATAAATAAATGTGCTTAGTACCATTAGGATACCTGGTATACAAACTAACAAACAAACAAGTAAATAAAACCTCATGTAATTCTTTGTCAACCACCTGGAGTTGAATCCCAGATTCACTACTTATTACCTGAGTAGCACAAGGCAAATGAGCCTTGTTATTCTGAAATATAACTTCATAATTTATAAAATAAGGAGAGTGAAGCATTCTTCAAAAGTTTATTGTGATATACAACATAACAGGAAGATGATCTAGGACAGGAGTAAACATTTTTTGTAAAGGGCCAGATAGTAAATATTTTACTCTTTGTAGACAAGAGAGACTGTTGCACCTGGCCATCTCTGCCACTGGAGTGCAGAAGCAGTCACAGGTAATAGGTAAACAAGGTGCTGTTGCTGTTTTTCCATAAAACGTTGTATACAAAATCAGGCAATCACCCAGGTTTGTCCTGTGGGGCATAGTTAGCCAAGCCATGATCTCAGACAATGGCTGTTGTGTTGGCAATGCTCATACATAAACTTAATATAAAATAATCTCCCAGCACACTTCCTGCCACAGAAAATCTTGAATCAATGCATTGGGTCAATCTATAAATCAGGGAATAAAAATAGCCTGGTGAGGATCATTACCATCGCCAGCCTCACCACTTCATATTTTACTACTTCACGTGCCAATTTTTGCTCTGTGAGAGCATTTGACAGTTCCTACTGAGGTCCCAGATACAAGAAAGTAACAGTACTGCAGTCAAAGTTTTTCTTAAAATGATTTTCTTAAAACAGTTTTAAAACAATTGGCTGAAGAGAAGTTGTTTGGAAAGCTTGGTGCAGAAAATTGGAGGAAATCCCCTATAGCATTCTTTCCTAAACAGTGTTCCATGGATAACTGTGTACTAAGAAATAGTAATAGGTTTCTACAGTAAGACATTTTTGAGAAATGCTGTGTTAAACAAAATTAAACAGATTTCTTTATTACAGAAATTCTCCGAGGCTTTGATGTTAAAGAGGGTGGAGGAATACACTCAGCACAGTTTCCCAGATATTTAATTTTTTTCACATACCTATTACCATTTTCCAGTATATAGTCTTTGGAGAATACCATTTAGGAAATACTACTCTGTAACATAAATCAAGTCTTCATACATTTGAAATAAATGGTGTGAGTGGACCGCTCCTACAAGGAACTAACTGAGCAAACCAATGGGGAGAAAATGCTAACAGTTAACTATTAAAACTCCTTCATTTTTTTCATTCCATTATCTAGCCATCATTCAGTGTTTATTCCATTCAAGGTAGAACCATATTCCTGTTCCTACTCAAAACTCAGGGTTAGCTTTATGAATAGAAAGTTTAGATACTCTAAAATAAATGGCTAAAATCTCAAGCTCTTTGTTTCACATCTATGAAAATCTTTCTGAATTTCATAGGAAGATAAACTTTTATTTCCAAAAAAGAACTTCAAAGTTCTATAAAGATAAAAGAATAACTCCAGTGAGTGAACTGGAGTAATGTTTGGCAATAACCTGCCGGAGAGCTCATCTGAATTAAAAAGAACCGTGATAGCAGATCTCTTAGAGTTTAGGTCCATAGAAGCTTGAAATAGGATTGAAGCAGCCTAGCTGAAAGTAATACTCTTGCATTAGAATCATTTACAGAATTTGATAATGAATTTCATTTAAGCAGAAATGAAGAAGATGAATCATTTCCAGACAACCTTCTGTGTATTTCAGAGCACTATACTTTTTTGGCTGATCTCAGAGAAGCACCAGAAAACATGAAGTAACTATTTCAGCCAAATAATTGTTACACTGTCAATATCACCCATCACCAGTATTCCTGTCATAGGGCTTTCTCGTGATGTTGGTACCAGAAAGAAACACAAATTGTTTTATAAGTGTGGTGAGGCAGAAAGATAACTACCTTCTTTCTTCTTCCTCCTCGCCCTCAACACATGCGTGCACACATGTTAACTTTTCAGAATTTCTTTTTTTTTTTTAAGATTTTTTTATTTATTTGACAGAGATCACAAGTAGATGGAGAGGCAGGCAGAGAGAGAGAGAGGGAAGCAGGCTCCCTGCTGAGCAGAGAGCCCGATGCGGGACTCGATCCCAGGACCCTGAGATCATGACCTGAGCCGAAGGCAGCAGCTTAACCCACTGAGCCACCCAGGCGCCCATCTTTTCAGAATTTCTTATAGGGATTCTACCTACACCAATTTTGTTCCTTCTTGCTTAAGATCATCTTGAAATGATATAGGGCCATGGGGCAAAAAAAATGGTTCTATAAAGTCATCAGATAAATCATGTTTTTAGTGATTTGATTATATTATTACTGTGTGTATTTGGTAATATGTGCTTCTAAAGTACTTAGTGCTAGGTGTACACAAGGCATTCAATTAATGTCTACTTTTCTTTTAAAGAATTTATTTTGAGAGCACGCATGCACAGGTGGGAGGGGCAGAGAGAGAAAGAGAGAATCTCAAGCCAGCTGAGCACGGAGCTTTTTGAAGGGCTTGGTCTCAAGACCCTGAGATCACGACCTGAGCCAAAACTAAGAGTTGGATGCTTAACCCACTGCGCCACCCAGGCACCCTTCAGTTAATGTCTACTTTTCATTGTCAACTGGAATTGGTGGCTAAGGTGACCCCACTCTAACTAAACAGTGTTGAGCCATTCTTGGCAAATGTGAATTACAGAAAATACAGAATAAAAAGTATATACCCATGGATATATGGGATGATCTGAGTTAATTAGATGGTTCCAAGCCAGGCACAATGAATGCATGTAATTGCCTAATGTTGCATAATATAATTTCTCAGAGATTTGGAGAATTATAGAGACCTCTCTTAATTTCCAATCTTCATAAGAAAACACAAAATTCCTTTAGGAATATACTTGACTAGGGCTGGATGGAGAGTGATATTTGATGTTGGTGTTTGAGATTGTGGCTTCTGCATCCTGGCCTTTGTAAAGTGTGGGGAGGATCTTCCTATCCAGTTCAGTGGGTATCTTATAATTTAATGCAGTCAAGGGTCGTATCTGAGAGACCTGGCCAATCTACAAAGATGTCATTTTTGCTCTTTCTGAATTTGGTAAACAACTGGTGCCATTCTAGAATTTATCATTATCAATATTAGTATCAGATGTTAAATGAAAATGTCCGAGTCAGATTGTATACATCTCTTATTTTCAGCCCATATGCCTCAAAAACTGGATAGCTGTTGTGGACACATGCTTTCTTTATAGAGTCTGAGAAAAAGGAAAGGACAAAACATTGAGAAGTATCTATGAAAGAAGCTAAAATGAACTGATGGAATTAATGACAGAAATACAAAATAAATTGTGAAAAAGAATGGTAACTTAATCTTAGCAAACCCAGCAGAGCCAGTATAATTAAATAACAACTATGGTATCATTTAATTATTTTTCCCAAATGACACCATTGTTGTATATGACCGAGAAATAACTTTTCTGTATTTATTTGGCAAAGCAGCAAAAAGTGAATCGAAACTAACATTATCAATTGCAAAATGGCATTACAGTGGATTGGAAGTAATTTGAAATTATACCTAATAGAACAAAGCACACTCCAAATGAATGTATAGTGCTACTAGGAAATAAATGAATTCTTTACTCTTAAAGTCTTTTGTTTTAAGGAGAACCTTTAGCAATGAAAGCCGAATAATTGTTCTTAAGACCATGAAATGAATCAAAGCAGCCATAAATGGCATTTGTGATTATAAGAAAAAGATTTTCTTCTCTTTGAGTCTCTCTCTTTTTATGCAGTGCAGGCAGAGTCCAATTGTATGACATAGAGCCTCTTAGGTTGTTTTCTTGCCATAACTTTGATATAACTATTCTCCTTTGTCTGGTTTCATCTTTTACGCTGTACTCTTTTTTCTTCACACCTACTTTCCCCGGCCGCTCCGTGCATGCCTGCTTCCCACTGTTTGTGAGTGTGTGTATGCCATGACTTGTAAACAAGCAACTGCTATTAGCCAATTCATTAATTAGGGTCCTGTCTGAATTTCTCCTGTGAAGGATAATAATTTGTTAGCTTAACTAAGATCTTCTTCCTTCCTGAGAAATGTCATTCTGAGAAAATATTGATTGAGGGTGGACCCCTGCTAGGTAATAAATGTACAATTTATATACTTCAGGATACTCAAGTGCATTATCTCCTTTTTGATAGCCAGTAATGACTGTAATAAACTAAAAGCACCTCATTTTAAATAAACAGATATTTTTAGTTGACAAGAGGCATAATTCACAAATACGCTAATAATTATTTCTGAGGTAGGAGATTTTAGCCCAAATTGGGATAGATACATGTAAAGACACTTTATACTCCATATTATTTTACCATTCCAAAACAAAGTATCTTTGTCCGTGTTGTCTCCTAAATAAGATATACTATTCTCTCTGCTTACTGAATTTGAAATAAAAATTCAAAATGATCTTTCATGGTCTGTCTAAAAATTCTAATAACTATGTATCTTGACTTCTTGGCCATCTTTATTCAAGACTTGTATATAAAATATCTCTTTGTTTCATCCCAGCCATTTTTTATTTTAAAGCTATTGCTTTTGGATGGATGGCTAAGCATGGCTTAGTATCCCACCCTATGGTGGGACCGTTAGGTGATCTTCCAGGGTACTTAAGACATTCCTTGATGCTATATTCCTTTTGAAAATGCTGGGCTTTTCATGTGTAAGTCCTAGTCTTGCTTATCCTACTTATCTGGCCTCTGCTTTCTACCTTTGCTTTTAATTTAGACCTTGGTTATTATGTTGCTTTCCTATTGTTAAGATTTTTTTTTTTTTTAATTTAAGGTTATTACCTCAGCTAGATGAAATCCACTATAGTTCCTTAGAGAGATGAACTAGACCTCTCCTCCTGGTGTATATCATGTGGTAGAGCAAGACAGCTGAATTAGGACTTAGAAGATAAGGGCTTGAGGATCAGTTTTTTATTCCTATTATGTGTGCAATTTTAGGGCCTAATCTACATGAGCCTTTGTTGTTTTCAAGCCTGTGACCCACCTCAATATCCAAAATGGAGTCCCATTATAAATACAGTTTGTTGAACATAATAAGGTTGATATATTTGCATGACATTATATTTTACATCATAGTACCAGAGATGCTGGATCTCACAAATGCAGCTAGTATAAGTGAATGAAGGATCTGAGACCATGTGGGGCAGGGGAGGGGCCTGTATGGAATATAGGAATGTTTCCTAAGGTGAGAGTTAGGGTGAATATTCAGTGAAGTATATTGAGAATACAAAAAAGGGGATAATGAACTCAAGCCAGGTTTCAGCCAGTGTATATACCTTTGAGTCAGCATCTATTTGTATGTCTGGGAAGGCCAATCTGGTTGGTGGGGCATGGAAACAACATTGCAGACGTGGTAGTAACACTTGGAGTCACAATGGTGACAGCTTCAAAGTGTGGTTGTTTTCAAGGGGATCAAGTATGTCTAAGGAGAAACCTAGTTATTGAACTGATGGGAGAGTAGGGCATGTCTAAGGGTGAGAGAGAGTCTTTTAGGTCAGCTGGACTCCAGCTGTATCTTCAGTTTCATAGAATGACAAAACAGAAGTCCAGGTTGTATGGATTAGGCCAGTAGGAGAGGCATGATCTAAGATTTTGCCCAACTAAGCTCACTGCTTCATCTGCATATCTCGGCCAGAGCTTCTGGATCTGAATCAAATATTAATTCCCAGCGAAACTATTATGTGGCTTCTAAGTAAGTTAGTTTCTCCTCTGTGCTCTTTCAACATCATGTTAAAATATATAAAATGGAATTTAACATCATAGTATTTTCATTTTTCATAAGTCTGTTTTCCCTTTAGATCACGAGATCCTTAAGGGTAGAGGTAAAATTGTTTCCAGCTCCATATCAGCAGGCAGTACTTAGGACAATTTCTGGTGTAGAAGAAACAGAAAAAAAGGAGAGAGAGAGAAAAAACCACTATTGAATAAATGAATGAACGAATGAATGAACTAACAAAGCTCTATTTAAGGGCCATAGACATATCTCTGAATTTTATTTGACCATCCTGAAAATGCATGCTTTTTTCCATAATTAACCAGACTCAAAGTAGGGATGTTTTGATGCCTGTGGTGGATGTGAGGGTGTGGAAGAAGTCAAGGATATCTTCTCCACTTTCCTCAGCTTTCTTCTGAAACATTTGGACTGAAGTCTTTATTTCAGCTATGAGCACAGTGCCACATGGTGGAATGCCTCTTGTTCCTTCTAATGTGTTACTAGGAAAGCGATTCCAAGCATATATCCTACCAGTGGGGGAGGGTTCATTCTGCTATGTGAAATTGATCCGTGATTCATTATGAGTGTGAATTTCCCATTGCAGGACTCTGTAAAACTGATGAAGAAGAAAAGAAAGGACTCTTAAATTATTTTTCTTAGCATCCCATTTTGCCATTGAGAACTTCATGAGGAAATTCTGTAGGAATATGGTTTACATTTATCCTATCAGTTTTCTAAATACTCAGCAAGCATTTTGCTAAGGGAATTGTCAGTGTCTGCTTCCGTTCGGAGGCATTTTGGATCAATCAGGCAGTTGATGATCCTGAACTGTTCAATAGGCCCAGACTTCATAACCATAAAAAGCGTACTTTTCCCCAAACTTAACTTGTAACAAAGAACAAGTTTTATCAGACTTTTCAAAATTCAAAGTTAGAGACTTTGCTCATGTAGGACTTTTTTTTTTTTTTTTTTTTTTTGCTTAATCTTCACACCCTCCTATTTCAGAGTGCTGAATTACCAAGTAAGCCAAGAGAAGATTATACTAAAAATGGGACTCTCAGAATTGTGAACTTATTCAGCAGAGATTTTATAGGAACCTCAGGGGATTTTATTCAAAATTGAACTTGAATAATTTTTAATAATACTTCCTGGTTTTGGCAAACTGCCTCTTAAAGTTTCTTTTTTCTTCTTTAATGTGTATAAAGATGAGTAATTTGTATAATAGAAAAAATAGAGTTCAGAGAGAATCTTGGGGATCTAAATCCTTAGTGAAAGCTGTTAGTTTGAGTTTATGAAAAGATTTATAATAGTTGTTTTGGAAAAAGTGTGTTCAGGCATAGGATTCTATGAAATAGTTCATTCAACAAAAAATGCATTGAGTTCATAGCCTGTACCAGGCTTTGTCAGGGTTTCCAGACACCCATGGTAATTTCGGTAGGGTCAATCAGTTTATCTTTGTGATTTTTCTCAAGCAGAACTCAGAAGCCTAGATATAGAGAAAGGCAACTGTAGCATTGACTAAAGATTGACAAGTTGTATGGGAGAGTGAGAAAGCAGTGGATTCTGGAACAGAGACTGTGCTCGATGGAGGTGGCTATTGCCTGTCCTGTCCTGGAATACTCTTCTGCCAGCCATTTTCATGGGGCTTCTCCCCATCATCCACTTCTCCCAGAGAAGCTTTCGTAGCCAAACTGATCTAAACCATTACCACCCTCACATTCTTCATCCTCTTGTGCAGCTTTTCTTCATCACTACTCAGCAATATGTTAATAGTTGGGTTTCGGTTGATTTTTCACCATTAAAATGTAAGTAAAGTTTCTCAAGGGCAGGGTCTTGATCAGTTTTGTCATCTTTATGTTTCAACTGCATGGATCAGTGATTTGGAGATAATAGGACCCACTAAATATTTGCTGAGTGGAAGTATTTATTCCAAGGTGAGACCTAAGTGTAATTCTAAGATGTCTGCCTTCTGTGAGATGGCAGATGAGTTGAATTCCAGCCGGAGGAAATAGTGAGAAATGGGCAAGAAACAGGAAGGGTGTGGAAGAGGTTGGAGGTCAGACATACCTTGAGAATTAAAGTGGTGAAGACTGGTGAACTAGATCCCCGAGGAGAGCAATGGAAAGATCTTGATGGCTAAGCAGAGACTGCCAGAAGTGGTGGGTCATGGGGATTGATGAAGTTCAGGTATGATACCAAGATCATGGAGGAAAACTCAACATGCACCTTTTAAGTTAGGTAGGATTCCTGTGGTGGGGGTAGAAGGAAGAGCGCTGAAGTAGGAGAGTGACTGAAGAAGGGCTGGGAAGAGTAGAATCAGCATTGCTGAGAGCCTTCCTCTGAAGCAGTTATTATTCAGGATTTTGGGTGAGAAATCTCATCTTCAGAGGGCCAAATGCCTACAGCTACATGACTAGTAAGAGGCACACACAGGATGAAAACCACAGTTCTTTGTGGCTAGAGATTCCATATTTACGCTGCAAGATCCTGCTTCCTTGCCTCTCAGAGCTACTTCCTCGACTCCTGCCTATCTCCATCCTTCTCTTAACTTACTTCCTTTGCGTTATGCATGAGACAATTTAAGAGTTGAACAAAACCATTCCAAGCCTTTTTTCCTCCCATTTCCCCTCATTTGAAGGTGGATTTAAGAAAACTAAAAGGCATGTAAGGTAAACTATTTTCCAAAATCAGCAGGGTATTTTGCTAGTATTTTCCATGCATAAAGGAGAAGAAAGCATGTGAGAACAAATCACAATAATAAAGAGAAAATGGTGTCAGAATTTGTTTGGAAAAAATAAATGTACTATAACTTAAATTTCTAGAATTTGGCTAAGGAAAATTACATCTCTATTAACTTAAAATACCTTGGTTCCTAAAGATTTAGCTACTGCCTGCAAAATGCCCTGTGTGATATATTTACAAGTTAAGGGGATAATAGTTGTCAAGGAAATCTGTAGGAGATTCCAAAAGGATTGAAATGATTAAGGCATAAAATAAAATATTATCAGTTTGTAGCAATATTGTAATATGTATTAAAATTTTTTTGACTGCCTAGAGGACAAAAGGCAAGAATTTTAAACTACAAAGAACCGTTGTTGAAAAAGGCAAGATGAAGTGTAGTGCATTCTATTCTGATGATCATAGGTTGGAAATAATGGTGACTTATATCAGCTGACATCTAGAGATTTATTAAAGATTACTGTAATGTGATTTGTACATAAGTATGCTTATAGATGCTGAACTGTTTTTGAGGTCTGTAGTTACTTATGTATAGTAGAGACATAGTCATGACCTTTTAATTACCCTATATAATGCCATTGATTTCATTTACCTTATAAAATAAAATTTGTGTTTCCATTTTTCATTTCTGGACTTAGTTCTATAATAGCACAATGGGAGCTTTCAGTTAGAGACTCTCAGATTAGTAAGTTGGGTCTCCACAGGAAAGTGAAGTGGAACTATGCACAACTAGCTGAGAAAAATTCATCTACTCATTCAAAGACATTTATTGACCAACTTATATGTATTTGGTACTCTTCTAGGCTCTCAGGATACAGAAATGAAAATGGCAAAAACACCCTAGCCCTTATGGAACATAAATTTAATTAGGGCTAGGGGTGTACTATAAACACACATGTACATACGCACACGCACACGCACACATACACACATTATATAGTTTATATTAGATAAGAGCGAAGAAAATATAATGGGCTAAGGGATGAGAGGTGCCAGGGAAATGAAGAGTCAGGGGCATGCTAATTTAGGTAGTATTGTCAAAACCATTTCTCAGTAAAGGTTAAGTAAATCTTTTAAGTAAGATTAATTTCATCAGCCAATAGGAAGTGAGGGGAAAGATAGAAATTATTGGGCATTTATTACATATCAAACATTTTGGAGAATTACTCTTCATAGGATACGGGAAGCCGTACTTGTTGTTACAGAGCAATATAAGGATTCTTGCACTCGTTTTAAAGCTGAGAAGTCTGATATTTAGAAAGACTCATTAATTCCCCAAGATCATAGAATTTCTAAGTGAGTCAGAATAAAAACTCAGATCTGTCTGGACTTTAGAAACCATGTACTTTTCTTTTATACTGAGCATACTCTGGGGGAACAGATAGGAACTGCAAACTCGAAAGGGAAAAGGAGAAAGGGAGAGCAGCACTAGCAGAGGTAATAATAGTCTGGATCTTATATGAGCCAGAATCAGGAAGTGCTGGGGAGCAATGGGTTTTATTAGTTACCTTTGGCTGTTAAAAAAAATTAGCCACAAACTGAGTGGCTTTAACAATAGGAATTTATTATATCACACTTCTGGAGACCAGAAGTCTGCAATCAGTATCATTGGGTTGAAATCCGGTGTCTACTGGTCCGCACTCCTTCTGGAGGCTCTAGAGGGGAATCTCTTTTCTTCCCTCTTCCAGCCTCTGACAGCTGCTGGCACTCCTTGGCTTGTGGCTGCTTCCCTTCAATCTCTACTTCCCTCTTCACTGTATGTCTACAATTTCCCTCTGCCTCTCTAGTATAAATGATTGCGCTTAGGGCCTGCCTAGATAGACCAAAATAATCTCCTCATCTCAAGATTCTTAACTTGCGTCTGCAAAGACCCTTTTTTCACACCACCCCCCCCCCCCTTGTAAGGTGGCATTTGTGGCTTTCAGAGATCAGGCTATCCCTTGGATATCTGTTCCAGGGTCACTTTCCACCCAACAACAAGAGGTAAAGAAAATACCATATAGAGGGAAAGACAAAGCAGATATTTGAAGGCCTTAAATCACCAAGCATAGGATTCAAATTGAGGAACTGAGAGACAATGAGAGAAGACATTGAATTGTATTGGCTCTGCACTGCTTTTTTTGGAAATGTTACTCACCATTCTTTCCATTATACATTATGTGTTTTGTTGATCTCTGTGCTAGAAACTGAGAGAACATAGTGATGGAGCAATAACTATGGTCCCTGTCCTTGTGAAGCTTGCAATTTAGTGTTGAAGATAGGCTATGAAAAAAGTCACACAGTGGATTTGTTGTGATGAATGCTATGAAGATTAATACACAATGCCACGGGAATTAACAAAAGTTATGGGAAAGTGGTGCAAAAAAATTTCCAACATGTTGCATATTGATATATATTCTGTATAAAGGATTTTGTGTGTGTGTGTTCTTTGAAATTTCTTTGCATGACGTCCTTGAGAGTGTGATCTTTGAACTGAGATCTAAAGGGTGTGTAGTAGTTCAATAATCAAAGGCTGAAGGAAACAGAAGAGCATTCTTGGCAGGCATGAAGACTCTAGGCTGAGAGTAGTACATTGAGCGGATTGAGCAAAGACCAGTGTGGCTGGTGCGCAGGGAGGAGCGGGGACAGGTGTGAGATAAATCTGGAGAAGTAGATGGGAGCCTAATGCTGAGGGGCCCTCTTGGCTAGACTCAGATGTTGCTTTTTCTTATACAAGCTTTGGGAAGTAAGGGAAGAGAATTTTGTCAGGGTGTGTATGTGTGTGCTTTTCTGCTTTTTAAACTTTACCAATGTAAAATTCACTTTTTAGAGAAAAAGATATTATATATTTATTTGAGAAAGAGAGAGAGTGCTGCGGGGATGGAGGGATGTGGTGTGGAGGGAGAGGAGAAACAGATTCTCCCATGGAGCCTGATGCCAGGCTCCATCCCAGGACCGTGAGATCATGACCTGTGCTGAAGGCAGGTTCTTAACCAACTGAGCCATCCAGCTGTCCCTCAGAGTCACTTTTTTGTTAACACAGTTTGACAAGGGCTTTCAGTCTTGTTAACTACACTCATGATCGAGATACAGATCAGTTCTAGTATCTCTCCAAATGTCCTCATGCCACCCCTTGTAGTCAACCCCTACTCTTTCCGCTGGCCCCTTACAAATACTGGTCAGTGAGGTCTTACAGCTATGTAAAATCTCAGTCAGAGGGACAGGACTGAAATTCAAGCGAAAAGAGTGATGACTTAACACTGTGATAGTATAAGAAATGGGGTTCATATATTCAAGAAATTTTTAGGATCCAGAATCGGGAGAACTTGGGGGCATATTAAGTATTTTAATATGGAGAGGGAGAAGGGAATATTTGGAAGGTTCTCAGGTTTCTTTCTTGGATAACTATAAGGAAGTGGGGCCCTTCATGAAATGGGAAGAGCAACTACTGTTAAGAGTAGACAGGGATTAAGTTCAATTTTTGGAGCCAGTGAGACATCTAAGACCATTTGTGTAGCTGGAAAAATTTTCGGTCTTGAGCTGCTTAGAGAGATTTGAACTAAAAATTTAAATTTGAGAGATGGGAAATTTTCAAAAGATTCTTAGCCCTTTTCTTTTTTCAGTACACAATAAAATTTTGGTAAAAATAAAAAATATTTATTGTATGCAGAGTATGTACTAAGCACCAGTTTGTTTGTACATATGTTTAATCATGGAATTTACTTAAAAGTGAAAAGCGCTTATTTTACAGATGAAAAACTAAGACCTAGAGCAATTAAGAGATATGATCAAGGGGATATCCCCTCTACTTTCTAGATGGGGTGTTGCCCAATTCATGAATCACTTAATAAAGCTAATTAGATCTTTATTTTTTCCTTTTTTAAAATTATGTTCTGTTAGTCACCGTATAGTACTTCATTGGTTTTTGATGTAGTTTTCCATGATTCATTGTTTGCATATAACACCCAGTGCTCCATGCAATATGTGTCCTACTTAATACCCATCATTGGGCTAACCCATCCTCCCACCCTCTACCCTCTCAAAACCCTCAGTTTGTTTCCCAAAGTCCAGAGTCTCTCATGGTTCCTCTCCCACTCTGATTTCCTCCCCTTCATTTTTTCTTCCTTCTGTTAATGTCCTTCATGCTGTTCCTTATGTTCCACAAATAAACCATACGATAATTGACTTTCTATGCTTGAGTTATTTCACTCAGCATAATCTCCTCCAGTCCCATCCATGTTGATGCAAAAGTTGGGTATTCATCATTTCTGATGGCTGAGTAATATTCCATTGTATATATGAACCATATCTTTTAAAAAATTTTATTTAATTTATTTTTTTCTGTGTTTCCAAAATTCCTTGTTTATGCATCACACCCAGTATTCCATGCAGTACGTGCCCTCCTTAATACCCACCATTAGGCTCACTTACCCCTTCTCCAAAACCCTCAGTTTGTTTCTCAGAGTCTACAGTCTCTCATAGTTTTTATCCCCCTCTGATTTCCCCCAACTCACTTCTCTTTAAAAAAAAAAGATACATGCTGAAACACTGAAACGAAATAAAATAAAATGAAAAAAAAAAGTAAAAAAAAAAGATACATGATCAAAGTTTCAAAACTAGTAAGTCTCACTTGGTAATATGAGAGCTGTGTCTTAAATACTAAAGACTTATTCAGAGATATTTTATTATATGGTTAAGCTGGTGGTACTTACTGTAGAAAATTTATCATAATTGTCTCTGAAGCTTTTAACAATATAAATGCAATGTGTGTATTCATGACCCCTTTTACCTTACCTGCCTATCAAAGCAGAGGAGCAGGGCTTGGAAGATTTTTTGAATTGTTTTTGACTGATTCTGATGTGTCCCTCCTTTCTCTTGACCATCACATACCACCACTCTCAAACACATAGGAGTTGACATCAATTGTGTTGGTGGTTGGACTGGAGATTAATGATTTATTGTAGATATTAATGGATCATGGAAATATGCTGCCAGTAGATGTTGGCATACAACTATTCTGACCTAAAGGGTGCTCCAAATATATTCTGGGAATATATATACCTGGGAACTGATGACCATGAGATCCTGGGATTCTAACATAAAGTTGCTTTCTGTGGACCATGTGTTGGGCACTAATGTTATATCATGGAATTTATAGGCATATTCTTGAATGTAGAGATAAAATTAGGGTTGTTTACAGTATGGTCTTGAGGTTATATGGATAAAATTTCAGAAATCTATCCAGGCTATAGCAGTTTTGATAGTGCTTTTTATTGTAGGCATATTCTTGAAATTCATACTGTACATTCCATATATTTATACTTCACGATGAAGAATGATATTTAAAGAAATATTCTGTCTTAAAAAACATAGACTTTGACAAAATGAGTAGCGTTTCTAAACCATCTATTCTGTAAATCTGCATGTTCATATAATGCATCTAGTTGTAGTGATATGTTCTTCCACATTTATGTTTGAGAATGAACCTTCAAATCTTAATTGGTAGAAAAACCTGGTAATGTTTCTTCTTTCATCTTGTTATGTAATTCAAATGGCAAAAGGTCTTTCCCATATATCCTAAAGAGGCACAAGTGAAGCCTAAGTATTTATTTTGAATGGATTTTATTTGTTGCCACCAAAAAACAAAAGCAAAATAAAATTAAAGGCAAATAACAGCAATGACAACAAAACATATTGACGATGTTAATGTTGCAAGACCTATACTAAATTTAAGATAAATCTATTGTTTAACCTAAGAAAATAACCTCTTTCTCAGCATTGAAATTACCTCTTTTCATTGTGCAGAAGAAACACAGACCTTGTTGTTATATTGTGCCTATTTGTTTATTCAATATACACCTGTGACGAGAAGCACAGATTGAGTTGGTAAATAGATTATTGAAGGTGACTTTTGCAATGTAGTACTAATATAAAAATGGATTTATAATCCTCTCTTATTCCAAAGATTGGATAATGATTGGGTTATAACATTTTGACCTACCATTCACATTCCAGGGTCCATGGCCTGGATATCCCATGTTTTCGTAGAATGGGTAATATACCCCCTCCCTAGAAGGAGCTAAATGCAGTATGTCAGGAAACGACCTTAGGAATTTTCATTTATGTTTTTCTTCCTTTTGGCTCACTCCCTTCTTTAGCCTTTAGAAGAGGAAGGTAAAGAAAAATAGGTGGTCAGCCAAACATGGTATCTTGAATAAGAGAGTCAAGGCCTGTACGATCATGGCCCAGCTCCCAGGGCCCTTGTGATGTAGGAAATCTTTTTCTCTTCAGCAATTTCCAGTCTTGTAACTACTGCTTGCGGGATTGATGAGGGGAGAAACAACAGAGAATGAGTAAAAAAGAACCAAGTTCTTTTTTTTGGGGGGGGGGGTAAAACTTGGCTGTGATTTTAGACAAATCTTTTAAAGAAATAAAATGGGAAATGCTTATCATGTATCATAAAACAAGATTTAAATGTGTGCATATTTTATCATTTCAACTGTTTTTTAAAAGTCCCAAATCATAGGCATAGGGAAAAAAATGCTGGAAGGAAATAGACAAAAATGTTAACAGTTGTCATATTTTGGCAGAGAATATATATGTTTTTTCATATTTTTCCAAATGCTGAATTTTCTGAAATTTTAAATGAGTGTGGCCAACTTGTACAATATAAAAAGATACACATCAGTGACAATAGCAGAGATCTGATTGACGATCCATGAGTCTGATCAGGGTTCAGGGTAAAAGACATGGAAGTGAGCGGCAATGAAGCATTCTCTTCAGGATACAGTGTGTTCTTCCCATCAGTCATTTCCTGCACTGCCATCCTCATCACCACCGCTGTCTTCCTCACCTAGTAATTTATCTTCAAACCTCAATGACCTCCATTTGCAAAAACCTTACTAATCCTTCTATCCTTATGAACCTGCAAGATTCTTCTGAAATCTCAACTAAGGAGCAACACCGTCCTTCTTCACGTAGCTTCTCTCACCAGGACGTTGGCAGCTGGTACGAGAAGCTAATTCCAGTGGATGATATTGTCATGTGCTGTTTTATCATGGTGGGACTTTTGAGATACTACAAGAGAACTCCGGGGAAATTTTTTTTTTTTTAGTAGATGGGGAATTTTAGACATAAATTTGAATTTACAGACATGTGGATCTAAATCCTGCTCTACGGGCACCTGGGTGGCTCATCAGTTAAGCATCCAACTCTTGGTTTTGGCTTAGGTCGTGATCTCAGGGTGGTGAGATTGAACCCTACAGTGTGCTCCACACTGGGCATGGAGCCTGTTTAAGATTCTCTCTCACCCTCTTACTCTGTCTCCCCCACCCCCACCGCCATTACTCTCTAAAAATAAATAAATAAATAAAATACATCCTACTTCTACCACTTCAAACTTGTCTAACCTTAGGCAAGTTGCTGACTCTGTCTTTTCTAAGCCTCAGTCTTCTCATAATTACAATGGAGAACAGAATACCTGTTTGTTGTAAGGATTAGTAGGCATAATTCATATGAACTAAAAGAGCTATATTGACTGTGCCTGTTATTCTTCACAATAAAATGATGAGAGAGGTATTGGGGTACTAATGGTAGAGAATATTGCCTCATTGCAACCCAGCCCTTGTTTCTCTATCTCCTAATATAGCAGAGACCTATTATCCTACACCCTTCTCCAATTTGGGTTAAATTTAAATGAATTTAACACAGAGCATTTACTGTACACCAGGTCATAGTCACATACATTCACTTTTTATAGATTATATTTTGCCTAGTGACCAGCCAATATCTGGAAGTCTGTATTTTGTTTTAAATTTGATCTGCAGAAGCGCAGAGTGGTGATAAGGCCATGCCATCCTTTAGAAAACATTTTAGATTATTCATATCCCACTTGTGTGACTTCTCGTCCTTTCCCAAAGTGTGCCTTGCTGGCTCTGTGTCATAGATGTTGTTAAGTGAGAATCTCATTCCGTACTCGCAATCACTGGAAAGGTTAAGGTTTAGAAACAATGAGACAAATAAAAAAAGAAATTACTGTGAATCTTCACTGGCCCCTAAATATACTCCTAGAGCTCTCTACAACTTCAAGATTATGAGATGAGAGGGGAGGGTAGATAAGTATTGGTTTTCCTTTTTAAATGCGTTTTTCTGAGGATCAGAGGATTTCTTATATCTATTTCACCTTCAAAATGGCATTGCTGAGTTCCCAGTAAAGGTTACTCATGAATCTGAGGATTTGCCTTTCTGACTCAGAGTTTACTGGCATTTGCTAAATGTTTGGCTTTGTATTCATCTTTGTCTTTAAACATGATGAAAGTAGGCATTGTCTCATTTATTAGATGCCACTTGCTGTGCTGAATTAAGGTTGAATCATTTGACATTGGCCCCACAGTGTCTTCTGTCTTCTGAAATGTTTTGTAGACTCAACGTGTTTGATTAGACTTTATTTCCACCCGTCCTTTCTCTAGCCTCATGGAAATGTCTAAGGCCATATGTTAGCTGTTGGTGAATAACCTTTACTTCCCTCCAAAGCGGTCTTTCCCAGGTAACCTGAGGTATTCCCTTAGGGAGAAGATTCCTGAAGCCCTGATTTCACCATGCATCCCTACTTCTTGGCTTTGTTTCTGTAATTACCACATTTGGGTTACACAGTGTGTAAGTGGAGCTGTTCCCCCAGTTATGAACGCTAAAATATTCCTTTCTGCGTCTTTGTGGAAAAGGTCAGGAAATTAATTTTAGATGAATATCTTCACCTTCTTAGCTAGCTGTACTGTATTAATGATCTCATGACGGATTGCTCCTTAAACTGGCCCCAGCACAGGTCAGAATAGAGTGAGAATATGCTCTATTTTTAATGAGGCAGGAATCAGAGCCCCTAATATTTTATCACTGGCATATAGATAGAAGTAGTCATCAAGGAATAGGGAATGGCTAAAGAAGCCTCGTGCCTGCCATATACATGTGTCTTCTGCTGAAAAATACACCTTTTACACTGGGGGTTAAAAATGAAAGGCCTCTGATCCCAAACATTTTTTTTCCCTTTTTTCTTGAGGTTTTTATATCCTTCTTAAGAAATTAACATTATGTTGATTTTTAAAAATTTATTTTTAATTTTTTCCGAAATACAGAATAGTTGATAGAATTGAGTAATAATCACCTGTATACCTCATCACTGAAATTTAGAAATCTTGACAAATATTTAGAATAATATTGACATTTATGACAATATTGACATAAATTATTCACATAATTTAGAAATATTGGCAAAAAATTGTCAATATTTTTATTACTTTTTACAACTAATATCTAAGCAACTTTCTGTATCATATTTGTTTTTTGGCTTTTAATGTAGGAAAGACTTCCAACTTTTTTGTTGTTGTTGTTTGTTTCATTCCTGACATCATTTTTAAAAGAAATTAGATCATTTTTATTGTAAGATATACCACATTCTTCATTTGTCTATTCTCTAGCAGTGTTTTGTTGTGTTTTTTACTTGTCCCTTTCTCCTCAGTATTTCCTATAAACTGGATTTTCAATCTCAAAGCTTAATCAAATTCAGGTGAAATTTTTGGCAAGGGTACTTCATAAATGATGCTGAGTACTTCATTTTACATCCAAGAGGTGCCTAATGTCAGGTTATCTCACTTTGAATGATACTAAATTTGGTTGAAATAGTGACTACTGGCTCTCTCCCTTGATATTAGCAAGCAAACTCTGGGGTAATACTTTGGTACTATCAAACTTTGACCTAGTTGTCTTCATTCTCATTGATTATCCTGGCTTTTTGAATCAACCATTTCATTCACGTTCAGTGAATGGTGATTTTCTAGTGTAATCATTCCTTCTACATTTATTTTCTGGCATGCTTCTATAATACTGTTTTTCTCTCAACATGATAGGAACAGACTCTGGTTCTTCCTATAAAGGAAGAATAAATGCTTAATTCCTTCCATCCAATTTTTAGAGTACAAAATTGGTGTAAACATCACCTCTAATTATACCATTTGCATATATTTTATGTTCTCTCTTCAGTATCAAAATGGACATGAAGTTTTTATTCTATACCGTATACTCTGTTATGGCCATCATTCTTTTTGATGCCCAAATTATTTGAGATTTGGATAGTGAGAGCCTCTTCAAACAACCCTGTGTCTTTTTTACTTGCCCCCATTGGTCTCTAAGAATTCCCTTGCTTTCTAGCACAAGATTCTGGGCTTGCTTTGCATTATTTCTAACCCAGATCAGGAGCTAGTCATTTCTCCAAGGAGCCCTAATTTTCATTTATTGAGGAATGATCTTTAAAAAACCAAGATTTGGATGTTAGGTGTACTGACTGCTACCTAGAAGTCATTGCTTCCAGAAACTTCCAATGAACAGAACTGGGGAAAAATATGTATATTTATATTTATTATAAATATATTTTCATAATATATATTCATAAGTAAATTGTATATTACACATTATAAATTATATGTATTTTATATATTTAAATCACAAATTCATATTTAGCACTTCAGATATTTGACAAAAGTTTTTTGATATTTGCTTCTGCATTCTCTATCATATTTATCTTTTAGTAAGCTGAATTTTGAATCCCTATTCTTGCACTAAGACTTTTACATTCCTTAGTTTATGCAAAGAATATAATGATCTGATAAATGTGTCTACTCAGCTTCTAACTCCTCTCCAAGATCTACTCTTACCCAGATATTTGCCAAGTCTTTTTAAAATGCCAATATTTTAAGTGAAAAAAAAGTATTGAGGTTTATTTTTCATATTCATAACTACAAGTAACTATTTAATCAACTTTCTTTTAAATAAATAAATAAATAATAAATAAATAAAACTGGTAATCTTATTTTGAGGAGGCTCAGTGGAAGTCTGCTATAATTCCCTTGGCCGTGAAGTACCACTAGTACTCACATCCTCCGTACTTGAGACTTGGTCTCTGAATTTTTCTCAACTCTTCGGGTGCTCATCACATATTGGCATGCTAACTCAAACTTATATGCCACCCCTAATCTAGTTTTAAGGACTCTTGCTAAGATAAGAGATTATAGTTCTGATCAGTGATTAGTTAGACATATCAGGCCTTCAGTTTATAATTTTGGATTGTAGAACAGGCTAAACTTGAAGAAAGGTAGTAGCAGAGAGGTTGGATGTAGTTAGCAAATATTTAAACCATTCTGAAGATTAAGAAGCCTAATGCATTTTGAGAATAATTAGCTACCAGAATAGAAATGGACAGGGATCATCTCAAAGTCTCACTTCCCTGTTGAGCTTTAATAAATACAGAAATTTTTAGACTGAGACAGACTTGAATTTATGGTGAGTCAATGTTCTACTTATGCCCTTAAATATGTATAAGAAAAGGCTGCCATGTTACCAAGATTTGAGTAAAAATGGTAGCTGAAGTTTTTCTATCTGTGGCATGGATATGCTTTCCTTAGGTGCTATTTTCAGTGTCTTAATTGTTTTGAATATTGGCTAAGAAGACAAAGGTTCTTCTCTTTAACAATAAGATTTTGTTCTCTCTCTAACATCGTAGAGACTTCCACAATGCATCCCCAGTTCCCATCAGGTGCTTCTTAATCTGCATGACAGCAAAGCTGTGGGGTTCTTGTAGCAGTGCACTTGGCTCACTCTCACATGGCACTGGGGTTAAATGATCCACAGGATTCATCATCATTGCAAACATGTTTGTGTGAAGAAGAAAACTATTATCAAAATTTAAAACAGAGACCCTGAACTTGACCTACCGTTTGAGTATAGAGCAGATGCTGGACTGCCCCGTTGCCCAGTTCCAGGGGGAGCTATAAAGGACAGAGAAGGGAAGAGAGCATAAAACCACTCCCTTATGTGCTCTGCCAGAAAGATAGAGGAGAAGATATGGCAACTGGACACAAGCATTGCTGTTGGCCAATAGCTTTCCTGTCTTCATGGTACCTTGAGAAGTGTTCTTCATTTTCCAAAGTGTCCTTAGCTTTGCTTGAAACCGTGCTCACTACATTTCACTCCTCTCGTCCTAAGTGGTTAAATCCTACCCAGGGATGCAAAAAGTATTTCATTCAGTCACCTGGGTCATTTTCTAGTCTCAGCAGTGCAATTGTATGGGCAACCATGGAGAATCAAACAGAGTGAAATTAGCCAAGCTTGTAAAGACATGAGTTGACTCTAAATGGTGTTTTGAGCTTGGAGTATTTAACCATTTGCTAACAACAGGTCAGTTCGATTTCAGTGTAGTTCTGTTAAGACTGGACAATAATTTTGTTAGTATTTATGTACAGCATTGTGTTATCCTCTAATTATGTTAAATTATGTTGTAGTTTTTGTCAGGACAGGAGCTTCATTGTCTTGTGTTATTTATTCCCTACAGAACCTCATACAGTACAGAACGCAGAATAGGGGCCCACCGACCCCTTAATAAGTGTGTGTAAAGTTTATGCTGCTATCTCTCAGAAAGTGAGGAGGAGAAAAAGATTGGAATAGTTAACTGAATAATATAGGGAGAGCCAAGTATAAACATGCTTTGTTTGAGATTTTAAGCATTAAAAAAGAGTTATGAAATAGAGGGTATGACAGCAGTGAGTAGAAGGAAAAATAAGATATTTGAAGACCTTGCAGTTTCTAAGGACTAGGAGAGATTAAACTAGGGAAATTAATAGAAAGAAAGAACATAAGAGTATATCAGAGAGTAAAAGATCAGTCATGTCCCTGAATGGTGTTCAGGGAAATGGAAAAATCCAAGAACATTAGGCTATCCATACCTCATTATAGCAAAAATGATTTACGAAGGAGGAGGACCACAGTTCATTTTCAGAGTAAACTGTGTCTAAACTATGTGGGGGTGTATTTTTGGATAAAATTTTAAAAATATGCTTCTGTATCCTGTGTTGTGTTTGACAAAACAGTGTCTTCTAAATGAAAGTTTATATAACTAAACAGATCTGTTTTCCTGTAGATATAAAAAATGGGGAGTTTTTTGAAGCTTAATAAGGGTACAAGGAGGGGAGCACATTGTTCAAATGATGGGATGCTAGAACACTGGGAATTTGGAGCATGGAATTAAACACAGGGGAGCTGGAAATGCCAGGCAAAAAATATAGAAAGGCAGGGCAAATGAAAGCAGTGCTCTCATCTCTTGACTCTCGTCCCAGGTCATGATGAGCAGAAAAACTGTCATTCAAAACAAGTCTAAAAGCTCATTATTTGATCACTGAGGAAAGGGAGGCACCCCCACAAAAAACATGAACTCTCCTCTCATCTGGATGGGGGTTGCTATGTAAGTGGGAGAGAGGCAGGGAAGGGAAAGAGAAAGAGAAACACATTTGGCCAAAATCAAGCTTAGAGCCATGCAGACACACCATTATGTAGAATAGAGCACTGAAAAATGTCACTCATGAGAACTTTGAAAACCATAAATAATGAGGAACTTATAATTTCAACATGACTAAAAATAGAAAGGGTCAATGGTACCAAAAAAACTCATTTGAATACGCATAGAAAAATCTGGACTAACTGGATTAATAATGGGCTAACCATAGTATGGGGGTGGTTATTCCACAAATCAAGGCTAGGAAAACACATCTGAAATGATAGGAACTAAGGCACATTCTATACTTGTAAGCCTATAATTTGCAAATCCAGTTCACAGCACAAATTAATTTGGAAGGCGGTTTGAAATTTGGAATACATTTCCCCATTGGAATAATATTCCATATTAAGTTCCCAAGCCTGTTCACAGAATCACTTTTATACAAATAAGTATCTGAAGCAGAGAACCAACAGTGATATCTTACTATTTAAATAATTTGACTCTAATTAACTACCAGATGTAACATTGTCTGATAAACTGGGGAGGCTGAAGAAATTCCAGAGCCCAAATGACTTCTTTCCATAGCATCGAAGAACACTCCCTTTTCGAGTGTAATGAGTCAGGATACGGGAGTTCTCTACTTTGCCTCTTATTTCCTTGATAGGAAGTATTGATTTTTATGGCATTTGAATGTAATCTATCTCAGACTATCATGAAAGATGGGAGTATTTATTCATCCTTGGGTCTTGAAATGAGTAGAGAAGAAGACTATCTCCACATATAAGCAGCCACATAAAGTAGGACAAAAAGTAGATTCTTTTCATCCCTGTTAGCTAATACATGAGGCTATGTTGGTAGCAAGCAATTAGAAGTACATTGCTTTTTATGAAGTAGTATAACTTGAAAGTAGTGAATGGATTAAAGAAATCTTTTGGTAATATGTAGTTGGCTACATTTGAATATACCCATCCAGTAAAAGAACATATATAACAATGAGAAAATAAGATAATATTATATGAATAAAGAATGCATAATTAATTCTACACAGGTAAAATTCCATTTTTGCAAATGCCATTTAAACATCTGCTTCTGTATAACAAGACAATTTCCAAAGCCTCCTGACAGCCCTTAAATATTCTATTTTGCTGATATGGATAAAAACAATCTTTTGAAAAGAAAACTATTATAAAACAGATGTATTCAAAAGTTTCTAAACATGGAAGTAATAAACCTTTATGACAAACAAGTTGGGGAGGGGCAGGAGTAGGGCTGGAACGAAATTATAGAGCAGAGTGCCAGAGAATGGAAGGGCCAGAAAAATTCTGGGAGCAAAAGGTAAGGAGAAGGAAGGGAGGTGGCAAACCCAGGGGTCTTCCCAAGGATGGGTCATAACTGGGGTTTTAGACAAGGAGATGGACACTCTCTTGTTGCAAAGTAGTTGAAATGGTGCCTCTTGTTGCTACTCAAGTATTTAACGTTTACTGTAGTGAACCATAATCTCGAAACTGGTCCATGTCTTTATCTTGTCCTGATCTGTTGAGGGCGTTAAGTCCATTTTTAAGGGCAGTCAGAATAATTTAACTTGTTTTATTTGGCTTTTGTTTTTCTTGGAATTGGTAATGTAGTTTGTGCAACTAGTTTTGTCCATCTTAGTATACAGAAACTACTGAGGGACCTTTACTTGGCTTATTCTGTCTAGATGCCAAGGATAGGCAATTCTATAAAGGATCTGTGTGCTTGGACTTTATGTTGTCCGTATCTTCTTTGTTTTCTGCAGGGTTTTTTTGTTTTTGTTTTTGTTTTTGTTTTTCTCTACCCTAAACCTTTTCTTGGATCTTATGACTGAAGTGTTCTTGTCATTTTGGTTTCAACTCAAATACCACCTTTCCAAAGAAGCCTTCTCTAACCAACTAATCAAAATGACCTCAGTGCTTTTTATCGTATCATCCTGGTTTATTGTCTTCATAGAATTTATCACCATCTGACATTATTTTGTTGTCTGACTCTTCCAAAGGAAACAAGGTCTTTGCCATTCAGAGTCAGTGATGAATCTCCATCATTCAGAAAAATGCTGAGCACGTAAGAGATCCTCAGAAATTAGTAGATGAAAGAAAGAATGAATGGAATGTCTGCTTCACCATACTTACCCCCCAAGTCTATGCAGTTATCCTCCAGCTGTCTGAGGGAGCAGTATCTTCCAATGTCCTCATCTATTATTCCCTGTATGTTTCCTCCTTTCTGTCCTGAAACCTGCATTATTCCCTCAGTCCCCCCAAAAGTTAGTATTTTGGGGGTGGGATGGAGACTTGGTCTTTTTTGTCCAACCATTGATAATTCCATTTAAAATATGGTTTGTAGGGGCACCTGGTTGGCTCATTGAGTTAAGCATCTGCCTTTGACTTAGGTCATGATCTCAGGGTCCTGGGATGGAGCTCCACCTTGGGTTTTGCACTTGACAGGGTTCCTCCCTCTCCATCTGCCTTTCCCCCGACGTGTGCGCATGCTTCCTCTCTGTCTCTCTCAAATAAATAAAATCTTAAAAATATATGGTTTGTGAATAAAATTTAGAGGATACCTCCTCTCACATAGTGTTCATAAAGAAAGCTGTAATTACGGAGAGAGTCCATGGAGGCCATTCACGTGCCCAGGAAAGACATGGAAAAGGGACAAGACTAGAGTACAATTTATAAGGTACAAGGGAAATGCCAGGTGTCTGATACCGGGTGCTGGGTAGAGAGAAGAAAATATGGGGATGGCAGCATGTGTTGTTTCTTGAGATTTAACAGTGGTTAGGCTGGGATTCTCTTTTCCACCCTCATAGGAGTTTCAGGACAAAGTAAGCAGGTGGAATATTTGGGCATAAAGCTATTTGGTTTGCTAACTTTGCCTTTTCCCCATTGTGACTCTATAACAAAGATAAAGAGTGCTTCTCCCCTACCTTTGGCCTCAACCTTAAAATACTTCTTACTTTCCCTACCAGCATCATTTATCCAGAAAATTTTATACATATAAAATATATATGGTATCTGGTACATAATGAGATAGTAATAAGAATAACTGATGGTATTGAACACATTGAAAACCTCTTTGAAAGCAGACTTGTATGGGGGGGGGGTAGTGTATGAGGTACCAAACAAGATAGAGGAGGAACAAAATGGCTCTTTTCATTTACTTTATTTTTTAAAAAGATTTTATTGGTCTGAGGGCATGAGAGTGCACAAGCAGGAGGTCAGTGTGGCAGGCAGAGGGAGAAGTAGCTTCCCAGCAGAGCAAGGAGCCTGATGGGGGACTCAATCCTAGGACCCTGGGATTGTGACCAGAGCCAAAGGCAGATGCTTAACTGACTGAGCCACCCAGGCGTCATCCTATTTTCATTCATAGTTCTAAGTTCTCTCTGTAAACCTCTTTCTCTGTCTTCTGTTTTGCCCTGGCTGCTGGGGAATAGAGGAGGAACTGAAAGGTGTGAATATCTGGCATGAGATGAGAGAACAGAGGAATCTAGGAAGACGATGAGAAGGGGATTCTGTGGTTATAAGAGGTGTTATGGGAGAGAGGAGACAAGTTCTCAAAAAAACTCATTGCTATGCAAGAGAGAGCAAGAAGGTAGAGAGAAGGCATCTGCTGAACCCACATATAGCCACTATAAACTTTTTTCTTATTCATAGATTGACCTTTAATTTATTGTCCAATACAAGACACTGTATAGAGTGCAATGAGTTACTCTTAATAATTAAGAATTAATACTTACAGGTGTCAACCAGGGTGTCTGATTACCTTTTAGAGATTGTGTCATCATAATCTCTTTTAAAAAAGTACATCATGAAGACTTTTACCTTGTTTCATACGAATTCAACTCTGGGATAAATAGCGGGCTCTAGGATGGAAAAAGATAAATGGTATTATTTTAAGCACCTGAAAAAAAATGCCTTATGTACCACTCACCTGAAAAACATTTTTTTTAAAGATTTTATTTATTTATTTGACAGAGAGAGATCACAAGTAGACAGAGAGGCAGGCAGAGAGAGAGAGAGAGAGAGAGAGAGAGAGAAGCAGGCTCCCCGCTGAGCAGAGAGCCCGATGCGGGCCTCGATCCCAGGACCCTGAGATCATGAACTGAGCCGAAGGCAGCGGCTTAACCCACTGAGCCACCCAGGCGCCCTGAAAAACATTTTCAAAACCAGATTTAGAGATGTCTGGGAGTTTCTCCTAGTAAAGTGAGTTAAGCTCATCAGCAATTCCCCTAAGTATAAGTGGATTCATCAAAGCCTTTTATTTTTTGTAGCAGTTTTTTAGTACAGTTGACATACAGTGTTACATTAGTTTCAGGTGTACAACATAGTGATTCAACTTCTCTAACATCATGCTGTGCTCATGAGTGTAGCTACCATCTGTCACCATGCAGCACGATTGCAAGACAATCGGCTGTATTCCCTCTGCTGTAGCTTTCATCCCAATGACTTACTCATTTCATAACTGGAAGCCTATATCTCCCACTCTCTTTCACCCATTTTCCCCATCCCTTCACTCCTCTTCCCTCTGGCAACTATCAGTTCTTTGTATTTATAGGTCTAATTCTGCTTCTTGTGTATTCATTTGTCAAAACCTTACAGTGAACGTTGTTTTAATTGAGTCAAAAAATTCAGAAAGCCTGTATCTTAAATACCAGAGATCGGTGTGTGTGTGTGTGTGTGTGTGTGTGTGTGTGTGTGTGTGTTTGTGTGTGACACATGCATGCACTAGTAGATAGGGCTTAAGAGATGTCATCAAGTAAAAGGCTAAAAAGGAGATACAGGCTTTCTTACGTTTAGTCATGAGTATCCCCTGCAGGACTGGCTCTGATTATACCAAGGACCTTCTCATGACTTCTACTTTTGACTACTATGGAATTTTACTATTTTAATTCTAGTGTTGCAATTAATTTAATGAAAGATTAATTTTACGGTTATTTTGAAATGTATGAGTGTTGAAAGAAAGGTGAAATAAAAAAGAAGATACCTGAGGAGAAGAAACAGTGACTGTTAAATCCTTTGGGTCTGTGAAGAAAAAAAATACTAGATAAATTCAAATCATTAGCAAAGGTTTCCTCTACTCATGCAAAGTGAAATAGAAAATCCATATGGTTACATTTTAGTCCTACTAAAAGTAACATTTTAGAGAGTTTGGGCTTAGTCCTCAAGATACTTCAGACATATGTTTTTGGCTTAGTATGTCCAGATGCTGTCTCATTCCTCCATTTCTTTTTTTTTTTTTTTTTTTTAATTTTTTTTTTAAGATTTTATTTATTTATCAGAGAGAGAGAGAGAGGGAGAGAGCGAGCACAGGCAGACAGAATGGCAGTCAGAGGGAGAAGCAGGCTCCCTGCAGAGCAAGGAGCCCGATGTGGGACTCGATCCCAGGACACCGGGATCATGACCTGAGCTGAAGGCAGCTGCTTAACCAACTGAGCCACCCAGGCTTCCCTCATTCCTCCATTTCATTTTACATGTGTAGACTGAGCCATCGTGCATTGCAAGTGAACTCACCTCTCCCTAAGACATGTACTGAGCACCTGACTCAGAATTGAACTTTTAACATTTTGTAGGTCAATTAAATCATTGATGGAGCAGAAAAAAGAACAGAGGATCTGTTGTACATTTCTCTCTGGGGGAACATGAAAAAAAAAATGAGGGGCATCTTATGGCTCGGTGGGTTAAAGCCTCTGCCTTCGGCTCAGGTCGTGGTCCCAGGGTCCTGGGATCGAGTCCTGCATCAGGCTCTCTACTCAGCGGGGAACCTGCTTCCTCCTCTCTCTCTGCCTGCCTCTCTGCCTACTTGTGATCTCTGTCAAATAAATAAATAAATAAAATCTTTAAAAAAAAATGAATGGCTAGAGAAGCTATGGTAACTAAAGCTGCTAACAGAGAAATCTGACAGTCACAGAGTGTTCCTGAAGCATTGGGATAAAAGAACAGATTTCTGATTTATGCTTCAAAATCTGGAGATTGTGAAACATCCATTTGGAAAAGTTCAATGTGAGGAAGGCAAACACTGAAAAATTAAGTATACGGAAATCGCACTCCATATAAAATGGTCATTTACACATGAATTGTGTTTAATTACTTAATTGATTAGAAAATATAGATTTATGCCTGTTTATATAGCCTATAAACAAACACTCAGTTTATTAAAATGCCACATAAGTGATGCAAACCCATCACTTTTGCTCCATGAGCTAAGTAAGCTTCTCTTCCATCTCAGGCAGCTCTTAACAACCACACTTAAGAGAAACTAGGCACCAATTGTGGAGTTTCAGTAGATGAAAATACTGATGTAGTAGTAGTTGTACTACTGATGTAGTAGGTGAAAATGTTGCTGTTACTGGCCACACCCACCCCACCCTTCTTCCTGGGAAGAATAGAGAGAAACCTCTCCCTGGATGCTCAGCAATACTGATTGCAGAGAAATATAAGCTCTTTTGCCTTTTTCTCCTTCCCACTTTTACAGTAACGATGACAGAAAGAAAAATATGCTCTCTGGGAGTTTATACAGATGAGAAAGAGACTGAACAGTATAGTATACTCGGTGAATAAAGGTAGAGAATAAGACCAGGAAACAGAGTATAGATAGGAAAGGATAGAGCAAGAAAACAAACAAATGAACAAAAGTGCTAAAATAATTAAAAGAATCAGTGTATTGGTGAAGACATTTTTTAATCTAGAAAAATGAAAAGAAAAAAATAATTGTAAATTCTAAGTCAGAATTGACCACTCAGTGCCTAAGGGAAAAATAAAACTTCAAAAGTAAACGTACAGGTAGAAGCATTCCCTTAAGTAAATGATACTGGTGCTTAAAATTCAGTATATGACTGTTTCCTCTAGAAGTCATGAAGTAGCTCGATGTTTCCTAATATTGAGATATTTCAGAATATTCACATGCTTAGAATTGAGTCAGTAGTACATTCAGATGATTAAATGGTTTGGTAATCTTCTTTCAGATATCTGAGGATTGTATAGACACGGTGTAGAAAAACTAAGAATATCAGGAAAGGTATAAAGAAAAATAGTATAAAAAAGAAAAATATGTGTGAATAGAAACTTTTATTTCTTAGGTTTGAGTTTGTGTATGACCAGTATTTTTCATAAAGGATTGGAATGTGACATATCCACTTAGTGATCCCGGCCCCACCCTTGTTCCATGCTGGGCTTACCGACATTTATTTACCTCTTCTGGCGGAATAAGCTGTGATACATCACTGAATAAATTACATGTGCTTTTACCCTGTTATTTTTTAAAATATTCATATATTTGGACCATGGGAGAAATCTGGAGAATTATAGTATATGAAGTTTTTTTTTAAAGATTTTATTTATTTATTTGACAGACAGAGATCACAGGTAGGCAGAGAGGCAGGCAGAGAGAGAGAGAGAGAGAGAGGAGGAAGCAGGCTCCCCGCTGAGCAGAGAGCCCGACGCGGGGCTCGATCCCAGGACCCTGAGATCGTGACCTGAGCTGAAGGCAGAGGCTTAACCCACTGAGCCACCCAGGCGCCCCTGAAAGTTCTTAATAGGTGACAGGTCTACTAATGTTTCTTTTGTGTTGGTTGTGTTTGTGCTCTCAACTTGATCTAAAGATAAATGAGAGAACATCAAACATTCCTAAACGTGTCTGTATCAGCTGGGCAACTTCTTGTGCTAGTGTGATCTTCTCTGTGTTTTTTCCTGAGAGTTTTTTTTCGGATTTTCTGAAATAAGAACTTGCCGTGACCTTGTTGTGTGCCCAGTCTAAAGATCCTAGCAAGCTTTGTGACATTGAATGAGTCTTGAAAAACCACTTTGTTGATTAAAGAAATTTACTGGACAGGAGGATTTGTTTTCACTTTCTGACTTAAGTTCAATTTTCCCCTTCATTTGCTAAAAGGTTGGCTGTCTTAATGTATGGAATGAATCTTTGCCCTTGGCCACAGTTGGACAAAGCAGACATTGGGGGTCCATGCTTGACTTGGTGCTGTCCATATAGATACCATGTAAACCTTAAGACATGGCTGTATTGAACTTGAGGCTTCACACCCATAACAAATGCTTCTCTATAAATAAGCAACCTAAAAAAGGTTAAGATACCTTGTTAATCTTGGGATTACAGTCAGTCGTTGTCTTCTTCAAAGTTCCCAAAGACCTGAGAGAAATAGAAAGCTGCTTCCCATGGGTAAATGAGAAGAAAAGACAATGGTGATAATTTATGCAATAAAACTATGCTAGACATTTTAAATATATATGCTTCTGTTTATACTATGAGAACATCTTCTAGCAGGCAAGGTATACATGAAGAAGCGCAAAATCAGGGTGGTTAATAACTCAAAGTTATCCAGATATTAAAATAATTGGGATCAAATTATTACAGACAATAAATGGAAGAGAAGGAAAAAATCGAATACATAATACTGTTGTCCAGGAAAATCCTTTTTTAAAGACTTTTTAAAAAGATTTTATTTATTTATTTGACAGAGAGAGATCACAAGTAGGCAAAAAGGCAGGCAGAAAGAGAGGGGGAAGCAGGCTCCCTGCTGAGCAGAGAGCCTGACGCAGGACTTGATCCCAGGACCCTGAGATCATGACCTGAGCTGAAGGCAGAGGCTTAACCTACTGAGCCACCCAAGCACCCTCGGATAATCCTGTTTTAGAAAATTATGCCCCATTGTCAAACTATATATTCAAATATGTTTTAAAATATGTTCTATATAAAAATTTGCATATAATGTCTGGATATTCTATCTCTTGGACATCCCCCCCAGCTTTATTAAGATATAATTGACAATTAAAAATTATATAATTTAGGGAATGCTACTTGATGTTTTGATATAGATATACATAGTAAAATACTCACCACAATCAAGCTAATTTACACATCCATCACCTCATAGAGTTACTTTTTTGTATGTGTGTTGAGAACGCTTAAGATGTACTTTCGTAGCAAATGTCCAGTATACAGTACAATAATACTAACTACAGGCACATTTCTATATATCACATCTCCAGAACTTATTTGTCTGGGAAGATTTCAATCAAGGGAAAATGGAAGGATATTGGACATTTTTTTTTTAATTTTATTTATTTATTTGTCAGAGAGAGAGAGAGAGACCACAAGTAGGCCGAGAGGCAGGCAGAGGCAGAGGGAGAAGCAGGTTCCCTGCCGAGCAAGGAGCCCGATGTGGGACTCGATCCCAGGATGCTGGGATCATGACCTGAGCCGAAGGCAGCCGCTTAACCAACTGAGCCACCCAGGCGTCCCAGGATATTGGACATTTTTAATTGTAATAGGGAGTATCTGGTTATCCAAGCACTATAAAACCTGGAACAAAATATGCTGCTTGGAATTACATTTGGGTTTTAATATGGTCACATCTTCTGGCTTGGGCGTACAGACAATGTGATTATAGCATCTGTTACCCTACTTATCACCAGAGTTGATTCAACCATTCTGGCTGCTGGCACCATCTGACACTTAGTCTGTGACACTTAACCTTCAGACAAAGATCTCAAGTGGATGGTGACATTTTCATGGATTAACTGAAACTTACGCTCCTTTATCTCAATGCTTTTATACTCTGACAGGACCTTGGTTGCTCTGCATTTGCCAGATTTGCTGTGTTTCTTGTATAGTAGGGCTTGACAGGTACCACATCAACACAGTATTACTTTGAAAACAAGCTGTATTAGAATGATAGCAAGTGACATGCAGGTGAAGTTGGGTGATTATGATCATCAGATGTCAGATGGTCATGTAATCATCTGAGATCTAGTCAACACTGGCATTTGCTCTTTGTTTGAGTTAAATGCTATTAACTCAGATTCAACAAAGTGTCACCAAAATGGGCAATTATAGCTTTGGAGAGTGTAGTGATATAAAATGTTAGATTGAAAGACTTGGGATCAAGTTACAGCTCCTCAGTTAGCTGGTTACATGACCAATTATTAAACCGGTTTTGAGTCTGGTGGTTTCTCCTGCAAAATGATTGGGATAGAGAGGTTAGACATAATCCCCCCTACGGTCCATCTGTTGTACCTGGAAGTTCTGTGAAATGTTTAAGATTTAAGATTCCTCAACTCTATTTTGATGTCTCAGAAATTTTAAGCTATATTTTATTCATTGAAGAAGCATGTTCTTCATGTTACCTACCATTTGGCTATACACAATTATATTAGTTATATTGCGCTGTTTAATAAATTACCACAGATGTAGCCACGTAAGACCACACCTATTTATGATCTCAAAGTTCTGTGGGTCACCAGATTGAGCATGGGTCCCCTGCTCTAGATTTCAGCAGGCTATAAATCATGACACCATGTAGACTGCTCTTCCAGAAGCTTACTTGGGAAAGCTTGTTTAGGTTGCTGTTAACCTAAACTCATTTCCTTACAACTATATGATGGAGGGCTGCCCTGCCTTTTGGCTAACTCTGGACTGGAGGTGCTTTCAGGTCCAGGAGGCTGCCTGGAGTTCCTGGCCACGTGGGCTTTCCCAGTATGACCACTTTCTTCATCAAGCCCACAAGAAGGGTCTCTAGCATCAGGGTCCTAAAATGGGGTCTTATATATTGTAATTACAGAGGTGTCCTTTCTCTTCACCTTTGCTTTATAATGTAACTGAATCTCAAGAGTCACATATTATTACCTTTGCCATATTCTGTCAGTTAGAAGGTCCTGCCCAAACTCAGGGGAAGTTTTTTGCATCACAGGTCCTGTCCAAACTCAGGGAAAGAGGGTTACACAAAGTTGTGAATACCAGTAGGCTGGGATCACTGGGGTCATCTTTGGGTCTATTCACTGCAATAGTATTAGTAATGGGAAATATTTATGAACCTTACTTTGTGACAACCCTTCCTAATCTTGATGACATATGTGCTACTATTAATATCTTTATTTTGTATACGTGAAAAACAAGTCTCAAAGAGGATCAGAAACTTGTCCAAAGTTATACAGAGTATTTTTTTAAGAATTTCTATGTTTGGGTTTCCAAAACTTGCCCCATGGAAATTTTATATTCTCCCACCTATTTCATATATAATCAGGGAAGCCTGCTGAGTGCATTTTGATTGCAATTTCACTGTCCCAAGAGCTAAGCTCTCCTAGATATATTAAATAAGCAAGAAAGTAGCATATACCTTTTTTTTTTTTTTTTAAATCCTCTGGATTTGAGAGAGCATGCAGAGAGAGAGAAGGAGAGGAGCAGAGCATGGGAGGGAGGAACAGAGGGACAGGGAGAAGCAGACTCCCTGCTGAGTAGGAGCCTGATGCAGGGCTCAATCCCAGGACCCTGGGATCATGACCTAGGCCAAAGGCAGACACTTAGCTGGCTGAGTCATCCAGGTGCCCCAGTTTTGTTTTTGTTTTTGTTTTTGTTTTTTAATATATATAGACATAAGGATCAAGAAGACACTGGGGAACAGAAGGGGGCGTGTGTGCTCAAGTGCTGGTCTGTGTAGATATTTCAGTGGCAAATTCTAGTGCAGTGGCAGCAGAGTGTAAGAAAAGGTCAGACTTCAGGATTGTGTCAGGCCTATTTACTCTTGCTACAGCATGAACATTTGGACACTTTACTTTTGAAAACCTTGGGTACCATTTCAGACACTCCTTTTGAATGAGGATTTGTTCTCCATTTGTTCCTGTGGAATTCTACTAGTGAGACCCAACATAGGAAATATCCTTAAGTGTGAAAACATTGACAGGTTACACTTGCTTTTCCTCTGGGAACTTTTAGGCTCAATCTTTTCAGCTCCCTGCATTCATGGAGAAAAGTGCCTTCAACACAAACACGATTATGAGATAGCATCGCTTTTCACTCAGGAGCTAGCTGGGCACAAAGGAGAACTGAAAGGAAGGAACAGGATTTGTTCTGCTCTCCCTACCCAGGCAATACGTGAAGCTGGAATCAAGTTCATTAATACCAATGAGAAATATTGAGTTTAGTCTATTTTTCAATTCACTTAGCTTTCTTTTAAAAAATTGAGAGGTTTGTCTTTGTCACATGGTATGTCATGATTAATCAGATATATTGGATGGGCAAATGGCTTAATAGTTATTGTAATTTGTCACATCAGACATGGCTTATCATGCATTATTAATACCCAAATGTAAAATTAGTTAAACTGGGTCTGGCTTCTGTTCAAGACAGTTATGTGTTAGCAGTAGTAAGTTTTAAAAAACCTCAGGGAGATTTAACCAATATCATCTTATCCTCTCCATTTTAGTATCAGTGCATCTTCAAATGGTAATTAAGTTGACAAAATCTTTATTCAGCAGGAGGGCAAACAGCCATCCCATTGAAAGGAGAAGGCTTCAGGCTTCATTACCATGAATACATACCCAAGAGGTCACATGATCTAGAAAGGTGTTGTTCTTTTTCTTTTTTTTTTTTTTTTAAGCAAGATGGAAGTTCAGAAACATATATATATATATTTTAGTAAATTTTTATTTGCAAACTCTAAGATGCGTTGATTTTGATACTTGTTTTTTTTTTTTAAGATTTTATTTATTTATTTGACACACAGAGAGAGATCACAAGTAGGCAGAGAGGCAGGCAGAGAGAGAGGGGGAAGCAGGCTCCCTGCTGAGCAGAGAACTGAATGAGGGGGCTTGATTCCCGGACCCAGAGACCATGACCTGAGCTGAAGGCAGAGGCTTAACCCTCTGAGCCATCCAGGCGCCCCTGGTACTTGTGTTCCTTGCTAAATTTGATGACTATATATTGTATTAAAAAATAAACATTAGTACCTTTTCAGAACTGTATATATTTATGAAAGAAAAATGAGTCATGTTAGTTTCTATACCTTAGTGACAGTTCACTTTGAGGAATGTGACAGGATCAGTTCTTCTGATTTAATCAGGAAAGGGCCTTTGTCTCATGTATCTATTTTTATTTTTCAGGTGTTTTGCAGTCTTGGAAAGAGGATTTCTTTTATTATAGGGCAAAGTCTGTCTGAGGTGTTGGTGTTGGTTGCTGCCTCATATTTGTATCTCTCTGATTTCAACTGCGTATATCAATCAGTTCTAAGCAGTGGCCATCTCTAGTTAGGAGGGGTCCCATTGATCAGTAGGTCTAAAGATAACTCAGAATGCCACCTATTGAACTCTTACCCCATTCCAAGCAAACCCATTCCAAGCAATTCCTATTCCATTAATACATGGAACAGTTCAGTTTTTAGGGGATATTATCAAAAACAGATATATTCTCTTCTAATTGTTTGGCAAAATCAGTTCCCTAGGGTATTCATAATTTCTTGTTAAATACCCATTCCTCCCCCTGAAAACCCACTATAGAATTAGAGATGTAAATGTATTAGATGAGCTATTTAGAGGAATTATACAGTGTGAGCCCATTCTGCAGCAGAGATCACAACAGACCTGAGGAGGGATGCCGGGTGGCTTAGTCAGTTAAGCAGTTAGGCTCAGGTTGTGATCTGGGAATCTTGGGATCAAATTTCCTTAACAGGCTCCTTGCTCAGCGGGGAGCCTTCTTCTCCCTCTGCCTGCCACTCAACCTGCTTGTGCTCTCTCTTTGACAAATAAATAAATAAATCTCAAAAGAGAGAGAGAGAGAGAAACAATATACCTGGGGAGAAAAGATGAAAATATTCAAAGAGATGGAATATAATTTAAAGCAAGTTTGATATAGAGATCTTATAAAGATCTGTGTTCTTTAGAAATTCAGAGGAGATCAGATAAGGTTGGGGTTTTCAGCTAAGCCATTTTGGAAGAGTTTGAATTTGAGCTTGAACTAGAGCATGGCTGATATATTACTTCAATGAAAAGATAAGAAAGAGAACAGTAAGAAAGAGGAACAATATGAAGAAAAGCTTTGGGCTAGAAATGTGGTGTGTGCCACAGAAGGTGAGATGAAGAACCTGACTTGTTTAAAGGTAGGTGGGATAAGGTCAGATGATAGAAGAGTTACAAAAAGGTTGGGCACAGCTGTTAGATGTAATGCCACTTGATCAGAACTCCTGAAAATTCCTTCAGAGGATTGGCACATAGAAAGGATTGACTCAGCAGCAGTATAAGGTATCGGTTCCGAGATGTAAATTCATGTTGACATCTGCTTGACACATAGGTTGTAGGCTTAAGAGCACAAGTGACTTCTCTAGAAGAACTCCTTTGTATAGAGGGGAAATCAGTATAATTAAGAGCATCTTCTGTGGAAGGGGACACAGAATCATGGTAGGCTGGTACAGTAATCACTGATTATGGGTAAATTCAGCAGCAATCTTACAGGTTTGTTCATTCCATCAGAAATACCAGAAGAACAGAATAATGAAATATTTTTACTAAAGCTTTTGAAATTCCAAAAGGTAATATAATTATGCCATCCCATCAATAAAGCCTAGAAATACCTTAGCTATGATGTTTTGATAATGATCACTATTGATTGAACTTGCCTCAACTATTGGCCTGGGCTGTGCTTTATAAGTTTACATAAGCAAAAAGTAAAATAATCTCTGGAAGTTGTGTCATCAAAATACATTTACTATTTAATATTGTGGATTTGCTGTTTAATATAGTCAGTTACAAAGCAGTTAGAATCTCTTCTCCATAATGGATTCTGAATGTACTGTACTTTGCTTGAAGAATGATAGAGAAAATGATATCAGTAGCAGATAAATTCACATTTCTAATTACTCTTTCTGAGCCTTCCATATATACACCCAGTCAATCTCTCTTTTATACTTGTATGCAAACACACTTTCAACTTCCTTCACATGAAATTTTCATAGCTAGAATACTTGCCCTAGTTAATGATAGTACTTTTGCCAATGAGATTTGTTTTTCTATAGAAGAAGATTCTTTTCAGTAAGTATTGTCTTTTCATCCCACCAGAAACTTTCATAATTTTAGGTTAGCTTTCCAAGGAAAAAGAACCTAGTAAGCCTATGCCAATATTCTTGGGATTATTTTAATTGCATTGAGACACTTCAGGGATATCTAAAATTTATATCACCCAGTCACTATTCAGCAGTTATTTCTCAATTCCAGAAGAATGGTGCAATTTATAGTGGAATCCTGAAATGTCAGAAGGAGCTTTAGGCTGCATTTCTCCCAAGGTTTTCTAACAGGTGGCCAGCAGCCACAAGATGTTTGCCTTGAATTTTATGTAATTCTGTTTGAGCATGTATATTTAGGTTTGAGGTAAAGATATGGTTCCGTTTACTCAGTCATGAATCCCCTGCTACATTCCACTTGCCGCTTCCCACCTGATGTTACCTGCTGAAGGCATTTGTTTGTGTCTTTGTATAGATGCTCCTATTTATGTCATTAAACATATTAGTCTTAGAGTGGGTAAAAGATGGTCTCCAAAGTGATTTCGAAAATCTAAAAATATGGAGTCTGTCTTTGACTCAGAAAGTAGCTAGGATGACAGTCTAACATACTCTTCACCATGCTGTGATTTACTTGAAATATTTTTCGTGTGCATAATTCATTGCTATACATTGCCAATTTATACATAAGGAAAACTTCATAAAGTGGCATTTTATTAACATTGCACCTGTGATCTAAATTTAAACAAGATCTTTGAAGGTGATGCAAAATATTTGAATGAATAATTTTGTTAACTTTTTAAAAAAAATTACTCTGTATAGGAATTTAGTTCTACCTGGGATTAGAAAAAGAAAATGAACAATTATATTTACCAGCAGTCACACCTGGGTGTGCTGGATGGAATGCTTTGAGGGGCACCTGAGATGTCTGATATTTGGTTGGTTAGTGTGTTTGGACCTCATTCCATTAGGATGAGAAGCTTCTGGTTCCTGAGACTCCTTGAAAGGGCCAAATCTTTCAGAGGGTTCCCAGCACTTGTTTTTCCTCTGAATGCAAAAGCAAAACAAATGCTCCTCAGAGCCGAGAAAAGTCTGATGGCAAGAAGACAATGAGGCGTTGGGAAAGACATTGGTTCCAGAAATTGGATTCTAGGCATGTAGTGCCAGGATGGAGGACTTTTATTTAATTTTATAGAAAAATGTTCGGGTTATTTTACACTGAGATGTGAAATCTCATTTGCAGCTAAGCCCTGGAGGGAGTGAAAGGAACTAGGAGGGCTCATAAAGACAAGCGTAATAGGATTAATAAGAAAAAGGCCGAAGACATAAGCCTTTATTGTAGGAACTCAGTGCTAAATTTTAGCATTGGTGAAGGGTGAAATGTCGATACTTATCCAAACATTTGTGCCTTCAGGGTACAACAACTGAAGGATGGTGGCTCCATAGGTCCATGCTGCTTGGGTAGGTTGTCTGCTTTTCTCAGGAGAGAGGGCCACTCTGATAGAACAGAGAAAGAAAATCACTGTGTGGCAGCAATTCCTGAGAATTATTCTCGTCAGAGAAATAATTCTCAAAATATGTTTTATATAATTGGAGTAACATTTAGGGTTGTATAATAATCCATGGAATAAAAAAATTGGAAAATTACTTGATTACCTAGAGCCTGGATGTTAAATTATTTTATATATTTATGGCTTGAATGTGGGGGGAAAAATAGAATTCTCAATCTAAAGAGTCCATTTATATAAGAGTTCCAGGTTGCCGGCGAACATGGATTAGAGAAAAAGGTGGTAATCAAATTGTTGGCTCCATAGTTGGTTCTTTTTATTTATAAAGTCGATTGCTACAAAATAATTTGGGCTGAAAATATGGCTGCCAAAGCAATTTAAATAACTGTACCAAAGAGAGCCTGTCATCTAGTTATTTCAAATGCATAGTCAGATCTATTGTCAGCTAATATTTGCAGCTCCTATTTAATAACACGGTAAAGAAGATGATGTTGACCTGAGGCTAAGGGACGGTCCAGGTGCTGATGATTTCAGTCTCTAAAGGGCTTCATTCATTTTTCTAATTTATGGCACTGAATTGATTTTTGCCAGTATTACTTTCCTAATAAGATCAGTGTATTTTTTAAAATATTATTCTTAAAGCAGTATTAATGCTGCCACATTGACAGATGAAGTGAGAAGTATTACAGTTATTAGAGGAACCAGTTTAAGCATCTTAAATACTATGATAATCAACTTAAGTTTCAGAGTGGTACTAGGTGTGATGGGACACCTCCTACCTACTCTTAGCAACTCTGCCTTATCTAGACTCAGGTTTCCTATTTATAATAGGTGTATACTAAGATTATAGAAATATGAACTATATGTCAATGTATAAAAACTCTGGAAAAAGGGAAATGTACATTTTAATTCAGTGCAAGGCAAAAACATACAGATAACATTTTCCTTGATTTAAATTTTTTCTAGTATAAATATCTAAAAATTGGGTCATCTTGATAATCTGGTAATAATATCAATAATATCAATACAATACAATACAATCAATAATATCAATACAATAATATCAATATCAATATGCCCCAGAAACATCTCTGTATGGCTTTTGTGAGATTATCTTTAGGAGGTGTTCTCATTTGGGATGGCTAGATCTTTTGTCCATGTGTCATAACACATTTGTGACCATAAAGCTTATATGTAAATGAGAGAACACTTGCTCTTAACGTAAGAAGGCTATATCTCCCAACAGCAACACCTGGTCCTCATGTCTATTAAAATGGTAATCATGCAAAGGTATCATAGATTTTAGTTATCAGGAGCTACTCTTTCTAAGGCTTGTAGGTAGACACTAGAATCCTTTTTAGGAGAGGTGGCTACCAAATTGTTTACATCCATTCAGAAGTGTTAGTTGGGGGAAGAAAGGACCCATATATATGCCATCTTCCAAGTCTGTCTTTATGGTGGTTGTCCCTCGCATGGTGATCTTTGATGTTATCACTGTCCTGATTAAAAATGATCCCCATGTGCACAGTGAAATTTATTAGGACCAAAATACCCAGTCTGGCTGTTTCTTGTGAGGTTATTTTGGCCTCACATGCAGTGGCTGGGTCCAATGTTTTGAGTATCCACCATGTGGCTTGGTTCTGAAGATGAATCCTGGCCAACATGGAGCACTGAATGTTCTGGCCCCACCATATTTACAGGGACCCAGCCATTGTCTTAATTTTTCAGCTTTACTCACTGGCTCACACTTACTCAAGATGGTAAATAAAACTGAGATATGACCCAAAAATTGGTCCATTGCTATTTCAGTGTATCATCAGTGCGGCCATACAAATGACAAGGTCCGGTAAACACAAGCCACGCTGGTGCGTTGGCTGCCTTAATGAATCTGTTGGAAAGACTACATCCAATTCAAATGGGGGCACAGGGCTGAGGGCTAGACTCTTGCCAAATCACGCTACTCCCAACCCTCTAATTTTGCTGCATTTTTATTTGAACTTCCTTTTCAACATTCAACCCTAATTACTCAGTGTACTCCTCCTGGAAATGCTTTCTCTCGGTCCCTTTATGAGTAAAACAATGAAACCCTTTGATCTTTCCTTCCCTTCCTGCTTTTTTTCTCAACCCTTCAGGACTCTTGCATTTTAGGAGAAGATTCTACTCTTTTCTTATTTGAATAAAGGACTCGTGAGAAATGGATGATGGACCTGGTGACAAACGAGAGAAAATGCAGTTGGGTGCCTAACGGAAGGAGTGAATATCTGCCCTCATCTATCACTGCTGATTAGCTGCTGTGTGAGAGAGGGAGAGACAGAGACAGAGAGATCGGAAATAACAAATGGATTCAGGAGAGAGGCTGGGCTTCGCTGCCTGGTTTTTCTGGCTCATCAATCATCTCCACCATGGCTGATAGGTGGTTCTGTCATACCCTCCTCCGTCCCGCCCACCAGAGAATCTGTAACCGTGACAGGCAGTCCCTTGTCTGTACTCCTTTAAGCAGCAGTGGTATCTGCAGCCCCTGAACAAAATGTGTGAGAGTCGGTGTCTTACTGTCTGATGTATCTATTCCAGCTTACCTTAGGAAAGTGTGTTTACATGATTCCTATCCATGCTCTCAGGCTGTGGCCTTGCCAGTCCCTCCTCAGGGCGACTCTTGACAGCATGCCCATCATGTTCATGGTGCCAACACAACTGATAGGCCGACATTACATAAAACATTTACAGGAGGTGGGGTAGGGTTTGGGAGGGTCCATAAAAATGTTGAAGCCATCCGAGTGTGAAATGGAAAGATGAAGAAAGCATGTTCCCAAAGCCATTTATATCTGTCATCTGTTCTGGGTCTCACTCTTAATATGTCTTCTGTCCAGTCCCTTCCTCCCACCTTCGCTGCTGAGGCTTGGATTTTTCTCTGGGAAAGCACTTCTGGAGAGGCATACCTGTTAGGAGAGAAGCATCTTTGTATAAAACTAAAGCTTCTGTAGCAAAGTGTTTGGTCGACATTGTTTATTCTCCAAGGGGTTTAATAGCCTCGCATTCAGGCACATATGTGTGAGTGGTTACCAAATCCCATTGGTTTAACTTTTGAAATGTATGAGAGAGAGAGGGTGTATGCTTTCATTTGATTTTGGCTATATCTGCTATGAAGGGACTTCCTATCACTTTGTAACACTTAAAATGATGCAAATATATCATGTAAACTTAAAACGATGGAACCAGTTTATAAAGATGCTGTCCTCTGTCTTCACCCTCGTCCTTGGTTCCATTTCTACTTTTCTTGAAATGGGAGACCATAAATACCCTAATCTTGTAGACTGCTAAAAGTTCCCAGGCTGGGCATGCTGTTTGTGTATTTTGCATTTGTCTGTGTTCCTGGAGAATTTTTCCAGTAGTGAGCTTTGCAGTACTCACTCACATTGTATGGTTGTTATTAGACAACGACTAGTAGGATTTCTACATATTTTCATTTGATTATTAAAGTGTTTATAAATTGGATATTATTATTTTATCTTACACGTATTCTTACACATATGGAAAGTGACCTCTGGACATGGACTGAAGAGATAGCAAGTGGCTCCTTCCTATCTTAGCTGTCCCACTAATGTTACACAGCAATGTCTTTATTGTCTGGCATCCCCTTTAGCTCATCAAGTAGTATGTACCTACTGCATCAATGCTTTAGTCACCCCTTTGGAAGACTCTCAAGGGCCAGTGTCTTCGGATTCAGAAACTAAGTTTAACTCTCAGCTCAGGTAATTAGAAGGTAGGACTATAAAATAATGAGATGAAGGCTTAAACAAACTAGAACATACACATAGAAATGACTCTTATAGATTTCCCAGTCATTATTCTAATAATGTTGTTAATGCTCACTGTATGGAAATTCTTTTGGGGGGAAGGGAAGGAATTTTATTAAAAATTGTGTAGGAAATTCATTCTAATCATTTTACAGTCACTCTCTATATAATCTTGACCCAAATGGTGTTACCCTGATTGGGCACTCACAGCTTATTCAAGGCTTGATTCAAGATTGCTTTTTTTCTTAACATAAGAACATTCTAGGTATGGAAGTCTGAAAACTCAGGGATTTATATTCTGGCTTGACCACTTACCAGTAGGGTATTCTTGGATCAGTTGGTTAATATCTCTGATTCTCAGTTTTCTTAGCTATAAAATGGGAATAGTGATATCTGTCTTAACAGGATGTTTTGAAAATTTAAGTGATATGATGAATATTTGTTGTGTACTTAACAGAGTGTCTGACATATAGTAGAGGTTACACAAATGCCAGTTTCTTCACTTAAAAAACATTTATAATCACTAAAAATTTTAAAAAACACATAATAGCTTCTTTTAATCAACATCAAAAGAGAAAAGTGATTTTTAAAGAAGCATAGAACACATGCATAATATAAATGGATCTGATTTGGTTAAGAAAATACCTACTTGGTTAAGAATTCGGTTCTATTATTTGTAGCTAATTAGACTCAAACATATGCTGGTTGGGCAATAAAAAAAGAGTGGTTCACTAATTTCATGATCTTTAGATATATTTAGAGTGGGATTGCTTGGAATATTTGGGAACAGATATGCAAAGAACATGAGGATGAAAAGAAAATTCTATTTATTGGTTTGTACGTTTTAATGATTTTATAGTCAATATATCTATTTTTTAATTTTTAAATTTTAGAATTTTTATTCCAGTGTAGTTAACATAGAGTGTTACAATGTGTCTATTTTTAAATGGAAAATGCTCTAAGGCAAGGACCATCTCTTCCTCTGAGTAGTGCCCAGTGTGGAACTGACTCTTGGGTACGTTTGAATGCAACTTCTGTCCTGGCCATTTATCTGAAACCGTGTTTACCCAGGGTTTGATGCCTGGCTATTTCAGTCCTTTCAACAACCTTCCTGGATTAAGGGACAAGTAATTAGTTACTCTATATTCTGTTTGTGTACAGTCCATTCAAGTGATTGGGATAAATCCATCCTTTGCCTATATATTCCTTAGAGGATTGACCTCAGTTTGAGAAAACCCAATGTATGACATTTTAAATTTACAAGTAAATCAGGGACCAATGTTTGTATTCTAAAAAGACCCATGGTAGTGTTTAAAAAACACCTTTCTTTTGGTATTTATGGTATTTAAAAAAATACCTTTTTTGTGGTATTTTTTTAAAAAAGACACAGCTAGTAATACACAGTGTTTGATTGAGAAATCTTGTGTTAATAAGTGTATCATGATAATAGGCATCCTTGTGTGTATTTTTGGCACTAACTTGCAATCCTCACACTCTAATTTAAATGTGTATGTGTGTGTATTATATATAATACATATGTATATGTATTATATATGTACAAATATATATTATATGTATATGTATAATATATGTGTATGTATATACATATGTACATACATATGTGTATGTATATATGTATTATATATGATACATATATTATAAATATAATTGTATATTATAAATATATATGTACAAATATATATGTAATATGTACACACACATATATACATACACACAAAATTATATATGTATTATATGTAATATATATTCCTATATAGGAATTCCTATAGTCTGGTTTCTCATAGAAACTTTATTCTTCGACTAGAGGGTTAAAACTAAATTACAATAAGCTGGCAGAGAGATGCCTTCCCACGGTTAGGCTAGTATAACAGAGGTCTGTCCCCCTGGATAGAATTGTTCTGCCTGAAACCATGCCATGCTTGGGGTTATGTGTGCATGCAGAGAAAGTGCAGCAGCCACAGGCCCATTGACTCTTCACTCCACTGTGTCTACTGACTTGGGGCCATCATGGAGTTTTCCTGCGATATCATAACTAGAGACCTAGAGAAATTAAATCCGGGCCAGCCCAGGACCCCAGAGAAGGCAATAATTGACCAAGGTGGTTATGGCTGTGTGTGTATATAGGACCTCTTTCTTCTTACTTTTTCAAAATGTGGCCACTAGAAAGTTTTAAATTACATAGGTGGTTCACACGTTGGCCTGCATAACATTTCCTTTGGTCAGTGCTTTCCGAGAGGCAGACCAGCTTAGGATCAAATACAGCATCTGCCGCTTCCTGGTGAGTTTAGTCAAAACTTCGTAACAATTGAGAGCTTCAGTTTCCCACATGGACCAGACAAGGATGATAAAATCATCTTTTATAAGACATTGTGAGAATTGATTGAAATAAAAGAAAAAGAGAAACCCAATATTTTTCTGGAGAAAAGCCAACATTCAGTAATTGTTAGTTCCTCCTTGCACCCATCTCCTGTGTATGTGTGTGTTTGTGTGTGTGTGTGTGTGTGTGTGTGTGTGCGTGCACGTGTGTGTTTCAGTCTTCAGGGATAACCAGAATGCTATTTGTGTTGTTTGGTTCTGTTTTGTTTTTTCAACCTGTTCTTTTAAAGCCCTCTTGTTAGGCACAGCTCTGTCAGCCAAAAGTTATATAATTTTGAGTAATTTATATACTATTACGGGCTTAATAACACCTACCTTCCTGATTTGTTGTATGAATTAGAAATGATCCTTGTGAAACACCAAGCACATTGCCTAACAAAATGTTGGTACTTAATGAATGGCATATACTGTCGTGGCTTGTGCTGTCATCATCATCATCATCATCATCATCACTAGTGTCATCATCACTGAACAGAATGGCTGGAAATCTCTGTGACTGTTTACATTGCCAACTGATCGTTGTCATTGCGTTTTGTTTTGTATTTTGCAGCCACACTTTCAGGGCAGCGAGTTTCTTTCACCACAGCTCTAATTTGGCTGTGCGTGAGCTAGATGATACCTCGGAGAGGGGAAGAGAAGAAGCATGTGTGAGCTGAGTTACAGGAACATAGTGAGCATCTCGGTCCAAGTCACTTGCTAGGACTTCATGTATTTTTTTTTCCATCATTTTTAGCAAAACAAATGTTCAGTCTTTCCATGCTGGTGTTCTGTTGCTCTAAATTATTCTTTTCTCTTTTTTCCTCTCTCCCCTCTTAGATCTCCTTAGCCATATCCCACACTTCCCACTTCTCAACCTGTCACCTTTTCCCTCTCTCCGTTAGATTTTCTACTCAGCACATGGAACAAATACATTTGCCTCTAGTCCTCTAGCTAGTTGATTAAGATATCATGTCTTAAGGCTGTGTGTGTGTGTGTGTGTGTGTGTGTGTGTGTGTGTTTCCTTTATGACTGGCTATTTTTTTTCCCTTGACTCTGACTGGGCAACTATATTTATTTGGGGGGAGGAAAGTGATATAATTTGCTTTTCTAATTTTCAAAGAGAGCCCTCCTGGTTACATGGGAGTGGGATTCTCAATGCCTGGCACCAGAAAGCTGAGAGTGCACACACAGCTCTGTGCTAGGCAAGGAAATACTTCATTAGAGTTGTATTCCACGAAGGCACTTTTGCTTCTTAACGCCTGTGATTTTAATTAAAACCTGGAAAGTAAAGAATCCTCTGGTTGTATTAATGCTTTCATTGCCATCAGGACGGTGGAGTTTATAAACACTATCTGGGTTTATAAATTAGTCCTCATGCGAATAATAAGTGCACAATGTCGCATAGAAAGCAAAACTCTGCCGACCCATCTGTTCCTCTCCCACTTTTTTCTTCCATTTTTGTTTTAGAGATGATTTCTTCATCTCTAAGTGTTTATCACCCATATCTTTTAACACTGTTTCATTGGACTGAGTATGCTAAAACCAGACTTTATTTGGGGTCGGTGGTAGAAGGGGACATTAGCAGTCCAATCTAAAATAAAAATAAGTGGGGTGCCTGGGTGGCTCAGTGGGTTAAGCCTCTGCCTTCGGCTCAGGTCCTGATCCCAGAGTCCTGGGATCGAGCCCTGCATGAGGCTCTCTGCTTGGCGGGTAGCCTGCTTCCCCCTCTCTCTCTGCCTGCCTCTCTGACTGCTTGTGATCTCTGTCAAATAAATAAATAAAATCTTTAAAAAATAATAAAAATAAGTAAACACTTATTAAGCTCACATGGAAGACATGATTGCCTATTTTTATAAATCAAGATCTCTTAGAACATTTAAGATTTGTGCGATAAAAAAAGTGTGTGTGTGTGTACCCAGCCATATGTACATACACACATATTTATCTTTCCAAAGCAACAAGATCACCAGGCACATGGACTTGTTTACAGACGGTGTTTGATTAATGCATTCTCGTTTTTCTTCATGTGTATCCATAGCTATAACCAGACAAACACAGAACCATCGTTAAGATTGTGACACGATACCTAGAGTAAAAAATGTCTGTGTGTGCAGAAGCAAATAATAAATGATCAATCTCGTGAAAACTTCTAATTCGAGAAAATGACATATTGATCACAGTCAGGAACTGGACTTAAGTCTTTCAAATACCTATTGAATGGGGGGCAATATACATGATAAATCAGTGTAGACATGTTTAAGGAAGCAAGTGTCCTTTGTGGAGTACTAAATCCCTAGAACGACCTTCTCTTGATTAGAGACTTTGATGGGTTCCGGTCCCTAAGAACTTCAGGAATACTGGTGCTTCCAGAGCTTGGAAGATTTGATTATATGGTTGTAGATTCTTGGTGCAGGTACTCTCTGAGAATTCTGCCTCAGGCGGGCTATGCAACTTTTTGGTTGAGAGAATTTTCAACTGCTGTCTGTGTCTGTCTCCATTTGACATGACCAGTCAACACAAGGAAGTGACCCTTTTGCAGGTGTCAAGGCATCCTAGGATCTGCATGGAGTACCCACACCGCCCCCTGCAGGCAGAGCTGGCTCCTCTGACAAGGTGGGCGTGTGTCAGGCTCTTTTTGTCTGTGTCTCGCAAATGTGGGAGTATCTTCTGTAGGAGGGCCATTGGCACTCCCTGCATATGCCTGGCAAAAACAGGCAGACAGAACGGAATACTGCTAATAGGCACATCTTTGGTGAAATGTGCCAAAAATGAACATGTTTCCTCATAACAAAATATGCATAGCACAACAAACATATGCATGGCAGTGTGATTATAAAACTGTACAAATTACCGTAATTACTAAGTACTAAATTAGTATATACCTTTATTACCAGAAAAATCATTTGGACTGTTTATTCACTGTGAATGAACCTGTTAGAAGAGTTTGAAAGAAACATTATGATCTTGACTCAACATTTTGCCATATTTTCTGTTTAGTTTTGTTCTGCTAGTTCTTCAGTCTCTTCTGAACGCGAGCATTTGAAAAAAGCAAAGTAATAATAATTTCCATATTGATATTCGGTAACACTTTTCTATTTCCAGAGTTGTTTCTTTCTTGTACATTATCTGTGCGCCATCTTTCTTTGCTTGTGAGAAATGAGAATGTTTATGTGTATAAATGTATGTGAGATAGGGGAATTTGGTCACTGGGTCTATTACCAAATTCACAGTCCCTAAGAGTCCATGAGACTGTTTTGTGGTTTATATGCCTCTTATTCCATTTGCTTGTTTGAAGAGCACTGTTTTGTGTTTCCTTATTTTCAGTGTTTGGAACACATTGATCTGAGGATGATTTTCATACCATATCTCACCTGACTGCTTATTGCCATGTTTGTGAGATATAGTTTTCCTCACTGTAGTACAGAATGTTATCCCTAAAGGATGCAAAGCCTTTTTATTCACGTGATAACAAGACTGTTGGTACTATAATTATCTGTCTCCAAGGAGCTTCAAAGTCAATAGGATATCTCCTCAGCCTGCGTTCAGAACGGGATAAGAGGAAAAAGGAAAATGGAAGCCAAAATGTCACCTTAGTACTGGAATGGCTCAGTTAGCTCAGGTGGCCTTGGACCTGTCTGCCAATACTGAGTCCCTGATCTAGAACATGAATGCCTACAGAGCATGGTGGTACTGGGCTCCCATGGCCTGTCCCAGGTAGAGAGGCTCCTGTGTGACTTCCAGCAAAGAGAAGCTGAGGAGGCTTTGGTCTTGGTGGATAGGCCCCTTCCCAGAAGGAGAAGAGTAAAATTGAGCCAAATTTAACCATCAAGTAAGCCAGGCCACCACCCAGGGGCAAAAAAATGAGAGAAGTCAGAAGTGTGTTTAGGAAAAATCTTTGCTTGTTGAAATGAGCAGAGAAAAGGCATTCCTCTCTACCAATATATTTACCTAACTGATCATATAATCATAAAACAATCTGCAAAATTGGGGCCGAGAAAATATGACATGGCTTCATTTAAAAGAAATCTTGGTAAATATTAAGCCAAGTCTGTTTCACAGGGGGTATGTAGTATGTGGATTTTCAGAAGATAGGTTTGGATGGGAATGGAGATGGACCAGAGATATATTTTTTGGAGAATAAGTACAATTTTTAGTCTATATTGAGCCCTCCCTGTGATGAATAGATGTGAACTAATTGTATAAATTCATAATTACGAATGTCACTCGGGCAGTGGCCAGCAGCTTGTGTCCCATTCATTAACCTGGTCAGAACCTGAAGACAAGATCTTCTGTTCTGAGGGTCCTGCATCCTTGTAGCCTCCCTGTGATCCACCAGGACTGAAGGCTGGGTGCAGAGAAGAGGGCAGATGGATTCTCATCCAGTCCTCTCAGCTCAGCGAAGGGATGTTATTGAGATATCCTTCCAAGTACTTTAAATATGTCTGGTGGCAAAATGAAAACAAATGGAGAAACCAGTGAGACCCACACAAGGGGCTCCATTTCCTGCTGCCTCCAGCCCCTGTGGGAGAGACAAGCTGGCACTTCCATCTAGAGGACTGCGTCTCAGTCAGAGGCGGGAGCTGTCAGAATTAGCAGGGAGGAGGAGGTGTTGTTCCCTGATCATTTTCTAAGCTCCCTGGGATTCTCTGACTTTGCTGAATCTGTTAGAGGGCGATATTCTGGCAGCTTGAGGAGATGGGTTTTTTGACCCCCAAAGGAGTCCAATCTCATCTATCAGTCTAATCGAGATATCTCCCTTAGAAGCACTATTGGGACCTCCACAAATGCACCAGTTTCATCCCCATTGCTTCCTCTGACCCTTGACATTCAAGGAGAAGCTACAGAGAACACACAGCCTGTTGGCTCCCTTCACGGGCTGTTCCCTGGCACATTCCCACATCCTTGTAGTTTTCAGTGCAGTGCTCTGCGGAGCCCCACCATGGCTGTCCTCTTCCCCCTTCTTCTTTTCTGCTTCTTCCTCCACATCTCTCCGAAAACGCAACACTAGAAAATGTCTAGGTGATTCTTCCTAGCATCTGAGAATTTGAGAAGAATGCTAGGCTCAGAATTTCCTTTCTGTGTTGACCCTCTGCTTACTGGTCACGAAAAACGGGTTATAACTCTATCAGGCAAAGAAGGGGGAGGTCGAGGAGGCCTGTGTTGTATCAGAAGGGCAAAGTGGGAAGCAATGGGAGAAATTCCTCTGGTAAAAATGTGGGCGTGTGTAACAAAATTAATGATAGCCTCTGTCTCACCAAAGGAACAGAAAATTAACCTTTTATCAGGTGAGGCTCAGTGATTGGGGCCAGGGAGGCGTAGGGGGTAGATATTTTGACCATGCACAACAAACACCACACACTTGGATGCCACGGTTCTTGTTAAGATGCCCAAAAGCTTAGGAATGACATTAATAAAAGCAGAAAGGCCCTCATTTGCTGTAGTTTTACCTTTCTCGGTGACTAGTAAATTGCTTGCTATTAAATTGATTAGAAAGATTAGGAGAATAGAACTCTGGTTTTAAAGATTAGAACTCTGTGTCAAGCGTGTCATGGTGCCCTGACTCCCACGTGCGAATCTCAGTCTTCCCTGTCCTTGGATAGTCAGAGTAGAAAGGGGTTTGTGAGACAAAGGCCATGATCAGGATGAAGTGTTACGTTTCCAGGGCACTTTTGGAGGCTAAGCAAAATTTTCTACCATAAGCACATGAAACAGGTGGAAAACCAAGGCGGGGGGAACTTCTCTAGAACTATGCTTGGATATTCTGTTCGCGTCGTCCTCCTCTGCCTTGAAAGAAAAAAAATACTAGTTATAAAGCTGTTCTGCATATACTATCTCATGAAATTTTCACAAAAACCACGTGAATAAGGAAGGACTAATTTATTTTTAACTTAATCCCTCTGTGCCCTTGTTTCTATATTTGTAAGACAAGGATAATAATACTCATTTCATAGGCTTGTTTGAAAGTGAAATGAGATTGTGTCACCTTCTGAGTGTGTGTTGTAGTTTGGGTCATCGAGGAGCAGACCCCAAGATCAGATGAGATGTGCAAGCAGTTTACTGGGGAGCACCCTCGAAGGATAGAAGAGGGGATGGAGCAGGGGAAAATCAGCCTCCGAACGCGTTCTGGGTCTGACACCTGGGGAGGGATGGGAGGATTGAGGGGAAAGAGCTTCGAATGCACTGCAGTTCTGAGAAAGACTCCATGCAAGCAAGCAGTGGCATCTCAGAGGTGTCTTGCACTGGGGAGAAAGAGCTAGATGTCTGCCTTCTTGTGGAGCCCATTGTGAAGCATGATCTCTGTGCAGCACCAGTGGATCCCTGAATGTGGCGCCTGGCGCCACTCTGGGCAGCATGACCTCCCTGCACCATGTTCTTTTGGAGGGAGACCTTTGTGGTGTGTTGTGTGTCCCTGACTCTCCCAGCACAGGTGCTTGGGGTCTGGGAAGCACTTGAAATGTCTCGGCTAGCTCTGCCCCCATTTTACAGGTAGAGAGGCTGCATTCCTGACGACAGTGTGTGATTGGACTAGGATCACTTGCAACAGAGCCAAGACTCAAACCTACATTTCTGCCTCTGCCTCTTCTGCTCTTTCAAGCACATCACATAGCTGCTTTCTCACAGTGTGTATATAATGCATTTTTTTTTGTAATAAAGTAGATACTAATTCCTGTGGGAACAACACAACCCTACGCTCCACCCTTTAGGCTGTGTAGCCTTGCTGCCTTTCAGAAAGACTTGGTTTATTTATATGGCTTCTCAGGCACAGCACCATGCCCTTAGTTTCTAAAGTGCCCAATACCTAGGACTTGAGGCAAGGCAAACTCTGAGGCTGCCTACTGGCTCCCAGGAAGGCCATGCCCCTCCTGCCTTCAGATTCAGAAGGAGCGTGTGCGGAGCTGCTTTTTGCCTCCACAGACAAGGGTGTGAGTCTTCCTTGTGGCCGTGATATGTTGAGGTATCATTCATATAGTTTTCACTTAAATTCCTAATAATGCCTTCAATTATGTTAAGCAACTAAATAAAGGCACCTTCTATGGCTTTAATCTGTTTTTCAGTGAATGTTTTAATGTTACCTTTTTTTCTAAAAAAAAAAATCTTTTAAGATGTATGTGTTAACAAGTCTTTGTAAAGGTCTAAAAAGAGGTTCACAGGGTGCATTTTTTTTCCCCCCAGTTTGGGAGAGAAGAAGGCAACACAACCACTCTCCAGTCAGTGTGTGCTTCGATTATAGCAGGCTAGTTTCTATTTGTCCTAGCAGACATCCAGCTGCATGACTGACTCTTGGGCCAAGCTCACAAAAACAGTAGAATTTCTGTGTGTTGTCATGTTTACATAATTACGATCCCTTTTAAAAATAGACTTGAGCATCCGTGAATTGGGGTTTGAGAGACATGCCCATGTACACATGTAGAGACATATAAGTGCATGCTGATATTTTTGGCTGGGAAGTGTAAATGGTGGGGGTCGATCTTGAGACAAATCTACTGTATACATAATTAGGTCTTCTGGTGGAGAATTGCAGTGTCCCCCTCTTTTGGAATGGAACTTTCTAGGATTAAATTAGTAAAGACTGAAGTGTATGTCCTCTTCATTATTGTAGAGAGTCCTACTACTAGAATGTTCTCAATGGCCCCCAAATCTGCTTAGAAAGTTGTAATATTTCTCTCCCAAATCACTGGCAAAGAGGCAAGATATTTTTCCTTGAGCCTATTAAATCTACCATTGTGTCAGGCTTTCTGAGAGGGAAAAGTTGGTTTATTTGTTCCCTGCCTATTCAAAAAAGGATTTGGAGTGTCCAGGAGGAAGAGGTCACACGGTTAACCTGGCAAGACATGTCCAGCCAACAAATCACTAAATTGTGGTCAAGGTGATACCGCATGGCCCCAGGAGAAGCCCCAAAGAACAAGCTAGCCCATCTGGGAATTATATTATTACCCAGTGGTCAACACATGTGTTTCTGTTTTACTTCAGCCTTAAGAGAGTTCTTCAGCCTTTCTTCAGCCTTAGAACTGAGACTCTGTGGTACTGGCCATTTTTAGGTACTCTTGGGCAAAGAAAGTATAAGCATTTTTGACAACTGAGTTCTAATAGTCAGCCTACCAAGAACACGGGAAAAACCACCCACACTGAACCAACAGGCTGAACTGAACTTCCACGATGCTCCTGGAAGTTGGGTTGCCTCAAGGGATTTGAGGATAGTGAAGATTTCATTACAGAGAAGGCCACCGTGCCAATGGCATCTTTCTTGCACCAGCTGTCGCACCTCTGTATTCAGTGAGCTGAACCATCTCGCCAGTTAAGCTTGAGGAGACTCTTGTCAGCTCTAGGAGAGGAACAGAACAGGCTGGGGGATTTCTCTTTAGCTCCTGGCTTTCTCCCCGGGCACAGCTGCCTTTCTACCTCCTGTAATGAAAAAGCAATATTCAAAATATTTGACCTGACACCACAGAATTCCAGTGGCAACAAATACCAGTAACAATACAACAAAAATATATCTGTGCTTTCGCCATGTGGCCAACTTTACAAAGCCATATTTAGTGATACTAAACAGGTGGGGTAGTTCCTTGGAGTTCACTGACAAGTATTTAACCTGTATAATTTATTCATGAGATTTGTGCTTACTAATGGATTTTTTTTAATCACTCTGAATTCTAATGTCCTTTTCTCTTCCTCCTACCATGTCTCTACATTTACTTATCAGCCTTGAAAATCATCAACACTTTATTTTCATGTGGAAGTATAAAAACTGAATGCAAAATAGTTCGACTACACACCATGTGACCAAGTTTAAATTACCCATGATTACCTGGAAGGTTTTTAGAGGCACCTTTAAGTGTTTTCTTTTGGCTTCTTACTTTATATGCTAAAGAATATATACCGAGTCGTTTGAGACTTTCAATATATATAACTAATTAGCAAACAAGACATCTGCCAAGGTGCATTTTGCAGAGCACAGAAATGATATTTCCCATTTCACACAAGAGGAAGACGAAGCTCAGGGAGGTTAATTCACTCTTTCTTGTTTACCAGATAAAACCAGATCTTAACTCTAACATCTCTCTGATGTGTGTGTTCACTGTAATGCTCGAGTGTGTTGTCTTTATAATTCTGCCTTTGTCCCCACTCTACTACATCCTCCCTGCGGTGGCAGAAAGATTTTTTTTTTTTAAAGTAAACCAGATAAGGTCGTTCCCCTCTCAAAAACCTTCTGAAGGTTTCCCTTTGCATGCAGATTGAAATCCATAACCTCACCTTAACTGTTAACGTGATCGCCTCTTGTATTACCCTCCTCCACTCAACAGACTCCAGCCGCAGTGGCCTTCCTTCTGTTCCTTGAACACACCAAGTTTATTCTCACCTTTAGAGTTTTCAGAGTGACCATTGCATCTTCCTGTACCTATCAGCTGTGAGATGTTTGCATTGTTTTCTCCTTGTCATTCAGGTCTCTGTGCAAATGACATACATTTTTAGAGGGGCATCTGCAAATCCAGTTTCTTTATGGCACACATTATGAGAAATGATCCTTTTATTTTATTTGCTTGCTTCTGTGTCTGTTTTATGCTCCCTCTGGAGAAACACAAATAGAAACTTGAGAAGAGTTGAGATTTTTGTCTCTTGTTTTTTGTGCAGTCCCCGATATCTAGGACAGGGCCTGAGAATCTGCTATATTACAGATGCTTCCTTTGGAAAGCCAACTTAAAAGCTCTCTCATTTCTTCACATGCTCATAAAAATCTTTATACTTAGGTGAGAAGGTAAATATTAATTTATGTGATAAAGCTTTTATGATACAATGCTAAATCATTGGATACAAATTTGTCCACAGTACAATTGGGGATATGCAAAAACTACAATGACCCAAACCAAATACAATAATAACACTCTCTTTTGTATCTTGTTACTTATTTTCTCAGTTGTCTATAGTGAGGTAATTGGGAATAAATCACTTTTACAGTACCAAAAAAGGAACTTAAAAGGAGAAAAGCTTTTTCTCAATACTTTAAGGATTCTTTTCTAAATTGACCCAGCTTCTCAGCCGGTGCTAATACTGGTCCCGCCCTGTCTGAGGTTATATGGCCTCAGTTTTCTTCTGTGTCAAGTAAGGGTTCTGAGTTCCTCCCTTCAGAATGTGTTTCAGTTTATTTATATCCCTGTGGTGCTCAGGATTGTGCTCCATTCCCTTAATTCTCTAAGAATGCTATAAGTGGTACAGAATAACATGGAATAATATCTTCATCCACGTTCTGGGTAATTTCTAGATAAATTCCTAGATATTTATTGCTTCCTAAGTTTGCATCAGGTATTTTTGGTAACTCATATCGTAGAATTGGAAGCCTCGGCCATTTCGCCCATAGGCACAGCTACTATCGCTGCACTATGTCCCCTCATGCTTGTATACATAATTCTGTTTGTATTCACAAACGAGACCTAAGATCATATCGAAAATGCATTTCATTGATTTAGGTTTGTCTCGTCCTTTCAGAGGATTAAGTTACTTTAAATCTCTGATTCTGTCACCCCTCCCGTATTCATTTTACTTATAAGTGACATTTTCATGTAATGGAATTATTTTTTTTTTAATGTGGAATGGGTTTGGGTCAAGAACAGAGCCTAATTACAAGCTTCTAGAGACTTCTTAGTTAATACTGATCCACTCATCACGTATACGCCATTGTTGTCATCAATCAGTTACAAATCCAGCTAATATTACAACCCAGTCCTCGTATCTTGATCCTTAATAGTAAGGTGATCGTGAGGATGGTGAGAACCACCTCACTAAAATGTGGCTCAATTACGCCTTCTGCATTTCTCATGTGTATAAAATCTTAACAGTTGCATAGGCAGGGGAGGGGAAGGAGTCGTGAAAACTCTGAATTAGGCTGCCCTTAGTGAATCCATGATAACTCTCAATAAGCATTGCATTATTTTCTAAGAGTCAATATCAAACTTCTTCAGCTGACATAACGCACCTCTTCTTCTCTGCAAATCAAGTACTTTGCCTATCTTCGGTCTTCGTCACCCTTGCACTTCTCCATTATTTCTTTAAAATCACTCTCAGTAATTAATTTACTTCAATTGCGAGGTTTATCAGTACCCCAAGGTTGTAATTTGTCTCAGCAGGAAGACTCAACATCATTTAAAGCAATTGAAATTTTTTTTTCCAATTTCTTTACCCATCTTGAGCTAGCTATACTTCCCTCTGACTGATGTTTATTTTACTCTTTCTCAAGAACATCATTCTTTTTAATAGAGAAGCCATTAAAAATCAAACTTAAATATTTCTGTTTCTTTCCGTCATTTTTTCAGCATCAGAATCCCTATGCACTGTAGCAGGAGTCTTTTTCCTTATCCTACCTCTCCTAACTGAGATCTTAACACTTTTTGCTCATCTTGTCTCTTGTTAATCAGTACTTTAGCATATCTATTTATTGCTACACTTAATTCTGTCTTTAACCAAATAAACATATTTAATGGGGTTTTGGTTCCAAACTAAATATTTTTCTGGGTACTCTGCAGCATGTCAAGATTAACAGAACATGGCCCTGTCTTTTAAGGAACTCACACGATTTTCAAATTGCTGTAGGGTTAGTTGTGTTTTATATCCTGGAAGGTTCTACTGACAAGGCTGTTAATTACCCTTCGGCAATGATCCAGCACCAGAGATGATGCTTCCTGTAATATTTGTAAGCACTGACCATGTTCTAAAATGTGTTAGTATGCATGATCATTTTTTATCCTCTTTGTCTTGGAGTCACAAGGAGACACCATGTTTACAGTTGCCTGCACAGATTTATTAACCTTGATTCTATGTCTTAGTGATAATTTGGGGCAAATATTAAAAATGCTTCCTGTTCTTGCTCTTTTTATGCATCCATTGTTTTAGAAACAGCTCAGCAGGATGAGAAACAAGAGTAACAGCAAGCTTTGCATTTAAAAGCTTACATTCCACTTTTAACTTTCCCTTAAATATCTCACTCTGACCCCACTCCGCATCATACCTTCTGCTGACAACTTCAGCTAAAGTCTGTTGCTCAAGTAAGCTGGAGAGTGAAGCCCACACCTAGCCGTCCTATGAAAGGGAGTTGACTGTTGATAAGTGTTGACAGTCCCCTTTTCTTCCTCCCCATGGGTTTATAAAGCCTCTTCATCTTAAAGTGACTAGGCTTGGAGACCTGGGTGTCTCAGTCTGTTGAGCGTCCAACTCTTGATTTCAGCTCAGGTTATGATCTTGGGGTCGTGGGGTCGAGCCCCATGTCAGGCTCCGTGCTCAGTGCAGAGTCTAATTGGGCTTTTCTCTTCTCCCTCTGCTCCTCCACCTTGCAGGTTCACACTCTCCCTCTCCGTAAATGGGTAAAATCTTAAAAAACAAACAAACCAGGTGGTGGGTATTAAGAAGGGCATGTATTGCATGGAGCACTGGGTGTGGTGCAAAAACAATGAATTCTGTTACGCTGAAAAGAAATTAAAAAAAAAAAAGAACATACAAGCAAGAAACCTAGGCTATGCACAATATTCAGTATAAAGTAATGAAATATGCCCTTTCTCTGTCTTTCCCCTCAAGAAAGCATATTATATCCAAATGAGTGAAGGTACACTGTGACAGGGATCACAGTATACCTTCAGTTTCAGTTAGCTGAAACTTCGGAACTTAATTTGATGAAGAATTTCATACTTAAAAATAGTCTAGTAGTCCAGTGTTGTGAGAAGTAAACCTGAGTCTACCCAAATGAAAATCCTGGATAGTCTGGGCAATGGTTCCAGGATGGGAAACGGAAGTATTTCGTCTTCACCACAGCTCCACAAGATCAGTTCAACTCTCCAGCATTTGGAGATGGAGGAGTCAAGAAGTAGCAAGAGCCAGTGGTTACAAAATTAGGGAATTTTTTGGGGAAAAAAGTATAGTTTTAGGGAAAAAAAAGGTGACAACTTGTGCATAGAAGTCTAGATTTTTAATTCCTTTTTTTTTTAAGATTTTATTAATTTATTTGACAGAGATCACAAGTAGGCAGAGAGGCAGGCAGAGAGAGAGGAGGAAGCAGGCTCCCCGCTGAGCAGAGAGCCTGATGCAGGGCTCGATCCAGGACCCTGGGATCATGACCTGAGCTGAAGGCAGAGGCTTAACCCACTGAGCCACCCAGGCGCCCCTAGAATTTTAATTCTTGTGGCCTGTTGTCAATCATGTGCCTTAATTTTTAGTTTTGAAATTTTGATTACCGTAGCTGATTTCTGATTATCATCAGAAAATTAATCCAGTCAACATTATTTAAAAATATTGATTTGATAAAGCCTATATCTAAATCTCCATAATTCTAAAAATCTACCAGTGTTGAAGGAACTTGAGAAGTTCTTTTCCTCCCAGCCCAAAAAACCTTCCAGGACCCTACATTTTTGGTCCCAGGCAATGCATCTGCAAATTTCCAGAACATGATGTCAAATGTAAGTAGACTCAAAATACCCCATTTCAGAAGTTTTTATTTCAACTTACAACATTCAGAAAACAGCTGTAAACTTTGGGAAATAAAATTGATTGAACCTTTTGGGAACATATTATTCTTATATTTTCTTGGTGCCTCTGGATAAAAACTTCTCGACCGTTTGGTAAGATCTGAGATGCTGGTGGCTCACTGGTTGAGGGCACTGAGCTGACCCACTGCTAATGATCTCTCATGCATCATAACAGATTCCAAATAAAGTGTTCAAAAATTAATAATAAACTGAGTAAGTGTTATGGATGCTGATAAAATTGGAATATGCCCTCTGGTTTCTAAGACAGCTGAAGTTTTCTTATCTTTGGAATTTTCCTGGCAGGCCTGGCAGGCAGAGTTGAATTTCCCAGCTACCAGACTGTAATTTTACCAAGTATATACAGGCATTGGCATGGATGAAATTAAGACAGGCAGTTTGAGTCTCTGGATGCCCAGGGACATCTACTCCAGGCAACATAGCATTACACGGTCATGAGATGTATTAGAAAAATAACCACTGAGAGGAGACAACATATTTTTCAAACTCTAGGCAAGCCCAGATGCTTTCTTAGGAAAGAATCCTAAAGCTCAGACAACTGCAAATGCTTCCTTTTTCAGACTATCATCTTCTTGACACTTAAAAATATAAATACACATTAAAGTCTTGCTCAAAATGCAGCTGGCTGGTATAAATCAGATGTTTGGTGATGAGCAGTATGTTATGTGGAATATTTTCTCCCATTAGGAATAACCCGTTTTATACTTTCCAGGGTCTGTGTGTTTCTTCCACTTAAGAAAATATTTATTACCCTCCTCCATGTAATTTATTTTTTATGCATACATATACTGTATCTGCAAAGGCTTTATTTATATTGATTTATTCACCTCATTCTGTATTCACCACACACTCATTCCAGTCTCTAAAGAACTTATTATAATAATCAATGCAGTAAACATTAAGTAGCTAATCCCCAGCATTTTCCCCCAAGGTGCCATTATTCCAATTTCACAGATGATGAAACTGAGGTAGAGAAAATAAGGAATTTATAACTTCAGGATAAATAAGATTATAGTGAAAGAAAATTTGAATGTTGTTTAATACTGCAGCATTGTTCTTCTAGTTGCATATTTCCAGCCTGATTTCAAACTCGGATTTAATTTGCTTTAGATTTCTTTCTTCCTTTCATTTTTCCTTCCTTCTTCCCATCCATCCATCCATCCATCTGTCCATCCCAGTATGTGTTTACATGTGATCAGTTAATTGATTGCTTTTAAGATACATATTTCTTTTCAGCTCTCTTAATCCATTTCTTCACCATTGTTAAATGGGGTTTACATTTAAGGTATTCTATTTTTTCGATAGTTCAGATGACCAAGTCCACAATTCTTTTGAGCTGGTATGTTTATTCCTAGATTAATGTCTATTCTGTGACATCAGAAATGTAGACATCATAAAATCACACTGTGGGCATTGTAAACATTCTTTAAACATGAAATTCAATATCGAGTCTGTCTAGTTATTGATATCTGTTTTCTGCTCTCCTTATTGGTGTCTTTATCAACACACATATCTATACTCCAATGGCAGGTACTTTTCAAAGCTGAGTTGGAATGCATATGTGGTATAGTCTTCCTTAGGGACTCCTGTCAGCTGAGGCCAAAGCCCAGAGGTAGCATACAGCCCGCTCACAGGTACCTGGTGATTCTTTTACCAGGCAGTTTCAACTGTGCAGTCTTAATGGGGAAGCCATATGCAAATCTGTCTCTAGGAGTCATTCACTGGAAACTAAAATGCCTTCATATCATCATTCTTTTTTTTTTTTTAAAGATTTTATTTATTTATTTGACAGAGAGATCACAAGCAGGCAGAGAGGCAGGCAGAGAGAGAGAGGAGGAAGCAGGCTCCCTGCTGAGCAGAGAGCCCAATGCGGGGCTCGATCCCAGGACCCTGAGATCGTGACCTGAGCCGAAGGCAGCGGCTTAACCCACTGAGCCACCCAGGCGCCCCATATCATCATTCTTATATGACATTTTCTTAGAGTTGTTTTTTTTTTTTTTTTTCCCCAGAATTCCCATCAAAACCCCATAAGACAGTGTTTTCTCTTTGGAAGAAAACTTCCAAAAAAAGCGGGGGGGGGGGGGACACATAGGAACAACTTATCCTCAGTGGACTTATTTTAAGCACCAGTGTAAATGGATCTAGGCCGAGTATCATGCCTTTGAGTTTTGCATCAGTGAACAGGAAGGAGGGGGAGTAATACATATAGTCTGGGTCAAATTCCAAGATAAAGATATCCTGAGACATGGAAGATTATTGTTTTTGTCTGGAGCGTTTCGGAGAACTGATCTATTATGAGGCCGCGCTAAGGGATTTATTTCATTCTGGACCAGGATCATAATTGGATAATTCAGATATGGTTTGAATCCTGTCTGAATCACCAAATCAGCTTTGGAACAATCTTCTCCAGGGATCACAAAACTCATTTCTTATAACCCTAAATTGCTGACTGCAGGAAAGAGCCCTCCATATTTGTACCCTTGGAGGAAACCCCACACCCTATGTTAAGGACCGTTTGTGTAACCATGGATCTTCATGAGGCAGGAAGAAAATGCAATTGTTCGAAGCAACAGGGTGTGAGATTATAGCATCTGATGGATGTAGTGTGTAACTACAATTTATATGCCCTGCCTAAAGTTCTTCAAATTGAGCAGCCAATGTAAACAAAAAAGGCTGGTGCTGGCCAAACAAACCACGCAGACCAGCTAGATTTTGTCTTTAAGCACCTTGCTAAACACCATGTCATTCTGTCTACTGTGTGGCCTGGAAGCGATGACTCACTGGATTTCTTTCCAGCATTTACCACTTATAACGTCCCCTTTCTGTGATCTCAGGGATTGCATTTATAATTTTGTCACAACTAATTCATAATAGCTGGTATTTATTGAGTTGTTTCCTATGTGCCAGACCCAGCATTAAGTACTATCCATATATTCTTTTTATTTCATAATTTTATAAGGTGAAGAAATTAGTGTTTTGAGGAAGCCAAATGAAGGCCAAAATACCTTCCCAATTTTATACACACAATATATGTACATACACACATTATATGGTTATATCTCAATCCATTAAAGTTGAGCATTTTGTTATCATCAGAGCGCACTCTGTGTTCCTCAAACTTGAAGGGTTCAGGAGCGCCAAGAGAGAGAATTAAAAGAAACCTTAGGGAAGGCTGAGATGTGAATTTCGACAATCAGATGCCAAGCTTATGACTGTGTTACACTCCTCTCCTCCCACTCTCCCCAAATCTGACACATCTCTTATCACATCTACTTAAAACCCTTTAATGACTTCCCAGTGCATTTAGAACAAAAGCCACATTCCTTAGCATGGGCTGCAAAGTTACCGTGAGAGGCCCCCTGCTGCTTCAACACCGACTTCTACCTCTCTCCTACGCAACAGGAGGGAACCACCAGGCTTTCTTTCAGCTTCCCGAACTGAAAGCTCTTTCCCATCTTGAAGCCATTGCACATGCTGTTAATTTCCTTAGAATGCCCTTCTTCTCACTCTTCACCTTGTTCTTACATGCCCCTCGGGTCTGATCTTAAATGGCATATTTACCATGAGGCATTTATCCAGTTCTCTCCACTCCAACTCTAGGCCCCTTGTGATCTTTTATTGTTGTCTTTAAAATTAGTGTCTTCCTCCGTCACTGAGGACAGGCTCACCTGTGTTGTCCACCATTTTTACCTGGCTTGTGGAAGTCACTTTGGACTGAATAGAACAATGAATGGTCGTTCGGAGCACTACCATGCTGCTGAGCAGGTCAAGGCTTAGAGAGGTTAGTTACATAACTTGCTGAAAATCATACCACCTGCAGGTAGAAGAACTGGGATTTGAACCTAGGGCCATTAGATTCCAAGGTCTGTGTTCTCCCTGATGCTTTAGAAATCCTGAGAGACGAAAGATCTATCTAAAGTGCTACGCTATCAGAAAGTCCAGGTAATTCTCTTTCTAAGATAGTTGAAACATTTGTTTGTCACCATGTGTATTAAGTAGCTGGCTGATGGACTGATTTGGGTCATCAACATCCTGCAGAGACAGAGCTGGTCTAATTTCATGGAGAGTGGGAAGTGGATCATTTATAATCATGTTGAGGCTAGTTATTTTAAATTGATGTTTTATAATACCTTCTTTTCATGGTTTTAAAAAATATAGGAAGGGGGCCTTTCATTTTATTCATAAGCCACATTATGTACAGATTTTTACTTTTATTTATTAAAAGTCCTAGGGAAAGAAAAATTAAGTAGAAGTAGAAAATTAGAAAATATGGGTGTCTTACTACCTAAACGTCTATGTCTGTTAAAGTACAAAACGTTTCCATCTAACTGGAGATTGATTTCTAGTTACCTGAGCATGGGGGAAGCTGTGAACAGCTGAGGAAGAAACACAGCTTTTATAGTCGAACAGATCTGGCCTTGAATCTTTTCGCCACTTTTAACTTGTGCGTAGATGGGAAAATTAACTGTTTTTCAGTGTTCTTATTGGAAAATGGGAGTAAATTTGAATATCGAGTACCCAATCTTACTGCAAGGACTCAATCAATCAGATCTTTCAAGTTCTTAGAAAAATGGACCATCAGCAGCCATTTATTCTCTCTTCTAGAAAATGATTACACCACAGCTCCTGAAATGGGCAGGAGCTGCCTGTTACATGTCTTAATTTTATCTGTGTTCTTTTTTTTTGTTTTTTAAGATACTAAGTCTGTAATTTATTTTTTTCACTTTTTTTATCATGTTAGTCAACACACAGTACTTCATTAGTTTTTGATGTAGTGTTCCCTGCTTCATTGTTTGCATATAACTCCCAGTGCTCTATTTTTATTTCCAGTTTTCCTTAAAAAGATAGCCAAATATAAGTTTTTTTTTAAATCCTAAATGCTTTTTACTCATTATCTTGTTCAATTTTAAAAACCAAAGAGGCATCTAAGGCTCTGAGACAGTAAAAAAACAAACAAAACAAACTTCTCTAAGATTCATAGCCAGTGAATGGCCGTAAATGCTGGAACTAAAATAAAAACTTGTCCTATTTCTTGATGAAATACTTTTTAAAGACTTTAAAGACTATTGCTTACATGGTAATTATTAGCTGTGTTATTCTTACTTTACAAATGGGACACAGGCTCAGAAAATTGTTCTGGGCTTTGCTAGTCTAGCTCAGTGATGCTACCAACATGCTCTGTTTAACCTCAGGCCCAGGCGTTTCCACGCACTGTGCTCCCCCACACAAGATGGGAGGGGAAGATGCTCTTTCTCCTTCTTTGCCTTTCAGAACATCAAGACCCATCTCCAGCACTACCTTCTCCACGGGCCTCCAATCTACAGCACTCTCCTTTTTTTCTGAATATCTGTATTTTATGTCTCACACTGAATTATGGTCCATTTTACACAATAACAAGCCTCCCCAACCATGGTGGGGATGCTGGTGGGTTAGTGAACATACACTGGTATACGGATCAAGAAGTATGTATTGAGTGCCTGTTGCACAGGATAGTCTGTGCTTGCTGTTGCCTTAGTGTATAAAGTTAGGTAAGACATTGTCCTAGCTCTCGAGAAGCTTATATCATCACCTATTGGCCATTATGGATTTTTTAAGATCTTAAGTACTTGGGATGAATAAATGCCATGAAGAAGGCAGTTTTTCCAGACACCAAGGAGACTTCAAAATAATAGAATATACACTCTTCCTTCTTATGATTTATGGTCAAGTTGAAAAGAGAATATAAACACTATGCAGTGGGTAGACCCAATTACTTTTCACCACCTTAATGGGAAAATGGTGACCCTTTGGGTTCAGCGCAATCCTCTGAGTGAAACCACAATATGACCTTGAAGAGAAATGAATTGGCATATTTGCTTCTGACTAAAAAGCAACCAGCTCTGGCATTTGTGGGAAGCTGATGTGTAGGAACCACTAAACAGCTTCCACTTTGCATTATCACCCATTTTATATAGCAGGAAGACTCTTAATGTTAATTCTGTAATTTGAGCATTAATATTGTGGTTTCACATCCTGTAAATTAAAGCTGTTTAGTGACCAGAGATCTGGCACATGGAGAATCTGACAGCTTGTATCAGGATGCAGACAGCTCAAGGCGTAGGCCAAGGACAAGTGGCCTGGCTGCTTCAGGGACCAGTGGTACTTCCTGGAATGCATAGCCACCCCCTTCTTTGCTTTAGTTCCTTTGCCTCAGTCCTTACTTCAGTGTTTTTGTGTTTTTTTTTCTTTTTGTTGTTGTTTTATTTTTTTTTCAGCTCTTCAGTTTGTACTTGATTAACTTATACCTGCCAATACGTTTGCATTGATTGAACAGAAGCTTGCTGTTAATACAACTTCAGAGAACTAACATAGCTTGAAAATAGTACATGCATTGACTTTTACGTAGGAAAAGGAAAAAAAAAAAAAAAAGTTTTCTCAAGACCCAGCTGACTTAATACTTATTATAGTGGTAGGGCCAACTTTGATACTTTGTTGGTCCCAACCACAGGAGCCATGGTTCAAAACATTTTGGAATTTTAAGGAAATGCTTTAGTTGGATGAGAGTAGTCCTTTTCTCGAGGCAAGCATTCAGAACATGGTTCAACTTTCTAGCCTTTTTCCAGGTGAATATATACTAAGTTGCTCATGGATTAAATCACTGGTAAGAAGATTTAACCTTAAAATTTTAGGAATGAAAGGTATGAGTAGATTTTAAGTGTCATCAAAGTGAGGACAACTCTGTCTCTTATTTTTCTTCTGTATTTTTATTCCCTAGTGGATAGTAAACATTTACTAGAGATGTATTAACTGAATGAAAAAGCAAAGCCTGAGGGTTCTAGGCGTATTATAAAGGTATTATTGGCAATTTATAATTTAAAAGAGTGTGATGACACCTACTTCATGTGTCTATCCTCAAGGAAAGATGGATACATCTTCACCAGACAGCTCTGTAGGGTAATGTGGAGGGTGGGGAAGGGGGACTCTGACCCAGAGGTAGAATAAATAATACTTGCTAAAATTTCTATTTCTCTGGACCCAGTTTTTTCTCTCTTATTTATAAAAACAGTCTATCTTAACAGACTCAAGAGTAGTAAGTCATTGGTGCAAATTGAAAAGACCTTCAAAATACATCTACTTCAGAAAATGACCAAGACTTTTTATGACAGGGGTTTCGCTTGTAATTCCATTTTGTGTAATTCATGTTTCACTCTTGGGATCTTCATTAGTCACAGGACTATGGCCAATATTCTGCCACCCCTGAGGATGTCAGAAAAGATGTCTACCTTTATTACTTCCTTACTCAGATATGAAAGCAGATTTCCTTCAGAGATTTGGTGTTTAATTCTTTACAAGCCAGAGGTCTCTTAGTCTTAGAGTTTCATGCCATGAATTTTTTCCATGTAAAGTTCCTCACTTTCTATTTCACTGTGATAAATAGTTAAGGTTTCTCAAAGAAAAGTGTGATCTCAGTAGTAAAATTCATGTGCCCAAATGTTATGGAGTTACTAATATGGAGGCAGCCATTTTTACAAGGACTGTGAACCTCAAAGAGGAAAGGCATGTTTAGATAGAATGGGGAATAAAGGAGTTTGAGGGAGAACGGCATATACTTTGGCTCACAGAAGGTCATAGACAAGAAAAGAATTAGAATCTGTCTCAAATGACCTACTAGTACAAAGCCTACTGGGAACTGAAATGGGTTGTCTTTAGGAGGACGATAAAGCAACAAACTTGAATTTTGAATGTCCACCTTTTTGACGACCTCTTTGTGTTCCAAAGTATACCAGAGTTGGTACTGTGGTGTACTGGAGCCTGCGATAGCGGACTGGAGTGGACACATTAATGGGAACGTGCTCGATGCCCTAGGTCTATAGTTGGGAGACAGCTCAGCATTATGGATGCCATCATTAATTCACTCATTTTCATTGCACAAGGACACCATTTCTAACATCCACTTGACTCTCCCTTTAGGCTCAGTAAGATCAGGAGAAAGGGACTAGGAATATAATGTTCTATTTCTACAGTTGACCAGGCTACTAACAGGCTCTTAAAGAGTGTGGGGTCTGCAACTTGATCAGGGCAGTAACTTGTGTGGATCCTCTTTGGAGACTAGTGTCTATAAGCAACCCCTTCTCTGGGTCAGCTGGGGGAGACACCATGCCCTGCTTTGTTGGAGACCAGCCTGTCTTCTTGGTGGATGAAGTTGGCTTTTAGTGTCACCACTCAGCACAGAGGAACTGAGGGTAGTAATTATTTTTTAGGATTTTATTTATTTATTTGACACAGAGAGAGAGAGATCACATAGGCAGAGAGGCCAGCAGAGAGAGAGAGGAGGAAGCAGGCTCCCAGCTGAGCAGAGAGCCCGATGCAGGGCTCGATCCAGGACCCTGGGATCATGACCTGAGCCGAAGGCAGAGGCTTTACACACTGAGTCACCCAGGTGCCCCGGGAATATTTTTTTAAAGACACAATTTTATAGCTAATAAAAATCCATACTTCAGTATTTAAATTATCCCAACAATTTCAGTATTTAAATTATCCCAATCAGTGTTTGCTTTCACATGTCAAATACAAATGCGTTTATCCAGTATGTCATCTGAAATCACTCTTCCTAAAAAAGCAGCTTAGAAGATCTCATCCTTCTGTAGTGGTTAGTCAGGGAGAAAGAATTTGAAGAAGATGGCTTTGAAGGTTGACTCAAAGAGTACAGAAGGAGGTTGATCCATTGCTATGATGAATTTGGATAAGATTTGAACATTTTGAATTCTGACCTTCAAAACTAGAAGCAGAATGCAGCGTTTTGTTTCTGAAATCTCCCTCTGACTTTAGAGTGGATTAATGGAAAATGATTATTATTGTTTTAAATTTTAATCAGTGGGCATTTCTGAAGTGGCTACTCTGTGTAGCATATTGTAAAATTACAGGGAAAGTTTTAAGATCCAACTTCTGTCCTGACAGAGCATACGGCCCAGCTGTAGGAACAAGATGAGAATACTTGAATCAAGGAGAGAGAAATAAAACAATCTGTGATTAAAGGATATGTGGTGTATTGTACTCTAAATTACAGAGATCGTCAGCTGAGGGGGAAGTGAAGAAAGATGGAGTCCTCAGGAAGGCACAGGAAGAAGTGATGGTAGAAATAGGAAAAGGTCACTTAATGATTAAATCCTTGATGAAGGTAATTGCCCTAGGGTAACAATTAGAAAACCCTTTGGCAACATATGGGGCTCTTCATTATGTGGTCCTTGTCATCCCTACAGCTTTAATATTTCCATCTATCTCCTCTGCCCCCTATACTCCAACCATATAAAATGATTCCCTAAAGGCATCTGCACTTACCTGATTCTGTCCTTGGCATGTTTGAATCCTTTAACTGGAGTGGATACTCCTTCTGTGTCGGTCAGTTGAGAAGTTCCTTCTCATCTTTCAAGGTCCAACTTCTCTGAAGTCTCTTTGCTCTCAGTATTTTCTCTCTCTCATGCTACCACTGAACATTGCTCAGAATTGCCTTATATCACATACAAGGTCTTGACACAATTTGTTGTAATACCTCCTTCCTTACCACTTCTGTGACAGTCTTGAGAGTAGGAAGCCTGTGGTGATTCTCCCTGTTCCTGGCACATAGTGCCAAGAAATGTGGGTTGAATAAATCAGTCTATGTATGTGAATGAGGATTTTGAAAGTCACATCACCTGGTTAATTAGGATTGCTAATTAGTTGAGCATTAAATAATGTTTCATGTTCGTCTTAACCCTTGTGATGAAAATATTTGCAATAAAGAATTTGTCTATTTTCCTGCATGACACACAGTACAATGATTCATTATTTTAAGCCTTCAAGATGTTGATTTATTTCATTTTCAACATCAACTGTCTCCCTTCGAATTCTCATGGAGGAAATGCCAAAGGATTGAGTTGAATCTCTACCCACATAAGCCGTACCTGAAAGTTAATCTTTTGAATAAATCCCTGACACCAGCTTCTTTTACTATGATTTATCTGTTTTTTTTCCTAAAAGCTGAACATGAGGAAAATTTCTGTCTAATGAAAAATTCAAATCAAAATGTGACTGTCACAGGGATGAAAACACAGTGAATAACAATTACATAGAGAAGGATAAGGGAGTCACAAAGTGCAGAAGATTTCTAATAGCGGGATTATCAGTCCTCTGCTGAAAGCACTATCAACCAGTTGCATTCAACCATTCATTTCTTATTTCAGGAATTCTATAGCAAGTAAAGTCAAAGGTTAATCTTTCACTCATCATTAACTACAGGAACAAAATAAGGCAGGGTCCCTGCTACTTACCACCAATTTGCCTTTCAGACCCATGTGTGTACTCCTTCAACACGGACTCGTTTTTCTGTCCCAGTCTCTTCTTGAACATCCATTTCTAGCTTAGTTGAATGGGAAGATGCATGAAAATTTAGAGGGTGTTTGGTTTTGTCTCACAGAGTCTATTTCATTATGATCAAAGAACAATACAAAATTCTCACACATGTGAAGTGCTGTGCCCTGCTGATTATGCAGGTTTCAACATTCACATGCTCCTGGACGTATTTCAATCAGGTGAAGAGGAACAAACGTGAAAAAAAATAAAACCCTTTTTGTTTTCTAAAAAAATATGTTTTGATAATGCACAATATGTCAGGCGCTGTTTTGAGGATTAGGGCTAGGTCTTACTTGTCCTCATTCATCTTCAGTAGAAGACACTCAAGGGTGTCTCAGCAAAGGTTGTTAAATATCTAACGCAACTTTGTCTACACCCTTGAGAAACTTGCAGTCCTGTGGAAAAGCAAAGAGTGCAGGCGACTTCAGACCAGGTGACAATTGGATACAATGGGAGCATATCTGATGGAGGATCCAAGCCTTTTGGGAGGGAGCAGGTCGGTGTTTGGAGTCAATGCCTAAGCTTGGCTACAGTGTCTTAGTGGAGAAGCTGTATGTCAGGCATACAACCGTAGGAAGCATATTCTAGGTAAAGGTATAGCTGTGGCTTTACGAAAAATGCTGGAGAATCTTCCATTAGAGTTAAGGGCAGCCGGCAAGGTTAGCTGTGAAATTTGGACCTTACTGGGATGTGGTGGATTCCTGTCCACCTCTGGAGGGAAAATGAACTGATGGAGTAAACTGGCTGCCAGACACCCCCCGACACACCGAGAGTACCTCTCTTAGTTTCCCTACAGACCTGGCCGAAGGCTGGCCCAGCCCAGTCCCCGATTTTAACTTTCCTTCCTTCCGAATCGCAAAATGAAATGGAGTTTTCTTCAAAGTGACAGCTAAATCTCAGCCCCTCGCCAGCTGCTGTACCAGTGCCGCTTAATTCTGTAATCCTTTTGCCCTCCATTCCTCGTTGTGGTTAGCAAATGCCAGGGAATGTTGGAGTGACAAGTGAGTTCTCCGTGCCTGACACGTCTGCCAGAAGCCTTGATAAACTGCAAACACCATCATAGTCATTTTTCAGGTGCAGGCTCAGAAACATGCCTAGGGAGGAACCCGCCCTGGGAGGTAAACTGCTCCCCCTCCTTCTTGGCTTCCTTTCCCTGTCTGAGATTTCTATGAACTTGGCATGTTGCTCAGAGCTGTTTGTGAGGGAATCCTTCTGGGGACTCTTTACATCTTTAAAATTGAGTGACATAACATCCTAGCCTCGTCGTCCTTCCGTGGTTGATACCCTCCCCCTGCCCAAAGCGGGAGGCTGAGGCTAGATGAATGCCAAGCTCCCAGAATAACTAACAGTGTCATACCACATCCTCTGGCTCTTCAGAGTGCAGACGTACCTTGTGAGCGGCTGCCATCTCCCCCACAGTCTACACCCTCCAGGGCCATAGCCACGTGAGTTTTCTTTGCTGGGAAAACTGAGAAGCCCATCTTCACTTAACCCACTGTCATCCTGGTGTTCACTCTGTGGAATTGGACATCCGAGTTTGTCTCTCTCTCTTCTCCTTCCTCCCTCCCTCCCTCCCTGTCTTTCTCTCTGGGGAACGGTATTAGTATTCTATGGTACTCTCTTAAGCAAAACCTGAGAAAGGAATTAATCTGTCACTAGGAATGAATGTACTGGACAGTGATTTATGCAGATGCTGTACTCAAAGTGATGGTGTTCATTTCATGTGTACTTCTTACAGGCCTTCTCAGAGGCAACACACAAACTTGCATTTGAAATAATGTTGCAGCTGGGTGACTATCTGGGCACTCCATGGAGCTGGATACCCAGTTTTAGCCTCCACAAGCCTAGCTGAAGGGCAGGCAGACCGCTCAGGTCGGTGCGTAAGTTCTGGAATTTCCAAGTCCACGATCACCCTCCACCACCACTGCCGCCCCTCCCTCCTCCCCCCGCCACTCTGTAGGTCTGATGAAGAAGCTGACCCACAGATTCTCTGTGAGCTCAAGTCCACCCGCCCTTTCTCCTCTCAAGCCTGGCCTCAGAAAAACGCCCCAGAGTCCCATTGGCTGTTGCCCGTCTTTTCTACAGTGCTCAGTGCTTTGAGATTCTGGTCATAACCGGGGACAGACTCATTAGGGTTGGCGTTTCTTCTGGCTGGCTGGCTTCTGCACCGTTTCCTGGCAGCAAGGGTGGGAGTCTCCCCAGAGAGCTTATTTTCCTGCAACTCCCCCTGTAGTTTTACATACATAAGTGGGCTGGATGGGGTTGTGAGAAACAGCTTTGCTTTTGAACATTAATCCGAATCAGACTTCCAAATCTCTTGAAGTTCAAGCTATCAGCACAAGAAACCCAAAGTAAACAAGCCTCTCACAGCCCTCCTCCCCACCCACTGGACCTGGCCACCTCCTGGCACAGGACCAGGGCTCTTCCCCAGAGCCCAGAGGCTCTTGAGTTCCCCTCCTACACTTGCCCACAGCCGGAGGGACCGAGGGGCTCTGCTCTTTCGGGCGGGCTGGTTTCTGCAGACGTTTGTTTTTCTCTGGTGTTTGTGATTACCAGTATTTTTCCCACTCCCTCTGCTGTCTGGAGACCCATCTGGGATTTATCTCCATAATGAGAAAAAGGAGATAGGGAAATGCTAGGGCATTTTTCTCTGACTTAGATTATTTGTCATTTTGATATTCATTTTAAAAGATGCTTTTCAAATATTTAAATGTATGTGTGCTCACATCACAGCTCCTCGGGATGAATCACAGATGACGCAGTCACCGCTTTCTCTCTCTCGTGCTCTAGCCCTCTCTCCCGAATTAGGGGCAACAGCGACTTGGCCAGAAAAAAGGGGAAGGTGAGAAGGAGTATGAACTCTGGTGTCTTTGGATAGCGCGGCTTTGCTCTTAGTCCTTCAAAGCTGCAAACTCTAGGGTGTTGGTTGCTTTACGTGTCATCTCTAGGATGCCCTGAACATGCTGGAACCGAGTGACAAGGGGACACAACTTAAACGTTATTCATCTAAATATCTTCTGTGTTCCTCTCCCTCATACAAACATACAGTTCACAAAATAGAACCAGCTAAATGAGGTTCTGTCTCCACTTCTCCAAATTCTGTTTAAAGATATTACAGATATAAAAGAGAATAAGCCCCATTTATAGGCAGACTCCCACTTTATTGGTAGTGGATCAATGAGAACATGCGTAGGTTTAGCTATGCAGATAGTGAACAGAATCTGAAATGCAGGACGTTGAAAGGTCCAAGACCAATTACTCTACAATTGGCACTTCTGTGTAGAGGATCATCAGAGAAGATTAAGAATCTGAATTACTAAAGCCCAAAGGCTGATTCGGGAGTGAGTAAGCACTGGGATCTTAAAAGGAGGGTTTCATAAGAAGGGCTGTCATCTTTTCCCTATGACTATTGGTTGAGTGCCTGCTATGGGCCTGCACTTGTGCTGGGTTCTGTGATCCCATTGGAAAATAAAAATGGGACTCTGGTGTAAACGGGTTTTAACTGGAGGGAGGTGAGGGGACAGGACATGAAGGGTATAGCAGATCCTAAAGAGCAGTAGCAAAAACACAGGGATCAGGGATGAAGGGAGCTACATCCTGGCCTTCACTGGCAATGGGACCACAGAGGGCAGCACGGACAAAGTCAGTTACTTTAAAACTCTAACAAAAGAAAAAGATGCACTCTTTCTCACCAGTCCATGGTGACTCCAGAAACGATGACCCTGATTAATCCTTTGTCATGGCACTAAAAGGGGTCAATTTAGGGCAAGATAATGGAGGTCCTGTGACCTCCATTATTAGAGAGCCAAACTTTGAGCAGAAAATTACAGATTTCTCCCATACAAATGACATATTTCCCAGAAGAAATCTAGCTTTCTGAAAACCAAAGAAATACCAAGATCATAGAAATTCCATAGAAATACCAATTCTCCTGTCAATTAACTTCAATAACTATTCACTTAATGCCTACTTTGTGCAAGGTGCTATGCTGAATGCTAGGCATTGTGGTGGCTGTAATGACTTTCAAGTATCCACTGCATTAGCAGTCTTTGTTGGCAACTCATCAATCTGTATTTTCATCCCTGATTTCTCATATTTCTTCTCTTCAAGTCAACGGGCAAATGTGTCTCATCAGCTGCCTGCCCAGCTCTGTGTATACCTCTGTGTGAACCACCAAAAAATAGAGACAGTGTAGTTTCTGTCTCATGGTGGCTATCATGTGTCTTAGGAGATAAGAGAGTGTTACCGAATAAAACTACAGCATTATCAAAACCACTATAACTAACTTCTGAACTTTGTAGTACAGCCTATAGTTAATTGGATGCTCAGGCCCTTAAAGATTTTCAGAAATAGGAGCATTATGAACAGAGCTACAGAGGATGGCTGATGAGGAGGAGGAGGACATATCCAAGGTGTGTTCCTAACCCAGTTTTGCTTCTCCATTATTCTAAATCTAGTTCACTGGATTCTTCAAAACCCATCCCAAGACTTTGTAAGCCTTCCCTAAAAATTTTGCCCACCATTTCCGTATTAGCGTTTTTTTGAGGACAATCCGTCTCCGGGCTTTATTTTTACATTCCCTACTGTCTATTGCATAGGACTTGGCAAGTGGCAGGCATTCAATAAATACTTGATGGGTGTGTGATTTATGTTACTGTGTATGCCACAAAGCAGTTCAAGAATGATTGCCTAAAAAATGCTTTCTGAATTGAAGTGAAAAATCACTGGATTACTTCCCTGAATCATGAGTTTGGTAATAGGGAAAGGGTGAGTCTCATGTGTAAGGCTTGGGAACTAAAGACGGTCCTGACGGATCTAAGATGGACAAGCGAAATGTAGTGGAGAACTAGAGAGGCACTGCGTGCATCCCTGGCAAAGCAGTGGGGGCCAAGAAGACAGTTTGTGTTTTAGGAGTGTGTCGTGGGTGACAGTGGTGTTGCTTTGGGTTCTTTGGTCAGATCTGCTGCTGTTTTCATTTTTAGATAGCTGCCCCATTGTAGGACAACATCATATGTAATATATCCTGCTACCTATCTTGTACATCATATATCCTATATCATGGCTATACCCTTTAACTTTGCTTTGGCACCCTGATTTCCTACCTTCTTTAAAGATGTTGACTCATTAGAATTTCAAGGTTAATAATAGGGATGCCTGTATGCTTTCAATAGTCCTCTGACTGTTAAGGAGTTCAGTGGTCTAGACTTCTTTTCTTCAAATACTTCTAATACCCTTGGGTGCACTAAAGAGAACACTGTGCCTACTATTTTGTATTTTGCATCTTCCAAAAATTCTTAATCTCCACTCAAGTGGAAGGTGAATCCTGGAAAAACTGTCATAATTGAAGCTTGACACAAGCTTTTCAGTTTTCCCTTGTCTGAGCTGCTAGAGTGCATAGGAACTCAGAACACTCTCAGTGTCTCAACATGGGGGATGCTCCTGACATTTATGGTGGGCCAGTTCTTTGTACAAGACTGCCCCTCCACATTACAGGGCATCTAGCATTTCTTGTCATTAAATGCCAATAGAAGTCTTCAGTTATGGTGATAATCAAAAATGCCCCACACATTTCCAAACACTCGCAGCAAGTGGTACTAATTCTTACTTAAAACACTGGGATGACTGAGGCTGTTGTTGGAATGACTGAACCATGCTTGCATTCTTTCCAGTTGCTTATATTGGTGATAGAATTCCATCCCCTAGGATGCACCATGTAGTGGCTTTGCCTCCCCAGGTACAAAGAGTAATAGAACATTTTCAAGCACACCGTAGACCTTCGCAGACAATTCAGAGAGGCAATATGGGGAGCCATGCCAACAGACACAGATGGAGAGGAACGCCAGCCTTGTCATACTGATTTACCAATTACACATTGTCTTCAGTGTACCCTTTACTATATTCAATCTGGTTTCCTAACCCGCTAAGCACAGTGTTTGTTTTTCTGCCACATCTTTATTATCCTGGATTCATTCTATTCCTGGAAATGTTAAAACCTCTAAACTCCTATGGGAAGATGCAGATCCAGAGAGACTTGTACAATTAACTGACACAGTTTAGAATGCTTCAAAAGGCTTGACAATATCAGTGTTATTGTTACTACTGATATTTATTTTATTGCATTTAGGGATGTTCATTAAAATAGTTGCAGTGGGGCGCCTGGGTGGCTCAGTGGGTTAAGCCTCTGCCTTCGGCTCAGGTCATGATCTCAGGGTCCTGGGATCGAGCCCCACATCGGGCTCTCTGCTCAGCAGGGAGCCTGCTTCCCTCCCACCCTCTGCCTGCCTCTCTGCCTACTTGTGATCTCTGTCTGTCAAATAAATAAAGTCTTAAAAGAAATTTAATAAAATAAAATAGTTGTAGTGTCTTGATACTATGGAGAGATTGAAGCTCAGGAGACCTAAGTATCTTGCTCCTGAGTTCTGGGTCTTGCTACCAACTAGTTGGGTAACCTTGGACAAGTCACTTTTCTGGGGTTCAGTGTTCTCATGCAAAAAAATATGGGACTGGAGTTTTGGAAATTCAAGCGTATAAATTCTATTAATGTTGAAATTAAAAATACATAGCATTCTGATGGGTTGAAAAAAAACTTAAAAAAATAAATTTATAGCACTAGTATTGTCAAGTATTTTGAATGAATCCTAAGCCTCTAACATAAATTGTCCATCATTTTATTCCCCCTTTTTTTACCTCCCTAAAGCCCCAGCATAAGTACGATGGACTGTATTGCCGGATGAGGAATGCCTGTGCGTTGCACACTGAGCATGGTCCTACTCCTAGTTCAGTCACATCATGAGCAATGAGGCGATTAGCAAAAATCCTATTTGATACATTTGTTTAACATTTATTCAATCTGTTGTGCATTAGGCACCATGGATTCAAAAAATGATTAAGACAAAGGGATTAAGATTGAAGGAGCACAGGGTGGAAAGGGGAGAGGCACGTAAAGAAGTAAGTAGGACTTGGTGCGTGCAGTGCTAGAGCTGGGATTTGAGAATCATGGCTGCACTGAGGAAGGCGAGCCGTCGTAACTACTGGTGGGGAATTCTGGAGAAGCTACCCGGGGAGGTAATTTGGGAAAATTATCGGTTAGAGGTTTAACTGCTTTTTAACCTGACTCACACCCCCTTTCTGGAATTTCCTTTTTATTTCCTCATTCTTTCTCTGATATGCTCCACGATTGGCGACAGAATGTTAAGTGGAGGGTAGCTTCTTTTCATTTACTGCTATGAAGATCCCCTCATTAGCCTCTATACAAAGAGAATACTACCAGCAGCATACCCAGTGGATACAGCCAATGAGTTTTCTTATTATAATTTGCATCAACCTGTATAATAATTTCTTGTTATGATGCCTTTGGTTCAGATTTTACTGCTGCTTGTTCAGATCAAAACCACTGGTTCTTTAGGTATGTGCTATGATTATGATTGCGTAAGTATAAAAACTGAAACAACTCACAATGTTTCAAAATACTTCTTGGTACATAGCAATAGACAGATGATAGATAGATTTATATGTCATAGAACAATATAGATAGATGTGCCATACTTTAAGATAGGGGAGGGAGGGTAGGACTCTATGAAGATATCTATGTGGTTAGATCTCTTTTAAACAATTGAGTATATATGTATAAAATATATATGCCTATATATGAGTGTGTATGTGTGATTAGGTCTCTCCATAAATAATATATAAATGAATATTCTATATATATGTAACATATATATATATATATGCCTAACTATTTAGTATTCAATTTTAGTTCTCCAAACTTCCTGACGCTTACCATGAATCTTAGCTTACCTGCTTAAAGCCTTTGGAAGATACCTTTCCTCAGCTCATTAAAGAATGAAGTGTGTCCCTGTGGCCACCATGTTCTCTCTTCCCCCACACACCCTTGTCTGTGCCCTCAGGCAATCTGCTGCCCCTCAGCCCAGCCATCTGCTCAAAGCAATGAGAGAGCAGTGTGGTAGCCATAAATCCTGGCAGACGGTACAGCCTGGCAGGGTGAATGACAGCGTGCAGTATGGAGCCTTTGGCAAAGGTTGAAGCTGTGGCTACAAATCCAAACACTGTAAACCAGAAGATGGAGTGGAATGAAGTGCCTGACTTTTTCTTTAACCACCAGGTGGTACTTCCAGAAGCAACCATGCCTCTTTGTCAGTGACTACCGTGTGGTTATCTTCATAGAAAAATAAGTGTAGTAGATCCTACTTCTTTCAATTGTTTCAACATTTCTTATACCTCCTTCAAATTAGTTTATTGTTTAACTTAAAAGGTATTTATACAGCCCTGCAAAAATAGCTGTTTTTGCAGCTTCTTCTCCCTTTTTTGGGGTGGGTGGGAGAGCGAGACCGTTTCATGATTAGGTGTTCCCCAAATCATTTTAATCAACATGTTCAACTCAATGTTTTGAATCTCAACTATATGCTCTTGAAGACTGAAAAAAAAAAATAGCCGGTTATTTTTTTTTTTTTAAGATTTATTTATTTATTTATTTGACAGAGAGATCACAAGTAGGCAGAGAGGCAGGCAGAGAGAGAGGAGGAAGCAGGCTCCCTGCCGAGCAGAGAGCCCGATGCGGGGCTCGATCCCAGGACTCTGAGATCATGAACTGAGCCGAAGGCAGCGGCTTAACCCACTGAGCCACCCAGGCGCCCCCAAATAGCCGGTTATTTTTAAATAACTCTTTCACTTATTTACTTTTTCTTTTTTGTCAACTTGTTAACTAGAATAAAACAGAATAGCCAACAAACATGCAAAGCTGTTCCTGTTAGTAACATAGGTTTCTTTATTGCAATGAGTATCGAGTAGTGCAGATCTGAGTGGATGCTCTAGGGCAGATTATTGGTGAGTGACAGAAGTCAAAGCTGAAGAGAACGACAGAACCCAATCTTTTTTTCTTTTTTTAAAATTTTATTTGTCAGAGAGATTGCGAGCGAGTGAGCACAAGCAGGAGGAGCGGCAGGCAGAGGGAGAAGCAGGGTCTCCGCGGAGCAGGGAGTCCGGTGCAGGACTCAATTCCAGGACCCTGGGATCATGACCTGAGCTGAAGGCAGACGCTTAACCAACTGAGTGAGCCACCCAGGCATCCCAATGGGACCCAATCTTAAGTGATGTTAAATGCCATATATTTAAAATATATCTCGAAGGCCATCAAGAATCAACAATGATATGGTAGAGACAGATTTGTTCTTAGGATGATGTATACCTTACAATGAGCTTAAGTGTTAATCAATACTTTAAAAGTCATTTATGGCTCTCCAATGAAAGATTCCATGTGAGTGCCAAATAATAACAAAAATCAGATGTTAGCAGGCAAGCCTTAAGATATGGAGTAGCCAGCATGACATAGGGGTTACAGACAGCACACGAGGTGCTTTTTATACTCCATAATCCTATGTTAAATTAAGAAGCATGTGGGTGGGAGTTGTTTGCTATATTTTCCGTATATGAATATACTAGAGGCTGGATATATTGGGCTTGGATGTATAAATGCAATTTGAAATAACCAGATGAAAATTTGAATATATAGTAAACCAGGTGAATCATTATGAATATTTATATAGTTTGCATTGCATAGGTAAATTATTTATAATATTTTCTGAATGTTTCACTCTCTAGTTGGGTATTTTGCTGGTATTAGAAAGACAGCATTTATCCCAGTCCCAGCACCCCCCCAATCTAGAATATTTTATAACTGTGTTTAAATTTTAATTTTAGGTACATATTAGAGAATTTGGCATGCTTTAGATAAATTTAGTTTTTCTCCCCCTCCAAACTGTCTGTTGAGATTTCTTCACACTTTTCTAACAAAATAATTATATAAAGTAGTAGTTTCTTCATTACTGTATGCTCATTGCAAGAATCAAATCTCAACTTTAATCACTTATAGTATTTTTTGAATATTTAAGGCATTTAAGATACTGTTCTAGGAACGTTACAAGTATTTTATTTTAGGAACAGTACTAATGGCAAGTACCAGCCACAGACATTGATAGCCATGAATTAGGCAGCATGAATCCTGGGATTCAGACCCTGGAACTGTTTCCAAATGGGGTGCTCCCAAACTTCATTTCCTAATCTATGAAGTGGAAAGATTTTGCTTTCCATTGCTGTTACTTTTTAAGGAACCAATAAGGTCATGTAATGCAAAAAGGATGAAAACTATTAAGGTCCTTTCCAAACTAAATATTTATATATATATATGTATATATACATATATATATAGAAAGATTTCATATATATAAAATAAATATTTTATTTATTTCTTTATAAATTATAATAAATTTATTTAAATTTATATTTAATAAATTTATTTAATAAATTTATTTAAATTATAAAATAAATATAAAATAAATAATATATATGATATAATATGGATCTGCATCATAGTTGCACATAGTATATAATATCTATATAAAAAGATCAAGTGAGTGAATGAGTTAACACCCTCCCATTTCCCTTTGATCTGCTTGCTTAACCAAGTACTTTGAGTTTTAGTCAATATTTTAAAAGCAGTTCCCTAAAGGAGAGTCTGTGTAAGTGCCAAATAATAATTATAATTAGACACTCACACCAAGTTACTAGAATACCAGCATGTTAAAGTACAGAATGGCCCCAGACGTTGAAATTACTACACTGTTTATTTTTATTATTAATTGCAGGTGTTGCATTATATTCACTAAGGGAAACATGAGGTAAACGAGTTTTTCAGTGTTGAGGTACAGGTGATTTAACAAATTCCCAAGGGGAATTGGCATCTTAACGATTCGTCAGAGAGCCACAATACTAATGTTGCCTTCCATCACAAACTATATTCTTCCATTTCTAGAGCATGCTGCCCTTGTTTCCATGCTGGTAATGATTAAAATGTTTCCTAAATGTATGTTTGTAGTTCCCTCGTGTGCCCATTATATCATAAGCATGTTGAGAGCTATGACATTTCTACAGTGACTGGCACGTGATAGGGACATTGTCAATTTATAGACTTGTCTTTAGGTAACATTCTTTACCCTTTGCAGTGTGCATTTTGTATATAATCTCATTTCATTTTTTCCCAACAACTTTGCCGGTAGCCATTTTATCCTCAGTTAAATGCCTTGCTCCGGGAATCTCCGTTGGTAATGGGTAGGACCAAACTTCTGTTTTTCAGTCTATTGCATTTATTATCAGTGTATCTCACCTCTGTGAATCTGGGCTCTGTGAATTTTTGAGCTCGGACTGAAAGGCATTCCTGCCGGATAAGGACAGACTCTTTTCTGTCTCACTGTTCCTCTTCACTGTTGGCCCTCAGCCCCCACCCTTTTCTGCTCACCATGTTAGGGCCAGAATTGCTGAGATGTGAAATGAAATCTATGGCAATTTATTACTGTTTATGAGAGACTCCGTGACATGGCTGAGTCGACTTGCCTTCTGGTATCCTGTATAAGAGATCTGAGAGATCGGCAGGTAGATTAATTTAAGGCAGCTTTTGCTGACACTGGTTACCTCTAAATGGATAATCATTTATCAGTAAATTGCTTTTTTTCTGAGCCAGGTAATTTCTGATCAACATGTTCATTTTCATTCTCTCTCCCCCCCCACCCCTTTCTTTCTTTCATTCTCTCTCTCTCTCACACACAGATAAGCAAGCGCACGCACGCACACACACACACACACACACACTCACCAATACTGTGCTTACAAAGTAAGCATTAGTTGGGACATCAATATATTAATATTTTTATTTGCTAAGCCAAAGTCAAAATTGAATGTAACTGGCATCAAAATAGGGAGAGGTTACAGCGCCAATTGTAAGGAGGGGACAGGCACTAAGTAAAGATAAATTAGCCTCTGATATTGCAGTAATTAAAACAGGTTTGGAACTTAATGGCACTCTAGTATTCCTGCAGACCATGAAAAATGGGTAAAACTAGATCATGTATGTCATCATCAAACAGTGTGCTTTATGAGTGCCTTGATACCCATGTAATGATGAACAAGTCTATTAAACTAACACCCCTCTTACACTCTGAGAGCTTGCCTACGGAATGTAGGGTACAGGAGAGTGGGAACAGGTTTGATTTATTTACAAAGAGCTCTGGGAAGGAAAAGATAGGAAAGAATCCAGGGCTTTTGTAAGTCTGAAATGAAATGCTAAGCTGTGGGTTTAGAGAGACAGGAGAAAGAAAGAAGATAAAGATTTAGGTGGAAAGTACATTATAGAAAGATTTAAGTGAAATTATAACTTTGGCATTTTGTTAACTGAGGATCGTCGGAAATCAGTGCCAACTTATAGTCGAGGTCCTCGAAACGGAGATTTCCCGGTGATACAGCTAGTCTCTCTGACTTTTCTGATAGATTTATTTTCAGGACAAAACAATCTTATTCCTGTACTCTGTCATCATAAGTATAATGTATCCCATCGTCATGAACTAATTGCCATAATTTGGGTTATTCTGTCTTTTTTCTTTTTGTGATGTATCAACACTGGAGAACTTTTCCCTAAACTAAATCTGTAGGTCAGAACTGCCTTTTTGTAGTCATAAGGCATACTGTTTGATGATGAGATCCAAAATGTAGTTTTACCCATTGCCTTTTTTTCTTAATTTTTAAAAAAGATTTTATGTATTTATTTGACAGAGAGAGAGGGAGAGCACAAGCAGGGGGAGCAGCAAAGGGAGAGGAAGAAGCAGCCTCCCTACCAAGCAAGGAGCCCAACATGGGACTCTATCCCAGGACCCTGGGCTCATGACCTGAGCCGAAGTCAGAGGCTTAACCGACCGAGCCACCCAGGTGCCCCATAGTTTTACACACGTCCTCCTGAGGAGTTTTAGGAGGAAGAAGGCAGTCACTGACTCATTCAGCAGGACCAGGCAGTCTATGTCAGAAAGCCGTGTTGGGAATTTGGTAGGTTGGCTGCGGATTGGCTGAGCTTCCAGAGTGCTGACTGGAACAGGGAGAAGAAAAGAGCTGAGACACACAACCCCGTGCCCCATACCCCCCAGCAAGCGTGTTCCCCAGGAATCATCGAGTGACAGATTTCATGACAGAAGGTAGGTTCTATGTTGTGCTCCTTGTAGTTCCTGGAAACCCTGAAGAACAGAGTGGAACACACCCTCTAAGAACCAGATTGTCAGTGGAGATCGACTGCGGGGATGGGGGGAAGCAAAGTGGGAATGAAAACCATAAATGAAAGCATCGCTGTGGCGGCCTGGCTTTGGAGACACAGAGAGCTTTTGTTGATGGTCCCACTGTAAGTGCATATTCTTCCAGGCAATGGGTAGTCACTCAATGTGGTCCGTGTTCAATTTTACCTCCTCGGCCATCCCTTGTTCCTCCACTGTAGGCATCTGTGCCGCGCATATTCCTTAAAACCCTACCCCCAGGCCTGCCCACTCTCTCTTTTCTCCCATCAATATCTTTTCTAATACCCACTGTCAGAGCCACTAAAAACTGCGAGGTTTGTTTCTTGACAAATGTCCCATTTTCACAGGCAGTTGAACTGAACTGCAGCTTGTGCTCCGTTCAAACATGTCAATAAACATTATTGCAAAGATGTAGAAGCAATAATGGGAATGTATAAAACTCACCTTTATTGCTTCTTGCCATGAATTTACACGCTTCTCTAAGCAGCTTTCACTCTCTCAAGAAGAAGCTGCAGGAAATCCGTTTTGGGTTTTGGGGGCTAAAGATACTGATTTGGTTGCAGTCTTTGCTGGAGAAGGGAAGCAGAAGGTAGCCGTGCCCACCAACTGCAGTGTATGCATGCTATTTCATGCCATTATGGTCTTTTATGAATAATGCTCGTTGTCGCAGGTGGGACCAGAGTCTTGCAGTTGTCACAGGACAGTGACAGTTATGACAGGATTGATCCTAAGTGTGGTGAGATTCTACACCCAGGTTTCCATGGTTGTAAGTCTGTAGTGAGAGGAATGGAGGAATAGAAAACAAAGAGACTGGCCATAGCAGTGGGAGAGGGAGTTCATCCTGATGTATCTACTTGAAAACTGGGGACCTAGGGTCTGCAACTGTTTGGATCATGAAGGTATGTTTTGAGGTCAGTACTAAGCTGCAAAGTGTGTCTTCGTGGATAGTGAGAGGATGAGCGTTGATCTGTCCCTTGCAATGGGACATGTCTAGGATGAGTGTATCCTATAGTAAAATGCCCCAGAAGGGTCTCTGAGCAGGGTTATAATCCTGTAGCAATGAGTTCCACAAAAAGAGAGAATCCCTGGAAATAGGCCAGCCTGCATTTGGAGAGATACAAGTCTACAGATGATAAAGTTGCAGCAAAGAGGCCCCTCTGAGAGAGTCCAGGTCACTTGTGTTCCTTTCTAGTCGTGTGTGGGGTCCACTACATGATGCTGCGTGGTTTAGGTGCCCTTTACTGTTTCACTGCAGAACGCTGAGATCATTTAAAGCTAATACTTATCTAACACTTTACTTCCTTCTTTCTCCTTTCCAGTGCCAATAATAGCCCTTGGAATCATATTGATTTCGCCTATCTGCTCTTAATATATCAAATAATTTTTGGAATTTTGTAGTGACAGTCAAGAGGTATATGTTTTATATATATGTTTTATATATATATTTATATATATATTATAATTATTAAAATAAATTATTAAATATATATATTTATTTATATATAAAACATATTATACCCTGTGGTTGGCCTCATTTTTTTTGAAGTGGAAAGTAATAGAGACCATGAAAAAGAAAACATTGTAAAAAGAGAAGCATTATCAAAATAATCTGTATTTCTTCTGATAAGGTTACAGTATCAATACGGTAGAACGAACACTATAGTGTAGATGAACTTGACTGATAATTTTGATTCTGTGTGGCTTACTTTCCATGTGGTGCACATTTCATAATCAGTTCAGCCAGCTAATATTTACTGAATCCCTGTTATGTGCAAAACCATGTTAGCTACTAGGCTGTTTTAGAAAATGAGTTAGAATAGGGAATATTCTTTTCCCTTCCCTCTAATTCATTAATTATTTTTAATCACAGCGAACACACATTCAGAAATGAGAGGCAGAATTCATTCACAAGGGCATTTGCCGTGAAGTACCTTTTATTTTCTATTCAAGATAAGATTAAATAATAATTTGATTATTCCTGCAGTGGTATCTTGGCACTTTGTAAGTTTGTTTCGTGAGTCCAAGCAGTAGGAAACTTCCACCCAATCCTGGGAGAGATGGACTTCCAGAAGGAAATGCCCAGAGAGAAGGAAAATGAGATTATTTCAGGAACTGAATAAAGGTCGACATGCCAGAGTACACCTATGTAGAGGGCCAGGCATGGGGTAGGGAGGGGATGGGTTGTTAAGTCTGGGAAGAAAGCTGGATCCAGATCATGGAGCCCTGATCAGAGAAGCATTTTTAAAGTATGTCAGTCTAATTTTTAAGGGGATGATGTCAAAGAATTTAAAGCATGCCACTATATTAAAAACAAAATGTATGTAAATAAGTCTATTAGAAAAATTTTATTTTTTCACAACAGGTATTCAGAATATTTCCTTTGATTCATCACTTTCTGAGTTCTTACAGTTTCTTCTTTGCTTAGTTTCTTTCATCCACCTCAGCTATCTTTATCTCTTTCCCAATATTCTCAACAGCCAAAGCGATACCCACAAGTGATTCTTGTACACTAGTGCAGATTGGAAGGCAAGCCTGGGGATTTCCTCGTACCTCACCTCAATGCTTGTGCTGGACAGGACCACCAGTCAAGAAACCGATGTCATTTTCTTTTGCTATGATTTTGTGTAGGCTTTGTAGTACAGGTCTGGGATGGGCTTGGTATTCGAAATAAAGTCGTCAGGAGCTGAGCCATGTCTTAGGATATGGAGAGGACTAGTTGTAACAAGATTTTGGGAGATCAGATGGATAAGGTGGAAAACGATGGCATCTCTGTATTTATGTCATTAGTAGTGTAAAATATTTATATGGCTCTTGAATGAAATGTTTTTGAAATTCAGGATCCTGCTTTGAAGTTTAATGTTACTACTATTATGAAGCAAGCTGAATAGTAGTTTATGTTTTACCTAAACTCTCAGAAATTTCAGAAGGGAAGTTAAGAATGCAATCCTGAAGCCCTATCTCTTAAGTAATAGGTTTGTCTACCACAGGAGATTAATGTTGTAGGGGATAAAAGAAAAGAGGACATATGAAGCAAAGAGCCATTAGTGCCCTAGATTGTGATCTTCTCAACTCTTCAAGAATTCATTCCTGCCGTCACGGTGGCACTTGTCTTACTGTTCTTGACCTCTGAAGTTTGTCCATATGACTGTGGCTAGATCAGATAACAACTAAATTGTAGTTGGTCTGGTTCATGGTGGCTTATTTATCTAGTCATGCTGCATGAAGGAAATCCTGATACAGTAGTTATTTTGCATGACGTTAAGATAGCTGCCATTGGTTTGGATCAACTAAGTGTTAAGAGTTCATTAACTATGTCCCCACAAGGAGATCTCTTTGAAACTTGGCCACTTCATCTTTCATTTTGACTGTGGAATATTGCTAGTATCCTCAGATTATTGCTCTGACAGTGAGCTGTAGCCCAGCTCCAAAGCTCTGGCAATAGTGAAGGGTACAGCAGAAGGAACATAGAACAGGTGCCAAGACAAAAAGAAGCCCTCCTCCTCCAGCTGTAATCTTACAAGAAACATAACTCATGAGGTACATGAATAGTGTACTTATTTGGTGTGGGTGTGTATGTGAGAGAAGGGGAAAGGGAGAGAAAAAAGGTGGGAAGGTGGAAGGGAGCCAGAGGGGAAGCGAAGGGAAGTAGAGAGAAAAGGAAGGGAAGGGGAAGGGAAGTAGAAGGTAAGAGAAGAGGAGGGAAGCAGAAGGGAAAGAAAGGAGGGGAGAGGAGGAGAGGAGGTTGCTTTTGGAGAATTAAGGGAGATGCTTTCCCTAGTGGTTGTAGAAGTGAGTTTGTTATTGCTCTGGAAAGTTCTTTTGTTCAGTTACCACATGTAACATTTACCAAGAGTAGTTTCATCTTTGTCATATGATATACTAGACATATCAGATTATCCTGAGCAATGTTTTAGATTTTGAATTTAAGGGAAGAAGTAATCTGCCCCGACAGTATGTAGTCTTAAAAAGGCAAATGTTTGGGGCACCTGGGTGGCTCAGTGGGTTAAGCTGCTGCCTTCGGCTCAGGTCATGATCTCAGGGTCCTGGGATCGAGTCCCGCATCGGGCTCTATGCTCAGCAGGAAGCCTGCTTCCCACCCCCCTCTCTCTGCCTGCCTCTCCGTCTACTTGTGATCTCTCTCTGTCAAATAAATAAATAAAATCTTTAAAAAAAAAAAGGCAAATGTTTATTTAAACTGTAATATGCTCAGATAATGAGAAATAATCTTACTTTTCCGACTGTGACTTTGCTTATATTTGTTTTTAGTCTTGAGCTTCCTGTTAGAATTTGGAGTGGAGAATTTTAAAACACTGTATTTTCCCCATTGCACAGATAGCTTTATTGCAGTAAGTAGGTCAAATTGGAATAACTGCAACCTGGAGCTTGTGCTCATAGAGGTGAAGTGGGTTTTGGAAAAGTGTGTCCCAGCTGTAGGTGATAAAGAGTAGTTCAGGCCATCAAATAAGCCAGACAAGAGCACAGCCCAAAAAGTGGAAGCAGGAGTGTGCATTAGGGAGAGAGGCAAAACCAGCCTTTCCTTAGATGGTAAAGCAGCCAGTGACCTCAGAGTGAGATAATGGCGTTAGGGAAGACCAGCAGCATTTGGCACCCCTAGTCTTAGTTCAAGTCTGGAATACAGGCTGGGAAGGGATACCTGAAATTCCTAGATGATAAGGAAGGAATGGGTAATTAAGATAGAGGGATGCCTGGGTGGCTCATTTGGTTAACATCTGCCTCTTGATTTTAGTTCAGGTCATGATTTCACGGTCGTGGGATCAAGCCCCACGTTGCACTCATGCTTAGTGTGGAGTCTGCTTGAAATTCTCTCTCTACCCCTCCCTCTGCTCGTACTCACTTGCCCACTCTCTCTCCCCTTCCCCGCAAAATAAATGAATAAAATCTTTAAACAAAGAAACAAAAAAGACAAGGTAGCATTTTATTCTAAAGTCATAGGGGTAATGGCAGAAATAAAGTTCACATCATGATGATCTGATTCCTTGTCCTGTGCTGTCCCAGTCTCTCAGGCTGTGTTTGGCTCTTGGCAGTAGGCTACGTGGGCCCTATGGGCTTACACTGTGGTAGCTTAGCTGTTCCCTCTGTGCATCCTACGTGCCGGCTGCCATGATCCTTGCCATGCCATGCTTGGCAGTATGTGTGCTGCTCTCACACTGCCAGAGGATCTCCTGGTTGGTAGCAAGCTGATCTCTCCTCAGAGACTATTCTTCTCACTTGGCACAGCTCAAATCATGTCTGTTGGCTTTTGCATGCCACTCGCCTATTTTGCTCAAATGCATTACCCTTGCCAGTTGGTGGGCTTTCATTAAACCAATACTGTGGATATCGCCCATCTCATGTTCCTCTGGATGTACTGATTCTGTCTTTGGCTCTGCTGTGACTACCCCATTGACTGGCTTGCCTTGCTGCCAATGGGCTGGCCTGACCTTATTTAGATGTTTTCCACTGAGCCATACCCTGCCTGGCTGGGAATTTATTGCCTGTGCCAATGGGCAGGTTCCTTCCAAGGGGCTACTGCCACCTTGGGCTCCATCTTCTACTTCCGCTGGCTTTTTCATTGCTTTTATCATCCTGCTTGGTGAGGCTTACCTCCAGCATTCAACTGTTTCCATATTGTGGCTAGTTTTCTCTTCCTCCACTGGCTGTCTGCTGGTAACTGCTGACTTGTCTGACCCAGCTGCCCACATCTCTCAGGTGTAATGTGTTCTTCAAAGCACATTAAATTCAATTTGACTGACTCATGGCTACTGAGAACATTTCACACCATTATCTGTAGTGTTCTTGTGTATGGTGGTAATTGTAAAAAATCAGATTCTTTCTAGTATTCAAATATTATTCTCCTCAGCAATGTTATATTCACCTGTCTACTCTCAACCAGGAAATTAGTTAACATCTATCAAGCCTACCGATTTGCCAGATTCTGATCTCTCTTTACTGTACAACTTGCTTGTTATGAGAGTCTCTTGGAGACTGTTGGATTATTCAACTCAAGGGAAGCACGAAAGAAAATCCCCCATCTTTTTTACTTCAGACATGGCAACCCCGCAATTATGCTGGACAAATGAGTTTCTAATATCCGATGGCCTGAGGAAGAAGCTTTATGGAATTCATTCTAGTATTTAACTACTTTCTCTGTTAGGGATATGTTAAAATCAAGATAATGTCTTATGTTCTTTTTCACTCCCTTATAACAGCCATCAGTGGACCAAAAACAGCAGTGTGTAAAAAAATTTTTTTTCTTTAAAACAATTCATGGGTGGCTCAATAGGTTAAAGCCTCCGCCTTCGGCTCGGGTCATGACCCCGGGGTGCTGGGATTGAGCCCCGCATTGGGCTCTCTGCTCAGCAGGGAGCCTGCTTCCTCCTCTCTCTCTTCCTGCCTCTCTGCCTACTTGTGATCTCTATCTGTCAAATAAACAAATAAAAAAAAATCTTAAAACAACTCATGAATGTAATAAAATAGTAAATGCTGACAGAGACATATTGTTTATTTTATCAGTACTTTATTGTTAAAATTCTTTTCAGTTTCCTCCTTTAAGGATTTGGTTGATTAACTCACTTACTTGTAATTTAGAGACTGGCTTGGTTTAAGAGTGAAGGAGAAGCCCTCAATAGGTTTGGCATGCTTAGGAAGAAAAGCAAACAAAAACCAACCAGCCAGCAAAAACGTAGGGATCATTTACTTGGAAATCTAATGTTAGAATGTCTGTGATTGCTTGCTGGGGTCATAGAACTTCTGGGTCTATCTGTGGCTTTCCATTGGATGTCCTCTGACAGCCAACATTAGAACTTCTGGGTCTATCTGTGGCTTCCCATTGGATGTCCTCTGACAGCCAACATTAGCCATGGAGTTCTGCAGCATTGTGTCCCGGCCTCCATCACCCATGTCGCTCTTCTCTTCCACTCTGCTCCCATCTGTTGGGCCTGCTTTCACGTTCTTGAATATCCTCAGTAATTTCTGCCTCACACCTTTCATATGCTGCTTCCTTTACTTGAAACTCTGTCCAGTTGCAAAGCTGATTCTATCTACCTTTTCACTTTGCAGCTTGAAATCCATCTCCTCATAGGTGCCTACATGACTGGGACCCCCTCCTGTATTTTCTTTGTTGTATTGCTCCCTGGCCCCTTAATGAAATCTTAACTTGGTAATTGACTTTTATTTTGTTTACAGATTTATGGTCTCGTGGCCCATGAGATCATGAGCTCCATTAGGCCACTGACCTTTATTACTAAGCCCAGTCTCTGGTACATAATGGCCATTTAATAAACAACTTACTGAGTGGATCTTAAATAGAATAATGAATCAATTGGCTATGAAAGAAGGGGGCCCTGTGAGTTCCTGGCATTTCTATGGTATTGGAATAGTACTTTCTAAGAATCTGCTCCTACATTTGCTGCCTATCTTTCTCAGCCATGCAGAAAAGTAGAGAAGCTAGAAGCCAAGCCTGAGATGCCAAGATTTGAAACAGCAAGCTTGTTCTGGAGCTGATCGTCACTTCACATGCTTAAAGCTGTAGTTAATTTAGTGCTAGTTAAGCTGACATCCTGTTTCCAGTACAAGGAAGAACAAGATAAAAAGATGCAAACAGAATAAGATAAAAGGGGATAAAGGGAAAATGATACAGAAATCAACAAGATAGACTTGATCCTCAGTCACAGCTCCCATATATGTATTTATTTCCCCCCCTTTGGAGGCTTCATTCATTCTTAAATCACCAAATACCTTCTTTTTAATGCTATACAAACATTACCTCCAGTCCCATTTCTTTTTATTAACCCCAAGTAGATTTTACAGTTTTTGCTGATCTTTGCCATCTTCGCATCCTTCTATTAATGTAAATGTAACTGGTTTATAACTAAACTTAGTAACTTCACTCATTTAATAATACACATTGAGGGTCACCTAAGTGTCCAGCTGTTGGTTTCGGCTCAGGTCATGATTTCAAAGGTCATGAGATGGAGCCCTGTGTTGGGCTCTGTGCTCAACGAGGAGTCTGCTTGGGATTCTCTCTCCCTCTGCCTCTCCTGATTATGTTCTCTCTCTGTCTTTCTCTCTAAAACTAAATAAGTAAATCTTTAAAAAAAAATAATGTATATTGAGTCCCTCTAATGTGCTGGGCATTACTCTGGGTGCTTGGGTTACAGTGATGAGCAAATACCCATTCTAGCAGGGAGGACTGATAATAAACAAGTGATCACACAATAAACATGCTGTTACTAAGGATGACAAATGCTGCAAAATATAATGTTCTATGAGAAGTATGATAGAGGGTCCTAAACTAGTTTGGAAAGTTAGGGGATTCTTTTGTGGGGAAGTGAGATCTGAAGGATGAGTAAAATTAGACAAGACAACAGAGAAGAGGGAAGTTATATTGGGCAGGAGGCAAGTATGTGTAAAGACATGAAGGGGAAAAGGTTGTTGTATTCAAAGAAATAAAAGGAGTGTCATATGTCAGGATTAATTCAGAGATGAGTAAGTGGTAAGATAGGTAGTGTCCCCTGCATGTTTTATTTTCCCAACCAGGACACCTCAATTCTCCTTACTTGTGATTTGTTCATCTACTTAGTCCCCCATAGCTAGCCACCAAGGCCGAACAATTATTCTTTGTGTCTGCACGTCCATTGATTCTTCCAATAAGTGGATAAATCCTGTGTACCGTATCTCTTTTTATCTAAAATATAGGACCTTTTCATTACAAAGTTTTGTTCTCTGTGTGTGTGTGTGTGTGTGTGTGTGTGTGTGTGATGTTAGTCACCTTAAAATACATCATTAGTTTTTGATGCAGTGTTCCAGGATTCATTGTTTCCGTATAACACCCATCGCTCCATGCAATACGTGCCCTCCTTAATACCCATCACCAGGCTCACCCATCTCCCCACCTACCTCCCCTCTTAAATTCTCAGTTTGTTTCTCGGACTCCAGTCTCTCGTGGTTTATCTCCATTCCAATTTCCCTCAATTCAATTTTCCTTTCCCTCTCGTAATATCCTCCATGTTATTCCTTATGTTCGACAAGTAAGTGAAACCATATATTAATTGACTCTCTCTGCTTGACGTATTTCACTTAGCATAATCTCCTTTAGTCCCATCTGTGTTGATATAAAAGTTGGGTATTCATTCTTTCTGATGGCTGAGTAATATTCCATTGTATATATGGACCACATCTTCTATATCCATTCATCTGTTTAAGAACATCTTGGGCTCTTTCCATAGTCTGGCTATTGTGGACATTGCTTCTATGAACATTGGGGTACATATGGCCCTTAGGATAACTACATCTGAATCTTTGGTGTAAATACCCAGTAGTACAATTGCTGGGTCACAGGGTAGCTCTATTTTTAATTTTTTGAGGAATCTCCACACTTTTCCAAACAAAGTTTTGATTTTGAAGAAATACTAACAATTGACATTCACTGTTGGACAATATAGAAAATATAAATAAACAATAAAGAAGAATTACTTCCCATCCCTCAATGTGGATGTCCTCTGGTTACCAGTCCTTTGTCAAATATATGCTTTGTAAATACTTTCTCCCAGCCCATGGTTTGACTATTAATTTTTTAAATGAAGTCTTTTGATGGAGAGAGTTCCTAGTGTTAAGTTTATCATACTGTTTTCTTTATAAGTTATTTCTTTCTGCATCCTGCTTTAAAAACCTTTTCCATAGCCAAATATAGGACTTTATATTTACTCCCATTACATTTCTTCTTGTTGGTTTCAGCCCAGTATTCCAACTTGTCAAGATCATTTTGAGTTTTGCTCCTGTCTTCTGCTATAATAGATACTGCCTTCAGCTCTGTGTCACCTGTAAATCTGACAAGGTATTGAATGCTGAATGGGAAAGAACCTTTTTCAAGTGCAGTTAGAATCATGGGTCACATTTCACCATCTTATTTTTCAGGATATCATAGAAGACAAAGTCAGATTCCTGGCTGAAATCAGTAGTGCAGCAGATGGTGACATTGTCCTATTTTACTACTCAAGATCTCTGTTTCCAAGCTTCAACATTACTTTGAGTTATCTATTGACACCCTCTGTTTACTGATTTCTAAAGTTTTTTTCTAAACTGTGTCTCTTTAATACAATGTAAACTCCATCAGAGTGGACATCTTGTTTCTAAGTTACCATCATGTTCTTGGCAACACAGAGCTATATTAGTTAATATTTGTTGAATTCATTAACCAGCACATATCCAAAAATCATTTAATGCTTTACCCTAGAATTGTCAATCATTTGGCCCTGAACTTAGGAAATTCATCACTTTACCCTCTTGACAGCTGAGGCATTTTCTTGACTCTAGTGTTCTGTTAACTACCTTTCTTGCTTTCTATAATTTTTCCCCAGCTTTGTGGAGATATAATTGACAAATAAAATTGTAAGAATCAAAGTATACAACTGGATGACTTAATATACATAATATACTTTATGAAAGGATACTCCCCCATCGAGTTAATACATCCATTGCCTCATGCATTGCCATTTTTTATACTGAGAAAATGTAAGTTTTACTCTTATAAATTTCAGTTATGCAATAGTGTTATCAACTATAGTCATCATATTATACATTAGAATCTCAGACCTTATCCATATTATATCTGAAAATTTGTATCTTTTTACCAACTTCTATGTATCCCTTCCTTGACAACCACTCTAGCTGTCCATGTTTGCTTCTCCTCCAACCCTTATCCCACCACCTGCCCAGATTCTATACATAAATGAAACTGCGTGGTATTTGTCTTTCTTTCTCTGGCTTATTTCATTTAGCAGAAGGTCTTCTGTATTCCATGTTGTTGCAGATGATAGGATTTCCTTATTTTTTAAGGCTGAATGATAACCTGTGTGTGTGTGTGTGTGTGTGTGTATGCTACATTTTCTTTATCCCTTCATACATTGATGGATGCTTCAGTTGCTTGCATACATTGACTATTAAGAATAATGCTGCTATGAACATGGGCATATAGATATCTCTTAGAAATTATTTCTTTTGGGTATATACCCAGAAGTGGGATCTTTGAATCATATAGATAATTGCACCCTATAATCTATTATTTCTTATCAGTGTACTAATAATGTATATTAAATCATCAAATTGTACACTTGAGATCTTACAATTTTATTTGTCAATTACACCTCAATAAAGATGTAAAAAGTGATGAAAAGCAAGAAATGAAGTTAACGGAACATTAGAGCTAAGAAAATGTCCTAGTCATCAAGAGGGTAAAGTGGTGAATTTCCTAAATTCAGTACTGGTAAAGAAATATTAGATTATATGGACAGGAATCTTTAGAATTTGGTATGTAATTTGTCCAGATATGACAAATTGAATTCATTTGAGGGAGCTAGATTTATTGAGCCTGACCTGGATGGGTTCTGTGCTAGATGCTGGAGATACAGAGCAGAGGGTGAGATGAGTAAAATCTCTGCACATGAGTTCACAGTGTAATAGTGTATGAGTCTATGTCTAATGATTGGACAGTTCCTTATGTCCTTCCATACTATGGAATACCCAACAACAACTGAGAGCTGAGTTATATTTTCACTGTCTATATGGTCTTTTCTCCATTCTTACACCTTTATATGCAATATGGATTTAAATGGACATGACCACTAAAAACCCTAGTTTTATGATAAAAATATTTTTATGGTTAGTAATCTATGAGTAAACTAGGGATTTCTCACTTAGAAACTCAGCTCAAAATTAGGCACCATAGATAATAGGAAACAAGAAGACTTGTCTCCTCTCTTGAATGGAAAATTTGCTGTAAGAATAATATCTATACAGTGAACAGCGAACTTAAAATTATTAGACCAGAGGTGCTAATAACAAAATTTGCTAAAAATTAAAAAGAGAGAAGAGAGAAGGCAGTCTGAATTGACAGAGACCAGGAAGACATGACTGAGATTTGTTTGGTTTAGAAGAAAAGATGAGGGCATTCTATGTGGGAGTAAGGGCTGAGTAAAGGCTCATGGGTGGGAATGAATTTAGCAATATAGAAATAAGAGTACAAGACTCCCAATGGGGCTTAAAGCACCAGGACAAGGACTTCGTATTTGATCTGAAAAACAAAACAAAAAACAAAAAGAACAAAAAAAATATGAAATGCTATAATTTCTTCTTGAGGAGAGTAAACAAAATCAAAATGCTTAACATAAGTCAGCTTCATTAATGGAGATAACATGGAGGTGATACTGTGAAGAGTTATAAGCTAGTAACAAATAATTAAAGATGATGAGATCAGGTCATTGACAGAAGATGTAGAACATTCAAAGAAAATTTAGAGAAACAATAGCCTATTTAGGTATTGAGGGGCGATGGAAACAGAGACATTTCTCCTAAATTTGAACTGCAGTGGCCTAGAAAAATTTCCCTACTTGCCAGAATGGGATAATCTTGGGGAGCAAGTTAAAGTGGTTACAAATATGGGATTGAAGGGATGTTACATGACCAAGGAAGAGCTACCCCATAGGTTCAGGATCCCTGTGTGAGGCTGGTGCTAGATAGAAAGAACTAGAGGTCATTTGCTTAAGGATACAGTACGAACAAAGGAAATATATGAGCCCTTTCAGAGGAAGCAGTAAAGGGGTGTAGAGAGTCAATGATTATACTCCAAAGAAAGTTCACAGTAGAGGTCAAGAAGAAGAACTGGAGTTACTGAAGGGAGGAGAGAGTGATTCATGACCCGAGAAAAAAAGGTGAGGGCAGTAAAGCAAAAACCAGAGGAAGAGGCTAGTTGAAACAATGTGGCAGAACATTTAAGGAGGATGAGAAAAAGCCACGGATGTGGTATGAAGATAATCGTGTCCTTTTTATAAATAAGGAAACTGAAGCACCCAGTCAAAGCTAATGTAACCCTTCTGCGGAGACTGTGTAAAAGTAGCATGTAGATGAGTGGTTTCCAAATACAAGTTCATGATGACATTTTCACTGGTCAATGGCAACATCATAAATATGAGGACAGCTATATATGGCAGCTTAAGATAAATTCTGTCCTATGTAACTTCCTAAAGTACCACCTGCACTCTATTATTATGAAATTATAGAAGTTACTGATGATGACTGCTCTATATTTGGTTGGAAAAAGAAATAATAGCCATATTGTTTTTATTTTTGCTTTTGTTAATATGAGGTCTGGTGAGAGTGATCTCCTCATGTGTTTGCTTTCCCTAGGTGTGTTCTCTAGGACATGGAATAGGGTATTTCCACATCGGGACTTCCTTCTATGCTCACAAACCATTGGCAGTCAGAGGGCAGGATAAGTAATAATTTATTCCACTTGAACTTGTTGAAAGATGCTCAGTACAAAAACAGCAGATCCTGACAGTTTTAAAGCCCCATTGCAGGTTCAGAGTCCTGTCTGTCACTTATCTTAAGCTTCTAAGGAAAATAAAGATCAAATATCTCTGAAGCAGTGTTTAGTGTCATAGCTATTTCTGGAAGAGACAGTTCCCCCCACCCACCCACTAAATCCCTTGCACTTTATTATCATCTGAGTCTGTGTCGTGTGATTTTCTTGAGGTTCTTGGATATATAAGTGCAGGCAGATTGGCGGTAGTGAAGAATAAATCTTTTTGGCTGGAACCTCAAGAAATAGCTTCTAGTCATAGATTCCTCTACCTCTTCCGTGGAGTGACACTTCGCAAGTCACCTTCTGTGTCCAGGAAATAATAACTTCAGTAGTAATAATACGTAAAATAGATATTTTTTGTCTCATGCAATATTCTATCCTAATGTTTCACAGAGATCAAATCCTTTTCTCTTTTGATAACCCTTGAAGTTGACATCTATCTGATTTTATTGAAATATAAGTGTAATACACCCCAGACAGGTTAAATAATTTGCTTGTCAGCATGACTAACAAATTCCTATGGAAAGGTCTGAACCAAGAGTCCAGCTCCAAGTGTATTTTTCACCCTCAAAATGTACTGCCTCAAGGAGAAAGAACTATAAGAACTGTGTACTTAGGACAGTGTAGCCTTATTCTGCTAAAATATTCAGAACATATCCAGAATTCTCTTTTTAGAATCTCCTCTAGGTGCATTCATTTAAGGATGTTCAGTGATGGTAAAACTCTGTTTTGTGGGGATAGAGTTAATATTTGCAAATGATCAGTGTCAAAATTGAAGACACTGTCAACTGGAAAAAAATCTAGCAGGGTGCTCTAAAAACGTGTTTGACTTTGGAAGATATTATTTGAAATAAAGGCATAATCTCATAAACTATCTTAAAAAGGGAACAGCTCACTGGATATTTTGTCTTTCATTAGAAAATCTGTCACACTAGCTATTGTTCATGTGATACTGGATCCCTCCCAACTTGGTTTTGTTTTGTTTTGTTTTGCAACTTTATTTTTATTAACATACAATGTATTATTTGCCCCAGGGGTACAGGTCTGTGAATCATCAGGCTTACACACTTCACAGCACTCACCATAGCACATACCCTCCCCAATGTCCAAAACCCAGCCACCCTATCCCTACCCCCTACCCCCCAGCAACTCTCAGTTTGTTTCTTGAGTTCAAGAGTCTTTCATGGTTTGTCTCCCTCCTGATACCATCTTGTTTAATTTTTTTCCTTCCCTTTCCCCTATGGCCCCTTACTCTGCCTCTCAAATTCTTCATATCAGAGAGATCATATGATAATTCTCTATCTCTGACTTATTTTGCTCAGCAAAATACCCTCTAGTTCCATCCACATCGTTGCAAATGGCAAGATTTCATTTCTTTGATGGCTGCATAGTATTCCACTGTGTGTGTGTGTGTGTGTGTGTGTGTGTACCATATCTCCTTTATCCATTCATCTGTTGATGAACATCTAAGTTCCTTCCATAGTTTGGCTATCGTGGACACTGCTGCTATAAACATTCAGATGCACGTGCCCCTTTGGATCACTGTATTTGTATCTTTAGGGTAAATACTCAGTAGTGCGATTGCTGGGTTGTAGGGTAGCTCTATTTTCAACTTTTTGAGGAACCTCCATGCTGTTTTCCAGAGTGACTGCATCAGCTTGCATTCCCACCACCAGTGTAGGAGGGTTCCCCTTTCTCTGCATCCTCGCCAGCATCTGTCATTTCCTGACTGGTTAATTTTAGCCATTCTGACTGGCGTGAGGTAGTATCTCATTGTGGTTTTGATTTGTATTTCCCTGATGCCGAGTGATGCGGAGCACTTTTTCATGTCTCTATTGGCCATCTGGATGTCTTCTTTGCAGAAATGTCTGTTCATGTCTTCTGCCCATTTCTTGATTGGATTATTTGTTCTTTGGGTATTGAGTTTGATAAGTTCTTTATAGATTTTGGATACTAGCCCTTTATCTGATATGTCATTGGCAAATATCTTCTCCCATTCTGTCAGTTGTCTTTTGGTTTTGTGGACTGTTTCCTTTGCTGTGCAAAAGCTTTTGATCTCGATGAAGTCCCAATAGTTCATTTTTGCCCTTGCTTCCCTTGCCTTTGGCAATGTTTCTAGGAAGAAGTTGCAGTGGCTGAGGATGAAGAGGTTGCTGTCTGTGTTCTCCTCAAGGATTTTGATGGATTCCTGTCTCACATTGAGGTCTTTCATCCATTTTGAGTCTATTTTTGTGTGTGGTGTAAGGAAATGGTCCAGTTCTACTTTTCTACATGTGGCTGTCCAATTTTCCCAACACCATTTGTTGAAGAGATTGTCTCTTTTTCCATGTCCTGCTTTGTCAAATATTAGTTGACCATAGAGTTGAAGGTCTATTTCTGGGCTCTCTATTCTGTTCCATTGATCTATGTGACTGTTTTTGTGCCAGTACCATACTGTCTTGATGATGACAGCTTTGTAATAGAGCTTGAAGTCTGGAATTGTGATGCCACCAACTTTGGCTTTCTTTTTCAATATTCCTCTATTTAGGGTCTTTTTGGTTCTGTATACATTTTAGGATTATTTGTTCCATTTCTTGGAAAAAATTGATGATATTTTAATAGGGATTGAATTAAATGTGTGGATTGCTTTAGGTAGCATAGACATTTTCACAATATTTGTTCTTCCAATCCATGAGCTCAGAACATTTTTCCATTTCTTTGTGTCTTCCTCAGTTTCTTTCATGAGTACTTTATAGTTTTCTGAGTATAGATTCTTTGCCTCTTTGGTTAGGTTTATTCCTAGGTATCATTGTTTTGGGTGCAATTGTAAATGGGATAGAATCCTTAATTTCTCTCTCTCTCTCTTTTTTGCTGTTGGTGTATAGAAATGCAACTTATTTCTGAGCACTGATTTTATATCATGACACTTAACTGAATTCCTGTGTGGGTTCTGGCAGTTTCGGAGTGGAGTCTTTTGGGTTTTTCACATAAAATATCATATTGTCTGCAAAGAGTGAGAGTGTGATTTCTTCTTTGCTGATTCGGATGCCTTTAATTTCTTTTTGTTGTCTGACTGCCAAGGCTAGGACTTCAAGTACTATGTTGAATAGCAGTGGTGATAGTGGACCTCCCTGCTGTGTTCCTGACCTCAGGAGAAAAGCTCTCAGTTTTTCCCCATTGAGAATGATATTCATGTTGTTTTTCATAGATGGCTTTGATGGTATTGAGGTATGTATCTTCTGTCCCTACACTGTGACGAGTTTTGATCAAGAAAGGTTGCTGTAGTTTGTCAAATGCTTTTTCAGCATCTATTGAGAGTATTATATGGTTCTTGTTCTTTCTTTTATATTAGTGTATTGTATCATATTGGTTGATTTGTGGATGTTGAGCCATCCTTGCAGGCCAGGAATAAATCCCACTTGGTCGTCATGAATAGTCCTTTTAATGTACTGTTGGATCCTATTGGCTAGTATTTTGATGAGAATTTTTGCATTGTATTGCCTATAACGTGGCTATTACTGTATATTTTCTCTGTTTCCTTCTGGTGTGTTACTTTTAGGCTCTCTCTTTGCTTAGAGGACCCCTTTCAATATTTCCTGTAGGGTTGGTTTAATGTTTGCAAATTCTTTTAAATTTTGTTTGTCCTAGAAGCTTTTTATCTCTCTTTCTATTTTCAATGGTAGCCTAGTTATATATCGTATTCTTGGCTGCATATTTTTCTCATTTAGTGCTCTGAATATATCATGCCATTCGTTTCTGGCTTGCCAGGTTTCTATGGATAAGCCTGCTGCCAATCTAATATTTCTACCATTGTATGTTAGAGACTTCTTGTCCTGAGGTGCTTCCAGAATTTTCTCTTTGTCACTATGACTTGTAAGTTTTACTATTAGATGGCAGGGTGTGAACCTATTTTTATTGATTTTTGTTGGGGGTTCTTGGTGCCTCTTGGATTTTGATACTTGTTCTCTTTCCCATATTAGGGAAATTCTTTATTATAATTTGCTCCAATATACCTCCTTCCCCTCTTTCTCTTTCTTCTTCTTCTTGGATACCAATTATTCTAATATTGTTTCATTTTATGGTGTCACTTATCTCTCAAATTCTCATCTCGTGGTCCAGTAGTTGTTTGTCTCTCTTTTGCTCAGCTTTTTTTTTTTTAAATTTTATTTATTCCTTTGACAGACAGAGATCACAAGTAGGCAGAGAGTCAGGCAGATAGAGAGGAAGGGAAGCAGGCTCCCTGCTGAGCAGAGAGACTGATGCAGGGCTTGATCCCAGGACCCTGGGATCATGACCTTAGCCGATGGCAGAGGCTTTAACCCACTGAGCCACCCACGTGCCCCTTTTGCTCAGCTTCTTTATTATCCATCATTTTGTCTTCTTTATCACTAATTCTCTCTTCTGCCTTATTTATCCTAGCAGTAAGAGTCTCCATTTTTTATTGTACCTCATTAATAGCTTTTTTTATTTCAACTTGTTTAGATTTTAATTCTTTTTTTTAAAGATTTTATATATTTATTTGACAGAGAGAGATCACAGTAGACAGAGAGGCAGACACAGAGAGAGAGAGAGGGAAGCAGACTCCCTGCTGAGCAGAGAGCCCGACGGGACTCGATCCCAGGACCCCGAGATCATGACCTGAGCTGAAGGCAGCAGCTTAACCCACTGAGCCACCCAGGAGCCCCAGATTTTAATTCTTTTATTTCTCCAGAATGGGATTTTATTTCTTCAGAAAGGGATTCTCTAGTATCTTCCATGCTTGTTTTGAGCCCAGCTATCACCTTGCTAATCGTCATTCTGAACTCTAGATCTGACATTTTACCAATGTCCGTATCGATTAGGTCCCTAGCCTTTGGTACTGCCTTCTTTTTTTTTTTTTTTTTTTTTTTTTTTTTTTTTGGTGGTGAATTTTTCCATCTTTTCATTTTATGCAGATAAGAACATATGAATGAGAGAGTAAAATACTAAAAGGGTGGCAAAGACCCCAGAAAAATGTATGCTAACCAAATCAGAAGAGACCCGAAACTGGGGGGAAAACAATTAAATAAAAAATAAAAAATATATATAATAGACTGGTGAATAGAACAGAGCCACACACTTGATTTTGTGTATATTCTGGAATCTTAGAAGAAACTACCTCCCAAAATTTAGAGAAAGAAAAGCTTATGTATATACACAAAAATAAGGGTAAACACAGTGAAGGGTTGGAATATGATTATAAAGATGAAAAGTAAAAACATTCTAAAAAAGGAACTGATAAGTTGGTTGGAAAAAAAAAAAAGAAGAAAGAATGTGATTAGTCTGGAGCTAGCTTTAGGGTCTATTTTTTTCTATTAGTAGAAATTATATCCCAAATTTTAAAGAAATAAACCTATATGTATGCAAAAAATAATGTTAAATATAATGAAGGGATAAAATATGAGTATAACAAGGAAAATTTAAAAAGATTTTTAAAAAAGCTATTGATAAGATACAATAGTTGAAAATCCTTAAAAGAGGAAAGAGGAAAAGTTTAAAAAATAGAGTAAGAAAAAAATAAAATTAATGAAATTTAACTTTGCAAGATAAATGGCTCATGGGAAAAAAGCCATGAATTGTATGCATTACTTTCCCTAGATCTGGAGTACCACAGTTCTCTTTGATTAGTAAACTTGGTCTTGGGTGGATGTTCTTGCTGAATTTCTTGTGGTGGAGGGGGAGCTGTTGCCCGTGATTCTCAAATGTCTTTGCCTGAGGTAGAATTGCACTGCCCTTTCCAGGGGCCGGGCTAAGTAATCTGCTCGGGTTCACCCTCAATAGCTTTTGTTCCCTGAATGCTTTCTGTAGAGTTTTGGAGGAGGGAATGAAGATGGTGGCCTCCCAGTCTCCAGACTGGAGGAGCCGAGAGCTGGGGCCCCACTCCTCAGTTCACCTTCAGAGAAAAGCAGTCAATCCCTCCTGTCTCCTTGGTCTCCAGTGGTCTCTGTGGTCACCTGCCCTGTGACCGAGTATTTCTATCTCTGGTACACAGCCCCGTTTGGAGTGTCCAAACCGAGAAGATTCCTGCCACAAGGTTCTGTGCTGCTCCTCCCAGAGGAGGAAGGAGGGGCTCTCTCCGGATCTATCCCTTGCGGGGTCCCAGCTCAAAGAGCAGTGGTCTGACTGTGCCTTGGATCACAGTTTAAGGTAACCCACTCCTCCACTGTGAGCTGTCTCTGTAGCCAGCTTCCCTGCTCTGATATTTGGCAGCTCTGCCACACTCAGGCACCCCTGGTCTTTCTGTTATCCGGCAGGTCCTGAGACCACACTGTCCCCATAAGGGCTCCACCCCCACTTAGCCTCTGGAGTGACGTACCTCAGTGGAGCAGACTTCTAAACATTCTATTTTTGTGCTTTGTTGCTCCGCTGCGCTTGCCAGGACGTGGCCCCTCTCCCTGCGGTTTATCTTCCCTTGCTTTGGATTCACCTCTCTACACTTCCTACCTTCCCGAAAGTGGTGGATTTTCTGTTCCTAGAATTGCTGCTTTTCTTCCCTTCTATCTCCTGTTGAGTTTGTTGGTGTTCAGAATAGTTTAATAACTATCTAGCTGAACTCCTAGGACCTAATGCTAGTGCAGTTTCCTACTCCTCCACCATCTTGCTTCCTCTTGCAAATGGCCCCAACTTGTTCTTAATGAAGATTCTCCTGTTCTCATGAACAGAGACCCATGTGACCTCCAAAGGTGGGGCTTTCCTTAGTAGCAGTGCTTCTGTGTAAGCAGGGTTAACATTTCTGGCTGTACTTTCAGACGGCCTCACTAAGTTGCTGAGAAATCTAAATGGGTGCAAAAAAGTAATTTCTATAAAAGAAGACTACATAGTAAGCACAATTTTCTGTAGTCTATTTGCTAATGATGCATAAAGGTAGTCTGATAGAGCCACTCATTTTGATTGCAGTAACTAGAGGTCTAGAGCAAGTGTATCACTTCAAGTGTATCAGAGCAAGTGTATCAGTTCTTTTTCTCTGAAATATTGGATGAGAAATAAGTTTTACATGATATTTCAGAGAAAATCATAATACTTCATATGAAATGTCTCTTGTATATGACAAAACATAAACTCGTCAGTGTCCCTATGAGGCAGAAAAATAGCCCCTTCTTTCCATTCTGGCTCTTGAGGCTCAGAGAGGTGAACTGACACTTTCAAAGACACACAGTATATGAATTCCAGACCAGGAAACAGAAGTCAACACTTAAATTGTTATTCAGGCAGTGGATACAATTGAGCTCCTTTCAAATCGAAGGATGTAGGGTCACCACATTACTAGCATTTTCTATAGACATTATGTGAATCACCACATGCAAATATGGCCCTATCAGAAAATGTACATCACTTGTTGCTTGATGGTAGAAGATGAGAATCAATCATGTGTTTTCAGAAAAAGGGACTCTAAGAATGAAGTCCGAACCAGTTATTTTCAGGCTGATTTGAAATTACTGATAGGAAGTCAAAAAGACAGATAAATCTTCAATTCAGAGAGAACAGGACTAACTTGTTTCTTGACCCAGATGACGAATCATTTTTCACCCTCACCTGTGACACAAACTACTCATTTTCTAGCTGCTCATTTCCCTTCTCTGTATTCTGTCTGCACAGTAGCACCAGCTGACACGTAGAAAAGAAACGAAGAGAAAGAGAACAAGTTGGCAGGGAGTCAATATATTTCAGTGTTTTATTACTAGCTAGCATTTAGTTGGTGAGTCTGAGGAGAGAATGAGTATTTCTAAAGTGACTCGGTTATCAGTGGAAATGATTACAGGCAGAACAAAAAAAATCTATGGATTAATTAGCAGGTCAATGGTGGTTGAGTAGTTAATACTAAATTACATGGTTTGCATGCAAGAGAAAGGATTAATCTTTGATATTCTCCAGCTTGGTTGACTTGTGTGTTAAAATTCCATGTCAGTGAGGAGAGATTCCCATTGATTGGTTGATAGGTAATGAGATAAGAAAAGATAGTCCCTGGATTTCCTTCAATTCTGCACACTCAAGGTTTAATCTTGTTTTCTGTCAGTGATACATCCTTCTTGCTATAGCTACTGACAGTGAGATTTGAAGACTTGATTAATAATAAATGAAGAAAGCAGAGCTAACAATACTACAGGAGACGAGAAAAATTTTGGCACCCAAATACATGCCAAAGGTACATATACATTCTGGGAGAGGTAAGGGCCAGTAAACAATCTTTTCTTTGGAATAGATAGAGGTTTGAGCGATTGGAAGTTTGAAGATTAAGGGAAGTAATAGAATCACCAAGGGACCCACTGTTTCATTAACTCATTTAATACATATTTATGGAGATGGATATGTGCCCCTCCACATATATGTACCTTTTGTATATTTATAATTTTATATGCACTTACCTTATATATGTGTGTGTGTATTTAATCTGTGATTTACGTAGATAAATTCTAGTGGGAGGGCAGAAATACAAAAATATAAACTAACTAATGGTTACTTAAGTGAAAAGTGCTAGAAATAAAAGAAAATGTAGAGCTAGCTAAGAGACTGGGAGTTCAAAGTGGTGGTTGGGGTCAGGTGTCAGCATGAAATAGGGGTGTCAGGGTAAGTCTCTTTGAAAAATTAACATTTGGGCAAAGGTTTGAAGGGAATGAGAGTCTTGTCATACAAATAGCTAGGGGGAAACTGGCCCAATAAGAGGTAACAGCCAATGCAAATACCCGAAAGTGGTATGTGGCTGGGGATTAATGGCAGAATAAGGAAACCAGTGTGGTTGGAAGGGAATGGGCAAAGCGGGGGAGGGGTGTTATGGAGATAGTAGAAAATCAAAATTCCTGATTGGCCTTTATAAGGAGCTCGGTTTGGAGGACTGAGCCACAGTTCTGCGATTCTCTTCCCAATCCAGGAACAAAGAAGGGGCAAGACATTTATGATGGCTCCAGTGAGAGATAATGTTTCAGTAACATAATGTGTGTGATTAATCAGAAGGAAAAAAAAAATATCGTTGGGACTTTTCACGTAAATGCAATGAAAAGCAAACAACCAGGAGAGACATTTATGCAAACAAGGGAACTCTACTCTAGGAATTGGGAGCCAACTAGATTGCACTAATGTGCATAATAATCATAAACTGTCATAGTGCTTTTGCTTTAGGTCTGCATCTAGGCAGACAATGCCTAATACATTTTATCTCATTTACAAATAACTTTTATGTCCACTAAAATGTTGTTTTCATTTTAATTAATAATTGAGCCAAAAATACGTTTATGAAACAGAACTTTTGCTGATGGCTATTGGACCTAAGAGAAGAAAACACAGGGAGGTTTTCCTGGATAGAACTCAATATAACATAAGCAGATGTTTGAAGGTATCAGTAATCAACTGTGTCACATAATCTCTTTCGTTTCCATTTTGAATGAAAGGAAATGAGATTAGGGTATGAAAGATTCACATTAGAGCTACAGCAGTTGGCTGAGCTATTTTGGGGGCTCTGTTGGCCTCAAATTCATCCACTTCTGGGGCACCTGGCTGGCTCAGTTGGAAAAGCATGCAACTCTTGGATCTTGGGGTGATGAGTTTGAGCCCCACATTGGCTATAGAGATTATCTGAATGAATGAATGAATGAATGAATGAAGGGAGGGAGGAATGGTTAAAACATTAAAAAAGTAACTTCATCTTCTTCCATAAAACGTCCTTTCCCAGCAGGAGTTGGAATAAGCAGCTAAAGCCTCTTCTTACTATAAGGATCAGGTGTGTGTGCTGGCAATTTTATTTCATGTAAACAAGATATTGCAGTGCATGCTTTGGGGCCATATAGGTCCATTCAAAAGGTATATATGCTGCTTGGTTATAATCCGTTTTCTCAAGAATGATTTGTCATCTCGAATAGGTATGGTTTCAGAAATAATGTGGAACCTCTACTGTAGCTTTGGTTTTAGATTGGTGCTCACATTTCACACTGTAGATAATGTTGATTTCTTTGTCTGGCTCTCTTATGTTTACTGGCTTGCTATTCCTTTTTGAATTCAGACAGGATCTGTAATGTACCATTTTGGACAAGAGAAACGGCAATATTTCTCACTCAACCTCTTCAGATGAATAATCAGCAATAATTACTTGACCCTAAAAGCCACTTCCTTAGGTCAGCTAAACTTTTGCTGCTGCAGCCAATAAGTATTCCCACACTTGATCTGTCTAGAGAGATACTGCGTTATAGGAAAGAGTAAAAGCTAGGTGAGGATACTTGCTCTTCTCTTACCATTTCTGCAAGGGTTCTTCTCCCTTGAGGATACAAGGCCACTTAACAAAATCTCCAGATTAAATTTAGGAAAAGGATTCTTTTCCTTGCTACCAGAGAATTATACCACCTAATGACGAAGAGATTATTAAACTACAGTTATCTCCCCCACCATCTCAAGGTCGAAAACTAGCTCTTTCAGCCTTGAAATCTTAGTCATGTCTTTGATCAGCGAACTAAAAAATATTTAAGATGTCAGATAAGATGAGTAAGACAGAAGTGGCTACTTTTAGTCTACTAAGTCATGGAAGTTTCTCTGCAGAGCCATTCTGAATCATGTGGGTGATACTTGTTCCTAGAACTGGGGCGGTACCTTCATCCCCAAGAGCTGTACCCTCCTTGAAGCCACCGGGGTAATTAAGTGAGGCAGTTATCTCATAAAATTGTAAGATTTACTAATAAAATTTGGGGAGAATGTGATGGTCCTGTACTGCCTACTAGCACCTTAATAATAGGCAGCACAATAAACATTAATCACAGCTCAGTGAGATTTTGTTTGGCTTTGGGGTTTTTTGGCAAAAGTTTCTATATGCTTAGCCACCTTTCACATGGCAACATCTTGGCAACTGTTCATAGGTTTTCCCTTCCTAGTGCCATAATGACCTGTGTATAACGTTAAGCAGTGGGAGCAGGGCCATTCTCAGAAGACATGGGAGAGATTAACCTGCATCAATTACAGTTTCTTCCACTTTAATCATGTTTGTTTCCATGTTTTTATCCAGACAGTCTGTGGATTTTTAATAAGCGTAGCTAAGATGCACTCACCAGTCCACATTTGAAAGAATTCCTCTGGGTCAGGTACTCCTAAGTTGCTGCTGTGAAAAATACTGTTGAGCACCTCTGGTGTTTTTCTCAAAAAATAAAAAAAAACAAAAACAAACAAACAAAACCCATCCAAAACCAAAACCAAACAAACAAAAAAAAAACATAGTAAGGAATTTTACTGCTGAGTATCTAACTATACTCCATTCGTAAAAACAGATTGTAATTTGTTCAAAGATCAGGGGACTTGTAGGATGTCATCAGAATATAAAACACATTTTAGAAGACCATGTGAAATGTGGGCCAAGGTGGATTTACCAGGTACTCTGTCCTCACCACTTTTGCTGCCATTCTCTTTCCAAGCTTCTCTAGCACCAGCAGGTCCACAACACGTCTTTGTCAGTGGTGGGGCAGCCATCTTTTGTGTCTCCTACCCTAAGGTTTTCGTTATGCCATCTCAGAAAACTGATGAGCTATAAGGAGGATGATAGAATGAGCCAAAGAGTCATATGAACTTCTCAGTTGTTTGAAATGCATTAGGTCAGAGAGAGGGCAAGAATTACTCTCATTGTCATTTACAGTCACAGTGGGCTAAGATGGAGGGGATGTGAACACCATCTATATGTCAAGTGACTGGTAGAGTGGTTCCCCACCAATAATAATTAAACTAATAATAATATAATGATGATGATAATGTGGTATTGCTGGCTGTGGTTTCCTCTGCACATTCCTCCCCAAAACCAGTCTCATTAAGGGTATGCTTTGAGTTGAGAGGGGATTGGAAATAGATGCTGAAGAGAAATTTCCAAAAATAACATAATTGTGTGAATGTCTTCAAGATTTTGTGTTAGGCATATTTCATGAATTAGTAACGTTAATAAGCCTGTTACTTCAAAGAAATTTATTACGTGGAATACATTCAAAGCAACTTCTTTCTCTCCTTACTCTGCTCTTATAAATTACCTCTGTCGACTTAAGAGAAATGGTGTTTTCCTGAAAAGGTGACTAAGTACCTTACCAACACTAACACTCTGTTGAAGTAATCGCTACCAATACTTTTAGATTGAAAATAAATCATTTGAATAACTGAGTGCATTTCATTTCCAGTCAAGTTTCTAAAATTCAACAATATTCTTGAGTGCCTATTATATGCAAGACATTGTGCTATGCCCTATGGGAATTCGAAGATGAGCAAGGTTTGTCCCCACGTCTCAAGCAACACATGATCAAGTAGATGGAATGAGCAGTACACAAATAACAAATCATTTTAATGAAAAACAATAGTCTAATTGATCTCTGGCACCTAGAGACTGATGACATCACTAATTTCATTTAAGTCACCAAATAGTGCAGAGTATAGGGTTGGTTGATTGATATTTATTTAAATGATATGCTGAGAAGTAATAAGCATGATGGTCTCTTTAATTACCAATCTCCTGAGCAATTTTTCTTTTTCACTTTGGATTAATTTCCATTCTTGAATGAAAAATACCTCTCTACTACAGTTTGCTTGAATGAAATTGGGTGTGTTGGCAAGTTAGATTCTTCCCTGGGTTGGCTGTTGTGTGTGAAAATGTACGCATGTGTTTGTGGGTTTATTAGAGAACATTCTAATAGAAACACCCTCTTGTTTTTGATTCCCTTACTGGACTGTGTTGGCATGACTAAATGACACTGCAAAGCAATAATGATACACTAATAGGAGCCACACACCGACACCTTTGTAAAAGTGCGCCCCTTCTTTCTCTAACCCTTTCCGAGAATTGCATATGCATGTATTGTGTATATTCTGTATATATGGAAATAACTTACACTTTAGTAGTACTTTACAGTTTACAAAGTGCTTTCACTCATAGCTCACTTGAATTATACTACCTTGTATTGATCAAGCTAGAAACATTGTTACCTGTTTTATTAGTACCTTCCTTTTACACCTATATACAGCTTATCTCCAGATTAAGTCAATTCTGTCATAAACACAATCTTCACACTCTTCTCCATCTTCTTGTCCACCGTCTTTGGCTAACCTTGCTCTAATTTCTTGCCTGGCCTAATGCTTCAACCTCAGACTGGTGTGCCTACCTCTACTCTACATTTGCTCCATGATTATCCATTTCTCTGTAAGCATCCAGGATATGCAAATTTGATTATGATGCTCCTCTGTTTAAAACATTTCCCTGGATACCAGTTGCTCATAAAATAAATTCAAAATCCTGATCTCTGTCTGTTGTGTCCTATTTTATTCAAACCTTCCTTTTTTCTAGGTTTATCTCTTCACTACAACACTTTCACAGCTATGCAGGATTATTATTTCAAATCATTTAAAAATTCCACAGCTGAACCATTTAAAGAAAAATAAAACAAATATGGCAGTTGTTCAAACTAAAATGGGCCAGATTTTTAATTTCTTTCTTTGCCTTCATACATACTTCTCCTTTCACCTGTATATATTTCCTCCGTTTCTTTACATGGACATTTTCACCTCATCATTCAGATTTGAGTCTGGATTAAAAATTCACCTTGGGAAGACTTATCTGACCACATCATCCTCTGTTCTATCCTGAATTAGAGGTTCCCAGCTTTACATTCTTATATGAATTAAACTTAATGCATAACATTTTAATTCTCCCATCTTTCTATATTCTCCCATTATACATAAACTCCATAAAGGCATGGGACAGGCTTCTTTTGATCACAAATGTTATCTCGAGGTTCAGTACAATACCTAGCTTTTGGTAAGCCTTTAATAAGTAATTGGTGAATAAAGAATAATTATCCTAAAAAAATACCATGAATGAGATATTTCCCTCATCTCATTTAGTTCAACAAAGGGCAGTATTTCCTGATTTTGATACATACTGCAGTTGTTTATGGTGCTATCAATGGAGGAAGTTGGGAGAAGGATCCACGAAGCACTATGATTAAATTTGTGCTTGCCTAGGTGCTGCTGGTATTTTCTAAAATAAAAAGTTATACTTCGTCAAATGCTTTTTCAGCATCTATGGAGAGTATCATATGGTTCTTGTTCTTTCTTTTATTAATGTGTTGTATCACATTGATTGATTTGCGGATGTTGAACCAACCTTGCAGCCCTGGAATAAATCCCACTTGGTCGTGGTGAATAATCCTTTTAATGTACTGTTGAATCCTATTGGCTAGTATTTTGGTGAGAATTTTTGCATCTGTGTTCATCAAGGATATTGGTCTGTAGTTCTCTTTTTTGATGGGATCCTTGTCTGGTTTTGGGATCAAGGTGATGCTGGCCTCATAAAATGAGTTTGGAAGTTTTCCTTCTATTTCTATTTTTTTGGAACAGTTTCAGGAGAATAGGAATTAGTTCTTCTTTAAATGTTTGGCAGAATTCCCCCGGGAAGCCGTCTGGCCCTGGGCTTTTGTTTGTTTGGAGATTTTTGATGACTGTTTCAATCTCCTTACTGGTTATGGGTCTGTTCAGGCTTTCTATTTCTTCCTGGTTCAGTTGTGGTAGTTTATATGTCTCTAAGAATGCTGTTGGTGGGAATGCAAGCTGGTGCAACCACTCTGGAAAACAGCATGGAGGTTCCTCAAAATGTTGAAAATAGAACTACCCTATGACCCAGCAATTGCATTGCTGGGTATTTACCCTAAAGATACAAACGTAGTGATCCGAAGGGGCACGTGCACCCGAATGTTTATAGCAGCAATGTCTACAATAGCCAAACTATGGAAAGAACCTAGATGTCCATCAACAGACGAATGGATAAAGAAGATGTGGTATATATACACAATGGAATACTATGCAGCCATCAAAAGAAATGAAATCTTGCCATTTGCGACGACGTGGATGGAACTAGAGGGTATCATGCTTAGCGAAATAAGTCAATCGGAGAAAGACAACTATCATATGATCTCCCTGATATGAGGGAGAGGAGATGCAACATGGGGGGTTGAGGGGGTAGGAGAAGAGTAAATGAAACAAGATGGGATTGGGAGGGAGACAAACCATAAGTGACTCTTAATCTCACAAAACAAACTGAGGGTTGATGGGGGAAGGGGGGTTGGGGGGGGTGGGGTTATGGATATTGGGGAGGGTATGTGCTATGGTGAGTGCTGTGAAGTGTGTAAACCTGGCGATTCGCAGACCTGTACCCCTGGGGATAAAAATATATGTTTATAAAATAAAATAATAATAATAATAATAATAAAAATAAATAAATAAAATAAAAAGTTAAAAAATGGTGACTTAGAAAGGCCAGATATGGTAACTTCCATTTATATTCAAGAAAAGCAAAGATTATAGAGTAAGGTCATTTGTAGGAGGTTGTTATTCACCATGTGACATGGACACTGTTGAGGAGAGCCACTCTGAGGTTTTTGACTTCTCCTGGATCTTCAGGTGGACTTAGCACCGAGTCCCACGTTTGGTCCCTTGGTGACCAACTGAATGTTCAATTGAATTGAATGTTCAAAAATTGAATGTTCTGGCCCAGAGCTTCTGTATTTGTGACTTGTTTTCTAACCTGAAAAGCTGAGTGAGAAAGAAATAGGACAGTACCTTTAGGTTCTCTCCCTAAAACCATTGATTCTGAAGTCACCCAAGGCAGTCAGCTCGCTGTACTTGTCTTGTGTTCTGACTTAAGCTCCCTTTGCTTATTATTTATTTCATGTCTTCATTCACCAGTATTTATGAAATTTTCCATATCCCAGATCATGCTCTGAAAACTCTGAAAAAAATATGTAGAAAATGATGCAGATTCTCCTCTCAAGAGAACTCATATTCTAGCAGATGGCATTTAAGTGAAAAGTTAACGATAGGGTAGTGCTATAACTCCTGTTTTAGCAATATATGTGGAATGCTAGGCACATAGAAGAAAAGACTTAGTTTGGCCTTGAAACATGTATAAATGCTTATTAAAGAGGTTATTTCTAAGCAGAATGCTGCAGATTGGACAGCTAGGATAGCAGGACTTAATGGCAGAGTGGGGTGGGGGAGGAGTTGAAAGGAACGGGATCGTGCACAGAAAGTGAGAGTCAAGAGGGAGCAAGACTGGAAAGATACTCTCAAGGAACAGGTATGCATGCCTCTAACCGAAATAGCACTGGCACCTGCCTTTGCATTCTGAAAAAAAATATCAAGATATTTTCTCACTTCTCCCACCTGAGACACTGATAGACCAAGATATAAAGGGGGGTGGGCCTTGTTATTCTCCATTGACAAAGAGAAGCATCATGTCTCCGTTGTGTCCCTGTGAACTTGGATGCCACACGAGAGGCTGGTGTTCTTTCCTGAAGAGTGAAGAGAATGTGAAGAGGGAGGAAAAGGGAAGCAAGGAACAGACACAACTTTTAGATTCCAAAGAATTCTATTAAATTTTTCTTTTTTTGTCTCTCTTTTTTCTTTTTTCTAGGTAAGTGAAACTGATTTTTACAACAGAACTGTGATTGCCAGTCTGAATCAGCATATGATTTTCTCCGGTGAATATACCACAAGTGACATCTCCATACTTTCCATCACCTCTACGTGATTTGTGAGTCTTTACCCAGAAGTGCCAGTAACAATCCAGAATTAAAACATATTTAAATGGTTATATTTATAGCTCCATAAAATGTTTAGTTACACCTTTCTGTAAGGTAAGTGAACCCTATTCAGGTCATGATTTTACACAAAGCAGCACTGAGGGGAATATTATTCTCTTCACAACAATATCCATAGGGAATTTTTTTCAAGGCATACTCTCCCCTAATGTATTTTTCTTCATTTGATTTGCACTAAGTAACTTTTTGAGGGAACCTTCAGGTAAGTGTCTTTTATTATTTGAGATACATCTCTCTTTCTATATGGATACTTCTGTTTTGTTCCTTTTTTCCATGAAAGCTAGTCTTGACAGTATGGAACTAGGTAGATTTTTGGTGTGCTCTAAAGTCTAAAATATTGAAGTGTGTTGCTTCTTTCCCTCTGTATTATCCAAGTCTACTTGGAGGTTGGAGTTTTAGACTTGAAGAAAAGGGGTTCTTAGCAGTGCAGTGTGGAGTAGGATCTACTTGGCAAGGTGGGAGATAAATAGTAAAAAGAGGGAAAAGAATATGTGGGAGTTATTAGATATTTGAGCAGTGACTGCTCCTAGAAAATTGGCAGCATCTCTTCCTGGCCTCTGGCCTGGGCTTGGCCCTTCTTTTGGCTTTTCGCACTTACCAATTCTTTCATTCCTTATCTTGCTTTCCAAATTTACTTTTCCTTTTCTGCTCAGACTGCACTGACTACGCTGTATTTGGCTATTTGCATTTACTGAGGGGATCTTAGTTGTTCCAATGGACTGACTTCTGTATGGCTTGTGTGTAATTTGGTACAGGTACCTCTACACTCTACAGGGAGATGACACACCTCCTTATTCATAATAATTATCCTAGCTGATGGAGCTCATCAAGCCAGCCCCTCGGCTCACTTGATGGGGACAGATTTTCTAAGGTGCTGCTGATTCTCTGTTTGAATCTTGTCATCAATAACCATGTGTGAAATTAATTACAAAGCACAATGGAATGGTCTTGCAGCAAAAGACTGAACAGCTTCACTTGAAGGTCACTGTTGGAATTGGCCTTCTGTGATACATTATTACAAACTAAACATTTCATTTTGTTTCATTGTTAGTTGAGTGCCTTATTCAGTGGTCTACGATTGTGTGTCAAAATGGGTCTTGCTATAGATGGAAAATGTAGGATGCAAGTATTGCTGTACATTGTGTAGCTTTTAATTTCTGAAGTGGAAAGGCCCAAAGCACCTCTGTCTTAAGGGAAAAAAAGGAAAAATAGATTTAAATGGGTATAATGGTGAAGTGTTGGTGAATTTTGATTTCACAGATAATAAATGATATTAAGATGATGATAATGATGGTAACAGTAATGATGTTCTAGTCCTGGACATCTCAGTGTCATAGCTTCTTTGAGCCACTGGTTTTGCTGTGTCTTTACCATTTACAGGTAAATGTGGATAACAGCCTAACACATAATTTTTATTTCCAAACTCTTGATACTGCTTATTAAAACATCCAGAGTAGCAAATGATTGTATTAGTAGATATTAGCTGTAAATTCTCAGTAGAAGAGATTCGATTGTGATTGAGTAATGGCCAAACCAGCTGTATTCCAATGAGGTAACACCTGGGTTATGACCCCTGGAATCTCCGCTGGGCTTCTCTCCTTGCCATCTGGGCAAGTAAACCAATGAATGGAAAAAGGATGTGCCCAGAATGGAAGTGATGAGGTTCTTGAGGCATTCACTTATTACCATTTTTCTACAGAGCTACGAATTTCTTACTAAGATTCATCTCCGTATTTTCGCCATGTTCCTACCTCCACTGTGGGCAAGGGTAGTCACAATAATAGCTAATGTTTATCTTGTGCCTTCTCTTTGTCAGACACCATTCTAAGTGTTTCACTTGTGTTAATTCATTTAATCTTCACAACAAATGCATGAGCTAGGTATGATTATGGATATCATTTCTTAGTCAGGAATCTTAAACGTAAAGAATTTGAGTACTCCAACCAAAATATTTGATGATTTCTCTGTCTTTGCTATAAGCCACTATGAAGACTTACCAAAGGATTGCATGATTTGGAGTTTCCTTACCTTTTGACTCACCTACTTTGGTGATAAAATTTTTATTATCAGTATCATCATGATCACTGTCACTTTTACCTCCTTCTAAGCTTTATATTCCAGGTGACATAGATACATTATCTTATTTAACTTCCACAATAACCAAAGACTGTACCTTTTTTTTTTTTTTCATTTTGTGGTTGAAGAAACCAACACTCACAGAAATGACTCTACAATTGCTACATGTAGTGTATGCAGTGACTAGTCAGGTGGCGTATGATGATGGTGTGGGAACTTGTATGTTTCAGAGATGTGTTTTTTGTGTGGTCTCCTAGCCTGAAGTGGTATCCCTTTAGAGAACAGCTCTGTGACAGAGCTTAGGTCCATGCAGTCCAGGGAAGTAATGACAAGAGGCACTAGGTTTTGTGCAACTGATGACGATTTGATTATGCTGAATAAGCTTCTGTTGGGTGACTGTATAGCGATATTCATTTCATTCTGTATGTTCGTGTCATGCAGGTCTGTGCTAAGACATATCTGTAATTTGGGAGTATCTTCAGCATCACCTTGTTTGACTTCAGTCATCTCTTCTCCACGGCAGTCCCAAATGGGATAGTAGCACAGATGACTGAAAAACTATTCCCATTTTCACTACCACCCTTATAAACCCTCATCATCTACTTAAAAAAAAAAAATCTATGTGGAAACCTTCAAGGAATCTGAATTTGGATTCATAAGATCTACTTTCACAAAATACTATTTTTCAGTTAATGTCTGTATCCCTCTGAACTGTATCCTGTGAGTACACAACTTTGATACTCTAAAACCTATGCTTGTCCCTTACACATTTGTTGGAATGAGTTTATAAAATCCCTTCTTGAAGTAGGTTTTTGTCAGGTCATGGGGCTGCAGGATGAGATCATAAAAGACCCTGGGTGCCTGGGGGAGTTTGGGAGTCAGGGGTTTTTGTACTGGAAAGAAAAGGAGAGAAGGGGACTATATAATGAGGTAGAAGGCATTTTGCCTACTACCCCAGTTTACCCTGGGGCCAACTATGTATATGGTTTCTGTCATACTTTTTGTCTTTTTGAGTAAGGAGAAGGTTTCTGGTAATAATGGTCTGCTTTCAGAAAGTACATGTATGATGAAATTGTCTGCCCCAGGCTCTTGTATTGATAGTTTTCAGGAAAATGTGTGATGAGCTAGGAATGCATCTTAGCACACATATTCTCTTTACCAAACTGGGTTTATTTTTCTCTGTTCTGCTGACTTTTTAGAGGTAAAGGTGGGGATGGAGATAGAACACATAATAAAGTAGAGGGGTGTATGTGTTTTCATAGTTTTAAGACTGAAAAACAAAAGCCTCCAACTAATACCATAATGTAAAACTGCACTGTGGTAAATACATATTGGTTATTTTGATGGGTTTTGTCATTTCCTCTCATACTAGAGACTGAAGGAAGTCCGTAGAAACCACACTTAACAATCATGTGGAAATACTCAACCTAAATCTGGAGTAGTTTGATGTGTGATACTCTTTAGGATCAGAAGAGAAGAATTTCCAGTTGTCCTGTGTCCTTATGAAGTAGAATAATGATAAAGCGGATACACATGGAAATACAGTCTGTGAAACTCTTTTATTGATCTGAACATATTCAATTGATTCCTTGAAAGATTTTTTATAAATAAACACAGAAACACATGATTTCCCCCTAATGTTGAAGTGATTAATACCTGAGACATTGCTGAGGGATCATATGTTTTACGTACTCTTCACTGATAAAATAGGTCAGATACACTTCATTTAGTAGATACCCGTCAGGTTGAGATCCAGAACTGAACCAAGTACTCTGGACACTGTCTGGCCAGGGCAACTCAAAATTTGTGTAGTGGGTAAACAACTGCCTCAGGATTCAGTAGCAGGTTTTGTGTTTGTTCTTCAGATGAAGAAATTTTTTAACTATACCTCAAGTTAGGTTACAGAAGACCATGGTCTAGGTTGATACATAGATATACATTGCAGTTAGATGGCCTCCATTCATAACCTGATCGTCCACTTACCAATTAGGTGGCTCTGGGCAAATTACCTCTTTATTGTGGGGATTAAGAAATTAATTCATAGAAATCACTCAGGGTATTCTCTGGCCAATAGTAAGTGCTCAAGAAATATTAGTTCTTATAATTAGGCCCCAAGCAGGATTCTAAAAGAAATTCTCACATACTTTTCAGGGTCTTTCTTATCATCACTGTTAGCACTAATACCATCATCATTCTATAGGAAAAGTAGTTCCTCTGGGGCCTTTCTGCTTCTGACAGTGGAGATGACTCTATAGATTAATTATGGAGCTTTGCTTCTGCGAGGCACCACATTTTTAACATTCATATTTCTTCCTGAAGGAAAAAAAAATATTTCTGACTTGCATTTTTAAACTATAATATTTAACTGCTGGTTTGCACAATTAATCAAGTGTTTTCATAATCTGGTTACTGTCTTGGACTTGTAGAATTTCAAATTAGGAAGGCTAGAATTATAAACTACTTTTGTATATCCTCCCTGGGCCATATATGTACAAGGAAGTAAAAAATAAATGGAATACCTTAGATTGCTGAAGGGAAAAAACTGCACAATTCAAAATTTCTTCAATTATTTGGCTCCTTTAGGTTTAAGGTTTATTATGAATTATTTGTCTTTGCAAATATATATCATGCAAGTAAGAATCTTAGACTTAAAAGCTCTCAGGTCATGGTGCCTGGGTGGCTCAGTCAGTTCAGCATCTGCCTTCTGCTCAGGTCATGATCCCAGGGTCCTGGGATGGAGCACAGTATTGAGCTCCTCAATGGAGGGCCTGCTTTTCCCTCTGCACTTCCCCCGCAACTCATGCTCTCTCTTAAATAAATAAATAAATAAAATCTTAAAAAAAAAAAACAACAATAAAAGATCTCAGGTCATCTGAACCCAGACATAAGTGCTACTGAACCTGGTGTGGCATCTTGTGTCCAGCCTGTGCTGGGATACCTGTCTCACTTCCAAAATTGTCTACATTCTTTCTTTGGATGAGTCAGTTAGAAAATCCTTTCTTCTTTAGATAAATGTTCTCCCTTCTGGTAATTTCCATCTTCAGTCCTTCACTTCCTCCATGAGACCATCAAGCCTAGCTTTAGAATCCTGTTCTAAAATATTGAATGTATTTCTCCCTTTCCAACATTGATGTGTTTCATGTTTGCCAAATTATTTAGTGAATTCCACTGATCCTCAGTATACCACATAATTAATGTGTTTTGTTTGAGAACCCCAAAGAACCAGATAGCCCATGCTCCTACTCCTGCAAAAGAATGCAGTCTTAGGATTTTCACAGGGACAGAGGTAGACATGCTTCTTCAAGTCCCCTAGCGGCATTCTGATCCAATTTTGATAGGGCAAAGTTATCCCAGGGCAAATAGATACAGATGTTACCTTTTTCAGAAAAGTATCACAGGACTGCATTTCTTTTAAAATTAGTTTTATTTCTTGGCTTAAGGTAGTAACCTTTTATTCTCTTGAGAAAACTTTTTCCTGAAGAGCCTCTGGTTTGGACCTTGATTTCAAATTACAAAACAAAAACTGAAGGAAAGAAAGAGAGAGTAAAGTAAATAAGGGAGTGGAAGAAAAGAGAGAAGGTAGAAAGGGGGAATGGGATAGGGGAAAAAGACTTAAGTGAGACATATTTATGATATGGAACTGATCTAAATCTGTAATTCAGAGAGTAAAAAGGTTTGCACAAAGAACCTCCCCGATTTATAATAGCAACCTGAGAATTTTATACATGGTGAATACTATTTTAAAGGTTATATTATTTATATATGTGTATTATGTCATATACATTATAATAACATAATTATATAGCATGAGTGTATAAACTTGCCTAGTCTTCCCTAAAACACTTTGAAGTAGGCTTTTTTTAATTTTTTTTTTCCAGCATAACAGTATTCATTATTTTTGCACCACACCCAGTGCTCCATGCAATCCGTGCCCTCTACAATACCCACCACCTGGTGCCCCCAACCTCCCACCCCCCACCCCTTCAAAATTCTCAGATCGTTTTTCAGAGTCCATAGTCTCTCATGGTTCACCTCCCCTTCCAATTTCCCTCAACTCCCTTCTCCTCTCCATCTCCCCTTGTCCTCCATGCTATTTGTTATGCTCCACAAATAAGTGAAACCATATGATAATTGACTCTCTCTGCTTGACTTATTTCACTCAGCATAATCTCTTCCAGTCCCGTCCATGTTGCTACAAAACTTGGGGATTCATCCTTTCTTTCTTTTTTTTTTTTTTTTTACAGCTTTATAAACATATATTTTTATCCCCAGGGGTACAGGTCTGCGAATCGCCAGGTTTACACACTTCACAACACTCACCATAGCACATACCCTCCCCGATATCCATAACCCCACCCCCCTCCCAACCCCCTCCCCCCATCAACCCTCAGTTTGTTTTGTGAGATTAAGAGTCACTTATGGTTTGTTTCCCTCCCAATCCCATCTTGTTTCATTTACTCTTCTCCTACCCCCTCGACCCCCCATGTTGCATCTCCTCTCCCTCATATCAGGGAGATCATATGATAGTTGTCTTTCTCCGATTGACTTATTTTGCTAAGCATGATACCCTCTAGTTCCATCCACGTCGTCGCAAATGGCAAGATTTCATTTCTTTTGATGGCTGCATAGTATTCCATTGTGTATATATACCACATCTTCTTTATCCATTCGTCTGTAGATGGACATCTAGGTTCTTTCCATAGTTTGGCTATTGTAGACATTGCTGCTATAAACATTCGGGTGCATGTGCCTGTAACGTACAATGGTAAAAATATTAGATTGGCAGCAGACTTATCCACAGAGACCTGGCAGGCCAGAAAGAGCTGGCATGATATATTCAGAGTACTAAATGAGAAAAACATGCAGCCAAGAATACTATATCCAGCTAGGCTATCATTGAAAATAGACGGAGAGATTAAAAGCTTCCAGGACAAACAAAAACTGAAAGAATTTGCAAATATCAAACCAGCTCTACAGGAAATATTGAAAGGGGTCCTCTAAGCAAAGAGAGACCCTCAAAGTAGTAGATCAGAAAGAAACAGAGACAATATACAATAACAGTCACCTTACAGGCAATACAATGGCACTAAATTCATATCTCTCAATACTTACCCTGAATGTTAATGGGCTAAATGCCCCAATCAAAAGACACAGGGTATCAGAATGGATAAAAAAACAAAAACCATCTATATGTTGCCTACAAGAAACTCATCTTACACCCGAAGACACCTCCAGGTTTAAAGTGAGGGGGTGGAAAAGAATTTACCATGCTAATGGACATCAGAAGAAAGCAGGAGTGGCAATCCTTATATCAGATCAATTAGATTTTAAGCCAAAGATTATAATAAGAGATGAGGAAGGACACTATATCATACTCAAAGGAACTGTCCAACAAGAAGATCTAACAATTTTAAATATCTATGCCCCTAACGTGGGAGCAGCCAACTATATAAACCAATTAATAACAAAATCAAAGAAACACATCGACAAGAATACAATAATAGTAGGGGATTTTAACACTCCCCTCACTGAAATGGACAGATCATCCAAGCAAAAGGTCAACAAGGAAATCAAGGCCTTAAATGACACACTGGACCAGATGGACATCACAGATATATTCAGAACATTTCATCCCAAAGCAACAGAATACACATTCTTCTCTAGTGCACATGGAACATTCTCCAGAATAGATCACATTCTTGGTCCTAAATCAAGTCTCAACCGGTATCAAAAGATTGGGATCATTCCCTGCATATTTTCAGACCACAATGCTCTAAAGCTAGAACTCAATAACAAGAGGAGATTTGGAAAGAACCCAAATACATGGAGACTAAACAGCATCCTTCTAAAGAATGAATGGGTCAACCAGGAAATCAAAGAAGAATTGAAAAAATTTATGGAAACAAATGATAATGAAAACACAACAGTTCAGAATCTGTGGGACACAACAAAGGCAGTCCTGAGAGGAAAATATATAGCGGTACAAGCCTTTCTCAAGAAACAAGAAAGGTCTCAGGTACACAACCTAACCCTACACCTAAAGGAGCTGGAGAAAGAACAAGAAAGAAACCCTAAACCCAGCAGGAGAAGAGAAATCATAAAGATCAGAGCAGAAATCAATGAAAGAGAAACCAAAAAAACAATAGAACAAATCAACGAAACTAGGAGCTGGTTCTTTGAAAGAATTAATAAGATTGATAAACCCCTGGCCAGACTTATCAAAAAGAAAAGAGAGAGGACCCAAATAAATAAAATCATGAATGAAAGAGGAGAGATCACAACGAACACCAAAGAAATACAGACAATTATAAGAACATACTATGAGCAACTCTACGCCAACAAATTTGACAATCTGGAAGAAATGGATGCATTCCTAGAGACATATAAACTACCACAACTGAACCAGGAAGAAATAGAAAGCCTGAACAGACCCATAACCAGTAAGGAGATTGAAACAGTCATCAAAAATCTCCAAACAAACAAAAGCCCAGGGCCAGACGGCTTCCCGGGTGAATTCTACCAAACATTTAAAGAAGAACTAATTCCTATTCTCCTGAAACTGTTCCAAAAAATAGCAATAGAAGGAAAACTTCCAAACTCATTTTATGAGGCCAGCATCACCTTGATCCCAAAACCAGACAAGGATCCCAACAAAAAAGAGAACTACAGACCAATATCCTTGATGAACACAGATGCAAAAATTCTCGCCAAAATACTAGCCAATAGGATTCAACAGTACATTAAAAGGATTATTCACCACGACCAAGTGGGATTTATTCCAGGGCTGCAAGGCTGGTTCAACATCCGCAAATCAATCAATGTGATACAACACATTAATAAAAGAAAGAACAAGAACCATATGATACTCTCCATAGATGCTGAAAAAGCATTTGACAAAGTACAGCATCCCTTCCTGATCAAAACTCTTCAAAGTGTAGGGCTTTTTTTAATTTTTAAAAATTTTTAGATTTTATTTATTTATTAAAGAGAGAGAGCATGAGAGAGCATGAGTAGGGGAGAGGGCAGAGGAGAGAGATAGGCGGACTCCCTGGACGCAGGGCTCAGTTCCAAGATCCTGGGATCATGACCTGAACCAAAGGCAGAAGCTTAACCAACAGAGCCACCCAGGTGTCCCTGATGTCGATTTAATCATCCCACTTCTCTAATCAAGGTAATTGAGATACAGAGAGGTCAAGCAATTTGCTTAAAGTCACTCATCTGAGAAATGATGGAGCTGGGAGTTGATCTCGGGAAAAATCCTTCTAGAGCCTATACTTTTTTTTTTTTTAAGATTTTATTTATTTATTTGACAGAGAAATCACAAGTAGGCAGAGAGGCAGGCAGAGAGAGAGGGGGGAAGCAGACTCCCCGCCGAGCAGAGAGCCCGACTCGGGGTTTGATCCCAGGACCCTGAGATCACGACCCGAGCCGAAGGCAGAGGCCCAACCCACTGAGCCACCCAGGCGCCCCAAGAGCCTATACTTTTAACAACACCTCCTCTAACAACAGTGGCTAACATTTATTGATGACTTACTAAATATCAGCTCCTCTTCTAAAGAACTGTTTAATCTCACAAAGCCCTTTAAAGAACAGCAGTCTATTATCCCCTACAGATGAAGAAACAGGCACAAATATATTTAAAGACTTCTTACACTCAGAGGTCCACTTAGCGGTAGAGCTAGAATTTGAATCCAACCTCGATGCTTTCCTGGAGAGAGGAATCGCAGCCAGGCCCTTCAAGATGTGGTCTAGTAGATGAAAAGGGCACATGCCTAAGTACTCAGGATATATAATACTCAAAAATAGATGAAGAATACTTAGCCGTATATCAGGGAGTAGAAATGATTGTAGTGCAATCTGATTACGCAAGTGCAGACAGAACGCTGCCTGGTATATCTGATGAGGGAAGATAAGCATGCTCTTAGTTTACATGGAAGACGTGTGCAGCAAGCAATTAAAAAGAAATTAAGGAAGAGAAGGCTTAAAGAGCTATCATTTATCTCGTCAAGCTGCCTTAAGAAGATGTTAGGGAACTGAGGGAGTGAAGAAGTACGAAGTTCCCCTTGAACTTGAACCTGTGGAGAACCAGGAATCCTGACCAATTCTGTGCTAAGACATGTTCAGGGCACTCACCTGGGGTAATCACCTCCTTCCCCTTCCATCTCTCTCTGCTCCTGCGTTTTGGGGGCCTTATCTTTTCCCACTTATATCTTGAGAAATGTGGTCGGAGACTCAGCAACAATGTAGAAATTTTAAATAACCAGTCTTTGCTTCTGTCCTTCTCACTCAACTTTTTTTTTTTTTTTTTTTGACTGACAGGAGTTCCTGGTTACCACGTGTTCATTGTCTCCCAGCTTCCCCTGAATTAAAGGAGGGGGACTTGATTATATCTAGTCTTTAGCTGTTCCATTTTGCATAGGACCTGTTATTCGTAATGTAACTTCTGCCTCAGGTGTCCTTCTGCGCTCTCTTATGTCCCTTCTGCCCCGTATCTTTGAACCTGTGCCCCTCATGAAACTCCCATGAGACCTCTCCTTCCTTAGCTTACTTACGCCAGAAGTTCCCACACATATTTGGGGATAGATTGCATGTAAAATAAAATCGATGTACTACTCTCTCTGAGTTACAATTTCTTATTTTTCCAAAAATGTTCAAGAAAACATTTCCATTTATTATCACTAGAATTTTATGAATGTAAGAAGATTTTCATTCTGAAAACAACAGGAAAGACATAATCTCAAAATGAAGGGAAAGCTTTTACATTGAAAAAACTTACCTTTATGAAAATATTCAGTGGTTTTTCATTATCACCGTGGCCCAGAATTAGGGAAGAGCTGAACTCCTATTCCTGTAGGTATGCCGAGATACGCGTGGCCTTCTTTAACTTAAGATTCTAACATTCCTCTTAGCAAAAGCCACTTCTTAAGGATTTGTGGTTGTACGTGACTTAGTCACATCATAGTTTTCATGGCTCAAAGCAGTGAGGTCATAGTCTCATAGATCATTAGAGTGCTTGGGAGCCACTGAGATCATTAAGTCCTAGGCTTCTTTTCACATGACTTTTGGGCCATATACTGTCTCATGTGGATTACCTCATGGTTGTGATTTCTGAGTCTTGTTTTTATTTAATGAGTGTTTATCCCTACTCTATGTCAGTGCCTGTGTTAGGCCTAAGGTTTACAGAGAAGACTGAAGTGGCATCTTTGCCCTTGGATATTCACTAATTTGCCTTCACACCTAGCTGCCTGCCCTTTGGATATTTTTGCAAACTGCATCTTGTTGTCTCTCATAGCCAAGCTGAGACTTATTAGTAAGGTGAGGCTCGGGGAACCCTTGAATCAGAGGAAAGGGTAGTAAGAAATTGCCAGGCACCTGCTTAGGCTTCTTACATACCCTCAGTTTTTATCATCAAGAAAATCTTTCGAGTGGGTATGGATTTCAACAATTTATTTTTTTTTTAAAGATTTTATTTATTTATTTGACAGACAGAGATCACAAGCAGGCAGAGAGGCAGGCAGAGAGAGAGGAGGAAGCAGGCTCCCTGCTGAGCAGAGAGCCCGATGTGGGACTCGATCCCAGGACCCTGAGATCATGACCTGAGCCGAAGGCAGCGGCTTAACCCACTGAGCCACCCAGGCGCCCGGATTTCAACAATTTAGAGATGAAGCAGCTATCTAAGAGAGGCTCAGAAACTTGTCCAAGGTTTCTCTAAGGCATCCTTAGGACTTTTCCTGGGTTCTGCTTGTTTCATTCCAAAGACCCTGATCTTTTTACTCTACCTACTCGCCTTCAAGAGAATGCAGGGATTCTAATTAGAACCCTAGTGAATGCTGAGCCAAGCTTTGTTCCCATTACGTATAATCTTTGTATTTACATAATTATCCTTTGCCTTTACCTTCCAGATCTTTCAGTGGCTGCTCTGTCTACTTAAAACCTTTGCATGGCTATGTATTTTTGAATCACCCTATAACTTTCAGCTCACATATTACCTCTTCAGTGAAACAGTTCCTGACCACTCTCCTTACAGTTACCTTCTTATGACACTATCCCCTTTCCATGTTGTAATATTTTAGTACCATCCTTGCAATCTGAAGTCATCTTATGTAATTGTTTATCGGCGCCCCCACACAAAGAATGTTATTTTTTGAAAGCCATGTACTTGACTGGTATAAACAACTGTGTTCCTAACATTCGAACGTTATTTAATACAGAATATATACCCTCAATAAAATTGTGGAGAAATGAATCTATTTTTCAGATAAAATTAGCATTGTTATTCATTCTTTATTAGAATATCACATTACCTTTGAAAATTCTAGATATCCTTATTCTCACAGAGGTGTATATTTCTAAAGAGTTGTGCAATTTTTCATATTTAAAAAATAGCAATTTTCTATTATGTCAGATGTAATTATTTAAGAGACCTGTAAACCTTAAGCAAAAAGAAAACCCCTGTATGTAAAATATCGCCTTCTTTCAAGAATTCACCTTTCCACATTCATCTTATCGTATTTCACAAGTGGCATATATTTAAGGTGGTAGGCTAATGAGGAAAATTATATATTCAGTTTCTGGTTAAGGGCAACCTGGGTGTAGTTCTCCTCTGCTGTCAGCAGGGGTCTCAAAAAGCTTTTTACCCACCAAAATGTCTACACACACACACACACACACACACACACACAAAGTTGCAGATATATAATTTGTTTTATTGTTGTTAACAGAATGGAACGCATATACTTTTTAAAATTTATCAAACCAATTTTAAAAGTCTCTCTTTTGAAATAATACACTGTGGCTTTTTTGTTGTTGTTGTTTTTTGTTTGCTTATGAGCATCCATGACTTGTTTTAGTGTTTACCTAGCACTAAATTGTTAAGTATATCTTACTCATCAGAAAGCAGGATGTGGAAAGAGTACTGATTTATTTGTTTCTAATTAGAGTTCACAAATTCACAGTTCTTAACGTAGTTCCTGTCTTTTAAGCAAGTTCAAGGAATTGCATGAAATGAACAGAAACGGCATAAATATAGCCTCTTCTGTCTGCCTCTTTCTAAATTTTTCAGAGCCTTGTTAAGGAAATAGCCGATTGCAGTTGTCTCTCAGAAAATGTCCTCTACTCAGCTGTACTAAAATGAGTCAGGCACAGTAACTGCCTTCCGCTGCCCCTATATATCCCTGATTTCAGGTTGGGGAGCACAGAGTCCAGTAGCATTTATACCCATCCTCTACCACTGCCAACTACTTTTAGCATTTCCCATCTTATCTACATTCCCCAGCAAGTGCCAAAGCAAATCACCTTAGCAGAGCACCCCTTTCTAAGTTTTTTTTTTCCTCCCAGTGCACCCACTGATGTCCCATTACTCTGACATTCTTCCTGAGAGCTGCTCTTCCTTTTTACTCCCATTACCAGTAGGCATGGACAGCTGTAAACAATCATTATAAAAAAGAGCACATCCAAAGCACATCTTTACCTGTGCTTCTGTAATATTTGTGATGAAGCATTTTCCCAAACTGTTTTTTTTTTTTCTCCCAAACTGTTGATTGTTGAGGTGTCCCTGTTTCCCTACATCTATCTAGATTGGTGGATAGAAAAATGTATAGATGGATGGCTGGGTGGGTGGATAAATAAGAAATCTCTAACAGTTGTGTGGGATATGAATATACACTGCATGCACACACATATACACATATGTGAGTGCACATATATGTGTATATTAATGCATACTACAGATTATAACTCTTTATTTTTGTATTGATCCATTAACTTGTTCATCTAGGTAGTAAATCCTAAGGATACTGTGAATTGAGTTACCCCTAGAGACAACTTCTTCACTATTGACATTGAACTGGGCAAAGAAGGTAAAAAGAAGTCTGCCTTCAAACCTGTATAATAGATGAAAGGTTATAAACCTCTGATGTGGAAACCTCATGTACAAATGATATGTAGCTAAATTCAGATATTCTATATATAGGGCATATGTGCTGAGAGGAATGAAATCACACCATAGAACTAAGGTGGGATTCTAATGGAAGATGTTTCCATGAGTGTTAGGAGCCCAAATCTGAGTCAGTGAGTCAATCACAGGTTGTCCAAGAAGGAGAGAATGTCCTGGAAGCATGTCCATGTCCAGGAAGGAAAAGGATTCAGCAGGTCCTACAGACGAAGACTGGAAGAGAGTCTGCAGCTTAGATTCCATGCTTGAGTCTCCAAGACTCTCTCATCCTGGAGACAGTAAGAGCTCAGTCTGGTGACTTTCCCACTTACAAAGAATGAATGAGTCAGGGAGCACTAATTGAGAAAACATTGTCGAATTCCTTCTTCATTTCTGTGTTCATTCACTCTCTTTCCTGCTCACTAACCTTTAGGCATATCTCAACCTCTCAAGTTCCCTAGGGTTTTCTCACATGTTCTTCCTTCCATCTTAAATCTTTTCCCACATTTCTTCACATGATGGATCCATTCTCTTTTTTTTAGCTCTTAATTATTTTAATTCCTTAAAATAACTTTTCTTGACCCAATTTTATCATAACACACTGATTATTTCTCATAATTGGCAATTATTTATGAATTTGTTTATTTATTATATTTCTCAGGAGATATGAAAATCCATGAAAGCTGAAATGATATTTGTTCCCCACAGCACTGTGTGCCCATGGCCCAGAATGGTACCTGGCACACAGTAGGAGGTACTAGGTCGATAATGGTGTAGATGAGTGTGTGTGGTGGGCAAGGGCACAGCGAGTATAAATATGAAAATATTCAAACTAAAAAAAGTCTTTTTTTTACAGAATCCAAAATGAAAATCAAACCTAGATTTAATTTAGCCTTGATCTGAAGGAGAACAACATTTCCAAATGCTTACATAGAAACTTTATTATGTATTGAAAGCATATATGGTCTCTAGGTAAGTATTTAAAGTATAAGCCGATACAAATATTTCCTGGGGCATGACTTCATATTTCCCAGAGGTACAAATAACCAAAAAAAAAAAAAAAAAAAAAAAAAAAAGAGTTACATGCTATAGTATTGAAAGCCTCCTGGGATATTGGAACTGATATGAAAATGTCTTTGTCTTATAAGATTAACATCCTCATCTTTAGAATGCTCTCTTTCTAATGTATAAGATCTGTCATCATTGGCAGCAATATCAGCATCATGAATATTTATTAATTACTCTACAAGGAGTTGTGCAGTCTGGTTTAGAAGTAATCCCTGCCTGTATGGAAATTTGCAAGCTATAACAAATGACATTTGTATCGGTGACAAGGTGAATTTCTATGAACCAGCAAATGTCCGTCAACAATTAACATATTAGTAGATTATGCCTGTGTTGACACTTCCATTCTCAATAAATGGTTTGCCTCATTATCCAGTGGTTGTTATTGAGCCATTAGTGCTATCCATGCATCAGAGCAATTGTTTATTGAAGCAAGTAAAGTTGTGAATTAAGTATGTGCTTCCTTTGTTCCCAAGGATAGTTTCTATGTTCTACCATTTTCTCCTATGCTCAGAAGAACCCAGACTCCATCAGGGAGGGGTGTCCATCTGTCCTGCTCACAGCTACATCTCCATCTCGCAGCAAGACTGACTTACATAACAAGTTAGGAGCTCAGTAGGTGTGTGTTAAACAATTGAGAAAGTTTACATATTTTTCTTTAAATATTGAGTACCTACTGTATATCAGACCCTAGGCTAGGCACTTTGCATATGCAATTTCATTTAATCCCCCACTACAAATTTATAATTTTGTGATTTTTATTATCCGTATCTTACAAATAAGGAAATTGAGATTTAGAAAGCTTCCCTTGCCTGTGAGTACAAATCCAGTAAGTACATGTGAGAGTACTGAGCCTCAGGATACTTTCTTCCATCTTACTAATGCTATTAGACCACGAGGCACTTGGAAGTTGGTAAAACGGAAAGTCCTGAATTACTGAGGCTTGGGTTGTTGATATTCTGTAGTCAGTAGGTGAGGGTAGATAGAATTCACTAATGTTTCCTGGAAATGTCCACAAAGGCAAAAGTAACCATTTTATAAATATTAGTAAAATTCTGTACTTTGTAGATTATAGGTAAGCTACCATAAGTTTTTAAATAAAAACTTTATTGCAAAAGAAGACGAGCACTTTACAGAATATTAGCTATGAGGTATAAGACTCAATTGGTTCCCAGTTCTGCTTTTTATAGCTGTACAGCGTATAAGGCATACTTAATTTCTCTGTGCCTCAGTCTCCTTATCTGTAAAATGGAGATAATTGTGACAATATAGTAATGCTAATATGTTTCCACATAGGCTGACAAATACTAAATTCTCAATAAATGTTAGCTACTCTCATAATTCATTCTTTCTGTTCCAGAAATAAGAAGACATGACACATGTTCTTCAACTTAATGGATAAAAATCCATTTCAAACTATATGGTGTTTTTTTAGGTATACTGTGTCCATTTCTATGTCTCTGTCCATGATTATGTAGAAACCTAGAGTTATAATAAACTTCCAATGATGAATAATTTAGTTAGAACAATACAACTGCCTTTCCTTTACTGGGCTGTTAAGTATCCGATTGTGTGCTTTTTGCAGAAAAATCCTCAGATATTCCATTTACTATAAACAGTATGGAATATTGGACTGGCAAAGAAAAATGTATTATTTTATAAACAGTACCCCAGATCAATATCTCAACCACTATCCTACCACTTTTGGCTCTAAAGAGGCTTGCATTCAGCCCTCCTGTATGATAAGTGACTCTGGCACACAGGGGAAGGGGGTGACAATGATTCTGGCAAGGTTTTAATTACAGTAAAAATCTCCTCTATGAAAACACCATATCTGTATTTCACTCATACAAAATATCACGACAACATAAATTTTTTTTTAAAGATTTTATTTATTTATTTGACAGACAGAGATCACAAGTAGGCAGAGAGGCAGGCAGAGAGAGAGGAAGGGAAACAGGCTCCCTGCTGAGCAGAGAGCCCAATGTGGGGCTCGATCCCAGGACCCTGGGATCATGACCTGAGCCGAAGGCAGAGGCTTTAACCCACTGAGCCACCCAGGCACCCCGACAACAACATAAATTTTAAAATGGGGGAAGATCATCAGAATCCTATCATTCCAAGAAACAGACTCTTGTTTTTCTGTATTTTCCTCCAGAAATGATTATATATTTTTTCCCACTCTGAATGTTTTAATTTAATTTTATTTTTTCAGTGTTCCAAAATTCATTATTTCTGTATCACACCCAGTGCTCCCTGCAATACGTGCCCTCCTTAATACCCACCACTAGACTCACCCAACCCACCACCCCCCTCCCCACCAAAACCCTGTTTGTTTCTCAGAGTCCATAGGCTCTCATGGTTTGTCTCCCCCTCCAATTTCCCCCATATCACTTCTCTCCATTTCCCAATGTCCTCTGTGTTATTCCTTATGCTCCACAAATAAGAGAAACCATATGCTAATTGACTTTCTCTGCTTGACTTGTTTCACTCAGCATAATCTCTAGTCCCATCCATGTTGATACAGAAGTTGGGTATTCATCCTTTCTGATGGAGGCATAATACTCCATTGTATATATGGACCACATCTTCTTTATTCATTCATCTGTTGAAGGGAATCTTGGCTCTTTCCAGAGTTTGGTGACTGTGGCTATTGCTGTTATGAATATTGGGGTACAGATGGTCCTTCTTTTCACTGCACCTGTATCTTTGGGGTAAATACCCAGTAGTGCAATTGCAGGTCATAGGGTAGCTCTATTTTTAATTACTTAAGGAAATTCCACACTGTTTTCCAAAGTGGCTGCACCAACTTGCATTCCCACCAACAGTGTAAGAGGGTTCCCCATTCTCCACATCCTCTCCAACACTTGTTGTTTCCTGTCTTGTTAATTTTGGCCATTCTAACTGGTGTAAGGTGGTATCTCAGTGTGGTTTTGTTTTGAATCTCCCTGATGGTTAATGATGATGAATATTTTTTCATGTGTCTGTTAGCCATTTGTATGTCTTTGGAGAAGTGTGTGTTCATGTCTTCTGCCCATTTTTTGACGTGATTATCTGTTTTGTGTGTGTTGTGTTTGAGAAGTTCTTTATAGATCTTGGATATCAGCCCTTTGTAGTGTCATTTGTGAATATCTTCTCCCATTCCATGGGTTGCCTCTTTGTTTTGTTGACTATTTCCTTTGCTGTGCAGAAGCTTTTGATCTTGATGAAGTCCCAAAAGTTCATTTTCTCTTTTGTTTCCTTTGCCTTTGGGACGTGTCTTGAAAGAAGTTGATGTGACAGATGTCAAAGAGTTTACTGCCTATGTTCTCCTCTATGATTTTGATGGATTCCTGTCTCATATTGAGGTTTTTCATCCATTTTGAATTTATCTTTGTGTACCGTGTAAGAGAATGGTCGAGTTTCATTCTTCTATGCATAGCTGTCAACTTCTCCCAGCACCATTTATTGAAGAGACTGTCTTTTTCCACTGCATATTTTTTCCTGATTTGTTGAAGATTATTTGACCATAGAGTTGAGGGTCCATATTTGGCCTCTCTACTCAGCTCCACTGGTTTATGTGTCTGTTTTTGTGCCAGTACCATGCTGTTTTTTGATTACTGTGAAATCACAAGCTTTGTCCATGCAGCTACTTATTCTTTTTACATACTCTGTCAGTTGGCTATATGCCTGTAATTTGCTTAATTGGTCCCTCCTGATAGACCTACAAACTGTTTCTTTCCCTGTTTGATAAATAATATTATAAAAATATCTTCCATAAGTATATCTCTTTATTATCTTAATATGCTTCTTGTAGAATGAATTTCTGGACGTGGGATGGTCAAAGGCTTGGTCAAAATCTTTGATGAATTTTATGACACCTACATTATGAAGTCAAATCTTTTCCCAAAGGGTCAGAAGCAAATCATGAGTATCCCAGACTTATGATTGCCTTACTATAGTTTTTATTGTCCTTTAGTGTTCATCCTTTCATTAGCATGAGCCAATAACTCAGTTTAGTCTGGACTTTGAGATGTCAGATTCATCATTTCCAATAACTCAGTTGTAACTCCTTTTGTAGAAATTAGTTTTTTATTAGTCTTTGTCCATTTAGCTATTGATACTTTGCTTTTATTTTATTTATGTGAATGGGACATTTATATAATATAAACTTTAATAATTTAATATTTCCTGTTAATTTTCCTGTCTTCCATTTTCACTGCAATTTTTTATCCTCAGAAGTTTAATTTTATGTAGTAAAATAGACTGACTTCTTCCTTTTTGAGTTTGCTTAATGTCTTAGAAATCCCACAGTTCTTCCACAGACCTGATAAATGTAGGTTTCACTGCATGTCTTTCTTTACCTAAATAACTTTATTTGGTTGTGTGGTATAAACTGAGTATCTCCTTTTTCAAGTGAAATGCTAAACCTTTTACCTAGCATCATTTATTTCATTACATTTTCTCTACCCATTGTTTCATAATGCCTGCTTGTCATCTATTACATTCTTATATGTAATTGGATCTGTTTATAGGCTTTTTGAAAACGGGATTTGACCTATATAAAGCAATGATGACTGGACATGCTTTAGGATGTTGATTGAATGCTTCTACATGGCTTCTTCTCTATGGCAGGTTGTTAACATTTGAATGTTTTATAGAGGCGAATTCTTAAAAAGATGTTGGTGAGTGCATTGGAAACCTTTTAAAAAGGCTGTAATTAGCTACTCTGGGAGAATGTTATAGGCTTTGATGGGCCCCTCAGTGGCAGTTCTAGTGGCCTGTCCTATTGACTGACAAAAGATGGTAGGGGAATATTTAATGTTGTTTTAATTAACAGCTCCTAAAAGAAAATGTCAGTTATCTTCCATTAGCCTGAGGCCTTATCTTTCCAAAATTATCCCTCACCCCCTTTAAAATGGTACATAGAAGACTGATTCTTTCATTCCTCCACAGACATCCACCATCTTTTGGAAATGAGATCAATGTTTAGTACATTATGAGTTAATGATGATTTTCAGTCTAACAGAAAAAAAAACAAAAAAAGATACACCCTTCAGAATATCTACCTGCTGATGACATGGACCTTAATTTTGGGAATCTGTTTCTCAGATGGTGAAACAAGAAGGTTTGGCAATTGCAGAACATAATTAAAATTATGTAAATTTGTAAATTTGTTACATGGGAATTAGAAGAAACAGACTGGGAGTCATCCTTATTTCTTCACTTACTCTGTGTGGCTTTGGGCACATTTACCTGCAGTCGGCTTCTGTTTTTCGGTTTTTCTGTTTTCTAACTTAACCTTAGAATTGTTGTAAGGTTCTTAAACAGGAAACTCTCGACTTAGTGTCTATCATGTGGCTTAGGGAGTGGTGGCCATAGTCATCATTGGTTACATTAGATGGGCATTTTCAGGTCTAGAGGCAGAGAAAATAAATAGGACATTTTAGGTAAAGACATGATTTTTGCTTGTGCTATCTCTGCTTGTATTGGAGGACAAGGTGGACATCGCAGAGAGTTAAAAAGAAGGGTTCCTAAATGAAGGAGTTTTAAATTTTAAGGCAGCATGTATGAGTACGGTTTTTGTTGTTGTTGTTTCCCTTTTCTTAGGGCCCTATGTCAGATTTTGTTACTGGTTGGGAGAAAAATGCCAGCCTACTGGTGCTTAGGCTTGCTGTTACAATGAAATCATCCCTCTTCTGTGATTGCCTGGGTTGGCCCGTAGCTCCACTGCTGATAGTTCTCCTACTCCTCCTTAACTGTTGTAACTCCATGTATTAAGAATTGGCAAGAGATTCCTCAATGTGGACAACTAATAATCTTTGACTTCAGAGGTCAGGAAGAGGTAGGTGCTTGTAGGCCCTGAAATGAGCATTTACGCTTTAGGATAGCTTTTTGGCAAAAAGAAACCAAGAACTTACTGATTTTCCTCTGGGCAAATGAATAATTACAGAATATAAGGGACATTACTTGGTTCATCTTATAAAATGCAAATAAATTGCATTCTTCTATCATGATAGCTTGCACTATACACCTGTGCCCTGGAAGCATTTACTATACCATCGGTAGTGATGGAAGAACTTTATTAGCCCACTTACATATTAGAACAAACCTAGGAAGGTAGGTACCATTTTTAACTCTTCTTTACTGACAAGTTATCTGTTTGTTTGTGGTGGGACCTGGATTGAAACTTAGCAGTTTGGCCCCACAGTAGCTGCTCTTAACACATACACTTCCTATCTCTTTCCATTAACCTAGCTCAGCTCCTGAGGGAACAGGGAAAGGCTTTGGCTCTAACAGGCCAAACTGGTGATATATAGGCTACTGTTTTGCCCAGATTTCTCTAAACCTTTCCTGGAATTGCTCGGCCCCTTCTGAAGGGCAGAGAAGATCTGTTCTCAGGTAAAAAGTAGACAGCATTGTCTATTCTTGAATTTCAAAGTTGTCCTTGTACCCTCATGTTATCCCAGTCTTCTTGGGCATTTCCTATAATACACTCAAAAAAATCGCAGGTGATAGTCATTCTGGTTACTTAAGTTTGAACTTCACACTTCTTTAGTCCTAGATGGTTAGGGTCTTCCCTCCCTGCCATTGTAGACAGGGTCATAATATAGTCTACAGTGCTCATTCATTCATTCATTCTTTTTCTCACTGCCTTTGATCGGGTCTTTATTCAATTTAGCTGTCCACAGTGAACATGCATTCATTTTTGGTGCCACAGCTGTAGTACTGTGGCCAGCATTTTGTAAAAGTAAGGACTTCTACATAGTGTAGCTGCTGCTGACTTCCTCTTTAGACGGCTGTCAGCACAGGTTGTGAGAGAGACAAGGAGGCCTATAGGCCAAGCTAGAAGAGAAAGGGGGTCAGGGACTTGGAAAAGAGGCAGATATGAGGAAGTAGCCAACAGAGGGACAGAGCATTATCACATCTGCTCCTACAAGTAGCATGTCCCCAAGAGTTTTCACACTGTGGCATACAGTTAGATTGACTCTTGAAAGAAGTTAAAGTGAGAAATGTATAGAAAAGGTAAGTGTGATGAGCCATGAACATGTTGAATAAATAGCCTTAAAAGCAAACTGACCCATTTTCATGCAAGGATCTTAAGTTTAAGTTCATTTTGTTTTTTCTTTCCCTATATGAGGCCAATTTTGTAACAAGGCAAGATGAAAAGGTTAGTATTCTGGAAGTATCTTTGAACTTTTCCCCCTCTAATACAGAGTTAATGAGGTGCTGGGTACAGGGGACTGACCCCAAAGCATGAGTTTTATTATGTCCTATCTCATTCCAAGCCTTGACAGCTCACCTCTCTCCTCAAGCCTCAGGGAGGTGAGAGACACTGAGCTTTTCATACAGCTCCATGCTCAGAATTTTGTTCGGTTAAAGAATTTACTCCTAAGCCTTTTTGGTAAATACCTGGGGAAAGCACGTGCACGCACGCACGCGTGCACACACACACACACACGACTGTTATACAATACTGTATTTGAAAATATTGCTTTTCAACTTAGTTTCATCCTAACAGATGAAGAGTCTTTGAGTGGGAAATTGTTCTGTACCATTGTTAAGCAGTTGCTTTAGACATTCAGGGACTAGTGGCAGTGTAATTATGCATGTGTGTGGTATAGTCTCCAGCTGGGTTATAAACGATTACCAGACGCCTACCTATGTGATGATATAGCAAAAATATTATGAAGGGACATGGTACATAAGATGATGATGACAAATACTGCAATAAAATTGTGAAAAGAGTACAAAGTAGTCATACTAGTAGCAGCTATCATTTTTTTTGAGAGTCTACCAAATGTCAGGCCCAAGGGTAGACATTTTTCCAATATTATTTGTGTAATTAAAACAAGGATCCTGAGAATCAGAGAATTTGAGTTACTTGAGTAACTTGAGTTCATTCTGTCCTTTATTTAGCAAGCAAAGGTTTTATGTCAGGTTATGCATGATACCAACATCCACTTCCTCGCTTTAGCCCCCTTGCAGACTCTAGCTGGCTGTCACATAAAGGCCTAGAAGCTGAGTAAAGAAGGAGGGGATGACTCAACTGATACTGAAGGAGCACATGTAGGGGCATCCGGTTGGCTCAGTCAGGAAACCGTGCAAATCTTGATCTCAGGATTGTGAGTTCAAGCCCCACAATGTGTATAGAGTTTACTTAAAATAAAATTTAAAATAAAAAATAAATAAGGAGCGCATTTCATCAAATGTCTTAGCTACTCACTGGGTGAAATGTAATCACTCCTTGTCCAAAGATCTACAGACCTGAGAGAGCCCATCTTAATCTCCTGACTATGGGTGAAGTTCTAGGGCTTGGAAAGAACATGTTCTGGGGTACTACACAGGTGCATTTAGAAGACAGCACGTCCAGGGAACTTGTTGCACAGCAAAGAAACCATACCGGTGTCATACTTGATAAAAGGAGAAAAAAAAAAGCCAAACTTGCCTCAGTTCTTTCAGTATTATTTCTAAGACTCAGTGGGAAAGTGTTTAGTCAGACATTAAAATAAAGAAATATTTATCCCTAAGTGATTTTTGTTTCTCATCATTTTTCATAATGTTGGAGACAAGGGTGGAGGGAGCATTTGCAAACAGTAATGTAGCTTATTCCTTCACTAGTATTTCCCACATTGTAACAATGCACCAATGATTATGTATCTTTGAAGATATTTCAGAGCTGATATTTTAACTGGGAATATTTTTAATATTTTATATAATTGTTAATATAAAGATCTGGAATGATTGTTTTACTTCCAGAAATGTCCCAGGTAGTATTCAGGTAACACAGCAGAAAATAAATTCAAGTGCACACTGTATTATATTCTTTACACTGCATGTGTATCTCTGTGTATCCTTTCTTCCCAAATCCCATCTGTAACTATATTAAAAATTAAGTTCAGATTATTTATAACTTTATATTGCTACCTTCAGTCTACCGGTGATGAGAACTTTCAGTGTACATGAGCCCACATAGCAGGTTTCTAAAAAGAAAGGATGAGAGAAAAGCCTAGTTACACTCATGGCACATTAGATGACCTTTAGAAATACTTGTATATAAAAAAGGGATGTGTGTGCCTGGGTGGCTCAGTTGGTTAAGCACCTGCCTTTGGCTCAGTTCATGGGATCCAGCCCAGCATTGTACTCCCTGCTCAGCAGAAAAGTCGTCTTCTCTCTCTCTCCCCCTGCCTGTATCCCCACTTGTGCTTTTGCTCTCTTTCTCTCTCAAATAAAGAAAATCTTAAACAAAAACAAATAATTTGAACAAGCGTTCTTAATGTTTAACAAACTACACATAATTCCCATGTATATTTGTTAAGGAGAACGAGAGCAATGTTTACCCTTCCCAGGTCCATGTGGCAAGAAGGCATGGGCATGTCGGGTACACTGTTTCTTTGTGGCTATGGTCCTTAGAAGGACTTCAACATCAGGAATTTGGGGGAATATTAGCGTGAATAATTTTTAGTAGAAAATGAACTTAAATCAGGAAGTCACTTAAAAGAATTATAAGTCCAGATACAAATGGTTGCATGATTTGGGGTAATGCCAGTGCTTCTAGTTCACTACTTATCCAATTACTTGGACTTGTGTCAGTGATTCCTCTAGATTGAAAAAAACTGGGGAAGGGGGAAGAAATAATAATTCATAACATATTCAAATTTAAATCTGATGGTATGGTTTTGTTATAGTGGTTGGGCACAACTCAGCACTTAAACAAATTCAGATGGCAACAAGTAGTTTTTATCTTTGGCAATATAAGAGGCTACTCAGCAGGACAAATATTAAGAATAGACCTTCCTGAAAAACAGTTTCTCTAAAATAATTCATTAATCAACCTAATTATGGTTGATTTTTGCCACTTATAAGTTATACAATGCACATTGAACTGCAATCGTCGTGCTCCCTTTTCCCAAAAAGAGAAAATTAGCTACAAACTAGAATTTTGTAACCACCTAATTGACTTGGAAAAAGTCTAGGAGTTTATTTTTATCAATCAGCTTCTAAAACTAAGGCAACTGATGGTTAAGACAGGAAGCCATATATTTTTAATTCTTTACACCCGTAGCCCAAATTATAGAGAGATGAATTTTATTTTTTTCCCCAAGGATTGACACATGAAAGAAGTGATCATTAACTCAGGATGCTTGAGTGAATATGGAAAAACAAAGCTTGAACAGTTTTCTAAATGGCTGACTTAAGAAAAAAAAAGATTGTAAATAGCAGGTTTTGCAAAAGAGCGTCTGTAATTTCATAGGAAGCCTGGTTCAAAGGCCAACAGCAGTGCACTCTACAGCTACCTACTGCTGGCTTCTGCATCTGTAGGGCCTACGGGGAGAAATAGGCAAGCATATTTAGGGAAGCTCTTGGGGACACCTGAACTCATGGTGTAGATGAAGAGCGATCCCATGGTGAGTCAGGGTTTTTTTGGTTGTTGTTTTCTGAGAAAGTGGTGGTAAGATAAAAAGCATTTAAATAAATATATTTTTTTAATTTTATTTATTTATTTGATAGACAGAGATCACAAGTAGGCAGAGAGGCAGACAAAGAGAGAGGAGGAAGCAGGCTCCCCGCTGAGCAGAGAGCTCGACGCGGGACTCCATCCCAGGACCCTGAGATCATGACCTGAGCTGAAGGCAGAGGCTTAACCCACTGAGCCACCGAGGCGCCCTTAAATAAATATTTTAACAACAGTATTCGTGTAGCACTTTATTGTCAATCCAAGATTTTAAAGATTTTTAACTATTTTCACATATCCTTGTTTAGTCTTCACAACATCTTTATGATACAGATAGTAGTTTTTATCTCTCTTTAGCAGTTGAAGAACTCAAGCTCCTTAGAGACTAAGTAACTTGACAGAGGCCTTGTAAGGGAGCCTCAAAGCAAGCACAGGTCATCAGACTTCAGCTCCAAACATTTTCTGCTCTACCACGCTGACTCTCATTGTATTACTCCAGCCATCTTGACACCTGCTCCCCAGCCAGCAACTCACCATGTTCTCTTGGATCGAGAGTAACTGATTCACATTGGTAAAGATCCCAGTGGTTCATTACTAGCCTGTAAGCCCCACTTGGCACATCAGCTTGTATAGGAGGGTGCCTGAGAGGGAGGGGCATATAATGAAGAAGAAGAGTGGTGAAGACTTGGGAGACCAACTCCCTAGGTCTAACACCCCAGTCCTACCACATACTAGCTATGTGGCCCAGGGCGTGTTTTCTTAAACTTTCTGTTTCTCAGTTTCCACATAATAATAGTATTATAATACTATCCCATGATATTTTTGTAGGATTAAATGAGTTAATTAATGTAAAGTTTTTACATTTGACATGTGGTGATCACGAAGACTTGGCTATTATTTTTATAAACCCTCTGTTCTTGGAAACGTGCAGTGGAACATGTTTGGTTTCCTCTCCCTCAAGCTTCTCTTCCCTTAGGTACAGCCTTTTAATTACTTTCAGTAAAACCAAGAGCATATATTTTTTTTAAAAAAATAGAACTTCGTAATCACGACAGTTATGTGTTCTTTTCTGAGTATCAAAATACAAATGCTACCGGTTCTGACCTTGGTTCACCCAAGGAAAGAAATTATTTTCTGATAGTCCTTTTATACCACTCAGATTCCATTTGTGTGTGTGTGTGTGTGTGTGTGTGTGTGTGTTTAAGAATAATCAAATTGATCATAACTGAAGTCTGCAGCCTACACCTTTTACATTGCAGGTGTTAATGCAGATTAATACACTTGCATGAAGAGACTTGTCTGCATTTGCCTGCCATGTATCATGCCAACTTTCCTCTCCACCTCCACAACTCAGTGCTTCTGTTTCCCAAGACTGTTCCCAACCGGAAAAGCAATCTTCATTTACTGAACGAAGGGCTTAGAAGAGAGGATTCTAACTTTGGGCCTGGATAATGTGCTCTCAGCTGCTAATTCATTTATATCTAGCCAATTAAATATATTTTTTCATCTCTGTCTAAATACTTGCATCCCCTGTGTAGCACAGAAACAAGAGATTGTATTTCCTAAACCTCTTTCATTATGGTGTGCCCTAGCTCACAGACTTTCAGTGATTGCCCATTACATATGGCATAAAGTGCCAACTCTTAATTTAGTTCAGGGTCCTCAGCAATGGTCTACCTGGATACACTTAGCTCGTTCCAAGTAAACCGACATCTAGCTCACATTTGTGTCTCTAGCTTTATCTTCTCAGATTACAAATGCCCCTCTCCCTTCATCTCTGTCCTTGTAAGTTTGCTCCATCATTAAAGGCACCCTTATCCAGGAAGCTTTCCGTGTCCATCCTAGACTGGAAGAGGTTTGTTTTATCACTTCCTTTCGTCTTAAGTGTGGTCACTTGCTTTAAACATCTCTGGGTCTTACCATGTCTGAATATTGGAATGAATATAAAGTAACATGGGTAGGTGAGGACTTCATGAGGTCATAGAGATAAAAGTGATTGACGCAGTGCTAGAAACGTGGTAGTAGGTCAGTAACTTCAACATATTACTTCCCATTTGTGCATCATGGAACTCATTAAGACTACTATTTTGATACATATATTTTTGCCTGGTTATAGTTTTTATAGGTAATGTTCTATCCTTCCAAAGAGAACCAAGCTCTGTAATAGCTAGAATTATCTCTTATGCATCCTGGCATTCTCCACTTATCTCAGCAAAGGGCTTTACACTTAATAGAGGCTGAGTAAGTGGTTGCAAGATTAACCATAGAAACAGTTTTCCCCCAGCTACTGTGACCATGAAATTGACAGAACAGAAAATATACTTTAGTCCCTGAGTGGTATAAGGTTCAGGGACATCAAACAGTGGTGTTTGTAGGAGCCTATGTTTGGAAAAGAGAGAACTCTTTTTAAGCCTTAGAAATTCTGAAGCCTATCCAGGACAGTGGCTTCTTGTCCAGTGTCACCTTCATATAAGCTTGACTTGGCGTTACAGTCAGGTTTTCCTACCTCATGAGTAGATAGATCTATAAATTGCTCAAAAGCGTCACTTTCTATTTGATCGTATCTTCATTTGTACATTCATTTATTCATTTACTCAAATATTTCCCTCAAAACCTAGTATGTTCCAGATGTTGAGCTAGGTGTTGTGAATGAGTTCATGAATCCTAACTTTAAGGAGCTTATATTCAACGAGAAATACGTATGTATTTTACTTCATCATGACCATATTTAGAAGAAATTATTAAAATTATAAATTACCGTCATTATAAGGAAAAAGGACTCTAAGTGTTTGTAAGGAACACATTGCTGATCTTTTTGTAAAATTTCAAAAAAAAATAACAGCGCTGTCTCCTTTACTGCTTGAAATTTTGCACACACGTGCACCTACACATACGCGTGCACACACAGAGTTTCTTCTGTTGTGAGAGAACTTTGAGAGTAACTAGTCTTGATGGTTCACACTGCAGATGGGGACCTCCTGGAGGAGAGAGGGGCTGCCTTGGGTCATGAAGCTGGCAGGGGCAGAACTAGAAGTGAGCCCTCTTGGTGGTAGTGCTCAGCTTTTCCTTGTGATTATCTTGCTCACCCCAGCATTTTTGGCTAGGGTCAGTCAGCTCCCTGCTCTGCTCAGAAACACTATTAGGATTCGATCTCATGCAAACCAGCAGCTGCTTTCTCCCAGCATCATTTGAATGCAACACTGACCCCAGAGGAAATGGTTTTGCTGTGTCGTGAACTCTTCTGCACTCTCATCACCCACACATATTTACATCCCCCACATTCTTCATGGAGTTACAGCCAAATGCTTCATTACAGAGGTTTAGCCAGGAGGACATGCCCTGGAGAGTTGATTCACAGACAGATGTATTATTCACAAGCTTGATCTGATCCTACAAAATTTGCACTATAACCACACACCCTGAGGAAATTCCTTTCATAAACCTAAATGACGGTATTGAAAAGAGTGGTGTGGAAGAAAAGAAAGGGAAGTCAATGAGCTGGAAGGGAGCGGAGCTGTCCGTCTGCAGTGGGGCGACCCACAGAGGAACCAGTTCTGAGCCCCCTCCCCCACTCGCCATCTCTCCTGTAAGACACTCTCCGCTTCTCTTTAAAGAGCCCTCTTTTGACAGCTTTGAAGGAGGGAATGATGAATTAAGTAGAGTTGGTGAATTATTTTAATGATGGTTTCTATGACGACGAGACAAATAACTTTCCAGATACTTGTGTTTTAAGCAAAGAACCATTAGGCAAATAATTTTTCTGCAAAGCGAATGTGGTAAAAACAAAACCCTATAGTTATATGGTTACTGTCAGGTATAAAAGCTTTGTACAGTACTGCTCCACCTGCAGAAAAAACGTTGTTCTACTTGGAATCAGGGTCAACATTTTCATGGCGTAAAAGTCTCTAGTATTCCTTGACCCAAAGACGTTAGCCTTAGCTCTTACCTCTCTATTCTTCAGAACTGGATCTCCCTATGATGTAGTTTTTGAATGTTGGTGAGGTCCAGAGCCAAGACCCTAGACAGAATTCCTGAGAAGTCTTTAGTGCAAAAAGGTGATTTTATTGAAGTCTGGGGACAGGACTTCTGTCTGTCGAAAGAGCTGCTGCCCTGGGGCTATGAGGGGTGCCTGATTACATACTTGGGAGCTGGGGGAGGTAAAGAAAAGAGAGGTGTCTAAAAGGACTTTCATCTCCTAAAGAAGATAAGGATACTTGAAGGCTCGCTGTTGCCAAGCTAAGGTGGTTTTTCCCTTTAGCAAAGCATTAACCTTAAGACAGTTAGGAGTGTCCTAGAGGAATGTTCTACTTGCCTGACTCAAGTTGTCAAGGTGCTGCAGGTTGTAAGTACATCTTCTCCCTTCTTCCTTTGTTTCCCACAGGGCTGTGGAGGGGAGGGTGATGTTAGGGCTCCAGGGAATTGAGTCTATGGGGTGTCTGAAAGTTAGGCTATTGGTGAGAATGCTTTTTCCTTGTAAATCACTGGGACATTTGTAAACTGATGGAGACTTCTGTCCCTCGGACTGTGATCTCTATCAGTTAACCATTTGGTTTTTTCTTCCCCTTAGTTTTAGGACAGCCAGGAGTGCCTGAGGATGGACCTACCACCTGGGAGTGTGGGAGGTAGGGCAGCAGCTTGTGATTTGTCCTCAGCTTGCCCTCTGTTCCCTCACCACCTAGTTTTCTCCAGGTTGGTTTTAACAATGCCCATAATATCTAAAGAGAAGGCTTGATTTTTTTTTTTTTTTTTCCTTCCCTGGGAGTTCTTACCTATGCAAGGTTCCCTGTGTTTATCCTGTAAGTCCTGCCCTGGCTCTGACTGACCAGTTTAAATGACTGACCAACTGCATCAATGTAACATTTTTGCATTGACTATTGGTCAGCAGAATGCTGTGCAATTGATACTTCTCCTACTTCCAACTCCAGCTCTGCAGAGAGAAACCTATCTATTATTAAAAACCCTATTAGTAGTGGTAAGATTGCCCCGCTCTCTCTCACTATAGCTGCTGAGTGTTATCTAATTGGTTTTTATTACTTGGAAAACCCTGGGAGTGTGGAGCTCAAATGCACATTTGCTAACAGTTGTATTTGTTCCTCTTGTACGCATTGGAGATGCTTTTAGATCGTTTGGGTTTTGTCAGGAGGGGGGAAAAAAAAAGGGAAAATAATAGTGAGTGTTTTGGAGAGTACCTGGAAAAGGGCTACAGACCCAGGATTAGGTCAGCTGTGACCACTCTGGGACTCAGCAACCTGAATGCTCCTCACGCATGTGGCTCTTCCCATTACCTGGAGGGCAGAGGGTGCGTTTGCCTTCAGAACTGTGGCATTACGTATTTCTCCTGTGAATGCTAGGATCTGTTTTCTGTAGATTCTAAGATGTGATCTTATTCACATTTTTAAATTGGTAACTCAGTTCTCTGTAACTACTGGTTTCTTCGTGTAAATGGAACAATTCAGCAATGAGCTTGTATGCTCATAGCCGTCCTGTCTGGGATGTCTCCTTCAGACTCATCTATGCGGTATTAGGTAAAAAAAAAAAAAAAGATGGATCCTTTGCCTGGCCTCTGTCATTCTTATCTCCCTTGCATTTATTTTCCCTTGAGAGGTGCTGTGGTTCTTGCTTAAAATTAGGAGGAGGAGGAGAAGTAGGAGTAGGAGTAGCAGCTGAAGCATTAGGTCCCCCCCACAGGACTTTTGCTGCCTTTCTTTAAACACTTTGAACTAGTGTAAACTAAACATTCCCAACCGCCGCCCATCCCCCCCTTCTGGTGACTCCTGTCTTATACTTCAGGGCTTGATTTGTGAGTCCCAGTTGTTTCATTTAGTTCACTGTGTCCCTCCTTCTTAACACTAGAAGCCAGCCTTCCATTTTTACCCCTTCACTGAAGTAAATGGGTTTCTCCAACATCATTTCCAGTACTTTTTTTTTAGCTTTCAGATTTTTTTACCTTTTTTATTTCTTCCTTGCCTTTAACAGTATGGTCCTCAGTAAGTGATAATAATAGCAGAATTTTGTGAACACTTGACGTGAGCCAAACGCTGCTTAATCACTTTAAATGTATAGTCAAGTCACTGAGGTATTTTATCAACTCACTGAAATTTCACAATATCCCACGAAGTGAAAAATACACTATCCTTTCCCATTTACAGACGAGAACGTGGAGACAGAATAAGGTAAAGTCACTTGTCCTAAATTTCCCACTTGCTGGGGGAGCTGAGATTCCATTCCAGATGGTCTCAGAGGTCCACAGTCTCTGCTGTGGCCAGAGTGTGAAGTGAAGTGTTGGCCACACTTCAGTGCTGTCTCAGAACTCCCTCTGGCTTGTCATCAGTGATGTCCTTGCCTTTCACACGTCTCAGTCCAAATTCAACTGAACAAACATCGATTGAGTGTCCAATAGGGGCCAGCTCATGTTCCCCTTCACAGTCTCCTTTTGTCCCCTTGACCATTTATTGTATTCAGCTGGGACAGGTTAAGACCACGATTGTGCTCTGGCTTTTAAGGTCTAAGAGCTCCTTTCTGGGTGGGGAGAAGGGCTGTGTTGGGAGCACTGTGGACCTGCACCATCCGTCCTTCCTCATCTCCTAATTATTAATAATTTCACTGTGATCCTCTCAATGCCCCAGTCTTATCATCGTAAATTTATGCAATTGCTCCCTTTTCTTTGACCTCCAAATCTAATCAGTGACTAAATGTTACTGATCTTCCCCTTTAAAATTCATCTCCACAGCCATAACTCTACCGGAGGCTCTAATCGCTTTGCTTCTGAATTGCAGTAATGGTCTAAATGGCTTTTGTTCCCCCAGGTTCTGTCCATTCCAATCCAGTTACCCACATCACACACTGGCCCCCAGAGCACTTCCAGTCATCTTCTGTGACCCAGATCAAATACTAACTCCTCTCTGAAGCCTTTCCAGATCATTCCACAGTTGGTCACTCCCACATCTTTTGGGACTCGTCGAATGGGATCATGTACATGTTTGTCACTTGGCTGCATTTTAAATTCCTTGTGAGCCGAACTATCTGTTATTTTTCTTTGCACGCGTCACATCCAGCTCTGTGTCTGGAATAACCGTGCAATTTATGAATGAATGTACAACTGAATGTGGGAAAGAATGACTGGATGGATAAATAAATGGAAGAAAGAAAACTAAATGGTGCAGGGATTTTCAGCTGCCCACTTTTGCAAGTCCAGATCTCTCAGCTTGGTCCTCCAGGCCCGGTTCCCTACCCTTCCTTCCACTAATGTCCTCTCTAATTCCCCATTGTTTGGCCCTGGTTTGCCAAGTGTCTTTACTCCTCTCTTCACGTAACATTTTCTTCTTATATTAAAAACTCGAGGTATCCCCTTCTCTTGGGACAGCCTATTGCACACTTACTCATCATTTGCCTTTTCTATTAAGTCTACCCCTAATCATCTCCAGTTCCACTCTTCATCCTTTCTTTGTTCATGTAAGTAAGGACCACAACGGACTGATGAGGATCTATTATTTTTATGATATTTACTAAAATGAAACCATCCACCAAGGAGATGGTGTGATGCCATTTAACATATTTAGCATGAGGTGTCTGAAGACCAGGACTGCAGTCTCAAAGCTAAGACGGGGCCCCAGTCAATGTATTTTTTGGTAGGAGGCTTGGTTTACTGTTTGGGAAATGGAGATAAAAACTATTAGCTACTTCACAAACTTGTTGTGATGTCAGGCGTTTTCCAACACCAACAGCCAGTATTCTGATTCTATAAAAGCCAACTCGCGGGTCCAACAATTCAGTTCACTTCTGACAGTATCTACCTGTAGTTAGCACCAGTTCCACAGGTTAAAGAGTCCAGACCCACACGGCTGACCCCCACTTCAGGAACAGTCACAAGTCCTGGGCCTCCCATACTTCTGACCAACTGGCTATCATCAGGGATTCCTATGACCCCTTGCTACAGTTCAATAATTTGCTAAAACAAGTCACAGAACTCAGGAAGGCAATGTACTTACCTGTTTATTGTAAAGGATACAAATAAACGTCAGATGAAGAGGTATAGGGGTGAAGTCCAGGAAGGTCCCACATTTAAGAGTTTGTCAGAGGTAGAGTTCGGGAACATGAATGTGTTCAAAGAGTTCAGAAGCTCCTCAGATCTCCTGGTTTTAAAGAGTTTTATCTCTGGTCTCCTCCCCTTGCCAGAGGTCATTGGATGGCTCTGAAAATTCCAACCCTTTAAGCATTTGGTCTTACTGACCAGCCAGCCCTACCCTGAGGCTATATCGGGGTCCTGCCCAAGTCCTATCGTTTGCTTAAACTCAGATCTGATGAAATGGGGCCTGTTACTAAAACCTAAAGACACTCCTATCACCCAGGAAATTCAAGGGTTTTAGGCGCTCTGTGCCAGGAACCACTTGAGACATAAACTAAATATATTTCTTATTATATCATAAGATGATTAAGTGAAATTCTTTATGTAAAATGTAATTTAGTAAAATATTTTGAAAATGTTTTCCATTGCAAGGTGTAAATATATACAATAAGGTGTTACATAAGTGATGGTGTAATAAATGCTTAAAACTGCCTTTTCTCTCAAGATTCAGAAGCAAAAAGCAAAACAAAACCGCCCCTCACATCATCACTGCATCACTTACCTCTGTAGTTTCCCTGTGTCTAAAGGCTTTCTTTCAAAATATCCCACATATCCCTTAGCGTGCTCACAAATATACCATTTTTGGAGAAACTTCGTGATCTCTAACACCTACAACGATCCTAGCTGTTCAAATATCATCCTCCATGAACAGAGGAGTAAACTGAAACCTTAACTCCACCCACTTTTCCCTGGGGACAGGGTTCCTGAGCTTGGAGCTAGGATTCAGATTTAAGGTTATCTCAAAATGAGGTCCGTACCCTAGTCCTGGTACCATGATGAGTGTGAGTGAGGGTCATTATTTCACATTCTTTTTTCCCTGATGACCCTATTTTTTAAATCTGGCATCCCTGCCGTTGGCTCCCCTGATATGAAAGGAGACAAAAGATCCACGTGTCCATCTGGGTGTCTGCGTGGAGCACTGTCCTGTTGGGGTCAGCAGGTTGGCTTCTTGCCATCCAGGGATGATGCCTTTTATAATGAGGAAGTTAAAAAGATAATTATGGAAATTAATTCCTGAACTGCTGTGGCCCATGAACTCTTCCAAGCAGAACTTTGAATATGAAGGGCAGTGCTGCAGTGCAGGGCAGGAACAGAAAACCTCACCTTACCCATTGCTTAGGGGGTGAGCTGACCTGTCTTCACGCAACCCCACATGGTCTTGTGGAACAAGCATGTGTGCGAGTCTGGGGGTGGGCACGTGTTGTGGTGTGATTACATGCCTGTGAGCCTTCCTGTCACCTGATGCATACAGATGTTCCACTGGGCAATTATCTCATTGGCCTAAATAGGGTAAATCAAACTAAATGACATCAGCTTGCTCTACAAGGATAGAAATGAATTAGGATTAAGTGTATTTTAAGTGCCAGTGAGAATGAACAGATGAAAAAGGAAAGACAGAAAGAAAAGAGAAAGTAAAATCTAACCCATAATCTACTCATTGCTTCCCATTCCCAGAAACTGCCTAAACTACTTTTTGCAGATAGATGAGAAAATACTCCGGCTTGCAGAAGCTTGTCAGCACCCCACCACATGGCACACTAAGCTGATGCCAGGCTCAAGGCATGAAGAAACTCGAGATCAATGCTGAGAAATGCATTTCCTAGGTTTTTAAATATTCTTTGGCCATAATCTGATTTCTGTTCAACCAGTCCAAACTCTTCCCAGCTCTGTGCTTCAGCTAATATAAAGGGCAATAAGCATACTCCAAATGTGGATTCTGAGAAGTCACTTTAGAGATCTTCTTCCTGGAATTCTGTCTGGTTTAGAGGGAAAGGTCCACAAAAAATATCCATGTATCACTAAAAATGGAAGAAAAAAGGACCACATATTTCTATTTTCTAATACTGCCAAGGTACATACCTCCTATAATTTCCAGAGACCCACACTGTAATTCATTCTCTGTCCTGTGATCTGCCTCTTTTCTCTGTCTCATTAGATTTAATTCAGTAATCATACCCTGCGAGTCATTCAGGCAGAAATACCCTTGCTGATTGTAACTTTCGCCAGCTAGTCCATGAATATTGCTGTAATGCGTGTGTGTATATATGTGTATGTGTGTGTATCCGCATGCGAGAGAAAAGGGGAGAATATTACCTCCATCAGCAGCTGCCTTCTCTCTGTGTTTGTGATCTGGGCTTTCTACCGATTTCTCATTTCCCACTTTGTGTCCATGGGGATTGGAATGACATCCCTGGAGAACGCCGATTCCAGCAAACAAATCCTCCTTCCTCACCAGTCACCTCTTGGTGCCAAGTTCCTCGTCTCTTCCTTTCTTTCTTTTCTGTATTTTTAATCACCTCATCCTTGGGGTGTTCACAGGCCATCCTCCCTTCGGAAAGACTCCCGTGTCTGTGACCCTGTTATGCTCTTACACCTGAGCTTTCTCCCTCAGCCTTGTCCTCCTACATTTCAAAGTCTGCGTAACATCTGCTTTTTGTCCACATTGTTTTTTGAGTTTCTTGCTCACCCCCTAATTTGTTGCCCATATGTGATCATCTCTTGCTTATCCCTGGGTGAACTTGTGAACATGGTTTCTTTTCCGCTTCCCTTACCTCTTGCGTAGTATGTATATGTCAGTTCCCATTTCCTCTGGGAGAGGTGTAAGGAGTAGCGGCTGCTGAATGGTGTATGCCTTTTAGTTTAGAAGATGTATCTGTGTCTTTCCACTGCATTGTTTCATATCTTTATGCATGAGCAGTATCACTCAAGCCGAACTAAAGCTTAACAGCCTGAAACTGCACAATGTGTATCCCATAAAAAAAATGGCTCAGGTTCCCAAGTGACTATGAAGCATTGATTTGTATGGGAGAGAAGTCAAAGGGTCTCAGGAAGCCAAGATTTTGTATTTTTAATATTTTTTTCTTTATGCAGGGCCCTAAAGAACCGTTGATTTACATTCTAAAGGATCAAATAGAAGCCATAGCATTTTGTTCCTTCATATTGAGCAAGGAGATTGGAGATTCTAAATGCATATTCTAAGGGAAGAGCAAGGCACCGAATCTCAAAAGGGGTGGTCACATGGGGTAAAGGTAGAGCCACCCATATGACACCAATTTGCCTCATGCTCCCCTGTCTAGCTCTTGTGTGTGGCCTCTGGCCGTGGTCAGATAATTTCCCATCTCCTCTTTCCCAGCATTAAATGAATTTGTTCTCTTTCTATAGTTAGAAATGATGAAAGCATGGTCAGAGATGAGAGGCAGAAATAGGACTGTGAGAAATGTATAAAAAACTGAGTTCTAGGGTGTTCTCGTCTCACTTGTACACTTAATAATATTTAATTTGCACAAATTTGGACCCGTTGATACTTTTATCTTACATTGAGATTTATATATGTGTCTTTTAGTAAGGGAGGGACAAACAAAACGATACAAGAATAAGTATATGGTGATAAATACAGATAAATGGTTTCTCCTTTAATGGAAAATTAATTGTATAGTTACAGAATGTGTGTTATCAACCCTCAAGAATCTTAGAATGAAAAAAAAATTACCATTTATTAGAAGAGCTTTCTAAGAACTATAAGAAAATAGGGGAAAGAGGGGAGGGAAAGGGAAATTAATATTTATTAGCATCATCCATGTATATTCATATCTAGGGGAAACTGGTCATGTAGAATAGCTAATCTAATTCTTTCAATGCCCCTAGAAATACGTGGTCTATTTTGTAGCTATGAGAACTGGAACTTCTATAAATTAAATCATTTACCTAATCACACAAGAAAATGGTGAACAGCAGATTTGATTTCAGATGACTTGATTTCAAAAGATATATTATTTCCTAGATTTATTTGGGGAAACTTTTTTCTAACCATGATTAAATGTCTTATCTCTTGATTAGGTTACTATCTGTGGGTAAGAATGATTTGATGTATGATATGTGATGCTGTCTTCTCAACCCAGGAAATTTAATGTAAAATTCTTCCGTTCCATACTGTTTATAGAAGTGTTAAGATTTCTTAGCTGAGCAGGTTTTTGATTGTGGGCCCTACCTGTTTAACTGAAGTAGGTTAACAGTCTTGTGAGTTCTTCCCTAGATCCAGGGAAGAGGAGCTCTATAACGGGTCCCCTACTTGGGCGACTTTGTCTGGTCCTTTTATAGCCACATCCCCCCTCATAGGGTGAAGAGTCAACAAACGGAAGGCATGCTCACCTGACACCCTCTAACAGCCTGTGCACCTGCCATCCCAGAACTCCCCACCCAGAGAATCCCAGACCCATTGCCTAGGTCTGTGTTGGCCTCTTTCTGCTTATCCTCAAAAGGGCTGGCAAAGGAAAGTTTTCAGAGGTTGCCAAAAGGCATGATCATGAATAAGGAGACCTCTTGAAAGGATTTACTATAGAACTGAAGATAGCAGAGGACCAGAAGGGGGTAAGTCCATAGGCAGGGACTAGCAGTCAGGGGAGAGCTGAAGCAGCTCTACCTTTCCTCAGATGCAGACCATTAGTGATTTGAGGATTCTAAAGTGAGACCTGGTCTTCTTGGAGAATACGATGGTATTGCTTTGACGGAGAATACGTGGAAGTCTATTTGTATTATTGCCCTGGGCCACATGTATGACAGAAACAGGCCAAAATAGCCCACTACTCTTATTATATTTTAGGAGAAAGAGATCTATCTACCGTGGTGCTTAAATTAGACTTCTTAACTTAATTTCATGTGATACTTCTTTCTCCAGTTTCCTTCAACCTAGGGAAACAGGGAAAACCACAGACGATTTGGTTCTGATTTCCCAGGGGCAGACTCCTTTAAAGACCAGCCTCCCCACACATAGTTTTCTTTCACAGGCAGGTATTTGGGCACCTCAGACCCCGTCCTTGGATTCGGTAAAAATGTGACTGCTTACGATTGGGAGTCTTAGCATTCTTCTTTTAATGCTGTCCTTTTAGAGTTAAGGTGAAAATTAAATCAACGTAAAATGGTGCATGCAGTGTTTGGCACGAGAATGTGCAGGCTCACATGGTAGATACAGGACAAATGGTAATTTCGTTTCTGTCCCCTCCCTTCTGCCAAAGCAGTCCCTTCGTATCGGCTGGGAAACAGAAGTATTCCATAATGGGGAGCAATTGAGCTTTCTCCCCCAAAGCTCTCTCCAACCCCTTCCCCCCAGCACATTTACCACCTCTTACCATGAATTAAACCAAAGACGCTAAAAGACCTTCCATGCCTTTTTATCAGACGCCTCGCCAATTCAACTAAACACCCAGCTCAACTCAAGAGACACTGCTGTGTCCCATCCTGCATTTCTTGTCCTCCTTCTTGGTTGCAGCATTGAACCTCCTCCCTGCCCCCATGCACTCACTTCCCCGAAGTGTGGTCACTCCATCTCTGTCACTGGGCTTTTAGTCAGATGAATGTAAAGCACTTATCCAGGAGACCTGGCTTGAGTTGGTAAAAAATGTCACAGCCCATTTGCTTAAAAAAAGTAAAAATAAAGTCATCTGCCCTGTTTATCTCTGGCTTTCCGCAGAGAGTGGCAGTTGCTGATGTTAATTGATTGTGATGTAGTGCGGCTTAGCCTAAAACCCACTGCTTTTCTCACGTGGCGAAGCAGAACTGAAACCCACCCGAGCAGCCTTGCCTCTTGTTTCCACCAGGAGTGGCTGGGCTTGTCTCACCAGAGATGGTTTTCAATTTCTCATTCTCTGCTCTCATGCTCTCAGCATATCAAGAGGGACTTAGATTTGGGATTGCAGCCCTTGGTTTTTCTGCCGTGTGTGAGACTTTTCAGTTGTAAATATGCAGTGACTTTGTACAGGACAATGTGGGAAGGAAAGTACACCCTGTAGTGCCGGTTGTGTTTTGAAACTCGAAGTGATGAGAGGAGAGTGTAATCAGAGGCGAGTATTCTGAAGATACTGTTATTAGGGTCATTTCTCTGTTGATTTCTTAGCAGTCTTTGCGTTAACCAGAGTTTTGGTATTAGGAGAGCTTAATGAGGCGCTAATGAGCAAAGAGGAACTGATCCCTGTGTTAAGTTCCCTATCCTGCGTTGTTTACAAGGGGTCAGATGCTCTCTGCATTTTTCTACATGAGCAAAATAATTACAGTACTTCCTAATCTCATTTCAAATATTATCCAGCCGACCTGTTATCCGCCTGTGTGTATGTTTGCACAAGCACGCGCGTGCAGACACACACACACACACACACACACTGGTTTTAGTCAGTGCAGAGAAAGTGGACTAGAAGTGGATTAAAGAAAATGGAAGGAAGCTGATCCCCTCATCTCTATTCATTTCTCCTGGAGTAAACTGCTGTCTTATTGACAATGAATTTGTGCTCAGCTTGAGTCAGTCACATATTTCATTCAGAGCCGACAGGTTACAATCTACCTATTGGCATCCTGTTGGTATCGCATGTGACACACTTGCGAGAGCTGCTGCATGCTGGACATGGTGAAGATGAACATCTTGGGAGAGTTTTTCCAAAAACTATTACACAGCTTTATACTAGGACACAGAGCTTGCCTGAAGGAGGTAGGGAGAAGGAGGCAAGGAGAAAAAAAGGTAGAGTGATTTTAGCAGCATTCGGGGAGCCCTTTTGAGCACACACGCACACACACACACACACACACAAACACAACATGGCAGTAACAGAGTAACTAATACAATTCATTCATTTAATAAAGGCTTACTGGTCCTTTGCACAATTAGAAAGAAGGCTTCATTATAAATATCCCTGAAAGATATTTTGGTTCAACCTAATCATTCAAATTTATATCTGGGCTAATTTAATGAAATACAATTTAATAAAATATTTGTTGACTGCCTACTATATTTTTTGAGAACCCATTTTTTACAAGGATCTGTGTTATATGCTACCAAATGTATTAGGTTGAGCTAAGGAGTTAAAAAAAAAAAAAAACTATGATAATTCCTTGCATTGGTATTGTGACAGTTTTTGAAACCCTTTCACTTCCATCATTTCAAAATAAGTGTCCTAAGAGACCACATGAATATTTTATGGTTTCAGAAGGAGCAATCACATCCAGTCTGGAAATAGAGACTGTTATGCAGACCTTGGCATTTAAGCTTGGACCAGAAGGATGAAAATCCATCCTTGAAGTGGGCTTGGAAGCAATGTTTCATAGATATCAATAATAACAGCAAAGCCATCAAGATTAAGAAAATTCTAGATCATTTTTGGGAAGAAGTCTTTAGTTTTATTAAGCTAGAATTTTGGCCATGCTGCTTCAGTTCTGTGTCATGTAGGTTCTTAAGTGTCAGGTAAAGTAATTAGGATATAATTGAAAGTAGTGAGTAGCTAATGATGGTTTTTAAGCATAAAATAATAAGATTAGCCGTATTCTAAGAAGATTAATCTGTCAGCAGCATGTAGAAGTAGGAAGACCAAGTATTTCAGGTAAGGGGCAATTACAACATTCGCAGTGTGGAAAGAAATCTGTTGTGCAGACAAACTTCGAAGGCTATGGTGGCCCCGTGAAGGAGACATCTGAGATGAGGAGCTGTGTAAGTTAGAACTGAAGCCTGAAACAGTGACCATGAAACTAACGGCAGGAGCTGCTAAGTGGAGGAGAGAAAGGAGTGAGAGTTTAGCTTGGGGTATTGGATGCATGGATTGCATACCAAGGTATACAGGTGATTTCCTTTTTTGCAGAAGGCACTCACCGCAGACGGAGGTATACGGATGAGCTGTGTTACAGATAAAGATTTTATGCACGTATTCCAAGAGCTAATACTTAAGTGGTTGATGAAATCAATAAGGAAAAGACTGCATGTAATGAACAGTGGGGACACGTTAGGGTTGTTAGGGGGCACATCCACTTAGAAGAAATGGAAGAAAGATGCAAGTGGGTGTAATCGTGACTGGGGAAGAGAGTATCAGAGGGAAAAATCAGAGCTTCAAAGGCAAAGCGGGTAACAAGTGTTAGAATTTAGAATGAGAACCTCCCAAAACAATTGCCTTGGATTGTCAGAGGCTTCTTGGAGTCTTTACAGAACACTGAATTGGAAGAAGTAGAGACTTCAGACAGTAGTAGTAAGTAGTGAACAGTGGGAAAAGCTGAAGGAAGGGTTTGTGCAATATGGCTTCCAGAGTGCACGTAGGGAAATTGAACGGACAGAGTGGACAGAAATAGACCATGTTGGACACACCCTTGCTTTTAAAACATCACCCTGCGTAATTTGGCTATTATTAATGCTGCTGTAAACATTAGGGGCATATGTATCCCCTTTGAATTAGTATTTTTGCATTCATGGATAGATACCTAGTAATGCAATTGCTGGGTCATAGGGTAGCTCTATTTTTAATGTCTGGAGGAACCTCCACACTGTTTTGCAGAGCGGCTGCACCAGCTTGCTTTCCCACCAGCAGTGCAAGAGTGTTCCCCTTTCGCTACATCCTTGCAATAGTTTGTTTTTTAAATGGAACAGACTTCCCACTCTATATAAATAAGAGCAAGGAACATAAACATTTATCCAGAAGGAAGAAGGGGGGAAAAAAAAAGAGATAGAGAGAAGAGGTTGACCTGGGGAAAAGGCCTGGAACAGAAGTGAGATAAAATGGAGTCCGTTTCTTCAATATTTAGGGAAAGTCTTTTTGGCAGTGATGTCCTTAGCAAAGGCCAGAACATTACTGCTATTGAAGGTTAATTGAAGTGGGAAATGTCTTCATTTCTATCGTAGGGAAAACTGGAAATTGTTGATGGTAGGAATGTCTGTCAACCCTGAGATTTTAGTCACAAATATACTTAGTGGAGAGAGCAACTTTGACTTACCAGAGCCAGAGTGGTTTGAAGAGGTGTGGCTAGCTCTCTAGTCCATACAAGACATTTTTTTTTTTTTAAGATTGTATTTATTCATTTAAGCACGAGAGTGGGTGAATGAGTAAGTGGGAGGGAGAAGGAGGGAGAATCTGGAGCAGACTCCACACGGAGTACAGAGCCTGATGTGGGGCTTGATGATCTGTGACCATGATCCTGACCTGAGCTGAAACCAGAGTCAGACACTCACCTGAGTAGCACCACCTAGGTACCCCAAGAACTCTTTATAAACATTAGCTTTCTTCCCAGTGTCCTTATACCAGGGCTATATATGCAATTATCTTTCCTTGAATATTTTACAAAAGTAGACTTCTCGAGGATAGAATTTTATTTAGTCCCTGGGTGAAATGGACAGAACCAGTTAACATGTGTGAGTAGTGTATCTGTTGTGAGAAAATACTTTATCTTCTGGGAATGGGTCGCAATCAGTAAAATCCCATGCAAGTACTGGGCAAAGTTTGGACATTGCCACTCTGAAGGGAATTTGATTCTAATTGTCTAAGAAATATGAGGGTGATATTGCTATGCAGCAGAATGATAAGCAACAACAAGGCAGTTAGTTTCTTCTTTCATTCAGAACTTTAAAAACTAGGAATACCCGGGGCGCCTGGGTGGCTCGGTGGGTTAAGCCTCTGCCTTCAGCTCAGGTCATGATCTCAGTGTCGGGATCGAGCACTGCATTGGGATCTCTGTTCAGCAGGGAGCCTGCTTCCCCTCTCTCTCTACCTGCCTCTCTGCCTACTTGTGATCTCTCTCTCAAATAAGTAAATAAAATCTTTCTAAAATAAATAAATAAAAACATACATACATACTGGGAATACCCATTTTTTCCCCTCAGTAATTCTTTCCCCCAAACAAGGAGTGGTTGTTTTTGTTTGTTTTGTTTTGTTTTGTTTTTTGAAGAAACTGCATCCTAGGACTTATTCACCTATTTTATCATAGCACTAGTTGCTGTGTACCAGCAATATAGAGCTGAATTTGTTGTGCCTATCAACTCTTTGGGGTAGACAGGAATCTGGAAAGAAGCTCGTGGCTTCAGGAGCTATCCGTTTTGGCTAAAACTCGGGCTAGCTGGAGAGACCTGTTGGGATAGGTCTATGTGTATAGTCCACTTTCTAGATCTTTCATCCCAGCCAAGTCTCAGGAATGGGGATTTGTGCACGTCTGCTGAAGCTCTCTACCTTTTGAGGGCTGACAGAATGCCCTCATCCAGCTCCCCCGCTTTCCACTAACGATCACTTTTTTTTTTTTTTTTTTTTTTAAAAAAAACAGTGTGCTTTAAAATGGATTCGAAGTGGGCACCTGGGTGGCTCAGTGGGTTAAAGCCTCTGCCATCGGCTCAGGTCATGATCCCAGGGTCCTGGGATCGAGTCCTGCATTGGGCTCTCTGCTCAGCAGGGAGCCTGTTTCCCTTCCTCTCTCTCTGCCTGCCTCTCTGCCTACTTGTGATCTCTGTCAAATAAATAAAATCTTAAAAAAAAAAAATGGATTCGAAGTTTCCCAGGTAAGTCCACACTGGCCTTTTATTGATGATAGTACCCTAGAAATAGTATAGAAATAGGTGGTTATACTAAATGGGAATAAGAGAGTCCTCTAAGCTCACTTGGGATCTCAGAACAAATTTTATGAATCAGTTGTGAGAAGAAGAGACCTCAACACCTCAGTGAAGACTGCCCTATGATCAGCATTCCCATAGCCTTCTGACTGCCAAGTCTTGGGAAGGTCAAGCAACCTCAGATGAGCATTTTGTATATATTTTAGATCCAAGATAATATACAGATCTAGCCAAAGAGAAAATACCAAGAGGTGATAGCGTTCTGTTCTCTTTAGAGTCTTGGAAATTTCATCACAATTTTGCCTCATTTTGGCTGAGTAGAAACAGTTTATAAGCCAGGTTGGTTATGGGCAGCTGCCTATGGACCATGATTTGGTAGAGGGCCGGGACTCTGCCGCTAAAGTAACAATGTCTACTTTCTTACCAGAGTGACGTCTTTCTATTGGATTTTGGCTCATCTAGTTAGGTTGAGAACACAGTTTCACAAGCAGAACACAACCCACAGACTTGAAGTCCCATGATGGTGGAAAACCTTAAAACTGAAGATATGTGTTTAAAAGAAAGATCATTGGTAGACTTCTAAGACCTTGATACCGTACATTGTATTTTATGAATATAATATCAAATATTGTATTTGGGTTATGGGTTGCGCAACGCCCTGAATCTTCAGTGCGTACAGCATATTTTAGTTGAATATTGTCAGTATAATGGAAAGCCAGATTATAATAAAAGGACTCCACCTTTTCAAAAAATAGTTTAATGAATCAGAAACCAGTTGGCTGTATATTGATAAAGCATGATGAAGAAGCATATTATATTTGTTCAAATGGTATAGGAATGGAAGTATTATCTTTTTTAAGTTAGTTTGTGTAGAAAACATATTCAAATGCCCTAGCAGGGCTGAAAAAAATATGTTTTCATTAAGGTTAGTGAAAATTAGGATTCCTTTTTTAGTTTATTAGCATAAACCTCATTTAAAAGAGAAAAAAAAATCTTTAGTAAAATAACTAGGCCTAATGTAAGCTAGGATACCACTTAAAGAATCGAGTTTACGTTTTGACTAACCAAAGTAAATAGAGTATGTAATTCTTACTAAGTTGAGTTTTGTCTCATTTCATAAAGAAGAAATGTCCTTGAATAGCAATGTATTCATTTCTTGGCTTCCATATAAGCTCTTACTAAAACCACAAGATGATTTGACTATCAGACATATGCATTGTTTTCTATCCCATGACAAATCTTATAAAAGTTAGTTAACATTTGATAGAGTATTAAATCATATGGAGATGTAACTTTATATATTTAGATTTTATTTTAATATCTTGAATCAAATTATGGTCAGTTTTTTTTTCAATGAAAAATCTCTCACGTTGTAATATCACAAATTTTTGAATACAGATATAATATTACACCTATAAAAATACATGTAGGCAGTATAGGCAACTTAATTATTTCATGAAACTATTCATTAGAAAGTTGAGATCAGGAATTTTTGCAAGTATAAATAAAGGCTCAGTTATATATTCGTGTTCCTGCAAGTCATCTTTGAAGGGAACATGTAAGCTTAGTAATTCTAAGTATACTTTTGAAATAAGAGTAAGTTCATCTCATTTACTTTTGAGCTCCACAGCTACCAACCATTAGCTATGCAAAGACTGTAGAGTTCAAAACAAGAATTCAGAGACCTCGAATAGGAGTGGAAATTGGATCATTAGCTTGCATGACCCTCCCCATCTTTTTCCTAAGTAAAAATGCTGCACTCCCTGGCCCAGGGTCTTGACTCCATAGCACTGTGGGAAGCACGCATTAAACTGCTAAATTCTAACCCCATCTGTATGCCTTACGTCCTAAGAGATACATTGTCTCTGCTGCCACAGCCAGAGTCAACCTCTGCTGCCAAACGCTAGACTGAAAGGGGAATGTAAACAGCTTGATGGAGGGGTGGTTCCTGGTGCACCTGTGGTTTTGACAGCTTCCACTGCTGCTTGAGGAGGAAACAGGTTGTCTGTTTGTTCTTCAAGAGCACTTCTGGCATCCAGGTATTATGCAGGCATGCACTGCCAGCTGTGAAGGATGCTGCTTCCTTGTCACTTCAGAGAAAGATGCTCAGACAGGAAGACCCCTCTTGCTGTTTCATTCATGGAGCCTGAGAAAGGAAGACAGAAAGGATCAGTTGCAAAAGCACAGATCATTAGAGGGGCAGGGGTCTGAAATAACTTGTGTCAAAGTCTTGCATTCAAATCTGACAGCGAGGGAATAGATAAGAATGACTTAATTGTCATTTTTTGAAGTTGGGTTTCCGCTACTAAGAAGAGCAAGAGAATGCATGTATATCTGATTTCGACTGCCTGTATCTTTGTGCATCCAGTGTACGGTCCTGGTAAAGAGGAGTCCGTAGGATACCCTGCCTATGTCAAGACATCACACATGCAGAAAAATAAAATATTAAATCATTACATCACCTTCTTAATTGAGAGGGATTACCTGAAAGATTATGTTTCACACATAACCTAGCACTGTTGCGTGCATCTTTTAAACCATAATTAAATGAAACATAAACCTTAAGACAGATTTCAAAAATTAAAAAAAATTCAAAATATATTTTTATCCCCATTATAGAACTTCAATACTTACAACAATGTAGTTTAGTTGATAAAATGGATTATTAGAACAGAGTCTAAGATAGACTTGAAATAAGAGAATGTCATGTCTGGTAAAAAGAGCTTTCCGAATTATTCTGAAAAAGATAGACTATTTAATTTGTTGTATGAGACAGCTGACTAGCTGGTAGGAGGAAAGGAAAGCTTGATCCCTTTCTTTCTTTTCTTAGCCTAAAGAATTTGTAGTAGGGTAAAAATAAGTGAAAAATAAGTGAAAGATTGAAATGTAAAAATTAAAAAGTCAAAAAGTTTAGGAGAAAATATAACAATCTTTGAGTAAGAAAGTCCATTTTAGTAACCTCATAAAGATTAGAAACCTTTAATAACAGAAGAGATTTATAAATGTTATATAAACATATGAAACTTGCTAATGACAACAGAAAACCAATGTAGGGAAATTTTCAAGAAAGTTGAAAATTAATGGAAAATATTTGTAGTAGCATCATGGATAAAACATTAATATCCTTAATATATAAAAGCTCTTACCAATCGATAAGAGCAAAGAAAATGGTCATCTCAATGGAAAAATTGGCAAACGATCTAAATGAGCAATAGACAAAGGATGAAATGTGAGAAGGCAGTAAATACGGATAGATGGATAGGGAGGAAGGGAAGGAAGGGGTACAACGAGACACAGAGAGAGGGAGTGAAGAGGGCAGCAGGGGAAGGGAGTGTTGGAGAGGGGTGGTGAGGAGAGAGGGCAAGAAAATACCATTGTTCACTTACCAAACCAGACAAAGACTTGGGGAATGAGCACTCTTGTGCAGTAATATACAATATATTCCAGTGCTAATTATGCATGATTTGACCTCGCTATCTCAGTTCTACAAAGTTACTGTAGCTACTATTATAGCTATAAAAAATATTCACAGCAGAATGCTTTATAATAGAAATTATAATAAAGAAAACAACCTAAATATCCATCAAGTATTATTTAACTGAATGATGGCACATACTGTAATTGGATTTTATAGTTCCACTGAAATAATGATGTAGAGTTAATTTATTTGAAAAGATGTCCAGAACATATTGTTAAGTGGCAAGAAAGAGATCACAGAACAGTATATAGGACATTTCCCTAGTACCCTTATGTGTTTATGTTAACATATGTATATATGCATAAATATCTAAAAGTAATTATGAAATAACATCAGTGATGATAATTTCTGTGTGGTGGCATTTGAGGCATCATTGTACGTTTCTACATTTTTAACATTCTGTGACTTTTTCCATGAAAGTTATCATTGTTACAACATGAGTAAGTTATTTTCAAAAGATAACAAGCATTTTACTAATTTTAATTGTGATTTGCCTTTTTTTGGAGTGTTTTAGTAACTTGTACTTTTCATCCTGAGTAAAATAAGATGATTGTCCATGCGTTTCTCTTCTGCAATTATGTTGCCTAAAGAATTAATCAGGAGAAACTCATGCTCATATTTTTCTGTATTTACCAGTTGCTCACTCTTAGTGTATTTGGCATTTTGTTTAATCTATAATTCAAATATACTCAGCATATCTCATAAGATTTCATGATCTAGTTTATAATTACTTTCATTATTGTAAAATCTCAAAATTTGTTAGGTCAATAAATAGGGTTATAAATAAATGATTTTCAACCTTTTCTTTACAACAACCCCAAATGCCTCCATTTAGTTTTGAACACATCTCAATATATCCCCAAAAAAGCCTCTAAACAAAATTAAGTTTAATTCACTTTAAAGGGAAGCACTTCTACAGACCATTTTAAGGAAAGGGGAGCCAATTTAAATAAATTATCAGATACTCATTTTATACAGATGAGTGCTACTAATTACAATCAGTCTCATCTATTCATTAAAACTAGTCCAGCCAGCTTGGATAAACTTTGTCAGCAGTTAGTCACTGTATTTATTTGAAAGCCTTAAAACAACATTTCTTTACATATATATTTTAGAATTTTTACTTATTTAGATCATTTTCCAGGCATCCCTAAATAGTGAGGTTTTATAATAATTCTAATTTGTACATGTTTCTTATTTGATATGGTTAGTCTTATAAAATGTGTAGTATTTTCAAGACTCTCCTCTCAGTATCTCCATTCTCTACATTTAACCCTCTGTTGTTTCAGATTACCAAGTAGGTGTCTAGAGCAAACCGTGTTTCAGGAGAATCTGCCCATTGTTCTCATAGGCGGTTCAATTTGGTGTAATTCAGTTCTTATTTGACTGTCCAAGGGTGGTGCCATCAAAGTTATCACATTCTCTAGTCAATGGAATAGAGAACGTGCTTGGCCTGTGATGGAAAAATCAAACTATATTGGGTTTGCCCTTAGAAAACCACTCCAGCATACCATTTGTTTTTCTTTCCTAGATTGATCATGGAAAATGTACTCATCGGGTTTTGTTTTGTCTTATTGCCGTTTTTTTTTCCTATACAAACTTAAAGAATAAACTGCTCTAAGCTGAGTAAATAATCTATTTAAACGTGCTTCATTTAAGCACACTTTGGATTGAGCATGTGACTTGCTGGACGGATACTTTCTTTATATAATCTGCTTGTTATTACAAACCCAACAAGCCAGAAACCTGCTGAGGGATTTCCAACCAGAGAGCAGCCATATGTCTTTGCCACCTTAGACAATAGCTTAAATCCACACCCTGCTCCTTTTATAAATTTCAACAGCTATGTCTTGTTAGAAGGTAAACGAAGTGTACGTGATCGTACAATTCTTTCTTCAACTAAACAGGTCAGAGGCCATTTCTGCCTGTTTACTTTTCCTTCTTCAATACTGAGCACAGCGTTTGGCACCAATATCCCTAAATATTTGTTGACTGAAGAGATTTGTTTAATTGTTATTTAATAAATTTTAATTAAATGTAGTTAATTTTAATTAAGTTTTATTTATTCATTTACTAAAGATAGCCTGAAACTGTAGGAATATCATTCACAGTTATACTTTAAGTTGGGAGGACAGCCACCAAGACAAAACCTCTCTGGAGTTACGGCTATCTGATATTCACCAGCAGCAACACTCTAAGTTTTAAAACTTGCAGGTTCTTTGGGAATTCTTTTATCAACTTAGAAATTAATTTAAATATACTATAATTTCTGAGAAACCTGCAAAAGCCTATTAGTTGGCATTTATAAGCCAACTGATATTAACTTGGGAGAAGTGGTTGGAATAAATCTGCCTATATCAGCTAGATATGATAACCTGGCATCTGTCCAAATAGAAACAGACTATTTCCAAGTTTCAGAAAAGGTAATTAAATTCAGCTTAAAATGCATCTAAAAGTCGTTGTCTGATGTACTGGCCCATGGAAATAAATAATTGCAAATTGTATTAATAGAGTATTTACCAGGAGTTCTAAGCACTCTTTTAAAAAGTAGATGCTCATAATATTTTTTTGAACTAGAAAGGAGGTGCATGTTTTCTATGTATATTATTTACCAGGAAAAAAAAAAAAAAAACACTTCATGGAAAGTCATTAGCAGATCTCATGAGGTATCCTTTCTTTTTTGGGTCATGGTTCCATATTCTTCCCAGTAGAAGATATCACCCAGCACCTTGTCATCAGTAAGGCAGTGGCATTTTAGCTTCTTTCTTAAAAGGCAAATGGCTCCTTGCAAACAGATGGTACCACACTCCTTTCCAGCACTTTCTGTAACACTCCTGTTCTCAAAGGCTTAGCCTCTGATTGAGCTACAGCCATAATGTCGTCTAGCAAATCTCAGAGCTCTATTTCTTCTGAACTGAAAACACATGGTGCAACTTGCCTTCTTTCCTTCCCCTGCACCTCCCTCCTTCATTCTCTGCTCTCTCCATCACCACACATACACACAATAGGAAACATAACATGAATACACCTTTCCTGGCTTTGGGTCCTTCCCTTGATCAGAGATTACAACTTTGTTCTCCCGCTCTTTTTATGCTAACCTACTTGTTACCTATTTGGTCTTCTGTTGACCGTCAACTTACAATCTACTTGACTACCCAGACTCATAATTACTTCTCCCTACATAAGCAAAATTTACTTGCTTATTTGCCTTATTTTTCCTAAATTAGGTCATGCAATAGGTAGATATACATTTGGCTTCTCTGCCCATATCCACTAGAGAAAGAGCTCCTTGAGGGCTTTGCATCCTTAGCATGGGCTGTCGTGGACAATCTCTCTGCCTACACATGACCTTGTCCTATTGTCTTTCTGATCAAGAATGCTCTTTCGTAAATAGATTCTTATCTTAACTCTTCTTAGGATTCAGTTAGTTACCTAAATCCCAACACTGACACCTCAATAATGTAGGAACATTGCTTACCTCTGCAGCTGCTCCCCACAGCAATTGTCTTTTTTTGTAAGGAGAAAGGATACAGCATGTTAGGAGCTGACAGAAGGTTGTGAGTCCAGAAGTTGGTTCAAGAATACCCAACTCCTCAAGAAATCAGAACATAGAGATCTCAGGTAAAAGCGACCCAATGTTAAATGTTACATTATTTTTTTTTTTAAGATTTTATTTATTTATTTGACAGAGAGAAATCACAAGTAGGCAGAGAGGCAGGCAGAGAGAGAGGAGGAAGCAGGCTCCCTGCTGAGCAGAAAGCCCGATGTGGGGCTTAAACCCAGGACCTGGGATCATGACCTGAGCCGAAGGCAGCAGCTTAACCCACTGAGCCACCCAGGCGCCCCAAATGTTACATTATTTTTATACCTGATCTTTTGGTGCAGTTGAAAACACTGAATCTTATATTTTAGGTAATATAATCCTAATAATGAATCACAGTTCTTAGAAAAAAAACATGAAATGTAACATCCACTTTTTTGTACTGTATGACTTTTCACAATGTGCATGTACTACCTTTATAATAATAAACCTAATTTTTAAAATATATAGTTGAAAATCAAAACAGAAGAAATTAATTATTAGATAAATTTATTCATTAAATTTATTCATTAATCATAACAAGTCAGATTATAAAACCATTCTTAATATATCTGTTTAATACTTAGCAGACATGAACTTCAGTTAATTTCATCAAGGCCATAAGAAACCAAGAAAGAAGGTGATGATAAGTTAGTATCAGCAGAATCTTCCATTTCTAAATGTTGGTGTGAAAATTCTGTGGTTATGTATTTTTCTTCAACTTTCATTTTCAGAAGGATAAAAAAAAGAATTTGGTTTGATGATACCAGTTTTGATGGGTGGCAACCCAAAGGTCCCAAATAAAGGAAAAATCATTATGAATTCCAGGTTTTGTAATCAATGTGGAAAATGGTGATTGGTTCTATTAACTAATTCAATTAAGAGGAGACCAGCAAGGATCATTTTAAGAGAGTTTCTGAGCTCTTCATTTAAAAACTACAGTATAACCTCAGGGTTTTGCTGAAGTGGGTATTATACATACAAAAATCTCAGATAATTTTCTGCAATAATACCTTGCTAAATGAGCAGAACTGCAGTTCAGTTAGGAAATGTTTGGGAATTCTTGGTTTCTTAAAAGAAGCCTTTGGGCTATTTGGATGTTTTCTGTAAATGTGATTCTACTTGGAACTTGAGGAACTGATCTAAACTGAGGAGCAGCCCTAGAAAGAGAAGAATGTTTTGGAGGCCCCTTGAAATTGTCCTGACTTGTTTCTAACCTGGTCTTCATGCTGCCCTTTATGCACTCAAGTACTTGGTCCTGGAATACTTCCTCTCCAATCAGTTACTGAGATCTTAACGTGTGCCAGGGACGATTCTAAAAGTTTCCATCTCTTAACTCATTTAATTTTCTTAATAGTGAGACAAAAACATGCTTACTGAGCCCACTACCTACTACTACTTTTTGTTTTAATCCAATCATAAAACTACCAACTGCTCACTGAGGGCAGACAACAAATTCGATTAGATTGGCAATATCTAATTCCATGGCAGGCTCTTTTAAAATAGATATTATATAGTTCACTTTGGATTTTATTAAACTGAATTAGAAAGCAATTTTATTAGGCAGTGAAACTGCAAAGTTTAAATCTGCTAGGGAACAGATATTGCCACTTGTAACCCAAGCTATTGATAATGCCGAGAGTAGCATTTTTGACCCATCTTGGCCTATTTCATCTCTCTCAGCTTCTAGATGACAATTGCGTGTCTTGCTGAATCTTGTACAACTGGCAATCTCAAGTCTTGCTTGTAACTCACAGTTTTTTTATCTGCCCAAATGTAATTCAAACCTAAGATCAGATATTCTCTTAGAAAGCCAAGTTATGATTAATATTGGAAGCATCTGCTATCTTAAGAGCACTGGACTGGGAAGCACTGGGCCAGGAAGTATGGGGTCTGGATTCTCGGCCTGATCTACTTTCATTAGTTCTATGGTAACGGAATGATTTTCATTCAGAGTGTTTTAATTCCTCTACATACGGAAAAAGTTTGGAATAAGTGATCTATAAGGTTATGTCTAGCTCCAAGAGCCTAAGATCTAAAGAATTAAAGAAAGAGTGTAGTTTATCTATGGTAAAAAGACAATGAGAGCATTTTCAGAGCTTTCATATGTAGATGAACAGGTATAAGAAGCATAACTTCATTTCTGATATTTTGAAACATTTTCCAGGACTTCCACAATGCTAGAGTCTATTCTTCTTTTTACTATTTTTTAAAGACTTTTCTTTAAAAAAATCAGAGAGAGATGGGATGCCTGGGTGGCTCAGTTGGTTAAGCGGCTGCCTTCGGCTCAGGTCATGATCCCAGCGTCCTGGGATCTAGTCCCATATCGGGCTCCTTGCTCGGCAGGGAGCCTGCTTCTCCCTCTGTCTCTGCCTGCCTCTCTGCCTACTGTGATCTCTCCCTCTCTCTCTCTGACAAATAAATGAATAAAATCTTTAAAAAAAAAATCAGAGAGAGAAAAATAAAAGGTCAAGGGTGTGTATTTATTAAGTTTCAAGAAACTAAACATTGCTTTTGGACAGTTGAATAAATTGAATTTTTTGGCAAGAAAGTAGATATCCCTCAGCCTGTTTGTGGGAAAACATTGTAACTCCCTATGTCTCATGAAAGAGTTGGGCTAGGGGTGCCTGGGTGGCTCAGTGGGTTAAGCCTCTGCCTTAGGCTTGGGTCATGGTCTCAGGGTCTTGGGATTGAGCCCTGTACGGGGCTCTCTGTTCAGCATGGAGCCTGCTTCCCCCTCTATCCTTCTGCCTGTCTCTCTGCCTACTTGTGATCATTCTCTCTGTCAAACAAATAAAATCTTAAAAAAAAAAAAAAAGATTTGGGCTGTACCTGTTTATCAGAGTTGTGAGTATTCTTGGTGGTGTCCCACAGTGTGAACGGGCTCTTTGAGCAATTGGAAAGTATTCCTGGAGTGTCAGCTTTACTCACAGGTTTCAAGGAAGAAGGTTGTTTTTTTTCTACATTACAACAAACATCGATCTCTTGTATAAGAGAATAAAATCATGTATTAGTGTTGAGGAAACACGTAGATTCAAATAAATTACTCTCCCTACAGCAGATGAATTAGATGACTACCTCTAGCCCCTAAGGTTTGCATTTACCCTTCTTTGCCTCTAGGATGCTTTGAAGGAAAAAGTCCGAGAAGCACTGTTCCTGAGTATTTATTTACTGATGTGCTTTGCAATATAAATAAAACTTAAAGCTTGTGCTTTATCATAGATAAGGTTTTGCATAGTGAAAGAGCTTTATTTTTTTTAGAGTTAAACAAAAGCACAGGGGTCTGATAGGTCTGTTGTTAGCTTGGGAGCCTGGGCACATTGCTTCCTATCTTGGAAGCTCCGTTTCCTCATTTGGAAGAGAATGATGGAGTACTTGGCTGGCTCAGTCGATTTAGCATGTGGCTCTTGATCTTGGGGTCATGAATTTGAGACCCATGTTGGGGGATGAAGATTACTTAGAGCAATAATAACTGCATAAGGTCATAATGAGAATTAAATTAGATAACTCAGGCAAGGTGCTTTGCTCCGTGTCTGCATAGTGTCCATCTGCAATAAATATTTGTGTCTTTTTCCTTCTTGCTTGGGACTTTAATAAGCCCCTTTTATTTTTATTTTTTTGAAATTATTTTTTTAAATTTTTATTTATTTTTTTAAATTTCTTTTCAGTGTTCCAGAATTCATTGTTTATGCACCACACCCATGCCCTCCATAATATTCACCACCAGGCTCACACAACCTCCCACCCACCTCCCCTCCAAAACCCTCAGTTTGTTTCTCAGAGACCATAGGCTCTCATCATTTGTCTCCCCCTCCAATTTCCCCCAACTCACTTCTCCTCTCCATCTCCCCATGTCCTCTGTGTTATTCCTTATGCTCCACAAATAAGCGAAACCATATGATAATTGACTCTCTCTGCTTGACTTATTTCACTCAGCATAATCTCTTCCAGTCCTGTCCATGTTGATACAAAAGTTGGGTATTCATCCTTTCTGATGGAGGCACAATACTCCATTGTGTATATGGACCATATCTTCTTTATCCATTCATCCATTGAGGGGCATCTTGGTTCTTTCTACACTTGGGTGACTGTGGCCACTGCTGCTATGAACACTGGGGTACAGATGGCCCTTCTTTTCACTACCACTGCTCACTGAGGGCAGTGAGGTAAATACCCAGTAGTGCAATTGCAGGGTCATAGGGTAGCTCTATATTTAATTTCTTAAGGATCTCCACGCTGTTTTCCAAAGTGGCACCAACTTGCATTCCCACCAACAGTGTTAAGAGGGTTCTCCATTCTCCACATCCTCTCCAACACTTGTTGTTTCCTGTCTTGTTAATTTTCACCATTCTAACTGGTGTAAGGTGGTATCTCAATGTGGTTTTGATTTGAATCTCCTTGATGGCTGATGATGATGAATAAGCCCCTCTTAGATCCAAATTCTGACAAGTAAATGTCTTTTGAATTTAAACAAGTTATTTTTCAAAGGAAAAATCTGAAATGTTGATTAACTGCAAAAATGGTGTCAGAAACTTTCTGTTGAAGCAGTCCTCTGTTTTCGTGGATTGATTGCTTTTTACACAGCAATATTATACACGTACACCACAGAAAATGCATACACTTACCTCCCCTGCCATTCACAGTCATAAAATACAGGTGCCAGAAGAAATTTAGAGATAATCAAATCGAACCATTTCAGAGTAGGTACAAGTGTACATAAAGTTTGTCCAAACTGCCTGATTATTGATTCAGGTCCCCAAACCCGTTCTAACTATTGAAGTTGCTTTCCCCCCCTTCCCTTCTCTCCCTTTCCGCTTCCTCCCACTTTTTTTTCCTTCACAAATACTCATTAAGTGCCTATTATAAGCCAGCCAATCTGCTCATTACTAGGAATACAAATAGACTAGAAACGATCTGGTCCTCAGAGATCTTATAGGTGAGTGAAGAGATCCGGAGACAAACAAGATATGGCATCACTTTAAAGTGAGTGCTAGTGGAAACATGAACGAAGGCAATATGAGGCCACTAAGGAATGGTCCTTCTTCAGTTGCAAAATAAGATCCTGATGTCCACCCCCTTTCAGACATAAGTTGCACTGGATTTTTTTCTCTGCGTCCAGAACTTTATCACTCGTTAACACCTTGTTCATCTTCATGATGCCATTTATTCAAGAATCTCTTGAATAGAAAATGGTGCTAGTCATTACAATTAATGTTGAAAGTCTGTATGTGTGTGTGTTGGATGGACATGCTCTATTAAGAACAAAAATTGAAGATACGGGTTGCTTGGATAAGAAAAGTTTGGGCATCCATGATTTCAAAATCAATATCAAAATGGAAGTCATTTCTCAAAAGACTGAAAGTAGAATAACCCATGGGGAGAGGAGATAAAGGAACATAATTTAACAGGAGAAGAAAACATGTTATCAGCTATTTTATAAGAGAAAAATGCTTTTTGAATAAAATCAACAACATTGGATGAAGATTACAGATGAAAGATAATAGTTTTAATTTTGGCTTATTCAAATTGGAAACATTTGCAGCTTATGCAATTTTTATCAATTTTGATTTTTATTTACTAATTAAGTATGGTATTACTATTCACTTGGACTTGAGGCTTACAAAAAAGGTCAGTGATCAAACTCAATCCCCCTAGTAATTTTACTGGGCTTATCTATCATGCTATTCAGAGTGTATCTAAAATCCATGAGTATCAAACATCGTGTGCCTGAGTATATAAGGACCATCTAATCTTATGGTTGTGTCTATGCAAAGGTAATACCAAGGGGCCTTGGATCCTTGACAGCTCTCACACTGACTCATAAAGAGGCTGTTGTCACACTAGAGGCTTGGCAATGTCCTTTGAGCAGCTTTTATGTGAAAACCATGGAACTAGTTGTCAAAGCACCCGTATAGGTAGAAAGTTGCTCAGAAAGAAATCACCCATTTTCACAATGGTATGGTAATATGACTTTGTTTTAACAGTTTCCTAGGATCCTCAATTAAGGGTACCCCATAACAGTTCTAATGTATGATCAAATTTCACACTTTGTTTTGGAAGCCATCATTCCCTTCCACATATACCCCACAACTGCAATATCGTCTTCAGTAACAGAAGGAAATCGATCTTTCTTTGTGCCTAAGTCTCAGTAGGAATGAGCAGGTGTTTGTTTTTGCTGCCAAGGATGGAGGGTCAGAAAGGGTCCTCGTTGTATTTTAAGCCTTTGAAGAAGCATATTAGGTTATATTTTCCCACTGAAATGTTATTAATGAATATTCATTTATTGATTATTCAGAGTTCCATTATAGCTGATTATAAAAAAGTCATTTGTAATAGGCATATCTATGGATGTAATTTATCTCATTTTTCATAGGGAAAAATTATTTTACTTCTATCTCCTCTGACTTGGTTAAGTCTCTTTTATGTATGTTTTCCACATTCCTTATAATTTTTTATAGCACAGACAATTTTTAATTACATAGTTTTGTAAATATTTACTCTTCTTCTCATCAGATCATAAATTCCATAGAAGGGCAGAGTCTCTTTTACCCATCTTGTATCCTTAACATCTGTCTCAGTGACTGGCACATAGTAGACATGTTACAAATTCTAGAATGTATCAAAGGACAAGTGTAAGAATGGTTGTATACTATGAGTAAGGGGCTATATCAGATATTGAGCTTATATATTAAGATGAAGGCAAGGCACATGTTCTACCTTCAGAAAGTTTATAGTCTATGTTAGGGAAGGAAAAAAGGGGAGCATACATAAGTAATTATAATATCTGGCATAAATGATATGTGATAAATCCATGGGTAAAATAAAGCAATATAGGAGAAGACATTAGTTATTTATAATAAAATTTTGTTTTTTTAAGATTTTTATTCATTTATTTATTTGAGAGAAAAAAGAGAGAGCACAAGTGAGGGTAGGGGCAGAGCAGGAGGGAGAAGCAGACTCCATGCAGAGCACAGAGACTGACATGGGGCTCAGTCTCAGGACCCTGAGGTAATGCATGGCCTGAGCTGAATCAAGAATCAGCTGTTTAACCGACTGAGCCATCCAGGTACCCCTGCCATATATTTTAGCGGAAAGATATATATTCCATGTTTTAAACAACTGATTTACAAATTGAATTGTATAATGTGAGTCAGGAAAAGTTAATTGATTATTTAGGTATAACCCTGCTATATTGTTTACTCTTTTTTACATGCTTGCACATAAAATAAATTAATGAGCAGAATTCTTTTAATCTCTAAATTAATATCAAAAATGAATATTTCACTATGGCCACAGAACAAGATAATTATTGTATCTGGCCCAACTGAGACACAGTAAGATATTTAAGACTTTTCTTAATTTTAAGAAAAAATTCAATTGTGTTGAGTATATGGTTAAGTGGAAAATTTTCCATGTAGAATCCTTATATCATTGTAAAAAAGTTGGTATGTTTTGGAGCAGAATGGATTTGTGTTGGAACCCCACTCTACCAGAATTGTGGGAGCGTTTCTAACCTCTTTTAGCTTTATTTTCCTCATATACATGGGAACACAAACTTATTTTGTAGGATTGCCATAGGGTAGGATTTGTATATGTATCACTTCTTGGCACAATCTAGATGCTCAATAAATATTAGCCTTTCTGATAATGATGATTGTGGTTATTTGTAAGCACCTGCTGTTTGCCAAGAGTTGTGAACTAGTCATGGTAGAATTATGCTAGAAAATCAAATCTGGCTTCCTGTTTTTAAAAGAGCTTATAGCCTATTCTAAGAGTGTTAGAGTACCTGCAAGGAAGAAGGGTGGGAGAGCAGTAACAAGGTTGACATGAACATCAAGCAATTTGATACAATACAAAGTGTGTGATTGTAATACTTTGGGGATAATCATGGAAGATTCCATGAGGAAGGTGTTCCTTAAGCAGGATTATTCAAGGGAATGCAGAAGCCATCCCATTAATTGAAGATTGTTTAAGTAGGAGAAAGATCTGAGAGTTCAGCTGAGGGATGAATCTACTTCAGGTCTGAGAAGAATGAAGTGTTCTTTGCAGCTGAGTATAGAGTTCATGGTCTCTCCAAATGCCTTCCGGAAAATCATACATGGATGTTCTGTGAGTGTCTAATATGAATCCCACTTATTTTTCTTCTCTTACACTCCCTGCCATCTTCCTCTTTCAGTAATGTCCATCTCAATCAAGAGTGTCACTGTATTCTTTAGCTTTAAACTTGAGTTTTCTTTTCCATTTCTGTCTTCTATCTCCCCATTTCCCTCACCTAGCTAATGTGTTTAGCTCTGTTTTCTGCATTCTACATACATTCTCTGCTTTTCATTCCCATAGTGCCATTTGGGAAGAGACCCTCACCACTCTGGCCAGGACCATTATAACAGCTTTAAGTCCCTGGTACTGCCACCCTCACCAAACAATGCTGGCCCAAATTCACTTGTGTTCACGCCAGCTCCCTGTTGAAACAAACTTTGCAGATTTCACATAGTACACAGGAAAGGATAACCAACCACATTTCTGTGTTTATATACCAAAGTTGTCCAAAATTCAGTTCTAGTGAGTTTTCCCTTCTTATTTTCCATTGCAAATATTTCTCTTCCTTCTTCTTTACTTTGCATCTTTGGATCTTAATTTTGAGCATGGCAGTTTATTCCCCAGACTTACTCTGCATCTCTTGCTGTAAGGCTTTGGTTTACCAAGACTCTCTGTTCAGCTGCTCTTCTGCCCACATGTAATAACACCTAAGGCCCAGTTCAGAATTTACCTCTTAAGAGAAGTATTCATGGGGTGCCTGGGAGGCTCAGCCAGTTAAGCATCTGCCTTTGGATCAGGTCATGATTTCAGAGTCCTGGGATCACTCAATGAGGTCATCAGCTGTGGCCTCTCTGTGCTCTCTGATATTTCTGGTGTGTGCACACGCTCGCACTCTTCTCTCTCCCCCTCTCTCTCAAATAAATAAATAAATAAATAAATAAATCTTTTAAAAAAGAAGTTTTCATAGATCACCTATGATGAATGAACTAATTTAACAGAGCTTTATTACTTGGTCATCTGCTGGGTTAACTAGAAATACGTTTCACTCCGCCCTAGACTGTGAATTCCTAATAGGTAAGGTACAATGCTTACTCATCTGTGAACCTTTCTCAGGGCAGATCCCAGCTAGCCCGTCATGGCTGGTACATAATAAAAATTGAATTGTCAGATCAAAAACTGAAAGTCTTAGTTCAATACATGATTTATATGGTTCCTTGATCCATTATTGAACACATTTTCATATTTGGATAAGTCTGACTTTGTGTTTTTGTTTAAATATTTAAAAGATGCATTTAGAAGCCAGTTTGCTTTAAGACTAATGAAACTTCATGTTTTCTCTTTCTCTTCTGCACCTTGCCCATGCCAAAGCCTGGGAGGGACCCCAGCAATGGGTGTTTATGGTTGCATATGATTCCATCAAGTTGCAGGAGCAAAATCACTAAACTGTAACAAGCTAAGGCTTTTCTTTTCTTTTTTTTTTTTAAATACCTAATTTTTATATTTATATTTTTAATTAGGGCCTCTAAAATTATATAAGGAACTGTATTAACTTCAGACCCCATCAGAGCAGGATCTCCACCTGTGTATGTCTCATGAGGGAAGGTCTCTGCCATGGCGGCCACTGGAAGGCTTCTCACAGTGAGCAGCTGCTTAGCTGGGCCTGAATAGATCTGGGCTGATTTAACTTCACCTCAATAAAGAAAGGTAATGATGCTTCAGGGCTTGTGTGCACATTACTAACCCTTAGTGAGCTTTCATCAACTCCGTGTGTGCCGATGTCGGTAGGCCAAGGGGTTTAGATATAGTAGAACTGGTGAGGCTCGTACTGAGTTGGTGGCTTTTCTATCTATGGATATGTCAGTATTTCTCAGTAACCTGGCTGGGATTCACCTGCAGGTGACAAACTGTGAGTTCATTACTTTGACTACTATGTTAGTATCATTAGATACCAAAGTACCAATCCCAGCACTGGGCTTCCTGAGTAAAATGGAGGGTACCAAGAGTGGAAAAGGAAAACATCATCAAGCCCTAACCTGAAACTTGATTCTCATTAATCCAAATGGGCTGAAATCCTTGGAGCCCAAAATATTGTTAAAGATGAGCTGGAAGGCATTGGCATTTATTTGAACTGCAAAAGCTCTAACATGGGCTTTAGGAAGAACCTTGAGGGAACCATGGCTCTCACATCCACTGGTTTGCAAAAGAAGCTGGATGCTGACACTGCAAAGAGCCTTCTGATGTGAGATAAGATCCACAGTGCCTACCTGAAGCCACAGCTGATGACCTCATTTGAGTGATAGAAGAAAACAGTGTTTTCTTCTATATCTCTAGGCTAACTAAGATCAAGCAGATCTCTGCTGAGGAGGTGGATGGCATCCATAAAATGATTCCCTATTGAGCCATCTCTGCCTGCACCACTGGAATTTTCAGCCTATTGGAGTGGATCTGAGACGAGTAAGCATTTATACTAGTCCCAAAGGCCAACTACCAAACTACACATCTCTAGTAGTGTTCTGTGACTCAAGGCCACAGTGGAGGAAATTTTAATGAAGGCTCACCAAAACAAAAGAGAAAGCCCACACACAGAGGCCCCCTTACAGTGACCAAGCCCCCTGTCTCAGGCTCTGCCTTGGCTTTGGTGGCTGTTAGCCCAGGCTTTAGGAAATGGAGATAAGGCCCAACCAAATTCTTTTGGTCACTCTTGGAAGGTTGAATTGCTTAAAAGATCTGGTCTTTAATGTGGCGATGTAGTTGTTTTATGTAAATAAGAAAATCACCAAGTTTCCTCATAAAATAGGCTTACTCTAGGAGATCCTTTCCTTCTTTCCATTATTTCAGCATTGGAAGTCAGGCAATATGAGCAACTCGTGGCACAGTCTTTTCCTCCAAGTATATTTGCAATATAAAAATGTTCAACTGAAATAAACCAAAGGAAGATGAAATGAAGTTTGCATGAAGAAAGGGTATTGTGATATTCTGGTACTTAAGATGTCGAAGAGAGATCCATGTTTCACCACCTACTGATTAGAAGTAGTAAACAGTTTGGTCTCAGTGAGACAAAGTTAAAGTACAGTGCTCCTGAGAGATTCGGTACACAATCTGGCAAATGACCCATTTCACTGTTACAGCGTAAGATGGGGGTAGTGCATGTGTGGGGTGTGAAGTCAGCATTTCTCCTGCTATGGCACAAAGGGGAAGCAAGATTAACTACACTCTTCCACTGTTACTGCTCTGGTGGGGCATTGTGAGAACTAACCACTTACAACCTTATCACCCCGAAGAGGGTTTTGAGAATAACAACCAACCATTCCATTCTATAGTACCACCAGGCTCTTTTTAACCACTGGCCGTTACACTGGGCATAATTCAAGAGTTTATCAAATTAAGTTAAATATGCAGTTATTTTTCCCTACCTAGTAAAGAAAGTTGCCTTTGCAGAATTTGAGACCAAAGGTGCTTATTAGCTTAGAGGTTTAGCACATGGGGTTAACCGAGTCAAAGCCATTATTACAGCCTAATAATAACTTACAATCATATAATGCTTTATAATTAAAAAAGCAATACCACATTATCACACTTTTAGCCTTCATGAACACTGAGAAGTCACTGTGCATAGTAGTGGTAACTCCATTTGTAGATTAAAAAAAAAATCCACAAAAAACTGAAGCTCAGAGAAATTTAGAAACTTGTCAGTTAATGATGGCACAGTAGTAGAGTGAAAATGGAATTAAGACTTCTGACTTTTAACTAATCAGAAATTATTTCAAAGCAGTCAGTGTCTTTTATTTATTTTTTAACATCTTAATTTTATTTGTTTTCAGTGTTCTAAGATTCATTGTTTATGCACCATACCCATTGCTCTATGCAATACACGGCCTCCACAATACCCAGCACCAGGCTCACCTAACCCCCCACCCCCCTACCCTCCAAATCCCTCAGTTTGTTTCCTGAAGTCCATAGTCTCTCATGCTTCATCTCCCCCTCCAATTTCCCCCAATTCACTTTTCCTTTCCTTCTCCTAATGTCCTCCATGCTATTCCTTATGCTCCACAAGTAAGTGAAACCATATGCTAATTGACTTTCTCTGCTTGACTTATTTCACTCAGCATAATCTCCTCCAGTCCCGTCCATGTTGATACAGAAGTTGGGTATTCATCCTTTCTGATGGCTGCGTAATATTCCATTATATATGGAGTCAGTGTCCTTTAATGTTTGTTTTCTGATCACAGAGTAACCCCCCTTTTGGAAATGAATGCATGTGTCCTGGCTGGATCAGAATCAACTGAACACTGTTTCAGGATGAACAGTGAAAAACATAGCTCTCTCATAAGGACTAAAACAACTTTTTTTAGTCTAAGACAGAGTCAGGAAAGATAAACTCAGTGGACTATTTATTTGCATGGGGGCAATCTCAGAACTAGTAAGAATAGTTGTAACCTTTTCAGTGAGATGGTGCTACCATCAGCAATCAATTCGCACCATGTTTAAATGTGGTATCTCATGACTACATATTACTTTAGGACCAGCTATATATAATATAATCTCTGTTGCTGATTCTGTCAGCCTTTCGTAGAATCACAGAGCCTGGGTGGCTCCGTCGGTTAAGCAGCTGCCTTCGTCTCAGGTCAGGATCCCAGGGTCCTGGGATCGAGTCCCACATCGGGCTCTTTGTTTGGGGGGGAGCCTCCTTCTCCCTTTCCCTCTGCCTGCCGCTTTGCTGCTTGCTCTCTCTCTCATTATCTCTCTCTCTCTCTCTGACAAATAAGTAAATAAAATCTTAAAAAAAAATCATGACACTGTATTTTGAAGTTATAAAAGAGTAATAGATGTCTCAAAAAGACACCCTATGGACATCCTTCAGATAAAGGCTTTAAGTCAACTTGTAAAACAAAAAAGAATTACTCTTTTATTGAATGGGGGTATGTACACTGCAGGACCAATCCATAGGCATCAGATTGGTCATTTCCTACCCTTGACTTCATGCAAGCATTATTTAAACACAGCCCACTAGTGGAATATAGTTTTTTTATTTGTTTGTTTTCTTAAGATTTTATTTATTTATTTGACAGAGAGAGATCACAAGCAGGCAGAGAGAGAGAGAGAGAGAGAGGGAAGCAGGCTCCCTGCTGAGCAGAGAGCCCGATGCAGGGCTCGATCCCAGAACCCTGGGATCATGTCCTGAGCCGAAGGCAGAGGCTTTAACCCACTGAGCCACCCAGGCGCCCCTGGAATATGTTTTAAAATCACGTCTTGGTAATTGTTAACCTGAATGGAATCTAGACACTACAGTCCACATGTACTCTATAGGAATTTAAGAAATTGTAGTTCACTACTGAGAATAAATAGCTTGTTTTTAATATAAAGGATTAAGCATTTTATTAATAAAAATAGTCACCTTAAAATAGTGCTCTTATTTTTGCCATTATAGAAAATGTTTTATTCCTCTGCCCTCCAGAAGAAGGTGTATATCCCATCTACAGAGGGCTTGCAGTGGGCTCCGTGTTCTTATATGTTAAATAATGACTAGGAGTGAGGGAAGGGGCCAGCTGTCAAGGGAATGGATCAATTGGCCGATTGAAATGTCATTTCTCTACTCACTGTAGGATGTTGTCATGTCTCTTTGCTGTCTCTCTTTCTCTTCCTCTCTTTTTTTTTTTCTTATATTGTGATTTAGATATAAAAGCTGAGACATAATTTAAACTGACAGCAGAGTCAAACAGTGTGACCTTGCCAGTATTGTTTCAGGCCTACAACACAATCCACTGTGGGTAAAGCATGGGCAGAGGGAGGGGTGAGGGAGAGCAAATGAGAAGGGAGAGAGTGAGCCTCTCCAGATGGCCTTGCTGTGCACTGTTCCTGGAGGGTGGGTCTCGGGTCTGGATGTCTCCAAACCTGTCTGACAGAGGAATAAGGGCAGGAATGAGAAAGGGAAGAGGGAAAAAAGAGCGCAGGGACAAATGAGAAAGACTGGAGCAGTAGAGTGGGAATGATAGCATAAGGCCTGGGGCATGGCTATAGCAGAAGGAGAAGGACTGGTATTTAGAGTTTCAGAGCTTAGTCTTGCTCAGGCAGGGAGAAAGAGCTATGTCTACTTTGGTAGTAATGTAAACAGAGAACTCTACATTGCCAGAATGATGGATACTGAAAGGATGGCTGGTAGGAGGACACTCTGGGCCTTGTCTGACAGTGGGCCCCCCAAAAGGTTTCTGAGCAATAACTACAATTTATATATCCAGAGGGAGGGGTGGGCAACGTAATAGGTATGTTGGAGAGGAATATAGACAGCATAAGATTGTGTCTGGGTTTTTTTGTTTGTTTTGTTTTTTGTTTGTTTTTGTAACTAAGAATGCCAGTATTTTAAAGTAAGTTTGTTAGTTTGTTTATGTAATCTCTACACCCAGCATGGGGCTTGAACTCATGACCCTGAGATCAAGAGTTACATGCTCTTCTGACTGAGCCAGCCGGGAATGCCAATATTTTAATTGGCAACATTGATAATCTTTTCTAGCATCCAGCATACACGTGGTTACTTACAGACGGACTCTCTCCAGTTATCAAGTGGTTTAGGAACCTAAATCTACAGGTGGTTGGGTTGAAGGATCTTCACTCCAGCCAGGCAGTGGGGAAGCCTGAATGAATCAACCTACCCCACACCAGAGAGCACCTTTCTTGTGGCAATATTTCTTTGCCCTGGATGATGACAGGAAACATCCAACCAAGTTGCCTTTCAGAAGAAACTGATTCTGCCAAACAAAGGAGAGTAGAAAAAGGTAGGATAGGGTGGTTATGGTGAAACATTTCTCAGCAGGAACAGCAGTGGAAAATCATGGTGTGAGGAAGGGGTGAGGAATGAATCTATGATGGGAGAAAGTTCTAGAATGCATGTGTGCCCAACCCAGATTTGTTGCTGGATATGAGAGTGAGAAAGACAGTAACAACACAAACCATTAAGAACAGCTACCCCTTAATGAGTGCTTGCTTTGTGCCTGGTGCTGTTTTCAGTGCTGCATGTGACTTTTAGACCTCAGGGCACTTTCTAACATCACAGTACAAGTCTGACATCCTATGCCACATGGACTGTGAATTCCAGTGGCCACCGCTCCCCCTGTCCTTTAAGTACCATCACTCCCAAGTTTGTTCTCTTGACCTAGGACTCAATCCTTCCCATTAGGTGCTTAGTCATCTCCATAGAGTCATGTGACATTGAAAGTGGAAGGAAATTATTAGTGCTTGGTTGATGCAGAAGATGGTTTTCATAGCTGTAGAGCATACCATTTCTAGTCTATATCCATTAAAAAAAAATCATCTCGATAAATAAAATCTTTAAAAAATATTTGCCTTTTGGGGCACCTGGGTGGCTCAGTGGGTTAAGCCTCTGCCTTCGGCTCAGGTCATGGTCTCAGGGTCCTGGGATTGAGCCCGGTATTGGACTCCCTGCTCAGCAGGGAGCCTGCTTCCCTCTCTCTCTCTCTCTCTGCCTGCCTCTCTGCCTACTTGTGATCTCCCTCTGTGTCAAATAAATAAAATCTTTAAAAAAATAAAATCATCTCTGAGAAATTAGCATAACTTCTATGAGATGTGGCTTTAACATCTAAATGTTCATCTTCTACAATGAAAGATAGATTTCAATAGAGTTTGTGTTCCATGCGACAAAAATATATCAGCCCTGCCTTTTTCAGTCAGCTTGCAAGCCTGAGATGTAATATATGGCCTTCTCCTACTCATAGCTCCTGAAGGAGGAGTAGGGTGAGGCCCAGCATTGAAAGGTGCTAGTTTCAGGGTTGTACACATACCTTTCAGTCAAAAAGAGCTATCCGGTGTAGGGCACACTCGTCCCCAGCTCTGTGCAGTTGAACCTCATCCTTCAGCTAACTGGAATTACCACATCATTTTACTCCATCAAGTTCCTTTGACTTGGAAGTTTTTCTGATGGCCTGGCAGTCATCAGCCATCTGTCATTTGCTGATACGGGGACCTGAAAAATGAGGGAATGGGAAATGCACAAGGCTGTTCTGGGGACCCCAGCGCAGAGCTGTCTCTAAGGTGGGAGTTTTTGTTGTTGGTAAAGCAGAGAACCGGAGTTATCTTCCCATTCTTCCATTCAATTGCTTCTCTTTTGCTCCCTCCAGCTCCTCTGTTCTCTCCCTTTGAAACTTGCCCACCATAGGCAATTGTACTGTGTATTTGTGAGAAGTTGTCCACATATGTCTTGGACACCTGACCAAAGATGTAGTAGGGCACCATCATTTCTTTTGGAAAAATGAATTCTCTGTGGTCAACTACAGCAGCCCATGTCCAAAGCCCAGGGTCCTTAACAAACACATTTATTCTGTTTCAGTTCTTAAGAAACTTCTCCTAACCCCACTTTGTCACCATAGGCTTCCCAGGCTCCAGGGCCAAAAAGACTCTTCTTCTAACTGAAGTTCCCTGTTAGGGATTCTGGAAATAAAGAGAAAATAGTTAGTGAAGGACCCTTGAAATGCACAGAATGTCCCTCAATTGAAATTTGATATTTTTCTCATAGATTAGGGTTATGGATTTTTGGGAAGAAGACCACAGAGATGAAGTACCCTTTTCACACATCATTTCAAGGGTATATGCTATCAGTATGACTTATCATTGATGTTGACCTTGACACCTGGCTGAGGAAGTGTCTCTCAGGTTTCTTCACTACAATAGTAATGGTTTTCCCCCTTCGTGTGTTGTGTTCTTTGGAAGAAAATCATTATATGAAACCCATATTTAAGCAGTGAGAAGTTATGCTCCATCTCCTGGAAGATGAGGCATCTGTATAAATTATTTGCAATTTTCTTGAACACAAGATTTGTCTATTCCTCCATTTATTAATAAGTCAATCATTTATTTATAACAAGAAGAACTTCTGGGTGTTTATTTTAGAGTTTAGATTATAATCCATACTACTTAATTTTGTTGCTTAAACTGTAGAACTGTGGCTATTGCGAGGTCATTCAGTTGTCTTCTGTGCCTCTTTGATGTAACCCCATCATTATGGGGTTTTGGTTGCTTTGTAGACATTTCCTTTTTTTTCTGGTACTGTAAGGTGCTCAGGTTCATCTTGAATATTTATTGACTCAGTCTTATACTGGTTATATCAGAAATAAATGAGATATAAAGAATGGGTTCACTGGATTCAAAAGAATATAGTTTTGCATATCATTTTTCTGTGTCTGTATATCTGTATGAGGTTGTTGAAGCAGAACATATGCAAAGGTTTTAGAACAGTGCCTGGAATGTGGTAAATACTTGAAAAATTTTACCTTCTGCTGTATCATCATCACTTTTTTGTCTTCGTTATCTGCTGCCATAAATTGGAATTCTATTTCCCATTTTTCAATGATAGGTATATCATGGGCATCCTGGAATGTCCCCTATCTTGATGTTATACAAAGAATAATTAATGAGGCAGATAATTCACCAGTGAGTCCCCAGTGCCACCACACACAATATTTGATATACAAATGGATTCCTTTAGGCCATGCAGTTTCCTACCACCTGTTGTGGAGTAATGCAAGGAAAGTTTGGAAAAGGCACAGGGAAGGAATATTGGAGGAAAAGGCTGAGCCCGCCTTTGCCCAAAGTGAGCAGATTGGTTGGCAAACTGGCCATAATCTCCTTTTCCTAGAGCCTATTTTTTCCCAGGAGTCTGTTTACCCCAGTCATCAGTCTTCTGGTCCCTACATGAAAGTGTGTAGGTGAGTGGAGGCATAGAGGAAATATCCATTGTGTGTGTAAGGGGCATGTATACATTTATATTCCACTTCCTCTCCTCTGAAAGCAGAAAAACCTGCAGCTGGTTGAGGGAGGGTATGCAAGGATTCATGGCAGAAACTGGGTCATGATGATTAGCAACCTTCATTAACTCTGGGGATTTCCTCATTTCTTAAATATTAACCCTATGTTATACCCAACCACTATGTACAAAGCTACTTAAAATATAAATCTTCTATCAATTTCTATATCAATTTCTATCAAAATCTTCTATAAATCTAGCTTAGCAGCACCCTGAAAGTCCTGTTCATAAGGTGTATGCGCTAGACAAGTAGATACTGACACTAGGTTGAATGTGAGAAGAAACGGAGAGGAAAAGCAATGCTTTACTAATGAACTGAGATTAGGATTTTCTTTTCTTTCACATGTCACGTTTAAGGCTTAAGCATCTCTGATCTAGCAAGAGATCAGAAGCTCTTTGAGAGAAGGTTTCACGAGGTCACCTGTCTCTACTTGAACACTTCTAATGCAAGAGAAATGATCAGGATACAGTTGACAGGCAGCCCAGGTCTGGCAGACAGCTGCATTGTTTTTCTCATAATTTGAAGGCATCATAGCCACAGTTTACCACTGGCTAAGCTCATTCCTAGGTGGTGACAGAACATTACAGAGGGCTCATGAAGAATGTGAAAAGAGCTAGATTCCCATTGAGCAGTAAGCCCCACCCCCACCCCAATTCAGTGTTTTTGTCTCTTGTGGGTCCCACTCTGGCCAATGCCAAGCTCCTGGCTCCTCCTTCAGTGTAACCTCTCTTCTGCTTTGGCAACAAGATGTGCCTTACAGGATTTGTTTCCATAGAGCCCCAGTGAGCTTTTGATGGCCATTGAGGCTGGTATTAAACAGAATGAAGGAAAAAAGAAGAAAAGAAGGGATAAAGAAAGAGGAAAAAGAAGTGGCATATTTGTATAATTGTTCCTGATTAACTTATTAAAATATCAAAGATAGAAGATTGTAGGAGTGAATCGATAGGTAAATCTTCCTGTTTGCAGTCAAGTGTACACTTACCATCTCTCCTCTCTTTTCTCTGATTCTTTCTTTCCTATAACTATAGAAATATAAAGAGCTAAAAAAAAAAAATCTAGAAGACCATCCAAAGCCATTGTTTTTTAATAGATGAAAACTTGGTTCCTAAGTAACAACTCAAGCCCATATTTTTGGATTCCTACTGTCTGGGGATACCCTCCTCATAGTCTGCTGTGTCCTTCCCTGTCTGTCTTCTTCTCGTTTTATCATCATTCCCAACCACATGCAGGGGTAGTCTTATATTTGCTACCGTTTCTGCTATATTTGCAACTTAACTTACCGATGAAAACATGGAGCCTCACTGATTTCTGGCAGAGCCCTGCCTCATGTGCTGATGAAAACTCACTGGCACTGGGCGCCTGTCCAACAGCAGGTGCCTTGCTCAGTGAACGGCTCTGTAGCTGTGTCTCTAAGGAAGCAGGTTGAAGTCCAACACTGTCTTCCTGCTGCTTTGAGGTTATGATCTATCACCAGCATTTCTCTCATCTGGTGAAAGGAAGGGAGTTATCCCTGCCAGGGTTAGCAACACTAGACACGGGAGGTGGCTATAGGGAGCATCTGTGACAGCTTAAGGATTCTTAGCTTGATCGATGGGTAAGAAGATAAGATGGGACAGTGGAGTTTGTTTACATAGAACTATTTTCCATGAACCTGAGTGGGTTAACCTTCAGGTCAAGAAATACCTATGTTTTCTCAAGTTGAGAGTGAACTACAAGGTGAGGCTCAGAGGACCTGGATTTACATCATTCTGGGGCTCTTTGAGAAAATCATTCTTGTTTAATAATACACATTCACTCTCTTTCATTACATACTCTGTAGATACATATAGAATATTTGTGGCAGTTTTAGAAGAGCAAATGGAAGGTAATGAAAATAGGACTTAGAGTGTATAAAATGCATACTGTTTCAAAGTTAATAAAAGATTATAGGCACAAAAGGGAATGGTAGGATATACCATGAGATGGATTTCACAAAGGCTGGAAAATTAAGATGTGTGTAAAGGCAATGAAGAAAAAATGTTTTGAGAGAACCTAAGGGTTTGGGTAGGAGTATAATGAAAAGAACAACATGACTGGGTGAGGTTTGTTCTAGATTGGTGAGCTAAAGAAAATATACTTTATGAGGGCAGTGATTTGATTTAAAAATATTTAGGAATATTAATCTGGCTGTATGTAAATGATGTTTCTGAAAGACTAACAGTGAGAGACAGGGGATTCAATTAGAAAATTCTGTCAGTTGTCCGAAGATAAGAAGCTTTAGATCCTAGATTAAGGTGGCAGCACTGAGAAGGGAAAATAAGGATGGGTGGAAGGATGGATGGAAGAAATACTGCACAGAAACGAAGCAACTCTGGAGATAAATTTACTTTGTGGGGCCACAGGGAAGGGGGTAAGTGTGATGCACAAGTTAGATGTGACTGCAACATAATTCTCCCAGTTGTGTCAAAAGGGGTGAGAGTGTGGTATGATCAACTCAGAGGTCCTGACCTTGGCTGATCAGGAAAATGGTGACGTAAGTGACAATATGAAGAAAAGCCAATGAGCGGTGATATATTACAGTACAAGAGAGGTGATGGATAATAAGCTGTGCATAATAGCAGAATATGAATTAGAAGCTCTAGGAAATATAGGACCAGTGCTCAGAAAAAGGTGGCAGGCCGGAGCTAATGGCTTAAAATCATTTACGTACAGGTAGAAGTCATGGGTTGGGATATCAAAAATCAAATGTGTATAGGGTAAAGAGCAGAGGACCAAGAAATGAGCCTATATTACACCCTCCTTCAGAGGTCAGGAGGAAAAAAAAGTGAAGTTTTCAGAGATGGAACTGTCTACGAAATGGAAGGAAAATAAGAATCTCATTCTGCTAAGGATAGAATCTGAATAACGAGAGGTAAAGAGAGAGTGGGTGCAAAAATGAAGGCTACAACTGTAGGCGTATTTTAAGAGCAGAAAACTAATTACATCCACAGTGATGCATGTAAAACCTTCCTATTTGGGAATGAGACTTGAACTGCCCTCTTATTTCAGATCCTATCCCATGTTTACTTCAGTTTTAATTTGCATACAGTACTTAGTATTATCTACGATTTGACAGATAATCCAATTTGTATTACTCTGTATCCTAGGAAATAGACTGAGTGACTCCAGAAGGCCTCAAATAATTTTCTGCCCCAGCAGATTTGCTTCTCTGTTGGGCCCCGGGAGGCCTGACTCTTCTGGATCTTCTGAGCTAGACCCTGCCTCTGAGCTGTGTTTGCTTTCCCTGAGCTCTAGCTGCCATATGAAGCCCACCAAGCTTTCTCTTATTTTTCCCTCCAGTGGGTCTTTTTTCTCTTACTGTGCATTAATCTCCTTTACTTCTCCCTGTGTCTGCAAAATTGTTCTTGTACTTGCCTCCTCATCCATCCCTTAAAAAACAGGGATATTAATATATCTCTTTATAATATTGAAAGAGCAATTATTTGTATTTTAATAGCTTTTATAGTTTCTTAAGCGCTAGTGTGTATTTCTCTCATTTGGCATTCAGGACAACCCGGAAGCTGGGTCAACCAAACAATGATGTCTGTTGCAGGTAAGGGAACCAATAACCGAGGGAAAGTTGTCTCATGAATGTGTGTTGGAGCCAGGCTCACATTTTCACTTTCTGACTTCTCCCCCAGTGCTCTCATCTTGCACATAACCTCTCCCATGAAAAATCCCACAGGTCTCTCTGTCTCGATGTAAAGTGTTTTAAGAGCACTGGCTCTAGAGGCATACCAACTAGGTCTGCTGTTTGGGCTTCATAGAGGCTAGAGTCTGTCTTATCACCTGTAAAATATTAGGAATAATAGTACCTTCTATAGTGTTGCTGTGGAAATCAAATAAAATGATGTTATAGAGACTGTATAGGGACCACTCCACAACAACAAAATCATTTCTTTAAGGTTTGTAATGATACTTGATGGTGAGCTACCCTTTACAGTATTTTCCCCTGAAATTCACACAACCTGCCCTTGGATGCCCTTTTGTAGTGAGGTGGATTTGCATTTGGAGGAGATAAATCATGTTTTCAGAGACAAGTAATTTCTATACAGTTATTGGAACTGAAATAATAAATTCAGATAAATCAAGAAACAGTGGTACTATTGATTAAATAATCCTTGTTTAAAACAAGTTTATTTTAATCTAGAGGTTAGAGTTTTCATTCTTGCTCTGCCTTTTTTCCCTGTCCTTCTTCCTCCTTTCATTCCTTTTTAAGCCGTGGCACCTCGTGGTATAGTTATTGCCCCTCACTGTCAGATCTCAAAGCCAGAGCGGACCACGGAGAGGTGGAGAGGGACGGACGGAAATCTCACTCAAACACATAGACTTCCATTAATTACTGGCAAAAGAAAGGAAAGTCAAAAATTACAGGAGGTAAAGCAACTTCTGCTTTGAATGTTCGGCTTGTTTCTCTATGATTGCTGCTTGAAGTTCCTTTATTTCCAGGGGCAGGACTAATGGGACAGGAGACTCAGTGGGGTTTGGCATCTTCAGGAGACGCCAAACTAAAAAATTTCCACTGGTTACATTGTATAACCAGAGTGTGTATAACCACCTTCCTCAGAAAGACACCCTGGTTGGAGGTTCTGGTAGACAGGGTCAGACAAAGCTGAGAATTAGTCCCGAGTTCTAATCAGGAAAGTGCTATAAGGAGTTCTTTTTGCAATAAAGAATGTCTTCTGAGGTGAGTCGATGAGGCATTCAGGAAGGAAGGAAAACACCTCTAACCTGTAGGAATCACTGAATGTTTAAAGGATTAATTGATATATGTATACATACAAGGAATTTTAGGTTTTTCTTTCTTGTCATGCCCGGTAAAGGCCAGATCATGGTATATTTGTAAAGGTTTCATATCTGATAAAAAAAACTTTGGTTAGCAATACCTGACAGGTATGAGCCGCTGGCGGGGATTGAAGTCAACTAACTCTGGCCTCCTAGGTTTCTTCTACTTACAAGTTAGCTCAAGTTCTATGCATCTGACCTTCTAGGTTCCTAACATTTCACCTGCAAAGTTAGGAGCTAGCAGGACCTCTTGGGAGTGCACAGAGATTATGGTAAACAATGACTGAGGAGCACTATTTAAGGAGTTTCTACAGGGCACTTAGGCACTGCCCCACCCCTTTTTTAATGGAAAGACAATTTTTATTAATCGCCTGAGGGAACTCATGTTTCCATATGGGAGAAGATGGGAGATACAAAATATACAGAGATGACAGTATCAGAGAAAATGTACTTTTTTTTTAAAGATTTTTATTTATTTATTTATTTATTTATTTATTTATTTTAGATTTTTATTTATTTTTTTGACACAGAGAGTGAGAGACAGAAGCAGGCAGAGCAGTAGAGGGTAAGGGAGAAGCAGACTCCCCAGTGAGCCGGGAGCCCCATGCAGGGCTTGATCCAGGACCCTGGGATCATGACCTGAGCCGAAGGCAGTTGCTTAACCAACTGAGCCACCTACGCACCCTGAGAAAATGTACTTTAAAGTTGGAAGGAGAAAGAAAAAAGATCCCCAAACATTGCAAAGTCAAGTCGTGTGGCTTTGTAGGTTGTTTCTGTCATGCTCCTCTGTTCGTTTACTTGGCAGGCCTGGGAGCACAGTGCGCTGGGCCCTAATGGGAGCTGGAGGGAACGAAGAGAGCGGCTGCCTTGGAAGAGTTTTCCTGGTACTTTTGTTTTCGAATCAAAGGGTGGTTGACCCAAAGGCAGCTTGAGACAGCAGAGAGTTCAAACCTCTTCATTTCCCAGATGACACAACTGAGCCACAAGAAGGTGATAGGAGTTGCACCTGTTTTTCACTTTTTTAGCAAATCTTCTAGTTGCCAAATCAAGACCGAAAACCTGGCAGTCCACATAACTCTGAGTTCATTGCTCTTTTGACTTACCTCTCACTTCCTATGTCTGAGGTGTGGATAGTTTGTTTTTTTTTTTTAATGGACACGAGTTATTGTTACATTTGGGATATTGAGAATGGTGCTGTTGTGAATACTTTTTTTTAAATTGAGTTTCAGGGCCCCTGGGTGGCTCAGTGGGTTAAGCCGCTGCCTTCGGCTCAGGTCATGATCTTGGGGTCCTGGGATCGAGTCCCGCATCGGGTTCTCTGCTCGGCAGAGATCCTGCTTCCCTCTCTCTCTCTCTCTGCCTGCTTCTCCATCTACTTGTGATCTCTCTCTGTCAAATAAATAAATAAAATCTTTAAAAAAAATAAAAATAAAATTGAGTTTCATTGTTTTTTTGATGTAGTGTTCGCAGATTCATTGTATACGTATAACACCCAGTGCTCCATGCTGTACGTGCCCTCCTTAATACCAATCACCAGGCTCAACCATCCCCCTACTCCTTCCCCTCTGAAACTTTTAGTCTGTTTCCCAAAGTCCATAGTCCCCCATGGTTTGTCTCCACCTCCGATCCCCCTCTGACTTTATTTTTCCCTTCCTTCTCTTCCATGCTGTTCCTTTTGTTCCACATATGAGTGAGACAATTACCATATGGTTTCACTCATATGTGGATAGGTTTTTCTATTCTAAATTCCTTTCAGAGTTATTATTCTTTTTTCTCCAGGTAGGGAACACAGAAGTAAGCGTTTATTTCCACCCAGACTTTCCTATCACTAATTCAATGCCTTTCATCACTTCCATCCTGTGTCCAAATTTTATAGTGCTTATGCTATGGTGTTCATGGAAACTAGTCTTAGAGTTGTGCAGTCTGCTGGAGAAACTCTGGTGGCGGCTTTGCTTTTAGGGAGGATTTTAGGGTTGTGTATATTTGCTTCAGAGGTCACTGTGTTAATGAAAAAAGGTCCCTGACCTAGTAAATCCCTTTTGAAGGTAGTGTACACTGGCCGAATGTTCCCTCAGTGCCACCTGGAACATTTCTGGGGTGTATACACTTAGCACAACTCCTCCTCCTCTTTGGGACACCGGATGCCCAGACCCTTGACCAAACATATTTTTAAGTCATAGGTTTTGTGTCAGTTGAAGTTATTGCCATTCTCCTCATATATCCTTCCAAAATTTTAGTCATTTATTAGAATTTGAATCACTAGATTTTATTGGACATATATATTTTCTTTTGTCAATGATCTGGAGACAAACATATTGCAAATATGCATGAGCTCTCTTATATACTACTTTGGCATTGATCCCTTAAAATTCGCAAAGCCGTGATTTTGTATAGCCTTTGAAACTGGAGAGGCATAAGCTTGTATTCTTCATGGGGACACCGTGAGGTTATTTGGTAATGTTATAGTAGTAAATTGGTGACTGTCATCACAACAATACCTTTTATTATTCTTTTTATCTCCTATAAATTCATTACTCAATTTGGGACCCAGTTGGTTAAGTGTACAACAGTTTACCATTCAAATCAAAATGTTCCTAATTATCACATTCCATAACATCATGAAGTGTGATTCTCGCTTCTGAAGTATGTTTGGAACTCAGGTATACATTCATATTCATTGTCTAGTATAAATATTACAAAATAATACGGGATATCATTTAATGGTTTCCGTCATTTTGTGATGGATGAAAAAATACAACTTTGAAGCTCAGGCGTACTTTGTTCCTCTTCCCTGTGAGTACATGCTGAGAAAAGTTGAATGTCAGATCCATGTTTGTTTGTTTGTTTGTTTGTTTGTTTGATTACCTGTGGCTTCTGGATATCCATGCCAACCTTGTGGTATGTTCTGCAATATATATGAGTTTTGATGTTTTTCCCTGTGGTAGATATATCCAGGATTGAGTGGCTCAACCACAGTGTTGCTATGAGGGAAAACCAATAAAAGTGGGCAGTATCTTAGGTCAAGCTTATAGAGATCATATCACAAGTTGTAGGCAAGTAAGTAGAAGAAGAAAACATTGATTTAAGTCAGAGTACTGAGAAATGATCTTCGAAAGATGGTTAAATATCACCGTGTCTGGGGAAATATTTGAGTAGCCTGAGACTTGGGCAGAGGCTCTTCCATATCTTAGTCGCTGCTGTATTGTTGACCATCATTTGTACAACTTGAGAATTTGAGAATAATCAGTAGACCCTGTCTCCTTCATCTGCCTCATTTCTTGTCATCTTAGCCAAAGTATTATAAGATTTTCAGAATTTTCACAATTATCATAAAAGTTCATTTCAAAAGGGTCTTCTAAATGAATGAACTTTAAAAAAAAAAAAAAAAAAAAGGAAAAGAAAAGGTAACCTGAATGTAACCTCAAAGCGCACCATATGAGAGCACGATGGGTCAAGATTTCTCATTCAGAGAATATTGTAAAAACAGCTCCAGAGCCCCTGGCGGTGGTCTTCAGACTCCGGACCATTCACAGGCCATTGCCTGCAACATTCATTCCCTTTCTCACGCCACTCTGGTTCTGAGTTCCTTGGAATGGGTCTTCTACAGGTTGCTCAGAAGGAAGAGGAGGGAGAGGTCTGATAGGCAGAGTAGAGGCAGGGGATGATGATAAAGGAAGTTATCTTGAAGGGAGTCACAGTGAAGGTGGTGATGATTGGGATAATGCCAGAGAAGATAAGGAAGGAGAAGGGGGAAGGAGAGTATGTTCTAGGTCAAGCTGATTTAACTGGCAAGAAGAGGGAAATTGTTACCATTACTGTATAAATTCCTTTGTTCAAGTTACATGAATAAATGCAAGCACAGAGTTCCAGAAGTCTGACTCATTCTCAGTGCACCACTAGGTATCCAGGCCTATGCTCATGTCTGGCATGAGCATAGGCCTTGAGCTCTGAATGTGGCTCTGTTTCCCAGAGTAAGAGAGCAACAATATAAACTGATGTAGTTTGAAAAAAAATGCGCACCCAGACTTCGGGAATATCTGGCAATTATTTATATTACCACTTTTGATAATTTACCAACTAAACATTCTTTTAATACCTACTATGAGCTAGTATTCTGTTTGCTCCAATTCTCATTTTTTTTTTTAAGATTTTTTTTTTTTTAATTTGACAGACAGATCACAAGTAGGCAGAGAGAGAGGCAGAGAGAGACAGGAGGAGGAGGCAGGCTCCCTGCTGAGCAGAGAGCCCGATGTGGGACTCTTTCCCAGGACCCTGAGATCATGACCGGAGCCGAAGGCAGAGGCTTTAACCATTGAGCCACCCAGGCGCCCCTCCAATTCTCATTTCTTAAAAAAAGAAATATAACCGTCTGAACTTAAGTAGTTTTTCAAGAGTTGTCATGTTGAAAAGAACTCCATCATTGATTCCTTATCAAAAAATAATATAAAAATAAGGGTGCCTGGGTAGCTCAGTGGGTTAAAGCCTCTGCCTTTGGCTCAGGTCATGACCCCTGGGTCCTGGGATCGAGCCCAGCATCAGACTCTCTGCTCAGCAGGGAGCCTGCTTCCCCTCTCTCTCTGTCTGCCTCTCTGCCTACCTGTGATCTCTGTCAAATAAATAAATAAAATCTTATAAAAATTAAAAAAATAAAATATAAAAATATGCAAGAGAAGTATAGTTGATATCACTGTGTTTATATGGGTACACTTATTTACTCTGTTGGTATTGAGAAACAAGAATAAAATATATTCCGGATAGATTACATGTTGGCCAGCTTCTAGTGCTCCTGATTTTTCGAATTGTTAAGTTTGTAGGGACAAGTTTTGACGTAAGATAAAGCTAAATTCTGAGAACAAGTTTTGACCTAAAATTAACCTGAATTCTGTCATCCTGAGCCATATTGTGGGAGAGTTCTGCCATTTGTACGAACACAAGGAGTTCACATCGAAGGCAGAGTGGAGTCTATCCATATCTCCTCATCATCACTTAAGGTTATACGCCCTGGGCTGGCTTTTCTGGGCCAGCTGCTATACTCCCCTCTTAATCTTGTCTCTGGCTTCATACTAGAGTCTGAAATAAGAAGTCAAGGAAGAGTTGGAAAAATATTTGAGAAATTTCCGGAATATTTACTCAGGTATCTTCCAATCCAATACATTTTCTGTAAACTTAACAACACCAGTAAAGTTTTTGCAATTTGGTTCCCTACTTAGACCATGAGATGTTTGCAGCAAGTGATGACTGTGGACGCATCCTGTGCTGGGCTGCTAGGTGGCTTTAGCAGTTAAAGCGACTGCTGCAAATCACTCTCGACAGGTTACAGAATACTGTGCAACTTGGTGAGATGCGAACCTCGACGGACACTTTCTCACCACCTAAATTAGTGGGTCCCATTTCTCTTGTTCACCATCACTCTCAATTACCCTCAGTAATTAAGCTGTGCCTCACCACGACTATCACAACTTAACAGATTCCCTGCCCTTATTTTGAAGGTGCTGTCATCCAAGAGCATCTGCTGACCTTTAGCTGCTAACTCATAGGCAATATTTGTAAATAATTTTTAGGTAGTTAATTTCTCCAGTGTCTGCAGTTGTTCTTCTGCTCTGCCTTGCAATTTCTACATTGCCTTTCAGTCACTAGTAATTTTCTTGCAATCTAAAAGCAATACTTAGCCCTAGGAGGCTCTGCTCGGACAGCCAGCTAGATCACACTCTGTTAGCTAGCTGATTTAGTGCAGTGATGATGGGTGGGTCAGGCCAGTAGTAAAAATGAATAAAGAAACAAACAGAGGTTATGGTAGGATGAGTCCTTTTTTTCTTTTATCCTTAAAAACAAAATCTGTATTTCCTCCTCTCTCTCTCTGCCTGCCTCGCTGCCTACCTGTGATCTCTATCTGTCAAATAAATAAATAAAATTAAAAACAAAAACAAAAACAAAAACAAAAACAAAAAAAACAAAATCTGTATTTCCTCCTTTCCTTGAATGCATGCATGATATAGTGACTCACTTCCTTAGAATGTGGAGAGGGAGGTGCCTGGGTGGCTCAGTGGGTTAAAGCCTTTGCCTTCAGCTCAGGTCATGATCTCAGGGTCCTGGGATCAAGACCCACGTGGGGCTCTCTGCTCAGCAGGGAGCCAGCTTCCCCCTCTCTCTCTGCCTGCCTCTCTGCCTACTTGTGACCTCTCTCTCTGTCAAATAAATAAATAAATAAATCTTAAAAAAAAAAAAAAAAAAAGAATGTGGAGAGGGAAAATAGTAACTTGACCATGGAGAAATCTAGCAGATATTACTTTAATCAGATTAGTGGTATCTCATGTTTATATCATGTAGCTCTGTTATGATATGTTGAGGAGGGACTTCTACCGATCTAATATTCTTCCCCCAAACCTAAAACCCCAGCAGAATCTTGAGGACACAAAGACATCAGGGAGACCCAATTTGAGGATCTTCTAAAAAATAGCTAACTAGTACTCTTCTAAACTGTTAGGGGCATGCAAAAACAAGGAAAATCTGAAAAACAATCACAAATAGAGACTAAGGAGACATGTGACTAAATTCAAAATTGGTAAAATCTGAGTAAAGTCTGCATGTTAGTCAATAGTAATGTACCACCTTGATAATGTAAGATGTTAACATTGTAAGAAATTGGGTGGCACTATACAGAAACCTTGTTTATGACTTCCCAAGCTCATGTCCATTATAGAAAGACGAAGTCACTGGGGCTTTATGGGCCTCTATTGGTTTGCGGGCCTTATGGTAACAAAGCACTATAAACTGAGTGGTTTAAACAGCAGGAATGTATTGTCTTCTGGTTCCAGAGGCCAGAATTCCAGGATTGGGGTGTGGACACATTTGGCCCCTTCCCAGGGCCGGGGCAGAGAGGGGGTTGGCGGGGGAGGGGAAGAGTCTTGTTGTAGGCTTCTCTCCTTGGCGGGTAGATGGCCGTCTTCTCTCCATGGCTTCACATCACCTTGTCTCTGGGCCTGTGTCTGTATCCAGTCAGTCCTGTAGGATTAGGGGATCATGACCTCATTTGAACTTGATGACTTCTATGGAGACCTTACTTACAAATACATTCACATTCTGAGGTACTCTTGTTTAGGACTCCCACATACCTTTTCTGGGAGGATGTGGTTCACCCTGTCGCAGCGCATGAGTGCCTTTTTCATCCTGAAGATAACTTTGGCCCCTCCCTGCTTCATCCCTCACATCCAGTAGGCAACGGAGGCACACCGTTTTGATGTACCACGCATTCGTTGCTCAGACTCGTGTGCTTCTCTTCTTCTGTGCCCTCCCCATGACCACCCCCTTCCAAACTACTGTCCTAGCTCATCTGGGCCAGGGGGAAAACCTCTACCCTGATCTCCCAGATTCTATTTATGCCGCTTTCCTATCTGCTCTGCATGTTGCCAGTAAAGAAGTCTTTTAACAATGTAGATCACCTATGTTTGCCGACCTTGTATGTCTTCCCCTTGTTCTGAGAATAAAGACTAAACTCTCTGTCACAGCCTCAGATCCCCGTATGACCTGCTAACCTTATACCATAAACCATTTTCTGCCTCCGTCTCTCTGCTCAGCTTGCACCAGCCAACTAGCAAATGGACTTTTAATTCAGAGCATTTGTCACATTTTGATATTTCACCTTTTTGCAATTATTGTGTGAATAACTCATCTCCCCCATTGGATTGTAGGATACATGCAGCAGGAGCCACATCTGTTTTCCTGTCTGTCTTATGTGCAGCACCTACCATAATGCTTGGCTTCTTGTTGGCTCTCAGATTCTTAAATTAACTAATGTACCTCTGGATTTATTTTCAATTTATATCATTCAATTTGATACTTTATCCCTTTTCCTGGTCTCTTATGATGTTGCTACTTGATACATTTGCAAACAATATTTAGTTCACATTATAGTTGATGCATAATGTCAAAACAATCATACTTACTATGGAAAAAAATAGAATAATCCTCTTTGTGACTTTCCAAGTTAGTGATAACAGAACAAATTTGATTTGGTAGTCTAAATAGAAATTTAAACTTAGTAACTATCCATATTTTAAAATTAATATCTATAAAACTTATTAGAATTTCTAAACATTTAGAGAAATAGGCCTAAAGCTGTATATCTAAGTATATTGAAAGTATACTAAGATTATATGTGACTGAGTACAAACTTTCTATTTATTACCAATTCTGAAATATGTTTATGGAAGATGTTCTTCTAGCCTTTCCCTCACATCATGGAAGGAGCTCCAGACATTTTTAGAATACTCATTAGTATTTGCAGCACCAACAAATCCCTTGTGGCGAATGTGTCCGAGAGGTTTCCCATCCCGGGTGAACTGTAACCAAGCATGGAGATGCTCTCCACTCTGTGGTTTATGGGTTGTGTCTCTTGAAAGATAACGGCCACTTCTCCAGACAGCTCAGAGGGCAAAGATGTTCATGAAATTTTAATTTCTATAGGACTCTAGGGTTTGATTACAGCAAGTGCTTATATTACAACACTGTGTGTTTTTGTGTATGTACAGGATGGAGGGAAAGAGAAGCCTGGCTGCTCATGGAGAAAAATTTACTCAAACTAAAATTCAGTATGCCAGAATGAGAACTGGAGATAAATAAAAACCCTTAACATTTATTGTATTAATTTGATACATATGAAATGAACACAATGTGCTGGTTCTGTGCTCCCTCAGGGGTATAAAACTATGGTTAAGGTGGACAAGTCTTCTGCTCTCACAGAGTTTATATTCTAATCTGGCAACTCGGTGTCTATCAATCAAGTTTACCAGGAGTTGTTTTTGGCTCAATGGCAATTTCAGAGATACCAATAAAGTTCTTTGCTCTGGCTTGAAGCTCTGCATCTTTAGTTGTGCACTTAAATCAACCCCGTCTTGCAAGTAACCTCTGTGTCCAGTTGGAGACTAGTCCTGAACACTCAGGACAGCCATGCCCAGGTCAACCAGAGTGACTTGTCTTTGGGGATCTAAGCAAGAGAGAACCCAAGCAGTCATGACTGCCTCTTGCATTGTTTCAATGGAATAGCTCACTCTCTGGCAGGATATGTGGCCTTCTTTTATTGAAATGCTATTGCATTACAGAAGCTCTTCCCTTACTAAGGCCTCAGTGAGCCTAGTCCCTAAGGCTTGCATTGGCCACCTATGGAGGAATCAGGGGAGAGAGATAAACGAAAGTAGAGCAGATGGCCACCCGGAAGACTGGAGTAGTGGCTTTGTGGAAAAAGACTGATACTCTTAACCCTATTGTCTCTCAAATGATTACTTTTTATATATCACTTTTTTATATACAATTCTTAACCTTCTAATATGAAACAGGTTAGATGAGCTTCCTAGATGATTAATGAACACTTTGTAGCAAAAATAAGACTCCATGCAGAGCCTACCATTCCTCTTTGGAGAAGGCTTATCCTACCCTACCACACTCCTCCCCCAAGCCTTACATGAAGGCATGTGGTCAGGGCTGACCTCAGCGGGCATTCTCAGTGTTCTAGACGTCTGGCGCCTCCCTCTCTTCTGCTGTCCTCTGACCATGGCCTTCCCTCTGCACCAGATTCTACCCTCTGTTCCCATGTCTTCATCCTAGTTAGGGAATCTCTTCAGGCACAACCAGTCAAAGGAAATCATACTTGATGTCAAGTATGCAAATATTTGGGCATCTTTTCCATCTTGTCAAAATACTCTCGTATATGGCATGCTTGATCTTTACACTTAAAAGTGGAAGACTATATTACCTCCCCTATAGTTTCTTGATACCTAGCATGATCCTAGACATGTCAGTGCTTACAGTCTTCTTGGAGGACTCCAAAGGAGGGAAAAGTATAACTTCTTTCAATAGCTAAAATCCAGTTGAACCCCTTATGTTAACCTCAGATTACAGGAGGAGTTAGGGGAATAACTTTATATTTTTAGAGCACATGATTCTCTTGACTCACCTCCTAAGCTTTGGCCTGTCTCTAACTAAGAAACTAAAAAATACCTAGCATGCCACATTTTGTTTGTCAGCCTGTGTGTTTTGTGTTTGCAAGAGGAACCTGCCACAGAGCCCAGGATCCCCCTTGCCAAACTGTGATACTCTTCAGTCGGCAGGATATGACTAGCTGACTTTTAGAGGTAACGCTAAGTGGCAAGACACCCATTTACGTAGAGATGAGCTAGAAAAAGAAGCTTGCTTAATTTTTATTAGACACTATTTAGAGGTTGCTGTATTTGCACAAGCTATTCCTCGGGAATAATTTACTCTAACCCTAACCCTGCTCTTCAGGATGGCGTGCTTGGGCATAACAGCTGCGGAATATAGGCCGTTGTCTTTAATTCAATGACACTTAGCAGATTCCCTCCATCTGACACGTTTAACATGGCTTCTCTGTTTCCTTCCTTTGACAGAAATGAATTCCGGCCAAAAAAGTAGAAACGAAAATAGCAAAATAAAAATATTTTTGAAGTGGAACCATTTCAAAACTGGGCACGTGGATGAGAGACGATAAATGAAGTCTGTTCAAATATGTTCTGACCTACAGCCTTTAAAATAACTTATAGCTCTTTCAGTGGGAGGGAGGACATGATTTTTCTGGAATTTGGTGTAGGAGAAGGGGTTGGTAGGGAGAGGTAACCTCTTGGCCCTCAGGGCCTTGATGGATTCCTCTTGGCCCAAGCAGAGTGCTGACATCAGACCCTTGAAGAGAAGAATGAGCAGGGTGAGGAAAGAAAGCACTGGCTCATTTGCATGAATGCCCCCAGGGAGCTGCCCCACACAGTGTTAAGCTAAAAAGCAAGGAGCCAGGAACGCTGTAGACAACCTTCCAGGCCTCCAGCAATCCAGGGAAAATGGAAGTAGAACAGAGGGAAGTATTTCCTCACCTTTGTAATCTCCAAGATGCAGATTATTTGCTTATGGGTTAAAAGAGCTAAAAACCTAAACTGCAATGGCCACTTAGGAGCCGGTAGGCACCATTTACTTCTCTGGAACTCCATTCTCTTAGCTACAAGCTCTGTATTCCTAGGGGCCAGCAATTACAAGTCAAAGTCCTGTTTCCTTTGGTCCTTAGTGTTTTAGTTATTGAATCAAGTGCAAAGTTAAAAAAAAAAAAATCAGATTTGTATTTAGCTTTCCTTGATGATAATCATGGGTCATGTAATTTCTTTTTTTAAAGATTTTATTTATTTATTTGACAGAGATCACAAGTAGACAGGCAGGCAGCAAGAGAGGGGGAAGCAGGCTCCCCTCTGAGCAGAGAGCCGGATGTGGGACTTGATCCCAGGACCCTGAGGTCATGACCTGAGCCAAAGGCAGAGGCTTTAACCCACTGAGCCACCCAGGCACCCCAGGTCGTGTAATTTCTTAGTGGTTGGTTACCAGGCTGGACCTGATGAAAAGCTGTGACTCTTAGACTGTTAATCCTTTACCAGATTCAACCAGTTCAGTTGTCTACACCAGCCCACTTCATAAGTCAGATTATTAGCTGCCCTTCCCTGGCATTTGTGTTGCTAATACCTCATGGGATTACCAATACCACTTCCCGCTGTAACAACTGTTGTCCTTTGATACTGATAAGGTCTTCCTGCTATGCAGCTACTTATAATCCCATTAACATGTGTCCTCTGATAGATGGCCTGTTCAGTTTGTAAACTTCTGGGTTGCAAGGACATTGTAAATTTGTTCTGTGCCACATACATCATAATGCCTTCTATCAGTGCTTTTTCCATGATTTCCATGAGCATGTTTGTTTTCTTCTTGTCTTTTTTACAAGATCATCTTCAGCAGCTGTGACAACCCTATGAGCAGCCATTTATCAGTGCTCCTCACGGGCTGTTCCCCACAGCTTGGGGTATCTGAAACCTCCTAGGGTGGAGGGTTCTCAGAAATCACAATGAATACGTAACCTAGATGTGCACACGTGGTAGGATTATTAAGATTTAAATTGACCAACTGATTTCATTTAATTCTGCACCCTGGTTCATTTTAATCTATAGGCATATTTGCCTGTGCTAATTTGCATGGCCAATACACAGGTGCACATCCATACATATTTATTTTAAGCAATTTAGAATGTTAATTTTGTAGATATGATAATGCAATTTTAAGTTTAGTAAAATCCTGACATGGAAGTTTGGCAGGGTTGGGAGTCCATAGTGTTCAGTGATACCTATACGCCATTTAACTTAGCAAAAAAACAAAAAAAAAAAAAACCAACAAAAAAAAAAACTTTTCAGTTATGCAAAAAATATTATTTATATTACTTTTATTATTTTAACATGTATACTTTATTATTTTCCACATTATGATATTTCATTGAATCCTTCCCACAAACTTAAGGAAGATAGTTTCCAAAAACAGAGAGGGGATAATTTCATTTTTTAAAAATATTTATTAATTTGTAGAGAAAGCAGGAGTGGGGAGGGGTTGCCACAGAAGGAGAGAGAAAAGCAGACTCCCCGCTCAGCAGGGAGCCCAACTCAGGGCTTGGTCCCATGACCCTGGGGTCATGACCTGAGCCAAAGGCAGACACTTAACCAACGGAGCCACCCAGGTGCCGCAAGAGGGGATAATTTCACCTGGTATGTCTCTGACTGACTTTATTGATGTTGGACTGCGATGTAGTATAAAACCAATGAAAATAGTTCTTCCCCAGTGGAAGCAAACTAAGCCTCGGAGCCCTGTTTATTAGGTGTCTCTCTCTCTCTCTCTCCTGCCCACCCCAGGGGCCAGAGGCCCTTCAGTGTGCTCCAGAGCTCTTCAAAAATGAGTTTGAAACCACTTTATCAGACATTCCCTGGTGTTCCTTTAGGCCAGGATTCTGTAAATCTGAAAGTCATTTGCATGCATCTAAGATTTATTTTGTGATGTGCTTCAGTATCAGTAAGTTTCTTTAAATATATATTAGCGGCATTTTTCCTAATGACTAAACAAGAAACATTAAATTGTCACAAACTCATGACAGTTTTAAATGTTAGCTGCTAAAATGAAATTTGCCAGTTTTTTTTTTTTTTTTAAGATTTTATTTATTTATTTGACAGAGAGAGATCACAAGCAGGCAGAGAGGCAGGTAGAGAGAGAGGAGGAAGCAGGCTCCCTGCCGAGCAGAGAGCCCGATGCGGGGCTCGATCCCAGGACCCCTGAGATCATGACCTGAGCCGAAGGCAGCGGCTTAACCCACTGAGCCACCCAGGCGCCCCTTGCCAGTGTTTTTTAAGGGTTTTTTTCTTAGGGGGGGAGGGGATAGTAAAACATACAAATATGATAAATGATCCTGTATGTGCTCATGTTCCAGCATAAGTACTAGAGTTCTTGAAGACTAGCTTTCCAAATTTGATCTGAAGGATATTATGTCTTACTTACCTGTTCTACTATTGCTTTTATACTGTCATAAAGACTTAATGATGTCCCATCAAGACACATTAACATTTCCCTTGGGCTGAGATGATAAGAGACCTACCTAAATCTTTTCGCTTTTTACAATCTCTTCTCAGCAACTAGTCTTATATTTTAGGGCAAGTGAGGAGCCTGTTTGAGGGGGGTGAATGAGCAATAGGTTGACTGTACAATCCAGTATGAAAAGATGAGGGGGAAAGAGCCCTGAGGAAGGTTAAAGAAAGCACTTGGAGGATATCCACACTGAAAATAATGACATCCTGTGTGTCTCCCCAAACCACAGTCAGGTTGTATACTGGTCCAGGAGCCCATGGCTTCTGTCTCCTGACCAAGCTACAGGTCCCCGAGTCAGGGTGGCAGACAGGACGGAAACCGTGGGATTTCTTGGAGGACATATGTATGAACAAGAGTATTAATCTAAGATAAAAAACATTCTGCCACACAGTCTTGTTTCCCTCTTTAAAATTGGACATATTAATATTTTATTTTCACCAAGCTGTGGGGAAGGTTTCTATTATTGATGAGATCATGTTTTGTAGAGTTTCAGAATCTCTGGCTTTTCCAGCTCTAATATCTTCCCAATATTTTAGAGTAAAGAGAGCTCAGGAAAGGCAGTCTTCCATGATTCCAAGTGCAGCAATAGTGGGAGAACAGACAGCAGGAACGGTTATATTTCCATCCTTCCTATCTTTGTCATCCTTTCGTCCTCTTCTCCGCTCTGCCACATCTCCCCTTAGCTGCTTGTTGAATGAAGTTGCATCAATAAACCAGTGCAGGGGAAGGTTGCTTTGCAGAGATATTTCCAGACATTTTGATGGAAGAAAGGGCTGTGGAAGAGATAGCCATACTGAGAAGAGCCCTGTACCTCTTGGCTTGCTCTTAGTTGTCTGGAACAATCTAAAAAAGAGAGAGAGAGAGAGAGAGATGAGCAGTGCTCTGATCAAGAAACAATCCTATGTTAATCTCTGTGTTTTTCTCACCTCTCTTTCGCTGAAGGAGTATGTCCAAGTGATTGCCTATAATAGGTGGATCTAGTTTTGGACATAACCAAAAACAAGCTTGAGGTAGTGATCATGGGTCTTAGGCACGTGTTTCATCATCCAGCCACTTCAATAACCTCTCTCAGTCCAACAAAGAACAAGGGGAAATCTCCATGGCTTTCCCTTTCCTTTGTGATCGTGTAACACAAGGTACCAGTGCTTTTTTGAGCCTGTCTATCGCACAAAACCATTTTCTTCAAGTAATGTTTTCCAGCCATCATTCCTGTCCTCATTTTATTATTTCCTAGCTGCTTGGAGTTGGAATATGAACTAGGAAGTGGAGGAATGTGACAGGATGGACTTCGGGTCACTCTCTCCGGTCTGGATGCCTGGCCAGGCAGTGGTGGTCACTGGCAACAGGGGGATAGGCCCTTGTTGTTACCATACTCTCATCTGCATAGCCATTCCTCTCTCCATCCACCTGTGCCCAGCCATCTTTACTCTGCAGCCACTGGAGGCTGAGGATGTTATGCTGACTATGTAGTTTGGGGCCCAGGTGCTCCTGTCATCAGCTGGTATCTAGAATTGCTGTAAGAAGATGGAAAACCTCTCCTCTGGGGGGAAAAATAGTAAATGAGAATTTGCCATGTTTTCCTTTGGTTCACCCTGCCCTTACATTTTAGGCTCCATTGTTATCTAAGTCCATGGATTGCAGCTGTAGCCAAACATTGTGGCCATATTTCCCCCGTATCGAGGGAAAGTGACAGCTTGCATCCTAAATGTATCTTAAATTGCTCAGTGTAAACAATTCCAGTGCCCAAGGTGGAGGGATAGAGAATAATTATACATCTGTCTAGTACTTTTTCACTTTCAGCATTCTTCTTTTTACTTGGACAAACCATCTCAACCTCAGATTAACCAATTATTAAACATTACACAGAGCTGATGAGTGGGCATCCAACCAAGTCAGGTGGTCCAAGTTTTAGGCCCCAAACACTTCCTGACTTAAGTACTAACCTTACAGAGATGCATGGTTGTCCTTTCCATGACTCTGTCCTTGTTGTTAATTTAATTTACAAGGAATCCAAGATCAGCACTTGTGTAAGTAAATAAATTAATTACTTAATATAATTTCTCAATCATAAATCTCACACCCTCCACATTTTGAGATCCATAAATATTTCCCTTGAATAATACAGTCATTTTTAGATCCTGGTAATTCTACAGCTGCCAGCAGTGTCCTCCTGGGGGTTAAGAACATGAGTCAGCATGGCAGGCTTCATCCTGGCTGACACAGATTCCCCCTCTACTTTAATCCATTGATCCTTTTATCCTTTTTCTCTTTCTCCTCCTCATCTCTGCTACTGAAACTGGGCTAATTGCCCCCAAGAGGTCTTATCCATTAAAGGCCCTTTTGGAGGTCCTTACAAATTTCTATACCTGAGGAAAATCCTATGGGATTACCTAGCCACACGGTAGGGGCTGACCTTTCTTTCCACTGAAATTCATGTCCCTAGTTTGAGAGTCACTCCACTGACCCACTACTGATTTTGAAGCTTAAGTTCCATGGATGCTTATTTTCATTTGTGAATAAATGTCTCAAAAAGAATGATTGAATCTTATTTCTCCCCCAGTATCTTCAAGATGGTAATGTCACTGACTCATGATTTTTGTTAAATTATATTTTCTCAAGTATAGTAATTTAGTTTCCCGCCTCGCCCCCTTAAAAAATGTCATGGTGATTTCAACAAGCTCTTGAATTGGAAAGCTGACCTTGAGTCCAGCTTATGGCTTAGGTCATAGAAGGTGTTTGAGGTCAGGCAATGCACATGTCCATACAGGTGAGAAGCAAATGTATTATCCATAGTCAGGAAGGATATAGATTGGGACAGAAGCTAGCTTAAGGGTTGGAGAATATGTGAGAGTCGGGAACTGTGGTAGGCATTTGATATCACCTTATATGTAGGATATAATGGATGGGTTTAATATCAATAAAAACTGGTCGGTTGGTCAGCTACAGGGACAATGAAAGACAGAGCGGCTGTGGATTACTCACTCTGTGAGAAAAGTCTAGAGAAGTGTTCTTGTATTTCTTTTGGGTCACAGCTTCCTTTGGCAGTTTAGTATAGGCAATGGACCTATTCCCAAAATAATGCTTTAATACATAAACCAAAAATATAGGAATTCAGACTTTGATTTCTGGGAAAATCAAGTAGATGTGCTTTTCCCTCTAACCCCACTAAGTACAACTAAACCCCTTGGACATTATATATAAAAGAAACATAAGATTCTGAGGGGTAGATGGAACAGGGAAGACCACTCAGGCACCTTGAGTGAAAAGACCAGCATGGTGGTAAGTTCCCTGAGTCATAAAACAAATTTCAACAAATTTAAAGGAATTGGAATCATAGAAAGTGTGTTCACTAACCACAGTGAAATCAAGTTAGAAGTCAGTAACAGAAAGATCGCATGAAAAACTCCACGATCAGAGACTAAACAACACACTTCTAAACAATCCATGGGTCGAAGAGGAGGTCCCAAGAACAAGAAAAAAAAAAATATTGAACTGAATGAAAATGCATGGGCAACTTACAAAACTTGTAGAACACAGCTAAAATAGTGCCGAGAAGGAAATTTATAGCACTGAATGCTTACATTAGAAAAGGTAAAATTCTCAAATCAATAATCTAAGCTCCTACCTGAAGAACCTAGAAAAAGCAGAGAAAGAAAAGCCTAAAAGAAGTAGGAAGAAGGAAAGAATTAAAACGGAAATTGAAAACAGAAAAACAGTAAAGTCATGAGACAAAAAGCTTGTTCCTTGGCAAACATTTGCAAAACTTATCACTCCCTCACCGCCTTCCCCACAAAGTAAAAAGAGAGGAGAGATGAATTACCAATATCATTTCAGAGGCTATCACTTTAGATGCTGCAGACATAAAGGATGATAAGGGAATACCATGAACAACTCTACAAACATAAATTTGACAGCTTAGATGAAATGGACCAATTTCTCTAAAAGCACAAACTACTACAGTTTTCTCAATATGAAATAGAAAATTTGATAGTCCTATAACTATTAAATTTTAATTTGTAGTTTTAAAATGCTCCAACATAAATCTCTAGGATATGATGGTTTCATGAAATAATTCTTCTAAACATTTAGGGAAGAATTAATACCAATTTTACAAAATCTCTTTCAGAAAACAGAAGAGAAGACATCCTGATTGATTTGACGATGCCAGCATTTTCCACATACAACCAAACTAAAAAAAAAAAAAAAAAAAAGTGAAGAAAATTTTTTCATTCTATAAGAGTGGAAAATACAGAAAAATACCCTTTATGAGTATGGATGCAAAATTCCTTAACAAAACATTACCAATAGAATTCAGAAATCTATAAAAAGAATTATGCACTGTGACTAGGTGGGGTTTATCCCATGGGTAGAATATTGGTTCAATATTTGAAAATTTGTCCGTGTAATCTGTCAGTATTAACAAGCTAAAGAATAGAATTTCCTTGATCTTATTAATTGATATGGAAAAAGCATTTGGCCAGATTCAACACCTACTCATGATAAAAGCTCAGATACCTAGGATAGAAACGAACTTTCTCAACCTGAAAAAGAACATCTGTAAAAACCCTGCAACTAATATTATAGTCAATGGTGAAAGACAATACTTTTTCCCTAATATAAGGCATGGATATCTGTTCTCTAATTTTATTCAGTGTAGTACTGGGAGCTCTACTTGGTACAGTAGCAAGAAAAGGAAATAAAAACTATAGAGCTATGAAAGAAATAATACTGTACCTTTTAGACACAGCATGATTGTATAGATAGAAAATCATAAAGATCCTATCAGAAAATTCCTAAAACTAATAAGTGAGTTCATAACAGGCACGGGATAGAAATCAATATTTCTATCTACTAGCAATGTGCATGTAGGCAACAAAATTAAAAGTATAGTAGTATTTACAGTTGTTCAAAAATTAAATCCTTAAATGCAAATTTAATCAAACCTATTCAGAATGTGTATCCTGAAAATTATAAAACTCTGAAGGAAGAAATTAAGGAATAGCTAAATAAATAGAGAAACATGCCATATTCATGGATGTTAAGGCTTAGTATAGTAAACATGGCAACTTCCCCCAAACCAATAAACAGTTTAAATGCAATTCCTATCAAAGTACCAGAAAGATGGGGCACCTGGGTGGCTCAGTGGGTTAAATCCTTTACCTTCAGCTCAGGTCATGATCTCAGGGTCCTGGGATCAAGCCCCACGTTGGGCTCTCTGCTCAGTGGGGAGCCTGCTTCCTCCTCTCTCTCCCTGACTGCCTCTCTGCCTACTTGTGATCTTTGTCTGTCAAATAAATAAATAAAATCTTAAAAAAAAATACCAGAAATATTTTTAGTAGATACAGACAAGATTATTCTAAAGTGCATATTGAGAGGCAGAGGAACAAGAATACCTAAAACAATTTTGAAAGAGAGACATTGAGAGGAATCCATCTACCTGTTTCCATACGTATCATATAGCTACAGTAATTCAGCCTATTGGCAGAAGTGTAGACTCATAGAACAACGCAACAGAATAGATAACCCAGGAATATATGCACCCAAGTATGCTCAACTGAGTTTTACAAAAATGTAACAGCATTTAGGGAAGGTTGGGCTTTTCAACAGATGGAGCATGCAACAATTGTACGTAGACCAAAAAAGAAAAAAAAAAATGGGTTCAATTATAATGTAACTTCAAAATAAAAACATGAAGTATGTTTGAAAATCTACATTATCTGAAGTAAGGTAATTTGAAAATATCTGTTACTGTGTTGCAGACAACATCACAGGTACTTTTAATACTACCATAATTAGTTAGATACACTCATAAATGAAGGAAATGCTAAATTCAGTTATGGCCTAGTGAAAACAATGATGTAGATTCTTTTTCTGTCCAAGTTCACAGATCCCCGTTACAAAACCCTTGCGCAGAAGGAGTATTCAGGAGGCTGTGAAATTGCCTGAAACTGTTGCTTCAGAAGTGTTAATTTCACCGTAATCTAAAGTGTTATCTTTAGAGATCTAATTCAGCTGTCCCTGTCCCTCTCTAAAATTTTGGTTGGTAAAGTGTGCTGCTGCCTTTGCCAGATTTTATTTCCATGGAGCTAGAAATTAGCTTCGCCTTAATGACTTCCTGGCTTCCCAAGACCATCATCTGACACGACCTCATCCCTTCAGTCTCTGCTGCTACAATGAAAGGGCACATTTTCCAGAATGATGATGGGTGCCCCATGTGTGATATTGGCATCTCCCCTTCCAGGACAGAGGCTGATTGTAATTGGGTCTTGCTGGCAAGGTCATTATGTTAGTAGATTCTATCTGTAAAAGAAGAAGAGTTGGTGATACTGGAGAGTACTTTTTATTCATTAGTGTTGTTGTTTTTGTTGTTATTAATGAGAGACAATTTAGGAATATTTAAAAGATGTTCAAAGGTCTGGGTAAAGGAAGAAGTTGAATATACATTCATAATATAGCGGGGAGATCACGGCACTCAGAGGTCAGGAGATCGGGTTCGGCTCCTCCGCCACTCGCATGAAGTGTGACTTTGGGGAAATTCGTAACCTCCCTGTCCTCTGTTTTCTTACACGTAAAATAAGGTGATTGAGAATTTTCTGGTCTCTTTGGATCAAACTTTGTATAATTCTACAGTTTATATTTTAGTACAAGAACTACCGCTGTAACATTTTTTATGCTTCACATCTGTAGCTACACGTTTCATCCTTCTGAGCACATAAACATTATGTCAAAAACTCCAATTCTCTTTCAGGATTTGGAGCTGGCTAATTTCTCTTTTAACACTTCAAGACTTTGGATTGTCTCCTTTCAAAAGGGTGTGACTCTACCTGTCACAGATTATGCTGGTCTTCTGAGAAGTAATAGCATCAGTACCTTCTTTCAACACCATTGTAATTGACTTATTTCCCCCACTACTTTTGTCCACATAGTGTGAGTAGATGCCTTCCCCCATTACCAGCTGGTGCTTGATCTTTGGCTATGACTTGTCTGTAAGAAGAAAGAAGAGCCTTTGTTAAAGAAAACATCTGGGAACGTGTGCATGTGTGTGTGCCTTTTAAATCTTCATTGCTCCTGTTGTGTGTGGTTTTGTTTTGTTTTTCCCTCCTTTTGAATTTTTTTATTGATCCACGTGGTAGGATGTGGCAGTGTTTACGTGTGGAGATTCTGTAGCATGGTTAAAAGGAGAAGCGTGTTGCATATTATGCCAGGTGTATCTCTTACTATGGCATTTCTAAAGCATTTTCTAATTATATGAGAATTCAAACGGGAATTGTCAAATTTTAGAAGTAGTAACAGATGGGAAAACCAAATCGTAGAACTTCAGAAGCCGGAGGTGTCACTGCTGCCACACACGTTTGCAGCTGGATTAGCTATTTTGTCTCATTTTCAGCCTGTGTGTTTCACACCATTTGAGAGACTTTCTGTGTTGAGGAAATTCAGAGCAGTGGGAAACCCTCTTCTCAGTCAGAGCCTTGCCTGACCTAGGCTTCCGTGTTTGTACTCCTCCTATCTTATTAATGCAGCTGTGAGTACATTTCCAGCACTCTTCACCTGCCACAGTGACGAGGCATCAGGTGCCAGGTAGGGTAATCAATCTGGAGGGCTTTTAGCAGCACATCCTGCCACTGTTTGACAGCATGTCTCCGTCAAAGGAGACTGTCTTCCTTAGATCGATAAATCAATCAGTTCTTTTTACATCTTATGAAGCACTCCTCACGCCCCGTGTCACTCATGCAACACCACACACAAATGGAGAATCAGGGTTGAGGTCAACCCAAACCATCCCCATTCACATTCTGTCCTATAATCACATATCCTTCCCCCAAATCCTTCCCTGGCACAGTGATACTGGATCAAAGTCCAGTTCTTCATTCCTCTGAACTGACAAGTAAATCTGTCTAAAGTGCTGGGTGTTGTAGTGTTTTTAAAACGAAATAAATCAGGGGGTGCCTGGGTGGCTCAGTGGGTTAAGCTTCTGCCTTTGGCTCAGGTCATGATCTCAGGGTCCTGAGATCGAGCCCTGCATTGGGCTCTCTTCTCAGCAGGGAGCCTGCTTCCCCCCCTCTCTCCGCCTGCCCCTCTGCCTACTTGTGATCTCTCTCTGTCAAATAAATACATAAAATCTTAAAAAAAAAACAAAACTAAATCAGATCTGTAATTCGAAGGAGACTAATTGCGATGTTTATGATCAGAATTCTTCGGAGAAGACAGATAGTTTTATAAACAAATAGTAGAGTCCCTGAGAGTGTTCAAAGCAATCTTAGACTTCCCTAGGCTATCAAAGTTGGGAAGTGGCTTAGAGATGATCTAAGGGGTCTGAACCAGGTGTTCGCACCTGTGCACTGAGGAGGCCCCTTTGAGGCACAGTGTAGGATGAGAGGTGGCAGTGACTTCTCTGTCACCCAGAGAGAGCCACTCATGTCCCTATCCTGTGTTGGGTCTAGGTCTATGATACCATTTAAACAGTGGTTTCTATGGCTTTTGGTGGGGATAGGGGGGATGAAAACCAACAATTTACATCATGGCTGGTGTCCTCACATGACAACTATAAAATCTGAAACCCATTGCTGTTGTGTGGCTTCGTCAAGATCGTGCAACGGGCGAGTGTAAGAGCTGGGATGAGACATCTCGCCCCACCTCCCACCAACATTCCCCCCATACAAAGTTTCTTTAAGAAAGCTGGCTATTGGGTATTTCCCTAAGCTGATCTATTTCTCTTTCAGGATATGGCACTTTGGACATCAGAGGCAAGTTGTTCAGGGGTAGAGTAGAGTAGGCTGGGAGGAGGAATTCAGCTTACATTTATTGCTATTCTGCCCCAAATCACTCCATTTCTTCATTAATGGAAGGAAGCTTGGCCTCCTGGGTAAAGGCATGAGTTTTGAAGCCAGACAGATAAAGAAATGAAGCCTGTTTCTTCCTCCATCTCCTACACAGAGCATTACAAGGCAGGAAAGCTGAATGGTTAAGAACTCCAGAGTTAAACTCTCAGAGCACAAATCAGGGTTCACCCTACTAACCTTGGCCAAGTGACATAACTTCCTGGATCTGTTTCTCCATCTGCCAGACTGTGAGGACGAGAGGAGCCAGTGTGCAGAAAGGCAGCAGCGAGCTATGCCTGGGGCAGCTCTGAGTAGTGTTAGTTCCCATCCCCTCCTCCCATCACCTGTGAATGCAGTTGTTGCCCAACACCTCCAACTTGGTGTCAGGATACCAGGTTAGAGCGAAGATTTCACATCAGCTTCCCTTGTCTTAAATCCCTGAGTCATCAAGTTTCAAATTTGAAAATTATACCAAAAAAAAAAAAAAAAGTAAACCCTGTTATCTTTTTTTTAATAATCTACAATTCACATATTTCTTTCTCACACACACAAAACCAATAAATGTGAAGCTTCCACTGAAAGCAGCAAGAAATAGCCAGTGAAGGGGAGGACTGTAGTTAGGGTATAATTAGGTACTGATGGACAGTTCCATCCTGGTTGCTGCTCTTTTCTTAAGAGTTGTGAGCCTGGGACGCCTGAGTGGCTCAGTTGGTTGGACGACTGCCTTCGGCTCAGCGGAGACCCAGGATCGAGTCCTGCATTGGGCTCTCAGCTCCACAGGGAGTCTGCTTCTCCCTCTGACCTCCTCGCTCATGCTCTCTCTCACTGTGTCTCTGTCAAATAAATAAATAAAATCTTAAAAAAAAAAAGTTGTGAGCCTTTCAAAGAGCTAAGCACAACTCAGCATTAGAGGGACTCAGAACTCATCACACCCTTTTCCCTCTAAACCAAGTGATGAGGTATTACATGAAAAGATATAGTATTACTTGTTGAAAAATTTATTTGAAACCAATTTACTTCTGGTTAGTTTCCTTGTATCTTTTGTAATAGTTGGTGGTATATCTATCATAGATTAAAGAAAAGAGCTTGATAAGGGAGATAGGTCATATCACTAGGCCTAAGAATCTGTCCTAGATAAAAGGCCAACATGTAGAAAAGACATTTGAGGTGAAAAGGAAGATGACATCCTTCCCCTTTTATCTGAAGGGGAAAGCAGTAAGAATCGGATTTAAGATCCCAAAGCAAGGCCAGGGATAGTTTGGATGATAGTGTGGGCAAGGTAAGGACAAAGTTACTGTTGGGAAGAACCAAAAGGAAATTTACTACATGGGATACTATGAACCTTAAGGCTAAAGGGGATTGGGGTGGGGGGTCATGTGAATCTTTCCCTTTCTCTCAACCCACACTGGGGAGACACCCATGTTAGGTATTATAGGCAGAGTTAGAACAACTGATTCTAAGCCAAGGGCTCTTTTCAATGCACTATATTACCTCTCCAAGCAGACATTTGTCCACATATCCATTAGGGTTATCCAAACCCATATTATGGTGACAGTCTGCTGAAATGAGCATCTAAATTGATAATGATAGTTCATTTCATATGGGCCATAAAGTAGCAATAACTGTCTTTAGCTTCTTGGTTGAAGCCAGACCTATAATCTCGAGATAAATAGCTTTGCTATTTTACCAATCTCCCGAGCAAACCAGTCTCCCTTGTTCCTCTACTCAGGAGCCAGCATATGCTTAATTTTCAGATTAATGAAATGATTTCAAGGAGCTAAATACATCTGATGTATTCAGGTGATTGTTATTAAGTGGATCTTTAAAATTCGGATGTTGTTACATATCTGCTTGCTTCTGTTTCCATTTCCTAATTACACATCATCTTGGAAGCATGCATGGTCAATGCATTTGTATTAGGCTCCATTGTGTTCCCCCTTGAATACCACAGCCACCAAACGAATTATTTTATCAATCCTCCAAACATTTTTTTAAATTTTTTTTTAAAGATTTTATTTATTTATTTGACAGACAGAGATCAGAAGTAGACAGAGAGGCAGGCAGAGAGAGAGGAGGAAGCAGGCTCCCTGCTGAGCAGAGAGCCCGATTCGGGACTCGATCCCAGGATCCTGGGATCATGACCTGAGTCGAAGGCAGAGGCTTAACCCACTGAGCCACCCAGGCGCCCCCCAAACATTTTTTTAAAAAGTAAATGATATACAAGTTGATGTACCCACTGCCTCTGTAATTACAAGCAGAAAAATTACAGCCGATATGCGAAGTGCTTTGACAAATATTGACAAATATGCTATTGGATCTAATGTGAGACACATGTGCAGGGAACAGTTTTTCTACAATTATATTAAATATAGGCTAAAGTGTCCTACTTATAGTTTCTCCATTCACTGTGATCTTCAGCCTCATTGTTCTCTAGATCATGGTTTTTTAACTTTGTATTTTTCCTATCCCGGTGTTGTCTTGAAAAGTCACCTGAAGGTTCTGTATTTCTTAAAATAATGGCAATCTTTACTTTTCTGTATCATGTTGAATGTATTTTTGACATCTGACATGAATTCTATGGTAATGTTACATATAACATAGTTTTCCTGTTATAAAAGCGGGCTGTGTTGCATGGAGCACTGGGTGCTCACACTGGGTGTGGTGCATCAGCAATGAATCTTGGAGCACAATTAAAGAAAATTAAATTAAATTAAATTTTAAAAAAAGTAGGCTGTGTTAGAACTACCCAGTTTTAAAGTACTTGCAGAGGGCAGAGTCTTGTTTTTAGCTGCCTTGATTAAAACCCAGTACATGCATAAGATGAGTTATTTTTGAAACCAATCAACACGGAATACTCAAGGCTAGTGCAGTCTCTGCAGTATTCCGTTCTGTGAGTTCTGTGAACTATGTGTATATACAAGGGAGAAATTTCAAGCAAGGTCCCTGCCTTCAAAGAATTTACAATTGAAATAGACAAGTGCAATGAGAATAGAATTATTTTAAAATGTTGCAAGATAATATAGATAAATGTTTGTGTGTGTATTACAGATAGACCCTACTGAAGAACATTAGAAAGGTTAGTGAGAACTGGAATGGGAACACTTAATAGCAGGCTTTGAGCTGAGAGTTGCCAAGTAAGTAAGGTTGGTACAAAGGAGTCGACTGGATTATGGTTCTTAAATATTCGCTGCCCCTCCAGTCCTTGGAAGAGGATTGTACTTTGCTCTCTGCTGGCTGTGTGGGGCTTGGCCATGTGACTTGCTCTGGCCAATGAACTGTGTGCCATTTTCTAGAGGAAACTTGGGGGATCAGTGCAGACTTTGTTACCATGTCTTTTCCTATTACTACGCAACTGGCAGTGTTCCAGATAAAGACTCTGCATTGGACTAGGACCACAGTTATTCCCCTAATGGACTCATAGCAGGAGAAGAAATCTACCTTTCTCTTTGCAAGATTTGGGGGTCATTTGTTACCTGGATATAAACTAGTCTATCCTAACTGATACAGACAAGTAGAGGCAGCCTTTCAAGACAAAGGGGAGAAATGAGAGTTATGCAATTAGCATACTATTTTTGGAGTGGGGTGCGAAGACCAAGCCAACTTGAGGGAGAGTGAGTCTGCAAAATAATGATAAATAAAATGTAATTGCTAGCATGGGACTAGAGATGGACTAATTCTGATCTTGAAAGGAAGAGTTCATGTTGCTTAAAGGCCAAGAATGTATCTTTTTCTTCTTTATGTTCTCATCTCCTAAATAAGTTAGCTGTTCAGTAATTTCTTGTGAATTTGTAGACTGAATTAAGTTAGCACAGTAAACTGTAGTGAAAATTCAGTTTGTAAAGGACTATGAGAACAAAGAAAAAAGAAAGATAAAACCATGACCTCTGTGACCTAAAGAGAAGAGTGCTAACTATTTGTAGAAAGATGACTGTCTTCAGGTTACGAATAGCAAGATTTTCTAAGTGAATAATGCTAGAATTACCATCTGGAAGACAATTTTAAGTATTACTGCAGTACTTTGACTATAGACTGTAAAATATCTACTGACAATAAATAAAATGCTTCTTTCACTGCTAAGTGATTTATTATGTTATTAATGGGAAAAATTGGCAAATGTAAGTATAATATAAAGATCTGTCTCTGTTATAGAATTTAAAGAGTTATCAAGGGTATTAAGAGATAATCCTAATCAAAATATGGCATGTATTTGAATGACGTTCGCCATCTGGCCAATCTGTCAGTCTTCAGTGCCAAGCCTATTGGCTCTCAGCTGTCATCTCTACTTCCTGTGGTTTATGGTCACTTTTGCTAGTTGTAAGCATGGGCTGAAATCACTCGGCACCCCTCCTTCTACTCTATTCAGATCTAATACTTTGAACTTACTGATGTGGTAAAAACTCTGGTTAATATTTTTACAACCCCAACTCTGTTTCTCTTCAATCTGTCATTTAACTTAATAAACTCTGAAGCTCTCATTCTGACCTGCATGAGTTTTGAGCACAGGCAAATACAATTTCCTTTATGTCCACAGCAACATTCCTTATTATGAAGATATTAGACCCAGGGACTCATAATGTTACATTTAAATCAGCATCTGCTTCATCTCACACTGTGCCATACTGGCTGTGTCAAAAGTAAATTAATTCAATTCGGAATTCAATTGGGTAGCCAACAGCTTAGTTGCACTGAACTCCATAAGGAACAGGAGGAAATGCCACTCCAGTGTCGCACGCTGCTTCGCCACAGAGCACTAATATCAGACAGCTGAGCAGATACCTTCTTGTGTTCGCCTACATGCTATTTCTGCTATCGATTCCTTTCTTGCCCGCGTTAGTTTTCCTTTCAGAAACAAGGAGAAACAAATGCCCAGAGTTCCTCAGAGGATACCCTTATTAATATTGCATGTTATGCAGGTACTGGTCTCTATGCATACATGTGAGGGTGGGGAATAGAGAGTAAAAAGTGGCCTTGAGCCCCGGAAGAGAAATGCAGGCAACTGCTTTCAGCCCGCACCTGGAACATCTGCAGGAAGACTGCTGAGCGGCCTAGGGAAAGGGTCACGTGCCTGAGAGTGGAAACCCTGACGCTGATTGGCTGTGTAGTCAAGTGAGAGGCAGAAATCTTGGCTTGGAACCCTCGCTTTAGACTTGAGATTCTGTGTTGTCATGTGCTTTCTCGGATTTCTGGCAGCCAGCCGATTCCTAGCAGCTACTTTTCCTTGCTTTTCTTTGTGCTGACGGGCTCAGAGAAGGAAAAGAGTTTTCGTGATATTTAGGGAAATGCATCAGACACCAGAAAGCTCTCCAGAGACTGTGGCAGTGCCCCTAAGCCGTCCTGGGGTGTATGCAGGACAAGAAGGACACCTTAAAAGCCTCCCCTCCTCTCTTCTGAGCTCACGTTCTGCCCCTCCTCTGTGCCTGTTCCAGCAAGGAAAATGTGCGGGGTGTACCACAAGACTGTGGGACTGTGATGAGAGAGGAGGAGGGAGCAATGTATTTCAGATGTGTGCCTCCCACACCTGCTGATGGATTTCTCTGTGTACTTTGGTCATGGATCACTTTGCTTATATGTTGAGCCTCATGTGTAGTGTCCAGTACGGAAGGAAAACAGCCCAGCATCCTGGGGACCCTTGATCCTTTGAAAAGAGCAGTAGACTTTGGATCAGACAAGCTAGGTTATAGTTCCTATTTTAGAATGCAATGGCAATGTGACCTAGGGTAAATTGTCTCTCTTTGACTGCTTAGTAGTGGAAATGCTATCTGTACGTCTGAAATAAAGGGTTATTGTAAAGACTATTGGCATGCCATGCAGGTCATATATGTTGCATAGATGTAGTTGATAAGATGAGACGGTGATCATTATGGGGAGAACGGGACACAGAGTATAAACTGTTTCTTAGCACTCCCAAGAAAAACGCAAGCTGCTGTACAAGGAACAATGCAGATTGTATGTTCATGTGAAAATACCTGGAGGCGCCTCTCTAGTGTTGGACACAGGATAGCTACTCAAAAATACTCAGTTTCTTCCTTCCTTTTTCTTTCTTTCTTTCTTTCTTTCTTTTTTTTTTTTCTTAATCTCCCACCACAGCCTTTTTACTTCTTAAAAGCCACTTTGTTTAATCAACATTTTCCCTTTGTTCACCCTAAGGAAAATGTAGGAAAGTTCACAGTATGATATTTTAAAGCAAACAGTATTGCTCTTTTATCTTAAAAAAGCTTCCTCTTTTAAAGAAAGCAATGATAACTTTTAGTTTAATTTTAGATACCACTGAGTGTGATTTTGACAAACCAACATGGAGCTAAAACATGCTGGGAAGTACGTACAAGATGGGATTTTATGAAGATCGTGACAAGTGAGTGGGCTGGAGAATGGGGAAATGATGGTAAAATGTAGTTAATTCAGTTTTCTAAAAATTTTTCTGTTCTAAGAAGTAGAAATGGCAGTATTTAATATGATTATTTTAAAAATTCTCTAGTGAGCATTTTGTAATGTTTCTGTATGACTGAGAGACGGTATGGTGTAGAGAAGTCATTTTCAAAATGTGGTCCATAGGCTAGCAGCATGGGGACTTACAAATTCTCTGACCTTACTCTAAATCATCTGAATCAGAAATTCTAGGGCACCTGGGTGACTCAAGTCAGCTAAGCATCTGCCTTTTGGCTCAGGCCATGACCCTGAGTCTTGGGATCTAGTCCAGCATCTGGCTCCCTGCTCAGTGGGGAATCTGCTTCTCCCTCTCCCAGCCCCCCTCCTTCCACTTGTGTGCTCTCTCTCTCCCTCTCTTACTATCTCTCTCTCTCACACACAAATACATACATAAAATCTTAAAAAAAAAAAAATTCTGGATGTAGGGCTTGGAGATCTGTGTTTTAATAAGTCCTTTAAATCCCTTTCATTTATTTCACCCACCCCCTTTACTTCAGTTTATTAATTGTGAGAAAAGCAAGCCCTCCGTGTTTTTCTCATGCAACCTAGTTTGAGAACCTCTGGTATAGTGAAATGTGGGTCGGGATCTGACTTATCTTGGTTAAGTCATGTCAAGGGTCTCTTTCCCCATTGGAAAATAAGCACTTTGTCTAGATGTCCAAGCTATTGTCGTGTAAAACTCTGTGATTCTCTATGGTATGCAGGTGGTTCATGAGCAGTGAAGAGATTCCTCTGGGCTCTGAATGGTTCTTTAAAACCAATGTTCACTTCTAGGGGCGCCTGGGTGGCTCAGTGGGTTAAGCTGCTGCCTTCGGCTCAGGTCATGATCTCAGGGTCCTGGGATCGAGTCCCGCATCGGGCTCTCGAGCCTGCTTCCCTTCCTTTCTCTCTGCCTGCCTCTCTGCCTACTTGTGATCTCTGTCTGTCAAATAAATAAATAAAATCTTAAAAAAAAAATAAAAATAAAAAATAAAACCAATGTTCACTTCTAGACCATGTCTGAAAGTTTAAAAGTGGTTACCAGGATCTGTGCCATAGATTAAATCCTGTATATGCCAATAATGCCAACTTAAGTCCTTCCCAACAACTATACTCCTCACCCCACCCAGTGGCTTCCAAAGAAAAACCATTTCATCTATGAATGAGTTAGGAACTACTTCTTTGTTTACAAGAAAGGACAATTGTGTGTGTTTTTTGCCACCAGGAGTGCTAGAGAAAGATCAGACAGAGACTTGATCCAGAGGCAATCATTACTGTGAGTCAGAAGCTTCTTTTAGTTCCTGTAGGGAAACTCTAGAGAGTTGGTAGTCATTAGAAGGCTCCAGACTTCCTGGGATTTATGGAAATTTTATGCAAATGTGACTCAGGTACTTTGGTTCCTGCATTTTCTCCTCTCTTGAGGAAAAGAGTATTTTTGTGGGCAGTGTGAGTTGGTATTGGAGGAGGAAGTAGGAGGAGTGATGGGGAGAGTTTGCTTGGAGTGTAAAGAATACTGAAGTTTAGAGAGGAAGGCACAGGAGGAAGGGAAAGTAGAGAACAACCAGAAAACGGGATGGGTAAAGCTGGGTGGAACTCACAGAGTAGGATCTAACCCGAGATTACAAAGAGTTGAGGAAAGGAATTTCAGGTTCTCATAGCCTTGCCCTCCCACATCTGACATCTGAGTTCCCGCATCAGCACGACACTGGTAACCTGAGGGCACTTGAACATTCACAGAACACAACTGAGCAGCTGAAACGAAATGCTGCTCCCTTTTCTCTTTCTCTTTTTTCCCTCTTTTCCTCTATTTGAAAGCTTTCATGGCTTAACTACAGAATATAGAAACTTGGTTTGGTGTAAAAGCAGAGAGCCCTATTCTTAAACTGAAAAGGATATGTTAAAAAGCCTTGGGTTTAGTCCTCTTATCCAGCCAATGAGAATGCTGAGGAGGAGGGAGAGGGGAAGTGAACAGAGGAGTACAGTAATGATCAGCACGTTCATAGCAGCACCTACTCTCAGGATCAGTTATGTGCCAGGCCTTGTGCCCGCAGTCCAGTGAAATGGATAAGACCGCATTCCATCTATAGATAGAGAAACTGAGAACCAAGGAAGGGAGGCAGGGGCCAAGGTCCAACAGCACCAATGTCTGGCCGGAAAATGCCGTAGCCAGGTTTCAAACCCAGGAGGGGCTCCACAGCTCAGGGTCTGGCTGGTACAGCGTATGGCCTCACTTGAAGAAAAGGTGCTTCCTGATTTCAACTGCCATAGTTTATGCTCACTTCTGTCATTCCAGTTACAATAGAACATGGGAATAAAAGGAGATATAACAAGCACATGGGTTTCAGTTGAATGAATTGAACAGAAGTGCAGTAGTGCCATTAAGTAACATTTTTAGAAACTTTATTTCAATGAAAGAGCTCCTTAATTGAGGCAAATTCAAATCAGCATAGTCATTGTGATACAGTAGTTTGACTATATTAGTCTCTTACATGTAATTATTGTTTTTAGGGCCTTTGCCTCTCTTTCGCTAAACAGACATTATTCGAGGCATCTGATCCCACACCAAGGATATTTATAGACACCGCCATCCTGGCCCCTCCACCCCCGATTTTCATCCTACCCACCATGGGACTGGAGTAATCACTCCTGAACATACAGTTTAACCAACTCAATTTCGCAAATGCTGAGCCTTTATTATGTGCAAGAGACTGGTTCTACTTTTGTGACTTCCTAGTCTGCATATTTTCAGAGATGGCATATATTCCCTCTTACATAAAAAGTAAAATCTTTTGCTTGCCTATCAGAACTACCCTGTACTTTCCACTGGGTCTGCTTTTCCACATTCCCAATATGTATCTTTCACTCTGGTGATACAGATTAATCTGTACATTTAAGATGACCTGCATATAGTTCTGTCCTCTCTTTGCCTAAAAATCATCGCCATACTGTAAGAGGTGGGATTAGGCTTCTGTCCTGCAATTCCAAATAGAATTTCAGAAAGCAGTTCCTGTCTCCCTCCACGATTTCTGGAGATCACTATCTTGTCTAAAATCACATCATGCCATTTATACTAACTGCTATCCCTTGTTACTTCATGATTTTAGTGCCAGCATTATTTCCAGACTGGGATTTTAAGCTATTTGAAGACAGTTTCTACATCTTAAAACAGAGCTTCCCAAACTTGAATGTGTACAGGAATCGGTTTAAAAGTGTTGATTCCCATTCAGTAGGTTTGGGGTAGGGCCCTAGAATATACATTTCTGTAGAGCTCCCAGATGATACCAGGGCTGCTAAAATAGTACCAGCCTGATACCATGGACCACACTGTATCAGGACACCACTCTGTATCCTTCCTGCAGCAAACACGAGCTGTTTCATGAATAACAGGCCCTCAATAAATGGCTATTGATTAAACACAAATGAGGGGCTTTATCTTAACAAATTATCCATAGGTGAGAACTGGTATTTTGTGTTCTTACTAGGGTGATTAATGATAAAGAGCTCTACAAATTTTCCTTTTGGAAGAGTCTGGTCCCATTTGTCAGGAACTGGCACGGTGACCTGGAGATGAAACATAGTTAATAGGCCTCATGTTTCTCCGCGCTTTCAAAGATATCAAGAAGACACTTAAAAACTCACCCTTGGGAAAAGCTAGCGACAAACCCTAAGCAACTTGCTCTATTGAAATCAACCGAGTGAGAATGGATCAAGCATGTTTTCTTATTTTCTTCTTTCTGCTCCCTTATCACACCCTCTGCTGCTGCTACTTTTTTGCTTATTGTTTCCTACCACTCAACTCGCTGTGTGGTCCCTGGGACCTTTCTCAGCCCTAACTAGTCATTCTGTAAAAGAACGAGACATTTCCTCTCTCATCTTCCCAAAAGAGTGCTTCGAATTAGTACTAACATGCCATGATTCCTGCTACCTGTACTTGCTTTGTTAGAAGGTTAATATTTTCCTTAGGAACTACATTTTTAGCGTATTTTTAGTAAACATTTTATTACTACCATGGATAGAAAAAAAAAACAGCATAAAAGAAAGATGTTAAAAATAATAAATTCGATGAAAAAAAATTACTGGTGTTTAGATAGATACAATTTGCCTCAGGACACTTTGAGTTTAAGGGCTGATTTATTTGTTAAAAAAGGAGATTGGCAAGTGGAAATGGTGTTAAACACCAAATGAGACTTTCTCCTTCACTTGATCAAATAATTGAAAGAGAATTGAAAACAGACTATGGTACATGCTATGGAAGGCTGTGAATTTGCACCCTCTCTGGTCTCACACTCTAGCAACCATATCATGGGAGTTAGGTAATCTGTGGGAAATGTTAACTTCACAAGAAAGAAAAATGTTCTTTCTTAAACTTGAAATTCACCATTTATTTTATTTTATTTTATTTTATTTTTTTTAAAGATTTTATTTATTTATTTGACAGACAGAGATCACAAGCAGGCTGAGAAGCAGGCAGAGAGAGAGAGAGGAGAAAGCAGGCTCCCCGAAGAGCAGAGAGCGCGCGACGCGGGGCTCGATCCCAGCATCCTGGGATCATGACCTGAGCCAAAGGCAGAGGCTTTAACCCACTAAGCCACCCAGGTGCCCCTGAAATTCACCATTTAAATGGAGAACTTGTTTTAAGACTTCTCTGTGCCTTATAGGCAAGCACAGGAAACAGTTTGGATTTTTTTTTTTAAGCCTCAGAATTATAGGTATTATGATGAAATCTTTAGTATCAAGTAGAATCAACAATGCATATATTTCCTTGGAAAGTCTGATCTAGAAAAAAATCTCTGGTAAACTCCGGTGAAGCCAGGTTAATGGCTGATCTGGCCCAATGAGGCAGTAGGTCAAGTGCATTCTTTATATTGATGCAAAACAGTAAAAGTAACACAGTACCAATACAACTGTAAAATAAAAAGATGACCCACCTCAATTACTTTGGGAAATACAATTCAATTGAAATAGATAAAGCAAAAAGAATAGAAAACTAGTTCTGTAACAAGTTTTGCTTTGAAAGCAGAGTCTTAAACTAATATTTCCCACAGGGAAAGGAAATCAGAGGAAAGGGAATAAATAGGGTTTCAAGTTTCCTTTCTTCATTTTTCTGAAGAAGCTCTCTTATTCCATCATTGCCCTGAGGAGATGCATCTATACCTATGCCTGTATCTGTGCCTAGACCATACCTATCCCTACCCCTACCCCTATCCCTATGGATATACATTTTCAAGGCCCCTCTTCTGTGTCTCTAGTCATCTATGTCCATGACTTGATGAATGATTAAGAGACTCAGGATTCTGCTTTTGTTCCAGTCTTGACCAACTACTTACGGGTGACTTATTTAATGAGTCAGGCTTGTTTCCTTTTCCTTTTCTTCTCTTCTTTTTTTCCCCTTGCAGGCATAGCCAGACAGGTTTTGAAGTACTAATGATGATTAGTTCATTTAAGTCAGCACAGACCAACAATGGGTTTGAAATGTTAATCAGATGAAGGGCTTATTGCTAAACAGCCCACAGAATGGCAAATGAACCAGGAAAGGAAAGCAAGGAGAAAAATAGTCTGAGTGGAGATTTGACACAAGCATTTTCAGCTGCTGGGCCTCTTTGGTGTGTGAGTGGGACAGATGTGCTGCTCTTCTCCTGAGAGAACCCTCTTTGTATACAATAGTGTGCTGATTAATATCACTTCACTCTTCCCTTGAGAGGAGCAAGGCTGGCTCTTCGTCATTCTCTCATTGGGTATCATTGGGCCTCTTCTTCCTGCTGGCAGGGAATTACCATTCAGTCTCTCTCATCTTTATCTAAAAGCTCAGACTCACAGAAACCCATCTTTCTTCTGTCACTATAGTTCCAAGTGTGCCCCTATGATGGGGTCATTTATATCTTATATCCTTATATATGTGAAGGATACAGTAGACTGAACTTTTGATGCCAGATATAGGCATGAAGATACTACTTTAGAGGCAGTGAGAAGCTGATTAGATCAAGGAAACCCTCTCCCTGACCACCCCCCCCCACCCATATTACTGTTGTGATCTTGAGCAGAGGTGTCGTATAGAACTTTGAGCAATGATGGAAATGTTCTATATTGGTTCTGTCCAATGAGCTAGCCACTAGCCACATGTGCTACTGAACACTTAAAATGTGGCTACTGCTACAGAAGAAATAAATTCATATAATTTTAATTAATTGTAAATAGCTACATGTCATTCTTGGCTATCATACTGAAGAATGTACCTCTAGAAGGTGGAGAGGGAGAGCCTTTACACTCAGAGACCTGAAGACCAATAGCATTAACATCACCTGAGATCCTGTTAGTAATGCAGAATCTTGGGCCTCACCTAGACTTTCTGTGTCAAATTCTGTATTTAAGGGTATGCCTCTCAGGTGACTTGTAAGCATGTTAAATTTTGAGAAGCCTTGCTCTGGGACATGTGTTGGAATCTGGATATGCTACATCTGACAGATTTTACCAAATAACATAATAAGAATTCTAAGCTGATTATTTGACTCCTTAAAAAAACCTTTCGCCAAAATATGATGGAGCTATTATTTGTTTCTGGGGAAATCTTGCGGGGGTCGTGGGGGGCTGGTGGTGGTGGTGATTGAGGTCTGCCATCTAAGGAAACAAGTGTGTTGGCCCTCCAAATAAAATGGAAATCTGTTAGGGAAAGAATTAAGCATTTTTAGGCCCTACAAACTGCACCATGAACCAATTAGCATTACAAACCCCTTTCCTATATGTTATGTTACATGGCTCTGTCATCCCCTTTTGAGGTTTGAGAAAATGATTTTAGAGGTTGATCACCTGAGCATAGTTACTGAACAGAGTCACACAACTAGTGAGTGACATATTTATGGTCCAAATCCAGACTTCCTGCTTTTTGGGTCTTTTTACACAATGGTGAAAGGAAGAGACCACATTTATGTGAGAATCTCATGGTGACAGAATTTAGGAACTAGTTGGATGAGAGAATTTTAAGCCTGTGTCCAAGCCAGACAAAGAAAACAAGGCTATAGACCCTTCTTTCGTCTCCCAAGGTAAAACGTCTTCTATGTTATGGCTGCTATAGACATTTGGATTTCATATCTCATTTACAAATAATCAATTACAGGCTATTTTTCTCACTCTTCTGAAGACCAGAATGATATATTGCCAGTTTTTAAGAACAATGTTGAAAGTAATTTCAAAAGCCAATTGTATTTTATTCAACAGGTATTTCAAGTAGTTTCCAAATGAGAAAAACTTAGAAGGCTATAACTATAGTTTACCAAGTTGTGAAAGGTCAGTGTTGCTGCATTCAATTTCAGGAGAATGAGAGCTGGGCAAATTTCTTAAGTCTTCAAGAGCAAATTTATAGGTCTATAACCAAAATTACCTACACCAAAATTAATAAAGTTACAGAATTTGTCACCTTAAGAGTTTGTATAGACTGGTACGATAGTAACAAGTAAACATTTTTTATATAAACTTATAGATAACAAGTCAAGATTTCATAAATCTAGCAATGTTTGGATACATGCCTCACATTCAAATGCTGATGTGATAGGGCGACAATTCTTTTCTACAAATCATTCTGAATTTTCTCTTTCAAATTTAATTACTTGGCTAAATATACCAAAGATCTAACTTTATGGTATTTCTTATGGTCTCAGTAAAGGTTGTAATCCAAATGGAATGTTTTATTATTTTTATATATGCCAGCAGATTATATTTATTAAGCTTGCAGAACAGTTACTTTTATTCCTACCATCGAAACTCATACTGACGGAGTCCCCAGTACGTTCCATATCCTTCAAGTCCCCCATCCAATTCAGATGGGCAGGTAGAAATTGATCAGAATTATGTCATTATTATTTATGGTTCTTCCTAACTCTCTTACCGACCTTGCTTTATCTCCATGCAACCTTTTGATTAACTTATCACTCTGACATTTGTAGGGGTTCCCTCACCCTAGTATGGAGAGGGTATTACCCACCAACACAGCAGGATTTCAGTGAAGCAGAATGAGACCTTAATTACAGATTTAATGAGGAGAAAGCCCGATCTTCATTTCTTGCTGATTTCCCAGCTGTAGGATGATGTCTGATTATTTCCAGTCCGCCAATGGTTTACTTTCCATCTGCTGCTGACACCACCACCACTTTTGTTGGGTAGCTCTCTGCTGGTTGTCCTGTACCTCTTTGTCATACTGGCTCTGCAAAAAAAGCAAATGCCCAACTCAAGGTATTCTCTCCGCTGTTGCTAGAAGAGGAGTATCGTAAAAGAGATACGACACTGACTTCCCTGGATGATTGGAATTAAAAACGAAATCTATTTCTGACTTTCTAAACTAACACAATGTATGTATTATTCATTTGTCTCAGAGTTTTAACAAGAATAACATTCTGCTTTTTTATTCTATTCCTCTGTTTTCATCTCATTGTCAGTTTTGGAAAGACTGTCCAGGTGATGAAGGTTATTGTTGCCTTAATTTCTCTAGAATATGGAATTTTCAGCCAAGAACCTATTTTTTAAGGTTTGAAATTGCATAAAATGAAGCAATAGAGTTGTGTAATCTCCTCGTTTATTTAACCTCTCTGTCCCTCAGTTTCCTCATCTGTAGGTTTGTTGGTAGAAATAAATGCAATTAATACCTGGAAAGTGCTTAGCACAGTTTCTGTCACAGAGCAAGTTGGCAAAAATTTTTATTTATCATTTTAAGAATATTTATAAATATTCTCTAATGAAAAATTATTTACTCAGTTTTAGATAACATGAATTTTATGACTGAGTTTCCTTTGGCCATGTTTTGTTAAAAAATAATTCCTAAATGACTGGAAAGAAGATCATAACTCAGCACATTCAGTTAGCATACAGTAAAATCCAGAAAACCTTAGGAAAACTATTTCTCACCAGGAGGCTAAGCGAAGAGCAGACAGAGCAGCTGCTATTTCAGGCTATATGTGGAAGATATGTTGACCTTACATTCAAGCCAAAAAATGACTTTTTTTTTTGAGATAATAATTTTACACTTGGTATCTTATATTAGTAAATATCCAGATAGATTAAAGTGGAATAAAATCTAATATTGATTGGGGTTATTCAAGACATGATAATCCAAAATAGATGCTTTGGAAAGCCTGTCTGTCCTGTTGTTCTTTAGTTTAATAAGGTGATGAATATGGAATTGCCCTGGTTTGTTTTATATTTAATAATACTGGGTTTTCAAATACAACGCATCTGACCTGTTATTATTCTTGATATTCTACACACTTGAGGCCAGAGACTGAACTCTTATTTATCTGGTAGCAAAGCCTCACTGAACATGGAACACACACACTTAATATGATACTGAATATTGTACACATCGGGTGCGGAGTATTTATGGAATGTCATTTTAGATTAATGAATGTTTGTTACTTAATCGCTTTCTTTCTTATTACTGTCCATGCAGTACACACATACTCAGTTACCGACCCATGCAGATGGCTCAGGTGTGTTTGATTTCTTATTTCTTCCTGGAAAATTGTACACCACCACTGCCTCTAGTTTGGACCCTTTTAGAATCGGCCACTTTCTGGCTCCCCAGCTGTGTGCCTCTGCCATCCTTATAGCTCAGCCTGTTGATAAGAAGGAGATCGGCCTGCTTTTTGACTTCTGTTTTCTTCCCTTTTCTCACTGCCAGCACTGTCTCCTCTTGCCTGCTGACCAAGACTTCTAGAACTCATTCCCACTGACCACTCTGTCTTCCTCTGTTAGGCTCACATCCTCAGTGAGGCCTTTCTGGGATCAATAAATATACCTCCTGAGGGCCCAGGTATGCTCAACTTCCACTCTTTTTACAGAGCCTAATGCATTGTAGGCACCCGACTGTTCTTAATAGCAAGAAAAGTGAAAGTGCCAAAACAAAAATTCGTCTCTTTACCCTTTGTATAGTTCAGTTTTTCCACTTTATTTAATCAAATAATTTTACTAGTCAGTTTCGCTTTATTTTCAAAGAAACTTTTGATTTGGCTTTTAGTTCCCCAGGGCTGTACGGTATTGTTTGAATTCACAAAGCTGACAAGGTGTAAGTGAGAACCAACCAATTGCTATTTGATTCAAAGATAGGACAATAGGAGAGATTTCATTACTAATACATATAGAAAATATTTTTAACTGTTGAACTGTTTGTGGACTAGGTACTTTTTTAAAAGTATCCATTTCACTGAATTCTGATGACTCCATAAACTAGATAGTATTCATACTACTTTACAAATGAGGAAACCAAAGCTCGTGGCAGGAATTATTGTAGAGCTGGGATTTTAACTGAGATTGGGCTTCAAAGCTTGTCCCTGTGGTTCTCTGGTTTAGTCTTTGTTTCCCAAGGTGTATTTTAAGTATTTTAACTCCCAGACTCCACCTGCAGGAGATTCTTATTCAATAAGCCTGGAGTACAATCTCAGGACTTTAGTTTGAGAAACGCAATTCCCCTTTTTAGATTTTGAGTTTGAAGTTAAAACCAAAGGATTTTACGGAAGTAATTTGAGAATGCTTAGCCCCTCGCTTAGTAATTCCTGTAGCGTGTTAGATTAAATATTAACTCCGAAAGCACCATGCTATTAAAGGGGGAATACCATTACCATTTTTCCAGACGGGCAGAGGGAATCCTTTTGCATGCAGTTTCCTCAGCTCTGCCCAGTTTAAAAAGAGCATTGTAAAAATATATGCCTATTGCCTCTACTGACCTAATTTAATATACACTGGTAATGAAGGGCATAGAATAACTCAGTGATATAACATGGTAATATCAACCCTGGACTTGGGTGAGTCCAAAGTAGCTAATGTAATATCAGGGTAATTACATAAGAGAAGAAGAGAGCTGAAAGAATGTGGGAGGTTGTAAAAACACTTTGACAAGAGGGACAAAAAAAGGTCATTACAGAGGAGGCTAATGATGAGTGAATGGTCCAGAGGACAAGACAGAAAAGAACATGCTCTGTTAAGCTGTGCCTCCCAAATTCCTAGCTGTGTGCCTCACTCATACTGCAGGCTCAGCAACGGCAAGTCGAATTAATAAAGAATGAATGAATTACTGGAAATTTTAAAATAAGAAAGAAGTCTGAAATATTGGGCCAGTAACAGCAGGAGGAGGAGGAATCGTGGAGAAGGTGAAGGGAATTAGTTGTCATGGAAAAAGAGGACGACCCTGAGAGGACAGAAAGATAGAGGCCAAAAAAGTAATCCCAGCAGAAATGCTTCCCTTTGGGTTTGTCGTGGACAGGAGGTGTTTTTATTCTACCACAGATCTTCATAACAGTGTTTTGCATATGAAAATCTAGTTAAACTAATGAGGTCCTTAATTAGGGCTTTTATTATCCTTTAATTCCTCGCTTAAAGGAAAATGATTACAAAGCTCATCTTTATGATTTAGGAAACTAATCTTTCATTTCTGAAGTGTTTCTTTCCTTCCCTCATCACAGATATTAGAAGAGAAACAAAACCCACAGAATGATACAAAACTGTGCAACAGTAATAAACAGAAGTACCAAACCCCATGTATTAGATTTGTCGTGAACTACAGAAAAGTCTCCTGTATCAGACGGGACCTCTTCTATGGTTCTTAATTTAATAAGGATTATAGTGACTCTGTATAAAGTACTACTCAAATTATCTCTGCAAAGCTAGATTCTTTTGCCTGCATTCTTAAAATTTTCATTACAGGGATGTCTGTGTGTATCTTCTCATCTGAGAAGCACCCTTGTTCTCCTATACCAACAATAGAGCATCTGTTTTCAGCCAATGAAGATCAATCTTATACGTTGTTTGGGGCCATAAATTAGAACATAAACTCTTAGGGCTCCCCTATCACCCAGCAGTATTTCCCAGATAAAATCAAATTGAAATAACAATCAAAGAGTGACTTATAAGGGGAAAATAATCCCAAAGCACAGTATTTAATTGATCTGAAAAACGAACAAACAGCCTGCAATGGTTTGAGGATTGCCTATTACAAAGAGGATGGGCCCTTATAACCCTTTGCCTTTAATTTAATTTAATTTAATATCATGTGTAGACACGTGATGATCATCTTGTAGGTGTCAGTTATTCTACTAAACTTTGCGGATACAAATACGAGTAAAGTTTATTTGGGGGAAACAGACTTAGGAACAAAACATTCCCAGACAGTACACAAATTGAACACTGGGGTTAAGGATATGGTGTTTTGGAGCCCATGGAGTTCAACCCGAGTGTTCAAGGAAGGTTTCTTGGAGAAGATGACACAGAAGTAATAGGGCACCTGGTGGGTTTGCGAGGACCAGGAAGGCCAGGTAGAAGACTGTCAAAGTTTCCTCTGGAGGGAGAGAAGAACCTGCAGGAAGACCATCACAATAAAGCTTGGAAAGAGGTTATGGTGGGAGGGATCCAGAGGAGCCACCAAGCCCCAGCCTGAGTTAGTGTTAACTGGATGCAGATCTGGAGAGGGCAGAGTGTAGGAGAGATTCCAGGTGTTCCGACTCTGAACACTGCAGAGCCTGTAATGAATGGAGGAATACACAGGGACTCCTGAATGTTCCATTTATGGCGCTGGATGTTGGTGACATGGAATTTGACACTTTCTGAAAATTCAAGCTGTGCCCTTCCGATGTGTATGCTTTTCTTCATAGAAACTTAAATGAAAAAGGAGTGGGTAGCTATTCCAGGAGGAAGGCTGTGGTGTTAGAGATGCTTGTGTGTGTATTGTGTGTTTTGATACTGTTGTACTATTTATGAGCCTTCGATGCCTTGCCATTCCCTCCTGAATCACTATGCATGTATTAGTTACTAGGGATGGGTAAAGACTGGATCTTTCTTCACCACTTTTTATTGACTATTCTGCATAGTATCATTATGTTTAATAGATTTCCTTCAAGGAATATTTGGTAATGAATAAATGTTGACTCTGGAACTTGTCTAAGAAAGTGTGGACTTGGATTACCAGATGGTTCTAGTCCAGCAAAGTCTACTTAAAAAAGTCAGTTGTGGTTCTCTATATCAATAATGATCAGTTCAAAGTATAATCTATTAAAATGATCCATTCAGAATAGAAACAAAAACTGCAAAGCTACTAGAAAAAAAGTTAAAAATTACAACCTTTATGAAAAAAAAAAAAAGAAAACTTAAACATTAAGGGAGGTCATAGACCATTTACAGGTGGTGCAATGAACCAGTATAGTTAGGAAGCCAAATGTCTTAAGCTGTAAAAAAGCTCTCTGAGTTAAATTTTAAATTCAATGGAATTTTAATTAAAACCCCAAGTGAATAGTTCTTGGACTCTGACAAATTGATTTTAAAATCTAATGATCAGGTTCTTAAAAACAAACAATAACAACAAAAAAAGTGTTGATTATGCTGCTGAATGCTTAACCACTTTTTTCTTTGTGGGGAAAAAAAGAATCATGCAAGTAGACTTGTAGCAGCGGTGTTACTAACTACGAAACTCTGGGAAAGTGACTTGGCTTCTTATACCTCTATTTCCTCATACATAAAATAGAGGTGAAATGGTACATCCCTCAAAAAGTTGGTTAAAAAGCTCTTGTGAGATTTTACCTACAAAGTACTTATCAATTAAAGCACTTAGAAGTACTCATTAAGGGCACCTGAGTGGCTCAATGGGTTAAGCCTTCGGCTGCGGTCATGGTCTCGGGGTCCTGGGATCGAGTCCCACATTGGGCTCTTAGCTCAGCAGGGAGCCTGCTTCCCTCTCTCTCTCTCTCTGCCTGCCTCTCTGTCTACTTGTAATCTCTCTCTGTCAAATAAATAAATAAAATCTTAAAAAAAAAGAAGTACTCGTTAAATATAGGCTAATATAACTGAAAAATATGTATGTTGACTCTGAAGCTTTCATTACTTTAAGTAGAATGCAAACTCCTGTTTTATGAATAGTTCAAAAAAGATGACAGTGAATGTATGTTGACTGCAATCAAATTGTTAGTATAGGCTCCCATTCTATTCACAAAATTGGACATCCTTTGGCACCCCCATTTCTCTTAGTCTCTTAAGTCTGGGTGATTCTTTTCTTCCTTTATTACAAGCTCAGTTGACAGACTTCTGTTTTCTCAGCCCAAACTGTCTCAACTCATAATTTTCATCAGGCTTTTTTGGGGGGATGACCATTTGCTCCGTTGTCTTTGTCGAGCTTTTTGTTTTCCCATAAACGCAGAATTCCTAATAATGAACTGTAGATCCCTATCACGTGATTTTTCCTTAAGTAATTTCTACCTCTTTTTTACTTTCAAGTTCAGCCAAGCATTCTTACCTGTTTCTTTCTAGCTTGTTTATGAACAAATAACTCAAATTTGAAAGGTAAGTGCCATAGACTTGAACACCCACTTTAATTTTCTCCATCAGGTTTGTGATCATGCTGTGTAGGACAAGCAATGACCTGTGATTAGACAATGGGATTAATAAAAGTGATGCTAATGGTCCAACCACTTATATTTTGCAAAACAAAGATAGGTTTACCTTAAAGTAACAGACATTAGATTTATGTCAAAGTGACACGAATTAACAAGTCCAAATGTGCCTGTCCCTTCTAGTTTGTGAGGTTCTGTCAGTATACATTATTACTTTTAAGCACACTCAGACAATTTTAAGTTCTCCTCAGCAATTATCAATTATCTCTTAACTTAATCAAACCCTTGGATTCCTTCCCAGGCCTAAATTACAATTTACTCTTATCTTTTTGTAAAAGCTGGGAGCCCTTGGACTAACTCATTGACAGTGTGACATCTAAGTTAGTTCAGGTTTTACTTGGAAAACCCCTACCAGCTGCTCTGCCTGATGCTGGGTTAATTGCCTTAATTAGCTTTTTTACAATAGCCTTCTTAATCAGTCCTTGTAAGGAGGTCCTAAACTCACATTGTGGTTCTTTTCTCACTATATTCTTACCTTTAAAGAATATTCATTCTCTCTTACTGCACAACTGCTCTTGAAGTCTTAAAATGAAAGAAATGAAAAGAAGAGAAAAAAAACTCTCTGCTGTTTTTTTCTGTATTCATCCCAAAATTGTGACCCTTAACTTCTAATCAAGACAGGTTATTCTGACTTTCTAAATTACTAACAGCTAGATATTACTTCCTTTCTTCTCCCATGGCTCACTTAGCCTTCTTTTCTAATGAATGCTTAATTAACATTGATACACGTTCTTTCTGATGAAGCTTGCAGTTTTTACAATTTACAGCCTGCTACAAACTTCTTCAGAAAGAGGCTCAACTTTTAGTTCTAAAACTTTAAAACATGTAGACTTTGTTGAATGCATAGAGACAATTTTAAAATTTTAGTTCCTTTATAGAATTTCATGCAGACCAAGATTTGTATCAAGCAAGAGCATCTCTGTCACTCCCCTGCAATCTGTGTTATTGTCATTCCTAGAAAGTGATTAAATTGATCCCCAAGACATGATTTTCATAAATATGTCATCCTTGCTGTTGACCGATAATACTTTGTCATATGAGATGTGTGTTAATTGATATTTTAAAATTTATTCTAAATTTTTCTTATGCTTCAACATTAAGTAATTGTGCATAAAATCCATGCATGTGTTTTGAGTATGTGTGTGTGTGTTTGAGTGTGTGCAGTATTCTGAATTTATTTTAGGTTGTACTGCAGTTTTTCAGTTTCTTCATCATCAAATTATAAAGGAAAACAAACAAACAAAAAAACCGTATGACCCAGTTGACAACTAACAGTGAGAGAGGAAGAAAGATCCATCCTAGGAAGCATGCTCTGTTAATCTATGGGTAAATAATTACACTGGTATTAATTTCACATGAAGCTTTGCCTTCATTGAAAAATATCACTTCGAGGGGCACACAGGTGGCTCAATCGTTGAGCGTCCAACTCTATCTTGGTTCAGGTCATGATCTCAGGGTCATGAGAACTACCCCATGTTGCGATCTGTGCTGGGCAAGGAGCCTGTTTGAAGAGTCTCTCTTTTCCTCTCCTCTTCCTTCCCCTGTGTCTCCCTTGAGTGCTCTTTCTCTTAAAAAAAAGAGAAGAAAATTACCACTTTTCATTGCTCATTTTGTCAATTTCTGTCTATTGTAGAACTACTCATCAATAGCTTGTCCTAATCAGTCATCCCCTCCTTTCTCCTACCATTAGTGATTTTTAAAGTAAAGCTTAATTTGATACAGAATGTTACCATTCTGAGTGTTTCCTAGGGCAGAGGATTTTCCTGTACAAAGGTGTAGGAAAGATAAGGTGAGGGATATCTTTTGCTGATAAGGTGGTAATGAACAACCGTGATGTGCTGTGAGAAAGGGAGATAAAAATGGTTATGCACTATAATGAAGGATAATTAAGAGGGTAACAAGTTGAGTTTCATCTCTCTGAATGTTTCAGTGTACAGTGAGCCTTGAAAAGTGCTAAATTCACGGTAGTAGCACTGTGAAAACCAGGATTTTTATTCAGAGAATTGGTAAGATGATTATCTAAATGAAAAGATGAGTATTTAAACTTTAAAAATTAAATCAGTAAGCACCATTCCCATACTTCCTCTGAAATTTGATTGGCATTCTAAAAATAAGAGTCCGCTTAATTATTGATACATGTAAATGAGGGAAGAAATGAAACCAAGTCAGTGAGGAAATAGATACTTTGCACCCTCACTGCTATACATATTATTTTTATTTTTAAGATTTTTTTTTTTTTTTTTTAATTTGACAGAGAGAGATCACAAGTAGGCAGAGAGGCAGGCAGAGAGAGAGGGGAAGCAGCCTCCCTGCTGAGCAGAGAGCCCCACGCAGGGCTAGATCCCAGGAATCTGGGATCATGACCTGAGCCAAAGGCAGAGGCTCAACCCACTGAGCCACCCAGGCGCCCCTGCATATTATTATTTATTGTGTATCAGATCAGCCCACTCCGAACTGCAAATTAAACTTCAGAAACAAGTCCTTGTACTTAGAGAGCAGAGAGTTGGTAGACTAATATGAGCATCTGTGTTAATTTTCCTATATTTTGGTGATCACATCCCCATACTCTTTGTGTGCCAAAATGTTTAACTGCTGTTGTCATTTAGGGCTCAGTCATTGACATTAGTATTAGAATAGTACTTGGTGGATAACTTGGATTTAGAATTCGCAAAGACTCAATGTACCTATGGATTGAAGTTTCAGTGTGGTGCATTCTAGCACTAATTGAGGCATAATAGGATAGAGCAGTGATATGTAATAGGAAATGGGTTTCTGATACTGCTACTTCTTTTCACCCACTCTGACATGGTTACAATGCACTGTATCCTAGTTTTCCTTGTCTTTTCATCATGCTGGTTTGGTTAATTTTTCCCATCTCCCAGAGTGGGCCCAGGATGAATGGGAGGCTTCATTGCGGATCCTTGTTATTAATTGCAGAGACACCTAAACCTTGGCCTGAGCAATTATTAAGAGTTCAGATCTTCTTTAAAATTGTCCTTATCAGTTATAGGTGGAAAAAGGTTGCATTGTACCTTCCACTGCTGAGAGATCAGGATGATATCTATTTTTATTGAGCAGATAGTCTCTAGCTATTTTAGAATATTCTCTGATATTCTGTGTTTTGCAACTGCTGCCCAGAGTACGTTGTTAAGCAATGCTTCTTTTTGATCTACCTGTGACACTCTCCCCCATGCTTGGCCCATGGTATGGGACTGATCCAATCTGCCTATTCCCCGAAGAGTCAAGATTTCTCATGAGCAGAGAGACTGCGTGGTATCTAAGGAACAACATGGGGTAGCCTCCTTATCTGTACCTACAAGGATTTTTTCCCCCACAAAGTTGTGTATGCTGCACTTGTATCAAAGTTCAGGGAATTTTCTCCTTGAACTACCCTTCAAAGCCTATTACTCTTACATGAGATGATTTCTTTAGACTTAGCAGGTTTTTTAGTCCATGGTTTTTCCTTGCTGTCAGATTGCTTCCTGTCAGAGCAGGAACCGGAGCTTACATTTCATCATGGCATTTGGGACCCATTTAGAGGAAGGCTAGCCATAATTTACATACTGCCGAAGACCTGACTCTTACAAGGGTTAAGCCTTAAGTCTGCAGAAAATTCCATTTATGTGCAACACTGCCTCCTCTGATGATGTCAAGTAAGTGAGCTTCCTGCAATTAGGAATGTCTTTTAAGTTATATAGGAGCTTGGCAAGAGTAACCTTTACTAGATAGATTAAACCAGACCAGTTTTTGAAAATTCACATTATAACCAGAATTAGGTACCCATTCAGAAATACACCCAAGGAACTCTTTTGCTGGGTTTAACAATCGTCATTTAAAGGGGATCCCACGAGACTAGTTGTGATATTGTGGTTATTGAAGTATTTTCAACTCAGCAGGTCAATAAAAACCTGGGATTAACATTTGCTTCTTTATCCCCAGGCCTCCTGGTATCTTACATCCCCAGGCATATTTGCTCCTACTCAGTAGAACTCTAAAGTCTCTGTCATTCCAGGTGTCTGTACTTATTCTCAAGGATCCACTTTGTTGCTTTAAGAAGCTTAATGAAAAGGGGATTTAGGGAGCTGAGGGATTATAATAGGATCCTGTTTATGGAAAAAAAAAAATCAAGGTATATGGGCTCAAATGTAAAAAAAATGCAATTTCCTGCCCTTGGAGGAGTAAGTAATTCCACACACGAGATAGCTCAATCAGGAGATCTTTTAAGGAGAAGTACATAAATCATTGTATACCTCATTCAAGGTTGTAGTCTGGTGTTGCCTAGTATTCTCAGTCACTGTTTTTTTTGTGACACATATGACAGATGACATTCATGGGCTCAGCGTATTCCCATGGGCATACCCGGATTTTGGCAAAATGCCACAACATTTATAGTGAAGTCATGCGCAGCAATAATTCATCGTCAACACAATTATTAAAGTGATGTCAGTATCCATTTGTCCTTTTGGGCCCTTCAGAAAGTCTGGATGTTAAATAAAATAATTATATACTAGCAGCATCTCCACCCACTTTTTATATCACTCAAGAAGGAGCATGGAATTCCCGTGAGTAGGAATGATACAACCAAAGGTTAAATTTCGAACCATTTTAAATTCCATTTATTTTTATTTTTAGTTCACAGACTTTGGTATTCTGTGATACATAGTAATTTGCTTTCAACCCATATTTCACCACCTGTAAAGTCAAATTGCCATTGGTTTGGAATCTTGAGGGCTAGGGCTAAGGGTTCAGTTTTGGCATTTACTCTGGGGGATGGCAAACTCTTAGAGGTCCATTGCCACATCTGTTAAAATTGAGTTAATGACCGTAACTTTACTGAGGATTAAATGAGAACTTTTTATTTATGTATACATTTATTTTTATTAAATACATTAATACCTAATTAAATACATTAATAAATACTTAATTTTTTGGTGCCTCACGATACACACACACCATCTTTCCATTTGTTGCTATTGGAACCTCATAGACATACATGGTAAGCATTAATGTGATTGATAGGGGAACAAATTAAGACTATTACACTTGATGTTAGATAATTTGCCTAACTTCTGTCTCTTTCCCATTCCAGTTTGAATATGCCTGAAGAGTCCTTTTCTTTAGTATGTATTCTTTTGTACACTAATATTCTTTTTTTTAAAGATTTTATTTTTTTTATTTGAAAGAAAGAGAGGGAAAGAGAGAGAGCATGAGAGGAGAGAGGTCAGTGGGAGAAGCAGACACTCTGTTGAGCAGGGAACCTGATGTGGGACTTGATCCCTGGACTCCAGAATCATGACCTGAGCCAAAGGCAGTTGCTTAACCAACTGAGCCACCCAGGCACTCATGTACACTAGTATCCTTGAGAAATTTAAGAGAGTTTTTAGAACATCAGAAATTACCACTATCTTTACATAATAAAAACTATTACAATGAATCATTATGGAGTTAGAATAAAGTTTATAACAGGGACTTGGTTAGAAAAAAGAAGAAGAAAGAAAAGTGAAGAGATAGTAATATACATTTTTCTGTATGTAGAGAAGGGCTAATAATTAAGACTTACAGGAATTAGTCCTGGGGCTATTTTTGACACTTTCATAAATGGTCTAGTCGAGGACTTCCACACTGAAATATCTACTAAAAGCAGACTCTGAAAAATTAGTGACCTGACTTGCTTGGCTGACAATTTCATCTTTCTTAAAGTAGAAGATAATAAGGGTGGGGGCTGGAATTGCTACTTTGGGGTTAATTCTAATCTCAAGGGAGAGCTGGCTGGAGATATTGTATGGAAATCCACACACACTGGCATATCTTGATGATGATGATGATTATTAATTACTTTATTTATTTATTTTGGCCAAGACACCAATCTAGTAGATAAGATGATGGTATGGTTTGGGTGACAGTCAGGGAGGGACAACAATTGCTTGTTAAATCCAACACATATTAACTTAAAAATAACACTCAGCCTTGAAAGACCTCTCAAAGGGCCAAAACTTAACAAGGCCTGGTCCCAGTCAAGACTTTTATCAATGCTGTTGACTGTGTCATAGAAGTCACATATCAGGTTTAGATGATAATGTGACCGGAGGTGAATATAAATAATGCATTAATGAAAGAATTAAGACATAAAACAATCCTGAGAACCTAAACTCCTGGGCCGAAATCAACATTATAAAGATGTATGTCCTCACTAATAGTTCTTAGTTTTTGTTTTTGTGTTTGTGTTTTAATAATGCCTAGTGATGTTCAGGATGTTGCTGATGGAGTTATAAATTAGTCTGATCTTTCTGGAGGGAAAGGCGGACATATATAATCAAAACTGTAAAGTATTCATGACCTTTAAACTAAATATTCTACCTGAGAGACTCAGTTTAAGGGAATAATCAGGAAAATATTTAATGACAGAGAAGCAAAACCAACAAAAACAGGATTAGTCGATTGGTCAAACATATTACAGCACTACCGTAGTGAAATACTAAGCCATCACTAAAAATTATGTGGTAAACATTTACTTATCGACATGCAACTATATTAATGATAAAGCAGATAAAAAGACTACAGGAAACTATTATATACTTTATTTTTATAAAATAAAGTTTGTGTACATAGATATGCAAATATGTTTAAATCAAAACAAAATGTACGGAGGGATACCCAGTAATATGTCAGTCGTTTTTGTGGTTGATAATTTTAGGTATGAGATTTTCTTCCTAAGCTTATCTATGTCTTCCAATTTTTTGTAAGGTATATGTATTGATTGTGTGATAAAAACATTATCCTAAAAAGATAAGATGGAGTTGACAGCCATTTCAAGTGAAATTTTTTTGGGGTTATTTGGAGGACGAAAGTTACCACCAGTGTGATAGGACAGCTAAGAAAAAAAGAGTATAATTAAGTTGCATAAAGAACAATGAACTTTTAGTGGGAGAGGGTGTCAAAGAGCTATAAGCCTACGTAGTTATGTGGTATTCCTTTATAGGAACCATGTTTAAATAAGAGTAGAACCATATTTAAATAAGTAGATGGGAATTTGCCGTACAAAAAACTTTGTAACTCAAAATGGTTAGCCTGCAGAATGGATAACTTGGGGATCTGAGGGCTAATAATGGTTAAATAAGTTACAGTTGTGAAGGATGATGGAATGAAAGACATGTTGATTATTTCTGCAAAATTTAAAAAAGACATGAGCAAATGGGCAGAAGACTCAGAGAAGAGGATTATGCAGAAGAATTTCCTAACTTTTAGAGAACTATAGCAGGCTACTGTAGAAATAAATGCATTTCCCATCATGGGCCCTTCACTTTGGATCCTCTTTGATACAACTGATTAAAAACCCTGCTCAAAATGATATTAATCAAATGGCAAATTTATTGGCTGAGAAGTGGCTGGCTTTGTCTAGCCTCAGGCAAGCAGAGGCTAGATGCAGAGTGCTGGTGATGCCCACAAGACCCCCTCCCCCTCCTTTCTTGTGGTTTCTTTCTGAAAGGAGTTGGTTTCATGGTGGCAAGATGGCTACAGCCCTAGAGAACTCCCATTCTCTGTTTTTACATTTAGGGGCTAGAAATCTATCATCGACAGTAGAGTGAAAAGTCCAGACCTGATTTTCTTTAGCAATAGTTGGCTTCTGTTCTCACCCTTGAATCAATTACTGTGGCTAGAGTGGGGGTGTACAAAATAGCTGTTTTCTTACAGAAGCCAATCAGGGACTCCCGTCCCCAAGTGGAGAATGGGGTCAAACTCAGGCAAACCCCCTGGGCTGAGGATATGGAGGAGTGGTTTCTGCAAAATAATTCAGGCTTATCTTTGATCAGGAAAATAGATGACTAGATAATGGGCTGCAAAAATGACAGATGCCTATTAAAACTAGGATGACAAGTGTAACTGGATGATTTCTTAGGTTCTTTCCAATGCCAAGATTCTAGAAGGCTGTGATTCAATTTGCAGTTGGCACTAAGATTTGCAGGGAAAGAAATATAAAAGGAAATACAAAAGGAATTGTTGATGAACTCCAGGAAGATATTACCAGTCTGCAGGAGAATATAAGAAAGCAATGCTATGGGCAGGCAAAAGTATTAAAGGGGGAAACAATTTAAAACATGGAAACTTCTTTACAGTTGTGAGCTTTGAGTTAAAAAAAGAGAGAGAGTTTCCATCAGTTAACGTGTATCTCTCCCCCAAAGCATTCTCTGTCTCTACTTAATCAAGCATTCATTTTGTGCCGCTTTTTCCTCCTTCATTTATGTGCGTGTGCATGCGCGCGCGCGCGCACACACACACACACACACACACACACACACACACACACATGCTCGCACAGCCACACATGCACTCTGCCTAGCAATATGCAAAAAGAGAAGGAAGCAGATATTTTTTCAAAACAGAACCCCCCCACCTGTGCACTTATACATATTCCAGTGCTCCAAAAAATGTGGTCAATCATAGATTATTTAGATTTGACAAATTCCTTTCAAAATTCATATGATCTCTGGAAGGGTTAAGATTCATTCACACTCAGAGTAAATTGCTTTAATCAGATAATCAGTTCACCAGCTCCTTAGGGCTGCAGGCTCAGCAAAATTTCTCCTGCAAATTTGCACTTCTACTTGAGAGTGGGAGGAGAATAGGGAGGACAAGGGGTTGGGAGCAGATGGTGATTTGGGGATATACCTTGGGCAGCCGGTAGACCACTTAAAGAAATGGAGGGGAAGGCAAAGGAAGAGACGGAAACTGAAAAGTAGTGGACTTAGAAAGATGGTGACAAAGAATTTTGTTTAGAACTCTCTCAACTCTATATGGACCAATGAAATAATGAACATCTCCGCTACTTGGAGCCATTGCAGCTCCTCTTATGTCCCCTTATGAGACCCCCACTCTTTTAACTTTTAAGATAGGATAAAGGGGCTGAGACTGGAAAGAGGAAGATTTTATTCATGTGCCTATCTCCTCTTCCTTTGTATTTTCCGTACTATTTCAGGTTGTAAAGCCTGGGATTTGCCTTTTTTAGGATAACTATATTGCATCCCCCAGGAACACTGAGGGCAATGCCCTTGTACAAAACCTTAGATCATCTGCACTATATGTGGTTCTGGTTGATGAACTTTAAAAGAGAGGAAATGGAGCTAGAAAAGGTCTGGAGAAGGGCAGATAAAATGATCAGAGGGATACAAAAGGGTGCTGGATGAGAGCAGATTAAAATGATTCCTTTTCTTCATGCTGCCCTCTACAAAACTATGAAGGACACAGATAAGGTAAACACAGACTAGATGGCCAGCTCCTACAGTGCCACAGCCCTGGGGAAGCTCCAGGAGCTGGGGGAGAGTGGAGAGGCCAGTAAAAGACTAGCTCCGTACGTAACAGTGGTACATTTGTGCAAATCCCTGCCCCTCAGTGGTAGGATAAAGTGAGGAAGGGTAAGTAGGTTTTGAAAAGGTTGTTATTGAAAAACCTAGAATGAGTTCTCAAAATAAGCCATGTGATGTTTATAAGGGCCTCTTGGGTTTTTGCTGTGGATACCTTAAAATAGTGGTCTCCAAACCGGATTGATCATCACACTCACCAAGGGGACCTTTTAAACTGCATGTAGATTCCATGGTCCTACTGGAGACCTCAAAAATAAACTTTTTGGGAAATAAGACCCCAACATTTATGTTTTAAAAAGATTCTCCATGGACTCTGATGATGATAGGATTTAGGAATACTGGTCTGAGGGCTGACCCTGCTGACCTGGAATGGCAGTGTTGCGTGGTGAGGAGATGGCAGGGCTTACAGGATCCCCCAACCCGGATTTAAATTTGGACTGCTGCTTTTGAGGGTGTGGCGCAGACAAGTTACCCACCCCCCAACCCTGTGCCTGGATCTCTCTACGGCAGATCTTTTATATCTATCTCTGTCAAAGATCTGGTGCTGAGGAAATGTTAGCCCATGCCTGCCCACCCCACTCTCCAGCCAGGTCCTGTGGGTTGTCCAGCAACTGGGAGAACACGGATTTTTTTAAAGCCCATTAATAGTTTTCATACCTCCAGGTGTTTGAGAGGGAGAAAAGATGAATTTTTGGAAAGATGTGAAAGTTGGACATACCATCTTTTCCTCTCTGCTCTTGCCCTTCTGTGTTGCCAGTAAGAGGTAGAATAAGGAAAGAAGAAAGGTATGTTTTTGAACTATCCAGCCACTTACTGGCTTCATGGTATTTTCAGATCATCTGTCCATATTTGGGGTTTGGGGTTCCTGCTGAGAGCTGTACCTTTCCACATCAGTTTATTGATAACTTCCACGAAGTTGAAACTGAAGGGAAAAAAAGATCAGTGGAGCTCTTGGGCAGTGGTGCCCTAAAGCAGCTGGTGAAGATTCTCCACCAAGTCTCAGGAAAGATCTAGGGAAATGAGCAGAGAGAAGAAAACCAGGGACTCGGAGAGAAAAGTTAAGTAGGGGGTTTCTTTAAAAAGCAGGTTGTATGTAAGGTAAATGCAGGTGTCCCGAGGAAAGGAAGGGAAAGCGGACTTCCAGGCTCCTGCGGAGCTAACAGGACAGGAAACTGAGGTCACCTAAGGTGCTGTGGGGAGTTGTACTACTGTTCCACTCTGGTGCCAGACTGGTCACCTGGCCGCTGCTGTGTGTGGGGACATCCAGGAGTTTTCAAACCTGTTACCTTGAATGGAAGCACAGCCTTGCAGGGAGATCCCTGAGATCTGCCTCATGGGGTCAGCAGGAAGGAGAGTGGAGGCAGTGATCCTCTGGCCCAGAGTCTTCGCAAATGACCATTCCAGAGGTGGGTGTGTCCATTTTCCCAGTCCTCATTTCTCATTATTGCATTTGGACAGAGATTCCGTTCATCAGTCTCTGTGTTTCTGTTTCTGTCCCAGGTCCCTGGTTGTCCAGGGACCTAGATCAGTCTCATTCTTTAATTCTTGAGGAAGATCCATGCCTAACAGAATGGAAAACAAGAACTTTCTTGTTGCGTTGTAATCGGAGTCGGCACTCAAGGCTGAGGTTGAAAAGCTAAATCTCTGCATTCCAGGCTCCAGGAGCCACCACCAGCAGGTGTAACTACTAGACGCCTCCCCAAAGGGCTTGCTGAGGGGCCCTCTCGGAGACTGTGGGAAGGCCAAGAGTTAGGAAATCCTGCACATGTTTCAAAAACAGTTTCCCATAGGAATAGTAGGAATTGGGGTGAGAGAAAAGGTCAAAAGGAAAGAGGAGGGGCCCTTAAGTAGTTCATACTTAATTTGGAAGAGAAGAGGATACATTGTCATCCATCCTCCATTGTGGGGAAAAAGACCCTAGGCTTATATAGATCTGCTTTATTTTAATTCTTAATTATATAAAAGATATATAGATAAATTCTTAATATAGAAATTAGAATGTTCAAGACAAGTCACTTTTACGGGAACCCTAGACTATACATACATGCATGTATGTGTGTGTGTATACATATACCTGCATAAGTAATACTTGTGTGTGTGTATGTATATATATATATATATGTGTATATATATATATATGTATATATATATGCATGTGCACATATACATCTGCATATATGTATGTATATAAAACATCCAATAGATATCCATAAAGACTGTGATATGGTATGATACTGTGTTTTTTCTAATGTGGCATTATAGTATTATTAAGTTTGTCTTTTTTATAGCAAATGAATTGTTTTTTTAAAAAAAACATCTACTGGGGGAAAAAAAATATACTGGGGGCACCTGGGTGGCTCAGTTGATTAAGCATCCAACTCTTGATTTCGGCTCCAGTCATGTTTTTCAGGGTTGTGAGATTGAGCCCCCCCATTGGGCTCTGTGCTGGGCGTGGAGCCTGCTTAAGAGATTCTTCCTTTCCTTCTGCCCACCCCCCTGGAAAAAAAAATCATGCTGCTGAGACAGACCAGACTAAGTAAAGCATATTGTTAAGAGCCTAGATCGGGGAGCCAGACTGCTTGGCCGTGTGCCCCTATACGAGTTACTAATGTTTCTGTTCCCCGTTCTTCAACTGCAAAATTGGGATATCATAGAATGTACCTCTCAGATTTGTTGTGATAATTAAATGAGTTAATATATGTAAACCACATAGAATAGTGCCTGACATATTACAGATACTATATAAGTATTACAAATAGATCAGTTTCATTCTGTAATAGCAAATTCTAACATATGACTATACCATATTTTATTTAGTGGTTCCCCTACTGATTGACATGTTGGCTCTTTTCTAATTTTGCATTATTATAAACAATTCTGCAATAAATATTTAATCAATTTATAACACATGTTTTTGGAACATGTGTTACAACTAATATGGCAAATGCTACTATCATAATAAATGCTTTTGAAATCACATTGATGCTAAGACTTTGATGTAATTTCTTTCTGATTTACATACTTGAGATCATTTTTCCTATCTCTGAAATGACTTGAGAGAAGCTGTATCCCAAAGATTTAATGAGGTTATGTCCTTTTAACTGTCAAGAGCTCCCCATTCTTTACACTGATATTCTTTTGAATTGTTGATAATTAATCAGGAACATCAGTGGTGAAATGTCACACAGATATCACTCTAACCCTTCGATCTGTATCTTTAAAGGGAGGTTTTTCTCTCTGTCTGCTGGCCCTGTCATTGCCAAGCTTCCCTCTTATTAACCTTGAAGTCACATGGAACAGCCTCTCCTGTGATTTCATCATATCTCCCATCTGAAGAGATGCTATCATGCTCCAAAAAAAAAAAAAAATTAAAAGCACCGCATTACCCCCACACAGAGGCAGGTCACAGGTTTAATTTTTTTGTCCCCTAGTGGGGCTTCTTGCCCAACCTTTCACAGGCAAGGCTTTCCAGATTTCACTATGAGTCTTCTATCAGTGTGCATAGAACATTTTAATATTTAAAATTGTTCATGAGGGGCGCCTGGGTGGCTCAGTGGGTTAAGCCGCTGCCTTCGGCTCAGGTCATGATCTCAGGGTCCTGGGATCGAGTCCCACATCGGGCTCTCTGCTCAGCAAGAAGCCTGCTTCCCTCTCTCTCTCTCTCTGCCTCTCTGTCTACTTGTGATCTCTCTCTGTCAAATAAATAAATAAAATCTTTAAAAAAAAATTGTTCATGAAATTCTCTTTCTTCTGATAAAGCCAGTCTTCTCTGAGCTTTATGGAAAATGAGTTATTTGCTTCTTTATAATGTTTCAACTTCACAATGGTGATATCTTGATTAATAAAAATGGTAAGACAAATTTTTATGAAAGCTTTCCAGTGTCTCTCTGAAATAAACAAAATGGAAACATGTCTTTGTCAGGTGCATATGAAGAAGTATCCCGTGTGCAGCTTTTCTTGGGGCTTAGCACAGCTGCCAGCTTACAGAAACGACCCTGGGCAAAGTGATGAAGGCTGGGAAGTTGGACTTTCAGCATCCTGGCTTTCTGTTCAATATCCAAAAACCTCTTGGCTGCTTTGGGCTACAGATGTTGTTCTGTTTTCAATAATCCTTTCCAGCCAAATGCCTCTGTTCTCTCCACTACTGGAAATATCAGACTAATGAGACAGTGTAAGAATTTCCAGCCAAGAACAATATTTAGCAAGAAAGGGGAGTGGGGGGAGACTCAGGGCCCAGAGCATGATCTTGACATAGGATGAAGGAGACTTCACTTGAATGGAGAAAGTGGAACAATCGTCAGCCAGAGATCTTGGAGTAACTGCAGGGTTCTATTTTATTTCCAAGGAATCAGACTCTGAGTGTGCACAGAGCTGAGGGTCAAAGGAGACTGAGGAACAGCCTGTAGGGTATGTTTGTTGAAATTGAAATTTAGAAGCCTCCAAGTTTGGGTTGGAATGGAACACAGTCCACAGAACCAGGATCAAGCAAGAAGGGACCAAGTCTGCTCGACTTTGGAATATATAAGGCCAGGCAGAGGTATAAAAAGCAGGCAGACTGGTTTTATCATGGCAAGTTGCAATGACAAATAATTTTTGTTTTAATGGGAGGGGGAGGGGGTGTTCCCTTTCACTCAATTCCGTCAGTTTTCTTGGTCTTAAGGAGTCCTAGAGAAATGGACACAAACATCTTTTGAGTTTCCTGGTCACTGCTAGGGTTAGTGGAGCTCCTTCTGCAATCCTGTGTTTCTTACCAGCTCTGGCCCTTTCTTGAAACTGGACACTAGAAGCCTGGATATCTCTCAGAGGGTACCCCTGAGTCCTGCCATCACTTCCCAGCCTTCCCACTCGGGAGCTTCTAACTTTACTGGAATGCTGACCTATCTTTCTTTGAGTAAAGTAATCCCACTGTCCTGTCACTGTCCCTTTCCCAATCTAGGCAGCCTCCTGGGGCCCCTCCTTCTTTTTTTTTTTTTTTTTTTAAGATTTTATTTATTTATTTGACAGAGACACTGTGAGACAGGGAACTCAAGCAGAGAGAGTTGGGGAGGGAGAAGCAGGTTTCCCGCAGAGCAGGGAGCCCGATGCAGGGCTCGATCCCAGGACCCTGGGATCATGACCTGAGCCAAAGGCAGAAGCTTAACGACTGAAACACCCTGGCTCCCCAGAGTTAAACTTTTCAAAACTAAGGTTTACACCTTGATCTCCAAAGAGCTAGCAACACTACATAGCTAAGACAAAGGCTCCTGGAATTAGATCTTAGTCCTTATGGAAAGGAGAAAACTCTTTTTTATTATTTTTGATTGTTGCATAGCAGAAAGATTTCAATCTGTCGAGACCTCCCTTTTATTTATGTTTGATTTTTCTACTTTTTCTATTTGTGAGAGGAAACAGTTCTACCCTTTATCTGTGAAGGTTTGGAATCAGGGAAAAGATGGAGGAATTCCATGGGGTTTTATTTATTTGTTTGTCTCTTTTCTGACTGATGTGATACCATACCTACTAGCATAGCATGGGGAATAAAACTGACTTAGTCATTAGGTTTCCTAGGGAAAAAGTCCGGAACAAGGTTATACTTAAAGACTATACTTACTATACTTATTTAATGTTCCTGGAGGTCTAATCCTACAATTTCTTGAGAGAGGAAGGTGTTTTTTCACCAGGTTTTCCAGTGCTTGGAGCCATTTCTGCCCTAAGATGATTTTGTTCAGAAGACCCTTCTGCCTTTTTCCTGTCTTAGTTGTGTTTTAATGCTCCCCTTCCCCCCCCCATCCTCCTTCATCTTCAAGACAAACTGATCTTCTAACACTCTCCTACATGTGCGTGTCTTTTGTAGTTTCTAGTAGTTTTTTTTTTTAACACAACTTTAACGAATTTTTAAATAACAGTCTGCCATCTCTGACACCCAAGAACGTTTGCTTTTTATATTATTTCTGCCTTTATTTATGAAGCTCCTGACAAAAAGACAAATTAGAATTCATTTTCCACATTAATGAAGTTGTCTACACCAACTTTGATCCAAATTAAAATGAAAAGGGCGCTGGTTTATTTGAGAACCGAAAAGGTAAGCTGTGAGGGCACCATTGGCAAATTTAAAAATGGTGTGTTAAAATACTTGCAGGAGAGGTGTTGCAGGATAGGCATCAAAATCACCATTTTGAGCATCACCTCCAGTAATTTTGATGTGGGTGGTACTTGGACGCCTCTTTGGGAGGCATCACGGTGTTTTCTATTCTCGTACAGATATTGTTGTCTAGATCTGTGTTACTTATGTTAATGTACTCCGTGGAAAGGCAGTGCAAAAGGAGTTGCAGTGTTAGATGAGCCATAAAGCTCTAAAATATTCTTTTTGGTGAACTTAACAGAGGAGATTTTTCACACTATATTGAGCTAGATATAGGAAGGCCTGAGACACTGGTGTCTGGAAGAACTGAGTTCTGACTTCCTGCTCTCCTAATAATTCCGTGTGTTGTTTGGCAAGCCATTTAACTTCTTCCAGAGTCCATTTCTTTATCTGTAAAATGATGTGATAATACCTTCTAGGGTTGGTGAAAAGGTGAAATGCATTAGTTTATGGAGATCACTCGGTATTCTTTCTAACACATGTAGGACTTTTGCGAATAGTATCTATAACTTGTACAGCAGGGATATAACTTGGGTGCATACATGTAAACTTGCACGCACATACATGCATACAGAGAATGGGGGGAGGGGAGGTTGGATTGGCAGGAGGCTGTCAAGGAGACAGGGACTCTTGCTTTTGGAAACTCTCTGGTCTCAAGAGTTATATATCTTACCAGGCAAAATCCTAGGTAACTATTTTAGGTACATAAAGAATATAAATGTGTATGAGTCTAATTTGAGAGAGAAAAAAGCTGGAAGTAGTTGTGATTTTTGTCTCTGTAACTGAACACTTGCGTCTTTCAATTTACCCTCTCAACAAGTCAAGCATTCCTTCCCGTTACATCTTTCTTTGGAGGGAGTTGCTCACGTAGCATGTGCAAAGTCCTTTTAAATGAAACAACAACAACAACAACAACAACCACAAAGGATGGGAAAATATTTTGACATACCCCTAAGAATGTCACTTTGGGGCATTACAAGAATGTATTCTTTTCTCTTTCTGTACGACTCAGAAATCTCTGCATCAATGCCCTTCAATGTTATTTGACCTTTAGGACTTTAGAAAGATAAAAATATGCATGTGGAATTGAGTTAGCAAATTTGAGGTACAAAGTGGTCCTTAAATGATCCAAAATATGCTATGTAGTTTCCTTTTTACTTTGTTTCATTTCATCAAATCATACAAGCAAATTTAGAAATCACGGAAGTTGGAGCCTTTTGGAATCCACACGAGAAAGAGAGCTGTGAACATGAAAGGATCTAGGAGACTGGCCTGGGCAGACCCTTCTGAAACCCAGTTTTGACGCTCTCCTCCTCACTGGTGAATATCATTTTCGAAATGGAGGAAAAGGGGGAAAGGAGGAGAATATCCAGTGCAACCTCACAATAACTCAGAGGTGATGAGACTTTAGACCTCACAATTGAAGTCATAGGAAAACTTTCTGAGGCCCTGAGCTAGTTACTTCTCTCAGCTCTCCTAAGCAAAGACAATTTCCCCTCATTTTCACCATCCCATCATTCTGTCCTCAGTTATTCTTCTCCTCTACTTAATTCGGGTTATTCCAGCGAGGTTGCTAAACGGAAAATCCTAGGCTGCCATCTCATTTATCCGTGAGACGGGTAGAGCTATAAGGGTCCCTGCTGTAGTCACTTATTCCCCCAGGGGCTTCAGCCCTGACCTAGTGAGGCTGAGCTATTAATGAGAAGGAGTGTAAGTCTCCCTTGCTCATTCAGCCCTTGTCCTCTCTCCTGAGACTGCCAACAAGAGAAGCAATTAGGGCCAATTGTGGTGGTGGTTGGCTGCCTTTTAAAATAGAAACCATCTCAAAATCCATCTAAGAGCGTGCCTTACTTTCAGCTTCCTTACAGACTGCAGAGACTTTCGGTGACAGTGCTGAGAATTACCTAGATTATCCATGGAAGCCTGTAATAGTCCAATTACCAACACTTGTTTGCTGTCTTTTTGTGAACTTTCTCTGAAGTCTGGGAAGGGTACGCTGCAGTAGGGTTGGAGCTGATGTGTGTGTGTGTATGTTGGGAGGGGTAGAAAGAGGGGGGATAGAGAAAACAGTTCTGAGAATAAAATTGTTTTCATCAGCGACTCAAGACTCTAATAGATTAGGTGACCACCGGAGGTTCTGATGGGTTTTAATAACCTTTACCATTGTGGGGAGATGACCCTTCCATAGACCATGGACTCTCTCATCAAGTATATGTTTATTATATGTTTGCTATATTGACTTGAAGGGAAGTTGGTGGGGTTTTATTGTGCTTTTTGTCTTTCAGGTCCTGTGTTTTTGCCTCGTGAGTTAGATAATCCCAAGACTTCTAGGAAACTCTAAACAAAAACTAAAAACCAATGTGCTTGTCTGTCACCTATTTTAACACTTTGAGTAGGCTTCCCTTACTTCGTATTTAGAGGAATGATGACCCAATTCAGAATAAACTAGAAAGTAAGGCAGTCCTTATTAAACTGTTTCCTGCTATTGTTAAAAATTCCATCCCTCAGGGAAAGCAAAGAAACCAAAACTTATTTTCTCTGTGAGCAAGTTTTCCCTTGTCAATTCAAAAAAGGATTACATAGATATCTACTAAATGCTTAATTTCCATAATAAAGTAATAAGTGATGCTTTGCCTTTTCTTCTTTTTTTTGAGTAGAGCTATTAATATGCTGTTATTTGGAGTCTATGATCTTACTTACTTCTAGCTGTCTGATAATAAATCAGGAGCTATCATTCACAGAGACAGGAGATGACTACTTTACATCACTCAGGATTCTTCTGAGCTCTTAGTTTTATTCCTCTGTTTCTATACTGACAAAGGAACCATATGGGACCATCTTTCCATTTTTTTTCTTCTGCCAGACCCCTGTTTACATTCAAACTTCATCTTTTAAAAAAATTTATAAATATTTCTCTTGACTTTTAGTCAGTATCTTTTAAATTACAATATGAACATACATGCAGACCATCATATCTATATTTCTGGAGTACTGGAAATTGTGCAATTTATGTGCATAAAACATTTGCTCATCTCTTCCTTTTAAGAGCATCTGTGTTTCTGCATGACAGCTCATTTCTGTAGTTTATAATTTTCATTTTGGAGTATTCTGTACCCTAGACCATTCTACACTGGGCAGTGGCAGCTGCATCTCCTCAGGATTATATTGAAAAATTCTGGGTTCTGCCAACAACTACCTTGGAAGGAAGGTATTAGGGTTCCATGTGTTACAGAGCAAGAGCGCATGCGTGCAAGAGATGGAGCGTGTATAGAGATGTTTATGTGTTCATCAGGATATCAACTTATATTTCTCTGATTGTTCCCATAAGGTCTGTTGTAGCTTCTCAGCTCGTCACTGGCTCAAGATCTTCTGCCCACCGTGTCACTGCCCTTTACAGTAGGAACAGACAGCTGCTGGGCCTGGGTATATTTGCATTTGGATGCATTTGTTGTTTAGGTAGAAGGAGACCTTTCTAGGGTTTTATAAATTTTAATATGTTGAACAGCGACCACCCAAAGATATTGAGTCCTACTCCCTGGAATTTGGAAATCTTATTTGGAAAAGAAGACTTCGCAGGGGGGAATTAAGGATTTTGAAATGAGGGGATTGCTCTGGATTATTCAAGTGGACCCTAAATTCCATCACCAGCTTCAGTAGCTACTCCCAAGTGTCCTTATAAGAGAGAGGCAAAGAGCTATGTGTAACAGAAACTAGAGGAGAAGGCAACGTTGAGTCAGAAGGAGGGATCGAAGTGGGGCTGCCACAAGGCCATGAGAACCATGGCAGCTGCAGGAAGCTGGAAGAGGCAAGCGAGGTAGGGAGGCTTCCCTGAGTCCCAGAGAGGGTGGCTCTGCTGCATTTGGACCTGTCCCATCCAGAACATGAGAGTGCAGCTATCGGTTGCGTTGAGCCATTGACTTTGTGGTAATTTGTTGCAACATTCTCAGCAAATTACTCTGTAGGTGACGGAAAATAACACAGGATGTAATATTTCATAAATATCACGCTTCCTTGACTTATTACGTTATTGGAATTTTTTAGGACTTTTTTAATCAGCACCACACTTGAGCATCATCCCCCTTCTCCTCCCCCAACAGCTACATTGTTCAGTCCTGGAGCCACTCACCTCATGTGGCTGTTGAATAATTAAGATGTAGCAACTAGGACTAAGGAATTTTTAATTTTATTCAATTTTAAATAACTTGAATTTTTAAAACTTGCAGTTGATTCAGTTATTGGAAAGCTTTTCAGAATGCTTGGAACAATAGGTACGTGAATTTACTTTTCAACTGTAAATTTTATGAAATATAAATATACATCAAATATTCCAACGAAAGTTTAGTATACAAATTGAGATGCACTCTGGGTGTAAAATATATATGCCATTTCAAAGACTTAATATGTAAAAAGGCAATATATTTTACCGATATGCTTTATATTGACTACATGTTGAAATGATAATATTTTGCATGTGCTAAATGAAGTATATTAATAAAATTATAATTCTTTTACTAGCCCTAGCAATAAATCTGTCTTCTTGTACCTTATGGACAAAAACATTCACCCAGCTTGCCATTATCTTGGGAAGTGCTGTGACAACATCTTCCTTCTCGTGGCTGGTCAATTCATTTACCTTTTTAAAAATGAAAACAATCCTATTTGGAATTATAATTTTAAAATAAACATTTAGCACTGCCTTCACTCCTTATATAACAAAGGAAAAAAAATATTTCAGGAATACAAGATGGTGTTCTTGATGGTTGTAATTTGAGGATGTTTTTCAGGGTTTGAGAAGTAGACACTCTGTCTTAAAGTACTTGAGCTCCTTAAGCTTTGGCAAAGATATTCCAGTCCCATTTTCTATAGCTCTTGAGAGTTCTATGTGAAATGGTGATATTTTTATTCTTGCTTTCCTTTATTTGCCTTGTGGATCTCTTTCAAATAATTAAAAACAAACATAGTTAGTTGTTATGTAAATAAATATCTATTTAATTGATTTAAAATGTCATTTCACTTGAGAAGTACAATAATATTTCTAATTTCTCTACCATTACATTGGATATAGTCTATATTTTAAGGAATTACCGGTTTAAGCAGTTACCATCGTGAAAAAGAGTCAGTAAAACCAGAGTTGTAATTAGAAAGATTTTTATCTACCAATCTATAGTGGACTGATTGTGAAGTTTAAAACTCTAAGCAATAAACAACACTTGAGAGTAGAAAACCTCTTGTACTTGGTATTTGAGCAGTTCAGTGGTGTTCTGCTTCTCTCGCTCCTTGACTCCTTAATTAATACATGTCTTCCCATGGATGCATCCCACACGACTGTCACACCTAACCCCAAAACCTGCTGGCTTTAGAGGACATCTAAAAAGAGAACTGATAAGTGTATCATTTTCGTCCCAGAAACTACAGGACTTAGGAAGGACGTGATGGTCCCCTCATTTCACGGATGAAGAATAGTTCAGAGTCAGCCAGGGCTAGAACAAAGGGTCTTCTGATATCAAATCTAATTATCTTTCTGCTAAATCATACTTTCTGCTACAAATGACCTGAAAATAGCCTGAATGTTATGCACTCTTACATGATCTCCTAATTTCCAAAAGAATCTGATCAAAAATGAAAGGCCAGACCTTTGGAAAATTAGAAATTGGTAGATATTTGCTCTGACACCAGTACAGGTGTGGACATCGGCTGAATTGGTGATGTGCTCTCTGTTCACCCACCCCTCATGCTTCACCCAGGGTGTTTGTCGCTAAAGGAGGGGGAAGTGCCCTAGACACAGATATTCCTACAATTGTAGTAGCTATGACCACTGGCATTTATGAAGTCCCATGGAAAGTTTTTAAGAGGAAACTAACTTCTTAGTCTTATATGCCAAGTGTTCTGGAAAAGGAGATTAATATGTGTGTTCCAAGTTTTTTAAATTAAACTTATTTAATATAGCATTTATATTTAATATAGCATTCCAACCTTCAAAGCTAAATACTACTTATTTGATTTTATGCATTTTGACATAACAATATGAAGAAAAATTAATACCTTAGTTCATATTGACACAGCTTTAAGCACTTATTAAGTGCTATGTGTTTAATGTCTAGATTTGCTTTTCAGTGTTCAAGCTCATAAACCTCCACATATATATTGCCCTTCTAAAATTGTTTTTCTTTTATTTTGTATTTTATGTCCTCCTAGATTACATTTGATGTCTTATCTGTTCTAATGACCAGATTGTTGGTCCACATTCAGAGATCCTCCCACATCTGGTTTAGTAATTAGAATGGGTCCGGTGTATGTCGTCATGATGACGCAGTCAGGAGAAGCACATACAGCCAGAGGGAAATGTCAGGGCTCTAAACACTGATGAGCAAACTGTTGCATCTGCATCCCGGGGCTCTTCTCCTCAATGAGCTTTATATTCCTAGTCTGAGAGACTAGAATCATTCTGGGACTATCTGTCCCATGGAGTTGTGAGGATAATATGGGTTAGTATATTCATGCACATTGTAAAGTAAACTGTGAAATACGAAATAACACAGAATTGCATTAAAGACTCTATTCTGATATGATACTGAAAGGAAAGGGAAGAAAAAAGAGGTAGGATGGAGGGAGAGGACAATATGTGATGGAGAACTCCGGGGACTTAGGCTGAGTTCGGCTGTAGGCTCAGTATTGATGTGAGGGGTCTTATTTTTTCCTGAAAAACTTGGAGTTTCAGCTCACTGTGCGTGGCTGTGAAAAATGTACAGAACTTTTTCACATACTACACTCTGAGATTTTGATAGATTGGACAGTGACATTAATTTTATTATTTGCATTAGTTTAAAAAGATTATGTATGCATGGATAGTGCTTTGTAAACAGGAGTGCCTGGGTGACTCATTTGGCAAGTGGTTAAGCTTCTGCTTTTAGCTCAGGTCATGATCCCAGAGTCCTGCGATCAAGTCTGTATGGGGCTCCCTGCTCTGCAGGGAGTCTGCTTCTCCTTCTTCCTCTGGCCCTCCCCCCAACTCTTGCTTTCTCTCTCAATCTGGCTCACTCTTAAATAAATAAATAAAAATTAAAAAAAATGTAAACATGCATTACAATGGGTTATCATTAGTATTGTCAAATGATGTGTATGGAGGTTTCTATTGTAGAGCACGGTTTGCATTCTTTGAAGAAGGGGAGTCTTGTAGATTAAAATGGAAGGCTACCTGTGACAGCTGATTCTGGGAAGCTCCTGTTCCTGGTTTTTTATTTATCTTGGTGTTCTTTAAAAGTCCATTGTTTTAAATCTAATATTAAGGTAAGGGGTGGAAAAATAGGAAGAAATGATTCCTTTAGTGGAAGAGTAGATATCCTGTGTTAATATTTATAAGGATTTTTATATCTGCTTTTATATGTATATATATATATACACATATATATATATGTATATATATATATATATTTTTTTTTCCTGCCCAAGCAAGCACGATTTCTGCTTTTTCAGATCTTAACAGTTTAGTGGTTTTTGCATGTATTTCTATATATTTACTGCTGCTGTCATTTAACCATTTATTTTCTTCTTCTTCTTCTCTTTATAAAGTACGTTTCCATTTATCCTCCATTGTAGTCAGTTCACTGTTCAGTCATTATGCCAGATGACCTCTGAAAATAGCCCTAAATGGACATGTAAACATGCTATGTGAATAGAAGTAGCTCTGTCTGATATTCCCTCTGCACACAAAGTTTTCTTCAAAGCAATAACTAAAGCTTTTTGCCCTTTTCAAACCCTCCAATCCTCAGGAGGTTATTTTCAGTGAAGTGGTGAGAAGGAAGAGTTCAAATAGGATTGATTTAATAGAGCTATGATGTGAAAAATCTTGCAACACGCTGTCTGCCTGAAATGGCCAATCATGGAAGCATTAAAATCAGAGTGGGGAAGGATGCTGAGGCATCCCAAAGAGATACCCGATTAAAGAATGACAGCAGCTTGCCATCCCTGTGTGGAGAAATAAAATTATTATAGGATGAGAAATAGCCAAAGGAACATTGGAAGGAGTTATCATCTGTGAGCTACACACAGCTTCAGCCATAAATTTAGTGCAAGTAAATGTCCCTCTTCTTCCCACTCCCCACCAATGACCCAAGAAATTTAAACAAAACAAAACAAAACAAAACAATAAAACAAAAACAAGACAAAACAAAAAGCCTGCGTATTTCTTTTGCTCATCTAGCTACTTCCTCCATAGGATCTATTCTCTCTTACTTACTCATAATTTATTCCTATCATCCCAAAACTCTACTCTCTTTAATATTTTAATGGTGTACTTGGTTTCTTTCTCGTTTGCTTTTAACTACCCTCAAAGAGTATTGCTCATCTACACATTCTTTAAAGCTGCCTATCAGGGCATGACAAATCTAGCCTCAGGGCAGGGGCTTTCTGAGAGATGCCTGCCTAAGAAGTATGGCAATGATGGCAGCAAGCATATGGGATTGTGGATTGCTGAAATAGAATATGGGATAACTAGGTAAAATATGAGAATGAGTCCTGCTAGGGTTGTTGGAGTGGGCAGCACTGATGTATGGAACCTTTGGTGGTTGCCTCTGTCCCAAGGTCATTTAGCCAGTAGACACATCTAGAAACTTGATTATTAGTAGCCTGACATGCATTCTTGAAATCAGCAGGAAATGGCTTTGCAAATCAGAATTCCAGTTAAAACAATATATCTATATTAAATATATCTATATTTATATCTATATATAAATATATCTATATAAATATATCTATATAAATATATCTATGTTAAAACAATATATCTATGATTAGGAATTTGCAAATGAGTATGTGTACACAAATACAGGGAATGTCTTTAAGCCAAAGAAGAAGAAGAAGAAGAAGAAGAAGAAAGATATAACCCTATCAGTTGGAGAAAACTATAGCTTTTATGCCTAGTTTTCTAATCTATGTATACATAAGTACACTTTAAAATAAGATATCATGGGGCGCCTGGGTGGCTCAGCGGGTTGAGCCGCTGCCTTCGGCTCAGGTCATGATCTCAGGGTCCTGGGATCGAGCCTCGCATCGGGCTTTCTGCTCAGTGGGGAGCCTGCTTCTTCCTCTCTCTCTCTGCCTGCCTCTCTGCCTACTTGTGATCTCTCTCTGTCAAATGAATAAATAAAATCTTTACAAAATAAAATAAAATAAAATAAGATATAATATGTGCTTTGATTTATAACTTGCTTTGTTTGGAGTATATTGAGAGGTGAAGGAAGGACCTGGAGGAAGTGTGTACAGGGACCTTTTAAGAAGTTCGTCTGTGACCGAAGCTGGGAAATCTGTTAGTAGTAGAGGGAACAACTAAAGAAGGGTTAGTGTCTTTGTGATGGTGAGAATGAATAGGACCTACAGAAACTAGGACCTGGGTTTGCTGGATTGAAGGTCATCATGCGTTGTTAACAGGGGAAGAAGCGAGTTTGGATGCAGGTGAAAGTGATCTGAAAAGGAAGAAAGTCAGTTCTAATGACTTGTGTTTTTTAATGAAGTCCAAGGGAAAATCTTCCATTAATAGAAAATGAAGAAGGGGACATAGGGATGTTGAGGCAAGATTAGAATATATGCATGTTTTCTTGGGGAAATAAAAGAGTGAATTTTCTAGTACCCTATGGTGGGATTGCCAGACAATATTGAGTTCCTATTTAAAGTTCATGATGATGCAACTGAAACAAACAAGTTGGCTTTGTGGTGCATCTTTTTCAGGAGTATTTAGTTGTTTAGATGCAAGTACAGGCATAGCTCAAAGACATTGAAGGTTTGGTTTCAGACCACTCCAATAAAGTGAATATTGCAATAAAATGAGTTAATGACTTCTTTGATTTCCCAGTGTATATAAGTTGTATTTATTTATACTATGTTGTACTCTGTTAAGTGTGCAATAGCATAATTAAAACAACATACGTATCTTAATTAAAAAAAAAACTTTATTGCTAGAAAAGGCTAACCATCATCTGAGCTTTTAGTGAGTCATAATTTGACTGGTGGATGGTCTCAAGTCAATGTTGATGGCTGCTGACTAATCAGGGTGGTGGTTGCTGAAGGTTGGAATAGCTGTGGCAATTCCTTTTTTCTGTAAGATTTACTTAATTTAGAGAGAGTGTACATGGGCACAAGTGGGAGGGACAGAAGGAGAGAGAGAGAGACTCTCAGGTAGCTCAGTGCTGAGCATGGAGCACAATGCAGGCTTGATCTCAGGATCCTGAGATCAAAACCTGAGCTGAAACCAAGAGTTGGATGCTTAACTGACTGTACCACACAGGCACCCCCGGCTATAGGAATTTCTAAGAATCAGATTCTGAAATCAGAGTGAAAAATGAAGATTACCACAACAATTGACTCTTCCTTTCATGAATGATTTCTTTGAACCATCTGATGCTGTTTGATAGCATTTTACCCGCAATAGAGGTGTTTTCAAAATCAGACTTGGGTGCCTGAGTGGCTCAGGTCATGATCTCAGGGTCCTGGGAACGAGCCCCGCATCGGGCTCTCTGCTCAGCAGGGATCCTTCTCTTCCACACCCCACCCCCCCACCGCCTGCCTCTCTGCCTACTTGTGATCTCTGTCAAATAAATAAAACCTTTAAAAGAACAAATAAACAAACAAAATCAGACTCAATCCTTTAAAATGCAGCTGTTGTTTTATCAGTTAAGTTTATGTCATATTCTAAATTCTTTATTTTCATGTCAATAACCTTCACAGCTTTGCACCAAGAGTAAATTCCTTCTCAAAAAACCACTTTCTTTGATTATCCAAAAGAATAAAAGTTCTATCATGAGATTGCAGGAATTCAATCCCATCTTCAGGCTCCACTTATAATTCTAGTTCTCTTGCTATTTCCACCACAGCTACACTTCGTCCCCTGAAGTTTTGAACCCCCAAAGTCATCCATGAGAGTCGGAATCACCTTCTTCTACACTCCTGTTAATGTCCCTGTTTTGACCTTTTCCCATGAATTATGACTGTTCTTTATGGGTCTAGAACAGTGAATCTTTTCCAGAGGTTTCAGTGTTTCAAAACTTTGCCCACATCTCTCTTTCCAAGGTTTTCAGAGTTTCCAAACTTTGCCCAGATCCATCAGAAGAATCACTATTCCTGGCAGCTATGGTCTTATGAAATGTATTTCTTTAATAATAAGACTTGAAAGTCAAGATAACTCTTTGATCCATGGGCTACAGAATGGTTGTTGTGTTAGCAGGCACAAAAACAATATTAAGTTGTCCATCTCCACTGGGGCTCTTACGTCACCAGGTATATTGTCAATGAGGAGTGATATTTTGGAATGAATCTTTTTTTTTCCTTTCTGAGGAGTAGCTGTCAGCAAACCATTTTGTGAACAGATGTGCTGTCATCCAGGCTTCCTTGGCCCACTTACAGAGCTTAAGCAGGGTAGATTTAGCATAATTCTCTTTTTGAATTTAATTAATTTATTTATTTTAGGGAGAGAGTGCACACATGTGTGGCAGGGGAGGGTTCGAGGGAGAGGAAGAGAGAGAATCTTAAGTAGGTTCCACACCCAGTGTGGGTGAAATGCAGGGATTGATCTCAGGACTCTGAGATTATGACCTGATCTGAAATCAAGAGTTGGACACTTAATCTGTTGAGCTACCCAGGCTCCCCTAGCATAATTCTTAAGGGCTGTAGGATTTTCAAAATGATAAATGAACACTGGCTTGAACTTCAAGTCAGCAGCCACATTAGCCCCTAATGAGAGGGTCATCCTGTCCTTTGAAGCTTTGAAGCCAGGCATTGACTTCTCCTCTCTAGCTATGAAAATCCTAAATGGCATCTTCTTCCAACAGAAGGCTGTATCATGTAGAGTGAAAATTTGTTATTTAGTGTAGCGACCTTCATGAATTGTCTGAGCTAGATCTTCTGGACCACTTGCTGCAGCTACGACACCAGTGCTCGCAGCTCGCCCTTGTACTTGTACGGCTTCTTTCCTTAAACCTCAAATGCACCAACCTCTGCTGGCTTCCAACTTTTCTTCTGTAGCTTCGCTACCTCTCTTAGCCTTCGTAGACTGGAAGAGAATCAGGGCCTTGCCCTGAATTAGGCTTTGCCATAAGGGAATATTGTGGCTGGTTTGATCTTTCATCTAGACCACTAAACCTTCCTCTGTGACAGCAGTAAGGCTATTTTGCTTTTTTTAATCTTTCATATATTCACCAGAGTAGCCCTTTTAATTTCCTTCAAGAACTTTCCTGTGCCTTCACCACTTGGCTCTTTGGTGCAAGAGGTGTTGCTGTTGGCCTATCTCTGCTTTCAACATGGCTTCCTCACAAAGCCTAACATTTTCTAGCTTCTAATTTAAAATGAGACACTTGTGACTCTTTTCTGGAACACTTAGAGGCCACTGTAGGGTTTTTAATTGGTTTAATTTCATTATTTATTTATTTATTTTTTTGCCTCAGGGAATAGGGAATAGGGGGGCTCAAGGAGAAGGGGAGAAATGGGGAAGTGGCCAGACAGTGGAGCAGTCACAACACATACACCATATATCAATCAAGTTCACTAACTTATATGGGCATAGTTCATGGTGCCCCAAAATAATTATAGTCATAACATCACTTATCATCATAACAAATATAATTTGAATAGTTTGAAATACTGTGAGAATTACTAAAATGTGATGCAGAGACATGAAGTGATCAAATGATGTTGGAACAATAGTGCCAATAAATTGGCTCAACGCAGCGTTGCCACAAAACTTCACATTATAAAAAATGCATTATCTATGAAGTGGGAAAAAGCAAAGCACAATAAAATGAGGTATTCCTGTACGGAAAAGGTTAATGGTATGGTTCTCTCAGCATTGGAGTTTTCCCAGGTGACTATAACAGAGGAAGCTGAGAGCATTTGCAAGGGACTGTAAATAATCACAGAAAAGCAAGAAAGTGGGGACAGGTGAGGATTAATGGGATATTGTGGAAATCAGAGAGTTGTGAGAGTAGGAGTATGAGAGCAAATTGCTGGAGGGAGGGGGCATATTTAGAAGTAGTTTTCAAATAGAATGTTTAAATCTGAGTTCCTGGTGAGCACAAGGTGCAGTGTGCCCTTGACCATGTACTTGAGTTGATGGGAGGTAGTGGGGGGAAATGAAGACTTGAAAGAAAAGAGAAGCAAACTGAATGATTCATTAATGTGGATGTTGAATTCACCATGAATAATGGCAACAGTTGTGGTAGAGAGGAGCTGTGTGGTAGTTTTTGAGGAAACAAAGGAAGCAACAAGGAGAGAAGGAGGTATGTGCAGGGACTAGGGTAAACTGTGATTTATCAAGATGGTGTACATTTTAGAGGAGTAGCGGTTTTTGTTAAGGGGAAGGGGTCTAATAGTCTGGAAGCCACAAGGGGAAGCAAGGAGGACACTAACCGCACTTTCTGGCTCTGAGGTAATAGGGCATGTAAGATAGAACACAATTCCTACTCAAGAAAGAGAAAAAACACTGTTTTCAGAAATTAGGTATCAATTAAGGTAAGGAGGTGAAGGAGATGTTCTGAGAAATTAATAACAGAAAGAAGCTTGGGGAGGTGAAGAATGAGGATTAAGTCTGAATAGCAGATGAGCAGAGACGTGTGGATATGAGTCTAAGTTAAAATAAATGTCCTGAGAGAGCTGGGTTCTTGGCAGTGACTGAGGCAAGCAAGGAGGAACAGATGTTGGTAGGTACTCTGATGGGTCTGGGATGAGTGAATTCACAGGCCCGTGGCTGTCCGAGGCCTAGCTCAGTGTGGTGGAACTTCTTAGGCCCTAGAGTCCTAAAAGAAGGGAAAGGGCTGAGCCCATGCAGCGTCACTTCGTCTTTCTTATATAACATATGGACTTCTTCATAGGATTTTGTATGAACGAAGTGCTATATGGCTTTACATTTTTTTTAAGTTTTATTTATTTATTTGACAGAGACAGTGAGTGAGCAAGCATAAGCGGGACAGTGACAAAAAGAGAGGGAGAAGCAGACTCCCCGCTGAATGGGGAGACTGACGTGGGGCCAGCTCCCAGGACCCTGGGATCATGACCTGAGCCAAAGGCAGACGCTTAACCTACTGAGCCACCCAGGCACCCCATGGCTTTAAAACTTTTTTAAGCTACATGGGGCACCTGGGTGGCTCAGTGGGTTTAAGCCTCTGCCTTCAGCAAGGTCATGATCTCAGGGTCCTGGGATTGAGCCCCGCATCGGGCTCTCTGCTTAGCAGGGAGCCTGCTTCCTCCTCTCTCTCTGCCTGCTGCTCTGCCTGCCTCTCTGACTTCTTGTGATCTCTGTCTGTCAAATAAATAAAATCTTTAAAAAAAAAATCTTTAGAAAAAAAACTTTTTTAAGCTACGGTTGCAGTTCATCCCTCATCAAGATTAATTTAGACAAATCCCTGGGTAATCAAGGGACAGATGAACTTTTCCCCCATCTTCTCTTTCACACTGAAATGGTAGATTTGATCATAATTGGGTCTGTGGGTGTAAATTGGAGCAAAGGAATAAAAAATCATCAGGAGACAGGGAGTCGTGTTGAATAAGCAGAGAGTTCTGATTTTGTTTTATTTTGTCAGACAAGATGCTGGATCTCTTGTCAGGGAATAGAATGGCGAACTGTGGACAAGGCTATCCATTGGGGAAGATTTATACACTTCACCTTCCATTCCAGGCTGAAAAGAGGGCTGAGAGCCAGGACAGACGTGGCTTAATGGTACCGATTCACAAGGAAGTTGAAATATGCCCCATGGCCCTCCCTCTCCACTCTGCACAGCAGATGACAGCAGCCTCCACTTGTGGACTTTTCATTCAGTGCACAAAGTTTAGGCAGTAAGATAGGGCATTTTTATTCTTCCCTAGACTAGTTATTTTCCGTCCTAGAAACTGGAGCTGTCAGTGATAGCAGGTCTCTTAACCACCCCCAACCTCCTCCTCTTCCTCCTCCTCCTCCTCCTCCTCCTCCTCCTCCTCCTCCTCCTCCTTCTTCTCCTTCTTCTTCTTCTTCTTCTTCTTCTTCTTCTTCTTCTTCTTCTTCTTCTTCTTCTTCTTCTTCTTCTTCTTTTGCTTCAAATCTAAAGTAACAACATCTGGGTAATTAGAATGATTAGCGTCCATTTATAGCTAGAATTCTTGAACATTTATGTTGGCTGAGATAATAGAATTTCCCCTCACATCATATCCTATCTTTAGCGATGCTCAGAATTACAATTTTCATATTACAAGAACTCAGTTTTTCCTTTGGGGCAAAAATCCAAGCCATCTCAGAGCATAGATGAAAAGCAGTGATTTCCTAAACCAACACATGTCAGAGAAGTTTGTCTTTCAAAAGTTTCCTAAAAATTACTCTACTTACTATCACTGTGCTTACTTGATCACAGGATGTAGCTTACCATATTAGATATAATTTTGGTATTCCCTCCTTATCTCTTCTCTTGGGCTGACTTCTCTTTACTTCCAGTTTTCTCAGGAAAGACCTCCATGCTAACCTTTAGGCCAGGTTATGTGGTGTTATCACTTGTACCCAGAACAATCTTTTTTCTTTCCCTGTATTATCACTTACATTTTTCTTTGTTAATGTTTACTGAGTTATCTGTATGTGTATGTGTATGAGGGAGGAGCACATATTGTGTTCCTTTTTACATTCCCAGTATCTAACACAGATCCTGTCTCAAAATATATATATAAAAAATATTTATTGAATAAATAATACCACCTTTTTGATTTAGGGAAATTAGTATATACTTGTAAAAATTCATCTTGAAACTGTTTATGAAATTACTCAGAACTCTACTGTCTCAACTTCAACCAGTTAATTTATTTTAATTTATCTTCTAACTCTAGACTAATTTCAGTGCCAGATATTCAGAGGGTCCTCGGGGCTTGTTGACTGAACAATAGGAGTTCGTTGATAGTGGTTATCCAGAGCTGGGGAGGGTGAGTTCTAGAAAGGAAACCAGTGATACTGTTCTCTGGAGTTGTAACCTGCCTCCATGTTTGTTAAGAAAGTACTTCAGAATTCTGCTTCTGGGGGTTCCTGGGTGGCTCAGTGGGTTAAGCCTCTGCCTTCAGCTCGGGTCATGATCCCAGGGTCCTGGGATCGAGCCCTGCATCGGGCTCTCTGCTCGGCAGGGAGCCTGCTTCCCCCTCTCCTTCTGCCTACCTCTCTCCCTGCTTGTGATCTCTCTCTTTGTGTCAAATAAATAAATAAAACTAAAAAAAAAAAATTCTCTTAAAGAATTCTGCTTCTGGTTCCTTGACCTCCATCCTCTTTCTTCTTTCATTGTATCTGAAGAAACTAGATTTTGCTTAAGAAACTATTTTTATTATTTGTCTGCTTTCATGCAGTTCTCAGTGAGTATTCTTGAGCAGATTGATCTTAATCAAGAAAGGATACATTTATTTAGGAAATAGACCCCTCTTCCAATTTCCATAAGCAGTCCATTGAACTTCAAGTCAGAGTTGAGTATCCATGCTCAGGAAATGAAATGCCATACCATTGTGCCAAAGGACAAATCAAAACATGTATTCCTTATGGGTGCAAGGGAGATACTTGACCTGTAAGACAGGGCTACGAGAGCTAGAACTGTAAGTCACGTGGCAATTGAGGTTTGAAATAAAAGGGCCGACGTAAAGTCCAAATAATCAGCATAAAATCAGAATTCTATGTGAATGATCCTGTGGGGATAGGATTATCAGGTAAGAAATGGAGTAGGGAAACAGATCAGATTTTTAAAAAGGAAAAAGAAAAAAAAAGAGAGAGATGAAAAGATCTTGCTCTCAACTGATAGAGAGTGTTCACCTGCCTTCCTCTGCAGGACAAAGCCTGTAGTTTTGACCCAGTCAAGTTCTGGGTAATAGATGACACTAGCCACACCCAGGCACTTACCATCTAATCTTCTGTCTTATAGAATCCATCCAGAGAACATACCGGATGCAATAATTCATTTGATGTTTAAGTCCAGAACAGATTTTGTTAAGTTCAAAATATCACTGAGTATTTTAAATTTAATTTAGCCCATGAGCCTCTATTTCAGATTTTTTATATCCTCTTGAGAGCTACATTGCTCTCATTTTAACATTTATTGCGGGCTTACTATCTACTGAGTCCAGCCATAGATAGTGGCTGACGTGCCCTTGCACTCAAACTTGTATCCTAGTAGAATGAGTACAGATATGTGGTCAATAATTCCGTATCATGTACAAAGAGATGGAGTTACAGTGCTAATATCCAGTCCAGATATCAGCTCTAGATATATGAAGTCTAAAGCTTCAGTTTAGGCTGCTTGAGCATGGTGCCTACACTGACTTTTTAAGGATGAATATGAGCTAGCCTTGTGTGGAAGAGGGGAAAGCTCTTCTAGGTGGAGGGATCATTATGAACAGGTTATGGAGGGGTGTGCGTTTTTGTGGGGGAGGGGAAAGGGGAGTGTGTATGTTGATTAAAAGCCTCTCCAAAGACTACATAGAAAAGGAAATGGTAAGTTAATCAAGGCTTTGTGTATGAAAGGTCTTTTATACTATATTAATGAATTTGGAATTTATCCTGAGACCGTGATTTAAACATGGAAGAATGTGATGTCACCTCTTCATTCAGGAGACTCTGAGGCAGAGATATTTGAAGAAAACAAGACAATGCAGAAAAATAGGTCAATGAAATAATCTGGGTCATAGCTATACCTGAAGTTGAGTTTTAAAAGAGGAGGGAGGAGTTTGTGCCATCAATAATACAATTATTCTGCCATTATTGCTCATGAGGCTTATTATAAGAGGTTAAAAAAAAAAAAGGGGGGAAAAGTGTTAAAAATACTGAATGGCAGATAAATGATAGGTTCTTGAAATGACTAAGATATTTGAGGGATTAGCCATTGGGATAAAAATGAGGATCAGGCTGGGGCACCTGGGTGGCTCAGCGGGTTAAGCCTCTGCCTTCGGCTCAGGTCATGATCTCAGGGTCCTGGGATCGAGCCCCACATCGGGCTCTCTGTTCAGCAGGGAGCCTGCTTCCTCCTCTCTCTCTCTGCCTGCCTCTCTGCCTTCTTGTGATCTCTGTCTCTCTGTCAGATAGATAAATAAAATCTTAAAAAACAAAAATGAGGATCAGGCCAGGAATATGTTGTAACCTGAACTGAGACAGATTGCCTTGGATCTACATGTAAGGAAGTGGATGAAGGTGCAGTGTGTGTGTGTGTGTGTGTGTGTGTGTGTGTGTGTGTATTTTGCTTTTCATGAACTGAGTCCTTTGAAGCTTCGGTTGATAGCTGTCTGCATAAAAGCAACTACAAAACAACCTCTAATGTCCCTATGCTACCAGTTTATACCTAGTGCAATATGAGACTAGCACTTCTAAGTTAGGTGCTAGAATTCCGTAAGAAGGAAGTTTACTTTTTCTGCACTTTTTTTTTCTTACTTTTCTGCACTTAAAGATGGTTTTCATATTCTATCTTTTCGCATTTCTGTTAAAACTCCAGCTCTCATTCTTATACATGTTCTTTTGAATATAACATAGCTCTTTTTCCTCTCTGATAAATTCAAGTTTTTCTTTCTTTCTTTGGTCTTCAGTAGTGTTGCTATGCTCTACCCAGGTGTTGTTTTCTTTGTATTTATCCTTCTTAGAATTTGCATAGCTCCTTGAATCAGTGACTTGATGTCTTTGATCTGATTTGGAACATTTTTTACCATTGTTTCTTTAAATATTGCATTTGTTTTCATTATCTTTTGATTAAGTGTATGTTACGGCTGTGTTCTACTGTATCTAACCTGTCCTTAAACCATGCATTGAGTTTATGATTTCAGTTATTACATTTTTTAGTTCTATAATTCCTATTTCTTCATTTCTTAAAAATTCTAGTTCACAGGTAAAACTTCCCATCTTGTCATCTATTTTCTAAATAGTTCAATCACATTATTTTAAATCCTTGTCTGACCACTCCAGTATTTGTTCCCATCTGTGGGTCTGTTTCTATTGCCTTTTTTTTATTTCGTATTTGGTTTTGATCTTTTCTTCCCATTTCCTGACATAACTGGTAATTTTTAATGAAATATCAGCCCCTGTGCCAGGTAAATTTTGGAGGCTCTGGATGAAATAAGGGAAAAGTTATATCTTCCTCCAGAGAAAATTTAATTTTCCTCTGGAAGACAGATTAGCATTTCCTAACCTTTTAAAACTATTTCCTTACTAATGAGACACTTTATTTCTTAATCACCTACCCATGAAATTTGTAATAACACATATATACTATGTATCTGTTTCTGAATGTCTATATATCTGTGCTTTTTTTACACAAAATGAGTAAGTATAAGGCTTTCTCTTTTTTATTCAATACAGGACTAAATAAAAATGTTAAGAGTTGAAATTAAAAAGTTATTAACATTTGGGACGCCTGGGTGGCTCAGTTGGTTAAGCCACTGCCTTTGGCTCAGGTCATGATCCCAGGGTCCTGGGATCAAGTCCCGCATCAGGCTCCTTGTCCAGCAGGGAGCCTGCTTTCTCTCTCTGCCTCTGCCTGCGACTCTGCCTGCTTGTGCTCTCTGACAATTAAAAAAAAAAAAAAAAGTTATTAACATTTAACTTTACAATTGTGTTTGCAACTTTAATATATTAAATTACAAATGCAAATTAGCAGCTTATATAAATACATATCATTACATTATCAGTAATGCAATCACATTTAAAAATCATTTAAAACTAATATTTTACCACTAAAACAATTGGAAACATTAAATTAATTCCTTGAAATTATTTTTAGTGAATTTAATTTTTAACCTTTTGCCTGAAATGAGAAAATAACCTAAGTATCTGCCAGATATTCATCCAGATACCTTTGCCATTTGACATAAGCATTGACATTGAGCATTTGACATAATTAATGATGGTTCAATAAGTTTTGTAGAATGAAATGAAATAGAAGCAATTTTTATTTGATTTTCAAAGCTCATGTCATACATAAAGCACTGATGAAACATACACAATGTATAAAAGGTATTCATGTTTTAAGGACATGTAGGCCACCTCGTACAATGACTTTAGTATTGAACCATCAATCAAGACAAAAATCCTCCAGTTACAACCATCTATTCACCATAGTCTTACTAATCTTGCATACATTTTATGTATCTTTTGTGAACTCAGTGTCAGGGTTGCTCCCAGGATACCCAAGAGAAAAAACCCAATGCCAGAAAATACATAAGGGATAAGATTTTGCTGGGTAGAGTTGAGTTTTGGAAGGCAGTGAGCTAACATCTAAGATTTTTTTCTTACCACTTAAGGATTAATTTTTACTCTATTGGGAACAATATTACCTCCACTGAGAATGCATGGATTAGGAAGGGATATTCTTGTTCCAATAAAGCATTGAGATGATAGGCACATTTTAAGGCATTGGGAGAGCCCATCTTTGGGGAGGTTTGTGCTCATTCCTAAACTATACACTCTTTAGAGCTCCCAACAGAAAGCCTCGGGTGTGGACACTGATCTCTCTTGACTGGCCCAGAACTCTGAGTTTTGTCTCCCCATTATCTTGAGACTATGAAAAACTCTGTTCAGCTTTGTAACATCTTAGTTGCCATTTTGTTTTTGCCTTCTGGGTCTCTTGCCTAGTGTAATTTAAGAATATTCAAATGTATCAAGATAGTTGCATATAAAGAGGGATTCATTTCTCTGCACTTCCCTCTTTTCTTCAGTTTCAACCTTCTGATGTCCTGACTGCCTTGATAGTTCTGAACATTATTTCCCATCTCCCTATTTTCTTGAGCCTGTCAAAACTTTTGAGCTCCTACTTTCTGCTTTGACTCTCAGTCCTGCACAGCTTACAAATTGGCAGGTGCATTGAGGGGAAAAACAGTGAAGAAAGTTGGATTCACCTCAATGTGTTTTCCTTCTCGGGGTCTTGGATCATTAAGTTATGGCTGCAATGGTTGCTCTCTGATCCATCATATACTTTTGTATTTTATCCAGCTCTAATAGGTGTTCACAGTAGGAGAGTTAGTCTCTTACAAGCTAGTTTATCATGGCTGGAAGCAGAAGTCTTAATCCAATGGTATGGATTAGCTGAGGTTCGATTAGTTTATGGCAGAGGAGACAGAAGAGCTCAAGGCTAGAAAGACAGATGTATCAAAGGTTGAATGTCGAGGTGACTGTTAGAATTTGTAAGTTTTACATTTTCTCAAATGATGGGCCTTAAGTATTTTTCATGGGGTTGTTCATATGTTGCATTTTTTTTAAAGATTTTATTTCTTTATTTGACAGAGATCACAAGTAGGCAGAGAGGCAGAGGAGGGTGGGGAGTAGGCTCCCTGCTGAGCAGAGAGCCCGATGCGGGGCTCGATCCCAGGACCTGGGATCAGGACCTGAGCCAGAGGCAGAGGCTTTAACCCACTGAGCCACCCAGACGCCCCCATATGCTGCATTTTAATAGAAATCAATGGGGAAGTGGAATTGATGTTAAAATGTTTTCTTTATACACACCTTTAAAAATATATTGAACATGTGAAATGAAACTGTTTTTTTGTCTGGTCAAAGTGATTGCACTGTTCTCATAACTGACGCTGGAAGGCTAAAGTTGTCTTGAGTGGAACACTGAGAAATCATGTGGTTATATCTGATCTTTTTTTCCTGATAATTTAGGATTGGATACACAACAAAACCATTCTAATTCTACCATTTATTAGTTGCTTTTCTCTTTTCCTTTATGCCTCTGGTCTAATTCTCTGTCAGCAGTCATAAATGGAAGGTTTCTTTTATTTTAGTTGTATCCATCTCTATCCACAGCTGACATACAACCTTGAATTGTTCCTCAAGTTGTTCCCAGATGCTATTATAAAGTTGTTTCATCTCTTTACTTCCTAATACTGTCTTTCTGTTTACTTTTTAAAAAGTGGTAGAATGTTTTCCTGGTCACTCATAAAGTTTTAATGCCATTGCTTTCTCTTTGAGGCCCAGTTAATACCACCCAATTCCACTGGTAAAATGTAATAAAAATATGTTTGTTATGAAAGGCATTGAAAATAGCTTTTGCTGTTTCTTTTGTTTGTAGTTTCCTATGAAATAAGAATCCAACTTACTTTCTTAGTGCTTTGGTACTTTTAAAGTAGCTAATGTTAATGGGTATGTCTAATTAAATGTCTTGGGAGGTTTTTTGTTTTTTTTTTAAAAGGAATTTTATTATTTAAATAAGGCCAGAGTTGATAGGGCTTTTCTCCAGGTTCTTTACTAAATAGGTTTAGGGTTTCTGTTCATGGATTCAATGTTATAAATTAAACAGTTCCTCTGTTCTAATAGTCTCTGATCTAGTGGCATAAACACAATAACAAAGGTGTTGCTCTTGAAGTAAGGAACACTGACGACCTATCTGGAGAAACCAAACAAAACTACAGAAAGGAAGCAGGATATGTATCTATTTTGGCTTCTTAGACAAATTAACAAGAAATATAGGCGGTCAAGGAAAAGAGCTAATTTTAACAAATGCAGAAAAGTGCTGGATCCCTTTTAAAGATGTATTTTCTTCCAGTTCTTGGAGAAAATGGACCGGCTTCTATCCCTAGCCCTTCTGCCTACCTGCCTCTTGGAGTATAGATTCTTGTGGGAAAATGATGAATACCATGGACTGAGTATTTGAGTCCCCACAAAATTTAAATGTTGAAGTCCCAATCCCCAGTGTGATAATATTTGGAGGCAAGACCTTTGGGAAGTATTGAGGTCATTAGGGTGGTGCCCTCATGACTGGAATCAGTGCCCTTTCAAGAAGAAACACGAGGGAGATGAACTCTTTCTTGGCCATGTGAGGAAATGGCAAGAAGACAGCCATTTGCAAACTAAGATTTGAACGCTCATCAGACTCCAGATCTACCAGTCCCTTGATCTTGGACTTTCCAGCCTCCAGAACTCTGAGAAACAAATGTTTGTTGTTTAAGTCACCCATTCTGTGGTATTCATTGTATTTACCAGAGATGCCTAAGAGTGTGAAGGATAGCCTCACAGACAGGGAAAGATCAAAACATGCAAAAGAAATAGTTGGCTTCCAGAGGTGGTTGTTTACAGGATCCTTCTGAGGTGTCTGGAGGTAAAATGGACTGGATCACCCCTCTCGTGAATCACAATCTTATTAAAAGCGTTTTTTTGTTTGAAGAAGGTGTGTGTGTGTGCAGAGGAGATACTGGTAAAAATTGGATCTAATTCTTTGTCCACAGAGATTTTACAGCTCTTACCATTGGATTCCTTTGCTGTATCTATCTTAGCACCCACTCAGATGGTGAAGCAGAAAGGCTGAGTTTGAACCTCAAGGAATAGCAACATTTACAGAATTCTGTGATAATGTGAGAGAAACATGGAAAAAACCCACCTGTTCCTACTTTTTCTACTTTAATGATAATTAACAGATGATATAAGTTGCCACACATGTAAAAAGCATAGAATTTTTTAAAGTAAAAATGCTTCCTGCCATTCAGTTTAGCAGAGAGCACAAAACTTTGTTTCCTAGAATATCAGGAAAATTAGAATTTCTAATTAGAATAAAACATTTCTAAAATGGTGTAATTTGTGTCCCCCACTTATTTAGATTACAGGTATGCTCCACTGTTCATGTCATCTTTGGGTGGAAAATAGAAAGTGTCACAAACTTATCTTCTATTTACTTTTATTTCCTGTGTTTCTAAGATGGATCCCAATATTAAACTGTAGAATTTATCCTATAGTTTTAAGATTTGGGGCACTTGCGTGGCTTAGTCAGTTAAGTGCCTGCCTTTGGCTCAGGTCATGATCCCAGGGTTGTAGGATCAAGCCCCAAATTGGGCTCCCTGCTCTGCTTCTCTCTCTCTGCTGCTCCGCCTGCTTGTGTGTTCTTCCCACCCTTTCTTTCTGCCAAATAAATAAATAAAATCTTTAAAAAATAAATAAATTTTTTAAACTTAGCGATAAACCTGAGTTTTGCTGTTTGCTTAATATGTAGCTCTCTGATATTGGCTGAAATTTCAAGGACAAAGTGTCTGATAATGATCTATATTCATTAGAGACAAAATATTTCTGAAAGACATTGGTCCTTTCACCAGCATTTTCCATTACTGTACGTGAAATGAAAGCCTCCCAAAATGTTTTTCTCTAGCACTGTGTTCTCAAATAGAAGTGCTTCATGTGACATTTTTCCTTCCTTTCCCTAAGGAAGTCTCCCCTTTAGGGGAGAAATCATGCCTTTTCACGTGCCCCTGTGGTAACTTTGAAGGACTTCTATTGAAGACCATAACATTTAAGGTCCGTTCTTGTTTCAGAGTCTGTTTACCACCCCGGTCCTAGGTGTATGTTCTTTGTAGCAGAGACCGCTTTGCAGTTCCTCACCATGGTATCCAGTGGGTAGTGCGTTTGGGACTCAGTAAGTCAGTCCTCTGTACATTTTCTTTCTTTCTTCCTCATTCAGAATCTTTGTTGAGCAGAGGTTTGGAGCAACCTGGACTGTATAAATGGAGGAGAAGTAATGGCAAGATGTTTTTGCAGGTCAAATCCTATGTATAAACCATTTTTAAAAGCATTGTGTTACATCATTCCTTTTTGATGCAGAGAAATGATGAGGCAGTGAGAAGCACCTGTTTGATCTTCGAGTTCTAGTAGCTTCCAATTTAGTAATCTTCACTGAGAAGCCACGCATGGCATCTCTGGGGTGTTCGAGAAATGGCAGAGTTTATAGGAAAGACCATGTGGTCAAGGTTTTTGGAGAGGGCTGTAGGGCGAAAAGAGGATGTTATCCTAAAATGATGGATCCATATAAAATGATTTCTGTAATTGATTTAGATAACTTTATTTCCTTATTTTGAATGAAGCATAATGCTCAAGTCCCTGCTGAGCCTTCATGACAATTCCTGGGTTGCGATCCCAAGCTTGAAAGTTGAGGATTTTTGTGTTAGCGAGTCTTCCGTTTCTCTACACAATACGCCATGTACAATAGGGGTAATTAAAATGCATTTCTAATCATGCAGAAATAATGAAGGGAATGTATCACATAAGTAATCCTCATGACGCACTTCTCTAGTCTTAGCAGACTGAATAAATAGAAAGTGATATTATTTATTTATGCTAAGACATGGAAGTCTGTGCAAAGCCTACAATCTGGTGTTAACTGTAGGCCAACATCTGAACAGATCAGATCAATCTATGACAAGGACTCTTAGAAAGAAGAGTCGTAAGCAGAATATTCCACACCGACAGCATGGTCACTGCCTATGTCCCCACGGTTCTGGACAGTTTTTCTTCAGACCTTCCACTCTTCTCTTCCCCATCACCCTTTTAGTTTCCCTTCCTGCACTCGACTTCATTTTTATCAATTTTCAAATTATTTTCTAATTCCCTCCCCTTGCATCTGGTTTCCTGTTTCTTTATACTTGTGTCTCATATCGCCTCCATTGTATTCCTTTCTTTCTCTTCCTCAACCAGGGCTGATGCTCCTTTGTGGCTCTTCTGTAATGTGGCCAATTTTAGGATTGCATCACAATTCATGAGCAAAGCAATATCCAGTAGCTCCTTTTTCAGAAGTCAGATAAGAAGCAGGACCCAGTGGAGAGAAATCCGTGGGGGCTTGATCCAGCGCCCCGCCTCCAGACGGCTGTCTTGCAGTGGTATGACTGCTTCTCCTTCCCGCAGGCTGTCTGTCCTCTCTTCCAGAAGTCCTGGCTTCCAAAGAAAGAGACCGAACTGCCTGCATATTCCACTTAAACTCTCTTAAAGGGGAAGCAAGATATTCATCAGTGGCCTTTTTAGGACCTCTAAAACCGTATTCTGTTTCAGTATAGCTGCTAAAATATCAGCTTGGAAATGCCAGGCCTTTCCTGAAGACACAGTGGTGAGAGACTCCAACGCAGGACAAGATGGCAATACATCTTCAATCATGCTACTTTAAAAAAGTAAATCACGCTGTATGAATCTAAACTTAGCCTTTCCAAATACACGTGTCTGCAGATACTGATGATTAATTGATGACACCGAATCCTGGCACCACAGGGCCTGATTAATGGCAGTGACATCATGACTTTTAAATATGCTATTAATGCCAGTGCCTATGACACATGCAAATGTGACATGTGGATTTTCATGGCATTTGCATAGATGCAGAAAAAAAAAAAGTTGAAAAGTGACCTTTCCCCTTAGATTAATCACTGATTTGTAAGGCAGCATCTGAGGACAGTGAACTCCACCTCTTCTGCCTTCTGGGGAGGAGATTTTAAGTTGCTTTAGTGGTGTTGGAATGACTTCTTGTCTACACCTCTAGGCTGATTCTAGTGCACAGATTTATCTATAGGATTCTCAACCTTAGATGCTCTCCAAGAAGTTTCATATCCTTGGAATCTGAGTGCTTGTACTGCAGTAAATTAAATCAAACTCACTAAGTGTTTTCTAGTCCATTGTCTTTCTTCATACTCACTTTCTCCAGAGAGGAAAGGGAAAATGGGGAGTACGTATGGATATTATTACTTCCATATTACCAAGAGAAAAATGCCCCAACCTCTTCTTACTGAGGTTTGGGGGGTGCACTCTTAACCCTGTAGAATTACTGAGCATAAGCTTCGCTCCTAATAGGAATCCCTACCAGGGAACCGAAGATTCCAGTTCAAGGGTTCCTTCCCCCATCAGGCACATAATCACATGGGGCATTAGCAGGGCGCACGCGTGTGCAGAGACATCCGATATCCCTCATTCTAGAATCGGATCAATCTACCCCATATCAAATTCCAGGAAATGGCAGCAGTGAACAGTGGTAGCACTTGAGAAGAGATGCTCAACAACTTTTAAATTCTCCATGTGACCTATTGGAAGACAACATATCCAAGGATTTTTGAGCTTTCCCCCTCAGGTTGAGGAAGATACATTGAGCATTCAAGAAAGATCAAGGTGACTGGAGAACAGAGCTGTAGAAAACATTAGAAGTGGGACCCGATCAGAGGAGCACTCTAAACATAACTACATGCAGAACATCGTAAAGAATGCTATGTGTTAAGCGCTTACTCAGTACCAGAGGATTGACTTACATCATCAGCAAACCTTGCAGTCCCCCCAAGGTAGGTATGATCATTCCCAATTTACTATGGAGAAGTTGGGATCCTGGCAAGATAGATAGGTTTCCGTAGGATCATCATCTAAGAACGGGTAGACCTGGGATTCATCGCCAGATGGGTCTGACTTGCCCAATGTGCCTTATTATTTTTTTATTACATGCTTCCTTGAAGAATATATGTAAAATCGAATAACATGATTTGAGGCATCTGAATTTCTGAGGCATCAGCTGGGGGGTACATCCTCTTCACCAAGACTAGATGAGGGCCAAGGATGTATTTCTCATACCAGGATCTCTAAGATCTTGTTTAGCTCTGACATTCTGTAGTTCTGTAACCGTTCCCCTCGATGAATACTATATCCTGACCTTTCTCTTGCCCCACTGCCCTCATCTTTCACCCTTGCTCAGTCTTGACTGGATTTCATTAGAAGAGCTGCATTCTTCATTTTAACTACAGGACACACATTATTTTAAGGAAAAAATAATTGGCTTCTAACTGCAGGTGTGATAATTGGCATTCACTACAGCCTTTAGCCAGTTGGGATAGTGGTGACATTATAAGCTAAGGAGGATGACCTCTAATTCTAGAAAGGAATGAAAGAGCTAGCTAAGAGACTGTTTCTATACAAAAGTCTATGTTGTAGGGACAGAAACAGGAGGCACATTTAGAAGGAAATATATGCAGTCTAAAATGCAAGGAATTGAATTTTGTCTCAAAGGATTTAGCATTTCACATCAGATCCTCTTCCTTAAACTTCTTGAATATTAGCAGACCCCCAAGGGCACTCACCAACACAACATACTGAAAACAAAAAGGACCTTAGAGGCAGTTTAATCCACCTATGTCATTTTGGATGAACAAAACGGATGCCTAACAAAGTTGTGACACAATGAGAGCCTTAATGACAACCATGTATTTCTGCTTTACAGAAAATCACAAGTGAAATACAAATTTTCATATCATTTTAGCACTAAAAAAGTAGTTCTGATAAACTCGTATTGCAATTTTAGTGAAATTTTACAGGTTTGCTTTTTGGCAAACATGGATGAGAATCAATTATTTAGTATTCTAATAAGACAAGTGATTAACTATTAACTATTATTTGTTTTTAAGTGTCAGTTTTAGGTGGTTTGTTCTTTAAGACTGTCTTGCCCTTTAGACATCTAGTGCTGGGATCTCTCTTACAGAGGCAAAATGGATGCTGCTCATGGCCAGAGAGTTTCTAAGGCACCACTGCTTTTTAGCAAGTATTGCCAGGAAGAAAAGGGCAATGTGATGACTTCCTTTAAATATCTTCTACCTGGCTTTCAGTTTTCTGCTCTTCACTTTCTGGTATATAGACAAATAAAGAACAGTGAAGAGAGGAAGACATAATCTTGATCTGGGAGAAAGATTAGCAAGCAGGTGTAAGAGCTCTTTCCTAGAGGAAAGTGAGGGGGAAGAAAGTTCACAGAATTTAGAGTTCAGGGGCAGTGGTCAATTTGAAAGCATATTAAACAAACAAACAAACAAACAGTGAAATGCCTGAATGAGTGCTCTTGGGCTTTGGAGACTGGTGTCAGGACCGGGGTACTGCAGCTTGGGGTCATTCTGACCCTGTTCCTTCTGCACCCTGCTTGCAGTCTCTAACCAAAGGAACTTGGCCTCACCTTCCATGTGTATCATGAACCTGACTGTCTTTAACTACTTTTGCCACTGACCATCTCCTGCTTTGATTTTTGCGAGAGATGGTTAAACCACACCATCTGTGGCTTTGATTTTTGCCATCCTTCCTAACTGGTCTCTGCTTCTTTGTTTCCCTATGTAGTCCAGTCTAGGGATTGGCAAACTTTCTGAAGAGGTCTAGAGGTTAAATAGTTCAGCTTTGGTGCCATACCGTCTTCATCACAACTACTCTGTTATTGTAGCATGAAAGCAGCAATAAACAATCAGCAAATGAATGAGAATGGCTGCATTCCAAAAAAAAACTTTACCAAGATACTGTAATTTGAATTTTCTGTAATTTCCACAAGTCACAATATATTATTTTTCATTTGATTGTGTGTGTGTGTGTGTCGCTAAGAAAGGTAGGAAACATTCTTGGCTCATGGGTTGTGCAAAAACAAGCAATGGAGTGGGCCAGAGTGATCTTGTTAATGATGAATAAGTTCATGTTATACTTCTACTCAAAACACTTGTGTGGCTTCCTATCTCATTTAAAGACCAAAGTATTTATGATGGTTTAGAAGGTCCAATGTGATCCACTCCTGTTAATCGTCTTACCCCATCTACTCCTCTCTTTCCCCGACTTTCCCCTGACCTTCCTTCAGCCAGTGTCTCCCTGTCCTTCTCAAGCACATCAGTCATGCTTCCCCTTAGGCCTTTGTGTGTTTATTGTTAGCTCTGCTTGGAGTACTCTTCCGCCAAGAAATCCACTTGGTTTGCTCCTTATCTCCTTCAAAAATTTTCTCAGAAAGGCTTCTTCTAATTACCCTTATTTAAAGTTGCAAATGAACCCTTTGAAGAGAAACATACCCAATTTCCTTTTCTCTTTCACGTCCATCCCCTTCTAAGATACTCCAAATTTACATAAGCTATTGTATGTTTTCACCCAGAGGATTATAAGTTTAAAGGGGACAGACATTTCCACCTACTTGCATTTGTTTTGTTTACATACATCTGAATCTGGAACACACAGCATGTATTCTATAAATCCCTGATTAGTAGTTGTAGAGTGGATTCTGGTAAGCATAAACTATTGCTGAATCCTAGCATATGGATCTAAAGAACTTTACTGGGGCATCTGGGAGGCTCAGTCAGTTGAGCCTCTGCCTTTGTCTTAGGTCATGATCTCAGGGTTCTGGGAGCGGAGCCTGCACCAGGCTCCCTGCTCAGTGGGGAGTCTGCTTCTCCCTCTACCTCTGCTGATCCCCCTGCTTGTGCTCTCTCTCTCTTCTCTGTCAAATAAATAAAATTTTTAAATAAATAAACCGTAAAAAATGAAGAACTTTACTTATTTTTGCATTAGGTGGCAGTTGTTCCTTTAATTTGGTGTTTGGTATAGAGAGTTTGCTCCTTATCTCCTTCAAAAATTTTCTCAGAAAGGCTTCTTCTCGCCTTTTGAGAACTCGCCTACAGTGATGCTTCAAGTATTTTGTGACATGTCAAGTCATGTGCCAGGGTTCATATTTATTCTTATTTATGTAAAAACTTGGGTTATAATCATTTTATTAGATTATTGGTTTAATTAATATATTAAAGAGGGTGTTGTTATTTGTGTGTGTATGTGTTAAAAATAAAGTATGATACATGTATATAGGAGGTATTTTTATCACCACCACATTGAGGAGGGTGTGGACACTTCATACTATTAACCAGAGGAAAATACAAAACTCCCCTCTTCTCCATAGGGCTCTGAAATTTTCCAGAATAATTTGGATTTAAGAAGAGCATACAGACACAGTATTTTTTTTTTTTTTTGTATTGAAAATTAGTATTTTTTACCAGGATAAAATGCATGGTGAAGTTTGGGTTTAGGGGAAAAAAAAACTTTTCTTTCTTTCTTTCTTTTTTTTTTTTTTTTTTTTTTTTTGGAGCTCTTCTTTATAAAGCCTTGGCATAGTAAGGAATTTTTTTCTTTTTTTTTTTTTTTACTTCCTCTTACTTCCCAAGAGATCATGGTATCTGTGTCACTTTTCAGTGGGCTATTCAGTCTTAATTATTCTTAACTATATGTCATGGATTCTTAAATGACAAATACAGGTTATATTTAGCTACCTTTTATATACATCTTGTGCAATCCCATCATCACGGTACGTGTGCACACATGTACACACACAAGTGCATTCACACACATGTATCCTTTAAGAGAAGAGTACCCACAGAGAAAAGTAATGTTGTAAAATGCTTTTTCTAGTAATCTAATTTTTAATAGCAACCAATTGTGCTGGTTTTAATTTGTACCCACAACAGCCACCTTATCCATAAAATGTTTTTGTTTCTTTAGTTAGCTGGGGAAAAAATGTTGCCATGAACAAAAGGTATAAGTCTTACCACCATGATGTTTCTCCCACCTGCATCTCCAATTATCCTGTCCATATTGCTGATGGGATGCTTTAAAAGCATTCCTTCTAACAGATCATCTTCTAATAACAGGCTTATGGCGACTGACACCAAGCAGAACCCTGATGTAGGCAAAATGAGTCTTACACACACCATGCTCCTCTGCTGTCCTTTTGCCCAAAATATTCTTAATTGTGACACTTTAGATTTTTCTCTGTATCACAATGTGCCTGTTTTCTCATGCCCTCATGGTTTTGTACTCCGCAACTCTCTCTAGTTTGGTTTGGTTTACTAATCTTTTCTGATGTGGCTGGCTAATGGAATACTTCTCAGAGAACAGTGACCTAATCCACCTAACATTTGTGTGATTCGTTGTGAGAGACTGCTGAGGGTAATATCTTTGATCAGGCATGACTTTGGGTTCTTCTCCAGGAGTAGGACAGTTAAGGTCTCATCTAACTCATATCCAGCATGGAGAAAGAGAGGGCTCATATTCTCTATCCAATCATGAAACAATTGTAATAGCTATATGCAGAGCTCATAACATGCCAATTTTCTTTTAAAGTCCTTATGCAGAATTTCCCATTTAATTCTCACAACCACTGTATTAGGAAGGTACCCTTAGTATCATTGTAAAACTGATGATGTTGAGATTAAGAAACTTAAAACAGCTGATGATGAATAAAGCCCGGGTTGTTGTGACAAGTAAATGTTTGACAAAGAAAACTGAAGTAATTGAAGCAGAAGAGCCTAGAATTCTATTCTCTCCCATACCATTCACCTGTATCCATCTGCAATGTTATCGGCCCTCATGGCCAGGTTTCTCTTCTCAATCTCCCACCTACTACTGTATTCCCATAGGACTCTATCCTTAGCTATTTCAGACCACTCCCCCCTGCTGTGTCCAGAATGATTATTTAGGTATCCTTGAGCAACAGAAGTTGAGTTCCTTTTAAGGTAGAGGTGAGCTTTGGCCATTTTTATGTCCCCTTCATACCACCCAATATGTAGCAGATGATCTGGAAAACTGATATGTGAAAGAAATCATACCAAAATGTGTTTTTAAAAAAATAGACAAAGACAATGGGATTGTCTGCTTACACTTAAGCCAGAATGTCAGGATTAAAGAGGGTCAGATATCATGTGAGCATTAGTGAGTAGTAATGATTAGCAAAAGGCATTTTAGCAGAGAAAATGCTTTATGATACATAGGATTGCAATTTTTTTCTTCTGTGTCATTATTGATAAAATTTTATCACTCATTACGGAAGCAATCAATTCCATTTCTACTGCTTCCCTGTGGGCTGCCGCAATTCTTGTGCTGACCTCTCACTCTTAAGGTTCTATTTTGCATTAGGACCTCTTCAGATAAACTTGCAAAGCATCTGGTGATTAGATCAGGAGGCTGGATTCAAGCATTTCATTTTTATCTCTTTTGCTTCCCTTATTGTGTCTCCTTGGACAAAGCACTTAGTCCAGGTTTACATGTAAGGTTTTTTACTTAAAAACTGTATCTCATGATAAATCCTCATCCAGACAGTAGAAAGCAATTTTCCTAAGTGCTTTACTTAAATGGTTTCCATCCACACATGAACCTCCGAGGCTGTACTTACATATCTCATCATGCAATATTGGCTCCATCATTCTCTGCCTTTCAGGAAGGCACATGTCTCTGGTAATTTGTTTGTGGCTGCCGAGTTCATTCGCTGATGCTTACTCTTTATTCCCTATATTCCATCCCTGTTAGGCAGACAGCAATGCTATTGCTTATTAGGAATATGGGTTGGCCTTATTAAAGTAACACAGGCAATGCTATAAATGCTCAATTATGTAAAATTAGTACCCAAGCTTGAAATCTGGCTGGTGAAATGCTCACTTGAGGTGAAAAACAAGAACCTTATTTGAAGAAGAAGGTGCAAGGCCTTCAGGGTTGTAGGCTGGGAAGATGATGTTGGTGGAGATACAGCCTTTTCTTTATTATTAGGAATAATGTTGCAAGTGAAATATTTTCTATGGCAGGCAAGCACCTGGAGAAGAAAAATGGAACCAGTCACATGTTGTTTCTACTACCTATGTGTGAGTCGAGGCTAATTTGGCTGAGTATGTCTAATGGGGTCAGGGATTTGCCGAGAGACATATCCTCAAAACAGTCATAACCATAAGAAGTGAGTAATTCTAAGACTGTAAGACTTGCCTGTAAGACTTGACTTGTCTATGAACCTTAACTGGTTTTTCCATTTCTTCAAAGAGGTTTCTTTGTAGGTGTTTCTATCCAGCTGTAAATTAAGGGATGCAGCCCACCATCAAAGAACAACAAGAATGCAGATCTCTGAGTTTGGCTTCCTTTTCTCCAGCTCTCATAGTCAAGTGAAGGAAGTTTGTTGGCAAGAGCCGTAAATAGTAAGAGCTTCCTGAGGCAGAAGGCAGAGAGGGAGACCTCTGGGTTGTCAGAGATGTTATAGCTCGTTTTGTTCATGTGATTAGTAAATGTATGAATTCAAATAGAGCAAATAAAAATTGCATATCTCCTTTTGTTCCCGAGACTATGAATTACACGGAAATGGATGTTTTCAGAGATATCTACTAAAATTCAATTTGTTTCCAAAAGAGTTTCTAGAAAGGAGACTTAAAAAGCTCCTCAAATATGCCATAAAAAGAGTATGGCCCGACTTTATGCTGCTATGTTTTAGTTCTCTTTTAAAAGGCAAGGTGTATCCTGATGAGATTTATAGTAATAGTAAAATTGTATAAAGTTCTGTGCCTTGCTATGTTTGAATGACCTTTAATATCACTTTTTGTGCAAATGTTAAATATTTGTCTTCAGCTCACCAGTTTTACCTATTCAGGTCAACTAACCATATCACAAAGTATATTCTGGTTCTGAGTTCATCCTGCATCCTTCACTGGGGCCAAATGGGGTCTTTTGGCCGGTTAGTTTGGTAGTCCCTTGAACAGGTCGTAGTTAACTCCTCTGATGTCCTCATTTCTGAAAGGTGATATTGGAAAGAACTCATTGGCACCTGTCAAATGTTTGACCTCAGAGGCTGATTGATGAGTCTATTCTTGTGACTAATGGAGTTATTTATTTCTGATATGTGTTTAATCCTGTTCTTCTACTTGATGGATGGGCAGATATACTTATTTGAAAACCAAAGAAACTTGTGACTTTTCTGAGTTGGGTAAGATAGGGATTATTTTATGCATACTTCAAAAGGAGAGGTGAACTTGAACACTAAGCCTCTGAGTTATGAGTAGAATTGAACTTGTGCAATATCAATACTTAGCAAATACTGAAACACATATATTAATTCAACAAGTAGAATATAAATTTTGAAACTAAGATACCTTTATTAAACAAATAGAGTATTTTTCTCTAAAGAAATGTCTCATAAAACTTAATTTGAATAGGTTTTAAAAAGAACATATCCAGATGCAATATTATTTTAATTTTTCAGTTAAATTATACTTAAATTATAAAGTATAAGAATAACTTCACCCCTATTTTCACCTCAGAAGAAGTTAATGTCTACTTAAGGAAGAGACAAACCATATATGTTCATCCTAAATTCGTAGACTGGCCACTCAGTGAGTGGTAATGGAGGCTATGATACTGAAGGAAGAAACAATACTTGCATTTAATGAAGAAGTAGGCTAATGAGTACACAGAAATTAGAATTGATGAGAGAAAGTCATGAATGCTATGAACGAATCACTTAGAGGGATTAGAAAATTATTTTGATACCTCAGGAGTGTTTTAAGAAAAGGTTGACTTTGAACTAGACCTTGGAAGAATATAATTTGAATGAGCAGATAGAAAAATAATCCAGAGGGATGGTTCGGATTAGATCTCAAAATACTCTTTAACAGACCAAACGATTTAAAACCTAACCAGTAGATATATTAGCAAGGCAGTGGATGTCTTTAGGCATAATATGATAAGAGCTGTGGTTAAGGAAATTTAACTGAAAGTTTTATTTTGATAGAATTAAAAACTGAGGATATCTTGGAAGCAGGAAGAATACTGGATGAATGATTAAAATAGTCTAGGTGATGGTTCATGGGTCCTGAATTTGGGGATAGACTTAGCGTCGTGAACTAGCGAAGGGCTACAGGTGGGTAGAAACATGGCAACCAATAGAATGGAGAAAGCAAAGGGCAGAAGTCAAGGATGCCCCCAAGTCTGTGGTCCTGAGTGATGGGTGGTTAATAGTAGGCAACTTCTTATAGCAAAGCTGTGAAAGGTAATTGGTTTACTTTGGCCAACTCTCCGAATTTGGGCATCATAAACACACAGGTCTTCCCAGAGAGATGGTAGGCAGATGTTAGTTGAAGTGAAAATACTACTACTACTACTACTACTACTACTACTACTACTACTACTACTTCTTCTTCTTCTTCTTCTTCTTCTTTTTTTTGTTTAAACTTCTGTGAAACCTGTGTCAGAACTTCTCTCCAAATTTATTTATTTATTTTTTTATTTTTTTAAAGATTTTATTTATTTATTTGTCAGAGAGAGAGAGGGAGAGAGAGCAAGCACAGGCAGACAGAGTGGCAGGCAGAGGCAGAGGGAGAAGCAGGCTCCCTGATGAGCAAGGAGCCCGATGTGGGACTCGATCCCAGGACGCTGGGATCATGACCTGAGCCGAAGGCAGCCGCTTAACCAACTGAGCCACCCAGGCGTCCCAAGAACTTCTCTCCAAATTTAAACAAATAGCCTCTGTTGTAAAAATCTTCCAGAACTGTTTTCTAAATTCTCTTATATGTTTTCCCTCTGAACAATTTAAACAATAATTTTTAAAGGTTTTCTTTTTTTGATAGGTTTCAATAAGATTCATGACAGGAATATATAGACTTCTTAAAAGCCTGGAGAGAAAGTGAGAAATCACCTAATTTAAAGCTTCATTTTGAAGTTGTGGGAACTGAGGCCTAGCGAGTCAAGAAAAGTAAATGCCTACAATCACTCAGTGACAGAAATTAGCTGATGGCTCCTAACTTCAAGTCTTGTGCTCTTTGCACAGTACATATATTGGATTTAGCCACATACAACTGCAATTTTATAGGTCACAAATTTTAGAATATCAGAAATTACAATCTAATAACAAAACATTTAATACAGGGTAAAATGTGTGACAACTTATACAACAGGCTACAATTTCTGTAATAAGAACTGGTTCATCCATATATTTACTTAGGGAGCAATTTCAGTGACAAGTGGCAGGCACAGATTAAAGTCTTTATTAGAAATCTGGAAAAGCAATAAATAACACTATGGCACATTTATTTGGAGGACACTGAGCAAGAAGGTGTTACAAACCCATTGAAGTTTGAGAGAGCAGAAATTGTTCAGGATCATAGACCCAAAATAGCAAAGTCAAATGAAAAAAAAACAAAACAAAACAACAACAACAAAAAAAACCCAATGCATTTGGGAAAAGTAATGCAAAACATGGACTCTTTAGTTGGAGCCACAGGAAAATTACTTGTTCTAGAAAAAAAGGCAAAATATAGAGTGTTGTATAAATATGGTAAGACTAATACTCAATAGGACATGCGGTGGGTACCCAAGTCACGAAGGTGGTTAGGACTTTGTTATTTGGGAGATGACTGAGCCAGGGAAAGGGCAAGAACCAGTGGATTCTGATGCCAAAACTAAGAGCAAGTGCCAGAGGCTGAAAAATAAAGGGGCTAAATAGTTGTGGCTTGATTATAAAAACTTGAGCAGTTTTGTATTTCCCTAATGAAATATTTATGCTCTTGATGAATAGAAGTAGTATTTGCCTCTGGATAGACACACGTTTCCACGGGTATGCCTGAGAGAGAAGGAGTGACAGAGAGGAATTGATTGAGAGAGATTGAGAGAAACAGTGAGAGAATATGATTTAGGATGAACATGTGAGAGAGAAGCTTGGCTTTCTTACACATGCGTATAAATATGTATTAAGAGAAAACACCATTCAATGAATCTCTATTACGCACTTAGTTTGTACATTGTGGTCTCATTTAATCCTAGAATACAAATTAAACTGAACAAAACGAAAAAACCTGAAAACTATGTAGCCGGATATTACAGATCAGGAAAACGAGCCCCAGATAGGGATAAGTGAAGGGTACAGTTTTATATACCAGAGAAGGGCAGAGCCTTTCTTTCATGATTCCTTTTCACTGAATCATGTCTTAAATGGAGTTCTCAGAGTTTTCAAAGAGAATAGAGTATGTTGCAGTCAAACACTATGTAATCTATCGGGGGAGTCATGGGGTGAAAGAGCATAGACTGGGGCTGGTTAAAGACAATAATCATGTAGGGTTGATCACAAGGGCCTTAGACTAGTCCTGTCGTGATAGAACTTTGCATCTCAATGGCAAAGGGGAGCTCCCCTAAGCAGACAGGAGATGGATGCTGCTTTCGTTCCTCCAGGAAGTCAGGATTTCTCTTGTAACTGTACCTGGCTCAGGAACACAGGCACTAACCCTAGGTGTGGATTAGAGGATGGGGTCTTAGTCCTGGCCCTACCATTAATCAGCTGGGTGGCCCTGGACATATGTTCTTACTTTTTGAGTCCTGGTTTCTTGAACAAGGAGATTGGACTGAAGAAGTATTACGGTCCCTGTGAATTCTAACATGCCGAGTTCAAGAACAAGGATGCTGTCTGTGTTCAGTCTTTTCAAATCTCCAGAAATGGACACTGACTGAATAAAAGATGCCGGTAGAGAACGTTTATCATCCTTGGTGGCTGCCCAGTGTCTGCCCATCCGTGTGAATGTACACAGATTTCCACCCCCTCCTAACACATCTCTGTGTCTCTGAGAGGATCAGACCACCTCCCACTTCTGGAGAGAGTTCTAGTGTAAACTGGTTCTCCCACCTACTTCTGCAGCTGGGGTATATAAGTTTTTTTTTTTTTTTTTTTTAAGATTTTATTTATTTATTTGACAGAGATCACAGGTAGGCAGAGAGGCAGGCAGAGAGAGGAAGGGAAGCAGGCTCCCTGCTGAGCAGAGAGCCTGATGTGGGGCTCGATCCCAGGACCCTGAGATCATGACCTGAGCCGAAGGCATAGGCTTTAACCCGCTGAGCCACCCAGGCGCCCCTGCAGCTGGGGTATAAACCTGGGATACATACTTTGACAATCAGATATCCTGGGGCCACCGGCTTTGCTTTTGGATGAGCCACTTCCGGAAGCAAGTGGTACAAGTTCTCTCTCTCTCTCAGGAGGTAACCTTTTTTCCCCACATTAGAACCAATTCTAAGGTGTAATTTGGGGCATTGTTTCAGGCAAATTTGAATCTTGTTCTCTAGCCCTAGTATCAATTCTTATGAGCTGCTGAGTACTTTTAATGAATCACCAGATCTTCTTCTATCTTGTCCTTCAAGGCTTTTTTAAGTTTTATCACCTACTTCTTTTACATTGCTTGAACATTTACACCCCCAGAATTTATATAATCTTTTTTTTTTTTTTTGCTAATCATATTGCTAATATTTAATTTTATCCTTATTGTTATTTAAATATGTAATTAGACTTCTAGTTCTGGAGGACAAGACACTTCAAATGTTATTTCATAGAATGAATTTTATTCATTTTGCCTCAGATGTTAGAGCGTTCCCATATCACTTACTGATCAGAATAATGAAAATACATCTTCAGTCAGGAACTGGAGGCAACAGAGGTGAATTTCCTGAGTATGCTTTTTGAACTTATGAATGCCTTTGTTGTAGGCTTCAAATTTTCCAAACTGCCTGAAGCTCTTGCTACCACATTTTGCTTTTTTCACCTTTAAATCTTAGTTGTTCCCTATGAAATAGTAAAGACTGGACAATAAAACTAATTATGACAGTACTTGATAGGGGAAGGCCTCAGATGAATATCACCATGGGGGTCTTATGAAGAATTATATTTTGAAAATAAAATGGTGCAGATGAATTAATCAGAGAGAGAAAAAAAAAAGGAATCATAGAAAAATAGAAAAAAGGGACTGCAGGGAACCTGTTAAGGAAAACACATTTCTATAAGTTGACCCTCTTAAAAAGTATAGCTGCTTGAGATTTTCCAAATAAATATAAATAGTTAAAAATGCTATAAATAAATAAAAAAGTAAATAAAGTAATTATTTTACCCAGCACCAGAGGGCAGAGTTAGATTCTTATAGAGAAGATAAAATGTCATCAGCGCAATAGTCAATGGATTAGGATGGAATCTTTCACAAGCTGTGGGAATAGGGCGAGAGAACAGCGTGGCACTACCTTTCTCTTTGGAACTACCCCCATCATCAGAATTCCTAGAACACCCTCGTAAAGAAAGCGCTTCTGATCTTGATTTATAGCGGTGGAGTCTGAGGCACATAGAGATTCTTATCTAACTAAATTTATGTCAGACTGGATCCAAGATTTCCTAACCAAAGTTCACTGTTTGTGCATGAGAATTTGCCTTCCTCAGGTGGGTATCTAGAGACAATGTATTGTGTAGCCATGATCCCTGCCCTAGAAGGACTTAGCAAGTTAATGTGAAAGGTGAAAGCAACATCCAAAAACGTCTCTCTCATTCATACCAGGGAGATAGAGCTACACTGGTGCTCCCAGAAGAGACTGTAGGACCATCTCGACATCTGTGTGTCACGTGCATGTTTATGTACTTAACACATTCATACAAATACACTGACTAATAGGATTAGTCTGGACTGCTTTCAAAAAAGAAATTAACTTTGAACATAATTTTCGAGGGTAGTGAGAGACACAGTGGGATCAGAACCAAATCCTTTTCCAGAACTGGAGGAGCAAAATCATTTTGAGCTAGACATCTCATCCCGTAGCATTTTATCCCCCAGTTTCCCCATCACTGTTGTTATCCCCTAGATCTGAGGGGGTAAGAAGTTTACCCATACTCCTGACTATGCCCTTGAGTTTAGTGGGGTGCACCATCCCAAATCTCTCTTCCTAACAGCTTCCCACCTGTCCATATTTTTTACGTATGCCTAAATGTGATGATTGATTAATTTCAGGTAGAAGAGACAAGATTCTTTGCACACCAACATGCAGGGCCTCAGTGCTTGCATTCTAAGGAGGCCTGCAGTGACACTCTAAGCTTTCCAAGCATGTCCTCTGATAGATGATGCGCTTTGTTATAAAATGTGGTTTCCATGGACATTTTTCAAGCCCTGAAGACAGCCTAAGAGCATCCACTGGGACATAGCAGCTAACTTGCTTTACTCCCTTTTGATGTGGGGTCGAGTTTAAATTGAGCTACAGACAGTAATGCTAGAATGCAACAGCATTTTATTGCAAAATGGATTGTTTGGGATGGTTCACTGTGCTTTACAGGAGCGAAAGGAGAAAATGAAATGGATTGTGTCCTCCGTGAGAGACCATGGGTCATTCTCCACCCACAGAGAGGTGCCCTAGGCCTCCTCCTGATCTAACTCTAATTTCTCCTCTCTTGCTCTCCTCTCCACACACACCTACCAAAGGAGGCAGACCTTAAGAACGTGAGAAAGAGTCAGTGCCTGTGTACAACGGATCACGTGGTCATTCCACAAACCACTGTCAAGCATTGGGTCTCTGTGCCTGAGAAGCACTGTGAGCGTCAACTGTACAAGGGCTGGGCAGAATCGCGGCACAGGCGATGGAGGATGGTGGAAAGTGAGGGAGGGAGAGGAAATGAGACTTTCCTGTTTTCCAGGATCAGCATTTTCCCAAATGGAACCCAAGATATGAATAAAATGACTCATGCATTTTAAATCAGTGTTAGGATTTTGATGAGAAGCGTGTGGGTGTAGGGGCCTGCTCGTCTCAAAATGCAATTCAGAATGGGGATAGAAAGTTACGTGTGCATTTTGTCAGCCAGTGGCAGAGAGCCAGCATGAGCCAGAGTGAGGGGGCAAGGTGTGAAGTAGCTAATCTTTACTGAATTATCTCGGAATCATCCTAGATTTCATGCGTGGGTGATGACTCACTTTCTGCCACAGTGCCAAGGGGCAGCTTTGAGAGACAAATTATACTTGTTGGGAGTAGTCATAAAAGCCAAGGAAGTGGTACTCAGACATTGACAGAGGTGTAAGGGGGAACAGTACAAATTTAAATTGAGAGAGGAGCAAAGCTCTCTTAGGAATCTGTGGGTGTACCAATAAGAAAACGATGAGTTAAAAAAGAAAAAGGCGGGAGATGGAGATCACTCTGTGCACAAGGACTGAATGTAGAATCAAGGTGTATATACTTTTGTTCTATCAAAACCCAACAAATTATAGCATCTTTGGACACAGGAGCTTTGTCTGTCTTGTCAGCCTTAAGTTCTCAGCCCCGAGAGCAATCTCTCATGTCCGTTCAGGTCATTCTCGAAGCAGATGCCATGACGGAACTGGAAATGGAAGAGATTTAGCTGGGAACAGCCTGTGTGCAAGAACAGAAAAAAAGGAGGGATAGTGAAGGTATACTTTCAAGACTGTACTGTGGAAAGAAGATGGAAGAAAAGATTTTGTAGGTGGAGCCCTAGACTTTAGCACAGTTCTGAGAAAAATCTTGGCCTGGCTGAGAGAAAAAGCAAAGGTTGCCTGTTAGAGAAGTGCAATAGTAATGTTCCAGAATCAGTGCCGCAGCTTTGTTCCTGTATTAACTAGGAACAGCCTGGGGGAAAGGTGGCCTTGGTAAGAATGAGGTGATTGATCCAAACAGGACTGCAAGGGCTATCAGTCAATTCTGCTCTCCTTGAAGATTCTCTCTAGAAGGGCATCTGAGTGGCACACCTCGATGACCCCCCAAGAAAGGGCTCTTTTTACTTTGGTTGAAACAATAAAACTATTTAAAGCCAATGTTCTCAGAAGAGTCCTCCTGCATACACACACTCCTCATGTTGTCTGCTGCCTTTTCCATTATCCATTCCTCTAAAAGGCTGTTACCAGTTATGGCATTTCACTTAACAAGCATTGGTAGTAGAACGCTTGTGATTTAATTCAAGACTGGAACCTGCCCTTTGGGTGACTGTTAGTCTAGGAGAGGGCCCCACATTTTCCTGACTTTCTAAGACCTTGGTTCATGTGTTGTCTCATTTCCACATGGATTTTAAAAGATAATCTTCTGCTTATAAATAAGCATAAATATTCTTTTTTTTTTTTTCAAATGTTCTTTATATTGTTTAAAAAAAAAAAAAGTCCCCTGGCCCATTTACTTTCTATGCTGTCATCAGTATTTTATCCCTTAAATGTTGGGGTTATCCTCAGATCAGTCTTTGACACTCTTCTTTTCTTTCTGGTTATATGTTAATATATCTGAAATTTCTATCTCAAGTCAGGAATTCTTTGCTAAACTTCAGACCCTCATATTCAATTGCCACCTGAACAACTCCTTTTGAATAGTTCATAGGAAGCAAAATCAGAATGGCTTAAATGGAATTCGTCCCTCTATACCCCAAACCTTCCCTTCTAATAAAAAATCAAACCTAGTTTTTCTGTCTTCTAAATATCTCTGTTCCGTGGTCTTTGCTCCATTCCTCCGGATTCTGACTTGGTTCAGTCCCTTCTAATTTCCACCAGGATTGTCCTAATAGGCCTCTCACTTTCCTCCCTGAGGTGAGCAGTGCTTTAATCTATTCTGCATGTAGCCACCCAAGTAACCTTTTTAAACAAAGTATGTCCATGTTACTGCCTTGATTAAAATCATCCAAAAGCTCAGGATAAATGTCATTCTTTAACATGACACACAGGGTGCTGCCACCCTTCAGATGCACTTTGTGCCTGTCTTAATGGGAAGGCTTGAAATTCTCTCCATGGTGGTGCTTGGATCCCTCTCTTCTTTTATGAGTTCCCATCCAAGCTGCATTGTGTTGGAACCTATGTCACACCCTACCTTTAGAACTTATATTGCTCATGAGATCAGCTCTCCAGATCATGGTAGGGACGACTACTTGACAAGACCTAGGAAATATCACCTGGGAATAAGAAGTTAATGGCTAGGTATATGAATCTGGTCAGCTAAGGTGTAGATTCAAATATAAACATTTATTAAGGTATTACTATTAACCAGGCCAGAGCTAAACGATTTTATATAGAACATCTTGTCCATATAATGACAAACATTTTGACATAGATCAAGGTAAGAGTCTTCATATCAAAACAGAATGGAAAACCCTTCAGTTAAACAGAAATAATTCAGATTTTGCTGTACTGTCCTCCATTCATCACTAGGGATTTGATATAATAGTTTCCTAAAAGGTAGAATGGTTTGAATCATAAGGTATCCCATGTCGATTTTGCTTTTGTCACTTTCTTTATTCTGGTTAAGCAGTTATCAAACCTAAATTTATAAAAATTATTATACAGGGTAGTATACATGAAAAAAATGTATGCTTCATTTTATGGGAAAATTTCAGGTAGTTTGACACTAATCTAAGGTTTGACTCTACTGGATTTCCTCCGTTGAGAACTCCACACCATTCATGCATATTCCTCTTCTCTGCCTAAATAACTTGTTTTTCAAATGTCATTCTTTTTGGAAAGTCTTACTTGACTATTCCTTCCCCTTCTCTTGCCAGCCCAAATGCATTAGGTGGGCACCCTTACCCTACATTCTGATGGAGGAAATCCTGTGTTTTTTTTTTCATATATGTTTGCTTGTCTGTCTCACTGTTTGTAATGGTTGGTTTTCTTATTTCTTCTCCCCAGATGGGCTGTGAATTCTTCGAGAGTTGAGACTATTGAGTCTAGACTATTCCCTGGCAATTAGGATGACGCTTGTCATGTGGTAGTTCTCCGTTAAGGTTTATTGAGTGAATACTAAATAAGAATCAATTTAGGAAGAATATTGTTTGGTGATAGTGAGGGATGAAGAAATTGATTGAAACAGAAGAATCATGTCCCCGGGAGTAAATTCCATAGATAACATAATTTATCTAAATGGCAAGGTTGAGTAATACTGGCAGCAAATTATCATGCCTTGCATTTTGCCTTGTAGACTCCTGGAAATTTAGTTACCAGTAGAAAATGGAAAAGATAGGAAACCATACCAGTTTGGACAGATTATCACTTCATTGAGCACCCTTTACTTTTCCCATTTAATGAAAGACATCCTATGTAGTTTGAGGAAACTATCAAAAATAAGGACACTTGACATAACTAAAAGTTATTAAGGCTCAAGTTTACTCATTAAGATCTGAAATAAAATGTGTAAAGGGGACACATTCTCTGAGCTTAAAAATCTGTATTCCTACAGTGAAAGGAGAGGTCATGTGGTATTGTTAAGTCATTGTCAGTATTTGTTTACACAAAGTACACTGAATTTGCAAATCAAAGTAAATTTGGAGGTGGGTTAGACCAAACAGGAGTATGTTCTTGAGCTCAAAGAAATGATACCCAGAGAACAAATTGTCCTTCAGCTGTAACTGTATTTGATTATGATATAAGATATTCTTAATCAAGACAGATGTTTTTCTACATATTAAATGAGGTTTATTTGTTTTTTGTTGTTGTTTTTAAGACTTTGAGGCATTTCAAGTCTAACTAGTTCCAGGAACAAAGACTTGAGGTAGAAAACATCCTTTTAATGAAATGACAGCACAGAACTTGGGCAGATGAAGGGGAATTGGAGCTGGGGATGTGACCTCTGGATGCACAGGACAAAGTCACAGAATATGATCTGGCTAGTTGTAAAATCTTCTTTCAAGCCCTTCAGGCATGGGGAAAGATGAGAGGAGAGAGAGCGAGCCCTTCTTGCTGCCAAAGTAATAAAGTTATACATTTTTGATCTTCCTCCCCTACTCTTCTCCCTCCCCTCACTTCAGGACATCCTGCTGTAACTAGAGGTGAAAGGGTCTAACTCTGAGAAAGGAAATTCATGTCTTCTTGACCCTGGTGGTTTAGGGAATTAGACACTAAGGCATGAGGCTAAAAAAAAAAAAAAAAGCAGGTAAGTGGTAGCTTTTTGTTTGATCAGTTTTTTGTGTGTGTTTGGGGGTTTGGGGAGGCAGCTTAATGAAGACATCCTCCTTCTCCTTTCTGTGGTCTCTCTTATTTCTATCTCTGAACTGTTTCCTTATTGTTTATAAACCATGTTAACCTGATAAACAGAGAATGTTGTTTAAGCGTGTGAAGAAGGGAAGGCCTGAGGAGTGTGGAGAAGGTTGTATGTTTCTCTTTTAAGACTGATTATCATCTGTCTTTTTAATCCTTAGTGAGTGAAGGAAGCCTTTCACAGTGGGGTCGCTGCTATCCTTTCTGCACACCAGTCCAGATCCTTACATTTACCTGAGTATGAGATGTCTGATGCTTACTACATATTTTCTGATAGAAACTGCAACTTGATCATTTTTCTAGTTCTTAACCCTGGTTATACTTTAGAATCAGTGGAAGAGCTTTAAAAAATTCTAATTTCCAAGCTATTTCCAGGATTGATTAAATCAGAAACTCTGGGTATAGGGTCCAGGTATTACATTTTTTGCTACCTCAAGTGATATCCCAAGATACACTTCGGGTAGAGAACCTCTGTTTAGGGTCAGGGTTTAGGTTTAGTTCAAGAAACAGGCATATAATACCCTAAGGCAGAAATCAAATACATAACTTCCTTGCCTTTTTAACAGTGTAAAAATATGAAAAATGTGTCAAGCTCTACTTTAAACACCTAGCATTGAATAGGTATGAATATGAAGATATTGATGAGGGAGGAGAAGGCTAGCTGAGGACAAAGCAGAAGGTGGCACCCTCCTCCCACCATGTGATATGTATGACATTCTCCAGGCACTCCTGGCTGCCCTAAAGGAAAAACAAATGGTTAACTGAAAGAGATCACAGGCCTACAGGATAGGAGTCTCCCTCAGTTTGCAAATGTCCTAGTGATTTACAAGGAAGAAGCTTCCTCATCAATAGTTTAACTTCCAGAGACCCATAACTCAGTTTCTTGAAGCCCTAACATCACCTTCCCTCCATAAAATTGTGGGAAGCAGAGGCAGAAGGAAATGTAAATAAAACTGAATTTCTTCTGACCCTGAAACCCATTGACAAGGACGTGTGGTAGGAGGAATGTAACATTCCTCCAGGAAACTCCCAACTGTCTTAATGTTAGTGTCTCATTAGAGGGAAGAACAACCTTGGCTTGACAAAAACCAGGCTCCCAGTATCCTGAGAGTCTTTGCATATGACAGTCCTTCTGGACACCCCTTCCCCTCTGTTGTCCTCACCTCCTCAACTGCTGAGTATATAATCAGCCACTCCTCTGGACCACAGGGCAGCAGCTCTTTCTGCCCGTGAGTCCTCTCCCTGTGCTTTAGTAAATCCACCATTTCACACCAAAGACGTCTCAAGAATTCTTTCTTGGTCATCGGCTCTGTACCTCACCGCACCGAACCTCACCTGTATTCCAAAACTTCACCAGTATTGTACATAAATACCAAAATGATATTAAATAGATTGATGCCTTATTGAACAAAGACTAGTAAAAATATTTTTAAACAAAGGGTTTAAGTTATTTGTGTCCATATCATGAATATAGTGTGGGCTGACGTAGACCCATATGGTTTCATATTCAAGTGAGTATTAGATTGCTATTTATCAAATCAACTTACTTCCGTTATCGTGCTATGTATGGATATGAAAAAAAAACAAAAAACAAGGGTTGTGCTGAAAACCCCACCCACATCAGAAATAACTGAGACAGGAGGTGAGGTCTAAGTAGAAGTATTTGAAGAATTATATATTCTTTTTCCGGACAAGCAATAAGAAGTATTTGATTTTTTAAGCTAGTAGTTTGTTTCCAGTTTGGGATAACCCTGTTCTATCCATGAACATAAGACTCAGAAGTCCCATACTAATGACAAACTTACATTCTATTATCTGAGTTTCCTCATTTGTGTTTTCCATATAAATACTTATTTTCTACAGGTTTATCACTGTCAAAACAAATAACATAGAGCTTTTTCATCAGGTTTTTCACAATATAAGTCTTTGGTTTTCAGAGTATGGTCAGAATTGCTTGGGGACCTGTGGAGATGTTGTTCCTCTATGACTCCACAGATGCTGATAAGTGTTTGGGGTAGAACCCAGGAATTTTCATCTTAAAGGACTCCCCCGTAGAGTCAATGAGAAGATACATAACATAAAAGAAGTGGTGTGGGTGTTCATCTAATGCAGTAATTTCCAAACTCTCTGTGGTGAAGAACTCATTTTTTTTTTCTTTTCAAACTTTCGGTGCATAATAGATTAAGTAAATCTGATAAAAAAAAGAATTTCTAAGAAAAAAAGCAATGAAGGGAGAACAGAAGATACAATACCTAATTTTTATTATTAGATTCAACAGACAAATTATTCTGTCATTTTGCTATAAAAATTTTTTTAAATGCCTACTCTCAATTTTTGTACTAATTTTGTCATAGATAGTAAATAATTTGCACTAGTTTTCAACCAGAGAGTAGCAATGTTTCCCATTTTTGTGTGATACTAATAGGATAGAAACTGAAGGAAAGGCGTCCATGGTCAATTAAATTTGGCGAATAGTGGGAGAAATAAAATTTCCTTATGGTAAACATGTCAAAATGTCTACTATACCAATGTGTTTCTGAATGCATGATAAGGAAATAGCATGCACCTTTTCCAAAAGTTACTCACTCATGACTTTGTTTTCAAGGGCATTGATTAACAACTGTAGTAAACCAGATTTTATTTGAACATAATTAAGGAAATGCTGATCTAGGTAAGTTTCCTTATTTTACAGTTGAGGAAACGGAAACCTAGAGATGTCAAGTGACGTGGCTTATAGTCAGACAAATATTTCATTTGCTAGTTAACTTAATAATTAGTTAATTAAACAAAAATTTAATGAGTGTTTACTATGTGTCAGGCAGTCCACGAGGTGCCTTCTAAATTGATAGAATCATTTGCAGATATGAAATGGCTAATCATCTACCTAGGGAAATCTTGGTTCTTATCTCTCTTCAGACACTTATATCATAATATCTCTGTGTTTTTTATTTTATACGTTTCTATTCCTCTTCCTAATGTTTTCCTGGATAGTGTTGACCTTGGCCAACTTTGTGAAAATTGAATAGTCATCTGGTAAAAAGATTAACATAGGGAGGGGGTCCCTGGGGGGGCTCATTGTCCCACTCCTGATTTCAGCTCTGGTCATGATCTCAGGGTCCTGGGATTGAGCCCTGCCTTCTAGCTCTACTGCAGACTCAGAGTCTGCCGGAGATTCTCTCTTCCTCTCTCCCTCCGCCCACTCCTGTGCACCTGTGGGCGCTCTCTCACTCTCTCAAATAAGTAGATAACTCTTCAAAAAATGATTAGTGTAGGGAATTTGTTTCTTCACCCAAAAAATATTGGCATGGCAGTTACTGTGGGCCAAACAATGTTCTAAGCATTTTATGTACCTTAATTGATTTAAACCTTCTATCAAGGGTTTGAAGTCTGTATTTTCATGCCAGTTTTAAAGATAAAGAAACTGAGGTATGGAAATATTAAGTGTCCTGGCCAAGGTCACAGAGCATAGACCTAGAAGTCAAAACTAAGCAGACTGGTTCCAGAGTGCATGTTACACCAAGAAGAAGAATACACCTGTTTAATTAAGTAACCATTATGCTGGTTTGAGGTAAGAGGAAATTACACTAGTGAATGAGAATTATTCTGAAGAATTCAGGGTGGTGATTAAAAGGATATTAAATGTTTAGAGAAATATGTTTTTTCCCCCATCAGTCATCTGAGTGAGAGACTATTTTTCTCAGGAGATTTTTTTAGAGGGGCTTTTCAAAGGCAGTTAATAAAAGTTGTATAAACATTATTTCGGAGCAGGACGATCCTTAAAGATTACCATAATTCAGTTCTTGATTGTGTTCAAAGAGTTGAACCAACTGAATTTTCTACCATAAAATAATGTTTTTATTAACTACAAGGTATGGGGGTGGGGGGGTAGAGTTGTCTAACAAATAGAATTAACCACTTAAAACCTCTCTGTTTTTTTTTTCCCTTCTTGCTATGCCATAAACCATGAAAGGTGTTATAGATGAAACATTCACTAAAACACATTCTCTCCCCATTCATATCAAAGTCTACTGAGAGAGAAGGCTTTAAAACACAAATGTGCTGCATATTACCATTTATCTATACTGTAATTTATCATGAGGCAGCATATGACAGCATATTTGTCTTTCTAATAATGTTTTGTGATATTTCCCCAAAAGCACCATGACTTCTAAGTTTGAGAGTCACTAGTTTGGAACCTGCCTTAATTTTATAGATTAGGGTAATGTGTACTTTGGAATTTATGACTCATCATAGTCAGGATGTGGTAAAGCCAGGGGTGGCCAGCACTCATGTCAATAGGTTCAAAACCCATTGGTTTTTTTTACATTTCTGTGTCTGCAAAGTGATTTTTTTTTTAAGATTTTATTTATTTATTTGACAGAGAGAGATCACAAGTAGGCAGAGTGGCAGGCAGAGAGAGAGGAAGGGAAGCAAGCTCCCTGCTGAGCAGAGAGCCCGATGCGGGACTCGATCCCAGGACCCGGAGATCATGACCTGAGCCGAAGGCAGTGGCTTAACTCACTGAGCCACCCAGGTGCCCCTGCAAAGTGATTTTTATTTCTTTTTATCATTCATCCATACCTGACCTAATAGAAGAGAGCTAATACCTTCTCTTTATTTCTTAAGAAAGGGGGAAAAAAAAGTTTTGATTTAGGTATGTTTATTACAGTTTTGGACCTTCTACCCTCTATGATATAATAGATGAGTAATTTATTTTTATTTAATTGTTCATAGAGTATGTATTTTTTTTACCTTTCAAATGAATCAAGATTCAGCATCTTTAAGATTCTAATGACTAATCTTTCTTTGAAAAAATAAATGAAAACAGTACAGATAATAATAAAACATTTCAAACAGTCCTTTTTGACTCCAGCTTTATTCCTGCTCCCTTCTCTACCTTTCTAGAGATAGCCACTGATTTTATTTTGAGTCCTCACAATTTTCTATACATTTATATGCCTCTATTATAAGTATACATTAGAAAATATGCTGCAATTTTCTTAAGGTATATGATACTGTATTGAAGGCATCTTTTAGCTATTGGCTTTTTTTAGCTCAACAGTAAGATATTAATTTATCTTATTAGACTTAGATGCACTTTGGTCTTCCTAATTGTTCCATAGTATTTCATAGTTTGGATATAATATAATTTATTTGGCTATACGAACAATTCCCTATTATAAACAATGTCATAGTAAATATCTTCATGGGGCCTTTTTACGCCCTGGAGAAATTTCTCCAGATGTCTACTATAAGCTTAACAGGAAAAGGGCACTGACATTTCTAACAAGGAGTTAGTATGTAAGCAGTGGCTATCAAGGTAAAAATTACCTGCCACAAACTGTTAACATTTTTGCTTTCATAGGTCAGCTTGATAGAGGTAATATGCAATGTTAGGACTGTAGAAAAAGAAAGGAAATTGGCATACATTGAAAGAACAAATATTGTAGTTTAGTCAGTTAATCAAGAAATATTTAGCAAGGACCTGCCTATCTGGTGCCAGGTTCTGGGTTATGTGGAAGGAAAACAGTGGTGAAAGAGACACAGTTACTTTTTTTTTCCCCCTTACGATTTATTTACTTATGAGAGATAGAGAACATGAGCAGGAGGGCAAAGGGGAGGGAAGGAGAACCTCAAGCAGACTCCTCACTCAGCAGAGACCACTGTGGGGTTTGATCCCAGGACCCTGAGGTCACTGCCTAAGCCAAAACCAAGAGTTGGATGCTCAATGGACTGTGTCACCCCAAGAGACAAGGAGCTCTTCAAGGAGTTCACAACAGTGAAGAAAAGAAGAATAAACATAATTAATGTTTATTTCCTATGTCATCCAAGTCTTCTTGTAGAGATATGCTTAAAGCAGTATGCAAACATGTTGGGGAAAACTCCTCAAAGGGTGGGAGTATTTACTACAGGTTTTCAAGGTGTGACTTCTAATTTGAGATCTAAAGGAGGAGTAGAAATTGTAGCCATATTCTGGAGGTAGAATAGGAAAGACATTCCAGGCAAAGGGAATGACATGTGCAAACGTGTAGAAGAAAGAGCTTGTACATCAGTGGGAGTAGAAGTAGCTTAGGACTGCTAGAGTGTGAATAGGAAACTATAGTATGAGCTATGAGAGATGTACAAACTTTTACTGATGTGTAGTCTTCATTTTAATGCTATAATTGTGATGATAATAAACAAAAAAAGTTTTCTCTTTTTAGTAACCCACCCACACTTAACGTTGTAAGTACATAACCCTTGGTCATTTATTCTACGTTTAACAAATATTTATTGAGTCGTGACCTAGTTTAGTACAATATCTTGGATGTTAAATTCATATCTCACTCAAGGGAGGAAGTATTCCTAATTAAGTATAATTTAACGCAGTTTGAAATGGAGAGGAAGCAGCAAAAAGAAGATAATACAGATGAAAATCCGAGGCCAAATTTAAAAAGTCTATTTTTAGGATGAAAATTAGAAGTTTGGTAGTGGTTTATAAGAGGTCTATTGATAATATTTCAGAAGAAAGAGTATTATTATTGGAGGAAAACTACCACTACTATTATAGACCAAAAAATTTAAATGGGAATATTTTTTGCAATGGAATATGTAAAATACCCGGGTAGTTCCGTCATTTTATGTGACTACCCAAGTCATAGGTATCAACTTATTCAAGCAACTTGAAAAGATGCACTTTGTCATATTTATTTCTCTTCTTCCTTGCCTCTTTCCCATCCCTTAGGGCTATCTCATTATGTTATGTCTTAATAATTCTTTAATTTGAATTTGGTCAAATAAAGTATCAAACAACTCTATCACAGCAGCCACTCCAGTAATCAAGATGATAATGAAATAATGAAATGTTAAAATATTGTTTAATTTAAAATAAGTGTAATTTAAAATATCATGTCATCTACTCCAGTTTGTTTCCAGACACCCAGCTGGACACATAATTGGAAAGCATCTCAGTGAATATTATGGAAAAATATTAGGGGGGAAGGATAGAACAGTGGGAGAAAAGCTTAGTGGATTTGAGCTTTCAGTTTGTTGGTTAAGGTATTTGAAGTCATGTAGAATATACCTATACATTTCAAAAGGGAATTTGTTCATTCCACAAATACTTTTTAAGTGACTACTTGGTACCTGACACCATTCTAGGCCCCTGTGATTCTTCACGGACTGATTCAGTAGTAGTTGTAAGTTCCTTTGCATTTATGAATGATTGTCAGTAGACATTCTCTGGACATCTTTATTTTGTACATTTTCTTGCCTTTGAGGGCAAACCTGTGATCTTGATCTCAGTAGAAAGAAATGACATTTGACTGATTGACAATTATTATTTATACTTAATATTTCATATCCCCAAAGCTTAAATGCATTAAATTTTAACTGTAATGCTGCCAGTCATACTTAAAATTCTGCTTGGTTTGCGATATTTTGTTTTATTCATTCATTTTTTTTTTTTAATTTCTGCTTCTAACTTTTTACATGGATGAAAGTTGTATTGTGCACAGAGATAACTTAGTTTCTATTTCCCATGTTGGTTATTTTACTAAAATTGCAAAACTTTTAATGAATATTGGAGTTTAATCTTAAACTCTTCTCAATGAAAGATTATAGTAGCTTACCACAATTTTCTGAGAGTTGAGCAGAATTTTAAGGCCTGACTTCCTACCACCCTCTCACTATTCTCATTGGCGATGTAATTTCTCTTCAAACTTGACATGATGGGGGGTGGGGGGGGGAACCAAAGGGAGAAAGTGGATTAGTAGGAAGCTTAAGGAAAAGAAATGTGTCAAGATCCTCCAGGCATAAAATCAAATTTGAAACACTTGACACTTCTAAGAGGATAGGAAGCTAGGTAGATAAGGTTGCATACAGAAAAGATATAATCCATAAGAAGTTTTAAGTGGTAAGAAATATAATGGCATGAGTGAAGGAAAAATAAACTCTTGCCCATAGTATGATCTCGTAGAAACATAGTAGGGAATTATCTCTTTAAGAAGTTATCAGACACACACATATATACACACCCCTACCCACCCACCCTAGGGTGATGTTCAATGGTAAATGTATTCCCTTAGGTATGTATTTACCTCCTTCATTCTCTTTCTCCCTATCTTCTATATTGTTACCTTTTTTTAAAGATTTTATTCATTTATTTGTCAGAGAGATAGAGAGGGAGAGCACAAATAGGGGGAGGGGCAGAGGCAGAGAGAGAAACAGGCTCCCCACTGAGCAAGGAGCCTGACATGGGACTCCATCCCAGGACCCTAGAATCATGACCTGAGTTGAAGGCAGATACTTAACTGACTGAACCACCCAGGAGTCCCTTTACTCCCCCCCCTCAAAGATTTATTCATTTATTTATTTATTTGAGAGAGAGAAAGAATTCTCACCCACATTTGTACGCAAGTGGGAGGACGGACAGAAGGAGAGGGAGAAAGAGAATTTCCAGCAGACTCCCCACTGAGATCATGACCTGAGCCAAAATCAAGAGTTGGTTGCTTAACCAATGAGCCACCCAGGTGCCCCTCCTACATTCCTTTTTGTATTATTGTTATTGGTGTCTTGGTGCACTTGTCCAATCCTAACTACTTAATAATAAGCTATGTTAGGATAAAATCTAGGAAACGACAGTGTCTATACGTCTTCCATTCCATAGGAAGGCAAGTTCCATGAACTCAGTATGCAACTTTAAACACATATGGTAATCTGATTCAAAATATTTTTGTTGAAGGAAGAAATGTGTGCATGGGTGACTGAGGTGAATGAGTGGATGAATGAGTGAAACAAATAAATGAGTAAGATACAATGTTTTGGAAGCAATGCAATTTCAACTCAGAATCTTGGAAACACTCTTGCAGATCCAGTTTCCTAAGAAGCAGACTCTGAGACAAAGATCAAAGTTTATTAGAAATGCTGTATGAGATCAACACCTGTGGGCAGAGGGGGAAGCGTGCCTGGGCAGGAGGAGGGGTTGAAACACAAGTCATTTGCAATGGTAGCCTCAGCTGACCCCCTTCCTGGCCGGGCTTTTATGGCCCTGCACAGACTAATCATTGCACAAAGGCTGTCCTCAGAGAAAGGTCATGAATGCAGAGAGAGATTCAATTGATAGCACAGTGAGAAAGACACAGTAGCAAGGGGAAGAATGTTTTTATCCTGGGGCTGGAGGCTCTAGAAATGCATCATAGGATCCACTACAAGCACTACAAACACCATTAAAACAAATGATCTTTATGGTTTCTTTAGAAGGCAAATCTAGGGCCAATGAATAGAAGGGGGGCAGATTTCAGCTCAGGATAAGGAAATATACTTACATAATTTCTATAATTTTAATAATCCATAGAATGGAAATATCCCAACAGAGCCTGGATAGTCTTTTGATTCTGTTGCATAAATATTAAACATCAGATGGCAAAGGGAAGAGGTAGGATTTAAGATAATTCTTGACTTAGGAAGTCTGATTGTGTGTGTGTGTGTGTGTGTGTGTGTGTGTGTGTGTGTGTAGATCAATTTCATGCTTGGTGAACTTTAGGAAGTTTATACTGAGATATTATTCTTATCATAAAATTAATTCATCAGAATTCCAGAATGAACCTATGAATAATACTAATTAGAATCTTGGGATATGTAGGGGCATGTGTGAGTAACACTGTATATTTCCCTCGAAGGTAGTAAACATCTAAGGCAGGGATATGGGAGATTAGAAGACTGGGAGAAATAATAGGAAATTGAACATTGAGTGAATTTAATTCATCTAAATTCTTCTATGAGACAGCAACTATGTGCTCTCATATGAAGAGAAGAAATTAGGAATTGTTGAACCCAGGCTCAGTGCCAGGCTTTATGCTTTATCTATATCATCAGTGTAATAATAGCAAGATGTTATAGAACACTAGCAGGGCACTAGGCACTCTTTAAAGCACGTCACTGTATTAGTGCATGCATTGTAACAAAAACATTTGAAGTAGGTTATGCTAATATTATCCTGATGTTATTGATAGGGAAACTAAGGCACAAAGCATTTCAGTAGCTTGTCCAAGATCATGGAACTAGGAAGTGGCAGTGCTGAGATTTGAACCCAGGGTAACATGAAATACTGCCTCTCATCTTATTGAGAAGTTTGGTCTTCATCGTTGGCCACAGAATGATGTGAAGTATATTAAATTGAGAAATAACTTGAAAGTACTGAGATAAGATTGCCAATCAAAATAAAAGTAGTCCAAAATGAAATGAAAAACTCCCCTTAACAAAGATTTTCTGGAAGAAGTCTGACACATCTCTACTGTAATAAAAATTTTTTTTGAATATACAGTTCACATCCTGATAGATTGTACGTTTCCAGCCTGCCCATTTAAGGATCCTCATATGTAAACTCCATTCTTCAGGACTCTACAGAGGTGTCTAGTGTCTCCTGCTGCCTCCAAAGTAACAAAATGGTTAAAAAGTTAAAATGATGTGTTCAAGATAAAGCGTTTTATGGTGAACTCAGTAAGACTCAGGATTTACCTCAGTTTTATCATCCACTATTTGTGAACATTTAGTTACATGACTTAAACTTTCTAAGCCTTGTTTTTCTTGCTTTTTGAATGGATTATGATACCTGCCTTTAAAAAACAAAAAGGTCAAAACCAGCAAAATGGATGAAGGAGAGTGGGAGATACAGGCTTCCAGTTATGGAATGAGTAAGTCAAGGGAATAAGAGGCACTGCAGAGGGAATATGGTTGATGATATTATAAGTGCTGCGGGGTGACAGATGGTAGCTACACTTGCGGTGAGAAGAGCATAGCGTCTAGAGAAATGGAATCAGTACTACACGCCTAAAACTAATGTAACATTGTGTGTCAACTATACTAAAAATAAATTTCAAAAGCCTAAAAAGTAATATAAAATGTCATAAAACAGTCAACGAGGTAGCCTATTCATAGCTCCTGGTACATTGCAGAGGATAGATATACACTGTGTTAATTTTCCTACATCTCTGGGTTCTGTAACTGCCCCAATCTCTAATTCATAGAAGGCAACAGATAGATTCTTTCAAAAGGAATTCTTATTGAATAGTCTGAAATATACATACTCAGCATTATTTCTGTCTTATTGTGTGTCTTGTTCATTTCAATGAGAATTAGTTTTGTTGTTGTTGTTGTTCCCTTTGATGGCTACCTATTGAAAGACAAGTGAAAAATGAGAATCTATTTTTCTTTGATTAACTTTTTTTTAGGTATGTCCAAAACTGCCATCACCAAAGACAAAGTGAAAGTTCTAAAAAGGTTACAACCATTAGCTAATGTGAGGTTTGGGCTTTTTCTGTAGATTTATTTATAATATTTCGACCCTCCCAACCACAATAAATAAGAAATGGTTGAGGTTATGTTCAGCAAGACAAGGAGATATATTTTTTGGGCCGCTTGGTGATGGGCCAGGAAGACTTTGCATGGAAGTTCCACACTTTTATGGTTATTTAGTTATTTTTTGACAGTGATAGGGAAAACTGATGAAGCCACTGCTTTCCTGTTAGTGAGCTATTCTAGGCTGCAGTGAGTTTATAATTAATCAGTTGACATTGGATGAATGATAACCTTTGTTTTTAACATTTGACTTTTAGGGCATATTTCCATGTCATCAAATTACCTATTCTGAATGTTATAATTTTTATTACAGACCTATGCATTCTTTTTGGTTAACCAGTAATTTATACATACAATCAACTCTCATATTTGCAGAAGCCAATTATTCAGTCTAATAATTACCCAGGCTCTCTGGTTCCTGTGTTTCCCCTTGCTTGCCCTCTATTGGCCATTCATCAGCAGTTCTGTGCTAGGGAATGGGGTGGAGGTAGGTTGTCTAGGTGAGTCTCGTAGAAGGTGGTTGAACTTCAGGGTTTAAAAAAGGTTAAATGGTTAAAAAAATAATGAAACAAAATGCAGAGCTGAAATGAGATTGTATCTTCAGTGGAGCTTCCTTCACCATTTTAGTGTTGAAAATAATATGCAGTTTTGTTGCTCTTAGTATTTAAAGCCAAATTCATGGTTATAACAACAAAAAATTCCCGACAGACTGTGTGTGTGTGTGTGTGTGTGTGTGTGTGTGTGAATCTATTTTGTCAGCACTTTGTCTCCTTCACTGAATCCCTCTAGCACTGAAACTCCATCATTCTCATGTCACTTACCACAGATATGTTATTTGTAAACATAGGTCACGTGTGCACTCTTGGCAGGGACGTTGTATCTTACTCATCTCTGCATCTCCATTGCCTAGAATTTGCCCCATTGTCTTTAGAAACAGTGTGGCAGCTGAATGCGCCCATGAATGAATGATGAGGGAATTTTTAGGGAACAAAATTAGAGCACGATTTAAATACCTCTTCCTATCTCACGGGAGGGGCCATCGCTCTAGTCAGTATTCCAAGCTGAGAAGTTGATTCTGGGTATTGCCTCCATTAACCCTGGAAAACAAGCCCGTAAAGCGGCAGCTCTCCACAGATGCGCCTTGTGTCACTCAACAATGCATGCTCCCTGTTCGCTGCTGCCCATGTGTTGGCTCTCGATGCAGGGTCCTGGCATTGTCAGGAGGCCGACAAAGGATCCATCAAAAGACTAGAGACAAGGTTGATATATGCAGTTCATTCCTCATCTTGCAACATCACTGCCAGTCATGTCCTCACGGCTGTGAGGGATTTTGTTCATTTTGTAGCACCTACAACACGACTACATAAGCTTTCATAATCTGACTGTCAGAACTATCTCAGGGTGAGTATTGTACCTGGGAAAGATTGGCATAGCGTGGCCAGGGACACAGCAAGTGATGCATGTGAAACAACAGTCAGACCTTTCTTGCGTGCTTTTTCTTACCCCTTCTGTGTAATCCGTTCCAGGAAAATGTCTCTATGAGCCAGACCCTGTTATTAATGCTGGCCCTTTATACTGTGATTTGATTCTGGCTCCACTTGCTCCATTAAGGTATTTATTTATTTTAAAGATTTTATTTATTTATTTGACAGAGATCACAAGCAGGCAGAGAGGCAGGCAGAGAGAGAGGGAGGGGGAAGCAGGCTCCCTGCTGAGCAGAGAGACCAATGCGGGGCTCGATCCCAGGACCCTGAGATCATGACCTGAGCCGAAGGCAGCGGCTTAACCCACTGAGCCACCCAGGAGCCCCCCATTAAGGTATTTAAAAACAAAGAAAAGGGTTTTTCAAGGAAGACAATGAGAAATAACTGGAAACATTTGGGGATGCTCTCATCTTAGCTATTTTCATGGCTGTAGCTCAGAGCTTAGTTTTAGGGCAGGACAGGAACCCCAACCCACATGCACAGACACACATTCCACTCTATATTCATTCCTGGACATCTATGGAACCTTGGTCTTCCATGAGCACATGAAGGCAACATATGGAAGTACAGGTGTCCCCTATAAGATCCCTGCTGAGAAAGCAGACTGATCCTAATTCTGACTCTTTCATCCCAGGGGGCTGGCGTGAGGGTGCGGTCCAGACTCCTGGTTCTTCACCATGTGGAGATTCTGGACCTTTTCCATGTGCTTGTGGACTTTTGGAGGTAGAGCTGCTGTGGAGACGGGACACATGCCAGCGCATGCTGGGTGCGACCATTCTCCTGTCTCCTTCTCCACCGCTGGCTCTGTTCTCCGTGCGTCACCACCCAATCCTAGAAGAGCTTTGATACGAGGCCCGCACCGGAGCAATAACAAATTCTGCCTCCTTCCAGTATGATGAATGAAGAGTTTTAATGAAACTGGCCCAAACTGCTCTGGCAAGCTGCCTTATTTTTGTGTTTTAAATGGAAGTGATCCATCAGCCACACGCAGCGCTCTGTCTCCACATCCCTCCCTGATGCACCTTGCCTTCCTCCCCATCTTGCTCTCCCTGCCACTCTCCCGCTCTCACCTCTCTGTTCTCCCAGTCTTCCCCGCCGGATCGCTGGGCTCCCTGGTCTCTGCACCCACTGCCTCTGCTTTAGAGCACTGACCAGGGCTGATGCCCCAGGTGCACGGTCGCACAGCCCCGTGCACAGAACTCCATTCTTTCCTAGCCCAGGATCCTGCATGCTAATGTGGCACGATGTCTGTCGGGTATTAATTACACTTGCTGGCTGCTCCCTCATTAGAGTTGCCTATCTCCCCTGAGAGAGGCTGTAAATCAAACTATGATTCATGACTTTTAAAAAATGGGAAAAGGTACACAAACACTAAAGGGAGAAAAATCTTCCAAAAATAATAAATATAAACAAAGAGGAGGGATGACACCTTAATCAAGCTGGCTGGTGGGAGCTAGCAGCTCAGCATTTTGCTAGAGTGGAAACGGGAGTTTTGTTAGATGGTTCGTTCTCCTTGTGATTTGTTTCATCATTAAAAAAAAAAGAAGAAGAAGAAGGCACAGACTTATTTTTCTTTCTTTTGGGGGGTTGTTTAAAACAGCGTGTGATGAAAAATGCAAGGCAATCTGCATAGTTGTGTAAGTGATCACAGTGAGGCTTGAGTTGCATGAACTGGGAGTTTAAATGAAAGCCAGAGGGAGAAAAAAGAAAAAGAAAGGGGGGGGGAGAAAAAACAAAACAAAATAAAACCTCCAAACTTTGAAAGGTTTGCAAGTTTTTGTCTGATGGTTTTTTCTGTAAAATACCATCTCCTGAGAACCATAGGCTGGAAATACACCCCAGAGCTTTTTAAGACTATCACCTGATCCCAAACCATCGGAGCTCAGGTGTGAATATTCATCTCTCTGGGTTGCTGTGAGATTCCATGACATAATACAAATGAAAGTATTGTCCAGACTCTGAAGTCGTTATTCACGTTTGTTGATCATTTGGGGACAGAGATGGCCATCGCAATTTTCAGGACTATTTATGTTATTTCAGAAAGTAAGCCTGCATTGCTCCCACACTCTGTGCTCAGCAGCGTAGCATATGCTGTGAAGTGTACCTTTGAAGTGGGAAAGAACTGTAGTTGTCTTTATTGAGGTTTAGTATTTTATTTGGGAGGCAAGTCCACCGAGGCTGAGCGATGCCGTATAGGCAACACATCCCACAGGATTTCAGAGATTAATAGGGAATGGTTTGCTTGGGAAAGGTTTCACGAAAAAGCCGGGGCTGAAAGCCACTGGGGGATAAAGGTTGCACAATGAGCAAATCAAAGGGAGAAAAGACCTTAGTGTGTTTGGGGAACAGTGTGGAGGACAGTCCCGTGGGTAGGAGGATCGTGATCTTGTGTGGTGAAAGATGAGTAGAAGGTTGCTGACCACTCTCACGTGGGTAGATGAAGGATAGTTTTCAAGGAAACTCCCACCAGTATAGGCATCCCAGATGGCCCGTCTATCACCTTCATTTTATTTTGTTTGCCTGTTGGAATAACCATATCCTAACGTTATTAGGAACATAGGAAATAGGAGAGATTCTGGGCTCCCTTACTTTTTTGCTATTAAATATTGGTTCTGTGTAGCGGTAGTAGAAATGAAGTTATTAGTTATTGGTAGGCCATGGTTTTAGGAAGAGCCTGTTGGGATTTGGGGGACTGGCAGTATTGCCCAGCACCTGTTTTATCATTAGCCTTCCATGTCTGTCTTCAGCGTTTTCGAGGACAAGTAGCCAAACTGCAGGAAGGAGTTAGACCATTCAAGGTGGTCTCTACTCAGAAAGGTTGTAAGGGGAGAGGGGCCTGACATTTGGGTTGATTAATTTGCTTGAGTTGCCATAACAGAATACCGAAAACTGATGGCTTAAACAATAGAGTTTTATTATCTCACCATTCTGGAGACTAGAAGTCTAAATCAGGGTGTTCGCAGGATTGGTTTCTCTGAGGGCTATGAGGGAGAATCTGTTTTCTCTCTCTCTCCCAGCTTCTGATGGTTTGTTGGTGGTCTGTGGTATTCTTTGGCTTGGATATGTGTCACTCCAATCTCTGCCTTCATATTTGCAGGTGTTCACCCTCTGTGTTCGTGTTGGTGTCCAATCTTCTCCTTTTTCTAAAGACACAAGTCATACCAGATTAGATACTCCAATAGTGCCTCATCTTCAGTAATTACATCTGCAATGACCCTATTTCTAAATAAGGTCATATTCTCACATACTGGAGATTGGGGCTTCACCCCAGGCATTTGGGGAAGATGTCGTTCAACCCATAACCGCAAGGATACGCAATACGAGTAAGTCACTCTCCATTTACTCCAGAGATAATGCTTTCTTTCTCTTTCTCTATAAAATGCAGTAATTGTATTTTTGTTGATGAATTTGATAGGTTTTTCAGTAATTATTTAAGTAGGGGACCCAGAAGATCTCCCAACAAACCACTATCTTATTAATCTCCCCCAGATTCTATAGCAGGGACGTTTTTTCTGGCAAGGGACGTGCCTTAATCTTTAAACTAATAGGTATCCTCACCTATCCTCACAAGGTATCTAGTCCCACCCACTCAGGCCTTCCAGGAGTTTCCTTTATACCAGCAGGAAAGAAAGAAGGGAGAGAGACAGAGGGAGGGAGAGTGAGAGACAGAGACAGAGAGAAGGGAGGGAAGAAAGGGAAGCAAGTAAGGAGGAACTGAGGGGAGGAGCAGAAGGGCGCCCCTTCCCCCACTTGTAAGAACACAGCGCCTCCTGCCCTTCCCCCTCCTCCTGCTCCACAGGGAAGGCTGCATTTCCAATTGCTTCTCTGCAGCATCTGAAACAAGGGAGCACATTCTAAATATTGTGGTGATGATCAGAAAGAAGTAAAGGGATTTTTGAAAACATTAACTTAGGAAAAATGGCTCAGGGTGTGCTTTGTGTAAAAATAATATTTTCAAAACACATCTGCCTATGGAATATTAACAGTCAAAACACGTGGCAAACATTTTCACAATTTTCCACCAGGGGGTGCTCCCCCCAATAGAAAGAAATAAGAAATAAGAAAACATTTCTCTGCCTGAACAGCCCCCAAGAAAACATTTGTTTCTGCCCAAATCCTGGAAACAAACATTATTTTTCTTTTAGAAACAAGGATATTAGCTCATGAAATGAGTTTTTTTGGGGAAAAACCCCTAGTTTCTGTAGTATACATGTATATATTTTAAACTTGCCTCAAGGAAGATAAAACTCAAAAAGAGTTGGGTGATGATAGGTTTGATTACTTAGAAATTGAGAAACAGACGTCCAGAGAGACTTCTCAGACCATTTCCAGTGTAAGAACTTTTAGAATGTTAAATGCAAACAGAGAAACAAGAGCCAATTCTCCTGACTCCTGTAAAACTCTTAAAAAACGTACATTTCACATAATGTGTGCAGTCAAAACCCCTTCAAAGCCACGGAGGAGTTACTATGAACAAGCCAGCTTTCTAGGATTTGATTTTGCCCAGCCTTTCACAAGTGCCAACTCGATATGTCATAGAGCTTAGATTCTGCTCTTGAGAGTTTTTTATGCAAGTCACCGACAGGCTACTTTGAGAACTTAGTCTTAAAATTTAGAACCAAGAATTTAGTTCTAGGGGGTGGAGCTCAAGAAAGAATTTATTCGAAGCTCTAGTATTTTTAATTTTTTTTTTCCTTTCAAATGTACTTAAAATTCACATTATGAACCTGACTGTTTTTATATAAAGGGTTGTTTTTTTTTTTTTAATTCAAGGAATAAGAGAATACTTTCTAGGGAAATTCCTATAGTCCACCTTCCCCCACCCTTCACTGAAGAAGAAAGTAGGGCTCCTCTAGCTTAAATTAATTGCATGAAAGTTCCTGAAATATCTAAGGCAGATGTGACAAGAAGAAAAGCCGACTCTCCTCACTGCACCAAGGCCCCCACTTCCTTTCCGGGCTGCACAGGCTCACACTGCCATTCTTGCCTACTACAGCAGCTCTGGGGAAGGGAGAAGAAGGAAGGAAGGAGGATGCTTTTATGGCTAAAGTTCGAGGGTCCCTCGCCCCTTATAGCAAATTATATTGATCATTCCCCCTCATATTACATAGGGCTGATACATTTAATCCTACAGCCTGTTGATAAAAGCAAACTAAAACCATTCCTACTTTTGCAAGGGAGTCTTTGACAATTTCTAGAAAATTCACAGCAGCCATAATGCCACCGTGAATCACCTCCAAGAAAAATGCCCATTTCTGTTGCTGGTACATTCTTCCAGAAAACCATTCTGGGTTCTCACTAGCAAGGTAGCTATTCTCTACAGAACCATTTATATCATTATGTGGAAAATTAAAACCCTAAAATATTTCCCCAAACCTGTTACTTTATTGGATCCTGCTTCCTAAAATCAGGGCTAATAAATAGGTATGTGAGAGAAAGAGAGGAGCGAGAAGGTGAGCCTCTGTTCCGTACTGCATGTGTGTAATGCGTTGCTTTTTATAGCTCCTGCTTAAATAAGCCTGAAAATAAAGCCATGGATCGATGGCCTGAGATGTATCATTATTGAGAATGCAACCCTGGGATTAATTTAACCAGCCGTTCTTCCATGCGGCGCACAAAGCTTGTCTTGGGGATCTCGGACACGCGCCTCGGCCTGGGGCGGCCCTTCCTGCTCCTCACGCCCATCACCACGCATTAACGGAGGGGGAGGGTCCCCGAAACCCCCCCCCCACCCCCACAGTAGGAAGAACAAGAGGGAGCAGCAGTGTTAGATGGTGCTTCCTGGACTGATGTGAATAACAGAATCAACAATTCTTTGAGTGACTGCCCTGGGCCACGTGCCCCTCATAGCTCAGTTTTGACCCTCACATTACTTTGTTAGGCACTAACTCCATTTTTAGAAATGGAAAAAAAAAAAAAAAAAAAAAAAGTTCAGTCTCAAAGGCGTTAAGTATCGGGTCCAGGAAATCTGCAGCTATAATAGGTGTCTGAATTTTAATTTGAACCCTGGCCCCTCTGTCTTCCAAGCCCGTTCTCTTTCTTCTTTGTGTGACTCTGGACAAGTCACTGGAGCTCTCTTCATGTCTGATTCCTTATTCGTAAAATGTGGATGATAATACTACCTAGAGTTATGATAAGGGATAACGAGTAATTAAACATACACGAAGCAGTTTGGGGAGTGCTTTGACTGCAGGAAACAATAGATAGAACTAAGGTGTTATGTTAATACTGTTGTTGACTTTGCACATGAGTGAAAAGAGGCTTCCTGAGAACACTTCAGAAAGGAGTAATACCTCTGAATTATAAGCTCTCAGAGGTCAGGCATATCCTTATGTGGTAAGGAGTGTGCAAAGGACTTGGGTCTACACCATTTAGTTGAAAAAGTAGTTAACTGGGATCAAGGTAAAAAGAAATTTCGGGAATGAAACTGATCTTCCGGGAACTTGCTCTGGGTGCCTTGAGGTTTATTAAATATCCCACTAACATAACAGTTCTTGCTTTGCTTCTGGCCGGATTTACCATATAGGCCAAATCTTCTATTCTGATCCTGAAGAGCCAGAGGAGAGAAACAGCATGGCAGAAGGTGGAGGAGTTCTGAGACTGAAGTCTCATGGTGAGCCAACAGAGAAGGAAGAAAAAAACAAAAGCATTAGTACAATATCATTTATTTATAACATAAGTTTTGAGAAACTTCACACAATTTGTGTTAGGAGACAAATATCCCAACTTCTGACTTGTCTGTCTTCACTGCCATCCTTGCTCCCGGAACTCCGGTTCTTCATTTTCTTAGGAGACAGCAGGTTTGGCCACCTTTTCTGATGTTTTCCTTTGAAACTAATAAAAAAACGTGAAAACCACTTTCCCACAGAGATGTAAAGACAGTCACTTACACACGTCTTCCTTTTTCTGGGCTTGTTGGAATGGTGGTGCTCATGAGGTGAGGGGCTGTCTGCCATGTGGTGGTCCAGGGACAGAGCCTGCCCTCATGTCTTCTCCCGACTCCAGCCAGCCCACCTCAGAAACCCTCCCTCACAGGCCTCATTCTCAGTCATGCTTAACTGTCTCGTCACCAGTCACCTTTCCAGGACCCACAATTCAATGGGTCCTTATCCTGTGGCAGCTGTAGCATTCTAGAAACCTTACACCTGTACCTACAGTAGTTCTTGTTATTCCATGAGGCGACCACACACAAGCCTATCTCCAAGATGCTCTCAATCTTGCCCAGATGATCCAGTCTTGATTCTGTCCTGACAGGCCCATAGCCTTGCAAGTGCAGATTAAAAGCATAGATTGTCACAACCAAAAGGATGTCTTGGTATCATCTTGTCTACTAGCTTTAATTTTCAGCTGAGGCAACTGATGCCCACATCACTGTTAGCAGTTAGCCCCAAACCAGAAGCTAGACTAGCTGAAACGGATGTTCTCTTTCTTCTTTGTGTCACGTGACATGCCTCCAGGTTAATACTAGGATTTGTTTGGGTGCTACTCACACGAGCTGCTGTCTGAAGTATCTCACTCCACACAACCACTGATTTTTTTTTTTTAAGATTTTTTTATTTATTTATTTGACAGAGAGAGAGATCACAAGTAGGCAGAGAGGCAGGCAGAGAGGCAGGCAGAGAGGCAGGCAGAGAGAGGAGGAAGCAGGCTCACTGCTGAGCAGAGAGCCCGATGCAGGGCTCGATCCCAGGACCCTGAGATCATGACCCGAGCCGAAGGCAGAGGCTTAACCCACTGAGCCACCCAGGCGCCCCACAACCACTGATTTTTTAAAGTTCTCTCTCCTCTCAGTGTACCTGTGAGTAGACAAGATTTACATAAAGTGAAACTAATAAAAAACAAGTTTACATAATATAATTCAAGAAATTCTAAGAAATTCCTGCTGTATATACTTCCAAGGACTGGCTGTTTCTTGGGACTCCCCTCCTCCCAAAAACAAAATCAATTTGTCTAATTACTAATCTATGTCTTCATAAAATATGGGGTTTTCTAGGATTTAATCAGAAAAATAACAGAATAAGATAGGTATTAAATACTTTTTATTAAAGAATTTTCAGTGCATAAGTAATATCTCCAGTAAATTTTTAGATTTGCCCATATGCTGTGACAGAAGTAATTTTGTTCAGGTTCCCGTGAGTAGGCAACAGGGACAGTGGTGCTTCTGGGAGATGTATATCCATTTTCTTGTCTCTAAATAGATAATAATATGGCAATGTATCTGATACATAATGTACTCATTTTAAACAGAATAATTTTAAAAAACACAATATCTTCAAGAGGTAATTTGCATCATACATTTTGTTCATAGGAATAACTGTAAAGACGTTTACATTGAGATTCCTTCTCCCTGGTTGTAGCTACTAAGTCATTAGTATGGTGGGAAGGCCCTGGACTGTGTATTTTAAGTAACTGTTACTGTTGATTCTGATACATTAGAACCTCACTTTGATGGAATCTTATTTGCAGATTTGTTTTCCCAATGGCAGAGCCTTTCAAATAACACTATATTCATATTCAACCCTATTTACATAAGTTATCAATAACTATTGAATATTTTTGTTTTTAAAAATGTTAAGAATATTAGCCTGGTTCCTATTTAAAGCCCATTCAAAAATGTTGGTCAAAAGGTATAGAATAAAGATTGAAAAGTTGGGGCTCCAACCGTGACCAGGCCGTTGCCACTGGATTCTCAGGTGTGATCTGTGGAAGAGATGATGTGTCTTGGGACTGGGGCAGTAGGGCATTGGGAATTGAGACACTTACCTCCTTGGTCTAGTGCTTTCCCCTTAAGGTCTAGGCTCATCAGTGAGCTAACAAATGTTTGTCTGCAAATTCCTCCCACGTTCTGCTGCTGCCCAGAGGTACAGAGAGTTGGGGAAGCCAGTAGATGAGACTGTGTTGTGCTCACCCTTGTTGGGGGTGAACTCCAGCAGTGCTGAAGCCTGGCCATCGGAGCGCTGGCCAACCGGAGTAGGAGGAGTTCCTATATGCAATTTAAACTTTTCTAGCAGCCAGCTTTCTAAAAAGGAAAAATAAGTAGGTGAAATTAATTTTGTAGTATATTTTATTTGAGTATTTTTTAAACCATCCCCATTGTAACATGCAGTCAACACAAAAGTAGTAGTGAGATATTTCTCTTTTTTTTAAAAAACCGGTGTCCAGAACCCATTTTTACACTTACAGTTTTACACTTACAAAACCCTGTTTTTCACTTACAGTACAACTTCATTTGGTTTAGTCATATTTCAAGTGATAAATATCTACATGCAGCCAGTAGCTAGTATTAGATAGTAAAGTTCTCAAAGATTAGAATTTGTTTTTTTAATAATTATTTTAGAAACATTGAGTAAACATTGGTGTCAAATGTCTCTTTTGAGCATTGAGAAATACATAGCTTATTAATCCCTAAAATATAAAAAAAAAAACTTTGAGAAAATACTGAAATTATGGGTGGTGGTTCCCAATTTTGCTTTCATTTTATCTGTGTGAACTTATCTAAAATATATGCTGAGGCACCCTGGTGGCTCAGTAGGTTAAGCGTCTGACTCTTGATGTCTCTTCAGATCATGATATCAGGGTAAAGAGATTGAGCCCAAGTCCTCTTCCGCACTCAACGCGGAGTCTGCTTGAGATTCTCTCTCTCCCTCTGTTCCCTCCCCTACCCCCTCTAAAATAAATAAATCTTTAAAAAAAAATTTTGCTCACAGGCTAAGGAAGGAGGGGAGGGAGGAAAGAAGAAGGAAGGGAAGTAATTTATAATAGCTTGTAATGTCAAAAGGGAATTCTCACTTCAGGTATGATAGCTACAAAAGGCAAGAAGCCCCTATCAGGTTCAGTAGTTCTTTTTGAAAATCTTTGGTGCCTTTACTTATTCAAAACCATCAGAATCCCATGGGAAATGGTTGAAAAAAATTATGAGTCCGAACAGAACAGCAAACTGCTGTTTCCAAGAGAGGGTGCTGTGATAGGAAGGAAGGGCTATTTCTATAGATCAAATTGCTAGAGAGCTAATCAGACTTTCCACAGGCAGTGACAATGGGCAATTTATTGTGATGTTTCTCAGCTCATGGGAACCAGCAGGGTATGACAAGAACGGTTTGCCTCAGACATACACATCATGGTTTCCTTTAGGATTTTTAAAATTATAATAATGTTTATTTCCACAGAAAAGGGCACACTCAAATATTTTAGAATATTGACCTGGACATACATTACCACCATGTGGGTTCTCCACTGGACTGGGCTTAAGAAAACACTAAGGAGTCACTTCGAATCTCCTCTTGATTACTGTTCTAACAAAGGTGGCATGCCAGGATTAGTTCTGTGGAGGAAAAAAATATCTATTTATTTATTTTCTCTTTAAAATTGTGGGAAAAGAAGGGACTGGAAATACAAGAGTAAATGCAATATTTAGATACTCCAAGAGTGCTTTAGTTCTCATCTTCCTTGTTTCACATTCCAGAGAGAAGCGGATCTCCAAGAAATCAGACTCTAAACCATTAGCTGTCTTGCAAATGAAAACCATCATGTTAATTGAGCCAATTAGAAGTTCATTATAGCCTAGAGAGTGCGGGTTGTTCATTTGGGTCCATTATATCTGATAAAAGGTTATCAACAGAACCCCCAACAGAAAAGGTACCATAAAACTCTGTCCTTCATTTGCAAAGGTTTTGGCAGTGAAGAAATCTCTTTCAGGAAGGTTTCCTAGATCATTCCCATCCCACTCAAATTGCCTTTGTTGTTGTTGTTCTGTGGTTCTTCAGTGTTAATTCTATCCAGAATGGATTACTTTGTGATGGTCAGTGCCTATCCTTTGTACTGTCCTAAACCATATGAAACTATAATAAAAACACCATAAAAAACAAAACTTAACAATGTAGTAGACTGCACATATTTCTCCAGCAGGTGTGTGAAATAAATCTATTTATGAACAACTTTTGTACACATTATATACCAGGCATGACACTAAGCACCAGAATTCAACATTGACTATGACTTGGAGGACATCAGCCCTCAAATGGCGTACTATGTAGAGCGAGAGGCAAGCACTAAACATAATTAAAAATACTCATTGTGAAAAATACATTCATTGTAATTGTGAAAAACTCTACAAAGAAAATTATAACAAAGTTTATAAATGAAGATTCCAATAGAAAATTACCCCCCAAGAAACCATAATATGAGAAAACGCCCCAATTCACCAATAAGCCAAATGGAAATTAAGCAATGGGATTAAATGTCATTTTCACCTATTAAATTGTAAATAATTGAACACTCTAGAGATATACTCATCATGTATTTCTGGAGGCACTGTCAACTTGTATAATCCCTTTGGCAAGCAGTTTCCCAATATATGTAAAAGGCCATAAAGATGTTCAGCTTCTCTGACAACTCACTTCCAAGTTTGTGTTCCAAAGGAGTAAGTCTAACGATGGAGGAAAATACATACACATGAAACTATTCACCAGTTTTATACTGGTTGGAGATTAGAAATGCTCTAAGTGTCAGAAATGGATAAATGGTGGAGTAAATGCGGATAACAGGAATTATAAGAGCACAAGGTGGATTCAGGCAGTTCTAGTTCTATTTTTAAAAAAGGTTCCTTCCTGTAGCACCTGGGTGGCTCAGTCAGTTAAGTGTCAGACTCTTGGTTTCAGCTCGGGTCATGATCTCAGGGTCCTGGGGTTGAGCCCCTTGTTGAGCTCCCCACTCAGCGGGAGTCTGTCTCCCTCTTTCTCTGCCCCTCCCCTTGCTTGTGTTCTCTCTCTCTTTCTCTCTCTCTCATATTTAAAAAAAAAAAAAAAAGGAAAAGTTTCCTTGCCTATGAAGTGGAGATAATTTGTGAACCACTTATGAAAAAAGTGATATATATTTAGAAAGTCAGTAAATAGAAAAAAATGTCTCCTCCTTTCTCTCCCCCTCCCCAAATTAAACCCTCTCTTTCAGAGCAACTACAAAGTCCTCAATATTATTTTCCCTGAGGACATCTAAAGCAGAGAAGTTAAAGACCAGTATTTATCTTGAGCCTATATGCTTTCATTCCTGTTTTTAGTTTATTTTGTTTCATGTAAGGAAGGTATTTCTTAAATTTGTGTTAGCATAACCTATATACCATGCTAAATATAAATGGAAAATGTCACTCCTAATGAAAGCTTCCCCTAGGCTTTTCCACAGAAGGCAATGCATGCGCTGACATTTAGGTGAGAGATAGCTAAAATCTGAAATCACTGGAAATCATTTTCCTGTCTTTGCCCGCGTTTGGATGGTCATCACCATGGAGGAACAAACTCTGGAAGGGAACTTAGCACTTTATATACAAATCTGACTCCTTCCATGCCTTCTTTGAAGTATTCTTTCATCCAATATTTTGCATTCCTAGCTGCACATCAAGATGACTTGGGGAAATTTTTAGATAAATGCCTCCATACTTCCCCCTGGTCTCACTCCTGCCCTCTCTGCCCCCCCCCCCCCCCCCCCCCCCCCCCCGCCTAAGCCTGCAGGGATTCTGATTTCTTTGGTCTAGGATACAACCTGGGCATTAGACTTTCTTTAAAGCCTCCCAAATGATACTAACTGCAACCACATGGCAGAGTTATCCTTGCTCCAAGACTCATGAGAAAAGGGACAATAGAAGTTTTTTCTGTAGTGAATGTCAGGAGTACTGTATGGCTCCTTTCCTCTTGTTGTTCCTAACTGAGGGAGTAAAAGACAGGCAGTAATTAGCTTGTTTCTACATTGCTGCTCACCCCAGCTCTCTAGACGCAGAAGATTCATGACAGACTTTTTTTCTCTTTTGAAGTTTCATGCATCATTTTTCTGTTCCCATCTCAATGAGATAAATTCTGCAATCCATGACACACTTTCCCCATTCTTGTCAGATACTTAGCCTGCAACATTTTCTTTTGTTCTTCTGTCTTCACAGGCATTTCAGCATTAGCTCATCATCTTCTGGAAGGAAGTGAAAGTGTTTTGAATTCTAATTCCTTTCCAGATATGAGATGCTGTCATTAAATGCTGCAAACCATTTTCCGGAATTATGACAATTTATCCACAGGTTCTTTGCTTATTTGTAGATAAAAGATATTTGATGTTTCTAATATTTTGAGCATACTTTTTCAGCAATTTAGCACACTGATTAAACAAGCCAGTTATATCTGACTGGCTCTTGGAATATATACTCTGCTGCTTTTTATGAAACAGATTTTATTAACTTGGGGCCTAAACACAGTAAAAAAATCTTTTGTATTGTCCTGGGGCAGGAGAATTGTCTCCTCACTGTGAAAAGTCATTCAGTCAAATATCCAGTGAAGGCTACAATGTGATGAGTCTTGTTCTAGATACTGTGGATACAGCTGGAAAAAAAAGACAGAAAAAGCACCTACTTTCTATGGCGCTTAGGCTTTAGTGATTATTTCCTTAGGTTAAATTCCCAGAAGGGGTCATATAAAAATAATTGACTATAAATGGTTGAATCTATTTCCAGTAGATACACATGTGATAAAGGCAGCCTAATGAAAGTTTATTTTTGAATGTACATTGTAGGATTCCGGTGTTCATTATATAATTTTTTCAACTTCTCTGTATGTTTGGAAAAATTGATAATACAACGTTCAAAAATATTTTCAGGAAAAGAAGGTACCAAAACAGAAATCAATACTTAAACTAAACAAAATTTAAAGGCAGATTTTGGCCTGGGAAAAATTGTCTAGCTAATGTCGTAAATGGTTTCTTTTTAATTTTTTAATTTAAATTCAGTTTAGTTAACATACAGTGCATTATTAGTTTCAGGGGTAGGATTTAGTGATTCATCAGTTGCATATAACACCCAGTCTCATTACATCAAGTGCCCTCCTTAATGCCCATCACCCAGTGACCCCATCCCCTCACTACTCTCCCTTCCAACAGTCCTCATTTTGTTCCTTATATTTAAGAGTCTCTTATGGTTTGCCTCCCTTTCTGTTTTCATCTTATTTTATTTTTCCTTCCCTTCCCCTAAGTTCATCTGTTTTTTTTCCCCTTAAATTCCACATATAAGTAAAAGTAAATGGTTTATTTTCAAAATATACTACAAGTGTGACTACAAGTCACTGGAAATAAATATTGGTGCTGCATTGGAAAAGGGAGGTAAAACAATATGCAGAAAAAATAAAATGGCCAAATGAGTACATGAAACAGGAGTAACCTGTTTAATAGTAATCAAAGAGACACAAATTTAAAAGAAATTTCCTGAGGATTTATTCTTTGGGCAAATATTTAATTCAATAGTTATTAAGACTTTGGTGTTGCATATACATGAGATTCCTTCTTGGCTGGGAGGGAGGATGGTGAAGTTTAGACGAGCAATATTTTTTTCTTTTTCTTTTTCTTTTTTTTTAGATTTTATTTACTTGAGAGAGAGAGAGTGAGAGAGAGAGTGAGCACACACAGGGGAGGGGAAGAGGGAGAGGAAAAGTGGCAACCAGACTTGAGACAGAGCCCAAGGCGTGGCCAAAAGATGGACTCCATCCCAGGACTCCAAGATCATGACCTGAGCGCAAGTCAGATGCTTAACCAGCTGAGCCACCCAGGTGCCCCTAAATGAACAACATTTCTGAAAAGCAATTAGAAGAGTTGTGTATCATGAGATTTAAACATCTTCCTTCCTTTTCACTCAGTAATCTCACTCCCAGAAATGGCTTCTAACAAAACAATTAAAGGTGCATGCAGATTTCTATGTACAAAATATTCATTTAAAAACTTCTTATAGCAAAACAAGAAACTAGATATTCAATAATAGGGTATTCAAACAAATATTGGAACTGTTATAGTAAGACATATTATACATTATTAACCATCAATTCTTTTTTTTTTAATTTTTTTCAAAGATTTTATTTATTTATTTGACAGAGATCACAAGTAGACAGAGAAGCAGGCAGAAAGAGAGGGAAGCAGGCTCCCTGCTGAGCAGAGAGCCCGATGTGGTGCTCGATCCCAGGACCCTGAGATCCTGACCTGAGCCAAAGGCAGTGGCTCAACCCACCGAGCCACCCAGGCGCCCTATTACTATACATTTTCTATGGAACTTTAATTCCCTACAAGGTTCTCATTCTTAAATATAGTAACTTTTACTGAAATTTGTTTTTAACCAAATTTCAGTAAAATTTGGACACAAACAAATTTTGGACACACTAAAAAACTATTAACTAAGAATCAGGTACTTGGCGGTGAGACTATATATATATATATTTTTTTTTTGCTTCTTTTTTATTTACATATTTTTATTTTTTATTTTTTATTTTATTTTATTTTATTTTTAATTAATTTTTTTTTCAGCATAACAGTATTCATTATTTTTGCACCACACCCAGTGCTCCATGCAATCCGTGCCCTCTACAATACCCACCACCTGGTGCCCCCAACCTCCCACCCCCCACCCCTTCAAAATTCTCAGATCGTTTTTCAGAGTCCATAGTCTCTCATGGTTCACCTCCCCTTCCAATTTCCCTCAACTCCCTTCTCTCCATCTCCCCTTGTCCTCCATGCTATTTGTTATGCTCCACAAATAAGTGAAACCATATGATAATTGACTCTCTCTGCTTGACTTATTTCACTCAGCATAATCTCTTCCAGTCCCGTCCATGTTGCTACAAAACTTGGGTATTCATCCTTTCTTTTTTCTTTTTTTTTTTTTTTTACAGCTTTATAAACATATATTTTTATCCCCAGGGGTACAGGTCTGCGAATCGCCAGGTTTACACACTTCACAGCACTCACTATAGCACATACCCTACCCAATATCCATAACCCCACCCCCCTCTCCCAACCCCCTCCCCCCATCAACCCTCAGTTTGTTTTGTGAGATTAAGAGTCACTTATGGTTTGTCTCCCTCCCAATCCCATCTTGTTTCATTTACTCTTCTCCTACCCCCTCAACCCCCCATGTTGCATCTCCTCTCCCTCATATCAGGGAGATCATATGATAGTTGTCTTTCTCCGATTGACTTATTTCGCTAAGCATGATACCCTCTAGTTCCATCCACGTCGTCGCAAATGGCAAGATTTCATTTCTTTTGATGGCTGCATAGTATTCCATTGTGTATATATACCACATCTTCTTTATCCATTCGTCTGTAGATGGACATCTAGGTTCTTTCCATACTTTGGCTATTGTAGACATTGCTGCTATAAACATTCGGGGGCACGTGCCCCTTCGGATCACCACGTTTGTATCTTTAGGGTAAATACCCAGCAGTGCAATTGCAGGGTCATAGGGTAGTTCTATTTTCAACATTTTGAGGAACCTCCATGCTGTTTTCCAGAGTGGTTGCACCAGCTTGCATTCCCACCAACAGTGTAGGAGGGTTCCCCTTTCTCCGCATCCTCGCCAGCATCTGTCATTTCCTGACTTGTTAATTTTAGCCATTCTGACTGGTGTGAGGTGATATCTCATGGTGGTTTTGATTTGTATTTCCCTGATGCCGAGTGATGTGGAGCACTTTTTCATGTGTCTGTTGGCCATCTGGATGTCTTCTTTGCAGAAATGTCTGTTCATGTCCTCTGCCCATTTCTTGATTGGATTATTTGTTCTTTGGGTGTTGAGTTTGCTAAGTTCTTTATAGATTTTGGACACTAGCCCTTTATCTGATATGTCATTTGCAAATATCTTCTCCCATTCTGTCAGTTGTCTTTTGGTTTTGTTCACTGTTTCCTTTGCTGTGCAAAAGCTTTTGATCTTGATAAAATCCCAAAAGTTCATTTTTGCCCTTGCTTCCCTTGCCTTTGGCGATGTTCCTAGGAAGATGTTGCTGCGGCTGAGGTCGAAGAGGTTGCTGCCTGTGTTCTCCTCGAGGATTTTGATGGATTCCTCTCTCACATTGAGATCCTTCATCCATTTTGAGTCTATTTTCGTGTGTGGTGTAAGGAAATGATCCAATTTCATTTTTCTGCATGTGGCTGTCCAATTTTCCCAACACCATTTATTGAAGAGGCTGTCTTTTTTCCATTGGACATTCTTTCCTGCTTTGTCGAAGATGAGTTGACCATAGCGTTGACGGTCCATTTCTGGGCTCTCTATTCTGTTCCATTGATCTATGTGTCTGTTTTTGTGCCAGTACCATGCTGTCTTGATGATGACAGCTTTGTAATAGAGCTTGAAGTCCGGAATTGTGATGCCACCAACTTTGGCTTTCTTTTTCAATATTCCTTTGGCTATTTGAGGTCTTTTCTGGTTCCATATAAATTTTAGGATTATTTGTTCCATTTCTTTGAAAAAAATGGATGGTACTTTGATAGGAATTGCATTAAATGTGTAGATTGCTTTAGGTAGCATAGACATTTTCGCAATATTTATTCTTCCAATCCAGGAGCATGGAACATTTTTCCATTTCTTTGTGTCTTCCTCAATTTCTTTCATGAGTACTTTATAGTTTTCTGAGTATAGATTCTTAGTCTCTTTGGTTAGGTTTATTCCTAGGTATTTTATAGTTTTGGGTGCAATTGTAAATGGGATGGACTCCTTAATTTCTCTTTCTTCTGTCTTGTTGTTGGTGTAGAGAAATGCAACTGATTTCTGTGCATTGATTTTATATCCTGACACTTTACTGAATTCCTGGACAAGTTCTAGCAGTTTTGGAGTGGAGTCTTTTGGGTTTTCCACATATAGTATCATATCATCTGCAAAGAGTGATAGTTTGACTTCTTCTTTGCCGATTTGGATGCCTTTAATTTCCTTTTGTTGTCTGATTGCTGAGGCTAGGACTTCTAGTACTATGTTGAATAGCAGTGGTGATAACGGACATCCCTGCTGTGTTCCTGACCTTAGCGGAAAAGCTTTCAATTTTTCTCCATTGAGAATGATATTTGCGGTGGGTTTTTCATAGATGGCTTTGATAATATTGAGGTATGTACCATCTATCCCTACACTTTGAAGAGTTTTGATCAGGAAGGGATGCTGTACTTTGTCAAATGCTTTTTCAGCATCTATGGAGAGTATCATATGGTTCTTGTTCTTTCTTTTATTAATGTGTTGTATCACATTGATTGATTTGCGGATGTTGAACCAGCCTTGCAGCCCTGGAATAAATCCCACTTGGTTGTGGTGAATAATCCTTTTAATGTACTGTTAAATCCTATTGGCTAGTATTTTGGCGAGAATTTTTGCATCTGTGTTCATCAAGGATATTGGTCTGTAGTTCTCTTTTTTGATGGGATCCTTGTCTGGTTTTGGGATCAAGGTGATGCTGGCCTCATAAAATGAGTTTGGAAGTTTTCCTTCTATTTCTATTTTTTGGAACAGTTTCAGGAGAATAGGAATTAGTTCTTCTTTAAATGTTTGGTAGAATTCCCCCGGGAAGCCGTCTGGCCCTGGTCTTTTGTTTGTTTGGAGATTTTTGATGACTGTTTCAATCTCCTTACTGGTTATGGGTCTGTTCAGGCTTTCTATTTCTTCCTGGTTCAGTTGTGGTAGTTTATATGTCTCTAGGAATGCATCCATTTCTTCCAGATTGTCAAATTTGTTGGCGTAGAGTTGCTCATAGTATGTTCTTATAATTGTCTGTATTTCTTTGGTGTTCGTTGTGATCTCTCCTCTTTCATTCATGATTTTATTTATTTGGGTCCTTTCTCTTTTCTTTTTGATAAGTCTGGCCAGGGGTTTATCAATCTTATTAATTCTTTCAAAGAACCAGCTCCTAGTTTCGTTGATTTGTTCTATTGTTTTTTTGGTTTCTATTTCATTGATTTCTGCTCTAATCTTTATGATTTCTCTTCTCCTGCTGGGTTTAGGGTTTCTTTCTTGTTCTTTCTCCAGCTCCTTTAGGTGTAGGGTTAGGTTGTGTACCTGAGACCTTTCTTGTTTCCTGAGAAAGGCTTGTACCGCTATATATTTTCCTCTCAGGACTGCCTTTGTTGTGTCCCACAGATTCTGAACCTTTGTGTTTTCATTATCATTTGTTTCCATAAATTTTTTCAATTCTTCTTTAATTTCCTGGTTGACCCATTCATTCTTTAGAAGGATGCTGTTTAGTCTCCATGTATTTGGGTTCTTTCCAAATTTCCTCTTGTGATTGAGTTCTAGCTTTAGAGCATTGTGGTCTGAAAATATGCAGGGAATGATCCCAATCTTTTGATACCGGTTGAGACTTGATTTAGGACCAAGAATGTGATCTATTCTAGAGAATGTTCCATGTGTACTAGAGAAGAATGTGTATTCTGTTGCTTTGGGATGAAATGTTCTGAACATATCTGTGATGTCCATCTGGTCCAGTGTGTCATTTAAGGCCTTGATTTCCTTGTTGATCTTTTGCTTGGATGATCTGTCCATTTCAGTGAGGGGAGTGTTAAAATCCCCTACTATTATTGTATTCTTGTCGATGTGTTTCTTTGATTTTGTTATTAATTGGTTTATATAGTTGGCTGCTCCCACGTTAGGGACATAGATATTTAAAATTGTTAGATCTTATTGTTGGACAGTTCCTTTGAGTATGATATAGTGTCCTTCCTCATCTCTTATTATAGTCTTTGGCTTAAAATCTAATTGATCTGATATAAGGATTGCCACTCCTGCTTTCTTCTGATGTCCATTAGCATGGTAAATTCTTTTCCACCCCCTCACTTTAAACCTGGAGGTGTCTTCGGGTTTAAGATGAGTTTCTTGTAGGCAACATATAGATGGTTTTTGTTTTTTTATCCATTCTGATACCCTGTGTCTTTTGATTGGGGCATTTAGCCCATTAACATTCAGGGTAAGTATTGAGAGATATGAATTTAGTGCCATTGTATTGCCTGTAAGGTGACTAATGTTATTGTATATTGTCTCTGTTTCTTTCTGATCTACTACTTTTAGGGTCTCTCTTTGCTTAGAGGACCCCTTTCAATATTTCCTGTAGAGCTGGTTTGATATTTGCAAATTCTTTCAGTTTTTGTTTGTCCTGGAAGCTTTTAATCTCTTCTTCTATTTTCAATGATAGCCTAGCTGGATATAGTATTCTTGGCTGCATGTTTTTCTCATTTAGTACTCTGAATATATCATGCCAGCTCTTTCTGGCCTGCCAGGTCTCTGTGGATAAGTCTGCTGCCAACCTAATATTTTTACCATTGTACGTTACAGACTTCTTTTCCCGGGCTGCTTTCAGGATCTTTTCTTTGTCACTAAGACTTGTAAATTTTACTATTAGGTGACGGGGTGTGGACCTATTCTTATTGATTTTGAGGGGGGTTCTCTGAACCTCCTGAATTTTGATGCTTGTTCCCTTTGCCATATTGGGGAAATTCTCTCCAATAATTCTCTCCAATATACCTTCTGCTCCCCTCTCTGTTTCCTCTTCTTCTGGAATCCCAATTATTCTAATGTTGTTTCGTCTTATGGTGTCACTTATCTCTCGAATTCTCCCCTCGTGGTCCAGTAGCTGTTTGTCCCTCTTTTGCTCAGCTTCTTTATTCTCTGTCATTTGGTCTTCTATATCGCTAATTCTTTCTTCTGCCTCATTTATCCTAGCAGTGAGAGCCTCCATTTTTGATTGCACCTCATTAATAGCTTTTTTGATTTCAACTTGGTTGGATTTTAGTTCTTTTATTTCTCCAGAAAGGGCTTTTATATCTCCCGAGAGGGTTGCTTTAATATCTTCCATGCCTTTTTCAAGCCCGGCTAGAACCTTGAGAATCGTCATTCTGAACTCTATATCTGACATATTACCAATGTCTGTATTGATTAGGTCCCTAGCCTTTGGTACTGCCTCTTGTTCTTTTTTTTTATTGTGAATTTTTCCGCCTTGTCATTTTGTCCAGATAAGAGTTTATGAAGGAGCAAGTAAAATACTAAAAGTGTGGCAACAACCCCAGGAAAATATGCTTTAGCCAAATCAGAAGAGATCCCAAATTGTGAGGGGGGAGAAAGGGGATAAAAAGGGGTTCAGAAAGAAAAAAAAAAAAAAAAGAAACTATTAAAAAAAAGAAAGAAAGAAAGAAAGCCGATAAAGAAAAAATATAAAAAGAGGAAAAATATATATATATATATTAGATAAACTATTTAAAAAACGTTAAAAAAGAAAACGGTAAAAGTTAAAAAAATTTAGCAGAAGAAGAGAAAAAGAAAAAAAAATTGAAAAAGAGAAAAAAAAATTAAATTAACTGCAAGGCTAAAAAATCATGGGGAGAAAGCCATGAGTTCCGTGCTTTGCTTTCTTCTCCTCTGGAATTCTGCCACTCTCCTTGGTATTGAAACTGCACTCCTCCATAGGTGAACTTGGTCCTGGCTGGGTTTCCCGTTGATCTTCTGGGGGAGGGGCTTGTTGTAGTGATTCTCAAGCGTCTTTGCCCCAGGCGGAGTTGCACCGCCCTTACCCGGGGCCGGGCTGAGTAATCCGCTCGGGTTTGCTGGTTTTGCTTTCGGGAGCTTTTGTTCCCTGAGCGCTTTCCTTAGAGTTCTGGAAGACCGGAATGAAGATGGCGGCCTCCCGGTCTCCGGCCCGGAGGAGCCGAGAGCCCGGGGCCCCACTCCTCAGTGCACCCTCAGAGAACAGCGCCCAATTACTCCCATCACCCTGGCCTCTGGCCACGCTCTGAGCTGACTGACCCTGCGACCGGTTCAAGGTAACCCCGAGCTTAGAGCTTACTCCTCGGCTCTGTCTCTGTAGCCGGCTTCCCTGTTCTAATACCGGTAAGCTCTGCGACACTCAGACACCCCCGATCCTTTTGTGACCTGTGGGACCTGAGGCCGCGCTGACCCCGCCTGGGCTTCACCCCGGTTAAGCCTCCTGAGCGATGTCCCTCAGCGGAACAGACTTTTAAAAGTCCTGATTTTGTGCTCCGTTGCTCCGCCGCTCACCGGGAGCCGGCCCCTCCCCCGGCGGTCTATCTTCCAGTCACTTTGGATTCACTTCTCCGCCAGTCCTACCTTTCAGATAGTGGTTGATTTTCTGTTTATAGAATTGCTGTTCTTCTTCTCTTCAATCTCCTGTTGGATTTGTAGGTGTTTGCAATCATTAGATAAGCTATTTAGCTGATCTCCTGCTACCCGAAGTAGTCTCAGCCTGCTACTTCTCCGCCATCTTGACTCCTCCCGAGCTTAACCATCAATTCTTTAAAGAGTCTTTGAACAAATGTGAGAATGTGCTGATGTATTAGGTAAAAAAACACTATAAAAAATCATACTAATTAAAGAAGGAAAACAATGTGTATTTCTAGGAAAAACAGAAATATATACCTAAAAGCAGTAACAGTTACTTTCACTGGATGGTTTTAAATTTTAGCCTTCATAGTGTTTTTTTCTCAGTGAACGTTCACTGTGGTTATTATCTACTGCAGAGAAAAAGGGTAGGAATCCCAAACTCTTAATGCAGACCCAGCCCACGGAAGTGATCAACAGCTTCCTGAGGAAGAGGGTCTTCTCTCTGCCTGATGCAGAGAGGAACCGGATCTCAATGAGGGATCTTGCCTCCTCCCCCATGCACCTTCCATGCTTCCCTCATTTTGCTAGAATTCTGGAATCATGGATCAATAAACCTTGCTCTGTGGCTCACCCTGCATTCTGCTACATGTATTAGCTTGCAAGTTAGGTTATTGTGGTCCTCCCTCTATGGTTTTGTTTTGTTTTTATTTTTGTTTTTTGTTTGGTTTGGTTTGGTTTTTAAGAGGAAGCTGATTCCCCTTTGAAGCAGGTCACTTGCCCATGCCCACCAGTCCACAAATGCCAAAGTTAGGGCTGGCTATTTCAAATTCCACTGGTTTTACTGTGCTGTGCCAGGTTAGCTACAGGGCTATTATCTCAGTCAGGGGGAAATCATTTAGAAAATGAATGTAATATTCTTTGGTTTACATTTCTCAAACTGTGAAGGTTTTAAATAATGAAAGTGATTATAATTAAAGCAAAATGTTGAGAAAATAATTATCGTATAATCTTATTCTGTAGAATGTGCCTTTATTTCAGAAAGCACTGCTAATAGTTTAGAGAAGTTTCACTGCCTTGAATTATGGTTCAAATTATCTGATGGGGCAAGGATAAGGATGAAGAGGCTTATGAAAAATAACTCTTCTCAGCCCACTGCTCCTAAGATTGTCCTTCCTTTGGAAGGTCTAACAGAGCTCTGGAATGTGTAATTTTTCTAAGGGCTTCAGATGATCCTTACACATAGGCATCTTAGGGAAAAATCTGTCTCTAGCCCAACTGATTTAATGTGTAGTGGGCACATGTATCTTCTGGTAGTTGAAAAAGCAAATCTAGTTTAACAAGTATGGGGGAGGAAGCTGGGGGGTGGTCCAGGAATGTGCATACACAACATATTCTTCAGGTAATTCCATTGTGGTTGGCATATCAATCCCTCTCTGACGAACCTGTTTATTTTGATTTTCATGAAGCATCTACTGAAGACGGTATTGGAGAACTATATATGTGTCCCTTGTAGCCAAGAGGATATGGGAGAGAGAAAATAAAATAATTAACAATAACATAAAAATGAACAAAGAAGCATGGAAATGGAGTTTATACAGGAAGAACATGGATAGCTGGAGACATCTCCAAAGAAGACACACCATTAGTCTCTGAGTATTTAAGAACGTGTATGGTCAATGGGAGAGATATAATGCTTCCAGACTGAGGAGATCAGGAAGGTGAATGGAAGCAGAAAAGAACATTAGAACCAGGGGAAAATGAAAAATATATAATGAGAGGGAGCATGGGCCCCTGTGATAACGTGGTCGCTGAGCTTCTCAGCTTAAAATCTTGAAGGGATAAGCGGTGGGAGTCACTGACAGGACATGATGGATGGTGCCTTCCCATGATATATTGCAATATATACATTGACCTTTCAAAGGTTCAGAAACCTTTTAAATTAGGGTTGACATATACTAGATAGACTGGTTGTTGAGCATTTGTCCGCCCCAACTTCTAACAGCCTTGGTTGATGGATTAGAGCTTTGCCTTGTCTTTCCAAACCGCTGCCCTCAACATCAGGCTCTTAATCATCTATGAAGGAACAAAAGAGAAGCTACAGTTGGCAAATTTTGTTGGGATATAAACTAAAATGCAGATTTTAGAACCCTATGCCTGAGCTGTAGAGTTTTCAGGAATCTTAAGCCGACATCTCCGGACACATCCTGTGCTCCCTAGAGGTGGACATTGACTTGTGGACTGAGGTTACTCTGTTAAAACATAAACTTCTCTCCCAACTACAGGTGCACACATGCAGGCGAACACACAAATTCACAGACAACATTATGAATCAGTCCTTTAGGTCATTACAATGAAGAACTTCTTCAAGGATCTCAGTTCATCATGATACTTTTGTGTTTCAGAATATTGCAGGGTGTTTTGATAAGAGAGAGATTCTCTAAGCCTTTGTATGCCCCCCCACCCCACCCCTGAATTCGTTTGCTAATAAACACGTTTTGAGACTGTAACTCTGAAGGAACATTCACCAGACTGTATCAGGAGTCATTTCACCCTCCAGTGATGGCCAGTTTTCCTGTTTATTGAAGGACAATAAGGTTTTATCCTGACCTGTGCTGAGAGGCTAAAAAACTGATTATCTTTATGATGTTCACTGTGTGTAATGGCCTCGCTCATATAAACAGATACAGATAATTAGCCAGGACTGTATTAATTAATCTTTCAGAGAGATATAAACTTTAGCACATACAACTGTGGATTAAAAAAATGTGTGTTGATTGTAGCTTGAATGGGTCAAATAAGTATGTGTGAAGGGGAGAAACATTTGGGAGAAAAGTCTCCTATAAGCTAAAGAATCACTTTTTATTTAGTGGCCCAAATACTGGTGTTTCTTGTGTGTGTGTGTGTGTGTGTGTGTGTGTGTGTGTGTGTGTATGAGAGAGAGAGAGAGGGGGAGAGAGAGGGAGAGAATGGAAGGGATTAGACAACTGAAGAACTTAGTTATAAGACTTTTTGTGTATCAGATATTAATCATTATCCACTATCTTATTGAGAAATTTTGCTGAATAACTGATGAAAATGCAGTCGAATTTGTTAAAAATAAATCTAACATAAATAAAATGAAACTGCTAAATAACAAGGGCATCATAAATACTACTCTGGCACTAAGGAAAGCAAATCTTCAAATGAAAGGAGAGGAAGATTTGCTGGGCCAGGTTTTTACCTTTATAATTTCAACCTGTAGACAGTTGTCATCAGGGCTCCCATCTCTAATTCAAATGTGCTGGGAGATTGCAGTATGAATCTCTGCCACAAAAAGCAGGAGGGGAGGACAAGAGGTCTGCATGACATCGCATTTGGGAGGATAGATGTATTCAGATTGGAATTGGAATGCTCACGCAGACTAAATCAGCACACATTTATGCTTCCCTTTGAATCATTATCAGATAAATGGCAGGTGATGACCACAGGGAGAAAAGAGGAAAGTTGTTCAGAAAATGATGTTTATGAATTAAAATTTTCTAGGACAAGAATGTGAAACATCTTTTGAAATCTGTCCCTTACTGGTTGGGCATAAAAAACTGACTTGTCCAGCAGTCAGGACAATATATGCAAACATGTTAGGACCTGAAATGCCTCTAAAGGCTTTTCTGACTTGTGAAGTTGGAATTTGTTGTCAAAACCTACACGAAACAACTAAGCCTCACCCAGTGTAAGACCTACTGCATGTTCGTAATGAACTATACAGGACCTGTGGGGCCTTTAGGCAATGCAAACACAACTGTTTGCAGTGCTTATTTTGAACCACTATTTTTGTGTTTATTTACCCAGCACAGATGTTATGGCTCATTGAGAACCAAATGGTTTGTGTATGTGGCCGTGTTTCCATGGTCAGAGCAGCTCATGCAGAGATACGTGTGTTCGCTCTACTGATGCTCTCACCCTAGGAATAATAATACATAGAAACAGAGTTTACTTTAGCACATATTGAGTACCTATAATGTATAAGTAAAAAAATAGTAGGACAAGACAGATCCTGGTCTCATGTGAAATGGCAGTATATCACTTTGAGTTGTCTAATTGGAGGGGAACATTCTGTCCAGCAAAACAGTAGCCTTGCTCCTTAGAGGCAGACCATTTCATTATTGCTAGAACCCAAAGTCCTTTCTCAGGTTAGGCTGAAAGATACGAGCAGGCATGGAGCTCCCCTAGATCGTGCATATTTATAGAACTTATAGGCATGGATAGTCAGAGGAAGCCTTGGCTTTCTGACTATAGGCAGTGATAGAAATTGGTAACATTTTCATATTGTTCCTGACTTAATCAGGGTTCCAGCTACTTCTCAATTTTATGCTCTCCCTTCAACAGCTTGGAAGGATGGTGAACCCTGAAAGAAAGCAGAAATGATGAGAAGAGCAGGAGCCTTATTGCCTACAGTTAGAATACCCTGGGTGAATCTCATAATTGATTCAAAGACAAGATTTGAGAGGGAAGAAGAGATGCATTTTGTACATGGCCCCAAAATACGCTTCATGTCTTAATGGCTCAGATAATCAGTGGACTTGCCACTGTGGCCCTATTTAAATCCCTAGGGACATTACTGGTGTTGGATTATCTCTAGGCGCTGTAGGCCTATATTATTTTTATTTAACACCATGTACTCGGCTGGGGCTGCTCTTACAAAATAGCATCGACCAAGTGGCCTGAAAAACAGATATTTATGTCTCATAGTTCTGGAGGCTGGGAAGTCCAGATCAAGGTACAGGCAGATTTGGATCCTGAGAAGAGCCCTTTTCTGCCTTTTCACTGCGTCCTCATCTGATATAGAAAGAAAGAGAGATGAAGCAAGCTTTCTGGTGTCTCTTTATAGAAGGGCACTGATCGGGGCGCCTGGGTGGCTCAGTGGGTTAAGCCGCTGCCTTCGGCTCAGGTCATGATCTCCGAGTCCTGGGATCGAGCCCCACATAGGGCTCTCTGCTCAGCAGGGAGCCTGCTTCCTCCTCTCTCTCTGCCTGCCTCTCTGCCTGCTTGTGATCTCTCTCTGTCAAATAAATAAATAAAATCTTTTAAAAAAAAAAAAAAAAAAAAGAAGGGCACTGATCCCATCAGGAAGGCCTCACTCTCGTAACCTTACCTAAACATGATACCTCCGAAAGACCCCAGTTTCCACATACCATCACATTGGGGGTTAGGGCTTCAACCTAGGAATTTATGGAAGGACATAATTCAGTCTATAGCAGATGGTGACTGAAACTGGGTCATCATTTCAGAGAATACATTCATAGGTATTTTCCTTGGTATGAAGACACAAGCTGAGGAATAAAAGAAGGATGTTCAGTTTTATCCCCTAAGGTTTAGTCATTCCCGTATCTTCAGCTGTTTCCCTGACAGACTCTCTCTTTCTTTGGTTTAGACCATGAGATGGGTATCAAATTGTTTTTAGGATTTCCTCCTAAACAATGACAAAGGAGACTGTCTATGTGAGAAAGAGTACAAAATGTAAAGAGTGACTTGGACAGACTCTCTTCTGGATAGCCTAATGGCTGAAAGGGAAATGTTGGAAGTCTTAAATGGAGTTATCTTCTATATCCTCTCTCTGTTCTTGCTGGCAATTCTATCTCTTAACTCTTCCTAGGCACATCCTTTCTCAGAAGACTTTAATAATACCCACCAATGGTGCACTCTTGTAGGCTGGAATGAATTACTCCTTAGTTTTATAACTTTTGTGCATTTTTACTATCCTCAATCACTGTTAAAAATATAACCCCAACTTTAAAAAATTCCTTCAAAACACCCTTCTTCCCTTCTTTTATACTTATGAAGCACTAGTTAGGTATCATCTAGCCCATTTCAATGTGCCTCTTGGGGTGGACACTCTGGCTCTAGAACTGAGTTGAGACCTCTTTGTTCGAGCTTGCTTCAATAACAGTAGACAAGGCAAATTAAGACAGGTCTACCCTAAAAGCTCATAATCATATGGAGGAAGCCATTTTTCCAGAAGCCCACTCCCAAGCTTTATATATTTGTCTTCGTCAAAATTGATTTTATCTATATCTTTTTTATTTAAAGAACTTTTCTCACTATGGACTCTTTGATGCATTAGTCACCACCTTCACATCATTCTTGCCATGTCTAATTTATTCACAGAGCCTGAGTTTCTAGAATGTTTCATATTCTTTTCTGGAGAGCCTCCAAATGGGAAATCCTCTTTCTGGAAAGCTATCCCCAGCTTCTCTTTAGAGGAACCTTCGGACTAGTCAGATTTCCGCTTACTGATTACCACCTCCAGATAGGTCTTCCCCCACTGCCCTATCCAGTTCCTATCTCTCCCCAGTCTTCTCTATTCCAACACCCTCTTATTATCCCATGACTCTCATAGATCTTTGTTATCACTCACTCTTTAAATTTGGTTTGCATTTTCCTACATGCTCCCCCCTGTCCGTTTCACGCCCCACTCCATTTTTGGCACAGAGTAGCTGCTTGATATACTTTGTTCAGTGAACAAATGAATGAATGAATGAACTCGTTTGTGAACATTCGTCTCTCTTTTACTAATCTCTTTCGTCCTAACTAGCATTTGGCATTGGAGGAAAAAAAAATTAAAATTTGAGGAATGGGAAAGAGATATTATTTATTCTGACACCTTTGTGAGCGATAGTACAAATAATAAGGGGAATGAGGACTAACACTTATTGCGTGTTTACTGTATGTCATTATGTGCCACTTGGCTTATTTTGTTCAATCTTCATTATTATTTTTTTTTACCCAAAAGAGAATATAGAAGTGACAGTTTTAAAGCTTAAATTTCAGGGTCGTCACTTGTACTACCTCCTTCCGAGACCTAGGCTGGGGTCTAAGCTGTGTATATGTTTCTGTGTATCTGTTTCTCATAAAGAGACATCCTTCCCACAATTACATAAGCCTCAGTCCCTATAATACCTGAGTCTCTTCTGGAAATTGGAAAGATACTTGGAATCCCTATTTTACAAATGAAGACACTGAAACATAATCTGAGGTAAAAAGAACTTGGAACAGATGGAACAGGGGTTAGAACTCTTGACCATGTAACTGCAGAACTCGGGTTTCTAACCACAAGGATCATGGAAGGTAGCAAGTCAACACACATGAGTAAAATATAAAAAACACGAATACATGGCTCATATTGCTATTACAACTACTCTTTTATAATGATGAGATGAGTTTTAGGGGAGAGTGAATTTTTAATACTTGGAAGCAAGGATCAGTGTCCCTTCATTATGTCAGCCCTTCACTGGCCTCAATTTCCATAAGCCTCTCGCTCAGAACTTTGACTTACAGTGCTACAATTTGCCCTCATTTCATTTAACACCAAGTCAGCTCCTTGGTGATTTTCCTAAGCTTCTAAAAAGGTTACATGGGCATGCTTACTCCTCCCTTATTTTTTAGTTTCTTCAAAGCACTATAAATCAAGGTGGCAATATTGTATGCCAGTTTTCTGGTGTGTAACAGCCTTTGTGAGTTGACTGTCAGACTGCATTGTAGGGAGGAACAAAACAAACAAAAATCCAAAACAAACAAATAAAAACTCATATCTCAAGCTGTCTTCCAAGGTATGTTTTATCTTTTTTTTTTTTTTTTTTGGCCAGTATAATAAAATGGGGATAATAACACTGATGCCTATCCACCTCATTAGTTGTTTTTAGTTAAACGACACAATAATTATAAAAGCATTCTGGAATTAGAAGTGCTATAAGAATGTAGGAATTGTTTTATCACCAGTAAGTGGTTGAAAGCTATTTAGAAATATTAGCATCTTTCCCAAGACAATAGATATTTGCTGCAGTAAGTGAGGTTAGCTGGGTAATCAAAATGATTTTGTAAAGGTATTAGCAAAAGTAAATTTAAAAAAAACAGATTTCAGTATAGTCAGTTTGGGTTAATAAAGATCTATGTTATATTTATCTCATAAAAATGTAATGTCTCCTAATAAAATATAGTAACCCCCCCCCCCCAAACTTTCTTAAATTGTTCTGGTCACAAAAGTAGACAAGAATCGCATGTGGTATATTTACTGCCCAACCTCACTTCAGGAAAAGTGACCCAGAAGTTCATTCATTCATTCATTCATTCATCCAAGAAACATTATTTAGGAGCTAGAGTTATATACCGGACTTTCTCCCATGTCCCAGGTTCATGGTGGTGAGCGAAATGAGCCACGCTCATTTCATTCCATCATGAAAATTACAGTCTAAGAGGAAAACAAACATTAATCAAATAATCACAGTAATGAATTCATTATTTCAAATCGAGTTAAGTGCTCTGAAGAAGAGGAATGTAGTGATATAAGAATTGATAGCAAAGTGTATCACTGAGGTGTCAGGAAAGGTTTGCCCAAGGAATTTCAGCTGAAATCCTGACAAACAGCACTGGACTCAGAGAAGGAGGTTGGTGGGCACTGGGTAAGCAGCGCAGTGTGGTGCGTTTCTGCACTAGACAAAAGTCCAGAGTGCCTGACGCGAGAACCATGGAGGTAAGTGGTCTAAGATAAGAAGGAAGAGGGACGCATAGACAGAAGGTGTCTTCTAGGCTACTCCAAAGATTCCGTTCTTTATCATTAAAAAGTCATGGAAAGCCACTGAGTGGTTTTAAAGGGGTGATGGTAGGGAAGGGATTAATGGTTTCATCTGTAATCGAAAATTTGATTTAGTATGGAAAACGAGCGGGAGGATCCCAGTGTAGATATGAGGAGACCAAACAGAAGACTATCATAGGCAAGAGATGACAGTAGCTTGGGCTTAAAGTGTTGGCAGACCATACAGAGAGAAGTTGCTCGTTGAAAGGTTTACCCATGACCCAGTATTGAATGAGGTATGGAGGACGAGGAGAGGCAAAGATTAGGGATGTGTCTAACACCTCAAACACCTAAAGTCTGCTGAAGTCACTTACATAATACTGTTGTACAAAGAGTAAACCTTTATTAATGTACCTAATTCCTTCACTACACTTCTTTATTGATTTAATAAAAATGAGAGTGCTTTCTCTGCACCAGTGTTTATGCCACTTGAATAAATAAGATCCTCACCCTCAAGGAACTCAGTCTCATTGAAACCATCTTCAAAGTAGCCACATCTCTGCCTTGGGGATGGTGGGCGGAATTCTGTCTTGCATGCACACAGCAACCATTTCTTCCCCTGGTGGAGCACTCTATTTCAGAGCAAGCCTAGTGTCCGTTGTGCTTTTTTGTTTTTGTTTTTTTAACCAAAAGAACTAAAAATGTTCTGATTTTGTAGAAAACTCAGCTACTTATTGTCTTGAGAGAAGTGCTCAATTTTTGTGGGTTTATTTCTTGGAAAGGCATGACCTGATTTAAGAAATGATTATAGAGGTATAATGTGCCTCCCGGTAAATTCCAGGCCCGAACAGGAACAAGACACCCACAAAGCAGCAGGGCTTCCTTATCACTAAACCTGACAGGGAAGCAAATTTCTATTTAGGTCTAAAAATTCAGGTTTCCCTTGCCTAGTTTTGGTTATTTCTGGAAACACACATGACTATATTTACTGGGGTATTTTCATCTTTTTCTATTCCTTGCCAGTTATTTCTGTATGACAACTGAAGGTATACAGTTGGGCATTTTTACTGAACAATTTCTTGTGAAGACTATCCATTACTGATATCCAACAGGAAGTCACTAAGTGCAGACTAATCACAGACTACCAATAACAGTGAACCAGATTGTCAGACTAGAGTGCATTTCATCTTTCCTTCAGAATCGCAAGTGCTTTTTGTAAGGAAAAATCATGTATTTTTATTTTTTACATACCTGGACATGCTTGCTGATTATGGAAGACAGCTGTATGTGTCCCACCAAAACACAGCTGAAATATGCTGAAATAAATGTCAAAAGACATTATTTTATTGCTCTTTAAGCATACATGCATGTTTTTTATTTGACAAACCTAACCTTCCACTGTAAATGGAAGACGGTATGATTCCAGACATTTGTTAGATTCAATTCAACAAATACTCAGCATTATTCATGATGTTTTTTCAGGAAAAAAAAATTTAGAACAGCAACTTATAAGAAAGTAGGCTTCTGTCCTGAAGGACCTACAGTCTAAGTGAAAATCAGTTAGGTCATTTAGGGAAATGTTAAGGACAGACTTCACTTGTCTGTCTCCGAAAATGAAATATTATCAGAGGTAACAATAAACAATTCAAATTCCTGAGAAATACTTTATTTCTATGTGCATCTTTTTTTTGAATACGTTAGAATTAAATGTGCATTTCCCATGATGGTAGTAAATTGAGCTAGTACAAACTCTCATTTTAAAAAATATCCTTCAGGGGCGCCTGGGTGGCTCAGTGGGTTAAAGCCTCTGCCTTCGGCTCAGGTCATGATCCCAGGGTCCTGGGATCAAGCCCCGCATAGGGTGCTCTGCTCAGCGGGGAGCCTGCTTACCTTTCTCTCTCCCTGCGGGCCTCTCTGCCGACTTGTGATCTCGGTCTGTCAAATAAATAAATAAAATCTTAAAAAAAAAATCCTTCAACAGCTAATTGTACGTAGTAGTATTATAATATCCAAGGTAATTTATCCACAGTTGGCACTTGCTAATATTACCTATCAGAAATGGGTGTAATAAAATCTGTTTAGATTGAACCCATTTTATAATATATATCCACAAGTCACTGTATGCATAGCAATTATTGTTATTTGAAGATCTGTACAATATTGAATTAAATTCAACTTTTGTTTTGCTAAATGTCATTTTGGTGGTATTCTGATATTCAACTTTATCTGTTTCTATCTACTGACATCCTCTTCCTAAAAGAAAAGAAAAAAAATATGTTTTTTCCCTTTTTTGGACCTACTGAAAGTTTTGATAGGATTGTCAAGACTGATCTTTAAATATTCACCCCTATTAATGGAATGTGTATTAATTTTCTTGCATTGCATGATTTGATGCAATCAGTTAAACATGCCAATGCATGAGTAGAATGTGTAATTGGCTACAAAACTAGAACAAAGTTTTTATCACCAAAAATAAATATCCTAATAATGAAAATGTTTTATCGTTTCTGATAGTAGATGGTAATAATGAAACAGACTTCATCAGCATACTGCCAGTTAATAATAATAAAAAAATAATTTTCCAAATAGAAAATAAATCTTTAACTTAAATGGAAAACAGAAGAGCTGAGTATGAGATAGTAAATGCTCTACTGAATGTTTTCTCTTACATTCAAAAAAAAAAAAAAATCCAGAAAGGGTACAGTGATTTTCCACTTTTCACACAATTAGAATTTCCTTCTGAATATTTCACAATACTTCCTTTTCTAGGATGCCTTCTACTTGTATTAAAATTAAAAATAATGTTTAATAATAAATTATTAGCATTGGCTCAGATAAGGAAATTATACAATTATCTTTGCCTTCAAGCAGTTTATAAAACCATGAAGTAGACTTTTCTTGTCAACAGAATAAAAATGGCCATTTAATGTTTTCTTGTCCCAAGTTAGGAGACAGAAAACACTTTCTAATTCCCAGAACACTTGAAAATCTAAGCGAAAGCCAAATAAAACAGCAATACCAATTTACCACTGAACAGAATTATGTGAGAAATAAATCTGCATTTGGAAACAAATTTATTGCTGAAAATCCCAACAATATGTTTTTTTATAAATTAAATACAACTTTAAATTTTAAAGGTGTTATTTGGTATTTTGGCCTTGGTTTACCCCCCAAAACTCATAATGAAATAGCTGAGATGTTTAATTTTGTTTTTTGTTTGCTTTGTTTTTTTTTTTTAAAGATTTTATTTATTTATTTGACAGAGAGAGATCAGAAGTAGACAGAAAAGCAGGCAGAGAGAGAGAGGGAAGCAGGCTCCCTGCTGAGCAGAGATCCCGATGCGGGACTCGATCCCAGGACCCTGAGATCATGACCTGAGCCGAAGACAGAGGCTTTAATCACTGAGTCACCCAGGCGCCCCGTGTTTGCTTTGTTTTTTTTCCTGGTGTTTTTTACTTAGTAATTGAAACTCCTAAATCTATCTCATTAATTAAATGACCCTTATATGTGGACGTGGTCAACCCTCCCTTTAATCTGACCCTTCTAACTTCTCATGAACCTGCCACTCTAACTGAAGCTACCGGGATGCAAACCATCCTAGTCTTCAACCTAATATGGGTTACTCTTTCTCCCTTCGTTTAACAGGCCCTTCTCTCTCTGATAGTCCTGTCACATGATACATACATGCTGTCAAAAGAACCATTTTTGGCATTTACAATAGGTATTTCCTTGATTAATCTATTCCACTTTAAAGGTTTAAGAAGATATTTGTAACAAGTTTGTCCCTTAATTTATTTTCTGGTACGTATTATCCAAAAAAAACCACAACAACAACAACAAAAACAAAACCCCAAAAAACCAACCAACCAGGCAAACAGAATTCTCTCCCTGTGTTAAAATCTGTGTTAAAAGAGGGGAAGAAGAAAGAACGAACCATGGAAAAACTTATGAAAACAGAATAATAGAATTGAAATCAAATCTCGGTGCTGTCAAATGTGTTTAAATGAAAAACAGTTTTTAATCCCAGAAAGAATACTATACAGTCTACCTAGTGGGAACTTACTTTACCATGTTTAATTTAAGTGAAAATTATCAATATTAAGAAGGTTATATCTGTGTTGAGTTTTTAAAAAATTATTACTGATGAGAACAAACTTCACGTAGTAAGAAAAGAATCGATGCTGGAGGTGTTTAGAGAAGAAATAAAAGGGAAATGATTCTTTTATTTCTCTTTATATTTATTTATTTATTTCCAGTATAATGAACATGCAGTGTTCCTTTAATTTCAGGTGTCTGATATAGTGATTCAGCAACTCTGTATGTCCCTCAGTGTTGATCACTATAAGTGCACTTGTAATCCCTTTCACTGATATCACTCATCCTCCCCCACCCTGGCAGCCACAGATTTGTTCTCGGTATTTAAGAACCTGTTTTGTTTCTTTATTTGTCTTTTTTCTTTGTTCATTTGTTTCTTAAATTCCATATATGAGTGAAATCATATGGTATTTGTCTTTATCTGACTGACTTATTTCACTTAACATTATACCCTCTAGACTTATCCATGTTGCAAATGGTAAAATTTCATTCTTTTATAGCTGAGTAATATGAGATATGTATATATATATATATATATATATGCAATATGCCATATTTATATGTTTATTGCAGCACATTTTTTACATTTATTACATAAAAAATCTTCTCTATCCATTCATTTATTTTTGGGTATTTGCATTGCTTCCGTATCTTATTTACTGTACATAGTGCTGCAATAAACATAGGGATGCAGGTATTTTTTTTCAAATTACTGTTCTCATTTTCTTTGGGTAAATACCCAGTTGTGGAACTATTGGGTCACATGGTATTTCTGTTTTTAATTTTTTGAGGAACTTCCACACTGTTTTCCACAGTGGCTGCACCAGCATGCGGTGCTGTGCTGCCAGCAGTGTTTGAGGGCTCCTTTTTTCTCACATCCTCATCAACATTTGTTGTTTCTTGTCTTTTTGATTCTAGTCAAGCTGACAGGTGTGAGGTGATAGCTCTTTGTGCTTTTGATTTGCATTTCCCTGAGATTAGTGATGCTGAACATCTTTTCATGGGCTCATTGGCCATCTGTACATCTTCTTTAAAAACCTCTCTCTTCGGGTTCTCTGCCCATTTTTAATTGGAGTATTTGTGGGTTTTTTTGCATTGAGTTGGATAATTTCTTTATATGTTTTGGATATTAACCCCTTATCAGATATGCTATTTGTAAATATCTTCTCCCATTCCATGGATTGCCTTTTTGTTTTCTTGATGGGTTTCCTTCACGGTGTAAAAACTTTTTGTTTTGGTATGTGTTTCAGTGAGCACTGGGTATTATATGAGTGATGAATCACAGACCTGTACCCCTGAAGCAAATACTGCATTATATGTTAATTAACTGAATTTAAATGAAAAAATAAAAAACCTTTGTATTTTAGTGTAGTCTCAATATTTTATTTTTTATTTTCTTACCAAAAGAGACATATCTAGAAGAATGCTGCTAAGGCTGATATCAAAGAAATAAATACCTATGTTTTCTTCTAGGAATTTTATGGTTTCAGGTCTCACATTTGAATCTTTAATCCATTTTGAGTTTATTTTTGTGTATGGTTCAAGAAGGTGGTTCTGTTCCATTTTTTTTGTATGTTGCTGCCCAATTTTCCCAACACCATTTGTTGGAGAGATGATCATTTTCCCATTGCATGTTCTTGCCTCCTTTGTCATAGATTAACTGACCATGTAATTGTGGATTAATTTCTGGGCTCTCTGTTCTGTTCCATTTATCTGTGTCTGTTTTTGTGCCAGTACCATGCTGTTTGGATTACAACAGCTCTGTAGTGAATCTTGAAACCTGGGATTGTGATACCTTCAGGTTTGCTCTTTTTCAAGATTTCTTTGGCTATTCAATGTCTTTTGTGGCTCCATTCAAATTTTAGGGTTATTTGTTCTGGTTCTGTGAAAAATGCTGTGGGTATTTTGATAGGGATGGCATTAAATCTGTAGATTGATTTGGGAAGTATAGACGTTTTAACATTTGCTCTTCCAATCAAGCATGAACTATCTTTCCTTTTTTTATGTCACCTTCAGTTGCTTTCATCATGGCTTCTTAGTTGTCAAGATATAGGTCTTTCACCTCTTTAAGATTATTCCCAGCTATTTTATTATTTTTGGTATACATGTAAATGGGATTGTTTTCTTAATTACTTTTTTGGCTACTTCATTATTAGTGTATAGAAATGCAAAGATTTCTGTATATTGATTTTGTATCTTACTACTTTATTGAATTTTTTTATCAGTTCTAGCAATTTTTTGGTGGTGTCTCCAGGGTTTTCTGTATGTAATACGTCATCTGCAAATAGTGAAAGTTTCACTTCTTCCTTACAATTTGTATGCCTTTTATTATTTATTTTTTCTTTTCTGATTGCTGTGGCTAGGACTTCCAGTACTATGTTGGATAAAAGTGGTGTGAGTGGACATCCTTGTCCTGTTCCCGTTCTTAGAGGAAAAGCTGTCAAGTTTTTCCCCATTGAGTATGATAGTAGCTGTGGGTTTTCCATAAATGGCCTTTTATTATGTGAAGCATGTTTTCTCTAAACCTACTTTGTTGAGAATTTTAATCTCAAATGGATACTTCATCAAACCATGCATTTTCTGCATCTCTTGAGATGATCACATAGTTTTTATCCTTTCTCTCACTGACATGATGTATCATATTCACAAATCAATATATCATATTGATTGATTTGTGAATATTGAACATTCCTAGAAATAAATCCCACCTGACTATGGTGAATGATATGGTTGGATTTGGTTTGCTACTATTGAGGATGTTTGTAAAACAGGATGAGGATGTTATATAAACATCTATATTTATCAGAGATAGTGGCCTGTAGTTTTCCCTTTTTGTAGTGTCTTTCTGATTTTGGTGTCAGAGTAATGCTGGCCTTATAGAATAAATTTGGAAGGGTTCTTTCCTCTTAAAATGGAAATGAGTCCTTTATTTTCCCTTCTGTTGTGCTTTTTTGTCTTGATTCTCTCATTTCATGTGTACACTACCCTCACATCTTTGAGAAAAATGCCATTCCCAACCACAAAGTCTGGATCTGCCCATAATCTTCATTTAGGTACCCAAGAGACATGTCCTTGCAGAATGGCTCTCTTCTCACACATTCAGCCTAAACCACCCAATTTCTTCATGATATAGGATTTCACTCTTTGGCCCCCTCCTAGTTATCAAGTGCTTTGACAGTGTTCTTGAACTCAGGAGGGTCTTTATATTCCCTCAACAACAGATGCATACTTCTAACAAAATCAGAACTCATAACTCAATCTTCAAAATTGGTCTACCAGAGAGTAACTATATTTACTAAATAACTTTCTCACCTATCTATTGGAAACCAAACCTTTGATACATTCTCTTCCCTCAATAATGTGTTCAAAGAAAGGATGAAATATATGTAGATCCTAAGGAAAACATCCAGTAGGCAACTGTACTAGAATAACAAGTTCATTTATTCTTGCTAATTATTTTAAATTACCTAAACTTCCCAATAGTAACAAAATTCTATCATCATTATCCATCACTTGTTCTTGTCCCTTACAATTTGATGTACATGTCTTTTTATTAGAAATAGACATGTTTACATTAACCTTATGAAGAAGCCCATTTTTTGGAAACAGGTCTTGGTACCCATTCCCTAAAGCAGTTGCATTCACCAGTTAAAGAGCATATGTGCAATTTGGGTTTGAAAAGATTGAGGCTAAGTTGCTGATGTGGGCAAGTCACACAGTCATCTCATAAAGCCTTAATTAAATAAACATTGTGCTTTCTTAATTCTGGTATAGTAAAATCTACAGCATCCCTTAGGAACATTTAAAATACCCAACAGAGCCTTAGCACCTCATTTAGCAACCATTGACTTAGGCCACTGATTTGGATGGATAGTGTTTGGATTCAATTACTTTGAAATAAGGGAACAAATAGAAGTCAAGTTAATTATCATATTGCCTTAGTTGGGATACTTTCTTTAATTTAGAAAAAAGGGGTGGGAGAACAACCTATGATCAGCTCTATTCAGTAGGCTCTCAGATACCAGAGCCTTAACATCGTAAACAATAATTTTGTTGCTGGTGTCATCTTTGTTCCCTGGGAACAATGGCCTCATCATTCCTAGCACCAGCATCATTCCTCTTAAAGACTTCCCGGAGTGAAGACACTGCTGTGATTTTCATACAATCCTGCCTAGTAATAGCATGGAGATTGAAATACCTGTTGACACAACAAGCTTTTGTATATGAATTTAATTGCCTTATTTACTTATGTACTGGAAGTGCTCAGTTTCCAGACAAATAGACCAGTTCAAATTCCAGCTCTACCCCTTCCTATTTATACACTGAAAAAATTACTGGACATCTATATCCTTCTGAGTTGTTTTTTTTTTTTTTTTTTTTCTGTAAATTGGGTTAATCAGACCTTAGGGATATTTTTATAATGATTAATATAATGAAAACAATCTTGGCAATATAATTGGCACTCAATAAATCATAGCTTTTAAGGTTAGAAGAGCGAGGGGTAAGAAGGAGAGATCTAAATCCTAGTGTAACTTGCCAAACACACAAGCACACGCATTCAGCTATGTACTCAGAGTTGGTGAGATAAAGCAAGAAATGCGCTAATCATTTACACAGTTAAGAACTTGGGGATCCTGTGCCATTGGAGGCAAATTGGAGGTTAGTATTGCAAACAACCATCTTGATAAATAGGACATGGGGCTGAAATCAATAAAAAGGGATTCAATAAAAACAAATGTAAACTACACAAACAGCCGTTCCATGGGGATGGAGAGGTAAGCTATAATGAATGATAAATTGAGTGTAAGTCAACAATATGATGGTGCCATATAAAATCCCAGACACTGCTTTGGGGTTCATTAATAGGGAGAGCGTGGATGCAATGAGAGGTAATTATTTTGCTCTACCAGCACTCTTTCAGCCTCAATTGGATAACTGTGTTCAGTATTTGTTCCTCCGTTGAAAGAGAATCATAGATAAATTTGAATGAGTTCAGAAGAGAGTAACAAAAATGATAAAAAGCCCTGGGAAAATGAGCTCTGTATAGCAATATTAAGGGAACCGGGCATGTTCAGACTAGAAGAAAGATAACGGAGGAGCAGGGTAACTACTAACACGTAGGAAAGATACAGTAAATGAGAGAAGGGATCGCTTATTTTCCTGCCAGTCACTCTGAGTTAAGTAAGGGTTGGGCTGTAGGAGATAAAACCTAGTTTAAATGTTAGACATAATTTTGTGAGTAAAGAGCGGTTGAACATGGAAGCAAGGTGCTGTTAGTGATTATGGAACTTGCTTATTAAATGATTTCGAAGTGTCAAACTTGGAATTCTCCCCTGATAATTGTGAGTCCGTGAAAAGGGCACGATTCAGCTTATCCCCAACCCTATTTTATATGACAGTTCTACAAATAGGCCTTATCACACCGCGCCTCTGCTGACACAATGACAAGCAGGCTCATGATCAATCTGACTTTTAAAAGGGGTTCTTTATTATTTACACATTTTACTCTGTTGGATGTTTTGACTTAATTTAGGTGGTAGAAGTGATTTTTTTTCCCCTTTAATATTTTCCTGCTGATTCCTCTTCTTCATAACCTTCCTTTTGTTAGATTGAGTTTCTGATAAAAATGTAATGGTACTAAATGATGTGAGCAAGCGTTCTGAGTCAAAAAACTGTATAACGAGGCTTGCTTTATTTTTATAACTTTCTGGTTGAGCCGGTTTAGTGAACTAAAGTAAGTAAAGTACTCATTAAGGGCAGGTCATGGGCTTCCAAATGCAAGACAATTAGGCCTTTTGTACTAGCCTTCGCTATACTTGTGATCAATGTAGAATTAAATAAGCACCACCATGTACGACGTGAACTTACACATTACTTCAGCAAGTTGAGAGGCGATTGCCTTTTTTTTTTTTTTAATAAAAGGAGAACAACACCTGCATTTAATGAGACTATTTAGAGTTCCTGGCATAGAGTTGAGATTTAATAAACAACTATCCTTTCTGCTTATCCTTCTTTAAAAGCATTTTGAGTGTCACCTCTCTGCACAAATTCAGCAGTGGCCTCTGTCTCCCATGTTAATTTCAGTCTCATTGGAGCTGCTTCCAGGGCCCTCCATAACCTGACTCTGCTTTTCCTTTCCAGTCTTTGTTTATTTGCTTCTTAGTTGAATAGTTTTGTTGTCAATGTAGAGGCTGTATTTGGAATAGTCAAAACCTAGAACTCTCTGGAGAGCAGGTCGCTGAAGAATGACCAACAGGATAAGATGTAGTTGTGCATACAGATGGTACATGGGAAGCTTAGACACAGGACTTAGGTGGCATTTTTAGGTCACTTACTTAATTTTTCCATCACCGTGCTTATACACATTCTCTTAGAGATATTAACTTCAGTATTCCACCAAGCTCCTCCACTGGGTACAGCTAGCAGGAACGGAGGGAATGCACATTTATGATTGTAGGCTTTATAAGACTTAAATACCAACACCTCTGGTCTCTGAAATTGGTGTTTGGACTTTGTCTTTCTTATATTCCAGTTTGATTTCCCAGCAGATGTTGACTGGCTGCCTCAGTTACTGAGTTTCCCATGAGTTGGTTCTGTATTTACTGACAGGATATCCTCTTTGTTGTCTGCTTCTTCTGCTAGGCTGTACACTAAAAGGAGGAGGTCTCTGTCCTTCTGTTGCAAAACTGTATGTAGAGAACCTTGAACAGTGTCTGGTTATCAATAACAAGTACAGAATATGTGTCTTGATTACTGAAGACTCTCTGACACTTAACCTCACAAACTGAGCCCTTTGCTCTAGCCTGTTTGCTGTGCCTAAACCATTATCAACTGGCTGTTAAGACTTGTTTTATTCTTTGCTCACACGGGGCTTTTTCGTTTCTGGTTTCACTGGGCTTTTTCTAGCAGAGTTTACCCAAACCAAGAGTAAGAAACTCTATGTCTCACCTAGTTTCAAAAATTCATTACTCAGTAATTAAGGATGTACTCCTTTACTACAGAGCTTTCAACTTAATTGTAAAGTGGAGGTGACTTATATAACCTAGATTCAGTAAATAATTCAACTTCTCCAAACTTTTTTTTTTTTTTTAATTACAACTCATGTTACTATCCTCATTAGTTTTTCAGGTTTTTTTCTGATTGGCTCATAATTCACAAATTGCAGTAAGTAGAAGCGAAGCAATTTCTTTTGTAGTAAGAACACATTCTCACTAGAAGCCCCCAAATTTAGCTGTATATATGAAACGTTTAATATCAATGCTAATAAGAACTGATGCCATAGAGTTTCCTTATCATGTAGGGAGGATTATGAAACTTAAAGACAGAATTTGCAAGTCACTTTCTCCCCCCATTTTCCCAGTTCATACATAAACATTTCTTTTTTTTTTTTTTTTAAAGATTTTATTTATTTATGACAGAGAGAGAGATCACAAGTAGGCAGAGAGGCAGGCAGAGAGAGAGGAGGAAGCAGACTCCCTGCTGAGCAGAGAGCCTGATGTGGGGCTCGATCCCAGGACCCTGAGATCATGACCCGAGCCGAAGGCAGCGGCTTAATCCACTGAGCCACCCAGGCGCCCCTACATAAACATTTCTTATGTCATTCACTTTATATAGAAAACTGTAGCTTAAACCACCACTACCACAACAACAAAAAAAACCAAGACCGCTGAAGTGCTCTGATAATTCCTGGCATAAGGGATGATATGGTACAGGCAGTAGTGAAAATAGGCATATTTTACTCTCTAACACAGCAAATGAGAACTAAAATGCAGATAATGAAACTATTTGTTAAATAAAATGACATATGTGATTTATGAAGGTCTAAATTTATGCATGTAGCCAAGATTTAACTTGTACTTCAGTAAATTTCAGATTAATATTTGTTCGGTAGAATGTAATTGTGGATTTTAATGGAATTTTGACATGCTAAGATTTTAATATGGCTTTAGATCCAGCCTAAATTCCCCTAGCCTGGAGGAATGTGTCCATTTAAATTATGGTCTTTATCTTCTTATGAGGGATAATTATTTTATTGATCCCCTGCGATGTCCTATTCCATATTCAGTATGAAAGAATAAATATTTTTGTGATCAAAGTATTCCATTATTTTTAGAAAACCATGATTCCATTCTGTAATTCACTTCTGACATCAAAACCTGGAATATTAAATCAGTGCTTTTGTTTAAACATGATAAGAGCTTATTGGAATCCTAAACTCTAGTGTCTATGTAGATAATTGTGCATTTTTTTTAGCCCTGCAGTTTAGTAAGCTTTTGATGAAAAATACAGCATGTAATTCATCAAAACATTGTATAGTGGTGATTTTCACCCCAAACAATAGTGATAGGAATATTAACTTGTATCTGTATGTACTATATATATTTGTTATGTATTAATTGCACACACACATACACACACACACAAATGCCTTGAGATAGTTAAGTATTCTCTGAGGTTGAGGGCTAAAGGTATAGAGGAACAGAGTTCCTGACTAATTCTCTTAATTCACACAGCAACATAGTAAAGAAGGGTAAATTAGAATGTTTTTGTTTTGTTTCGTTTTCTGTACACTATGGTCTTTTCTCTGGTATGAAAACAATTCAGCCTAATATTTAACAGGCTTTCATTGATACAAACTCTGTTACAGAAATTTGATTGGTAACTTGGCTTATAATATCTGATACATACTCTTTATATATCATAGTTTACAGCTGAACTAAGACTGTGCTTTCTAGGATAATAGGTTGAATGGTGTAGATTGTGCTCTCAGAGAAGAGAACACAAATGCATTTGTAGTCATATAGTAAGCCTACCTTATTCAAATGTAAATAAAATAAAATAGAAAAAACAGAGCCAATTTATTAAAAAGGGATGATGCTCTATAAAATGACTAATTGGACATGGAAAGTTATTTGTTTAGAACTGCTAGAAATAGGCTTACTTTCTATTCCATTTTAGAGTCATTGGATTCAGGGGAAGAGCAGCAGAGGTTGTCAGCACAACTAGCATTTGTGTGAGAAAAAAACCAGGAATGAAGAGATCATCCTGGCCAGTGACCACTGTCACTAGCATTACTCTCATTTACCATTTCTGCTGCACTCTGTATTAGCAAAATGCGTTACAGCTATAACTCCTTTTTGCTATAAGAGATCATAAAAATGTGCAGTTCCAGCCCCACTCCATGAGTCACCCCCCTGCTGGTGTCTGTTTGATGGGCCAGTGGTTGAGGATGAAAATGAAGAAGACTAAGAAGAGAACCTGGGAAAACAAAAATAAGGCTTTTTAAAAAATGAAGCAGACAATTGCAGAATAAAGTGACTGAAATGAGAACAAAATCCCATCGGAGAAAAGTATCTGGTGAAGAAATCTAATAAACTGTTCACACACACACACACACACACACACACACACACACACACAAAACCTGGGAATGAATTTGTATGGTAAGTCAGATGACACATAGTATTTTATTAAAGATTATTTATTTTGGAGAGAGAGTGTGTGCAGGAGTTGGGGGAGGGCCAGAGGCAGAGAATCTTCAAGTGACTCCCCTTTAAGCATGGAGCCCACACTTGCCTAGCTGATCACACGACCCATGAGATTGTGACCTGAGTCAGACCAAAACCAAGAGTCAGAGGCTTAACCAACCGAGACACCCAGGCGCCCCACATAATATTTTAAAGTAGATATCCTTCTAAGGACAGCTAAAAAGTTATCACTTACTTGAGTTTAAATTATCAGCCATTCATTAGAAGGATCAGGGGAATCTTTAAAATAATAATTTGGGACCTACGTCTTTCTCTTATCTAAGGTCATTAACACAGTGTTTAAAAATTTTATAGTTATATTTGACTTTTTGTTTTCTTCATATGGCCTCTGTTTTAAGACTTTTCCTATTCTCAGGAAGATAATAAAGGTGTGATATCATATGAAATTAATTGCTTCCATCATAAGAGAATAAAACGGGATCCTCTGGGTGAAGAGAGCAGGCCTAGCATTGCGAACAGTTGGGTTTCAGTTCTGCCTGAGTCACTTGTTAGCCCTGTGACTGCCAATAAGACTAACAACAGACCTAACACTTGCAGGCCTCAGTTTGCCCATCTTTGAAACAGATGGCCTTTAAGATTTTTTTTTTCCCTCTGATAAGACTTTCTTCTTCTAAACCCTAGTATACCATCATGACCCCAGTCTTGTGTTTGGAAATGAATAATCTGCTTGTCTCTCTCTCCAGTTTACTTCCTGGACATTCAGCACAATGTGTAGATGTTTTAAGTACATGTATACTAGAACATGTGAAGGTTCGAATACTTAGTGTGTGTCTTAGTCCATTTGGGCTGCTATAACAGAAATACCATAGACTGCGGGGCTTAACCAACAAACATTTCTCACAGTTCTGGGAGCAGCCCAAGATCAAAGCAGTGACAGATTTTATGTCTGCTGAGGGCCTGCTTCCTGATTCAGAGGTGGTCATCTTCTTGCAGTGTCTTTTTTTTTTTTTTAAGATTTTATTTATTTATGAGAGAGGGAGAGAGTGAGAGGAGCATAGTATTTTTGTATCTCATTTCCCCCCCTATAGTCACAGCATTAATGTAAAAACTATCTACCCAGTGAAGTATAGACTCCCCACTGAGCAAAGAGCCTGATGGGGGGCTCAATCCCAGGACCCTGAGATCATGACCCAAGCCAAAAGCAGGCGCTTAACCAACTGAGCCACCCAGGCACCCCTTCTTGTAGGCTCCATACGTGGTGGAAGGGATGAGGGAGCTCTCTTGGCATCTTTTTCATAAGGATATTAATCTCATTAATGTGGTCTCCACCTTCCTGACCTAGTCACCTTCCGAAGACCCAACCTCTTAATACCATCACATTGGCAACTAGATTTCAGAATAGGAATTTCCCAGGGGCCCAAACGTTCTGCCTATTGCAGTGGACACTCCAGCTTTTCCCCCAGTGACGCATGACCATGCTATGACCATAAACCACAAGATGAAAGAGTTATTCTCTTTTCATGGCATTTCAACTATTTGATTATACCAAGCTGAGTCTTGGTTTGGCGCTAATAAGGCCTTAATACCTTTATAAACACTTAGATGGTTTCCTCTTAGAAAGGGAAAAGGACAAATGCAGCATAATCCTTAAGCTCAGAGCTTTCAACAGAACATAAGCTGATGAAAATACCATTATTTTGTTTTTGGAGTACTTTCATGTTTGTTTATATGTAACAAGTGATACTTATCTTCCGTGAATAATAATAATATTTTCCAATTAAATATAGTTAGGTAAAAACGTATGTATTTATTTTTTTTAAAAGATTTTATTTATTTATTTGACAGAGATCACAGGTAGGCAGAGAGGCAGGCAGAGAGAGGAAGGGAAGCAGACTCCCTGCTGAGCAGAGAGCCTGATGTGGGGCTCGATCCCAGGACCCCGGGATCATGACCTGAGCTGAAGGCAGAGGCTTTAACCCACTGAGCCACCCAGGTGCCCCAAAAACGTATGTATTTAAAAGAAAATATTAAATAGTGCAGATGGTATGCGAAAGTTGCAAGAATTGTGGAAAATAGGACGAAATTTGAGAAAAACTGGGCTACTCTGCATGTTCTCAAAATAGCCCGTTGTGTTACTCCTTGGCAAACATGTTGGACATTTTGAAATCCTGCTCGATAAATTTAATGAGGATATTCTTTCAAAATCTGAAGTGTTTTAACTCACTTTGGCTGTGAAATCATTGAGTCAGTGTTAAATAAGCTAAGTTTCTCGGAGCTCATGAAATTTGTAATCTTATTCTGATGACAACCATTTACATTCTGAAATCTATAACTGTATTTCAAACTGTGACAGCTTTACACCACACAATTTCGGCACAAACTGTCTCTTCCTTATAATTTCAAAAGCCTTTACAGCCTGGAAAGTTGATGTCTGTAAATTACTTTATAAGCAATGGATTCTGCTAGACATGAGAGAATTATGTAAATTAATAGGCTAATAGTAAGCAGACTAAAAGGGCTTACATATTTTTGCTTGTGATAGTCAACTGTTTTTAGAAATAACTGTTAGAAAAAAACTGTTTAGAAACTTTAGAAAAAACTGTTTTTAGAAATTGCTTTAAATGTATATTGTATTATATTTAAATGATACCTTAAGTCAATGTTTTGTTTTGGCCTTAAACTTTTCATTATAAATTATTATAGCCAAGGTGGAATTGAGCAAGAGTGCAGTATTTATTCAAATATTAATGCATTCAAAAGACAGACAGATGCTAAAATATAAGGCGATCAACATATAGTCCTCATTGTAATAAGTGATTTCCATGAAGTGAAGGAACCAAATAAACAAGTGATAAAAACAGTTAAGAAAATGCTTAGCAGTGCGTAATGGGGATACCCACATTTATCCATGAATTATGAGGTCCTGAAATGCTTTTGATGTACTTAATGTTTATTCTAGGTCAGACTCTGAGTTTGTAAAAACATAATGAAGTGATATACCCAGGCAAAATATAACTTTCTGAACAAGTCTGTTGAAACCTGATAGGAAACTCTGCAACATTTATTCTCTACCATGTGGGATGGGAAAGGAGGTTGTAATATTATAGAATGTTACCTTACTACTTCATGTTTAGCTTCTTTAATACACTTTAGAGTTTATAACATGTTCCCATGTATGTTATTCATCTCATCCTTGTAATGCCCTAGTGAAAGAGATATCATCCCCATTTCCAATTTTATAAATGAGTAAACAAATTCCACTAAAGCTAAATAACTTGACCACGATTATGTAGAAACTGACAGCAGCTGTACTTGAATCTAGGTCTTTGCACTACACTGATGTTGATTCTATTTCTGCAGAATGTCAAAAGTAGATTATCCAGTGAATTTTCCCTTTATTTTATAAATGAGGAAACTCATATCTAGAAAAGATGTGCAATTCATCCAAAGCCACATTCCTGGGTATTTGGAGAAGACACATGCATTTAGGGAATGGATACTTATTCTAAAATCTGATATGCTATGAGTAATTTGAGACGAGTTACCTGAAGTCCTAATTCAAATACTAAATAGAAACAATGCCTTGGAAAGATCACTGGATGGGACATCAGAAGACCTGGGTTAAGTTATGCCATATTTTATACTATCTGTAGAAACAATTATTGCTTTCCCTTTTACAGGATCTCTATCAACTTCACTTGCTAGAAGAGAGGAAAGGGCCCAAGTGGTGATAGGTAGCTGTTCCTCTAAGAGAAGGGTTGCAGAGCTACCATCCACAAGGTCACACATAGAGGGATGAATGGTTATGGATGGTTCCATAACATCCAGTATCCAAAAGGAGATCCAAAAAGTGCTGGAATGAACAGAAGGACTATATTCATAAATTGCTGGAACATTTGTGCATCTCTGTGACTGTCAATTTCCTTACCCAGGTCTCATCCTGAGTGGATATTGGTAGTAAAAATAGTTAAGTATAAGAAAGAATTAATTTGTATTTTGAAGACATTAAGGAAATGGAACTTCTATACTTTTCAGAATTAACTTTGTCCTTTCCTTAACTTTCCCCAGTTGAGTTCCCTTAGTTTCCCTGGTAATACATTGTGTCAGTTTTCTAGGGCTGCTCTAAGAAAGTACTGCAAACCAAGTGGCTTAAACAATGGGCTTTTATTGTCTCACAGTCCTGGAGGCTAGAAGTATTGGATCAAGGTGTGCACAGGTTTGCTTCCTTCTGGGAGCTCTGAAAGAGAATCTGTTGCATTCCATTCACCAAATATCTTATGGTTTGCTGGCAATCTTTAGCATTCCTTGGTTTGTGAAAGCATCACTCTGATTTCTGCCTTCATCTTGACCTGCCATTCTCTTTGTGTGCATTTGTGTGTCCAAACTTCCCATCTTTATAAGGATACCATTCGTATTGGATAAGGGCTCACCCTAATGGGCTTCATCTTAACAAAAATTACGTTGGTAATGACCCTGTTTCCAAATGAGGTCACACTCTGAGGTACTGGGGGTTAAGAGGTCAATATATGAATTTGGGGGGGTTATAATTCAACCCAAATTCAACCCCTTATATGCCCACATTGCTAAGCAAATCATTGCATGTGTACTTGATAAGTCTAACAGGGTTACAGTAGAGAAACCAGAACCAGTAGGCTCTGTGTGTGTGTGTGTGTGTACATACACATATAACATACACAGAGATAAAAGGGGAGGGGAAAGATTGATTGATTCATAATATAGTTATAAGAACTGTATTAACTTATAAGTTAATACAGTTAAGTTATAACTGTATTAAGTTAACTGTACTACAGTTATAAGAACTGTATCTGCAAGTCTGAAATCCTTAGAATAGGCCATCACAGGGAATGGTTTGGAAACTCTAGGTCATGAGCCGATGCTATCATCTACAGGGAATTTCTTTCCCAGGAAAACCTCAGTTGTACTGTCAAGGCCTTCAACTGAATGAGTCAGGCCCACCTCGATCATCCAAGATAATCTCCTGTGCATACAACCAACTGATTGTAGATGCTGATCACATCCACAAAATACCCACACACCAACGCCTGGAGTACTGTTTGATAAATAATTGAGTACGATAGCATAGCCGAGTTGACCCGAAATCTGTCCATCACAGTACCTAACAGGAAGGGAGGCAAGAGGCAACTGCATTATTCCTCAGACCCAAATGAACTGTGGGCAATAATCTCAGACACGGTGGAGGCGGGGTATGCATAAGGTGTGTGTGCTGTTTTGTCACAGTTCAGGAGCCTTGGTGTGTTTTTCTTTTCTAACACAGCCTCACAACAACCTTCTCTCTTCCAGTGTATATCATGAAGCTCTAGCTTCATCCTTCCAATTCAATCTTGTGTTCTCTGAAGAAAAAATGCCCAAAGCAATTTTCACCCCATCACACACTGGTAATCATTTTATTTTTCTGATTATGTTTCCTTCTCTCTTCCAGCCCTTTGGTAAATTACGCAGGGACCCTTTATTCTCATTCTCTCTTTTTCTGTCTCTCTGTGTCTCTATGCTAAGTGCCAGCTGTCATTGCTTGGCAGATAATTACCATTTTACAAACAGTATTTAGGGAAATGACATCAGTTTCTGAATGTACGGCTGTCATGGCTTATTCACAGGGCTTTCCTCTGTTAACCACCTTCTCTGTGTGCAGGCTGAGTGGGAGCGGTGGGGATTAAGGGGAGGGGAAAAGGGAAGACCCCTCAGCTCCAACCTGGTGGAGAACAATTGCATCCCATTTGTCACTGTTAGTCTGACAACCCTCATTTCACTCCTCCCAAATTCCCCCTGCCATATTCTGTTGTTCGTGGATAAATAAATGATTGCTTATATGAATTCAGGGGACTGGCTCCCCCATATGCAGTTTTTACAGCTTGAAGAAGCAGGTGGGTTGAAAGGCAGGAAGTTCTGGTTCCCGTCCCTGATGATAGTATCTCCTGAGTGACGCAGGTCTCTCTTTTATTGATGTTCTTGATTGTGCTGCTGAATGAAGAAAAAAAAAAAATCCTAAAATATTATAAAATAGAAAGTATGCTTGTTTAACTCTCTTAAATTAGTTTAGTGATCTGCCTCCCAGCAAACGTTGGTTTAAAGATTCTGTTAAGTGCATAAGATTGAATAAGAAACGGACTAAAAACATAAAAGACACTGATTAGCTTCAGTTTGGGGGTCAACTGGTGTGATGAAAATAGCACTAAATTTCAAGGAAGCTCCCTGCATTCTGTTCTGGACTCATTGTTAGGAAAGGTAAGCCATTTGGTCTACACAGTCCTCGTTTTTCCAGTGTAAGTAATAATGATCCTTGATAATGACTTGTTTGTGTTAGGCACTATTCCAAGTATTTTATGCATGCTAATTACTTAACCTCTTAATCACTGTATGGATATATTGTATATATACATATTCTAAAAAAGAGGAAATGGAGACACACAGAGGTTTCATTACTTGTTAAGTGGGTTTGAACTTAGGTGGTATGGTTCTAGAGATAGACTCCTGGCCACTGCAGGGGTTGCTGATCTCAGCGTTTTCAGCCAGTGTAGAGGCTGTAGTGGGGTCGGCCTCAGAGAGCTTGGGTAATAATTATTCAGAAGCCTTTCAAAATGTGTCACCCCCTGTTTTTCGCACTCTCTACCTCTGTGATCAAGGTTGTGATATTCTTCCCAAAGAGCGGTATCACCAGAGGGGAAGGCTGTATAATTTGGAAAAGCTTACTCCTGCCAGGAGGTATAACTATCATAGTAGAGAGTTCCTAGTCCTTCCCAGGCCTGAGAGAAAAGGATGCTATAATGGCAACAAATTGAGCTGAATAGCTGGCACTTTTTAGAATTGAATTACAATTTTTATTGAGTCAGAAGTGATCAGAATGAACAAGTTTAGTGAGTTCAAGCCTATGGCAAATCAGTTGGTGCCTTCTTATGGTAGGAAATAGAAGCAGTTTCCAATTCATGAATTGCCAAATTACCTACAAAGATCTCTTTAATAGGAATGGTTCCTTAATCCCTAAGTCTCAGTCGACTGGTTGCTACCCATCACAGATGGGTATGTTCTCATTTTTGATTCTACTGGAATTCCACGTTGGCTTTCTTCCCCACCACAGCTCCCTTTTCTTCCCTCCTTCTTCCCCTTCCTTCTCTGTGATGGAAGTGTAGCCAGGATTGCCCCAAAGGTAGATGTGCTTCTGTGCCTCACCTAGAAGAGAGAATGAGTTTGATATAGAATCAGTATGATACAACTGGCTTTAGAGTTTCTGTTTCCATGAGCATTGTATCTCAGTGATATGACAGGACAGGGCTAAATTGGATGCTATGGACAGAACTGCAACCCCAAGAAAGCTGGTGGTTCGACAGACAAAATATAAACCTGGGGACCTAGGAGGCTTCCTTTCCAATTCTGATCCTGCCAATTTCTGGTCTTACAACCTTGAGTAAGTCATTTAACATTGACTTTTCTCATCTGTTACGTGGAGATAATTTCCATGGGGTATTGTTATGACAAAAAGAGGTAATATGCCTTGCATATGTTGGAACTCAGTGAAGATTAACCATTATTATCAATCATGCTTTTATAAGACTAACTTCAATGGGAAAATATAGAGCCACTTTCCAAATAAACAACTTCCATCATGGTATTTATAAGAATTATTTTACAAACTGGATTATTCATACATTGTTGCAAAATATTCCTTTATTTAGTTTCTTTGTGCATGCGTGTGTGGGTATGTGTGTGTGTGTTTGTGTGTATTAAAGACATATGAAGCGGGGTACCTGGATGGCTCAGTCAGCTAAGAATCTGCCTTCAGCTCAGGTCATGATCCCAGCAAGTCCTAAATCAGGCTCCTCGTGCAGCAGGCAGATCATTTCTCTCTCTCCCTCTGCCTGCTGCTTTCCCTGTTTGTGCTTTTTCTCTCTATCAAATAAATAAACAGATAAAATCTTTAAAAAAAAGAAAAAAAGATAGATGAAGCAAATAAATGACTCTGGTCCAAGCCACTGAGTTACATGTCATGATTCAGAATTTATGTACATCCTACATGAAATTACTCATATTTGGGGCACCTGCGTGGCTCAGTCAGTTAACTGTCTGCCTTTGGCTCAGGTCACGATCCCAGGGTCCTGGGACTAAGCCCCACATCGGGCTCCCTGCTAGGCAGGGAGCCTGCTTCTCCCTCTCGGACTCCTCCTGCTTGTGTTCCCTCTCTCACTGTGTCTCCCTCTGTCAAATAAATAAAATCTTGAAAAAAGAGGGAAATTACTCACATTTGACACTGAGATAGAGGATTGGTGAAAAGACCACATACACAGGTGTACACACACACAGGCACACACACACACACTGCTCATACAAGACTCCCATATGCTCCCATTTCTGACCATCTTAGTATAACCTTTCTTTTGAGCTACGGTTCTCATCTGGCGTCTCTTCTCTGTCAGTGAAGAAAATGGCCCCACAACACACACACACACCCAGCACCTAGAAAGACAGAAAGAGCCCAAAAATGGGCTTTTCTAGACTTTTTCCATTAACACATAAACAGGTGTGGATTTATCAGATTAGCCAGTTATATGGAGGTGTTGAAATGTGAAGCAGAAATAAAAATGGCAGTTGGGCATTGGGAAAAACAGCATTTGCACGGAAGACAAACTGCCTCTCTCAAACTTAGCCTGGGCTGGTGAGACTACGAACCTAAATCTAATGCTTTAGGCATTCGTTATCCACAGATTCAAATTCCCTGCTTATAACATTCCATTTCATTACTATATGACTCAATAACAAAAGGTCATAAGGTATTTTGGCTAAAAAACAAATTCTCTCTGATAAAATAGGGTGTCTCCATTCTGATGAAATACTTCACTGGGTAGTTTTTACATTAATGCTGTGACTATAGGGGGGAAATGAGATATAAAAATAAAGTTGTTATTTATTTATACTCCATCTTGTTTCAAGGAAAATTTAGAGTAGAAACTAAGGTAATTATCTGATTATGCAAGCAAAAACAGAAAAGTAAACAATCCAGATCTTAAGAAAAGGAGACCTTCGCATGTATATATAATTTGTGTTTGTGTTTGTACATGTATATTATAGATTTCAATTTTGGTATTGTATTGCGTACACTTAAGTATAGAGAAACAAAATTATGTTTCTTTTATTATTAGAGAAAGACAAATTATGAATGACATGGTAAATTATCTTCTGCTGTGATTTGAAGTAGGTCATCTACCGTAAAGTTGAGAGAAGACAAAGCTTGGTAGGGGGAGACACTTTTGGGGAGGGGGGGAATTTCCTTCCTTTCTCCTCTTCCTCTAGGGATCCATAGACCATCTCCCCTCACATACCCATCTGTGCTACCCAATCCAGCAGCCACTTGCCACATGTGGCTACTAAGTACTTAAATATGGCTACTCTAAGATATGTGGTAACTACAAAATGCACACCAGATTTCTAAAATTTCCTATGAAAATTTATACCACCTCATTGATATTTTTGTATTGATTATATATTAAAATAGTACTTGACATGTATTAGGTTAAATAAAATAGGCTTATGAAAATTAATTTACTTGAGTATATTTACTTTAGTCTTGTCACTAGGAAATTTACAATTATATACCTGCCTCTCATTGGTTACGAGGTACATATTTCTATTTGAGAGTACTAGGCTAGATCTAGAACATCATGAAAGATTATAAGTGATCCTGTTAAAGAGTCAGAACATTTCTGTTGTGGATTTGATGGGGGTCAAGCTTCCAACTTGGTGGGAGAGGATAAAGTGATTTCTTCACCATTATCATACAGATCTAATTAGCTGAGATATACTTTTGCCAACTTCAGAGCCCATGGTTAGCTACGTCGAGGAGAAGGGGAATGGATAAAGTGAAACTCTGCATGTTATCTATTTCACAGGGCATATCCATAAGTGAAAGAAAAATTAAGCAAACGATTTCACCTACAGAATTTCCATTTCTTTCTTCAGAGAGAATTCATTGTGCCTAAATATTACTACATTTGTTATTGCTGACTTTTCCATTCTAGAAAGGGGGTGGTGATTCCATTGGGCCAGTGTTCCTCAAAGAAGTTGTAGCTACTGAAAAGAAGTAGTACACCTTTTGCATTTGAAGCACAACTCTTTGATTTGGGGGCGAAGCCGACGTCGTTTGTTTTCTGTCCCAAATGTGCCCTCTCTTGATGGCTTAGTTACTTCACTTCTCTCAGCGTTGTTTCCTCATGTGTTCCAAACTCTAATATTTGATAATCCTGTGCAATACACTGGAACACTTTTGTGCCCATTTATAATTCACCTCTGCCTCGTTCAGTAAAAAAAAAAAAAAAAAAAAAAGTACATGCTAATCTGCTCACCCACCTATCTTCTGCTTGTTGTATTTCTTAAAACCACAAAAACAGTGGGAACCTAATTCGCTCAGAGGTTTTATGGTTAAAGAAAGCGTGTCTCGGTGGTCTCTTATTCACCCCTCATCCCCATCCTCTAAATTGGGTCTGAACTGGTAACTATGGCAACACAAGCCCTAGAAACTTGCTATGTCTTCTTTAATACATCCTACTTTGAGAAACCTATAAAAACAGTATTTCTGTATGGTGCCAGGGTCCAACTCATTTTAATCTAAGACGGATGCCAGTTAGAAAAGAAAGAGCCATCAAAATAAAATTTAAAATACATATGTATACCTAAACCTTTAGGAAACTAGGCCCTAGGTACAGTAAGGAGTAAGAAAGGAACTGCTGTATTAGAGAGGGACCCGCGGGGCTGTCAATCTACAAGTGTTTGGCAGTGGGAAATTTCCTTGGAAAAGAGAAAAATCTCCAAGAGATTTAAAGATCCTATTGAAATTCACACTGCGAATTGCCATTCCCCACAAAGGCCCTTTAAGCTGAGACAGTGAATGAACACAAGTCTCCCTAACTGGGCCAGTGCTGACAGCCTTGGCACCACTCTTCATATTCCAGCAGCCTCTCCTGTCAGCTGCAGAGCCTGTGGAACCGTCAGAGGCCCAGGGAGAGGCAGGCCGACGGTTTTCTCAGGGCCTTGTGAACTCCTGGCTGAGCTACAAGCTAAGATGTCCATGCAATCAGATTCCTTCTGTGTTTAAAAAAAAAAAAAAAAAAAAAAAGCTGATTTTAAATTCACTTTTGGATTTAAAATCTATTATATCCTCCACTTGAGTTCTTTGCACACCTGAAACTCCCTTTAATCATCTTCTACCAGCATTCGAGTACCACTGGTGGATTGACCAGTAAGATTGCTCTTTATGGCTAAATGCCACCTGAGAGCGGCCTGCTTTTATTGCTTTCCTCATCAAGTCTTTCTATTTTCAGCTCTTGGTCCATTCCCTTCACACGCAACCCCTTTGAAGTTTCATCCCATTGGCCCTGGCATATGTCTTTATAATCCTTATTTCATTGTTCAAAATGTATGTGGAAGCACTAGATGGGGCGCCCAGAGAGGTGACTTCAGTTCTGGGTTTTCTGCATTCTCTATCCATGACATTGAAAGGGAATGCTTTGTTCTTCTCTCCATCTGACCAGGATCTGGTAAAAATTGTTGGGATATAATTGATCAGATCCTGGATGACAGTGCAATTGACTAGGACTGAGCCCTTGGAGAGAGCCCTCAGTTAGGGATTGGGAGATCTGATGACTTGCGCTGGTTCCCAAACCTAAAAACAGACGTGAAGCAAAAAATGGAGGACACAGGAGTAGCTGAGGTAACATAGGGCTGAACATACAGACTTGGCCTCAACAATACAATAAATGCATAAATAAATGCCGCAACAATAAATACAAGGCAGATTTTTAAATTAAAATTATTTATATTTATCTAAAATAATTTGTTCTGCATTTATGTGTGATTCTACACATGCATCATGTGTAGATCATTTTTTTTTTTTTTTAATGCAGTCACATTTCAGAGCCTCGCACCTGCCTGGCCAGAGTTCTTTCACTGAGGCTGCAGACTGGCAAGTATAATAATGCATGGTCCCAGGGAAAGGCCGATGTGGCAAGCACTGGGGCTGGGGAGATCATTAGTCGCTTAGTGAGATATTCCATGCAAACCTCTAAGCCAGTCTCCATTACGGATTTCTAAGCAACAGTCTCCCACTACATATTAGGAATGACATCCCTAGGGACAAGGGAGTCTAATAGGTTATGGATATGTCAAGATGTCTGTAGCCCACCTAACAGTAGCTGCAGGGAGTGCCAGCCACCTTCCTCCATAAAGAACAAATTACTAACACTCTGGAGGCTTTTTTTTTTTTCCTCCCCCCTGTCATGCTTACTGGAGGAAAAGCAACATCCGGCTCAATACAAATGGTTCTGTGCAAAATCTCTCTCTTTTGAAGTCATTTTGGAAGTATAGAACTTAAGTTTGTGTGTATGGCAGACCTAATTATTTCCTTTTGCACTGTGATTGTTGAAGCATCTCATTTTTGGAATGGATACGATTCTAAACAGTTGTCTCTAAAGTGAGTTTTGCCAATTCTATATATGAAATATTATTTTCTCCATTATGTATCATTTAAATTAAGTTTAATTCAGCAAACATTTTCTGAGGGCCTATTACATGCCCAGCACTGTGCTGAATGTATGGGCTTCAGAGATGAATGAGATGCAGCTGTTGCCTTCAAGAAGCTAGCAATCTAGCTGGAGAATCAGACCTCTCAGAAATTAACTCTGGCAGAATGCGCCGCATGCTAGAACGGCTGTGGGAGAAAAAAATATTATAGAAACGAAAGGGAGAAAGTAATTAATTCCACTCAGATGGGTCAAGGAAACCTTCACAGAAATGAAATTGGGGCTGGACTTTTAAGGGTGTTTTAAGATTTTTCCAAGAGTGTAGAGGAAGACGAGGCAGTCCAGGCAAAAAGAATGCGGAGTGGAAGGCACAAAGACAAATCGCACAAGCGCTTATGCAGTGGGGGAGAAAAGAGAAAAAAAAACAACAGATAGTGCTGTCTCTGCAATGATTGGTAGAGGATTAGCAGCACAGGGGGGGATTCTGAGCATCCTTGTCTGTGTCCTGTCACATGGCAGCCAATGAGTCTCTTAAGACGGGGGGATGCCTTATTAGATTGCTTTCACAAGTGTAACGCTGATGGCATAGGGACCAAACCAGATTGAGGGAAAAGACTAAAACCAGAGAAACTAATCTGTAGAGATGATGTGGTTCTGAAAGAAGGGGATGAAGACAGGAGGGGGAAAGAAAAAAAAAGGCCAGAGATGTTTGCAGCCTTGTGTGGAAAGGACTTGGTCACTGAATGGACTGGTGAGAAAGGAAATCTAGATTTCTTGGCTAGGATAATTGGGTGCATACAGATTTTTTTTTTTTAAGATTTTATTTATTCATTTGACAGAGAGATACAGAGAGAACATAAGTAGAGCAGCAAGCAGAGGGTGAAGGAGAAGCAGGCTCTCTGCTGAGCAGAGAATGCGGATGTTTTTGATGGAAATTTACAACACTAGAGGAAGGAATAGTCACCTTTGGAGAGAAAAGACATTTCATTTAGTCGTAGATATTGTAGTTTGAGATGTTTGTGAAATATCCAAGTAAGGGGGTCGGGTAGGAAGGTGTGGAAATCATGAGACAGGGCAGGACCAGAGGCACAAAGTCGGGAATCATCAGCTTATAGTTGCAATTCTGGTAGAAAATGGCGTTACCAAGGGTGAACTTCTCATAAGGTAAAAGGAGATAAGGACTTGGAGAACTCTGGTACACCCCACTATTTGAGGGGCAAATGGAGAAAGGGGATGAATGGAATATGATGTTAAACAGGAATCAAATATAGAAGGAGAGCTCAAAAAAGTATGATTGGAGCCAGGTACAGAGAGCATATCACAAAACTAGAATACAATGGAGGTGAGGTTCGCTTTTTGTTACATCAGCTTAGGTAACTGAGGCAGTGTGGATTCGGGAGAGGGGAGTGGCTCAGAGGCAGACAGACCTGGACTCTGTTTCTCAACTTACCACTTGTTCTCCGTAGAATCTTAGGAAATGGTTTATCTTCTCCGAACCTGTTTCTTCATCTTCAAAGAAGGATTTATCATGAGGATGACTTGGGAAAAAAGTCTGCTTCTTTTAATGACAGTGTTTCCTTCTCAGTTCAAGAAACTTAAAAGAAAGGAAAAAAAAAAGGAAATTAAGGGGAAAAAAGAACAAGATCCAAAGCTCAAGAGAAAAGCCTGATGAGGAGCCATTTGCAGAAATACTGAGGCTCCAAAGCTTCAGAGGCCATGAGCTGCTTCTAAGTCTGAAGTGAGCCTGAGTGGGTGCAGCTGAGGGCAATTAGTGTCTCCTGATGCACTTCATAGCACTTTGAGAACAAGCAGCTATTTACATAAAATGGGAAGAGGCCCCTTATCCATGTCGTGGGGTGTTCAGGCACACTGGAGGCAGAATGTTCCTGAGGCTTTGCCATTTACAGGGTCTTGAGGCTACATGGGGGTAGATTTAGTCCCCATGCCATGAAACAAATATCTGAGGGGCAAATGCCCAGAATTTATGAACCTATCGCCCAGAATTTATGAACATATTGCTGTTAACTATATATAAATATCCCCAGAGTGGTATAAATAATATGGTAGAACAAGCTCAGGTTTAAATCCTGGCTTTAGAGCCTACTGGCTTTGTTGTTTAGAATACTTAGTCCCTGTTTTTAAGACCCCATTTCCTCATTTCTTATGCAAAACTTTGTCACAGGGTTTGTGTGAGGAATCTGTGGGATAATGTATTTGAAGGTGCCTAGCACAGATATTGGCATATAGTAGATGCTTAATAAATATTTATTGATATGATATAAAATAACTCTTCCAAGAGTTTTCATGCTGACATTTGCTGACTCATGTGCCCCATCTAAAAGCCATTGAAGCCCAAATTACAATCTCCAATCTAAACTTCTTTCTGAAGTTCAGATTTATATTTCACTGCCTACTTAATATCCTGCTAGAAGATCTAACGAATACTTCAGAGTTAAAATACCAAAACCTCAAGTACTCTTTCTCTCCGTAGATCTTCTTCCATTTGGCTTTGTATCATAGTTGGTGGTAAATCCCTTCCGGTTGTATAATCCCAAATTTAAGATCTCTTGCCCTCCCCCACCCCATAGAGCCTGTAAGAAATACCACCATATCCTGTAGCTCTGTCTTCAAAGTATATCGAGAATTTGGCCACCTTTCTGTACTGGTGCTGCTGCCATCTTTATCTGAGCTGCTATCCGTACTTGTCTGTAGTACTGCAAGGGCTTCCTAATGCACTTCTCTGCTTTAACTCTAAACTCCCTAAGGTTACCCTCAACAGAGAAGTCAGTGATCTAGTTCAACATAGAAGAATATGCATTAATCATTCAAGTCCAAATGCAAACTCCTTATAGATATATGCTTTGCTTCCCACCCCCAACTTCCACTTTGGTTCTTTCTTTTGGTTCTTTCACTCAGGGATGAGTGAATAGAGAGATATATAGAAAATCAAGGTATTAAAGGTTTTCATGAAAAGATCTGAGAAAAGAGGCAACACAGATTGAATGTTGCCAAAAAATTAAAAGGAACATGAAAACTAAGAAAGGATCACATAATGTGGCTACTATGGAACTACCAACGACTAAAAAATGCAGTCTCAAAGGAAAAGTGAAAGGACACAAGTTTGTGAAGGTTTCCAGATGATGTGACAAAATTAAAAGAGAACCATCTATAAATTGTTTTTCTAAAGTTTGCGATAAAGTGAGTGGCAGAAAAAAAATGTCAGTTCAAGTACACCCTGCATACATTTGGACCAGTAGCATCTTCAAAAGAGAAATGTGCCTGTGGAAAATTGCCAGCAGGTTCCGAATTCTCTGAGCTTTCCTTCCTAGCCCAAGCTCCAGAGCATTTTATCGTGTTTCATTCTGTCCTCTTTGTATGTTTTCATGGTTTAGCGGCACTGTCTGCATGTGGCCCTCTGCTCCCTTTGCCCTTAGAATGACCTTGGCTCCATTTTGGACAGCCTGTGTGCTATCCACCTGCCATCCCACGTTCCATTCCACTCCTCAACACCCATGACTAGTTTAGGCACCCCAGATCTCAGCCCTACTCACTGCCTTAGACTCCTGCTTGGGGAGGATTTCAGTCAGCTGTGAGTTGAGGCAATCATTTATATTCCATCTTTTGAGACGAGCACAGCCTGCCAGCAGAAGGAAGTAGCTGGCAGAACCAGGAAGACTGACAATGCAAGAGGGAGAGAGTTACCAACAGGAGAAGGCGATGCAGGAAATGGCACATGGGATCAGGAATGCAGGTGGAAACTGAACATGAAACTCGGGCTACAAACCCAGGGCCTTTACAGCAGGTAACTCTTCAAAGCTCCTCAGCCAAATCTCTAGGGTCTTTCCACCCACCAGAGCAATCCTTAAGCCCAGTCGTTCGCTACTTTGACCTCTCTCCTCTCTCACTCCCCCTCCTCCTACCTACTCCCTGACTCAGGCTTATCTGGCTGGACCCTGGCTCAGCTTGTTCTTCCAATTAGAAGCTGGAGGTTAGCAAAGTCCCAGGTTCAGTGACACCAGTGCTTTTTTTCATTTCTGTTTGCCATGCCATTAGTGGCAGCTTCAAGCTGAGCTGAAGACATTCTAAAGAGTCATTGTTCTTCTCCTAGATATATTTTAAACGTGGGCAGAGGTGAGAGGATATCTTTTTTCCTCATGCCCAAGCCAATGACTTCCCTTTTCACATAAGCTGAGCTTCAGAAAACTAAACAAAGAGCAATAACAGTTTCCCTTTGCTTCTGCTGCTGGACCATTTTATGACCAGGACATTACCTAAAAGCCTTTTGTGATTATGAAATATATTTCTAGTTGGAGATTTTTTTTTTTTCTTTCCTTTTCGACTCCCTTCATTAGCTGATTGTTGCTGCCAAAGCAATTTAGTCCTGGACACACTTTCACGGAAGACTCTTGAGTTTCCTTTTCCTCTCTTCTCAATGAGCACTTCCAGTAAATGCTGTAATTAAAATGCACAAATTAGCTTCATCAGAAATCATCACATCTCAAGATTGAAGTTCAGAAGTGTCATGCTTTAGAATTGGAAATTGTTTCCCTACTGTTACACATTTTTCAATCATATTTTTGGTGAGAATTGCACTTTACACCAAATGTAAACTTCACCATACTGTAAGCAACAGTGAATGAAGTTGACATTTTTTGTTGTTGTTTGTCCATGGTATTTTATATATGGCAAATTGCAAGTAATTAGATTGAATTTTTTAGCCATAGGAATTATTTACTTCTCCTGTAAATCCCCTCAAGTCACTAGCTGTCCCATTGATAAAACTGATTTTTTGTACTACCACTTTGAAGTCTAGTAACTCTAGGGAGACAATTATTTATTCTTTCCCTGCACTGCTGTGCTTAATGGGTATGGAGGGCTCACTAATGTCATTGACAGAGGTACCCCACCTGACCAAGTTCTGCATTATCTACATGAAGCTGGGCATTTTGCTGCTGTCTGTTGAGACACGATGCCGTTGGCATGAAATCTCATACAAAGTTGAATCAATATAACAATATAAGCTCTCTGCATTTGCTGAATTTATAGTGTCAGTTGTGTGTTTGTGATAATGACCCTCAGCTCTTGGAAATACTATAGACTCTTGAATCTGTTCTAATAGTTGTGAGGTGGATGATTACAGACAGAGACTCATTTTTCATTTTCTCTGTGAAAATGTAATAGGAGAAGAACGATTTTATGGAGATAAGCTATAGAATAAAGGCAGGAAATATCAAAGGCAATTAAAGCAGCGGGATATGTATAAGGTATGGCAAGGTGAAGAGTGAGAAATAGTGGGAGATTCTGCAGAAATAGTAACAGAGGTCTCAGTGGAGCCCAGACATTTACAAATGGTGCATTTGGGGGGTCAAGAGGCTTTTTGTTTCAAAAATTAAAAAAAAAAAAAAGAGGCTTTTTGTTTCATAAAAATTCCCAAACCTCATAAAGATCTAGAAGACATATACAAGGTTTGCCAAATGCATTTCTCACATTTCATTAATTCAGAGCTCTAGTTTGAAATTTGTGATCAGAGCATTAAGAAAAAGATTTCTTTAGAAAATTAATACTGTAAACAGTATTATCATGGGGCCTCTTATAAGTTTCTCAAGATAATGGTTTTTAAGAATTTTTAGCATATTCATAATATGGAAATTCAACTCCTGATTATACATGAGCTTCCCTTATATAATAAAAGAAATTAAAGCAGCATCTCTGCTATGGAAATAGTTTGTCATTAAGTCGAGTTATTATGACTTCTTATAGACCAAAGCTGTTTTTAATTTTTAAGGACATACCTAATATAGACCTTAACTGATTCTGATGGGCTTCCCCTGCTGAGGTTGACATCATAATTCTTAACTTTTTTTTATTGTTATCAACAACGTAATTATCAATTAATATTTATCAATTTCACTAATATCCATGCCGTTGCTCATTTATTTAGCAAAGAAAACTTGATATGGCTTATCACACTTAAATTATTTCAGAGTGTTTACAGATATTAATTAAAGTTTCTTAATTGGTGTTGAGTATTGAATCCTTTTTTTTTTTAATACAGTTGGATTGAAAGTAGGTACATTTGTGGCTTCTCCCTAACACCCTTGTATTTAAAAATGAGATTTTAATTTTTAAAACATTTATATATTTGTATTATATTCAGGCATTTAGGGCCCCCCTTCAAAAATTTCTGGGCTCTTTTTGATCAAATATATAAATTTAAAATGTATTCTTTAATAAATTAGGTTGTATTTACACTATAGAATACTCTGCAGGACTGAGAATGATCTAAATCTACATGCAATAATATGAATAAATTTGCAACATAATACTGAACAAAAAAAACACAGATTCCATTTATTTCAGTGTATAAAAGACAAATTCAAGCTATACTCATAGAAGTCAGGGTGGGGCATAATGACTAGAAGGAAACATGAGGTCATAAGCAAGAGTGGTGTTCCTTTTTTTTTCCAGATCTGGTAGTATTTACAAGTTTGTAAAGATGTATGAAGCTGTACAACTATGATCTTTGGAGCATTTGTGTCTGATATCCTGTAATGAAAACTTTTAAAACATATTATTAGTACAAATATACAAATTTCTGACTTCATACTCCATATCAGCTCTCTTAGAACTCTGTTCAGATGCCATTAGGCTTCAGGAACAGAAGGAATAAGATATCATTTTTTTTAATGCCCTTTTTTCATGTGTCTGGAGACTTGTTAGAGAAAATAGTTTATACATCTAACAGATACTGTGAAGCAAAAATAGAAATATATGCCACATGTCTCTTGCCATCAGACCTTGATTATTTTGACCTCTCTTATCTGAAATGAGGTTATATCCCCTCAAATGTGCATTTTTCCTATTAAAATATATTCACTAGGTAATTATTGGATTTAATTAATATCTCCTGTATTTGAAGAATTGAGACAGTTTACTGGTTTGAAAAGAAAAAAAGTACCTTAAGTAAATAAAATTAACATCGTAATATATACATAGGTGTTTGATTTATAATCATGTCTCATATGTCTATAACCTATTCTATATCAAACTTGGCTTTGACTTAATTCCAGTCTTGGTTTGGTATTTGTTTTTAATCCTTGAGCATCATAAATTATTCTTTTATATGACCACATTTAATGAGTGCTCTTTGCTTAAGGAAAAAGGCTGGGGTGGGCAGTTCACAGACCAGAGTCTTCGTGTAGAACCACATCAAGGACAACAGAGAAAATAGCTGCATTACGATCGTCACATACCTATCCCCACTCTTGTTGATTCATCTAAGAGTCTCATTGAAGAAAGGCCTACCTAACTTATTAGAAATAAGTTTATTAGAAATAAGCATGTTCCACAAGAGCAGAATTGGCTGTTGCCAAAGCTCCAAGTTTACTTGAAATCCCTAGTAGGACATAGAATACCAAACAGGGGATTTTCTACAGATTCTCCATTCTTCTCTGTGCTAATTCCAAGGGGCTACAGCACTGGCTACATAGCTTCCAGAGAAACTGCTTCCAGATTTGCTCCACATGGTCGCCACAGGTCTTTAACCAAAGCTCTAGTCAGGTTTCTACCTATGCTTGAAGAGGATCAGTTAAGAAATCAGCAAATAATCTATAATCATTAAATCCATCTACAATTATTGCATGCGGAACACCCCACGTGTGATCACTACAAGATTTGAAATGCCTCCTTTCCTCCGGTAGTGCATTAATTTTGTTGGTTGGTTTTGTTTTGCATGAAGTCATCATCTCAACAAATGTCTAACAAATAAAATGATTATGTTTTAGTTAAATGGCAGTCATTTGGAAGCACGTTTCCAGATATAAATCTAAAATCTTGTAAACACGTGAAGATGTCTTCCTGGAAAAAAAAAATTTTTTTTACAACTTTTAAATATGTTGTTATCGGTTTATTGTTATTGTTGTTGTTAAATTGTTTTAAATTTGAACCTTTATCCTAATAGAAAGAAAGAAATGTACATGAGACATGTGGCTTCCCAGTTCCGTTTCATAAATTACAGAAGCTGAGGGTGCTCTTTTGTCCTAAACTTTCAGTCATCAGCTATCTAGCACTTACAGAGGTCTGTTATTAGGTCTTGTGTAAGACTGGGACAGAATGTAAGTGTTCTCTTTTATGCAAGTGAATCTTCACCACATTTAGGTCACCTGTATTGTTACTATCTAAAAGAAAAGCAAAATGAAAAGAGCAAGGGAAGAAAAGATGACTGTGAAGAAACGATTTCTTATTTGTCAGTTTAGCACTGAGACCAGCCTTGGAAAGGATATGGAGGTAGACAGAGCCCACTCTAGGTGTGATTCTTCTTCATCATAGCCTTTATTCTTGGGTCTAAGTTGGTCCTCCAGGACTCCTATCTAGGACTTAAGCAGTACCCCGTGTTTTTCAGCATCCCCTGCTTGACAAAACCACTGTATGGTGTGAGAAGTCAATAAAAAAAAATGTACCAGCTACTAAAGTGCTACCTCATTATAGTGGTTCCCCCCTTACCCATGGGGGGATACATATCAAGACCCCCAATGGATGCCTGAAACTGCAGAAAGTACTGAACCCTATATATATCTTTTCCTATATATCCATGCCTATGTTAAAGCTTGATTTAGAAATGAGGCAGAGTAAGAGATTAACAACCATAACTAATAATAAAATATAACAATTATGAGAATATACTATAATAAATGTAATATCGAATCACATGAATGTGGTCTCTCAAATATCTTACTGTACTTGTATTTACCCTTCTTTTAAAGATGTAAGATGATAAAATGCCTATGTAATGAGATGAGGTGAAGTGAATGACATAGGTATTATGACAATGTTAGACTACTGCTGACCTTCTGATGGTATGTCAGAAGGATCATCACCTTCTGGGCCATGATTGATGTGGATAACTGAAGCTGTGGAAAGCAAAACTGAGGATAAAGAGGGCTACTATACAGTCTCCCTGATGGGTATTTTAATGTGATTTTATGAAACCAGTGGTTTAATGCAATAACTCTAAATAAAGTTTTGGCAACTGTAGCATATATTAGAATATTTTTAATGCAGGAACCCTTTCAGGCAACTCAGATCCTAGCATGTACATAGCTGGGTTAAGCCTAGGCTGGAGCAAATCCAGTTTATTAAAAATTTAATCCTGATTCCATTCATCATCATTAACTCTAGCAATTGGCCAACATATTTAAATGAAGCAAGTTTTGAAGATTTAGGAAGCAACCAGCAGCTCTTCCAAGACACCAAGAATAATATCCACAGTTAAAGAAAATTTGTGTCGACCCAAATTACAGGGAATAAAAATGTCATGAATCACATCATTTTGTGTAAAGTACTTTGTGTCATCCTCAACCCAAAGTCTTGCGTTGCTTAATGGTAAAAATGAATTAAGATTGATCATCAATAAATGAAAGCATTTGCTCAATCAGTTAAATGACTCCTTCACACAAATTGAGATTTCAGCAAGACCCCATATTTAATAATAGAAAATACATCTTTAAAATGCTCCCCTTTGGAATGTTTTTGTCATGCCTTCTGAGTGGGCTGATTGCTGCAGTAATGTCTCCGTGCGTGTGTGTGAAGAACAGCATGTGTTTCACATGTTTATTTCCCTGAGATTTCCATTTTGACTCTATCTCTTATGCTCTAGTTAATGGGTACTTAAAATAAAGTGGTACCCATTTTGCTTTATTACTTTAATTTCTTTAAAAGTGAGTTCTTTTCCTCCTCTATTTCCAGTTCAAAGGCAGCATGGAGTCTTAATAAACTTCGAATGTATTTGGATAGCTGATAAATTTAATGATCTCATCAACTTAAAAAATACCAAGTAAAAAGTAAGTGATCTTGAGAATAATTAACAAGGCAATGATGGGAGAGGAGAGTATTAGACAAAATAAATGGAGGTGCCCTTCTTACTGTCACGAGTTACATGGGGAGAATGTAATCGTATTTTGCCTTTGTTATTTGTAACTTAAAACGTACTCTACATATATAGTACAATTCCTTTTAGCAGTGGAAAACAATACACAAGGATAACATTGCTTTATCTCTCCTCTTTATATCTCTGTAAACCAAGAAGTGAATGTTTGCAACTAGAAGTAAATGTTCGCAACCAAAGCCAAAGATTGGTGCACGCAGTTTAGCGATAGCTGGGGGATAACTCCTGTGAAAGAGATCGTGCGTTTCCAAATGAGAGCAAAGCTGAGACTATTCTATCTTTCCGCAAATGTCTATGGTTTTCTCCCCAAATATGTTAATATGATACATTAGAAAGGCTATGTATTTCCTTTGTCTAATGCATTTTAATTCTTAGCATATTCTTACCATAAGGCTTTATTCAGTGTTATGCTGGGAGAAAGAGGTTGGAAGCTTCTGCTCCTGAGGCAGGAATTTTTTTTTTTTTTTTTTTTTTGGCTTTGTTGCGAATTGCCAAGCACATGGTTATAATAAAGAAGAGAATGACTTTTAGTTGATCGTATTATGTTTTACAATTCTTTGCATTTGTGAACTGTACTATACCCCCTTACTGTCTGCCCTGGGAGAGCCCCCACGGTGCTGTTCTCAGTCCATCACTAATAAGGTGAGCATTGCTTGAGGCACAGGATAAGCCCATGAGAAAGTGACTTTTGTCCCTGATTTACAGATGACAACACTGAGGTGGAAAATGGTAATTTTTCACAACAACTTGTAACGTGTGGGTGGTGGAAGCCAGCATTCTGATCCAGACTGCACTTGACGTGCTACACACTACTGTCCACGTAAACTTTTAGGGTGTTCACACTGGGTTGTAGCTATTTAATCATAGTCATCTAATGCTAGTCCTACATTCCGTTTTCCTTCTGAATTGATATTATGCTAGAATTAGACTCAAATGTCAAAATGAAGGCAAATTACAAATCCTGGTATGCTGGTATGAATTTGTACATTGGGTTTGGCTGATTTTCTGATCATTCCGTTACATTTTTAAATGCCATTAGATGAGATCCCTATCACCTTTCCACAGAATCGTGTAAACCCCCCCCCCCACTAGTTTGTTAGTACACTTAGTTGGGTAGTTCCCATAATCAAAATCGTCTGTCAGATGAGGTCAGGTTGTCCTATGGTTTGAAATTACCCAGCCAATACTCAGCGTTGCTGACAAGTAGGCATTTTATTGGGTAGAGGATTGCCATTCACTTGTAAGGATTGTCAACTTGTCTTCTGAATCAGGCTTTAGGGCACATTCAGGGGAAGCAAAATGGTTTGTGTGAGCTTATGGTATATAGTAATTACACAGGTGTATTCAACTCTAATCTGAGTCTTTTCATTACTCCTGCAGCCATTACTGCAACTGGAGGGACTATTGCTGAGGAGGTTTTGTGACAGGCTTAGTTTAGTGAGGCATAAATATGGTCCTGAGGCAATTGTCTTGGATTTGTGTGTAATATAAGAATGGCAGGAGTTTTAGAATTGTCATTTTCCACTACAAACTTGGTTTCCTCTGACTTGTGTTGGTGCTACCGTGCACCACTGTACATAATTTCAGCTGCTGTTTTTACATTCTTGTTATTATCAACGTCATTAATATGCTCTCTGTGTTCTTTAAATTTCTATCATTTCTAATTTTTCTTTATATTACATGTCTTAAGATATCTTGAAAATCTTTTCTTTTTAAGATTTTATTTATTAGAGAGAGAACGTGCATGGGTGGGGGAGGGGTAGAGGGAGAGGGAGAAGCAGACTCCCACTGAGCAGGGAGCCTGATGTGGGGCTCAATCCCAGGACCCTGAGATCATGACCTGTGCTGAAGGCAGATGCTTAACCAACTGAGCCACCCAGGCACCACTTGAAAATCTAAAATTAGAAATATATATGCTTTAAATAAGATTTAAATTCCTGGTTACTTGATTATGTAAGTGCTTAGGGGATAAGAATGTTAGGGACTGACATTCAAATAGATACAAATTCATGATTTTAGCATTAATTATGCATTTCCTGTGACCCAGGTAATGTATTAGGTGTTGTAAGTAAAAAACCAAAAATAGAGTCTTTTCACAGAGCTTGTGGAGAACAAAGTGGGGAGAGACCAATAAACAGAAAATAAATATGACATGACAAATGCTATTATAAGATCAAGAAGCAAACAGTTTCATAGATACTAGGGCATGAGTTCAAAATGGTGTCCTGGCTTATCTCTTGATATTATAACCATGTGAGAAATATAAAGGGCAACTCAAATTTATCCATATGGTATATTCTCATGACTTTCTTGCTACAAAGGCAGAGTACAGGGTCCTCCTAGCCCCACCTATAACCAAGTCTAAAGGCTGAGTGGGGAGAACGTTTGTATTCCTCTCCGAACTCCTGATGCACTCGAGCACACGCTTTCAGTTGTCTAGAAGCTGAGCCCTGGGAGAGAGGAGTGTAAAAGTGTGGTAGAGTTGTCAAGCGAATGCTAGCCAAAGAGAGAGGAGGTAATGAGATCTTCAAATGGTCTGACAATAATACCGCAGTATATGGAAGAACACATACCGTGCAGTGTCACTAGTGTCTACGCCCGTGTTTCCTTCCTTCTCTGCAGAAAGGGTAGATAGACTGTTGGCATTCATAATCTAGGAGTTGAATAAATGAGAGCTTTCTTTTCCATCTGTATGACAATAGGACACTAAGACAGGTATTCATTTGTTGTTGTTGTTGTTGTTGTTGTTTTAATGATATCTGCTTCTTGCCTGCAAGTAATACTTAAAAATCATCTTTGCCTATGGGTCAGACACCATGCAACACTTGGAGCCAGAGGCCTTGGACCATTAAGACGGCTGCCATCATTGCTTCCCTAAGCATTTTCTTCTGCTGACAGTGGTTTTTATTTTTTTTTCTCTCTTTCTTTTTTTTCCTTCCTCTGAAATTTTATCCCATCAGCAGGACTTGTCTGGGATTGTTTATGACAAAGACAACTTATACAGCATCATTTCTACTTCAATTTGGGCCCCTTGGGGGCTAAAATACGCCCTTTAAAATCTCATTGTGATTAGAATTCTAGTTAATTTTAAATAGCTAAATAAGGTTTGTTTGTTTGTTTGTTTACCTCCTGGATGTCCCAAATCTGTTTTAGATAGTAAATTGTCTGCTTTTTTAGAAAAGAGCTTTGCTGCTTAGCTCATACCTTTTTTCAAACTTTGTGGGCACCTGCTCCTTCTTTATCGTTACCACCACTATAATAAAATAGGTAAGAAAAATGAGATTTCGATTTGGTCCTTGATGGCAAACATAATCAGTTTCTAAAATGATCCAGATGTTCTAATGATGTTCCACTGTCCATTTCCGCTTGGATTATAAGCATAGATCAGGTTTTATGCCTCAAACCTATGTTTTGTTACCTTACTTTAACTTAAATTTCTTGACGTTTCATTATATGAAGTATTATTTTTTTTTGTCACCTTGGTTCCATTTCACAGTATTGGGATTCTAAGCAACTAGGGGAAAAGAGATATATCACCATGACAGTAGGCCATAAATAGGTTTGTGTTCATGGTGGACTATTACAAAAAGCAATTGTATAGATGTATGGCCCATATTGCTATTGTCATCATGTAACCAAGCCTCCTAATCTTCAATTTGAAATGCTTTTTCTTCTTTTCCTACTCCAAAGTCTCGCTGATATCAAGCTCACATAATACCTTCTTCCCTATTACTGAACACTGACGGTCTTAAAATTTTTTTTTTTTAAATATTTATTTATTTGACAGAGAGACACAGCGAGAGAGGGAACACAAGCAGGGGGAGTGAGAGAGGGAGAAGCAGGCTTCCCACCAAGCCGGGAGCCCGATGCGGGACTCGATCCCAGAACCCCGGGATCATGACCTGAGCCGAAGGCAGACGCTTAACGACTGAGCCACCCAGGTGCCCCACGGTCTTAAAATTTTAATTGGAGGCTAAGTCACTTTACTTTTGGAATAGGTGATAGATATAAAACATACGAGCTTTGTATGTTTGATGCCTGATGGATATTACTGCTTTGGCCATATAGCTATATATTTTTTAGGATTTTATTTATGTGTGAGAGAGAGCACAAGCAAGGGGGAGTGGCAAGCAGAGGGAGAGGGAGCCCTATGTGGAACTTGATCCTAGGACCCTGGGATCATTACCTGAAGTTACTTAACCAACTGAGCCACCCAGGAACTCACCATATAGCTATCATAGAGATGTAGTCACGCACAGGTTATCAGCAGAGGGTGCCCTGTGAAGAAACCAGGGATACCAGAGTCAGAAATATGGGTCACTTCAGAGCATGATGTGAATGTATTACAAGCTGAGATGAATTTCCTTTTTTCATTTCTCAGTCACTACTGAATATTGATTTCTTCCCCTGCAGTTCTTCCGTATATCCTCTAAATTCCCCATAGCTCCTAACAACCTCCAATATTTAAGGGGAGAAAAAAAGTACATTTGTATTTATATGTGTGGATGAATGTGCCTACATATATTATATTAAAATATATAGAGCTTTAATATTCATAGTTATACACACAGAGACATTTGCATATTCCTTGCTGCAGCCTCTGTTAAACACTCTGGCTTACTTCAAAACCCAGTTGATGTGAGTCGGTATTACCTTATCATGTGGCAGGAATCTCAGCAGGCTGTTGGGAAATATTTGTTTAAAATGTTTTCCTTCTAGACGGGCTGATGTACTATTTTCTTGGCCATTCTACACCATGCTGTTCTTTAACATTCTCCCAGTAGTACCCATTGGGTCAGTGCAGACACACACATGAGTGCTGGAAAATAATTGTAATTTTACCAACTTCTCCTAACAGAGTATACCCTCAGGCCAAGTGGTAAAATACCACCTCCGCCAGCCCCGACATCCATCACTGTAATGAGCTACGAAATCAATCTGTAATTGACAAAAGCATTTTTAATCAAAGTATGAGGCATTTAGAGTCTCCAGACACTGCCTTTTTGTCTTACGTCAGTATTTACTTTATAGCAGGATGGGAGATGTTTGATTTTTTTTGAAGAGCATGAGTTATTTCTGCAAAGGAACAAAGATATGCTTTTTAGAAACTCCCTTCACACCCCCCTCCAAAAAAAGTAAAATGACATAATCTTTGAGGTCTGTCATGAAACAGCAAGTCAGGAAGATCATGCTGTACTGTTTTGGGGGTGGGGGGAGAATTTATTGTTTCTAATGATTGCTGATGCTTCCTACCATTTGCCTCTCTGCATGAAATTACTGCCCTTGGCCTCAAACTACCACTATGTATTTGAAAACTGTAATCGAAACACCTACCTTTTTTTTTTTTTTTAATCTACCTCCTACTTACTTAGATCTGTTCCTAGGAATTTGCAGGAAATACACAACCTTCCTCTTATTCGTACTGTTCTTTCTTGGTCAGGTCAAACTCCCTAAAATGTAATGGCATGTGGACACATCAGATGACTACACATTGAAAGTTTTAATGTGTTTCCAAGTAGTGGGAGTTACAGCCAAAGACAAAATTTTTGTAGGTACATTCAGTGACTTTCTGGGCCTGGGTTCTTATATTTTTATGGAATGTGCTCTAGATAGTTAGTACCAGGACATCTTAGTATCATCTGTTGGAAAACAAGGTTTTTGCAGACTGAGCCATGCTCGGAATCTCTTACATCCTTCAGCCTTGGTGTTTATGTGTGCAAGAGAAGCTCCATTACTATCTGGCACTGGGCATGGAGTATTTTCAAAGGAAATTACCTAAAGGTTGCAAGAATAACTGAACACAGTCTACACAGTCTGATGTTCTCATTTGTAGACTTTATAGTTGATTATTTTGTGCGTCTATGTGTGTTTTATAAATCTGAGCTGGTTTTGCCTGTTTCGACTTAAGTCCTTGCAGTTCTTATCTAAATGACTTTAACATTCCAGAACCTGAGTTTATTAACTACTTTAAACATTTCTTCACTACTCACTTGTTTTGAATATGTGATCCCTATGTAAATTAGTGGATATTACAATGTAATATTTAAGGAGTACTGAAGATGAAGTGCTATGCTAAGTACCTTATATATTTCATCACATACAAATTTCTCAATTCTGTGTGCTGGATCCTATCATTACTCCCCCTTTATAGGTGTAGAAATTGAGGGTTGGTGAAGTGATGTAATGTGTTCAGGGTCACATAGTTTATAAATAGTGGAAATATGATTGAACCCAGGTCATCTGACTCCCAGGCCTAAACTCTTAATCCTTTACACTGCTGGAGCATTAGCACATGTATCAACCCAGGTTATTTATCATGCTGTACTTTATTACTACTTTCAGGCAAGGCCACTCTCAGTTATATATTTTCTTGACTTTTGCCAAGAAAGCACTACTCATTTTATTTAAATTTGTTTTTTAGGACATCAATAAAGAAACCATATTACATCCTTGGTTTTAGTTGGGTTTTACAATCTAACTGAGTAGATATTAATTATTAAAATTGAAACTATGTTGCCAGTGCAAGTAAGTATACTAATGGTGCTGCTTTGGGTCTCTGGATGGTTTTTCCAAGAAGAAGAAAAATCACATTAATAAAAATTACATTAGCCCAAGAATGCTTAACTTTTTCTTAGAACACAGCAGCTGTTAAAGGAGATGATGGGTATGATAATAGAGTTAAAGTAAATACTTTGATTCTGGTAGATAGCCCTTAACTTGTCTGGGGCAGTTTGGTGAGTTTTTAAATGAAGAAGTAGAGTCAGGATTTCCTTGGCTATGAGGTGTGCTCCATGGCAAAGATACCTGGGTGTTCGTTTTAGAAAACCTTGTTCTCACTATAAAGACATTGCTTCTTAGTAGGTACTTACTTTTCCAAAATATGTTATTGTAACTAATATGTCTCTTTAGTACAGCATGGAAAATTCACACACAGTTAACCACACTTAAAAATTCCTAATTCCGGGACATTCACATAGTAGCAGATACCACATTCTCATGTTGGTGAAAATTTATTTACTAAGACATTGTGATAAAGACCAAATACATGCCTCTATAATGTATGTTGTGCATTTGAAAATGTATTGAACGGGGCGCCCGGGTGGCTCAGTCGTTAGGTGTCTGCCTTCGGCTCAGGTCATGATCCCAGAGTCCTGGGATCGAGCCCTCCATCGGGCTCCCTGCTCAGTGGAAGCCTGCTTCTGTCTCTCTCACTCCCCCTGCTTGTGTTCCCTCTCTCGCTGTGTCTCTCTCTGTCAAATAAATAAAATCTTTAAAAAAAAAAAAAAAAAGGAAAATGTATTGATCAACCCAAATACATATAACTTGCTAATTGCTATTTTAAAGACCAGGTTTTTAAAGAAATAAATTGCAGTTTGGATTGTTTATCCTCCTTCTCAGCTTTTAATTGGACGAGTGGATGACATCAAACTATAGATTATTACTTTTTCAACATATTTTAAAGGTCAGTAGTCCTTCTTCTTCCAGAACATCTGTCTTGTGTTTCTTTTAGAAATATATAATTTAATTGCATCTTCTTGTTTTCTATTCCTATTATGTCATCTTAAAATATATTGAAATTATTAGGGGCTCCTGGGTGGCTCAGCCAGTTAATCTTCTGCCTTTGGCTCAGGTTATGGTCCCAGGGTCCTGGGATGGAACCCCACAATGGACTCCCTGCTCAGTGGGGAGCCTGCTTCTCCCTCTCTCCCCTGTTCCAGCTCTCTCTCAATCTCTCTCTCTCTCTCTCAAATAAATAAATAAAATATTTAAAAAATGTATATTGGAATTATTTTAAAAATTTAATTTGTAAAATCTTCTTATTTGTCTTAATTTTTTAAAATTTATATTCTAGGACACATAACCTACAGTGCTACATTAGTTTCAGGTGTTGTTTATTTTAATTTTGAGGATTCTATCAAAGTAATACTCTTACCTTCTGACACTTAATCATTCTTTGATCATCCAGTTCCATTGATGCCTGGTCAATTTTCAGACAGTTATAAACATTTGTCAGTGTAACTGTATCTGAAGGTAGCAATAGTTATTAATGGCCATGAATACAATTCCCTTAGCCTATATCCAGGTCCAAACTATCCCTCAGCTTCCCCTCACAGTCATACCCAGCTGCTGCACAAGTACATACATAAGGTGATCCACAAAGATTAAAGAAATGTGTCAAAATGCCTTGAAAATAAGAAGGGAAAAGTCTATATTTTCATTCCAGTAGAGATAAGTAGTACGCGGTCTCTATCTGAAACCCTTATTGAATTGACGAGAGTTAGAATTCATAGCCACACATTGATGTGAACTAGCCTCTCCTTAATGACATTCAGATCAGAATAACAATAAGAGTAAAGGGCACAGGCCTCTCCCATCCGTTCCAATGATGACTGCACTAACTGGGAAGTACATTACCCTTTTCTCTTAATATTCTTCAGAGTTGATATGACATGTTATGGTTCCCAACACCTTTGGCTGCTAATGAATTAATCACAAGTCCTCTGGGAATTGGCGAGTGTTTCACAGGTAATTCTTAATTATTCAAGTTGATGGAGGAAAGCTATCAAAGTACAGCCCATTGAAAATCATTACATAGCTCTATAATTCTCTCATGTCTCACCTCTCTCTTCCTTCAACTGTCCCGTCATTCCCAAGAATAGCTTGCAGTCAAACTGATGAAACTGATTTACAGAAAACAAAAACACAGATTGGGAATGAAGTGAAAGGAGTCTTATGGCCCACCGTCAGTCTCACTACCAAAACAGCTTTCTTGGACCTCAGCTTTAACAGTAGCCAAATGGTCAAATCGCTTCCCCTGTGAGCATCAGTGGTATGCTGGAAAGTAAATAGCACATTAGCAAAGGTATTACAAGTACATTAACCAAACTCTTAAGACATGCCAGGCACTTTGAAGACTTTGTTTCAAGGCAACAATAAATCAAATATATTATTTCATGTCTCTCATTATCATGCAGTTTTCATGAGTGGGATTCTCTACAAATCAGAAAGAATTAGCTGAGATCATCTTAGCTTTTATCATCTATGGTCTCCAGACCTAAACTTTCCTGTATTACACTCTGGGATTTTTTTTGAGAAGTCCACCTAGTATGGTGCTGTGGGAGAAAGGACACTGATTTGGCATTTATAAGATCTGGGTTCTGATATGGCCTAAGTTACTAACTATCCATATGATCTTTGGCAGGTGTCTCTATTTATTTTAGTCTGTTTCTGCATTTATATAATTTGGCAGTTTGATTACATGGAACCCCAGCATATTCAACACAATAACTTATTTTATTTATTTCTGTGGACTTGACTTAGAAGTATTTGGTTTATCAAATGGCAGTGAGTAATTTGCTTTCTTATTTTTATTCATCAATGATGTTTTGCTAGAGTATATATTAAAAACAGTAGGAAAGACCATACACACAAAAAAAGATAGGATGATTGCTATTTTGGTGATTCTGTAGGACCATATGAAGATAAATGCTAATTTCTACTAGCCTTCAAAATATTAGAATAGATCTGTGACTCTCTTGACTACCCTAATAGACCCTTGACTAGACAAGAGTCACTGAGGGCTGCACCATTGGCCAGGACTATCTTTAAGGTCTCTTCTAGTTCAAATAACTCATGATTTTAAGTATCAAACTTTAGCCATCCACCAGCTGTTTTTGTTCTGCGCTTGTTTTCTTCTGTCTTCTAAATGACCAGACATGGATCATTGGATACTCTGAACCCAGTTCCATAAAGTCAGTAACCTTCCCATTTGGTAGCTGAGAGTTCCTGTGTAGTTTAGAATCACAGACTAATTCATACTGCTGGTAATAATGAAAAATACTGAGGTAGATGGTGAAATCAGTTAAGTGTTGTGTGTGGAAATAAATACAAATAACAGCTCAAGGCACTTTCTATAACTACTACTACTGGCATTAGAAAATATTCCTGAAAAATAAAATTCTAGCAATAAATGTTTAAAATTGATGAAGTTTTCCTGGCAAGGCAGCAGGGGAAAGGAAGCATTCAGAGGTTGTCATTTGCACGATAATGTGAATGGCCTTAGCTTTGGGTTGCCTAAATTAGAGAGTGGATTATCTTTCTGCACTTCTAGTTCCAAAAAAAATGTTAGGGTCTTATCCCATCAGACCTCACCTCATATTTGCCTTCCTTTTTTTCCACCCTGGATTCTCAGACCAAACTACGTAGCCTGCTGTTTCTCAAAAGTACCAAAGACTTTCTTTGCTCAGTGCTTTTGCTCCCACTGTTCCCTACACCGAGATATAACCATACACCCAAATTCAACCCACTCATCAAAGTCCTGCTCAAAAAATTGGTTCATCCATAAAGCCTTACTTTTTCTCTCATGATACAGTAGTGCACCATGTCATACCATGCTCTGAATTCATAGCACTTTCTTGTCATTCTGCTTCATTCATCCCAGTTGACATTTCACTCATACCCCCGCACCTGTCTTCCTTCTCTTTCTCTTTCTTACCAGGCGCCTATCTTCCCTCATACAAAAGCGCCCTCATATTCATCTTCATATTCTTATACTATCTTGTGCTTTGAGTCGCACAATTAATATTTGGTGAGTGACTAAATGAATGCCATTCAACCAGAAGAAGTTAACTGATTATGGTTAGAATTATTTAGAAAGGAATCAATCCAGAACCGTGTGTGTAGTTATTTTTTCCTGACGATAATTAAAGAAGACCCATCAATTCTCCTTCTGTTAATCCTATTCCCCACTTGGGTAGTTTTGTTAACAAGAATTTGCCAATGAAGCAACAGAGCAAATTTGAGAGATTAAGGAAAAAACACATCAGACGTATAGCACTTGGAAAAAAGAAAAAAGATGTTATCATTTATCCTCTAGTCTCTTGTTCTGCTTGCCAATTTGGTATAAGGACAAGTCTTTTCTATCCATCCTGTACTAACACACCATATTATTTTCTTTGTAAATGAAAGGGGAAAGAAGGGAAAGAGTTCACACTTAAAAGAGTTTTAGAAATGCAGTGATATATTCACAGTTAAAACATAATCCATAAGGATAATGCCAAGCACATAGCTGAAAGGCCATGCTGGGTAGTCTTTGCTGACATTTTTTTCTGTCTGAACAATTTCCAATTTTTCTTTCTTTTCATGATTAGAAAGTATGATTGAAAATCATACATGCACAGTTTTAAATTTTTCTTAATGAAGTAATTGAAGGCTACACAAATATGGATCACATTTAAGAAAGTAATAAAATTAATACATCCATTTTTTGGTTCACTGAGTTATATGGGGGAGATAGGGACAATACAAATATTATTACATTATCAGTTGGGGAATAGCTTCTCTATAATTTATACGGGAGGGGTTTTTTTGTACCACATTTTTCTGTTAATCATTTGAGATTCGCCTTGCTCTCAAGCAAATACTCAACAATGATCAGAAAGCCAGAGAACCAGAGCTCACCACGGCTGCTACTGTTTCTGCTCCTCATATTGTACTGCTCTCCCTTCACTACTTTTATTCTCACTCCGGTTGACCTAGCTCAATCACCACCATTGCATATACCACAATACGGGCTAATAGTATGCACTCCAGAGTCAGACAGCCTGGGTTCAAGCCCTGTTTCCACCAATTACTGGTGGTCCCAAAGGTGCTTTAAACTTAGGGTTCCCCTCTGTAAAATGCACCTGGTAATAGCATCTGCCTCGTAGGGAGATGTTTGAGGACACATTGAGATGATGCATATATCTACAGTAGTTGGCAAGTGAGCACTACCTCAACAGGCTGCAGTTCCTCATGCCAATCTTCCCCTTCACTCATTTACCACTGCCTGAATCTGTACTTGTTAGTGTCCCTAGCCACTGTGACGAGCCCCTCATCTGCCTCTCTCCCTGATCAGAGTCCTCAGATAGCAGGCAAGGCAAACTCATGCTCACCTCTGTCTAGCCTGGTCATCTCCTTCTGATGCCTCTCTTCTCATCTATATTTTATTACATTATCTGTCTGGGGATGGCTCCTCCATAACTTATTAAGGGAGTATTATCTTTTTCACTGTGCTTTTTTGTCAATCATTTGAGGTCGCCTTAACTAGTAGTTTCCCTGTTACATTCTTACTAGCCTGTGCAGTCTTGCTCCCACCAAAATCAGTCTCAGATTTCATCACTCTTTATTTAGGGAAGCTTGATTTGGCTGCCACCGTCAAGGCTGGGACCAGAGTCACCAAGGTCTGAAGTCCCCAGACAACTCAGGACTGAAACCACAGTCATCTTGAGAAAGTTTCGTCTGGAAGGTCCTATGTGACTGGGAGTGGGTTATGCTTAGCACAAGGAAGAAGTACCAATGAAGGGAGAGGGGAGGGATGGATCAATAAAGTAGGAGTGGTCTGGAGGAAGTAGGGGGAGGGCATAGGGGACGGAGAGGACAATACAAGGAAAGTGGGAGGCATTCTCAAGTAGAAACTTGGGGAGGTGTCACTTTCCAGGTGGTCATGTGCGGGCTACAGAGTGGTAAAATGTGAAAATGTTTTAGAAAGCTACAGATAGACAAATATGAAAGCTACAGAACATGCTAAACAGAGGAAAAATAATGTGAAGAAAGGTGTAAGCATGAAACGTATGAGATGGGGGAAGGTCATGAAGAGTCAGAAGTTTATAACTCCTAAGATATTTCGCTCCATCACAGTTCTATGAGATGCCTAGTCTGGAAAGCTCCTATGGGGACTGAAGTCAGGATGACATGGTTATTGGAAATAGTATCAAAGGAATATCTTTTCATTTTTCAGAGTTTCTGCAGGAAAAAAAAAAAAAGCTTAGAACTAAATTAGCATATCAAGCAAGTATCAAGCAGATAACAAGGAAAATTGTACGGACTTTTGAAGGAACAGTATGAATGGATGATTTGAAAATAGCACATGCTTTTATACTGAATGGAATGGATTAAAAGTATGGAGGTGTATCATGAGAAAAGCAAAATATTACCCCAGTGGGCAGTAGAACAGCTCCTGAAAGGTTATTAATATAATTAGTATTGTTACCTTTGCTGATTTTTTTTTTCTGTTACTGTTCTTCTAGAAGTTATCTGGTATTTTGTCGTTATTGTTTCAGACTTTCTGAAGGCAGATGTTTCTGTCTCCTAGAGCTGTATCTTGAGTTATTTATGATGTTATTAATGTCAGTTATTGAAGTAAGGAGATAAAATATTTCCCTAAAAAATGTGAGTCATTTATATTTTCAGACCTAGTTTTGCAGGTTGACGCTGCGCTTGATGCTTTTGTCACTGGTTTGTTCTAAGCTCAGTTGAGCCACAAGAGGTAACCATTACGCAGGGCATAGTAAGCATTGGATCACATTGGGATGTGCAATCTGTATTCTGAAAACGTGATAAGAGACCCAAAGGAGAACACCACTTAGAATGAAGTAATGCTTGGTGACACTTTATATGGGACTGTAAGTAAGAAGCTAGATTCGGGCACCTCTGTCGGGGACTTATCTGCCTTCTATGGCTATTTAGCCCCATTCAAGTTTTTGACAAATATCATTTGAAGGAAACTTCAATTATTTGCTTTATATTATTTCTAGGTAAGAAAGCACCTTGAATTCCTGCCTCCTTTATACCCTTATAACCTTCAGTCTATAACCTAAATATAAAAGGAATAAATTCCTTTTATGGGAAGCCAACTCTTAGTTTCTTTTTTGGGATTCTCCTGTGCCCTCAAACTCATTAGAGTTGAAAGGGATTTCTGAAAATAAGCTATCCTAGGAAGAGATGCCCCCAAAGTCTCAGGAAGTTCCAAAGTTCCAAGTTTTAAAGTTTTCCTTCTGGAAAAATTCCAAATACACACACACACACACACACACACACACACACACAGCCACAGTCGCTCAAAGTTTTGAAACCTTCCACACTTCCGACCAAAATTTGTCACGTTTCCACTAAAAAGTCACACTGTAATGGTAAATGAGAGGAAATATTTTTCTAGTTCTTGTCAGATGTTTTCTGTCTATATTATTGGATTGTTTTTAATTTTTAGGATAACCTCCAGTTTATGTGACAAAGGTACAGCTGACTAGCATAGTTAGAAAGACTGAGATTTATCATTTTTGGCTCAATATTTAAGTCCCTTTGTGCATTAATTCCCATTATTAACATCCCTCTATCTTCTCTTGACCAATCGCCTCAAAATAACCTTTTTGGATCACAGAGTTCCAAGAAATATAATGTGCTTAATTAATGAGCTTGTAATACATAACACACCCAGACAAAAATAACCCTTCTTTTTTTTTTTTTTTGAAGATTTTATTTATTTGAGAGAGAATGAGAGAGAGGGGGAAAGGTCAGAGGGAGAAGCAGACTCCTCATGGAACTGGGAGCTGATGCAGGACTCGATCCCGGGATTCCGGGATCATGACCTGAGCTGAAGACAGTTGCTTAACCAACTGAGCCACCCAGGCAACCCCAAAATAACCCTTCTTATAACAATGTTCGGAGTGGTTACTCTTTGCCTCATTTTGCTTAGTTGGAAGAGCAAAATTTTGACTCTGATAGAAAATGACTAACCATTCTAGTTATTTGTATGTTGAAAATGCTAAGACATACTCATCTTGAAATCCCATGAAAATCTCAAAATAATTTTTTGAGCATGACTGTTGGGAGAATTTGAAACACTATTTACTTTAAAACTGTGTATACAACATCAGAGACAGAAAAGCCTCGGACTCTGACACTGTCTTGTTTTGTCTTTCAGAAACAAGTAAAAAATGACAACCAGATGAGACATGAGAATTTTCTCTTGCTTGATCTAGATCCTCATCTGTGTGCGTTTTTTATCATATTCACGTGCAGATTCTCAGGCAGTCCACCGATGTACTATGATGCTTGTGTCTTCCCTCAGGGTTCCATATAAAGTTAAAACCTTTTATTATTCACTTTTTTAGAATACATCTTTAGTATTGGGCTACACAAGCTCATTCATACAGAGAAACCATATAAGGCTTCTGGCCCATTCTCTCATCTGTGGAGTCCAAAGCCTTTCTTTCTGTTCTCAGTGATAATTGCGTTCTGTAGTCATATAATGGAACTGAAAAGGTATTTTTCAAGCCTTTTTGGTGGAATGACTCTTCCTGCCTATATCTGAACTGAAAAATGGATCCCCTGTCTCTTTAGCGCCTTCTCTCTTCCTAAGTAACAGCATTAAATGTTGCCCTGATGACAATAGCTGGGGATGCTTCCATTCCATCTCTTCATATTGAACATAAAATAGATTAAGCACATTTGTGACTACTACACTAAAGACAACTTAAAACATTGGCTCACCTTTTATCAGAAGTATTTTTCTGGGGCGCCTGGGTGGCTCAGTGGGTTAAAGCCTCTGCCTTCGGCTCCCATCATGATCCCAGGGTCCTGGGATCGAGCCCCACATCTGGCTCTCTGCTCAGCAGGGAGCCTGCTTCCTCCTCTCTCTCTCTGCCTGCCTCTCTGCCTACTTGTGATCTCTGTCTTTCAAATAAATAAATAAAATCTTAAAAAAAAAAAGAAGGATTTTTCTGTGAGAAAGTATTATTAGGGCCAAAAGGGCCAGTTAAAACCACCTATAATCCCAACACCTAATGATATCCAGTGTTAGTAATATTTTGTTGCATTTTTCAGTCTCTTTTGATAAATATTAAAGCATTTTATTTACAGAAATGGAATCCTTCTACATAGATAGTTGGTAGCCTGCTTTTTATAAGGAATGATACATGAAGAACATTTTTTCCAGCTCAGTATGTGTTCTACTGTAATGTCTTTTTCTTTTAATTTTCATGTGCTCTTACCTTAAATCAGGTTCTTCAAAAAAATAGCAAAAGTTAAAATTGGAGGAGAAACTGAAGTCTATATCCCTGAAGACTTTCTACATTGATGAAATGACCAGATTACCCCTTTAGGCAGGACATTACTTGGCCTGGTCCCAGGAGACTATTACAAGTTGATTCCCCAAAAGGCCAACTACTAGCTGAATAGAAAGGACCACTTCTTCACTGAGGTGTAAGATGCTTAGAAACAGAAGAGGAAGTATTAAGAAAGAATGGGTTAGTAATTTTAATCTAAATGTAGGGTTTGGGTTTTTTTAAGCTTTTATTTATTTATTTATTTACTTATTTATTTAAGAGTACTCCCATGTGAACAAGAGGGTGGGGCAGAGAAGCAGATTCTCTGCCAAGCAGGGAGCCTGAAGCAGGTCATGCTGGATCCCAGAACCCCGGGATCCAGATCATGACCTGAGCCAAAGGCAGACAGCGGACTGAGCTACCCAGGATTTTTTTTAAACATTATTATTTTGATCCAAATTCAGTTGCAGAGAATAGAATCTACTCTAGCTTTTTTAAGCAGGAAGTACTTTATCATAGGAAAATTTAAAAAAAAATTACGAAACCCATGAATGGGTTACAGAAATAGGTTTTAGACTGGATTGACATGAGGAACCCCCAGAGACTTAGCATTAAACCATCATCCCTAAGGAAGCAGTGCCTCTTCTATGACTCCAGAAGCTGCTACATTAAGGAAGTTTCCATTATTGCTGACTGCCTCATGTGGAGTCTGATGGAAGAGTGTCTCAGGGAGAGGATGTTCCTCACCCTGCTTCAGAGCACCTGGGGCCACTGCTAATGTTGCTGCCAGGTACCCAAATGCCTTGAGTCTCCTTTCCTTTCCAAATCTAACTGAACTGTTCCAGTTAGATAATATAAGTAACATCTAAACATGTACCTACAAAGAAGTCTGGGAAATACCATTTTTAGCTTTTGCATCTTGTGTTTCAGGAAGGTATACTGCAAAGATTATCAAATGCAATTTGAACACTAATCCATGATATCCACAGCAAATATCTAATGCACATTGGAAAGATTATTTTCATTTATCCTTTCAGAACACTTTCCGATTTGCTTGATAAGAAATTCACAGGCCCGATTTGTAAAAGACTCCAAAAAAATAAACATGGTCATTTTAAGAAAGTTGTCTAAGAGTATTAGGTTCCATAAACACTGTATCTATTTGGCCCATAGTTCTTATAAGGATATAATTCCAGTGATGTATTATTGATAATCCATGTGTTATTTGGGTGGTTTCTCTGCTATTGAGTAGTTGTATCTTTGTTGATCTATCTGTACACCATCATGCAGTCTTCCTTAAGAACTTGCAAGAGGATGGGACACCTGGGTGGCTCAGTGGGTTAAGCCTCTGCCTTCAGCTCAGGTCATGGTCTCAGGGTCCTGGAATCCAGCCCCGCATTGGGCTCGCTGCTTGGCAAGGAGCCTGCTTCCTCCTCTCTCCCTGCCTGTCTCTCTGCCTACTTGTGATCTCTGTCTGTAAAATAAAATCTTTAAAAAAAAAAAAAAAACTTGCTAGAGGCTTCAAATATTTATTTATCTCTTTGTTTGTTTGTTTGTTTTTGGTGGTAAGACAATAAAGCTGACTCCCTTGCAGCTTTATGAGCAAAATCTTGGACACCAACAAGACAATCACTCTAGGCAGGAGAAAACTAGCCCTGTCGTGAGTTACTAGAGATCTGAGTATTGTGTAATGATCAGGGTTAAGCAAACACACTCTGAAGCTTGTCTGAAGTGATTGAGGGATTTCTGTAGGTTACATTGTAGGGTTTCTTCAACTACTACAACTTCTTTTCACCTCTTCTCAGCAAGAGACGACTGAAATAAAGATTCCATTTCTTATATATTGGTTTATTTCAGAATTACTACTGTGAACATTCATTTGAGAACACCCTGATTTGTTGTCTCTGGAAAAATGTAAGTGTTACAAACCAAAGGGCCCCACTAATTTTAAAGCTGTAGCTGAGGCCGGTTCAAAATAAAGGAAGAAAAGAGGAAATAAGGGTTTATTCTCCACTCCTTGCAGAGCTTTGTAGGACAGAACTTTTTGGTTTCTTTCCTGCTTCCTGTTAACAAATATCCCCTCTGTCTTACATGCAAACACACAGTTCAGCCCTTTACTTCTTGCCTTGTGCACGTGTATCTCCCTGTATGACCATATTACAATAATTGATACATTAGCCTTGTGATTATATAAAATGAGGTGCAAATATCTAATGTCTTTGGTTACTTAAGCGTTCTTTTGGAGTTAAGTTTTTTTCTTAAGAAATGGAAGATAGTTAATCATTTAAAGATTGGGGGTAATGAAACAAAGTTCTTTGGTTGAAATAGTCTACTTTTAAAATCCTAAGTTTAATTGAAATTTCAAAGATGATTAGTTCATAATAGAGGTTAATTATTACTAGTAATGAGATTTGCCCCCAACAGCTTGAATACTTGAACTTTATAAGCATAATTCACAATGCTATTTATTAGAATGTAGATTAACAATTGGAATAGTTTTTGACTTTCTTGAGTTTTTTTTTGTTCCTTTCTCTTTAAACAACTTTTCTAGGCTAACCTGGATATGAATTATTTCCAAAAATAGCCTGGAATCATATATGCACATGAAATAAAGTGAAGTATTCCATTTAGTTCAGGGCTATGAGCAAATCCAGGTTATTTTTCATTGTTTTTCCTTCATCAGCTGGAGTTTCAGATACTAATTTAGTGATGCTACCAACCTTTTTGCAAAGTACACCAGATCAAGAAACTTTGATTAAGAAGGTCGAAAGAAAATTCTTCCTGTTGATTAAATTGCACACTGATGTGAGGGATTATGCTATTTGGGTTCTCCTTAGTGATGTATTGTTGACCTTGAATTTTTCTTCTGTAACTCTCTCTCATGGATTCCTGGTGATGCATTCTCATTTCTCCTATGGTTTCTCCACCCCCCCCCTTTAAAAATGATCTTTCATTTGCTAATTCCTCATTTTTTTTTTCTTCCTCTTTCCAAGATCCACTTCTGGGACACTGTGTATTCTCTTTTCCTATATGTTCTTCTTCTGATGACTTTTCTTCAGTTATATCTTATTAAGTTCTATCTCTTTAAGTTATCTCTTATAAAGTCTTCCTTTTCATGCATAATGGCCCATTAGAATTTTGACATTCAGTGAACTTCTGCAAGTCAAGATTTCTCATGCTGAACTTTAACTGAAATCCAATCAGAACTTCTCTATTTATTCAACAAATATACTGAAAAATTAACTGTCAGTCACTGTGTGAGGTATTCAAACTACAATTGAATGCAAAAAACAAATATAATTTTTCTTTTTCGTAGATCTCAGCTTGACTAATATGTCCTCTGTCTTCTCCTCCAGATAGTCTTCCGTGACTCTCTTATAGCTGCTTGTCTTCAGGGGGAAATAAATAGATATTTCTCCATAGAAAAGAGCATGGAGTGACTCACAAAGGAAAGAAAAAACATGAGCCTGGAGGAGGGAATGAAAGTGAAGGAAGAGAGTACATTGAGAAATGAGAGAGACAAAAGGGGCAGCGACTAATATTTTGAACAGGTTTAAGCAAATGCCAGGATACATGGAGCTTTGGGAAGAGAAATGTGGGCAAGGAGGGATTTTAAGACATCTTTGCTGTGTATGTATTTGTCAGTATAATCTATTCTTTCTCGTTCCCTCAATAAAAATTTCAGTATAGAAATATAGTACTAGTCAGAGTTCTTTGAAGTAGATTTGTGGATTGGTTTTTAGTTTCAGTGTGTCCTGAGTTGATATGGCATTTGGGATTGTGGGGTTACTAAGCCCTGTTTTATTAAGGTTATTTCTATGATGAAAGTACATTCTTGCACTGCACATGTGTATCTTCTTGCGCCCGTGTTGAATTTATTGTGTTGTGTTTTATATGGTTGACCTTTGGGAGTCATAAACTAAGATTCAACCCCTACGTCAGAGGAGGGAGGCAGGTTAAATATCACAGAAGGGAATGTATATTCCCTAGGCCAATCATCTGCAGATGGAAATTGGCCTTAACCAGCCAGAGAAAGAGATCCTGCATCTCTCAAGTCTCTTTTTCTCTCTTGGGTTTGAGATTTGAGGAGTTCAGCTATGTTGGAGGAGTTTCTCCATGGTAGTGAAACATCATGTATATTTATGAGGAGATTCATCAAATTCTCAAAGCTACCCAAAGAGGTTAAATGTCATTGACCTAATTATATGTTATATACTTTGTGTTAATTTCCATTTTGTTACTCTGAGCCATTAGTCATTGGGGAATATACTTGCCTGATCTTGACTCTGAATTGGAAAATTGAGAGGATAGGCTCAGGTGAGGATGTTCAAGAAAGGATGTGTCCCACTCCAGGCCAATGCAGTCGTGGTGATTTGCACTTAAGATAAATCGCCAAGGGTGAGATGAGTCTCGGAAACACACAACAAGGATGAGAGATGGACCATTTTCCACCCTTCAACCTATTATAGAGACTGACCACATCGCTTACCTTGAAGAATTCAGTTTTTATCGGATCTGGAAACCAGCAGTTTTCCTTGTATTGCTTGCCAGATATTTTCCCTTCTGAATCCATCACCACAAACTCAACATGTTCAGGAGCAAGTTAATAGACAACCCACCATGTCCCCATATAATATAGCATGGTCTCTCCTAGAGTTTCTATTTCTCTGAATTTTCCAAATCATTTAGGTTCATAACAATTTTTGCTCTTTCTGCTTTGCCTCAATATTTCCCACATCCCCACCATTATTCACAGGGTTACCTTTCTCCATCTCCTCCTCTTGCTGATCTTTAACACCATCACCCTTGAGCATCCAAGTAGGGATTCCTCATTCAGGCAATAGCTCAAACCCATCTAGTACACAGAAATGGCTTAAAAGATATTTTTTTTTCCCTTCAACTCCTAAAAGTGTGTTTTATTTTTTAACATGGAAGAATCACACTTATTTGCCAACATTTTAATTTTTCCAAATAAGCATATATAAAAGCAAAATAAAACTAGATTACTCTGGGCAATTATGATTCTTTCAAAAAACATGGAAAATATACTCCTTTCTAACTGAAAAAGTTAACTTTTTGAAATGTTTCTTTCTAATGCTTGTTTTTCCCATTTGCCTTGAAGATTGCTCCAAGTTTAAGAATGAGCACCTGTCCTACACTGGATTTTGGAACACAACCCACTGACCTATACTACTGAATATGCATGAGGGTTAAGAGTCAGTGCCATTAGGCTGTCACATACTAATGCTGAGACCTTAGTCAAATTGCCTTTGCTTGCTAATCCTAATCTGTTTTGATATGAAATAGCATAATTTGAGGGTATGAGAAATATTTGCCTCATAGAATTGAAGTATTGATAACTGCATTAATTAATTGAAGATTTAATAATTACTGTTACTGTTTGTAAAATCATATTATTTAATTTTTCAGCAATGAAAAGTTTTTTTTTTTTTTCCCTGAAATATATGTGTTGATTATTTAAATGCCAGTCGCTTAGAAACCTAGTTTATCTTATGAGGGCTCACTAGTTCATTAATTCTTATACTGAGAAACTGTGCTCTGTTTTATATATTTAAGGTGAGACACTTTTCCAGAAAAGTTGTAATTTCATTGAAGGTTACTGTTCTTACCATTAGAATTTTAACTATGTGCCTATTTTCAAGAAAATGGACTTCAATTTGGCCTTGCTATGACCAAAAAATGAATGAGATTTTACTGTCTGATCCAGGTTTAACAAAATAACCTAAAAGAATCCCCTTTGGGCAAGACTGCAGATGGGTTTTCTGCACCACTGAATTCCACATTTCCTTATAATTAAAAGGGTGGGTAAAGCCCTCCTTACTTACATTTTAAACCCGAGAATGTTTACCTATACACATCCAAAAGAATACTGGCCTTCTTCCAACATAGAGAGACAATGAATTATTAATAATATTCCTTAGAGTGATAAAAGATTATAAGAACAAAGACACATTGCAACTGAAAACCTTTGGCTTTCACAGCAGATACTGAGACAAAATGGGTGAGTAGGCTTTAACCGTTTTGGTGAAAATAACACAGCTGAGTGAAGGACTATGCAAATAGTAAAACCAAATATATATGAAATAGTAAATTTATTCCTTGGAACTCGTTGAATATAAAAAGCTTATCTCATTAAAAGAGAATTATCCTTGTTGCATACTAGCATAAATCTTTATTTAATTGGGGGTGTGAAAGGGAATAATTAGTGCTCCCTGTTGCATAACTAATTTTCTCATAGGGATAAAAAAAGAACATAGAAGAGATAATTATGCATGTCTTAACTCATACCACATATCTAGGCACAGAGGAGCAGAAATGTAAACGAGCTGGGAAGTATCATGGGAGGAACAGAGACTAGAACGTTGATCAGGTCTGATCCTAGCACTGACTGGCCTTGAACCCAGCCACTCGGACACATTTGAGCTCTAATTTCTTAATCTGTAAAAACAGATTAGGAATAGTATCTTTAAAGGGTTTGGCATAAGGTATTTCATCTGACTAGTAGCTGTAATTAGTGGAACATATCCTAAGTATAATGAAGTGAACTTTGTAGATGGAATCAATATCGTACACACACAGATAATTCCTCAATTTACCAGTTAGTATGGAACATGGACATTGGAGCAGAGTGTGTGCTAGGCACTGGTGGTAAGCAGTATAATTAGGGACCCTGAACTTATGGTGCTTTTGAGCTATTGGCTGAAACTTGATCACTTGATGTGGTTTCCTTAATATGCTTTATTAAGGTAATTAATGTGTATATGAATCTACGTAAATTTTTTTCACAGCACTTTAGCTAATGACTTAACTCACATTTTATTAACAGAATGCTTTCTCCTTTTCCAGAAGTTCAAGTCAGCAATGCAATTTTCACACAGACCTAGGACAAAGCATGACTCCATTGAGACCACACATAAAAGGTTAATGAAAGTAAATAAATCAGATTAGCTTAACTATCCTTTTTGTGTGTGTACTGTATTCAAAAATATATGTTAGATCTAATTCATTTGTCTCTGGAAATAAAGCAATGTTTAAACCATTCCATGAACATTATTATCTTTTTGCAAAGAAATATTTTCATTGGGAGTGTTAATAAATTGCAAACTATAGTATATTCCATAACTATTCTGCATAGGCTCCAACTTGAGAAGCTGCTGTATTTCTGCTTTCAATTCAAAAGGTAGTATTGGGGACAAGTGTAAATCAGAATATGCCGAATCATATGCACTATTAAAGGTAATTTTAATATCCGGCATTTATTAAGCACATATTGTGAGTCAGGCAATATAATAAGAGCTTTAGGAGGAGTAATTCATTTGTTTCTCTCTACAACCTTGCGAGGCAGGTAGCGAGGTAAACTTTCTGTATACACTAGGAAACCGAGGCTTCGGGAGTGTTTGTGACCGGGTCCAGGCCCACAGCTCATTAACTGGCCATGATCCAATGAGGAGCCCAGGCCAGCTATCTTCAGAGTCTGCTCTCTTAACTACTATTCTTAAACTGCTTCCCATGAGACTTAGGTCTCTGCTGGAAGCCAAGGTATCATTCATACCAGGTGTTCTTTAAGCCTCACTGTATTTATCTCTACTTTTCTTCTAACCTCTATAATCATCCACTTACTGAGTCGCTGCTCACAGTGTGTGTGTGTGGGAGGTCGTAGATAACACACGGCCGTTCGGGCTCTTACTCGCCAGCTGTTCTGGCACAATATTTATTTGCCCCATAAATCCCAGACTGTTCCTTTTTGTAAAAAAAATCTGTCAGTTGACAGTTCATCTTCTTTTTCTACTGAAAACACTAGAGCGTGAGGTATCCTTGACTTCAGGTTCCGAGTCTCCCAATGAATGGAATTCTGGGCATGAAGCCTGACAGCGTGGACGTCTGACACAGCAGTGTGAGGTCTACTCACGGAAATTCCAGCAAGTCTGAAATGAAGGTCCCATCCCCACCTGCCCGCAAATTGTGACTGACTCTTTGTACCTTTGTCAGTATAGGTAGGGACCAACGAAGGTTAAGTCATTCTAATTTAGATGGACATATGCCAGCTCTGGGTTTGGGCTGTGCGACAGGTATGAGGTAGGTATGCGTGCTTCATCTAAAAGGGCCTCTTCACTGGCATTGTTTTTATAGCAACTAATTGCATGTAGCAGAAAAGCCGTTCACCCGAGGGAAGAGACTAGACCTCTTTCTTCTTTTTCCTATCACTTTTCCTCTAGTCAGGAAAACAATGGGATATGATTGTTCTGAGGTTATCAGTCGTAAGGTGATAATGAGACATTACATCTTTGCCCCCCAAAGTTTAGCCTTTAAAACAGAGTGCTTTGAGTTTCTAGAAAAAACATTTTGATACATCCATTTCCCCTTGGGAGCCATTCCATCCTTTCCTGGATTTGTGGAGTGATTATGGCTCCCTTGTTAGTTCATTAACTTTTCTCTTCCATTAAGCGGTCTGTCTTTTTTGACATTACCTTCTGGCAGCTCAAATGGTAAATGCAAAATAATTTGGGATTAAGGGGAGTCTTGTGCAGCAGCAAACAACAGCAGCAAAGTAGACCTCTCTCTTTAGGATGGACGTTGAAAGGTATATCCATAGTGTCATTACATGTTTGAGGAAGTTCCTCAAATATATCAGGGCTCATAATTTTCTAGAGAGATTATTCTAAGAATGGAAAAGAGAAAATAGTTGCTATGGGAGAACAAGACATTGGTTACCCTTTTTCCAGTAACTGAAATAACTAATGTTTCTGTTATTTACTGTGCCTCTGAGCTAGCTCTCAAATTCTCTTGCATGTGCCAAACATTTTTATAGCCCTGCCTTAGCCTCTGGGTATTTTTGATATGTTTATATAATAGGAAAACTGTTGAAAGTCGATATGATAGACAGCCATATACCTGTAGCCTATTTCCATGTTGGGTGGATTTTATGTTCACCATTTTAAGGAGGCGCATAGTGTTTAGGGAAGAAAGGTTTTTTTTTTTTTTTTAAAGATTTTATTTATTTGACAGAGAGAGATCACAAGCAGGCAGAGAGGCAGGTAGAGAGAGAGGAGGAAGCAGGCTCCCTGCTGAGCAGAGAGCCCGATGCGGGGCTCGATCCCAGGACCCTGAGATCATGACCTGAGCGAAGGCAGCGGCTTAACCCACTGAGCCACCCAGGTGCAAAGGAAGAAAGGTTTTAATTATGTTCTGTTTTTAACACCTGTTGGGTAAGCAGGAAAGTCTTTGAAGTTGGATATTGCCTTACAGTATACATAGATCGGCAAACTGAAACCAAAAATGTACACTGTTTTGTTCTATTTGTGTAACTCTGTGCATGTTCTAATGCCTGGGGACTCCATCATTTCTGACCATTTCCTCCTAAGCTGCAAATTGCAGATTCAATTGAGTGGCATTTTTAACTTTAATGGATATTTACAGTAATCTTCATCTTTAGTGTTCTATGGAAAACTGTTCACTCCTGTGGACACAGTTGTAATACCGAGACTTTTGTTTTTGATTTTGGGATTTCTTTGGGAAAAATACTTTATGTATATGTGTATAAATATATATATATATATATATATATATATATATAAAATTTATATAATGTAATACTACATATATATGTATATTATGTAAATACATATGTATATACATAATATATATTTATATATTACATAGATATATAAATTTAAAGGATTTTATTTACTTGAGAGAGAGCAAGCATGAGCAGAGGGAGCAGCAGAGGGAGAGGGAGAAGCAGACTCACCACTGAGCAGAGAGCCAGATGTGGGGCGTGATCCCAGGACCCTGAGATCTGATCTGAGCCAAAGGCAGATGCTTAACTGACTGAGCCATCCAGGCATCCCAGTATATTCATATTTTACAGTTACATGAACCCATATGAGTAAAGCTACTTAAAACTGGGTATGTATATATCTCTCATATATTAAAGTATATATCAGTAAAATATACTACTGGGAATATTTCCCACCAATATTTAAAATAATAATGTTTTCTAGACATATTCAGCTGATGGAAAGTTAGTCAGTGGCCCTCAGTTCCCATTTGTCACATTTGGAAGTTGCCCTGGTCCCCTCAGGACCGTGGCCCATGTCCATTCCATTCTGGGACTTAAAGATCTCTGTGTTGCCTCCTTTCCTAATGGAAAGGATCCTGAAATATGGTGGTGAAAACAAAAGAATGATCCTAAAGCGCTTCACACTGCTGGATAACATCTGAATTAGTAACTTTAGCCATATCTTATTTGAAAAGAAGCAATAACCCAGTGAAAGGGATATAAAGGAGGACAGACATTCTCTCTAACACACTCAGAACAGTGGAGTATGGGGAGTGTTTGAAAGCATTAAGAAAGGTTCAACTTGAAAGAGAAGATTTAAGAAAGGCACATGGAAGCACTATGGCTGCCTTCACATAATTGGAGAGCTGCCCAGTAAGACATTTCATTTGGTTCTAAACCAAGAAAACAGAATTGGGACAGTGGCATGGCGGTTATAAGGAGGATCATCCTGCCTCAGTACACAGAACTTCCTAACAAAATGCCCTGTTTTTAGATGCGATCAGTTGCCCTCTGTTAGAGAGGTGTCCCTTCCTGGTTCTATTCTATGAAAACCTAAGGGATTCTGTAGAGGAAAATCTTACATTGGGTTATGCTGGATAATATCTCTGTTAGTGTGCTAGGTCTGCCATAATAAAATAGCACAGTTTGGGTGCCTTAATCACCCACACCTTATTTTTTCACAGTTCTGGAGCCCAGAAGCCCAAAAACCCAAGATTGGGGTATCAGTAAGTTTGGTTTCTTCTAAAGCCTCTCTCTTTGGCTTGTAGGTGGGCACCTTCTTCCTGTGTCCCCACGTGCTCTTTCCTCCATGTGTGCTGCCCTGGTGTCTCTGTGTGTCCAAATTTCTTCTTTTAAGGAAACCAAGGTTCTCTCCAAGAGCCTCATTTTCACGTTATGACTTCTTTAAAGACTCTGTCTCCAAAGACAGCCACTTTCTGAGGTATGGGATGGGGGTAAGGCTTCAACACACAAATTTAGATCTGAGGGACACAGTTCAGCCCATGACAATCTCAAAGTTCACTTCTCATCTCTTTGAGTTTTTCTTGAGGAGAGAAGGGGAATTTCAGTCCATACAAACACCTGCTCCCTGGAAGAGGGAATGTATCTCAACCAAATGAAGGATTGAGTCACTCAGCACCCTTCTCTAAATTAATTCTTATCACCAGAGAGGTTTCTTGTCATCTCTCCGCAAATGCAGAGTTAGCCATAAACTGTGCTCTTTGGCTTCTGGTTGAATGTGGAGAAGATTAAATTCATTATAATATTAAAGAGATCAGGTGGAATTAGTTCGCAGCAGAGAGCAGCTGCTGGCTCCAGCAGTGTTGTGACAGGCTCCGCCAATTATGCAATGCAAATATAATCGTCTGACTTCCACCAGGCCCTGACAAGCCCCACAAGTCTGTTGGGCAATTTCTTCTGATCTGGTCCCACACATGTTTGCTTGGCAGTGACCCTCTTCGAACACAATGTCTTTGATGGTCATTCAAGACTAAAGTTAAAATTAGAGAGCTTTGGACCTAGAGTGTTTAAAGAGAAATATCCAGGGACATGTGTTCATTTTGCTCTTATTAATATAATTGGTATTGATTTAGCCAGTAGTGGTGCTGTCTGCTTTTTACTTAGAGCAGCGAAACAAAGTTGGGATGCAGATACCTTAGCATCCACTCTATTATGAAGGAGGTCTAATTTTGCTGAGTGTGTGCATGTATGATTTCATAACAGTATATTCGTTTGAAAGACCATGCTGTATTTTTATATGGCAGAAAGTGCTGGGAAAAAAATGAATCTGGTTTTGTTGGATTGGATAGATCTAGTTGGGTTGAAATTACTTAATTGGGAACTAAAATGAAGTCTGACCAATTTGAGCAGATGAAAGCGGACCCTCACATAGGGTTTTAGAACACATTTAGATGTTAATTAGTATATGAGAGGAATCTTTAATCTGGAGAAGAAAGTTTAGATGTTTGGTCTGCTTGTAAACTTGACCATTTAGAGAGAAGGGGTACAAGACAGGAGGAAGATTGTGTCTACTGACATTACCAGTAAATGCAAGTAAAAGAATCTGTTATCCAAATTCCTTTGTTGGGGTGCCTGGGTGGCTCAGTCGTTAAGCATCTGCCTTTCCGGCTCAGGTCATGATCCCAGGGTGGTGGGATCGAGCCTCGCATTGGGCTCCCTCCTTGGGGACTTGGGGAGGAAAGCTTGATTCTCCCTCTCTATTCCCCCTGCTTGTGTTCCCTCTTTCATTGTATCTCTCTCTGTCAAATAAATCTTAAAAAACAAACAACAACAACAACAATAAAAAACTTTGTCCCTGAAAACGTAGGCTGCAGAGATTACGTGCTTCTGTAATAAGAGATGGTTTCAGTGGACATGGATCATAGTATCAGGCCAAAGTAATGCCATTGGAGAAGCTTTCTTCTTAGATGAAAATGAGTTTGGTTATTTTTGCGTGTGTATGCGTGCCTGTATGCACTTTTCCTGGGGTTAGGAAGGTTATCTTCTACTATCATGTTAGTATCTCAGGAGACAATTAGAAAAATAAAAATAAAAGATAGATGATGTGTGCAATGTTTGAATCAAAGATTCAAACTGAGTTTGTAGGCAGCCTCAAAAGTAGAAGGCAGCATTTTCTCTGTTACCGTCACATTGAAAAGAATCTGCTCTGCTCTAACCACCTGACAAGTTAGCATTCTGATGAAGATGAAGATGGTACGCTCTGCTAATGTATTAATAAGAAAAATGTATTGGTTCAATATTTATATTCTCCCACGTAAAATATGTACATTTTGTAAAAGGCCTTTTGATGACACAGTTTTCTCCTCCCTCCAATCCACTGTACACACACACACACACACACACACACACACGCACGCACGCACACACACACACACATACTCAAAACTGTTGTTTCAAATGTGGAACAATTGTGATCGGCACTTCCAAGAGTGAAGAACATGCCAGAGCTCGTTATCTAGGTTCAGGATCCTTAGGGCTACCCCATGGAGGTGAATGTTTATTCGTGCTTGTTAGCCCTCTGAACTGATGGATATTTGCTCATGAGCAGTGCAGGTTGCCTTCTAAAGCTTCTTTTGTAAACTTGTCATCTGGAATTTGAAATAAATTCCCACGTGAACACTGTTCTTCTGTCACCAGGAGTTTCATTTAACCTTAATAATACAAATTCAAAATTCATCCATATCTTTACACTAGGTCAGTTTTGACCCTCATTGGGTTTTGCCCCACTATTGCCAAGAATTATGTTTCCTTCACAAGTATAGTGGTGCTTATAAAGGAATTTCTTCTTATTCATTCTTTTATTTGTGTTAGAGTGTACTTATGGAGCATCTCTTATATTCCAGATGCTTAAGGAGGGGCTTGGAATATAGAGATGAACATGACTTGATTCCATTTTGAGGAAAGATACAGGCAAACCAAATGTGCTTGAATGTGACATGTATTTTGATGGGGCCTTGGCAGGTTCTAGAGACCCAAGGAGCATGGATCTTTCTGTACAACAGTCTGTCCATTTCATCATTGTTGGCATATTTACAAATATGTTCTATTTTGTTGTAACAATGCCCAAAAGGCAAACCTGCTTTTCCCCCCTCTGTAGTGGTTTTCACCTGGCACTGGCCCTTCAGGATTATGTAAACGCCCCTTCCAGCAATCCCTACTTATCACACTTGGCTTCAGAGGGCGATGAGTTCTCCCTAGCACCACTTCCTTGCCTGCCCTTTGAAGGGTTTCACTGCCAATATCTATCAGAAAACAGACAAAATCCCAGAGGTGATAACAAGAGTCTCATAAACTCCGGAAAGTTGTCAAAGGTGAATGGAGATAAAGGGGTTCCAGGAAGATGATATCCTAGGCAGAGGAAAGAGAGAAGGGGCATGGAAGTGCAGAGAAGAGAGAGAAGATAGTGTTTTGTCTGGAGTATAGGACCATCAAGAACATGGAGTGCAACAAGAAGGCCGTGCTTCCTAGATGTCCAGTTTACCAATATATTCACAAATACACGTTCCTCTTATTTGAAGATGTTCTGTTGATATCCTGGAAGTAAATTTTAGAACTTGTCACATTTCTCTCTCCCCTATAGACAAAATTAAAACAAGTAAAAAAAAAAAAAAAAGGCTTCCTATATATTATCTCCTATATACCCTCCTTCACTACCAACCCCACCTTTCTCCCAATGTCAGTCAGTCTTAAACACTCAGTCTCAAAATTTTCAGGATAAGATGATTGGGAACCAGAAGCCAATGGCATATTTTTACTAGTCTGCATTGAAGATAAATTTGGCCTGCATTTTAATGAACGATCTAAGCTGAAGAATCTCTTAGAATGTTATCCAAGGAACTAGGGTAAAGGGACAGGAGTGGAGCAAAGAGAAGCAAAGGGCAAAGAAGGAACACAGAGGTGACCAAGAGGCTTGGGATGTAGTTTATCTGTCAAGTTTTTGGGTACAGGATGGTGTTTACTTGTTCGGTCACTTTCCTGTCTTCTTTGCTAGCCCTGTAGGAATGATGTCCACAAAGGATTGATCTTGGAGTGAGACTCAAAGCAGGAGCACTATGATAGTGATGGGACAGGTGTCTTATTCAGGCATTCAACTGGTGTTTATTTATGGCCTATGCTGGGGAGGCAGTATGAAAAAAGTAAAGCCATCTCTTTAATTAGCTTTACTATATTTCTATCTTTAACAAAATAAAAGCCACTCCAAAGAAGCTTCCAAGGCAATCATATATACAAATGGTGGGAAAGTATAGGCATTGGAGCAAACTACATCCGTATTTAAACCCCATCTATATCTTTAGCAGATCACTTAATATCTCTGAGTCTCAGACTTTGATGATTAAATGGTGCTAGTAAGACTTACTTCATAGCATCAGTGTAAGGATTAGCTACTGCCTGTTAGAAAAAGGCATCCAAAATGATGCAGATCATTTTTTGTGCTATAAAACACTGTGGCATAACAGGGCACAGGCTCTTGAGATATGATGTTATGATACGTGTGCACACATGGAAAGCTTCTGCCCTTGGCAGAATCTCTGTTTCGATCTACTATGTCCACCTTCTGAGTATACTAATTTGCAATCCATATATCATCTTCATTCCCACTTAATAAACCTAAAACCATTCAGGTCTATTGGTGGGTTCTGTGAGTAAATATGAACACACTGTGTGCATGTATCTGTATGCAGATCATGACCTCAAACTCAATAGACTGTCCTATTATGACAGAAAGAAGATGTAAGGTGCTTTGTTGCACCATAAGCCTGGAAGGCTTTATGAATGTTTCAAGGAAAGCTTCCCTTTTCATTAGGATTTATCTTGAAGCACTCCTAGATATTACATGCTTTATCAAGTCTGGATGCATTTTATTATTTTCTTCATGGTGAACCACTATCAGGATTGAACAAACTCATGATATGCAGCAAAACAAACCCATAAAATTGCACCTTGTGAAAATTGTAAGAAAAAAAAAATGGAGGCGGAGAAAAGAAACAAAAAAATTAGAGCTATGAATTACCAGGAAGAGTATGACAGTGAAAACCAGAGCTGCAATTTCATTGTTTTTTTTTTTCCCCTTTTCCTTGACCCCTAGAGAATACACAAATAAAATCAATTAATGGGCCTTGAAGAAGAATCACTTTAAACTGTTCAATTAAACCCTGCAATGCAGAGAACAGAAGGGAGAAAAAAAAAAAAAAACAATAAATACGTCTTAAAAAAATGGACTTGTCAGAGGCGCCAGGGTCCCGACATGCACCATTACTGACGGATCGAATCGCACTTCCATTAACACCATAATCTTATAGACTCCACAGGCTGTAAAAAAGGGATTTACTTTAATCAGGTTTGGTTAGGACTGAATTTGAAAAGGGCTACAAGTGAAAGAAAACATGACCTCCACCTCTTTGATTTTTCTCCAACGTTGGTCTCCCAGTATGTAATTTGCTGTCCGCTGATGGGTCATTTTTTAATGACTGTGATCTGCTGGTACATTTCTCTGTCTTTTAGTGGCGGAAATCATTAATTCAAACCCGCAATATTCCTTCTTAACTATTTTTTCTTCATCTCATCATTTGGTTTAACGGATCATTATGAAGTTTCAAATCCCAAAATAGTTCTCCTGGATGAGATCTTCTGCTAGGCAAGTGCCTACTCCATGCTTTCTAAAGTTTTCAAAGAATGATCATCAATTTTACTTAAAGTAAGAATTCCATGGACTTTGGTTCAATGCTGAGTGAATCACTCAGCTGAGTGAAAGCTCAACAGCTTTCTTTTTGGTAGCACTTCTCAGGGCTCTTAGTACTCTAGAAGGCTCTGCAGACATGTTACGGCATGAAGCGTTGACCACACTTACGGGCTGTGGGACATTTTTAGAGTTTCTCCTGAGACTTATATTCCAGAGACAGCACTGTGAGAAACACTGACTAAGGCAGCTTTTATTTATCTCACTCAGTAAATTCCCTACCATAATTTGATTGCTGCCTTGTAGGTAATAAGCACTCACCCAGAGGGTGGCTGGAGTGACTGTGGCAGGCCAGGTGAGATGAATGGCCATTAAAGAGCCTGGGAAGTCTATAAATCTGCAAGGTGTCAGAATAATCTTTTCTCACTGCTTTTCGCCTCAGACTTCAGCCATCCCAATTTATCAAAAAGAGACCAGCTCCATATTGAGTTGGATTCCTACCTTTCTTCATACAGCAGCGGTTCTAAGAAGACGGGCCTTCCTAGTGTCAGTTGTTACTCGAGCATGCATGTTTTTCAATGTTAAGATGAACTGTGTCTTATTCAGTACAGATTTTTAATTTGTAAGACTGATAAAGGCCGTGGAGCCATGTCGTTTTATTGGGCCGCATCATGCTACGTGGACTTGCTTGAGTCGTAACTGAATACTGTTTACACAAGGGTGGGGCTGTGATTTTTGGATCACTTTCTTAATGTGAACTCTGACCCTTCATTATAATGCTATGCTTTCTGTGTTTCTATTTACTATGTATTCCTGTCAGGATTTGATTAAGGTGGGTTTTTTGTTTGTTTTTGTTTTGTTTTTACTGAATGAAGTCAAATTTCTTCATTATCATGATGTTCTTCTCTTATCAAAGAGAGCCACAGGTGTAAGAGAAGTGGAGGTTTATGAGAAAGGAATGGATGGGGTTCAGTTGTGCCTTGGAAAATTCTGCTGTGGGAAGAGGATAGTGACCATCCCGCTACTGAAAAGTTCTGCATCATTCGCATGGTTGTCTAGTTAGGATTATCTGTCTGAGTGAAAGAGACCAAAGACTATCTTAGAGGAGGGGTAACTAAAAGTATATTTGATAAAGGAAAAAAAGAAAAGGAAGAAAGAAGGACCAAACAAGAAATACTGGCAGAACGATAAAGAGATTGGAGCAAGAAGCACATAGAGTATTAGAAAGCATTGAGGAAACAAGTTGAGCAAATATGACAATACTAACATAACAAAGACCTAAATTCATGGATCTGATGGAAGAGTTGGTCATAGAATTTCAAGGTTGATTCTAGAAACACTTTTAAAAACCTCGAAAAGCATAAAATTCACTTTAAAAAAAGCTCCAATTTTAAAAGCTCCCTAGAGGCACTGTAATAGAAGAGAGCTTTTAAATGCTATTTCTATTTTTTCCCTGTTTTCCTTAGGGGCTGTCTCAGAGGGATGATTTATTGTCTATTATATTTAAAGTGACAGGGCCAATTTTGAAGGCCTGCTACAGTGGTGCTAGCACCAAAGTACATGGGATTGCAGATTCTACCTCGTACAACGGCCAATCAGTACCTGACTTCTGTTTGGTTTTGGGTAGCATGACTGACAGAAATGAAATGAGAGCCACTTGGGCCTCTGTTATTGTGAACAGAAGTATATCCTATTGTTCACATGCAAGTGAAATAATTATTAGAGAAAAATAATTTTTTTAATCAAGGAAAGTATTATCGGGATTTTTTTTTTTCCTGAAAAGGTAGATGAACATAACTTTTTCATAAAGGAGACCCAGAGTCCCAATTTTTCAAATCAATATGAAAAGTCTCACTTTTATTAATTAACACATGCAGCATGTGCTCTGGATTCCAGGCACCATTCTAACTATTTTGTGGAGAACTAAATAATATTGCCCTGTGGAGAAAAGAGAGGGTTGGGGGCAGCGTTGGGGAGGGAAAGAGAAAAAGACATAGACAAAAGACAGTGAGTCTCCTGTCCCATGATTCCCCTAAAGAGTTTCAATCTAAAGACATGAGTTAGTGTGAGTTAGAGTCTAGATTCCACACGAGGCAGCTGTAAATGAGCTTGAGTGAGTCGCGCAAACTCTTTGAGTAAGAAAAGCATTAATACACAATTTGCGTACCATGGAGGATGCCACAAGAATCAATTTGAATCAAGACAATTTGTGCCAACATACTGAAAAGCTCTGTAGTGATTGTCAAATTTTCTGTCAGCGATTTTTCCATAATTTTTAGGATTCGTGGAATTAGGGATATTTGGGCTAACGTGCATTATATCAGAACTCAGAATCATCTTAAATACAATGATTTCAGGTTGTGATAAAGGGGAGTAGTAATTCCTTTGCCAACACATGTTCTCCAATAGAACTTTCTTAATTGGAATAATATCAGTTATTGTTAGCTTATGGTTTCTCCCTTCACCTTTGACTTTTTTCCCCATATTTTTATTTTTTCTGACTAATGCGATATTCATTACATAAAATTAGAAAACAGAACAATCAAAAGCAAAAGAAGGACCACTGGTGATCCTATTGCCAATATTGAAGTAATATTTAAAATTATGGGGGTGCCTGGGTTGGCACCGTAGGTTAAGTGCCTGACTCTTGGTTTGGATTCAGATTGTGATTTTAGAATCCTGAGATCAAACCCCAGGTTGGGCTCAGCACTGAGCGTGGAGTCTGAGTTTCTCTCTTTCTCTGCCCCTCCACTTTCCTCTCCCTCTCTCACTTTAAAATAAATAGATAAATATTTAAAATAAATATTGACATTATGGTACATTTTCTTCCAGTCTTTTAAAATATTATGTTTGTCTAAGTATGATTTTGCAATGTAATTTTAAGCAGAATTTACTTACTGTTGCTTTCTTCCACTGTGCATTATTCTTTTTTTTTTTTTTAAAGATTTTATTTATTCATTTGACAGAGAGAGATCACAAGTAGACGGAGAGGCAGGCAGAGAGAGAGAGAGAGGGAAGCAGGCTCCCTGCTGAGCAGAGAGCCCGATGCGGGACTCGATCCCAGGACCCTGAGATCATGACCTGAGCCGAAGGCAGCGGCCTAACCCACTGAGCCACCCAGGCGCCCCTGTGCATTATTCTTTTAAGTAAAATAATTCTCTTAAATATATGAGATGTTGAAATTCTGTGTATTTCATTAGTTCATGATTTCCTTCGGTTGGAGATATTTGCATAAAATATTTTTACAATTTTATGCTGCAGTGATTATATTTATATATAAATTTTTATCTTTACTTATGCTTGTTTTCTTAGAAATAATAGCTTTCGGGGCACCTGGGTGGCTCAGTGGGGTAAAGCCTCTGCCTTTGGCTCAGTTCATGATCCCAGGGTCCTGGGATCGAGCCCTGCATCGGGCTCTCTGCTCAGCGGGGAGCTGCTTCTCCCTCTCTCTCTGCCTGCCTCTCTGCCTACTTGTGATCTCTCTCTCTCTGTCAAATAAATAAAATCTTTTTTTAAAAAAAGAAATAATAGCTTTCTACAAATAAAATTTCCTTTTTTAATTAGTTTTACCTATTTAAGGCCACTTATAAAGATTTGCCAAATTCTTTTTCATCATCACCAGGCCACATTCCAGACTGCTTTTTCTTTCTACACCCATAAGTGAATGTTTGTTTATTGTTTTTGAAAGTTTATCAGTTTAAATAATTTTAGTGTATATGTAGCATAAGATAGAAAATATCTTTTATTTTTGTGACATAGGATAAATTAGAGTCACGTTGTACTTTTGAAAATAATCTGTTCTCAGGAGCGGATATTTCAATCAGCTTATTAACATGATATTTGTGCGATGTTTAAATATAAAAAAGTATTTAAAAAGGTATGGAACAAATATAAATAAATATAATCTGAGTTTCCTAGCAGCCAAAACAAAACAAAACCAAAAAAAGTCTATTTTTTCATTATCTGACAGAAGAAAAAAAAAATACCAGTTCTCCAAGAAAGACAAATATTTTTCAGGGTAATACATGCTAAAATATATTTATTTTATGCAATCTTAAAAGAAGTTACTTAATATCACATCAGACAATGTATCTAACCCATGTTATAACAAATCCCCAAAACATGCTTTGTTGTAAAGTTTTATTTCTATCCTCAGTAAATTATTTATATTATATCTTTTAATTTAAATTCAATTAACTAACATATAGTATATTATTAGCTTCAGAGGAGAGTTCAGTGATTCATCAGTCTTATATAGCAGCACCCAGTACTCATTATATCATGTGCCCTCCTTAATGGCCATCACCCAGTCACCCCATCCCTCCACCCCCATCCTCAGTAAATTATTAAATAGTAGACAATGAATTTAGTTCTGTGAAAGATTATGTTATGTTTGTCCAAAATTAGTAAATTTCCAGTGATTGACCCATTTTGATATAAAGACAATTTGGAATACCTGTGTGGTTATGGTAAACTCTTAATGTGTCCCTGTATTCATCATAAAATTCGATGAGGTATGTGCTAATGTCTCCATTTTAGAGATGAGAATACTGAGGCTTAGAGCAGATAAGGCATTTTCTCAAGGTCATACAGCTAGATTACACTTGAACTAGAACACTAACCAAAGATCACATTCTCAATGTCACTGGGCAATGCTACTTCCTAATTTCTAGAAGCAGAATTGTTCACTGAAATGATATTATTAGAATTTCCCTTAAAGGTGGTGAAGAAAAAAAAGGAGAAATCAATGAGTGACTTTGCTTTTGTTTGTTTTTGTTTTTTAATTTTTTTTTTTTTTAAATCAGGCCTATAGCAGAGTTTTTTCCTGCAGGGCAAAAGAAAAATAAAAGCTTTGGTCTGTTGTCCAAAGAAAGATGCAGGATCTTTTCCTGTGGAATTTTTCGAGTATGTCATCTTTTCTCCTGTCTCTTATTTGCTATTGTCTATGCTTCAGTCTCAACAGACCAAAAGGGGGAAAAAAAAAAAAAGACATCTTGGTTTTGAATCAAGCAAATATTTGTTAGAATTCCCACGTTGTGGACAACTGTGTGATACTCTGCCAATTTCTGCCGTATGAACTAGCATTTAGTGAATTGATGCTGCACGTTTCATGATGTGCGTTGTTGATGTTGTTCATTTAAATATTTTGACTTTTGCAGCTTATTTTCATCTCATCAAATCACCCAGTTTGAATGTTATTTTAAAAATACACTTATCCATTTTTAGTTAACCTGTAATTTATACATCTAATCAACTCCCATTTATGCAGGAGTCAATTATACAATTTAATAATTAGATGAGCTGCCTTGTGACTTTTCATCTTTTGGCCATTCATTGACACTACTACCTTAGGGTACAGTTAGGGGGGAAAAAAAGCATGAATGACTCCTACTGCAAGTTGCTAGATTTCAGCTGTTGCAAAAAGTTAGGTAATAACTAAAATTAGTGGACTTCAATTTTCTGTGCTGTAACTTCCTTCATCAGTAATGACAATGACAACAGGCTGAAAATCACATTTTAGCACATAGCCATCCCAGAAGGCTAGTATCAATACCACATTCAATAGTGAAATCAAATATTTATCTGTGTCGTTTGTTTAACGTATAGCAATTTTGAAAGCATACCCACCTTCACTTGAATACCTCCTGGTTTTCTGAAAAATTTTTAAACAGTTGTTATAATAGCTAACACTCATACAGCCCTTACTGTGTTTCAGGAACTATTCTAAAGTCTTCATATACATCAACTCATTTAATTCTGTAGTAACCCAATGAGGAAGGTATATTAATCTTCTGATTTTACAGATGAAGAAACTATGGAGAAGTGACATGCCCAAGGTTCTATACATAGCAAGTGACAGAGACAGAATTTGAATGAGAGCACCCAATCTGGAACTTGTATCCTTGAACATTACTGTCTGCAACTCTACCACATAAAATATTTTCATAGTAGTCAAGATTTATTCTTCTTTTGTAGATGACTCATTCTCTCAAGAAAGACTCTACGATGGGCTATTCTTCAATTTTATTCCTATGACCATATACTCATCAAATCTATTTTCATTTAACTCTATTTCTCATGATTATAGTTAACTGAAGGATTTGTGTATCTCAGGACTTATCATGTTTCCTCTAGATATGCAATAAATAGTTATAGAATTCTCCTATTGTGATAGAATCAAGGAGTTGTATAGCTGGAAATAATATCATAAGTCATTTAGTCCCGATGCTTAATTGACTCATGAATCTCTTTTACAGTGTGGGTTTTTGTATAGTTTCTTTTGAAATCTTCTGTCAGAAGACTCACTATTTATTAGGAAAATTCTACTTGTAAAAAGATCTCTTCATTTGAGTCAGGGTCTATGTCTTTGAAATGTCTATCAATTGATTTTACCCGCAGACCCATTGAGAATAAGCCTAAATCTTTTCCCCATCAAAAAGCTTTTTCACCGTATAAAAAACCCCATTATCTTGTCATTGTTTCCCTCAAACACACTCTCCTTTGAATCACTTCCTTCAGTTTTTCTTGGCCAGTGTTCCAACTCTTCTCTTTCACTCTTTCACTCTGCATTCTCTTGACTTACCTAAATTTGTCAACATTTTTAAGTGTGGTATCCAGAGTCACAGTTAATATTTGTTCTATACAATGACAATCATGGCCTATAGCAGATCTATGACCATCCTTGCTCAAACCACTGTGCTTACTTGGGCCTAAGAATGCAGGCCTTCTTGGCACCATCAACACATTGTTGAATCATAAATGAGACAGGTAGTCAGTTACAGTGACTAAGGTATAATACTGTGCAATTGTACTCACTGGTTGGTACTTTTGGTGAAGTGGTGGGCCAACGTGAAGAAGTTTATACTTGTCCATCTTGGATTTTCTTTTGTTGACTTGTTCAAAATAACCCCTGAGTTCATTTTGTACCTTGGCTTCTATTATGCCTTAGCTTTACTTTGTAAATTTTGGGAGGTGGATTGGTGATCTTGCCAAAGCTGAGTCATAATAAACATGTTGAATAGGATAGTACCTACAGTGCAGTCTTTGCTAGGCTGTCAGTCTTTCCCTCAGAGTGCTAGAAATCTCTGTATTAGTACTCTTAGATGGTTATTCTAACAATTAAGAACATACCTAACTAGTTTGGATCCAGCCTACGTTTTTTTCATTATTTTTAGCAACTGAAACATTTGCTATGTTACTCTTTCAATCATAAGCATTTGTCATTTAAATATCCATTCTTTCCCTTTCAGGGTTTGGGTAAATTATTGGGAAATAATGCTAAATCAGTTCTTTTCATAGTGGAAAACAGAAGGATTAATATTCTATGGCATTGTAAGTCTGTGACCACATCCTGGAAATCATAGCCTCTTCTTTACATAATGTTGCCTGCTATGATGATTATTATGCATTGATATAGGTCTTTCTTTTCTTAAGATGGTATACAATGATTTTTATTAGCTCTTCTTTTCACTAGTTAAATGGGGGGCTTCAGTATTCATAAAAGATTTGGAACTGTCATCACTTCGTCAAACTATTCTCTTGAGCTGTTAGGTCAAGTTTGATTTTGTATTTGTGAGACTACAAGGTATCCCGGTGCCGCCATCAGCATCCTTGAAAATGGGAGAGTGACAGGCAAGGAAAGAAACATCTTGCCACAAAGCAAGCCTCAAACCATTGGAAGAGGTAGGGCTAGGACTTAGAGTTCCTAAGTATTTTCTTTACTGCATAGTAATTGTGCATGCCACACTGCTGCTACGTTGTCTTTCTCTAACTTATGTGTTTTCCTGTCCCATCTGTTTATTTTAAACAGTGTCTTCAAATGTATAAATTGTACTCTCCAAGCTAAATACCACTTAATTTCCTGTTTTAAATTTTATGATATGTCACCAAAATTGGTTTATTAATTGGACAGTGTGGAAGATAAGATGGGAATTGGTTGATAGGGGACTTAATATTGTGCTAGCCTGAGATACTCTACGTAACTCTCCAGAACTTACTTATTGCTCATGGGAAGCTGAGTCTGATGTCTAGTTTGCTTGATTAGTGCTTTGAGAACTGGGGTTCAACAGGTCTCCCTTGACTGTCCTGGTGGTATCGGGCACCACCCTTGCTTGGCTTGGCTCCATTGAAGCCAAGCTCAATGGACTGCTTTGCATGTTCTAAATGCTGTGTGATGCTTCCTCTCATAATCAGGCCGAGCATCACTGCTTCCCCCAATCCCCTTCTGCACTTAATTGACCAATAGAGCTAGACATATGGAGGATTGAATCACAAACCCAAATCAGCAGTTGTCAGAAGAGATTAATTCAAACAGGAGGCAGCAAAACACTTGTTTTTTTCCCCCCCTCTCACTCTGCGCTCATTTTCAGCAGTCTGATGAGAGAAATGATTATTAGTATCTCCAGCTGTGCCCTCAGGCAGATGCCAGGAACTTCAGGGAACTGCTTTCCACTTCCCTAGGTCCCTGAAGTCTTTCTTCTGGAGATGCTTTTTGGTCCTTTGGTTAACCAGGTGGCCCAGGGGCAAGTCTGGCAAGATTGGTTTACATCTATGCCGTCAAGTTCAATATGTACAACACTGTTGGGAGAGTCTCCCCTATGAGCCATGCTGAGAGTCCCTTTCTCTAGCTCTGACTCATAGGCTGAACTGGAAAAGATGAGTGGGACATCCTCAAGGCCTATATCTCCTATGTGTAATTCTCAACCTGTCAAGTTGTTCTGTCAATATGTATTCAATATTTGTACATGCTTTCAGCCCTTTTCTAGGCACTATGAAAAATAGGGAAATAATATATATTCATTGCTCTTGAAAAATCATATAAGGAAAAATGAAAACTAATGTTGATTGAATATCAATATGTGCAAGGTATTGGATTAAGCATTAGAAACTTAGAGCTTTGTCAGCTGCTTAGTGCCTCACTCATTACATTCTTATATTTTATCAAATGATAATAAATAATTCAGCTTGGCTCACAGTTGCAGTAACAGGTGAATCCTGGGGATCATCGGATGTAGGACCTCTCCATCTCTGGCTCACCAACTGGGGAGTCAAGATGGTGGCGAAGTTTTAGTTACATCCTATTCTTTCAGCAGCCCTTGTGGGGAAAAGAGAGAGCTACTCTTTCTTAGTACTTTCTAGAAGAGTCCTGGGCCTAACTCTTACTTGCCTAAAATTGTGGCCTTAGGGTCTGGAAGATATGGATTACTGTCAGTCATAATCCTCCTTAGTAATTAGAAGTAGGTTCGCCTGAGTCCAAATGAAGTTTATGACTTCAATTTATAACCTTGGGCAAGTTATTTAATTTCTCTATGTCTCTGTTTTATCATGTGTGAAGACAGGGAGGGATCTAGTAACACTTATATTGAGGATTTCGTGGGTTAAGTCATGGAAAATTCTAGAAATAGTGTCCAGAACTTTGTTATTGTTTACATTCAGAATGTGTGACATCCAGTTGGGATGCTCTTTGACATGGGAAATTGGACTAAATGACCTCAAATACGATCTAACTGAATAACTGCATGGTTTCATTACTGGTATGAGAGTGAAAATTTTAGATTTGGGGGGATAACCTAAATGGTTAATGTAAGTCTGAAAACACTAGCTGTTTTCACCAGACCCTTTTCTGGACCAGGAACTTCTTTCTCATCACTGAGAATGTCATGCAGTATACTTCATATCTCACTGTGACAGCACACTCCCCTCAGTGGGGGAGGTGCTTACCCTGCTGGTTTATATAGCAAAATGAAGACAAAATCTGATTGCAAAAATCCCCAGCCAGTGCCATAGTTTGCCCTCCAGGAGAATGATGGCTTTGAGAGGCAATCTTGAAAGAGATGCCCTGTTGGGGTTGGGCAGTCACCATCTAGTCAGCATGATGTTATCAGTTGTGTGTTTCATATGAGCTGGACAGGGAAAGGCAGCAGAAGACACAATAGCATAACAGAGCAAACTGTGAGGAAGGAGTAGTTGAGGCAAAGACATTATGTTGGTAGGAAGGAAATAAAAGGGCGTTGATAGTAGAAGAATCTCAAAGAAGGGCATGACCACAGTGGAGGCTGAGTTGGGTTTGGTGAGTGAGTTGTTTCCCACTTGGAATCTCTCCTTCATATTTGAAAGGTTTCCCGCCCTCCTGTGGTAGCCAAGGAAGAACCTTAAATGCTAGATATGATAGGGAAAGGCTCTGTGTTCCTGCAGTGACTACAGTTCATGATTGTGATTCTGTTACTGGATGCGTGAATATAATTAGTACATGGGCAATCGCTAAAGTCTACCATGAGAACAGGGGGATTTAGGGGCTCTGTGGAATATTTCTCTTCTTAAAAATTTGATCCATACCATGTATATGAGTCACCATCAGCCGATATGCAGTGTTAGAGAAGAAGGTGGTGTTAGTGAAAAGGGATTTTATTAGTTACCGCTGAAGAAATAATTTCTGACATCACTTTTATTTAACATAGTCTTGTAAAACTGATCTTCAAATTTCACAGTTTAATGGTCAGAGGTTCTTACAGTGCAGGTTTTTATTGCTTCCTCCCCATGCATGCTAGAATATAGGAAAGAAAGACAGACTTATCTTCACTATTTATCACTGAAAAGATCTTTAAAGCAGGTACATGGGCATCTTCCCCCATTGTGCTTCTCCCCCTTCTTTCCTGCCCTCATATTAGCCTGTTTGTTGTCCATAAATATTTCCTCAGTGCCATCTGTGTTTCATAGCATCATGTTTCAACTTAGGATACATCTAAAGCAGTGTGTCTCAAAGCATGCTCCAGTGACCACCTGCATCAGAAACATCTAGTTTCTGGTTGAAAATGCAAATTTCTTGGTCCTTGGGAATCCGAATCACTGAAAGCCTAGGCGTATGAATTTTTTTCAAGCTCCTTGGGTGACATTTATAAGCATAGTATAAGTGCATGCATAAGAACTATTGGAGCCATTGCTTCAGAGCAGTGCTGCTCAAAGGAGATACAATAGGAGTCACGTAGGACTTTCTAATCTTCTAGTAGACAAGGGTTAGAACAAGTAAAAAGAAATAAGTGAGATTAATTTCAATAATATGCTTTATCTAGTAAGTCCAATATATTATAGTTGTAACCTGTAATCAATATAAAATTATTGCTAAGATATTTTATATTCTTTCTTACATACTAAGTCTTCAAAAATTCAGTGTGTGTTTTATACTTATAATACAGTTCAATTTCAAGCAGCTACATTTCAGTTTTTCAGTAGACACTTGTGGCTTAGGGCTACCATATTGGACAGTGCCGATCTAGACATAGGAGACTATTTTTAGTACAAACATCTGATATCTTTGGAGTTTTATCATGCCACATGGCTTTTATTTATCATAAAACACATAATTCTTCTTTTTGGGAACTGACTAAAATGAATGATCACAAAAATCTCACATTCTTTTAGCCATATAGCTATGAAATTCCAGCTAGTAGCTTTTGATTACAAAACAAATGTGTTAATTATTTGAAATTTTTTTCTCATTCCCCTTAGGAGGTATTTCACTTCCATTCTGTCACCAAGAGGATGATTTACTCTGAGAAAATATGTAGCAAGAACAAATGCTCTTTCAATGACTGTACTAAAACCATGAGAAATGGGTCTTCTATGGCAGTAACAACAATAACAATGTTTATCAAGCACCTGATTTGTGCCAAGTATTATATGATATTCTCCATGTAATGTATATAATTTGTTTCTTATGGCCTCACCAAATCCACATTAATTATCCTCATTTAACAAACTAGGAAATGGAAATTCAGAAAAGTTAAATAACTTACCAAAGCTTATAAGATTATTAAGGTCCTCTCTGCCATGCCTTGTATTAAAATTGTTCACTTTTAATGTAATTGGAAGTCCCAGAATTATTAAGGAACATTTTATTAAGAGGTACTAGATTTTCTGTTTAGTTTTTTAGCTCTTCCACTAGCCACCTATCTTAATCGGAAAATGTTTTGACAAATGATTCCATACATATGTAAACTGTGAAGTGTCTCCATGGCTTTGTGAATTACCATATTCATGTCTGAGAGTTGTCAACAAGGAAAAGGAAGCACCTCTTTTCATTTTCTCCTTTCTGGTCTCTGTATCTCTTAGACCATGGACTCTTCTGATTGACTCTCAGTCTCCAACATTCACCCTTTTGCACAGTAAATGGAGAAGCTTGAATAATCTGAATGGCATTAGGCTTTTTATCTTTGCTGCCTTTAAGGGCCATGTAAATGGAGATAAATGAAATCCTAACAAAAGCACAGAACCAGTATGAGAGTCTGGCTGTATCCTGTAGGGAAGATGGGGCAGTGAACACACGTGAGGGGAGGATCGAGAAAGGAGGCTGAGGAGACGGAAACAGCTGTCTGGTAAAGCTGCACAGGTGTAGGGGGTACTCATTAGGTTCCCATAGGCTCTGTCATTAAGGCTGTGGCAGATGTTCTCAAATGTGACTGGCATAGTCACAAGGGAGGCAGTAAACTCGGCTTAATGTTCAGAGCATTGGTGTGGCACCGCCAGGCAGAAGGTTGGCACGTTTCACCTCCTTGCCAGAGTGGCAGCTGCTCCTGTCTCCTTAGCTGTGGAGTCTCTGTAGAATTCCTCCTTGGCAGTCTTATCAGATCTCACAGGCTCAGTTTTACTCCCTTATAACTGCACTTGAGTTATTAGTAGAAGAAAGTCCCGCATATATGGGGGCAACATAAACAAAATCCTTGATACTTAGAGTCTGTAAGATAGTCCGAGGCCCAGAATCCTGTGAGAGCATCCCCAATATCAGCCCAGCTTCAGGAAGTCTTAAAAGAATTTGCAGCAGAGAAATAGTTGCATGAGCTGGAGCAGAAGGCACAGGGCAATCTTAAAAAATGCATTTGATGAAACAAGTCGAAACCAGAGAGGGAGACAAAGCTTAAGAGACTCTCGGTCTCAGGAAACAAACTGAAGGTTGCTGGAGTGGAGTAGGAAGGATGGGGTGGCTGGGTGATGGACACTGGGGAGGGTATGTGCTATGACGAGCGCTGTGAGTTATGTAAGACTGATGAATCACAGACCCGTACCCCTGAAACAAATAATACATTATATGTTAATTAAAATAATTGCATTTGAAGCTCTGGAATGTTTTCAATTATACTACATAGGGGATGGTATATCAACAGTCATTTGTTTTTCCTGAAAGTGAGAAAATGGCTATTTATTCCTATATCTGCAATAGAAATACATCATCATTTTTGTCTTCCTCTAAATAAATAAATAAATAAATAAATTTTTTTTTTAAGATTTTATTTATTTATTTGACAGAGATCACAAGTAGGCAGAGAAGCAGGCAGAGAGAGATAGGAGGAAGCAGACTCTCTGCTCAGCAGAGAGCCCGATGCGGGGCTCGATCCCAGGACCTGGGATCATGACCTGAGCCGAAGGCAGAGGCCTCAACCCACTGAGCCACCCAGGTGCCCCAATAAATAAAAATTAAAAAAAAAAAATTACATCCTAAATTTCTAGGACCACATTCTAAGAATAGAGATTGTTGCATTCTCTGGGCATAGACAGAGATAAGGGGAAATACTAGTTACTGGACGTGCAAGACTGTGGCCCTTTAACAGTGCAAGGTGGGTACTAATTTAGCATATTGATGGGTTTCTTTGAAGCAGGAATTTGGCATAGTTGAACTAAAAATCATGGACCCCTTTGTGTGTTGTTTTGTATACATTCATTCAAGTCTTAGGCTCCAGGTGTTGCCAAAGTCTTTAAGCATTAGACAAGACAGAGTAAATCTTAGTGATTGATATATTTTGTTCAAAAGCAACCTTTCTGCTCTCTAACTATCTCTGAGATAGGCTATTCCTACCCCACCCCCTTTTTTTTCCTTCCCACTGGGAGATTCCAAACCACTTGGCATCTGGAAAAATCTTGGTTGTCAGTTACTGACCTTCTGAAAGAAGATAGAAGTTTTCAGGAGATGACTTTTTAGCTGTTTGCTGAAAGATCTCGCAGTTCGTATACATTTAGTGAATTTATCAAGCTTCTGGGTCTAGCTTTCAGCCCGAATGGTCTAAATGTCAGTCTTATCAGTGTCTAGAGTTGATTGGATTTAGAGAGCTGACTAATAATATTAACACTCAGAAAACACTGAACTATGAGCCAAAATGCCAAGTTATGAATTTAAAGTGATACAAGGATTGGAATAGTAAAATCTGTCTGCCTAGTGCATCCCTTCTTATATAAGCCAATTCATGTGGGATGATGAGTTGCTTAGTTCCCGTGAACGTAAAACAGGGATAATTAGTTGCCTGAGTCACACATACACTGGCATAAATCCTATATCTCTTTCTAAGGTGATAATTATAAACATTTATTGAGGACTAACTACGGGCCAGGCACTCTCCTACATGCTTGATCTATAATAACTCAGTTATTTTCTCAACAACCCTGATGGCGGATCCTGTCATTATGCTCAGTTACAGAGGATAAAACTGGGTTACAAAGATGCAGATACATTCCCCACAGTTAAAAAATGTGAATGAATCAGAACCCAGGTAATCTGGTGTCAGACTCCATGGTTTTTCAACATTCTGCTATAATGTATGTAAGTGTCATGGACATTGGGCTAGTTGCTGGCACAGGGACTAATTCTTTGGTGGTGTTAGATACTCTAGCAACTTCAGGCCTTCTGGTTTCCCTTTTCTAAAGCCCAAGCTAATCTTTCTTGCTTTGTTCAGCTTTTCTCTGGACAAGATGCACAATAATTGCTTGGAGTCCAACTTATTAAATTTCAATCAAACTGCATTGCTTTCCCTAGTTCACCTTGATGGAACTTATAGAGAAAGCTCAAACCTCTTTGTTCACATGTTTATAAATATCATGACCTGGTTTTTTTTGTTTGTTTTGTTTTGTTTGTTTGTTTTTTCTAGAAGTAGCCAATGCACACACATTATCTCTGGATCCAACTAGTTTTGTTCTCAAAAGTCAACCTCATTTCTTAGTCTTCACTGGTCCCTGTACAATTTATACCTTGGTGTCACCCACATGGGTGACACTCACAATTCTTGGAACTTCTTCAAACTCTCTTGTTCAACAATAACTTCTCCCAACACTGCTTAAACCCGAGGGCTCACTGCTATCGGGCAAAACTTTTTACTTCCCAGGGAGTTCCTGGAAAGGATCCAGCTGAGGGAGTCTTTAACCTGGGTTCAGGGATGCAAAGTCAAATTTTTTGACCAGTGATTGATTGATTATTTATTTATTTAGTTTGCAAACAGAAAAGAGGGGCTGAAATCCTTATTGATGTGTTCTATGATATTCTGCTGCCTGCTGGGAATATTAAGGAAAGAGCAATTTCTTAGCTCAGTTTGATTGGTTATACTTCAGGGCAAGTGTCCTTCTAAATGTCCTAGATTTAATTTCTAAAGCAGATAGTTTATCCTTGTCCATTCACCTCTATTCTGGGCATATAACAAATTACTTATTGTATCTGGGGTGGGTTCCCCTTTTAAGTCAATAGAAATGTCATATAATCAAGGGCTTCTATAGAGGGAATCAGATGCAACTGAATTATTACTAAAAGGGCAGTTGCTTTGCTGTGTTTTCCTTTTGGCTAAGAAATTTAAGATTAATATATTTTTTTCAGAGTTTTATGTTTATGTTGTTTTTAAGATTAAACGAACTTATAAGGAGGGTTGTATCACACAAGCATCTCATGACACACTTTACTTTTGTTTTTACATTCCCCATTTCAATTTCTTCTATCGATACATATGAAAAAAACAGCACCATTTTCAAGGGACTAACAGAATTTTCTTTTTAGTATCTTAACGATGATCTGCAAGCATCAGCTGAAATCTGGAGCATGACTTCTCAAAAAGCACTAGTAAAAGTCAGTGAAGTCAGCAGTCTCTGTGGGAGAATTGGAAGAAACCTATCTATCATCAGAAATGTATAAAAACCAAAACCCAAAGCTGAAAGCAGATTTGTCCATTGTCTCAACACTGATCTACTTTTAATATACTGATTCTGTATTTGCCACTTTTCTTGGATTCCAGAGCACTTTTTTGTATTTAGGATTCATGATGACTTATCATAACCTAAGTATCATTTCAGATAACCCACATATTGGTTGCTATAGATCCATGCAGTCCAGCCTACTAATCATAGATTGTGATTGGGTGTATGTGGCCATTTAAATTTATGTTAATTAACCCCTAAAAATTCAGTTCCTCAGTCACACTAGTCAAGTGCTACATATTTCAAGTGCTTGATAGCCACAGGTGACTAATAGCTACAAAGTTGGAGTCAACACAAGTTTGGATGTTTTCTCTCCTCTCTACGCACTGCTGGAACCCTTTCCACCAGAGCTCTTACAGATCTTTTTCAGATACTTCTTGAATACAGCCTGATGAGAAATAGACTAGTCCCACTAGTCCATAAGACAGCAATTCCTCAGTTGGATTCCTTTAAAAAAAAAAAAAAAAAATTCTCCTTTAAATAAAAGAATAAATGTAACTCCCTTTAGAGTTTTACCCATCAGTCCCAACTAAACACAAAAGAGTCTGATATAATCCACTGAGTCAAATTACTGGGCTATTACTGAACCATGACATTAACATTCCTTTCTCCATGCAAACCTGTTTACAGAAACAAAGGAGAAAATCAAGCACATTATCAGTCCTTTGACCCTGCTCACAACTATTAAAACAAAATACAACCCAAACTCTCCTCTTTAGTGAAGCTCAAAGTTTATACTGATACTGTAATTTGCAAAGAACCATTTCCTGCTGACAGCTCTTATGCATGCCTTGAAGGATGCATTTCACAAGCACCTGTGTCAGATGGCCTCATCTCTCCAAACAAGCAAATGGACTAGAGAACACTATGTACTTACACAGGGCTGGATCCACAATACAGTGTTTTCCAAATAATGGGTCATAAACCATCAACGCATTGTGAACAGCATTATTATTTAAGTAAAATAGAACATAACCAGTAGGATAGTGCGGAAAATAGAAGAGTGCATTGCACGTAGTAAAACTATTTTTTGGTTTATTTGTGGTGAGCAATGGGTCATAATGTTATACATTTCTTGCTGAGGGTTGCAATCAAAGTTTGAAGGCTGCTATAGGAAGGAGTAATGTCTCTTTGGGGTGTTGTCCATAAGGTACAACTTCTCCTAGACACATTTTGGTGATGATTTTGAGGGAAAAACCTTAGAAATCTGATCTGAATTCATGTGCTTATTTCCCAGTTTATTCTTGGCCCTGAGTAGATTAGACACTTTGTGAAAGTTAAATCCATTAGGTCATTTTATTTGCTAGATAGCAGATGGTCATAGCCTATTACATTGCAATTTGGTCAGTATTCGGAAAGCTGTTCAAACGAGGGTGGTGATGGGATTTCCGTCTCGTCCCGAACACATTTATTAACAGCTATAGGTACTGTGCTCTTTGTCAGTCTGTGTGTTTAAGAACTATGATGTGCTGGGTGGGGAGCAGTGTTACTAGCTGGATGGCACTTTTAATGAGTTTTAAAGATGAGTTTTTAAAAAAATGATTTTTAAAAAAATGATGAGTTTTAAAGACACTTGAAATTATATACTCAACACCTTAACCTCATGACTAGCGTTATCTTTATTGCTAGAGAAAACTGAAACTCTGAGATGTTAAGTGACTTGCCCAGGACCCTACACACATTTAGTTAGAAGACCTAGAACATAGAGCTTTCCTATGGATGCTTTTCTCCAAGTATTCATGGGCATGTGAAAATGGGCCTTGGACAAGGAAAACAAACAGGTTAATAAATAATTCTTAAAAATTATTTGCTAAAAACGAACTGTTTTATGAGTCCTTACCAGCTCCTGTAATTTTACTATTTTAGCCAAAATCCACAAAGAATTATAGCATTCCATTCTTGTTACAGTCACCATAATTTTTTTCCTTATTACAGAGACACATTACTGCAAAGAGGCACGGCTTACTGAATTTCTCTTAGCCCTGCCATCTGATATGTTTTAGGCCTTGGGCATATGAGCTCATAGTAATTTGCATGGTAATTAAACTCATTTAGACAATACACTGCTTAATAGGGGATGGGACAGCTTCTCACCTAACACTTCATTAAGCTACCTGTGCTAAGTCCTTCCTAGATGACAGGGTCAAGTCCATATCGCAATGTTAAATATGTTGTACATTTGTTAAAAAAAAATTAGCCAACTAGGTAACACTGATGTTGGATTCAGAAATAAATGTTCTCCAAATTTGCCTTTTCATCCGCATACTCTGTGTTTCACTGATTTTTCTCTTGTACCTAGTATCCATTTTTTCAAATTAACACACATGTATTAGAAACCGGTTAAGTCTAGTTACTGTCATTGGGCCGACTAAAAAGATGAGTAAGACAGCCCTTGCCTTCATGAGCTCACAACTTAGAGCTTACGACAGCAAAGAGAGGATGCAATTTGCAAAAAGTTGTGGACAGAAGACGCAATGTTGTCAGGGAATAGCAGAAGTTGGATTAATTTGCTAGGGGATTTGCCAAAGAGGAAATAATTATAAATAAGTTTATCAGAGAAGGATTTTTGGTTATCTGTTTTCTTTTTGTTTTATCTCATTTGTGTTAAATGTTATTTAATTCTAATCAAGCATCAAATAGTCTACAAACCTTCTCATATAAGTCCAGAATCCTATAAGGTCAGAATTCTCCTTATTTTTTTAAAAAGATTTTATTTATTTATCAGACAGAGATCACAAGTAGGCAGAGAGGCAGACAGAGGGAGAGGGGGAAGGGGTGGGGGCTAGATCCCAGGATACTGGGATCATGACCTGAGCCAAAAGCAGAGGCTTTAGCCCACTGAGCCACCCAGGTGCCCCCAAATTCTCCTTATTTTCATTTATGGATGGGGAAATTGAAACAGAGAGTTAAATATCTTATCCAAGGTTACTCAACTTGATGTGATGGAGCCTGGATTTGAACCCAGTCTGGCTTGGACCACACATTCTTAACCACAGTGCAATATAGCTCTGTTGACCTTGATCAAAACTGTTTTGAAAGGTGATGGGTGAGGTCCAGGGCAGCTGATGATGGAGAATCATGAACAAGGGCACAGGTATGGAGGTACCTGCGTCTCCATTGCTGCCATCAACCCAGTTTACAATCTCTGGTGTGTAGGGCTAGTGATTAAACATTCAGGGAATGAGGCTGTTAGAAGAGGCCTGGAGAGAAGTGGTAGTTCTTGGGTAAGGATGCAAACAAGAAGGGGCTAAAGACAGAGCTCAGGGGATTGCTGACATTTACTAACCAGAAGGCACATGGTGAAAGTGTTAGATAGAGAAGTGCCTCTTCTATATCTTTCATAGAAAAGTAATGGAAAATAATTAGAGAAACAAATATGAACCGTGAAGGATCATGCCTATCAAATATTTGTAGAAGAGCTTCCTTTGACCTAGTGCTCTGCGATCACTCTGCAGAACTCATTCACAGGAGATTGGTATAGGAGGAAGGTTAAAAAATCCTCTGGTGAAGGATTCTGATAGATCATACCATATCTACTCAGCCTGTGCTTCCAAGATTTTAACACATAATCTGCCCCCCAAACATACACTAAACATCACAACCACAATGATATGTGGAGATGGCAAGAATTAAATAAACAAATAGTACTAAAGAACAATACAATTTGCATTAACCCCAAAAAGGAAAAAAAAAATCAAAATTGAAATAAATGGTTCTTTGGTTATTGGAGAGAAAGGGTGGGAGAGAGTTACTTTGTTTTCACTTACAAGACTTCAAAGTCTTTACTATGCTGATGGGCACAGTGACACACGAGAAGAAAGTTCTGACTTCCCTGGGACCGTGGACCGTCTCTGATAGAGCCCCTTGCAGGATCACTAATGGAACATGCTCTGGGAAATACTGCTCTGTCAACAAGTTTACTAAGTCTTGTGTCCCCTGTGTGGGGTCTACATTTGCCTTATGAGAGCAAAAGAGACAGGCACCCCTAATGAAAGTCTACCCTCGAAAGTAACATTTCCTAAATTGTTCCTCAGTTCAAATGCCATAGTCTTTCTTTCTTCTAAATTTCTGCAGCACTTTGTACCACTGCTACAACTTTCATCTCACATTGTCTCCTCTTTTACTGTAACCTCCTTGATCACAAAGATTGCCTCTTCAGCTTTTGAACAAATCTATTTGCCAGGTGAAGTTAAAGAAACTCCTTAGTATATGACAGCACTAAAGCAGGGTATAGAAAAAGAAACAATGTTTCTGAGACACCTACTTTCTTGCTAAGTGTGTGTAACAACTATACAGAAGGAGGGGCAGGTAAATCATAGAGTCAAAGAAAGGAAGCTCAGTATTGCTGTGTATAAATTCATTCGTTCATCTGTTACTGTTACCTAATAAGAGGGGAGTCAGAGGTTCAAGATGCTTATCTTGGCCAATATGGCCTGCACCCAGTGAGACTGGGGTCCTGTCACCAAGAAAGGGAAGGTTGGGATGCATGGCCATCAGGAGAAACTTTGGTTTACTGGTAAAAGCTGAGATTCTGAAAGCTGCTTCTGGAGAACGATTAGAGGATAAAGGAGACACAGCGCCTTGTTTTCTGATAAGATGCTAACCTAGTCAGAGTAATAGCTTCGGCAGTGGCTGGCGAGGATCTGACCACAGGTCCCATCCAAATGTGAGCCCCTCCTGGGTTCACAGCAGCTTACCTGCAGAGGGGATGGTGGCCATCAGTCATAGACACACATCTTAACAAACTAACAAACTATTTATTTTTGTTTTAAATTGATAGTTTATTTTTATTTTTATTTACTATTTTTAATTTTAATTTTATTTTATTTTTAAAGATTTTATTTATTTATTTGACAGACAGAGATCACGAGTAGGCAGAGAGGCAGGCAGGGAGAGAGAGGAGGAAGCAGGCTCTCAATGGAGCAGAGAGCCTGATGTATGGCTCGATCCCAGGACCCTGGGATCATGACCCGAGCCTAAGGCAGAGGCTTTAACCCACTGAGCCACCCAGGAGCCCTGATAGTTTATTTTTAGAAGCATTTGGGGGTATGTGCTCATTTACATGCATGCTTTTGTGTTGTTTCTTTGACTGACTATTACATACCGGGGAGGTGTGTACTGACCGCAGGATGGTTTCTGGAGCTACAAAGAGGAAGCTTAGCTGTTACATTGTGGTATTTAATTAGTCAACAGTGGCATGCCAAATCCTGACCCCCAGACCCTGGTTGCCTTATTCAGGCTGTCAAGATTGCTTTGACAGATACAGTTATATAAAGTGACCCAAACCACACACTGGAACAATGCATATTTTCTACACTTCCTATGTACTTGAGACGAAAATAGACTAAGGAAGCCATGACAGAAAATGTCTCCGAGCTACCTGTAGTACTACCAGATGTGGGTGAATGTGAGTAGAACCCTACCGGTCATTCAGTTTAAACATCAGTGGATGTCAGTCCACTCACAGAGATCTCTGGTTTGTATTTAACCTTCTGTCAAACTTCGTCTGGTTACCAAGGGATATGGGTGCCCGCTCTTATTTCAGTACCGAAATTGCCTTGAAAGCCTTCCAGCCTGGAGTGAGGAATACTTCACTGCTTCCCACTCATGGAAATTACTCAATACAGGAAAAGCATCGAAGACAGAGTTATTTGTGTCCCTTTCTCTGTTGTTTCTCATTTCCTCCAATTGGCAAGACTCATTCTTTCTCATTTTCTCTACAAATCTTCTGCTTTGGTGTTTTTCTTTGCTTTTTTATCCCCCTTTTCTGCCCAGAGCCATCATTTAAGGCTTGCTTTTCCTCTTATATTCCCCATTTAGAAGATAATAAATTCAGGTGGTTTTTCTTAGATGATTTTCCTTAATAAAAACACCAGAAAAATAATTACTGTATCTTTAACTTTATTCAGCAACTTCATTAGTCCAGTATCAACCAGAGGGCGAAGACTCTAATTTGTAGAGAAAGTATCTAACAAAAACACTTAGTGAGTCTGTACGTGGCTGGCAATTCATTACATTTCTAGTAGGAATGTCTCTGACCTGTTGCTGTCCCCTGGGTTGGTGATGTGGTAATTGTAATATGTGAAGTATAACACTTACCTTTAATTCGGGAAGCTTCTGGGAAATGCATGTATTTTCTCAGTAAACGGAGAAGTGTGAGAAAAGAGAGATCATTGTAGGGAACGTTGTCTGGCTGAGTTAGGGAGGATTCTGGTGGTCTCTAAGTATAAAACAATCTGTAGTCTGTCCTTTATCCAAATTAAATCTATTCTATCTCCTACTGAAGAAGAATATGGGGAGGATCTTGGGGGTGGGTGCAGGGAGGAGAGACAAAAGAGAACAGGAAGGCCAAGACGAGGAGGAGGGGAAGAGGAGATAGAGGGGAAAAGAAAAAGGAGAAAGAGCATAGGAAGACTAACTAAGGTACTGTGGGAAAATAAGAGAGAGTGAGAAAGGGAGATACAGAACCATAATTACTACTTCCTACGTTTTCCCTGAACCCTGAAGATTTACATTCAGCTTCAGAGACTGTGTGTCTAGGCTCATAGTCCCAGCTCCAGTCACCGTCGGCATCCTCACTACTCTCTCCTCTATTCTCTAGCAGCCCCCAGGGACCTCCTATGGCCCAACATTCAGGGACTTGCCCACAGAAGAGGAGAAGGAAATGTAAAAACTAAAATTAGAGAACCCTAGCAAAAACTGCTGTGGTTTGGGACGCCTGGGTGGCTCAGCGGGTTAAGCCGCTGCCTTCGGCTCAGGTCATGATCCCAGGGTCCTGGGATCGAGTCCCGCATCGGGCTCCTTGCTCAGTGGGGAGCCTGCTTCTCTCTCTGCCTCTGCCTGCCGCTCTGCCTGCCTATGCTCTCCCTCTCTCTCTCTCTCTCTGAGAAATAAATAAATAAAATCTTAAAAAAAAAAAAAAAACAACAAAAAAACTGCTGTGGTTTGAGTGGGAGGGAGAGGAGGGCAGCTCTCCATGGAAGGCCTAACAAGCACCCGCCATCTCTGCAGTTTCTTTCTCAGTTCTTGTGGCGGCTCACTCTCAGGCCCGGGGTTGCTGGGTTCTGTTCTGACTCTGATCCCTTATACCAAGATCTCAAGGGGAAAAGGAAAGGAGGCTGTTTAGGGCCCCCTATGTGCCAGATGCTTCCTAATACATTGACATTTAATTCTCACTGCAATGTGCCATAAGCATGCTTATCTTTCAATTACACTTGTAGAAAATATGATTCATAATTGTTGTAAGTTTTCCCAGTTTGCACACAAGTCAGGGGCAGCTCAGAGACTGGACCCAGGTCATTATGGCTCTGAAGACCGTGCTCTTTACAAGATGTCCAACCTGCAACCGTGCTCTGCTTCAGTGGGGGTGGGTGGGGGTGGGTGTTCATCCTAATTTGAACTGCTAAATGGGGCATCCGGGTGGCTCAGTCAGTTGAAAGTCTGCCTTCAGCTTAGGTCATGATCTCAGGGTCCTGCGATCAAGCCCCACATCAGGCTCCCTGCTCAGCAGAGAGCCTGCTTCTCCCTCTCCCTCATTCTGCTGCTCCCCCTGCTCCTGCTCCTGCTCTCTCTGCCAAATAAATAAATAAAATCTTTAAAAAAATTTAGAACTGATAAATGAAAGTAGACTTTTGCTTTGGGTATTTCCCTCTCCATATACATAAAGCTTTATGCTTCTCTAGGGCCAGGTACTGTAGCAGAGAGAAAGAAACTTTTACCATTGTGACTTCTTTCTAGAATAAATTCTAGAGAATTTTATTTTTAGCATCTATTTTTTTCATAAATAATATATACTCACTATAGAAATGATAGAAAATGCATGTGAACAAAAGGAGGAACCAATAAAGAGTCTGATTCTACTACCCAGAGATAACTAGTACGGAAATGATGGTGTGTATTCCTTTATGTTTTGTGGTTATTCATAAATTGTGATAAATTACCATGTACATAATTTTTCAAATGGCATTTCCTATTTAATATTACATCTTCAAAATAGCATAATTATATGCGAATGGATATACTTCTGTTGTACTGTTCTGAGTGGCTGCCAGGTACCCTGTTGTAAGGATTTCTATAAAATTTATTTCATAAGCCCCCTATTGTTTGACATTTAAGTTGGCTTTTTCTCCCCACATTATAAACAAAAATCAAATGACTATCTCACGACTAATTCTTTGTGAATAGTCTCAGTTGCTTCTTTAATTATTTATAATTAAATAATCTAACTAATTACACATTCTTTAAAAAATAGAAATTGCTCTTTCAAATTATTGCACCTATTTTTTTAAAAGATTTGTTAAATATTGCCACGTTTGTCCCAGAAAGTTTGTACAAGTTAAAAGTTCCAGCAACACCCTCACCAACATCAGGGAAACCATTTGCTTTTATCTTTCTTAATTTAATGGGCAAATGGTTGTTTTATTCTAATTTATATTTTTTGACAATTTGCTTTCAGAATATTAATATATTTTTCTTAAAAATAGTCTGCCTGTGTAACCGTTTTTTCCAACTATATTTTACTTTTATGAGAGCTTACATATTTTGTATTTAAATCATTACTATTTCCCATTTTTCCTTCATGTTTTATGACCTTGCCGTGATTCTCAGGAAATTCATTCTCATGTTAGAATTATGTTGGGATGCCTGGGTGGCTTGGTCAGTTAAGCGTCTGCCTTTGGCTGTGGTTGTGATCCCAGGGTCCTGGGATTGAGTCCTGCATCTGGGGCCTTGCTCAGCGGGGAGCCTGCTTCTTCCTCTCCCTCTGCCTGCTGCTCCCCCTGCTTGTGCTCTCTCTCTCTCTCTCTAATAAATAAATAAAATCTAAAAAAAGAAAAAAGAATTTTGCAAGTATATAAGTATGTGTTCTTACTAGGAGATCCCTATAAAGACATCCTGGCCCAGTCAAGTTGCAAATTATAGATCTCAGATTGAGGTCTTTGTGACTTTCTTAAATAGGCTGATATCAGAAAAGACCTAGAGGAAACCATCCCATCACCCATTTAAAAATACCCATTGCATGGTATTGGGTACAAATGTGCCTTCCTCTGGTGACTGTTAGCTTAACAGCTTTATGGGAAAAACAGAAAACTGGAGAGAGAGGCTCCTGCTTTCCACTTAAAGTACTGGCCCCCAAAACGAAACAACCTTTCAGCTCTTGGAACTTTGAGCCCCGCTCTTGCTTTCTCAAAGTCCTTAAGGTGCAGTTCGAACAAGCATTCCATCAAGCTTCCTAAGGTCCTGCCCAGGCTGGCCTCTCTTGGTACTGCAGAACCCAGCAAGTGCAATCAGCCCGGAGAACTTCCTCTACACAGCCTGGGGAAGCCAAGTGGGGCTTGAACTCCTTGTAGATGGAGGTCAGACCAGTTCCAGTAGAAGGCAAAATTTGCATTCATCTCTGGTTCTGGATGAGGATGAATCACCTTCGTGTGTGCTGAAAGAAAGTTCCCTTAAAAAAAATCCCAAGGCTCCATTTTCATATTTCATGAGGTCTGTTCAAATTGTTTATTTTCCTTCAACGATAACAACTTTTTGCCGCTCTTGACTTACTACTGCATACATCAGCAAATATTGAACCCCTAATGTTGACATGATGTTCTGCCTTAGGAAAAAAAAAAAGAAGAAGAAGAAGCCTGGTCACATCTCTGATGATAGTTAGAGACATGACCCCTGAACGGCTAACTCAGTGGCAAAAGTCACGACCTCATGATAACAGAGAATATGTGAGTCAGCTGGGTAGTGCCTAGATTTTTCACATGTCTACTGAATATGTTGAATACCTGGTTCACATGTTCTCATACATAAGTGGAAGGAATGAATTTTAGACTCATACCAAATAATAATGCCATAGGCAGGAGGATGTGAGCACCAATGATGAAGGAACCCAGTGTGTAGAATTTAGAATTTCCTCTTGGACCTTAACACCAGTGATTATATTGTAAATAGAGTCAGATAGCTTGAGTAAAGACTAGGGAAAAAATGCAATTCATGACAATAGGATATCTCTTAAGCATTGATTGGTTTAATACAGTATTAGGCAGAGTTAAAAATTGGAAAGGAGTGTGAGACACAGTTCCTGCTTCTACTGTTAAAAAAAATAAATTATTATTATTGTTTTTTTTTAATTTATAAAAGCTACTTGAGTTTTTAATCAAGGATACCAGTTCTCTGGCCTAGTGGAACAGTTGAATCCACTCCTTTGTTTGTTTGTTTTGAAGCTTTTATTTATTTGACAGAGAGAGAGAGAATATAAGCAGGGGGAGGCAGCAGAGGGAGAGACAGGCTCCCTACTGAGCAAGGATCCTGATGCAGAGCTTGATTCTAGGACCTGATCTGGTCATGACCTGAACCGAAGGCAGACGCCTAACCAACTGAGCCACCCAGGTGTCCCTGAATCCTCCCCATTTTTGCTGTTCATTATCCTCTGCTTATCAACTGACAGAAATCCCTACATAAGATCAAGGAATTGTATGTAGACAAACCTGGTGTAGTACATTAGTAAGACTATCCCACCGAGAAAGGTAGATCCACAGATCTTCAGGTCCTAAAGTATTAAATTGCATCTTTACTTGCTCTTTATTCCAGAAATTTTTGACTAATTAGGAACCATGTAACTTAGCATTTTCTGGTATCAATTACAATAGTCATCACCATGTATTTCTCATTATAAAATCAGCACTTTATTAGTATTTACTTTGCATTATTTGCTGTGTGATTCATCACTCCTTTTCCTCTTCTTTAGTCGTTGGATCCGTGGTCTACAGATAGAAGTTGGCTTGGGGAGAGAGGGCACTAAAGGGACAACCACATGGATACAATCCTACCAGTCAGCTTGGTTTTGTTGGGAAATTTTGTCAATAGCTATCTTGAAAGAATGAATGTATTTCTAGGTACTTTCCATCTTAAAAATGAAAATCGCCCTAGAACATGAACAAAGTGCTTTATTTTGCCTCTAAATGAAAGCCAGGAAAAGCTCAGGGCCAGGCTTTGCTGAAGTTATTAGACCAGGCAGAGAGAGAAAATGGGCAATGGCTTCCTTGAGCCGAGAGTCTCATCAACACACCTGGCTTCTCTGGAGCTCGCTCAGCCACTCATTCCTCATTCCATACAGTAAAGGTGTCCCTATGTCCTCGTTGTGTATGTGGACCTCTCTGCAAAGAATCAATTACGATGTCGTGATTCAAAGTAAAGAATTCAAGCAGATAAGTATTATGTAGTCTACTACATATGAGACACTGTGCTAGGTTCTAGGATTGGCTTTTTGAAAAAGATATAATCTCTCCTGTCAGGGACCTGAAAATGAGAGTGACAGGGGGACGTTTATAGAGAAAGCTATACCAAGAAGCAAATTGTGTTAATCAGGGAGATAGACAGATAGATATGTATATGAAATAAAATGGTTGTATCAAAGTGACCAGAAATTCAGAGCTCATCAATGCCTTTATCAAGCTTACATGCCAGTGGGGAAAAGATATAAATCAAAAGATAGAAATATAGGCCACCTGGGTGGCTCACTTGGTTTGGCAACTGCCTTCGGCTCAGGTCATGATCCTGGAGTCCCGGGACCGAGTCCCACATCGGGCTCCCAGCTCCACAGGGAGTCTGTATCTCCCTCTGACTCCTCTCTCATGCTCTCTTCACTGTCTCTCTCTCAAATAAATAAATAGAATCCTTTTTTTAAAAATGGAAATATAGAAATATGTCATTAAGAAAAAAAAAAAAAAAACTATTGACCTTGATGGGCACACAGGTTTGCATGAGGGTGTGCAATACGTGTGCATAGGTGTGTGTGCACACACATCCTATATATTAAGAGTATCTCGATACTAAGCTGCATCTGTGGGAAAATGGGGGCAATAAAATAAGCTGGTACTTATACCTAAAGGTAGTTGGATCCTGTAGCAGATTTATAAAGATATGGCCATTGCATTCCCTTTGATAATGGGGAGAAGAAGCTATGCTGTTTCCCGCTGCACTCTCTTACTCCAGCTAAGAGGTTATCCTAACAGCTTAATAGCTGTGAGCTGAAGCCATGTTATGACAGCCTTCTTGGTGTCTAGCTCACTCTTTCACAAATATAGGGTGGCTGGTTAGGGGAGAAGAGGCATTTTGGGTACACCATTCTCTCATGTAATCACTACATCTTGAAGTTAGCTTTGTGATTAATATATATATATATATATATATATATATATATATATATATGTAATTTTAAGTACCTTAAAAATTTCTGTAGGGAATGGGAAACATCATTATATAAAAATAAGTATGCATTAACAAACTGCTTCTCATGGCAACAGATATATTATTATTATCCAAGTTTAATGGATAAGAAAACTGAGACCAATGTGAGTAGGAGTGTCTGCCCGGGTTACACAAAAAATTAACATGTAAAGCTTAACTTTGCTTTACTTCTATGCCATATTCCCATCATTCTTGGACTAACTCTAAAAATTTATTTTCCTTATATGAATACTTAATATTCTTTTTTTTTAAAGATTTTATGTATTTATTTGACAAAGAGAGATCACAAGTAAGCAGAGAGGCAGGCAGAGAGAGAGGAGGAAGCAGGCTCCCCGCTGAGCAGAAAGCCCGATGTGGGGCTCGAACCTAGGACCTGGGATCATGACCTGAGCCGAAGGCAGCGGCTTAACCCACTGACCCACCCAGGCGCCCCTGAATACTTAATATTCTTTTTACAGATTTCCTATCTATGAGCCCACTGGACAATATCTGGCCCTTTTTCCTGTCCATGCAAGGAGACATTTTTGTTGGTAAAAATTCTAGAGAAAGTTCATAGGATGCATACCAACCTAATCTCACTTTTACAGAGATGAACTAGAAGTAACTATACAGAAGTGTTTTCTTCCTGGTATTAATTTTACTAGTAGAGAATCCTCAGAGACACCGCATATCACCTAAGCACTCCCCAAATCTTAGGAGCAAACGGACCTTGTTCTGCTGCTTGATTGTCCTTAATAATAGCTCTCTGCGACCGAAAGGCCCAGCTCCTTTTTGGACCAGGGGACTTCATCAGTATGCAAGCAGCATTTTCTCTCCTTGCTGGGAGCCTTCTTAGATGGGACCTTGAGATGTGAATACCCAAAATCCTTGCTCTTTTTATCGTCAGCAATGAACTCCTGTGCCACAGGATCTCATTGTCCTTCAGATAGAGACGTATTTTAATTCATCATATCTCTGTAACCTGATGTTGGCTCCAGCTCTGAAATGCAAATCTCCTTCCACCTGCCCCTGTTGCCTCCTCAGAGGCGACTTAAAGGAGCACAGAGACAATACCTTTGACAAGCTCCGCTTTCAAGAGATCTGAAAGGTGAGGGTTTTTGTAACGTATGCTTTCAATTCTGTTGCCATAGACCGCTCTGACTTTCACAAGGCACGTATAGGCCAGAGTACATTAAATTTGATTAAAACTGTGGATTTTGTTTACACGTAGGAGAGAATTTTGAGCTCACTTAACAGATGCCTTCACAACCCTGATACCAATCAGTGGAAAGTGCAGGGTATGCTGCAAAAAATCAATACACCATTCGCTTTGGACATTTCAAAAGAAAGATAGAGTTTCTGAAGTTAGAAATATGTTTGTCCCCAAATAATTCATTTTAACTCTACTTCCAGAGCTTTCTTTCTAACTTTTTTGGTTATTTTTTGTTTGTCTGTTTGTTTTTCCCACCTCGTTGATTAAAGCAAGCATTGGCAAAGTGAAATCCCTAGATAGTGCACCAAGGCTGGGCCAGAATATTAAATGAATGAGCCCACCATGTTTATCTTCTTCTGTGATATGGGTCATATAATCCAGCAGCAAAGAAAAACACTAGTTGCGGACAGTTTTCAACAACTACCACATTATTTCCATCTAGGAAAGTGTGTTTTTTCAGTGACTGTGTCTTCTGATCCATATGCATAGAAGTATTTCAGTTGTAAATGGTGTGATCACTGAAGTGTGGAAAGAAGTCTGATTCAGTATTGAGAACACAAACAGAAAAAAACGGTTAGGTAAGAAGCAATAAGATCAAAACAATTGAGTAATACAAGTAACACCTTTTTTTGTTGGTGCAAGTTAAGTGCGTTTTAATATTCAGTAACTCACCGTCATCCTGTATATATGCCTATTTGTGTTGGTTTTTGTAGCTTATACTATTGTAAAAGCTTTGAAACACAATTGTTTCCACCTTTGGAAAGATTGTATCTTCCAGTTGATTGCAATACCTCCCAAACAAAAATGACTCTAGATTTTTTTTCCAGGCCCTGTGAGTCAGAAACAAACTAAACTCTGAAAACATTTTTATGTCAAAACCACTTCTCAGGGCAAGTTTAATCCATTGCTTTGAATTGTCCCAATCACTGTATTAATCACCGCTGTTCTGCAGTCAGCTCGTATGTCTCAATGTCCTGTCCTTTAGAGAAGCAAGGGTACCATTTTTGTAAGAATTCAGTACCGTTCCACAGTACTTAAAAAATACGTAGACATAGAAAGGTACTGAGAATATATTTTAAATAGCATAGAATACATATATGTATTTATAATACCATCTTTCTTGTTAAGAATGCTTGCAGAACCACTTTCAGAATAGAAGCAATTATTACAATGACCGTATCAGCAGTTAATTTGAATAGTAGGACAGCTGCGTGTCTTCAGACTCTTTCTTCCAGTCATATAATATGTGAAATTGCTGATAATTTCAGGCAAAATAAATACTATTGTGCAAGAGGGAATTTTCAGGCCATAATATTCTGATGGGCTATTTGGTTTGATTTCACCATATATAATTTGTCAAATCTCCATTTATCTTGCTTGCTTAGATAAATCCAAATGACACAGGTGCCTCCTGGTAGAAATAGGTATGGATTAAAAAAAAAAAAATCCATCCCCAATCCTCTGGTTGATTAGACAGGGCAAATATTTTCAGTCTTAAATAGGCTTGCAGTGGAAATCCTACTATGACATGAATCCCTCCTTACAGAAATTCCATTCGGCAAATACTTTCGCTGCCTCTGTGTGTACAGTGTGTTGCGTGCTCTGCATGAGACACCCTACAAAGAAATCCAGGACACGAACATTCTCTTTAAATTTCTGAGAATACGATGGCTGGTAAATATTTCCATTTCTATATTCTAGGTGGGAAAATACAATTTAGCTTGTCAGAAATTTTGTGTAGTTCAGCAGGTGAAATTGCAAGGGGAAAGTGCCTTATGATCCAATCGTGCTATTAAAAATAACATTTTGAGGTACCCGGCTTTTGATAAGTAAGTCCGATAAAAACCTAGTGCCTGAGAAAAACGTTTTCCTGATGTTTCTTTTGGGACCTGTGAATGGGCTAGCGTTTGATTAGGTTTGCCCAACTTTTAATTAGTAAGTAAATAAATGCATAAGTAAATAAAATAGTCTTCACAATGATTTTTATTATGTTGTCTATTTCCAGACAAAAACTGACCAAGATATTATTGGGAGGGGTAGGTGGTAAATTAAATCTCCTTTTGTGCATACTCTATTATAGTCAGCATTGATCCTTGCTACTTGCTGCAAGAAAAGATAAATTTGAGGATTTGTTTTTTCCTCCCACCTAATAGTTAATGTGTACTATGTCACTGCTGCTTTGAGAGACATTCATTGGTATTACACATTTATAGAGTAGATTGGATGAGACTCTAGGTCATATGAGAAATACATCTGTGAATAAATATGAGTTAAAGTGAATTCATAATTCTCATACGAATGAGAATTAAATACCTATGCGAATAAATGCATAAATATAGATTTGTGTTTCAGAGAGAATGGAAAAATGAGAAGGAAGATGTCCTTTTTTGCCTTTTTTTCCCTAATGATTATTGACAACAGGAGGCACATAAATATGAATGATATATATAATTAGATGGCCTTAACACTGACTTTTTTTAAATTAATTTTTTATTTTTTCAGCATAACAGTATTCATTATTTTTGCACCACACCCAGTGCTCCATGCAATCCGTGCCCTCTACAATACCCACCACCTGGTGCCCCCAACCTCCCACCCCCCACCCCTTCAAAATTCTCAGATCGTTTTTCAGAGTCCATAGTCTCTCATGGTTCACCTCCCCTTCCAATTTCCCTCAACTCCCTTCTCCTCTCCATCTCCCCTTGTCCTCCATGCTATTTGTTATGCTCCACAAATAAGTGAAACCATATGATAATTGACTCTCTCTGCTTGACTTATTTCACTCAGCATAATCTCTTCCAGTCCCATCCATGTTGCTACAAAACTTGGGTATTCATCCTTTCTTTTTTTCTTTTTCTTTTTTTTTTTTTTTTACAGCTTTATAAACATATTTTTATCCCCAGGGGTACAGGTCTGCGAATCGCCAGGTTTACACATTTCACAGCACTCACCATAGCACATACCCTCCCCAATATCCATAACCCCACCCCCCTCTCCCAACCCCCTCCCCCCATCAACCCTCAGTTTGTTTTGTGAGATTAAGAGTCACTTATGGTTTGTCTCCCTCCCAATCCCATCTTGTTTCATTTACTCTTCTCCTACCCCCTCACTTAACACTGACTTTTAATGTGCTGTAGAAAGCTGTGGTTAAAAGAATGAGCTTTGGTATCCATCACAGAAGCTTGAGTTCCCATTCTATTCCATCACTTATTAATAGCTGTTATGGACAAATTCATTAACTTCACTAACTCTCTGTGTCCTTACATGTAAAGTAGGCTAATAAAAGTACTTAGTGACAGGTGTGTTGTATTAAATAAATGAATGTAGGGAAAACATAGAAAACAGTCACCTCTCAATAGTTTTACTTATTATTAGCAGCTGTCCTGGGGGAAAATATTGCAAGTGTTGACAGAAGTGAAGAATTTTATTTTTCCTTTAATAAGAACCCAGTGAAATGTGATGGCTGAAGGGATTCAGAGTAACCCAGTGTGAAAGAAGAGGTGTGCACCACATTGACAACCCAGGCCTCACGCACCCCTGCATCCATGTATGTGAACGTTAGTTGCATGTCTCCTATGTGCAGGCCAGGCTGCACATAGCTAGCTTGAGGGATGAAATTGTGAATGTTAGAATCGTGATCCCTGATTTGAGGAATTTATAGTCTGATTGTAATTACAGATGCATTTTCAACCAGCGAATAAATAAAATAATTAGAAGCTATGGTAAATGCTGTAAAGAACAAACAGAATTCTGAGGTAGAGAAAAATGTCCTTATGCAGGGGAATCAGGGAAGGCGTCCGTGAGGAGGAGTCCTCAAGCAGAGACCCAGTGGAGGAGAGAGAACCCACCAATCTCAGGGTAGAGGCATTCAGACTACGTCGAGGGCTCTGAGGGGGGAAATGCCTGTTTTACTTCATCGTCATTCCTAACAGTAGTAGCAAATTGTCCCGCTGCAAATCACGAGGTGTAATTTTGGTAAGTTCAGCCTTGTTTCGATTTATTTTTACTAGCAAACTAATTGGTATTTCAGGAAATTATAACCCAAACGATTGCAACAGTTTTGAAAACAGATGCCATTTGTTTACTTTAAAAACAAACAAAACAAAAGAACAACACATTTTGGTTTCTTATGTTGAGAGTTAATGTAATAAGGCCAAATGTGTGTCCTATCCTGTGGTCATTACTCCTTGTAAAGCTGTGCTGAACCTAAAAATAAAAATACTATAAGTAGATACTAGGTTAGGCAGCTTTGAATAGACACTATGGGCCCCACTGTAATATATTTTCTCCATTTTATGTTATGCCATATCTGGGTCATCATAAAATACCTAGAATAAAAAGTTTTTGTCTTTGGAGAGCCCACATTTAGGTCGGCCTCTTTCCACTGGGATGCTAGATTGCTCCCAGGAGCAGACGCACCACAACACGATAAAGACCAGAGTGCGTTTGGAGATAGAAGGAGACAAAAGAATTGGTCAGAGATAATACCCTCATCCTAACTTAAAATATGAAAAGTTCAATAACTCTGCAGAAACCTCCTCAAACCTAATAGCACTTCTTCTTTTTTTTTTTTTTAAAGATTTTTATTTATTTGTCAGAGAGAGAGGAGAGCGAGCGAGCACAGGCAGACAGAGTGGCAGGCAGAGGCAGAGGGAGAAGCAGGCTCCCCGCCAAGCAAGGAGCCCGATGTGGGACTCGATCCCAGGACGCTGGGATCATGACCTGAGCCGAAGGCAGCTGCTTAACCAACTGAGCCACCCAGGCGTCCCTAATAGCACTTCTAATAGCTCTTCTGAAATATCCACCCCCCTCTCAGGACCCAGCAATCTTCCCAGAGTTAGGTGAAATACGTTTTCAAAAAGCATTGTCTAGACCATTGCTTTTTCTACCTTTTCATTTCCACACCATACCTGTAACCTCGTAAATACATTCAACTCTCCATTACCTTCACCAATGAAGGGGAGCGTTAGTGCAGATAATTGAAATTGGTGAATGATCTGCTCCATTGGGCTGTAGCCAGCTCCTCCTACCCGGGCTGGAAATGTGTGTGTGTGTGTGTGTGTGTGTGTGTGTGTGTGTGTGTGTGTGTGTGTGTGTGTTGTGTGATGGGAGAAAACAGGGCCTGTGCTCTGAGAATGAGCTTCCACTGGAAAAGAATCTTGTTTCCCACCACTCTGACTAGATGACGCTCAGGTCTACAGACTTGTGAAGAGTACCTACGTGTCACTCTAACTGCAAAGACCTTCCTCTAGAGTGGAAGTTGGGCACTGAGGGCTCTAAAACAATTCTCTCAAAGGCCCAGAGATGACTGAGCAAGTGGGCGTTTCCTAGACACGCCGACGTCTACGTGGCTCAATAAATCCATGACTTAGCTGCACTTGCTCAGTTTGGGGCACAGTTCGGCATGCCTCCTTGTGCCTGCTTCTATTACTTCTCTACCGTGGGGTACCTCAGGCAACTGTTGGTACGTAGGACATTTCTCTCCTTGAGGAATATTATCAGAGGCTGTCCAAGTTTTAATATTCTTTAAAAAATAATGAGCACTCATGGAATTTCTCAAGACAGAATAGCCTCTTCTGTGAGCAGTTCTGGGTGGTGATGACTCTTCAGAGGAACACGGCTGTTGGGAGGGATTGGTTGGAGAACCAGGGTTCAGTCACTCAGCGTTCTCGTCCTGAAGACCAGCCTTGAGCCCACTGGAAAAAGCATCGGGACCCTGAGACTGAGCTGGGGCAGACTGTCATGAATCTGTGAGAGACGTTTTCCTTCCTGCCATCTGGTCCGTCTCTGCCAGAAGGGCAGTCCCTTCTCCTTTCCCATCTCCATCCAGCTTCATCTCTCTTCTACCTGCCTTTCTCTGCCCTCCTTCCTTCCTCTTAGTCCTGAGATTTCTCTTCCATCACCTCCCTGATTTTCACTCCCTGGGCCTGCTCTTTCTTTTGTAAAACTTTTCGCCTCCTGAATTCACTTCCCAAATATTTTTAACACTTCCCCTAGCTTCCCACCCCAATATTTTCACTTTTCTCACTCCCCTCTGGCCTAGCCTCCTGCATTCTGATTAGATGCCATATGTATAACAAGGTAGACAGATGCTTTGCTGTTAAACTAAAGGGCTTTTTAATCTACCAGAACAGAAACCACAAGCTTTCTTTTTGTTTGGGGACATCAGCAATTCATGGCAAAGGGTTTAGGAATACAAATGAGGGTGTTTTCTTCAAGCAGCATGGAGTCTCAGCATGTCTCTCTTACTCTCTCCTTATTGTACTTGATCTGCAAAGTAAAAACCTGCACATGGTGATGGATTCATAAATACCACTAATGACAAGGAGATCTCTGGGTGCACAGTGCTTTTCGCCAGTGGGGGCAGCTGGCATATGTCCGTGACTGTCAATGCATTTTACCTATTTAGTTTTCTACGTATTTTTAAAAAATCTATTACCATCGACAGTGTTTATTTTGATGGGTTTCTCGAGTTACAATTACTCAAATCTTTATCCAAATTGAAAGTGTTTTTGTTCCTTTCTGGCACTCTCTTTGTAATCGGGCATGTCTTTTGAGTAGACCGGGAAGCCACACAGACAGCGTGTCAGACCACATCGCGAGGTAGGTCATATCCATGGTGCCATTTCTGACAGCCATTACCCTGTAGGGATCACCCAGTGCCAGCCTTGGCCCAAAAGTCAGAAATTAAGGACGGGAGCCAGTAGTTTGGGGACAGGGTCACCCAGATGAAGATTGCCCAGTCCCTGCCTGTGTTTGGAGTAGAACGCCTAGGGTAAGAGTCAGTTTCCGGCTCTTTCTGGGATGCGATGGCTCCTCTGCCCCAGCAAAGGGGCCATCCTGCTACATGGCCTGCAGTCAACAGCATTGGGGTAAGGATAAGGCTGCTATGGAGGGAAGGAGCTCACGCCACCCCCAGAGACCTTCCCAGGAGTATTTATCCCCAGGGCACCAAGAGCTCTCAGGGGGATTCAAGTAAGACAACATTTCAGGGTCTCACACACCTTTCTGTACATACAATTTCAGTAAAAGAGCTTGATGATTTTGTCTTCTCTGACCTACTCTCTCATGATCTAGCCTTCAGGGCAAGTGTCAAGTAGGTCCAAACCACTTCCTCCCCGCCCACCCATCACCTTTTCCCTTTCTCTGCCGTGTTAATGCCCCCTTACTCTACTAACCCAGAAGTTTGCACTTAGTAGCAGCGCCAGAACATCAACCCTCTCCACCCACTCTGGCCAAGAAGCCAACATCCAAGACCTTGCCTGCTAGAACCCGACTGACCACAGTGGCCCCTCTTTGCAGATTCCAGTGCTGAGTGTAGGGGAGGCAAGCGTCATCTGTGGTGTTGCCGAGTTTTTCTAAGTCAGGCAAAATTGCCATCCCATCTGAAAACACGGCGTCGGATACTTCTCACTGCCCCGCAAAGCAAGTTCTCCCGCAGCCATGGATTTCTTTAAACTTAGTGACATTTTTCTCGATTGTACTTTAGTGTCTGCAGACACTTTTAACCTGAACTTGTGACTTTGTACTTCACAACGTGAATTTTTTTTTTTTTTTAAGATTTTATTTATTTATTTGACAGAGAGAGATCACAAGTAGACAGAGAGGCAGGCAGAGAGACGGAGGGAAGCAGGCTCTCCGCTGAGCAGAGAGCCCGATGCGGGCCTCGATCCCAGGACCCTGAGATCATGACCTGAGCCGAAGGCAGCGGCTTAAACCACTGAGCCACCCAGGCGCCCACAACGTGAATTTTTGATTTTGGTTTTTGCTACTGCATGGTTTTCCCGAAAAGCTTTCCCGCATGAGGGGAAATAAAACAATTACTAGTTTCCATGTTTTACAGATGTGGGAACTGAGGAATAGATAACAAAGTAGCCTTTCCCACAGAGAGATTCAAATAAGTGATTATAATTGAACAGTCATAATACCTTTTTGGGTTCTTACGGGGAGAAGAAAAAGTTTATCTTTTCTGCATGAGTGAGATTTGACACTCTCTTGAACCACAGGCTCTGGGACTGAGATAGAAAGGGTTTACCTGTTACGGAGGTTACACGGGTCTGGAGATAATTCTTTGCTGCTCACACAAATAAACTTAAACACCACAGGTCACTTCTTCTCCCTTCTCTTTGTGTTCATAGCACCCTGCCGTGTGGCCAAGCCATTTACCCCATTTTAATTGAGCAGACCTGGCCTTTTTCTGCCTGTGCCTTTTTTGGCTCGTTCCTGCTACAGTTAATAATTAACACTGTGAGAAAAATTAATAATGCCTAATACAGAAGCCAAAGTCCACCACCACCAAGGGAGCTTCTGCTGGAGCTCACAGGTGCCATGGGAAGCCAACACGTGGGTACGACGCTGGCCAACATTGTACAGTGACAGCAGGGACCGGTGCCCTCACACCAGTTAGCAGAACACAGGGCACAGTGGAATTCAGAGTTATTGTGTCTCTCACACGGAATCCTCTCTGGTCAATGAGGAGGCCCAGGAATTCACTCCCTCAGTTTTCTAAGAACAGGGGAATGGGTGGTGTGGAAATCCCCAGCTGTCTGGGTCTGGTCCTCTGTGTGCAGCAAGAAGTCTGGGGAAGTCCACAAGCAGGACCCGTCTCTGAGCACAGTAGGATGCGCTCTCCCTCCTCTGGGAGCCAGCCGTCTCCCCGTGGAGCACAACCACCAAGGCACAGAGTCATCAGCTCACGAAGCTATTCTGGTCACTTTGAGTTAGCGCGCTCTTCCCCGGTCCTCTCTTCCGAAGCCTTTTCCACCCCCACGCGCTTCAGAACTTCTGTTCACTTTCAAGTTTCCGTTTTTGTTCTTTTGTTAAGATCATTTCTCAAAGCTTCTTTGAGGATTCTCAGAAACACAAAGCACTTCTTTGGGATTGTATTCCTGGTCGTTTCAAGGAGCTGGCTGAGAACGAGAGCCGCATGTGTCCGTGTGCACACGGCCCCCTGCATCGGGAGCTTGGGGGCGCTGGCCTGCGAGGGTGCAGGGGTGTGTAACCACACAGCTCACTGCACGAGGGCGCATATCCTGTGGGGTTAGGGAAAGTAGGCTTTCATTCTTACACTGAGCTCATCTGTACCCTTGTAGATGCTGTACCACCAATCTTCTCTGTAAGGTCAAGATCGTATGTTGGTCACCTAACTTCATTTTTTCACAGGTAAATGGGGTACGTGGCTGACTATTAGATTGTTATATTGCCTGATCTTTAAATATACCTATGTGTGGATACAGAGCGCTTAAACACACACTTCCTGGGATCCTCAACATCCCCGCTTCAGTGTAGAATTCTGCCGCGTAGGGAGGCAGCAAGGGCAGCATTCAGAGCCTGATTTCTGGGATCTCAGTTCTATCGCTTCCTAGCTGTGCTCCCTGTTTCCTCTGATGAAATGCAGGACATGAGACTTCTTGCTGCATAGGGCTGTTAGGAGATTTCATGAGCAGATGTAGAAAGAAACTTCGGTGTGTGGCATCTTAGTGCTGCCCCATAAATGTGAACAGTGATGTTCCTGCCCTATAGACGACTGAGATCCAGCCTCACAAGCTCTTCAGGTCTAATACACTGAGAATTTTCCTGACTAAAGAGACCAACATCCTTTTACTTGCTGTCCTCTCACTCCCCAGCCCCACTCTAAAAGCCACCACCTGTTTAGCTTTACCTCATTTTCAAGTTCACCCGCAGGAAGGCCTTTTGTGACCTTTGACTCTAAATGCCATCTCTCATTGTATGCTCTATCTCATTATCTCATCTGTTATTTATAGTGCTTATCAGAGTCTATAATGATTGCTTACTTATCTCTTGAAATGAGTATGATCTCTCCCAGTAAGTTCTGATATGCTTTTTTTTTAAAAATTTTATTTATTTATTTGACAGACAGAGATCACAGGTAGGCAGAGAGGCAGGTAGAGAGAGAGGAAGAAGCAGTCTCCCTGCTGAGCAGAGAGCCTGACGTGGGGCTCGATTCCAGGATCCTGAGATCATGATCTGAGCCGAAGGCAGAGGCTTAACCCACTGAGCCACCCAGGCGCTTCAGGTTCTGATATTCTTGTGGGGAATAACCACGTCTGCCTTTTCCATTGAATTCCCTGCCCCATTTATTTATTCAGTGGATATTCATTAAGGGTTTGCTTTATGCCAAGTACTCTAAATGCTCTAGATTTATCAGTGAAACAAACAAACAAATCCCTGCCTTCATGCAGCTTGCAGTTTGGTTAGAAACCTAAAAGGCAAGTCACTGAAATATACAGTATGGTAGATGTTGATAGGTATTAAGGAGATAATAAAGCAAGAAAAGGGGATACGGAGTGTTGGGGGGAAGGGTTGCATTTTTCCACAGAATGACCAGGACAGGTATCACTGGGGTTAGGTACAGGGCGAGTACCTATCCTGGGGCAAATGAAGGGAGACTGAAAGGAAATGTGCCCAAGGGTAAAAAACAAACAACAATAAAAACAGAAAAATCAACTTGTGTTTTTACTCTGAGTGGACTGAGGCGCCTTAGAGGAGAGAAGGGTGCATGACTTAGATTCTACAAGGATCATTGTAAATGCTGAGTTCAGAATAGATTGAGAGAGAGCGGGAGCAGAAGCAGAGAGACCAATTAGGAAACCTTTCCAAGAATCCAGGGATAATGGAAACTCAATAAGTACTTGCAAATAAATGAATAAATAAAGATGTTTGCACACACTTTTGGAAGACTGAGTGTCTACGTGGTTAGTTTCGGTGTTGGCGCACTGAGGTGCTGAGATCGGGTTTCTTGTACACCCCTGTGTTTGTTTCTTTGTGTTCAGTTAATGATATCTGCCCCTTCCCCATCCACCTCAAAGCTGCAAAAGACGAAATGTTGATGATGATGGATAAAGCCAGTGAGATTTATGAGACAGACTACTAAGCCAGTGTTGTTCTAAAGCAATGCCTTGCTTTTGATCTGTGAAGCAGGCATTTCTTTCTCCTTCATCACCTACCAGCAAAATGAGCATCATTTTTAATACAGAGGAAAAAACAGGAAGACAAAAAGAAGTGGGCATAAAAGAACAAGGAAGTGCTGTCAGCATATGGAGTGTCAGCAAGTTGGTCAGCAGGGTTCTGACTCAGATGAACTTGTCTTTGTACTTTCTTATCCTTGAAACAAAGGAGAAATCTCTTGGGGTTTTCACCCCTTAGGAATGCCTTTGTCTAGTGTTTTTGCTTCATAATAACTTGCTAAGTATTTAGCTAACAGCCTAGTGACTTTAATCAATAACTGCAGTAGCTTCGAGAATGAATAGGACTTTGAGATTTCTAGACCATAATCCATTTAAAAATCAGTATAAGTAAATGGAGAAAGACCTGAGACTCTGTTTAGACAAGAATATTGCTGATCATTTGATGTCATGAAAAAAGTTCTTTAGCGTTTCATAAAATCCAAGCACTTGATTAGTATGAACTTACTCTCAAAGGGAAAACAAAAAACAAAATATCTGAGTGCTATTTTTGAATTTATGTCAAAAGGTCTGTGGTTACATTAATAAAACATGCCCAGATCACTGTACATAGATTTCTTCACTTCCAGTTTTTCTCCAGATTTAGGAGAACATTCCAGGGAAGTATGTCGGGGAGGTGAGGATAAAAGGAGGGGGTGTGCCAAGTAACTTTCTGCATTGATTGCCAAAGAGCGAGTTGAATCTAATCGTGGTTCCTGTTTTTCATAGCACAGAAATTTTACGTAGGGTTTAGAGGAGTCTTTCAGGGTTGAGGATCATATTTTTTAAGTAAACAATGAGATATAAAACAGTTGTTCCTGACAACATTAGGTGGGGGGGAAAAATTCAGAAAGGCAAAGTTGAGCTTTTAAGACCTGAATATCAGAAAAGGTCCCCATTCATCCAGTATGCTCATATAGTTACAGGATGAGCATTGCAAAGCGATGGTTTGGTGGCATATCGTGACACGAAAATTTGGTCATTTTTATTAATCCAGTTTTATACCGAAGACTTGGAAACACTTCCTAAGGCTTTCCTCTTCCCATTTATTTCCCATCAGAGTCACTGCCCATTTTCTAGAGGACACTGATAGGTTGTAAGAATGTTCTCTGTGGGGATGATTGAGCACTACTCCAAAGTTGATGATGTTTCTGCCAAACCCCCCATATATCTTAAGTTTCCCAAATGGACATATAAAACATAATATATTGTTGTTTCTTTCAAAAGCCTGAACTTGCAGAATATTTCTGGTAGTAAGCATCACAGGTCAGTATTCAGTCACATCCTGACTACTGTAAGGTGTTTAAAGATCTGAAATAACAGATAAGTGGAGGGAAATAATGCTTCGGAGGAGGAAGCATAGCAAAGAAGAGAGGAGAATGAACTAGACGTGAATAAAATAGATGAGAATGAACAGCCAGCGAGAAATAAGAGGGAAGTGATCGAGGTTTTTTTTTTTTTTTTAATTTGCTTTTTCATCACTCAGTATCTCTGAAAGCATTAGAATCCAATGCCCATGTCTGAGCTCCTTCCGCCAGAAATCAAAGAGAAAAAATACCAATCAACTATAAAATAAAGGTGAAGAAAAGAAAGGCAGAGACAGAACAACGTAGCAGTTTGTAAGGTAGTAAAATTGAAAGATGCAGGTGATTTAAGGGAGAGAGAGAGATATATGGTGAGAGGCTGGAAATCAAGGAAGGAGAAAGAGGGAGCTCTGAATGAAGCAACCCACAGAAGAATAAAAGGACAGAGGTACTTGAAACAGCTGGCTGCAGTTTGGGAAAGGTCACATGTGTGCCCTTAGGCTCGCAGCTATCAAAGAGCTCCTGTGTCAGGGCAGACAAACAGAGAGAATGGGATTGGATACAGTTTACAACTAACTTGTCATCTGGGAAGGGAGTGGGAGATGAATTGCTCATCCCTCGTAGGCTGTCAGGACTTTGAGGAGGACATACCTTGGCCTCATTAAAAAACAATAGGTAGAAAAGGATACCCCCATATTCAGCCCTTCCTGGAAGATTGAGGTCCTCACTGTACTGGCTACATTCTGGCATGAGGGCCTTTTCCTCCCCATAGGTGAGTCTCTGAGCTGGGTTCTGGTCAACCATGGTTATGTGGAAGTGATATCCTTTGAAAGGTGGGGAGTTTGTGAGCTGAAATTCCTGGTGCTTTGGATTATGAAAGACAAAACAAAACATTGTTCCCCTGCCTATGGGTTTTCTGGAGAGGTAACTCTCTTCAGATGGATTCCTAGGCTGTGAAAATGTAAATGCAATGAGCAAGAGAACTTTGATGATGGATTTTCCTCATCAAAAACTTGCACATTTAAATGAAGTCTTGGATAAGGAAGGAAGGCACAGATGTGTGGAAATCAACAACAGAGGGTGACATTCAACATAGATCAATTGTTTTCATTTTATTTCAAATACTCAATGCCTTTCTGATTCCCTCACAGTGTTAAAATAAAAAAAAAAAAAAAATCATTCTCATTTTGGGACTGAACCGTGAATTTCCCAGACAGGAGGACTGGGTGGGGGAGTGGGAATGCCTCTCCCAGCCTAGACTGTTCTTAAGAGAAATATAACTTATCTCTGTACATTTTAAATTTGGTCACATTTTTGGCAGTATGCCTGGTGCCATAGCTTTAGTTCAGACCACCAATATTTGATGGGATATCCATATCCTGTTTAAAAGCCTGTGAAATACTGCCCATTGTCCTGAAAAGGGATAATGGACTGGAAATAGACATTAATTGTTTCTCAAAGCTAATGCTCTTGAATTTCTCAGAATCAGAGTGACAGAATGGCCATCCAACTGTGAGGAAATATGACAAAATTCTTTTCCATCTTGGTTCTTTGCTTTGTGGAAGGGGGGGCAGTGGGAGGGGGCAGCAGAAGCTGATCTGATTGTGAGGCTTGGGATAGACATTAGGGGGAATCTAGAGTCGTGTATTTTATTCCAGTGTGATTTGTAGATTTCAGAATCCATGTGCTATCTAAATGATGCCAAGAAGCAGGAAATGATGTCCACTGGGGCTGCCCTCTTCATCCCTGTGCTCTAGGGACATCATGAATGCCTGCAGTTTCTAGTTTCCCACTCGCCAGGCCTCCTGTGGAGCAGTGGGGGTGACGGGACAACCAGCACTGTCAGCCTTCAGGAGCTCTGCCATTGTACTCGTTGTTTATCATGTTCGCTGTTCTCTCTGTGCACCTTCAGTTCATTGATAGCACAGTGTGTTGGACTCAGAAGCATCAAATCGGTCCCACTCTACTCCCTCGGAGCATGCCAGTGTTTCACTAGCACTTCTGTGCTTGGCAAAATGAGTAACTGTACACACAAACACACCTGTAGTGCCAAGATAGGAACCAGGATCATCAAAGGAATATGGGTGGGATGTAAAGATAATTCTCTTTTAAGCATTGGTCATAGAAGATAAGAGAAAGGAGAAAACAAACAGCCCCACCCATAAACAAAAACAGAAAAATAATGTGAGTCTGTTATTGGATTATACGCAGACTGGAAAAAAACAGAAAACTACAAGTTTCACGCAAGATAGTGCTTATATCAACAGAGCATCTAGTATCTTAAGGAAGCTGGTTTAAAAAAATCTGAAAACGACTCAAACACATGCATGGGGTAAGCAATGGTCTAAATACACACCCATTGGATATCTGCTTTCAGCTTTTATCAATAGTGTGTCATTCTTGGGACATGGGTGTGTGTGTGTGTGTGTGTGTGTGTGTGTGTGTGTGTGTGTGTGGCACAACTTAAATTGTGCCTTTTTTATTGTTGTTGCTATGGTATTTGTTAATGGTCAAATGGACCTAGTAGGATCCTCTGATTTTCAGTACTGGAAACATACTGGATAGAATTGGAATGATGCTGCTGGAATGACTGCCCATCTGTCTGCTGGCATGAGACAGACTTGCCACTACATTTCATTTCAGAGAGGGCGGGAACTGCCCAGTTTCCCTTACCAGAGGAGTATCTTAAGATCACTCCTCATGGGAACATTTCATTCAATATTCAGCTCTCTCATTTAAATGTTACACAACCAGGGCTCCTGGGTGGCTCAGTTGATTAAGTGTCTATCTTGGGCTCAGGCCATGATCTCAGGGTCCCTGAGTCTGGCTCCCTGCTCACTGAGGAGTCACAGTCACTCTGCTACTCATTCTCTCTCTCTTTCTTGCTCTCTCTCTCTCTGTGTCAAATAAATAAATAAAATCTTAAAAAAAGAAATAAATGATACAAGAACCAGCAAAGCTTTCCTTATAAACCTCACACTTTTCAAACGAGTTCCTTATAATTCTGCAGATATGGAGACATGGTCTCTGCCGAGGCAAGCTTGAGTTTTCTATTTTCCTGTGACTTTGAAACGTGCAAGTTTCATGTTCATTTTGCTTTTCTAAAAACTTACAAGTTAATGGGAATGGGAAGGATAAACTCAGAAAGCAAAATAAATAAAATAAAATAAAATAAAATAAAATAAAATAAAATAAAATAAAATTGTAGACAGAAGGGAAAGACAAGGGTTTGGTAACAAGAGAAAGCAGCAGTTTCAAGAAAATGGGAAAAAGCTACAGACGCAACAAGAAAGAAGAAGAACAAGCCAACAGGACTGCTATTTTTAAAAATAGGAAAGGATCATGAGGAGCACAGAAAAGGTGGAAAGACAATGGAGAAATAAAACACAAATTGAGGCAAGTGATCCCGGAAGAGAAACTAATTGAGGGGACAGAGGTGAGTGCAGGAGATAAAAGTCGCGCAAAGAAGGGCCCCTAAATAAGATCCCATCGAGTTTGCAAATATATCAAAAGAGCTGTAGAGAAAGAGCAACACTGTAACAGATGAGACCTTTCATTGTTCATCTCCATTCAGTTCTATCTCCCAGGCCCTTCCCGCACGTGGAAGACATCTTCTGATTTCTTTCTTTTTTGTACATTTAAATTTCTTTCTTTCTTTCTTTCTTTTTTTTTTTTTTTTTTTTGGTGGAAAAGAAAGAAATAGCAATGTTTAAAACATCCATCTACCAAGGGAAACACCAATTTCAGCTTCTATTTAAAACATCGCAAGTGTAAGCTCTCTTGACGGTGATTTAACCTATGATGACAGGTTACAAACCTCAAAAAAGACAATGGCTGAAGGTTTATTCATTTGACATGCCACATATTCTTCATAAATAAGTAAGTATTTATGGAAACTCATTCCTTCACTATTGTTTACCCATCACTCAAGCTTGTCGTCCCGTAATAGACTGTAATGTTAAAAAGCCATAGCTTTATTAATTTGGTGCTAGTTGATTTCGTGGACGAAGGCTGGAAAGGGAGGAAGTTGTTCTGTACAGAATTGAACCTGGAAAGTCAGTCCTCTTTATCCCAAGAAGTCTTCCACTCCACTGGCAGTACCCCTGGCTTTTCTGGATCTCAGGGGTACACTGTCTGGTTTCTGGTCAGCACCAGATGGATCCTCCAAGGTGGCTGGTGTCTTTGCTATTCTGGGGACTGGGAGCTCCAGCTCATTAACCATACAGAGACATCAGACATGGAAGAGAGCCCAGCCCTGGATTATGAACTGTTGTATGGAACTCTGTCTTGCTTCCATTGGTCCTCCAAGCCAGGGTAGTGGTAGCTGGTCTGTCTGGAGCTACTCCAATCTTTCTCTTTTTCCTTGAGGGGTAGCTTAGACTCATTGAGGTGAGGTTGGAACAAGCTTGCTTACCCCCTGCATGGATCATTTGCATGTATAAGCCACAATTAAATTATAATGCATTATTACAACTACCATTGTCTCCATGAAATAGTTTTCTTCTTAACTGAACTATCTCACTAAGAAAATATACAATAATCTGTTGCTTCTCAGAGATACTAGACAAAAGCATTCTGTGTGATATTTTTTTTTAAGATTTTATTTATTTATTTGACAGATAGAGATCACAAGTAGGCAGAGAGGCAGAGAGAGAGAGGAGGAAGCAGGCTCCCTGCTGAGCAGAGAGCACGATGTGGGGCTCGATCCCAGGACCCTGGGACCATGACCTGAACCAAAAGCAGAGGCTTTAACCCACTGAGCCACCCAGGCGCCCCTGTGTGGTATTTTTTCTACTCATGTATTAGCCACACCCATCCCACCAAAAGTTTACTTTCTGGATTGTGGGTATGTATGAGTGTGTGTTTGTGAGTAAATGACAAGAATTGACTTGTGTATATAATCCTGGATGGAACTGTGACATGTGGACAATTCTGGCTTCTCCAGGTAAATGTGTAAAGTTTGCTAGAGGAAAACAGAGCCTCCATCTGTAAATGGGCAGATAATACTTCTGTTGGTGTTATAACTCAGAAAAGGGTCTCCCACTGCCCATGTGCTGGTAGCTCTTGGTGTTGTTAACAGCTGCACTTGCCTTAGGGAAGAGCTCTGTTTCCTGAACACATTGAATATTCTGCCTGAGTCTCACAAATAGGTCTAGTACCCTGGCCTTTTCCAGATCCCCCCCTGGCGGGTTCTTTCCCTGCTCTACCCCTGCTCAAGCAGCTCCCTCCCATTTAATGTTTTCAGCTTGTCAGTGATGGTAAGAGAAGAACACAGGGGCCCTGGAATAAGATGCATAGATCCCCTCATCCTCACTGCATTTAAACCTGGTGCACATCCAAGAAACAACTTTGGGCATGTGAGGCAAAAGAGGAGGAGGGAAACCATTAGCAGCATTTTTAAAATTAGTGCGCTTTTTTTTTTTTTTAGGGATACAGGAATGGGGTTCTATTACCAAATGAAACTTTTGAAGGCTATTATGACATGGAAGAAAGAATTAACAAACAGTAGTGGGAGGAGAAAGGATTAGATTGGCTGAGGCAAAAATAGGGAAGGAACTTCTGAACATAGTCAGGAAAGGAAACTCTAAATCACAGACGGCTGTAAGGATGTAGCAGGCTTGGGTCAGGAAGCAAGCCAAAATTTCATGCAAATGCACAGGCAATTTTTTTTTTTTTTTTAAACATGAGAATCTTTAACTCTTCTTCTCCTTTTTTAAAAAAAAATTTTTTTTATTTTTTCAGTGCTCCTAGATTCATCGTTTATGCACCACACCCAGTGCTCCATGGAAAAGTGCCTTCTGCAATACCCACCACCGGGCTCATCCTTCCCCCCACCCTTCTCCCCTCCAGAACCCTCAGTTTGTTTCTCAGAGTCCACAGTCAGTTCTTAATAGAATTGGATCCAAAATTTCCCCATAACTGAAATTTTATGTTTGTGCATACATATTGTGTGCTAACTTTATAAATTAAAAGGTTGGTTTGGGGAGAATATCGGTATACCCTGTGTTGTAATAACCCACACTGTCCCCCACCCACTCACCCAAGGTCACCCAGGGCTCATCCTGGAGGACGCATTGAATGACCCCTGCGGGATTTGCGTGCTAGTCTTCAGCCATCGTACTCACTGTGTAACCTTGTGGAAGCCTCAGTTTGCCTCAGCTTCCTTACTGATAAGAACGTGATTGATGGCAATGTCTGTCACCACACAGTGATAACTTGCAAGCTAAATGCATAATACAGTGGGCTAAATTTGAAGATGCGAAGTGATAATGCAAACAAAGCACACAGAGCCTTCAGAGATAGGCATCCTATAAACTTCACATAGGCACAGAAGCTTGTCTTCTCCCTTGTTCCTTGTAATTTATTCTTTACACTCTCCTATATTATAGAAGTCTATAAAGTGTTCGGAGGATATACAATTTGTATGAAAGAGGCCATAGAGAAGAAAGATGATTCATTCTAAACATATATAACCTGGAAACCCTTTTTCCCCCCAGTATGTTGCAAAGGAGGAACGTGCGTTTTACCTGATATACAGTATTGGACTTAAAAGTCAATGGAAATGGTTCATAGGGATCGGCAGTCAATTTATGTTTCATAGTTTGTGTATTAATTTGAAAAATATTTTCGAATGGTTTATAGTGAGCCATCTCAAATCGATTGAATACCATTATTATTGGAAAAAACAAAAGACTTGAACTCCGTCTCTTGTGAAGGTTAAATTGAAGAGATGCCTGCCTATTTCTTTTTGTAGCCGGGCCTTTTCTAAATTGTTCAAGGGTGAACCTAGAAGGCAGACAGGGGAGAGGAGGCAGTGAGCAGATCTTGCTTCCTCCCCATGGTCACATTCCAGCGTAATGACTCTCTCCTTTAGGTTCCAGTATGGAGTGCTGGTGTGAAATGGTCTCAGTGTGGTCTGAACTTGGAACTTTTTCTAATTAAATTTTGAAGTGTTTAGTGTGTTTTCATTTTGGTTTTCTAATTTGATAGGTCTCATTTGTGACATTACTATGGATTTCTTAAACCCTTGCTTCGGTTATTAATTTCTCAGTTGTCCCAAGCCAAGTCGTTATGCTTTGATCTACACATAACAGAGAGGAGAACTGGAGAAGTTATCCAGAGAATTGAGGTCCAACTAGCATGATTGTCTGAAAAGGCCTCCTTTTGAGATAAAATGTATGGTTTGCATAAATTACTTGAGTGATGCCTTGACCTCTCTGAAGGCAGTCACATCCTTAAGCTTTGGGGAATTGACTCTCATTCTAATGATTTAGAGGAAATCTGGGAGTGGGGGATTTACAGCTTCAAGATTGTGACTCATTATTTCAGTCTGAAAAAAAAAAAGCCTGTCATGTCAGGAAGGTCAGTCATATCCATTGAGCAGTTCCCTAGATAATCTAAAAGTAACTGTCATTAGCCCAGTTCTCATTTAGTAGCATCTCAGGATACTACTTTGTGATGGGAAAGGGGGCAGATGAGTTTCCCCACTGATGTAAATCTTCAGAGGGTTCCTCTTTATAACTTAGGACAAACAGGATCCTAAATCTATGGGCCAGAAAATTGGACTGACTATTGTTTATGAAATTCTGTCTGATATGGTAAGTCTTAAATTCATTTTTTGAAATCTAACATTGATTTTATTTTTTTATTCAATTTTTAAAATTATGATCAATTAGCCAACATACAGTTTGAATAAAATTTCCTGGATAGTTCAAAAAGATCAGTTGAACAGCCTTATAGCACAGTTTTAACAGAAAGCTTGAAAACTGGACCGTTTTTATCTCCTGGTATCTCTGGTTCAGTGTGTTCTTCATTCCAGTTGAGGGTACCAGGGATAGTGCTGACTGTAGAATCCTTGATGAGGAAACAATATGTCATCTTTCTTTGAGATACTTGCTTACTGATCTGGGAATGTGTCCCCCATGCCCACCAATCTGCCCTGCCCCCCGTGACCTCTTCTGTAGAAGGGATGATCTGTGAGTTGTTGAAGAAGGAGTGGTAACGGGCCCAGGATAATGAGACTTCTGGAAGAGTAGTATTTCGATTGAGCTGTGTATCTCAAGGTGGCTTGAGGAGCTAGGAAAGAGAACTCTTTGGAAAGAGCATCTTAAAGTAGCCACAGGCTAGGAGCAAGGATAGGAACTTATGGCTAATAGTCAATGTATGATTGTGTTATTTGATAAAAGGTTTGATATCACTGGGGAACCTTGGTATATAGGCATGTTAAACTCTTATTTGATAATTATAGAACACATGTACATTAACTCAATAATGCTCAAGCTATAGAAAGATGAAAAAAATGCTCATATATTATAAAGAAGGATTCTATAGTAAGAAATATTAAACATATCATTCAGGTTCACCCAGAAAGTGAAAGAAAATTTCATATTAAAATATCTTAGAGTACTGATTTCAATAGTCAAGTCATACTCCATATACTTTATTAACTTACATAATGTTTTTGAAAGGGGTCCTTAATATAATTTGTGTGTTATATAATCTTAATACTTTAAGTGGCTACATTACCAATAATCCCCCAACCCTCAGTGCAGCTGGCATGGGTCAAAAAACAATTAAGATTAGTTGATGGTAAGTTGGCAGAACCTATAACGTTCTCTCCTGAGTAATGGAAAGTTAATTGGCTAACACCACTGCATTTATCAGAGACTTTCAGCACAAAATACACATCACATTTTCAAATGGGGAGATTTCCTATTTCTTTTCCTCCATTCTGGCTGTAGAAATTTGATCCCTAATGTTGGAGGCCAATAATAGGCAGTAAGTCCCTACAGTTGCTCCCACACACTATGCTGGATATTGGGGATACAAACAGAATGAAAACATGGGATCTAGCTTTTGTAGAGAAACAGTCATGAAGAACATTAAGATATTGAGTGGTAAGTTCCATAATAGAGGAAGGTTCAAGTTACAGTTGGAACCCAGTGTGGGGGGTACACTTACAAACCTAACATGAAAGGTGGAAAAGTAGAGGGAGAAGTGAGGGAAGTCTTCATAAAAGGACACTCTTTTGAAGAATGAGTAACAGCTCAACCTAATGTCATGGGTACGGTAGCAAATGGCAGGTGAAAAAGTAAAGATCCGAATAAAAGATATTCAAGTACCTTTTCACGAAAGGAAGGAAAGAGAAAGGACAGGGGAAGACAGAAGTGAGGGTGGTTTCTTTTTCAAGATAGAAGATGTTTAGCATATTTCTAGCCTGAAAGGATGAAACCAACAGAGAGGGAGAGTTTGAACGTAGAGGAGAGGGAGAAAAGGGGTGGTACCCGTAGACCAACCAGATATCAGAGAGGGAAGAGCTGGAGTATAGGAGGGAGGATTAGCTTTTGACATGACTGACAGCCCCAACTCGCAAGACCAAACAAGGACAAATAAGTTGCAGCCATGTTCATACATACCTGCCAAGTACAGTACAGACTGAAAATCCCCTTTATAATAGTGACTTCATACCACCGTTATTAATGTAACCTAGAAACCAGAGCCTGTAGGAAGGTGCCTCCATTTGTTTCTTGCTCTACAACTGTGTCTAAATTATGTCACTATCTCTGCCAGAATAAAGAAAGTAATCACGGTTAAGCTATGGATTTAGATTTATTGATATTCTTGGATAATATTCATAGTGACACCACGGGCTGCCAGGTTCCACACTGAGGACTTAAAAATAGGTTAAGGGGGGAAATAAGACTCCCATATGATATCCATTCCAGCAACCAGAAGCAATTGCTACAGACATATGAAGAACAAAAAGGAAGTTTAATATGAGAAGACAGACATGCACCTTTTAAGGGAGGATACTGTCACAGTGTTCGGAATGTTATGCCCTAGCTGTGAAATGCATTCTCAGGAAAATATCTGAATTTATTCAAACTCAGAGTGCACAGCTTATTTTATAAAATGCCAGTTTGCTGGATGAGGAGAGGAGATATAATTTCCTTTAAAACAGCAGGTACCGGGCGCCTGGGTGGCTCAGTGGGTTAAGCCGCTGCCTTCGGCTCAGGTCATGATCTCAGGGTCTTGGGATCGAGTCCCACATCGGGCTCTCTGCTCAGCAGGGAGCCTGCTTCCCCCTCTCTCTCTGCCTGCCTCTCTGTCTACTTGTGATCTCTGTCTGTCAAATAAATAAATAAAATCTTTAAAAAAAAAAACAGCAGGTACCATTTGAAAGCTAGATTATAAACTGTGTATTGAGGCTATCATTTTTCGGTTTGGAAAATTAACTCTGTGTGGGTCAGGCACAGGGTTAACACTTGGAAATACAAGGACAGGCAAGTCCTGGATCCTCAAGAAACTTCTAGTCTGGAGCAGACTTTTCTCAAACTACATTGTATCGAATCATGGGACATTTCTCTGCTTTAGAATGTTGACAGGCATTTGATCAGAAAAGATATTTCATGGTCCAGGACAACATTCCCTAAGAAATTTATCTAAATAAATTATTTATTTTGTTACAAGATTTCCCAAAGACTTTATTAGGAAAACTGGTCGTGGGGAATCATTAAGAGGAGGATTTCCTTTACAACATACCTCTAAATTTACTGAACATGGAATTTTATCCTTAAGACTACAAGCAATATCTTATAAAACATAGAGATCCTTGCCAATGTAATCCTAGCCCCATATTAGCTGCTTCACCATAAAGGGGCACAGCCATCACAATTTTTGTTCTATAAATATGGTAATATCTGGTTAAATTGAATAATTCACAAAATGACCATTGTTCTTTTGACTAAAGGAAATCAATATAATGAAATGGAGTACATCACTGCCTAGTGAATTTTTCTAAAACAAATAGCTAATCCAAACGAGCCAACCCACTGTTAAGACTTTTTGTTCCATGACTGATTTTAAACTGAATCATGCAAATCATAGTCCTAATTTTCACTTGACACAGAAAGGGGTATTATTCCTTGCCTTTTTGATCAGAGACCACAGATAAAAGAGGAACAGTGAAAGCAAATATAGCCAAAAAGAATAGCAAACAAGTGGAATCTCAGGTCGTCAGGCAGCTGGTCTACCAGTGTTTGTTCATCCCTTCCTTGTACTGATGTCCTGAAGAGACTGCTACCCATTATAGTCTTGTTCTAACTCAATTCCCACCTACTTTCCCACTAAACCCCACTTGACAATGTGGAATCTGTCTATAAGTGGGAGAGTGAATTGCTTAAAGGAAAATATTCAGGACCTGGTCTTTTTTTTTTTTCCCCCTTTTTATATTCCTGAACATCAAGTTTTCATGTTTAGCAATTAAATTAAAAAATGAAATGGTAAGTTCTACATACCAGTTTAATCAGTTAAGTGCTACTCAAAATATTAAAGTTTGTCTCCAATATATTTTTTTTTTTCTTTTTCCTTTTGAGCAGTGTATGCCCATTCAAACTCAGGAACTGTTCTACCAAAATGAATCAATGGCCCACTTAGTCTAGAATCCAGCTTCCAATAGCAGTTAGTAGCCAATACTTCAAAGAAAGATGGAAACATTTAATAATGATTTCTATCTTGTGGAAAAACCTCTACTTCTTACAGAATGAATACTTACAGATGGCACTGAAATGTGGAATGAACCTGATTTTAAGCAGGTAGCCCCAAGTCTTTAGTTAATGCCCTCTATTATTTTGAAACATATTTTTGGTCAAGTCAATACAAAACCAGTGGTGCAAACCTGATCCTAAAATGAACCAAGCTATCAACCCAAACTTTGAGATGTGAATTTACTGATTATTTTACAGAAATTTTTTTCCCCTTTTGGACTTACAGTGACAGTTATTCTCTCTTACTCATCTTTGCATTTTTATCTCCTAACACAGAATAGCCAAGATAATTTTATAGAATTACATCAAATATGATTTACCCTTAAAAATGGAACTATCCATTGATGGAGGTTTTCATGTCTAATATGTATGTGTGAATGTGTATACAAAGTCAATATATGTATGTAAATTATAAATTTTGTATATACATATAAATGCACATACACATTCATGCTGATAGTATTTTAGTAGTTTCAGCAATAACCTGAGTCTTAAACATAAATTTATTCACATCATCTATGACCTCATATGAGTCGAGAGGTTCACAGATGGAGGAAAAGAAAAGGAAAAGTTATGTCTATTCATAAGTGTAGCATTCAGGACATTATAGTTCACAGAAGTTGTGATATACAGCGCTTTGATTTCCGCCATGAAATGCGTTCACATTATTGTACATCCCTGGGACCAGACGGTCCAATTAATTCAAAACCCAGGCACTGGGTCTGACAGACCCAATGGTCTTATTTGGCGATAAATGTTGAAAATGTCAACCTCATAATATGGCAAAACCTGACTTCTCTTGCTTAAAGGCACCACAAACCATTTATTGATTTTTTAAAAAAGAGAAATAAGAAGAATCATGTACCAATTGAATAGGAAGTCAGACAATCCAATTACAGTTATGAGACTGAAGCATTAGGTCTGACAGGACCACTGATTGGGAACGAGTGCCAGAAAATGCAAGGGAATAGTTGCCCACCTGCATGTGCACATACCCAATGATGTGTCTCCCAGAACAATGAAGTAGCTAAAACGAATAGTCATGGAAGGCCAAAGGGCACAATTTTATTACCTATTTATGGTAGTCATATTGAACTGTATTATACATTTGAAAGTTCACCAGTGGTCAGTGGCCGCTGAGGGAATTTTCTTTCGATTATGCTCTACTGTTGAATGATCTCGACCATCTGAAATCTGTACATAAAATGAAATTATTATTTATTGTGCCAGATAAAAACTGACCTCTTTCAGCTCAGCAGCACAGTCTTTACTCTGTGGCTTAAACTTTATCCATCATCATCCAATATTTATTGATTGTCCATTTGATTCATAACGTTGTATAAAGATGCTGCCAGAAAAGCTTGTTGAAATAAATCACAGAAAGATTTGATCCCTAGACTCGGAGAGGGGTGGGAGCTTTGTTAAGCAGATAACCTAGAAGTGATCATCTATGAGAGAAAACAGGTTATTTCTGAAATATGTATGTGACAAAATTTAACCATTCCCTTTATCTCCTCTGCAACCAGCTCAGCTGAATACTAGCCCATAGCGTTCCCCTCCCCACCCCTCGTGATGAGAACTCTCAGAATGATGCCCTCTGTCTGGATGGTGGGAGAACATGAAGGGTTGGCATCCTCTGAAGACATCCTTCGAGGAGGTGAGCTTTGCTTTCTTAAAGCAGCCCACTCCTTCCCATTGTATGATGTGAGTTAATCACTGTTGTAGGAGTGGAAGAACCTCCCTTAGATTGCTTGCATTTGGGTTGTTTGGGTTCCATTTATAGAAGAAGCCAAGCCTGTCTATATCTCTTGTCTTTCTGTGGTGGCAGAAAGTTTGTATAGACCTCTGATAAGAAACAAATAAATGGAAGTTCAGTTTCTAACCCCATCTGAGTTAAGGGCTCTGTTTTCCCATTAATACTGAGAAGCCGCCGCTGCTGCGGTTTGTAGACAGGGAAGAGGACCCGTTCAGAGTTCAGCAAGGTCCTTTAGATCCAGAGCCCAATGTCTCTACATAAAATTAAATGCAATCCCCTGCCACTCCTGGGGTCACTGCAATCATAGGCTATTTCCACACTCCCTATCTGTAGTGTCCAAGGAACTGTGAAGCATTGACTCCTTGACCCTAGTTCCTAACTCTGCCCTGTAGACATTTTAGATACTGTGGAAGACTAGAAAGTAAAAACCATACTTCCTCAATCTTGTAACCTGGGTTCAGAGATAGATTATCCGATTATTCTACCATAGCGTTTCCTTGACCCCTTTTGACCCACACCAGCTGCCTAGCAGAATTCTACCTTTTGTTGATGCACTGTACTAATCACTGTTAGCTCTAGTCCTCCAGTGTTCAATGACGGAAATCCAAGACACATTTTCTTCTAGAATAGAAAGGCTACAACTGATCAGCGCCAACGATTGTCTCCACTGTACAGAATTCATCCAAAAAGGCTTAGGTAATAGAACAGTATATCCACAATCGAGGTATCACTCAAAATACAAAAGAATCAGAGATTAAAAAATGTGTACACCAGAGAGGATTTTTTTTTTTTAAGATTTTATTTATTTATGACAGAGAGAGGTCACAAGTAGACAGGGAGGCAGGCAGAGAGAGGGAGGGAAGCAGGCTCCCCGCCGAGCAGAGAGCCCGACGCGGGACTCGATCCCAGGACCCTGAGATCATGACCCGAGCCGAAGGCAGTGGCTTAAACCACTGAGCCACCCAGGCGCCCCCCAGAGAGGATTTTTAATAACCCCTGCCATTGCCTAAAGATATGTGTGTGTTCTTCAACTCAAAATTGGGAAATAAGGAGAAGTTATTGAGGAAAGAGCTCATTCAACTCCTTATCCATCTCCTTATTCTGGGAGAATCGGTTTCCATAACAACTGGCTTTATTTCTTTATTCTTGTTCCCATGTTATCTTTTCTTCTCACTCTTACAACATTCCCTGCCATAACAACAAATAACATGCAAAAGACAGCCAGGTCTTGTTGGTAAGTCCCAGCATCTTTTGCTTTGCAAGCAAATGTGTTACTCTTTCAAAAGATTAAAAGGAAAAGTGAATGACATTTGGCTAGGTAACATTTCACTAAATATCTGTGGAGATACTCATTTCTTCACTCATTTAAAATCAGTATTTTTAATTGCTTACTCAGAAATGGTGAACGTAAATAGTACTCCATGAAGTTAGAGATTCATCAGGGGCAAGAGGTCAGTTTATGGTTTTTATGGCTTAGAGCTACATAACAGCGTCTATTACTCTAATGATTGTTGACCCCACACAGTTTTATCAATCTGTCTCTCATCTTAGTTGAGGTGGGGAGAAAAGGACTAGCATGATGCTGGGTGATTTACAAAGTCTCCCCAGATTCCTTAAAAACTATTATAGCGTCACCATTTTGAAGAGAAAATTAACATGCAGGAGGAATAAGCCACAGCAAAATGCCATTAAAGGGAGGAATCCGATTTTGAATCGAGTTGTTTAGGTTCCAAAGCCTGATTCTTTCTAGACTACCTTGATGAAAACCATACAATTCCCCTTCTCTTGTAACTAACACCCTCGAGGAGGTATTGCTTTTTACCACGGGCTTAATTAAGTCATTAAAGTTTATGGTATTTTCACCTGTGAGTATTTGGAAACTATCATTTCTAAGGTGAAAGTTGGTACACAAATATCTCTGTCATTGGTTTCTTTTCTTTGCCTCTGAGTGAGGAGAGCTGATGAATCAACAGAGATCAAAGTTACCCGTGTAAAGTGACCCAGGTAGATGAAAAAGCTGAGGTTGTAGAAGTAAACACAAAGTAAAATATGCAGACAGGAAATAGATTTCTCTTCAGGTCTTTTGTATTTTGAAGATCAGTTTAATTTATTGGATCATAAACTTCTACAGGAAATGTGTCAAAGTTGGGAATTCCTTTGGCGCCCGCAAACAAGCCTGCCTCTTAATCCATCTTGCTTAGCATATCACAAAAGAGGACAGACACATGGCCAGGCACAAAGAGTTGGAAGACTTCACTCATGATCATAGGCAATTCAGGTACTTGTAAGGCATTTCTGGTTGTGTTTAAGCCATTCATTTATTGGCAGTCAGCCAGCCAGTCTGTTTGTTGAAACTGGGGAAGTGAAATAAAAAGATTTGTTCTTGGTCCTTGAGGAGAAAACCCTCTCTTGTAGGAAGACAGACACATGAACAGCCACAGTTTGACTTCATAGTTACAGACTGTAGTGGGTGAAGACATGCTTATGTACTCCCAGGGTTTCACAAAAGAAATATTTCCTGAACATGGAAGATGTTTCGTATGTGTGTGTAGAATGAAGGACTATAAGAAATTGTGGGTTGTTCCATATTTTGCCTTCATACTAATTTACATATGTGTCTAGAATTATCTGAAAATATGAAGATTATTGCTGAGTGGAGTGCCAGGTGACAGTAAGGCCCTGGGTGATAATGGCCAGAATTCCAGATAGAAGCATTATGTCATGTTTTTGTTTTGTTTTGTTTTGTTTTAACCCAGTCTCTAGAATGATAAACTCTTTAACTGTGGAAAATCTCAAAACCAGAGGTGTTTTTGCTTTGTTAGTTTTTTTTAAGTGGAAATTTTGATATTATAACTCCTCTCTCTTTTTCATCAAGATGGTTATACTTTGTATCTTCAGCCGAATATCCTGCTGCAACGTTTACACAACTTTCTCTGTTTATTGCTTAATTTTACTGCATTTTGATATGAAAGTTTCATTCCCTGCTGGCAAAAATTACCTTGAATTCATGGGGAAAAGAAAAATTTTAATTTTAAAAAAATTTTTTATTGCTTTGAGATTTATCTTTAGAATACAGGAGATGATACTTATACTTTTGGCAAAACAGTCCTTACAGTTAAGACCAGATAGTAGATGGTGACTAAATGGCCAGATCAGCCCTGATGTTGACTGGTTTATTGTTGGTCACTTTCAGAGAAATTAGAAATTGACTGAACCATAAAAAACAATAATAACAACTTCGTATCTGGGGTTATTTCTCCTTATTTATATTCACAATGGGATGTAAAGAGTTCAGATGAAGCTGTCATAGGAAGGCACATGGATCCAAATTTCTTCTTTGTTTTGTTCCAAGCAACAGAATATTTAGAATGTAGCTAGCTGCTGAAGAGCTCGATTTTTAAAAAGAAGTAGAGGAATCAGGAGGACTGGTAAAAAGTGGAAATGTTTCCCTGAGGAAGAGAAGCCTAGATGATGCCTAATCCACTTAAACAAAGAAGAGCTCTGGAGAGTATGCAGATCAATTGTCCTATGTGTTTGCTGAGAACATAGTCTGTTAGGACTATAGCCTCATTGATATAAAAGTGATTATAATAGCAAACAGGCTACCAAGAGAGATATTTGAATCATTATCTAAAACTTCTTGAAATAAGATGGAAACTGTTGTCAGCTCAGTTCCCCATATTTTTAATCACAAAAAGATAGTTTTCTTTCTTTTTTTTTTAATTATTGAAGTATCATTGACAATATATTAGTTTCAAGTATAATGATTAGACAAATATACATTATGTTATGCTCAGCACAAGTATAGCTACCATCTGTCTCCATACAAGACTGTTACAATACCACTGACTATATTCCCTATGCTGGACCTTTCATCCCCATGATTTATTCATTCCATAACTGGGAGCCTGTGTCTCTCTCTCCTCTTCACCCATTTTTCCCATTCTCCCATCCCTTTCCCCTCTGGCCACCATTAGTTTATTCTCTGTATTTATGGATTTGTTTCTGCTTTTTTTCGTTTATTCATTTTTTGGCTTTTTAGATTGCACATACAAGTAAAATCATATGGCTTTTGTCTTTCTCTGTGTGACTTATTTCACTTAGTGTCGTACCCTCTAGATCCATCCATGCTGTTGCAAATGCCAAGATCTCACTTTTTTTTTTATGTTTCAGTATATTCCACTATATGTATATGTACACACACACACACACACACACACCCCTTCTGTATCCATTCGTCTATTGATGGGTACTTGGGTTGCTTCCTTATCTTTTGTAAATAATGCTGCATTAAATATGTGGGTGCATGTAATTTTCAAATTAGTGTTTTTATTTTCTTTGGGTAATGTTCATTAGTGGAATATGGTCCATCTGTATTTAATTTTTTGGTGAACCTCCATGCTGGCTTCCACAATGGCTGCCCTTGCTTGCATTCCCACCCACAGTACATGAGGTTTCCTTTTCTTCCACATCTCACCAATACTTGTTATTTCTTATCTTTTTGATTCTAGCCATTCTGACAGGTGGACAGTGATGGCTCTTTGTGTTTTTGATTTGCAATTCCCCGAGAGTAGTGATGTTGAACATCTTTTCATATGTCTGTTGGCGAACTCTATATCTTCTTTCTTTCTTTCTTTCTTTCTTTCTTTATTTGGGGGTATATCTTCTTTAGACAACTGTCTATTCAGGTTCTCTGCCTATTTTTCTTTGGATTATTTGGTTTCTGGCATTGAGTTATATGAATTCTTTATATTTTCTGGATATTAACCCCTCACTGGATATATCATTTGCAAATATCTTCTCCCATTCCATAGGTTGCTTTTTTGTTTTGTTTTGTTTTTTTGGTCGTTTTTTTCGTTGTTTTTTTTTAAAGATTTTATTTATTTATTTGACAGAGAGAGATCACAGTAGACAGAGGCAGGCAGAGAGAGAGAGAGAGAGAGGGAAGCAGGCTCCCTGCTGAGCAGAGAGCCCCATGCGGGACTCGATCCCAGAACCCTGAGATCATGACCTGAGCTGAAGGCAGTGGCTTAACCCACTGAGCCACCCAGGCGCCCCTGCTTTTTTGTTTTGTTGATGGTTTCCTTTGTTGTACAAAAACTGTTTATTTTCCTGTAGTCCCAATAGTTTATTTTTGCTTTTCTTTCCTTTGCAAAGAAGACGTATCTAGGAAATTGCTACTAAGGGTGATGTTAAATTACTGCCTATGTTTTCTTCCAGGAATGTTGTGGTTTCAGGTCTTGCATTGACATCTTTAAACCATTTGAGTTTGTTTTTGTGTGTGGTATATGAAAGTGGTCCAGTTTCATTCTTTTGCATTCGCCTGCCCAGTTTTCCCAGCATCATTTATTGAAGAGACTGTGTTTCCCCATTGGGTATTCTGGCCTCTGTGGTCATCGATTAATTACCCATTAAGTTGTGGGATTATTTCTGGGTTCTCTAATCTATTCCATTGTCTATGTGTCTATTTTTATTCCAGTACCACATTGTTTTGATTCTTACAGCTTTGTACTATAAAATGGTGCTTTCCTTTAAACATTGAAGTTTCTGGGTATGGAGTTAGCGTTTTTTCCCTCTGTAGGAGAGATCTAAAAGAAGTCAGAAAGTGCTACCACTCTTACACTTGTGTCCCCAATCCTCAGAAATGCCAGCAATCTCCCTTGAGTTGAAAAAATTGTGGCAACCAGCCTGAATATTACTAGTATATTCCTGCCTACTTCTTTTAGCTGTTATTAATCAATATGTACCTGAGTACTTTGATGCCTCTTCCAGTGGTATATTTCTGAAATTCTATAATAAAGAAGCATCTATTGTTTCTCTATTTGAGATAGAAAACTAACACGCTTTTTAAAGAAATTATTTCCATCTGTGGTAGATTTAATAATAAAAACATGAGAGAAAATAGGGGTACATGAGGATAAAAAGAAAATAAGGAAAAAAATGAATACAAGGTAAATATTTGAAACAGAACTCTGAAACTAAAGACAAGTCCAGAATTGCCTACAAAAGAAAAAAATGGCTTTTCATATCTGAATTCAGATCTGAATTTTTTCAGATATATTCTGGACAACCTGCCATGAAAATGTCTTATGCATTCTATATAGACAATATTAGAAAAATGGACAAAGGTATGCTGTCAAGAAGTAATCATTGTATGGGCAGATTAAATTATGGCACAAAAATAACAATTCTTCCTCCAAGATCTCTAAACTCTAAGTTCTTGAATGAGTTTAGGAATAAGTTGATCTCTGGAAGGAAAGTAGAGGTCTGTGCGTAGATAAGGATGTAATGATCTGAATTGAATTTTACTCCAAAGTACTCTGAAATGTGGTCCCATAAGAGAGTAATGTACTTTGGGAGTGTATCCCGATCTCAGGGCTTTAGCACACCCTAGTAATAGCATGATGTGTGTCATGGGAGTCAGCAGTCATAGGGAAAGAGAAAGAGGTTGAGATTTCTTTCAAGAAAGCATAGATTCATTTTGACATAGTGAATTTTAATGTGAAAGTAACAAATAAAATAAATGACCAATTAGGAGACAACAAATTGTTGTGTGTGTGTGTGTGTATTTAGATGGAGGGAAAGAGAAAAAAAGTATAGGATGAGAGTACTAGAAAGAGACAGAAAAAAAAACAAATTGGAACTGTAGTCGTTTGAATATTTTTATGATTAACTTTTATATGAGATTTATTCCTTTGTCCTTTATATAATGGTAAATGTAAGAGGAAAAGTAACTATTCAAAAAAATGATGATTAAATCATAGCTGTTTGATTTGACACGTTAAATGAGAGAATTAAAAATGAGTCTACTTTTCCAGGAATAAAACCTTGAATACTTGAATTTATATTGGGTTTCATACATTTAATGTCCCTTTCATTTATCTCTGGAGCAACCACACAGGAGAAGATCCTTAGCACAGGACATGATGCACCATCTAAACATTGATACTAGTGATGGTGCTGGGGAAGCCAGACTGGGAAAGGTCTCATCAATTAAAGAGCTAAAAAAGTGGTACTTTATAGACCCATGGGAGTCACTGAAGCCTATTAAATTAATATCATCAACAAGAAACCTAAATGTAGCTTGTGGAGAAAAGCCAAGGGTAAGATTATTCAGGGATGGGGAATGAGACACTCTTACCTCCAGAAGTTGAGAATGGAAACTGTTCTCTCCTAGCAGGAATGCAGGTTTCATGGCTAGAACCTGCAGAGTGAAAAGGGCAGATTGATTAAATGTGTTGCGTCCCACTCCAGCCATCTACAATTTATCATTTCTAGCTACTGTGATTATTTTGCATTCAGCACAAAGATGGCAATCTGGCAGGTTTGTGAGCCTTGAGACTCCAACAGATTGAGGCTGAATTCTTACTTGTTTGTCAAGGCAACAGAGCACGCTCCCGTCAGTCAATATGCCTTTTCTTGCCTTGTCGAAACCATTTCTACTCTATGCCAGTGTCAGTTGCATTTCGCAGATATGGTTCCAAAATACCGTAACAAAAGTTACTATTTAATTTGAAGTTGTTTTGGCAGGTGAGCTCTACTGTTGTAAATTGAGATTCTAAATCAATAATTTACAGAGGAACAAGCCCTTGTTGAAATGTGAATGCTATTTAACTTCTATAAAACATAAAAAGCTCTTTACTCAGTCTTTTAATTAGTCTAATGACATTATTTCTTGAGTACCTACTAGGCACTGAAACCATAACCAGTGCTTGGGGGAAATACAGAAGAAAAATGTTGGTTTATCCCTCCAAGAAATTTCCCCATTTCAGAAAGTAGGATGTATCCAAATAACTAAGGACATTTTCAACATTAACTGATATTTTAAAGACAAGACAAGACAGTGAATACAAAATACCAGAATGTGGTTCATCCTTGAATAAAAATACAACTTGGTGAGTTAAGACCAAGGACATTGTATGATGACAAGGGTTTTAGTATGATGATTCCATGTCTGACACAACTTACGGGTTTTCCAAATACTAAGATTGAATGAGTATGAATAAATACATCTTCCTCTTACAATTGAATAAAATGGTATATATTCCAAGTAGTTACTTTCCTTAAGCACTTAAAATTTTCTTCAAATCAGTAAGCATGTGTCTGCCAGGATCCTTGGCTAAGTAACCAGTTGGCATAGTGAGAAAGCAGAGATATGAAAGTTCCCAGCAAAGTAAAGATTCTCTTACTTTTGGTGCAACAGTGAAGTTCTGACAGTTTTCCACCATGTTTCACATGCCTCCAGAATATTGACCACCAGAGTTGAGGAGAATGTGGGCAGAGTCGGTGACAGAGCACCGTGTATATATAGGTTGCTCCCATCAGCTTCCATTGTCCTCTGATAAATATTGGAGTTAGGGTTCTAGAAAGCAGAAAACCATATCTAGAAACCATATCTGGCATGAGTATTTCTGTAATGAAGTTGTACTGTTGGGGAAGCATGAAGACAAGAGAAATAAAAGAAGAAAAGAGGATATGGCAGTGTTGTGGCCCCTCTCGGAGTTTGACTGATAATCTTGACCTCTTGGAATGAATCCTTCCAGTGTGGTAGATGTTTCTCAGACCTGTTCACCATCCTTACTTGTTTTCCAAAAGTGCCTTTCCAATTCTTGTTCGGTTAGATCTTTTTTTCCCAATCTTTCCTGCTTTTCAACACACTTCTTTCTCCCTTTTTATTCAGTCATTCTCTTCAATGGAAAGACAGTGAGTTTTTTCAATTTTTTTGAGTCTTTTCTGAAGTCGGAATCTGAAATGGATGGTTGCTGGGAGCAGGTCATCTCAGATGTCAACTGGAACCAACAGATGGTGACTGTTGGCTAAGAGGGAGTGAATATCTGGAACCTCCCTGCTCCCTGGCAAATTGGTCTTACTTGGCTCTATTTGAAACAGCCAGGGCTTTGGAGAATATCTAACTGTAGTATGATTAGGAAAGTTGACCTGATTTAATAATTCTTTTTTAAAATTTAATTTAATTTTATTTTTTTAAGTGTTCCAAAATTCATTGTTTATGCACCAGACCCAGTGCTCCATGCAATACATGCCCTCCTTAATACCCACCACCAGGCTCAACCTACCCCTCATCTCCTCCCCTCCAAAACCCTCAAAGTCCTCAAAGTTTGTTTCTCAAAGTCCACAGTCCCTCATATTCATCCTTTCTGATGGAGGCATAATATTCTGTTGTATATATGGACCATATCTTCTTTATCCATTTGCATCGAAGGGCATCTCAGGTCTTTCCACAGTTTGGTGATTATGGCCATTGCTGCTATGAACATTGGGGTACAGATGGCCCTTCTTTTCACTACATCTGTATCTTTGGGGTAAATACCCAGTAGTGCAATTGCAGGGTCATAGGGTAACTCTATTTTTAATTTCTTAAAATCTCCACACTGTTTTCCAAAGTGGCTGCACCAACTTGCATTCCCACCAACAGTGTAAGAGGGTTCCCCTTTCTCCACATCCTCTACAACACTTGTTGTTTACTGTCTTGTTAATTTTGGCCATTCTGACTGGTGTAAGGTGGTATCTCAATGTGGTTTTGATTTGAATCTTCCTGATGGCTAATGATCATGAACATTTTTTCATGTGTCTGTTAGCCATTTGTATGTCTTCTTTGGAGAAGTGTTTGTTGATATCTTCTGCCCATTTTTTGACGTGATTATCTGTTTTGTGTGTGTTGAGTTTGAGGAATTCTTTATAGATCTTGGCTATCAGCCCATTGTCTATAGTGTCATTTGTGAATATCTTCTCCCATTCCGTGGGTTGCCTCTTTGTTTTGTTGACTGTTTCCTTTGCTGTTCAGAAGACTTTTATCTTGATGAAGGCCCAAAAGTTCATTTTTTTTTCTAAAGATTTTATTTATTTATTTGACAGACAGAGATCACAAGTAGGCAGAGAGGCAGACAGATAGAGAGAGAGGGGGAAGCAGGCTCCCTGCAGAGCACAGAGCCCGATGTGGGGCTCGATCCCAAAAGTTCATTTTTGCTCATGTCTTGAAAGAAGTTGCTGTGGCTGATGTTGAAGAGGTTACTACCTATGTTCTCCTCTAGGATTTTGATAGATTCCTGCCTCACATTGAGGTCTTTTATCCATTTTGAGTTTATCTTTGTGTGGAGTAGGAGAATGGTCGAGTTTCATTCTTCTTGGGGCTATGAGATGGTATGTGTTGGAGCTATCAAAATTCTAGCGCTTTGTCTTTAGCATTTTCTTGTTATGCTATGTGATTGGTGATATGTTTAATTATAATGTCTTACATTAATACACGTATTTCCATTTAGAAAATACCATCAGATATGTAATCTGTTTATTTTCATTCTTATCACACTCCTGTATGATAGGTAAGGGAAGCATTATTATCCTCATATTTTAATACAGGGTACTAGATTGAGAAATTAAATGGCCAGGTGGGTTATATTCAGAATCATATTCAACCATTATTCACTGAGTATATAACACGTACTAGGAAATTTGCTACATGCTGGCACCTGTATTAGCTCCTGTTATTGTTCATAACAATCCAGAAGAATTGATGGCATTATTTGCATTGAGCTGATAAGTTTGAGAGCATGTAAGCTACTGTTGAGAATCATACACCTTTTAAGGAATAAAGCTGAGATTTAAACTCAGGCAGAGTTACTACACTGTATACTTACGATGTTAAATGCAACACTCTAAGCTGTCACCATGGTATAATATTTGGGTCACACTCCTAGTCTTTCAAATTATGTTCTTATTCATCCTGATTTCCTTTTAGATCCATGTTCTAAAATTATTTTCTCATCATGCCAGCCAGGCAGCAGGAAGCACAGACATGGGCATGATAATTGTGTTAAGAACAAAAGCTAGCACTTACTGGACATCTACCAGGTGCACTATGTGAAATTCTTTATAGGCTTCAATAGTCTGCCTGCATTTTTGATGTTTGATTGCCAACAGCTTTCAAGCCCCACCACTCCCCTATACCCTCTGTCTCACATCTTGACAACCTATAATGAAAGCCTTAGGTGCTCCCTCCTTTGACACCAGTAGGATATTCAGACCATGCAAGGCTGAGCCTGTGCAAGGAAAGGGAACCCTCACCTCAGCCCCACTCCCTAACGCTCAGAAAACCCTCTGTTCTCTGAAGCCATTTTTGAATCTGCTTAGGAGCCCGTTCTGTTCTCTCCAGAACGCTACATTTTGTGAGGGATAAACCTTTCATACTTCCTTGCTGTGTGTGTGGCATCATATGTCTTACCATGCAAACCAGATTTAGAGTGGGAAGTCCTTCCCACTTGTTGGAGCTCCGAACACATACATTACCACTAATCCTGTGACCATATATTTGTTATTATTTACATTTTACAGATGAGGACCTCAGAACACGAATGAAGAACTGTTATGTGTGTGGGTGTGGGTGGGTGTGTGGGGGTGTACAGAGTGATAGAAATGGGCTAGGTGGCCAAAGGAAGAAATTGGAAAGGAATTTACTTTTATAAGCTTAATAAAATCCTTATTAGCCTTCCCTGAGAAATGTTGACTTGAAAGATTAAAATACCAGATGACTAATAGTTCAGTTAGATAATGTTTTGTAAAGTTTTATAAGATCCTTGGTAGGTATTCCAGAGACAGCTATAATGAAAATTGATATTCCGCAAGTTCCTGCATGTTCATAATCAAATTTTGTCCTTCGGATTTATAAAAGCTCATCCTCAAAATGGTTCTTAGGTACGTTCCCTGAAGAAATAAGCTGAAAAATAAAATACTGGGTGAATTTTCTCCCCTTGTTGATTTGTAGAAAGCTTAATTAAAATGTATTCACTTCTAGAATCCCTCATTAACGTTCAGTGAAACTAGGATGGGGTTTCCAGAGCCTTTCTTCTCCTCTTCTCTGCCCTTCCCTAAACCCAAACCTTTATCTGAGCACTGTAGTGAGCTCCTGTTGTCACTAGTAACTCTAATCCTATTATCTATCTGGAAGAAGCTGGTGAGAGCTCCAAGCCTGAGAGAGAGGCATGAGTTCCACTTTCTGCCAAGATGAGGACATCCTCTGAGTTTTTTGACTCCACCAAATCAGAGGACATCATATGTTAGAGATATTTATAAGAACTCAAGCCAGAGTTCATGAAATGCTACCTCCTCTTCCCATTTTTCCACTAAAAATGATTCCACAAGCATTTTGTTAAAAGATCATGAAACCCCTTTCTGGTGTAACTTATTCTATTTTATACCATTTGCGATTGGTACTATTGAAATGCAGCTTCATTTACTAGCCACCAATTCGATTTCAAGGTATTAAACTCCTTTAATGGCGCACATTTCTTTGTAATTGTTTTTTTACACAAACATCATTCACTACGGTCATAGATGTTTTTTCTTGACCTTAACTATAAACAACTTATCTCCTCTAGTTTTGTACTTGTCTGCACATTTTTTTATTCTACAAACTCATTTCCAATCTATCTTTTCTTTTCACATACTCTTAACATGTCAAGTACAAGGGAATCACTCCTGGGCATTGGCCCTTTGTCATGAAAGAGAAGCTTTTTATAGGAGATTGTTATGATTTAAGGGGAACTCAAAAATCAAGCTGGAGTGGTGTGCAATGGATGTTTGACTATTGCTGATAACAGAAGATGGAAGACAAATAGAGCCAGAAAAGCTTCTAAGAAATTTGAAAATAATAGCTTCAGCTTCAAATGAAATGAAAATGGAGATGCCTGTTAAAAGCTACATTATGCCATTAAATAATGCAGAAAAAACCATTGCACCATACTTGGGGTTGCCTCCCTATAGTGTCTGCTCTGTTATTCAAGATCTCCATGCCCTCTAGCATGAACATGAACAAGCATTGTGATTTGCCTGGATGTGCAGTAAACTAAGGAAGACATCACGTAGGAAAAGGAATGCAGAGGAGGTGAAAGAAAGGCACAATCTAGAATTTCCCAGCAATCTAGAAAGCATTGACTGAGAACTTATTCTTGGAGATCCCTGGAGACTTTAGAGAATCATAACTGATGCTCTACTAGTGATTTGAGAAAATTCCTTAAAAAGACCATGGAACATTGACTTGAGAATAGTCGTAGGTCTTTATATTAAAGCATTTTATATTTTGTTTTTTTCTTTTGATCAAATGCAAGTCAGGTAATTTCCAATAATCTCCTATCCAGATCGTTTTGTGTGGCAGGGTCTGTGTCCATTTTCAGAGTGGAAATCAGAGTATATGGGTTCATATTTTACCTCTTTATTTAGTCTTTGAATAGTTAGGCATGTCATTTAAAATTCCTCTGAACCACAATTTTCTCATCTTTAAAATGGGTATATTATACTCTCTCTTATAAAAGCGCTGTATAAATTGAGTGAGAGAATCCTTGGAGACTGTGAATTCTACACAGATGTTAACTGTTATTTTTGCCCCTCCCTCCAACCCCAGTGTAGACTATTAGAAATTGAATCAACTTTATATGACTCGGGTTGTCATTTTATTGTATGTGTGCTTTTATTTCATTTGATGGTGAGGGTGTTGGAAATGATGGTGTTTTGAAGTATGCTTCTTATGAAAATCAGCTAAGCAGAGAATTTTTTCCTTTTCCACTTCATTTTCTGAGCTGTGTTATATTGTGACTCCCAGAGACAAATGCCATAGACCCGGAAACACAAACAAACAAACAAAACACAAATAAATCCGAGGCTACATGCTTTAATGTGAACCAGAGGGCACCTTCTTTATAATGTTGTGCCAGGATTAATTAAAGCAAAACATAATGAGCTGGAAAAGGCTTTGTACCCTGTGGACATAAACACTAAGCATCTAGCCCCAAGCTATTAGTATTTAGAATTCTCTCATGATTTCAAAATTATTATCGAAAATTTGTGAAATTCCAAATGTGCCATAGATGTATGTAGCTTTACAAAATGAGGGCAGAGGGAATGGATTGGATGAAAGAGCTCTCATAACACAATAAAAAACTGAAACCCCTCACACATAAATTTTTGTTTGACATTCGGAATCAAAGTGTTATAGATTCAAATCAGCTTGCTTTGAGGGAACCAAGCATCCAGACCAAAATAATAAATTAATTGATCAATTAATTAAACTCAAGGAAGTGAGTTGGTATAAATTATAGAGTGGGCTATAGGGAGGGACACAAAGCACACTTCCTAAGTGTTAGATAAATGTGCCCTTTTCCAGGTGAAGTTTGCAATACAAAACTCCCAGGCCTCATTCCTTAATCTAATTTTGTCTCAGGATTTTAGGTTCGCAAGTTATTATTATCGCCCTGAGGAGGAAGCCACAGTATCTAGAGATGTAAAGTGGCTTTGCCAAGGAGTCATAGCTACCAACTTCTAGAACTAAGTTCTGGACTTCAAGTTTTCCTACTCTGAGTAAAGTGATTCCTCTCCACACTGGCAAGTTTTTATTTTTATTTTTATTTTTTTTTAAGATTTTACTTATTTATTTGACAGGGAGAGAGAGATCACAAGTAGGCAGAGAGGCAGGCAGAGAGAGGGGGGAAGCAGGCTCCCCACTGAGCAGAGACCCTGATGCTGGACTCCATCCCAGGACCCTGAGATCATGACGTGAGCCCAAGGCAGAGGCTTAACCCACAGAGCCACCCAGGCGCCCCTGGAGGGTTTTTAAATAGAAGAGACATAGCTGCTTTCATTGACCAATTTTAGTAATAGCTTTATCAGAAAAATAGGGACACATCCTCTTGGGAGATTCAGGTTAAATTACCCCAGGGGATAATGAGACACTTGTCGGTTGATCTGCATCTGTGACCTGACCAGGAATAAATGTGGCTCTCTCAAAGTGAAGGACTTGCCCTCTGCCTGCTGATTTGGCATCCATGAAATCCACCATGGAGTGTCAGGCCCTGCTTTCAAAATGCTTGTGATTCAAGTCCCAGTGGATGACCCGCCCCAACAGTCAACATCCCCTCGGTAAACCAGAGGCACTCGCATGGGTTCATAATCTTCACATAATCTCCCTCAGAAGAAATGTCAGAGAGATAATTGCAGTACTGTTCCTTCTGTGGTTAAATATATTATCCATACAATGAATGTCTTGAACAAAAGCACTTTTAAACAACTTCTGTATATTTAACCATGCAAGTCTGCTTTTTACTGTACCTCGGTCCATCCCAGACAAGTATGTCTAGGTAGGCATTTGTGTTAGGTGTTTTTCTCTTTTAAAACATATTCGATTTATTTTTCTAATACCGTTTTGAGCAACAAAGTGGATCATCCTGAAGGTGAACTGGTTTCTTAATGGACACAGAAAAAAAAAAAAGAGTTATTACTAAAAATCCTATGCTAAGGGAGTGTGAAAGTCAACAAGAAACGTGACATCTAAAATGCCATGAGAAACAAAAAGGACGTGTGATCTTTAATTAACTGATTGATCAGGCAAGGCGACACAGCCCTGTCCAATATTTGAATCCAGTAATAGACTTTGAGATCTGGGTTTTAGAAGTTCCAAGTTGTTATCCTCTCCTTTGCTCCTTTTCTTTTGTCAAAGTTTGTACTGACCTTCTGGAAAAAGCTGTGGAGGATGAATAAGACCAACCCCCCAGTTCTGGGTAAAAATGTGCCTTTCGCATTTTTTCTCAAGACCCTGTGAACACCGGGTAAAGGAACCTGTGGACACCAACCACTCGTGGTATAGGTTTACAGTGCCCTGAGTCTCTACCATGTATAAGGAAGATAAATTTAATGAGGGATTTTTTTTTCTTTGTAATTCCAATATCCTGAGCCCATTTTGTGTGTTAGTTAGGAAGCATTATACAACGAGAAGCCGGTAGAAATTGACACAAAGGCAGATGGGGTAAGTGGCATGACAGTGTAGTGGAAGGACAGCTTTGGGTCCTGAATGGACTATCAAATGGTGACTGTCTCCCTTTCTTGCTGAATAATCTTGAGCACATGTTACTTAACCTCTCAGAGGTTTGGTCTCCTTCTCTCTAAATAGGGCCATAATGTTATTTTTCTGAGTAATTATTATGGCTAAGTGGTACTTGACTTATTCATTCAGTACCTGTTCAGTATTACTATTCATGAGTCTGGGACTTGGTCTTCCTTATAAAACTGTAACATTGCAAGTCAACGACAGCAGTGACCACAGGAGAGGAAAACTTCCATCCATCACTCTTATGGAATGCAAAAGGACAACCGACAACCTCTGCGAAGTATAAATTTTTAGAGTAAATTGTTCAAAACAAAGTGATGGATACTCTGACATGGCCGTTACTTTCTTTCTTTTTACATGAAAACAACAGCACCCAGTTTTTAATTTTTTTTTCAAACTGCCATTCTAAAAGCCATCAATTCACATGCCAGGATAAGCCATGATCAAGAATTAGTCACTCTTGATGTAGGTACCTGTGGCACATTGAGGCAAGGGCCACAATGTCAAGTTTGAAACACAAAACCCTCATTTTGAGTTCCCTCTCCAAACTGTCCTGGGAGAAATAATCCCAAACTGAAAGCTTTTTTTTTCCATTTGAAAATGGCCTGGAAAAACCCTCTCTAACAGAGGTCGGATCCCAGCTTCCTGAGAAGGAGCAGACCTGCTTTCTATCATCCCCCTCCTCCCTTTCCCCTTCTTCCCTCTTTCACTTTCTCTCCCCCCCCTTCACTTCTCTCTCTCCCTCCTCCCTCTCTGCCTCTTCTTTATTTCTCTCTCCTCCCTCTCTCTCATTTCCCTCTCCCCCTCCTCTCTCCCTGTCTACTTTCTCTCTCCCACCTTCCTCTCTCTCTTTTACCTCTCTCCATCACATAGGTACCTCATTGAAGCATCCTGTGACTTGGAATTCAGAGCAAAAGCGGTGGCTGCATAAAGAGGGCAATAAACATAAATGATACCTGTGGGTAATAGGTTTGAAATTGCTGTGTTCCTTGGTAACTAGATATAATTACAAGTACCCTGGATTCTGCGGGGCTATGGTGCAATTATCACTCTCATTTCCAGAATAAAAGGGAGGGATGACAAGAGTGTTGCCACAATTCAGTAATGTGAGGAAAGGGATCTTACCAGAAAGATATCAGTAGTTCTGTATATTTTTCTCCATGCTCATTTCACATTGGGAGACTGTGTACTTATAAATCGAAAAGCACACAAATCTATGTGATTAAACCCATATAAGTTATAATACATCACCATTATAGTAAGGCTACTGCAGGGGTCCATAGTAAGTTAAAAAAAAAAAGGGTGGGAAAGTAATGAGTGATATGACTACACTGTAGGCAGTGGGCAGGTTACCATATATTTGGGAAGTAATTAGAGACGATTGAGTGATACTTCCCACCCTAATGAGTGATTCTGCCACAGCCTCGCAGCAGGGAGGCTCCCCTGTGTGCTGCTGCGCATTTCCACAGTATTTACTGGGGTAATGAGTGTTATTGCTGTGGTGTAACAGCAGGGTGCACTGCTCACTGAGTTTCCCCGAGAGCTCTGTCATAATTACAATGCAAAATGTGATTGCTGTTTTGCTAGACACCGCTCATGATCTATCCCTATAACATTCCATAGTAATTACCAAATGGCATAGTGGTATTTACCAGGGGGTTCACTTTGGACAAACAAGGGAGATGTTATTTATTTGTTTGTTTGTTTATTTTTGCCATTGTGACTTAATGACATCATTTCTAATTCAATTGTGAAATTGTTACTGACTTGTAATCACTGATTCATACACCATGTTTTTCCTTGCTTCTCCTGGGGCTTGGGAGTGGGGTTTCCATTGCAGCCGTGGCGTTGTTCACGCATCCCAGGGTTGGCAGGAGGGAGGGTGTGGCAGAAAGGAGAAGGTTGGCGTGTCACGAGTGGTCGTCCGTTATACCTTTAACAGGTAGATTTTGAATATTCTGCATCCGCCACATTCCCTTCTTACATTCTAGGAAGAGTACCAGTGTATCAATCAAGAGGACATATAGTCAGCAGAACAAAGACTCAAATCAGTCAATATTTTGATTTGACTTTACATGGAGTAGGTACAGAGAACTCTCTTTGTTTGCAGTATTTTGACTTGCCGTCCACATCACTGACTAAAATATTCCATGGATCCTTAGGTTTTCCCTTTGGAATCTGTCACTGTCTCCTCCCTTAATTGTCATTTGAAACATGTGACCATGCACTCTGGGTAGCAGGGTCGGAGTATGCAATTCTGGTCTGACTCTACCCTTAGACAGATCTCATCTGACCATCAAGAGTGATGGTAAAGGATGTGTGCCTTGGTGTTGGACGGCCTGAGGTCAAATTTCAACTTTACCTCAGATAAATGTTATAATGTTTCTGAGCCCGCCTCCTCACTTGTGAAAGGGGGAAAATAATAGTATCTCCTCATAGGTTTATTACAAGATTTGATGAAAGAATTATGCCAGACATTTTTCAAATGCCTGTACAGAGTACACTGTTATTAAATGTTAGCTATGATTATTTAACTTGTCTTTTTTTTTTTTCTTAAAGATTTTATTTATTTATTTGACAGATGGAGAGCACAAGTAGGCAGAGAGGCAGTCAGAGAGACAGGGGAGAAGCAGACTCCCCGCTGAGCAGAGAGCCTGATGCGAGGCTCGATCCCAGGACCCTGAGATCATGACCCGAGCCGAAGGCAGAGGCCCAACCCACTGAGCCACCCAGGTGCCCCTAATTTGTCACGTCTTAATAGGAAGGAGTTCTTATTTGCTCCCTAAGCTTCCTTCTATCTTCCTGCAACTTGGATTCTGTGATGTTTTATATTTGTAGCTCTGACAAAAGAAAGCAGAGAATAGACACACATTTTCAATTAGGCCTACTCCATGACCTGAGATATCTTATTTACTCAGTTTTCCAGCTTACACATGGAACTATCAATAAATCTGAATTCTAAGTAGTAGAAATAAGAAAGAACCTCAGACTGATCAAATCGGAAGAAAAACCCATCTATCATTACCACTGGCATTTACAGCATTCCATGTGAAATTAAACTCAGAAGTATCAGCCAGATGAGAGAAAGCTGTTAAAAGGTAAAATCAGTGAGGTTTACGGACTATTCTTCCTCGGAGTCTCTGTGAGAAGTCTAGAGACTTTATGTCTTCTCTCAAGAAAAAGGACTTAAAGGTGAATGACACCCACCTAACCATTTTCACCCATGCACCATTTAGTTTCCCTGTAAATTTCTTCAACCTGAAATTGCTTCATACCATCAGAGATTCTGGGGCTAAAAGAATTTCTCCTGTTGTGACATAACACAGACTTGGAAGTGAATCTCTCAATAGATAGGCTAGAACTGTAGTCAGTTCTGGGAATATACTGCTGTAGTTAGTGTTGTGGGAAGTGAGAATAGGAGAGTGAGACTTCCGAGTTAGTGCTTCTTTGCAATGCTAGGCATTAGGCATTTGATGGAAACTTCCCACTTCTATTGAACTAGAGCCCTTAAAGAATGATTCTGATTTCCCTGCAGTTAGTGCCAAAGCTCTCTAAACATGGAAGCCCATGCTGACAGCAAATACCACAAGACCTGAATATCTCGGGATCCGCCAAAGATACAAACTGCGTAGATCGGAAAGTTAGTAAGACCTAGATGTATCATCCTTCAAGCCGGGAGTCCATGGATTTCAGCAACCCATACCGTATAGTATCACAGTGTGACATGCATAATAGCATACATATTGCTTGTTCAGTAAATCCAGTGCATTTATCATTCTAGCTCGTGGATTCTTAGAGTGTGAGTTCACACTTTTATTGTCTTCATTGGAGCCTGGGTAGAGAAGTCAATAGAACAGATCAAGATGATGATTGCAGACCAGGTTTCCTAGATGCTGAAATGCCAGGTTTGGTGGCGGTCCTTCCCTGTGTCTTATTTCTCGTGCTCCGAGGCACCTGTGGTCCTGCAAATCTTTTCCCTGCTAATGCTGTGTCCTCCATCATTTCACTGTGGCATGTCCGTCCATCTTTGTGAGCACAATTTTTTATTCATCAGCGAAACGTTTGGGCCTTTGAAATTGAAATGGATTTCAGTCTTCTTTATATATTAATTATTGATAAATGGAGCCTGGGAGACAAGGAAGAAGCCTGGCATGATTATAGACAGATAGTTTTTAATTTTATGTCTCTTGCAGTGACAGAGAAATTTAGTTTAATAGGAGTAATTTTTCAAAGGAGATGCAATCATGAGGGAGGGGGTGTAGAAAATGGGCTAAGCATACTGAAAAAGAAAGAACTTGTGGGAGACATAGCCCACTTCTGTACTGAAAAATCTCCTAGAAGTAGAGGTAGAGAACTTTTGGAAAATTAGTTTTGTACATTTGTGGGTATGAACCGCAACCCTAAAACCAGATCCTATTATTTTCAGAAAGGCCCACAGTCTCAACTAAGACAATTTTGTGTCTTTTACATTATTTCAGAATCTCCTAAATTATACAAAGTCTCAAACAGCCTTCATTATGTAGTGTCCCAGACATGTGTAAAAAGTCCATGAGGCATAGTGGGAAAGGTGTCAGGTGCACAGACACTGAGGTCCAACCCAGCTCGTCATTTATTAGCTTGCCTTGAGGTTAGCTTTTAACCTTCTAGGGTCTCAGTTTCTCCATATGGAAAATGATGACACTCTTCCTTCCACCAGGCCCATTGGTAGTTTCTGAGGATCGAATGAAGAAATTACCATGAATAGTTTCTGAGGTTTTTCTTAGCTCCAAAAATCTAAGATTTTCTGATAAAAGAGAAGTAATTCCATCAGTTATTAATTACTCCATGAAAGCATAGTTAGTTTTTATTCTCCACATATAGGACGAACCTACTTTGATACCACAAAAGTACTTGAGCCCTGGGATGCTTTTCCAGAGTCTATCCTGGGATTTGGATATTTAAAAAGAAAAAAAAAAAAAAAAGAAGAAGAAGAAGAAGAAGAAAGAAAAAGAAACCCAGGCTGGGGGCGCCTGGGTAGCTCAGTGGGTTAAAGCCTCTGCCTTCGTCTCAGGTCATGATCCCAGGGTCCTGGGATCGAGCCCCGCATCGGGTTCTCTGCTCAGCAGGGAGCCTGCTTCCCTTCCTCTCTCTCTTTCTCTCTGTCTGCCTGCCTCTCTGCCTATTTGTGATCTCTGTCAAATAAATAAAAATAAAATCTTAAAAAAAAGAGAAAAAAGAAACCAAGGCTGCACCCCTAAGGTTACCTCATTGCTCAGATCTCATGTCTTGGTGGAGTATCTGCATTTTCTGTGGGCTCTTAGAAACTTGACACGACCTCTCTGCCTCACTGCTGGGTTTGCACGGGGAGCCCTGCACTGTGGTGTTTAGAAGAGTCAACGAGGAAGGGAAAAGCCTGACATTAGGGTGGCTAATGCGGGGAGAAGGAAGGAGAGCGAGCAATGGATTTGGTTTTGTTCAGAAGCGTGAGAACAGCCCTGGGCCAAGGCTCAGCCTCCAGTCTGCACACTTCATACTTGGCGGTCCGATTGATAGGGGGAGAAAACGTCCCCGCACACTTCCCTGCCCTGCCGATTTTACTGATAATCGGTTAACTGGCACTCCGTATTAATCTTCCTAACACCTTTTCCTTATGTTCTTACCCTGCTCAAAAGCCTTCGATGGCTCTCACTGGCACGGCATTTCTTTCCTCCTTCCGATCTCTGTCCCTCTTCAGTTCATTTTGTGTTTGGATGTGTCTTCTACCAGCTCAATAATGCTGCAGGCTCCCATCCAATGTGAAGCTTGTCTTACCTTTATTCCCTTGTAATGTAGAGACAGGAGGGATCCCTCAGTGCTCCTGGATTGACTATAACCCTGTAATGCAGCACTTGCTTTTGTAGTTTTATGTTCTCTTCTGATTTTGGTGAGCAGAACTGTTTTCACAATGGATTATAATTGTTTTTAAATAATAATGTTGCCTTGAACTTCTTGTACACTTACAGGATCTGTCAGCATTGGATTTCGAAGAGGTCCTTGTTAATTGATTGATACGAAGATGGAAGTTTTGTTGGCAATAAAGCCATTCGTCTGAAGTTCATAGAAAGAATTATTGTAGGACATCCTTTCCTGGTCTGCCTACCCCTTCCTTTCCTCTGGCAGCTCAACATGCATGTGTATACACAAGGACCCATAAACCTGTCAGGAATAATTCGTGTTAAAATTCCATTCTGTGGGAGCTGTTACATCCCATTTCTCTGCTCTGGGCTCCAGAATCTCTACTGTGATTGATAGAGCCCTGCCCAGCACAGTTCTCTGTCTATAGCACCTTTAAGCATACTTTAAGAACTTTTGGACACAACCTAGATAGTAGTTGAGAAAGACTGAACTTCTACATATAATAAGAAGTGTATGCGGTCTACCACAAATTGCTTAAACATTCTACTAATTACAGCCATTGCTTAACACGCATAAAATTGGGCAAAAGATTAATTGCCCTTCGTGCCCGTTGTCTATTCTTCTTTCTGTTTCTCTATATTTCCTTCGGTATAGTCCACTTCTTTTTCCCCTGCTATGTGTGCTGGGATTGGACAGGTCTTTGTATCAAGGTCTTATTACTATTTTCAGAAAATTCTAATTCTTTATCACAGTTTTACCAAGGAGGCTTTGCTTCCCTCCAATGAGCTTTGTATAATGCTGGCTGCCAGCCTTACTTATTAGGCCAGAAATGACTGTGCTGTGCCCCCGCTCACCCTTTTTTCTAATCTGAGGATTCTGGGTTCTAGCCAACACCATCTAAGCTCTGCTTCCTTTTTTTTTTTTTTTTTTTTTTCCTTCCCCTTAAATTAGGTTGGGGTTAGCTGGAATGTGAGCTGAAAACACATCTTACCACTATATGGCTACACTTTTCCCCTGTCAGGGTATTCAACAACCCTTTTGCCTCAACTGGGTGGTGGTGGGGCAGGGGTGTGGCAGGAATAGGAAGATACTGTGTAATTATCCCTTGTGGTATTAGGTGCACTCGCATTGAAAATAAGTTCCCTGTGAATTACCGAGGTGAGTTTGTTTCCAAGGACTCTCAGACTTCAAATATAGACAAAGCACTTCTCATTACACTGAATACTACTCTTGAGGCTGAATAAAGAAACACGGACCCCAATGATACTCAAATTTACAACAAGGAATATAGGACATTTGGCTCCTTGGTAGTTACCGGTTTAGTTTTAAAATGCAGATGAAAGATACCCCAGGTCCAAATGACACTTTGTAAGCTAAACCAGAGTATAAATTGTGAGCTGTGTCATTTGCTAGCACATTAACCTATATATAATGCAACATTTGTATGGAGCCCAGTAAAAGATTGGATCTGACTCAGTAATTTCAAACACAATTGGCCTCTTTCGTTCTTTAATTATCCTCACCAATTTCAAGAATTAACCTTAACTTTAAATTATGTAGGCTTCCTCCTTTGGATTTGTGTTACAATTGTAGGCTTATCTAAATGTTAGAGGGTAGGGGTTTTTTGTTTTGCTTTGTTTTGTTTTTCTCTTTTTGCTGAATAGAGACATTTGTTCCCAGTTATTATCATCATAATGACCCTGCCAAAAAATAATAATATTAGAGGCCGAGAGGGTCTCCAACCAGGCTATTGTGGGACCCCTGATGCCAGAGCTAGATTGCCTGGCCGAAAATCATATCTCAACATAATTGGCTGCAGTGACAAAAAGAGAGAGTGAGAAATAAAGAAAGAGAAAGTCAGCAGGTCTGATAGGAAGGTTGCAGGCATTTATATCTAAATGGTCTCCCAATGTACCATTTTGCTCCTAATGACACAGGATTAGGAAGGGAATATAATGAGGTTTTATCAAATGTTCAAAAAAATAGCCTGACCCCCCTCTTCTCAGTACCCCCTTTTCTCCCTTATATAGATTTAAGCGTAACAGAGTTTAAGAATTAAGAAAGGCAAGTTTAGCAGATGGCTGAATGTCTTTTTTTTTTTAAATCTTCTCCACTCATGCCGTACCTAACCTTTTGAATTGTCTCCCTTGCGATGCTGGTTATACCACTCTTCTTCCCATGGCTTACTGTTCTGATGTCAGAGCTCGACCAAGCATCTTGACAAAGAATGAGAGATTTCTAGAATTGTACAAACTTATCTGGGAACATCAGTGTCGTTTTGAGGCAAGACAGCAATATTTCAGTGTAACACAGAAGGACACATGCAGGTTTGCAAAAGGAGGTTCAAGGGCCAGGATCCATAAGCACATGGTTTTCCTCCACTTCTCTTCACTGTCCAGACTCTGCTCCTCCCCTTCCTCTACAGCCTCACTTCCAGCCAAATACTCCATTTGTTCTTCTTCAACTGACCTTCTCTTTACTGCACCTGAGTTTTCCTTTCTCCGCCTCCTTCTGGGCTTCTAGGTCTACACTGGTTTTCCTACTCAAGGGGCAATAGGACTTAGGGTCACAATCCCTTGAGGAGGTAGAAAAAGCAATTTCCAGGCCTTTGTGTTAGCTTTTGAAGTTAACAAATGCTCAGTGCCTAAACATAGTATTTTGATTTTTTTTGGCAGTGCTAGGTCAAAGAGAGAGTCTCTTCCTTCATTTTATATATATACTCTGAACACATGCACCCATTATGTATGATATATTCTGTTGGATACTATGGGGATTCGGACTTTTCTAACAATTATAATTTAGTAGTTTCTTGCATCATCTGCATAAAAGTGATTGTGAGAGCCACAAAATGGATAATGTCCTAGTGAGAGAGTAATATGACAAAAGCAGAAGACAGAGGATGGAGCCACAGGGGTCAGTCCATGTTTAAAATGCAAAATAAGAAGGCAAAGCCAGTGAAAGAGACAGATAAAAACTGGCTGAAATGACAGAAAGGAGATCACAGTAATGTAGTGCCAGAAAGATCTGAAAAGAGTATTGGCAGAAGGAGGTGGGTATAACACAATATTAGAGAAGCCAAAGAAAGTCACTGCTGAGCAAAGGCTGTTGCATTTGGCAATTAGGAAGATCTTTGAGGAAAGGAGTTTTTATAGATAGTGGGAATGCAGCTGAGTTACACAGGGTTAGAGATTGTTGGGCGGGGAATAAACCTGGCAAGTAGATTCTTTGGAGGAGTTTGATGCTAGGGAGGGGGGAGGGGGATAGAGATAGAGAAGAAGGAATTAATGGTAGAGTGAAACAGTATGCATGTTTTTCTGTGTATAGTGGCGCGGGTGGGCAGTTTGGTTCCCATGTAAATATGGTCTGGAACAGTATAGTGTTACTGTGGGGTGTGTGTGTGTGTGTGTGTGTGTGTGTGTGAACAAGGAGGGATAGGGCAGGGAGGGAGGCAGGAAAGAGAATTCAGAGGACCATGGAGCTGTTGATGGAGCTGGATCTGGGCAGGACTGGAGGGATATGGCCAGAAGTGGGAGATATTTACAAATTGTGACTATTAGATTCGGAATGAAAAATTTCTTTTTCCTTTGAGAAAGAAAAGATCATGAAAGGACAGTGACATTTGGAGGGATGGCAAGGTAGCCAGCCAGTGAGTGCAAGGCTCTCCCGGATTCCTCAGCGTTCAGGTGTGAATCACACCCTGATGCCCTGGCTTGAGGAGTGCACACAGGCTTTAAAATGCCTGTGGTATGGATTGCAACAGGCAGTCAGCCCAGGAGCATCCCAGGTTAGGGAATGGTGGAAAGGATCTGCCCAAGTTCTAGATAAGAATTTTCAAGCAGTTCAACACAGGGTTATACCACTTTCATGATGATAGGTGACCAGTAGTTGTGTGTACACAGCTGAGGGATAAGCAAACCCAGAGTTCTTGAGTATTATTTAATAAAAAGATATCCTAAGTACAAGCAGTGTGTTCCAGATACTGCAATGGGCTCTGTGATTTTCTTTTGGCATCCATATCAGAAAACATTACTCCCGTTGGATCCTTAGGAGAGTTTGACCTGGAGAGGTATAGTAACTTGCCTCAGATTAGACATCCGGTGGCCAACAGAGGCAAAGTAGCATAAAATCTTAGACCATGGAGCCTGATTACCTAGGTTTGAATTCCAGTTCTGTTATGTAAACTTGGACAAATTCCTTAATCACTCAGAATACTATTTTCTGTATCTGTAGTATAGAACTAATATTACTTCATCTGTTTTATACAAGATTAAATGTGTCAATACATGTAAATCACTTAAAGCAGTACTTGCCTTATTTTAATATTAGCTATTAATATTTTAATGTTAGCTATTACTATCATCATCATCACAATTCTGATTTTCCAAAGTCAAAATTTAGTTTTGTTGTTTTTTACTTTACTGTAATTCCCCAAGTTGTGCCTACAAACCGTAAATTAACTAAGGTGTTATCAGGTAAACGAGGATACTATAGCTATAAAACCTTGCAAAATAGATGATAGATCAAATTTGTCAAACTTCTTTACTACACATGACTTTAAAACTCTAATAGATTATTACATACTGGGGACTTCGAATATTGAATATCACAAAACCACTACTTAGCTAAAATCTGTACAGAAGTTATTTTTCCATTCAAAACACCAACATTTTGAAAATTATTATTTTTCTATGGAATGTACTGCAAGAGAAAAATATTATTTTACAGTTCAGCCACTAAAGAGAACAGTTTGAAAACCAATCTGTGCTTGGCTCAGGTTGGGTTTACAGGAAAAGCAAGGAGTGTATTCAAGGGATGGTTAACAGTAGGAGAGGGAGGTGAGAAGGTAGGAAGAGATAAAACTAACAATATCAAGACCTTGGAGCAAATCCATTGGTCATAATGACAAATGTGCTGTGTAAGTTATTATATGTCTCTCAATTTTAAAGGAAGTAAAATTCTCTGGAGTTGAAAGGACAAGAAAGTATGAGATCAAAGTTCCAGATGGTTCATCATATGGATCTTGATACATTATGTACAATTCTTGTTTTATACTTTTATAAAAATAGAAGGGGGAGAAATAAAGGGTTAGCTGTAGAAAAGTAACTAAAAAACAGTGTTTGGATGTTATTGATTATTATAATGAAGATATAATAAAACATATTTCTCCTTTTTTGCAACTTTAAGCAGTTGCTTTCTTTGTTTTTGATTCTAGGGTGTTTTTTTTTTTTTAAACTGAAGGGCCATTTTTGGAAACCTTTGAAATTATTTTGTTTTTTGTATGACACTGTATGATACAAAACAAAGATGTTGGTAGTTATGTGGAGAGTCTGGAATGCAGATATTAAATAGGCTGTTCTTGAGTGGGGAGGAACAAGATGACAGAGAAGTAGGAGGCCTGAATTTTGTCTGGTTCCAAGAATTCAGCTAGTCATCAAACCATACTGAACACCTACAAACTCAACAGGAGATCAAAGAAAATAGCTGCAGTTCTATGAACAGAAAAGCGACCACTTTTTGGAAGGCAGGATGTGAGGAGAAGAGAATCCGAGGTGATATATGGGAAGATAGACTGCAGGGGAAGGGAGCCTCCGTCAGCTGGCTCCTGGCAAATGGTAGAGCAGCAGAGTACAGGGTTGGAACTTTTAGAAGTCTGTTCCTTGGAGAGGTGTTGCTCTGATGGCTAAGCAGAGGCATGGAATCCTTGCTGGGGACAGTGTGGTCTCAGGATCCATGGGGTAATAAAAAGACCAGGGGTGTCTGAGTGTGGCAGAGCTGCCAGGTATTGGAATGGGGAAGCCAGCTGTAGAGATGGAGCCAAGAGGGGCTCTCTCAGCTTGGGGCTACCTTAAACTCTGATCCAAGGCACAGTTGGGCCTCTGCTTTTCAAGCAGGAACCCCAGAAATGGCATATCCGAGGATACCTCCTCCTCCTTCCTCCTCCGGGAGGAGTGGTGCAGGAGCACGCTGCAAGAATCTGCTGGGATTGAGACTCCAAACAGGGCTGTGTGCCAGAAAGAGAGAAGATCGGTCAGAGGCTGGTGAGCTCAGAGTGTGGCCGAAGACCAGGCCGAAGACCAGGGAGGGATTGACTGCTTTGCTCTGAGGGCTTACTGAGGGTCCTGAGCTCTCAGCTCCTCCAGGGCTGGAGATTGGGAGGCCGCCATTTTCATTCTCATCCTCCAAAGCTGTACAGGAAGCATTCAGGGAAGAAAAGCTCCTGAGAGCAAAACTGAGAAGATTATTTAGCCTGGCCCCTGGCAAGGGTGGTACAATTCTATCTTGGGCAAAGACATTTGGGAATCACTGCAACGGGCCCCTCACCCAGAAGATCAGCAAAAACATCCTGCCAAGACCAAGTTTACCCATCAATGAGAACCATGGAACTCCAGAGCTAGTGGAATGCACCGCATAGAAGTCATGATTTTTCCCCTTGATTCTTTAGTCTTTCAAAGTTTAATTTTTAAAATTTTCTTTATTTTATACTTTTCCAATTTTTTTAAAATTTTTCCTCTTTCCCATTTACCAACATCTTATCAATACATTTTTAAAAAAATCTTTTTTATTTTTCATTTTTTAAAAAGATTTTATTCATTTATTTGACACAGAGAGAGATCACAAGTAGGCAGAGAAGCAGGCAAAGAGAGAGGGAAGCAGGCTCCCTGCTGAGCAGAGAACCCGATGTGGGGCTCGATCCCACAACCGTGAGACCATGACCTGAGCCGAAGGCAGAGGCTTTAACCCACTGAGCCACCCAGGCGCCCCTTATTTTTCATTTTTACAGAATACTCTATCCCTTCACTATACAAACTTATTTTATACATATATATACTTTCTTTAAAATTGTGGGATACAGTTTCATCCAACAGACCAAAATACATCTAAAACTAGTGTATGGCTTTTTTCTAGTCTCCCTCTTGATCACATTCTCTCCTTTTTTTTTTTTTTCTTTCTTTTTTCAACCAATTTCTTATCACATCAATTTCTTTTTTAAAAGTCTTGTTTAGTTTTCATCTTTACAGTCATATTCCATCCCTTCATCATATTTATCCTTATTTTTGTATATATTTAAATTTTTATTTCTTTAAAATTTGAGGAGGCACTTTCTTCTACAGACCAAAATACACCCAAAATCAAGTGTATGGCTCTGTTCTACTCACCAGCCTGATCATATTTGTTTTTTCTTCCTTTCTTACCCTACTCCCCTGCCCTGGTTTCAGGTCTCTTCTGATTTGTTTAGTGTGTATTTTTCTGGGGTCATTGTTAACCTTTTAGCATTTTGTTCTCTCATTCATCTTTTTTGGACATTTGGACAAAATGGCAAATTGGAAAAAAATCACCTCAAAAATAAAATAAAATTAAATTAAAAAAAACAAGAGGCAGTACCCACTGCTGGGGGACCTAATCAATATGGACATTAGTAAGATGTTGAAACTGGAGTCCAGAATGACAATTATAAGAATACTAGCTGGGCCTCAAAAAAAAAAAAAAAAATAGAAGAACTACAGAATCACTTTCTGGAGAAATAAAAGAACTAAAATCTAACCAAGTGAAATAAAAAAAGCTATTAATGAAGTGCAGTAAAAAAATGGAGGCTCTTACTGTTAGGATAAATGAGGCAGAAGAGGGTATTAGTGATATAAAAGACAAAATGATGGAGAATAAAGAAGGTGAGAAAAAGACAGATAAATAACTACTAGATCATGAGGGAAGAATTTGAGAGATAAGTGATACCATAAGACAAAACAATATTAGAATAATTGGGATCCCAAAAGAAGAAAGATAGAGAGGGGCAAAAGAAACATTGGAGCAAATTGTAGCAGAGAACTTCCCTAATTTGGGCAAGGAAACATAGGTCAAAATCCAGGAGACACAGAGAACCCCCCTCAAAATAAAAATAGGTCAACACCCCCTCATCTAATAGTAAAACTTGCAAGTCTCAGAAAAAAAGAGAAAATCCTGAAAGAAGCTCAGGACAAGGGGTCTGTAACCTACAATGGTAGAAATTTTAAATGGGCAGAAGACCTATCCTCAGACACTTGGCAGGCCAGAAAGGAATGGCATGATATATTCAGAGCACTAAATGAGAAAAATATGTAGGCAAGAATATTGCATCCAGCTAGGCTGTCATTGAAAATAGAAGGAGAGCTAAAACGCTTCCAGGACAAACAAAAACTGAAAGAATTTGCAATCACTATACCAGCACTACAGGAAATATTGAAAGGGGTCCTCTAAGCAAAGAAAGAGCCTAAAAGTAACATAGACCAGAAAGGAACAGAGACAATATACAGTAACAGTCACCTTATAGGCAATACAATGGCACTAAATTCATATCTTTCAGTAGTTACCCTGAAAGTAAATGGGCTAAATGCCCCAATCAAAAGACACAGGGTATCAGAATGGATAAAACAAAACAAAACAAAACAAAACCCATTGATATGCTGTGTACAAGAGACACATTTTAGACTCAAAAAAGACACCTCCAGATTTAAAGTGAGGGAGTGGAAACAATTTACCATGCTAATGGACATCAAAAGAAAGCTGTGGTGGCAATTCTTGTATCGTCAAATTAGATTTTAAACTAAAGACTGTAATAAGAGATGAGGAAGGGCACTATATCATACTTAAAGGGTCTGTCCAAGAAGAAGATCTAACAAGTTTAAATATCTGTGCCCTTTCCATGGTCACAGCCAACTATAAAAACCAATTAATAACAAAATCAAAGAAACATATTGACAATAATACAATAGTAGGGGACTTTAACACTCCCCTCATTAAAATGGACAGATCATCTAATCAAAAGATCAACAAAGAAATAAAGGCTTTAAATGACACACTGAACCAAATGGACATCACAGATATGTTCAGAACATTTCATCCCAAAACAACAGAATACACATTCTTCTCTAGTGCATATGGAACATTCTCCAGAATAGATCACATCCTGGGTCACAAATCAAGTCTCAACTGGTGCTGAAGAATTGGAATCATTCCCTGCATATTTTCAGACAAAAATGATTTGAACTAGAACCTTGATCCCCAAACCAGACAAAGACCCAGTCAAAAAGTAGAATTACAGACTAATATCCCTAATGAACATGGATGCAAAAATTCTCACCAAAATACTAGCCAATAGGATCCAACAGTACATTAAAAAGATTATTCACCACGATGAAGTGGTATTTATTCCTGGGCTGGAAGGTTGGTGTAACATCTGCAAATCAAACAATGTTATACTGTACATTAATAAAAGAAAGAGCAAGAACCATATGATACTGTCAATAGATGTAGAAAAAGCATTTGACAAAGTACAGAATCCTTTCTTGATCAAAACTCTTAACAGTATAGGAAGAGGGTACATACCTCAATATCATGAAAGCTGTCTATGAAAAACCCACAGCAAATATCATTCTCAATGGGGAAGAACTGAGAGTTTTTCTCCTAAGGTCAGGAACATGGCAGGGATGTCCACTATCACCACTGCTATTCAACTTAGTACTAGAAGTCCTAGCCTCAGCAGTCAGACAACAAAAAAGAAATAAAAGGCATCCGAATCAGTAAAGAAGTCAAACTATCGCTCTTTGCAGATGATATGATACTTTATGTGGAAAACCCAAAAGACTGCACTCCAAAACTACTGGAACTCATACAGGAATTCAGTGAAGTGTCAGCATATAAAATCAATGCACAGAAATTAGTTGCATTTCTATACACCAACAACAAGACTGAAGAAAGAGAAATTAGGGAGTTGATCCCATTTACAAATGTTCCCAATACCATAAGCTACCTAGGAATAAACCTAACCAAAGGAGCAAAGAATCTATACTCAGAAAACTATAGAACACTCATGAAAGAAATTGAGGAGGACACAAAGAAATGGAAAAATGTTCCATGCTCCTGGATTGGAAGAACCAATATTGTGAAAACATCTATGCTACCTAAACCAATCTACACATTTAATGCAATCCTTATCAAAAATACCATTAAGTTTTTTCAAAGAAATGGAACAAATGATCCTAAAATGTATATGAAACCAGAAAAGACCCATAATAGCTAGAGGAATGTTGAAAAACAAAAACAAAAACAAAATTGGTGGCATCACAATTCCAGACTTCAAGCTCTATTACAAAGTTGCAATCATCAAGATAGTATGGTACTGGGACAAAACAGACACATAGATCAGATCAGTGGAACAGAGCAGAGAGCCCAGAAATGGACCCTCAGCTCTATGGTCAATTAATCTTTGACAAAGTAGGAGAGAATGTCCAATGGAAAAAAGACAGGATCTTCAACAAATGGTATTGGGAAAATTGGACAGCCACATGCAGAAGAATGATACTGGATCATTTCCTTCCACTGCACACAGAAATAGACTCAAAATGGATGAAAGACCTCAGTGTGAGACAGGAATCCATCAAAATCCTTGAGGAAGACACAGGCATCAACCTCTTCAATGTCAGCTGCAGCAACTTCTTCCTAGAAACATCACCAAAGGCAAGGGAAGCAAGGACAAAAATGAACTACTGGGACATCATCAAGATCAAAGCTTTTGCTAAGCAAAAGAAACATTCAACAAAACCAAAAGACATCTGACAGAGTGGGAGAAGATATTTGCACATGATATATCAGATAAAGGGCTAGTGTCCAAAATATATAAAGAACTTATCAAGCTCAACACCCAAAGAACAAATAATCCAATCAAGAAATGGGCAGAAGACATTAACAGACACTTCTGCAAAGAAGACATCTAGATGGCCAACAGACACATGAAAAAGTGCTCAATATCACTTGGCATCAAGGAAATATAAATCAAAACCACAGTGAGATACCACCAGTCCGAATGGCTAAAATTAATACATCAGGAAACAACAGGTGTTGGTGAGGATGTGGAGAAAGGGCAACCCTCCTACAGTGTTGGTAGGGATGCAAGCCAGTGCAGCCACTCAGTAAAATAGTATGAGGTTTCCACAAAAAGTTGAAAATAGAGATATCCTTTGATCCAGTAATTGCACTACTCGGTATTTACCCTAAAGATACGAAGGTAGTGATTCATAGGAGCATGTGCACCCAGATGTTTATAGCAACAATGTCCACTATAGCCAAACTATGGAAAGAACCTAGATGTCCATCAACAGATGAATGGATAAAGATGTAGTACATATATACAGTGGAATATTATGCAGTCATCAAAAATGAAATCTTGCCATTTGCCACAATGTGGGTGGAACTAGAGGCTATTATGCTAAGTGAAATAAGTCAATCAGAGAAAGACAATTTAGGATATTACTGATATGAGGAAATTGAGAAATAAGGCAGAAGGTCATAGGGGAAGGGAGGGAAAAATGAAATAAGATGAAACCAGAGAGGGAGATAAACCATTAGAGACCCTTAATCTCAGGATTCAAATTGAGGTTTTCTGGAGGTGAAGGGAGTTAGAGGAATGGGATGGCTGGGTGATGGACATTGGGGAGGGCATGTGCTATGGTGAGTGCTGTGAATTGTGTAGGATTGATGAATCACATACCTATACCCCTGAAACAAATAATACATTATATGTTAAATAAATAAACAAAGAAACTGTTCTCAATTATCTGAGATTATTTTAATAAATAGAGTAATTGATTAAGTTGAAAGGAGTTACCTTATTTTTATGACCATATATTATAAACATCAAGATAGTTTGAGAGCCAGAGACAAACAGGATTACTGTATTTTCATTTTAATCATGGGAACTAACATACCCCCCAGAAACCTTAAGGAATGTTGGAGATATTCCAGCTTGGCATTGTTTTGGTAGACATGCCTATTGAGCAGATTTGCTAGCAACACATTTAGTAGCAAAGCAAATAATCAAGCATGGACATCTCCAAAAGCTATAGAATTTAGAAACACCAGATATTTATTGACCAGATATTTCACCAAAAGTGAAAGTTCCTTTAGCCATAATGACCCTTCCTTTCCTTGCTTCCAATAATTTACTTCTCTTACACCACCTTTGGGCCAAATCCTAAGGATTTGGATTAAAAGATACATACAGTACAGTTTCTGCCTTTAAGGAACTCAAAATCCAGTGGGGCTTTAAGTCTGCTTTAATTCTCTCTACATTTATTGAATGCTTCTGTGTATCAGGAAATGTTCTAGGAATCTGAAATGCTAGTTAGTGGTACTTACTATAAAATATGGTAAAGGTTAAAACGGAGGTGTCAAAGATGAAGGGACAAGAGAATGAATGCCTAAATTAACCTTGGAAAATCAAAAACTTAACTTTTAGAGTTACAAAAAGGATGTAGGTAAAAATACAGAGAGGTCAAAGAGCAAGATATAGTCAGGGAACTTCCTGTCGTTCTGTGAACCTGGAACAAAGGCGGATAGTATAGGAAGTGACAAGAGATGGTAGGGGGTATGGGAGCTGACATGTATTGGGACGCATGCTATCTTTAGAGAAGAAGGGTAAGTAAGAATTGAATTCAGATAAGTCAAAGGGATGTGGAAAGGCTGAGGGGAAAAGGATGCGCACTGAGAACTACTTGAAAAAAAGAGGGGCTGCAGAAATGGGATGGTTATATAAATGTGTAAATTAACCCATATGGAATGGAGAGATGGATGCATTTAAGGGTTATAGACAAGGGCAGACATAGGCCTTGAAATCCAGAGTAGAGGTTTTGCTTCATGTAGTGGGTGGTAAGGAACCATTAGTGTCATGAGAAGAGGTCCAGTGGCCCTGAAGTGCGTACTCAGTGAACTACTGAGATTCCTTCCTTGTGTCCCATTAGTATTTCATGAGAGCCCAGAGTGCCAGGCAGGCGCCTAACTGGTGCTTGAGGAATTTGAGAGATTAGATATCATTCAAGCTATCCCTAGGGTGAGCCCAAATAAACCCCAGGGACTGATGCTATTCTTTAAATAACATTAAAGTTGGCTTGTATCAGTGAGGGAATTAATGAGCAATTAAGGTCCTCACTCTGAAAAATTGGCCATTTATAATGATTAGTATTTTATGCACTGTGGTGTACCAAAATATTGAATTTTTCAGCACAAATTATTCAGTACAGCAGTAAAAAAATGAAAGAAATTTTCCTCCATAAAATTATCTGGAAAAAACAAAGTATCCATTTTTCTAATCATTCTTAGCAAATAGTTTAACCCAGACTTGAAAATAAGCCTTTCCCCTACTGGCCTAAAATGAATAATTATTTATTTACCCCAATTGCATGGAAATAAACTCCTGAATAGTCTGTGCCTTTTTTTTGGAAAGATTTTTTAATTTGTTTTAGGGTTTTAGAGAGACAGAGCTCACGAGCGAGAGAAGGGTCAGAGGGAGAGAGAAAATCTCAAGCAGACTCCTCTGCTGAGCATAGAGCCCAATGTAGGACTCGATCTCAGCGTCCTGAGATCAGAACCTGAGCCAAAATCAAGAGTCAGACACTCAACTGACTGAGCCACCCAGGTGTCCCTCTGTGCTTTTTAAACAATAGAATTCTCTGCCTCTACAAATAAATATGTGGGAATGTATGTATACATATGTAGGTATACAGACACATGTATGCACATATATACACGTGTGTGCATATACATATATGTATGCATGTATTTCAAAGCTAAGATAACATTCAAATAGCCATTGCTTTTCAGCTTCAGGCTTACATAGGCACACAGTAAATAAAGTAATTTATTTCTGTGAACGAAAAAGGAAATAGCTACCCATGGTTCTGAGTTAGGCTTCTCCTTATGATCTAGCCATTTCTCAGCAGGTGAGGCCCTTGCTAACCAACAGAAAAACCACATGATGTTGTCAGTGATACAATGGGCTTTCAGGATTTTAGATGAAAGAGTCATTGGTTAATGGTCGCATAGAGAGAGAATTATGGTAATGGATGTACTGATGTGTACTTCCCAGTTACTCACCTGAAGTACTGATACGTAGCACTGTATAAGGACAATTTCATGAAACAGCACAGATTTCCATAGCCAGTCCTTGGAAGGTGGTAAGGGCACCTGAAGGCATGCCCTACAGATTTACCATAGATCAAGCCAACTTGGAACTGAACAACAGCTCACTTTGAATTGAAAAGACATATTTGTTAAAACCTATGTAGTGGATCAAAAAATCAATGCTGAAATACCTCAGAAAACATTCTTCAAAATTAACATGATAAAACCTACATAGGATTAAAAGAAAGGTACACTGTGTGCATGTGTGTTCAATTATTTGATGATTAGATATTCAAAGTCCTAGATGCTATCTTTGCCCTGCCATGCATTTATTTACACAGTGCATTTTGCTGTGTTCTAAGCTTTTATTATAGTTATACATATCCTCTTAGAATTGAAAAAAAAAATGTTTGGGGATTTAGCCTTTATATAAAACTCTCTAGAAGCTAGTTTAGGTAGAGAGACTCTGTTGGGGAGGGTAGGAATGGGGAAAAGAATGTGTTAGTTATTTGTTCCAGTTACTAAGTCAAATACAAAATGATTTGAGGGGTGAGCATTTCTGTGTGTCCTCAGTGTCTGGAAATTGAGGCCAGTTTAAAGAAACAAGGAAAAAGTATCCTGTTTTTCTAAATCTTTTCTTACCTCTTTGCCCAATAGAAGAAGGAATTAAGGACAAGATAAGTCTCTCTAAAAAGAGGGAATGGACGAGCACATAGAAATTTAATATCTACCTAATATTTTGCTACGCTGCCTCAATCTCCCTGCAAAAGATTAGACAATGTTAGCAACAAGTTTCTAATTGGCTAAGAAATTACGCAGATGCTTTTATTAGTAACACTTACATAAATTGGCCTTGCATCATATAGCTTAAGATATAAAAACTCAGTTCTTTGTTCTTGCTGCCGCCCTCCACTCTGGAGAAATGGGGACTGCTCTGACCGGGCTGGCAGGTGCACACTTGTCTAGCCTGCTTCATTGGTAGGAGACCAGAGGGACTTGACTTCAGATGCAATAGGAACTCTTACAGTAACTATTCTAAGCTTGCAGGGAGCTGATTTCTTTCACTGTCATCTGTATATTGTCTGACTTTTAAAAGAGATTGATAATTTTTATGGCTAATGTTCTCTACATCACTGTTTTTAAGATTTATGAACGTATGATGTCATTTACTTTTTAGATTTCTCCAGGACTAAAGGGTAGCCTTAAAATAAAAGTATTAACATTGCAAATCACATGTCTTGCTAAACTTGTTTTGTGCCCTCTATGAAAATCAGTAAAGGGGTGTGCCTGGATAGCTTTGTTGGTTAAGCATCTGCCTTCAGCTCAGGTCATGATCTCAGGGTCTTGGGATCGAGTCCTGTGACTGGCTCCCTGCTCGGTGGGGAGTCTGCTCCCTCTCCCCCTTCTCATGCTATCTCTCTCTCTCTCTCTCTTCTCTCAAATAAATAAATAAAATCTTAACAAAAAAGGAAAATCAATAAAGGGGCAAAGCTTATTTTAAATATCAACAAAATGGAAAATGTGACAATGCGGAATCCTGATAAAGCCTTCTGAGAGCCATAAATAGCCCAGGGCATTTGAGTATAGAAAATTCTTTAAGGGTTATCATTGTGAATTACATCTTCCCCCCCTTTTCAGTTTCATCGAGGATTGTGCTAATATGGAACACTCTTACACATACTGCATAAAATAAGCACCTCATTTCTGTACCTTTTCCTCTGGCATTGGATAAAGACAATAATAGCTAAAATAAATTTATTTACTCCCTCTCTTCTTTACTGACTTTTTGTCATCTTAGAATGTATTAAAAATATGTCTTCACTATTACCCTTTCTTATTTATTGTTTAATCTCTCTTTCTCTTTTTCTTTCCTCCAGGTAAGTCCTGCTGCTTTCTAAATCTTACCAGAATGTCCTTTAGAAAAATGGTAAGTACGTCTTTCCAGTAATACGGTTTCATTTTCCAGGGTACATAGAAATTATCTTTTTTTTTTTAAACTTTTTTTCTTAAAGCTGCATTTCGTATCAGTCTATTTCCCGGTTTTTATCCATTAACACTGAAAAACACTTTGTCATAAGTGAGATGGCAATCTGTTTGGTACTTTGATGGGTCCTTGTTACTTTGGGTTTTCAGAGTGTTATTCTGGAGACTTCCTAGAAAATTGAGAGTGTGCTCATGCATGTCATATATTAGAGAGAGGCTGCCTAGCTTCCAGTAGACATTGAATTTTGGGTGGTCAGAGATTACAGATGGTCTGTGTTTGGTTTGGAGAATTAAAGCACTTGCATTTATGACCATCAGATTTTAAAACCCCAGCAGGTAAATATTGGTCCAGTGATGGTAAATGACAAAACCTTTTCATAAAACCAAGGCAACCGAAGGAAATGTGACAGTGAAAATGGAAAGCAAAAGTTCATAAAACCTGGCTAATTGGTTTAGTGCTTCCACAGGAAGAATATTGGTGCTGCAGTCTTTGTCTCCTGGAATTAGCCTCATGGTCGATTAAAAGAAGCACGAATTTAGCTTTGTATATTGCAATCCTTCATATTCAGAGATGATGCAAGTTGCAAGGAATTTTCGTTCATCTTCCTTAAGACGAGAGTGTGGTTAGTATAACAAACTGAAATTATGACTTCCTACCATTGTCAGCTATTTTATTTTGTGTCCTTGGTTTTGCTGTTGTATTGTACGTAATTGTACTTATACTAGACACGTATTCTGTGCTGTTCCAGGAGACCGTTTCAAAACCTTTCTTCATAAGATTGAACACTTGTTTGATGGCACTAAAATGAAATAACAAGCACATGGAAGGAGATTTAGTTAAGACCATGAGAAACAGAATAAGAGAGTTTCAGTTCTCGAGCTTTTAGCTAGAATTCTCTTTAAAAAACAAATAATGAAAGAAAAGAAAAAAAAACAACATTTAGGTGCTAGGACATGGTCTTTATAGTACATGTTATTATGTTATCAAGTCACATATATTTTATAATAACTACTTCCAGTAACTCAATTAAAGAAAAGTCACCAGATGGTAAGACTCCTCTACATGTAACTCTTAAAAATAACTTTGAATAGGAAACTCAAGAATTAACGGAATATGTGCTCTATTACCCAGTCTCTTGAATTCTTAAAACAATTATCTTGGTTACACCCACCACAAGATCATCTCTTTCCTTTAAATTTTTCTTTCAGTATCATTTAGGCTTTTTTCTGTGGTAAGAAATAGAAAATTCAATGCAAGTGGTTCAAGCAAAAAGGAAATTTGTAGGATTATGTAACTTTAAAAAGAAAATCTAGGGATAGATCTTATCAGGCATAGATATTAGCAAATGTTTAAAGAACCTCCCTAGGTCCTGGTTACTTTGTTTCACTCTCTCAAATGCATTGTTTCTGTTGGTTTCTTGGTTTCTCTGAACTCAGTTTGAAATCCCATGGAGGAAACAAAGAGAGTAACTCTGTGGGTAGTCACAGCCAGAGACCTAGTGCATCTCATTGACTCTGATTTTTCTCTTGAACATTTCTCAGATGGGAATGTGATGAACAAATTGACTTGGGTCTAAGTTATGTGCTTTGTGCCTGGTACCAGGGGTTAGGTGGAAACTATCCAATCTCAGGGACAAAATGAAAAAGGAATGGATTCCCAAACTCCTGCTATCTTCACTAAGGTGAATAGATGCTAAGAAGCCAAGAAACAAATGAATAAATACCCACTTCATCTTCTTTATTGCTGTTTTTTTTTTCCCCCTCTTTGGAGAAAGATTCTCTTTCTCCTTTTTGAGGACTGCTCTTGCATCAAAACTGGCCTCCAGCCTGGCCAGCACACAGGTGTCCATGAGGTGGTCCAGATAAAAGCATTATGTTTTAATCAAGTCTACTTCTTTCCTCTGGCTTCTTTGTATGTTTTATTTGTTCACGAAGCACAGTGAGAAAACAGTGTTGAGACTTGGTTATGCTACTGATGTATTTCTCATTTTAAAGATAAAGTCGTTAAATACAACAACATTGCGCGTCAGGGTAGAGCATCTAAAAGTCATTTATTTCACATATGAAAGCTCACATAAAAGAAGAGCTTTCTCCTGAACACATAGCAGTTATTAAACTCTGAATTGTCCACTTTAGCACCCTTAAATAATTATCACTTTCCTTTCCCTGCTTATTTAATGGTTTACATCCAGGAACTCTGGGTGGATGGAAATAGGTTTTTCAAATAAAAGATATTAAATTTAATTTAATATCTTAAATTTCTCTGGAATCCTGTGGAGGTCACAGATTGTGGTCAGAGGCCCCGGAGTTGTACTGCACCAAAATCTTTGAGCCAGTGATCTGGATTGCAGATCTTAATCCCAAAGTGCTCAGATTGCCACTAGGAAAAAAGATTGTTGTTTTGTTTAAAATGTAAACTATCATTGCTTAAAGAATTAAGCTGTGAGCAAATTCCTGAAAATGTTATAGACCTTAGTGGAGAGCAGTGTGTCTAGATTTTGGCAGTCTAGTTGATGAAGTTAGACATTTTTATATCATTTTTGAACATGGTTCATCTAAATGAAGCCGAATTACTCAGTGCAAGGCCCTAGCCAAGTACTTTCTGAAAGACCATTTACTTACTGAGATGTAGACTTCAATTTTTGTTTGATCTCTCTTTTTCTTTTTTAAAAATTTAATGTTTATTTTGAATATAAGAAAATAATACCAAGAGTAATAATGTCATTGTTAGGTTAATGGGTTAAAACTCATTGACTGCATTAGTATTTCTTATACTTAAGGTGCTATACAGTGTATTTTTCAAAAGAAAGATAACTTTGTAAAACAAAAGGTGCATGCTTTACAATTTCTTAGTAGATGTAAGATTATTAGAATATATCAGCAGTAATGATCCTGCTCGAAAACTATTCATCTTTCCATCCCCCAAAGCACCTTAAACCAAGTTTTACACATAGAAGATACTCTGTATTCTTAATTGATGACTAAAGTACTAAAAAATGAATGAATAAATAAATGACTTCTTGAAAGACTTATTTTTCATACATAAATCTAATCTAAAATATGAGAAAACTTGAAAATATAAAAATAAAATTTTATGTGTATAAGTGGATTTTCCCATAAAATTATAGCATATATCCAAAAGATAAGATTCAGCAGCAACTCGGGCTTAAAAAGATATAACTTAGACTATGATGACAACAAAGTTATTAGAACAGCTATAAAAATAGCTGATGAAATTTAAAGCTGCTAAGAAAAATTAGTGGTCTAAACCGTATTAAATGCATGTTTTCTGCCTTTTACAGCACATATTGGTCATAAGCACCCACCATTCTCTGGTTCCAAGGGCTCATTTTTCCCTTGCCCTCTTCACATTCAATTTCTAAATACATGTGGAAGAGTTGGTAGGAATACCACAGTGTTTATAATATGCTTTGGAAAATAACAAAATTTCCTTAGACACAGACTTGAATTTTACATGAATTTCATCTCGTAGCCTTTCAAGGTGACTGGCACATACTTATTGTTATCTTTGTTCTTTAAGAATAAATGTTTATGTAAAGGGCTTATCACTAGTCTGTACGGTATATGAATTTACAGAAGTTTTAATAGACATTTATCATGATTTTATTTGTCATTTGTGTTGCAAGTTCTTTTGTTTGACAGAAACGCAGAATAGCTCAAGTTTCTGGAGAATTTAACAGTCCTTTTCTGCCAGTGTGCTGGTTTATACAAGAGTTTAGTGCTTAGATGTCAGAGTGGGTATTGATAATAACTCAGAAGGTCTGGGGAATATGTTACTAAGTTGATAAATTTAAATGTAATGAAATATTTAAGTATAATGACCCATATTTAAAACGTTGAAAGAAAAGGGGCGCCTGGGTGGCTCAGTGGGTTAAGCCGCTGCCTTCAGCTCAGGTCATGATCTCAGGGTCCTGGGATCGAGTCCCACATCAGGCTCTCTGCTCAGCAAGAAGCCTGCTTCCCTCTCTTTCTCTCTCTGCCTGCCTCTCCATCTACTTGTGATCTCTCTCTGTCAAATAAATAAATAAAATCTTAAAAAAAAAACGTTGAAAGAAAAAATTCTATATCTAGTGAATTCTATAAGTGAAACCTAGAATTCTATACCCAATGAAAATATCTATTAAAAGTGTAGGAGAGGGACACCTGTGTGGCTCAGTGGGTTGAGCCTCTGCCTCGGCTCAGATCATGATCTCAGGGTCCTGGGATCAAGCCCCCTGTTGGGGGGGGTGGTCTCTGCTCAGGGGGGAGCCTGCTTCCCCCATCTCCCTCCTCCCCCTGCTTCTCTGCCTACTTGTGATCTCTCTCTCTGTCAAGTGAATAAATAAAAAAATCTTAAAAAAAAAGTGTAGGAGAAGTATTTTTCTTTTTCAGACAAACAAAAACTGAAGGAATTCATTACCAGTGAACCTTTTTGCAAGAACTGTTAAAGAATTTTCTTTAGGTAGAAGGAAAATGATGCAGGTCAGAAACTTAGATCTATGTAAAGAAAGGGAGACCATTAGAGAAGGAAAAAATGAAAGAAAAATGTAAACGTTTATTTTTCTTATTTTTAAGTGATCTAAAAAATAACTATGTGTTTAACATCATAATAACAGCAATGCCTTGAGTAATTATCGTGGTTGGGTAAGTTAAAGTTCTGATAGCAATGCCATAGAGGATAAGAGGAAGGAAATGTGTGTGCAAGTAGAATAGTATTGTTTGAAGGTAGAGTTAGTTAAAGATATATGTGTATGGGGCACCTGGGTGGCTCAGTCTATTAAGCTTCTGCCTTCCACTCAGGTCATGATCTCAGTTCCTGGGATCTAGCCCCACATAGGCCTCCCTGCTCATGGGCAGTCTGCTTCTCTCTCATACTCTCTCATTCTCACTTTCAAATAAATAAATAAAATCTTTTTAAAAATGTGTAAACTAAAGAGAAACCACTAAAATTTTTAGTATTAAGTAGAATTGAAATTAAAAGTAGAGAAGGCAGAGGAGAAAGAGCCTCTGACAATGAAGAAAAAAACATTGAAAACCATGGTTGATATTAATCCAAATATGTCAATAATCACTTTAAATGTGGGTGGCCTACGTATACCAATTAAAAGACAAATTTTCATAGTGGGTAAATAAACAAGAAACAACTACATGTAGTCTTCAAGAAACTCTATAAAAATAAAGACTCTGGTAAGTTAAAAGCAAAGAAAGATACCATGTTGCTGTAATTAATAGAAAGCTGGACTGGTTACATTAATTTTAGACAAAGTAGACTTCAGATCAAGGAAACCATCAAGGTAAAGAAAAGCATTAGTAATGATAAAGGGGTAAATTCTCAAAGAAGACATATTAACCTTAAATATGTATGCATCCAAAAACTGCATTAAAATATGTGAGGCATAAACTGACAAAACTGAGAAGAAAAATAGCCAAATCCACTACACTATTTGGAGACTTGAGTATCTCCCTGTCAGTAACTGATAGATCAAGCAGGCAGTCAGTAAGAATAGAGTTGACCTGCAAGAATGGAGTTGATCTGAACAACATTATAATCAACTTGGACTAATTGACATTTATAGTATATTTCATCCAACAACAGTAGAATTCATATCGTCCTCATGCTTTCATCCTTATTCCAAACTTACATGCAGCATTCGCCAACATACACCACATTCTGGGTCATAAAACATACCTTGACAATTTAAAAAGAAAATCATACAAAGTATGTTCTCAGACCATAATGGAATTAAATTAAAATCAGTTGAATATCTCCAGATATGTGGAAGTCAAACATTATCCATATAAATAACATGTAGGCCAAATAAGAAATCTCAAGAGAAATAAAAATATATTTTGAACTAAATTAAAATTAAAATACAGATTCTAGACATTTATAAGATGCAATGAGAGGGAAATTTAGAGCTTTAAATGCATGTATTAGAAAAGAAGAAAACTCTAAAATCAGTAGTCTAAGCTTCCAACTTAGGAAAGCAGAAAAAGAAGAACAATTTAAGCCTAAAGCAAGCAGAAGAAAACAAAATAATACAAAAACAGAACACAATGAATACGTTGAGAACAGGAAAATAATAGAGAAAATCAATAAATCTAAAAGCTGTTTCTTTCTTTTTTTTTTTTAATTTCTTTTCAGCGTAACAGCATTCATTGTTTTTGTACCACACCCAGTGCTCCATGCAATACGTGCCCTCCATAATACTCACCATCTGGTTCCCCCAACCTCCCACCACCCGCCCCTTCAAAACCCTCAGGTTGTTTTTCAGTGTCCATGGTCTCTCATGGTTCTCCTCCCCTTCCAATTTCCCTCAACTCCCTTCTCCTCTCCATCTCCCCATGTCATCCATGTTATTTGTTATGCTCCACAAATAAGTGAAACGATATGATAATTGGCTCTCTCTGCTTGACTTATTTCACTCAGCATAATCTCTTCCAGTCCCGTCCATGTTGCTACTAAAGTTGTGTATTCATCCTTTCTAATGGAGGCATAATACTCCATAGTGTATATGGACCACATCTTCCTTATCCATTCGTCCGTTGAAGGGCATCTTGGTTCTCTCCACAGTTAGGCAACTGTGGCCATTGCTGCTATAAACATTGGGGTACAGATGGCCCTTCTTTTCACTACATCTGTATCTTTGGGGTAAATACCCAGTAATGCAATTGCAGGGTCATAGGGAAGCTCTATTTTTAATTTCTTAAGGAATCTCCACACTGTTCTCCAAAGTGGCTGCACCAGCTTGCATTCCCACCAACAGTGTAAGAGGGTTCCCCTTTCTCCACATCCTCTCCAACACATGTTGTTTCCTGTCTTGCTAATTTTGGCCATTCTAACTGGTATAAGGTGGTATCTCAATGTGGTTTTAATTTGAATCTCCCTAATGGCTAGTGATGATGAACATTTTTTCATGTGTCTGATAGCCATTTGTATGTCTTCATTGGAGAAGTGTCTGTTCATATCTTCTGCCCATTTTTTGATATGATTTTGTGTGTGTTGAGTTTGAGAAGTTCTTCATAGATCCTGGATATCAACCTTTTGTCTGTACTGTCATTTGCAAATATCTTCTCCCAATACTCATTCTTCTCAAGTGCACATGGAACCTTCTCCAGAATAGACCACATGCTGGGTCACAAATCAGGACTCAACTGATACCAAAAGACTGAGATTATTCCCTGCATATTCTCAAATCACAATGCTTTGAAACTGGAGCTCAATCACAAGGAAAAGTTTGGAAGGAACTCAAACACCTGGAAGCTAAAGACCACCTTGCTTAAGAATGCATGGATCAACCAGGAGATCAAAGAAGAACTGAAACAATTCATGGAAACCAATGAGAATGAAGACACTTGGGACCAAAACCTATGGGATACAGCAAAGGCGGTCCTAAGCGGGAAAAACATAGCCATCCAAGCCTCCCTCAAAAAAATTGAAAAATCCAGAATACATCAGCTGTCTCTACACGTTAAAGAACTGGAGAATCAACAACAAATCAAACCACTCCACACATAAGAAGGGATATAATCAAGATTAGAGCAGAGATCAATGAGGTAGAAACTAGAGATACAGTAGAACGTATCAATGAAACTAGAAGCTGGTTTTTTGAACGAATCAATAAGATCGATAAACCATTGGCCACACTAATCCAAAAGAAAAGAGAGAAAGCTCAAATTAATAAAATTATGAATGAAAAGGGAGAGATCACAACTAACACCAAGGAAGTAGAAACAATCATCAGAAGTTATTATCAACAGTTATATGCCAATAAGCTAAGCACCCTAGATGAAATGGATGCATTCCTGGAAAACTATAAACTTCCAAAATTGAACCAGGAAGAAATTGACAACCCAAATAGACAGATATCTAGTAACGAGATTGAAGCAGTGATCAAAAACCTCCCAAAAAACAAGAGCCCAGGACCTGATGGATTCCCTGGGAAATTCTACCAAACTTTCAAAGAAGAAATAACACCTATTCTCCTGAAGCTGTTTCAAAAAATTGAAGCAGAAGGAAAACTTCCAGACCCTTTCTATGAAGCCAGCATTACCCTGATCCCCAAACCTGGCAAAGACCCCACCAAAAAGGAGAATTTCAGACCAATATCCCTGATGAATATGGATGTTAAGATTCTCAACAAGATCCTAGCAAACAGGATCCAACAGCACATTAAAAAGATTATCCACCATGACCAGGTGGGATTCATTCCTGGGTTACAAGGATGGTTCAACATTCACAAATCAATCAATGTGATAGAACAAATGAATAAGAGAAGAGAGAAGAACCACATGGTCCTCTCCATTGATGCAGAAAAAGCATTTGACAAAATCCAGCATCCGTTCCTGATTAAAATGCTTCAAAGTATAGGATAGAGGGAACATTCCTGAACTTCATAAAATCTATCTATGAAAGACCCACAGCAAATATCATCCTCAATGGGAAAAAGGTCGCAGCCTTCCCGCTGAGATCAGGAACACCACAAGGATGCCCACTCTCACCACTCTTGTTCAACATAGTATTGGAAGTCCTAGCAACAGCAATCAGACAACAAAGAGAAATAAAAGGTATCCAAATTGTCAGTGAAGAAGTCAAACTCTCTCTTTTCGCAGATGATATGATTCTTTATATGAAAAACCCAAAGACTCCACCCCCCAAACTACTAGAACTCATATAGCAATTCAGTAACATGGCAGGATACAAAGTCAATATACAGAAATCAGTGGCTTTCTTATACACTAACAATGAAAATACAGAAAGGGAAATTAGAGAATCGATTCCATTTACTATAGCACCAAGAACCTGGGAATAAACCTATCCAAAGAGGTAAAGGATTTGTACTCGAGGAACTACAGAACACTCATGAAAGAAATTGAAGAAGACACAAAAAGATGGAAGACCATTCCATGCTCTTGGATTGGAAGAAAAAACATTGTTAAAATGTCTATACTGCCTAGAGCAATCTATACTTTTAATGCCATTCCGATCAAAATTCCACCAGTATTTTTCAAAGAGCTGGAGCAAATAATCCTAAAATTTGTATGGAATCAGAAGAGACCCCGAATTGCTAAGGATATGTTGAAAAACAAAAATAAAACTGGCGGCATCATGTTACCTGATTTCAAGCTTTACTACAAAGCTGTGATCACCAAGACAACATGATACTGGCATAAAAACAGAAACATCGACCAGTGGAACAGATTAGAGACTCCAGGTATGGACCCTCAACTCTATGGTCAAATAATCTTCGACAAAGCAGGAAAAAATATACAGTGGAAAAAAGACAGTCTCTTCAATCAATGGTGCTGGGAAAATTGGACAGCCATATGTAGAAGAATGAAACTCGACCATTCTCTTACACTGTACACAAAGATAAACTCAAAATGGATAAAAGACCTCAACGTGAGACAGGAATCCATCAGAATCCTAGAGGAGAACATAGGCAGTAACCTCTTCGATATCAGCCACAGCAACGTTTTTCAAGATATGTCTCCAAAGGCAAAGGAAACAAAAGTGAAAATGAACTTTTGGGACTTCATCAAGATCAAAAGCGTCTGCACAGCACAGGAAACAAGTCAACAAAACAAAGCTGTTTCTTTTTTTAAAAAATCACTTAATCTGGGTGGTTGGGTGGCTCAGTGGGTTGAGCCTCTGCCTTCGGCTCAGGTCATGACCTCAGGGTCCTGGGATCGAGTCCTGCATCGGGCTCTCTGCTCAGCGGGGAGCCTGCTTCCCCCCTCTCTGTCTGCCTGTCTCTATGCCTACTTGTGATCTCTCTCTGTCAAATAAATGAATAAAATCTTAAAAAAAAATTGCTAAATGTGAGAAACTTCTAACTAAGCTAACCAAGAAGAAAAATGTATATTGTTGATGCAAATTATTAGTATTGGGATGCAAAGAGGAATCATCATTACTGATCCTACAGGCATCAAAGGGAAAATAAAAGAATTCTATGGACAGTCCTATGTCCATGAATCTAGTAAGTTAGATGAATGGACCAATCCCTTGGAACATACAAACTACCAAAGTCACACAAGGAGAAATAAATAACCTGAATAGTCCGTATTAAGTAAATTGAATTAATAATCAATGACCTTCCAAAAATGAAATCACCAAGCCCAGATGATTTCACTAGTGAATTTTGCCAGACATTTAAAGAGGAAATTATACCAATTCTCTACAGTCTCTTCCAGAAAATAGAAGAGGGAACACTTCTGAACTCATTCTATGAAGCCAGCATTACTTTAGTATTTAAACCATATAAAGACATTGCAAGAAAGGTTAACTATAGACCAGTATTTGTCACTAACAGAGACACAAAATCCTCAATGAAATATTAGCAAGTTGAATCCAACAATGTGTAAAAGGAATTGTATACCCTAAATGAATTAGTTTCTTAGGGTTACCATAATAAATTGTCACACAGTGAGTGGCTTGAAACAATGGAAATTGATTCTGTTTCAGTTCTGGAGTCTAGAAGCCCAGATCATGGTGTAGACAGGGCCCTCAATCAGTCAACTAATATATGTAATTTTTATGCGACACTTAACTGTAGAAAACATAGGGGAAAATATATAAATCACTTTGCGTTTGGTGATAGGTTTTTAAATATAACACCACTGATACAATCCATGAAAGAAAAATGTGATAAATTTGACTTTATTTAAATTTAAAAAATGTAGGCTCGGAGAAAGACACTGTTAAGAGAATTAAAATGCAAACCATAGACCAAGATAATATGTTTGTAAAACATGTTCTCTGATAAAAGAATTGTATCCAAAATTATAAAAAAATTCTTAGCTTTGAATAATAAAAAGACAACCCAATTTTAAAAGTGGGCCAAAGATCAGAACAGATACTTAACCAAATAAGAAGTACAGATGGAAATAAGATGAAAAGATGCTCTGCATCATTTATCATAAGAGACTTAAAGAGTAAAGTGACGATGAGATTCCACTGTATACTTACTAGAATGGCTAACATCCAAAAATATATACTATTGCTGTGAAGATGTGGAGCTACAGGAACTTTTATTTGTAACCGGTAGAAATTCAAAATGACACAGCCATTTTGTTTTTTTAAAAGATTTTTAAATTTATTTGTTTGACAGAGATCAGTAGGCAGGGAGAGCAGTAGGCAGGGAGGAAGCAGGCTCCCCGTTGAGCAGAGAGCCCCATGTGGGGCTCCATCCCAGGACTCCAGGATCGTGACCTGAGCCGAAGGCAGAGGCTTTAATCCCCTGAGCTACCCAGGCACCCCAACACAGCCACTTTGAAAGACATTTTGGCAGTGTCTTATGAAATGAGACAGGACACAGTCACTGTGTTAAGTGTTTGCTTAACTGATTCAAAAACTTTTGTCCATACAAACCTACACGTGAATATTTATAGCAGGTTTATTCATAATTAGCAAAAACCTGAAGCAACCAGAATGCTCTTTCAAGATGAATAGATAAACCGTGATACATTCATAGAATGGAATATTATTCAGCTGCTAAAAGAAATGAGCTTTCAAGCCACCAAAAGCATGGAAAATTTTTAATGAGAATTGCTAAGTAAAATAAAGCAATCTGAAAAGACTCTGTACTATATGATCTTGACTTTTTGACATTCTGGAAATGGCAAAATTATTGCGATGGTAAACAGATCAGTGGTTGTTGCCACGGTGAGGGTAGTAGGGGAGAGTGTGGCTGAATAGGTGAGGCACAGGACTTTTTTTGATTGACGCTGTTGCAAATGGTGAATAGAAAAGACCAAACATTTATCAAAACCTATAGAACTTTACAGCACAAACAATGAAACTTTTTTTTTTTTTTTTTTTTAGGGTTTAATAAAATCATTTAGGGTTTGGGAAATCCCAAGATGGGATGAAGAAAGTGATAAAATAATCTAAATATGTTATAAATGTGTGAAACACCTCACTGAAGGGGGTTGACAGAATAAGGGGAAGGAGGCTCTAGTGATCCATGTCATAATGAAGCAGAGTTGGAGACAGTAGAGTATGAACTTATGTTTAGCTCAACATAGCTACAGATGGTCCACAGGTAAATGAGAAGATGGATTTCAGGGTGGGCAAGAGCATGGCAAAGCAGTAATTGAAGGGAAAAAACCAATCTGATCTATTCTCCTATCATGGATCTTATCATTATGCAAAACAAACAAATAATAAAAACAGGAACAAACCCTGGTGGGCACCCACACTATCTTTAATGAAAATACTCTTCAGCAAATATTCCAACTGAAGGGAATTACATTTATTTTATTATTTTTTAAAGATTTTATTTATTTATTTGACAGACAGAGATCACAAGCAGGCAGAGAGGCAGGCAGAGAGACAGGAGGAAGCAGGCTCCCTGCTGAGCAGAGAGCCCGATGCGGGACTCGATCCCAGGACTCCGAGATCATGACCTGAGCCGAAGGCAGCGGCTTAACCCACTGAGCCACCCAGGCGCCCCTTGGGAATTACATTTATAAATGAGATTTCACTCAGACGAACTTTCATACAAGGGAATGCTTTAAAACTCAGCATTATTTCTTCTATAAAGATGAATATATTTGAATGGTGTAAAATTTATTAATAATGCTAAATTTGACGGAAAGATATTTGTCAAATTCCAGAGGAACATTATTCTTCATGTTTGAGAATAGAATGTTGGGGCTCAAAACACATGAAATTAATTAGTGGAAATTATGGTAGACAGATGCTAAAAATTCACTGAATGACAGATTCCTAACAGATTAAAGGGTGAAGTTATTTTGAGTGTTCTGTTATGGAGAAAAATGGTGCTTTTTAAAAAAAAAGATTGATTTATTTATTTTAGAGAGAGCAAGAGAGTGTGCCCATATAGGGAGAGGGTCACAGGGAGAGAATCTTACACAGACTCCCTGCTGAGCACTGGGCTCCATGCAGGGCTGGCCACTGGGCTTCCCACATGGGGCTTGATCTCACAACCCTGAGACCATGACCTGAGCCAAAATCAAGGGTGGGATGCCTCACCAGCTGAGCCACCCAGGTGCCCTAATGCTGCTCTTGTAGAGAACACCACTTAGCCTCCCCTCTCCCCACCGGAGAAGATAAGCATGACCTAATATTCAGTTTCCTATTTCTCTACAGTTTATTATAGTTGGGGCTACATCGTATCAGAGTAAAGCAGCTCATCAGCAGAGCTTTGCAGGAATATCTGCAATTGTATAAGCTCCAACACACTCTTCCATTTGTCTAGGTTTGACTTATGATATTTAAGGAAGGATAAAGAAGAGGATGGGATACACATGAGACAGCTCTGAGAACAGCTAAGTTTTCAGAGAGAGAGACTGTTTAAAGAGATACAAAGACTTGATATGCAACAGTTTCTTGTAATTTCTAAGAAGAAAGGTATAGAGAATCCTTTGTGTCAAAAAGTAATATTAGGGCCCTAATAATGACATATATTTTGTTTAGCTTTCCAGCAGTACTGATGGGTGTTAGTGACCTATGGGCAGTATTCCACTTAGTTTTTAGGGATTAATCAGCCACATTTACAGGCAGCTAACCATATAAGCCCCATAATGGAACAGTCCACATAAGGGCTTATAACATGTGATCTTTGCCTCATTAGTGTGACTTTTGAATCCTTTGTAATATGTGTAAAACTTTGCACTTTTTATCATGCCTACAGCTAATGATCTACACTTTAATACATTCCTTAAAAGTGGAGTTAGAGTTGTGTCAGTGTCTTTAAAGACGCATCTTTGAAATTTCAAACAGAAGTAGAAAATATTTCCATTTTATTCTCAAGCCAGATAAGAGTCTAATAGATCTTTTTACCGTGTAGTTTACTCCAAAAAGAGAGGACAAAATCTATACTTTAAAATCTATTAAAAATACAAGTTGAAATTTTAAAAGAGTGGGGTTATACAATTCACCTTGGCTAACTTAGTTACTGTGACTGGATAATGTATTTACTCTAAGATTCCTAGAAATAGAGACAATAAGAGCAAACGCAATGAATTATAAAGTTCGTGTTATTAACAAAAGGTAACATGACGGTTCTTCAGGAGAAGCAACAGCTGCCTTTGTACTTCGAAAGTATTTGGAAAGAGATTTTTTATGTCGCTTATTGGAAAACACAGACTGTTGCCTTTATTCAGTGATTTTGTAGAAAGTGGGGAAATGGCTATTTCATGCCTTGACCCTTGATTAGGCAAAATCCATGGAAGTAATTCACAAGGTGGCATTCTGCATGGGTGTAAGCTATTGAGCTCGGAGGGCACCTGGGTGGCTCGGTCGGTTAAGCATCTGCCTTAGGCTCAGGGCATGATCCCAGTGTCCTGGGATTGAGCCGCACATCGGGCTCTCTGCTCCACGGGAAGCCTGCTTCTCCCTCTCCGGCTTCCCCTGCTTGTGTTCTCTCTCTCTGTGTCAAAGAAATAAATAAAATCTTTTTTTTTTTTTTTTTTTTTTAAGAAGCTACTGAGCTCTGGTTATATTGCTTTATAAGGCTCTAACTTGTTACACTTTTGGAGAAGATGATGGCTAGCATGCCCTTTAGACCATCTTTGTGGCACAAGTGTTTGCTGTAACTGAGGACAGCTGGGTCAAGATGCCTCTCTGGTTAGCAGAATGAAGAATGCTTTTCTGTGATGCTGATTATTTTTGGTAGGTTACAGAATTGTTTCGAAAACCTAGGAAGCAGAGTCCCCTCTCAGAAATAGAGACCAAGTCCTCTCCTGTTGTTACTTTTTTTTCTTGTTGAAAAATCTTTTGCAACATATTCATTTTAAACAGAATGCATATTTTAAGATTCCTGGTTTTCCTTTTGAGAAGGAAGGAGTTGATGACAAAAAGAGTCGGTGAGTTTTTGTGAAGTTCATTTTGAGGGAATGAGGCGTGTGGTAAGGGTCATTTGACTGGCAGCTCATTCACTTCCAGATTCTTGCCTGCTCCTGATGAGGAGTATGAACGTGGAACAGTAAATCGCACCTCTGACCTCAATTATCTTCACCTATGTGTTTCTCTGTTCCTGTATTATTTTTTTTTAGGAGCTGATTTCTGTCTGAAATAAGTTTGAGGAAGAGGACTTCCCATTTCAAATGTAAAGTCAGACGTCTTTTGATACAACGGGGTTTCCTGTGATTTTAAATAATGAAGAGCAGGAAATGAATTTAGCTGTGGCTCTTCTTGTGTCCTATTCTACTCCTTCCCAGACTCTCTCATTTCTCTTTTATAGCCCTAATGTCTTTTTGCTAAAATAATTATTTTTTTCTCTGTGTGAGATCCTGTCATTAGATGAAAGGTCGTGGTTATGTTATGAATCCGGATAATAAATACAGTGCAAAATGGATTGAAATGCGTAGAACAAAAAGACTTTCCAATTAAAAAACACTTCACCAAGCCTGCACCAAACAACCATATAGACTCTGCTTTCTCTTCACTTATAATTAGCTGCCACTGAAAGTTAATTACTTTCTGGATCAAAGGAAACAAAACTGGAAATAAAATGGAAGAATTCCTTTTAGATTTAAAGTTTAAATAAATGTTTGCCTTAGGAGCAGACCATATGTTGAATCCATCCCAGAGGGAAAATGTACTTAAGAATCTTCAATACATATAGACTGACTTTAAAGTTCATTGAAGGTGGGCAAAGAAATAAGGCAGACTTTATTTCCTTGGGGAGTATCAACTGGCAGATTTTATAAGGGAGTAGCAAAGACTCTTTACATATCCTCAGTTTTGTTTTATCAGCAGAACAGAAAAAGATTGTACCATTTGGAAGATTTATTCTTGAAATGCTTCTTCGAAGAAGTCTGCTGAAAACTCTGATTTCTGATTTCTCTGAATGACAGGACTACCTTATTAAAAACGCTAATTGATGGTGAGGGTGTGAGCGCCTCTAATCATATGCTTACCTACTTAAAACCAGTATTCATTGAGTCAATGCAAAACATTTTTATTGTTTTACTCTTAAACTTTGTGCACTGTTTTTCTTCCCCCAGAAATGTTAAAAAAAGAAAACCAAATGTGGAACACAAATGGGAATTCTGTAATCATATTTTTTCCAGTTTGTATCTAAAAACAGTTTACGATTTTTTGCAAAACACGTTTCAGAATAGAGTGATCAGGTTCTGTGCTGTTGATGGAAAAGTTAAGAGAGTGTATGCCTCAGAGAGTTCAGGATTGTGGATGGAGGAGTAGATGAGGGGCACCTGCGTGGCTCAGTTGATTAATAAGCGACTGCCTTCGGCTCAGGTCATGATCCTGGAATCCTAGGATCGAGTCCCGCACCAGGCTCTCAGCTCCACGGGGAGGCTGCTTCTCCCTCTGACCTTCTCCCCTCTTGTGCTCTCTCTCACTGTCTCTTTTTCTCAGATGGATAAGTAAAACCTTTAAAAAAAAAAAAAAGAAAAGAGTAGATGAGTTGGGAGCTACAATAACTTGGATATATCTGGTCTTCAAACATCCACCCACAAATCTCCACCAACATCAGAGTTTTCAGAAGGCACCAGTCTCATCCCCAGTCCTACAGTGACACGCTTCCTCTTCCTGACCTGCTGATCACACAGTTATAGTACTGTTAATCCAGTGCTTACCGATGATCTAACAGTACAATATTTCACACCTGTCTCAACGTTTCTTATAATACTTATATATCCTGATTTTACCAAATAGGAAGGCTGCCTGAGAGGTTAAGTAACTTGCTGGGCCCACGGGGCTAGTCTGAGACTACAGCCAAGCTTAAGCCAAGTTAGTTGGAATCCAAAGCCTGTGCTTGTTACCACTATGTTAATGTTCCCTTCCTGTAACATTTTTTTAAAATTGTGGCAAAAACAACAACAACAAAAAAAACCCATAAAAATTTGCCATCTTAGCTGTTTTTAAACATGCTGCATGGTAGTATTAACTGTAGGCAAATTGTGATGCAACCAAGTTTTAGAACTATTTTATTTCACAAAACTGAAAATCTATGCCCATTGAACACTTTAATTCTCCCTCCTCCCCAGCCTTGCTAACCTCATTCTACTCTCCTTTTCTGTCAGTTTGACTACTTTAGATGCCTCATATAAGTAGAATTGTGCAGTATTTTTCTTTTTGCAACTAGCATAATGTCCTTGAGATTCATCCATGTTGTATCGTGTAACAGGATTTCCTACTTTTATGGGCCCACATGCTTCCGCTGCGCAACTCTGCTAGGATTTCCTAGTTTTATAAGTTTGCATGATATCCCATTGTATTAATATGCCACACTTTCTTTATCCATTCACCTATGAACATTAAGGCTATTTCCATCTCTTGTTTTTTGTGAACGACACGACAGTGAAGGTGGGATGTACATGTCATCCCACTCAGTTCTCTTGGATATCTACCAAGGAGTGCTATTCTTGGATCAAAAAATGAATCTATTTTGATTTCTTGAGAAAATTTCCATACAATCCTTTGCCTATTATTTAATTGGGTTATGTGTTTTTGTTGTTGTTTTTAAGTTGTAGGAATTCTTTATATATTCTGGATATTAACCCCTTACTAGATACATGTTTTGCATGTATTGTCTTCCATTTTGTCAGTTGTCTTTTTACCCTTTTTATTGTTTCCTTTGTTATGCAGAAGATTTAATTTTGCTGTAATCCCATTTATCTCTACTTTTGTTGTTGTGTTTTAGTGTTCAGTCCAAGAAATCATTACCATATCCAATGCCCTGAAGATTTTTCACCATGTTTTCTTCCAGGAATTTTATAGTTTCAGGTGTTATATTTATGTTTTTAATCCATTTTGAGTTAACTTTTGTGTACTGTGGAAGGTAAAGATCCAACTTCATTCTTTTGTAGGTCATATCCAGTTTTTTTCAGTACCATTTGTTGAACCATTTGTTTCGTCGCTGTTTAGCCTTGGTCCTTGCTGATGATGATTTGACCATATACAGAAAGGCTCATTTCTGGGCTCTCTGTATGTCTGTCATTATGCTAGTATCATACTATTTTGATCACTGTCTCTTTACAATATGTTTTGTTATCAGGAAGTATAAGGCCCCCACCTTCATTTTTCTTTCTCACAGGATTGTTTGGTCCTTTGTAGTTTCATGGAATTTTTATAATTTTTTTCCATTTTTACAAAAAATGCGATCAGAATTTTGATAGGGATCACATGGAACCTGTAGATCACTTTGGATAGTGTAGACGGTTTAGCAGTATTAAATCTTCCTTTGTATGAGCACAGGTTATCTTTTCATTTATTTGTGTTGTTTCAATTTGTTTCATCGGTTTTACAGTTTTCGTGTCCAAGTCTGTTGCTTCTTTGGTTAAGTTTATTCCTAAATATTTCATTCTTTCTGATGCTATTGTGAGTGAGAATGTTTTCTTAATTTTCTTTTTAGGTAGTTCATTGTGATTGTATAGAAACCTACCGATTTTTGTGTGATGGATTGATGGCCTGCAATTTGGCTGAATTCACGTACTGGTTATGAAAAGGCTTGCTTATTTATTTATTTATTTATTTAAGAACTTTTCATGTTTTCTACACATAACATCATGTCATTTGCAAATATAATTTCAAGGCTTTCTTTTAAATTTGGTTGCCTTTTATTTGTTTTTGTTTGACTTCCGGTACTAGGATGAACAGAAGTGGTAAGAATAGTCTTCCTTGCCTTGTTCCTGATCTTAATGGAGAAGCTTTCAGTTTTTCCACTGAGTGTGATATTAGCCATGATCTTTCCATTATATGGCCTTTATTTTGTTGAGGTGATTTTCTTCTATTTCTAATCTGTTGAGTGTTTTATCATTAAAGCATGTTGAATTTTGTCAGATGTGTTTTTTGGCATCAAGTAAGATGATAATTTGATTTTTATGTTTTGTTAATGTAGTGTATCATATTGATTTTCATATGTTGAACCATCCTTTCATTCTAGGGATAAATCATACTTGATCATGATACATCATCCTCTTAATATGCTGTTAAATTTTGTTTGCCAGAATTTTGTTAATATTTTGTTAATTTTGTTACATAAATATTATCAGAGCAATTTGTCTGTAGTTTTCTCATACTATTTTTGTCTGGCTTTCGTATCAGGTAATATTGGACTCATAAAATAAGTTTGAAAGTGTTTTTTCCTCTTCAGTTTTTTGGAACAGTTTGTGAAGGAGTGGTGTTAATTATTTAAAAAAAAATTTGGTAGAATATGCCTGCAAAGCCATTGGGTTCTGGACTTTTCATTATGGAGAGGCTTTTGATTATTGATTCAGTCTTGTTCACTGATTACATGTAGTTCAGATTTTTTATTTCTTCTGGATTCATGATTGTGTGTTTATAGTAGTGCTTCATAATTCTTTTTTATTTTTATACTATCAGCTATAATGTTTCCTCTTTCATTTCTGACTTTTGTTGTCTTCTCTTTTAATTCTTAGTGTAGTTAAATGTTTGCCAATTGTGTTCATCCTTTTAAAAAAATCCTTAGTTTTGTTGATATTTTTCTATTGTAATTTTATTCTCTATTTAATATATTTCTTCTCTACTATTTATTATTTCTTTGTTTGGGGTTTGTTCTTCTTTTTCTAGTTCCATAGGGTATAAAGGTAGGTCTTTGATTTCAGATCTTTATTCTTTTTCAAGGTAGACAAGAACCACTATAATATTCCCTTTTAGTATTGCTTTTTTTTTTTTTTTTTTTTGCTGCATCCTATAAATTGGTATATTGTGTTTCTGTTTTCATTGGTCTCAAAATATTTTCTACTTTTTCTTGTAACTTCTTTCACTCATTGGTTACTCAAATATCTACTGTTTAATATCCACATATTTGTGAATTTTTCAGTTTATTTTTATTATTGATTTCAGGTCTTGTTACATTGTGTTCTGAAAATACTTCATATAATCTCAATCTTCTTAAATTTGTTATGACTTGTTTTGTGGCCTAATTTATCTGTCCTGAGGAATGTTTTGTATATGCTTAAAAATATGTAGTCTGCCATTGTTGGATAGAGTGTTTTGTTTATGTGTGTTAGGTCCAATTGGTCTATAGTGTTGTTCAAGTCCTCTGTTTCCTACTGCTCTTCTGCTTAATTATTCTATCCACTATGGAAATTTCTTTTTTTGTATTGAAATCTCCTACTATTGTATTATCATCCATTTTTCACTTCAAGTTTGTTTCGTGTATTTGGGTGCTCTGATGTTAGGTACATATATAATTGTTATATCTTTCTGATCCATTGAACTTTTTATCATTATATAATGCCCTTCTTTGTCTCCTGTGATAATTTTTTTAAAATTTTTTAAAGATTTTATTTATTTGACAGAGAGAAAGATCACAAGTAGGCAGAGAGGCAGGCAGAGAAAGTGGGGGAAGCAGGCTCCCTGCTGAGCAGAGAACTGGATGCAGGGCTCAATCCCAGGACCCTGAGATCATGACCTGAGCCAAAGGCAGAGGCTTAACCCACTGAGCCACCCAGGTGCCCCTCCTGTGATAATTTTTGACTTAAAGTCTATTTTGTCTCATACAAGTGTAGCCACCCTTGCTCTATTTTGATTACCATTTATATAGAAAATCTTTTTTGTTTATCCTTTCACTTTGACCCTATGTGTGTCCTTACATGTAAAGTAGTCTCTTATAGGCAACATAGAGTTGTCTTTGTTTTAATCCATTCAGCTATTCTATGTCTTTTGATTGAGGATTTTAATCCATTTACATTTCAAGCCATTACTCATAGGGAAGAACTTATTATTGGCACTTGTTAATTGTTTTCTGTATGTCTTATAATTGTCTTACTTGCTACCCTATTTTTTGTCTCATTGATTTTTTTTTTTTTTTTTTACTGCCATGACTCGATTCCTTTCTCTTTTACTTTTGAGTATGTTTCATATGTTTGTGTGTGTGTGTGTGTATGGTTACCATAAGGATTACATAAAACATCTAAACATCTTAGAACAATCTATTTTAAGTTGATAACTTAATTCTGATCTCATATAAAATCTCTGTTCTGGGGCACCTGGGTGGCTCAGTGGGTTAAAGCCTCTGCCTTCAGCTCAGGTCATGATCTTAGGGTCCTGGGATCAAGTCCCGCATCCGGCTCCCTGCTCAGTGGGGAGCCTGCTTCCTCCTCTATCTCTGTCTGCCTGCTTGTGATCTCTCTCTGTCTAATAAATACTTAAAAAAAAAAAAATCTCTGTTCCTTCACATCATTCCTACTTTATGATCTTGATGTCACAAATTACATTTCTTATACTGCTCATCTATTAACATGCTTATATGGATAGAATGATTTTTAATGCTTTTATCTTCAATTCTGAATGGGAATTAAAACTGATTTACATCCCATCATCACAGTCTTTATTTAGGATTCTATCTATATGTTTCCCTTTATCAGAGAGCTATATATTTTGGTATGTTTTCATGTTGCTGTAGCATCCTTTTGTTCCAACTTGAAGAACTCCCTTTACCATTTCTTATAAGGCAGGTTTTAGTGGTTAATAATCTCCTTCAACTTTTGTTTATCTTGGAAAGTTTTTATTTCACCTTCATTTTAGAAAGACTGTTTTCCAGATATAATATTCTTGGTCAACAGAGTTTGGTTTTTGTTTGTCTGGTTTTTTATTTGTTTGTTTGTTTGTTTTTTCTTTTAGTTCTTCGACTATATTGTCCCACACCTTTCTGGCCTGCAAGATTTTTGTTGAGAAATCTGCTTGTAATCTTATTAGAGGCTCCTTGTGTATGATGAATTGCTTTTCTCTTGCTGCTTTTTTTTTTTTTTTATTTTTTTCTTTTTTCAGCATAACAGTATTCATTATTTTTGCACCACACCCAGTGCTCCATGCAATCCGTGCCCTCTACAATACCCACCACCTGGTGCCCCCAACCTCCCACCCCCCACCCCTTCAAAATTCTCAGATCGTTTTTCAGAGTCCATAGTCTCTCATGGTTCACCTCCCCTTCCAATTTCCCTCAACTCCCTTCTCCTCTCCATCTCCCTCTCTTGCTGCTTTTAAGATTTTCTCTTTATTTTTGACTTTTCACAGTTGAATTACTATGTGTCTCAATGTGGTCTTCTCTTGGTTTATTCCTTGTTGGAATGTCTTGAGCTTCTTGAATTTGTCTGTTTCCTTCCTGTAATTCATCCATTATTTCTTTTATAATTTGTTTATTTATTTTAAGTTTTTACTTTTAAGTGATTTCTACACCCAACATAGGGTCCAAACTCACAACCCCAAGAACAAGAGTCTCATGCCCTACTGACTGAGCTAGGCAGCCACCCCCATTATTTTTTCCATTATGTTTTCTTGGTTCTTTCTGGACCCTCATAATGTGTATTTGGTCCTCTTGGTGGTTTCCCATAAATCCCTTAGGTTTTCTTCACTTTTCTTTTTCTCTAACTTGATCATTTTAAATGATCTCTTTGAAATTGCTGAGTCTTTTTTTCACTTGACCAAATTTGTGGTTGAACCACTCTGGGAAATTTCTCATTTCAGTTATGGTATGCTTCAGCGCCAGAATTTGATTTTTTTTTTCTTTTTAATATTCTTTGTGGATATACTTATTCTGTTCCTATGCTTCTTTTCTGATTTCATTTAGCTATTTATGTATTTCTGTTTAAGATTATTGATCTTTAAGACAGTTATTTTGAATTATCTATCTGATAATTCATACATCTTAGTTTCTTTAAGGTTGATTTCTGGAGATTTATTTTCTTCCTTTGATTGGGTCATGTGTTCCTGTTTCTTAACGTGCAATACATTTCTTCCCCCACCCCACCCCGAGACTTGGTCATTTGCAAAAAGAGCCACTTCTACCAGTCTTTACAGACTGCCTTTGTGACTTGAGCAATTAGCCTGCTAGAGATTCTGTGGTTCTCTTAAACCTTTAATGGGGATGTGTCTTCTATAGCCTGTGTGGGTATAATCTCCCAATTAGAGAGATTTGCCAGTTTCTTTTGGATGCATGTAATTTCTTTCTCTCCCTGGCATCAGTCTGTGGTACTGCCAATTCTTTTGTGCCACAGCAAGATGCTTAGCTTTCTTTTATTCTCAGAGATGCCCAGACATCCGAAGTATTCCAGTTGTGTCAGCCCTACCAGTGAGATGAGATAGATACCAGTCCTTTGGAAAGTCCTCCAAAAAGCCAGAATATTAAACACATATTATACTTTTCTTTTTGCTTCCCAAGGGAGAAACTTCAAATTGGTTGTTTTCTCCCAGGCATGCTGAGCTATGCCAGCTTGGGGGAGGACAATCACAGTTAGAATGATGGCTTTTCTTACCTGTTTCAGTGTGACTGTTCTCAACTTTATGTGCACTTGGTGTACTTGTGACTTCTTTACTGGTTTCTGGAGTTCTTATAAAGGCATTTCAGTTTTTTAATTATTTTATTATTTTTGTTATCTTTATTATTTTTATCTTTTTATTTTAATTCCATTTAGTTAAATATCCAGTGCTATATTAGTCCCAGGTGTACAATAAAATGATTGAATAATTCCATACATCATCTGTGCTTATCACAAGTACACTCCTTAATCCCCATCAACTATTTAACCTATCCCTCCACACACACCACTCCTCCCAAACAATTAGTTTGTTCTCTAGAATTTAGTCTTTTTCTTGGTTTTTCTCTATCTCCCTCCTTCCCTCCCTGCTTTGCTAATTTGTTTTATTTCTTAAATTTCATGTATGAGTGAAATCATATGGTAATTGTCTTTCTCTGACTGGCTTATTTTGCTAACATACTCTCTAGCTCCATCCATGTTGCTGCAAATGGAAAAAATTTATTCTTTTTTAATATCCATTCTGTGTACATGTACATATGTACACACACACACACACACACACACATATATATATATATATATGTACACATATATATATATATATATCACATCTTTGTTCATTCATCAGTTGATGGGCTCTTGGGCCACCTCCATATCTTGGCTATTGTAAATAATGCTGCTGTAAACATAGGGGTGCATGTATCTCTTTGAATTAGTGTTTTTATATCTCTTCGAATTAGTGTTTTTGTATTCTTTGGGCAAATGCCCAGTAGTGCAATTGGTAGATCATAGGGCAGTTCTATTTTTAACTTTTTGAGGAACCTCCAAACTGTTTTCAACATTGGCTATACCTAGTTGTATTCCCACCAATAGTTCAAGAAGGTTCCTTTTTCTCCATATCTTCATTGACACCTGCTGTTTCTTGTGTTGTTGATTTTAGTCATTCTGACCAGTGTGAGGTGATATCTTATTGTACTTTTGATTTGCATTTCCCTGTTGGTGAGTAATATTGAGCATCTTTTCACATGTCTATTGGCCATCTGTGTGTCTTCTTTGGAGAAATGTCTGTTCAAGTCTTCTGCCCATTTTTTTTTAAAGATTTTATTTATTTATTTGACAGACAGAGAAGCAGGCAGAGAGAGAGAGGGAGAAGCAGGCTCCCTGCTGAGCAGGGAACCCAATATGGGGCTTGATCCCTGAGATCATGACCTGAGCTGAAGGCAGAGGCTTTAACCCACTGAGCCTCCCAGGCGCCCCTCTTCTGCCCATTTTTAATGGATTGTTTTTTTGGAGTGTTGAGTTGTATCAGTTCTTTATATATCTTGACTACTAACCCTTTGTTGGATATGTCATTTGCAAATATTCTCTCCCATTCTGTAGGTTGCATTTTAGTTTTGTTGATTGTTCACTGTGCAAATGGGACATTTTTGTCTTTGTATTGCTGAGAAGTTGGGTTTCTCTGAAGGGAACCTGAACAATAATTTCCTATTCTGCCATCTTGCTAATCTTACACTCCCCTCTCATAATATTTTTGGTATCACAGCAGGATAGTCTTGTTTTAAAACATAAAATCAGTCTGACATAAATATAGTCCTTGGACTCATGCATACAATAAACATGTTACTGAGGGTTTGCTTTAAGCCTAGGAATTTAAAGGCAAAGATAGAGAACCTTGGGGTTTTTCAGTGACCAAGCAAAGATTTATCAAAACATCAGGAGATCTTGATATAGTAAGCAATTATTGTTTTTTTAAATTCCTTTCCTTAACGTTATCAAGAAAAACCTAGCATAACTTAATAAGGAATTCATTATTGACAAATATTTAAACCTGTGATAGAACATAATGCTTTTGAAATCTTCCAGGTAACTTCTGAGTGGCTTATAAGACAGCTATGAGTTTTACAAACATTTTCTAATTAAATGTAATCTATTTCAGTCTTGTTCTCTTCTCAGTCTTCTCTTCTCATGAGGGTGAGGATGTTACGGGTGTATTAGAAAGATAGTAAATGCTTGGTAGATACAAATCCAGATGTCACAGTAGTGACAATAGCCATGAGGGGTTATATTGACCAACACTGATAAAAATAAGAAAATTCAGTAATAGGAATAGGAAAGAACTCATAGTAGTAGTTGATAGTTAAATTCTAGACTCAACATTACATTCCAGTTTGTCTTCCCCTTGTGTCTCTTCAGTTCCTTGGGTACATATTGACTCAGATAATGTTTTTTATCTCAGTTTATGAAAAACAAGTTTTGACTCCTCTTGCACTGACTATAGTGTAACCCAGGGTTATACTGGGTTTGAGGAATTGTTTTCAATAGATTTAGCAGTTTCATCTGAGGATAGATTAATGATCCCCTAGATACTCGGTCACTTTTTATATTCTGCTTACCCTTAATTTGGTCTTTATTGTGTTTTAATCAGGAACCATCATGGGAAGAATCTGAGACAAGGTTAGAATTTTATGTAAAATAATGAGAAAGGGCATGGGAGGAATAGAGACTGATGAAAATAAAGAATTGAAAAATAGTAAAATTCAATTTAATAACATTAAAATTAAAGCACCTGGGTATTCATTTTCCTAAAAATCCACTGGCCTTTTCACACTCAGTCATGTGAGCCAAATGCTAGGTTAATGATAGTCTTACTAATCTGTCATCAGACTATTAAAAGACCATATGGGGCAATGACCTTTGTAATTATGCTAATAGAAGATCTTTCTTTATTTCAAAAAATACTTGAGGTCTGTGAGAAAAAGCCTCCTTCCTTAGATTGACTCCATATAAACTGTTCATTTTAAATTAAGTACATGTACAGAAAGAGTTGGATTTCTTCCCACCCACTCCACCCCCGAATTTATTAATCTGTGATATTTCCTTATGGCCACGCAGCTAGTTATCTGTGTTAGGCAGGGAGAGGTTATTTTTCCTACCATTACAAAGGTTAACACTTGAACAGAAGACATAAGTATTAACATTCCTACAACAGGACCCCAATGAGTTGAGTAAAGAATAACAAATTCTTAGAGTTTGGTAATCTGGGGATGTTTGGGTTCTAGGCTTAAAATTATCTACAATTACTGTGACTTTCTTTTTTAAGTAATCTCCATACCCAATGTGGAGCTCAACCTCATGACCCCAAGATCAAGTGCCACATGCTCTACCAACTGAGCCAGCCAGGCACACCAATTACTGTGACTTTCAACATCTAAGGTATAGACATGGTTTAATGGTATAATGACAAATTTCAGTATACAAAAATAAGAAAATAGATAAATAAAAACAAACAAAAATATTCTAAATCCCTACACCCCAAGACAAGAACTGTTAATAACATGGTGTATTTCCTTCTGCTTTTAGTATGTAGGTACACACACATGTGCACAGATGCATGCACATAATAGAATTATGATATATTTATATTTTTATGAACATCTCTGTTCTCTTAATATCAGACTGTGAATATCTTTCTCTGATTCTGTGCACATAATCGCCATCATTCCTTAATGCCTATAAATCATTCCCTTTTAAAATTTATATTCATAATTTATTTAGGTAGTCTCCATTTATTGGATGTTTAGCTTATTTATTGCAATTTCCTGTTACAAATAGGTTTAATTAATGCCTTTAGGCATAGTTTGAAAATTTGTCTCCATATGATAAGTTCTTAGAATAAAAATGCTGTGCCAAAAGGTATTCATATTTTTAGAAATTTGCCACAAATTGCAATCAAAAAGAAAACTGGGTAAAAATACAAGAACCAGCATTTCACAAAAGAGGGAACACTATGGCCAATAAATATGTAAAAATTAATGATTGAAAAAATGCAAATGAGGACACTGATGATATACCACTTTGAACCTTTTAAAAGTGTGATAATATCAGGTGCTGAGTATGTTACCCTGGATCCTTTTAGATATTGCCATTGGGAGTTTAAAGTCATGTAACCACTTTGGAAAACAGTTCAATTTTATATTCTAAGATTGAACATTTATAGATCTGATAATTAAACAATTTCCCACCCAGGTACCTATGATAATTCTTGTACAACAGGATACATATGCAAGAATGTTCATGATAGGGGCGCCTGGGTGGCTCAGTGGGTTAAGCCACTGCCTTCGGCTCAGGTCATGATCTCAGGGTCTTGGGATCGAGCCCCGCATCGGGCTCTCTGCTCAGCGGGGAGCCTGCTTCCTCCTCTCTCTCTGCCTGCCTCTCTGCCTGCTTGTGATCTCTCTCTGTCAAATAAATAAATAAAAATCTTTAAAAAAAAAAAAAAGAATGTTCATGATAATAGAAATTTGGAAACATCTAAGTACCATCTATCTGGTGAGTTGAAAAAGAAACCATGGTATATCCTCCCAATAAATATTATATAGCAGTCAACATGAATGAACAATATTGATGATTATTGGCAGTAAAATAGTACATAAACTCCATGTTTCCAGAGTACAAAATAACTAATATTAATGTGTCTTCTTTCTCTCATGTGTGCTGTTATGTGTACTCCATATTTATACATGTGTGTATGTACATGCAGGTGTATATGCACATGTACATTTATATATATATACATTTACATGTATGTATAAGCAGTAAAATAATATTTAAAAGGGAACCAATGGATGATTGATATGGGATTCAGAAGTAGGGAAAATTGAGTTGAGATTGAAAACACACACACACACACGCACACACACACACAGACCACACACTCACCCCCCAAATGTAAAAACAAACAGAAAACAATCTCTGCCAAAAGAATCCCATCAGCAAGACGGTAAGTATATCTGCTTCACTGAACTATAGAACTCAACAGGAATTATAATTATTTTCCTTATATGTTCCCATCTGATAATTTCAAGGAAATAACTCACGGGTATATTTATTCGCCTTTGTGTATCACTAACTGGTTTGCCCAGTTTTTCAAGTGTTCATTTGAGTAAGTAAGGGCGGCTACTGACTGTGATTTGAGCGTTCATATGGGGTAAGAACTGTGCCGTGCTTTATGTATATTATTGTTTCAAAGATTGCAGGAGTTACAGTTCTTCTCCTCTTCCAAAGCCTGAAACTCTGAGAGTGAAATCACTGATGTGGTTGCACCAGGAGTCTCTGTGCCTCCAGAACATGAACGCTAACAAGGGGCTGTGCTATGTCGACAACTCTACAGTTTTCTCTCACTTTTATTATATGAGAGTAATAGAAATTGTTGAGTTTGAAATTATTATCGTAGGGTTATCATGTCATGCAATCCTTGGGGGCTAATACCAGTGTTTCATAAATAAAATAAAGGGAATTAAGGTAGTTAGGAGGGACACGAGTGGCAGAGAGCAATTTAAATTAGCATAATTTATTTCTGATAGGCCATGATGAACTTTGAAGGATTTAATAGCATAGAATCACAGGAAAATATAAAAGTGTCTGGAAAACAAGCTTACAATAAGGAGGTAGTGACTTCTATGACAAAAGAAAACATCTGAAAAATGATTTGCAGATATAGAAAAAAAGTCTTTTGGAAATAGTTGCCTGGTAAATAGTTCAGAAGACACATTGACCTTCTGAGCCACAGCCTTATGGTAATATTTTTTTTCCAAGTTGGGGGTTAAGACCCAATAATGACCCATGGATCTGAAGAGTTAGTGGTGCCTGCAAGATAGATTGTGGATTTCATTGTGTGAGAGGAAGAACCAAAAGAACTAGGAAGGGGCAGGAAAATCCTGGGGGTGGTGAGTGGGAGTTATGGGAAAAATCATGCTCCATTTTTCAGTCTATAAGGAAAGGTTTCTACACAGTCCCCTTCTGGACTTCAGATTCTGTGATCTGCGTGCTTGCTTCTGACCTGTAGGAAATAACTTTTTTTTTTTTTTTTTTTTTTGCCATGAATAGGAACAGCATCCTCTAGCCATTAAAAATAAGCAATCGTCATAACCACAATTTCAGATAGAAAACTGGGCTTACTTTTAAGTAGCTACAGCAATGGTCTGAAGCTTTGCAGGTTTTTTACAAAATGAGCACCTTCTTTCACTGATGTGACTCTGTGAGGGCAGCACAGATGACCTTTGACAATTACCTGTAAACTCGCTGGAATCCATATGGCAATCATCCACGTCAGTCTTTGTCACCCTCCTCTCTCCATTCCTGACCAATTTGCAAATTAAAGCAACTCTTAAAAGCTTACAGCTATGCAGGGAGAGATGAGCGTCCATGGACTTGTTTTTGTTGTTTGTTTGTTTGTTTGTTTGTTTTGTAATGAACAATTTCAGAAGAAATAATCATGAAGGGGGGAAAAACACCAGCAAACACATTAACCAGCATTAAAGTCTCCAGGTACCTCACTCTGGTTGCACAAGTAGCAGATTTGTGGTCAAGTCAGGTCTATAAATGAAATGAACAAATGAAAATGAGCAAATGAGAAAGAACACTCACTATTCTGAGAAGATAGTGTGCATTTGGGGGGCAGAGGGAAAGGACCAGGGAGCAGGTACTGCTTGCTGGGAGTGAAGGAGGTGTCTGTGAACTCCGTAAGCTACCTTTGGACTTGAGTCTGAGAGGCTGAGAGAATGTAAAGGTGAAGATGAAATGATCCGTATCCCCAAAAGGGCTTTAATGCCTTTCATTGCAAGAGGGGAGATCCCAGATAGCTATAGTCTCCCTGATGGCACCGGGGTCATTAGTTGCTTACCATTTAAGCAGTGTTTAGAGAGAGGGAGTTCGGCAGTCTGTGTTTGAGATCTAGATTCTGGATCATATTGGACACCACTTCATTAATTTTTTTTGTTTGTTTTCAATTGGTGGAAGTCAATCAACGAATAGAAGAGAGGATCCCCTTAATCACAGCGGAGGGAAGTCTTTGTTTTTCTCCCCTTTGTCAAGAGGAATAGAACCTAGATTGTGTCATATCACAAACTTGACAAGATCTATCCATGTCTGGATGGGTGGTGTGAAAGAGGCACCCCTTCTGTCAGTCCTTTCCAGATTGAATTCCTGCCCATCCACCTGCTGTATTTCTCTCGACCTTTTCTCCCCAAAATACCCTTAAAAACTAACGATACAGAGAAGTATTGACTGGATCCCAGGAGACACTTTTGTGTTAGCCGAGGGTCTAATGATAGCAGAGCGAGGTAATGGAAAATCTAATTACTTGGAGGGAAAGCCTTATGGCTTCTGTGATGCTGAGCCTCAGGTGGACCCTGTCATGTCTGAATTCAGAGAAAAAGAAAAAAAAAACAACAACAGTAGAGAATGACTGAAGGATTCATCAATAAAATATGAACAGATATATTCCATTCATAGGCAACTATAAGAGAGGATTGTAAGTTCCTATATCATGGGAGAGAGCAGTAGTGGGAAGGTGTTATTTTACTCTATTACGGTGTTATTTTACTCCATTAGATATTAAATATCCATACACTTGCAGAACACATGAATGATACGAAGGAAAAGGAGGACCCCGAGTATGTTCAACAAAAGAAAAGTAAATAGAAACGTAAGCATGCACAAAATCCCATGCATGTTTGTGTTTTCCCAAGGGAGGTAAGAAGTGTTGAAAAAATAAAAATAGGGAGCAGCTGGAGAGGCCGATGAATTAAATAGGATAAGATTCCGTTGTTGACCTGAACTTCAATCTGTGTTCTGCACCGGAAGAGGGGGGCTGAATGGCAGAATGGAGAAAAAACTTCCAAGGGATAAGGATGAGCCAGAGCAGAAGAAGCAGAGTGGTGGGAACGCGCAAATCCTGTAAAACAGAAAGAGACAAAATTAGTAATTTTGAGTGTTCTAGAGAAATTATGTTGAATTGTAATTGGAGATGAGAATGGTAAACAGTATTCATGCTGTTGAGGTTTTGAAAGCTGAGGTAGAGAGTTCTGGAGTTAATAGGCAAAAGATATAGATCTGTCATTATCTATCTGATGAATGTCTTGATGACACAGAGATGAAGAAGTTTTCTCCAGAAGTTACTTATTGAAGGAGAATGTAAGATTATAACATAATATGAGGGTGGTTCCAGGGGAAAAGTGGAAACCTAAAAAGGTCTGCAAAAGGTACTGAGTCAAGGAGATACTCATAGAGGGTTGTATTGGCTTTTACCTCTTCGAGCAGTCAATGGAAATTTGTAATAATTTTTATTTTTTGTAGGTAATTTTTGGAAACCTGTGTGTTATTACCACACTCAGATCAATAAAGCAAAGAAAGGAGACCCAATAACCCTTAAACCACAATATGCAGGATGATAGGCAGTGACATCATCTAAAATGATTTTTGTGAATCTGGCTCCATTCCAGACATCTCAGAAAGGAATGTGGGCTTTAATGCTTCAACTTTCTAAAGAGACATTAAAAAAATGTCCCATTATATCCATAATGCCTTTCCTATTTTCATTCTTCCTTTTGCTCTGCATTTCCAACAGTATATAATTCTAGATTGGTCTCAGTAAAATAAATAAAGGAAAATGAAATTTATCAGGACTTATTATTTTCATTTGGCTTTTATTTGTTTTATATATGATTCATGAGTATCAAAATTGAATTATGTCCCAAGTTGGGTCTACTAAAACTTTAATAAATTAATATCAATTATAATTCCCTTCTCTGACAGCCTGCAAAAGGGATGTAAAATGGGAGGCCTAACCTTAAGATAAGGATCTTCCCATTCTCACTACAGAGGATTTTGTTTATTTAATTTTGTTCCATTATCATTATTTTTATTTATTAAAAACAATTTCTCAAAGGCCAAGCTTATGTCAGAGTATCCCCAAAGAGTCAAACTTCACATACCACTTGCTCTTGTTTTTTCCAATGAGTTCTACTCTTAAAAATTACTCTTTTAAGCTGAAGTCTCTGGTTGCTTTTATAAAGAAAAGAATGTCCACTTAAACCAACATGTACCAAGGTGTACTCTGCCATTTCTAAAACAGAAATATCTTTCTTTGTGTTGGTCCTCATATTACGTATTTTAACTTGTGACTTATTATCTTAGTCATGTCAGAATGAAAAATGGATCTCTCTAGGGACTTCCATTATGTCAGATTGAAAAATCATCTCTCTTGACTGCTTGGGGCAACTTCATGTTCAAAGCCCTTTTGCCTCATTTCTCATAGTGCTCTGTGTGGCTATGCCGTCTTCCTCTTTTCAGACCTATTTCCATTGCTGGTGATGAATCTCACACTCAGGGATCAGGCCATTTCCACATGTACACAATAATTCCCAAACAATTGGCAATGATTTATTCATAAGTTTGCTTTATTTAAAATATTTCTATTACCTAAACCTGTCCACTTCCTGAAAAGTGATACGTGTTTGTATACATATATAGCAGTGAAGTAGAATTATTTTCTAGACACACACACACACACACACACACACACACACACAGTGGGTTGGGGCAAAGGACATATTGGGAAAGTTTTTTAAATAAATATTGCCAATTTATTGCCAGTTTTCTAATCTGTACATTACTTAATCTTAGCATTAGGAGACCGTTGAATCATTCTTTGGAAGACTATAAGTGTTATTCCTAGTTCAGTCCCTACGGTCTGGTTCAGATCCTCTTGGAACCATGGAAAGAAGATTTTATGAACTTATTCCCTAGGCCAGTGATCTTACTTCCTCTGCCCCCATTACCTTCTCAACACTCTTATTCCTTTGACCATACATAGTAGACATCTTTCTCAGTTGCCTTTCCATCCCTCCCCTTCATACCATCCAAGGCACCATCAACAGAGTATGTGATTTAGGTGGCCTGGCCTACAGTTATACCTTTTCATATCCTTTCCTTTCCACTGAAGCTTGCCTTACATTTTCCTTTTCTTTTTTTTTTTTTTTTTAATTTAATTTTGATATTTATTTGAGAGAGAGAGAGTGCACACAAGCTGGGGGAGTGGCAGAGTGAAGCGACTCTGCTGAGTATGGAGTCCAATGCGGGGGTTGATGCCAGCACCCCAGGATCATGACCTGAGCCAAAGGCAGCTACTTAACTGACTAAGCCACCCAGGCCCCCCACATTTTCCTCTTCTTTGATACCTTTCTAACCAGTCCAGCCAGAAGGGAGCTCTTCTTCCCAGCCCCGTGATAGTCCTGCCTTTACAGCACTCATGTGACACTGGAATCATTCTACATTGTAGTGTAGCTGTTTGCCTGCAGATCCTGTTCGTTTTTCTTAGCTGTCATCTCCTTGAGATCTTGTGCATCTACATACCCTGAATAATGTCTACATTAGAGCTCTGTGGCCATTGCTGTTTGTTTTCACATAGCTCTTAAATGAACGAATACATCAGGAGAGGTCAGGAAAGCAGAGATAAATTAATGAGACTCTTAAACAGGAAAATTTAACTACAACGCCCGGTGTGATGGAATGCTCATCAAAGTGTAATGATTCATTCTTGAATTTGAAATAAAGGAGTCATATATATTTAAAGGGCATTTTAGCTGGTAAAAAGTCACTGAGGCATTAAACATTATTATAGTGACCATTATTACTGAAAATTGGCATTTCTGTTTAAATGGCACTCTATAAAATTAGATTTTCAATAACATATTAGGTGAACACACTATTCTGTAAGTTAAATTTGAGATTCTTTAGAAAAGAAAATCGTAGAACAAAGTATAAAATTCCAAATTAAAAATATAAGTATTGATTTGACAGTAAGTTTAATGACAGATGAGAAACTGAGTGTTGTGAGCAAGGAAATAATAAAATAATTCTGTTTTCTTCTTGACTTGCTCCTATAGATTTAATTTCATTTTTGATTAATCCTTGGAGTTCATCTAATCTGAATATCTTATTTTATGTTTGGAAAAAAAAATACTTGAGCTAAGAGATGTTGAATGGCTAAGATGTTAAGACATGAGAGGCAAGAGAACAGGAAGATGTGTGGGAGGGAGGTTTCCAATGACATGAATAAAGAACAGAAGACACAAACCATAACTTCCTCCCACCTACACTTTTTTGTAAAGATTTTATTTTTGGCAGGGAGAGAGAGAGAGAGAGCATGAGTGGAGGGGGGCCTGGGATAGGGAGAGAAGCAGGCTCCCCACTGAGCAGGGAGCCCTTTGAAGGGCTCAATCCCAGGATCCTGAGATCATGGGTAGAGCCAAAGTCAGATGCTTAGCAGACTGAAACACCCAGACATGCCCTCCACCTATATTTTTTACTAATAAATTTATATTTTGTTCTTTACAGCCATTATTTGGGCAAAAGCAAATAAGCAACCAGCAAAACAAAATAAAATTCCACTTTTAACTTCTCTTTTATTAGGACACCTCATTTTTATTATTAGCTTATTTATTTTTTGTTTTTTTGTTTAGTGCAAGCAGAGGGAGGGGCTGAGAGAGAAGGAGAGAGAGAGAATCTCAAGCAGACTCCATACCAAGCATGACGCCTAACACGGAGCTCGATCTCACGACTTTGAGATCATGACCTGAACTGAAGTCAAGAGTCAGGTTCTCTACCAACTAAGCCACCAGGGCATCTAGGATACTTCTTTTTTTTTTTTTTTTTTTTTTTTTAAGATTTTATTCATTTATTTGACAGACAGAGATCACAGTAGGCAGAGAGGCAGGCAGAGAGAGAGAGCAGGAAGCAGGCTCCCGGCTGAGCAGAGAGCCCGATGCGGGGCTTGATCCCAGGACCCTGGGATCATGACCTGAGCGGAAGGCAGAGGCTTTAACCCACTGAGCCACCCAGGTGCCCCGGATACTTCATTTTTTTAACATAGAAAGATGATGAGATTTCATTTGCATCAGGATCAGCTGACTATGTGCAATGAAGCCACCTGTAGAACACAGGAAAGTAAGGGAACATTGGCTGAAGCACTGAAAATCCTCCTGGGGCTATCATGGTTAGTTTATTTACTTGAACACAGAAGATGTTTATTGCTGAAGTTTATATTAGTAATTAGGATAATTTTTTAATGATGCCCTTATACTTTTCATTTATTTATTGGTTCAAAAAACACATGTTTTTGAGTGGCATTGACCAAAGTAAGCAAAATCCCAGTTCTCATTAAGCTTGCATTCATGGTGGAGAAGGCACCGGAAGTAAGAAGCAATAAGCAAAGCGTTATGTATGTCGGGGGGAGGGGTGAGAGCAACAGGTCAGGGTGTGCTATTTGACAAAAGGTGATCATGGAAGACGTACCTGGTAAGATAAAAACCATAATAGTATTTACAGGCATGTTTTTCTGCATCCTTCTTGATTAGGAGACATTATTTCTCTTTGGAAAGGAAGTCTCAACTGAAGCGGAAAGTTGGGAAATGTAAACTATTAATGATTTGGCCAAGGGACCTCAAGAGTAGGGGAGATAGGGCTCTGGGATTCATGGGTTCACTCCCATCACCAGCCCTACCCCAGGACCTCGTGCGCCGTGTGGCAGACCTTGGAATGGGAGACAAGGTGCATTTGTAGGGGGATATCTCGGTAACCTGTGCAGGTAGTTTCTAGTCAATTTTATCCTTTCTAAAACATGAAGAACCTTATTTATCAAAAGAAAGCAGATTCTAGAATGGTTTATTTTCTAGAGCTTAAACCTTTTATGATCTTAACTTAGAAACATATTTGAAATGAAAAACAAAATATATAAACTTCCTAAATCAGTGGCCTCAACATGTTTGTGCCATCAGTAGGGTGAATAAAAACACCCAGAATTTGCCCCTTCTCCTCCTCTTTCCTACTGTATGTTCTTTTCTCAACCATGGCACAGTTTTTATATACTTTTTTTTTAATTTAATAAAACTCAGAGATGAGCTTTTATGCATATTCATGGACGCTTGATTAATAATTGATGAGAAGGCCTGGGGCAGGTGGTTGAGAATAAAAAACATTTAGCAGGGAGCAGCGTGAAAGAAGGAGCTCTCACACTAGCTTCAGTCCTGAGGGGAATAGAAGCAGGGAGAAAAAGGAGGAGGAGGTAGGGGCAGACCCAGTGTTGAATGTCATCAGTACAGTGTAATTTCCTTGATTTACATATTTAATTGCTTCCTGTGTTTAGCAGTTGGGCTCCAGGATTCTGACACACTTTCTGAGAAATTCATCTGAGGGCTGGATGTGTTGTGTGGGAGGGGAACGATGAGCCTTGCCAGTTGTCTTTGGGAACTGGAGAAGGGACATTGCCATTAGTTTTTGCATTATCCGGGGCTCTACCAACAGACTTACTCCCAAGACATGGTTCTCACAGAAAACTTGTTGTTAGGACATTAAAGGATAGACCGGCATTTTGGAGACCATGAATTTCATAATTGACTAAAAAGATATTTACCCTAATGTCTTATTAAGTCATAATTCCTTGCATTTATATGGCCATTTATGGTTTACAAAACGTTTTCACTTAATCCTCCTAACAAGTCTGTGATGTAGACATTATCATTTCTATTTGTCACATGAGGGAACTCAAATATAAAGGCTGAGTGACTTGTCCAAATCTCCTGTAAGATACAAGACAGGTTTTGAGCACAGTCCCTTTGGATTCCTGTCCAGGGTTGCTTCTACCGTATATAAGGCACATAGTGTCAGGCTTCAGGCTACACTAGACACCTTTACCTCTGTTCGGAAACATCTGAAGATCTTGATTTGAATTCCCAATGACATCACATCACAATTTGAAGTGTGGTACTTTTATTGTCAGGTGAAAGAGAAAACTTGAAAGTGCTCCATGAATATTCACAATTCACAGTGGCAGTTGCATTATTTTATTTTATTTTTTAAGATTTTATTTATTTATTTGACAGAGAGAGAGAGCACAAGTAGGCAGAGAGGCAGGCAGAGAGAGAGAGAGGAGGAAGCAGGCTCCCTGCTGAGCAAAGAGGCCCATGCAGGGCTCCATCCCAGGACCCTGAGATCACGACCTGAGCCAAAGGCAGAAGCTTAACCCACTGAGCCACTCAGGTGCCCCACATTATTTAAAAACCCCAAATCAAAACCTATGAACTCTTACAGATTAAACAAACAATATAGGGAAGGTAAGCATTTTAGTTCTCTGACACCATGGGGGAAAAAAAATCCAAATTTGCACAAAGGTATTCAGCAATTTTCTTTCTTTTTCAGAAATATGTTTGAGCAACAGCTTGCATGGTCCAATTATTGCCTATAACACAGAAGGATAGGGGAGTTATAAATTGAGCATTGTAAAATGCCTGTGCATGAGAAGTGACAGAAGACTTTGAGGGATCAGGATGTTTATTTTCATTTTTGTGATCTTCTCTCAGTCCCAAGGAACACTCTGCCCTCTGTTTTTCCTAAATACAGAAGCTGATTTTTGAAGCTTAGTTTGTGCGGAGGGAGTGCACAAGTAGGCACGGCCAATGTTAATTTATCATCATGATTTTTCCAGCACAGAAGATAATTGTTTATTTATGATTTGGGCAGTCAAAATCAAAGTAATATTTAAAAAACAATGGCAATTCTGGCCACTTGGTCTCATTTTCTGTTATGGAGGCAATGATAAATAATAAACGAGCAGTTGATGCATATTTTAACAGGCATGAATCATTGCATAAATGTTAACTACTTATTTATTAATACTTAACTACTGTATATAGTACTTAATGACAAGTACTAAAACAAGTGATTTTTTTTTCTTTCTCCCTTTGACATGCTCAAAGAAGCAAAACAATTTCACCCACATTTCCCCATTATTACTACTCTTCCTGATTCTTTTTTTTTTTTTTTTAAAGATTTGGATTTATTTATCTGACAGAGATCACAAGTAGGCAGAGAGAGAGGGAGAGAGAGAGGGAGGAAGCAGGCTCCCCACTGAGCAGAGAGCCGGACCCGGGGCTCGATCCCAGGACCCTGGGATCATGACCTGAGCTGAAGACAGAGGCTTTAACCCCCTGAGCCACGCAGGCGCCCCACCTACTCTCCCTGATTCTTTCAGGCACCATTTCATCAAGCTTTTCTTTGACTGCTTCCCACTGGGTAATTAGTTGAATATATTTTTATAACCTGAAGGATGCTTATGGATATCAGGGTAGCAAAGTCCTGATTTTATATAATCCCTTCCCATTATTTTTTCATTTTTTAAGTAATTTCATTAAACCCATGGTTTCAGATTTGTTCGGTATCCAGGTGTTAGTGGCTCCTCTTAGTGAAGAGGAATTTTGTCCCATTTCAAATGTCTTTTAAACACATTTGTTTCCATACCCCTCTAGTCCCCCTGTCCAACTCTTTTTTCCAGTAATGATTTCATTACTGACTTTCTGTTCTCTCCTGATGGATGTGGAACTTTCTTGTATTTGCCATTCTGGTTGGAGCTGGCTCTTCTACTAGTCCTTCTTTTTATTAGGCTCTTCAAGATCTTAGGGTTTATTTCTTATTTGCTGATACATTATAATTGTGTAATGTGAATGGAGGCCTTTCTTCACAATTGACAACTTTAGCAATGAGGAAATTCCAACAGGACACAGATCTTCCTTTGAGGACAGCCTGTCTGAAGAAGAGTTGACTGGCCCCAGGAACCTGGTTTGGAGTTATGGTGCCAAGTGTCACTCTAAACCTTTGGAAAGCATGTCCTCAAGCTTGTGCTGCCCAGTGGGCTTGTGTGTTGATGACAGCAAAGCTCACCATAGCAGCCCCCTTTCCTTCATAGGTGCTTATTCGGCTTTTCCGGGTATAGCACATGAAGCTGTAATCAGTTATTAATATCTTCAGTTGGAATTTAAGTCTCTATAATATCTCCTAACTTTGGTAGCATACTCTTAATATAAGTTGTAAGTTTTCATTATAAGAAAAAAAAATATTTTTGCTCCAGATAAACTCATTATAACTTTTCTCTCTTCTTGGCTATACCTCTCTTTTCTTTTTTTTTTTTTTTAAAGATTTTATTTATTTATTTGACAGACAGAGATGACAAGTAGGCAGAGAGGCAGGCAGAGAGAGAGGAAGGGAAGCAGGCTCCCTGCTGAGCAGAGAGCCCGACGGGGGACTCGATCCCAGGACCCTGAGATCATGACCTGAGCCGAAGGCAGCGGCTTAACCCACTGAGCCACCCAGGCGCCCTATACCTCTCTTTTCCTTAGATACCAGTTCTCAGGTAACCTCCAGCTTCCTAGAGTTTGGGCCTTCCCCATTCCATCCAGGCTGCTGCTGCTCCCTACTATGGGTATCCCACAGACAAATCACGGAGTCACAAGAATTCTATAAAGTAGGGGTTGCTAAACATGACAATGCGTTAGAAGAATGACACTGAATGCCTTTAAAAAGGAAGACTGCTTATGAAGTCCCTCTGAATTTCAGATTCAATGTATCTAAAAGTGCGGTCTAAGCATCTCTAATTTTATAAAGCTCCTTAGGTGATTACAAGATTAAAAATAAATTTCAGAACCACTGTCCTAAGTGGCTATTTTGTGCTTTTACACATAATGACTTAGATTCTATTACAAACTTTAATCCTTTGTGATTTAGTTCACAAAATATTTTTGGTTCCTCCTAGTTATTAAATTATCTGAAGATCTTTCTTTTTTTTAATCTATTTTTTTTGAACAATGGATTTATAGGATTTGGGGCTAACAAAGACAAACATTATTGGATCTACCTCTGACTTCAGACCTATACAGGATATTTTTAATCACTGAGAAGGAAGGGTAATTTTTATGTTTTAATTTAAGTTAGTTAAGAAATATAAAATATCAGAACCAATTTTAATGGAACAGTATAATAAAATGGGCCAGTCGAAGACTGGAAGGCCAGGAAGAAAGAGACCAGATTGTCCCTGTAACCATGGCAGGAAAGAAGTTTGGAAAGATAATGAAATGGTCAAAGGCCCTGGTATGAAAATAATCATCATGCCCCATCTGATACCCTTTCCCAAATGGACTGGAGAAATTCTGGTTAAGCATTGATGATGGGGGTTGGACATGCATCTTCACGTGAACTACAGACCTTCATCTTTCCCTTACTCTGCAACCACACCTTCCTTCTCTGGTATTAGGACAAAACATGAGTTTCCATGTATACTCTAGAAACTGCTAATTTATAAAGTAAAATGAAGAGCACATCCATTTCATCATAATCATCCTACAAAAAAGAAGTTCAGCTTCCCACAATCAATACATGCTAACCAAAATTTCTAAAGAGAGGGTGTCTTTTTTTATCTCTGAGTAGGGTTGAAAATAAGATTGGATGAAAACCATATTGAGCTTACAGAGAGAACAAAACATGAATACTTATTTGGGGATAAGATACATGCTATGGGGCTAAGTAACATATTAACATCCCAGAATATGCTGGCTTTGGTATAAGAAAAGCCCCTCAAGCATGTCATCTAAGGAACCAGAGAGCAGCATCCATAGAACTGTGTGGCACTATAGTGTAGTAATTATACTTGGGCATCATTTGCATCTTGGTCTAACCAGTTGAACAGATAGTATACACACTCCCTCGTCCGCACAAAAGTCCGAAGAATCCCGTATGGCATACAAGGCAACAGGGTTCATAACAAATGCTTTCTTGAAATGTTTGTTGGGGGGAGTCACTGAGGCTGGGGTTAGGAGAGCGTACAAATGAAAATGCAGTGTAATGGGGCTAATCCAGGATTAGGGAGTGGACAGGTCATTTAGGATCAGTAGGCCAATATTAGTTGTCTTGTGCAAGTAATATTTTGCCGTGGTCTGCCTTGGTTTACCCTACATCCTCGGTGTTCTTTCACCTCACGCTTCTGGTGGGGCGTCTACAGATTTCCTCCAGTATTCTGTGCTTCTACCATGAAACCATTCCCATGTTTCTTATTTCATGAAGTCCTATTATACAGTGACATAGTGTTTCTTTGACATTCCCACCTTTATAAGATGACAAAATATGCCTTTAGTGTGTAAATGTAAACTAGGGAGATCTCCTTCATACATTAATTTGTTAATCTAGTAGTGGTGATACATTTAGCCAAGCTATCCATACTTTCTTCCCCAATCCTCTTTTTATTCATTTAACAAATTTTTTTTGATTTTCCAGTTTGTTGCACTTGTGAGCAAAAGGCATGTCCAATAATAGTCTAGTGTGGTCACACACCTGTTTCAGAAGGGAACACCTGAGGACACTATCTCTTATATTTATAGAAAACAAATGAGTCCTCAGATATTACAATTGTGGGTGCCAAAGAAGATCTTTCTGTGGGAGTAGTGACAGGCAAAGGAGACAACTAGAATACGCAACTCATCTCAAAAGGCAGATGCCTACTCCACGTTAGCAAAGATCTACCAGTGGGATAATGAGCCAAGCACAATTCAACTTATGTAACATTATTGATTTCTATTTGTCTTAATTAGCACATTGTTGTCACTGAGCTAACTGAATTAGCTCAAATTATGAGACCTATACTACAGCATCCCTAGGAACCCTGAACATGTTAATGAGTTATAAAATGTGCTCAGGGCCCCACCTCTCTGGGTCTGCATCCTGTCTCCCAACATTTGCTCTACAGCTGACCTTCTGGTATACAGGTCAGTTCCTTTCCTCTACCTATCTACTTTCTCATGGATAAAATTGGAATAATAACAGTACCTACCTCATTAAGATCTTGTGAGAATTAAATTTACGTAAAACATCTTGAACAGTACATGAAAACTAGCGTCATATTTAGACCGAACTCAGGGTATGAACTAGACCACCTACTTTAGATGAGCAACAAGCGTGTTTTGCTTCTTCATAGGCCTCCCTGGAGGTGGTTGCTCCGAGGATGTTTGAGAACCTATCATGTCCTGGTTCATAGATTTGGAGGACGCCTGGTTGTGCCTCCTTCCTTGAAACTCTGTCATATGGTTGAAGCTTTTCATCTCTAATATGACTTAGGACCTTTTCTTCCTGCTCTGCATGCTATGTTACAAGGCCTATCAGAAGCTACGAGAAAATAAAGTAAAAAGCAAGCACTGTGACTCGTGCATGTCCCTTCTCTCATTCTTTAATGATGAAGAGCATAAATAATACCTGTTTGAGGTTAGGTTTGACAGAGTTCTCCAACTAGTTGTGTGTTTGTTATATTGTGTCAAATTAAATAGATGAGAGTGTGCCCATAGCGATGTGTGACATAAAAAGAGTTGTGACCTTTTATAAAAAAGGATAATGAAGTGAGATTAGCATTGGTGGAAGGTGCTAGTCTGGTTGCCCTCGAGGCTGAAATTCTTTATCTGGAAAGTAAAAATAGTATGGCAGCCGCAGCAGCTGCAGAAACTTTCCCGACAAATTGCCTCCCCGGCAGAGAGGAAGAGTAAGAGATAAATGAATTTTCTGAAAGTTGAAGATGCTGTTCGGATAAATACTCACATATTTCAGACTTATAAATATGTTCGGAATGGATTAGATTTAAGAGAATTTGACTTGACTATGTCATTTTATGTTTTTAACAAATTACTTGTTATTTTACTATCATCGGAGACATTAAGTGATACTATTTATTGGATACTCATGTTGTCAGGGCAGTGTATTAGGAATCACAGATAATTTTCTTCTCCTTATTCTAGGAATGTATGAACTAAAGGATAGATTTATACATGTTTTGTTTCACTTATACTGGTGCAGTAGAGGATTTTATGTTTGTGTTTATGTGTACCTTTTATCACAGAGGAGTGTGATTTGTTGTATGTTTAGGATGATAAGAAATCTACACTTTATTTCTTTACAAGGGAGTTTCAGTGGAGGAGGTGGAATTGACTACACACTTTGATGAAAAATAATAAAAGTAATAGGTTTGACATGTGACGAGAGATGACCTCAAAAAGAAACATGCAAAGAGCAGATTACTACTGCCAAGGGAAGAAAAAAAAAAATCAAATGATATAAGTAGGCTTAAGATAGCAGGAGGCTAAGAGCGGGATGGGGGTTGGGAGGGAGGAGGGGTAGGAGGGAGGGAGGAATCCACAAGTATTTTCTGACAGCAGTGTAAATTATAATTTCTACCCTTAAGAGACTTACAAGGGTAACATACATGAGCTATGGTAACAATAGAGAGCAGCATGTGATAAATGCATTAAAAATACAGTGGCATTCAAGCTGCTGCAGACAGGAGGTATAAGGTTGAATAAACCTATGGTGACAGATTGAGAGTAGACTTTCAAACAGGTTTTGATAGCACACATTTAAATCATTTAATCTCAGAGTAAAAAGGGACAGTCAGGGTCATGCACTGAACCTTAATCCTGTTCGTGAAACATTATTGGTTCTCATAGCATGACCAGGAGGTGAGGAAGAAGGTAAAGTTGCAGGAATACTTGTCATGTTCCATGTATACATAATCTGGTAGTAAAGGGTCAGGGAAGAGAGGTATTAGGACTGTGAAGAGGAATAGTCATTCATGTTCTACAAGCAAAAATGGAATATAGGAATATAAGATATAGGGGATAATTGATGGAGACAAAGATAGAAAGGAGACCTTCAATCTAGACCAGGGAAATTTCAGACTGGAAGAGAAAGAGAAGAGGGGTATATTCTATCATGGAACTAAGTAAATGCCCAAGACATCAGGAGAAAACTAAAAGGAAGAGACTCATAAGCTTCCATCAATTCCAGCACGGTAGACCAAGTGAGACCTTAGGGTTTAATTAGTCCAACTGTATATTCACTGTTACAGTTGCACACTTTCGTACATCTTCAGCCTCCTTGAAATGCCTTTTGTTGCAAATCACATTCTGATGTTGTGCTCAAAATCCTCTTTCCTTTAGCTTCTACATAATTTACTTGGAGCTTTGGGATCATATGGGGTGTATCTGTATCAATGTTTAGATCTTGTAAAACCACTAGGAAGTACTCTAAAATGTAGGACAGGGTAAATAGTGAGAAAACAAGTAAAGAAGTAAGTAAAGAAGTAAAGAAAAAATTAAAGATAGAAAGTTTCTTGAAATTTAGTGGGGTGATTAATTCTAACTATATATAAAGAGCATTATAAATTATTTCATTGGTTGAAAGCCAACGCACTGAAACACTGAAGACCATCACTATCTAGGGTGACTCAAGTGAGACTGCTGGGAAAGAGAAGATGAGAACATGTGAGAAGGAAACTATGGGAAAGATTTGGCAAAAACTATGTCAGATTCATGAATGTCAAACCTAATATTCTGATTTTCATGTAATATATTGGTATGATTTATGGTACATGACAATTACCAATTACCCTTTGTCTACAAATATTAGCTATTTACCGAGTCTTCCAACTTCATCTTCTGAACAACATAGTTTGGCTCTATAACCTATGTAGTCCATGTACTTATTTTGAGACATTTATATACCTATTTTTACTTTCATCTTTTTATGATATCTTTGGGTAAAGATGTGAAGTATTAAAAAATCACAGTATTAGGAATCAGAGTATTTAGTTCAAGTCACATCATGGCTACTCACAGCATTTTTTAGTCACCACATATCACTCTTATCTGTACATGAGAACATTGGCCTAGACAGTATTTAAGTTTTTTTCTTGGGTCTAAAAGCCTATGATTTTTACATATATCACTTATTGTGTAAATGATAAGGTTAAAAATATATCTTAAAGCAACAGTTTTTATGATACCTAAATCTAAGGTATAGTATCTATTTCTGTGTTCTTCTTAGTTATTATCGTCTTTTTATCAATGGTCCTCTGTACAGGTGCTTAGGCACCAAGGTATGACAGCTATGTGCCTGCAATAGATCACTTCCAGTGATTGCCTAAGTGTTTTATCAAGACTAGTCTTTTTTTTTTTTTAAGGATTTTATTTATTTAACACAGAAATAGAGAGCGGGAGAGAGCAAGCAGAAGTAGGGGAGCTGCAGGTAGGGGAGAAGCAGACTACCTGCTAGGGTACTCGATCTCAGGACCCTGGGATCATGACCCGAGTTGAATGCAGCAGCTTAACTGACTGAGCCACCCAGGCGCCCCTAGTCTTCTTATACTCAGATCTATTCTCTCAAGCAAAAGCCCTTTGCAGAGACACCAAGACTGCTGGTTGATATGCAAGTCCCACTACCTGTCCATGTTTGGGAACATTCATGTTATCTCATCTCCTATCTGTTCATTTCCTTGTCTGTTTTGTGTTCTGGTGATCAAAACTGTGGATAGCTACATTGATATAAAAACAAAAATGGATTGAATATCAAGTACAAATAATGATTTTATTGGCTCTTCTTACTTTAGTCAAAATCTTATTGGGTTGATGACGTTAGAAAATAATCTGGAGGGGGAGACAATCCATGAGAGACTGTGGACTCTGAGAAACAAACTGAGGGTTTTGAAGTGGGGGTGAGGGGTTGGGTGAGCCTGGTGGTGGGTATTATGGAGGGCACGTATTGCATGGAACACTGGGTGTGGTGCATAAACAATGAATTTTGGAACACTGAAAAGAAATTAAAAAAAAAATTAAAAAATTAAATTAAATTAAAAAAAAAAACCTGCAACATTGTTTTTGTTCTTTTCCTGAGTTATAACCTGGCTTTGGTCCATGCAACTTGAAATACTTTTTCTAAATGAGTTACTTACTATGGACCCACCTGCACCAAATCACGTTTGACCCTGCATTGTGAGTTCTTCCTGCAGTTTGTCTGCTGATTTCCCTGTCCAAGGGACATACTGAGAGCAGATTGTGCATCAACTATCAAGGCTTATGTATATAGAGAAGTGATTGGAAACCTCTAGAAATGTTTTCAATGAAGTAATTATATAAAGTCAGGTTGGAGACAGAATTCATCTCTCCCTAGGAAGAGCTAGAGTCCCATTGTTGTTGCTGTCTTAGTTTTATGTGGTCTTATCAATGATTAGCTGCTACTACCCCCAAGTTTTTTTTTTCCTGTCAATTTCTCTTTTACAGAGAAATAGATTAACTCCATCAAATACTTTTCTGCCATTAAACTACAGACATTGCTGTCTGTGAAAAGATCCTCAACTGAATATCAGTTTTCACCATTCTAATACCTTGTGACAAGAGTAACGTTGATACTGTAGTGCACCATCATGAGCTAATCCTATACCATCAGGAGCTACTTGCAGAATAGTATGTCCTACTTTCAAATACTCTATATAGATATGCCTATCTTTACCATTACAAAAGGACTGTGTGCACTCTATGCCCAGGAAGAGCTACTCATTATTTGAATTTATTAGCAATTAATTTGGGTTTTTTTTCAACACTATTGTACTTTTGATGGGTGATGGTTAACTTGGGATTTTATGTAATTACATAATTTTGAATTTTACTGTGAACAAATCAAATAATATAATTCAGCCACTCAACCAGAACTCTCTAGAAAACGTGAAATTCATTTCTCATATATTTTTTTTTCCAGGACAATTGTTTTTCTTACTCCTCTTGTTTTCTTCCAACCACATCATATGTCTCCTGGATATACCTGAAGCCTATAGATGGAAGAATCATTAGAGCATGTATTCATAGAGAGTTTGTAAATTGCATTTTGATTTTCCATTGTCAGAATTGTATGCCATCTAGATTTCTCTTTAAATTTCCAGTTTGAGCTTTCACAAAACCTCAGTGTAACACTCAACTTATATCTCTAAGTTTTACCTGGCTTTTATATTAAATCCAAGACAAACTAATTTCTTTTGAAATTGACAGAAACTTTTATTTTGCAGAAAGTTTTGTGACATTTGAAAGTATTCTACAAAAATGTCAGAGTTTGCCTGGTTATAGTTTTATAAAGAAATTCTGGTCTGCTCTAATACAGCCTGACCCCGGGTAGAGAGTATTCTCTAAATGAGTTAGTGTAACATGTAGCATACATACCCAGACAGAAATAAGTCTTGTTAAAAATAGAATTCTGTAAAGGGAGGTACTTTTTTTTATTGCCTATTCAGGACACTTGAATCTTGACCAGAACAGGGCAGTCAGTATCTGCTCATCCGAGAAGTCTGTGGGTATGGGTGTGGGTGTATGCATGTATGGGAAATACTCAGGAAAAGTGTATTGAGGCCTTATAAAGATAGCAAAAGAATTTGTTAAAAAAAGGTGGAATCCACACCATCTTTTAGGAATGGTGTGCACTTACTTTATTATATAAATTTATACATGTTGAACTACTGTTAGAGATATAACTTCTGGTTTTGTTTTGTTTTTTAAAGATTTTATTTATTTATTTAATAGACAGAGAGACAGTGAGAAAGGGAACACAAGCAGGGGGAAGTGGGAGAGGGAGAAGCAGGTTTCCCGCCGAGCCAAGCAGGGAGCCCAGTGCGGGGCTTGCCCAGAACCCAGGGATCATGACCTGAGCCAAAGGCAGACACTTAATGACTGAGCCACCCAGGCACCCCAACTTCTAGTTATTTTTAACTAAGGTATCAGTAATAACCCTTACTTGTAGCTGAGTAGAGTTCTAGTCTTTGGTTCTGAGTTACTGTCTCTTTCTCAGTTTTTGTGCATAGATGTCTCCAAATGTCTACACTCAGTCTGTGCATATTGTATATAGACACACAAAATCTTTATTTTATAAAGAGCAAGTGATAAAATTTGCTCTTAGTTACGCTCCTAAACAACAGTGAAGTTGAGCCACCCATATACTCCATGAGCTTGTATATCCCCCCATCCCTCTCTCCCCATCCTGTCATTTATTGTTCCTCAATAGGAAAAGGATTTTGCTAACTTTGTTTTTTCAAACTCTGGAGTCTGTGTAGTGGCTTCCCTTTCTATTGCATTATTTTTTAAAAGTAGAAGCATGAAAAGAAAAAGAAAAAGTGACATCTGATCCAAGATTTTTCCTGGTCAAATTAAATAAGATATAATTAGGATGATCTTGCCACATCTGGTTCTTAATTCAGAGCCTCATCTTGTGGGTTTATGAACCTCTAGGGGAGAATGGAGACCAACTGATCTCTAATTGTGCTTTGTTAATGTCATCATTTAAATGTTTCTTTCTCTAACACATTATTTTCAATAGCTATTATATCTTTTTATGATCTGGTATAAATTGTTCTTTTTTTTTTTTTTCTTTCTGGCCTTGAATGGGATGTTGAAACTTCAGCAACATATTAGTTTAAAGAAATTCTGAATAATATGGTACATTGTACACCAAGCTATAAGCCACACGTTTGACAGGGCCAGTGCTGGACACTTGGGTGAACCAGAAATGATGCGAAGACTGACAGAAAGCCACCTCAGTGACACTGAATGCCAGTGCTTCTCTCTTTTGTTACAGGAAAAATGAGGGGATACGTAAGAAAGAGATCAATTATGTCCATTGGGCAGAGACCTTTCCTCACTGAATGGGCTTTTCTTCTATTCATTTGGATTCAGAAGCATGCTCTAGAAAGTGATCTTTAAGTAAATGAAAGGGAAAAAAAGTTTCTGCTTTAATACTCTCATCCTCTCTTCCTCTTCTCTCTCCCTCTTCCTCCATTCCTTTCTTTTTTTCCTTTCCTTGTCCTCCCTTTCTTTTTTTTTTTCTTTTAAAGATTTTATTTGTTTATTTGAGAGAGAGACAGTGAGAGAGATCATGAGCGAGGAAAAGGTCAGAGAGAGAAGCAGACTCCCCGTGGAGCTGGGAGCCCAATGAGGGACTGCATCCCGGGACTCCGGGATCATGACCTGAGCCTAAGGCAGTCATCCAACCAACTGAGCCACCCAGGCGTCCCCCTTGTCCTCCCTTTCTGCACATTTCTACCTTTCTTAGTCTTCTGTCTCCCCATCACCCCACTTCTCTTCTTGCCCTCCTTTTTCATGTTCCTGTGAACTCTTCTTTTATATTTTATAGGGGAGGGTGGGAGATACAACTAATAGCAACAAGATTTAGTGACAAATTAACAAACTGATCAGATATCACACAGGGCAGCTTACTTTTAAACAACAGTAATGAATTCTACCTGAACCCTTAGTAGTCAATTATGGAATTTTCTCAGACAAGGCAATTGAAAGAATGCTTTCTGTATATGTGGGTATTATATGTTTAGACATATAATACACCTGCTTCATTTTGATGGGCAGAAGCTCAGGAGGCACTTGCTGAGATGCTATCATGACTAATTTGTTACAGTATTAATTATAATGTTTTTAGAAACAAGCTAGTTATCTCTAAAGGAGATACTAATTATCAAGGAGTAGATTGACCGGGAGTGGCTCTCCACTCCAGCTGTATATTAGAAAAACTTAGGGAGGTTTTTAAATACTGATGATTGCATCCCAACCTAGACCAATTAAATTAGAATATATGGTGGGGGCTAGCATTATATTTTTAGATAATTCTCAGATGATTGTAATGTTTAACCAGGGTTTGAATCTCTGGTTTGGAGGAATTTCTTAAGTGGGAAAAGATAAATTCCCTTAATTATACAATTTTGAATTAATCCAAATTCATACACCTTCTATTTCAAGGGGGATGAATTTTGTGTAAATATAATTAAAGGCGCTGTCTGATTCCTGCCATGCCCCGCCCCCGACCGTTCCCTTTGGAGATCTTTGAATTTAGCTTAGAAACTAGAGGTTCTTCCTCTCTTCACTTTTTGTTGTTTTTGCCTCCCAGTTGGAAGCACAGTGACAGAACCTCAGACAACAGATTACTGTGTCAAATCTAAGCAGATCTGGGCTGGCCAAAGAAAATCCAGAGATTATGGTGTATCTCCTCAGTTTTAGGGAAAAAAAAAGAGGGGAGGGCTTAAATGAGAGAAGAGGAGGAAGTCTTAGTGTTGCCAGATAAAGCAGAGGATGCCCAGTCAATTTCAATTTTAGTTGAACAGTACATAGTTTTTAGTGTAAGTATATCCCATGCATTCTTTGAGATACACTAAAATTTTTTATGTGTGGATCTGAAATTCAAATTTAACCGGGTATCGTGTTTTCATATTTGTTCAATTTAACAACCAGAGGCAGAGCATTGAAAAAAAAAAGACAACCTGGATTACAAATGCTCACACCCTGACAGTAATAAAGAGCACAAACTGAAAGGTGGAATAAATGCAAGTATTAGACAAGACTGGAAAAGAGAGAATTATGCATTAGTTTGACTTCTTTCTTTGCTAACCCAGTACCTATATTTCCCTGATGGAAAGAGGGGCAGGCTTACATTTTATCTTCTTATTTCAGGGTTATGCTTAACTCAGTGAGTGAAATTATAGTCCCTGTACCTTTCCTCTAGCAATGAAAATTCACAAAGAAAAGTTTCTTAGGAAGGTATCGTTTTACAGGATTTTGGCCCAGGAGATCCCTGTAATGACAGGTGCTTTTTGTTCAACCCGTAGTAGCAGTCCCCACAGAGTGCTCCAAGCTGGGGTCTGTGCTGATTTGTAAAGCAGCCACAACAAGTAGGAAGAGTCTTTACCCAAAGCATATGCCCTGCTAAAGGAGAACATAAGCCATCTCATGACCTTTAGGTCAGAGAAGTATACAGTAACTGAAAACCTGTGTTGGATTTTTAAACAGGAAGAATGGGCTAGAATTGTGCCTTTTTATCCACTTTCCCTGTAAGACTGAGCAGTTCCTTACATCTTGTTTATCAATTAGTTAACTAACTGTTTTAATCTATTTTCTGATAGCCCCCAGTGATTTCTAGTCAAATACGGTCCTTGGATGAAATCCATAATGTCAATCACTTGAACATATTTAAGAAGAAATCTATATTATTATGGTTGCTGCAAGCATCCTGGTACAGCCAGGACTCATTCTGAGCACGTTCAAGAAAACAATTCTCTGTCTGCTTCATGGCGTCCTACTATACTGTTTTCCCTTTTAAAGTAATCATTTGATCAAAAGCCAGAGATATACCCTGAAAGTTTTAGATGCGTTTAGTATTCTGTTCTCTAGAATGGATATGTGACTATAGACTAGGGAAAGAAGTATATTAAGAGAATAGGCATTTCCCTTCCCTCTCAGTATCTCAGGCAATAGATACTTGATACATATGTTTGCTAACTTGCATTGATTGCTTTCCGCTAGCATTAGGGGCAAATGATCAGAAGTATGGCCATCGGCCACAGGCTATCTTCGATAAATCCTGCTTGAGGTGGATTCTCAGAGGAGGCTAGAGCCCTGGTTGGGTGATCATAGGCAAATCCTCATCTGGGAAATGAGGACGAGAATATCTCTCCCACTAACTTGGTGAAGAACCCGTCGCTAAAAATGATGAATGATAAATTCAAGTGGAAGTTCTTGGCGAATGATGAATTGCTTTCTAATGTCGTATATTGATATCGCCTCCATAGTGAAAGGAAGGAAAGGAAACAAGGAAATGTGACATCCATACATACTAATGATGAGAAAGACAAAAACGCGTAAGTGACTTGTCATGGTTGTAGTTCAGATCTCTAGTTAAATTCCTGATACAGCCAGATGATATATCGTATCTTATACCACTAGCTGTGATTAATCCGGATCTATGGGTTATTGTAGTCTAACTTTTGAAAAAGCTTATGTTCAACATTCAAACCAGAAATTTTGGCAAGCATAGGGAAGTATTTAGAAATTAAAAATCCCCAAAACATTAACCATGATATGATGTTAATATTTTTCTACACTATGACTCAGTCTCTTCATCCTATGCATATATGGACACATAAATATATATTTCTATTTAGTTAATATTTATATCATATCATTCAGTGTGTGTATCCTTTGTTTTTTTAATTGGCGAAAGTGCTTGTGTGTTTTTGTAATTTGTAGTCTAGGTTTTATTCCACATTACCACAGAAGTTTTAATTTCAAGATTAAGCATTTAATAACATGTTCTTCTATTTCTTTGTTATCCCAATGTTTTACTCTTATGAGTCCCACTACAATAGAGTTGATACCTTTTTGACTCTTCAGAAAACTTATTTACAAACTTATTTTGAAATTTCTCTATATTTATACAATGTACAGAACATGACGAGTATTTACTCAGATATCCCTGTTGGTGTCCTTATTCAGCATAACGAACTATATATACCCTGACTTATTGAATGTTACTTTCACCATCTGAGATGTGACAGGGTTAGTAATAAATAGGTCTTTCTAATATTCTAAAAGAGTGTGAGGAATATATATCTATGAAATGTGTTGAGTTTCTACTATACCTCCAGATCACTCAGCCAGAAGAGATCATCAAAGGGAAAGGACAGAATTTGAATTTGTTATATTCAGTGAGATGATTTATTATAAATAGTTTCTTAGGAAGAGTCATTTGAAATAGGACCCCTCCCCCCAATAAAAAATGATGTTAGGAGAGGAAATATCCCTTATTTGATGGGAAACAATATCTCTATCTCTGTCTCTTTATGCAATCTACTTCCACATGCTATCTGAATTTAAAGGAGAATGATCAGATGGAATAGTTTATTTCCACATTTTTACAATATATATGGATAGATAACATGAGATACATGAGAGCATACGATTTTACAATTTATAAAGGATGTGCATTTTGAGCTAAGAACAGGCCTGTCAAGCTACTCAAATGGTGACTGCCAATCTTAAAATACAGAAACAAAATATAAACCCACCATATATATATGTGTGTGTGTGTGTATATATCTATATATCTATCTATATATATATCCCAAACCTTAAGTGATATATTTATTTTTAAACTACCTGCAATATAAGTCAAAAGATACATTTTAAACTAATACCTGTGCTCTATTGTAACTGACATTTCAGCTGTTCCATCTGACAACTTTCTCTAAATTTTTGGTCACTGAAAATAAACCAATATAGAATCTGATTCCTGAGACAGAAAGTAAAAAAGAATGAGTTATTCAGGCTGTGAAAAAAAAAGCTGAGATATAAATTCAAGTTGATTTTAGCTTAACAGAACATACACACACACACACACACACACACACACCCTTGCCCATGGTTTCTTTATTTAAACATTTTGTAGAAAGACTGACACTTTTAGTATCCACAGTGAAGAATAAAATTGATTTACCAGAAAGATAAAATTAGAAAACAAGGATGAGGGTAAGATTCATCCACACAGTAATAACCAAGATTGAGGTTCTCCTGTGTGCTAAGACAATAATAACGGACCTTGTTTAAGAAGGGTTACTCACAGCAGTCTTGCTTAAGGAGATAACTTTCATTGAGTGTCAAAGGATGAGAAGAATCAAAGTGCTCTCCTATTCTTTACTTGGTTTGCTTATCTGTTTTCTTTATAGCATTTAACCACAGATTGTGAATATTGTGATTATTTGTGTGCATGTTTTTTCTCTCTCCCCATGTAAGAATGCAAGCCCTTGGCAGATAGGGACCACTGACCTGATATGATTGAGGATAGTAGAAGTGCAGGTAATCGAGTGACCCAAGACAAGGTAGACGAGACTTAAAAAGCATGCAGGGAAGGGGCTGGTAATTCTAGGGATCTAGGTAAGATCATGGTTTTCCAGACTAAGTAGATACCACTGGGAACTAAGAGATGTAGAGAGATTCAAATGATATTTTGGAGCTAAAAACCAAAATAAATTAATAATAAGTTGGATGTGACACGTGAGAGAGAAAGGAAGACAAAAGTATCTCCGAATGTTTTGACTTAAATAACTTGGTGGGTAATGATGCTTCTTCTGAGGTGAGTAAATTCAGAGGGAGACACTGGTTTGGCAGTGGAATCAAGAGTTCAGTTTTGGGCATTGTCGTTAAATATGTGTGTGAGTCAACCAAATGAAGATGTCATAAATGCAGTTAGACATGTTAGCTTTGAGTGCCGAGTTAGACTTGACCTTGCAGGTCATTTCCACAAATATTGATTAAGCACCTACCATGTTTCAAAAAACAATAACCCACTTCCAACCTTAAGGACCTTAAACATCAGAAGGATGAAAGAACATTAGAGACCTGAAGAAAAAGTAGAAGATAGACTGGGTGGAACAGATGTTCTGTGATCCTGGGAATAGATTATAGAGGGGGCATGAGGGTTTTTGGAGGCAAATAAGAAAAAAAAATACGTGTCTTTTGTGAACTGATAGAACTACTTTTACAGAGATGATGTTGAAGTCAAGAGTCCCTCTGACTCTTGGTGTCAGTGTAGGGTTGGAGAAAAGGAAGCAGCATATGAAGATATTATACAGTGGGGATCTGCCTGTGGGACAATTCCTATTCTCATCTAGACCTGAAACTCGTCATTGTCCCCCTAACCTTCCCTCTTGGTCTTCAGCCAAATGAAACATGCCCTTTCTAGGCTACCTCACACTTTATAGGACAGTTAGCACCAAGGACAGACTATTCTTTCTGTACATAGCAGAGGATCCAAAGCAGGGCTAAGACTGGTGACCTTCTGTCCCTCTCTTTTTCTCTCTGCAACCAGAGAGCCATCTTGTATTCGTGAACATGAAGAGCTGGTGTAAACGCATTGCTCCGTGGGTGCGCGGTTCCGTTTTCAGCCAGATGGTCAGCGACTCCTCGCCTTACTCTGTTTCTTTGAGCCAGAGGAGGAAAGTTAATCAAACGACAAGGCAACAAATTTTGACTCGACGAAGCTCATGCTCTTTTATGGGTGGAATAATTAACCGATGAAAATCACTGATGCTGGACAATATTAAACAGGTAATTTAGGAAGACTCTAAAAGGGGACTGAACATTTATATGTATATAATTAACAAAGGCAGTTTTAGAATCTAGAATAATAGCCTGTACATTCCTAAGTCTTGATATAGGGACTAAGCCCCTTAACCCCCATAGAGGAGCCAAACCATGTTGCCTATACTCACTGCAGAAAGTAAGCATCTTATGTATGAAGCCTTATGTATGAAGCAGCCTTTATGAAGAATGACCAGAGATGTTATGTTCTGCTTATAAGAATATTCCTCCTACCCAGTGAATCAGTATTACCATTTATTCACAAATCGCCCTCTCTCAAACATGTGAAGTTGTTATCACATAAATATCTACTACTAACAGGATGATGAAGAAAAGACTTACTAAATTGGTGAATTACAAAATTCTGGATTGTGAAACATTATCATAAGATGCATCATGTTCCTAGTGCTGATCACAAACTAAAATGCTCAGCATCCTGAATAAACCATTTTTTTTTTTTTTTATTCCTGGAAAGGTAGTTTATGTGGATATCTTTAAAAAAAACCTGGAACTCTTACACGGGGATATCATTAAAAGCACAGATACATTGATGTAAAAAAAAAAAAAAAAGATGTGAAGGCTATGGAATTTATTAAAAGCACATTTTCTTGGAAGATATTTTGCCGTGTAGGGACAGGGCATGTAGTTTTACTCAGTCTGCCTGACCATATTTAAGCTGAGTCATTAAAGATACTATTGCCTCATCCAGCTGTTTTAGGACTATTAGCCATGTGACAGCCAGACGGAAGAGTAAGATGGCAACAGCCATTTCGGCGCAGACATATGTCTCTTCTTCCTTATAAAAAAGAGGGGGGAAGAAAAGGCCGAGTGAGTAAGGTATTAAGTTACCTTCCTTCAGAGTGATTTGTCAGTTTGGCTGGAAACTGAATCATCTTCCATCAGGCAAGAGTGTGACAGGCCTTGACTGTTTTAATATTGTTTAAAGGTTGATTAATTGAGTAGCCCAGGTAATTTGAATTTAAATTTAGCAAAAGTAATGATCCTTAATTTTTTAAAGTTCCTAATGAATCACAAACTCCCATTAGCTTTAAAATTAGGGCTGAAGGTTAAAATATTTTAAAAACTGCTAAATAAATATTATTTCCTAAAAAGGAAAGCTAGCATTCAAATGTTACTTATTTTACTCTAAGACATCACACAGGCAGATGTGTATATTTGTACTAGTCTGGTTTGGGTAAAGGTTCAAAAACAGGTGCCATGAGGAACTAGATTGTGGTGGGTTCCTGTCTCTTTGCCATTGTTCCAGCTTGCAGATCTCCATGATGGTCCTGGATTATGACTCCTTATGCTCTGAGTTTTAGGAATTTTCGGCTACCAAAGCAAAAGCTCTTTTAAAGTTTTCTCTCTAGCCCCATGAGCACTTTATAATGGATGTGGAGAAGCAGCAGCCCATCTCACTACACATCGACAAGGCAGTAAATAAATTTTCCACTCTGGGTCTCTGCCAAAAGCAGTCATCATTCTGCAGTCCCTGTTCTCCTGGCCAAGAAAGTCACACAGAGCATTAGTCTCAGTCTCCAGATTATTGTACAGGGAGGGTGAAGAAAGTTGAATAAGAACGGAGTAACCTTGAGCCTGGAAAGTCATCCCTGAAGGGTGTGGAAGGAAGGTTAAAGAAAAGACAGAAATAGTTCTCTCTACCTCTAGTATCTGTTTGAGAGACTATGCACTTCAGTACCTCAACACATTGTCCCACAACCCCTTTGGATTGTTTGTCAGCTTTTTAAAAACTACACATTTTATTATTTATCTTTATGTGTTTCAGTTTACCGTGCATTTTCAATCTTAGCATGACTTCCGTATCTCATTTATAAATTGTCTCCCAAGCCTTTTGTGAAGGTCTGATTTCCTCTTCCAGCCTGGACCTCTAATTCTTTTCTTAAAATTTTTCCCCCCTGTGTATTTCCCTCAATATGTAAAGAATCCAATCCTGCTTTCTGAGTCTGGGAGGAGCAGGCTTGCAAAACCTTTGGTCTCAGCGTGCGAAGTGAATGGCGTCTTTATCCTCTATTCAAAGCAGCTGCAGTGATCCTGCAATATATAATGCGGCGATAGCCCTCCTAATGCATGGAGACATTAATGTCACTGATGGCCTCATCAGGCACAGAACAGTCAAAATCCTCTGCCCTGGATGTTGCCTTGTATGCCATGGGTGAAGGGCTGCTCTTGCCTCTGTCGGAGCCAAGTTTTATAGAGGATGGACATGGATCATCAAATGAGATTTTTACAGTACAATAAAGTGTGAATCTAATTGCAGCCAGAGCCAAAAGAATTGTAGCAGAGAGGCAGTTTGAAGCAAGAAATAAAAGAACCAACCTGGGTCTGTTCATGTGAAGAGCTAGCCATGAGATCACTAAGATCAGGGAGCCCCAGGGCATCACAGTTGTACAGAAACACTCAGGTGATGCCCAAGGGCATTAATTACAGTATTCTAATTTGTATTATTAATGGCAATATTAAAGCACAGGCAGACAGTTGGGTGGAAATTTTAGAAGAATCAAAGATGGCATAAATATTCATTTCCCCCCATCTTATCATTTTACAAAAACACATTGAACCAGCCATTCACTCAGACACAGGCCCATATCCCAATCTTCATTAAACACAGATAGAGCAGTATGCCCTCAGGAACAGTGTTCTGCAGATATTTGCATTTTGGCATTACCACTTTCTTCCCCGCAGAGCAGTTATTCTGCCAAATTGAGATCATTGCCCCTGATGTTTGGTGTCTCTTAAAATCAAGCCTATCCATGCAAGCTGGCCGAAGGAGGAAGGAGGAGGAGGAGTGTGCACGTGTTTTTTGCTATATCTTCCTTAGTGCTCAGGGAGACCCTTGATATATACTAGGATGAATACATTTTGAATAAATGCATATGTGAACTCTAAAGTCCTTTGTTGGAAGAAATTCTTTTCTTACCAATCGGTATAACTCTCAGATGGATAAACATCAACCAGGATGATCACCAAAAAGTAGAGCTCGGTAGAGTTCTTCCTTTTCAATCAGAATGACTGAATTAGACCATTGGTCATTAAACCAAAGGTCCAGAGAAACATCAAATCAAAAAAAAATTAATTTCTGAGATGTGATTGGTCAATAACATATTTTTTAATGAGGTATGGATAGAGAGCCTGAAATTAAAACATGTATTTTATACTTTCATTTTAAAAAAGGATATTTTGGGGATACCTGGGTGCTCAGTTGGTTAAACGTCTGCCTTCAGCTTAGGTTATAGTCCCAGGGTGTTGGGATCAAAGCCTGAGGCAGGCTCCCTGCTCAGCAAGGAGTCTGCTTCTCCCTCTGTTCCCTGACCCCCACCCCCCGACTCATGTTCTCTCTCTCTTACAAAAATTAATAAAATCTTTTAAAAAATAAAAATAAAACAGGATATTTCTTAGAAAATTGGAGGAGGGGAGGAAGAGGGATGGGAGATAAGTCTATGGTGGGAGGGAAAGAGTTCTCATCTCACTGGTTGATTTTTTTTTTTAAGATTTTATTTATTTATTTGACAGACAGAGATCACAAGTAGAGAAGCAGGCAGAGAGAGAGGAGGAAGCAGGCTCCCTGCTGAGCAGAGAGCCCGATAAGGGGCTTGATCCCAGGACCCTGGGATCCTAACCTGAGCCGAAAGCAGAGGCTTTAACCTACTGAGCCACCCAGGTGCCCCTCACTGGTTGATTTTCATGAGACTGCTTCATGATGCCACAACTGGAAAAGAGTCTCTACCCTATTTGAGGATAGAATACCTAACGTTTTCTAATGATCCAAATAAGAACTTAGTATTTATACTTTCCAAAAAAGAACTGCCATTACAAGATACCATGAAAATATAGTAGTTCAGCTCATTCTTGATTTTTTGCCTAGAAACAAGTTTTAAAGTGACAAAAAGAGGCAGAAAGGAGGAATATTAGAGAGTTAAAACAAGGGTGTGCAAGAAGGGTAAAGTTGAAAAGGAAAATAGCAGAAGAGTTAAGAGCAAATCAGAGGGAAGGTCTGTTATTACTGTTTAAAAGGATAAGGCTGAAAGGTATAGAAGGGGTAATGTGAAAGATAAAGGTGATTTTTATTACAGAAGCTATAAGGGAAGTCTTCACTTGATGAATGTGAAAAAGAATGAGCAGATTAACATGTGATGGCAGACAGAAGGGGAAAAATAACAACAAAGTAACAATTCTGTAGTGCTTGCCATGGGCCAGGTACCATAGTCTTCACAGATATTTACTCACTTAGTACTCAATACAAGCACATTCTAATGGTGATAGGTCTTAGGTGATCATCCCGATTTTTTAGGTATGGGAACTGACAAGAACAAGGTTAACCAACTGGCCGTCGTCACAAATTGGAGGAAAGGCTAGGTTCCCAGCAGAGTCTGGTTTCAGAGCCTGTGACATGTACTACAAGGATTCTCACAATATATGGAAGAAGGGGACCCAGAGAAAAGGACAAAACAAGGACAGTCAGAAGATGTGATGGTACTCCATGTTTGGTTTGGGTGGAAGAGTGTTTCAGGCCTGAAATGTGTGCCATCAGCCCTCAGCAGCCTTGCAGCAGAGAGCAGAGGCTGGGTCTGTTAGGGGAGTGAGGGAAATGGATAAATAATTGATTAGGCACAGCACGCTTTGTGTGTGCAGATCTATAGGGAGGAGAGCAGTCCAAGAGGCAGAGCCAGATGGCGAGCTGTAATGTGCCCATATTAATAGATGTCTTCATTAGATGACATACTCGCAGGAGGCCAGGGCAAGTGCCTTCCAGCCATTGCCAGGGACAGACAAGGTCTGCAGATGAAGGTGACACTTACCTAGAAGGCATTGGAAGTGGGGCAGTTTGGTTGCAAGGGGAGCTAGAGAGGCCTCCTCCTTCAGCGCAAGAGAAATAACTGATATTTCAAAATTAGTCATTACTCTCTTTGTGAGTCCATCTCCAAACAGGTGAAATCACAAGGTTCTCCTATCCACCACTTCCAACGACATCACTGATACAAACCTCTTTCTTGACTACGTTTCTGTGAACACTGCTTTGCACCGTTTTCCCCAATAATAGCATCTCCCCTCTCCCTCCTCTCGTTGATTTCCATCAAATGCCCTTCCCAGGTCTCTTCCTGGACATTTATTCTCTGGCCGCAACCCCTTGCACTTTCTTTGCTAATATTACTGCACTCTGTCACAACTGCCAGTGGACTGGTCCTGTATTCGTGGACCGTTAATGGTCAACTCAAAACTATTAAGCAAATGTTGAGGCTGAAACTTTTCTATTACATGTGAATTAATATTGGTGACATTAAGCTTAAATACCCTTGAAATGTTGGCTGAGCAGATGTTGAATGTTTCAAGGACTTTGGCTGTCTGGACTTTTATATATGCAGAGACACATACACACATATTACTTATCCAGAGATTAAATATTTTGTCATAATTGGAATTCTGTATAGGCCAAACCAGCGTAAAACTATAGTAGACTGATGTTTGATTTGCACAGCTATTATCAGTGACAAATAATGATGTACTCATCTATGGCTCTGGATTACCCCACCCCACCCACCCAGGGGGGAAAAAAAAATGTCACTGGATTTCGAAATTATGTCAAGGAGCCTAAACCAGAAACGAAAATGTGTTAGATCCTAAAAACTAAATCATACAAACTTTGGATCAGCAGCCTACATCTCCACCGTAGAGGGATATTTCCGTCATAGGGGAAGTGTCAAATTACTTGCCTGAATGGCAGTTAGTTTCTGATTCTTTTTCCAGCTTAGCCAGAGTTCCCTAGACTCAGACTATAGTCAGTGTATCCAGAGCTTTCCATTTAGAGGTGGTGTGGAGGTGAGCTGGATCTACACTTAGCTTCTTCAAAGGGAGAAGCATTAGGTTTGGGTTCAGGATTTTTTGCTCCATGACTGGGGTAGCACTTTTCCGGGTTCTGCCCTAAAAGCAGGGCTCATCACACTCTTGGGTTAGAGGGGAGAGACATTTGTCAACAGACGGGAACCTAATTTTATTCAACCAAAGTTTTAAATGCATTTGAGATTGAGCTTGATTTCTCCTAATTATTCAGAACATAGTTTGGTAAAATCCTTTGTCTGACGGATAATAGTTCACAAAATTCACTAATAAGCTTGACCTAAATAGAAGCAACTGAGAAGAGATTTATGCCTATATTTTGTACCTTGTTCAGCCTAAATTTTCAGTGAGTGTCACTGTACTATTTTAATTTTATTTACAGAATTATTTATAAAATATATCTAGATAAGTTTTACAGTCATCAATAATTTTCTAAATTAGGGATGATTTTTGACTATGTGTAAAATTTTCATTTCTGAATACCTGCTTTCAACATGTCATCTATAAACTGCATTTCCCCCTCAATTTCCCTTTTGAGCCCCCTAAACTATTTATATACAACGTGTGGCAGTTATTGCCAGGCTCTGCTACTCCTTTCTTCCCTTGAGGGTGTTAATTTCTTCTTTTGGATTAAAATACAAGATGCATTCCTATTCAGAAACCAGATCTGGCCTGAAAAAAAGAAAAAAAAAAAACCAACTATATATTAAATAACATCTTTGACTGAGACATTGGTCGGTAAATACGAAGCTTCGGTCTTTCTACAGGTTTTGTGCCTGTTACCAGAGCCTGTGTCCAGATCCTGTTCTCCCCTCTTCCTCCCTTTGCTAGATAGAGGGTGTGGTGCTGATGAGAGGAAGAAAACAGTGTTTGAGGTTACTGATTTTAGAGTTGAGAGAGCCTAGGTTAAAATATCAGCTCTGCCACTTTCTAGCTCTGTGAATTAACTAACTGGGGTGACCCTCACTTTCCTCTTCTGTAAAGTGGGTTGAATAATACCACCTCCTCTTATACTCACTGTGAGGGTTAAATATAATGATGCATGTGAAATACTTAACTTACCTGGTGCACAGAGAGAATTCAGTTAATATTACTTGTTATTGTCATTATCTTTCCCTCCCAGGTCTTTACTCCCTGTTGCTTGAATCCCTGTAGTCTGACATCCATTGAACAAATGTTTCTTGAATACCTACGGTGACTAGCCCACAGCAAGCTGCCTACTTGTCACCTTGATGTGGCTGCATTTTCATTTTGAATTACTTAAGAATAATAATTGCAGTACTTTTAGTTTCTGTTTGATAAAGTTTGGTGTAGAATTACTTTCTTCCCATTCCTGGAAGGTTTAGAAGAACTCAACAAATATTAGGGCTAACCTACTTAGAAATTTATTCTAAGAAGCTCTTCGCCAAGGTCATTGTCTTGGTATTTTACAAAAGAAAAGATATTTAAACTAAAAGCAGGTTTGTTTCCTGTTTATTATAATTAAAAGGGAGTCAAAGAAGGGGCTAATCACTGGATGCTAATGTACCTCTAACTCACAGCAAAGAGCATAGCTCTGTAATTATGTTAAGTGAATAAGAAATGATTTCTGTAAACATGCTAATTGGCTGAAATTTTGAGGTCAAGCCAATTCTCTTAAGAAGTTGTTGAACTATGAAATCATTGTCAGGCAAATATTTTAGGGCCATATAAAAAATTCATCTCCAGTAAATATTTTATCAATATGCTATAGTTTGTGTGTGACAATATTATATACAGATATTTACCTGTCAAAATACCTGACAGATAAATATTAACATGTGTGAATATCTGTAAGCGAGAATTGACAAAAAAGAGAGGGAAGAAGAAAAAAAACAGAAGGAACTGCTTCTTAAAATATCAACATGTAGAATATTTAAGGAAGTTATCATGAGAAATGGGACAATAATGTAACCCTCCTAATAAGTCATTTGGAGACTATGGGGAGTGCTTAAATTAAAAAAAGGCAAGTAGGCAAAGGGAGCTATAATAATAAATCTAGGAGACTGGAGAATAAGAAGCATGATACCAATTATTAATATCTGGTGGATAAATACTTCTATAGTAGACTCTAATATAAAGAAAGGGATGATAAAACCATATATACATTTCTTCTAGATGTGATAAAAATATTGTTAATAAAGCAGAATTCAACTAAGTAAATTTTAAAGATCTTATTGGCTTATGTAATGATTCATGAATCGGACAGCATCCCATCTAGCACAGAAAAGAACTCCGAAGGGCTGTACAAAATGAAAGACTTTTATAGGCAGAAGAGGGCAGGACCAGGAAATTACTAGCAAAGAGTGGATTGTTTGCAGCAAGGTCACCTTCCTTTAGTGGGTCGCAGGGGTCTATCAGGCAAGCTACCTCACTAGTGCTGGCCAGGTAATTCCAGGTTCACTTGTTTAAGATTCCACTCCTGGGAGAGTTGAAACTATAATTAAGTTAGGCATTAAATCTTAGGTCTCAGTTTGAGGATGTGGGCTTAACACACGTAACTCCATTTTGGACTTGTTCTCTCTCTCTCTTTTTTTTCCTTTTAAGATTTTATTTATTCATTTGAGAGAGAGAGAGAACGAGTTGGGGAAATAGGCAAAGGGACAGGGAGAGAGGGAGAAATGAGCTTCCACGCTGAGCCCAGAGCCGCATGTGGGGCTCAATCCCTGGACCCAGAGATCATGACCTGAGCCGAAGGCAGATGCTTAACCATCTGAGCCACCCAGGAGCCCCTCTGTTTTCTCTTTTTTAACAGTGTGAATGACATAGGAACATTTTACCAAGCCAGTCTAAACATGTTGGATGATCTCTTTGTAAAGAAGTTCTTCTAGAAGTCGGCATTATGATGCTTCTCATCTTAGAATTAAATAGGCTATGTCACAATTCTTAATTTAATTCATTTTTGTTTAAACATTAAGATGGGATTAGAAGCCAACGGAGCCAGAATGGACACAGTGTGAAAGGAGGGCCTGGCAGTGCGACACAGGGTTAGTTGGCAGTGTCGTTAAGATGATTTATCTGTCGATGATTTATGTGGTGCCGAACAAGCAATGCAAGACAGCACAATCCCTGATTTAGAGGTTTTCAATCTAGGCTGGAGAAAAACAACTGCAGCATAAAATTTATCAGCTGATAAGATGTCAACTTGGCAATGTAAAGCTCATTGGCATTTATGCCTCTGGGTTTTGGGGGTAGAAGCGAAAAACCAGTGCAGGAGAAAAGACCTTGGGCAGTGGGTCAAGGAAGCAAGGTGGTAAGGCAGAGGAGGTCAGAGAAGGAGCAGGAGGCACCGTGAGTGTTGCAAACAAGGTCAGCTCCTAGCACCAAAGCAGCATCTCTCCACTTCCTATTCACTGTTTTTCCTGACTCTGGAGGAAGATGCTGAGAAATTCACAGTCGGTAAACAAAGTAACTGAGGGCCTGAAACCTGTAACAGGAAGTTGAAGGATAGGTACCCATTGATACACTTTATTAGGAAGACAATGAAGGAAGGGTTGTTTACTTTTCAGGGGTGCCACTATTATAATGTTAGCACATCAACCTGAAATAATCACCAAAGAGTCAGCCCCGCATAGCAGTTACAAGATATTTACGGAGATTTGATGCAGGCCAGGCCGTGAATTAAGGAATGCTCTACCACCCCTTTCATCTTGGCAACAAGGTCTGACAGAGACAAGATTACTGTAACCACTTTGCATGTGAAGAAACTGAGGCTCAGAAAGGTTGAGTGATGTTCCCTTCTGTGCTGTGTTTGAATCCTGGTGGTTTCAGGGCAAAGACAAGATTCATCAAAATCACACTCTGAGGTGAAGGTGTACTAGGACCTGATGAACCTCCCAAGTGTCTCCTTGTATAATATTTTTCTTTTATTAATTTATTTTTTTCCTATCAAGCTGCCTTTCTAGTTGAAAATTTTCTTATTTGATGAGAGTAAAATTTTAAATTTAAATGCAAAACAAAACTGAAACATAATATGGGTACATTGGAGCAAAGCATCCATGATATGAATTGTCTTCAGTGCCCACTGGAATTTCTGGAGGAAGGTTTTGTTTCTCCAGGGCATTCTGGAAACAGAGTTGTTTACCAAAGCCCACTGCACAGGGATGTTTTTCCACCTAGTGGGGCTGACCTAGGATGTGGGCTGCTCCACCCACACCCAATGAAACACACCTGCTCCTTGTCCTTGGGGCCTATTTGCTTGTTTTCAGTCACAGAGGCAAAGAAACACTAACTGAATCATTCAGAGACAGTCATTAAACCAGCATGGAAACTATACAGGTAGAAATAAATGGTGCTTTTAGGGCATGAACAAACTAAAGGAGGAATTGTACTTGGATGCTCACAAAGGAATTAAGTGATATTCCTATTACATTTATGTGACTTTCTCTCTAAAGGAATGATCTCTTCTTCACTGCTATACTCCCAGTGTTTAATATAGTGAGTGGTGGTGGAGGAATTTATAGATATTTATTGAACTAAACTGAAAAGGGCCAGAGAAAAAAGTTATATACTTAACAAAAAACATAAGCAGTGGAGATACTGAGAAATAGAATTGTTCTGCAAAAAGTCCCCTGGGACTTTCCTGGGGTGGATGTATACATGTGTACCAGAAAATCACAAGTAGCCTAAGGAATATGGGGGAGGAAACTTTTTCCTCCATTTCTTCTAGTTTCTTCGGCTGTTTTAATAATTAAATCGACCCAAGACAGATTAATGAGAGAAAAAAAAAATTTAATTACATACGTACAGAAGCCCCCAAAAGACATGAGAGTCTCCCCAGCAGTCAGACACCTGAGGTTTATATGTCATCCTAAGCAAAGGATAAGGAGGTAGGGAACTTGAAAGGGGAGGAAGACAGTTCTCAGGAAGATGAGAAGAACCAATTGGTGAGCAATATTTTCCTTTGCAGAAGTCCTTATGTAAAAGAAGAAGAAAAGAAAAGTTAGCTTTGGTAATAGCTCTCTTCCTATTACAGGCTTCCTATCTAAATTCTTTTAGGCAGTTAGGGTGGAGGCAGAAAGCTCCTCTTGAATCCACTGGGCCTAGATTGTCTTTGGCTTGAAATAATCTGCATGCCAAGGTGGCACATTCTGGGGTAGCCTTCCCTGAACCCCATCAGGAATTATATAAAAGCAAATAAGATTTGAAATTTAAAGGGACAAATTAGGAATATAGATGAGGAACGTTGGAAAGCAACCTCTCTTAAGGATCTTGGAACTGGTGAGGACTTATCCTGAGATACTGGGGAGACATCTGGAGATATAAGGCTGAAAAAAGGAAAAGATGGCACATTTTTAGTGTGATGTGGCACCCAAAAGGCTAATGTTATTTTTGGAGGCTCTCTATTTAGAGCATTTCATCATGGAAGAGGGTGACAGTTCTACTCTCAATGACATTCATGAGACCTAGTCCAGAAAGCTCCATTCCATTTGGTTTGTCTGACTACCAAAAATAAGTAGACATATTGGAAGGGATCCAAAGAAGAGTCTCGCAATTGATTAGGGGAAAGAAGCTGACTTATGGGAAAAGTTTGAAAGAATTATGTCTGTACAACTTGGCTAAGAAAAGTATGTATATACGTGTTTGAAAGCCATAAACACTTAATGGAGGGAGAAATAATTCACTCTGATAACAAGGAAGCAGGTAGAACTGTATAGCGAAATGGGTTGTGAGAAAAGAGAATCGAGCTTACTTACTGAGTGGAAATTGGGTGGTGGTTAATGATATTTAGTCTGTGGATAGAATAATTCGTAGGTGACATTGACTCAGAAGTGGTGGGCGTCCAGAAATCAAATGCTGAACCATACCTTCCGAGTACATTCAGGAGAGCAACGAGCGATAAGAGAAGAGGTGAAAGAATTTGATGTCACTCTAGATACTTTCCATCCCAAATCACTCATGGTCCACATTATGCTTGTGTGTGTCATAAAAAAGAATGCATTCTGTTTAATTCAAGATTAGACTGTTTTAATCCCAGATATATTAAAATACTTTACCTTCTCCCCCTTTTGAAAAGCTTTTGGGGAGAACTAAAGCAATTGTAAAACTGTTTATTATGCAGGTATTTTTAAATACTATGCAAATATACTCACTATTGTTAAAATGGATGTGAAAATACTCAGATATGTAACATACTCGAAGTCATTGGCTGAGAAGTCAGTAATGTTAAGACATGCATTTGTAGTAAATTCATGTGTAGGTGTTGCATAGGTACTTTGCAAAATACCTTTGCATGTATTTCTTAGTTATGAATGTGGAGCACCCCATTCCTTCTGTGAGATTGACCTCTTCAGCAGCTTTCATTGGGCCTCCATTTCTCAATTCCAAGATTTCTAAGAGAAGTAAATTCAAAATCAGCTAGGCGGGCAGATGATTTAGGATGTAGGTAAAGGAAGAAATGAAAAGATGAACAAAATGGCAACAAAACAGGGGTGTCTATGGTTGGTTTGTGTGATGAAGTTCACAATAACTTTTTTTGTGTTAAAGACAGCAGTGTTCTGGGAGCCTGGGTGGCTCAGCTGGTTAAGCGTCTGCCTTCAGCTCAGGTTGTGATCCCGGAGTTCTCTGATCCAGTCTCTCATTAGGCTCCCTGGTCAGCGGGGAGTCTGCTCTTCCCTCTCCCTCTGCTGCTCTCTCTCTTTGTAAAATAAAATAAAATAAAATAAAATCTTAAAAAACAAAACAAAACAGGGGTGTTCTTATAGTCCTTTACACACCCATATTTGACAGTTATAGACCACATAGATATCCTACCTACCGTGTATTCTAGAAAAGTTTCCTGTATCTTTCTTTAAATTATTGAATTCCAAAAAAACTTCTCTGAGAATTGACTGTTGGAATAAAAATGTTTCGTTGTTTTGCTTCCTTTTCTGGGCATACAATCAAACTGCCATCTTGTTTTCCATTTCCCTTTGCTAACATATGCTTTCTGGATATATTAATATTACTAACTTCCACAGGAAAATTAAGAATTTAGAAAATTCTTAATTTTGTTGTTGAAAATTTTTGTACCAGCAAAGCCTCAGAATGTTCATACTGAGTAAGAAAGGGCCATGAAGGATGAGTATGCAGTTCTGTTGTAGACCCCTGTGGAAATGACAGTAGCCTGGGGGGGCGTGCGGGGATGAAGGCAGGATTAATTCTGACTTTACAAGCTATGGTCCTACTTGAACTTCTGATAAAGGTACAGTATTCAAAGTATTAATAACCCTAAAAGAATCCTGGGCTAATGTTAGTTTTGTCTACCTCTGTTCAGTTACCATTTATTCATTCATTTTTAAATTTCTCTTATGTTCTCAGCACTGACTTAAGGGTTATAGGAATACCTTAAGGTAGACTTGCCTTCTGTCCTTCACTGATTACATTTGGGAAGAAAAGTTGGAACAATTAGAGAAGAAAGTCAAAGGCATTTTATTGCAGTAAAAATTGCTAATGAAAGATGCATTATTCAGGAACATTCCAGTTTCTTCCTGAAAGTCTCCAGGAAAATATCAGTTACTGGCATCTTTTAAGGTGGGAAAGTAGGAATAAAGACATGATGGTGACAAACACCTGGGGGAATGTAGGAGACAGTGGTGGCCAGAGGAAGGTCCATCTTTGGAAGCAACAATATATCCTCTGACTCTGTAGCACGACCTCATTATTGTGGGTGCCTCAGTAAATAGCTCTTGTCTCTTTCTTGGCAACAAATATTCTCATCAACTCCCATTGCTTATTTGCCACCCCTAAATTCTTATTGAAGAAAATGGAAATAGGAAATAATTTCCAATGAATGAAAGCCAATCTATACACCCAAGGCTCAAACTCCTCTGAATGGAGACGTCAAATGCATCCAGTGGATTGAATAGAGTACTCTAGTCTCACATTTTCTCTTATTCTTACCCTTAGGGGTAGTGTCCCCCATCAAAGCAAGGAACACTAACCTCCCTTCAGTATTGATTTAGGTTGTTTGGTATTGCCATGTAACTGATTTTTGAGTTTCTCTTCTCGATTCAATTGAAAGTTTCTGAGGTCTGGTATAAGTCTGACATAAAGCTAAGTACACAGTACATACTAGAAAATAGGTTGAATTTAATGGAATTAGGGGATTGGAGTTTATTTTCTTTTTTCCCCTTTTTGGGGGTTGGGGGTCGAAATTCTCACATCTAGAGGTAATATGGGTAGGACAGACTTCACCGCGTTTCACGTATGTACAGTTGGTTCAACCAGGCATTGATCTCCTCCATTTACATGTTTGTTATGATTCCTTAGACTTGGCCCTGACACCCTATTAAACCTGGTCTGTGGAAGCTGGGGATGAGGTGTCTTATGTCCTCTGTAGAAAGTACTAAAAAGTGTTAGCCAGCACACTGCTTTGCATATAAGGGGTGTTCAACAAGTGGCAAGAATGATGATAATAACCTCTATCTCAGGAAAAAAATCAAAGAAAATAAGCCTTTGTTGATTATGCTATCTTTAATGCATTTATAGATTTTACTCCGTTCAGTCCCTCTGTCATCTTCGGATGTGTTGTTAGATACACTCTTTGAAGCAGCTTGCTCATGGACATATGGGAAATTACCTTGTGCCTTCAATATTGTTATGATAAATACTTCATTTTTCTCTAGCTTCAAATTCCTTTTGGCATATAAAGGTTTTCCTTTTCTTGAGTCATAATATTGTTATAGATTTGAGAAACATTTGTACATACTCTTCTTCATCTCTTCACATATCTGTAATAAAACCCAGCTTTTGCTCAGCTGCCAGGAGCCCCAGTGACCCTGGATCAGCTTTATACAATATAAAGTTCATTGGGTTTAAAAAAAAGCTCCTCTTCTTTCTCTCTCTACATACATTCCTTCTGCCACATCTCCTAGAGATTAGGTTAAAATCTTCCTGCCACTCACAAGAAACAATATTACTTTTGCTACTGGGTAGAGAGAGGCCATGTTATACCTCTTGGGCACTGAGAAAATACAATCTCAAGGCTATGAGAAGAATAGAAAACCCTGATAATGCTGATCCCTTGTTTTATTATTACATGTCCCATGTTTCAGGACAGAAGCATTCCAACACTTGCTTCTGTTCCACTGTCCATCCTCTGTAATCATACTCAGGAAAGCTAAACAGTCATCTAAAGCAATTCCATATCTAGCTACAACCTCAAGGGTAAAAGTTGTTACATTTGCCCACTGCAAGGTAATGGCAATGCTAACTTTGACTTCAGTTCTCTTGAACTCGGATAATTTGTTCATTGTGTCAATGAACCATGAGAAGATTTGAATATTTATTACAAAGTATGGTCAACTTAAAAATATACTAGGCTACCCATAGGCATGGATCAATAAAACAAAATAATTTGAAAGAAAATATCTTTGTACTTGAAGACAAAGAATATAATTTCAGTGACGTTGTTGCTATTCCACAGTTCACCTCATGCCTTGACTGACAGATAAAACAGTCTTGTGTCAATGTGAAGTGACTTCTCATCTCTGAAACTTTCCCTTTCAGTGAAATCTCTGGCAGGTCCCTTCAGCTGCCTCAGTGGGAAAGAAGCAAGCAAGATTACAGAGAGACAGGAATGCCTTCTCTTCCTTCAGCTCTTCACTTTGGTTGTTTTTCTTTTATTTTCTTTTGTTCTCTTTGGTAGTGTTGGTACTTTTTTTTTTCTCTTTTTACTGCTAAAGTTTATTCAGTTTCTGAAAAACAGTTAAAATGAGCCCATTACACAAATATGTTTATATACATGGGATAATTCTTGAGAGAGGGTTACACACTGAGGGAATATTTTTCTCTAATGTAAATGATGCCCTTCTCGTCAATGGAAGGGATTTTGAGTATTTGTCTTTATTTTTATGACCATAAAATGTTGTCATTCTGAATGGTTACTTAGTCAAATGGTGTCCCTCAAAATTTCTATGTGGGAGACACTTAAGAGTGGTAATGTCATGAAGAGAAGAAAGTGGGATTCTAAGGGACTGGACTTGAAGCTGAAATGTGCTTGGGTAGGTAGGATTTTTTACTTAGATTTTTTTTACAGAGAAATGATTCGGATATAGGTCTAATAGAGCATCAGAGTCATTGTGAAGAGCTTAGAATGACCAGATTCCTTCCATCTGGTTACGCGTTGCTCCAAAATACAAGGGAAAGGCAACACATACCTCCTAACTGAAACCTATGTCAAACTAACATTTAGGGCAAGTTTGTTTTAACTTTTCAGTTATAAATTTGGCATAGTTTAAAAATTCAGTGGGAACTACATGGATTTATTATGCCTACCTGGTTAGAAATAAATGAAAGAAATCTAGAGTGGTCCTGAATGGATCCAACAGCCTCTGCCATTTAATAGATACCCCAAACCAGTCACATAGCTCTTTGTAGCATTGACTTCAAAATATAGACATACAGGGGTGCCTGGGTGGCTCAGTGGGTTAAAGTCTCTGCCTTTGGCTCAGGTCGTGATCCCAGGGTCCTGGGATCGAGCCCCACATCGGGCTCTCTGCTCAGCAGGGAGCCTGCTTCCCTTCCTCTCTCTGCCTGACTCTCTGCCTGCTTGTGATCTCTCTCTGTCAAATAAGTAAATAAAATCTTAAAAAAAAAAATATACATATATATATATAGACATACAGAGATGCCCCCATTTTTTTTTCCCCCAACCAGAAAAATGTTATGGGAGAAAAAAAAAAAAAAAAAGGTGGGTCTTTTCTAGGATGTCATTAACGGATACTGATAAATAACAGAGTGCCAGGAAAACTGCGCCTGGTGAGCTTAATTCAATATTGGGAAACTTAATGCTCTCTTTTTTATTCCTTTATCATCACCACAGTAGACACAGCTCATATTTTCCTCCCGAGAACTGCTTGCCAGGCTCATTTGCTTGTACTGCTATACTGCTTTTTTGATCCCTAACATAGGAACTACTTAATGTACATAATAAAACTTATAGCATCTTCCTGACTTTATCTCATTAATCTTCTTAACTAAACAAAACCAATTTGCCTTCTTGCTTCACCTTTATCCTTCAATTAAGAGCTTGTTTTCTTACTTTCAGCTCTTTTCCCTCAGTTCAGCTTCAGTTGCGTCAGCTGTCACTCCTCATTTCCCCACACTTGCTTGCTTTCCCTGCCATCCGTCTTATTGCTAAAGAACAGACTTCCTACGTTTTCACTGACAAATGAAAGGCTAGCCTCTTGTGTTTTTAATTTAACAGATGCTGGATTAAAAACATGTCATCAGGGGCACCTGGGTGGCTCAGCGGTTAAGCCTCTGCCTTCGGCTCAGGTCATGATCTCAGGGTCCTGGGATCGAGTTCCACATCGGGCTCTCTGCTCTGCAGGGAGCCTGCTTCCTCCTCTCTCTCTCTCTCTCTGCTTGCCTCTCTGCCCACTTGTGATCTCTCTCTGTCAAATAAATAAAAAAAATCTTAAAAAAAAAAAACAAAAAACATGTCATCAGGGACGTCCGGGTGGCTCAGTCCATTGAGCATCTGCCTTCAGCTCAGGTCATGATCCCGGGGATCCTGGGATCACAGTATTGGGCTCCATGCTCAGTGGGGAATCTACTTCTCCCTCTCCCTCTGCCCCTCCCCCTGCTCATGTGTCCTCATTCTCTCTCTCTCTCTCTCAAATAAATAAAGAAAATCTTAAAAAAAAAAAAGAAAAAGGTCATCAGTGCCATCCTAGATTATTAACGTTAATGTTGACCCTTATTTAAAAATGCAGACATTGCTTAATTCTGTATTGGAGAAAGGAATGTTACCAAGCAGGACTCCAAAATTCCTGTTGTGAGCTATCCTTGCTCTCAGACAATATCAGATTCTGAAGGCAAAAAGATGGAATTGTGAAAATATCAGAAATCTGGGAGACAGATATTTGAGAAAAGTCCTGAGAGTGAATTAAGATAGACATTGCTGGTCCCCATTTCAATTCTTCACACCATACTAGAGGAAAGGCAAAGCACTATGATTTTTCTTGATGATGGTCCATGCTCTGTGGGCATTTATTTTCAAGGGAAGAGCAGAGAACTGCCTCAATTGTTGAAGCCTTCACTTTATCTGTTTCATTCCTTCTAACATTTATTCTCTCCCACCCAACTAAATCATTTTAACCCTTAAAGGGTTGTTAGAACAACATTGAAGACATCCTTAGGAAAATCACAGTCATTATGTTCCCTATCCACTTATTTTTTCTCTCTGTGCCCTATTCTGGCCGTAATCGGTGAAATGTGACATTTAGTTAGAAAATGGAGAAATAAAAAACCATGTTAGAGCTATACCCCATGAAGTGACAAATAAAAATTTTGTTGAAAAAAGCAAATGAACCGAGGGTCTATGGAAAGGATAAAGTGAAGTGGGACCGAACCTTGAAGAAGTCTACCCAAGGAAAATACATTAAGTATTTGTTAGGACTTGTATTGTCTCTTCCTGCATTTCAGCAGTAGTGCCCATTTTATTCTCTTGTTCCCCTCTACTTTTCAGTTGTATTTATGTATGTATTCCTTTTAAGTTTTTATTTTAATTCCAGTTAACACACAATACTATATTATAGTTTCAGTGATTCAACAGTTCTATGTATCATCCAGTGCTTAACACAACCAGTGCACTCCTTAATCCCCGTGGCCGATTTCACGCATTTTCTCCCTGCCCTCATTCACCCCCTTCGGGTAACCATCAGTTTGCTCTCGATAGATGAGCGTCTGTTTCTTGGTTTCTCTCTCTCACTTTTCCGTTTGCTCATTTGTTTCTTCAGTTCCCCACATAAATGAAATCATATGGTATTTCTTTCTCTGACTGACTCATTTTGCTTGCCATTATACTTTCTAGCTCCATCTATGTCATGGCCAAGTGGCAAGATTTCTTTTTTCTTTTCTTTTTTTTTTTTATGGCTGAATACCACTTCTTCTTTATCCATTCATCAATCAATGGACACTTGAACTGCTTCCATATCTTGGCTATTTTATATAATGCTATAAATATAGGGATGCATGTATCCCTTTGAATTAGTATTTTTGGGTTCTTTAGGTAAATACCCAATAGTGCAGTTGCTCGATCACAGGGTAGTTCTATTTTTAACTTCTTGAGGAACCTCCATATTATTTTCCACAGTTTAGTTTCCATTAGTTTCCACTGACTGTATCAGTTTGCATTTCCATCAACAGTTGCATGAGGATTCCTATTTTTCCACATCCTCACCAATACCTTTTGTTTCTTGTATTGTTGATTTTAGCCAATATGACAGGTGTGAAGTGATATCTCATTGTAGTTTTGATTTGCATTTCTCTGATGGTGAATTATGTGTCTGTTGAGCATCTGAATGTCTTCTTTGGAGAAATGTCTGTTCATGTCTTCTGCCCCTTTTTTAATTTTTGAATTATTTGGCTTATGGGTGTCTAGTTGTATCAGTTCTTTATGTATTTTGGATACTAAACTTCATGGGATATGTCATCTGCAAATATCTTTTCCCATTCCTTGGGTTTCCTTTTAGTTTGGTTGATTGTTTCCTTTGCAGTGCAGAAACTTTTTATTTTGATTCAGTCCCAATAGTTTATTTTTGCTTTTGTTTCCCTTGCCTTAGGAGACATACCTAGAAAACAGTTGCTACAGCCAATATCAAAGAGGTTTCTGCAGTGTGTTCTCTTCTAGGATTTTTGTAGTTTCAGGTCTCAGATTTAGGTCTTTTATCCATTTTGAACTTATTTTTGTGTACGGTGTAAGAAAGTGGTCCAGTTTCATTCTTTTGCATGTTGCTCTACAATTTCCCTAAGACCACTTGTTGAATAGACTGTCTTTTTTTTTTTTTTTTGCATTGGATATTTTTTCCTGCTTTGTTGAAGATTAATTGACCATACAGTTGTGGGTTTATTTCTGGGTTTTCTATTCTGTTTCATTGATCTATGTGTCTATTTTTGGGCCAGTACCATACTATCTTGATCACTCTAGCTTTGTCATATAACTTGAAGTATGAGACTGTGATGCCCCCAGCTTTGCTTTTCTTTTTTAAGATTGCTTTGGCTACTTGGGGTCTTTTGTGCTTCCATACAAATTTAAGAATTGTTTGTTCTAATTCTGTGAAAATTCCTAGTTGGTATTTTGATAGGGATTGCATTACATGTGTAGATTGCTTTGGGTAGTATAGATATTTAAAGAATATTTGTTCTTCCAATACATGAGTATGGAATGTCTTTCCATTTCTTAGTGTCATCTTGAATTTCTTTCATCCATGTTTCATAGTTTTTGGAGTACAGGTCTTTCATCTCCTTAATAGTGTCCATTTTATTCTGAGCACATTTAAACTCTGGAATGCAATGACAAGCATTCCTTTTCTCCATTGTTAGAATCTTTGTGTTCCCTCCATTGGTCTACTGAACTTAATATTTCATTTATGGTATTTTTCCTTATCCTATGGCTCTAAATTTTTCTCTACAGAGAGGTAACACTTTATTTGTGATTCTCATTTTTGTTTCCTAATTAGTCCTGCTCAAGTCACTGATTATCACAACATAAAGTAAACCTCTTCAGGACCTCTATCCTCAGTTAATCACTATTATATCTGCCCTGTTTTGTTCCTTTGATAATACTGAAAACAATTTGAAATTATCATTTTTCCCCTTGAATTAATATCCTCTATTTCCTAATAGAAAATAAGCTTCATAAGGGCATGGAGTTTGATGTTCTATTTGCCCACTCCCACACTTTCTCACACCAGTGCCAGCTCCTAATAGCCACACTGTTTTGGAATGATGAATGAATCCACCATTTAATTAAGTAATTAGTATATAGCTAGAGCTTCCTGGCCTTTCAGAAAAAAATGATAATTTATATAATACTCTGGAAAATAATAATCTGGAATAGTCTGGATAATTTGTATAAAATTCTGGAAAATTTGTATAGTAGTCTGGAAAAGTATAACAGTCATGATTCCCAGGTTTTTCTTTTTACAATTTTAAGTAATTTTTTTTTCAATTAAGACATAATTGTGTTTTGGGTGGGTTTGGTTTATTCACATAATTACAAGTTATGAATATATGAACTATTAATCTTATCTCTATTTGCCCAGGAATCCATCTTTACTTATCCCTGCACCATAATGATATATAAATAATTTCTTTTTTCTTTTCTTTTTTTTTTTTTAATGTGTTACCACTCAGTGGCTTGGCTCCATCTTGTCTTGATGCTTATATAAGTTTCAGCACTCAATTTCATATCTCATTTTATCTTTCACTGGAAAACAGTATTTGAAAGATACTACATATAAGTGAATTAAATTTAAACCTTTGATCAAAATGTTGCATGACTATATATGCACATAATTTCCCTAACTATAATGCTAAAAAGATATTATTTTGAAATAACATTTCCTTTGCCTTCAATTAAAAAAAAAACTGTGCACTTCTCCTATATTAAGAAAATAGGACTATTTAAGAATTCCAATACTTTTTTGATATGTATTGGCTTTCCAAAAGTAAATATTTACTTTTAACGCTGTTCCTATTGGTCTATGTTCAATTTTGTTAAGTCTTGATGTCTGCAGAGACCTAATTTTTGTCACTCAGTCCTGCTCTTAAGCAATCATTTCTATATCTGTATCCATTATTGACAATGGCTATAGGTATGCACTCCTTTCCCCAGCCCCATGGAAAGGACTTAACACAAAATTTGTCATTTCTCCTTAAACCAGTTTCATTTCCATATTGCCACAGTGAATGGAGCTTCAGTAAACTGAATTTACAGAAAGTAAAACAGAAAGGTCATGTTGGCCAAGGGTGCACTGTCCTATTTTCAAACTTTTTTTTTTTTAAAACCAGAGTAAAGAAATCAGTTTGTGTCATTTATCTATCAATCTATCCATCTATCTATTTATTTATTTTAGTTCTCCTATCAAACCATGTGGAGACTTTAATAAATAGTAAAATACATTTAAATAAAAAAATTAGAAAATGATAAAGAAAATCAAATGGCCAAGAAAATAAATATGCTAAAACCAATCACTTCATAACTGAAAGTTTGTCTATCTTTTAAATAAGACAGGGATAAACATACATTTCTTAAAAGACACTGAATTATACATGATTCATTGTTGAGAACTTTATGTAAATTTTGAAACTGCCTATGAGGAGCCTACCATTTAAAGCACTCACACTAATAAGATAAAATCATTGCCAAGTAGGAAGTGTGGTATTTAAGAGGAGGATGTCACCTACTCAGAACTCCCCCAACTCCTCAATTTAAAAACATCGGTGCTGATCTCTATTACTCTACCACAGATATCTTCTCTCATATACTCAGGATATGAAACACATATGTGGCTAGAATGGGAGTCAGGGCCATCTCAACCTCTAAATAATTCAAGAAAATGTGGAGTAGAGAAAACTTGTTGCTAGGTCTTTAATAAGTTGTATCTCCTCTTTGCATATAACTTCCCTCAAATATCAAAAGAAGTAGGTAGACCAGAAGGCCTCTAAATGTCTTTCCTATTCTTCCATCCTACATAGGAAGTGGAACGAGGCCATGTGGGAGTAACTTGAATGCAGTGTTGCCAGGCAGTTTGCTTAAGAAATCTTTTGTCTTTACTATTTCTAAAAATGGTTGTGAATCAAATAAGGTAAAATGTGGCTTACTTAGCATTCTATTAACTGGACATTTCTATTAGCTAACATAGAGGGCAAAACCTCTTAATTGCATATTTTGAACTCTACATAGAAGAAACAAGTCCTGAATAAATACACTAATATTGACAATATTGCAAGCAACTTGCAGGCTGTCACCAAAATAAATAAATAAATGAATAAATAAATAAATAAATGAAAGAATAGATTCAACTTGATTTGTTATTCCTTTATTGATGTAATGTGGAGATACTGCAATGTGCTAAAAGACATTCTAAGTCAAATAAATATTAAAATATATTTAAGGTGCTTGTAATGATAAACATTTCAAATTCTATTTTCTGTTTATACTCTGTTTATAAACAGAGCGCACGCAATGTTATAGGTACTAACCTAACTATTTGTATATTCTGCCCCTACAAGACAAATCTCTTTTTTTAATTTTGGGTTTCAAGATATAGAATCTAAAGCAATAGATTACGAAGTCATGAGGTAGAACTCCAAGATCTGGAATTCTCACGTGTACAGTGATCCCTAAAGCCCAATAACACAGTAAGAACAGAGCCAGATTATTTTTTCTTTTTCAGAGACAGATTTTTATTCCTAGCTCTCTTAACTATTGTTCTACATTGGATTTGATGGGCAAGTAATATGGTTTCTCTAGGCATTAGCCTGCCTGGACAAAAAATGGAGGTAAACAATGATTGCTTCAGGATGGTCAGAAGGAGTAAATGAATATAAAAAATTATGTAAGTGAATAAACAAATTAAGTGTCATTGAAAATGCAAGGCTGCATTATTTCTAAATGGACTTATTATATTTAAGCCCCAATTACTGAAGTCACATGTTTACAATTCCTTTCTTCTAAAGGCTAATTGAATCTATTTTTCATCAAAAAATATAAAATGAATTTATGCATCAATATTCCATCCCATATTTGTAGAGAGGAAGCTTTCTATTTAAAGCACTGTGAATATAAAGGTAACTTTAGTGAAAAGCAAGTGCTTATTTCTTTTTCTTTTTCTTTACTTTTTTTTTTTTTTTTGGAGAGAGAAAGAGAGTGAGCACATATGCTCAGTGGGGAAGAGCAGAGGGAAAGAAAGAAAGAGAATCTTAAGCGGACTCCACACCAGGCACAGAGCCTGACATGGGGCTTAATCTTAGGACCCTAAAAATCATGACCTGAGCTGAAATCAAGAGTCAGTCACTTAACCAACTGAGCCACCCAGGAGCCCCTTGTCTGCAATTCTGAACACAGAGCCAGGTACTCAATAAATGTTTGTTGGTATGGAATTTGAGGGTGAGCCAGAGGCAAAGGAAATTGAAAAACCTTACAGCCCAATCAGCACATCTTATATCATGATGGACAAGTCAATCAAATCATCTTGCTATTTTTTCAAAATGAAAAAAAAAGATTGTTTATATCTAACTTTGTGCCACATTCCAGAGTATTACAATTTTCTGAGAGATATGTTATTACACTGACACCTTCACTGAAAACAATTCTCAGAAATTTATGTTTTTATGGTTAATTTGTTTTTCTACATACCAAAATAAAAACAAAGAACTAACCAGAGGAAGTAAATTTTTAATATCTATGCACATACTTTACTATTTAGTTATAAATAGGAATCGAATTTTCTACCTCTAGGAAGTACAGTTAACTGATAGCTGTTCTGCCTTCACTGATTCATGTTGATTCTGATGATGCCTTCAGAAAATTCCTCACTGGGAAGGGCATTGTCTTCTCTGCCTATGGATGAGTTTTGTCACCAAGTGCACAAAATATGAGTAACTGGTATTTCCCATTAAGAATGTACCATGGGACTGCTTCTATCTGGGATTCTTAACCTCACTAAAAAGTAAAGAGCAACAAAGGCACTAGGGATAAGCATGTTAAATAATTCTATAAGGCCAACAAGATGAATGAAAAAGTTAAAAGTGGTTTTGCATCAAAAGTCTATTTTTAATAGTTGTGTGTGTTTTCATTTATTTTTTCTCTTTGCCTCTTGACTACTAGTGTTAAATTTGTTCCTTCATATGCATTAGAATTTCTATTCTACCTCTGCATGAAGAGTTGATGAACTGGCTTTATTTTAAAATGTTTAGGCCAAATCAACACTGAACTGAAATCATATGTTTCAAGTCATTATACTTTTGTAATGAAGATGTATTCAAAATTTCAAGGCCTTTGAGGTTCATTTACATTAGCCTGACCATTCTCAGACAAAATGTGTATATGTATAGACTAGCTGTTCAATAAATGGCAACTACTATTATTCTGTCACGCCTTTTGTAAAACGCTAATACATTACTTTACAGTAAGCCCTTCACGTATTGTTATCTTCCAATATTAGAAACGTTGACCACCGTGCCCAAGGTCAGAAAGTCAGTGAATGACAATTCTAGGATTTGAATTCAGGTCAGGCCCCAAATTCCATGTTCTTACACTCTGCTTTTTTTTTTTTTTAACCTTTATAGTAAGGAGATTTATCATGTGGTATGATAGTGTGGACACTGAAATATCATCCTGCAACCTTAATATTTCCCTCATCTTTATTAAAGGTGAATGTTTACCTCAGGAGGACTTTTACCGAATCTGAAGTATGAATCCCATATGCATGCCTACAGTTCCAGTTGGGAAGGAATTTTATCTCCACTAAGATATACATTCCTCATGTTCCATAGATTCAATTTTTGTGTAATAGCTTTCACATAAACTTGCTTTTTTCTAATTAATTAGCTGGTCATTCAGCTACTATTCAATGAGACTATTCAATGGCAAACATTGTAGATATTCTGAGAAGAATAAGATAGGAACTGTATTCCAAAGAACTTGAAATTAGTTACATTAATTCACTTAAAATAACAAATCCTAATACAGTGAGGAATGGAGAAGTGCATACTCAGAAGCAAACAGGGAGCCCTGAATTCATGAGCACAGAAACACCGAAGCTTCAGAGCTGTAAGAGTCATGGAGGGACACGTTGGGCTATTTGATAAAAAAGAAGAGAAGGGAATTCCTAAATGAAGAATTGGTGTGATCATAGCTCAGAGTCCTCAGTGTGTCCAGCCCATATTTGGAGAATGACAAATGGCTCAGTAGACTTGAAGCAGAACACTCACGGTCCATTGTGGGGCAAGGCAAGCTAGAGAGATGGACCAGGTCATGTGGGTCTTGACTATAGCAGTTGGGTGTTTGCACTTGTTTCTATGAAATATAGAGGTATTTGATGGTGGCAGCAAACATCTAATCTGTATTTTAGGAAAATGAAATTCTTTGGAAGGGGATTAGAGAACTGAAAAACAGGAGGTTTTTGCTATCTTGTGAAAAGAACAGCAAGAAACCTAACAATGGTGGAAGGAATGAAAAGGGAAGGACAGAAGGGAAATGGTAGAAACAAAACTGTGTGAATGCGCTCTGATTATTTCGCCTCCAGAGGAGTGGCCATAGTTAGGGTGTGAAGTGAGTCAAATTTTCCTTCTACATCTCCCTACTATTTGCCTCTCACCCCAGCGCTTGCATGTTCTTTCACACCCTCTCCCTCTAGTACCCATGAGGCAGCCCAGACTAATGGGCTTTCAGACTGTCAGAGGGAGGGGCTCTGAAGACCTAGCACTATTGGATACTAGCTGGAATGGGTACCCTTCCTGAGGGGAGAGTTTATAACAGTTGGACTATATAAAACATTTTTTGGATAGGGTGGGATTTGATTGATTTTTTACCTAGGGTTTTCTTCCCTCTGTTCCCTACTTCACAGGATTAGTGTACTCTTAGTTCAGCATATTCTCTCCTCAGGTCAGAGACAAAAAGGAACACAAGGGGCAAGAGTCTGGAACCCCTGGTGATATCCATGGGCTCTCCTCGGCTCTTGATGGAGAGAATTTGAAAACCATATGGGAAGGCTCTTTATCTCTAGAGTTTCTGTGCCACACAACTGCAGGGATCATTGTCCCCAATGACACAATGAAAGCAATGTAGATTTTTTCCTGGCCTTGAGCTCTTCACCAACCCAGGCTCATCCCGCTTTTTCTGCTCTTCTTCCTCAACTGTTCATCTTTCTCTCCCTTTTCCACACCACAGACCCTAGTAAGACATGAAATCACTTATAAGTCGAACAAAAATACTGGTTGTTTTTGATTGAGCGTTACGCATAGTACGATCTTCTTGAAAAGTCCTGACTCTGTTTACGTCCTCGATCTTTGTTTATTCGTTGGGATCAAAGCATTTGTTGTCCAGGACTAATTCCAACAATAATCTTAGTAATGAATGGTTCAGAAAAGCCAGTCCCCACCAAAGAGAAAATGCACTGTGAAATCTTTTAAAAGAAGAAAAATTTAAGCTTAAGGAAAGCAAAGACTGGCCATTTTTAAGAGCGAATATGTATTTCCACATTGCTTCAATTACCATAAACACATCTTTCCAGAACAGTTGGTTAATAACATGGGCTTCCCCACTAGGATTCAGCTTCACAATTGTAAGTAACAACCACAAGAGTGGGGTGGGTTGGGCACTAAACTAGAAGAGAATCCTTGATTTATTGTTAAACAAATGCAATATTCTTTTTTTTTTTTCCTTCTGTGTCCCTCTCTTCCATATTCCAAGAGTAGGAAGATAAATAACAGCAGGTTTAATGCTATTGACAGAAGCCTTTCTGCTATGTAAACCTGCTTTCTGTGCAAATGCATCATGGCCATAGGGGACAGTGAGAGCAAGATTGAAGATTCATTAATATATCCCCATAAGCAAAGAGCAAATGAATCTCATTCTTGTCTCTCAGAATATGTGGAATGACTCACTCAACCAGCTGTCTAGATCCCTTCTGGCTGGAAATATCAGAACTAGAATTGAATAATCTCATATTAAAAGATGAAGAAAAATACAAATCTACTGTATGTGTTTGTATAGAGTATCATTGTATCTAATTGCAGATGTACTATAAAATATTCACTTTATTTAGATTATTATATGATCAGGCACAAGCTCTTTGTGGAAATATTTTATTTTGTTTTCAGACTGAATTTTATGGTTATGAAAGTTACGGAAGACTTTGATAAGGGGTGACACTTCAATTGCTTTTTTATTTCTAAACGCAATATTCGTGAAAGACGGCAGCCATAGAAATGGACTGACTTATTGTTCCCCCAACTCCTTGCACTTAGACTAAACCCACATGCATTTTTGTGGCTTTTCTCTATTTTAGTGAGGAAAATCCTCCATATGAAAGGACATAAGAACTGCCATCTGGTCCTGGTGATTTTTCTACATCTTGTTTATCTATTAGGTGGAGAACATCTTGTACATTAGCCACTATTTGATCTAATAATTCTCATCTGTTTCTCTTGCCTATTTCCAAAGACATTTAGCAAATGAGACTTCCTCAAACATAGATCTTAAAAAAAGAGAAACAAAGAATTCATTGAATGTGTCGGCTTACCATCTCCTCTCAGAAAAACCAAGGATGGAATGCATGTTCTTCTGCTCATTCTGTTCACGCTACAGCACCTCCTATCCTGTCAGCTGGGTTCCCAGCTCTACCCTCTTAGTCCTTCCATTTTTTCCTTGCCTTACTTGTAAGTAAAAATGTAACATATTTTTGTGATGAGGAAATTGTGTCTTATTAAATGTAAACAAAAAAGCTGAATAGATTTTTGACTGATGAAATGGAGAATATTCCTTTTTATTCTTTTTTCCTAATTTTCTAAAACTAACACATATCATTTTTAAGTTTTAATTTTAATACCTCTTATTTATTCTTTTTTTCATATTAGAAAGGATACTTTTTAAAAAAAAATTTTAAGACTTTTTTTTTCTTCAAGATTTTATTTATTTGACAGACAGAGATCACAAGTAGGCAGAGAGGCAGGCAGAGAGAGAGGAGGAAGAAGGCTCCCCACTGAGCAGAGAGTCTGATGAGGGGCTTGATCCTAGGACCCCAGGACCCTGACCTGAGCCAAAGGCAGAGGGCTAACCCACTGAGCCACCCAAACACCCCAAGGATACTTATTTTGAAATAGTTATTTGATCACTCAACAAATTGCATGCGATGACTATTATGTGCCAGGCTCTGTGCTATGTAATGAAACACAATGTTAAGAAAACAGAGAAAGTTTATCTGACATGCAGAAAAATATAATCTAAAGGAAAACTAGAGATAAAAAACTCACACTTAATCATATAATTGCACCTATGGTATGTGTTGTGAGGGAGAAGTATCAAATGCTATGGGAAGAAAGTAGAGATAGCATTTATTGAGAGGAGCAAGAATTCAATTAATGTAAACAAAGTAGCCTTTTTTGGAGTGAATGTGTACGCTGAAGATATTTCTGCTATAAATAAAGTTGGTGCAACCCTTGATTAATAGCATGAACCTTTCCAATTAGGATTCAACTTCAAATTAGGGATAACAGCTAAAAAGAAAAAGAAAATAAAAAAGATCCTGTTTCTTTGTTTGTTTTTGTCTTTTTACTAAACCATATAAGATCTATAACAGGGTAGCCACACTAATCCAGAAGATCAGGGAGAGCTTCCCCGGAGAAGTGACTTCTGATTTTAGATCAAAAGACTGAGTGGGAGAGAATCCAGCATTAGGGAGGATCAGTCTGAAGACCCTGAGGCAGAAAAAAGATCTTGCATTTGTGAAAAATGAAGGAAGGACAGTTAGTTGAAACAGAGTGAACAATGGTGCAAAGCGAATCTAGAAGAAGAGGCGGGAGCCAGGTCATGCTGTGCTTTGCATCCCATGGCAAGGGTTTTGATGTTTATCTTGAGAGATTTGGTGCCCAGGAAAGGTTTTAAACTGGGCAGTTGTCATGCAAACAAGGATGCTAAATGTGCTGGAACAGCATTTAACTCATAAAGACAGGTTCAGTAGCAGGTGCACTTTTATGCTAGAAGGCAGAAGTATAGCAAGTATAGATACCAACCTTCAGGAGGAATCCTATCCTTGATCCACAGGGCTTTGAATGTCCATGATTCGGGAAGTACTGTATGACCAAGGACAGTAAAAGGAAAGCAGCAGGAGGAGGCAGAAACTCGGTCCCAGCACTAACCTGTTTCAGTTTGTGGGTGTGGTTTTGATCAGGACACTAGGGTTCCCAGGTATTCTGATGCACCAAGTAAGAATTCTCCACAGTACTGTCCACGTTTGGGGAGGCATAGGCCTCTCCCTTGGCATCAGAGGGTTCTAGAGTTCAAGGCTTGTAGTTAGTCACCATTGATTACTTTATTTTTAAATTTTTTTTTAAAAGATTTTGTTTATTTATTTGACAGAGATCACAAGTAGGGAGAGAGGTAGGCGGGGGGGGGGGGGGGGGGGGCGGGAAGCAGGCTTTCCACTGAGCAGAGAGCCCGACGTTGGGCTTGATCCCAGGACCCTGGGATCATGACCTGAGCCGAAGGCAGAGGCTTTAACCCACTGAGCCACCCAGGCGCCCCTACTTTTTTTTTAAATTCTATTTATTTGTCAGAAAGAGAGAGAGAGCATGCATGCACGCACAAGCAGAGGGAGTTGGAGGCAGAGGGAGAAGCAGTCTCCCTGCTAAGCAAGGAGCCTGATGGCGTACTCCATCTCAGGACGCTGGAATCGTGGCCCGCTCCAAGGGAGAATGCTTAACCCACTGAGCCACCCAGGCATCCCACCATCGACTGTCTTAAGCTCAGGGTCTTACCCAGTTCTCATGAATCTTTGCAGAAGGTCCAAGGACAAGTTAACACTTGCCTTCCAGGAAATACTTGCTTAACGTTGTATTTTAAAATAATTACTCTGGGTTCAGTTTGAAATCAGATTGGAGATGGCAAGAATGAACAAGGAAAACATGTCCATTGTAATGATTAGGCAGGAGACTGGAGCAATTTAAGTTCGTAGTAATGTGAATATAGAGGTAAATGGGATTTAGGAGATTGATTGAAAAGTAAAATTGTGCAAGCGTTGTGATGCACTGGTTGTTGGGGGTTAGGAAAAGAGAAGTGACAAGCTTGACTCCCAGATCTCTAGCTTGAACCGGACGTATGGGGCCTTCTTTCGCTGAAGTAGAGACCCATTTTGTGTTCACAGTATCTTTTCAGTCTCTTAGAAGTGACTAAAGTAATTGCTTTCGGGGCTGACATTTATCTTCTATGTTTCAGCCTTGAAGTGTGTCAGTGTAGAAAGCATCCTATAAATCCATTAGGTGACTCTGGTGTTATGCAAGTGTAGATTTAATGTAAGACCAGGTGTCACAGTGAGTAGTTTCACTGAAGATGCCATTTTTGTCCAAGCTACTGATCACTTTTCTCTGCCCATCAGCAGGACGCCAGTGAATTTGAGAGCCACAGAAGTATAGAAGCTGCTTTTTGCTTTGTTCATTCCTGATCTCTCAACTCTTTTGTCCTGCCACACCCCTCCAGCACTGCCCACTTACCCCAAGCCTGAAAGTTTTACTGCCTACAGAGAATGAGTGATTGTGTACAGTATGTCCTCAACCATGCCCCTGGGGTACTGTCCTGTAGTTATAGTATGTGCCCCATGAACTGTGTGTGTTGGGTCTGTGTGTGTACAGAAATGTGGCGAATGTATATTAATATAATTTGCTTTCTAAGTGGAAAGATGACTCTTCTATTATGCAATTCTCAAAATTTTAATATATTGTTTCATTCTTTGATGAATGAAATGAATTCCATCTAAGGCTCTTTAAGCTTTAAGGACACTTGAATAGACAGTTTGAGATATTTATTTTCACTGTACACTGTTGAAAGACTTGATTGATTGTGGTAAGATGGGTTTTGAAATGGATATTTCAGGAACTCAGTGGTAGATGTCAAAGCACTTATGTACATGTGTATTGTGCAGGTGTCTCCTGAATTTAATAAGAATTAATGTTTTTAGTGGAAAATATTTAAATTATCTTGTAACTGAGTATAGGCTTAGAGGCTTATTCTTTTTTAAAAAGTGTTGTATATAATTGTTTAAGCAGTGGTTGAATTAGTGATCTATTTAAAAATAGGATGTGGCTTAGTTGTTATCTTTATGAAAAAAAGAGGTCATCAATTCAAAACTTAAATTCATCTTTAAATGATTATGTGTTCCTACATTAAAAAATGAGCTAAACAGACTGTAGCAAAAAAAAAAAAAATCCTTAAACATTGTATCTCCCTCTATTTCTAGTTTCTTTCCCTTGTGAAGCATAAATTAGTGCCAGAATAAGTTGCCAGGCAAACATCATCTTCTACTCATCTTAAGTAATGCATAAAATGACAGGGAAGATTGGGAAGAAAGAACATTTATTCTTAAATGGTGTGTGGCCACTTGCTCGGTTCAGGTGAACAGGTCTTAATTAGCAGAAGTCCTTAGTACTATCAATAAAAATGCTCTCGCCTCTCCCCAATTCAGCAGGCGGCGTGTGAAGTTCAAAGGAAAGACAGTTTTAACAACCTCAACCCTTCAATTTTGAAAGAAGATTCAGAGAGAACTCTAAGTTGTCTGATGAAACCCAGCCTTTAGGAAGCGAGAACAGGTAGTAAGAAAGGGCAAGGTGTCTTCTGCATATAAGATTTTCTTTTTTTTCTTTTCTATGATTGCTCCAAAAGAGAATTAACTTTATTCTTGATATTGGGGATTGTGTAAGTATGTCTTGATAGTTAAGACGGCATATATAAAGCATGCTAATGATTTGCTGTACTATATGCCTCTGCATCCCAGATATGTGGAACCGGCCTGCCTGTCTGGGGCTCTCTAATAGCTCACTACACAAGCCTTAGACTCTGGTCCCTGGGGTTAGAAAAAAGTATTTGGAGATGTGCCAGTGCTCTTTAATCCATAAAATGGTAGCAGAAGAGGTGAATAGCATTATCTACATTCTATGAAAAGAAAAAAAACTAGCAATTTTCTTAATATCATTGAACGTGAAGGAACATTTTAGACTATGAATGGTGAATCTTCTTGAAATTCACGAACTACTTTGTTGTAGCACAGATTTTAGTTTTCAGGCAGCTCACATCATATTCCGTCTATGCATCTTATTACATGGGGTGTATTTGTCATGATAATGTAGATGCCATCCTTATTCTAATTAAACCAGCACTGACATAGGAACCTCTGACCTACATTATGAAGTTGTACGGTATTTGTAGAGGCTTTGAAAGGGTAATATTTGCCTTTACTTAATTCATATAGATTTTGTGATCAGGGTCAGATTAAGACCTCTGCCGACTGTATGTGTTGAAAACATTATGGTACTCCCTTCCCCATCCCAACTCTGAGTAGTAGCAGTAGTCAAACTTCGATAAGTATGTGAAGAAGTATGAAAACCATTTTTCCCTCTGATATGTGCATTCACACTTCTATACTGAAACTCCAGATAGTCTTAACGTGATTGTTATTGATAATAGGCATCCATATTATTTGCTATCCTCTGCTTTGCTGCTGTTCTAAAGAGTTGCTTATGTTATTTTTGAGTTACTCCGGCAGAAGATTTGCCCATTACACTTTATGTTTTATTTTGTATCTTTTCCTATCAATTAAGAAAGGAAATCTCTGCAAGTGTGGGAGAGAGCCAGCTGCACAGCTGTGGCATCAACAAATCTCCCTTAATCTGCTTCCTTTATTCCCACCCTTATTATTACTTCAAAGTTAAACCTTAATATTATCTTTTTGCACATTTCTTCCCATAAGTCGTTTCCATCCTAATTTACTTTTTATTCCATCTTGATTTTTAACTTTTTGTCATATGAGCGTTAATACATCTAGTTGTTTTATAAACGGTCAAAATTGTGAGTGTAGTGTCAATCAATAAAGTCACAACAGTTTATTCAAAGTTAATTATTTGACCAGAAATAAATGGTAAGTTGAAAAAAATCAGTGCCATGGGAGCTTATCCCAAGTGATGCTTTGCATTCTTTTGAACATGAAGTCATCCTAATTTCTATTCCTGGGATAAGAATTTGGGATGATCTAAGATACTTCTACATCATTCCAGGACTAAAAATAGAATTAAAAAAAAAAACTTAAAAAAAAAAAATCTATTCTTCATTCCTCTCCAGGACTTGGTATTTGATCACTTCTCTAGATCTAGTATGTATGATATGGTGCCAATGGTATAGTAGAGGTCCGCTCTAAGATTTAAGAAAAGGAAACAAGAATAGGAGTGAAAGTCTGTGTCTTTGGCCACATAGGTCTAATACTTTTCTCCCCACTATTGCCCAGTGCCCTCTCCTGCTTTCCCTGTCTTCTCTCCTGGCTGCCCTATCCTCCTCCTCTTCTTTTTCTTCCTCCTTCCTTTCCTCCTCCTCATCTTCCTTCTCCTCCCACCGCCCTCCACCTTCTCGTGTGTACTTTCTCTTTCTTTCTTCTTTCTCTTCCATCCCATTCCCTCTGCTCTCACCACTCACCTGGGTTTGCAGCTCCTCTTTGACAACTCTGGCCCAAGTATGGATGTCATTCCCTTTTCTTGATTCCACTTGACACAAGATAGTTTGTCATGTTCTAGTACATTTCACTAAATACAAAGGAAACATAGGAGCAAGGAATAGTGAGACTTCAAAAATGTTCTGCTTAAAAAGTATGGGCTTTGGTTCCATGTGATAGAAAACTTACTCGTGGATTCTGTTTTATTTTAAACATTATTCTGGTTGCTACAAGATGCCCAAACTTGATGCCCAAGGGGACAATACAGGTCAGCAAGCAGATTGTCTGAATTGTTTTCTTCTGAACTACCCATCTCCACATGAAGGACTTCCTATTCGCCCAGAGTTCTCTTTTGTACATTTGGTATCTTTGTAGTTTTGTTCTCCAGATATTACCTGGAGTAGGTAGTTCTGTTCATTTAAAATACAGATAATTGTCTAGAAACCTCTTTCCCATGGACATTCCAATGCCTTCCCCAAATATTCATAAATTCCTGAGAGCAACCACATCTCACTCCAACCTTATGCCTCTACTGAATTATTTCAATGTGTAGTCATCCTACTCTCCAGTATTGCTTCTTTTTGTCCCACATGTGGAGCTCAGAAATAGAATTTACTCTTAATTCACCCCAAATTTAAAAGCATACATGAGAAAAAAACAGACAAACAAACAAACAAACAAAAAACCTCACACAAGATATCTGTGTGCTACCTTCTGGAAACAGTGGGATTTACCTCTTAATGTGCAAAAAACTTTAAATAGAATATTAGACATCTTTGTTCCTAAGAATTTCTTTAATTATTTATGCAAATGTGAGATCTAGTCTCCCAATTTGTATGTCAAGTTCCTACTTTTATCTCTTTTTGCTTCTTTCCCCTTATATTTTGTTCTCTGTTCACACTCTTTCAAGTAGAAAACAAAATTAATACCATTGTTATTACAGAAGGTGTTCTATTTTTCTAGCTCCTGCCTCCAAACACTCTTCTGGGATGTTCTTGCATACTGTTGTTTTGCTGAAGTGTTGAAATTACCTCTTAGAAAGACTTTCCATGACCTGTTTCAGATTCTGTTGTTTTCTTTTGCGGTTTCTATCCACTCCCCCACACCCAGAATAATAAAGATTATTTAAGATCTTTCTAGTGAGATGTGTTCCTTAAACTTCTAGCATTTAATTTTATCCTTATAGATCTAATATTTTAACATATCTTAATAGAACATAATAGCAGTTGATTAATAATTATACATGCACAGTAATTGAGGGCTAACTTGATTTAATTCCCATTAGTAAGGTGATATACTGATCCCGCTTTTGGCATTTGTGAGGAAAATGTTCCTCATTGAGCTTCTTCCCCAGTTTTTATTTCTCATAAAATGAAGCTCCAGCCAGACTATGTGGGCTCTCTTTTTTGAATATTTAAAATAAAAGTAATGACCCAAACCACTTCTCTCTCAAAGGAGAACAGGGGATTTATCGAATGTTAACAAAATGATAAACAACTAATTTAGCAATCCTGTAGTGATGTTCCCAAATACTGTAGTCTGTACTGTAGTGTGGCGTGTAACAAGATTTACTCTGCCATCAGCCCTGAGGAACGGCCCCAGAGTTCTCTCCAGTTCTCTGGAAAGATTCTTCCAGGGTCTGGTAACTCACCATCCCTCATCCCAGTGAGAAAACCTGAATTTTCTTTAAGTGGTTCAGTTTTTATTATTGTTTGAGGATCAGAACGTGACAACATTTATTGGTTCCAAGTGCTGCCTTGGACAACAACACAGATTGGGAACATCAGACAGAAGTGGATGGGGGCAGATCTCTGGAGCAAATGGAATTCCTGATTGGCTGAGTCAGTCAAAGGAAAATGATAAGAGCAAAATCATTAAGGACATTTCTAAAAGAAAGCATCCCAGGTTAGACTTTTGCAAGGGAAATCTTTCTTTATATTTTTGGTGCAAAGGCCTGAAATAAATTTCCTTGTATACAAAGAGGTTCTTCTATTACCAGTATCAACAGTAAATTCAAGTACAGCAAGCCATATGTAGAGGAGAAAGAAGCTTCTTCCAGAACGGATGAATACAAAATACATTCAGATACACAAGTCATCATTTCCCTTAGCAGATATCCCATTGGAAAAATTTTTCTAGGAAATATAAGAAATCATAATAATCTGTAAGTAACAGCCTTATAGAATAGTATCCCTGTAAGGATGCTCTGACTGTCCTCATTTTGCAAATGAGGAAACACATTTGAAAAGTACCCATTTGGGTTTTTTTTTTGGTTCAGATTCACCTTTCTGTTTGGTGATATGGATACTGAGAAAAGGTAGGAGTAGAAAATAAAGAAATGAGGAATGTGAGAAGGAAGATAAGTGCTCAAGATCAAGACCCTTGGCTGGAACTGAGTAGGAAAAAACTACACACAACAAACTTAGTTTCTGCTTCATTCTCCCTCTCTGTGGTCCACACCTCTCTGCTAATGGAGAAACCCACAGTTCCAGAACTAATAGTCTTGCTCTCCTCCCATGAATCCTAATTGACTCCATGAGGGCTCCCACTGCTGTTCTATCTCCAGTGTGGCATTACCATCTGCCCCCTGGGGGACTTGAGGCAATTGTCACTCTGCCTTCGGTGCTGGCCGTGCATAGAGAGGACAGGGAAGACACTGAGGGGGAGAACGGAGGTAATGATGGAAGAAAATGAAGAATCTGAGCGAGAATCATTTGTGGAGAAATCTGTGCCCTGGAAAGAGAGGTAATATGGGAGAAATTAAGGTAGTCGGGCATTAGGTTTGGTAGGCACTGAGGGCCTAGGGTTCTGTGGAAATATTATGGAAACTTCATTTCTATGGTATTGGTTTAGCAGCTTTCTGTGTGCATTTCCCAGAAGTATGCTTCCTGTGTCCCTGACAAGGCAGGCTGATGTCAGTGACAATCTCAACATTACCGCTAAGGTATAAATGAAGCCTGGATCAAGGATTAAATTGAGGGCTTGCTAATGAAGATGAGGGGCAAGGAACAAGTGCATGCTCCCTGCTGAGAGTGGGTCGCCATTTTTGATTTAAGCAGAGAAAGCTAATGAAGAAGGACTTCACAGTCAACTCCCAGGTGAAATGGAGACATCACTCACATCAACAGCAACAGGGGATTTGTTGTTATGAAGTGACTACTCTACCTGGATAGGTTGTGGAAGATGGGCTGTGAAAGGCAGGAAGGACACTTTGAGACCTCCCTTGTCTAGGATTCTTTGTCTACTCTCCTCACCTGTTTCTCCTTTCTTCCTTCTCTAGAGTCATTTATTTCAACAACAGTCTTCTATGTTGTATCTTTCCATGGCTTTCCCTTTTGCTGTCAACCATTTATTGTCCATCCATGACTCTGAGCCAATCTCACATTTCTGGGTTTGGATTTATCAGTGCTGTGATCTGAGTGTTTATGTCACCTCAAAATTCCCATCTGAAATCCTAATGCCCAAAATGATTCTACCAACACATGGACCTTTGGGAGGTACTTCGGTCATGAGGGTGGAGTCTTCATGAATTAGATTAGTGCTCTTATAAAAGAGATGCCACAGAGCTCCCTAGCCCCTTCCACCATGTGAGGATACAGTGAGGTCTGCAGCCTTCACTGTACTGGCACCCTAATCTCAGACTTCCAGTCCCCAGAGCTGTGAGAAGAACATTTCTTTTGTTTACAAACCATCTGGTATATATTTGGGTATAGCAGCCCAAATGACTTAAAAATATCAGTGTAGCTCTCACAGCATCCTTTGTAGGACTTGTTTTCAGGCCACTGAAAACAGACCCTACAGCATCACAGAGACTGGTTTTCCCAGTCAAATCTATAAGACATGACTCTTTTCTGCTAATATAGAGTTTGACAACAGACTTGGCATGAAAGAGTTAAGGATTGGGTCAACTTTAGCTCATCAATATAAGCTCTTTCACAATTTACTGGAAAACCAACTTCAGAGCCTTGAGTTGATAATGCATTAGGAGAGAGAGAAGAGGAAAGGAAAGTAGGAAAGAGACCAGGGGCAGACAGAATGGCCGTGCCAGAGACAGGGAAAGCAAGAGCGAGGCAAATCAAGTGAACACATTTAGAGTAATCTGAATGATCAGTGTGCCTCTTCTCAGCTTCTCAATGACAGTGAATTTCAGAACAATACAGAAAGGTAAATGTGACCTTCACAAAGAAAAGACGGCTTTCCATACCCATCCTTTACCACTCTCCCTCTGCCCAGCTCTCTCTTATGAGGATGAATCACATAGCATACAGGGGAAACCCTGAGGTCGTTTCACTCCCACTGTCATTAGCAGGACACCACAATCGAAGCAGTTGGGAAGAAGTATTATTCCGATGAATAACATTAACTTCTGTATCACGAACCTCACAAGCATGGGGTGGGAGGAGGTGTGGAGAGGGTCCAGCACAATTGAGACTTTTATTGGATCGGCAGGCTTTTAGCCAGTCCCTGCTGCTTTGAAAGCAAACAGCATCTCCCTACTTGCAGAGGTAATAGAGCTGTTAGGGCACTATTCAGGACAAAGAAAAGACCAGAACTCATCATACCCACAACAATGGGCTACCTCTTAACCTAGTTACAAGATAAGATAGAGTCCCCTCCCCAGCTGCCCTGATTTCTAATACTGTTTCCCTGTGATGGACCAGTGGGCCAATGATGTTAGACAGCATAAATCTCCAGGAAAGCAGACAAAGAAGCAGCAGACAGAAGGGAAAGCAATGGGACTGCAACAGAATAGAAAGAAGAATGGACAAGAGTAAATTTGAGAAAATAAGGAAGAGGATATGCCAAAAGAAAGAAAAAGGAGGGGCACCTGGGTGGCTCAGTGGGTTAAGCCCACTCAGTGGGTTAAGCTCAGGTCATGATCTCAGGGTCCTGGGATCAGCCCCGAATCCGGCTTTCTGCTCAGCAGGGAGCTTGCCTGCCTCTGCCTACTTGTGATCTCTCTCTCTCTGTCAAATAAATAAATAAAATCTTAAAAAAAAAAAAAAGAAAGAAAGAAAGAAAGAAAGAAAGAAAAAGGACCCAACAGACAACATTTTTATGTGAAAGGAATAAGAACAGAAAGGGGGATTTATTGGAAAGGAGAGGGAAGTCAGGTTGGTCTGAGATCATTTCTGTTGAGGAAAATGACCCTGCTTCAGTCTCACTGTTGACTGGGTGAGAGTCATGCTTTCCACCTTTGCTCTTTGTAACATGGACAGACAATGGAATCATCTGTTTCTCAACAACGCTGACTGTCCCATATGGGAATACTTCATAGAACTGGGCTCAGTGTATCTCTTTGGAAAGGGTCCAGGGGAGAAAGGATACTGCCTTTTAATGAACAATGATTTAAAAGTATTGGAAGCAAAAATGTCATCCTTTCTTGGGATTGGGGAGGAAGGAAATTAACAAGGTTACAGAGATTCTTTTATAACTCTGGATGCATTTCTTTACTCTTTGCACTACATTCCAGGAGCCCTTAGTGAAGAGCAAAATTTAAGAACAGAGAGATGTATAAGGTCAGCCACAGGTGGAGATGGGTACCCTTGGCCTCTTTGGCCTTCAGGATTGTGCAGGATTGTAGACCTGTCCCTATTGGTCCTTAGAAGAACGTAGGGCTGTCCAGGCTTCTCCTGCCACATACATAATCTACAGTGTGGCCACCCCGTTGAGTTGTTGTCCAGTCTTTTGGGACTACACATAAAGAAAGAGAAAGGGGAGAGGTGAGGAGGAGAATAGGAAACAAAAAGGAAGAAGGACTGAAGGAGAACATCTCTAAATATTGTTCTACACTGGCCACCAACCACAACTCTGCCATGTCTGTCTTCGTCCTGGGTGAATCCGCAAACTGCCTTTCTGTCTTGTGTTACACCCTTTCCTTTGTCTCCAGTTTCTTCTATCTTCCTCATTTCCCCCCTTTATTTCTCTATTGTTCTATTTCTGTGGAACTTCAGGGTTTATTCAACACACTCTACAACACACTGTGAAGGATACAAAGAAATATATGGTGGGGCCTCTGACTTCTAGGCTCTCCTCATCAGGCTGATGAAACAAAACTAATAAACATGACCCATTTAACAAACAATAGTCTCATGCTAAGATGGGTGAGGAAAATATGAAGCAAAAAAGTGCAAGTGTACTGTTCTTTATGCTTCTGGCTACGAACGCAACTGCCCATGTTCCTAAACTGCTAAGCAGCTCTGGGCCAAGGTTTAAATCCATTTCACTCAGCCTGTGAAGGACCACTCAGAGCTTAATGTGTCAGCAGAAAAGAGAAAGCTTGGCACATATCCTCTCAAACGTCATCAGGCCCTGGCAGAGCTTTGGAAACTCACTTTGAGCCTCTAGGTTTAACTAATGAATGATCTTATAGAATGAGAAAGGAAAGTGTTTCCATTTCTTATCTATTTACCCCTCTCTTTTCCATAAATTAAGAGATGAGAGAGAAGAGAGGAGGGATACCTTGCAATGAGCACAGGAAGAGGAAGTGTTATCACACACACACACACACACTGACATTCACTCTTGGATGCCCCTTTTACCCTACCTCTTTGTTTAGCAGGTGGATTAACAAGGGTATTTGTTCTAACACTCTACACACAGTGTTGTGCTGCCTTCAGAGTTACTGACCAAAGCAAAGACAGGAAATCCAGATTTCCTGCAAGAGGCAAAGAAATCAGTTCTATAGTTAAGCCAGAGGAGAAATGAGATCAAGCAGATTCCCATCTTTTTTGGTCATGGTTCTCAAGTATGCCAGAGGGGAGCAAGAGATACATTTTAGGTCCCTAATATCCTGGCCTGACTTTTGCTCTGTCCCTTCCCAGACTTACCTTGAACGTTGAACAAGAATATCAAATCTGAATAGATGAAAAAGACAGAAGACAGAACAGATTTGCAGGTGACTACATGCTGGGATGGTAGGATGCCATTTTCTAGCCTCTTTCTAAATCCCTGTGGTAGTCTTAAGGATCCCCTAAGACTGCTGCTAATTTTAATGATAAAAATATCATTAATGACTTTGAGCAAGCAGGCTCAAATCTTGGGCATTAAGTACAATCTAGAGGTAAAAAGCATAAAACCTAAATATTCTGTCATCCCAACTTTATGAACTCCGATGGTTAATTTTTGGTACAACATCATGAGCATTTCACTTGACTGGATATTCATCAGCTGGTGACCTAATTTTGTCATGCTGGGTATTATACATGTATACTGCAGAATTAGAAGTAGGTTGGAATGGCTCAAAAAAAATCAGTTTTCCCTAATCCTAAAACAGAATTCAACATCATTTTTTTTGAAGTTGAAAACACTTGAGCAACTATCTGTCCCCCACTTGATTATGCATATGTCCTTACACAATTCTTAAATTTGACCCTTCCAAAGAGGCGGACCTCATAAACCCTCTAAAATCAGAACCAGTGTTTTCTTTCTAATATGTTTTAAACCAAGACTATCCCTGGGAGGTTTGCTTTCCTTAAACCTACGGCACTTTTCCAAATCCGGCAAAGAGCTTTGATAAGGAGCCTGGAAGTTTGTTCTCAGGAGCTGTGCTTATCCATGCATTTTGCAGTTCACCTACCAAATCCAGAAGAGCAATCCTAGCCTAGGAAGCTAAGCATCTGCGCTGCTCCCCTAAGAAGGGGCCTCACTCTGTTCTCTAGAAGGTCCACAGGTCAAGTAGCTAAGAGAGATCAGAATCAACATAATTGGACCCAAAAGGATGTGAGAAAACAAATGCTTTGCCTTCCCAAGAGTAGGACCTGGAAAAGAGGAAATAGCGGTTAAGAGAACTCTAGAAAAAATATGTCAGGAAAAATCACTCTTTTCCCCTTGTCCAAAATATCCACCTTTATCAAAGCCCAGGAGGGAGATTTTACCTCTAGATAATATAGTTAGCCTCCAAGCTAATCTCCTTGCCTCTTATCCAAATGACAGATTGATTTTAAGATGTTAGATAGGACCCCATGAAATTACCATTTGGGTAGGTCAAAAACTGTCAAATACCGGCAATTTCATGTGGCTCAGTTGGACTCTTCGCTTATTTCAGTAGTCTGCCTTAAACAAAATTGTAATGTCTCACTAATATCTTCTGGATTAAAACCAAAAGTCTGAAATGTGGAACCTCGTGACTGCCCCTTACTTAGTAGATGTTATGCCTCCCTTAGCCGGTCAAGACTTCTCCACATCACCTTTGATATGCTGCAAATTCTGCCTCTGAAATGTTCATTTTTCTCCTCCTCTTGTAATTCTCCATCCCTTCTATGTACTCTACGATTTGCAAGCTTCCATCAAGTACTTGTCATTAAGCAAGATTCCCTGAAAAAATACAGCCTTCCTTTCCTAGACTATCCCATGAAGACAGGCATATACTTGGCTCAGCCATACCATATGCATAGATTTATGCTATCTTAGTAAACATTAATATTTCAATTGTGAGTGCCTTTTGCATGCCTGACTAAACCTTAAGCAACTAGGATAACTATCTGAGTTATTTATTTATTTACTTACTTACCCCATCTACCCCAAGTACCTGGAATAGTTCTGGGACACCAGAAACAGACCACACTAGTTAAATTGACCTGTCCCCCACAGTTTATTTCTGTGTGGTAATCACAAAATGCCACTCTAGACACTGTGAGCAGCCTTTAAATAGCAACTTCCCTCCCAATTCTCTGGGATGGCAATTTGTGAATACATATTGCTCCAGTAACTACTGGTTATGGGTCATAAAAGAAAGAAAAATAACATAACAGCAATCAGCCAGACTCTCCTTCCCAAACCTGCCTCTAGTGCTGATTGTTCCAAATCATTACTTACCAGATCTGTCTGTTAGTAAAGTGGCTGGCTAAAGACACACGCCAGGCACACAGGAAATTACTACTATTGGAGATGATGAAGCGTCATCATCATCATAATGGCCAAAAGTCATTGAATGCTGTACTGTATGCCAGGCACCCTTGTAAGCCCTTCAGAGGTCTTATCTCAGTGAATCCCCACCAGAACCCCTATGAGGTCTGTGCACTCTTACAGCTGAAGAAATTAAGGCAGAGGTGGCAAAGCAATTTGCCCAAGCTCATTCACTAAGAAGTGGTAGAAGCTAAACTGTGTACCAGAGCTGTCTCCTTGTAGAGTATGGTCTTTTGGAGGTTGGAGGGTCTTTTTATATGAGTCCCCCTCCAAGCTAAATGAACTACCTAAGATCGCAGAGCTACTCCCTGGCCAAAACAGGACCGAAATGCAGCTGCTTCATTTCTGGTGGACTTTTAAACGAGTGCTGTTCTAAGCCCCACTGTGTTTCATGGCTAGGGTGAGAGTGAAGTTCAGGAGGAAGTGGAGTGATATTTTAGACTCTTAGATAAAGCTTTCATCAATTTTAAAACTTTACTACTGAGCCATTTTTTTTTAAATCTTTTAAATTGTTTATTTGTATTAAGTGTGAAATAGTGCAAGAATACAAAGAAAACAAGCATTTGGGTCCTTGTGTCCCTACTATTCACATTAGTTTAGTAAAAGGAGATTAAGTACCATTAAAGGGAATGGAAGAAATGAGTATAAATATATCCAGGGTAACTCAATCCTCTAATTCACTAAAGGATGAACTGAAATTATTGGCCCAATTCACATTTATATGAGAGTCTACAGAAATTACATTCCCTTTAACTGCTCTAGACCTGTGTGAAAAGGGAAGTGGACAACATTTCTATTAAAAGACAGCAATCTTTTATTAAAACATTTTTTTTTTTGTCTAAAACGATGCATGGAGATTAATCTCTTATTCATAAATTAGGATAAGTCTAGCATCACTATTCCAAACTGGTAGTATTTACAAAAATGAACCTTTTGTTTGCTTCAGAGCCATTGCTTTGTTGAGATGATAGGAGTAATCTTGCTTTACACTAGGAAAAATTGAAAAGTGGGAAACATGAGGCCTTATTCTATACCGCCCCTTTCCTTTGGAGCCATTGTAGGTTATAACTATGCATGGTTCAAATGTAATTTTTCCACTGGGTGTGGGTTTCCAGGAGCCTTCCAGGGAGTGATGAAACTGCCCCAAATTAGAATTTCTTCAAGTGTTATGGCAATTCAGCCTTCAAATGATTTTTGTTTCTGAAGAGCTGGAAATAGTAGAATTACTTTTAAGACAGATGCTGGTGAGCAGACAACAAAGTTGAGTAGCCCCATTATGAGGTTTAGGGAGATTTTACTAGTCAAAAAAAGAGAAAAGAGAAGAAAAGAAAAAAAAAAGAGAGTACAAAAATCATTAAAAGAGCTGACGACCATCGTAGTGCTGGCTTTGATTGCTGTTTTGGGTCCAGATTGCTTGTGAATTACTCTAATTTGGACTCTTTTCTGTTTCTGGGCCTCAGAAATTGAACTGACCCTGCTGACTTTCCCTTTGAGAGAAGGGTTGAAGCTCCTATAAAGAAAACCACTCTTCTCCTGTGTGTCTCCTTTCTTCTCACGTCTACAACAACGCAGCTTCATTTCTGACGCCAGATGCTTAGCTTTTCCACACATCAGACGATTCTGTGACACCAGCTGGATGTCCTACAATTTAACTCAATTTTGACACTATCTACCGGAGTTAGGCATCAGATTGCACAGGTTAAGGGCTCCCTCCCACACGTCCCTCAATCTCCCTCAACCTCCCACAAGTCCCTCAGACTCAATCGACAAGTCAGGCTGTCACCTGTGTTTGTGACCCGGCTCCCTATGGATCTGAGGTTTGTATGGACCCCTACTCAGTTTGATTAATTGGTGAGGCACCTCCCAGGACTCAGGAAAACTGTTTACTCACTAGATTACTGGAGTATAATAAAAGGGTATAACTCAGGAATAGCCAAATAGAAGAGATCTATGGAGTGATGTATGTGGAAAGGGGTGTGGAGCTTTCATGCCCTCTCCCCGAATTCCCATGAGTTTATCAACCCAGAAGCTCCCTGATCCCTGACCTTTTGGGTTTTTCTGGAAACCTCCTTACATAAGTATGATTGATGAATTTGTTGGTCATTGGTGATTGAACCCAATCTCCGGGGCCCTCTACCTTTCCAGAGTGGGGGCAGGGCTGAGAGTCCTTACCCTCTCTCTAATCACCTGGTTGTTTCCTTGGCAACCAGCACACATCCTTAGGGGTTTTCCAAAAGTTATATTAACATAAGCTCAGGGGTGGCTGAAAGAGACTTGCTATGAATGATAAGACACCTTTGTCTCTCTTATCGCTTAGGAAATTCCCAGGTTTTTAGGAACTCCATGCCACAAACAGGGACTAAGTCCCAATATATATTTTATACTTTAAATCACAGCTCCCATGCCATCTCCATCCCCCTCATCCTATCCCACAGTCCTCTGCTCAGTGCTCCCGGTGTCAGAACATGCATCGCTGGTCTGTTTTGTTGTCTGTCTCGCTCTCTATCCCTTTTTCCTCATTTAATGTTCTCTTCCGTTCTCTACTTGCCAACCTGAGTTCAAAGGCCCCTAGAGAAAAACCACAAGAATGCAAGCACAGAATTTCCAATTGTTTCAGGGAGTCAACATGGTTTCCTGAGCTGTGTGTACTGTTCCTCGCTTGTACAATAGAGCCTATGGAAAGCCAGTCAATACACTTCATTTTCTTTGTCTATAAAGTGGGGTCATGGTGCTGGCCTTTGTCTTAAAAGATCACTGTGATATGTGGTATGTTCCACCCTAGAGAACAAAGCTCATGCTGGCGAAGAGCTGCATTATTACTTACACTCGGTGCCTGAGCTGAGCTGGTGGGCAGTGGGCTGATGGAAGAGCACAAGGTAATGAGGCCGTGGCTGGCTGTGATGACCAGAGCCCTAATGAGATTTCCTGCAATGAACACACATCCAGCATTTTGTTTTATTTCACTTTAATTGAAAGCTTAGGAAACGCTTCATGCTTCATAAACGTTCTGTTATTTTCAGATCAATCTACTATACTGGAAAACTTAATAAACAAATAGATAATGGCCCTGCTGAGTTGTTCAGCATTTCTTACGCTCATCTCACCAGCTTCACGCTTTGCCCGCAGAATCTCGTCTCCTGTTTTTTGTTGTTGTTGTTGATTTTTTTCCGACATTAATAATTTTAGAAGAAATGGTCTGCTGCTGAAAGGCAAAGGCTACAACTCCCTTCTGCACTACTTTCTATTTGGCTGGTTTTGGAGTCATATGTCATGTCCCCTGATTCACACCTTTTCCCCCCCAAAAATAAATAGCCAGGACAGGACTGTTTTCTACATTCATTTATGGGTTTTCTTTTTTTCCTATTTGTTTTTGTTTTTAATGAAAGCAATGCACATATTCTTGGAACTCTCTGCCTCCAGGCATGTGTGTGATATGTCTTTCTGGTTAGCTATATTCAACTGGGCCAGTATGGGTGGCATGGGAGCTGTGACTAACAGAAGGCCAACTGCTAGGTATGTTAGGCTCCTGCTGTGGTGTCTGCCCTACCTTGCTCCCTCTATGTTTCCTGCCTTGAAAGTTTGAAAATAAAAGGAAATGGATCAAATGCACAAAAATGGCTTGCCAGTGATAAGGCTGACTGTACGGTAGAAGATCCCAAATAATTATGCTTTCATTCCAATCAGAGAGAATTAGTGATGAACTGTAGCTGTTTTTTCAGTCTCAAATCCCCAGGAAGGGAAATTCCTAGGGTGGGAGAGGACATAATGATTCCTTGGGTGTAAGAACTAATTTTTTTTTAATTTAGTATTTATTAAAAGTAAAGAACTTAGAACAGCATCTGGTAGTGAATACTCAGAAAATACAGTAGTGATGATGAAGGTGTATATCCCTAGCATCCAGTCCAAAAGTGGCATATAGCAACTACTTGTTAAAATATTGTTCCATTGTTGCAAATGAGTAAGTAGTGTTTTTCTCTGTCAGTTTCATAAAAGTCATAAGCACTTTTCAGTGTTGCACCCAATCCTCTAGGTAAGCCTTCTTGAGCCCCATGCTTCAGAGCTTCACCAGTGTAATGCTGGCCCATTAGAGCCACGGTCAAGACAATGAAAGATGCTAAGGACTCAGGACAAGGAGATCTTTGCCTCGGTGGTGTACTTTAAATCCAATGCCCCTGACTCTTATGGGTGATAAACCAAAACCAGACACAGTCCTCAGCATCTTGTCTGAAGTCCTAAGGCCATGCTTAAATGGATAGAATTTGGGGCACCTGGGTGGCTCAGTGGGTTAAGCCTCTGCCTTCAGCTCAGGTCACAACCTCAGGGTCCTGGGATCGAGCCCCGCATCGGGCTCTCTGCTCAGCTGGGAACCTGCTTCCCCCTCTCTCTCTGCCTGCCTCTCTGCCTACTTGTGATCTCTCTCTCTCTCTCTCTCTGTCAAATAAACAAATAAAATCTTTAAAAAAATAAATAAATGGCTAGACTCTGATATTTTCAACATGACATGAGCAAGAAAAATTTCAAGGGCAGAAAAAGGAGAAAAAAATGGGAAAAACAAAGACACATAGAGAATGCTCATCATCTCTTGCACTGGTAGGGGATCCAAATCATCTTATACCCAGTGTTTGTCTAGTGGTTGCTTGCTTAAGCCATAAAGTCTTGGAGAACTGGGACCATAGATGATTTAGTAGAGTCCAGAACATGTAGCAAACCGTCTGGTTTGATAGGTGAGAAAACTCAGGGCAGAGGATCCTAAATACAAAAGAAAAAGTGAATTAAATTTTAAAAAGTAAAATTAGAAGTGGCTGGAGCTGAAAACACTGCCAACGAAGCAAAAGGGCCTTGGTCTACCTTGGCAGTTATCAGTGAATGACACACACTGTAATTCCCGATTTTGTTATGGATGGTAACTGCTGAGCTGCCTTGGCTGGGAAGGTCTTGCATACCATTCTAAGTCTGTGACTGTGTGCATCATCACTACCTCCAGTGCTACTTACCTGCCTTACTAACTGACCTTTCTTTAGGTTAGCATGGCAAAGGCTAATGCAATGAGATTATCTCCTTGTTTTCTAGGATTACTAGGGCTCTTATGCAGAAAGACCAAATTAAGGAAGTATTGGTTGAGCTAAGACATAGACACATAGACAATGCCATGATTCATGATTTAACATGTGTTACCTATTTCCATATGAAAATATATGGGGTGAAAGTATAGAAAGTTAGGTCTATTACACTTGCCATGCTGTCTCTCCCTGTTCTCTTTTTGTTTAAGAATAAGTGAATAGAGAAGAGACAAACAAGAGGAACAGATGAGATGGTGCCTTTATTTTTATGTGTCCCTTATAAGTGACTTTGGTTTTTCCTCTGTAATAAAACTCCATTGGCCCACCTGAGATGTATTTGGAAACAGGGTGCTAGATACATTATTTTTGCTTAGTGTCTAAACTACAGTATCTACAGAAAAGGAAATAGACAGAGCCCTGGGTAAATGCATCCACCTCTCTGCAAAAATACAGCTCCGGCAAGTGTGATCAAAGAGAAGGAATAGGGAAAGAGAAGCAGAAGATAGAAGAATGGACAATTCGTAGACCCTCTAAATGTGCTTGATCTTAAATGAAAGCTTGAAGTGAGCACACATGTATGTTGATGTTCAAGGTGTGCATGAGGGGAGAAGGGAGGTTAAAGATTGCTTAGGCCTTGAGCTAGTATGCTTGTTAAGACATGTGGCTATGTATAGGAGCTTGGTCGGTATGCAATGTCACAGTAACTGATCAGAAAGGAAATGAATGAGGGAGGTGAATGGGGTTCTGCCTTTACTTGTATTTCTGCACTAATTAAGTACCGAAATGCTCTCAACCATGTTACAGCAGTCATGGAATGGATCTCACCAGGGAAAGATGCATTGCAATTTTCATGAAAGCCAAGTAAGGAAGGTAGGCGGGGAGAAACTTAGAGTAAATCTCCTCATTAATGAAAATCTGTTTTTAAGGCGATTTGCTTTGGTTCACAGCTTATTTTCAAGATCAGGATTAATATTAATTGTAAATTTATGGAAAGTGGATATACTTAAGAGACAGTAGGTTTTCTGTGCATAACTGTGTTGTCCTCTGGGAATACATGACTTGGAAGGATGTGGCTTGCATAGCAGGTTACGTAACTGGCATGATTATGGGCTGTGCATGCATTCTTGATGTCTGGAACAGCTGCATGCTTGTAAAGGTTTGCATCTTGAAGTTGAGATGAAGTCCCCCGAGCACTGTGAAGATTTGCATAGGGAGTTCAATGTGCCTCACATCTTCATGTACTCTATAATCATAATAATAACTGTATTAATAGTAAATACATTTTAGGCAATTAATATGTGCAAGGCACAGTTTCATTTATTTAATCCTCACAGTAGCACTGTGAGTTAGTTTTTGTTACCATCTCTACTTTACAGAAGAGGAATATGATCCACCAAAATGTTAAAACAAACAAACAAATAACAACAACAACAACAAAAAACCTTTCCAAAGGACATATAACTAGTCAACAGTAGAGATACATCTTGAAGCTAGACAGGGTGATACCAGAGTCTGTGTGATCAACCAAAGGGCCAGTCTGTCTGTGCACAAACAGTAGAACTGGAATTGTATGAAAGGTAAATCAGTAGTGAGTTGCGTTATAAATTGCAACCATGCAAAAAATACTTAGTCAATATAGCATGTTAGGAGAACTACCTAAATCATACCATATTTCATCAATTCTAAGACACACATTTTATTCACAAAGCAGTATTACTAAAATCGAATTACATCTTTGAGTTGATGCTAAGAATGCATTATGCTATAATTTAATTGGCTGTATGGGTTCCTTTCTTGGTGACTCTTAGAACATCAGTATGTCTTATAATCAGTGTCATCTTATTACCAATAAAATATAGAAGGTAATTTTTAATGCCCTGAGTACAGTAAGCTAAGAGGTGATATAGAAATGCAGATAAAGGCATATTGATAGATGTGTATATGTTTGCTTTATGGCTGAAATTTGACATAGCTGCCCTGACTAAAAAAACACAGGTTCATCAGATTCAGAAAATACAATGAACTAAAGATCATGCTGTTCAATTTTTCAGGATTTAAACTAGAATAAAGAATTGATGTCTCAGCTTTATTGTTTTTATTGCTCTTTAGAGTCAAACAAGATCTTAGAGATATAATGTTTAGCATTCATCTGCATCATTTTGTTGGCTGATAATTGGCCTTGAGAACTTGAACTATTTAAGGCTGAATGACCACTGTGACCACTACCAGTGATATTATAGACAGATTATGTCTTGGTTACAGTTGTAAATCAACTAGCGCTTTACCAGCCATGCAAAGGGCATTTACAAAGTATGTATTTAATAACTTAATAGTTTTCTCAGTTGGGTTAAATGTTGTGTCTGGTTAAACCTGAAGTTTATCCTGAATCTGGTGTTCTCTATTAGATCTAAATCCAATCCCTATATAAATATTTTCTGTGTAAAAATGTAAAACTATACCTTTTTCAAATTATCTTCTCATCTCTTGGTGTTAGAGAAATAAGTTGTGATTTAAAGCTATCGCACCTGGTTTCCAACCCCAACTACACACTGCCTTTGTGTTGCATAACTTTGGACAGGTGATTATGTTGACTGAGCTTTAGAATGTAGGTCTCTAAGTGGAAGTGATAATACCTACTTCCCAAAGCTGTTATGAAGATTAGATAAATTCATATGGCATATGACAGGAACTCAACAAATGCTGCTTCCTATAGTCTTTTCCCTAATCAATCAGAAAATCTTAAGTTACCGCCCTCTTACTTATGTATAATCTGGGCATAGCTAGATGGTAAAGAATATTTTCTTAAAGGAAAGCAAGAGTGTTAAACTGCCATTTAATTAAACCCTGCTATATTATAGTGTGCGGTTGGTTCCTAAATCCTGTGTTACAGGTCTATTTTATGAAATGCATCCTCGTGGTATGGGATAAGCAATGTATGATGCTGTTCATCTTGCTGTTCATCTATTATCTCTTGCTCTGAGTGCAAAACTCAGGCATACAACCAATGAGCGGGGGCGGGGGGAGGTCTACTGATGGTCCCAATTCAAACAGTTGATAACAGACTTCCTTATTTCATTTCATGAAATTCTATGGCTATAACAGAATACCACAGACTGGGTACTTTATGAAAAATAAAAACTTATTTCTCATAGCTGTGGAGACTGGGAAGTCTAAAATCAAGGCATTGGCAGATTCGGTATCTGGTGAGATTCCCACTCCTTGGCTCATACACAGCCAACTTCTCACTGTGTCCTCACATGGTGGAAGAGACAGGAGAACTCTCTGGGGTCTCTTTGATAAGGGTGCTAATTCCATTTATGACCTAGTCCCCTCCCAAAGGCCCCACATCCTGATACCATCATATTGGTGGTTAGGATTTAAGATAGGAATGGGAGGCAACACAAATATTTAGTCTATAGCACAGAAAGACCTTTTAAAAGTTAGTCTTGTTTAAAATTTTCTCTTTTTTTTGATGGGAATTACAGAGGCAAATAAAAGTGTGATTTTGCTAGAAAGTAGAGATAGTTAATTAAATCCTTTCAATGTTAATGAAATATTCATTGGAAAGTGGGGTTAGAAGCCTGGCTTGTAATGAAGACAAATATCCCTGATCATGGAGAGTATCGGGGGATAAAACCACCTACTATCTTCAGACAGAATAGGTTTGAACACGAAAACTAAATAGAAAGAACAAAGTCCAGAAAAAGTCTGCTCTTCTTCAGGATCCTGTGGAAAATATGCTTTAGGGCTCAGAAAGAGTGCAGATATTCCCAAAGATACCCATTGACATCTTAATGGCAATCCAAAATTTTTAAAGAAGTTACTTGCTAGCCCCAACTATGCAAAAAAAAAAAAAAAAAAAAAAAAGAAAGAAAGAAAGAAAGAAAAAAGAAAATGGGGCCTCGCAGGAAACAAGAAATTGCCTGGAGTTGGCACTCAACCACAGGTCCATAGCAATTTACTCTATAACTCAGACCCTATAATAGCTTGCATGATAAAATAAAAAATTTAAGAAAGAGAAACAAAAGCCAACACTCCTTCATTCAGCCAATCTTTCAACAAATATTTAAGGAGTGCCTGTTATGTACTCTGTGAAGGTTGAGCAGCTTATTAAAAATCTCTTCTAGAGGATCTCGTCATGAAGGCCAGATGCATTATCGATCAATATTGATCACTCACTGGCAAGGTCATTGACTTGAAAAGATCCAGAGTAAATTAGAAACACAAAACTCCGTTAGGAAGTGATTGATAACAAATAAAATCAAAACTGAAAAAATGTACTGTTGCCTTTTATTCACTTTAAATCTTGATATGTATTAAATCTTCGTGTTCGTTTCTGATAAATAATCCAATGAGTCATATATAGATATCTACATAGAGAGGTAGACATAGGAATATATATATACATATGCTTTGTGGATATATATGAAATTTCATATATATACTTATATACACATGTGGATTATCTGGATATGAAATATCATTCAGAGTCAAAACTGAATTTAAACTTTCAAAAAATATAGGTGGGACAAGTAGTCCCTATGGTCCGTACAAATATAAGTTTTTTTTTTTAAGACTTTATTTATTAATCAGAGAGAGAGCATGAGTAGGGAGAACAACAGGCAGAGGGAGAGGGAGACTCAGGCTCTCCACTGAGCAGGGAACCCAGTGCAGGCCTCGATCCCAGAACCCTGGGATCATGACCTGAGCCGAAGGCAACTGCTTAACCCACTGAGCCACCCAGGCGTCCCTGTGCAAATATAAGTTGCTAAACGTTTGGAGAGGATTGATATGTGACCTGATATACAGAAAAAAAAAAAAAAAAGGACTGTAAAAGTATATTCCAAATCCTTGATGTTCTGCCAAGGACCTATGAGGTTGCCAATGGGATTTTAGGAGAGTGTGTAAGGCTGGACATATGATGTTCATCTCCGCAGGCATCTTTGCAACCCGAGTATCTTTTTCTGTCCTAAGGGTAATATTTTTATTTGACAAAAGGGTCACTGCTTATTAGAAGGTTTGAAAAAGACAGTTGTAGGGGATATCTTAAGAAATCAAATCCAAGTGTCTGAAGTGTCACCATCGAAAACTAACAAGCATTTCCCTGACTTGCGTATATGAATAACCATCCTGCAAGCACAAAGCCCCGGGCAAGTTTTATTTTAGGAGCCCTTCATTTCTCATCTCTTCTCTTCCTGCCCACTCTATTCTGGACATAGAATATTTCACAGATATGCCCTTAATTGTCACATGGGTCGCAGAAAATGTTATTTTTGTTCTGTAAACGATTACAAGCCTGTTTCAAATCTTAAAGTATTTAAGCAATTAAATGCTTCCTAAATCCATACTGTCAGCAGTCTCATGATTTCCAGTGCAGTGATTCTCGGCTTCTACAAGGATTTGGGAAAATATTTGATTCCAGCTTCAGTTCACCTCTCTAATTCCTCTGTTCCCACTGCAGGTTTTCTGTCTGTCCAGTATGTTGTGTTATTTCGTCTAAATACCCAGAGAAATCACAACGAGGCCCAAATGCTTTTGTCTTCTCTACCCCTTTTCAGCATCCCTTTGCAACTTCCTCATTTCTGTTTTCCCTTCCCAGTTCCGTTTGCCCAGTTGGGATGCTTCATGTTGGTGGGCCTCTTCTTTTAGAAAAATATTCTCGTTGCCCAAACCCCACTAGGTTACCCCAGCCAACACTTCCTGCTCCTTCTGGACAATGCCTTACATCATCCCTCTCTCTCCCACCCAAGAATTGCAGCTGTGGCCCACTTGTTTATTTATTCAATCCTGATTAAACTGTTTGCCTAAAGAGGGTAAAGCCAGGAATACTGGAAAAAATAGTGAGCTAAAAAGACATGGTCTTGTCCTCAAGGAGATTTGAGTAGAGCGGGAAAGACTTTCAAATAAGGCCCATACAGGTGTTATGACAGGGTAGGATGAGAGCTGTAGGACTGGTTCTATACAGAGGCTCTTAGATATTGGGCATTGAGGAAGTCTTCCCTGGAGGGATATATGGAAATATAGTAAGTGAAGAAGAGAATTTCCATGGGAGAAGGGAAAGTGTTTCAGGAAGAGGGAGCATAGGAGAGAGAGAAAACACGCTATTTGAAGGACAGATAGATATTTGGTGTGTTTAGAGCTTAGACAGTGAGGAAGACACTGATAAAGCATGAGGCTATGGCCAGATCTGGGAGAACCATGTAAACTGTTTTAGGAGGCCGTACATTGCCTACTGTACAACAACAGGGGCTACAGAAAAATTGGCTCAAAGGGAGTGAAGTGAGGGCTTGAAGTCTTACAATAATGGCTATGAATCCAATGTGGAAGATAAGTAGTTCAGGCAGGACCGAGAGCAAGTCTGAAATGCACACACACGCACACACACGCACACACACACACACACTTTTTTTTTGTAGACCAAAACAGATTGGCTTTGAGCTACGCGTTCTTAATCAAAGTCTCATTACTTTGATCTAGAGTAGTTATTATCTACATCTCCAGATAGAAATAGATGAACTATAGACTTGATTCCCCTAAGTAATAGAGCTCTGTTGCTCTATTACTTGTCTCTATACTGACTACTTAAAATATGGTCCATGGACCAGCATAATTACCATCTCCTTGGAAAATTTCAGAAATATGAATAGCAGTTCCCACCTCAGACCTACTCAATCCAAATCTGCATTTTAACTAGTTTCCTAACTGATTCATATGCACATTGTAGTTTGAGAAGCCTGTTCTAGAAATCTACCTCAGTCTCCCCAACCCTTAGTTATAGCTCTAGATCTTAGAGACGGATATACATTTATTAGTAAGATAAAACATAGGCAAATGAGTAAACATTAAACTCACTTTTCACTTTATATCTTTAAATATAAGCAACACCCCCAAATGATATTTCCACACCAGTCTCCATCTCAAGGTGGAGTGGCTACCAGTTTTATGAGGTGGATTGATTACAAGTTGTATGAGTTGTAAAGGTGGGGAGCTTCAACAAATGAGGATTTTCCCCCAAATTATCTCTGGGGTATTATTGAACTTCTGCCTTCCAATATTTCAGCTGTCAGGCTACCCCACACTGTGGATAGCCTGACATTGCCCAAATTTAAGCCTTTTGGCCCTTGCCTCTAATAATATGCAATGGGCCTTCTTTTAGTCACACTGCCTTAAAATGTTTTCTTAGGCATCTATTTCATTTCTAAATTTCCGTCAAAAATTTCTGTAATGCCCAAGCAGCCTAATCACTTCCTTTTCCGTATTTGACACAATGACAGTTTATGAGAGAAACAAAAGATAAATAAACAAGTGACAATCAATAGTCTGTTTACAACAGGAAGTTTTGGGGTTGTGTTAAGTGGGCAGAGATTCAGCCCTGTCTCCTGTGTTTATAATTTCTGTCCTTTAGCCTAGTGCAGAGAAAACAGCAGTAATGACAACTTCCATGGCACTTAAGATTCTCAACCATCAAAACATGTTCAAAAATAGTTAGGAGTTCTGTAACCACCTGGATAGGGAAAATAAACATTGACCTGAAAGTGAGGAGATCTGGTTTCTGATCGTGGCCCAATACTAATTAGCTGTTACTTCAACACCTGCTTTTCCTAACTGGCCCTAAATGTCCTCATCTATAACATGGAGGCAGTAGACTAGACAATCTGAATATTTTAAGATTCTACATACATTTCATTTATCTGAAAATTGGTAATCCATATGTGCTGCATAATGATGGAAACACTTGGGAAAGCATAATGTCCAATTAACCAGCACACTGCTATTTCCCAGACATCCTGAATTAGTGGCAATGCACACTCCTGCATGCAAGCCGTCTCTCTCCATCACGCTCCTTGAAGTGGCAATTTTTTGCCAAGTCTAACCAGCACTTCCTTTGACTTGTTGCTGTTTATTTTTCCCCTCCAAGCTAACTAAAAGATTATACCTTTCCTGATGCTTATGCCAGATGCTTTCATCCCTGTCATAAAATCATGAAGAAAATGTCTCTTGCAGTGAAAGTCATTGACTCTATCAGCTGGATTTCCACAATCCCAGCCTTACACAGTCACTTGCTGATGTCTTTCTCCTTTAATTGTAGTCCTGAGAATGAAGCAACTCAAAATGGTTCATTGGCCTTGTCCTCCTCTCCTTCGAGGAGCCAGGGAGGCTCTCTCTCTCTTCTCCTTCAAGGCTCATTCTTACCCCTTCCCAACCCTGGCCCCCAGAGAAAAAGCATAAGGAGCGCATGGGAATCAAAGGCTGCCCTAGCCTTTCCCTCCCTGTCACTACTTTCTTAAGGATCTCTTTTTGTTTACAATAACCCTACTTACTATTAAGATACAACCAAAGCCAGATTTGTTTCAGGCTTGAAGTTGAGTAATGCAACACTGTCATCACCAAAGAGAAATCCATTTTGACTGATTCCCTTGCCCAATCTGAAACAAGTGCAATGCTGTTGTCTCCTCTAACATCTTTAGCAACGATGGTATTGATATTTTTCATCAACGCAAATTTGCACCATACCCCATGCTTTACAGAGTAATCTCATTTTATCCTTAGAATTCCCCGGGAGAGTATTTTTATCCTCATAGTATAGTAAGGAAACCGAGGCTAGCCGAAGTGTACGATGTCCTTAGAGTTACCTGAGCAGGGATTTGCATCTGGATTATTCTGACTTCAAGCTCCTCTTCTTCCCCATGTCAGCTGTTGCCACTTCTAACATGGGTTGAGTTCTGGGGAGAAAAGCCTAACAGGGATCCATCCAAAAGGAGACAGTCCAAGGATACTTGGTGTTTATGATTGAGTTGGCTGTCCCTGATTTCTTTTTTTGTTTTTTTTTTCTTTTTTTTTTTTTTTCCTTCTGTTCCTATCTGAGCTTTAGGAGTTGAGGACATTTTTTTAACCTCACTCATCTGCTAGGGCACTATTTCCCAAATTTTGATGTACTTATATATATTCAGGGGGGAACTAGACACTGAGTAGCTAAGGCAGGGCCCAATAATCTACATTTTTTTAGGTATCTACATTTGAAAATATCTCTTCCCTCAATAGAGAAACATCATGAATAACACAAGAACATCCTGTCTTTTCTGTCCTAAGCAAAGGTAGAAAAATCCCAGGTATTGGAAAATAAACCAGGAGTGAATTTTTTTCCCTTTTTCCATGCAAGCTCTAAATCAAGATATTTTATCATAGATATGGATTAATATTACCTGTGAGATCTAGAGTTTTCCTAGTCTGTCTCTCGCTCTAGAACGTTTAGGTTATCCCCTCCGACCCTAAACTGTTCTTCTTTCTTCATAGGCTTTCCTGAAGTTAATGACGAATCCTTCCTAGTCCCAGATGGTTTCTTCTAGGTTTCAATATACTATCCTGCCCAAAGTAAATAGATATTTTGTTTTCCCTGTTCTGAGCTTTTCTTTAGTTTAAGCAACACTTGCTAACTGTGTGACTTGGCAAATTATTTATTCTCTCATAGTCTCTGTGGCCAATATACATCATAATACAAGTGTAAGGCTCCTTCTAAAGTTGAGCCGTGCACATCCTGTGCAACTGTCTGAGGGTAACCTAAAATGAATTAGTGTTTTTAAATGGTTTAGCACAACTCCTTATGTTTCCATCCCCAATAGTGCCTGTTCTTTAATATTTACTCTCTTTTGACTTTTTCTGCCTGATTTGTACTTAAATTCTTGAAATATGTTCACTAGCCATTTTTTAAGGTTAATTCTACTTGCTGACCAAAGCTTGACTCTTTCATTGTGGCTCTAAGATAATGAAGCCAGTTATGTGAGTGACCCTGATATTACCTAAATTGTGGATTTGCCTGAGTTCGTTCCCTTTTTCTTGCCACAGTCTGCTTGTGACCAGTGACATATCTTTATAATATGGCTGGCTGAGGTTAAGGGTGCAGTCTTTAACTATGAAACCACTTTTTTCCTCTGCAAAATACTAACTAGCCTGCCCAGAAATGGAACCAACTACCTTGACCTCATTAACACTACACTCCAAACAGCTGAGCATTTTGTTTTCATTATTTTAATAATGTGGTGATGATTATAAGATACAGCATGAATAGTACTGAATCTAGAAATTCCATTATTCCCATTAATCATGCAAATCAATGGAAGTATGTAGAAGAGAGGGTGAATTCAAATACTCACATGGAAATCATAGATTGGACAAATAGATTTGAGCCTGGATATGTGGTTGGCGTGTGTGTGTATGTGGTGTGCAATAAGGAGAAAGGATGGGGAAAGAGAGAAAGAGAAAAAGCTCTGCTTTCTTTAAGCAAGAGTAAGATGTACTAAAACAGATCGTTGCAGGTGTGGAAAGGTAGTGGGGTAAACTATAGAATTCCCTTCCCTCACTCTTTTTTGCATTTTTATATCCTTTAAGTACCACTAAAGTGAATGATTTAGGAACAACTTGACAAGAGAAGAAGAAACATTTAATCTGTTACATATTGTATCAACTTTATTTTTTATCTTTTTGTTCTGAAAATTTATCAGAAAATATTGCCTAGATAATTGGGTATGTACACACTACTGGTATTGGAGATATATATGGTGTGTGTGCGTGTGTGTGTGTGTGAGAGAGAGAGAGAGAGAAGGAGACAGAGAGAGAGGGAGAGATTCAACTTTTATTGGGAAGGCACAGATCGGGGAACTGGAACATAAAATAGAACAAACTGGACAAGATCTCTGCCCTCGTGAAGACTCATTCTGAAGGGAGGAGTTAGACACAAAATACCTGAATGAGTGAATGAATGAATAAGTTAAAATCATATATTAATAAAACCTATGAAGCAAAGTAAAAATATAAATGCTTAGAAATGGTCTGGAGAGGAAAGATGCCATCCCAGAGGTTTTTGTGCTTTGAAACTGGGGGGCAAATTTTTTTGGATTTCATAGTTAAAGAAATTATCCCAGTTTGGTGGCATGTCACAGGACTGGCTCTAGAATTGTGGAGGAGAAGGTATTTCTGCCATTATGTATTTAAAAAGGGATTTAAGACTCAAAGCATAAACCCATATGCCTCTAAAGCCACCCCCTAACCCACAGCCTCCCAGTGCACAAGGGAAGGTTTGATGGCCCTTTCCACACCTCCCACCTGGCTGGCAGCTTGCAGACCTGTCACTGGCCATTAGCAGTGTTTACAAATGGTGGTGTGCAAAACAGTCAGCCCCAGGGATGATCCTGGCCTCTTTTTACCTCACTCCAAGTCCCTTACCACTAGGACTGGGGTTTGTCTGTGTGATTTTAAGACTTCACAGTTGCAAGTTTCTAGATTCTTCAAAAACCTGGACCTTTTAGTGCCTCAGTCCCCTCAACTCCAGTGACCTTTGTCCTTTTCCGCGTTAGTCGCCCAGCAACACAACCACACTTCAAGACAACATCAAACATGTTTCCTCTGGGACTCATTCACTCTGACTTTTGCTTCCTAGCTCCTGTTCCATCTACTCCGATTTTTCCCTATGATCTCAACTCCCTTGACCATTTCTCGTTCTCATAGTTCATGAGCTTCTTTTGTATCTTTACTTAACAGGGACCCTATGGTCTGGCACTTCATTTCCTAACTTTGTGTTCCAATGTTTGCCAACTTTGTGCCTTTGGGATCCTTCTCTGTTCTGACTGAGGACTACAGATAGTAGCTGTTTGTCTTTTCATTAGGTTTGCTAAAACTTGTGTCTTAGCTCAGACTGCTGTAACAAAATACCATAAACCAGATGACTTTTAAACAATAGAAATTTATTTCTCACAGTTTTGGAGGCTGGGGAGTCCAAGATCAAGGCACCAGCAGATTCAGTGTCTAGCAAAGATCTTTTGTTCCTGATTCATAGATAGTTGTCTTCTAGCCTTGGCCTCTAGCGGTGAATGAGGTACGGGAGCTCTATGGGGTCTGTTTTATAAGGGCCTTAATCCCACTTGTGAGGACTCTGCCCTCATGACTTCATTACCTCCTGCAGGCCCCACCTCCCTGTACTGTCACACTGGGGAATAGGTTTCAATGTATAAATTTGGTGGGGGGGGGGGCGGTGCCTGGGTGGCTCAGTGGGTTAAGCCTCTGCCTTCAGCTCGAGTCATGATCCCAGGGTCCTAGGATCCAGCCCTGAATCAGGCTCTCTGCTCAGCAGGGAGCCTGCTTCCCTTCCTCTCTCTGCCTGCCTCTCTGCCTGCTTGTGATCTCTGTCTGTCAAATAAATAAAATCTTTTAAAAAAATAAATAAATAAATTTTGGAGGGACCCAGACATTCAGTCTATAACAACTCACATTATCTATCTTTAAAGATCATTGTAATCCATTTTTATGTAACTCCTTTCCCTTTGATCATAGTAGCAGGGCAGTTTTTTCCCTCTTCTCCTCCCCCCGCCCCCTTATTCTGTTTGAGAGCCCAAAGCCATTGGATTCTGAACCATTCAGTGGCCTTCCACTCCCTCCTTAAAATCTTTATATCCTCACTGATCCTTTCTTTTCCTCATTCTTTGGAGGCATGTTATTTTTTCCCATTTCTGAAGTATGATTCCACCTATGCACTTGTTCCAACCCTCCTGCACCCCGAACGCACAGACACACACACACAGAGTGCTGTATTAATTTTCATTATTCTCATAAGCACAGGAGTATGATATATTTTCCCTTTATGTATAAAAACAGATGCTGTCCAGCAGATAGTCTATATTAATGAGCTTACAGCCCTCTCTCTCCTTCCTCTCATGGATGGTATTTTTGAGATATTAATTATACTCTCTTATTTCTTTTCTTCTCCACAATGACATTCAGCAACCTCTTGAAACCTGTGGTTCGTCTTATCAAATCTCACCAAGCTATTGAAAGCATCCTATTTATTTAGCAAATGTTTGATCACTCACCAAGGTCCAGGTACCATTTTCGGTGCTAAGTTTATATGACCGGTACTGAGCAATTACAACACTTCTGTCCATGGTAATTGGTCCAAAGAGTCCAAATCTCAAGAAACTGAACCAGATGAGAGAGGAAGAGAGTGAGATTAAGAGAAATGGTATCAGGGGTGCCCGGGTGGCTCAGTGGATTAAGCCACTGCCTTCGGCTTGGGTCATGATCTCAGGGTCCTGGGATCGAGTCCCACATTGGGCTCTCTGCTCGGCGGGGAGCCTGCTTCCTCCTTTCTCTCTCTGCCTGCCTCTCTGCCTACTTGTGATCTCTCTGTCAAATAAATAAATAAAATCTTTAAAAAAAAAAAAAAGAGAAATGGTATCAGATGGAGCCCTAAGTTCAGCTGTGCCTGAAGATCCACTCCGACATTTTAGTTAATTGAACCAATAAATTTCCTTCCTGTGTGAGTGACTTTGTGTTTGGATTCTATCATTTGCAACTGAAAGAGTCCTGAATAAAATAACATAGTTATTTGCATGCATATATATATATATATATATATATATATATATATATATATTCCTCCCGTATGCAATCATACGCTATTTGAGGAAAAAGACTGTTATTCATTTTGCATCCTCCAGAATGCTTTGCATATTATAAGTGTCCAATAAATATTTATTGAATGAATAAGCCAATTTATAAAAGAGCTTAAATTTAGATTGATGCAGTCTTCAGACTTCTTTAGAGTGAGCTGGATAATGAAGAGCATCACATGGCAGAATTCTTAAAGACATTCCCCACCTCCACATGGGAATACCTGGCTCTCACCCAACCTCCCACCTTCCCCCATTGTCCCTTTATCTGCATCGGCATTCAGCTTGTGCTCAGAGGAGAGAATAAATATACCTGGATGACTGTATCTCTTTTGTAAGCAGTGAGAATCCCAGACTCTGGATGTAACGTAAGCGAAGGGAAAAGAACATTGGCCCTTTGGTTTCCATTCTTTCTTGATCCAGGTATAAGCTGCTCTACGTAGGGAAAGCGCTGAGAAACTCCATTTTAGATACATCCTAATAAGCTGTAATAAGAACAAGACAGTGGGGGAGATTATGATTTTCAACCCACGGCCGCCCCCCATGCACACCCTGACGGCATCACTCAGAGATGAAGGATCAAAAAGAAACACAGCAGATTCCCAGGATACACATCCAAGGAAGCTCCCCCTGACTCGGAGCATTATAACTCTTTCTTTCTATAACTATGAAGACAGCTATATACAGAGACAAATCTTTTCATTTAGGAAAAAGGTCCCCTGTGCACATCTGGAGTCAGGGAAGTCAAAAGGACCAAGAACTCTTCCCTGAAGCAGACAGAATGTGGGTGGAGGCAAATAGAATGATATATTTAAACACTTAGCAGGATGGAAATCTTAGACAGTCAAGGCAACATTCTTATTAATTGCCAATTTTCGAGGCACTCTAGCATGCAACCATTCTCTCCTGTCTTGTTACAAGAGGATTAGGATGAGGTTGGGGTGGGGGGGGCTACGGGGGGGGGCAAGAAATTCGTTCTGTTTTCCTCTGTGTGTGCATGTGTGTTTTAATTATCCCTCTTGAGATACTTCTTTGCACGGTTGTACCTTCAATCTGTTGCTTGCAGTTTTGTTTTTGACAACAGAGTTTATATGATCAGTGGTCACCAGATTTGTTTGGTGTTTTGTTTTTTTTGTTGTTGTTTTTTGAGGGAGTGGGGGCAATTAGCATGGCCATCAAACTGTCCATCTATTCCTCACCATTTGGAAAAGGCCAAACTGCTTGCCATTTACAGGAGTCTAAAGTACATGTGTTTTTCCTCCATCCTGCTTGCTGGGGCCAGAGCTGAGGCTGCTGAGGCTAGACTGTGGGGCTTCTTTGCCACGCAGCAGTTTGATATTCATAGATTACTGCTTTGAAAAAGGAACCCTGTTCCTACCAAGGCACCTCCAACAGTATCTAAGCCAGCTGAGTGGCAGAGCGCATTCTTAACCAGCATTCAGCTACCTACATCACAAATATAAGTAGCAATTCTCTTTCTAATAACAAATGCTAAATATTCAACCTTCTACATCTGCCTGTGGAGATGGAGATCTTTTTAAAATGTTGATGCACAGAAATTCCCCCATACTCCTGGTGTGTTAAGAATTTAAATCATCGTTGATTCAAAACAGGATGTATTCTTAAAAGAAAAAAAGAAAGAAAGAACAAAACAAAACAAAAAAACGCCTGTGCTTCCATTTCAATGTATTTCCTTGGTAATGTGGTAGAAGCAGGAAAGAGTTCTGTGAAATAATGCACATAATTTAATGAAAATATGTAGAAGCTTATTCAAAGGTAGTTTGCTTCACTGGTAACCACTCAGGTGTCCGTGGTATGCCAGACATATGAGTTATTCAATGTCACAGAATTACAATGATGCAGACAAGAAGGTAAACTCATAACGAGAAGAGTTAGGTTTTAGAGATATTAGCCTATAATGTTAAATTTTTAAGTAGGCACAAGTTGTGTTCGTGTTTGCTTTTGTTCTGATTATGAAATGAGAGAAAAACACCCTAGAACACAGCAGCTAGGAAACAACCCTTCAGCCAGCCACCCATTACCCTTCTTGTTGTGTTAGAGGATTTCCTTCTAGTCTTTTTTTTCCTGCACTTTTACGTTCTAAGTGCATCAAATACTTGTGACTGAACCAAATGCTAGTTCTGTAATATCATGACTCAGAGTCTTCCCATGTCTTCATTAAACTCTTAGCTTTTGTCCTGTTCAGCTAGAGTCTCATAGTTTATCCCATTCTTCATCTTCCTCTGTAGATCAAAATTTAGGAAATAGCATGTAATGAACAGCAGAATTTCCCCATATTGTGCCAAGGGGGGGCAAACTTTCAGGGGAATGAAAACAGCCATCTCTGATCCTTGCCCTTGGCTTTTCCTTAGTCACTTGAGTCCAAGCAGAGTCTCTCCCAGATGGTCACAGAGAATAGGCGGTAACACTTGGGCTATCTTAGACCCATCAGGCTGGGGTCTTCAAGCCTTCCCTTTCATCTTCCTCTGCTCATGGTCTGGTTTAGAGACTTTCTCCACAGGACCTCCATATGCCTATGTTTTTCTGCTCAGGCTGCCATAACCAAATACCATAGATTGGGCAGCTTAAACAACAGAAATTCATTTTCTCAGTTCTGGGGGCTAGAAACCGTAGACAAAAGTGCCAGCTGATTTCTCTGGCTTATAGATGGACGCCTTCTTGCTATATCTTCACATGGCCTCTCTTTGTTGCATATAGATAGAGAGAAAGAGAGAACACTCCATTATCTCTTCTTATAAGGTGTATTACTCAGGGTTCTCCAGAGAAACAGAACCAACAGAGATAGATCCATATCTGTATCTGTTTCTCTATTCAATATTTACATCTATATCCATATCCAATATTTATATCTATATCCATATATTTATATTCAGTCCATTATTGTTATGAGATACTATCTCTTATATAGTATCTCATATGAAATACTATATCTCATAACAGTAGAAGAATACCTTCTCATAGTATTATTCTGCCCTGATTTAAGGAGATGGATTTGGGAAAAGTATATAAAAGCACTGGACAAGTGGGCAGGAAAATGCAGTAAAAGAGCAAGTAAGAGAGCTAATTTCATAAATGATGGAAGGTGAATTACCAATGACTAAGAAAATAAGAGGCAATAAATTGAAGAAAGTTGACTTGCTCACTGTATGGTGTGAGCTGCGGAATCAGTAAAATGAATGAGTAGTACAGTCAAATAAACACAAAGGCAGAACTGACATTAAAAAAAACAAATCAATTTCTGGTGATCTGGACTTCATTCAGCAATGGTCTGCAGCTTGGGTGTAAAATAGTTGGTGATAATTTAGGTGGGGCCTATCTAATGATTAGAGAGTGGAGACCGATTGTTGGAGAAAGTATTCCTGTGGTACTAATAATGGGAAATTTGTCTTGATGAAGTTGAGGATATTTGCTAGAGAGATATTGTAGGGATTAATTAAAGATAAATGACCACATGAACAAAGGAAAGTTTAGAGTGTTAAAACTGCTTTTTCTCGGGAAGATAGTTTGATATATAAATTGTATGGCTTTCACTTGCTGAATGGAGACTATCAAGTGGAACTTCAGGCCCGGAGGTGAGAAAAGATTAGGAGTCTAGGGGCCATTTCCAGTGCCCATGATCACACCTCACGTGTAATCTCTTCTGGCACTTATAGCTTCTTACAGCTGTGTTTGACTGGATCACTTGCAAATGTCAACAAAAACAGCGTATGGCTATATTAACTGGTTTGAAGGATTGCATTAGACACAGTAAAAACTCTCTCAGAAGAATTAAAAAAAAAGATTTCTCTTGAGAAATCGCAATTATTTTTCCCATGGACAAATCAGGAGCTCAAAAATAAGTTACATTAGAAACTTTCCTAATTAAAATATATAATAGTGGAGTTCTATGAACATTTTCTAACCCAAAGCTATTAAAAGATAAAATGAAATTGTTCGACCTGTTAAAGGATTAAAATAAGTTTCTGTGTTGGATTAGAATGGGGCCTGGTTATCAGACTCTGGTATGATGAAATGACCTCAATGCTGAAATGGTAACTGTGGCAGAGCCTGCTAGCTGTCCTCAATCTCTCTTCTCCCCAGCCTTAGCATTAGAACCTTTGCTTTTAGGTGGGTGCATTATTGTTCACAATATTACTCTATTTCCCGGCCATCCCTTGTCCACAAGGCTGTTGTGACCCTGCAACTAAACTCTGGTCAGTAAGAGGTAAGCCGGAAAGTCACGGCAACTTGTTGGAGTATCCCTTAAAAGGTAGCTCATGCATTTTCCTTTGACCTATTTCCCTTTCTTTATATACCTTTCCTCCTTCCTATGGATTAGAATGTGAGTTCATAGGGTGACAACAACCATATTGGACTATGATGGGACCTTGAGAATGGAGACCACACACAGCAAAGCAGTAGGATAAAAGGACCTTGGACACAGGAACTTGAGGGTCAAAGTTTCCTTACCAGCCTAATGTACCTCCACTCTCTTACATTACAGGGAAATGAGCTTCTATTCTGTTTACATCTCTTTGACTCAACATGGAGATCAGTACTAACTGAAACACTAGGCTCCATCAAAAAGCTGAGCTATCAGTTTCTCCATCTTCTAAAACCAGAGACTCATAGGGTTGAGAGCCTGTCACCTATCAGTGATGAGCTAGAAACGGAAGGCTACTGCCCACCTGAATCTGGATAGAAAAAAAAAAAAAAATCTCACTTTCATTATCTGCCCCCTGGATCAGAAACCATTTGTATCAGACAACTGAGTAACTCCTGGAACTAAACAGATCCTGGTTCAGGCAGCTAAATGCTCTCCTTTGCTCTTGCCACTTTGTATCTGTCCCTCCTTCTGCATCCAGTTTGAGACTCTATCTTCCAGGAAATAAACATATGAGATGTGTTGGGAGATAAGCTGTAATGCCTTTTATTTTGGGATGTGTAGTTAAAAAAAAAAAAAAACTATCAGCAGTTACTGGGGACTCTCATTTTGCCACGTACTTCATCTGTTCTTTGTGTCACATAATCAGGCACTTGAGATAAGATACTATCCTATTTCAATCCAGTAGAGCTACACAGAACAGAGGATTAAAAGACATCAGGAATGAGAACAATGGTTGTGGATATCAACTTACTTACTGTCAATGAATCTCAAAATATTTGACCAGCACCCAAGTGAACCGAGAGGAAGGACAAAGGCACACTACACAACATATTTGTTAATAAACACTAAACCTGAATCAATTTGCCCTTAATCTGAGGGTGACTAAATAGAAATACAACGAGATTAAAGAAAAGAAGAGACAGTCTAGGGAACAATAAAAACCTGGGGCAGAAAACATTAGCTTGAGACAGAAGGAGAACAGAACTCTAGTAGCCATTAATTTCTCAAGTCAACTTGAGAAAATTCCTTGTTCTTTCAATAATACACAAGAGCATGTTTTCTTTATGGGGGGGTGCAATTAAAAGAGAATAGGTTGAAAGAAAAAGACATAGGCTAACTCAAGGATTAATTGCAGAGAAACTTACAAAAGTTGAAATTAAAATCTGAACTGGGTAATTTGAAATAACTTCGTAAAAAGTTAATAATATGGTAATTTATTATAAATTGGTAACTTATTACCAAGTTAATAATATGGTAATTTAACTTGAGAAACTCCCAATGTACTTAACAAAGTAGAAGAAACATCAATTTGGAGTGGGGAAGGGAGTGAATCAAAGAGTCCAAAGATAAAGAAAGTAGAGAGTGTATCTCCTACTTAAGCTAATAATTGTGTTCATTAGGGAAAAAAAAACTAAACTAAAAAAGTTTGAACAGAAGCAATGATTAAAAACATAATTGGGGTAAACTTTTGTCTTATTTGGAATAAATAAGACATAAGAAAAATAGTTTCCTTTGAAATAAACCTTAAAAATGACCTGAGAAAACAGAGCAAAACTGATTGCCATAATACATCAAAATCAATCAAGAGTTATTCTTGTTTAGAAATATACCAAAAAGATTTGTGAGTTACAAAACTAAGAAAAAAAATAAACTTTATGAATGGCCAGATAGCAGGAGTGCTAATTGCTAACTGCCTACTTTCAATACCAATGGACAGGCCAATGGAGAACAGAATGATGTCCACAATAAATCTAGGGGGAATAACATTTTGGGATAGGGGAATAACATTTTGGGATATGTTTATTCCTTCACAGATTTTTTTTTTTCTTGTGAAGAGTTTTTAAAAAGGTATTCTTAAATACCTGATGGCTTATAAAATGTGATGTGTGTGTGTGTGTATATATCTATATGTATATACATATATATATATAAATTTAAACTACTTTAAAATATATAACAATTGATCAAGAGAGAAAGCAAAATTAAGAAATCCTTTATGGTGAAGTCACATGTAAAATAGATTGGTAAGGAACATTAAAAACATTTCAAGCAGAGCTAAATAATATAGTAAATTATGTTACAAAACTGAAGTCAAACATCTACAATAATTATTGAATTAAAAGGCCTGTGATGGGGCACCTGGGTAACTCAGTGGGTTAAGCCTCTGCCTTCGGCCCAGGTCATGATCTCAGGGTCCTGGGATTGAGCCCCACATTGGGCTCCCTGCTCGGCAGGGAGCCTGCTTCCCCTTTCTTTCTGCCTGCCTCTCTGTCTACTTGTGATCTCTGTCTGTCAGATAAATAAATAAAATATAAAAAAAAAAGAAATAGAATAGCACAGAGCAAATATTTAAAATGCTTAATTTTATAATACAGTAACTCCAGCAAACTATTTAACTATTAATTCAGATAAGTTGAGAAATAGAGATTTCTGTAGCAAAAGTATAAAAACATGCATGGGACTAATACAACTTCAGGATAGTAAGATAGTAGTACTCTCTGGAGTGGGGACTTGGGCTTTGGTTTTATCTATAATGGTTTATTTCTTTAAAAGAGAGAAAGATCTGAAACAAGTAGAACAAACTTAACATCTGTGACGCTGGCGTCTGTTATTGGTCATCTTATTTTCTATAGTTTTCCATGTTTGTAGTATGTACATTTTAAAAGATTATCTTTGGGATGTTTAACGATACCACTAGTAGAATTTGGAATAAAATATCTACTGGTATATCAACCACAGAAAAGAAGAGCAAACTATGAACCATGTAAGAATATATAATGTAAGAAAATACAGAAAATGTGGAATGAATCAGGAAAGTATTAAAAATGACCAAAGTAGGACTATGGGTTCATTGTGAGGATTGCTATAAATTGTTTCAACGCTTCTATTAAATAAACAGCAATAATGATAATGATATGGAATATGTATTTTTGGTATGTGCCTGGCACTATGCTGTATGCTATCCTACATTCCTTAAATGTTTTATGTCCATTAATCCTCCTGACAACTTCATGAGTCAAGTATTATTATCGGAAAGTCTCACAGATTGGATTAGTAAAAATAGTTCAACCAAGATATATCTTATTAAAAAGATAAAAAGTTAAAGATGTTCAGTGTTTTTGTCTTACAAACCATAAGAAAAGGAAAACCCAGATATTAAATATAAACATTAGACAAGATAGAATTAAAGACAAAAATCAATAAGTGCTATTTAGAGATTCATTTTATATTCAAAAAAGGGGAAAAATGGGTTTCCATAATGAACATGTAAGAACTTTAAGGCTTTGTATAAGCATATACACTAACATTTAAGTAAGTGACCGAAATTATTAGAAATGCAAGGAAAATTATTTGCAAATGCAGTGTTTTCAACACATTTCTGGATCAAGCAGAGAAAAAGAAAATAATGACATAGAAAAATATTGTACAGCTTAGAATTTATGGATGGGATTCTTGTGTTCTCAGAAATCCTAGAAATCTATGCAAACAATTGTGTGTACATACATGTGACTGAACTTTTCTGGAAACATGGTACTTCTATCATATCCTCAAAAGAGGTCCATGGCTCCCTCTTCCCAGAATGTCTGTGTGTGTGTGTATGTGTGTATTTTTTCCTTCTATAATAAGAGACCACACTGAAAAAAATAATCCATGAAATATTTAAAGAAAATTGTTATAAAGTCCTAAGGGGAAAAAGTCTAGAGTTATTCTTGAAATTTCTTTTTGTGATGTCTGGCTTTCTTATTGGGTTTCACATTCTACGGAAATAGGGGCCATAAATGTCTTACTTTCTAGTTCTCCACTCAGTTCAATAAATGGCATATAGATTAGGTTCAGTAAATATCAATTGGATTGATTGATCAAACAGTCAGTAACCTCAGAGCGGTTAATATTTTGTCAAAGAATTAACTCCCCAAATAGTTCTAGATTCAGACAGTTTTATATGTAAATTCTAACAAACCTCAAAGATCAGTTGCTTATAAACTACTAACTTTTTCATAGTGTGGAAAAACAACTAAAACAAGAAATGAGACTTCTCAGCTTCAAAAATATTAAATTTATAAACTAAAACCTGAACAAAACTGCTTTAAAAATCCATCACACTCATATCACTTATATGTGTGTATATGTGTGGGTACACATATACATATGTAATAGACATAATTATTATCCAATAGATTCAATAATATAAGAAAAATAAAACAATAAGATTTATAATATTTATATATAAGATTTAATTTAGGAATACAACTGTGGTTTAATATGAAAGAATCTACTCAATTATCTTCCATTTTTCTTTTCCACTCTTTTTCTATTATTAGGACATATCAATACACCAAGTGAAAAAAATGATCATTTTGATAGATGCCAAAAGCATAATTTGATTAGAATTTAATATGCATAATGATAGACAATATTTTAGTGTACTAGTGAAATAAAGGTGTTCTTTCAACCTGATAAAGAATAAGCATCTGAAACCTCCATCACTGTATTTCATATTTAAAAGGTATAATATTAGAAATGCCAGGAGTATAACCATTAAAATCAAGATCAAGTCAAGAACTGTATTTATTTACATCTATTGAAAGTAAGCTCGATTTGCTGTTGACATGCAATAACATTGGGAAACAAGGAGAATTTCAACAAGACAAAAAATAGTAAGTTAGAAATAAAGGAATTTTTAAAAAGTCTAGATCAGAATGGAGCACCCAGGTGGCTCAGTCAGCTGAGCATAATAGTCTTGATTTTAGCTCAGGTCACAATCTCATGGTGACGGGATTGAGCCCTGCACGGGGCTCTGCACTTAGTGGGAACTCTGCTTCAGATTCTCTCTCCCCCATCTCCCTCTGTCCCTTCCCCCACTCATGCTCTCTCTCTCAAATAAATAAGTAAATCTTTAAAAAAATATAGATCATGGCAAAATAAATGTTTAACTTCATGTAACAATTGTACAATAAAGTTATAATTGTGTGCTTTATGTGCTAGATATCGAAAGCTCCAAGAAGTCAACAAGTTACCAGATAAAGAAATGAATAGACAAAAATTAATAGGTTTTCTATAAACCTGTCAAAGATTGTAAGTGGGAATAGATCCAATGAAGAATAAAAGGATATAAACTATCTAGATTAAGAAATATGTGAGACATGACTGAAGATGAATAGAAACTGAGAATGTAAATTTCCTCCCATATTATTTTGTAGGCTTGATATAATTTCAAGTAAATGGACAGTTACATTTGAATGTGATGCCCTTCAAACCTCTCATTCCTTTTGAGAAATGTATTCTAATAAAATAATCAGAACTACAGTAGAAGATTTAGAAAACAAGTTACTTAGCTTTTATTCACTTTTTAAAGAGTTATAAACAGCCAAATTCCCCACAATAGCAATAAAGTTGGAGAAATTGTGGCACAATCATATGGCAAAATATAATATAAAATCATGTTTACAAAGAATATAAAGCAAGAAAGTGCTCAAGAGCTATTTATGATAAAAAGCAGTGTATCAATCTTTATATTCTATTTATTCTACAAATTCTTAAGACATTGTTTTTTTAAAGATACTATTTTTTAGTAATCTCCATACCTAATGTTGGGCCCAAACTCAGAACCCCGAGATCAAGTCTAATTCTCCACTTACTTAGCTGGCCAGGCACCCCTAAAAAGTACAGGTTTTTAAATATTTATATAACTGTGCAAAAAATAAGCCAAGATTCATCAATGTATGAGAGATGTATACCTAAGAGGTTAAACAATATATTGATTTTACTTTCTGTAGACATAGTTTTTGTTTCTTTTTTCTGTTTGTTTTTAAACAATGGACATACATTTCATAGGTGGGAAAAAGACAATGGATTCATATATTGTAGTTATAATGTATCTGGTACCTTTGCCATGTGATTTTTTTTTTTTTTTGCAATGGACCAGTTTTAAATAGAGGCCTATAATATATTTCTAAAAGATTTTTGGAAGCCAGACTGAAAATTGAAGATTTTGAAGATGGATTTAAAAGTGTTTCTTAGAAGAGGGACAAATTGAAATGGTCTTATATCAACAAAGAATAAGAACCAGAAACAAAAATGAAGACTAGCTCCAACAAAGGAAAAGAACAGTGTCTTATTTAAAAACCTGAAAAATCTGAAAGCATGATTGTCTCCATAAGAGTTCAAATGCTGATATTATACATTAAAGCAATTTAGGAATGTTTATACCAATATTTGCCAGGCTTAAAAACCAATTTAGCATTGTCTTATATTCAGATTGCATGGAAAATAAGTTTCCCATCTTTAAGAATATAAAACTAGGGCAAGTAATAGATTGAGAGTTTTATGCTTATGAGCATAAACTGTGATTGTTTACTGTGCTTTAACAATGATAAAATCACTAAAGGCTTCATAGCAAGACCCAAAACCCTGGGGAAGCCATTAAGAATTCAATATTAACAGTTCATGGAGGAAAGTGGATTCCACTTACTAAAATGATTTTAAAATGTTTTCCATAAAATGCAAATATTGCAGCTCTGTGAAGTTGGACATTTTAAATAGGTGTTATTTGAATCTTTGTTCTTACATAAGGGCTAAGTATTATTCTCGGTGAAACCCAAAGGTTATAATGTCTGGTTAATGGTGACCATGTAATAAACTTTAGATAAGTACAGAAAGGAGTTTCTTAAGGTTGAAAGGAGGCAAGCCGTCAAAGCCACTTCCAGATATCCTAGAATTGCCTAATAGTTTCTGGCACCAAGAAGTATGCATCAGATAGTGCATCTGTACAAATCAGAACATCTCTGATTCTCCACCCAGCACCTCATCTCCTTCAATGTCTTATTGGGTCCAGAGATTGTAATGCCCCCAGGCAAACAGAAGTTAGTATAGCCCAGACTGAGCCTAACTTTTGCCATTATCCTCCAGAATTCTGTACTTGTACCCTCAGAGATGGAAAGCAAACAATAACAAAACCAAACAAAAAACAAGAAGGATGGAAACTAACAAGTGATAAAAGGAAAGGCAAGCTCTTTCATCTGGGAATAATTAATGCATGCTTAGAAAAGACCAGCAAATGTGACTTTGCCTCATTTGATTTTTATTCACTTCTTAATGACGGTTAAGCCAGAAAAGTGCCAGGTCCTGAAATTGTTTTGGGGAGTGTTCTTTTTGCAAACAGCTTGTCAGAGCATAACAAAAATGGATTGCTTGGTTCTCTGGGATGAGGAAAAAGCAGCCTAGTGATTTCTGCGCTGGTGTTCACTGCTGTCCTTGTAGTTGTATTAGTTCTTAATTAAAGAGAAATGGAGGTCTTTCTTGGAAATGTTACCCTTTTTCCTTTGGTTTTGAATTGTCCATTATATGGAATTTTCTAGTTCTTACTTAGAGTATACATAACACTGAACAAACTGAAGAAGTCTGTACTGAGCAGCAGTTTACTGTGGGTTCAGGAACAGAGAATAAACAGGAAAGAAACAAGGAATCACTTTGTTTTCTTTCCGGCAGTGCCTCCCTCCATTTGTCTGTGTGTGTGTCTTTCTGCTTAGTTCAGTGTGCTAGTGTGCACATGTGTATCTCTATTCGTCTTTCATCCTGGTGTCTTTTTCTCCAGAAGCCCCCATTCCCATCAGTTCTCCCCTAGTAATGAAGATAGCATGGTGGGTTTACACCGAAGTCTGGCTTCACTGCTGAGAACACTGCATTGCACCTGGCTGGGAGAGTGTATTTGCTCTGGAAGCCTCCCTCACTGTTGGTGGATGAGAGACCCCACACAGACCTCTCCTAACCTGAAATTCTGACCCCATAGATTCCCCCAGGTACCTTGAGCTTTGCTGCAGAGCTTAGTGTCCAGAACATTGCATTCCACAGGACAGGCCAAGGACATGAGCATCGATTTTCAATGGCAACATGCTAGTGCAGTCACTTCTCTGTTGTCCTGTGTCCTATTCTGTCTAAGAGCCAGAAAAAGAAAAGAAAGAGTTTTGGACTTGAGGCGGGGGTGGGGTGTGAAAAAGCTCTTTTCTTTTAACTTAACCCCTGAGAAGGGAAAATAAATCATGTAGAATTATGTCAGGTCAAGAAAAAAAGCGTGATTAAAATAACCTGGCATGAATATTCATCCAGGGCTTGACAAAAGGACAGGAGCAAGAGGGGTAATAGATGCTTGTTGCTAACAGAGATCTCTTTCAGAGATCACATTTTAAAAGAGTTTGTGATTAGGTCTGTTGGCCAAAACTGTGGGAGACTCTTTTTGTTGTTGTTTGTTTCCCTTTTTCTTTAATCTTGGCATTTCGGATGCCCAGCCTCCTGCTGATATGCATTTCTCTCTAATCACAACAATCCCAGGTGGTTTGCCTCACTCACACCAGGCCCTTAGAGGCTGACTCAATGCAGAGGTGAAGGAACACAGTGTCCTGACAGCTGATTACCCTGTGGACAGCAATCTCTGTCCGTCCACAGGGCCAGAATGATGCTTAACACGTTATTAATTATTCTTCCAAATCCAGTGTTTAGAGAACAACTGTAGCATTCTGTTTGCCCACATCATTTCTCCTGGTGCAAGAACATTTTCTTCCCTCCAACTCTCCCTCTTTCACCTTCTAAAAGTGCTGTTCAATTGAATGCTCTGTGAAGATAAAATGGTCAAAATCTGCACTGTTCAATATAACAGCCACTAGCCCTAAATACATACGTGTGACTAGTGGCTATTAGAACAGAAAGGCCAGCACAACCCCCAGTGAGGTTAGCAGAGGGTTCCGAAGTGTACCGTGTTCCAGAAGCCAAAACTGTCAAGCAACTTGAATGTGTCAGTCTGTACACATAGATACACATGCTTTTATTCTGTAAGAACACTTTTTTTTTAAATCATTCCAAGTCATTCATCATCATTCGTCATCAAATCTTAGCCTCACTCATCAGCCATAACAGTTGCAGAGACTCAAGATGAAATGTGACATGATTTTTAACTTCACTCTACTGTTCTCCAAATAGCTAACGTACAGGTACTAGGAAGCAAAATTACACTTCATATCACAATGATGTGCCTCAAACAGGAACAATCATTTTATTAAAGATTTTATTTATTTATTTATTTGATAGAGAGAGATCACAAGGAGGCAGAGAGGCAGGCAGAGGGAGAGGGGGAAGCAGACTCCCTGCTGAGCAGAGAGCCTGACACAGAGCTCGATTCCAGGACCTTGAGATCATGACCCGAGCTGAAGGCAGAGGCTTAACCCACTGCGCCACCCAGGCACCCTAGGAGCAATCATTTTTGGTGTGAAATTTTCATGGGGATTTTTTAAAATAAATCTGAGCCAACCACCTTTCTATTCTCACTACTTACCAATGTTTAAAATGAAGTAAAGTCAATATAATTGCCATTGTTGTTTATATATAAGTCAGTCTATGCCTAATGAAAAGGGTTAAGGTATTCTTAGGCTGGGTAACATAGAAAGACATCATTCAAGTCAGCCTGATTGGTGCAATGAAGCTAAATTGCTTCTTCAAAGTTTATGTTTATACTGATAAAATAATAGCAGTTATCATCATTACTGCTAATATTACATATTGAGTATCTATCATAGCAAGGAGATGACTTAAATGTTTAACTTTATATATGTTACATAATTTGTTCATCACAAGACGCCTAAAAGAGAAGTATAATCATTATACCCATTGTACATACAAAGGAGAGAAAGAGAAGTGTAGCTTTCTCAAAGTTGGCCCAGGTTGGCATTTAAGTGTAGGTAGTCTAACCACAGAGCCTGAGTCACCCCATGCACGGGAAAAGCAGCAAACCAGATGACTAAAAGTTCAGTTTTCAACAATAGAAAAATAGCAGTCTCCACAGAAAAATTTTGATGATATGGTCATATTGGTTGTTACTGTATTAATGGCTTCAAACAATGAAGACTTTTAATTATAGTAGTACACTTATTGACCAGAGTAATGAGTTGCTGAAAGTGGGTGTCAAAGAAATACTGTAAGGTAATCCAATCTTCTCTTGATAATAGTCACGTTAGTATTCACCCAAGATTTTTAAAATATGTGTTGAGAAAAATTCACATTGTATTTCTACATTTTGCTCACCATCCTATTAGAAATAAGGATATACCACCAACTCCCCGGGATACGTTTTCTAGCATTGGTATTCCGTTGACTTGGAAAGTCTCTGTTTATCGTGATAAGAACATTTAAAATGACATCTACCTTTGTAATGGATTTTTAAGTATACAATGCAGTATTGTTAACTACACAATGTTTTACAGAGGATCTCTAGAACTTGATTATCTTGCAGAGTTGAAACTTCAAACCCTTTGAAAAACAACTCTCCATTTCCCTCTCCCAACAGCCTCTGGCAATGTGGCAGGTTTCTTTTTCTTTTTCTTTTTTTTTTAAGCTGAATAATATTCTATTGTATGTTTGTACCACATTTTCTTTATCCATTTATCTCTCAATGGACATTTTAGGTTGTTTTCATATCTTAGCTATTGTAAATAGTGCAATGGTCACACAAAGTCTTATGACTAAATAATTTGTTTCCCTCTTTTTCGACTAGTCCCTCATTTCTTTTTTTTTTTTTTTTAAGATTTTATTTATTTGACAGAGAGAGAGAGATCACAAGTAGGTAGAAAGGCAGGAAGAGAGAGAGAGGGAGAAGCAGGCTTCCCGCCGAGCAGAGAGCCCGATGCGGGGCTCAATCCCAGAACCCTGAGATCATGACCTGAGCTGAAGGCAGAGGCTTAACCCACTGAGCCACCCAGGTGCCCCTCCCTCATTTCTTTTAATTGGACCTTCTTTCCTGTAACATTTCCTACAGCTGCCTAACAATTTGTATTACCTGGTGAAAATGGCCACTTCTGACTCCAAGCTCAGAGAGGTTGCATTTTTTTTTTCAGCTAAGATGATGGGCTACTTTTTCAACTCTGGTTTGTATCTTCTCTACCCCATTCATGCCACCTGTCCTGGGTAGGCCTTTGAAAAGAGGCTGCCCAAATGAGCTTGTTATTGGAAAACCTAGATTGTATGCTGTTAAAGACACGGCACTGGGAGTAACTGGGGGCAACGATCTCAATTCTTCCTTTCTTAGCCTAGAACAAGGAACTATCAGAGTTTGAAATGACCTCAAAGATCATCTTGAATCTCTTTTGCCAGGATTCCTCAGTTGTTTAAACAATTTGTTTAAATCAAAGACAGAGACAACTTGGTACCGTATCAAGAAGATGACTTCCCATTTCATGAGCTCTAATCATTTAGAATGCTCTTTCATAAATAAAATACTCATTTTCTAACTATTCCAGTTTGAATCTAATTCTGATCTTTTTTTTTTTTTTTAAGATTTTATTTATTTATTTGACAGAGAGAGATCACAAGTAGAGAGGCAGGCAGAGAGAGAGAGGGAAGCAGGATCCCTGCTGAGCAGAGAGAACCTGATGTGGGGCTCGATCCCAGGCCCCTGAGACCATGACCTGAGCTGAAGGCAGAGGCTTTAACCCACTGAGCCACCCAGGAGCCCCTAATTCTGATCTTTAAAGTTAAAAGTAAGTGTAATATGTTTCTTATAGGACAGTTTATCAAATATTCGCAAACAATTCTGATGTATCCCTTAACTGTTCTCTTCCCCAAGTATGCTTTTTTTTTTCCCCCTTATCTGGCGTTCCTTACTTCAGGATGTCCATTCACTTCACTTTCCTGAATTGTGTCCCTTGAATTAACTTGGTTTATCGTCGTCTCATTTGCTGCCTAGAAACAAACAAATGTCCGATATAGCAACATGAGCTCAGCCAAAGGAAAGGAGGAAGACTGTCTTCTGTCCCGAATGTGATCTCTCTAATAACGAGTCTTCAGGTCCACTGAATAAGAATTCATGTGACTTTCTGAAATCTTCCTGAGTGTCTTTATCAATTCCCTAATCATTAAAATTCTGACAGCCATCTGGGTGTCAGAAAACTAAAAATATCATGAATGGTAGTGTTTCTTTTGTTTTCATCAATGTTTCTAAAGTCTTTCAGTCTCTGACTATTTGTTCCTTGTTGAGGTCTAAACATTTTACTGACATGGGTTGCAGTATTTTTGTATACTGGTTAAAAGGAGAAGTCATAGAACCAGCTCTACCATTTGCTAGTTCTATGAATAAGCACATCGCTTAAGCTCTCTTAAGTTTCATTTTTTTTTTTTTTTTTTTTTTTTTATCTGCAAAGTGAGATAATGGCTACATCTACTTTAAGGTTGTTAGAGTCAAATGAAACCGTATGTGGAGGACCCAGTGCAGTGCTCATGTTAGTAATCATTAAGCTGTGAACTCATTTGGAATCCTCATAGAAGAAGAACACAATTGAGTGAGACTTCTCATTCTCACTGCAATTTGGATTATGACCTCACTGTTTGCACAAGATGAGATCCAAAGAATGAAAACACACACACAAAGTTGAGGAATTCTTTAAGGCTTATGTTATAGCTGATAGCTTATCATGGTGTATACAGCCCAAAAAAGGTCTTCCTGAAGACCAGTATAGGGACTATCAGAACACAATATCCTTGTCCTTGAGTTGACTTCATGACCATCTGTCTCATACCTCAGTCACTCACTTTCCCTGTTTCAGTTTTCCAAGAAAGGAAATTAGCCATACACACCAGATTCAAGCTACAGTAATCAGATCCCACACTGGATATAATCATCTTTGGCTAGGAGTGAGCGTAGGCCAGGTACCTCAGTATAGAAGTTGGCTACACATAGTAAGAGCTGTTCATGGAATGGCTGTCTTCAGAATGGTGGGGGAGGAAGGAGGGAGTTAGGTGGTGATTGATTTGTCTAGTACTATGGTTTCTTTTCACTGAATGTAAAGTCACTGGACACAAAGTTGTGAAAAGATGCACAGTATCACACTATTATATCACTGTCAACGTAGAGATGTATCAGATTTTTATAGCCTTAAGACCACAAATAATAGTAAAATATAGTGAAATAATTAAGGGTTAATGAGTTCTGAATATTTATTACCTTTACTTTTAATGTAATTTATCTAATTGTAAGTCTGTATATTTTTATTTTTTATAGTGGCTGACAGAATTTTCTGAAAATTTAAAAATTGGCTCTTAGAGGCTTGTACAATCCAGTTCTAGCACATCACTGCTGCCAGGATGAGACCATTCAAAACTTGGCCTCTTCCCTCACAAACTAATTGGCAAAATTATGTTTTTACATGTGAACTTATTAGAGGATAATTCAAGGCACTACCTACTTAAATATGAAATAAGTAAGTGTATATGAGACATATCTTTGTATTTTACAAGGTAGATCTCAGGTGTACCAAAAACCAAGAATGCTTTTTGTATTTTTAGTATCATTGCTCTATTTATCCTAAATTTCCAAAGATGTACTCTAGAGTGCTCAGAAATAAATCTGGACAAATAAGATTCTCATGGGGTAAAATGAAATGATGTTCTTCATAGTAGTCTTCTGAGGATCTCTAATTGTGAGTTGTAACTAAAGATTAGAAGATTATTTGGGGGAGCTGAACTGAGAATTACTAGATCCCATAGATCAGGTTAATTTATAAAGGCTGCACTTGAAGAGAGTTATTTGCAGACTGGATTGATAGACTATTAGAAATAGTCGATGACTGTTCTTTGGAGACCTTGAGAAAAGTGATCAGGCAAAGTGGCACTTGGGTTTAATAAACCTGAAGCTTTTTGGATGCATCTCCTAACTAACGGATTGTGACATATATAGCCAGGGCTTTGACCAGCAGTGATACCCAGTGCTATAATTGTCTTGCATATAGAGTGTCTGTTTCCAAAGAAAGTTGTTGTTGTGTTGAGAGAGTAGTTACAAAGCTGCCAGAAGGAAGAGCAGTCCCTCACCATGCTCACCATGTGATTTATTGGGTGTATTTGTACTCTTAAACAGATCTGTCTTTTTCTTCCTGGAATGTTTTCACACTTCAATATGAATCTCTCTTCCCCTGAGCTCACCTCATTTGTGTCTGAAATATTGATCTGGTTGACAAAGGACAGAGCAATGTAAGTGTGTGAAGTGTGTGTGTGTGAAAGAGAGAGAGGGGGGAAAAACACGTGTACATATATACCATATTCAATAACATGATTCTGTCTTTCCTATTATTTTTATGATCTAGGGAGATTTGGCATAGAGACTGCCATTTTGCCTTGAAAATTCTGCTGATTGTTTCTGCCTTTGAGAAACAAACTCCATTGTGAGACTGAAAAAGACCTTCGGTCTTCTCTGTGGCATTTGCCCATGGAGTCTGCAATAGAAATGATTTATTAAAGCCCACCAATGCAAGAAAATCATAATCTTTTTGACAAATTCCTTTACTTCCATTGTGTATCAGCAGTTTTAGGAAGGTGATCTCCATGGTATCCTAGATGCTTAAAGTCTTTCATCACACAAATGCTTGTTGCTAAAGTTGAGAAGTACCTTGGAAAGTTTTAGTTACCCTCTCCCCTTTGGAGAAGTAATCAAAAGTTGCTTTTAGTTAACTTAAGCATTTTATCTCCCTGGAAAAATGCCTTCACTTTTCTGGACTTGTAGTCATCAAGGAAGAGTGGAAGGTGTCAATTTACACCAAACCTTTGCTAGAAGCATCCACTTTGCATCTGCCTCTGATGTTTTCCCCTCTTATCACAACAGAGAACAGTTGTGTGCCTCTTCACTTTTTGTCAAAATTTTCAACTGCAGCCTTGGAAAATTAAGTTCTTTTGGTAGAATAAAATGCTTGCACTCTATTTGCTAAAAGGCCCAGTGGATCAAGTTATCAAGAATTTTATGCCAAACTCAAGGTTATATCTCAGGCAGTTGGGCTCAGAATACTTCTTCTGTCAGAAGGAGTTTGTTGACAAATCTTTCTTGTTGTTAATCAGCACGGGAAAATAAATTCTGTGGGGAAAAATAAATCTACAGTATACACTGTAGATTCCTTATTTTCTAAGAAGATAACCATTACTTCAGAAAATGTTAGTGGTATTCCTGCTCCCAGGACAAAGCAATTAAATAAGTGACCTCTTCTGGTCCTTTCTACCCTCTATGGTAACAGATATTATGTGATTATGACTCAATTTCAAAATTCCTTTTCTTTTTAGAAACCCCGTTTAAGGCTTAGTCGTTCATGTTAAATTAACCTAACTCTCAGCATAGACTGTGGGTGTAGTAGACAAAAAAGCTCAATGGTGACTTGGAAGTCAAGAGACATAGCTTTTCATTCTGCAAAACCTGTGCCATAAGATGGTGAGCATAATTTCTTCAAGGAAAAAAAAGTCCTATTCAACTAAGCCACTATTTTTCTTTAGGCATTTTGTAAGTACAAGAACATTAGATATTCTATAATTAAGACATTTCCATAAGATTTGTCACTCTTGCCCATCAGAGGATTGAGAGAAAAGTGGAATTAGCTGAGAAATAGAAAACTAAGTCTAGAGAAAAAAAAAAAAAATTCTTCTCCTTAAATGGAGAAAGAGTAATAGTGGTATTCCCAGGAAAAAAGTTCTGAGATTAGTTTGACTTAATACTTGAAATAATGATTTAGGAGTGTTACATAAGAAAATTGCCAGGTTTGCAGAGGGATGTTTCAAAACAGTAAAGTAAACTTAACAAAGAACTTTAAAAAGGGCTGTTTATTCAATTTTTTTTTTTTAATACCAACAGTGTGTCAGGAATTGTGGGGGATACAAATAAATGGTTCCTACTTTTAAGTGGCTTATAGTCTAGTATATGATTAAAATGCCACTTTAAAACTAGAAGATTAAGCAGAAAGTATTACCTGTCCCACCAGAGGAATAAGTAGGTGAGAAAGTATTTTCAGAGAGCAAAGCACGTACTTCTAGCTTGAGAGTCAAATTTTCAGGAAGGTGATAACATGTTAACACCTGAACTTTAGACCTCTAGTCTGTATAATAAAGCACCAGGGCTTTCTAAGCACAGGGAACAACATGGCAAAGGGAACACAGAAAAAGACAGGCACATATGTAAGTGAGCAGTAAGGAATTTAGGTTTTTGTGGTTATTATTATTTCCTTGTTAGCACAGAGTATGTGATAAGGAGAAGAAGAAACACAATTTGGGCCAAAATTGAGCTATGAAATGCCAAGTTAGAGATTTTGGATCCTAGAGACTAAGTGTTCTCTACAAGTTTCTTCTTCAGCACACAGGACAGACGACATTATAACATGGAGTATGTGGTCATAGCAAAATAGTATACAAGTTAGTATGGCTTCTCAAGAAATCATATCATCGTATAAGTGAATAAGAGTGATTTTTAGGGATGACCGAGTAGCTTTGTCAGTTAAGTGTCTGCCTTCAGTTCAGGTCATGATCCCTGGGTCCTGGGATCTAGTTCCTCATCAGCCTTCCTGCTCTGTGGGGAGCCTGCTTCTCCCTCTTCCTCTGTTGCTCCCTCTGCTTGTACTCTCTCTCTCTCCATCAAATAAATAAAATCTTAGCAAAAGGGTGATTTTTAAAGAAAAGAACAGTCATGAATCTTCTAATTTTTTAATATGTTATTTTCAAACATTAGTATTTTAATTGTCAAACACCAAATGACTTTTGACAGATGTCAGAATAGATGACAGCACTCCAGTGTGTTGAGGAAACTGGCTTAAGGTCCACTTCTATAGGCCTTGGAAATATTCTGTTTTAAGAATGGAAATGTCATAATTAGAACACATTTTCAGAAACACTGTGCAATTATTAGAAGGCAAATGAATTTGCTTATGGTAGAAGCAAAGAGTACAGGAAAACAGTGAGATACTATTAAAATATCTAGTAGTGGGATACTGGGGACCTGAACTTGGGAAGCAGCAATGACAATGGAGAAGAGCCTGGAGTTGTGAGTTACTATAAGGCAATGCCTCTTGTCACCTAATTGGATGAGGCACAACATCAGAGTTGTGGTAGGTGGCAGAAGTCGCATGAACAGTCACAACTTAAGTAAAGATTCAAATCAGAATTTGAGTAGGAAGATGGTGTCATTAAAATGAATTATAAATTCAAGAGGAAGAACAAGTTTAAGATGAAATAGAGTTCAGTTGATATAAAATAAGTTTGTAGAACTTAATAGCAGAAATTCAATAGGCTAATTGAAGTAGAGAACAAGCAATCCAGAGAAAAATATAAACCAGAACTTTTGATTTGGTAGTTGTAAATGATGGGTGACAATTAAAGTCTTCAGACTGAATAAGAGTACCTTTTTTTTTTAACCTCTTAAATTACCTCCCTTGACAATTAGTTTCTTGGTGTATCATTTGCATTTAGGGCTCCAGAGAGGAAATGAGTTCACAGAAAGTTCAGTAATAGAGTTATAGGAAAACAAACAAACAAACAAAAGACCCCCCCCCAAAACAAAACAAAACAAATAAACACATAAAAACAGGAATTCTACAGAAGCCAGGAGACCAGAGGGATGCAAACTGGGAGTGATCCACTATATCAAATGCTGTGTGAGACTTAGGAGAAAATAAGAATAGAGAAAACATCTACTGAATTGGGAGAAATCATTGCTTCAAGAAAGTAGTTGATACAGAAGCTAGATAACAATGATTTGTTAATGGGCAGGTAACTAGCAAGTATGGGCTTCTATTTTAAGAAGTTCAGTAAAGACTGGATGTAGTGAGAGAATGTCCAGAACATATATCAGGGTGGAGAGACCTATTTTATGATTTTGGTTTTGAAAACATTTGGAGTGAAGATAGCAGAAAGTCAGTAGTAGAATAATGACAGTGTAAGGAGTATAAAGAACATATATGAGTCTGGTGTGACAGCCGTCAAAGAGTGTGGCAAGCTTAGCGATAAGAGGGGTTTGGGTAGTTGTATTAGTTTGGATCCTCCAAGAAGCAGTTAAATGGACATGGAAGTATAGGAGATCTATTGTGGAGATATCTTCAAAGGATTAAGGGAAGAGAACTGAATAGATTAAGAAAAAAAATGGCTTCAAACCAGAGTGTAGGCCTGATGTCTGTGAAAGGAAAGGAAGAAAGATTGGCTAGGAAGAATCTCAGACTACGGTACAGCTCTAAAAATGTTTTGGCCAAACATCTATATTCTTTGGTCCATAGCCACTCATCTGAAGAGTCCCACCTCCGTCAAAAAGGCAGTTGAATTAGTGCCATCATTGTGTTGAATGTTTGGCTGAAAGAAACCAAGAGAAAGGAAAGCCTTGGTATAAATGTGGTGGTGGATCCAGATATTAGCATCTAGAACTACCAGTCAACTCTACTTTCTGCAGCAGGAGATCTAAAAAACTCATTTTCGGGGGGGCCTGGGCAGCTCAGTGAATTAAGCCTCTGCCTTTGGCTCAGATCATGGTCTCAGAGTCCTAGGATTGAGTCCCGCATCGGGCTCTCTGCTCGGTGGGGAGCCTGCTTCACCCTCTCTGCCTGCCTCTCTGCCTACTTGTGATCTCTCTCTGTCAAATAAATAAATAAAATCTTTAAAAAAAAAAAAAGGAAAGAAAGAAACTTATTTTCGTGGTCATCATGTTAGTACAAGTGCATGTGGTTAATTTCAGGAGGATTGTTCAGGCCAGTGATTGGTTATGGTGGTAAATAGAAAGGAATAAGCATTCTAACCAACATGTCCTTCTGATCCTCCGAGTTTGAAGGAAAAGGAACAGATACTACTGTAGAAGGTTTTATCAAGCAAATGGTCTTGGAGCATCACATTTCTGTTTTTTCAAGAAGCTAGTCTTAGAAGGGGCACCTGGGTGGCTCAGTCCGTTAAGCATCTGCCTTTGGCTCAGGTCATAATCCCAGAATCCTGGGATCAAGCCCTATATCTGGTTCACTGTTCAGTGTGGAGCCTGCTTCTCCCTCTCTCTCTGCTTGCTGCTCCCGCTGCTTGTGCTCTTTCTCTTCTCTCTGTGTCAAATAAATAAATAAAATCTTAAAAAGAAAAAAAAAACTAGTCTTAGAAATATAAAAATACCTTTTAGGTATGGTAGAATGGAGGACTGCCATTTATGCCTCAAATATCTCAAAGACAACTAAGATGAATAGGGCTGTTTCATGGGATTTTCTAGAGACTGCTGATTCTTTCTGGGATGAATAATACTCATCATTATATTTTTTTATTTTTATTTTTTAAGATTTTATTTATTTATTTGACAGAGATCACAAGTAGGCAGAGAGACAGGCAGAGAGAGAGGAAGGGAAGCAGGCTCCCTGCTGAGCAGAGAGCCCGATGCAGGACTCGATCCCAGGACCCTGAGATCATGACCTGTGCCGAAGGCAGCGGCTTAACCCACTGAGCCACCCAGGCGCCCACTCTTATCATTTTAGAGGTGTTGCTTAATTTTCCTGCTCTCCCTTTTCTTTATCTACAAAGTGGGAATATGCTGGCTTAGAGAATTATTGTGAGAATTATTTTAGTATTTTTTATGCACTTTACCTTAGGTATAAAGGTGTCATTTCCCCTGGGACACCTGAGTGGTGCTGTCAGTTAAGGGACAGACCCAAAAGGTTGTGATCTCAGGGTATTGAGATCAAGTCCCACGTCAAGCTCTGTGCTCAGTGTGGGGTCTGCTTAAGACCTTATCTCTCTCTCCCACCATCCCTCCCTGCTACTCTCTCTCTCAAATAAATAAATCTTTAAAAAAAAAAAGTGTAATTTCCCATCTTCCATTAAAACTTTAGTCTTGGGCTTTGGATTCTTCCTCCTTCAGTAACTGAACTATTAATATTTGATTTCTAACTCAGTCCCTCACTGTTCTCAACTATCTACCTGTACTATTATCACCGCCAAGTCTACCATCTCTTTCTTCTGCTCTGCTCTACCCATGTGCTTTAATTAGCTTGTGGATCCTTTTGGGGCAAATTATTATGACAGAACAACTCTGATGCTGAATTTCATTTATGCCACGCCTAATTCTTCTATAGAAGGATACTTTTAGGAAAAGGCTGAAGGCAAATGTAGTTACACCCACTAGATAAGGGATTCTACAATGCACAGTGGAAGTGAAAAAGGAACAGGTAAGAAATAGTTTATACTAAGAGTAAAGAATTAAAGCCCAAGAAAAAAGAATAAAGTTTAGATTAGTCAATATGCCAATAAATTTCTGTAGTAGGGATTGAAGAAGAAAACTGGAAAGTACCTAGAAGAATGATTTCCTTAACACCTATTAAATGTGGAGTTCATATCTTAAATTTCTCATGTAGTTCATGTCTCTACTTTGCAAGAAATATATATGGTAATAGAAAAGAAAAGTACAGACAAAAGAGAATTGTTTGAGGAATCCAACAAAAATGATCAATGAAAATAAAGAATATTCCTCTGAGTATAATTGAAGATATTACTCTTTAGTTTGGAAATATAAGTATTGAAAGATAAGAGAAATTAAAATCATGAAACATTATTTATGTATTTGCTAATTCCATTAAACTAAAATTAGAAGCTATTTTTTAAATATTTAATTATTTATGAGAGAGAGAGATAAAGAGAGTGAGTGGAGGGGAGAGGCAGAGAAAGGGATAAGCAGACTCCCTAAGCAGACTCCCTGCTGAGCAGGGAGTCCGCATGAGGCTCAATCCCAGGACCCTGGGATCACAACTTGAGCCAAAGGCAGATGCTTAACTAACTGAGCCACCCAATTGCCCAAATTAGAAACTACTTTTAATATATTAATGTCTTTTTAATAGAAACAAAAATTAGTCCTACTTAGGAAGAAGAAAGTATATAAAATGATCAGTCAGTGATATAATACTTCCTAAAGGAAGCCAAGGAGACAAGGAAGAAAACTAATATTAAGTGTCAATCAAATTTCAGGCCCTGTGATTGGCAGTATACTCATGTACCCATAAACAGATGAGGGAGGTATTCACAAACCCATTTTATACATTAAGAATGTGTGGTCTAGCCTGAGGTCAGTTAGCTAGGAGTATATGGAAGACTTAGAACTGAAATACAGTTCTGACTGATTTGAACCTTATGTTTTCCTATGCCAAACTACTAGGTTATTTATTTATTTTTTTTTCATTATTCAGAACTAAAACTTCTTAGGATAAGCTGAGTGTGTTTGCAATTTTGGTCAGTTTTAAATCACGGGAGGCCTGTTCATACAGGCCTTTTTGGTATCTGTCTTAGACAAGTTGTAGAACTGAATGGACCAGGCAACTAATAAATTATCACATTTTTTTTCTGTTGTAAAATTCACTGTCTGGACCTGGACCCTCTGACCAAGTTAGTGCAAAAATCATACAATGTATACAATATTCACTCTGTAAATATTCATTACGGGTGCTGAAGATGATACAGGAGAAACTACAATGGAAATCAGGCAGAACTACATAGCATATCAGAGCATGCAACCCATGTTTGGAGGACAATAAGGACAGATGACTTAAAAATATTGATGCATATGTGCACATACATACAAACTGTATTTACCCCCTGGACGAGACAAGTATCATTTGATTCCAAACACATGTGAAGTTATCTTGAAATCTCAAAAATATTCTTGACAAAATTCTCCATATTTATTTATATGTTAAGTGTTTTCCTATCTGTACCAACTAACTTCTCACTACAAATGATTTCAAGAAAAGGGAAAAATTTGGATGAAAAAAGAAGTGAAGCTATTTTAAAAGATCTTCAATGATCTTTTTTTTTTTATTAATTTTTTATTTTTTCAGCATAACAGTATTCATTATTTTTGCACCACACCCAATGCTCCATGCAATCCATGCCCTCTACAATACCCACCACCTGGTGCCCCCAACCTCCCACCCCCCTAAAAGATCTTCAATGATCTTTTAAATAAATGCCTTTTCAGTAAAAACTTCTCTCTTCCTCTTAGGTTGGGCCAGTCTCTATATAAGTCCTTTTTGGCCCAGTTTGTAAATTGCTGTTGACTCCAGAAATGGAATTTCATAAATTAAGAAAAAATGACAGAAATTACCTTACTACTCTAAGATGAATCAATACATTCTGATTTTTGACTTCCAAGAACGTTGTTCAGGGATGTGTTATTTACTCTACGGAGGGCTACAGGCTTTCGGGTGAAACAGATATCCTGTAATTTGGATCACTTCTGTTATTGAGTTTTTCTGGTGTAAAGAAATGAGGTTTTTGTTTGTTTGTTTGTTTGTTTTTAATTCATTGCTAGAGAAATGTTGTTCTTTTATCAACTCTCCAGAAATTCACTGGGAATATACCAGTCACTGGTAAATATGCCATAAGGCTGAAGATTTTTAAAATAAAATCTGAGGGGGCGCCTGGGTGGCTCAGTGGGTTAAGCCACTGCCTTCGGCTCAGGTCATGATCTCAGGGTCCTGGGATCGAGCCCCGCATCGGGCTCTCTGCTCGGCAGGGAGCCTGCTTCCTCCTCTCTCTCTGCCTGCCTCTCTGCCTGCTTGTGATCTCTCTCTGTCAAATAAATAAATAAAATCTTTAAAAAAATAAAAATAAAAATAAAATAAAATAAAATCTGAGGACTGCATCACTATTTATGACATGTAATAATTTTTTAAGACATATATATATATGCGGGGGGTAGAGAAAGAGAGAGCAAACACAGAGTAGAGGGGGCAGGGATAAGGGATAAAGGGAGAGAAGGAATCTTAAGTAAACCCCCTGCTGATTATGGAGCCTGATTCTGGACTTGATCTCACAACCCTGAGGTCATGGCCTAGGCTGAATCAAGAGTTGGACCCTTGATGGACTGAGCCATCCAGGCATTCCTGTAATAAATTTCTGTATCATATGGACTTTGATCTCTCATCTCCAGTATGTCCTTTCCTTGCAGTGTTTTCTTTCATTAAGTAACATTAATTTTGAATTCACTGATGGGATTTCTAATCAAATAGTTCAGCCTTATTGTAGCACAGTTCTTGTATTTCCTAGAATCTTTATACAAAATCTTCCTGGGATCAGATATTGTTAAATACCTGGGATCAGGGCTTTGCTAAAAGGCAATTTACTTTCATATTGAAAAGTGCCTGAAATATGATCAGAATATTTGTGTTATGGCATATAATTTGATATGTCTGTCTCTGTTTCTAGAAATGTTACTGACTTCTTTACTGGGACTATAGTTTGAACATAGTGCTTGATGCATGAGTAACTAAGAGGAAAAGATCTGTCATAAAAATTCTATGTCTTACATTTAGTTATTCTTGTTGCCTGGGCTTCATCCAAAGTTCCTCTGAGTCTAGTCCAGACCAGAATTAGCTAAGAATGTTGCTTCTGTTTGGGATATCCTTGTGAGATCTCATCTGGTCCCAAATTAGCTCTTCTTGTACGACCTCCCTAGAGTACTGTAAAGACTTGTATATGTCTTCCTCCATTATTCCCAATTGCTGAATGTTATGGATTTCTCAGGTGTACCATAGGACTAACCACTCTAGAACAATTTTACAATTCAAATGAATCTAAACCAGATTGTATCTGCCATAGTGTAATCTAGTTGGGCATGGCCTACTAGAGCAGAAAACAGGATATAATCTTGAATAGCCGTGTAACCTCATGGGAATCTCATATGACTAGAAAGTCCTTTTATAGTAGTAGGGTAATTTATGTAATCTTTTTTATTCAAAGATTTTGTTCTATCACATTTACTCAAATATGACACCAATGTTCTGATGACTTAAATGGATTTTGGATCAAAAAGATGTAAATTTCTAACTATGAATTCTGTTAAGTAAATGTCCCTTTTGTGTGTTTTCTTCTAATAATCCTTGATGTTACTTAGTAGAAACAGGAACAATCTGTATTAACACACACACCCTTTTTTTTAACTGAAACGTAGAGACCTAGATCTTAGGAAGTAATGCAAGAGCCCTCTCTTTGCTAGTATAATAGGCCAAGCAAATGTATTCCTTTTCTATTACTCCCTTAACAAGTTTTATCACTGATTTAGGGGCTTAAGACAAAAAAATATTTATTATCCTACAGTATGTCAGAAGTCCAATGCAAGTCACACTGGGTTAAAATCAAGATGCTGATGGGGCTCATTTCTTCCTGAAAGTTCTAGAGAAGAGTCCATTTCTTACCTTTTCCTGGTTTAGGGCTCATTTCTCCATCTTCAAAGCTAGGATTGGGGTTGAAACCTCTTTACTTTCCATCACTCAGACCTTCCCTCCTGGAGTCATATACTCTTCTATATCTCTCTTCTACTTCTAAGGCCCCTTATGCTTACAATAGACCCACCCATATAATGCAGAACAGTCTCATCTCAAGATCCTTTTTTTTTTTTTTTTTAAGATTTATTTATTTGAGAGAGAGCATAGAGGTGGGGCAGAGGAAGAGAGAAACTTTAGCAGACTACTCTCCGAGCTTGGATCCCAACTCAGGGCTCCATCTCACTACCCTGAGATCATGACCTGAACCAAAACCAAGATCTGATGCTTAACCAACTGAGCCACCCAGGTGCCCCCCATCTCAAGGTCTTTAACTTAATCACATGCAAGGTCCTTTTTGCTAGGTCAAGTAACATATTCCTAGGTTCTAGTGATTAAGCCCTGGACATCCTTGGGAGGCGGTTACTCTGCCTACCACAGCAAGGAAGAGTCCAGGTAGAGTTAACAGGAATCATGAAGAGCATAATCTCTCTCAGTTGATCACTCTGTTTCTCCATCAAGAGTGAAGTGTTGGGGCGCCTGGGTGGCTCAGTGGGTTAAGCCGCTGCCTTCGGCTCAGGTCATGATCCCAAGTCCTGGGTTCAAGCCCCGCATCGGGCTTTCCACTCAGCAGGGAGCCTGCTTCCTCCTCTCTCTCTGCCTGCCTCTCTGCCTGCTTGTGATTTCTCTCTGTCAAATAAATAAATAAAATCTTTAAAAATAAAAAATAAAAAAAAGAGTGAAGTGTTGGACATGTGGGTGGTTCAGATGGTTCCGCTCAGGTTATGATCTCCAGGTCCTGGGATTGAGTCCCCTGTTGGGCTCCCTGCTTCTTGGGGACCCTGCTTCTCCCTCTACCTCTGCCTCTCAATCTCTCTCTCTGTCTCTCATGAATAAATAAATAAAATCTTTAAAAAAAAAAAAAGAGCAAGCTTTGGGTCCTGAGCACACTATCATTGTACCTTCAAACAAGCTATTGTGTAACTGCTGTTATCTAACTTTAGGACTGATTTTTTTGTTCCTTCCCTCATCCATCTATGGAAGCACAAGTCCACAAGTTCAATAATTTTTTTATTAATTAACTTAATTGCAAATGGGAGTTGACTCCTTAATCTATTTTGTTCTCAGGCTGAAAGTACATTACTTGCTGAGTCTGGGATGAAGAAATAGAATGGGCTAGACAGACATAGAGGAGGGTGTATGGAACAATTTATAGAGGGGTCACTTGAACATGAGTCGTGTCTGAATTTCTACTGCACTTTATTTGTGCTTCTCTTAATACCTAGTGTGCTTTCCATGTGTGAAATTTTATGATACTGTTTTGAATTTGGTATTAAACTCCTTGAAAGCAGAATCACTTAACCAAACTTATCTGACATATCTTTTTGTTAGAGTTTCCATAATAGCCTGCTGTTACCCATTTTAAATTTTCAGAACACTGTGATATATTTTCCAGACCACTTGACTTTTCCAGAATTTTGAGAGATTACAAATTTGTGCTCATCCTCTTCCTTGAGGGAAGTCCGGAATGCTCAGGCCAGGCCACTCTTAATCTATTCTATAAACTTGCATTTTCACATATCTCACTGACTAAGTAGTCAAGCTCAATTGCTAAGTTTACTGTCCTTGTTGAAAGATGAATACTTATAAAGTTTGCCCTCCTTGCGGGATGATAGGGAAGCAGTCCCAGTGTGCCCTTTATCCCAACCTTCCTTTCAAGGCCTCTGGTGCTGGAGAAATCTCAGAGATAGGGATACAATGGAGAGTCAGGGGGAGTACCATTGGGCCAGACTTCTCAGAGCATCGGTAGGAAAATTCTGTTGAGGAGCTGGGTTAAGCCAGACCCAATGTTGACACACCTTTCAGCATCTCAGAAAAAGTAAACTTCAAAATTTATATTTTTACTCCTCTTCCTGGTATCAGTGCAAGTAAAAAACTGAGATGTTTTGAATGGTACACCCAAAGGAAGACTAGCTGTGAGTGATTTAGAGCATAGAAAACACTTGGGAATATTGCCAAAATACTGATTCTGAGTTAGTAGGTCTGGGGTGGGATCTAAGAGTCAACATTTCTAAGAAGCCTCACACAATGTGAATTCTGCTGTTTCTGAGATTGTACCAGCAAAGATTTAGAGCAATATTCCATTTTGTGGTAAAAATGGGACCACCAGTATACAAGGAGAAATGGTGAAGGGAGACCTCTAAACTTTCCTATGACCTCAATATTATAGGATTAGGAAAAACATGGATACAATTGCATGTGGGGGGTGTAATTGAGTTTCCCCTATGACTATTCAGAAGTAGTGAGTTTTAATTGTTATAGTACAGGGTCGCATGCAAGTGCCAGCCAAGCCCTGATTCATTAGCAAAACCCAATAAAAGTCATTTCATTGTCCTATTTTTTTAATTTCCAACATAAAGATTCAGATACTTAACCCAGTCTTCTCTCACAGATTCTATAAGAATTAACAAAGGACTACTTTTAAGAAAGAGTAGATACAAATAGAAGACATTATTACTACTTGCTATCATCTCTTTTCTACTTACCATCTAATTCCCTTTTTAACCACTTATACATGATTTATCTTTAGCCCATGTTCCCTCTATTTTCTTGGCATTCTTCTCACGTGACCATGTGATGTATTATTGAAATGCCCCAACTTCTTTTATTGCTAATTATATATTAACCAGGTTCTGACTTCATTCTTCTCCGTATTGAATCCTGGTCCAGGCATGACACTGACAAAAAGGATTCCTAGAGTTCAGAGGAAATTTTGGCAAATGACAGTTCTCTTTTAGGGCTGTTAGTCTTAATGGAATATTTGATAAGATGGTAATAACCCCTGAGTTCCTTTTATAGCAAACCCAGAGGCGAAATATATATATATTTTAACAGTCTCAATGACTTTTATTTATTCATTTTTTAGTGAGGTCAGTTCTTGAAGGCATTTTCACAATGACCATTTCTTCAAACATGCTAAACATGTATGGTCCAAACTGTCTTCCTCTAATTGATATGTATAGACAGTTTTTCTCCATATGTATGGTTCAGTGGTCTTTAAAGCTCATTTCCTTGGTTCCCATCTAGAAGTGAAAAACTATGCACCATCCTCTCGGATAGCCTCTGTGATAGTCTGTAGAATCAGCAGTTTGGTTCCTCAAACACAGTCTCACGCATATGTCATCTATTTATGTCCTCCATTTTGATCTCCTGTCTTAAAGACTGCTTGTGCCTCCCTTCCATTATCTGATGGTTACAATGTATTTCCCCTTGGGGAAAAAAATAACGTTTATTTTCCTTTTCAGTTATGTACAACATAATGCAATTCTTCATCTGTTTCAAACATAAGTCCAGTGTTTAACAATGTGAATGGATAGGCATATAAATATTTTGGGAATCAAATAATAACAATGATAAGTGTTAACATTTATTGAGTCCTTTACTGATCTAGACACAATGCAAAATGCTTGACATAGGAGTTCTAATTTAACTCTCACAACAATCGTATAAGGAAGTTAATATCCTCATTTTGCAGATGTTGACACTAAGGTTTAGAAGTGCTAAGTAATACTGCTTATGGTCATAAAGAAATAAGTAACAGAACTTATGCAAAATAAAAAAAAAATTAAAACATTCTCATTTTAAAATCTGTGCACTCTTCATCATTGTACTAAATCATTTTGGCCAAAGTTTACAAACTCTGGGTCTGGGCATTGTCCCTGTCCAAACAGAAAATACATTTTTGTCCCAGGTGCAATGCCCTTTAATGGGCAAAGCATCATTTTGAGACCTTTATTCAAGCTAAATTATTCCAGGTTCCACCTATGTAACGTGAGAAATTAACAGTAAACCTGTTTCATTACACCATCAACTTTAATTAATGTGTTTATAATAATACCTTGGAATTTATTTAACCAAAATAATAATTTCACTTAACATAACGACTTGATACACAGGCAGCATCCCTGCTGTTGTTTCCAGGACATTTACCATGTAGCTAATGGCAAATCACTTTTCTGATCCTGAAACACCTGTTAATGCCTCGTTTCACCTCTGAAGCCCCATCTCTTTATGTGAAGTTAGGCAGCTATGGTGAGTTAAATAGGGACCGAGTGAATTATTAATTATTTTAATAGCATTGTTATGGTTGCTTTGTTATTAAAAATTTCGCAGTGCTGCAGCAAGTTTCATAAAGCACATTCTTCATAACCTTTCTAAAGTGGTTTAAAGAGCCAAAAGAGCAGTGGCGAGTCAGACGTAGGCCTGGCAGACTTCTGATGTGAATATGCTAAGGGATATCCTTTTTAATTCAAGCCTTCTCCTCTCTGGAGCCATTATGAGTTGTAGGGAGTTAGTAGAAAAATAAATAATCCTATAACTTTATCCTTTACATTCATTTTCCATGCTTTATAAGTAAAATAAAGACTATTCAGATTCTTAACAAGTCAGTAAGAAGATGAAAGGAATGTCTTTAAACGTTCGTCAGTAGAGTACTTTTGTGGGGAAACTATAAAGGATCGAATCCAAGTATGAATTATGGATAGTTAAAAAACAATCTCTTCCCCTTAATTGTGGTGAACCAGCTGATGTAGGTCAACTGATTGATAAGATGGCAGACATAGCAGAGACGGCTCCTTGTCAGCTAAAGCTCATGTTCTCCTTCCACCCTCGTGATGGGGCTGGATTCGTGGTTGCTCACTTAGAGCGTATTTCCCATCCTGCATTTCCACAGTTAACTCCTCACCAGTAGAATATGAGAGGGGATGATGGGTGCCTTCCCTGAGTCTAGGCTGTGAGACATCAGTTGTGTTTTCCCTCACAGTCTCTCCACTCTCTTCTCACAAGCAAAACATGGAAGAGTCCATGACCTCATGATGAAGATAGACATTAAGGGCAAAGTAACAAAATGGAAGGAATGTGAATCTTTGTTGTTGTTGTTTTTTAATATTTGTTTATTTATTTGAGAGAGAGAGAGCATTGTGTGTATGTGTGTGAGTGTGTGGGGAAGAGGCAGAGGGACAGGGAGAGAGAAAGCCAAGCAGACTCTGTGCTCCAACTGGGGCTTGATCTCAAGACCCTAAGATCATGACCTTAGCTGAAACCAAGAGTTGTACACTTAACCGACTACACTATCCAGGAGCCACAGGAACTTGAATCTTCGAATGACTGCAAGGAGCAAAGCTGTCCACCACATTGGACCACTTACCTCACTGTTCTGTGAACAATTAACAATCTTTTTTTTTTTTTCCCTTAAAGCCACTATTTAAGCTTTTCTTTCTTTTTTTTTTAACAGCACCTTAGCCTTCACCTTAACTAATACAATCTTGACTAAATTAACCCACATCATTCATTAAAATGAATTGAATCTGATAGATAGTCACAGCGTTACTCTTATGGGAAGCAAATTTACTTTACAAAATCTCATGAAAATATCAAGAGATTTTAAGGGAAACTACAGCTGGCATGAAAGAAGGTGTTTATCTGATGTATTCCATAAACTGCTTTCAAGGAGTGAGATATTATAGCATTATTACAGCATATCTCAGAAAGTATAATCAGCAATAAAAAATTCTGGTATAGAAATACACAAAACTTATTTTTGATGTATGGACCATAGCCTGCTCTGGTTAAAATATATATATATATATTTAACATGACTTTGCCTCTGCAATTACAAAGCTCAATGGTTATTTAAATAATATTTAATGAGCAATTATTACATGTTAAATTCATGTTAATGCTTTTAATCCCTGAAGTTATCTTTTATATTCCATGAGATCACCTTGCCAAGCTTAACATAGTACAGATAACTTATGTAAAAGAAAATATCAATGTGGGACATAGATATCCAAGGTTCCAATTATTGTTGAAAATGGTATTTTTATGAAGTAGAATAAGAACACCTCTCATCTGCTATGTTCATTTTTGCTGATAATAAGTGTTACCAGAGAACATGTATAAGCATGTTGGAATGGTTTGTAAAAGCAGAACAAAACTACACAGGAAATATAATTGCCAAAAAAAAATTCCTTCTGGAGAAATGGGGTGTTTAACATTTTATGTTTCATTAAGTCCAAAAAGACAGTGACGTCAAACACCAGGTTGGTTCTTGTGCCAATTATTGATGACAAGAATAAAAAATGTCAGCACTCCATTGGCATGGGTAAAGAGGAAATAATTGAAAAAGTCACTGAATAACAGGGTAGAAAGGGTAGAAATCTCAGGATGGTGATCTTTTCTACCCCCTTTCCACAAATATTATGCTAAGCTTAAAGGGGAAAATTGAATGAATGAAACTATATATGAGCATAACCCTGAAGAAAAAGTGAAGCAGAGAGTTCCAGAAATAGTAAATAAATTTGAAAAGTATGAATAGCGATTGAAATTATTGAGAAACTATCTTAAATGTACTAAAGCCATTGATTCTCTAATGCTCAATATATACATGCTAGATTCTTATCAATAAGTGATGATCAGAAATCTCTTGATATAAGTAAATAATCTATAATTGTCTTGTTTAAATTCACCATCAGCCATTTTAGAAGATCAGCTTCTATTAATAATCCTACTGGGTTTACGCTATTATTTTCCCAGTAATGAATGTAAGCAGAGGTCAACTGAATTAGCCTTACTAGATTTCAGAAATTCCGAAAATAGAGATAACAGTAATAATTACCATCTTGGTATGTATGTTACCATGTTGAGTCTGTGCCAAACTGAGTCCATTAGAATTCTCTAGAAAATCGAAAAGGCTGTCCAAGAAGAGACTTGGAGTCCGAACCCAGTATTGCAGGAAATGCTATCCTATTTACATAAATATCTTCAAAGACATTTGAGAAGAGAATCCTCCTCCTCATCTAGGCAGATAGAGAAAAATGTTGTGATCAGTACTCTTATTTACATACAGAAGAATCCAGTGTACCTTTTTAAAAGCATGTTAAGAATTGATTGGAAGATAAACATAGCTCAGAATTGTTGAGAACCCTAAAGAAACAAATTCCAGTTTGAATTCCCAAGAATGACTTCTAAAATCATACCATCGAACTAGGTCATCAAGTGAACGGCTGTGTTTGCTATGATCTAGATTCTGGAAAGCTGCTGAATCAGGAAGCTACCTACCCAGTTAGGAAGCTGTTATCACAGCTGCCAGAACCAGAACTGCCCCCAATCTGCTTTGATCAGGAAGTAGTGATTTCAGGAAGTTGCCACTAAAATTATTAGCTCTAAAACCATGAATCTTTTTTTTTTTAAAGATATTCAGCTTCTATTTGCCAGGATGATATAGGCATTGATGTTTAGCAAGTCATTCATTGTATGTGCTACAAAACTTTAGGACAGGGACATTAGCATAAATTTCCTTATTTCCTGTTCAAGTTTCCCAGTGGGCCCTATTGTGGAAGTGGCAAGTAGGATGTGGTAGGATGTGGCAGAAGGTTTAGGGTAGGATTAAGTGTCCCAGGAACTGAATGCTCATTCATTTTTTCTTTCTTTTTAAGATTTTTAAGATTTAAGATTAAGATTTTTTATTTTTTATTATTCATTTATTATTTATTGACAAAGAGAGAGAGAGTGAGAGAGAGAACACAAGCAGGGGGAGTGGGAGAGGGAGAAGCAGGCTTCCTGTGGATCATGACCTGAGCCAAAGGGAGACGCTTAACGACTGAGCCACCCAGGTGCCCCAACAATATCATTCTTGATGACACTGATTGGGAATTCAGTACTAGAGTACACATTGAATTCTTCTATTATCTTGATAATTTTAAAGCGTGGCTGATGTTCAGCTTACTCAGTCTTAACAAAGACTGAAATGTTCACTGATTCCCATGAAACACACATTTTTTAAAAATTTATGGAAAATGCTATGGTTTAGGACTGTGAATAATGATGTATATTTTTCCCCAAATGAATGGAGGACCATGTTAACTCTCAGGCATTATGGAAGCACTAGGAAAAAAGATACTGTACCTTCAAGGAAGAGAATCACAACCTTGGTTGGACAGATTCCATTTATAGGACCTCATAGTAGAGTAGAAACAAGATGAAGAATACTCTTTCCTGAAATCCTGGTAAAGCTGCAAATATCCTCCAGCGGCAACCTACTTCTGAGGAGGCCTCCTGTGCCCCTAGGTGAAGTGAAGTATTTTCACTACTGCTGTCTTCACTCTGTGATCTAAGAGATTATAACTTAGTCCTGGCTCCAAACATGGGCAGCAAGGTGCTGATTATTTTAGTTTTTAAAAATGTGTCATAATACAGTATCTCAAACTTAGTAGAGTGCTAGTTTCATAATTCCAGCCATTAAAAGATTCCATTCTGGATGCATAACTAATTAGGAAACATGGTGTAATGAGTACATATCCACATTTTTCCTTCACTTATCTGTGGGGTTTAAGGTAATGCCATTTTGCTTCGGTTGTTTTCAAGAGTGTATGAATTGTATTCAGCCAAACATGGTGAATTGTCATCAATTCTCAATTAATGTTTGAGGAATGTGATGTTCGTTGTACCTATCATAACTATGTTATCTGATCCCTTTTTTCCCAGTGCACTGCTATCCTGACATATTGTCACTAGCATTTCAGCCCATTGCTTTGCATATAGTAGCCTAGTAAAAATAGATTGCAGTAATATTTTAAGAACAATTTCTTCCTGCTAAGTATGGTATGCAGGGTTGGTTTGACCTCAAGTGGTTGGATGTGAGGGTCAGGAGTAACAGAGCCCCCTGTGACCTTTAATGAGATCGGTACGAAGACTTTCCTGGTAATCAGCACCTATGGTATGATATATATCATGCTCATATACCGTTTTTTCTGTAAGTATATATGTACCATCTTTTCTGTAATCCCTAATTGCGATGCTCCATTTCCTTTCTGGCCCACAGGCTTTGTGTCTCAATATCCATTTGATGCATTGTGACAGTAATTATTATTTCTTTTTGACTCAGCTAATTGTGTTTGCAGCCTTTTCCTCTTTTTTGCTCTGCAAAAAAGTCCCTCAGTTGGTGTTTAACAAGAGTGCATGTAACACGAAACAAATTGTTCTGGGGAGTGCTATTTACCTTTTTTATTTTCTGCTTTGTTAGCAACGACACAGAGGTTTCATTAGCAAGAAACAAATGAATTGCAAAGACAGCTAATCCTACACACACACACACATACACACACACAGGAAGACAACTGAACCATCCTCTCAAGAGAAAGAATAAAGGAATGAGAGGTACCTTTGGGGTAATGGGGCTTATTGTTGCATCGTTATTTGAATAGGCTGTATTCCAAGTAACTGGTGACCCAATAACATAATGGAGTTCTATATTTTTCCCTGTGAAGAAATGGAGCCAAACTTGCAGTACCTCACAAATGTGATGAGATTGAGCCTCACAGCATTGTTATTGTCTCAAAAAGCCAGTGCATTCCCATCAGAGGAATATCTTGGATTTCGAATAGCAGATAAGTATGAACAAATCTTGGATTAAGAAAATTATTCTCTGGGACACCTGGGTGGTTCAGTCAGTTAAGTGTCTGCCAGGGTCCTGGGATCAAGCCCTCTGTCAGGCTTAGCTGGGAGCCTGCTTCTCCCTCACCCTCTGCCCCTCTATCCCACTCTCTCTCTCTCTCTCTCTCTGAGTCTCTCTCAAATAAATAAAATCTTTTAAAAATAGAGAAAGAGGGAGATAATTAATCTCTACAAAAGTAGGGCGCCTGGATGGCTCAGTGGGTTAAGCCGCTGCCTTCAGCTCCGGTCATGATCTCAGGGTCCTGGGATTGAGTCCCGCATCAGGCTCTCTGCTCGGCAGGGAGCCTGCTGCCCTCTGTCTCTCTCTCTGCCTGTCTCTCTGTCTACTTGTGATCTCTCTCTGTCAAATAAATAAATAAAATCTTAAAAAAAAAAAAATCTCTACAAAAGTTCCAAGACAAAGGCAGAAAAACCCAGAAACTTATACGGAGAGATCAGGGCTCTCTGAGAGAAACTGTTCAGTGTTGAAATGCATACCTGCCAATCAATGCTGAATTGAATTCCCAGAGAACAATGAAATAGAAATGTAGTACATCCCAAAATTCTCAGCTGAAAGGGGAGGAAAAAATTGTAGTACCATACAAGTGAGAAACAAACAAACAAAAATACAAAATTTCTAATATTAGGTTGATCTGGAGAGTCCCTTTCTAGCCCCCATTCCAGTCGCTAGGAATGAGACCTTGCATTACTCTCATGGTATTTCTTCCAAACATTTGAAGGGTGCATCCCATGAAGGGTAGAGAGAAAGAATTTTAAATATAGTAGATAATTCCATAGTAAGAAATTTGATAAGCTGGTATACAGAAGAGATAATAAAATCAAAACTATTGACTCCCAGCCATGATGATTTCTAATAGAAGTTGCAACAAAGAAGATTTTAGTTCATTATAAGGAAAAATATGCTAAAAATTAAAGCCGTCTTCAATAATGAGATAACTTTTCTTATGAAGCAAGGAGCTCTTCATCATTGTAAAGATAAAGCAGAAACTAGACTGTTAAGTATCCATTCATTGATTTATTCAGTCATGCATTTATTTAACAAATACTTATTGGGTTCTTGCTTATGTGTCAGCGATATTAAGCTAGATATATCAAAGATACAGTCAACTCAAAAATTTTATAGAAGTTCTGAGTTTAGGGCAAGAATTGGAAAGGCAGGAATTAATCAATAAAGTTTGAGGCAATTCTAAATGTATGTGTCTTAAATACCTGAATTGTTCACATTTGTATAACTCAGATGATTTTCCGCCAGTCCTTGTATTAGAGTGAAGTTCTACACCGTGTTCCCCATCTTCTCTCTTGTGGCTTCTTCTTTGTCTTTGGCTTATTGTTGAGTAGTTACTTTTTAAGACAAATTGAGTCAGGAGCATTGCTTTGGTGTTCTCGTTTACATGGGAAGTTGTCAGGCCTGATCTGACCTGCCTTTCCATCAGGATTTATAAAGGTGACGGATAGTCAATTTCAAGGATTCATGATCCATTTTACCACGGCACTTCACCTTGCAGCTAAGTAATACAGCTGTGATAAAATCAGCCATAATCACTGCATCTTACTCAGCCCTGCCTTGGCTATAAATACTACTTTCATAACAACAACAACAAAAAGCAAATGAAACGAGAAGGGAGATTGAAGAAAGATGAAGGCAAATGTGAAGGCTTATTCATAGTGACTAATGGGAGAATGTGTTTATGGTTTTTGCCCTATTCATGTTTTCTATTGAGAGAATGGGAATATACATCACGCAATGAAGAAGTTTGCTTGTAGCTGATTCTTCCAGATCAATTATAAACATTTTATTAAGCATTTATATGCATTCACAAAAAATTAGCATAATACATTGGGACAGACAGTTAAACAAATCCCAGCCAAGAACACCTACCTGTACATATATGCTTATGTGCATATATGCATATATGTATAAACATAAAACAAACCTATTTTCGGGAGACAGATATAGAGACAATGGCATAAATACAAAATATGGGGAGAACTGAAGAGAGTGGTAAGATTTGGAACCAAAATTATGTACTTGTTCATTGTTGAGCCACACACTCTTCTAGAAGTGAAGGGAAAAGCAGTGAGAAAAGCAGAGAAAAAGCCAGCCCTCCAAGAGCTTACAGGTTAGGGAAGCTACAACAAAATAAACTAGATAGTATGTTATTAGTGATTAAAAAAAAAAATGAAACATGAAGAAGGAATGGACATAGAAATAATCAGGTATGGAAAATTTTTCAGATTCCCTGGCTTATATTTTAGACATCTCTCTAATAGGGTGACAGTTGAGTAAAAGACTAGAAATAAGTGAAGAATAAGTCATCGAGATGCTTAGGGGGAGGGAGGAACTAGGGCCTGGTATGTGTGGACCTTAAGGAGGCTGGTGTGGCCATTGTAGCCTGGGTGAGGGGAGACAGGGCCAGAGAGGCAGCAACAGTTGGAATGGGAAAGGAACCCCTAAGACAATTCATGAGGCCTTGAGCTTTTGCTCAAGACACTGGAGTCCCTTCAGCCTATCAGAGGAGAGATGTCAAACAGGGAATTAGATCTTTGGGATTAGAGGGAAGGGTCTAGGTGGAGGGTTCAAAATTAGGAGTCCTCAGCATATTAAAACCACGGGGCTAGATGATATAATCTAGCTCAAGACTGACCACAAAGCACACCAACACTTGGAGATGCTCTTCTGGAATTTGTAATTGGTCAGCTTTGTATCACCAGCCCTGTGATTCTCAATTGCTTCTTTCCTTGGGTGAGTTCTAACACATGAGCATATTGGAGGGAAAAAAAAAGGGTGGGAGTGGCACAGATCACTTAGGTGTGGTAACATTAATAATAATAGTAGCATGATTGGTGTCAAGAAAAAAAATTTATTGAAAATACTACATGTCAGGCACTGAGCCCAGCATTCTCTGTGGCCTGCTTTCATAGCCATTCCAATCCTGCAGATGTGGTGGAATCATCCCCATTGTTATTGTTGTTATTGCCATTCTGCGTGTGTGGAAGTGGAGGTCTTGAACGTTGATGACTTGCTCAAGATCAGACATTGAACGAGGTGTATCTGCTTTCAAAGCTTGAGTCAATGATAACATTGCTGTGATGATGTTCCTTCCCATGAGCTAATACTCGGAGTCCTTCCAGGGATTCTCTCTTGGATTTGTCAGTAAGAATGATTTCTGCACTTCGTTTTATCTGCACCCACGCCCATTTAGAGCTATGGAAGCATTTCACGCGGAGATTGCATGATGTCAGTTGTTATGTGGTGAGGGAGAAGGGATTTTAACGTGCAAGCAGAACTGAATTTGATTCTACCACTAGCTGTGTTTTGGTGGGGAACTTACTTAACCTCTCTAGTGCCTCTAATTCCTTATCTGTGAAATGGGAAATAGGTCACCTTACTAAATGGTACTTAATCCCAGAATGATGCAAGGATGAAGTAAGATGCACGTGCAAAGTACCTGGTAGAGCTCCTGGAACAGGGTAGGCACATGATAAAAAAAGTCAGTGTGCTGTGTGCCTCATCATTATGATTCACACCGCCTTCTACCTATTCACCGTTGTCTTCGAATACTGTGCCCTATCTGGTTGTACTCTATCTGTCATGTAAAGCTGGATCTGCACCTTCCTCTGCCTTCTAGAAATCTGCCAAACACCCCCTCCCCACATCAGGCAGTTTCCAGATCCTGGTCTTTATGCAACTCACACTTTTGTTTCCCATTATGCCTTATATTATGGCATCCTTCATCTTGCAAGGAATTCTAAGTGTATTATAAATCCTTGTAACAAAACCATAAGGCAGATTGACTTGGTTATAGAACACATTACAGGGAGAAGCAAGGTCTTTATCATTATTTTTTTCAGTATTGAATATTTACTGAATTTATGTTACGTATTGGGTACTCCAAAAACATAACACATGGTGCCAACATTACCACTGCCCTCTCTAAGCATTTATTTTAAACACAAGCCTCCTATCACTGAGCTGAGTGTCCCTTCCTTGTCACTATTCCTATACACCCAATAAAACAAATTCATAAAAAAATCTGAATTGGGCAAATAATTTCCAGGAAATTTACTTTATAACTATTTATTTATCCCCAGTTCATGTTGACTTATTTTTATTAGACAGAATATATATGAAATTAATGCAACTCTTGCTGAATTGTGAAATTAGACTTCCCAGACTGCATTTCCCTTTCTTCTTTTGATGTTCCTGAGGCTGCTGGAGTGCATTTCACTCTTCCATTCTTTGCTAACTTTGAAGTTAAACTATCAGTTCCCCTAGGGTTCTCTCTACTCCATTCATTTCTGCTATGTTATTTTTTTTGTATAATCTCTAGATAGTCTATTTGTTTTGAAAAATGTATCATTGCCTTCTGCCCTCTTCCTCCCCATTTCCTTCAGGTTTCCATTTCATGTTCCAGTGACAGGAAATATGGGGTAAAAAGGAAGAGGTATATCTTTGCGACAGGCAAAGGGTTCCTACTGGATTCAGTGACTTAGTAGGAGCAATGCAACCTCCCCAAATACGTAGTTCTGAAGACAGAACAACATTTCCAAGTCGGTGGATGTAGATTTCAGGAAGGCTTCAAAAGTATTTGTGTGTGAACTTAAAAATAGCTCTTGGGTACAAAAAGGGTCTACTTAAGATAATTGATGGCAATAAAAATATAAATGTAAAACACAGTAAGCAAGATGACTTCTAAACCTCTACTCTTGAAGCAGGAGGAATTGAAAACTAATTGTAAATCAGTGGTATGAACCCAGTTTATTTTCATAGCTAAAAAAGACAAATGATGGGCATTATTAGAAAAGTTATAAGAAACCAAACTGAAATGCCTCTATGCAGATCTTATTGCCAAAACACAAAATATGCAGGATTGAGCTAGTGAGATTTAGCACTCCTGAATTTAACCAAGAAGTCAAGAAACAGCCAAATGAAAACAGATTTCTGTTTCCAGTTTAGAAACACAAACAGAGTGATTGCAATATGAGGATATGAAATCAATAAGTGTGTTTTCTACGCAATGTGTTTCATGAAGCAGTAGTTACACTAGTAGGTTATAACTAATTTGTGACAATAAGAATTGAGAATTGTTTGGATTCCAACAGGACTTCTCAGAGAGTCTGATATTCCAGTATTTATTTTTTAATCTATAAGAAACATGCAGTGGTCTTTGTTGCCCAACATTATTTGGCCATAGAGTCCTTTTCTTGTGTGTGGAACATCTTACAAGAGTGGAATTCAACTGGCAGTCTAAGAATTTTTTTCCCGGGGCTCCTGGGTGGCTCAGTGGGTTAAGCTGCTGCCTTTGGCTCGGGTCATGATCTCAGTGTCCTGGGATCGAGCCCCGCGTTGGGCTCTTTGCTCAGCGGGGAACCTGCTTCTCTCTCTCTCTCTGTGTCTGACTCTCTGCCTACTTGTGATCTCTCTCTCTGTCAAATAAATAAATAAAATCTTAAAAAAGAATTTTTTCCCATATTAAGGATTCCTCTTAATGTAGAAAGAACAAGTGTCTAGACTTACTGATACCCTGAACTGATGAAAGCTGAAAATAAATATAAGTAAGTTCAAGCAAGTTTTTATTAAATGTTTGCTTATATGATCCATCCATAAGGCCATCTAAAATGCTGAAGTACATTTTAACCTTTGTTGGAAAATTGAAGATCAACTGACCATTCAAATAACACTTTTGGCAATTCAGAAAAGCTAGTAAAGTGAGTTTATTATGACACACTATGTAAATACTTATTTTCTATTATTTTTAGTTAAATGAATTATCTGGGTGCCTCAAACTGGAGATTTACAGAATTCAAGGACAAATGGTGCACAATTTTTTTTCTTGGATAGGAAATAATTGAAAATGTTATTTTTGGTATAGGCACAAAGTCAAGGGCCACCTGAGTGGCTCAGTTAGTTAAGTGTCTGCCTTCAGCTCAGGTCATGATCTCAGGGTCCTGGGATAGAGCACTGCATGTGGCTTTCCCCTCAGCAGCAAGTCTGTTTCTCCCTTTTCCTCTCCCTCTGTGATCTCTCTTGCTCTCACTCAAATAAATATATTAAATTTTTAAGGAAAATAAAATTACAGTAAATTTTGCAATTCTTCCAGGATACATATGCTTTTTTTTTTTTTTAAGATTTTATTTATTTATGTGAGAGAGAGAAGAGAGAGAGAGAATGAGCAGGGGTGGGGCAGGGTGGGAGAAGAGGGAAGCTGAGCAGGGAGCCCAACGCAGGACCCTGGGGTCATGACCTGAGCCTAAAGCAGAAGTTAAACCAACTGAGCTATCCAGGCGCCCCAATTTACAATAATTTTAAAGATAAAATGCCAGATGTTAGAGAGAAGTTAAACTTTTAGTAGATTATGCACCCAAGTCCCTGAGGTGTCATAGGTATTCTTCGGTGCTAAAATTTGAGATGCCTTGGCTTAGAATAGCAAAATAACACCTGGGAATGCTAAAAGCTGTTTTAGTATATTTTGAATAAGAGGCATAGAAAAAAAAATCCACTATTTTAATAAATCCCAAAGATGTATCTCTGCCTGATTATTAAGATCCATGTGTCAAAGTGGATGGAGATATACTACCCGTGGTCTCCAGTCAAAAACTGCTTCTTCAGTGAACTTGAACTGAACTTCATTGATTCACAGGATCACAGGATCTGTGCTAAATATTAGAAAAAAGAATGAGATGCTGTGCTTGATATTATCACGTCTCCAATGTGAACTTAATTCAGATTTAATGCAATTACTCTGTGTTGATTAAATCTCAAACTGTTATTAAAAAACTGAATTATTGAGGTTTACCACTTATATAACAAGTTTGGCCTTCTACATTGCACCATAAACCTTAATCATTATGTTGGCAATAATCGCTTTGTGGTTATTTAACATAAATAATTACTTCAGCTTCTAAAACGAGATGATGCAGCATTACATTGTCCCTACAACTTGTAGGATAGCATTGCTATTTCTGCTTGAATTATTTAACTCTTAACATACAGTTCTTTTCATTGCTCCTATGTACTGAATACTAAGTAGAATGATATTATGGCCCTAGCCATGGAGTTTCTAACTCTCTGCCACATCTTAATGTTACTAGGCCATACTTAATGACTGTCATCCAGCTCTTAAGGCTCTTTTCTTTCTTGTGGGATAGGAGTTTCTCTACACAAATAGACTCTTTAATGGTAAATCATCAGAATTTGGAAATCCCAATTATAACTCTTGAGGATGTTTTAAGTTGAGATTAATATAAAGGTTTATCTATGACCCTCTACGTGGGTTCCGAAGGTCATATTTTGTACCTGAGCTCAGGTCTCTCCGCTCGACTCCCCCTTGTCCCTTATAAAACAGAGAGAGGGTCTCCGGGGGTATAGCTCAATGGTAGAGTATTTGACTGCAAAACAGAGAGTCTCCTTCAGATATGCGGTAGGGTCCCCAGATGCTTAGTTCTTGCTATTGTGACATTTTGGCCCAGGATGAGCCAGAGTTTAAGTTGTGCCTCTGCCATTCATTTATTTATGTGGCTTTAGGAAGTCATTCAAGTGTGTTGAGTCCCATGTTCTCATCTGTAAAATGTGTATAGCAATGGCTACTTTACTGAGTTGATGGAAAGAGTTGAGACAATGCATGGAAACTACCAAGCACATGGCTGGCATGTTGTTCTTGTTCAGTAAATGGCAGCTGTATTATCTATTATTGACGATGGATTTACTATAGAGGCAACCTATGGGGATAAAATGATTCCTGTACACAAACAACTTGTCAGGCTATGCATTTGGTATCCATTTGTCTTAGAATATTGCATGAGAAATTATTGAAAAGTGGCCCACATGCTACCGCTTCACCATCATGCACCTACCGCAGGCATTTTCAATCAATCATAGTGAGCCCAAACATTGCCTTGTAATTTTTCTCAAAACTGTGTCCCAGACAGCTACTACTAATCAGTCACTATTGGCATGAGAGGTAAATCCTATTTGCCATCTAATAGCTAAACAGTGCAGTTAGGCAGATACAACGCAGTGGTTTTAAGAAATTAGGAACAATGAGAAGACATTTTGTTTAGAGCTGCAGAAAACTATGACGTAAGATCCTTCTCAGGGAATGGTGAAACAGTAGCTGGGAGAGTCTGGAGCTCAGCACGACAGAACATGAGGATAAGTAGGTAGACATTTGACAAGTTTGCCAGGATGTAAGTGATTTTTCACTCTGGGTATTGTGCAAATGCCAGCCACAGCTAGCTCACTTCAAAGGGCAGGGATGTACATAACAATTTGTCTGTCACTGATTTACCTCTGTTGGGCAATGTATCTCATAGCAAAACAAAAAAGGAGTTTAATTTCTTTAAAGTCTTTGTTCAGATGGACCTTACATTGATTTTTAACTGTGGGTCTATTCTGATTCATCGTCTCTAATTCCTGGATCCCAGCATACCCAGACCCTAGATTGTGCCCCTTGCATGGCTCTCACAGAGTTGGGCAAAGTGAACATGAGATAATCCACCTACAGAGGACTGGGGAGATTTATGTCATCTTTTTAGGTTTGATACAGTCGCACTCTTTTCTCTAAGGAGAAGTCTTCTTGTCTTAACTATGAACTCACACAGGATGAATTGTAAGCCCAAACACATAGCCATTTAAAAGATGCTACAGGAGAACAAAGGAGCAAAGTTTCACAAAAGAATCGAAAGCTCTTGCTGCTCTGGTGATCTCTAAGCCTCTCAGACCCAATCAAATATTCATTTCCTTGCATTTGGTCAGATAGCAGGAGTTAAGGTTCATGGACATGCCAGGTAGAATATCAAAACAGAATACCTCACTGGCTGCTCCAAAAACCAGTGAATGTTTACTGTGGAATTTGCAGCCTGGACTCTACACTGTGTCCTTCAATCTTGTAATGGATCAGCTGGGGTATAACCTCACCCTAACATGTCTGATGACCCCAGACTTTGAGGACCAAAACAATCCTGAGGGGACCTGATCAGGCTGTCAGGACTCAAGGGACTTGTGGCATGATGGCTATAACGAGTCAGACCTAGGTTCTGACTAATGTAAAATAAGGATCCTGACTATTCCATCAAGGATGTTTATTTTGGATGAAATGGTAGGCATACCACATACATTCTAATAGATATCGGTTGTATGTAAGAAGGGAGTGGCAGGTATCACTTTGATTAACTTTAAAATAGTAAGACTTTAATAGGTGCTTAAATTTTAAAGAAAAAATATTTCAATCTCTTTCAATTTTGTTGGCCTCCAACTTAGGCCAACTTGAGATCATGAGTTTCGCAAAATAAGCTAGTGGGTTTTATTTATTTATTTTTATTTTGTTTTATAAATAAACACTGCATTCTTTTAGGACTTAGACCACATCTGGAGTCAGGTGTGACAAATGGGACTGATCCAAATTGGGCAGCATCTCCCTTATGATGAATACTGAAAAGAATGGAAATATTTAGCTTAGAGAAAAATCAGGGCAGGTACCTATTTAAAAATAGTAGAAGGTATACCAAATGAGAAAGGATATATTTTATACAGAAGGACTCTTGTCTACAGGGGGAAGTTATTGGAAAACAAATTTTGTCTAAGAGCAGGGAAGAATATTTTGGTTAGTCAAACTAAGAGTGAAATGAACCTTGCTATCTTGCAAGGTAGGGAATTTGTTTTCAATTGAAGTGATCAGGTAGAGATTGCCTGACCACCCACCAGAGAGACACTCCAAAATGCCAATGTTTCCTAATAATAAGAGGAACCTTAGAATATACAAATTCAATTTAAAAATTCAGTAAATATAAGTAAATTGCCATCCTATCTTTGATCTAAAAACAGGATAATGTGAAAGAGGCTTAAATTTAATATGGTGTAGTACTTAGGGAACTTAGTGCTGGGGAATTGACCCTGGAGAATTAAAGTTGAGCTGAAGGTACAAGCAGAGGGAAAGAAAAAATTAAAACAAAATAGCCTCATGGCTGTTTTCCAAAGTTGGTGGCAAGTGAGGGAGCATCCATCCAGTCATCGGGGAGTTGCTGCCAGCTGGTGCAGCAAAGAGACTGGACCAGAATGTTAGAGTGGTCCAACAGGATAAGGAATCCTGAAGCTTCTTTCTGGGTTCTGGAAGAGAGAGAGAGAAGGTGTGTGTGTGTGTGTGTGTGTGTGTGTAAGACAATGAAAATAATTTCTAAGAAAGGAGAAGAAAAGGGAATAGCCTAAAAAGATAATTTAAACCAAGAACAGGAGGATCAACAGTGGAAATGGAGGCCAAAACAGATGAGTCTAAAGAAATGAACAGAGTACGCATGGAAAAGCAAAGCGATAAGGAAGCCAAATATACCCTGGCTCACTTGGCAAAGGAAAAAAATCAATTTGTGAATGGAGTCACCAACGCTACCTTTTCCAAGGCAATGGGCTCATTTGAGGACCAGCTATGATGGGACTCAGCTGCAAATGTTTACTCAGCAGGTTCACCCGAGGTTTTTTTATCATCCTGGTTTTAGAAGAATTAGGAAGTGAGGTGCTTGACATTGCCCCTCTGTTACTCTTTTGGGTAGGTCACTTGTAGCTAGAAACAGGCTCCCTCAAGGGCTCTTTGCCTTGGGGCTGCCTTCTCTGAGGCCAGGCAAACCACTGTTTCCTTCAGAGGGTGTCCCTTCCTGCATGGACGTTCGTGCCCTGGGCTCCAAAACAGAATAGTACCAGAGAAATGTCTTACTCTTAGTAAGCAGACAGTTGGTCTTCTAAATGCTACTGTGATAAATCATCCATGTTCTGGGATGATGAGACTAGGTTACATGAGTCTTCCGGTTGTTTCTCCCCAGTCAGGCAATGCACAACCGTACAGCGATTTTCCATATAAATATGCCCAGCTTTGTGTTGTCCAAGCCTGTCTGCTCTAACCATGGACAAACCCAGACAAAATGAAGTTTGGTAGGGTTTGGAAGAGGTGAGTGTGAGTTTCTGTCACAATAGGATCTAATAAATTGACATCTTTCTTCCCAAATACACTTCATTTAGTTTGAGTAATATGATCTACCCAAGCATCGGATTATGCATCTAAGGGTTTTTGTGTGTGTGTGTGTTTCTTGTTTTGTTTTGTTTTGTTTTGCAACAATAGAGAGTTGTGAAAAGGCCATTAAAGGTCTAACATTCTGAGTTTTCAGGTCTCCTCTGTGTCATGTACATTCTGGAGCATGACTTAATTTTAAAATGGGAGAAAAAGGAAAAATTATTGCCGGCATTATGATGTTGAATAAGGTTTATAATAGCAATAATCCCCCATGAAAACAGTTGTTATCATAGTTAATGCCCATTTTGTCAGTGTGTTAACCTTCCCTGGCTCTGCCTCGGGCCATTAAACGGCCAGCCATTTGTTAAGCACCCTGGAGCAAGCGATTTCAGGGGGGAATATTGCTGAGCTCATTTGCTAAGTGAAGCACCTGAGAAGACAGTGATGAACTCTACACAGGTTCATGTGCACACACACATCTCTGTGCAGACCTTTCCTAAGTCCTTCCTTGAAGAATGTCACGCTCTAGTATTAGTTCCGGGATAGTTGGAGCAGGTCCATGGCCCCACAGTGTCCATTACTAAGCCAGGCTATCTGGAACTTAGGCTCTTGGGCCCCTGCCTTAGCTGTTTCCTGTCATTCCTCCCATGGCCAGCTGGTATCACTGTTTAGGGTGTTTGGTAATGTTAACTCTGACCTGCAAGAGAAGGCCCTACTTTTAAAATGCTCAAAGGATATAACTAAAAACAGAGTGAAAGTGATGTTACTTCAACGCAGGAGCAAACCAGGAAAAGGAAGGGATAAGATGCTTCTACTATCCAGAAATGTCTGTCCCTTCAATAGACGCAGATTTGCAATAAATTACATCTTGTTGTTTTTTTTCCCAATAAATTACTTCTATTGCTAATTTATCCAGTTATTAGATACATTCAATGTTATCTCTTTTAATCATGGTAACATCTTTATGAGGCTTGTAACTGTTGGGTGCAGAATCCAGATTTGAACCCAGGCTCTTTGACTTAGTTCCAAGCCCTTCATCTCCATGATAGAGTGCATCAATCTCCATTTCAAAACAAAACAGTCAAGATTCCTAAAAAGTAGCTCCCTCCTATGTCATTTACATTGCTTGTCAGTTCCCAACAGTTATCATGGTGGTTAGTAGTGTTTGTTAAGGTCAGCTATATTAGTTATTGTCCACAGAGGCTGTGTTCAATACATCTTGCCCAAGTATGATTTTCAAGGTCACAACAATGCAGAGTTCTATAACCCAGATCCTGATCAGCAACATTATAGTGGACTTTATTAAAATTCACTTATTCTTTTACTCCAGAAATAATCTTATACTCTGTTACTATAGATGGTCGTTTGGTACGGAATTATAAAACTCTAATTTTGAAAAGGATTTACCTAATTAGTTAAAGGTAGCTGAAACTATTTTCAACTACTTTGCTTCAGGGGAGAGATAGTTCAACGCAATGTCATTTCAGAGAAGAATAATACAGGTATATTATGTAAGTTTTGACATAATTAGTCATTTTGTTAATGAAATAATTGGACCTCCTTAATCAAAGGTGGAACTTCTTCCTTGAAGCTTGGTTTGAGGAATCAAATGGGCGTAACAGTAGGAGGTACAAAGATTGGTTCAGGAAAGACAGAAAAAAAAATTAATGAGAGAGAAATCTTTTCTCATTAAATTTCTAATCTGGAAAGGCTATATTCTATTTTTAATTTTTACTTCCCATCATCATTTTCACCATAGTTAACATTGTTAACTGCTAATATCAGATGAGTGTCAAATAATGCATGCAAGACAATCACAGAGGACAAGCAGGAGAACCATAGATTGTTTGCCAAAGTTATGGTTAGTCCTTGATTCCTTGTACTGACAGAGTAAAGCCTGAGAGCAAATTCTATAAATTCAGAGATGATCCTAGCTCTCCATTAGTCATCGCCTCTAAGTCTCAGCAACCCAATGCTTGTAGATTAGGAGAGCCCAGTTAGGATTTCAAAACAACGCATTTCCCCCCAAACATCTAAAATTTCACAAGAAGTGCTTTAGAGGGGCGCCTGGGTGGCTCAGTGGGTTAAAGCCTCTGCCTTTGGCTCAGGTCATGATCTCAGGGTCCTGGGATCGAGCCCTGCATCGGGCTCTCTGCTCAGCAGGGAGCCTGCTTCCCTCTCTCTCTCTCTCTCTCTGCCTGCCTCTCTGCCTACTTGTGATCTCTGTCTGTCAAATAAATAAATAAAATCTTAAAAAAAAAAACAAAACTGGTTTAGAGTTTTGAGCCTATCTCAAACTCATGCTTTTCCAAGCACTTGAATTGTAGTAATATTCTATTGGAAGAAGTAGGAAGCTAGTTCATTAGCATATGCTTATCAATTATCTGCATAAGTGGTTTTTTTATCATCACTTTGCTGGCCAGGGTTTTTCTTGCTTGGTGTGCTGCCTGGCAGAAAGCTATAGAGATCTTGGTGTTTCTCAGATTAAGTAAAGTTATCCTACCTCTTCATTCCTTGGTGTTCTATAGAATTGAGGTATTAAAAAGCAATAAAAACACAGACAGGTGTCAACTATGAGGGTGAATAAAACTGGGATGTGGGATTTCTGCAAATTTACTAACATAAACATACACTGTTGCCTTGTAGACAAATGGGATGCTGTAAGTGGTTCGTTCATGCTAATTTTTAAAGACCGGGTCAAGATCAGTTGTAAGATGTCTCTAAATGATGTGCTGTAATGCTAAGATATAAAAGCTTGCAAACAAAGTTTTCAATAATTTCAATAGTTCAGAACAGATTTAGAACAGGTAGTCCCCATAATAATGCCGTCCTCATTCCTTTATGTTATGATCCATTTCTTTCAGCAGGAAAGTGGCAAAAAAGCCTAAATGTGTAGAATTCTTGGTATGCTCTTAGAAATGTGTCCCATGTGTTGATGTCACACCATCTGCCTTGTAGAACCAGACTGAAAAATGTGAACATTTCCTTGAAGGAGGACGCAAGGAGAGGGATTCTCATACAACGTCAGGACCCGTGGAACGCTGGCGTAACAAACCCCCGTGCCCAGAGTTAGGGCTTTCAGCCGGAGGAAGAGCAGAGGAGGGTTCCCTGATTTGCCCTCTCTTGCTGCTCTTTAGTAGCTGCTCTGAGATCATAATTTTGGAGGAAATGCCCTCATTGCGGCTATGCAAATACAAAATGGCAAGGTCTGATTTAAAACTGAACTCTGGGCTTGTGCACTCAAAAGAGACATTACCTAAAGTAACCATACATTGGAAGGAAGGCAGCCAGTTTCCCTGGGCAGAGATCATTAATACTACGTGGAATCTCAGGGGCCTGTGGCCTTGAGAAAGACAGAGTCCGAGCTCAAGTAAAACATCTGTGGGGTGTCAGGGCTCCAGATCGAATATAAGGGCCCCGAGAGCCGCCGGTGACTGTGTCTGTGTGATCTGAATCTGCTTTTCTGCCTAGGAAGGGAGGCTCCTGGAGGCTGGGGCTCTTCATCTCCGTGCTGAGAGGCAGCCGAGCGGGCTGTATAGAAAACTGGTTTTGATTTGAGCATATGGGCATAGTTCTCTTGTTCCCACTTCCCTTTTGTAACTGTCCCAGCCGCCTGGAGCTTTCCCACACAGCCTCCTTCCGTCCTGAGTTTTATAGACATGGGTTTTTAAAAGTATAGTTTAATAAAAGCCTGGAACAGTGACAGCTGTTGCTCGTCCCCTTTGTCCTGTTTCTTATCAAATTCTCATTTAGTTAGAGTAGCTGTGGCATGGAAGACTACCAGTGGGATCTAGCCTCGATTTCTCCCAACCATAGTAGAGCTGCATGGACAGGGCCGATCTCTTCTTGAAAGCTCTTTTATATACTTATACACGCAGGGACTTATATTGTCATTTTTACTAGTAGCCTGAATCAGAATAAGGATACTGTGATTTGAACCTAGGTATTGCTGGCTCCAAAGACTCTTTCTTTCAGTGTACTACCTTCTCGTGGGGGAAAAAGACACCCCCTCCACCATAATCTGCATCCTAAGTAGTAGATCTCAATATTTGGGAAATCATTAGTGTTCCAGAAAAAAAAAAAGATAATTAAAAAAAGAAATTAAAGCCCCCTGTGCATGAGTGGGCAAGAGTTTGGTTTGGGGCAGCAAAACCCTGGAGCCCTGTCAGCTCTGAGCTACTCTCCCCCAAGGTCAGTTGCATGCTAAAAGCAAGGACTGGTCTATCCACCCGAGAGGAGATTTGTTGTGTAATCACAAATCTATACGCTTGTTGAAAGGTTATTATCTATTTTTCATTATCCTTCTGATCATTCTAGATTGCAGATTTAGGACAGAAGAAATATGAATTTCTCTTGTCTGTATGCATAACGAAGTCCTCCAACATGGATGCCCTCTATATTAGAAATGAACCAGGCTTCTTAACTGTTGTTTCTCCGTGTTCCATAACTGATGAGATTTGTAGACTCTAACTTCCCTGCTTTAAAAAAAAAAAAAAAGAAAGAAAGACTGCTACTGGCTGATACAAGTTTGACATGTTAAAGGGAAAATGAGCAAACAAACCTGTGTATACATTTTGTTTTTAAAATCAGAAGCGTTGTAAAGCATTACAGCCAAGGCTGCCTCAACATTTTTAAAAGCTGTTCTTTCTTTTTTTTTTTTTTTCCCAAAGGAGGTCTTTACGAAGGTGCATTAGCATGTGCAAATTAAGGTTCCCCATATACTATGGAATAAAAGCAAGCATTTAGAGACAGCCCAAAGGCTAATTAAATATATATCTTCATGTGGGCTTCAGGAGATAGTAATGCATTTAGCAGCGCTCCCTTGCTTATGGCTTTCTCTGGGAAGGGTTCTGGTCTTCCATTTTGACAGTGCCAAATCTTGGGGAAAACAACTGTTACCTAATACCGACCATTCCTTAGAAAATGGTTTTCTTCCAGATATGAACGATCACTGTCATTCTAATCAGCACATTTGTGAGATATTTTCATTATCCTGTAGATTATTTTTTAATAAATCAATAACATGGTGTCTTAATGACTCAACACCCCAAACAAAGTAAAGATAGAAAGCCAGTTTCAGTGTACGTAAGCCATTGTGTTTTACGTGTGGTGAAATCAAGGATTTTAGGGAGCCTGTCCTCATGGCACAATATAAGCCAGAAGCCTGCCCCTGGCACCAATACCACACACTCTTACACACTGGCTATCCTTATTTGCATGGCTGAATAAAGGGCTTTTCAGTGAGAACCTTTGGGTTTACGTGATTCTGTCCTCAGCATCCTCCTTCGTAGCCCCACAGCCTCACCCCCAAAAGAAGCCTGAGGAAAATAAATGTAAATTGATTCAATAAAAGCTTTTTCTTCACTAATATGGAAATTAAGAGAGAGCCATTTGAGAGTGAAGATTGATGCACAAAGATAATAGACATATAGTCACAGACACTTCTCAGAAGACAGAATTTGATGTATTGTGATTGTTCAGCTTTTTTCTCTCCAGGAGGTCATCTCCTCCCGATTATGTAGTCCTTATCATTAATGTAGCCAAGAAAACAAATGCACCACTCCGTTTTCCCCAGATTGGTCCAGACTTTCTGTATCAGACTTGTTAGTGGCAACAATAATACTCATTTCCCATCATATCTTCAGGTTAAATATACATGCATTGATCATCTTTATAGTACAACTATGAGGCAGTGGTGCTTTGCATTAATACTTATATGAAAAAAAATATATGTAAGAATGAACCAAAAAATGTATACATCATCAATATGGAACAGACTGTTTGCTGAATATGTCTCTCGGTCCCTGTTCTACAGATGAAGAGTTGAAGAGAAATAAGGCTGTGTTTTGGCTGAGGCTATACCAAGATTATGAATAAAATAAGGAATGATTACTGGACCAAAGAATTCTTTAACAAGCTTCATTCTCCCTTTAAACCTCAGCTCAGCCATTTCTTTTTCTTCTGAACAAGATTACTGATCTCCACAGAATGAATAAGAGGCTCCTTCTTTGTTCTCTCACATTACCCTATGTATGTACTCAGCATATGATATTGACATTTGGTATTAATGCATCTCTCCCTTTTACTAAACTAAGATTTTTGATGACAGGAACCAAGTCATATTAATCTGTATAACCACATCTAGTTCAATGCCTGCAATGAAATCAATTCTTAGCAGAAGTTGTTAAATTAGATGGAACCACTTTAAATAGCCAAATCTCACAATGCATTTATATGTGATTGATATGCCCCCAAAATATTTACTCATAACTTTCAGGAATATATTATGCAAAGTGACATACAGCATTAATGACTTTTTTTAGAGGCCAAATCTTGGCAAGCTTGAAGTGCAAGACATTAATTCATTTTGTGCAAAATAAGCACTTTTAACACTATGGATTTATTTTTGACAGTGTTATAGGAATTAATATAATGACTGAGCATCAGTGATGAGCCTCCCTAAAACCAGGCAAGAAGATAAGTGATAACTAATCCATGCCAAGACATCCTAAGGGTTGCCAAGACTTATGAAAATCATTTACCTTCTGGTTTTCTTTAGAATACCTACCATCTTATGCCAAGAATAGTTTGTTTCAAGACTAGTTGATTAAGGGTGCATCTACTGAGATGTTGTCTATAATTAACCCAGAAGATCGTCCTAGATCCTTAATTTTCCTCTATGGTCGTCACTGATACTTAACCCCCATCTTTAGTAAGAGAGCAGCCTTTACCCCATAAGAGCATCAACACTTCAGAGAAGATAGAATCCCATCTCCATTTTTCTTTATGTATCTCATTTTCTATGAAAATCCATCTAGAGTCATCTGACAAAGCTGTCCTTCATGCTGACATAGACCACTTCCCCTCAAGTTAGTGCCATATGGACAATTAAAAGTTAATTTCTGGCACCTTCTGAGCATCAGTGTGTATAAATATGCCTGGACTTGTTTCAGGAAGGACAACCCACATCAGTTATCTTTTCGTATCTTTTAGTATTTGCAGTGAAAAAACACACACAATTGATACTGGTCATGGCCCAAAGAGCATGAATTATATCCCATCTAAAGCAAAAACAACTGAGGATTCTAAGATGAAGTGAAAGTAGCTCTTTTACATTTCAGTGGACCAGGGACAAGAATGCTTCATGAAGATAGAATCATAAGCTTCTTGAGGATAGGGCACATTTTGTTGTTTGTCTCTACCTTCCATAGCTCCTTACATGATAGTAAGGATATCCATTGTTCAAAATAAATGTTTGCTCATTTATTTTTATTAAGATTTTTATTTATTTATTTGACAGAGAAAGAGAGATCACAAGTAGGCAGAGAAGCAGGCAGAGAGATTGGGGGAAGCAGGCTCTCTGCTGAGCAGAGCCAGATGCGGGGCTCAATCCCAGGATTCTGAGATCATGACCTGAGCCAAAGGCAGAGACTTTAACCCACTGAGCCACCCAGGCACCCCTGCTCATTTTTTAAGTATCAGATTGGTACACCCACAGTCCTTATTTATTTATTATTCTTCATTTCTAGAATTGCTCCTGGGATATATGCACGATCACACTCCCTTGTGTTCCTAAGTGGCCTCGAGTTCCCTGCCACGCTGCTGATCACACATTCTGCACAAGATCCCACAGCCTCTTAATGTGACAACTCCAAGGGCTGAGATGAAGCCAGGGAGAAGGCCTGGCCTTGTCAGTCACATAGCTTTGAAACCTCTGATATCTCTGAAGGTTGTGATTTTTCGGAAATCCCTCAGATTTTGCTGATGTGATTTCTCTCGAATTCTTCTATTTCAGAAACAGTGGAATCTACAGAAAACATTGATCTGGGACTTAGAAGGTCAGGGTTTTGTTTTTCTTTCTGCTTTTGGGTTCTCACCACAATGCAGTTAAGAACCTCGAAGAAGACCTTGAATATTCCACTTTGTGATTTGGAGGATAAATAAAATGATATATCTTAAGTCTTTAATTCCATATAAACAATAGAGCTAGAATCCAATGATAAAATGGATCCTAGCTGCATGGATTTAAAGCACGGCAGCTGAACCCATAAAACTACATATTGTCAAGAAGCTGAGAAATGGTGAGCACTGCTAGTCCTTCAGAACCTAAAACACAAGATCCTGTTTTGTAAAGTTTTAGGTTATTCTAACTGTAACTCTGAAATCATTCATGGCTTGGTAAATATTTCTCCATCCCCAAGTCAACACTTAAAGAAACACACAATGTCTGTCATTAATGTCTTTTTTTTTTTTTTTGATGTCTTACTGAGCATTAAAATGGAGTAATGTTTTACCTTGATTCTTCCTGTATAATCACAAAGCAAAGTGACTCCTTCTGCATAATGACTTCACAAAGTGCCTAGCTGGGCCACATATGTTAGTAGCTGTAGGTATTGAACTATTAGTTGGCATTTAAATAGGACTTTTGCAGAAACTTAATCATCCTTATTCCTGGCAACACCTATGGCCTCAGAAATTTCAGGCTAGTGGGACACCATTTAGGATTTGGAAAGACTCAGAGCCCCTTATTTTAATTACTCATTAGAAAAAAGCATTGGCCAACTATTAATAAACTTGACTCTTCTCCTTCACCCCTAGACTCCAGCAATCTGGTACTGACCTCTGCTAGAGGAAAAGTAAATAAATCAAGCAATGACAGCATTTGGGAAACAATGATATTATTTTAAAAATAGTTGTTGATTTGATTTTAATGTACACATTCCTCGAGGAAAAAATACAGTATTTGCTCTTTCGTGTGTGACTTACAGCTAATTCCTGCATGTGGTTATGAGTCTTAGTCTGGATCTTCTGTAAATCACTCAATGACAGAATTATTTTCTTTGTTCCTCTTTATTCACACATGTTTGTAAAATATTTCCCAGTGCATTTCCATTCATCTTCACCCCAGCAGGATGTCTGCATTTTAGTGGTCCTGCTAGGTTTGTTCCACTTTTCCTAAGGCTTCAGAACAAAACTTGCCATACTTACGGGTTTGGGGGTGGGTGGTTGGAATATGAAAGGAGATGCACCCTATAACCTGAGTTAAAAAAAAAAAAATACTCAGTCTCTGAAGAGATAAGGTAAACAAGACCATTTTGGAATGAAGTCTGCAATATATAAGAGACACAACCCTGTCCCGATGTTTCATCCTACCCCTACCCTGTTCTTTCTCCCTGTTTCTTCCTTCAAGGGCCCTTTCTTCCCTGGCTGGCTTACCATGGCCTTGCTCGTTCATGTTCCCGACCAGCTGTGCTATTCCTGGGTCTTTCTTCATCCTTGGTTTCCAGGTGATTAATTTACTCTCCATCTACTTGCTCTCTCCAGAGGCTATCACATGGGAAAGGGCGAAGAGATTTTCCTTGCAATAGGAAGGTCAGACACTGGTAGCAAAACAACCTGGATATTGGTTATTTGCCTTTAAGGCCCAGCTCAAAGGAATCCTCTTTAGGTTAAATGGCCAATCCTCTGTCTTTCCTTGGCTCTGGCCCCTCCTTCTAAGGAGGGACTTGTATTATGGTTTTATCATGTTGATTGCTTCCCCTTTCTTCCTCTATCTTCCCCCATCTTCTTCAGGTAGGGCCTTGACCTTTGAATATTTACTGCTTATAATGATGCAAAGTATGTGGTAGGTATTCAAGAAGGTATTTCAAAGTGCCTTAGCCTTCCTGGGTCATATCATTAAATAGTGATTATCCAGGTTTGTGGCTTTGTCTCTTTCCATAACTGCAAGCCCAGGGCTTTAAAGGAATGGGGGAAACTTGAGAGTCTGCTGGAATGGTGGGGACCTGGTCAGGCTTTTATCATCTCTGTATGTTTGGAATAGAAAACATTAGCAGGGCTGAAATGCTTTTAAAAAAAGGATGAGTGGGCTGAATCAGATAAAATAGAAAATATCCAAACTTCTACATGGTAAATGATGTATTTTTTGTGGTTTAAAAAATTATAAAAACAAGCAAGCAAACAAACAAGAAACCTGATCTTTCTAGCCCCTGCATTCTTCACTGTGCCTGTCTTTGCTGGCTCTGACTAGAAGTATGCTCTGTCAACAGATATTTCTGAGCCAGCTTAGTTTTTCCGAGCATAAAAAAGTCTCCATCAGGTCCCGTATGGGTAGTTTATCCTCACGTACGGTCAGGGTAATAGGAGGGGAAAAATGAGACCTACCAACTACTTGCATTTGAAGGACAGAGAAAATGTACATTGAAAGATGATTTATATCCTGGACCTTGTTTCATTAGCACCTCCTGCCAATTATGTGGTGGAAGAAAGGATGATGTTTCATAGAATTTAATAGATTTCTGAGCTAGAAGGCCCCTCAGAAATCATCCAACACAATTCCCTTATTTTATAAATGAGGAAACTGAGGTTAGGAGAGGTTAAGTGACATGGGCTGGAGGATAGGAAATGGCAGAGTGGGGCTGGAATCCAATTTTCCTAACTACCCGTCAGCCCTCCCTCTCACTGCCTCCGTGCACCCTGGAGAAGCAAAGAGCTCAGAGGGGCTCCTCTCCTCTTCACAATGCTTTTCTTTGCTCCCTGAGGTGACTTGTCACTTTTCAGGGACTTATAACCCCCCCCAGGTCTCTCTTCATCTTTCAAAATTCATTTTTAGGAAAGTGACTCACACCATATTTTTATATAACCATTAAGCCTTAATGTTAGGGAATTTTTAAAGAAGACTCATAAAGATTTTGAAATATAGGTATAAATAAAGAAGAGGGATTCTCCATAATATCAGAGTCCAACTCACTTTAGTTGACATGACATCTTTTAAAAGTAAAAGCAGGGTCTGCACAAAGTTAGAAAATCAAAAAATCCAGGGAGGTAGTCTCTAACATCTAAGTTTCCTTTTCCCGTAGTCACTTGCTCTAGTGGAAGTTGCTATTAACAGATTTTATCTCCAGCTCAGCAAAATATAAAATGCTTTATGCATAAACCAGCATAGCTAGTTGTATGGAGGGACGGATGGACAGTCCATCTATAGATAAAATTTTTGACAAAAGAGTTTAGGCTATACAGGTATGTTTTCCATTTATTTTTTAAAAGATTTTATTTATTTATTTGAAAGAGAGAGAGAGTAAGAGAGACCATGAGCGGGGGAGGGGGAGGGGGAGGAGCAGTGGGAGAGGGAGAAACAGAATCTCCACTGAGCAGGGAGCCTGACACGGGGCTCAATCCCAAGAGCCTGGGATTATGACCTGAGCTGAAGGCAGATGCTTAATTGACTGAGCCACCCAGGCACCCTTCCATTTAATAATACAACAGATTTTTTCAAAATAATTATGTGTGTGTGTATATATACACACACACACACACATATATACATATATATACACATATCATCTATATATTTGCATATCCATCAAACTATTAAATAGCTGCAGATTGTTCAACTCTGTGGATGACCAATAACTTATTTAAGTAGTTTCTAAGATTTTCCCAGGTTTTGCAGTTATAGGTAGAATAATCATGTCTATGTGTCTGTCTATGCACGCACTTACACATGCCACACACACTTTTGCAAACAGATCTGTAATAGCTGATTGTTGGATTAAAGGATATGAGCATTTAAAAACACAGCAGTTTGAAATAGGGAATTTAAAGATCTACAGAAGAAGGAAACTTTAAGATAAAGTAACCTTTTCTTATAGGTTTCTCTGTCATCTCTCTAAGGCCCCAGAGAAGATGCCAAAGAGTGAGTAGCAGGAGAAAATTCTCAGCAGCCTTTAATGTCAAGAGAAGGGTGTAGGTTAAGAGTCCAGAGACCCCAGTTATAGACTGGGAGCAAAATTAGATAGGATTATAAAGAATCCGGTTCAAAATGGCTCTGTAGGGTTATATGGAATGTTTAGCAAAGAAGCGCATCTACTCATGCAGTACAAAACAAAGAATGGGCCTCCATCTATGCAAATTTTTTCTTCTTCCAAGCAAGTCTTCACTGCCTGGTGGGTGAGCCACAGACCTCTGTGAGGTGGTGGTACTTGACCACACAAACTCACATTCCTAGCAGGAGACCAGGGGGCATTTCTTATGGGTTCCAAGATGGAGACTGGGGGGGTTGGTTGTCTACAAGCTTTTTAAAAAGGAGACAGGCTCTCCTTCACTCTTCTTCTCTTACTAGCTTATTAGTTACTAGTGCAGCACCAGTAAGCTAAGGCAGCAGCCAAACCCTGATCAATAATGTATCTGTCTGTATCTGAATCAAAGGCACCGTGGTAAGGAAAGCATAGAGCACATTCAATCGCAGGGCTCACCGGCAGGAGCCAGACAGCTGAGAAGGACCCGCGTGAGAACACAGAGAAGAGAGATGCTGAGCAGGGGGCAGAAAGCTGGGGAGAGAGACCCAATTGTCAAAAACAATACAATCCTTATTCTGAAAGGTTGAGACTTCAAACAACAAAGGGGGCTTAGAGCTTTGGGAAATCAGAATCTCAAATACATACATGCATACATACATACGTGTGAGTGTGTGTGTGTGTGTGTGTGTGTGTGTGTGTGTGTGTATTCTGCTTCAGAAGTATAGGCATCCAATGAAGCAAAAGTCCTGGGCAGTTTTTTTGGATAATTCAAACAGAATCTCTGCATTCACCTGAAATTTTCCAATGAATATCTCATTGGCCTTTGTTTTCTAGATAAGGCATTGGGCCTGTAACCAAGAGTCAAGGATTCAGAGTTCACATACTGAGTCCATCATTTAAACCTGTAAATCATGCACCATGTCTCCCAAGCACTGCATCTGAGCCATACTTCTACTGTTTTCTGTCCAAAAAAAAAAAAGAAGAAAAAAAAAGAACTTTGGGTTCAGAAGTTGGAAATAGAAATGTAAGAACGGGGGCAAATCTTACAGGTCGTTTAACCCAAACCTCTAGTTTTGTAGATATGTAAACTAAGCCTTCAGAATATGGCAGCTTTAACTAACACCACATAAATAGGACTACATCTTAGACCTTTTTGATTACCACCTCAGTTACATGTCTGCTGCTCTATCACATGACCCTGTATTCAGCATTTCTATTTTTGATCATGGGAGAAAATTAACAGGCAACCAATGTTTCATTATTGCCTGGAGAAAAAAATTGCATTTATATCTTTCTGCAAGTGGATTAGCATTCAGTAAAGAAAGAGGTGAACTGAAGTCTCTAAGATGATATGATTTTTCTTATTTTTACATACTCTGGAGTCCATCACTCTTTCAGCAAATAGACCTGACTTGGAAGCAAAACAAAACAATAAACAAAGCATGTGTGTATGTTGGGAAGGGGGCAGGATGAAGAAAGAGATATTTTATTCTATGGTCAAATGTAAATTATTGGTATCACCACCAGTTTTAATCTTTTATGGTAAACCTTAACTATGTGGTGTTCTTCTATATCTAGGCTTAACATTTTTATATGTGCCCAAACATCTCTAGAGTTTATTTATTCTCTGTTTCCATTTGCATAGAAGACCAAGAGTACACAGAGCAAGTCTGTTGTTTATTCTTATGTTATTTAAGGTCACACCAGCTGTGATAACACGTGTTTATTTCTAGCTCACGTCAGGTCTAAAACCAGTATTCTTATTGCTGTCCTCTAAGAGAGGAGTCTGTAACTTTCTTCGGGTGGTTTTACCACCTTCATTGCAAATGCTAAGGTCACTGTGGTAAGGGAGAGATTGTGGAGTCACACATGGCAGGGGTAGAGGTAATGCTTTCTCTTATAGTCCATTGGCTGGTCATACATCCAAACCTAACCACAAAGAAGCCTAGCAAATGTGGTCTAGAAGAGTTCTCTAGAAGAAGACATGGGTTCAGGGATCAACCGGCAGTCCTTGTCACACGACTCTACACCCAGAGCCTAGTAGAGTGTTCGGCTCATAATAGGTGCTTAAAAAATAACTGTTGAAGCAATCTTTGAATGATGGAATAGAGTCTGTCCTTCTCTTACAGTTCTATAGGGTAAGTCATTAAGTGTGAACTACTTATCCAAATAGAAATGATAATTCACGATGATTCCATTTTTAAAGAAGTTCTTACTACTTTGCAGCTCGTTTGATTTTTCTTCCCTCTCTGCAAGGATCCTTATCTGAAAATAACTTGCTTTTCATGAAAATCTGTTTTCATGAAAGTAAGGCTAATTGGAGCTCTCTGCTGTCCCTTTTCTCTTTCTCTAAGTTCTCATAAAAGAGTTGACAGGATGGGAATGGTGTGGTGGAAAATCTTCTCAACACCATGACACATGCAGATCATTTTACCACCTATGGTCAGAGAATGTAGATTATCTGCATTCCACATGTACAGTTTAGAGTATGCTTGTATTTTTTATTTAAAAGTAGGGGCACCTGAGTGGCTCAGTCAGCTGAAGGTACCTGCCTTCAGCTTGTATTTTTTATTTAAAAATAGGGGCATTTTTTATTTGTATTTTTGTATGCTTGTATTTTTTATTTAAAAATAGGGGACTTGAGTGGCTCAGTCAGCTGAAGGCACCTGCCTTCAGCTCAGGTCCTGTTCCTAGGGTCCTGGGATCAAGCCCCACTTTGGGTTCCCTGCTCAGCCAGGAGCCTGCTTCTTCCTTTGTCTGCCCTGCTCATGTGTTCCTTCTCTCTCTCTGACAAGTAAATAAATAAGACCTTTAAAAATATAAGCCAGCTGCATACTGAGCTTGTATTAATAGGATATAAATCTATCCTAGTGTGTGACTATCCAGAGCAGGCCAATGGACAAGCTCTTCTGATTCTAAACCAACCTCAGGTGTAAGAGTTTCTTCAGTTCTTCTATCCAAGCTCTCTGACTACATGTCAAACCTGATCCTTTGCTTTTTATCATGTGCCGTGCCAAGAGAACAGCAGGTACATGTCCCCAGAATAACAACTGTGTAGCAGAACAGCTGCCTGGGGCCAGGCTCCCTGCCTTCAACACCTTAAAGGCTTAGGGTTGTAACTACAACCTTTGAAACACAGTTCTTTGCAAGCTTTGTATCCTCCTCCCACCTTGCCCTTTGCAAATCCCCTCTGTCTGCCTCATGTCAACAATGTAGACTCAGGTCCGCTGGCTGATTATTCTTTCTTTTACTACAGGCAGTGAGAATAAGATAGACACAAACTATTGATTTAGGGTTGTCACAGATGCATGGAGTAGTAAAAAGTAAAAACTGGGGTGAGTGACTGTCTCTAAACTTTAGTGTTCTCCTCAGTAGAATGGGTTGAGGGTAACTTTTGTTGAGTTAGAGTTAGAACATGAATATTAAGTGCCTCCTCTCCAAATGGTTATTTTTCCTCTCTTCATTTCATTCCACACGCTCCCCTATACTCCTTTTGTGGAAGTTTTATCCTTCTCTGGTTATCCATATATAGATGTCTAGACTTCAAGCACCCCATTCTGAAATCCATTCATTGTAATGCCAAATTCAGTTGACCACCTTCTCTGTACAAGCTTTGTTCTTAAGCTAGCGGAGCCATACCATCTAGTCCAGTAACCTCTGGCCACATGTTGATACTGAGAATGTGTCCTATTCTAAATAAAGATGTGCTTTAAGTATAATATATACACTGGACTTTGTTAAGACTTCATATGCGAAAAGAATGTGAAGCATCTCACTAATTTTTTGTGTTGCTATGACTTGAAATGGTACTCCTTCAGATACATTGGATTACGTATAAAAGATTATTAACACCTGTTTACTTTTTATACCTGGCTATTCAGAAATTTAAAATTAAGCATGGACTCACATTCATGGCTTGCACTGTATTTCTAAGAGACAGCGTTGTGGTGGAATCTTTTTCTGGCTCTAATTCCATATTACAAATTTCTCCTGCTGCCAAAACCTCTCCCATCATCCCAGCAATCCTCCTTACAGCTCCACCATTTTCAGGCAGATCTCTTCCTCCTTCTTCTCCAGCATGGATAATATTAAGACCCCTTTTAAGGCAAGAGGATCAAAATAGCATTTTAATGTTTCTTAAAAATGTGTGTATCATGTATGATTTAAAAGAAAAAAGTGGTTAAGTAACCTGACCACATAGCCACTTAGCTGGAAGAATAGAGCTGGACTCTGATTCTTCTTCTGACCTCTAACAGTCTTATGAATAGGACTTTGGCAGAAGGGGGGAGGTTCTGGATTCGGGTTACATAGATTCAAATCCTTGCACTGCAGTAACTTGAATCTGTAACCCTAGGTAAGTCTCATGAGCTCTTAGAGTTGGTTTTTGCAATAATAAATATTTCTTGTGAAAGCCAGAGTTAAATTACTTTAAACATCTGACATATAACATGTCTTTAATGAGTGGCCCAAGTATTATTTTGCATGATGTATCATACTGCTAATAGTTCACTGGGGACTGAGACCATGGGCTGAGGTGCACACTGGGGACATGTAAATTCCACCAGTATGTTACAAAACATCCTCTACACCTTTTGTGCTTCAATTCCATCAGTTCTATTTCCATTAGATTTTTATTGTTGGTCTGATTATCAACAGATGCATATTAAAAATATCCACAAGATGTTGAGGGTGATACCGAGATATAAAGAACATTAAAGATAGAATTCTAAAGGCTAAAAGAATACTTTAGTACGTACTTTATTTCAAACATTATATTTAATCACAGAAGGCAACTGGTTCCATGGTCTTAGAAAAAAAAGAATAAGACAAAAATGTTCAGCCAACATGGAGATTCTTTACATTCTATACTCAGGAATATGTATGAAATGGTTGAGCTTCTCCAAAATTTATATGGCTATAGCTTAAGGAACACACAATAACTTCCAAAAGGTAGGAAAGAATTTCTTTGTTAATTTTCTTAACTCCAGAGATGGAGAGGTAAAAAAAGATTCTAGTCTTCAAAGTGCCTTTGGAGTCATTTTTAGTAGACAAAGGAATTTTTTTACTTTAAATATATTCTACTTTTCAAGGTTTCTGTGTGTATTATAATTTGCGCTGACCCTTGGAAGGCTAAAGTAGACAGGATAGAAACTAAGGTAGGACTCTTAAGTGGCTTAAATAGGCCAAAGAAATATAAGATCTATCTCTTGAGTCCTGGATTCATGGTTTTAATTGAGTCTTGGGACCAATGCCTCCAGGAGAGGCTGCCATTGACAGGAACGTCCAGATTCCCTCAAGTTTTTTCTATTCACCATGTATATTCTAACATTCACTGCTTCTCTGTCACGATTATCTTAGGCAACATAATGTATGATAAAAGATGGTGAGACCACGTTAATAATGTTAAATCTCCTAATTTGGGCCTAATTTGATCCTACTGAGGTAAATTAGACTTGTGGACCAAAGAAGCCAAATTCAATTATGTGTGAACCATGAGAGTCCCTAGAGGTGGCAATGCATTTTGAAACTGTGTGTGTGTGTGTATGTGTAATTTTTTTTTTTTAATTACTACCCAAACTGCCTGTGGGCTACTAATATTATGTTAGTCAACTAGTAACTTGAGACAGTCAATCAACAGGTTGTAGGACAAACAGCACCTGCCTGAATATTTAATGAATCTTGCCTACATCAGCTTGTACAGACCCTTCTGATGTTTGAACTCCTTTCTTTCCTTTCACCACAAAGCAAGCTCCTAAGATTCCTCAAGACCCAGCTGAAATGGGACCCATTTATGAAGCTTGCTGCTTTCCTGTCACATACTTCATTGTTACCTCCCTCCCCCATCAGTTACCACAGTACTCTGTGTGTAATTGTTTTTGCAAATGAAGCATGAGGGCTTCAGGGACAAGATTTGCTCATTGGGTTTCGTATGCTGTGTGCCGTGCACAGTGCCTGGAGTAGGCTAGACATTACACACAGGTTTTGAAAGAGTGGAGACTTTTTCTGAAAGCCAAGGCCAATGTGACTGGGTCAGTCAATTGACAGACTGATTTAATCCCACCCACCGAATTGTCTATTAAAGTGTATTCACAGAAAAGCATAGACGACCTTAAGAAATTTCAAGTTGTCTTTAGTTGCCTTGGCAGAAAGGTACTCGATGGGAGAGAAACATGTTGTCCAGGGAATTAGTGTTTTCCTTCAGTTTGCAGTAAACAGACCAGCGATTTTGACTTCATTTTAACCGAAGTGAGGATGACCTATCTTGCAGTGGTCCCTCTTAGGATCATTGGAGAAAACTGATACCCTTTTCAATTGCAGAATACAAAGTAAACACATTTTAAATGATTCATCAGTGTAGCTATTTCCATGCAAGGTTATTTTTAATTTTTTCTTTACTACTGCTGCTTTCTGTTACCTTAAAAATGTTTAATTAATTCTAATGTTTCTTTGAATATTCTTTTTCTTTCTTATCTTTATCATTTTATCACCTTAAATGCCTACAGTACAGGGCTCATCTATGTGATGTATTCTGGGGAAAATAGAGAAGGACTCTGTAATCCTCCTTTTATTTTCCCAAGTATCTCACTGATGCTTTGTAAAACTGGAGATTCATTCCTTTGGCTTAAGATTTGGGCCCCTTGTTGGTGAGGATGTGGAGAAAAAGGGACCCTCTCACACTGTTGGTGGGAATGCAAACTGGTGGAAAACAGTATAGAGTTTGCTCAAAAAGTTAAAAATAAAACTACCTTATGATCCAGCAATCACACTACTAGGTATTTGCCTGAAGGTTACAAAAAGACTAGTTCAAAGGGATACATGCATCCCTATGTTTATTGCAGCATTATTTACAATAGCCATGATAAAGAAGAAGCCCAAGTATCCATCAACTGATGAATGGATAAAGAAGGTGTGGTATATATCCACAATGGACTATTATTCAGCCATAAAAGAGAATGAGATTCTTGTTATTTGCAAGACCTTTAAAGATGGAGCTATAGTGTATCATGCTGAGCTAAATAAGTCAGATAAATACAAATACCATATGACTTCACTCATATGTGGAATCTAAGAAACACAAGAGGTGAACAAAGGGAAAGAGAGATGAGAGATAGGCAGACAACCCTATAGAGAACACACTGATGGTTACCAGAGGGGAGGTGGGTGGGAGGATAGGTGACAAAGGTGATGGGGATGAAGGAGGACACTGTCATGATGAGCACCGGATGTTGTATGGAATCGTTGAATCATGTACACCTGAAACTAATATTTTGCTGTATGTTAACTAACTGGAATTTAAAAAATAATAATAGAAAAACAAAACCTTGTGCTCTTATTAGAAGATAATCTTTTAGAATAGATTAAAAAAATTGTCCTTCCTTAACCTTAGGTGATCCAACATACCAATTTATAGCATTTATCCTATTCATTTTCTATTATACTTATTTATATGTTTATCTTAAGCCCCTACTGGATTATGAGCTCCTTGAAGTCAAAGGTTAGTTCTTCATCTTTCATCTATGTACTCCTTGTCCCAGATAAAGCTTTTCAGGTGGATTAAATATTGGTGGTGAGAGATGACATGCATAAATCCACTGTAAAATCAGAATAAGTTACCAATTAATTGGCCAGAAATCAGGATTCCACAAAGCAGGAGAAATCATAACCTTGTGAGCGTATCTGCGTCTGGACAGGTATCACACAACTGCTGTTGTCACCTAGCTTCATGAGGGCTTACATAGTAATCAGGTAGAATGGACACAAATAATTTCTTTACTAAGGCTTCCGTTGTTCAAAGTTAGACATTCCCATTCCTTAGGCCAGACAACTGGGAGCGGAGGCAGAGCTTCTTGGGGGAGGAGAGTTATATGTATGCCCAGGCAGCCTACGTTCTCATTCATCTCTGTCCCCAGCTCTGCAACCTCTCAGAAAGCCCATTTGCCTACACCAGCACGATTTCTCAGTTGTCATTCCATAGATGTCATTCCATAAAAAATTGCTGATACACACACACACACACACAGGAGTGAGAAAGAGGAAGGGAAATTAGTCCACAGAGTCAGTGTTCTTATTCACACAAACAAGACAGCAGATGAATCTTAGCTTGGTGAAGTAACAGGCTTAGGATCCCACAGCTAGTAAATGAAAAAACTAGTTTCTTTAATCCTATGTGGCCTGGCTGCAAAGCCTGGGAATTTTCCAACACATTATGCTTTTTAATCAGTCATGAGTCTAATGGAAATAATCTATTTGGTACTTTTCATATTAAAAAAAATGATTGTCAACATATTTTCCTTTCTACTTTCCATTTATACTCAGTCTGACTTTTTCTTTCCCAATTTGGTTGATTCTTTTTTTTTTTTCTTTCATCCTGGACTTTCATTTTCCTTTTCCTCCCCTCCTCCTGCCCACTCATCTCTTCCTTCTTCCTCACTCTTTATTTCTTTTCCACTCTCTCTTTTCCAATTCCATTAATGAAAGTAGATAATAACTTGTGAATTCAAGTGGAACTTCATTTCTGAAACTGCACACTCATGCTGGAACCCATTAAGCTCGATAGCGAGAAATGAGAGAAATCATAATTATCAGGCCACTAAAATACATGAAACATAAAATTTGTCAGGGAAAGTAATTGAAATTATTGGAGCAGTTGGGCCTGGTGCTGAGCAGACCCTCAGTGATAATGGAAAGGTTACGGGTGATGTTTAGCAATGCTGATGAGGTCCAAGGTGACTCCACACTACCACAGTCAGCAAATTTATGTTCAGCTGATATTATTTTGCTAATCCATCTCTGGGAATTTGGAGAACGGTGGGGTTCAGGGAGCCCCTTCAGCTCTCCAACAAGACAGGTAGAGGACTTATTCTTTTCTTCACCTCATTAGTGAGCTTTTTCCTTCCTTTTCTCATTCTGTTGTCCTTTCTCTCCTTGAACTTCATCTTTCCTTTCACTTCTTCGTATTATTCTTTCTTATTTTAGCTTTTTTTTCCTCCTTCCTTTCCCATTTCAGTGCTATTCTTTCCTTTATCCCATCTAAAATTACCTGACAATTTGTCTGATTGGTGTGTAAAGTGTGCTTTTCACCCGTGGCAACTCTGTAACCTAGAATCAGAATTTTTCTTCCCTTGACCCATGCTGCCTGCCACTGAGATTAAACCACAGTCCAATCGGCACACACAGACGCTCCTGCTGCTTTCATGACTAAACACATACCGTCACTGCGCATGTTCTGCTGATGTTATCTGAGCACATATGAATATGCAAGAAAGAGAGAGAATGATTCTCCTGCTACCAACCTTAAAATTCTGAATGTGTCTCTCTCAGCAATGTAAGAATTTTAAGTAGTCAAAGCTACTTATATACTGTGATTATGGCATAAAGGCTGAGACACAGAAAACATCATCCAGGAGGAGGTACTGGTTCATACAAGGTAAACCAATATATTCAGACCATGAGAGCAAGACATTTTTGCCATAGATACCTGAATCGTACTGGAAAATCTTTAAGAGAATCATCATAGCTGATAATACTTATAGGCTGAATAAGCATGCACATATATAAATATGCATGACATTAATTGATGGTTTTATATATATACATATATACATATATGCATATTTATTTATGTTTAAGATTGTGTTTTTTAAAAATATTTATTTATTTATTTGACAGAGAGATCACAAGTAGGCAGAGAGTCAGGGAGAGAGAGAATGGGGGAAGCAGGCTCCCTGCTGAGCAGAGAGCCCAATGTGGGGCTCCATCCCAGGACCATGAGATCATGACTTAAGCTGAAGGTAGAGGCTTAACTCACTGAGCCACCCAGGTGCCCTAAAGATTGTATTTTTTAAGGTATCTCTGTACCCAGCATGGGACTCAAACTCACACCCCCCAAGATCAAGGGTCAGAAGTCCCACCGACTGAGCCAGCCAGCACATGTCAATTTATATTTACAACACATTTTAACACTTACCAAAATTTTGTTTGATCCCTACCTATTGAGACTATGGAAGTTATTATTACCCCCATCCTATAGCTAAAAAAACTAAGACCCTCTGAAAGATTAAACGATACAGACACAGTCACTTGATTAGTGACTGACAGATGTTAGGTCTCCTACCCTTTTAGTCTATGTGCTTTCCATAGTGCCTTATACCCCTACTATTAGAAAATTTTTTGATTTGGTCTCAAATAGTGTCTTGATTATTTGACAGAGTTCAGTGACTTCATTTGGACAACTCCTACATTGTAGTCTCTGTATCTCAGTATGTGGTTGACCAAAGTATAACTACACTGGCCTGAATGCTGACAGCTCTCCAGGATCTCATCTTTCTCAGAGGTATGCATTCTAGTTCCTAAATCTCCCACCAAGTGGTAACTCAGTCTATGCTTAAATAGTTTTACAAATGAGTGACTTCAGAGCTACCCATTCCATTGTTGGAGAACTCTAATATATATATATTTTTTTTCCTATTGAGACAAAACCACTGTCAATTCAATGGGATTCTAACCTTTAGAACACTCCAAACAAATCACTGAGATAGTTTCTGAGCTTACAGTGTATGCCAGCTTTGGGCTCAGATGGTGGAGATAATCTCTTCCACAGTTGCAGCCAAGTCAGATTCTCTGTACTGGTAGTTGAGAGTACCAATACAGAGAGTACTCAGGTGTCAGTTGACCCAGTGTGAAACCTAAATCCACGCGTTAATGGTCAGGGGTATGCCAGTTACCTGATTTCTGTGTGCCTCAGAGTTTCCAGGTACAAAATGAGGATGGGAATAATACCACCAGATTGGGTCTTGGGCAGCAATAAGTGACTTGATAAATATGAAAAACTTAAAAGATAAGCGTGGCACTTATTAAGTAATAAATAAAGATTAGCCATTGTTATAGTAATGACAGTAGTTCAGGCTGTCTAGACCCCTCTCGTGGTGCCTCTCAACGTCCTTTTCTCTAGGTTAAAACCCATTCATTTATTCACTCATCCAAAATTGACAAGGTGACAGCTAAGGGCCAGGTGTGTGGCAAGCTCTAGAGATGAGCCAGGAGCAAACAATCACAGATCTACAGGAGATCCCTCTGTGTCTGTTTGGGAGATGCAGATCTTCACAGAGAGACAAGGGCTGTGATTTTCATATGTACAAAGTGAGAACACAGTGGAAGACACACACACACACACACACACACACATCTTTTCCCAGCTGAGTTGATGGTTTGCCATAGGGGAAGACTGAGACTTTGCCTGGAGGAAGCCCTGAATCAAGGCTTGGAGGAGAAGTTAGAGGTAAGTGGGAGAAAAGGAGAGGGAGAGGATAATGGCATTTTAAATAGGATGTGTGCATGAGACAAGAGGCATTTGATAGGCACTGTGAGGGGTTCAGTATGGATGGAATATAAGCTGCCTTGTCAGAGAGAGGAGGCTACAGAGGAGGCTGGAGAGAGAGCCCGGCTCTTACAGGCTCTGTTTTTTTTTAAAAAAAAAAAAAAAAAAAGGAAGTTTGACTTTTACCTTGATCTCTTCTTGGCAGCCTCATTACACTGGAATAAATTAAATTCTAAAGTCTTCTTTTACATGTGCTGCTATTAAAGAGAGTTTGTTTGAACAATAAACAAAAAGCAGGGCTTTCAAGGCCCAGCATACAGGCTCAATCAGTAAGGATGCTGGAAGGAGACCAGGGCCAACAGGAGGGCGCAGACCACCTGAGGGGAAAATCAGGGCATTGTTTCAAATTCTCTGATACAGCAGATTCTTACCTAGGGAGTTCTGGAAAATAATCATATAAAATGGAAAGCTTTAAAAATTTTCTAATGGTAACCCTAAGTCAGACATTCTGAAAAGCCAGGTGACTCATGCCTTAGAGATTCTTAGAAAGAAATGGTCAGTTATGCAGAAGGAGTCTACTAAAATTCTTTGACTGATCTCTGAATTCCTGATGACTGTTAGAAAACTTTGGGGATGAAGATCTCCAGGGTCTCACATAAGGACAATCTGTCATCACTTTTCTGGCGTTTTCTCTTGTTATGTCCATCCATCACTGTACTCAAGAAAGCATTTTTACTATTCCATTGAAAAAAGAAAATATATCACATTAATGATCAACAGTCAAATAATAGGGTCCTAAAAATAAAGAAGTTTTACTTTATCATGAGTCATAGGAATAAAAATAGACTAGACTGTGTACATCTTTTAGATTCTCTTCAGTGTGTATGTACAAATACCACATACCACAGGGAAAAAAAAACAACAAAATCATTAATTCCAAGGTCCAGCCATTGAATTGTCATCCATTGTTCCCAGATTCCCAAGATGATGGTATTATTTCAAACCTGAAATCATCTAATGAAAGTACCTGCTGGGCTATTGTTTAATAGGGGTTTGTCGTGTTTATTTTACTGTTCCTATAGTCAACTTCATTTTTTCAGTGCAGTGTGGACATTTGTCCTAAATTACCTCAACTATAGCTAATGGATACCACAGTCAGTAGTACCAGAGTATTTACTACAAGGCATTTATATTTATGCATATATAAAGACATATTTGTATAAATAACTCCTAGTCCAGAGTACCAAATGGTAGAAGTACCTAACTCTAGAAACATCAGTAAGAAAGGACACTTGTTGTTGCTCTAAGTAATCCAAGAAGAAAACTTACATTTTTGTACAGTGGTATAAATAAAAGGAACCTACAATTAAGGACAGTTGGACTTTTTTTCCTTGCCCCACTTTATGCCACAAGGAAGGTACTGATCTTTAGTGGAAAGCTGGAAAATATCTTTGGAACATCTATCATAACCCTTTATTCAATTGATAAGGGATCCATGTCCCAGTGAGGATTGCTCATTTGCCAAAGTTTTACAGTTAATTAATACAACGTTAGGATATGAACTGAGCTCTTCAGACCCCCGATTCATGCACTTTTCACTTCAATGTTACCTTTTCTGGACTCTGCTATTTCTTTGTAAATTGTCTTCCTTTTAGAGGTTTTGTGGAGTTAACGTCTTCAAGTATGCTACTGTGTATTCCATCCAGCAGAATAGGAATGATGGTAAAAACCTACCCTCGTGCATTAATTTAAAGTTGCTTTATTAAAAGGATTCATTTCCTTTAAAAACATGCCACAAATAATATGAATAAGAATATGTTCTGAGTTTAATAATGCAAAATCTCTATCTTGTTAGTGCTCCCACACTGAGAACACCATATAAATGTGGAAAACAGGCACTTTCAACAGAATTTCTAAAATCTGATGATGCTCAGTAACTATGTCAATTAGGAAGAAAACATATCTTGGAGTCATTCCTTTGAGCACTAGAAGCTCTTTTATGTTTGGATGCTACTGGCAAAAATATTCCTGGACACAGCAGCTTTAAAGCTTTTGAGCAACAATGAAATTTCAGAGGAAGAAAGGTTAGAACTGGGAGCACACCAGAGAACTAATTGCTAAGAGAGCTGCATTTATGTATTACTGCAGTAATTCCTAGAGACACCATTTAGAAAAAGAGAATCAACAGTTCTGTTCTGTAGCACTGTGTCCTCCAGAATAGGGATGGGAAAAGAGGGGTTTCCCTGGCTCTGGGGGTTTGCTGAAAGGCAAAACTGTGGATTCATCACAAGATGTCATGTAGACAGTCTGTCATGGGGGAGAGACTGCTCAAGCTTTATCAGTCACAAAAAGCATCATTCTTTCCCAGGTGGTCTTTTCCCAGTTTGGGCAAAGGGAGCTTAGTTTTCTTTTTTTTTTTTTTTTTTTCCTTTTTCAATAAAGTCTACTGAAGTATAATTGATGTACAACAAACTGCACTCATTTAAAGTCTATAATTTGATAAATTTTGACATGTTTATACACCTGTGAAACCATAGCACACTCAAGTTAATGAACACAGACATCACTCCCCCAATGTTTCTTCATGCCTCTTTATAATCCACCCCATCTCTGCCTTCTCTGTCTTCTCCTATCTCAGAGCAAACACTCATATGCTTTCTTTTCCTAGAGATTGTTCTGAATTTTCTAGAATTTTATATAAATTAAATCTTACAGTATGTAAGATCTCTTGGTCTGGCCTCTTTCACTCAGTAGAATTACTTTGAGATGCATCCATGTTATTGAACATTTCAAGAATCCATTCTTTTTGTTGCTGAGTTCTGTTCTACTATATGGGTATATGTCACGTACTGCTGATCCCATTCATCTAATGATAGACATTTGAGTGGTTTCCAGTGTGGGACTATTACAAAGAAAGTTGATATACATATTCATGTACAAGTGTTTATATGGGCTAATGCTTTGTTTTTTTCTCTTAGGTAAATACCTAGGAGGAAAATAAATGGATCATATAGTAGGTTTATGTTTAATTTTAGACTTCTTTACCATGGGGAAAAGGACAAGTATTGCTGGTTCAGCTGAAATAACACCTTTTGGCAAGTTTTAGGAGGAAATGACTTGACTCAGAGTTGGAACATTCTTAGCTATTTGTTCCTAGCTTCAGGTTCTGTTTAATTACAACTCCCGTAAAACTGGGGGAAAAAATCACAGGGTCCCTCACAATCTGGGAAACACACATATGAGCAAGGAATTAATACCACAATTTCAGAGGGGCTCTGGGCACCCTGAGGCTTATCCAGGGCTCCCCAGTGCTCGAGAGACCTCTTTTTTTCTATGCAAATCTTGCAGCATGAAGGAGAGACTACACTCATCCTCACCGAGGACATGTGGAGCTTCCAAAATGAGTGACTTATAACTGGGTAGTTTTTCTAAAGTATAGTAACAGTCACCAGTTTTAAAACTATGTTTTTGTGTTAGGCTAACTAATTCATATAACATTAACATTTTCCCACATACTTCATGGACTAATATGAAATATTTATATTTTTCACATACTAATTTACCTAGGATCTTTTATATGTTTTTCTCATTTTAGCCATAGTATCTCTGTCAGAGAGTCAGAAAAAATTTAATTTCCCCATTTTACAGTGACAGAAAGTGGAGCTCAACAAGCTTGAAAGACAGGATGGTATAGCAGACAATACCAAAACTGGGGTCGGGAGCACAGGGTTGTAGTCATGTCTTCGTAATTCAAGTATTAGAGGACGTTAGACAAATCATTTTTTACTCCTCTTAGGATTCAGTTTCCATCTTGGTAAGGTAAAAACTTTACATGGGACCAGGCTTGTCAAATTGTACTAAAAATAGTCTTTTCAATGGCCTTAAATTATATTTTATATATAATATATAAGTATGTATTTTATATATATATACACACATCATTATATGTATTACATATAATATATATTGTATATATGGTTGTGGAAAATGAAGTATTTAATTCCCTCCTGGAGAATCATATGTAAGTATCATATTAAAAGCTCTGAGAAGGGGCACCTGGCTCAGTCATTAAGCATCTGCCTTCAGCTCAGGTCATGACCCCAGGGTCCTGGTATTGAACCACGCATCGGGCTCTCTGCTTGGCGGGAAGCCTGCTTGTGTTTCTGGTCTCGCTGTGTATCTCTCTGTGTCAAATAAATAAAAATCTTTTTAAAAAATTTAAAAAAAAAAATAAAAGCTCTGAGAACTCTTCTAGTAAAGAGCCCTGTTTAACTTTGGGTCACCTAGGATTTCCTAAAGTTGTTTGCTTCAGAATTCTTTTGCATATTAATCTTATAGTGCATAACACCTCATGAAATTCTTATGTTAAAAAAGCCAATGAGAAACCCTGAACTAAATGATCTCTTAAATTCCTAGCAGCTCCAACATTCTCTCTGCTTTGAAAGATGTTACCCTTGCACATTCACAAAGAGAAGCGCGGAGGAAGGGAAATGAGAAGCTGGGCTTCTTAGCTTCTTGACCATCGCTTTTCCATGCTACCAAGGCTAATCCGACCTTTTCTTGTGCTGCTTTATGACACCAAGTCTAAAGCTCCCACCACAGGCTGCAGGGCAAGAATTTCTAGGTCAACAAAGTCCCCTGGCCTAATTCTGACCAGGAAAGAATTTGCCAGAATTCGTTGTTTCTTCTTCTAGAGACAGTTCCTTCAAAGACAGTGCTTACATGACTGAAGGTTCTCTATAAAGTGCAGCGTTATCAGCGAAGGTGGTTAGAGGAATCCGCTTTACACTTCCTGGTGAGCTGTATGTAAACTAAAAGCTTTATTGGGAAATAGCAGGGCTTGTTCTACTCAGACAAAATAAAGCATGGGAATACTGAATTGCCAGCCAATTTCGTTTTTCAGTCTTTGTTTCAGGCCAAGACTATTCTGCTCCCCAAATCAGCAGGTGGAGACAGTTTCTGTGAAGTCTGTCTCAGACTCCCTCATTTAGAAATTTTCATGGCACCAGAAAACAGTGTCTAGAGAATCCCAAAGAACAAAAGAGAGGAAACGATCCCCTTCTTTCCCACCCCTATTCTGTCACTACGACAGCAGGGTCCTTGTCTCACACAGAGGTAGTCACACAATTCTATTTTCAAGGAAAAGCAAAGTCAGTAATTTTCTCACTAGTGCTTCCAGTTTTACCTTTAATTTCTCCAGGACATTGAAAATAATGACATTCTGAACAATATAAAGATTGAGCTTTTTTCTAAATATCTGTATTACATGACTAAACAATAAAACTCGTTCAGCATCAATATTTCAAGAAATGTGCTTGCAAGTGCATTAAATTCATTTAGACATGTATGTATGTTAGAAATTTTAAAGGAGAAAAACAGGTGGAAGATGCAAGCCTATGAAATATGCAACTTGGATTGGTTTAAAAAACAAGTTTAAAGTGCTTGAAATCTGGCCATTAAGGTGTTCAAACTTATTGCCTACTAACCTCTGAAACGTGCTCTCGAAAACAGCTCTGCTGGCAAATGCAAATCCCTTTCTTCATTCTCAAACCAGGTTACTAGGATCCACACCTTGACTGATGCTCAATCCATACAAGATTTAGAACTGGATTTTTAAGAACTCCACTGACAACCGCATGTTCTTATACCCGGTTTCTCTTTTCTAAAAATGTAGGGCATATGCCCATTTATTTTCCAGATGAACTCTGTAAGATTTTTAATAATAAATGGCTTGAAATAATGGGTATCATTTGGAATCCCTTATCAAAGGAAGCAGAATTCTTTCACTGCATCATTCTTATTTTGTTCATAATAATGGAAAGCAGGTAAAGTGTGAGGGTCGGGTTGAGGCACATGAGTCTATTATATCTTTGTGATATTCTAGGCTATTTTCAACTATTAAACTTGCATGTATTTTATTTAATGTAAAATAAATAATAACACCTCTCCTTCCTCCGTTCACTCTTTTCCGTGTTAGAAAGCTCTTGTTTCTAGTTGCCATGGTGATGGCGCCACTCTGATATTTGTTTAAGTGAAACACTTTCATCTCACTGACTTGAAGACAGGTACTAGAAGGACCAGAAAATATAATTGACAGTCTAGCTTGCTAGCTGGAATAGAGGACCCTGTTCTATGGCCAAAGGGACAACGCCTTTGATCAGAGAAAATATCCTCCTAAGAATAACGAAGGGACAACTTAGGTCACTGTGGGGCCTATTTTATTTTCTCTTTCAATTGTCTCTTACTGTGTTTTGTTTGGAAAAGAGTAAGACCTCATGCTAGGAGTAAATAGTCACTGCTTAAGACTGAAGTCATTTGTAGACAAATTTGCTATTGGGATTTAAGAGGCTCTTTGGAGATGAAGAAAGACAGGAGACCTTTAAGAGAAAGCCCCTTTTTGCTCATAAGAAAAGAAATGAAGCAGAGAAGGGGCACAATTTATAATCAAGAAGGCAGTCCCTAAAATGGTACCTAGGTTTGTAAGCATGGCCAGTCCACTGAAATGCGTTTTGCCTTTGTGGCTGCGGAAAATATCATGAAGTCATTCAGAAATATCGATGCATTTACAATTGCCTCACAGCTTGAGGGTTGTCTGTTGTGTGCAACTCAAGCATGTGGACTCTAGCGTGTAAAATCCGTAATGAGAATCACTTTCGATGAATGTCAGTTCACAAAGGTGCTCTCTCATTGTAGGCACCTCTGACTATGAAACTGATGTTTTAGGAGATAGATTGTGCTTTTATCTGTACTTTATTTTTCAGCTCTGCTATTGCTAATATCCTTTGCAGAGTAGCACAGAGGTCACAGAACAGCCTTTGGAGTCAAATAAACTGAGTCCCAAACTCCACCCCTTACTGTGAATGTGAACTTGGGCAAATGAGTGAACATTGTTGGCCAGAGTGAGAAAAATGATGGTCTTAACATGGAACCTGTGCTTGCCTGGCATTACAATTAATGTCTCTTTTGCAAAATATCCTTTCAGTTTTAATGAGAGTGGGGAACATAATCTTGGGTTTTGGTTCATTTGAAACATAAGCTTTTCCTTTAAAATTTGTAGGTGCACTATCGGAGTTAAAGTGTTTATCCAAACAAGTCTGGGGTAGTGATGGTTATGTAGAACTGGCTGAGGGGTGGTTAGAGTCGGCATTGCCATTGAAACTAATGTAAATTTGGGCAGGTGCTTTCACTTCTCTAAGCCACAGTATCCTTATGGACCAAATCAGGAAGTTAGATAGATGATATCTGAGGTCCTCTACCTCTCTGGGTGCTATGGCTCTTCCTCCGTTGGGATTGGTAGTAGAGTAACACAAGGATCCCCCTTCTTAAGGAAGCTTAAGAATCAGCTCAGCCTCAAATTCACAGAATCAGAGTGGATGGTGGTTGCCAGGGCTGGGAGGAGCAGGGGGTGGGAATGGGGTTTCTAAATCAGCGGGCATAAAGTTTGAGTTGAGCAGCCCGAATAAGCTCTAGAGATCTGGGGCACAGCACTGGACTTAGAGTCAACAATAATGAATGCTTTTTAAACATTTGCTACAAGGTTAGATCACATGTTATGTGTTCTTACCCGTAAAATAAAATACGAAGAAAACTAAGATTAAAAATATTTCTTAAAAGATTAAGAATTATAGCTTGAGAGGCTGTGAGAGCTAAAGAGAGTTGATCTGGGGGACATGAGTTTGAATTTCTTGTTTGGTGGGATGTGTGCTCTAGCATCTATCTGGGGTTCATCCATTTTCTGATTCATGAAGTTTTGCTGTCACCAGTAGCAAAAAAAGAAATCTGTCTCTCAAACTTAAACAAACAAATGTGATAAAACAAGTGGAGGAGGACATTTCCCAAGCCATTCTTGGTCTGGTGCCAGAAGAAGCTGCAATGTTTCATAAATCACACTGAGTGTGATGGAAGTGCCTGGATTTACAAGCATCTCCTTCTCTGAGACTTTTAATTATATCTGCATTCCTCTTTATTGCTAGTCTTTCAAAAAAGGTCATTCCTGTTTACTCTTTCTATCTGTATTTTTTGTGTGTCTATTATTCCTTTAAATATAAGAAAACAAAACATCAAAAACTTTACAAACACTCTGGATGACTAGAAGATATTTTGTTTTCTGATTTTAAAAACCTCAGTCTCAGAACATTCTTTATTCTTCTTCTCTTCCCTCTTCACTAATGTACCTTTCAGATGCATAAAAGATTTACACAGCAGTTTTTCTCTTCATCTCTTTTGCTTGCACCTACCTCAAAGTAGATAAGAGTATTTCAGGCATACATCCACAAGTCATTATATGCTCCAGGGATACTAGTCAAATAGTTTAAGGTTTTAATGTAGTAAAAGAGTAGCAAACAATATGCAAAGAAGAAAAGCACCAAAGAGAGCTCAGAATTGACTTATCTGCAGGTGTTAAATGAAGCAGGCTAGCAAGTACCATGTACCTTCTTTATACAGTACCTGGTGTTCTGGAGAGTTGCATATAAATCATATCTTTAAAAATTGATTTAGATGTTTGGTTCACTGGACTGGCATTAGAAATTGGACCATACATTTTCTGTGCATCTGAAAGCTAAAGTAGGGATTGTGGCTCCTACTTTACTCCTCCTGTTTCTGTAAATATACTTGATTTTAAGACTTGAGTGTAAATATCACTGAAGTTTTTCTTTTTACTGTTATTTTCTTTCTTTCTTTTAAAATCACAGAGTAGTTTTTTAAGAAAAATGACATTCCAGCACTTTAGTCCGTCATTAGAAGTAAAGTAAATGTATTCTAGGTTCAATGGCTTTCAAGTGTTTTTGACCATGACCTGTAATGAAAAACCAACCAGCCAACCAATCAACCAACCAAACAAAAGCACATGCTACTTAATACTCAGATACACAGAAGCACACACACACACACAGACACATTTTAAAATTTAACAAAGCAGTGTAGACCTTTCTTTGCATGACACATTCTATTCTTCCCTTCTTTCTATTCCATTTCTTTAAAAAATTTGTTGAAACCTGCTAAATTGATTGTATAACCTACTAGCATGTCACAATACGTGGTTTGAAATACAGAGAGGTGTGTAAATAGTAGTAGGTCAAGATAAAGCATGGAGAAATTGCATAAATAAATGACAGAAGTTGAGATTTGGAATATTAAAGCGCCAAACCAGGCAAGTCATTCAAGTAAATGTAAAAAATTAGAGAGAGATAAGAGATATATGTTCCCATGAGAATTCTCTTTAACTAAATTAAGTCAGAGCTATGTCCACGACAAGCACTCAAATATTTGTCAGAAGATTGCATCTCCTAATTACACACTGGTTGCTCATTTACCTGAGACTTGGGGGGTGGGAGTGGCGTGTCAGTGCCAAGTCTTTGAAAGACCATGTAGTAAGGAAAGAAGAGAGCAGGCTCAGCTGTTGAGAAAAACGAGAAGAGTGGAGTGATATGCAGGTCCCACTTAGCCTAGAACATGATAGGAAGTCACTCAGGACTTGCCATGTCAGCCAGGTGAGGAAGGTAGGGTGTGTAGTCTGGGATTCAAATGGACAAGGTAACCAGGTCTCCATGATACAGTGGGAAAGGATTAGACATGGAGACAAGGGAGTTTTTTTCCCTAACTCTTTCCCTGGCATTGGTTTCAGAGTTATCTTAGGATAAGTCACCAGACGCCTCTAGTCCATGTTTCTTGTAAGTTTGACCCTTAAATTTTTATTCGTGGTATACCACTGTGTGGTCTTCAAACCTGAGATGTAAGTTCAAGTGTAGACCACACGGAGTTCAGGCTGTTTCTCTGGGATACCAGAGACTGGAAACGTGAGACTAGGATGTAGACCTAGAAAAGGAGGGCAACGGGAGAAATAAATAGACCTTGAGGGTTCAGGTAGAAGGGGTCTAGATATGGGCAGTAATTCTGGACCAAGACCAAGGAAGCTGAGTTCAGACTGGGTCTGTTCCTGAGCCATCTCTTCGAGATTGGAGTTCTTTATTAATACCTTCCTAGGACATGGGTACCTGTCAGTTGCCGGTGAGACTGAGCCATTAGTCTGAGCTCTGCAAATGGAGTGTGCGTCTAGGGTTAGAGAAGAGGAGTAAAATCTGTGTTGTTTCCATCTGAGCTGGCCCAAGGACAGAAGGATAGTCTCTATGACTGACATGGTCAGTTTCCACAAAAACTTTCAAACACCAAAATTGGGACCACCAAACAATCTGCTCAAACAATCTTTGACTTAACTGCTTTTAAGCACTCTTGTGTAGGATATTGCAAATTTAGTGCTGAAGTTACATATACAGATTTTTTTATAGGCTTGTTTAAAATGTATACCATGCAGACTATCTGTAATGGCAATTAAGCCAACAGTGTGATTGAGAGGCTCATTTATTTGTTTATTCAACAAATATTAATTGAGCACCTGTGATTTTTTTCTGGGGTACTGTGTTAGCCTTGAGGTCAGAAGGATGAACAATACTGAGCCTCTGTCTCCAAGGATTTCATGGTTTAGTAGGAGAAACAGACGTATAAATAGATAAATTACAATACAATGTGATAAGTGCTTTAATAAAGATGAGAAATGATTAATATAAATGAAAACCAAATTAAGCACATTAAGCCTTTCTTAAAAGAAGGGAAATTTGTTCATGTAAAATATTATTATTAAACTGTATTATTCTTCAATTCCCTAAATGATATTTGAAGATAATGTCTTGCTCTTTTTTCTTCTAGCCCCATTAGTTTTCATTTTTACTCCACTGGAGTGGTTGTGTGCAAACAGACATGGGCATAGGTGGGCCTTGTGTTGTCATTTTGCCTCTATTTCCCATAGAAGTGTCAACAATTTTTACAGTTAAAATAGACATCAGAGTATTCTGTCTCTGTCTCCGTCTCTCTCCTTTCCATGCCCCCCCGCCCCTGCCACCTACCAGCCCTAGTTCTCTTTTGGGTAATTAGAAGATACTAATAGGGAAAACAATCAAACATAACAAAACAACCGCCACTGCCCCCAAACAGAGCAGGAGATAGAAATATGGGAGGAATGAAAGAATGACAGCAATAATGACAACTAATACTTGCTGAGTTTTTACTATGTGCTAGAGACTAGTCTGTATCCTTACATGTCTTAATTCTTTAAGTCCTAACAACAACCTCATGAGGTAGATCTTTATTATTTCTGTCATATTCATCAGGAAGCTAAGGCATAGGGAGGCTAATATACACGCCTAATGCACACAACCAGGAAATTCAGAGCCACAAGTTGAACCTAGTGGACTCCGGAATTAGTGATTTAACAACTGCACTGGGCTATGTTGAAAAATATTACTTCTCACATTTTTTTTCTTAAAATTTCCTGAATTGGTATTCATATGAAATATATATTAATAGAATGAAGTACAGCTAGCAAAAGAAGGAAATGAAAGAATGAGCAGTCTCTAACATCTCACTTACTCCTCTGTATTTTTCGTTTGTTGCTTTATCTTGTAGGTGGCATAAATCAGGACTGTAGAAAGGATTAGAATTTTCAAGAACAGTGAATGTCTACTTGGTATCTATGCTTCAGATTCTTTTTTTTTTTTTTTTTTTCTGGTCGAGATCTTCCTATCTGCCACAAAGCCAAGTGTAATGGGAAAACAGCTTTCTACTTTTATATTTGCGAGGACAATACAGTTAATTGAGAGTAGGGTCAACTTAGAAAGGATTACCATAATGCTAATTGCATTTCATTTGTTCTAGTCCACTTTCTCCATAATTATAACTGTTAATTAAAGGACTGTGTTATTCCCACTTTCTTTATAAGGAAGACTGAGGTACCAGGAAGTTAAATGAATGACATCTCCCCCACCCCCATCACGTGGAGATGGCTGTCAGTTTCAGGTGGAAAGGGAGTGAAATAGATGGGCCCTAACTAATTTCTTATTGTTCTAGTTAGGAGACTGTTCTTCCCTTTAACTGGTAGTGGGGGAGTTCAGAAAACAGATACGTATGTACCCATCTGGGATCCTTTTGGAAACACTCCTTCTTACCGTACCAGGTTTTTCTGGTAACAATATGTGACTCAATTCTGCCCTGGTTCTTCTGCTCTCCACCTGGTATCTGGATGTGCACATTGTTGTCCCTTGACTCCCACCCACTGATGCTCCCTTGATTGTTAGTTTCTAGTGGATGTTCTAGTTTCTAGCCTGATGTCCATGGTGCCATATTGTCCCGTTACCTGAGCCCAACAAATCTCGTATTTTGGGACCAAGAAAAAGCTTAGATATCATCCAGTCACCTCTTTCCTCATTTTATCAATAAAGAGGCTGAGGCTAAAAATTCTGACTCCTCGGGGCGCCTGGGTGGCTCAGTTGGTTGGACGACTGCCTTCGGCTCAGGTCATGATCCTGGAGTCCCGGGATCGAGTCCCGCATCGGGCTCCCGGCTCCGCGGGGAGTCCGCTTCTCTCTCTGACCTTCTCCTCGCTCATGCTCTCTCTCAGTGTCTCTCTCTCAAATAAATAAAATAAAATCTTAAAAAAAAAAATTCTGACTCCTCAAGTAGACCTCTTACCTCTGATCCCTTCAAGTGCTGGCAGTAGTTACATGAAGACTTTCAGGCTGTCAGTAAGCCTTTGGGATCTCCCTTTTCTCTTGCATATTCCTCTCTCTAACACCAAATGGCATGAGGACATTCCCTACAAACAAGGTCCTGCTAATGAAAAAACCCTGACAGCTCATGGCAATGATTTCCCTATGGAAAAGCCCTGGACTTAAAACAAAATGAAACAAAAAAACAACGGGATCCAAAATCTGCCCGTGACATCATGCTGTGTGACGCTGGGCATTTGGTTTAATCTCTGTGATTTTCAGTACCCTAATCTCTAGAGTTACATACATGCAGGGTTGTTGTGAGGACTTACTAGAATGATAATCACAAAGACTATGCTAATTTTCTCTGCTCATAATCATCCATTTACTTTCCATTGCCTTTGATATATATCCAAGTCCCTAATTTGGCCCCAATGTCCATACATGATTTCTCTTGCACCTTATCCTGTTCTATTGGTTCCAGGTGTTCTAGAATTCTTGCAATTCTTAAAGTCCAGAGGTCCATGTTCTCTCTTGTCAGGGGGAGTCTCTTGTTTTCTCTGCCTGAAATTCTCTCCCTAACCTAGCTAACTCGGATATTGGGACTCAGAAAATAAGTCATTTCCTTACATGTCCCAGACTTGGTGGGGTTACCTACTCTCTGTTCCCAAGGTCTCATTCTGCTTTTTGTTGTGTCCATCATTCTCATGAGCATTTGTTTAATACCCCTCTTCTGCTCCAAATTGTAAATATCATGGAATTAGAATCCATGTGCATCTTATAAACTTCTATATCCCCAGCACCAAATATCTGACACCAGGTATCAGGATATCTATTGGCTCTTTGATTATCTATGTATACCTATAGCATAAAAATGTATTACCAATGATTGAATATACCTGTAGAGTAGAGTTGAATTAGCAGGATTTGTCTACCTAGCTCTTGGCAGCTCTGTAGCGGCCCTTAATAACCACTGTCCTGGCTGTGGCAACAATAAAGCATACAAGGCATTCTAGCATTGACTCCAAGCAAATAAAATATAGTTAGACTTCTCAGACATTCCCTCTGGCCTGTGTCCTAATGAGTTGGCCTCATTATACTGTAACTCCTGAGTCTGCAGAAAACCTCATCTCGCTCCATTGTCAGCCAACTAAGAGGATTGACCACATCTTATCTTCTATAAAACGGTGGCTTCCAAGTAAGAGGAATGCACATCAATGTAAGCTCGGGTCATAGCTGCAAGTCACTTTCCAGCAGCTTAATCTTTTCACTAGTTTATTTTAAGCTTGGCATAAGGTTGATGTTGTTTAAAAAAAAAAAAAAAAGAAGGTTGACATTGTTGCTAGCCTTCTACGTTGTGGTTATGTCATTGTTGCATTATCATTCAGTAAGGCTAATTTTATTTTTTTAAGATTTGTTTATTTATTTTAGAGAGAGAGCACCAAAAGCAGAGCCAGAGGGCAAGGGGGAGAGAGAGAAACTCAGACAGATTCTGCACTGAGCCCTGAGCATGGAGTCCAGTGTGGGTCTTGATCTCATGACCCTGAGATCATGACCCAAGCCAAAACCAAGAGTAGGATGCTTAACCGAGTATACTACCTAGGCGCCCTCGGTAAGACTAATTTTAAATATACCACACATGACCCAAGAATACGTATCCCATCCTTTTGCTATCCCTACTTAATTATCTGCATAGATTTTATTTATTTTAGAATTGAATTTCATCTAAAGGGATTTAAAAAAAAAAAAACACCTAATAGTAAATAGCAGATATTTATGGAAATATTTTACTTCCCCAAAACTATTTACTTGGGCTTAATTTGATCCTGGTTTACTTATGTTTTATACAAATTTAGCAGGTGTTAGTGCTTTGGAGTCCATTTCCCAGTCACACACATGAATTGCAGTTAAACAAATGAAGTAAAATTTATTTAAACAGACCAGATTGTTTGCATCCGAAGAGGCTCACTTGGACTAATTTGGTTTGCAGGGGAATAGGTCAATCTCTTCCAATAAGTTATTGCTCTGTGCCAAATTGCCATAGCATCCCCAACGTCCTCACCATTTTGCCTGGACTGTAGATCGATCCTAAACTTACCTGTTGCTACTGCAGTCAACTGTTACGTTACCTTGGCAACGTGGACTACTCTACTTTCAAAGAAAAAGCAGAAAGCTTTCAAAGAAAAAATGAGACAGTTAAAAAATAAGTATGGAGACTCTTTTCATCTGAATAGCTGTGTCTTTGAGAGCTCTTCCTGAAAAGCAGCCTGTTGTTAGCTGATGTGACCAGATTATTGAGTACTAAATCCATGTTTCTAGAGGAGTATGTGAGCGCATATGTCTGCACTTGGATTTCTTAAATTGGTCATTCAGGTACTATGATTTATCCGTCTCTCTGTAATTTTAGATCATCTTCCCTGGTTGTTTGAAACTCAGATTTTTTTTTTTTAACTTAGTGAAAAGCAAAAGAGAGTCATGCAAAATATTTTTTCCATTAATCCTGAGACTTTTTTATTTACTGTAAAATTTTATAGATAAACTTATTTTTGAAAGGAATATTTCCTTCCCCTAATGAGGGTTGCATTCACATAAGATAAAATGCAAATGCGAGATGTTAGAAAAATGGGAAGAAATATTTAAAGGGAAAAAAAAAGAAACTTCTAGACTTGTTTTATTGTTTATGCATTTTTATGAGGCCTGTTTAATAGAAAATATTTTTGTGGATGAGTGTTTATGACAAAACAACTGCATTCTTCTTCTGTGGCTCCAGGAAGGTGAGATGGTGCATTCAGCACTGTGAGATCTGCTCTTTGTCGGAAGGTGTAAAATGTGCTCTGATTACATTGTTGCACATCGCCATTTTCTATGGAGAACTAGGGTCAGAACAGGTCAAAAAGCACATCAAGGGCTTCCCTTTATTCTCTCCCTAACCCAGGCACAGTATTCTGTTAATTTTGAGATTGCTAGGATTCTTTTAAAAGTCTCAGACAAAATAAATTATCGGTCATTTTTGAGGCTATCTCAGCATTGACCACTGGGCTTTTTCCATGTAAGCTTTCCTCATGCCAACTTTCATTTCCTGTTTTGTTTTGTCTTGTCTTGTTTTGTTTTAACACTGCCTGGCTGGATACTTCCTTCCTTACTGATGCCATTACAGTCATTTGCTCCTTCCACCCCAGGCAGGGAGACCAGATCTTCCTCTGGGCCCCCTCAGCAACTTTTTTCTCCTGCTATACCACTTTGTCACTTGGGTTGTGAATCTGTTTTCATGCTCATTTTTCTCTTGACTCGGAGCATCTTGAGTGCTGGGAGTGGATTTTTTATCTTTGGATTCACGTGTTTATAATGGTAAGTGGTACCTATTAGGCTTTCAAATTGAGAGTCCCGATGTGTATGCCAATAAATGAAAAAAAAAAAGTGAATGATTTCATATTTTAAGATCACTTTGAATTCTGACTCAACCATTCCAGTTTGGTGTTACCTACAACTTTTCTAAGATTCTTTCTTTGTTTACATCCAAGCCATTGATAGACAAAGAGTAGATGCTACAGAAGTAGGTATGGATAGAGACTTGCAGTGGCCCATCTTGGGAAAGAAACCTTCAGTCTACATAGTACCACTGACCAATATAACATTTGGGGAAGAGAAGGCCAGAAGGCCATTAAATAGTTCAAATAATTTGACATCTATGAGTCAAACAAGTGCAGTAGTATCCAGACTACAATTTCTTTTTATTTTCTATATGCTTTTTCACATGCTTGGGTGAAAACAGGCAAAAAGGATTGGAAGCCTTCTCCTGTTTGCAACTTTTTGGAAAACAGAAATAAATTTAGTTCCATATAACCAGTAATAAGCGCTCATAACTAACCTATCACCCAATTCATTCTAGAATTTTGCTAGAAATCAACATTATGTTCACCAATCCATAATTTTTCCCCTTTCTTAAAATTGGGATTTTTGTCCCACTTTAATCTCTATGATTTAGTGCCCATTCTTTTACATTCTTGCAATAAAATCTTTCTAGGCCTGGAAATTTGAAGACATTTAAATTGCCCAGGTAATAATTTACTGCCACCTCATCTGCCAGAACTTTAATTCGTTTCTACAATGTTTATCCTACCTCTTCTACGGGGAAGATTTAGTTTTTTGTTAGAGAAGAGGATGAAACACAGGAGTTGAAAATCCTGCTTCCCTCTTATATTTGTTGCTAGGTCGCTATCTTCCTTAAGCCACAAGCTTTTCTGAATAAACCTCACAAATATAGACACTTTCTTTTTGGTTTTAGTATGTCACGAACCTGAAGCTCATTCTGGCCAGAAGCCTTCTTGATACTGTGTATACATGTTCATAGCACATGCAATATCTATCTTTTATGTCTCTCTTTTCATTTTTTATTGCATGGCTTTTTTTTTTTTTTTATGCTCAGTTAGCCATCATATAGTACATCATTAGTTTTTGATGTAGTGTTCAATGATCCATTAATTACATATAACACCCAGTGCACATCACAACATGTGCCCTCCTTAATACCCATCACCCTGTTACCCCCTCCCCCCACTACCTCCTCCCCTCTAAAACCCTCAGTTTGTTCCCAGGGTCCATAGTCTTTCATGGTTCATCTCCCTCTCTGATTTCTCCACCTTCAGATTTCCCTCCTTTCTCCTATGGTCTTCCGTGTTATTGCTTTTAAAGTATGAACAAATGATTCTTTTGCAATTATATTAACATAGTCACATGCTTTTCTGAAAATGGTGATGCAAACCATTTCTACTATCATCTTCCTTAGATAGAATTATTTTAAGCAATTTTGATTTTGGATGGAAGGGGAACTCAATGCTAAATCTCTGTGCAGAATTATTCCCTTGGGACAACTGAGTTGTCTATGAGTCTGGCTTTATTTACCACTGATGGAGACAGGGCAGTAGTTATTCGAGATCCTGCCTTGTTAGGCTCTTGAATTTTTACAGAACGTCAATCCTACTCCCAACTGTCCTCCTTGTGACATCCAATGCAACCACATACATATGTGGGAACAGAAACATACTTCCCTCCAGGAACTTTTTATGGAGTATAAATTCAAACTTATTGTCCCTGGATGGTTTTAAAGACTGAACAGAGAGAAACAATCATTTTGCAATGGATTGAACTTCAAAATATTTCTTTAACTGAATCTCATTTTGATATAATATCATGTCCTATAAGGTATATCACAAAACAAACAACATCCCTGTGGAATTCATTGCTTTGCTTACTCACAGGATATTGCCGAGGCTGTTGTCATATTTCTATGTCTCCACCGCAAGCTACTTCTGTATTATGTACTAGAAGAGTTACAGTTTCCCTGTGATTCTTTTAACTGATTCTGCTTTCCTCCTCAAGAAAGTTAAGATCCAAATTTGTGACTCTCATTAAAAGTGTGCAGTATAGGAATTCATGCATTGTATTTTAGCATTAATTTCATTTTGAGCTTATACCTACTGTTTTTTGCTATGTTGAATTTTTGTGAATCACCACAAATGCTTTTTGTAATGGGATAAGAAAAAAATTAAACAAACTGTCCTTTTTCCTTCTTCCTCCGATTACAAAGTCACAATGGCACTTTCTCCTAAGGGTCTTACCACTACCTCTAGTCCAATCCAGTTTCTTATTGGTCCTCATTAAAACCAACTACCATATACATTTTATCTGAATTTATTCTGAATAGACTGAATATTCTCATGTCTGTTCTCAACTTATTAACACATAAAGATATCCAGTGGGCATTAGGATCAAATGCAATCAGGGTACTTTCCATAATTTTCCTTCTTCTAGACTTGTAAAAATTTATCAGATGTTCCACTTTTATTACCATATTTTCTGCAGAAGTACAAGTAATTGAATTTTTTCATCATTACCGTATTGTATCTCTGTGCTAGTCCTATAACATATATTGGGAAAACATCAAACATATCTCCGTATTTGTGGAGCTCCCATAACAATATTGCTTGTTTGGTTTTTTTGTTCTTTTTTTCTTTTTGCAGTTCATTATATTGTGCAGATTAATGCAAAACTAGAAAGATAAAACTACTGATTTATTTACTTGAAATGCACATTTTGTGGAGTTTTTTGACTTTGGCTTTGGGGAGCAGTCTGAAAATTGTACTCAGGAAGCATATTCTGTGAGACCTGTCACTAAAGGAGCACCACGTTTACATTCTTTTTTCCTCCCAATAATCCAAATTTGTCTGCCAGTTTTGATATAGTCAGATATCAGATTTAGCCTAACCTCATTTCTCTCATTAAAATTAGACAACTTTTTTCATAGATAGTCCAAACTCTCTCTTTCCTGTTTTTGAGGAGTTTAATCACCATCTTTGACTTTGATGACCTGCATTAGATGACAATCCAGTTCCCAGGTACTTCCTGCTTTGAGGGAGCCTCTGGTCAGCACTTCCTTGAAAATGCACAACTTCCCTCAGTTTTGTCAGGAGAAAGAAGAGAGAGCCAGAACGAAGCACAGGAAGAGAAAAGGGAGCAAATCAAGGGAGTGCGTCTTGGCCAGCACCTCATGTTGACATCTTTACCTGCTCAGCAGCCAACTCTGAAGACAGTTCCCAATAGGAAGCTCAAAAGTGCTTTTTACTCTGAGGAAATATTGTTGTGCCACCCACGGAGACCAAGAGTCAATGATCACTAGGGGGAGAGCGTTTCATAATATATTGTTTAAATGTTTAAGAGTACAAAATGCATCTGCATCTTTACTTTTATAAACCTACAAAAAATTGGCTAGAAAACTATAAAGCTATTTCTACTAATTGCCACTTCTGTTGTAAGACAATAGGAAAATGTCTGACTGAAATAGGAAGGTTTTTGATTTTGTGGTTTCAGGATCAAACTTAGCCCTGGGTACCTGTGAGTTTGGACATTCAAGCCAAACCTTTCAAGGTTTCTGACATTGTAAAGTAACAATCTTATGAGAAATCAAAGGGTGAAAAATTCTGTGCAAGTGAAGCTGGCTCATGCATTTTAAAGGCAGGTTTGACTTGAATATATTAGGGTACAGGGGAAGCTGCCGGTGCAGATAAGACCGCTACTCAAGAAATAACAAAAGAGAGATATTCTGTTTTCAAACCCAGGAGGAAGACAAGAACTTGATCCCTAATATCTATTCCTGCTGCAGGGACATTGACAGTGAGAAAAAAAAGGGCAACAAAATACCTCTCTGAATGATTTTATCCAAATTACATCAAATGGTCCAAATTCTTCTCAAAAATGGCTTTCAAAATCCCCCAGACATGTATTTCTGAATGCTAATAATTTGATAGAGATGGCATTTAAATACCTTTATTTTTGAATTTCCTAACAAAAAAGGAGATTTCATAAGAAATGTTAGTATGTATCCCCTGTATCGTTCTAACTACATTTGTTTATGATTTATTAAAATGATAGCCTGTACAATTCAAATAGGAAAAACAACTTTATGGAGACTTTATTGATCTTCTTGAAAATAAGCATTCTGTTGTAACATATACATGACAAAGAAAGCTTGCTTAGATCAGTGTTGGAATTTTCCTCATCAGATTTCATTAATTCCTCTTGCCTAAGGAAAAATTTGAACTTTGTTGTTGAGATATTATTTCTAGGATGACTACTGCTGCTGTTTAAAGAAATTATTTATTTGTTTGTTTGTTTGTTTTCATTACCATATAATGTATTATTTTCCCCAGGGGAACAGGTCTGTGAATCATCAGGCTTAAACACTTCACAGCACTCACCATAGCACATACCCTCCCCAATGTCCATGAGCCAACCACCCTCTCCATACTCTCTCTCCCTGGCAACCCTCAGTTTGTTTTGTGAGATTAAGAGTCTCTTATGGTTTGTCTCCTTCCCGATCCCATCTTGTCTCATTTTTTCCTTCCTTACCTCCCAAATCCCCAACTTTGCCTCTCAAATTCCTCATATCAAGGAGATCATATGAGAATTGTCTTTCTCTGATTGACTTATTTTGCTCAGCATAATACCCTCTAATTCCACCCATGTCATTGCAAATGGTAATATTTCATTTCTTTGAAATATAGTATATATTTCATATAGTATCATATAGATACTATATATCTATATGTAGATATATAGTATTCCATTGTATATATCTACCACATCTTTATCCATTCATCTGCTGATGGACACCTAGACTCTTTCCATAGTCTGGCTATTGTGGACATTGTTGTTATAAACATTCTGGTGCACGTGCCCCTTTGGATCACTGTATTTGTATTTTTAGGGTAAATACACAGTAGTGCCATTCCTGGGTAGCCCTATTTTCAACTTTTCGAGGAACCTCCATGCTGTTTTGCAGAGTGGCTGTACCAGCTTGCATTCCCACCAACAGTGTAGGAGGGTACCCCTTTCTCCATATCCTCCAACATCTGTCATTTCCTGACTTGTTAATTTTAGCCATTCTCACTGGTGCGAGGTGGTATCTCATTGTGGTTTTGACTTGTATTTCCTGATGCCAAGTGATGTGGAACACTTTTTCACAGGTCTGTTGGCCATCTAGAGGTCTTCTTTACAGAAGTGTCTGTTCATGTCCTCTGCCCATTTCTTATCTGGGTTATTTGTTCTTTGAGTGTTGACTTTGATAAGTTCTTTATAGATTTTGGATACTAGCCCTTTATCTGATATGTCATTTGCAATTATCTTCTCCCGTTCTGTCAGTTGTCTTTGGTTTTGTTGACTGTTTCCTTTGCTGTGCAAAAGCTTTTGATCTTAATGAAGTTCCCATAGTTCCATTTTTGCCCTTGCTTCCCTTGCCTTTGTGGATGTTTCTAGGGAGAAGTTGCTGCGGCTAAGGTCAGAGAGGTTGCTGCCTGTGTTCTCCTTCAAAGATTTTGATGGATTCCTGTCTCACATTGAGGTCTTTCATCCATTTTGAGTCTATTTTTGTGTGTGGTATAAGGAAATGATCCAGTTTCATTTTTCTGCATTTGGCCATCCAGTTTTCCCAACCATTTGTTGAAGAGACGGTCTTTTTTCCATTGGACATTCCATCTTTCCTGCTTTGTCAAAGATTAGTTGACCATAGAGTTTAAGGTCTATTTTGGGCTCTCTATGCTGCTCTATTGATCTATGTGTCTGTTTTTGTGCCAGTACCGTACGATCTTGATGATGACAGCTTTGTAATAGAGCTTGAAGTCCATAATTGTGATGCCACCAACTTTGGCTTTCTTTTTCAGCATTCCTCTGGCTATTCGAGGTCTTTTCTGTTTCCATATAAATTTTAGGTTTATTTGTTCCATTTCTTTGAAAAGAATTGGTGGTATTTTGATAGGGATTGCATTAAACCTGTAGATAGCTTTAGGTAGCATAGACATTTTCACGATATTTGTTCTTCCAATCCATGAGCATGGAACATTTTTCCATTTCTTTGTGTCTTCCTCAATTTCTTTCATGAGTACTTTATAGTTTCCTGAGTACAGATTCTTTGTCTCTTTCATTAGGTTTCTTCCTAGGTATCTTATGGTTTTGGGTGCAATTGTAAATGGGCTCAACTCCTTAATTTCTTTTTCTTCTGTCTTGTTGTTGTATAGAAATGCAACTGATTTCTGTGCATTGATTTTATATCCTGACACTTAACCAAATTCATGTACAAGTTCTTAGCAGATTTGGAGTGGAGTCTTTTGGGTTTTCCACGTAAAGTATCATATCATCTGCAAAGAGTGATAGTTTGACTTCTTCTTTGCTGATTCAGATGCCTTTAATTTCTTTTAGTTGTCTGATTGCTGAAGCTAGGACTCCTAGTACTATGTTGAATAGCAGTGGTGATAATGGACAGTACTGCCATGTTCCTGACCTTAGTGGAAAAGCTCTCGGTTTTTCTCCATAGAGAATGATATTCACGGTGGGTTTTTCATAGATGGCTCTGATGATATTGAGGAATGTACCCTCTGTCCCTACACTTTGAAGAGTTTTGATCAAGAAAGGATGCTTTACCTTGTCAAATACTTTTTCAGTGTCTATTGAGAGTATCATATGATGGTTGTTCTTTCTTTTATTAATGTATTATATCACATTGATTGATTTGCAGATGTTGAACCCACCTTGCAGCCCTGGAATAAATCCTACTTGGTTGTGGTGAATAATCCTTTTAATGTACTGTTGCATACTATTTGGATAGTATTTCAGTGGTGGTGTCACTTATCTCTCAAATTCTCCCCTTGCGGTACAGTAGTTGTTTGTCTCTCTTTTGCTCAGCTTCTTTATTCTCTGTCGTTTGGGCTTATATATCACTAATTCTTTCTTCTGCCTCATTTATTCTAGCAGTAAAAGCCTCCATTTTTTATTGTACCTCATTAGTAGCTTTTTGATTTCAGCTTGGTTAGATTTTAGTTTTTTTATTTCTCCAGAAAGGGAATTCTTTTTTTTTTTTTTCTCCAGACAGGGTTTCTCTAATATCTTCCATGCCTTTTTCGAGCCCAGCTAGCACCTTGAGAATCATCATTTTGAACTCTAGATCTGACATATTACCAATGTCTGTATTGATTAGGTCTCTAACCTTCGGTACTGCCTCTTGTTCTTTGTGTGTGTGTGTGTGTGTGTGTGTGGTGAGTTTTTTCCACCTTGTCATTTTATCCAGATAAGAACATATGAACAAGAGAATAAAATACTTGAAAGGTGGCAAAGACCCCAGAAAACTGCATGCTAACCAAATCAGAAGAGACCCTAAATAATTGGGGGGGAGAAGAAAGGGGTTAAAAAGAAATTTAAAAATTTAAAAAGAAATTTAAAATAAATTTAATTTTATATATATAAAATATATGTATTTCATGTATATATAATACATGAAATACATATATTTTATATATATAAAATTAAATTTATTTAATACATACATATATGTATTTCATAATACATGAAATACATATATTTTATATATATATATATATATATATATATATATATATACTCGACTGGTGAATAGAACAGAGCCAACCACTTGATTTTGGGTTTATTTTGGTCTCTTAGAAGAAATTACCTCCCAAAATTTTAAAGAAAGAAAAACTTATATATATACAAAAATAAGGGTAAACACGATGAAGGGATGGAATATGACTGTAATGATGAAAAATAAAAAAAAATTCTCAAAAAGGAATTGACAAGATAAGTTGGTTGGAAAAAGAAAGAAAAAGAAAGTGGAGAGAATTTTCTCAGGCTGGAGACTAGAATAAAGCCCTGTGCTAGATTTAGGGTATACTTTGATCTATTAGAAGAAATTATAGGGACACCTGGGTGGCTCAGTGGATTAAGCCTCTGCCTTCAGCTCAGGTTATGATCTCAGGGTCCTGGGATCGAGCCCCACATTGGGCTCTCTGATCAGCGGGGTGCCTGCTTCCCTCCTCTCTCTGTCTCTGCCTCTCTGTCTACTTGTGATCTCTCTCTGTGTCACATAAATAGGTAAAATCTTAAAAAAAAAAAAAGAAAGAAAGAAAAGAAGAAATTGTATCCCAAAAATTTTTAGAAGAAAAAACCCTATATGTATACAAAAAAATGTAGTGAAATACAATGAAGGATAAAATATGACTATAATAATGAAGGTTTAAAAAGATTTTTTAAAGAAAGGTATTGTTAAGATAAACTAGTTAAATATGTTAAAGAAGAAAGAGAAAGGTTAAAAAATTAGAATAAGGAAAAAAATAAAATTAAAAAAATTTAATTAACTTTGAAGTCCAAGAATCATGTGGAGAAAGCCATGAGTTCCATTCTTTGCTTCCCCTCCTCTGGAATTCACTGTTTTCCTAGATCAGTGAGCTTGGTTTTGGCTGGATGTTCTTGTTGATCTTCTAGGGGAGGGTCCTGTTGTCCTGATTCTCAAGTGTCCTTTCCCAAGCGGAACTGGCACTGTCCTGCCAGGGGCCAGGCTATGTAATCTGCTCAGGTTCACTCTCAGTGAACCTACTGAATGCTTTCCGTAGAGTTCTGAAGGACAGAAATTAAAATGGCGGCCTCCCAATCTCTGGCCTCGAGGAGCTGAGAGCTCAGGGACTCACTCCTCAGTGCGCCCTCGGAGAAAAGTGCTCAGTCGCTCCATTCTCCATGGTCTCTGCCTGTGCTCTGAGCTTACCTGGCCTGTGACTCAGCTTTTCTGTCTCTGGCATACAGCTCCATTTGGAGTCTCCAAACCCAGCAGATTCCTGCCTCCAGAGGGGGAAGGTGAGTCTCCCTGGATCTGCCACTTGTGAGGTCCCTGCTCAAAGAGCAGTGGTCTGACTGTGCCGTGGATAACAGTTTAAGGTAACCCCAAGCTGAGAGCTCACTCCTCAGCTCCATCTTTGTAGTGAGCCTCCCCACCCTGATGCTTGGAGCTCTGCTACTCTCACTCACCCCCAATGCTTCTGTGACCTTATGGGACCTGAGACCACACTGTTCCTGCAAGGGCTCCACCCTTGGTTATTATCTGGAGCAATGTCCCTCAGTGGAGCAGACTTCTAAATGTTCTGTTTTTGTGCTCTGCTGCTCCACTCGTTTTCGGGAGCCAGCCCCTCCCGCTGGGGTCTATCTTCCCACCACTTTCGATTCATTTCTCCGCATTTCCTACCTTTCAGAAAGTGGTCGATTTTCTGTTTTTAGAATTGTTGCTCTTCTTCTCTTCGATGTCCTGTTGGGTTTGTAGCTGTTTGGAATGGTTTGATAACTATCTAGCTGAACTCCTGCAACCTGATGTCATCTCATTTTGCTACTCCTCCACCATCTTGACTAGTTACCAGAAATTATTATTTTTTATCTAGTGCATTCAGTGTAGTTAATAAAGCATGATTGGATCCATAGTGATGAAGAACATATAAAAGTTCAATATATTATTAAATTCAACATCTCATGTTGATGCAAGGTCAAAGTTGAGAAATCCAGCACTCATAAGCCCAAAAGAACAACAACAAAAAACTTTAGTATTATAAGCTCTGAAACAAAATGCATTATACATTTAAAAAATAAATGCCATATATTATGATAAGCATTTACTAGGAAAAGGAAAGGTATGCAAAATATAAATTTATATATGTAGGAGTTTGCAAGAATAGAAAAATCCCCATATTAATAACATAGGGGGGGAAGTGGCAAGCTGGACTGCTCAGTTTTAATGCTGCTTGAATCCTGTGTTCACTATTTTTACTATTCTACTTAAAGTCAGTGTGCAATTAGAAAGAAAATATAAGAAAGAAAGAGTATATAGGCCACATATTAGAAAACACATTTTATTTAACCCTCCCCAGATTAATTCAGGTTTTACTTCCCACCAACCATCATGATTTTGGGACCTCCTTCAATTAATTACAATCATCACACTGTATTATAATTATGTTTATATATATATTCTTGCTCTACTCCTTATATCCAGTGAGCCCTCTATGTGAAGGGTGTGCCTGCCTCTACATCCCAGTACCTAATCTCTACACTATTCTGTGTCTGACACATAATCAGTAGTCATTATAAGGTTGTTTGATCAAGGAACAAATATATGGATATGTGGATATAGGAAGAACATGGACTAGAGAAAATGTATGGTGCTGGGGCACCTGGGTGTCTCAGTGGGTTAAAGCTGCTCCCTTCAGCTCAGGTCATGATTTCAGGGTCCTGGGATTGAGCCCCGCATCGGGCTCTCTGCTCCATGGGTAGCCTGCTTTCTCCTCTCTCTCTCTGCCTGCCTCTCTGCCTACTTGTGATCTCTATCTGTCAAAAAAATAAATAAAATCTTAAAAAAAAAAAGAATGTATGGTGCTCTGGGCAGAACTATAACTTTGAAAGAATTTTAGATGATGTAGAATTTGGGTACTAAAAATATTCACTTCCAGATGTGTTCTAACTATAATGTAAGGGAAAGAGTACATTTCTATCTTTCCTCTGTGCAGAGGCCATTCTATCAAGTGGAAAATTTCTTAATTTTATCATCCTTCAGGGGAGACCCTTCCATCCTGACCGTGCGAGTTTGGATCTTGTCCAGTTCGTTTCTGTATCTTGGTGAGTGATGTGCACCCAAATGCTGTTACACTAGGTTTAATTTTGTTTTGCTTTGTTTCCAGAGCAAGGGTCTGTAATGCTTTTGGTTCCATTTATGCAAAACTCCAGTGGAAGCACAGCATTTCATGGGTCTCTTGACCCGGGGCAGCATTTTCAGCCATTGTGGTCAGTGAATAATGCACTTGTAGGTTTCCAGATTGTCTGTGACAGCTTGGAGTTTGGATTATTTCCCCCAAAACTTATTACTATACACCTACTCTCACAAAGTGAATATGCTCTCATATGCTGATATGCCACTTTCGTGCCCACTTACCCAGACTCAGGGGAGCCCTCCTGAACACCATCCTTGTCACCTCAGGGTTTCCTTACCCTCTGGAGCTTTCTGTCACATGAGCAAGTGGAGATTTCTCTACATATAACCTCTTTAACTTCCTTAAAAAAAATACCGTAAGTAATATTGGGTTTCAGAGCAGATGCGTTGGATGGTGGTGTGTGGAGTATAGTAGAGAGGAATTGTGGTGCAATTTTGATCCTTCCTGTTGCAGAGAAGTTGGATTTCTTTCTTTCTTTCTTTCTTTCTTTCTTTCTTTCTTTCTTTCTTTCTTTTCTTTCTTTCTTTCTTTTTCTTTCTTTCCTTTTTTCCTGCCCATCTGTCAGAACTAATAGGCATTTCATCACGTACATCGGTCTTCTTTTTAGCATCTTTAAGTGTTAGGCTTCCTACATTCTTGAGTTAGTTTGCTTCTGTCTCAGGATAGATATGTGCTTGTAAATGCAGGAAACTTGACCTTGCTAATCTTGCCTATCTAGTGTATCATATTTTGCATCACTGTGTATCACAGTCTTCAGGATACTTTATTTCCTTCTTTCCCTCTTGTTTTATAGCTGCTTCTCCTTTAATCTGGACCTCATTATTCCCTCCCCCCACCCTGATGAAAGCCTACCCTCTCTTATTATGGCCATTTGACCTCTTGTCCCTGTTTTCCTGATTCTGTCGTCTACCAGGTGATTTCTGTCCAGTGTGGCTGATCTCTGACTAAACATCTCCCTCATTAGGCTGCTTTGAAAAGAAAACAAGCTCACAAATAGGTTTTGGAAATTCTCTGATTTTCTATAAATCATGCTTGCCTACTTATTTTTCCAGAGCATGCCTATCAGTTACTTGGGTGAAATTTCCCCCTACATTCTCACCAGCATATATTGAATGAAACATTGCTGCGCAGATGCAAGGGTCTTAAGAACACAGCACACCCGTGATCTTTGAAGCATTACCTGTGTGGAGAATTAGGGGCAGCTCTGGTTTGGGCTGGAATGCTCCCCATAAAGGCGAGAGTTGGAAATAATCTGAAGGGCAAATTGCTATTTCGGTGGAGGAGAGGAACTATAGACCAAAATTCTCTGCCTGAAGAACAATCTATAATTAGAAGAGTCTAGTGAAAGCAAGGTGACAGAGATACCATGTCCAGGTTGACAGGCCAAACACAAAGTAAGATAAGGTGATAAGGTTCAACTGAACCATTCTAGGGTATGAGGGGATCCCTTCAGTGACTAGCCAATCCAGTGACACAGAGGACCTAATCAGGGTTTAAAGGACCAGCGTGAGCTGAAACGCAGCACTCCATGCCTGATTCCAAAATGTATACAGTGTGCATGAGAACATTTGGAAGCACGAAAAATATAGAACAGTAAGTTCCTGAGCATCTGTAGGCTTTATATACATCAGCTTAAGTTCTCAAAACAAAAACTGTTCTTAAGATGGCATCATTTGGGTTGTTCCCAGATAGTCGGGTGCAGGCCATTCAAGAGTCCGTTAATAAACCTGTGAGCAATCCTACTGGAGACCTTCTGGGTGACCATGTAGAATAGACTTCAGAATTGTCCCTCCAAGGGGCAAGGACAATGAAGTGGTTATCCATAAATTCCCGTCATACCTCGGTTGAGGGTTACTCCTGGAAGCACTAAGTTCCCTGCACTACTGTTCTGCTCTGTGTGTAGGAAAGACCTTGACTAAAGAAACAGAGAACATAGGTACTGGAGCTTAGGGACTTGGCCCTGGCAGCTACTGTTGACTTCCAAGGTAGACTAAGGAGCTTAGATGTGTGGCAATGGCAGTGCCTGCTACAAAGGGAAAGTAGAAGTCTTTATCCAATTAGATAGAGTGAGGGGCTCCGTTCAAAAACACTTATCTCAAAATATGATTTTGTCTCCTTTGAGTCACTAAGATCCAGGGCCTATGGTGAAGGTGTGTCCATGCATTTCTGTCTTTTCCACTAAAATAAATCTTACATCAGGACCAGGAACTAGCATTTACTTTATTTGCCTCTTTATCCCCCAGCACAGTGCCTTTCAGAAACCAACTGTGTGTGATTCTAGTGAAATTGGAAAACAGATGTTCCATAAGATCCCCTTTTCCCTCAAAAATCAGAGCATTTGCTGATGGTAACCTGCTTCCCTATGTCTATTTTCGTAATGCTGCCAACCCCAGAGGATCCAAAGACACAGAATTAGCAATTACCGTACAGCACGTTTGGCTGTACTTAGATGCCTCTTCGCCCACCACTGGAATGTGGCCGTGGGGATGGAGCACAGCGACTATGCAGCAGCTAAAATCACGCAGCCTAAAAACGTGAGAGGAATAACCTGACTGGTGTGTGTCTCCCATATAACAGGTCGCATATTTGCGATCTCAGAGTCTCCTCTAGGTCACTTTTGAAATTCTAGTGTCAAGAGGACACAACTATATTCTTAAAGTAATTATTTTTACAGAGATAAAAGCAATTAATGCTATCCTGTAATTTGCCCATAATGAATGGAAAGTGAGAGCAACAGTCCACAAAGGGCCTATGTCTTTGTTGCAAAACCGAATACCCAGTAAGCAGAAGCCTGTGTCTTGGGAGGAGCTCACACCGTGCCATGTGGGGTGATGATGGTGACAGTACAGACACCTAGGTGATTATTCATAGATTACAGGCCCCTGGGACATAAGGTGCTTAAAGCAGTCCTTGTAAAGAACTCACTTTGCTAATGAGGCTGCGAAGCCCCAAAGAGAGATGTATTTCACGCAGGATCTCAAAATAGTAGCAAGAAAAGTACAAACTTCAACGCTATTTGTAAGTTGAGAGTTCTCTGGACTCAGGAATACACTCAACCAGGTTGTCAAGAGATCATTCTTCTAGTCCTGGCCCTTGTGCTTAATGCTGTGTGATCTTGGGTTAGTCATTCTATATACCTGAGTCTCAGGTTCCTCTCCTTAAAACTGGGAGCTTTGATTGCCCCCATGATATTTTTCCATACCTTTATAACAAAGATTGTAGAAGTTTAAAGTGCTACATAAAAGGCAGGTAACCATCACTCATTGAGGACCAGACACTACTCTGAGTTCTTTGTACATTTTGGTTTTCATTGACTTTTCGTAGTTAGGTATAGATAATGAAGTTGAGTTGCAGTTTCTCACCAGAGATCGTAAAGCTTCTAAGTGGGACCAGAACTTAAATTCCAGTCTATCTGATTTTGAGTCCTATGCTATCTTCAGTACATCTGAGACAAATCCCAGGGCCTCCCCAGTCATGTTATAGAACAGGAATCTTTAACAGAATCTGTATTAACAAAGAGCATCAATGAAGTAGGCTGTCTGGAAGTGTTCAAACAGCCAGGAGTTCTAGCTCTCATGCTAGGGTTAGCCAGCTCGAGCTTTAGATACCAACAGGCCTGCTACTTCCCCCTGACCTTGGTCTTTCCTCTGTCCTCCCCATTCTCTTGCTCCAACATTACTGCTTTATCTCACTGTCACCACTGACTAGAATCTGCATTATATACTAGGGGAGAGACAGCTCTTACCCTCAGGAAGAGACAACAAGCAAACAGGCAAACAAAACAGCATGCTCATTATGCACCTTGAGAGGTAAACTTGGGAAAGTGCTGATGGAGATAGTATGGAGACTCAGAGAGCAGCTCCCCTCCCTACCAGTGAAAATAATCCACTAACTCTTACTCATAATAAGATGCTAACATATGCGAGGTAGGTTGGAAATGTTACCTTTTATCAGGAGTATTTCCAAACTAGTATTAAAAACATTTAACAACCTGAGTGGCTTGAGGACCAACCAATCAGAGTAGAGATAGTTACATTTCAGAGCCCCAAGAGCCCTTGCTGTGGTGATGTTAATGGTTTAGCTGCAGGAACACAGGGAGATCCAGGAGATCCCAGGGGTGGGGCTGTGGTGACCACAGCAGAAGAGTTGGGATGGTGCAGAGGCACTAGAGGATCAAGACAATGGCTTGATTTTTGCAATTGATGTTGATTTATACCTGTATTTTCACAACTAATAAACTCCTCTAGCACGAGCCGAATACCAGCTCTGCTATTTGTTTGTAAAGGCTACTCCTCCATTTGCCTTATGCCTTCCTGAAATTTGCCTTAACCTCCTCTGTGATATTTCGGGCATCTCCTGGACACAGAAAGAGGTGCCTTGTAATCACTCCAAGGACACAGCTACCTGCTTTATGAGTGGATAATACCACATACCCACAGACTATGAGAGAAACCTTAGAAAATAACTCCAAGTTAAGATTTTGATCAAAGGGGAATGGGTTGGTATCTTGTGAACAGAACTTGTTTAACTTGTGTGAAATAATAATAAACATAACTGTATTAAAATGCTTTTATGCTCTACCGTTGGCAAAGCACTTTCATACTTCTGAGGTTATTTCCTTTTCCCTGCAGTTTTGTGAACAGAGCAGGGCTGCCATCATTATTATTCCCAATTAACAGATGAAGAAATGGAGATAGAGGAAGTGTGACGAACAGAGTTAAACTGGGTGTGAGCAGATGACAAGACTCAGTGATCACCGAGGAGGTGAAAGTGTACTTTTGGGTCTGACAGCCTGGAATTGAAATCTGTCCTCAACTCTATTGCTGGATACCTTGGTCTTCTTGAATCACTGAGTTAGCCTCAGCTCCTCTTTTGTAAATTAGGGAACTATCAGTTACCTACCCTTAGAGTTGTCTTGAGGTTTCAGTGAGGTGATGTCGGGAAGCCACACAGTGGTTGGTATGCAGAAAGTGCTCCAAAGCTGCTCATCAGTTTCCTAACCCAGTGTCTTCTTCACTACACACCACCTCTTTTACACCTACTCATGATACATTCACAAACTCAACCTCGTATTACAAAATTCAACCAGAATCCTGAGTAATTTCAAATACCAACTGTTGTCAGTATATTCTTTTAGTACCAAGTGCTGTGTGATAATATTTACATATTTTAGTGCCAATGACAAAAATACTAAGAAAAACGCATAAGCAAATATAAATATTTCATGTTTTGATTTCTAATATGTGAATCTCTCCATCGCACAGAATATCAGAATTCTCTAAACACAGAACTTGAAGCTTCTTCTCATAGTAGGATATTGATTAATTTTATAGCCAAAATTCTGGGGCTGGTGAAGATCTAGAGAATGGGAGTGCACATAGCATATCCAAAAAGATTTGTTTTCTTAAATATGTCTTGTGCAATAATCCATTGTCCGCAATTCGTCCACTGGGTTTTCCAAGCTGTCAACCTGTGGACTTCGACACCCTAAACATTTTGTTTTAGGAGTTGGGCGGGGAGAAGTGTACATTGGGCAAAAGGATGAGTTTTTCATAGTCTCCTGAACCTAATAAGATTTGTGTGTATCTTTAGAAGGTGCAAATTTCACGGTCTAGAAAGGAAAATATTTCATTTGAAAGCCTTTTCTGATATGATTGAAAAAATTGCCAAAACAATTTAAAAATGGTTTAGAAGACAGAGTGTGGGTTAAAATAGGGATGTAATTCTTATCTTTGTATTTATTTGAGGCAATCTGTTCTTTGCTCTATGAGTCAGTAAGCAGTTTTTCTTTATTCTGAATTTGAAAATGCATACATATCCCTGGACGATGAATTCTTCCTAAGTGACTTGGGCCACACAGCTACTGGTCACTGCTACTAAAAATTCACTGCCATTTTGCAGTGCAGCTCCAATCATTGAATGAAAACAGTTTTAAAGGACATGATTTACTGCATCTCTGCTCTCAGGAGCTCTGCAAACCTTGATTTCTCAGCCCACCACAACCACACATGTTACTCACGAGCTCTCTTAAACTTATCATAATCACAGGGTTAGATGCATAACCTAATTGTTCCCTGGCGTATAAAAAGACAGGGCTGCTGCAAATCTCAGTGAGTGGCATTATATGAATTACTTCCCAAAACCCTCTCTGAAATATTTCTGGACTTCCAAAAATATAATGTGCTCTCTTTTTTTCAGAGGGAAGGTTTAGGGGCCAAATAAAATTTGCACAAGTATTGCCATCTTTACCGTTATTATTACGGGTGCTCATTTGTAATAAAAGTGTTGATCTCTATAGTTAGTGCCTTCCAACGTGGAAGTAGTCCTGAGAGAAGGCATCTCTAAACGTCTCACCTTCATTTTTGTCTCTCAGGCTTGGCTATGTTCTTCCCTGTGTCAGAGAATGCATTCTTCCCTTTTAGTTATTTAGGTCTTGGTCATTCTTCCAAACCCAGACCAGGTTTTCCCTACCTGCTACCGACCAAGCTTCCCCATTCCCCTCTCTGAACAACTAATGCATTCACCTGTCAGCTTCACCAGAAAGCACTTGAATATATACCCACAAAGGGTAGAATTAAAGATGGAGAGGTAGGTGCTACTGAGAAGTTAAAGTAAGGAAAATTTTCATTCAGAGCAGCCACAGAGAGCAAATAGTTTGACTTATGAGGTAATAGCATCCCTGTCATGGTAGTAGCTTAGAGTTGGCTGAACAGTGGTTTGGGAAATCCCATTCTAGAAAGGACTCATCTATTAGATGTGCCATCTAAATAACTGTGAGGTCCAGGGTGCCTGGGTGGCTCGGTTAAGCATCTGCCTTGTCTCAGGTCATGATCCCAGGGTTCTGGGATCAAGTCCCACATTGGGCTCCCTGCTTAGCAGGGAGCCTGCATCTCCCTCTGCCCCAGTCCCTCCTCTCCGCTCCTGTGTTTTCTCTCTCTCTATCTCAAATAAATAAATAAAATCTTTAAAAATAAATAAATAAATAAATAAATAAATAACTGTAAGGTCCCTGAGATTATATCATTTTATAATATTAATAGCATGTAGCCTCATTGAGAGTAGACCCCTTACCTTATGCCGCTTCTATATCTTATAAAACAAGGCATGTAGCAGGAACCACTTAATTCAAAAGTGATTGATTATATTTGTTTTACCAGTTAGTTTCCTTTTATATCAAGAGGTATAGGGCAACAAGGAGAAAACTTAGAGGGAGAAGAAATTTACAAGAAATGTCACATAAAACTTGCAGCATATATAAAATATGATTAATTTATAGCTCTTTCTTTCATGTGATATATTTCATTTCTTCCACTAATAAGGCCATATAGTCCAAGCCTTCTGATTAAGGTGATGCCAGGTCTGGTCACAGGCAAAAAATACAAATCTGAAAAATACATTTCTGACTTGATACTACTGAGAAGAAATGGTACTCTTCTCTTCTGAATTCATAATTCAATCTCATTGGTTTCTTGCCTTTTCTTAAGGATGATATGATAGAAGAGACTTCTGCTTTATGGTTCTTTTCTGTTGTTGCTTCAGAGGGCTGATGCCCTTTCTCATTTAATCCTCAGTAGAGTGCTATGTAGAAGTTATAGGTAAAAGTAATACCTTGTCAATTTTCCAGAGGAGACCAAGGCTCAAAGAGGTTAAGTGACTCTTTTAAGATCATGTAGCCACTGATGAGACATAATCCCAATCTTCACTCTTAAACACGCTGCTTTAAAACTAGAATAACACTGGCAACATAATGAAATGTGATTTATATAGTGCAAGTGGCAGGGGTTGATGACTGAGCTTAGTCTAGGCAAAAGAAACTTAAAATACAAATATGTTAATATGGGACGTGAGATTGTTTTCTGGAGTTACATGTTTTAGAGTGTGGTCTCTACATGTTTATACATCTGAAAGTGAGCTTTATTGCATACACTGTCTTCGAGGATTACGGAGAAAATCGGGAGTCATGCTAATGTTTAAAAACTCTCAGAGCTGGGCACCTGAGTGGCTCAGTCAGTTAAGCATCTGACTCTTGATTTCAGCTCAGGTTGTGATCTCAGGGCTGTGAGACTAAGCGTTGCATCAGGCTCTGCACTGGGTGTCAGCATGGAGCCTGCTTAAGATTCTTTCTCTCACACTCCCCCTGCCCCGCTCCCTCTCTCAATATACACATACAAAAAAAAAAACCTATGGATATGTTTTGGATATAAGAGATATCACAGGGAAGATGCAGAGAAGAATGTACTTTTGTCAAAAATGTCGACATGTTGAAACTCAGTCATTTAAAAAAAAATAGTAGGGGAAACAAAGAACAAAGGATTCATCAAAGAATAAAGCAAAATTATGAATAAGATTAAATGAATGGATGGTGGGAGGAAGGAATGAATATAAACATATGATTTTAAACTGTTGTTGCCAGTACGCATGCTTGGTAGTCACTCTCTCTTATTCATGGTGTCCAGGAATAGGATTTTACATGCCTCGCAGAGCACACCCACTGGGGTGGAAGGGATCGGCTACTTAGTGCTTGACTCCTCTACCCTTAGCCACCCACATGTCATAAGAAACAGGCAGCAGTGCTCCCAAAAGCAGGTGTATAACCTCACTGGTGCTTCTTAAGTGGTCATAAAGAAGTTGGCTGAGCATGAAATGTCATCATTAAAGTTTATGCTTTCAGTTGGGAGGAGGGGAAAAGAAACAAAAATGAAGACTATGAAAAAGAAGAGGAGGAGAAATTGTTAACAGCTCATATGAGAACATGATGTGGTTCCTAGGAGATAGTTCAATTTAGGAGGGGAGAAAGACACTCGTGATTCTGAATCCAATGCAGGCTGATAGCTTTGACCCATCCTATCATCCAGAATGGACAAGCAGGGAGGCATGTGAAGAGGCTCTGCTTGTTGATACTTGAATGTGATGTGACAGCTGGTGCTTTGTTCTGTTGTGAGGAGGGATCGGGACAGTCTTCTCTAATCACGAGGAGAACGGGTTCTGTTCCAAGAACTCAAGGATAAAAGGGCTAGTTAAGAGGAGAGTTGTCATTTCTCTAGGAGTTCCATTCTGTTGAATTGCTTCGGAAATTTACACACTATTACTCAGACAGCAAGATAGGCAATTGCTCCAATATTCTTTGTGCTCAGCACACGGGGGTGGGGCAAGGGGAGTGGGGACACTATGTTTCATCATTAATAGTTCCTTCATCTCCTCAGATTTAAATAGTCTAGAATATCCAGGTGTCTTCTAGATAAATACAAGTCTTCTTCAACTTATGGTGGGGTTATGTCCAGATAAACCGATCATTAGCTGAAAACATCATAAGTTGACAGCGCACTTATTACACCTAACCCACTGAACCTTGCAGCTTAGCTAGCCTAGCCCACTTTAAATGTGCTTAGGACACTTCCATTAGCTTATGGTTGGGCAAATTCTCTTGCACAAAGCATATCTTATAATGAAGTGTTGAATATCTCATGTAATTTATTGAACACTGACATGAACAACAGGACGGTTGTAAATGTGTTGGTTGTTCACCCTTGTAATTGTGGGGCTGCCCCTGCCAGAATCCTGAGGAAGTATCATACCACATATCTCTAGCCCAGGAAGAGATCACAATTCAAAATTCTGAGTACACTTTCTGCTGAATGTGTATTGCTTTCGCACCATTGTCAACTGTTAAATTGAGTCTTTGTTAAGTCAGGGACCATCTGTAGTGCCATTCACATTCACACTGCTTTCTCCTATGGTGGCCTAAGGTGGCATCTGGCTTTTAGGTGAGAGGCACAAAATATAATTTTAGAATGAGTCCTGAACGTCAACAGTGAGGCTCATCTTACAGTGAGGTGGCTGCTCTGGCCTGGGCTTCGGACTGATGACTGAAGTATGACTCTATTATAGAGGTATAACCCTCTGGTCCTGCATAGCCTTTGGGAGTGATGTGGTGACAGCGACTGCTGGACCTGGTTCTAAACCTCTGCTTCTTCATCCCAACCGTGGGCCTCTGGTGATTTGGTCTGTCCTCTCTGCACCTTGTGTCAATGCAACAGAGCTTACAGAAATGCCTGGATGCCTTGTGTGCTACATACCAGAAGCAGGGATCCAGGAGCACTGACTCAGAATCATCTCTCTTGTCAGTTTTCTCCAAAAGACCATTACCATTCTCTCTGTATTGGACTGAAGCCATCTAGCTCAACTCTCTTTTTCCAGGCTGAAAAAAAAGAAAAGGTATAATGGATCTACTGATTCTAGATTTTCTCTTCAGACTTTCCAATACATCAAAGTAGCGAAAGCCACTTCTCTAACTTGCCTGATTAATATTCTTTTTCCACAGTCCACTAACCAAAAGAGATCATCTCTTCCTTTCCTTTCCCCCAAAAGAAACTTGCCCAAATTTTATCTTCCGGTTTCCCAGGGACACTAAACACCAGAACTTAGGTGTAATGGCAAATGGGGAGCCAGGAGAGAAATCTGCTTACCAATAAGAGAGTGTGTAGCAAGGGATATTTACAAATTATTATCCTAATTATATTTATACCTTTCATTAATCTGATTCTATTATAGTGGTGTAAAATTCTAGGATTACTTTCCACCATTGGAAACCTGGGATAGAATGGAGTGTTTAGCAAAAACAATATATAGTTATTCTATAAGGAAATTTTTTGAAATGTAATGCCAAGGAAACTCAGATGGCTTTCCATGAGACAAAATATTTTTGCTAAATGGAAGTGAAAGTTAATTAAACATACATACACACACACATGCACGCATGCATACACACTTAAAACTATGATGATAGTAGGTGTTTAGCATCTGAATAGGAGTGTCCTATTTCGATCCCAGAGGAGGCATTTTCACTCCTGAATCACTCCTACTGCCACTCAGGCATTTATACACACATGTGCACACACACACACACACACATACACACACACAGAGAGAAATTTTAAATCACCCTTCTTCAGGACTGTAAAGCTTTCCTTTTAGACTGGCCTCATTTTATTTAGTTCAGAAGCAGCTGCGAGGTTTACCTAGTTCTGTCTTTGGGAATCATTAGGAATGGGTAGACAACTCTTTGTACTGTTTAGTTGAAACATTTTCCTGAAATAATTGACTAACAAGATACCATGAAGTTGATGTTAATGATTCCACCACTGGATATCCCTTAAGTTTGAGAAAGACCTTATAAGAATAGCTAGAAAAAAAAATTGTTATCTGCTGAAGCTTCTACCAAAGATGTCCTACTTTTCTGCTTTCATTAAAATACTTATTGAATGTTCACAGTAGGTCAGGCACCTTGATTGGTCCTAGGTATACAAAATAGAAGGATGCTGTTCTGATCTTCAGGGAGGTCAAATTCATTTCTATTTAGTAAGTTGTTTGAGTTCATGATTCTTTTTCTCTTTTTCATTCTGCTCCTAAAACAGTAATACATTAAAATTAACACACACACAATTTGTAATTACCGGTTCTTTTTCACCTTGGATATCTCACAGTTGTGTGCTATGTGTTCAAAAATGAATCACATGCACATATAGATCATTTGAAATATGGTCTCCCAGTGATTCTATTCTTTACTTACTTGCTTGTTTGCCGGGAATAAATTATTAAGAATTTAAGATAATAGGTGTGCCTGGGTGTCTCAGTGGGTTAAAGACTCTGCCTTTGGCTCAGGTCATGATCTCAGGGTCCTGGGATTGAGCCCAGCATTGGGCTCTCTGCTCAGCAGGGAGCCTCCTCGCCCCTCCCCTGCCTGCCTCTCTGTTTACTTGTGGTTTCTGTCTGTCAAATAAATAAATAAAATCTTTAAAATAAAAAAAATAATTTAAGATAATAGACATAGTTGTGATTCCTTAGTATCACTATGTGAGATATATATATCTATATATATAGATATATAGAGAGATTTTTTTTTTTTTTTAAGAGAAAGGCTGATGTTTCAGGATCTCATTTTTGAACATAATCTGAATAAACATGTCTTTGATCTATTTTCTTTTTGAACTTTTTCTGCCTTTGTTAGGGCAGAACTTCCCTAAGACTGGGCATGCCATTATCATTAAAATGTTGCTTTATATATATTGTTTTAAAACCAAAGTGACCATGAATAAACACATCCAACATTAGTACACAGTTCTTCTTTTATATTGTTTAAGAAAGAACCAGAAATGCTTTTTCCCTCGCCTGAGGTTTTAATTGCAAAACCCCTTAATGGATTTACATTGCATACCCAAGATCCTGTAAACACTTGTCTCCATTTTATATTCTGCTGGCCTCCTCCTTGTGCATTTCAAAATCAGAACAAAGAGCCAGTCAAGGAAAGAAAATCCTTACAAAGTGCTGTTCTAATACAGCTGCCTCCTAGTCTTCTTCAACCTAATGTTTATTAGATTTTTGGTTTTGTAATGAATTGATAAGGAGTTTATAGAGATTAAAATTCCTCACAAGAGTCATCGTCTACCGAAGCCAATTCCACTGACTTTGTAGGTGAAATGTGGTAATAAATGGAAGATGGATAAAAGGCGTGGAACAATGATATAGCCAAATGATCCTACTGCAGAGCAAGTGGGAAAAAAAAAAAGAAAAAAGAAAAAAAAAGGTATTTAATTCCTTCAATGTCTTGAGAATCTATCACTCAGACAGAACCCTTAACAGAAATCTAATTCTCCAGTTGCTGGACAAAGTTAATTAATTTGCAAATATATTTCATCTTCTAAGTGACAGCCTTGTCTACTGTAGGCAGTGAGGAAATAGGAGGCTGAAACTGGAGCATGAAGTGCTGGCGGGCTCACATGACACAACTCTAACCCTGGAGAATCGAGGTGACACCAGCTCGTTACATCTCCTCTAAATGAGCTGCTCGTAAAAGGGAAATATTTTGATTAAGGTAGTGAGGGGGGCACTTGCGATGCTCTCCATGTGCTGCCTCTAATTACTTTGCCATACACTTAAGTTTCTTCAAAGGAATGATGCCTGCAGGGACAGGAGCCTTCCTGATTTTTGTCATCAGCCCCAAGGTGGGTGGGGAGGTGTTTACTTTTGTTTCCTGATTTCTCCAGTCACTGCCTTAATCTCTAGGGCTTCATTTTGGATCCATTCATTCATTCTAATTACTTCAGTTAGAGACTTGCACTGCCAACTTTCTAGCACAAGATTCAGTAAAGACCCTGGGGTTCTAGCTCGGGACATGTCTATGTATAGATTTCCCACTCTTGAGCATCCTCTGCCCATGCCCAGATTACTTCATAGGCTCCTATGCTTCTATGGCATTGGCAGAAGAATTACAAAGTCAAAAGTGATGGGGGAGGAGGAATTAAAGTGTACATTCAGACTGGAATCAGGCTCCGCCTCATTCCCAACCTAGGGGGTTCTTTTGTTTGAAAGGCGGGACTTCTTGGCCCCATTTGTTGAGTCTGCAACAGCATCCCAGATGCTAGTACACAAAGCAGGAGAGCAGCATAGTGAGCAAAGGGGATGTCATTAAGGAAAAGGTGGGAGATTCATGCCTGGAAGAGATCAAGCAGGGCTCCATGTCACATGATGCCCTGTGGCCTGTAATGCAAGTGCAGTGAGAAGCCAGTGAAGACATTTCAAAAGAGAGATGATATGACTTGAATTTATGTTTCTAAAAGAATACTTTGGATATTGTATGGCAGATAGATGAGCAAGGAGTAAAAGTAGAATCAAGGCTGTTGATCAGAGGCCTAGTAGCTGAAGTTAATGGGTTGGAAATGTTGATCGACTGAACTTCGATACTAGAGGTAGAGTAGATAGGCCTTGCTGAAGGACTGTAGGAGGTAGAAGATGAAGGAATTGAAGGGGAAATGGGGGAATCAAAGAGAGTGACTGTGTTTTTGATTTTGAACAACTGAATAGACAGAAGCACCAGAGAGTTCGGTCTTTTTAGAACATGGGCCTTGACCTGTTCTTATTAGTTCCTCTCCAAAGGGTGGGAACATGGTCCCTAAAACTCAGCTTGGGGATCAGACTCTTAAAACCAACTTTTCTGGTACTGTGTTTCTCTCTGTATTTTTGCCCTTGAAGTATTACTGCTTTTTTTCGGCCACTGCACTGACTAGGACCACCCCTGTGACTCCCTTCTGGATACACTCATGCCTACACTGGGACTTGAGCTATCCCCAAATCCCTACTGTAGAAATTCTGTTGCTTTTGCACTTTTTGCTTTTGCTTTTCCAGTCCCATGCCCAGCACTTGCCCTGCTTCTGTAGTGGATAGTTTTAGATACTACTAGATCTAGTAGTAGATAGTTTTAGATCCAACTAGATAGTTTTAGAGCTCCTTTCCTCCTAAGGCTATTTCACTCTGATTTACCTGCCTTTTCCTGATTAGTTTTTGCAATAAGAAAGATAGATACAATGATACCAAAATCTGTAACAAGTTTTTACAAAAATTTTACCCTCCCTTTGAGTCCAGTGTTCTCAGAAAAAAAAAAGGTTGATATCCAGGATCTATAAAGAACTCCTCAAACTCAACACACACAAAACAATCATATAAAAAAATGGGCAGAAGATATGAACAGACACTCTCCAATGAAGACATACAAATGGCTATCAGACACATGAAAAAGTGTTCATCATCACTAGCCATCAGGGAGATTCAAATTAAAACCACATTGAGATACCACCTTACACCACTTAGAATGGCCAAAATTAGCAAGACAGGAAACAACATGTGTTGGAGGGGATGTGGAGAAAGGGGAACCCTCTTACACTGTTGGTGGGAATGCAAGTTGGTGCAACCACTTTGGAGAACTTTGTGGAGATTCCTCAAGAAATTAAAAATAGATCTTCCCTATGACCCTGCAATTGCACTACTGGGTATTTACCCCAAAGACACAGATGTAGTGAAAAGAAGGGCCATCTGTACCCCAATGTTTATAGCAGCAATGGCCACGGTCACCAAACTGTGGAAAGAACCAAGATGCCCTTCAACGGATGAATGGATAAGGAAGATGTGTTCCATATACGCTATGGAGTATTATGCCTCCATCAGAAAGGATGAATACCCAACTTTTGTAGCAACATGGACGGGACTGGAAGAGATTATGCTGAGTGAAATAAGTCAAGCAGAGAGAGTCAATTATCATATGGTTTCACTTATTTGTGGAGCATAACAAATAGCATGGAGGACAAGGGGAGTTAGAGAGGAGAAGGGAGTTGAGGGAAATTGGAAAGGGAGGTGAACCATGAGAGACTATGGACTCTGAAAAACAATCTGAGGGTTTTGAAGCGGCGGAGGGTGGGAGGTTGGGGGAACCAGGTGGTGGGTATTGGAGAGGGCACAGATTGCATGGAGCACTGGGTGTGGTGCAAAAACAATGAACACTGTTACGCTGAAAATAAATTAAAAAAATTTTAAAAAATACTCTGAAAAGTACCCCTCCCCTTTGGCTATCCCTAAGCACCACTAGCGTTATAGAAATATCAGTTGGTTTATCTAAAACAGTCAGTTCATTATGTGCTCACAACGGTCAAATGTAATAACCCAAAGAAACACTCTAGAAATAATTACACAATTATGAGGAACTATAATTGAAGGAGTTCCTGAAAAAAAGAAGAAATAAAATTTTATTAAAAAGAGAAAAGGGGAATAAAAAGAGAGAACTGTGTATATTCCTTTCCAAAGATCAGAACTAGTCCATGTCTTGTTAGTGGGCATCTATTTAGAAATTTTAAGATATACATCTCATTTACTATCTTGCAAAGTAGAAAAACAAAAGTACTGTTTCTCTTCATTTAGTAACCATAGATTTATTTCTAGGATAGCTTTGCATTATACCAATCAAATGAGTTGTAGCTAAGTGTTCATTTTATTCAGATGCTATAGGTCTGGTGAATTAATGAACAAGAGAACTGTTTGCCTCATTCACAAATGTAGAATTCTGTTATCAAAAAAAGGTGGGGGTCACGATAAGGGTGAAGAAAAGGAAAAAAAAGCAACTTTTTCAAAAATGGTGTTAAGAGAATCTGTAAGCCAGGTTTTAAAAAATGATCAGTCACCTCCTGCAATCTAAAAATGGGGATATAAAGCAATTTTTATAATTCCAGATAGCACTAAAAAGCTTGAAATTGCTTCATTCTTTTCAAAGAAAACATTATTCTAGCTAAACTTTCCACCCAGTTGTCATGACAACCTTGCCTGTTTTCTACCGTGTAGAGACAATTAGATATTAACCTGGGCATTTAGAGAAAGACACTTCTAACTTAGAGAAAGACTTGTTGATTTGTGTTTGGTTGAGTAGATGAAGGAATGACTATTATAATTTTTCCTGGAGCTGATATATTTTGAGCCTTCCAGGTCATTGTCTTAGAAAGGAGTAGCTCTGATTTTTACAGATAAAGTAAACAGGATCAAGAAGAAGAGGATAAAAATGGGGTGTGTGAACTAGTACGCTACCAACTGGAAAACTAGAAAAAAATCATATTTTTTGTTTCTTTGACATCCATCTTTAATATAGTGACTGTCATCACCGTAGATCTATAAAAAATGGAAGAGTATTTGCCCGAGATTTAATTGGAGAAGCTCGTGGCAGGGAACTGTATCTCTATGCTTTAACAAACAACAGTTATTAAATCTGTCGCCCTAACTCTTTCATTTACTTTATATATCTTGTGAGAGACAGCAAGGGAAGCAATGAGATGGAAACCACCTGAGAATGCAGAAATTAATCCTTCCTTTATTAGGGTTTTTGTCTAACTGGAACTCTTCCTTTTTAATTCAGATAATAAAATGATTATTGTTTTCATTATCTTCCTTGCTATTAAAATTTTTTTTTTCTTCTTCTTCTTCCTAATACTGCCAGAGTGGGAGAGGGATGGGGGCAAATGTTTGGGAAGGAAGAGCTATTTTAGATGAAATGGACTCAAATGAATCAGGGGCATTGTTGTCCTAGAGCATTTGTATAATCCAATACCATGTCACTTCCCTGGTTTATGCAGGTATTTACCTAGACTAGAGCTATTGCCAAAACATGTGCCATATAGATGGGGAACAAGGTAAAATGCATTAAAAACGTGACTCTAAACGATAATTTTTCCTTGGGGGGAAAAAAATTAGGGCTTTTCTCTTCAATGTACTAACCCGAGGAAGCAATATATTTTCTAATTATGCTGTCATTGTTCAAAATATTTAGGGAACTCTTCTCCCAGAAATTGCTTCTAGAGTCTCCTACCTGTTATTTCAATTGTCCTAAGAAGAGTAAATCTGTATTCTTTGAGAGTAGGCCACATCTGTTATAAAGGTGGATATTCAACCACTTTTACTTCAGTGGGTTTTTTGTTTGTTTGTTTGTTTGGTTGGTTGGTTTTATTTTGCATTTTTTAAGGAGCAATGAAGATTGTGTTTGTGTGTGCATGAGGGAGGGGATGATGGTGGTCCTATCAGTTTTCTGGGGCTGCCATAACAAAATAACACAGACTGGGTGGCTTAAACTACAAAACAATGATTTCCTTGCAGTTCTGAAGGCTAGAAGTCCTAGGTCAAAGTGCTCACTGGCAGGGTTGGTTTCTTCTGAGGGCCATGAGAAAAAAGATCTGTTCCAGGCCTCTGTTCTTGGATTGTTGATGGCTGCTTTCTCCATGTGTCCTCACAGAATCTTCTCTCTGTAACGTGCCTGCATCTGAATTTCCTCTTCTTATCAGGACATCAGTCACTTTGGGTTAATGTTTACTTTAATGATATCACTTACCTTAATTACCTATTTAAAGACTGTATCTCCAAATACAGTTATATTATGAGATACTGGTGTTAGAACGTCAACCTATGAATTTGGGGTGGGAGGGACACAATTCATTTCACAACAGTAGGTATGGCTTCTTAATAGGATCTGATGGCAATTCCTACAGAGAAGTTTCCGTCAAGGAAAATACTCCTTGGACTTTACGTTGGTTATGTTTTGCTGCGTAACGACCCATCCTAAGATTTAGTGGCTTTAAAAATATCAGTTTATTATTCTGTCTCACAGTTCTGGGGGATGGTTAGCTGATTTCATTTGTTAGTTCACCCAGGCTCACTTATGTGGTTGAATTCAGAAGGAAAGTCTTCTGGATTGAAAGTTACACAGTGGACTCATTGACCCGTGTGGCCCTTGGTTCTACAAGAAGGATACTAAGCTGTCGTCGCAGGCACTCTCGTTCTCTTGGAGGTGAGGCCTGCTTTCTTACACTCTAGTCTCAGAGCAGTGCTCTAAGAGGGCTCAGGAAAAATCTATAAGGTATCGTGAGGCTCAAACTCTGGAACTTATGTGTTTCCACTCTAGTGAAACAACTAAGTCATGGAGATGTAATGTACAGCATGGTGACTGTGGTTAATAATACAGTATTGCGTATTGGAAAGTTGCTTTAAGATCTTAAAAGTCTCATGAAAAGAAATAAAATCTCTATATATGGTGATACATGTTAACTAGATTTATTGTGGTGATGAGTTCACAACATGTAGAAATATTAGATCATTATGTTATACACCTGAAACTAATATAATGTTATATTTCAACAATACCTAAAATTTGAAAAATATATTTTCCTCTGGTCAGAGCAAGTCATAGGCTAGTCCGATTTCAGAGGATTGGCAATAGATTTCACCTCTTAATGGGAGGAAATACAAATAAATTATGGCATATTTAATCTACCACACGTGTATAAATTATGGCATATTTCTTAAAAACTAGTCTCATTTTGTGTCAACACTTTTAATTCTATATTTACCTTTTGGAGAGAAATAGTGGCACATGTAAATTGAAACAGGATTTTTAAAAATTCCCTTCATTTAGCTTTTTTTATTCCTGCTTTATTTTTAAATCTTATGCACTTTTATTAAGTATCGCATAAATCCTTAATAAAAGCAGTTTGCATTCTTCAAACACACATTGGCCAGATGATGAAAGAGACAACCTAAGAAATTAAGAGTAGAAAACAAAAGCTTATAGAGAGATTGTCCTAGATCATTTCATGTTCCAAGAAACAGTTTTCTGTTACAGCAACTGAGAAGAGCTATTTTCTGTATCAATACTCAGGTGACAAAGCCTTATTGTAAAGAAGCATGAATAAGTAAAGGAACACTGAAAACTCTCCACTGAGGTCCTACCGGGCTACCTGGAGTATTATTAGCATACCATAGTTGGTGCATGAAAAGGGGCATGGGTGCATGAAAAGGGGCATGGCAGCTGTATTCATTTCCTGAGACTTCTGTAAGAATTACTACAAGTTTGGTGACATAAAGCAACAGATGTTTATTCTGTCACAGTTCTGAAGGCCAGAGGTCCAAAGTCCAGTAAGGCTATACTTCCTCTGGGAAGTCTTGGAGTGAATTTACCTTCCCTGTTCCAGCCTCTGGTGGCTGTCCCAGAGTTCCGGGATTGGGGTTGGATCACTGCTGTCTCTGCCTCCATTTTCACACTGCCTTCTCCTCTGTGTGTTTGTGTTGTGCCTTCATACCTTTCTCTTACAAGCACATTTATAATGACATTTAGGACCTACCCAGATAATACAGGGTAATCTGTTTGTGTCAAAATCCGTAACTTTACCGTATATGCAATGAATTGTTTTTCCTCAAATAAGATAATTTATCGATTATAGGAATTGGGCTTGAGATCTTTAGGTGGCCATTATTCAGTCTACCACAGCATTCACCAACATCAAGCTTTCTCCAGCCTCTTAAACTGAACTGTTGTGAAAGACAATAAAATGTAGGAAAGCAGGAAATGTGTGGATATTCAGCCATGCCAGACCGGCAATGTTCACCCTCAGCACTAGCCCTAGAACAACAGGCCTCCACTCAACAATTTTCTGTAGAAATATGTGCAGCTCCCTGTCATTTAGGATGCCTATCACTTAGGATTTAGAGGCTCTTCTCAGTTGCTGTAAGTGGAAGATAGGAGGGTATGATCCTAATTTGTGTGTGTGTGTAAATCCCCTTGTGTTAGAACACCTACATTAATTCTCTTGAATCCCAGTTTAGAAAAGGCAGCAAAACTTAGCAGAAAGGAGATCTCAACCTTCATCTGAGTTTCGAAGGAGATGCAGAAATGTCCACTGATGCCTTCCTAGATAACAGACCAGAGAACTCTAACTCTGGACTCCTAGATCCCAGAGACAATCTAGAAGGGCAGAGATGGCTCCGTGGATTCTAGAGGCTAAATGATTCCATTTTGATCTTTGGCCCAACTCTTAACTCTCATAAAAACACATATGAATAATATTTCACATATAATTTGGCGAGGGATGGTAATTGTAAGAGTTAGATAGATTGGAATGTTTGTATTTCAAGTGCCTAGAACAGAAGCAGGGATATCCGAAGGCTTGTAAAATCCTTGCTTTAAAGGGCTTTAGCAGAGACAAGAGAGTTAATAACAGTTTTTCCATGCAGCACATTCCCTAAATGCAGTTAATGATTTTAGGTTTATGGCTACCAGCTACCACATATAAGCATACTTCCTTAAGCCTAATGCCATTCTAGTATTTTCTTTCAAATACTTTAACTAACTTATTTGTAGCAGAGTCATCATATATACGTCAGGGAAGGTTTGATAAGATAATCTGTAAAGGCTGTGAAATTCCTATATGCCTAAGATTCATCTGGATGGTTTGCTTAAAATCCTGCTTCCTGAGCCAACCATGACAGAAACTGTAATTCAGTAGAGTTGTGCTACACAGGTGATTCAGACACAGGTCGTAGAGGAGAGCATTTTCAGAAACGCTGTCTTCAGCAACCTTACAGAACTTCCAACTTTTGATATGCCATGTTCTAGCAAAGCCAACATAGGAGTACTACTGAATAGGTGCCATGAGTGACGTGGAGAAAGACAGTAATGGCCCAAACGGTGCATTTCTAATTTGTTTCCATGATGTTTTGAAGAAATGTGTCCGCTAAGCTGTCTTCTGGCCATAATGAGAAGATATTGTTGTTACAACAAAGTTCCTAGATTTGAGCCTTCATCAAAGAAGAAAATTTCTTTGTCTTATAAGGAAAAGAAATGGAGCTCTGTCTTCCTTGATGTTTGGTTCATTCCTAGACATCTGTCATTTCAGGATCCATGTCGTATTTTTCAGCTCCACTTTGTAATCCTTTATCAAAGAACATGCTGGCAGTTTTTGAAAAGATTTGAGACATACATCCACACAAAAGGACCCAGAGAGAAAGCTGTGCTTTTATTGATGGAAATGAGCTGTCTGTGTGATCTCCATGTTTCCATCTCTACATCTGGAGAGCAGGTCTCCATTAGAAACAGTCGTGAAACTTTAATGAAACTCCGTGTTCACATCTCGCTTCTATCATCTATCTTTATCCAAGTTAACTATGTCAAAAAATAAATAAATATCAGGGGAAAGTGCTGAACCTATATTTGAACTACTGGGTTTTTTTTTTTTCCTTCATGGGGATTTCAGAGGCAAGGTCATACTTTAAAAGCTTAGAGTAATGGGTTATTTAGTAAGATTGTAATGATAAGATTACCCTCAGGTAAACCTACGGTAGAAAAAGGGCCTACCTGCCTCTAGCAGAGAACATCAAGAGTCATAGGAAAAGTGGCTGGCCTGGCTTTTTCTTCTTTGTACTGAAGGTTATTGGTTACTAACATGTAGAAGCTTCCTAAGATGACTATTTCTGGGTTTGTCTTTGACAAAGTATCCAGAAACCTGAAAAAAAAAAAAAGTTAAAAATGCACCACTGTGGTCTCTCCGTGCACATATGTAAGTGACAGACCTTCAGACAGTTCATATTTCAGAGGACACATAATTTGAACACTTACATAAGTTGTCCACTTTCAAAAAAAAAAATGTAGTTCTACATGCCAGATTTTTTTTTAGTCACACTCCTCAATGATGCCTTTGATCATATTTAGTTATTTGCTTCTAATAAATCATAATTATAGTAAAGTCCTAGATAATTTGAATAATTAATACAACTGCTCTAACTGTATATCAAACTGAATATATCAAACTGTAGTTTCTAGAAACCGAGGACAGAACTTATTTTTAATCAAATATACAATATTTACAAAAATTAACTCTATGTTAGCTTCAAAGAAAATCCTCAATGAATTTGAAACCAAAAAGAAATAACACAGATTTTTGTTTGTTTGTTTTAACCAAAGTGTATGTTACAAACCATTGACACAAAAGAACCTGGTAACTCAATGACATGGGAATTAAACCAAATAAGCAAAATGTATATTTTAAACATCTCCTGTCTAAATAGAAGTATAGAATGCCTAGGAAATAGTGATTGTTAAGATGTTTGTAATGTATATTAAAGATGGCTTTGGAGGAAAATGCAGAGCCTAAAATTACTATGTTACTTACTAATCAACAATACTTGAGAAGTATTCAACTGGAAAGATAGAGAAAGGGGTAACAGAAAAATCTAAAGAAATTAAACTTTTAAAACAGCTAATTAAAAATGAATGACAGGGACGCCTAGGTGGCTCAGTTGGTGAAATGTCTGCCTTCTGCTCAGGTCATGATCCCAGGGTCCTGGGATCGAGTCCCACATTGGGCTCCTTGGTTGGCGGGGAACCTGTTTCTTCCTCTGCCTGTGCTTTGCCTGCTTGTGCTCACTCTTTCTCTCTCTGACAAATAAATAAATAAAATCTTTTTAAAAAATGAAAGACAGATCAAGGTGCTGATTTGAAAAAAAAAAAAAAAGAAAAAGAAAAAAGTATCATTATAACAAAAAAGAAGGCACAAAATCAGAAATAAGTACAGAGGAAATAGACCCTGGGGAAAAAAAAAAGAAATTAGAAGAATAATAAATAAATATTTTTCTAAACTTCTTTCACAAATACTGTGAAAACATGATTGAAAGGAAACACTTTTTCAGCAAATTGGAAGTTATCTAAATTTGAATTCGAATATGCATTATATTCTATCAGATAAATTATGAAGAAGAAACATTGAGAAAGTTATCAAACAGCCAAATATCAAGAATGAGGCAGGCCCAGAAACTTGCTTAGGTAATTTCTTTCAAGTCTTGAATGGAGATACTTTTAATACTATGCACCAGAAGGAAATCAGCTCTTTTCTTTTTAAAAACAAGTCTGAAAATAGTCATTCAAAAAAGAAAGAAAAAATTATTATGTCGTATGAGTATTGATACTACCATCATAAAGAAAATATTACCAAAATAGATTCAAGAGTAAATAAATACAATGCTACATTATGATCAAGTGGGGTCAATTTCAGAAATCCAAGGATAGTTCAATAACAAGGAATCTGTTAAAATATTTAAAGTTTAGGGGCACCTGGGTGGCTCAGTGGGTTAAAGCCTCTGCCTTCGGCTCAGGTCGTGGTCCTGGGGTCTTGGATCGAGCCCCGCATTGGGCTCTCTGATCAGCGGGGAGCCTGCTTCCCCCTCTCTCTCTGCCTACTTGTTATCTCTCTCTCTGTCAAATAAATAAAATCTTTAAAAAATATATTTAAAGTTTATGAAAAAATTAACAAGGAAAATTTGTTTATCTCAATAAAGGCCAAAAGAAAATTGGGAGAATAAATTCAACCCCCATTTCAAACTTGAAAGGAATTTATAACACCTTTGCGTAAATTGATAATGTGGAGACATTGCTTACATGACCTAAGTACATTCTGTGTATTCAAAACTAGGGCCTTGATTTATGGTAAAACACTCAAGGCATGCTCATTATTAATTTGAAAGAAAATAAAATATTTGAAAGAAAATAAGATTACCACTATTAATCTTATTAAATATTATTCTGGATGTCATAGATATTGAAGTTTCACAAAAGAATGAGATATGATACAAATATTGGAAAGGGAAAGATATTTGTAAATTATGTGATTATATGTCTAGTAATCTATATAAGGCAACAAAAAACAATTAGAAATAATAAGTGTCTCTAAAAAGGTGAGTGATTAAAATAGTAATATACATATTAAAATAATAATATACATAATAACAATAATTGAAAATAAATGGAAGAAAATTTTAATTCACTGAACCAGTCATAAATGATACAATATTTTAGAGCAAGTTTAATAAGCAATGTGTGGGTCTAATATGAACATGTTACAACTCCACTGAAGAACAAAAATATCTTTGATGAATGGAAATGCATGCTGTTTTAAAATAGAAGGAACTTACTTTTATAAAAAATTATAAGACAGGGAACAACAAATGTTGGCAAGGATGTAGAGAAAGGGGAACTCTTTTACACTATTGGTGAGAATGCAAGCTGGTATAGCCACTCTGGGAAAACAGTATGGAGTTTCCTCAAGACATTAAAAATAGAACTACCCTATGACCCAGCAATTGCACTACTGGGATTTACCCCAAAGATACAGATGTAGTGAAAATAAGGGACACATACACCCCAATGTTCATAGTGGCAATGTCCACAACAGCCAAATTGTGGAAGGAACTGAGATGTCCTTCAACAGATGAATGGATAAAGAAGATGCAGTTTATATATACAATGGAGAATCAGCCATCAGGAAAGTTGAATATCTCCATTTACATCGACATGGATGAAACTGGAGGGGATTATGCTAAGTGAAATAAGTCAATCAGAGAAAGTTATATGGTTTCATTGATATGTGGAATATAAGGGATAGTGCAGAGGACAAAGGGGGAAGGGAAGGAAAACTGAAGTGGAAGAAATAAGAGAAGGAGACAAACCATATGAAACTCTTGACTCTGGAAAACAAACTGAGCATTGCAGAAAGAGGTGGGTGGGAGGATGGGGTAACTTGGAGATGGACAATAAGGCACGTGATGTAATGAACACTGGGTATTATAAGCAACTAATGAATCATTGAAAATTATATTAAAACTAATGATGTACCTACATGTTGGCTAACTGATTTTAGATAGAAAAATGTATAGTAAAACTAAAAGAAATAAAATTATACTTAAAATGATATATAATCTTAATCTTGGAAAAATCAAGATTTTTAGGAAACTTGAAAGAACGCAACTTAAGTTTTTCTTAAATAATCTAAAATAATTTTAGAAGGCAAAAGCATATTATTAAACCAAAGTACTAAAAATTAGTTTGATATTGACATAAAAATAGGAAGACATAGTAATGGAAGAGAATAGAGAAGACATGAATAGACTAACATTTATATAAGAACTTATATTTTAAAGGTGTGGGGTAAACTGGATTCAGTAAATAGTGATGAGAAACTGGCTAGCAACTGGAAAAAAAAGTCTGGATTCATATTCCTATATATAATATATATAATATGTATTCTATATTATATCCTATATATTATGTCACATATTATACTATGACTCCTACATCATAATAAATTCCAGATAAATCAAAGGTTTAGATATTAAGTGAAACCTTAAAAAGCCAGAAATATTTAAGTATGTATTTTTTTCTTTAATTTTAAAATGAGGAAGCTCTATCTAAAGAAGAAAAAATATAAAAGCAGTTATGTATTTAAAAAAATTATTTTTGGCACCTGGGTGGCTCAGTCAGTTAAGCATCTGCCTTCCGCTCATGTCATGATCTTAGGGTCCTGGGATTGAGCCCCATGTTGTTGGGCTCCCTGCTTAGTGGGGAGCCTGCTTCTCCTCCCTTTGCCTCCCCTCCCTCTTCCGCTCCTCCCACTGGCACTCTCTCTCCTGCTCACTCTCCTTCTCTCTCTCAAATAAATAAATAAAATCTTAAAAAAAAAAAAGAAAATTATTTGGAACATAAGAATATTAAATAACTGGTCAAAAAAAAGAAAACCTCCACAAAACAGTCAAAAGACAAATATAAGTGACAAACTTAAGCATGGTTTATCATAAAAGAATAAGACAAAGAACTAATATCTGTAATACAAAGAAGCTCTTAAAATTAAAAAAAAGGACAGTAAATAGATAACAGGCATGAATAGGAGTCATACTAAAAAAGGATGTATAAATAAACATTCAGTTTTTCTCATGATCAAAAAAATGTAAATTTAGACAACAATTATATATCAGTAAGATTGGCAAGATTAAAATTTTCTATAATATCCCAAATTGGTGGGGGAATTGGGAAGTATACACTAACACGTTCTTGTGATGAGAATATAAATTGGTACGTATCTTGAAGAAAAATTTGGCAATATCTATCAAAATAGTAAGCCCACGTACTCATTGAGCCAGCAGTTCCACCTCTAAGATTTTTCTCCCGAACATTTACTTGTACCTATGAACAAAGTTATGAGTCCAATTATGGTCATAGCAAAATTGTTCTTAATAGCAAGAAATCTGGAAACCTAAATGTGTATAGAAATTGGCTACGCTATTACATTCGTGTCCTGGAATGAATGAATGCCATATAGACTAATACAATAAGTGGTCATAATATATTGATAAGTAAATGAAGTAACTAGGATTCCATTTGTATAAAAATTACTAGAAGAAAACATACCAACAAAACAAAGCAAAATAAAATGGATGCAGGAGTTTTATTTTGAAAATGGAAATGCGGGTCAGAGTATGAAGGGCACGAATTTTTATTCTCCTTTTTTATAACCTCTAGATTGTTGTTTGATCAACATATAGTAGTTTAGTAGTAGGTACGGTAATAATAATAATAATAATTTTTTTAAAGATTTTATTTATTTATTTGACAGACAGAGATCACAAGTAGGCAGAGAGGCAGGCAGAGAGAGAGTGGGAAGCAGGCTCCCTGCTGAGTAGAGAGCCCGATGCGGGACTCGATCCCAGGACCCTGAGATCATGACCTGAGCCGAAGGCAGAGGCTTAACCCACTGAGCCACCCAGGTGCCCCAATAATAATTTTTTTTTAAAAAGCTGTGAATAAGGAGGGAGATATGAGCCAGTAACAAAAATGGCATGTCTTACTCGTTTTGGACTTGATAATGTTATCAAGAAGTCTCTCACAAATATTAGCATAAAAGGCAGTACTTTTAGTGACTATGAATCCATAATTCTCAATATCATTTCTCACTCACTGAGTAAATATACATCAGATAAGGAAGTATAATCTCTGCTTTTACCACAGAGGCATTTGGGCAAAGAATACTAATTTGGGGCCTTGTTGCAGCCAGAATGTCTAAACAGAGGTTCTGGTTTTTCTCTTCACTAGTTGTGCTCAATACAGATATTTAATCCTTCAGTTTTCCCATCAGTAAAAGGAGGATAATAATCTTTAACAAATCAAAGAGAGTAATAAAATGAGAATTTATATATAGACAGTATGCTATAAAACAAATAGAAGTTTGGCTTGGTTTGGTTTGGTTTTAGAGGAGACATATCTTAATCTATTTTCAGATCTTTCTCTACCTCTGTTAGAGCAGATAGTGTTAATCTACATGTGTTCATAGTTAGCTAGTTAGTGTAAAAAAAGGATGGCTGCCCCAGAATTTGTACAGCCGTAAATCTGGGTTAGATATGTATGTACTGGGGGAAAGAGAGAGAGCGAGAGAGAGAGAGATCTGAATAGATAGGTTCTCATTTCACTGGCATTAAGAGTCTAATGTTAACCATACGCATCTTCTTTTCTTGTCCGGTTCTTTCTGGCGTCTGTCACTTCCTATCATTTACTCTTTTATCAGGCTAAAACATTTTCTTTCTCTCTGTTTGTTGGAATTTCTGAACATCAATTGTAGGTGTGATCTAGTCAGTCATTCTCTGAGCAATGATGTATCAAATTCATTAAAGCCAGGGACTAACTTGGAAAATGACAGATGAACAGAAAATTAACTCTAGAAAATCACTGCTAAATTTTTGATAACTGTAATGCTTTTTGCTTAGAGTAGAGATGGGATTAGCCTTTATTTCATTGATGACTTAACTGTTATACTGACAGAAAATATCCAACTTACCTTGCTAATGGGAATGCAAACTTCTCTACATGAAGAAAAAAAAGATCTTCCAACATCTGGCAGGATTATTCCTTCCAAACCTGATTTTTGATTTGCCATAATGAACCTTCCTGTATAATCTGCTCATCTAATATGCCTTTCTAATTTGTCCTCTTAATTTCTCTCCCAGTGTCTTTGTTTATGAAAGGCTTGCTAGATCTCTTTCTTCATACTTCCATGAAGTCATTCACTGTGAACTCTATTTACCTTCAGCTCAATAGCATTTTATGTCACTAAATGACTGACCTTGAAGCAACTTAATCGCTCTGGGTTTCACTTTCCTTATCTCTAAAATTAAGCAGCTGAAGGAATTCAACTGTTTATTCAACAAGTATTTTTTACTACTGCCCAACTGATGCAAGCCCCTTTTGTATGCACTGGGGACCTACCAATTAGAAACAGGGGCAACTGGCTACTCACTTGCAGGTTCATTCCTGTGGGGAGAGAACACAATATTAGCCTAGTAAATACACATGTTACATAGTGAGTTAAATGATAAGTACTATGCAGACAGTAGGTGAGGGGGAAGGGGGGTTGGAGTACTGGGGGAAGGTCAGCAGTTGGATTCCAACTTTAAATGAAGATGAACTTCCAACTCTAATGCTCTGAGTTTCTATGCACGTATTTATATATTTCTCTTAAGAAGATTATAAATTCCAGGGAAGTCAGAATGTATCATGAGGATCTGTTGTTTTATGATATGAAGAATATGGTGGAATGAATGAGAGTCTAGGTTTATTTATTTATTTTTTTAAGAGTTTATTTATTTATTTGACACACAGAGATCACAAGTAGGCAGAGAGAAGGGAAGGGAAGCAGGCTCCCTGCTGAGCAGAGAGCCAATGTGGGGCTCCATCCCAGGACTCTGAGATCATGACCTGAGCCGAAGGCAGAGGCTTTAACCCACTGAGCCACCCAGGTGCCCCGAGAGTTTAGGTTTTGATGTCAGAAAGCATTGGATATCATTCCACATCTGCAACTCACTTGCTCTGTGACCAGATAAGTTTCTGAATCTCTCTAAGCCTGGCTTCTTCCTCTATAAAGTAATATCTAGTTTATAACACAGTTATGAGCATGAAATTAGAACATTATATGAAAACAGCAGAGTGCCTGACTCAGTCACTGTAAGCACCCAACAAATGGGAACTATATCCTATAAAAATAGGTGATACCCAATAACTTTTTATTGAATTAAAAGGAATTAAATGTGTTATATTTTAAAATGAAATATATTCTCCTAAGCAAACTGTCTGAGATCTTTCACTTTCTCAGAAGTCCTTTATTCTTATAGGGCTAGGCACAACAGAGTCTTAGGTATTCATAAACTGGTTCTTGGGACAATAGACAAAATCTAAGTAAAGTCTATAAGTTATATGATATTGTTATATTAATGTTACTTTTCTAACTTCGATCATTATATTATAGCTGTGTAGAAGAATGTCCTTGGGCATTCATACTGAACAATTTATGGGTGAATGGGGCATAATATCAGGAACTTACTTTCAAATGATTCAGGATGTGGGTCCTTGGTTGTGTAGGTGTGAGTTTCTGTACGGATTTGGAAATCCAAGGGAAGGTAGTATGAGAAATCTCACAGCTTGTTTGTAAGTCTGATATTATGTCACAATAAAAAGTTACAATTAAAAAAATATATTGTTGGATAAGGAAGTGGCTAAATGAGGAAATGTGAACAGGGATGGATCCAAGGATGATCAAGAATCAGAATAAAATCACTTAGATATCTAGTGTACTTGGTTCCTTCTGCAGCCCATATAAGAATTCTTGAAGGACATCGAGAAATGGCATACTTGTAAGCTAATAATACAGGAGAAGAAATGAGTTTTCAGGTGTCTCTTGTTTAGATGTCATGTCACTGAAATGGAAATCTTGTGCATATGATGAAGATTTTAGCAGGTTTTAAAGAAAGCAGTTTTGATGATGAATGTTGCAAACTGCCCTTATGTAAAAGCATTCACAGTATGAAATTATATAGGAAAAATGGAAGCCATGCTACAAATGATAAAGCAATGTCCTCATATTTCTATGCCTTCAACAGAGGGCAAATGCATGTGTAAACCCTGTCCATGCTTTCCCTAGCTCAGCTTTCTATGCAGTTTAATATGACTTAGCAGAGATGCACAAATTCAGCCATCAAACTACACCAGGTGTTTTATTATCAGATTCTGTTACGATTTTTAAGAAAAAATAGAAATAAAAAAATAAAAGGCTTTCTTTGGGCATTACCAACTCATTAAAATTTTATACTCTATTCTAATTAAATGCAGAACTCCTCAATGTGGCAGATATTCTAAGAAACTGTAGAGGTGGAGTAATTAAAAAAAAAAATCCAAGGAAATACCTATGCCTTTTTATATTTTAAGATGTGCAATGTGTTCTCAGTCTACACATGTGTCTATTTTGATATGTCAAGAGCTCTTGTTTTTCTCTTTTCCTGAATTTTGTCTTAAAACAGCCAGTCATCCACTCAGAAATATATATATATATATGTGTGTGTGTGTGTGTATAAATACAGATACACACAAATATACATGCACACATACTTTTCTCTCTATGTAGAAAGACCCCTTTTCAAAGAAAAAAAAAAAAAAAAAAGACGTGCCTAAATAGAAACCCCTTTAATCAGTTACAAGAGTGCTGTACCAATTACTTCCCTACAGGGTGACCTTTTCATCTTTTAATGGCATTTTGGAATAAAATCGCCCTAACACGTTGGGAGTGTTATGTGTGTCACATTTCCAATTCTATTTTTTCTCTTGTTGGCACTGAATAAGGCCTAATGTATTCATGACCTAATTAGAGTAATTTTTGAATAATAATGACCTCCTGGGGGAGACTTTTTTCTTAGTACTATTCAGACACATTAACTAGAACAAGTGTTTCTTAATTTTTAAGTGTTTCTCTGGCTATTGGAAGTATTTTTGCTTCATTTAAAATGGAAATTATGTAACAGGAGTCCCTAGAGGAAATGCGAAGCACTTTGTTTTAGTTTTCTTGATGCTTTCCTCTCTGGAAAATGCAGTATTCCTGTTTTGTTGTTGTTGTGTTAGTCTTTTCTTTCATTCTCATGGATTGGACTGCATCCGAGAAAGACCTATCACACCACTTGGGAAAAAAGCTTAACCCATTTAGACAGCCCTTTTTGCAGCTAGATCTCTTGTTTTAGAGTTGGTTGCACAATGACTTTCATTCCAACCATCTCCTCTTTTTCTATCTTATCCTTTTCCTAGATGGAAATAAATTCTTAGAAACACAAAAACAAACGTACAATACTTTTTAGAAATGTATGGATTTTTCCCAATTTATGAACTACTAAGTAGTTTTATTTTGAGTAAAACTCACATTTAGTGTATATGTGTCTGTGTACCTACCTTTCTCCAAGACCAACAGAAGTGACAACATCATGTCTCTCATCCCCATCACTACTGGAAATTCGTGCTATCCCTTCATCCGTCTCCCCCTATGGATCTGTCCATTCCCTAATCGGACTTGATTTAGTGTTCACTCTCACAAGATCCTGTGACACCCCTCTAAAAATCTGTCTTCATTAAAATACCCGTTATCACTGAACTCCCCTTCTACCTCTTCACTTTAATGGAAACCTGACCATTGCTTGAGGATACTCCTGATACTGCCATATCTGTCTTAAATGGTGACTTTTTCCTCTAAACTTCCCATCTAAAACAGGTCCTTAAGGTTGAATTAAGGTACTTGCTTTTCTTTCCCCCTCTTTTAAAACCTTTAGCTCTTCTGCAGCAACTCATCAGACTATATCATCCAGTACCACTCTTGATTTCAACCATATAACAACGTTCTATTTTCTGGATCCTAGGACTGGCTCACTTTATTTTGTTAGATAAGCAGTACAAAGCCTATGATAGCACATAAAAATTGCTTTATACAAATTAGAAAAAATGTCACCTCTGGGTAAGCCTCAAAATATTTCCTCTCAACAAATTAAGACAGACTGCCTCCTGTGCATGGACAAAGGGGACATTTTCATATTGCAGTTGTGACTCTTTCCCACCTTGGATGGCAGCTTGACAAGCAGGAGTACATAGAGAATTTCAGCTCCCATTGGTCCCCTCTGGATGGGTATTCTTGTGTAGGGCAGCACATACATCCATAAGCAAGACCTTGGCAGCATGAGTCTGTTATTTATGGACGTGTTAAGATAATATAGGAGTATTCAAGGTAAATCCTAACCTATTTAAGCAGATACCTCAGAGGATAATTAATTGCTTCCTCAGTGCTAGGTGTAACTATCAGAGTTGGAATACTATCTGCCTAGAACAATTTCATTTAGAGTGGCATTTCTCATACTGTTAAAAGCACTGGAGCTAATTTTCCAATTAAAAACAATAGCTATCCATGAAAAAAAAAAAAAAGGAGATTCTCTTCCATGAAATGACACTGGAACAAGTGGATATCTGTATGTGAAGACAATGAAATTCAACCTGCAATATAGAAATATTCATTCGGGAAGGATCATAGACCTAAGTGTAAAAGCCAAAACCATAAAGCTTCTCAGAAGAAAACACAGGAGAATATAGTCAGATCTTGGGGTATGCAAAGATTTCTTACATGGGACAGAGAAAGCACAAACCATAAAGAAAATGGATATTTGGGTTTCATCACAATTTAAAACTTTTCTCATCAAATGACACCATTAAGAAAATGAATAGGCAAGCCACAGACTGAGGGGAAAAAATGTACGCATATAAAATATAAAAATATATAAAATAAAAATATGATCTATATTATAGCATATTATGTATATAGTATACTACACACACACACACACACACACACACACACACACACACAGGGCTAGTATCCAGAATATTTAAAGAACTCCAGCAATTAAATTCTATAGACATAAATAACCAAACAAAACTAATGAGTGAAAGTCTTGAACAGCACTAAACAAAGAAATGTATGGATATAATATGTTCAAAGAAAGCAGTTGCCATCAGTCATCGGGAAAATTTAAACTAAATTCATGAGATACCATTTCCCACCTAATAGAATGGGGGAAAAAAACATTAAAGATGAAAAATGTGGAGCAACTAGAATCCCATTGTTGCTGGTGGGAGTCTGTAAAATGGTATTAGCATTTAAGAACACATTTTGGGGGGTGCCTGGGTGGTTCAGTGGGTTAAAGCCTCTGTCTTCAGCTCAGGTCACGATCCCAGGGTCTTGGGATCGAGCCCCGCATTGGTCTCTCTGCTTGGCAGGGAGCCTGCTTCCCCGTCTCTCTCTGCCTGTCTCTCTGCCTACTTGTGATCTCTCTCTCTCTCTGTGTCAAATAAATAAATAAAATCTTTAAAAAAAAAAAAAAGAACACCTTTTGGCAGTCCTTTATAAGATTAAACATTTATATACATACCCAATGAACCCTTTCTAAAGAAATGAAAATACGTCAAAATATGTTAATTGTAATAACATATTAACTCTGATCATGAATGTTCACAGTAGCTTTAATCATAATTGCCCCAAACTGGAAAAGCCCAAATGTCCATTGAGAAGAGGAGTAAATAAATTCTGATATATTCCTCCAGTGGAAAACTATTCAGCATAAGAAAGAACAAAGTACAACAGCACAGAGAAATTTCAGAAATATTTGAACAGAAGAAGCCAGACACCAAAGGGTATGTACTATTGGAGTCTGTATATATGAGGTTTTGAAGTAAGGAAACAACCCATCAGTGATAGAAAAACAGAGTAATGGTTGTCTCTAGTTTAAAGAGAGATTGGCAGGGAATAAGCATAAGGAAACATTTTCGGTAATAGAAACGTTCTACATCACAACGAAGGTGGTTTAAACAAGTGTCTGCCTGTATATCACTCATCAAATGTCCACTTAAATCTATATACTGTATATAAGACAACATCCCCAGTGAAAAAATAATAAACACAAATAAGTATAGCAAATGCATCTTTACTCAGATACTTGAGGTCATTTTCTCTCCTGTCACAGGGTTCTGACCTTTATCAAGTTCCATTAGAACAGTTGACTAATAAGGTTTTTGTACCTTCCATCGTATTGACAAACTATCTGAAAGATCTAGCTTTGAGCCCTAAACAAATTCCAACCCCAAGAACTTCTGGCAGACTCATGATTTTTGCTTTGGGAAACTTTTTCTTTTATATCCTAAGAACTCCCAACACAAAATCACTTTGGCCACAATCAACCTGGAGAGCCAAGTGGACGTTGCAGTTCTAGCCCAGAAATGTCAAAATGTTCACATGTAAGTAATGGGTAGATTTTTGAAACTTCAAGACTAACGTGGTTCTGTGTGGCCCTTAGTTCTGAGTTTCTAGTTTATTTCTGCTTCCCAGGTGCAGAATTCCTTCTAGGCTGATCTTCAGGCCAGACTTGATCCTGCCTTGAATTCAGAGGTCCCTCCTTACTGGCTCAGAAGAAAACTTAAAATAAATCTTTATAAATAAATTCATTATTATTCAGTAGGTATTTGACTTTCAGGTCTGTAAAAGAGACTGTACTAAGCCCTATAAAGATGCTCCGTCTTCTCCTGCCACGGTATTTTCTATCCACCTTGACCTTTTGTATAAGTACCAAGGCTGTGACATAGAAGTCTTAAGAAGAGATAAAGGAATCCTTTGACTATTTGAAGTATTTTAATTGCTATTGAACAATATAACTCAGTGCTCTTTTCTGTGTGAAATCCAGGTTTTATTAAACTGACTTAATCAATAGTATTTTATGTTCAGAGGGGCTCTAATATGGTCCTGGGGGAGGGGAACAATAAATTCCACTGTATCCTTCACAGTGATTTCTGAGGACTGAGTGATCAGGGATGTCTAGCTGTCCTGATCATAACAAATTTACCAAGAGATCTTGCAGCATTGGTTATGAATGCACAGAGCAACTTACTCATTAGGGTCAGAGAAAACCTAAATGACTTGGCTTCTTCTCCACAGAACTTGACATTTACTTCCTACTATGAATCCTGAAAAACAGAAATAATTCTTATGACCTTACACCCGTAATGTGGGTTCATTTTATTTATTTATTTATTTATTAAAAGGTTTTATTTATTTATCTGAGAGACAGAGATCACAAGTAGGCAGAGAGGCAGGCAGAGAGAGAGAGGAGAAAGAAGGCTCCCTGCTGAGCAGAGAGCCCAATGCGGGGCTGGATCCCTGGATCCCGGGATCATGACCTGAGCCAAAGGCAGATGGTTTAACCCACTGAGCCACCCAGGCGCCCCTCATTTTATTTTATTTTATTTTTTATTTTAAAGATTTTATTTATTTATTTGAGAGATAGACAGTGAGAGAGAGCATGAGAGAGGACGTCAGAGGGAGAAGCAGACTCCCCATGGAGATGGAAGCCCAATGCGGGCCTTGATCCCGGACTCTGGGATCATGACCTGAACCAAAGGCAGTTGCTTAACCAACTGAGCCACCCAGGCACCCGTGGGTTCATTTTAAAAGGTGGTGATGTCACAGTTTAATTATCTTTCACTAACCAAATCTATGCAGTTCTTGAATATGGATAACAAGAATTTCAATAGCGTATTCACGTAGCAAGGGATTCAATTGCATCTGCATCTAATTGAGTTTGTTTGTGTGCGTTATGTAGGAAGCTCAGAGAGCAAGGGATATTTTATAAATATATCAAACTCTTCTCTATCCTGATTTTGGGTAGCAAGAGTTTGGATAAATAGAGGGGAAAGGGTTTGTGGCTTTATGCTATACTTTCAGTTTTACTTTAAGGCATTTCAAAATACAAACCAGCCCCCATTTCTCACCAGGTGTATAGCTATAAGGGCCTGAGTATTTATGATAGAGCCTAAAATTGCAATCATCTCTTTAGCTCATAGTTTAATTGCACTGGAAAATTCACTGCCTTAATAGAGTTATAAGCAGTGCACATGGATTATGAATTTATGTATATGGATTATGGTTTTATGCATTTGAGGAAGAAAAAAGCACAGATGGTTGGGCTCCATAAAATACTTCATTGGTGAATCAAATAAGCACAGGTACAATTCAGGCAGGTGGGAGTGAAAGAAAAGAAAGGGAGAAGAAAAGATGTGCAGATAAATTCGTTGGATCCTGACATTGCAGTAGGAAATTAGTTTTTGAACGTTTTTTCCCCCTTGTTATGTTGTAGAAATAAAAACGTATCTTTCCTTGTTCCAGTTCTTTCCCAGATGATTTACAGTCAAGCCACGGTCAGTCCCCAGTGAAAGTATTTGTAAGCACACATTGAGAACACAGATCTTCCTGAAGTTCACTGCAAATGTGTACTATTTCAAGTGCATGAGGCACTCGTATTATACTAAAAATTTTCTTTTGGCTTAAATGTGAATGATATTGACCTTGTGAACCAAGGTAAAAGCCACCTACTAGGAAGAGAGAAAGAAATTTCTACTTCCATAGCCAGGAAGATTGGGGCAAAAGAAGCCCAGAATGGGGTAAAGGACAGACTCACAAAATGGTAGAGTCAAACCGTGAATGAAATTTACTGTACCCTTGGCTGAAGAGAACTCTAAGGACTGAGTTAATCTAGTTTCTGCAAGTGGCCTGGGGTTACTCTTCATTAATAGGAAGAGCCTGGTCAGAGAAGTAGAGATTCCTACTCTTAAAATATCATTCAAAATAAAAGGTTCATTAATACCGAATTACTAAGAAAGGTAGTAATTTTCCCCTGTGGCAATTTGCATGTTTTGTAATTTGGGAATTAAAAGATTGTGTGGTTTTAGGTACAGGGAACTATCAGGGAAACAGCAGCAGAGTGTTAAGCCTAGGCTGACTTCCTGAAAACTCACAGGTCAAACTGAAGCCAAAAATCTCACCCAGGTGCTGGGCTGCTGTTATGGGGGTATTAGTATCTCTTGAATTGAAGTCTTTTTTTTTTTTTAAGATTTTTATTTATTTATTTGACAGACAGAGATCACAAGTAGGCAGAGAGGCAGGCAGAGAGAGAGAGGGGGAAGCAGGCTCCCTGCTGAGCAGAGAGCCCGATGTGGGCTGGATCCCAGGACCCTGGGATCATGACCTGAGCCAAAAGCAGAGGCTTTAACCCACTGAGCCACCCAGGAGCCCCTTGAATTGAAGTCTTAAAACTAGATCAGGGAAGGTTCACAGAGAAAACCCATTTTCAAAGCACCTGGTTCCTCCCTTCACAAGCACATACATGTCAGTTTTATGTGAAAATACGTAGCAGAGTCTGGCATTCATTCATGTCATCTACACATGTGCTAGGACCTATAGGTTGTGCTATAGGTCCCAGAGATATAACAGGAAAAGATGACCCTTGGGGAACTTACATCATAGCTGGGGAAACAGAAAATTAATAAGCAAAATGATGTAGGTGGAATGTAATTTTAAATAGAAATCAGTGCTAGAAACAAAAATGAATCAGGAGAAAGGGTTCTGACAGGCAAAAGACTTGTCAGGGAAGATCTCTTAGTGAGTTGACACAGGCGGAGGGAAGTAAGGGAATGGGCCATCTAAAAGTCTGGGAGAACATTCTAGACAGAAGAAGCAACATGTGCAAGCACCTTAAGATGGTAATAAGCCTGGCGTATTTGAGGACAGTAGCAGGCCATTTTTGTAGATGTAGATGAATGAGAGGTACATTTGCAGTAAATTTGCTTGGAGAAGTAAGTAGAAGATAGACCACACAGGGTCTTGTTCATGGTATAGATTCCAATTATTTTTTTAAATGGGAAAGAATACCATTAATTGGATGACCAAGGGAGTAACAACTAGTGACTTCTGAGATCCCTTGAGTATGATCTTTTTGTGGGCAAAAACAGAAAAAAAAAACAAGATGAGTTGGTGGGTTCCTAAGTAGTTTGAGTAAAAGGCTACCTAACTGCTTTGATAAGAGCAAGAGCTGTGAAGATGGTGAGATGTAATAAAAATACCATGTCGTTTGAAAGGTAAACCAACAACGCTTGTTGCCAGATAGGCTGTAGTTTGTGAGAGAATAAAGGTGAATCTGTAATGGCTTGTAAATTTGGCACTTGCGTCAATGAGGTATAGTCATGCCATTGTTAAGATTGAGGACTCAAGGGAGAAATATGTTTAACACCAAGGGATATCAAGGGTTCTCTTTTGGACATGTTAATTGTTATGATTCTTGGAAATCTAAGTGGAAATATTGAATAACAAATTGAATATATGTATCTATAACTTGAAAGTATTGAAACTAGAGGAGGAAATTCAAGATGATTTAAAAATATATTTTTATGGAATTCCAAAAATATGTGATACAGAAGAGTATAATGAATCCAGATTTCCCATTACTTAGCCTTAATAATTATCAACTCATGGCCAATATTGTTTTAGCCATACCCCACCACTTTTGTCTCTTTTAAATTATTTTTGAGTGAACTACAGAGAGTGTATAATTTTTTTTAAAGATTTTTATTTATTTATTTGGCACAGAGAGAGATTCCTAGTAAGCAGAGAGGCAGGTAGAGAGAGAGGGGGAAGCAGGCTCCCTGCCGAGCAGAGAGCCCAATATGGGGCTCGATCCCAGGACCCTGAGATCATGACCTGAGCAGAGGCTTTAACCCACTGAGCCACCCAGGTGCCCACAGAGAGTGTATAATTTTATCAGTAAATACATACGTATTTCTGTTATGTATACAGTTGGTATTTAAAACCATGAGTCTGGACAAGATTATCTCAGGGGAGTAAAGAGAAATGAGAAGAATCATTAAGTTCTGGTCTCTCAGTGAGTTTGATGATTATAATACTTTTAATTTGATGATTATATAATATTATGTTGCCTATATTCAGTGTACCATGCACCACTCACTGCTGCTCATTGCAAGTTTCTCCCTTATTAAAACATCTGTTCTATTCCCCAACCCCATTTCCTGGTGACCATTTTACTTTCCATTTTTACAAGTTTGTATTTTTTTAGATTCCACATAGAAGTGATATTATACCGTACTTGTCTTTCGCTGTCTGACTTATCTTGCTTAACATAATATGCTAAAAAATTTAATGATAGCAACACTAAAAATATCATTATGTAATATGATATAGGTGCTAATCTTCTCTACAGTGACAATCATATACTATACAAGCATATCAAATTAATATATTGTACACATTAAATTTGCAAAATACCTGTATGTCAAATATATTTTAATCAGTTAATCAATACTGGAGGAAAAACTGAAATGAGAAAGTAGATGAGGTTTGAGTCTTACAATATTCTAAACCTTAGAGGTCAGGGAAAGAATCCAGCAAAGAAGACCAAGAAGGAGATGCCAATGAACTAGGAAGGAAACTTGAAAACATGAGAGCCAAGTAAAAATTGTATTTTAGTCATATCATATGCTGCCAAGTGGTAGAATAAGATAGACACAAATAATTGGCTATCGGATTTAGCAAAGTGGAAATCATTGTTAATTTGACAAAACTGGTTTCCCTGAAATGTTCAGGACCAAGTCTTGATTGGAATAGGTTGAGGAGAGAATGGCAGAGGAAGTTTAGACAGCAAATAATACATAACTCTTATGAGGTGATTTGTTGGGAGGAGGAACAGAGAAAAGGGGCAGAAGCCAGAAGGGAGTATTAGGTCAAAGGGGTATTTTATTTTTATATAATGGAAGATATTACTACATATTAATATGCTGATAGAAATGATCTTCTATGGAAGAGAAAGTTGATGATGTAGGAGAGAGGAAGGACAAGTGCAAAGTAAAATCCATTAGTAGGTGAAAGGAAATGGCCTCCAGACCACAAGTGCAGGGGTTGGCCTCAGATAGAGTGGCGACAGTTCATCAATTTTAACAGGAGGAAAGGCAGAGTATATTGATCCAAATGCAAGCAGGTTGGTAGATTTGATGGAAGACAAGTGAGGATTATTTTATTCAGAATGCTTCTATTTTCTCAAATAAATACTGAGATCATTGGTTGATAATGAAGTAGGGTTAGGTCTTACTGGATATTTCAGGAGAGAGGAAAAGGTGTGAAATATTCCTCCTAAAAAATGAAATTGTAAACTGACTTTAGAGAAAGTGTAGACTTGGCAGTGCTGAAGTCCCATTTTAAATATATGGCCAGAAGTTAGGGGAGGTCCGGCCATCAGAACTTGTTTTTTTTCTTACCTGTTCACACTGTTCATGTACAGTAATGGAAGAAGACAAAACCCAGATTTTATCAACTAGGGTTTTGATGGGAAGGAAAATCAGGTTTGAGTTGATGGTGTTTTCAAGGGATTATTATAGTGATGAATCATTCCATCTAAGCTTTGTAGAAAAATAAATAAAAACAGAATGAAGAGGAAGAGAGAAACTGAAGACATGGTGATTAATGAATCAGCTATTTCACTAGAGCCAAGAATTAGAGCAACTAGGTGTCTAGAATGAGTGGCTTTCAAGAAAAGAAAGTGGGGACAGAGTCCAGGTGGTTTAAAAAGAAGATTTTGGAGTTGGTGATAACAATTTTTTAGTGAACCACCACCAGAGTGTTTAGTTGAGTTTGGGGAAAATATTACTGGAAGTGAAAAGAAGAAATTGATAGCTGAAGCTATTGGATTATCTACCTAAATGGTGAACAAAGCAATAATTCAAGTCTATTCAAAGGCAGTGAGCAGGTTCTAAATATTTTTAATGGAAGAAGGGAGAGCCAGTGGGTCAGTAGATGATTCAAATGAGAAACAATAGTGGATGTTGTGCTATGGTGACAGACTTCAACGTTGTTTGAGTTGTTGAGAGAGGAAGAAGGAGAAATGGTCTGGTGTGGCAAAGAAGATCATGAGGGAAGCTGACCCCACCTCCAGGACATGTTTTCAGGATTTAGGGAGGCCCTCCACTGAGAGAACTTTAAGGGCATCTGTGATCTCCAGGAATATTTATATTACAGTCAAGACAAGTACAAGAAGAGCATGTTGAGGGCAAAGGAGATTTTGCTGATGAAAGACTGACTACTTTAGAAGGCAATTGAAAGGTTTGGGGAGAGAGCTAAAAGGAGCAGAAGCTTGGGTCAGATTGTGGGTGGCACAGAGCTCCATGAGACTGAGTCCATGCCTGGTAGATGACTGGGAGGTTTCTACTGCCAGTGGTGACTACTGCAAGCAGGGATGAGGGCATGATGGGTTCATTCCTATTGAATGTCTACTTTGACTTATTTTTATGGGTCATTAGCTGATCACTGCCTCCTTTCTTCCCAGGATCAGTCTCTTAAGGAGTTTGTAGGGGTAAAATATTGGTTGATAGAATAGCTAGGGCAGTGTGGCTTTACCATAATCACAAAGGGTTCACTCAATTTCAAGAGCAGACAAAGACCTGTAGAATTTTATAGACTACACAAGACACTGTCCTGCCAGGGAGAGAGAAACCTTTAGCATAAGTAGATGGTCAATAAATGGTCCTTCCTTCCCCTTCCCTTTTTCTTTCTTTCTTTTCTTCTTAAAATATCACTTAAAACAAAAGTTTCATTAATACTGAATTACTAAGAGAATCACAAACAGAAGTGATTCCCCATCACAAATAGAAGTCGAAGTAGGATATAAAACTGAGGAAATGGAAATATGGTATATAGTTCACAGAGTCCAGGAATTAATTAAATTTTGTTAAAGCAGCACAATTTAAGGCAGCTTTTCTCAAACTTAACACTGCAAAAGAATCATCTTGGAAATGTACAGAAATGCAAATTTCTGAGACTCAATCCCCAAAATGCTGCTGATCTGGGATGTGTAAGGGCACCCTGTGTTCTGTGTTGCCCAGGGCAGTACAAGTTTATGCTTGTTAGCCTGGTATGATTATTTATGGTAATCCCTTCCCAGGGATTACTCTCAAAAATGTCCAGGTTTGAACAATAAAGTCCAGGTTTGAACAATAAAGTTATAGTCGCCTTAGGAATAGGCTCTTGGAATCTTCATTTTAAACACATGTTTCAGGTCATTCTGATGCAAGTGGCCTAAATTCCATGATCTGAGAAACACCACTTTAAGGAATGGTACTATCTATTTTGTCAATTCTGGGCATCATATCTTTTCTGAATTAGGTATGATTGCCCTGCCCCGCCTTGGCCCCCGTTTAGAGTTATCCATAAGAGCCATGGGCGTTATGAGAAAGGCAAACTGATTTATTCAGAAGTGGCTGATCCCTACTGTGAAGTGGCAACTATCAGTATGTATTATACCATTTGAGCATGCACACAGACAGGCTGACACTGCCCAGTTGGTGTTTGCCATGTCTCAAGCACTCATTTGAGCATTTTGCATATATTAATGCAGGTGACCCGAAAAACCATACCTTGAATTTCTGTTTCTATTATTTCCGTTTTGAAGTAAAACAAATTATTCGAGATAACATAGATAATAAGTGGTAGAACTTGTATTCAAAAGCAGGCCTTCAGGCTCCCTAATCTATGCTCCTAACCATTATACAATATTGCCTCACAAACTCCTGAGAAACACCAATCTCTGTTTCCTCCTGCCAAAGATCCTCGTGATCCTCTTTAACCAGATTACCCACTTGTCATCACTTTGCTCTGTCTTACTTCTACCCTTCTTTCTAAGTGTCCCACTGAGTTCTAACTCATGTTTTATTATGAGTGACATTCAGGATCTTTATTATTTGTAGATGGCCCTTGTCTTTTCATTCATCAAAGTCTACCAAAAATACAAGTTTTTGTCACTCCCAAATGTGACCAGAGCAGGGGAAAGGGAATTCATATACACTGAGCATTTACTCTCAGCTACCTTGATGTGTTTTACATAATTTTCTTATTCCATCTTCATAATTCTGAGAGGTGATTTTTTTATCCCCCTTTTTTTTTTTTTTTTGAAATAAAGGAAAAAGGAGTTTAAAGGAATAAGTAGGGAAATAGTAGAACCAAGATTTGAACTCTGGGCTGTACCCTGCAGAGTGGGACTGTACACCGTGCTTTATGTTAACAACAGGAACGAGTTTGTTTTTCTGTTTGGTCCTGCTGCTCCTTCCTTGACTTGTGTTAATAATAGCAAAAGGAACGATCTTATTCTAATCTCTTTGGTGAAGAGAGCTACTGTTTGATGGCATCTAAGATGAAGGTAACTGATTAAAGATACCATTTTCAGCAATCTGGGTGGTGTTGCTATTCAACCATTTCACAGAAAATGTTTTAATAAATTGTAGGTATGCCTCTTCAATCAAAAAATTACCTCTTGGGGCGCCTGGGTGGCTCAGTGGGTTAGGCCGCTGCCTTCGGCTCAGGTCATGATCTCGGGGTCCTGGGATCGAGTTCCGCATCGGGCTCTCTGCTCGGTGGAGAGCCTGCTTCCTCCTCTCTCTCTCTCTCTCTCTCTCTCTCTGCCTGCCTCTCTGCCTACTTGTGATCTCTCTCTGTGAAATAAATAAATAAAATCTTTAAAAAAAAAATTACCTCTTTTCTGACATCTACCCATCTATATATGGGTCTAGCCACTAGAAAAGGGAAATTATGACAATAGCCAGATGGCTGAGAATTAAATGGAAAAAAAAAAAAAAAAGAAGGAAATCTCCTCCACTCCTTGGCGGATATGTGTTCGGGAGGCATGCCGAATGACAATACTAAAAGCCATTCTTTGCATAGAATTCTTGCTTATCTACCTGGTCATAAAATAATGATTCAAGTGAGGATACATTAACCAGCATATTCAAAAAACCCTCAATACTGAGTTATAATAAGAAATATTGTCACAATCAAGGCACATACTGTACTAAGAAAAAAAAAAAGATGAAGGATAAAAGCTGAACCAAAATGATTATAGCAGCCAAGGACACAATACAAGTCCCCTGACAGTGATTGACCCTGACACAGCCTGAGTCTCTATAAGATTTTTAGGAAGGCTGAGTAACTGGGTATAACTCCTCAAAGCAATGTGACAACCTATACCACCTTGTGTCTATAAAATACCTATCTTTTCATTCCCTAACTCCATGTAGAGCCATATTTTCCTAATTGGGGAAGCCGGGCTTCAAGACAGCAGTGGTTTTTATTCTCAAAAGGAACAGAAAGACCGAGTAGACAGAATATTCTTGTTGTTTGCCAAAAAAATGGGACAGTCATTGAGTTTTACTGTTGGGCAAGACCCCAAAGTCTCTATAGATAGTGAGCAGTTTGTCAGCATTTCCTCAGACATCTCACCTAACAGAGCCGATGCTGCCCTAGTCTGAGGTGAAGGCCTCACAATGCAGCATAGCCATGTCTGTTTCCTGGGAGTACCCATCACAGCACTGGGCACACAGAGCATACTCATTCGTGGTTTTGATTAATTCTGTGTCTGACAGATATGTGACTCACATGTTGGAAGTCCAAAGTCTAAATGATGTTTCCATGATTATAAAACATGAAGGACTTGTGTTAGTCTCTTTAGTTTATAGGTGTCCATTTACAGTGGGAAATCCACTTGTAGAGGGATGGAGAGAGAGACAGACATACCTAAGTGTGTATGTGTGTATGTTTTAAAGTACACAGTTACAAAAACTTTAGGATGTAGTGAATTGAGGAAGGCCCTAACAAATAAAATTTGTTTAAAATTGGAAATCTGTGTGTGTGTAATAAGTAGGGATTATATGACCCAATGCAGAAATTCCCTCTCCAACTTCTTGGAAAACCTGGGATTAATTTCCTCAGGTTTAACCATGAAAAAAAAAAAGATCTGTTTGCTGATCCTGAAATAATTTTCTTATCCAACATCCAGTCATTTTTTGGATCTTAAAAATAGATGGATGTGGATATATATGAATTCTAAAATATGTGTATACACATATAAATTCTGACACATGTGCCTGTATTTAAATTCTGATACATATGTGTGGGTATGCATGTTTATAACTCTCAGTTTTAGTTTAGGCAAATTAAAATCCTTTCCTCCCTATTTTTATTTCATGAACCCAAACTACATGCATTGTTCCCTCTACATGCTACCAGGATTTTAAGATAAGCTGACTAGAGTTCTCCATTCAGCATTCAGTCCACACTTGATGTCTCAGTAAAGTTTTGTTGATTGAAGCAAGAGCAGGGGTTAATGGAGTTTTAGTACCATTATATTATATATCCAATGATGATTTCAAAACCCTACAGAGATTTTTCTCAGGTTTCAACAGCAGTTCCCACTTATTTATATTTTGCACAAGGGAGAAAATAATCATTTCATGACAATTCATGTCACAGTTCTATTTTAAGCACCAGGATGCCATCTAAAGTGATCGTCCTTTTATTGTTGTTTTCAGAATGAGACCGAGGCTGCTTCCCGTTAATCTGTCTATAAAATTTGCAAAGATAAGTATGCTCTGAGTTAGATTCCCAGCTTTGCCATTTACTGGTGGCGTGACCTTGGACATGTTCTGTAACCGTTATACCCCTCAGATTTCCTATTTAAAAGAGGTCAGGGTGGGGGGGATAATACACAGTTTTTAGGGACGATACAGAGATTAAGAGACATGAAGCCTGTGAAATACTTTCATGCAATCGGTGCCCCCACCCCCCGCCACTGTTTCACACACTTCCCATGGCAGATGGATAAGAGGATTTTTAAGGCTTAGAAGTCTCGGGAACCCATTTAGCCCACTCACTCAGCTCACAGACAAGAAGTGAAGGCCACAGGGGCTGGAGTGGCTCACCCAGCCGGCCAGGTATGGGGCCGTTACAGATAGGCTGCATGGGGGCCCCCAATTCCCTGATCGCAGAGATTCCCAAGCACCACTTTATCCACAAGATCAAAGGTGTAACCTCAAATTTATTGTTGTTCTTTCTAGACTCCTGAGTTTCTGAAAGTGGTGAACCAGGTGTGCCTTGGCAGCAATGTGTTTAAGGGAACAAAAGTGGGTTCTGAGCTTGTTCCTCAGTAGTTCTGCAACCGTCACTTCCCATGGGCACAACAGCTGGCACCATTCCTAGCCTGTGGCATAGATCCCTGCCCATTACTGCTTCCCTCCTTTCAGACCTCCAGGTAGCCTCAAACAGGTTTTGAACACCTTCCATATGCCAGATATAAGACCAGGTTGAGCCTGCCATGGGTCTCTGAAAAAAACAGTCTTTTTTTTTTTTTACCCACCTCCTGGTTCCCAGGTGCATCTTCTTAGCCCTACAGGTCTCAGCAAACCAACATATTGTTCTCTTAGACTCTTGCAAGATAAAGTATTTAAAACCTTCCTTCTCTGGTCTTGGAAACAGAGCATCCTTCTTGAGACTGTGAGTGGTAACATATCTTGGAGAAAAATTAGTTTTCAATGATCTTATCCTATAAAAAGTCTAAACAGGCTCTTGGCAGGTGGAGAGATAGGATAAAATGGGATGAAGGGAAAAATACTACTAAATAATAATTCCGTACTTCATCCAGTTGCATAAGAGCCTGCCTGTTTTCTCTCCTTCTTCCCAGAAATCACTGAAGTAGGGCATCTAGGGATTGTACTGCTGACTAATTGGAATAAGCCTGACCCAGGGACCTAGTTGATGTCACTTTTAGTCAGAGGACAGGAAAAATACATCCCAGAGACATGCTGTTATGTGCTGCTGAGATGAAGGAAAACTCAGATTCTAAAATTTGGTGATGAAAGATTATTTTTAATGAGGGTTTTTTTGTTTATTTTCATTAGTGATTGCTTAGTGACCCAGTTAATGAGAAGCTGGAACTTCAGTTGCCCAGGGTAATGTAAAAGTAAAAGCATAACATTATAAAATATTATCTAAAATCACCTGAAGGGAAAATATTTCTTAATCATGCAATCAAAATTGTATTTATTGTGTCTATTTTTATTTTTTTATTGTGTTTATTTTTATTTTTTTTAAGATTTTACTTTATTTTTATTATTTTTTTAAGATTTTATTTATTTATTTGACAGAGATCACAAGTAAGCAGAGAGGTGGGGCGGGGGGTGTGTGTGGGTGGGAAGCAGGCTCCCTGCTGAGCAGAGAGCCTGACGTGGGGCTTGATCCCAGGACCCTGAGATCATGACCTGAGCCAAAGGCAGAGGCTTAACCCACTGAGCCACCCCGGTGCCCCTATTTTGTCTATTTTTTAGTTAAAATCAAACATTTGATCATGTCTTACAACTTGTGCCCATATGGCTACCTGCATACACGTGCTTGTTTTAGTCAGTTTCTTATTATTGACACACAGAGGAAGAAAGAATGGTGTGGGAAGCAGGAATCATGGTACCACTGTCTCTGCTTTTCCACTATCCAACTCTGGGAACCTCCACAGTACCTTACTGGTACTCCACACCTCTCAATTAAACACATCGTCCTGGAAACCCACTGGTGTTCAGTGTATTTCAACTCTACATGAGTATCAATGTGCTTCTATTTCAATAGATGCCTTTTTTCTACGGTCAGACTTCTGCTTGCCCAAGTGTAGCTGGAAATTGAAGGATATAAATGTATTTTGTTGGGTCCCCAATGTTGGGTCCCCCAATAATGGGTCATGATTAAAGGAGCAAGACTGATACAAAGCGAAGGTCAAGCAAAACTTTATTTCCCGCCAAGCGTCAAGAATCAAACCGAACATTCAGGGCTGTGCCTCTTACAGAGACCCCTCCCTGCCTCACAGACTAACCTTTATAGAGCAAAGGCCATGTGGTTGAGCCTGGCCACACACAGGTGGCCAATGAGATTGTAAAACACAGAGGAAGCTGCACAGTCATGCTAGGTCACACACGGGTGGCCAATTGTACTACAATTCACCCCATAGTAGCTATTTAAATTAGCCTATCACCTTAGTCAGAATGGGTGCCCAAAAGGCACCCCCAAGGGCAGGGTCCATACTCCTTGGTAGCTAGGGAGACAGTATGCACGCTTTACTGGTTGGATGTCTCCACCTGACTGGACTCATCTCTGCTGCACGCTTTACTGGTTGGATGTCTCCACCTGACTGGACTCATCTCTGCATTTGGGCTGTTATCTCTACCTGTCCTGACCCACCCTTGTATTTGGGCTTTGTTACCTGGGACTGGTTTCCCAGACTTGCTTTTAAATAAGTTCCCCTGGGGGGGGCAGGGTGAATTTAAGTTTTACTGCATAAACAACAAAATGGCTGTTCAACCGAGGTGGGGCTGCTCTGGCTAAACAGGCCCTTACAATTTAGAGTTTCTTCTCTTCTCCCCTCCAGACTACTTTCTAAAAGAGAAAGAAAGAAACTTTTTTTTTTTTTACAAGATTTTATTTATTTGTTTGACAGAGTGAGAGAGAGAGAGAGCACAAGCAGGGGGAGCAGCAGGGAGAGGGAGAGGGAGAAGCTGACTCCCTGCTGAACAGGGAGCCTGACAGAGGGCTGGATCCCAGGACCGCAGGATCATGACCTGAGCTGAAGGCAGACGCTTAACTGACTGAGCCATCCAGACACCCCCGAAAGAAACTTTGTTGCTGGGGAATCAACCTACAAGTGTCGGAAGTTTGTGGTGCTGTGTTTTTCTTTTTTCTTTTCTTTTCTTTTCTTGTTTCTTTTTGATGTTGTCTGGGGAATGGGTTTAGCATCAGCATTAAAAAAGAGCTAGAAAAGGATAGATTGGTATACAAGTGAGAGTTTGTAGAGCTCTGGAAGAGGAACTAGAGCATTAGGATGAGCAGGGATAGAGCAGTAAAACTGATCAGCAAGAACTGGAGGTTGGGGTGTGGAGGAAGAGACCAGGGCATGTCTGCTAGTGGATTATTTTGAGAGACTCCTTGGGAGACTTTGGGAAATTAGATGGGACTTCTTACCTGGGGAAGGATTTTGTGGCGATCTTTGGATTTTCTTTGGTTAACACTTGAAATATTTTAATGATAACTGAAGTGCCTTTTTAATATTTCTTAGATACTATTTGACTCTAGCTTCCTGTTGAAAGGGACATGAGGCAGCCCAGGTTATTAGGGTGTGTAAAGATACGATGCGTAATGATTAAGTTCTTATTCCCATATAAATCCTATTTAGTTCCCTAATGGCCAGCCACCCTGGCACCAGAAAACTTGTAACAAGACTTCATCCTCCCTTTAATGGCATCACACCACACTCCCAGGGACAAATCTGCCCTTTAGACTGTCCTACTTCTCATGTCAGTTTCTTCCATGCCTTTACTGTGGGGGACACTGTGTAGATCTCAGCTGTGCTCTGAAGCTGGAAGATAGCTCCGGGATGGAGAATACCACAAGCTGAATGCATTTTGCTTCACAACAGAGTCTACTAATTCTGCTGAGGAAGCTATGCAGGTATCTTGCAGCAGTACCTGCAATCATCTTTCACAGGCATTCCCGTGTTCCTGGTGTAGGTTTTGTTCTATTCAGCCTTTCTTTAAATAAAAGAATCTCACATGTCACCGTGGAGAAGGTGACTTGTACAGAGATAGAATGGGGTCAGCTATCCTATAGACTAGGTGCTCTATGCGCCTGTTTCTATAGCATTTTACACTTTCCAATACTCTCATATATTGTTGTATTTGATCCTCTTTGCAACCCTGTGAAGCAGACAAGGCCAGAGTGATGGCTCCAGATGAAGAGTCAGCTTAGAAAGGTTAAGTTAGTTGCCAAAGCCAAATAACCTTTGTGAAAGAGTCCATCGTAGGACTCTGGACTTTGGATTTGAGTCCATTTCTCTATCAACTGCAAGAGGTTCTCTCTGGGTAAACCTGGCAGAGGTCAGAACCACCGCTTTGTGTTTCACGGGGCTTTGTAGTCAATGGTCACATAGGGCATCTGATCTCTTTGCGGGGTTTGGTTGTTTTCAAGTTCATAGCCCTTTTATCAAGGGCCGATTCTAGAAAACTCAGAGAAAAGGAAAAGCCAGAAGCTTCTTTAAGGATTTCCTTACCTGAGGGTGTCTGGGTGGCTCAGTGGGTTAAGCCTCTGCCTTCAGCTGGGGTCATGATCTCAGGGTCCTGGGGTCAAGCCCCGCATCCACTTTCTGCTCAGCAGGGAGCCCGCTTTCCCCTCCCGCTCTGCCTGCCTCTCTGCCTACTTGTGGTCTCCCTCGCTTTGTCAAATAAATAAATAAAATCTTAAAAAAAAAAAAAAGAATCTCCTTACCTGAAATAGATACCACTTAATTGCAGCATATTAGAGGATTTTGTTTCTATGGGTTGTTACTCATTAACGAATAAGAATAATGAGCCCTAGATTGCCCTTGGTTGCAAAGGGGAAAGTAAGGCATAGAATATTGCCTGACTCTTCCACTAGGCATTTCTTCCTTTCCTATTCTGATCACCTCCATCACATTCTTGTTATGTGACTTTTTTGGGAGATAGAATGCATTGATTCAATGGAAAATACAGTGCAGCCATTTAAGGCTGTGACGATTAATTGTTGTCAAAATGTAGGTCTTGGACCTATGGTTTGGCTATAAAATTTGAACTTTATTAATCTCTTATTTTGCAAAGACACCAAATAAGCTGTTACTTCAGTGCCTTCTTAAAAATCATTTAGTTGGGAGTAAAACCTCAGTTTGGGAAAATTCTGTTTTCAAATTTTCTTGTCTCTTGATTGAACTTATTAATAACTATGAAGTAGTAAATTCAATATATGTTTTGTTGAGGGTAATTCTTCTGTAAGTTTGTTAAAATGTTCCTTACCCAGCTATGGCTGATTATTTATCATTTTTCTGGACTCTTTATCTCTACTTATTTTTGATCTGTTAGAAAACCTATGCTTGCTGAGGCCCATGTTACTCTCCACCCAGAACCTGGGGAGATAGAACACTCAGGGTGTAGAATAGCGTGCCATAGGTTAAGAAACAAGAGAACTGAGGTGTCTGTCTTTGAATCCTGGGCAACTGCTAGGTTGTTAAGTGTTCTCTAGGCACTAATTTGCCAATACATCATTTTCCTCTTCATGAAATAAGAAGAGATTCTTCTTAAAGAGGAGTCATAAAGATAAACAGTTCAGCCCACTTTAGGACTGTAAGTTCACGGCAAGGAAGTGATTGAAAAAGACATCAGTTTCACAAATTTTACACAAATAAATACTATAAAAATTCCTGTTTAAAGAATAAACTTCTCAAGAGGGAATAGACGTTCTTTATTTTTTTTTTCCTCCTTTCTTAGAATATGATGTGCATGATCTCACTGGGAGTAATTCCAGGAAAACTTTTCCCCAAGCATCCCTCTTGAGTGTTTGAACCGTTAAATATTACAGGGCTGTTCTGTCTCTCCCACCATATTATTCACGAATGGTAGTTCTTGTACTCTTCTGAGAGGCCCAGGAACATTGTCCCCTGTGAAATGCTACTGCATCCAGAGAAAACCACCTCATGGTAAATGTGTGACTTTGGTAGTAGTAAACAGCTGGGAGGCAAAGTAGACAGCAGTGTAGAATCAGAATACTAATTTAAAATTTTAGCTTTATTCCTTAATTTTGTCACATTGGCCATATTGTGTAATCCTCCGAACTCAATTCCTTCACCTATAATATGAGATAATGAGGTCTATCTCCTTATTCTGTTGTGACAGTTGAGCAAGGTTATGTTTGAAAGAAATTTTCACATGGGGGGTACTTAGTAAGGATGTATGGAATTAACTGAAATAGTAGTTGCTGTGACAAGTTCTGTCTAAAGGCTATCAGGGAATTTTCAAAATCATAAAGGTGAATTTGCCAAACTCTATTATGTGGAATGTGACTATGCCTTTAGTTGTTAAGAGGCTTTACATAAAAATAGAGTTTTATAGTCAAACAAGCTTGATGGGATCCTATGATAGAGACACAAAAGGCACATTAGTATGCTCATTCATTAAAAGTCCTATGGTTTTTTTAAAAAATAAAATCCTTCTTTATCCCAATTTTAAAAAAATTTCTTTTTTGATAAACACGTTCTCACAGAACAGTTACTTCCAGAACATATTTTGGATGATGTTATCATAGTCTTAGAACTTTAAGAGGTGATAGAAATTACCTAGTTGAAACACGGCTCCATTTTCTTTTATGGCTGAGGATGTTGGACTTCCATCATCCAAGGTTGGTTCATCCAAGGTTCCAACATCCAACATTCCAAGGTTGAGGAAGTTATCTAAGATCTTACCATTAATTAATGGCAAGCTCAAGATCATAATAGATCAATGTTTTTGTCACTATACTACCTGCTATGGATCTAGATTATCTCTCCCTTGGCTTACCATAAACCACTCATCAAGGGTCTTTGGAACAAGGATCTATATCCTTTCCCCTACACATAAATCATCTACCCTTCCTTTTTTATTATTATTATTATTATTTTTTTATTTTATAAACATATATTTTTATCCCCAGGGGTACAGGTCTGCGAATCGCCAGGTTTACACACTTCACAGCACGCACCATAGCACATACCCTCCCCAATATCCAAAACCCCACCCCCCCTCTCCCAACCCCCCTCCCCCCATCAACCCTCAGTTTGTTTTGTGAGATTAAGAGTCACTTATGGTTTCTCTCCCTCCCAATCCCATCTTGTTTCATTTATTCTTCTCCTACCCCCTGAACACCCCATGTTGCCTCTCCTCTCCCTCATATCAGGGAGATCATATGATAGTTGTCTTTCTCCGATTGACTTATTTCGCTAAGCATGATACCCTCTAGTTCCATCCACGTCGTCGCAAATGGCAAGATTTCATTTCTTTTGATGGCTGCATAGTATTCCATTGTGTATATATACCACATCTTCTTTATCCATTTGTCTGTTGATGGACATCTAGGTTCTTTCCATAGTTTGGCTATTGTAGACATTGCTGCTATAAACATTCGAGTGCACGTGCCCCTTCGGATCACTACGTTTGTATCTTTAGGGTAAATACCCAGCAGTGCAATTGCTGGGTCATAGGGTAGTTCTATTTTCAACATTTTGAGGAACCTCCATGCTGTTTTCCAGAGTGGTTGCACCAGCTTGCATTCCCACCAACAGTGTAGGAGGGTTCCCCTTTCTCCGCATCCTCGCCAGCATCTGTCATTTCCTGACTTGTTAATTTTAGCCATTCTGACTGGTGTGAGGTGATATCTCATGGTGGTTTTGATTTGTATTTCCCTGATGCCGAGTGATATGGAGCACTTTTTCATGTGTCTGCTGGCCATCTGGATGTCTTCTTTGCAGAAATGTCTGTTCATGTCCTCTGCCCATTTCTTGATTGGATTATTTGTTCTTTGGGTGTTGAGTTTGCTAAGTTCTTTATAGATTTTGGACACTAGTCCTTTATCTGATATGTCATTTGCAAATATCTTCTCCCATTCTGTCAGTTGTCTTTGGTTTTGTTCACTGTTTCCTTTGCTGTGCAAAAGCTTTTGATCTTGATAAAATCCCAATAGTTCATCTTTGCCCTTGCTTCCCTTGCCTTTGGCGATGTTCCTAGGAAGATGTTGCTGCAGCTGACGTCGAAGAGGTTGCTGCCTGTGTTCTCCTCGAGGATTTTGATGGATTCCTTTCTCACATTGAGATCCTTCATCCATTTTGAGTCTATTTTCGTGTGTGGTGTAAGGAAATGATCCAGTTTCATTTTTCTGCATGTGGCTGTCCAATTTTCCCAACACCATTTATTGAAGAGGCTGTCTTTTTTCCATTGGACATTCGTTCCTGCTTTGTCGAAGATGAGTTGACCATAGAGTTGAGGGTCCATTTCTGGGCTCTGTATTCTGTTCCATTGATCTATGTGTCTGTTTTTGTGCCAGTACCATGCTGTCTTGATGATGACAGCTTTGTAATAGAGCTTGAAGTCCGGAATTGTGATGCCACCAACTTTGGCTTTCTTTTTCAATATTCCTTTGGCTATTCGAGGTCTTTTCTGGTTCCATATAAATTTTAGGATTATTTGTTCCATTTCTTTGAAAAAAATGGATGGTACTTTGATAGGAATTGCATTAAATGTGTAGATTGCTTTAGGTAGCATAGACATTTTCACAATATTTATTCTTCCAATCCAGGAGCATGGAACATTTTTCTATTTCTTTGTGTCTTCCTCAATTTCTTTCATGAGTACTTTATAGTTTTCTGAGTATAGATTCTTAGTCTCTTTGGTTAGGTTTATTCCTAGGTATCTTATAGTTTTGGGTGCAATTGTAAATGGGATGGACTCCTTACTTTCTCTTTCTTCTGTCTTGTTGTTGGTGTAGAGAAATGCAACTGATTTCTGTGCATTGATTTTATATCCTCACAATTACTGAATTCTTGTACAAGTTCAAGCAGTTTTGGAGTGGAGTCTTTTGGGTTTTCCACATACAGTATCATATCATCTGCGAAGAGTGATAGTTTGACTTCTTCTTTGCCGATTTGGATGCCTTTAATTTCCTTTTGTTGTCTGATTGCTGAGGCTAGGACTTCTAGTACTATGTTGAATAGCAGTGGTGATAATGGACATCCCTGCCGTGTTCCTGACCTTAGCGGAAAAGCTTTCAGTTTTTCCTCCATTGAGAATGATATTTTCGGTGGGTTTTCATAGATGGCTTTGATAATATTGAGGTATGTGCTCTCTATCCTACACTTTGAAGAGTTTTGATCAGGAAGGGATGCTGTACTTTGTCAAATGCTTTTTCAGCATCTATGGAGAGTATCATATGGTTCTTGTTCTTTCTTTTATTAATGTGTTGTATCACATTGATTGATTTGCGGATGTTGAACCAGCCTTGCAGCCCTGGAATAAATCCCACTTGGTCGTGGTGAATAATCCTTTTAATGTACTGTTGAATCCTATTGGCTAGTATTTTGGCGAGAATTTTGCATCTGTGTTCATCAAGGATATTGGTCTGTAGTTCTCTTTTTTGATGGGATCCTTGTCTGGTTTTGGGATCAAGGTGATGCTGGCATCATAAAATGAGTTTGGAAGTTTCCTTCTATTTCTATTTTTGGAACAGTTTCAGGAGAATAGGAATTAGTTCTTCTTTAAATGTTTGGTAGAATTCCCCCGGGAAGCCGTCTGGCCTGGGCTTTTGTTTGTTTGGAGATTTTTGATGACTGTTTCAATCTCCTTACTGGTTATGGGTCTGTTCAGGCTTTCTATTTCTTCCTGGTTCAGTTGTGGTAGTTTATATGTCTCTAGGAATGCATCCATTTCTTCCAGATTGTCAATTTGTTGGCGTAGAGTTGCTCATAGTATGTTCTTATAATTGTCTGTATTTCTTTGGTGTTAGTTTGTGATCTCTCCTCTTTCATTCATGATTTATTTATTTAGGTCCTTTCTCTTTTCTTTTGATAAGTCTGGCCAGGGTTTATCAATCTTATAATTCTTTCAAAGAACCAGCTCCTAGTTTCGTTGATTTGTTCTATTGTTTTTTTGGTTTCTATTTCATTGATTTCTGCTCTGATCTTTATGATTTCTCTTCTCCTGCTGGGTTTAGGGTTTCTTTCTTGTTCTTTCTCCAGCTCCTTTAGGTGTAGGGTTAGGTTGTGTACCTGAGACCTTTCTTCTTTCTTGAGAAAGGCTTGTACCGCTATATATTTTCCTCTCAGGACCGCCTTTGTTGTGTCCCACAGATTCTGAACCGTTGTGTTTTCATTATCATTTGTTTCCATGAATTTTTTCAATTCTTCTTTAATTTCCTGGTTGACCCATTCATTCTTTAGAAGGATGCTGTTTAGTCTCCATGTATTTGTGTTCTTTCCAAATTTCCTCTTGTGATTGAGTTCTAGCTTTAGAGCATTGTGGTCTGAAAATATGCAGGGAATGATCCCAATCTTTTGATACCAGTTGAGACTTGATTTAGGACCAAGAATGTGATCTATTCTGGAGAATGTTCCATGTGCACTAGAGAAGAATGTGTATTCTGTTGCTTTGGGATGAAATGTTCTGAATATATCTGTGATGTCCATCTGGTCCAGTGTGTCATTTAAGGCCTTTATTTCCTTGTTGATCTTTTGCTTGGATGATCTGTCCATTTCAGTGAGGGGAGTGTTAAAATCCCCTACTATTATTGTATTATTGTCGATGTGTTTCTTTGATTTTGTTATTAATTGGTTTATATAATTGGCTGCTCCCACGTTAGGGGCATAGATATTTAAAATTGTTAGATCTTCTTGTTGGATAGTTCTTTGAGTATGATATAGTGTCCTTCCTCATCTCTTATTATAGTCTTTGGCTTAAAATCTAATTGATCTGATATAAGGATTGCCACTCCCGCTTTCTTCTGATGTCCATTAGCATGGTAAATTCTTTTCCACCCCCTCACTTTAAACCTGGAGGTGTCTTCGGGTTTAAGATGAGTTTCTTGTAGGCAACATATAGATGGGTTTTGTTTTCTTATCCATTCTGATACCCGGTGTCTTTTGATTGGGGCATTTAGCCCTTAACATTCAGGGTAAGTATTGAGAGATATGAATTTAGTGCCATTGTATTGCCTGTAAGGTGACTGTTATTGTATATTGTCTCTGTTTCTTTCTGATCTACTACTTTTAGGGTCTCTCTTTGCTTAGAGGACCCCTTTCAATATTTCCTGTAGAGCTGGTTTGATATTTGCAAATTCTTTCAGTTTTTGTTTGTCCTGGAAGCTTTTAATCTCTCCTTCTATTTTCAATGATAGCCTAGCTGGATATAGTATTCTTGGCTGCATGTTTTTCTCGTTTAGTGCTCTGAATATATCATGCCAGCTCTTTCTGGCCTGCCAGGTCTCTGTGGATAAGTCTGCTGCCAACCTAATATTTTTACCATTGTACGTTACAGACTTCTTTTCCCGGGCTGCTTTCAGGATCTTTTCTTTGTCACTAAGACTTGTAAATTTTACTATTAGGTGACGGGGTGTGGACCTATTCTTATTGATTTTGAGGGGGGTTCTCTGAACCTTCTGGATTTTGATGCTTGTTCCCTTTGCCATATTGGGGAAATTCTCTCCAATAATTCTCTCCAACATACCTTCTGCTCCCCTCTCTGTTTCCTCTTCTTCTGGAATCCCAATTATTCTAATGTTGTTTCGTCTTATGGTGTCACTTATCTCTCGAATTCTCCCCTCATGGTCCAGTAGCTGTTTGTCCCTCTTTTGCTCAGCTTCTTTATTCTCTGTCATTTGGTCTTCTATATCGCTAATTCTTTCTTCTGCCTCATTTATCCTAGCAGTGAGAGCCTCCATTTTTTATTGCACCTCATTAATAGCTTTTTTAATTTCAACTTGGTTAGATTTTAGTTCTTTTATTTCTCCAGGAAGGGCTTTTATATCTCCCGAGAGGGTTTCTCTAATATCTTCCATGCCTTTTTTGAGCCCGACTAGAACCTTGAGAATCATCATTCTGAACTCTATATCTGACATATTACCAATGTCTGTATTGGTACTGCTTCTTGTTCTTTTTTTTGTTGTGAATTTTTCCGCCTTGTCATTTTGTCCAGATAAGAGTATATGAAGGAGCAAGTAAAATATAAAGGGTGGCAACAACCCAGGAAAATATGCTTTAGCCAAATCAGAAGAGATCCCAAATCGTGAGGGGGGAGAAAGGGGATAAAAAGGGGTTCAGAAAGAAAAAAGAAAAAAAAGTAAAAAAGAAAGAAACTATTAAAAAAAGAAAGCCGATAAAGAAAAAATATAAAAAGAGGAAAAAAAATATATATCTTAGATAAACTATTTAAAAAACGTTAAAAAAGAAAACGGTAAAAGTTAAAAAAATTTAGCAGAAGAAGAGAAAAAGAAAAAAAAATGGAAAAGAAAAAAAAAATTAAATTAACTGCAAGGCTAAAGAATCATGGGGAGGAAAGCCATGAGTTCCGTGCTTTGCTTTCTTCTCCTCTGGAATTCTGCCACTCTCCTGGCATTGAAACTGCACTCCTTGGTAGGTGAACTTGGTCCTGGCTGGGTTTCCCTTTGATCTTCTGGGGGAGGGGCCCTGTTGCAGTGATTCTCAAGCGTCTTTGCCCAGGCGGAGTTGCACCGCCCTTCCCAGGGGCCGGGCTGAGTATCCGCTCGGGTTTGCTGGGTTTGCTTTCGGGAGGTTTTGTTCCCTGAGCACGTTCCGTAGAGTTCCGGAAGACGGAATGAAGATGGCGCCTCCTGGTCTCCGGCCCGGAGGAGACGAGAGCCCGGGCTCCACTCCTCAGTGCGCCCTCAGAGAACAGTGCCCAAAGACTCCCGTTACCCTGGCCTCCGGACCGTGCGCTCCGAGCTGACCGAGCACTGCGACTGTTCAAGGCACACCCCGAGCTGAGAGTCACTCCTGGGCTCTGTCTCTGTAGACGGCTTCCCCGTTCTAATACCGGTAAGCTCTGCGACACTCAGACACCCCCGATCCTTCTGTGACCCTGCGCGACCTGAGGCCGCCCTGACCCTACCCAGGCTTCACCCCAGTTAAGCCTCTGGAGTGATGTCCCTCAGCAGAACAGGCTTTTAAAAGTCCTGATTTTGTGCTCCGTTGCTCTGCCGCTCGCCGGGAGCCGGCCCCTCCCCCCACGGTCTATCTTCCTGTCGCTTTGGATTCACTTCTCCGCCAGTCCTACCTTTCAGATAGTGGTTGATTTTCTGTTTCTAAAATTGCTGTTCTTCTTCTCTTCAATCTCCCATTGGATTTCTAGGTGTTTGCAATCTTTAGATAAGCTATTTAGCTGATCTCCCGCTACCTGAAGTAGTCTCAGCCTGCTACTCTCCGCCATCTTGACTCCTCCCCCGCTTTTTTTTTTTTAAAGATTTTATTTATTTATTTATTTATTTGACAGAGAGAGAGAGATCACAAGTAGGCAGAGAGGCAGGCAGAGAGAGAGGAAGGGAAGCAGGCTCCCCGCTGAGCAGAGAGCCTGATGCGGGGCTCGATCCCAGGACCGTGAGATCATGACCTGAGCTGAAGCCAGAGCCTTAACCCACTGAGCCACCCAGGCACCCCTCATCTACCTTTCCTTAATGAGATCCTCAACATTTGAGCCTAATGACCACCCCCCCCACCTTTTTCATTTGCATATGTAGAGTCAATGGCTTGCCCATGCTGAGTGGGGAATTGGCTAATTTAAACACCAATTCACTCAACTAGATTCATTTTATCTCAACTCCTTTGGGTAAGTGTTCATCGAGTCCCTATTAAAATAGTAGTGCTACTAGAGATCCAAAACTGAGAAAGATCTAGTCCTCAAGAGATCCTAGCCAAGAAGCAGTGTTCAAAGGCTTGAGGCAGTTTTAAGAGCTCCTTAGTGATCTGTAGTGAAACTGTTAGGCTTAGAAATGAGTATTTCTTGTATATATGCAGATGGAGATTGATATCTATAAGTAATGCAAGAAAATATGCTCTGTAGCAAAATACAAAAAACAATTTTTAGACTAAATATCTCTGCTTACAGTAATTATCACATTCTTCTTCCTTGCTCTGATTTTTTGTGCTTTATCCTCTCAAATAGAATTTAGAAACTTCTTGAGATTAAGGGCTTTGTCTAAAAACACCTTCACATAAAGAGGCTTAAGATATATTTGCTTTTTATATTATATAGAGTCCAAGTGCATTGTTGAAGTCATATTCACATGGGTAAAAGAGAAAGGGAAGGCTTCAAGCTGAAAACTGGCACTATTCTTGAGAAAAATGGATTAATTAAACCTAGTGTAGGTGTCTCCTCTTGAAAACATACTTCATGACCCTTTCAATGACAAATCTGAGCACATTCGTTGTTTGGGTTAACTATATAAACCTTAAATCTGTATAAAACCTTGCTGTTATCCAAATGACTTTTTTTTTTACTATTTTATTCTATTTTTATACAAAAATAATTTCTGAAGTAGCATGTTTTGTGAAACAGAAGTAAAAGCTGTTGTATTGCCTATGACAAATGCATTTACCTTTGCTAAGAAGTTGAGTTCCCTCACTTATGAGCACAGATTAACTGTCTTAAAGTTACTTTTCAACTCCAAATTGCCGCATGCTGGAACAATGATTCGTTATTTACTGAAAGGGAGTTTTCTAGCACTGAGGTCAAGATACAAGCATGGAAAAATATATCTAGAGTAGGGTATGCAATCAACCATTCTGCTAAACATATAAGCAAACAATTTCATGGGTCATAATCTCACCATTGCCTATTGCAGAAGACTATAATGACTCTCAGTATTCATCCATCCAATCCTTAAGTCCAATCTCCTTAGCCTGTCCATTGATCCCCCCAAAAACATGTATTTTAAAAATAGTCTTTGGGAAGTACTTTGAAAAATATATATATATTATTTTTAACTTAAAACTTAAATATATATTTTGTATTTCAGTAATTATTGGGACCATCAAAAACGTCTGGTTATTGGGTCATACTGAGGTAATCACCCAGATAAAAAGTAGGGAAGGTAATTAAAAACAGTGGAAGAAGTCAACTAACAGAAGGAAGGGAGCAAAGAGACATCTGCTCCAGAAAACAATAGAATTAAGAAAAGGTTGCTCTGAAAGATAGGAAAGAATCCTACCAGTGAATATGAAAAAGGTTGGTAAGACATTATGCCTCTTAAGAGCTAGAGCTTTTGTAAGTATTCAAACTCTCTGTCTGTCGGTGCCTCTTCTATGTCTTGAATTTTTGTTCTAAACTCATCTTTTCTGACTTCAAAGATCATAGCTAAGTTAGTTGACGTAAGTGTGTGTTTCTTAAAAACGTTTTTCTCATTCTATGATACACTCTTTAAATTCAAACATAAGCTTTATTCTCTTTTGTAGTTAAGACAATATTCAGTCTATTTGGTATCCAGCAGATCCTTAACAAGTTTTTGTCTTATTCTTCATCTCCACTATTGAAATAAAACTAAATAAATATTTGACTTAATTTTCTATGGAGTGAATCGTTATATATAGTTATATATCCCCCTACCCCACATTCATGTCTCAAAGTCCTAATCCCCAGAGTGGTATTTGGAGGTGAGACCTATGAGAGGTAATTGGTTTAGGTGAGGTCATGAGACTGGAGTCCCATTTAGGGGATTGATGTGCTTACAGAAAGAGGAAGTGATGCTAGATTTCCCCCTCTCTGCCATGTAAGGATACACCTAGAAGGAAGCCACGTACAAATTGGGAAGCATTTTTCACCATACTGAATCTGCCAGCACCTCAATCTTATCCAGAGCCTTTATATTGGAGGAGAAGTATGCATTTATTGTTTAATCTAACCAGTCTATGGTATTGTAATCAGAACTAACTGATACAGTAATATCGTTCTTAAGTCTTGGATTTCCTATATTAAAGAGCTGAACATGCTAGCAGCCGGGCTCACTGAAACAGCCTTCAATCCTTTCTTAGTTACACTGTTCCTAAAACATCATTTTGTGTTTTCCAGTCTGTTCTATAGAATTCTGGAATTCCTTAGATAGTGTGGCTTGTGCCATTAAGTCATATCTATGTAAAATAGTTAAAAAAAAACAACCTTCATTACAGCCCCAAAATATTATACCAACATACCGAGGGTGATTATGAATTGCCAAGCTTATGAGTTTTCAAGAGGTGCCCTTATGAGATAAGTTTAATTAAGCAAGGCATTCTATTAATCATTTCTAATTACTCATGCAAATCACAGACGCTGTGGCCCGTGGTTTAATAGCCTGATTTGATCCTGAATGCAACCGATGTCTGTGGCCCAATGGGTATTTCAATGAACGTGTCTTCACTGATCTTGTTACTCTATCTAGATATGATAATTGTCAAAAAACTACAACTTGATTTGTTAGGTATTGCAAGTGTTTTAATTGGTGAATTAGAGCGACAAAGGTAAAAGAAAGGAAGAAAAGGTTGTCTTGTTCCCTGTAGCAGTAGAGTTCAACAAAACACACTCCTGTCCATCCGGCGTGCATATGCACTGCCCAGGGTACTGATCCAGAGACCCAATGTAATCTCTTATCTGTTCACTCCAAATATGATACTGATGAAAAGATGTTATCCTGAGTTTAGTATCATTGTTTACTAATACAGTAAGTAAGACACGTGGAAGAATACCAACCTTGTTTAATATGATTCCGGATTTCTTCTTTATACCAGTGATTCATAATTCAAATACAATGTTAAAAGATGCAGCCTCTTCACCCATCCCCACTCCAGATTGCTGGAGAAAATCCATAATGGCAAAAACAAAAAAAACAAAAAACGGTGAATTTATTTCCAAATAAATTTATAATTTGTAATCTATACATTTTAAGAACTAGGGAGTAGGACTTATTATTTTCTCACTTTAAAGGTGATGCTTGGGGTGTGCCTGGGTGGCTCAGTTGTTTGAATGTCTGGGTCTTGGTTTGGGGTCAGGTCATGATCCTGTGGTCTGGAGATCAAGTCCTGCTCAGCAGGGAGTCGGCTTCTCCCTCAGTGCAAATATCAACCCCCCCCCCCCGCGCATCCCAATCTCTTTTTCATATGTGTGTGTATGTGTGTGTGTGTGTTTTAAGGTGATACTTGGTGAACATATAGATTCAAGGTTTGCTTTGTAATGACTCCACAACCTCCTAGAGTGTTTATCCCATAGGTTGAAATCTTTGTACCTTCTCTGATCTACGGCGAATTTAAGTCTTTTTTTTTTTTAACATTCTTACTCATGTAGAAATACTGAAACCTACAGTACACCAAAGAAAAATGAAATGTCTCCATCCCTCCTCCTCCCACACAAAATGAAACTTCCCCCAAGTCTATGTAGCCAGTCCAGACAAGTCTGAGATGCCCATCGCAACCTCAATCTCCCTTCCCCCACCACTTCTCTCTTCTGAATGCTTCTACTTTATAATCTCTGTCTCTGGCTCTCTGTCTCCTCTGGACACCCTCACCATCAAAATCTGCTGTCACAAAAAATCTTGCTAAATCAATTTGTACTAAAGTATAAAGGACAGATAAGGTTATATTTGCATTTGAATAGAGATCATTGTGTTTCACTAAAGGGATTAAGCTCTGACCTGAAATTTTAGGCATCAGCAAATATATGATAAGAGTGCCCATTCAAGGAAATTGAGCCTTCCTAGTCCCCATGAAATCACACTAACCATGCAATCACTTACCCATCAGAGAACAGTGTGACCTAATGGTTAAGAGCCTAGGTTCTAGGGCCAGACAGCTTGAGATTAAATTAGGTCTCAGGCACATTCTTGTGTGTGTGACTTTTAGTATATCACTCCATCTGTGAAAAGGGGATGGAGAGAATAGAATCTACTTTGTACAGTTGTAGGTTGTAAAAATCCATTTGCATGGGGAATGCTTAGAAAATGCCACATATGTTGTTAGTGCTTTGTATGTATTTGACTAAAAAAAAAATTGCTAGTGAGGTTGGCCTTGAATATTTGTGGTGTTTCTATCAGCAGCAAAGTGTAACTCCCTGAGGATGTATTAGTTATTGCTGGGGACAAGGTTTTGCAGTAGTATAAGCGATTAGGATAGATTAGGCAAACAAATTAGAATGATATTCTTTAAAGTATGCCCCAGTTGGAAGGACATCCAAAAAGGAAGGGCAAATGTCAATGTAAGGGGATGGAGTTTTCCTGACACATGACTTAAAACATTATCTTAGGGGCGCCTGGGTGGCTCAGTGGGTTAAGCCACTGCCTTCGGCTCCGGTCATGATCTCAGGGTCCTGAGATCGAGCCCCGCGTCGGGCTCTCTGCCCAGCAGGGAGCCTGCTTCCTCCTCTCTCTCTCTCTGCCTGCTTCTCTGCCTACTTGTGATCTCTCTCTGTCAAATAAATAAATAAAATCCTTAAAACAAACAAACAAACAAAACCATCTTAAACTATAGTTCTTTCTGATTGTGAATAAATGCTGTGGAACAGTTCAATGGACTATTAATATTAATATTATATTAATATTAATTAATATTGTGCTCCCTAAACTCACCATTTCTGCCTTCTTGTCTTTTTATTTTCCCATCCCCCTCTTTTATTTCCCTTTTATACTTATTCCGCAAATATTATTTGGACAAGAGTAGGAACAAGTTGGGTGGGGATGGCTGGTGGATAAAGAGTTCTGTTTTACACACTTGGGTTTGAGCTGCCAGTTGAAGAGCAACTTGAGTATGTCCAGCCAGGGAGGAATTCAGGGATCTAAACCCAAGAGCAGATATACACTCAAGACAGAAAAAATATTCATCAATGTGTAAATGGGAATTAGAAATAGGGTACAACATTAGTAAACATATAGATTAAAGGAAAGATCAAGGGACAATCATAGAAAAATGCTAGGGAAGGTAGTGGAGGAAACAATGAAGAAAAGTAGATAAGTTTTGTTTGTTTGTTTGTTTTTTAAATTAGGCTAGGACAGGAACCCGACATATCTTTTTCATGGAAAGAGAAGAACTATATTTCTGAAGGAAATTTGAAGGTTGAAGCTTTTTCTGGTAAGACAAGGATTAAACTGTCCATGGGATTGTCAATTAAATTGTCTTGACTTTTGCCAAAATGGTTCCAAGAGGTGGTGGAAATGAAAGCCAGTTTTTAGTGAGCTAAGGAATGAATCACAGGTTAGGAAGTAGAGGGGGCTGGCTGTACTGAGAAAGACAGAGAAAGGCAGCTAGTTTGAAAGCCTTAATAATGTTAGTGACTATGGCATTCGATATGGCATTATTGTCTCAAAGGTCTGCTTCTTTTTTTATTTTTTTTTATATTTTATTTATTTATTTGAAAAAGAGAGAATGAGCAGGGAGAGCAGTGGAAGGAGAGGGAGAAGCAGGCTGTTCGCTGAGCAGGGAACCCTACACAGGGCTTAATCCCAGAACCCAGGGATCATGACCTGAGCCTGAGGCAGAAGCTTAACCAACTGAGCCACCCAAGCGCCCCTGCTTTTTCTCTTTTCTAAGGCTAAAATTCTAGCAGTCTGACTCCACCCTCCCAAATCTTAGTTCCACAGATATCTACCCCCAGGAGAGACTTAAAGAGAGATAAGTAGTAGTAAACAATTGCCTGCTATGTAGAGGCCAAATTTACCTGTGAATAAGGACATCCAGACAAAGACATCCAGCAAGGTCAAGTCTCAGGCATAGGAGCAGGATCATGAAAAGACATAAGTAGATAGAGTCATCAAAAGAGAATAAATAATTGAAGTGGAAAGAGGAAACGGATAGTTTAGAGAGTACACAGAAGAGGAAACACATACAGACCTTCGTAGAAGGCTCCACATTTGGTGGAGATTAAGAGGAAAGAGCCAGACAGGTACAGAGACATGGTGGGAGCGATCTGAGAGACAGGAGGACTAGAATAAGAGCACAAGAGAAGCCTGCAGAGGAGAGGGACTCAAACATAACAAAGGATAAGGAACTCACCAAATACAGCAGCCAGCTCGAGGACAGATGCATGAGAAAATCCATTTGTTTTCATGTTTTGTTTTGTTTTTAATCTCTCTCATCTCCCCTTTATCTGTGTATGTATATATGTGTATGTATGTATGCATATATTTATTAATATGTGTGTGTGTATAAGTATCAGCTTTGTTGAGATATAAATCAATAGCATAGATCATAAAATTTACCCATTCACCACCATGATTCAGTGGTTTTTGAGTATATTCAGAGTGTTGTGCAACCATCACCAGTCTATATGTGAGATTGTTGCTCCTGACCTTGGGGAGATCAGTTTTAGGTGACTAAATAGGGGTGATGCAGTTATCGAAGAATGAGCAAATAGTAAGGCCACAGACTGAAAAAAAAAATCTGCAAAAGACATATTTAATTAAGGGCTGTCATCCAAAGTAAGCAGAGAACTCTTAGAACTCAACAATGAAAAAGCAAACAACCTAAGTAAAAAAAAAAAAAAAAAAAAAAAAATGGGCAAAATATCTGAACAGACACTTCACGAAAGAAGATATACAGATGACAAACAGCCAAATGATTTTAAAAGATGCTCGATATCATATGTCATTAGGGAATTGAAGATTAAAGCAACAATGAGATAACACTACATACCTCTTAGAATGGCACAAATCTAAAACACTGACCACACAAAATACTGGTGAGATTGTGGAGCAACAGGAACTCTGAGTCATTGCTGGTGGGAATACAAAATGGCAGCCACTTTGAAAGACTGGTAATTTTTTATAAAACTCTTATGGTAAACATACTCTTACCATACAACCCAACAACTATGTCTCTTGGTATTTATTCAGTTGAGTTGAACACTTCTATCCACACAAAGACCTGCACATGGATGCTTATAGCAGCTTTATTCATAGTTGCCAAAACTTTGGAAGCAATCAAGATGCCCTTCAGTGTGTGATGGATAAATAAACTTGCTACATCCAGATGATGGGATATTATTTAACGTTAAAAAGAAATGAGCTGTCAAGCCATAGAAAGACATGCAGATGCCTATGAATAAGTAAAAGAAGTTAAGCTGAAAAAGGCTACATCCTGTGATTCCAGTTATATCACATTCTAGATAAGGAAAAGCTATGGGGACATTAAAGAGATTGGTGGTTTCCAGGGGCTATAAGAGGTGAACGGGATGAATAGGTAGATCCTGGAGGGTTTTTAAGGGCAGTGGAACTATGCTGTGTCGTTCTGTAATGGTGGTTACATGCCATTATACATTGGCCAAACTCAGTGTGACACATCAGGAGGGTTCCCTGTTTTAAACTGTAGACTTTATGTGATAATGACATGTCATTGCAGGTTCATCAGTTGTAACAAATGTACCACTTTGGTGTAACATGTTGATGGTAGCTGTGCATTTGAGAGGCAGGGAGTTTATAGGAAATCTCCATACATACGTTCTTCCATTTAATTTTTCTGTGAATCTAAAACAGCTTTGGGATTGTCTGAACTCCTGCTTGTTTAAAAAAGGGAGACCAAAGAAGTCAGGTGTACTTCACATTGTAGAAGGTAAGTCTGAAGTTGTACAAGACAGTGTTTTATGGAATGAGGCAAGGAGAAAAGCAGGCAGAAGGGGAGTGAAGGAAAACACTTTTCTTCAAGACAGAAGTGAGGAAGGAGAATTGGTAAAAACAACAAACAAACAAACAAAACCCAAACACTTGTGACTGAGAAGTTATGAAGAGGATATGGCTGTGAAGACATTTGAGGAAAAGAGAAAGAAAGTAAGGAAGTTCATACTTTGTGACTGATTTCTCAGTAACACCAAGCCACAAAATGCCCCAGGCTAGAGTAAATATTTGATGAAGGAGAGGTTTTTTTAAGTTCAGAGAGTTTGCTTCTCTGGTTAGCTTACTTGGGGGAAAAATAAGTGTAGTGTCCGTAGTGGTTTCTTTTATTATTGCTCTCCTTAAATTCTTCTACATCTCCACTGACACACGTGGCTACTGAGCTCTTGAAATGGGGCTAGTCCCAACTAAGATGTTCTGTAAATGTTTGGAAATCTAGTATGGGCTATTATTGATGGGCCACCTTGGTATTTGCAAACTAAATTCTTTGTGTTCTAACCAAGGAAAGGTATTCATAGCTGCACTTTCATAGTTCTCATCAGACATTGCCAAGGTGACTTCTGAGTGGTGAGAAGAGACAGTCAAGCCTGGAGCAAAGTATGGGATAAGGGTGACAGCAACTCTTTAGTGAGAACCTACACTAGGCTAGGATTATGCTGTTCTACACACATTTAAAAACATACGCCATGAGTGATTTTCTAAGATGGAGCCCTTGAACATCTGAAAGCCAATGTTTAATCTGTAAGGTGAAGCCTGAATTATCACTAACCAAATATCTATTACTCCAAAAGACATAAAACCTATTAGATATTGTTACCTATGCTAGCTCATGTAGCTTAAGGCTCAAAACTTCCTAGTTTACCTTTGAAGTGACTTCTCTGAGATTAATTGCCAAAGTCATATAATTTATAAGTCCTCAGTGTGAATCAGTGTCCATCTTCTTTCAACAAGGTCACCCCGTGAAGGTCAGTGATCCCTCTTCTACATCATTGTCTTGAGGACCAAATGAGCTTCAGGGATATAGCATCTAGAATTGGACCTTATTTTCTCCTTGCTCATTTCCCATCTTTGGAGCATGAACAGGGCTCTTCTGTTCTCTCTTCCTCTCTTTGTGTTTTTTTTTTTTTTTTTTTTTTTTTTTTAATGTATGGTCTTCCTTTTCTCCCTCAACTCCCTGGCTGTTCACTTTCCCTCTCATTCAAGTTCCTCTTTTATGCCTCTCTGTTTTTGCTCTCTCCCCTGTGTACTCCCAATCTGCTCTAATATGACCTTGTGTCCTGGCCCAGTTCTTTCCAGCTATCCTTAAATTTTACTTAGTAGTAGGTCTGAGAGGGGCCTACAGTATTTCTTATAAACATTTTTGAGCAAAACCAAATGCCAGTTGGAAACAGGAGGGAAACTTGAATTAAACAAAAGATTTGGCAAACATTTTTTTCAGAGTTAATTTAAATTATTTAGAATGTCTTCCAGGGAAAGTGGCATTTTGTCAACATGTTTAAAAATACATATTCGAGGATGTTCTTGTGTATTGGGACTAATATATTCTCTGTATCATGCATTTTTATAGCATTTATTTGAACTTTTCCATAAATAATGTTTCTGTCTCTTTTTTCTTTCACTTAAGAAATTGGGAAAATATTATTTTAGAAATAGTCACTGTTAGATTTAATCATACTCCAGATACATCTTGGTGTGTTGATGGGATTGTGACATTGTATATCACAAAACCAATCACTTTGTAAATTATCTTCACTTATATTTTACAGTTCTATGAACTAGATTATTAGTGTAAAGAGTTTATTCCTTTAAAAGCAAAAGTTTTCTGGGTTTACACTCAAACAAAGAAGTGAGATTTTTGCAAATACCTTTTTTTAAAGAAAAGTATTTTACAGTTTCTGAGCTGTGAAATATGGGGCTCTCATTAGCTGCACAGAGAGTGCCTTGTTACCACTCCAGCTGTTGACTATTTACTACGGAAGCTGCTGCTGGTGGTAGGCAGAGAAAAATGCTCATTTAGTTGGAGCTTTCCAGGTGAAGATTTCTTTGAGGTTGATTTGAACATTTGCCTATTATGAGAAAAAGCTATGCATTATTCAGATCATAAAAAAAAAAAAAAACTACAAGAATTCCCCCAAATTGTTCAATGTTTTCTCAAATAAAATGAGTGCTAGTATTTAGAGGAAAATTTCATTACACTAATTAACTTTTAAACATTCATTAGCTAACACATTTTTCCCTTTAAATGATAGATGCTAGGAAATCCCAAACCTAATTGTTTACAGATACATTTTAGTCTATTAATTTGTGAATATTTCACTTATGACCAAAAGAAGTTGCTGCTTCCAGTTGTAGTTGTTACATAATCTAATTTTTAAAATCTCCAGATCTCAAATTACCATAAAAACAGTTGTCTGTATTCCAGTGCCCTCTGGGGGCATATTTTTTTTGAATGATAATATTTTCATAATGAGAGGTAGTATGCTGTCCTGGTGAAAGCCCCAGCTGTCAGCTCTAAATAAAACAAACCTAGATTCAAATCCGCACTTGAGCACTTAAGAGCTAAGCAACCTTAGCAAGTGGTCCAGTCTTTCTTAGTCTGATTTTTTTCTCCTGTTAGCCAAGCACAAAGATCCCAGTAGATGGGTTGATTGAGTACTGCTAAGCACCTGGGTCATTAAATAATAACTTTATTCAGAAGTGGCACAACCAAGTAAACTATGTGGGGTTTTTTTTCTTTTTATTTGCATTTTTTATTATTATTATTGTTTTTACTTTTGGGATGATATTGCTTCCTTAATCAATAGAAATAAAGATTATGCAATACATTGACAAAGAGGCAACAGACACTAAGGGATTCTTTTGAAAATCGAGATAAAAGAGCTAAGGGGTATCAAGGGAAAGAATTATCTAGTCTGTGCCTGTTCACCGCCATCCTCCTCGCCTTCCAGACTGAAGCCTCTGGAAACAAATTCTGCTCTCCTCTGGCAAACTCCTGGGTTTTCCACTTACATAGCCAAGAAGTGCAAGAGCCATGTTGTGAGATTTTCAATTTGATCGTCTCACACGAGGGTACCAGTGTTTTCAGACTGGAAACAGCATGTTACTACACTTTGGCAATAATGCATTAAATACAGATGGGTTTGTTTTTAGCCAAAAATGTATCATACAGCCAACAGCTGTTTAGCTATTGCCAACGGTCTGTTTAGTACACAGAGAATCTGTGAGTTTCTTTTTTGCTTAAGAAAGTCTGGTGGATCAATGCAAAAGCCCCACAAAGGTGTCCAGTCTGCCACAAAACAAGAGACAGAAATTGCCAGTACACTGACAAAGGCCTGCAGTATTTTTTTCTCCCAAATTATAATACCTAATTTATTATAATGAGTAAGATTAGCATGATTTTTAATATATCCATGTTTTAATATAATTCTAGATCTTTCAATGGATGAGGAATATATTATAATCTCAGCAATAATGCAATCAATAAGAATATGGTATTTTATGGGATGCCTGGGTGACATAGTCAGTTGAGCATCGGACTCTTGGTTTTGGCTCTGGTCATGACCTCGTTGTTGTGAGATCAAGCCCCACAGCGGGTTCCATGCTCAGCATGGAGTCTGCCGGAGATTCTCTCTTCCTTTGTCCTACCCCCCACCCCACTTGTATTCTCTCTCTCTCTCTCTCTCTCAAATTAAAAAAAAAAAAAAGTGGTATTTTTCACATTTTTTTAAAAGATTTTATTTATTTGACACAGAGAGAGAGAGAGAGAGAGAGATCACAAGTAGGCAGAGAGGCAGGCAGGGAGAGGAGGAAGCAGGTTCCCCGCTGGGCAGAGAGCCCGATGCGGATCTTGATCCCAGGACCCTGAGATCATGACCTGGGCAGAAGGCAGAGACTCAACCCACTGATTCACCCAGGCGCCCCTCACATTTCCTTTAAAAGCATGAAGTCCTGGAGACCTGGGTCATGATCTCAGGGTCATGAGATGGAACCCCACACCACGGGGCGGTGGGGGGGGGGTCTATGCTCAGTGGGGAGTCTGTTTGAGAGTCTCTCTCTCTGCCCCTCCCCGCCGAGGCATGTGAACATGCTCGTGCTCTCTCTCTCTCTCCCAAATACATAAATAAATCTTTAAAAAAATAAAAATAAAAGCATGAAGCACTGAAGAGTGTGCACAGCCTAAGGAACACAGATCCTCCCTGCCCCCTCCCTCAGGTTATAGAGAATTCATGCGCATCGACTATACTATTTCTCATTACCTAGAACTTATTTTAATCTCTGTTAAAGACATCCAGATAAATGCCATTAATAAAAAGGCCAGATCTATTACCTGGAGAACAATACTAAACAATAGGATTCTAATCTATCAAATTCATGATTGTTATAGTAGAGGACTGTCACAATATAATCAAGTAAAACATGCTTTATTGTTAATTATATGTGTAATCTATGTATGTGTACATGTATATGTATATGTGTGTGTATATGTATATGTATGTATTTTATAAATATCCCTCCCTTTTATAAGCATTGCTTTGACAACCAAAGCAAATAAAACTATTTACATTTTATATTTTAGGGATACTGCCACCAGGTGGTAGTAAGGAAAGATCACATTCTAAGCTTGAACCTTTTTTAAAACTCATGTTACCATGTATTTCTACACCTTCACACATATAGTTCTTTTACATAAAGGGGTAAACCTAAAATATTTTAAGCAGTCATCAAAAGTGAATCGTCTTAGATGAGTTTAAACTCATAAGGGAGAATTAACTTTTATAATACATGAAGGAGTGATCCAGATTCTGTGGGTCCTATAGTTTATAACTGGGAGAAGTTCTTAAGAATACAAAATTTCACATATAAATTATTTATGAAATGGAATATTTATCTAAAATTAGAAATCAAATAACCATAGTTTGCTTAAGGCTTACAGATCCAGGGGTGCCTGGCTGGCTCTGTGGGTTAAGCCTCTGCCTTTGGCTCAGGTCTTGATCTCAGGGTTCTGGGATCAAGCCCCACATCAGGCTCTCTGCTCAGCAGGGAGCCTGCTTCCCTCTTTCTCTTTCTGCCTGCCTCTGCTTACTTGTGATCTCTCTCTGTGACAAATAAATAAATAAAATCTTAAAAAAAAAAAAAGCTTAGAGATCCATGTATCTTATTTCTGAAATCTCTATAAGCATTTCCCCCAAAAATCTCCTTGAGAAGTAACCTCCTGTTTACAATTTTGCCTCTCTACTCCACTCATTTAAAAGCACTCTATAACTCTCAGAACTCATTGGGGTCTTGCAAGGGAGGAATTAGAGGGAGATGTTTTATTAGCTTTATGATACATCCATCAAAAGATGAGATTTGGGTATTTCTCAGCACCTGTTGGCAGCTGTGAGGCTATTGTATAAAACAAAAAAAGTCAACTCCACAGCTCCTCTCAACTCCAAAATACTATTGCTACTTTCTAGCTAACCCTTAAGTGTTGTTGTAATTATGTATAGTCATCCCCTATTAACATAGTGTCGAAGGTCCTCTGGTAATCATTCCTTTGTTCCTGAGCTCTGGACATTTCAGTACCTCTTACTGGATTGTGTCCTTATAGACTCCTTCCTTTTGCTTTCTGGCCAAAAAGGATGCCTTCTTTTTTCTAAACAATGGGGTTATCAACTAAATTGCCTGGTTCTTGCCTAAGTACTAAGAAAAGCTTCTGAAATAACATGGAGTGGGATAAGGATTTTGAAGAAGGAGCAAGGGTTAGAAATGGGATAAGGATTTTGAAGAAGGAGCAAGGGTTAAAAACCACAACCCAGAATTTTCTGGAAAATGTATATCTACACTTGTTTTGATTAATGGTGTTTTCTCCTCCTGTTGAAAATCTTAAATGAATGCTATATTTTGTTGGTTAGGCAACTTACATGATCTTGGCAAATGTTCTCAACTCTGGTCTAGGAGATGGCACTCCTTATATAAGCACAGACACTTAAAAATGCCCCAGTAGAAGAAAAACTTTAAAGAAACTACTTATTAAAACATGGGGTTTTAAAATCATTGATTTTGTTATTAGACACTTTCTCCCTCCTGTTCTTCCTTTCTTTGTCTTCTTCCTGTCCCAGTCTACCCCTTGGATAGGTGCTCTCTTGGGATTATTTAGTGGGACCCCTCCTAAGATATGTGTATTACTAACACATGAATTTGGACTAGGTGCTTGTCTTTTTAGGACTCCATTATAAACAGGTAGTAGATGGTGAAAACCCATCTTGTTGACGTCAGTCAGCACAGATTTCTGGAAGGCACGGAAAAGGCCAAAAGTGCGAAGCAAAAGCCCGACATATTCTTTTCTATTTATAATTGATGATATTGAATATTTTATTTTTTTGAAATAAGAATTAATAAGGAAAACGATAAATTTCCAAATTTTTTTTAACTTAAAGGCAAGGTTAGCAAATACAATTTGCATGTAAATCAACATTTACCTGGCACATGCACTTCTGATGGCTTGCATAAACTGTGACATGAAAAAGATAAAAGACACAGAATGCATATAAAAATCTTTAAAAGGTGATTGGCAACACTTGCAATAAATATTTATTAAGCAAAGAAATGTCCCTTTCTAGTTTTGTGCCACTGTGATTCCTGCTTCATCTCCCTCCTCTTCCTGCTTTCTCATTAAATATGGCTGTTCCTTTAGGATGGTATTCAGAGCACATTCTGATGGCAGAGGAGAGAGGTTGAAGGAGCCTTAGGAAATAGGGTGGGTTTTTGTTGTTTTTGTATGTTTGTGTGTATGTATGTATGTATGTATGTATTCATTTTGGTAAGCTGCTTTTTGAAGCTGTAGAAAAAGCTTCAAAAAGCTTCTGGGACAAAGCTGAATACCTAAAAAATCGAAAAGGGAAGAACACGAATTAGGAGATAAGCTAACATCAGATTGGCTTTGCTGCTCCTCACCTCCTACCACCTATTAAATTATCCCCACGTTGTTTGTTTTGCTACCATTCCTTCGATTCTAACAGCCCTTCTCTTCAAATGTTGTGCAAAGACTGTTACATCAAGAGGGAAATTAGGCCTTAAGGTTCACTGGCTTCTTCCACATGCTTGAGGTGAAGGAGAAAACCAAGTTTAAGGGTACCTTTTCATTCCATGGCTTTTTGGGACTGGCTGATATCTGGTTGGCCTGATGGATATTGTCCAACCGTAACACTTCAATGAATCACTGAATTCCAAGTTGCACCAAAATCCTACAAGCCCTTTGCAAAGTTGCCTTGAAAAAAAAAAAAAAAAACAAAAAAAAACTGGTTTTGTTTTTTGTTTTTGCTTTTGTTTTTGTTTTGGTCTCTAACCCATTACCTTTAAACATTCTCCCCCCCCCCCCCGCCCCCGTCTCCTGCTCCATTAGCTGTCTTTTATCTTGACATTCCTTGTCATGACTAACCCATGCCATAGATTAAAAAGTGCTCTTATATTTAATAATGACTTTTGATAGATTCTTTTTTTTTTGATTGATTCTTTCAAAGAGTTATTCTCAAATTAAAATCTCTTCTCACCTCATTCATGAAGTCTCTTTCAACTATTAAATTGGGAAAGTAGCTCCTATCAACCAAAATTTTATCTTGCCACATACAGATATTATGTCTCTCTTTCTCTTCTCAAACCACATAAAATGCAATGTAAATGAAATATAATTTCTATGTGTAATTAATAACCCACTGTCAATACAGACAGCACTGCTGCCTGTAAACTGAAGTTTATGTCCTATTCTAAATCATTTGTTGTCATTTCAACAATCATTATAGCATCTGCACCTGTGGTAGATTCCATCTCAAGAAGCTACTTTTTGCTCATCTGTAAACAACTCCTCAACCATCAAAGTTTTATCATGAAATAGCAGCAATTTAGTCCAATTTTCAGACTCCACTTATGCTTCTAGTTCTTTTTCTTTGTCCAAAACTGCTATAGTTATTTCCTCCACTCAAGTCTTGAACCCTCAAAGTCACCCATGAGGGTTGGAATGAACTTCTTCCAAATTTCTGTTAATATTGATATTTTGACTTCTTTCTACAAATCATTAATGTTTTTAATGGCATCTAGAATAGTGAATCCTCTCCAGAAAGTTTACAATTGATTCTGACCAGTTCATCAGAGGAATCAGTGGCTATGGCACTTACAGACTTGGGAAATACATTTCTTAAATAATAAGACTTGAAAGTTGAAACTACTCCCATCCGTGGGCTGCAGAATGGGTGTGACACTGGCAGATGTGAAAATGTTGATCTCATTTTACATCTCCATCAGAGTTCTTGGGTGATCAGGTTCATTTTCAATGAATGGTAATATTTTGAAAGAAATCTTGTTTTCTGATCTGTAGGTGTCAACAGTAGGCTTAAAATATTCAGTAAACCATATTGTAAACAGATGGGCTGTCCTTTGGATTTTGTTTTTCCATTTATAGGGAACATGCAGAATAGATGGAGCATAATTCTTAAGGGCCGTAGGATTGTCCTAATGGTCAAGGAGCACTACTAGCTTCAACTTCAAGTGATCAGCTGACTTAGCCCCTAACAAGAAAGTCAGCCTGTCCCTTGAAGTTTTGAAGCCAGGCATTGACTTCTTTAGCTGTGATGCCATCTTCTTCCAATAGAAGGCTCTCTTGTTTATATTGAAAATCTGTTGTTTTGTGTAGCCACCTTCATGAATTCTCCAGGCTAGGTCTTCTTGATTACTTGCTTCAGCGTCTACATCAGTACCTGCTGCTTCACCTTATACTTTCAGGTTAAGGAGATGGCGTCTTCCCTTAAACCTCATAAACCCACCTCTGCTGGCTTCCAGCTGTTCTTCTACAGCTGTTCTTTTACCTTGGCTCCCTCAGCCTTCATAGAATTCAAGAGAGTTAGGGCCCTGCTCTGGTTTTGGCTTAAGGGAATGTTGTAGTTGGTTTGATCTGTCCAGACCACTGAAACTTTCTCCATATCAGCAATAAGGCTGTTTCACTTTCTTATCGTTTGTATGTTCACTGGGGTAGCACTTTTAATTTCCTTCAGGAACTTTTCCTTTGCATTTGCAACTGGGCTGTTGGGCTCGAGACCTACCTTTCAACCCATCATCTCAACTTTCGACATGCCTTTCTCACGAAACTTAATCATTTCTAGCTTTTTATCAACAGTGAGAAACATGCAACTCTTTCTTTCCCTTGAACACTTAGAGGCTATTGGGGTTATTAAGTGACCTAATTTCAGTGTTGTTGTGTCTTAGGGAACAGGGTGGCCTGAGGAGAGAGAGAGAGAGATAGAGTTATGCCAGTCAGTGGAACAGTCAGAACACACAGGGCATCTGTTGACTAAATTCACTATCTTATAATGATTTGATTCCTCGCACCGCAAAACAATTAAAATCGTAACATCAAAGATCACAGGTCATGGATCACCTTAACAAATGTAATAATAACGAAAAATTTTGACATATAGTGAGAATTACTGAAGTGTGACACAGAGAAATGAAGTGAGTAATGCTTTTGGAAAAGTGGTGCCAATAGACTTGCTCGATACAGGATTACCACAAACCTTCATTTTTTTAAAAGATATAATACCTGCAAAAGTGCAAGAAAATGAGGTATGCCTATATCTGAGAAGGCATCTATGCAACGAAGAGCGAAGTTTTAAAAGATGTACTACTTTATCATTTCATATTCTGTATCAATTTTTAAAAAGGCATATGGTACATTTTAAAATGAATCAAAATATATTATGAATTGAAACCATTCAGGCTTCTCTGGAGATCCAGGGAAATGCACTGAAATATCATAGAAACAAGGCTGTAAATCCTTGGTCTACATGCATAGAAGAAGGCTGTAATAAATGGATCAGGGTACACTGTCCATTTAGCACTGGTATTTTGAAGTGCCAGTTATGTAAAGAATCTTAACTGTGCTAATTTGATCCAACACAATGGCTTTAATACTTGAAAACAATGACTTCAGTGCTTCTTGGAAGGGGTCAGCTGCCCTGTAAGTAATTAAATTCCACTCTTTGTGTCGAACTGGCCTGTTTCAGACCTATACAAATCCCAAAAGGTCTGTGTTGATCTCGTTTGGAAGTACCACCTACTGAGTCTCAGTATGCTTTAATGAGGTATTTATAGGGGACCCCTACCCCTTCCCAGTCTTAAAATACACACTTCTTACAAATAGAGTCCATTTCAATTGTCGTTGGAATGTTTACCTTTAATATCTCTATAAGGATTAAAACAAACATTCCTGATTAATGTTAACTTACTTTAGGCATTTACTGCAGGCATATCAGACATCCCCATTATGGTTTGTATGTGAACAGTACTTAATGTGGAAATTGCTTTTTAAAAAATTGACAAGGAGATGGAATAACTCATTTCAACATTTCCACAGGTCTCACCTTTTGGAAAGCTTATTACTGAATCAGGGAATGTGAAATTATATGTTCAAAACTCTAAGCTCTAAAATACAGTGTTGCACTTTAGAATACTAAAAGATTTCACTCACTTTATAAAATATTGCATAATTTATAAAATGTAAATTAGAGTCCTGTTGAAAATGGCATTGTAAAAGGATGCTATCAAGTAATTCTTAATAGATTTCCCACCATTCCACAGTATCACTGGACACTTGAACAATAATAAGTGTCACCAGCAGCTGAATCTTCATGTTTCCAGCAAACTTTAATTTGTTTCTTTTGTATTTCTTTTAAACCCATGGCTTGCGGTACATTGGCTTTATTTAGTTTGGATGTAGATTCATTAACTCAGCTGATGTGAAAAAAGGCAAGTTAACAAGCCCTATTCTTCCAAAAGCCAGTTATATCTGCCAGGTTTTTTGCTTCTGTATCTCATAAGAGCTTCTCCATGTGTCCACTTCTATCTGTCCCACCACCACTGCTGACTATCGGCCACCTTCCTCTCTGAAATGGGCTGCTGTCACTGAAACCCAATTGGATTATCTGTACTTAGTCTTTTCTCTCTCCAACTATTTTCCACACGTTAGAGTGATCATTTAAAAGCAAATATGATCTTGTTATTCCCCTCTTAAAGCCCTTCAGAGGTAGATCTACTATGAGATCCCACCTCCCTAATACTAGTGGAGTATGTTATTGTTTTTTTTTTTTTTTAAAAGATTTTATTTATTTATCGCACAGAGATCACAAATAGGCAGAGAGGCAGGCAGAGAGAGAGAGAGAGGGGGAAGCAGGCTCCCTGCCAAGCAGAGAGCCTGATGCGGGGCTTGATCCCAGGACTCTGGGATCATGACCTGAGCTGAACGCAGAGGCTTTAACCAAACTGAGCCACCCAGGTGCCCCTGTTATTGTTTTTAAAGCTCATTCCTTTCATTGTCTATGCATGTCCTTTAGTCACGTGACTGTTACTCCTCTCATCAGTAAGTGGGGTCTATTTCTGTATCCCTTGAATATGAGCAGAACATGGGAAATCCTTTGAGCAAAAGAATGTGGTATGATGGTATTGTGGGTCAGCTGAGTCTACGCCTCAAGAGGACTTGAAGCTTTTGTTTTTACCCTCAGAATCTTGGGATTCTGCCCAGAAACCATGATATGAAGAAACCTAGTCTGGCCTGTTGAAGGAGGGGAGGCCATAGAAGCAGAGACAAGCCTTCCCAGCTGAAACTCCCTAAACCAACCAGCCAATGACCAACACTGACTATTTTGCTAAGAATAGTGTATATGGTATACATTTTGCCATAACTTTTAAGCGTGAGGAAACCAAGAAGGTTACAAGCAACCAGCCCAAGATCAGACATCAAGTGTTAGAGCCAAGATTTTAAATCCAGACACCCTTACCCACATCACCAATTCTTACCCACTATGCTACAAATTCATTTTAAATCTCTGCATACCACATTGCAGACTGTTCTTTGTGTTGACTTTTGTATTGATATTTAACCCAACGATATCAAAGTGATCTCATAGCCCAAGACACATAACAGGTCATGCACCACTTATTACCACAGTTCCTAGACATTTAGGTGCTGATAATGATATCTATTATTCCTGGGTAAAGAGTGAATCTGCATACTTTGAGAATGAATTTTCTTTTTCCAAATAGTCAAAAGTCATTTCAGAACTATGAAGAGTGACCTTTAATTCCATTTGACCTCAGTAACAAAATATATAGGTAAAATAAGAAAATGGCCTTTTTCATGTGGCTCAAGGCCTGGGTTTGAAAGTCATTCCTTGCAGGTTTTTTATCACCAATAAAACATATGACTACCCACAAAGTGCAGCATTCACATGGAAGCATAGGTTCTGGCACGGCTGTGAAAATATCAGTCTTTTTCTTAGAGTCAAACCTCATATACATAAAGTCATAGAACTTTGTAAAGTAAACTAAAAAATATGGATGGTAGCTTTTGTTTTTGGTGTTCTGTATATTGGTAAGGTCATAGGGTGTGCTTTTGGGTTGGCTGAGTTGGAATATCATACTTCCCAAGAATGATTCAAAGGTGATGCAGGTTGAGGGTCAAAAGACATTTACATTTTCAGACTCTATCATTTCCTTTTGAAGGGGTGCATGTAATTTGCTCTCTGTGAAGTAGTGATCAGTAAAGAGAATTTTTTGTTTGTTTGTTTGCTTTGTTTATTTTACATATGAGGAGAGAAATCTATTTCTGAGATGATCTGTTTCTTTGCATGACAAAGCTCAAAGTCCTTGATATGGCATTCAAAGCCTTTGTGATTGATTTCCAGAATAGTGTCTGGATATCTTGCTAACACACTCTGCATTTTCTTACTTTGATACTTTTCTTTGTACCTGAAATGTGCATTTCACCTTCCCATTCTTCTCACCTTGTTTATTCTCTTCTTCTTTTTTTTTTTAGATTTATTTATGTATTAGAGAAAGAACATGAGAATGTGAGTGGGGGGAGGGGCAAAAGGAAAGGGAGAGAGAGAATCTCAAGCAGATTTCCCTGCTGAATACAGAGCCGTCCTGGGGCTCAATCTCAGGACACTAAGATTATGACATGAGCCGAAACCAAGAGTCGGACCTTCAACCAAGTGAGCCACCCAGGTGCCCCTGTTCTCTTCTTTTGAAAATTGTTGATATCCATCAAATCATATGATATCTTCCCCAGGAAGCCTATACAACATCCTTAGTAAAACACCTCTTAAGTTTTCTTAAAAAACTGCTATGGGGCGCCTGGGTGGCTCAGTGGGGTAAAGGCTCTGCCTTTGGCTCAGCTCGTGATCCCAGGGTCCTGGGATCAAGCCCTGCATCAGGCTTTCTGCTCAGTGGGGAGCCTACTTCCTCCTCTCTCTCTCTGCCTGCCTCTCTGCCTACTTGTGATCTGTCAAATAAATAAAATCTTAAAAAAACAAAAAACAAAAACTAAACTGTGCTATGTGAGGATCTATATGCTATATAACACAGTCTGTCTTAAAAACATTTGGAGAAAATAGCAGGGACTACATCATAGGTTTGTTTGAGGGATTAAGTGTGTAATTCTACATAAAGCACTTTGAAGACTTGTAGCAATGTAATAAACATAACCACTATATAAATGTTGGCCATTGTATTTACAATTGCTAAAAAATAATATATAAGTAGTTGTAGGGATGGTTGCACAATTTTACAAGTAGAGTAAGACAATGGCATTGAGCTATCAGTAAGTTTATATGGATACAAATTAAAAAGAGAGAATGGTATAGAGTGATTGCCACTGGATCTGCATGTGTATTCAGTTAAATAGCAAAATCTAAAACAAAGCAAAATCTAAGACAACCAGATCAATGAAATATATCTAATGAAGAATAAAATGGATCCACCAAAACTCAGCCAACCTCATAGTGTTGTCACTTCAGGTTAAAAAAAAAATTACTCGGAGGGTGGGGGAAATTAGCTTACTTCTCAGGCCTTTGCCTTATCAGCTAATCAGTTCAACTATCAAATTATCTGATTAAAATCTCTCTTCTCCAAGTCAATCCTGAAATCAACTTTGTTTTAAGAACTGATGATTAATTGGGGCGCCTGGGTGGCTCAGTGGGTTAAAGCCGCTGCCTTCGGCTCAGGTCATGATCCCAGGGTCCTGGGATCGAGCCCCCCCCCCCCCCAAAAGAACTGATGATTAAGAAAAAAGAAAGAAAAAAGAGCCCACCCGCCTACTCCCAGCTCCCACGTGCAACAACTGTTGCTCAGAGTCGCGCTGAAGGTGATGTCGGGTGGGCTCCTACAGCAGCAGGACCTTCACCTCCTCCCTGTGGCCCCTTGGCGCCAGGATGCGCAGCGGCACCGTGAGGTCCTGACAGGGGAGAGGACACCCTTACTCCACCAGGCCACACGGCCTCTACAGAACAACAAGGAAAGGAATTAAATATGCAGAGTTGACACTTTCAAGGAAGACAGAGCTTGGAAGAGTCTGACCCGGCTAAACAGCCTTTCATTATCAGCTCCCGACAAGCTCCTATGCCCTTGAACTTCTGAAGAGAGAAGAAGCCTGGGGCCAGGAGCCCAGACCAGGCTTGGTGAACATAAAGGCATCCTCCTATCAGGTGACAATACACTGGGAATCTGCCTGGGTGTCATCTGAGGCAAAGGGGTTTAAAAACTCGGAGTTGATGGGTTATCTCCAGTGCTGCTGCAGGACCACAGGTCCTCCATGTCTTGCTCCTCTGTGTAAGCGGCCTCCGCCTGCATTGTTGGTTATCTTGGGCTACTGAAGACCACAATAATGGAATGACATCCAAGTCACCACCGCGGGCAGCTACGAAGAGTGCAGTGGCTCCATCCCAAGAGATGTAAAATTCAACGTATTAAAATAGTCTTTCATGCTTAATTTTGGAAGAAATTAGATTAAAAATATAGACATTTAATGCAATTTTCCATTTCTATCCCCACTTTGTTTCTATATTCGTGGTTAGTGTTTTATTCTTTTCAGAATAGTTCTAAAATATCATAGTAAGTCAGGTTGAAAGGTACAGCTTCAAATAGTCTTATAAGGATAAGTTATAACAAATGTAATGACTGTTCACTCTACAAAATCTTCACCATAGAGCTTATGATCTGCCCCCTTGGCAACAGCACCCAGGCTGTCCAAACAGCCAGTCATCATTTTTCTCTTGTCCACACAGACTTCTCATTAGCTGCCTTCTGCTTTTGTTGTGTGAGCTCAGGATTTATCCCCCTTTTAATTAGTTTAAAAATTACATCCATTTAATACAATTTTCCACTTCAATTTTTTCTCAAGTAAGAGCTAAATGTTAGTTTAAAAATAAACAAAAAATAAAGTCTATTAAAAAAAAAAAAAGAACAAAGATCTGAGGCAGTCACAGAGGCTGAAATTGCTAAGACTCTGAGACTTGTTAAGAAGAATTTCTTTGGGATTTTTATCTATACTGATACCAAGGTGAAAGTGCCACTGTGTTCACTTTGCAGAGGTAAAGCCTCTAAATATTTAACTATGAATTCTCTGTATAGGAATGTATGTGTGTATGAGCATATGATTAATTTATCCTCTGAATATTATATTTCTCTGAACAGTTGTACTTTGTAATAAGCCTAAAACCTCAAAATTTAAGAAAAGAATCTCTGCATCCTATGATCCGTAATAAATTATAGACTCTAAGCAGTGGCTGTGTTTTATTTATTACCACCCCATAACCATTACCACACTAATCCATAATAGGGCCTTGATAATTATATGAAGGGTACAGTAGGACCATTCTGTCTCTTGATCATGCAGACCTTAAGCCCTTCTACACAGAGTTTCAGTCTTTCACAGAGATTGCACAGTTCTATGTACATAATATGCAGTACATTTCAGGGATTTAGGGAATTATTATATCAATGTGTTTCAAGAGAACGGTTTTTTTTTTCCTGCAGTACTGAAATACAGTATATAGTACAATAGAGGATTATTAGTTGCTTTTTGTTATGTAGTCCAAAAAATCAGTTTTTCCCCCTAAGGAAAAAAAAAAACATATTTTATTTTACGTTTTAATTTTAATTCCAGTATAGTTGACATACAGTGTTATATTAATTTCAGGTGTACAATACAGTGACTCAGCAATTCCACACAACCCCAGTGCTCATCACAAGTGCATACCTTAATCCCCATCACTTATTTCCCCCAACCCTCCACCCCCTCCCCTCTGGTAACCATGAGTTATTCTCTATAGTCAAGAGTCTGTTTCTTGGTTTGTCTCTCTCTCTCTCTTTTTTTCCTTTGCTCCTTCATTTTGTTTCTTAAATTCCATATATGAGTGAAATCATATGGTATATGTCTTTCTCTGACTAATTTCACTTAGCAGTATAGTCTGTACCTCCATCTATGTTGTTACAAATGGTAAGATTTCATTCATTTTTCTGGCTGAATAATAGTCTATTGTGTATATATACCACATCTTCTTTAACTATTCATCTATCAATTAATACTTGGGCTGCTTCCATAACTTGGATATTATTTATAATGTTGCTACAGGGGTGGATATATCCCTTTGAATTAGCATTTTTGTATTCTTTGGATAATTATCCAGTAGTGAGATTATTGGATGATATGGTAGATCTAGTGTTAATTTTTTGAGGACCCTCCATACTGTCTTCTACATTGACTGCAGGAATTGGCATTCCCACTAATAGTGTGCAAGAGTTCCTTTTTCTGCACATCCTTACCAACATTTGTTGCTTGTGTTGTTGATTTTAACCATTCTGACAGGTATGAGGTCAACTATCTCATTGTAGTTTTGATTTGTATTTCCCTGATGATGAGTGATGTTGAGCATCTATCTATTCATGTGTCTGTTGGCCATCTGTATGTCTTCTTTGGAGATGTGTCTGTTCATGTCTTCTGCCTGTTTTTAATTAGATTGTTTATTTTGGGGTGATGAGTTATGTCAGTTCTTTATATATTTTGGATACTAACCCTTTATTGAATATGTCATTTGCAAATATCTTCTCCCGTTCAGTAGTTTGCCTTTCAGTTTTGTTGATTATTTCCTTCACTGTGCAGAAGATTTTTATTTTTATGTACTCCCAATAGTTCATTTTTCTTTTATATCCCTTATCTCAGGAAACATATCTAGAAAAATGTTGCTGTGGCTGACAGCAAGTAGCTGTCCACTTTTCCCAACACCATTTGTTGAAGAGACTGTCTTTTTCTCATTGTGTATTCTTTCCTGTTTTGTTAAAGATGAATAAACCATATAATTGTAGGTTTTCTATTCTGTTCTGTTGATCTATGTGTCTGTTTTTGTCCCAAACCATACTGTTTTGATTACTCCAACTTCATAGTGTAACCTAAAGTCTGAAATTGTGATAGGTCCAGTTTTATTTTTCTTCTTCAAGATGCCTTTGGTTATTTGGGATCTTTTGTAGATACATAAAAATTTTAGGATTGTTTGTTCTGGTTCTGTGAAATATGCTGCTGTTATTTTGAAAATGATAGCATTAAATCTACAGATGCTTTGGGTAGTAAGACATTTTAACAGCATGTGTTTTTCCAATCTATAAGTATGAAATATCTTCCCATTTCTTTGTGTCATCCTCAGTTTCTTTCATCAACGTTTTATAGTTCTTTCACCCCTTTGGCTAAGTTTCTCCTAGGTACTTTATTATTTTGGATGCAATTGTAAATGGAATCGTCTTTTTAATTTCTCTCCCCATTCCTTCATTATTAGTATATAGAAATATAATAGATTTCTATATGTTGATTTTCTATCCTGTGAATTCATTTATCAGTTCTGGTAGCTTTTTGATGGAGTCTTTCGAGATACACACACACACACACACACACACACAGACACACACATTGTATATATGTTACACAAGTATGGTGACATGGCACCTAGAAGAATATATTAAATCAAGTTTGCCAACCCCATAAGTCTTAAACTTTAAGGCAGGATTGTACATTAATCTGTAAGTTGCATCTCATCATTTTCTCCAATTTTTCAGCCTGTCAAAATCTTTTTTCATCCTCTATGAAGGTTTTTCTCTCCTATTTTATGTCATCTGTAAATGTGATTAGCCCTTTTTCTGTACTTTGGCCTAAAATATTAATTAAATGTAAAATGTGTGGACAATATATGAACTCAGGATGCACATTCCTGAGCTCTTACTCTATGCTGACATAAAGAAGGCAATAAAAAGAATGCATGGCTTATTATTTTTGGAAAACTGGCAAAGCATGCACCACAAATTATATCAGGGACCTATTCTTCCCATTTGAAACTCTGTATATCACTTTCCTATCTTATCAATTTCATACACAGCCTGAAGTTTGCAAATAAATAGCTTAACTTTAAACTTAAATTGTCTTTGGTAAACAAGTTTTCTAGATTACATATTTGTCATGAAAATAAACAAAAAGGTCTGGTGTGGAAATAAAAAGATAATTGGATTTAATTGGACATAATTGAATGATATTAGTATATTACACTTGCATGGCACTTGTAAACACAAATCACTTCTTAGAATGTATCTGGAAGGTTCATGAGTACTTTATTCAGATTTATGAATTTTAGAGTCATCTTTTCTTATAAATAATGGTGCATTTGTGTATTCATTACTAGTCTTTATCTTTCTTTTTCTTTTTTTTTAATGCTATGCTTTTAAATGTTGATAAACCTTTTCCTCTTACAGAGACAAGTTATTTGCCTTTTTAAAAGTTTATTTTTGGGGCGCCTGGGTGGCTCAGTGGGTTGGGCCGCTGCCTTCGGCTCAGGTCATGATCCCAGGTCCTGGGTTCAAGCCCCGCGTCGGGCTTTCTGCTCGGCAGGGAGCCTGCTTCCTCCTCTCTCTCTGCCTGCCTCTCTGCCTACTTGTGATTTCTCTCTGTCAAATAAATAAATAAAATCTTTAAAAAAAAATAAAAAAAAAATAAAAGTTTATTTTTATCTGTCCTGGATGACACAAGTAATAAGAGCAGCTTTCCTTTGTTTAGGATTTATTACATATCAAGCATTTTACATTACTTTTTCTCAGTTAATCTGCCAACAAACTAAACCTCTGAGGTAGGTACGAGAATAAGAGAAGTTAGCAAGTTTTCCCCAGAACCAGAACCATGCAAATAATAAAGCTGATTTTTAGTTCAGGCTCAGCTCGATCCATATTGCAGGCTCTTATTATAAATTTCCCATATCCATGGATATATTTATCTTCACATACAATTTTTCCAGAATTTTGGAAAAATTACATTGAATAAACAAATGTCATCCTGTTTAGCACTTGATCCACTAACCTACCAAATGAAGTTTTCTTTTTCAAGTATTATGCTCTGTGCTCATCCATCTAACCCCTGTATTTCTCTTCTGGTAAGTCTTACCCCATAATGTCTGCAGCAGTCAGCTACTCTCTAAAATCAGCACATGGCCCAAGTACATCTACTAATTTCCATTCTCAGTGCCAAAATTCAATTCCAAGTTACTCTACCTCTTGTCTATTCCACCCACCTCAAACCCTGGATCATTGAAATCTGTTGTAGGCTAAGTGATTATCAAAACTGAAAACCTGGGACGCCTGGGTGGCTCAGTTGGTTGGACGACTGCCTTCGGCTCAGGTCATGAACCTGGAGTCCCAGGATCGAGTCTCACGTCGGGCTCCCGGCTCCGCGGGGAGTCCGCTTCTCTCTCTGACCTTCTCCTCGCTCATGCTCTCTCTCACTGTTTCTCTCTCAAATAAATAAATAAAATCTTTAAAAAACAAAACAAAACAAACAAACAACAAAAAAAACTGAAAACCTGGGGGCACCTGGGTGGCTCAGTGGGTTAGGCCACTGCCTTTGGCTCCAGTCGTGATCCCGGGCTCCTGGGTTCAAGTTCCGCATCCGGCTCTCTGCTTCGGTGGGGAGCCTGCTTCTCCCTTCTCTCTCTGCCTGCCTCTCTGCCTACTGTGCTTTCTGTCTGTTAAATAAATAAATAAATAAAATCTTAAAAAAAAAAAAAACCAAACCAAAAAACTGAAAACCTGATCTGACTCTCCTGTTTAAAATTCTTCCATTGCTTCCACTGACCATAAAAATTTAGGATATGATATTAACACTTAACAAGTAATATAGGGAGATCCCTTTGGGATTTGAGCCATGTGTGTCTTTGACTCTCCCATCTGACCACACCTATTCTGCCAAGCAAGTACCAGGCACAGTTAGTCTGCCACCTACCACCTTAAAGCACCCTCAAATCACTCATACCTTTCCCCTCCTTCTTTGCCTTGTCAACATCAGAAATAGGGGTCCAGGATTTGTGTAGAGGCTCAACAGTTACATAAAGAACTCAAGTTCTATGGTAAGTAAGGTGAAAGATCTCCCTAGGGCACCCATTCTGCAAACAGCTTCTGGTTATCTGCTTCTTCAGGGCCGACTTAAGCTGCAGGGAGCCACCTCACCCTAGCAGATTCTTCTCAGGAAACCTTGCCTCTAGAGACTGAGCAAGGCTGAGGTTGGAAGTTCAGTTATGGCACCTAAGCATTCATATAGGACCATTCTGATTAGAAATTCTTTCTTTACGGCTCACTGCATTTTTAACTGAGACTTTGTGGGGCCTGCATTTGAGTTTGGCTCCTTCCTTTTCCCAATTTGGCTTCTTCCAACTTCCTTTGACAAATGTTGATCCCTACACAGTCTTAGTTCTGCTTCTGCGGAGCACACTTCCACCTTTTTCTGTCATCCTTAGATGGTGTCTCTCCCCTTTTCACAGGATGGCTGCAGCAGATTCTGGAATCATGTTCTTGTAAGACACTATACAAAACTTGTGTGGGCAGGGTTGTAGTAATCAGGGCATTGAAGAACCATTTTATCTCATTTTATAATGAATATACATTTTCCATAATTCCACAGCAAAGTTAGCTCTTCATCTTAAAGATCAATATTGGATCATGTGACTAACCCCAACTGTAAGAGAGGCTAAAAGAGTGAATGGATTTGTTCTTAAATATCTTGACTGAGTAGGGAAGAAAAGCCATGTATCTGGAAAAGAATTTCTCTTTGGCAAGTTTCCAAACTTTTGCACTCATGTACCCCCTAAAAGGAATTTGAAAAATGGCCTATTTTTTGCACATTATTAATTTTGCATCAGAACCTGTTTGGTTGTAAATTTAAATGATTTTGTGAAGTGTGTGGCACCTAATATTTGTAAATTTTTAAATTAAAGATGTATTACTCTTTAAATGTCTCCAGTGGAATCTGCAACAGGTTATTTTTTTAATGGGAATTTCCAAACATGCACAAAATCAGAATGGTGTAATGAACCCCATGTACCTATCTTCTAACTTAAAATCAACATTTTGCCATTCTTGCTGCTTATATGCCCTCCTGGTGGATGTTTTTTCTACTTACTGGAGTATTTCAAAGCAAAGCACAGACATCATATCATTTCATTCACAAGTAGTTAAAAATTATATCTACAAAAAATCCAAAATACCATTATGTCATGACCAACACATTTTACAGTGTCTAACACTCAATATGTACATAATTTACCCTGCTAGTTTTAAAAGTATTAGTTTTCTCTTTGCTTGAATCAGTTCACACATTTCCTTTGGTTGATTGCTTTTGAGTCTCTTTCAAAACACATAATATTTTCCTCTTAAAATTTTTAATATTTATTTCATATTTATTAATTTTATTTTTAAATATTCTGTGCCACTTATTTTTTGAGGAAACAGTATCTTTGTCTTATAAAAGTTTCCATATTCTGGGTATGATCAATGTGCTTTCACAATGGCGTCTTCATGGTATTGTTTAACGTGTTCAGTTTCTCTTCATTTCTGAGAAACTGAAAGTTGGATCTAGTGGGTTGATGAGATTAAGAATTATTAATTTTGGGGCGCCTGGGTGGCTCGGTGGGTTAAAGCCTCTGCCTTCGGCTCAGGTCATGATCCCAGGGTCCTGGGATCGAGCCCCGCATCGGGCTCTCTGCTCACCAGGGAGCCTGCTTCCCTTCCTCTCTCTCTCTGCCTGCCTCTCTGCCTATTTGTGATCTCTGTCTGTCAAATAAATAAATAAAATCTTTAAAAAAAAAAAAGAATTATTAATTTCATGAGGCTTATCAGAGCAGGTTGTAGTATTAAGATTTATCAGTGGGTTCTGGTATTGTCAGCCTGATCCAGCTATTTAAAACTCACTAAAATTCAGTAAAATAGTTTTTAGCAGCTATGTTCATGGTGTCCACATTTCATTAAGGTTACGAAATCACAGTTGTCTAGTCTAACGTTCTTCTTATGTTTATCATCTGTGGTTTCCTATAAAAAAAACTTTTTCCCTATCAACTATCTGGTTAGTCTGAAAAATAGCAAGTCTTGATCTTTTCCCTTAATCAGTTTTTGAAATAATGAGACACCGTCCCAGCAGCCTTCAAGAACTAGGAATGACGATTTAAAAAAAATAATAATTGTGACCTTGTGGACTTTTATATGTGTTTAAATCTCTTGCAGTCATTACTATTGTTACTAGTATTACTAATATTGCTTAGTTCTTATTTTTTTCATCATGGAACCCTCTATAAGCTTGCTTTTATGTCATTTTACTATGACCGCAGTAGTCTTTGACATTGTCTTTCTGTTTGTCATGGCAAGGTTCACATTATAAATGTCCTGCTCCAGATGTGGAATCAGCCATTGTTCTAAAGACCATTTTTTGGGGTTGTCATTATTTTGTTTTGTTTTTAGTCAAAACACAAATGATAATTTAGAAATGACAATCTGGACACACGCTAGAGCTTTGATAATCACCGTTACTCTAAAAAGGGTAAAAACACCTAAACAAACTTTTAACAGTCAGCCATTTGGCATTATTTCTTTTTCTCCTTGAAATTTAATTCTCATTCCACATCTCCTGCATAGTTTTGTTTAAAAAAAGTAGGTTTTTACTTCTGAAAGTATGCAACTGATCATCCTATCATAACTCTCTGCAACAAAAATTATGCGTAAGTTAAAATGTGAATTTTTTCTTTAGTCTATGCAATCATATGTCTCTAAATCTTAAATGCTTTAGTATACTACATAAACTTTTCCTAAAAGTTTGTAAAAATGTTTCTTATAAAGATCTACATAAATGTTTAATATATATAAAACACCTCTCATGAAAGTTTTTTTTTCTTAACTTAAAGATGTATGGTTAACCTGTGAGAAGTAAAGATGGAAATTTTTTTCCTTCCTTTAATTGAAGTCATGCAAAATATGAAGCTAAAGCAGGTAACTACACAGAGTAAATGAAAGCAGTTCCCTAGGCCTTTCTCATAACAGAATAATCAAAAGGCAGAGGGGGAGCCTTTCATAACATTAACATTGTACAGCATGCTTCTTACATATTTTGAATATTACAATTCTCAAACAGGTAGGTAAGGCACGGAGTCTTTCTTTTAGTATGATATGACCCTGGATGAAATAATGTACCATCACCTTTCTTAGCAGGCTTCCCTTGCTTCCTTCTACCTTAGGACTCTTCCTCAGGCCCCAAGCTTTCTTTGACAATAGTCAAAGATGGTAAATATGAGGTCCTAAGAAGAGCTGTGTCTTCATTCCTCTGCTACTTCCTTTGATATATTTGAATTCAGAAAATCCCAGCATTGACCAAAATACCCTGCTTCTAATATAACACAACATTCTGCAGATTTCATGTTCTCCCTTTGTTTGAATCAAGGATTCAGGTTTTTGAATCCTGGGGAAATGTCATGTAACTTCACCAAAATTAAAAAAAAAAAGAAAAAGAAAAAAAGACTCTGGATGAGTAGGAAGTAGGCCTTTTTTCTTAAAACGAGGGAAAAAGCAATAATCAAAGAAGTAGTGAGAAAGAAGAATACCAGCAGATTAATTAAATAATAGAAGAAATCTGAGGATCAGAAAAATGAATTATTTAGAATCATTCGTGCTTGCATGCCTCTGTGTGTAGTTTTTGTATATCCCCGGAGGTACCCCCCCTTGGAAGACTGCTGTGCTAAAATTTATACCCAAGAGTGGAGCTGAAGTTTTCCTTGGTTCAAAAAGCATAATCGTACTAAAGCCTGCCAGACTACTCTTTAGTTTGGCTTAAGCATTTTACACATTCCCACCAGTAAAATCCTACTTCCTTTTAATCTTGGCAACACTTGTGATTACCCAACTTTTATTTTTTTGCCAATCAGGGAGGTGTAAATTGGTATCTCGAGGCAGTTTTAATTTGTATTTTTCTAATTATTTGTATTCATGATATGCGTATGGCTCTTTCCTTCTGGAAATTTTATTTTTTTAATCTCCTGCTTTTTTCTATTGAGTTCTTTGCCTTGGTCTTGTTGATTTAGAATTTCTTGCAAACACTTGATATTAATCTGTTTAGGATTTAAAATACGCTCTCAAATATCATCTGAAAGCACATCCCCTTTCAGTTTTTATTGATAGTTACCCACAATGGACATAAATACTTCATTTCCAGTATACTTAAAACCGATGATTATTTTATTTGTCTTATAGTTTGTGCTTCCTGGGTATTGTTTAAAACTTATGTTCCACCCCTAAGGTAACACACATACTCCCTTAATTTCTTGTATTAGTATTATTGTTTAATTTTTCACATTTGTAAATCTGTTTGGATTTCATCTTTGTGTATAAGTGTAAGGTAGACATTCAGCTTTATCATGCTCCATTTAATGAACCTATTTTTCCCCAATATCTTTTACACAATTACTCCTTTATAGATTTGTTTTACTATTTTATCATGTATATGGTTCCTGTATATGCATAGATCTGTTTAGAAGCTCTTTATTCTGTCTCATTTGGCTTATTTGTTTATTTCTGTGGCAATTTTACGATGTTTTTATTACTATGGTTTTATACTGTGTCTTAATGCTTCTCAGATTTTCTGAGATCTACTGTTTGAAGGTGGATTTAGAGATCTGTAATTTTTAGAATGCATTTTTTTCTTTATTTATTTATTTTTTTAAAAGATTTATTTATTTATTTATTTGACAGAGATCACAAATAGGCAGAGGGTCAGGCAGAGAGAGAGGGGGAAGCAGGTTTCCTGCAGAGCAGAGAGCCCGATGTGGGGCTTGACCCCAGGACCCTGGGACCATGACCTGAGCCGAAGGCAGAGGCTTCAACCCACTGAGCCAACCAGGTGCCCTGAGACCTGTAACTTTTATTTGTCCGTATATATTTTAGAATAAATTTGTCAAATTTCTTTAAAATACTTCTGCCAACACGCTGATATTTTTATTGGGAATTACATTTAATTTCTAGATTAACCAATGGATAATATACATCTTTACAAAGTTACCTCATCCATGAACGAGGTGTCAATCATTATTTATTTGAATCTATTCTTATAATTTTAAGTTTAATTTTTTTTCTCTGTAAAGATTTTGTATACTTTTGAACAAGATAATTTCTAGATACTTTCTATCTTTTTTGATTATTATGAATGGCACTTAATTTCCATTATAACTTCAGTTGGCTATTTCTGGTGCTAGATGAATATATTGGTTTGTGCAAAACAGATGACTGCTTTTGGTTTGTGCAACTTGGTCTTGTAAGTATGTCAGAAGTTTATTTTGAGTTCTAATGGTTTATATGAAAAGCCTGTTGATTTTTTAAATGTAAATGATCATACCATCTGCACATACAGTTTTGTCATAGTTGTTTTCATCCTTATAGCTCTTTCTTCTTTTTCATGTTCTTTCTTATCAGGCAGAACCTCTAGTACTACATTGAACAGCAAAAGTAATAATGCGCTTTTTTGTCCTTTTTACAGATTTGTAAGGGGTGCCTTTTTGTAGAATGCTTACAGTAGATTTGGTATAAAATCTTGATATAAAGTTCCAGAAGTGCCATACTGTTCCAAGTATTCTGAGTGATTTTTTTGTTTACTTCTTTTTTGGTTTTGTGAATACTCGTAAATATACACTGAACTCTATCAAAAGATTTTTTCTGCATTTAGAAAAACAGATGATTCCTTTTCCTCTTTAGGTCACTGATGAATTGTGTTATGTTGATAGATTTTTCAGATGTTAAATAATCCTTTGGCTTGGTAAATTTACATTTTTTTAGTAGTCTCTTGGATTTGGTTAGATCATTTTTGTTAGGATTGACTTATGTATGTTCATAAATGAAATTGTTAATGTTTTTGTACTGTCCTTATCTAGTTATCTTTGGAATGGCAGGGTTTGTTTTCATCTTTTTTCCTAAACAATTTGTAGAAGATACAAATTATCTTTTCTTTAAAATTTTGATTTTCCTGTAAAAGTATCTGGCCCAGGGACTTGTAGCAAAATGCCTTAAATTGCCATTTTAAGTTTTTGAGTGGTTATTGATCAGTTTTCTAATTTTTCTGCCATGTTTGGCAGTTGTTTCAATTACTTTGGTTATATAACAGATTATCTCAAGACTTAGTGGTAAAAACAAAGATGTTTTATCCTCACAGATTCTAAGGGTCAGGAATTCAGACAGAACTATAGTGGGATGGCATGTTGCTCAGTGGTGATGTCCCTCCACTGGAAGAATTGTAGATTAAGGGCAGAAATCACTTGAAGGCTCATTTATCCATATACCTGACTGTCGATGCCAGCTTTCAGCTAAGACCTCCGTTTCTTCCCCTATGGGCCTCTCAATCTGGTCTCACTATGGTGTCTTCCCATGTCAGCTAATTTGGACTTTGAGCTTGGTGGCTGGCTTTCCCAGAGCAAGAGAAACACATAGCATGGAGACTCATGTCGCTATTCAGATAGCCACACAGTACTGATCAGAGCAGCCTCACACCTGCCCAGATTCAAAGGAAAGTGAAATGGTTTTCATTTCTGTTGAAGGACTGGGAAGATTCTAGAAGCACTTGTAGACATTTACAAAAACTAAAATCTCTCACAGTCATCTGTATGTTTTTTCAGATGTATTTCTCACCTGTTTCCATATATGTGTATGAATAGTTGGTTGTGATATTCTTTTTGTGAGTTGCTGTTTTGTCTTTGGATATGCCCAGCTTTGTATTCTGAATTTTATTTGATTGAAAATATTTCCTTTTCCTTTAATAAATCTTACCAGAGGGGTATCTGGTCTTAACAGAACTGGCTTTATTTTTTCATTTCATTTATTTATTTTTTTAAACCTGGTTTTAGAGTTGAACAGCATTTATTATGGTATTTTGTTCTGTATTTCTTGAGGTTTGCCTTTTCTTCAATAATTATCTCCTTATTTCAGTATGGTCTTTTCCTCTTTTCCACTGAATTCAGAAGAAAATTTTATTTCAGTCTTTATTTTTATTCCTGTTGTTTTTAAAGTGGATTTTTAAAAACGATTTTATTTATTTATCAGAGAGAGAGTGCACAAGCAGAGGGGAGCTGCAGTCAGAGGGAGAAGCAGGCTCCCTGCTGAGCAGGAAGCCCAATGCAGGCTTCAATCCCAGGCCCCTGGGTTCAGAACCTGAGTCTAAGAAAGATGCTTAACTGACTGAGCCAAAACCCTTCTCTGATGTTTTTAAAACTATACATGTTCCTCAGGTTCTGGGTTAGCTGTGTCCTGCCAGCTCTCATATGCAAAGATATCACTGTAGTTCAATTCTAAGTATTTCATACTGATGATTTCTGTGTTATCTTTGGCTTGTTTTTACTATAACTTTTCTAATTTTAGTTGCAATATGGTTAGAGAACATAGGCAGATGTTGATCTTGTGAAATTGATTAAGCCTTGATCTCTGGCCTGGTGCAAATTTACCTTTTGTGAGTATTCCAAGTAAGTTGAATCTGCTTTTGTTATGGGTTTTTACCCAAATGAGGCTTTAGCAGCTGCCAGCTCTGACCAGTGATCCTGGGCCAAGAACAGTGGGCCAGTAAGGATCTGCCCTTCCCCCCGGGGGGGGGGTGGTGTCATGGCAGAGGAGGCCCTCTCAGTGTCCCAACACATCCCCAGTCTAGGGCACTCTTTCATCCACGAGTGAGAAAATCTGCTCCCGCCGCCCCGCCCCGAGACTTCTTTCATCCATAAGCCTTTCTCATTTCTGGGGCATCTTCACGGTTGGCTTTTGGGAAGGACTCTCTAGTATCCTCTCTTAATTCTCCAGCTTGTCAGTGTGCATACCTGTGTAAATTAAACTGAGCGGTTTTTCTTCGAGTGAAGAACCTTAAGCTATAAAATACATACACAGGAATAGTGCCAAATGCTTCCCCCAAAAAGGAAGAAAGGGGGATATGTGTGTTTGATACTATGAGTTCCCCAAATAAGAAGGGAAGGAAAGGGTGGGGTTAATGATTTGAGAAGGGCCTGGAAGTAGGAATGAGGCAGGTCTAATGGTTCATGTGTAACATAGTCTGGGAGCTGGGTTGGTAACTGCTAACTGCCTTTAATTTTGAACTGAATACAGCCTTCATTTCATAAAAATAAAGAAAGTAAAAGGTTTGCGATCAGTGATTAGACACTAAAGCAGTGATATAAGAAAATCAGGCTGAACTTTAGGGTAGAGAGAGCTGAGGAGCCCATTTATGGGGTGCTCTCAGAATTTAGCTAGATGTTAATAGGGACTTGATGGGGCAGCCAAAGAAGAAGGTAAAGACTATGATGAAATTTCTCACAGAACATGCCTTGGAGACTGACTAGGCAGAGGGACAGGAGAGTGAAGTTGTAGGAGTCAAACAATGATGACTATAATTGAATCAGTATATAAGGCAAGGAGATTATATGTCCATATTCAGAAATGGATTTGAGTTGTGATCCCAAAACCATGGGCACATGTTCAGAAGGAGCCCGGAGAAGCAGAGTGTGGGACCATACTGACAGCTCTTACTATCCTGCTGCCTTATTCTGCTAGAGCAAAACAAATTTCCCTGGGCAGGGGTCCTTGTCCTCTAACCCGTATTTCCAAATCTAATGGTCTTTCAGGTATGCATTTTCATGTAAATAAAGCCCGATAATACTGAGCTGACTTTGTCACTCTGGTTTTCCATTCTACACTGGATTTCTGGGCAGAAGATTGCCCACTTCACGTTTCAAGGACTACTGCAATCTCGTTTTCTCTGCATTCCCACTACCGTACGCTGCCAAGTTGCAATTCAGTCAGATGGAAATAGTAGCTAATTAATTCTCTGTAGACTAAAATTTAATTCTTTCACCCTGAGTGAGAGTGGATGGCTAAATCAAGGGTCTAGACCAGATTTGTCCCCATAGCGTATAGCCTTCTTCCTATGTGTCTCCTAAATGCTGAATCTAATCTCCCTTCCCTCACCTGAATTTCCAAAAAGTGTTTTGGGTTCTTGCAAAGCAGAAGGTATATAAAATGGCTGTGCTGTGTACCCCTGAACCCCTGCTTGGTGTGTAGGATCCTAACCTATTTCAGATGCAGGATCTCTGTGCATTTATACCCCACGGAGAGGAGGGCAGAGTCTGTCTCCCTCTGCCTCTCCCCTGGGCTGTTTCTCAGCTTTCCCCAGAAGAACCTGTCTCCAGCAGCCCATTTCCTCTGTGACAGCTTTCAGGCCTTCCAGCTGTGTCTGTCCTTGGCTGTCTTCCTCTGCCTGGAAGCCAGCAGGATGCTTCAGCAACTCCAGCCCAAAGGCTTACATTTCTGCTCAGACCGTGGGTTAAGAAGGGTTTGGGTTTTTTCCTCTCCTTTCTTACTTTGTTTGTGTTTTTGTTGTTGTTATTCAATTTACACATTCTAGAACTGTCATGCTGGACCACCCCTCCCCCCAACTGCTGTCAGACACCCCCCCCCCCATGAAGACAGTCAGAGCAAACAAGAAACAAACAATGTACGAAGACAAATTTCAAAGTGTATTCAGAGAAACGTGTTACTTCAAAGACAGTAGCCAAGGTCCCCCTGGAGCTCATTACTGTAGTTGGTGAGATAAGACAGGGAGGGAGCTGCTTCGTTGGTTCCCAGGGGAGGGAGAAAACGGAAAAGGAAAAAATAAAATAAAATAAAATAAAAGCCCACAAGAAGTGCAGTTTAGCTGTTTTTTAAACTATCGACTCTATATATCCGTCAGAAATGATGAAATAAACTCTGCCCCTTTTGTGGTCCCCAGAAGCTGTTCATTCACCTGATAGCCCACCGACATCTTAAAAACCATGAGCTCTTTGGCAGAGGATGTCTTTTCCACTATGGAATCGGTACAGCTGCGGAACAAGGGGTAGAATGTCAGGCAAGAGTCCCAGTAACGGCAGTTGAGGCGCTGGGGCCGAAGAGCGGGGAGGGGACTCTGCGCCCAGAAAGCAACCGCGGGAAACCATGGGAAAACCCAGGGGAGCCTCTCTCGCTTTGGGGGAGCTGGATTTGTTTTTAGTCACAGAAGTTACAGGTGTGAGGATACATTTCCAGCAAAAGTAACAGGGAAGGGGAATTCTGTTCCAGTAGTAGTGGACTTGTTTTCTCATAGTGTAGACTGTGCATACCTCTCCTACAAGCTATGGAGCTTTTTTTGTTTGTCCCATCAAGCTTGTTTTGCTCTTTAGGTCATGGCACTGAATAAAGGTCAAGGAGAAGGATTTTTATAACTCGGTTACGTTTTGTCTGCTTTTCCATCGAGGAGTCCAAAATATAAAAGATATCAAATAAAATTGCTTTTGAACTTGGACTAGCTTATGACCGTCTTTTTTCTCAGGTTTCTTTTTCAGTATATATGCAATGAAATCCACTCCTTTTGGTGTACAGTTCTATGTGTTTTGACAAATGCAGAGTTGTATAACACCACCACAAGCAGAATGCAGAATGGTCCCATTGCCTTTACTCCACCCCCACCCCCGCCATACCAGCAGGTACTTGCACTCATCCTTTGTATATAAGTCTTCCCTACTCTTTACCCCTGCAATGACTAATTTGTTCTCTGTCCATATAGCTTGCTTCTGCCAGAATGTCACATAAATGGAATCTTATAGTATGTGGCCTTTGAGTCTGGCTTCTTTAATTTTGTGGTAGCATGTAGCAGGACTGTGTTAATTTTTATTACTGAGTAATATTCCATTATATGGATCCATTACAGCTTATGTATGCATTCCCCAACAGTAGGACATTTGGGAATGTTTCCTGCTTAGGGGGGAGTTACAGATAAGGTGCTTTAAACATCAGAGTAAAGGTTTTTGTGCACCTAAGTTTTCCTTTCACTTGGATCTGTCTCTTGGAGAGGGCCACATACATTTTTGTTGAGTGAATGACTGAATGCATTAGTCAATATGATTTTCCTATCTATAAGCCCCTTGCAGTTTCTTACTTTCAGCATGCCATCAGTTTAGTGAAGCTGGTATTTCCAAGTACTTTTTGCATATACATCTAGTTTCTAGGACCATTAGCATAGTATTTCTACCTGAAACCTCACTTCAAATGTGAGTATGACTTGATGAGGGGTTTAATTTTTATTTACAGAACTTCAAGGACATAGAGTTCTTAATCCCCTTACTTGCTCATTTGGGCAGAGCAGTTCTGATCTCTTCATGGTCAAAGGGTGGGGAACTGGCAAGCTCACATGTGTTTCATCTCCAGAGTTTCTTTCTAGAATGGCTAAGTAATGCTGTGAATTTGTAAATCCTGGAGTCATCTTCTACCCCACTGCATTCATTAACAAGGCAAGAACAGCCTATAAATCTCTTGCCCCTATGTATACAGAGAGAGTGAAGGATTATTTGGGTATATTATGTAAAAGGGTATCACTGAGCTATTACTATGTGTGCATCAACTCTAAATCAGATACCATTGCGAATGAGTCCACATTCCCTCTGAATCGTGTACATAGGGCTGTACTAAGCAAAGCTGACTAAAAATAATTGCTAATTTTTATTCTTTTGAAAGTTTTTTTTCACCAAGCAGTCCCATAAAGATGCATTTTATTGCTGTGTGAGTGCATCGAAACACTTTATATTGACGGTAATTTAGAATACATTACTTTGAAGTAGAATGTACACTAGAAATTAAACTTTAAACTGGTCTCTTCTTCTGAGTAATCTCAATTCTTTTTATATCATGTTGAGACAAGCCAAACTTTAAAATGTACCATCAAATTATCCTCAGTGATAATAGTCTTCATTTGTGTCCATCATGATTGTGATCATCACAAAATCAAATGAGGTATGAGAAGCAGCAGCCTAATGTTAACACCCATACAAAGAACAAATTTTAAAAATTTTACCACCATTACCTTCAAATATCTCAGTTGCTCTTACCTATTTTTAGGTTATAGAGCACTTTGAACATCTGATGAAAATTATTTTCAGAAAAAGACATTTACACATGTGCAAACAAAATTTTATTTGCAGTTTCAGGAAGCAACAGAATAAATGAAATCCATCTATAAATTTCTTAATGATCCATATTCAGGTTAAGAACTAAAAAAAAAGAAAAAAGCAATTTTCTTCCATACACACATACCTGTTTGACTTATAGGAAGCTTGTATTTAAAAGTAGATGATGGGCCTAGGAGAGAGAATCTGATTCTAGCATTTGACCAGAAGGATTTATTTAAAAACTATGTGTAAAAAATTATTATTTAAATATTTATTATTATTATTATTCAGGAGGATAATAGAAATGCAAGCCCCATGGGGACTATAGGTCTAGTAGAACATTTCTTCCTGTGCCTACCACAGTGCCCATAGAAGAGGCTCAATAAACATTTGAGAAAAGAAGAAAGCAAAGAAGGAAGGAGGGAAAGGAGGGATGGGAGGAAGGAGAAAAAGGGGAGGAAGGGAGAGAAAAAGGAAGAAAGACATCATGCAGTCAGGGCATGTATGGTAGAAGGGAAAGCGATGACTACAATAGCATAGTCCCAAAATGACCAGGACATGCATTTTATTTCTTGATATAAATATAGAAAGAACATTCCAATGAATGCTAAAAAGATAAAAAGGTTTCCCGAACACAACAAGCTGATGTTGAATACAAATCTAGCCTTGAGGTCAGTGTCACCATATGGGCAAATGACATGCTTGCTGCTGCTGTCAATAGTGGTTTGGGAGGTGGAGGGCAGCTCATTTTTTCCCCACCCTGCTTCTAGTTACAAATCAGGTTTGGTCTGGTCAGAAGCAGACTTTTGATCTTGGCTCCTTCTTCCACAGAACAGTTCTCATCGATTTCTCAACAGCATTGCCTATTAGCTCAGTCAGTTAGTTTGCTAGGCGCCATTTTCCTTGCACTTAGCAGAGCTCATATCAGTTAACATGGAGGAAGATAATTAACGTGGAGAACACTGTCTCGGTTGTCCCCTTCATGTCTTCCGGCCTCCCATCAAACTCCACACGCCTAGAACTCTCCTTTTCAGCTCTTTGGGAAAGAGTAGATAGTTATCACAGCCAACTGGTCTGAACAGCCAACTGGTCTGAATAGCCATCTTGGTTCTGTCACTAGCTGGGCCAGCTTAAGTAAAGCTCTTAACTTCTTTGAGACTTTTAGGATTTTTAAGATTGTGGAAGTGGCTGCACATGAGTCAAATGGGTATATTAGTCCAGAAATTATAGGGTCTCTTCATGTGAGTATACTGGTCATAAGCTTTTACCCTTTGCAAAGGCAGCAGAAAGAACTAGAGCTAAAAGGAAGGGAGATGTAAAAGGGAAGGCGTGGACAGGAGAAAGAGATGGTAGCGGGTCACAGGAAGGTGATGGGTTCATGGCAGAGTTGGAGTCCAGGAGCTCTACTAGAAGAAGGAAATTCAGACTCAAATACCAGCGTCTCTAGTCCATATCAAACATCATCCACACTCCCCACTCCAGTTTTGTCTCTAGGAAATGTATTAATATAAGTATATGGCTTCATAACCTGTATTATTGGTAACATTTTCTTTCCATTCTCTTTATTTTTTTTTAATTATTCACCTCTGATTTTAAATATCCTTAAGCCCCTGCTTATTCTTCAGGTGGGAGGAGGGACTACCTCATTTTTCTAACATATATAATCCATGTTCTTATTTGCTCCATAAGGCTCTATTTACTTGGAATACTTTTATGTTCTAATCTTTGGAATATAAATTTAGGCATTGGTATGCTACAAAGAAATCCCCCTTGTGGCTTAATGCCTTTAAACTGTATGTATTTACACTCCTGCATCCATTTACGTTCCAGCAAAACATACATTTATGAAGTGCTTTGCTGTTTATACAGTATTTTTATATGAATTTTCACATCAGGGCATCCTAGAAACGGGTTCAGAAAGGGTTAGTGGCTTTACCAAGGTCACAGGCAGTGAGATGTCAAACTAAAATGTATGTTAGGTAGTTGCATTGGCATATACAAGCTATTTTTATACCCCTGATAAGTTAAACAATGTCACATATATATGTGAAATGATTATATATGTGTATATATATTATAATTACATCTATAATCACATGTATTTATCTATGTAAGCATTTTCCTATTGTCAACATTTCATCAGTTCCCTCTTTATGAGTTTGAATAGCATTTTTAATTTTATAAAACAGAAAAACTTGGACATGGTGAAGTGTTCAGTGTAGTGAATATTTCTGTATCTTGGAAAAGTCTTCAGAATGCTAAGGGCTACCCTACTTAAGTATGCAATTCTGGAGCTAATAATCTCCCTCAGAAAAATCTCAGATATCAGGTTTTTTTTTAATCATAAACAGTAAAAGTGTTTATATAGTTAATTTGCTGCTGTTTTGTTTCAAGATGGCAAACTTAGCTACACGTCACATAGAAAGCATCAGTACCCATCACCTCCTGTAAGCAGGTACTTTTCTAGGCACAGGTGCATACATGGTTTCAAAATGAAACAGCCTTTACTTAGTTATGAGTATATATAGATCCAGATCCAGAAATGTTTTCCTTTGTGTTTAGCAAAGAATGTCCCAATCATCCTCTGTAATGTTATGTACAGAAGTTCTAGTAAGCATGTTTCTATATTTTCTATTAAAGTATCAGACTGACAATTAAGATGCTCAAAAACACACTCTTACTAGCTGAGAAATCTTCACTGGTGAAATATCTCTATTGAGGGGCGTACTTTGCCCCTGTAGTACATGGGTCCAGTGGCAGGGTCTTCCTGCCTTTGTCCCAGAAGCTGACACTGGGGACCACCAACGCTGGAATCTAGTCTCTAGGGGAATATGCATCTGAAAGAAGACAAAAAGGGGAAAAAGACTCCAGGGAAGATTAATAACAGGATTGAGGGAGATTATGATTGTCTAAAGGGAAACTAAACCTTGTCCTTAGACACTTTGCTGGGAACAGTCACTGGTGTGAAGGACGACCCCCCCTTCCAGCTCTGGGAGCTGGGCCAGAAATATTAAGCCTGATCTTCAGTCTCCAAAGATGGAGCAAGTTGGGTAGGCCAAGGTGGGACAACAGCAAAAGGGATTTTCCTTCAGTTTGGTGCCTGAGTCACCTGTTTTACTAAACGTTGTTGATGGTGCCATCCTCCAACAAGACCCTACTTGTGTTTGTTCTACAGATCGCCTGTGGTATAGCCTGTCCCCAGCTTTGTCCCTGACCTGGTGTCTTTTTAACTTTCACTGCCTGATTAGATGTCACTGAGACCCCTTAACCCCCGGGGGGATTAGTAATGTAATTGTCCCACCTGAACCACCTGTGCAAACATGACCTGACTCTAGTTTCTGCCTTACCATTCATCCTGCTTGTGAAATTGAACAGTTCCTGGGTGCCCCGGTGGCTCAGTGGGTTAAGCTTCTGCCTTTGGCTCAGGTCATGATCCCAGGGTCTTGGGATGGAGGCCCGCATCGGGCTCTCTGCTCAGCGGGGAGCCTGCTTCCTCCTCTCTGTCTGTCTGCTGCTCTGCCTACTTATGATCTCTCTCTCTGTCAAATAAACTAATAAAATCTTAAAAAAAAAATTGAACAGTTCCTTGGCCTGACCACATAGAGATTTTCTTCTTCTGTCCCTTTTTCTTACTCTTTGTCTGTTACATTGACATATCCCATTCCCTTGCTGCCCCCATCCCAACTCTGCAGACCCCATCTCAGTATGTCCCTCCTTCATCACCCATATCAGTAATCCTTCTCCATGTTGCCAGAACTCTCGCCTTTTTCTTTATTACATATAGAACTCTCCCTCCTACACCTATTCTTTCCTTTCTTCTAAAGTCGTTCATGCTATTGTTTCTTCCCTTTTGAGATTCCTATCCTTAGATCCCTAATCTGAGCTTTTTTCTTTCCTCTATAATTTTGCGGATTCCAAACTAGGATTTATGTTTTTTATTCTACCTTGAACCAGAACCACTGGCCCCCTTCTCCCCAAATGATACTCATCCTTCTCATTTCCACCCACAGTCCTTGTCCTTGCTGGGTCTTGAAGCTGCCTAAATGAAGTCAAGTTGGAGATGTCCTCATTGCTAGTCAAGGAAGGGAAGGCTATCTACCACCCAAGTTAGTGAAAGAACAGGGGAATGAGAAGACATAGTTAGGAAAATGTAGTACTGGGTCTTTTGCATGAAGGTATTATTAAAAGTGGAATTCATTCATTCATTCATTCATTCATTCATTTCATTCAGCAAATGTTTTTTGAGTACATATGTTACAACAAGCTTTCTTTCAGGTCCTAGATGCTAGAACTTGAGGCATTTATGTGTGCCAAGTAATGTGCTACTTTATAACCATGTTCTCCTTTAAGCCTCAAAATAATCCAAAGACATAGGTATGATTGTTTTCTTCACTTTAAGGAGCTATGATCCCCGAAGTTAAGTAGCTTGCTGAAGTTTGCACAGTTAATGAAGTAATGCCACTATATTCTTCTTCTTCTCAATTAGGGTTAAGTATATGGTTCATTGAGGACTGAGCATAGTGTAATTATGGCAATTATTGAGTGCCATAAGGAAATTTTTATTTCTAAGGGAAGGTGGGTGGACTTCCAGATGGCCAATGTGCAAACCACTTGTTGGTAAATTAGAAATCCACTCTAGCCTACTTGTCTTAGGGTTATTGTTATTAATTTACATGTTATAGACATGTATTTATTTAAATATTGTATTTGTTTTTTTTTTTTTAAAGATTTTATTTATTTGACAGAGAGAGATCACAAGTAGACAGAGAGGCAGGCAGAGAGAGAGGGAGGGAAGCAGGCTCCCTGCTGAGCAGAGAGCCCGATGCGGGACTCGATCCCAAGACTCTGAGATCATGACCTGAGCCGAAGGCAGCAGCTTAACCCACTGAGCCACCCAGGCGCCCTAAATATTGTATTTGAAATCCAAAAGTAAGTGTGTGTGTGTGTGTGTGTGTGTGAGTGTGTGTGTGGTGTGTGTGTGTACACCACAAACAATTTTTTATGTAAAAGCAATTATAGTCCCAAATTGAAAAAGATTTCTAAAAGGGGCTGTCATGAAAGGCACCAGATTAAAAATAGAACAAGTGAATTAGGTAGAGAAAACAAGCCAGTTGCAAAATATCTCCATCTTAAATTTTCAAATTTGTCTGGTTGTGGAGTGGTCTTGTTATGGCAATGTACAACTGTGAGAAAACAGTCTCATCCCACAGAAAGTCAGAAGCACCATAAAAATCCCTCGAAACTCATGAGGGCGATTCTGCCATGTCTCTTTTTCCATCCTCCAGTCAGCGACACCTGGCTGCTTCTTTGGACAAATGAAAAGGGATACTTTCAAAGACACTCTCAGGCTGCAGGACAGAAAATTTAAATGAGTTCCGTTTACCAGAGATCATTCAACTGTATTTTGGCTCCCCCTAGCCGCACGGAAGCGACTTCTCATTGCCTAAACAGTTCAACCGTACACTTCACTCGGAACACGGGGGAAGAGCAAAGATTTCATCTCCTCTCAGTCTCTCTTGTTTACTCTTATGAATCCACTGTTGTTATTGCATTCAGCTGCAGAGACTGGATGAAAATAAAGCAGCCATGGTCAGAAGAGGGTACTCAAGGTAGAGAATGAAAAGGCAAATGTTACTGTGGGGATTGTTTTTTGAGATGCTTTATGAATGTCTTACAAAGATAACATCAATTCCCCTTGTCAATATCTTTATTGGTTTTTACCCCAAAGGGACTGGGCTGAATGTGCTTATTTATTAAAGCACCTGGGTCTCACACCTAACCTCTGTTATTTTTACATGTAATGTCAATTCATCCTTATGTAACCCGGCAAGCAGAGGGGAGGAGGGGAGTCTGGTGGGAGGCACATCAGATCCAGCAAAAGCAGCTACCTGGCAGCCGTGGAGAGAGATGTCCCAGAGGCTTTCCCATACATCGAGAACTTCTTCCAAGCAAGAGAAGCTTTAGGAATGGGAAAATTAGAGATACTTTTGCTTTCTTCCCCTTACTAAAGCCTACTGTTACTGTTTCTTTTGAAAGACAACAGAAGACATTCCCAAGCGGCAACTAGTGCCATCAGAGCTCTGCCTTTGGGGCACTGACATTTCAGTGTGTTTCTTTCTCACTTGTATTCTATCATGGCATGAGGGAATTATAAAGTGCCAAACAGATGTAGTATAATGTATTAGTTAAAGTGATCCATACCCTTATCCGTGGTTCACCGCTGAATAGGTATAGTGAAGTCACTGATTATTTCTTGCAATAGAATTCAGTGAAGTCTTTGCAGCTTCAAATACTAATTCAGCACCTGGTAAATGCAGGGCAGTATTCTGGGAATCTGAACATCCAAAGTCATTGAGTTGCCATCTTTGCCCTTAAGGACCTCACTGTCTATTGGAAGAAGATAGGTTCCTATGCACTAAGGGGGTAGCAGGGTAGAATGGGACATGGCAGGTAACGTAAACAAGGTGCTGTGGGAGTATTGGGTGAAAAGCAAACCTTTGCCTATGATGGAGAGTGGGTCGGGAGAGAGGTACCAGGGACATCTTCATGGGCTGAAGAGCAATTGAGCAGAAACTGGCAGAATGGACAAGGTTCTGACAGGCTCAAAAAAGTGACCATAGAGCATTAGAAGAAAAACAAACTCTGTGGAAGGAAGCAAAGGTGAGAAAGTTTTATGGAGACTTGAATGGTCTTGAGCAGCTTCAGTGACTGCTACATGGATGGAGAGCTCCAGAAAGGCTGGTGGGAGGTAGGGCTGGAGGTGTGTGACCTAATTGTGAAAGGCCTGAATGCCGCATGAAGGAGTTTCTATTTCTTGTGAAGTCATTGAATGCCACATAAGCATGTTTGAGTGAAGAATGGGCATTACTAGACTTGATGTTATAGGGACAAGTACGAAGCCTCTGGAGACTGGAGGAAGGGGGGTAGACTGGATACAGCTAGGAGAGATGGGTCCTGCAGCAGTTCCTCCCTGAAGGAGAGGAAGAGGGTCTGAACGAAGGCGGTAGTGCTGGGACCCAGAGGGGAGCCACGGTGTTGTTCAGGCTGGGAGTGCTCCAACAGTCTGGATTAATCTTGGGCCACCCTGAGTTGGGTTTTACCCTTACTGTGCTTGCCTCGCTCTCTGGTTTTATACTAGCTTTCTTTTCAGCAAAGCGCCCCATAAATCCAGCTTTCTATTAGTTTCTACTCCTAGCACACTCGTCATCCTCTTTCCTCCACTTAACGTGACTATTTTACGCTGAGTGATATAGTTACCTGCAGCAAACAGGCTAATTTCCTAGATTCAGAAATGTGAAATAGATGAACCCAAAAAACAAGAAAAAGAAAGAAAAAAAAAGAATAAAGCTCCCCAAGTGACCAGTGTTACAACAAAAATGGACACAGGTGTTCTGAGACTCAACACTTAACCCTCAGCTACTTTTGCCTCACACGACTCTCAACCTACTAATGTCACACATGAGTTAACAATGTGCAGAACCTCTCCGTCCTTTGTTGTATAAAGTACTTTAGTGCTATAGTGCAAGCAACATTTAGATAATTAATGCGTGTCTGCTGTCATAATGCAGTGATTCTGCCAGAATATATGTGGGAGAACGTAGATGGATTAAACACATTTATATCTCCAGAAAAATTGAGAGGTTATGTCAAAATAAAACATCACTATGAATAGTTTACCTTTTTATTTTTTCTCTAATTATTAGACACATTTCAAGCCAAGCTATATGTCTGAATTTGAGACAGATTAGGGTTATTTATTTTTACCTAATTCCAATTAGAATACACGAGATTGTCATTTCTAAAATAAATATGATTCTGTACCAACATTATCATAGGTTTGAAATTATACAAAATACTTTCTTCTGGGGCCCACTTAAATAGTGCAGTAAGTGAAAACAAATTTAAGAGTCCAAATGCTATTTTTGGATGTCAGTGTTTGATTGCCGCCCTTCTCTCATAAGCAGCAAGGTCGTTCCAACCCCCAGAGGGACTGGGAAGCTGCTTTCCATGGCCAGGGCTCCCTTCTCTCATTCTGGAACATGCAGAAAGTGAGAGCAGTTCTCATGGGAAAGACTTCAGGCTTTCTAAGGTCTGTTTCTGCTCTCTGATTCCTGGTAGCTCCTGGAGGATCCTGGACTATGAGCAGTGATGCCACCTGGGGCAGTGAAATCTCTGACCCAACGTGTTAACAAAAGCACACGCGGGGAAGTTTAGCAGCAGGGCCAGTAAGAGAGGCAAAATGGTGGCATCATGACTTGCTTTTGTGCACATTGTTGTATGAAACTTCCACCACCCTAAAGATCGCTACTGTGAGTTAGAGAAATGTTGCCTCTTTCCCTGTTTTGCAAAGTATGGTCACAGTAATCGCTCTCAGATCATCTGACGAGCACCTGTCCCAGAGAGGGACCCAATCTCTTGCAAGAGTTCTCTTTCTTCTGTGTTCCGGGAAGAGTTCAGAAGCTCTAGTCCAGCCCCACCAATTACTTCTTAAGGTGAGAGAGGTGCAGGTCCCACATGGATGTAAGGTCAAAGTCCCCAGTCAACAAAGAAAGCTCAGCTGACATGGAGTACGGGGGCAGGAGAGGAGGGAGGAAAAGGTATGCCATGCTTTCTTCCCAAAGATTCCCCACTCCAATAGCTACTTTTTGATTTCTATAGATTAGCAGCAGCAAATTAGCATAATGACAATATCCCGGCACTTCTGCAGTTGTTTTCTTTCAAAGGTCTTTGCGACTGAGGAATGTAGAGAAACTCTAAGCTCTACAGAGAATGTAGTGGATTAAGAAAAAGAGATGAAAAATTGCCATATTTAATATTGTTTTCACAGAAATTGACATAGGTTATGGATCAGAGGAATATAATGGAATTTACTCTTCCATCCCTGCTGAAAAGAATGGGGTGGTGGGATGGTAGAGGGAAACGGGATGTGGATGATGAATTCTGGTAGTTATGGAGATGATGTAGCTGCTAACAGGGCGACTCCCAGAGCACCTCCGGTTCTCGGGGTGGCAGTGAACCAAGCCAGGTTAGTTACCTATAAAATCTGGCTGTGATCAGAATACCATTTCAGCTCAATTAAACTTGGGATGGCTCCTAGATAACAGATACATGGATGTGTGAGAAAAGACCTTGATCATAGGGTCTGCTCTGTGGCACATGCAAAACCTGCATTGCTGGTGGAGAGCACCAGGGACAAGCACACGCATTGCCTTCAGTCTCTTACACACAGACCAGTTGCTAGAATATTGAAGAAAATATTCATAAATCCTGTTTCCTTTCAGTGCTTTATGCTTCATCGACTTTTCCCCATTTGTGGTTTATAGACGGAATGAAGAAAAAATGTAGAAGGCAAATGTCATGGAATGCGGATGTTTCCTAGGCAGAATGGCAGAGTGGTCGAGAGGCAGGTCTCTCATGTCAGGAAACTGAGTTCATTCCTGGCTCAGACTTTTGCTAGCTGTGTGACCTCAGTAAAGTTTAATACCCTTTAGCTTTATCTATAGTAGTGTTTTAAATGATGATGGCAAAAGAATAGAAACAAATTCAGGGATGCTTTGGCTAAGTGTCTGCCCTTGGCTCAGGTCATGGTCCCAGGGTCCTAGGATGGAGTTCAGCATTGGGCTCCCTGCTCTGCGGGAACCTGCTACTCCCTCTGTCTGCAGCTCCCCCTGCCGTGCCCCCTCTCTCTCTCTCTGATGTATAAATAAATAAAATCTTAAAAAAATAAATAAGTTCAATTGCCACCAAGGGGGTGGGAGTTTGGTGTGAGCTTGCTGAGGAGAGGATGATGAAATTTAGAATAATCAGAATAGAATAAATTGAATAAATCTTTACATAAATCATGTTACTAGATATAATAGATAGGCAAAACACGACAGAGGTTTGAAGAAGTTTCATCGTTGGTATAATTTAAATCCTTGAGACTTTTGTGCTTATTTTTGGTTTGTCCCAGAATACTAAAGAATCAAAAATAGAAATATGTATAATGCAGCAAAAGATTAAAAGTTTGAGGGTGCTTGGGTGCTTCGGTTGGTTAAGCAACTGCCTTTGGCTCAGGTCATGATTCTGGAGTCCCAGGATCGAATCCCATGTCGAGCTCCCTGCTCAGTGGGGAGTCTGCTTCTCCCTCTGACCTTTCCCCTTCTCATGCTCTCTCTCTCTTATTCTCTTCTCTCAAATAAATAAATAAATTTTTTGTAAAAGATTAGAAGTTTGTCATCTGATCCTTAGCGGGACCTAATGAAAAAAATACACACATAAATAATTTGAGGGAATTAGGACAAAGGAATAATTCCATTAAGTCAATTAGAGGAACTTGGGAAAGAAGAGGAATATGAAAACACAGCAGGTAGAATAAAGAGGCTGTGGGGGGGAAGTTTCCTGAGATTAGTTTGTTTTTATAATTGGCCAAAGGAATGCTTTTTCCCTGTAGTCTCATCCTTTAATTTTTGGAGAAAAAGCTATGAAGACGTTTCTAGGTGAAGACATGCAATGTAGCACATTCATAATGTTTACCTGTTTGGGTAAATTTCATAGGTTGCCAGTTGAGAAAGTGAAGGTCAGTGACAAGAACAGGGGTCAAGTCCTGGCTTTGCCTAACGTCTTCTTCACCAGTGGAGGTGATTCTCCATTTGTAGTGTGGGACCAGAAAACTGTAAAGGACAGTTAAGTGATGAGAATGCTCCCTAGACACAGTATATTGCACATGGTTGACTTGTGCATCAAATGAGATACGTTGTAAAAAAGTTTTTTGTAACTTACAAAGTGTCATTTAACCATAAGTCCATCCTTTTATATTTATAGTTTCTTATGGTATTTAAAGGATTAATCTTATTTATTTGTTCCCCTATGTTCATCTACACACATGCCCAATCTTCCAGTGTGGGTGCTGGCTGAGAGTAGAGTTACTGTTGTATTGTCACCAAGGCTAATGATACTCATGTAGTCAAGAGAGTCCATTTATGTAGATAATATAGGCCAGACAAATTCTGCCTTTCCCAGCATTTCTGCAGACTTCCTTTGATAAAAATTCATAATTATATCTCAACAGCCTCAACAGATAAAGATCTTCATTGTTGGTTGTTTCTTTTTTTCTCCCAGGTCAAAGAATTACATCTACTTATAAGCAATGGACTTTTTGGATAAATAATTAATGGTTATTTAACAAGAGTTTAGAACTTTCCTGCCATTGTTTTGATTACATTAAGTTCACAAGGTGACTTTTTCAGGAAATCTGAATGGCATTTACCCGAGGTAGCAGTGATTGATTTTTGTCTGTTTTTAGAAAAGCTTTTGTTTCATTATCATGAAGTAAAAAATGGAGCCTGAAGAGAATTAAAACAAATCTAATTTCAGAATACCTGAAGCTTTGATTAAACTATCATAGGGATAGTAGGTCCATTTAGTACTTACATAATATTATTTATTTATGATTTTGATTTATGTGGAACTTCCAGTGGGAGCTCTCCTATGAAAACCATCTTTATGGGGATGGTATTCATAAGCCAGCAATGAACTGCCTGCTTTTTACACAGGAGTCTTGGGTTCCTCTACCTACATCCTTAGGTAGAAGAGAAGACTTAAAACCAAAGGCTTGATCACGGGCAGTGGCTGGGGATCCGATGACACATCTGTGGCAAGTGTCAGGATTAATTTCAGTGCCTGGTCAAATTCCAGTTTGGGTGCTTTCCTCTTCATATTCCCAAGGTTCCTTGGAGAAGACTTTCTGAGTTAAATTGTCTTATTCTTATTTAGCAGCAACTGTTAAGCAGCTGCCTCATTACACTCTCCACGTGGTAAAAATTTCTGTTGCAAACAGAATTACAACGTCAGAAGGGGGCAAAGAACAAAACAATGACAACAATGAGGGAGGCAGTAGGGATGCAATTAGAATGTGTGGTATTGAGTCTTTAAAGTCTGATGTTCCATATACACTTGGAAGGCAATAATGATCCTGGTTATTCTTAGAAAATCTTATTTTCTTCTCCCTTGTGCATGTTACCCAGGACTACATGGAACAGTGGGACTCAGCCCTGGGTAAGGATTCCTCCATGAGTCTCAAGCTTTAGAGCAGCCCTGTCCCCGTGCCCTGGCAAACTACACCTCACCTCAAGGGGTGAGGATTCTTTCGGGTACAAAGTAAAAAAAAAAAAAACCCGCTCAGGGATTGCACCACCCCTTTTAGTCTATGATAAAGGTTCAGAAGACCCCAACATTCCCTGACCAAGTAGCACCGAGTCTGCTTCCAGGGTCTTTAAGGAACTCTTCCCTAGATCTCTTCTTCCAAAGGCACATTATTCCACTAGCATGCACGTGTCTAGGGTAGGAAGACGGCCCCGGTTGCTGCCTGTGCCTGGATGTGTAGCATGGGGATGTCAACAAGGATGTGAATCTCCTTATGATGCTGACTGAGCCAGTGGTGGAAAGAAACGGGAAGAAGCTCATGGGTCTGGTGTCAAGGTTGGGGCCAGGACTCCTTGTGACACCATGATCCGGTACAGCATTCCAAGCAGTCTCAAAATTTTAAATTTTAACCGGGCCTTATGAGTCATTAAGAAAAGTTATTGTCAGGATGGGAGGATAAACTCTATTTTATTATCAGTTTGTTATCTGGACTTACAATGGTCAAATATTTAGATATATGGCATGCAGACCCTCTATATTTTTATTTTTATTTTTATTTTCGCCCCAGGCTCTAGAAACAAAGGCTGACTTCTCTTGTGGTCACATTTTTCTCCTAACACTTTCTTCTCTTTCTGTTCAAAATAATGCAGGCACTGCAACACTATTAAAATTTCATCATTTTATTCCAGTGACAACCCAAAGGGGAGGGGAAAGAAAGTTGTTCAGTTTACTTCCTGGCCAAAGTACTGTGTTCCAAGTTTTACTAATCTCCCCCAGCAGTATGAAAACTCAGAATTCTGGCCTTGACTGTGAGCGAGATATTCTCCATAAGCGTCTACCTGTACTTCCTTCGAGGCCCTCACTACATCCCTGTTCTGAGCTTAGCATAGGAAGCCATTGAGAGCATGTCTGTGAAACAGTGAGGAAGCGGTAAAAACCACACAATTGTAATGTGCCCTTGTTATTCTCATCTGTCGGTACCACCTCCCTTCCTCAGCTACTTCCCTAAGCCATTGCCAAAGAGATGATCAGTCAGCCCATTGTCTACCCTGCCATAAAGTAAAGACTTTTGTGTATGTGGTCCCATCTTCCTTTCCTACCTCAAATTCACCTTCCCCATAGCAAAACAAAGAAGGTGCGGCTGAGATTATCCAAGAGAAAACAAGACTGAAAGCTAACATGTACTGGGCTCTTATAAGCAGACACAGGTGGGGCAATACCATGATGTAGGCACAGGGATTGTTTCCATATTACAGATGAAGAAATTGAAGTTTACGTAGTTTAAGTAACTTACCAATGCTGAGAAGATGCGGAGTGGATTTCAAACCTGTGAGTTCCAACTTTGGAGTATACTCATTTGATCACTTCACAGTACTGCCTCTGGAATGTCGGATTGCTTCTTCTTCTCATCACCAAAATCACCTTCAGCAGCCTCTTCCTGCCATTTTTAAAAAAGCTATTATTGGCCCCAGGAGAACCTGAAGCCCTTGCAAATGCAAAAGCAGTCATCAAGCTTCATTACTATTATTTTCCCAGTTTCATTATGGCTCCTTTATACACTAAATTAAAACATACTGGTCCCTAGTTCACTATGCATCAGATGGTCAGTGGTTTGGCCAAGAAACAGTTATGATAGATTAGGTTTGGGTATCACAGAGTATATCTGATTGTTTTACTTAATCTCCAGATTTTAGACTAAGAAAAACCAATATTCAAAGACATGCGTAGCCACATAAGCATTCAGTATTCCATGTTTCATCCTCACAACTCTGGAAATTTATAATATAATGTAATCCTATTTTAATACTGGTACCTAGGTTTAGAAATGCACACCTTTTTTATATAGGAGTTTATTGACATTCATGCATTGACTTTTGGGACCACGAGGACAAGTGTAGTAGTGTATGGAAAAGTACTTTATATTTTCTTAGTGTTTTAAAGCTTTCTTAAGACATACCCATATTCATTTAATAACTAAGGATATTATAGAGGAATCTTACTATTTGATACCTTTCAGGACTTGCATTTTTAAAATTCTTCCCTTCCAAGTCAAATGGATCAATAAACACCTTGAAATGCCTAATTGTAGATGCATACCTCCCATCCAAATCAAGTAGACCTTAAGGATGCCAAAAAGTTGTCCTTGCTATCCTAGCTGACTTCCTAGATGCAGTCACCCCCAGCTGTCACCTCATCCACCAACTCCCCTCCCACCATTTTCATTTACTACAGCACATTGGCTCAGCCTCCTAGGAAACAACAGCTATCTGCAGCCCTATAAGGCAGGAGCTCATCTCACAACCCTCTGTGATAGCTCTAGTAACTTCTATTATATGTCGATAACAGCTTCATTTGTCACATGCCTACTGAAAGGAACTCATTCCTTGTTCTCAGATTGGGTGGGATGAAAGCCAAGAGCTCCCAATGCTCTTTGTGGATGTTAAGATAGAATATAAATCGGCAGCACCCAATGGCAGATGGGAAATGCCAGAGTGTAAATCCCTAAGGGGACCAATACAGCTTTCATCCAAAGCAGAAAATGATTTTTTAGTCTGGGGACTGGAAGTACCCTGTTTGTCTCATCTGGTTTATAGCATAAAAGGCATAGGAACTGGCTCGTAATTGGAAGTCAGCAATGTAGAGCAGTAAACGTTCTCATGCTGGGGGAAGGGGAGTCAAAGTTCAGTTAAGCCTTGGACCTTTAAAATATTTCAGGATACCATGAGAGGTGTCAGAAGGAAATGCTATCTTCAGTGGCACTGATGCTGGGGGGCACTGCGAGGAGCTGGGTATAGGCATCTATTTTATGCAGCAGTTCAAGTTCTCCCTGGTGATTTGTCAGTCTGCTAAGATGCTGTTTACTACTATATCCCTGAGTTTCCCCATTCTTTCCTGGACCATGTTTCCTCTGGGTAGGAAACCTATCTTTGTACTAATGTTGCAAACTGAGCATAAAATTGAGGGCCAAAGAGAGAGAAAACTTTTCTGTATTAGACTTCTAAGTATGCCCAGAGACCAAGGGGTAGATTACTTCTGAGTCTAGTCCTGATGGACAGATAAACAGTTTACCTGTAAGAGTGATTAGATACGGTGTAGGATTTTTAGGGTGAAGATGAGTGTCTTGATCACTTCCAGGCCTAGCAAAGTGGCTGGTGCCCAGTAAGGCCAATGTATATTTGTTGAATAAATAGAGGAATGTAAAACTTATTAAATGATGAAATACACAAAGAGACCCAGTGATATCCACCTGCCTCTGCATGAGATTGGTTTTTGTAGCACATTGCTTTCTTGTAGCTGGTCTTGTGCAAGACATTGGAAAGCTTTAATCGAGGATGATGACCAACCAGCTACCAAATTTTCAAGAATAGTCTAACTCTTTAATGTCAGGACAAGGGGGAAAGCAGCATTTGTTTTACAGAACTTCAATGCATATTGCTTCTCGGCCTTTTGGCTAAGATCAAGTGCAAAGCTTCAGTGCATATACAACATTTTAGAAACATACCTATTATATAACTCAAGCTTTTAAAATTAAGATTGCAAAAACAAATTCACCATGAATGATGTTTAAATGCTTTCTTTGTTGTTGTTGTTTTTTCTTTCAGGTAAGTGAAAAATACCTTCTGAAGTGTTCTGCAGAAACTGTGCAGGTGGCAGCATTCTCTTAGAAGAAAAGGAAGGCAGGGATCCTTGACATGGTAATACTTCAGCTGTTCTATACACACAGGGAAGTGCCTCACACGGCCAAGAAGGCTGTTGTTTTCTCTTGTGTGGTTATACCTGTGTATTTCACTCTAACTTGGTATGGCTTAAACCTCAAGGTCTAGGAGAATTGTGTGTTTGATGTATTTGTATTTCAGAGCCTTTCATATCTTAATCTACAGCTTCGACAAGCCCCACCTTCAGAAGAAAGCTCATTATAAATGAAGTGCTTCCAATTGATATGTCATTCTAAACAGATGTGAGAATAGCAGATATACAACTTAGTCTAAATAGTATATGAAATATATATATATATGGAAATATGTGACTGTTTTTGCAAGTCTCTTCCTTTTAATATGAAGTGCCTTTTTTTTTTTTATGTTTATGGCAGCATTATCTGTTTAAAATATACTGCGGCCTGTAAGATTTCCAGGCTAATTGAGATGACAGTTGAAATGTACGACAGATTTTAGCAGGGACACAGTCTAGGTTACCAAACTAGTTCCTGGAGAACTGAAGAATGACAAAAAGTTTGATTTACAAAATTTCAATGCATATACAATTCCCAATTTATAGTATACCGTCTAAAAACACTTCACATGAGAAAAGAAGCCAGGGAAGTAGATACATCTAAATATTAAGTGAAAGGTTTATGAGATTATGTTATTACAGAAGATTTTAGAAGCATAATTTGCTAAATGTACCCAGTTGGTTCAAAGAGTCAATTTATATTGCCAAACTAAGGCATTCTTTCTATTTTCAATCATGAAATCCACTTTGATGAGTTGTTGGTATTTGAGAATTCCCTCCAGAATTTTATTTTTAAATTACCTTTCTTTTTCTATCTAAAATAAATCACTCATTTGCTGAGTATTTATGGCTGGCTTCTTAGGAAACATTAAAATATTTCTTAAAGCTTCCTGCAGAGTTAGCAATACAGAGTTTAGTTATTTTTAATATTCTAATACATGACCAAGTTTTTACATGCTGATGAGAACATAAATATGTATAATGAAATGTACTCCTATCAAAAGTGTATTTACCAAGTGTTGATAATAAGATAAAGATAATTCAAAGCTAATAGGATATGGACCCTGCTCTCAAGAGTTCAGTAGTTTAGCAGGAGGCTAGACATAATGGCTTTGAAATGGAAGACTTTTTCAAGTATTTTTTTTTAATATGGAAAATATATGCAGAAAATTGAAGACCTAAACCATCATTCAAATTTGAGAAACTGATTTTTTAAAATTATAATCTGTAGTGGAGAAGGTATAATTTGGTAAATTATTTTGTTAATTTATGGCAAATTAAGTAACATGAGCACCAGCTACAAGGGGTACTCCTTCTCTGTTGCTGTATGAGCAGAGGCCAGCAATGCAAAACCATGTTCCTCTCCACCTGTGCTAGCTTCCCTTTGTCTATCTTAAGGAGGGCCTGGTAACTTTTATGGAAGTAAGCTGAGGGAAACCTCAGTGAATGAGTCCCAGGGAGTTTTGTTCCTCGTGATTGTCTCTAGAGCTTGCTTGGCCCAGGTTCGTTGGAGCAGGAAGGGAGAATGATGGTGAACGCCCATGGATGCTGAAGAGACGAGAGTTCAAAAACCTGGATCACCAAGAGCTTTTTTTCTTTATTTGAAATTTCTTCCAACTTCCCAACCCTGCTGCATAGTCCAAAGACACCTCAAGATTTGTCTTTCATTTCTCAGTCCATGAACATCACCGACTGTCTATGTTTCTGTCTGTGACACAGAGGCAGAGGGGGATCTTTTGAGTAACCTAGAATTCTTATGAGAAACCAGCTGATAATGTGGGAAGCACATTTAAGCTCTTAAGTTACTCAAGCAGTTTTTATACCCTGTCTCATTTTCCAAAGTATTCAAGGGGTGCAAATGATGTATCAAGCAGTGGTCCTGCCTTTTCCCATGTGATTGAAAGACTGAGCATAATACCAATACTGTAGCCTTAGTTGATTTGAGAACTTCTGCTCTGAGCAAGGTGACCAGTTACATAATCCAGTAAGTTAACTCGATTCAAAAAATGTTTTCAAACACTTGCACAACCATATGCATGATGATACGTTGAGTAGAAAGAAAAGATACTAAAATACAGCTCCTGTCTTCAAGGACTTTATAGCTTGGGACTCTTTACTGGCTTCTTTTGCTTGATGTCTGGAGGTTCCAACTTTAGTCACTTAACTGATAACCACAGTTGTCACTTAGTCGCATAACTGACAACCACATTTCATGCCTCTTTCATAGAACAAGAAATAAAGGTCACTTCTTTAGCACATGAGTCCTTCTTCTGAAGGTCAGATGGAACTAGATTTGATTGAACTGGGTCAGAAGAGACTTTTATGTTATCACTGTAGTTGTATACAATATTTTGGCTTCTTCACTAGTGTGAGTAATCAGGATGTGACAATTATAGTACTTGTTTCATGAGGTATGATAATCATGTCATGACATTTTTATGCCTCATTCACTGTTAAGATTTGAACAGCTCTATGCCAAACACCAGTTTACAGTTTTAATACTGTGTCATGGTACTATGAAAACAAGGTAGAGTGACACAATTGTATGAAGAGTTTGAAATGTTACAGTCATATAGTATTACCATGACACCTAAAAAAAGAGTGTGTAATTATAACATAAGATTACAAAATCAAGAAAGTCATAATATTGGATGACAGTTGACACACATGAGTTTAAACATTGAGTTTTCATTGAGTTTGCCAATGGAGAAAAAATTTTTAAAAAGAAAAAGGTTTCTTTACTTGAGTGTGTGTGCTGAAGAACTGCATGATCTTGCTTTTGTTACCCAAATGCCTGATTTCCCAGTATACGCCTTTATTTATCTTCTGTATAAGATTTGTTTGATAGTCTTATTTTAGGCACTTCTTGCATTGAAAGCGGGATTGCTATTAGAGCTCCCCACATGCAGTCATGATTCTAAAATTAGTAAAGCATTGCTTCATGACCACATGGAATTCCATAGAAGTTGGGGCAATATACCGCATGCATTTGAAACTGGCCACTTTAAATTCAACACATGCTAATTTAGGAATTCACCGTACCGATATATGAACATTTTCTAGTCTTCAGTCTATGCCTCTGAAAACAATAGTCTCTTCCTCAAAGGAAAAAAAAAATAATAACCTCTCTGGAAAGTGAAGGAAAGGCAAAACCAAGTTGGTATAGTTTGAAGGCTGTGTGCAGCAGCCACTTCAGATACAATTTTCAAAGAATGAATTTTAATGCACACAGCCCTATTAGCACAGGATCAGATTCCTAACAAATTGATTGGACATGCAAAAAGAGTCTGTGTCCTAGATTTAAAGTCATTACACAGTCTTAAACACAGCTGTGCAGCAGGCTTTTCATTCTAGATGGACATGAACAAATTGAATGATTCTGAAGGTGATTGGCTGGTGGATTTCCTACAGTACAATTTTCAATAATGACAAATTTAATGAAATCACTATTGTATTATTTAGCAAGCAAATGTGTGTCCTATTTTGTATGACCATCAACGACTACTTAAGTGTGCACAAGAGTAGGAATGCACGGATATTTAAATAGATCCAGAAGCACCCATCATTCTTTGGTTGAAGGGAGGCGTATGCACTCAGTTCTGACATTGCCCTTCCCCAACCAAGAGTGAAAATAATCCTGTCCTTTACATTGTAACCTTACCCAGTTTTCTTCCTATCAAGCATTCTGGCTTGCTGTTTCTAAATCTTGTGCCTTCTTAGAAATGCCCATTTCAGTTGAGTATATGATACATTTCTATTTTAAGTCTAAATGTCTTCCTTCCTGTATCCAGGAATGTATATGCTCACATAAACGTCACACATTCAAGAATATTACATGTATAAAATACCAAGCATGTGTCATTGCTTCACATGGGCTATGCAGATGTCAAGGAGGAAAACATGGTACTTCAATTCATGTGAGGGTTTGGATAGAAAAATAGGCACAGCTTTTGTCAAATGAAAATCTATGCAATAATAGAATATTAGGCAAAAAACAACAATGGCCATGGAAATGAAGAAAAGTAATTTCCTGTGAAACGATTCTATTTTGTCATATAAGTTTATATTTTTTACTTATGATTTACGTGGGATATAAATAAATATGTATGGGATATATATATATATATGTGTGTGTGTATATATATATATACAAATAATATCTGTGTGTTTAGAAATGATCAAATTGCCAATCATCTTGTGAAATTAGCCAAGCAGTCCGTGTTCTTACAGAAATCTGAACAAATCCCTCAGTGAAAGAGTTTGGAAGCTGAAGGTTTTCCCTGCAATAGTAGAAAGTTTTCCTGGTTGAACCGAAGAGTTAGCTAAACAAAGTGGAAAAACAGAAACCCCTGTTTTACAGTTCACTATAATGGGGGGGGGGGTATCCATCTTTTCCCTGTTTAGTAAGAAGATTTTATTCTGAATAATGAATACTATTAGTTCATAAATAACTCCAGCTTTATCCTATAAGGAACAGCCTCAAGGCGATTTTAAGACCAGGCAGTTAGAAAAGACTTGAGCATTCTATCAGAGGGCGATACTGAGAGCTTACCAGCAGAAGCAGATCTTTTTAAGTTGTGTTATAAATCTAAGTCAACACAGCTAGCCTGTTTAAAAAATATGGTACAAGTTAAGAGCTTTTGTAGAGTATTGTGTAGAATGAATCTGAAGATTAGCAGATGTTTATTTTTTTATGTCATTACAAATGATCTATAAAATGTTATGAGTAATATAAATGTGGTCAAGAAAATTACAGACTAGGTGTTGAACTTCTTATGAAGTGAATTACAATTTAAGATGTATTAACATGATCAAGAAGAAAAACAATTTAGTCTACTTCAATAAACATTTATTGAGTTCCTAATATATGCCAACTGCTCTTTCAGGGATGTAAAGATGAGTATGATCTTTGCCTTTGAGGAACTTATGTTCTGGAAAGTTTTCACGAACAGGGAAACAAGGTAATTCTAGTGTTCCATAAAGTGCAGCCACAGCAGGGGATAGAGACTCAATATAAGCACAAGGAGGAGGGGGCTCTAGACCAGTCTATGTGGCTGGGAAGGCCTCTTAGATATTGAAAACAGTTCTGAGATTCATCAGGCAGAGAAAGGAGCAAAAGATTTCTCTGTTTTCAGCAGAGAAAAGAACATTATCTGCATGAGTTTAATTGTCCAGTTATGTTATATGTCATAAGTAAAACAAAAAAAAAATGACTGGGATATCCTACCCTGTTTTTGTTTTTGTTTTTTCCTTTAACCCTCTTGCTTCTCCTACTGTCTTTGAATTTCAGTATTCCTTTTGAGTTTTAGAAAAAGAAAACAATGGAAACAAGGTAGAAAATGAATAAAAGTGACTTGCTATGTTTTTGGATGTAGTATTCTCCCTTGTAGTATTCAGTTTCCTTGTCGTTTTAGAAATAATAGTGATAGAACAAAAGCTGTTGGTTCAAATGAGCTGGGTCCATATAAATCAAGCCCACCCCCCGCCCCCCCGGCCACATACACACAAGCTTTCAAAAGACAGGATATTCTATGCCAAAATTTCCTAAATCTCTCCCTCCCCTTTATTGGTTCATTTTAACCTCAGTGGGGGGGATAACAATAACTTATACTGTTTAATAACATACTTATACGTGGTGAGTACAGTGCCATGTACCTTCTATGAAATATATTCTTTAATACTTACAACAGTGCAAGAAGCATTTACTACTTTACTTTTTTACGTGGGAAGAGAGGCACAGAGAAGTGCCACACAATTCCTCCAAATTTCTCACCTAATAAGTTGTGTGGTCTGTGTTTGAACCCAAGCCATACTCGAACTTACTCTGTACTGACTCCTTTGTCTGCCACCCGTTCCATAAGTGTTTAATATATCTATAATGTAGAAGACATTCATGTGGATTTTTTGTGGCTTATAAAATTTTATAGAATTTAATGCATATCATTATTCCATGTTGATCTTCAATACAGTTCTGTTAGATGGGCCAGCCAGATAGTAGAACCTCATAGTGAGAAAACCAAAATGCCAAGGTTTTGAGTCAATCAGTGTTTTGCATTTAAGAAACAACAAGGCTCAAACAAACATTTGTCTTTTAATCCTAGTCTGTACTTCTGTTTAGACCAGTAAAATGGATAATGTTGGGACTATCACTTTAACAGAGCGGGGGACAAACAGCTAATGGTGTAAGTGACTCCTACGAAGTCAAATGCTATATTAGTGAAAGGCCAACACTAGAGTCGGGTCTCTAAATAACTGTGCTAGCCTGTTCTTCAATCAGATCATTTGACAAAGGTGAGCAGACCTTTTAGTAGTTCTTTTTTTTTTTTTTTTTTGATTGCTAATAATCCTGAATAGGTTGCAAACTCTTCCAATATTTCATTTTGTTAGGGTAAAGTACGAAGATGGCTAGGTAGTTGTATATATTATATACATATTATATAGGTAATTATATATTAAAATAATATAAGTATGTGTACAGTAGAGACTTAAAAGTTACTGCCTTTTTTTTTTAAGATTGTATTTATTTGTTTGAGAGGAAGAGTAGCTGAGAGAGAGAGAGAGAGAGAGAGCAGAAGCAGGGGACTCAGGGAGAGGCAGAGGCAGAGGGAGAAGTAGGCTCCCCACTCAGCAGGGATTCCAAAGAGACCCTGGGATCATGACCTGAGCCAAAGGCAGATGCTTTACTGACTGAGTCACCCACTGAACCACCCAGTCACCCAAACTACTGCCTTCTTTTTTTTTTTTTTAAAGATTTATTTATTTATTTGACGGAGAGAGAGAGATCACAAGCAGGCAGAGAGGCAGGCAGAGAGAGGGGGGGAGAAGCAGGCTCCCTGCTGAGGACCCTGAGATCATGACCTGAGCCGAAGGCAGAGGCTTAACCCACTGAGCCACCCAGGCGCCCCAGCTACTGCTTTCTTAAAGCTAATATATAGATGTGGAACAACATGAAGTATATGGTGCTTCGTCATTTTCCATCCATCAAATTTCCAATGATAAATGTATACACATACAGCTTTCTATATGGAGTGATGAGAAATCCATTATTTCCTGCTAACATTAAGTACTCATTTGCTAGTCTCATACAACTTCCCATTTCCTTTTACTAACCTTCATTTTTGGGGGGCTTTTAGAGCGATACCATACCAAGTGGGGGAAAGCACCAACTAGCTCCTTCAGCTCTCCCACTTATAATTATTCCATGGTTGGAAATTTATTTAAAATCTCTTAGCCATGGTTTTCTCAATTTTAATATAGGAATAGTCATCCTGAACTACCAAGGTATGTAAAATACATTGTCTACCATATAACAAAAGTCTAATTAATGGTATGTCATTATTATTATTATCACAGGACATAATGTGTGTTCAATATTTACTCATTTATAATACTCTATTCAGGAATTCAAAGCACTGTTATTTTACAGTAGGTAAGGTTTATTGTTAGAAGCCACAGTTCACTTTTGTGTGCTTCTCCTTTGCAGAAGCCCTTCTCCTGAGCTAGTCATATAGTGTGATAAAAAGAGACACAGATACGGAGTCAGACATATCTGTGTATGCAAGTTGGCCTTGCCTCTGAATTATCCAATGTCTTTGATTAGAACCTTTAACTTCTTGGAATCTCGGTATTCTCATGTGAGATGACAATAACAACACTGGTGGTGGGTTTTGACTGTTGGGGAAACTTGGATGACATAAGATGAAAAAAATATGCAGCACAACACATGGTTTCCGGTAGACTTTTGCCATAGACTGGTGATTTTTTTTTCTTTTTACCTTTTTGCATACCTAGTCATGCCATACTCTATGCCTTTATCCTCGTAACCAAACCATAACACAGGCCCTGTAATCACAGCAGTGGAAAAATGAGTAACACTCTAAGGTAGAGTCATAGAGTCTGTAGGGCAAATGAGACTTTCACAGTAATTGAAGACTTAAAGAGATGGAATCGGGCTTCCAGTTACCCTCTGCTTAGACTCGGTACTCCAGTTACAGCAGATGACACATTTTTTACCCCTCTTTCAAGTCCCCAAAGAACTGGCTTATGGTATTCCCTCTTCTCAAGATACATGCCTCATTTTTAACTTCCTAGTGATTTCTCTCTTCTTTATTAAGCAACTTCTTAAATGCTATCTACCTTGAGAAAGCTTTGCCAGATACACAATCACACACATCACTCAATTTTACAGGTACCTGAACTTAACCACATTTGAGGGCAATCATTCTAAAATGCATGACTTAACTGGAAAGTTCCAAGCATCATTAATGTCATTTAGTCTTTTCTTCATGATCCAGGAAAATTGTTATGGCCCAGAGTTTTGGACAGTGTGGTAAAGGTTGTCAGCCATCACCTCTGTTCATACGTTACCTGTTTCAGACAGCTTCTGACCTTTTCTGGTTTGCTTCTACTAATCTATCAGAGGCTGAGGAGCCAGATAACTGAGCTTTTAAAAAATTACATATTTAAAAAGTTGATAAAGTTCCGTATGAATCCCTAAGAGCCTTAATGTAGGGCTTTGGGATAGATACTTCTGGCTTCCCCGAAGCCTTTACCAGAGACTTCTAAAAACCTGGACCTTCTGGATGAGTTGTGGAGCTACTGTATATTAACCCCTTAATGTCTACTTTATGGAAACACAGAATAAAAAATGTAGATATAAACAGAATTTAAATTAGAAAATAAGTACAAACTCACCTAGGCTATTCAAAATATAATTTAATATAAAAACATTCAGTTTATATCCAGTTTTCCCATTATGAAGTTAAGAGGTAAAGGGTCCAGCTGATAAGAATAATAAACAAATTACTAGATTATCCTCTGCTTACACTTCAAATAAAGCAGCTGATTGTTTATTTATTTACCTAGCAGTTGCTGCCTTGATTATAGACCATTAGTGACCATTAATAAATGAAATTGTGTTTTCATTTCCCAAAGCAATTTTGAATTCCATAAATCTTGCATTTCTCATTAAAGATGTTCAGTTTTACACATGCTTGATCAGCAAAGATGATCGAAGTCTACAGTGCAACTTTAAAAATAATGTGGAAGCTTTAAAACAAAAACAAAAGACTAAAATTTTTTTTTAACATTTTATTTGTTTATTTGAAGAGAGAGAGAGAGTACAGGGAAAGGGACAGAGGAAGAAGACAGAGAGAATCCCAAGCAGACTCACTGCTGAGTGTGGAGTCCAGTGTGGGGCTTGATCCCAGGACCTTGAGATCATGCCTTGAGCCAAAACCAAGAGTCAGCTGCCTAACCGACTGAGCCACCCAGGTGCCCTGGAACTTTTATTGTTTTTCTGTGATGGCAATATTTGTCTTTAGGTATATTTTAACTGGATGACTTGAAAAATAAGAAAAATATTAAGGTATATTTGCTCTTTACTGGAAAGAATAATAATAATTTGTATGCATATAAACACTTTTTGGTATATAAATGTTTTAATATTCATCATAGTTGATGCAATTGGATATTATCTCTATCTCCTAAAAAAGGAAAACAAAAGCTTAAAGAATCAAATAGGTATACCTTGGTGGCTCAGTTGGTTAAGTGTCTGCCTTTGGCTCAGGTCATGATCCCAGGGTCCTGGGATTGAGTTCTGAATCAGGCTCCTTGTTCAGCCAGGATGCTGCTTCTCCCTTTGCTTGCACTCCCCCTGCTTGTGCTCTCGCTCTCTCTGACAAATAAATAAATGAAATCTTTTTTAAAAAAGAATCAAATAATTTTCCAGACATAACTTTATTGAAATCTTGACTCCTCTATTAACTGGCTATGTGATATAGTATATCTTAATTGACATTTAAAGTCTTATTTCCATCTCCTATTGAAAACAGAGCTAGTAATATATTGTTTTAGTTATCTTGAGAACTAGCTAAAGACACTGTAGTCAAAGTGCTGGGGACAATATAGGCATTCATTTAGTATGATTTCTTTTACTTTCTCCATTAAAACATACCTTCTTACTTTATGAAAATTTGAAAATTTGTAAAAGAAGATGGGGCATTAAACTATTTTGTAAAGTCTGATGCCCTGATGAATTCAGAAAACCTACGTTTTAAAAATATGATGCGCTTATGGTAAAACATACTCTAGTAAATGAATATCTTAGATTTGGAAAGACACTTTATTATAAATTATTTGGATCAAAGCTAATTGACTTTGTGCCAAATATGTATCAGGTGGTAAACTATTTTTACTGTTCATATTAATTTACAGAAGTATAGTATGTAAAATGAAAATAGCACTCTAGTGAGAGTCAGGAGGCCTTGGTTCTAGCCATAGGCCATATCAATAATGTGTGACTTTAAGCGAGTTACTCCGGTCTTCATTTCATGTATAACTTATCGAAGTTGAAATAAACACTGTCTAAGATCTTTTTTAGGTGTTAGGAGAGGAAATTCCCAAGCCGTATTCTGCAGAACATAAGTTAGATGAGATATTAGGTTTTGCTTTAAAAAAAGTTAATGCTCCATCAAATCCAATGAATAAATTATCACCTCTCTTAGATAATTCACAATGCATAGTGACATATTAAAGGCTCTGAAATGTCCTGTACTAAAGACATTCTGATTGACAACTTTAGCATTAATTAGGATTAGCATTAATTAATTAAGATCAGCATTCCCTGATCTCTTTGAACTGTAGAATCTCTTTTGGGGGGATGGCACGGTTATTGTTAAGAACTACAAAAGACATCTTAACCTTTCAGAGAGTAGTTACTAAGTAGAATAGATAGCCTACTGTTTTTAAAATATCAATTTTTATAATTTTCCTGATTTTTCTAAAATCAAAATCACACTTTGAAATATAATAAAAATATGAACTTGTTTAAGTAGAAAATTTCACCCAGATGGGCTTAATTACATGCATATGAGTAGATTTGGGCTCCCCTTTCTCCTCATCTCTATCCCATAGTCAAGAGAATTCTGAAACATTTTGGAAGGATGAATACTACTTAGATCCAGTGCAATCTCCTTCACAGAAGCTCTTCATTTACAGTGGTGGATAACTTGGACAATTGAGCAGCCTTGGGGTAAGGACATTCAGCCTTAAGTCCCATTTGTCCTTTGATCCTTTTTATTCTTGGGCAAGTCACTTCTTGGAGTATACATTCCCTCATTTATAAAATGGGGATACAATTATTTATCCATCTCACAGTTTCATTGTGGGTGTTAATTGAGTAAGGAATTAAAAAAAACTTATGAAAGTATAAATGTAAATGGAGTTATTAATATAGTCTGCATTTAGTAAATATTTCTAAAATTACTAAATATAGCATATAAAAATAAATACATATATGTAAAATATAAATATATATTCTAAAGTAACAAACCTGAGAAAACAAGAATTGCCATAGAATTATAGGACTGGAAGTCAATTAAATTAAGTTTCCTCATGCCACCCAGCTGATAGGGATAGAGCCAGTGCTCTGCTGATTCCTCTGTGTTCATTTCTTCCCAACACAACCATACTAGCTCAGTTTGTGTATGGCAAGGTATACCTTCTCCTTCATCATAATCATAATGAGTCAAATACTTCAACCCTGGGAAAAAAAATCCGTATTCTAAGAAACTGATCATTGCTCTTGAAATATTGCTGCTTTATTTTCTTCATTTTAAAATTCAGTTTTCTTGGTTTTGCCATTATACAAAATTCTGTTTTTCTCATTTATGTCATCTCCTTTAAAAAACAAAAATATCTTGGCCAGCTCTTTTATTTTCTGTTATCCCTCTACTCTTTTTGGTGCTAAACTGCGATTTTATACTCTGCACAAGTTTATGCATTACATTTTTTTTCAATTTATGATAAAGCTGGAATGTGATGGCCTCTGAAACTGGGTTCTACCTGGGCTATTTATCAGCTATGCATATTGCATTTCCCTAATCTAGTTAGCTCTTTGGAATACAAAGATGTACAACTTGTAGTCAGTAGATAATTTGGTTATAAATAAGTCATATAGAATTTCCATTTTGTAACCATAATTCAAAGAATGTACTGATAACATCTCAGGTTTATTTTTTATCACTACAAAGACTAGAAGATGTTGCAGTGAGCATAAACTGAATCTCAAAAGACTTGGGTTGATTTTAGGATATTTACCTGATGGTGAGGCAGTGATTGTTAAAATATGTTAGTATCAGAAATTTTTTCTTTTGTAATCTAAATAAAAAGTCTTGGGGTGCCTGAGTGGCTCAGTTAGTTAAGCATCTGCCTTTGATATAAGGCATGATCCCAGGGTCCTGGGATAGAGCCCCAAGTCCAGCTCCCTGCTCTGCAGGGAGCCTGCTTCTCCTGCTGCCTTTGCCCCTCCCCCAGCTTAAGCTCACTTTCTCTCTTCCTCTGTCTTTTTAAAATACATAAATAGATAGTCTTCTTGACCCTTTGAAATGTTTTTGTTTGACATTTGGGATCATATGGGTTCTCCCACCTTTTTTTCTTCTTTGAAGATGATTCCTTCCATTTCTCTCACCCAGCAAAAGTTAACCAAATTACAGCTCTTATTTTCCCATGTGGAAATATGAGCATCATATAATGATATTCTGAGAAACACATACAGTATTTTAGCAAACAGCTTTTTAGAAATAGGTAGAATATCCCCATTAAAGTGATTTATTTTATTTAGACTTTAATAGGTTTCAAAGACTTAGAAGGGTAGCATATTAATAGAAAGAAACACTGTACTAAATATTGCTAGATCCATTTCCTGATTTCTCCTTCAGCACTAACTTAGCTATAGTTTAGGCAAGGCAGCTAATCTCTTTCAACTTCACATTTATATTGTACAGAAGGAAGCATTATCACTTGCTTGAAACAGTCTAGTAGACTATATATGTGCATGGGGTCCATACTAAGACCTAATTCTGTGACTTTCTAGGTCATGACAGAGACAATGAGTCACTTTAATAGAATGTAAATAAAATCACTTCTTTAAATTATTGCTAACTCACCCTTGAGCAAAAAGAAAAATTCTTATTTCAAATAATAAGTAATACTATTTTACTGAATTTTCAGATGTGGAAAAATAACCACTGATTTTAATTCATTTCTCCTCTGAAGGTAATCACGTTCATCAATGAGCAAGTCCCAGACCTTACCATCTGTCTTAGATGGAATTACCTGGGAAACAGACTAGGAGACAGTAAATTGTTTGCAGGAGTTTTATTGGACAGCATCATCTCTGGGGGATGAGGAAAACAGGATTGGGCAGAAGGAGAAGCTAATCTGGGGTAGATTTCAAGCCCATTCTATAGGCTTAGGAGCTGAGAGGACATTTCAAACTTGTCCCAACTGAGGCAAAGGCATAAGGGGCCCACTACAACCAAAACGTGACTTGATGCTGTCCTTGAGGCATGATGCCATAGCACCAACACAGCACTGGTCTCTATGGCTGGTAGGTTGGACACTTGGCAGTAGCAGTACTTGGATCTGACTTGGTGAGTAGGATCCTGTGGTGTTTGGGCTCATACACCAACCTCCATTCCTGTCACCATGGCAACTCCATTCATGTATGCATTGTGATGATAACAGAGGATGGCAAATGTCAAATGACAGACTCCATCTCCCTATTTGATTTTATTAGTGCCTCTTCCTTGGTAATTGCCCTTCAGGAAGTGTTAATACGTGATTTGAAGTCTTTTTTTTTTTTAATTTTTTTATTTTTTCAGCGTAACAGTATTCATTATTTTTGCACCACAACCAGTGCTCCATGCAATCTGTGCCCTCTCCAATACCCACTACCTGGATCCCCCAACCTCCCACCCCCCGCCCCTTCAAAACCCTCAGATTGTTTTTCAGAGTCCATAGTTTCTCATGGTTCACCTCCCCTTCCAATTTCCCTCAACTCCCTTCTCCTCTCCATCTCCCCTTGTCCTCCATGCTATTTGTTATGCTCCACAAATAAGTGAAACCATATGATAATTGACTCTCTCTGCTTGACTTATTTCACTCAGCATAATCTCTTCCAGTCCCGTCCATGTTGCTACAAAAGCTGGATATTCATCCTTTCTGATGGAGGCATAATACTCCATAGTGTATAAGGAACACATCTTCCTTATCCATTTGTCTGTTGAAGGGCATCTTGGTTCTTTCCACAGTTTGGCGACCATGGCCATTGCTGCTATAAACATTGGGGTACAGATGGCCCTTCTTTTCACTACATCTGTATCTTGGGGTAAATACCCAGTAGTGCAATGGCAGGGTCATAGGGAAGCTCTATTTTTAATTTCTTGAGGAATCTCCACAGTGTTCTCCAAAGTGGCTGCACCAACTTGCATTCCCACCAACAGTGTAAGAGGGTTCCCTTTTCTCCACATCCTCTCCAACACACACTGTTTCCTGTCTTGCTGATTTTGGCCATTCTAACTGGTGTAAGGTGGCATCTCAATCTGGTTTTAGTTTGAATCTCCTGATGGCTAGTGATGTTGAACATTTTTTCATTTGTCTGATAGCCATTTGTATGTCTTCATTGGAGAAGTGTCTGTTCATATCTTCTGCCCATTTTTTTTATATGATTGTCTGTTTTGTGTGTGTTGAGTTTGAGGAGTTCTTTATAGATCCTGGATATCAACCTTTTGTCTGTACTGTCATTTGCAAATATCTTCTCCCATTCCATGGGTTGCCTCTTTGTTTTTTTTTTTTTTTTGACTGTTTCCTTTGCTGTGCAGAAGCTTATGATCTTGATGAAGTCCCAATAGTTCATTTTTGCTTTTGTTTCCTTTGCCTTTGGAGACATATCTTGAAAGAAGTTGCTTGGCTGATATCGAAGAGGTTACTGCCTATGTTCTCCTCTAGGATTCTGATGGATTCCTGTCTCACGTTGAGATCTTTTATCCATTTTGAGTTTATCTTTGTGTACGGTGTAAGAGAATGGTCGAGTTTCATTCTTCTGCATATAGCTGTCCAGTTTTCCCAGCACCATTTGTTGAAGAGACTGTCTTTTTTTTATTCGAAGCTCTTAAACATTTAGTAAACTTCCAGAAGCCCAGCCTCAAGCTTCTTTTCCAGATACCCTTTAAGCCAGTCTTTCGTTCATTTTCCTTGCAGGTACTTGGACCACCAGCTAAGGCATTCATTAGTGCCTTTGTATCCCAACATATTTTCCTCCCAGGATAGGTGTATTTTGCAATGTCTCCTCCATGAGTCAAGCTCGGACTTTTTCCTTCTCTAGTCAGCTGGTCGTAAGAGACTCTCCTTCTACCCCATCCCCCACAAATAAGATTTATCCATAGTTATAAACTCAGAAAGAAATGCTGATGTAATGTAGTGGATGGCATGAGGACTGAACTACCTGTTCATGCAGCCTGCTTGTACTCCTGGCCTCCTTTATATCTCATCCTAGATTTCTCACATCCATCTTATCATGAAGTACCTCTGGGCCCACCCTGCCTTATGACCCCATGGTTCATACAGACCTCAAAACATGATGGGCAGCTCTAGCCGCATGGTCACTTTATATTCTAACAGATCGGAAGTTCTTTTTCAAATGGTGTGTAATTCTTTGCAGTAGATATCATGGACCTGCTTTAAAACCCTCAGTGTCTGTTTTCGTCTCCTATTGGGTTTGTCATAAATGCAGAAGTGTTTTTCTCATGACTGATAGTTGTAATACCATAGAGTCTGTGATTCACATGGTCCAAGGGGCAGAATTGTAAGCACTATAGCCTGGATCTGCTACAGAGCTCTTTCCTACTCCGTGCTCCTCTCATAGCTGTCAGCTTTCCATATCACTCAGTAAATGGGTCAGAACAGATTTTTCAAGTGTAAAATATTCTTCTGCCTGAAACCAAAGAGGCTTAGTTGGCATTATGCCTTGTGACAAGAGGTGTAAGTTGCTAAAATGTATCTTTTCCTTTGGAGGACATGTCCTGGCATGGTCAACATGATAGAACCCTCAAGAAATCACTGATATGGCACACTCCTGAACTTTTGTAGCTCATGTGTTTTGCCAAATCCTCTAACAATTTTTGTTTATTGAGTCCATTTTAAATAATGTTCTCAAAATAGTGGACAAGTGATCTGTGGAATGTCTCAATGGTCCAAATCCTTTTGGAGTATATTATGATGGAGGGTATAAGATTTAACTAGCCCTCTGGGAAGATTGTAACTCTTTGTTTTTTCCTAAATGAATGTGAGCTACTTCTGGTTCTCTTTCCTGGTAGAGATGAAAAAGAACATCTATAGTAGGCTGATGTCTATGTACCATGTACCTGAGACTATGTTAATGTGTTCTAACAGAGATACCACATCTGGCCCGATAGCTGCAATTAGGGACCACTTGGTTGTTTTGATGGTTCATTGTCATACTTCAAAATCCTTCTGGTTTGGGGGGTGGGGACTGATAAATAAATGAAGACATGATGACAATCATCACCTCTCTGTACTTAAGTGGTGGCCCTAATCCTGCTATTCTTCCCATGAAGCAGTCGTGTTTGTAATTTTCAATTTTGACTAGAATAAAAACAGCTTCAGAGACTTCCATATGGCATGCCCCAACTATAATAGCTCCTATTTTATGTCAAGGAACCTACATGGAGATTTTGTCAGATACTAAGTATGAACATTTCAAACGTGCAGTGAACTCAACATGAGTTGACCTGGGTCAGGACTCTCTTTGACACCTAGCTTACATGTGGCCTCCATTCTACCATGAAGACCATTATGAAATATTAGGTCAATAGGTAGTATTGCCAACTTGAATCTTTGCCCAAGAGTACTTAGAATCTCTGAGTATCCCCATTTCCTTAGGCTATGATTACTTAAATAAATAACTACAGGCCATAGGTAAGATCTAGTTTACAGGATCCATTCAACCTCTTTTGTAGTCAGAGGGTTCCAGATCTGAGAATGAGCTCAACTCTGAAATTTGGGCTTGAGATTAAGACTTTTATTTAAGCATTTATTCTCAGACTCCTGACTATAGATCCTTGGTTTGTTTTTTGGGTTTTGATTCTTGGTTATATAAATTTATTGGCTACCTATTTATATTGATCCTCGGAACATCATATTCTATTAACCATTTTTATAACTTTATGTGGGTCAGACCCACTTGCCTCCCATACCAACATTACCTTGTCTAGCTGCTACTCTGACAATGGCATTCATTACAATAATTACACATACTGCTTTGCTCTTAATGGTTAAGTACTCCCACATGTCCTCTATTATTTGGGTATCCAGCCATCTTTATTGCTATCAGAATGCTCAGTTCTTTAATACCATCTCTTACTGTCAGCCCTGGCCTTCAGAAAATTACCACTACTGTAATGATTGATTCTAGTGCCTTTCTTGCCAAAAAACTCCATATTACTTTGGTGAAGAAACTATCTTCCTTGAAATAGAGTCATCTGGTAGGCTTTATGACTTCTGGTAGTATATCCACTCTAGTACTGTGCCCACTTCCCTGAGCCTTTCCATCATTTATTTTTTTTTATTTTTTTTAAAGATTTTATTTATTTATTTGACAGAGAGATCACAAGTAGATGGAGAGGCAGGCAGAGAGAGAGAGAGAGAGAGGGAAGCAGGCTCCCTGCTGAGCAGAGAGCCCGATGCGGGACTCGATCCCAGGACCCTGAGATCATGACCTGAGCCGAAGGCAGAGGCTTAACCCACTGAGCCACCCAGGCGCCCGCCTTTCCATCATTTACTGTGAAAGGTTGGGCACTGTTACTCAGTTGGTATGGGCCATCATATTCAAGCTTCCAGAGTTATCCTGAGAGCATTATGTTCCAGTGTCCTTGCTAGAGTGTTAAGTCTTATATCATGGGAGAATATTGCCATATTAATAAACTCTTTCTTATCCAACTTCATATTTCTTTGTTGTTAATCAGCTTCTTTAGGATCCAGTTCCATATATATACTATCTCATAGGATCCAGTCCCATATACACAAGCCAAGCTCTTGCCAGTGCATATTACTTAGATCCTGAAGCTCCTTCATAGTAGTATCCCTTTGTTTCCCTTAATAGGCTCAATACTTCTCTGGCCAGGTTATCTTAAAATTTGATCCTAGTTGCTTGCCTGATTTCTAGAAGAAGTGATGTTGGCTCCAGAAGGCTTGTTGTCTTGCAATATAGAATCCTCTGTGTTATTTTCAAAGGATTAGCCCTAGCTTGTAGCAAGTAAGAGGATTCTTCAGGAGGCCCAGCATGCTTAAAGGGTCCTGTAGGTTTGCAGTATTTGAAACCTCAGTCCAGATGTCCCCATTCACAGTTTCTGAGTCCCATTTCTGATCTTGGTAATCAACTTGCTAGGGTTGGAAGTTCAACTCTCCATGGAACTATACTCTTAAACTTAAGTCCTGGGTCTGATCTTCAGCTTTTTTTGTCCACTGTCTATTAGAGAAGAGAGTCTATATGTTGCCAAGAAGGCCTTCTGACACTTACACTTTGCCTTATGCTGGTAATTAATCACTTTTAGCCTTTTTTTTTTTTTTTTGTCTTTACCCAAGACATTAAAGTTTCCCAGCAATAGTTATTGGATTCTGCAGTCATTATTATTTCCCCAGACTTCTTAAACACCTGAGATATTGCATCTGCACTGATGAAAGTTTTAATAATTGTACTACAACCACATTTCTGGGACCATCAGCATTCTACCTGTCACTAGAGGTGAGGGATTCATTGCCAGCCAGCTAGTAGGTAGGTTCCATATACTATTGAGTAAGTAAGAAGCTTCGATATATTATTCTAAAGTCATCCCTAGGCTCATTTCTGGTATTAACACTTTGAGGTCAGGCTTCTTGAGAAAGAGATTCTGAGACAATTACTTAATGAGATTTTGAGGAACACTCTTAGAAACATTGCCTGTGAGGGGTAGGGACACAGGATTGCACAGAGGGTTAAGTTGAATGGCTGTGCTATTATAACAAAGGCCTCAGGCAATGCTACAGGGAGCCCAGGAGCCAGGAGAACTCCCTGGTTCCAAGTGAAGCAAGAGGACTGGGCCTTTGTATTACCAATTGATCAGTTACTGGATGTAGGCTGTCACCAGGAAAAGAATGTAACCTTGAATGAAGTACTTTAGTTAACTGTGGTTACTGATGAGGAACCCAGCTATGAGCTATGGGCAGCTGAAACTCCAGACATCTGGGATAGTGGGTGATGGAAGTATGATCTAGAAAGTGTACTGCGGTAGCCCTCAAACCATGTCCTATGTGTTACTTTATCTATTTTTATCTGCTATTGCATGTATTTTTATATATTTTTCATGACACCTTATAAGTAACCAAGCCAAGGAACTACTAAATGTAGACACACTTCTAAATAAAACCACTCATTCTGTCCTGCCCAAGACATGCATTTATACTTTCCTTTTAACCTATTATAGCTTTTCAGTCATTTTCCTTGTATGTTGACATTACCCAAATAACAGTCTCCAAGAATTAAGCAGTGTGGCCCAAAGGAATGGATGTAGTTGTGCACTCTAGGTATTTTGCTGGCTTACAGCTCCGTGGTGTTTCAGAAGTGGCTTACGGCACTACCGCACTACAGAATACTGACTCTAAAACACCTCTGTCCTGGAATGGATCCACCCAAAATATTTAAGAAAAACATTTGAATCTGTTGTTCCTTAACAATTGAACAGCTGTTCTATTATCAAGAGTTTTTGTTATGTTGGTTGTGGTTGTTGGGGTGTGTTCAAAGGGGTAGTACACAGGAGTAATATTCAAGGAGATAAGAATACACTTTTCAGAATGAAGGGAAATTCAATAAAAAAGTCATTTCTCTAATATTCAATTGGTAAAAGTATGAAACTATTGTAAGAAATATTGATAGGACTCCCAAGGCACCTGGGTGGCTCATTTGGTTAAGCGGCTCATTTTCAGCTCCGCTCTTGATCTCAGGGTCCTGGGATTGGGCCCCATGTTGGGCTCTGCACTGAGTGTGGAGACTGCTTGAGGATTCTCTCTCTACCTCTGCCTTTGCTCCTCCCCCCCCATTTATACTCTCACTCTTCTTTTCTCAGATAAATAAATAAATCTTTTAAAAAAGAAATATTTGTAGGAATCCTGTTTTATAGCATAGCATTATGGGGAAATGGAAATGGTATCACAGTAATCATTGATTTCTAGCTTCTAGTCCAAATGTCCTTCTCATACAGACCAGATAACACAAATCCCTACATATTCCATTCCAAAGATTTAGTCTGAAATGGACAGTAAGTTCTTTTTTCTCATATCTTTACATTTTGGTGCATAATTTATTGAAATGATTGACAGAAAATATGGGTTACACTTTTCTAATTGGAGTCTCCTTGCTCTAATCTCCCTTACCACTCAACAATTAATTGAACAAACCAGGTCCAAGCCTTCAGTATTTGTTCACTCGCTATAGATTACTATCTAAATCCCCAGAGCTAAAATGTAAGAGCCTAAAAGTCATACTCAGAACTCAGTGTTTGCTTCTGGTTCATGTTCTCTCTGGACCTTTTCTTCCTTCACTATGCTAGATGACTAATCCTCATAAATGGTATATCATGACTCTTGAATACATGTAAAGAATGTCTGCTATTATAATCAAGTGAATACTATACCATACATAATATTAAATTTTCAAATATATTGTTATTCTGAAAACTGAACTTTTTTTAGACTTTTTTCCCTGTCATTCTGAAGTTAACATCAGTGTGAAAATTGCCCAAAGCCATGTGTGATTTATTATATACACAGTAAACGACCAAGAAACTGAATGATATTCTAAACATTTATGGTTTGCAGATGTTCCCCTCTCTTTTCCTCTCCATGCTATGCCGTTTGGCTGAAGTCCACTCTCCTCCTTGATATCCATTCACATCCTATTTTTTTAACCCCTTGTCTCTCTACTATTCCCTCAGTCACATTGACATGTCTAAGAGCAATGTCCTTAACAGTAATTTCTTGTCCTCCATGATGAGGTATCCTGGATTCTGGAGGCTTGAGCTAAGTCAGTCTTAAAATTTGCCAGCTGTGAATAAGAGTTTAGAGATTGTATCATTCCCTTGCTCCTAGAAGGGCAGGAGTAGAAGGGGTGGTGTGAGTAGAGTGGTACTGAAAAAGGGTGGGTGCAATGAGAATGATTCTCAAATTAAAAATAATGAGGTCATGCTTTTATGTACCTTTTACTCCAAAAACATAGTGTTATCAGACAGATCTGACATAAATAACAGACTTTCACCTAAAAATTCGGGAAGTATTTCTAGAGGAAAAACTCAGAAAGTAAAGCAGTGTAACTGATTGACATTCCTGAGCTCCAGGTAGAGTGTGTCTAACAGAGCCTCACTTGAGGTTGGGGAGTCATACCTTGACACAGTGTTGGGCTCCTAGACTTGCCAAAGAAGGCTGAAAGAAGTGGGAGCATGAAGCCACGGGTCATCGAAAACTGCTTGCCCATGGGGGCAAGAGGATACACCGGAAGTCTCAACACACAAAAGAGGGTCTTTACCAAAGATATGCAAAAAATCATACTGAAACTTGAGAAACACTTTCTTTAAAACCATAAAGAGAATGAAGGTGTACCCTATTTATCACTTTTATTCAGCGTTGTTTCAGATGTCCTAGTTAGACAGTAAGGCAAGAAAAGAAGTAGAAGCTCTAAAAATGGCAAGGTAAATTTAAAACAAAACAAAAAACTCTTGACATTTTGCATGCACCTACATAGAAAAGAATAGAACCATTAAGAGAGTTCAGTAAGTTTGCTAGATAGAAAAATCAATATACAAAAATCAACAACATTCCTATACAGACAGAAAAATGCAATTATTTTTAAGACAATATTTATAATAACAGTAGAAAATATAAATTACCTGGGGAAAAAAATTAGACACAGGTTGTGTAAAACTGTGATAGGAAAAAACAATCCTAAATATCTGTTGAAAGGCAAGAAAGAAGCATAAATAAATGGAGCTGTATAGTGTATCCATTAATAGAAAGACTGAATAATATAAGTGTAGCAAACTAAGTTTAACACAATCCCTATCAAATCCCAAGAAGGTTTTTACAATAGCTAAAAATATATATATTTCTAAAATATATTTTAAAGTGCAAATATTCGAGAATCACTGATATAATTTTGAAAGAGAATAAAATGTCATTTTGGGGGAGAGAGCTTGCTTTCCCAAATGTCAAAATTTATTTTAAATTTGTAGTTATTAAGACAGAATGGCAATACCTCAGTAATAGACAAATAGATGACTAGATTAGTATTTTTAATATATACTCGACTGTATTTAGAAATTTAGTAGGTGAGGTGATATTTAGATGAGGTAGTAATTAGAGAAGTAATGATGGGTTTTAATAAATGGTGTGGAAATAGTTGGCTACATAGAAAATGGTAAAATTAGACCACTTTTTGTATCATGGAGTAAAATAAATTCCAGATAGGTAAGGGCAAGATCTGAAAGCCTATATTTAAAAGCCTTTTAGAAAAAAAGGTATTTTTTTCTGATATATGAAAAGATTTCTGAAACAAGACACAACAATTCTAAGCCACAAAGATAATTTTTATTGTGTTTTACTCCCCTCAATTTAGAAATACCATTCACAAAGTTAAATCACAAGTCACAACCTCTGAGATTTTTGCAGTTGTGCATAATCTACAAAAGATTGATTGCCAGAGTACAAAAACAAATCATACAAATGAGTAAATTTAAAAAATACTAAATAAATCCAACCAAAATTCGGCAATTTTGGGAACAAGAAACTTGAATGTTTAATAAATGTGGAAAGATGGTAAAATGTAAACATAATCAGAAATACCCAAGGTAAATATTTTGATATAGGCCATTTCTTATCCATCAGATCAGGAAAATCACTTAAAAATCTAACACTACCAAGTCTGGATGAAAATGTAAGGAAGCAGAAACAATGTATCACGGAGAGGAGAGGTAATGGTTACAGTCGCATTGGATGGCGATTTGGCAAGATCTTAAACCAGTGAACTTCTGTTACGAAACAGAAGACTTGATTTCTAGATACCGCTGTATGGGTTGAGCAACACCCCCAAGTGTGCCCAAGGAAGCACGTGGATCACGTTTATTTCAACAGTGCTTCCTTTAGTGGTCACCCGAGACTGACTGTAATGTCCACCAGAGAGGGAGTAGATAAATCACGCATTGCGCAAGAATGTGGTGGAATCCTGAGCATCTGTTCAAATAAGCGAGCTAGAGAAACATTTATCCACATAGGGAAAAAAAGGAAAACAAAACGAAGGTGGTCGTATTAGTGTGACAGGATGGTCATGGCGAAGAACCAGAGAAAAGGTGGCTTAACAACAAACATTTATTTCCCACGGTTGTGGAGGCTAGACATCCAGGATCAAAGTGTTGGCAGGTTTGGCTTCTTCTGAGGTCTTGCTCCTTGGCATTCTCCCTGTGTCTGGATCTGTTAGTTTTTTTTTTCCCCCTCTGTGTACCTCCCTGTATGTCTTCCTTTTCTTTTTCGTTTCTTTCTTTCTTTTTCTTTTTCTCTCTTTTTTAACGCAACCTGTCTTCCTTTTTCTTAAAGTGTCACCAGTCAGATTGGATTAAGGCACACCGTCTAGTCTCTTGAATTTAATCACCTCTAAAGTGCCCTATCTTCAATTACAGTCACATTCTAAAGTACTGGGAATTCGAGCTTCAGCATATGACTTGGGGTAGGGATGGAGGGCACAATTTAGCCCATAATAGGAGTAGTATCACTTATAAAATTAAAAACATGAAGAACTCAGCTACAGGTTACTTACTAGGAAAAGCACTTAGTAAAACTTTCTTGCCTTAGGATGGAGGAAAAGTAATGTCATCTGTATCTGTAATGTTTTATTTCTTCGAAGAAAAACGATCAGAAGCTAATGTGGCAAAATAGTAAGATAAGCAAAACCACATGAAACCAGATGTATTTATAATGTTATTACCTGCATTTTTGTATCTTAAAATTTTTCATTAAGAAACTGAAAGTGACCAGTGAGATCCCCATACTGAAACAGTGGAGTTATGGTTGAAAGGAGAAAGAAAAAAAAACATACATTTAGACCCCTTGCTGACTTCCTGATCCTATTTTTTGGTCCCTGTGTGCTGTTCCAGACATCAGTAAAGGAATTTTGCTCTGAGGGTCAGTGGGCAGCCTCTTGGGGACAAGTCGCAACATTTCTTCACTTTCTCAGGTCTTGAATCCCCATCTCCCAATGACAATAGGATGGTTACAATCACATTGGATAGTGATTTGACAAGATCTTAACAAACTGCTGTGTATCCTGCACCTTATAAGACAGAAAATAAAAATATTAAACATTTCTTATTCTCAATGAAAAGTAAAAACATTTCCTATCTTTTTTAAAGCAGGTCTAAAAATGTAAACACATTAAGATTTAAACTTTCATGGGATGGAATGTTGCTCAAAGTTGAAAAGTTGAAATCCATGCTTTTGTGTTACAGTCAGGTGAGGGAGGACATTCACAGGCAGGAAGGCTTGCTGTATCTATAGGAAAACGAGGTCGAAAGTGTTGTGCTTGGAAAGAGGGATGAAAAGGAAAGACTGGAAATGTCGAAGGAAAACTATTCACTTTGCAACTATTGCCAAGTCCTGTTTATATGCACCTGTCCCTGGAAAAATGGAAACTGTATGCAAATGCTTTTTATGTCCAACACAGTTACATAAGCAAATATGTTCTGGGGGAACCTGACTCAGGGCTGACCTAAAACCTTGACAGACCATGCCCTCTAGCAGCGTACCACAGAGAGTACTCTTCAAGGTCATCTTGTGCCCATTCTGAGCTCTGGGGAAATCCACAGGCCAGCACAGTTAATTACACTAACAGCCAAGGAAATTATATTGGCCCACTGTGGCCTAGTAAGATGAATATTTCTCTTCCTTAGTCACAGGGGGACGTTAATGGTATTTTTATTAACTTGTGACCTGTTGAGTGCTATTAGAATATAGATGGTGTGCATAAACCGGGTCGGATATTACAGATATGATTATGGAACAATTACGTGGCAGCCACTGGGCTTCTAATCAGTGTTGGCAAAGAGAATCTGTAAGACTTGAAACTGCTTTTTGGACTTCCACAAGAAGAAACATTCAGGGTCAGAGTTTATATTGTCTCTTTGTGTCTTCTTGAAATTGCAATTTGTGATTTTGATGATAAAACTGCAAACAAAGGCAGATTTTAAAAGAAGGAAACTAGAAAAGATAGACAATAATTGGAGTAATCTTAGATTTTGGAAGCTCAAGTTTGCAGACATTCTTCACTGAAACTGTTTTAATTAGAAATATACGCAGTTTGCTAGCAATGATGTTCGTGAGGGTATCCCTAACAATCAGTGACCAGATTGTGAGTATGATCTGTTATTTTAGCAGTGTGAAAATTCACTTCTGTAGCTATGTGCCATGTGATGAAATACAGCATAAAGTACCTTAGTCACCCTCTTTATAGTCACGTATTAATGTTGATGCCGTCAAGGTTGCCAAAATGTCTTCAGAGTCGATATCTAAGGATGCTGATTTATATTCTGCAAAGTGCATTATTTATTCTGCAAAGTGCATTATTTATTCTACAAAGTGCATTATTTATAATCACAAACCTTCTCCCCCTTCACTGGAGCAGAGTTTATGCAACCCCTTTTAAACTGCTGCTTCTGCATATGGAGTGAGATCAGGAGGGACAAATGGTACCATTAACACGGTAAATTACAGTATTAACTGACTTGACTGGAAGCAGAAAATACTGTATCTAAAATCTCACCATCATAATTTAGAAGTCATAAGTGGTTTAGATAAAAAAGGAAAAAATAATAATAATCTGCCCTTCCAAGTTCTTAGCTCAATTAAATGTTTGAACTCTCTGAGCTAGAGTCAGTTCTATGTGAACTTTAGACAGTCTACTTTCAACAGGACTATTCAGGAGCAGAGAGAAAGGAGGCATTGAAAGCAGAATGGGATTGCAGTAGAGTCCCTGGGGTTCTGGACAAGGAGAACTCACAATGCATACAATTGATCTTCTGTCCCAGGACTGACACTTTCACTGATCTCTCCATGATCACCACTGTAACCTTTCCACTTCTGTATACTGCATTAGAAACAGCATCCTCTCAGAAAAAAAGCCCCTTATTTGGAGTCATTTGCATTAGAAATGAAGCTATATTCTTTTAGTACTGTCTAGCTGGGGTAACGTTTTCAGGTTTTTCAAATAAAATATTGATCTTATTTTAAGGTAAGTTTAGTTTCATGACAGCATAAGAGACAACGCAAAAACTTGAATGATAAGGTAGAGTAATGCACGGAGACTTTTCAGTTAAGTGTATTGGCAACATCATGGACTTTTGACTCAGATAGCCAGGTTACAGTTCTAAATTTGCTGCTACTTCACAACATTGGGTTGCATTATTTAGCTCTTTTGGATGAATTATTTAACTCTTTGCAACACAGTAAGAAGTATCCTTTTCCTATAAAATCATTCTGAACATTAAATAAACAATACCTTACATAGGACACACCTGACATAGTTTCTAGGACATAGGATACCCTCAACTGTGTAAATATTCTTTCCCTTCCCTCTTGCTAAATATTGAAGCTTTAAAGTGCATAGGATGGCACATTTTAAGTGAATGACTGCAGGTTAAAAAGAGGTCAAATGGATTTCAGCAGGATTTTTAAGATGTAGTAGAAAAACACATTTGCAGACTGTAAGAGATACAGAATAATTCAGGTCTAACTGTTTAATACCATTTTTTTTCTAATAGGGACAGAAATAGTACAGGTGTCTGACAGTCAAAAAAGAAAAGAAAGAAAGAAAAAAAAATCCTAATATTTAAATAAATATTTTCCTTGAATGGTCTGGTTTCACCTCTTTAATTCACTTTGGTGCCTACTACCAAGCGAAATATATAGTCAAAAAGAAAAAGCCAGACTTGATGGCTCAGTTGGTAACGTGTCCGACTCTTGATTTCAGCTCAGGTCATGACCTCAGGATCATGAGATCGAGCTCCATGTTGGTGTCTGCGCTAAGCATGGAGCCTGCCTGCCATTCTCTTTCTGGCCCTCACCTCCCAGTAACTCTCTCGCCAAAGCAAAACAAAACAAACAAACAAACAAACAAACAACCACAAAAACAAAGCCAGAGTAAGTAGAACCTTCTAATACACAGATTCTATGAAGCCCTAGATGAGGGAAGTAAATTTTATACCAAAAGGGTGGCATAAATAGGAACAGTCATCTCATAATTATTTCAGAGTCTCTATTATCATAATTAAAGAGGATATGATATCATTTACAGACACAGTTTACTCTCTCATGCTTATTTTTATTTACTCAGCTTGTCTACAGCCCGGCAGGAAGCCTCTTAAAACAAAACAGTCAATTAATTCCTTCGGTATTGGGAAGGTGAAAATGAGGAGGGCTAGCACATCTCTGGTAGGTTTTCTGCATGAAACTGGGAAGGGATACAAACAAGATTAAAGAATTAGCAAGAATGTAACTGGGCAAAGAATCCTATTTGTTTCAGCTTTTATTGGACAGATCTTTCTTCATGGCTTGTGTTTTGTGGGTGTTCTCTTTATATTTAGTGTTAGCAAAATATCAAATATACCAACATTCTAAGTATATCAATATGTTCCACGAATCTGGGTTTGTCTGTGCCACCACTCCTCTCTATTAGTATGGATATGTGCATTGAAATGAACATTGTATTGAATTGGAAATATCACAAGCTGGCTAGTGATATGTAGTAAGGGACCCTTCTGATTCAGCAGAAATTGCCTTCCCATTCTTGAAAAAATAGATTAGTGCCATAGCACTTTAATCATACCCTGGATGTCAAGCCTGTTGTATTAATGGTTTTTGCATTTAAATAGTGAAAGTAGATTCAATATAGGGAAAATGAGTAGCAGCAAACCCAGAAGAAAGACATCTTCTATCCACAATGAAGGTATGACATTCCCTGAAGTGAAAACTTGCTTCAGGTCTGTCCTTTCAGTGTTCAAGGACCTGCCTTTGAGGAAGTTATCCATTGTAACGAGAAAGGGTACTTAATTCTTTTTTGTGACTGTTAGTCTTTGGTTTCTGCTGAAAATTCAGATACACTGGGGCATGTAAAGGGCAATCTATTTGGACTCCGCTCTCAGCCCCTGTCCACCAAAAACCAGCTCAAGGGTGACAGTTCATTAGCATCGATTCCGAATAGTCTGCAAATAAAAAATCAGAGCCAGGGCTAAAGAAAAAAAAAAAAAAAGAAGAAGAAGAAGAAGAACCTCTATTTCAATTTAAAGTTCTAATATTTTGTATTTTCATTGTGATTCAATCTGCTCCTGTGCCTGTCGAATTTTATTAAAATTTTTAATTTCATCCTTTTTACTTTTATCTACATTGTAATACAAAGTACCTATTGATTATTATCATGTGAATGCAGTTATACTTGACATACAAAACAGGGCCTGACTGGACTTTAGGGCATATAGCTTTGAATTGCCGGTCATCAAGCTAGTCTTATGGAGGTGGTTTCAATAATGAATGTACACATATTAATAACCCCCCGATTACCTGTACTGAAAATGAGAATGTCAGAACAGGACAACACATAGTTTCACATAGCAAATACTGAGAACGTTTACCCGTGGACTATTAGTTTCTTTGTCCCTCTTTTGAGCCCCCCACCTCAGAGAAAGACATAACATAAACTAAAACTTGCTAAAATAGCTAGGAAAACTAATTCAGTGCATGATGTTCATGCTTGGTTGCAAATTACCACATAAGTAAATGTGTGTGCGAGAGAGCAAAAGGAAATTCTACATTTCCTGGTCATTCTATCCATCTTCCAGAATGATTTCTGGGTCTCAGAGGTTGAAATGCCAGATGGTTGGCCCCTGCGCACCATCTCGAATGAGAGAGAGAACCTTGAAATGGCTGAACGTCTTGAAGACTTCACTTCCAGTTCACATCTGCATCATCTTCACCTGTCTGTAACAGTTCTCCTGTCCCAGTTACCTTTTCTTTTTTTTCCTAGTCTGACAAACTTTTTAATTGAAGTATAAGAATAGAAATGTGCACAAATCGTGAGTGGACACCTTGTTGAATTTTCACTAGAGCGCCCCCATGTGACAGAGCACTCTCTCAGCACTGCAGGAACCCCTTCTTGACCCTCTAATTATCACCACCCCTCCTCTCCACAAGTTACTACTATTCTGGTTCTTGACACGCTAGATTAGTTTGACCTATTTTTGGTCTTTATATGAGTAGAATAATACTCAGTGTGTTCTTCTGTGTCTAGCTTCTTTTGGTTACTGTTGTTGTATGTGTGGTACTTCCTTCACATCTATTGCTCTGTAGTATTCCATCATGGAATATACCACAACCTATGTATCCAATCTCCTCTTTTGGGACAAGTGTGTTTCAGGAAAACAACAAAACATAAGTGCTGTGAACATTCTTATGTTTTCATTTTGGATATACATTTATTTGGGGCATACCACGGAGGGACATTGTTGGGTATAACATAGAAATATATTCATATTTACTCAATAATGCTAAACAGGTTTTCAAAATGGTGCTACCACAGTCACTGTTTGAGAATTCTAGTTTCTCATCCACGATTGGCACAAGTCATATGCAGACCATTTTTGCCTTTCTTCTTAATAAATAAAAGTAAATGCAGGTTCACCTGGGTGGCTCATTTGGTTAAGTGTCCAACTCTTGATTTTGGCTCAGGTCATGATCTCAGGGTCATGGGATCGAGTCCCACATCGGGCTCTGTGCTCAGTACAAAGTCTGCTTGGAATTTTCTCTCTTCCCTCACATTCCCCTGCTTGCACACTTGCTCTTTCTCTCTCTCTCTCTCCCTAAAATAAATCAACTAATTAATCATTCTTTAAAACAATGAATGCAGTTTTTCAGCTTCTACTATAACGTAACAGTGCTACAGATTACTGTATAGAAACACCCACTACCTCTCAGCAGCACAGCCCTTTCATTCATCCTGTCGATACTTAGTAATTCCAACTTTTTCTCCTCACTTGCTGTTTTTTCCCCTCTAATCCAAATAACTCTACACCTTTTCACCCAATTTATATTTCTAACATGCATTTCTCAACATACTAGTTGTTTCTTCAAAATCCTTAAGGCTTCCAGTTACCTTCAAATAATAACTCCATGGTGTTACCAACTCCTTCCCACACAACTCAGCTGCGCTATTTCTGTCAAATGCAACCACTGCACAAGTGTGCCCGGAATTTTCCCATAGCCAATTGTTTGTAGGTACTGTTAATCTTTTTATGGAGTCCCTTCCTTTCCACAAGTCCCATTTTACCTCAAATGCTACATCTTTCAGAAACTAGATGTGCTTTCTTCCCTTCCTATAATCCTTCTGGCACTGTGTTCTGATGCCACTTCAATCACCCTCTATTAAGTTATTTTTCTTTAGTTATTAAGTGCTGGTATTATCCTATTAGGTGGTAGATAGTTTCATTCCTGGAGGAAAGAGGCAAAGCTTAATACAATGCTTTGCATTTAGAAGAAGCCTGTTAATATTTGTGTAATTCAAGTGAACATGCAAAGTGTGTGTGTATGTGTGTGTGTGTGTGTGTATTTTTTTTTTTTTTTTTTTTTTTTTACTGAAGTTCCCTGAATTGTCAGAACACGCATTTATTTGATTGAAGAGTGCCAGTCTTTCCTGAGCCAAATAATGACAGCAGTCTCTGGGTATGAGAGATGAAACAAAGTTGGCCAAAGAATCTGTTCAAAATCTGTTTGAGCAAAGCAATTCACCCTGCCCCAGATTGCTGCTATTTATTGTACCTAAGGGATCCATATTTTCTATGTAAGTTGATTTCTGCAAGGAGAAAGAAAGATTTGGATCAATTTACCAATTCGTACTCATCTAAAATAATACTGATTTGTATTGGATGATCTTGAAAATTTCCTTGGCACAAATAGTCTTCATCAGGCAATGTCAACCAAATGACTATTCACATACTTAGGAGCCCTGTAGTTTTAAGAAGTAAGTGCAGTGTGATTGATCAGACTCAGAGGTATTGTTAGGCACAGTGTGGTGTGGCAGAAGTAGGAGTTTAATAATCTGATAGACATGGATTGAAATATTAATTATGCCTCCTGTGAGCAGTTTGTATTTAAATGTGTTACTTAATCTTTCTAAGTCTCTGTTTTGTCATACACAACATGGGGATAAGGGTATGTAATTGTCAAAACTGATGTGAGAATGAAATAAGATCATGTGTCCAAAGTAGTTAATAAGTCCATGACTGGACCTCAGCTTAAGTTTTCCATTTTTTTTTTTTTTTCATCAGAGACCCTTCCCTAACCCTCCAACTGTGTTAGGCCTCTCTGTATTCTACTTTCATAACACACTGTATTTTTACTTCAAAACATTATTGTAGTTTGTTTATAGAGTCATTGTTGTAATTGTTTGTTCTCTATAAGTGTGAGAGTGCTCTCGTGGTAAAAAACCATCCTCTGTATACTCATATTTACAATAACGCCTGGCACACAGCTCGTGATCCAAAAATATTTATTAAAAAATGAACCCATTGGCAAATGAATGACAATTTCCTTTCTTTCACCTGTATACATTGTGAGAATATACAGTAGAATGGCTGTGTCCTTTTTTTTTTTTAACACAAAACAGAATTTATGTATTCTAATGAGTTCTACCCTTTCAAAGCAGTCATAATTAGAAGCTGTATACATATTTCTGTGGTTCTGGTAGAGCTCAAACAATTGGTGAAGAGTCTCTTAGGGTCGTATCATAACACCGCTCCCCATCGAACCCATATCATCAAAAGTGGTAATCTTTCTTCTAAGAGTGGGTTTCATTTTTGAGAACAGTTAAGTATCATTTGAAATCAACTGTGGCAAATTACACCATTTGTTTTATTTTTCATCTGAAACGAAGTTTGATAAAGCGTTAATAAAACTGCTTTTCTTCTGTGACCATAAAGACTCATTCCAAAAAGAAAGACTTCCATAAATGAGGAAAGAAATTCTGTGATCTCTCAAAATGTATGTTGTGAAGGAAAATGTTCTTTAAAATGAGTAGTCAGTTTATTTGTGAAATATGCATACACACAGAGAGATAAACACACACTTAGTCAAACACACACACAGACATAGACACACACACACACACACCAACAACAACAACCCCTCTCCTGCCTCCTCTGAAAATTAGATTTCTTTAAAGTCATGCCTGATATAAATTCCATTTAAAACTCATTTCTCACAGGTTCTTCTAAGGAGTATGACGAGAATAGTAAATATCTCTCACTGAATAAGGCATACGATACACCTTTAATAACACTATAGTTACCATCTCCCACCCTCCTGCTGGTCCTATGCAGCTTCCCAAAGAAGTAGATTTTCCATGATATTGTTATTATAGGGATTTTGTGTTGGAAATGATCTAAACAGACTTTGGCTTTAAATTAATTCCATTTAAGCATATAGGATGGAAAAGGAAATTCTAGGGAAAATCACCTAACCAATACCAGTATAAATATGATTTTTAGAGTCTCTAGCAATGAATTCCTCTAATGCTGTGCTATTAGGATTGTAATTTGTGTTTTGAAGATGGCTGCCATAAACTGAAAGTCAAAGAAATGTCAACAGTATGTCTGGAGCCTCTTGAGTATTGTTGCTTGTATGTCGATTGGGAACATTTCTTTAGTACAAATGCACTATGTTCTCGGTCCAATTACTTCACTGACTACAAAGGTACCAAATCTGAATAAAACAAAGGGTGTTAAAAGGGTGAGATAAAAGACAAAGAAAGTGGAAGAAAGAATCTGGAAATTGGGGGTTAATGGGAGAATTGCCTGCAGCCTGACTTAAAAGTTCACTCTCCTCAAATAAACTCATTTCCTTGATAAAGACATTGTCAACACCTGGGATTATTGGGTTTTATTGGAAAAGGGACTTCCAAGTAACGGTGTAGTGCCCCACTCAGCTGAATGTCTCTCTTGGCAGTTGGAGTTAGGGTGAGGGCTGAGCTATTAGTACTTGTGGTAATCAGTCCTCAAAGGAAGAAATCACTGAGGAAGGTGATTTGAGTGTTTGAGACTTAACCAAGATCCTTGAAAATATGCTAAGACAAGTTTTGCCAGTGCTTCCTCCACCAGGTGAAGTCTGGAGACAAATTGCATTCTACCTGGTTTCCTTTCTTTTTTGTTTACCTGAGCTTATTTATTTTATTATTTTTTTAAGAGACCACATTGGCTGAGACATTTAAAATACAAAATGGTAATTAAGAGTGTTCGAGGCAGCTCCAGCTGGCTTTGGAATAGCTCCCAATAGGTAGGCTGACATTTCCACCCTCTAAGAATCCCTGCTTGGATGCCGTTTAGAGCAGCCAACCTTGATTCCACCCACCATTTGGTTAAACAACAGAGGAACTGCAAATAGGAAAAGTCACTTCTCTGGGGCCAGCTTAAACTGACAGCAAATGCAAGAAAAGAGAGTGATGGAAAAGGAGATTATGAGTTAGTATCAAATGTCAGTCTTCAAAGTGAGCATCTAATTGGCCAGTGAGCTTTCTAAAAGTAGAAGTAGCATCAGCAACACCATAGCAGAGTATCTTAGGGGCCATTTGAAACACAGTTTAATTTTCATTTAGAAATCACGCCCAACTAAGGATTGAGATAAACAGCTACCTGTCAAGCTTTGGGTAGGTACAGTTTACACTGGTGGCTGCATGCTTGCGAGGGTGATGGGACTAGGTGACAAAAATCTATGTAAGACATAGTTCCTGTCCCCAGGGAATTTATATGGTAATTAAGAAGATGAAAGTTGTTAGCCTGGAACAGCCACATGAAAATTCCAGGTGATGTATGGTTAAAATAGCAAAATATATAATATGTGTCAAAATGAACACTCAGACACAAACACCCATGGCCTCACATATCAGCTTTGGGAAGTAAATGAGAGCAACCGGATCCTAATCCAGGAGAGAAATATTTTGTTAATTTTGCCATTAGTCAGCAAAGTGTAGGCAAAGAGCAACTTCCAGGGTCTCAGGGTTTTTCTCTGTGTGATGAGTGGTGGCTTGTTCTGTAATTCCTCAGGTCCTTTTCAAATCTTCTACTTTAGGTTAATAGGCATATGAGCCATTAAATTTGGGGCTGAGAGGTTATTAGTGATTTTGAAGAGGTTGTTGGGAAAGTGTATAGATTGCATGGGGGTAAAGGAGAGTGATCTCTACTGGATCTTAACTGTGGATTAGTCATCGAGAGTCCTAAGGTTTACCTCCACTTTTCCCACAAGGTGGTTTAATGATAATAGAAAACCATTTTCCCTCTCTGGATTTCAGTCTTCCATTTGCAAATTGAGAGTGTTGGACTAGGCAATCTCTAGCATGTGCCCCGTTTTCCAGGAGGCGTTGGCTATACATCAGTTCCCATTTATTGCGCCCGCAGCCCACTCCAGTGCCGTGAGGACTCTAGTAGTGACTGCTCTTCGCTAGATCTGGCCAAGTTAACACCAGTTTCAGGGCCCTTTATTGCACAGTAAGTTTTCCAGGCATCAAGGGCTAGTCTTGTCCGTTCCTCATTACCTAGCGATTTATCACATGTTCCTTTGCCAACACTTATCTTTCCTTTTTTGCTACTTCTCTATAATTAATCTCATCTCCATTATACCAATTTTTCTTACATAGTATTTTTCCTCTAAAATATCACCAAAGGACTAAAGGATATACTAAGACATTTTAAAAGATTAATTAAAAAGCTCTATAATGATATAACTCCTTTTTCATTTTTTTTCACCTTGGTAAATATCTTAATGTACATTGATGAATACTGTACATTAGATGCAAACTATTAGAAAGATATTCCCCCACACCCCTGAAAAACCTCCCTAACTGTGCTAACCAAAGGTTGATATTTATAAATACTACATGGTATATAATTAACTTGTATTTGAAATTGACACATTCCATAAACAATTTTGCTATATTAGTACAGGTGCTTAGAGAGGTTTGTACTAATTATATTGCATGCCTTGAAGGCTAAAGCAACTGAAGTCTTTGTCTTTACATTTAAAATCCTTATTTTTTATATGATAATTATAATCTGATTATGTAGAAAATAAAGATTGGTCATATGGTTCTCACCATTGTGGAAAGGAACTTATCCATTCTAGGTTAAAACTATAATTTTTATGTTGAGAGTTCCCAAATCATCACTTTAACCTGTATCTTCCTTTCTCAAGAAGATATAATCACTGAGAATCTTCTTTAATTTTTAAATCTTACGTGCCTTAAATAATTTCTTTTTCATTTTAAGACATTAATCAGATACTGATTGCACAATTTTTTTGTAATTTTATTTTTTTTCAGTGTTCCAAAATTCATTGTTTATGCCCCACACCCAGTGCTCCATGCAATATGTGCCCTCCATAATACCCACAACCTGGCTCCCCTAACCCCCCTACCCCGCTCCCATCCAAAACCCTCAGTTTGTTTCTCAGAGTCACTGTCTCTCATGGTTTTCTCCCCCTCTGATTTGTTTTGTTAAATATCTCAAATCCCTTTAAAAAAAAAAAATTTTTTTAAAGGATTTGAGATAGTTAACAAAAGTATATGCAATACCATTGTTGTTGCCTTTGGGAGCATAAATTGGTTAACCTGAAAGGAGAGTAATTTGGTAGTATCTATCAAAACAGCAAGTGGACATGTCTGTCAGTCATAAGTACCACTTCTAGGAATCAATTCTATGTATATATTTACATACACTAAATGATGTAGGGATAAGTGTACTCATTGTGGTATTGTTTATAATTGGCATTGTTTTGTCTGTAATTACAAAATTGAGAACAACATGCATCGTCAGGGGATTGGTTCACATTTTTCTTTTCATTAAAAATGAAGTATCATTCAGCCATAGAAAATACTGACAAGGCCATGTACTGATATGGATTAGCCTCCTACATGGATTAAATAACTGTACACTCATAGGTAAATAAGAGTTTGGGGGAAGGGGAAAATAACTACCTGGTTAGGTAGGCATATAGTAAATAATTTTATTGAGATAGATGAGTTTACCTTTATGTATCCTGAGGTATCATAGATCTCTGTAAGCATACACAGGAAGCTTATTATATTGTTTCATTCCAGAGAGGAGGACTGGAGGGCAGCAGGGCAGAGATGAGAGGGAGACATTTTACTATATACCCTCTGAACTTGTTGGATTTTGAACCATGCAGAGATACAGCCTCACTTCAAAACTAATATTAAAGATAAATGAATTACCTATGATACCATGGAAATAAGAAAAATAATTAGAACAATAGAAAATAAGTCTATAAAATTTTAAGATATTAAGATAAAAGCAGGGGAAAGGCCGATACACAAAATTTCTACCTTATTCTTATTTCTTCCTTATTTGCTCTTAGGAAGACTAGATATTTTGATTTTGATGCCTTGTCTGATCCATAGTTTCTGTTAAAAAGGAAGCACAGGTAAGGTTTAGACATACAAGTACTCCTGTGAATGAGCCCTCAAAAAATCCCTCAAACCCTCAAAAAATGTCTACAGTTCTAAATTTCACAAGGCTGATTCTTATAAAGCCTCTCAAAATAGTCCAAAAGCATAATGCCTAAGTTCAATTCAATAAAAACAAATCTTTGTGATGCTAGAAAATGGGATACAGATTCACAACTCTGCAATAGTCTTGATTAGCCCAAGGAGAAATCAGGAGATGTTTTTGAAACTGTGGATTGACACCCATTAGTGAGTCATAAAGTCAATTTAGTGAGTCACAGCCAGCATTTAAAAAAAAGAATCAGGAATGCCTGGGTGGCTCAGTGGGTTAAAGCCTCTGCCTCTGGCTCAGGTCATGATCCCAGGGTCCTGGGAATGAGCCCCGCATCGGGCTCTCTCTCCACAGGGAGCCTGCTTCCTCCTCTCTCTCTCTCACTGCCTGCCTCTCTGCCTACTTGTGATCTCTGTCTGTCAAATAAATAAACAAAAACCTTTTAAAAAAATAAAGAAACAGAAGATAATGTAATATGATAGTATATCAGTTTTTATGGCATTTAATAAGGGTATTTTTATGAAATGTGTGTGTATGTACACACATCGTGTATATCCAGTTATGTACACACATATGATCATTTTATAAGGTTATTTCTTATTGTGAATTATAAAATCATTTGAAAGTGCCTGAATTCCCAAAAGGAAGCATAGATGGCATATTTTCCACTTTCATATATAGATAGAATAGAGACGTTGAGGTTATAGTATGCCAGTAATAGCTGACATTTATTAAACACACATTATCTTAATCAGACCTTATGTTACGCATTTTACATGCAAGATCTAATTTAATGTTTACAACATTACCATGGGAAAAGAAACTACTCATGGTAACAACCATTTTGCAGTTAGAAAACTCAGAATAAGACAAACTCAGTATCTTGCTAAAGATACCAGTTTCCACTTGCAAGAGTGACGAGCCTAGTAAAATGACTTCTGAACCTGTGTTTTTAACCTATCATGCTACAAAGTTTTTAGCTCAAACATATTCTATATGGTGAGTTAAAGGCCAGTTAACAAGCTTTAACCATTGCCTAGACCAGTGGTTGGACACCTCTACTGATTTTTGCTCTGCAGTGCTCAGATCTCCTCTTCTGACACAGTACAGAACACTCACGTGATGCTTAAACAACCAGAACATTCTTTTCTCAAGCCTCTGTCTTTTTAATCTATCACAGTTTCATAATAATAACATTAACATAATTCAGAGTGTCTTCCTCTAGAGCCATTGTAATGTTGTCATTCAATAGTAATAGCATTGGACTGCCTCCTTTATCAAATCAAAATGCCATGGGAAAGTTAATTAATTTCCCTGAATGCAGTTTACTCCTCTATAAATAAGGATACCACTATTTCACAGTGTTAAAATGGTCAAAAGAGATAATATATGCAAAACAGCACATTTCCTGGGAGGTGGTATAGACCCAGTAAACTAGGGCTGGCTTTACATAGAATCAGATAGAATATATATTTAACAATAATTTATTCAACAAGTATTTTGAGTACCTATTATTAGTGATTTATTAGCATAATTGAGCTTCAAGACAAGCCCTCTACTAATTTCTGCTTCTTCTTCCTCTTTTGGTTTTCACTTCCAAATATATTAGCTGACTTTCAAGTCTATCATTTGTGACTTTGAACTTTTAAAATGTCTAATTACTCTAGTTTGGCATGTTGTCTTCACTGTGGGCCTTGGTTCTTTCCATTGAAAATTCCAGCCAAAACTCAGAGCCTTCACAAAATCTTCCTAATTAATAACAATTTCTCCAGTAATTTCTGTAATTCTACTGCATCTGTCTGTGTGGTCGGACTTAGCTCTAATTATATCCCCATATGCATGAAAATGTTTTATATGGTATGTAATTACCCTAAAGTATCTCCCGGTCTAATGTTAGATTTGAAGATCCCTGATAGTTATGTTAATTAGTTACTTATACCTTTCATGGGATCCTATCCAGTTTTGTCAACAGCAGAGCTATCCCTCATAATTCTTAAGCTCTTTGGTGTTTTTGTGGTGTTCCGTTTTGAGAAGGATATAAATGATATCATAAAATCCCATATACCTTATTGACTCTGATTTAATTTTCAGATAGCATATTCTTACATTTTTCCTTGAACTCCTTTGCCACTTTACCATCCTAAAAATCATGCTTATACCCCCTTCTTCAGCAAGAGAATGACATAAAAAAATGCCATGGCATTTCAATGATTGTATTGATATATAGTCTCATTTTCATTATTAGGTATTTTGTGATTATTTTAAGAAGCTGTGTCAACAGGTTGTATGGGCAGCATGAATCTCAAGGGTTTTAGTATATTACATTGGCTCAAAAGGAATATCTTGTGTATTGACTATCTCTCTAAGCAATAGAAAGTATTGGATACTAAATACTTTCAATGTTACATTTCGTATTTATAGGATTAAAAAGGTTATACACAAAATAAATCTGGCAATATCAACTTGGTTCAGTCCCATTCCATAAACCGCAGCTTATGTAAAGCTACAAGATTGATTTCTCAATATTCAATTTCTTAGTGGAACAAATAGTCAAGACATGCATTAAACTCTGCTCCTTAAGAAAAAAAAAAAAGGCATCAGCGTTTGCTCCTTCATGCATAATGATATTGGTAAGCTACTCAATTTGCTTTGGATTTAACCCATCTTTTCTGTGTCCCACATTCTCTCCAAAATCAATGAGAGTTTAGTGCATGGAAGAGTCACAGTGGTCTAGAATAGAACATGGATCTATTTGATTAAAAAAAAAAGTTCAAGGTACTTTATAAAGGATGAGACTTAATTTTGCCTCCTTCTTTCAGGCAACACTCCCATTGAGATCAGTGGGAGGTTCGCCCAACTGAAGAGAGTAAAATCCAATCCAACCAGCATGTAGAATAACTTTACCTGTAATCCCTGCACGAACACTGAAATCTAGCTACTTCTGACATGAATGAAGACACATAACAACACTGCACAACAAGTAAAGAGAAAACAAAACAAAACAAAACTACTTTTGGTGGTTTTCCAGTATGTTTTGTACTTTGGGCTATAAAGTGCCCAGGGAGGTTTGTTCCTTCTCCACATAATATAAAATCAGAAATAAATATGTCAGAATGCAATTGGCTAAAGGCAAAATGCACTGTAAGAATACATTATTCTAGCATTATCATTTATATGTAGTTTATGTAAGTATCTTCGATGATTTTAGGTCCAGCTTATTTGTACACTTAAGTTCAAAAGCAATCATTGTTTTCTGTTAAAGATTAAGAAACTATGCAGTAACCACAGATGACATTACTATTTTTTCCATATTTGTAAAATATATATATATATATACACACACTTGTATTTTTAAAAGGTGCTAGAGCCTTACAGTGAGAGAAGACCCCAGCAGGCAGCAAGGAACCAGTGATCACAGCTGTCTTGTCTCTCCTCTAGGGGTTTCACCTCTGTCTGTTTCAGCCTCTGCTTCATCAGCTGCCAGGGAAGGAGAAGGAGGGGAGGGGATGTTATCCAGCTGAGATGGCAGCTGCCACCACATCGCCTGTGCCCTCCAGCTTTCTCATCATAAGGTGGAAAATTTTCAAGGGGAAGTTTACTAGAAAAGTAGAAGGAAAACAAAACAAAGCCCCAAGTGAAAGAAAATACACAATGAAACAGATAACATTTCCAGAGTATAGCACTTTTAGGTATTGAAGTCTGTCTGCAGAGTGGTGCTGCTGGCAGGGACTTGGGCACCACAGGCCACACTTCCTTAGGCACTGAAGCTTCTATCTGGCCAAGTTAACCTCAGTATTCGATGTGGAGTGATTTTGAGCACCTTGTTTGTTTTATGATCCCCGCCCCCTACTCCCACACAGGGAGTTTGACTGTTCTCCCTTAACACAGAGAATTACTGCTGTACTTAAGTTCGTTTTTACTTTCCATTCTCATTTGCTGCAGCTCCTGTGGGTTGTGGTCCTGAAAGAGGTGAGAGTGGCCCCTTCTAGTCTACAGTGCGTTCTTTCTAGGCTTTTGAATTTGAGTGTGGCACCAGCCTTTATTTTGCCAGATAGTCTCACAGTGTCTACCGTCCCTGCTTTGTTTTTTGACCCATTTAGGACTTCCTGTTCAGTTCTTGCAAAGGAAATTAATAATTCAGGAGGTAAGCTGGGTTAAACCATGGCTTACATTTGCTTTCTTCATCTGGACTTATCAGGAATCACATTCCCAGCTTCTGCAGTAGCTTCTTCTTCCATCAGCTCTTGCACAGACTGTTGGGTCATCCATGAAGCTCTTTATTCTTGCCTGAGAAATGCTGCTAACTGTAACCACGTCTGCAGGTTGACCCATTTACAGCCTCTCTATCAGGTTTGACTTACTATGATTCATAGCTTTGAAAAAATACAGTAATAAAAAGTCGAATTCATTTTCTTTTTTCAGATTAAATTGTAACCGGTGAAACACGAGATTTAGAAAGTGGAAAACATAATGCAAGTGTGAACTAGTAAAGATTTCATAAGGCAATTAATCACAAACATAGACACATTTTAACTCAGGATGGAATTTCACCTTAAGTATGTGAGCCCTTGATCTGTACAAATGGACTCACTGTTTTACTTCTAGAAAGACTCCTTGTCTTAACTCCTTATTTTTGTCCATATATAAAGTTGAACAAAAGTTACACTTAACACAGGAGTGGTATTTGAGTCAATCCAGTTCTTCATAATCTATATCCAATCACTCATGAATTTTTTTATTATCATCTTCATCATCATCATTATTCTTCCTAAAGTCTTCCTTTATCAATCCTTTTAACTTTCATCCACCCACCATGACATTGCTCCCAGTGTTCCTTGATGCCACATGGACGTATTTCCTGACCTCACTTTATCTCTTATAGTCTCTAGTTTAATCTTTAAAATCTTTGTTTTTATATTATTCCTGTAGTTATCTCCATACCATCAAGGATTATTCCCCAGTTATTTTTACTTTCTTTGTTTTAATATGTTTCTCCATATACATTATAATGTCCAAGTTAGTGTCTGTGACTATACACAACCTCTAAACAAATACCTTTCCAGCTTTATCTCCTAGGTTTCTTACATCAGATACCATCTATATTTCTTTCCACACTTGCCATGGCTCATTCATATTGTGAGCTTTTCTACTTTTGCTACCATTATTGCTCCTAAGATAAATGTCATTCCCATTCTCAACATGCATAAATCCTACCCCAGCTAAAAGTAAACTCTTTCTCTTCAGATGATAAGGATAAAGATCTTGTTTTACTCCTTTGTATTCCAAGTGCTTAACAGAGTATATGCATATAACAGATTATCATAATGAGGGTAAAAGAATGCATGAACAAACAAATTAATATGAGTAGTATGCTGGCTCCCTGTTTCCTGAAAATGCCACTTTTGTACCTCAGTCTCTTCTCTGTTTCTTATTTTACCCCCTAAAATGACCTTCTTTTTACTCTGTTAACCTTGAGAGCCAACTCAAGACCAATTACTTTGTAAGGACTTTTCTTACTGTGCTTCATCATATTCCTTCCCTGATCTCTCATAACCGACTGAGCCGCACCACACAATCTGGCCCTTGATTATGCACTGCCTTTTATGGTTCTTTAACTGTTTCAAAGTACGTAAATCTCATCTGCCCAAACTGACAACTGTACACCTTCTCAAGGGCAGAGACGGTGTCTTCTGTCTGCCACACAAATCTCTCCCAGTACGAGCGCTGCAGAGGCAAACAGTTGTTGAGATGACCCTCCAGCTGAATGAAGTCAACCTTCACAACTTTTGAAAATAGAATGTTGACCTTGCCAACTGAGAGTATGGTAGCCAAAGCATATGGCTCCCCCTCTCCTCAGCCACAGAGGAAAGCAGCACTCCGGGCTCTAGTGATAGTGTGTCCTTCAAGTGACTGCTGTTTGCCACCTTTCAAAACTCTAGTTGAGTGACGTCATATTCACAGAAGAAAGTCCGAAGCAACTGTTCCCGACATTGCGACAAACATGCCAGCTATTTCAAATTATTTGGAGAACTTTTTAAAATGCAAATTCCAAGCCTGTATTGCTTCATGAGAAAATTTCTCACCTTGACCTCTGTTTCCTCGAAATCAGACTTTCCTATGTTACCGCTTAAATGGACTCCCCTAGGTTTCCGTTACCGGGCCAGTAGCGGCCTTGGCCTCTGGATTCCCACTGTCAACTCGACTTTCATCTCCTTCATTTCAGAGCTGTGTTTGGCCAAATTGCCAAACTATTAAGCTTTGGTTTCTTCATTTGTGTAAAGGAGATATGAAGTGCCTTTTTTGTTGTACAGATACAATTTAGGAAAAACTCTTAACACTGTTGGCTTGTAGTGAGACTTTAATAAATATTAAGCTATTTTGGTTACCTAAAATGGGCATAAGCCTATTTTAGGTAATCAAAATAGCTTAATATTTATTTAATATGGACTGCTCTCCTGCATATTCTGTAGAATGATTGCTAAAATTACTACAGGATGATTTTTCAAAGATGAAAGTCATTCTTAAGATTTTAGAAAAATAATGTTCCATCTCTAGAAAATCTAGTGAATTATAAAAGTTGTAGTAAAGTATAAGAAATATGATAGGCTATGGTTTACCAGATGGTAAGAATTGTTTAAATGATTTTTTTCACTTTTTCTTTGATTACCTGAAAATTCAGAATTAAATTTAATGACTGTTCATTTTATCCACATTTACTGGACAGGTTGATATGTTTAACTTCTCATCCACCTACATGGATTTATGGTTTTATTATTTTTTAATATAACAATCTTATTGTTTTTAAGCTTTCTTTAAAAGAAATTGGCTATGTTAGGAAAAAGGAAATAGTTAAGTTGAATCTTTTCAGCTTATAAGAAGCGGCTCATTTAATTAATTCTGTACATTTATTTTTTAAAAGGTGATTAGACATAATAGATTCACATAATTAGAGAAAATCGAAGTAATACAAAAAAATAACTCCATCACTGTCCCACCTTTCCAGTTGTCTTTACCCAACCACACACAATTTCTATTAGTTTGGATATGTATGTATAATTTTAAATTTTCTTGATGTATACAAAAATAAACATGAACACATATTATTTGATGCATTTTACATAAAACAATTGAATATCCTGCTATTGTGCACAATGATTTACATTTTGCTTTTTTATCTGAAAGATTTTCTAGAGATCTCATATTAAGGCACATAAAGCTACAGCCTTCATCTTTATAGCTATGTATTATTTATTATTTCATATAGCTATATGGATTTCCATAGTTTACTTGGCCAGTCAGTTTCGGCTGTTAACAATTTTGTTGTCTTAAACAACAGAGTATTGAATGACTTCATACATAAATATTTTGATATATGTATGAATATCTATAGGATAAATCCTGTCAATCAGGATTGCTGTGTCAAATAATATATACTTTTATAATTTTGAGAAGTATTATCAAGTAGCCCTCAATGGAAGACCGTATAAAAATATTATGAGATTGTCTATTTCTGCAGCCTCACCAAGGTACCATTATCAAACTTTTGAATTTTTCCAGTTTGATAGGCTTTTTTAGAAAGTGAGGTTTGCGGGGCACCTGGGTGGCTCAGTGGGTTAAAGCCTCTGCTTTCAGCTCAGGTCATGATCCCAGGGTCCTGGGATTGAGCCCTGCATCAGGATCTCTGCTCAGCAGGGAGCCTATCTCCCCCTCCCTCTCTGCCTGCCTCTCTGCCTACTTGTGATCTCTCTCTCTCTCTCTGTGTCAAATAAATAAATAAAATCTTTAAAAAAAAAAGTGAGATTTGGCACCTTTTCATATTTCAATATGATTTATACTTCCTTTTTAATTCAGTATATGTGGCCTTTGCTCATTATTCTGTTGGGTTGTGAGGCTTTTTCTTATCAATGTCTTGGGGCCCTTCATTATTAGAGAGATTAACCTTTTGTGATGAATTGCAATTATTTTTTTCCTCTGGTTTGTCATTTATCTTCTGAGAAATTTTTATTTTAAAAAGTTTCAAAAGTTTGGTTTTCTTGGCTACCATACACATAGGAATCATTCAAATAAATTTGTTAAAGGCAGTATATTCAGTAGCGACACATGTTTATGTAAGTTGCATGAAGCCTCAGGGTTCCACAAGACCTGTCTTAGGAGATTCTTGAAATAAGTATGATAATGGTTTAAAGGTCAAAAATGTATGTGTTCATCTCCATCAGGCCACGCCCCAAAGCTATACCTTAGTGGAGGAATATCAAGACGTGAAGATGTATAGATATTTATGTAAGTTGAAAAACTACCAGTCTTATAAATGAACCTCTGAACTAGAGGAAGAAGGAGCTTAGATTTGTTTCATTTCAAATCCTCTACTTCTGTATTTGAATATTCCTCTAGACCAGTAGTTTCCTTTTTTTTTTTTTTTTTTTTTTTTTTTTTGCTTTTTAAGTATTTGAGCTTTTTTAATTCCATAATGGAAATTCTATGCAGAGCCCTAAAGGGAGTTTCTCTGTTTCAAAGCAGGATGTGGGCAACAGTAGACTCTAACTCCTCTGCTTCCCCCTTATGCATACTCCTTCTCTCCATCTTCCCATACCTAGCAGCAACTGACTCACTCAGGAGGACCCTAAAATCCCACTGAGGCAGTTTTGAAGTCAAGGCTCTAGTCTACCTCTTAATCCTAAGAATAATGTAATGACAACTCTTTTTTTTAAAGTATCACGAATTTTTTGCTTGTGGTATCTATAAACCCATCTACTCTTGCTTAATAGAAATTCTTCTTTGGGTATAACCTAAACCAGACATTCTCTAAAATTAACTTTTTTTTTTTTTCTTTTAACCAGGAAATGTAAATGCTATCTTTATGGTAATCAGATTCATAACCTTTCTAGAGGTTTAGTGGTTGGGAGAAACTCTAAGACCACCATGTAAAACTACCACCAAATAGAGGAACTGCCTCTATAGTGATCTCCAGCTCACAGTCACATAGTCTAATCATTCAGAATTAATTGCCCCACAAGTAGCTGCTTCCATTTTGCTCAAGTTCTTACTGTTGGAAAGTGTCTTCTCATATTAAATTCCTGTGCCTTCCACTTGTTAATCTACCCTTGGTTCTCTGGTGCTACACCTAATAAGATCCACTTTTATTCGATAAGGACAAATATTTAAAGAGAGTTATCATATTGCCTTCCCTAACCCATTCTCCAATTTTCTCTTCCCTAGAGTAAAGTTTCATTGTTACTGCCACTATATTTCCAATTGGGAAGATTCTCACATTCCTGATTACTGCTCTCTAGACTCACTTCAAGGGGTCAACCATACCTATAAAAAGCAGCAGTGCCTGGGGTATCTGGGTGTCTCAGTCATTTAAGCCTCCAACTATTGGTTTTGGCATGATCTTAGGTCATGAAGTCAAGCCCCTTGTTGGGCTCTGCACTCAGCATGGAGTCTGCTTGAGATTCTCTCTCTCTCCCTCTCCCTCATCCCCCGCTCATGTGCTGGCTTTCTTTCTCTCTCTCTCTTTCTAAAATAATTACAAAAAAAATTAAAAAGTAGCAGTGCTTATCGAACACAATTCTGCATGTGGAGACTGGCCAGTTTAGAGATCAGGTAATTATGTAATCCATGCGGTCTAGATAGTACCTTTTTTGTTCTTTTCCTGTTTCATCCTTTCTGAATCTTTAATTTGCCTTGAAATCTGAATCCTTCCGATTTATCAAAGAGCATTACCTAAAGTTGAGTACATATGGCCTTAAGGCTTCCCAGCCTTTGAAACTAGAAGGGCACCTAGTGATCATTTAGTCTAACTGTTTCACTTTACAGATGGAGGAAAACTTTAAGAGGACATATAGAGTAGGAGAGCTTTCTGAAAAGTTCAAATCTTCCTTAATGGCTACATAATGGAGCATTCAGAAGACCGGCAGCAATGTTTTAGCCCAATCACTCAATGCAGTATGTGGTAGGCAGAAAAATGACCTCCTAAGGATGTCCATGTCCTAAACATCAGCGTTTGTGAATGTGTTACTTTACATGGCAAAAGGGACTTTACAGATGTAACTGAAATTCAAAATCTTGAGATAGAATGATTATTCTAGATTATCCAGGTGAGTTCTGTCTAACCAGGTGGTCCCTAACAGGGGAGATTCTTTCCTGGGCTATAGTCAGAGGATGATGAATAAAAGGAGAAGCTTCAGAGTCATATAATATTGCTGACTTTGAAGGCACAGCAAAGGGACCAGTAGCGGAATGAGGACAACATCAAGGTCAAGGACAAAGAATTTCCCTAGAGTTCCCATTAAGGACTGCAGCCCTACCAACAACTTCATTTGAACCCAGTCATACCCATGTTAAACTTCTGACTTACAGAATCCCAAGATAATAAATGTGTATTGTATTAGGCCACCGAGTTTGCAATAATTTGTTATGGCAATAATAGAAAACTAATATACCAGAAAAGCCCAAATACTAAGCCAAATGCATTCACAGCTTTTTAAGCCTCAAGCATTAGAGACATGCAGTATGTGTGAAGTATTCTGAAGCCAAATTTGCTTTGTTTGATAGCCGTATTCTCATAATGAGCTAGGCCTTTTTAGAAATTGCATTAATAACTCAGGGAACCATTTAGTCATTATTGCTTCACTGTGTTAGCCGTTATCCTGTTTGACGATAGCCTAAATCTCCCGTCACTCCCAGGGAATGGCTCTTGTACTGGGAAAAGTATCGGTGTAGATTAATCTTTCATATTATTGCTTTTAGAAAGCATGTTTGTAGGGTATTTGGCAACTCTCTCCTGTTTTACACCTGGGTTACATGGCATTCACTCCCATAAAAGAAGGCCAAATTATGCTAAGTAAATATGTTTCTAAACCAAGTTAGAATTCTGTTAATTTAGTAAATGCTTGGAGAGAGCACAATTCTTTTCTGAGAAGTTGAGAACAATGGAGACTGCTTGGGGTCCTTTTGCCAAATACTTTGGCTTCACAAATGCACAGGCACCTGAGTGCTCCTCCAGGAGCAGAGATATGGTTATTCTCATGACCTTGAGCTGCCTTTCAAAGAAGAAAATACTTCTTACCACATATTGACTAATTCTTTTCTACTAGGTAACGGGCTTGTTTCTGAACATGTATTTCTATGCCTAATTATCAGAAGGAGGCTATTGTGAAGCCCTCACACCTAAGGAAACAGAGACTCAGTGAGAATAGATCAGTTACTCAAGTTCACAGGAATTGTAACCACTGAAATGGGACACATCCCACAGCAATTATGATCCCAAAGCCCACTGATTCTACATGTTGCCTACTCTGTGCAAGTCTGTACCCAGCATACTTGTTGGGATTATCAGAGCTCTATTATTTTCATCCTTCCACATTCGCTAGAACATGGTGGGAATTCAGGAAAATTTACTGAATGGATGGATGAATGAATTAATAAGTTCTTGAAGCACAGAAAGGAGTAATTAAAAAGAACTTGTCCTTGGATCCTCACAACAGTGTCTGGGAAAGTTGGTATTTAAAAGGAGTCATTATAAAGATCAAATCAAGCTAAAAGAAAATTAAAGCCAAAAAAAAAAAAAAAAGAAGAAGAACCTTTATGTAATGTATATAATTTTTTACATGTAACTTTTTTTTTTAAGATTTTATTTATTTGTTTGACAGAGAGAGATCACAAGTAGGCAGAGAGGCAGGCAGAGAGAGAGGAAGGGAAGCAGGCTTCCTGCTGAGCAGAGAGCCCGATGTGGGACTCGATCCCAGGACCCTGAGATCATGACCTGAGCCGAAGGCAGTGGCTTAACCCACTGAGCCACCCAGGCGCCCCTACATGTAACTTTTAATACCTAAGTTTTACCCTCTTTCTTCCAATCCTATAAACATACGCGGATGCCCACATACACAGAATTAGTGATCTGTTTTAAAGTACCGTGTAGGCCTCTGTAAGACGGCCAATTCTTTGCCCCCGCCCAGAATACACAAATAAGAAGTTTCCTACAGCAGAAGAAGGAGAGAAAATCTATGCTATAGACTGGATAGGATTTAGCATTAACTTTGGAGTAGTCCTTGAACAATGCTACAATATTAAGCTGCTGTAAATTTTGTGTGACAGGTAAGCTTTGGAAATGTTAAAGAAGAAAGTCATAGGACTGAACTTTCTTTCGCTGTGGTTTTCAAAATGTTTATTTGTTTGACTGATTTGTATTAGCAGAAAGCTCCCTTTTGTGGCCATTTAATCAGAACCTACTTACAGAAAACAGATAAAAGAGAAGGAGTTTTGAATGGAGCTGAGGGACACATGACCCCCATGCTCAAGTCCAATGCCCAAGTCACCCCTACTGAAATCCAAGTACTATGAAAAACCCAATGTAAAAACTGCCATACTAATAATTTTATTCCTCAAACTATGGCGAACAGTTAGAAAGTATTGGGCAGAATTTGCTATAGCATGGCTCTTATAATTTGAATTGTATAAATGCATGTATATGGCACTAGCATAAATATTTGGTATTTTGAATGTTGTTTATTTTATGAAAATATATACATTGTTTTTTCTGGACATCCCAGGAATCAAAGTGGGATGGCTGCTCCCAGGTAGCTGCATTCTGGTACACATGGAGAGTTTCCAAATGTGGGACCTATTCTTTATGTAATATGCTTAATGCTTAGAATGGGTGAGCACACTGGAGAAGGGATCCTATCAGTTAGTCTTGTCAGCAGGAAGTTGTCAGTACAGAATTGTTGGAAGGATGGTTGAGGTTAGACTCATTGTTTTACAATGAAAAACATCAAGAATCAAGTTCCACAGTGAGTAAAGTTCTTTATAAGAAATTATAATTGACATGGTTTTCCACCCCTTTATTATTTGTTCAATATTGAAATAAAATGATGGGGTTTAAGGCAGATATTCAGCTATAACTTTTAGAGATGTTGGCTGAATACTAAAAGTATGAGACATCTTTTAGCTAATTTCAACTACTGTTTATTGAGCAGTTCCTAAATGTCAAAGAACCATGCAGTGGCTTATTAGGCATTGTATCACTTGGTCCTCACAATAACCTTCACAGGAATGATAATTTTCATTCCCATTTAGGAAGAGAAAACAGACTAAGAATTTAAGTAACATGTCCAAATTCACCAAGTTTGTTAAGTATTGAGGCTGGGATTTGAGGTCAATTCTTCTTGGCTCTGGAACCTTATGTTCTACAGCTTCCCTGCTGAGTTAATGCATAATTTGGGAAGAATTCAGTGTTCTGTTTTGACTTGAGCCGTGCCTGGAATTACAATTATACCAAACAACAGTGAAAGCAAACTCCAGTCAGCTCAAAGACTTCATCCAGTCCTTTGTTACAATGAAAACTTTGAACTATCCCAACCATGAGCAAAGACCTAGATCTTGGCAAGCCAATCGCCCTTACCTTTTCTCTCTCAGACATTACACACTCTTTCTAGAATCCAAAACTGTTTCCACCGGATTTTAATGCAAAGCCTGATCCACTTCCTTATGGACCTCACAATTAGACTGCTTGACTAAGGGCACGGTGCCCATATATTTTTTTTAAGATTTTATTTATTTATTTGACAGAGAGAAATCACAAGTAGGCAGAGAGGCAGGCAGAGAGAGAGGAGGAAGCAGGCTCCCCGCTGAGCAGGGATCCTGATGTGGGACTCTATCCCAGGACCCTGAGATCATGACCTGAGCCCAAGGCAGATGCCCAACCACTGAGCCACCCAGGCGCCCCCATATTTTGAAAACCTAGTTCTATCACTGGGGTTCACTTCCATGTATGTAATCCCATCACAGGGAGGAAATCTATGACATGTTTTTGCCAGTCTTCCTGCTGTTCCCATGATGAAACGGCCCCCAAATTGCGCAGAAGCACAGAAAAGTCTCTAATTACTATTGCATCAGGACCCTGATGGCCGCAGAGCGCACCTTAGGGAGGCGGAGGGGAAGACCGTGGTGTGATAGGAAAAGAAATGGCAGCCCCACTCGCCCAAGACCTCCCTGCGCTTGCGGCTGCCAGTTGTGCTCTTTGACGCCCACAGGGAAGGTCAGGGGAAAATTATTTAACCAAGTGAATGCAGGAGGGGAGTACATTCCCACCCACAGCCTTACATCACTGTGGAAGTAAACTGTGCCCGCCAGAGCCAAACAAAGCTAGATACTGCCTTCCCGATTCCGTGTTGATACTTAATAACGTGAAATTGGGGCAAAGTTTATCAAGCTAATCGAATAATGAGAATGGCGCTGCCCACATTATTTAAAACCATCACCCTCCCAAAGTCATCAAAGGAGAGAGAAACTGCACGTGTGTACAAGTGAATCCCAGGAAGCATGGCCTTGTTATTTTCCCCTCGCCGTCACCTCTGCAAGAGGCACCCACATTCCTCTCCTCTGCCTTCACATATTGGAGAGCGTGTGGGTGGCCAGCAATCTGTCGTGGTGCCCGAGGACCGAAGCGGCATCAGATGGGGCCATGAGAGAGGTGGAAGGAGGCCAGCGCTGGAGATGTGGCAGGAGCATTTCACAGGGTGTTTGAAGTCTGCAGCTTTTATTGTCTTTTGCCAAAAGAATAAAAGGTTTCATCTCTGCAGGCATATTGAGCTGTCCTCACATAAAATCTAAATCCAAGTTTGAACGCAAACTGTCCTTGTCTCTCTCCCGCCCCAACCCATCCAACATTTTATTTTGCCGTGCTTTATAGAATCTCTTGTCCATCTTGTTTTATAGACTTCCTCCTAACTGGGGACATCTCCTTGCCCCTTTGGATCAAACAAATATTTCCAGTGCTTCACCAAATCAGCCTCCTTGACTGACTTTGGGCAGCTCGAATGCTGCCTGTGGCTATTCCAAGTTTTCTGGATCCCTGGCTTCTCAGTCAGGACAGGATGAAAAGATGGGGTAGAAAGAGTTCCTTTTTTTAAAAAGATTTATTTATTTGTTTGAGAGAGAGAAAGAGAGCATGAGCAGGGGGAGGGTTGGGGAGAGAGGGAGAGAAATCCCCAAGTGGACTCCCTGCTGAGTGTGGAGCCTGAGATCATGACCTGAGCTGAAATCAAGAGTCAGATGGTTAACCGACTGAGCCACCTAGGCACCCGAGAAAGAGTTCCTTTTACTGAGAAACCCACCATGCTAAAAATAAAGCAATTAACATGTAATGACATTCTCTGCAACAGGCTAGTGATGGATAGCCTGTTTTCATGTTGTTCTTGTTGTGGGTTTATTTTTCTTTTTTTAACTTTTTATTTTTCAGTCTCTGAGATTGTTGAAACTTATGAAAATTCATTCGTACTCTGTCCTTGTTAGTGCCTAGCAGACAAGTTGCTTAAGGCTCTGGAGTTATATGGAATCACATTTTCAGTATGTTTTAAAAAAGAAAATGAAACAGAAGACAAAGGAGAGCTAGGCTCTTTTAAGACACAATGCATGTTTTGGTTCTTTAGAAAAATCACTTTAGTGATGATTAGGACAGAAATTGCTAGAATAACATAAATTGTAAGCAAGAAGCACTTACCTATTTTAGGATTCATGTTAACAAAACAGAAAATATTGTGGAAACACCTGTACTGGCATATCCTTTTTAGAAGAAGAAGCCTCGTTTTAAATGGAACTTCATAAGTAAGCATGAAATTCCTCCCAGAATCAACTCTTTAATAAATATTTGAATATGAACATTGGCATAGAGTTTCTAGAGAAAATGGCTGTGTCTTTGAAGTAGACCATCTTAAGTGATGAAAAGAAGTGGCCAAGAAAATAGAACCGTGGCCAGAATTGAAAACAGGCCACTTTTTGTTCTTTACCAGAGATAGCCAAATAGTAAAAAAGCAAACAAACAAACAAACAAACAAAAAAAAAAACAGAACAACAATAACAAAATGAAGCAAGACAATGGCAAAAAAAAGTAGAACAAATAAAACCACTAGGAGTGACAAAGGAGATGATGGAGAATAGCTTTTTTTCTGCTACTATTATTTGTTCCAACACTAAAATAATATCAGATAGCTGGTAGAAGGAGAGACCTCTAGTAAGATATGGTATTAAATAAAGTTAAGATAGTTTTATTTCTTTGACTGGTTGGACTTCTAGTGTTGAATTTGTGAAGTGTCTGTTTAATTATTTTAATTTAGTAATCGTTATTTTTGTTTATAATCAGTTAAGATCATTCTTCTACTCCAAGTGTCTGAATCTTTGAAATTTGGGGATGTACTTGTTTTTGAAGGAAAAAATAAAAGATCAATGTGAAGAGAATAATGATGAGCTAGTCTTTCTCTCTGCTGAGAACTGAGGATCTACAACAGAAGAACCTTAAGGAACAGCTTCTTGACAAAAAGAAGACCCTGGTGTAGGTAACTAATGAAGCCAATCATGGGATCTTTCTCCATGGAGTTCTCTGCCAATAAGACCAAAAAGCAAGTTGCTAGGACACCTGATGAGGTCAGCTCCCTGCTGACTGGAGAGCACCTTTGACTCTCATATGGGGTGCTGGTCACGTGTTATCTTGGTGGGGGTAGGGAAACTGGCCAGAGGTCTCTCCCCTTGTGTACTGATTGAAGATCTGATTGAAGACCCTCAAAGAGAAAATATTTCTGGAACTATCCTGTGCCCTTTATAGTTCTATTTTTGCTTTTCTTCAATAAGGAGGGAGAGCGAATTTCTGGGCCACCATTATTTATCTGGTAACTTTGCATTTCCTTGCTAAGGGGGAGGTGGGAAAGGCTGGCTTTCTGAAGGGCTTTCAATCAGCATTTGAATGGATGCATTCTGCTACTGTGTACACCCTCTAGCACTTGGCTTTTAATTTTTACATCTGAATTATGAAATGCTACCTCTCCCAGCTACTGCCAGGAGCTGGGAACATTAATATTGATGTCCAGGAAGGTTGGAAGCACAGCCACAGGATGATTTAAAGTTGAGAATTATCAGAGATAGCATCAGAGTAAATAAATCCACTATCCAATGTGTTTACCTTTTCACCCCAAATTTTGAAGGGATTTTTTTTTAAAAAGGAGAAAAATCAACATATGATCTGATAAGCATAGAAATGTTTCCCACTTCTCTTCCCACCCACACTCACCTCTCATTATAAACATGTGTGACTGGCATGGGCTGACTGCAGCAAGGTATGTCATACAGCAGCAAATGATATAATAGAAAACGCGGAGGAACAGGCGAGGGAGGGAAGGGCAGATTTGGACAGTGTATGAGTTCCCTTGCAGTTTAATACTCCCTTATAACCACATCAGTGTACAGAAGGCGGACTGATGTCTGTGATGTTTGGGAACCATCTGCTGAGCCTAAGGCAAATTTCACATTAAAACCCAATTTTGATTGTGACCTAAAAATGAGGAGAAATGCTGTGGTTCTGAGTGAATTCCACTTTGAATGTCTTATATCTGCTCCTAGCATTGCAAAGTGAAACTCGTAAGGTGGGTGCCTAAAAGAAACAAAAGCCATGGGAAGCAAACACAGCTCCTAGTCCCCCATCACTGCTCCAGGATTTACACAGCTGTGGTCATGTCCACAGACCAGGCTCCAGCACTAATGAGAGGAGGGATTGCAAACCTGCTTGGCCAGCTCCCACTCAGTGGAACAGAGCATTGCTTCTCTTCTATTTGCAACCATGACACTACTTCATATAGTTTTATTTTCTATCAGGAGCAAAAGTTAGGAATCCTCATGTAATTATGGGCAACCCAAGAATACATTTTTTTTTTTTCCAGGAAAACCAAAAACAAACACCAAGAAATGAGGGACAATGTAGACTCAGTTCTAAATTCTCTTTTAATACCTATTATTCTCCAGGCCACTTCTCTTTCCCTTTGGGACAAAATAAGAGTAGATTACAATGCTCCTGACTTTGAAAGGTTCTATCATGTTGAGGAGATAAATACAAAGCAGTAGTAACTATATAAACATACCGTAACACTATAGCTTGAATTAATTGGTACTTAGATGCAGATATGAAAAAGTCTTCAGAATGGAGGTGGAGGGGCAGCTGGGTGGCTCAGTCAGTAAAGCATCTGCCTTTGGCTCAGGTCATGATCAAGGCCCACATTGGGCTCCCTGCTCAGCCCGAAACCTGCTTCTCCCTCTCCTCCCTGCTTGTGCGCTCTCTCATACCTTTCTCTTTCACAAATAAATAAGTGGAATCTTAAAAAAAAAAAAAAAAATGGAGGTTGAATCAGAAATACCTTCCTAGAGAAAGTGAGCATCTTTTTTTGTTGTTGGTTTTTTTTAGGGGGGGGGGGGCAGAGGGAGAGTGAGAGAGAGAATCAGAGATAGCATCAGAGTAAATAAATCCACTATCCAATTTGCTTACCTTTTCAGCCCAAATTTTGAAGGGAATTTTTTTTTTAAAGAAGGAGAAAAATCAACATATGATCTGATAAAATCAAGAGTCTGATGCTTAATTGATTAAGCCACCCAGGCACCCCGAGAAGGTAAGCATCTTAAAGGATGCAGTGGGGGCATCTGGGTGGCTCAGTCAGTTAAGCGTCTGCTTTCAGCTCAGGTCATGATCTTGGGGTCTTGGGATCAAGCCCCGTTTTGGGTTCCTTGCTCAGTGGAGAGTCTGCTTCTCCCTCTCCCTCTGCCTGCCCCTGCCCCCCTCCCTTGTGCTTACTCTCTTTCTCTCTCTGTCTCACATGGATAAATAAAATCTTTTAAAAAATGCAATGAACATAATTTAATGACACAAAATGGAAGACTTGAGCATCATGTGTGAACCCACCATCACAACCAAAATTTCTTGTCACTTGCATCACCACAGTGCATGAAAGAAAGTTACAGAGCTGTACCTCAGTCTTCTCATTCACCTAGACTACAGAGCAGCAGTAAAATCAAGTGGATGAAATGATTGCAGATCTTCCTATCAGTAGTACATCCTAATCTACTTTTTAGTCCCCACAGGAAGAACCCTGCCAGATCCCCTTATAAACCACGGCTTTCCAAACTTGACTGACTTCGAGTTACTGGGAATCCTGTTGAAAGCAGATTCTGATTCACTAGATTTGGGTTAGGGCCTAAGCGTCTGAATTTCTAATAACCTGCAGGTGATGCTGATACCGCTGGTCTGTAAGATCACACTTTGAAAAGCAAAAATAGGGGCGCCTGGGTGGCTCAGTGGGTTAAAGCCTCTGTCTTCAGCTCAGGTCATGATCCCGGGGTCCTGGGATCAAACCCCACATCGGGCTCTCTGCTCAGCAGGGAGCCTGCTTCCTCCTCTCGCTCTCTGCCTACTTGTGATCTGTCTGTCAAATAAATAAATAAAATCTAAAAAAAAAAAAAGAAAAGAAAGTGAATCCCTTTATATAGCTCTGAAAATTTCCACATCAGAACAGGGTGTGTGTGTGTGTGCGTGTGTGTGTGTGTGTGTGGGAGTGCACGCACGTGCGTGTGCATGCGTGTATACATGTGTTAAGCTGGTGACAGGGATGGGAGTACTAAGATTGTTGAGCCAGACATCTTCTGAAGGCACACTCTGGCTTGGGAGCACTGTACATGGAGTCTATAATATTTAGCATTCCAGTTCCTTTATTAAACAATGTCATTTCATCTCCGTCAAAGCCCGGAAGTCTTGTACAGGGGTCTCTGTGACGCTTTCATTATTCTTTTTGCCCCTAAAATTTCGGTAGTGGGGAAACTGGGATTGCATTAGTAGATGAATTATGACTAAGAATTCTATTTCCTCTTCTGTAGAAATCAAAATGTGTTTGAAACCCCTTCAGAATTCACTGCTGTGTGTTTGGTGCAGTTTCTGCAAAACTACTTCAGGGTCTGTCACAAATCTATATAGGTCTAATCGCAAGGGATTCTGTTTTAACAGCTCTTTCAGTCTGCCCGCTAGGCTTTTATAGGAGTTTATTTCACAGGATAGCATTTTTGTTGCTTTTCTACCTTTTTAGCATTCCATGGTTAAACAGAACTTTTTGAACACCAATTTTGGGCAAAAAAGCTCCCGGGGGCTAGAAAGATGCATAAAACCTGGTCAGGCAGACCTGGGTTCAAATTCCAGTTCTAGCATGTACAAACCACGTGACTTTGGACACATGTAGAGGTCTCAATTGCCTCATCTATAGAGTGGAGATAATGATGTCTATTTACAGTGGGGGGATGCATTAAAAAGGTGATGGGGATGAACGAGCACCCTTGTGATGCACACAGGGTGATGTATGGGACTATTGACTTACATTGGAAACTAATATAACACTGTATGTTAACTAACTGGAATTAAAATAAAAACTGAGAAAAAAGAAAAAAAATAATGCCTATTTATACGTAAGGATCACATAAGGTAATTTATATAGAGTTCTTAGCATGGGATCTGTAAGGACTAAAATATATGTATATATTTGTGATGGTGTTAACTATATTATCATGTACCTACACTGAAGAATGACAAAAACCTAGCACTGAGATCCCAAACACTCTATGACAATATCTCATTATATACAACATATTCTGGGATATAAATAATCCACTTTATAGAGTGTATGAGTGAATGTGTGCATATATATATATGTGTTTTCTATAGTCTAGACACTGACACACAGTGTTGTAACTTTGGTTAATATTCAGTGCAAGAATTTTATTTGAGAGCAAAAATGATGGGGATGTGGAAGGCTTAGATTTATGAAATAATTATTGTGCTAAAGGAGCTCCTAGAAACTTGGAACCTTTGTATTACTGACGTCTTACCTCATTCTTTATTTCTTTCTATAATTAGACAAAAAAATGTTGATTTTCAAGTAGTAAATGTTTATTTTGGTCTTATTAACCTAAACTAATTAAAGAAAAGAGAATTCCCAAGGTGAGGTGTGAAACCTGGTGAACTAGCCTAAGAGTACAGGGACAGTGTTGTTTGCTCAGCCTTATTATCTCCAACATCTAGCATATGGTGCCAGAACCATATTTACTGAAATGAGTTAAACTCGATTTTTCACTCATGGTTAAAACATTGATTTTATGTGTGTGTGGGGCGGGGGGACCTGTATCTCTCCGTATAACCTTCAAAATGATTTAAAGCTAGAATAACTCTTAAGACCCATATGAGAAAACTTATTTGGGTTTACAACATACCAGCATTTTTGCCAAGGGAGGGATGGATTAAAATGGGGCAAATGAGTGGACCAGGACTGTTTGAAACCTGGTCTTTTTGATTTGAGCATGGAAGACCATTTGTGGATTAAATGAGTTAGCACGGTCAGAAACTGCTCGTGAGACAAAAGCAAAAATATACTCTTCTAGAACAGTTCCTCCCACTAGATGTGTACACTTAGACAAGCTAGTTCACCTTTTTCAGGCTTCAGTTTTTCTGTGTGTTAAATGAGAGGATTGTACTAAAATATACACAATTTGGGGCTCCTGGGGGACTCAGTTGTTTAAGCATCTGACTCTTGATTTTGGCTCAGGTCATGATCTCAGGGTTGTGAAATCGAGCCCTACGTTGGGCTCTCACTCATCAGGGAGTCTGCTTGAGATTCTCTCTTTCCCTCTCCCTCTCCCCTGCCAAAAAATAATGAAATAAAGTATACACAATTTAATTCTATATCTACCATTAAATAGTTTTCATTATTTTATCTTCTTTTTTAAATTTTATTTTATTAACATATAATGTATTATTTACTTCAGGGATACAGGTCTGTGAATCATCAGGCTTACACATTTCACAGCACTCACCATAACACATACCCTCCCCAATGTCCATAACCCAACCGTCCTATCCCTACCACCCCACACCCCAGCAACCCTCAATTTGTTTTGTGAGATTGAGTCTCTTATGGTTTGTCTCCATCCCTGGTCCCATCTTGTTTCTTTTTTTTCCTCCCTTCCCCCATGACCCCCTGCCCTGCCTCTCAAGTTCCTCATATCAGAGAGATCATCAGAATTTGAATGTGAGGTGGTTTGCTTTAGACACTACACGCTGAATTGTGTGTAGGGCCGACACCTTATAAGTTTTTCATGATGGTGGGTGGACAAGCCAAGACATGAAAACATGGTTTGGCGCAGTGTGTTCCAGGGATGCCAAGTAGATCAACTTGGTCTCCACAGAATAGAGGTGTTAGGATGTAAGGAGAAACAGTAGAGTGAGGCCAAAGAGAATTGATGACAACTACTGAAGCGAGAACATGGTGGAAAGAGTTGAAATTTATCATGAGGCAGAACTAAACTCTAAATACTAGTTTTGCTCTTTCCCAGATGTAGGCTCTTATAATGGTCATTTAACTGCACCTTAATTCTTCATCTGTAAAATAGTCATACTATTATAAACTTCTTAGTGTTCTTGTGTGGGTTCAGTGAGATTTTAGACATAAGAGTGTCTAGTTCTTCTACACTGGGGGCAGGGTGGGGGGTAATGGGAGAATCATGAAAATTCACAAGGGTAGAAATTAGATGTCCAAAATAGTTTGTTAACACAGTATCTCAGAACATACTTGTTGTTGTTTTTCTTTGGATGTGTGATCTAAGAGCGCTTCCTCTCCCCATCTGTATTATAAACCCCTTGAAGACAAAGGCAGGTCTTTCATCACCTGTGTCCCCACAAAAACCAGGTGGTACTGGGTGTGTGTTGGCAAGAACTTAATGAATGCTTCGTGACTAATATTTGGAGGGTATCTTCATAGCTCTGTGTGTTGGAATACATTAGAGAGAGAGTGGGAAAAGGGAGATTAGCTGCGAGGCTGCTGGGAACGGGAGAAACATTTCCATTTTAAACCTACCAAGTCAGCAGTTCAGAGTGTGTATTGATTTGCTTTTTAAAAAGAATATTAATTTCCGTTTTAAAATGTGGGTGAAAGACTAAACAAATTAGGCCTTGGATTTATTTACTAAGATGCAGTCCCTGATTATTCTCCCCTTTAAATCACCCCACTGCCACACTGCAGGCCCTTCCAAACATTAATATTAATGTTGCTTTGCTTCTGGTAGAGGCTGGTGAATGTGGCATTTCATAATTCAGATGTAGAAGTGAAAAGGGTCTCAGAATTTCAACTCCAGTGTCTACACTGTGCCACGAGAAAGAAAATTGGAATATACAAAAAGGATTTGAAAATTGATATGTTTATAAGGTGATTAACTCCCTGTGAGAACATTCTAGATTTCTACTTGTCAAAAAGATGCTTAACGCCCAGTTTCAGTTCTGATCACACTTGCCTTATGTGTGGACTTGCCAGTTTTGTTTAAATTTATCCTTTTGTTCATTCACTCAACAAATATTTATTGAGTGCCTGGTGTTCACCAAACTGAAGATGGTCATGAGCCCAGCAAAGCCCTTGTCCTTCAGCCACAGTTTGGAATCTGTTTCTCTCAGTCCCATAGAAACCATCCATATAAGGTCAAACTGTAAATAATTCATCTAATTGATGATTGTTGAGCACCAACATAAATCAGGTTCTTTGCTGAGTGCTGGAGTTATGTGCCAGTGAACGACACTGGGTCTCTCTGAGGAAGCTCTCAGTCTCATGGAGGTAACAGATACACAGAAAGAAAACAGAGGGTGATAAAGGGTGTGATGGAGAGTAGCAGCAATTAGCTAGGGGTAAGGAAGGGCTGGACAGGGCAGGGAAGCAAAGGGAAGGGTAGTAAAGGGAAGGGAAGGGAAGGGAAAGTGTGGAAAGTGCTAACAGAATGAAATAGAAATGAGTGTATGAGTCTGAGAGTGGAATGTGGAAGGCAAAGGCAAGTGGTACAGGAGTTTGGAAAGATGAGCAAGGTTCTGGAATGTGCAAACCTGGTATGCCACATCAAAAAACTGGGTTTTAATCCCTAACTGCAGGATCCTTGAGGAATCAAGCTCATTCTGCTTTCTTTCTGTACCCTCAGTGTTTCGTTGAGGCTAAATAAGTATTCAGGGAAGGAATGGATAAGCTGGTGTGGGAGGGAGTGAGATGGTGATGACCTGAGCTGGTTTTTCATTCAGGAAAAGTGCTCTGGCTCTTGGGGAACAAGACTGGGGCCAGTGAGCTTATTAGTGGACCAGTGCATTAGTCCCAGCAAGAAAATATGCTGGTGTGAGCTAGGATGGTGACAGTGAGAATGGGGTTTTCTGCCAGTCAGGAACAGGAACACTTTTTGCAATCTTCTTTGTAGTTTCTGTATGTTTACATTTTTTGTTTGCTTGTTTTTGATTTTTATTTGCTTGTTTGTTGGTTGGTCTTTGGCAGAATTCTCACATTTGTATTTCTTTTTTTCTCCTCTTTCCATAAAGAGTTCCCCCACCTCCAAAATGTACTTGCTTGGTCCCCATATCCATGTCAAGCACTCAACGGCCACTCTAAAGACAAGTTGTGTTTTAGTAATTGAGCATCATCTTGAAGTATTTACTATTCGATTCCATGAACATTCTCCTCTTAATGTATCTCGTTTAGATAATCACTATTAGTTTGATATTGAGCGTGTTTCAGAAGTACTTGCTAACGCTGCGATCTTTAAGTCCCAAATCTATATGAGCAAAACTCTTCATTAGGCCCTGATTTTCTCCAATACAGTCTGCTTCCGAGGTGCAGAACTGATTGAGTGGCTGGACACCTCCCTACAGTCCTAATGCCCTGCCTCTGTCTTCTCTTTATTGATATATTTCCCATTGATAAAACCAGCATTCTTAATACTGACAGGGAAATTTCAAGTTACTTCCGAGCGGATAAAGAGTTCTACATTTCAGGTCTCCATGAAGTTTCCTATGTAAACTTATTACAGAATGTTCCTGGGGGTGCCTGCATGGCTTAGTCAGTCAGTTAATACTGTGCCTTTGGCTCAGGTCATGATCCCAGGGTCCTGGGAAGGAGTCCTGCTTTCTGAGTGGGGAGACTACTCCTCCCTCTCTCTCTGCCCCTCCTCCCCAGGCTTGTGCTCTCTCTTTCTCTCTCTCTCTCTCACATAAATAAGTAAAATCTTAAAATATTTTTTTTCTGGAGGCAGCTGAAGCCAACTATTAGCGCCATGAAAGGCGGGGGGAGTTTTATGGGGGTTTAGCAGAGAGTCTTGAAAGTATCTCCCTCAAATAATTTTTAATTTTTCTCTCCCCAAAATTAAATATTTATGCAGTTGTGTCTATAATGAGGCCATGCTAATTCAGGATGTGAGCTTATGAGCTTTCTTTGAGCACGGAGAGAGGTCATAAGACACCACAAAGGAGTGTTTCTTTCTTCCCTCAGTGGCTACTTTAGAGGTCTGACTGATTCCTTCTCTCATTGTCATTGGATGGCTTACCCAAGAGGAGAGACCAGGTCTCTGGGTTACAGGCAAGAGGAGGGAAGGAAAGAGGAAAAAGGCTGGGGAGAGGATGGGAATAGGACGGGTGGGCAGTGCCACTCAGCCTACTGAGATGATATCCACCTTGTCACCGAGTGGCGGAGGCCAACAATTTGCACGACATGATTACTACAGGAAAGCAAATTAAATAGTTATTAAAGGGAGGCAATGAATTGGTACCTGGCAGTAGGCTGTGAGAAGATCTGTCAGTCTTCTTTATTAATTGGGGGGAAAAAAAAGTCTCCAGGGGAGCTCTTTCTAAGCATATTTACTAAGTTACGCTGAAGGCTCAGTGTCTTAGCAAGTAACCTATCATTATTATTAGTGGTAACTTAATAATAATAATAATATTAATAGCAAATATTATTTTCTCTGGAATGGTAAATCTTGGAGGGTATTATTATTATTCCTATTATTATGTTATTAGTGTGAGAAATGTGTCTCTTTCAGCCTGGGCTCTTATTACCATTTTTATGAGTATTATATATTCTTATACTTAGGCAAACAGATTTGTTTATGAAGGTCTTTCCCCCTCCCTGCATCACTACTCTAAAGCTTAACTGTTTATGAGGCAAACATGCCAGACTAAGAAGAGGGCGTTACATGTCATCAGCAGAATTATATATTCTCAAATAATGAGCAAGGTAGTTGCAATGTCACTGAATGCTCAATGGCATGTAAGCATGGATTTTGAGTTTTCTTTCATTTATTCCATCCAAGCATCAGGTGGGCAACGATTAGCTGTACTGTGGCAGGGATGTCAATGTCAGATAAGAAAATGAACTGTCCTTTATGGTTCCCTCTAACCCTGAAAATCAACAGTTCTGTGTTTGATGATGCCACAGGAAGAATGCCCAAATGATCAAGGGAATCTGTGCCACTTCTGGAAAAATAGCACTGCTGGATTCCTGCTTCAAATAATTGTAAGGACAACTTCTTTCACTGAGCTCCTAACCCTTGCATTTCATCAAGCCTAATGTTTGGGTTAAGGAAGAAAGTTAAGGATTATTTTCTTGTTACTTAGGACATCCTGTGAACATCTCAGGTAGAATGCAGATCTGAGATATGCCCATTAGTCACCTAAAAGTAACTCCTAGCAGCTGAGATCCAGAGTGGACTGAAAAGACAGGGGAGTTTGTGTCTGTCTGTCTGTCCTTTCATCTCCTCTTTCTCTTTTGCATGCACACACACACACCGACACACACACACATGTCTTTGTTTTCTACTCTTTTTTTTCCCTTGTGTTCCCAGGGGAGAGTTTCTTTATCCTAATTTGTACACAACTTCCTTTCTTGTCCTTTGTCAATAAAAGGAAGCACCTACTAGGCCAGTGCTTCTGTTTTATTTCAACATTAGCGTGTCTGTGAATCACTGGGGATTTTGTTAAAATTCAGGCTCTAATGCAACACATCTTGAGTGGGACTTGACATTGTAAATTTCTAGCAAACCATTAGGTGATGGAGATACTGTATCTGCGGAGCACATTTGGAGTAGGAAGGCTCTAAACCAGCCTACTTGTATTATTTACTTTGTCTTTTCTAAAAAGTGACTAAGGAATCACATAATCTTCTTCCTCTCTCTCCTGGACTCCACCAGAAGTGGAGTAAGGGGGACAGCTACATGGATAAACATAAATGATTCACAGCAGAAAGAGACAACAGTGAACTAGGGCACCAGCTCTCTTCTCTTGCCTGGCAGGTATGCTGACTCACCTTGGCCAGAGGCAGAGAATGATTCAGAGTCATAATGGTCCAAAACTGTTGGTAAAAGTAGATTAAAGCTCTAAAGACTTTAGAGCCTATAAACTCACATACCTGAAAAGCCATATTGCTCAAAGATCTCAAAGCATATGTTTTCTTATGCAATTAAGAAGCAGTCCTTTGTAAAATTCTTACTACCAACTTATAGGAATTTTGACAGTGATTGGTATGTTCTCCCCTATAATTTTATTTTTATATCGTCTTAATGTTCTTCTTTGCAAGGCACACTAAAGAACTGTGCAAAAATGGAGAAAGAAAGATGGAAGGAGAAAAGGAGAAAAGTTGTGCCATTTAGATTTAAATCATTACTTTTAGTGGTGAGGGGGAAGGGGAAGGGTCCAGTATTAGACTCCAGAAACTCGAGGATGGCAGTTCTGTGGTTTATAGTGAAAATCTATGAAGAGGGAACTCAAGAAAAAGAAGATGGAAATAAGGAACATGTAGGATTGGAGAATGTTCACAGAGAGGTAGAGTTGAAGGCAAATTTTAAAGGGGATAATGGGGAAGGGAGCAATCCAAAAGAGAGTACCAGGTACTGTGCCTGATGTTGGTCGCTTCGATAACTTGCCTGGTAAAAAAAGAGTGACCAGGCTAAAGAAATGAGTTTCTACTTTGAATGTTACCTTTCTATGCATAAAATTCTGTTTCTGTAAAATATGTTGAGGGCAAAAACTTCATCTTATATTTATCTCTGAGTCTTTCTCTCTAACTTTAAGAGACAGAGCCCACCGTGATACTAGAGCATAGTGTAGGTACTTGACATAGAGTATACGCTGAATAAGTGTTTGTTAAATGTAAGGATGGATAAACGAATGGTAAGGTATCATCAAAATTCTTACTTGTTACCAAATCTTGATGTATTGAGTATTATTTAAAAGAGACAGATTGTGAGCTGGTACTTACTGTTATTTGGATAGAAGATAGATAGAGAGAGAGAGAGAGAGAGAGGTAATTACTCTATGTAATGAAGGAGAATTGAGTCTATGCCTTGATTTGATAAAAGTGGGAGTGAGTAGGAGAATAAGGATAAGGCAGAGATGATGTGGTTTAAAGAAAAAACAGATACTCATATTAAATGTTCTTATCATATACAAGCAACAACAATGACAAAAACAGTCAGCAGGAAGGTTTTGGAGGTGATGGGTATTTTATTACCTTGATTCTGGTAATGATTATACAGGTATATACATGTCTCCAAATTCATCAAATTGTATACATTAAATATGCATGATCTTTTTTGTATATCAACTATAATCCAGGACCCTACATACCAAAAGAAAACAAAACAAACAAATAAATAAAAAACCAAAAACAAACCTTGATACTAATTCCTTTAATATCAGTGCTTTATTAATGACCACAATCATCAAGGAGGTAGAAGAGAGGATTCTTACATTCCTGTGGAAATAACAAGGAAGGGGGCAACATTTGGCACTTTACTTCTCCATTTTCAAAGAAGATAAAACTACACTTGTCTACTAAGCATCCCTCCAAAGACTTTTTTGACATTCTAGAATCCTGACATAAGATAGTGACAGGGAAATTTCATGAGCATTGTTTGAATTAAGGTGGAGAAATCAATACAGAAAGCAAAGATTGTTGCTAACTTTGTTTCTCCCTCCCTTCCTCCTATCCCAAACAAGAACAAGGAGGCAGCAAAGGTATCACTCAGTGAAGAACACTAGTAAGAGGTGGGACAGAGCTTGGTGTATCCCTATTTACTGGGACCCTCAGCATCTCCTTGCATTTCAGTCACAAAATACAATACATTTCAGCATACACCTATAATGGAGATCAATCATTATCAAGGGAATGACAGCTGTGAGAGGAACGGAAGGAGGGGCTTCTGGGGAGATATCCCAGATCTCCCTTGAGATCAGATTTGGTTTTATATCCTGAAAGAAGAAGCAGGGGCTTTTCTCTGTGACCAAAATAATCTTTGTAATATTCCATATGCTATTATCTTTTGGTAAGTCTCTATTTTTTTTCATATTCCTTTGCATCTCCTAAGAAAACTTATTGAATACTATTTCAGTGATCCCTCCAACAACCTTGTTTTCCTAAGCTGTCCAATTAGTAATGTACATAAAGATATTTTTGAGAAGAAAGCCCACATCTTCCTGACTGCCACCCTCATGCTTCAATGTTAGGCCAGTGTAGGTCATCAGCACAGAGGTGGCTTTGAGTGAGGCTCCAGCAAGACCATTTGATTGCTTAAGGTAACAGGGTTAATTGCCAGACTCAATGCTTACACACAGAGACAGGTGAGTGTGCCTTGCTGGTTTACATATACCTGAAAATCAGATTACCCAGTTAACAGGTTAGATGTGGTTTGGGTTTGTATCCTCCTTTTTTCTGACGTGTACCCCCAGATGGACGGGTTAAAGATGTGACGGTTGGCTCACACTGAACATATCCTTTTGGATTCTGGAACGTTTTTCGCTTTATCTTTAAAATTTGTTGTTTATTTCATTTTCTTTGTTTGCAGGCTTGGGAAATTAGTCTTTTTCTCAGGGAAAATCAGATAGTGAACGTAAATCATTTGATCTCTAAGTCATTCATTTTAAGCCATCTCAAAGTTCTCACTTCCCAAAGTTCTTATCATCTATTGACTGAGGAAAGAATAGATAGCTACACTCTTCTTACAGACAGATGGTTATTCACATAATCTGAAACCCCACCAGACAAGTAATTGTACATCATTCCTCCCTTGATGCCTTCTATCAGGAAGGCAGAGACAGAGCATGTTCCAGATGAGAAGGTGAAAGGGGCCAGAGTCCTACTCTGAGAGCTATGTCCTGCTGACTTTACTTACAAAGGAAAAAAGTGCTTTCATGAGAGACATTACTTAGCAAGTGGGCACTGTATATAAACAGAAGGGATAGATAATATATTCATTCTCCTTAAAACACAGTTATAAAACAAAGTGGCAAAGAGCATGAAGTAGTAGGAATATACATCAACTAGATGAAGAATTAGAATAATTCATGGGCACGTGGGTGGCTCAGTGGGTTAAGGCCTCTGCCTTCGGCTCAGGTCATGTACTCAGGGTCCTGGGATGGAGCCCCACATCAGGCTCTCTGCTCAGCAGGGAGCCTGCTTCCTCCTCTCTCTCTCTCTGCCTGCCTCTCTGCCTACTTGTGATCTCTGTCCGTCAAATAAATAAATAAAATCTTCTAAAAATAATTAGAGTAATTTAGACTACCATGTCATCTACTAAAGTCACATAGCCTCTTTAGGCCAAGTGTTAAGTCTTTTTCAGTAGTAGGGTGGAGAAAATAATTCTGTTCTTCAAGATTTTGTTTTGTTTTGAGATGGGAGAACTAAATGATATTAGCTCAGTAACTTGAATATAGCAAGTACTTACTAAACATTAAGTTTTGAATTAGAATATGGATTCAACCTTTCATTACCGAGTATTTGTGGATTTTTTTTTAAGGTTTTATTTACTTGAGAGGGAAGAGAGAGGAAAAAGCAGACTCCCTGCTCATCAGAGGGTCAGATGTGGGACTGGATCCCAGGACCCTGCGGTCATGATCTGAGCTGTAGGCAGATGCTTAACTGACTGAACCACCAAGGCCCCCGTGGGTTTTTTGTTTGTTTATTATTTTTTTAAGATTTTATTTATTTGACAGAGAGAAATCACAAGTAGGCAGAGAGGCAGGCAGGGAGAGAGGAGGAAGCAGGCTCCCTGCTGAGCAGAGTCCGATGCGGGGCTTAATCCCAGGACCCTGGAATCATGACCTGAGCTGAAGGCAGAGGCTTTAACCCACTGAGCCACCCAGGCGCCCCAATTTTTGTTTTTGTTTTTAATCAAGGTCCTATTTTTGGAGATATTTTCATGCCATACATACTGTATTAATCAAATAATAATTAAATTGCCTCCTATTTTTAACTGTTTGAAGACACAGAGCTATCAATTACAGTTTCAGATGTTTGTGATAATAAGTGTTAACTCAGAGTTCATATTCCAACTCAAAGTAAAGAGGATGTTACTCAAAGTAAAGAGGATTTTTAACTAAAACATGTTAAACTATGTAGTCTTCTCTTAGATGAATAGGAGATCAGTAAAATACATAGTGTGGATAGATAGATAGATAGATAGATAGATAGATAGATAGATATCAAGGACATAGATTTTCAGAGTACCTGGGCAAGAATGCATATGTCTTCAAAGTCATTTTTACAACTAAAGCTCTATGATCCTGTGGTTGAAGATTCTTGGCTGCTATGTAGAACTAAGCTAAAGATACATGATGTAATTTCAGGAACATCAGAGGGTATTTATATCCCTTCCCAAATTCCATCAATTGAATGATACCTGGAATTAGCTATATCTTCAGAAACAGGATCACAATGAATGCAAGAATAATGGGAGAAGCAGTATTTTAATCGGCTATTCAGTTAACATTTATTGTAGGTCAACTATATGCAGCCAGTAACATATATTATAAATGAAATATTTGAGGTAGGGCAGAAAAAATGTGAGGGAAAATGTCTTTAAGCAGTATATGCCTGAGTGATAAAGGGCAGTGAAGAAAAACACAAAATGAGGATGGTACATTGCGCCAATTTCCTTGCAAGTGGCCAAGGTTCAAGACCTAGGGATTGAGTAATCAGGGATTTGCTTTACGTGTTGAAATCTGTACTTGGGGCTGATTTTGTCAAAATGGTCTTTTTCTAATCCATGTGTATAGGACATTTTAAGAAGAGCCCTCATCTGCTTTTCAAAACACTACTTGCCACTTCAACATACCAGGCCACATAGGTATAGCAAAGTTCCTGTACTCTAGTTGATGGGGCAGGGGAACAAGACTGACTCCAGCATTTTCTCTGCTTCAAATACTCAACGGTCCTGGAGATAGTGCCTCTGCAGCATTGGGAGTATGAGCACATAAGGAGAAGTGGCTCCTATTTCTTGTCTCTGTTCACAGTAGGAGCTATGGATAGACAGATGGAACACAGAGTTGATTCCCTGACTGTCCCTGGTGGCAGGGACAGCTCTTCTTGTGACTGGTGCACTCTTCGGTGCCTGTCATGGGAGGAAGAGGTGAGCCTCAAACCCTCCATGGTGGAGCCATCAGTCCAGCTGGTGCGCAGATGATGGATCAAGAGTTTTAAGTCCTGTCAAAATATGTTCTTCGAAGAGCCCAGATATATAGATTACCTGTATTTGTGAGAAAACACTTCCACACATCTATCTATCTCTTCATGCCTTTTATAGGTTGTCAAGACAGGTTTGTGTTTATCGTTTGTTGGCTTGTTTGGCTCGGTTTTTACTTTATACTTTTTTAAAGAAATATTTCCTTCCTTCCTTCCTTCCTTCCTTGCTTTCTCCCTCACTCCCTCCCATCCTTCCAGCTTGAGTGCTTTATTTCCAAACATCCAGAAAACATTTCAAAGCTTTGTGCACTGAGTTAAATATGGTGATAGAAGCACAAATAAGAATGCAAGCCTGCCTTTCACCACTTTCTCTGCTTTCACCATTTCCTGGGAGAAATACACCCGTATCAGCGTACTATTAGGCCGATGTGAAGCACTCCAATAAGCTATGTGCAAAGTAGAGGAAGAGAGGATTCTTGGCTCTCCCAGAGGGGCCAGTAGTTAGGAGATGGGTCAGAGAGGAGGTGTTCTCTGAAAAGAGGGTAGGCAGAAGTTTCCAAGGAAGATGAAGAAAGGTGGCAAAGATAGAATATCTTTACTCTTGGAGTATTTGTGGAACTTCTAGTAATCCAATGTGTTTCTGCTGTGTGCTGCTTATAGTAGTATAAGTAATAATATAAGTAATGTAGTAATAATAATTGGAAGGCCAATTCTGTAAGAGATGTACAGATCTGGTTAGGAAAGACTTTGTATACAATGTTATCCAATTGTGTTACCCAAATGATAAAGTAGGACTGGTATGGGCGGAATTGGGACCCCACTCAAATTCTATGTTGAAGTCTTAACTCCGGGTACTTCAGAATGTGACTGTCATGAGAGGAGGGCCTTTAAACAGGTGAGTGGGTGGAAAGGAGGCTGTTAGGGGGGCCCTAATCCAATCTGACTGGTATCCTCCTAAGAAAAGGAAGTTAGGACACACAAGGAAACACCAGGAACATGTATGCCCAAGGGGAAAACCATGTGAAGACACAGCGAGAAGGTAACCGGCCGCAAGTCCAGGAGAGAGGCCCCAGAAGAAACCAGACCTTTGTCTTCAACTTATATCCTGTGGAACTGTGAGGAAGTCACCCAGTCTGTGTGTGACTGTAGGTTTGTTATTAGAGCCCTAGACAAATAATGAAAAGACCTTTATCAGCAGAAGAGGCATTTTCTTTGTTTGTTTTTTTTTAAAGATTTTATTTATTTATTTGACAGAGAGAAATCACAAGTAGGCAGAGAGGCAGGCAGAGAGAGAGGAGGAAGCAGGCTCCCTGCTGAGCAGAAAGCCCGATGCGGGGCTTGAACCCAGGACTTGGGATCATGACCTGAGCCGAAGGCAGCGGCTTAACCCACTGAGCCACCCAGGCGCCCCAGAAGAGGCATTTTCAAACAGAGGATCAGTACATTCAAATACAACCTTCAGAAGTCTAAATATGTTGCTCCTGTGATCCTTTCATTATCTTAATCTGAAGTTGTTTTGCTTACCAGTCTCTTTTTTGGACTGTCACAAAAGATAACTTACTTTGCTACTTTAACTAAGAAAACAAGGGGTCTAGAAAGTGAAACTCAGCATACTCAAACCAGTTACAGGTACATTTATTCAGTAGACCATGCAATATTCCCAAAGGAGGAGAGATGTGATTTTTCCCTGTAAGAGGAATAGAACTATCAAATCTGTAATAAATAGAAATCCTTTTACCTTTCACACATTTTCATAATTTCCCCTGCTGCTGGCTAATTAATTATCAATGCTATTTGTGTTTAGACAAGGGGGTTTGTCTCCTTCACAGCCCATCTGCTTCTTAGTAACCTTGCTGTGAAGTCATTGCAAAGCAGAGTTGCTGATAAAGCTATCATCTCCATGGCAACCTGCTGCTATGTCACAAACACAGGAGTGTGACCTCACTGAAGTTAAAAGGAGAAATCAAACTGGTGTCTGTTGTGTGAAGCGATAAGAGTTTTTAATCAGACACACAGTTTCGTTATTTATTTATTTTTCAGAAATGCAGGCGTGAAGGATCTTTCTAGAGGAATGCTACTGCAATAACCTTGCTGCTAATTACCAAGTATTAAATTGATGCTTTCATAGTAGAAGCACCATCTAAATGTGCAGCTGCTTATACTTGGGTGAAATGTTCTATGTAAATAGGATACTGATTCAGAGAGGCCTTTTCTGGTCCCTAAAATACGGATTTTACTTCTCCAGTTGCCTCTGCACTTATTTCCCTTGGCTTCTTAATAATGGCAACAACTAACATTCACTACCTAATGACTTGCCAGATCCAACAACCCATGAGCTAGGCATCATTGTCTCCATTTTATACATGATGGAATGGGGGCTTCGCAATGTGGAGGGACTTGTCCAAGGGCACACACCCAGGTAGAGTGGTGGAGCTCGGTGTGAAACCCTGACCTCCCTACTAAGCCAGGCTCTTCCCCACTGTGCTGGATGCTTGGCTGTGTGCCATTTACCCCTCGACATAGGCTTTGCCATAGATTCTTTTGGCTGGGAAGAGTTTCCAGTATGAGAATTTAATTCCACAAAATCTTACCAGTTAGACACTGAAGAATTTTTAGTGCTAAGAGAATTGCAGGATATCAGAATTGATTTTGTCTAATTCAGTTTTATAGATGAGAAAACTTAGTTATATAGTAAAAGACTTTTATCCAAAGCAACTCAAGGGTTATCTGCTGCTGCTTTGACCATTTAGAGTAACAGTTATAAGCTTTTCATGTGAAAGTCTGTATCCAACCCATTTTTTTCTAGCAGGTGGAAATGACCGTGGTAGTGTTCTATCCATCAGAATGTTTCTGGACCGGTCACCCCAATGCCCAAACCAGGTGCTTGTTCTCAGAAATCTGCAAGATAAAACCTCAGTTCTAACCAGACAGCATCTTGAAATTCTTTCCTATGTAGACAATCTGGAGCCTGCAACAGGAAAAGTAATGCAAACAAACAAAAAACCAGCAGCAGAAAAATATAGATGTGGTTTTAAGTACCAGTTTTGTGATTCCATTTACTTCCTTGACATGGTTATTTATGAGGAGTCAGAGTTCCTTAAAATCAGCTTGAGCTTTTTCCTTAAGGAAAAGTAGTACTTCATCTCTTTTATTAACTGGAATTAAGTTAGTATAAATTAAGTATGGGCCTAATTCAGTGATTTTTCTTTTGTTTACCTCCATGGCTCTAAACAGGTTAGTTTCTTTAACATCCAATGAATGAGACCTTTATTTATCCTGCAAGCATCCTATGATTGTTTTGTTATACATCTCCTAGCAAAGGTGGCACTTCTTTTTTTTTTTTTAAAGATTTTATTTATTTATTTGACAGACAGAGACCACAAGTAGTCAGGGAGGCAGGCAGAGAGAGAGAGTAGGAAGCAGGCTCCCTGCTGAGCAGAGAGCCCTATGCGGGGCTCGATCCCAGGACCCTGAGATCATGACCTGAGCCGAAGGCAGAGGCTTTAACCCACTGAGCCACCCAGGCGCCCCAAAGGTGGCACTTCTTGTATGATATTTACCAAGTTGAGAAAGTAAGTAGCTTCTTCCTTGCTTACTACATCCATTTGTAGCACAGCCAGTATACTGAAAGGGAATTATGACATGTAGCCACAGAGTGTATCTCCTAAGAGAAAGAGCTAACACACTAGTGAGAAGCTGAATCCTGAAATCGACCCACAGGAACTGTTACCATAAGTTCTGATCAGCCTGTTATTTTCTTCCTTGGATGGCTGGTTAACTAGTTACTCAGTTGTGTAATTCAGGCAGTAAATATTGTAACCTGAAAGTACTGCATCTCTCCAGCTGCCAGAGAGCTAAAGCAACAACATTCATTGGGCAATTGTTGTGGGTGCATGTACTAGACACTGGTAAGAGGAAACCAAGAGAAGAGCGTGTACAGCCAGTGCACTGTAATTCTTTACAATATTATGGCAGATAAGCAGGACCCAACAGAATTCTAACAGCACAAAGGGACGCAGAGTCAAAGGTTATGCCAATTGGCATGGTTTGGTATTGATAACAAGTGCTAGATGTACAGCAGCCTGTATTAGGACCAGCCCTGTATTAGGTAGTGATTTTTAAACAGATGATTGGAGAGGGGTCTGGGTGGCTCAGTCAGTTAAGCATCTGACTCTTGATTTCTGCTCAGATCATGACTTTGGGGTCCTGGGACCAAGCCCTGCATCAGGCTCCGTGCTTAGTGGGGGAGTCTGCTTGTGATTCCCTTCCCCGCCCCCCTGCCTGTCCCCCATGCTCTTGCTCTCTCTCTCAAATGAATAAATAAAGCTTTTAAAAAATTAAACATGATTGGAAGAACAAATATTTAAAAAGAGCATATTCTGAGCATCTTACATCCTTCCTATCATTTAATCCCTTCAACAAACCTAAGGCATAGGCTTTACAGTTTACCCATGAGAGGAATGTGGTTTGAGGATTTTGGTGACTTGTGCAGATAAGTAGGCAATAAATTGGTAAATTTCAGAACCTGTATTTCAGAACCTACAAGTTTATGACAAATTTATGTCTCCTGGAAAGATCCAATAGGAAAATGGCAAAGATACAGCACAGAGATGAGAATAAGTAGCATCCTATAAAGAATGGTTCAAATCCCCTTTATTCCATTCCCCTCATTTGGATTGACCTAGGCATAGCTGGATGGACTCAGCCCCACAGCTTTACATGAGTCTTTTTTTTTTTTTTTTTGTAACACTAGAGAAAGATGCCCGCACAAGTTGCTTGAAAGTAGTCTCCCTCTTGGAATCTTTCACCTTTGACACATTTGTCTTTTAGGAATTAACCGAACCGCATAGAAAAACTAAGCAGGAAGACAGTATCGATAGAATCGATAGATTTTATTTTTTATCTACATACCTGGGTACTTAAAGCTGCGGTTATTTATAAGCTCTTGTTTAGACATCTTTTCCATTACATAACATCTATCGATCTATAACACTCATGTTTTCCGATATAAATAATTCACTCAGTCTACTTGCTTGTACTATTGTGTTCTCATTTATCCCTGGCAGAATTAAAGAAAGAAAGAAAGAAAAATGGACAGTTAGGAGCCTTCAACCAGGTATCCTTGTAGCCAAATAAGTTAGATTTGGAAAAATGGGAGTAGAAATAACTAGTTGGCCTTAAAGTTTAGATTATAAATTGGAGGCAACTGGAGGCTTCCAAACATCAGAGGAAGGGGACTCAGCCCCTCTTGGGTGTATAAACATCGGACTGCATGTGCCCCTTCAAATCACTATTTTTGTATCCTTTGGGTAATACCTAGTAGTGTAATTGCTTGATCAGAGGGTAGTTCTATTTTTAACTTTTTGAGGAAACTCCATACTGTTTTCTAAAGTGGCTGCACCAGTTTGCATTCCTGCCTTCGATATCAAGGATATTGTATGAGCTGAAAGAAGTGGTGTTTAGCCTTCCTTTAACTGTACAGGCTCATAAGTAATTTCTACTTCTAAGAGAAAAAAAGCAGAAATGGGATTGAACTATATATATATGCAGCGTTGTGTAACTTGGTATTTTTCATACAACACTGCAGCTAAGACATTAAGTTTACTTTAAAAATAAATTTATTTCATTCATTTTAATCACAGCATAGTGATTTACTCACTTTATTTTTATGGATATAGATTACTTCTAGCTTTTGTTTTGCTTTGTTGGTATGGTTTGTTGTTTTGTTTTGCTACCACGATGTTACAGCAGACCTCTTAATACATATATTTTGTCAAACTGGTGAATATCTCTGTTGAATAAATATCTAGAAGTCCAAATGTCGGGTCAAAAGATAAGTAGATTTACATTTTTATAGATATTGCCAAGGCTATACAGACAGCATCAATTTAAACCTCCACCAAGATATGTCTAATGTTTCAATATAGTTCCCTTCAGCATTAGATGATACCAACATTTAAAATTTTTACCATTTAGATGTAAAAAAAAAAATTTAGGTTCGATTTCTTTAATTATGAGTGAGTTTGAATATTTTCTTATATTAACTGAGCATGGGTGTTTTGTGTTTCTGTGTATTGTTTGGTCATGTCATTTTCTCATTCTCTTACTGAATAGTTTGAAGATTTTATCCATACAGTTGTTTTAATTCAGAAGTATTAGTCCCTAGAAGATCATATGGACTAGGCATGGTTTTCCCAGTTGTCACTTGTCTTTGACTTAGTTTAGGACAACTTGGGGAGTGGATAGGAGTTTTAAAATTTTATAGAAATTTGTCATTTTTTAAATAATTTTTTGGTTTTAATTCTCAACCTCAGGACTCTAAGGGGAAAAAAGGGCATATTTTCCTTTTGTCCTTATGTAATATCATTGTTCTTCTGTTTATATATATTTATTGATTTCTATATAGGATTTATCTTCATGTGAGATACAAGAAAGTGATCTATTTTTTTAAGCCTCTAGCCAGTTGTCCCAACAACATTGCTATATAATTTAACCTTTTGTTCATCTTTATCTGTAGTAAATCCCTGTAACCATTTATCTCGGCATATGATTTCTCTTTCCATTGTTCTTCCGATAATCAGAGCCAGTACAAACTATTTTAAATATTAGAGCTTAATATGTTTTAATATTTAGTGGTGTCAGGTTCCCTTCATTGTTATTTTTTATAGTTATCCTAACTTTTCTTTTCTTTCTCTCTCCTTTTTAAAAAGATTTTATTTGCCTATTTGACACACACACAGAGAGAGAGAGAGAGAGAGAGTGAGCACTGCACGGGGAGCAGCAAGCAAGGGAGAGGGAGAAGCAGGCTCCCCGGAGCAGGGAGCCTGATGAGGGGGCTTGATCCCGGGACCCTAGAATCATAGCCTGCGCTGAAGGCAGCCACTTAATGACTGAGCCACCCAGGCACCCCTACCATAACTTTCTACCTGTGTTCATTTTCCATATAAAATTTGAGATCATCTTGGTACTTGGATTGAGATTGCACTAATTTTATAGATTAATTTAGTGGGAAATGCTATCATTTCAATGCTGAGTCTACGTAAGCATAAATTATGCATTTCCATTTATTCATTTTTAATTCTGTGAGGTAACTAGAGTACCCTTTTAATATATTCCTTTCCTATTTCCTTCATAACCTCTATAAATTCTTAGAGGAAACTGTGTTGTTCACCTAATGCCTAATGTGTTTTGCTTTTCATTATTCATTCCATTTTCCTGATACTACTATTTTATCTTCTCATTTAACCTTTGAAATTTCAAAATTTCTAGCAGTGAATTAATTCTTCCTAATTCTGGAGAGCCTTTTAGCTGTGGAAGGTGAATGACACAGTATTTGAATAATGGCTAATATTATAAACAGTGTAGAGCAGCTGCCTTTCATTGCTTTTTACTAGTGTACAATCATTACTAGTGCAGAATTGAGTGATTTGGATGAAGTTTACTTAAGGATCATGGTCATTATATATTTATGAATAACTGCAAACACTATTTAGGATAAGCCATTCCCTGAGAATTGACATGCCACATCAGGGACTGGATGATGGAATTCCTCGGCCTGTGTTTATGGCACTAACAATGTGTTTCATAAGCCAGCTTGTGCAAGCTAATGATCGCAGTCACTAACCATTCTATTTTCATTTTAATAAAAATTGCAAAGAGAGGAAAGAATAATAAGAGAAAAAAGATGATGGATATACTGTGTAGGCTATCTGTAAACAAATAAAATCCATTTAGCCTTGTTTGGAGGGACGGAAAACTGTGCAAACCTCTTGTAGCAGCAGCAAAACATTGCCATTTATACTCATGTGGTTCCCCTATATTCTATCCTTTTTTTTTTCCCCAAAAGGTGGTGAAATGGTATTCCTGCACAGAGTAATCAAATGCTCTATTTTTGTTACTGGTAGTGGTGTGTTTCAAGAAGGGTGGGGTGCTACCATTACAACCTTCTGAAGCTATTCAAATAGCCTGGTGTTCTTTTCCATTGTAAGACTATTTATTTTGTCAGGTAATAATTTCAGTTACAGTGGCAGGTACTCTGATTTTGTGGGGCACACAGAAAACAAAGGATTAACTTAAAACTATTGTCATTGCTCAGGCTACACAGCTTTCTAAGGGCCAGAAACCAGCTATCTGCTCTCCTGACCCCATCTTACCCTTCCTCAATCTTATCTTTTGTTCCTGTGCCCGTTCCCTACTATCAAGTTCAGCATTGCCAACCTTGACACATTACAGTATTGTAATTTATAAGAAATATACATTTGGTCATTTAGGTGACCTTTTATGTATTTCTCTTACCTATATGGTCCTCTCCAAGGTTCCTAGCTCACAGATCCTGAAACTGTTGGAAATTCCTGTTATCAGGGCACTAAAGGTATCTTTCGTTATGTTATTGAGGATGACTTTTGGACCCCACCCAAGTGCTAAGACTGGTTACCAGGAGGGCCAACCACTTGATTAAAGGACCAGAGAGGGGCTAGAAGTTGAATTAGCTAATGGCCAATGACTTGTCAATTATGACTATACAGTGAAGCCTCCATAAAACCTAAAAGTACTAGGTGTGGAGAACTTCTGGGTTGGTGATCCTATAGAGATTGGAGAGTGGCCTGCCCTTTTCCTATACTGTATGTATCTCTTCTTATGACTATTCAAAGCTGGAATAAGCGTGTGCTTTAATAAGCTGGAAAACCCAAGTGTTTTCCTGAGTTATGTAAGCCACTCTAGCTAATTGAAAGACTCAAAGGAGGAGATTGTTGGAACCTCAGATCTATAGCCAGTTGGTCAGAAGCACAGGTAACTGCCTGGGGCTTGCAACTGGCATCTGTAGTAGGTGGAGAGTGGACAATCTTATAGAACTGAAATCTTAACCTTTGGAATCTGATACTATCTCCAGCTAGATAGTGTCAGAGTTGAGCTGAATTCTGGGACCCCAGTAGGGTGTCCAAGGATTGCTTGGTGCTGGCGGGGGCACACATTGGAATTGGGTCTGGGAACTCTTAAAAGGTTAATAAGTGGGTTTAGTCATAGAACAAGGTGAATGGAATTCTTTTTGGATATTTATTGGGAGTCTGATGTGTCTGAAATCTTTATATTTCCACTAAAGAAAGCCAGAGCTGGGTAAAAGTCTGATGACTTTTACTATCTGAAACATTAAGATGTAATACCACCTACTAAATGGTTCAGTTGGTGTTGCCTTAGGAAATAGGGATTGGGAAGCCTGAAGAGATAAGTATCAATGGAATGTCCCATCCAACCCTTCCTTGTTTTACTAATGTAAGATTACCACAGTGTCAGGGTGGGAGGAAACTGAGGGTCAGGGATACTGGAAGGATGCCCTAACACTACACAAGAACAAGGACATAATAAACCAGAATGTTTGTGGAACTCCTGGTGCTCAATATGGTAAGGAATCATTTCTTAAATGATGGCTATGAGGTTGTCAGATGCTAGTTAGCAGGAATAGGAATCTCTCATGGAATTTGTATACTTTCTCAGGAATAGTGAAGAGATACGCATTTAATTAAAAATGGGAGAAAATACTGATGATCTAGCAAAATGGCCCAGAATGAATTACCAGAATAATTTGGTACTTTCTTGTTCTCTCTTTTGGACATATGGACAAGTATTAGGCAATCTTATCAAAGAATATTCCTGGAGAACATACAGCTGTTTTTCCTCTCACCTGGCAGAGCTATGAGTCTGCTTTCTGGGAATCTTGTGGAACCTAAGACTGTCCTTCAGCTGTCTAAATCTATTTCAGTAACAGAAATAATGCAGAAACAAACAATCAGAACAATAGGGTCTGAATGCTTCCCCAGCATCATCTCAGCTAGTCCCATGATAAGGTTCTACAGAAACGAGACATTCAAGGAAAGTTAGGTCTAGCAGTCCACAGCAGAATCCAGAAAAATAATAAAGCTATTTGTCACTTTTTAATTCTCTACACAGCCTGATTCTAAAAAAATATGCCTCATATCTTTCCTTTCTCACATGAAAGGTGATTGGTAAGTAGACCTAATCACGCTACTAAGGTCCCATTCATTACTTTCCTGGCTCTTAGAATAATGGAACTTCTCAACTAGGCCAAAAGAGTCTTACATAGTCAGGTCTCTACCAGTATCTTCAATCTCAACTCCTACAGGCTTTTCTTTACTTTCTGGTATCCAGCCACACCTGTCTTCTTTAGCCTCATATACTCATGTCATTTCCTGTCATCATAAGGCATTTTCCTGTGACATGTCCTCTACCTTTCCTTCTTTTGCTTTTTACACTGATATGCTTTTACACTGAGACACGATTTAGATCTTGGACTAAGCATTGATTTTTTGGGGGGAAGATCCTTGAATGCAGCTGAACAGGTCAAATAACATAAGAGATTTTCAGAACGCCAAATAGTTTTCTATGGTGGCACTTCTCACTGTTGCATTTTCACATTTATTTGCATGACTTGATCCTTGTCTACTTATCCCTAGACTCTAAAAAAATTTGAGAAGAGCAAATGTATCTGTGTTGTTCACTGTTGTATCGTCGTCAGTGCCTACGATGGTTGTTAGAATGTAGTAGGTGCCCCCCAAAAGGTGTCAAATGAACATTGACTTTTTACTCCTGTCTGTATCTTCATTGAAAATGCTCAGGGTCTTTGGGGAGCAAGAAAGAACTGTAGAAATTGCGAGCCAACTCCATTGGCTTGGCTGCAGAAATAATATGGGATGTGGGTGTTCTCTTTTGCTCTTAATGTACACTGTTTGCAAAGCTGAATGAGAGATACTGAATGTAAGAGTGGTAACTTGGCACAAAAAGAAGCAATATAATCTAACAATTGCTTAGATAACATTTGAAAATCATCAAGAAAAGAGCAACAAAATAAACTTATCAAAGAATCATGGAATCTGAAATCTGGAAGGAATGTTCAGTATTATATAAGAATAATCTGCCTCTTTTAAAAAATGGAAAGCAGATGCCTAGCAGTGGAGAATTAGGACAAGAATCAAAGGTTCTTTACATGTAATGCATACTTTCTTTGTCACACCATTTTGTTTTTTCTAAAAAATAGTTGCTCTCTGAGATACTTAATCTTTAAAAAAGAAATTGGGGGAAAAAAGTCAATGCAATTCATATTCTGTAAAAAGATAATCTGTAGCCCATTTTTCTCTTGCCATCAAATACAAAAAAAATAATAATAACTGAATATTATCTCTGAAACATATCATGTGGAGAATGGCAGTCACCCAAAAAAGCTTTTACTGTTTCTGGAGTATTTGTTTGGATACATTAAAACTATTTTTTTTTTAATGTAAAAAGCAGTTCCTCTCCTGCTCCCTCGAAATGAGAGAGAATGAATGTCAGGGATGGGATTTATCAATCAGGACCCCATTCAGAAGCCAGTCAGTCACCTAGTCATGGATTTCCTGGGTCTGATGGAAAGTTTCACTTTTGTAGCAAGTCAGTTCAAGGAGTTCGTTTTTGCCAAGATTTCCAGCATACACATCTAAATACAGTTCTTAAAGCTATAGTAATATGATGCCCCACACTCTAAAGCTGTATTGTTTCTATAATAAAACCAAAAACATTAATATTAAGCTTTTTTATAGAATGAAATCCCTCTTAGGACACCAAAAATAAAGTTAAAAATATATATAAATGGGGCGCCTGGGTGGCTCAGTGGGTTGGGCCTCTACCTTCGGCTTGGGTTGTGGTCTCGGGGTCCTGGGATCGAGTCCGCGTCAGGCTCTCTGCTCAGCAGGGAGCCTGCTTCCCTCTCCCTCTGCCTGCCTCTCTGCCTACTTGTGATCTTTCTCTGTGTGACAAATAAATAAATAAAATCTAAAAAAAATAATAATATGTATAAACAATATAAAAAGAGAGAAGAAAAAGCCAATCACCTAAATCTTCTATAAGAATAAGGCAACATCTGATAAAGTGATTGTGTTATGTATTTAATTTGGGTGATTTGGGTAAATGCACCTCTCCCACACACACACATGCCTAAACACATCTTTGAAAAAGACCAGGAGGATAAACAGTTGCATGATTCTTGTGGAGGTTCTTTGTATCTCTGTATCCTCCAAATTTATTTCTTATTATTTTATAGTTAAAATTGCCTTTTCCAATATTTCATTTAACATAGCAACATAAACTAGAATAAAACCACCTTCCCACTTCAAACTTCCCATTGCAAATCTACTAATCCAGGTTTGACAATTTTGTTCTAAGCTAAACCCCAATTCAGCCAGGGAAGTTTGGGTAAGATATTGCAGGGATATTGCCCAGAGAAAGCATTCAAAAAATTGAAACATGTTTATCATAAATTGCTTTTAATCAGAGATGGATTTATTGTCAGACTAATGATGCATAAGCTCCCCATTTTCATGAGCTTTTCTTAGCTCCTGGAAGGGATGTTAGAAATGTTGTATTCCTAATATTGATTAATTTTCCAAAAGATCCTCTTCCCCCAATGTATGTGTTATGTCCCACAAAATGTCATTCTGATCCTGCTTTTAATCAAGAAAAAAAAAAAAAAGTCTGGGAAACTCTGTCTGGAAATTCCTTTTGGCCATTAACATGAATCTCAGTGAATGAATGTCCTGCATCGCATACTTTTGACACTTTCAGTCTTGAGTATCCTAAACAAGTCCATGTCTGACTGTTCTCTGGGATTATCTGTTCAGCACCATCTACACATGGTCCAGCCAGTGATAGATTGCTCTGTAATGAATTAATTTAGCCTTGAATCTATTTTTTGAATTTCCTCTTATTTCCCCCAAGTAGTTGATATGTTTATGTCCATTTTTTTTCTTCTTAGGCAAAATGTATGAATTCTTGTTTATGTTTACCTACAAAGGTATGTTCCCCTTGCATACCTGTGGCTTCTGGCTTTAGAGAAGTCTGCTCAATTTACCAATGCTCACCCCAGTGATAATAAATCTGAGGGCAATATCTCAGTATGAAAGGGAGTTGGTAACCTCTCTATCCTCATGTTTCATAATGGCTTTCTAGAAGACAAAAAAAAAATCAATTTCTGACTCCTATGGGAGGTCCTTTTATCTTTCTCATGTCCCCATTCTTTGTTTCTTTTGTCAAAGCTCAAGAGGGGTAGAAGAAGATGAGGAGAAGTTCTGTATTACATTGACTCTCTGGCTCTGTCTTCGGTCAACTTCAAAGATGCCATATCTCTAAGGAAACTTGAAAAACATTCTCTATTTATAAAAAAAAAAAAAAAGAAAAGAAAAGAAAGAAAGAAAAGAAAAGATAAGAAAGGAAAAGAAAAAGAAAGAATGAAAAAAATAAAAAAAAAAAAACCCTTTACAAAGGCAGCCTTTAGTGGAGATGGCAAATTGTCCATTCTCTATTTATAAAAAAAAAAAGAAAAGAAAAGAAAGAAAGAAAAGAAAAGATAAGAAAGGAAAAGAAAAAGAAAGAATGAAAAAATTAAAAAAAAAAAAAAAACCCTTTACAAAGGCAGCCTTTAGTGGAGATGGCAAATTGTCCCTGGAAGAGTCTCCAGAGGTTAATTCTTATTGAACTTGACATCTACTTGACACTGAAAGATGAAAATGGACCTAGTGAGATACTTTCTTGCCAGAGAGATGCCACTGTCTTGGCACAGCTTCTAATGAGAGGCCACATTTAAAGCAGAAATTTCTGTCTATACTAACTGGCAAGATACAATGTTTCATGTAGTAATGTGGTCAGTGTGGAAGCCATTCTCCTAAGGGAGCCAGAGCTCTCTGTCCAAGGAGCTAGAATCGAGTAGGACGATTTCTTGGGATACATTCTTCTTTTTTTTGTTGTTATTGCCTAAATTCAAGGAGAAAGGACTTGAGTTTCTTTATTATTTTGAATCTTCCTATACCTTCTTGCCAGGCATAGTAATTCTGCGATAATAGCTCAACATAAATGGATCTAACAACACAGCTACTCTCTGATAAACATATGTATTAGATCTTGAATACTATTATGTGTCTCTGGTCCTGTTCCTATTTCTCAATATATATAATCTATCTATAATAATATATATATATTATTATAGATTATATATATAGATAATTATATTATATATCTATATATTATATAACACAGATTATATATAATATATAGATATAATTATTATAGATTATATATAGTTTATATATATAATCTATCTATATATAATATATATATTATATAATCTTCATGCAATTTCCATTTACTTTTCATACTAACTCCATGAGGAATATTGTCCTTTCCAATTTTTCCAGCTGAAGAAACTGAAGCTTAGGGAAATTATACAACTTGCTTAAGATTTATCTAGTAAGTGCTACATCTGGGATCAAAATGTAACCCAAACACATGTCCCATAATACAAATGAGATTTGTTTTCTTTGCCACCAGATCACAGCAATTTTCAGAGCATGCTATTGGTAGAGAAAGTGTCAGTCATATCATGTCCGTAGTACACTTACAGAAACCAGTTAACAGAAGTAAACCTTGACAGTCATGCAAGATTATGCAAGAATCATCTGGACAACTGGACACTCCAAATATTAGTGCTATGTTAGCACACAGAGAGATCGAGCTTTGTAATTAGAGCACTCCTACGCAAAGATTACATCTTCTCATTGCAAACAAAATCTGCCTTGGTTATTGAGAATTTCTGTTATTACTAATGAAAATAATTTATATGGTTTCTGAAAGAAAAGGAGAGGGAAGGAGAGATGGGATATTCTATCTAGATTCAAAATCAGAGTAGACTGTGGCAGGAATTGACCTGAAGGTATTGTACCAGTTAGTGACAATAAATAAGAGTGACTGGGGACAAAGTTAAAGCCCACTAGGTCACATTTTTACATGCTGTGTGGGGAACCTGGGAAAGACAGGTATGAGCAAATTATGGCTGGCTCAGCAGGTTCCTAGAAGATGGTGGATTCAGAAAACTTTCAGACTTGCAGTTATCCCTTGAGCTGTATCTAATGAACACTACTTTTGCAATCTTTGGGCTGAGCAGATAAAAAAACTGTGGGTGTTCGACATAGGTTCAGTATTTGCTTTCATGCCTCACTGCATAGCTCTTAACCTGTTGCAGATCATGTTTGAAAATGAAGGACAAAGTGTAACAGTAGTTTCCTAACAGATGAGAATATTTGTTTCTGTATGCATTTTCAACTCCAAGTTCATTTCTATGACAAATTCCCTAAAATGCAGTAAATAATTTACAGTGTTAGCATCACAGCAACAGCAGGTCTGTGTGGGTTGGTTGTCGATTTATATCTAAAATAAGTGGCATCTTTCAGAATGAAGGATGGGCACGGCAAGATGCGTGGTTCCACATGCTCACTGTTACCAGGCTGTTTCTGTGCTAGCCTGTCTGTGCAGGCACAGTTGATTGTGCCTACAGCAAGCACAATATGTGTCCGTGTCTGGTTCATGAAGTCATTTTAAAAGAGTGCATGCGCTGTGACCTTATACACCACACACGCCTACTCACACCTCACAGAAAGGGAGCGGAGACATGCTAGCATAGCGTTTCTAGAATGTAATTCCTCTGTTCTATCTCTTCCAGAGAATAAGCCGTCTTTTGTTTTTTTGTTTTGTTCTGTTGTTGTTTGCAGGGTCTGTAGAGGAGGGACAGGCGTTCCCTAAACATACCTGGGGAGGGAATTGAAAGTTATAGCGACTTCTTAAACAGATTTTTTTTTTTTAATTCTCCTGTTTCAGTTCTATTTTTACCTCCCTTCCTGTGTTTCCAGGTGCAAAAATACTGAGTTCTTGAAGCAGGGAGGGGGGATTGTTTCTACAGGGCAAATTTGGTATATCTTAAATTTCTGCTCTTTTAGTTCGAATTTGGCTTTCTCAGCCCAGTTGTTATCAATTCTGCTAGGCATTCTGCTTTGCAGTTTCCAGTTTTGCTGAACTTTTTATTTTTCCTTTGTGACCTTTATGCCTTTATTTCTGATTTTTTAATAAGATTTTATTTATCTATTTGGGAGAGAGAGAGAGAGAGAGCATCTGTGCATGTGCAGGCAAGTGCAAAAGCGGGAGGAGGCATCACAGAGGGAGAAGCAAGCTCCCCGCTGAGCAGGGACCTTGGTTCAGGCTCCATCCCAAGACCCTGAGACTGTGACTTGAGCCAAACTCAGACTCTTAACTGGCTGAGCCACCAGGCGCCCCACCTTTATGCCTTTAAAATATCTTTTTCTCTTTGTATCATTTTAGTGAAGTTTTGGCCATAAGCAGAGGTGATTTTGTATTCAACTTGCCATCTTTAGTAATCAGGAGTGGGCTTCATTCTTTAGCTTGTATTTCTTAAATCTTAATTTTTCTTTGGGGAGCCTGCTATCATAGTGTAATATAAATTGCCCTGAATTTCAGTGATACAAGAGAGGGATGGGCTAGATGAGTTTTTAAAAATGCGTTTAATTCCTTACTGGCCCACTAGGTACAGCCACTGAGAAGCTGCCAGTGAAGTAGAACCTGCTGATTACCTCACCCTTCAATAGACCAAAATTTTTGGAGTTAGAACTGGGACTGGGAGTTGTCTCTATTCTCAAAAATATAGGCATCCCTTATTACTGGGCTAGGAGATGTAAAAGATCATTTTTCAAAATGATTGTTCTCATTCAATTTGCTATCCTAGTCCTCAGCTGTAGAGAAAGTACTGATGTCATTGCTTTGATCCTGAGGACCGTTTAATTGTATTATGTGCTTATTATATAAGGAACACTTGTTGGTAAATTTTAAAAAGTACAACTGACTCCCAAAAAATCAGAGTTGTAGACATAATGTAAACCAAATTACACATAGTAAAGTTTGTGATAGACACTGACTCAAGGATAATACCTTATAGGAATACAAAAAACTGCAAAAATTGATCTGAGGAAAATTAGACATAGGAGAAACAAATGGCACAAAATATAACTGAGAACAGCTAAAACTGTATATAGTAATATCTCTTGTTAACTAAAAATTGATAGAAAAATAAAATATTCTTGACAAAATTTAGATCCACCAAAATGACTGAAAAAATTGGATTTGGTAGAATTAATAAACACACATCAAGCACAAAATCCCTACATGTAAAAACGCAGAAGCTATAACTGATGAAATTCAATATGAACAAAAGACCTCGATCTTTCAATCATTCATTGTACAATTTACACAGTAAAACATTGATCACAATAAACACAATTTTAACAAAGTGAAACTGAGAATGAAAAAGTGGTGGGAAAGGTTTAAAAGCATCACATAGAATATTGATCAAAACATGCAATTGGTAAATGGAGTTTTGTTCAGAAAATACTATCTCTATAAAAAGTCAAGTGTTGATAGAATCTTGATTATCTTGATTTAAAATGTTTGTGTGTATAACAAGGTTTTAAATGTCCTTGCTATCAAAATCTCACTTGTTCTTAACACATTCTTAAGCTAGCATTCATGGCTAGAATATTTTTTTTTTCTATAAAGCATGTGGTATGAAGGCACAGGCAGAAAAGTACAAGAATATGTGGTCAAATTCAGTGCCTGGCATTGAAGCTCACCATAAGCTAGAAATTATACGAGGTCCAGCCAAGATCCTGGCTTTTTCAGCAATCTGACTCGGTTTGAGAGAAACATGGCTGGGATAATGTTTGGCATACAATAGGACTTCGCTAGTGTTTGTTGAATTATATTTTACTGGATTATCACAGTAGGGTATGTTCAGTCCTTGAGCACAATTTGTTTGTGGCCAAGATCATTGTTCTCTGTTTCTTGACATGTTTCTATGTTCCCCAGTTCTGATTACTTCTACTTTCAGCCTGTACTGAGGTCCCCCCCACCCCGCAATCTGACCCAGGGATATCTCCTGATTCCCAGCAAATCCTTAGGCTAGATGAAGTTGTCCCCTTTAACTCCCAGTTTAACCTCTCTGTTTAACAAATCTGCCTCGAGACTCATTTTAGTTTTTATCTTTTTTTCTGTCCATCATCCCTTATATAGTATCCAGCTTTGTGCTAGATACTAGACAGGCTAGGAGTTGAATGCAAATATATGATAAGGGATAAATCTTAAATCTACAAGTAGCAATAAATAATAAAATAAAAGCAGTTTCACAGCCTTAAAGGGAAATTAGGAGGTGAATATTTTCAGAGCAAATCATAATGACATGTAGTGCCTATGCTCAAGAATGAAATGGCCTGCACTAAGGCAGGCATTTTGGGCAGCAAAACTATGTTTCTCGGGCCAGCTTTCAGTATGGCTTCACTTTTCATTGAGATGCAATCACAGGACACAAAGGATGCCTATGTGCAAAAGCAAGTGTATAAACGTATCCCATACCAAATACCAGCTATTTGAATAGTGTTATTGTGGATCATACTCATTGCATTGTCCTTCCATTCATGTGAATCTTTGAAGATTGGCTCTTGTTAAAACTTTTTTAATGTTGCAGTAAATATGCACTAATTAAGGAAACCTTATGGAAAGAGAAGACATTCCTAATATGGATGTTTATGACTGCTTTGTAAACAAGCATGGGTTTAAAAAAAGAAAAGTTGTCAGAATGTTTGAACTGCGTTGTTAGCAGAAGGAAATTAAAAAAAAAAAAAAACCTGTAATACTTTTAAACAGTCAATTCACAGTTCAAGAAGAATACAATACATAAAATAAATTAAAAAGCATTACATTTTACCAGATAGAGCTACTTATAAGAAAACAGAACTTATGACTTAAAAGAGCATTAGAGATCATTTAGAATAATTTTCCTGTGTTACAATGAACAAATTGAGACCCAAATAGGTAAGATGGCTTACCCAAGCCCAGGAAGCTAATGAATAATTGTCTATTTTCCAGGACAAACATATTGCACATAATAATCACTTTCACTTAAAATAGATGTTATTGATAATTTACCTTCTGTTACCTAAAACAACATAAAGTGTATAGTTGATGAGTCATCTCAGAAGTTGGATGAATTTGGGAGACAGAGGAAGACAGGTAATCAAACTGAATGAATAAATAATACATGGCAGGCATTATGCTAAGTTCTTTATTGGAGCTTATAGAGACTTGTGCAAAAATGGAACAATTCATATCTTCATATGTTTACTGGTGAGGGGAGAAAGTCCATGTAAATTTGTCAAATATTATGAAATAAATATTAGAGTTAGGATATGAGCCTAGATCTCTGCCTCCAAAGTGCATTCAACTAAATTACAGTACTAGGAGATAATTCTCCATGATTCTGGCATTTCCATGCCTTTTGAGCCAGTGGCAGGCCTTTTGCTTTATAAACAACTTTGGAAGCTAGAGTTAGTGTCTCTTAAAAGATTGAGGTCCCTTAGACCTTCAAAGATAGGAAAGTCTCCCACCTTTCCCCAGGGAATATTTGCTTACTTTATAGGGGGAAAAACAAAGCAAAACAATCAAATAAAAAACTAATCTTTCTCTCCAGAGGGGAAGTTAGGCAGGTTTGCCAACATCTCCTTATAAGATTAGCAATTTCCTGAACTCTGCTTCCAGACTGTGAAAAAGTCCTGAGTGTACAACAACTGCCTGGGTTCATTCCACATAGCCCCCAGGGAACATGGGGGGCAAGGGATACTGATATGTATATACTGTGTCATGAGTAAGAAACTGCCCAAATTCATGCTAGTTCATTGTCTTCTTACCGAACAAATTTATGGATGTGTGGTGAGCAAATTTTAGGAGCTGCTTGACCACTTGACACACACTATACTAAACCATAAATCTGCTTGCCAAATTTGAGGAAAGAGATTTCATTTATTACTTGACAAAGTCTGCTCACACAGACAAATCATTTAATTGTGGAAAAAATATATGACATTTCTTAGGCCCATTGGTTATAGCTTAGATTCCATGAAACTCATTAAAAGCCAAGGGAGAAAAAATAACAAGCATTAATGAGATACACTAACAAGAGAACAGCAGTTATTTGCTAATTTAATTTAGTTAATTTGCAATTTAGTTAATTTCTAAAAAGCTCTAATTTTCTTTATGATTTGGTGTCATTTGTTATCATATAAGAAATTATTCCCTAAGTAGTTCTCTCATACTCCCAATCAGGAAGGTGGCTAAGATTTCTAATCAAATGCCTATCTTTTGCCAACTTTGTTCTTTCTTATGCTAACCCTTCCCAGCATTCTTAACAATAACAACAATACCACCACCACCACCAACAGAAATCCACTTCTATTTATACTTTCAATAACTGGTAAAGTATAATCATCTCTACCACATGACCCAACTGACAGCCAGCTAAGATGAATATATTAAAAATTATTTAATCTTTCCTCACTAACAAAATAATTCCATTCTCATATTTCTTACAATTGTCTTTTGGTGAATTCCTTTTTATTGAATACAATCTGCCAGCATTATAGCCTCTAAATCTGAAAATAGGAATGCATATATATGCTACTCAATGTAAGCCTTGGTCTTTTTGGCTGCCAGTTCACATAGTGCTATTGAGTACTGTCTATTCTTCCCAATGAATATGTGCCTACTCTGCCCAAACCTGTCACTCCCCCACTGCTGCCCTAGATTTAATGAGTATGTGCCCCCCACTTGCCTGACCTGCTCTTGGTCAGCTGTACACTCTGGAGCAATGGTTTTTGAGGAGAATGGAGAGAAAAAAACATATGTTTAAACAGCTGAGTGAAATGCAATTCTCCAGTCTTTTCGACAACAACTATGATAAAAGGAAGATGGATATGAAGGACAGTGAGAACTGTTTATGTCTGAACAAAAGTTTGTAGTTAATTTATTCTCACTAAAAAAGTCTCTGGCATGAATCAGACCATGGCAACCTGAAGTACTCTATATCTATTCCATGTCAAGATAATTAACTAGTTTTTCACTGTGGTGAAATTAAAAAAAAAAAATCAAGATACAGGAAATGAAACAGCCAGTCGTTCTTTCCTTGTATTCTGTTTATACATTTGTGTCAAGGATTGAGGCAAATTAAAGATATGAGGTCATTGATTTCCATGATATCCTTGCAAGGGAGGATAATGGAAACTATTTTATTTATTTATTTATTTATTTATTTATTCATTTGTTTATTTATTTATTGTGAGAGAGAGAGCATGTGCAAGCCCACATGTGAGGGAGGGCAGGGAGAGGGAGAGAGAGTTTTAAGCAGACTCCATGCCCAGCACAGAGCCTGATATGGGGCTTGGTCTCACAAACCTGTGATCATAACCTGAGCAGAAGTCAAGTGTTGAACACCTTAATGACTGAGCCACCCAGGCACCCCAGAAACCAATTATTTTATAAATGCTGTTGGGGAGAAAAATTTTCCTCTACCCTTCAAGATTCTCTGGCTAGTCTAAGAATTAAATTGATGTGGGAGAGACTAACTCGAAAAAATCAAATTTAATTTCTTAGCCAAAATGAGGTATATGTCATCCTGAACTAATAAGAGAGTAGAGGTAGGACTTCAAAGGGAAGGGAAGCCATTCAAAGGAAGATAAAAAACAGTTAATGTTTGATAAACATATGTTTGCTGAGCCATACAGAAACAATGGGACATATGGGAAGGATTAAGAAACAGACTTCGCTTAAGTTCCTCCCTGTGTACCATACCTAGTTCATCTTATACTATAGCTATCTGTGGTGTGAACTCCTTTCCTGGATGGAGCAGGTCCTCTATCTAAATTCTTTAGGTAGTTAAGAGGAAAGTGAAAGTTTTTCCTGAGTCTTCTGGAATTTGATCATTTTTACCTCAAAATAACCTACATGCCAAAGGTGCACATCTTGGGACAACTTTTTCTACAATATTGAGAGAAGTAAGGAGACCTCTCTGTAGCCTAAGTAATTCATTAGTCGTGGAAACCTAAACCTCTATTTAAATTTACAATCACTCATGGGTTTAAGTCAAGTCCTACAGAAGACACATTTCAGGAAGGGAGCATGTCATTGAGCACACTTTGATGCCTTGTTGTTTTTTGGTGTTCTGTGATTCTTTCTTAGTTTCACCAGGATTTCCAAAGAGGCATGCAAGGTCTAAGCAAAACAAACAACCAAATGAAAGGGGATTCTTACTAGAATGAAGTGCTATTGTCAGTGCCTGATATTTTCAAGTTTTTAGAAATATCACAAAAAAGATCCTTTCCAAACATATCAGTTTCTTGTTTGATAAAGTGGAAAAGTGCCCTGCTGTGTCTGTTAGAACTATCGTGCTTGTCATCACCTCACCAAATTTTCTCCACCTCTCCTGAAGTCTTCCTTGGAATGAAGTTCTCTGTCAGAATCAGGGGAGAGAAGAAGGAAGGAAATTGGAGATAAGGCTGTAGATAAAACTAAGAATCATGCTAGCTGATTTTAAAATTGTGGAAGTGAATTTTACTTCATAGAGTTCCAGAAGTAGAGAACCAGAAAAGGTGCACGGTATAGCAGGATGCCTCAAGGAAATCTCAAAGAGCATATAAGTGGATACACCAGTTGACGTGAACTAATATGCCAAAAGTAAATAAATAAATAAAATATCTCTTCTAAGGGTAAAATGGTCAGAAGAATTAAAGAAAGTAGGAAAAAAAAAAGTTAAGCCAAAAATACTGAAGGAAGCCCAGCTCTAGTATTGCTGTCTACTGTGCTTTGATGTAGCCTGGCCATGTATACTAGAACTCCTTCTGGGTTAGACACCCACACACATGAATACACACACACACTCAGAAATGTGTCTAAAACTCTGTCCCTGCCAAGTTCACCCAATAAGCACACTGGAAAAACAGCTGGTTATGAGCACTTGAAACCCTCTTAGGATGGAGCATTCATCAAGCCCTGCATCAGGGCCAGCAGAGTAAGTCAGCAGCAAGACCCAGTAATGAGAACTGGAGATTGGAAAGCCCTTTGCACTGAGGACTCAATAATTAATCAAAGCAAAAAATTCTAATGAAGGCAGCAGCCACAGCAGAGCACAAAGGAAGCATTTATGGAGCTAGGCTAAATGTAAGAGAGAGAGGAAAGAAGAAGGAAGCTCAAAAACCATATTGCATGTGAATGAGAATGTTAGATGGCTAAATATTTGACTTTTCAAGGTTCCTGAGAGCTCAGTGGAGCAGAAATTCATGCTACACATGAGCTATGGTAACCTCTTTTCTTCAATACACATGTATACTGAGCTTAGGAGTTTGATGTGGTGGGGATTTAATGCTCAATGCCCCCGAGGTCTGGATGCTTTAATAAGAGCTGGCATGACAGCCAGCCAAGAGCCAGTGTATGGTGGGCTTTTTATCACTTACCTCCTGTCACCTAGTGATTCTTGGTTTTCTATGTAACAATGCAAGCAAAGAACACATACATTTATATTGTATTCATATAGTCACTCATTTATTAAACAATAATTTTTGAGGAACTACTCAGCTCCTGAAGAAGATATACAATATTAGATTGAGTTTAAATGCCATTAGAGAATTGGACATAAAGTGACATGAAAATTCAGAAGAAGGCAAAAATCAATTCTTGTTGGGGAGAAACCAGAAAAGACTCAAGGGAGGATGTGGCATTGAAGTTGAAACTCAAAGAATGTTTGGAATTCTCTAAGGAAGCTCTGATAACCTCAACAAAACTCCACAGAAAAAAGGAGAAGTTAAGCATGGTTGTGTTGTCTTCAGACATGAGAAGCTGTTCTCTATCTATTCCGTATAACAATATTTATTCCCTACAGCATTGTAAAATAATCTGAAATCACTGAAGAAGTAACAATGCATGAATTGTATGTTTCAACAGAGAATGACTACCTGGAAAAGCAAATGGGAAAACTGGGGAGCACTTTTATTTAGTGCTCTGAGTTTCGTCACTGAGTATGCAAAGAAGTGGAAGACCCTTTTTGATGGCCACATAGTTATTTAAATGGCCATAAAACCAGTTGAAACCATCTTTGGGGGCAGATGTTCCGAATTACAATTCTTCATAGATGACATAAAATGGCATTCTCTCCTCTAGGAACTTGCGTTTTAAGGGAAGACAAATATATATTTATGTGTGTGTGTGTGTACTGGTATAAATTAACACCAGATATATTCAACTGGTGGATATCACTTTACAGTTTGTAAAGGGTTTTCACAACATCTTATTCAAGTCTCAGTTCTATGATATAGGCTGGGAAAATATTATCATTATCTTCATTTTACACAATGCCAAGGAGAGGGAACTCTCTAAAGTCAGGCAGCTAGAAATGTGACCACTCCAAATATATTCATATTGGTTTGGGTTGTTTTTAGCAATAACAAGTAGGAGTCATTCAACTTTTATTTCATTTCCAGCCATATTATCCAGCCATCTTGAGGTGTCTGTTTTTTACCAGATCTTGGTATGGCTGATATGTACAACAAAATCTACATTCTGATTTAGACAATGGTTGCTTTTCGGGCTTTTGTCTCAAAAGTCTTAATAATACTTCACACCCAGATATGCTCTCCAGAGGTGTCAAACAATTCTTCAATGGTAATGTGGTCTACATAGCCCAAAGGCTTCTTTTCCATCTTCCCACCCACCCCCGTTGGGGCTATAGTAGAAACAATTTCAGATGTCCATAAGAGGGCCATGGAAGACATGGCACACATATGTGAAAGTGTTAAGTGTTGACTGTTTTCTGTATGTGTGCCTAGACCATATCTTAGCAAGCTAGTAAGCATTGTAATTACCTTTAGCATGGAGCTTGGAAAAGGAGAAAAACCTAGAATGTCCTCACCTCCAATTCCATCAAAGTCCCCTTGAAGTTTTTCGTGATAGAGCTGCATCCTTCATCTTGGATTCTCAAAACCTATGCAGAATGTGTCACCGCATGTACTTGCAAGGCATGCTGATTTCCAGTAGCCTCCACACATGTTTAGCAGAACCTCTGGTTCCGTATTGTAAAAACCTATCTGTTGGGGTATATATAAATTACTAGTATGTTATGATGCTCTCTGATAAGGCTTTTTTCTCTACTTGTGAAGAAACAGCCAGATATCAGATATCCTTCTTTTTTTTTTTTTTTTTTTTTGGCTGTCTCCAGTTCTTCCAGAAGCCCAGGAAGTTCCAAAGGCCCCTGAGTGCTTGTGGAGACTCTAGGGTGAGAACTCAGTGAGAGATTTTCTTTTCATGAGCTAATCAGAGGGCAGAGGGCTAGCAAGGGTCTCTCTCCCCTTGCTGGGTGCCTGTGGGTATTTGTTCTGGGAATAGGACCACCTAGTGGGCAGTCTGGCCAGTCATTTTTCTTGGACTGAATGGTTTGGTAGCTACAAAAGTGCAACCCATGCAAGTAACAATTTCTGAAAGGGGGAAAAAAAATCTGTTTCTCTGGCATCTCATAAAAGATTCTGAATCCTATCCCAAACCTGGAAGAAAACCCTCCCACTTTCAACACTTTGCAATATTGATCAACACATGTTGTGAAAATTTAACAGAAGTGAGGGTCACAGGAATTATTTGAAGGACTATGCAATTCTACTTCTCTAAAAAACCTTTAAAAGGCAGCAGAGAGGGGTTTCCCTCCTGCTAAGAATGATAAAGCTACTCTTCAATTATGAAAATCACACATCGTTCTCTACCTATCACAAAGGATTAACATCAAACTGGAGAAAGATTTAAAAAGAACAACAACAACAAAAACCATTTTTCTCTTTCTGCCCATTAGTCAGTCTCTTCCACATATTTACTTTTTTTGTTTAAACTCAAGTTCATCCTTTGAACCTGGGGCATGCCTTGTGAGATAACGGAGCCTCCCTACAGGGTGCAACTGGAGATAGGTCTCACTGCCTAGCTGTCTTTCATTCTCCTTTCCTGGTAGTCTCTAGACTATGGATTACACATCAGAGATCATTTTTCATAATAAAGCTTTCTCTAGGGCCGTTTATCTTTTACCCCTTTCCCTTAAAATTCTATGGTTGATTTTGCTCCTGATGGAAAATATTCAAGCTGTTAGATTTTCAAAAGATGAATTTAAGAGATTAAATTAGAGAGAGGAGGAAGGAAGATACAGTGTAATTGATAATTAGGTGAACTTCACTCTAGCCTCCTCAGGATAACTCTCTGGGCTTTGAGGTGGATTTTGGAGAGTAATGAGTTTTTATCTGAAACCCACTTTGTAGCCAGTTGGAGGCTTGTTCTCTCCTCTCAGTGTGAGCTGTCTTTGGTAAAAGGGTTATCAATGGTAATGGGCCAGGCATTCACCCCTACTCCCCACACTGCTGCTGACTGCTGACCCAGGCTGTGCACTGCCATTGAATAATGAGGCACGGATCAAATAGAATCTGGTCTTATCAACCCACATAAAGCCAAGAATGGGAACATTTTCACAAATTATTCAGGGACAGCACCTGAATTGCTGTCAGCTAACTGGATAAATTAGGGGAAGGAGAAGGATAATGTCCTCTCCCCTCGACTATTCAGGTGGTCTTTTCCTTAGTAGAGATACAGCCTAAAATCCTGTATAACCTTAATTAAATTTAAGATAATATTTTGGCTTATTTTGAATGCTGGGCAGGGATCTCCTGATTGTATCATTACACAATCAGGCCACATCTCCTGTGGCCAAATACAGTGAGAGATGACACCCTTAAGGCCCTTGGAGCTATATGAGGAAAGATCTTAAGTGCATTTTACCATTTTAGCCATGATTTTTCTTGAATCCCAATGAAATCCATAACCACATAGATTTCAACAACAACATGGCCTGCTGTTTAGCTAGTGTTTAGAAAGCACAGACTGTAATTAGATAATTCGGCTTCAAAACCTGCCCTGACCATTTTTGGCTGTGTAATCTCAAGCAAGTTACTTTACCTCTTAGAGCTTCAGTTCCCTCATTTGCAAAATGAATGTAGTAATAATACTTCCTTAGGTCAGTTACTGTAAGGATGAATTATGATAGGACTGAAGTGACCAGATGTGGTTCACTCACTAGATTTTTCTGTCAATATGGCCTTTAATGAAAGAGTCATGTGTGGTCTTAGGTTCTATTCCTAAGCACTTGACTGAAAATGCCACAGCACAAACTTACTTATACTGAAAGTATCATTCCTAGTTAAGGCAGAGTGACTTGTGATTCCAAGGGCATATCACAAGAAGTAGGTCTCATGTGCTTTTACTATTAAAATAAACATCAGTTATGTTGTTTCAATTCAAGATTCAACTGTGTCTCTAGGCAGCAGCTCTGGGGAAACTTTTGGCGGGAAACACTAGAGCCACAAAATTCTTGAGGTATAGAAAGGGAACACTGCTCACATCAATACATTCTTTAGAAGTTCTCTTATACTACACTAACAGTACCTTCTATGCACCTTCTAGGTCCCAGTGTTCTTAGGTTTCATAATCATTAGTACTGAACCCCTTACTCTGAGCAATATTGAAATCTAATTCTCTCCATACCATTGATCATCCTCATCTATTGATTCAGTATTTACTTTCCCATCACCCCTTCTCCCACCCTTCAGACTTTGGAATTACTTCCATAGAACAACTTTTCTTCCCCATATGCTCTACAGAATCTTTTCGTAAAGTCACTGTCTTAAACACAATTCATACACCAATTATTCAGTCCCTGGAATACTATGCCTCACTATTTCTCTATGTGAACATTACTTCCTTTGAGTTTGCTTTGACCCCTTTAAGGATATAATACTTAATATTGATATAGGTCTATCAAGCCCTTTGTGTAAGTCTCTTAGTTCCATACTTACCTTAGGTCAACTGAATTGAGATGCTTGCTTCTTGTTCATGATCTGTAGGGTAACTTACTGTTTGCTTGCTAGCTTGCTTGCTTGCTTGCTTGTTTGCTTGTGGGAGAGTGTCTTCTCTTTCAGCTTGGTTCCTCTGAGTATCCCAACATTAATACTTGTATCAGTTATGAGAAACTAGGTTATGCTACATTAACAAATGACTCCTCAGATCCTAATTTCTTGGAGTAATAAAATATTTCTTCAACTCACTCACTAAGTCTAACATGGGTTTCTTGTGGTTCTGTTCCATGTCACCCTCACCTCAGGACTCCAGCTGATGGAATAGCCTCTCTCTGGAACATTGCCAACATTTAGTTGAAAAAAAAACAAAAACAAATTGTGTGGTCCTATCCTACTTTAACAACACAAGAGTGTATAATCCTCCCACAAAGAGGGGGCATTGTAGGCAGGTTACCAAAGATGAATGAGCGGTAATGTGAGAGGCCACCGTATGAAGCAAGTTGTTATAACTATAGGAAAGACTCTACTGCAGACTTGAGATTCTTCAGATTCCTAACACAGGAAGCTCAAAGTCTGGCCTTCCATATTTCCAAATGACACAAAAAATGGTAAAATCCGGTGATACATAAATTGTAGTTTTTAAGTTAATAGTGAGGTAAGCTTATACCTTATTTTTAAAAGAATCCTTATTTTAGAATTTCTTTGAAAAAGGATAGTGACTATTAGAGGAAAATTACACACAGTTGTCCCTCATTTTACCTTCTGCTTCATCCAACTACAAAAGATCAGAAAAAGCAAATCAAGGTCATTCTCTAAATTGTAGATCTTTTTGATATTATATAAAAAACTGGTGTAAATACACCATCAAAAGCTGAGCTTGGTTATGAAGAGAAAGCACATATCCAATGAGTTTATTCAGATCAAATGGGTATGGTGAAAGCTTTAAATAAATAACTGATAAGAAGGAAATACTTGTAACAAAGTAGCTAAAACAATGAGAGTAAAATCTCATGTGAACCCTTGGGAAATACAATGTTATAGTAGGAGAACTGACAACGAAATTAAACTAATAAATGAGAAGTACATAGTATATCAATTCAGTAACTGCTGTGAATGTACTGTTTTACTTTCCCAATAAAGTAAAGTAACTTATGTGTTATCATTTTTTTTCTTTAGAAATAGGAATAAATATTGAGATTTTTAAAAGCCAGAGCTTTCTCAATTTTTTTTTTTCAAAGAAAGGAGAGGAATGTAATTGACTTTTGGGGGACCATAGATTGTTCATTTCAGGTTTTACAGAAACAAAGGTGTTCCCAGCTCAGATACTGGTGTTGTTTCGGTGAACTACAAGACCACTGAATAATTTGGGCCTTAGTGAGACAAGACTTTATTACAGTGAGAAAGAAAAATAATTAATTTCTATCTCTAAACCTCTTTAGACCTTCAAAGGGTTTATTATTATGTCATATTTGTATTTTAGTATGCATGAGAGATTAGTACTTAGTGTATAATTTGCCATTGCAAATAAAATAAGGTACAATAAATTGTTCACAAATTGTGGCCGTCAATGGCAAATGGTTTACATAAGGAATCACAAATCTCCAAGTTCAAATAGCAGACAAAGGAGGTAGGAAAATCATCAGAATAGATGATGGGATGTGTGAGTTCACCTGTATTTCTGTTTTACCCTTGCCCAGCAAGGTAGAATGCCCTCTTTAACTAATTATCCATCAAATATCCCTAGGAGCAAGTAGCTATGACAGATGTTTCTACTCTGTTTTGCATATGGGGAAAATGAAGAAGTTGAGTTAGGAAGAAGTTGAGACATAAAAAGAAGTTGACCAGCAAAGTCTAAAAAGCTCATCTCTTTAACTCTGTCATAAGCCACCCAGCAGTCCAAATTCACCTCCATTAAACATAGCCCGAGAGTGACTTGTAAAGTCTACCTTACTTATCTACAGTCTCCAAATTCAATCATCTTAATAATGCAATTTCTGATGGAGGATTAGCAACCCTAAATCTCTTGAAGTTGGTGAGCTGTCATGTGGCAAAAGGCTAATTAGAAGGGCCCTGATAGACTTCAGAGGGAAGTGTGGCCACACTTGTAATACCTCTGTGGCAGATCTTGAGTTCCAAGCGCCTTAGAGATATTCTGAAATGTTTTGCCATTTGGGAAATTAAAATTTACAGTGACAAAATTGCATATGTTAAAAAAAAAAAGCAAAACAAAACCATAAGAATGACTTCAATTAATGGGTCAGCCTAGGGAAATGGATTTTTTATTTGTTAAGAACCAAGGGACTGAATAAAGATCCATCAATATACAGTACCAGGTAATTATAATTAACTGCTGTAAGCAAGGAGTTTGTCTCACTTAGTTTAGGAGCCACGTGGGAAAATAGCACTTCTTTGTTAATGCACAGGTATTATCTAACATTCTGCAAAGGAGAGACTCTTGTCTCACCTGGAAATCTTTGGTTGTTCTTCTCCAGCTAATATTTTCATTAGCCAGTATTTGATTAGGTATTTTCATTTTCAAAATATCTTAAGATCTTAGATTTTACTAAAAAAAAAAAACTTTCTTGATCGTTATCACTTTCTTCTTAACAAGGTATGAATAACATAGAAGGAAGCCAGAACTTGAGAAGGTAAAGGAATTGGTATGAGATCAATTTGGAGCTTCACATTGTATAGGAATGTAAAGAAAACTGTTTCACCTGATGGCTAGTTTCATCTACTTGATTTGTATCTTCTGCCAACTTTCAGTCTTTTTCTTGAAATGACAATTAATTGAAAACCAAGTTTTTAAAATTTAATAAATTAATCATTTACTTAAGTTTAAAAACTGCCCTCTACATTTCATTCCTAGACATACTGCAGTACTCCAAAAGATGACTATTAGCACCTATTTTCTAAGTTTCACATAACATGTCAAATATTTTACCATTTGTTTAAATACTGATTAGTTCATTGGCTATGTCACATTTTATTGTCTTAACAAACTATAATTTATTGACCTCTTCATTAATGTGAAATACTCAATTATTGTTTATTTTTTCAATATTATCAATAACACAGCAATGGCCATCTTTATTTGCATGCTAAATTATTTCCTTAAGATAAATTCTAGGAGAGAAATTACTGAATCAAAAGATGTGACTCTTCCTGAAGCCTTTTTGCTACATATTTTAATTTTTTTTTATATAAGAATTGACCAATTTAAAATGGCAATGGCAATGAACTAGTGTATCATCTTCACTACAACCTTGCTAACAATGGGAGTTCTGTCAAAAACTTGATACTCCTTTAAATGCAATATAATGTTACAAGTTCACTTAAATTTCAATTTCTCTGGCAATTAAAGACTGATAGTAAAGCTAATTAAAGCCAACGGAACCATTAAAGCGGTATGGGTTATTATTGGGTTTCGATTCTTTAAAATTTAGTTACAGATGGATGAGTGTAAAATTTCGTTTCAGGAAATCCATGAATAGAACTTGTTTTACAGTGGCATATCACTAAATAAAATTATTTATAAGGTTGAACTGCCTAAGTCTCATAAAAAAGTACCAAAAGAATCTTGTTAGAAGAATGATCTCATTTTAAAAAGGCTTGAAATGAATCCATTATAACAAGGCATGGACCCTGAGGGCATGACTGCAGTATTTTAAATTTTATTTGTCTTTGACTGAAAACTTGATTTATTAATAGCATTTCACTGATTATTTTATCTACGTGCATGGGGTAATTCATTTTCATCATTCTTTCCAAAAGGCCACTGGAATAAAAGCTTGTTTGTTTGTTTGTTTCATCTTTCCCTGGTTTCAGAATTTATTATTGCTCTCTCTATAAGAAATAAAAGAAAAAAATTAAATACTAGGTGGTAAACTCTGTTATAGGCACTTTAGGCAGAGCTCAAAACTGAGAGTTGGGTCACTTATTTTGTAACAGTGATATCTCGGGGCGCCTGGGTGGCTCAGTGGGTTAAGCCGCTGCCTTCGGCTCAGGTCATGATCTCAGGGTCCTGGGATGGAGCCCCGCATCGGGCTCTCTGCTCAGCAGGGAGCCTGCTTCCTTCTCTCTCTGCCTGCCTCTCTGCCTGCTTGTGATCTCTCTCTGTCAAATAAATAAATAAATAAAATCTTTAAAAAAAAATAAATAAAATACTTCAGGAGAGAGGTCAGTTAAAAAAAAAAAAGTGATATCTCATGGTTTTGAGGGGACCATTAGATCACTAATGGGACAGAAGATTGAATCCCCTCTGAAGTATTTTTGTTCAGTGATCACAGAACCCGTGCAGAAATAACTCTGTGAAGTAGGTAGGGTTCATTGTCCTTTGGTAGTTTTTACCTATTGATTCTTTGGATATTCAACTTCATTTCATCTATCCAGTCACCCTCATTTAAAACATAAATGATAGAAATGCTGCATAACCACGCCACAAGTATGTATGCATATTAGCATGGAGTTTTGGTAATATCTGACCCGAATGCCTCATCAGTTGAATCTATGTCATATTCCTTCTTGTCCTTGACAGCATAGATCACAAATTAAAATGTGCTTTCTCATGACAGATTCTCATAAATTTGAAGGCACCCAGGCTGTCTCCCATGAACCTCAACACCTATGAGGTGAAATATTAGCACACTTTTCAACTCTGCTTCTTCTGACATTATTTAAACCTCTTTTCTGCCCTGATTTCACATCAACTTGCCAATTTTTCCCTTAAAGAATATATAATATAATAATAGCAGATTCTTACTAATTGCAAACAATGTGGAGTGCTAAAGTGCTTTACTGTGATAAATAGTTTATATCCATTTTATAGATAAAGAAACTGGAGTATATTACAGGACCAGGAATTGGCAGGCCTAGAGTTCTGGCCTGGGACTGTCTAGCTCCAAAGCTCAAGTTTTAAACTACTGTCCATTTTGAGAACTCTGGGTCTGGTGTTAGAGTTAGCAGTGCAGAGTAAGGGGAGGCAATCAACCCCTCATTCTAGGTACTGCTATTCTTTTGTGCCATCCAAAATTTCCTTCAGAATTTTTTACAGTTTCACTATTTGTAGGTTCATTCTAGGCTTATTATTGCCTGAATTTGTCAAATCCTATTTGTTTAGTGTTACTTTCAACATCTTTTCCCCATTAAACTGAGTCCTCTACACTGGGTAGCTGATACAAGTGAAAGATTTCTCTTTTATCTCATTTTCTATATGAAGGTATCTGGAGTTAATATAATTAGAGACACCCAGAGCCTTTCAACTAAGCTTGAAATCAGATGCAAAAATCTCGGGACACTCCTGTCACGGAGAAGATGAACAGTTTTAAATATATTCTCCAATAAATTGAAATTCTTCACTGAAATCTAAGTGTAGATAAATAGCATTTTCCCTTGTTAGCAATTGAAACTGATTACTTGACTAATTTCTTAGATACTGTGATGATGGGTATTGAAAAATAGAGTGTTAAACAGAGGATTTTGTAGTATAAAAGTAAAACTCAAAAATTTAAGATGATACTTTATTAAGGAAGATCTGGTGTTTACAAATGGCCTGTTTTATTAATTGTTCAAAATTTTGCTTTGTGTACTTGGGTCTTTTCTTCAACTCACATTTTTCTAAGTCTTTTTTTTTTTTAAGATTTTATTTATTTATGTGACACACACACGCACACACAGAGAACACGACAGTGAGGAACAGCAGAGGGAGAAGTAGGCTCCCCACAGAGCAGGGACCTGGATGTGGGGCTCTATCCCAGGACCCTGGGATCATGACCTAAGCCAAAGGCAAAGGCTTAACCAACTGAGCCACTCAGGCACCTCTATGTCTTTTGATAGCAATACTAATTCAATGTTTTTCATGTGCAACTCCTTCACAAGTTTGAAGAACATACATGAAGCAGTTTGTCACATACCAGCATACACACTAGTGGCAGTGCTAGTTTGATAATACTACAGGAAGTAGTAACAGTAGTATCTTGTGACTCCACTGGTAATTCACAGCACTTCCTGTTCACACATGCAGGAGTCCCAAAGCAGAGAACTGGTCACTGCATCTACTATCTTGGATCTCTCCCTTAACCTCTGGACCAAAGCATTTTTTTCTCAAAACCCCAGCACCTTAACTCTATATGTAGATGAGTTTATACTGCCTTGTCTTTTTTTGTTTGTTTATTTCTGTATGATTTGTAGATTTTATGCTGAGAGTGAGAAAAGTTGGAGTTGGATTTGAGCTAAACAAAAGCTATGAAAAAATTATAAAATGCACTAGGTGTGTCAACCAGGGTTATGTGGTATAATTGGGAATTGAAAATGGATTACAGCTTATACTGTAAACCAAAATGCACAGTGGCACATGTCTGTATAGCTACATTGTCTTCTTTAGCAGGATTTAGCAGTCCTGGTTTAGAAGTAGAAAATGTTTTGTGAAACTGGTACATAGATAGGAATTTACATAGAGGTACGAACTGGGGAGCCAGGCATAAAAAATGCTGTAAGGAATGAATCCAGGTGGTAGAAGGTATTGAAATTGGGAGAAAGCCGACAGCATGAAAATTAAGGTGTCAAAAGATTAGTAGGAGTCTCAGGGAGATCAAATAGTAGATCTCCCTGATCTCAGGGAGATCAAATAGTAGATCTAGGGAGGTACAAAAAGTAGAAGCTTCTAAAAATTAGAAGACAGTGAGATGTGTGACTTTGAAGTGGAGTGAAAGAGTAGATGGAGATCATGAGAAAGCCCAGAGTGAAGCTCTAAGAGCATTTTGCTAAGACAGAGAGGATGGAAGATACACAGATACCCTAGAGGCCATACTACTGAAAAATTAGAGATGGGAAACAGACTATTACCCGAGTAGGGGATGACATAGTCTAGATTAGAAGGCAGGGAAATGCAAGGATTTGGGGACACCCCGGAAAACAGAAGACTGGTATGTTAATTTAATGGGAACAGACAACTTTTGTAAATAAACCTTATACAATCCTACCCTTTTCCTCCTCCCTCCTCCTTCCTCTTTTCTTCTGAATCTTTAGATTATAAGTTGTATGAGATAATAGCTATTCTGATTTTAAGGCTAGATAAGGCTCAAATTTACATAACAGCTTCCTAAACAAAGACAAGGCAGGTTAAAATGCAGGGCTGAGTATTGCTATTACAGCTTAAAAAATGGCATTGTGTGATTGGTTGTTCAATTGTATACATTCCCCAATGTCACTTTGTACAGAGAATACTTAATGGAAAAATGATTCCCATTCTTATCCATTATCTTACTTACCATTTGGTCAATATAGTACAGTTCAAGAATCATAATTTTAGTATATTGCAAAGAAAATTATTATAACTTCTAATATGCTAATCTGATGCTCTTCCCATGATGTTTTTAAATGAATATAAATTTATTACATGACAGCTGATGTTTTTCTCCATGGCCATAGAAAGAAAAAAATTTAGATAATTCACCAGATACTCCTTGTTTTATTTTCATGTCTATACACCTATATATCTACACATCTATATATCTATGTCTATATAGCTTCCTATGATTTATAAAATTTATAAAATTTATTAAAATAATTATATTTAATTATACATAATTAAATATAAATAGCAATTATTAATTTTATGGAATATAGCTATATTTATATTATATAAAGATACACATAATATATGTAACTGATTGAATTTTGACTGGATTTAGTCTGCTAGCATTATTGTATCTTCCCAGAATCATAAAATCTGCCAGTGTAATGTTAGATTTTATTTTAGCTATTATTTTCTTGAAGTTTCAAATTACTAATTTTGTTCTGTCCTTTAGTTTTTTTCAGGAATAGCATTACTCATTTCTTCCCTTAGGAACAGAATAACCAAAGAAATGTTCAAATCTACACCCTTCTACCCACAATGGTAACATACATGCATGCATACATTCATACATACATGGTTTAAGCTTTGGGGTTCCAGTTCACCACAGGAAGTCCACAAGAATGGCTCCCTGAAAAATGAATTGGCATTTCAATTTGGTCCAATTTCACCCTAACGTTAACAATTCTGTGCTCACATTTCGAAAAGGTTTAAGGGATTGCTGAAGATGGAGTCTGATAAGCAAATTTTAGTCTAGTTCTGCTTGGTCTCTCATTTTTCTTTTTCTCTTTTCATTTTAAATAATGAAGGAGATAAGCCTGGAAAGGTCAAATGCTTTAGGTTTTGTCAGGCAGTTTGGGATTTCTCCAGTGACGAATACATCCCAATTCCCTGGAATGTCAAATCAGCAGCTTAGTCGGTCACTAGAACCAGGACAGATGGGATCCCCCAGGAGGGTTGGCCCACTTCCCTTCTTAGCTCACACAATTAAAACTTGAAACCATAGATTTCTTTGACCTCACATTTGTTTAAAAAAATATATATATTCTTTTTCACCTTCAAGAGATTTCAAGCCAAAGATTTGAAAACTGTTCCTCTAGAGTAAGATCAAGAAGGGTAGCAGATAAAGCAGATGTGGAATATGATATTTTTATACAGGTTATTTAATTCAGAAGTTGTAAGTAAATGTCTATTGTGTAGAAAATTGCACGTGGAAAAAAAAGGATATTGCCTGTGGTTCATCAATAATGTCATTGCTAATATTGGGGTCTAATGATTGGCCTGAAAAATGTGGCTTGGATGCCGTAGGCTATTACCCTGACTTGCTATAGGATTTTTTTGTATTGAAAAACTTCACAATCCTTAATTGTTTTTTTTTCTTCTATAAAATGTGGAGATAAATGGGAGCATAACATGATTTTAGAAATAGCTTATGAAGACAGGGTTCTTGTCTGAATGGCTCATGACAGAGCCCAGCATCATACTTGATGCATAATACGTTCCCACTAAGTGCTTACTAAACAAAAGAATAGATGAATAGTTGATTTTTGGTTAGAAGCCAAATGGTTTTGGGCAAAATATTTAATTCCTTTGTGTAACTTCTTTCTCTTAGAGTTTCTATGGATATTAGGAAGATTAATAAAGTATTGACCCAAAGAGTATTATTAATTCACTTAGGAACACAGTATTTTAATTGTGTTAATATTATTTGTGTGTGTGTATTACAATTATTGATCATTTTGGGGGTCCTGACTCAATCACACTGCCATCTCCAATTTCAACCAAGACATCTCAACATAGAATTTTTTGAAAAATGTTCTAATAATAGTATCATTTGTATTGCTGTTGGTGTTGTATTGGGACATAAAGTCATGACATACATATATTTCTATCAGCACAAAAATTATTCGAGTTCCAAGTATGTACTGAATACCTATGGCATTTTAATTACTGTTTGAATCACTGTGGATGTAACAATAAACCGTCAATAAATCTCTGAACTTACATTCTAGTTGGGGATGGTGGTGGATAAAGATAAGGAGGAAATGAAAAAATAAAAATATAATAAAAGTAAGTGCTTAGAAAAGATAAATAGGGTAAATGCGACAGAAAGCGGTAGACGGGTGAATTATTTTAGATTGGGTGTTCAGAAAGATTTCTCAGAAGAGAAGGCATTTGAGCTGAGCCTGGAGGTCTGTAAAGGAACCAAGGCAAACATCTTAATAGAGAATGAATCTGGAAGGTTCTAGGAACAGCAATAAATTTATTATCACTGGAACACAGACAACAGATGGATAATAATAATATTTATGTCTGGCTTTAAAGAGCAAAGGAAAAGGTAATGAATTTTCCTGTGTCCCTTTGTAAAGCTGTTATTTCCTTCAGTACCGTAAGGAGGAAAAAAAAACTAAAAGAAAATCTGAGTTTCAGAATTTATTTCCAGTACAGTGTTCCAGTCTACTTCTTGGGTGTGCTGGGACTTCAGCAGGCCAGTCCCACTGGGCAGTGGTCAGTAGTCTGACAGCACATAAGCATGTTAACATACTCTGGGTTTATAATTAGAAACTGTTCTGAGGGATGACTGAGTTCTGCTCGTCTTTTGTGCTCTTTCTCTCAAAGTAAAAGGAAGGTGAGGCTGTAGCAGAGGTTGTTAAGAATGGGAAAGTGGACTGTGGGTATCTTGAGATGAAAACATGTTCATCTTATGTTTGTCTTAAAATACTGTAGGGGTAAAAATAAATGCATTTCCTATAAAAGAAAAGGAAATACAGTTGGAATTCAAATATTCCATTAAATGCTAGCTCAGATATTAAGAAGAAAATATAAAATATAAATTTACATCTTTTATTATAGAAATTACAAACATAAAGAAAAAATAGTGTAGTGAGCCTATAGGTGTCTACCACCTACTTCAGCATTTATCAGTCTTTCTCCTATGTCCTTTCACCTAACCCTCAACTCCAGTTTTTGTCAGAGCACTGGAAGGAAAAATCCTAGTTATGACATAATTTCACATATATACTTCATTATGCTTCAACATGTACAAGGGCATACTTTTAAAAATATCACCACAATGACATTATCACACCTAATAAAAGTAAAGACATTTTGTTCATGTCATTTCATAACCACACCATATTCAACTCCCTAATCATCTTAGGCATGTCTTTTTGTAGCTGGTGTGTTCAAACCAGGATCAAAAAAAAAAAAAAAAAAAAAAAAAAAAGAAAAGAAAAAGAAAAAAAGAAAAACAAAAAGCATTCACACATTGAATTTGGTTGTAGTCTCTCTTAAATCTCTAGTCTGTAATAGCCCCTCTTCTCTAAATTTTCATTTGTTTGGGAAATTGGGCCGTTTGTCTTATGAAATAGCCCATATTCTGGATTTGTTTGATTGTTTCTTTATGCTGTTGTTTCTCTGTTCTACATATCTCCCCTAGTTAGGGCTTGATTAGACTCAGAATCAATGATTTTTTCCAAGAATATTTTATAGAGGTGATTAGTGTATCTACATCACATGTGAAAGCAAGCACTGACTAGCTGCTCATCACACTTTTAGTGATGCTGAAATCAATTAATGGGTTCATGCACTGCTGGCCTGGTCCCATCTATTATAATAGTTCACATCAATATTTTACCTAATAGTCTTAGTATCCACTGATGAACATTGTCTAGGTCATTATTTCATTAAAGGGTTATAAAATAATGGTTTTCAATTGTATGATTCTATTTTCCATCTAGAATTCTCCTATAAAGAAGAAATTTTCAGAGCATATGTGTGGCTCAGTTGGTTAAGTGTCTGCCTTCGGCTCAGGTGATGATCTCAGGATAGTGGAATCAAGGCCTTCCCCCCACACACACACTTCCCTTCCCCAGGGCTCCCTGCTCAATGGGGAGTCTGCTTCTCCCTCTCCGTCTGCCTTCCCTGCCTCAAATAAATAAATAAAACCTTAAAAAAGAAAAAGAAGAAATTTTCCTCATCAACTATTTGGTTACCATAAATTATGCCATAGTATTTTAAACTATCATTTGTGGAGTAAAACAAGCCAGATAAGCAGTATAGTAGATACAAAACAGCAATGTATCTATTTATTTTAAGATGCTGCCTCTGGCTGAAAACTCAGGGAGGCTTTACAGAGATCCTGGTGTTTGAGTTGACTTTTTCTTTCTCTTTTTCTTTCTCTCTTTCTCCCTCCCTCCCTCTTTTCTTTTCTCCCTCCCTCCCCTCCTCTTTTCCTTTCTTCCTCACTTCCTCCCTTCCTCTCTCACCCAATATTTAGAATGGAAGATTTTTTTGTGATGATGTGGTGATTTTTTTCATTTTGGCATTTCTTGTGTTTATATAGGGGGCATCTTCTTGTGTTTTTAATTTTTGTTTCTCCAGTGGCTAATGGTATTAAGCATCATTTCATGTGCCATTAGCCATTCCTATCTTTTCAAATCTTTTATTTATTTTCTTGTTGAATTGTTTGCCTTCTTATAATTAACTTCAAAAAGTTCTTTTCATGTTCTGGATATACACTCTTTGATACATACAAATATATTCTACCAATTTGTGGCGTGCCTTTGTTACATAATGGTGTCTTTGGAGATCAGAAGCTTTTAAAGTTGATGAAGTTTAATTTATTATTTTCTTGTATGGCTCATGCTATTATGTTCTGAGAAATTTTACCTACTCCACAGTCACAAAGGTTTTCTCCTAGGAGTTTTAGGTTTTACATTGAAGACTGTAATCCAGTTTGAGATAATTTTTGTATACGGTATAAAGTAAGGGTAGATGTTCACAGCTTTTCTATACAGGTATTTATTTGTTGGAAAGTCTTTTCTTTTCTCATTGAATTACCTTGGCATCTTTGTAAAACATCTATTCACATATGTGTTTGCCTATTTCTGGAGTCTCTTTTCTCTTCCATTGATCTATGCCTATCTTTTTGAAAATACCCAAACTAGCTTGATTACTATAGCTTCATCTTTTATAATAAGCCTTAAAGTAAGGTGGATTAAATCTTCCAACTTTGTTCTTTTTAAAAATGGCTTTGATTAATCTAGATTATTTGCATTTCTGTACAGATTTTTAGAATCAACTTATCAGTTCATACAAAAAAAAAAGAACAACAACAGCATCAACAACAACAATAAGGCTGTTAGAATTTTGATCAGGATTTGGTTGCATCCTTACTTAATTTTGAGAAAAATTGCTATATTTAATAGTAATATTGAGTCTGGCCAACTAGTTATTGGCAAAGGCACTATGTTAATTAAATGGAAGAAAGAAGGTATTTTTAACCAATGGTTCTGAAACAATTATATACTCACACTGAGGGGAAAATTACTTCTATATGTCTACCTTATTCCATGCCCCCAAATTAGAAATAATGGTATTTATTTATTTATTTATTTGACAGAGAGAGAGAGAGAGAGAGATCACAAGTTGGCAGAGAGGCAGGCAGAGAGAGAGAGGGAAGCAGGCTCCCCGCTGAGCAGAGAGCCTGATGCGGGGCTCAATCCCAGGACCCTGAGATCATGAGCTGAGCTGAAGGCAGAGGCTTAACCCACTGAGCCACCCAGGTGCCCCATAATAGTACTTTTAAATATGAAACCAAGAACTGTAAAGTTTTTGAAGTAAATAATAGCAACTAAATTTGTTACCTTGTAGAAGGCAAAAATTTCTTACATAGAACTCAAAAAGTACAAAGTATAGTAGGGAAAAAAATCTTGATAAATTAGAGATCATCAAAACTAAAAACATCTGCTCATCAAAAGACATCATTAAGAAACAAATAAGCAAGCCATGGCCTTGAAGAAAATATTCAAAATGCATATCACACAAATAAATTATATCAAGAATATAGAATGCACTCCTAAAAATCAATAATAAAAAGACAAACAATCTAATTAAAAATGAGCAAAAGTATTGAACAGACAATTTACAAAGGAAGATATATGAATGACCAGTAAGCATGTGAATAGGTGCTTAACATCATTAGTCATCCTGGAAATGCAAATTGAAAACTCAGTGAAGAATGCAAATTGAAACTCCAATGAGATACCATTGCACACCTGCTAGAATAGCTGAAATCATAGAAAAATAAGACAATATAAAATGACACTGAGGATGTGGAGCAACTTTACCATGTTCTGGGAATGTGTAAAATGGTACAAGCATTTCTCGAGAACTGTTTGGCTATTTCTTATAAAGTGAAATATACCTCTATCCTGGAGTGCCATTTTATTTTATTTTTAATTTTATTTGTTTATTTGACAGAGAAAGGAGACAACCCAGAGAGGGAACAAGCAGGGAGAGTAGGAGAGGGGGAATCAGGCTCCCTACTGAGCAAGGAGCTGGACCAATCCCAGGACCCCAGGATCACTACCAGAGCCAAAGGCAGACACTTAACAACTGAGCCACCTGGGTGTCGCCTGGAGTGCCATTTTAATTCTTACCTCTGCCTCCTCTTGGTAAGAGAGATAGTCCAGGGCCTTAACATTGTTCAGGGCTACACATAAAACGAGCTGTATCTTTTATTACCAGGAGCTGATTAATACGCCTCTCTTTTCACATAGTTCTAGGGCCTCAGTTAAGATTGGGGAGTGGGAGACCTTAGCACCCACCTAGAGAACTATGCTCAGCTTCTATCTAATTGAGTCTCCTGGGACAGAGATGATTCTCAACATGTGAGGTAGACTGACTCCTGGGTCATTTTTTAGCTGTGGTTCAGAATGACTCACGTTCTTTCTTTATTTACCACTTATGCCAGGAGGCTGAGGACTAACTAGGTGACTGTTGTAGGCAGCAGAAGTCCTGTAACAAGTTAAAGAAAACAGGGGTTGAAGAAGGAGAATGATGACGGAAAGGAATAAAAGGGGTAAAAAAGAAAGAGAGGGCCATTTGTCCTGGTAGGCAAGGATTCATGCATTTTAAATACTTAAAGAATAAAATTAAAAAGGGGAAAAAAACTAGGTTTAATTAGTACTTGGCCTAATTTATGCTTAGAGTGTGATCTGTTTCGTTGAATCCAGGGCATTTTCCTGTACAATTCCCATTTCTGCAATTGTGCCACTTATTATGATTTATTTTATTTTATTTTATTTTGCTTTTAATATAATGATTTCTACTGGTTCCTGTTAAGCTTCATTTTGTTGATTTATGATTACTTCTTCAATTTAACAATGTCATTTTGAATTCCAATACCATCCTCCGGAGTGCTGCCCTCCCTGAACCTTCCTAGGTTTCATTTGCAAGTTTGGGAATAAACTCTATTACCATTTCATGGTTGAAAATATTAAATATGCAGTTTGAAATGCATAATAAAATTCCCTAAACTATTTCAAGGCTTCACAAACATTAAGAATGATCAAATCCATAGTGTCCTCATGATTTAAGCCCTAGAATTTTTATTTTGCACTAAAATATCAGACCCTGATATTATATAAATGGTTATTTACACAGCTAGAAGGAATTCTGGAACTCAGTGTCATTCCAGTCTAAAACTCACATTAGGGAGCCAGCATCACTTGCTAATTAGGGAATATGAGTAGTGCTATACCTCCAAATCAAATTTACACAGAAATGTTTGTTAAATAACAAATCAAAACTGCCAAGCTAAAGATTTTACCTTATTGCAACATGTAAACAGATTTTATGAATTATACTCTATTTGAAATATGTGAAACATTTTAATTCACATCTGATGTTTAAAATGTTTTTTCAGTGAGGAGCAGGTGTCCATTGCACTTAAGCTAGCAGCTCCATTTGTTAAAACTGACAACAGTTTTAAATAAAAGGGAAGATTGTCTCATTCACCTCAAAATTTATAGTGATAGGCTGAAAATCTTCTCCTAGTCTTGTTTCATCTGCTATTAAGACACGTAATACTTTCCCACTCTTGCCCTCCGGTGTAATTTGGAGTCTTTGCAAGGGCTGCTTTGCCACTTGAGGCTCCAGCGTCTCCTGGTGGAGGAATCGAGTCATACAATGCCAGGATTCCTGGTTATTTTCAGTTGGCCAAAAGCTTAATGCATAACTTGCTCAAGTTGAAATCTCTGGACGCCTTTTTAAAAAATCAGCTGTGCTAAGCATGTTCTAAATGCTCTTCTCAGGAACTGTCTTCCTTGATTCCTGAATTATTGGCCTGCTTTTCAAAAATGCAATGAATTATTATTCCTTAATACACAAAGCACTACTAGAATTGCACTCATTACCAATAAAGAAGATACATAGAGGGTCTGACACTCTTCATGATGATGATGATGATGATATAATAGCTAAGATTCATTGAATGTTAGTTATGTGCTTGGCACTACTCTAAGTGACAGTCATATTCATGTAATCTCACACTAAATCTCATTTACAGTACAGTAAGCTGAGCAGAGAGAGGTCAGATATCTATGTACGCAGGTGACAAAGTAGAGCATTAAGCCTCACCCTCTGAAGCTGGAGTTCATGTGCCACTACACAGCTTGCCTCTGGATGATATGGACTGTGGGTCCTAAATTGGGGAAGGTATTTTCTGGTATCTTTAAGTTGAGAGAACAAGGAGCCTAAGTTAGGAACCAAAGTTAAATAAAACTCTTTCATATCACTTGAGTCTGAAAGTTGCAGGCGACACTTTGGCATTTGTGAGAAAAGGTAGGTGGGTTGGAGAAAGGACTGAATGGAAGTATCTAGCAAAGGCTATTTATACCTATTTCCTTATGAGGATGAGGCATACAATTATCAAGTGACAAATGGAAGTAAGTATGAAGTTAGATTTCATGATTCCAGTAAGTTACATCTGGATTTTGTAAATATCTCTATGAACTTTTGGCTACAGTTGAAAAGTACAGAAAATGAGAAAGTGAGAGAAAAGTAGATGCTCTTTATAAAAATGTGGGGATGTGTGCTCTTCTGTTATTTTTGTTAAATATAATTTTAATTCCCTTAGGATATTCCATTGAACGGATATACCATAAGTAAACAATTGTCATTCTGTAGGATGTTTAGATCCTTCTAATTTTCACCATTATAAATAGTGGGGATAATGAACATCTTTGTATATGGATCTTAATCAGTAGGTCTTTTGTTTGGATTGATAGAAATACATTCTTGATCAAAATTTATAGCTCTTCCTAAGGCTCTTGATACATTTTATAAGATGCACTTTGTTATTTTCCTGCTGGAAATAAAACAGTGGCAATGGGTAAAACATTAGTTAGCAGGCTAGGTTCAACAGTCCTATGATGCCTTTCAGATGTTATTTGGCATAAGAAAGTTATCTCCCACTGTCCTTTCAAAGAGAGATTCAATGGCCACACTCCTTATGCTTTTGCCAAGAACGATTACCTGGGGAAATCCAATACAAAACTTTAAACAAACATCTGAGAAACCTATTATTCTATCTAGCCTCTGACATTGTATCTTCTCATGGAGAGTTGGGTATAGTAATTACTTATGCTCTTTCTTCAGTTATCTATTTGAAATTTGTCCAAAAATTGCACAGCTTTTGGGTAAATATAAAAAGTAGTTTGTGTCAATACTGACCAAAATTCTTTTTGACCCTTATAGGAGCTTCAGCTGTTGAAAATAATCTTGTATCATATGATGTCAGCTTTTATAATTGGATGGTTAATTCATTTTATAGATTAGAAATAAATAAGTTAGGTTAATAAAATTTCATTTATTTATATTTTACTATAAAGACAATAGATTTTAAAAGTATTTTATAAATTAAAAATAATATAGTATCCCTAAAAAGTTTGATTGTTTTATATCCCTTCTTTTCCTGGTATGTGGAACTGGGTTTTCCATGACTAAATGACTTGCCCAAAAGGCACCAAGTTCTACTAGACGTCAGCATTTGGTTTGGCTGATTTTTTTAATCCTACTCATTTAACATCACAATCTTTTTATTTTCTGACTACATGTGAGTAACTAAATTAAATTTCATGTTCCAAAGGGAAGTGCAGTGTTTTTTGAACCTAAGAAACCGTGTAAGAGAGATGATAGTTTAGTTTCTTTGAGTCATCTTTATGTGGTTGCAAAGCAGGAAGTTAAACTTGCCCCAAAAGTCAAAACAACTCTTCCTTCCCAAATTTAAATACAGCACTGACATAAAAATGAGTTCAGAGACCAAAGAGAAATTACTTTATTAGATATAGACTTGAACTTTCAGAATGTATAAAATAGGGCACATTGGTTTTATGGAACTTGAAAATAAACATGTATGAAAAATTGAGGTTGACAAATATTGGTAAAATATGATCTTTGCAAACTAGACTTGTTGGTTATTTTAAATGGGGAAGGATGCCTCAGTTACTAACACCATAAAAGTATATATTGGAGGTGTTATGTACTGAATGTTTTCCCCCCAAAATTCTCATGCTGAAGCCCTAACCTCAGTGTGTGTGTGTGTGTGTGTGTGTGTGTGTGTGTGTGTGTGTGTGTGTTTGGAGATGGTGTCCCTAAGGATGTTATTAAGATTAAAGAGGTCATAAGGATAGGGTCCTGGGGTGACTGGGTGGCTCAGTCAGTTAAGTGCCTCACCTTTGGCTCAGGTCATGATGCTGGGTTCCTGGAATAAAGCCCCTCTTCAAGCTCCCTGCTTCTCCTTCTCCCTCTGCCACTCCCCCTGCTTGTGCACTGGCTTGCTCTCTCTCTCTCTCTCTCTCTGTCAAATAAATAAATAAAATCTTAAAAAAAAAATAAGGATAAGGTCCTGATCTGATAGGATTAGTGACCTTATAAGAAAAGACACCAGTGGGGCGTCTAGTTGGCTCAGTGGGTTAAGCCACTGCCTTCGGCTCAGGTCATGATCCCAGGGTCCTGGGATCGAGTCCCGCATCTGGCTCTCTGCTCAGCAGGGAGCCTGCTTCTCCCCCCTCCCCCTGCCACCTCTCTGCCTACTTGTGATCTCTGTCAAATAAATATAAATAAAATCTTTAAAAAAAAAATAAAGGACACCAGAAAGTTTGCAGTCTCTCTTCTGTGTGCACCAAGGAAAGGACACATGTGAGGACAAATCAAGAAGGTGGCCATCTAAAAGCAAGGAAGAGTGCTATTTACCAAAAACCCAATTGGCTGTGTCCTTGATCAGGAACCTCTAGTTTCCAGAACTATAATGAAACAAATTTCTGTTTTTTAAGCTACAGTTTGTGTGGCATTTTGTTATGGCAACACAAACAGACTAATATAGGAGTTTCCAGAGCAGAGGAGAGTCTGTGCTTTGGGTTAGAGCAGTGGGGTTCTTAAAGTAGGTGAGTTATGTTCCATTAGAACTTCCTTGTATCCTGACATATTATCTATAGTTTTGTGTTACTGTCTAATTCTCTTAAGAACACCTTTGTTTTTTGTCTGTTTCTTCCTGAGTAGTCCATGATAGTAAAAGGAAAGAAATTAACATTTGTCAGAGACTTAACATGGGCCAGGCACTGTCTCACATGTGTTTTCTCATTTAATCCTTGGAAACATCTTGCAACTTCAGTATTATTATTCCAATAATTATAGTTAAGGAAATGAAATAACATTCCCCCACAGTCACTTATCTAGTTCATGGGCAGATTTGGGAACCAATCTCATCATTCTTTTTTCTCCCATGAGGTCATAATCTTTCCATTACATAATATTCAGGATCCAGTGAGAAAATATAAACCCCTCTGGTATTTCTAATGGAGGGGATTGAGTGTACTGGGACTAGAGAAATTGAAAGTCCAAATAGAAGATGGTGAAGGCACCCAGAAAGTAACGCAAGCAAGGCATGGCTGCTCCTACCCATGAACTGGAGGATCTAAGGGAGTAAGTGGTATTGCTGGATCCCAGGGGCCTCCTAGGGGAAGGTGTTCTGTGACAGTTGGGACCATGGAAGAGAAGCTGTTTAACAGGAGCTACAGCTTCTGCTCTGGATGCTACCCAAGCAGACCGAGAGGGAGGAGGTTGTCCTGGCTTTTCTCTTCTCTACCCTCCAGTCTTCTGCCAGTAATTCTCAGTAGTCAAACCTTCAGGATTTCAGAAAACAAAGGGCTCAGGAAATATGGTCTGGACAAGGGCAGAAAAGGATCAGGTAACAGATCTGAAAGCAAATTAGCAAATGGGCAAGACACACTACATCGCGTTGTCATCTAGGTGAGAGAGTCTTAGATTATTTATCTATTTTTTGTTCCTCTCAAATCCCAGTGCAGTGCTATGCTTATATTCATGTCTTTATACCCTAAAGGGTCTCTCTACTTGTGGAGACTTTCATTTTACATATTGCAAAACCAAGGTCCAAAGAAAGTAATTTTTTTTTAGTAAAAGTCAAATAGCAAGTAAATAGCAAAGACAGAACCAAATCCAATAATTCTAAAACCAAGTCCAGTGTCTTCCCATTTCACCATGAAGTGCTCAATAAGCACTTGTCTAGTTGGATTGGACTGAATGGATTCAACCGAGGTAATTATGATAAAAGAGAAGTTATGAACTTCCAAAAGCACAGCCATGTGTTGCCAGTACAGTACTAGTGCTATAAGGACACTACAGATAAAGAATATTCCTGGCAAAACCATCATATTAAACCTTTCTTTCCTTAAACTATTGCTCATATTTTTGGTATTTTTTTCTCTATATAGTTTTATTCTTGTCTTTCAATCAATGGAAACAATATTATCTTTATTTTTATTGTTGCTTGATTTGTTTAAACATACCTACTCTAAAGTTGGTGACCCTCAAATGTATTAATATAAAATGGGAAACATTCCATAAACTAACCACATGTAGGCAACATTCATTTTTTGTTCTTTTTTCTTTTAAGATTTTATTTATTTGAGAGAGAGAGGGAGAGAGAACACAGGCAGGAGGCAGAGATAGAGAGAAGCAGACTCTCCGCTGAGGAGAGAGCCTGATGTGGGATTTGATCCCAGGACCCTGGAATCATGACCTGAGTGGAAGGCAGACAGTTAACTTTCTGAGCTACCCAGGTACCTCTGTTCTTTTTTCTTAAATTATATTATTTGAGCATTGTCCTTAGCTAATCACATCTGAGATTAATCTCCCCATCTCCCCAGCCTCCCCAAATCTAGAGATAATAACACCTTCCCGAAAAATCCCTTTAACCCGGAGGATAAATATGTTTGTCCCACTTCATAGTGGAAAATTCATAGTGATTTCTTCTTGTCATTCTTGCTATATTTCTCAGTAAATACGAAAAAAGGGGGTTACCTTTGTGTTTTCTCAGAACTGGCCCTGGCGAAGGAAAAGAAAAAAGAAAGTTTATTTTGTACTCTTTGTGTTCTTTGTGTTCATCAGCCCACAATCTCCCAAATCAGAGATTATCAATTATCTCAGCTGTGGAACTCTAAATAGTTTGTGAACTATAACTGGTATATTAAAATAAACCCCAGTCTAAGATTTCCTTCTAACTTCCTCTTCCTCTCTCTCTTTCTTTGCCAATAGGACACCTATATATTGCTATCAGTTCTGTCCTGAAATTATAGTTTGGAATATAGATAATCTTGATAAATAGTCACACTGGGTCTGTGATGTACCAGGGTATTCTCCCTGGCCTCAGACTCTCCCTTAACTCCTGAGCTCTTCTCCTCATTTCTTTGTGGCAGTATGGCTTCAACCCTGTTGTCCTTCATGGAGGGCTAGTACCCTTTCTATTGTCCACAGATTTAGGAATATCAGTCTTCTGATTCACTTCCCATCATCATATATACACACACAATTCTTTAGCCCTTTCTCATATTGAATAGTGGCTATGGTCCTTGTATATGCAGAGACAGACATATTTGACTAAAGCGAGTGAGTGAGTACACTGCTTCTCCATACAGTACGTTCCAGGAATTACCAGTCATCGAATGGTCTATGTTACCTGCACCCCCATAGAGTTGTGCAGTGCACAGCCATTTGCATAAACTACATGAGAATGTTTATTCCCAGGATTTGTGCTGAAGGATATCAATTTATGGGTATAAGTGGTGGTCTTAGGGCAGTTAAGTGGGATTTAAACAAAAACAATAAAGTTTTGTTTAGATTACGGGCAGGTCTAACTGAAATCTCTCAGTCTGTATGCTAACGTCTAATTTCCAGGTTCTGCCTAAAGTCCAGATCCTGTTTGCCAGGCATCATGAAAGTCCATGTTTTTTCTTTGTATCCAATGTCTCTCTCTCATTTCATTCAGATGAATGAAATGGCAGGTAGTCTTAAGCTCACTGACTCCTCTTTGTTCTCTAACTGTCCTCTACCACCCACTGAGCCACCTCATATTCCATCTATTATTTCCACCACATAGAAATATATATATTATACCCAGAAAAAGACAAAGGCCTTTCTTGCTTATCAGCTGTCTACTAACCATTGTTCAAATAAGTAATTACATGATCGGAAAGTGATTATACCAAATATATACACATATGAAAGTCAGTTGCTAGCATTCAACAAAGTTTATTTTTCATGAGGATCTGTAGGAACAATTTTTATTAGACTTACAAATTATTAATAGAGAACTTAGAAAGCATTAACTGGTAAGGTCCCACCGGTACCTGCTTGTGTTGAAAACAATTATAATTATTCTCTTCGTAGAAAAAAAAATAAGAGGAAAGAATTACCTAGCATTTATTTTGCAACAGTTCATTCAGGGCTACTCAGAGTGGTATGCATTATCCTGCCCTTTCAATCTGCCTTTCTAAGAAATTAAGACTGATGAGACTCTGTGACTATATAGGCCTGCAGCAATTTAAAGGAGGTGCCTAGATCCCAGCATCCTAAGTTCAAGCCCCACCTTGAGCATAGAGCCTGCTTAAAAAAAAAAAAAAAAAAAAATCCCAGTCTGTTTAGTAAACTTACTCACTGTTGGTATATAATCTGCCTAACAATGATCTATTGAAGTGCCTTACCAGTGACATAACTTTTTAGTTTTTGAGCAACACCTGTAGAATTTTGTATGAATCTTCACACAGAATACTTGTTACGGTCTATCTATAAACATCTTACTTTGTGGTTGGATACTAACACTGTCTTAGATGTTTTCATCTTTTCTTCCAGCACCTTTAGGAGAAGATTTGGTTGTGGTGTGTGTGTGTGTGTGTGTGTGTGTGTGTGTGTGTGTGTGTTTGAAGAAATGGGAAAAGTGAGGCCATTTTCATAATGAACTGATTTCTTTCTTTCTTTCTTTCTTTCTTTCTTTCTTTCTTTCTTTCTTTCTTTCTTTTTTTTTAAGACTTCCGGGGGACAACTAAGGTCGCTACAGTGAAGATGCTAGGCAGTCAGCTGGTTCATTCACTACCCATGAAATTTACTACTATTGGTCCGTTTATGTCACAATTTTATAACCCAACAATATTAAAACATTTCATGAATCAGGGAATTTCAAGTTCATTTGTGAACTACCCAAACTGCAAATGTTAATTCATAAATGCTTCAAGTTTATTGGTTTTGAACAGGTTTCGAACATATCTGGCATTCGCCCAAAATGACCCCATCTAGCCTTTTCCCCGTTACCTTCTTAGTGTCTCTGAGACAAGAAACTCCAGGCCTCTGTTCTACTCATGCCATTTATAACCTAGAGCAATAGGCGGGAAATTCTCCCTTCCCAGCAATAGCTATTCTTCCTTATTCTGGGGTTCTTAAAACAAAAACAAACAAAAGGCAGGAAGGAATAAAAGAAAAGAAAAGAAAGAGAGAAAGAAAGAAACCTACCATGGGGAAGCCTGAAGCTGCAACACAAATAATGATTATTCCTGTCAAGGTTTAGCTGTGGTTGCTAAGTTACTGGCCTGTTCTGAAAAACCTTGAAGTATGGGACACATTAGGAGCTCGTTAGGTCCTGGTGACTTGCGGTAAATGTACAATTTGTCTCTGTGCTAAACACACCTCAAAAATAACAATAAAGAAACCCACATAGCTTAAAATTTGTGAACTTTCTTTTTCTTGTTTCATTTCTCTTCCCCCTCACCTAACATCTCCTAGTCTGGTGTTCTTACGAAAGCAGCATTACTGGAAAAATAAAGAGAAGCGTTTTGCAATGGATGGGAGCAAGATATATTAGGTTAAAGCCTTTGGCATTTAATGAATGTGTTCACAGAGAGAATCTTATGAAGGGCTGAGGAAAACTAAACGTAGATTCCATAATAATTGTCTACAATACAAGCTGCAGGCCATCAGCTCACTTTGGGAGAGTGCCTATAGTGTGTCTATACTAGGCTGCAAAACCTCTTGGGAGTATAAAGCACTTTACTGTATTATCTTACACTTGTATCCATTTTCTGTTTATCCTATTAGGATTGTTTTTCCAATTCATAGATCTTGGAGTAAACTTAGAGACTTCTATTTGTAATTCAAAATTATGATATGTGGGGAATATCACATTCTGGGCAGCCCAAACTTGATTATAGGTTTAGTTTACTAAACCATTTCCGTGGGTGGTTGGGCTTCCTTTTCTCCCTTTACTGCATCCATGTTTCCACTCTCACTATTAATGCCCTTTGTTGCATGTTTTGACAAGATTGTTTTAGTGAGGGTAAACTAACAGAAGGACTATAATTGGGGGAAATGGGTAGGAGACAACAGGGTAGGCAGGGATAAAATATGGGGCCAAAAGAGAGGGGGAAGAGGAAGAAAAGAGGAGGTACCGGAGGATCTTTGGGCATTCTCTAGCTATTGCAAATCTGGCAAATTGCATAGACAAGAAGTAACCATTGTGGATTTTCCTGTGAATACCCAAATAATTTAAATAATATTCTACTAGCATTTGGGGATTGGGCTCTAAGAACTGAAAGTAAGACTTATGAAGGTGAATCAGTCACATGTCCTGTGTGAACTTTATAAACCTACTTTAATCTTTAGTTGTGTTGGTCTGCAGTCAAGGATACCATTTGGCTCTGAGAAAATATAAGATGTTTAACTCTGAACTACTTCAAATGGAGAATCTTTTCATTCTTGTGCCAGTAATCAAGGGGAAATCAAACAGCATTAAAAAAAAACAGCTCAAATCAAAGATGATGCTAGATGAAATTCTTACCTCATCGCTTTCACACACACACACACACACACACACTTATGTGTATGTATATATATATATATGTATACATTTGTGCATACATACATCCATCTTTTCCTTTCTTAATAAAGTTATTTTTATAAGATACTGCCACACATAGCCATTAAAATCACCTTTTTTTTTCTTTTTCTTTTCTTTTTTTTTTTTTTTTTTGACCCCAAGTAATGATCTGGATTCTCTCAAAGCATTGTGCTATTGTCTTCAGACAAGTCACATTCCAAAATAACTCTCTCATTGCCCTATAGTTCTTCGAAAGTCATCCCTTCATCTGTGACATATCCTTACATTAAACAAAGTTTCCAATGAGGAAAGAATCTCCACATCAACTCCCATTCCCCTCAGTGAGAAAAACAAAATAAAACAGAATACATGCTCTGGAAGGTAAAAGATTACATTTACCATTAAGTACAGACCCTAATTCCTTTCTCAGTTTTCCCAGCTATGTCTGTTATTACAACATAATATTTTCATAACTAGTGGGAGTTTGTTTGTTCGTTTTAGAAATTATTCATGATTGTAATGGAGTGGGTTAATTTATTTATCATATTTGTCTGTCCAATACACCATGTATTCTGTTAATAGACAGCAGTGCCTAGTGACATAGGTTTAATGGCTACCATTCAAACAGAACGATACAGAATTCTTTCTGGAATTAATATGCAAATGTTGAGAGAAGAAATTTCTCTCTCTCTCCACTGGATTTGCTAAATTTAGAGGATGTAAATCTGGTTAATAGTCACCATCTTGGAGAAAGCTTTCTACTCTAACATATAGCCCCAACAGAGATAAGCAGTAATGAAACATAGGCAGTATGACTCCTCGCCACACAGGATCAAAATTCTAGTACCTGAAGCTCTGATACCACCAACTCTCTATCCTGCTTCATCAGTTTCCCCACTCCACATTCCCACCAGCATGGAGATATGATGTAATACTATTCATTTTAAAATCAGGGTTAAAAAAAAAGACTAATTTAATAGCATCTCCAATTCTATCCCCTTTCTTCTTTATAGGTTTTAATTATGTTATCTTTGGTTGGTTCAGAAGACTATATGCAAAACATCTTACATAATGAAGGAGAATAACCCCCCTTAAGAAATACAACATCACTTCTGTTTCATACACCCCTATGTTCTTTTATATCCCATTCCATTGCCTTCCCTAGAGAAAAAATTAGCACCATCTTAAATTTTGTGTATGTCATTCCTTTTTAATTATTAACAGCTTTATCCATATAGTTTTCCATAATCAACATACCATCTCCCTTGACATATTTGTCAGACTTTTGTGTTTATCTCTTCACTGACACTGCTGTTGGCCTGGTCACCAGCCATCTTCATATTGCCAAATTCAAAAGAAAGCCCTCAGTCAGCATTATCTTGACCTATCAAGAGCTCTTGACATGCTTTACTGTTCCCTCTCTTTTGAATATTTGTTTTGTTTTCTCAGGAAGCATGCTATGTGGTCCTCAGCTTCTTCATTGAGCGATCCTTCTCAGTCTCTTTTGCTGAATGCTCCCCATTTTTCTAACTTCTTAGAGTCCTAGGGCTTACACCTTTATTTTTCTATATTCATTTCCTGGGTGATCTCATCCAGGCCAGAGCTGTAGAGTTGATGACTTCAAAATATATGTCTTCAGTTGTAAACTCTTTCCTAAATTACAGGTTTGTTTATCCAACTGACAGCTCTGTCTCACTGGGAAGTTCAGTACCATATCCAACTGAATATGTGTAAAATCAAGCTCTTTATCTCCTCATTCTTCCTCTGTCATTCCATTTCAATAGATGGTAACTTCATTTTTTTAAGTTGCTCAATAAAAATCTCTGAGTCAAATTTAACCCTTCTGTTTCCTTCACACTCACACTACACATTCTAACCATGTTTTTGCCTCAAATGTATCCAGAATCCAACCTCTTTCTACCACTCTATTGTTACCATTCTGGTGCAAATTACCATTTTCTCCTTATTACTTGGGGCACTCTAGAAAGAGAACCAATAGAGGGTAGATATAGATATATAGATACAGACATAGACATAGATGTCTATATGAGATTTATTTTAGGAAGTGGTTCTTGCAGTTATAGAACTTGAGAATTCCTGTGATCTGCTCTCTGCATACTGAAAAAACAGGAGAGCCAGTATTATAATTCAGTCCTAGTCCAAAAACCCAAGAAGGCAGAGGCAGGGGGGCAGGGGCGGGTAGATGATGTAAGTTCCAGTGTGAGTGCAAAAGCCAAAGAACTGGGAACACTGATGTCCAGTGACAGAAGGGTATCTCAACTCAAGCAGAAAGACTTCACCCTCCCTCTGCCTTTTTGTTTTATTCAAGACCTCAAGGGGTTGAATGATACTCACCTGTACTGATGAGGGCAATCTTCTTTCCTTAGAGTACTAATTCAAATGCCAGTGTCTTCGGGGGACATACCCCCACACATGCGCACACGCACATACAGCAATAATGTTTACCAGCTAGCTGGGCATATGTCTGCCTTGGACTATTGCAGTTACCGAACTCTTAATTTTCTCTTTGCCGCTCTCTATAGTCTTTTCTCCATGTGGTAGACAGAGTGGTCTTTTAAAAACATGTCACCCCATATCCCTTCTCTGCTCAAAAGCTTTCACTACTTGACATCTTGCTCAGAAAAATAAATTAAAATTCTTAACACAATCTAGTTTCTGATTCCATTTCCATATCTGACTTCCTCTCCTACACTTCCCTTCATATCCTCTGTTCCAATTATTCAAACCTATGTTCTGTTTCTCAAACCTACTGAACCTATTCCTGTCTCATGCCCTTGGAACTTATTATTCCTCCTGCATAACAGGCTACTTGTGGACTGCCTCATGACTCTGTCTCACTTCATCCATATCTCTCTTATTGGCAACTCTTTCTAAAGAGTCATCCTTCATTCTCTTTCTGTCCTGTATTATTTACATTATAGCACTTATCAGCTTTGAATATTTCTGTCTCTATCTATCTATCTATCTATCTAACTATCTAACTTTTTTGTGTATTGTCTAACACAAGGTTCTCAGTCAAGACACTATTGGCATATTGGCCCAAATAATTGTCATGGTGGCCTTGCTTATACATTATATATGTTTAACAGTACCCCTGCCTATATTCCCTAGATGCCAGTAACAACAGATGTGACAATCATCTGCATCTTGCCAAATACCTTTTAGGGGATAAAATCACCCAGTTGAGGATCGTTGTTCAAAACCCAAGTGAATACATGCTTCAAGAAAGCAAAGACTTTGCATCTGTATTATTGATTGCTAATGACCAATTCACAAGTGCTCAAAAATATTCATTAAGTGAATAAAAGTATGGTTTCTAGAGTTGTCTCAATATTTCTCCACTAATATGAGCCAACAAGTGACTTTTTGCCTATTTTTAAAATTTTATTTTATTTAAATTTAATTAATTAACATAGAGTATGTTACTAGTTTCAGAGGTAGAGTTCTGTGATTCATCAGTTGCATGTAACACCCAGTGCTCATTACATCAAGTGCCCTCCTTAATGCCCATCATGTAGTTACCCCAGCCTCCCACCTCCCCTCCAGCCACCCTCAGTTTGTTTCCTATAGTTAAGAGTCTCTTATGGTTTGTCTCCCTCTCTAACTTCATCTTATTTTATTTTCCCTCCCTTCCCCTATGATCCTCTGTTTTGCTCAATTTATTTTGAAATGGCTTTTGTTTTGTACAACTGAAAGATTTGTCAGAATATTTGGAAAATATAAAAAGAAAATACATGGCAGTAAAAAGGAGTAAATTTTCAAGATGACAAAGTTCACTGGTTAAAACAGCCAGATTTGTATGTTAATGCACTGGGATAAAAGTGGTCTTAGGAAATAATCTTCAAAAGGGCAAATTTTCTACAGCTAAAATAGTTGGTTCTTCAATGCATACTATGTGGAAACTCAGACATGTCATTCATTACACTTCTCTTAGTAAATATCTTTTGTAACCTAATAACCAAATGCTTCTCTGGGCATCACCATGTTGGAAAACATTCCATCTTCCACTCCTTCTCTAATCCTATGTTTGAACACTGTTATAGTACATTTTTTTCTAAAGTATCTTTGGAATATATACGTGACTAAGTAAGCAACTTTATTTCTGAGATGTTCATAGTTTAGTAATAGAACACAAGTAAACAAATAGTTAAAATCAGCTATGGGAGATGTTTTACTAATGATGTGTATCTATCTCCATATATCTCTATCTGTATGTGTATCTATATTCCTATCTCTAAATGCAAGCTCACAGGACAAAGCTGTTAACTGCACCTGGAAAGATGAGCAGGCATGTTCAGAGAGGAGACATTTGCCCTGGGGTTTTACACAATGAATAGGTAAATGATGAAAAGATGTTCACTTGGTGAATAAAGGAAGTAGACTATTCCTGACAGAGAAAACGGCATGTAAAAAGGATTGAAAGTGTGATGAAATTTGATATGTAAAGGGAATCCTGAGTGATGATGTGTAGCTGGAGTATACAACTTATGAGGGGGAGGCCTGAGGAATGAAGACGGTGAGATGAAGATGACCAGTTCATTAAGAGACTTGTAAATACCATTCACATGCATGGAGTTTTATCCTACAGATGAGTTTATCCAGCCCACATTTGTGGGGAAGAGAGTCATATGTTAAGATATGTATTTCTAGAAGACCACTCTTCATCTCTGCGATTAGTGTATGGTGGGGGAATACATGACAGGAAGGATGCCCAATTAAAATCTTCCTTCTAAGGCAGGAAGATAAGTAACCAGACTAAACCAGAAGCAACTGGGTTTGAGAGGTGAGGGTAAATTTGAGTAATATTTATATGTGTGAATCCACAAGTCTAGGTGATTAACTGAGAAAGTGAAAGAGAGAAGAAAAAGAGCAAAAGATGTCCCTGAGGGTTCTCTCTTGGGCAATTTGAGGGTGAAGATACTGTGGCAGTGATCACATGGAGAAAAAGAAAGGCAACCTGCCCATGGTCCCTTCGTGATGAAGGTGATGCTTGGTATTCAGATATTTCTTAGTCGCTATGAATACTGATCACTACTATTCAGATGGGAAATCCAGATGGAACAGGAAAAAAAATATTAGACATCTGGGGTATCTCTGTACCAGTGTCATATTTTAAAGGACAGCGTGGCTTTGAAATCCTGAAGCTGAAATCACAAGGCAGACTCTTAAAATATCAACTGTCTTCAGCTAAACCCTTTTAAAGAAATGACTCCCAGCTTTCCGTGTTTATGAACTCCTTCATGGACAGTCACGGCAACTTATTTTCTTGGCTTCCGCCCCCTCTTTGAGTTCACCACTTTTATGTGTGTCTCTCTCAAACTACATTATACATGTGACTTGGCAAGTCTTAGGTATGTGACTGTCAGTGAGTTAACACTGCCACCTAGCATCTGAAAGGGATCTTTCTCTTCTAACAGGAGAATCCCTGTCTCTCCTCCAAGCATCATTGCCAGAACTCCCACCTTGGCAAGAGCTTGCTTCTGATTAATTAGCATTGCAGGTGAAGAGCTTCTAGTTTTTCCATCGACATTTCAGCATGCTGTGCTAAATGTCTCTTGTGTCCGTCACTGGAAAGTGCCAGAGAGAAATCGGGACAGCTGTGTGTTTGTGCGTATGCTGTGCATGCACGTATGTTCCATTTCAGGATAGAAAGAAGAGGGAGGGAGGGAGGAAGCCTGAAGAGGGAAGAAAAAAGTGTAGCTGCACCTGGGCAGGAGGTGGCAACAAATCACCAAAGCATGGCATAGGTGTCAGGAATGGAAGGGGGTGGTGGGACAGAGAAAGTGCATGGAAATGAATGAAGGGGCAGGAGGAGAAATGGCTTAGGCAGGAAGAGGAAAGGAAAATGTAAATATTTTGAGTCTTAGAAGAAGGAAGAACATTTTTCAGATCTTTCCTTTTTCTTTCTTCTCTCTGCCTTCCTCCTTTTACTGTGCCTCCTCTTTTTCCTCATCATTCTTTTTTGGCTGAATGCAAGGACTAATTGCAAACTTGCTGGTCATACTACCTAGAACTACCATTTCTTGGTCAAGACCTGGCCTTTTTTTTTTTTTTTCCCCCTTGATGTCTATTTCTTGGATTGGAATACAGTGTTTGGTGTGATTCATTAATTTCTACTTTTGTAATGCATGAATGGAAGATAGTTGTTGAGGTTGGTCATTATTAAATGTGTCTAAAGGTACCTGGAGGTTCTGAGATCCAAGCAAAAAGTACTTATTGTTAGGATTTTACAGAGATCACAGAAATGTGCCCCTATGCTTCTAGGTGTCTTTGCAAAGACTTTTCTGAAAGCAGATTCTTCATGTACTCTGAGCTGGGTTTAAGCACATTATTTCTCCCTGCTGCCCTCTGCCGTGACAGTTTGATGTTCAAAGTCTGTAAAGGTTTGCTTTAGGAAAATGTTTATACCACTGAAAGAAAGTACCCAGGGTCCTGATTCCTATGGTGTTTTCTTACCAGCAACATACCTACACCAAACTCCTAATTTGTCACTGTCTGGCTTACTTCCTTGGTGGCCATCTTTTCCCCTTTTCTTGCTTTTCTCCTTTTTAGACTTTCTCCAGGGTAAACAACCCATTACTTTAATCACCTAACATTCATATTCCCTGTTTCTCATCATGTATGTGTTTGTAAGTGTATGTCTATGTGTCTCTTGGGCCACCATGAAGGAAGAACTCATTCTACTCCAAAGACATGGCAAACCCATAATAAGAGACCGGTCAGGGACAGAATTCAGGTAAGTCTTGTCACCTGGCTGTTACTGTTTCCTACCATGACCATTTATTCCCTTTTCCCTTCTATGACTGTTCTTGGGCCTTTCAACCTCTCTCTATGGCATACTGGGTTTTCCTTCTCCCACCAAACTAGTTCAGCACTTGACCCTCCTAATGCTTGAGAAAACTATTAATGAATTCAAGTCCAGAACATTCCTTTGCATGAAGCCATCCCGTATTATTCCACACACCATTTTCTTTCTTAAAGAGTCTCCTCTATGTATGTTACTTTTTAAAAAAATAACATGCAATCAGGTTTCTGTTCTTGGGTTAACATCAACCCCATTATCATCTTGTGGTTATGGAATACTCAGAAAAACGGTGTGCGTCATGCTTCATTCCCTACAGTGTTACTTTAGTTTTACTCCATGAGCAGCAAGCCTTTTTCCACACTGGCCTTCCCTCCTTCATCCCTGTAATCTCCATATGAAAATTTCACATGAACCCAAGCCCCTACAACCAGGGCTAGAATAAAACCAGCTGACAACAGAGTTACATTGGACAGTCTAGCAATAAGAATTAAATCATTCATCTTCTTTCTTCCTATGGGCAGCCAGAGGAGAGCTGGGAGGAAAGGTTACGAATTGCAGCATTTCCAGGGCAACCACAGAAAAAAGGTAGAAGACTGAGGATTCAGGAAGGTAGTGACACAGGTTAAGAAAAACAAAACAACACAAAAACAACAAAAAAAACAATAAGATAGGGGTCAGGGGTCTCCATCTATTTTGCATGGCAATTCTGTACTTGAGTGATTTATGCTTCATTCAGATAAATTTAATACATGCTTTTGGTTTGGGATTATTGTGACATAGTTTGCTTCATGATAGTGCTACATAGATTTAACCCTTTATGATACCACTTGGACTCCTCTGTTTTGATTGAATCTAGTGACATATTGATTAATTTAAGAAAATCTTCTTTAATGGCTTGGGGAAATCCATTAATTTAAATTACAGTTCCAGATTTTCAAATAGATTTTAACATTGTGGATTTGGGGTGGGGGGCATGTGACAACAACTAATACTCTCTCTTTTCTTTACCCCACCCCTATTAATAACTGAGGATTCCAAACACCGTATGTCTCAGTGCCTACAAATCGCTCAGACAGTAAAATGTTTATAGTTGAACTCCACTCAGTGAAGTGTGTCTGTTTGAAAAAAGATTTCTAGTTGGAGCTGGAAATTTACAACAGATATGCACAGGAAGACATACCAGTGCAAACCACATGAAGGCATAGAGCCCTTTATATTGAATCGCTGCAATGAGCCATTTGGAGTGATTAGGACTCAAAGACAATACAGAATTCACAGAAAAAGGCCTTTGAAGATTATTTTGTACATGATACTGAAGCCAAAGGTTAATTTTTTTTTCCCTCAACTTTATCCAGACATCAGGGTCTATCCTAAAGTAAGAAAATGGAGAGGCTTTGCAGTGTTTATTTTGTAATGTCTTTCTTTCTTCTTACCTATTTGTCATACACCTTTAAAGAAGAAAGTTGTAACTGTAGATCATAAAATTGGATATAATTTAAACATCAGGGGTTAAGAGTGGGTTTCTTCTTTATTTAAGCTTCTTAATGCTCCTGAGATTCCTTTTCCTAATCTATGAAATGGAATGAGGATGCTTTCAAATCTTTAGTTACAAATGAAATTATAGATAGTTATGCTCTTTTCTAAGTTTAGTTATGTTTCTCACATTACCCTTATCCTCTGTAGCATATGCATATATAGCATTTTTAAAATGCAGATGGCACAGTCTCTAGAGCTATAGAATGAAGGTGGTATTTATCTCAGAATTTCTATAGCTCTGATTACCTAAATATACTAATAGAAAAATTAGGCTAAGAAAAAACAGTAACTAAGCAAGATGTTCTCCTAGTCATAGAGCGTATTGAAACTTCAGAAAACGTATCAACCAACCTACAATTACTTGGGGAAAGGCAAAAGGAAACTGGGTATAGATTATTATATTTACATATTTTAGTCTTTTGGCACAACATTTGCAAATGGTGAACTTCAGAAAACAGAAGGATATGCCAGACTCAGTTTATAAACCACCTCAGATACACATTTTCCCTGTGTTCCGGCTGAGGCAGGATTAGATTACTTATCTATGGGTCTCTCACAATTCTGCAAGTCTTATAGGCAGAGGTACCATGGTTCCACAGATAAAGATCGTGTCTTCCGGGGTGCTGGGTGGCTCAGCAGGTTAAGCCTCTGCCTTCAGCTCAGGTCATGGTCTCAGGGTCCTGGGATGGAGCCCCACATCAGGCTCTCTTCTCAGCAGGGAGCCTGCTTCCCCCTCTCTCTCTGCCTGTCTCTCTGCCTATTTGTGATCTCTCTCTCTGTCAAATAAATAAAATAAAATCGTTAAAAAAAAAAAAGATAGTATCTTCCTTCAGAGCGAGAAACAAGTTTGCTTAATGCCTGTTTTAATAAAGATCATGTCTCTCTCCAGGGCAAAGGTCAGGTAGACTTACTATCCATTATAGAAGATTTGAGTTCACTAAGCTCTGAGTTATGCTCCTAAAATGGGCCCTACTATGTATTCAAGTGTAACATTATCCCCTTACTGACCCTGCAGGATTTGGGGCTCAGGGAAGTGCTGGAATGCTAACAAAATGGCTAATGATATTATTGCCAGTAACAAAGACCTTCCTCTCTTGCCTAGTGGTCCCATGTCTTCTGCCAACCTTTATGAAACTGAGCATGCTAACTTGTTAACTGGCAAGGAGAGTGAAATCTCAGACCTGTCATATTTCTTGGTGAGCACAGCTTGTACTTTTCCCTTAGTCTTAGGTTCAGGTCTCTACAGCTACTGACCTCAGCATTATGGACTGTGAAGTCTACATGGTGCTGGTTCAGAGCCCACATTTTGTCAGCTTACTGACTTTACACTGGACCTGCAGAGGCACCTATCCGGAGAGTTCAAGTGACACAGTTCAGAAATGCAAAAAAGTTAATGCTCCTTGAGGTGAATTTTGCTGGAAGGGAGAGAGGGGATAGGGAGGGAGCCTACAGATAAATATATCTTCCTGTCTCCTCTTGCAAAGACTCTTCAGAGTGTATTTTTCTCTTATCACCTTTCTAAAGGCAGTTCGTACGGCCAGCTCACTAATATCCCTCTTTATATTTGTCCTTCTTCCTTCCTATCCCTGCTCCTTTCCTCTTCATTCCTGCTTCCCTGGGATTAGATTCTTTAACAAATAATAGCATGTAAGTTTTTGCCACAGGTTTTGTTTTCTAGAGAACCCTGGTTAAGAGAGATATTTAGGATAATTGTACTCCAATGCCTAAATTTTTGCAATTAAAGTAGCTATGAAACAAAATTATATTAACAGAAGGCAAATATGTGAACAAATTGCTTAGCTTTCATGTGAGGTTTTTAAACATGAGAAATCTGGCAGAGGTCAGTCTACAAGGTGACCTTCTCTTAGGCACAGCACCAGGGTCACCCTTCTTAAAGACTGTGGTTGTTCATCTTCCTATGATTAAAAACACTGCCAAATAATATTTTTAGTTGATTAGTCTCAGCAGCTTTAGAAATCAAGATTCATGTGACCCTTTATTATTATGATCATTATCATTGTTTTTTACAATGACTCTGACCAGTAAGACAGTATGAGCTTCTGACTTATTTAGGGGAAATCTTCGATTCTGGATTCCAAGAAGATCTGGATAGCTTGGTTTTAGGCCTGTATTCATATTGTCTTTGACCTGGATGAGATTTGAAAACTGATGCCCAAGATGTTGATCATCAGAAGAGGGAAGAGAGCAGGGGTTAAAAGATGGTCTTGCTATTTGATAGACTTGAGTTCAAATGTTACTTTCACCACTTCCTACCTGTCAGTATTTATCAAACACCTTCATTTGCTGCTATGTGTTTGATTATATCCCCACAAAATTTCAAATTTTGAAGTTCTAATTCCCAGTACCTCAGAATGAGACCTTATTTAGAAATAGGGTCATTGCAGATATAATTAGTTAAATTAAGATGAGGTTATTAGGATTAGGCCTAACCAATATGACTGTATCTTTATAAAAAGAAAAGACTCCAGGGGTACCTGGGTGGATCAGTCAGTTGCATGTCCAATTCCCGATTTTCGCTCAGGTCATGATCTCAGGGTCCTGTGATGGAGCCCCATGTCAGGCTCTGCACTCAGCAGAGAGTCTGCCTGAGGATTCTTCCTCTCCCTCTCCCTCTGCCCCTCCCCGTTCATTCTCTCTCTTGCTCTGTCTCTCAAAAACAAAACAAAACAAATGAAACAAAAACAAAACAAAACAAAAACTTAAAAAAAGAAAAAGAAAACATTCCAACATAGATATATACAGAGGGGGAATGTCATATGAAGATGAAGGTGGGTATCAAGATAATGCTTCTACAAGCCAAGGAAAGCCAAATTGCAAGAAAACTACCAAATGCTAGGCTGAGAGGCATAGAATAGATTCCTCAGAGCTCTCAGAAGGAACCAACCCTGCCAACACCTTCACCTCAGACTTTTAGTCTCCAGAACTATGAGGCAATAGATGTCTGATGTTTAAGCCACTAACTTTGTGGTACTTTGTTATCATATCCCTAGTAAACTCATACATGGGCTTTGCACCATGCTCAAAGCAAGACATATAGAAGTGAACAAAATATAGACATAGTACCTTGGATCGTGTAATCTACTTGGAACGTGTAATCTACTATTACATAATAAAAAGATAAACACAATGTAAGTATAATTATACAATGTAAGTATAAATTGTGATGTATTAGGAGAGAAAGAAAAGGGATACTGTGGGGGGAAATAGGAGTTAGGGACCCGTGGTTACTACCTTAGATGGAAAGTCAGTAAAGGTTTTTCTCAAGATGTAACCTCTAGGTGGAGAACATCCATTTAAAGAGATTGGGAGTTGGAGGAGCAAGATGGCAGAGGAGAAGGAGATCTAAATTTTATCTGCTCCCAGGAATTCAGCTAGATAGCTGTCAAACCATTCTGAACACCTACAAACTCAACAGGAGATTGAAGAAAAGAATAGCAGCAATTCTATGAACAGAAAAGCAGCCACTTTCTGGAAGGTAGGATGTGCGGAGAAGTGAATCTGGGATGATATACGGAAAGATAGACTGTGGGGGGTGGGGGGAGAGAGCCTCCATCAGGTGGCTCCTGGCAAGTGATTGAGCTGTGGAGCACAGGGTCAGAACTTTTAGAAGCCTGCTCTGCAGAGGAACTTTGCTCAGGTGGCTAAGGGGGGTAGGGGTGTGTGTGTGGGAGGTAGAATGCTAACTGGGACAGTGTGGTCTCAGGACTGTGGGGTCACAGAAAGACCAGAGATGCCTGAGTGTGGCAGAGCTCCCAGGTATTGGAGCGGGGAGGCTGGCTCCAAAGACAGAGCTGAGGAGCGGGCTCTCGTCTCAGGGTAGCCATAAATCATGATCCAGGCACAGTTGGGCCACTATTCTTTGAGCAGGGACCCCACAAGTTGCAGATCCAGGGAAAATCCATTTCCTCCACTGGGAGGACCAGTGCAGATGTATGCTGTAGGAATCTGCTGGATTTGGAGACTCCAAACGGAGCCATGTGCCAGAGATAGAAATGCTTGGCCACAGACCAGGTGAGCTCAGAGCGTGGCTGGAGACCAGGGAGACGGGAGGGATTAACTGTTTTCCTCTGAGGGTGTACTGAGGGCTGGGCCCCGAGCGCTCAACTCCTCTGGGCCGGAGATTGGGAGGCCACCATTTTCATTCCTGTCCTCAAAAGCCCTACAGAAGCATTCAGGGGAAAAAATCTACCAAACTACAGATAGTGAACCTGAGCAGATTGCTTAGCCCATCCTCTGACAAGGGCAGTACAATTCCACCTTGGGCAAAGACATTTGAAAATCACTGCAACAGGCCCCTCCCCCAGAAGATCAGCAAGAAGAGCCAGCCAGGACCAAGTTTACTCTTATGTAACAACTGCAAAACTCCACCACTAGAGGAATACAGCACATAGAATTCATGGCTTTTTACCCCTGTGATTCTTTAGTCTTTCCAGCTTTTAAAATTTTCTTTAAATTTTTTTCTTTTTCTATTATTTTTTAAATTTTCCCTCTTTCCTATTTTAACCAATATCTTATCAATACCTTTTTAAAAATCTTTTTTGATTTTCATATTTGTAGTCATATTCTATCCTTCATTGTATTTAACCTTGCTTTTTGTATATATATTTTTTTCTTCTTCAAAATTTTAGGATACAGTTTCTTCTAACAGACCAAAATATATCCTAAATCTAGTGTATGCCTTTGTTTTAGTCTCCCTCCAGATCACATTCTGTCCTTTTTAAAAAAAATTTTTTCTTTCTTGTTCAACCAACTTCTTAACAATTCCTTTTTTAAAATCTTTTTTAATTTTCATCTTTACGGTCACATCCCATCCCTTATTTGTGTGTGTGTGTGTGTGTGTGTGTGTGTATATATTCTTTATTTAAAATTTTGGGAGGCAGTTTCTTCTAACAGACCAAAATACATCCAAAATCAAGTGTGTGGCTCTGTTCTATTCACCAACCTGATCATATATATATATATATATGTATAGGTATATATACATATATATATGTATATATAAACATTTTTTTTCCTTTCTCTTCTCCCCGGTTTTGGGTCTCTTCTGATTTGTTGAGTGTATATTTTTCTGGGGTTCATGTTATACTTTTTGCATTTTGTTCTCTCATTCACCTATTCTTCTCTGGACAAAATGACAAAGTGGAAAAACTCACCTCAAAAAACAAAAAACAAGAGGCAGTACCCACTGCTAGGGACTTTATATGGACATTAGTAAGATGCTGGAGCTAGAGTTCAGAATGATGATTATAAAGATCCTAGCTGGGCTTGAAAAAAGCGTGGAAGATACTAGAGAATGTCTTTATGGAGAAATGAAAGATCTAAAGCCTAACCAAGTTGAAATTTAAAAAGCTATTAATGAGGTACAATAAAAGGGCGCCTGGGTGGCTCAGTGGGTTAAGCCGCTGCCTTCGGCTCAGGTCATGATCTCAGAGTCCTGGGATCGAGCCCCACATCGGGCTCTCTGCTCAGCAGGGAGCCTGCTTCCTCCTCTCTCTCTGCCTGCCTCTCTGCCTGCTTGTGATCTCTCTGTCAAATAAAGAAATAAAAAAAAAAAAAAAGAATGAGGTACAGTAAAAAATGGAGGCTCTTACTGCTAGGATAAGTGAGGCAGAAGAGAGAATTAGTGATATAGAAGACCACATGCTGGAGAATAAAGAATCTGAGAAAAAGAGAGATAAACGGCTACTAGATCACAAGGGGAAAATTCAAGAGATAAGTAATACCATAAGATGAAACAATATTATAATAATAGGCTCCCAGAGGAAGAAGAAAGAGAGAGGCAGAAGGTATATTGGAGCAAATTATAGTAGAGAACTTCCTTAATTTGAGGATAAAAACAAGTATCAAAATCCAGGAGGCACAGAGTACCCCCCCTTCAAAATCAATAAAAATAGGTCCACAGCCTGTCATCTAATAGTAAAACTTACAAGTCTCAGTGACAAAGAGAAAATCCTGAAAGCAGCTTAGGACAAGAGGTCTGTAACTATAATCGTAGAAATATTAGATTGGCAGCAGACCCATCCACAGAGACCTGGCAGGCCAGAGAGGACTGGCATGATATATTAAGAGCACTAAATGAGAAAAATATGCAGCCAAGAATACTATATCCAGCTAGTCTGTCATCGAAAATAAAAGGAGAGATAAAAACCTTCCAGCGGGAAAAAAAACAAAACAAAACAAAAACAAAACAAACAAACAAACAAAAAAAAACTAAAAGAATTTGCAAACACCAAACCAGCCTTACAAGAAATATTGAAAAGGGTCCTCTAGCAAAGAAAGAGGCTAAAAATAACATGGACCAGAAAGGAACAGAGACAATATACAATAACAGTCACCTTACAGGCAATACAATCACACTAAATTCGTGTCTTTCGATAATTACCCTAAATGTCAATGGGCTAAATGTCCCAATCAAAAGACACAGGGTATCAGAATGGATAAAAAAATAAGACCCATCAATACGTTGTCTGCAAGAGACTCATTTTAGATCAAAAGACACCTCTAGATTTAAAGGGAGGGGGTGGAAAACAATTTACCATGCTAATGGACATCAAAAGAAAGCTGAGGTGGCAATCCTTATATCAGACAAATTAGATTTTAAGCCAAAGACTATAATAACTGATGAAGAAGGACACTATATCATATGTAAAGGGTCTGTATAACAAAAAGATCTAACAATTTTAAATATCTATGCCGCTAGCATGGGGCAGCCAATTATATGAAGCAATTAATAACAAAATCAAAGGAACACATAGACAATAATACAATAATAGTAGGGGATTTGAACACTCCCCTCACTAAAATGAACAGATCATCTAAGCAAAAGATCAACAAGGAAATAAAGGTTTTAAATGACACAGTGGACCAGATGGACATCACATATATGTTCAGAATATTCCATCCCAATGAAACAGAATACACATTCTTCTCTAGTGCACATGGAACATTCTCCAGAATAGATCACGTCCTCGGTCACAAATCAGGTCTTAACTGGTACCAAAACACTGGGATCATTCCCTGCATATTTTCAGACAACAATGCTTTGAACTAGAACCTTGATCCCAAAACCAGACAAATACAGGCAATCAAGTAGAATTACAGACCAATATCCATGATGAATACAGAGGCGAAAGTTCTCACCAAAATACTAGCCAATAGGATCCAACAGTACATTAAAAGGATTATTCACCACGACCAAGTGGGATTTATTCCTGGGTTCAAAGTTTGGCTCAACATCTGCAAATCAATCAATGTGATGTAACACATTAATAAAAGAAAGAAGAAGAACCATATGATACTCTTAGTAGATGACAAGAAAGCATTTGACAAAGTACAGCATCCTTTCTTGATCAAAAATCTTCATAGTGTAGGGCTAGAGGGCACATACCTCAATATCATCAAAGCCATCTATGAAAAACCCACAGCGAATACCATTCTCAATGGGGAAGAACAGAGAGCTTTCCTGCTAAGGTCAGGAACACGGCAGTGCTGTCCACTGTCACCACTGCTATTCAACATAGTACTAGATGTCCAAGCCTCAGCAATCAGACAACAAAAAGAAATTAAAGGCATCTGAATCAGCAAAGAAGTCAAAGGACTCTTTGCAGATGATATGATACTTTATGTGCAAAACCCAAAAGACTCCACTCCAAAACTGCTAGAACTTGTACAGGACTTCAGTAAAGTGTCAAAATATAAAATTAATGCACAGAAATCAGTTACATTTCTATACACCAACAGCAAGACAGAAGAAAGAGAAATTAAGGAGTCGAACCCATTTACAATTGCACCCAAAACCATAGGCAATGGTACCCTTTGGCAAAATACCGGTAAGAAACCTAGCCAAAGAGGCAAAGAATCTGTACTCAGAAAACTATAGAATACTCATGAAAGAAATTGAGGAAGACACAAAGAAATGGAAAAATGTTCCATGCTCATGGACTGGAAGAACAAATATTGTGAAAATATCTATGCTAGCTAAAGCAGTCTACACATTTAATGCAATCCCTATCAAAATACCACCCATTTTTTTCAAAGAAATGGAACAATTAATCCTAAAATGTATATGGAAACACAAAAGATCTCAAATAGCCAGAGGAATGTTGAAAAAGAAAGCCAAAGTTGGTGGCATCACAATTCCAGACTTCAGGCTCTATTACAAAGCTGTCATCATCAAGACAGTATGGTACTGGCACAAAAACAGATACATAGTTTAATGGAATAGAATAGAGAGCCCAGAAATAGACCCTCAACTCTGTGATCAACTAGTCTTTGACAAAGCAGGAAAAAATGTCCAATGGAAAAAAGACCCTCTCTTCAACAAATGGTGTTGGGAAAATTGGACAGCCGCATGCAGAAAAATGAAACTGGACCATTTCTTTACACCATACACAAAAACAGACTCGAAATGGATGAAGACCTCAGTGTGAGACAGGAATCCATCAAAATTCTTGAGGAGAACAGAGGCTGCAACCTCTTTGACCTTAGCCGCAGCAACTTCCTCCTAAAAACATCTCCAAAGGCAAGGGAAACAAGGGCATAAGTGAACTCTTGGGACTTCATCAAGATCAAAAGCTTTTGCACAGCAAAGGAAACAGTCAACAAAACCAAAAGATGACTGACAGAATGGGAGAAGATATTCACCAGTGACATATCAGATAAAGGGCTAGTATCCAAAATCTCTAAAGAACTTACCAAACTCAACACCCAAAGAACAAGTGATCCAATCAAGAAATGGGCAGAGGATATGAACAGACATTTCTGCAAAGAAGACATCCAGATGGCCAACAGACACATGAAAAAAATGTTCCACATCACTCGGCATCAGGGAAATACAAATCAAAACCACAATGAGATACCACCTCACACCAGTGAGAATGGCTAAAATTGACAAGTCAGGAAATGACAGATGTTGGAGAGGATGTGGAGAAAGGGGAACCCTCCTACACTGTTGGTGGGAATGCAAGCTGGTGCAGCCACTCTGGCAAACAGCATGGAGGTTCCTCCAAAAGTTGAAAATAGAGTTACTCTCTGACCCAGCAATTGCACTACTGGGTATTTACCCTAAAGATACAAATGTAGTGTTCCGAAGGGGCGCATGCACCTGAATGTTTATAGCAGCAATGTCCACAATAGCCAAACTATGGAAAGAGTCTAGATGTCCATCAACAGATGAATGGATAAAGATGTGGTATATAGGGGCGCCTGGGTGGCTCAGTGGGTTAAGCCGCTGCCTTCGGCTCAGGTCATGATCCCAGGTCCTGGGTTCGAGCCCCACATCGGGCTTTCTGCTCAGCAGGGAGCCTGCTTCCTCCTCTCTCTCTGCCTGCCTCTCTGCCTACTTGTGATTTCTCTCTGTCAAAATAAATAAATAAAATCTTTAAAAAAAAAAGATGTGGTATATATATACAGTGGAAATATGCAGCCATCAAAAGAAATGACATCTTGCCATTTGTAATGACGTGGATGGAACTAGAGGCTATTATGTTGAGCGAAATACATCACAGTTTCTTTAATCCATTCATCCCTCATGGAAGAGCTTAAATCAAAGGTTTAAGCAGGTAGAAGCAACTTTCAGCCTAAATGTGAGTGCACACTGAATTAGAAGAGGGGTAAGGGGCGCCTTGGTGCCTCAGTGGGTTAAAGCCTCTGCCTTCAGCTCAGGTCATGATCCCAAGGTCCTGGGATTGAGCCCCACATCAGGCTCTCTGCTCAGCGGGCAGCCTGCTTCCCATCCTCTCTCTCTGCCTGCCTCTCTGCCTACTTGTGGTCTCTCTCTGTCAAATAGATAAAATCTTAAAAAAAAGGGGGGGGGATTATAGGATCACACATTCATGTGAACTTCAAAATTCATGAAGTTGAAGGAAGTTTTTGACAGCGGTTTTTATTTACAGAAGAAGCAAACTGTCTCTGTTCAAAGACTGTATCTTCTTTTTAATATGTAATCTCTACAGTCTGTTGTTAATGTTAGGTACATGACAAATAATGATTCTGGTATGAATCAAAGAATACATGTTCTGGCCCAATGCCCTGTCTGTGGATGAGCTCAAGCACAGACTAGGGAACCACTGGTCCCATACTATAGAGGGACTTTAAATATCAGATGAAAGAGAACAGTGGGGTTTCTAAACAATAAGCTTAAATTCTCAGTATTAGTAGATCAAATTAGTGGATCAAAGCCAACCTAAGAGTGTATTTTATCTGCCACAAAGACCCCAGATATTAAAAACCATGTCCAGACTCAAATGAATGTGTCCCTTATTTCCCTGCGTATCTTACCTAGGAAAGCAAATTTCCCATCATAAACTAAAGCATTTCCTTAAGAAAGTTTTGCTTTCTCAGGGCATATCATTTTTTTAAACTTAAAAAGATTATCTTTTTAAAGCTTTCCATGAGAGAAAACTTTTTTTAGAAAAGGTGTTAAAAAATATATAAAATTCTATTTATACTGGAGGTATTTTCTTGGAACATCCTTTAAACGATATGTATCTCTTTGAACGGAAAAGGAAACTCAGGTATAAAAACACTAATAAAACCCTTCTCTCTTAAAGAGCATTCCCTAAATAATATACTTTTTTTCAAAGGACCATTGTAATGCTGAGCATTCATGGCACTGTTTCAGACCCAGGAAGTTAGTGATATTTTCCTGGTGAAATGTTAAATTTGAAACTTCAGTCTGTTTTATAGAAAAACAAATTAAGTGTATTATTGAAGTTTTAAGTGAAATGAGTTAGAATCTTATATTCTTCTACAGCAGTGTTTTCTCTGCCAACTCCTACTTTCTGTGGTCTCCTAGCTATAAGACAAATATTATATTAATACAATAAAAGTGGTACTGAAATTAAAATACCAGTAACTAAAATTTGTATTGTACTTTATAGCTATCAAGTTATACTATCACATCTCACTTATTAGCTATCTTGTGAGCCAGTATTATGATTTTCTTTTTCATTTTATAATATGGAGGCTCAGAAAATTTAGAGTTGCCAGAAGTATTTAGTAAGTAAAGAAACTGTGACTATGAACTTTTCTGACTATAATTTTTTTAATGTTTACCCTGTAGCTATTCATAATTATAGCTCTAAATTGAATACCTTTGGTCCTTTCTTTAAACTGCCCAGGCAGAAAACAATTTCTCCTTGTATGAGCTGTAAAGTGTCACCAGAAGAAAAAGTTAGAAGACAAGTCCTTGAATCTGGTATTATAATAACATTTTATTTTAGGGCTATTTTGAGGCATACAGATGGCTAGACAGATTTTTATTCCTTCAAAACCTTTAAGCAAAGGTTTTGGAAAGAGATAACCATGAAGCACCAAACGTATTCATTTGTCAATCCTACAGCGTCTTCTGTTTCCAGGAAACAGAACTTGGCAATTCTGTCCTTTCTGGAGTACTGTGAATAGTGAAATGAGTACAAGCTTAGGAAACAGACAAAACTGAGTTAATATCCCATTCCCTACATTTATTATTTGCATGGTCTTGGAAAAATCCTATCATTGAATCTCAACTATTCGTTTGTGTAGTGGATGATAGAATTTCCTTGAATTAGAGATTTCCTTCCTCTTGGGTTATAGATAGTATAAAGAGATAGTGTAAAGAGACTGATAGGGCCTTTCTAGAATGCTGTTAGAATATAGTGATTGCTGGCATTTATGCCACAGGTTGTGGTAGTCACCTTCTTGTTGTTACTGGGTTTTTAATAGCCAGCCCTAAAAATGAATGGATATTAGCATTAGAGATAGCATTCCTCAGGCTCCAAGAGGGTTCCCTTCATTCCCCTAGTTTCTACACAATGCTTGTCTCCCTCCAACCCCTACCACAGTAAGAGGGGCAAACGAAGGGCCACTATCCTCTTTGTAACCCTTACATGTGTCAGTCTAAGTGTTTTTATGCGATCTGGTAATTCCTTATTACTCTAAGAGCATTTCCCAGAAATTTCAGTACCATCAGCAGGCCCACGTGGTACAGTGAAGCCTTTTTTCATGTCTGATGTCTCCAGTGATAAGATTTTTCTGACATGCTGAAATCAAATGAATGTAACTTGGAACTACCTGAACCAAAAAGTAAATAATTCTTTGTGTGCATTGTTTGCAGAACCTAGGCATCATAAAGCACAAAGAAAAGAAATGAGGCTTGAAATAATTTGTATTGTTGCTGGGTCTTTTCCATTCATGAAGTACCTGTGATCATCAGCTCTGCCTGAGAGACACGGGTGTCTTCAGAGCACAGGGCACAGGCACCACACTGCATAATAAAAAGAGGATCCTAGCAACAGCATCAAAGCAGATGTGTTTTTGATTTACTTTAAAAAATGTTTTTGCTATAGTTTTTTTCTTTTTTTGTAAAGATGAAAGCTAATAGATTGGCTCCCCCAGAGAACATATATTAATGGAACTAATCAGACACCATCAATTCTAACTTGTATTTTATTCTGATTTTGTTACAGTATTGGATATAACAGAAGCCAGTGTAAGATGGACCCAGAGCTTCTCAGTAGCAGCTTTATTCATTGTAGGGAGGAAGAGTTTAGTAGATGAGAGTCTTGGTTTGGGAGTAGACTATCTGCATTGTACTGGCTGTGTAACCATGGGTAGGTCACAGCCCTCCCTCAGTCTCAGTTTTTACATGTGTGAAATGGGAATAATTATGGAGCTGTTGTCTGAATTTAATGAGATAATGTATGTAAATAGCTTAATATAAAGATAGGCATATTGTAGGAGCTCAGTTAGCAAATGTCAGCTACTATTATCTCAGGCATTTATTTCCTCAAAAGGTATTTATTGTATTCCATTTATGAATAAAATTTGAAACAAAAATAAGACTGTAAGCTCTTCACCTCAAGGAGCTTAACTTCAAATCCTAAATGCTCAAATAGAGGAAGACATGCCCAGAGTTTGGAGGCAAAATGAATAAGGGGAAGCTAGCAGACCAGGGTAGCCAAGAAGCCTTCCGATTATCCAATATTTTCTTTGTGGGGAGAGGAAGGGAATCACCTATAACAGGGGTTGGTCAACCTTTTCTTAAAAGGGCCAAATAGCAAATATTTTCAGTTTCGTGGATCATTTGATGTCTCTATTGCCACTACTCAACTCTGCCATCGTAGTGAGAAAGCAGCCATAAATCATACAAAAATGAATGGAGGTAGCTGTATTCCAATAAAATTCTGTTTACAAAACAGGTCTTTGTTAGTTTCAGGGTTCTCCAGAGAAACAGAACCACTTTATTTTAAAGTATAAGCTCATGCAGTAATGAGTCTGGCAAGTCCAAAGTTTATATGGTAGATGGACATGCTGAAGGTTCAGGAATTGTGGACAGGCTGAAGGTCCAGAAAATGCTGGGTTCAATACTCCAGTCCAAATCCAAAAGCTGACAGGCTGGAGACCCTAGGAAAAGAGCCGATGTGCAGTTCAAGTCCAAAGGCCATATGCTACAGAATCTTCCTCTTGACTTTTATTCTCTTCACATTAAGGAAGGCAATCTGCTGTACTCAGTCTACCAATTTAAATGCATATCTCACCCAAAAACATCCCCCAAGTTGACACATAAAATTAATCATCACACCATCTCAGCCAGATTTGACCCATTATAATTTGCCTGTCCCTGATCTAAAGAGAGGATTCTTTCTGCTCAGACTAAAGTGGGAAGAGATCCTTTTCCCAAAAGCAATGGCATCTGATCTCCAGTTACTATTATTTAGTCATTGAGTGCTTTGCTAAGACTTAACAACCAGAACAGGGTGACTGGAAGGGTTTGAAATGAGATTTGGTTATCCCCAAATACCTTTCCCTCCCATCACTGAGAATGGAAGGGCCACCACCTGAGCTTCATATCCAGACAGGAGACAGTGGGGAGAGAGGAGAAGCCAGAACTCATTATAGGGCACTGCTTTCTCCTCTGGTAAATGGGACTTTTGGCAGAGAATGGAGGCTAGCTGAAGGAAAGGATAATGTAGTCACCTTCTGAAATGGAGTAAAAAAGTTGTGTGGGAAAAGCAGCTTCTCTCCTTAATTCCAACCTCACATTGATTTGTTCAGATTCATACAGAGAGACTTCCATCATGTTTGGGTGGGAATCTGAGAAGATGAGAATGTTGGTGAAGTAAGAAAAGAAAAAGACAACAGAGAAAGCAGAAATGAGAACAAGGGAGAAGAGAGGAGGAATGCAGAGTGAGGTGGGACACTACAGAAAATAAGGGAAAGGTGAAAAAAGGTGATTTTTGACTTCACTTTTTAAACTTAAAACTGACTGTATATCTTGGATTTTCTATTCCAAAAACAAGTTTTCTCTAGCTCAAAGGGTGTTATAGGACTTAATTCATTTAAATTGCAAAACATTTCAAGACTCTCAGATGAAAAGTATTATTGAAGTACAAAGCTCAGGTTCATTATTAATGAAAGCAGTCCTTCACAGCACAGTCTGCTTCAAACTTACTGTCTCCTTGAGAATGCCTAAGGTTAGTAGTAGATGGCCCTCATCTAATAAAAGAATGAGACAAACGGAGGTATGGGTCTATTATAACCTCAGTATGAGAGCTCTGTCAGAATTGTGTCTAACACTAGCTTGAAGAAAATGTCTTGGTAAGGAGGTAGTTGCATGCATTGAAATTGTCCTGATGAGTTGAATGACTGGAATTGGTATAAAGCAAAGCTCATATTCAATACCCTGTAGAAGTTTATGTTATTCAGCCCTATGCCAATCAAAAAGCTGTGGAGATTGGGGCTTCCAATATTTTTCTAAGTAAATATAATGAGAAGAGAGAGAAGGGAAATTTCATGTCAATGTGTTTTCACAAACAAGATGATTTATATCACCACCCTTTCATTCATTTTTTAACAAATATACTGAAGAAATGAAAGCCTATAGTAAATTTGAAGTTAAACTTTCTGTTGGCTTATGATTAAAGTATTTTTATACTGATTTTTCCTCTGTCCTGCCCATCTATATTATGTAAGTATTATTTGTACAAAATGTTTCTGTGACTTATTTGCAGGAAATTCTTTGTAGGATAAAATGAGATGCAAATAAGCATAATATAAATAATATTTATATAGAAAATAATAAGAAAACCAACAGCTCCCAATCCATAAGAGCAAGCCTTGGTGAATATTTGTGGCAGTACCAAAAACAACAACAACCAAAAACAAAACAAAACAAAACAAATAACAAAAAGCAACAACTCACAGTCTTCGATCTTTCTGAGAAATTTCCTTCATATTATGTATGAATGTCTAGTTCCTTTGTGATCTCTGATTATTCCTTTCGTATAGCATCTTGATCCTGCTTCATAGACTCAATAGCCTAACTTACATCTGTGATGATACTAAGCATTTTTTTCTTTATTGCCCTCTGTTTCCTTCAAGTTTCTGTTTTCTTTGTCTTTCCTTTTTTGTTTTGTTTTGTTTTGTTTTGTTTTGTTTCTCGGTTTTGGTCTGTATCTTTTAGGTCAGAGTCTTCCTCAATACCTACCAATCCATTGCTGTCCATATTTAAGTACAAGGTATCACAATTCTGACTGGAAACTATAGCCTTTACCTTAGAGTAGTCAGCTGAAGGAGACTCCTGACTGTTGAAATCCATAAGTATTTTCTCCCAGACATTTTCCCTAGGGGGTACATGATCTCCTGCCTAGAGGGTATAAAGCGTATAAAGCAATATGTCAGGTTTCTCAGAGTTGAGCTGGGTGAGCAAAGGGGACCAAGGGATTCTTACGATTCAAGATATAGGTCTCACAGTTCAGTGTGCAGATACTAATTTAATTCTTCTGATTTCGTATTCCATCTCACCTTCAGCTTTTTCTAATATTCTACAACAGGGCTTCTCAGCTTCTTCCTTATTGATGCATAGGGATCAGATAATTCTTCATTGTTTAGACCATCCTGTGAATTGTAGGATATTAGCAGCATCCCTGACCTCTACCCACTAGACATGAGTATCACCATCCTCTCATATCCCCAGTTTGGGACAAACAAATGTTCTTTGGGAGGCAAACTGAACCTCGTTGAGAACCACTATTCTGAAGGAAACCCTCTTATTCAAACACTAAATATAAATGCCTTTTTTTTCTTTTCTTTTCTAGTATGTGTCTGTGTTTGGGCGGAGGACTGGGCAGAGAGCGCAATGGTTATATTATGAGGAGTGGATCTAGGAATCCAACCATATATAGGCTTTTAATCAATATTTATATCTTAATCCAAATTGAATATTCCAGAGACTTTCCTCGGCTCTGTAACAGGTATCACCTTGTTTCTTAGCTTCCATCTTAAAGATTCTCACTCTTCTTTCATCTGCTAAGTCAGTAAATAATTGTCCATCTGCTTCTAGCTTCCAATTTTTTAAATATGTCTTAACTGGACATTTCCTCTCCTATTATTCTCTTTGTCTTTGATGGGTGAGAGGGAATTTCTCCCCCCTTTAACCCCTTTCTTCTGATTCTTGTAAGTCTGAAGAAGGAAATATTATAAATGTGTGTTCACTGTCATGCTTCTGCATGAATTTTCAGTACTGAAAGGCAGGCTGTAAAATGTTTGTGTTTAAGCAGACCACTTTGGGATATACCCAGAGAATCTACAAACCTACAAAGTGCCTTTTGTTTTTCTCTGGGCATTAGTACTAATAGAAGGACAAGAATCCATTGCATGTGCCTGAGCAGGGGTGCTATAGACTAAATGTTAGTATTTATCCCAAATCCATATGTTAAAACCTAATCCCCTATGAGATGGTATTTGGAAGCCTTTAGAGGTGATTAGATCAAGAGGGCACAGCCCATAGGATGGGATTACTGCCCTATTATAAGAGAGAACCCAGAGAGAAACTTTGCTTTCTATCATATGGGGACACAGGGAGGGCATCTATGAACTAGGAAGTGGGCTCTCAGCGGACTCTGAATCTCCTCCACCTCCATCTTGGACTTAATCATCTTCTGGGAACTGTGAGAAATAAACTTGTTTATAAGCCACCAGGTCTATGGTAATGTGTTAGAGCAGCCTGAGTTGGTTAAAATAAAAGATATAGCTAATAAAGATGGACCTGGCAGTAATTTATTTCTAAATTTTTAGAATAACCGAGCACATTGCTGATGCCATCATTAGTGCTCTGTTTATCTGTTTGACTGATTAATTGCTTGATCATTTGATCCTTTCAATTGATCCATGAAGCAGAAAAAGTAAGTATTAGAACCCATGGAAAGTGAGGCATAGAGAGGGTAAGTGACTTGTTTGAATTTGCAAAGCTAGTTTGTAAAGGATCTAAGACAGGAAGCCTAGTTCACTTCTTTTTCAACTCTTCTATTCTTTGAATAATTAGCATGATACAGGAAAGCTCTCAAAGCAAGGATGAAACAAGAGAACTGTCCATTTTTAACAGTCAAAGAACCATAAGAAACTCTTAATCGTGGGAAACAAACTGAGGGTTCCTGGAGGGGAGAGGAGAGGAGGGATGGGGTAACTGGGTGATGGACATTGGGTAGGATATGTGTTGTAATGAGCACTGGCTATTATATAAGACTGATGAGAGGCGCCTGGGTGGCTCAGTGGGTTAAAGCCTCTGCCTTCGGCTCAGGTTATGATCCCAGGGTTCTGGGATCAAGCCCTGAATGGATTCGATTCAGGCTTTCTGCTCAGCAGGGAGCCTGCTTCCCCACCTCTCTCTCTCTCTCTCTGCCTGCCTCTCCAACTACTTGTGACCTCTATCTGTCAAATAAATAAATAGAATCTTAAAAAAAAATTATGAGTCACAGACCTATACACCTGAAACAAGTAATACTTTATATTAATTAATTGAATTTAAATAAAAATAAAATTAAAAACGTATCAAAAAGTCAAAGTAGTGTTATCATGGGATTATGTACAAGGCATAAGTGACTCCTAAGGCTTTCACTGTAGGAGTAGCCTGTGCCTTTCTGGGTGATGATGAACCCTCAATTGTGTGCAAGCCCTGCGAAAAGAAGATAATAACAGGTTAGACTTACTGGGCATTTTACTTTGTGTCTGACTCTGTTATAAGTGTTTTATATGCTATATCTCATTGTATCCTCACAACAACTTCTAGAGGTAGGGCTCTGAGCTGGATCGCAGAAACTGAAACTAGAATCTCTATTGTCAAAGAGTACATTCTTCTGAAAGTATTAGACTCACCTTTTCATGAGAGAGAAATTGTAATTTAGTCTTCAGAAGTAGAAGAATCTCAAAATCCCGTGCTCTTCCCATTAGGTGGTGAGCATGGTGCTACTAATATGAACTCATATTTCAGAAATCAAATTTATGCATATTTTTAATTTTTTTCCTTCCCAAGTTTTTATTCAATTCTAGTTGCTTAATATAAAATGTAACATTAGTTTCAAGTGTAGAATTTAGTGATTTGTCACTTACATACAACACTCAGTGTTCATCACAAGTGCATTCCTTAATACCCATCACCTATTTAACCCATTCCCTTGCCCACCTCCCCTCCAGCAGCACTCAGTTTGTTCTCTGAAGTTGAGAGTCTGTTTTTTGGGGGTTTTGTTTGTTTGTTTGTTTGTTTTTGCCATTTAATTTTACACAAGAATAAACTCGAAATGGATAAAAGACCTCAATGTCAGACAGGAATCCATCAGAATCCTAGAGGAGAACTTAGGCAGTAACCTCTTCGATATCAGCCATAGCAACTTCTTTCAAGATATGTCTCCAAAGACAAAGGAAACAAAAGCAAAAATGAACTTTTGGGACTTCATCAAGATCAAAAGCTTCTGCACAGCAAAGGAAATAGTCAACAAAACAAAGAGGCAACCCATGGGATGGGAGAATATATTTGCAAATAACAGTACAGACACAAGATTGATATCCAGGATCTATAAAGAACTTCTCGAACTCAACACACACAAAACAGATAATCATATCAAAAAATGGGCAGAAGATATGAACAGACACTTGTATGTCTCCAATGAAGACATACAAATGACTATCAGACACAAGAAAAAATGTTCATCATCACTAGCCATCAGGGAGATTCAAATTAAAACCACATTGAGATACCACCTTACACCAGTTAGAATGGCCAAAATTAGCAAGACAGGAAACAATGTGTGTTGGAGAGAATGTGGAGAAAGGGGAACCCTCTTACACTGTTGGTGGGAGTGCAAGTTGGTGCAGCCACTTTAGAGAACAGTGTGGAGATTCCTCAAGAAATTAAAAATAGAGCTTCCTGTGACCCTGCCATTGCACTACTGGGTATTTACCCCAAAGATACAGATGTAGTGAAAAGAAGGGCCATCTGTACCCCAATGTTTATAGCAGCAATGGCCACGGTCACCAAACTGTGGAAAGAACCAAGATGCCCTTCAACGGACGAATGGATAAGGAAGATGTGTTCCATATACACTATGGAGTATTATGCCTCCATCAGAAAGGATGAATACCCAACTTTTGTAGCAACATGGACGGGACTGGAAGAGATTATGCTGAGCAGAAATAAGTCAAGCAGAGAGAGTCAATTATCATATGGTTTCACTTATTTGTGGAGCATAACAAATAGCATGGAGGACATAGGGAGATGGAGAGGAGATGGAAGTTGAGAGAAATTGGAAGAGGAGGCGAACCATGAGAGACTATGGACTCTGAAAAACAATCTGAGGGTTTTGAAGGGGCGGGGGGTGGGAGGTTGGGGGAGTCAGGTAGAGGGTATTAAGGAGGGCACGTATTGCATGGAGCACTGGGTGTGGTGCAAAAACAATGAATTCTGTTATGTTGAAAAGAAATTTTAAAAAAATTACGCATTTTGTTTCTTAGTTTAAAATTCAATCAGTTGATCTTAAATGTCTTGCTCAAGTCAGAATCCATAGTTTTAAATGTCAATTTGGCCACCTGGATGCCTCCACAATTTCCTCACAGAAATTTAGAGGGTTTTTTTTTTGTTTTTTTTTTTGTTTTTTTTTTTTTGCCTGTATTGGTGAGCTTTTGCTGCAGAACAACCACTTCAAAACTTAGTAGCTTAAAACAGCAATTTTTTTTTTTTTAGCTCAATATCCTGCTCTTTGATAATTTAGCCTTGGCTAAACTGTGAAGTTCTGATCTGGGAGAATGCAGCTGCCTTCATTATTGTGGCTAAAATGATCTGGGGTTGACCAGTTTAGAATGAACTTTGTTGGTGTGGTAGACTAAATAATGCTCCCCATTTATAATAACGTGAAGATGTCCACATCCTGGTTCCTGGAACCTGTGAATATATTATATAACCTAAGGGACTTTGTAGATGTGATAAAGTTAAAAATCTAGAGATGGAGAAATTATCCTGGTTTAGCCAGGTATGCCCAATGATGAAATAATGAATATCCTTATAAGGGGGAGGCAGAGGGAGATGCTACCACAGAAGAGAAGGTGATATGGTGTAGAAGCAGAGATTTCAGTGATGAACTTTTGGACAGAGGAAAAAGCTATAAGCCATGGCATACAGGCAGACATTAGAAGCTGAGAAACGTAAAACAATAGATTCTCCCCTCAGAGCTTCAAAAAGAAACCGGATCTGCTTATACCTTGATTTTAGCTCAGTGATTCTAATTTTAACCTTCTGACCTTCAGAATTATAAGAGAATAAATATGTATTGTTCTACGCTACTATATTAGTAGTAATTTGTTACGGCAGCAAAAGGAAACTAATACAGCTGAGATGTCTGGAATGACCAGGACCTTTCTCCAAATACATTTCCTTCCTTCCTCCCTTCCTTCCTTCCTTCCTTCCTCCCTTATTCCCTACTCAATATACATCCTGTCCTCTAGCCCTACCGAACTACTAACAGATCCTATAGCATTGCCATAAAATCTAGAAACTTAGATGAGAGTATTTTTCACTATTTATATTTATTTCTGAACACTATGGCTTATTTTTTTATGGGGTATGTTAAATGTGATTTATTCAATGAAAATCAGAAGTAATAATTCATCTAAGGGAATGGTCATGGATGCATATGCAAGGATTGATAGAAATATTTCATTAATGCAGCAAATTCATTGCAATTTTGTACAGCCTATTTAACTGCACCATTAATAAGGCGTATCATGTTGAACATTCCATGTGTTTTTTTCAAATATGCATGTATTTTGATGTAATATCAAGAATCCATTTGCAAACATTTATATGTATATTCATTTATGTTTAAATATATTATAAGTACCATGTAAAATGTGCATGATGTTTCATGCCTCCATGCTTCCCTGTGTGAGATGTCCTATCTCTTTTTGATAGCTTTTCTATATCCTAGTTATTCTTCAGGACTCAGATCAAATACTAATTTCTTTATGAAATAGTTTCTTATCACTCAATCTCAGTGACCATAGCATCATAATCTTCACCTTATTCCCTTGACCTTTTGAATTTCAGCAAGTGGGAATTGAAACCTTTTCTGTAGAAGATTAGTAGTAGCTCCTGATACAAATATTAAACAGAATTTAACTGCAGCATCACAGATGCTAATGTTCCAGGAAAAGTAGAGTCTAATTGGGAGTAAATAAGCAAGAAAGTGAGTCCTCTGAGAGTTAAATTGTCCACACCAGGCAGATAAGTTCCTCTCAGATAATAGAGAATTGTGCAAGTTAAATCATGTGCTTGAGAGAAGCGCTCAGTCAAGTCTATCACCTGGCTAAAAATAAACCTAGGGATGCCATCATTATCCATTTATTTTTTATCTAGGATCTTTCCTTTCCCATTTAAAATCATTCTGCAAATCTTACAATTTATATGAAGTCTTCACTTACTAAAATGCATCTCTGTTCAATGTTCACAATTATCTGTACTTTATCCATTTTTTTCTTTTTATTCATAATCATTTGGGGGCAGAGACCTGCTTTATGATATATTCAGATAGTGCAGGGTGCATACACAAAGCTTCATATATAATCATAATAACAATAATCTGTATCACAGATGACAGGTACAGAAATTGCTGTTCCAGACCTCAAAGTTTCAAATCAGAATAAATAAAGCTCTATGCATTTCATTAAAGCATTTCTCTCAAATCTGGTTTGTGGAACATAGATAACAATCTACCTATTTCTGCAGGGATTTTTTTCATTGAAAATATGTCTAGCAATTTCTAATACATGCTCACACAAACTTAGTTTACATTTAGTAAATAAAGTCAGAGGTTTTATAAACAGTGAATTAGTTTTAAGGTACATGAGCTTGATGGAATATTACATAGCCATTAAAATGTTGAATGTGCAGACTATCCAGATACATGGAAAACTATGTACTATGGGAAAAGTAATACAAAGAATGATGATATGATCATTTCTACTGTGTACATTATTTGTTATATGTACAGGTTAGAAGAGGCCACAGAACAATATAAATGGTTTTTTACTTAGGAAGCTATTATGTTTTTTACATATTTGAATTTGTTTTTAAAGCAAGAGTATTGGGGTGCCTGGGTGACTCAGTCAGTTAAGCAGCTGCCTTCGGCTCAGGTCATGATCCCAGTGTCCTGGGATTGAGCACCACATCGGGCTCCCTGCTCAGGGAGGAGCCTGCTTCTCCCTCTCCCTCTGCTGGCCACTCTGCCTACTTGTTATCTCTCTTTCTCTCTCTCTGTCAAATAAACAAATAAAATCTTGTTTTTAAAAAAGTGAATAAAGCAAGAGGATTTAAGCAGAATTTATTGAAATAAACTATAATCTTCCTTGTCAGATAGATAGATTATTACAATTTATGCTGTGTCCATGGAAGTAAAAAGAGACACTTTTTGAGTCATTTGTTCATAAGTAGGCTCCAATGCAGAGCTTGAACTCACAATCCTGAGATCAGCATCTGAGCTGAGATCTAGAGTCAGACACTTAACCAACTGAGCCACCCAATCACCCCTAAAAAAGAGAAGTTTAAAGGCAGTTTCCTACCTATAAGATAAGGACATTAGTTAAGATCATCTCTGAGGTTTCTTTGATCATTTTTTTATCATCCATTCATTGCAATGGGAAGGAAGTTTTCCCCTTTATTTTCATAACTGTAAGGGGAAATTATAAACGTTGTCCTTGGAATCAGATCACTGGTTTCATACTATCCCTCTACTCCCACAGAGCCACTAAATATCTGATCCAGGACAAGTTCTTTAGGCCCTTCTTAAATCTTGTTTTCCTCACCTAAAAGTGGAGGTAATAAAACTTTACCCTATAATATTCTTGAAAGGAATAAATGCAAAAAGCTTGTAAAGTGGTGGTTTTGCATGGAACCTGGTACATATTAAGCTTTCAATAAAAATTAGTAATACACACATATCCCAAGGCCACAACTGATTTATCAATATTTTTTTCTCAAAGGGAAACTAAAGAAAGAATATTCCTAGGAATAAAATTCTGCAATGTTTAGGCCATTCTAGGTAAAATCCCAAACAACAAGTTTCTTTTATTTCTTTGCAAGAGTTTCTTTCATGTATTCAAACTTAATTCAAAATGAAAGCAGATATTTGCATAATGGCTATAATAGGTGACTTTTCTGATGGTAGGAATTTGTGATAAATTTGCAGGCACTGTGAGAACTCATTAAACATTTTGTGAATTGATTTGCTTTAGTAAAAGGCACTGGAATTTGGGACACAATGTCTTCACATGGAATGTCAATCATAATGCATTCAATATTTAAATATTTGAATGGGGGGCGCCTGGGTGGCTCAGTGGGTTGAGCCGCTGCCTTTGGCTCAGGTCATGATCTCAGAGTCCTGGGATCGAGCCCCGCATCGGGCTCTCTGCTCAGCAGGGAGCCTGCTTCCTCCTCTCTCTCTGCCTGCCTCTCTGCCTGCTTGTGACCTCTCTGTCAAATAAATAAATAAAATCTTTAAGAAAAAAAATAAAATAAAAAATAAATAAATAAATATTTGAATGGGTCATTGGCTAGAGTTTTTCATTCTATTCTCCTTCTTCTATAGAGCATATCTAAAATACTGGGTCTGAATTTTGAGTATTTTTTAAGATTTTATTTATTTTTATTGATTATTTTTATTAACATATAATGTATTATTTGCCCCAGAGGTACAGGTCTGTGAATCGTCAGGCTTACACACTTCACAACACTCATCATTTCACATACCCTCCCCAAAGTCCATAACCTAACCACCCTCTCCATACCCCCCTTCACCAGCAGCCCTCAGGTTGTGTCCAGAGATTTAGAGTCTCTTATGGTTTGTCTTCCTCCTGATCCCATCTTGTTTCATTTTTTCCTTAACATCCCCCACACCCCCCACTCTGCCTCTCAAATTCCTCATATTAGGGAGATCATATGATAATTGTCTTTTTCTGATTGACTTATTTCACTCAACATAATAGCCTCTAGTTCCATCCATGTCATTACAAATGGCAAGATGTCATTTCTTTTGATGGCTGCATATTTCCACTGTATATATATACCACATCTTTATCCATTCATCTGTCGATGGACATCTAGACTCTTTCCATAGTTTGGCTATTGTGGACATTGCTGCTATAAACATTCAGGTGCATGCGCCCCTTCGGAACACTACATTTGTATCTTTAGGGTAAATACCCAGTAGTGCAATTGCTGGGTCAGAGAGTAACTCTATTTTCAACTTTTGGAGGAACCTCCATGCTGTTTGCCAGAGTGGCTGCACCAGCTTGCATTCCCACCAACAGTGTAGGAGGGTTCCCCTTTCTCCACATCCTCTCCAACATCTGTCATTTCCTGACTTGTCAATTTTAGCCATTCTCACTGGTGTGAGGTGGTATCTCATTGTGGTTTTGATTTGTATTTCCCTGATGCCGAGTGATGTGGAACATTTTTTTCATGTGTCTGTTGGCCATCTGGATGTCTTCTTTGCAGAAATGTCTGTTCATATCCTCTGCCCATTTCTTGATTGGATCACTTGTTCTTTGGGTGTTGAGTTTGGTAAGTTCTTTAGAGATTTTGGATACTAGCCCTTTATCTGATATGTCACTGGTGAATATCTTCTCCCATTCTGTCAGTCATCTTTTGGTTTTGTTGACTGTTTCCTTTGCTGTGCAAAAGCTTTTGATCTTGATGAAGTCCCAAGAGTTCACTTATGCCCTTGTTTCCCTTGCCTTTGGAGATGTTTTTAGGAGGAAGTTGCTGCGGCTAAGGTCAAAGAGGTTGCAGCCTCTGTTCTCCTCAAGAATTTTGATGGATTCCTGTCTCACACTGAGGTCTTCATCCATTTCGAGTCTGTTTTTGTGTATGGTGTAAAGAAATGGTCCAGTTTCATTTTTCTGCATGCGGCTGTCCAATTTTCCCAACACCATTTGTTGAAGAGAGGGTCTTTTTTCCATTGGACATTTTTTCCTGCTTTGTCAAAGACTAGTTGATCACAGAGTTGAGGGTCTATTTCTGGGCTCTCTATTCTATTCCATTAAACTATGTATCTGTTTTTGTGCCAGTACCATACTGTCTTGATGATGACAGCTTTGTAATAGAGCCTGAAGTCTGGAATTGTGATGCCACCAACTTTGGCTTTCTTTTTCAACATTCCTCTGGCTATTTGAGATCTTTTGTGTTTCCATATACATTTTAGGATTAATTGTTCCATTTCTTTGAAAAAAATGGGTGGTATTTTGATAGGGATTGCATTAAATGTGTAGACTGCTTTAGCTAGCATAGATATTTTCACAATATTTGTTCTTCCAGTCCATGAGCATGGAACATTTTTCCATTTCTTTGTGTCTTCCTCAATTTCTTTCATGAGTATTCTATAGTTTTCTGAGTACAGATTCTTTGCCTCTTTGGCTAGGTTTCTTACCGGTATTTTGCCAAAGGGTACCATTGCCTATGGTTTTGGGTGCAATTGTAAATGGGTTCGACTCCTTAATTTCTCTTTCTTCTGTCTTGCTGTTGGTGTATAGAAATGCAACTGATTTCTGTGCATTAATTTTATATTTTGACACTTTACTGAAGTCCTGTACAAGTTCTAGCAGTTTTGGAGTGGAGTCTTTTGGGTTTTGCACATAAAGTATCATATCATCTGCAAAGAGTCCTTTGACTTCTTTGCTGATTCAGATGCCTTTAATTTCTTTTTGTTGTCTGATTGCTGAGGCTTGGACATCTAGTACTATGTTGAATAGCAGTGGTGACAGTGGACAGCACTGCCGTGTTCCTGACCTTAGCAGGAAAGCTCTCTGTTCTTCCCCATTGAGAATGGTATTCGCTGTGGGTTTTTCATAGATGGCTTTGATGATATTGAGGTATGTGCCCTCTAGCCCTACACTATGAAGAGTTTTGATCAAGAAAGGATGCTGTACTTTGTCAAATGCCTTTTTGTCATCTACTGAGAGTATTGTATGGTTCTTCTTCTTTCTTTTTATTAATGTATTACATCACATTGATTGACTTGCTGATGTTGAAGCAAACTTTGAGCCCAGGAATAAATCCCACTTGGTCATGGTGAATAATCCTTTTTTTTTTTTTTTTAATAATTTGTGATTCCCAAGCTAATTCGATTTCCTCACAAAGCTAACTTTTTTTTTTTTTAATGATTTTATTTATTTGAGAGAGAGAGAGAGCATGATAGGAGAGAGAGATCAGCAGGAGAAGCAGACTCCCTGCCGAGCAGGGAGTCCGATGTGGGACTCGATCCCAGGACTCCAGGATCATGACCTGAGCCGAAGGCAGTTGCTCAACCAACTGAGCCACCCAGGTGCCCCCGAATAATCCTTTTAATGTACTGTTGGATCCTATTGGCTAGTATTTTGGTGAGAACTTTCGCCTCTGCGTTCATCAAGGATATTGGTCTGTAATTCTCTTTTTTGATGGAGTCTTTGTCTTTGTTTTTGTGATCAAGGTAATCCTCGTCTCATCAAATGAGTTTGGAAGTTTTCTTTCCATTTCTATTTTTTGGAACAGTTTCAGGAGAGTACGTATTAATTCTTCTTTAAATGTTTGGTAGAATTCCACTGGGCAGCTCTGGGCTCTTGTTTGTTAGGAGATTTTTGATGATGGCTTCAATCTCCTTACTGTTTTTTCTGTTCAGGTTTTCTATTTCTTCCTGGTTCAGTTTTGGTAGTTTATATGTCTCTAGGAATGCATCCATTTTCTTCCAGATTGTCAAATTTGCTGGCATATACATGTTCATAACATGTTCTTATAATCATTTGTATTTCTTTGGTGTTGGTTGTGATCTCTCCTCTATCATTCACAATTTTATTAAATTGGGCCCTTTCTCTTTTCTCTTTGATAAGTCTGGCCCGGGGTTTATCAATCTTATTAATTCTTTCAAAGAACAAGCTCCTGGTTTTGTTGATTTGTTCTACTGTTCTTTTGGTTTCTATTTCATTGATTTCTGCCCTGATCTTTATGATTTCTCTTCTGCTGGGTTTAGACTTTCTTTGCTGTTCTTTCTCCAGCTCCTTTAGGTGTAGCGTTGGGTTGTGTATTTGAGACCTTTCTTATTTCTTGAGGAGGCTTGTTTCACTATATACTTTTCTCTCAGGACTGCCTTTGCTGTGTCCCAAAGATTTTGAACTGTTGTGTTTTCATTTTCATTTGTTTCCATGAATTTTTTTCAATTCTTCTTTAATTTTCTGGTTGTCCCATTCACTCTTTAGTCAGATGCTCTTTAGCCTCCCTGTATTTTGAGTTCTTTCCAACTTTCCTCCTGTGATTGATTTCTGGCTTCAGAGCATTGTGGTCTGAAAATATGCAGGGAATGATCCCAATCTTTTCATACTGGTTGAGATGTTATTTGTGACCCAGGTTGTGATCTATTCTGGAGAATGTCCCATGTGCACTAGAGAAGAATGTGTATTCTGTTGTTTTGGGATGGAATATTCTGAACATATCTGTGATGTCCATGTGGTCCAGTGTGTCATTTAAGGCCTTTATTTCCTTGTTGATCTTTTGCTTGGATAATCTGTTCATTTCAGTGAGGGGGGTGTTAAAGTGCCCTACTATTATTGCATAATTGTCAACATATTTCTTTGATTTTGTTGTTAAATAGTTTATATAGTTGGCTGTTCCTGTGTTAGGGGCATAAATATTTAAAATTATTAGATCTTCTTGTTGGACAGACCATTTAAGTATGATATAGTGTCCTTCCTCATCTCTTATTATAGTCTTTGGCTTAAAATCTAATTCATCTGATATAAAATGTGCCACCCCAGCTTTTTTTTTTAGATGTCCATTAGCATGGTAAATTGTTTTTCACCCCCTCCCTTTAAATATGGAGGTGTCTTTGAGTCTAAAATCAGTTTCTTGTAGACAGCATATCGATGGGTCTTATTTTTTTTAATCCATTGATACCCTGTGTCTTTTTATTGGGGCATTTAGCCCATTTACATTCAGGGTAACTATTGAAAGATGTGAATTTGGTGTCATTGTATTGCCTGTAAGGTGACTGTTACTGCATATTATCTTTGCTCCTTTCTGGTCTACTACTTTAGGCTCTCTCTTTGCTTAGAGGACCCCTTTCAATATTTCCTGTAGGGCTGGTTTGGTGTTTGCAAATTCTTTTCATTTTTGTTTGTTCTGGAAGCTTTTTATCTCTCCTTCTATTATCAATGACAGGCTAGTTATATATGGTATTCTTGGCTGCATATTTTTCTCATTTAGTGCTCTGGATATATCATGCCTGTCCTCTCTGGCCTACCAGGTCTCTGTGGATAAGTCTGCTGCCAATCTGATATTTCTACCATTGTAGTTACAGACTTCTTGTCCCAAGCTGCTTTCAGGGGTTTCTCTTTGTCACTATGAGTTGTAAGTTTTACTTCTAGGTGACGGAGTGTGGACCTATTTTCATTGATTTTGGGGGGGGGGGTTCTCTGTGCCTCTTGGATTTTGATGCTTGTTCCCTTTGATATAATAGGAAAATTCTCTATTCTAATTTGCTCCAATATACCTTCTGCCCTCTCCCTCTTTCTCCTTCTTCTGGAATCCCAATTATTCTCATCTTGTTTCATCTTATGGTATCACTTATCTCTCAAATTCTCCCCTCATAGTCCAGTAGTTGTTTGTTTCTCTTTTGCTCAGCTTCTCTATTCTCCATCATTTGGTCTTCTATATCACTAATTCCCTTTTCTGCCTCATTTATCCTAGCAGTAAGAGCCTCTATTTTTTATTGTACCTCATTAATTCCTTTTTTAAAAATTTCAGCTTGGTTAGATTTTCATTCTTTTATTTCTCCAGAAAGGGATTTTATTTCTCCACACAGTTTTCTCTAATATCTTTCATGCCTTTTTCGAGCCCAACTAGCACCTTGAGAATCATCATTCTGAACTTTAGATCTGACATATTACCAATGTCTGAATTGATTAGGTCCCTAGCTGTCAGTACTGCCTCTTGTTCTTTTCTTTGTTGTGAGTTTTTCCACCTTGTCATTTTATCCAGATACAAATATATGAGTGAGAGAATAAAATACTAAAAGGGTGGCAAAGACCACAGAGAAATGCTAACCAAATCAGAGGAGACCCCAAACTAGGGTGAGAAGAAAAGGGGTAAAAAGAAATTGGAGGGCGCCTGGGTGGCTCAGTGGGTTAAGCCGCTGCCTTCAGCTCAGGTCATGATCTCAGGGTCCTGGGATCGAGGCCCGCATCGGGCTCTCTGCTCAGCAGGGAGCCTGCTTCCCTCTCTCTCTCTCTCTCTGCCTGCCTCTCCATCTACTTGTGATCTCTCTCTGTCAAATAAATAAATAAAATCTTAAAAAAAAAAGAAATTGGAAATAAAAAGAATATATATATATATATATATATATATATATATATATATATATTAGACTGGTGAATAGAACAGTACCACCCACTTGATTTTGGGTGTATTTTGGTCTCTTAGAAGAAACTACCTCCCAAAACTTTAAAGAAAGAAAAACTTATATATATACAAAAATAAGGGTAAACACCATGAAGGGATGTACTATGACTGTAAAGATGAAAAATTTTTAAAAATTCTAAAAAAAGGAATTGATAAGATAAGTTGGTTGGAAAAAGAAAGAAGAGGAAAAAAAAGGGGGCGGGGGAAGAGAATGTGCTCAGGCTGAGACTAGAACAAAGCCCTGTCCTAGATTTAGGGTGTATTTTGATCCATTAGAAGGAATTGTATCCCAAAACTTTTTAGGGAAAAAAAAAACCCTATACATATACAAAAAATACGATGAAATACAATGAAGGATGAAATATGACTATAATAACAAAGGTTTAAAAAGATTTTTTAATGGTATTGTTAAGATTAACTAGTTAAAAAAAACATTAAAAGAGGAAAGAGGAAATTTAAAAAAAAATAGAATAAGAAAAAAATAAAATTAAAAATATTTAATTAACTTTGCAAGACTAAAGAATCATGGGGAGAAAACCATGAATTCCATGCTTTGCTTTCCCCTCCTTGGAATTCCTCTACTCTCTTAATCAGTGAGCATGGTCTTGGCTGGATGTTCTTGCTGATCTTCTGGGGAGGGGCCTGTTGCCATGATTCTCAAATGTCTTTGCCCAACGTGGCATTGCACCACCCTTGCCAGGGGCCAGACTAAGTAATCTGCTCAGATTCATTCTCGGGAGCTTTTGTTCCATGGGCACTTTCCATAGAAGTCTGGAGGACGGAAATTAAAATGGCAGCCTCCCGATCTCCAGACTGGAGGAGCCACGAGCTTGGGGCCTGACTTCTCAGTGCACCCTTGGATAAAAGCACTCAATCACTCCTGTCTCCCTATCTTCAGCCACACTCATCCGGCCTGTGACTGAATGTTTCTGTCTTTGACACACAGCTCCGTTTAGAGTCTCCAAACCGAGCAGATTCATACCTTCAGAGGAGGAAGGTGAGTGTCCCTGGATCTGCCACTTTTGAGGTCCCTCCTCAAAGAGCAGTGGTCCGACTGTATGTGGACCACAGTTTAAGGTAACCCCGAGCTGAGAGCTCACTCCTCAGCTCTGTCTTTGCAGCCAGCTTCCCCACTACAATACCTGGGAGCTCTGCCACACTCAGTCACCCCTGATCTTTCGGTGACCCCATGGGTCCTGAGACCACACTGTCCCTGTGAGGGCTCCACCCCCGCATAGCCTCTGGAGTGATATCCCTCAGTGGACCAGACATAAAAGTTTGGATTTTGTGCTCCACTGATCCACTGCTCCACCACTTGCTGGGAGCGCCCCCCCCCACCCCCCTGCAGTGTATCTTCCCATAGCCTTGGATTCACTTCTCTGCACATCCTACCTTTCAGAAAGTGGTCGATTTTCTATTCCTAGAATTGCTGGTCTTCTTCTCTTCAATCTCCTGTTGAGTTTGTAGGTGTTCAGAATGATTTGATAACTATCTAGCTGAACTCCTGCTATCTGATGTCATTTCAGTCTACTACTCCTCCGCCATCTTCTATCTGAATTTTGAGTATGTTTTATGTCTACATTCTGACTGTATGCTTTAGTAGGAGGTTACAGAAAAAGGAAACAAACAGGTAATCAAAAGACTACTTAAAATGTGGTCATATTTCTACACAATTATATGCCTTACACTTCTGTCTTACTAGTATCATTGTCTGTATGTTTAGAAAAATCCTCCTAATTACTAAAAGGATGCAATTAAGGGCCTTTTGAAACATGTAAGGGAAAGACTGTTTTCTCTTTCTTATTGAAAAGGTTTCCAGCTCAATGTCTTCTGGGGGAAGATTTGATCTATCCTCACCTCTGTAAGGCCAAGTTAGAAACAAGCAAGCATTCTGAAAGGGAAGCTCTGCCTCTCCAAAACTGGCATACTCAGATATGTGAGGAATAATTAAAAAAGCCTAGCAAAGTTGAATAGGAATAAATCATTTTGGCTTATTAAATAATGAGGGCTTTACCTAGAGAGAACATAGACAGGTCCAGACCAGCCAAAGCTGGAAATAGCTTATTGAAGTTTGTAACAGGTGAATTTAGGACAAAGGAAAGGTGATTCTGCAAATTTTCTGATCAGCCCCCTTAAGTTACTGCCTTCTTCAACTCCCATCATTCATGTATTATAACCATCTCTCTTTAGACCACAGAATGAATTTCTTGAGATTAAGGACCAAAGGCTTTTTGTTCATCCTTGTTTACCTAGTATCTACTTCCTAGGAAATGGACCATAAATACTCGACTACTTCAAGAGGTAAAGGAGTCAAAAATTTAATTAGGTTTAAAATACAGTGATATATCTGTAATGGTTTGAGAACATAGTCTTTTATAAAGTGGTGGCTGTTCAGCCTCTTACCATGATTTGAGAAAAAAAAAAATCCTTTATGCTTCTCTCAGAAACAGAACTGGGCTGTACGGTGTTCTTTGGTGCCCTGGTACTCTTTTCTGATCAGTCTATGGCCTTAACTAATTGTTTAGGTTGATTTCTAGTAGCTTGGGATATTTGTGTAATAATATACAGCACTTACTTAGCCTGCACAGAGATTAGCATATGCTTAATTTTTCCAGACCTCAATTCAGTCACCTATAAATTGAGACCCCAGTGCCAGATTCTCTTAAGGATAGGATTCCACTCTCCAAATGTTTTTTCCCTGGTGATCCAAAGTTTAGGTTTTTAGGGCCATGTGCTGTTTGTTGTCCCCCCCTCCCTTAATAATAGTAGGTTCCCCTGCCCCACTCAATCATAGCACCTTGACTTTAGCATCCAGCTCAAAACAAGAATAGGGAGTGAAGAAAGAAGCTGTCTTCTAACTCAGAACTAAAATAACAGGGGCAAGGCTGAAAATAAGCATCTAAGGAAATTGCTTTTTGAGTTTGTATCATTTTTTTCCAAGTTTGCCTATTGTAACTCTATCATTTTTTAAGAAAATGTTATCAAACTAGAAGGCTTTCTATTTCCTGCTGGCTGCTTTGCCCCCCCGATCTCATGCCATAAACTGTATTGAAAGCAATTTTAACAGACATAACTAAGGAAGGGCTAAATATGTGCATATGATATATTGTTATTTTATAACCAGGAGTTCTTCTCGATCTCTAGTCAGCTCCATCCTGGATTGATATAGAGTTTGATCACTCTGTATTATATTAGTTTTCCCATTTGTGAAATGGACAGGGTTGTAAATATATATATATATATATATATATATATTCCATAAGTAATTAATGCTTGTCCAACATATTAATATCCCTTCTCAAAGGCACAGCAACATACAAAATTGTTGCATTGCCTATGTTTCCCTGTGGCTGACTTGCCTTCAGCAGCTGGGGGAAGTAGTCTTTCTTTCTTTTTTTCTTTTCAGTGTTCCAGAATTCATTGTTTATGCACCACACTCTGAGTTGCTTTGCTGTGGACACATGGACCTCAATCTTTCTTACTTTACTTGAACTAGATTGCCCACTTGGGAACTCTTTCTTTATCTTTGAAAATCCCCAAACCTCAGCTCTCACCACTGATAACAAAATAAGCAAACAAACAAATAAGGTTTAATTTAAAAGACAAAATCAATAATCGCTTATCAATGTGAATAGATTATATTATTTGGCAATGTTACCTATCAGAACAACATGTAAAGAATAAACTACACATTTACTACCATGTCATTAACACTGTCTACTCACCTTCTTTGAGATGCAGGTAACAACAACTAATTGAATATTAACACCACCACATTCCAACAGGGTGTACATTAGGGAGCAAATCAGTTCTCCTAATCATCTAATTCTGTCCATTGTTGTGGTCCCTTATTGTGCAAGCTGTTTAATAGGTTTACTGAAGTAAATAATAATGAATGACATGGATTTCTCATTCTTTAACTTTTACTAAATACTTCTTAAATGTATGACATGTCAGGAACATTCCCAATAGAATATAGGGATCTTTAAGCTACTTTGGAAAAAAAGAAGACACAACTTGTTTTCTTCCTGTCTTTATAAAGGTGGAAAATCTTGGTGGGCAGTTTATAAAACATGAAACTTTAGATACAGAGTAATTTAAGAGCATGGGATTTTTTAATCAGATAGACCAAGGTCTGAATTCTGCCAGTGATTTTCCCAGATAACTTTGAATTAATTATATAAACTCTTGAAACTTCTTTATCTTCATTTGTATGTAAAATTCCATTTAGTTGTTCAGGATTAGTCGAATGTTGACAAGCTAATGCATAACTCAACCAGTAAAAGGAGGTTTGTAGGATGGTGTGGGAAAGACATGATTGAATGCCCAGTATTGCATACTTGCTGCTTCTGCTCTTGAGACTGTTGCTGTTTCTGATACTACTACCACCATCATCATTACTACCACCATCACTACTTCTATCACTGCCACCACTAGTACTACTATTACACTATTACTACCACCACTACTACCACCTACTTCTGTCCCACCACAACCTCTACCACCATTACTACTACTGTTACTATCATCACTACTACTCCCATTACCACCACTACCACTACTACTACCACCACTACTGTTACTACTATTACCACCACTGCTATGTCTACTTTTACTACTACCACTACTACAATTACTACCACCACTACTACTACTATCACCAGCACCACTATCACCACCACTACTACTACTTGCTTATCTTTATGATTGTCATCATCCCCTATCACTGTTGTCATCATCACCATCACTGTTGTCATCATTGTCATGTCATGTCATTTTCTTTAAGTGAGATGAAATAATGTGTTCCCCAAATCTGGGAGAAAAGATGTCTTTTAGATTCTTCCGAATGCTTTGAAAGTTCTTGTTCCTATTCTTGGCCGCTTCAACTTTATAGAATGATATCAGTCAGTCAGGATAGAGGTTCAAGACAGAAACTACCCATATTAGACTTATAGTGCATCCCAAACTCATTTGTTTTAAAATTAGTATCAATAATGAAAGTCAGATACAAACACAGGCTGGAAACTAAAAGGCAATTAAAGACGTAGAGATATTTAGGTCAAATAGAAATAAAGTGAACAGAGCCATCCAAGAAATAAGAAGTGAATGTTTGAAAGAACAGATTTTTTTTTTAATTCCAATGTAATTAATGTACATTGTTGTAGTAGTTTCTGATGTATAATATAGTGACCCAATAATTCTATGCATTACTCAGTGCTCATTATGATAAGTATACTCTTAATCCCCTTCTCCTACTTCACCCATTCCCCCCAAACTTCCCCTCTGGCAACCATCAATTTGTTCATTATATTTAAGAACCTCGGTTTTGTTTTTGTTTTTATCTCTTTTTTCCCTTGGTTCATTTGTTTTGTTTCTTAAATTCCACATATGAATGAAATCATATGGTATTTGTCTTTCTCTGATTGTCTTATTTCACTTAGTATTATACCCTCTTGATCTGTCCATGTTGTTGCAAATGGCAAGATTTCATTTTTATGGCTGTATAATATTCCTGTGTGTGTGTGTGTGTGTGTGTGTGTGTGTGTGTGTGTGTATACCACATCTAACCCTGTATGTTAATTATACTGGAATTAAAATACTTAATAAAACGCTAACAACAAAGAAGGAAAATGAAAAGCCACATAAAAAGTAGTTCTTGATTAAGAGGAAAAAGTATAATATATATCCTAATTTGAAAATTAGAGAAAAGAATGATTGTTTCTTTCTTTTGTTTTTTTTTAAACTTTTTGATGTAGTTTTCAACAATTCTTTAGTTACATATAACACCCAGTGCTCATCACAACATGTGTCCTCCTTAATACCCATCACCCAGTTGCCCCATATCCTCAACCCCCTCCCTTTGGTACCCTCAGTTTGGTTCTTGGAGTCCAGAGTCTCTCATGGTTTGTCTCCCTCTCTGATTTCTTCCGATTCAGTTTTCTCTCCCTTCCCCAATGGTCCTCCACACTAGAATGATTGTTTTTATTTACTTGGGATTAAGTATATGACATGTACTCTGCTCAACACTTTTATGATGAACTTACCTAATGCTTATGATAACTTTGCTATGTACCTTGGTTTATAGATGAGAAAATTAAAATTTAAAGAACTTGCGTAATAGCAGAATTGGTTAAAATCCAAACCTAGTACTCTTTCTACTATACCCATGTTATAATAAGATGATAGTGGTCTAGCAAAGAAAGTTTTTTTTTTTTTTTAACATACATTGCTAAAGAAAGTATAAGTTGGATATAATCCCTATAGAAAATTTTGGCAATATTTGTCAATATTAAAAATTCATGTATTTGTTGATTCAATTCCACTTTTGAAAATTTATGCTACAAATCTAGGCATATACATATCTATAATATCACATGTAATAACAATTCACAACCATAGGATGGCATATTATGCAGATGAAAAAAATTAAGACATTCTGTGTGCTAATATGAAAAGATCTTTTGTTAACCTAGAAGGACATTATTTATTTATTTATTTATTTATTTAAGATTTATTTATTTATTTGACAGAGAGAGACACAGTGAGGAGGGAACACAAGCAGGGGAAGTGGGAGAGGGAGAAGTAGGTTTCCCAAAGAGCAGGGGGCCCAATGCAGGCTCAGTCCTAAGACTCTGGGATCACAACCTGAGCCAAAGACAGATGCTTAATGGCTGAGCCACCCAGGCATCCTAACTTAGCAAGATATTTAGAGCAATGGAAATGATGGGAATAGAATGTTATTTTTTAATTGTGTTAACAGGGAGATAGAAATTTATTGAAATGCAATTATTTTTCCCTAGATGAGTTCTAGCAGGATACTTAAGAAATTAGTAATAATGGACATACTTAGGTGTTAGGGAAGAGAAGTGGTTGGATGTGTGATAGGTTTAGAGAAATGTGACCTTATAAAATCTAACTCAAAAAAATTAGCCAGGTGAATATGTTTCATATTCAAAATATATTAAAAACATTGTTCCAGTTTTTGATAACTTATGTGTATTCACATGGAAATAATAACTTATGGTGCCATACAAAGAAATATACCAAGAGTATATTCACAAGCCTGAAGATGTATGTATGTCATGTACTTCATGAAATTATTTCTGATATCATTGATATTAAAGTATTTATTTTAGGAAGACTTAGGGAAATCCCAATAAGAGAAGGAAGGAGGGAAATAACCTGAATTGAGAAATGGATGTTAGGAGTAGTTCTCTTTCCTAACTCTACATCTGTGCTGCTCTCACAGCATGTTTAGATATACCCTGGAGAATTTCAGTACTCCAGCAGAGAAAGAAGTTCTCTAAACTAGTGCCTACATAGCTAACATGGGACCAATTTTAAAGTGTTCAGCACCCCATCAGCTAAGATTTAAAGCTACCATTAGTGAATTTACTGACCATATGTGTGTCCAAAGGTTGGGGCTTCTTGGACAAATGAGGAGCAACAGCAGACATATCAGACTGGGATGTGGTATGTCTACCATTCTGACATTTCCTACCCCTTCCTTGATAACCTCATCCATTGGCATCTGTTGCGTTCATTCAAATGTATACTTGTGCAGTTATCAGACCTACTTGCATAACCCACACATAAGTTTCTTATAAAAGATGAAGATTAAGATTACAGAATCTATAAGCATTTAAATAGGTTTTTCATATTTGCTATCCTACAATAGAACACATCACACCAGAGGCAGTTTGCTATTATTTTGACTGTGATTATTGATAAATGTAATATTGATTCCTGATTGTGCTTCATATTAACTCTTTGAAATCTGTTGATTCTGTGTAGAGTCTTGATTCTGCAGCAAAATTCCCTGCCTATTGGACTTACTTATTTTTAGATCAACCTGATCAAAACTGCATTTATGACTAAAAAATGCAATGATATTGAGAGGCAACATGAGGGGCTTGGGGGATAGGAACGGAATAAATGAAACAAGATGGAATTGGGAGGGAGACAAATCATAAGAGACTCTTAATCTCACAAAACAAACTTCGGGTTGCCGGGGTCAGGAGGGTAGGGAGAAGGTGGTTGGGTTATGGACATTGGGGAAGGTACGTGCTATGGTGAGTGCTATGAAGTGTAAACCTGGTGATTCACAGACCTGTACCCCTGGGGCTAATAATACATTATATGTTGATTAAAAATTAAAAAAAATTTAAAAATACAATGATATAAATCCTTTGGTGTTCCTATTCTTACATAAGCTACTTTCCCTTCCAGATAATTAAAGAGGAATACAGTAGAGCAGAATTACATGTACAATTTCTCTTAGGTTCTCCAGATTTTAGTGTCTATCTTCTTATAATGTGGAAATTTATGTATCTCTATCAAAAGTGCTATATGGCATCTTTTAATGACCTGCAGATGAAATTTCATAGTGTATGAATTTTGATACAACTGTAGTCAACATCACAGTCTGTGCCTATGAGATTCCACAGTAAAGACCAAAAAAGGAAAGCTGAATAGTATCCACATATATTTTTATAATCTTAAGATATACAAATCATTGGCTAATTTAGATGTTTAATTTTATTATACCTAGATTTTTTTCCAAACCATCTGTAGTTGAGTCCTAGTTGACTGGTTTTCACAGAAACTTTCTTGTTCAAAGGCAGGTACCGCTCAGTTTTGCCCACTAACTTGAATGTCCAGCTTGCATGTGATCTTCCCCTGAAAAGAGTCTCCACTATTACAGGATGATTATTGCTTAGTCAGCTATTCAGATGCTCCTGGAATCAGTTGTTATGGGAAGAGGAGTAGGTGGAAGATGGATAGACTCTAAAGAACTCTTTAAGGAAAAGATTGAAGCAATCTTCAGTGGGAAAAGGGAGAAATAATTATAAAGAAATTCTTCCTAGAAAAGATCAATCACCAGAAAAGTACCCTTTGAACCTATTGTCATAGGAAATCTATTTAATAATATTTTCTGTACAGAAGATGAATTTTTAAATTGACTTATATTATCTAATGCAACTTTTTCACACAAGTAAAAACAAGCCTACAAAACATCATGCTAAAGAAAAGAGGAAACAATGGGTTTCTTGATTTTAGGGGAAAAAATACACACACACACACACATGCAACACACCTTATAGGAAAAAATGAAATCCCCATTTATTTCTTATATTCAGAATTATTAAGGTTTAATCTTATGTAGCATACTTATACTTACATAAATGGAAGATGAATTAAGGAAAAGATAATATGAAATAGAGGAAATTATAAAGTGTAGCAAAAAGTTACTATACACTACTTACATTTAATAGCATGAGTTAAGAAATCTAAGAATACTCTAGTTATCAGGGAGTGTATTTTTGGCAATTTCAGGCATCTAAATATTTATCTATTTAAAAAACAAATCTTTGGATGCCTGGATGGCTCAGTGGGTTAAGCTGCTGCCTTTGGCTCAGGTCATGATCTCAGGCTCCTGGGATCGAGTCCCACATTGGGCTCTCTGCTCAGCAAGGAGCCTGCTTCTCTCTCTCTCTCTCTCTCTCTGCCTGCCTCTCCATCTACTTGTGATCTCTCTCTGTCAAATAAATAAATAAAATCTTAAAAAAAAACCCCAAATCTTTATTTCTCAGTGTCTTTAAACTCAGCCTTATTGAGGTTTACTTTATATACAATAAAATTCACTAATTTTAACCGTACATTTTGGTTAGTTTTCAGAAGTGGATACAGTTGTGTATTCTCAACTGACATCACGATATAGACCATTTCCATTAGCCTAAGAGTTGCGTTATACCCTTTTGTATACAAAACCCTTCCCTCACCCCTAGTTGCTGGCAACCACTGATCTTTCTGCCGTTATGGTTTTTGCTCTTTCTAGAACTTCATATAAATGGAATGATACGACATATTTTGTTTTTCAGCTGTCCTCTTCAACATAGGGTAATGCTTTGCAGAGTCAACTATGTTGTTCCATAAGTCAGTGGTTAGAATATCTAATTTCTGAAAGATACTCCTCTGTATGGCTATACCACAAATTGTTTATTAAGTCATCAGTTGATGGACATTTTGGGTTTTTTTCTAGTGCTTTGCCTATTATAAATAAAGCACCTATGAACATTGAAGTACAAATCTTTTTGTGATCACATGTTTTCATTTTTCTGGTATAAATGCTTAGAAGTAGAATTACTGGATCATATGGTTAGTATATAAGAAACTAGTTTTTGCCAAAATGGCTAAACCATTTTGCATTTCCACCAGCAGTGTCTGAGCATCTCTGTTGCTCTACATTCTCACTGATATCCTATGTATTTCTTGATCAGTGCACTCTTTTAATCATGAACCGTAGTAAGAATTTCATTTTACATTATAGACCATAATGCATAGACATAACTGAAACATGTTTTAGGAAACAATATTTTGGCTTACTACACAAAAAGCAACCTGAATTTTATTTTCTATTTTATTGTATCTTGCTAAAAAATAAAAATGCTTGTCTTAAATAGTAATGTAATTGTACAACTTACTAATAGTTTGATAGTTCATCATAACTCATAATTTTGACACACTAATACGTATCTACATAAATATATAATTTTAGGTTGATGTCTTATTTTTATAGTGAGACTATAGATAGTATAAATGTTTTTGCCACAAAGGATCTGTTGTTTGAGATTAGAAGGGAAAGCTGACAGAAGGATGAGTCTAGGTTTGGGGCTTTTGCAAATAAATGAGATTGACATAAGACAAGGCAGGAGATTGACAGAAGGTGGTTAAACTTTACATTGAATCAGGGCTGCTGTGTTAGTAGTAACAAGCCTGTATCACAAGATGGACCACATTGGCCTTGGTTTAGAGCCATTATCCTGTGTCAATAAAAGGAGGGGCTTAGGAAAAAAAGTTATTACAAAGGTTAAAATTTATTTAGAAAAATGAAATTATTATCTAGAACTATTAGGTTTAGCTATTTTAGTTATTCATACATAGTCTTTAATCTGTTTTTCATGTTTGTTCAGGAATTAGTTATAGTTAGGTGATCAGTGACTGAAACTCAAGAGGCCAAAGATATTAAATGAGGTTGTATTAGAATGATATACAGTTTTAAGACAAGGGATCCATGAAAGGTTAAAAAAAAAAAGTTTCCTGTGTAACTCATGAATTTTGTGTCGTTTTTGAAAACTTTGCACTGGCCTCTGGTTTTCCTCTTAAAATTTACCAATATTATTTCTTCCACTAATGAGTTTTCTGCTAAAAACTGCACTTTTTAAGGTCTTATATTAAAGGAAATTGTGTAAAGTTGCAGAAATCGTTAGTGCACTGATTCAACATTTCAGATTAGCAAAGGAACATGGTCCAAGGTCACTGAATAAATTATACTATATCACAAAATGAAAATTACACCCTGACATAGTATGATTTTAATAAAAAATGAAAATGGGATTTATGACCCCCTTTCTTCGGGCTACTAATGTTCATTGCCAAAAGATGAATCCCTTTTGTGACATTAAATGTGAGATGGGCTACAGAAAATGTTGTGGACTAATTCATTTGCCAAGAAAAGAAGAAAAGTGTATACATGCATGTAGTTTTTATACCCATCTGCTATCATGGTGGAGCCAAATATATTTGAGGCAAACAAATCAGGCCAAATAAGTTCATTTTTCTTCAGTACGATAATGGAAACCTAATGAATTACTGAGATGCAGGTCTAACAAAATTAACGGAAGGAGAGAAACAAAGCTGGTTAGGAAGAATTGACAGCCATGCGAACTGCACCACGGAAAAAGAATTTAACATAGCCCTTCTAGGAATCAGTGGTAGGCCATGGTCAGTCTGGAGGGACATGTTTTGAGTCTCTAATAAGATACCTCCTAATACAATCTTAATAAATACTGTCATTAACAACTCATAGAATCAAATAAAGGAATATGAAAAGCATAATTTAAAGATGGGACAAGTGTAAGAGCACTGTAACATGATCTGAGCTTGGATCAGCACACATTAAGCCCTGATTAAATTGGAGAAATTGGTTAAAACCAGTATGATGAAATCCATTTAATACATATGTAAAGTAGCTTGGCGATGGCAGATACTGACAACAGATGCCCTTATGCAGAATGACAAAAACTGAGACAGACTCTGTAGGATGGTTGGATGCATAGATTAATGAAGCTGTTAATGAGATAAATTTTACTAAATATGTCATGGAGGAATATGTCCTCTGGCAGTTAATATTTTTATTTTGTCCTAAAGAGAAAATCATTAATTTATAAACTCTCAAATGTCTAGGTGCTGCTTGTCAATTGTTGTATTAAAACCCTCATTGACAAAATAAGATATTGCAAAACACAATTAATAAAGAACATCCTTGGGGCGCCTGGGTGGCTCAGTGGGTTAAGCCTCTGCCTTCGGCTCAGGTCATGATCTCAGGGTCCTGGGATCGAGCCCCACATCGGGCTCTCTGCTCAGCAGGGAGCCTGCTTCCTCCTCTCTCTCTGCCTGCCTCTCTGCCTGCTTGTGATCTCTCTCTGTCAACTAAATAAATAAAATCTTTACAAAAAAAAATAATAAAAAAAATAAAGAACATCCTTCTACCAAAGCACCCTTTGCATTTTATAGGATAACCTTTTTGTAATATAATGTTTGCTTGGCACTGCTCCATCTTTAAAACTCCTGTTTATAAAGACTGTCTTTTTTTGCTGCAACCCGTTGAGGCTTGATTTATACTTCTGTTTCCATTTCCAGCCTACTCAATTCTGAAGCCCCTATATCCAATCTCTTATTTCTGCATTTTGCTCAAATATTTCACTTGCAAGATATTAAAAGTGTCCTTCTTCTCTATGCAGTGTCTTTCCCCAAGACATTATTTTCCTTTGAACATGTGGCATCAGTGATCCTCCACTTCTTTAAAATGACTTTCTCTTTTACTTCTGCATGCATATCCTTTTTCCTCCCTCTTCCCAATTCTGACCTTTCCTTCCTGGTCTTTTTTAAGAGCCTCCTCTTTTTTTCTTCTACTAACAATGATGTTTCCCAAATCTGTGTCCTCAAATATCTTCTTTCCTCTATACATTCAATGTATTGACACATTTACTCTTCAGGAATGCAATTAACATGCTGTCATTATCTAATGCTCCAATCTATATCTCCAGCTTTGAACTTTTTACCCGAGTCTTCATTTAGTAACTTATTCCACTAGCTTTAAGTATATATTTATTTGAACTTCCATATTTCAAATGTAATACTTTCCCTGGAAGCAGGATTCCATTTGTAATCATCTTCTTCCTTATATGAATAGAACCACTATGCTCCCTCTCTGTCAGATTTTGACTCTATCATTTCCCTTTCCCCCTTACTTCTTTCTATCAAGTCCCTCAGATTAAACCATGCTTCTCCAGGTTCTGTGTGGTCCCTGTGCTCGATGTACTTGTTACACAGCAGCCAATTCCTGGGAAGGCTTTCTACATGGTCTCTCTTACCTATGTCCAGCCTCCATCCAGCCTGCACTCTGCTCCCCACGAAAATCTCCTTAAAATACAACTTCTACCACATCACTTTTCTGATTAAGAACTTTCCATGGTTTCCCAAAACCCAGTGTGCCAAATCAAAGCTCCTCTGACTATAATTTGATCTTTCACAGTTTGTCCTCTTGTTACCAGAACAATGTAATCCCCCACTCATCCCCAATGTAGGATGTCTGCTTTAGTTAGGCCATCTTCATGATTATTCCTACCTTATGCTTTAGTGACGATGCTTTTCTCATCTGACATAACAATACTTTAATTTCAGACCAAGATTTACTTAATCTGATAGTCTGTGATTTATCCCCCAAATGTAAACCTTTTTTTTTGTTTGTTTCAAAAGAAAGGGTGAACAATGCCCAGTTCCATAATCATTTTTTTTCTTTAATTTTCTTAAAATTAAGAAGACTTTAGCTTACTAAAGTCACTACAAAATGTTCAAGTTGTTCAGAGTTACTATAATTTTAATTCCTAAACAAAATGAGAAACTTAATAGTTTGCTAAAGATACATAGTATTTTGTATTATTTTATTATGGCTTTTATTAAGAATGCTATATGTGTCAACATTGTAAATCTTCTACTTCACATGTAACAGAAGGCTGGTATGCTTAGACTCTTATAGAAGGTGTGATGGTAGTTGTTATAGGTATAACATCCATGTTATTTCATTTTTCATTTTAGTTACAGAAAGTTTTGCTTTTGCTTCTAAATCAGTGTTAATTTAGCCCCATCATGTATCATTTAGTTTGTTGTAAGTGGATTCATTAACCCTGCAGTATGTATTGATGTACATTGCGATAAAAAAATGTTGTCTGGTAATTACTGAATTACTAGAATTTAAGACCTAAACAGGTTGCACTAAAATATGGATCCATATAACCCTATTTCCAAGTGCATACAAAATTTAAAAAGCTGTGTATTGGTACATCATTGTTTTCCCCCACAAAAGTGATAACAGGCTGAGTAGGTCTTTTGCCCTGCCTAAAAATAATTTTAGAAACATTGGTTTAAATGCTCTAATCAGGTATTTTCGTTTAATAGCTCCTCCTGCCCCAACCTTGTTTACAACTCTGTTACATAGTGTATGTTCTAAGCTAAACTTGTTCTCTCTTTCATTTTAAATCTAGTTTTTGCTTATTATTTAGTCTTTCGGATTTGATGAAGGCAATAGAGCATACTAGCAAAAAGCAATTGCTTTGTAGTCTCACCTAGTATGACATTAGGCTCTTCTGTTATCTAGTGTAAATTTGAGAACATTACTTATGTTCCCAGTTTTCTCATATCTAATATGGGATTTTGCTTACACATGTGATCATTTGGGAGCACTAAATGAAGCTGTGTGTGGCATAAAGGAAGGCCTCAACAAACATTGCTATCAATATCCTTTTCCTATTGAGCCCACCAATGTCTGGGGCCAAATATTTGGTTCAACTTTGTTCTCACATAAGTCAACTTTATTTGGTCTATAGGTTCAGAAATTCGGTTAAACAAGGATGAGGTATTAGAAGTATACAACAATATTTCACACAGCTGGGAAAATATCCTGTGATGAGGAGTAAGAAATGGGCCCAGGGATTTGATAGCTCTCAATTTTCTTTTCCTATCTTTCATTTTTTGCTTTATTATTTGCATTTACTTCATTCTTCCTGTTTTCAGGCTGAGTTTCTTTGCTTCTGAGTCTACAGAGTGAAAAATATGGCTGACAATAGCTTGTGAGTTCTCTGGTTCCCAGTGAGTTGTCTGGTTGCTCAACCAGACAAAGAAAGATGACATTCAAACCCAGTTCAGAATAGCTGGTCGGTCCAACTAGAGGAAGAGAGGATTGTCCTGGTTTGAGTATTAGGCCCACTCTGAATCTGTCATTTATGGCAGGGGAGAATACTTTTACATGGACATGACTGCTTTTGCTATAACCACATACATGGAACATTTCCCAGAAAATGGGGCCTTTTTCAGAAAGAGGAAATCATGAAAGCTGGTTAGATGACTTAATAGATGTCTTTATTGTTAACAGTACTTGCTCAGTCTTCACTTCCAAGCCTAGATCATAGCTACAAAAGCCCATCTTTTCCTGGGAGGAGAGGTTAGGTATCAAATTATTTTCCTTTTTCTACCTATCCAAATTCTATTCATTCTGAAGATCCAGCTTACTTAACAGTCATCCTCCATTAACAATTTAAAATTATTTATTGTCTAATATCTTTTCAGAAACCTCTGAATATAGAAGTAGGTTAATGGAGTTCATAGAACATATAACACTAATTTATTCTCTTATAATTTCAAGTCTTTGGGCTATTTTCTTTCTATTGCATTCTCTGTCTTTGTTAGAATGATATACAAGATACATTTTGTATATTCTGTATATGAGTCTGGGGTGGTTTAAATAAATGACCACAACATTCATTGACATTCCTCCTATCTTCAGGTGAGGTCTCTGTCTTCTACCCTTGATCCTGGTTGAGCCTTTAATTGCTTTGACCAGTATGATATATTAAAAATATTACCATGATACTAGGTTATAAATGACAGTATAGCTTCCACTTTGTCTCCTGGAACATTTGTGCCGAAATGTTGAGCCACCACGTAGGAAGTTCTACTACCTGCATCATGCTATAGAGGACATCTGTAATAACCAAGAAGTCATATTAAGCTTTATAATCCCATCCAGGCACCAGGCACATGAGTAGAGAAATCTTCAGATGATTCTAGTCTCTGCCATCAGGTCACTCTCTGCTTTTGTGTCTGCTTCCCTGTGGGGCACACTCTGAGGATCAGGGACAAGCCATCCCCACTGTGTCACCTGCAGATTTCTAACAACCAAATGCATTAGTATACTAAAATAATTGTTAAATGCCATTAAATTATGGGATAATTTCTTACACAGCAATAGCAATTGCAACAGTGTACTTTGTCATTTATATGAACTGTACTGCTTGTAGCTTGCCTTTTTTGGTTTTCTCTGTGTGTGTGTGTGTGTGTGTGTGTGTGTGTTTATATTTGACATACAATATTGTGTAAGTTTAAAGTGTACAACATATTGATTCAGTACATTTGTATGGCAATATGATTGCCTTAATAGCATTAGCTAACACCTCTAACACCATTTATTCTTTTAATGATAGCTCTTGATGAAGACAAGTCTAATTTTCAATATTATTATAAAGATTAATGTTATAGTGGTTTTATTTGATAAATGCTTTCCTACCTGAAGGTCAAGAAGATATTTTCTTATACTGTTGAAGCTTTATTGCTTTACTTTTATTTTTAATCTGCAATCCAATTGGAATTAATTTTTATATATTGTATAAGAGTGAAGATTGATTTCTTTTTTTCTTAAGACTTTATTTATGTGTCAGAGAGAGAGAGAGAGAGAGAGAGTGCATGAGCCCACACAAGCAGGGAGAACATCAGGCAGAGGGAGAAGCAGGCTCCTCACTGAGCAGGGAGTCCCATGCAGGACTCAATCCCAGGACCCTGGGATCATGGCCTGTGCCGAAGGCAGATGCTTAACTGACTGAGTCACCCAGGCGTCCCAAAATTAATTTCTTTTGCTTATGAACATCCAACTGACCCAATACTGTTTCTTAAAAAACATAATATTTTTCATTTATGTTTGTGTTTCTTTCTGAATTACCTATTTTCTTCCAGGGGTATACTTATAATTCCATCTTACTGTATCTTTATGTCTTCATATATGATTGTATAGTTTCTTTGACTTTATTTTTTTCTGAGAAACTATAGTTCTTGACTATTTTGGGCTTTGTATTTCATGTGAAATTTTTTTGCTCTGCACATACATACACAGACTTGTTAGGATTTTTACTGCAGTTGCAGCAAGTCTATGGATCAATTTGGGGGGAAATTTATATCTTTATTGGCTTTTTAAATTCATAAATAAGATTTATTTCTCTATTGGGGTATTTTTAGTTTCTCTCAATAATAATATAGGATTCTCTGTGTAGAAATACCACATAACTTTTGTAGGAGTATGTCTAGATATTTGACTTTTATACTATTTTTAAAAATTTTTATTAGTTTTTTAAACTCCAGTATAATTAACATACAGCATTATATCTATATATTCTATGCTCATGGATTGCAAGAAGAAATATTATTAAAATGTCCATACTACCCAAAGCAATGTACAGATTTAATGCGATCTCTATCAAAATACCAGCTGCATTTTTTACAGAACTAGAACAAATAATCCTAAAGTTTGTATGGAACCACAAAAGACCCCAATAGCGAAAGCAATCTTGAAGTAGAAGAATAAAACTGCAGATATTTTTCATTTTTAAAGAGCATTTCATTTTCTATTTTATTTTGATGCATTCCATTTTTGTTTTATGTATGTGTGCATGTATTGATCTTGTACAGTTAGTTTGTTAAATTTATATATTTAAAGTAATTTTATTCTAAATGCTTTTAGATTTTCTTCATCTACAGGTACATTGTTTAAAAATCATAATAGTGGGATGCCTGGTTGATTCAGTCAGTTAAGTGTCTGCCTTTGGCTTGGGTCATGATCCCAGGGTCCTGGGATAGAGTCCCAAGTCAGACTCCTTGCTTGGCGTGTAGCCTGCTTCTCCCTCTGCTTGCTGCTCACCCTGCTTGTGTTCTCTCTCTGACAAAAAATAAAATAAAATCTTTTAAAGAAATTAGAAAAATAAAAATAAAATAAAATTATAATGTCTTTCTTTTTTTTCTAATTTTTTAAGTTTATTTTCAGTCCTAACTAGGACTTTTGTTCCAATGTTTATTTATTTTTTTCCTCAATATTTAATAGAAATCATGATAGCTTGTGTCCTTTCTTGTTCCCAAATTTGGGGTAAAAGCATTAACTTCCTACAGTATAATAGTGGTTTTATTTTTGTTTTTTAGATATACTTTACTATATTAAGTAACTTCCATTTACTTCCTAGTTTTGGAAATTTATTCTTTCCTTTTTTTTTTTTAAAGATTTTATTTATTTATTTGACAGAGAGATCACAAGCAGCCAGAGAGGCAGGCAGAGAGAGAGGAGGAAGCAGGCTCCCCGCTGAGCAGAGAGCCCGACGCGGGGCTCGATCCCAGGACTCAGAGATCATGACCTGAGCCGAAGGCAGCGGCTTAACCCACTGAGCCACCCAGGCGCCCCTTATTCTTTCCTTTTAATCATGAATGAAATAGGGTTTATTGCATGCTTTTGTTCTCTCCCCCTTGACATTTATATGCTTGGCCTCTTTGTTTTGTTAAAATGGTGAATTATAATAATTGATTCTCAAGGGTTTTGTTTTGTTTTGTTTTTGAAGATTTTATTTATTTATTTGACAGACAGAGATCACAAGTAGGCAGAGAGGCAGGCAGAGAGAGAGGAAGGGAAGCAGGCTCCCTGCCAAGTAGAGAGCCGATGCGGGGCTCAGACCCAGAATCCTGGGGTCATGACCTGAGCCGAAGGCAGAGGCTTTAACCCACTGAGCCACCGAGGTGCCCCAGATTCTCACGTTTTAATGTTAAATTGATGTCACATTCTTAAAATAAGTAAGATTTAGTTATGATGTATTATCATACATTGCTGGATTCCATTTGTTCTTTTTTTTTTTTTTCATCTATGCAGATGAGAGAAGTTTGCCCATAATTTTCCTTTCTTGAATATTATATATATGTATTTTGTGATCATTTCTGCTGCGGCTTCTCTTAGTTGTGACAATTTCTTGAATATTCCTTGTTTTTGATGACTTTGATAGTTTTGAGTATTGTAGATTAAGTATCTTGGAGAATATCCCTCATGTAGGAATTTCTTGTCCATAATTGGACTGAGATAATATGTTTGATGGAAGAAGACCACAGACGTTAAGTGCCATTCTCACTACATCATGTGAAAGGTACAGACTATCAATGTGATTTATCATGTTGATGTTAACCTTGACCTCCTGGCCTGAGGCAGTGTTTGGCAGGTGTAGTCTTGGTAAACTTATTCTTGTTTTCCTTCCCTTGCATGCTGTACTTTCTTTAGAAAGTCACTATGTGTAGCCCATACTTAAGAACTATGAATTTATACTCCTTAAAGGCAGAATATCTACATAAGTTGGAATTATTCTGCGTAGGAGTTTTGTCTATTCTTCCCGTTTATTTGTTTAATCATTCATTTATTCAGTATGGTCCCCATGCATACTTATTTTATACTTTGGGTTATAATACGATATTTATTTGTTGCTCAAATTGTCCCATCTTTGACTCTTGGGAACTCTTTCAGTTGTATCCTATATCACTTTGACACACTAACATCATTGTGAGGGTTTTTGTTGTTATTGTTTATTTGTGTTCTGAGCATTTTCTAATTTTTTGGCACTACAACATGGTCCAGGCTGCTCATCTTGTATATTTCCTGTCCCTGTTCTGCTCCTAAAAAGATTTTCCAAGGAACCTTGCTTTCTTTTATTGGAGAATGGTATTAGAAATCAAGATCATGTTGTTGGGTGCGTTCTCTCATATAATTTTTGATAAATTATATTTTTCTTGGTATTTTACCTTTGTCCATGTTATCAAATTATTGGAACAAACTAGTTTGTAATATGTTCATATAATTGGGGCGCCTGGGTAGCTCAGTGGGTTAAAGCCTCTGCCTTCAGCTCAGGTCATGATCTCAGGGTCCTGGGATCTAGCCCCGCATGGGGGGGGGGGTCTCTGCTCGGCAGGGGGCCTGCTTCCCCTTCTCTCTCTCTGCCTGTCTCTCTGCCTACTTGTGATCTCTGTCAAATAAATAAATAAAATCTTTAAAAAAAAATCTTCATATAATCTCATGTGATCTGTAGTGATGTCACTTTTATGATTTGATATTATTTGTGCAATTTTCTTTTCCTTAAATAGCTTTCTTAAGGTATATAAATGTTATTTGTGCCAAAGAAAGTAATTTTGGCTTTGTTGAATCTCCCAATTATATGTCTTTTTCTATTTTTTTTTCTTAAACTTTTGGTTATTACCTTCTCCTGTTTCTTTTGGGAAGAAGATAATAACTTTTATAACTTAAATAACTTTTTGGGACCAATAAGAATATAATTAGTATTCCTTTTTCTGTTTCTACTAAGTGGGCTTAATTTACGTTTATATGTTTTTCTCAGTGTAGAATTTTAGCCACACTTCACAAGTTTGGATATGTTATACTTTCATTATTTGTTATTTTAAAATGTTCTTTAAATTTCACTGTAACTTTTTTTTTTTTTGATCTGTGGGTTATTTAGAAATACATTGATAAATATCCAGATTTATGAAGATTTTTTATTATCTTCTTGTTGATTTCTAGCTTAAGTTCATGATAATCACAGACAATGATTTCTATGAATTTAATAATTTGATATTAGGTTTGTGTGGCCCATTTGCTTTATCACCCAGGATATGGCCCATGGGTTAATATTCCATACACATATAAACATATGTATTGTGCAATTTGTTACAGACATATATATATGTCAGTTAGATTAAGTTTATTAACTGAGATCATACAGAAAAAATTGTTTTAGAAATATGGTAGGTATATCACATCAGAAATGCAGCAACACCACCTGCTTTCTACATTTTTGTAACATATAACTTTAACCTCTTCAGGGAACTGTGAAACATTTCTAGGCTTGCTATCAGAATTTGGCAAAGTGCTATTAAGGCACTAACTTTAGTCATTGCATTTAATTAATTTGACTCTGGGAGGGCCAAGCAAAGTGGGGAAACTAGAAAGAATTCTTCTAAATTGATAATACTTTATTTTCATGCATGGTTTTATGGACTCACTGTTAAAATGTTGCTTTCGTGCTTATTGTGACTTCCATTAAAAAATATTATTGCAACATAGAGACTAACCACCTTCCGATAGGAATGAGAACTAATATTAAGTAAACAATTACGGGTGTCACAAATTTCATCATGCTATTCTAATATAATCATTCTAGCAATTGTGGAGGTATGTGCAATTATTTCCAAATATAGCTAAGGAAACTTAAGTATAGGGACTTTAATTTTTTTTTCTTTTTTTTTTTAAGATTTTATTTATTTATTTGACAGAGAGAGATCACAGTAGACAGAGGCAGGCAGAGAGAGAGTGAGAGGGAAGCAGGCTCCCTGCTGAGCAGAGAGCCCCATGCGGGACTCTATCCCAGAACCCTGAGATCATGACCTGAGCCGAAGGCAGCGGCTTAACCCGCTGAGCCACCCAGGTGCCCTGGGACTTTAATTTCTTGTTCAAGATAATAGATCTAGTCAGTGGCAGAGCTGGAATTATAACTTAGGGTTCTGTTTCCAGAACTTTCATTCTTTGGACTATATTACATCTATACTGAAAAGGGATTAAGAAAATATACAACATAGTTAGTATGGAAATAATTCAAATAGCAGGGAGCAATCCTGAAAAGATGTGTTGATCTCAACCACTTTACTTGTTTCTCTCATTTTTTCCCTCTCTTCTTTCAATCATAAAATTATAAAAATAAGAAGTCAGGGTTGAAGATAAACTTTTCAAGAAGCATTTTGTCAACAGTTTAACACTTGGTGAGTTTAGAATATTAATAATATAAGCAGCACTTAAAATCTGTTGAGAAAGATACATGAATGTAACTTCAGAATTTTTTTCAAATTTCACGCTCTATTTGCCAAAAAAGATATCAACTTAGTTATTCAGTTTTAAAAATGAGTTCTATCTCTCCAAGAATGAGTATATAATGGAGAGCCATATTTTTAAATGCCCTAGCTCCTCCATCAAATGACAAGGGAACTTCATCCTACAGATTCCTAAAACACAGACCAATGAGGAAATCTGAATGAAAAGTGAGAGATTGTGAAAGCAAGTTCAAAACACAAGGATAGAGATATTAAGGAATGAAAAAAAAATCCATTCAAATAACAAAACAGGAAAGAAGAAATTAAGAAGAGGGGGAAAAGAAAAGAAAGAAAGAAAACAGAAAGCTAGGGTAAAAAGTTCCAGTCCTTAGTGAAACAACATCTTCCCTTCCCTTCACCTTATTTTTCTTTGCTCACTCTCATAGTTACCAAAAGCTATTTTTTTAAAGTTTAGATATTGTGCTAACTGTTATACCTACTAATTATACTGATTCTGTCCCTTGTCCTCTTGGGGTTTCCAAGCCAAATAGCAAGCTTTAAATATTCTTGCATTTTATGTAGGTGACTGTTCAAATGTAATTCAGATATAAGTCCAAAGTCTATTATGACCTGCTGGTATATGAAGTACAATTAGTAGCCTAAAAACAAAACAAAACAAAACAAAACCCACAAAACAACAACAAAAAAGAATGAAAGAAATGTGAGAAGGGAGTAAAGATGGACATAAATTTGGAAGTGAAGAAGGAGAGGGCTCTAATATATTTGTAGGAAATTAAATGAAGTCAGTTAGTTTAAAATCGGGTTTAGGAGTCTAGAGAGTCCAGGGCAACCCCAGTGGTTGCCCCTCTATGGGGAGAAGAAAATGGGAGGGAACAATGTAATTCAATGCAAGGGTAAGTGAGAAAGAGCTATGTATAAGGTACATGGGAGGGAGGAAGAGTTGTGCGTCAGGAAAAGAGGGGAAAAGGGTGGAAAAGTTGTAAAAACACAAGTAACTAGTAAATTAAAAAAATAGTTCTTAAGTCTGTGGTTTTCTGAATAATTGCTGAATTCAAGGAAAATTTTATGGGGAAGATCAGAAGAATTTGCCTTTCTCCTCAGGCTATGTCCTGTTTTGTTTTCAATTTACTGATCTTTCACTTGAAGAATTCATAAAGCAAAAAGTTCCTTGTGAGCACAAAGTGTGTTAAACTGTGCTACAGTCAGAAAGAGGCAAGAGAATATACATGCTTTAAATGTGCCCATATATGGTGTTCAGAAGCCATTTCTTTACTCAACTAAAAGATCAGAACAATTTCTGACTTTAAGAAGTCAAACAACTGGAAGAGACAGTATGAATGGGCTGACACATCCTTAGCTTTTAATTTATGAATGATTCGGGTATTTCAGGAACAAAGATGGTGTTTCCAATGGTTGTTCTAAGAGAATTATTTTTAATAGAACCATGAAATTTCAGTAGTATTTAATCTCTTGATTTTTCGATTCTATGTATTTATGATTGCACCCTCTATATCCATACACTGTAACTGATAATTTGCCAGATGGGATCTTCATCCTTTGAGATGAGTTTCTGTGTTGGAATTTTGAGGTATGTGTTGTGGGGGTGGATGTATGTAAGCACATTTGTTCACTTTCCCATCCAATTTGGGAGCTGAAGCTGTGACATTTTTATTTTGTTTTGCAAAGCTGTTCTTATGCAGGCAAAAGCCTAATGACTTTATGCTATTATTGTTTTCAATTAATTAGAAATAAACCCCCCCTTTGTCCATTGCAATGTTTCTCACTCTTATTCCCTGGAGATTAATGGGGTTAGATCAGCAAATGCAGATGATTCTGCAGCAGGGATGCCAGATTCATTTTCAGGATTCAGTTTTGAGCCAGCATATTGGTTCTACCTGCTGCTTGGTGTTAGAGTCATTATTGAATTTAGCAGATGGAGGGGGAGAGTTTTAAACTTGAGAACACAGATGGAGAGCAGACTTCAGAGAGAGGATTATTCTAGAGTTTAGTGAAAGGTTGTCTGTCTCCAAAACAAATCTTTAGAACTGGAGTGATGAAGGTCCAATGCCTAGGCATGGAGACAACGTAACAATTAAAAACGGTCAACCATCCGAGAAACATGTTCCAGCCAATGGTTTCAGGTTATCCAGCCAATGGTTTCAGGTTATCCATCAAGAATTAATCAAACCTAAAAAACCGAAGTCTAGTTGTTGTTGTTTTTTTTAATTTTTAAAAATGTGTCTTTCAGTCTTTTTCTAGTAGTATCATTATAAATAATTTTATTTGTTATAACTAATGGGGATTGAGAGGAACAATGTAACATGGGAAAAGGTATCGGCTGCTTCTTAAAGGTCTTGTAGATTGGTATTACCTTAGGGAGTTTACAACTATTTAGAATATGGCTAAAAGTCCAGCAGATCAGAAACCTCATCTCCCAGGAAATGACTCACCTTAATTAAACTCATAAGAAGATGAGATATGAAGCTAAAATGACAGTTTACAAGTGCAGGATTTTTTTCTACACAGAAATTTTGTCCCTGGGAAAAACCACTTCAAAGTTTGTGTAGTAAATTTCATAGTTATTTCCACAATAGGGATGACCTTGCTGATAGAACTGGACTGTTAAAATCTGCTGGAACTGTGGGGTAGAGCAGCCATGTAGCTAGTGGATTCTAGATAGCCAGACTCCCTGGGTTTGACTTCAGCTCTGCCATTTACTAGCTGCATGATTAGATTAGATGAGTAATCTAATATTGTATTAGAAGAGAGCCTGTTCAAACACTGTGTTATTTATATATTAAGTTACATTATATATGTTTTATATATATATGTATATGTGAGATACACTCTAAGAATATATAAATCCTATAGATTATAGATGTAAAATATGTAGAGAGATTATAAAATATTATAATTTGTTATGTAACTATATATTGTATACATATTATATCATTATAGTTAAATATACATAACTATATATAAGTCGTATATAACTATACCATCATTAGAATTATGTATATAATACATTCTTATAATATATTATAATTATAGGATATATTTTATATTATTATAATGTTTTATAATCTCTATATATTCTAAAGTTATTGCCTGCATTCACGATTTAAAGTCTTGCTCTATCATTTTATTGGGCAAGACCTTGGAAAGATCTCTCTAGCCCACTTTTCACACTTCAAAGTAAGAATATGAGCAAGAGTACCTACCTCAGAGAGTTGTTTTGAAGGTTGGATGACTTAAGCATGTGAATCACTAGGAAAGTGTCTGGTACATAGTAGTTATCCAAGAAATATGAATAATTATTATTGTTCTCCCCCTAGATTATACTTAGAAATACTGTATCCATTTTTTTTTCTTTTCCTCGTTCTAAGTTTTCAGAAGGCACCTACCAATTCTATCTACTTCTTTTTGCTCTTTCAGTAGATATCCTGTAGACCTTAAAGACACTTGGACTTCAGATTTTCCTCTCACATATTGCTTGCTCATAGGCAGTAGTTTCTAACATTTATAGAACTTTATCTGCATGTGTGCATGCTGTTGTTTTACAGTTTCTTCATCCATAAACTCATTTCATCAGCATGTATCTCTGTGATAGAAGTACTGCCTCATACTAACTTAATGGATACAATTTAAGAATTGAAGGAGATAAGTAATTGGACTAAACACTCCCTGCTGGAATTCATGGTCACAACCTTCAGACCCAGGCATTCTTGTTGACCCTTCCCACACTGTACGGGAAGCCTCGCAGGACCTCCAGTGTACTGGTGATAGGAACATGCAGTAAAAATTGTTTCAAAATGTGGAAGAATTAAATGGCAGTGCATACAAATCAAAACTTGCAAAGGAAAAAACTTGACATAAAAGCAAGATGAGGTTCACCTAAGTATAAAGTCCAAATTGAAAAAAAATTTAAATTCCAGTTAAATCAATTTCTAGCATTACAAATATTTCAATCTAAGATAAAACTCTAACACACATTATGAAAATGTGGCTCGCTCATGAATAAAAGTATACCATTCACAGCAGACCTAAATAGGTTCATAAAGAGTAAACATAAATGAGTTTTTTCACACAAGTAATTATATGTTAGTATTCAAGATAGTTTTAATTCATTACATGAAGTAAAAGTATCTTGCATTATTATAGATTTTAAATTAGTCCAGTCTATTCATTTGAATTCAGTTCAATTAAATTTAGTTCAATTTTATCTGATTCAATTCTATTTGATTCAATTAAGGTCAATATGTATTTATGGAATACTATTACAGACAGGTATTGTGCATGGGCTAAACATATGGGTTAAAGTAAGGCACCTGCAAAAGAAAAGCATAAAGCATTTTACTTTGTTGGTTTCATTTTACAAAAAATATAAAAAAAAATTTTAATCACATTCTTTTTTCCAATTTAAAATATAAAGCCTTCTAAAATAAAGTACCTTATAAATATGCTTCTGTTTTATGTTATCACCTCCTACAGGAGACAGCAAGGGATGAGGGAAGAAGGTAAAAACACGTCGAGTTAGGCACACATGACTGCAACCAGTAGCTGCAACTAGTCACCAGCTCTCCCTGATGAAAAAAAAAAAAAAAAAAGAGCCCTGGATTTGTAATGTGTGCTGATTTCGCTTTCACCTTGGCCAATTGCAATCAACTAATGGTCTGACAACCAGCTTTCGAAGTACTAAATATTTAACAAATGGCTCTCAGGAGCCATTTCAAGTAAGAGTAGGCTCTAGCACACCAATACTGCACCTTGTGCTTCCTTGATGGAGGCAGATTTGGCCATTATCCTATGTCTTTTCCACTAGACTGTACAACGCTAAGGACAGTAGTTGAGTCTACCATGCATTGGTTGCAGTTCCCCATACCTGACCCAATGCCTGCAGTTCCCCATACCTGACCCAATGAGGTTCAGCAAATTTTTTTTAAATGAATTGTGTCTAGACGGTTAGTTCCCCTACACCAGAGAATTCACATCCCAATCCTCTTCAGGAAAGAAGCCTAACTACATTAATCCTTCATTCTCTGAATATCTGGTATTAAAAAGAATCCTGATGATCATGGGTACTAACTTCCACCTACATTTATTTATTCAATACACTTTAAGTACCTCCCCATGTGGCACTAGTAGTAGTAAATTCTACATATAGAGATGAAAGCTATCAAGCTCTCATGAAGGAACTCACAGTCCAGCCAGAAGGAAAGACCAGCAGTGACAGGTAGGGCTATACCCATGAGAGAAGCATGCACACAGTGCTATGGAAACAGCTGGCTCCGGCCCAGTCTCTGCAGGACCATCCCAACTTGTTTCATTTGGTTTCTTCTATGCCCCCATTCCTAGTACTGTGCTTTCTTAGGGTATGTGCTGTGTTCACAGATTAAATGACTGACTTTTCACCCACTTTATCTCAAAGATTCCTCTCTCTCAAATATTTATTTAAAAAAATAAAATCTTAAATGTCAGGGAGTCAAAAATATACTTTCTTATATATGGACTCAGCTCTTTTTGGGAAATTATTTGAAGTCCTGAAAAAAAAAATGGTTAGCCTAATCACACCATCTAGCTTTACGAAGTACTACAGCGGATCCCCAAACAGAATGATTGCCATTCTTGAAAGAACAAGGCACTGTTATGGTTATCAAATAAAAAGGACTTTATTAGCATCTAAATATGTGGCTATTAGCTCCACAATTTAGAACTAAAAGAAAAGCTTGGCACATTTTCCTCTTGTCTTCCAAGCAAGTTGAGGGAAATGTCAAACCCATCCTAGAATAAATTTTTATAAGCAGAGCATTTCTAATGTTTCCTGTATTTGCAATAATATCAGTGATTTTGTCCACATCTTATTCCATAGTTAGCACCTGTAAAAGGGGGCTTACGGTTTGTTTAATTAATCCTTTTTTTTTTCCTCTAGATGGAGGCAAACTGGTTTTTTTAACTTTCAACCAGAGATATATAAATTATGCCCTTACCTGCTGGTGGAATTGTGCTAAGTGAAGAACCAGTTAGGGTGAGGTGGCTTTTACTCTTAGAAGAAATGGAGCCCCCTCTCCATTGTGGCCTGCATTTCCCCCGCTGTTTAGATCAGCATCCTTACCTGTGTGCGTGCTATATTTCACCTCATCTCTTTGACTATCCCATTGGCTGCACGTGGCCAGATGTAAGAACAATCATTCCCACCGCTTCAAAACAGGGTTTCGATTGTAGCTGCTACAGTCAGATAGGATGTGTACTTTATCCCTATTCTGCTCTAAAATTCTATTCAACCATCAGAGAATTTATAGAAGATGGGCAGAGGAAAAGGGGGACTTGTCGGAAACCAAACTGAAGGAGCAAAAAGGCCTGCGTCCTATAGCTACTATGGTTAGAGGGAAAACCAAAGATAGCGCGTTCCTTTTAAACCAGATATAGGAGCTAATGGCTTAACTCTACAAACTCTCAGCCCATGGATGAGGTTCAAGCTGATTCATAAAATGCATTCTGTTCCGTTTGCAGCCCTGTTGTTTCTCAAACGGCCTTCCCTGGCAGGAACTGAGCCTGGGAAGGGAAGCCACATGTGAACACTGGGCGGGGCCACCAGAATAAGCCTGCATGTGAGCAGCTGCAAACAATCCATTTTAATTCCAAGTCAGTGTTTAAGGACCCTGGGTGTTATGCTTAGAGAGGTGGAAGAGGGGGGCGCGGTTTGAAGTAAAAGTGGAATTGGATTTGGCAGGCCTGTATTTTCCTACGGACTGTGCTCAATTCCTCTAATCATAGTTATTATGAATGTTTCTCTCCAATTTATTCCTCATGTCACTTTGTGCTTTCATGTTCTCCCCACCATCTGCTAGTCGAGGGTATGGAGAGTAGTTTTTGATCCTTCAAATAATAAGTTGGAAAGGTGATTACTCTTAAACCGTATAAACACACACACTTGAATATCCCTGGCTTCTGCCCACAGGGCTAAACAACTGGGGACATCTGACAAAGGTTAGAATTATCTGAAGTGTGCAGTGACCTTGGTCATAATCATGTAATTTTCCAAATACAACTATCTGAGTGTATCATGGAATTATCTACAGCTATGGGTACTTGCCTCCATTCCCTGGGCGTCAGTTTCTTCTTCAACAAACCAGGCATCATTCCTAAGCTCTTCTCCAGGTATGCCATTATCATTTGCACAGTTAACTTGTTGGCAGGCCATTTTTACAGTGGGAATGAAGTACAGAAATGCAGAAGACTACTTGATTAGTTTAATTTGGGCCATATTCCTGCAACTTCTATTCTTTGTGTTAATCCACTAATTCTAGCCACCTTTCCTTGCTTCATTCTTAATTCACTGCTCATAGTCTAGTCTTCCTGTTCCCTCCCATTTTCGACCTCTGGAAGTAAGTGTGTGTTTTCGATTGGGGTTCATGATTAAAAACTGATGTGCTGACAGGGACCATTTCTATTTGTCTTCTATTCTCTGAAAACTCTGTTTTAGCTGAGATAATAAAGTGCAGTTCTGGTATGAATGAGTTTTTAAAGCTTTAGAAAAAGTTTCCCAATGTGAAGGATATTAGCTCTGGTATCCTGGCCAAAATCCAAATGAATAATTGCATTGCTCCCTGCTAAATCTTTCCTGTAGTTTTAATTGGAGATGACATTCTTTATTTCTTTACCTCAACTGGTGTCTATTGTTCTTGAACATCTGTTAAAACTTTGCTGCATTTCATTCCAGTGGAGAATTCTTTGCAGTAGTTATCCTGGTATTAAATGGCCTCCTTAAATATACCCTATTTGCAGTTTATGTGTGGGCGTGAGCAGGTGTGAGTAGAGACTTAAATACAATGATTTATAAAGTGCCTTTGGATCCTGGATAGAAAGGGCAATTTAGACCTGGGTTATCAGCATTATGTGAAAAACATGCTTCTGTAAACCAGTTACTAATTACACAATTACCTTTGGTGGCACAAGTAAAAAATGATGTGATGCTTTCCAGCAAATTCTATTTTTAAGTAAGTAATTCTTGGTGACAAATGATTAATTGTATTAAGTAGTCTTTACTAGATGCAATTTAGAGTAAGTCATTTTCTAAAACACACACACACACAAACTAAAACATGATAAAGTAATTGTAATCTATAATAAATTTGTCTTTCTAAAAGGAATTTTATACGGGGCAAAAAAACAAAAACAAAAACCAACTTGATTGTTATTTCCCTTTTTAGAAAAGCATTAGAGTATTTTAGGTGTATAGGGAAAGATGTTACATGCTAATGGGGTCAAGGGAAGTTTCTTACAGTGAAGCGATATTCTCCTGAATCTTATAAACAAAGATACTCCTCATAGAGGGTAATTTGGGAACTGATAATTCTGATTTGAGAACAGTTGCACCTAAGGGACAAATAAAGACATAAGCCACTACTGCCATAAAAGCAGTTCTTCCTAGAAGGGTAAAAACTAATCTGTAACTTCAGTTTTGGAATTCTAAATTTTTACATTGATACCCCAGCTCAAAAATCTACTAATTAATTCTTATAAGTGTCCAAACAGACAGAACAGACACATGGTAGAGACCATGGAGGATGCAGTTGACTCTGCTAAATTTAAGGAATCCGGGTTTGTGATTTTTTCCCCCCTATCTCTCAAGTAAGGGATATAGGAGAAAGGAATCACTAGTTCCTTCTCTCCAATGGGAGTGGTGAAGATTGGTGCTTATTTTCTTGTATCAAAGAGGCAGTAATATGTTTATATGGGGAACATTTTATTCTGGTTTGAAAAGAGATTTAAATATGTCCTATAAGATCATGGTTCTCCGGCAGAATAAGGTATCTATTCACCTTGGTGAGCCCAAATAGCAATTAGACAATCTGGTCAAATAAATCCCCCAATCCTTTCCTCTGTGGAGATTGTCATATTCATAGTTTGCATAGACCAACAGGGAGCCTGTGGTTCTGACTACTTTTAAAAAATGAATGGTGTCAAAAAAAAAAAATGAATGATGTCTACCTCATCTTACCAATCAACAGATATCATAAAATGATGAATTGCACTGTGGTAACCAGGACTGATTGTGGAAACAACTGAAATTAATGGATTAGCTATATCCCAGCTCAATGTGCTCTTCAGTGTAGGGTCTAATATAATGTCCAGAACACTGTGAACATTCCTAGTAGCATTGTTTTATAACTGAAATTGAAAATCTGAGCAGCTAGTGGGGAGGGAAAGTAGACAGTATCTTTCATAGAGTTAGATGCACCCTCACCAAGCATCTAATAAAAATAAATCCAATTCAAGTATTCATCCATTGACTTTATCCAAGATGTCAAGGTGTTGAAAGCCCCAGCTAAAAGGCCTATCCCATGAAAAACATTTTTGTATTTGCATAATATTTTCAGAGATACTCAACTCATCCTGAGCCTGAAGGGATATGCATGTTCTCTGAATATTTTATGTTGCTTTCATTTTCTACAAAGACTTGATCTAAATTGCAAGATGGAAATGGATGTGCAATGGATGTTTGTCATGGGCAGTTAGCAGATCTTTCTGTGATGAATAAAGTAGGAAAATCCCAAATGTAACTTGTCTTATTTGAATTATAATGATCTCAAAAATGATCTATGTTTGAATTGCAGAAGGAATTTTCCTTTTCTTGTTTGTGTTCCTTCTAGACCATTCGACTTACTCTTTATAATTATAGATAATTGGATATAAAGGGATTCTTCACATTTCCTACATAGCTTTATTCCAATTTTTTTCTTTATACTAGAGTTGACGGTTAATAGGTCAGTCAATAGTATGCTTTAAGCTCCTTCTATGGTATCTTCAGATCCCACTTGTCTTTGTACTGGTGATTTATTCATTTATTCATTCAGCAAATATTCATCCTATGATTGAGAAGTACCAGGGACTGGTGGTACCCAGAAAATTAAAGCATAGTCTCCACTCTCGATTGTGTTTCTGTTCACATCCTGTTTGGTGTTGGTACTTTAGGAGGCCATCACTTTAAAAAACAAATTTTTCCTATGAAATGTTAAAATAATTCAATTATTCTTTTATGAATTATTTCTGAACTAGGGCTCAAATCGAGCATTAGGGGGTAACTTGAGGTATTTTTCCTTCAAATGAAATGTGAAATCAAAGTGGTTATTTATGGGGCACCTGGGTGGCTCAGCGAGTTAAAGCCTCTGCCTTCAGCTCAGGTCATGATCTCAGGGTCCTGGGATCGAGCCCCACATCAGGCTCTCCGCTCCACGGGGAGTCTGCTTCCTCCTCTCTCTGCCTGCCTCTCTGCCTACTTGTGATTTCTATCTGTCAAATAAATAAATAAAATTTTAAAAAAAGTGGTTATTTATGACCATTTAAGATTACATATTTGGCTTTGGACTAACAGTCTCTTAACAGTTCCCTTTTGGAAATTATATTTCTCTTTTCTCTAGTTCCTTGCAGATTCAATTTATGAGAAAACCTTGAATTTCTACTCTTCCCTATTGTACAGAGATGCTCCTGTTGACTATTGTTATAATGTATCCATAATATCCAACATTTCAGTTATCAGTAAAGAACCCTGGTTGTATACCAATTATGATGAACTGAGTGCGTAACTCTCTGCTTGTAAGTATACTCAGTATAATTCATTCTCCTGTCTTCAGGAACAAAATAGGAGATTTATATAACAAGTCTTCAAACACTGACATCATACCCCAGTGTAACATGGGGTATCTATTCCAGATCAATGAAAATTCTTCAACCCAGCAGTCGAGTTCCTTACTCATATTTACTCTTGACCCTATACATCCCATGTGGAAGTTAATGTGGCCTTTGCCCTTCACAACACTGTATCCATCTATAATTTAGCCCAAAATGCTTTCTTTAATTTTCTCTGCTTATTTAATTTCTTTTTTTTTCTTTTTTTCGGTAAGACCCAGCTCTAATCTCATCTGTTCTAAGAAGTCTTTCCTTAATTATCTTATGCCACAGTGATCTTTCCCATACAGTCAATTCTCTCAGTAGTCTGACCCCACCAGCCTAGAAAAACAAAACAAAATGATAAACAACAAACTCCTTTATACTTGGTCCTTTGAAACTATTTTCTAGCTACTTTATATTCACTTTCATCTATCCATCCAACCATTCATCCGTCCATCCATCCATCCATCCATCCAACAGCCAGTGAATGCTTAGAATGTGCCAAACTTTCTGCTAGGTTCTGGCAAATCAGGGCAAGAGAGGAATCTAGCCTATGCTCTAAAGAGTTATATAGTCTAATAGGAAACATAGAAAGTAGATATTCACACCCTTCCCCTGTCTCAGCTCCCAACTCACCCAAAAGATAGAAAACAATTCCATCAATAACAGTAGCTTTTTGTGGTAAAGATCCTCAGGGATGATTAAATGTATTGGGATTTCGAAATGAACAAATTATATTCTCTCTTGTCCCATAGTCCTGAAGTTATAGAATAATAAGGGAGTTACCAAGAGCTGTTACTTTGGAGTATTAGGGGTACATGTGTGGCTTAAATTAGTTCCTCGTATTATTCTAGATGGTTGTGGAAGTTGGATGGGGCTTGTTACTAAAGAAAGGGGCAGGCATAAAGGAAGGTATATATTATTAGAGTTACACATGATTTTCTTTTTATGTCAATTGGAATGAAAGAAAAAAGATATTGAGATATTCATAGAGTTCTTTGGAAACATATTATCTCAACCTGAGGGAATGATGTGGCTTGATATTGGGGAAGAGTGATAATTTGAGCTGACTCCTGAAGATTGAATAGGAGCTCACCAAGTAGGTAAGAGGAAGGGAGAGGGCTAAATGGAAGCCAATACAGGTAGACATATTATCATTAGTAGAAGCTTGATTGTTGATGCATTAAAGTGATTGCGAATCATTGCTTATGACCTGAGAACAGGAAGCAAGTTAAAAAGTGACAGAAGAGCCAAATTAGGGAACAATTATGAAGGGCTTAAATGTTATACAAAGGATTTAGGGTATTACTTAGAAAGTCACTGAAAAATTCTGAATGCAGGTCAGCCATGAGTTTTGGAGAGATCATCTGACAGCGGAATAGAGCATGAATTAAGAGTGAGGGCCGAGAAACCAGGTGAGATGCTCTTACAGTTATCCCATCATTTCCTGCTGAGCTGAAAGTAGGAAGACTTGGAATAAGGACAAGGGAGTGGATTTGGAAGATAACTGGTGCTTGGTGACTTACTGGGCATGAGCATGAGATGAAAAAAGAGTGTGTGATAATTCACAGGGGTTCCTCTTAGGAACAGGTCTGTGAGTGGTGCCATTATGTAAGATAGGCACTTCACAAACAGGAGCTTGTTTGGGTGATTTGGGGGCAAATAATCTTTCCCCAACTAGAATGTATTATTCTCAAGGTCAAGGACCTTCCTTTCCTTTCTTTTTTTTTTCTAGCCATTGTGTCGTACCCACAAGTTGTATTAATAATTAATTGCTGAACAGAATAAAGAAGCACAGATGAACCATTAGCATTTTACTAAGGGGCACACTGAAGCATAGGAAATAGTTAAGAGAACCACATGCACATTTGCATTAAATATGCATTACATTTACATACAATTTGAGTAAATCTGTCAAAATAGTTTCATTTTTCATGTGCATTTTAAATATTCAAAATATGTTATTGATGCCTTTTAAAGGAACGTATAATCATATAAGACAAAACTTCAGTAGCAGGTTTCAGACAAGAGGCAATCCTACTACCTATTTATTCATAACCAGATGCCCCCCGAAGGGCTTCTTCTTCCTAATGGCTATTTGTTACACTTGTGATTAACATAACATCAGAATTCCATAACATTGGAATCTAGCAATGATCTGGCAGAATTCACTTTCTCTTGTCTCAGACAACCTCTGTTATATACAGAAGTAGAAGTTAGTGCAGTTCGATTACTGGCAACCTACTCATGGGAGGGCTTGAAAAGAGCTTATTTTGCAAGGAGAATATAAGATTGTACCCTCCTCTCAAAACGTGGGGATCTTATTCTTTCATCATTGTTTGAATCTCTTCAGAAGGAGCTGGACAGCTACTGGGAGGATTCTTTGCACTGAGTGGAAGGTAAAATAGATGCGTGGTTCCCAACAGCAAGTTCTCCAACTGCTTGCCAGTCTGGCTATGTTGGCATCACCCAAAGAGCTTGCCAAAAGACAGATTCACACTCCCCATCCCTGGAGATCATTTCTTGATAGAGCTGATGTAGGATTTTGACACATGTAGTTTAAATGAGCTTTAGATAGTTCTGATGCAGCACCAGGATTGGGAATCATTAAAAATAGATGAACTCAGAGAGTTCTTCAGATTTAGTGGTTTCAGGATTCTTCTCAACACCTGCCTCCAACAGAGCAGTAAAGAGAACTGGCAGTGTCAGCCACTCCTCCAGAGACCTGAAAAAGGCTCTGAGGCAGAAAAATGTCGCGGTATAATCTGGATTGCTCACGAAGCCACTGTGATTCAGAGAGGGCCATCCCAGGTTGCATAAAATCACGGACCCTGTCACCTGACCGTGGTAACCCCAGTTAGATATCTTGAGTTTGTTGAGCCAAGCTTGGGCCCTATCTCTGTCCATCCTACTGTATATACAATATACTTATACTCAGCTAATCATGTTTGAGATCTTTTCATATAACTGTCATATATTTCCTCAATTTCTTCCTACCTTGTTTTTCTCTCCTTCCTATCATTTCCTTTCTTCTGTCAATAGAAAATTAAGAGAGTATCACTTGATATGAATAGTTTATTGAGCAATAAATAAACTATTGGAAAACAGGGAAACTTTCAACCAAAAGTGATTAAGAAGCTTGACTTTCAGTAGTTACAGCTCGGTTTATAGTGTATCAATGAGTAAATACCTTGTTTTTGTTTCTGTTTTAATTTTGGTTGGTTACTAGAATCTTACATTTCTTGTCTTTGAATAAGCTTACTTGCTTGTAGTGTGTTGGCTAGGAAGCTGTGAGATCACACTGACATGAAGAAATCTTATTTTATGTGAGGTCTTAGTCGGCATTTCAAGGAAATCAAGGCAGTTTAAGTTTTGGTTACTTAACCGTGAGTGCTTGGTCTAAGGGTATATTAAAACTGTGGCCTATGTTCTGATTTTTCTCAAATACTTCCTTAACGATGGAGAGCATAATACCGAGTTCATCATATATCTCATGTTTGGCCCACTTTCAGCTTTGATCTGTTCATGGCCTCTCTTTTACTTATATTTCCCTCCCTCTATCCCTTTTTCCTATACAGACATAATCACCCACGCTAATATGTTACATACGTATTCTTAAGTATATGTTTTTGTGTAATAAATAATGCTGTTTCTGTGGGACGTTACATAAATTACACTGTGCTATGAAGTCTCTATTTATTTTTCCCCTTTGTACAGTTTTTAGGGTCTACTCATTCCAGTGTATTTATATTTGATTTATTTTTTCTCCTAACTTCATGGCATTCTACTGGATAACTCCAATACATTTTTCTTATATTGATGACCATATAGATCAGCTTCAATTTTTTACTAAGATAAGCAGTACTGGGACAAACATTTGTGTTCAGATCTTTGAACAAGTTTCTGCAGATATATGTCCAGGAGTGGCTGTGTTGGGGGCATCAGGTTTAATGAATCGCTGTAAGTGCTACCAAGCTGCTCTCCACTACACTGTGGAGTTTATACTCTTTGCAGCAATACTGAGGTTTGCCTATTTCCCACCTCCTGCCTGACACTTGAAACCATCCAGACTTAAATTTTGCCAATCTTATCGGTGCTGATTGGTGGCTCAAGCCTTCAATTTTCATTTTTCTCATTATGATGGAGTTTGAATATGTCTTCATATATTTTTTAACCATTTGAGGTTCATCCCTCATTCATTTGTCTTATGACTCCCTGTCTCTCTTACTCATTGATTTTAAAGATTTCCTTTGGTAACCAAACTATTAATCATGTGCCATTTTATATAAACCAACTGTCTTCTCTTATCTTTCTCTCTTTGTTAAATGAAAGTTTAAAAAAAATGTTGTACTCAAAACCATTCATTTTCTATTTTATAATTTTGCTTTTTGGATCTTATTTGGGAAGTATTTCTCCATCCTAAAGACACAGAGATATTCCTGTTCTCCATTGTCAAAATTGGCCTTATTTGTTTTATGTATATATATTTATTTACATATATTTTTAGTCTACGTTTATGTGTATGAATGTTTCTTAGGTCCTGCAAAATATCATGTTGGGATTTTTGTTGGGATTTTATTTAATTTATGGATAAATTTTAAGAAAAAATAATATCTGCATAATAGAAATTTATGCTATTTTAACCTTAATCTACTCATTTATTTGTTACTTTTTTGTAATAAAAAAGTAAAAATTAAATAAATAAATAAATAAATAAATAAATAAAAATAAAATAAATAAAAAAGGAGGGCAGAGGGAGAGGGAGAGAGAAAAATCTAAAGCAGGCTCCACAGTGTGGAGCCTGACATGAAGCTCAATCTCAAAACCCTGAGATTGTGACCTCAGCTGAAATCAAGAGTCAGATGCTTAACAGACTGAGCCATCAAGCACCCCTATTCAATTATTGCTTTATGTTCTTTAAGAGAGTTTTAAGATTCACTCTTTAAATGTCTTATGATTTTAGTATGTTTCTAAGTATTCAGCATGAAGTTTCTGTAAGTTTCTGGGATACATTATTCTTTATATTAAGGATGTTCTCTATTTTCAGTTTTCTAAGTTTTAACTGATAGATTATATTTGCAAATAATTTTTCATCATCTATTGAGATAGCTATGTCATTATTTTCCTTTGTCCAATTAATGTAATGAATTACACTGTTAGCTCACCGATGTTAAACTGTCCTTAACTTTGCAAATAAATACTTTCTAATCAGAATAAATACTGTTAACATACTCATAGATTTGTTTACCTAATAGTATTTAGAATTTATTTATGTATGTTCAAAATGTAAAAAGGGAAAGATATGGAATATATTAAATATATATTTCCATTTCTTGTACTGTTTTAAGTTTTTATTTAAATTCCAGTTAGTTGACATACAATGTTATATTAGTTTCAGATGTGAAATATAGTGATAGAGCACATCCATACATCACCCAGTGCTCATTATGACAAATGCCCTCTTTAATCCCCACCACCTATTTAATGTTTTTATTTGATCTTTTGAATTTGAATAAACCAAGTTACTATATTTTTTCCATTTTGTAAAATGCTTGTAAAATCTAAGAATTATCTGTCCCTTGAAATTTTATTAGGATTTATCTGTGAAATCACCTGGACCTAGGTTCATTTCTTACTTTGTTTTATTTGTTGATTTTTTTAGGGAAGAACATCTTGATTACCATGTTATTTAATTATTTACCTATTTAAGTTTTCTATTTTTTCTTGACCTGATTTGGAAGTTTTCTACTTTTCTGTTATTATACTTTTTGTGTAGATTTGGAAATTTATTATTACGTAGTGGCCCTATAGACATTTTATTATTTTCCTCATTCTTTTGTGTCTGTTTCTCAGTTTCTATCAGTGACATTCACTCCTTTCCTCTCCCACACTCTCTTTCTCCCACCCTGATCCTCCCTCTCCCTCTCTCCTGTGTCTGTTGGCTTCTCCCTTGCTCTCCCTGGAGCTTTCTCCTTGCTAGTGTTTGTGCTCAAGTGCTCTCTCTCTCCATCTCTCTTGCCTATTTGCGAAGTTTCTCTATTTTGTTAATTTCCTCAGAAAACCAACTTTTTGTTTTTATTCTATCTCTTTTCACTTCAGTACTTTTTGATCTTATCATTATTTGTTCATTTTTATGTTTTTGGATTTACTAAATTCTTAAGTTTAAATGTTTAGCTTGTTTTTCAATTTGTTTTTGTTTTCAAATAAAAGCACTTAAAGCTACAAATTCCTTTCTATGTTACAAGTTAAGTTTAAATCATGTTTTTTTTTTTTTAAGATTTTATTTTTTATTTATTTGACAGAGAGAGATCACAAGTAGATGGAGAGGCAGGCAGAGAGAGAGGGAAGCAGGCTTCTTGCTGAGCAGAGAGCCCGATGTGGGACTCTATCCCAGGACCCTGAGATCATGACCTGAGCCGAAGGCAGCGGCTTAACCCACTGAGCCACCCAGGCGCCCCTTAAATCATGTTTTTAATATATTCCATATCTTTCCTTTTTTTTTTTTTTTTTTTTTTTGGTCTACCTATTCTGAGAAGTGTGTTTAAATCTCTAAATACAAAGTGGATTTATGTCATTCTCCTCTTAGTTCTGTTAGCTGTCATTTTATGTATTTGGGGACTATGTGCTTCGATGCATGTATGTTATGTTTATGCTTGTTTTATCTCTAGTGTGTTTTATATAATAATTCTTTTTGTTTGTAACTATATCTTTGATAGGCTCATATGTTCATTGCCATAGAATCCTTGGATCTCCAGAGTCAGGAGCCTTCATTATCCTTTTTTCCCTTCTCAGCCCTACTGCGATCACAGCTTCAAAACCAGATATTAACTAAGCCAACCAGAAAAGCACCTTTATGAATAACTCTTCCCAAGTTTTCTTCCCCTATTGTCCAGTGTTCTTGTGTTTCCTAAGTCAGGGAATAAATTACATATATGTGTATGAAGAAATGAATATTGAATTGCCCCTGCTAATAAGCATCTCACTCCTCAGTTCTGAGTGGAAAAGAGGTTTTTCTCCCTCAGTGGTAAATGGCAAAAGATGCTAACACCTGAAATGTCTCATTGTTTGCAGGGGAATGTAGGGCTGGGATCAAGGATATGAAGGATAACTCAGACATGTGGCATATTACTTCATTTTTTCTATACCTTTTCCAAAGGAGGTGGTGTTTTTCTCCATTTCACAAATAAAGGAAAAGGTTCCATGAGGAAACTTTATTTACTCAATGCCACAGATCCAGTAAGTGATGGAAGTAAAAGAGGAGCATAAGTCATTTTGAGTCTGAATTTCACATTTCTTTGAACAAGGCCAAACTTCCACTTTCTGTCCTATATCAAGGGAATCTGAGGTAGGGGCATCCCTTTGATCTCTGGATTTTTGAGAGTTTGGAAGTCAGAGTGGAAGGACTCTGTTTTTACCCTTTGGTTTGTAAGTGGCTTGGGTAACTGTATACAAAGAAATATAGAGGAGATAGGATTGCCTAAAAGCCAGAATTGATGACCAGCCTAGGACCGCATTACTGAATGCCTTTCAAGGTTTTTCTTTAAAAAAATGCAACAGAGAAATTCAAATTGTTAAAGTTAATTGCAGGATTAAATTGCCATTTGTCAATAGCAATGTAATTTGTATTATAAATTATAGGACTGTAGCTTTCAGGCATATTTTATCAATAAGTTTCCAATGATTTAATAACAATATTTCTCAAAAATAAGCCCAACCACTTTTTTCCTCTTTTTAAATGAACATGTTCAGAGGGTTTTCATCAGTGTGCTAGCCAGCTCTGCAAAATTTCTAGTAAATAAATTATCACCAGGAGGCTCAAAATCCATTACCATAAAAAAAGCCATTTTTCCCTCCCTAATCGATTGCCCACTGTGCGACTGCTAATGGGACCATACACACATGTTGTGCAGAGGGAATTCATTTTCAGGTTCTCTCTCTTTTTCAGAATTTATTTTACAAAGAATTTCTCATGAAACTCATAAATTAGTCAATGCATAAAATGAACACTTCAGCTTCCAGCAGGAGAAACGTTAAGGTTGTGCACCTAGAGAAATTTCCAAGCTAGTTCCCAAGGAAATTGAGGTTACACTAGGTGCTTTGCAAACACTGTGGCACCTGCCTGGGAGAGCCATCCCTTTTCCTGTTCCCAGAACTATAGTTTACCTGCTTACATGTCCCTGCAGGCACACACATTTCTTATACGTGCTGATAATATTCTATCTGACAAGTGCACTGAACAATGCTGACCTTTGAACTTGGAAGTTTTAAAGTGATCTTGGGACAGATCTATTTTACCAAGTTGTCTCTGTTGATTTCACAATCTCATCTTTTCCCTCCAATCCCACTCTTGTATCTTTCATACATGATACTGTAGTTGAATAAATCCCATTTATAGTCCTCTATAAATAGTGCCTTGGCTACCAAATCAGCCTTGCCCATGCACAGAATAGCCGATCTTAGGGACTAAAATAAGGTGAATAGCATGGAAAGGGTCGATCTCCCAAATGTATTCCAACCAAGGGCTATTAAATCTGATATTTTATTTAGAAGTTATGTCCTTTGGTCACTCCACTTGCTTTCCCTTAACAACTTATAATACTGAAGCTAGAAGCAGACATAAGTTCAATTATTTAATCATCTTTAGTTCATAAATGGTTTGTCTATGCTCTGATAAAGGTGATAAAGGTGATGCTCTAATAAGAGGTAGAGTCTGGAATTTAGTCTAAATTTATGAATTCTTTATTTTTGAATGAAATTACTCATTTTTTCTGAGGAACATTTAAGTATTAGTAGAGTTAAGCCAAGCTAAAAAGGGGATGCCTACAAAAATGGGTGTGAGGTGAATATAAATAAGAGAAAGCAGGTCAGGGACAGGAGAACAAAAAACATTTACAGGGATTTAAGGGATGGAAAATTATAGTGGGACACATAGTAGACTTAGGCAATTTCTCTGTCTGAAGAGACTTGGCTCTGCCTATCAACGTGTGCCTTGCTTCTCTTAAAATGTTTTAACAGTTTGCTTACAATAACCTATTTTTTTTTTCTCATTTTCTCCTTAGGTAAGTTGCTGTTTCTGCTTTTAAAAACAGTATTGTCCCAGAAAAAGTCATATCTATGAGCCAGGTAACTACTATATCATGCCTTCTCTACTCTTCATCTTTGGGTAACTGCTTTTTTTTGTCTATTTTTTTTTCTTAGCTTGAGACTTAATTGCACAGAGTTCAGAGTTTTGTTTACTTAAGCATGTAAAGGTCTGATGGTATAATCCTTATATGAGCCAAATGGTCATTTGTAGACTGTTATACGAGGACTACAATGTTTATTCACGTATTTAGTTTACTATCCAGTTTCTTGTGAGTTTCTCACTGGGTATTGTCTGACAGAACTCAATGAGGTCTCAAAAACCAGATGAAGCTCCTTCTAACACTTAGCCATACAAAATGGTGGTATTCAGATTTCACAGTGGAGTAAACCATTTATTTCTCTGTGCAAAAGTTACACAGCTAATGTCTTAGATGTATGTTGAATAATCGGGAATTCTTTGTATGGTTATGGTCTAGCATGTATATTTGAGAAATTCTTTTGCCTTTTCTTTGCAATTCTTTAGTTATGTTATCCTTTCTGATAGCTTCCTGTTTTATTTTACTGTTTTCATAGATGTAAGATTCAATGATAGGTAGATAGACAAAGGAAGAATACCTGTGTACTTGAATGACTACTAAGGAACAAAAAGTGACTATTATTGAAATATCACAAAAAAATCATAAAGAGTAAGGATGGAGATTTATAAATGGTACAGATTTTTTTTTAAAGCAATGGAGATATTTAAAATGTCCTGTGATCCTGTTCTGATGTGTCATGCCCAAAACAAACTAAAACATTCACTGCAGCTTTTCTAAGTACAAACCCCTCCAAACACATTTTGTTACCAGTGTGTGTGGATATGAGTGTGTGAGAGTGTGTATGTGTGTTTTGAGACTGGATCCAATCAAATCAGAATTTTATTTTATTTTATTTTTTTTAAAGATTTTATTTGTTTATTTGTCAGAGAGAGAGAGGGAGAGAGAGCGAGCACAGGCAGACAGAATGGCAGGCAGAGGCAGAGGGAGAAGCAGGCTCCCTGACGAGCAAGGAGCCCGATGCGGGACTCGATCCCAGGACGCTGGGATCATGACCTGAGCCGAAGGCAGCTGCTTAACCAACTGAGCCACCCAGGCGTCCCCAAATCAGAATTTTAAATGATGTTAACTGAACAGTTGCCCAAATGGTTGCCCTAAAACAGGAAATACAAATGTAAATCACTGAGTCCTGATAATAGCCACAGAGCCTTAACAGTCTGAAAATAAATAGCTGTAGTGGGATTTATGGTATTAAAGCTTTGGTCTAATTATAAACATTAATTTTCTTTAGTAGCATTGCTATAGTAACTATATAGCTAGAGGGTCTCCGGCAAGACCCAAATTATATTTCTTAGAAATTCTTTCCTCAGTTATTAACACCTTGCATTATTGAAACTTTAAGGTATTTTACATTCAAATGGGCTTTCATCAACTATATAATTTGTTTTCTCTTTTAAAAAGTTTTTAACCATTTAGATAGAAAATATTTCCATGTTTAGGTTTTTCACTTTATTCCCTATTTCTCAAATACTACGTCAAGTTTCCTTTGTGTTTAGGCTTTTAACGCCACAGGAGAACAGATTTTAAAATATGTATTTCATTGATATTTTCAGAAAAAAGAATCATGGTTGCTTTGGGAACTTTAACAGAGAGTTTTCTGACTCCTGTGTAATTATAATCCAGGCTTAATGATACATTAGCATATTTTTGCATCTAATTCTATAAACAAATGCAAAACTCTATAATAACACAGTCTTGAGTGGCAAATCTAAAAGCATGGAAGTTAGGTAACCCCTAAACATGAGAAATAAGAATGAAATATATTTCTTTCTATAGAGAACATATACATGCATATGAGGAAGAATATGAGGAAGAATAACTGAAATTGTAAATGACTAACATTATTTTAAGTTGTTAAATAAACAAATATAATTACTATTCCTCTTTACATAATACTGGTGAAATTGCACACTAAAAATAAACTTCACTGTAGACTATCTTTTTATCAGGGATGTCCAAGTCAATAATTATTTAAAAAGCATCTCTTTATTACTAGGAGCTATGCTAAGTACTCAAGAATAGATAGATATAAAAAATAAAGATGTTCCTAAGTTAACTCTTAACAGAGTGGTAGAGAAAAGCAAGGTCTATACATAAAAATAATGTAATGTGGTTTATGCATATATTATATACTGATTACATATTGTATGTATGTAATATAGCATCTAAGTATATATTATTATAGTATATATTATATAATATAGTGTGTGTATATGTGTGTGTATATATATATATATATATATATATATATATATATATATATAGTGAATAAGCAAAGTGGTGTAGGTACAAAGAGAAAAGTAATATTTTGGACTGGAAAATTGGAGAAAACTTATGAAATGATTTCTTGTGAGCCAGGATTGGAAGATGGATAGAAATTTAAGGTAGTTTAGAATCATACTAGATCAAAAACCCTATGAGCAAAACCCAGAAGAGGAAAGGGCATTTTGGGGAAACCAGAGGAGTTCTAAAAAGAGATTGTTATGAGATGTAATTGTCCATAAAAAAGAGAGAGAGAAAGATTAGATGATATAATTCTTAAATTCTTAAATTCCCAGGATTAATTAGGTATTTTTGATGTATATGCCTTTAAGTTTATAAGAAACTTCATTTCATGACATTCTCCTCTTCTTGATTTAATACTTTAACCTTCATAGAAATCAATACACATTTGATAGTGAGTTAATTATCCCCACTAGAATTTAACTACCTCCACTGGTTTATAAATTCATTGATAAAGAGATTGTACAGTTGAGGAAAAAGCCATTCATCTTGGTATATCTGTTTTTAGCTAAATTCTTTTTATGTAGTTTACCTTAAGTAACATTGTTTCATTGCCTTACAAAGACTCTTTTCATTGTCGTGACTTCCTATTCTACCAAGCCACACCTTATGCTTTCCTCCCTGGGTTCCCAAACTATTTGACCATGTGCCCTAGACCAGAACATGGAACCTTGCAAATTCTTGCCCCACAGCAATGGTGCAAAGAACAAAAACTCTGAAATTGGCCTATCGTTGAAACACTTCACCACTACCCCACAAGTATGATTCTGAACAAGTTTTGGAATATCTCTGTGCTTCAGTTTCCTCGTGTATAAAAAACAGGGATGAAAAATAAAGCATTGTTTTGAAAATAGAAATTAATATATCTAAATAGATTGAAATACTTCTGGATCATAATAGCTGTATAAGCTATTTTCCTCTTTGAATGCTAACGTATTCAAAACACAGCTTTTGTTCAAATATAGCAGAGGGTCTTTTTAAACATTAAATATAATTAAATGCATATTATAATAATTCCTTGGAATTAGTTAATAAATGAAATTTATAATACATACCATATTCCTTTCTTAACAATCACTGAGCCTAAGTATATATAGAAACATTTCATTTTTTAAAGAAACATTTCATTTTAAGTAGAATTATGTCTGAAGTCGTTTTCAAAGAATAGAGCTAAGCCAGAGAAATTTTAGATGCTGTACCTTATGCAGCATGTCTTTGCCTACAGCTCAGTGTTTTTTTCTTAGCTAATGTGCTGTATATTTGTTCTTCTGACCAGAAATTTGACTAAGGAGGTCAGACTTATCTTTAATTCTCTTCTGGTGCCTCTCATTTATACTTTTATTGCCATTCCTAACAAACAATCCTGTGTCACTCAGGTTTTTTAGTTTTTCATTTTGCACTGATAACTGAAAAGTATATTTGGTAATAACAGGTATTGCTGTTTTCATTTGTCTCAAGTGCTATTTCCATTGTCATCTATTGCAGTTTAATGACCCAAACCTTGATAGTACTGTAGGATGAGCTGTGTGTGAAAAGGAGTGAAAAGGAGAGACTGATCAGCAGGCAGTGGTTCGGGGAGAGAACACAGAGGTGGGAGTTCCTTTAGATCAAGCTTTTCCAGAAGACACAAGGACTCTAATAGGGATGTTTCCAAATTGTTTTCCCCGTTCCACTACAAATAGCAGGAAAATATTGAATAATACAGTTCACGAAAGGTTCATATATTTTATAAGCAATTTTATCAGAAGTGATGTTATTTTTCTAAATAGCATTCTTATTAGTCTTTGGATTATGCCAGAAAACTGTGAATATGTCAAAAATTACACAATTGCTTTCACTTATAGTGCAGGGTGCACCAAATCAAATACCGAACCAGAGGTAAAGTACACAGAATGATTGCATTTGATGAAGTTCAGCTACTTTTCCCTTTACTTTGGAAAGTGAGAGAATATTCCTCAAGCAGCATTTGCTAGAAGCAGTAAAATAGCAGAATATAATTTAGAACCAAGAATAAGGGTTACCATAGAAAAGTTTTTGGTGTCAATATGGATGAGATGACCACTGGAGAAGCAGTGTAGCAAATAATAAGCATAGAATTCAATATCTTTACCCCCCTCCCCCCGAGTTCCTAATTCAATAATGTGCAGAGGTAGAGTTTCATTATGATATTTTAAACTTGGGATTGATTCCCTCAAGGAAAATAGATATAAAAACCCTTCTAGGTTATAAAGAATTTTGTATACACACATAAAAATATTTTTTTAGAATTTGTTATTTGAATTTAATTTAATAGTGACATTCATCAAATAATTTTTTTCAATTCATGAAGTTACAGGCTTTTAAGACTACACCCTGACTGTATTTCAAAGTGCATAGTGTGTATTTAGGTATGTATGCATGCATTTAATTACAGTGGATAGATAGATAGATGATATATAAGTCAACTCGTCATTTTGTCTCAAATGCATTCCCTACATTTACCCCTGCTCTGCTCTGTATTACGGGTACCTGGTCCTACTAGAGACATTTTCCACTTGGTTTCTGTTATGGTTAGCCAATGGAAGGCACTGGTGGAAGGTTGGCAATGAGAACAAATGAGCCAGGCTATTTCTCTCCATCTTGGTGGTTCTGCATCTCTTCCACGGTTGCAGCTTTCATAGGACAGTCTCTGCTGTGATTGCAGTTTTCATTGGGTAGCCTGATTCTCCGGCCATGGTAACAACTGCTCCTCCCTTGGATTCTGGGGATGGCAATATATATCTACCCTTGCTCATCTCTCATTTATTTTATCATCTTCTGTTTCATTTTTAGCCCTTCCATCATCACTGTACCTTCTTCCCTGGATTAAATTTCCTCTAGTGAACTATCTGCCATGAATTCCATTTTCTTGATTACGCTTGTACTGATTCTGTATGTTGATCTTAGACTTTGGAGGATCTGTATAAGCTCAACCCATGCCATTTCACATTTTAAATGGATATTCAGACATCATATAGGCACCAGCATGTCTACCTCACTCTCCTTAGATCTTTCTGTTATAAGGCACAACTTCACCAATGATGCCTTCACATTATTAGCCTTGCACCTTTTCAAGAATACCCAGTAATGCTCTTGCTCTATTATGTCTCACTGTAGAAGCCAATCTGATTGGAGAATCAATTTGCTAATGTGCTTTAAGCAATTAAAGAAAAAAAAAAAGTTCCAAAAGAATGTGATACTGAGAAACCAGTGGAAGTTTAAAGAAGAAAAAAGGATTTGGGAAGGGGAAAAAAAAAAAGGATTTGGCATTATTATTATTATTATTAGACAAGAGTAAGCTTCAGTTACTCAGTAAGCTTCAGTTACCTGAAAGGTTTATGGAGCATGGATGTACTAATGGGAAATGGCCTTCTTGATGGGAAATGGCCTTCTTGATAGAAAAAGAGCATGAGAAAATGAGTATGTAATAAACATAGGGAACCATAAAGTACTGAGAGTGAGTAACACAGACATGGGTGAGCTTAAGGGAATAATGATGGCTAACCAGAAGGAAGCACTGTGAAATGTGTATAAAAGAGCTCAAAATGGCTGGTCCCCAACTTCCACTGAAAAGGTAGGCCAGTTCCGATGGACTGAAATAACTGTAATGCAGAGTGACGGGAAATTCATGAAATAAGGAGTAGGTTTCTAGTTATTGCTGAGGGGTTGGTTGATCGTTAGGTGATGAACCACACAACTGATAGCAGAAAGGTAAAGTGAAGATGGCCAGAATTAACGTCTGTTGGGCCAGGTAGAATGCATTTTTGTCTAAAAACTCACCCTGAAGTATTGTACACTATCTTAAGCTCTTATGAACACCATAAGATCTAATATAGGTTTTGGAAAATAGACTCAATGGCATGTGTGAGTGTATTGGAAGGTGAACTAATGAAATTTTTTTTCAGATTTTTAACATAACATGTCCAATACATATTTTTAATTTTAGATGAAAGGCAATTTACCAATACAAAAACATCAATTTAGATACTGTGCAGTCAGTGGTAAGGATTATAGTTCTTCTTAAATAACAACTATTTGCAGTCTGATTTACCTTAAAAATATTTGTTTCTCATAAACTCTCCAACTCTTCAAGATTTCTGATTATAAACTAACACTTGGTAGAAGTATCCTGAAAGCATTAAGTCAAGATCAGAAAGATTTGCATGAACCTGACACTTCTGATCACTTGTGGATAATATATGAGATAAATTCAAATTTAAAATGAGCAATAAACTCAATGCATTTTCTTTTCAAGTTGCATTATAGTAAAACTAAAATTTAGAAAAGCTTTTAAACTAATGTTAGTACTAATGTATTTATTACTCTTTTATATAATTTTGTTTTATTTTTGTTTTCATCATGATAAGTGCACTCTTTAATCCCCATCCCCTCTTTCCCCCATCCCCTCACTCATCTCTTTTGTAAACATCAGTTTGTTCTCTAAAGTTGAGTGTTTCTTAGTTTGTTTCTCTCTTTTTTTCCTTTGCTCATTTGTTAAGTTTCTTAAATTCCACACGTGAGTGAGATCATATGGTATTTGTTTTTCTCTGACTGACTTATTTCTCTTAGCATTTGACTCTATAGCTCTATCCATGCTGTTGCAAATGGCAAGATCTCATTCCATTTTATGGCTGAAAAATATTCCATATTATTTTTTATATATGTCACATCTTCTTTAACCATTCTTTTATCAAGGGACAATTGGGCTTCTTCCATAATTTGGCTACTATAAATAATGTAATAAATGTAGGGATGGATATATCCCTTTGAATTAGTATGTTTGTATTTTGGGGGTAAACACCTAGTAATGCATTTCCTAGATCATAGGGTAGTTCTATTTTTAACTTTTTGAGAAATCTCCATACTGTTTTACATAGTGACTACACCAGTTTGCATTCTCACCAATAGTACCAGAGAGTTCCTTTTTTTTTTAATATTTATTTTTTTAAACATATATTTTTATCCCCAGGAGTACAGGTCTGTGAATCACCACTTCACAGAACAGAGAGTTCCTTTTTCTCCACATTCTCACTAACACTTGTTGTTTCTTGTATTGTTGATTTTAGCCATTCTGACAGGTGTGAGGTGGTATCTCATTGTTGATTTGATTTGGATTTCCCTGATGCTGAGTAGTATGGAGCATTTCTTCTATATGAAAAGTCTGGGTTAGGCTCTGTTAGGGAAGGTAGAAAATAGGACGTGGCTTCTCATCTCAAAAAATTGGTTATACAGTTAAACAGTTGAGCTAGTCAATTTGCTTTATATGGTTTATAAAGCCAAATGAATCCCTGGGAAGTAATGTTTTCTGAGGCTAACACTTGTCTTAACAACTAGGGTTGCTCTTTGATTGTTCAGCTAGGAAACAGTTTGAAATCACATTTTGAAATTTGTGGAAATCACATAATATCAGGATTAAAACAAATTCTAGCAAGCTTTAGTCCAGCATCTTCATTATAGCAAATGATAAAACTATAACCTAAATAAATAAAGATATGTGTTCACAGTCACTCCTCAAAGTAGTGGATGAGTCAGGAATAGAATCCAGTTATCTTAATTTTAAGCACAGAAAAATAGGATTAATCATTTTACTTTTACTCATCTCAAATTCTATTGATCTGTACTTTTTATATGTTCTTATGTGGAAACTTTGATGATAATGTATCAAAAAAAAATGTATAGAAGAAAAGAAGACCCGTAAACCTAATGGTCCTTTGTTGTGGGACTTTACTGAGAAACATATATCTTCTTCAGAATTGACGATTAGAAAAAATAGGTCAAACATACTAAATTGAGAAGTATTCAGTTTTTAGGAAAGCTCAATGTAAGTAAATAATTGGTATTATATGACTATTGTGTATAGGCCTTGAGTAAATTTAAGGATAGGCAAAATATGTGACTTTGAATTATAAATAGTCATTCCATTGGCTTGAAAATCCTAGAAATTATATACTGATGAATACCATACTGGTAGAGAAATTAGGATAATAGGAAATAGAAGGGTATATCCCAAGTATCTCACCCTAATTTCCAAATGACCCCTACTTCTATATCTCCAGTTACATATCAGAGATTACCAAGTTTATATCCAAAAAATTCCATTACAATGAAGAATTAATAAATGTTAAATATTGTCATATTTACTTCTAGTTGTTTTATAAATAAAACATTACAAATTGTGTAACGCTTTTTCTGATTCCCTTTAACAATTTATTTGTAACCCCATTTGCATTTCTGTAAACCTAAATGTTGATAGTTTCTACCATTTGCTGGACATACAAGAGATGCTTAACAAGCTTCTTGATTCTAATTCAAGAGAATATATTACTTTTCTGATGCCTTTTCAAAAAATTCTATTTCTGATTTTTGTGTGATTTTTATATTTCATCTAATTTTTAATATCCAGGACTCTAAATAATATTGAGAAAGAAAGTAAAATTAGAGACACTGGAAGACAAGGTATTTTTCCCATTTTGCACATTCTTACTAAATAGCTTCATTTCCCTTCGTCTCATACCTTATTATAACTATTCTTTATACAACCCTACTTGAAGATGATGGTGATAATGATGATGATGATGATGATGATGATTATAGTTGTCATGCCTGGAATACTTCTGGGATTTTGAGGAGAAACCAGAAGAGGAGAATCAGGCCTGAACTGCTTTGGTGGTGTCTTATCCACATAGGCAACTCTTAAGTTTTGAGTTTTTCTGAAGCAAGGAAGATGTGTCCTTGTAATGAATTTCCTAAACTCAATTTTAGGGATAATTAAACAGAAGAATATCAGGAATCACAGTGAACTACATATGAGAGAAGCCCCCTTAACATATTTTTGGTCATTATTGAAATAGACAAGAGTTCTGATTTTTAAGGTTACAGCAGGCAGAAAGAAAATGACACAATGACTTTTTTCTACCTTGATGTTGAAAGCTGGAAACAGTCTAGTCTCAGTTTGACATGAAATGTAGGCCAAGTTCTTGAATACAGATTGTGCCCTAGTTAAACATACTTTTTTTTTTTTTTTTTTGGTCTAATGGCTACATGACTATAATGGGCTGGCCTCATGACATCTTCAAAGGCCAGTAAGAAGCTGGAGAGCCAGAGCAGGATAGTAACACCTGGACTAGTCTGGAATAAAAGGTCAAGTTGCACATGTGTTTACATGTATTTCTTTACCAACTCCCAAGTTAGCGTACAACTCAAGGTGTTGACAGGTCTGAAAAGGCATCAAAAGTGTGTGCATCAACAGAAACTGAGAAGAACACAAATCAAACAGAACATCCTGAAGTTCTATTATTTTAGTTTTCCTTAAATCTATGGTAACTAATTGCCTTGATTTTGTTCCTGCAGGTACTCTGTTCTGTTAACCTAATACAATGTTATTATAAAAATTAAACTTAAAACCTTTGAGGTTTTAGTGTTACCTTTGAGCTATCTGCCTACCCACTCACATAATGGAACTTCCTGATTTTGTCAGAACATGCTATTATTAAGGAATCACAATGTTCTTTATAGATATTAACTCATTATTTTGTTTCGGTATCCATCTGTGGCTCCTACAAAGTATTATTTTTCTCAGTTTTTAAGGGGAGAAAGAGAAACATGGGCATATTTTCCTAAGTTTACACCAAAGAGATGAAGGCAAGGAGAAGAAAAGAATAATTATACACTCTTCCGAGATCCCCCAGAGATAACTCATTATTTCTTCCTTTGAGCTTGTCACAATCTAAAAAGATTATCCAGATCCTCTCTTAGAGCTCACCAATGTGTGATCTCAGGTGAATGATTTTATTCTCCAGACCTCAGTTTCCTTATATGTAAAATAGTAGAAATGAGATATTCAATTAACCTTTTTGAGAGGACTGCATTAGATCCTGTTTATAAACTGCTTCATAGCATCCCTTCTTGGTATATAGTAAGTATAATAAAATGAAAGTATTTCTTAATGAATTGAATTACATTGAACCTCTTCCCAATATTTATAAGGTATCTAATAATGAAAGTGCTATTTCATAAAGTGGTGGATCACTTGTCACTGGCAGGGCCTAGAGAGGCTGAGATCCACTGCTCATCCACATTGGAGGAGAGACCACCCATTGATGTGTATTGTTAGGTAGTTTCTACAGTCCACATAGTAGTAGGTGATGAGTCATTGTATTGAGGGATGATGAAAATTCTGGATGCTTGCTCAGCTCTTTATAGTTTGAATGTACTATTATTACATATAATTCCATTTAATCTCATAATAACCCTATGAGGAAGACAGGAGAGGTGGTGTCATTTTCTTCACTTTATATATGGTAAAGTTTCAAGCATCAGAGAAGTTATATGACTTTCTCAAGGACATGTATTTAGAAAGATGGAAAGCTAGAACTTACCCTGTTTTTCTGATTCTGTGACCTTTCACCTTGCATCATGTAGAGTCATTTATGTTTCTGTTCTTGGATGAGAACCTTTGGGATACACTTGTAAAGACTCCTCCCCTTCCTTTTCAGCATCTGTCCTTTGTGCTCTCTACATCAACTTAATTCCTCCTGCATCCACTAAGCACAATGTTGCAATGCCCACATGTACTGGTTGTTGACCAAGAATGAGATTGAAAATTGGAAAGAACATTGCCACTCCACCCCCCAGCCTCACCTTCCTCCAAATTTTGCCCTAACATCCAAAGTAAGATGAATGCCAAGGGCAGGTAGCATCCTGTTATTCTCTGTGTAGCAATGGCATTCTGAAAGTTCATGGAGTAAGAGGAGGAGCATTTCTTGCTGTGAATTATTCTTGAGATGAAAACTGCTTTTTAATCGAAATCTGTGGTTGTATAGCCATTCTGTTGGTGACTATTTGGGGTGGCTTTGACTGGGGTGGTAGCAGAAGCCAATTCTGTGAGTCTGAAAATGGGCTCCCACCCTGTTGTCATTTGCTGCCATAATGCAAGGAGGGAGGGAAAATACCGCAAGTGTTTAATAGCTAAGCAAAGTGTTTTCAGATCTGTTTCTTTTTTTTTTTTTTCCATCAAACATGAGACATACACATTCTAGGAAATAAAATAGTTGCAATTCAGTTTAGATCACTTCAGCCATTTTTTTTTCATTTTTTGAGCTTAATTCATGCTGTATTTTTTCCATTTACTACAACAAATACTTTATCTGCTTTCTTAAAAATAAGGTAAACAGGGGCACCTGGGTGGCTCAGTGGTTAAACCTCTGCCTTCAGCTCAGGTCATGATCTCAGGGTCCTGGGATCGAGTCCCACATCGGGCTCTCTGCTCTGCAGGGAGCCTGCTTCCTCCTCTCTCTCTCTCTCTGCTTGCCTCTCTGCCCACTTGTGATCTCTCTCTGTCAAATAAATAAAATCTTTAAAAAAAAAATAATAAGGTAAACACCCTTAGCTGGTGGAGGCATTGGATGTTCTTCATTACATCTCCTAAGACAGAAGACAAAACAACAACAATAACAACAATAACCAAAACCAAAACTAAAACAGCAACAACAAAAAAGACTTTAGGTAGATTGAGTGCTACTTACAAGCCTGACAGATGTTCAGATTTTCTTCCCATTTGCCCCACTGGGAAGTAGAAGAAGTTAATACATCTGAGGGGGTCCTCCTCAGTCCTCTGTTTTGGCCATTCACTGTGTCCTATTGTCTTTCTCTCACATTATGCACTAAGGCAGGAAGACCTGTTGTTGCAGGAACATATTAGTTCAGTGTGTATGTGTTTGGGCAGGTTGTAAACATATCCTAAGTCAGAATGACTTGTGGAAAAGGCAACACCTAGTGAGTGGAATCATCAGCGAATTTCAAAAGGAGAGAGTTATTCCTTGTTCCATTCCATCTTTCATTTTCTTACTCAATAAACACTGGATACCATAGAGTGAATATAAAGAAAAATTATAAAACTTTGAACCCTTCTAGTAACTCTCAGCCTTTCTTGGGAGACATATAAGAAATAAAACAATGAGCTCTGTATGGTGTTTAATGGAAATTCACATGTTTTAAAGGCAAGAGGAAGTGACCCTGACTATGTCTGAGGAGAGCTGAAGGATTTCCTCAGAGGTAGAAACACTTGTAAAAAGTCTTAAAGAATGAACTCATGAGGTAGATTAAGAAAAAGGAGTCTTTCTAGACAGCAGGATATACAGATTCATAGATGTGTAAGGGCCTGTGTTTCAGGCAAGTAGTTGGTGTGAGTGTGACTAAAGCAATATATACACCTGAGAGAGTGGCAAAAAGTGTAGTTTGTGAGCTATGGAGAAGTAAACTTTAAAAGTCCTCAGACTTGTGAGGGAGTTTGGATTTCAGTTGTGAAGAGAGGTGATCTGGAGAAGTTTTTAGGTTGAGACAATTTCAAAAGCTGTAACATTTGCTGAATGTGAGCAGCAGCGGGTTAATATTGCTTTCTTCAACTTCTGGGTAAGCTGAGGTTGCGACACCCTGTTTCCAGAACCTGGTTGGGATGGATATAATTCATCTGCATCACTGTGCTGAAGGAATAGACTCAACCAAATGGCAAAATGTGAAAAACACAAACAAGAATAAAAAACACCACTTCATAACATTTAAGGAAATCTTATGAGCTAGACAAAGGTTATCACAGTGGGGCTGAAGAAGGGAGAAACTGGAGGGGAATGGTTTGGGGAAAGAAGTGGTAGTACTTTGACCATGACTCAGTGGACCATGCAGGTTCAATGGAGATGAGTAAATGATTATTCTGAGAACTGTAAGTTGGGATACAGAAGAGAGTATTTTCCACTCTGGAAAAGAGCAGACTTGCAGGAAGACTGCAGTTGGGGAGAAACAATTTAGAATCCTACATTCAACTGAAGTTGAAGCTCACACATAGTTCAAAGTATCTAATTGTCCTTGATGTTTCTATAGTAGCCTTCATGATAAATTTTAAATAACTTTACTTCAGTAATAATGCTAAATGGGGCTTAGATAACCCTTTCAGTTCCTTAGAATTGTGTGTAAGACAGCACTATGGGAACAAGAGCATGGGGGCCTCTAAGTTTATGCTAAGAATAAACATAATTTATAAATAAATATTAACAATATAAGTAATGTAATGAAATATAATAAGTTTGTGTTAACCATATTACATATATTATCTCATTTAATCCTCTCAATAGTAGGAGGGAGGTAGTCTCATAATGACCATTTTATGGGGAAAAAAAGTCTAAGAATCAGTAAATTGGAATGATTGCCCAGGATTCACACTATCAAGTGGAATAAACAGGATTTAGACCAAGGCTTGGTTTAAAAAAAAAAATGAAGTGGAAGTGTGTGAGGCTAAATTGTGTATCAGTAATAACCCACAGAGCATCAGGCAGCCTATCATCATGAAGCTCCCAAGTAAAAAGGCTTTTTTTTTCCCCAAATTGTTTCTTTAAAAAGTCTAAACGTATTAGTCCAGAGACAGAGAGAGACAGAGAAATCAAGACGGAAGCAATGCAAGGGATTTGTTTAGTCTATAAAGACTTCAAAAATTACCATCTGATTAGAGTGTATCCCATCATTTTATCACAGGTTATAAGGAGAGTATTAATCAGTAGTTTGGAAGAGAGAGACACCCTTGAAGCAACCCATAAGGAAATAGCTCAGATGACTCTGCCAGAGCTTCTACTAATGAATGACCTTTGCTCACTGGAGATGTCCCTAAAAGTGGCCTCCAGGCAAGTCCCATGAACATTGCCACTGATGTGCTGGTGCCAGACAGAAAAGCTAACTGTAACCTGCTGCATGAACTCTCCTCACTAAGGAGAGCTGGAGGATGGTTCCTGCTATCTCTCTGTCCATCTGTCCGGACCCATAATTTTTGGCATCTTGGTTTCACTAATAGCAGAAAGTGAATTTTTTTATGGTAAACTTGTCAATGAGCTTTCAGGTATGATATCAAAATCCCTGTCTTCTTCTTCCCAGTGGTTCTTTTTCAAAGACTTATGGTGAGTATCTTGTGCTCTAGTATCTTGGCTTAAATCCAATCCAGGAAATTCTGTTAGGCTTCAAAAATCAGTTTCTCCAGCAGCTTCAATTAGGTAAGAAATTTTTCTTCCTTCCCTTCTTTAGGAAAGTGTAAGTGCCTGTCCTACTATCTTCCTTTGGATTCAGAGACAAAAAAAAAAAAAAAAAAGCACTTGTTGAGAAATACATTTGATAGCAAGGTGATTGAAAGATTCTGCAGAGATGTGAGGTTACTGCCGTAATTCTGTGAAAATCTATAGCCCAATCCCTGGCCTTTTAGGGAAAAAATAACATGCTCTTTCTACAATCAAAGTTTCCAGTGGTGCCATTACTCCCAACACAAGGAAGTAAACACATAAATAAAATATTAGTGGTGATTATAACAGCTTGTTCTATTTAAGTCTGTTATTACTTTCAGTAGCTTGAACAAGGCATCCTGAAATTCACCAAAGGCATTTGTGCATATCTTTTTTTCTGCAGGAAATTTGTACTCATTGTCCTTAATTAAGACTTAAAGCAGTTGAACTCTACTTAGCTATCATTATGGAATATCTGCCTTTTGTTACCTGTAAGAAATTTATTTTTCTGACTTTCCTACCCCTGTCTTCCTTTTTTCTCACCCTTAAACAAGGATATTTATGAAAAGAGATCTGTTTTGAGAGAAATTAGATGCGATAATGGAAAGAAGGGATGCCCAGTACCTGAGCAGGAAAGATATGCAGGAGGGAAGCAGTAATGAAGGAGGATTATGAGAAAATTAAACAGATAAATTTACAGAAACACCAAACAATCCTTTCCATGAATTTCTGTCTCTCTTCCCATTATTCTCTTTGAAGATCATGAGCCCTGTAATTCCTCTCTTCGTCTTTCTTGTCCTCTACTGAATCTCCACGACTTCTAAAACAAATCAAATCAAGAATTAACCTTTTAAGCATGAAATATATCTCTTTGTTATGCCAGACATGTCCTTTGCAGATCATTCTGTGGAAGAAGTCTGGGAGATCTGCACGACTCCAATCCTCATGTACCGACTTGACTCAGGAAGAGCTAGCAGTGGTCCCCCTCATTTAACGTGATGGCCTTTCTCTGGTTGAAATACTGTTGTCCTATAGCCGTAGGTAGGAATGGTGCTTCATATAACTTCCTCATGCACTGTACAGCAACACCACAATTATAAACCTAGTACAGTGGTAAGGTTATAGGCCCAGAGGACAGAAAGGTAAAGCACAATTATTTGTGATTAACAAACTAATTCCATGGCCTAAAGCTGCTGAATTATGCTAAAACTAAAAATCACAAGGGAAAATATCAAGGAGGCAGGGCAATCCTGGGTTCTTACAATATTTCCCATCTAGCTTCGCCCAAGGCTGCTCCCCCTACGGAACTCAGAGCTGCTGGTTCCTTGCCATCTCATCACCCCTGGCCACAACAGTCATGAAAATAACAATGGCAACCATGTACTGCATGCCTAATCTATGCTAGGCAAGGGAAACTGTTCCCACTAATCCTTCCCTTAACCCTGCAGAGCTTCTCTACAGGGTTACCATTGATAGCTGGTATCATTGGACAAAGGCTTTAAATAGCATGTCCAAGGTCACAACTGGAGGGGTTGGAAGATTTAGGAATCAAACTGGGCAGCCTGACTCAAACTCTGGTCTTGCCTTAACTCAAAAGGAGAGTGCAGCCAACCCACAGGTCTTTGATATCTTCCCATTCTCTGTAAGTAGCTCTGCTCTAAATACATGTGCTTCTAGAAAAGGGGAACCTAAGGTGGGGAGGGGGGAAGGGAGGGCGCGAGTAGGATTTTCCTCTACACTGATATAGTATGTATATGTATGTGTATATACATAAAGTGACCCATTAGAAGACTGCAAATCATTGTACTAGCTAAGACTGTTTGTACCCTCTTGGGGTTGATAATGTCCCTTGAGAATATAAGCGCTAAAGTGACAGTGGCTGAAGCTCTCCTTTTATTCAGAGCACCCAATAGTGACCACAAAGGTCACTATCCTCCTACTCACCTGGTAGATGAAATGAATTATGAGAAAATCTCATTGCTGAGCACCCACAGTAGATGGACTTAATAAAGAAAGGTAACACTTCAGAGAATACTGAGCACTTGCAGAGTCCTCGGTTGGAAAAATCTAATCTCAGAGAAAGCAGAGCAAGCCACGATACAGTTGTATGATCAAACCGATTGCCAGACATTAATTGTTTTTGTTTTGAGGGCTTTTTTTTTGTAATTGTCAATTAATCTATAACTTAATAGTGGAATCCAGGATTTTATAATAAACCTTGGACTGAACGATCCAATTAAGAATATAGAGGCTCAAAGGAATGCAAACACATGACTGGATTTACTGAGAGACCAAGATGATTTTTAGCAGAGGGGCCAATTAAAATCTCCTGGAAAGTGGAAAGAGATTTAGATTTGGATTGAATTAGCCTATATTAAGCACCCACTATACACCAGGTATTGGTCTGGATATTTTTACATTCTCATATACCTAAGTTTCACAATAGCTCTCTGAGGCAGATGGACTCTCTCACCTTTTACACCTCAGGAACCTGAAACTCACCACAGATATTCAAGGACTACTTGTAGAAGATCATGTGACTGCCAAGCAGAGGTTGAAAAACCAGGGTCAAACATGCTTCAATCAAAATCCCAAGTCTTATTTTGTTTTTGTTACGGTTATTCTCCACTTTATACAAAGCTGATCTATGAAAACGTGCTTTTATACAAACAAGACATTGTATAAAACATCAAGTCACAAAATATTGGCATAAATGTATATTCAAGAATTCTGTCACCCTTATTTAGAAAATCTGACATTAACTTGTACTGTTGATATTTCTTAAATGGAGAACTTTAGAAAACCATACATTTTAAAGGTATCTGTGAACTGCTGACTGGCAAGGAAAGATGATTTTTTTATTCTCTTGCCAGGCCTCTTCTATTCTCTTAATTTCTTTTTCCTTTATCTAAAACTGTCACAGATCAAAACTCAGAACAAAGGAGCAGAATATAAATTACTGTGCTTGGGTGTGGGATCTAAAGCTAATAAGAATCTGTCTTAAATTGACTATAACGTGCAAAATTTGGGAAGAATAATCCTAAGCATCTCTGCTCATTACTCATTCTGTGGAGAGCAGTGCACTATGCTTGGTTTTTCTTAACTCTTCCTAACCCAACTAAACATCACAAAGAAGAGCTGATTAGAAAAGCAGAGTTGATTCATTCGGCAAATAATTAAGAAGTAACAAAGATGCACCAGGCTTGTGGTAGACTCTGGCTAGGCAGAAATATGTTTATTAGACAAGAATCACTACCCTCAAGGAGCTATAGTGTAGGTCAAATTAAACAAGAGGTCCAAATTAAACAATCAAACAAAAAAGCAAGTCCATGAATATCTACATTCATTGTGAGTTCTGTGGGGATGAGCCCTGACTGTGGGTGGGAACTTGGCCATGAGAAAAGGAGGAAGATGCGCCAAAACCTAAAGAAACAAGTAGACTCTGGGGAAGAATGAGCTTGACATATTTGAGGAAAAGAAAGGAGGTCAAAGTGTCTGGAGTATTGTGGGCAAAGGGAAAGCAGCCTGAGACGCTAGAGAATCCAGGAGGGCTGACTTAGGCCGACCACCGTGGGCGACCATAGAGATGGGATCCTATTTTAAGAACTATGGGAAAGCTTCAAAGAAATTTAAGCCAGAGGATAGCAGGGCCTGCTTTATATATCTAGAAGCCCACTTGGGCTGAGTAAAAATGGAGAATAAGACAATATGGAAATCCGTAAATGGTCTATCATATTGTATTATCCAGACACAATGGCTTGGTTGGCTATACCAGTAGCCAAGGCAAATGAAAACAACTCAGGGCCCGATTTTCACTAGTGTGAGGGGGCAATTCCTGACAGCTCTAGCTGGTGAGGGAGAAAATATCTAGGACTACTATAATCACTGTAATGCCCTCCTATAATTAGCAGACCCCACATTTACCAGGACAAAATTAGCATGTGACTGCCCATCTCTTAGTTCTTACCGACTGCGTGTATTCTTTGTGATTTTCTTTCCCTTAAAAGTAGCCTTAAGTGTTTCTTTGTTTGTTTGTTTTTGTTTTTTTTCAGGAAAAAAAAATCCTGTATGTAAGTATCTAGGATAGAATTGGAGGAGAGTTGTATAGATGTTGATTTGCCCTGTGGCTATTTTTTTATCAACACTATTCCTAAGTTATATGACAAGATGATTTTTAAATACAAAACAAAACAATGTACTTGATTTCTCTGACTACAGAATCTTAACCTAAAGAATAAAAAAACCTGCCCTACTAAACTAGGAAAAATAATAGGAAAGATGAATGTTACAGCTTCTCCAACTGAAATATAAACACTGGTATGCTACATGTGTTTTTGCTTATTGGTGCACATAATGTGTTTGTTAATAGTTGCATTTTGCAGAACTATACTACGAAAGCAAAGGGATACAGCAGATGACGACTCTTGGGACAGAATATTTCCTGCTTCTGCTGGGGTCTCAAACTGATGTACTTTCTGGGCAACAGCCCCAGGTGCACCCTTCACCCTGACCCATCTCGAACATGATAGCTTCTTCTGCATTCCACTCTAGCTAAGCTGTGGTCAAAATGGAAAACAATCTGATATGCTCCTATTTTACAGCACCAAGGGGCATTTCTACCCTACAGTGTGACTCCTGCAGGGATTCTGCACTATGGCAGAAGACTCCTAGAGCCCAGATCCTTACCCAAGAAACAGAATCGTCTACTGTTGAAGCATGTCAGGGAGAGGCTGGTGAGAATGTTTTCTGAGGGCAGCTGTCTTGTGAGATGCTGTCCTCTGATCAAATTGCAGAATCAAATGGTTGTTCCATATGCCTGGGAGGCTAGTCCTGCTGCTTAGGGTTCTAGGTGGTTTGTTTTCTGCTCTTGCTTGTGTGCCCAGAGATGACAGCATCCCTTCAGCACTGGAAATGGGCCAAAAGTCAGTCAACCAGCAAGTATTTATTAAACACTCTAGGGTGCATTGCCCTCTTGAGGCCTGGTCTGGTTGCAGCTTCTGTACTTTTCTGTGAGCCATACTTTTCCTGACAAGACTTAGCTTAGGGAATTTTTCCATTTTGAATGCAAATGTTTATGGGTTAAAAGCTTATTTAAGTGTCCCCCGGGTAGGTTGGGTGGAGACCAGCATTGCCTTCTTGTCACACATACTCTATCGAGAGCCAGTTAAAGACCGGAAAAATTGCTTGAGGAAGCATATGGAAATTTAAGAGGTAGAAAGCAATCAAGGAAACATTTTCTGAGAATAGTGTTAAAATCATGATTGGGAATAGAAATAAATATGAATCAGTCTCTTTTCCCTTATAAAATCATCAATATAATTTTGTGACTATCTGGGATGGTTTGGGGGGTGGGTGGGATAAATTACCATGTTAAGAGTCACATGTTTTATATTTTTTTCAAATGTCATGGAATTGTTCTTCTCACAGTGAGTGGATCTAGCCGATGCCTGACATCTGAAATATCCTAGGAATGAAAAAGACTGAAAATTAAAACAAACAAACAAACAAACAAAAAATTGCTTAAGAGTCCACGGTGATATTGGCAGGACATGCCTTCCTGAACCACTAATCTTGTGGATTTAGGGCTGATGGCTGAATGTCACAGTGCATTGCCCCTTGGAGGCAGAGAGCTCCCTGGCACTGCCGATATGAGTAGAGAGGAGATGACATTTCTTGGCAAAGATACTGATCTGAGGTGCTATAACACTAGGGTCTTCCTAGCTCAAAGGAGAGAGTGTATTCCATGATTGATTGGGTAAGCACATGTGTGTGTGCATGCGCACACATGTGTTTCATGGTAGCTGAAAAGAGTCCAAGTAGACGTCTAACTAAAAATTCTGCATAGGCAAAGAAATGCTGGCAAAGATGTTCCTCCATTGACTTGATTCAGTTTTATTCAATGGTCCCCATGTTTTTCCTTAATTTTAAAGTTGCCTGCAAAATATTTATAGGATATGTACATGTCTCTCATATTTACTTTCTCTTCCATTTATTGAGATCCACATACTTAAGAATTTTTACCTCAACATCTTCTAATCTGTTGTTGTCTCTCAGTGCCTGATGCTTTAGCTCAGCTCTTGTAGTTTCTTATCTAGACAATTTTAATAGCCTTCCAACTAATTTCCTTACCACCTGTGTCGCCTCTCTGCACCTTATCCTTCTACTACTGCCCAAGTGATTTTTCTAAGTCCCAGATCTTGTTGAATTACTTTCTGCTTAAAATCACTAAATGGTTCCTAATAGCTTTAGCTATTATCTAATAGGTAACAATAATATCCTTTGTCAAGCCTGACCCATGTAGTAAGATGTTATGCTAGACATTTTCACAGGAATTCATGTGTTGAAACGCACCATTTCCTTGTTTTAGAAGCTAGAACTAATTTGCAAACTTCAAAATAAGGAGTGAGTGGTAAGATTCAGAATACCAGGAGACAAAAAGCAATCGAATGGTGTTTTAGCACCTTTACTTTCAATCCAAAATAATATTAAATAATATCAATACATTACCCATGTCATTTACCTATGTCATTTACCACATATCTGAGTTTATGTATGGGATGAATTCCCAAGGGGAATTGCTCAATAAAAGGGTTTGTGTGATTTTACAGATCAAAACCATATGCCCAGATTACCTTCCCTAGAGGTGTCCAATTTATATTCACACCAGCCATGTGCAAGTACCTTTTCACTCCTCTCCTGGTGTACATAAACTACTTGATTTTTACCTCTCTGACAAATGAAAAATAGCATCACCTTATAGTTTTAACTTGTGTTTCTCATTACCTGAGGGAGGTTGTATAAAAAGGGAACTGGGCCAATGATCTCCCTGCACAGTTGTGAGAGAGGTGCTGCTATTTTTTAACTTTTTGTACAGAGTTAACTGAGTCAAGACACTCTGTAGCTTAATTCTTTAATCTGTTTCATTAATTAATGAAGAACTTCTAATGCTTATCTGTTGTATTCAGAATTGTATTCAATACTGAATGATGTGGGCTTCAATATTCCCCACCTCTATATCATGACACTTGCTGCCCTATCTGAAATGGCCCCCATTTCCCAATCAGTTAATTCCTTCTTATCCTCCAAATCCCTGTGTGAGCATCATTTTCTCCAGGAAGACTTCCCTGAGTTGCATCCTTCTCCTCCATGTCCCACACAAAACCCTTTTCTGGCCTCGAGTCCACCCCTTAGTACCCTGCATTATAGTCTTGTTTTACTGTAAGATCTTTGGAGGCAAGACTACGTATTATATGGCTCTGTTTCCCAGATACTTGGCCCAAGGTCGCGCACATAATAAATGTTAATTATGTGTTTGTAGAATCAACTAAAAAAACAGATGAGAAACTAATTTAAAGTTCAAAGAATGAAAATAAAACATATATTTTGAATATTATTTTTTCCCCTCAAGATGATGCAGCACTACTTAATTGTGAACACAATTTTATTCTCTCAGAGACTTTACACTTTTTAGAACCTGCCACTTAAGGTAGTCTGGCTTATTCTTTATGTGAACAGAAGACAGAGAAAAGGTCTTATATCTCAAGACTTTTCAGTTGTCTTAGGGACTTGAGGAGCCCTCTGAAGGGATCTGAAAGAGGGTGGATTTGGCGGACGCTACTTCTCCTCTACACCCCCCATCGCCTCATACTTACCTCATCTCTTTAAACGAAGTGTCATCTGTTTTTAATCTTGGATTCCTGTGTAAGCTTTTTTTAATAGAAAGAGTTAGGTGTTTCTAAGATGTTTAATAGTATTTAGAAGCGAATAAAGCCCAGGTCTTTAAAATAGATGAAATTTAGGGGTGCCTGGGTATTTCAGTGGGTTAAAACCTCCCCCTTCAGCTCAGGTCATGATCTCAGGGTCCTGGGATTGAGCCCCACGTCAGGCTCTCTGCTCAACAGGGAGCCTGCTTCTCCCTCTCTCTCTCTCTGCCTGCCTCTCTGCCTACTTGTGATCTCTGTCTGTCAAATAAATAAATAAAATCTTAAAAATAAATAAATAAATAAAAATAGGAAACTTGCATTGTGGTTCTGCCTCAGTCTTTGGCTAGCTTTGTGGCCACACCAGCCATTCATCTGAGGCTTAGTATCCTAATCTGTGAGCTGAATCCTTTGGGCTAGATGAGGCCAAAGTCCTTTGTAGCTCTAGAACAATGTGTCTGTTTATAACATGTAGTATACTTAAAGATCTGAACCTTCTCTTGTTTTGAATGCTGTAGTGAAAACTTTCTTTTTTTATTTACCACTTTGATTGTGAAACCCTAAAGTGTCTCCATCTTTTAAAACACCATTAGTTTCCAGTGCTTCATATAGTAAGAATTGTTTTTTTGTGTGTGTTTTTGTTTTGTCTTTTGTCCTCACCTTCAAAACCCATAACAGGGGAACAGAGGACTCTGTACCAAGCAACACCTTGTATATCCTTATATCCTTGGTCCTCTTATTTGCCTGTTCATAACACTGGTATTCAGTCACTCATATTTCCTTTTTTCTTTTTTTTTTTTCTTTTACTTGCTTCGCTAGACCTGGAAATTCTTTGCTTTTACTTCATTTATTTGTTTTTATTTTAAAACACGCAATTATTTAGACATGGTCCATGAAATCAGCTCCATCTGACTAGTTAAAGGACAATGTGTATCACTTCATTTTTGTTTTACTCATAGGTTAAAACACCCTATGATGATAGACCTCCTTAATATATACATATAAAAAATGTACTGTTAGTGTTTACTTTTTATGAAAAAGTCTCTTTATTGCTTAGGTCATGATCATAAATCACAAGCTCCTTGAGGACTAAATTTATATCTGTTATAACTACCTCATAAAGCACACATAAAACACTTATGTGAATGTGTGCATTTATAGATTTCTGTGTCTATAAGGACTCAGACGTTAACTACAAGGGGTAGAAGATTCCTTGTTTGGAATCAGGGATACTTTGAAAGTAAAATTCAATTCAGAAATTGAATTTTCTGAATTCTCAAATATAGGTTTCTTTGTTCTTTTCTATTATATCTCTTCCCCTGTAAAGGAAGACCATCCATAATTTTGTGCATATCAGTAATGTATTTTCAAAAGAAGTTCCCTCTACACAGTGATAATATCCTGGAAAGGAGAAGTAGTTTGTGGACTAGAAGGAAAACCCACTTCTGCCATTTCCTTTGTTCATCTGTCATTGTTAAGAAAAAAAATCTGTCTCAAGGACACTTTTCACTACTCCTTCTCCAAATTTTAATCTTTTTGTTATATTTGAAAAACACTGACCAAGTTCTGAAATAGTCCTCGATGGCCAAGTCTCTGATGTGGCATGTCCCTATTAATAAGTCAGGGTGGTCCCAAGAGGCAGGCTGACTTCCTCTCTGGGGGCTCAGGTACTTCTACAGTGGTTCAAGTAGCTCTTCATCTGTCCCCCACCTCCATCTAATGAGCTGGCTCCTCTCTTTATCTGGGACACCTCAAAGGCTTCACTTCCCCTGGGCCATTGTGGGGAATGGCTTTTTTTGCTATCATTTTTTCCAATGAGGGTGACACCTTTACCTCCTGTGGGGCAAATTACTCTCTGAACTGCAGTGTCTGTCAGTTTCTATGGCTCCCTTCCTCCATCTCCGAGAGCAGTAGCTTTTCCTTAGTCACTGGGATCCATACTGTGTGTCACCACCTCTTATAAAGCCAAGAATTCCTCCTCTTGTCTTACTACTCACCAGCAGGTCAAATTTCTGTCCTGGAAAATTTCAGTAGCACATCAGCTGTGAGTAGGCTAGACAACATAGTCTAGCAATGTAGTGAAAAGAAACTTTTTCAGTAGGAAATTCCCCCCATTAGTCATTTAGTCCTAAGAGTTAGCCCAACACAAAATGACCTAGCACAATAAATAAACACCCAGAGCACTGTATACTCACCCATGGCATTCTTCTACCCTGCTGGCACTGTATTACCAATAGATGGAATGAGCCCTAAGGTCCTGGGCTCAACACACTGAATGCTGCATGGAGCAACAGGAGGCAGAACTTTGGTAACCCTGCCTCCCACTCACACCATCCTTTCACTGTTCTCATGTGAGGGAGCCCTCTGATTTTATGGCTTAATTTATTCTACAAGTTTCTTTTCATTGATAAATCAGAAAAGGCAATACTATTCTACATACATTTCCTGAGTAACAGTATTAACTGACCCGGATTCTTAATGCCATTATGTGGGTCTGCAGAGTTCTGATTGCAAAGTTAGTGTGAAGTGTGGAGGAGAGATGGGCAGAAAAGAAGGAGGGGGAAGAAAATGGAGAGAGACAGATAAGAGATGCATGCCCATACCATACACACATACAGACCTGTGTCACTAGAGACCTTTGGAAAGCCCAGGGAGTATGGAGGCAGAGGTATCGCTAGGAAATGATTTGGATTATAATACTGCCACTTGTTTGAAATGTGTTTGCATAGAGACAAAACAGGAAACAGGAAGAAAAATAAAATTACTTATTATACTTTCTTACCTGTTATGGATGGGAGATTGGCCTATGTCACAGACACAGGTTTTAGTATTAATTTGTTTTGTGTGTTTTCCTTTTCTTTATAGCGTTCAATCGACTTACTTTGATCTGCTTCAAGAAGCCCTCATATTATAGGTAGTTCATCTGCTGTGGGATTGAGCCCTACTCCCTTCATCCTGGGTGCCATGTTTTATTTTGCCCAAATTGTGATCAAGACAAAACTCAGGAAGACTTTCTCTGATGCATAATCAAACTGAATTTGTCTCTGGCTATTGCACTTACTCACATACATCTCTCCACATTTCTTATGGACCAAAAACAACCTATGAGATGTTGTTTGATACATGCAAGCCAACGTTTAAAAGTGCTTTTTCAATATTCACTGTGACCCTGAGGGTCCCAACCGGCCTGTGTATGGTAAATTCTTAAGATTCTGAGGTTCATATTACCTGTAGGCAGTGAAGTATCAAAGTTTTTTCCTTTTCAAATCAGAAAACTCCCAGAAGCTCCTCATTACTAATATTTAGTTGAGGTTTTAAGATGTTAATTACAAACAAAAGCACATATAAATCAAAATTTGGGTCTCTATATCACTCTAATCATAATAGTACAATTTTAATTCTTAATACTCAAAGCACTTAGCTGGAAGTTAGCAAGTCACTCTACAAATTATTTTCTTTTCTTTTTTTATATTACTTTTTTTTTTAAGATTTTATTTTTATTTATTTGAGAGAGAGACACTGAGAGAGAGCATGAGCGAGGAGAAGGTCAGAGAGAGAAGCAGGCTCCCCGTGGAGCTGGGAGCCCGATGCAGGACTCGATCCCGGGACTCCAGGATCATGACCCGAGCAGAAGGCAGTCGTCCAACCAACTGAGCCACCCAGGCATCCCTACAAATTATTTTCTATCCTAATCACCCCTTCACCTTCCGCAAAGAATTGTGAACCTAACAGCAAACATATATTGAAGGCAAATAAAATTGGGGAACTTATCACTTGAGTTAATACTTAAAATTACATGCAAAAGACAGTTGGTTCTCATTATTTGCATTTCTTATATTCTATAAAATTGCCATGAACAACGAATTAGCAAATACTGAACTATCACTCATGGGGTAAATATAAGATTAGGTTCCTACAAGCCTTAAGTCACAAGAGTTACATCAAATGATGAATACATAAATTCATTTTATGTGTGTTTCTGTTTAAAGACCCTTTGTTAAATATATGCTGTTGATTTGCTAACGCTAAACTTACACCAGCAGTGCTATAACTCATGCATGAATGAAGTTTATCTAACTCATATTCCGAAGGCAGGTCACACCTACATGCACTTAAAAACAATAGCTGGTCCTTCAGCACTACACTTGGGGGCCATTTTAAACAGCAAAATCACCAACAAAAAACACAAAAAAAGTGAAAAATGCCACACTAAGCAGACTACAAAAAAGACTTTTGTTTATAGGATGAGTGCTGAATCAAAAAAGGCAACTCAGCTGGGAACACACATGTGTGTTGGTCATCTCAAATTTTTCACTGTTCTGCACATGTCTACAAATGATCATAAAAGCTGTGTGTGTTGAGTTGGGGATAACAAATAAATTCCAATGAGTAGGCCAATTCACAAATAATGGACTCCCCAAATAATGAGGATCAACTGTAACCTACAATTGAGACTGGAGACAGTGCAGACTCCTAGCAAATAAACAGTACCCACCCAAAGACCTCCATGATCTGGTCAATCTCCTTCATCTTCCAGAAAACCCTTTCCGGGAACAGGGGCTTCTCCAGATAGCTCTGGGCTAATAAATAAAATTCTTCAAGTACTACGGGTAGCATCATTCTGTAGATGCTTTTGATTCAACCCAGTTCTTAAAACATTCATCTTTCAGCTTTTTCAGATTCTCTTTTTTTCTTACTTAACTGTCTAAAATTTTGCTTATCATTGCATTTCAGACATTGCTTATTTCTGTCTTACACCTGCTTTTCCTTCCTATCTGAAATAATCAATAACTACTTTATCCTTTATGGCTCTCTAGAAGGGTGCCCTTCCCAGCCACCTGAGCCAAATACAGAGCTTCACTTCTTCTCAAGGTATTTTAAAGTGAAAAATATATTACAAGTACACACACACAGACACACATTCACACCTTATAAGCATTTATGCACCTATCTACATACGTACATAATGAAGAAGGGAGTTATATTTATAATAAATAGCTGTGAGATTTGAATTTCCTAAAATATTTCATTTTAAAATAAGAAAACATAGAATCTAGGCTGTGTAATGTAAGTTCTTTTTCCTCATGTTAGTAGCTGAAATTGATGTTTAAAAATCAAGAACACTAAAAAAGACGATAGACTAGAGTTCTATCCAATATTTCTTGGATAAAGTGCAGAATTCTTCCTGACTCTGCTGAATAGGACTCCAGAGAAGGCAGAGAGAACAGAGAGGAAAAATTAGATAGGTATCTCACTGATATTTCTTTAAGAATAGTGACTCATTTTTTTTTCTCAAAAGATGGAATTATTTCATTAAACTTGTCTATGTTTTCCAGTAGCTGCATGGCTTAAGGGGACTTTTATAAAGATCTCAGATATCCTGATACAATTCTTTTCATACTTTTAACCTCTCCTGATATTTCTTCTGAGTGACCTGAACAAAATAAATGTCACTTTCTTGATGTCACTGGTCTTATTAAACTCTGCCTCTCATACATCTGCTGCTTGGAATTCTAGGTCTTATGCCACCTAGTCAGGGTTATTTCCTCTAACAGAGCAGTTCTCAAACCTGAGCAAGCATCAAGATCACTTGAGAAGGTTGTTAAAATGCAGATTCCCAGGCCCCAACCCCCAATTGTCTGACCTGAGACAATTGTGGGACCTGAGAATTTGCATTTGTGATGATTTCCAGGTTCTGCCGATGTTGCTGGCCCAGAAACACCACACTTAAAGAACCACTGACCCTAATACACCCTGTTCATGCAGATGTTTTAGTGCTTACCAGATTGTAAATACTCAATAAATGCTTGCTGTATCTTAGTTCAGGTTTCCTACTATCCAATAAATATGCTATTTTCAATCCTGTCTTTGTTTAGTTACCCACACATTATAAATAGCCTATTTTCACCAAATATTTGACTGCTGGGTGGCATCCATCAGGATCCATCACAATCACTTTTCTTAAAAACTTTGAAGTCATCACTAACTCTTTCTTTCTTGAATACACGTTGATTTGTACCACTTGTTCAACTTTTTAATTATATATTGGCATAAATGTGTCCTAGTTTGCGTACTTGGTAAAATATATTTTTTCATCTCAATGAGGAGGTTGAGGTCCCATCTGGCATCTGTTCTATCCTGTCACAGGGTCCAAAAGAATATTGAATGGACAGCATGGATTCTTTGCTCTTAGGGGTGGCAATATGCATTTACTTTGATGTTTGTAAAGAAACTGGTAAAAGTATGTATCTGTCTAATGAGAAAATAGAGGGTGAGAGTGAGAAAACATTCAATGGCTCTTAAAGTACCCAAGGAAGACTTTAAAAAAAAAAAAAACTTCAAAAATCAAATCTCCTGTCAAATTAAAATCTGCTTTTTACTTTTTTCTTATTGTAAAGTTTGAGTGTTTTGAATCTCAAATCCTACTGCATAACTGAACCTCTTGTCTTCATTGTAAATATTAAGCATACATACATACTGCATGCGATGTAACACTAGTGATACACATATATATATGACTTCAGTGTTTTAGAGGCTCTGTTTGCTTCCCTTGAGTTCTATATCTGGGTCTCACTATCAAAAGCAAGCAAAGGGTGTGGAAAAAGGCAATTTCAAGGAGGCAACTATTACTGCTTCCATGACTAAGGATTGAAGTATGTACTGTTAGGATTCATGGACACCAAGCAGTATTTTATAAAGTTCTCCACATTTTTTTTTTTTCAAGAATACTGGGAGTTTCTAGTGAAGAGACTTCTCAAGCTTTTTCTCCTGTTTTGAACCCTCTCCTTTCAAAGGAGCCACATAGGAGTGCCTGGGTCGTTCAGTCGGTTAAGCGTCCGGCTTCTGCTCAGGTCATAATCCTGGAGTCTGAGCCCTGCATCAGGTTCACCGCTGAGCAGGGAGTATGCTTCTCCTTCTGATTCCCACCCCATGCTCTCTCTCTCTCTCTCTCTCTCATATACACACTCTGTCTCAAATAAATAAATAAAATCTTAGAAAACAAAAACAAAATAGCCACATAATTACCCTTTGAGTTAAGCAATTGCTCTTCAGCAAAGTGCTAACTCCTATGCATTTTTAAAAGTTTTTATGGTGTTACGTTATTCACCATACAATATATCATTAATTTTTGATGTAGTGTTCCAAGAATCATTGTTTACATATAACACCCAGTGCTCCATGCAATATGTGCCCTCCTTAAGACCCACCACCAGTCTCACCCATTCCCCTACCCCCTACCCTCTAAAACTCTCAAATTTGTTTCTTAGAGTCCACAGTCTCTTGTGGTTTGTCTCCCCCTCCAATTTCCCCCCACCTTTCACTTTTCCTTTCCTTCTCCCAAAGTCCTCCATTTATTCCTTATGTTCCACAAGTAGTGAAACCATATGATAATTGACTCTGCTTGACTTATTTTGCTCAGCATAATCTCCTCCACTCCCTTCTATGTTGATGCAAAAGTGGGGTATTCATCCTTTCTAATGGCTGAGTAATATTCCATTGTATATATGGACCACATCTTCTTTATCTATTTGTCTGTTGAAGGGCATTTTGGCTCTTTCCTATGCATTTAGATAGCTGACTGGTAGTAAATTTGACATAGAAAGGAATTACTTAAACAGCATTAAGCTTAACAGGTATCTCTCTAGAAAGTAACTTTGGTTTAGCAGAAACTGTAAATTAATTCATTTATTAACTCATTTAGTAAACATTTACTGAGTGCCTATTGGTGCTGGGCATTGTATTAAATGTTTTGGAGGATAAAAAGCTAGATCATATACGGATTCTACTTTTAGTCACCTTAGAGTTGGTAGAAAATATATGTTCATAAAGGCCTTCATTTTAAGTCATAGAGAAGCATCATAAGAGGGCTAGATGTGATTCATGTTGAAAGAGTTCAGGGTCTCTAGAGGACTTCAGGGAAACTTGACAACAGAAACTATATTTAGGTTCGGTCAGCAAGGAGGCCCATAGATGTGTGGAGGTAGGGAGATGAACTACTTTTACTAAACCTGGTCACTCTCTATCCCAGTGGAATTCTAGAAAGATGGATCTGCCCAGGGGTCAAGTGAAAGGATATGAATGTGAAACCCCCCTGATTCAGATTTCCTGGAGTTTAAGGGGCAGCAGGAAGAAGATAGGAAGAGCTGACTGGTGCAGTTCAAAGAGGGCTGTCAACATTAGGCCAGGGACAATGGGGATATGCTATGTATGATGGGAGGGAGTAAGTGAAATATATCCATTTGTGCTTTAACGAGATTCCTCTAGCAATAGAGTATAAATGAAATTGTCTATAATATCACTTCTGGTTTCACACCCATGATTTTGATTAATCAGTCTCTTTATGGACCTTTTCCCCTTCTGGATCTTGAGACTTGCAGGGATTTCTTGGAGAGTGTTGCTTCTCTCAGTAAGAGAGGGTCCAAGAATCCATGACCACCTTACCAAATGGATTTTTCTAGATGATTACGAAGTAGATTGAATAGACAAACCTCCTGAAAGAAATAGATGAACCTCCTGTGACTCACTTGTATGTATACTTTATGACTCAAGGGATATACTATGGACTTTCAAAAAGCACTGAAAGAGAAAAATCAAACACATCATTTCCAGTAGCAGAGGTGATTTTCATCAAGCCCACGTTGCTCCAGATTGTAGTCTGGAACTGAACTTGAGAATCAAGGAGGAAGACAGACATACACTAGGTAAATACTGACATCCTACAAGTGACCTTTAACTCTCTTGTAGGGAGAATCCAGCAAATACATTTTTAGGTGTTTTACATTATAAAGGTATTAGTGAGAGCTAACAAGTTGCTGTTTTCACTTTATATTATTGAATTATGAATGGCCAGGGTATTCATTCAAAGTGAGAAAACTTATGTCCTCCTAGAAAACACTATGATTTTCCTTTCAATGTTATTTTTGTACCTAAGGTAAGATGAGAAATTAATCACAATACTAATACAGTTGCTATCAATGTATTACTGGACTGAGGAACTCAAAATCAGCATTCTAGTTTTGCTTTGTTTTGTTTTATAATTGATGCAGAGTTGTGGAAGTTAGGTGGGTATTAAAAATTATGGAAAATAAATGTGCATTAAACCTGCCCACACACATTAAGAAAATGGAAAGTTATCCTGTTTGTTCTATAAACCTAATACACCTCAGAGAACAAAAGTTCTTGAGTCTTATTCATGAAATACCATTTTTTCCATGCTTCTCAAAACTCTTTGGGGCTGCTCTGTGTTGCAGCATTTAGATTTTCTTGCCCACTCTCCCCAGCCTCCAGACCAGCTTTTTATACCAGTGCCCCCTCCCTGCAGATGGCTTAGTGGACTCCTTTTTTCCAAAGGCTTTAGGAGGGCTGTATCTGCAAAAGCAGGTCAATCGCGCCCTCAGCTGGCCAGAGAAGTAGTTACATTTTGAGAATCCCTGAGCTTGAGCATAGCAGGCAGGGAGGCCACAAGTGAGAATCCGTTTTGAGATATGAAGATATGCCTTCTTGTGAATTCTAAAATTTAGCAGCTTCCCAAGGCACACTCATTATTGTAGATATTATTACCCTTTCCATGGTATTTCTGGAATTATCAAGGAAGAAATGACAAGTACACGCTGAGCTCCCCAAGGAATACAACTTATCACGGGCATTTTCCAGACTGCTAGTCAACAGAGGTTTAAGTTCTTAATAGGCATGTTGTAGGCCCATGATAAAAATCTCTGGGAAGGATAAGTGAGCGACTCAACTATTTCTCATTTGTCTCTCTAATTCACCTGTCTGCTTTTTTGGGGGCGGGGGGCAGCATTAAACTGATTTAGTACTTTCTAAATCTAAAGACAGAATTAAGCATTTGATGCTTGCTGCTGTCCACCGGCTGGATGGAAAGAAAGGAAATCATCTCCCACTACCCAAGAGGGATGCTAAGCGTGCTGACCATGGATAAGAAGGGTGGGGATTCTCCCTGCAGCCTAAGACACCCCAAGCAAGCAATCCCACCCCTTCTACCGAGGAGAGCAGCATTATTCCCTAGAGGACTAGAATGTGCAATGACAGTGGTAGCAACCAGATCTCTACCCGTGGCCTCAGGCTGCTTTGGAAAGGGAATCATGGACACATTCTTGATGGGCCCACGGGGTGTAACTGGGCTGTCATTAAGAGCAGCCAGATATTCATAGTCTCAATTACTCACATCATGTAGTCTGTCATTTGCTATTTTTGTTTTCCGAAAGCCATTCACAATTTTAGCTTTCAAATGTTGCACTTTATACCTTAATTCGAACTGCTAAATTTTGATGCCTACAATGTCTTCAACTAATTTAGGCAAAAATCTAGTGACCAAAGGGGAAATGTGGTGGTAGAGAGAGACAGGTCCCCAATTAGAGATGTTTCCCTAGCAAGACAAATACTTATATTGGCATTCTGTAATTGGTCCTGAGGCTTTGATAACAAGCACTTTGTCAGAAATCTCTGAAGAGTTAGTACCACCAACCCTGACCTCAGCTCAGACTCACCACTGCCGCCTGGTCTTTTTTTTTTTTTTTCCTTTTAATTGACCCTCTGTTACCTGAAATTCAACACTTTAAAAATGAAAATAAACATTTAAAAAATGAACAACATAGCCTTGCCCCTTATCCCTCCTCATCTGCCTAGCAAATTAACTTTGCCTGCTAACTTACCTTTTCCCTCTGTGATGGCATCATTTTCTCCCATTCATTTTTCACTACTCCCTTCTTGAGTCCTTTTCCACATACTATATCAGTATGCTACATTGACTCTTCTCAAATTTTATTCCTTTCATCGTTCTTCCATTCATATCCCATATCCCCCCACCCCACCCCCTGAAATCCCATCCAGATTCAACTAGGTGTGCAACAGCAATGCAGCTCAGTTTCCAGCTCGGGTCCCTGCATCCTAGCTGGATGCTCACTCCTTACTGAAAGAGAGCCAGTACTCTTGAGGCGGCTTCCAGTGAGTCCCAGATTTGTAACTCTGGTCTTTGCCGCCAAAGCTCCTACACCATGATCTCGTGTGAGCCTGTCTCTCATGTAGGTTCTGTGTTCCCTGGTTTCCAGACTTTTGCCATGCATTTCTCTCTACCACAAATGCCCTCCCCTTCCTTTCATTTACTGAAACTGTATCCCTCTTTCAAGAATGAGCTCACGTCCTACCTCTTTTCTGATATCTTCCCTGAATACCATACCATGCCAATAAAGAGATCTCATGCTCACCTCATCTAGCCTTCCAGACAAAGAAAAAAACAAACAAACAAACAAACAAACCACACCACACATATGGTACATGTTATCCCTTGAGCCTAACCCTCATTTATTTTCCTAGGTTTTATGCTATTTGAGGTCAGAAGAAATGACTCATTCATCTTTATATTCCATCAACATCTAAACATTGAATGTTCTATAAATCTGAAATAACTATTTCTGTTAGTAATTTGAACATTTTTTAAGGAGAAAAATGCACTCAGAAAGAAAATGCTAGGGGTGCCTGGGTGGCTCAGTCCGTTAAGCATCTGCCTTCGGCTCAGGTCATGATCCCGGCGTCCTGGGATTGAGCTGCGCAGCAGGCTTCCTGCTCAGCGGGACATCTGCTTCTCCCTCACCCTGCTCTTGTGCTCTCACTCTCTCTCTCTCCTACCTTCTCCCTCTTAAATAAATAAAATGTTTTTTTAAAAATAAAAAGAAGAAAGAAAATGCTATACATTGATATTTCCCTTCTGAAAATCAAGAGTTTTAAGTAAATACTTTGCTAAAAGAAAACCTTACAATCATGTTATACCGAAACAGGTTTTAAAGAGTGACTTAACACAATTCATTAGGGCGATTGCTTCAGTGAACAGGTTAAAATCAAACATAGTTTGATTAATAAATATTGATCACTTATATGTAAACAGGTACTTTTTAAAATAATAATTGGAATTTTCTTTCCTTGATTGTTTTTCAACTTGCATTCTAAAACTCAGTAAGAGTAACCAGGTAAGGGGCGCCCGGGTGGCTCAGTGGGTTAAACCTCTGCCTTCGGCTCAGGTCATGATCTCAGGTCCTGGGATGGAGCCCCGCATGGGGCTCTCTGCTTTCAGCGGGGAGCCTGCTCCCCCCTCTCTCTGTGGGCCTCTCTGCCTACTTCTGATCTCTCTCTCTCTCTCTCTGTCAAATAAATAAATAAATAAATAAGAGTAACCAGGTAAGTTTAGCAATCCCTTTCTTTATAAATACTCTACCTAGCCCATATCCAAATACATATTTTGAAACAGTGTGTAAAAAAATAATGAAATTCTTCTGTATTACTTATCCCACCTAAGCTGGGGTCTCCTTGGTACATCCGAATAGAATTCTGGTGAGATACTTGTCATTCACTAAATATTTACTGAACAACCATACATGTCTGGCACTAGTTAGCAAAATAGACAAGGTCCTTGTCCTCATTTTAAGCTTTATGATAGGAATATGCTTATTTCATTTTCTGTCAGAAATATCATTTTAAGAATCTAAATAATTATGTAAGAAAAAAATTGAGGAATATGAGCTAATTAGCAACATTTCCCTCCTCTACCTACTTCCTTCTAACTTAAAAAATGACCAAGAACATATAATGAAAATTGAGTTTTATTTTTGCTTCAAAGTAGGAAAAAATAACTGGGTGGCGGGGGGAGAAGCTTATTATCACTGTTACCAGAGGACATTGCTGGGAGTCTTCTGGTTGAGTACATGTAATTCAATTTTTCTTCTTCTTCCTTCTCTCTTCGAATCATATAACACACCAATAATGCATATCCTAGCTAGATGGAGAAACTAAGCAGAAAGCTTTATAAAAATTGAAATTTAGAGTTGAGAGGGGCCTTTGAGAGCATTTAGTCCAATGATGTCATTTTTCCATAAAGGAAAAGAAAACTCAAAAAAAAAAAAAAAAAAGAAAAAAGACTTCCTGAATAGTTTGCAGTGAATTAATAGCAGATTCCAGACCACAAAAAGTCTTCAGATAACTAGTTCCGTTTCTTTTTCTATAAACCACATTGTTCCTGACAGCTATTTTTTTTTCATTCCACATGAGGATTTTTTTTTCTACTATGTCTAGAATATCTTTGAAGTCACTGTAGATTAAGTAACAAAAACCCAGTATATGCAATAGAACCTCGCAATCTGCAAAGGGATACTGGTGCAGTAGGGCGGTTTGATAAATGTTGTAGTGGAAGATTGCATCCGTTTATTTGGGAACCAAGTAGAAGAGCATTTGACACACTGTGGGGGGCAGCTAGAGAGGGCTCAGTGAAAGAGCTGAAACCCATGCTGAGCCTTAGAAAGGTGGATAAATAATAGTTATTTACCTGAGAATGAATTCAGAGGATGATATTCCAGGCAGAGGTAACAAATATACAAAGGCTTAGAGTATGAGCTTACATGACAAAGTGCAGAGGATATAGGGTCCGATGGGCAGAGGGAAAGAGAAAACACAAAAGGTCAATGGGGCTATATCACCAAAGGTCTTACATGCTTTTACCAAGTTTTGTTTTATTTTTTTTTAATGGTGATAAAAAGTTTTTTAATTTTTTCTGTAGGGAATGGTGGGTATTAAATGATTAAATCTTTGTTTTCAAGCGATCATTACTGAGGCAGTGCGGGGGACAGAGGTTGGTAGGACTGCAGAGAGATCAGACAGGAGATTGCTTTGTTCATTCAAACAAATGATGATAAACACTCAGTCTAAATCTCACATTTATTACTCGTGTTGGCTCAAAGAAGATGTGGGCATTGGGCGGGCAATCCGCCACAGTATAAACCTACAGACCCTTCATCTATGAATGAACTTCAGAAATATGTAAGTCTCTGAAGGTCAAGACGAATTTGGTGTATATGGATATGTACATTTTACCGAGAAGATAAATAGAGGATATTCTTAGATACATGAGACCCTCAAATTTTTAACAGCTACAACACTAGGAGCCTGAAAGATTTGAGGTAGTTTCTTTCATGCCTAACACCCCACTTAGGGAACCCTCGTCATCCTGGATAATTAGGTCAGGGTGTTGCATAGAAGAGAAATGTTTTTTAGAGACATGTATCTTTTGGCTGAAATTGATGTAGTAGATTTGTTACTGCAGAAGCAATGGCAATTATCCTGACTCTCCCAGCAGAATTTGAGCATCAATGTATAAAATTTTAGAGAGAGAGTTTTGGTGGTAGATGTGAGGAAGCATTGAAAAATGCACATTTGGTTAGCATCCCTTGATATAATCAGGAGTAGCTGGAATTTCTGAGACACAAATAGTAGCAGAGTCCAGTTTGTCTTAACTCAATTTAGATTACTGGGGTATATTCTACTCTTCCATATATATGTGTGTGTGTGTATATATATATATGAGGAAAAATTGTGAGGAATCAGAATGTTTTGTGTTTTAGAAAACAAAAAGGAAAGTCAGTAGTCTCAAAACAGTATGATAGCTTAACCTGGATTGTATAATATTGCTGCTTAAATGCTTTGTAATATAAACTGATAGGAATATTTTATGTCAACATCTAGATTGCCTGATCCCTAATCAGGGAAAAAACACTGAAGTGAGTATTTCTTTGGTATTGTACTAAGTGTTGCATATTGGATACTCTAGACATTTATGAAAAGATATCAACTGAATGATACCAAACACAGATTGGGGCATAAATGCTGTCTTCCAGATGCAATGTGCTCATTGATTGATTATTGCCTATACAAAATTTAGGATAATGTTTACCTACCTCTGGGGAGAGAAAAGGGGATGAAATAGGAAAGGAACATATTGGTAGATGCAAATTCGGACAATATCCCAGTCCTTAAGTTCAATTATTCATTATAAATTTTTACTTTGTCATTATCTCTATATGGTATATAAAATAATATTTTATGGATAGATACATATTTATATACACATACCGCACATGCAACATATATATATATATATACATATATATATGTATATAACCATAAAATATTCTTTAAACAAAAATAAAACAAAATAAAAATTTCAGCATTAAAATGTGTTATTTCTCCAAAATATGAAAATGAGATATGTTTAAAGCTCCATAGTCATAATTCCCAATAACTGAAGATTTATTGTATAGGCAATAATTGCTATATATCTCCCAGGCAGCTGGGAAACTGCCTAGGGGATAGACTGAACTTGGATAAACATTCTTTTTTTTTTAATTTTTATTTTCTTATTTCTTTTCAGTGTAACAGTATTCATTGTTTTTGCACCACACGCAGTGCTCCATGCAATCCGTGCCCTCCATAATACCCACCACCTGGTTATCCCAACCTCCCACCCCCTGCCCCTTCAAAACCCTCAGGTTTTTTTTCATAGTCCATAGTCTCTCATGGTTCACCTCCCCTTCCAATTTCCCTCAATTGGATAAACATTCTGAAAAGCTCAGAAAACTTTTTTTGCATCATAGCCACTTAATTTTTCATAACATTTATTATATGTTTTTTTTCTTTTAAGTGCTCTTTCTTTTGTTAACACGCTAAAACCCAAGTTCTGAAATGACATGCATCCTAGACATTTAACATTTTCAGTGTGTTTATTTTGCTTATTTGCATGGCATTGAGTCTATATATTAGAGATATTGGCATGTGCTTTCTTGGGAAAATACGGTGCTATTCCAAGTAGCGTTTTCTGTAAGTGCAAACCCACTGCAAGTGAACTCGCTCCTCCCTGAGTTCCAGGTAGAGTTGTCAAAGAAAGGGAACTTTGCAAATAAGGCAAATAAGGAGACCATGGAGAATAATTTCCAAAGCCATGACTCCACAGGTTGGGATGAGTGCATTTCTTTTATTTAGGGTTAGGATGAATATTCAGAAAGGGGAGTTTTGTCATGGCATGTAGAGATGGGTACCTAGGGAATGTGTCTATACGTGCATGGCGTGATATGTTGATGAAGCTTGTGCTCCTCTTGAGGCAGAGATTTTCACGTTCTAATGAGGTGTCCAGGGAACCGTGGGATACTCTGTGGTCCATCTGCATAGGTGCGAGTCCGTGGTAGAGCTCAAACTGGTCTATGTCCCCAGGAGCTCTTCATATTTTTTGCTTATAAAAGATAGGCTTAGGAGTGCCTGGGTGGCTCAGACAATTAAGCATCTGCCTTTGGCTCAGGTCATGATCCCAGAGTAATGAGATCGAGTCCCACATGGGGCTCCCTGCTCAGCGGGGAGCCTGCTTCTCCTTCTCCCTCTACCTACCTGCCACTCCTCCTGCTTGTGCTCTTTCTCTCTGTCAAATAAATAAATAAAATCTTAAAAAAAAAAAAGTAAAGCTTAATGTTCTGGTGAAGAAGAAGGAAGGGGTTAGTGGAGATCTTGCTGGTGACAGTTTTATCCTCGTTAACCCTATGGGGCAGAGTTTCAATCCTGCAAAAACAACTCAAGAATGTGTGTTAGGTCAATCTTTACTTTTGAGACAGCACTGGGAGTTTTACCATTGATTTATTGTCTCTGATATGATTAGGCTATTTCCTGGTCTGGTAGAGACTGTTAGTTTTTACATTCCCTTTGTTCCCTTAAAATCCTTAACTACTGAGGGTTTTGCATGCCTTTGTTCTAACTCCTGCTAGGAAGTTCTGCAAGAAGTGTGCTCTGGCAAATCAGGCACAGATTGGAGAAAATGGCTGGGGACCTAAAATGACTTCTCTTGTGTCAGGAAAGCTGTCTCACCTTTTTTTCTTTCCTGGGGACTCTTCTCTCTTTCTGCCAACATAAGGAAAACACAAGCTAGGGAATGGGACAGCTCTCCTTGCCTGCCTTCCCATGATCTTATCTGCAAATGTGCCTTCACCAGCAATTAGATTATTTCTCTCCTCCCTGGTTACTACTGAGGAAGAACCTTCGTCCTACCAAAAAGGCATCTCTCCAAACTTCTGGAATGTTTATCCACTTCTCTGTCTGAGAGACAAAATTCCATCAGTTATTATACAAACATACATGCAGGTGCACACTTACATACAATCTCCTAAGTCTCTTTTTTACTATATGTTACAGTTATTCTCTTTTTACTATATTATTTCATTAGCAATTATGTAAACTCTAACAAGGTAAATAAACAGAAAGCCTTGAATGCAAAGCTATGCCCTTAGTCCTACCTCTTCATTGCTTTTCACGGACGCCCATGCTGTCCCCATCTCTCACTTCTATTCTCTATTGTCCATGTGTTTTTTTACAGTATTTTAAATTTAAATTATGAATGATATTCTCTGTTCTCTCATATGTCCCTCTCCAACTTGGCTTCTACCTACCACCATCCCACTGATGAGTTTCTTGCTAAATTCACCAACGACCAGCATATGGCCAAATTCAACAATTTTCAAACCTCATTTTGTTTGACTTCCAAGCAGTTTTCAGCCCAGTTACTTCTGCCTTTCTTCTTGTGACATTGTCTTTCATGGATTGTATTCCATTGGATTCCATGACACTGGGTTCTCATGATTTTATTCCTACATTTCTGTCTGCATCTCAGTTTCCTTTGCTGGCTCCTCTGTCTCCTAACTTCTACATGTTGGAATCCCTCAGACCTCAATTTAGGATCCTCTTTCCTTTTCACACTATCTTGTGTTATCAAAGCCATCTCACACACTTGTCTGGTTTTACAGATCACGTGTAAGCCAAGATATTACACTTTCTCCTTCAACTCCCTTCTGACCTCAAAATTTGTGCTCCCAGTTTTTAAGTGATATGTCTGCTTGGACAAAGTCCCTTTAATATCTACCTCTATCACAAATGACATGAGTTTCAGTGCTCAAAACTGTTGTGTGATGAAAGAGTCCTACAGTAGGTAGATGGCTAGAAGCTCTGTGTAATTCTGAGAGTAAAGAACAGTGACTTTGAGAGGAAATAAGCGGAAAATGTTTCCTCGTTGGTGCAACTCTACCATTTTCCTCTTCCCTTGTACAATACTTAACAATGTTGATGGAATTCTCATAGTTCATGAACAACCAATAATGGTGTCTCTCTTGTATGCTCATACCCTTTCTTTTTCAATTAACAGAGGTTGTTGTCTAAGAGTTCTGATTTTTTATTCATGGCTGTTCTCACAGATTCATGAGAGAGAGAGAGACAGACAGACAGCCATAAAATAAAGAAAATAATGAGAAGTTGGGAGGGCAGAACCTTGAGAAGGAAAGTAGCATAACAGTGAAAAGACCTATAGAATATCAGTGTGAGTCAAACAAGTATGTGAGATGCCATCTTTTTTATTCAGTTCCCTGTGCCCCAGTTTATAACCAGTTTTTCCTTCCTTCCTTTCCTTCCTTTTAGATTTTGTTTGTTTTAAACTTAAAACCCCAATATCAAGAGTTGCGTGCTCCACCAACTGAGCCAGCCAGATGCCCCAGACTCAGTCTTTTCAAATCCATTGTAATGTGGTGGTCATTGCAGCCTGCCTTGTCAGTACTAACCTTGGACCTTGGCGTGGCTCTTACACTGGCTTTAGGTTCTCAGCTTTCTATACCAGCCATGCCCTTCATCCTGCCTGATCTTTGAAGTATTGACAATTTCTCACGGCAGATATCCTTGTGGGGTGGCTGGCCCCTTCCTCAATTCTCTGGGTCCCAAATCTTATCCTTGTTAGGATGAAAAGGAAGTGAGGAAGATACTTTGTGACTTCTGTGCAGTGATAAAATGCCAGAAAATATAATAGTTTCCAGCCAATCAAGGTTACTAGGTAGATACATCAGAAGAGACACACAGTCAATCTACGGAAGTACAGCGAGGTGAAGACTTAGATGGATATTAATAGTGACTGTCAGCTTGAATCCTTCCCCTCTTTATCGGGATCCATATATAAAGCATGTCTGTGCTGAAATACTCAATGTGGCAGAAGATGTCTGACTCAATTGTTCTCTTTTAGTTATTACATGTGACCAAGAAAAACAAATATAAGAACTCAAAGAGCTGTAAGGAAAAGATATTAGGGAGCGAACGGCAGAAAGTCATTACAGTAGAGTCAATTCTTTCCCCACCCCCACCTCCAGTGCCACCATTTTTAAACCAAACCTTCGTAACTTATATACATTCAAATTATCTTGACACCCTAGGGCTTCTGCTGATTTGTTTCAGGATCTTGCCTTTAACATAATCATGTACTTGTACCTGGGTTAAAAACAATACTTTATGGAAAGGTGCTCTGTTGAGTTCAATTAAATTCAACAAATATAGATTGTGAGCCTGCTGTATATTAGGCATTGTATTAAGTACCAGGGACGCCTTAGAGATCAAAATTAATACCATCCCTTCCTTTATGAAACTTGTGGTCCAATCTACAAGATAGCATTTAACATGTAATATTTAGAGATTTATGTTAGTAAGCAGAAAATCCAACTCAAGTGAGATGAACTGTAAAATAAAAATGGCTCTGGGATTTATTAAATTAATAACTATTACATAATTTGACCTCTCCTGGACAGGCATAATTCATATTATCATGTTTGAAGCTCCAAGGAAAGAAACCGTCTTAATCCATGCAGACTGCGATAGCAAAACGGTTACACATTGGGTGGCTTAAACAGCAAATATTTATTTCTCATAGTTCTGGAAACCGGAAAGTCCAGGGTCAAGGTCCTGGCCAAGTTAGTGTCTGGCGAGAACTCATTTCTGGCTCATAAGGCTATCTTCTTGCTGTGTTCTTACATACTAAAAGGGGCGAGGGAGCTCTCTGAGGTCTCTTTTCTAAGGGCACTGATTCCATTCATGAGAGCTCCGCTCTCATGACCTAATCACCTCCGAAAGACCTCACCTCCTACTACCATCACATCGGGGGTTAGGAAGTCAATATATGAATCTGGGAGGACATAAACATTCAATCCATAGCAAAAACCCATTTGATGTATTAAAGGCTCTTGTGGATAAAGAGTCATTCAGAGTCTGCATCTTGAGTTTTATTTAGTTTTTGTTATTACTTTGTTTTATTTTTGCAGTATATTGATACCAGGTGCATTTCTAAGGTGCCATTTATGTTATTTCTTAAATAAAATTACTAGGAATGAAATGTGTATCATACTTACATGCCATGCTTATGATTACTCCAAACATTATAAACCTCCAAGCCCCAGTGACAACACACTAATCCAGAGATTTCTTGTTTCTCTCTCATGGATTTAGTTGTATTTGATGCTATTTGTTCAAGGCAGGTTAAGAGAAAGAACTGTGTTCTCTAGGTTCAAGTGAGTCTTCATCTCACATACTTACTTCTCTATGTGGGTACATAACGGTCTCTGTTGTGGAATAAGATACTCCAAAAGGGAGGAACATTAACAATAAGGTGTATGGATTAACAATAGAGTGTACGTTGAACTCTCAGCTTGAAAGGTAAAAAATGAAAAAGCAACACCATTATAGTGTATTAAAAGGTTGAGAGAAAGGAGTGGGGAATAAAAAGATGTGGCATAGAAAAATAAGCATATGTTTAATGGCAGGCTGACCTGGGTGGGAAGCACATGCATTTTATACTTCACAAAAGGAAAGGTGGAGACCAAGATAGATGGCTAAAGATTATTTCAATAAAACATCTATTGAGCAATAACAATGAGCACTACTAGGGATGCCTCCAAACAGGAGCAGAGACAGTGGCAGGAGAAAGACCTTTTCTCCTCCATGTGTTCCTGGCCGGAAAGAGACCCACAGCGTTGCCTTATTCGTTTTTACAGCCTGTGTTTCTAGCACAGTGCCTTCTCCGAGAACATACCAAACTGGTATTTGTTCATTTGGAAAGACATTATCAGTATGAAGACAAATTCAATTCTATTTTAGTTACTCTGAGTCACAGGTTTCTAGTTAAATCCACTGACCTAGCCACGAGAGGAAGTAAGAGAATGAACTTGAAATTAGCATTTATTAACTACTTAGAGAATCATGTTCCGACATGCCAAAAAGATGTGTATATTGAGATATATTTCTTTGAGATCTTATTTATTTATTTGACAGAGTACAAGCAGAAGGAGCTGCAGAAGGAGAGGGAGAAGAAGGCTCCCCTCTGAGCAGGGGGCCCGATGTGGGGCTTGATCCCAGGACTCTGGGATCTCGACCTGAGCCAAAGGCAGATGCTTAACAACTGAGCCACCCAGGTGCCTGACATGTTTCTTTGTAATTGTCATAAGCCTAGGAAAGCCTATTATTTTCTTTATTTTGTAACATCAAGAAACCAAGGCTCTAAAAAGTTAATTAATTTACCGAAGGTAATACAGATAGTAAGTGTACAAACCATGCTTTCACTCCAGTAAGGGGAAAATTATAATTTGAACCTGGGTCTGTATAACATAATAACTCAATTCTTGAACTTTACAATCTAGTTAGAGAAATAAGGAAAAACAAAAAACAAAATAACCTAGACATCTACAGTGAGCAATACAGATAGAGAATAAATACTATTCATAATAGATTGTTGCATTCTAGACTTTCAGAGGAGAGTTGTCTGTGTGCGTGTTAATTAGACATTATCCTTGGTGCTCACTTCATTAGCCAGAATCATACACTAGTCACAAGGAATTAGCTACTCAAAGCAGGTTAGAACTCACATCTGCAACTAAGCAGAGGTCCAGTAGAGGGAGCCTCCATCTCACAATTCAGTGTCCAACCACAGAAGGTGCAAAATCCTCTTTTCTAAGGGAACCCAGTGAGATCCAGGAAAACAAATTATCTTTAACTGTATTTGGGGGAAGAATTGCTCCAATTTTAAAGCAGTTTGCTGACTAGATGCAAAGAGGAATACATAACAGTATTTGCTCATTACTTACAGTTACTGAAATCCAGTGGAGTGTTAGATGTTGCCTCTGATTCATCGTATTTTTCAAAGGCTAGAAATGGCCACTGTGGTCCTGGCCATTATTGAAGATTTTTATTTCCTGAGGCAGAACTGTGGCATCTCCTGGCCTCATTAATATAGTGACTAATGGGACCAGCTAACCTTCAATGGGTCTTCTCCTCCCATAATCTCATTTCATTGGATTCCTGAAGGAGAGAGTTAAATCAGGAGAAAGGATCGAATGAGAAATAAATATGCATGTTTATGTGGATACATCCCTATTGCATGGAAGTTTGGAAATAAAGAAATATCTTAAGGTCAAGTAGAAAAAGCAAACCTTGGTTTATTTTTTTAATTGCACATTATCTAACAAATTCTCTTCTAAGTGAAAGGAAGGAATAGAAGAATGGGGGGGCAACATATGTTCTTTTTATCCTGTATTTTAAGAGATTGCTATTATTACTCTTGTCATCATTATTTAGCTGTTTTCAAATAATTTATTTCTTTGTGATATGCTCCCATTTTTCCTCTGATTCTGTCTTTGTTTTCTCTCTGTTGCTTTATCCCATTTTCTCCTCTCTATCATCTTTTCTCTTCTGAGACATCTATTATTTCTTATTTTCTTTTTCTAACTGCTTCATGTTCTTTAAGGCATTCTGCCACTTCCCATGCAAATTAACCTAGCTTTTTTAAACCAGCTGTCTGTTTTCTGGAAGTATCCCCATTGTACTGCATCAGTTCCTTATTATTTGAAATAGTGTGAGGAAAAACACACCCAAATCCCACTTCTCATTCCCAAGGAGAAGGTGATCTCTAAGGGGGTATAGTAGCTTCTGAGCTCAGGTAGGAGACCAAATGCTGGCTGTGTCATTTGTCTTGTCTCTGATTGGGTAAAGTGGGGAGTAGGCACAATGGTGCTGGGATTTCATATACATGAAATGTCACTTCCAGGATAGGAAGAAAGGCTCAAACAATTAAGGGGGAGAGATGAAAAGCATATAGGTAGATGGTATTTAGTGAAAAAAAAATTCTGGTAATAGGTTAAAGCTAGTATAAAAATACTAACTCTCTGACTAGCTGTGCTATTTGATTAGGTCTCTTACATTCACTAAGCCTCAGTTTCCTTATTTATATAATGGGAATAAACATCTTCACCCACCCCACTCCCACCCCCACCACAAGTTTGCCATGAGGATAAACTGAGCAGTGCATATGAAAATGCTCATCAAGCAATTTGGACACAGCCAAGCGTATGGTTTTGTAAAACAATGTGATTATGCGGCAAGTGCACGGGCCTTGAAATCTGAGGTTCTGGTCCCTTTTGAGGCAGCGCTTTCCAGACACATAACCTCCAGCAGAATTTCGAGGCAGATGCAGAGGTTTCAAACTCAAGTTCTGCTTCTGACCTGCTATGTGATCTTGGATAAGCCACATAAACTTTTGAGTTTCTATTTCTGCAGCTGGAAGATGGGCATAAATAATGCCTCTTCTAAAACTGACAAGATAGAATGTGGTGATCCACGTGGGAAAGTGCTGCAGTCAGAAAGGCAGGATCCTTGTCACCGCTTTTATTCTCCAGCACGGCAAAGCCTTCTCACCGGCCCTGTGGAGATCTCAGTCCCTTGACCTTGGCGTACAGCTTGCTCTCTGTTGTCCTAAGAGCTCTTCAGAAGCCCCTGTCTAGGCTTGCCGCTGTTCACTTGAACGTTCCTTCATTGATCTTCTGCTGTACACAGTGTACCAACGCCCAAGCTCGGAACACAGTCACCTGTCACAAATGGCTCTCCTGGTTCTAAATCACAGTGCCTCCTGGAAGAAAATGCAGACACTCTTATCCTCCTGGCTCACCACAGAATCATTCTGGACCCATGGCCGCTGAGGCCCTCTTACTTCATCTCTAATAGATGTTCTAGGACACTGACTGCAAAGACTATTGTAGGACTTCCTTGTCAGGGTTCCAGTAAACAACACTTTGAACTGATTTAGCTTCCTGCCTCACTGAAATGATGGTGGCGGGGGCGATCTGGTGCGACTATCCCTGCTTTCTAAAAATCCTCTACCTTTCTTTCACATGTGTATGCTTTTCTGTTCACAACCCAATCTTTCACCCTTTCTTCTTTGTCTCCTTAATTCTGTCTCTTTTATTTTCCCATTGCTGAAATGTGAACATTCCTAAAGACTTACTCCTAAGTGCTTCTATTATTCTAGTCTTACTCAAATGTTTTAGTAAGTGCATCTATTTTTATACAGTCGACAGTTGCTTTTGTCTAGATGACTTAAAGTCAGGATTTCCAGCTTTGTTCTGTCTTACGGGATGCAGTTTTTTTAAACGTCCAGCTGCCCTCTGGACATTTCAAGAGTGCTCGATATCGGTTACAATGTGGTTTAGGAAAACAAGAAATGCATTATTCTGTTCTTAGAGAGTACATTATTTTTCCATTGCTGCTGTAACAAACTTAGCTGCTTAAAATTACACAAATTTATTATCTCGCGGTCCTATAGGTAAGAGATTCAGCACAGCATGGCTGAGAGTATATTGCTCAGAGTAACATCATACTGGAATCAAGGTATCTGCTGGGCCATGGTTCTCATCTGGGGCTCAGGGACTTCTTCCAAGTTCACTCACTGTGGAAAATTCATTTCCTTCTGTGCTTTCCATGTAGCCTTCTTCATCTTCAAACTAGCAATGATAGGTAGAGTCCTTCCCATCCTTCTCATCTCTGACTTCTTCTTCACGATTGAAGGTTTGTGTGAATACATTGGCCCTACCTGGATAATCCAGGACAATGTCCTTGTTTTAAGGTCTATTTTCTAGTAACATTAAGTACATTTTCAAAGTTCTTTTTGCCGTGCAACATAACCCCAGGGATTAGAGTATGGTTGTTTTGAGGCTATTAATTTTTCCTGTAGAAAACATCACCGAAGGCATGTCCGTTACCTTTTACATAGAAGATTGGAGTTGAAAAGAATTCTGGAGATCACCTAGTTGATAAATAGACCTGCCAAGGTTGCACAGCCTTTAGTGACAAAACCAGTGCTGTTCCCACTACTTTCCTAGTGCAGCCCTTCCATCCACTAACTTAATCTCTTAGGAGCCTCACCAATTTTTATCCTGTTAAAATTATATTCAAACATGAGTTTTCATCTATTATGATAACTACCCATCTCAGCTTTGTGTTTTTATTGAGAGAAACTTCTAATAAGAATACTAACAAAATAGTTTTTTTGAAAGATTCACAAAGACCTGAATGAAACAGCTAGAGGGAAATGGTTATGCAACCTGTAAATAATGGAATCCTTACACACACAGGGGACCCAGAGCACAGGAGTGTTAAGCTGACACATAAGGAGTCAGGAAAGTCTTCCTGCAGATGGGTTTTGAAGCCAGATAGAAACATATTGTCAGAAAGTGAAGAAGGTACTGTTATGAAGGAAGAAGGCACAGATGTGGGAGTTAACAAGTTAAGAGCATCAAGCAGATTGGATTTCATTTCCTGGAATGGAGAGACTCTTTTGAGGAATAAGAAAGGGGTGATTCTGGGTAGATATGAAGGAGACATTTGCTAGAAGGCTTCAGATCTAGGTCCATAAGAAGGCATGCAGAGTGGTTTTTGGAAAAGCAAATTGAACAATGTGTTCTAGCTGGCCATCTGTCATCTATGGGTAGGATGGGGATCTCAGGGAAAACAAGCCAGGAAATGGTTGCAGGAATCCAGACGTGAATTAAGAAATGTGGAACTTCTTTGGAAATGAAAAGAATGGACAAATCAGGGGAGCCTGGGGGAAAGCCTGGAAGGGTTTGTGTAGGGATTCAATGTAGTGCACAAAGAAAGAAAACATTTCAAGTACAGGAATTTGAGTTCTGCAGGGTTCTGGAGGATGCGTATGCCATCATCAGAGATGGAGGAATTTGAAAGATGGCTTATCTTCCTTTAATGTGTGTGTATGACCTCATCCCAAAGCTACCATAGGTAAACTTGAAAGGCATTACACAAGGTGTCATTTTCATTCTCTTTTTCTACTTCGTTTCCCACAATAAGAACAACAATTAAATAAATAAATAAATAAATAAATAAGTAATAAATAAAAATTAAAGCATAAAAGGATTATTTGGACTCTGTATAGGTAAAGAAATTTCTAACATATACGAAATTGGTATTCGAAAAACTTTTATGGAAAAATGGAAAAATAGGGATACCTGGGTAGCTCAGTTGGTTAAACGTCTGCCTTCATCTCAAGTCATAATCTCAGGGGCCTGGGACCATGTCCTACATCTGGCTCGTTGCTCAGCAGGGAGCCTGCTTCCCTGCCATTTCCCCTCCTTGTGTGCTCTCTCTCTCTCTCTGACAAATAAATAAATAAATAAAATCTTAAAAAAAAAAAAAGAAAAATGGAAAATACTTCTTATTTTCATTTTTTTAAAGATTTGTTTATTTAGGGCACCTGGATGCCTTAGTCTGTTAAGCGGCTGCCTTCAGCTCAGGTCATGATCTCAGGGTCCTGGGATTGAGGTCCGCATCAGGCTCCCTGCTTGCCGGAGAGCCTGCTTCTCCCTCTCCCTCTGCCTGCCGCTCTGCCTACTTGTGCTCTCTCTCTCTCTCTGTAAAATAAATAAATAAAATATTTTTTAAAATAAAATATGTATTTATTTATTAGAAAGGGTGCAAGTGAGAGTGTAAGGGGGGGAGGGGCACAGGGAGAGGGAGAGAGAATCTCAAGCAGACTCCCCACTGAATGCGGAGCCCCCACAGGGAGAGCATGACCTGAACCAAAATCAAGAATCAGATGCTTAATGGACTGAGCCACCCAGGTGCCCCAGAAGATATTTTTTAAAAGGCAGAGACTGAAGTTTGACTTTCCAGATATATCAGAGATCTAATTTGTAGAAGTTTCTCTTACATTTTTTTCGAATTGCTGATCTTCCACTTTCACATTTACACTGCAACTAATGCTATCCCTTCCTTCCTCATCCGTATCACAATTGCATTTCCATAGGATTAGCTGGTGTATCTTGGGCCAGAGTTCTCCAGAGATGTAGAACCAATATTTTTGCATTCATACAGTTTTTAATCTATTTATTTATATTTATTATGAGGCATTGGCTCATACAACTATTTTGGCTCACAATCTGCTACCTGCAAGTTGGAGACCCAGAAAAGCCAGTCCTAAGGCCCAAGAACTAGAGGACCCACTCAATGGTTGGAATCCCCATCTAAGGGCAAAAGAAGAAAAAATGAGATATATCTGGTCAAACAATAGGGCCAAAAAAAAAAGGTGGGGAAGGGACAAATTCCTCCTTCCTCTACCTCTGCCTCTAATTCCATGTATGCCCTCAATGAATTGGATGGTGCCACCCCAAGTTGTGTAGAATCATCTACCCTACAGAGTCCATTGATTCAAATGCTAGCCTCAACTGGAATTATTTTTACAGACACACTCAATAGAATGTCTAATCTGGGCACTTCATGGCCAGTCCAGTTGATACAAAATTAACCATCACAGCCTATGAATTGGGATAAACTGGCTTCCTCTATTATTTTTAATAATCTGACAAAAGCTGCAAAAGTGTGAATGACTGGAGACAAAAATAAGGTAGGAAAAAGTTTGGAAAATGCCCAATTATATTTATATTCATTGGTTTATTATAATATACTAATCTCCTCCCCTCTGGTTTCTGCCTTCTCCTTCCTTTTAAACAAATTTTCCTAAGATCTCACTTCAATAATATCACTTTGTTAAACATCAAACAAGCAACTTTTTAATTGCTTCTCATTATCTAAAATACCTAACTCCAATTCTTGATGTGGCCAACTTTCTGAGATATTATTTTTGGGTTTTGTTTGTTTGTTTGTTTGTTTTTCTCTCCCAGAAGGTTCTTACCATTCCATTTCTTCTTTAAAGCAAGTAGTCAGGCTCTGTCCTCTCTTGTCTCCAAGGAGGTCTGTGGCAGTGAGATCAGAAGTTGTCCTCAAAGTATGTGTTCCCCTGGCTTTTGTTATCTGAAAGTCAGAGATATTTAAGATAAACATCTGCAGGAAGGAAAGACAAAGCTTAAATGTCAGATCTGAATAATACTTAGGGATTTTGACTGATGTTGAAATCAGTGGGAAGTTGGGTATAGTGTGGAATGCATCCATTCTTGGGTAGCTGGGGCACCTGGGTGGCTCAGTCATTAAACCTCTGCTTTCTGCTCAGTTCATGATCCCAGGGTCCTGGGATCCAGCCCCCAGTCAGGCTCCCTGCTCAGCGGGAAGCCTGCTTCTTCTCCCTTTCCCACTCCCCCTGCTTATATTCCCTCTCACTGTGTCTCTCTCTGTCAAATAAAATAAAATAAAATAAAAACTCACTTCTGCCCAGATGACTATAAGTCACTATCTTCAGTTTTGCTTTCTTTTACAATCTCCAATTCTTCATATCCAGCTGCCCGCTGGACATTTTGGGGGTGGGGGGAGAGGGCTAGATATCCTTGAACAAGTTTAGACAGTTTCCCTCTCTTACTAACTAGCTGAAAATTTTTGTTATGAGATATTTAATTTTATCATAATGCTTTTTCTGTGTTTATTGAGATAATTACATATTTGTTGTCCCTTTATCTATGAATGGAGTAAATTAAATTAATAGATTTTCTTATAATGTATTACCCTTTGACACCTAAGACAAAATCAACTAGGCTATGGTCATTATCTTTACCACATATTTCTGAAAAAAATTTTTTTAATTAGTATTTGATTTAGAGGTTAACTCTAAGTTTTTTGAGATTGGTTTATATTTGTCCCTTCTAATATGAACCTTACTTCTTTTTAGTATCAATATTATCCTATGTTAATGAAATCAGACAGATTTCCTATTTTTCTATTCTCCAGAAAAAAAAAAAATGAGGTTAGAATGACCTTCTTCTTGGAAGTTTGATAGAACCCTCTGTGAAACTATATAAGCTGTATTTTTTCTTTATAGGAAAATTTTTTTAACTGCTCACTCTGTATTTTAATTATCAGATGTAGGATTCTTCAGACTCTCTAGTTCTTCTTGAATCAGTTCTGGTATGTTATATTTATACCAAATGTGTCTGATTTTCTTAAATTTTCAAATTTATTGGCATAAAAGTGCTCACATAATTTTATTATTATAATTTTAATCCCTAAATGCCTATTTTCTCCCTTTTTCTTGATTAGTTCTGACAAAGTTTCATCTAGTTTTTTAGTCTTTTTCTAGAAATATATTTTACGGGGGTTGAATGTCTTTATTTTAGCATTATTTATTATTTTTATTAATTTATTCTAGTATATTTTACATCTTTTTTTTCTATTTGGGGCGGTTATTCTGATGCTATTTTTAATATTTTAAACTGGGTATTTAGCTCACATTTTAGAAAGTACCCTTGTAGTTTATCTGGAATATAGTTCTATTATTATAGGTGGGTCTTTCAAAGTATCTTTTCTGCCATACTGCCCCAAATAGAGGTCCTGGAAATAAAATTTCTTGAGCAACTGAAGAAAGGGAAGAGACTGAAGCTTCTCTGGCCACATCTGAACTATTACATTTAGTTTTCTTTACATAAAATTAAATGAGACAGTAACAAATGTAGGGTGCACAATAACAAAAGTAAGTAAGGTGATGGAATGTCTAAAATTCATGACATATGAGGAGATACTGAAATAACTCTTGATTATTTAACCTCAGTTAAAATGGAGGAGGTGATGAGGAAGTCTTCAAAATCTTGAAGTGCTATAGCATGAAAGGGAGACTGAATGCATTTTTTTTTTTAAATCCAAAAAATAACTAAATAAATAAAAATAAACTTAAAAATTCCAAATGATGAAAATTAGTTTACCAGATAAAATTCAGAAACTAAATTTTGGATCAAGAAATATCAATAAGCTGGGGCGCCTGGGTGGCTCAGTGGGTTAAGCCGCTGCCTTCGGCTCAGGTCATGATCCCAGGTCCTGGGTTCGAGCCCCACATCGGGCTTTCTCCTCAGCGGGGAGCCTGCTTCCTCCTCTCTCTCTGCCTGCCTCTCTGCCTACTTGTGATTTCTCTCTGTCAAATAAATAAATAAAAAATCTTTAAAAAAAAAAAAAAAAAAAAAAAAAAAAAAAAAAAAAAGAAATATCAATAAGCTACCTGGTGGCCACAAATCCATTATCATGGGAATTGTTCAGAGGCTAGTCTACCACTGAATATCATGGTAGAATATCATGCATGATTTAGGGACTAGCATTTGACTACCTCTAAAGTTTCTTTCCAAACTTGGGATTTTATGATTTTAAGTTCAGTGATCATCAAAAAGAGATCCTGTATCACCTTTTGTTTCTACTACAGTTTCTAAAACTCCCTATATGAGCTCTTATGGATACTGAAAATGAATATATAAATAAATGAATTATTGAATGAGTTAATCAATCATAAAAGCAACAAATATGTTAGTGGTCTCTCGCCTTTCCCACCTTGTCTATAGTTCCTGTGGCCATACACTTAAAGAAGTGTCTGTGTCTGTGTGTCTGTCTGTGTGTGTCTGTGTCTGCGTTAGACAAGCAGGAGAAGATCATCTTTTAAAATTGAGGCACCGGGGGCACCTGGGTGGCTCAGTGGGTTAAAGCCTCTGCCTTCAGCTCGGGTCATGATCTCAGGGTCCTGGGATCAAACCCGGCATTGGGCTTTCTGCTCAGCGGGGAGCCTGCTTCCCCCTCTCTCTCTGCCTGCCTCTCTGCCTACTTGTGATCTCTGTCTGTCAAAATAAATAAATAAAATATTTTTTTTAAAAAATTGAGGCACCGGAAGTGATTTCAGGGTGAGTAAAAGCCTCCAATGCTTCAATTCAGTGACACCCTGGGAATGTTTTATGAATCAGGTTTCATCACCTGTTAGCAGAGGGACTGAAAGGCTGAGCTACTTTTGATGGATGACCCTTCAGAATCTGTCTTTAAGACAGTACCCTTGCCTCGCCCCCTCTTAACTACTCCCTTTGTGCAGTGTTCTGATAATCTTGCTTTTGCTGGCTCCTGAGTCATTGTAGGACATCTGCTTTCTCTAGTACACTTCTGTCTGCCTCCTTACCTTCATTGTAAACTAATAGGACCGCTCATTCTTCCCATTCTCAGCTTGGGGAGAATTTTCTCATTAGTACTTTACCCTTTCTTGTCAAATAGTCTCCTTGCTTCCAGTTCACTCCTCTCACCTCCAGTCAAATTCCCAGTCAGCATCCAAGTGATCTTTCAACAACAAAAATGTTAGTGATGCAACTTGTTTTCCTTTGTGAAGTGGTCCTGTGTTACCTGATAAAGTCCCATATCCTTGCCTAAGAGAAGCAACAATATCTAGAACCTCCCTACCACTCCTATGCCTTTGCTCACCAAACCCTATCTGCACCGGCTCTAAAACCTATGCTTCTTTGATACCAACCATTCTCTCTGCCTTTTATCTACGTCTTTACATAAGTCATTGCCTATGCCTGGAATCCTCCCTGATACTGCCAAATGAGTTTGATTTGGCAAAAAGAATCTGAAATAATGGAGAAACATATGGCAAGGGTAAATTTTAGTCTACAAAGCATACAAAAGTTACAAAACATGATTCCTTTTTTTTTTCCATTAAATGAAATTAATCTCCACTCCAGGCTGTAGTCTTACCACCTTCATCAAAATTCTTCCAGCACCTCAGTCATCCTGCTAGTTGGCTTCTCTATTCCATTATACTGTATAAAACATTCTCTATATTTCTCCAAGAACATTTTTTTTTCTGGGTTTCAAATTCGATTAAGATATTTCCATGTTTAGATCATTTGTTAGCTATCTATAGTCAACAGAATAAAATATGTTGTAGACTGCCTATTGTGTTCTCAAGATCCATCTCTCCCTTGTTCCTGGAACACTGACTACTTAACAACAGTACTTTTCCCAGCATCCCTTGAAGTTGCAACAAGCCCCTTGATTATGCTCCAGGCAGTGGGATAATGAATGGAAGTGAAGTCTACAAGTCAAAGTCATCTCCAAGTACAGAAATTTTACTTCGGAATCTGGCCTTTTTACCTATTCTCAAATTTTGTACTTTCTAAAACTTTATTGTGATTCCCAGTTGTCTTTGTTATTGCATGTCTATAAACTTATTCTTCTGCTCCCTAATATGAAATAGCCTTGTCCCTTTCATCATCTTCAACATTTAGAGCTTTATCTTCTCCAAGAAGTCTTCTTTATGTTCCTCTACTATTTGTTTTCTGGTCTGGGTTAGATGCCACCCTTGTGAGCGTCTACCATACTATGTATACTAACATTTCTTATTTCTATATGTAGGATTTTAATTGAGCTAAAAGTTCCTTGAGAAAGCTGCTGTGTTGTATCCATGCCTATAGCCTTAATGCCTAACGAGTGGAGTGATACTCTCAGTAAACGCTTAACTGAACTGCTTCTCTTATTGACCTTGATATTGCAAGTACTCTGGTGACGAAAGGCACAAAATCATCATGATTGGTTGAAAGTATGTGATAAGGAGCTGGGAAAAAGTAAGATCCTTCAAGAGACATCAATGTCTGCTCAACTTGGAGATCTGGAAGAAATCATTTTCCACTTCAAGAGAAAAGAATCTTTGATTATGTATCTCCATTTCTTTCTGCGTTGGAGTTCCCCAGTTGCATTCTGTCATTCACATTCCTTGCCTCCATTTTTCTCTTTGCCCACATTATCTTTATTCAGGCTTTTTAATAGCATGCTGCCATCACACTTCAAATTTTGGTGACCCCATTTCACAAAGTGCCACATTCCCACTGGGCCAGAGAAAGCAATATGGTTCTAATTTTTCATTCCCCTCAATTCCAGAAGAGTGACCAGATTTGTGTGGTGAGACGTTACTGAGAACAATGGGGGAAGAAATGTTTGGAGGAAAGATTCCTTTTATGGCACATTACCATAATGTCATAAGTCACAATGGTCACATGAAAATTCATACAATTCATTTGCTTTTATATCAGATATTTATGAATCAAAATTTTTGACTAAGTGACTCAGATTGTTTGTAATCCATCAGTCCTCCTGACCACTGAGTTAAGATGAGCACTTGGTGTTATGTTCAAATTGGTGCTATGTTCAACTAATGAACACTACATCAAAAACTAATGACGTACTATATGGTGGCTAATTGGACATAATTTAAAAAAATAAATTCTAAAACGTGTCCTCTGTGTTGCCTTCCAGAGACAAGGGGAGTTTTTAATCCTTAGTTTTTCATCTCAAATACGGAGAATGATTTTAGTGATTGTTAGCATTCCTCCAATAGTTTTGGAATCTAAGGCCCTTCTGCTTCTTCACACCATAGAGATTGCACAAATATAACCTTCCTACACACAAATTTTGGCACGAAAGCTAGTCAATCACGCAAAAGCAGTTGACCCTTGAATAACAAATGATCAAACTTAGTTCACTTATATGAGGATTTTTTTTTCTAAATACAGTGCAGTACTATAAATGTATTTTCTCTTCCTTCTGATTTTCTTACTAACAATTTCTTTTCTCTAACTTGCTTTATTTTAAGACTACAGTAGATAATACCTGAAATAGACAAAATTTGTATTAATCAGCTGTCTATGTTATCAGTCAGGCTTCTGGTTAACAGTAGGCTGTTAGCAGTTAAGTTTTTGAGGAGTCAAAAGTTGTATGGAGATTTTCAAATGTGTGCGGCCAGCAGCCACATCACCACCTTGTTGAAGGGTCAACTATATCTGTATTAAGCACCTTCTAAATTTGTGCCTTGATCAATGTCTTAAATTCTTATTTTTTCCTCTCCCCAATTTCCCTGTTGTTTTGGCAATCTTGCCTGGAAGTTTCCAGCCCTCCCCAGAGTTCCTCCTCAACTCTCTAGAGCCCTCTTTCCTTTTACTCATCAGGAGTCTCTTGGTGTTTTACTTCCACATGCAGTTCTAACTTGCTGTGAAGATACTCCCCAGGCAGGATTCAGGGCATACCCTTTGTCTTAGTGGAGACTAGAGAGGTTTATTCCTTCCATTCAAGATTCGATTTCACTCTCAGGGTCTGAGGTTTGCTTTTCAAAGACTCTGGGCCTAACAGGGCCTCCAACGCCGACCAAGCTCTGAGCCTATGGAGAACATTTCCTTCTTTCTGCCTGCCTTGAGATAAAACTCCCTTCTGTCCTTTTATTCCATTGCCTTCCCTCTTGTGTGGATCTGTAATAATTGCTGGAGTGCTGGGAATTCATGCTAATAATGAGTTCTCAAGAGCGACTTTCCTTTTTTTTTTTTTTTCCTTCTCTCTCTTTTTTTCTCAAGTGGTTAGGTCTGAAAAGAATAATTTATCAAATCATTTTTATTCAACTTTGGAGGAAGAAGAAAGAGGAAAAGAGGTGTGGGGAGAAGCCCTTTTGCAGTTTTAATTGCTTTGCAGTGTCTGCAGGAGGCTCTGCTCCGCTTATCAAAGCCCACACAGCCGAGGCCCCGCGCTTCTGGCTCAGCACTGCCTCGCTGGAGCAGCCGGGCTCCGCTGATGGACCAGATAGTGCCTTGGCTATCTGATGGCTTCAGTGCTTAGGAGGTTAATTCAAGTGATGAATTGAAAAATTTGGGAGGATGCAAGAAGGGGATAGGGGCTGTTTTTCAGAATTTTAAAAATTAAGATAAAAAAATGAAGTCTTATTTCTCCCTGCTTCCCAGCACTTGATGAATTTGTGTATTTAAGGGAGAAAATGACTTCTTTCGTGCTAAGATCATAATATGAATTTGAGTATATTGTTTGATTTACCATCATCTTTTTCTAATATTCAGGAACATCTCTGCAACATATGCCTCATGGAGGAAGCAGGAAAACCATGGGGGCATTTAAACTTGCAGAAGAGAAGGCTGAGACACAAGGAAATAGTCCAATTAAGACATGTAATTGGTTGTTTTAATGATATGTTGACAGGATGGTCACAATCTCTAGGAAAGCAGAATCAAAAAACACAGAGTCACGTTCACTGTGAGAGAAATAGACAAGCTGTTAGACGGACTTATAAAAACAAGTGTTTTATGAAAATGACTTGGGAACAGCTTATGGAATCACTATCAACAGAAATAATCAAAATTTGATATTTTAAACACTGATCTTTACAGGTAGGAATGGGAGTCAAAATTAGCTCGTGGTTTTGTTTTTTTTTTTTCCTTTCAAGATCTTATGTTATTTTGAGGTGGTACCAAAGTGCTTTGTGGGGAGGCATATTGCTGATCAAGCACCAACAGAGAAGACATACGCTTGTCTGCTCACTGTGCTTCACAACACTCGTCTTCTTCCCTAGTGGCTGAGAACACCCACTTTGTTGTTTTTTAAATATTTTATTTATTTATTTGACAGAGAAAGAGAGAGATCACAAGTAGGCAGAGAGGCAGGCAAAGAGAGAGGGGGAAGCAGGCTCCCTGCTGAGCAGAGAGCCCTTTGCAGGGCTTGATCCTAAGACTTTGAGATCATGACCCGAGCTGAAGACAGAGGCTTAACCCACCGAGCCACCCACATGCCCCAGAACACGCACTTTGAAGCCAACAGCCTGCTTCACAATCTAATTCTACCATTTCATAGCTGTGGGATCTTAAGTATGTTATATAACCTCTCTGTGCTTCAGAGTTCTAATCTGTAAACTTGGGATAATTATGATCACTGCATCGTACTGTTGTCATGGGACGTAGATGGGTTAGTGTCATAGAGTGCTTAGAATGGCACCTGGCACATAGTAAGCCCACTGCGAATCAAGCTATACCCTTGCCATGACAATCCATCATCACAGTACAAAATAGACTGCCTCCTCCTCATTTAACTCTGCTACGATGTAGGTGTTAGGCCCCCAACTTCTTACCTTCTTTCGTACTGATGTCACAATAGATCATTGTTGCCAGTGTTAGTAAAGTTTTGTATATGATGATGATGATCAATGTCGTTATTACTATCATCTGCCTTCGTGGGTATAGATTCTTGAGTCAGATCAAGTTCAGGGAGGCAGGCCAGGTGGTATAGGGTGTAATAGAAAATGTATGGATTTTAGGATCTCTTGGACCTTTGTTCAATCTCAGCTTTTTTTCTCTGTGAGTGATTTATTTAACCTTTGTAAGTCCCAGTTCCCTCAATGTAGGAAAACTATTTTGAGGATAAAGAGGACGATGGAGACGATTTAAAATGCAATCACAGCCACATCAGACTCCCTTTCAGAGGAAAATCAGATGATGCTACTTATTACTGCAGAGTCTGGTATTATGGGCAGCCATTAAGGGAAAGGGTTTGTATGAAAAACATTTTTAAATAATATATTTAAATATCTTTTGAATGAGATCATTTATAGGTTCTATGTCTGTCAACCCAGTTAATATATATTTCACATTTTCAAAATGAGGAACCCTTTAACTACGGTTTCGATTAAAGTGTTTAATTGGAGGCAGGATGGAGGCTTATTGCTTGTTACTTACCTCTGATAAAGAACCTGTGTTTTCTGGTTCATTCAATTTAAAATAAATCCCATCACTTTAAATATATTTGGAGAAAGGGGAAAAAAGCCTTTCTGTCTTGAAAGCAACAATGGAGCAATCTATTATTAAATGTAGAAAACGATGCTAATGCAACTTGATGGCTGAGATTTTACAACACAGAAATCAGGAAATTCAGAGTTCTGTTTCCCACAGCAACCATAACTTTTCTCCCCTTGAGCATATGTAACATTTCATATTACCAAATATGCACTTAACTCTAAATTATTATATACGCACAATGGGGCCAAATTATAGTCACCATGGGCAACAGAACTGTGAAATTCCTGGTATTTGTGTACTTATGAATTTAAGTTTCAGTGGTGCTTTTCTTTCCTTCTTCTTTTTATTTTATTTTATATTAGTTTTTTTGTTTCGTTTTGTTTTTTAAGAATCCTCTTTTGAAATGTTGAAAATGTTGTCACTGCCTTGAGCCTTGAGCTCCTTATATGATTCAATAGCTATGTCAGAAAGACTACAGTAATTAATTCTTTCTGTGCATGAATGGGGTACATACTCTATGCAAAACCCAATCCTGCACTCTTCAGTTGAAAATTTATGCTCATTGCTCAAGTCCTGCAGTTTGCAACTTCCTTCTTGGCCTTTAAAAACCATCAATCAACATTGATTAAGTTCAATGCCACAGTCAACAGTTTTTCTGTTTGAAAGTGGTATTTGGAGGAACTCACCCTGAAGTTTCTATCATTAATATTCATTCACCATCCATGTCCTGTCCTAATGTACTTATTTGATTAAGAAAGACACAAGTAGCCTTTTTGCATTAAATTAGTTTAAGATATACATTTCAGCCCCTCTAATGTCTCTTCATTCCATGTAATTAATATCCAAAACAAAACAAAAACAAAAAAAGAACCATAATAAATGGTTTTAGTCACTATAAAAAACAGTTTTTTAATGGTGTTATTTCAGATGAGTTCTTTGATGCTAGAAAATAATACACAGGGACATCTGGCCATAGTCTTTTGCCATCAATGACCCAGACAGAAAGGAAGTTACTAAAATAGTCAGGCACTTAGATTCTAAAAATCTTATGGATCATTGGATTAGAAATCGTGCTTCATGGAATTTGTCCAAAGCATCTAATCGGACAAGGGCACCAAGATATATTGTGCACAAGCAAGCATCACAGCACAGACTGTAATGTAAAAAAAAGGGGGGGGGATGAACAAAATATCTATAATAAAATAATGCAGACTGGCTAACTAAATATTGACACTGCACTGTAATAACCAGCATTTAACAATGATAATACATATATATATGTGCATACATGTATATAACAAGGATAATAAATACTTATGTGTATGTATATATTTATATGTATATGTGTATATATATATGTATGTATACATGTAAAATTTGTCATGAGAACAGTTCCATAATACATTGTTAAATACAAAGTATAAATTTTGAAGCCTAAATGCATTATATAATCTAATTTGGGAATATGGGTATGTATATAATCATAGGTATATGCTCACATTTGTATAGAACTTGAAAAAATGTCTGGAAAAATGTCTATAAAATGTTGACAGTGATTATCTCTGGATGGTGAAATTTTGGATATTTATTTTTCTCATTATACTTTATCTGTATAAATGAAATTTTTCTAATAACCATATATTGCTTTCATCATCAAAAAAAAGCAATGAATTCTGGAACACTGAAAAGAAATTAAAAAAATAAAAATTAAAAAACAGCAAATCTATGTGTATATGTAATACATAAATATGTATACATAGATATGTATGCCTAATTTTATGTCTTTCACTATACTAGAGCAAATACACAGAAACCACAGACTATGACATGGTCAGAGCTCATATAATTCAACACTTGAGCCTTTGCTTTCTCACCAGATTGTGACAGTTAACTGGCCTCAAGTAAAAATAGAATCCAACCTGAAGTCACTTGGATAGATATCCAGGGATCATATACCTAGGGTCCACATTTTTTTTTCTTTTTTTTTAAAGATTTTATTTGACAGAGAGAGAGAGATCACAAATAGGCAGAGAGAGAGAGAGAGAGAGGGAAGCAGGCTCCCTGCCGAGCAGAGAGCCCCATGTGGGGCTCGATCCCAGGACCCTGAGATCATGACCCGAGCCGAAGGCAGAGGCTTTAACCCACTGAGCCACCCAGGCACCCCTAGGGTCCACATTTTTAAGATGTTCACTTTTAGAAGAGACTGGGTAGAAAGGATCCTAGAAGAGCCTGAGCATATATTCAAAACTTGAGTAAAAGGGCACTGGGAGCATGTAGGGTGGGAGGATGTGGTAATGGATGCTGATAACAAAGCAGGTATAAGTGGATGAGACAGATATGAGTTAAGGGAAGCATTTTAGAGGGACTTGCATATGGTGGAAGATAAGCATAGATTTTAAAGATAGGATTCAGATTGATTAGCAGAAAGAGTGGCTGTCAAAAGCCTAGACTTATAGTTCAGTCAGAATTTATTGAATGCTTATTTACCAAAAAGCCAGCCAAGCACTGAAGCAGAAATTTAGCAATCAGGAGTGAGAAAAGGAAGACATTCTGATGAAATGAAGAGATAGAGTATAATGAATGAGCATTGAGCCCATGCCTAGAACACCAAGAGGCAAGACTGAGCTACCTCAGCAGAAAATCTTTCATTGAAATTTTGCATGCTGCCTTTCTTTCTTTCTCTCGTACTGCCATTACCCTAATCTGAGCTGTTATTTTTCTTCTTAACTCACTCATGCAAAAGTTTTGTGTATCTACCATTTATAAGACATTGTGGCAAAAATTTATTTGCATTATGGTGACAAATAATACACAACCCTGACCTTGGAAACTTACAGTCTGATGGGAGAGTTAGAGAAGTGAACAGGTGCTCTTCAAGCATTTTAGCTATAATGATGTGGAGAGATGCCATGGTAGCAATTAATTCAAACTGGCGGATTGGAGTAGTTTTATTTTGTTTTCTTTTCCTCTGTGTTATTTCTAGATTTCTTCAGTGGCTTCCTTACTGTAGGACCTTGTCTTTATTCCATTTGAAGCATCTTAATGCTGATAATAGATTCAGATGTTCTAAAAAAAGAAATTTAAGTCTGTCACTTTCTTACTCATGAAGTTATAATATCTATATTCCCATGTATATTTTAAATCGAGTTCTTCACTCATTCATTTATTTAGCTGTGGTAGTTGTACCCGCCCCCTGCACTATAAGCAGCACAGAGTTTGCAAAGATGACTAAGATACGGTCCCTGTTATCTAAGAACTTATGGCCTAGTAATATGATAATAAAAATACATAAAAATGAGTACAATAAATGTATGATGCTATGATAGAGCATATATGGGACACATTATAAAGGAAGGAAATTCAAATTTCTCTGAGAATAAAACTAACAGAAAGGTTAGAGTTTAAGCTAAATCTTAAATTCAAGTTGGAGCTTACAAATTAAAGAACAGCTTTCTTTGCCAAAGGATGAACACGAATAAGAGTTTGGATAAATGAATCAACCTGTAATTTGAAAGAGAGGTTGACATTGAGACTGAGCGTAAGATACATGGAAAATTTAGGCAGTGGAGATGAGTAGAGGCTAATTATGACAGGTTTCTTTATGATACTAAGTTGTTTGTAGTCCCTGATCTCCACTAAATGTTTCTAAGAGAGCGACATGACCAGATTTGGGTATTTTGAGCAGTGTGGAACAGAGATCACTGGGAGGTGATACCAGAAATAAGAAGACCAATTAAGAGTATACTGTATTAATTTGGACAAGGGTACCACAGCAAAGGTGCTAAGATAAGTTAGTAAAGGGAGGACACAGAAGCAAGAGCAGTTAAGGATCTAGCAATAAGAATCTGTGTGGGATAATTTCAATATATTTTTTAAAGATTTTATTTATTTATTTGACAGAGATCACAAGCAGGCAGAGAGGCAGGCAGAGAGAGAGGTGGAGGCAGGCCCCCTGCGGAGCAGAGAGCCCGATGTGGGGCTCGATCCCAGGACCCCGGGACCATGACCAGAGCCGAAGGCAGAGGCCCAGCCCACTGAGCCACCCAGGCACCCCTAATTTCAATATTTTTCATTTGGTATCTGGATAGATGGTTGATAATCACCATAGAAGAGATTATATAAGATTATAGGAGGCAGAGGGGATGATGAGGAGATATGGGGAGGCAAGATAATGAATTCAGTCTTAGTTGTGCGGAGTCTGAGATGTTTTGGGGTGATTCAAACAGACAGTTGAATATATAAATTTTAAATTTAGGAAAGAGTACTAGGCTAGAAGAACAAATTGGAAACCATATAAAAAATTGCAATTGAAATCATGGAAGTTGATCCATTTACTCAAGAAATATTTAGTGGAAGTCAGTTATAAGCCATAGCGTCTTCTAGTTGCTGAGGGTTTAGAACTGAGCAAAATAGAAAACAATTTCAATTTCTGGTAGAACTGGCATTTTTGCAGGAGAAGCCAAATGGTAATAAATAGGTAAAATGTGTATCAGTGAGTGACAAATTGGGTGTGGGTGAGGGGATAGAGAGTGCAGAGGTGGTAATCACGTATAGGTGTGCAATTTCTGAAAAGTCAGTCAAGGAGGACCTCACTAAGAAGATGACTTTTAAGCAAAAAGAAAAAGAGAGGCAGTAGCCGCCCTAGTCATGGATAGAAAGGGTAAGGAGAACCTGAATATGTAAGTTTTCAGATCTCTTTTGAACTTAAATTTTTGAAGATCTTTTTATATGGTTGCAACATATGTCTGGTGATGTTTTAACATGGAAGTATCATCAGAAAAATATTTATGCCTTAAGTGGAAATAATAGATTAGTTGCTGGAATAGAGGAAATTACCAGAAATTTGAGAGGTTTACTTAAACAGTGAGAAAGGATATTTGACAGTGAGGTGTTTTAGGAAACCATTCTTGTATGTGGTTTCTATCTATATATCTAAATACAGATCTTTCTATCTGTATATGTCTTCAAGTAACTGGATCATGTCTTGAGTTCATACGTTTGGGCCTTAAACAATTCTGCAATGGCCCTTCACCATGGTTAGGTTGTAAATTAGGGAACCTTATATTCTAAAAGGGTTGACATTGAAAGATCATAGAAGAGAAGCTCAGAAATTTCTAAAACGCACTTCCTCAATGCCTTAATGGTTTGTGTGTGTGTGTGTGTGTGTGTGTTTTATCACAAACCTTGATTTTAGATATTTAAATTTGCTAAAAAAAACTGTACAGATGTAGTTTAATATTTTCTTCCCTGTAACAAGAAAAACAAAATTTGTGGTCATTTGTGGTTAATTTCCAAAGAACTGGAGGAAAGTGTTAATCTTTTCTATTCATTTACATGATTATTTTACATTTTTCTAAAGAAAACAGTAAGATTGAGTGCCCAGCTTAGAATTATTTCAATACATCCATATACTATATCTCCTGCCCTAACTGGACAAGTTAATTTCTAGGTGTAAGAGAAGTTTTTCCAGATATTTTTGTCATTCTTGCCTGAAAACATTAATTATATGTTATTTATTTTTGTTGACTAAATTTTTCTTTTACTAATATCTAGATATTTACCATTTAACTTGGAAGTCACAATTTCCTTAAAATATTTGCAATGCATAATCTTTAAATATGAGCACAATTATAAATCTCATACATTCTCATATATAGAAAAGATTAGCTGCTCATTATCTTTATGACTCCCAGAGATAATGCCAAATATCCCCAAGTTGCCCCAGGCCAGGTGTGTTCCCCTAGAGACCACCTTACCCAGCCCACTTACAGTCTTTCTCTATAGGTCATTATGATGATAATCCAGAAATCTCAAAATTTCCATTAACATCTGATATAAATCTCTTGCTTAGCTATTTACTTCCATCTATTAACCAGATTATTTGTGTATTGATCTCAGTTACCATCATTAATTATTAAGAAAATAATTCTCAAATACTCATCTAAAGCTCTCCTTATGTTTAAATTTCCTTTTGCTTTTTCTCTCTCTTTCTCCTTTTCACATAGCATTTTTTTCTCTCTCCTACTTAGTGGACAATTGGACACATTACATAACAACCAGTTTCACAGGCATGAATACATCTATTCATTATACTTATGGGGTGTAGGGAAAATTTTGATTTTTTTAAAAAAACTTTTCCATTCTTGACTGTCAGCTTTTCCCTTCAGCTCAACTCTGCATTATTATCCACGTGGGGAGGTACATATGTATTTTCCATATGTACATTTCTAGTGTACAGTGGGCATAGTTTTTGTTGTTGTTGTTTGTTGTTTTTGTTTTGTTTTGTTTTGTTTTTTACTACAAAGCCATATTAGATGGACACTCCTGGAGTCCACAAAATGAGTTCTTTGTGGGCCATGACTTGAGTTAAGCTTCACAGAGTTTTTGAGGTACACTATTAGCCACACCAATGCTACCCTCCAATGGTGTGGAAAAATCAAATGTTAACTATATTTGCTTTTTGAATATTGTTATCATAAATCGCTCCATGTTCCTGGACTTCTCACACAGGGTCAGGTGCTTTATCTGGCAAAGTAACTGTGGCTTTATTCTTTGTTAGTCTTCTTGATTTTAGGCATGAGGGAACCAAAGATAGTCGGTAGCCTGCAGGCTCAGGATAAGCTACACCAGAAATGCACAGCAAATATCTCACAAAGATACAGTAATTACCCAACAAATACCTCTTTGCTAAGCAATGAATTATAGAGCCCAATATCCTGTAATTACAAACCATTTATATATCTGTTTAAATTACTGTGGATGCCACTTAGCCTAATCACTTTGGTGATTAATCAAACATTATGTGTGGTATGGAATACTTCAGAGTTCACAGGTGTGCATGTTTTTCAAACGCTTGCCCTAAAGTATCAAACCATAAAGTTGCTAGCATTTTCTTTTCCCCATATTTTGCAAAAATTTCTCTAATCCCACATTTTGCTTAAACCATAGCTGTATGTTGGCTTTGGAGACATTTAGGAATATACCACCTAGGTTTCAGTGGTTAAAAAGCTTTGTTTTAATAATGACAGTTTTCAGAGCCCTAACGTGCACCCACTTTGGGAGGTTAAACCAGAGATAAACTCCTCTTGCCAAGTGTTTGTTTTGAAGTGAAGTCTTAGTGGCATATTCAGCTTCTGTTCTCTTAAGTGAGACCTTTAACAGCATTGTCACGGTGCATTCAAGAAATTGGGCCAAGTGCCTACCAAGGTGTTCTTTGGGAAGGGTACAGATCTGCCCTAAGGCCATGAATGACAGGGATTAGTCCAGGACTATTGGTCTGAGCTCTTGCATTTTTGGCTGCCAAAGACTTTAGTTTAATCTTTCTGGCAACGGTAAGTAAGGGTCAAATCGGATTATTCTAAACCAATATGAGAATAATTTGAGAACAATAGCTGGCTAGGGAGAGAATGTCATGAAACTGAATTACAGCAAATTATACAGAGTCTTGCCTTGGAAAGAATAGTTTGATCACAAGACCTGCAAGTGACAATTACTGATTACGGCAGGCACCTCAGCTGTTCATATGTAAGTCTCCTTAGGCAATAGGCTATCTGATCCCCTTGGTTTGCACATGATTCAAATACTTGGATCTGCCAATGTTTACATTATATATGAACAATAGCTAGCATTTGCTATGTGCCAGGCTTTATCGTAAGTGTTTTACTTATATTAACTGCATTGATCTTCCCAATAGCTTCATAACACACATACTTTCATTGCCCCATTTCACAGATGTGGTAACTGAGTGTGGATCTTTTTAAGTAACTGGCTCATGTCGAATGAGTGGCAGAACTGGCTTTTCAACCGAGGCAGCCTGACTTCTAACTCTGTGCTTCTAAGCACTATGCTATTGAAGTCTCTCCTTGAAGTCTAAAACGAGTCCTGCTTGAAGTTATACTATTGATTGTAACGGTATGTTGCATCTCAACTGTATTCAAGCTCAGAAGTCACATTCTTCCTGCCAGAGCTTTTGCACAGCTCTCATTTGTGCAACTGTGCAGGAGTGTCTTAGAGCCCCTGAATTTTATTACCTAGTGGTTTGGACCCAACTAACACCACTGTGTGCTATTAGAATAGATCAGGGGATAAATAACTGGCAGTGCAACTCATTGGTAATTTACTGTCCTGGCTATCAGATCATTTACTGGCAGCATGACTTTGTGCACTGAATCTATCAATTTCTTGCTTCCTCTCTCTGTGTTCTTCTCCTTCTTCTTCTTCCTCTTTTTCCTCCTCCTCTTCCTTTTCCTCCTCCTCCCCTCCTCCTCCTCCTCTACCTCCTCCTCCTCCTTCTTCCTCTTCTTCTTCAGAAAAAAAGCACCACCCTTAGACTGTAAAAACTACCAAGTTGAGCTTCAGACATTAGGCGTTTCCTTCCCCAAGCTTAAATAGGCAGGAATCCAAAAGTGAACAGCAACAAAGTATTTGAGCAGAAATTTGATCGGGAAATGTCTAAGAAATCCCGGAACGTAAAAATAACTGGTGGTAACAAGGAAGGTAAACTGTAGGGATGGAGGCACCAGAAATAAAAGTTAAAAACAAAAATACCTTTATCAGCTCCAGGAAAAGAAAAGTATTTGTTGTTCAAATGAATTTGCTTTTACACATCTGCTTTCGGCAAGTGTAGTAATAAGCACATTTGACTTGAGAAATATAAACATATGTGCTGGGCCATTGTGGACTGGCTTTTTATCCAAGGCTGAGGTAACAAGTACAGAGGTGTGCTCAGGGAGCAAAAGTAGAACTAATTATTAGAAAAACAGAAAGTTAGAAAGCATGGGAAATTTGCCGAGGGACAATGGAATCATTTTATTATTTTTGAGAAAGGAAAGGAAGAAATTAACTGGTAAATTGATATGTCTTAAAAGTGGAGAGAAGCCTCTTAAAGGGAATTTTTTTTTTTCAGGTCAGACAGGTTCTAGAATATAGACTGAATAAATTGATTAAAGGTTTGTTGGAAACTCTTAACACCAATTTGAAGCTTGAGGTGTATGGATAAAGCAATCCAACTCATTGTTGCATTCACTGAAACATGTTTATTGAGAATTAATACCACATAAGATACTGTGCTAAGCATTGCCTCTACTCTCCACACATCAGAATTTAGAGAACACAAGAGAAATATCTTCAAATACTGGTGTTTTAAAATTGCCGTTTGAACACGCACAGACACACACACACACACTGACAAGAGAATACTGATATTGCAAGGAAGAGATAAAAGATGATTGGGAAAGATTTAATGACAAAGGTAACATTACACTGGCCTGGTAGGAATACTTTCACAAGGGAAAGGGAAGAGTCCAGTGAAACCTGTTGAGGACCAGGTGTGACCCTTTGGACATGTCCAGGATCAACAGTGCTTAGCACAGCTTCCCTTCTGTCAATAAACATGGAGTCATTTAAGATGTTTTTTGATAATTGGTAATGAATTAGGCCTTATGCAAGCTACGCAGGATACCAAGAAGATGCCGTCTCTGTTTTAAAGGGTTATGAGCATAGTTGGAGTAAGATAATAGACCAGTAAAGAGATAAATTATGATACCACCAGATATGAGTGATAAATGCAGTCAGAGCATTAGGGAGTAAAACTCTGCCTAGAGATGACATTTGAACAAGCCTTAAATTGATGATGGGAGAGTTTGGCAAGTCAAGGAAAATATTCTAGGATGAGAGAATAGTATGTGGAAAGGCCGGCATTTTGCTTTGAAAACCACATTAACATGTAGATCCCACATCCAACTGCCATTGTTTGTTTTCCTTGCATGGGCTTGATTCCAACATTGACGGTCTCTGAGGAGAAATTATGCCTATTTGTCCTATCTTCTGTTGATTCCTTTTCCTCTAAATTGCAAAGTGGTATTCCATGTAGTGTACCTGTAATCAGAATCTTCATTTTTTGCAGAATTATATTCTACTGCACCTCTCATTAAACTATAATTTTACATCATGTAGACAATAATTTTGAAGTCATCACAGGGTGTCCTAGGTCATATACTCTATCCTCTTAGCACTATCTTGAAATTTTTTGCCTCTTTTCTTTGAGCTGTCAGCCTGCATCTTATTGCATGGTTGTGTGTGTGCATGTGCCTGTGCGTGCGCATGTGTGTGCATTGTGTGTGAGGGAGAGATTCTGCATTATATATTTTTAACCTCAAATAAGCATTTGTTATAGAAAATTGCAAACATATTAAAAAGTATAAAAAAACACTATATGTTATCAATAAATTTCAATAATTACCTATTCATGAATAATTTTGTTTCATCTATATTCCCACCCCATTGTCCTCCTAATAATTTTGAAGTAAATCTTCATCATATCATTTCATCTGGAGATAGTTTAGTACATATCTCTAAAAGGAAGTTATTTATCTATCTATTTATTTATTTATTTTTAGAGTAGGGAGGGGCAGAAGTCGAGGGAGAAAAAGGGAATCTTTAGCAGGCTCCATGCTCAGTGTGGAGCCCGTCACAGGGCTGGATCTCACAATCCTGAGATCATTACCTGAGCTGAAATCAAGAGTAGGACACTTAACCAACTGAGCCACCCAGGTACCCCTAAAAGATAACAGTGTTTTAAAACATAACCCCAATACTACTGTCAATATGTAATTAGCAATAATTCCTTCATATTAAATATTCAGTAGTATTCACATTCCTCTAATTTGTACATAAGTAGGTAGATAGATAATCAGAATTGGTTTTTCTGAATCAAGTTCCAGATCATTTCAGTTTCTCTGTGCTTAGTTAATAACATTTCTTCATCTCTTTTAATCATCATCAGGGTCAGTAAATGACAGCCTGTGAACCAAATACAGCTTACAGCCTGCTTTTATCAATAAAGGTTTATTGACACACAACTATGCTCATTAGTTTACATGTTTTCTGTGACTGATTTCATGATAAGACTTGCTGAGTAGTTATGACCAAGGTTGTATTGCCCACAATGTTCAAAATACTCACTATCTGTCCCTGGACAGAAAGTTTGCTGACTCCTAATCTGTGGTTACCCCCAATTCATTTTCACCTCACTTGAAATGAAAAATTATTCAGGATAAATATCATATATACTTTGAGTACCAAGCCTGGCTGTAGAAGGAATGTGCTCCACCCTTTAAAAACAAAAATAGCATCCTACAAACCTCATATTCTTTTGAAGGGATATAGAAGAGATTAAGAAAGAAGGAGGTGATAGCTTGGTTCAGGTCTTCACAAAGTGGAAGTAACTTGCAAAGGTTACTGTCTCAGGTCCACAACATTATTTGTACTTGACTTTGTCAATCTCCTCAAAGGTGATGAAGTCTTAAGGACTAACTCCCACGTCTCTAACTCAGCTTCTTATCAGTATAATAATTTATAACAACAGTGATAAGATTTAACATTTAATTTGGAATTCAAGTGTATTACTAGCACTGTTCTAAATACTTTACATGCATCAATTAATTTAATTCACTCACAAACTGTTATTAACTCGACTTTATAGAAGTGGAAATTAAGGCATAGAGAAGTTAATGGAAATGCCAAGCTGACCAAAAATTCATGTCAGCCTGTCACTGTATTTCTTCTTCTGTTGGAAAATCTACATGGGAAACCAGGTATTATCATCAGGAAGGTTGCTTGTTGAGCATGGATCAAGAGCAAAGCAATGTAGGTAGATTTTCTTAGTAGTAAAATACATCAAGGTATACTGGTATAATCTTCTCCATTCCAACAGTGGACATAAATATGCCAATAAGAGATCCATATTCACTCATCAAGGGACTCTCTGGCCTGGATAATGCTGAAGATACACTGACATCATTTCCTTGCCCTTTGGCTTCTTTATGAACCTATGCAAACCATTCTTTTCTGTTCTTCAGATTGGTTAAATAATGTGATTGAGTTTCCCCTTTCATTTTCCAGTTCTGCTTCTATAAACTTTTGCCTGAGTTGTCTTACTTAAACTTGGGCATTTCCAAATCTGCTTAGCTTCACATTTTATAAACTCTCTCTGGCACTTCTACAGATGACTAATCTCTTACACTCTGCATTGCTTCTTGCTAATTTCACTCTCAGTGGGTAAACCGTTTTCCATATTCTTGGAAGCACTTTACATTACCTCTATCTACTTACTAAACTCTTGAGAGGATCAACTCTGTCAGAAGGATATTTAAAGATAGTTTATTTAATTTCTGAGTCCATAATAGTGTACATGAGCATAGTTAGAATTGGCCTTTTATTATCTACTCCAGAAAAAAGGGCAAGAGTTATTTTAAAAGTTTGTAGATACTCTTAAGTCTGAGTGCCAAATTTCTAAGACAGGACAGATCAAGGATGCAGAAAGACAACTTGCACTTCCAGTGTTGGTATGAGGCCTGACATGGACAATTTCTGCTTCCATGCCTGTCAGGTCTCCCTATCTTCAGCAGATGCAGCTTACGTGTAAACTATAGGACCATCCTGGCACCACATGGTCACCCAGACAGTATTAGCAACTTTGTAGTCATTGTTACTTTCCTATTTTACTTCTCTGTGAACATGAAATGGGAATATATGAGAGAAATTTGAAAGGTAGGTTTTAGGAACTCAGCTGTATGGTAAGGTCAAATGAGTTTAGGAACTCAGCTATATGGTAAGATCAAATGAATTTAGAATGGAAACAAACCACTGAGAAATTCATAGTGGTTATTACCTAAGAAACATTTTAGAAAGAATTCAGTTATATGCTATAATGTGTAGCAAAGTGACATCTTCTCCCACCTCAATTGCTACCCCTGGGTCTAGTATCTTACTATCCTATGAAAGTGAAGTCTTGGGTGTCATGGAAAAGTGTCTGCTCCATGGTTAAGTCCATGTGCAGTGAAGAGATAAGAGTCAAAGGAAGCAAGACAAGTAAGAGACTGAGAGAGAAGGACATAGGGGTAGAGGGTTATAATCATTAGATGATCCATGAATTCACAGGAATGTTGGAGAGCATCAGTGGAAATTTGCAGACATGATAGGATAGGTTCTGAGTCAATGTTATTTGGATTGAAAATTAAATACAGGATTATATGAACACTAAAGTATGAAAATCAGCAGTGGGTTTATGAAGTTGGAGGGAGGACTGTTCATTAACATATCCGAAAGAATAGTCTATTCTGGCCCAACGTAGAGTCTTCTGATGTCCTCCTATATGTCCCATATTGTCCTGTCCTTAGATACTGGGATGGACTCATTCTACTTATAGGGCTGCTTTTACTGATTTGAAGAAAATTCTTAACCATTATGTCTTCAGATGCTCAAAGTTCAAGTGGAATTGTTTTCTCTTGATTCTTATGGATGTTTACACCATACAATATTCTGCAAAATGTTGATTTTCTGCATTACTTAACATCTTAGGAATAACTTGTTTTTGCTTACTTTTCCCTAAAGATCCCCAGCAACCTTTATCATTCCTTCTTATCCATATTTCTACTTTGCTACAAAAACCACTTACTTTCTAAATTGGAATGCAAAATAAATATAAATCCTTCCCTCATCTCCTCTAGTCCATCCCCACAGAGTAGAAATATGGATGCCATGGTACTTCCTGTGTTAAATCTTAAAATGTCATTCTTCCATCAAGGGTGAGAGATTTATAATTTCATACTCAATTATGAGTTTTTTTTTTTTCTTTTTGACTGCTGGGTATTTGGTGCTTTTGAGAACTGCTTTGTATAGGGAAAACGATGATCACAGCTTTTACTTATTTCTAAAATGTTCTTGCCCATTTATTGTATAGCTGTCAGATACTGCAATAAGACATCTATTTTTGCAGTTGCAACAGAAATGACCACTTCCTTTTAGTGAGGTTTTTTAAACCACATCAAGGGGTGGGATATGCGTCTTATTATGGGTAGGTTTGATAACACAGTTAAGCCGAAGGCTCAGCTACATGAGCAAAATGCTTGGATTTTTTGTATATCAGGATGAGGGACCAGGCTATAATGGCAGGACAGGGCAGGAAGCTCCATGGAGGTTTGTATATTGTGCTTTCTTTAAGTGAAGAGCTGGAGAAAAATAAACTGTTGCCTGTTGCCTTAACGACCAGCATTGCTTGTGACCTTCATTGAATGTCTCTGCATTTTTTAGCAACATTGCTGAGTAGGAGGAAGGCATGGATTGGAGAAGCATATTCTTGGAGACTATTGTGCACAGCCTAAATAACCATCATAATGCATAAGTGTAAAAAAACACAAAGCTGCCTAATTGTAAGACTTGAGTTGAAAGAGAAATCTGGTGGTATCAACTGGGGCCTTTGGCTCTGGGGTTGTTGAAAAGGTTTTGTGTAGGAAGCACTGATTGGCATGATTATGGGTCCAGGAACCAAGCTGTCAGCTGTGGCTATGGATGTAAAAATGCTTCCGCCATCTTACCTGGGCTCTCAGAGTGGGAATCAAATCGAAGGTAGGGACTGGGAAATGAATTCAGTTTCATAGACCTTGAAGCAAGATAGGAAAATATCTAGATCAAAAAATAAAACAAAACAGTGGCTGAAACACATGCCTAATTATAGCTTCCTAGAGTCCTTCTTGTTTCACCTCTCCAAGTTACACAGCACTGAAATGGTTGAGGAACAAGTGAGGTGTCTCTGTATACAAATGGACTTAGGCTGACCCTGGCCAGTGGCATGTAGCAAGATACTTATCCTTTCATTCTTTATTCTCCTTCTCTTCCATTTGGCAGTGCTTTAGCCTGTGTCCGAATGACATGAAAGAATGATTTCTAAGTTAAACCAGAGAATCTTGTGACTAGAAATAATGGAAATGAACATACTAGGAAGTATTCTCATATATTTTTCCTCACCCAGGCAGGTAACACTTGGTCTTTTGCTTGGCAAATTGTGGCAAAATTATTACAAAAGATAACCCTACCTATATTACATATGCTAAGCTCAGGGGCTTGACTGTTTTAAGATATCTTTTTAAAAAAATAATTCCAATGTGCCCAAAACTATTGCCTTACTTCCTGCTTTGAAGGAGAGCTCATACTTATAAAACATTATGGCTTACAGACAGAAATATTCAGATATATAAGCACATGAGTGTATTCAGTTGCAAATGGAATCTGAAATTGGTAGAAGTAAGTGTGAAGTAGGAACAGGATACAGGAACCAAGCTTCACATAAACAGACCAATTAAGTCACAAGCCTCCTTATGATCTGACTGAATCTGCATTTCCTCTGAGCCCACCATGGGCCTGGAACTCTTGGTGAGCTATAGATCTTGGAGGGCAAAAACTTTGTTAGGAAACTAATTTTACTATTTTGATTCCTTTCAATAATCACTAACTTGGTAGTCCTTGGATCCTGGTGAAGAAGCTGAGTCAACATTGTTTAATTTGGAATCCTTCTTGTATTCATTCATTTAACAAATAACTGTTTGTGATAGAAAATTAAAAAATGGTTTAAAAGCAGTGTGGAGATTCCTCAAGAAATTAAAAATAGAGCTTCCCTATGACCCTGCAATTGCACTACTGGGTATTTACCCCAAGATACAGATATAGTGAAAAGAAGGGCCAACTGTACCCCAATGTTTATAAGCAGCAATGGCCACGGTTGCCAAACTGTGGAAAGAACCAAGATGTCCTTCAATGGACAAATGGGTAAGGAAAATGTGGTCCATATACACTATGGAGTATTATGCCTCCATCAGAAAGGATGAATATCCAGCTTTTGTAGCAACATGGACGGGACTGGAAGAGATTATGCTGAGTGAAATAAGTCAAGCAGAGAGAGTCAATTATCATATGGTTTCACTTATTTGTTGAGCATAACAAATAGCATGGAGGACAAGGGGAGATGGAGAGGAAAAGGGAGTTGAGGGAAATTGGAAGGGGAGGTGAACCATGAGAGACTATGGACTCTGAAAAACAATCTGAGGATTTTGAAGGGGCGGGGGGTGGGAGGTTGGGGGAACCAGGTGGTGGGTATTAGAGAGGGCACGGATTGCGTGGAGCACTGGGTGTGGTGCAAAAACAATGAATACTGTTACGCTGAAAAGAAATAAAAAATTTAAAAAAAAAGCAGACATCATTCCTGCCCTCTTGGAGTTTAGAGTCTAGTCAAAGGGATAGACATTAAACAAAGGAGCACATAGAATAAGTACATAATTTCAATTATATTAATTATACAAAATATACATTTGGATCAATTGCATAATAATATGGTTTTTATAAGATACCACGGGACAAATCCAACCATTCTTTTTTTTTTTTTAAGATTTTATTTATTTATTTGACACAGAGAGAGATCACAAGTAGGCAGAGAGACAGGCAGAGAGAGTGGGGGAAGCAGGCTCCCTGTTGAGCAGAGAGCCCCATGTGGGGCTTGATCCCAGGACCCTGAGATCATGACCTGAGCTAAAGGCAGAGGCTTAACCCACTGAGCCACCCAGGCGCCATCCAACCATTCTTCAAAGCAAAAAATCGTTATATATAGCATTAACTTCTAGCAGTTTTTTTGCTATCTAGTGTTCCCTTTTTTTTACAGTAATAGGGTTTTTCACTGGGTAAGTGGCCACCCAGATATATAACATATTTCCAAGCCTTCCTTTCAGAAGAGTATGGCCCAGTGACTTAGTTCTGGCTAATAGAATGTGAATAGGAATATTGTATTCAAGTTTTGGGCTGTTTCCTTAAGAAGAAGAAACAATGCCCTTCCCTTCTCCTTCCTCCTGACTGAAATGTGTTTATAATGATGGGACATAAAAAATATCTTGGGCCATGAGATGGAAGGCAGATTTTGAGAATTGCAGACTGACAAGACCCAACACCATCAATCACAGTACCATACCCAAATCATCTACCTGAACTTTTATGTGAGAAAGAAACAAACGCTGTCTTATTTATCAATGTATGACCTGCATCCTAACTAATGTAATAATCCTCTTCTCCTAAAGCACTGATATCAGTTTTCATTTGACAATAATCTTCATTGCAAGAAAACAAGATGGCCATTTTGGGGGCATTTTTCCTAGTGAAATTGTCTAAGATATTCTTACATTTCTAAATTTATATTTCTCACCAAAATTGCAACACTCAATAATGTGAATAAAACCCATATGATTTCATTTGCATAAAATTCAAAAACAGGCAAAACAAATCTATAGTGTTAGGGTTCATAATAAAGGAAGTTAACCATTCAAAGACAGCTCCATCTTCTAAAGATCTTAGAGAGCAGGGAGTCATATGACTTTGGGAAAAGAGTTGAGAAATCAAGAGATGGAGTGTTAGATGCTAGAGAGTTGAGCTTAGACATCACATAATCAGGTTGCTTAGGTTTGTGAGATGGTGAAAGAACTTTAAGTCATGGCACCCAAGAAGAAATCTCAGAAGCCACTATGTTATATAAAACATTTTATCTCTTTTATGCCATCCTAGAGAGAATTAACTCACTGGATATACTTAGAAACATTAACTTAACTTAATCTTCATAAAATTATATTCTCAAAACAAATTCTAAGAATTTTCAAATTTTCATTTGAAAGGTATTTCATATGTTCCGAATCAACTGCATAAATTCTTAATTGTATTTTCACATTGATTATTTAAAAGGAAATGATATGGGGATAGAACGAGAATTTCTTGATGCATTTAGCGAACCAGTTTGAATGATATTCCAGAGGACAAACAATGGATTAACTGTCACACATGCTATGTATATCTTTTCCATCTATAGTTCCCAAGAGTTTGACTACTAATATCATGAGAGAGATTGTGTCCACTAAGGAAAATAAACTGAGAATACGATCTACCACATTTATCTACCCCATGTATTTATTGTTAAAAATATTTTATAACGTTCAGTAAGAAAATAGTTTAATGACACAAATTTCATTGCTGAGGTCTGAGCACCTTAGTCACACAACAACCATTAGAAAGTCCTGTAACTAATCAGAGGAGACAGTAAACTTGAAGTTCCATTTGCATACTTTAAGTGAATTTAATGTACTTTATCTCATAGCCTTGCCATCTTTAATCAAGGGTGGTCAAGTCCTTAGGTCTTCTGCTCTCTCCCATACTTCTATTCTTGTTCTGACCATCTAATTCCTCTCTGTCTTTTCCTGTCTATTCTGAATTCATCTTTCTATTCTAAATTCATCATTCTATTCCTGTCAACATTTTTCTCTTTGTATTCTGGAATGTTTAACCAACGATAGTTTAATTTTCAAACATCCTCAACTCCTTCCCTTCACTAATTACTCTAATTAAAGCCTGACTTACTCCCAAGGATATTGCTTCTCCAGGAAACCCTGGATACAGAGTGATCATTTTGCCAGTGGATTCAGATCACCCTTGATCATTGTTGTTTATTCTCAACCAATATCATCTGATCTCAAAACAAAACAGATCTTCCTTCAGTTCTCATGCCATCTATCTATTTCACCATTCTCAGTCTCTATCCTTCCAGCTAGTTGATTTCTCATTGCTCCTCCTAAATCCTATCATCATCCTATATATATATATATATTTTAACTTCCATGTGGCTGGTCAGGGCAACATTCTAATTTCCGAATTCTTTGGCTTTTTTTGACTCTTATAGTTTTAGCTCAACCTCACTGCAATTCTTAGTACTCAAGTAAATAATGGATTCAAATTCATCATCTCTTAAAATGTTCATTTCTTACAGATTAAATTTCAAAATTCCACTTCCTAACCACATCCACAACCCTCAACTTTCTTATTCCCTTATTTCAACTATATTATCTTTGATCTCATTTAACCCTCTGGTCCCTTAACTTATCCATTTCTCTCTATAGATTTCCTATTTTAGAGATGGAATGAAAAATTAAGAATCCTAATGTAAGCATATTAAGACTGAGGATTCCTGGTAAAAATCCAAGTATAGATATACATAGACAGTTCAGAGCTCACAGGATAAATCTGCGTTGGAGTTATAATTTGGGAATATTCAGCATAGAGATGACATTTAAAGATATAAGTCTGGATGAGATCAGCAGGGAGAAGTGCTGATAGAAAAAATGGGCTTGGAAGGAATACTAAAATACTTCATATTTTTAAGTTTGATGGAGGAGAGGCCAGCCAAGATGTCTGAGAATAAAAGAACAATGAGCTGGAAAGAAACCAGGGGGGTGTGTACCATCATGGAAGTCTAGAGAAGAGAGTGTTTGAGGAGGGAGAGTGTAATCTATTATGTGGAATGCTGAATATGATAGGAAAGGAACTTATTCTTGAAAATATGGAACATGGAAGTTATTAGAAAGAAAAAAAGTTTGTTGGAATGTGAAGTTGGAAAGCAGATTAGAGTGAGCAAAAAGATGAGGGGTGCCTGGGTGGTTCAGGCAGTTAAGCGTACACCTTCAGCTAAGGTCATGATCTCAGGGTCCTGGGATTGAGTCTGCATTGCATCACACTCCCTGCTCAGCTCTCCCTCTTCTTCTGTCCCTCCTGCTCCCCCTGCTTGTGCTGATCTTCCTTCTCTGTCAAATGACTAAGTAAACACTTTAAAAAATGAATAAAAGATGAGGAAGCTGGGGTATGAAAGAGAACAGAAAAATAGTAAGGGAGCCCAGGATGATAAGTTAGAGGAACGAACTTCCTTCCTTCCACCCTTCCTTCCTTCCATCTCTCCACCCTCCGTTCCCTCTTTCAATTTTCTTTTTTCTCCATTCCTTCCTTTCTTCCCGTTCCTCTTTTCTTCCTTCCTTCCTTCCTTCCTTCCTTCCTTCCTTCCTTCCTTCCTCCTTCCTTCCATCTCTCCCTCCTTCCTTTGTTCCTTCTTTCTTTCTTTCTTTCCTTTCTTCCTTCCTTCCTTCCTCCCTCCCTCCCTTCCCCCCTCCCTCCCTCCCTTCCTTCCTCCTTTCCTTCCCTCCTTACTTCCTTCCTCTCTCCCTCCCTCCCTTCTCCTTATATATGAGAGATACTGACAAAGTTTGAATATTAGTATGTTTGAATTTTATATGGGAATGATTTACTGAAAGGAAGAGTTTACCAAGCAGTTAAGAAAAAATGAAGGAGAAAGGTCCTTGAGAAATTACTTGAAGATAGAACTTGGTCTGAAAGTGGAGAGATTTTTCCCTTTTCTGGGAGAAAGAATGTTTTTTATAATGAATTAGGAAGGCTAAAGATGCAAGTTGGTTTTTCTAATTTGTTACTGAGAGTGTAAAAAAAAAAATTCCCCCCAATAGTTCATTTTATTAATGGAGTATAAGAGGGGTCATCAACTTAGAGTAAGGAGGGGAATGGGACTGGGAGGTTTGAGGAAAGTTAAGAGTTATGTAATAATATATTCAGAGAAGGGGGGAGCATATTTCTTGAAGGAAGTAATAGGATTTGGGCTGTGGTCAGGGTCCAAATGAGTTTATGGTTATGAATTAAAATTAAATCGGTCAGGCTGGTTGTATGTTTACCTCCCGTGGCACCATTTATCTGCTCCTATACAGGCTAGGAAAAGGAGAGGATGGTTTCAGCAAGGTGGGGCATGGTGGGGAGGTAAATCAAGGGAAATGAAGAAGAAGAGAGATGGGGAGTTAAGGCCGATTGTAATGACCAAAGTGACAACCAATGGAATTCAAGACAGATTACTAGCTGGGACAAACATAAAACTCCCATTCCCAATCTAATTTTTATTTGCTTCTTTAGTCTAGCACTGTTTTTTGTTTTGTTACTATTTTCAGAACTTTTTCATGATTTTCAGACTTATTTCTTTAACACAACAGTCTTCCTTGGGGAAAGAGACCACATCCTATTTTACTTTTGTTTCATCATAAGAATAGGTATACCATAGGTGCTCAATAAAGTATACTGAATCAGTGAACAGACCATGGGGGCCCAACTCATCAAAAGTTGTATGTTAAAATTATTATCCCACCGCCAGAAACTTATCACAAAAAATATTTGTTTAGTGTGAGTATTTACAGATACAGTACAGTAATTTTAGTGGGATTTTAATTTGGGTTTCATGTAGTATTCCCAATCCATCTGTTAATTGCACTGATTACATCCTCTGGCTGATTACACTGAAAATTGCTATCCATGCCTCAGGTCAGGCAATGAGAAAGTTGTGGGTTGAGTAGTGAGGGAGGATAAATCCGTGTGAATTGAAGTAACAAGCAACTGAAAATAAAGGCAGGGGATGTTTGGAGAGAGTGTGCTGATTAGTAACCATGCTGAGCATTTCATCTTCAACAAAATCTAACTCTGTGGGCTCATCGAAAGCCTAAATTGCTGACTTACTGCAATAACACGTTGTTCCCTAGAGTAAACTTACCAACTCTCTAATTTCCTTTTATTTTATTCAAGTAGAGGGAATACACCCCTAAGTCCATCCATGAGGATTTTTACTGCCATAGCTGGTGACCGATGGTTTGAATTCCCCAAAGCAGTGTCACTTTGCTCTCTAATCTGACCTCCTTGGATGTCCAGTGAACTTGTCTGCATTCTCCAAAGCAACATAGCATCGTCCAAGACCTATGAGGTGAAGCACAAGTCCTAGTTAGGCTTGAGTATTATCTTACTTGAGTATTTTCTTGAGTATTAATCTTATCGTTAGGGAAGGAGGAAATAAGTGAAGATTCTTTCAGGTCTGATGTGTTCTCCCAAATACAAGAGCCTCACTTAAGGCCAGTAAATGAAACAGTTAAGAGACAGAGAGAGAGAGAGAGAGAGAGACAGGGAGAGAGGAATGTTTAAGCTAATCTGTATTTGGCTGATGAAATATGCTGGAAGTCTCTATCAACCTGCGTTTATACTTGCTTTGGGCCTTTCCATATTTGATATTTTTAGCGGTGACTTGGATAACAAAATAGAGGGCCTACTTATTAAATTTTCAAAAGTCTAATTTGCGAGGGATATCTCATATTCTGAATAACAGAATAAAACTTCAAGACTGTCAGCTTCAACAGTGAGCTAAAGCTAACAAGCTGAAAATCAGCAGGAATAAATGTGAAGTTCCACACTTAGATTACAACTTCCATTGCACAAAACAGGTTGGGGGAAATGTAACTTAATATCAGTTTATATAAAAACAGACACCGGACTTTTGACACAATTTATGATAAAGAGTAGAGTGATCTTACACTGAGTTCAGAGATGTAGAACATCCAGATTTTGGGAGGTAAAAATCGAAACACACTCTGCACTACTACCTTGATGACATCTGAAGCCTTATGTTTAGGCAATATAGTTCAAAGGACCCACTGAAAACTGGATAGTTTGGACGGTTAGAAAATAAACAAATCTGTGTAATGTGAGTTGCCTAGAGTAAGAGCAGGATATGTCATGGGGGCATGAGAGCCATCCTTTTATTTCAAGAGGTCTTGAGTAGAAGTGAAATTAAACTTGTTCTCCAAAGGCCAAAACCTTCTTCATAAATTAGACTTAATTCTTGGCTGCAATTTAAGGAAGTTTCTTTGTTTGTTTGTTTTTTGTGTTTCCCCCAGTAATTAAAGTGTGTTCGAGAAGTAAAGTTTTGTGGAACAGGGATCACACTGCTAGGAAGCCTGGAAGGCTGGTGGGATGAATAGGAAGGGCACACTGGCCTTGGGGAGTGGAGGGCGGGGAAGGGGCTTTGGCTAGAATAGGGGTGATCTTTAACCTCCCTGTGATTCTGGGAGAGGATATTGGATTTAGAAAGTTAAATCTTGATAGTGAAAGTGTGCTACTTGGTATTAGCCATCCAGACTGCTGAGTGGTGCGCATAGGCGCTGTTTGCTGTTCTATTAGCTCATCCTTGTCTGACCGACAGGTGTTGTTCCCAGGGAAGCTGGCTCAGCTCTCTTTGTTTTGGTTACTTTGAAGCAGAGGGACTAATCCCCTCTGGAGATATTTGCTTGTTTTTGCTGTCAAAGCAATCACACTTTTCCCTTTGTATCTCTTGGCTTGTTTTTTTGAAGTTTAGCTTCACAGAAAAATAGGCCTCATGTTTCCTTGGTGATTCACTGGGTCTGGAGGGCCCCTCCTCCACCCCTCAGAACAGCCAGAACAGCCGCTGATGGGTTCTTCATCTGGGTTTGCATCTTAGCCTCCAGGAAGAAGAACGAAAGACCATATTTTGGGCCAAAACTTAAAAATTCCTTGCAAAAATATCTCTCAGATGTCAAGACAGCCTGGAACCACTTTTTTTTCCCTTCCTTCCTCCCTCCCTACCTTCCTTCCTCTTTCTTTCTTTCATTCCCTTTCTTTCCTTCTTTTTTGTTTTCCTCTTGTCTTTCTACCTTTTCTTAAGGTGTCTTTTATATGAAAAAAAGGAGGAAATATTCAATGTCACTTTATATTACAGGAATTAATGCTTTTATCAGAAAAAATATAGCAACTCCCTATTAGTCCTATTTGGTAAAAGCATCAATTGTCTACATGTGAGGCATTTGCCATTATGGTTATGGCAAACTGACTCTTCTGGCTGTTCTTCTAAAGGGCTCTTTTCCAAAATAGGATTACTACCAGGGTGTGGGCTTAGAAACTTATTAATAAAAATTGAGCTTGACTTAAAAGAAGAAAAATGTCATAAAATCTTAACGTAAATAAAACTACAAATAAATGTGTCTGCTTTTTTCTTTTTCTTTTTCTTTTCTTTTCTTTTCTTTTTTTTTTTTTTTTTTGAGAGAGAGAGCAAGAACATGTGTATGTGCAGGAAGGTGGGGTGTTTTATTACCTGAATGTATTCTGTTAATACCATATGAAATTAAGAATTTCATTTCAAATATAAATTTTCTCTGAAATGTACATGGCTAGTCTGTAGCCATTTTTTTTAACTGCTATGTCATACAGCTAGAATGAAAATGCCCTATAGAATCTTGCTATTCTAAATGTACTACAAGGACTAATAGCAATGGCGTAATCTGGGAACTTATTAGAAATTCAACATCTCAGGCTCTAGTCCAGACTTATTATATCAAAACCTGCATGTTAACAAGATTCCTAAGTGATTCATTTATACATTGAAGTTTGAGACATACTGCTCTAGAAAAAACACACTCAAAAACTTGCAGGCATCTAATATCTAACAGGTAGAGCTGACTTTAAAGTATATGTCACTATTTTAATGATAGCATCTCAGAAGGATTATCATGTCAAAACTATCCCTTGCTAAATTCTTCTTTGTATTTAGGCTAATTCCTGTGGTTTTTAAAGTGAAGGCCAATGTTTTCCCACCCCCAACTTCCTTGTACTCCCCTAGAGGTTTTTATATGTTCTAGATCAAGAGTGCATGTTTGTGCAGACATCCACAAATTTCAGGATGAAGAGAAAACTTTCTAAGAGCTCTTAGTTCTACAAGGAAGATTCTCCTGATTTGGGGAAGATCTTTTTGTTCTCACTGGATTACTTACTTTGGGATTTATTCTTTTACTTCTTCCCCAATAGATGTTATGGTATAGGTACTTTGGGGTTTCCTAATGGATAAGAAATGTGTCCTTCTTTCCAGCAGTAACTTAGAAAAAACTAATAGGAAATCATTATGTGGACCAGGGAAAGGAAGCATGACACAAAGACCGTAGTTCAGACCTTATCTATGCAGAAGTTTCTTCACAACTCCTACATATTCCAGACCAGTTCATCAGTGGGGATTTGGGCTCAAAGCTCTAGTTAGAAACAATAATGTTCATAACTCGATTATTCTCTGAGTAGCTCTCCATTGGAAATCTCACATGTGGTAGGTGTCTGAAAGGATTCAAAACCTGGAACCAATCAATAAAACACAAACAATATCTCTTAGCACATTTGAACTGCATTTCTTTAAAAAATTTGATTCACATTATACAACTAAGATTCTTGGAAGGTGTGGAGTATCATATTAAGTGGATCTCAACAGTTTGCATTAATGAATGATCTGAGGGCTGCAGCTGACAGAATGAGGGAGTCAAGGCATGATGGAACCCATCATCCAAGGGAAGAAAGTAACCAAACAGGAATCATTTTCACACCAGGTCATCTATACCATTAAAAAATTTTCCTCAGGTAATACTTCATAACCAATCTATTCCAGCAAAGAACAGCAAGAGAACAGGTAGGATGAGGACTGTTGGTTTCAACATATCTCTAAATGCTTTTTCTAGGTTGTGAGTGAGTGTAGTCTACATTGTATTGGAAATCTAGAAGATAGAGCATTGGGAGAGCAAAGAGATTATCAACTCAGAGTTATGCATGTTTTGCATGCAAATTTCCTATTTGTCTTGACACCTGTGAAGAAGGAAACTTCAGCTTTTCTTATTTAAGATTAATTGGCAAAGGCATGAGGTCATTCTGTTAATTTAGTGAGATGATGCATATGGAAGCACTTGGTAAACTGAACAAGACAGCACAGATATTATATGTGTACAAGCAAACAGATTGCCATTTTCTCCATGTGGGTCAACCATGATTGCAACCTAAAAGTATGAGATGCAACTTGTTCTCTTTAGACCTCATTTGTTATTTATCAGAATCTGCAACTGATGAGCAAACACCCCCTCTTAAGAAATCTCTCCCGTTTCTTCAATTCTGTTCTTTTGCTCTGCTTATTCTGTAGGCCATCCTAAAAAGTTCCCTCTCCTCTCTTGGTGTTTACATTGCTTCAAACACTTGTAGACAGTTATCATACGGCACCTCAGTTGTTGCTTTGCCAAGCTATACAGATTTTGTCCTTTCATCTTTCCTCATAAGTCAGTGCCTCCATCTCTTTAATCATTTTTCTTGCTGTTCTCTGAATTCCATCCAATTTGTTGGTATATTTCGGGCATGGAGGTGCCAAGAATGGAGTGTATGGTGTGATTAAGGAGCCGTGTCCATCACTTCTCAGCCAGATGGGCGGTTGTTACTTCAGAGGACATGTTGAATGTATATTGGGGCTCGAGATAAAGGGAAAGGGAACAGTAAATCTTGAAAAAGTAATTCTACAATCCATTGTCCCTAGGGAAAATATAATAAGCATTTAATTAAAGATGTGTTTCTAGTTTTGTGACTAGCAGATGCTGTTTGGGTGAGAAAGGCAGAAAATGGCATCATTTAATAAGATAAGGAAATACTGTAGCATAAAATCATAAATTAGACCCTTTCTCACATTTGGGGGAAACAATGGTAAACAATGAACAATATTATCTTGAGAAATGCTTTCGTTATTTTACTCAATATGAAAGCAGAAGGGAAATTTGAATTGAGTCATTTAAAATATTTAACACACTTCTAATACTATGCTAAAGCAGATAATATCAGATTCATAAGACGTGCCCCCACAAAAAAGATGAATTCTGTGAATTTATAAGAGTTCCCATTAAAGGTTTTAGGTATGTTTTAAGATTTAGGGTGGGGTTTACGTGGAGGATGAGTGAGAGATAAAAGTTTGAATATTTGTTCTCTGGAAGGCCCATAGTTAATACTCAACAGCCAGTATTTTCTAGTGTATTAGACTGAAGCCGAATATAGATATTTCAGCCAGATGCTTTATTGAAGCTGAGTTTCACTGAAGCCCTAATTTATCTTTAGCGTTTTGCTTTATGCTTATGTTTAAAGTTTTTACTGTACTCATTGAACTGTGCTTGATCATTAATAATGGCAGCTATCTTTAATGAGATGCATGTCACCCTATAGCAGGTGGTATGGTCTAATAATCTGAGCATTGAGTTATGAGTCAGAAAGGTAATACTTCTTATATAGGACAATATTGTAGAATGAGAAAAATACAAGGGTCTTAAAAATGGAATAACATTTGAAATGGCAGCATGAAAAAAACAAGCAAGTTTTCCCAAATGATAATTATGCCCCCTTCATTCCTGAAAAGAGAAATCATAATTCACATATTGCTGTTATGAAATCCAGTAGAAGCTTGGTCAATGAAGTGCTGACATTTTTAGTTGAGATAGCCTGTCTGTTACTCTGTGCTGTAAGGAAGAGGGAAAGAGAGAGATGGTTACTTCATAGCACATGCATTGTCTAGCATGAGAGCTGCCAGAGTAAGTTTACATGTCCTTCCTTCTTAGAACTCTGAGAATATTTCTGAGGTTGTCTTGTCCTACATATTATCCACATTTCACCAATGGTGATTCTTAGATATAAGCCTTGTTAAAGTGATTATTCTTAATTATTAATTCATATCTTCCCTTTGATACCTTTATCCTAAAATAAGGGTTTAAGAGATGGGAACATAATATCAAGATTTCTGGGCAAATTAACAAAGCTCCACTATTGGATTCAAAGGAATCTCAAGGTCTGGGTTCAGTTCACCCAGCAATGGAAACTTAGAGAAATGCCTTTGTGTCTTTAGATGGAGAAATATCCATGTTTTCTTTAACTCTCAGGATAGATAGGATTATGGGAATACCAAGGGGAGTATAGTGTGGCGTGTTAGTAAGGAAAATGCTATACAGAAAAGCACTATAAGTACTATTGTTTTTCACTGTGTGCTAAAGATAATCACATCTCCTTACATTTCTTTCATCTTCAAGGTTCATTCTTAAAATATGTTGCTTTAGAAAAAGGATTCAACTCTACAAGCATGTCAGTGTTGCTAGTAAGATTCAGAGGAGATAACAGGAAAATTGCTTGTATTGCATGAAAAGTAATACATTTAGAATCTTCTTTCATAATAGATATAATATTTGGCTAATGATGGTGAACATTTTTTCATGTGTCTGTTAGCTATTTGTATGTCTTTTTTGGAGAAGTGTCTGTTCATGCCTTTGCCCATTTTTTAACGTGATTATCTGTTTGGTGTGTGTTGAGTTTGAGGAGTTCTTTATAGATCTTGGGTATCAGCCCTTTGTCTGTAGTGTCATTTGTGAATATCTTCTCTCATTCTGTAAGTTGCCTCTTTGTTTTGTTGACTATTTCCTTTGCTGTGCAGAAGCTTTTGATCTTGATGAAGTCCCAAAGGTTCATTTTCACTTTTGTTTCCCTTGCCTTTGGAGACATATCTTGAAAGAAGTTGCTGTGGCTGATGTCGAAGAGGTTATTGACCAGTTAGAATGGCCAAAATCAATAAGACGGTAAACAAAAAGTGTTGGAGAGGATGTGGAGAAAGGGGAACCCTCTTACACTTTTGGTGGGAATGAAAGTTGGTGTAGCCACGTTGGAAAACAATTTTTCTTAAGGAAAAATTTCCTTAAGAAATTAAAAATAGAGCTACCCTATGACCCTGCAATTGCACTGCTGGGTATTTACCCCAAAGATACAGATGTAGTGAAAAGAAGGGTCACCTGTACCCTAATGTTCATAGCAGCAATGGTCACAGTCACCAAGCTGTGGAAAGAAAAAAGACGTCCTTCAATGGATGAATGGATAAAGAAGATATGGTCCATATATACAATGGTGTATTATGCCTCCATCAGAAAGGATAAATACCCAACTTTTGTATCAACGTGGATGGGCCTGGAAGAGATTATGCTGAGTGAAATAAGTCAAGCAGAGAGTCAATTATTATATGATTTCACTTACTTGTGGAGCATAAGGAATAACACTGAAGACCTTGGGAGATGGAGAAGAGAAGTGAGTTGGGGGAAATCAAAGGGGGAGACAAACCATGAAAGACTGTGGACTATGAGAAACAAACTGAGGGTTTTGGTGGGGATGGAGTGTGAGCCTGATGGTGGGTATTATGGAGAGTATGTATTGCATGGAGCACTGGGTGTGGTGCATAAACAATGAATTTTGGAACACTAAAAAAAATAAATTAAATTTTAAAAAAAGATATAATATTTAGAATTTTTAAAATTTAGTAGATAAATGAGGGACGGAAAATTAATTAATTAATTAATTAATCTAACTCTGTTATCTCACTGTATGACAGTAACCTAACTGTATGGTTACCATCACTTTTCTGATCACTTTTTTTTTTTTCCTGATCACTTCTTAATGTATCTGAGATAGGAGGGATTTGTGCAACCTGCTCTCCTGCTTCTTCAGCTCAACCATCTCTTCTACTTAGTATTTCCTCTCTTCTGTCATATTTTGCTGTGCCACGGCTCACTGCACCCTTGTTGCTGGTGGGTTAGAGAGGCCCTGGGTGGCAGACACTTTTGTGTAAGCTGAGACCCAGTCTCCCACAGAGAGGGAGGAGAAGGGTAGGTCTTCTTTTGTTCTCTTGTCAGTTACTCTCCCCGACAATAGTACTTGAAGAAACTATATGTGCATATATATCATACCACTAAAACACTGGGAAACTATTTTTAAAATTATAAACGTGTAGAAATTTTTTTAAAGATTTTATTTATTTATTTTACAGACAGAGATCACAATTAGGCAGAGAGGCAGGCAGAGAGAGGAGGAAGCAGGCTCCCTGCCGAGCAGAGAGCCCAATGTGGGGCTCGATCCCAGGACCCTGGGATCATGACCTGAGCCGAAGGCAGAGGCTTTAACCCACTGAGCCACCCAGGCACCCCTAAACATGTAGAAAAATTTAACTTGTACACTAGAGCATTCATTGTTTAAGAGTCATGTGCTCAAGAAGTTAGCATTGGCTTGGGGATATATCTGTGTTTATAGTCTGGTTTATAACACTACTGTCTTAGTCCTTTGTCTTTCGACTTTTAAGAGGGGCTTTTCTTGTTTAAACCATTGGCACATGTCTTCACCACATTTCAGGGCACTTCGTCCTCTATCCACAGGAACTAATCTTAGCCATCTTCCTACTCTTAGCAGATTATTTCTCTGTCTTTAATATGGAATTTATTTCTAGAGAAACATCCCAGAATAGACTTGGGTAGCTTTTGCCTAACAGAACAATCTAAGGTATCATGGGAACTCCACTTTGTTTCCCATGAGATCATAGATTATTTCATCAATATATCCTCTCCCCCATGCTCCTTTTTTTAGTGTCTAGAAGTTACTTGCTAAATCAGATATACACAAATATATACACACAGATATACACTCTGCTGCTCAAGAAGGAAACATTAATTCTCAGAAACAGATCTTTCTAAATCTGAGTACTCAAACTAGCATTTCCCTATCCAAGTTCATTCCACAACTATATATTTTATTTAGCCTATACAGTTTTTGTTTACCTTTAGAAATGGAGCTAATATTAAAAACTGGCACCTTTCATAGTAAGTTCAGGATTTACGGCTTTTCTTAAAAAATCATAATAAGATTTAGATATACTAGACCAACAAGTATGCATGACAAAATTTGGCTAAACTCAGTAACCTTTAGACAGGAATTGTGGTCTTCATTCAACCACATTCTCTATTAAGTTCTTGTTACCACTCCCAACATGGAGGCCATGCTACTTGTTCTTCATCACTTTGTTGTTGTTATTGTTTTTCCTGAGCCACTTCACTTAATTGACATTTGTTGCCTCTCCATTATAGGTCATGGTCAAAACCCGTAATCCTGAGTCACGGAAAATCAGTAAATTTTCTAATTTCTGGCTAAACCTGTTCAGTGGCAGTAACTACAGTTCAAATTTGTCATGTTTTCATCTATAATAAACCTACACCTATAGCAAACATGTTACGTTTTTTAACCTTAAAGTGTAAATGAGTGAAACTAAAAAAATCTACCTGATCAAAATAATAACTTTAAAAATAAAGAAGGGGTAAAGACATAGAAAAATTTATCTAGGAGGACCCGGGGGGCTCAGTTGTTCAAGGATCTGTCTTTGGCTCAGGTCCTGATCCCACCATCCTGGGATCCAGCCCTGTGTTGGGCTCCCTGTTCAGTGGTGAGTCTACTTCTCCCACTTCCTCTGCCTCTCCCCATTTGTGCTCTCTCTCTCTTGCTCATTCTCTCTCTCTCTTTCAAATAAATAAATAAAATCTTTTAAAAATTATCTGATGAACAGGGAATCACCATTGAAAACAATCTTAAGTGTTCATGTGACTAGGCAAGGACAAACATATTCCATTCTTTCCCCAATTCATGTCTCTGAGTAGGCTCTCCAGAAAAATATGTAACAATTATAAAAATGCATTAGATTCCTTGAGGAGAGAGAAAGCAAAGTAAAATTCACATTTTCTTGATTCTCAAAATGTGAGCTGCCTGATTGTGGTTGAGGGAAAACAAATCATAGAATATTAGCTCTGGAATGGCTCTTACTAACATTTATCTTCTTCCACACCTCAGAAACTACAGGTAAAGAAAGTGAGAATCAGAAATGTTGAATGACTGGCCCATGGTCACACTACTCACCTTTTGGAAGGTCTGGAGTATAAGATCTTTGGCCAAGACATGGTGTTGCCCTTGATCATTAGAAATTATCTCAGCACATGCAATTGGCTGAGATCTTTTATGATCTTTTATATCTGCAGGCTGCAAGGTGTACTTTATTTTTTCCAATAAGACTTAAGTTGGTAAAAGGGCAGGGAAGATGGTCGTCACATCACAGACTGGGGACAATCAAATCAACATATTTTTAGTTAGTATAGAATGCTTCACCTCTGAACCTGTTAAGCCATGAGGCTAATGAACTGAGTATAATCCATTGGTCCTTTTACCAATGGAACATGGTAGACAGAATGGAGACTTGGTAATAGCTCAGATTTAAGTTCAAGCTCTACCTAGTATTTAACCTTAAAGCCATGTCCAGGAAATTTAATCTTTCTGAATTTTGGCCACTTTAACAGTACAATGAAGAAAATGGTACCCAGCTTAGTGGACTGCTCATTTTTTCATTGAACAAGTATGTATTAAACCCCTACTCTTCTTAGTGCTAACAGTGAGCCAGAAAGCAAATGCTCTACCTTCCCTTCCCTTCCCTTCCAAAAGGCAAGATAGGTGTATGAATTAAATAAATACCAACAATGGTTCCTGGCACAAAGGGCATGCTCAATAATACATTTTTCATCATCTGCCCTATTTTCTCCAAAACTAATGCCTAAAATCAGGAGAATCTTTGCTCCTGAGCTTCAGTATAGATTGGGAAAGAAAAGCATGTACATTGCCAGGGACAGAACTTTGTGAAAGCCAGCCAGAATCTAAATAACTATTTTCCTACATGCCCAGCTAGAACAAAGTAGGTGTTATAACACGATAAGGGTTAAGTGCCTCAGTACCTCCAACTACATACTTCTCCATGAGCTCTGTTTAATTTCACTCCAAAGTATACTTTCTTTGGTGCTATGTAGAGCTGTTTCATATGGTGAGTAGTGTTGAGAACATTGGGTGAATGTCATCAGACATCTATTTCAGGTGTGCTGCTAACTGCTACATGGCGTGGTTTAAGCAAGCCACTTGATCTCACTGTGCCATGATTTCCCCACCTATAAAATGAGGTGAGATTAGAATAGATGACCTGTAACAGCCTTGCAACTCAACAAAGCCAGATCCTCAAGGAGATTGTGTATGTGTGTTTAAATTAGTTTTATTGAAGACATCCGAATGGCCCCACTCTTTCAGAATACTGGGAATATTCTGAATTATCACAAAAGCAGGGTTCCAGTCTTTCCTCAGAGATATATATTTATTATTAATTCTAAAATTCCTCCCGTACGTACCTGTCACTGGCACCAGCTCCAGATAAAATGAAGGACCAGGAAACAGGTGCCTATAGTTATGCATCTCCTTTTTCAGAACTCCAGATCCTCAATTACAAGAATGCTGTCTATTCCCAATATCTCCGTTGTTCTCATCTCCGCTTTATCACTAACCTTACCTTCTCTCAGATACCTGATGGCTAACCCAGGCTAAATTATTTCTGAAAAATGTGCCATTGTACTTTACATTCCTAGATTGTACTAGGAGAAATCAAGGACTAACTTTCAATTGCAATTTCAAACTGTAGAGAAAGTGAGGGGTGTGGTGGGGATGGGGAAGAAATTTCAGTGAATTTGAGCTTTCTGAGCAGCCTCTACGGATTTAATTAACATAAAGCCCCAAGAGAATACTGGACACATAGTAGGAGTTCAACAAATAGTAGCTCTTCTTCTTCTTGCTCTCAAGTCAGCTTCACAAATTATATAATCTAGCCTAGATTCCTGGTAGGTTTGCCCTCTTTTAAAATCCCCTTGATGCCTTTGAAACCTGGGACTATGTTTTAGAATTTAATGTATCAATTCTACAAATGAACCACTTTTCTCTTGAGCTTTCTTTTATCTTCCTCTGGCTCTTGCTAATCTTTTATTTTATTCTTCGTTCCCATGTTTTCTCTCATTTCTTCTTTTGAATTTGTACCTTTTACATCTCCAGAATTGCTATCCCCTCATATTCTTATCATGCAGCCCACCCTGCTTGTAGTCATGGGGCAAAGTAGATTCTCTTGCTCGGGAGAAAGTCTGGTAATATTCAAAAGCGCCATACCTGAGGTTAGGGGAGAGTTTAATATATATTCTAATCTCTTCTCCTATGCCCCGCCTCTGTCTTCCCTTGTATTGAAGTACTGAGAGTTAGGCTTGTTTGTTTGTTTGTTTTTGTTTTTTCTTTTTTTTTCTGTTGTCTTTTCTTCTGCCCTGCTTTATTTTGTTTTGCTTTCTGTCAGCTTGTGGAAGACAGAGAATCAGGGATGTCTGATGCGCGAGCCTAATATGTGAACAGGAAAACCGCTGAGGGGCCGGCAAGTATGGAGAAGCCTGCTGCGGTGTGCACGCAGACCACAGGCAGTCACCCACTGAAATGAAATGTATCCACTTCTTTAAAAGGGCAGTCAGCTGCCTGGCGTTTGATTTCCCTCCTCCCCAGTTCGTTGGCTTTCTCATGCCCAATGTTGCTTCTCCCACTCTGCTTTTCCCAGGTAATTGTCCTCCCTCTAGATGGCAGCAGTTGTAATGATGGTGGTGACAGTAAGTACTTCCCTTGTTGTTCACAAACTCCATCATCGTGATTCCTGCGTGAGAGCTAGGCTTGCTTTTCCTGTGAGGATCCCCATTTGACAGATGCTGACCGGGAAGCAGACAGTGGCAAACCTCTTCTGCCTGCACTGCCCTTGTCAAAGTGATATAGACTGAAGCCCTTTGGAATGCATGGCACACTCCCTTTCACAAATGTGGACCCCTCATGTGAGCCACAGTAATGTTTACCTAGGAATAAATGTCAAGTGTTTAGAAAAGCACTCTACAAATCTGGGTAAGCTGACTGCCATTGTGTATACTACTCTTGCCTTCTGGGTAATATGATAGTTATTTAATTCCTTTACTTTTTTCTTTTTTTTTTTTTTTAACTAATTTCTTTCTTTCTTTCTTTCTTTCTTTCTTTCTTTCTTTCTTTCTTTCTTTCTTTCTTTCTTTCTTTCTTTCTTTCTTTCTTTCATTTTTCCTGGCAGAAATGGTATAAGGGGAAGGTAAAGAGCTGGTTTGGATGTTTTCCTTCTAGTAGAAGGAGTATCTCTTAAGAGAGGAAACAGGTGGTGAAGTGCCTCTTCCCTTCCTCACCCTTACCCTTACCCTACTCCTTATTTTCCCCCCTGTCTTCCTAGTTGGCACAAGAGTCTGGCTTTTATGCATAGATTTACAGGAATGTTTCTTCCTCAGCTGAAGAAATATTTAGACAGCACCAGAGAGACTTGAATCCCCCACAAGAGGCAGACCTTCTGGTATGATCCAGTCTTTCTCATGGGAGAACTGAAGCATGAAGGATGTTTCTTAGGCATTTTTAAAATTACTTTTAATCATCACAGTACTCTCCTCCTTGGAGGCTGGCAGCGTTTGGTTTGTTTTTTGTTTGTTTGTTTGATTTGTTTTTGGAGGTTTTTTTCTTCCTCTTCACTGGCTTAATTTTTGCAGGATTCTGTCACTTTCCTCTCCTTTTTCTCTTTTTCGAGGGTAGGTAGGAAGTCCTAGTCTAGGTTATCAGGTGGACTGGCAAAAGGTTGCATGCCTGCTTCATAGTCTAATTGGGAAACTGTGTTAAAGGAAGGGATGGTTTCAGGACATTGCGTTTATTTTTTGTCCAAAAACCAGGCCCAGTAGATAGCGTAGCACTCATAATAAAGGACAAAAACAAACAAACAAACAAAACACTCCCCACACACATACAAACACAAACAAATGCAATGATATTACAGAAAACAAAATTCTTCCCACAAAAGGGAACATGAAGGAAAATGGGAGGCTTGTATACAGTGCAGGTATACCGTGGTGGTTTGGCCGTCCTCAAACGCCAGAAAAGTGGTCCTCTTGGTACTCAGAGTGCATTCCTGGGATAAGTGGCACATCCCCATAGCTTGTTAGAATAACCTATTCTCAGATCTTCTGAATCAGAATTTGCATTTGACAAAAAAGTCGGATAACTTTTGGGCATGGCTAAAAGCAATTGGTACTTGCTCTTCCTGTTTCTGCCTTTTTGTGTCTGGCCTTTTTTGCCTGTACCTGTCCCTTTATTTCAGCACGTCCTTACTGAGGATTTTCATCTGACTTCTTAGCTGCTGGATCAAACAATCTGTTTGAAATAAATTGCATAATACCAAGAGGGATCAGTATTTAGCTGGCAGAACACAATTTGATGTCAGGCTAAGTGTCTCTGGGGGTGCTGGTTGTGTATGCTGCTGGGTGCTCTGTGGTTAATGTATACTTTCATTCTGGAAAGGCAGAAATTAGATCAATGTTTCTTCACTTCCTTGGATTTAAGAGTAACGCACACCAGGATTAATAGGTCTCATTTTTTTCAAACATTAAAATTGTTCTATGTTGTCAGAACAATAAATCATTTACTCTCTGAGTTCTTCATGCTCAAGGAATAGTGAAACAATTACTAACTCGGGTTATAAGATTAAACTTGAAAACAGTATTTGCCAATATATTCTGGACCAAGAGGTATCACCATTTTCTTTGCTGGTTACCATAGGTTAATAATGAACTGCTACAACTTGACCTGTAGTTGTTATTGCTTGATGCCAAGAAAACACAGTGAAAGCATCCAGAAAATTCTCACCAGGTGTTTTCCTCAAGTGCCATGACACCATGTTCGTTCTGCATATTACCATATAATTAGGACTCTAACCTGCTTCAGCCCCTGAGTGTGTTGCTGTGGTGTTGAGGTCTTTCTAGCATATTATATTCAGTATAGTAACTCAGACCATAACAGTATTCAGTCCTCAGTGCTCTTTGTTGAAGGTCTTACTCCCATTTGATATTAGAATAAGAAAAATTTAGGATGCTTTCTCCTCTAAAATTGAATACAGAGCCAAAATAAACTGGTATATTAACTGATGAATTGGGATAGTATATGATTCAAATCAGAATAAAAATCCATTTGGCTAAGTAGGTTCAACTTTGGGAGAATTAAAATTTCTTTCATTCTGTCATGTCTACCACTGTGACTGGATTAGCTGTATTATTTGTAGTTCAGTATTTTAAACTTGTAGTCATTAATTGTACAGCAGAGGATTTGATCAACCTAGCAGAAATTTGATTTGATTTTTAATAGAGTAAAAAAAAAACAACACCTCTTTCTCTATGTCAGGGGAACTCCATGAACACAGTAGGTACTCAAAAACACTTGTTTTATTTCCAAGATTCACAATAAAGATATTGAAATTCCACCCTGTTCAGGAGTTATGCCCAAAATCAAAGTAACAGAACACAAGAGGAATTGTTTCTTTTCCTTAATACTAAAGATAATACATCATGCTAGAAGAAAAATCCTAACATCAATAGTTCATTAATCCATTTCTAAGAGATATGCCTTTGCCTAGAGCTATGTTGATTGACCTTCAGGGTAATTTTAAATCCCAAGCACCACATCTGAATTGGATTCAAAACACACATCTTTCTTGCTGAGCACAATATTCTTTTCAGTTCAACAAGAATTTATCATGTGTCCAACATTATGGTAAGCAAGGGAAATGCTAAAGATAGAAAATATGTTCCCTCCTCTCAAGACAACATACATGTTATTTCATAAAGGAATTAGAGAGAATCTGGAAGAATACATAAAACTGAGAATTGTAAGTAGAGATTAAGTCATTATCTGTGTCCATTGAGCTGGCTCTCTTCTACATGTCCACTTTCGCAAAGCATTACCCAAGACACCTGAGCCACAAATTCAGATTTCACCTGAACGCCACCATTTCTCTTCTTGCTTTATCCAATCAGTCATCAATTCTTTAATAAATTGCTTTATCCAATTCAGTCATCAGTCCAGCTGAATCTACCTTCTTACTACCTCTTTATTCAATATCATTCTCCCCATCTCTTTTTTTTTTAAAGATTTTATTTATTTATTTGACAGACAGAGATCACAAGTAGGCAGAGAGGCAGGCAGAGAGAGAGGGGGAAGCAGGCTCCCTGCTGAGCAGAGAGCCTGATGCGGGGCTCGATCCCAGGACCCTGAGATCATGACCTGAGCTGAAGGCAGAGGCTTTAACCCACTGAGCCACCCAGGCGCCCCCATTCTCCCCATCTCTTAATGCTGGTACCTTAGATTGGTCTGCATTAACTTTGGCTTAGACCATTACAATAGCCTTTTAACTTTTTAACTAGTCTTTCTCACTCTGGCTTACTACCCAAGGAGTTTCCTAAAAAATAGATCGAAAGCTGATGCTATTGTTATTTTTTTTAAATATTTTATTTATTTATTTATTTGAGAGAGAGAGACAGTGAGAGAGAGCATGAGTGAGGAGAAGGTCAGAGGGAGACGCAGACTCCCCGTGGACCTGGAAGCCCGATGTGGGACTCCAGGATCATGACCTGAGCCAAAGGCAGTCACTCAACCAACTGAGCCACCCAGGTGTCCCTATTGTTATTAATATTACCTATTACTCACAAGGTAAAACTCTGACCTTATGTTCTCAACTTAGACCTTCTGTTTTGTCTCTATCAACATGGATACCAACAGCTTTACATTCCTTGCAAAACATACGTACCTGTTTCAGCATCTGAAGTTTTTCTCATTCTACTCCCCCTGCCTGTAGTGATGTTTTTTCTCATCTTTTATTTCCACTTGACAACTAACAAAACACCTTTCAAATTTCCATTTGAGAAAGTATCTGCAATCATTTTCCTAAGCAGAAATGACCTTCTTTCTTTTGGGCCCCACCCATAGGCTGGGCATAGTTCTATCCTTATCCCTACTATGTCTTCCCATTCAGTTTTAAGACAGGATCCAGATCCTAGAAGAAGAAGAATATAACGGGTGTCAACACAAGGCAAATGAGAGGGTGAATGAAAAATGAATGCCAAGAAAATGAATGGTCAACATATGATATTTCTGTGAAAGAATATCTGAGAAGAGTCTCACCTAATCTATTAGTTTCCAGTTGCTGCTGTAACAAATTACCACAAACTTTGTGGCTTAAACAACATGAGTATATTACCTTATGTTTCTGAAGGTGAGATGTCTTAAATGGTTCAACATGGCTGCATCTCTCCTGGAGACTCCAGAGGAGAAGCTTTCCTTGCCTTTTTTTTTTTTTAATTTTTTATTTTTTCAGCATAACAGTATTCATTATTTTTGCACCACACCCAATGCTCCACGCAATCCGTGCCCTCTCCAATACCCACCACCTGGATCCCCCAACCTCCCACCCCCCACCCCTTCAAAACCCTCAGATTGTTTTTCAGAGTCCATAGTCTCTCATGGTTCACCTCCCCTTCCAATTTCCCTCAACTCCCTTCTCCTCTCCATCTCCCCTTGTCCTCCATGTTATTTGTTATGCTCCACTAATAAGTGAAACCATATGATAATTGACTTTCTCTGCTTGATTTATTTCACTCAGCATAATCTCTTTCAGTCCTGTCCATGTTGCTACAAAAGTTGGGTATTCATCCTTTCTGATGGAGGCATGATACTCCATAGTGTATATGGACCACATCTTCCTTATCCATTTGTCCGTTGAAGGGCATCTTGGTTCTTTCCACAGTTTGGCGACCGTGGCCATTGCTGCTATAAACATTGGGGTACAGATGGCCCTTCTTTTCACTACATCTGTATCTTTGGGGTAAATACCCAGTAGTGCAATGGCAGGGTCATAGGGAAACTCTATTTTTAATTTCTTGAGGAATCTCCACACTGTTCTCCAAAGTGGCTGCACCAACTGTTGTTACATCTCCTTCTCTAAATGGTATACCACCCTCTTCCACCTTTGGTGGAATTTGTGATTATATTGGGCTCACCAGTGTAATTTATAATAATCTCCTCATCTCAAGGTCTTTAATTAATCATACCTACAAAATTACCATGTAAAGTAACATATTCAGATTCCTGGGATTAAGATGTGGATATTTGGGAGGGAGGTGGCATTCTGCCCACTACACCCAGGATTAAGCCATTTCTTTGAAGTTGCAAATACTTTCTAGGTCCATTACAGGGAATGGAAGATGGAAAGTAACCTTGTGGTAAGAGATGGCTGGTGTAAAAGAAATCATAAATAAAACAAAAAACAAAGATCACCTGGGGTTCACAGGTAAATTTATGGACTGATACACATGCCTACACATGCCCAATACCCAGCGAGCATGGATATACGCCTGCAGACACTCATATACAGTTATTCCTCATCCATCTCCAAGTCAAAGCCTTTCACTATACTCCCTGGATTCCATTTTGTCCTTGGACTATTTCCCAAGCGTTTTCTGAAGATGAGCCTTAGTTTGATCTCATGTGTTATGGTGTCCAGTGGAAATGATTTTCTCCACTTGCCTTCACCTAAAAAAAGTTTTCAGGCTGGTAAAATGTTCTATTTCTGCAAGCTCACTTCAGTCTTCTCAACACAGCAAGGGACACTCAGCTCTGTCTTATTCAAAAGTACCTTCAGAAATCGGTTGGAACACTTGAGGGAAGAATATGAATCTTTTTAGTTTGAGGTGGTTATGATTTTCCAAAGAGTTGCTTGCTTTGTTATTCCTTTGAAAAGCCTCAGGAAAATGGTCAAATTGAATCCAAGCATCCTCAAGGCCTGAAATTCAGTTTGCTCATTGATATATATCTACCTTTAAGATTCTCCATCTCTCTTCTAAGGTCACAAGTTGTTTGGCCTAACTTTAAATACAGTTTTGTTGGTGCATGGCTGAAAACTCCTTTGATGCTATTGTATCCCTTCCTCCTTGGCTGATAGATAATTGTGAATCAGTCAGACAATTATTTAATTTCTCTGCTTCTATTCCCTTGAGGCCTGATGGCCCTCCCTGTCCCTATTCATTAGCCCTCTCTATACAGTGACTCTGAATTCTCTAAATATGTGTTTTTGCACTTGTGTGTGTGTGTGTGTGTTAGTATGCTGAGAGCCAAATGTCTTTTCTTTATCCACTTAATAAGAGGATTCATAATATAATAAGACTATGTTCTGAAATATCAACACTAATCCTCTTGCCCTGAAGGAAATGGTGTTTAGAATCTTGAAAGTCCTTTATCAGACTAAACTCTATTTCTCTATAACTGGAAATCTCCTTATATCATACTTGTCATGCACACTTCTTCAACTGACAAGACAATGCTTATCAATCATAAAATTTCAAGTTATGCAGATGTCTCCTTCTATCCTGTTTGTAGTCATGTGGATAGCACATAAAAGGTTGGAAGTATAGAAGTGAGAAACCTGATGGGGTCATTCCCCCTATATGCTTGAAAAAGCAAAGACATGTTTCTCACTGTTTTTAAGTAACAGACTATTACTCATGTAAAATCAGTTAACTGTAATTAGACACTCATTTTATTATGGGATATTGGGTGAGAAGAAAAGGTGGCATGAGGTAACTTCCTAGCAAACTCAAGTTCTGAAGTGTTGACTGAATTTGATTTTTGTAGAATGGCTAACAACCCGAGGGCATTATCCAGAGCTGCCAGTTATATATCAAGAAGCTCTCTGAATTTGGCTAAGCTTATTAGGGATAGCATTATCATTTATAAGAAAATTCTGTGAGGTTTTTTAAGTACATGGAGTCCTCAAGCAATATGAAAAACACACACAGCGAACTAAGAGATAGGCAGAGCTTGGTCTCTGGAGAATGACAGGTTGTCTTGACCCAGGCTGGATTTGAAGCTGAGGTTCGAGATATTGCAGAGCTGAGTTTTAGATCACTAAGTAATCCCCTCTGGCTCATCTTTCTGCTTAGTCTGTGTCAATTTTTTTTAAAGTACCCGAATTACATTTTTATGTTGCTCTATAAATAAAGTGATTGTGACATTTTTAATACATTTACAGTTCCTGTAAGTCATTGCTCCTTTCATTTAATTGAAAGCCGGGTTGGATCGTTTGAATTTGGTAATATGTATCAAATGGTGTTCAAATCCAACTCAGAAATAAACAACCTCCTTCAAATTTAAGTACAAATGAAACATTAGGGCTCTTCAAGTCATAATTCAAAAGCATCTTTATTCAAGGAACTTACATCATTATATAAACTATCAGAGAAATCCACAACCAAATATAATAAACTGTTAGCTCTTTGAAAGTAGTCAGCCCATTTTATATTTCTTTGTTATTCAGGAGCCCAGTAGATTGTCTGGCGTGCATTTAATTATGCATTCAGCAAACATTAATTTATGCCTATTACATGCCAGGACTATTCCAGGGCTTGGAGATAAATGAATATCATAGTTCCCTTTTTATGATGAGCTATGTAGAAAAAGCTGTGGGACAATGTTGGATAGTCCCTTTGTCCAGCCTTTGGAATGACAAAAGATTTCCTAGAAGAGACCATTCCTGAGCTGAGCCTTGCAAGGGAAGAGAAGGCAGCCAAGCCAAGGACTGGACATTAGAAGTTGGCCATTTTGAGAAGTGGGAAAGATTAACAGGAATGGAGTTTTCAGTGTGTGGAATAGGAATGGCAAGAGATGGTTGTTAAGAGGTAGCAACAGGACTGCCCCGAAGAGCCTGGGATAGCACACTAGTAGTTTGGGTCCTAACCTGAAATTCACAGGTAGGTGTTAGAAAGATTAAAGAAGTAACAAAATGTGATGTGGTTTGAGTATTAGGAAGATGACTCTGACAACATTATGGAAAATAGATTGATGTTGGAAGATAGTACAAAACTGGAAGCAGAGATTAGTAAGAGTTGTTTCAGAATCAAGAAGGTGGCTGTCTAATCTAGAAAAGGAAAGGTAGGAATGTGTGGTGGGAAAGGAAAGGGAAAAGTCAAGGATAACTTTTATTTTTTTATATTATTGTGTTTTACTTTATTTTATTTATTTTTTTGCCTGAGCAGTTGAGTGGATGGCAATGGTATTAGCCAAGAGAGGGAAGAATGGAAAAGCAGCAGCACTTAGAGAAAGAAAAGAGGTAAGAAAAGAGGAATGCCTTGGAGGTTAGGATGATGTCACATAATAACATCATCATCATCATCATCATCAAATATTCTCAATAATATATTGATATATAATAATATATTGATAATAATAATAATGATAAATAAAATATTCTCAAACAGCAGTGCATTGCCTTTTTCTTTCAGCAGCCCATACCTTTCAACTCCTAAATGAAATATACTTTAGCCATACCATGTTAACATGATGAACTCCTGTACCTTTTTTGGTTATGTCCCTCGTAGCACATTTTTTCTCTTCCTTGTAATATGCACATTTTAACTTTCCTTTCTTATGTAATTGACATGCCACTTGCCTCTCACATCTTAGTATCCCTGTTTATGTTACAAGGCTAAATATTAGCATAGAGATTCCCTGCAGTCTCCTTCCACCTCAATCTCTTATTCTATGATTCTTGGGTGCAGCTTATCCATACAGACCTTCCTTTTGCAAATAATTTGATAGGCTTCGGTCAGTATCAAATTTATTACAGGAAGGGTCTATCAGGGATGAGGAGCAGCTAAGACTCAACAAGTTACCCAAAGCTAATAACTACCCCCCCAATTCTACTTATGTATTTCCTTTATAAAGTTTAAGAGAAGGAAACCTGATGAGCCTTGGAGCAAAAAGAACAGGGAATACTCAGACTCTTCGACCTGTTTCTGGATCATGAGCCAGGTGAGTGCCTTGAATTATGCTAAAAATCATGGTTTTCTGAAAATTATTCAACAAATGTCTTGATCATTATACAGCGGAATCAATCCCATGACAGGTCTACCTAAATATTTTACTCATTGTAAAAAAAAAAAAAAAAAAAAAAAAAAAAGAGAAATAGAGGTATGGTGAGGAAAAAATGAATTGTCCAGAAAGATGATGAGAGCTACAAGTTTGAGAAGAGAAGGTAAATTTCCAAAATACAACTTTTGCTCCTCACTCAAAACTCTCTTCCATAAGTAACATAGCATGCACAATGATGTGCTTTTTAAGTGCACAAATGAAATCAAAGATGAGATATGGTATCTGAGTCCCTTCTGTAAATGTCCTTGTGGATACCTCCCTTACCTCCATGCAGTCTTTACTTAGATAATATTTTTTTTTCGTGAGATTTTCATGGCCCTTTATACAAAATAGGTAAACTAATGCATTCAACCTCCCCGTTTACTTTCCTTGCTTCATTTGGCTCCATAGCACATCTATTCAACAAATGACATACTTAACTTTTAATTTTGTTATATGGCCACATCCCCCTGCCCAACTAGAATATAAGTGCCTTGAGCATAAATATGTGTCTCTTTTGTTCACTGCTAGATATGCAGCCCCTTAGAACAACACGTGACATTTAGTAGACACTCAATAAATATTTGCTTAATGAGTGGTCAATTGTTTTTGAGTTATTTGTATCTCTTAACATTCTTTTGTAAGAAATTTGTGATCAATTTTTTCTTACATTTTAAAAAATGAACTAAAATTCAAATATAACCAGAGTGCCTCAGTGGCTCAGTTGGTTAAGTGTAGGACTCTTGATTTCTGCTCAGGTTATGAGATCTTGGGGAAGTGAGATCAAGACTTTGTCAGGCTCTGCGCTCAGCTAGGTGTCTGCTGGAGATTCTCTCTCTCCTTCTCCCTCTACCCCTCCTCCCACTCATGATCACTCATTTGCCCTCTCTTTCATAAATAAACCTTTTAAAGAAGATTCTATTGAGTGAGAGAGAGAGAGAGAGAATGAGTGGTGGGGGGGAGAAGAGAGGGAGAGGGAGAAGCAGACTCCACACCCAGCAGGGAGTCTGATGTGGGGGCTTGATCCCAGGACCCAGAGATCATGACCCAAGGCAAAGGCAGATGCTTAACCCACTGAGCCACCCAGGTGCCCCTCCCATAAATAAATCCTTAAAAATAAAATAAAATAAAATTTGTATATAACCATAAAATTGGGAATAGAAGGACAATTGTAGTAAGAAAGATGAAAAAATACCTTAAGTAATTGATCTTAGAGGATCTCCATCCATTTGTTTGAAGGGAGAAATCTGTTGTAAACAGGCTAACTTTAACTCTCCTGATTCTTGACATTAGAAAAATGGATTTTTAAACGATTTTCAAAAAAAATCTTTAAATTTCTTATTAAGTGTGTTCTGCAAATAATGCATATAATGGTTTAGTTCAGTGGAGAGGAAGTGTGGATCTTGTGAATATTTTGCTTCTGTTTTTGGAATCTTTTTATTCTCATTTAAATCGTTTGGATAATAGTCTCACAGTTGTTCCCCACTGTCTGTTAGATTTAGAGCTTTTGGAGGAAGCCCAGAAAGAAATGAATGAGTAGGCAGAGTGCTAATTGATTATACATATAAGCAGAATATTGTTAATTTATTAATTTCTGGATCATGCCAGTTTTTCAAGGGGTGGAGAGTAAAGGCATGCTGTGACCCAGATGGGCTGGTTAGGTAGGCAGAAGAGGCCCTATGCCTTCTCCTACTGTGTCTTGCTCAACCTGAGATTCACACAAACTCAACCATTAACTTCAAAACCATAAGGCTGAATCAGAGAAGGAGGGCAAATAAAGAGAGAAAGAGTTAGTCTTTAGATATCTCTTAGACATGTTTTCAATTTTGATATGTTCATGAGTTCATTCATCTATTCAGTGAACATTTCTGGATTGCTTACTCTGTATCAGGCACTATGTTCTGCCTAGGTAGTAGAGGAATTCATTCATTATTGGAAAAATTTGTTGTGAGCCCCTATTAGTGCCAGGCTCTGTTCCAAGCACTAATGATAGAGAAGTGAATACATCAAAGTCTCTACTTCTGCTGAACTCACGTAATATGAACAGAGAATGACAATAAGCAGACAAACTAAAATAAAAACACACAAATACCATCAGATGCTAGTAAGTACTATGGTGGAAAATAAAGCCAGGAAAGTAGAATTCAGTGAGGTTATGGAGATAAATCTGAGAGGAAACAAATGGTGATATCATTTTTAGGGGCAGTTTTATACTGGAGAATGACAGCTCTATTAAATGTAGGGGCCAGTTTGGATAGTGGTGAGATGGGGGTTGGGGATTAGGTATCATGGTAATTGCACTAGGCTGAGATGGCAGGGACTGGGATGGGGGTGACTGTGAGATTACAGAACAGTCTATATCAATATATAGATCTATATATGTGTGTGGATATATATGTATGTATGTATATTTACCTATATATCATATACATGTGTGTATATATATAGATCAATATAAAGGATAGATGATTGATAGGTAGATAAATGATAGCTATAGAGAGAATAAGCATATAGAAAGGATATAAGTTTTAAAAGTAAACTAGTTAGGCCTCAGTCATTCTTTAAATCTTTATTGAGCAACTGCTTGATTTGGCCCATGTGCTAGACACCCAGATGTGAGGTACATGTATGTAAATACACAGGATTTTATGTAGGAAGGTCTGTTGTGTATGGAACAATGTGGACTGTGTCTGCCACAGAGAATACTTGGTAAATTCATGAATTGTGTCTGTCATGTTTTCAAAAAGATAATTACTTTTTAGAATGTGTTAATAAAGGAAAATGTATTTTCATTTTAGAGTCATGTTTGTATTACATAAGCAAATTTTCTTTTCCCGGTGGACACAAAACCTGGTCAGCCCTACTTTTACTCATAAGGCCATCAGACTTTTAGTAAAGAAATTGCCTTGAGGATGAAAAGTGCTAGCTTATATATAGCTCAAAAATTTACTGATTGCTTCCCATCCACACTACCCTGTCAACAGTTTAGCCACCAAATCCCTAAACACACACACACACACACACACACACACTAATTTTTTAAAAGGATTCTTTAGTAGTGATGAGTTTCATTTCAAAATGCTTTCACTTCCCATTAGATTGGATTACTGAGCCGAAGAGTAGAGAGTTTGTCCCTTTCTGACCAGGACATTGATGAGCCTCATAAATTAAAATTTATGTCTTCCCTTGTTACAGATGTGCCACCTGGCTCTTTTGAATTATCACAGCCACCAAATGAATTTTATAGTCCATTGGGGGCTGTCCATGCTTGTTAAGGTGATATTTCCATCTCTGGCGTAGCATGGAATCTCATCTCCTTCTTGGTGAATAATCACAGTGCCCCATCAGCTATCTTTTGCTTTTTGCAGTGCTCTTTAAGTTTTCTATCCTCTACTTCTTAGAAGGCCAGTCGAAAGATGGAATTACAATCTAACAGCCCTGTTGAGTATCTCTATTGTGTATCATCTTCAGACAACATGAGCCTCTGGTTTAGTGACATATATTCCCTAGATGAGTTCTATTTCCATTTGGCTTTTCCCTATTTCTATTCTTCTTTTTTTTTAAAAACTAGTTTCTATTATTTCCTATTTCTCTTTCATCTCTTATTCTTTTAAACTCACTTAGGTTCACTCTTCTAGGAGATTTACGTACATCAACACATTTAATTCTTTCAAGATAGGTAGTTCTATTCCTAGATTATAGATGCAAGAAGGTCGCTCAAGGTCGTACAGTTAATAGGAGGAAAGACCAGAATTCAACTTGTATTATAGGATTTCCAAGGCCATGCTTTTCCATATCTGATACTGGTTCTTAGAAAAGCCCTCATTCCCCTCTCATTCTTCTAAACCTCCCTGTAGCAGCTCAGCATCTTACAACAAACTCTCCTGGGAGAAGAGAACATACCACAGTATTCACTTCAGTGTCTTTCCAGCAATTCCTTCTAAGTCATGAAAGCAATATGAGAAGATAAAGAACATAAAATTTTGGCTTAGGAACTTTGGTTTTGAGTATAAAGTTTTGAGTATGTTTTGAGTGTAGTTCTGGCACTAACTAGGTGAGGCAAATTGCTCTCAAGAAAAATGACTTAATACTTAAAGTGTCTTGGAGTTGTGAATGAACGGAAATGAGACTACTTAGAGATGTCCATGGCATCTGACTGACTAATCCAAAGGCATAAAATGGCTAAAGATCAATAGTTTGAAATCTCCTGGAAGTTTCTGCAAATCAAATCCTGGGGAATACCAGAGACCCTGTCTTTCCTATGCCATGTTTATACAAACCACTCAATATATTGTTCTAAAGTGGTCTTTCCCTCTAATGTAGACCAAAGTCAAGTTTTACTGTCTACAACCCAGGTAATTTTACTAATACAATACCCAACTTTCAATTCCCCATGAGTCTGATTCCCATGGTATCTCAATGAGACAAGATTCAAGGTAGCTACTATTCTGAAGCCAAAATGGCTAAAGATCATAGGCAAGATGTTGCTTGTAAAACTATATGGTGGTCTCATCTAGTTGGGTTCTGGAGATATCATATTCTGTCCTTCCTTTGTGGCCTGACATTACTAGATTGGTCATAGAGCTGGCATAAAGCTCAGTAGAGGGAACCCTGGGGCCAGGATTAAATCAGATGAGGGGTAGATTCTGAGGGACAGCTCTACGTGATAAGCATCCCTTGAGCTTTCCTAGCTCCATGGGATGCCCACACTCAAGGAACTGAGAACAGCAGTAAGTTCTAAGGTTGGTTGCTAACTGAAAGCTACTTTGATCCTCAGCAGTGCTGCCTTTGTTGAAAAGGAGAGACAGAGGTACATGTTTTAACTACTAGGTATCAGGCAAGTCTGGGTAGGCAGAAGTAAAGCATAACTCATTTTAATGCAACAGTTACTGCAGATTTGTAACTAAAGCCTGTAAATCTCGACCCTTAAAGAGCTTCAAGCTCTAGCAACTGAGTAAAACAGGGAAGAAGGTAAACATTCTCCAAGAAATTTACCTTTTTTCTCCAGCACAATTTGCCTCAAGAGGAATTTTTAAAAATACTTACTATATATCATTTTCTTAAGGAAAGCCTCAAATTTTGGATTGGTTTGGGTTTGTTGGTTTTCTTGTTTTTTTTTTTTTTTTGTTTTGTTTTGTTTTTTGAAAAAAAAAGTGAAGGGAGGGATGTGTGTGTGTGTGTGTCTGTGTGTCTGTGTGTGTCTATGTGTGTGATGGCTTTGTTTCTGGTTTATAATTAAAGGAAAATTGAAATTCTGAATTTGGTTGGGAAATGACTGAAGACTATCTGATTTTCCAGCAATCGGTGTCACTATTAAACTGCTTTTTGAATGGATCTCTTTTTTATTATTTTATGCAGCATAAGCAGTATACTTGGGGCTATACCATATGTGAAGAAATGAATATTCCTTTCATTTACAGAGATATTTGGTCTTTTAAGGGTACAATGATTTTTGGATAATACATAAAGTCAAGATCCAGATGGCTTGCCAATATTAAAGATCTATTTTAGGCATATAATTTTCAGGTCTTAACTTGTGGCCCCTTAGCCAAATCCAAATGCAAGTTAATTATTGTATTTTTCTCTAAATTCCCTCAAATAATTTCACTTGGGCACAGCACTCTTTCCTGTTGCTGGGTTGTAGTTCTGTTACTGCTGTTAAATATTTGCTAGGGCCTATCTGAAGGGTGAGTTAATGGATCCCAACTATTACTCACTTACCTCATCAGTTATGTGAAGCTTGAATACTTCATACTTTGAAAAAAATAAATGAAAATTGTTTATGTCAAATTAAAAGATGGCATAAAAGTCTAGCATTTCACAGTTTGCTTAAAGAAAAAAAAATACAGATAAAAGAAGGAAGTTCAATGGAGAGAGGGGAAAATGAGTATTCCATTCAAGTCCATAGACTACATGGCTCTCATTTGTGGCTGCACATTAGAGTCTCCTTTAATACTTTTAAAAAGACCAATACCCTGGTCACCATATAGACCATTTAAATGAGAATCTCGACAGGGGGAGCCTGAGTATTGATATTTAAAACAACTTCTTAGGTAACTCTAGTCCATGATCAGAACTAAGTACACTCACAGAATTCCTATCTCAAGTGACTTAATCATTGGTATCACATCTGCCCCCCATTTTACATCATTAGCTGTAGAGAAAATAATGCCTAAATTACACATGCAAACTGTGCAAGTAAGCCTAACCTAAAAATTCATCACCATGTGATAATATTAAGTTTCCTCCAAAATATTCTTACCTTCTTTTCGTACATAAAATAATCAGGACACTTAGGTTATTTCTATGCTGTATTTCCTTTCTTTCCTAAGAACGAATATAATTTCAGCTATTTTAAATCTTGTCATAACAGTTAATCCTACTTTTAGTTCTTTTGGATGACTGCACAGCCACCTGGAAAGAAAACAACATATTAATTGATGAGACAAATCAGAGTTCAAAATATCTCTTGAGTCAGGAGCTTCTGAGAATTTTTTTTTAATTAAAAAAAATATATATATATATTTTTAAGATTTTATTTATTTACTTGATAGAGATCACAAGTAGGCAGAGAGGCAGTCAGGGGGGTAGGGGGTGAAGCAGGCTCCCTGCCAAACAGAGAGCCTGATGCAGGGCTCTATCCCAGGGCCTGAGCCGAAGGCAGAGGCTTTAACCCTCTGAGCCACCCGGGCGTATGCGTCTGAGGATTTTGAGAGAGGTCAAATGCATGTGAATTTGTCCAGTGAAATTAGGATCAGCGACACAGCCGATCAGTTTGCCTTGTCTTGGTACCAGCAGTTTTGGTTTAATACTCTGTATCTTATCAATCAAGCTCTTACTATAACTCTCTGAAGTAGGACAGAAAGGGGATCATTGTACCCATTTTATTGATAAGGAAACTGAACCTTAAAGGTGGTTAATAGCTTTTCAAGTATAATTCTACTGCATTTTTATCTGCAACACAATGTTGCTATATATGGGATGCTTTCTTTCTTCATATTTATACTGGCATTTGTTTATATGTAGAAAAGCTATTGGTTTTTATACATTAACTTTTTAAAAAGATTTTATTTATTTATTTGACAGACAGAGATCACAAATAGGCAAAGAGGCAGGCGGCGGGGAGGGGAGCAGGCTCCCTGCTAAACAGAGAGCCTGATGTGGGGCTCGATCCCAGGACCCTGAGTCCATGACCTGAGCTGAAAGCAGAGGCTTTAACCCACTGAGCACCCAGGTGCCCCTTTATACATTAATTTGCACAGAATCCTGTCAAACTTCTCTCATTGATTTAATGCTTTCTCAGTTTTTCTCTGGTTTTATAGATATATAAATATGTTCTATCTAAATAATGACAGTGTTGCTTCTGCTTTACTATTGGTACATACGTTATTTCTTTATCTTGTCTATTTATAGTGATCTCTAATTATACAACAGTGTTAAATATTTGTGACACTAAATATTCTTTTCTTGGTACTAACTTTAATAGGAATGTAATGCAATGTTTTACATCTAAGTATGAAACTGGCTTTTATCTTGAGAGAAAGAAATTGTATGTGTTTATTATATATGAGCTTGTAAGATATATGCATGTATAAAATGCAATATTAACAAGAATCCAACTCTTATAACTCAACAACTAAAACACAAACTACCCATTTAAAAAATGGGTGAGGGACTTGAATAGACATTCCACCAAAGATACACAAATGGCTAATAAGCAAATGAAAATATTCTCAATGTTATTAGGAAAATTCTTGAGGGAAATGGAAATCAAAGCCACAATGACATACTTCTCCATACCTATTGGAATAACTATTTTTTTTTCATGGAAAATAAGAAGTGTTGGTGAGGATATAGAGAAATTGGAGCTCTCATATATTGCTGGTGGAAATTGTAAGGTGGTGCAGCACCATGGAAAACACTTTGGTAGCTCCTGAAAAAGTTAAATATAAAATTATTATAATCCCCAGCAAATTCTATTCTTAGGTATATACCTCAACCTGAAGTTGTTTTTAAGGACTGTCTTCCCCCCTCCCTCCACTCTTGTGGATTTATATATGGAAGCCCTAAGTCCTAACATAACTACATTGTAACTACATTGGGAGATAGGGACTTTAAAGAGGTAATTCAAGTTAACTGAGGTCATAAGGGTATGGCCCTAATCCAAAATGACTGTTGTCCTTATAAGAAGAAAAAGATTACAAGATTGTATGTTCACAGAGAAAAGGGCATGTGAGGACACAGTGAGAAGGCAGCCATTTGCAAATCAAAGACAAAAACCTAAGGAAAAACCAGCCCTGCTGCAACCTTGTTCCTGGTCTTCCAGCTTCCAGAACCATAAGGAAAAAAATCCTGTCATTCTTGCCACCCAACCGATGGTATTTTTGTTATGGCAGTCTTAACAGATTAATACAGATATTCGAACAAAGACTTGTACATGATATTTACAGCAGCAGTACTCGGAATAGCCAATATGTAGAAACAGTGCAAATGTCCAACAACTAATAAATGGATAAACAAAATGTTGTGTCTCCATACAATATAATATTATTCAGCCATAAAAAGGGACAAAATACTACATACTACAACATGAACAAACCATGAAAACATTATGCTAAGTGAAAGAAGTCAGATAGAAAGGGTCACTTCCTGTATGATTCCATTTATATACACAATCCACAATAGGCAAATCCATAAAAATAGCAGATAAACAAAAACAAAAAGATCATGTATTTTATTCAGATTTATTCACCTAATGAGAAAGGTATGTGTTTTCTGAGTATATGTTTAACATTTTTCAACAAATTTTTATATGTGATCTCTTTAAAAGAGAAAGATTTATGGGGCGTCACATGGCTCAAGTCAGATAACTTCTGCCTTTGGCTCAGGTCATGATCCTGGGGTCCTGGGATGGAGCCCCACTTCTGGCTCCCTGTTCAGTGGGGAGCCTGCTTCTCCCTCTGCCCCTCCCCCTGCTTTTACTCTCTCTCAAAAATAAATAAATAAAATCTTTTTAGAAAGTTTTATTTACTTCTTTGAGAGAGAGAGCATGAGCCTGAAGAAGAGGCAGAGGGAGAGGGAGTTGCAGACTCCCTGCTGAGCATGGATCATGATGTGGGGCTCAATCCCAGGACCCAGAGATCATGACCTGAGCACAAGGCAGATGCTTAACCAACTAAGCTACCCAGGTTCCCCTATACTTGATCTCTTAATACAGTGAACTGTATTAATAGATTTACTCATTGGGACCTCTCTTCAGTCCTGCTATGGACCCCAGTTCATGTTCTGCTGCATGCTGCTGATAATATTTTATTTAGTATTTTGCATCTGTATCTATGAAATATATACACGATTTCTCTCTTTTGGTTTGGGACTGTTTTGACTTTTCTTAATATCAATGTTTTACTAGCTTTGTAAACAGAACTTGAAAATGCCCACCTCATTTATGCTCAAAAGCAATTAAATAGTACCAGAAAGATTTTTCCCTAAGTGGTAAAGACTGTCAGTGGGTTTTTTGTTTGTTTGTTTGTTTTGTTTTGTTTTGTTTCTTTTTGTTTTGGTACTGGTGGGGATGGTTCATGAGAAGCAGAGGGAAGTTTTGTTTTTTTTTTTTAACAACTCCAATTTTTTTAAAGCATTTTTATTTTAGAGGGAGAGAGAGAAAGAGTACATGAGCAGAGGGAGGAACAGAGGGAGAGGGAGAAAGAGAATGTCAAGCAGACTCCCTGCTGAGTAGAGAGACCCATAGGGGTCACTCTCAAGACCCTGAGATCATGGCCAAAATTAAGAGTCCAGTGCTCAACCTCCTGAGCCAACTAGGAGTCTCCTTTTTTTTCCTTAATAGTGCACATCTTGCTACGTTCTCCAGCTCTTCTAGAGCCCATCAAAAAACAAAACAAAACTTAAGGTACCATTCAATGAATTACCACTGAACATAACTTTGTAACCAGAATACAGATATTGAACAGAATTTTACATCCACAAGCCCTTTGATACCCACTGCAGTTGCTACCCCACCCCAGGGGTAACTTCTTTTCCCACTTCTGTCATCATACATTAGTTCTGCCTATTTTTGTTCTTTATATTAATGGAATTATACACTAAATACTTTTGCCTGAATTCTTTCTCTTGACATTACAGTTGAGAGATTAATTCATATTACTGCATTGTTTATTCTTGTTACTGTATAGTATTCCATTATGTGAATTGTGACCATAACCACAATATACTTTCATTCTTACATTGATAAACATTTTGGATGGTTTTCAGTTAGATGTTTTATGAATATTTCTGTTCTTCACATTCTAGCATATGTCTTCCTTTAAATTATGAGTATATATCTATAAAATATATACCTAGAAATAGACTTGCTGAGTGGTAGAAAATGTGTACTCAGGTGTAGTGGACATGGTAAAACAGTCTTCCAAATGACTATACAAATTTATATTTCTGCCAGCAGTGTATGGGGATCCTAATTGCTCCAATTCCCTACTAACCCTTGGTAATTTCTATCTTTTTAATTTTAATCATTCTGTTATGTGGATATTGCTGTGTATTGTGGTTTTAATTTGCATTTTTGTTAAGACTAATGAAATCAAACACCCTTGATATAATTATTGGCCATTTGGATAGACTTTTCTGTCAAAATTTATTAAATCATTTGGTCAAATCTATCGGATTATCTTTTTCTTATTGATTTTTTTGAGTTATTTGTGTATTATGATTATGATCTGTGAACACTTTATTATAAATATACTACAAGTATCTTCGCCCTGTCTCTATCCCCTTTTTGAAAGCACTGTATATATTTTTTTCTTTATGTTACCACTTTATTCTGGCTCAATTTTGCTTTTCACCCAAGTTTTGCAAATATCAGTATACATTTAAGAAAAAGGTCTCTTATGAGGTTTCTTGTGCATTATTCCATGAATAGTTCCCTATTCTTATTTCCAATTTTGAGTTTCTGTGGGTTGTCTCTCTTATTTTATTGACTAGGTTCACTAGTATTGTATTAGGCTTTTTTTTCCTTCTCAAACAAGTACATTTGGATATATTTACTGGTTTTGCAGTTTTTAATTTGTAGTGTGTGTCTGTATTGTGGAGAATGGGGTGATATCGGACTACATCTGAAATAAACTGAAAAGCTATTAAAAGACTCACAAAGAAGGATGGCATGTGAAATTGTGTATTTTTTTTATTAACATATAATGTATTATTTGCCCCAGGGGAACAGGTCTGTGAATCATCAGGCTTACACATTTCACAGCACTCACCATACCATAGCTCTTACACATTTCATAGCACTCACCCTCCCCAATATCCATAACCAGCCTCCCCCCATCACTCGCCAGCAACCCTCAGTTTGTTTCCTGAGATTAAGAGTCCGTTATGGTGTGTGTCCCTCCCTGGTGCCATCTTGTTTCATTTTTCCCCCTCCCTACCCCCAACAAACTCCTACCCTCCCTTTCAATTCATCATATCAGAGAGATCATATGATTATTGTCTTTCTCTAATTGACTTATTTCGCTTAGCATAATACCCTCTAGTTCCATCCATGTCATTGCAAATGGCAAGATTTTGAGGTTTCTTGAAGGCCGCATAGTATTCCTATATATAGGAATACTATATATATATATATATATATATCTCACATCTTCTTTATATATATATACATATACATATATATACATCCTTCTTTATATATATATTTATATATAAAGTCATATATATATCATATATAAAGTCATATATATCATATATATAAAGTCATATTATACATATAAAGTAATATTATATATATTATATACATAAACTCATATTATATATATAAAGTCAGATATATATCAAATATATATATAAAGTCATATATAAATATAACATCTTCTTTATCCATTCATCTGTTGATGGATATCTAGGTTCTTTACATAGTTTGGCTATTGTGGACTTGCTGCTATAAACATTTGGGTGCATGTGCCCCTTGGGATCACTACATTTGTATCTTTAGGGTAAATACCCGGTAGTGCGATTGCTGGGTCATACAGTACCTCTATTTTCAACTTTTTGAGGAATCTCTCCATGCTGTTTTCCAGAGTGGCTGCACCAGCTTGCATTCTTACCAACAGTGTAGGAGGGTTCCCCTTTCTCTACATCCTCACCAACATCTGTCATTTCATGACTTGCTACTTTTAGCCATTCTGACTGGCATGAGGTAGTATCTCACTGTGGTTTTGATTTGTATTTCCCTGATGCCCAGTGATGTTGAGGACATTTTCATGTGTCTATTGGACATTTGGATGTCTTCTTTGCAGAAATGTCTGTTCATGTCTTCTGCCTATTTCTTGATTGGATTATTTGTTCTTTGGGTGTTGAGTTTGATAAGTTCTTTATAGATTTTGGATACTAGACCATTATCTGATATGTCATTTGAAAATATCTTCTAACATTCTGTCGATTGTCTTTTGGTTTTGTTGACTGTTTCCCTTGCTGTGCAAGAACTTTTGATCTTGATGACGTTCCAATAGTTCATTTTTGCCTTTGCTTCCCTTGCCTTTGGCGATGCTTCTAGGAAGAAGTTGCTGTGGCTGAGGTTGAAGAGGTTGCTGCCTGTGTTCACCTCAAGGATTTTGATGGATTTCTGTCTCATATTGTGGTCTTTCATTCATTTTGAGTCTACTATTGTGTGTAGTGTAAAGAAATGGTTTGGTCTCATTCTTCAGCATGTGGCTATCCAATTTTCCCAACACCATTTGTTGAAGAGGCTGTCTTTTTTTTTTTTTAATTATTTCTTTTCAGCGTAACAGTATTCATTGGTTTTGCACCACACCCAGTGCTCCATGCAATCTGTGCACTCCCTAATACCCACCACCTGGTTCCCCCAACCTCCCACCCCCCCCACCCCTTCAAAACCCTCATTGAACATTCTTTCCTCCATCCTTGAAGATTAATTGACCATAGCGTTGTGGATCTATTTCTGGGCTCTCTATTCTGTCCCATTGATCTCTCTGTCTGTTTTTATGCCAGTACCATACTGTGTTGATGATTATAGCTTTGTAATAGAGCTTGAAGTCTGGAATTGTGATGCCACCAACTTTGGTTTTCATTTTCAATATTCCTCTGGCTATTCGGGGTCTTTTCTGTTTCCATATAAATTTTAGGATTATTTGTTACATTTCTTTGAAAAAAAGTTGATGGTATTTTGATAGGAATTGCATTAAATTTGGATTACTTTAGGTAGCATAGACATTTTCACAATATTTGTTCTTCCAATCTATGAGCATGGAACATTTTTCCATTTCTTTGTGTCTTCCTCAATTTCCTTCATGAATTCTTTATAGTTTTCTGAGTACAGATTCTTTGCTTCTTCAGTTAGGTTTATTCCTAGGTATCTTATAGTTTTGGGTACAATTGTAAATGGGATCAACTCCTTAATTTCTCTTTCTTCTGTCTTGCTGCTGTTGTATAGAAATGCAACTGGTTTCTGTGCATTGATTTTATATCCTGACACTTTACTGAATTCCTGTATGAGTTCTAGCAGTTTTGGAGTGGAGTCTTTTGGGTTTTCCACCTAAAGTATCATATCATCTGCAAAGAGTGAGACTTTGACTTTTTCTTCACTAATTTTGATGCCTTTAATTTCTTTTTGTTGTCTGATTGCTGAGGCTAGGACTTCTATTGATATGTTGATAGCAGTGGTGATAGTGGACACCTGCCATGTTCCTGACCTTAGGGGAAAAGCTCTCAGTTCTTCCCCATTGAGAATGATACTCGCTGTGGGTTTTTCATATATGGCTTTGATGATATTGAGGTATATACTCTCTATCCCTACACTGTGAAGAGTTTTGACCAAGAAAAGATGCTGTACTTTGTCAAATGCTTTTTCAGCATCTCTTGAGAGTATCATATGGTTCTTGTTATTTCTTTTATTAATATATTGTATCACATTGATTGATTTGCAGATGTTGAACAAATCTTGCAGCCCAGGAATAAATCCCACCTGGTCATGGTGAATAGACCTTTTTTTTTTTTTTAAGATTTTATTTTTTTATTTGATATACAGAGATCACAAGTAGGCAGAGAGACAGGCAGAGAAAGAGGCAGTGAGAGAGGCAGAAGGCTCCCTGCTGAGCGGAGAGCCCGATATGGGGCTCGATCCCAAGACCCTGGGATCATGACCTGAGCTGAAGGCAGAGGCTTTAACCCACTGAGCCACCCAGGCACCCCTGAATAGTCCTTTTTAAAGTACTGGGGCACCTGGGGGGATCAGTGCATTAAGCCTCTGCCTTCAGCTCAGGTCATGATCTCAGGGTCCTGGGATTGAGCCCCACATTGGGCTCTCTGTTCAGTGGGGAGCCTGTCCCCGTCCGCCGCCTGCCTCTCTGCCTACTTGTGATCTCTCTCTGTTAAATAAATAAATTAAACAAATCTTAAAAAAAATAAAGTACTGCTGGATCTTATTGGCTAGTATTTTGGTGAGAATTTTTGCATCTGTGTTCATCAAGGATATTGGTCTGTCATTCTCCTTTTTGATGGGGTCTTCATCTGGTTTTGAGATCAAGGCAATGTTGACCTCATAAAATGAGTTTGACAGTTTTCCTTCCATTTCTATCTTTTGAAACAGTTTTAGGAGAATAGGTATTAATTATTCTTTAAATGTTTGGTAAATTCCCCTGGGAAGCCGTCTGGCCCTGGTCTCTTATTTGTTGGGAGATTTTTGATTACTGCTTCAATTTCCTACCTCATTATGGATCCGTTCAGCTTTTTTATTTCTCCCTGGTTCAGTTTTGGTAGTTTATCCATCTCTAGGAATGCATCCATTTCCTCCACAATTATGTAATTTGCTGGCATATAGTTGCTCATAATATGTTCTTATAATTGCTTGTATTTCTTTGGTGTTAGCTGTGATATCTCCTCTTTCTTTCATGATTTTATTAATTTGATTCCTTTCTTTTTTCTTTTTTGATAAGTCTGGCCAGGCGTTTATCAATCTTATTAATTCTTTCAAAGAACCAGCTCCTAGTTACATTGACCTGTTCTACTGTTCATTTGGTTTCTATTTCATTGATTTCTGCTCTGATCTTTATTATTTCTCTTCTCCTGCAGGGTTTCAGCTTTCTTTGCTGTTCCTTTTCCAGCTCCTTTAGGTGTAGGGTTATGTTGTGTATTTGAGAACTTTCTTGTTTCCTGAGAAAGGCTTGTATTGCTATATTTTTTCCTCTCAGGACCACCTTTGTTATGTTCCAAAGATTTTGAACAGTTGTGTTTTCATTTTCATTTGTTTCTATGAATTTTTAAAATTCTTCTTTAATTTCTTGGTTGACCTATTCACTCTTTAGTAGGATATTCTTTAGCCTCCATGTATTTGAGTTCTTTCCAACTTTCCTCTTGTGGTTGATTTCTAGTTTCAATTCACTGTGGTCTGAAAATATGCAGGGAATGATCTCAATCTTTTGGTACCAGTTGAGACCTGATTTGTGGCCAGAATGTGATCTATTCTGAAGAATGTTCCAAGTGCACTAGAGATGAATGTGTGTTTTGTTGCTTTGTGATGGAAAGTTCTGAATATATCTGTGATGTCTATCTGGTCCAGTGTGTCATTTAAAGCCTTTATTTCCTTGTTGATCCTTTGCTTGGATGATCTGTCCATTTCAGTGAGGGGGGTCTAAAATAAAATAGAAAATAAAATAAAATAAAATAAAATAAAATAAAATAAAATAAAATGGTAAAATAAAATAGTAAAAGTCCTGTACTATTATTGTATTATTGTCAATGTATTTCTTTGATTTTGTTAATAATTGGTTTATATACTTGGCTGCTCCCATGTTAGGGACATAGATATTTAAAATTGTTAGATCTTCTTGTTGGACAGACCCATTAAATATGATATAGTGTCTTTCCTCATCTTTTATTATAGTCTTTGGCTTAAAATCTAATTTATCTTCTATAAGGATGGCCACCCCAGTTTTCTTTTGATGTTCATTAGCATGGTAAATTGTTTTCCACCTCCTCTTTACATCTGGAGTGTCTTTTGGTCTAAAATGAGTTTCTTGCAGACAGCATATCAATGGGTCTTGTTTTTTATCCATTCTGATATCCTGTGTCTTTTGATTGGGGCATGTAGGCCATTTACATTCAGGGTAACTATTGAAAGATATAAATTTGGTGCCATTGCATTGCCTGTAAGGTGACTGTTACTGTCTTTGTGTCTGTTCCTTTCCAGTCTATTCCTTTTAGGCTCTCTCTTTGCTTAGAGGACCTCTTTCAATATTTCCTGTAAGACTGGTTTGGTGTTTGCAAATTCTTTTAGTTTTTATGTGTCCTGGAAGCTTTTTATCTATCCTTCTAATTTTCAATGGTAGCCTAGCTGGATATAGTATTCTTGGGTACATATTTTTCTCATTTAGTGCTCTGAATATATCATGCCAGTCCTTTCTGTCCTGCCAGTTCTCTGTGGATAGGTCTGCTGCCAATCTAATATTTCTACTGTATATGTTACAGACTTATTGTCCTGAGCTGCTTTCAGGGTTTTCTCTTTGTCACTAAGACTTGTAAGTTTTACTATTAGATGATGGAGTGTGGACCTATTTTTAATTGATTTTTGAGGGAGGTTCTCTGTGCCTCCTGATTTTGATGCTTACTTCTTTTCCCAAATTAAGGAAGTTCTCTACTATAATTTTCTCCAATATACCTTCTGCCCCTCTCTTTTTTCTTCTTCTGGGATCTCATTATTCTAATATTGTTTCCCCTTAAGATATCACTTATCTCCTGACTTCTTCCCTAATGGTCCAATAGTTGTTTATCTCTCTTTTTCTCAGCTTCTTTATCTCCATTATTTGGTCTTCTATATCACTAATTCTCTCTTCTGCTTCACTTATCCTAGCAGTAAGAGCCTCCATTTTTTATTACACCTCATTAATAGTTTTTTTTATTTCAACTTGATTAGCTTTTATTTCTTTTATTTCTCCAGAAAGGGATTTTATTTCTGCAGAAAGGGATTCTCTAGTATCTTCCATGCTTTTTTTGAGCCCAGCTAGCATCTTGATAATCATTATTCTGAACTTTAGGTCTGTTCAGTGATAGCCTAGCTGGATATAGTATTCCTGTCAATATGAACATCCTACTAATGTTCCCTTTGATTACATCCCTAGCCATTGGTACTGCCTCTTGTTTTTGTTTTTTGTTTTTGAGGTGAGTTCTTCTGCCTTGTCATTTTATCTAGATAAAAATAGATGAATGAGAGAATAAAATGCTAAAAGGGTGGCAAAGACCCCAGGAAAATATACACTAACCAAATATGAAGAGACTTGAAATCAGGGAGAGAAGAAAGGAGGGGAAAGATAAAATTATAATTTGACTGGTATGACTGGTGACTAGAACAGAACCCCACACTTGCTTTTGGGTGTATTTTGTTCTGTTGGAAGAAACCACCTCCCAAAATTTTAAAGAAAAATGTGTATACACACACACACACACACACACAAATAAGGGTATACAATGAAGGGATGGAATATGACTGTAAAGACGAAAATTAAAAATGATTCTAAAAAAGGAATTGATAAGATAAGAAGTTGGTTGGAAAAAGAAAATGAAAGAGGAAAGAATGTAATCAGGCTGGAGACTAGACCAAAGCCATGCACTAGATTTAGGATACATTTTGATCTGTTAGAAGAAACTGTGTCCCAAAATTTTATTTTATTTATTTATTTTTAAAGTTTTTATTTATTTATTTGACAGAGATCACAAGTAGGCAGAGAGGCAGGCAGAGAGAGAGAGGGAGAGGGAAGCAGACTCCCTGCTGAGCTGAGAGCCCGACGTGGGACTCGATCCCAGGACCCTGAGATCATGACCTGAGTCAAAGGCAGCGGCTTAACCCACTGAGCCACCCAGGCGCCCATGTCCCAAAATTTTAAAGAAATAAAAACCTATATGTATACAAAAAATTAAAGTTAAATACAATGAAGGGACACAATATGACTATAACAATGAAAATTTAAAAAGACTTTTAAAAAGGTATTGATAACATAAAATAGTTTAAAAATGTTGAAATAGGAAATAGGAAAAATTTTAAAAATTTAACTTTGAAAGATTAAAGAATCATGGGGAAAAAGCCATGAATGCTATGTTCTGTATTCCCATAGCTCTGAAGTTCCGAAGTTCTCATTAATCGGTGAATTTGATCTTGGCTGGATGTTCTTGCTGATCTTCTGGGGGAGGGACCTGTTGTGATTCTTACATGTCTTTGCCTGAGTCAGAATTGTACTGTCCTTGCCAGGGGCCAGGCTAAGCAATCTGCTCAGGTTTGCTTTTGGGAGATTTTGTTTCCTGACTGGTTTCCATAGATCTTTGGAGGATGGGAATGAAGATGGCGGCCTCCCAATTAACGACCCTGTAGGAGCTGATAGCTCAGGCCCCACTCCTCAGTGAGCCATCAGAGAAAAGCAGTCAATCCCTCCCATCTTCCTGGTCTCCGGCCATGCTCCCCCAACCTATGACCGAGCATTTCTGTCTCTGGTGCATGACTCCTTTTGGAGTCCCCAAACCCAGCAGATTCCTGCAGCTGTGCTCCCATGCCACCCCTCCCAGAGGAGGTAGGAGGCTGTCTCCCTGGATCTGCCACTTGTGGAATCTCTGCTTGAAGAGCAATGGCCCAACTGGGCCCTGGATCACAGTTTAAGGTAACCCCAAGCTGAGAGCTCCCTCCTTGGCTTTGTCTCTGCAGCCAGCCTCCCCACTCCAATTCGTGGAAGTTCTGCCACGCTGAGAAAACTGCTCATTTCATGAACCTGCAGGTCCTGAGACCACACTGTCCCCACGAGAGCTCTACCTCCTGCTTAGCTTCTGGTACAAGGTCCCTCAGTAGAGCAGACTTCTAAAAGTTCTGATTTTGTGTTCTGCTGCTCTACCACTTGCCGGGAGCCAGCCCCTCCCCCACAGTCTATCTTCCTGTCACTTTGGATTCACTTCTCCGCAAGTCCTACCTTCCAGAAAGTCATTGCTTTTCTCTTCCTAGAATTGCTGCTCTTTTTCTCTTCAATCTCCTGTTGGGTTGTAGGTGTTCAGAATGGTTTATAACTATCTAGCTGAACTCCTGGAACCTGATGATATTTAGGTCTCCTATTCCTCTGGCATCTTGCTCCTCCCCTAAAATTGTGTATTTTTTAAATAGTGCTCTGACTGCAAAGTAGAAATGTATTTGAGAAGAATAACACCAGTGATAAAGAGACCAATCAGGAGAGTATATTAATGCTCTGAGAGAAATATGATGTTGTCTTGGGAATGACTGTGGTAACAGTGGCAATGGAGAGAAATAGAAAGATTTGAGAGATTTGTGAATTAGATTCCATGGGATTCAGTTATTTATTGGATTGAGGGGGTGCCAGAGTGAATGGAGTCAAGAATAACAACTAAATATCAGACTTGAGCAACTACTGGAATATGATAAGTAGAAGTAAATTTGTTGGTGGATAGAATTTACACTTTGACATGCTGATTTTCAGAAGTCTCTGTGTATAAGCACTTAATTATATAGTTGGATATTCATGTAGAGAGCTTAGGAGACATCTGGCATCTGTGTGTGTGTGTGTGTGTTTTCTGTATATATTTGGCAATTTATGCCATGAGATTAGAAATAACTATCCTCTGAAGTTTCTAAGAGTGAGAAAAACAGAAGAACCAGAACCACACTTTGAGAAATACCAATATTTATATGATAAGTACAGGAAGCAGAGCATGCACAGGAGACTGACAAAGAGCATCCATTAAGGGTGATGCCATGGGAAACCAGGACATAGGAGTACTTCAAGCTAAAACATAGAACCAGATAAGAATGCAGAATGGCATTGGGTTTGGTAGAGAGACTCAAGGATGTGGAAAAATCTTCCCTTCCTGTTCTTTTAATTTTTTTTTCCCATTGATACAAAGGGCATCTACAGAGGCTTCTTGGATCTCCCTTTCATTTTATACTTTTTCATGTTTTTCTTTGTCATTTGATTTTGTCCCCAATTTTGCCAGTGGTACCCTCATCCAACAAAACATATCCCATGGTTTTTGTGGTCATAAGATTGTCCTGGAAAGGGGTATCCAGTGTTTATTTTCTATCTTCAGTAGCTATTGCTGAAAGATCTAATCCCCAGAATGGTGTATCTATGGCCAAAAGCATCTTTCTCTTGATGATATTGGTCAACTCACATAGCATTGCTTTCATGAGTTATTATGAGGATAGTGTCTGGTTTCTATTCTTACTAAAGACACCTGTTCCTCAAGGAGTAAAGAGGAAGGACACAAGAAAAAAAAAGAGAAAAGAAAATTCTATATTGTCACTCTGAACGTATATGGAGAGACTATAGAGGAAATGGACCTTGTGGTTAGATGTGGTTATTCATAGGGTTAGATCTGATTATTCATAGGGTGAGAGAGCTCACAGATGTTAACATACTCTCATCTAACCCCATTATATTTTCAGACACCTGCTTCAAATTGCAATTAAAACAAATCACCTGTTATATATTAAGCTAAAGGAAGATTTTTTTTTTTTTAAGATTTTATTTATTTGACAGACAGAGATCACAAGTAGGCAGAGAGGCAGACAGATAGAGAGGGGGAAGCAGGCTCCCTGCAGAGCACAGAGCCCGATGTGGGGCTCGATCCCAGGACACTGGGACCATGACCTGAGCCGAAGGCAGAGGCTTTAACCCACTGAGCCACCCAGGTGCCCCAGATATTTTTATTATTGTTATTGGTGATAGTAGTGGCAGTTGTAGTGATAATAATAGTTGTCACATTGGAAGTTTTTTTCTCCCAAAAGGTAGATTGAAGCCAGTTCTATGTAATTTTCTAACTTCTAGCTTAATTCTATAGACATTCAGGTTTAACTGTTCTCTCTCCTAATCTATGTCCCACCCACTTAATTTTTTTTCTTCCTCTTGCCTATCATCCTTAGCTGTTCTGATACTTTGTATATATGAAGAAGGAGAAGGGATGGATGGAATGCTACTTTTCCTTTTCTGGGTCCTGATTATTTCTCATTTGTTTTTTCACTTCATTACCATGTTTTTCCTCCTCCTACTCCATCTCACAAAAGAGAGAAGGAGAGAGAGAGAGAGAGCAAGAGCTTTTTAATATGTTAAAAAAAGAGAAACCTTTGAAATGATACGGTCTCTGTCACTTACTCTCATTTTTAAAATTATAAACCAAATAAAATTTGGCATATTGATAAAAGCTTCCAAGGCTGCTGCCGGCTGTTTCCTGGTGATTAGGTATGAGAAGGTTGCCTTTCTCAGTTTAGATAAAAAATATGCAAATGATGATATTTAAACCAAAATGACAGTGTAGTTGAGGAGGGAGGGGCACATTTTCCCCCCTTTCTTCCTCACTCTTTCTCTTTTGTATGGCTATCTAGGGAAGAGTTTATAACTTCTTGGATGAGGGGTTGACAATTAAGGAAAGGTTCATATACAACTGCACAGCAGTTCTTCACCTTGGAAAGAAAACATTACTGACCTTGACTCATCTGTTCTAAAATGTTCCTTTTTTATTCAGATGATGCCTTAGGCCTTTGACTTTTCTGAATGGATAGGAATCTAACATGTTTTTAGCACCTGTTATAGGTCACCATTTATGTTGAGTACTTAAATATAGCTTTTCATTCAGCCCATACAATAATCCTCTAAAATAGACATCCTTATCCTCATTTTCACACATGAAGAGACTAAAACATACTAATATGATATATCCAACATTAACATATGGAAGAATACTGACTAGTAAGTGAGAGATGAAGGATTGGGTCTGTTTGGCTTTAAGTACTATTGTCTTTTTTTTTTCTTTTTTAAGATTTTTTTACTTATTTATGAAAGAAAGAAAGAGAGAATACAAGCAGGGAGAGGAACAGAGAAAAGAGGGAGAGAATCTCAAACAGACTCCCTGTTGAGCATGGAACCTGATGCAGGGTTCAGTCTCAGAACCCTGAGATCCTGACCTGAGATGAAAACAAGAGTTGGAAACTTAACTGACTGAGCCACTTAGGCACCCCTGTACTATTTTCACTGTACAAGAAAAGAGATATGCTCAAGGTGGAAACTGAAGAATGGTCAATGTCTTTAACTTGTGTTAAAGTTAATGTGCATTAACTTGTGGCTGAGCAAAGCTGAAGACTAAAAACAGATGTCGTATCTATTTTAATGACTCCCAATCATCAACATGGATGCTATCCAGAGAAGATGCAAAGATCTTGTACAGAGACTGGAGTGGATGTATAGAGAACTTCTAACTGGCATATTTAGAAACCTCGGGGCCACTCTCTAGAATCTGAATCTGAGCTTTGAATTTCTATCATGTACTCTGACATATTTGTAGTCACAGGCAATTTAATTTGTCACCCAATAAACTGATGCAGTCGTAAGTCCTAATATGTATACAGGCCAGGGATTGGGATTTTCTGGTGTAAACAAGAATCTAGGAACTGTGACTTCACAAATATTGTGAATGTTTTGAAACTTAATGGGTAAAGGAGTAGAGTGTGAATGTAATTTACTACACCTTGGCTGGATGTGATATGTGAATTTGCCTGCACGTAACTAGAAGTGTAGTTCTCTGCACAAAAAAAAAGGCTCAAAGAAGATCTGGAAAACTGGAAGGGGTAAGTTTCCCAAACAATAGCTGTACTTGATGAGTGAAGGCTCTCAGACTGCTCAAATTCTAAATTTCCATTTTTAGGATGCATTTAGTCTTAAAGTGACACTAACTGAGATTGCAAGGATAATTCAGCCCTTTGGATACAAGCAATTTCCCTGTAAAGGGCTGAGGTCACATGCAATCCCTGCTGGATCCAGAAGCAGACAAGGAAACTCATTTTCTCACTGAAAAAAGCTAATACTAACCGACCAAGGATTAAATTTTCTCATATGCCTGATATCACTTAAATATATAATTTAATTAAAACTTTAGAGGAAGAGGGAGAGAGAAAGAACAAGGTATAGCCAAAGGATCTGGTGTTTGCACTTTTGGGCAAATGGCTGAATGACTATAGTACTGATACTTATGATGTTTAAAGGGACACATATCTAGTTCATATCTCATGGCCTCATTATTCAGCAGCTTCTAACGAAACTGTCTGTTCTGTTATTTCTTTTCTCACAAAAGTTCAGTCCTTCAAATGGAGGGAGGCAGCAGTCCATCTCTGTAGTTTAAAAGAAAATATTTGAGTAGAATTGGACATCTGTGTCTTTCATTTTATTATGTGGAAGAGACAAAACAAGGAGGAGACAGGAGGTATGATTAGCTGGCACTTTGCCTGTTGTGAAGACCATGGGAACCCCAGCCGCTTCCTCTAGAGACAATGCATAGCTTTATTCTTTTATCAAAGAGAATTCATCATGTTGAAAGTCTAAACTCCTTTATGACAGAGAGAGACCTGATGGTGCTTTTGGTCTCTCATTGCTCACTACTGTTTGATGTATGAGCCTTTTGAGAAGTAGGTAGCATAAGACCATGAACCTAATACCATGACCACCCCTGTCCTCACCCGTTTCCCTGCCTCCACTCACATGCTATGGGCAAAATGAGAATACAATCTTGTGAATTTGGAATATGATTCAGCAGGTTTTATATGAGAGAGAAAATGGGAGTGGTCACCAGATATTAAGTATAGTTTCAGGTTATAGGCATTAGATTCTCTGTGAGATACAAAAGAGATTCTTTATTAGACAAAATTGACCCAGAATCTGCTCAACATATTTCTAATGCTTGTACTTACACATGTAATCATTTGGGATTTGGAGGAACCAAAGAGCAACAAGATTATAAAGGTGCCACAGTACTCTTTTCCCTTACAATTCATTTAAGGTCAGAAAAACCACCAGATTCGTCGGTAGTCATGAATTCGTGAGAATTTACCACTCTTACGTCAATCAACGTAAGTGTCCCTTCAACATATGTGCTGAAATTTACATGAAAAAGTGGTTCCCAGTTCCTTTTAGCATTAGTTATTTCTGCTCTCACACAAGCTAATGATTTTATTCTGACATTGATGGGTATACTGCAATTCTGGCACCAAAGAGTCAGAGTTAGTGTGAAACTCCACAGGTTTAAGGATATGGTTTCCACCAGGACTTGCCCTTGCTTCAGATGCCAGCTGCATGTTTGGAATCTCCAGGCCACTGGCACTTCCAACTGAGTGTTTTCAAATTCAGGGGCTCTTATGACCCCCTTTAGTTCAATAATTTACTATATATCACATAGAACTCAGGAGAGTGCTGTACTTAGAATTTTTTTGTAAAGGATAAAAATGAGGACCAGCCAAATGAAGATATACATAGGGCATATCTCAGAGCTTTCATGCCTCATTCTCATGAAATTAGGGCAGGTCACCCTCCTATTGCATCAGTGCATCACTAACCAGGAAGCTCCATCAAGCCTGTGTCCAAGGGCTCGCTGTCTTGGACTTTTCATTACATAGGCATAACTGATTAAATCATCAGGCACATGTTAAACTCAGCTTCTAGCTTCATTTCCCCTCTCTGGAGTTCAGAGTGGCTCAAAGTCCCAACTCTGATCAAGGGATTGGTCTGTCTGGTGACCAGGACCCTGGCTGTAACTGTCTGGGGGCCCACCATAAGACTCATTAGTATAGTGTCATTTGTGAGCCAAGGGGTTCATGAATAACAAACACTCTAGTATGGAAATTCAAGGGTTTCAAAGGTCTGTGCTGGGAACCTGGGACAAAGACCAATTTTTTTTTTAATTACACAACAATGTTAGATCTAGATAAATCTTAAATGTCGTGCAATTACTGTTGACCCTTGATTACAAAACCACTGTGGCAGAAACAGAATGGGCCCTAGAACTGGGTTCTGTGGCTTCCTCCCATGTCTTGCGCTCTCCATGTCTCTCATTTCATTGGGTTATAGTAAAATGCCCTCCTAGAACTGTCTCTATCACATGCTTATTGAAATGGCTGATTTAAAATTAAGCAAATATTCAACATGTGGTAGGGTTTTCTCCCTTCCTCTCTCCCTTCCTATGCTACAGCCAGAAGCCCCTTTATCACATCAAAATGGAGAGATGGTTTCTTAAAGATAAACATTTTGAGTGGAAAAAAGTTACTGAAGTATATGTAACACTTTTTTTTTTTTTTTGAAAAGGTAGTCCAATTCTTTAGGAAGGGTAGCCAACTTTTCCAACAAGTTTTTGAAAGACCCTTGACAGTTTCTGTCATTTTCCATTTTGTGATGTTCTTACTCAAACCAGTAATCCCTACATAAAATCCTACATATGATTTGATTTTCAAGAGGATATAGAGAAAATGCCTTGTCCTTGATGACACACTGTTTAGATCCATTTTATCTTACCCATCATTCTTTGAGGGAGAAACACTTTCCATTTTCTGAAAATCCATCAATCTCATCCGAATGCCTAGATGAAAATGGTACTTCTTCTTTATGAACTTCTGTCTTAAGTGAGGAAAAAAAAAATTCTTGTTCTCTGTTTGCTGATTTAACCACAGAAGACACTTATTTTTTTTTTAAGATTTATTTATTTGCCAGAGAGAGAGAGAGAGTACACACAAACAGGCAGAGAGGCAGGCAGAGGCAGCGAGAGAAGCAAGCTCCCTGCCGAACAAGGAGCTCGATGCGGGATTCGATCCCAGGACCCTGGGATCATGACCTGAGCCGAAAGCAGCTGCTTAACCAACTGAGCCACCCAGGTGTCCCCACAGAAGACAGGTATAATCCAGGCTTGGTGTATGTTTTCACAAACACATGTGGCCATATTTACACATTAGCAAGATTATGAGCTTCCTACTGATTATTTGGGCTTGAAGAAATTTGTGGTTTTATTCAAGGTCTATTTCTCTTTTGGCTTGCCTTTGATTGTTTCTATTTGCCTGCCCTCATTGAGATGCTAAGCTGCCTTTTTATTTCTCTTCATCACCCATTCATCTTTCCTTCTTCCACCTTCCATCATCCCAAGTATTTAAAGTATAGTGAGAGACTGTAGCATTCAATATTATTAAAACAACAAAATCTTCACTCTTATTCTACATAAAACTACTACTTACTTTGTTTTTATTGAAATATAATTAGCATACAACATTACATTAGTTTTAGGAATACAACATAGTGATTGGACCTTTGTATACAATACAAAATGGTCACTACAATAACTCTAGTTCCAATCCATCGCCATACAAAATTAAGACAATATTATTGATTATATTCCCCATGCTGTATTACATCTAATGACTTATTTATTTTATAATTAGAAGTTTGTACTTCTTAAGTCTCTTTGCCAATTTTGTGCCACCCCTCTGCTGTGCAACTACCAAGATTTTTCTGTATCTATGAGTCTGGGTTTTGTTTTATATTATTTTTTAGATTCCATTTTTTCAATTTACAGTCCCACCAACAGTACACAAGGGTTCCTTTTCTCTGCATCTTTACCAACAGTTGTTATTTCTTGTCTTTCTGATGATAGCCATTCTGACAAGTATAGGGCAGTATCCATTGTGGTTTTGATGTGCATTTCCGTGATGATTAGTGATGTTCAGTACCTTTCAATAGAGCCTGTTGGCTATCTGTACATCGTAATTCCTTTTTTTTTTTTAGATTTTTAAATTATTATTTATTTATTTATTTGAAAGACAGATCACAAATAGGCAGAGAGGCAGGCAGAGAGAGAGAGGAGGAGGAAGCAGGCTCCCTGCTGAGAAGAGAGCCCAGTGTGGGGCTCGAACCCAAGACCCTGGGATCATGACCTGAGCTGAAGGCAGAGGCTTTAACCCACTGAGCCACCCAGATGCCCCAGTACATCTTAATTCTGAGCTCTTTGTTCTACCTGTATGCCAATACCATAATCTTTTGATTACTATAGCTTTGCAGATTTTTGGTCTGTGTAATTTGTTTGTTTTGTTTTGTTCTTATAGATTTGTAGTACAGTTTAAAATCCAAGAAACTCCAACATTTTATTCATTCTCAAGATTGCTTTGGGACTTTGGGGTCTTTTGTGATTCCATACAAATTTTAGAATTATTCATTTAGTTGTTTGAAAAATGACATTGGAATTTTTATTAAAAATTACATTAAATTTGGGGGCACCTGGGTGGCTCAGTGGGTTAAACCTCTGCCTTCAGCTCAGGTCGCGATCCCAGGGTCCTGGGATCGAGCCCCACATTGGGCTCTCTGCTCAGCAGGGAGCCTGCCTCCCCCTCTCTCTCTGCCTGCCTCTCTGCCTACTTGTGATCTCTGTCTGTCAGATAAAAGGATAGAATCTTTAAAAAAAAATTACATTAAATTTGTAGATTGCTTTGGGTAGTATGAACATTTTAACAATATTAATTGTTCTGATCCATAAACACAAAACATCTTCCCATTTATTTGTATCCTCTTCAATTTCTTTTATTGATGTTTCATAGTTTTTTAGTGTAGAAGTCTTTCATTTCTTTGGTTAAATTTATTCCTAAATATTTTATTATATTTGATGTAATTGTAAATGGAATGTTGTCTCGATTTCACTTTTTGATTGTTCATTAGTGCATAGAAACACAACAGAGAGTTTGTGTATTAATTTTGAATCATGCAACTTTCCTTAATTCATTTATTCTACAGTTTTATGGTGAGGCCTTTAGGGTTTTACTTATATATAGTATTATGCCACCTATAGATAGGGACAGTTTTACTTCATCCTTCCCAATTTGTATGCCTTTTATTTTTCTTGCCTAATTGCTATGGCTAGGACTAAAATACAGTGCTGAATAAAAATGAAGAAAGTGGACATCCTTGTCTCATTTCTGATCTTAGAGGAAAAGCTTTCAGCTTTTCACCATTGAGCATAATATGACTGTGGATTTGTCATAGTCTTTGTTATACTGAGGTGCATTCCCTCTATATCCACTTTGTTAAGAGTTTTGTCCCATATTGATGTGAAATTTTGTCAAAGGCATTTTCTGAATGCATTGAGATGATCATTGATTTTTATCTTTAGTACTGTTAATATGGTATATCATGTTGGTTGATTTGCAGATGTTGGACCATCCTTGCTATCCCTATGGATAAATGCCACTTGATCATGGTTGGTGTATGATCCCTTTAATGTATCATTGAGTTTGCTTTGCTACTAACTTATTGAGGATTTTTGCATCTATGTTCATCAGGAATAGTGACCTATAATTTTTTTTTTAATTTTTATTTTTTGGTGGTGTCTTGTCTTGTTTGTGTATTGGGGTAGTGTTTGACTCACAAAATGAATATGGAAGTGTTCCCCTTTTTTCAGTTTTTTAGAAGGATTTGAAAAGAAGAAATATTAAATCTTTTTTTGAATGTTTGGTAGAATTCACCAGTAAAGCCATTTGGTCCTGGAGTTTAATTTGTTGGAAGGATTTTATTTCTGATTCACTCTTCTTAGTTGTAATTGTTCTTCAGATTTTCTCTTTCTTCTTGATCCTCATGGGAGACTTATGTTTCCATAATTTATTCATTTCTTCTAGTATGTCCAATCTGTTGTCCAATTTGTTGGTGTATATTCATAGTAGTCTCATAAAACTTTGTATTTCTGTGGTATCAGCTGCAACTTTTCTTTAATTTCTGGTTTTATTTATTTGACTCCTCTTTTTTTTCTTGTCATCTCTAGCTAAAGGTTTGGCAATTGTGTTTATCTTTTCAAAGAACCAACTCTTACTTTCATTGATCTTTTCTATTGTTTTTGTTATTTGTCTCCATTTCATTTACTTCCACACTGATCCTTACTATTTCCTTCCTTCTGCCAATGTTGGGCTTCATTTGTTCCTTTTCTAGTTCCTTAGGTGTAATGTTAAATTGTTTGAGATTTTTCTTGTTTCTTGAGGCAAACCTATATTGCTAGGAACTTCTTTCAAGAAAAACTTTTGCTGCATCTCATAAGTTTTGGTGTGCTATATTTCTGCTTTCATTTGTCTCTAGGTTTTTTGTTTGTTTGTTTGTTTGAATTTATCCTTTGATTTCTTTGATGACCCAGTGGTTGTTCAGTAGCATGTTGTTTAATCTTTACACATTTATGTTTTTCCTAGTTGATTTTCAGTTTTATTTTTTAGTTGATTTTTAGTTTTATACCATTGTAGTCAGAACAGATGCTTGAAAAGATTTCTTTTTAAATTTATTCAGACCTGTTTTGTGGCCTGACATATGATCTGTCTTAGGGAATGTCCCATGTGCACCTGAGAAGAATGTGTATTCTGTTGCCTTTTATTTGTTTGTTTGTTTCAGAGAGAGAGGGGGAAAGCATGTCCATACACAAGTGGGGAAGGGGCAGAGGAGGAGAGAGAGAGAGAGAGAATCTTAAGCAGGCCCCATACTCAGTACTGAGCCCAATGTGGGGCTCAATCTCATGACCCTGAGATTATGATCTGAGCCAAAATCAAGAGTCAGACACTTAACCAAGTCAAACAGGTACACCTATTCTGTTGCTGTTGAATGGAATGTTCTATATATACTATTAAGTATTCCTAATTTAATATATTGTTTAAGACCAGTGTTTTCTAATTGATTTTTCTATCTGGATGATTCATCCACTGATGCTAGTCAGGTGTTGAAGTCCCCTGCTATTGCTGTTATTGCTTTTGATTTCACACTTTATGTCTGTTTATATTTGTTTTATTTATTTTGGTGCTCCTATGTTGGGAGCATATATATTTAAAAGTGTGATGTTTTCTTACTGGACTGACCCCTTTAGTATTATGTAATGCTCTTCTTTGTCTTTTATTACAATCTGTTTTAAAATCTATTTCATCTGAGAGAAATATAGCTACACCAGCTTTCTCTTTTTTCCATTTGGGTACAATATCTTTTTCCATCCCTTTACTTTCAGTATGTATGTGTCCTTACTTCTGAAGTGAGTCTCTTATAGACAATCTATAGATGATTCTTATTTATTTATCTGTTCTACCATTCTGTGTCTTTAGTAGGATTATTTAGTCCATTTATATTTAAAGTCATTATTGATAGGAATGTACTTACTGTCATTTTGTTAATTGTTTTCTAGCTGTTTTTGCAGTTCCTTCCCTTTTTCTCTTTCTTTTTGTTATAATATCCTCTTATTGTTATGTTTATTTTTTCTTTTTCATTTTCCTCTGTATACTTACTATATGTTTTGGCTGTGTGGTCACCATGAAGTTGACATATACCATCCTATGTGTATATTTTAGGATGATAGCAACTTCCAAACTCTGTATTTTTTTTAATCCCCCACCCATGTTTTATGTTTTAGATGTCACATTTTACCAGTTTTTTTTTTAAATTTTAAGTACCCCTTAACTATTGTTGTAGTTTTAATTCTATTTTTTGTCTTTTAACTTTCATATTAGCTTTATAAGTTATTTACTCACTACCCTTACTATATATTTATTTACCTTTTCCAGTGAGATTTTTATTTTCATAGATTTTCTTCTTGTTAATTAGTGCTACTTCTTTTCAGCTTAAAAAAGTCCCTTTAGGGGTGCCTGGGCAGCTCAGTGGGTTAAAAAAGTCCCTTTAACATTTCTTTTAGGACCAGTTTAGTGGTGATAGACTCCTTTAGCTTTTGGTTATCTGAAAAATTCTTCATCTCTCCCTCAATTCTGAATGATAACTTTACCAAGTATTCTTGGTTGGAAGTTCTTATTGTTGTTTTCCTTTCAGCACTTTGAATATGTTATGTACTCTTTTCTGGCCTGCAAGGTTTCTGCTGAAAAATCTGCTTACAGCCTTATGGGGTTTTCCTGGTACATAACAAGTTGCATTTTTCTTGCTGCTTTTAAGATATTCTTTTTAGCTTTAACTTCTGGCATTGTAATTTATTAAGTGTCTTGGTTTGGATCTCTCTGTGTTCATCAATTTTGGAACTCTCTAGGATTCCCAGACTTGAATGTCTGCTTCCTCCTCTTGGTTAGAGGAGTTTTCAACCATTATTTCTTCAAATAAGTTTTCTGTCCCTTTATGTCTCTCTTCTCCTTCTAAGACAATTTGGATGTTGTCATACTGGTCTCTTAAGTTATCTTCACTTTTTCAAAATTCTTTGTTTCATTTTTGCTGCTCTGTCTGGTGAGTTCCAGTGCTTTGTCTTCCAGCTCCTTGATCTGTTCTGCTGTTTCATCCAGTCTGTTCTTGGACCCCTGTAGTGCATTTTTCAGTTCAGTTATTGTATTCCTTAGCTCTTTGACTTCTGTTTGATACTTTATTAAAGTTTCCAGGTTTTTTTTGGGGGGGGGGTTGTTTATTTGTTTTTTGAAGTCCTCACTGACTCACTGTATTCATCCATTTTTTTTTCTGAGTTCAGCGAGCATCTTTATGATGACTACATTGAATTCTTTATCAAACAGATTAGTAATCTCCATATCATTAAGTTTTTATTATTTTTCCCCCTGAGGTTTGGTTTTTTTTTCCTTCATTTGGATAATGTTTCTGTTTCTTCATTTTGCTCGACTCTCTCTATTTGTTTGCATTTATTAGGTGAAATAGCTACCTTTTCCAGTCTAGAAGGAGTGGTCTTATGTAGGTGATACGACTTCTCATTCACTTTTGTCCTAGTTCTTGTTTGTCTGTTGAACATTTATGATTCTCTAAACAGCCTGATTTATATTTGATATGTCCCCATTGTTGAGGGTGTGCCAAGACCTATCACTGTTCTGAAGGGAGGGATTTCATTTAACACATAGTTTCAAGCTGATTGGAAGCCAGGCCCTCAGGCATCAGCTTTTAAAATATGCAAATATATACAGTCCTGTGGGGCAACAACCAAACCATGCTGGCCTCCAGCTTAGGAAATCTGGTAGTATCCCTTGGAGAACAATTGCAAAGACTGGGGCTACAGATGAATCTATGTGCTCCTTTCCAGGAGGCCTTCTTGAGCTGTAGTAAAGACAAAGGGGTGTGGAAGGATGGTGTATCCCTAATTACATTCTCTAAGAGTGCCTCCATGGTCCCTACATGTGTGAAAACCTGAAGCCTGTCCCTCAGGACGAAACTCTATGATAGGTAAGTAGGCCTTTTTCACAGGAAGACTGGGAGTATGTCTGTCTGCTGTCTGCGATACACTAGAGGAGTCGGACTGCCAAGAACTATCATTCTGTTTGTTATAGTTATTTGGAGCTCAGTAACACCAGCTGCTTTGGCCACCATAGGCAGGCAAATAAGGTGTGTCCCCAAGTGGTTTTCACACATTCACTGTCTTTAACAGAGCCACTCTAGAGTGTAGGAGACAGGGATCACTCATTGGCTAGTGAAAGGCAGACAGAAAATGTCTTGTCTGGGTGTACCCATGATCTTCAGTGATGCTGCAGGAAGAGTGCTGTGCCTGTGCATGCCCCCAAAGACTTAGGATAGGGCAGGAAGATGCTGTGACCACCTATACTTGCTAGCCCCAGGCAGGGTGCTGGGGAGTTTGCAACTGCCCTTGCTGACTTAAGCAAGGGAGTGAAAATTGCCATGAACATTCCCACTCTCCTGCCCCAGCCAGGGAGCAGGAGATCACTACAACTGCATGCATTTTCTAGCCTCAGCAAGGCAGTGAGAGGGTGCCATGCTGAAGCCTGGCTGCCTGTACTAAGAAGGTAGGTGGAGAGCACACAAATGGCATCCTCCAGTATCACACCTCCAGAGAGCCCCACCTGTCACCTGTCCCTCCAACAGATGTCCTTAAACTAGCAAATGAATCTCCTTCACATACATTCCAGATGCTTTTCCAGTTGGTGCTTTTATGCTACATCCAGAGCAAGTGGGACATCATGCAAACCCTTTAAAAAAGAGAATCTCAGGTTTTTATAGCACTTTGGCCATCAGTTCTGTTGGTTTTTTAAGCCGGAAGCTTATCTCTCTAGCCTAGACCCCAGGGGTTGGGGTGCCTGATGTGGGGTACTTCACCTTCCTCCTCCAGGAGAATCTCCAGAGTGGTGAGATCCCTCCCTATCGTGTGTCACTGTACCAGGGATGGGGATTTTGGTGAGACTGTGTCTCCACCTCTTCTACCCCTCTTGATGAGGTCCTTCTACCCCTCTTGAGGTCCTGTGTGATGGAAAACCTATTCATCTAGTTTTCAGATCTATTTCAGAAGGAAATGATCCATTTGTAGCTGTAGATTCAGTGTGTTCATGGAAGTTCAGAATCCTTCCTGCGTTGCCATCTTGGATCCCTCTTCCTTCTACTTACTTTTATTTTCTCCCAAAAAACATCACCAATCATGTCACTGCTTGTCAAAAATCTTTTATGTTCTCCTCCATTAACTTTAAAATGAAGTACAGATTTAGCCTGGCATTCAAGGTCTTTCATAACAAGATTTGTCTCTAATCTTATAGTATCATATATATAATCTATCTCTAAAGTGGCCTATAAAATGTTTCCTGGATCCCTGTCAACGTTTTGCCAATTGCTTTTATTTCCACTGTCTAAAATAACATCTCCTCAACTGATAAAATTCAGCATATTTCAAGATCCAGCAAGAATATCTCTGCCAGAAAATCATTTTTTCTGTCCATCTGAACTTCTTTTCTTCTTTTCACGGACAATAGACTTTTATTGATGACCCACGACGTGTTAGGAAAAAAATATTAGTTACTAAAATACAATTGTGAATAATTTAGCAGTAGGATTTTTTTCTTCTTTTTGCCTTCAGTATTTTTAAGCTCAAGGAGAGACAAAAGAAAAGCATGCAGCATGCAAAGAATGCTATGATGGAAGATCCACAAGGTTCTGTGGGGATACATAACAGAGAACTTGACCCAGTCTTGAGCCATGAAAAAAGGATTCTGTGAACCAATGACATCTATGCCAAGGTTGGAATCAGAATTTACCACATGTAGGGATGATGAATAAGGATGAGGGAAGAAGATTCCATGCAAATGGAAAAACATGTGTTAAGGCCCAAATATAAAAAAAAAAAAAAAAAGGCACAGAATATTTGAGGAATGGAAAGAATTTTTAAGTAATCTGAGCATAAAACAAATTTAAAAAGTGATGAAAAAGCAGACTCTGGGAGAAAATAAAGGTTATAACAGTTCTTATCAAACTACAATAGGAAAGTGTATCCAGTGAGAAAGTGGTGTACAGAATAAGAAAGGAGAAAGCTATATTGAAAAAATTTAGGTCTGGGGCGCCTGGGTGGCTCAGTGGGTTAAGCCGCTGCCTTCGGCTCAGGTCATGATCTCAGGGTCCTGGGATCGAGTCCCACATCGGGCTCTCTGCTCAGCAAGAAGCCTGCTTCCCTCTCTCTCTCTCTCTGCCTGCCTCTCCGTCTACTTGTGATCTCTCTCTGTCAAATAAATAAATAAAATCTTTAAAAAAAAAAAATTTAGGTCTGACAATCTTCAGTATATTGATGGTCACTAACTCAACAGCAGAGTATGATATGACTCAAGATTAGTATGCAGTAGTGTGAACCTAAAACATGAAGTTGAAGAATACTAATATTTAAGGAATGGTCAAGAAATTTAATTAGAAATGACCAGAAAAGCAGGAGCAGAAACAAAGTGTGTGATGACACATCGGGAAGAAATAAGGCTAATCAATAGAGTTAAATGTTCCTAAGGACTTGTGTAAGATAAAAAATGAGAAGTGCCTGTTAAATTTACCCAAAAAGGGATCGATAGGATCTCTGGAAAAAACAACTTCAGTGGAACTATGGGGGCAGAGCAAGACTGCCCTGGGTTGAGATGTGAGCGGGAGTATGATCGTGGCATTGCAGTTGAGAGCTGTTTTAGGCAAACTGGCTGAGAAGAAGTGGAAAGAAGGAGATGGGCAACTAAAAGTAAATATGGCTTGAAAAGAGGTTATTTTAAGTTATGAAAAAGAAAAGTTTACATACTACAGAGAAGGTCCAGTAGAAAGTCAAAATACAGAAGAGAGGGAAAATTCTTCTGAATTTTCTGAATAACAAGAAAATTAAGAAGAATTTCTGAGTGAGAAGAAAATTCTGAGTAAGAAGAATTTTCTTTTCTCAGAAAAGAAGGTAAAGCAAGCAAAATATTAGCCTTAAACAGGAAGCTAATTGATTATTTGTAACAACAGCAAAGACAGAAAGTTAAGTGTGAATTCCCAGTAATATGTAGGTTTAGGGGGCAAGGAGTGGGGAAAGTCTCTTTCTGATGACTTATACTTTCTCCAGACTTCCCTTATATTTCACTTATGGCCCCTTCTTGCATTTGATACCTGTCCCATAAGGTTTGGACTTATTTGTTCTATATTCAACCAGATTATGGATCAGTGCTGCCCAAAACATACAGCCACTAATGTGAGCATATATGTAATTTTAAATTTTCTTGTAGCCAGTTTAAGAAATGCAAAAAACATTTTTTTTAAATGCAATTTATTCGTTAAAGCAGTTTTGGATTCACAGAAAAATTGAGCAGAATGTGCAGAGATTTCCCATGCCCCCTAACATGCATAGCCTCCCCATTATCAACATCTCCTATCGGAATAATGAAACTGCATTGATATATCAGTATCACCCAAAGTCCATAGCATTTACATTAGGGTTTAAGGGGGTAATTAATTTTAATATGTTTTATTTAACCCAATGTATACAAAATATTATCATTCAACATACAATCTACATAAAAATTATGACATATTTTACATTCTGGTTTTTTTGTACCACATATTTGAAACTTGATGTGTATTTAACGTTATATTAAGTCTCAGTGTAGACCAGCCATCTTCCAAGTGCTCAGTAGGCAGAGGTAGCTACTGACTACAGTATAGGACAGTACAGATAAAGATGGTAAATATCATGAAAGCAGATACTGTTACTTTCCTCTACCTTTAATCTCTTTTGTTCACTCAATGGTTGTTGAATTGAAATTTCATAAAATGAAAACATCTATCAAAGTTGTCATAGGACATTCAATAATTTCTTTTTTTTTTAAGATTTTATTATTTATTTGACAGAGAGAGAGAGAGAAACTATATGCAGGGGAGCAACAGGCAGATGGAGAAGGAGAAGCAGGCTCCAAGCTGAGCAGAGAGGCTGGTGTGGGGCTCAATCCCAGGATCCTGGGATCATAACCTAAGCTGAAGTCAGATGCTTAACAGACTGAGCCACCCAGGCACCCCTCATTCAAGAATTTCTTAAAGAATACTTAATTGACCTGGTAAATAAAAATCAGCAGTACCTATGTAGTGTTTGTCAGCTTTGCTGCCAGTAAAGTTTGGGAGTTTTTTTCTTCTTCAAAGACATTTGGAAAACTGAGTTCATCTTGATGAAGGGAAATGATGCTATGTGCCTTTGTGAAGATAGATGGGATTAGGAAGCCTTGTGACTAAGTCATGTTCAGTTGCTCTACCCCAGGCTTTCCAACTTCTGCCCTTCCAGATTCCAATCCAGTGAGTATACATTAATATAGAATCCATCTGATTTGATAATTAGAGTAGTTGTTCTTCTTTTCAGCAAAATACCATCTCCCTCGCAGGTAGACGGTTTGGATTAGCGGAGGATGTGGGGATTGCAGGCTCTTTGCTACTGGCTAACCACACTCAGGAAGCAAACAAGCATCAAAGTTTCCTCTTCTCCAAATAGCCCTTGTGCAGATGGAAGAGCACTTTTTCTTAGAGATACAACCTCTGGTACTGCCAGTGTGCTACATGAATGAATGAGTGACAGGAACATAAAATGTTGGAGTTAGAAGTGACCTTAAAGATCACCTTACTGACACTTCTACACCCTCTTCTCCCAGGTTCTTACTTTATAAATGAGGAAGTAGACATACTACTGAATTTCTTCTGATTCTAAAAACAGAATAGAGGACTTGCATTGAGACTTTCCCTAGAAACACATTTTGTTTTAAAGTGTGGTCAGAGCAGACTGAAGGCATGCTATACCCTACAGAATAATTCTGGGACATGTGGCTTACATATTTGCATCTGATAAAAAAAAATCACTCTGACAGATTCTCTTCCTCTAAATAGTTAAGCCTTGTGTATTTTTGAGGCATTGAATGTGTCCCTTTAAATGGATTCTCCCATTTATTTTAAATTTCCTAAAATAAAAAAAGATCCCCACTATGTATGGACTTCTTTGTCCGTTCCTGCCACTGTACTCCCAGCTGTGGCTACTGAAGAGCTCCCAACAGATTGCTCAGCTTTGCCTGATTCCTGAATCATTAAGATTCAGGCCTGGTGGTATATTAGAAACTAATTCTCTACCAGCAGGAATAAGAAAATTAGTCTGTAGCCCTATGCCAGGTGTCCCTTTTCTCCCAAGGACTGCATCAGCACCAAGCTGAGCTTTCTTTCTCTAATCACTGCCCCTCCCCTTCCCTGTGCATTTCCATTCCATTCTCCTGAGCTGCCTGACCTTCTGTGCCTCTTGCAACAAACCGCAAGTCCAAGCCCAGTTGTGTAGGCCTCTAACCCCCTTCTCACTCCTGGAGATGTCTCCCTTCAGGGTCTAGATCTTATTCTTAGCATTGTCGGTCACTGTCGCGGTCCTGCTTAAACCCTGGTGGCAATCCCTGACAGTGGGGCTCAGTACGCTCACCAGCTGCTGGGTATCAAGCCAATCCCTTCTTGGCCTCCCTTAATTTTCTTTCTTTAAATCAGACCTTTTGGAAAACCCAGCCTAAACCCAGAGGATTCACTGTGTTATTCTGGATTTAGCAATTTGGCCTCCGACTCTCTTTCCTTGGAATTCTCTCCTCTCCACTAGGATAACTCCTCAGAGCCTAGATTTCCTTGTTTCTGCATAGCTTCCTCCTCCCAGCTCCTCTGCGACAAGGTACAGCATGGCCCAGGCTGAAGTTATGCAGAGTATCAAACCCTGGCCAATTCTTAGAAGCAAAATAATAAACACTTGTTTGTGTTCTAGTGTCTCATTTCAGTGGTCACTAGGAGTCTTCCTGCAGGATTATACTTTCAGTGTCTTTGATGGCTGTCTTACCAAGAAAAATAAACCATCTATCTAATTTTAAACATCTAGTTTAAAAGGTACTATTAAAACTTTGGCTTTGGTATAGGGTCCCATAAAGATGAGAAAAGAGATTTTATTGTATATTTTTAATATTTTATTTATTTATTTGAGAGAGAGAGACAGCGAGAGAGAGCATGAGTGAGGAGAAGGTCAGAGGTAGAAGCAGACTCCCTGTGGAGCTGGGAGCCTGATGCGGGACTCGATCCCAGGACTCCAGGATCAAGACCTGAGCTGGAGGCAGTCGCTTAACCAACTGAGCCACCCAGGTGCCCCGAGAAAAGAGATTTTAATACTTGAGTTCTGTTTATATAGAAAACTTGATACTCAGATTGGTTGAATAAGAATGGAAACACATGCCTTCACCTTTTTTTTTTTTTCTTTTGAGATGGTAAGAAGAAACCCATTATACAAAGTCAGAATAGATTTTTTAGGTATAGAGATCTCAATTATCAGGACTATGCATACTAAAACACACCCTGACTCCATATTTTAGCCAGCAGAGACTTCATCATATACTAGGCTGCAGCAAAGAATGTGTTTATATAGCCATCTTGAAAATTGTCAGACAATATATCACTTGAAGGCTGTCATATAAAGTAAAACATTAAGAAGAATATTTATGGGGTTTTTGTGCTGTCCTAGCATTACAACTCCAATAAATCATTCTGCAGCATGTACCCCTCTTTCCTTTCTGCCTTTGTAAAAGTTGTGCAGCCGAACAGTTGGTTGGAACTTGGAAAGTCACAAGCCTCATAGAAACCTGAATTAGAGAGAGGTGATTAAAATGCCATCCTGTGGGATGTTACTCCCTAGCCTGTAAGCACCAAACCGCACATTTCCCCTGTGTACACTTTGCATGCTCCTTGGATGAAATTAAAAACTAGTTTGTTAAGGGGAGATGGCTGCATAATATAAAAAGCATTCCAGTTCCCACATCGCCCTAGAAAACTGCAAATTAAAAAGATATCAAGTGGCCCCAGTCATTTTGACAATGTACTGACACTGAACAGTTAGAGACATCACTCTAGTAGTTTGGATTTAAGAAGTGCTGTTAATAAAGAGTTTATCTTCGAGCAGCTGTGAAGCACTCTTGCCCTTTGTGTGTTTTCTAGGTCTGTGTTGATTGCTGTGTCAGGCTCCATGCTGCCCTTGCTGAGTGGTAGGAGTTCTAAGCAAAAGTCAGCAGCTTTCATTCTGACAGACACCACCTTTTCAGGAGAAATAAAAGAGCAATAGTATTTCTAGGTGCAATTTCTGACATTCCATCCATGTGAGCAACATAGTTGACTTGGCATTCAAAAGTAACTCTTTTATGCTTTATGTTTTACCTTAGGTATATTGTGAGGTTGCTGGGGTGGAGGGGTACTCATTCAGCCAGAGATGCTAATGTATTCACAACTTAGAAGGAATAGAGAAGGAAATAGAGTTGGGTTTTGAGCACCATTAATATTCAGTCCAGAGCTTTCACAAGAGAGACCCCTGGCCAACATGACAGGCAGATGTGTGGGGCAGACACAAAGTCCAGAGGGACGGGTGCACTCAGGTCCCCATCTTCATCTGCAGTTTGTCTCTGTACAATAAGACTTGCAAAAGAGAAACCCATAACTACCTCTAGGCTTTCCTTTTCTTTCTCTTCCTTGTGTAATTGTTCATTTTTACAGGGATGGGAACTGATGTCCTTCTCTCATTTGAAAAATCTCTTTTCATCAAGGCTGCTAGGCTAGGAAGTACAGAATGCAAAATGCTGCCACAGGACCAAAAGAAAGAGATTAGCACCATGTGTAAAAGCTAGCTAAATACAACACAAATTTTCATATCTTGTATTTTACTCTATTGTTTAAGAAGCCATACATAAATAAATAGAATTTTTCTGGAATGTCATGAATGAACATTGTGAAATTCAAGCTACAGGGTTGCACTGAAGACCTAGTATGACTAATCCATAATTCAATAGTGAGCGTGATCCACGTTTCTATGATCCTACATGAAAATTGTGTGTGTGTGTGTGTGTGTGTGTGTGTGTGTGTGTAAATTGTTGGTTAATATGCTTACTTCCTTTAATTCCCCCAAGGAATTAAAACATATTTCTTAGATTTCCAAATCTTCCCTAACTAAAGGTTGTTCCCTTAAAAAAAAAAATTACCTTGTGTTTCAAGCCAACTTCCTTAGATCAACTTGTAAATTTAGGTAAGTGAGTCCTATTGATAACAATGGTCAACATTTACCTTGAAAACCAAATCAGTACAACACAATTTGCCTATATAATATAAAACTGTTCATAAAATTGGAGTTTACATGCTTTTAGTAATTTGTATATTACTCACACCTATCAATCAATGTTCTGGTTCTACACAGACATCAAAAAAAAAAAAAAAGCCATGTTTCTATATAATACAGCCATCACAACACATACAACAAAAAGAGATAAATCCATACAGAGCTTGGGGGGAGAAGACCTTCCATTCCTACTCTGGTTTTCAGTTTCCCTCAACCTCTTTCTAATGTTTGATGTTGTTTCGTTTTTATTTGCTGAGAGAATTTGAAGTTCTATTTTATTGTGTTCTAAGGGATTCTAGGACTTGAAAAACTCTTCCTCTCTGAACTTAAACAGTTGCTAGGAGACAGCCGCTAAACAACCTATAAATCAATAAACCTGTGTTCTTATGTTTCGTGGAAGTAGAGGGATAGTCTGTCCCCATGCAGGAGAGAATATACAAGAGATTGCTAAGCAAACTACTCAGAGACAAGATCTCCTAGTTCTTAGCAGAGGATGAGAGAACAGAATGACAAAGATGATTTCCTGAAGAAGGAACTTCTGAGATGAGATAGAAAACTGGGATTTGAGGCAGAACTTAAGATGAGAGTTGGTATTAACAGAAATTGCTTTCTGCAAAGCCATGTAAAATTTCACAAGGGGATGAGAGAGGTTTGAATTTTAGAGCATCTTACCAAGGTGCTTTGCAGTCCAAATTGTGGCACCCAAGAAAGAAAGGTGTGTCTCTGTCTCATTTGGCAGTTTAGCAGAACAGCTTTCCCCATTTTTTCTGTTTAAGTCCAGTGAAGGTTTGTTCATCTTCTACCCCTCAAAAAATAAATCATGTTCACTGAGGCTTGTAGCATGGGTTCCTTTTTTAATGCTTCATAGTTCTAGGACAAAGCTATAGTAGGGTTTTGCTTTATTGTGTGATTTGAATAGCAATAAAAAGACTTCCCCTCACTTTTTTGTGTTCACTCATCTGTCTTTGCCTCATTTTTCTCAATTATAGATTTATTTCCTTGACTATTAAAAGACTGTGGCATATTAAGCACACACTATTTAGAAGGAAGGAAGGAAGGAAGGAAGGAAGGAAGGAAGGAAGGGTCCACTAAAAGATAATACTTCAGTTTTAAATCAAATCCCTTAGAGTAATTAGTTGCTACAGTTGAACCAGAGCCTCAGCAAGATGAATGTTTGGAAGAGGGTTGAGACTCTGACTTCAGCAATTTTGCCAAAGGTCAATCAGCCCAGACCTCTAAGGATCATACAAATTCAGAGAGGCCAGAAAGGAAATTAACATATCCGCCTTGGGAGGCCAGCTTGGGCTGTTCACTTACTCCAGCCAGAATTAGTGCTCTGTAGCTCTGGTGTCCACAGGCACATTCCACCTCAGTGACCCCCTAGTTACTAACGTTCTTAAAACTCTATGCTTTTTCACTAATTTAGGGTCTTGAATAGCATCTTTTCCAAAACCACACTGTAGAAAGCCTGAATGCCATTCAAACAGTGATGACCAATGCATTTTTTTTTTCACAGTCATCTTGATGCAGAAGATGACTCATTTGTCTTTCATAAAGTTTTAGTTCAGTTCATAAAAGACTGTCTGGGCTTGCTGGTTCCCATTGACCTCAGCTCCAGGACTTCCTTAACCCTCAGCCCCAGGAAATCTCCATATTGCTCTCCAGAGTTAGGTATCAGACAATGGTGTTAAATGTTGCAGCCTTAGGGGAGAGCTGGATTCCAGCTGTGATGATGAACTGTCTAACATTTTAGCTTTGGCAGGTAAGTTCCCTGGTCTGGGGCTACATTTCTCATTTGTACAAGGAGGATTCTTTCATTCTTATCAAGCAGTTGCTTCCTAAGTCACTTACTAAGAACCTACTGTGTGTTGGCACTGTGACTCTAGATAACCCTTAACTTCCTTTTTCTTTTTTTTTTTTTTCTAAAGATTTTATTTATCTGACAGAGAGAGATCACAAGTGGGCAGACAGGCAAGCAGAGAGAGAGAGAGGAGGAAGCAGGCTCCCTGCAGAGCAGAGAGCCCGATTTGGGACTCGATCCCAGGACCCTGAGATCATGACCTGAGCTGAAGGCCGAGGCTTAACCACTGAGCCACCCAGGTGCCCCCTTAACTTCCTTTTTGATCTGTAATCCTCAGGCTTTGTCTTTCAATCCATAGCAGGTCTCATCACTGAGTCCAATTTGCTGCTGATGATCATGATGTGGTCTTTCTATCCAGTTAAAATACTCCTTATTTCCTAATGAGTATTTGAGGTTCTATAGCCAACCTTCTCAAAGACCAGATGTTCTCCATTTAATTTCCAGTCCCCCTATGATTGTTACTGCCACGCTCCTACCTCCTAGCCTTTGCTTGTTACCTACTATTGGAAATTTTAATCTTGCGGTCGGTCCTTTTTCTGTTTAAAAAGATACCGGGCCTGTGGCCCGGAGTTCTTGAGACTTGCATCCCTTTTTCCCCTTTAGGTTGGTCAGAGTCTTGATCCCTGAATGACCATCCTTCCAGTAATCCACGCAGACTTACTTTCATTCCACAGACTGGCTTCCGCCTGGGGCATAGTTGGTGCTGGCTTTCCCTCAATGGAATGATTCTGCCACATTCTAATCCCACTTCTGACAGCATTCTGATTAAATATACCAACCCCCCCAAAAGGGAAAATGCTTATGGCAAATCTTCAGGCAAATACAGCATACTTGGGCTGGTTTGTCCTTGCTGTTTATCTAAATAGAAATGCCAAACAACAAGCACTCCCCATTCTAGCTGGTAACAAACCAAAAGGGAAGTGCCACCTTTCTGATGTCTCATAGTCCCCTTTTCTCTGTGTGTGTTTTTGTTTTTGTTTTGATTCTGTGTCAAAAATCTGTCTGTGCATAGTCTTTTTGCCTCCTAAGCACTGACTCTCTTTGCAGCTGTGGTTTTAGAAACATGCACACATATATATGCAATTAAATGCAGGCTTTGACTTTTCGCCTGGGAAACTGGAAGGATAAGGTGAGCTAAGCTTTTAATTACAAGTAGCCATTCTGGGAGGCAGGGAGTACAGCTACTGCTGCTTAGCCTAATCCCATCTTTCAGGGAAGAAAAAGAAAAAGCCCACATGTATCTATCTACAAAAATGTTGACTTAATATATTCAACACTTTTTTTAATGTTTGCTAAAATAAACTCTGCTTGAAAACCAGAGGAAAAAATACTACTGTTGTTGTTAAGGTGAAGGCTTACTGTACCTATGATTCTTTGATTCGCCTTAGATTATTGCATTGTTCTATTTCTGTTTTGTTAAAGATTGTCTCATGATATACAGACATGCTAGTATTCTGCGCTTTTATAACTGCCTTCATCCAGAATCCCAAATCTCTTTACAAATACTAATTACTGTGATCTAATGTCACTGGAAATTGTTAAATATGCTCCAAAGAGGTTAAACATTTTAAATCCCGATTTACAAATTAAAAACTAGAATGTGGAAAAGCTAAGCTGCATTTGGGGATTTAAATAGAGATTTGGTTGAAACAACTGGAAATGACAGCTGTCAACCCAATCCTCTAGTCCTTGAACTCATTTGATATCCTACACTTCTCGAATTATTATACATGTAGGAAGACAGGTTGCCATTGTGAATTCAGACACTGAAGATCTTTTTTTGTTTTTTTCCTGCTCCAAATAATATATAATACCTAAAAATATCATTGTGGAGTTGTGCCATCTTTCCAGGTCAAACTTTAAGATTTTTCTTTCTTATAGAAGTCATGTTTTTTAAACCATGGATTTTAATCAGTGAAATTATTCCTTACTTCTTTAGAAATTTCTAGACATCTACCAACTGGATTCAATTTTGTAAGTTTAAAAAAATAGAGATACACACACACACACACACACCACATATAAGTATGTGTGTATATATATGGGTATGTATATGCACATGCATATATAAGTATTCATATATATCATATAAATATATTCACACAGAGAACATAAGACAAACAAAATATTCCCACTGAAGATCTTGATTTAAAGGGCAAGTAGATGAGAATTTCTTCTGTGTTATACAATCATGTGTCAATATATTTCTAGCTTTGCCTTCTTATTTCTAAAGACTTCTCTGTATTCAGAGTTTTGGTAAAGCAGGGAGACATGACATCTATACACACGAGTTTGTAGTCTAATTTCATCTCAGTATTATCTTATATTTTTCTCTTAGCAAGAGGTGCTTTCAGAGGCCAAACTGTAAGTTGATAAACATAGACTAGAAAGTGTGCCTAAAGAATGAGACTGATCTGAGAATAGGTAAGAGGTGGCAAGAATTTTTTAAAGACTTTCTTAGGCTTGAAGTAAATAAATAGGCCATTAGGCAATGTCTGAGTAGATATTTAGAGAATGAGAGTAAGAACATGAGATATGTTTGGTGGATATGGATAGAGAAATTGAAAGACTGCCATTGGCACAAATATTGTGTGAGATTGCAAAGAAACCTTGCCAATGCAATATGCAAATGGTGCCTCATTTTCTCCTGAGCCATAGCCTAGAGCATTGGATCTTTTGTGTCTGAATCCATGGGACGTGTTTTCTTACCTGGATGTAAATCACACAGTATTTTTAGATGTAAGTGGGTGACATTATGTAGAAGACTACATTGGTTGGTCATTGGTTAAGAGGCCAATAAAACAATTTATTTAGCTGCCAGAATGTTCTTTATGCTTGTCAGATAATTGGAACAATTTATTTCCTATTCATGAATATCCTTTTATTAGAATTTCTTTTATTTAATTTTTAAGTCTTCCCAAATATCCTTCCAGCATAAAGTGATGACTATAGCCTAATATTTCTCTACCAACAATTATTTCCCTCAGAATTTCCTTTGGTTAAAAGATGATCTCAGATTTCATAATCTCAAATTCCGCATGTAGAATACTATTCTGTAAACTGAGCTGATTCCTGACCTAGTCTAATGTGAGGAAAATCCTAAAAGGTAATTCTGTGCTAGGTTTTGTCACACAATTACAAGCATAAATACCCCCAAAACTAGAGTGTGCAGACACTGATGTTCAGGTTTTCTGGATTGTGTCTGATAATTGGATGATTTGGACATAGGTTATATGTGAGAATTAACATGAGTTTGAGTTATGGATGACTTATATCTATAGTTATGTATATATATACATCTCTCTACATTTACCTTTATTATAAGAATTAAGTAAAGTACGTAAGAGTCCCTGGCCCATTGTAACTCTTCAGTAACTGTCACTGTCACTGCTGCCGTTGTTACTGTTGTTTCATTTATCATTTTGTTGTAGTCGTTATGTGACGTAAAAACCTTCACAGGGAGATACGAACTGTAATTGAAGAATACCAGCATGATTAGCAACACTCAGATTGACGTATCACACACCAACAGACATCCTAACTAACTCCTTCCTGGACAACAGGGCTTCGTCTCACTTCAGACGCTGGCATCTTGCCTCTAGAAGATCCCTTCATGATTGACAGTCTAGTTCTCAGTCTGTCTCCTGGGAAGGAGCTAGAGGCCATTCAGAATGTAAGCCAATATGTATGACCCTTTAGTGATCTTTGAATAACAAGTCTCTGTTGTGGGTGCATTTTTAGCTTTCTCATGACTGCAGTTCATCTCTCCAGTATCCAAACTACCTGAAGACCTACTACCATCACCATCTATCCTAAGAGCGTCTGTTTTTAACAGTTAGATGACATCTGCCAGATTCCTTAGCTTTCCACCAACTGATAGTGTTTCATGGCTATTTAGATCATGGATTTTAAAATCAATCCAACTTGCTTCATATCTCTTCTCTAATTTGCTGGTTGGTTGATACTGAGCAGATTATTTAACCTCTCTGAGTCTTTCTTTTATTGCTTTGTAAAATGGTGATATTAAAACCCACAATTTAAAGAGCTTCTGTGAGGACCAAAAACAATGGTACATGTAAAGTGCTTGGCACTAGCTAGCAATTGTTTGATTATATGAGATGAATATGCAAAACACTTAATGCAATATTTTGTCATGGATGGGTACTCAATATCTCTGAGCTATCATTAAATATGTGCTTTTTAGGCCTTTTTCCCTTAGCCCCTTCATCAACCCCTCTCTCCCTCTTCTAGGCTCTCTGGGATAGAATAATAGAATAAGGGATCATCTCTGTCTCCCAGATGTTGGGGGGCAGGATAGTGTCAGGGGTAGAAAGAAGAGAAAAATAAATTATCATAGGAATTCTGAGAAGGGCGAAATGGATTCTGACTAGGCAGAAAGATGTCAAAGAAGCTTTACACCGTAGGTAACATTTGAGCTGACTCTTGAATGACTAAATGTGATTGCTTAATGATATAGAAAAAACGAAAGAGAGGAAGACAGGAAATGTGATCACAGTCAAATACATTTGATGTGCTATAACTTGTCAGGTAGTAAGAGTGAGGTCAGCAAACCAGTGACTATGTGCTGAGACTGTGGATATAAGGAAAGCATTTTTTCAGAAGGATTTGGTTGAATATTCATTTGCTATTTCTCTCTTGACTCTGGAAAAGACCTCAGTCAGCAAGCAGAAGGCTAGCAGTTAAATTCTTATTTTTGTTGTTGTTTTTAGGCACTTATAAAATCTGAAATGAAATGGATTTTTCTCTCAAGAAGTACATTTTTCTAAGCCAGAGATTATGGTTTGCAGTTTTATTTTCAAGGCACCCCACCCCAATCCCTCACAACACAAACAGATCTATCCACATTCAATGTATTTGTTGAATCATAAATAGAAATAACAATGAAGGCATAAACATTCCTTTTTCCAAATATTAATCATGACTAACCAAAAGTTGTTTGGGTTTTTTAAAGACATAGCTAAGGAAAAAAAAAATCCTTCTTGACAATACAGTTGCTTGTGATTGCACAAATACCATTTCAAACAGCATTATAAGAACCACAGCAGTTGGTGTGAGAGAGGAGAGATTAGCAGGACTCCATTCCAGGAAAATCGTTATGGTGATCACTTATCACTTGTCATTACACATAAATCCTATTGGTCTTTTTGCCTCAGTTTCAGCTTGGACTTAACTTACACTTGAGAAATCATTCTTTATCTTCTCCTCTTCTAGAATTTACTTCATTCATCTGACTGGCTGCCAATTTACCCTGACTATCCTATCACCACCTTCGGCCTCTCTCGCATTCTCTTCCCTAAAGCCAAAAGAAATAATATTTTTGCACTTGTATGTTCAACAGCACATATACTGTTATGTTGAACAGGATACCTTACATGATGCAAGGCATAAATAAGGTACTCAGGATAGCATGCAGTAAATAAAATGTCATTGAATCCCTCCTAAAAATGTTGTATTGATAGAATATTTAGGAATTCTATAATTAATCATGGCAAAATCCATCTCCCCAAAATTTGTACTTGGATTTTGGAATAAAACTCTAATCTGGATATTATCTTAGGAAACAGATATTGTCCCTTTCCTTTTTAATTATTTCCTTGCTCCCATATATATCTTTTTAAAATAAACATATATTAATATGTATAAATATTATAGATAGAGATATAGAGAGATACAGGTATTCTTGCGATACTCTAAAAATTGATTTCTTTTTTGGCTTTCAGGTACAGGTTCTTCTCCCTGTATTTGACTGTTCCACCCTGTGCATACATCTATTCCTTAATGGAACTTTGGCCTGTAAAATAGCTGTAGAAGAAAAATCTCCATATTCAACATCAAACAGCATTGGACATATAATGAGATCTCATTGTTGACTAAATGAATAAATAAATGAATGAAAATTAGTAGCCAGGGATGCTGGGACCTATGAAAAGTGGAACTACAATAGAGTCTCTATTCTTCTTATATCCTTTATAGATACTATATAGCAATAATCTTTTTTTAGCCATGTCTTGAAGATGCTACTAAGTTGTTTTCATTAATGCATTAGTAAGTTTGCCATCCAGATATAGGAAAAAACCCACAATTTCAGGACAAAAATGAATAAACTGCTAAAGACCATTGAATTTACTTTCAAAATGGTTAGAGAATACAGGTTTATATTTGAAACACAACTACTACTGCTTCATTAAAACATATATATGTTTATATATAACATATTTATATATAACACATATATATTTTATGTTATATATATGTATATTTTATATAAATCATATGTATGAATATATATATATATGTGTGTGTGTGTGTGTGTATCCATTTGAGATGCACCCCTAGCTCTCTAGGTACCCTCACTGAAAAAGACTATATTCTTTCATAAGGTTCTGCAACAGAAAGTTTCCTGTGCTAGTTTGCCAAGAGAGATGTAATTCCACTTTTCAATTAAGGAATTATCCCCTGATCAAAATATTAGGAGGAGCGGCAGTAGCTCCTCTGATCAGGTCTTAACAGCTTAGCCTGGATCTATTTAGAATAACCTGGGATTTCCTTCCAACCAGGGGAGACAGGAGTCAAACTTTAGTGGGCAGATGTATGAAAAGACAGGAGTTCTGTATTTACAAACAAATGGACCATTGTTTCAAACTTGAAGGCAGTCCTGGATGTGGAAATGCACACTCAGAATTGGTTAGAATAGTGGATGGTGGGTTCTTCACCCTTTGGTGGATCCAAAGGGTGAAGAAGGCATGGAATGAAGGGAGTTATGAAGATACCCATTTTGTCTAGGGCTGAACATAAACACTTCAGTCAGGTGAATTACACTTTGTACTCTACATACTAATAAGATAAATATGTTCTCACCGCAAATGATAGCTTGTTGAAAATGAATAATATCTTCTTCTAGGCAGTAATTTCTACTGATTTACTATTAAGACAGCATTTCTGAGTAAGCATGATTTGTATCCTACATGACAGATAATCTTCCTTTTCTGTCTCTGAGAATATGCATAGGACTCTTTACAAAAATACAGTCAAATAGAGCAAGACTTCTGAAATCTTTGAGATCTATGTTAATAGTTAATGCTTCCTTATTGAAATAAACTTAGTAGTCTTTTTCAATTCTGTTGATTTTTTCTTAATATTTTCTACCAACCTAAAATAAAGAAACCTTTTAAACCATGTTAGGAAGAACAATTTTACTTTATCATGAAACTTTTGTCATAACCTAGATGTCAAATGACAGTTATTTATTGAGCATCTAGCATATACCTGGGCATTGGCTAAATCAAAACACTCTATAATTTACCAGCTGTAAGTAGGCAAAAAATAAAGACCAGAGAATCGTCTTTTATAATAAAGATAGAATGACTAAAGATGAGAAGCGTTCTATTAAACAATTCATAATTAGAACACCAATGATAGCCCTTTGTAGTGGTATAATGATTATTATGCATAGGTCACTTCTGCTTTTTGGTGGTCCTGCAATCACATTCCACTTTTGCACTAAAAGTTTCCTTATCTTTCTTCAGTATCCTGAATGTACACATTGCTTTCAACACAATCAGACCATTACCGCTCAGACTTTCCCTGATCTATCCTCTCTCCTTAACCCACCCTCCACCTTCCACCTTCCACTCAGTATGATTTTATTTCCTGCATGCCCAAACACATAAGTTTTCTCCTTGTACTCATTTAGCGTTTTCCTGGCTCATATCCCAGGAACCCCAGGGTTCTATCATTTCTCTCTCTTTTTTGTTTTAAGATTTTATTTATTTTTTGAGAGAGAGAGAACATGAGCAGAGGAGGGGGGAGAGCCAAAGGGAGAAGCAGACCCCCTTCTTGCTCAGCTCTCCCCCTGCAGAGCTCATGTGGGGCTCAATTCCAGGACGCTGGGATCATGACCTGGGCCTAGGGTAGATGCTTAACCGACTGAGCCACCCAGGTGCTCTTATCATTTCATCAGTGGCATCAAAATGGAAAATTAAGAAGTCCATGGGGTTAGAAGTTCCTCTTTAAAATCTTTTACCGTCCCTTTGTCTTCAGATTGGGCTGTGCTTTTCTTTTTCTTCATTTATTCTAAGTTAAACTCTTTGGGCATGGATTTTATAAGAACTCCTCTGCTTCCTAAATCCCTAAATCTCTACTCTCTTTCCCAAATCTATAAGCCAAATGTTACTTGTCAGTTCATTGATTCTGGTTTGAGAGTGGAGAAAGAAAAGCCACCCCCACCTGATAACTTTCTGTTCTACTTTCTCAATTCATGAAAAAAGACATATCATGTGTTAGATTTTTTTTTTTTCCAGAGTAGAACTGTTCCTAAGGATAAAGACTTGGAAAGAATGTGAACTTCTTAGAAGAATTATGTCACATGAGAGGATGCCACCAAGTGCATTTTTGAGGTGCTTATAATGTATGTGCTTGAACTTTTCAACACAGTTCACAATGAAAATAATTTGGCATTAGAAATCAAATCTATGACTCTAGCTAAAGTAGATTTATTATTAAAATATAAAAAGCTGGTGTTCCTGGCTGTCTCATTCAGTTAAGTGTCTACCTTGGGCTCAGGTCATGATCCTAGGGTCCTGGGATCAAGCCCTGAGCTGGGCTCCCTGCTCAGTGGGGGGCCTGCTTCTTCTTCTCCCTCTACAGCTCCCCCTGCTTGTGTACTCACTCATGCTCTCATGCTGTTTCTGTCAAATAAATTAAAAAAAAAAACTTAATATATATTATATATTTGATATATAGCATAAGTATAATATATATGCATGTGTATATATATGTGTGTGTGTGTGTGTGTGTGTGTGTGTGTGTATCCACTTAAGGAAATAAGACCATACGTATAAGGAGTTTTGTGGCCAGGATCCCAGGGGTAGAGTTAGGTTTATCATTACATTTATCAAATGAAATAATGCAAGTACAGCTCAGGTCAGTGCTGGGCACATAGAAAACACTCATTAAATGTTAGTTTTCCTTCTCGTTTTTATATATGTGGATTTTCTACACCTTCAGTGTCCTCTGTGTATGTGTGTGTATTTAAAATATACCTAAGTATTTGTTTGTGAGGTATCATAATAATTTTTCTTGAAATTAGAGGATATTTAATAACTAGCATATGGCACATGATAATGACTTTATGAATTTCTTCAAACTTAAATGTGAAGATCAGTACATTCTGACCTAGACTGAAATATGTGATGGATAGCAATAAGGCCCATACATTCAGTTCCTGTAGTGCACAATAATTTCCAGTAGCAATTCTGACTTAGAAGCTAATAGATATAGACCTTTCTTCTATGTGTTTTTTGACTTTAGAATTAAGGACAGACACAGATAGAACTTTTATGAGCGTAATTCTTGGCAAGTCAATCAGCCCAGCCCTCTTTTTGGTGAGCTTCCTTCTAATTTTAAACTATTCAAAATTGTATGTTTCAATGACTACTTCTTGCCTCCTACTATATTTACAGAGCTTCTAATTCAATCCTTACAACTTCTAGGCTAGCATTTATTTTTGGTTGTTGAATAAACTAGAAGGCTATGAAATAATTGCTTTTGTCTAGATGCTCTCACAGCATTTCTATAAAATGTTTTCATAATACCCTCTACCTTCTTTCTCAAATCCCAGTTTCCTGTCTTTATCTTTGATATCTTATCATCTTCCTAAGAGCCCTTTCCTTTATTTTCATCTGTATTTTTGTTTTGCCCATTTATTTTGCTCATTATGAAGTAGAACTAAGGTTACAATAGCACACTTCTTGCTAAGTTCTCAAAGAAAAAAGATGGATTAGCTACACTCCAACAGTTAGAATTTAATTTAGAGAATTAAAATAATACATAATTATTTATAGAAGAAAGCTCCAAATAGACTTCAATGTACTTTCTATTAAGATCCAAAATGTTTTATTTCACTAAAATTAGCATTATTATATTATTCTTTTACGAACATAAATACAACTTGGATGAATTAAAAAAAAAACAAACAAACACATTTTCCCAGTAGCTCCACATGCTTCACAACTTCCTCATTCATTAGAACACAATTAACAGGTCTCTTACAACACTGAATACCATCACATGCCGGGCTATGATGAAGTGATGTGTCTCTAACTAGAATACCTGCAACTGTGCATGAGTTTAGCTTATTCAAACTTGTAGACTTTGACTATTACCTGACTCAAACTTTTGCAAAACTCTAGATATCCCATTATTAATTCCACACTTACATACTTATATTTTCATTTATCCATACTGTTCCTTGGCCATGCATTCTATTTTTTTTCAGATTTCATGACTTATTTAGGGTTTAAATTATGTTGAAGTAGTATTTATTGAACAAATATATTTCAAAAGTTTATTACATTACAGCACTGCTCTAGATATTGGGAATGAAGAAGTACAAGTAGAAAGCCCCTGCTCTCACTAATAAGCACTTACTCTGCTTAGGGGAGATAACTGGTAAAAACTAAATGGGTAAATTTTATAAGTAGGATGATGTTAGCTGCTGCAGAGAAAAATAGAGCAATTAAGAGGCATGGGGATTCCAATGGTGGTGGTGGTATATAGATGTATGCGTGTATAGTGTATGTGTGTGAAGTTACTTTTACTAGGGTTGGCAGGAAACGTTTTATGATAAGAGGACATTTGGGTAGACACTAAAGGAAGCAGTGGAAGAAACTGTGAAGCTCTGGAGAAGGGTTTTCTACAAGAAGAGAACAGCAGGTATGGGAGTGAGTCTGGTTGGTATGTTCAAGGAGAGTAAGGAGGCCAGAGTGTCTGAAACAGAGTGAAGGAAGGGAGTGTGGTAAGAGATGAGGTCTGAAAGTAACAAGGGTGGGTCTGAGGGAAGGAAGATTTATGTTCAGACCGCTAAGGCTTTTGTATAAATGCTGACTTTCTCATGGGACTATATGATCTCCTTTGTTGTTTTTTGAATTATTATTATTTTCTTTCTTTTAACTTAATGAAACAAATTTCCCACAATAAAGTGCTCTAGTCTTAAATTTTCAGCCCTAGGAGTCTTGACAATTATATATTTGTATATATCCACATAACCCTTGCCCCTAATAAAATAGAGAACATTCATATCATACCTGAAAGTTCCCTCATGCCCTTTCCATTCAGTTCTTCCCATTTTTTGTTCTTGAACTTACATAAATGGGACCATATAGACCATATAGTATGTACTCTTTTGTGTCTGGAATCTCTTGCTCAACGTAATGTCTATGAGAGTCATCCTTGTTGTTATATAAATTAATAGTCCATTTCTTTTTATTGCTGTATAGCATTCCAATGTTTATTTGTTCATATTTTTTATGTATCCCTTTTCCTGTTGATGTAATTTGGGCTGTTTCTAGTTTGTGCTTATTATGAGTAAGGTTGCTATGATGTCTTTTTGAGGTTGTATATTTTTATTTATTAGGAGTATATACCTAGCTGGACCATAGGGCAGATCTATGTCCAACTTCATAATAAACTTCCAAACAGTCCTCCAAACTGTTTATCATTTTATACTCCCACTAGTATTGTATAAGAGTTGTGGGTGTGGGGCGCCTGGGTGCCTCAGTGGGTAAAGCCTCTGCCTTCAGCTCAGGTCATGATCCCAGGGTCCTGGGATCAAGCCCCCGCCCCATCCTCTGCTCAGCGGGGAGCCTGCTTCCTCCTCTCTCTCTTTCTCTCTCTCTGCCTACTTGTAATCTCTGCCTGTCAAATAAATAAATAAATATATCTTTAAAAAAAAAAGAGCTGTGGGTGTTCTCCACTGCTATTGCTAGTATTTTTTTTTTATTTTATTCATGCAAGTGGGCATGGAATAGCCTTTGTTGTTTTAATTTGCATTTCTCTTTTGGCTAATGGTGATGAACACCATTCCTGCACTTAGTGGTTATTCCTATATCTTCCTTGTATATTTTCATGTGGCATGCATTCCAGTACTTTAAGATCTCTATGATTAAAGTTAGACTTAAAAAAAAAAAAAGTAAAGTTAGACTTAACAACTAACCCCACCCTTGCTCTCTACAATTTTTTTGGTTAGCTGGATGACATTTAAGTCAAAAACGGGGATGATTCCAGGTGCTTTTCTTCCCTCTCCCATATAATTATAATTAAGTCTTATAATTTACCAAACCCTAGAAGAAATAGAAAAAATAAAAACATATGAGGAAAAAATAACCTTCCTTTATATTCCTTTATAGTTCTTATCAAAGAATTTTTGAGACCACATTTATAAAAATTCCCATTAACTTCTACCCCTTTGGTTTTGCCCACTCAGAAAGTCTGGCTCTGCTGAAGAGTAGTAAATGCAGCACATGTTTGGATGGCCTGAGTTAGAATCAAGCCTTTGTTGGAATTATTGTTTTACTTCTTCCTAGCTGTAGGACCCTGAGATAAATTAGGAACTGTCTTTGTAAAATGAAAATAACATTGGCAATGACCTCAGATTAAGTTAGAAGCGGTGCTACCCAATCTGGGGCAATATTCCTCCCAAGGGTATTAGGCAATGTTGAAGCCATATTTAATTGTACAGCTGCAGAAATGAGGAGAGACAAGTACTACTGGCATCTAGTGGAGGTAGAGACCAGGGCTACTGCTGAATATCTTATAATATACAAAGAATTACTCAGCTCAGGATGCCGATAGTTTCAAAGTTGTAAAACCCTGGTATAGATATAGAATTATATTTGGTAAGACATATTTATTTATTTTATGTATATCTCTTCCCTTCTAGAATATATACCCACCATAAGGAAAGACTGGGTTGATTTTGTTCACCAGTATATTCCTACTGCCTCCACTAGTGCTTGTACACAGTAGATGCTCAATAGAAAAGTTGATTGATTTCCATGTATTTTATTCATGTGTCTGTTTCTTCACTGGATTGCATTCTCACTGTGGGCAGACCAACTGCCTTTCCATCAGTGGGCAGCAGCATAAAACATTGCCTGACATAGCAGATGGACCATATTTTTTTTTAGATAATGAAAAATTATGCAGATTCTCTATAATTTTAAAGAGGATGAAATGTGAAGTTAACAAGTACTCTATTTTCTCTTCAAAAATCTTCTAATCCAACTTTTTTCTACATTCTTAGACCAAACAAACAGTCCATAGGAGTACTTTGTGTGTAGTATAATTAGTCCAAGACTAAAAGATTTGGTTTTAGGGCAAAAAAGAAAAATAATTTTATTTCTCCATAAAATAATACTTTTCAGTCTAATTAGTCACATCTAAACAATAGAAGGAGGTGGTATTTTAAGTTTCAGAGAAGGCACTATCTTTCTCAGTGATCTTTTGCATGCTAAGAATTCATAATTAAGCAATGAAGATAAACATACAAATAATCATAATACAATGAGAAAGAAAAGAGACCATGACATTGAGTTCTCAATGCCTAAAATATTGCCTGGTTTAGAGTAGGTACTGTCTGGGTGAAGTTAAAAGGACCTGGTATAAGCCTGACAATAATAAAGTTCAATTAGTGGCCACTTTCACTTTTCTCCTAATTGGTAAGAGTTCAATGTGTGTAAGCTTTTTGTGTATATATCCTTACCATTTCTACCAGGTCTTTCATAAAGGACCTGGCTATGTTTACTGGGGGATTAAGGGATCACCATGTTTTGAAGCTTTGCTGAGGCTCAGTATGAATTCTAGGGAGGAAAGACAATGAAAGGAAATACACTTTCTTTCATTGCTTTTGTCTTCATATTCTCATAGATATACACTATCCTTGTCCAAACTGGACCAACTTTAATTGCCAGACCCTATCCCTTGGGGCTTCAGTTCATCTATTCACTCCTCATGAAATTACTTTCCTCTCTCCTCACCTATCAAAATCCCACTTGCCTCTTAATATCCAACTCAGAAGTTACCTTTGCCATGAAGCCCAGTAGATATCTCCCTCCTTGGATATGAATAGCACTCTATACTTCACTATTTTTGAAGGAAGTCACAATGTACAGCCCACACTTAAAAAGTGGGGAGTTGTACTCCACCTCCTAGGGGTAGAGTATCTAAATATTATTTAAAATTGTTCTACATGGGGACGCCTGGGTGGCTCAGTTGGTTAAGCAGCTGCCTTCAGCTCAGGTCATGATCCCAGCATCCTGGGATCGAGTCCCACATCGGGCTCCTTGCTTGGCAGGGAGCCTGCTTCTCCCTCTGCCCCTGCCTGCCACTCTGCCTGTGCTCTCTCTAGCTCCTCTCTCTCTGACAAATAAATAAATACAATCTTTAAAAAAAAAATTGTTCTACATGGGAGATTTCAGGGCTCTCCCAGAGAAGTAGAACAAATAGGAGATAGATAGATAGATGATGGGTAGATAGATAGATAGATAGATACATATGACTTACATGCTTCTGGAGACTGGCAAATCTGAAATCTGTGTAGAGTAGGTTAACACAGGAAAAATTCTAGAGCTGATGCTCCAGTCCAGAGAATCCAGAGATGGAACAACTTCTTCTTCCAAGAAATGTTAGTTTTGCTCTCAAGATACTTTAACTGATGGGATTATTATCATCCAATCCATTCTTGTCATTGGATCATATTATCAATAATAATCCCTTTGCTTAAAGTCAACTGATTATGGATGTTAACTATATCGTTAAAATATCTGCATAGAGCACCTAGATTAGTGTTTAATTGAATAATTGGCACTATGGCTTGGCCAAGTTAACATAGAAAATTAACCATCAAAATCTTGTCTCCCTTATTTATTTATTTATTTATTGAATTATTTATTTATATCAGCATAGATTCATGGACATTTCTTTTACATAACTGGTTATAACCCAACACTATTTTGTTTATGACGTTGCTCAAATTGTTCCAGCTTTGGCCATCAGTAGATTTTTCAGTTTGCTACTGTGTGCCTTTGGCATAATCTCACCAGTTTGCATTATGTATGTGTGTATGTTCATATTTGTAAGTATTTAGCACCTTTTTACTTTCAGGCACTACAAGATGCTTATCTTATATATTCCCTGCCCCAGTCCTAGGATTAGGCATTTATCCAAGGAGCCCTGGTTCCTTTTATTGGAAAGTGATATTAAAAATCAGATTTAGATGTTAGCTGTGCCTATTGGGATATGTTGTTTGTAACCCTCCCAACTGACAGAGCAAGGAAATATATGTGTACCTACTAACCCATGTGTGTGTGCACACATACTTATATGTATTTCTATATGCTTCCAACTTCATCCATTACTATATGGATCATCCTAGCTTCTGACACTAGCTTATCTGGAGACCCCTCCCCACCACTCCCAACAGTAAGAAAGCTGGCTTCTACAATCTATCATCCACTTTCTAATTTCAGTTCCATTATACGTATATAGTGGTTTGAGAATTGTTAACCTGCACCCCCACGGGAAGCAATTTTATCAACTTCAAAGTAAGGTCATCACCTTTTCCCCAACCCTCTTCCTGTGAGATTGTTTCATACATTTTTAATATAGTTAGATTATTTTTTCTACATTCTTTATTCCATCTGGGATCCTTAACCTTATAAATGACTTTTTAAGAATTTACATACATTAAGGTTCACTGTTTGTGCTACAAAGTTTTGTGACTTTTAGTAAATTCATAGTGCCATGTATCCATTATTACAGTATCATACAAAATAGTTTCATAATCCTAAAAAAAAAACAAAACAAATAAACAAAAAACATGCTTTACATATTCTCCTCCCTGTCCCAACCTGGAATCCCTGAGAATTACTGTCCTTTTTACTGTTTCTATAGTTTTCCCTTTTCCAGAATGTTACATGACTGGAATTATACATTATGTAACCTTTCATTTAAGCTTCTTTAACTTAGCATTATGCATTTAACATTTGTCAATTTCTTTTTGTGACTTTATCATACATTCCTTTTTATTGTTAAATAATATTCCCTTGTGTGACCATAGCATAATTTTGTTTGTTTGTCTGGCTTTTAACCTATTCACTTATTGAAGCAATATCTGTTGCTTCTAATTTTGGGCATAGTAGTATTTGATCAATAAAAGAATGGAGTGAGCAAAACAGTGCCTTTTAGGCTTGAAGATTTAGAAAAGGGGAAGAACCTAACTCTTTTTATTATTTCAAACCTCAACTTCCTTCATGCTTATTCCTTCCTTTCCATTACCAAGCCTACGTAACTAAGATTTATTTCTAACTGCTCCTCAGTGAGTAGTGTAGCTTTTGAAGTCAAAGGAAAATTTTGTAGAATTGTTATACATAGCCTGAAATTCAAGAACAAAGAAGAATACATTGTCATACGCTTTCCACTGAAAATGTATGGACAAAGCTCATTGACACAAAAGGGAAAAATGAGCCAAACATATAACCATCATGAATAATTGCAAGATTACAATTATTATAATTTAAGATGCTGTAATTAAAGTTCCCCATTTCTATACTCTCATGGACCAGAACTAAAATATGAAAGTTGATGTAGATGGACCTAAACATGATAATTATATCTAAGCTTTTATCTTTAACAGGAAATTGATGAAAATTGCATATACTGTGGGTTTTTTTGGTTTGTTTTTAATTTTGTGCTCAAGAGCCTTAAAATCTTTTCTGGTTGGAAGGCAATACCCCTCATGTATTGGAAATAGAATTTGTATTGGGGCACCATCTCTGAAGCAGGAAAGAAAAGACACCATCCTCACTGAAGCATGCCAGTTCCAAGGCTGATTCACATTCCAAATAGAGTTGTTTTCCTTTCGTAGCTTTCCTTTGAATCTGTTTCCAAGCTATAATCTGTAGACAACTGTTCGCCCACATACCTGTGGTTAGGCATTGTGAGACAGCTTTACCTTTATTCCATATTAAATGTAAAAATTACTTTAATGCAGCAATGAAGTAAAAAATGCTGTAGGCACTCCAGAAAATAAAAGCCAGAAATTTCTAACTTAATGGTACTGCAGAACAAAAATTTCAGCTTCATTGTGTATCCTATGCATGTCAAAATGTACATTTGACACAAAGCTGAAAGATAAATAAAATAAACCACTTTCATCTTATTACTTATTATTAAGGATTTGAAAAAACATATCAAGGGCAAGCTGGGGTCTTACTCTTTCCATGGTTTTGCTCGTGTATATCTCTCTGGCCAGGGAGTTCTTTAATCAGATTTCCAAAATGAGCATGGGAGGAGGGCAGAGAAGAGAACTTTGCTCAAATGTACACTCTGGTTGAATGTTGTATAAATTATCAATAAACTTTTATAGTAAGATTGAAGATTTAGAAAAGGGGAAGAACCTAACTCTTTTATTTATTTCAACCTCAACTTCAACTAAAAAATTGTGGAAAGTACTTTCATTGGTCAATAATTGTTTATTGAAAGCCTACTTTGGTGGCGTCTGCCTGGCTCAGTAGGTAGAGCATCCAATTCTTGACCTTGGGATTCTGAGTTCAAGCCCCACAATGGGAGTAGAGATTACTTAAGAAATGAAATCTTAAAAAAGAAAAGAAAATGAAAAGAAAGCCTACTTTGGCCATGGGATGCTAATAAATCCTGAACAGACACCAAAATTCTAGGTAGATAGGCCAGATGTAATACCTACTTGGAGAAAATAGACTTAAAAGATGTTAACAATAAGATAAGATATGAGTAAGTGTCTGATAAGTAGTATAGACCAGTTGTTCCCATGAAAAGACATTGGTAACATTGCAGAAGAAAATAACAGGATCTCCTGTAACTATTGGTATAGTCAGAATATCATCAAGAACTCAGAAGAGAAAAAACAAACAAATAAACAGAAAATAACTTCAGAAAAGAGAAAGAGAGAGAGCATCATGGACCAGAGTATTTAAGAAGGCATCAAAAAGAAGGCAACTAAACCAAGATATTGATTAGATTGTGATTCATAACAAAGCTCACCAAAACTTAGTGGTTTTTTTTTAATTTTTCTCTTTATTTTTTTATTGTGTTACGCTATTCACCATACAATACCTCATTAGTTTTTGATGTAGTATTCCATGAAAAAAGTTAGTGGTTTAAAACAACTAATGTATTTAGTTCATGATTTTGTGAATGGCAGGTGATTGTTCTAGTCTAGGCTGGTTTTGCCGATTTCTAAAGGTTTTTCTTTCTTTCTTTTTTATTTTATTATGTTATGTTAGTCACCATACAGTACATCATTAGTTTTTGATGTAGTGTTCCATGATTCATTGCTTGCATATAACACCCAGTGCTCCATGCAATACATGCCCTCCTTAATACCCACCACTGGGCTATCTCATGCCCCCACTCTCCTCTCTGAAAACCTCAGTTTGTTTCCCATAGTCCATAGTCTTTCATGGTTTGTCTCCCCCTCTTGATTCCTCCCCTTCATCTTTCCCTTCCTCTTCCTAATGTCCTCCATGCTGTTCCTTATGTTCCTCATTTAAGTGAAACCATATGATAATTATCTTTCTCTGCTTGACTTATTTCACTTAGTATATTTGCCTTCAGTTCCATCCATGTCAGTGCAAATGGTAGGTATTCATCCTTTCTGATGGCTGAGTAATATTCCATTGTATATATGGACCACATCTTCTTTACCCATTCATTTATTGAAGAGCATCTTGTTTCCTTCCACAGTTTGGCTATTGTGGGTAGGTTCCTCCAAAAGTTAAAAATAGAGCTACCCTATGACACAGCAATTGCACTGCTGGGTATTTACCCCAAAGATACAGATATAGTGAAAAGAAGGGCCACATGCATTCCAATGTTCACAGCAGCAATGTCTACAGGGTTTTTCATGCATATGTGGGCAGCCGGTGGGTTGGCTGATGGCTGGTAATTCAGAATGACCTCATTTCCATGTCCATTGATTTTATACTGTTATCCAAAGTATTCCTCCATCATGCTAGCTTAGGCTTATTAATATTATGAGCTCAAGATTCCCAATGCAAGAAGAGGGAGCAAGCCCTAACGCAAAACCACTTTTCAAGTCTCTGCTCAAGTCATGTGTGCTATTGTCCCATTGGCCAAAGCTAGAGCTAGTCACAAGACAAACTGCAGAAATAAATGACACATTTTGTTTGAAAGAACTACCATTTCACTTTGCAAAGGGATATTCAGGTGAGAATGGGGAAAGTCTATGGCCATTTTTTCAATATAACACAGTATATAAAGCAATGATCAAAGATGTAGATCCAGTGGAGTACAGAGAGTAATGTTGAAAAGAAGTGAAGAAACCTAGTATTTTTGCCCTTGAATGAGCCACTGCAGAGTTTTGCTAGGGGAAAGAAGAGATAACTAAATTAACATTTTATGAATATTAATCTAAAAGTTGAGTTGATTATAGTCTGTAGGAGAGAGAATTTAGAGAAACATTCAGTGCTTGTGAAAGCAGCTAGCAGTATCTGGCACCTATCAGTTGCTAACTAAATGATCCCTATATCTTAATCTGAATCCAGATGTGAAGTAATTAGGACATGCACTCTGGTAATGGTATGAATGTGATGCAAGTGCCAGATGTGAGAAGCAATTCTGAATGAATTATTAGCATGCCTTGATTACTGATGGATCTGGGGGTTAGGGGAGAGAAGTAGAAGGAAATGAAAAAGAATAAGATAGCTTCAAGGTTTCAATCCTTGATGACAGAGGAAGCTTGGTAATATAGTAACAGATACAGAGAAGGAAGAAAGAATTCACTGGAATACATTTTTGTTTAGACACATTAAATTTTAGTGGATGGCAGCATATCCCATTGATCATGTTCAATGGGGCATTGGAAATATGAGTGTAAAGCTTGAGAAAGAGTCAGGGATATATGAATAAATAAATATTATTGTCCATCTTCTACAGAAGGATGATTAGAAAATGTAATAGTTGGATGAGTTGTCCGAGACAGAATACAGAGAGAAAAACAGAGCATGGAGACTATCATTGGAGGAAAATAAGAGAAAAGAAATCAGAAAAGGATTATTCAAAAAAAAAAAAAAAAGGAGGGAGAAATGGTTAAAGGATTGGGGGTGAGGGGTGGGGAACCAGGTTATATAATGTCAGAGAGGCCAAAATAAGGAAGAGTTCAAAACAACTTCCTGAGCTTTTATCACAAGTATTAGAAAATAGAAATTAAATTTTGTTGTTTCAATAGGAACAATAGTAACGGACAAAAGAGGTTGGCATGAGGTTGTCAGCAATGCAAAAGAGCAGCCTAGAAAGATAACGGAGGCCAAACTCCCAACTGCAAGGTATCTCTCCTGGATCAAGGAGAATATCTAATCACTAAACTGTGTTTCTGTTCATGAACTCTGCTTACAATGCACCATTTGAAAAACAGCAATTTGACATGATGATAAGAAACTTTTCTGACCCAAATACATAGGCAGAATCAATATTTTCTTCCTTCATTTTGTTCTCATTTTCTACCTTTTAAAATGATACCAAAGTTTGTTATTTCCTAATGTTACATGGAAATCCAATGTCCGCTCAGCCACTTGCTGATTATGAATTACAAATTCATTTAGTGAAAGCAGACAGATGGTTAGGGCTCACTGTTTACATTGTGGTCATCATGGATAAGGTCCCTTAGAGTTGCACAACACAAAATGTGTGTGACCACTTACAACAGCTTAGAATGGAAGGAAACCATCTCTCAATGATTTACACTCTTGTGAAGGAAAGGCAGGCAGAAAGAAACACACAAATACACACAGCCATTGGAAAATCCCAAAATAATGATTTCATAGATAGATCAGGCAAAGGAATCAGCAACAGAGAGTTGTAAAAAGATTCTGGGATGTTTTTGTTTGGAGGAGATGAAGTAGAGAAGATACACTGAAAGAAAGCTCATGTTAGAAAGAAGTAGATGGCAAGGTCAGAAAACCAAAGATGTGGGTCTCCCAATACCAGATTCCATAGTTTGGATATTATTCTTAGGCTATATAGAAACTTGAGGGATAGAAACATTTTCAAAAGAATTCACAGTGAAGGGAATAAATTAGGGGATGTTTTCAGACAGAGTCATTATCTTTTTTTTAATCTTAAGAGTTTTATACATATATACATTTATACAGAGTTTATACATATATACATACAGAGAGAGTTTTATACATATATACAGCATAAACTCATCTGCTTAGCCTGGGTAAGAATGCTGAGATGAAGTAGATCTTGTAATTGATATGCCCTTCACATTTATTTTACAATTTATTTCTGGATTCTTAGGGACATCCTGTAAATTGAATATTTTTCACACGAATCCTGGTTTTTCATCTTTATAATATAAGAAAGCTTAAGTACATACATTGTAAAAAAAAAAAAAAAAAAGAAACTCAACAGCCATTAAAAATGAATTGATAGTGATCAGTGCCCAACATACTGGCCTAGCATATTCTAATTCTTCTACTTCAGATTAAATGATGTAAGTTAAGACTGTCATAATCTTGTTGACTTGTTTAATTTGAAAAGCAGAGTTGTTATTGAATTGATAGGAATAAATCAATGGCTAATCAGTTTAAATAGCAATCATTACTAAACATTTAGAGAAACTTAATTACTGTACAGTAGTGCCATGTCAAGTGTGAAAAAGCATTAAAATATACTAGAATGTGTCAACAGGCAATGTCAGAAAGTGCAATGGACTATGAACCCATTAAACTTTTATATTTTTATGCACTTTACTTGGACAAATCATCAGATCTCAGTGATAACTTGCAAAATATGCAAATGAGTAATATTGCACTTCAAGCAAGCCACGACACATTCTTGGCCTATCTGTACATTCACTGTATTTAACAAAACTTACCATCCAGGGTTGCTGTTGTTGAGTATGGATTGCAGAGTGTTTCATCAAAAATTCTGGTGACGATCTAGGCAGGTGGTGAATACTATACCTATTTAAACAGTCCCATCTACATCAATCTTATTTCCTTGCAATATTTTGTACTTCATAATCTAATTAATTTTATTGGACAAGCTTGCCTTATAAAATAGGAACAACACACATGAGACAATGGAAAGGAAAATGTTCATGCAAAGGTTGGGAACACTGTAGGGTGTTTAGCATGGCTTGGGTCTGAGTTAGAAGCTGAGATGGGGATTCTGTGAGCAATGAGAGTAAGAAGAAAGTGCCTGTAGTAAAGTTTAAAATGTAAAGATAAATATCCCTACTTCAGAGTTCTAAAATAATTTTAGAATCAGAAATCACAAGCATAGTCATGGTAGGAAGGCAATACTTACTGAGAGATTTTCTTTTTTTTAAGATCTTATTTATTTATTTGACAGTAAGAGAGAGAGAGAGAGATCACAAGTTGGCAGAGAGGCAGGCAGAGAGAGGGGGAAGCAGGCTCTCTGCTGAGCAGAGAGCCCGATGCGGGCCTCGATCCCAGGACCCTGAGATCATGATCTGAGCCGAAGGCAGAGGCTCAACCCACTGAGCCACCCAGGCACCCCCTGAGAGATGTTTTTACAGCTCTTGGTTTTACCCATCTTTCTCCTTTGCAAACAGACACACATACCCCAAACAATGGGAGCACACACACACTCCCAAACACACTCACATACAGAAAAGTGCACATCCTCTTTCCTTTATAATTAGAGACAAAAAAACCCTTATTGCTACTCTTATCTTTTCACTATGCCTCGCCCCAGAGTCTTCTGTTGACCTTTCATTAAAAACTCCATTCCAAAAGCCAGATCCTCAGTTAGAAAGGAAAATATTCTTCTTCTATTAAATGAAAGCTTTGTCTCTTATTTTGAATCAAAGGTGAAATAAAAGCAATCTGTTTCTTTAAATCATATTTTTATCTTATAGTCTTGAAAGCTTATTGACAAGAACAGTGGCATCTTGAGGGCTTTTATTTTCCATCCATTCTCTCCACAGTTTCTAGAAAAGGTACAATGTTTCTATATATTTCCACCCTAATTAAAGCACTGTTTAGAAGATGGGAGAAGGAGTATGGAAAAGGTAAGGAAAGTTCAGTTTAATCAGAAAATAAATTTTTAAAAGGGAAACAAATTGACTTGGCAAGAGAGGCAAAAATCAGAACACATGGTGATTGGGAAAGCCAGAAGGAAATAAAATAAGGTATGTAAGATTTGGCCAAAAGCTACAGGACAACTCTGACTGATGCAGGTTTTCTCTGTTCATGTCTCAGCTGCTCCTATGTTCACTCAGAGATTTCATATTTTTTTTATTCCTCTTTAAAAAAAAAAAAAAGAACCTCTTGATGGATTGATTGGTGGGACAATTGCACATGTAATACAAAATGCTTCTCTCCCAAGTTTGACATTCTAGGGCCATGGTGACAAATGGTTGGAGATTTCTGGCTCATAGTCAAAGTTAAATTCCCCCAGCCTCCGGAAAAATGGAAATTTACACTGATCTGTATACTCAGTTTATGAGAAAAGATATACATTTCTGTGTTTTTGTGCTCACATGATCCATAACCCAAGAGTTAACCTTATCATGTATTCCCCCCTTGACTCAAAAATTTCCAGGATCCAGGCTTATAGTAATACTGTAGGGACAAGGCTGTATTTGTCAGTTTTACTAACATACTTACACACACACACACACACACACACACAAGGGAAGGAATGGTGAAAAGGTGCAATCACACCAAGATGGCAGTGCTCAGAGTCTTGACTTTAAGAGTTACTGGACAAACACCAAACTTTTTTTTTAAAGTTTTCTTCCATCAAAAATATATATAATGATATCCATATAAATATTAGTGTTGAAGGATGTGATCAGGTAAGTAAGGAAAAAAGAAAAGCATTCTGCTAAGTTCAAAGAAAATGTGTTCCAGAGACTGGAGGATATTATAAGTAACATTTCTTTTTAATATCTTGCTCTGACAAAGCGAAGAGAAGAGCTGAACTAGCTGGATATCGAAAGTTGTTGATGAAAAAGTCCTGAATTGTCCGTGCTAATTCTCTAATGAATCAGATTCCCTGGAAAATCGTTCTTTTCTTTCTTCCACTTTACCCTAAAGATCCGATTCTTGTGTTTTGTCCATTTAATAAGATAAGCATCTCATTCAAAGGGAAAGAAGCGGACCTTAAAAATTTGTTGGAATCAATCTCCACTGAAAGGAGCTACTGTGTCTCTGAAATCAAAAGTAGAACATGAAATCCATACAGGCTCATTAAAATCCTAGACTTCTTCAGGCCCATCTGTAATGATGACAAGTAGTAATCAATGTGATTGCAATGTGTACTTAATGTTTTCCTATATCAACACATGCATACATGTAGCATGGTTTAGAAAGTTTAGAAGTATTTCAAGACTGCTTTGCTCTCGAAATTTCAGACTGTATCATGGTTTCTATTACACAACATAATTGAAACGGGTGATGATCTAGATAGGAGAAGAGAAGCTTCTATTGTGACTTTTTTCCCACTGTGGGCTTTTTGGGTTTCAGCAGCCCAACACTCTAAGGCCCCAATGTGATACCCCAAGATACTAAACATAAGCCAAACCACTATCTCGTGTTAACACCCAGAGATGATACACCAGCAAATGTTTCCTCTGGGAAGCCTCTGAGGATCCCAATTACTCTGAATCAAGAGAGAAGTCAGTCAGGCTTGAAGTGAGGGGCTTGCATTTAAAATCAGCAGAGAGGGAAAAGTGTGATGAACGGATGAAGTTTCTTGGCTTGTCGGAGCTGCTGAAAACTATTACTGTCAAACTTACCACCTCCTTTCTACCCCTCCTTCTGTACAGTATTGATGGGAAATGCAATCAGATCCATTCTTCTTCATCTTCCTGCAGGAGCATGAGGTTGTTATTGACAGTCTCTAACTTTCAATCCAAGATGTTATTTTTCAGGACAGAATTCTGGAGAAGCCCCCTTATGTCCCTCCTTATTCAGAATTTAAACCCAGAATATATTTCCCAGGGAAAAAGGAAAAAAAAAAAATAAAGTCTACAGCCCTGTTTGCTGCCAAGGGACTTAATGAAAGATTACAGGCACCACATCCTCTTTAATTGAATTTCAGTTTGTTTCACACATGGGAGTCCAGTTGTCACCAGGGAATTCTAAACGAACACATTGTCCTTCATGGCTATGGAGGCCAGTGTAGTGGAGGATGAGAAGAGCATTATTCATGGAAATTGTCCATGCCTCCTTAGAAGGGGTCAGATGACTGGAGTCCTTGAGCTGGGAGACACTGGAGCTGTGCTTCCAGGACACATTTGAGAGCCTAGCCAGCCAAATGTTACTCATTCTCTAAACACAGCGCTCCTAGTGGCTGTAGTAAGAAAGTGTATGCGTTAAGAACGACACGTGATGTGATGAGCGCCTGGTGTTATACGCAACTGATAATTAATTGAACACTACATCTGAAACTAATGATATACTCTAAGCTGGCTAATGAATTTAAATTTAAAAAAAGAAAGTGTATGGACATTCTAAGTAAATAATTTCTTCCCTGGCTTCTAAAACCAGCTATACATCAGTATCTTTATCATATTTAGATATCTTTGGTCAAATAACTTTATTATAGATTATATTATTTGTTAATAATGAGAAAAATCTTAACTATGATGTAAAACATAACACAGAATTTACCATTTTTACCATTTTTAAAGGTACAGTTTAGTAGTGTTAAATGTGTTCACACTGCTTTATAACAGATCTCTAGAACATTTTTTGTTTTCCAGAATCGAAACTCTATACCCACTGAACAACTTCCCACATCCCTCTACCTCCAGTCTCTGCCAACTACTACTCTGTTTTTTTCCCATGAGTTTGTCCATATTCTGTGCTTTTATCCAAGTAGTTGGTGTATAGTTAACACTGGCTTTAGCATTAATTCCACAAAAATTGAGTTATACTATTGTAGCACCTATAGTAAATCCTAATAAGTTCTAGCCCTCATGAAACTCACAATCTAGTAGAGAAAACTATTATTTGAATAATTCCTACAGCGCAGTGCAATGTATACCATAATGGCGATACATACATATAGTAATAACACTTCAATTAATAATCTTAAATGTTTTTGCCAGGTTACTTTCTACATGATCTGATCATGATTCCAGATCAGAACATTTCTCTTGCATTTTCATATTTTCACCACAGGTCTTATTCCCTGAAAACTAAGATCATATTTATATCTTTCTATTAAAAGTCCGAGACAGCTTTTAATTTCCTTTATGTATTGATCGATGGTCATAAGTATTGTTTGTCACTTTTTATTGGTGGAGAATCACAGTGAAAAACACCCCTCCCATTCTATCTTCTCTGTCAGCTCCATAGCTCTGTGTTCTAGCTGATGTTATGTGAGCATTTTTCTTCATTCTCTTAAGATTTCATGTCTTCTGCCAGGCATTATTCCCCACTCTTTGAGAAGTACTATATAGTTTCTAGAAATCCCTCTTTTTGGTATTAAAAGTTGCTTCTTGACATTTTTTCCCTTTGAAACAACCATAGATTAATTTTCACTTTGAATAGCTCAGTTCAAAAATCTCTTCCAGAATACTAACCTTTAAATGTAGATGGAGGTCCATTTGCACTGGTAATTACTACTCAGATTTTTCAATCATAGAGCTGAGGATCTTGAAGGGACACTCAATATCATTGGGATCAATGATCTTATTTTGAAAATGAGGAAAATGAAGCCTAGAAATAGGAAATGACTTGTCCAAGGTCAAAGTGTCTAAAGATACATTCCAGGTTTCTTCTGGCTCAACCGTTTGTTCCCACTTCAATCAACAGAGTGGGTAGCAAATGATGGGTTTGATGAGTCTTGGGAGGCACAGCATCACCCCTTGTATAAGTGCTCTGGGGAAATAATAAACCTCTCAATCAGCCTTGGCAAGGTACATAAAGACGGTTCTATAAGTGATTGTGCTCGTATCTTCCTCCTAAGGTCTGTGATAAGATGCCTTGAATTTATTAGTGTCAATAAATCCTCTTTAATATAATGTGGCTCATGGGAAGTAGCTGCTTCTTCAATTGCTATGAGAAGAGACACATAAGAGCTTTATTTTAGATAATACAGATTTTTTTTCTTATTGTCTGTGTCATGTCCTTCCTCTAAAACACTCTGAATCTCCTTTACCCGTTCATTCATCATTCCACAAGAGATCATTGAGCTCCTAATGCATTTCTGCCATTTCATTTGGTATTGGGCATAAAATAGTGAATAAGATAGACTTTGTCTCTGCCTTTATGTCTCTGCTTTCAGAACTGTCTAGCAAGATTGTGTTTTCTACCTGCATTGTTTCTTCTAGGAAGCCTTAGGGATTCCTTGTTGTTATTGCTTTTTTTTTTTTTTAAACAAATATGAGGGTAGAGGAATATTCCTCAAGCTTTTTTTACTGTGACCATGCATAATTAGGACATCACATGTAAGCAAACCAATGTGACAGAGACCTTCTAAGATGCTGAAATGGTAAGTTTCTTGTCCATTTCCTGAGACTACATATTAAATCAAAGTTCTTTGACCTAGAAATTACCAGTGTGAATTGTAAGGGTCAATTGTTTGTTTGTTTTTTCCTCCTAGACCTGTTCACTTTTGGGGTGAGCATACATGCAGTAATCCATAAGCTAGTTACATGGGCTATCAGTAGTAACATCTAGTTAAACACTGTTTATCCATAGTACCTAAAACGATGTCTGTAATATAGTAAATATTCAACAAATTTTATAGAATAAGTGAAATGAGCTTCAGAAAAGTGCTGAATGTATGCTGGTTGGTCATTTTCCTTTCTCATTCCTAGAACTGCCATTAACCTGAAAAAGGGTTAGTAATTTGTAATAATTTACATGAACCTTGCTGTAGTTATAGCCTTGTTAAGGGATAATGGTTTTCGGGAGTTTTTTCCTATAATATTCAATAATGTTTCTTCCATATCCTGCTGCTTCCTTTCCTCAACCTCTCTTCCCAGAGGTGGTTGCCATCCTAGAAGCCTGGACATGATCCCCAATTGAGTGAGACCACCTCAAGGCATCTCAGCAAGACTTGCTTTGGGGCAGGGGTTGGAATTAGCAAGGAGGTCTGGGACTTTCATAGTATAGCAAAGACCCACGATCTAGTACATACTCCCATTTTGTGTTTTATTTCTTTGCCTGGCTGATGGGCTAGTTCAGAAAAGGTATGAGGCAGTGAATTTAAAAAAAATGCATTGAATTAATTTTTTTTCACTTAGTAATTACTGCACTGCAGCAAACAGAGCTGGGTCTGAGTGAACGCTGACATCTAATTTTCAGGTTTTGGATTGCTTGGAGAAAAGCAGGTCTCTGTTTTCATCTACTAGCTTTTCACTGTGAGATAATTATGCAGAACAGAGTATGGTCCTGGGCAATGTTTAACACAGGCAGGTCATGACTAGACAGAAAATGGACACTTGTTTTTAGGATAGGAATAATTAAAGGCTCATAATTTTGGAAGAGCAGTGATGATGCCATTTAATAGACACACACTTGCAAGGAATTGTATGCTTTGAAAGGCATGTGTTTTTCCACTTTAGATCACTCATTAAACTGTCAGCCCAATTTGGAAGCAAACTTTATTTTCTCTCTTCACCCTATTGTTGGTAGAACATGACTATCTCCAAGAAAGAGATTGTGCTTTACACCATTCTATTGATCTTGTTGATTTGTATATGTATAGAGATATATATTCCAATAGATTATTTTCCTTAGGTTCCAAATAAACCAAGAAATTGGGGAAATGAAAATCTAAGTGGAAAATAGCATGGAATCATGGATTTGGAGTTTTAGGGGTAGAAAGAAGTTTAAAGATCATATTTTAATTTCTTTTTTTTTTTTTAATTTGACAGATAGAGATCACAGGTAGGCAGTGAGGCAGGCAGAGAGAGAGAGAGGAGGAAGCGGGCTCCCCGCTGAGCAGAGAGCCTGATGTGGGGCTCGATCCCAGGACCCTGGGATCACAACCTGAGCTGAAGGCAGAGGCTTTAACCCACTGAGCCACCCAGGCGCCCCTAATTTCTTTTTTATATAAACTATACATTGCAAGAGTTAGGCACACTTCACAGTGTGAGGGAACAGTCCCCATGACACTACTATCGCTGAAGACACCAGCCATAGTTCAAGGATCCTCAAAGTTACTCTGATTTCAGATCATCTGGCTACAAGTTTAGGGGTTCCTACGAGCAACCTTAAGTTTGATAACTTGCTATAATAACTCACAGAATTCAAAGAGGTGTTATACTTATGATTTCAGTTGTATTATAATGTGAGAATGTAAGTTAGAACTACCCAAAGGAAAAAAGGCAAGGTAGTAATGTGGGAGGTTTCCAAAACCTGAGTTTTCATCATCCTCAGGGACACCTTACCCTCCCAGCATCAACACGTAGCAATACATGAAGTACTTCCCACCAAGGATGTTCACCTGAGCTCTAATGTCCAGAGTTTTTATTAAGGTTTTATTGCATAGGTATGAGTAATTGAATTATTGCATTCTGCAGGTAGCCTCCCACCCCCACCTTCTGAGCACCAGCCATTTAATCACATGATTGGCCTCGCTGGAGTGGCAGCCTTCATCCTGAGTCATCTTCTTAGGTATAAAACTACCAGGAACCTGCTGTGAGTCACCTCATTAGCATAAACTATCAGGTGTGGTTGAGGGGCTCACCGTTAATAGCAAACAAAACACACCTATGACTCGGAAAATTCCATAGGTTTAGAGGTTGCCTTCCAGCGACTATGACAATGGCTAAAGCTCTCTTTGGGTGAAGATAAAAACTTTACCACACAAACGTACACATCCCAGCTTGCTGATTTGGTTTAAGGAAGTTCAAATACATTAGAGGAAAGAACTAGGTATCAAGGAGAGATCTCCTGGCTCCTTGTCCAGAATTTTCTGCCCTATGCCCCCCCAGATGTTTACTAGAATATGAAATCTACTCTATAGCAGCTTTTACAGGATAATATCTTGAAAAATGCTAATTATATAAGGCAATGGAGGGGTGATTATTGATTTTTAGACTTGAAGGTTTCATTTGCATACTATGACCTCCAAGTGAGAGTGGGAGCCTAATAAATCAAGGCAAATCTGTTAGGAAGGAGAAAGAGGTTTAAAAAAATGGAGAGAAGGTTCTATAGACTATAGCTGGCTTTCAGCTTTGGGACTCAAGAGGAACAAACCAGGATAGCACTGTTTGGGTAAAGGTTAAGAAAAGGGTGGTGGTGGAAATTAGGGAAGACCATCCCTTTAATGAAACTAGGGATTTTGAGCAAGTGTAGTTAAAGATGAAACTAATGAGTAACATACAGTCTGTTTATCTAATTATTAAGAAAAGAATCTGTAAATATACTAGAGTTGAGTAACTGGATAGACCTCAGAATTAAAGAATAGGTCCATAAGAACCCTCTTCATCTTGTGGTTGTATCCATTAGTGCAGACAGTGGATACAGTGTAAAAACACTTGCATGATCTTAGGATCTCTTCTTTCTCACTCATGAGTTGGTTACTATAAAAGCATATATATCACATGCTAATTTTGTGTAAGAAAAGGGAAATAATAAAATATGTATGTACTTGCTTACTTTTATAAGGGAAGTATAGTAGATATAAACCAAATAATTAAAGGAATTATTTATAATTATAAAGCATTGGCAGGGGAAACAAAGTAGAAGGGGTAGGGGAGAATGTGAAACTTTTCTAATTTTTTTTGTACAGTTTGGACTTTTGAAAGTTTTTTGGTATTCTTTATATTTAAAATATTAGACTAGAAAAAAAGAAAAGTAACAACTGGCTAGAGCCGGAAATAAATAATCTCAGTCATCTTGTAAATGAAGAGCATAGTCACACATAAAGGAAAAACAAAGAACTAATCCAAATATTTTCATATAATTATATATTATTAAGATATAACTTACTTTCAATAAAATTCACCAGTTTTAAGTGTCCACAAGTATCTTTTGAATATAGTACCTTGACTGAATACCCTCAATCTAGAGGGGAAAACTACAAACAAATCTTAAACTCTTATTTATCCTTTTATTTTTTTTTTTAATTTGATGTGCGTATAACAGTTTTGAAAGTACTTTGTGTGCATTGTAGGACTGGACAAAGGAGTAAATGTGGTGATGTTGGGGAAGTCAGAGAATATGGAATAGGGAGTGAGGGAAGGTGAAGAAGAACCTGATGGGGTTAGATTGGAATTGGAGACATAGATTTCCTGTGTTCATTGAAAGTGCAAGAGGCAATGACGCTTCAGGAATAGTGAGCATGCTTAAAGCCTAGATGTTGGTTTCTAAATATAATTGTCCACTAAAAGGAACCAGGGCTATTGAGAGATATGGCTGAGTCCAGGATCAGGGCAGGGAAGGTAGAAGATGAACCCGTATCACTTGATTGTTTAGGAGGTGCTAATAAAAAAAAGATTTCTCAAAAAGCAAACATGTTAAAAGGACAGAGGAGCCAGCTTGAAGGGACTTCTGTAGTATGTATCTGGGGCGCTTTCAATATTAGGAAGCATAATGGATTATAACACACTGACTAAAATAGGAATCTATGAATACATACTGATCAATAATAGGTAAACAAATAATGAGAAGGAAAGGAAAGCTCTTCCTAACTGATCCCAACTGATCAATGTGGAGAAAATAGTAAATTTGGGAAAACACCATTTGCAACAATCACAGAAAAAATTATTTTAGGCAGAAATTATCAATGGATCCTAAATTTAGGGAGAGAAGTTTGGTGAGAAACAGAATATTTGCATAATCCCAAACTGTTTCCCCGCAGATTGCTTATTAGTTGTGAGGGGGAAGATAGTTATTGTACAGTGGAGAAATTGGACAACACTCTGACGTGGTGATCAAAATTAACATCACCAATAAGTGGCAGATGGATAAGGTGCCTTCAGATAGGATAACCAAGAAGGACACATCCCTTATATAATACTCCAACTGGGCATATATTACTTGAAATGAAATTAAGAGGAAATATCAGTTGTGACAACTAAATGCTATAAATAAACCATGAACTGCTGGATCTTTGCTGAAGGAGAAAAATGCAAAAAAAGGCATAACTGAGTCATTTAATAAAATTGGAACATAGGCTATAGATTAGATGTTATTGTATTATTGTTAAATTTTGTGAATTTAAATATACATATATATTTATATACATATATATTACACATGCATAAATAGTGTATATCAACATTAAACCATTTAATGAGAAGGAGAACACAAGTGCCAAAATGGTACAAACTGGTAAAACTGGGAAAGGTTATTCAGATGTTCTCTATGTTAATTTTGCAAACTTTTGTAAGATTGAAATTATTTTAAAATAAAATTTTATTTTTAAAGATTTTATCTGTTATTTGAAAGAGAGAGGGAGAGCAAGCACGAGAGAGAGAGAGCGAGAGAGAGGGAACACCAGTGAGGGGAGAGGCAGAGGGAGAATGAGAAACAGATTCCCCGCTGAGCAGGGAGCCCAATGCCAGACTCAATCCCAGAATCCTGGGATCATGACCAGAGCCAAAGGCGGACACTTAACTGACTGAGCCATCCAGGTGCCCCTAAAATAACATTTTAAAAAGGAATACAAGGACTAAATTTCCAGGGAATGAACCCCTAAGTTCTTGGCTATCACAAAGTTAGGAAGGAAGTTTCTTATATCACTAACTTAAGATCCCTTTTTGAATAAACCCCTTTAATAACCTTTCCTTTTCATATCAGACCAGCTACCTCTCATGCATCTCATCCCCTAATTTGTTCTTTCCTTCTATTATGGTGTTCACATGGTAATGCGTGCGCTTCTTCTTTTACTTCCCTCACATTGTTGTAATCCAAGGGAAGCTCCGACAAGAGCACAAGTGGGCATGTGTACAAATGCCTCAAGAGACTTGGGCAGATTCCCAGGTCATTCCTTCCACCAGGAACCCTTTTCTCCTTCAGCTACAAATCCAACTTCTTACTCAATTTAAGCAATCAGATGGCTCGTTGCTTCCAACCGGCCCAATGTGATAGGTACTCACTTTACATCTTGTATAGCTGTTGAGAATTAACAATCCTGCCTGGCCAAATTACATATTACCTCACATTTGTGATGCCGCCAGCAGCTAAGAGAACTTTAGGGACATCATTTCATTTACTCTCCTGTGGTCTTTGAGCAGTAGATAAAGAGCAAGTACCACATGCCCCATTCTTCAGAAGAAAGAACCAATGCCCAAATTTATTATGTACACTATTCATAGGCCCAGCAAAGCCTTCTTTTCAGTTAAATATTTTGCCTATTTGACAACAATGTTTTACTTTGAAAAATCCTTTTGAAGTTGTAAGATGAAATAAGAATTAAAAGGAAATGAACATATTATTATAATGAATCCAATTCAGGTCACCATGGATGGAATATCCTTATAGCATATATCAGAGTCTTTTCATGTGTACATATGTGTACATATTACCTCCAAGGAATGATGCCGTGTGTGTACATTTCAGTCGTCCTGCTAGAATATGTGTATTTGATTTAGCAGTGTCTCAAATTCCTCTCAGTTCCACATTTCCTTCTAGCCGGATCCGTTTTACATGAACATTATATTCTTCCCTATTATATCACAGATCAGAAGGACAGTGGGAACACAATGTAGAAACGGGGCTCACCACTGCGATCAGTATGTTTAGTAATAAGAAATTATGTTTCCCTATATCCATCACTGGAGGTCTTCAGCATTGTTAACTCAAATTTTTTTATTCTTCTTTTTGTTCATGACTTATTAATAGTGTTGATTTTCTGCCTGCCCTCTTAACTTCACTTCCTTCTTTCACACTTTCTTCTGCTTGATCCAGTTGCCACACAGTTTTCTTCTAAAACCCTTTGAGCATTGTTTGAGCCTCTGTATCTTCCTGAATTTTCCTCTGTATCTGGTTTTCCTTCTTTAGACTTAAGAGTGAATCTTTGAATCTGACCCTAAGGTCTAGTCTTTCTTCTTCAACTAACAGTTACTAGATGTAACAAGGATGCTGTGATTTCAGAGTGACTTCAGGGTTATTTCCAAGTTGTTTAGAACGGTTATTTTAACAGGGCTTTAACACAGTGGTCCTTAAACTGTTTTCCCCTGTAGGGAAATATTGTGAATTCATTTCTTATTTTGTGGCCCACAATTTTTGCATTAAGATTTACTAAAGGAGTGATTATGAGATATTTGTTAATGGTGCTCAAAAGCTAATTTTCCTTTCATGCAGCACACAACCATGAGGTGAATGCAGAAGCTTGAGCTCTGGGTTTTGGTAGGCAAAAATAACTGAATCAGGTTTTGGTACAGTTTCCCCCTTAACTTTACTCCACATAATGTAGTGTTGCATACAGCCAACCTCATACAACAGTGATTCTGGGAAATTATTGATCTTTCGGTGCTAGACATTGGACTAATTGTGTCAACCAGTTTGTTACTCTATTTGACAAATATGTATTGAGCACTAAAATTAGGAGGCATTGTTTTAGCTAGAAAGTAGATGTGGGAGATACGGTGGTAAATGAAACACTGCTCTCAAAAAGAGTAGGCCTCAAGGGAAAAGACAATACACTGAACAGACAATGAATAGGGCAGCTTTACATAGTAATAAATTCTATGAAGAGAAACAACAAAGACAGGGTATTTTGTGTGATAAAGTGAGGGATTAGGGGACTATAAGGGAAGTATTAGATTGGATATTCAAGGAAGGTCTCTCAGAGAAGGCATCCTCTGCATTGAGACCTGGATTATAAGGGGACTGCCATCGTGACTATAGATACAAAAGTCCTAAGACTGGGAAGAAGTTGGTGCATTTGAAGAACAGAAATTGGGCCAGGGTACCAAAGGCAGCAGTGAGAGAGAAGTGCAAGATGATGTCAGAAATGTTGGTAGTGCCCATATGTGTTAGACATGGTAGACTAACCTGAGGATTCCTGCCATTTCCAATTTCATGCTTATTTTGCATATCTATGACAAGCAGATACATTGGAAGGAAGTAATTGTACAGAGGGGATGAGGCAAGGTAAGTTATTGATGTAAGAACATAGAGGTGCCACTTAGTCTTTGGGCAATGTGAATTTTTACTCAGGCCTTTTAGCTAAAACATCTAGAACCACTAAAGGAGGAATTGTGGGATCATTTCAGGGAGAGTTGGGCTGGGTTTGAAGATGTTGTGTCACCATTTCCAGCTCATGATCATCTTTCAACAGGTTAAGTTCCAACAGGCTACCATACCCTTACTCCCAAAATTGTAGTGGGAAGACTCCAATTTTACACAAAGACCAGAAAGTGGATCTACTCTCCATGTCTTTTTTTTTTTTTAAGATTTTATTTATTTACTTGACAGAGAGATCACAAGGAGGCAAAGAGGCAGGCAGAGAGAGAGTGGGAAGCAGGATCCCTGCTGAGCAGAGAGCCCGATGCAGGGCTAAACCCCAGGACCCTGAGATCATGACCTGAGCCGAAGGTAGACACTTAACCACTGAGCCACCCAGGTACCCGTTCTCTCCATTTCTTAATTAGCACAGAATGAGTTTTCCTGAAGCTTCCTCAGAGTAGAAGCAGTTTACTTATATAAAAGTCCATTTACCATTCTTTTGGAGAGGAACAGTGGTCGTGTGTTAGGAAGGAAAAATTCTTCCTCTACCCTTCCAGCTCTTTCAGCTGGACTAAGAATTAAATTTATATGAGATAGAGTAACAGGAGAAAAAAAAAAACAAAAAATAAAAACAAAAAAACAACAACAACATGCTCACAGAGTCCCAATACTGAAGTTGAGACCCAACCAAATGACCAAGGCAGGCAGTTTTTATATATTTGACACAAAGGGACAATAAATTTTTAAGGAATTGACAGAAATAGAATGATAGATGATAGATAGGTAGATAGCAGGGGTGCCTGGGTGGCTCAGTCAGTTAATAAGCTTACTAAGTATCTGACTCTTTCAGCTCATGTCAGGATATCAGGGAGCTGAGATCAAGCTCCACTGATAATGGAGCCTGCTTAAGATTCTCTCTCCCTCCCCCACTTCCTCTTCTCCCAATACCTTCTCCCTCTCTCTCTCTCTCTCTCAAAACAAACAAACAAAAACAAAGTGAAACCCAAAACAAACAAACAAAACAAGCAGATGTTTGGGAGCTTTAATTAATAAGGAACTATAAGCAAAATTTGGGCTGAGGCTGAGGTAGTAGATTAGTGCAAAACTAACAAGATTTGTTTCTACAGCATTCTTGGATTTAAAACCCCTGTCTCTGGTGATACACATGTCTTTTTCTTTTTCTTTCTTTTTTTCACTTCTTAGTACAGGGAAGGTACTTTCTCATATGAGAGATTTGTTTCCAGCTTTCAGGGGGCCAGAGGACAGTCTGAGTGTCCCTGAACCAGCTGTTTCTTTTCTTTTTTTGTTTTTAATATTTTTTTTTAATTTATTCATTTGACAGACAGACAGAGATTACAAGTAGGTGGAGAGGCAGGTAGAGAGAGAGAGGGAAGCAGGCTCCTTGCTGAGCAGAGAGCCGGATGTGGAGCTTGATCCCAGGACCCTGAGATCATGACCTGAGCCAAAGGCAGAGGCTCTAACCCACTGAGCCACACAGGCACCCCGAACCAGCTGTTTCTTAAGTAACTTTTATTTAAAATAATTAGTATACCAGAATAAATTAATAAAATAAAATAATCAGTATGCCAAAATGGCACATTTTGGGATAATGATCCTTGGCCCCTACAGTAGTGGTAATCCCAAAAGGCAACTAATGAACAATTTTATTTATATTTGGTTCTTAACTTTATTATACTGGTTTGGCATTGAGTTTACTTCTTAATCATCGAGTAACTGTATCACTACAACCCGAGTCACTTAACCTCCCCAAGTCTCATTTTACTCTTCTGTATAACTAGAGTGATAATCGTACTTCCCTGACAGGATTGTTCTGAGAATTACACTGAGATAATATATGAAGAGCCCTCTGTACAGTGCCTTTACCTAATGACTATGCCACACAGTTAAAGAAGCTAACAATAATAATAACCATTCACATTTGCATAATGCTTAAACTTTACATCTTTATATACATGGTGATGCCATTGGATGCTCACAATAAGCTGTGAGTTTACAGTTCTTACTCAAGTTCATGCAGCTATAAGCGGTTCAGAGCTGGTTTTATCTATCTATCTATCTATCTATCTCCATAGCACATACCCTCCCCAATGCCCATCACCCAGCCACCCCATCACTTCCATCCCCTCCCCTCCCCTCCAGCAACCCTCAGTTTGTTTCCTGAGATTAAGAGTCTCTTATGGTTTGTCTCCCTCTCTGGTTTCAAAGCTGGTTTTAAAATAAATCCCTATTCCTAAAGAGTAAGCATTTAGAAAGAGGAAGGGGACAAGGGAAGGCAGAAATATGTAATGACCTAGAGCCCAGCTAAGTAGTAGGGGACTTCAGCGTAGGTTTAACATTTTTTTATAGATCATGTACACAATAATGTTTTATGCATTGGTAATAAAATGATCAATCTATTTTGTGTGTTAATTAAATGTCATTAATGCAATACCTTTCATTCTGTTGGGAAAATCATGTTAAAGATTCATAGCCAAATTGTGTTCCCAATTAGATTCACACACCATTCATTAAGTGATGCAGATGATCTGGTATATTTCTATTTCAGACTTATTTTTCTGACACCGAGCCAGTTCTAGGAAACAACATGGCCCCTCTTCAACAGATATACAGCTACTTAAACGCTTCACATAGGAATGGAAGAAGGATCTAATGCCCACTTCAAATGGCACAGAGATTTGGAATGACATCACCAGCAGAAATGTATAATTAATGTGCTTCTGTGTAGTGCTTGGAGTACTCTTAATAAACCCTGTGAGTTGTTAAGCATTCAGACTGGGATTTGGCTAATGCTCTGGAACATTCCTCCTCCAGCACAACTGCTTTCTCTCTTAGGATAGGAATAGAGCCAAGTGGACCAGAAGTGGTGCTAAATAGATTGATAGAGAAATGTCTGTGGTAGAGATATTTTCCTGTGCTACAGTTATGTTGTCTTCATTCTCATCACCTTACCTTCAGGCATTTTCTCTCTTTCAGACAAGGAACGGGAGAGACACCATCCTTAACCGCCTTGTTATGCCTTCAGGTCAATGCCAGGTATTCAAAGGTCACTGACTTACAAAGGGAAGAGCCCTATCTTGAGCTGCCTCAGGCGAAATACAGGACTGGAATGGCTCTGAGAGCTACCTTTGTGTTTTTTCTTAGCCTAGTTAACCTTAGGCAAAACTGTAAAAGAGTTGAAGTTTGAAGTTGATCTTTGGTTTCTACCTTTCTATACACCATTCCTCTTGTTTAGGGTTTCTCCTATTACGTAGGGCCTATACTGCAAGACACTGTGGGGAAGGTTATAAAAGATAAAGTTATAAAGCACAGTCCTGCTCCAAAGAAACTTTTGTGAATGAAATAACTAATGACACTATTGAAGCAGGCTCCCTGGGTCCAAGAACCCAGGGGAGGTCTTACAGGATCAGCCAAGAGGATCCTTGAGTTTATGTAGCGTAGAAATCAAACAGAAGCCCAGAGGAAGTGGGAGCAGAGTTTAGGAAAGCTCTAGAGAGATTGTAGATAGAGACAGAGTGTCCAAGAGCCGCAGAAAGTAAAGGGGAATGAGTTTTGTCTTTGCTTGGAGCCTGGGGTTTTTATTGAGGATGGTGGTCTAGTAATCCAGTAACAAGGACAAGTGTTTAGGAGCTCTCCATAAGTCACTTATACCCTGAAGCCATGGGTCTTGATGAGTCAGTGATCTTGGGGGTCATGACCACCTCACCCAGTCACTCCTTAGATGTTATCTATTGTGCCAGAAGACTCCGGGAAAAAAAAAATCATTAACTCCTTACCCTTTACAAAGAGGACATATATTATCTGTTCTATAAGGTATGTGTAAGGGAGGAGTGGTGTAGGTCCTAGAAAGAACAGAAGCAGGAAAAGGAGAGGAGAAAAAAAAAAACAACAACAGTTTTTCTTGGGGTCCCTTTAGTTCCCCTGTCTTACTATCATTTCTAGCTTGGAGAAGGAGGGTCTCTTTACAATAGGAGAGAATTTTCCAAATTATATGCAGCTGAGGACCACTATGCCTGCCCATGAGTGAGAGAGGGAAATGACCATAAGTGACATGGCCTATGGTGATTTGTCTTTGGAAGAGGCACCGGGTTGACACATCATACTGACTGTCCTTAGACGATTACTTGCTTGTCTCTGGGGTAAAGCACACATATTATAAATCAAGAATCATGACTTAAAAACCCTCTGGGCATGACAGAATTACCTAGTTTCTAGCCCCTGACTGCTGCTCAAAATAAATACTCTCTAATATGTGTTTATTATTTTAGTCACAAATACTAGAAAATTCTAACATAATTTGCTGTACCTCAGTTTGATTTATTTATACATTTATGTAAACTGGCTCTCTGAGCCAGAATTCAATAATGTAGTTAACCTCCCCAATAGCAAATAATGGCCAAAAAGAAAGGAAACTGAGAAATATGGAGCATATTTTTCAGCTCAAGTTATAAATGAGATATAGAGTCGATAGAGTTTTCAGTACTGCTCCAGTGAATAGCGGGTTCACACTTGGAAAAGGTCACACTGCTGAAAAGTAAGAGCATAAAACCACTAGGACTCATAGACAATGACATCCCAGAGGTCAAACTTAAGATCAGCTCATACACACACACACACACACACACACACACACACACACACACACACACACACACACACATACACTTATACCCCTTACCTAGATTCCAGCCCTCTTGTATCAGTCTATCTTACATGCAGTTTGCATTACCTACAGGTTTGGAGCAGGCAAAATTTTCCACTACCAATATCGACATCTGGACTACATTCTTAATTCCATTACTCTTTGACCCAAGTGTAGTGCCTTCTAGAAAAAAACCAGTCCTGGAATCAGAAAACTTGAGTTTTAGTCTTGACTTAGCCATTTATTAGCTGTGTGTCCTTTGAAACATTACTTGTCACCTCTGACCCTTAGTTTCTTTTACTCAGAAAAAGGTTAATTATAGCTTGCAAATATTATTAAATAAATAATCTGCAGGTATATAATGCATATCAGAAAACTCCCTGTAAACTACAAGTCCGATGGGTTCAAGTTGAATGGAATTCAGAGGCTGTTTTTGTGACTCCCTTGGCTGGTCGTAAACCTTTTCACCAGGCTGAATGGTACAAGGGAAAATGAAGTCCATGTGTCAGTTCAGTGTGTTCAGTTGCAAGTAAAAAAACAGAACAAATTTTACAGTGATTTTAAAATAAGGATTTCTTTCTCTCATAAGAAGGCCAGATGAAGGGGGCTACAGCTTTTAGTTCAATATCTTGTTGCAAGAGTTTATAGTATCAGCAATATTCTTGGGCTTTCCTTTATGATTGTAACTTGATGACCTCAGGTCCAGATACTGGGTTCTAGTTAAGGCAGAAAGAAGAGTGGAGGTATGCGAGCCACAAATATACTCCCTTTCATCAGTAAAACAAAGGCTTTCCCAGGAACCAACAGATATCTACTTCTGTCTCACTGACAAGAAAGAAGGTACTATGACTACCTCTTTGTGCAAAGTGGACTGAAAGGAGTGAGTTTTCACCTATGCACAGTGCTGCTCTGAACCTAATGTGGGCTTCCTTACAAGGAAAGGATAGAAAAAAGAAATATTGACTCATGGTATCTGTCACAAACTAAAACTTCAATGAAATGTTTTAAAATCAAATTATTTTCCCCGGACAGGCACCAATATCATCTTTACCTTGAGACTTCAATCACCAACATCCATGATCCAAATATGCCGGCTCTCAAACAGGATGACTGCATTTGGTGTTAAACTTGCTTTTCTAATTACTTACTCTAATTGAGGAACATTTAGCTTCTTGGAACAGAAACCATCCAAACTATGTTGTTTTCTGATATGTCTATAACTACAGAAATCAGCAAATAGGAGGAACCAGATTAGCAAGACATTGACTTGTGCACACATCTAAGTTTACCAACAGTAGCTAATTAGTAGTTGTATCTTGATAAATGATAAATGGGGAAAACATGGCAAATTAGCAACTGTGACTCCCATGCAGACAGCTGATTTTAGTTGCATCTGTAAATATGGCAAGAACCAGTAATGTGCTTCTTACAAGTTTGGAGAGAAAAATGCATGCTAATGTGTGCATAAAAACTTTCTGCACATTTGATGAAGGTCATAGAGATATGACCTTCATATCTCACCGTGGTTACCCATGAGTTTGACAGTGCCTTCTGTATCCATAGAGATAAATGCAAGAGCATCTATATGGTCAGTTTATATGTGTGCTAAGGATTCTGTTCTAGTTATATACCTTAAAAGGTGATTTCAAGGAGGAACTAGTATTCAAAGGAGAGGGCAGTCTGGGAGGAAAGAGAAAGTGTGGAACAGGGAAAATCATCTATATTATTCAAGGGTCTAGGATGTATTTCTTTAGTTCCCTACATCAGTCTTCTACATAGGTACAGAAATATGAGTGATACTGAATGTAACTTGAGCTTTGGAACTACAAAGAAATTAGACTATGATATGTACATTTTTAGAGTTCTTAGTGAGTATAGACATGCATGGTCCTACTTGTCTCAAAATATTTAGATAATTATTTCTATGAAAATTAAACTATCTCCTAGCAATCGATTTATAAATATGAAGCACATCAAGATTTTCTCAAAGCTGAAGACACATAATATTGAAAAACTTCAGCTTTTCATTTTAATCCCTAACATGAAAGCAGCATCTGTCTGGCTTAATCTAGAGCATTGTTTTAATTGAAAGCATGCACTGCATTGGATATTGTAAGAAATCCTTGTTAGCATCCTTATAGACTCTTGTAGGATATCATCGGTCAGAAAAACATGGAATAACAGAATGGTTTTGGCTACAGTTTACTCTGTGATTTCATTCCTAAATTCTAAACACAGGAAAACAGGACTAATCCACTTTGCCAATTCACCTTAAAAAACAACAATCAAAAAAAAAAAAAAGAAAAGAAAAAAAGAAAGAGAGAAAAGAAAAGAAATGAAAAAAAGAAAGAAAGGAAGGAAGAAAAAAAAAAACAGAGACTTTCAGAAGATCTGGAAAACTGTAACTCCCCTACAATCTTAGTTGTCTCAAATAACTTGCCAAGGCTACTTGATAGGTTTTTGTGTAGCCCAGACTGCCTTGACCCCCTAATTAGTAAACTGGAACACAGACATAATAAACCCATTAGTATGCTAAGTACTTACACCACTGTATTGTGAACCATAAGAAGCTTTGAGGACAACACCAGAACACATCCCCTGTGCAGTTGGAAAACTTTTTCACTCAGGACGATTATGAAAAGCATTATAAACCTTGGAGGCATTTCCCCCAGGGATTCTGTAGATTAAAACAAAAAACAAAAAAATACAAAACTTTAGTAGTGTCCATGCACTATAGCATGAAAATAAGCCAACTGCTTCAATGCTTCACTGAAGAAAATGGAGGTTGTACACCAACCTGCAAGGGAGAAAACCAATACAAAGCAAAGTTTCCATCCAAAGCACAAAACCAACCTGAGTGCTAGACAGTGATACATTGATTGACTGTGACCCATAAAGTGGAATATAATTAATTTTTTGCCTGTCCACCATTCCTTTATTTGAGTGATCCTCATGTCCTCTTCTCTCATAACTCTGCTTGCCTGTATAGGCCCAGGAGAAGGTATCTGCCTCAGAACTGGCCAAGTAGAACCCCTCACCCCACCCTGACAATGGAGATTGCTTCAAGAGTGGTCATGTGAGCAGGACTCATGCCTTGGTGTTCTCACCAGGCCATTTATGAAAGCTACAGGGCTGAAACGCTTCTTAGAGCTGTGTGTAACAAACTTCCCCTCTATATGGAAAGAAAATATGCCTGAGAGTGAAACCAGCAGAGAGAAGAACAAAACTGAGAGATGAAGGGAAGGAGAGAGAGAGAAACAGAGACAGGGAGAGAGACTGATTATAACCCAGCTGTAGTAGCAACTAAATTTATTTTTGGACTTTTACGGCCAAGATTTTTTTTTTCCTCAAGCTAGTTTGAATTAAGATTCTCTCACCTGAAATTTTGAGTATATACTGTCAATACACAAAATTGAAATTACATTGAGTTCCAGAAAGCAGCTTGTAGATTTAAGAGGTTTTTAGAAAACTAACATGTTATCACATAGCAAGCCAAACCGGAGTTGGGCTTAGCAGTGGCCTGGCTAAGTGGGATATGAACTCTGGACCTGATGATATATCCTGCCTGGCTCTTTCAGTGGTTTCATCACTATTATTCCAAGTCAGACCTGCAGCAGTCTCTGCCCTCATTGGCACCAGGCTCTAAGATAACTGGCAGAATACTTGTTATGATGATTTGAACTCAGAGCCCATAGCAGTAGTAACATATGAATACTCAGTAGGAATGAGCAGGACTATGTCTGTAGCTAGACAATGAAATTGCTTTCACTAGAAATAGTGAGCATTGAAGTTACTGTTATTAAAAAAAAAAAAAATTCAGTGAGGGGCACCTGGGTGGCTCAGTGGGTTAAGCCTCTGCCTTCTGCTCAGGTCATGATCCCAGAGTCCTGGGATCGAGCCCCACATTGGACTCTCAGCTCAGCAGGGAGCCTCCTTCCCTTCCTCTCTCTCTGCCTGCCTCTCTGCCTCCTTGCAAGCTCTCTCTCTCTCTCTGTGTCAAATAAATAAATAAAATCTTAAAAAAAAAAATTCAGTGAACATGAGTTAAGTGCTGTCAATTTATGTGCTATACTAAAATTTTGCAGTATCTTTTGATCTAAGGCAGAAAATGGTCCTATGTTTATCCTGAGGACTACAGATTGTGGGGAGTAGGTCTTTTGCAGTTGTGCTTAGGGCCCTAAAATTTAGGGGTCCGTTGCTTCTCTACTCACCATTTAACCATAAGCAATACTGGGTATAAGGGCTTCTATATAAATAGCATGAGATAAATGGGAATCCTGAATTGTGAATATAAAACAAAACCTAAGGAAAACCAAAACTATCTACTTAGTTGAAAAAAAAAAAAAAAGATGACTTGCAATGCTTATCTGTCAAAGCTTTTAACTAAAAAGCCACAGGACACAAAGAAAAGGAACTCTGCCGACCAGAGGTTAAAACCCTTTCCAGATCTGTTTCCCTTTGTACCTAGCCACTTGATATGCATTAGTCCAGTGGTTTTTCTACTTAATAAGCATGTTGTGGGGCTCATCTGGAAACCAGAGTCTTGTACACATTGGCTTTTTAACAGCTCCATGAGGGAATTGATCGCAGATACTCTCTGGTTTTAACCTCAGAGCATGGGGTGGGCTTAGTTAAGTGCTCTCACTGTCAATATTTCTTCCCCATACATAATGCAGAGCACACGCTCCAAGTGCTAACTGGGTAATTCGGAGTTCAATACTTAGGAGAGTGAGAGAAGGAGAATCTCACGTTATGCTTTATAACCATTGCTGTTTAACACTTAGATCAAAACCTTTAAGGCAATCACACCTTTGGTGCATTTTACTTTTGCAAGAGTTGCTAGGAGTGTTTTATTTTTATTATAACTTACTCCCTATGGAAAAAGTAGTAGATGTCATTGGTGGATGCATTAGGAAGTGTACTGTACACGATGGTTGCGGAGCTAAGGGTGGTGGGGACAGAGGGTGCCTGTTGGTCTGTGGCATTCTTAGTCACAGACTGCTGTAGCATCTATACATTCCGATTTGGCATCCACAAATAATTTTGTCACTGTTCTTCTTCTTTTAACTGTAATACGTATACACATATATTCTCCGGATACCTAGCAGAAGGGACTTGGACTATTTAGCAAGCTATATCAATAAGTGTGCTGTGTGCTGTGTTCAACACTGCACAAATACTTGGGGGGTCAATTAGGAGACTGCAAATCAAGCAGTCCTTTACCTGAAGTGAATCTCATGTTCTAGGGTATCACCAGATTGAGTCCCAGAGTCAAAGCTTTACATTATTTTGGAGAAGGGGTTTTCTCCAAAGGTAAGCAGATGGAGCTACTGGTGAAGCAATGCTATGCTTAGGATAGCCCCAGTTGTGACTCCAGGGGAGTCTCTTGTCTCCAGGGCATGAAGAGAAAAGCCAGGGATTCAGAAATCAACAAAGGGTATCTCAGCACAGATCCTAGCCCTAGAGGTAAGAGGAGGGCTTATTCTCCACTTAGAATATATTCCCTTTGACCTCTTCAGGATCTCTGAGCACTTCACTGAGTCTAGCCATGCTCAAGGATTAGTTTGAATTCTTGGCATTTGAACAATTGCAAAGTCCCACAGATCTGGGACTTTTGCCAACTCCGTGAGTCAGAATTATTTGGACATATTTCAGACAATCTCCTGGTCCAGTTTCACAGAGGCGTTTGTCACAATAAGCCGGGTGTAAACTGTAAATGCACTTTTTAAAGCAACTGCGAAGTAAGTGAGGTCTTCCCTTCTTGATCTCCACCTTGTCTTTTTAAAGAGAGAGAGTATAGAAGAAAGAGTCGGGGTATGGGCTTAGGAGCCAGGATCACTGCATTCAGTCCCTGTGAACTTCAATCACTGTATGTGACAACCCAGTTATTAATATTTGAGTCTTGATTTCCTTTCAAATGGAAAAAAAAAAAAGAAAAGTTTACATTTGGTCTCTGGCTAGGTGTCAGACACTGTGACGACTAAAGCTTCAGTGAACCTTACTTTCTTGCAGCCCCGGAAGGTAGGCACGATCATTGTTCCCGCCACACAGATGAGGGCACTGGGACACAGAAGTTAAATTTTTGGTCTGAATTCACAAAGGTAGAAAGTGATGAAACAGGGATTTCAACCCAGGAAAGTCTGACTGTCGAGACATTGTTTTTCTTTTTTCTTTTCTAATTCTTATACTCGACTTCGAATACTACTAATTTCTCTATGAGCATGGTCATAAGTATAAAATTAAAAGCGTTCCTGAGAATATTTTGTTAACCGGAAGGTTAGACAGAGATATAGCCAACATATTATTTTTAATCAAATCTGGAAGTCTCGCCCCTCCTCCTCTGTGATCTGCCTGTTCTCTAGCTGCTGGAGCTGCTATTACAATGGCTCATTCCAGATGCTTCCACTGCCCATTAGTTCTTCCTCCTTTCCAGTCTCTCAGAATTCTGCTCCTGTTTGAGGTCCAGCTAAGTGTTGTCTCTGCTCAGTATACTGACAGTCCCTGATGTATTCCGTATATTTATTTTTCAGGTTCATTATAATCACATTTTTTTAAAGATTTTTTTATTTATTTGACAGACAGAGATCACAAGTAGGCAAGGGAGGCAGGCAGCAGAGAGAGGAGGAAGCAGGCTCCCCACTGAGCAGGGAGCCCGATGCGGGGCTCGATCCCAGGACCCTGGGATCATGACCTGAGCCGAAGGCAGAGGCTTAACCCACTGAGCCACCCAGGCGCCCCTATAATCGCATTTTAATAGAGCCCCCCAATACCTCAGTTAAAATGATTTTCTATTCGATAACATGATAAACCTAAGTAGGGGGGAAGATACCTTTAAGTCAATGGGGTTCTTCCATAGACTTCCTGTAGAGAAGTCAACTTTGTAAGCTAGGACTTCTTAGGATCTGGCCTATAGACCACTTATCTCTGAATCATCCAGCATGTATAATCAAAATTCAGACTCCCAGGCCCACTTAGGGATTCTGATTTAGCTGCTCTGGCAATATTCTCAGTTGACTCTTAAGCGTACTGTGGTTTGATGCTCATTTCTGTATAGTTAATTATAGATCCCATTCTATACTATCATACAAATGGTTTTGTATACTAGTAGGTATCTCCCTTGAGGGGCATCAGGGACAGTTAGTCTAGAAGAGTGTTGACTCTCAAGGATCAACATAATCCACTTGAAAAAGGCTGTGCGCAGCTTACATGAAGGAGTAGGTGAGTTGTAAAACACAGAGTGGTTTATTCATTAAGAGGGGTCTTTTCCTAGTCAAGGGGCAAACAACATTTTCTTGTCTTGGTTTACATAACACCTCTCCTGGAATCAACCAGTAATGCAGACAAACCCAGCTGCTTTACTTAGCTTCGTCTGTGGTGGTGGCGGTGTTGTTGTTTTTGTTGTTGGGTAGTTGATTCACTTGCAACTTTCTTTCAAATTATTTTCATTTTCCCTGAAAAAAAAATTAAGAAATATGCAGATATTTATTTTATTTTTTGAAGATTTATTTATTTATTTGAGGAGGGGGAAGCCCAGAGGAAAAGGGAGAGAGAGTCTTAAGCAGATTCTGTGCTGAGCACGGAGCCTGACGCCAGGCTCAATCTCATGATCTGGAAATCACAACCTGAGCTGAAATCAAGAGCCGGTTGCTTAACTGTGCCACCTACATGCCCCCCAGAGATATTTGTTTTAAAAAGTAGATTTTTCCAATGTTCCTCTTGTATACCATGTGAGAGACAAGAGAGATGAAAGAAACCTTCCTCTAAGTCTGAGGAGATTCCAAACAGCCAATGAACAGGAGGGAAGGGGTCATTGAAGCAGTACGTCTCTGACACGGCACTAAATTGTAACACAGGAACTTTTCCTGTGACTGAAAGGGAGGAAAAAAAAAAAATAACCATCCTAGGAACATTGTGGTCTACCAACTATGTACTCTAAGCAGCTAGAAAAATCTGAAGTCTCCCACTTCAAAGGTGTTGAAAATTTTTCAAACGCAAATGCCAGAAAGCCAGGACCCAGAGCTGAAAGAGAAGAGCATGGTTTTTATTTTTGTTTTCAAAGGAGAATAGTGTCTTCTGGATCCACCGTGAATACATTATTTTAAGTGGATGGAGTTTCTATTTAAGGATCTCTGAAGCCAAGACGAAATATATAAGGTTGATTGTGACACTCGAAAGCACTCTCATTCCCGAGGGTCTGCCAGTCATCATATGCCATACCCATTCTTTCCCAGCCATAAAAATTGGCCCCAGGGTGCAGTATTTGACACAGAAAGCTTCAGTCTCAGAATATTTATCTCAACCCAATTTTCCTTAAAATTGGTCTGGCCATTAAGGTAGAAGACAGAAAATATAACCTTAGTGAGGGAGATACATTCATAGGGACATCTGCCACTCAAAGCCACAGTATTTCCACAGGCAAGTCTGTTGTCCATAAAACACTGAAAGGCTCAAGTCCACAGAAGAACATATGAAACATCAAATTTTGGCAACTGTTAGGAGATGAGTTCATGGAATTTGCTATAGATTTCTTCGTTTGAACAAATTGGGAGCTGCTCCCTTGAGACCCCACTCATAGCATTTTAAAGTTTTCACTGAGTTACAAAAACAAATGATCTTGTGGTTCAGAGGCTACACTATTAAATCATTTATTTACAGAGGCTTACTGCAAAAAACGCTTAAGAACCCATAAAATATAAATAACAAAATATTTCACACCTTTTGGAAATCTGTACATACACTTGATTCTCTGTTAATGGATGCACTTGGGCAGCTTTGAGGTTTTTAGCAGCTCCTCCTCCCTCTTGGTAGATGTTTACACACCAGAGGAACTGTTCTGTATCATAACTGGTGTTCTGAGTAAAGACAGGAAATCCTCAGGAGCATATTGAAAATGGAAATCTGTTATGAAAATGAAATTGTTTTTCAAATTTCTGACTGAATGACTTTGGGAAGCGTTCTAGAAAAACATTTTTTATGATCTGACAGAGCCCCTTGTTTAGCCCAAGTTCATCAACCGTGTTTTTATGACGTTTGATGCTTACTTCTCCCCCATTTGAGCTATAGAAGTGTTTAAAGATTTTCTTATTGTAGGGTATGTATATGATTTTTCACTGGGTAGTTATTTGTTTCCAGATTCTGTGCATATAGCTTCAACAGAAACTACATTCCTCTGTTATTATTTACAGGAATCTGGCATATTTCTCTTAGTTACCCCTTAATGCTAGGGGTATCGTGGTAATGTGGAGGGTGCCAGGGCTCATATCTAAATAAAGTATCAGAGAGAACCTTTCATTTAACAAGGATTTTATGAGAGTCTAATAGGTGCAAAGCACAGTTCTGGATAGGGGGGTACAATTGTGACCTAAAGCAGCAAAGCTCCTCCTATAAGGGGACTTACATTCTAGTTGAAGTGGGAAGACAACGAGCAGTTAAACTACTAAATATATAGTATACCACAGGGTGATATGGAGGAAAAACAAATTGGACATAAAAAGTGACGATATGAAAGAGAGCAGGTAGAGTTATATTACTGCATTTTGTCACACAAAGACATGAACAATTGCAAATATGCACCTAAATTTATATGCCAATAAATAGGAAAGAAAGCTGCCAGTTATAATTGTAAGATGCCATCAGTTGTAAGATGCATATAGTTCTCAGAGATATTCAACTTAATAACAGAAAAGGTTATCCAATAGAAATAATGTGAAAAAGAAAGAAAGAAAGAAAGAAAGAAAGAAAGAAAGAAAGAAAGAAAGAAAGAAAGAAAGAAAGAAATAATGTGTATAGTGGGTTGGCAGGAAAGGGTCTACTGATAAAGTGATATTAAAGCAGAGACCCAAAGGAATGGAGGATGAATGATGTATGGCTATTAGAGGAAGAGCATTTAAACAGAGAGACCAGCAGGTGCAAAGTCCCTGAGGTGGGGATGTGCTGTGAATGCTCATGTTTAAGGTATAACAGCAGGCTGCTGTGGCTGGCTGCAGGGAAGAAGGCAAGGAATGGAGCCTGTAGGGCCTTCTAGGCCGTAATAAGAAATTTAGATCTTACTCTGAGTGAGAAGGAAAGCCAGAGGAGATTTTGAGCAGATGAAGATGCAATCTGGTTTAGGATTTCAAAGCATTACTCTAGCTGCTCCCCACTCTTTGGAGAATGGGCAATAGGGAAGAAACAGTGAAAGCAGAGCAACATGGTGGGGAGCTAGTGAAATCATCCAGACACAAGATGACGGTGGCTTTGACTGATGGGTAGGGTGTGCCATCAGATTCTTCATGTATTTCAGAGTTACACTCCTTAAGAGTAGGAAGCTATGTATGACCCACTTTTTAAAAGGTGCTATTATTCTCTAGGGATGCCAATCATGCTTGTTATACAGTTGAACTGAAATCTAAGGGCACTTCTGAGAAAGATAAAATTCATGGAATTCTATGAAGTAGTAGAATACAGAAATAGAAGACAATGTCTATGACATCTGGTGGAGTTCTGGGCTTAGATGCTAGTTTAGGACTAGGGATTAGGAAGCAGAGTTTCTCTGGAGGGTGAAAACAGTCTGTGTGCCTAAGTAATGAATGCACCTTGGAAAAACAGAACCAGTTGAGAGTAGATGAGGAAAAGTCCTGAGATTCTGTAAACTGGTATTTTTATCCAGCCTCATTTGTGATCCCAGTCTATATTGTTCTATGAACTCTATGCCAGGAAATCAATTTATTATCTATTTTTATGTTTGCTTTAGAGAGTACACTGCTTAGTAAAACTCTGTCTTTTTATTACTGAAAATTAAGGGGTAATAGCAGATGAATGAAGCAAATTGAATATTGAGGTCCACATACCTGGGCCTGAAATTCAGTCTGCAACCTCTTGTGTACCTGGGCTTGGGAAATTTAGTTAATCTCTCTGTACTCTCAATGCCAACCTCTGAAAAGTGCTGCTAACAATAATACTTTCCTCATGAGATCGTTGTGAGGATAAGAGGAGATTACATAGTTTTGGCACCTAGCGTGGTTAGTGGAACATAGTAAATTTTCAAGAAATAGCTGTCATACTGCATAAGAATATAAAGAACAACATAATTCCCAGGAGACCAACATGGTGGCAGTAGTCATCTTCCCAGTTGGAGAACCAAGAAGAAATCTGCTGGTCTCTTATGTCATCTAACTGCAAAGGGGAGAGACAAGGATGGGTTCAAATTGTGGCTCTTCTCCTGCCTGGATTTTCTTAACCTCACACAACACTGATTTACATGGCAAACCTGGTTCTCAATCTAGTGTCTCCTTGAGTTCTGTGTCTCATGGAATCTCAGTTTTAGCTGCTGAGAGTGTCTGAGGTAGTTATGGAAGCAGGTGGGAAACCTAGAGAAATCATAGACGACTGGCTATTACGGAGCCCTTAGAGGATCTCTTCAGTGGTCACCAGGGGATCATCCTTTGTTGTAACTGTGCACAGTTGGTGGCATCTCAGAGAATCCCTGCTGAACTGGCTGTCTTGAATTTGTTGAATTAAACTCTTTGAATTCTATGTGGTGTTTCGCCTGTTCTGCCTGTTCTGCCTTTGACTCTTGCTTTCTTCCTTCTGTTGCCTGCCTGAATCATCATCTTGGTTCCTCTCTTGCCTCTCTCCCTTTCGCTTTCCATCTGTTTGTCTCTCACTTTTCCCCATATCGTTTGTCTCTACACATTCCTATGGCACCTTTCACCAAAGATCTGCAGAGTTCAGCATAGTTGTTCCTTGGTAGGTTTTGTAGAGCACTCGTCATTGTTTCCATCATAGGTCCAATTAACTCTCCACTGCCCTTCACCAACCCGTAGCAAGGGGCCATGCTGTTCCTGGTTAGTTTAAGGCAGCAGGGAGCTAATTGTTCCCTTAGTTAGTGTGGTGGTAAACTCTATGATGTTCACAGGTTCACACCCTGCTCTTAAAAGAACCTATTTTTACTAACTTCTTGGCTGATTACCACCCTGCCTGTAATCCACTCTTATGGCAGGAAAGGTACTGTCAAGGCAGCTCCAGGCAAATTGGGATAATACAGTGTTTTTTGACACCTCTCAGTGTGAGCACGGGTTGCCTTAAGTAACAGGGACAGACTGCATCATTATTTTTAAGGAGAAAGATGTCACTGTGTGTGAGTTTGTGTTCACTAATGTGCAGATTTGGGAGGCCATCATTTTCTATTTTCTTTGGATGCATTGTCAAGAGATGGATAGAGTAGAGTGGGCCCTGCCTCACATTTTAATGCTACAGGGCCTTGAAAACTGTAGGCATTTCACAAAGGCTAGAATTTACAAACAGTGTGTTCATACCCATCTGTGCATTTGTTAGTCTGTAGTTAACACCTGTATGCACTGTGAATGAGTATTAGAAATATTCACGAGAAATGCTAAGTAGAGGCAAGGCAATACATATTTCCCAAAAACCTCCACAATACCTGTGGGAAAAAATCTGCATGCTCTTGATATTATGGAAGAAAATATGCACAGTAAAAATGTTAACTTCTCCAAAAAGCCCAATTATTGATTAGCAGCTGCCTGTTCTACCTGCCCAACATACACCCTAAGATACTGCCCACAATGAGAAAGACAGATTTGCCTACCAGGACCCAATATCCTGTGGACGTACAATACACATTAAGCCACTACTGCTGCAGTAATTGAAATATAAAAGAAAATGTAGTAGAATTGATTCACTGACACTATTTATGAGTATGTTGATTGTTTTAGGTGGATTACCACACACACACACACACACACACACACACACACACACACACACACACACAGGCACAAACCCTTTCCTTTTCTACCTAACTCTCCTCTTCCATCTCCTAACCCTCTCCCGCCTCCTTCTAACCTACGTTACCTCCGTTTCTAACAGTTGTCTTTTCCCTTGGCCTTTTAATGATTCTTCTACATTAAGTTATTTCAAATAGCAAATTTGAGATGGTCTTAATAACTTCCAATCAGTCCATTGCTTCAGTTCTCTCTCAAATTCATCACCATCTCTAATCCCACAGCCTCTACCTTAGGGCTCCTTTGGCATTGAGTTGCCAACATCAGTCTCTCCTACAAACCGTTCATCCTTCATAAGCTTCTAGACAGTCTATTCTTTGTCACTGTACCCCATGCCACTAGTGTGGTCCTTGAAGACCTGAGTCACATTTTCGCTCCAAGCTCAGGACTCAAGACCCTCTGTCACCTGCCCACAGCATTCTGTCCCAGGGACATCACTTGTTATCCTTGCTTTGGGTCTGCTTCTGTTCCAGCTACGCCCCGTTGCCTCACACCCCCTCACACTGACATGTATCTCCTTCATGTCATCGTGAAGTCCTTGTACAGATTGTCCTGCCAGCATCCTAACAGTGCATGGGCTTCATTTCCTTAGGAGTGACTTCAAGCTCTTACCTTCCTGGAAGTGTTTCTGGAGATTGTCATATATCTTTATGTATATTCTTCTGCTTTGCATCATTGTACTTTAGGTATTAACATGGCTAGCACCCGGCTTTCATTTGTTGTACTGTTACCTAGCAGCCTTTCTCAGGGAATTTGAAATGTACATTTTCTTTTTCTCATATATATATATATATATATATATATATATATATATATATAATTTAACAGAGAGAGACACAGTGAGAGAGGGAACACAAGCAGGGGGAGTGAGAGAGGGAGAAGTAAGCTTCCTGCTGAGCAGGAACCCTGATGCAGGGCTCATCCCAGGACTCTGGGATCATGACCTGAGCCGAAGGCAGATGTTTAATGACTGAGCCACCGAGGCGCCCCTCTTGTGAAATTATAAATAATACTTATCACTGACCTTGTTAACAAAACGTTTTGCATTTTGCTATGACTGGTATAGAATCGTATACATAATAGGAACTAATTGAATGTTTCTTAACTAATTCTTCTCTTCCTTAATGATATATTCTTTTTGCTGCTGTTTTTTTTTTATGTAGGTGTAATAAAAAACTCCCTAGCTAGATTATAAACCCTTGAAATTGTACATTTCTAACTCTTTTATAGAGCTCTACACTCTGAGTAATCAAATTTGTCTTGACATAATAATGAAATTAATGACTTCTTCCAGTAGTTATGAAAAGGTTTATCCTTTTTTTTTCCTTTTTGCTACTACTACTTCTGTAATGCAAATTGCTGTTCCTTCCAAGGATTTTGGCTGCTAATATTATCTTTCAAAGAAAGTTTTAGGTCCTCGAGGGCAGGATTGACTTCTGTACCTGTGTCTTCCTGGTGCACAACAATGAAAAAGTTGAGCTGAAAAAGCAGTAGGTACTAAGTAATAACTTGCTGATTGGAACTTAAAAGAGGCAAGATTCTTGATCTATTCAGTAAACAGCCTAACCTAGTCAGCAGTTAGGAACATAGACTTTGGAGCCAAACTGCTTGAATCTGAATCTGAATTCTACCCCAGAAGCGGTGTGAGTTGGCCAAGTTACTAAACTTCTCCAGCGTCAGTTCACGCATTTGTAAATGGAAATTACAATACATGCCACTTCACAGGGATGTTGTGAAGATTATATTGAGTTAATGCATATAAAACACTTACTACAAAAAAAACTTCATGTGTAAAAATTACAAAAAGGTATTTGCTATTCTAGCTTGCCCTCAAGCATCATAGTCCAGGAGATAGTTTTCAACTTCAGTTTAAGCTTTGTTGACCAGGATGATCAGACTCTGCTGTGGAGCTTTTCTTTGAATAAATATTGTAAAGAAATAATAGTACTAACAAGTGTCCCGTGATCCTTTTTCTGTACAATGGTATTATTGATTGATCCTGTTACTATAAGCAGCTCCAGGAATGCTAGTCTATAAAATTTAAAAAAAAAAAAAAAAAAAGGAATGAACAGGCCATACAATATCTTCAGAGAACATACAGAAAATACACCTTCAAAGTGCAATTGAAACTAGCATTTATATTGCTGCGGTATTCAGAGCTCTTGACGAGAAGGATATAAATAAGCAGGCATGGGTATTTGGGGGATGGTGGCTCTGGATAGAGGTGCTTTTCTAGAGTTGTCCTTGGGAAATTGTAATTTAAACTTATGTGCCCAGTGTGGCTGGGTTACTCAAGACAATCTACCCTCAACCCAGAATTCCCTTCCTCCTCCTACAACCATGTTGGGCCTCCACCCACCAGGCAAACTCTTATTCATATTTCAGAACTTAACTCATGGATCATTCTCTGTTTGTCCCTCTACCTCCATAAAATCAGTTCTCAGAGCTGCTTCCACCACTTACTCATGTTCCTATCATGATATTTATTAGCTGTATTCTAATGTATTTGTTTACATGGGTGTCTTCTTTTAGCTTAGTTACTTTATGAATGGGGCTTTAGAAAGTCCTCTATCCCGAGTTGCCAGCCTAGTTTCTAGTACACGTTAACTGTCCAAAGTTTTTGTTTGCTTATTGGTTTTATGACATTTTATTTTTTTTTAATGATTTTATTTATTTATTTGAGAGAGAGAGAGAGAGCATGAGAGGAGAGAGAGATCAGCGAGAGAAGCAGACTCCCTGCTGAGCAGGGAGTCCGATGTGGGACTCGTTCCCAGGCTCCAGGATCATGACCTGAGCCGAAGGCAGTTGCTTAACCAACTGAGCCACCCAGGCACCCCGGTTTTATGACATTTTAAAACACAATATAAAAATGTTGTGGCGTTGTTGAATAGGGAATTGAAACAAAGAACCAAAGCATAAATCCAGTATTAGTAAGAAAAAAACTCTAACAGCAAATTAGAAAGGAAAAAAAAAGAAAACATGAAGCAAAGATCCTTCAATGAAGAATGTCTCCTGTAAGAGACATACAAAACTCTCTAGGAAAGGTCTATTCTCTATAAAAAGAGTCAGAATGACACAAAGCAGAAAAATCTTCAACTGTGTTTGCTCACAGAAAGCTAGAGACTTTTAAGTCTTTTAGCAGAAGTCACAAAGCATTAAATTAGAAGAGTGTCTGGGGCAGGGGGCAGTATAGGAATGAGCGTTAGCAACTCATCATGTGACTTTAGGAAACTGATCCTAAATCCTAAATTAATCCTAAATCTCTTAGTCTTTGTTTCCATCCATGGAAAATGAAACCTACCTCTGAGGGTTGCTGTGAGGCTTAAGATTCCCAAGGTCAAATGCTTGGCTTCTGTAACTGCCAAATAAATGTTAACTATTATCATCATTAGTGTTGATAAGATCTAAGTTTATCAGTGGGAGAAATGTAACATGACTATGATCTTAGTTCAATTTAGCAAAATTCTTGAGGAATACATTCATAAAACTTTGTTTAAAAAAATCACATAGAGGTGCTACTAGAAATGTTAGTAGCATTCATATGTACTTGGTGTTTATACATGTATACATTCATTTTCAGGTCAATTTATTACATACAATCTGTGTTTCCTTTTTTTTTTTTAAGTAGCATTTTAGTACAGAAAAAATAAGTCAGTGACTTAATGGTACAGTAAATGATGAACTGTCTTTTTGATGAAATTAGATATAAGAAGGTGAGAGTTTTAAGTTTTATTAATTTTTTAAAGGTATTATTTATTTATTTGAGAGAGAGAGAGTGAGCACAGTTGGGGGCAGGTGCAGAGGGAGAGGGATGAGCTGACTCCCCGCTGAACAGGAAGCTCTACTGGGGTGTGGAGCTCCATCCCAGGACCTGGAGATCATGACCCAAGCTGAAGGGATGCTTAATCATCTGAGCCACCCAGGTGCCCCACAATGTTGTTATTTTTTTTTTTTAAAGATTTTCTTATTTGAGAGAGAGCAAGAGTATGGGAGGGGTTGGAGTGCAGAGGGAGAAGGAGAAGCAGACTTCCCACTGAGCAGAAAGTACAAATCAGGGCTCAATCCCAGAATGCCGGGATCATGACCTGAGCCAAAGGCAGATGCTTAACTGACTGAGCCAACCAGGTGCCCCATAACATGGTTATTTTTAAGGGAAGAAAATTTAGTTTGTAGCATGGTTTCATTAGCAATCTTATAATAAGTTAAAGGGACTGGCAATGTAGCAAAAACAGAATAAAGTGCTTCCCTCTTCCGTTATTATAAATATCCACTAGACCAAGAAGGTTGGGTCAGTCCAAGCCTGATGTATTGTGGAGATCTGATTGAAACAGTCTTTATCTGTTGTGGAGATCAATCTGAGAATAAAATATCACACAGTCCCCACTTTAGTATGACTGCATATTATTTTTACATTATGTTATTGTTACGTGTTTCTTCAGAGGACCCCTTCTGAGATAGGTTTCACTTACATTTTCAGAAAAATCAGAATGTAGCAAGCTTAATAACTTTCCTAAAGTCACAAGAGAGCCAAGTAGAGAAAAATTCAATGGACAAGGGTCAGAATGTAACCTGACACATTATAAATTTTCTAGTAATTAGTTGAGAGGTAATCCTTAAAAGATAAAAGAAATGTGTGCCTACATATATAAGGATTAGGAGATATTTGGAAGCTTGAAACTTCCTTAATAATGTATTTCTTTGTGGACACATTTATTTGTACATTATATCTCCTTCTTCATCCTCCCCACTCTTTATTACATACAAAGGGCTCCAAACAAAGTATCCTCATAAAGACATGGCCTGTGCCCCTCACACTATCTCCTGCTTATACACTCACTGCCTGAGTTTGACTGCTAAATCAATTAATCATTACCAGGCTCCTCCTGGCACTGACACAGAGACCCTTTCAGTTGGTAGAAGACAAAAAAAAAAAAAAAAAAAAAAAAAAAAAGGACAAGAAAGATTGAAAAAAAAATTATAAATCGTTTTAGTAGATTAATACTTCATTTGCATTTACTTCTCCTTTTACCACTTTTGAATAGAATAAACCCAGGTTTCCAACTAACTAAAATTTCCCAAATTTTCCACTGGCATAAAAAATATAAGAATTTCTTAAAATGTTATAGTACAGTAATGCCTTTTATTTCTATCTAATACGTGTCTGTGTTGAAATCATCTAAAGCAGTTTAATGATTTAAACAATAAATACTATTTCTCATCTGTCCTTTTCTATATAACCTTCATTATATAAGATAATCACTACTGGTGTTCTGAAATAGAACTAGCTCTTATGTTTCCTATTATGGTTTTCTTAAGATTGGTGCTCCCTCCCTTTAAATCTCACCAGAGACAATTTCCCCCTTTGGGGAGCAAAAAATAAATTCTCCCAGGAGAACTTATGAAAGACATCTGCTATGGTTCCAACTTTCTCCAGTATCTTTGGGCATCTCAAAAGCCCCAGATAGTCATAGGCCCTAGATATCTTAGAGCTGGATATAATCTGCCAGAGGTGTCCCAAACTAAAGAGAGTTAAAAAAGACTGTCTTTATGATAGGTAGACTAGTGGACAGAGAGGTTCTTACAGCATGGGATTTGGGTGGGCCGTTGGATTTAACATGAACTACACTCTCAGATCCAGCAAGAAGTAAATAGTATTATTAATAACTCCTCTAAATTCATCATGTGTGCCTCTATATCCTTGGTGGACCAAAATAGATATCAGAGTTCTTATAATAGCTTGGTTCATTTTGAGGTTGTTTTCATATAGTCTTTACTTCTGAGTAGCAGAGATTTCAAGGATGAGGAGAAAACTGGGGCACTGCTCACTTCATTTTGTCATTATGCCAAATCCTCACCAGTATGGAAGCCCTTCTGAGATCCTCACTGTTCAGAATACCTAGGTATGAGAGCTTTGTATCTCGCTTCTCGGTCCTGAAGCAAAAATAGTCATATACCACACACAAAAGGTTGGCAATTGCATATTTTGTAATAGAGTGTGATATTTTTTTCTGCTTAGTTTAGTGATGCCTAACAGAATGGGAAAGAAAAGTAGATAAAAATGCAATAGAAGTTGATTTAGAAGGTTAACTTGACATGCACTTAAAGCACATGCTCAGTTGGATACACTAGTGTTAGTTTCTGCAGTTATAAAATATTCTTAAAGTGGGAAAGGAAGCAAGTAGTGCAAATACTATCTAAATCCCTAAACATCAAAATATAACAATCAGAAAATCAGATAAGATTACTCACTGAGGTGTGCAGATTTTACTTTATCAGTTTGAATTCAGAACAAAGAAAAAAGAAAACTTGATATTTTATAATTGCACTCACAATGTTAAATAACACTTGGATTATGAAACTTAATTCAAGGCATTCAAGTGATCACAACTACTATACCAGTGGTAGGGATTCTGCCGTAGAAACGTTTAATATATCAATTTAAATGAATTTTTTATGCTGTTAGTTTACAAAACACATTTTCAGTAATGTTATCTCTTTGATGATTTGTGATCAGTTCTATCCTTTATGGGAAAAGAAAATAGAATAGTCTCCCAGGGCACTGATAAAGAGAAACGTGCCTCCTTCCACCCCCTCTCAGATCTAGTGATGAAGCTGAGATTGTACCTGCTTAGTCTTTAATTGAACTAGAACACTGGCTAAAATTGTACTTCCTACTGTAAGGCCTTCCAAGACATCTCTTCCCTTCTCTTCCATCATCTCCTTCTCTTCCCCTGAAACCCACCTACTGCCCTTTCTCTTGACTTATCAAAGAATGAATGTACGCAAATACACAGGAAGTACCTATAAGAACAGGGAGGTAGTAAATGCCCCTCTGGGAATTTTCTCAATTAAAAAAAAAAAAAATGATACTTACTCCTTTTTAACCACAGCCCTTTCGTTAACTTTCATTAGCTTCAAAGCTAAAGTGGATTTGAGCACCAGGATTCTCTATATCTGAGAAGCTGATTGCCAATGTTGTAAAGGAAGAATGGTCTCAAACTATCTCTGGCCATAATGAAAACCTTCCTGAGAGCAGGAATATCATAGTATTTTCTGAAGAATTCCCCAAAAGATTTGAAAGAAAAAAAAAAAAGCATTGCCAAAGAACTGCTGGGGGACATTGACATTATTTTAAATAGATTGATACAGACGTATTAACATTATGTAACTTGTTTTGAGAATTTCAGGACATTGAAATCATTATTTGCCTCGTGTCCCAGAGAAATATACATGTGCTTTAAATATTCAGGATTTAAAGAGAAACCCATCCTTTCCTGCAACAAAATTCAGTCTGGGTGGTTTGCATTCTGACCTTCCTCCTTTGGGTTTTTGTGCTTATACATTTCAAACATAAACAGCAATTAATTTTTTTTAAAGATTTTGTTTATTTATTTAACAGACAGAGATCACAAGTAGGCAGAGAGGCAGGCAGAGAGAGAGGGGGAAGCAGGCTCCCTGCTGAGCAGAGAGCCCAATGCAGGGCTCCATCCCAGGACTCTGAGATCATGACCTGAGCCAAAGGCAGGGACTTAACCCACTGAACCACCCAGGCGCCCCAGCAATTAATTTTTTTTAATGAATTTTTTATGCTGTTAGTTTACAAAACACATTTTCAGTGATGTTATCTCTTTGATGATTTGTGATCAATTTCATTCTACTGTATCATAATTTCAAAATAACCATAATACTTCTCTTATTAATCATTATTGCACTTTGAATTATTTTGGCTTCTTTTTCAACCCACAATGTCTAAATCTACCGACCAACTGCTGCCGTCTCTCGCTCCCTCCATCCTTTCTGTTCCTCTCTCTATAGAGAACACCCTCTCCAGAGATTTGAATTATCACAAAGGCCGCAAACCCCTCCCTTTCCCTTTTCCGTGTGGTTTTTCAATCTGCCCAGAGCGGGCTGGCTCAGCTCTCCACAGTTAAATGACACTTTAAAAAGACATTTTGATGATAATTCACCATCTTTTAAAGCTTTTCAGGAGATTCTTTCTTTGGGTGGAATGTTTTAACCTGACAGTTAAAGCCAAAATTTATTGACCATAGCCAGTTTTCCCAACCTCTCATCCTATTAATTTTCCATGAGTTCTTTCTAGATAGAGCATGGTGTGAACTGTCTACAGAACACACTCACCCCCTGATTCTGCTCATACTGTGCTCAAAGTCTAAATTCCCTGCCTCTTCCCTTTTGCTTATAAATATCGAACATAAGCCCATCTTCCTCTTCCATGAAACTTACCCTTCCAGAACTTCTCAGGGTTAACTCCATAACTCATGCCTTTATCATTCCTATCATTCCCTCTGTCAGTTAATTTTCTCTCATATTCTTATGTAAGTATTTCCCTTGTATACCATCTAAACTAACAACTGTCAGCATTTCTCTTTCCTTTGAATTCCCAAATCACTTAGCAAAATTCTAAAGGGTAATGGAGTAAACGCACAAATGAAACATATTATTAAAAAATATTTCATAATGAGATACCCTGATTTTCATTAAAACTGTACTTTAGTCCCAATAAACTATATTCATTGTTAAGATGTTAAACACTCAAAGCAATGCATCACAATCAGCGGTAGGCATTTGGTCATTTGTAGTTTTAAGGTAACAAAAGTGATATTTGTTCAAATCTGTGCATTTCTCTTCTTAAATGTATCATTTAATAAATTGTGACACTGTGTTTAAATGCCCATTGTCATACTCCTATAATCACTGTTTTCTATCATTTTTTTTCTGTTTCTACTGTTTTGGGGGCATTTTAAGGCATAGTGGTAGTAAATTACTTTGGGCTGATCACTCTGTATTCTCCATCCATAACTATTCTAGTTCTATTTTCCAGTCTATTATTTCCATTCTATTATATAACCTGTAAGAGCTAGACCCTTCCTTGGTCCTAAAACATGTAACTTAACCTTTCTTGGTAAAGATAAACATTTTCCTTGTCAGGGATGACAATATAATCCATGTAAACCTCTTGATTACTAATGTCTCTATTGGAAACGTGAAAAGCCAGTTATTTTAAAACTACCTGTATTGATATGAATAAAAATGAATATTCCAGTTTTAAAATGGAACGTATATTCTGGTTGGCATGTACAATGGTACAGCCACTGTGGAAAACAGTTTAATGATTCCTCGAACAGTTAAACACAGAATTGTATATGACCTAATAATTTAACTCCTAGGTATACACCCAAAAGAATTGAAAACAAGTATTCAAATAAAAGCTTGTACGTGAATGTTCATACCACAATATTTAATATACAAAAGATGGAAGCAACCCAAATATTATCAATGGTTGAATAGCTAAACGGATGTCATTTATCCACACAAGGACTGTGATTGGTCCGTATGAAGGAATGAAGTACTGGTTGATATATGCTACAATATAGATGCACTTGATGAACATGTTAATTGAAAAAAGCCAGCCACAATATTACACATATTATGTGATTCCATTTATATGGCATATCCATAGTAGATAATACTATAAAGACAGAAAGTTGATTAGTGATGGCTTAATGCTTGGGATAGGAAATTGGAGAGAGAGGCATGATAGCTAAAGGTTGCAGTGTTTTTCTTTGTGGTGATTAAAGTTCTAAAATTGTGGTGATGGCTATACACATCTATGCATACACTAAAACCTACTCAGTTTTGTATTTTTTTTTAAAGATTTTATTTATTTGACAGAGAGAGAGAGAGAGATCACAAGTAGGCAGAGAGGCAGGCAGAGAGAGAGAGAGGGGAGGAAGTAGGCTTCCTGCGGAGCAGAGAGCCCGATGCGGGGCTCGATCCCAGGACCCTGGGATCATGACCTGAGCCCAAGGCAGAGGCTTTAACCCACTGAGCCACCCAGGCACCCCTAAATTTTATATTTTAAATGAGTGGATTTTATGGTATATATTGTATGCTATATAAAAAACACCTTAAGATGGAGCTTAGAACAAGTGATTTTCTGCAGATAAATAGCTATTTCCATTGAGGCATTTACACACAAATAATGGTGTTAAAAAAAAACACAAGCAAGTTTCTTTTTTTTTTCTTTTAAGATTTTATTTATTTGAAAGAGAGATAGAGAGCCCAAGTAGGCAGAGAGGAGGAAGCAGGCTTCCCGCTGAGCAGAAAGCCTGATGTGGGACTCGATCCAGGACACTGGGATCATGACCTGAGTTGAAGGTAGCTGATCAGCTGACTAAGCCACTCAGGTGCCCCCACAAGAATATTTCAGTGTTGTCTCCTAATATCCTAAGCCCATTGGAAAGAAAGTAGAAGAATCCTGCCTTAATTCACATTAATTTTACAGTTTCTTTCCAGTCTAGGGAAGCATGTGCTAATGTTAAGGAAGCCAAGGATCCTCAGAGAGTTATATCCCTTGATCACATGTCAGAGTAAAGACAGGAAGTGTATAAGATCCCAGGCACACAGAGGAGCAGTAGTGTAGTCCAAGCGTGCATCTATTTACCACAGGTTGTATTGGACAGAATCCATCAAGTCTCCCCTTTTTTATAATGTTAGCCAGGGATAGTCTGGTATTTACTGCCATAGGACAGCACTTGAATGCCAGAAAACCTAGGCACTTGGACAGTGACCAGCTGTTAGAGATGCTGGATTCTCAGAACTCTGAAGATGATTAAGTAAAAAGAAACAAACAAAAAACCTCACTAGTCTTTTCAGAATACATGTTAGGGCCTGAATTCAAATTATTGCATTCCAAAATACTTTTTCCTCCTCCATATTTTATACCCCTGGCCAGATACATTTCTAGGATGTATAGCCTTTATTTCACAGAATGACCTATGATCAACAAAGAGAGTCACAGTACACATAGTACGTACTGAAGAGGGAGAAACCCTAGAGTGGGTCAGTTCCAGGGACCATTGACCAAAGCACTGCACTCTTGCCCCACTCTTCTAGTTTCTGCTCCTAAATGATCTCATTTCACCAGGGGGTACGATGATTTTTTCTGCAATTCATTTCCCATGTGCAGGGAAAATGCCATAAATGATATCGGGGGCTGCAACTGTTCCTCATCCTTCTTCCCTTTGGTTCCATTCCCAAACATGAAAAATAAGGACATTATAAATGTAAACACCACCTGTCATCAGTTGCAAATCGTTTCCTCGCACAAGAGACTTTTCTGAAAATACAAATTCTCTTTATTACATTTTTTAGTTAAAAGAAATAGTTAAGGGTAATATTAAAGAACTCTAGCTTCTGATTTACTTTATTGACTTCCCACTATTGTCCACTAAGTAAGTTTATTAATATAAAGGCCGATGAAGCTTTCTGGTATGTAGCCCACAAGTGGCATGACTTCCCTTTCCTTTCACCCACCAAAATCAGAGTAAAATATTAGCACACCAAAGATTCTCTCAGTAAATATAAAAAGTGTCATTTACCCTTTCTGATGTTAAAAACTAAATAATTTAATAGTGTAACTGAAATATATCATGTGAGTCATATACTAATGTTATCACTAAGTGCACTGATAGCATCCATATAGGTCTGTATCTTCTAAATGAAAAATAGGGGCAAATATATACACAGGGCAGTTGGTGCAAAACACTGCCCTGCTCAGAAAAAAATTTTGTAGTAAAATTTTATTTTTTTAAGATTTTATTTATTTATTTATTTAACAGACAGAGATCACAAGTAGGCAGAGAGGAGGCAGAGAGAGAGGGGGGGAAGCAGGCTCCCCGCTGAGCAGAGAGCCCGATGCGGGGCTCAATCCCAGCCCCCGGAATCATGACCTGAGCCGAAGGCAGAGGCTTCAACCCACTGAGCCACCCAGGCACCCCATGTAGTAAAATTTTAAAACCATATAGACATATATATACACATGCATAGTATAAATTTTCAAATCTCTCTGTCTTCCCCTCTCTCAGTTTCATCTCTAAGTTTCCACCACCCCTTCCAGTCATGGTATAATTAATGTAAAGTTGATGTTCTAGTGTAAATATAAGTGTTCTGCTGGCGAATGCTTGCGATAAGCCACAGTTGTTCAATCATACCCCTCTTGATATTACTAGGCAGTCCACTATGGAATATTGTGTGTGTGTGTTTCTTGGCAGTCATAGCATATGATTGCAGAATTGCTGGTCTGACAAATGACTTTATATTTCTCTTGGGCAAAATTAAAAAAAAAAAAAAAAAGCAACGACACAGATACGTGCTCACATTCATGCTCCTTCCATCTTCTGTCTCCTTCTCCACACACCCTGCACTATTGAATGGTGTCTTTGATTAGAATACATGACCCAGAAAAGAAGAATGGGCTCTTGCTGAAGAGAAGAAAATCTTCTTGATAACTCTTGGACTGTTTGTTCACTTACCTGGAAATGGCTCAAAATACCTCAATATTAAAAGAAATGTGGAATTTTTCTTCTGTGCTTCCCAAAGTAGGAGTTAGGGAATACCAGGTTTCTATAATCCTGATACGTAAAACCATTCATGTTTGCCCAGACTGAAATTAATCCAAGAGTAAAAATGTGTTCCAGACCTGAGAAATATGCCAACAAGCTGAGAATTACTTGGTTTCCCCTTTATACTGAATCTTTTCTCATTTTACCTTTTTTCATTGTTGGCTTTTGGAAGTTTTTAAGTTTGCTAGTCCACTCTATTTTGTTTGTTTGTTTGTTTCCAGGAATAAACTGTTACTATTCCCTTATAATGAAAGAAATTCATATTGTCATTTTATTTCACCAAATCCTCCAACTCCACAAAAGTCCCAAAGATTGAGTGAATCCACCCCTCTTCCCTGTTGAAGAAAAGACAGTCTAATGTTCCACTGTTTTTTAGTTTTTTTGTTTTTTTAATAAAAGAACAAAATCTTTCTCTTTGGTGGAAATCATTAGAGCACTGGGCATCATTTTGTCCTACAAAGGGGGGGTGTCCTAGGATCAGGAAAGGCTCAGAGAGGCATGAATGACACTATCATATTGGGCATACAAATTAGGTCTTTATTATAGATTCAGAGGGTACCTTCCTAGCGGGGTTATATAAGCACTTGAACATATTTTATTCAATTTACTGGACTTGGAGGATTGAGTTAAATGTAGGAAATGTTGATATAGATCTGACTTGATATTCACCAAAGAAACATCCCAAGCTTTCATATTGTGGAATGTTGTCCAACACTTCTCTCATCCCTATCAAGAGTAACAGCTAGAGTAGAATACTTAGATATGAGTGTGAATTCCTGGGTTGCAGACATTTATATGGTGTTATTAATTCTGGTTGGAGCTAAGTCCCTCCCTGAGGAGACCAGATCAGGGCTATGGATTCCCACTACACATAAGTCCTAGAGAGCAGAGAACTATCTTTTCCTTCTCATCATGCAGAACACAAACTTATTTTTTAAATTTAAACTGATTTGCTAGAATTTAAGGGAATTTAAAAGGTTTTTCATTTCCCTTCCTTACCCTTTTCCTCCCACCTCCGGGGTGAAATTGTATTGCCATTTTTGTGATGGAAATGTGATTGGATGTTATGTAAACTTTAATGCGTCCCTTATCTGGGAAGACTAGGTTAGTGTCAGCCATAAACACATTAGCTCACGATAGTGTATTAGATTTCTGATAAAAAGAAAATCCCCAAAGAGTGGAGAAAAAAAGATAATGATCTTGGACTACTGCAATGGTGGCTGAAGCAGCTGGCAGACAAAGGGATTGGGGAAAGAAAAGGAAAATAAGAAGGCCTTGGATGCCCATTGGTACAAAGCCTGGCTGCAAAGGGAGCAGGGAAAACAGATGTGACCTACTTTTTAATTATACCTCAGGCAGACATCCTTGGGACTTAGTTCTGAGAAATTTAGAAAGTTGAAACTTTTTTTAAAAAAATCTTATTTATTCATTTCAGAGAGACAGAGAGACAAAGAGAGAGTGGAGAGTGTAGTGGGGGTAAGGGTGAGGGAGATGGGAGAGCAGAGGGAGAGACACAAGCAGTTTCTGTGCTGTGTGTGGAGCCCATGAAGGGTTCCATCCCATTACCTTGAGATCATGACCTGAACCAAAAGCAAGAGTCAGATGCTTAACTGTCTGAGCCACCCAGGTACCCCCAAACTTGAAACTTTTATTATAAAGTTTTTAATAGCATGGGACACCTGGGTGGCTCAGTCATTAGGCATCTGACCTCAGCTCAGTTCATGATCCCAGGGCCCTGGGATCAAGGGCCACATCAGGCTCCCTGTTTGCCGGCAAGCCTGCTTTCCCTTTCCCAGTCCCCTTGCTTGTGTTCCTGCTCTCACTGTCTCTCTCTGTCAAATAAATAAATAAAATCTTATAAAAAGAAGTTTTTTATAGTAAATATTGGGGAGAAAACATGAGTCAAAGACTTTATAAACATATATATATGTTACATATATGTATATACACATATATGCATACATGCAAAGGTGTTGGGTGGTTCAAAACTATTTTTCTTTGTATAGGTCAGGTTTTAACTAAAAAACAAATGATAAAATGAAGAGAAACAATTCTTGATTAAGCAAGGATTTTCTATATAGAAGCAGAGTCACAGTCAAAATCACCCATTTCAGGCCAGCTACTACATAAACATAGATAAACAAGTGAATCAATTAACCAAACAAATATCTTTCATCCTTGGAGTTTGGAGTTCTTAAAAGACCTTGTGACTTTCACAGGGGAAAAAAAGTTATTTTTGAGTTATGATGCCAGTTACTTGGCATTCTATTCTCAGAATAAGAGTCCAAGCCTATTTTTACATTGTTCATTAGAAACTATATATGGTGATGTATTTGTTCCAAAAGCATTTATTGTGAGCCTTCTGCGGGCAAGGCAATGAATGCTACCAATGTACACATGAATTGCACAAATTTCCTGCCTTCCAAACCTTATTGTATTAGAAGGCAGATGTGTAAACATATATATAAAATAAATAATAGCTGTAAGCATCTATGCCTTGCTGTGTGCCAGATCCTGTTTTATGCACTATATCTCTCCCTCCCTCCTTCTGTATATGTATGTACTTAAAATCCTCAGAGCAGCTTTGTGAGCAAGGCAATATGATTATCCCATTTCACAGTTAAGAAATTTAGGCATAGAGAGATTAAGTTAACTTGTCCAAGGTCACACAGCTATTAAAAATGGTAGAGTCAGGATTTGTACCTAGGCAGTATAGCTCCTGAGTTTACATGTGTAACCACAGTGCTATGATGGAAAAAACACAAGGGATGTAAATGTGGAAAGTTGTTGATGGGAAAGAAAAGATGTCCTAGAGAGAGAGAAATATAAACCAATTCTTCACAAAAATATGTAAGAATGAGCATGAGGAAGTGAGGGAAAAGTCAGGGATTTATGCTCCTGGTACAGTTGTTTTTATTAACAAGGTCTCATTTTGCTAAGCAAATCTTCTATACATTACTAAACAAGGCTACTTCCATTCAATCAACTGCACTTCAATTAAGAATGAGGTGGAGGGACGCTGGGTGGCTCAGTGGGTTAAGCCTCTGCCTTCCGCTCAGGTCATGATCTCATGACCTAGGATTGAGCCCTGCACGGGGCTCTCTGCTCAGCAGGGAAGCCCGCTTCCCCCTCTCTCTCTGTGTACTTGTGATCTCTGTCAAATAAATAAATAAAATCTTTTTTTTTAAAAAAAGAATAAAGGGGAAAATTGGTTTTCCTGATGTCCCATGTGTAAATAAATTCAGTAGTGTGATGGAGGGAAAAAAAAATAGATATCCTGGTTGATCAGTTACATGAGGTGGAGTGAGGGAGGGCATCATTTGATTTGATGTAACGTAGAAGTGTTAAGAAAAATCTACCTGAGCTAAAATATTTCCTCTACTTATGCTTTAGTGGTACAGCATGCAAGGCAACAGATGCTATCTGGAAGGGATAAGCCCTTTGGTGGTCATTAACACATTAGCTAACATTATGTTTATCAGCTCCCTAGCAGAAAGAGAAAGCTGGAATGTTCGACAAGTGAGGCAGAGGACAAATTGGATATGCTTTTGTGGGATTCAAGAATTTGAAGAGGAGAAGAAAACCGAAAGAATGGTGTAGGCCTTAGGGGCTATAGCAGGCCCAGAGGGACAGTGATGGCCAGGGCAGGGGACCATGGGCAAGGGCAAGTCTGACGCCTCACTTACGTAGCCAGAAGTTACATTCACATGCCAGTAGAGTTTATCTGGGAAACGTAGTTTAAGGAGGAAATGGGTAGTTATTTTTTCCCTTTCCCATGTATGAGGAGCTGCAACATTCATCTGAAGGAATGGAATATGAGAAAACACACTGGTCTCTGGATACAATTTTCTTCTTTGACTGGATTATACGTATAGTAGAGAGGTTAAGACACTAGCACAAAAAGAACATTCAGTTCTCTTTGAAGCTTGAAATCCAGGATTATTCTTGTCCATTCAGTCATCTCCCAATTCATGATGTAACTGTCACACTTTTGCTGCTTTTGATGCCAGACATTATCTTGAAAACTCTGATAATTTTCCCGGGAGTACCTTGCACCTTGCAGGAACATGCTGACACTAAGTGGGACACGTACTTCAATACTCCCTCTTCACTTTCCTGAAGAATGCGTTTCCCTTTCATTGTTTTGTGCCCTCTCAAAGATAGACAGATGGATCCAGAGAACATATATGACAAATGTTGTCAGGCTTAGCAAACCAAAATAGAGAACATCCAGTTAAATTTGAATGTTGGATAATAATATATTTTTGGTGTAAGTATATCCCATGCAATGCTTGGGATGTACTTAGACTAAGAATATTTAGCATTTGAAAAATCAAGCTTGATGGGATGACCTGTATTTTATCTGGCCACCCTATTTATGGTAGATTACATACAGCATAGGCCTTTGGTCTTTAACAGAAAAGGAAACCAAATCCCAATAATGCTAACTAGCAGACAGATGCTTTTGGTGAATTTACTTACTCTCTCTGAACCTGTTGTTTCCTTTGAGCAATAGAAATAAAACTAAATCTATCAAAGGGTCGGACACAAAATTAAATAAGCTAATCCATGAACTCTAGTAGAAGCCTACCCATTGAAGTCTTTACAAATGGTGGCTCAACCTGAGGCATAACACCATTCAGAGGGTACTATAAAAATGAGTAAGATCATCATTAATGATGGAGTTTTATTTTTTCACCTTCTGAAAGGGTTTTCATTATCTAGATGCATAATCAATATGCAATTTCCATGTAAATTTTAATTTTTTTTAATTTCTGAAGGATTTTAGGGAACTATTTTTATGTAAAATGTTTCAAATTCTAACTGAAAGCAATTAGTGCTAACTTTTCTTTGCAAACTCATAACCCTCTAAAAATTTGCTTCCTGCATGCCTGTTTGAACCCTAAAGTTGTGCAGTCACTCTAACAATGACCATTCTTCAGTTGTATCTCATTAGTGCATGTGAATTCTGCAGTACCGCAACTCCTGCCTCATGATCTGTCTCTGTGTCTCTCTGCCTCTCTGTCAGTGTCTCTGTTTATCTCTTTCTCTCTCTCTCTCTCTCTCACACACACACACACACACACACACACACACACACACACACACACACCTGCCCTTGCTTGGGGAGAAAAGAGCCGATTTGTCTGTCTCAAAGAGACTGGGGTAGGTGTTCTAGAGATTTTTTTTCTTTCAAATGCATTTTCTATTTAAAGAGGAGAGAGAAAGAAGGAAGAAGAGAGATAACCCCCAAGAAAGTCAAACTATCTATTTATTTAGTTATGTGTTTTGGGTTGCATTTTGCATTAATCGTCACCACACACAGGAGCCCTGCAATTTATTATTGGTGATAAGTGTGGACAGTAGCTATTATTTTCTCTCCCTGTTCTAAAATGTGGCATAGTGGGACACTTAGATTTATGGAACATGCATTATTCAAAACTCTAGTTCTGGGATGGCTCAGCAGGAAGACTCCCAGTTATTTCCATATCCTTTCTTCAAAATTCTTCTTTACTTGCTTTCTTTCTTTCCATATCAGGGTGTAAGAAATCACTCAAAACTCAGAAGTGGGAGAATTCATCATGGAAATCTATCAGTACAGTATCTTTCACAAATGGGAGTAACTATGAACCCCTATTCTACAAAATCCACAGAAAAGCCCTAGAGGAAGGAAGTGGATTTTCATTGCAAGTAATGAGATAAGATCACCTAATTCACTAGCAAATCCCTTAAGTGTTAAAGACCCAAATAATAGAGTATCATTTTTATTTTGTACCCCCCCCCACCCATGCAATTTGAGTGTTCTAGTAGCCAGGAATTATTCATTATCAATCATTTAAAGGCATTTATTTTTTACTCAATATCCTAGTTTTTCACACATATACAAGACACTTGAAAAGAAGAAAAACAAATCAGGAATCTAAGAAGAATATACAATATAAAAATAATAAAGAAATGGAAAATATCTAGGAAATAAAGTATACATACATAATATGCTGTATATATTAACACTGATATATGTAATGAATGAACTTACAAATGAATTTATAAATAGAAACCATTGGGAATTTTCAGAGTTCAATATTTCTAATTGCTACTAGTAGTAATTATAATTATATTATATAATTTTACAAAGGGTTCTATATGAGTGAGAATAAAGCACAATTAAAAGATACACAGCTTTTTGCCCATAAGAAATCCATTTAAAATGACTCTGGAGTAGTATGAGAGGTGGGAGCTCTCGCAAGGTTGAGCTGGAACACCCACCATTGGGAGAAGTCTGAAAATGTCATTTGGATGCCATGGTAACCTGTGAAGAATCAATAGGATAATGTAATTCTTGGCTATAAACAATCCAGAAGAAAGATAATATAGAGGTGTGGTTAGTAACCTGAGCTCAAGATGGCTGCTGTATAGTTCTGATTCAATTTGACAATTATTTCTCTAGCTTTTAAAAGCTTACTTCTCTGCCAGACTTTATTCAGGTTTCTGAAACTTTGAATTTCTTAAGGGAAGAAGCCACACTTCTCGTTCTGTAGCTCTGAAATGCTCAACTCTGTACCATCATCCATACTCATTTGCGTTTGCGTATGCCAAATAACCATTTACGGATAATTTATTATAAGTCAGCCTCTGTGCTTTATCTATCTGTCTATCAATTGTTCTATCTGCAAGATCTTAGTGAATTCTCACATCACCTTGAAATTTTGTTTCATTACTTTTAGTATCCCCATTTTTATAGATGTTGTAAAGGTGGGGGAAAGTTTGGTTGCTGAATTCTTAAGGAATTTCTCAATATTGAAATAAGAGAATGAGGCTTTGGTTCTCTGAAACCAGCAATTACCTGAAAGTGTTGCTTGCATTACTACAGTTCTCTTGACTAAAGGCTTCTGGGAATAACCCAGCAATGAAAGCACTATCCAATAGGTTCGCTGGATCCAAGTTCTGCCATGCGAGCTGGGCTCCTTCCCAGGTCCGTTCAGTAGAGCCTAGTGGTTAAAGACTGGGACCAGACTCTTCGGGGTTAAATTCCAGTTATGCCATTTATTAAAATATAGCCTTGAGAAAGTTCCTCAGGTAGGAAGAAAAGACAGTAGCCATGTCATGGGTTTGTTGAGAGGATTAAATGAGTGAATATGTGGCACTTAAAGCAAGCAGTGCCTTGCACATAGTGAATGCTATTTGAGTGTTAGTTATTTTCACTATCTATACTCTTGTTGTATCCTGAGTGAACGGAGACTTCAGGATTTTCTCCATTGGGAATAAGCAGGCACCTTAGACAGTGCAAGGGAGGATCCTGGGCTCTGTAAATAGGAATGGAGAAATAGGATACAACCTTGCCTCTCCATTCCTGTCTTCTCAGGACAGTTCACAATTTTCTAGGGAAAACAGGGATGACAATTCAGACTATTTGAATATCTGTGATTCTAATTGGAGAGAATGAGAACATGCTACCAGTCAGATATAAAACAGAATCCAAGGTGACCTCTTAAGTGGCAATCTTCTGGGTCGAGCCTCTTCTAAGACTTACAATTTTGTCCTTCTGTGGCTTATCACATTATGGCATATTTTGCTCATCAAGGTAAGAACCAGCTTTAAAACAGAACCTCTTCCTTTATATCCTCCTTGATTGGTGTGTATGGATGGGTGGTTTGGGGAAAGTAAGGACTGATAGAGAAAGAAAGAAAACGGAACAATTAAAAGCATTCTGAAAAAGTTACCTCAATTGTTCCATGTTTGTGTTAGAATTCCAGGTGAGACTAAGACCTCTGAGGTCAGTATTGTGTTAAGGAAGGTGGCAAATTAGTCGCTTGAAGCACCTGTTTACAAAAAACTCAAGAAAAGTTATTGTTTGACCTGTGAGCTACTTAAGAATCAGCTTAAATTAACATTAAAGCATAAATGAGTTTTTAGTTAGTGGAAAAAAAGAATTGATGGGCTAGTTAGAAGCAGCATTTTTAAAAATACAACTTGTATTTTATCTGTTTACACTAGTAATTCATGTTCATTGAGGCATATGTAAAATATGCATCTAATCTTAAGAACCAGATATAACCAATCTTAACATTATGGTGCATAGTTTGTAACCTTTTTTCCTTGAATATATGCATCAATCATATCAATGCTATTTAACAATCACTGTGGCAATAAAAATTAATATATAAATCAATACATAAATCCCCCAATTTTAAATTCCACTCTGTTTTCTACACATTTTCAGTTGCAGGTAATACAGATGTGTTTACCAAGTGATATGAGTGGTGGTGTAATTTTTTCATTAATTCATTCTAATAATTTCCAAATCAGTTGTCTTTTAGAGATAACTAGTGCCCTCTGCTCTCCCAGGTGTGACCTCTTATTTGATAGTCCTGCCAATAAGGAAGTGATGCTCCACTGTGCATCATGACTTGACATAGCAAACCCTATCAAACTCACCTACTGATGTTTTCCTTGAAGTGATAATCGTTGGGTGATTGGGGTTCCAATAGTTGGAGAATCAATCATATTGTCAATGGCACTTAATCTACTTGCAGTCTCCGCCAACTAAGAGAAATCACAATAAAAAAAGTCTAGCCCTTAACATATTGCTTGCTAAGTCAAAAATATAGCAAATAGCTTTATTATCGACTCAATCATAAAAATTGTTTATTGGAAAGTTATATTTGAATAGATGGAACCTACTCTTTCAGACCAGATAAGCCGTGCAGTGAGGCAATGAGAACCAAGATCTATTGCTAGGTTTCTTGAGCTAAAATTCTTGCTCTCCTACTTAAGTTTAAAAAAATTCTCTTTCTCTCAGTTTCCTTACCTATAAATTAATATTCTATTCAATGGGGATGATAAAAAGGATACTCCCACATGAGGTTTCCACTAGATCCCAGTGGAGTAGACTCTCACTCATCCCATCTATCCCTTAAGCTTCCTTTTTGTCTTTGGAGTGTTGCCCACCAGTGTCTAAGACCCCAAGTCAGTGCCTATAACAGCTCCAGTTGTTTTTGTTCTTTGTGGGTTTTTTTTTTTTTAATGAGTTTGGTTGGGTTTTTGTGTTTGTGTTTTGTTTTGTTTTATCTCTTCTCCCTTATTTCTTGGCTTTTCCAGAGCCCAGATCCTCCAGAGATGAACCAGATGAACATCAAACCCTTACCCACCAGGACACTAGCCACCCACAGGAGTGCTATTGCTCCTATCAGCAATGGGCTGGCAGGAGGGATTAATAAGCAACATTGTGGCTCACAGGAAGTCTAGACATAGAACTCCTAGGCTGGTATATTGCATTTAAGAACCTTAGGGCAGTGGTTACTTACCCTCTCTATAGAAGAATCATGGTATTTTAACAACTGCTTGGACTGTATTAGTGTGCTTGTTGAATATCAGCCTTGTATACATGTATATATGAGCGCACATACTTCTATTACTATGTAACACTATATGGTAAACCTCTTGTATAAAGGCATCATACTTTGAAAGATAAAATGCCCTGAATAAAATTTGGGCCTCCTTTAATTTTCTCAGTCTCTTCAATCCTCTTCACAGATGTGGATTTGGTCTTTTAAATTCTGGTGTCAAAGAAATAAGTCATCAAAAACATCTTGGGGGAAAAAAAAACTATTCTTAAGTTTATCAGGCACATTTTTTATTTTTTTGAGACATGAAGCCTTATTAGAAGTCAGTATGTAGTTAGAGGGAATTATGAACAACTGACATTGCAGAAAACATCATAATGACCAAAAAAGGAGAGCAAACACAGAAGAATAGATGCTGTGAGTGTTGGGCTTTTCATAGTTCCCTTGGATTATAATTGTGTTTTAAATAGAAAGATATTGTCATTGCCTGGACTTATGGTATGCAAATGTTATACTATATCATTCATTTGGCTTCTACTTATTGGTCATGAATATGGATGCCATTTACCCTGTAATTAAAATATAGTCTAGTAATTTACACCTGAATTCAATTACAGCCTTAAAATAGCTTTTCCACTGAGATCTTACAAAGTAACTTAGAGTTATATTGCTCTTTTTTTTTCATGCTGAGTAATAATATTGGCAAAGTCTTGTCCTACCAGCCATCCAATTCTCTTGCTATTGCACACAGGCATTCCTAGAGGCTTCTCTCTTTCCTTATTTCAGCTTCATTAACCCTAGTTTGATTACACATTATGCTTGGAGAACATCTATTCTACTTCCTAACTCACTTAAAAAAAAGACAAACATATATACATATATAGCTGTGTATATATTTGTTTAGTTTTTGTTTAATTATTTTTATGAACATATAATGTATCATTTGCCCCAGGATACAGGTCTGTGAAACATCAGTCTTACACATGTCACAGCACTCACCTTAGCACATACCCTCCCCAATGTCCATACCCAACCACCCTCTTCCTACCCCACCACCCACCAGCAACCCTCAGTTTATTTTGTGAGATTAAGAGTTTCTTATGGTTTGTCTCCCACCCGATCCCATTTTGTTTCATTTTTATCTTCCCTAACCCCCTAACCCCCCACCCTGCCTCTCAAATTCATCATATCAGAGAGATCATATGATAATTGTCTTTCTCTGATTGACTTATTTTGCTCAGCATAATACCCTCTAGTTCCATCCATGTCATTGCAAATGGCAAGATTTCATTTCTTTTGATGACTGCATAGTATCCATTGTGTGTGTGTGTGTGTGTGTGTGTGTGTGTGTGTGTATACCACATCTTCTTTATCCTTTCATCTGTTGATGGATATCTAGGTTTTTTCCCATAGTTTGGCTATTGTGGACATTGATGCTATAAACATTCTGGTGTGCGTGCCCCTTTGGATCACTACATTTGTATCTTTAGGGTAAATACCCAGTACTATGATTGCTGGGTCATATGGTACCTCTATTTTCAACTTTTTGAGGAAACTCTCCATGCTGTTTTCCAGAGTGGCTGCACCAGCTTGCATTCTTACCAACAGTGTAGGAGGGTTCCCCTTTCTCTGCATCCTCACCAACATCTGTCATTTCATGACTTGTTAATTTTAGCCATCTGACTGATGTCACTATGGTTTTGGTGTATATTTCCCTGATGCCAAGTGATGTGAAGCACTTTTTCATGTGTCTGTTGGCCATCTGGATGTCATCTTTGCAGAAATAGCCGTTTGTGTCCTCTTGCCCATTTCTTGATTGAATTCTTTGTTTTTTGGGTGTTGAGTTTGTTAAGTTCTTTATAGATTTTGGATACTAGCCCTTTACATGATATGTCATTTGCTAATATTGTCTCCCATTCTGTCAGTTGTCTTTTGGTTTTGTAGACTGTTTCCTTTTCTGTGCAAAAGCTTTTGATCTAGATGAAGTCCCAATAGTTCATTTTTGCCCTTGCTTCCCTTGCCTTTGGCGATGTTTCTAGGAAGAAATTGCTATGGCTGAGGTCAAAGAGGTTGCTGCCTGTGTTCTCCTCAAGGATTTTGATGGACTGCTGTCTCACATTGAGATCGTTCATCCATTTTGAGTCTATTATAGTGTGTGGTGTAAAGAAATCGTCCATTCTTCTGCATGTGGCTGTCTAATTTTCCCATCACGATTTGTTGAAGAGACTGTCTTTTTTCCATTGGACGTTCTTTCCTGCTTTGTTGAAGATTAGTTGACCATAGAGTTGAGAGTCTATTTCTGGGCTCTCTATTCTGTTCTGCTGATCTATGGTTCTGTTTTTGTGCCAGTACCATACTGTCTTGATGATTATAGCTTTGTAATAGAGCTTGAACTCTGGAATTGTGATGCCACCAGTCCTCTGGCTATTTGAGGTCTTCTCTGGTTCCATACAAATTTTAGGATTATTTGTTCCATTTCTTTGAAAAAAAAAATTGGTGGTATTTTGATAGGGATTGCATTAACTGTGTAGACTGCTTTAGGTAGCATAGACATTTTCACAATATTTGTTCTTCCAATCCGGGAGCATGGAACATTTTTCCATTTCTTTGTGTCTTCCTTAATTTCTTTCATGAGTATTCTATAGTTTTCTGAGTACAGATTCTTTGCCTCTTTGGTTAGGCTTATTCCTAGGTATCTTATGGTTTTGGGTGCAATTGTAAATGGGATCAACTCCTTAATTTCTCTATCTTCTGTCTTGCTGTTGGTGTATAGAAATGCAACTGGTTTCTGTGCATTGATTTTATGTCCTGACACTTTACTGAATTCTTGTGTGAGTTCTAGCAGTTTTGGAATGGTGTCTTTTGGGTTTTTCACATATATCATATCATCTGCAAAGAGTGAGAATTTGACTTCTTTACTTATTTGGATGCCTTTTATTTCTTTTTGTTGTCTCATTGCTGAGGCTAGGACTTCTAGTACTATGTTGAATAGCAGTGGTGATAGTGGACACCTGCCATGTTTCTGACCTTAGGGGAGAAGCTCTCAGTTCTTCCTCATTGAGAATGATATTCGCTGTTGTTTTTTCATAGAGGGCTTTCATGATATTGAGGTATGTACCTTCTATCCCTACACTGTGAAGAGTTTTGATCAAGAAAAGAAGCTATACTTTGTCAAATGCTTTTTCAGCATATCTTGAGAGTACCATATGGTTCTTGTTCTTTCTTGTATTAGTGTATTGTATCACATTGATTGATTTGCAGTTGTTGAACCAACGTTGCAGCCCGGGAATGAATCCCACTTGGTTGTAGTGAATAATCCTTTTTAAAGTACTGTTGGATCCTATTGACTAGTATTTTGGTGAGAATTTTTGCATCCATGTCCATCAAGGATATTGGTCTGTCATTCTCCTTTTTGGTGGGGTCTTTGTTTGGTTTTGGGATCAAGGGGATGCTGGTCTCATAAAATGAGTTTGGCAGTTTTCCTTCCATTTCTATCTTTTGGAACAGTTCTGGAGAATAGGTATTAATTCTTCTTTAAATGTTTGGTAGAATTCCCCTGGGAAGCTGTCTGGCCCTGGACTCTTGTTTGTTGGGAGATTTTTGATGACTGCTTCAATCTCCTTGCTGGTTATGGGTCTGTTCAGGTTTTCTATTTCTTCCTGGTTCAGTTTTGGTAGTTTATATGTCTCTAGGAGTGCATCCATTTCTTCCAGATTGGTAAATTTGTTAGCGTATAGTTGCTCATAATATGTTCTTATAATTGTTTGGTATTTTTGGTGTTGGTTGTGATCTCTCCTCTTTCATTAATGATTTTATTAATTTGGGTCCTTTCTCTTTTCTTTTTGATAGGTCTGGCCATGGGTTTATCAATCTTATTAATTCTTTCAAAGAACCAGCTCCTAGTTTCATTGATTTGTTCTACTGTTCTTTTGGTTTCTATTTCATTCATTTCTGCTCTGATATTTATGATTTCTCTTCTCCTGCTGGCTTTAGACTTTCTTTGCTGTTCTTTCTCAGCTCCTTTAGGTGTAGGGTTAGGATGTGTACTTGAGACCTTTCTTATTTCTTGAGAAAGGTTTGTATCACTATATACTTTCCCCTCAGGACTGCCTTTGCTGTGTGCTAAAGATTTTGAATGGCTGTGTTTTCATTTTCATTTCTTTCCATGAATTTTTTCCATTCTTCTTTAATTTCCTGGTTGACCCATTCATTCTTTATAAGGATGCTCTTTAGCCTCCATGTATTTGAGTTCTTTCCAACTTTCCTCTTGTGATTGAGTTCTAGCTTCAGAGCAATGTGGTCTGAAAATATTCAGGGAATGATCTCAATCTTTTGGTACCAGTTGAGACCTGATTTGTGACCCAGGATGTAATCTAGTCTGGAGAATGTTCCATGTGTACTAGAGAAGAATGTGTATTCTGGTACTTTGGGATGGAATGTTCTGAATATATCTGTGATGTCTATCTGGTCCAGTGTGTCATTTAAAGCCTTTATTTCCTTGTTGATCTTTTGCTTGATGATCTGTCCATTTCAATAAGGGGGGGTGTTAGAGTCCCTACCGTTATTGTATTATTGTCAATATATTTCTTTGATTTTGTTATTAATTGGTTTATATAGTTGGCTGCTCCTATGTTAGGGGCATGGATATTTAAAATTGTTAGATCTTCTTGTTGGACAGACTCTTTAGGTATGATACAGTGTCCTTCCTAATCTCCTATTATAGTCTTGGCTTAAAATCTAATTTATCTGATATAAGGATTGCCATCCCAGCTATCTTTTGATGTCCTTAGCATGATTACAACCACCCTTTAAATCTGGAGGTGACTGTGGGTCTAAAATGAGTTTCTTGCAGACATCATATCGATGGGTCTTTTTTTTTTATACATTCTGATACCAATCTGTGTCTTTTGATTGGGGCATGGAGCCCATTTACATTCAGAGTAACTATTGAAATATATTAATTTGGTGCCATTGCATTGCCTGTAAAGTGACTGTTACTGTCTTTGTGTCTGTTCCTGTCTGGTCTACTCCTTTTAGGCTCTCTTTGCTTAGTGGACCCCTTTCAATATTTACTATAGAGCTGGCTTTGTGTTTGCAAATTCTTTTAATTTTTGTTTGTCCTGGAAGCTTTTTTATCTCTCCTTCTATTTTCAATGACACCCGAGTTAAATATGGTATTCTTGGCTGCATATTTTTCTCATTTAGTTCTCTAGATATATCATGCCATCCTCTCTGGCCTACCAGGTCTCTGTGCATAAATCTGCTGCCAATCTAATATTTCTACCATTTTATGTTACAGACTTCTTGTCCTGAGCTGCTTTCAGGATTTTCTCTTTGTCACTAAGACTTGTAAGTTTTACTATTAGATGATGGGGTGTGGACCTACTTTTATTGATTTTTGAGGGGGGATTCTCTGTACCTCCTGGATTTAATGATTGTTCCCTTTGCCGTATTAAGGAAATTCCCTATTATAATTTGCTCCAATATACCTTTTGCCCTCTCTCTCTCTCTTTTTTCTTCTGGAATCCCAATTATTCTAATATTGTTTTGTCTTATGGTATCATTTATCTCTCAAATACTCCCCTCCATGTCCAGTGGTTGTTTGTGTCTCTTTTGCTCAACTTCTTTATTCTCTGTTATTTGGTCTTCTATATCACTAATTCTCTCTTCTGCCTCATTTATCCTAGCAGTAAGAGCTTCCATTTTTTATTGCGCCTCATTAATAACTTTTTTGATTTGAGCTTCATTTGATTTTAGTTCATTTCTCTAGAAAGGGATTTTATTTCTCCAGAAAGGGATTCTCTAATATCTTCCATGCCTTTTCTGAGCCCAGCTAGCACCTTGAGAATTGTCATTCTGAATTCTAGTTCTGACATATTACCAATGTCCGTATTGACTAGGTCCCTAGCCATCAGTTCTGCCTCTTGTTCTTCGTGTGTGTGTGTGTGTGTGTGTGTGTGTGTGATGCTGAGTTTTTTCACCTTGTCATTTTATCCAGATAAAAACATATGAATGAGAGAATAGAATACTAAAGTGGTGGCAAAGACCCCAGAAAAATATCACTAACCAATCAGAAGATACCTGAAACTGGGGGAAGTGGAAGGGGGAAAATAAAAATAAAAAGATAAGAAATTAGACTGATGAATATAACAGAGCCGCTCACTTGATTTTAGGTGTATTCTGGTCTCTTAGAAGAAAGTACCTCCCAGAATTTTAGAGAAAGGAAACCTTATATATATATCCAAAAATAAGGGTAAACAAAATAAAGGGATGGAATATGACTGTAAAGATAAAAATTTTAAAAAAGATTCTAAAAAAGGAATTGATAAGTTGGTTGGAAAAAGAAATAAAAAAAAAAAAAGAGGAGAGAATGTGATCAGGCTGGAGACTAGAACAAAGCCAGGTGCTGTATTTAAGGTATATTTTGATCTACTAGAAGAAATTATATCCCAAAAATTTAAAGGAAAAAAAACCTATATGTATACAAAAAATAAGATTAAATACAGTGAAGGGATAAAATATAACAATGAAATTTAAAAAGATTTTTTAAATGTATTGTTAAGATAAAATAGTTTAAAAACATTAAAAGAGGAAAGAGGAAAAGTTAAAAAAAAATAGAAAAAGAAAAAAAATGGAATTAAAAAAAATAACTTTACCAAATTAAAGGATAATGAGGGAACGCCATGAATTCTATGTATTGCTTTCCCTAGCTCTGGAGTTCTGCAGTTCTCATTGATTGGTGAACTTGGTCTTGGCTGGATGTTCTTGTTGATCTGTGGGAGGGGCCTGTTGCCATGATTCTCAAATGTCTTTGCCCAAGGTGAAATTGCACCGCCCTTGCCAGGGGCAGGCTAAGTAACCTGCTCACATTCACACCTGGGACCTTTTGTTCTCTGAATGCTTGCCATAGAGCTTTGGAGGAGGGGAATGAAGATGGTGGCCTCCCAGTCTCTGGCCCAGAGGAGCTGAGAACTCAGGGCCCCACTCCTCAGTGCGCCCTCAGAGAAAAGCAGCCAATCCCTCCCATCTCCCTGGTCTCCAGCCACAGTCCTTGCTTACCCAGCCTGTGACTGATTGTTTCTGTCTCTGGTGTAAGGCCCCTTTTGAAGTCTCCAAACCCTGCAGATTCCTGCTGCACACTCCTGCACCACTCCTCCTGGAGGAGGAAGGAGGGGGGCTCTCCAGATCTGCCACTTGTGGGGTCCTTGCTCTAAGAGCAATGGCCCAGGTGTGCTTTGGATCATGGCTTAAGGTAACCCCAAGCCGAGAGCTCACTCCTCAGCTCCAGCTCTGTCTCTGTAACTGGCTTCCCCACTCTGATGCCTCGCAGCTCTGCCACCCTCAGACACCCCTGGTCTTTCTGTGACCCCATGGATCCTGAGACCACACTGTCCCTGTGAGGGCTCCACCCCCACTTAGCTTCAGAAGCGACATCCCTCAGTGGAGCAGACTTCTAAAAGTTCTGTTTTTGTGCTCTGCTGCTCCACCACCTGCCAGGAGCCAGCCCCCCCACCCCTCATGGTCTATCTTCCCGTCACTTCAGATTCATTTCTCCGCAAGTCCTACCTTCTGGAAAGTGGTCAATTTTCTGTTCCTACAATTGCTGCTCTTCTTCTCTTGTATCTCCTGTTGAGTTTGTAAGTGTTCAGAATGATTTGATAACTATCTAGCTGAACTCCTGGGACCTAATGCTATTTCAGTCTGCTACTCCTTTGCCATCTTGCTTCCTCACTCTCTTTATATATTTTTATATTTCTGTACTACATTTGCCATACTTCTGTTGATACTTATCAATTTTCAGCCTTTTTTACTGTGTCTTTCCTCCAGTAATATATAGGACTCTAGTGAACAGATATTTGTCCAATTCATGTTGGCCTCACTGTGGTAAGCATGGTAGCTTATATATAGTAAGTACTTAAAAAATGGTTAATGTATGAATGGAGTGAACAAGCAAAGCATGCAATATAACAAATTCCATAGTAGATAAAATTATCATCTCAGTGCTTATTTTGAATGGTTGTTTTAGGAAAGATAGGAGGTATGTACTGAGGTAGAAGTATATAATTACTGTCTTATCTTTGCTTCAAAGTGTGAAAGATGTATTCTAAATGCCTGTAACTCCCTCTTAGAAACACTTTATGAATCTGTCATTCATTAGTTATCCAAACTTTTTTCTCCATCCTATATCTTGTAGGAAAATATGTTGGGATGTTTACCATTACCTTTGTAAAGTAGCACTTCCTTTGATTAGTTCAAAGGCAAATTACTTCCAGCCTTAATGTGGATGTTCTGTTTTATTATTCTAGAATTTTGTGGATAAGGTCACTTTCATCTCATCAGTAACTTTCATTGGTTAGTGTTCGTATTCCTCAGCAACCTCATCATGGCAGTAGGAAGCGTTTTTAGAGTATGCGTCTACCATCACAACACATGCACATCACCACTTTTTTCCATTCCCTTGCTAATTTTAATCACTGAGGTGTGTGTTTTATTTTTTGAAAAAAGATAACAAAAATTATCAATGCCATTTTAAGTGGGAAGAAGTATTGTTATAAGTTCAATTATAATTTGGATTTTATTTCTAATCCCCTTCCTAACAAACAACAGTCTCCTACTGCTTATCTTTCTATCCTATAGGAACACTAGCCCAGATTTTTCAAGGATTAATCAAGACAGTTTCTAATATCCCTTTCCAGGTTATATCTATTTGGCCTGCATTTATTGAAAGGGCCATAATGTCCTTCTGAACAGTTTTTTTTTACATATTTTATTTATTTATTTGACAGAGAATGAGAGATCACAAGTAGTCAAAGAGGCAGGCAGAGAGAGGGGGAAGCAGGCTCCCTGCTGAGCAGAGAGCCCAATGTGGGACTTAATCCCAGGACCCTGAGATCATGACCTGAGCTGAAGGCAGAGGCTTAACCCACTGAGCCACCCAGGTGCCCCCTGAACATTTTTTTAAAGGTATTTGAACATGGGCAAGTAGAAGTTATTTATTAACCACTGTGTGTGTGTGTGTGTGTGTGTGTGTGTGTGTGTGTGTGTGTGTGTGTGAAATCAACAGAGCCTTTAAGGTATTTTTGCATCTTAATGTATACTGAAGAACTTAGAGTAACTAAAAATCTAAAATTTTCCCAAATTCCAGAATTTATAAAAAACAGTAGTTAAAAGCAAGAAACAACAAAGATACCTGGGTATGTCCTCTATACTTTTTCACCCAAATGTATACTGATTGGTTTGTTTGCTATTATTTTTATCTATACTTGCCTCCTTTCATCATTATTCCATTTTTTGTTGTTGTTGGTTAACAATCTTTAATTAAATAACAGTTGTTGTAAGAGGCTTTAAGAAAATCTATAAAAATAATTGTTACCAATTTTTCTTTAATCATATAATATTTACCTTCTTTTAGGAACCCTAGCTAATTAATGAGCACATGCCTACCCTTCAGTAGATCCTATATTCAGGATATGTCTTTAGTTTTCTCTGTCTCTTTTTGATTAGAACTAGAAGGAATATTTTAGAATGAAGAATAGTAATATGACCCCTAACAAAGAGAATAATTTAAAAAGAATAACAGCTAGCATCTATTGTGAGTTTCCTATGTATTATTTTAAGTGTTTTCTAAGAACTTTAAATGTTTTAAACCATATAATCCTCTTAACAAATTTCACTGAAGCCCAGAAATATTGAATAACTTTCCCGGGGTCTCAGAGCTAGTTAATGGTAGAGCCAAGATTCAAACCCAGAGTCTGGATTTAGAGCCTGAGGGTTTTTGTTTGTTTGTTTGTTTGTTTGTTTTGAGAGAGATAGAGAGATAGCTGGAAGAGGGAGAGAATGAGAATCTTAAGCTGGCTCCACACCCAGTACAGACTTGTCCCAAGTCTGCCTGATGCAGGCTGACACAGGGCCCACCTGGGGCCCATACAGAGCTCAATCTCATGACCCTGAGATCATGACCTGAGCAGAAATAAGAGTCAAGAGTTGGATGTTTGACTGAGCCACCCAAGTTCCCCTAGAGCCTGGACTTTTAACCATTTGATGACCCTAGGTCTCAATTCATTTTCTTGTGATGAAGTTGAGACTATACTCTTCATCCATATATCTCTGAGTGATATAATAAGAATCTACTTTTTTTCCCACTAGGGAAGAAGTGAATACCTTATTACTGTTTTTAACTTAGTTGCTAGACTGTGGAGTCCCAGAGAAATGTTTCTATGTGATAAATTTCCAAGAGTTCTATTTACAAAGTACCTATTATCAAGTAATAGTTATAATATTTGCCATAACATATTTTTTTCAATGAATAACACATAAAAACCCAAATTACCTTATCATGAAGAATATTTTGAGTATGCTTTCTCTTGGGTCTTCATAATTGTTACTCTTGGATTTTTTCCTGACTCTAATTCAGAGATGCCTCTCAGGGTCTTTTGTATACAGTGGTATTCAAGAGTATTGTCAGGAATGAATAAATTGCATAAGTTACAGATGAATTCTTGTATTTTCTCAGTGAAATTCAGTTTTAGAAACCTATCTCCTTTGCCCCTTCAGATAATATAACTGTTGTTGCACTGTTGTTATAACTGTTATAACTGTTATTAATTTTATCCAGTGTGTACATTTAGCTCAGCACAATTTTAAAAAACAACCTTTGTAGTCAGATAGATGTAGATTCAAAGCTCCAGCTGACATAGTAGTTTCTTCAAATGGTCATAGTAGTTACTTCAAAGAGTTGAGAATTAAATGAGATAATCTGCATGAGATACTCAATACACTATCCGCACATAGTAGGCATGACATTAATAGTAAATAACTACTCTTTAACAATAGTAACATTAATAGTAAATAACTACTCTTTAACAATAGTAAAATGAACTACTTTCAGATACTGTTGCTTAATTTTTCCCGTCACAGTTAGTATGCTCTTAAAATATATTTCTAATAATTAAATTTCCATAATGTTAACTGTAAATATTTTCTCTGGTATAGCCTTTTGTTATGCATCAGCTCATTGAGCAGAAGCACCTCACAGAGAATACAGTTCTGAGTACCATTGGGTTTATGATGTATATGTTTATATTTTTTACGATTAAGAATAGAAAATGGAGAATACATATGCTATGTGGAAAAAAAAATGTTTTCCTTGGACGTGTATTTTCCCATGAAGGATCTGTTGCCTTGGAGGATCTATCTGTCCCCATTCAGTCCCACATTGCCTTTGTGAAACCCACCAATTCTTCCTTGCTCCTCTGAGATTGAAGGGCTGATGTCATCATTCTTATACTTGCATAATTACACATAATGCATGTCCAATCTGCCATTCTAAATGTGGAGAGCTGACATTCTGGCATGTTCATGCGTGTATTCCAGGCAGTGCTCTAAACCCTGTGGGCACCTCTTAGCACAGCTATTGAGGAATCCATAAAGAGCCATGAGTCAAAATTAGGTGAGCAAAAGAACTAGGGGTATGGGTCAAAGGAATACTTACACTGGGGTCTTAACTCAAATGCTTAGGCTTTATGTTTCAGGAAATTACAAGAAATGCTTGGATAAAGATTATGCTTTTTCTATTCCCAAAGGTTGAGGTCATATTTGCCACAAAACACTGTAAGAATGGAGTGGAAGCAAAAATCAAGCATTTGTTAAACTCCTGTGACAATCCAGATAATGAGCAAAATATTTCTAAACACATTATTACATTTAAATCTCACACAGTTCTATAAGGCAAAGCTCATTTAATCCATTCTGGAGATGAGAATTCTGGCCCAGAGATGTTAAGGAGTTGTTCATATAGCTGAAATCTAAAAAAAAAAAAAAAAAAAAAAAAAAAAAAAAAAAAAAGAATATTTCTGATTCTAAAGCCCACAAGTGCTTCTAGTATATAATACTGCTTCTACAGGAACTATATGCATAAGGACATATGCCAACAGTTAAGGGCATAATTAAAGTCTTCAGGGAAGACACAGTGAGAAATTATAAATTTCTATTATTTAGATTGTTCTAGGATCTCAGCAGTATGAGCTTACTCTTCCCACTGCAGTCTTCAAGAAAGAGGGTTTGATCTGTGAGTCATGATGAAAGGGAAAGGAAATGGTTGAGCAGTGGATAGGAAAGAAATTTGGTCCACTTGACCTTGTATTGAAAGTTCTTACCTTGAAGTTGTCCCAAGTCTGCCTGAATAATGAGGGCTGTCATGAAGGAGACTGATAAAGACTGAATGTCTGACACTGACAACAATAACATTTCATCATTGGTAAAAATGTTCCACAAGGGGCTGATAATATACGTAGGGATCATGCATGACTTACTCACATAATGGCAGTGGATCCCATTCAGAATAGCCTCTGAAGACAATGGGACATGGGCTGACAACATTTCTGCTCCATCAGCAAAGACATCTTTGTCCAGCAGAGAAGCTGATGAAATAACATCACTTGAATCCTCTTTGTGTATGTCAGAAGGTAGAAGGATAAAAGTTTAAGGCAAGATTTAATGGTCCTGTGTACTATATATTAGTATGTCAAATAGACTTTAAGAACCAAGAAGAAGATAAAGGTCCTTTGGTATACTAGAACTGATCATACTAAGGGAATCCATTTACATCTCAGGCCATGTGTGATATCCTTTGAAAATAAGCATAACCACCTGTGGATTTTGTAGAGTTCAAGTATGCAATGCAATAGACATTTTTATCTGAAGATTTGGCTTTACTTTAAACTTTGTACAAAAGACATAAAGGAATATAGTCACCTAGATTTATTTGATTGCCCAGTGTATTCCTAAACATGCAGTGATATAGAGAAATGGGCATTTCTTTTATTTGGGTAAAAATGTAAATTGATACAAACATTTTTGAAAGCAAGTTAAATATACTTCTTAAAATTTAATTTTATTCATTGATTCAGTAATCCCTATCATACAACATCCACACAGAAATAGTTATATAAGTACACAAAGATACACATACACATATCCATTCCAGTGTTCCTCATGATGGCAAAAAATAAAAAATTTAAATGATCTCAATAAGGGATTAATTAGATAAATTTTTGAAGATAGATATACTAGACTACTAAACAGTTGATAAAAAGAATAAGATAGATCTATGTCTAGATGTAAATATCCATGACATATTGTCAAGTGGAAAAAAGCAAACTAAGAACAGTATAGTTTTATCTCATCTTATAAAATTAAAAAGGATAAAGTGTATATACATTTCTTACAAAAGCAGAAAATAGAGGTTAAAAGAAAAAATTAAGAGGTATATACCAAATAATTATTCGTAAATGATAATTATTATAGGGGATTTAAATTTGCCCCATTATACATTTCTATACCATCTTATTTCTCATAATAAATAAGTGCATATATAGAAAACATTTCATATACAACTTTTATAATAATAAAAATAGATATGTATTTGTAAACAAACACTACAAAGTAAACAAAGGAAAAAGAGCAGAAACCCAGGCCTATGGAAGCTTTTCAAGCTACTGGCTATGGCAGAAGTACATGGTTAATACTGCTAGGGTCTCCAGTGTGTGCTAAGGATAACACCATAAAACCTCAAAAGCACAAGTCAAAAATACCTAAGATTTACAGTTCTTTGACATTTCCCAGTTCTTTGTAAGTAATTTTCTGAGTATCTTCATATTTCGCTGTCCTTTATGTTTCTTGCTGACTGGTGTTCCTACCTGGCTTTTAATGGATCAGAGAATAAGCAGAAAAATCTCCTAGAAGAAGAAAATAAAATTCAATAGTTAGCAAAGAAGCATTTGAGGTTTTGATGTCTGTAGCCTTGAAATTGAGGAAGGTAGGGCTTGATATCATTGCACATTTCTAGATAAATTTTATGAAGTATAGTATTCTCAGCAATGTTTGTTTTTGAGCTGATGTATGGCCAATGTTATGAGAAATTTTTAAGTATTCATAAAAAAGAGGGACACATTGGTGGCTCAATCAGTTAAGTGCCCGGCTCTTTGTTTTGGCTCAGGTCATGATCTCAAGGTCATGAGATTGAGCCCCACATCAGACTCCATGCTGGCTGGGAAACCTGTTTTGTTTTGTTTTTTTTTAATTATTTATTTGACAGACAGAGATCATAAGTAGGCAGAGAGGTAGGCAGAGAGAGAGAGGGGAGGAAGCAGGCTCCCTGCTAAGCAGAGAGCCCAATGTGGGGCTCAATCCCAGGATCCTGGGATCATGACCTGAGCAGAAGGCAGAGGCTTTAACCCACTGAGCCACCCAGGTGTCCCCGGGAAACCTGTTTAAGATTCTCTCCCTGCCCCTCCTCCCTGTGCTTGTGTACATGCTCTCTCTTTCTCTCTCTCTTAAAAAAAAAAAGAAGAAGAATTTGTAAAAAGAAATATACATTTGCATCATTATTCTTTTTAAAAGGCTAGTTATAAAGAATTAGTTTCTTGGAACCTCACATTTGGCTTTCATTTATTTATATTTGATTTCTAAAAAAAAGAAATGATGCCACACATTTGGGTGAGCTTCTATAGAAATTATTTATTGAGAACCTAGAAATACACTCTGACCATTTCTGGAGAACCTGGAACTTCATACAGTATTTGTCTTTTTCTGAATTATCTTACATAGCATTGTATTTTCAAGATCCATCCATATAGTCATAAAAGGGAAGACAGCTTCCCTTCTCATAGCAGAATAATATTTCATTGTATATACATTCAACATCTTTTTTATCCTTTCATCCATCAATAGGCATTTGAGTTGTTCTGTTTCTTTACTATTGCAAATAATGCTGTAATAAACACAGGAGTGCATATATCTCAAAAAAATCTTGTTTCTATTTCCTTTGTTTATATAGCCAGAAGTGGAATTTAATTTTTTTAATTAGTGGGATTTAATTTTTTCAGAACTTTCATTCCTATCAACAATATATAAAGTTTCCCTTTCACCACATCCTCACCAGTACCTGTTTTCTCTTGATTTCTTGGTGATAGCCATTTCAAGAGTTGTTATCTGTGATTTTGATTTGCATTTCCCTGATGATTAGTGATGTTGAGCATCTTTTCATTGAGCATTTTAATGTGTTCTTTGGAGAAATCTTTATATAGTTTTTCTGCCATTTGTTTTTCCATTGGATTGTTTCTTGTTATTGAGTCGACTGGGTTATTTATATATTTTAGATATTAACCCCTTATCTGATACATGGTTTTGAATATTTTTTCCCATTCTGTAGTTTGTCTTTTCAGTGTGCTAATTGTTTCTTTTGCTGTGTAGGAGGTTTTTTGTTTTTTGTTTTTTTTTTTTTTCATGTAAATTCAGTTAGCCACACACAATACAACATTAGTTTTTGATAAAATGTTCAATGATTCTCTAGTCGAGTACAACACCCAGACGCATCACATCACGTGTGTAGAAGCTTTTGAATTAGTTGTGGTCCCATTTATTTTTGTTGTTTGTGGTTGTGACACCATGCCCCCAAGATTATCACTAAGAACAATATTGATGAGCTTCTTCTTCTAGAAGTCTCATGGCATCAGGTCTTGTGTTTAAATCTTTGATTCATTTTTAGTTAATTTTTGTGAATAGTGTGAGAGGTCCAATTCCATTTTACAACATGTGTTTCTACAGTTTCCCCAGAACCATTTGTTAAAAAGACTATCCTTTCATCAGTGTATATTGTTGGCTCCCTTGTCAAGTATTAGTTGACAGTACATGCTGGGGTTTAAATCTGGGATCTCTATTCTGTTCCATTGGTTGATGTATCCATTTTTTGTGCGAGTACCATACTGTTTTTATTACTGTGGCTTTGTAGTATAGTTTGAAATCTGTGTTATCTCCAGCTTTGTTCTTTTTTCTCAGAATTGCTTTGGCTTTAGGACCTTTTGTGGTTCTGCAGAATTTTTAGGATTGTTTCTTCTATTTCTCTGAATAACTTAAGCATTTTGATGGGGACTGTATTGAATCTGTAGATGGCTTTGGGAGAATGGCCACTTTAACAATATTAATTTTTCCAACCAATGTTCCAATGGACATTTGTTTTCTTTCCATTAGTTTGTGTCATTTCCAATTTCTTTCAAGAAATTTTCATAGTTTTCATTGTATAAATCTTTCACTTCCTTGGCTAAATGTTTATGTATTTTATTATTTTTTATGCTATTATGAATGGGATGATTTTCTTTCTTTTTTAGATGCTTCATCATTAGTGTAAAGGAATGCAATTGATTGCTGTATGTTAATATTCTATATTCTATACGTTTTGTATCCTGCCACTTAACTGAAATTTCTATTAATTCCAGCAGAGTTTTTTAAACTAATTCTTTGGGGTTTTCCTATGTATAGGATCATATCAAATAACAATTTTACTTCTCCCTTTCTGATTTGAATGCTCTTTATTTCTTTGTCTTGCTTAATTGTTCTAGCTAGACCTTCCAATATTATGGAGTGGTGAAGATGGGTATCCTTGCCTTGTTCCTGTTCTTAGAAGAAACATTTTTCTTCCCATTGAGTATAATGCTAGCTATAGATCTGCCATATATGGCCTTTATTATTTTGAGGAATGTTCCTTCTATATTCACTTTTTTAAGGGTTTTCATCATGAAAGAATGTTGCCAAATGCCTTTTCTGCATCTTTTAGGATATGATTTTTATCTTTAGTTTTATTGATGGGATGCATTGCATTTATTAATTTGCATATTTTGAGTCAGCCTTGCATCCCAGAGATAAATCCCACTTGGTCATCATGTATAATCTCATTTGTTCTTGAATTTGGTTTGTTAATATCTTGTTGAGAAATTTTGCATCTATATTCATCAGGGATATTGGTCTATGGCTTTTTTCTGCTATCCTTATCTGATTTTGGTATGAAATGAATGTTCCCTCCTCCCTGATATTTTGGAAGAGTTTTAAGAGAATTGATACTACTTCTTTAAAATGTTTGGTAAAATTCTCCAGTGAAGCTGGAGTTTTCTGTGTTGATAGTTTTCTGTTACTATTGTTGTTGTTGTATTACTAATTCAAGATCTTTACTTGTTATTGATCTATTTGGATTTTTTATTTCTTCTTAACTCAGTCTTGGTAGGTTATGTGTTTCTAGAAATGTATCTGTTTCTTCCAGGTTTTGTAATTCCTTGGCCTATAATTGTTCATAGTAGTCTCATGATTTTATGTATTTCTACAGCATCCATTATAATGTCTTCTTTTTCATTTCTAATTTTGTCTTTTTCTTAGCCAAGCTAAAGGTTTGTCAATTCTATCTTTTTCAAAATGAGTTTCATTGATCCTTTCTATTATTTTTTGGTCACTATTTCATTTATTTCTGGAAAAGATCCTTATTTCCTTCCTCTTGCTAAATTTGGGTTTATTTTTCTAGGTCTTTGAGGTGTTAAATTAGGTGGTTTGAGATCTAATTTCTTAATATAAGGGTTTGTTGCTATAAACTTTCCTCTCAGTATTGTTTTTGCTGCGTCATACACTATTCAGTAAGTTGTGTTTTTATTTTCATTAGTTTTGAGATCACTTTTTAAAATATCCCTTTTGATTTCTTTGACTCAATGGTTGTTTAGGACTGTGCAGTTCAGTTTCAATATATTGGTAGATCATCTCACTTATTATTGATTTCTAGTTTCATACCATTTTGGTCAAAAAAGATAGTTGGTGTGATTTCAATCTTTTTTTTTTTTTTGAGAGCAAGAGAGAGAGACAGAGACAGAGAAAGAGAGTGCAAATGGGGGTAGGGAGAGGGGCAAAGGAAGAGGGAAAGAGAATTCCAAGCAGGCTTCACACCCAGGGAGAAGCTTGGTCTGAGTCAAAATCAAGAGTCAGCCACTCAACTGACTGAGCCACCCAAGAACCCCTAATATGATAGCAGTTTTAAATTTGCTACAATTTGTTTTTGCCCTATCATATTATCTATCCTGAAGAATGTTCTTTATGCATTTGAGAAAAATGTGTATTTGGCTGCTCTTGGATGGAATGTTTTGTATATATCTATTAAGTTCATTTGTTCTAAAGTGTAGTTCAGTTCTGATATTCCTTTGTTGATTTTCTCTGGATAATCTATCCATTGCTTATAATGGAATATTGACATCCCTTACAATTCTTGTATTGTTATTTCTCCCTTAAGATCTATTATTAATTGCTTAATATACTTCAGTGCTAAATTGGGCATGTGTATAAGTTTTATATATTCTTTGTGCATTTACCTAAGGCTGGGACCCTGTGCTTTAAGTCTGTTTTGTGTGATATAAGTATGTCTACACCCACATCCTTTTGGTTTCTTTTTGCTTTGAATAACATCTGGCATCCAGTCATTTTGAGCCTACATGTGTCTATTAAGTGGCATATAATTGATTCTTTTTTTTTTTTTTAATCTATCCAGTCACTCTATGACTCTTGATTTGTGAGTTCAAATCATTTACATTTTGGGTGATTACCGATCTGTTAGGATTTACTACCATTTTATCTTTTGTCTTTCTGGTTATTTTGTCTCTTCATCGTTTCTTTGTCCTTCTGTATCTGTCTACCTTTCTAAGCTGGTTATTTTCCATGGTGATTTGCTCAGTCTTCTGTTTTTTTTTGTTGTTCTTGTGTTTTGTGTTTCTATTGTAGATTTTTGCTTTATAGTTACCTCAATGTTTACTTACATCAAACATCTCATAGATATAATCGTCCTTTTTCTGCTGATATCAGTTTATCTTCATTTTCCTGTAAAGTTTCCATTCATTTACTCTTCCCCTTTCATACTTTTGATGTCACAAATTACCTCTATTTTTTTTAATATTTTTTATTTATTTGACAGACAGAGATTACAAGTAGGCAGAGAGGAAGGCAGAGAGAGATGGGGAAGCAGGCTCCCTGCTGAGCAGAGAGCCCAATGCAGGGCTTGATCCCAGGACCCTGAGATCATGACCTGAGCCAAAGGCAGAGGCTTTAACCCACTGAGCCACCCAGACGCCCCACAAATCACCTCTTTTTATGCTGATTTTTTTTTACTAAGATTAGAAGCTATAACCTTTATGCTAGAGTTTAGAGTTTACTATAGTATTCTAACAAAAAAAAAAAGTTAGCTTCTATCATCTAATCAGAGTTTTCTGTACTCTCATCTTTTCCTTTCAGCTTGAAGGCTCCTTTCAACCTTTTCATAACGCAGGTTTAGTGGTGATGAACTCCCTCAAATTTTGTTTGGGAAAGCTTTATTTCGCCCTCGTATCTGAAAGATAACTGCTGGATTGAGTATTCTTGGCTAGCAGTTTCTATCTTTCAATATTTTAATATGTCATTCTACTCTCTCCTAGCCTGTAGACTTTCTGCTAAGAAATCTGAAGAGCCTAATGGGTATAATTTTGTAGATTATTTTGTCCCCCACCAGCTGCTTTTAAAATTCCTTATCATTGACTTTTGATAGCTTAGAGATAATGTGCCTTGGGAAAGGTGATTCAGCATTGAGAAGTGAGGTTTCTGCTAGCTTCCTGGACCTGTGGACTTGTATATCCAGTTTGTTCCCCAGGTTTCGGAAGTTCTCCGCTTTTTTTTTTTTTTTTAATTTATTTATTTGACAGAGAGATCACAAGTAGGCAGAGAGGCAGGCAGAGAGAGAGAGGGAGAAATGGGCTCTCCGCTGAGCAGAGAGCCTAATGTGGGGCTCGATTCCAGGGCTCTGAGACCATGACTTGAGCCAAGGGTAGAGGCTTAACCCCCTGAGCCACCCAGGCACCCCAGCTTTTATTTTTTAAAATATGTTTTCCACTCCCTTCTCCTTATCTTCTCCTTTTGGGACATCCATTATCCTTATGCTAGTTTTCTAATGGGGTCAGTTTTTGTAGAGTTTCTTCACTTTTTAAAAATCTCAGTTCTTTCTCTTCTTCCCCCTTAATCATTTCCATAATTCTATCCTTGAGCTGCTAATTCTCTCTTCCATGTGATTGCTCTATTCCCAGTGCATTCTAAGACAGTCTTTATTTCATTTATTGAGCTCTTCAGCTTCAGAATTTGTTCGGTTCTTTTTTAGAATTTCAATCTCTTTGGTAAAGTACTCCTTCTGTTCATTAATTTTATTCCTCAGTTTATTGTATCACCTTAGGGGTATTTGTTGTTTTGGGTTTTGTTTTTTTGTTTTGTTTCGTAGCTCATTGGTTTTCTTCATAATGCCTATTTTACACTTTTAATCAGTTAGATGACATTCTCCCACATCTTTGGATTCAGTTGCTGGAAAATTGTCAGTTCCTTTTTGTGATACTGTATTACCATGATTTTTCATGGTGTTTGATGAGAAGTGCCTCTGCATTTGAAGTAGCAAAGACCTTTCTTGTTGAGGCAATGCTTTTACTTTGATTCTAACAGTTCAACAGGTTGGTAGTAGGAACCTTCCTTTTGTCTTCCAGAAGGTGGTGCTACAGCACCAGTTTTGGGTTTCCCTTAACAAAGCTGACCTAACCCTAAGGCCCGGACCCTATGCATATATGTTTAAAAAACAAAACAAAACAAGACTTGGTGGCAGAATAGGGGCCAGTGTGTACTTAGCACTTGGGGCTCTGGGTATGCCCACAGCCTGGTGGGGGAAATCCTCAGGTGAGTGCACGAACCCCAGAGATCCATGGTCAGTACCCAGTACTTTCCAGGGAGATACTCTCTTACAGTTTTCTTTGCCTATTTCCCTTTCCCTTCCCTTCCCTCCAGGCTCTGGGGTCTCTCTTCAGAGGGAGCAACTAGTCCCTCCAGTTATAGCACACTTGGCTGGGCATGTCTCCACTCACCACCTTCACCTCCCACCTCTGCCAGGAAGGTCATGATGGCTTGCTGATGAGCCTGCCACTGCCTTCTCTGTGGTCACCAACTCCACTGCTACAAGCTCCACTGCTCCTTCCCTTGTGCTCTGCCACTTCTGCAGTCCAGTCCAACTTCTTTCAGGTGCACAGATGGATGGATAGCTAAGGTATCCTTGTATGCTGTACACAGGCTTTTTAATTTTTATTGTTTTTGGTTTGGGATGTCCAATTAGCTAAGTCAAGGGGAGAGAAAAAGGAAACAACTCATGCTGCCAGATATCACTCTGAGCTACTTCTCCTTATTATTCCAAGTCCTCTGTTTGAAAACTAGTATTTACATATTTATTTTGAGACCTTAAAGGGAGGTAACTATTTCCACTTCAGGCTAGATAAAAACTAGGAACTATTAAATTTTATCCAGGACTCCAGAAGTAAACAAAATACGACAAACCTAGGGTTAATGTTCTGTCCACTGTGTATATCCAATACTTAGCCAGATAATTCCTGAAAATAGGTCTAAAAACTGACCCCATATCTATTTTGAAATTAAATGGTTTTAGAATATGTATTTAACTTCTGAAACACAGAAAACCCTATTTTTGAGGGGAGGGTGTGATCCTTTCCTAGATATCCAGAAATGACATTGGTGGAACAGAGCTTTGAATCAAAATGTTGTGCTATGGTTTGAGTTCCTGACACTATCAGTCTTGGACCCAAGGTAGGACTCCCTAAATTAGGATTATAATGTAGTTTTGGCTGATGTGTAATAGACAGCTTTACCCAATCTTTCTACATCTAAGTGCCATGTCAGAAACTTGTTAGGGAGAATGATTTGTTGTAAGGCTGCAGGGCTTGTGGTAGTTTTGAATTCATTTTTGTGCAAACAGGGTGGGACAAGTTGTTATATCTGTACTAGCCAGATAGGTGTTGAAAGGAACTTATCAATTACTATACTGACAGGACCATATCATTTTGAGCACAGCCATAGCATAGCTAGCCCAGCTCCTCTATAGTTAAGGTAGTAAATATTTCTGCTTTTTAAAATATTGCATCCCCAAATTTTGTGCTGACAGAAATAATACTTGATGCTGTATAAATAACAATGTAGGTCATGCACCATTTTACTACATATCCTCACTCTGGCACTACTCTTGTTATTCTTGTCTCTTTGCTTGTCATTCTCCCAGGTAGTCTGTAAGCGTCCTGAGGGTAGAGATCATATAGTGTATCCTCAGAGTGTAACTTAATGCCTGGCAGAAACTACTTTCTCATATTTTTTGAAGAATTTAAAAACTATTAAAAGGCTACAACTAAAGACACAATTAGCCAGTACTTCCTTGAGTAAGTATGGATGGACTGTGTGTAGATTATTTATTCTTCATGTTTAAAATCTCTACATAATTTTATATGCTAACTGGTTAGAACTGCCAAGAAGGAAATGAGACTTTAGTATTCTTTCTTACAAGATACTGGGAAGATTATGTAGATCTTTTACAGATTGAATTTTATTGAATTATGTCACCTCTTCTAGTCTCTTTGGGGGGAAACTCCAAAAAAATTATAACCTCAGTAAATGTAGATACCATATGTATTTTGCCAACCACTTTATCTGCAGTGACAACAGTGGTGCCTGGCATATAATAGATATTTAACATATAATTGTTGAATTATCACTGAGCATTTTTGTTGATTTATACCAAGTCTCATTCTAAAAACGATAAGGGAAACCTTACATAAATAAATACAAGTAGAAAATAAATGTATAAAAATTAGAGCAAGGGGAAGTTGGGTACAAGGAATAAGTTGAAGGGGTAAAACAAATATATGAAAATACGTGAAATACTAGTATTATACAGTTGTTAAATATAATTTTTTTTACTGTATGTCAAAACAAAAACAAAAACAAAATACCCAAGACAGTAGCACTATAGCAGATGCTCTCAGTGCTCTGCTCATGTTGCCTAAGACTTTCAGTGTGTTCCAACCAGTATTCAGGTGACCATTCCTGCATCTGTGCCTAGGACTCCTTACCCCAAAACTTTAGGAAGCATATGAAAGTGTTAAGAACTTAACACCACCAAGGAGCCTCAGTTGAAGACTAGCAAGAGTTGGTACATGAATATCCCTATTCCCCTATCACTTTGGTGTGACCCTTCTAAGGCACATATTTTCTGGTTGTTGTTGCTTTAAACCATTTCCCATAGTCTCTGTGGAATTAAGCTTCAGTAGCCGATGCTTGTAGCTTTTTCATTTCCTTCTATCTTCTGCAATACCTAACTACTTCTTTGTAGTGTTTCCTGCTCTTTCCAAATAAACTACTTTTAATCTAATCTTTGTCTTAGCGTACGTTTCTTGTTAAAACCAAAATAAGACATAAAAATAAAAATTACATCCCAAAGGTGACAAGGACAAAATAAGCTATATTGGCAGGAAGGAAACTTTTCTGGGGAAAAAAAAAAAAAAAAACAAAAAACAAAAAACTACTCCATGGACACTCCTAGACTGGGCAGTGGCTAATGTATAAAAAACAGTATCTTTGATTATATTGATCAGGCAATGTCTCTGTCTCCTATGATCATGATGATTTCTCACTGTGAGAATTTGAGGAAGGTAAAAGAACATTTAGTCCGGCTGCAGAAAGCAGAAATCTTTGTTGTGGATTCTGTATAAATTAGTATTAGGATTATTCTATCTTTGCTCACTTGACTACCATTCCATTTTCAGCCTATTCCTCATCTACTTTAGTCACTTTGGTTTCATTTGAAGGCTGCTGTTCATTAGCTACTTGTTACAGTTTGGGCTGACATACTGCTCACTTTCTAAATCTCTCCACACATCTGGTGTCACATGTTTTCCTTGCAAATTTACCTTCCAGAGTAAAAGTTGTCATGCATGATCCCTATGGAGATGAGCAGCCTTTCCTTCGTTTTCTCCTGGGGAAAGAAAAAGGAAAAGATGATGTGCTGACACATAGAATATTTAAGCCAAACACTTCATTAATGTACCTATAAATTTTTTATTAGGAGTCTGATGGACAGTGGTAGTCCATTGCATGCTTGCTGGTCTTAGACACAAATAATTGTCATGTACCCTAAGCATCTGCTGTACAATTTTAGAAGTAGCTCTGCTTGACTTTTTAATACCCCTGTTTCTTTTGTCACCCCCTAATTTAACAAAAAGCAGAAAACAAGGTTCCAGGAAAGCAAGAGTTAATAAAGAATTGATTGAGGTGAGAGATTCAGGCCATGCTTAGATAACTGAAAATAAGCAGATTGTGCCATAGTTGGTCTAGTTATTTTAGCTTCTTTGACAGCTTGTTCAGAGTACCATAGTCTAGCTTTGATTAATTGTTTGGCTATCACTCGTTAATATGGCAGGGGAAAAAAAGGGAAAAAGGAAAAAACAACTATGTTACTGAAGATTAGGCATGTCCTACAGACATAGCAAAAAACTTCAAAATGAATTATATTACTGAATAATTAAGTGGTAACTAATCAGTACAAACCACAAGTATGGAAAATTCTGCATTTCTCAACGCCTGCCACCCTCCCTACTCTCCCTTCCCCAGCTCTCCCTTCTCTCTTCACCATTTCACACATCTGAATATGTGCTATCTTTGGTAGGTACCAAAGCTGTCAGTTTGTTTATATATGGTAAACACTATAGCTAAATGTTAATGGAGAAACAACACTTGCCTCTGTCTAACTGAGGTAAGGCAATATCACTCTGGATCTTAGAAAACAGATTAAAAGAATATAGATCCATGGGGGTAGAGGTCAGCACAGATTTGGAGAGTAGGAGAACTATTATAGGGGATTTTATTAATAATAAACATTTACTGAAAACTCATTCAGTGCTAAACCCACAACTAAATCCTCTTTATGCTATTCCATGCTTAATCCTGACAATAATGTTGAGTTAAGAACTACAGTGGTCCTTCCTTAACAAATGAGGGAATTGAGCCAGAGAAATGTGTTGCCTGAGAGTAACAGGTAGAGTTGGAATTTTTACTCAGACCAATTCCAGAATCAACAGTTTCAAAGGAACCCCAACATCCAAGGAGCCAGGTAAATGTAGCTGAAGGATAGCTCATTGCAAAACTAAAGAAAAAATAAATGAGAGAAGAGCATGAAGAATCTGGAAATCTTCAGTAGCTGGGTGTGAGAAAAGGAAGATGTTAGGTTCCAGCACTTCCAGAAATTCCAACAATACCAAGGAAGAGATTTCCCAGAAACACAAGGACATTGAATATTGGATCAGAATTGGCTTGGGTCTATGCATCTAAGTTGAGTATCCAAGAAAACATTATTATCATCCAAGTAAAAAATAATGTCTATACCAAAAAAAAAAAAGTCACATGAATACATTTCTTGCATGTCATTAGCAACTTAAGAATAGGTCTTCATTGAGACCAAGTGAGTTGTCTTCCTCAACACTTGTTGTTGTTTTTTTTTTAATTTATTTTATTTTATTTTTTATAAACATATAATATACTTTTATCCCCAGGGGTACAGGTCTATGAATCGCCAGGTTTACACACTTCACAGTACTCACCATAGCACATACCCTTCCCAATGTCCATAACTCCACCCCCCCAACCCCCCTCCCCTCATTAACCCTCAGTTTGTTTTGTGAGATTGAGTCACTTATGGTTTGTCTCCCTCCCAATCCCATCTTGTTTCATTTACGCTTCTCCTACCCCCTTAACCCCCCATGTTGCATCTCCTCTCCCTCATATCAGGGAGATCATATGATAGTTGTCTTTCTCCGATTGTCTTATTTCGCTAAGCATGATACCCTCTAGTTCCATCCACGTCGTCGCAAATGGCAAGATTTCATTTCTTTTGATGGCCGCATAGTATTCCATTGTGTATATATACCATATCTGCTTTATCCATTCGTCTGTTGATGGACACCTAGGTTCTTTCCATAGTTTGGCTATTGTAGACATTGCTGCTATAAACATTCGGGTGCACGTGCCCCTTCGGATCACTACGTTTGTATCTTTAGGGTAAATACCCAGCAGTGCAATTGCTGGGTCATAGGGTAGTTCTATCTTCAACATTTTGAGGAACCTCCATGCTGTTTTCCAGAGTGGTTGCACCAGCTTGCATTCCCACCAACAGTGTAGGAGGGTTCCCCTTTCTCCGCATCCTCGCCAGCATCTGTCATTTCCTGACTTGTTAATTTTAGCCATTCTGACTGATGTGAGTTGATATCTCATTGTGGTTTTTGATTTGTATTTCCCTGATGCCGAGTGATATGGAGCACTTTTTCATGTGTCTGTTGGCCATCTGGTTGTCTTCTTTGCAGAAATGTCTGTTCATGTCTTCTGCCCATTTCTTGATTGGATTATTTGTTCTTTGGGTATTGAGTTTGCTAAGTTCTTTATAGATTTTGGACACTAGATCTTTATCTGATATGTCGTTTGCAAATATCTTCTCCCATTCTGTCAGTTGTCTTTTGGTTTTGTTTACTGTTTCCTTTGCTGTGCAAAAGCTTTTGATCTTGATAAAATCCCAATAGTTCATTTTTGCCCTTGCTTCCCTTGCCTTTGGCGATGTTCCTAGGAATATGTTGCTGTGGCTGAGGTCGAAGAGGTTGCTGCCTGTGTTCTCCTCAAGGATTTTGATAGATTCCTTTCTCACATTGAGGTCCTTCATCACTTGTTTCTTAGTTGTAGACTCACTTTAGGAGGGTAAGAAAACTGAGGAGCTGGGCTAGCCATCCAGACCATGCTTATACAACATGGGGCACCATAGTCAATTGCTTTTTACCAGGTTTTATATCAAATTTACTTCAAAGATTGTTTGAGAACTCAACTTTAATCTGCCCATGTTGGTAAGTAGAGAACAATAACAACAACAAAATTTTATTTTGCTACATAATCCAAGTACTGTAAAGGAAGTGAGAAGGAATAGGAATAATATTTTTGAATGGAGTAATACTGGATAATAAGCAGAAACATTTATTATAAGTTAATGGACAAGGCTTAAATAGGTTAATTTATGTATTGTAACTTTTACAGATGCTTTATATGAAAAAGAAAGGTTCAAGAAATGTTATATGTGCTTTTCTTCTCTTAGTTATTTTCATTGCATATTTACATATAAAAGTCCTGAAAACTCCTTCTATAAAGAAATCCTACTAATTTTGTTTAACTTTCTGTTTCCCAAATATAATTTACCCATAGAATCTATTTTTCCAGAGAATGCCTTTTAATATCTAACTGATAAATCTTAGACACAATTTTGGAAAAAAATTATATGGTTAAATAACTTCATTTTAGATAAAAAGAGATTGAGTTAATTCATATAGGTATAGATATAAACATTTATTGAGTCCTCATGGCAAGAAAGTATTCTAGGTCATTGGTAATGACAAAAATCCCTGCCCTTATAAAGTGTGATGTTGCCTGTGACAAGTTGTCTTTTCTAGAACAGAACAGTGTCATTGATAAGAGACTTCAGTTGGTGATTTTCAGAGCCTTCCCAAGAATCAAACTGATATTTCAAAGAGATTAAAAACTGAAGGGAACATATGATATCCTTTCAAATCTGAGACTTCAGATTTAATGAAGGCTGTATCAGGATGAGATATTATTCAGATATTGAGCTACATTTATGTAATCCATATAGCCTTATAAATCAGTCATATTAAATAAATATTTATTTTGTTTTAATTGTCACTTTGTGTGTTTTAGGGGTCTCAATTGTAGTTTCTTTCAATATTTAATAGATATGATTTTCATTTCTAAAGTAATCTGTACATTTTTGTTTTATTTTTTATAATTCAAGCTTAGTTTGGCTACTTCTGCAAGATTTAAAGATTATGTTTTGGTACCCAATCTTGAAATATTAATTCCTACATTTTCACAATTAAATCATTACAAAGTGACATAATTCTTTCCACCTACCCCCCACCAAGCCTAGATACCCAGATACATGTAGAAACCAGCTTAAACAATCTCCACTTAACTTGCTAAGACTGTGCACCCTGCCTCTGTATTCTCCTACAGATCTGTCCCTTCAAACCTGCTTACTCAGCAGTTCTTCCACAGTGTCTCCTGACACAATTCATTCTACAAGCAGCCCAGAGAGTGACCTGTGCCAATTCCTGTCCTGGAGAAAGGGGAAGATAACCACATACACCAGTCTGACTACAGCCCCAGAAGTAGGCTGAGGACAGACACTTGCTCTAATTGCTAGCCAATCCACCAACAAAAATCTCAGAGAACAGCACAAGTAGAGAGCCCTGTACCTTATGGTCACTGCAGCCCCAACAGATGGACCAAGGGTAGACAGCTTGTCTGACTGCAGTTCCTGTCCACCAAAAAAGCCTCCCAAGAGACAATGCAGGGAGCATGCCCTGCAGTTTGCTGTGACTGCAGCTCCAGCAAATTGGTGGAGGGCAGGCCTGGTCTGATATAACTAAAAATACAAAGCAGCCCTAGAATGACATGTTCATGGCTCAGTAACTAAGTCCTGCCCATATCAGGCAAAGATGGCCATTGCAGTTTATTGGACTAACAGCAAACATGGTTCAGCCACAATAGGAGAGCACATACAACACACATAGGAGACACCCTCAGAAGTTCCTGGTTCTGGTGAATAGAGGACATTGCACTACAGGGCCCCACAGGACCTCTTATTCATAAGACTACTACCTTCAAGATCAGGAGACACAGCTAACTTCCCTAATACATAGAAATAAACGCAGAGGTTACATAAAATGAGAGACAGAGGATATGTCCCAAATGAAATAACAAATTGAAATCACAGCAAAAGAATTAAATGAAATGGAGATAAGCAAAATGTCTGGTAGAGAATTCAAAGTAATGGTTATAAAGATACTTACTGGACCTGGAAAAGAGTAGAGAATCTGAGACCTTCAAGAGAGAGGGAAACTGTTTTTAAAAAATCAGAGATGAAGAACTTAATGACTGAAATTAAAAGTACACTAGAGGGAATCAGTAGTATATTAGAGGAAGTAGAAGAACAGATCACCAAGCTGGAAGACAGAGTAATGGAAAGCAATCAAACTGAATAGAATGGTATAAAAAATAAGAATAGGTTAAGGAAACTCAGCAACACCATCAAGTTTAGTAGCATTTGCTTTATAGGGAACTCAGAGGGAGAAGAAAGAGAAAAGGGGGCAGAAATTTTATTTCAGTAATAGCTGAAAACTTCCCATATATAGTGAAAGAAACAAACATCCAGATCCAAGACATACAGAGATCCTCCAGAATAATCAACCCAAGGAAGTCCATACCAAGATACACAATAATTAATATGGCAAAAAGTAATGATAAAGAGAGGATTTTGAAAACAGTAGGAAAAAACAGTTACATACAAGGGAAACCCCATAAAGCTATCAGCTGGATTTTTTTTTAGCAAAAATGGAAGGCCAGGAGGGAGTGGCATGATGTATTTAAGGTGTTGAAAATAAAATAAAACAAAAACCTGTACCAAGAATACTATATCCATCAAAGTTAACTTTCATAAAGAAGGAGAGATAAAGAGTTACCCAGACAAAAACAAAACAACAATAACAACAAAAACTTAAAAGTTCATCCATCACATTAAGGCAGCCTTACAAGAAACATTATAGAGAATTCTTTCAGTAGAATGTAAAGGTCATAATCAGAGTAAGAAAATTAGGAAAGGAAAAAAATTTCACAAATGAATACAACATAATAAGAGTAGATTAATGACTTATAAAACCAGTACAAGAGGTTAAAGCACAAAAACAGTAAAAAATCAATTATATCTAAAACAATCAGTACAGGGACTCACAAAATAAAAGAATGTGAAGTATGATGTCATGCACATAAAATATGGGGGGAGGGGTAAAAATCCAGCACTTTCAGAATGGGTTCAAATTTAAGCAACCATCAAATTAATATAGACTACTATATGTATAGATGTTATTTATCAACCTAAAGGTAACCATAGATCAAAAAACCTATAACAGATATACAAAGAACAAAGAGAAAGGAATCCAAGTATATCACTAAAGAAAGACATCAGACCATAAGGAAAGACAGTAAAAGAACTACAAAAACAACTGTAAAACAATAACAAAATGGCAATATGTGCATACCTATCAATAATTACTTCGAATATACATGGACTAAATGCTGCAATCGAAAGACATAGGGTAATGGAATGGACAAAAAATGAGGCCCATGTAGAAGAAACTTACCTGGGACCTAAAGACACTTGCAGAATGAAAGTGAAAGTTGGAAAAACAATTATCACTCAAACAGAAGAAGAAAGCTGGGGTAGCATTGCTTATACTGGACAAAATGAAGTTGAAAACAAAGATTGTTACAAGAGACAAAGAAGGACCCTGCATAATCATAAAGGGAACAATCTGTTAAGAAGATATAATAATTGTAAATATTTATGCTCCCAGTCATGGGAGCACTGAAATACATAAAGCAGCTGTTAAGAACTCAATAGTAATGAAATAGTATTAGGAAACTTTAACACCCCATTTGTATCAATGGATACATCATCCAGACAAAAAAAATCAACAAGGAAAGAGTGGCTTTGAATGACACATTGGACCATATAGATCTAACAGATATATTCAGAACATTCCGTTTAAAACAGTGGAACACATTCTTTGTGTTCATAAGAGAATATTATGAAAATCCTATGTCAATAAATTGAACACCTAGAAGCAATGGATAAATTCCTAGAAATATGCAACATTCCAAAACTGAATCAGGAAAAAAAGATATAGAAAATTTGAACAGACTGATTACCAGCAATGAAATTGAATCAGTAATCAAAAAACCCAACAAACAAAAGTCCAGGATCAGATGGCTTCACATGTGATTTCTACCAAACATTTAAAGAAGAGTTAATATCAATTCTTCTTAAATGATTCCAAAAGATAGAAGAGAAAGGAAAGCTTCCTACAATTGATTCTATAAAGCGAGCATTACCTTGATATCAAGACCAGATAAAGACACTATGAAAGAAGGAAAGAAAGGAAGAATGAATGAATGAAAGAAAGAAAGAAGAAAGAGAAAGAGAAAGAAAAGAACTATAGGCAATATCTCTGATGAACATAAATGCAAGATCTTCAACAAAATATTAGCAAACCAAATCCAACAATACATTAAAAAAAAATCATTCACCATGATCAAGTGGAATTTATTCCAGGATGCAGGGGTGGCTCAACATTCACAAATCAATCAACATGATACATCACATTAACAAAACAAAAGATAAAAACCATATGATCATCTCAATAGATACAGAAAAAGCATTGAACAAAGTATAACATCCATTCATGATAAAAACTCTCAACAAAGCAGGTTTAAAAGGAACATAATGCAATATCATAAAGGCTATGTAGGAAAAACTCACAGTTAACATCATCTCAGTGATGAAAAACAGAACTTTTCCTCTAAGATCAGGAATAAGACAAAGATGTTCACTCTCACCACTTTTATTCAACATAGTACTGTAAATCCTGGCCACAGCAATCAAGGAAGAAATAAAAGGCATCCAAATTGGAAAAGAAGAAGTAAACCTATTTGCAGGAGACATGATACTATTATAGAGAACCCTGAAGACTCCACCAAAAAACTGCTAAAACTGATAAATTAATTTGATAAAGGTACAGGACACAAAATTAATGTACAGATACAGAAATATGTCATAGTTCTGTACACTTATAATGAACTAGCAGGAAGAAAAATTAAGAAAACAATCCCATTTACTATTATAAATAATAATGTACAGTTCCAGAAATTGTAGGAATAAAATTAACCAAGGAGGTGAAAGACTTGTTAAAATGTCCATACTACCCATAACAATTACAGTCTTAAAGCAATCCCTATCAAAATACCAACTACATTTTCACAGACCTAGAACAAATAACCCTAAAATGTGTATGGAACCACAAAAGACCCTGAATAGCCAAAATAATCTTGAAAAAATGAAAAGCAAAATTAGAGGTTATCAAAATCCAAGATTACAAAACCTTATTAATTAAAACAATATGGTACTGGAATAAAAATTGACACAAAGATTAATGGAACATAATAGATTCCAGAAATAAACACACATTTATGGTCAGTTAATCCCCAAAAAAGGAGGCAAAAATATGCAATAGGAAAAAGAGTTTCTTCAACAAATGGTGTTGGGAAAACTGGACAGCTACGTGCACAAGAATGAAACTGGAACCCTTTCCTACACCATACACAAAAATAAGCTCAAAATTAAGTAAAGACCTAAATATGAGCTCTAAAACCATGAAAATCCTAAAAGAAAATATAGGCAATAGTTTCTTGGACATTGGCTGTAGAAACATTTTTCTAGATATGTCTCATCTGGCAAGGGAAACACAAAAACAAAATTAAACTGCTGGGACTGCATCAAAATAAAAAGCTTTTGCACAGCAAAGGAAACAATCAACAAAACAAAAAGGCAACCTACAGAGTCAGAGAAGATATTTGCAAATGATACATCCAAGAAGGGTTAAAATCCAAAATATTATAAAGAACTTATAAAATACAACAGCCCCAATAAAATAATTAAAAATGGGCAGAGGTTATGAACATTTTTCCAAGGAAGACATATAGATGACCAACGGACACATGAAAAGATACTCACCATCATTAATCATCAGGAAAATGCAAATCAAAACAATGAAATATCACCTCACATCTGTCAGAATGGCTAAAATAGAAAAGAAAAACACAGGAAATTATAAGTTTTGACAAGGATGTGGATATAAAGGAACCTTCAGGTACTGTTGGTGGGAATGCAAACTGGTACAACCACTGTGGAAAATAGTATGGAGATTCCTCAAAAAATTAAAAATGGAACTACCCTGCAATCCAGTAATTGCACAACTGGGTATTTACCCAAAGAATATGAAAACACCAGTTCTAAAAGATACATGCACCCTTAGGTTTATCACAACATTATTTACAAGAGTCATGATATGGAACCAATTCAAGTATTCATTCATCCATTGATGAATGGATAAAGCAGATGTGGCATATGAAATCTTGCCATATGCAACATGAGTGTATCTAGAGGGTATAATGCTAAATGAAATAAGTCAGTCAAAGAAAGATAAATGTCATGTATCTCACTCACTTATGGAATTTAAGAAGCAAAACAAAGGAACAGCAACAACAATAACAAGAGACCAAAAGATAGACTCTTAAATGTAGAAAACAAACTGGTGGTTGCCTAGAGGAGGTGTATATGGGGGGATGGGTGAAATAGGTAAAGGGGATTAAGAATACATTTATCATTATGAGCACTGATTAATGTATAGAACTGCTAAATTGTTAAAGTGAAATAATATAACACTAAATATTAATTATACTTGAATAAAATATTTTCAAAGGCGAAATGATCTTGCAAGAGTTATGCCTTCCAATATTTAAAAAAATGTATGTAACATAATCATATAGAAAGAAACGTAAACAACAGAAACATTTGCTATTATATTTTTATACAATTCTCAGGTTTTAATTAGTAAATGAAAATACTAATTTTGAAGAGGATCATCATTCTAGGAGTCTAGGTAAAAAGAGCATTTTAAAGTTTAGATTCTGGAGTGCTTTTGAATTCCATTGTTGTTGAGAATTTTATTATTTTGTACTGAAATATGTTGGGTTTTCATTATTTCTGGATTACTGGATATGTTATGAATATTAGAAAATGAGTAGTCACTGTGAAGTGAAACCAGATTGTTCAGAATCATAACCTTTGTGTGAGATGAATAAGCTCTCTGAGGACAAATTCTGAATCAACTTTACATTCTTCCAGAGCCAGGCAGTTTGTAAGAAGGGATTTAATAAATATTTGTCAAATGAGTGAATGAATAAATGAATTATTTAACCAATGAATGCAATAGCAAATTCTGGCCACCTTGAATAATACTTCCCCAAAGTGCCAGAATTACAAGTTTACAAAGTTCAGAATGAAGTTAAGGATATGAGATTAATTCAGTACTTGAATTGCCTGGTGCAAAGAAAAGTAGCTAATGATGTGGAGGAACATTTTGTTATAACTATAGCCCAGAAAATAGCTATTTCCATTCCAGAGACAATGTCTGAGATCTTATAAATGCCATTTCATTCATTCAGGCATTGTTCTAGGTATTGTGGATGCAGTAAACAAAATTCCTTCCTTAAAGATTTTGTGGAGTTTAAATAAAATGTCATGTAGTAAAAAATGTTATGAATTTAAAAAGTGGAATAAGGGAGACAGTGAAGCATATTTAAAATATGCTTTTATTACATTTAATTGATATTTATATTTAAAATAAGATATCCAGGGAAAGAGTTTTATAGATTATATGAATTGAGATCTGAAGAAAGTAAAGAAATAACCCATTCAAGATCATTCAAGATCCCTAGGAATCATTTTCTAGGGAGAGAAAACAGTAGGTAGTAAGGAGAATTGCCTTGAGGCAGAAGGTAAAGATTAGCGTAGAGGCAGTGAGTCTAGAAGACAGTAAATGAAAGAGCAATAATAGGAAATGAGGTCAGAGAAAGGTAGAAGGTGATGGATAATGTGGGGTTTTGATATGGGAAACCACTTTTAACAAGTGGGTAGTTTTTTTTTGTTTTTTGTTTTTTTTTCTGATTGCTACTCTTTATTTTATTTTTTATTTTATAAACATATATTTTTATCCCCAGGGGTACAGGTCTGCGAATCGCCAGGTTTACACACTTCACAGCACTCACCATAGCACATAACCTCCCCAATATCCATAACCCCACCCCCCCTCCCAACCCCCTCCCCCCATCAAACCTCAGTTTGTTTTGTGAGATTAAGAGTCACTTATGGTTTGTCTCCTTCCCAATCCCATCTTGTTTCATTTACGCTTCTCCTACCCCCTTAACCCCCCATGTTGCATCTCCTCTCCCTCATATCAGGGAGATCATATGATAGTTGTCTTTCTCCGATTGTCTTATTTCGCTAAGCATGATACCCTCTAGTTCCATCCACGTCGTCGCAAATGGCAAGATTTCATTTCTTTTGATGGCCGCATAGTATTCCATTGTGTATATATACCATATCTGCTTTATCCATTCGTCTGTTGATGGACACCTAGGTTCTTTCCATAGTTTGGCTATTGTAGACATTGCTGCTATAAACATTCGGGTGCACGTGCCCCTTCGGATCACTACGTTTGTATCTTTAGGGTAAATACCCAGCAGTGCAATTGCTGGGTCATAGGGTAGTTCTATCTTCAACATTTTGAGGAACCTCCATGCTGTTTTCCAGAGTGGTTGCACCAGCTTGCATTCCCACCAACAGTGTAGGAGGGTTCCCCTTTCTCCGCATCCTCGCCAGCATCTGTCATTTCCTGACTTGTTAATTTTAGCCATTCTGACTGATGTGAGTTGATATCTCATTGTGGTTTTTGATTTGTATTTCCCTGATGCCGAGTGATATGGAGCACTTTTTCATGTGTCTGTTGGCCATCTGGTTGTCTTCTTTGCAGAAATGTCTGTTCATGTCTTCTGCCCATTTCTTGATTGGATTATTTGTTCTTTGGGTATTGAGTTTGCTAAGTTCTTTATAGATTTGGACACTAGCCCTTTATCTGATATGTCATTTGCAAATATCTTCTCCCATTCTGTCAGTTGTCTTTTGGTTTTGTTCACTGTTTCCTTTGCTGTGCAAAAGCTTTTGATCTTGATAAAATCCCAATAGTTCATTTTTGCCCTTGCTTCCCTTGCCTTTGGTGATGTTCCTAGGAATATGTTGCTGCGGCTGAGGTCGAAGAGGTTGCTGCCTGTGTTCTCCTCGAGGTTTTTGATGGATTCCTTTCTCACATTGAGATCCTTCATCCATTTTGAGTCTATTTTCGTGTGTGGTGTAAGGAAATGATCCAATTTCATTTTTCTGCATGTGGCTGCCCAATTTTCCCAACACCATTTATTGAAGAGGCTGTCTTTTTTCCATTGGACATTCTTTCCTGCTTTGTCGAAGATGAGTTGACCATAGAGTTGAGGGTCTATTTCTGGGCTCTCTATTCTGTTCCATTGATCTATGTGTCTGTTTTTGTGCCAGTACCATGCTGTCTTGATGATGACAGCTTTGTAATAGAGCTTGAAGTCCGGAATTGTGATGCCACCAACTTTGGCTTTCTTTTTCAATATTCCTTTGGCTATTCGAGGTCTTTTCTGGTTCCATATAAATTTTAGGATTATTTCTTCCATTTCTTTGAAAAAAATGGATGGTACTTTGATAGGAATTGCATTAAATGTGTAGATTGCTTTAGGTAGCATAGACATTTTCACAATATTTATTCTTCCAATCCAGGAGCATGGAACCTTTTTCCATTTCTTTGTGTCTTCCTCAATTTCTTTCATGAGTACTTTATAGTTTTCTGTGTATAGATTCTTAGTCTCTTTGGTTAGGTTTATTCCTAGGTATCTTATAGTTTTGGGTGCAATTGTAAATGGGATCGACTCCTTAATTTCTCTTTCTTCTGTCTTGTTGTTGGTGTAGAGAAATGCAACTGATTTCTGTGCATTGATTTTATATCCTGACACTTTACTGAATTCCTGTACAAGTTCTAGCAGTTTTGGAGTGGAGTCTTTTGGGTTTTCCACATATAGTATCATATCATCTGCGAAGAGTGATAGTTTGACTTCTTCTTTGCCGATTTGGATGCCTTTAATTTCCTTTTGTTGTCTGATTGCTGAGGCTAGGACTTCTAGTACTATGTTGGATAGCAGTGGTGATAATGGACATCCCTGCTGTGTTCCTGACCTTAGCGGAAAAGCTTTCAGTTTTTCTCCATTGAGAATGATATTTGCGGTGGGTTTTTCATAGATGGCTTTGATAATATTGAGGTATGTGCCGTCTATCCCTACACTTTGAAGAGTTTTGATCAGGAAGGGATGCTGTACTTTGTCAAATGCTTTTTCAGCATCTATGGAGAGTATCATATGGTTCTTGTTCTTTCTTTTATTAATGTGTTGTATCACATTGATTGATTTGCGGATGTTGAACCAGCCTTGCAGCCCTGGAATAAATCCCACTTGGTCGTGGTGAATAATCCTTTTAATGTACTGTTGAATCCTATTGGCTAGTATTTTGGCGAGAATTTTTGCATCTGTGTTCATCAAGGATATTGTTCTGTAGTTCTCTTTTTTGATGGGATCCTTGTCTGGTTTTGGGATCAAGGTGATGCTGGCCTCATAAAATGAGTGTGGAAGTTTTCCTTCTATTTCTATTTTTTGGAACAGTTTCAGGAGAATAGGAATTAGTTCTTCTTTAAATGTTTGGTAGAATTCCCCCGGGAAGCCGTCTGGCCCTGGGCTTTTGTTTGTTTGGAGATTTTTGATGACTCTTTCAATCTCCTTACTGGTTATGGGTCTGTTCAGGCTTTCTATTTCTTCCTGGTTCAGTTGTGGTAGTTTATATGTCTCTAAGAATGCATCCATTTCTTCCAGATTGTCAAATTTGTTGGCGTAGAGTTGCTCATAGTATGTTCTTATAATTGTCTGTATTTCTTTGGTGTTCGTTGTGATCTCTCCTCTTTCATTCATGATTTTATTTATTTGGGTCCTTTCTCTTTTCTTTTTGATAAGTCTGGCCAGGGGTTTATCAATCTTATTAATTCTTTCAAAGAACCAGCTCCTAGTTTTGTTGATTTGTTCTATTGTTTTTTTGGTTTCTATTTCATTGATTTCTGCTCTGATCTTTATGATTTCTCTTCTCCTGCTGGGTTTAGGGTTTCTTTCTTGTTCTTTCTCCAGCTCCTTTAGGTGTAGGGTTAGGTTGTGTACCTGAGACCTTTCTTGTTTCTTGAGAAAGGCTTGTACCGCTATATATTTTCCTCTCAGGACTGCCTTTGTTGTGTCCCACAGATTCTGAAGCATTGTGTTTTCATTATCATTTGTTTCCATGAATTTTTTCAATTCTTCTTTAATTTCCTGGTTGACCCATTCATTCTTTAGAAGGATGCTGTTTAGTCTCCATGTGTTTGGGTTCTTTCCAAATTTCCTCTTGTGATTGAGTTCTAGCTTCAGAGCATTGTGGTCTGAAAATATGCAGGGAATGATCCCAATCTTTTGATACCAGTTGAGACTTGATTTAGGACCAAGAATGTGATCTATTCTGGAGAATGTTCCATGTGCACTAGAGAAGAATGTGTATTCTGTTGCTTTGGGATGAAATGTTCTGAATATATCTGTGATGTCCATCTGGTCCAGTGTGTCATTTAAGGCCTTGATTTCCTTGTTGATCTTTTGCTTGGATGATCTGTCCATTTCAGTGAGGGGAGTGTTAAAATCCCCTACTATTATTGTATTCTTGTCGATGTGTTTCTTTGATTTTGTTATTAATTGGTTTATATAGTTGGCTGCTCCCACATTAGGGGCATAGATATTTAAAATTGTTAGATCTTCTTGTTGGACAGTACCTTTGAGTATGATATAGTGTCCTTCCTCATCTCTTATTATAGTCTTTGGCTTAAAATCTAATTGATCTGATATAAGGATTGCCACTCCTGCTTTCTTCTGATGTCCATTAGCATGGTAAATTCTTTTCCACCCCCTCACTCTAAACCTGGAGGTGTCTTCGGGTTTAAGATGAGTTTCTTGTAGGCAACATATAGATGGGTTTTGTTTTTTGATCCATTCTGATACCCTGTGTCTTTTGATTGGGGCATTTAGCCCATTAACATTCAGGGTAAGTATTGAGAGATATGAATTTAGTGCCATTGTATTGCCTGTAAGGTGACTGTTATTGTATATTGTCTCTGTTTCTTTCTGATCTACTACTTTTAGGGTCTCTCTTTGCTTAGAGGACCCCTTTCAATATTTCCTGTAGATCTGGTTTGGTATTTGCAAATTCTTTCAGTTTTTGTTTGTCCTGGAAGCTTTTAATCTCTCCTTCTATTTTCAATGATAGCCTAGCTGGATATAGTATTCTTGGCTGCATGTTTTTCTCATTTAGTACTCTGAATATATCATGCCAGCTCTTTCTGGCCTGCCAGGTCTCTGTGGATAAGTCTACTGCCAGTCTAATATTTTTACCATTGTACGTTACAGACTTCTTTTCCCGGGCTGCTTTCAGGATCTTTTCTTTGTCACTAAGACTTGTAAATTTTACTATTAGGTGACGGGGTGTGGACCTATTCTTATTGATTTTGAGGGGGGGTTCTCTGAACCTCCTGGATTTTGATGCTTGTTCCCTTTGCCATATTGGGGAAATTCTCTCCAATAATTCTCTCCAACATACCTTCTGCTCCCCTCTCTGTTTCCTCTTCTTCTGGAATCCCAATTATTCTAATGTTGTTTCGTCTTATGGTGTCACTTATCTCTCGAATTCTCCCCTCGTGGTCCAGTAGCTGTTTGTCCCTCTTTTGCTCAGCTTCTTTATTCTCTGTCATTTGGTCTTCTATATCGCTAATTCTTTCTTCTGCCTCATGTATCCTAGCAGTCAGAGCCTCCATTTTTGATTGCACCTCATTAATAGCTTTTTTGATTTCAACTTGGTTGGATTTTAGTTCTTTTATTTCTCCAGAAAGGGCTTTTATATCTCCCGAGAGGGTTGCTTTAATATCTTCCATGCCTTTTTCAAGCCCGGCTAGAACCTTGAGAATCGTCATTCTGAACTCTATATCTGACATATTACCAATGTCTGTATTGATTAGGTCCCTAGCCTTTGGTACTGCTTCTTGTTCTTTTTTTTGTTGTGAATTTTTCCGCCTTGTCATTTTGTCCAGATAAGAGTATATGAAGGAGCAAGTAAAATACTAAAAGGGTGGCAACAACCCCAGGAAAATATGCTTTAGCCAAATCAGAAGAGATCCCAAATCGTGAGGGGGGAGAAAGGGGATAAAAAGGGGTTCAGAAAGAAAAAAGAAAAAAAAAAGAAACTATTAAAAAAAGAAAGCCGAAAAAGAAAAAATATAAAAAGAGCAAATATATATATATATATATATATATATATATACATACATACATATTAGATAAACTATTTAAAAAACGTTAAAAAAGAAAACGGTAAAAGTTAAAAAAATTTAGCAGAAGAAGAGAAAAAGAAAAAAAAATCGAAAAAGAAAAAAAAAATTAAATTAACTGCAAGGCTAAAAAATCATGGGGAGAAAGCCATGAGTTCCGTGCTTTGCTTTCTTCTCCTCTGGAATTCTGCCACTCTCCTTGGTATTGAAACTGCACTCCTTGGTAGGTGAACTTGGTCCTGGCTGGGTTTCCCGTTGATCTTCTGGGGGAGGGGCCTGTTGTAGTGATTCTCAATCGTCTTTGCCCCAGGCGGAGTTGCACCGCCCTTACCCGGGGCCGGGCTGAGTAATGCGCTCGGGTTTGCTGGGTTTGCTTTCGGGAGCTTTTGTTCCCTGAGCGCTTTCCGTAGAGTTCCGGAAGACGGGAATGAAGATGGCGGCCTCCCGGTCTCCGGCCAGGAGGAGCCGAGAGCCCGGGGCCCCACTCCTCAGTGCACCCTCAGAGAACAGCGCCCAATGACTCCCGTCACCCTGGCCTCCCGCCGCGCTCCGAGCTGACCGAGCCTGCGACCGATTCAAGTCAACCCCGAGCTGAGAGTCACTCCTCGGCTCTGTCTCTGTAGCCGGCTTCCCCGTTCTAATACTGGTAAGCTCTGCGACACTCAGACACCCCCGATCCTTCTGCGACCCTGCGGGACCTGAGGCCGTGCTGACCCCGCCCGGGCTTCACCCCAGTTAAGCCTCTGGAGCGATGTCCCTCAGCGGAACAGACTTTTAAAAGTCCTGATTTTGTGCTCCATTGCTCCGCCGCTCGCCGGGAGCCGGCCCCTCCCCCCACGGTCTATCTTCCCGTCGCTTTGGATTCACTTCTCCGCCAGTCCTACCTTTCAGATAGTGGTTGATTTTCTGTTTCTAGAATTGCTGTTCTTCTTCTCTTCAATCTCCCGTTGGATTTGTAGGTGTTTGCAATATTTAGATAAGCTATTTAGCTGATCTCCGGCTACCCAAAGTAGTCTCAGCCTGCTACTTCTCCGCCATCTTGACTCCTCCCCAACAAGTGGGTAGTTTTAAACAGTGATGAGACCTGACATATTTTGAAAGGATTACTCTGGTTATTGAGTGGAGAATGGTGTCTATGCTAGAGAATATTGTGTGGAAGGAAAAATGCCAGTTGAAGTTATTGCAGTAATCCAGATAATAATCTGAATAAGATAATGTCTGGGACCAGCTATGGTGGTTATAAGGTCAGTTTTGGGATATATTTTGAGAGAAAAGACAAGATCTGTGCATGGATTCAATGTAGGTATAAAAGACAGATATGACTCTAGAATCATTCCATGATTTTTGACATAAGCAATTAAAAGAAGGGGAATGTTGAAACTGTGATGGGAAAAACTAGGTAAAAATTAGGTTGAGTGTGGAGGAGTTATATGAAGACTTCTGTTTGGAACATGTTACTTTTGAAATGCCTGTTAGACAAAAAACATAGAGATGCCAGTTAGGCATCTATAGAGTTCTGAATAAAGGAAGAGGTGTGTGGATATTTATCTGGGGTCTATTAGGCAGCATTTTAAGCCTAAAGACTACATGAAATTATGTGAGGATTAAGAACAGATGAAAAAGGGTAGTGCAACACTAGGTCCTATGTCATGTCAAATGATGAAGCAATTAAAATGAACAATTAGATACATGAAACGATTCAAACTATAACAAAACAGTTAACACTAGAGAAACAAAATATAAAGTTTATGTTTTAGAACCAAGACACAGTGCACCCAGCGATATAATTTTTCCCCCAAAGGAAGGTATTGGGGTTACCTTTCAAGGTCTGACCCAGCCATTTAGGCTATAACTCTTTTTCCTTGAAATTTCTACCTATAAGTGTCCTTTTAATATTTCCCTTGCATTTGAGTCCTAAGAATTGTTAAAAACTAAATTACCAGCTCTTCTTGAGATGCTGAAGTTATATGGGACACTGGATCCAAAATCAGATATGAGGTAGTCCCTAATGCAGCCTGTTGATTTTGTGAAGTTTGAGGATCACAGCTCTTGGTTGTTTAGCCTCCTAAGGAACTAAGAGTCTTGATTACTGGCAGGGTCAAGGAACCCCAGGTTCTACCACATCTTCTTCATAAGGCAGTATATGCCTTCCTTCATTTACCCAAAAGTAAGAGACAAGTCTCTCTGACTTTTCTCCTCTCATCCTACAGGATGGGAGACACTGAAAATCACACCTAGCCCAAAATATTAATTCTAACTAGATGCTGGCTTTACTAAGAAAGAACATGAGGGGCACCTGGGTGGCTCAGTGGGTTAAAGCCTCTGCCTTCGGCTTGGGTCATGATCCCAGGGTCCTGGGATAGAGCCCCACATTTGGCTTTCTGCTCAGTGGAGAACCCCTCTCTCTCTGTCTGCCTCTCTGCTTACGTGTGATCTCTGTCAAATAAATAAATAAAATCTTAAGAAAAAAAAAAAGAGCATGAAAAAACTAAACAAACAAACAAACAAAAACCAACCAGGCTTTCAGTATTGAGTTGAACATAAGGAAGAGTGTTGAACAAGGGTTGTTACCTTGCTGAAATACATTATCATTTCTTAAAAATGTTAAACATTTGAAGAGGTTGTAGGCCTCCTTTTTTTTTTTTCTACGTGACTTTCAAAATCTCAAAGTATTTCTTATCTAAAATGTTTTAGGTGTAATTTGGAATGAAGGGCAGTGGCCATTCTAAATTAATATCTTCCAAGGTCTCATCTAGTACATGATTTTATTATTTTGTTTCCTTGGGCAGTTTAACCTCATTTACCTTTGATGTGGCAGAAGCTTTTTTTCCCTTTCATCATATTTTCCAGATGATTGTGCAACCATTAGAGAGATACATGGTATAAAGAATAAGAAGGGGGAAAAAAAAAAACACAGCAAAGAAGTCCACAAGGGAATAAAGCAAGTTAAACAAATAGATTTTATTTCATGTTATGAAAATCAAACTAATGTCTGTTTACGATAATAAGTGAGGAGGCTAGGGATTTCTGTGGAAAATTACCTGTCCCCTAAACTTCTAAATCTAGATACAATTATAGTTTTTTTGTTTTGTTTTGTTTTGTTTTGTTTTTGCTTTGTTGCAATATAAAAGGAAAATAAAATTACAAATGCTAAGGTACTTAGAGCCCAAAGTATGCAAATATTACAGATTAAAACCTTGGAAATATACTCAGAATGTAGAATAACTCACAATACATTACTGATAAGATAACAGTGCTGCTTTATGTGATTATGAATCATAAAAGCATGTCTAGTTAAAGAAAGTTCTATATTATGGAGAAAGTATTTCATTCCTTGAGACAAATGGAAATGGCTAAATAAGGATTGTCTTCCAGGATTTCAAATACTCTGAACCCAACTAAATTTGTGAAGTTTAGTTTTTTTTTTGTTTTGTTTTGTTTTGTTTTTTTGTCAGAGAGAGAGGGAGAGAGAGCAAGCACAGGCAGACAGAATAACAGGCAGAGGCAGAGGGAGAAGCAGGCTCCCCGCCAAGCAAGGAGCCTGATGTGGGACTCGACTCGATCCCAGGACGCTGGGATCATGACCTGAGCCGAAGGCAGCTGCTTAACCAACTGAGCCACCCAGGCGTCCCTCTGAAGTTTAGTTTTAAAGAAACATTTACTAAGTTTGCAGATTGCAACTGTTGCTCACCCTTGTTGAATGTGGCCTTGTTAAAATTAAGAGTATTCTAACCCTGTGGCTTTCTCCTTTTCTTTTAAAGAAGATTCTTTTTTGCCAGAGTCTCTAAGGTTTTTTTCTGCCTCATTACTTACTGCATCCAAGTTTCCCTAAGAACTTACAAGTAACAAATATTTACTATGTTTGTTGCACCTCATTCCAATTTTAGTTTTCATTCATTCACTTTTCTTGGTGTATCATCCTGCTCGTCAGTTGTTCAGGCCAGCATCTCAGAATGTGCAAAATTTGCCAAAGGACTCTGTGCTTGTCCTACAATTAATCATTGACAGTAACTGACACAAGGGAATAGGCATTGTCTTCTCTATGTACACACAGCATAGTCAGAGAGTATTCTAGGCACACAGTGGAGCTGTTTAAAGTATATGTTGTAGATTAGCTTTCTAGATCCATCCATGGATCTGTTGCATGGATAGATGGATCCACTCTTTCCACTCTATCCACTCTTTCTAGATACAGCTATCCACTCTTAGCTAAGTCCTGAACTACTAAACTTGAAGCTGCAGAGTCTCCTGGAAACACAGAAGAGTCATCACAGAGAGGCTGCTATTTGTGCAACATCATGGGTAGTAGAGATCTAATACACAAAAAGTTTCATAGTCTCTCTTACCTTCCCTGTTTTCCATCTATCTCCTTCCTTTATTTCCTTTCTATGATATATTTATATATCTAGGTAAAATCTAACTATCCTGTGTAGAGTGCATTAGGTAAGTCTGGGAACCCAACACATTTGGCATTATCTTTGGTACAAGATCTATAGAGGTGAGGCAGTTGAATCCCTGGAGATTCTCCCATAGAGCCCTGGGTATTTGAGTGTGTGTGAGACAGAGACAGAGAGAGACACAGAGAGAGAGAGAGAGAGAGAGAGAAAAGAGGAAAGCAAGAGGAGAGGAGAGCAAGAACTGAGAGATTACTTCAGCTTTTCTTCAACATTTTTACTTCGTGTGAGGCCTCAGAGATTTCAATATGAAAGATATTTCACATAACTCTGAGGTGTAGGCCTCCCTAGAAGTCATCAAGAGGCATCATTTTACAGACAAAGAATTCAGGGCCTGGACAGTTCAGGTGACACTACCCATTAAGAGCCGAGCTTGCATCTTATATGCACACTACCTGATCTTTCAATCAATCACAATCCTTTCCCTCCACCCCAGCTTAAATCCAAAAAGTTCTTCCTCTATTAAGAGAAACATAAATCAAATATGAATGACTATAGTGCAGAAATATTAAAAGGGAGAAAAGATGAAGGGCAAGTACAAGTACAACTTAAAAGTTACCAATTTTTCCTTATTTTTTCCCATCTTTAACATTTCTAACTCTTTTTTGAATTAAGATAAAAAAGCACATTTGGTATGGTTAATGAGTTGAACCTATTTATCAACAGTTATAGGATATACTGTCTATCACAGTAGAATATTTTCAAAACATGTTGAAAGTTCTTTAAAAACTAGTTGAGAAAGTCACCTAATACACTAAAATTAACGCAGCAATATCTGTAATTTCATGACTACCGTCAGTGTATAGACCTTAGAATAACCAGAGGAGGGTGCGATGGCTTTTCCTCAGTACTGAATAAATTATGTTTACATTAACTTGTACCAAACAAAGTTTTGATCTTGAAGAAACAACTGTCACCATTTTTTCATCCACATGTGTCATTTTATAGCCAAGGTTAAAATGCCTTCTGAGACACCCAACAGAGTGTCTGACATTTAGCCAATCTTAGGGTCATGACTGTGGAATTGCTATTTTTTTTTTCCTAAAATAATGAGAAGCTTCCTCTCTAGTTCCCAAAGTATATTAGCATGGGATCCTCTAAGGGGCCATGTCCAAGTATGCCCGTGATTCCTTATGGGCCCGTGGAGCAAGTTCTTTCACATAAAATCAAGCAGACACACAGTCTCAATACTCCCAGGTTACCGGGAGTACTTGAGGCTTGAGACACGCGTGGACCTACCCTCCTGCACATGAAAGAAAATAAACTTGGATAAAGGTAGTTGTAGAAAGAAGACCTCTAGACAAGCTGCCTTGGTTTCCTTTACTAAGGACACTTACAGCCTTTCCTTCCACCAAATTTGAAGTTTTTAATTTAAAACTTCCCTATTTTGAAGGGGCGGGGGGGTGGGAGGTTGGGGGATCCAGGTGGTGGGTATTGGAGAGGGCACGGATTGCATGGAGCATTGGGTGGAGTGCAAAAATAATGAATACTGTTATGCTGAAAAAAAATTTAAAAAAATAAAAAAATAATTAAAAAACATTAAAAAAATAAAACTTCCCTATTTTTCACAAACTAGTTAACACAAAAATCTGTCCTTATCTATAATCTCTCAGTCATGGCCTTGTACAATATTTGATGGATTGAAAAGTCTATTATGTCAGAAATGAATACATTGGGCTTATAATTTTGTTGATTCCTATAAACTAATTTTTTAAATTTTAATTTGAACATAGTTAACATATAGTGTTAAATTAGTTTCAGGTGTATAATATAGTGATCCAGTAATTCTATACATTACTCAGTGCTCATAGTGATAAGTGTATTTTAATCCCCTCTTAATCCCCCTTAATCCCCTATTTCACCCATTCCCCAGCCATCTTTCTCCATATTTAAGAGTCTGTTATGTGATCTTCCCCTGCCCCCTTTGTTCATTTATTTTGTTTAAGTTCTTATGGTATTTATCTTTCTCTATATGACTTATTTCACTTAGCATCATATTCCAGACCTATCCATGCTGCTGCAAATGGCAAGATTTCACTTTTTACGGCTGAATGATATTCCAGTGTGTGTGTATATGTTTGTGTTTGTGTGTGTGTGCGTGTGTGTGTGTACCATGTCCTCTTTATCCATTCATCTATTGATGGACACTTGGCTGCTTCAATAATTTTGCTGTGGTAAAGAATCCTGTAATAACCATAGGGGTGCATTATAACCTTTCAAATTAGTGTTTTCATATTCTTTGGGAAAATACCCAGTAGTGTAATTACTGAATCACATGGTAATTCTATTTTTAATTTTCTAAGGAAACTCCATACTGTTTTCCACAGTGACTATACAAGTTTTCATTCCCACCAACAGGGCATAAAGTTTCCTTTTTCTCAACATCCTTGGCAATACTTGTCGTTTACTATAAATTAATTTTATCATTAATTCTCATATAGTTAAACTCAGCAAAAAGTTCCAATATCTTTGGGAAATAGTATTCATGATTGCTTTCCTTGCCAAGTTTTTTAAAGTGAGCAAAAATTTCATGACCATAGGTCACTTAAAATGCTTTCTTTCAGAGGAGCTGTAAAACTGAATACTATCATAACACATTTCTTTATATAAAATAGGTGTGTCTGAACTAAAGTATTTATTTACTGTGCTAAAAAGTAAAGGATTCATTTTCTTCATTCATTTTTAAAGCAAAAATTAGATAATGTGTGACACTGTTATTAAAATCTCATTCACTACTATTAGCTTTAGACAGGGAAAGGAAAACCACAACCCATGGGCCAAATCGAGCCCACCACCTATTTTTGTAAATAAAGTTTAATTGGAACACAGCTATGCTCATCCATTTACATGTTGTCATGGCTAATTGTGCACTGCCACAGTTGGGATGGCAATCTTATGTCCTGCAAAGTCAAAAATATTTACTTTCTGAATTTTTATTAAAAAAAAAATTTCCTGGTATAGCCTCAAGCTGTGATTTGATGGGAAGACAGCTCCTATAAATCCCCTAGTAGTTTCTGGTTACATATCCTGGTTAAAAAATGTGATTCTTGATATTTCAAAAACTGAGGGATCTGAAGTCTTAACCAAATTTTGAAAGGCCATGATATAATGTGGAGAAGTATTCTCTCTTGAATCCAACATTATTATGCAGAGCCAGTGTGCCCATCTTTATTTTTTTTAATTTTTAAAAATTTTTTAAAATTAAAAAAAATTTTTTTTTAAATCAGTGTGCCCATCTTTAAAAAAGATTTAATGTGAATTTTATTTTCATTTCCAGGAGGATAAGTCATTTATTTGTAATTGTTTTTTCCACCACCCTTTCTGTTCCTGCCATAGTACCTATACAAGTTATCTGTGGTCTGTGTGAGAGACAGAATGTGTCCAGAAGATGGAAAACATGTTTTCCTTGACTAATTTTTAATGCATTGGTTTCTTTGCTTACCCTAAAAACTATTCCTACTTTTTTTTTTTTTTTTTTTTTTTTTTTTTTTTGGCTTATGTAATTTTCCTTCTTTTTTTTTTTTTTTTTAATTTTTTTTATTTTTTTCAGCATAACAGTGTTCATTATTTTTGCACCACACCCAGTGCTCCATGCAATCCGTGCCCTCTACAATACCCTCCACCTGGTGCCCCCAACCTCCCACCCCCCACCCCTTCAAAATTCTCAGATCGTTTTTCAGAGTCCATAGTCTCTCATGGTTCACCTCCCCTTCCAATTTCCCTCAACTCCCTTCTCCTCTCCATCTCCCCTTGTCCTCCATGCTATTTGTTATGCTCCACAAATAAGTGAAACCATATGATAATTGACTCTCTCTGCTTGACTTATTTCACTCAGCATAATCTCTTCCAGTCCCGTCCATGTTGCTACAAAACTTGGGGATTCATCCTTTCTTTCTTTCTTTTTTTTTTTTTTTTTTTTTTTACAGCTTTATAAACATATATTTTTATCCCCAGGGGTACAGGTCTGCGAATCGCCAGGTTTACACACTTCACAACACTCACCATAGCACATACCCTCCCCGATATCCATAACCCCACCCCCTCTCCCAATCCCCTCCCCCCATCAACCCTCAGTTTGTTTTGTGAGATTAAGAGTCACTTATGCTTTGTCTCCCTCCCAATCCCATCTTGTTTCATTTACTCTTCTCCTACCCCCTCGACCCCCCATGTTGCATCTCCTCTCCCTCATATCAGGGAGATCATATGATAGTTGTCTTTCTCCGATTGACTTATTTCACTAAGCATGATACCCTCTAGTTCCATCCACGTCGTCGCAAATGGCAAGATTTCATTTCTTTTGATGGCTGCATAGTATTCCATTGTGTATATATACCACATCTTCTTTATCCATTCGTCTGTAGATGGACATCTAGGTTCTTTCCATAGTTTGGCTATTGTAGACATTGCTGCTATAAACATTCGGGTGCATGTGCCCCTTCGGATCACTATGTTTAGAACGGGGAAGCCGGCTGCAGAGACAGAGCCGAGGAGTGACTCTCAGCTCAGGGTTGCCTGGAACCGGTCGCGGGCTCGGTCAGCTCGGAGCGCGGCCGGAGGCCAGGGTGAAGGGAGTCATTTGGCGCTGTTCTCTGAGGGCGCACTGAGGAGTGGGGCCCCGGGCTCTCGGCTCCTCCGGGCCGGAGACCGGGAGGCCGCCATCTTCTATTCCTACTTTTAATCCATAGCAAGACTTTAATAGGACATCATTCAAGATTTCATTGTTATTACTATGTGTTATCTTCTACTTTACTCTTCAATTCATACTTTCTTTTTCCATGTCACACATGGTCTTCCCCAATCCAATGATGCTAATCCTTCGAATAGTTAATTCCATTTGAGTAGAAGAGATAAAACATAGCAGTCCTGGTCAGTGAGCAAACTGTCTTGTAGTTCTCCTGGACTTCAGGAAAAAAAAAAAAAATTATCTTAGTTGCTCTCTAGAACTTTGACTTTTATTAACTATTTTAAACAAACCTTTTCTACTGAAGAGACCAGAAACAAAGTACAATATTGGTCATTTCAATAATATTTATCATTGTAAATATCAAGCCAGTTCCAACTGGACCTGTCACTGGATAATCAGACACTAACGATAAACTAAGGGATGATGTAGGTAAATGCAGAACAACCACTTATTTTAAAGAAATCTTGCTCAATCTGATATATAGTAAAAGAGGTATCAAAATTTATAGCAGCAATTAGGGAGACATACTTACAAATGTCCCAAATAGAGGATTATAAGCTTCTTGAGGGAATTAAGCTAATATATCAGTCCCTTCTGATTCTCTTAGTAGTATACTAAGTTCACTTACTAAAAATATACAGTAAATGCCAAAGAGTTGGCTGATGAAAATCCTGTAGGACATTAAGTCTATCTCAGTAGCTAAACAACAAAAATTAAAAGTCTTATTTCAAGTCCTTTTTAAGTATTGTTGAACACTCACTCATTCCTTTTTCCAGGACTGAGAGTACCTTGCCTGTTTAATTTTTTAAAAAGTAAATGGTCGTTTATTTTTCTAATCTCTAATGATGCAAACTTAGAGAAATCAAATAATCTTAAATTCACCTTTTTACAGAAAAGCATACCATTTTAGACAAAAGTCATTATGGAGCAAGAAACATGAAAAGGATGAGAATATAGGGCACCTTGGTGGCTCAGTTGGTTGAGTGACTGCCTTCAGCTCAGGTTATGATCCCGAAGTCCCGGGATTGAGTCCCACATTGGGCTCCGAGCTCCATGGGGAGTCTGCTTCTCCCTCTGACCTTCTCCTCTCTCATGCTCTCTGTCACTCTTTCTCTCTCAAATAAATAAATAAAATATTTTTTTAAAAAAACTAATGATTTACTATATGTTGGCTAACTGAACTTAATAAAAAAAGGATGATAATATGAAGTATATTTAAAATCACAATAAATGTCTACTAAAGAGTACAGAGATAAAGTTCCATATCCGTCCAGCAGTCTAACCTATTACATTTCATTGTCACCTGAGTCATATAGTATATATTTCATAGACATTCCAAGTTAGGTCATTAAAGCAACATGAGTAATAGATGGCATGTTTGTCTACAAGTGTTTTAGTCACCCTATAGAAAGATTCTTTTTAACTTCTGCTCACATAGTTCTTAATACAATAGAGAAGTGAACACAGATTTTCATTTTCTGGAGAGTCATCCACTCAATTCAATTCCAACTTTTAATCAAATTCTTAGTAAGTATCAGGTATCAAACACCATATCTTAGGTACAATTGGAAATTACAAAAATCCATTCATTTATTCAATAAATGTCTTTAAGTATCTCTCATGTGTAATTTGCCATGTTCAAATATGAGAAATGAAAGTCACAACTCTCCAGTGAAGAAATAAAACAAATTCACTAAAAATTGTGATACAAGGCAATATGTGACAAACATTATTCAGATACTATAATCAGAAAAATTTAAAAAAAAAGAAAGAAGTTATTTCTATCTGTAGGGACAAGAGACAGTCCTGAAGGAGATGGCATTTAAACTGTGTTTTAAACAAAGTATAAAAATTTAACAGATACAGATGTGAGTAATGGGAACTGGCGTTCCAGGCAAAGGGAGTAGCATAAGCAAGGACATGAACTTAGGAAATATGAATGTGTATTAATGGAATCAAATGTATTAATGGAATCTAGTGTATTAAGAGAATGTGGCAAAAGTGAAAGTGTATTAATAAATCAATCTGTATGTTGGGATAGGGTACAGGTGAGGTGAGAAATAAAAGAGAAAAGTATAAGGTAAGATCAGATTACGGAGGACCTTCAAAGGCAGCCTTAGGTGTTTGGTCTTCCAGAGGCAATGGAAGGATTTTAAGCAAGGGATTTAACTTCAAACATTAATTTGGCAACACTTGTTAGGAGAGAAAGTAAGGGGGAAAGAGATGCCATCCAGTGGCTGGCTGCTATGTTAACAGACTAGTGAAGAACAGAGCTTATAATATCAAGCCAACACAATGGATAGACTGTAAGAGAAAGATACTCAGAAAAGAAATTGGTTCAAGTAAGTGAATCTAAAAGCCCTCATTTTAAACCATTTTATATTCATTTAAATGTGTTGACAGGTGTAAGGAGAGGTAGAGAAAATGTGTTAAGAGAGCTCATGAGATAAGAAAGAATTTATCCAAGGATGTCAGGGAATTTTTGGTTGGCTACAAAATGTTTTGCCAAGAAGAAATCATCATTCTTCTAAATTTTAAAGTGGGTTTTGATATAATATTTGTTGAAGTCAATATTATATATATATATATGCACATATGCATTATCATATACATACATATATATATATATATATACATTTATATATATATACATATATATATTTACTTATACAATACACAAATCCTTTGGGACTCTAATAAGTTTGCCTGTACTACTAAAATTTTTATATTAATTAGTGGTTTTTTATGGACACTGTCTTTTTATGTGCTATAACAAAATATGAGAGAATGGTTGGCTTATAAACAACAGCAACTTCTTTCTTTTTTTTTTAATTTTTTTTTTCTGTTCAGCGTAACAGTATTCATTGTTTTTGCACCACACCCAGTGCTCCACGCAATCCGTGCCCTCTCCAATACCCACCACCTGGATCCCCCAACCTCCCACCCCCCACCCCTTCAAAACCCTCAGATTGTTTTTCAGAGTCCATAGTCTCTCATGGTTCACCTCTCCTTCCAATTTCCCTCAACTCCCTTCTCCTCTCCATCTCCCCTTGTCCTCCATGTTATTTGTTATGCTCCACAAATAAGTGAAACCATATGATAATTGACTCTCTCTGCTTGACTTATTTCGCTCAGCATAATCTCTTCCAGTCCCGTCCATGTTGCTACAAAAGTTGGGTATTCATCCTTTCTGATGGAGGCATAACACTCCATAGTGTATATGGACCACATCTTCCTTATCCATTCATCCGTTGAAGGGCATCTTGGTTCTTTCCACAGTTTGGCGACCGTGGCTGTTGCTGCTATGAACATTGGGGTAGAGATGGCCCTTCTTTTCACTACATCTGTATCTTTGGGGTAAATACCCAGTAGTGCAATTGCAGGGTCATAGGGAAGTTCTATTTTTAATCTGAGGAATCTCCACACTGTTCTCCAAAGTGGCTGTACCAACTTGCATTCCCACCAACAGTGTAAGAGGGTTCCCCTATATCTTACAGTTCTGGGTGGTGAAAATTCTAGATCAGGGTGCCAATATGGTTGGAATCCAGTGAGAGCCCTTTTTTGAGCTGCAGACTGCTGACTTCTTCATGTATCCTCACATGAAAGAAAGAGGGCCAAAGAACTAATGACCTAATTACTTCCCAAAGTCCCCACCTCTTAATGCCATCATACTGGGCGTTAAGATCTTCAACATATGAATTTGAGGGGGACATGAATAGTTGGTCCATAAGAGGGTTAAAAAAAATGAAGTACATGTTTTCTATAACCCACTGTTTTTTGTTAATACTTATTATCTATTGCCTACTATGGTGACCTGATTATCAATTTAAATAAGAGATGATTGAATGCGTATATATCTGTGGTTGTTATAGGTGTTTAGACTTTACTGAGTAGCTTCTAAATCAGCCTTAATTGTTTGCCACACATTAGTTCTTCAATAAAATGGCACAGTTCTAACTATAGTTTGTTAATCAACAACTTTGGTCTTATTGAATCTCTCCTCCTTAGAGAATTGTCTCTCTTTACCCCATCTTCTTAAACACCATCAATTCATTTGCAGCACATTCTAATGCATTATATAAACAGAAAGTGTCAGTCTACAGTGCCCAGGTTTTAACTACAGAAAAATGAGGATTGTTTCTTTTTCCTGGGGCCTTGTTCTCAGCAATGTCTTACTTCTGCCCCCATACTCTATATCTCAGTGAATTTTCACCCTTCTTTTGGGTGACTTCTATATGGCTTCTGTGAGTTTTGGAAATATTCAGAAAGACCTCCCTTCCTTGGTTCTTTGGGTACTCTCTACCCAGATCAAATTTCCCTTCCATCCTGTAGATTCTGTCATATCTGACTTTCGGGTGCACAGTGATCCCCTTACAATCACAAATAGTGTGTGGAAAAATAAAAATTTTCTCAGCATTTAAATAAATTTGATTAGGCTTTACTTGAATTGAAAAATATGTTTAAATAAAAAATATAAGGGCAATGGATGGATTTGAAGAACAAATATTTCAGATCTGAATGATTACCTAAAAATAGACTTGGCTTGGCTTAGGAAGCTGTTGATTTCCCTCATCCCAAATATCAAAGACTTTAATGTAGAAGAATACACAGTTGACCAGAACACTCAAATAGCAACTCCAAGGTTTGTTTGGTTTAACAATAAGGACTTTTGGTCTTCAGGCTCTCTCATAATCTATGTTAGATGTTTATCTACAGGCTTAGATCCTAGCATTGTTCCTTTCACTCCAGATAGGTAGAAGTTTGTAGTCTGAACGGCCTTGACCTTAGTGATCTTTATCTCTAAAACCAAGCTATCTGCTCTTCTATGTTTCTCTATACTTGGAGCCCTAACTCATTGTTCTTTTTCCTATTTGATTTACCTAACCACCAGTGGGACTGGTGGCTCCTCAACAGAGTAGCCAGGGACAATTTCCTCTACTTTGTCTATAAGAGTCCTGTGACCTGCACGATGGATCAACTTCCTTTCTTGAGGGTAAGTCCACCTCACATCATCTTCTTATATTCCCACCCTTCCTTCTGTTACTAACTGACCAAACTTTAACATGCTTCTATTTTAAAGTAAATGTTAGCCACCTTTACACAGGGAGAAGAAAAACATCATGATATGAAATTGAACCGATAGTAAAAAGGCATTGTTATTCCTGATCATTTTTAAATATTCTTCCCTTTTTGCAACAGTCAAAACTTTCATTTATTGCCCATAAATGTGTTCCTGAAGATATGAAGTTTAATGTCATTTCTAGCCCCGGGGTTGATTATCCTTTGTCCTATCCTTTCAAGGACTGCTTTTATTTTCTGTTTTAATCTCAATATTATATTTCCATTCCATACATATTCTGAGAGGTCATAAGACACCAACACCATTTATGCAAATCAAATAAAAATGTACAGGATGTTTGGTTTCTATTTTCAAAAGTGGTTTATCATGTGCTCCTTGCTGCAGTCTGCACATGCAGATGCTTAAAGACTCTAGTTCTTTGGCTTTGGCATCCTAACTCCAGTGGGCATCTTTTATTTTTACTTTAGAAGGCAGAGGCCACATTATCTGTCTTTATTATGTTTAACAATAGGCAACCACAGGGTAATGTTTTCCCAGAATCCAGTACTGTTCCTACATTTTGGCACCTGCATTTTGAAGATTTGGTATGTCTTTAGTTATAGTAAGGAAGCAACGCAAAGGTTTTTCGTCATTGTCCCTTTGGACATCTTACCGAATTTCACAGAAGTTCTTATAGACAGATACTTAAGCACCACACTTTGTTACCATTAGGATTCATTCATAAGATTCAAGATTCTGTAGCCAAGTCCCCCACCGCTTTACTACCTAGAATTAATGTTTCTCTATGCTCAAACTATTTGAAAGGCTTATTTTTAACCCCAACACCTAGAAAATAACTCCTGGGTAGTTCACCCATAGAATATGCAATAAAACATGGTGGTCAAGAGCACGGTTTTTGGGAGACAGATAGACTGGATTGAAAACCACTATACTCTACAAAATATGTGACTTTGGGCAAGCCACTTGACTTCTCCAGTTTCTTCCTTGATAGCACCATCTCACATGTTTATTATTTATACTAAGATGATGATTATAAAAACACCTAGACAGGGCTTGGTACTTGTTGGGTGCTTGGTACATAATAACTATACTTATTACTAATCATAGCTGGAATCATAGTCTCAAAACATGCTCCCTACAGCTCTCCTTACTACCCAAAATAGCTCCTTTAAAACAACTCCTAGTATTAAGACACTGTCTTGAGAAAGGCACTGAATAGTAATATCACATCACCCAACTTATTTGGTTTAATTTATAATAGCTGATTTTATCTCACTTTCAAACATGGCCACAGAATAATGACAAAAGGCACAGAAACGTTTTGATAAAAAGATGAATTTGAAGGATATAAAAAATCTAGAACATGGAGTGAGGATGGAAGAGACCTGGACTTGGAGGCAATGTGCCAATTAAATTCTGGAAACCCAGAAACACCAGGGTAACCGCAATGCAGATTCACTTTTCTTCCTATTTCTACTTCATCTACTTCTCCTAAAATTCACATAGTATTGCCTAATCCAAAATACTCTCATATTAAACACAGGAGACAGATGTTTCTAAATTACTATAAAATTCGTATACTAAAGGCAATAATTGCTTTAAATTTAAAGAGTAAATGTAAATATGCATACATTTTTCTTAATATTAATAGATATTATTATTTTCATTTTATACATAAGTAAAGCTCAATGGATTACCTACCAAGTTCCCTTAAGCAGTAAAGTTTGGATAACATAAACCTCAAAATGAGAAATAGAGAAAAACTTAACGCTAATTCTGGCTCAGCTAACTACCTGCAATAAAACCCAAAGATGGTGAGACAGCCTCAGTAGTTTTTCATTGTAAAAAGTCAGTAACATTGTAAAAAAATCCTTTGCAGGATTTTATGAAATCATGCATATGAAAGTACAAGATTGTATGTGGAAATACGTAACATAATATATGACATATTGTGCTTGTTCACCAAGCGCTAGTTTTCATCTAACACTAAATTCCATACCCTTCTTGCTATCCCATGGGAGGACACACCATTGCTTCATCATTTGTACTTCTAAGTTGAAATAAGGTGGGGCGCCTGGGTGGCTCAGTGGGTTAAGTGTCTGCCTTTGGCTCTGGTCATGGGATCGAGCCCTGAGTCGGGCTGTCTGCTCAGCGAGGAGCCTGCCTCCTCCTCTCTCTCTGCCCACCTCTCTGCCTACTTGTGATCTCTATGTCAAATAAATAAATAAAATCTTTAAAAAAAAAAAAAAGAGCTGGGCCTCTTGCTTTCTCCCCTTAATCTGGGGCTTTCTCCCTTTCTCTGTTTATCTATCTACCCATCCATCTATCATACACATTCTTCATCCATTTATTAATTTCCTGTTTACAACCCTGTATTACATTCTTCTTTCTTCATCTTTTTTTCTTTCCAGTCAAAATACTTAGCAGTTTTAAAAAAAAGTGGTTATGAAAAAATAATTTAAAAATAATTAAAAAGTGGTTAGGAGCATAAAGATTGATTTTTCAGAGTCTTGGGCTTCTAATTACCAGAATGTTTGGCTGCTGCTACACACTCCCTATAGAAAGCTGGCCCTTCCTGAAAATGTAAGAAGAAAGAGTCAACCACCAGTGGATTCTTAAATGCTTTCTATATTTAAGAAATATAATCCAACTAAAGTAGTGTATGTAATAGGGAACACATCTTAGACTGTAAGAGGAGATACCTAAATTTCAATAGCTTAACACAATAGATATACTTGGATAGGTATTCAGGGGAGCAGAAAAATTCTCCTCGTGATCACTAAGGGATCAAGTTCCATCTAGTTGTTTCACCATTCCACAGAGCCACATCATAATAAATAGCCAGCCAGAGAAATAGTGGAGGAGAGCAATCATGGAGGAGACACACAGTATTTCATCACAGCCTTGGTCTATCAGTGAGCATTGTCACATTTGCTCATACTTATTGGCAAGACATTGTCATATAGACATACCTCACTACAAGGGAGGTGCCTAGTTATAATCCTACTCCTAGAGGAGAAAGCATAACAGAACTCACTGAACAGTGAGAGATCACTGCCACAGCATATCAAAGAGAAGCTATATTTCAACTGTATTTTTGTTTACTCTAAAACAACAACTTGCTAGTCTATTGCTACTTATCCCATTTTGCTGAAGGATCCCTCAACGAATATTAATTTATTCTGCCTTGTTCCCCAGTGGATAACTTGTTATTTGGGAGTGTGGGTGGCATTAGTTGTAGAAGGGGGATGATCTTTCTTAATGTAATTTTAAATAACAGACCCAATTTAGTGCAGCAGTAGCAAAGTATTCAATTAAAAACACATTATTAAAATAAAAATTAATGTTCTGTTGCTGAACTGCTTGGCTGAATGCACCAATTAAAAGTTTTCTTATCTTCCCTACCTCCTCTCCAATCTCTTTGAAGAAAGAGAAAAGACATACACACAAACACACACAACTTTCTGACCAAATAAATTGAGGTTAATGATGAACTTTGTCCCTGAAATACTGTAATCTTAAAATTACCTACAACATTTGACACGTGTTGTATGGAAAATAACTGTTAAAAAAACCAAACAAACATAATGCAAATCCCCAGAAGATATCCTCATGCAGATAAGCCTTATTCTGGCTCAAGTGCTCTGTGGGTTGAGGCTTGTCCTCACCTAGACCTTCAGGTCACGTCAACCTTTCACAGTGCCTGCTTCCCAAAGGCCTTGTCGTTCCATTTCTGGCTCTTCCTCACCTGCCCACATGCTCAAGAGGGATGGTTAGAAGCTGATCTTCAGGCAGTCTTCTGCTGGTCCCAGTGTTACACATCCTTCCTAGGGTTGCAGACCTTAATCCATAGAAAACTATCCTAGAGCCAGCTGATTGGCTTGTCCATATAGAACCTGAAGATGAACTCCATAATCAGGCTCAGGTCCAGCTACTTGACCATATTTTCAGTGAAGTCCAGCTAGGAGAACTCCAGGATCATTCAGTCCTCCAAGGGCTACCTGAGCGCAGAGTTCTTCAGGGGGCTCAGCTAGGCTTGGCAGAGATGTCATCCTTCAACTGCATATGATAAATGCCTCTGGACTGTGCAGACATCATGGGGAAGCAGTAATTAAGGTTCTGTTGCATTTTCTCCTATTTAAACATTTTCTTTTCCACTTTTTGTTTGCAGGGTATTTCATATCTAGGGTCCCCTGATATCACCTGCATATAAATTTGCTCTATGAATTTCCTTTCACCTTTTGGGAATCCTACTACAGAGGGTGTATTTTAGTGTTCATCTACCTTCAGGCAGTTTCTTTCTCCTCGACATCCATTTGTGGATGTAAGAAATATGGGATTCTGTGCAATAACTAGTTTTCCAGATAGATCCAGCTGCTGTTTCCCTTCTTCCTTCAGTCTTGTAACTTTCAGTGAGTTAGCCTTTCTATTCTAATGGAAAATTCTGTCAAGCTTATCTGTAACAATGTATCACTATAACTGATTATACCCCCACTACTGCAGAGCCGTGAGAACACAGAGATGATCATAGCAATTGCTGTGGCGTTGCAAACCAGCTTCCTCATCTGTGTGTATTTACATGTGCTGATTGATACATGTTTTGTGAATGCACTGAAGTCAAGGCTCCATTGTTTTAAAAGAGCTCTAGGTCCTCGGAAAAACCAAATGACCAGAATGGTACCTGTTTGAACTGGTTTTAAGATGTGGGAAGTGGAGTCATAACCTCAATTTCTAAATTAATCCTATTTGATGTGCTTTGTGATGGGGTAGCAGGAGGTGAGAAAATAGTTATTAACATTTTTAAAATGACCGATACAGACAGCTATCAGGAATGGTATCTTGTCACCTCACAGTTTAGTAAAGAAAAGCCATAGGTTCATAGGGAATTTTGCCTGGAAAGAGCCAATGATATTATGCATGAACACAGGTGCATATGCAAACATACACACCATATCCAAACTCAATATATATACACCTGGATAGAAAGACACCTGCATACTAAGACACAGTGCATATCTATATACTACAGTTAGAAAGAAATTGGAAAGAAAACCAGAGGAAGAGGTCTTCATGGGTAATCTTGAGGCTATGTTCTGAAGCTGCCTCATTTTTCCAGACTTTTAAAATTGGGCAGATATCTCCTCGACACTAATTTTCATTGAGGACAGAGCCAAGAGAACATAGTCTTTCATTCTAGGAAATGTGTACATTTGGTGCAGAAGTAACATTCTGTTACCAGAAGCTGCTATGCCACCAGAAGCCAGGAACACTACCTGGTCTGTCTTCCTGGCACCACAGGACACCTCTCAGTCCCTAAACCAACGTCCCCATCCCAGACCAATGGTTTCAACAACATTCAATTGTTTTATTTGGCCATTTTTAAAGAGTTAAATTATGCCTTTCTCAGGAGCTTACTCAATTATTTAACTCAAAATTTCAAAATTGAATTACCTTAAGTGAGTGCACTTTACTCCTAATACTTAAAATTTAAAAAGAAAACCCCCATATAAAGGATTTATTTATGAAGATCTTATTTTTGAATATGGTTTCTATTACACTGTGGATAAATAATAAATCTTAAAAAAAGAAAAAAAAAAGCTGTATGAACAGATTGCTCTCCCAGTGGGAATGAACTCCAAATATCAGGGAGAGGGATGACCTAGAATCTTGAAAAGCTGAAACATTCCCAGGAGGAGGCAGCCTCTCAGGTATTTTTCTTCTAGTCTTTGCATAGCTTCTCATCCCTGAGAACTGCACAGTAATGAAATAGGTCAGCATGTGGAGAGATATTAAAGAGGTGTTATCTGCCCTCTGAATCATGTCATTCACTGCTTTATGTTCCCCTAGAAATGGAGGAGAAGCAAGAACTCATTAGAGCAAATCAGGCCCAAATTTACAAGCATGTTTTGACTCTCCTGTGATGGATTCAGCCTGGAGCTCTGCTTTAGGTTGGCAGGATGATAGAGGTCAGGGCTGGGGAACAGCAAAGGGGAATCAGCATGCACCTGCTCTTTTTCTAATATTGTTTATAATTCACCCATGCTTCAGATGTCTGTCTTTTCATTATACATAATACTGGGTAAGTGTTATCTGGGATAAAATCAAGGCTGAGTTACAGGTACTGCTTTCCAGGAGCTGGCAGTCAGGAAGGGACAAGGAGAAATGTTAATGTCCACATTTAATTTGAAGGCATTACGTGAGTTATAGTTGTGTATATATCTGACTCAGCCTCTGACATTTATCCAAAGGCTTACTAGATGAGGCACTGGGTATGGTTTATCTCATTTCATTCTCCCAAAAATCCAATGAAATGATTATGTACTTGGTTCCATTTTGCAGATAAGGAAGCTGAAGTAATGAGCTCAAGGTCACATACTTAAGTGCTGCATGTAATCTCTTCAAACTTTTATGTGTTTTGCACACAATTGCCAGAGAAATCTTCCTAATACAGCTTTGATCTGTATTTAACTCCTTATTGACCCCCGCCAGTGATCCCTACTGCCTACATAATAAAGCTGTGGTGGATTTTACACCCCATTGTCAGAGCCCTACTTTGCTCTCACAGAACCAACTGTTTTTTCCTTCTCCTCTTGCTATTTCTCCACATAACTTACACTTTCTGGTGTCTGAGCTTTTGCTCACATAACTTACACTTTCTGGTGTCTGAGCTTTTGCTCCCACATTGTGAATTCCTTGATTTCTGGGAACTTGGGATCTAATCTGCCTGCCACAGGGAAGAAGGGTCAGTCAGCATGGCTGTGTCTCTGCCATGGCACTGGCTATTTGTTTAGCTTTTATACTGGGCTGTCCTTTTCTGACATCTGTACCTGCACCGGTTGTCCACAAGCCATTTTCCCAAGTTGGCTGCCTATGTTAGTTTTCTAGGGCAACATAACAAAGCACCACAAACTGAGTGGCTTCTATATATTGTCTTACAGATTTGAAGGCTAGAAGTAGGAGATCAAAGTGTCAGCAGGGTTGGTTCCTTCTAATGGCTGTGAGGGAATAGCTGCCCTTCTTCTCCTCTAGCTTCTAGGGGTTTGCTGGAAGTCTTTGGCATTCCTCGGCTTGGAGATGCATCACCTCGATCACTGACTTCATCTTCACGTGAGGATATCTTTGTGTGTATGTGTAAATAAAATTCACCCCCCACTTTTCTAAGGCAACCTGTGTAGGAGTGCTAAAAACAATGACTCCATCTTTGACCCTCCATCTTGTTCATGCCTGAGAAATGACCTACCTCGTAGCTACATGTTCCAGGCTCACAGGAGGTTAATGTATGTCCTGACCTGGATGTAGGATGGCTTATTCTGATCTTCCCTAAAATGGCACATAGAAGGCTCCACTTTCGATAAGCAGTAGAGATGACTGGTGCACAGAAGTCCCCACTTTAGATCCTAGTAGAGATCCTCTGGCTCACAGATGATGTCAATTTAGATAACTACCCTCTGACCCCACCATCCTGCCTCTCATTCTATAAATGCTGGGGATTAAGGCCTGGACTGGGCAGAGAGTGGGGGCAGAAAGGAATTATGCTGTTGCCATGAACAGTCCTTTGCCAAGTCTCCTTGTCAGTAAGTTACCCTGACTAAAGCTCTGTAAATAGTATACAGTGGCTTGTGTCATTTTTCAATCTCAAAGTGTCTTCTCAGTCTGGAATATACTTCTCTGTCCCTCCTCTACCTTCTAACAACCTGTCATGTTGGATTAGGATTCACCCTGATGACCTATCTAATTAATTACATCTGCAAAGAACCTACTCACAAATAAGGTTACGTCTAAAGTACTGGGGGTTAGACCTTCAACATACAAATTTGGGGGGACACATTTCCACTCATAACACTTACCCATTATTTATGCGGTGGTCTATTATGGCAACCACTGAGCCCTACATTTTTATACCTTTATTACTATATGCAACATCTGGTAACCTCTGAATCACAGTAGGCACTTAGGAGATGAAAGCAGTTAGAAAAGATCCTACTGTGAGTCAAGTCTGATAGTCCCCCTTCCAGGAACTTCTTCACAACTCAGAGCTCGGTAGAGAACAGAGCATTTCAAGTCATAATTATTGGGAAAGGAGAACTTTGCAAAATTATTTTTCGGTTGTTGTTGGAGGTTTTGTTGGTTTTTTTTTCCATCTTAATTTTCCATCTTAATTATGAACTTGATGCATTGGGCCCTATAACTGTCTACAGAGTTACAGCTTAATCATATACAATGAAGTATGGCTGAATAGTAGAGCTGGAACCAAGGAAAATGTCATTAAATCCTTCCAAATGTCATCAAGACAGTTTTTTTGGATCAAATTAGATGGATTAAATGTTTCCTTCCTGCATCTGGAACAAAAGTGCAAAATATAGCTTATCAGTGTCTCTTTGAATTACCATGTAATTCTACAAACACATCACTTTACCCCTGTAACCCATTACAGGGCATTCACAATAACATTAGCACATCGTAGGGACTACAAATTTGGCCTGTTAAACCAATGAGATATTTTTAGCTTGTGGCGGATGTCACTGTGGCTGTGTTTAAGAATTGCTTTGTCCTTTTACATTTCAAACCATTTTTTAAAGGTTAAATAGAGAAAAACCTATTTTTGAGCCAAGGTTCAGAAAACATTTTAAAAGATTGTTTTGAGGTTTTGTAACTAAGTTGTACAAATCTGCTCTGATCCCTATTCCAAAAGGAAATTCATACAGTATTTACTAGCAATTAAAAAGAGAATATTTTTTAAATCCCAAAGGAATAAAAAACAGGAGATAATGAAAGTTTTGTCTTTAGAGTAAGTATATTAAAATTAGAAAGTAAAAGTCAAAAGTTTGTCAGTAATTGGTAGAGAATAAGGACTAAGTAGGCTTTTAACTACTTTTTAAATTCTAACCTTTTCTATTTTATTTCCCTGATCTGTTATTTGCTATGGTACTATGGAAAATACTTGAACTTTCAGGAGAGCCTACTCAAGCCAATCCCTCATTTGTCTGTAGAAAACCACTAAAATCCTTGGTCAAAATACTAAGAGGGACTAACTTGTTTTGAACATAATATACAAAGTTAAGCCTATATCTTGAAATAGTCAATATCTTGGGTTTGGACCCTATTAATACCATTTTTTTTTCCATGAGTGTGCATTGTTTTAACCAGAGCTGCCCAGAACTTTCTTAAATTTAGCTGAAGTTTGGTCTACAGTGAAGTTTGGGAGATTTTGACATTTGCTGTCAGAGATTTAAGGTGTCACTATGACAGGGACTTGAAAAGTTGGCAACACAGACAGAAACAGGCAGTGGCTTTTAAGCTTTTGTGTCAAAAGAAACCAAGCCAATAATATTGGAAAATAATGGGTATGAGAAGAAGATTAAGAGAAGGGAGCTCATAGCATAAGTAGATAAGGGCCCCATGGAAAAATGACAAAGAGTACAGTGAACCTCCACAGAACAAGACAGGAGAGAAGTCTTAGAGAAATGCAAAATGAGATCGCACGAGGCTTTATGGAAAAATGACTGAGATTGTTATAATTTTAAAAACTTTTCACACATTTAATTAATAATGAAAAGATTAGAGGACTGTTTATAATTGTAGAAAAGTAAATAAGTAGTCCTTTTTTTTGTATCCACATGACTATGACATGCTATATTTCTCCCAAGAGACAAAGGGTCTCTTTAGAATATAAAGAGATGGGCTGCTCAGCAGTCATTTAAAGCTTCCCAATTGCAGAAGAGAAGAGAGAAAACAAGGAGAAATTCAGGATTGGTAAATACCAAGAGGAAGATGAAGACAGGAAATAAAAATTTCCCAAAGGCAGGTTTTAGTCAGGGAAAAAAAATCAAGTCCTTTAAACAACTTTTCATAACTTTTTACTACAGTTCAAGATTTTTAAATTATTGTTAATTATTAAAGGTTCTTTTGGGCATGTTTTGGGTCTTTCCTATCAAATTTTATTCCCTTGCGTTGTGTACTAAATATTTAACAAGTCAAGTTCTTTAACGATGATTTTGCTTAGATTTCCCTCCTATAAAGATAGATAATGCTAGTTATTGATGTTAGTGTTGAGGGAATGGTGCTCGCTTCAGCAGCACATATACTCAGTGTTGATGGAATGGCTTGTTCAAAAAGCTTCAACACAATGAATACTCAGCGAGGAATAGGAATAGCTGTTACCATCCAGCAACAATGAGATAATTTTTATGTGAATTAAATAAACAAAAAATATTGCCTCCATCATCCAAATTGAATGTGGGGTGTGTGTGTGTGTGTGTGTGTGTGTTGGTATCATTTGTATTTTGCGTTGTTGGAGGATACAATGAAGACATTTTAAATCTGTCCTTTAAAAACTGCAGACACTCTCTTATCTAAAAATTATTTTCTGTCATCTTTTGTCTATTTTAAAGGCTACTTTAGAATGCACTTTATAGCAAAGGTAGTTTGAAAAAGCCACTGTAGGAATATGATACTAAGAGAAATGTAAGGCAATATACACACACGCACACACAGAGACACACACATGTGCACTCACACACCCTAGATTCTTTTTTTTTTTTAAAGATTTTATTTATTTATTTGACAGAAAGAGATCACAAGTAGGCAGAGAGGCAGGCAGAGAGAGAGGAAGGGAAGCAGGCTCCCTGCTGAGCAGAGAGCCCGATGCGGGACTTGATCCCAGGAACCCTGAGATCATGACCTGAGCCGAAGGCAGCGACTTAACCCACTGAGCCACCCAGGCGCCCCACACCCTAGATTCTATTTAGTAAAATATCCCACCATTAGAAATATCTTTGTACCTTTAAATATTTTTTAAATCTAGTTTTAAAACATCATGTTTGAACAGTGGGAAAATCCACTTTTTTGATTGGCAAAGGCAGTCATGTTTGTGGTGTCAAAACAGTTTGAAATGGAATTTTTGATTCTGAGCTCCTTTAAGACAAGGATTAAGTGTTACTCATATAGTATGCTCCCTGGCTCATTGTAGGCATTAAATACATATTTATAAATCAATGAATGAACCAACCAATACATGCATGGAAGAATTAAAAGCAAAAAGTTAGAAGCAGAAAACCACAAAAGGAACAGAACAGTGACCATATATATATCCTAAGTTTCCCCAGTTGTTTTTCTGTTTACTACTTTGACCGAGAGATCCTGGGCATATATTTTTAGGATGCTGAGGAACTGTTTCTTAAGCAAGAAGCATGTCACTGAAGACTGTAGTAGTAGTGGGCAGCTTCAAAGCTTCATGTGCTTTGATAACTTGAATCAAGGGGCACTGAAAAGCAAATCTAAGCCCACACTCACAGACCAAATCAAAAGGTTGTAAGAGGACTTACTATAGAAAAAGAGTACACATTTAATTCTTTAAAAAAATATTAGACTATATATTTTAAAATATAGACTACATATGTAAATCTTAGACTATAAACCCCCGGGGTGGCAAGGACCTTCTTCACCCTTCTCTTCTTGGCACTGATATAACATTGTGCATGTTTTTTTTTTTTTAATTTCAGGAAGTTTTTGTGGAATGGGTTAATGAGTTAATTAATGATACTGCAAAATGTTAAAATGTTAAGGAGTCATAAATATTGGCTGATAGAGAAAAGGATTGGCATAAGTAAATTTAAGACAGTGCACAAAAAGAAAAGAAAGGCATTAGACAAACATGAAGGAAGTGTGAAAAGAAGAGGTTACAGATTCCAAGAGAACGTGAGCAGCATGGCCTAAGGAAAGGGGTCTTGGAGTAAAGGCTTGGCCATATTGAGACTTATTTTCTCTAACCAAAAAGTGTTTAAGCAATTTGGGAGAAAGGCAAAATTTAAAAATCACAATGAAAGCAAGTTATGTATTATGTTCCTCTGCAGACCTCATAAAAGAGCAATTTAGTCTTGCATGTTCTCTAAATGTTTGGAAGAGAATGCATTATGAGCATACAGATTTTAGATTCTGTCCCATCTCTGACTCTAACTAATTCACTTAAAAAGCAAGATAGCTTTGTGTACCTGGCAAACTAAAAAGGCTTTTCTGCCACGGGGGTCTTTGATTTGGAGATTTGAGCTCTGGGTTGGTCACTCTCAAAATAACCGTAACTGAAAAATCCATTTTAATAAAAGCAATTAGAATTCAAATAAAGGCCAGACTAGTCAGATCTCAGTTTCTCTAAACTCTCAGCTTAACTAATTAGAAAGGGCTCAGTGGCAAGTGATGACAGTTACCATTTTATGGTCAAGAAATTGGGGCTGTCTCCTTCCATGATGCACAGATTTCCCCCTCAAGTTTACAGCTTCACAGTAAACAGATGATATCATCATTAGTGTATGTAATAAGAATAAAAACCAATAAGATGAGGGCTTAAAAGGATATTGGATGGACACCTTTGTTTTGCAGGTAAGTGTTATAAGAATAAATGTCTTACTCAAGGTCACAAAGCTAGTTGAGGAAGGAAATGTGAATAATACTCACGACTCCTGATTTCTTTTCTGTATCACACTTTCACTATATTTTGTACCAAAAAAATAGTTAATTATGTGGACAACAAAGAGAAGGATGTAGTTGAGGTAAGTCCTAGAATAGCCTAAAAAATTCCATTTATTGGATTTTTTAACTTTATGAGAACAGTTTAACTTTATTCACTATATCTCCAGTCAGTTGCACAGAATATGGCACAATATATATATACATATATTGTATATGTATACAATATATGTATATATTGAGATGTAATTTACATAGAATAATTTGTACAGATCTTAAACATTAAACATTAAAACATTCGGTTTAATGAATTTTAGTCATTTTATTTAACCATGTACAGAATGTAACCATGTACAAATATAAATATTCTGTATATGAGTCCTTTGTCGGATATCTGTATTATGAAAACTTTTTCTCAGTCTGTGTCTTGCCCATTCTTTTTCTTATTAACATCATCTACACTACCCCAGAAAATTCCCTCTTGTCATTTTATGGTCAATCTCTGCTTCATTCTTTCCCCCCACAGAGGTGACCACTTTCTGATTTCTATCCCCCTTGATTATTTTTATCTATTCTTGGAAGTAATATAAATAAAGTAATTGAGTCATGTTTTTGTGGCTGGTTTCTCCTCATAATGTTTTTTGAAATTTATATATGTTTTTGCCTATATCAGTAGTTTCTCCTTTTATGTAGTAGCATTTTATTGCATGACTATAACACTTTTTGCTTATTCATTCTGCTGGCAGATATTTGTGTAATTATGAATATGATAGTTGCTGTGAACATTCTTTTACAGGCTTTTTTGGACTTTTTTGGACATTTTGAACACATTTGCACACACTTCTTGGCCATTTATATTTCTTTGTGAAGTATGTATTCAACTCATTAACCATTTTGTAATTGGGTATGCCTTTTTATAATTTGTCCTTTTCTTAATGTATCATAGGATTTCTCTAATATTCTGGATACCAGTTCTTTGTTAAATAGATGTATTATGAAAACCTTCTCACAGTCTGTTTTTTGCCTATTAATTTTCTTAATGTTTTTTTAATGAATTGTAAATTTTAATTTTGATGGAGTTCAATTTATCTATTTTTTTTTCTTTTAGAGTTACTGATTTTGTGCCCTGTTGAAATCATCTTTGTCTGCTCCCGAGGTTATAAAGATATTATCTTTTTTCTGTGCTTCATAAATTCAAGATTCATCTCAAATTAATATTTTATTTATGAAGTATAAAAGTTGAGTTGTTCTAATATCATTTGTTAAGAAGATTTTTCTTTCTTCCATTGAACGAACTTGGTGCCTTATCTGAAGATCAATTGACTTCATATGTGTGGGTCTGTTTCTGAACTTTCTTATTTTCCATTGATCTGTATTTTAATTCTTTAAGTCAATTTTTCCATTCTGTTGCTTATTATAGCTTTGTAATAAGTCTTGAAGTAGATAGTGTTAAGTCCTTTAACTTTTTTTAAAAGATTGTTTTGGCTATTCTAAATCCTTCTTATTTCTACCTGAATTTTCAAAACAGTTTGTTGATATCTTCAAAGTAGCCTGTTAGAAATTTGATGGGTATTACATTAAGTCTATAGATTAAGAGAGAAAACCCCTTCCTTAAAATATTAAATTTTGTCAGTAAACATAGGCATAACTCTTTATTTATTTGAGTCTTTTTTAAATTTCTCAACAATGTTTTACAGTTTCAAAGTCTTGCATCTTTTTCAGTAGATGGCTTATATATTCAGTATTTTTAATGATATTATACATAATTTTACTTGTTTTCCTAATTTTTGTTTGCTTGTATATAGAAACACTTGATTTGTTGTGAATTTGAATTCTACAGTTTCACTGAATTTAGTCCTTGTCCTTTCATAGATTCTCTGCAGGTTTCCTACATTTACAATTCTTTTGCCTGCAAATAGCTCAGCTTTAATTATTCTTTTAGGTTGTTAGGCTTTTATTTATTTTCCCTGCCCCATTGTACAGAAGGGAAACTCCTGGAAAATATAAAATACAAATGATTAGAGAGGGCATTCATCTTCGGGAGAATACTAGGAAAGCCATATTTCTACATCAATTGAAATGATTATGTGGAGGGTTTTTGATGTTGTTGTTTTCTGTTTATTCTGCTAGTATGGTGAATTATATATATTTCTTAAATGTTGAACCACTTTTGCATACCTGGGATGAAAATCCATCTGTTCATGATGCATCACTGTGTGTGAGTCTGCTTGCTGTACTCAGGTTGTTTCTATGTTTTTCAGATTTTGCATCCGTGATCATAATAGGCATTAGTCTATAATTTTTTTCTTATATTTGCCAAGTTTTGGTATGAGGCCATATTATTTGAATAGTGTTTCTTCCTCCTTCAGTTTTTGAAAGAATTTGTGTAGAATTGGCATTATACATTACTTAAATACTTGATAAAATTTTAGTGAAGCCATTTAAGCCTGAAATAACTTTGGGGGAAAGTTTTTGATTATGAACTCGATTTATTATATAGTCAGAGGGCTATTTCTTGTGTTATTACATCAGTTTAAATAAGTGTATTGTTCAAGGAATAATTCATCTAATTCATAGAATTTATTGGCATAAATTCCTTTTTTATCCTTCTATTTTTTTGCAGTCTCTATTACTGTCCCTTTTCATTCTTGATGTAATTGTATTTCTCTTTTTTTCTTGGTAAATCTTACTAGAAATATGTCAAGTTTATTAATCTTTTTATTGATTCCACTTTCAATATTTTGATTACCTGTTGTTTGCCTTATATTCTGTTGATTTATATTTTTGTCTCCATAATTTCTTCTATTTACTTTGGGCTTAATTTACTCTGTTTTGTCTAGCTTCTAAAATAGAAGTTTTAGTTATTTATTTTTAAATTATTCCTCTTTTCTACTATAAACATTTAAACTCTAAGTGTTCTTCTAATGGAGCTTTAGCTGAATCATAGAGATATTTATATATATGCTTTTATTATCATTCATTTTGTAGGCTTTTCTAATTTTCCTTTTGATTTCTTCTTGACTTATAGATTGTTTAGATATTGGTTGTGAAATCCCAAATACGTTAGGATTTTTTATATAGCTTTTAAAAATTAATTATATCCAGAGCCTATATTCTAAATGATTGTAATTTTTAAATATTTTTGAGACTTTATAGCCCAGTTTATAGTCTGTTTCGGTGGATAACCCATGTGCATGTGCAAAGACTGTGTAGGGTAATTGGGGTAGAATTATACATATACAGTTACTGGGGGATGGTTATGTAAAATTTCTGACCACAAACATGGACTTGTCTACTTCTCCATTTACTCTCTCAAGTTTTGCTTAATGCATTTTGAAATCTTGTTATTGGGTACATACACTTTTAGAATTGTTATAACTTCTTGATGAATCAATCCCTTTATAATTATGAAATGTTTCTTTATTTCTCCAGTAATACCCTTTCCCTTGAAATAACCTTAGTCTGATACTAAGATGGGCAAACAATTTCTCAATCTTTGTGTTTCAATAGTATCTTTAACACAACAAATCTTTCTTATATAATTAAATTTCTTTTTTTTTTTTTTAAAGATTTTATTTATTTGACAGATAGAGATCACAGGCAGGCAGAGAGGCAGGCGGAGAGAGAGAGAGAGAGAGAGGAGGAAGCAGGCTCCCCGCTGAGCAGAGAGCCCGATGTGGGGCTCGATCCCAGGACTCTGGGATCATGACCTGAGCCGAAGGCAGAGGCTTTAACCCACTGAGCCACCCAGGCGCCCCAAATTTCTTAATCTTAGTGTTTCAGTGGTACTTTTTCCTATACATTTACTTTCAATTGCTCTGCCTTTACACATAAAATCTATAGGTTATGTCTTTTTATATAATCTTATTATCTCTGACTTTTACATAGAATGTTTTGTTTATTAACATTTAATGTAATTATGGATATAGTTCTATTTTAATATCCTATCTTCATAGTTGGTTTTTATTTATCTCATTTATTAAATATTTCTGATTTTTTTCCTGCCTTCTTTGAGGTAAATCACATTTTTTTTATATCCTATTTCTACTCCTTTTAGTATTTAGATTTATATCTTTGGGTTGTATTTTTATGCTTTATCTACAGCAGTGAAGTCTGAAATAACTGGAAATCTTCCGTATCTGTTCAATCCAATATGATGGCCTCTAGAGATATGTAGTTACATAGCACTTGAGATGAGGCTAGTGTAACTTAGGAACTGAATTTTTAATTTTATTTAATTTTGACTAATTTTTGCCTAAATTTAAATATCAACATGTAGCTACTGATTACCCTATTGGACGGTATAGCTTCAGAGTTTACAATATGAATCTTAGATTCATTATAGCCTACCTTCAAATAACATTATGCTATATTGCAGTTTAGTGGGGGGTTTTGCCATCTTTTTATCCTTTATGCACTTCATTTCTTATATTTTAGTTCTATATATGCTAAAAATCCCTAAATACATTTGACATATTATTATTATTTTCTTTTAAATGCTCTGCAGTCTTTTAAAAATACACATAGATATAAATACAGATATAGATTGAAAGGTCTTTTATATTTTCCCAGGTATTTACTTTATTTTATGCCTTTCACTCATTTCCTGCAGATCTGGGGTTTCATTTGGCATCCTTTCTCTTCATTTCTGAAGAACTACTTTTAGCATGTCTTACATGTAGGGCTGCTGGAGGCAAATTCCCTGAAGTTTTGTTCTCTGAAATGACTTCATTTGCCCTTTTTTGTAAAGGAGAGATAGATAGATCTATATATAATATTCTTAGGTTGAGTTTTGTTTTTAGGACTTTATGTTATTGCTTTGTCCAATAATATATTCTCCAATTATTTTTAGTGGTAAATCAACCATTATGCAAATTATACCATTGATGATAATGTCTATTTTTTGCTGACTGCTTTTAAATTATTAAATTTTGTTTTGCAATTTAGCTATGATGAATTTAGGCATGCTTTGTTTTGTAGTACTCTGCATGGGGTCCACTGAGTATCAGGTATGGCTTAACATCTTTCAATAATTTGGAATCATTCTCTGCTATATTTTCTTTACATATTTTTTTACCCTATTCTCTATCTTCTTTTTCTTCACTCATGGTGGGTTTGATATTGTCCTACAGATCTCAAACACTTCTCTTTTTTCTTTTACCTTTTTTTTTTTTTTTTGCTTTAGTTTGGAGGCCTTATATTGCCCTGTTTTGTTTTGTTTTGTTCATTTTAAACGAGAATTTTATTTAAACAAGATGCTTGACTTGAATTGAAAAAATATCTAGGAATCTCCTTTTAGATTAATTGATTCCTACTTAAGACAGATCATGCTGCGTGTTACAAATGTATACAAAAAAGTTATAAAATTGTCCTTGGTTTTATAGTGATAAATGAAAAGCATTGAAATTCTTCAATCAAACAAAGTATGCAAGGATTTTTATGTTGTTCTTTTTTGTTTTGCTTTGAGAGCAAAATAACTTACTGAGATATAAAGACAGGAGTTGAATGCAACAAATGGAGACAGGGGTATTTTCATAAAATCAATATTTTTCCCTATCTCATCGCTATTTGGTGCTGATCAAAACATACATTGGCCATTTAGTCAAAAAAAAAAGCAATATGTTTGGAGCGCCTGGGTGACTCAGTGGGTTAAAGCCTCTGCCTTCGGCTCAGGTCATGATCCCAGGGCCCTGGGATCGAGCCCCACATCGGGCTCTCTGCTCAGCGGGGAGCCTGCTTCCCTTCCTCTCTCTCTGCCTGCCTCTCTGTCTACGTGTGCTCTCTGTCTGTCAAATAAATAAATAAAATCTAAAAAAAAAAAAAAAAAAAGCAACATGTTTGTGTATATACACCAGTTACTTTATGTGCAATAAAGGAATGGGAAAAGGGAAAATGAAAGAATTGAGAGAACTCTACTGCAGTAGTCAGGATGTGGTAGAAGCAAATTGCAGTTTTCTTATTTAGGTTGTCCTTTTGGTCTGGAGGACCAGAGTTCTGGAGTAAAGTAGCAGATTCCCTTTTTAGTAAACACTCCCTGTTTGCGGCTAGAACACATCAATTGTATCTTCATCCTCCATCTCCAAGTACGCAGGAATGTCTGTTTCATTGATTGGCTGCTCATCCCGTTGGCATCTGATTTGCCTCATTGATGAACCTCATTGATAAGCCTATTGTTCATAATGGGCTTTCATTAGTTCACTAAGTGCTGTGTGCCTCTTAATCTTAAATGGCACCACAGAACCATCCAGACACAATGCCTTCAAATTAACATGATCCTTGCTCCCAAACTTGACTCCTTCCTTGGGCTTTTCATCTGCCAGGGTATGTGCCACATTATCCCTGGCTGCCACTTCATAAAGAGGTCAGGCCCTCACCTGAACCAGCACACACAAGCAGCACCAGGAGCTCTATTGATCTGTCTTCCAAGATACTTCCTCTTTTCAGATTCCAGTCTGCTGTTAAATTAACTGAATAAGTCCTTCATTTATGATATTGTATCTTTTCTGGAATTTTCAATAGATTTGTTTAAGATGTTTCTGCTAAAATCCCCCATCTCTTTACTCACATTGCTTACTTTTCCTGCTTCCTCCTTTACATTCCATGTAAAAAATTCCACATATTTTATTTAAAATATCTGATAATTCCAACATGTGGGCCATCTCTGGTTCTGCTTCTCTCCATATATTCTCTTTTGGACATGATTTACATATCTTTTTTTTCATGCAAATTTTATGGCACTAAGGGTATTTTGTGTAAGTAAACAATAGAAACAATGGATGTAAATCATATTTATTTCTAGAAAAGATCGAGAAGGGAGTTGAGGGAAATTGGAAGGGGAGGTGAACCATGAGAGACTATGGACTCTGAAAAACGATCTGAGAATTTTGAAGGGGTGGGGGGTGGGAGGTTGGGGGCACCAGGTGGTGGGTATTGTAGAGGGCACGGATTGCATGGAGCACTGGTGGTGCAAAAATAATGAATACTGTTATGCTGAAAAAAAAAAAATTAAAAAAAAAATAGAATGGAGAGCTAAATAAGTCTGGTCTCTAGTTGATATGTGTTTGGGATTTGTTGCAGCTTCAGTTTGACCACAGGCTTTAAATGTTTTGTAAGTGGAATTAGAATGAAACCCTGCAGACTCGGGGTCTGAGCCCTAGTGAGATCCATATATTTCTCTGCTTCTCTGCCCAGTGCTAGCTCTTTAAAACATGAAGATTTCTGCTTTTGTAGCACTTGCAGCTCTCCGTATTTCTAGGAAGTTTTCTTTGCTCTCTTCCAGCCCACTAAGACTTTGTATGCCCAGGAAGATCTTTCTCTTCCCAGAATGCCTCAAAGCAGTCCCTCTCAGAACACTGTCTCCAGCTTATAGAAGTTGAAATCTTGAGTTGAAATCAATCCCTCTCAATTCTCCTCCCCTGCCTTCTAGCTCCTGGAGAACTGCTCCTGAACAGTCAGTAAAGACCCAGGCAGTAGAATTGGTGAGTGAGTGCAGATTTATTCTGTGACTTCACTAGGAGTCTCAGAATTCCAGTCTTTCTTGACAGCCCACATACAGGCCTTAAAATAATGTTAAAGATTCTGCTGCTTTTTGGTCTATGGAGAAAGTTTTCTTTTCCTGCGACTCAGCCAAGGAAAGTAGCTTTGTGTGTCTTTTCTCCTATGAAGTAATCACTGGAATTTGGCATATTTAAAGAGTCTTTCAATGTTGCTTTTCTCAGGGACTCAGGAAAATTAATTTAGTACCTCACATAATTTGTTTTGCTTGTTATGGTGAGAGTTACATTCTCTTTTAACTTCCTACTTCATAGGAATAAAGAGATGCAGAAGAGCAGGCTGTCCTGAGTGAAGTTTTCAAATTCTAGGTCTGTTCCTAATTTGTTCCTTTCTATATTGTTAAGCAAGTTGTTTTTTTAATCTCATTTTAAAAATATTTTATTTATTTATTTGAGAGAGACAGAGTGAGAGAGAGAGCATAAGGTCAGAGGGAGAAGGAGACTCCCCACCGAGCAGGGAGCCAGATGAGGGACTTCATGCCAGGACTCAAGGACCATGACCTGAGGCGAAGGCAGTTGCTTAATCAACTGGGCCACCCAGGTGCCCCAAGTTCTTTCTAACCTTCTGTTTCCTCACATGTAAAAAAGGGGATAGTAATGATACCCAACTTGTAAATTTTTTTGAGGATTATATGAGTTATATAAAGCACTTAGAGTGAAGCCTAAAACATAGTAAAAAGTTATATGAAGTCCATTTACTTTTTTTTTTGTAATAGAGTTTTCTTCAGAAAGTATAGAATGTGTTCAAAAATCTCAGCAAGATAGAGGATCAAGATAATGACCCCCCCACACACACACACACACATACACAACACTTTGTAGATGGTGGAATTAAAAACCACTACCAATTATTAAAACAAAAGGTATTTCCATAAATAGTGTTTAATCAACCTGAATAACACTTTCATAGTTATTGGTGAGGTAGGTGCTTCATCGGTGGAATTAGACACTTAGTTGAGTGGGGGAGAAGATATGCTGTTACATAAATTAAAACAATTGAAGGGGTAATCAGCCCCTCTGGCACGGAGATATACACTCTCATTTCTGGTCTGTATAACCCCTGGAGTTGATGAAATGTCCTACAGGGCAATGCACAGCTGATTCGCTTACCTTTCTTTATGTCATTCCTCAAGCAGCACTGGCCAACTGTGCCTTGTTCTCAGCTCCTGAGATTGTCTAAAAATGAAAGAAAGAAGCTGCAGAAACCAGATGGAACATCTTTTTTAGTCTCCAGTTTTCTCTCTTCTTAATCTTGCTCTTTAAAGTCTTTCCCTCTTCAGAATCTCTCTTACATTTTGTTACCATTGTGGTATCTTCCAATAATTGTCCTGTTTTCCCCTCTCCCTTCTTCTCACATACTTCAAGTCAAAATAACAATAAGTAATAATAATAATAGGAGTAGTAAGCTATATAGATTAAGAAGATGAATGAGTGCATGGTATGCTTCAATAAGTGTATCTTTTTTTTTTTTAAGATTTTATTCATTTATTTGACAGAGATCACAAGTAGGCAGGGAGGCAGGCAGAGAGAGAGGAAGGGAAGCAGGCTCCCTGCCGAGCAGAGAGCCCTATGCAGGGCTCGATCCCAGGACCCTGGAATCATGACCTGAGCTAAAGGCAGAGGCTTTAACCCACTGAGCCACCCAGGTGCCCCCAATAAGTGTATCTTTTTTATTAACAATTATTCAAAAACTCCAAAATTGTGGGAAAAAATTAGAAGTGGGAAAGGGTCTTTAAAAATTAAAAAAAAAAAACAAAAAAAAACAAAAAAAACCCAAACCCCAGAATCATCTAAGCGAGGTCTAGCCTGTCAAAATTGCAGTCTGGAAGAACTGTGACTCTGATCCACAACTATATTTTCTTAGGTTTTCTCAGGGTATCCGGGGTCTCTCCAATTACTAAGAATGTGGTCAGCAGCAAGGTTAACATGTTTCCTACCATTAGGAGTACTGAAATACTCCATTTCTCTCAGCTTCATTCTCCTCTAACACCCCCGAACAATATACAACTCTGTCTAGCACTCTCAATCTCTTTCTTTCTCTCTCTCTCTCTCTCTCTCACACACACACACACACACACACCCCACTGAAAATAATACATCTATTCTGATGCACTTTCAGATTCTGTGACTGCTGGTTCAGGGAAGTATTTTTAGATAAGGGGCTCTTCCAGTATAAACAACAACTTATGCATAAGTCTGGCTCCATTCCTAATGAATTTGCTGAGAAACAACAGTTTTCAGGATATAGTACGCACATTTTCTGAAGGAAGAACTGAAAGTGGGCGACCTGTACTCCCTCCCATCTTCTCCTGTGCACTCTGCTAGGCAAGCAACCAATATTGGTCACAAGGTCTGCTCCACCTACCCCGCTGATGGATTGTTTTCTTTTTGCCTTGTTTTCAAGGTTGATACTCTCTGAGCCAAACAGACAGGCAGCGGCGGCGGACAGGAGCACAACTCTTAAATCCTGTAGATAATTGCCAAAGGCAGCTGAGTTCAGGAGCCCCACCTGTTAATGAGCAGCCAATTATTTCTATGCTTATAAATCACCTTTTAAACAAACACTAATAAACTTTGGCTACTGGTTACCATGGTAACTGACTATTCACAAAGGAGAAGGAGACTACTGACATATGAACAATGGGTCAATGGTCCAGTATGTCCTGGGACTGCCATTTGTATTCCTTCACATGAAACTGTTACGTCTTAGAGCAACTTAAAATCACATGATTAAGGAGGCATAGGACATGATGAAATGCCTATTTTTCCTGTATAGCCCAGAGAGTCTAAAGGGAGTAGAATGTGTCCAACTTCCCACAAGCTATGGGAACAAGCTGCCCTAACTTGCTAAGTGGCAGTTCCTATGTATAGCCATACAGCTGGTCTACTTAGGCCACCTGCTGTCAGATATTTTATTCCCCAAAGCTTCCTAGGCTGCTGGGTTCCACTAGTCTGAAGAGGTTTTCCTAATATATTCAGTTTACTGTTGCAGATGGGTAAGACTATAGGCTACTTGTTAGATGCTCAGTAATATTTAGTGAGATGCAAGAAATGGTTTCAGATGAAAAAGAACATATTTTTGCTCCCAGCAAACGGACGGCACTTTCTCTCTTCTTTTAAAAGCACAGTGAGAAGGCAACCACCCATGACCCAAAACTCTTTTTATAGTAGAGAAAGAAAACCACCTTCTGCCTTGAACTGGCTTTCTAAACTAGATACAGGGAAGCTCACCACAAGTGGTATGGGGTACGAAATGACAGCTCAAAGAACCTGATGGTTTCAGGGCATTAGTGAATAGTGACCTAATCAAGCAATAGAGCAACGTGATTATAATCATTTTGCCATGACTGACCCAGAAATGGCTTTTTACCCCGATTTCTGAAAGAAAACCAGTTTTCAATAGAAAATTGAATTGCTCATACTATAGAGAAGTTCCTTACCTTTCAGCAGGTGTTCAAATTGATACCTCTAACCTCCCAGCTGCCTGCTCTAGGGCAAAGAGCATGAGCTTTAGATTAGGATTTATTAGCATCACTACCATTTATGTGCCTCCCTCAGCTGGAGGATCTAGGAAATGGATGTAGCTCTCCACAAATATATTGCTCCTTCTAATTTGGGGTGTTCTCTGTTCTCTGCATCCTATATGTTATGGAGGGTAGGGATTCAGAAGCTGCATGAGATTTATTTTATATACCTATAAATCTTATATATATCTAACTGAATGTATGTACGTGTTATGTTGGAGTTATTCATATGCCACTACTAGGAAATTTGCCTTCTCCTGCCATTGTTACTGTCTGTGAAGGAGCATCTGCTTCATGTTTGGCTACTGGTCATTCTTCCAATCTCTTATGCTTGCTGGACTGAATATTCAGATGAAGATTTAGAGTCTCTACAAAAGGGCGAAGAGCGAAGATAAAATCAAGTCCTGGATAGTATATTACAGAGGCTTGTTCACCAAATGAAATATCCTGGTATGAGTAGGGTGACTAATTGGATAAAAATCTAGTGGAAGAAAAAAATGTAGGGCTGATGAGAGGTCAAAAGAAAATCAGTTATGTTGAAAACATTGTCAAAATTTAAACAATGCTTAGATGAGAAGGCAATCAACCATGTAGATTGTAGGGAAAAGTTTATGAAGGAACTTATGGCCATTTGGTCTTGCTCTAGCAGATTGGTGGCAAGGTTGGCAAGGTGAAGGAGTAATTTGTAAGTATATGCATGAATGATTTAGTAAGAACCAAGTCATTTGAAATGTCAAGGAAAAGGAGGCTAATAGCCCATGCAGATAGGAATTTAACACAACCCCACACCCCCACCCCAATCCTTCTCTTCATTTGGAATACTCAAGTGGAAAGAGTGGAAACGGAAAACAGGATTCCAACCCTACTTGTTCTTCTGAATAGCTGTGAGCCAATGGGCAAGTTGTTTTGGGGTCTTAGTTTTCATACCCTTTTCTGTATACTTTATAAGGGTATATGAGTTCATACTAATATAATTAAGGTGTAAATCTATGAAAGGTGAACATCCCTAAATAAAATATCCATTTGAAAGACAATAATATTGCTAATGATAACAATGACCCCTCCAGTCTTTTGCCAATGGGCTAATATCCTCAGAATTGTTGAGAAAAAAAGATATTCAATGAACTACATAGAGAAACTAAAACAAGATGCTCTAGATAAAACTATAAAGTGCAAAAGGAAGGAAGAATGGGAAATTTTTTTAAAAAAGAGATAAATAGATGTTAACAGGATAGAAAGAAGAATTAGAAGAGTCAGACGTAGAGTGGCAGAATTACTTCTAGGTAGAGATTCTAGATACCTGGTTCTAAGCCTGGTTCTGTCATTAGCTCAGTGATCTCAATCAAGTTGCTGAATCTCTTAGACCAGAATTTCTCATCCACTAACAAAAATATCTTTTATCAAATAAAATTGAAAGTGGTACTTCAGTGTCTAAAAGCAGTGTAAAGTATTGTTTCTTTTGTTGAAATCTTTCTTGGCATTCTTTTGCCCCCATTCCTCACTGTGGCCTTGAATCATCTGTTTAAAAATAAAAAATTTTGAGGATCATACTCTGAAAACTAGGAAAGTGGATGACATCTGATGGGTTACTTTTGAGATTAAAACAATCCTAGAAATGTTTGAAATCTGAGAAGGGAATCGATATGGATTAAAAGATCAACTGGAAAACGTAGCTTATTGTTGACTGACGGGTGTGCCAACAAACACCTAGAAACAGTATTCACCGTAAAAGAAAGATGAGTTCATGAGGAAGGAATTTTCTCCAAATCAGTATTTATCTTAGAAACATATAAGTGTACAGTTGACTCTTGAACAACATGGGCTTGAACTGTACAGGTACACTTATGCACAATTTTTTTTTATAAATACAGAATAGTGCTGTAAATGTATTTTTTCTTCCTTGTGATTTTCTTAATAACATTTTTTCTTTAGCTTACTTTATTATAAGAATACAGTGTATAATATACATAACATAAAAATATGTGTTAATTGACTGTTTTTGTTATTGGTAAGGATTTTGTTCAACAGTAGTCTATTAGTTAAGTTTTGGGGGAGTCAAAATTATATACAGATGTTCAACTGTTTGGGGGATGCCCCTAACACCAGTGTTGTTCAAGGATCAACTATAGTAGGAAGAGGAGCCATGAAAATACTCCTGAAAATAACTTGGATCAGAAGACTGAACTCTGCATATTCATTAATAATCAATGTAGTCTGATAAAATCTGTGACTCAAAAGGGTGAAATGACCCAACGCGTCCCAACAAAATGTTGCTAGGGATATTATATCTGCCAGTTCATGTTCACTCAAGCTTCTTTGTCCCATTCTTTCCCTCCTTTGCCTAATAATTCAGTAAACTTCTCATAGGGAAATATTGAATGCGGTGGTTCACTCCTAGCAAGAGGAAGTTGGACAGACATCTAACCAGGTCATTCAGACTTTTGCATCCATGAGTAAAGGAGGATTTGGAGGGTAGGTGGGGAAGGAGCTACCTGTCTTTTCAGTAAAGTCATCATTTTTTTCCCAAAGAATTTTGCAAAATGCTAATTAATCAACAGTGCTTTCTTTTTTTTCTTTTTTTTTTTTCTTAAAGATTTTATTCATTTCATTTGACAGACAGAGATCACAAGTAGGCAGAGAGGCAGGCAGAGAGAGAGAGGAGGAAGCAGGCTCCCTGCCAAGCAGAGAGCCCAATGCGGGGCTCGATCCCAGGACCCTGGGATCATGACCTGAGCCGAAAGCAGAGGCTTTAACCCACTGAGCCACCCAGGCGCCCCTAATCAACAGTGCTTTATACAAAAAGTTCACCCAGCTCTTGTCTGAGTTTCCGAATAGGATTGTTACCATTTGGGGCTTTTAAAGCTAGTGGGAAATTCTGAACATTTTCACCTTTTATTCAAGGCTGAAATTTCAATTTCCAAGTTTGAATTCACCCAGTGGTCTTTACACTTCCAGATGGGCTACAGAGTTGAGAGAAGAAATGAAAAATAGAGCTTTGGATGGGAAAAACACATTTATATGATAGTTCTCTGACAGCTCTCATCTGTATATTGTTGATGCAGTAACAAGTCCATGAAACTAGATGTTAAAATATATGTATTTTTAATCTTGAGAAGTATTTTAAATATTCTGAATTTTAAAAGTCTGCTCAAATATTTCAAGTTTCTGTAACACCCAGTTTTGTTGGTTTTCAGATCAGATGCTTTCACTGAGGATTAAAAATCAGATATTTGGCTGAAATCTCACTTGTTATCCCTTGTGATCTTAGAAAGTCAGGTTATTTTATGGCTAATAGGGGCAAATGATGAGTAAAAGGAATTGCCATTCTCTCTCTTTATTGAGGTATAATTGACATACAATATTACACAAGTTTCAGGTACACAACATAGTGATCCTACATTTGTATACATTGTGAGATCATCACCACAGTAAGTCTAGTTACCATCTGTCACCATACAAAGTTAATACAATATTTATTGGCTATATTCCTCATGCTGTTCATAACATTTCCATGACTTACTGATTTTATAATTGGCAGTTTGTACTTCACCCATTTCACCTTCCTCCACCCCTTCCTTCTGGCAACCACCAATCTGTTCTCTGTATTTATGAATCTGGGTTTTATTTTGTTTGTTTTGTTTTTTTGCACTCCACATGCAAGTGAAATCATGCAGTCTTTTGTCTTTCTCTGTTTGAATTATTTCACTTAGTGTAGTACCCTCTAGGTCCATCTCTAGGTCACAAATGTTAAGATTTCACTTTTTTTTTTTTTTTAATGACTGAGTAGGATAGATAGACAGACAGACAGATAGATCTCACCAGCATTTTCTCTATCCATTTATTCACTGGTAGATACTTAGGTTCTTTCCTTATCTTGGCTACTGCAAATAATGCTGCAGTTAACATAGGGGCACATATACCTTTTCAAATTAGTGTTTTCATTTTCTTCAGATAGATACCCAGTAGTGGAATTGTTGGATCATATAGTAGTTCTATTTTCAGCTTTTTTTGAGGAAATTCCATATTGTTTTCCATAGTGGCTCTACTAGTTTAGAATCCTACCAAAAGTGTATAAAGTTTTCCTTTTTTTCCCACATCCTCAAAAACACTTATTTCTTCTCCTTTTTTTTTTTTTTTATAATAGCCATTTGGATAGGTTTAAAGTGTTATCTTATTGTAGTTTAGATTTACTTTTGACTAGTGATTTGTAATGACCAGTGATGTTGAGCATCTTTTCATTTGCCTGCCATAGTATGTCTTCTTTGGAAAAAATGTCTATTAATATCCTCTGGCCATTTTTAATGGAAATATTTTTTTTACTGTTATTGAGTTGTATTAGTTTTCTTATATATTTTGGATATTAACTCCTTATTGGAATATGATTTGCAGATACCTTCTTTCATCCAGAAGGTTGCCATTTCATTTTGTTGATGGATTCCTTCACTGTGCAAAAGCTTTTTAGTTTGATATAGTCTCATTTTTTTTTTAAATTTTGCTTTTGTGGCCCTTGCCTTTGGAGTCAGATGCAAAAACAAACAAACAAAAAAATGAAACTAGACAAAAAACATCATTAACACTGATGTTAAGGAGCTTGGCATCTACTTTTTTTTTTTTTTGAGAGGCTTTATGGTTTCAGATTTTACATTCAAGTCTTTGATCCATTCTGAATTAATTAATTAATTTGGTATGTGGTGTAAGATAGTGGCACAGATTCACTCTTCCACATGTGGCTGTTCAGGTTTTCCAACACCATTTATTGAAGAGACTGTCCTTTCCCCATTGTATGTTCTTACTTCCTCTGTCATAAATTAATTGACCATATATGCATGAGCTTATTTCTGGGACTCCTATTTTGTTTCTTGATTTATACGTCTGTTTTTATGCCAATACCATACTGTTTTGATTACTATAGCTTTGTAGTATAGTTTGAAATCAGGTAGTATACCTCCGGCTTTGTTCTTCTTTCTCAGAATTGTTTTGGCTATTTGAGGGTCTTTTGTGATTCCATATAAATATTACAATTACTTGTTCTAATTCTCTGAAAAATATCATTGGGATTTTGATAAAAATTTCATTGAATCTATGGATTGCTTTGGGTGCTGTGGACATTTTAACAATATTCTTTGAATCCATGAACACAGAAAATCTTTACATTTATTTGTGTGTCTTCTTCAGTTTCTTCAATCAATATCATAATTTTCAGTGTAGAATTCTTTCACCCCCTTAGCTAAATTTATTCCTAGGTATTCTTTCTGATGCAACTGTAAATAGGATTGGTTTATCTCTATTTCTGATAGTTTGTTATTAGTGTATAGAAATAACAGATTTTTATATATCAGTTTGGTATCCTGCCACTTCATGAGTTAATTTATTAGTTCTGACAGTTTTTTGGTAGAGTGTTTATGGTTTTCTTTATAGTATCATGTCATCTATAAATAGTGACAGATTTACTTCTTTCTTTCTAATTTTTATCCTTTTTTTTTTTTTCTTTTTCTTGCCTAATTGTTGTGGCTCGGACTTCCAATACTATGTAGAGTAAAATTGACAAGAGTGGGTATCACTGTCTTCTTCCTGATCTTATAGAAAAAGATTTATCTTTCTACCATTGACTGATTACTCCAATGACCCAATTGTTGTTCAGTAACATATTCTTTAATCTCCACATATTTGTAGTTTTTCCAGTTTCCTTCTTGTAATTGTTTCCTGATTTCAAATCAGTGTGGTTGGAAAAGGTGCTTGATATTATTTCAAACTTCTTGAATTTCTTGAGATTTATTTTATTACCTAACTGGTGATCTATCTTGGAGAATGTTGTATGTGCATCTAAGACTGTGTGTTCTGCTTTTGGATGGAATGTCCAGTGTACATCTTATTTAATTTATTGGGTCTAAAGTGTTGCTTAAAGCCAATGTTTTCTTCTTGATTTTCTGTTTGGATGATCTGTCCATTGATATAAGTGGGGTATTGAAGTCCCCTACTGTTATATTGCTGCCAACACTTTTTTATGTCCATAAATATATATCTTTTTAATATTTTGGTGCTCTTATATTGGATGCATATATATTTATATATGCTATATCTTCTTGCTGGATTGACTCCTTTATCACTATGTAGTGCTGCTCTTTGTCTTTTATTATGGTCTTTGTTTTAAAATCTATTTTATTAGTTGTGAGTATAGCTCTACAAACTTTTATTATTTTTTTTTCCATTTGTATGACTGTCTTTTTTCATCCCTTCACTTTCAGTATGTGTGTGTCCTTATTTTCAAAGTGAATTTCTTATCGTAGACAGTATATAGATGTATTTTGTTTTGTTTTGTTTTTAATCGATTTAGCCACTCTTTGGACTGTGAAACTTAGTCCATTTGTATATAAACTAATTATTGATAGGTATGTGTTTATTGCCATTTTGTTAATTGTTTGATGGCTATTTTTATAGTTCTTATAGTTCCTCTTTGTTCCTTTGTTATTAGAAAAACTTCCCATTTTCCCTTTGTGTATTTGCTCTAAGTTTTTACTTTGGGTTACCATGAGGTTTATATATATCATCCTATTATAAAATAATCTATTTTAAGTTGATAGCAACTTAAATTTGAACACATTACAAAACTAATTACAAAATTAAATTACAAAGCACATTACAAAAAATCCACCACTTTTACTACATATTTACCTTTTCTAGTGAGCTTTTTACTTTTGGATGTTTTTCTTCTTATTAATTAGTGACCTTTATTTCAGTTTAAAGAAATACCTTTAATTTTTCTTTTAAGGCCAGTTTAGTAGGGATGAACTCCTTTGGATTTTGCTTGTCTGGAAAACTGTTTATCTCTCCTTCAATTCTGAATGATAACCTTGCCGAATAAGTAGTCTTCACTGGAAATTGTTTTGTTTGCTTGTTCTGTGTTTTTCTTTCAGCATTTCAAATATGTCATGGCACTCTAGTATGGCCTGCAGAATTTCTGCTGATAAATCTGCTCATAGCCCTGTGGGGTTTCCCTCATATGTATCAATCTGTTTTTCTCTTACGCTTTTTAAAATTCTCTTTTTATCCTTAAATTTGACGCCTTAATTATTGTGCCTTGATGTGGATCTCTTTGGGTTATCTTATTTGGAACTCTCTGGGCTTCGTGGACCTGGATATTTGTTTCCTTCCTTAGGTTTGGGAAGTTTTTAGTCATCATTTTGTCAAATAATTTTCTGCCCCTTTTTCTATCTCTTCTCCTTCTGAGACCCTTATGTTGAGAATGTTTTTCCACTTGATGTTGTCCCATAGATCCCTTGTGTAAACTTCTTTTAAAAATATGCTCATTTCTTTTTGCTGCTCTTTTTGGGTGAATTTTATTGCTTTGTCTTCCAGCCTGCTGATCTATTCTTCTACTTCACCCTGTCTGCTGTTGAATACCTCAAGTGTATTTTTTAGTTCAGTCATTTTATTCTTTGGCTCTGTACTTATATTTGGTGCTTTATAGTTTCTATCTCTTTGTCGAAATTGTCACTGTGTATTCTTCTCCTGAGTTTGGTGAGCATCCTTATGACCATTACCCTGAATTTTTATCAGATAAGATTACCTTTCTCCAAATCATTAAGGTATTTTTCTGAGGTTTTTCCTTTTTTTTTTTTTCCATTTGAAACATATTTCTTCATTTCCTAATTTTGCTTGACTCTCTGTGGTTGTTTCTCTATATTAGAATGGCTGCATCGCTCAGTCTTGGAGAAGGGGCTTTGTGAAGGTGATGAAACATTCAATCTTGCCCTAGCTCTTTGTTTTCTCTCAAAACTGTGTGATTGTCCCAACAGATTGCTTCATTCTTGATATATTACCATTGTGGAGGGTGTGCCAAGACCTATCAGTATTCCAAAAGCGGTGGGAGGATCTCATTTAGCACCTAGTTTTGGCTAATTAGAAGCTCACCCCTCAAGCAGCAGTTTTTAAAATATGGAAATATATGCCATCCTGTGGACTGCAATCGTAATCCCTGCTGGTTCCCAGACCAGAAGACCTATAGGTGCTCTTTGGACAAAAGTTGCAAAAATCAAGACTCCAAATGAGTATATAAGCTACTTTCTGGGAGGTTTTGTGGAGCTATAGCAAGATCACGGTTGTGTGCACGGATGGTGTCTCCTGCTTACCTTCCCTAGAAGCTTCTCCTTAGCCTCTGGATGTGTGGGAACTCTGAAGTCTGTCCCCTAGGTTGAAGCTCCAGGATAACTAAGTAGGTTTGTTTGTGTGCCCCCCCCCGCCCCCCTCCCACCACAGGAAGACTGGTTTTTGTTTCAGTCTGTTTTCTTTGTAGTCCCCTGGGGGTTGTGACCTGCTAAGAACTATTTTCTTGATTGTTACATTTCCATGGAGCTCAGGAATCCCAGCCCCCTTGACCACTAAGGTGAAGTGATCAAAGACTGTCCCCTGTGTGAATTGCATGCGTCCACTGGCTTTATCAGGCAGAAGCAGAATTTGTTGGGGGGCGGGGGCTTGCTTGCTGGCTTCAGAAAGGCAATTGGGGGAAAAATGTCTTGACTGGGGGTGCCCACAGGTGTGAGGAGTACAGTATGTGTGCCATCTTTAGAACAAGAGCAGGAAAATGCCATGACTGCTCATGTTCTCCAGCCCCAACCAGGGAGTTGAGGGAATATTGCAACCACCATATACCTGTTTAAGCAAGGCTGCAGCAAGAGAGCCAGAACTGCTTGCTCCCACCTGTCTTAGCTAGGGGGCAGGAGCGTACTCATCAGAGCTCGCCCACCTGTGCTAGTTGGGTGGGTGGAGAGTTTAAACATGGCCTCCACCAGTGCCTTCATCTCTAGGGAATTTCAACTGTCCCCTGCTTCTCTAGCATATGCCTTTAGATTAGCAAATGAACTTCCTTCATATATAGTCCAGGTACTCTTAAAACTGCTGTCACCCTCCTCCCCACCCCACCCCCACACACCCAGCTGCTCTGGGTCTTGAGACAAGTGGGAGCATATACCAGCTATTTAAAAGGGGAATGTCAGCTTTCTATAGCACTTTGGGTCCTTTGGACATCAGCCCCATTGGTTTTTTAAGCCAGACATAGAGGAGTTTTTCAACAATAGTACAGATACTACAGGTTGGGTAATTGATGTGGGATACATACCGCTTGATCCTCCAGGAAAAGTGTCAGACTGGTAGGATATCTTCCCATTACACAAAACTATACCAGGTAAGGGGTTTTTAGCAAGACTGTGTCTCTGCCTCTCCTACCCCTCTTTTATTGTTTTTTTTTTTTTTTTAATTTATTGTTGGGGAGAAGCTGTTCATTTGTTTTCAGAGGGAAATGATACTTATGCAACTGTAGACTTGGTAGTCCATGGGAGGAGGTGAGTTTAGGATCTTCCTACACTCCTGTCTTGGGGGGTCTCTAAAACTGTCATTCTACTATGTTTCAGCTCTTGTCTAAGCAGTTGAAGACCTTACTTCTAGTCCCTTCTCTTTTTTTCCTATCTTCCCCCTCCCCCCTTTTTTTGGTCTGTCTCTAACTTTCCTAATTCTCCCTATAAATGTGTTTATTTGAGTCTGTACATGTCTCTGTGTGCATGAGAATGGTATGAAGAGGAATAGGGGAAGAAAAAAAAATATATGTATTAGGTTTAGCAATTTGGGGAGAAAATAGAAGGAAATATTTAAGTAATTTTTAAAATTATTTCAAGTCCTTCTTATGGAGAGAACTGAGCCAGACTCTAAAATGAATACTTAATTTGGACAGGCAAGTTATACTATACTTCACTGATGTAGAAAGAAAATGAAGTATTTAGTATAAGTAGAGTGTGGGCAAAAAATCTATGTGAAGCTACAGAGGAAGTGTGGCTCTATGATTGTATATGTTGTCCTCTAACATCTTCACTCTTCCATTTTGGTTGCTAGTAGGTGTCAGTGCAAGTCATCTGTTACTTGACTCCTGTGACACTCTCTAGAACTCCTACTAATCGTTTTCTTCTAGACATACTAAACAGCTTGCAGTATCAACTGAGTGGTCTAATATGTGACTTTCTTCCCACTCTTCCCTCTTCTCAATTAAAAGAAATGTATTTAACTTTGGCATCCTTTTAACCATAGAATTTTCCTTGAAATTATTTACCCTATTCCAGAATCTTGAGAACAGCCTCCCCTTTAATCAGCCTCACCTTTGTGTCTGCAGTCTTCCTCCTGCAAATGTCTATCCTAATATCTTGAATTTCTGGTCTGCTAATGTGCTAGTTTGCATGACATTCCCTGTTCTACTAAACTATGGAGGCGCAGTATCTGTAATTCTTCCTTGTATTCCCAGTATCGGACAAATTACCTAGCACCTAGAAGTTACTTATATACATATATTATATAATATTATAGTAACATCACTTAATATATCATCTATATTATATATAATATTATAATACCTATTATTTTATATATATTATATTATAAGAGGATATAATTTTATAATAATTAAAAATAACATATGTTATATAATATATATAGTAAATTATAGCAATATACCTATGTATACTACACATACATGTACACAATATCATGAGAAATCTCATTCTTGCAAGAGGCTCAGAGCATCTAGTTACTCGCCATTTATTTGCATTCTAGTTTGATATGCTGGATTTTACGATCGGTTTGCTACGAATGCTACTTCTGGAAGAACACAGCTGGGAGTGTAGAGAACATTATAGGAGATCAGAACCTGGGGCTGGGTTACTGAGTCTAGAGGGTGAAAGAATGGGAGTAAAGACCATTGACACATCCAGCCTTTGCTGAGTCGGTGTCAAAGCATGAAGCAAGCCTGGAATTCTGCAAGGGGGCTGACAGCGGGTTGAAATGCCTGGGGCTGATTAAAGCACTGTCAAGAAGATGAAGTTGTGGTGACATTCATGGTTTGAAAACATTAACATTAACTTTACAGAACTGTTTTCCTAAGGCCTTGGGCACATTCTAATTTGAACCAGCAACAATATCTGCTTGGCTCCAAACTGTTGGGCATCTGCTAATGTTTCTAACCACTTTAATCATTTTGGGGGCTCTGCTTTAGAACCTCTCCAAATCTCCTCCTTCTCACTAAAGTCTCAGGTCTTCAAAGTCAATGCCGATTTTAATAAAGGTCTCAAAGGATTACCTTATGTTCCCAATTTAGTATTTCTTTTTAATATTCCATTCTTTGTCTCACTTAATATATCAAAATGCAGAGTTGGAATCCTTGATTTCTGTGAGCCAATGACTTACAGAACAAAAATTTGAAATTCAATCTCAGGTCACACATAAGCAGAAAGTAATTTGTGTGTCTGCCTTACCCACTACGGTATGATGTTCTTGAGGACAAGGACTTTGTCTTTTCGAAAAATTTTCCCCAGTACTTTGTATAGTACCTATCTCCTTTTTTTGTTTCCTTGTCAAACATGAATACTTAGGGTGAGTTTAGTATTTTCACTTTCAAACAGTCCTAATTAAGAGTGCTTGATAACTGAAAACCAAGTAAGGAATTAAAAAGAGAAATACAAAATGTTGTAGGTATCTATAGTGGATCATTTTTAAACCCATGACTCCCTTTTTTATGGCCCAGTGTGAGACATGGGGTAAATGGTGAAGTTAAAAAAAAAAAAGAGAGAGAGAGAGAGAGAGAGAGAGTCCTAAAAAAGATAAAGGGATGCAAAGAAGGGAAATTTGGGGAATAGGGACTAAACTGAATATGGATCAGAAGAGTAGGGAAGCTGAAAAAGTGAAGACAAAAGCAGAGGGCAAAGACAAAGATGTTACATGCTAAAACAGAACAAACACTGTGTGAGTGACCCTCTCCCCCAAACTCCCCATGATCAAGCTCTGTCATATTTCAGCCTGACAAGGAATGGACGTATAGCCGAGGTTAAATGATCTTGCAAAATCGGCCATTTCAGACAAAGCTGAACCAGATGGCTGGCCCTTCTATGTCTTGTCCTCAAAGGTCTCATTCATACATTCTAAAATTGTAGCCTTCTCTAAATAATCTATTTTTAGTCTTACAGGAATAGATGTGATAGTTCAGATATTCCCCAAAAGCAAATCTTCAGGCTAGTGAACAGATCATTAACTGAAGCATCACTCACTTAAGATGAGGCCTGAAATTTTAGGTTGTCTCTGATGACTTTAACCAAATAGCTATAAATGGCTGAGAAATATCACACATGGAGATAGCAGAAGATTTCAATAGATCTTGAGAAGTTATAGGTAATATTTCTTTAGAATAAGAATAAGTAGAGAGTAGAGAAGTATAAGTAGAATAAGAATAAGAATAAGACTTAGCAAGAAATGTAGGTACCAGTGTTGTTTCTGTCTTTCAAGGATGTGGTCCATTTCATCTAGGTTATCAAATTTGTGGGCATAGACCAGCATTGCTTCTGAGAAAAAAAAAAAAAAAAAACAAAAAACAAACCTGGTCTCCAGCCTCTGCATCCCCAAAAGTACTCATTAAGGTTAGGTCCTTATTATACTTTCTAAGCATTTAAGAGGAATTAAAATAAAATTCAATGTGATGCCTACATAGTACAGGTATAATTCTTACACTAATTACTCTGAAGGGTAACATTTTTGCTCAGTTGGTCTAAATGAAATTAAGCTATTTCTACAAGTTTTTTGGAGCACTCACCATCACCAAGCACCATACACATCATGCTTGAGGCATTCAAACTCCTATCCTTAAGGAGTTTATGATGCAGTGATACTAGTTTATTATCTATTACAATTAAATAGGCAGAAATGTTTGCAAAGAAATCTGATGTGTTTGACAACTGTGCTACCAAATCATTTCAAGTGCTTTCTAGGAGGTTAAAGTAGTGGACAGGAATAGATGGTATTTGAACTGGGTTTTGATTAAAGAGTAAGAATTCGCTGCTTAAAGAAAAGTTGGAGTGACAAAGTTGGGGGAGGGGGTAGGGATAGTCTACTTAAGAAAACACATCAAGCAAAAGAACACACACTTACACACAAACAGATACACACTTGTGCACACACTTATGTGTCCTAGAAGTCAGCATATTTCAATCAGAGTTCTGAACTGAGTATTATGAAGAAATGCTTTCTGGTACTAGCCTTGCTAGGATCCATTGTATGACCTTGAGCCAGACTTTTAAAGTCTCTGGATCTTAGTTATTGCATTTGTAAAATGCAAAGGCTAGATTCTATGATGGTTGGAGCTCCATCTAATGAAAAAAACTAAGAGAGTTAAAATCTGAAACTCACAATTTAGGAGATACAAGCATGGTTTATGAAAAGTGACCCAAGCTAGCTGATTTTTAAATTTCACATAAGGGAAAACATTTTTTTTTTAAAGATTTTTTTTATTTATTTATTTGACAGAGAGAAATCACAAGTAGGCAGAGAGGCAGGCAGAGAGAGAGGAGGAAGCAGGCTCCCTGCTGAGCAGAAAGCCCGATGCGATGCGGGGCTCAAACCCAGGACCTGGGATCATGACCTGAGCCAAAGGCAGCGGCTTAACCCACTGAGCCACCCAGGCGCCCAGGGAAAACATTTTTGACTCTCATTAGTAGGAAAGATAATTGCAAATTTAATATTTCTCTATTCCATATTTCTTTATTATTCTGTAGCACATATATCTTGGGATACAAATGTAACATTTTTCCTTAAAAATTAAGGACACTCCCCCTCAGTCCTCTCTCCCCACCACCAAACTTCAGATAAGAAAAGGCACTGCTAAGACTTAGGACATTGACATATAGTACATTATAACATTCTGTCTGGCTCTGCCTAGGCAAGTGGAGATGATAAAGAATCAGTGCTGTGCACAGCTTCAAGTTCCAGGTGACAGAGAGAATTGAATGGCTGGAAATACAGTGGGGATGTACCAAATCTTCTGCTCATATCTAAATATCTGTAGGATTTGCATTTGTCAAATATGAAAACTTGAGCTCAGAAACTACATATAATACCAAAGATAGCACCAGACATATTATCCTTCCTCTGCAAACATCTCTCCAAGATTTGGAGCTCAAGGTTTCATCTTCAGTTCTCTGGTACTTCATTTGCCCCATCTGGAAGCAACGTGAGCACTGCTAAGAAACAAACTTGAAATTTAAACTATGCTAATTACATTGTTAGGTTTTAGATGAATTAATAATGAGTTAATGAATAAAAATTAACTGGTTAGTAAGTCACCAACTGTCTATTTTTTTTTTTCATATATTTGTGGTGAACGTATTTTTGCACATGTGCCTCTGTGTGTGTGAGGGGAGGGTGTATAATATTCCATATCTTTTCAACTGAGATTTAAAATACTTCTTGGGGGAAAAATAAGAATTTATAGTGCTGATTACCTAAGGCAATTCTATTCATTTGTAAAATGCTTGGATACAATCAGAACCTCAAACTGTATTTACAAACTGGAATAACTTATAAAATGGCAGTTTAGGGACTGGATTCCATTTCAGTTGTTTACTAGAAAAACACATTAAACAGGTGTTTAAGCTGCTCTCTTCTTAAAGGGCCATCATCTGCTAATGATTAAGTTATGGCCTATGATGTTAAAATTTCTCTTGGAAACATGGAAGTCCCGTTATACACATAGCAATCATCTCTCTATTCATCTGTTGATGAATCTCTCTACTCATCTGTTGAATTCGTGACAGTCCCAGTGGAACTTTGGATAAGACAGAAAAACACGGTTGGAGAAGAGACCACCCCTCTCCTTCAGTGAGTTTATCATTCTATTGCAATACATAGGAATGTCCTAAGTTTTCTCTGCCCTGGGTTTTGATTGTCCTTTGATATTGATCCAGACCACTTAGTGATGAATACAGGCAGCGCTCTCTTTCTATTTAAAGACCTTGAGTATCTATTATTGTTTCTATGTTTATTATCTAAATACCTGACATTTATGACATCTTTCTTCAAAGAGCTCTCTGGAGTGCAATAGGTGCCAACTGAAGACAAATGAACCCTGAAGCACTTTGTGCTCTACAGATGAAGGGGGATTCACTCTGGATCTGCTGCTTTCCAGGAATAACTTCTCTTGCTTCTTGTTTTCTTACTCCAGCATGGCAAGTCTTACCCATGGTGCAATTCTCAGATTCTGCTTTTCTTTATCTTTGTTAACACTTTCAAACACACACCCACACCCCCCCCCCCACACACCCCCCACACTTCAACTCTCATCTTTATCCTGATGACTCCCCAATCTGTGTTTCACTACTGGATCCTTTCTTAAAACCCTGCTTCATATTTATAACTATCTTTTGTAAATTTCTTCTTTAATATTTAAACAAATCTAACATACCCAACATAGAGCTCATTATTTATTTATCATTAGAAAAACTATCTTATAACTTTATTTATATTCCAAATGCATCTTGAAATGTACAAAATTTTAAAAAATGGCCTGACCCCAGTTAGAAATAGATTATAATAAAGAAAAGTATAAGAAGCTCAAGGGTAAAAGATTATGATGAACAAACAAGTGTAGTGAGCACACCTTGGGGTATTTTGAACTCTAAGAGTTTGAGGATGAGATCTAGTGAGAACTCATTAAAAAAAACCTAGGGTTATATAAGATGGAAATTTAGGATAATCAACCTTTAGTAAGGAACGTTCACTTTAGCCCAGGTGTTACCTATATTTTGGATTTTTTTTGTGTGTATCACTTTTTTGGAGAGTGGATATTAGAGAATAACTAATGCTATTTTATTTATGAATAATTATGAATATAAGCATGAATACTGAAAGGATCATAGGGTTTCTTTTTGGAATTTTTTTCTTTCTTAATTATGCACATCTGGGAAATTCATACCAATCGAGCTAATGCAGCCAAATCCATTAACAAGCATAGTCCCTCCAGTAAGTGTTGCTAACCGAATGGCAGTGCTACTGCTTAGAGGCACTTAGTTCCTCCCCCTCCCCCTCCCCCAGTATACTGCACTCCACTTTTTTCACCTTCCTGAACTCTAGCAATGATAACCCCATTCTCCAGACACCCAGAGGGGATTCACAGGACTCCTTTTGGATACCTTCCTCTTACCCATTTCATGTGTTCAGTTAGTCAGTGATTCCTTTTGACTCTTCCTTTATATCCCTGACATTTATCCTTCTCTCCTCTCGCTGTAAGGTCATTACCTTTCAAGCCTGAGTCACGGACATAGTATCCTAATTGGGTCCTCTGCTTTACACAACTATTATACCGAAGGCCACTTTCAAAACCTTGCCCAAGAAAATAAAACACTTCTTGTGTGCTGATATATTAAGTATAGATTGCTCCCATCCTGTCTTTTAAGACTTTATAATTCATCTCCTTTCTCCTCATCCAAATGAATTTCATACTACTCTCCAGCAGGGATCCTTTCTGGTCAGGGGCACTTTCTTCCTTGCTATATTTCTTTGCTCCAGGATGCGGGCTCCTAACTCAACACTTATCCCTCTGGGTTGCCCTCGTGAACTTTATTCCACACTCGTTTCCAACTGTTAACATCCCAAACAACCTTAAGGACCAGTCCTCATGTATTACCTCCTCAGGTGAATTCTTTTTTAGGATACAACTCTGTTGCCACCTCAGAAAACCTTCCCTCCAGTGTGGATTAGGTGGCTTCCTTTATGGGAAACAGTACCATGTAAGCATTTGTCCAGTTCATACTTATTGTCTTTGTCCAACCATTGGTAATCTCTTTTCAGAGCTAAGAGCCAGGGTTTTCCCCCGTGCTTCTTTGTGAACTCAGTGCCTAGTATATTGACTGACATGTAAAAAGTTGAAGTGAACGCCTCATGTTTGAATTTCTTTGCATTTAAAGCAATTTTTCTCAAAATTTCAGACTTGATTGTTTACTGTTTTCGAATCTTTCACCAATCTATTTGTTGATCTTCTTTTCCTAACAAGGTTGAAATTGTTTTTTATTACCGAGAGACCTTATCCAAGAGCCCATAGTGAATGGTTCCCATAGATCTTTCAGGATATCTTTCAGAAATAAGTATTTCAGAATACTTACACAGAACTGATCATTAAATTCTTGTTATTTAATTAAGTAATCAAACTATTAATAATATCATAAACCAAAAATATCATAAGTCAAATTAGTAGGAATGGAAAGAAGTTGCAGACCATCATTTAGTATTGTTTCTTAACAACAAGGTGGTCATTTTTGTCCCAAGAAAAATAATTTTACTCTTTTACTACATACATCAAAATAGGCACCAAAATTAGACTGTCTCACATTAGCTGATGAATAAAAATTATCTATTTTAAGAAATAATAGGTCATATTACAAGTTTCTTTTCACTCATTATCTTCCTCTCTCATCACCCCTGTTGTCTTCTACTCCCTCTTGTTCACTTAGTGCTTTCAGATCTACATCTTCATACCTGCTTATCATTTTCTCAATCTTCCTACTTCTCCAAACTGTCTAGTCCTTATATCCAAGCTAGATATTTTCTACATCAAAGCTCTAACTATAACCTATTTTTCCTGAAACAGCGAGTATTCCTCGTATCAGCTCATTCTCATTGCTTCCAAATATCACAAAAGGCTTCTAAAGCCACTTTCCAACCTGATTCTAGCCTAAGATCAATACTCTGGCATGCTTTCTTACAAGAGAAAAAGAGAACACCACTAAAGAAAAGGACTAACTCTAATTTTGATTTTGCTACTGGAAAAAAAAAGTGTTTAAGGAGTTTAACTGATAAATTGTTGTTGGATATGGGTATTGGAAATATTTACCAAGTGTACTGGATGTAGTCAATGTTTTCAAATTGTCTATATTTGTTTCTATTTGTGTATGTGTGTGTGTGTGTGTGTGTGTGTGTGTGTGTATATATATATATATATATATATATATATATATATATTTAATTTTACTGGCATTTCTCTATTTCTGACCAATATCTATCATCTGTATAAGAACTTTTTTTAACAGTTACAATATATCGAGTTGATAGTCTAAGCTAAGTTTTCTTCTTGTGTGAAGGGATATTATGATTTAATGGGTTAAGATGATGTAAATTCTCTTTTTACTTTAAATTTTAGGTCTTTTAAGTTACTTTCACAGTTGTTGATTCAAAGGCTTTTATCTCTTGTCAGTAAAAACAAGACTTACTAAAGGACTCTCCCATTTGAAAACAAACAAAAATCCTTCTCTAGTTCTACTTATTTCTACTGAACAGAAATTTACTGGAGGCTTAGGACACTCCCCTTGTATAACATTCACATCTTTTCAAAATTTAGAATTTACCACTCACACGCAAGAATAAATAATTTTAATTGGCTTTTTTATCTGCCAAGAGAAAATAGTAATATCCATTAAGAATGGAGATGGCTGGGGCGCCTGGGTGGCTCAGTGGGTTAAGCTGCTGCCTTCGGCTCAGGTCATGATCTCGGGGTGCTGGGATCGAGCCCCGCATCGGGCTCTCTGCTCGGCAGGGAGCCTGCTTCCTCCTCTCTCTCTGCCTGCCTCTCTGCCTGCTTGTGATCTCTCTCTGTCAAATAAATGAATAAAATCTTTAAAAAAAAAATGGAGATGGCTTTGGGGACACCTGGGTGGCTGAGTCAGTTAAGCATCTGCTTTCGGCTCAGGTCACAGTAAGTAAATAAGTAAGTAAGTAAGTACATAAATAAGTCTTAATATAAATAAATAAATAAAATCTTAAAAAAAAAAAAGCTTGGAGATGACTTTGGAGAATCGGATATTGGGTGAGTAGCCAGAGAGCTGTAATATACTATCTTAAGGAAGAAGAAGAGAGTGCTACAGGGGGTTGGAGGGTGAGCAGTTCCTCCAGTTCTTCTGCTGACACAAGAGATGCTCTGGTGTCTCTGAAAATCATCTCAAACCTTGCTTATGGTTCTAGACCCCCAAGGTGGAACAGACCGAAAATCTATTCAAACACGTAATTGGGGATTGGTCTTTGCCTTATTATCTATTTGTTCAATTGACTTACCTACTTCTTGTTTTTTTTTTTTTTTTTTTTTTTTTTGGTTTCTTACTTGCTTGTTTGTAGCTATGGACTGTTCTGTTGCTATATAGATATAGCCTTAGAGAAATGGGCATTTCTAAACTATAGTCAGGCCAAAGGTGTAAATGTTTCATCTGTGGCGTAAAGGATTAATATCCTGATAGTATTAAGCAGACAGCATGGTACAATAGAAAGAGTACTGTTTTGAGAGTTGTACTCTCTGAATATTGTCGGTGATCTGAAATAACTGTAAAGCTCTAGGCTTCCATGTTTCAGCTCTAAAATGGAGGGACTGAACAAGATCTTCTTGGTCTTTACCAGCTTTAGTGGTATGCAATTCTTTTAATTACATATGTTTTCTGATTTTCCTCTGATTTCTTAATTTATTAATGAGAGCTTAATGGGTTGGAATCAAAGTGTTTTTCTGACAAGTGGGGTGATAACACTTGCATTGTTTATCTCAAAGTGTTACAGTGAAGATAAAATATAAAGTTATGTGTGTCACTAAGCATTATGAACTGCAAAACCCCATACTTGTGCATAACCAATTATTATTGTATATTTCTATTTCTATTATAAAAGACCTATGATACTTCAGTGTGCAACCAGCAGAGGGAGACAAGTTCAGATTATATTTCTTCTTCGAACATAGAAGCAGTTAATTGCTATGTGCACTTGTGTTTTTAAAAATTAAAATGAGGTTCATATTATTAGCAAATATATCACTAACTCAATGCTCTATTTGTATATTAAAGTTACAGAAACAAATGAGAGAAAGAAAACACAAGAAAATGTTGGTGGTGGGGGAGAAACGTTTGATTTCTGGGCTTACTTTATTACAGGATTCAGAGATAGCTCTCCTACGAAGCATGTCGTATTCCTCTGACAACTTCCTAAACATGTCCATCTGGAGGTACAGACTATTTGAGTACCAATTTAGGAACCAGTTCAGAATTCTAAAAGTAGAATTTCTAAATTTCCTCTGAAACTAGTTTCTTAACTCAACTTTCTCATTTTACCAGCCTGGACTTGAAGGAAGAAAAAAATACACACACACACACACACACACACACACACACACACACACACACACACACAGAAGGGTGGGGTGGGGGAGAGAATGAAATCTTCTGTATCCAATTAGTTGACAAGTCCTATCAGTGCCTCTCTGAAATGCCTCCAGAAGTCTTCACTCCTTTTTTCCTTCCACTGTGCTTGTCCTGTGACCTGCTTTTATTATCTCTTGCCTTTTTTTATTTCAGAAAGGTTATAACTGGTCTTCCCCGAGTTTGACTTGCCCGAGTCCATCTCCCACTCCATTGCCAGTTAGTTATCTTCTTAAAACACAAGTCTGATGATGTCTCTTGCTTGAAGCCTTTCTTTAATGGCTTCCTTTTGCATATAGAATAAAGACAAACTCATTAACCTGCCTGCAAAGACCCTCACTGACCCCAACTTACAAAAATCAGTCATTTTCCATTCTAACTTTTTCCATCTCTACCTCCATATCCTTTCCTACAACTTACCTTCTCCACTAACATAAAGTCGCTGAAGGAAGGTCTTCATCATTATGAGAAAGCAATAATGTATATAATGAATGATGCTCATTCCCTTTTTCTTCTGTCTCCAACAGCTTTATTAGCCTTCTAACTAGTTTTTCCACTTCAACTTCCTTCTAACCTCTAATTTCTCAGTGCCAGAATTATCTCCCTAAGATGCCCATATCTCATCTTACTCCTTCACAATTTAAAGTAGCCTTCCAAATAGGAGATGAAGGGTGTCATGTGATTCTTCATTCAGGGATTCAGGATTCTCCATTATGTAGGTTTTCTCTTCAGCCTTTACTCTCTCCTTCCTGCTGCTAGGCAGGCAAGTCTTCCTCTAGTTCCATTCTTTGTTTCAGGATGCTTCTCTTGGCCATCTTTTGCATCCCTTGCATAAGGTGTTGCCTTCCTCCAGTCTCCTCTTATACATCTTCTAAGGGTTACCTAAAACACCATTTTCTCTAAGAAGCCTCCTTTTCGATTACCTTTTCTAAACCACCATGGTGTTTTGATTCTGCTCCCTTCTAATTTAGTACTCAATTGTTCACTGGCTATCTTAGTCTCTGTTTCAGAAGTCTTCACCTAACTTCTCCATCAGGGTTGTGGGTCCCTGAATTTTATTATTTTGCAGTACTGCTCAGTACCAGAGAGGACTGAGCTTGTTGATTAATTTTGGTCCTGTTCTGTGATGGGAGAGGCTTACCTTATAACTGCACAAAGATGATGTTTGGCCCCTCTCTCGGAGGGGCCTTGGATGGCATTCCCCTCATTAGATCCCATGAGGACAGGGTGTCAGTTGTGTACATTATTGTTTCTCCAGAGTTTAGTACACTAGTTACATGGTAGGTCTCAAAAAAATTGCTTATTTTAGTGAATTGTTTTTTGCAACACCGCTGATGAGACCCATTTTGCAAATCCTCTTCCTCTCACGCAGTCTGTGCTCCTACATTCATTGCTAACAGGAGAGAGGGCTGAGAATGTGATTTGCAGATAGAAAAGGAAGACACTTTTAAGCAGGCAAACTTCTGGGACCTTTTGAATAAAATAATGACCTAATGCTAGACTTGCCCTGCAGCTCAATATTGTCAGTAAACTCTTGAGAAAACATATTAGTGTTATTTACATGATTTATAGCCTCAAGATATTTAACTAGACATTTCATTTAGATTTAGCAGGATAATTATTGCTTGCTAAATAAATACAGATATATAAGAAAATATTTAGTAAAGTTTAGCAATTAAGTGGCATCTGCTCATCTTGTTAGGCACTTCTTAATCTGTAGCAAAGCACTTTCTTATACTGACATTTAGTTAATGTATAATAACCATATTAAGGGTAAGTGAAGTTTATACCAGAAGAAAACACCGACTGAGACACAGTTTTGTTTTTGTTTTTGTTTTCTTGACTAACTGGTATAAATTACAGTCTACTTGGTATTCTGTCAGTTCTTATTTGATGAGTGGTGTCTTCCTGCAAGGGAACACCAGGATTGGTGTTTGGTACACCAATACACCAGTACAGTAGAATTGAACTAGTACAGTAGTATGTGGGAAATACTGATCACTTGTGATAGAACATGGCCTTTTGGGGGAGGGTCTTCCCATCATGAGCAGGTCTAGTTAACTCAATCTTTCCTTCATTTCCATTGCTACTCCACAGTCCAAGCCCAGTTGACAAGGACTTACTTTCATTTTCTCCTTGCTTCCACTACTGCTCTTCTACAATACATTCTCCACAAGATATTTGGAGCAATCTTCCTCTCAGTCCCTTGCTTAAAATCTTTTACTGATCCTTCAAGTCACTAAAATCTAAATTCTTGCCTTGGGATATCTTCATTATTACCCTCCTCAATTTCTAATCTCATCCACTTTTTCTAGCTACCTCCCACAGCATATACATACACCAAATTCCTGGGTCACTGTTCTTGTTTTGTTTTCTTGTGTATTGTGTATTGGTCCCTGCTTCAGAACCTCTGCACATGCCATTTCCTTTATCTGGAAAAGTTTTCTTGCATGTATTTGCATGTCTGCTTCCTTTAGATTTCAGCATATACATTCCCCTCACCTTACCTCTAGGCCTTTTCACTGTATCACCCATATTTTTCTCCATCGCATTCACTCTCCAACACAATCTTACTATGTATTTACTTGTTTAGTGTCTATTTCTCCATCAAGGATGTAAGTTCTATGAGAACAGAGTCTTAGCCTGTCTTGTGTAACTATCATATCAATAAACACTGAACGAGCAAATGACTCATAAACCTACTGGGCATGTCAGAGTACAGAACGGCACACCTGCCTCCACTCTTTCTCATTTCTCCTTGGCCTACTTCCTGAGTATAGGTATCCAAGTCACTACGGTAACCAGAAATAGAGGATATAATTGTCTGATTACCTGCTTGTACTACCATGTTGCTATACTGAAGATGCCGCTACCACCATCTTTCCAGCTGTTGCAGTGTTCTTCCTGTATGGGAGGGATGGATAAAAGAACAGCAGCAGTGCAGATGCAGCATTACTTGGCAATTGCCACCTCCTAGTCCAGGGTGACAGACTGGACAACCAGAAAAACAGAAGGTCTAAGGGATAGTACGTACATGTCTGTGAAATAAAAAGACACAAAGAAGAGTAAGTTTGCTGGTGTGGGAGGACCCAAGCAGCAGCTCAAGAACCTCAAAGACTTTATGAAAACTTGGACAGATCCAAGTACCGATACTTACCAAAACAGAATGAACGAGTGAAGAAGCAGAAGACAAGTGTGGTAACAATATACCACAAAGGCATGAACGAAAAGTAAACCATGAAAGAGCACTTTTAATTGTGCAGACTACAGATTGAGTGAGAGTGCTGTAGTAAGGATTTAAACAATATTTAACTGACTTGAAGCTGATTGATTCTGTTAGGCAGAGAGGCGCTGGATGAAACCACCATACTCAAAGGATCTAGATTCTGAAGGAGATTCACAAGCGATAGTGCCATGCTTATGAACATAAACTGAGATACTTGAATATTGCTGAATTATGATGAAATCATTGAAAATGTCATAGCAGGAATCCTAAAGAGAAGTATTAACAGTTCTGCATTTCTAGTTCGTATGGAAATGCTAATTCCACTTACGAAAGTAAAGTACAGGCATGGCGTTATTATGATTAAGACCTTACAACTGTAGAAATGTAGAGTGGTACATTAATAATATTATAGACATGTTTAGCATAAAATGCAAGCAGTGTAACTAAATTAGTTGTACATTCCAGGCTGCATCTGGATTTCCTGTGAGCCTGTTACATTACAAAGCTAAACAGAAGGATAAACCTTTCATGCTTCTTAGGGTGCTCAGACGTTAGCCAGTTTTTGTTTTTCCTGCAGCATTTGTCTCTGGAGAGTGCCAGAATCTTCTAAAGCCTCTTTTAGAAGGCAGTATGTTATTTTAAAGTAGTAGTTAAGATCATCTTACTTGGGTGATGATGGCTGTTTCACATGGCTAACAGCCATACTTGCCTCACAAATAACCCGAAAGTATGTTCATTTTTGCCAGCCCTCTTGGAAGAATGCATATAGTGGTGTACAGAAAATAGCTTGTATAAATTTTGGTTACTTGTCTATTTGTTTCCTTCTTTACATTTCTTAGGAAAGCAAGCAGAGGAGTTCATATTGAAATACATTTGGGGAAGTGACCATTAGGATGAGATAAGTTAATATGTATATATTTTATATATATATGTAGTATATATATATATATATGTAGTGTATATATATACACTATATATATCTATATGCATACATATATAGATATATATGTATATATAGACTATTGGATTTATTATATATGTATTATATATATGCATATATAGACTATTGGATTTATTAGAATTTATTAGATCTCACTGAGAGATCCTGGAGGCAAGAAAAGGAGTCCACAAGGGAACAAAAAGAGGAAAAACTCCAAGAGAACATAAAGTTGAAATCCAAGTCAATGGTACACTCACAAATAGATTTATTACTTTATAAATGATGGGACAAGCCACGTGAGTGGGCTTAGGCTTTCAGTCATTCCTTTATTCTCACAATCATCAATTATAGAGTGCTGCCCTTGTGCCAAGAGTTGGGTTAAGAAGTTGTATTTGAAGTGCCTCCTGGACATAAATTATAAATATTAAAGAATTAACTTACATATTAAACTTCATTTAGTGGAAATTCTTCAGAAATCCAGTATAAATTATCAGCCTAAATTAGAGAATTTTTAAAAAGTAATCTTCTTGAAAAAAATAAAATAAAATGTAGTTGTCTTTTTGTGTTTTACTTCCAAGAAACATAGTAAGTCAACTTAGTTTAGCAAAAGTGACCAATAAATGGACTTTAATGAAAATATAAAAAAAAAACCTTTTAATTACATTACATCATTTCTTTCTATATACATATGGCACTTACAATGTTGTCTTCTTAGTTAGGTTAGGCACATCTATTCCATTTCTTTTTTTTTTTTTTCCCCTAAAGATTTTATTTATTTATTTGACAGAGAGAGTGCACAGGCAGACAGAATGGCAGGCAGAGGCAGAGGGAGAAGCAGGCTCCCTGCTGAGCAAGGAGCCAGATGTGGGACTCGATCCCAGGAAGCTGGGATCATGATCTGAGCCCAAGGCAGCTGCTTAACCAACTGAGCTACCCAGGCGTCCCCATCTATTCTATTACTGATTACAATCCTGATTAACTTAATATATTCTTTTCTCAGAACGATTATAGTGACAAACTCCAGAGTTGATTGATTTGTTATGAATCCCACATTCCTGTTACTTTGGTGTGAATTATTTTCAACCCCAGTATGTTAATCTTTATGGTTAATGTTAATCCTACTGGTAATTTGAGATTACTTGTATAAATATTAGTCAGCAACCCTTATACAGCATCTCCAGCAAATCATATGCTACCATCCCACCGTGCTTCCTTCCTGCCCTGGAAAAAACCTCTTCATTTCTTCATTCAAAGTGTAGCCCAATGATACAAGAGGATACTGATGTTCTAGTTCCCATGCGGAGAGAGGGGTGTCTGGTCTCATCAATGGAAATAGATTTTCTAGTGGCCCCAGTCCTTCAGGTCTTTATTTTCTTCCTCCTGACACTGGAGAAATACCGCTCACGCAAAGAAGAGGTTCTATCTAAGACTATCCTTCATCTCTAAAAGATCAGAAGAAGTCCACTGGGGATTGTTAAGCCCATTGGTGGGGGTGGGTGGTCTTTTCCCTGCAATCTCTGCATAGAGTTATGTAATCCAAGCATCTCCCTTTGGCACTTGAAGTTCATTTTTCCATTGGGAACCACAGGATTATGGGTTTTGACTTAATCATTTTTGTGACAAAAAAATCCAAGTTTTAAACAGCTGAGTTACAGATTAGGGGTGGAACATCCCTGGTTTATTATCTGGGCACTGCTTATCAGCACCCACACAGTGCAAAACACTTGAAAAACAAATTTTTCCTTACTTTCCCCACATAATCCATAAGAGTGTACCTACCTTTTACATTGAAAAAGTTCAGCAGATAAATTCTCTGAATTCTGGCAGGACAAGATAGGTGTCAAAACCGTAAATGTCTCTTTAGGGCTTGTACTCTGATGGGACTTGTTAAGAATTCCTAAGCAGGGGCATCTGGGTGGCTCAGTGGGTTAAAGCCTCTGCCTTCGGCTCAGGTCATGATCCCAGGGAATCTGCTTCCTCATCTCTCTCTGCCTGCCTCTCTGCCTACTTGTGATCTCCGTCTGTCAAATAAATAAATAAAATCTTAAAAAAAAAAAAAAAGAATTCCTAAACATACTCTCTCTCCCACCCTGTGCCCTTGGCTAAATCATTTGTGTAACTAAGAGGGGTGGACATAATATATGTGCATATTTACTTATATATACTTGAAGATTTAGGGGAAGTTGTCTAAGACCTGGAAATAGTTGTTGCCTCCAAACAGGAAACAATGTTGCCCAAAGACAGGAGTAGGAAAGAGATCTACAATTTGCTCTGCACCATTCTGTACCCCTTCATTTTTGCATCATGTCCATGCCTTAACTATTCAAATAAACAAAATTTAAAAAGAAAAAAAAAAGTCCTTGACTGGTCTACCCCTATCTTTTATCCTCAGCATCAGTAGTGAGGGAGATATCTAACAGTGTGGGGCTGTCACATGAGTGACTAACAGTGTTAGCCCCTTTGGTTCTTATCATTTGGCTTGACTCCTGGAGTAGAATGACAAATGGATGGTAACCTGTCTTCCATTTGCACGCAGGAGTGCTGTATGTAGACTAAATGTGGTCCTATAAGTGACAAGTGTTCTGATATACGAATCTCTTCCTTACATATGAATATTTTTTGAGAAAAACGTACCAGTAGCAACTTAGGTAGGAACAGCAACATGACATTTAGACAGTAATCCTTAGTACCATTCCTCACATGTGGGACTGAGTGAGGGGTTCCTGGAGAGTGAGGTTGATTTAGGGATTGGGGATCAGCTGCTGAGGCGGGCACTTGGAAAAAACAAACCAGGCATTCACACTCCAGACCACTCAATACCAGCATTGTCTCCAATCCATCTTTCATAAGGGGGCTCCAAGAGGGGGAGGGGTTAAAGGAAGGAGAGAAAAGAAACCTTTTTAATCCTGTAAAAGAAAGTGCAGGAGAGAGGAAAGAATGAACAGAAGGTGAGTGTGAAAAGCCTGTGGCCAGGACTATTTAGTTTCTAAATCAACTTTGCCTTTTAATCTGAGCCTTCCCTGTCAAGTTTCTCTTCCGTTTTACATGCCCTATCCCATCTTTGGGCACTGGTGCCCCTCCACTCCCCGTGCTTTCTTATCCTTCTCTGGTTCATTCCCTTCATCTCTCCCAGTTCGCCTTCTCAATGCCTTCTCTCCTTCCTGGCTCCTTTTCCTTTTTTCTTTCCCTTTTGCCCCCCATCCTTTCCCACACTCTTTCTCCCTTGCTTTTACAGCCTGAGTCCTTCTCCTTCTCCCCTTTCTCTTGCACAGTACATCCAAGCTCCATTCCCTCTTCTTAAGGAAATCAGCCAGGCCTCAGATGGAGCTGTTGTCCTGACAACCTAAAGGCGCATCGGGCTTTCACTGAGGCTGGCTGCTGCTGAAGGGGGCAGTTGTGCAAAGCGAGGGGCTAGGCCGGAGGGAGGGCGGAGGGGATGACGTGGAGGGGCTGTTGAAATCCGCGAGGGGGGGGGGAGGTGCTAGCGGAGGGGAGGGACTGGAGGGAGAAACAGGAAAGGGAGGAGGGGTAGAGACTCTGGGCTGCTGCCGCGGCTGTGTGGGTTTCTTTACACTCCCTGGCAGGCTGGGTGCCGGCTCCCTGGCCTGCCTGCCCGCCCGCCTGGGAAAGTGGGTTAGGGAGGGAAGGAGCTCAGCTCAGACACTGGCAAAGGAGCATCCAGCCACAGACCGGAGAAGAACACCTTCCTTTTGCAGCTTTCTCTTCATCTTTTCTAGAGGGTTTTATATTTGCACTCTCTCCTTTCAAATTGGGTTCCTTTGACTTTCCCCCCACCTCTGCTTGGGTTTTTATGCGGGCTTTGTTAAGTCTTAGAGGGAAGAGAGACTGAGCCAGGGAAAGAGAGGCAAAGTGGAAAGGAGCACAAACTGGCAAAGCCCGTTCTGCCTTGGCTGTTGATGAAAGCCCTGTGTTTGTAAAGCCCTCTCGGCGTGAGCAGCACGCACACACCCTCCAGAGTACACCGCGGACCTGCACCTCGGCGTGGCCACCATGGTCGGCAGAGTTCAGCCTGATCGGAAACAGTTGCCGCTAGTCCTACTGAGATTGCTCTGCCTTCTTCCCACAGGACTGCCTGTTCGCAGCGTGGATTTTAACCGAGGCACGGACAACATCACCGTGAGGCAGGGGGACACAGCCATCCTCAGGTAGGGCTTTGGGGCAACTTTTCTGCTGTGCGCGAGAGTGTGTGTGTGTGTGTGTGTGTGTGTGTGTGTGTGTGATCTTCAACTCCAGATTCTGATGCTGCAGGCGTGTGTGTGTGTGTGTGTGCGCGTTTGTGTGTGTTGTGCATGCACACGCGCCTTTTACTGAGTGGCCCAGGTGTCTGCCAACAAATTTGAAGGGAATTCTGTTTCCCCTCAAGGACCAGCAACGTTGGTTAAATGTTATTTGGATTCTTAGGACCTTGTTTCTCTTACCAAGAAAGCCTAACTTCACCTATGGTATTAGTGACATTTGGGCAGTATTCTTGCTTTGGTAATTTCTGATGCTTTGCACTCAAGAGTTTTGTTGGGGTTCTTTAATAGGGAAAGAAGAGTTGTTGAATTATGGCTCTCAGAGAGTGGTACACAGTACTGCATTCTCTATGCTGTGTGTGTGTGTGAGAGAGAGAGAGAGAAAGAGATAAAGAGAGAGAGAGGGGATATATGCACGTCAAGGCTCTCGCCCTGCCCCAGCAGTAGTTCGGACTGGCGACTTTCTGTAAGGATCATCTAGTTGACATCGAGGTCAATAAATCAATCTTAGAACTTTGGTTGGTTACTGAGCCTTTTCTGGAATGTGGATAGACATCAACACATGAAAGTATGAAAGAAAAAGAAAAGGAACTTGCCAAATTGCTGATATTTTAAGAATAGGAGTATTAAGCGCAAAGGTTAGGCAAGAATTAACCTGGTGTAAAATGGGTATTTCAAATTGATTATTCACCTTAAAGTCCCATCTCTGTGTGGCTCTGCCAAACTCTGAAATAAAATTTGGGATTGAAATCTGGACAGGGAGAGTCCCAGTCCTTGGGAGTTTGACCCCTCTAAGGGACAGTGAACTGCAGAAACTCAGATGGAACCTAGCTGTAATTCCATTTCTAAAAAAAAGCTTCAAGCTTCTTTTCCTGTGTTTCTCTTTTCTCTTCCCCTCCTCCACCCACTGCACATAACCCTAGTCTTCTTTTTCCAGCTTTCTTAAATTTCTATCAGATACCAAAAAAAAAAAAGAATGAAAAAAAATCTTTCCTTGGAGATCCTTTAAAATCTCATTTTGTCCAAATAAAATGACCCAGTGTCAGTCTGTCCATACAGTTAATATTGCTTGTTGCGGCAATAAAAAACAGTAGACTACAGAAAGTAAACCTCTAATCTGTGTGCGAGGAGCTGATAGTGCATAAACCCTGGGGCGTCAGGGAGCAGTTCTCTAGCAGAGCTGCCTACAGCAGCAAAGTTTTCTTTCCTTTCCTCAGAAATAAATTTGGTTGGCTGTCACAGTGTCCTGCTTTGGGATCTCTAGCCTTGTTAGAGAGGAATGTGTACGTGTTGTGTGTTGTGTTGTGTGTGTGTTGCTGCAGATTGTAAAAACTAAGAAAATCCTACTGTGTAAGTGCTCTTTTCTTCGTTTCCTGAGCATTGAGTGATTATGAATCCCAAAGATCCTACTATCCAAAGCAGACTTTCCCTACCAGCTTTCCAGCCCTGTAAACCTGCATGTGTGATTTATCCACATGGAGTAATAAGATTTATAGAGTAATTTATCTGTTTGCAAAGGGATTTGGATATGATGCAGAAAATGTTTTTTGCAAACACATAAGCATGCCATCTCAACTGCTAACATTCAGACTCCCTAACATCATTAACCCTTACTAGTGAGGCACTCTATATAAATTTATGCTATCCCCAGGAAGACTTGTTTTTGCAGATTATGAGACTGAATATAGGGAAAGCGAATACCTGGATGTGTAAGTTTTTATTTAAATGTCCATGAACTTTGTAAGTCAGCATCACCTGTATCTTAAGTTGTAGCTGTCAAAGGGTTAGATAAACATCTAAATGTTTATTCAGAGGAAAAAGAATATTCTTATACTTTCATATCGCATATGCATAGAAGTCTGTGTCTATGAGAGGTGTCTTATTCCATAAATATCTACATATGATATAGATGTGCTTTCAAGTGTCTCTGGCTTAAAAGAAATGGAGTTTTTAAGCATTACACTTTAGTAGACATTATGGTGTGGAAATGGAGGGAGTGAGAAGTGAGAATAAATATAGAAGCAGTTATTCACTGGGAAAGAGAAGCTAGATAAACAGAGCATGCAGAGAAGTCACCTGTGAGAGTCCGTTGCTTTTCCAGACCTCACCTAATGTGCCCTCTTTTAAATTTCCTCTGCCTCGAACAAGGCTTTTATTTCTGGGTTGGTGGAGCTCTATCAGAAGTAACTATGGAGAGAGTTCCTTTTGTTTTCTTCACTGACCTTCTTCTCAATCTCTTTAACTGAGCCCAGTAAGCTTTGTGGGTCAGTTTCCCGGGGAAGAATGGTTTTCTTGCTTTCTGTTTACAAGTCTAGCCTGGGAAATACTTGCTTCTACTTTATTTGTGACATTTTACTGAGAGCATGAGCTTCCAGGGGAGGAGAGGAAGGAGAACTTGATTCATTGGAAGTCACAGTAGACGTTTGGCACTGAGAAAGTGAAATGGCAAGGAGAAAAAAAAAAATTCTCTCAGTGAATCTGTGGCCCTGAATAATCTGAAATGTTAAAAGGAGACAAGGAAGGTTTGTAGTTCTGGTGGTCCAGTGACAGGAGTTTGGCTGACCATCCCCAAAACATTTACCTTTACTGCTTTACTCCCATGAAAAGAAAAGTATATATTTTTTAGAACTGATGCTCAATTTTGTATAATTATGATAGGAGATGAATTCTAGTCTTGGGTCTTACTTTGTAATTCCTATCTTTTGGCGGAAAAAACAACAACAACAAAAGACTATAGAGTGAAGGTAGCAGAACTAAATGGAAAGAAAAATACTCTCATATATCCCAACCTCACCCTGTTGTTTCCCAGCCAAGAATCTAGATATCCAGAGGTGTTTTTTTTTTTGTTTTGTTTTGTTTTTTTTTTTTTAGATCCTTTAAGAGCTAAAGGAAACCACACACCATATTCTATCTCAGGGCACAGAATCAAAGTACCATCCGTAGACCAGTGGCAACAGCGGCACATGTGTTTCTTCCTAGATACTGAACCAGAATATTTGCATGCAGAGTAAAGTACAAGACATACCCACAGGACTTGTCTTATGGGAGTGTCTCAGGTGTTTTTCTGAACAGAGCACACCTGCCACACTGCCACCCCAACAAGTGTAGGAATTCATCAATTCCTGGACACATTTCTAGACTGATTTTTCTAACTTTCTACCCTTGCACACAGGCTCACAAAGAGGTTCACCTCCTGGTTATTCTTGGCAGGTTGAAATCATGTGGCTCCCTTGATAAGTCAAAGGAAAAATGGAAATAATGTTCTTATCTAGCCTTTAAAATTTCATTTTTAACAGTCCCACTGACTATATTTTTAATATCAGTAGCATATGTCTAGAAAGATAATTATAAAATAATTGATCCTAACATATCTGCTCAAAAGGTAACTTTGTAAAAATGACATATTTATGCATATTTGTACATGCTGTGTAAGTGCATATATGATAAAATGCAAAGGTTTCATACTATCATGGGTTTAAATATTTTAAATTTGAGGTGTTGGAATTTTATTTATTTCACAGTTCTGACCCTATTTGATGTTTGTAAGATACTATAATACTTTTTATGGTGGTAACATTTTTGCCGTTTAAATGTAAATGTGCTTAATAGGAGTTAGGTATAAGAAATTAAATCTAAGTTCAACATAGCTAAGTTTTTAATTTTTCAAAATTCTGGGTCTTTATACTCTTGTTTTAACACTAGGGGAAAAAGAGGAAACAACACAAAAGATATGATTATTTGACAGTACAGTCTGAGAATTTTGTGCAAATTTCAAGGGAAAAATGGCTTCTCTTCTATAAGGCATCTGGAACGCCTACATTTACAAAGGAAGTGTCAACACTCAAACATACTTCTGACACAATATGTGATTTTTCTACAACTTGTAATTCACTATTTGAAAACAAACTTTGTGGGCATGGGTCTTTGGGGAAAGTTTGTGACAATTATGAAGGTTTCTTTTTCTTGTGGCTAAATCACTAATCAACATTTAGTGGTTATTACTGATATTTAAGGACACTTCATTTCACATTAAATCCTTTATCAGATATATTTGATAAATGCTAGAGTATACCACACTATTCTCTTGTCTAGGAATATGGCATATTAATTACACTTTATAACATTGATGTACCTGTGAATTGTATCATTTGTTGTTACTTATGGACAGAGGAACACAGCAGCCAAGTCTCATGTGACAAATGTAATTTGTGATCATTTCTGTTTTTATAAATATGAAACACATAAGTATGTATACACACATCCCACATATTAAGGTGATTTTTCTGTGCTATGTCATCTGACTTTGAATGAATTATTTGTAGAACTGTGGAGTGAACAGCCAAAGGTGACTGACTTATCCACTAAATTCGCTGGTGAGGGTTAAACATATGTGTTTCTTGAAGTTGGTTCGATATAATAGCACACTCAGGCAAAAAAAAAAAAAAAAAAAAAAGGATTAGTGCATATTTTTCTGTGGTCTTTGAGAGCTCCAGGTACAAATGTCTATAACTCATGTGATAGGAAGTTACCTAACTGTGTGCTGGTACCCCTTGCTGTTATCACTTAGACCTTAGAGAGTCCTTCTCTTCAGGCCATTACTTATGGCTTACAGCCATTTGCCCTGCTTTCAGATGTCCAGCTTGTTAGTTTGTACGAATCAGAAGACCTAGACTCTAATTTTGGATCCATCCTTGTATGCTACATGACTTTGAACAAATCCCTTAAATATTTGAGCTTCAGTTTCATTTATAAAATGCTGAAACTGCCTATTTTAGTGACTCTAGTTACTGTACAGAGTTGTTTTAAGAAGCTCAGAAGAGATAAAGTAGGGAAGTTTGTTCAGTTGTAAACTGCTACACAAGCATAAAACTATTAGTCATTTCCAACCACATTCAACCAATTGTTTGGACTTTAAGGAGCTCTTTTGCTTAGACCAGTGTTTCTCAAACTTGAAGGTGTATCAGAAGGTGTACCAGGGATGCCTGTTATAACACAGATCGCTCGGCTTCTACCTGCAGAGTTTTTGACTCCGTAGGTCTCTGGTAGGGTCTGAGGTTTGCATTTCTAACAAGTTCTTGACGATGCTAATGCTGCAGGACTGAGCCACACTTTGAGAACCACTGACTCTTGCTGCTACAATCATGTTCTGCAGATGCGTATTTTAGGTATCACACAGCCGCTTTTTAAAATCCCAAATCTCAGGGTCTATCCCAGACCTAACATGTCAGAATCTGCATTTTTAACAAGATCCTCAAATAATTCACAAACATCTTAAAGTTGGAGAAGTGCTGCTTGAGATGGTTTACAACTATGGCTGCATGTTACAATTAGGTGGAGACCTTTCAAGAAATACTGAAGCCACATATTCTCTACTTTTAGAAATTCTTATTGAATTAGTTTGGGGTAGGGCCTGGCATATGTATTTAAAAAAAATGATTCTGATATGTATATAGAGTTGAGAACCACTGCTTTACCAATTGAGGAATCTCTTTCACAAAACACCTTTGGGGCAGTGCTTAATGGATATGTAGTAAAAAATTAAAAGTCATGTTGTATGGCTTGGGAAGTATGGCAGCAGCAAAGATGTACAAATTGAATTGGGAGAGAAGAATGAGACCCTCATAGATCCATTTCTTTACCACACGATCCCATAACTACAATGTCATGGAAAATGGAGTGACTTCCTTTTAATATGGATCCAATTTACATAGTATCTATTGAAATAGCCTTAAAACTTGGTTTTTAAAAGATAATTGCTTTGTGTTCTCACTTCCATTTATATTAGGCAAGACATGGAAACACTTCTACTATGTTTTTTTATTTTTTTCAGGGCTATCTCTAGGAAAGAAAATAGATAATACTTAGGCAAGGAAAATATCTTCAGTGATAACTTATTCAAACAAACTTGTCACTTATGTTGCCATATATGCAAATATATGATTCACAATATGATAGCTACGTGTTTGTGGACTTCATCTCAGTTTTACGTGGTGATCAATGTTTAGCTGAAACTTAGGATCCAGTCTTTGTGTCATAGGTAAATACCGTCAAGGATCTAATAAGTTCAGAATGCTTAACAAGTACTCAGAAGACCTAGATCTAAATACCTGGAAATAATTCGATCTATTAAATAAAAATAACTGACAATTACTTGGCTTACTAGACAAGCTATTTTTATGATGATCAAATGACCTACTATGTATTATTGTTTTATAAAGTATAAAATGGCATAAAATAGAAGCTCTTATTAATAATCATGGTCATTATATTCATAGTAGGAAATAACCTTTAGAACATTAGGAAATTTGATAAAATGAGCTTTTCATTTTTATTTCTTTGGTCGAGGTTGGCCATTTGTTCTATATTTGTATCATTCCCTCCCCCCCTTTAAAGTCATTTAAAGTTACATGTATCCTAGAATATTAGTTGAGTTTCTTATCAGGAGTACAAGGTGAATGAACAATTTTTGGTAGTCACTTGAATCAAAACATAATCTCAAGTCAATGAGTGATTAACCTTCACAAAGGAAAACACTTTCCTTCAGATTTTGTTAATTACTGTAGGATAAACTTGTGGAAATCTAGAGAAGGAAAGGCCTTGAAGATTAGGCAATCACCATCTCATTTTATTTATTTATGTATTTATTTATTTATTTACTTACTTACTTATTTGAGAGAGAGAGAGAGAAAGTGTGTGTGCAAGCCGGGGCAGGGAGGGAGACGATGGAGGGGACTGAAGGAAAGGATAATGGAAGCAGACTCCCTGGCTGAGATCATGACCCGAGATGAGTACCACCTAAGCTCCCCCCACCATCTCATTTTAAAGTGATGTACCGGAGGGAGTGCCTGGGTGGCTCAGTTGGTTAAGTGTCTGCCTTCCCCTCAAGTAATGATCCTGTGTTGATCTTCCTGCTCAGTGGTGAGCCTGCTTCTCCCTCTCCCTCTGCCTCCCTCCCCAGCTTGTTGTCTCTCTCTCTCTCTCACATGCAGGCGTGTGCGCTCTCAAATAAGAAAAAATAATAAACTGAAGTAACCGAGAAGAGAAAAATTTAGTTGGTTTTCTAAAGGTTTGAGTGATTCGAACTACAATTCATGCCTCCTTGTTCTTGTTCAGAGATTTTTATTCCACAGTAACACTGAAGTTCTCTTCCTGGTTTTCATGCTATCTCATGATGTGCTATTTAAAATTATGCCCAAAGTGTCTTTCCCCTTAGTCTTTTCTTTCTCCCCTCCCCCTTCTGTCTTTCCCTTCTCCTCCACTTGCTTCCTCTGCTGTCTCTTCCTTTTTCTACCCTTCTCTCCCCTTCTTTCTCTCTCATCTCTCCTCCTCTACCCTGTTCTTCCTTTCCTCTCTTCTCTCTCTCATCCCTGAAAATCAAAGCTGAGCCTTCCTGTGAATGATCCTCCTGCTAGTGCTGGTCAGGGAGGAATTTTTCAGTAAATACTTTACCGTTTACATGCCAAATGTCATCTGTCTTAAAAACATAGGCTTACTTTCTTCACTTGCAGCTTCCATCTTACGATATTTGCAAAGCCAGTCTTTTATTTGGCAGAACCTATATAACATTTTTTTACATTTGTTTTGTTTTGTTTTTCTTTTTGTTTCTGGTACTCTGCCTCTTACTCAGATTTCTTATCTGAGTTCTTAACTCTTTCCTCCAGTATTTGACTTGGGTTCCTCAAACCTACTACCTCCTTATTGTTACTTACGACTTTCTACCTGGTTAAGGCTCCTATTACTTGTCCCTCTTGGAGACACTGATCAGGATGATTGCACAGGGAGATCACGGTTCAAGGCTTGGTTTTCAGCCTGTAGCCCATCCTTTACATAACCTCCAGGGGTGCTCTACACATTGTAGTCATTGTAGATTATGCTTAAAATCCTTTAAGAAAGGTAGAACTTATTTTCTATTTGTACACAATTTATTTTGGGCTAACAATGGGCTGATTGTAGTCAGTGGGAGGAACTGGACATTGAGATACACCAGTCTCTTGTGATGGTGGAGGCACTGGATGCTAAGTTCTACTACAAATGCCTAGGGGGTTTCTTGTGTGTCATATAGAATGAGGTTTCATAAAACTTTCTTAGCAGGTGAGCCAAGGGAGGTCCAACATGTTCCATGAAAAGAACTCACAGTCAGCCCTATAGATAGGCAGGCAGGTATCACAGGGAAGTATGTCAGCTCGTATAGAGATGTAGCCACAAGGCAGAAGCTCAGAACAGAAGGGAGTCTATGGGATAAGGGCTGGCTTACACATGTCCTCAGTAATAAGGGACTTAGACCCAGACACACTACCAAGATAGCTACCTTGGTCGAGAGTACAAGCAAAGCTCTGTATCAAAGCTGTTATCAAGGGGTAACATGAAGATAACTCTCAGAGCACCAAACTCTATCTTTTTAAAACTTGTTTGGGATCATAAAACCTGATCTAGTAAGGTGGGGAAAAGATAGAGCTAGAGGTCTGAAATGCGGTAAGAATTAACACTACTTGCTTTTCCTTGACTTAGGAAACTTTGCTAGATTACATCTTTATTCTACTTAATCCTTTCAGACCCCAGGTAGTTGGCAGAATCATGGACCTGACCTCATCTGACTATCCCGGGCCAATTGTTTTCCAGTATCAATCTGGAAATATCACCAGAGCCTTTAAAATCATCTCATTATCTACAACATAAAGTCAAAGGTCCTCAGCTTGGATAACTCTCCATGCCCTACTGCCTCATTTCATCTACTAATTCAGAACCATTTTCATTCTCTGTTCATGAGCACGTGAATGTGTGTACACACACACTTCTCTTACATTTGCTCATGAAACTCTCTCTACCCAGAACCTTCTCTTCCTCCCACTTTTCCACTCTTCCCAACCACACCTCTTTGCTAGGTTACCTTGTTGCTCCTTCCAGGCTAAGGCTGGTTTTGGTGATAGCTCATTCAGAAATCTTCTCTTATTCTCCCAGATTCAGCTAAATACTCTATTTTTTATTGGTAATATCCTCTCTGTGTATGTTTTTTTTCTCTCCTAGCTTTATTGAGGTATAATTGATAAAATTTTATGTATTTAAGCTGTACAGTGTGATAATTATGTGTATATATACACACACACATTATAAATTATTACCAAAATCAAGTTAATTAACACATCCATCGCTTCACTTAGCTACCTTTCTTTGTGTGTGATAAGAACACCCAGGATCCACTCTCCATGCAAATTTCACATTACAACACAGCATTATGAACTATCATCACCATGATGTACATTAGATCTCTAGAATGTTATTCATCTTATAACTGAAAGTCTACCCTTTGACCAGTATCTCACCATTTCCCACCTTCCAGTCCCAGGCAACTACCATTCTATTCTCTGTTTTCATGAGTTAGCCCTTTTTTAGATTCCATTTATAATTGAGATTGTACAGTATTTGCCTTTATCTACCTTTTTTTTCACTTAGCAAAATACTCCCCAGGTTTATCCATGCTGTTGCAAAAAGATCTTAAAAATTTTTATAGCTAAGTAATATTCCATTGTGTGTGTGTGTGCATAGAGAGATAGATAGATATAGATGATATAGTTATAGATACATCTCGTGTTTTCTTTTTCTGTTTATTAATCCATGTATGTTTGGGTTATTTCCATATCTTGGCTGTTGTGAATAAGGCTGCAATGAACATGGGAGTACAAATACTTCTTTAGGACACTGATTTCCTTCAGATATATGCCCAGAAGTGGGATTGTTGGCTCTATGCATACCTCAGCTTAGCATTTACTACATTTTAAGGGCACTCTTGTCTTGCCTCAAATGTATTATCAAAGACAAGTGTCTCATCTACCTTAATTTTCTACCCAAGAATTTAGCTTAGTACCTGTAGGTGGTCAGATAAATATTTATTTACCGAATTAAACAAAGAGGGTGTAGTCATACTGTAAATCAAGCAGATCAGAAATTGGTTTATGAAAGAGGAGATAAATTTGGAGGAGACAGGGATGAAGCAAGTTACGTTAGTGAAAAAGTCAACCACTACTAGAGGAATTATAAATGTGTGGTCAAAGAAGGTTAAATAGTAAAATCAGAGATGGATTATTTTCTGATCATTGGTTGAGGGGATAAGGTGTTTGTCTAGAAACACTCCCAACATTTTCCATTGCAGCTACTCTTTTTAAGCACAGCTTTTTCGAGCATGAGAAAGGCATACAAGGGCATTTTAGGGGAACATAAAAGTTTAGTCACCAGTGCCTAAAGTATGCTCCATTCACTGATGGATGAGTTTCTGACAAAACTAGGAATCAGTCAGTGCTCCTGAAGTGAGTCATGTCCAGTGTCTTTAAAGAGCTCAGAATCCCAGGTAGTTTAAGAAAAGGAATATACCTCCTGGGAGCTGCTGAAGATTTCTCCCTCTAGAGGTGCCTGTGACCTTTCAGAGACTGAATTGAGCATTCGAGAGTTACTTATGGTTGGCAAGATTGTTGTGCAACAGGTATATTCACCTCATCTGTTCTACTTTCTTGTGAAATGAGACAAAGTACAGACCACTTGCACTCATTTGACTCAAAGTAATTATTCATACTGAACAATGATGCCAAGTTGGGTTTTGCAGTGTTGAGCTCTTTACTCACTCCTGGTGAAATTCAACCTTGAATGTACAGTGGACTTTTTAATAATCCCAAATTCTCTCTGTATGTTTTGCCATAATGCACAAGAACATTATTTATGTGAGGTCAGAGGAAAAGCCTATAACTCTGAGGAAAATGAAAGCCAGCTTCTCATACAATAATGCCTTACTGTTTATTCCATTATAATTTTTTTGGTCATGCATTTCTATATTGAGTTTCTATATGTTGAAGTTATCAAAAGTTAATAATATCTTTTCTAAAATAGTGCTTTAGTCATGCTACTATTTGCCACACTTCTCTGCTAGGAACAATGTAGACAAAAATGAGAGTCATGCAGTTCAACACTAAATCATGCATAGCCAAATGTATACATGTGAAGATATTGATTTGGAAAATTACTTGGTTTCCTAATTTCGAATTCTTGTGCTTCTTCAGTCATATTTCACTCTAGGACACTTATATCAGACCTGTTTATTTTATGGGGTTTGAGTCATATATGGTTGCCAGTTTGCGACTGATCTTTGTCTTGAGATGACTAAGATTGTTGTCATCTTATGCATGTTCATGATGTAAATAGAAGAGCAGATCTTAAGATCAGCATTTTATATTGCAGAATCATTAAGTTAGCAGATGAATTTTTCTTTGACTTTCTGACCTTTTTTCTTCTGTCTTTTTTTTAAAGCATTTAAAAAATATTTATTTATTTATTTATTTATTTATTTGAGAGAGAGAGGGAGAGAGAGAGTGTGTGTGGGGCAAAGGGAGAGGGGAGAGAGACTCTCAAGCGGACTCTCCCACTGAGCACAGAGCCTAACTTGTGGCTTAATCTAATGACCCAAAGATCATGACCTAAGCTGAAGCCAAGAGTTGGATGTTCAACCCACTGAGCCACCCAGGGATCCTTTTTTTTTTTTTTATCTTTTGTTACTCTAATATAATGAACTAATACTATCTAATATCATCAGCACCTCAAGGAACTCTCTAATGTCGAGAGAATACCACTAGATCAGGTAAATTTCTAGATTGAACACCAAGGGATTTAGGCTTTATTTCCATAAAACCTTAACTGTAGAAAGTTGGGAATTAGCTTTTATTGTTTTAATTCCAAAATGGGAATAATTCCTACTTACCTCTTAAGCAAAGATTTGGTCTGGTCTGACATTAAGTTTTTCAATATGATTGAGTTCATTAGAAGAAATGTGTGATGTAGTAAGTGGGATGGTGATATGCTCAAATAAAAAAAAATAACTGCATTATCTTAAAATGTCATGGCATAGGAAACTTAAAAATATTTTTTTTCATTAATGGCCTTAATAGTTGTATAGAATAGACAACTTAAAATCTAGTTCTTCTAAAATAGAAGCATGTATTTATACAGAATGTATTATGATGTGTAAACAAATTGTCATATTTAATTACATCATGTGGATTTTTTTGAACACAAGATTTTTTAAAAATTTAGTTTCTTTTGGGCGCCTGGGTGGCTCAGTGGGTTAAGCCACTACCTTCAGCTCAGGTCATGATCTCAGGGTCCTGGGATCGAGTCCCGCATCGGGCTCTCTGCTCAGCCAGGAGCCTGCTTCCACCTTCTCTCTGCCTGCCTCTCTGCCTACTTGTGATCTCTGTCTGTCAAATAAGTAAATAAAATCTTAAAAAAAAATTTAGTTTCTTTTGCATATTTTAATAATATATAAAAACAAAAGCATACATTTTTTAAATGTACAATAAATTTACAAATATACAATATGAATCTGAATATTATTGTAAATTTGGGTCGTAGTATTCTTTAATAGGAATCTAATTTAATTTGATGTACCAATGTGGAGAAGTTTACTGTAGAAAACTAAATTTTCCAAGTTATCAAGGATATTAATAGGTACAATATATAAGAAGCACCATATTATGTCTTTTTTTTTTTTAAGATTTTATTTATTTATTTATTTGACAGATGGAGATCACAAGTAGGCAGAGAGGCAGGCAGAGAGAGAGGGGAAGCAGGCCCCTCGCCGAACAGAGAGCCCGATGCGGGACTCAATCCCAGGACCCTGAGATTATGACCTGAGCCGAAGGCAGAGGCTTTTACCCACTGAACCACCCAGGCGCCCCCATATTATGTCTTTTTAATTTGTTTTGATTAATGTTTTATTTTTAATTGTTATGGAAGTGCGAAAATTACTTTGTAAGAGAAGTCAGACTTAATGTTTTTTTTTCCCCTCAGACTTAATGTTTCTTGTTTCTGCTATGTCTGGTTAATATACATAGTAGTCCCTAAGGAGTAACATTTCTTCTATTTGGATTATAGGATAGACACTAATGGTGTATTAGCTAAGTGAGAAATAACTTTCAAAAATGTAAAGTCAATTCCTCATATTTTTGATCTTGATTCTAGACTAAATTTACATTTTCTTTCATTCTAAGTCACCAAGAGATGTCATGATCTGTTAATAAGCATGCTTGTTGAAAATGAGAGACTGGGGGCACCTAGGTGGCTCAGTGGGTTAAACCTCTGCCTTCAGTTCAGGTCATGATCTCAGTCCTGGGATTAAGCCCCGCATTGGGCTCTCTCCTCAGCAGGGAGCCTGCTTCCCCTTCTCTCTCTCTGCCTGCCTCTGCCTGCTTGTGATCTCTGTCTGTCAAATAAATAAATAAAATCTTAAAAAAAAATGAGAGACTGGCCACTGAAGGAAAAGAATAAAAATTCAAATTAAATTTCTATTTGTTTATCAAGTAAAATTATCATAATTATGCTTTTATGTCCTTTTCAATATTAAAGATTCAAGGCAAGTGAAGAAATGATTAGAATAATATAAATAAATTCAGGTGTAAGACTCAGATGCATTATATCCAGAGCAATAAAGCACCTTGGTAGTATGACCAGTCTTTGGCAAATATGATGGTCTTTGGCCATGTTCAATATTTGGATAAAAACACAGGAAGTGAACTTGCTACCATGTGTATAACACAAAAATAAGAGGATAGCTTTGTGTCATACTATGTATATGGCACAAAAATAAGAGGATTGTGGTTTTTGCCAGAATTATAAGGTAAAAATGGATGCTAGCTTATAGAAGACTGTTATTCATATGTGTGTGTGTTATATCACACTTCATCTCCCCCCCACAAAAAAAAAAAAAAAAAAAAGAGAGAAAGAAGAAAAGGGAAAGAATTTAGGATAGTTTATAATTAAAATAGAACATAATTTAAATAAGTAAATCAGGTTGAACTCTTTTATAAATGATCTTTCAAATAGTTTTATGGCATGATGGAAATAACATAGCTTCTATGCCAGGAGACCTAGCTCCAAGTATTCCTCTACCAATCCCCAACTTTGTAAGCAAGGGCAAATAAGGGCAAATTATCCCTGCTGGGCCTCAAGTCCTCTCTTAATAAAAAATGAAAATGATAATACTTACCCTCTTATCTCAGAAAGCTAGTATAAGAATGGAATAAGAAGGACCTGTAAAATAAGGATCTGTATGTGTACATGTGTGTGTGTGTGTGTGTGTGTATACACATGTATATGTGTGTATATATATGTGTGTGTGTGTGTGTATGTCTGTGTGTGTGTGTGTTTATGTGTATACATTATATATATATATATATATCTGTGCAGGTATATTTATTTTATAAATGTTCCTTGCTCTTCTGCCAAGTGGAATAGATTTCCTTGTAAAGAAGTAGATTTTAAGTCCTCTTCATATTTAAACAGAGGCCAGATAACCACAATTAAGAAATGTTATTTAAAAAGGACTAAAACAGGGATACCTGGGTGGCCCAGATGGTTAAGCATCTGCTTTCAGCTCAGGTCATGATCCCAGTGTCCTGGGATCCATCCCCACATCAGGCTCCCTGCTCAATGGGGTGCCTGCTCTCCCTCTGCCTGCCACTCCCCCTGCTTGTGCCTGTGCTTTCTCTCTCTCTGACAAATAAATAAATAATTGTTAAAAAAAAAAAAAAGAAAAAGGAACCAAACCCCAAAAACCTTTATGTAGTAGAAGGTTGAAATGGATGATTTCTCATATATTACTATTAATATTCCCTCATTCTCTGACATCCTGTATTTCTACTCCTTATTTTGTATGTGTTTATTTATTTATTTATTTTATTTGCTGGCATGCATTGTAACTTTGCTTATGAAGGATTTCATTCAGAAATACATTCTCTAATCATTTTTTCAAGTGGGTTTAATATTCATACCTCTCTACTTTCTTCCCACTGGAGAATTTACAAACATGTTAAGAGAGAGGGGACTGTTTTCATTAAAATGGAAGATCTTTTAGGCCTTTCATCTTTCTATGTAGATCAATATTAAGACAAATCTAGTCTTAGAAAGATACTTTTATATTCATGCAGCTTCATAGAGATAGGTAAGATTGATCTGGTCAAGTAGGGACCTCATTTCTTACACTGTTCAATATGGCTCAAATTGTTATTTTGTTTACTCCCCGCAATGAGTAAAGCATGATACTACTTCCCAGTTCATGCTTCCTGTTGGTTCTCTTTCTACTCTGAGGACTGACATATTCTAGGCCTTGAACCCTTCAGTCCTGGCTCCCTCTGAGCACTGACAGGACTAAGCATCCCCAGCTATTTAATACAAGAACTTTCTTGCTGCTGACTCCCTTAGTATCATCAGAGGTCATCTCTGGTAAGATGGGAGTGGAGCAGCAGTGTCCATGGGCTTTACCTGTGGGTAAATCTGCTATTCCTAAGTTGCTTTATTTGTGTCACTCCCTTACTTTTTGTATTACCTACCTTTCCCAGAAATAGTGAAGCAAAATAACTTGAATGTCTGATTTGCTTTGCTTACAATTCAGATAACCTCTGCTGCCACTAAATATGAGGTCAAATAATGGCATCCATCAATAAATCTAGGCAAATCATATTTCCCAATCTTGCTGAGCCTAGTCTCTTTCACCACCTTCAGCATTTTGCTCATTTTTATATGCATGTTACCTTATTTTATTCTTTTTGTAATATGACTTTAATTTATCTGAAAGTCCAAACTGTTAAAATCTGTAAACAGCGATTATCAGAGTATTAACCAGTCCTCCTTTCTGTTGAGTTGACAGGTTCTTAGCCATTACCTCAGCACTTGCTTTAGCTGTATTCAAACTGAGAGAATCACTGATGCACAGCTTTGGTCTGTAGAACTGGGGTGGGATTTTGGGTAATAGTTTTGAAAGAGCTCAGAAAGTTCGAACAAACCAAAGTGAGGATTGAAGGGAGAAATGAAAAGACAGAGACAGGTTAGGGCGAAGCCCGATTAGGAAAGGACCAGATGTCAGGATGTCAGTAAAACACATATAGCCCCATTCCAAAGTGGCTTATCTGTGTGTAAAGCTGGAAATATTCCCACGAATGTCTGTTTCCAAATGGAAAACTGGTGGATGCTAAAATAAAAATAGAACATGTTAAAAGATAATGACAAGGAATCCTAAGAATTATCTAACGAAGTCCTGAATATGTCAGAGGTTAATTCCTTGTGGATAATCGCTCAGTTTCATTCAATATTAGTCCAACAGAAAGGGTTAGGCAATCAGTTCCCAAGCCCTAGTCTCTTTGGCAACTACAGAATTCGTGAAGAGTTTCCAAACTTCCATATGAAACTTAAGCATTATCTGTGGACATTATATATCTCACAGGTAAATAAATTATTGTTTTTCAAACCTGGAGGAGGTAAGGATAGCTTCAATTAAAATATTGGTTGGACCTCTTCGACCTCAGCCGCAGCAACATCTTCCTAGGAACTTCGCCAAAGGCAAGGGAAGCAAGGGCAAAAATGAACTATTGGGATTTTATCAAGATCAAAAGCTTTGCACAGCAAAGGAAACAGTTAATAAAACCAAAAGACAACTGACAGAATGGGAGAAGATATTTGCAAATGACATATCAGATAAAGGGCTAGTGTCCAAAATCTATAAAGAACTTAGCAAACTCAACACCCAAAGAACAAATAATCCAATCAAGAAATGGGCAGAGGACATGAACAGACATTTCTGCAAAGAAGACATCCAGATGGCCAACAGACACATGAAAAAGTCCTCCACATCACTCGGCATCAGGGAAATACAAATCAAAACCACAATGAGATATCACCTCACACCAGTCAGAATGGCTAAAATCAACAAGTCAGGAAATGACAGATGCTGGCGAGGATGCGGAGAAAGGGGAACCCTCCTACACTGTTGGTGGGAATGCAAGCTGGTGCAACCACTCTGGAAAACAGCATGGAGGTTCCTCAAAATGTTGAAAATAGAACTACCCTATGACCCAGCAATTGCACTGCTGGGTATTTACCCTAAAGATACAAACGTAGTGATCTGAAGGGGCACGTGCACCCGAATGTTTATAGCAGCAATGTCTACAATAGCCAAACTATGGAAAGAACCTAGATGTCCATCAACAGACGAATGGATAAAGAAGATGTGGTATATATACACAATGGAATACTATGCAGCCATCAAAAGAAATGAAATCTTGCCATTTGCGACGACGTGGATGGAACTAGAGGGTATCATGCTTAGCGAAATAAGTCAATCGGAGAAAGACAACTATCATATGATCTCCCTGATATGAGGGAGAGGAGATGCAACATGTGGGGTTAAGGGGGTAGGAGAAGAGTAAATGAAACAAGATGGAATTGGGAGGGAGACAAACCATAAGTGACTCTTTTTTTTTTTTAAGATTTTTTATTTATTCATTTTGTCAGAGAGAGAGGGAGAGCAAGCGAGCACAGGCAGACAGAATGGCAGGCAGAGGCAGAGGGAGAAGCAGGCTCCCTGACGAGCAAGGAGCCCGATGCAGGACTCGATCCCAGGACGCTGGGATCATGACCTGAGCCGAAGGCAGCTGCTTAACCAACTGAGCCACCCAGGCGTCCCACCATAAGTGACTCTTAATCTCACAAAACAAACTGAGGGTTGATGGGGGGAGGGGGGTTAGGAGGGGGGGGGGGGTTATGGATATTGGGGAGGGTATGTGCTATGGTGAGTGCTGTAAGTGTGTAACCTGGCGATTCACAGACCTGTACCCCTGGGGATAAAAATATATTATATGTTTATAAAAAATAAAATTAAAAAAAAATATTGGTTGGAAATGGAAATGAGAAGGCTGACAGAATGATAGAGACAGAGGGAAAGTCCTAAGTAAATAAGGTAAAGTATTACTGGAAATACAGATACAGAAAGGCCAGGAATAAATATGAAAGGATATGTGGAATTAAACAGATTTTCAAACTAAGATTAATTTTGGTTGGTAAATTGAGTTTGAGGGGCTGTTAGATATTCAGGTAAAGTTGCCCATTGACAAGTGAATCTGAGAACTCTGGCATTCAGAAAAAGAACTGCATGACTTAGGATCATGGAATATTTCCCTATTAGGGGATCGTTTTATCTATAGTTTAGATGAAATTGCTAAGGAAAGAATGTAACAGGGGTAGTTAGTATGCACAGCCTGTGCTGGACGTTCCACGGGGATTAAATAATATCCAACAGAAGTAGATTTAAAATGGAGTTTAAGCTTTGGGGCTCTTTACTTGCATGGACCAGCTATTCCGAAGTTTTGTCTCTAATTTGTCATTTTGCATTTTTTAGAAGAAAGACTCCACACTGTATTAATTTCAGGATCCACAGAAATCTGGATCCATACTTGTTCTAGTTCCTCAGGAACTTCTACAAATGAAAAATTAAGTGACAGTGAAAGCAATATATTCCTAACGATGGTTCAGATGGCTTTTCAAAAACTGCTGTGGGCTGATGTGTTCCTCTGGACATTTTAATGAAAGAGCTGAGTCTTAAGCATTGTGGTGAAACTTGAACGGGGATAGAGAGGACAAGTAGAAAGCCAGGCATTTCAGTAAAGAAGTGAGGATATAATACATAGAGTGACCCAATCTCAGGTTGTGTATTACCAGAAAAACACCAGGAGATCTTTGTCTCAAACTTCCTGGCACACCTCTTCACCTTGGCCAGATTAGTAATTATAATTATATCCCACCATATTGTAGACTACTTTGGCTCATCGTTCTTTACCATGAAATACAACCTCACTCTGCTGTTGACAGCTCTGTGTTGCTTCAAAGTAAGGAAATATGGTGATAATGGCTCCAGGGTTCAGGACAACGAGAGAGACACAGGGCAGTCACAGAAGATATATAGTCCCATTTCAGATTTGATTTCCCAATTGTGCCACAGTGCTATTATAATTTTTATTATTGATATTATTTTTTTTTATTTTTCTTTATACTTAATAATTTTAATGAGCCATCATGGAGTAATAGAACTCCTTTATTCCCACTGCTATCTCTCTATTCCAAACCCTTATCAATGCATGGCTGACTTCAGTCTTTCCATATATTGAATACTTGCTTTATGCCAGGCACTGGACCAAGTACAGGCAATGAGCATTGAGTAATACGGAGATTATAGTCTAAACTTCTAGATTTTCACCACTGTTTAGATTCTTCTGCAAACACAGCTTTTCATCAGTTCCTTTCCTTGCTTAATAAACTATAATTGGCCTCTAGTCTCTGTCCCATCAGCCTCAATTTCTAAGATCAGGTCTTAGTATGTCTCTTTATAATATCCATCCTCCCTTTTTGTCAGGAATGTTTCCTGATATCCTCTGCCCACATTTCCTTTTTAAAAATATTAATGTTTTAGCTTCCTTCAGAATTTTTATGTCTTATTTTTCCTCCTCCACTTACCTGCATTCTCTTCACCTTAATTCTTTCATCCTGTAAGAAACCATTGATTATTCCATCCTCAATTTATTTTTTTAAGATTTTATTTATTTATTTGAGAAAGAGAGAGAGCATGAGTGGTGTGGGGGAGGGGCAGAGGGAGAAGGAGAAGCAGATTCCGCCCCCCCGCACCCCCGAAGCAGGGAGCCCAATGCAATACAGGGCTCCATCCCAGGATCCTGGCATCATGACCTGAGCTGAAGGCAGCTGCTTAACCAACGGAGCCACCCAGGTGCCCCAATTATATCATTCTCAATTTATTATTTTTCCTTACTTATTTGTTTGCTTATTTATTTATTTCCTTTTTCCTTTTTGGACTTGTAAGCAATGCCAAACAATTTAGTACCTAAGTGTTTGCTAATGGTTTCATACATTTTAGCTTTGTATCCTCAACTAGGATGCAAACTCCTGAAATTACAGAATCAAGGGAAGTTGGAGACTACAAAATACCTTGGTTTGAGTAACCTCTCCAGCAATACTTGTATTGTTATACTACTCAAATGTATTATATTATTTGCATTTTATTTATTTATTTTTTAAAGATTTTATTTTTTTATTTGACAGAGAGAGAGAGATCACAAGTAGGCAGAGAGGCAGGCAGAGAGAGAGGGGGAAACAGGCTCCCCGCTGAGCAGAGAGCCCGACTCAGGGCTCGATCCCATGAAACTGGGATCATGACCCAAGCCGAAGGCAGAGGCCTAACCCACTCAGCCACCCAGGCTCCCCCTATTATCTGCATTTTATTTTATTTATTTATTTTTTTTTTAAAGATTTTATTTATTCATTTTACAGACAGAGATCACAAGTAGGCAGAGAGGCAGGCAGAGAGAGAGAGGAGGAAGCAGGCTCCCTGCCAAGCAGAGAGCCCAATGCGGGGCTCCATCCCAGGACCCTGGGACCATGACCCGAGCCGAAGGCAGCGGCTTTAACCCACTGAGCCACCCAGGCGCCCCTATTATCTGCATTTTAAAGAGGAAGAAAAAAACTAGGGAAAATAGTTATCCGCATTTCCTAGTCTACATCACTACCGTTTCCATGAAACCTTCTTTTCTCTGCCCGATGTATTCCTAGAACAAAGCCGGACAAATGACAGGGACTCAGTAATTTCTTTTAATGACAGGCATAGAGTGATGTGTGTTGGTTGCTATATTCTATTCTATGGCTCATATACAGCCAGAGGTATGGAGTGAAAATAGGATGTTTGTTTTCCCTTTGTCAGAATTAAATATGGGGTGACGAAATCTTTAGGGGTAGTGAAAATACCAAAGGTGAACAATTCTTTTGAAATTATTTTCATGATGATTTTGTGTGATAATCATATTCCCAGAGTGGATGACTTGGCAAAAGTTTTATAACTTAGACATCTAGTATTGCCACCAGGTCTAAATGCCCAGCCCCCTCACAGAAGGCAATGCATTTGGCTTGGCAAACTCCACTCTTTTTTTTTTTTTTTTTTTTTTCATTAGTGAAGTTGGCCTTTTGGGGATGGCATTTTTAAGAGTAATGCAAATACTCCCTTTCCTATCAATAAAGCTGTGATTTACAGTATTTAATCCAGTTGAAGGGCAAAAAAAAAAAAAAGGAATTTTGCATACAGGAGAAATGAAATTATAATAAAATGGCACACTCCCCAAAGTTTTCTTAATATGTAGAGTATTAACCTGGCACCCAGCCTTATTTGCTGCTTATAGAGCTCCATCAATCAGAAGAATGGAAGGCTTGGCTTTCCAAGACTCTTAATAAAACATTTGACTTACTAGTTTCTGAAGATTTTATTGAGTAAATAACATGTTATTTAATCCACAATATCTCCTCTATCATCTTTTGTAAGACTGAGTCTTGGTGTAAAAACCTAGAGATACTCCTTATAAGTTCTGCCCTATAGTTATCTGAGTTCCACCTTTTATCCACATACCGCTATACTCTGTATATCCTATGACCCTCACTTGATTATAAAGCATTTAGCTTTCATTAGTAAGAGCTTTCTCTGATTTCCACACCACCTCGCCCAACAATTCTCCCTTGGAGAAGGCAGGACTATGGAAAATTAGGAGTGTTTTGTCACTAGCTTAGAAATGCTGGAAAGAAATTTAAATCTCTCCCCAATGAACTATAAACTGCTCTCTCTTGCCTGATCAGCCTCAAAACTTGAGTGTGATTTAATGTTTATTCAGCACCAACAATATACAGGCACTTCAAAAAAGCATTCTGTTTATCTAGCACTCTAAAGTTCTAAAGACATGTCACATACTTTGCCTAATTAGTACTCACCAGGCCCTAGTGAAGAAGGAAAGGAAGATACACACATTATCCTACCACATACACTGGAAATAAAGCTCAGATTTTTTAGCAAGATAATTGAAGTCAGTGGCCGTAGGATGTGAATGGAACATAGCTCCCTGGATCATTTTGAACTAACCAATAAATTACATTACTTATTTTCTCCACTTTCCCTTTTTAAATCCCCTAGTTCCACCACCTGTTTTAGAATCAAGTTCATTCTTGTCTTAAATTTGTAAGAAAACAGATTTTTTTTTTTTTGCTATATCCTTCTCCCCTTTGTGCAGTATTATCAGTCCACTCCCTTTTCCCTTTCTTCTTTTACTTATGATTGCATTTAGACTCATTATTGTAAGAGACATCACCAGAGGGATAGATGGTGAAGACATTAAGATGTTCTCTCTTTCTCTCTCCCTCTCTCTCTTCTTGTTCCTGGTGCTGTGTTCAGTGCAGGCTCTCTGTTCTCATTGAGGCTGCAGTTTCTTTGCTGAATCACTGCTTTGTATTCAGCCAGGGACCATGGAGTATTCCCAGTGTATTTATTTTCTGTTCCTGAGCTGAATGCTGGGTGCTTCTTTGTCCTGATGCCTTCTGCAAAGGAGTTTAGGAGGTGGGGGATGGAGAGGAAAAAAGGAGGAGGAGGGGTAAGAATGCCAATAAAGCTTTCTCTATCCCCCAGAGGAATGTGTGCAAACGTCTTTAACATTGCTTCACTCAATGTTCTCCTCTCTGCTGCCCTTGCTCTTAATTGGATCTAGACCCTGGAGAAAATCACTTTGTTAATGGGATGGTTAAAGAAAAAGAGAGGTGGAAGTTGGCTGTGCTCAGTTCTGGCAACTTGTCCTCTCTGGGAATAAAAGTCTCAGATGCCTAATCTGGGGAAGGGGTGCTGTTTTCTTGATCATGAGGAAATACCATTTCCCTTCTGTTGCATTTTTTCCCCTCTCAAAATGGATTATTTTCTGGGTCTCCTAAAAATACATAAAACTAATTTGCTTAGAAAATATGAGTCATCCATTCCTACAGCCATTTTGTACTTATCCATTTATTTATTTATTCATATATTTAACAAATGGCTGCTAAACATGTTTTTGTGCCAGCTACTGTTCTGAGAATAAAATGGTCAATGAGAGAAATAAAGTACCTGCCCTCTTGGGGCTTATATTCCAATTGAGAAAGAAAATAAACAAGTATTCTAATGCATACATAATAATTATAGCTTGTGAGAGTGATACACTTGGAAATCAAAATAATCTACTAATAGAAATTATGAAGGAGATAATTTATTTTTTTATTTTTAAAATTTTTTTATTAACATATAATGTATTATTTGCTTCAGGGGTACAGGTCAGTGAATCATCAGTCTTACGCATTTCACAGCACTCACCATAGCACATACCCTCCCCAAGTTCCATAACCCAGCCACCCTCTCTCTCCCCTCCCACCCCCAAGCAACCTTCAGTTTGTTTCCTGAGATTAAGAGTCTCCCTTTTGTTTTGTCGTCCCCCCCCCCCCCCCCCGTCCCATCTTGTTTCATTTTTTTCCCCTTCTTACCCCTCACGACCTCCTGCTCTACCTCTCAAATTCCTCATATCAGAGAGATCATGTGATAATTGTCTTTAAGGGGGTACTTTCGATAAAGGTTTCAGATATAGCCCCTCTGAAGAGGTGATACTGAAGTTGAGATGTAACAGCGTTTACATAAGCTTATCAGCACCATTTATTTGTTTTTTGCAGTCTTACTTAACGAGGTGTAACTTAACATATCATAAATTTTACCAATGTAAAATGTTCAATTCAATGATTATTAGTAAATATATAGAGACGTGCAACTATGACTATAATCCAGTTTTAGAAGTTTTCATAATCCCCAAACGATTCCTTAAGCCTATTTTAGTCAACCCCATTCTTGCCCCAGACACTGGTCACTCACCAATCTGTCTCTGTATATTTGCTTCTCCTGAACATTTTATATAAATGTAATTATACAATATGCATGGTCTTTTACATCTGTGTTCTTTCACTTAGCATAATGTTTTTGAAGGTTCATCCATACTGTAGCATGCAGCATAGTTTGTTTTTGTTTTCTTTTTTCTTTTTGAGAGAGAGAGAGAGAGATTGAGGACAGAGAGACAGAAAGGGGTGGAGGAGGGGCAGAGGAAGAGAGAATCTTAAGCAGGCTCCACATTGGGCTTAACACATAATATGGGTCTCTGTCCCACAGCCCTGAGATCAAGACCTAAGTCAAAATCAAGGGGCACCTGGGTGGCTCACTGGGTTAAAGCCTCTGCCTTCAGCTCAGGTCATGATCTCGGGGTTCTGGGATCAAGCCCCTCATCGGGCTCTCTGCTGGGCAGGGAGCCTGTGTCCCCCTCTCCGTCTCAGCCTGCCTCTCTGACTACTTATGATCTCTGTCTGTCAAATAAATAAATAAAATTAAAAAAAAAAGACCTAAGTCAAAATCCAGAGTCAGATGCTTAACCAACTGAGCCACCCAGAAGCCCCATGTTTTTTTTTTTTTCCTTTTTTTATGACAGAATAGTATTCCATTATATGGATATGCCTTATTATATTTATTCATTCACCAGTTGGTGGACACTTTGGTGCTATTATGGACAATGTCACTATGAACACCTGTCATAGTATATATTTTCATTTATTTTCTGTGGATACCTAAGATTGCAATTGCTAGATTGTATGGCAAATTTATATTTAACTTTTAAGAAGTCACCACATTGTTTTTCAGTGTACCTATACCATTTACATTCTCATCAGCAATGTATGACAATTGCTTCTCCACATCCTTGCCAACTTTAAGTAATATTTTCCTTTTTGTATTGCAGTTGGAGTGAATGTGCGTATTGATATTTTACTGTGTTTTTAATTTGCACTTACCTAATATGTAATGCTGAATATCTTTTCCAGTGCCTGTTAGTCACTTGCATACCTTTTTTGATCATATGTTATTCATACATTTTGCCTATTTTTAGTTGGTGTGTTCATCTTATTGAATTGCAAGTTTTTAAAATTTATTCGGCATCTAATTCCTTTATCAGATATATAAATTTATAAATATTTTCTTAGAGTCAGTGGCTCATCTTTTCATTTTATTTTGAAGTACAAAAGTTTTTAATTTTGATGAAGCCAATTTATCAAGTTTTTCTCTCATGATTTGTGCTTTTTCTATCAGAACTAAGAACTTATTGCTTAGCCCAAAGTTACAAAGATTGATCTAAATTTTTTTTTTTTTTCTCATTAAACTTTTGTTTTAATGGGTCTCAAAATTCTGTGACAGATTTTTGGTCAAGTTGTTTCCATTAAAAAGTACTGATTTTAAAAACTAATAACTTAAAACTGCCACACACACACAAAAAAACAAATGGTCCACAAAACATTCTCCTTTCCTTCTGAAGGTTTTACGATGCATTGTTATCATTAACCAGTCTTTTACTATTAAACTTAAATGGCCAATTGACACAAACAGTTCTGAGACCGTTCTTCCACCACTGATTAAGACTGGGGTGGCAGGTATTGGGGATAATATTCATTTAGCCTTCTGAGCTTTCTGGGCAGACTTGGTGACCTTGCCAGCTCCAGCTGCCTTCTTGTCTACTGCTTTGATGACACCCACAGCAACCGTCTGTCTCATGTCACGAACAGCAAAACGGCCCAGAGGAGGATAGTCAGAGAAGCTCTCAACACACATAGGCTTGCCAGGAACAATATCAACAATGGCAGCGTCACCAGATTTCAAGAACTTGGGACCATCTTCCAGCTTTTTTCCAGAACGACGATCTATCTTCTCCTTCAGCTCAGCAAACTTGCAAGCCATGTGAGCTGTGTGACAATCCAGCACAGGTGCATATCCAGCACTAATTTGGCCTGGATGGTTCAGGATAATCACCTGAGCTGTGAAGCCAGCTGCTTCCATTGGTGGGTCATTTTTGCTGTCACCAGCCACATTGCCACGACGAACATCTTTGACAGATATGTTCTTGACATTGAAGCCCACATTGTCCCCAGGAAGAGCCTCACTCAAAGCTTCATGGTGCATTTCAACAGACTTGACTTCAGTTGTAACATTGACTGGAGCAAAGGTGACCACCATGCCAGGTTTAAGAACACCAGTCTCCACTCGGCCCACAGGGACAGTGCCAATACCACCAATTTTGTAGACGTCCTGGAGAGGCAGACGCAAGAGCTTGTCAGTTGGACGAGTTGGTGGCAGAATGCAATCCAGAGCTTCAAGCAGTGTGGTTCCACTGGCATTCCCATCTTTACGGGTGACTTTCCATCCCTTGAACCAAGGCATGTTAGCACTTGGCTCCAGCATGTTGTCACCATTCCAACCAGAAATTGGCACAAATGCTACTGTGTCGGGGTTGTAGCCAATTTTCTTAATGTAGGTGCTGACTTCCTTAACGATTTCCTCGTATCTCTTCTGGCTGTAGGGTGGCTCAGTGGAATCCATTTTGTTAACACCAACAATTAGTTGTTTTACACCCAGTGTGTAAGCCAGAAGGGCATGCTCACGGGTCTGCCCATTCTTGGAGATACCGGCTTCAAATTCACCAACACCAGCAGCAACAATCAGGACAGCACAATCAGCCTGAGATGTGCCTGTAATCATGTTTTTGATAAAGTTTCTGTGTCCTGGAGCATCGATGATGGTCACGTAATACTTGCTGGTCTCGAATTTCCACAGGGAGATATCAATGGTGATACCACGTTCACGTTCAGCTTTCAGTTTATCCAAGACCCAGGCATACTTGAAGGAGCCTTTTCCCATCTCAGCAGCCTCCTTCTCGAATTTTTCGATAGTTCTTTTGTCGATCCCACCACATTTGTAGATCAGATGACCAGTAGTGGTAGACTTGCCCGAATCTACGTGTCCGATGACAACAATGTTGATATGAGTCTTTTCCTTCCCCATTCTGGCTTAGGTTGAGCGGTGGTTTTCAGGACACCTGTGTTCTGGCGGCAAACCCGTTGCGAAAAAGCTGATCTAAATATTTTTTCTAAAATTTTTATAGCTTTAGCTCTTACGCTTGGGTCTCTGGTTCATTTTCATTCCTTTCTGTGTATGGTGTGAGGTAGATTCTAAATTCACTTTTTTTCAATCTGCATATCCAATTGGTTCAGAATCATTTGCTAAAAAGACTATCCTATCCTTATAGATTTGATTTGGCAACTTTGCCAATATATATTTTTTAAATTACTCTATTTCAGAAGAGAATAGTGGCCCATGAAGCAGATTTTGTCCGTAGATCAGTCATTGCCATAGGATGCTTGAACAGTATAGTATTCCCTTTCTGTTACTGCCTAGTTTTCTAAAAAATATACAAGAAGTAGTCCTTATGTTAAGTACCTACTTTTTTTTTTTTTTTTTTTGCTTTCAAAAGTTTTTGATGTCTTTTAAAGAGCAGTGTCTTAAAGAGCAAAATGAAGCAGTTGGAATTTTTATGTCAAAAGAAGCTGACTATGAAAGTCATTTTAATGAAGACACTATGATAAATATATGACTGGTTGTTTAGTTGTGTATCCAGAATGTTGGCTATAAGTTCCTAAGTGGCCAGTACAGGTAGAAAAATACCAAGTATTATATCCATCGCTATGTTAAACAATAATCAAGTTACCCTACCTTTCCTGGTCCACATTGTCTATTTTTGGCTTTATGTTGTTTGTCTACACCCTGTTAATTTACACACTTCTGTTTCTACCAATCTGCCTTGCTCCTGTTGATGCCTGTTTTGCATTGTTTAAAGATAACTCTTCTATCCCGAAATAATTGTCTTTGAAATCTTGCTTGTCCTCACACTCTAAATTTTGCCCCATCTTGCCCCACTTTACTCCTCTTCTGTTTTTTTTTTTCTAAGACCATTGTCTTGACTTAAACTCCAGCACACCAATTTTCTAGGAAACAAGTTGAAATTATTCTAAAACCAGTATTACTTAAAATCTTGTTAACCTACTCGCCAAACTTTCCAGAAACAAAGGAGATGATCTAATTACTATAAATCCCAAATACAAGCACTAAATGATTTGTTGAATAAGAATTCAGGGAATTTAAAAAGAGAGAAATCACTCACAATGGGCATGGTCAAGGAAAGCTTTGAAGATATTGGGAAATGAAGATCCTTAAAGGATGTTAAGATTAAGTTCGAACTGATGTGGGAAGAATAGAAAAGTAGGCAACTCCAGACAGTATAGTTTCATTTGTTTATTCATACATCCATTCATTCATTATCAGGTATGATCCTAGAGAAAAAGAAAGCATTGGATGCTTTTGGAGAATATGTATGAGTCATCTACACAGAGTGGGAGAGAAAGAAAGATGACGTCAATATTGAATATTTAACATTCAAGTAAGAATTAATCCATAACGGTTAGATGGAAGAAGAGCATATGTTTCCAGATGAGAAAATAACATGCGCAAAGGTAGAGACACTTAAAGGTGTATGGAGAATTCAGAGACACGAGAGTGGGTTGGTATGGTTGAAGCATAGTATGCACGTGAGCATGAGCAATTGAGGTACAACTGGGGAAGTTCAAGGTTATTTTAGGAAAATAGTCAATCTTTACTGGGAAAATACGAAGATTGCAAAGAGAATCGAAGTAGATATATCTGGAAATGTAGAATGGGTCAGTTATAAGTAACCTTAAAAACCAGGTTTAGGAGAGTGAACTTATTTTTTGTTTTTGTTTTTGTTTTAATTTATGTATTATTTTTCAGGCAAGGAGACATGATTTGGTAACTCACATTGCTATAGTCTGGCCTATGAGATAGCCTGAAGGTGAGGGAAAACTAGAAACAGGAGCATCATCTAGAAAGCTTACTGCAATATCATGTGTTTGATGTTGAAGAGATAAGCTACAGTGTTGAGAAGGAACTGAAAAAAGTAAAAGATATGAAGAAATATATTGAAAAAATGATCAACAAGCATTTGTGGACTTATATGTCAAGGATGAGTGAGGAGTCAAAGATGTCACTGAAGTTCTAAGCTTGCAAATAATAAAAAATTAAGGAAAGGGAGAATTTTTGGTGAGGAAAAATGATGAATTGAGTTTTTAGATCTGCTGATTTTTGAGATGGCATTAAAATATCTGAAACTTTTCTCTAGCCAATTAAGATAAATGACTAAATCTCATGAGTAACATCAGTGCTGAAGATTGGATTGTGAAGTTTTACAGAATAGTGGGAAAAAAAAGAGTAGTAGTTTAAAATAAACATAAATGGCATAAAAATTCATCTACTGTGGTTGTCACATGGAAAACGACCATGTGAAAGTCCAGGTACCAGTGAGAAGGGGCGAAAAAGAATAAATGCATATTAATGAAACAAATGCCCTAAAGCTGATACAACTTTTAAAGATTGCATCAGTGATATATCAAGGGAGTTTAGGTTATTAAAGTAACTGTGATTAGACTCAACCCTGTCACTTCTGTCTTTCTAGGGGACAATTTTTTCCCTCTGCAATGTACAGAAGTGCCATGGACCCTTGCTGTGACCTCTCCAATAGGAAATCCATGAGGTCCACAGGACTTGGGTCCTGGTACTTAGAGACAACAAGCAAAACTTTTTTTCCCTCTTTTTCTTTCCTTCCTTCCCTTCCTTCCTTCCTCCTTTCATTTTTTTTCTTTTTAACTAATGGAATCTCAAAGAAATACAAAAGAGTTGTGTTGACCTCTTGTTATCATTTATCATAATCAGGACTGACAAATAAAACAGTGTCTCATTCCCTTAAAGCAACAGGAAACTAAGCCAGTTGATTAAACAACACACACACACACACACACACACACACACACACACACACACACCCCTTACAAAAAAACAAAACCAGAAAGACCAGGACATAAGCCAAACTCTCTTTCCCTTGCTTTCTCATCCCCTTGTCCTATTTCTGATTTGTTTTCCTGTCAGCATTTTCTCCACAGATCGATTCCTCTTCAGCTAGTCCCAGTGATTTTTAAGCAAAGAGAGAAGCTTACTCTTTGCAGGTGAGAGATAATCAAATTGAATATTACACAGCCCCTGAAGTGCAGGCAGCTGATAACAAGAGCCAAACTCAATATCCTGACAGATATTGTCTTGGATTGATTAATCTCTGCTCTCACTCCAGTATAGCCATCCTCCAGCATGGACAGCACAGCCCCTTGGCCCCATCCCAAATGGGTTTTCACGTGGCTGGGGCTGGCTCAGAGAAACAACCCTGTTAAGAGTGCAACAGAATCCCTTCCTTTTGAGGAGGAGGAAATTAAACCCTAGCATGCCTACCTATTTTGAAATCCATTGTAGTGGAAGGCCAAATTCTGGGCTTAATGGTGCTCACAATAAATGAATAAAGATCTCTCTCCTTTGAGTTTTCACTTGAGCCAAAAAAAAAAAAAAAAAAAAAAAAAAAAAAAAAAAAAGAAGAAGAAGAAGAAAGAAAGAGAAAAAGTTGTTGCCTCTTGAACTTTAAGAATTGAGAGATGCATATTTTTGTGGTGGAAAAAAAGTAGGAGATTAGAACAAATAAGAGTAAAATAAGAGTAAAAGTGAAAGTAGAAAAGAAAATAATTATGAGCCTACTTCCAAATGTGAGAGAGGAAAAAAAAGAGATTTATTCATTCTCTCATTTCTGTTCTTGCCTTATCCTTCCCTTCCTTTGCCCTTTCCCTCCCTGCCATTGCCTTTCTTTTCTGCCTGTCTTTTCTTCCTTTTTTCTAATCTCCTTCTTTGATTCTGTTCAACAATATGTATTATTAAGATACTCTCTAAATACTGAGAATACAAAGAGGACCAAAAAAAAAAAAAAAAGAATTCTGTGTCATCATGGACATGCTGTCAACTTAGCAGAGGAGCCAGGAAGCAGATAAGTCATAAGACAGCAATGTAAGAAGCCCATAACAGAGCACCATGTGCTCTGGGAACAAGAAAAAAATTGAGGGAGACTTCATGTAAGAGAGCAGATTTGTCCTGGGTCTTAAAAGGTGCCTAGGTATTCACCAAAAGGGTAAGGAGAAGTAAGCATGTGCAGAAAGAACATGGTGTATTTTAGGTAGTGTGTCAGCTGTAGACCAGCCCCCTAAATAGCAGTCTCAAAGTAAGCATGTATTCCACCTTGAAAACTGCAGCAGATTTACCACCACCTACCTTGATACAATCATTTAACTTCATTGTTTTCTTATCCCCATTTTGCCTCTATACCTCATTCTTATTCCGAATGGAGGATCTCAAACTTGTGAACTAGTGTTTAGTTCCTCCAGCTCTAATTCTGGTGCTCCCTTAAAACCCCTTATTTAGCAGTTACATGTCAATACAACTATAAGTTTAAAAAAATGCCTCTTTTCCAGACCTGGTATAAAACACATGTTGGCACCTACTAGGGGGGGCGTTCTGCATGGTTTAGAGAGTGAGGAGTTAGGTGGCTTGAAAATGGAGAAAGTCATGAGAGTAGCCCAGGATGGATCTTGAGAAGGAGATGAGCTAAGAATATGTTTGGGCTTGGAGTAGAAAATGCTATAAGTAGACACAATAAATAGAAAAAGTAAGAGTACGAATTCCTTGAGACTTGTCCTGTCCAGCTTTGTTGTCCCAGCACTGGCACAGTTGCTGTCATAAAGAAGTGCTCAATTAGTGAATCATTCATTTCAATAATGCTGACTGAAGGCAAATGGCCCAGAACCATTTCCCACTCTACCTTGGTTTTATAGAATAAAGTAATGTTTTAATCTGTGGAAATAAAACCCATGTGAATGATAACTCCACTTCTTTGAATTTATGTATGATTTCTATGCTTAGAATTATAAGAATATACAGTGAAGGCTTTGTGAATGTCATCACTTTAAGGAAAGTGTTTGAATTGGAACAAACATTTTACTTTAAAATTTATAAAATTTACAGAATACATTTGCCCCAACCCTGTTCCTTTCATTCCCATCCCCCATTAGACCACCTGTCTTTCCCATTCTGGCTGCTTCTGGCTCCATCCTTTGCCCGAAGCCCTGTTGACACATTACAGAGCTTTCATTTGCATTCTCTGCAAGGGCCTATGTTAATTTGATCAGCGGCATTACAATGCACATGAAGGGTAAGTCATTATTATTATTTATTATGATGCTTTGAGTTTACACTTTACCTGTGGGAAGTTTCAAATGCCTGCATCATTCTAGTCTGCAGTAATCATCTATACATATAATTTGAGGGCATGTCAGCTCTCTCTCCAAGAGAAGAAAATGAAGACAATCTGGGTAACTCATCCTTCCACAGTTCCAGGAAATAATCCCCTACCCTAATCATTCTGTTGTGCATATTGAAAAGTACCAAGGAACCTGTTTCTTGGTCTGAAGCTCATTGACCTATCTATATTTATTGTAGCAGATTTAACTTGGTCCTCTGACCTTTATCAGGTTGGGCTTTTGTACCTATAGCCCATCTTCAGCAATATTGTGAAGTAGGAAACATTTGTCTTTATTTTGTCAAGTAACTATTTTTAGACACATCTTTCTATAAACCCTTATTCCTATAATTTATTACCTCAGTATAATATATATTATATATATATTAATAATAACAACTGTCAAATCAATATAAATCTAGCCTTAGGAGAGACTTTAATTGCAAAGCAAAATGATCACAATACGGAGAGCACCGTGATGTCAGAATTCTTCAAGTTTCTCAAAAATCAAACAGAAAAAAAAAAAAGTGTTATTTGATAGGGTAAAGGAGAGGTAAGCAGAGATAAGCAGAATCTTTGGAGGGGAAGTTAGACAAACAAGGGGAAAAGACCATTGGGGTATGGTAGGGAAGTATTTCTTTGTGGTCGGTTGATTCCGAGGAGAAACTAATAAGGGGGCACAATTCACTTTCTTGTGAATTTTCTCAAGCTTGGTGGTAAGCAGAGTTCAGGGGACTGTAAGAAAGACAGAAGCTTGACTAAAGTTTGGTCAGAAAAAGACAAAGCAAGGGTTAAAAATTGTTCTTTATGAACTGTGAAAACTTGATCACTGCTAGATTTTTGTGGAAATTAAATGGCAGTGTGTATGCAAAGAGTTGAGCATGGTGATTGCAGCAGACCACAGAGTAGAACTCAAGGAACTCATTGAAGTTCTGTGAGCCAGTAAAGATAGAATCCAACAAAAGTAGTGTGATTCCTCTCAGACTCCTCAAGGCACACAAAGAGTCTACTTAGGCTCTCTTATGAATTAGGTGTTTTTTCGCTGAAATCTAATTCCCACTGAGATGAGAAGGACCCAAGGTTGGATGATTGCTCTGTTTGCTCTAAACTGTTGCGATGTAGGTTTGTTTAGGTCAGGCATACGTGTCAGATGAATGAATGAGTAAATGAATGAATTAACTATACTGAAGGCACAAGGCAGTCAGCATTGTGATATGCTGAAAAAATTGTGCGGTATACCATAGAGGATGAATGTATTATTGAAATCCACTGTATTGTAGGATAGAGCATTTTTAGTACCTGCTACTAAAGGAATGGGGGATATTTTAGGGAAAAATAAAGATTCTAGTGCCTTTTTTTCTGTAGTGAATACTTCTGTCATTTCTGCTTCCACAGTGCCCATTGAACAGTGATAATAGTCTCTAGATCAGCTCTAAAATTCACCCTCCAAAAATATAAATTCCCCAAAATGAAAATTAGTATGATCTGGCAGCATGCAAGGCCACTTTAAAATGAAGCTGGGGAGTAATATCACCAAGACAGGCATATAGGTTGTTAGTGACTTTACTTCTAGTCGTAAGAGGAATTAACAACTATTTAAGGAATGTGATACCTTAAGAGAATCCTAGAACAAGTGTGAGGCTGAAGAGTGAGGCTGAAGCACCCTTCTTCCCACCAGCACCACAGAGACCAAGACAGAATGCATTAGAAGAATAAGAGAAGAGGCTACATGTTGTCTGCATTGCCCTTTCCCCACACCAGCATAGCACCATGCAAAGAGGTCTTCTCCTAGCTGCTGGTTCTTCCATTGGGAAAAGAGAATCCAGAAGGCATAGCCAGCAACCCCCCCAGCATGGTGGGTCATTTTGTAGGAGCCACTAATATGACTTCATACCATAGGGATTACAATGGAATCTGTGGGTCTCAACCACTGGGAATCTGACTGGGATGAAGAAGGGGGAGGACTTGCAACAACTAGCACACAGATCTTGGCAAATCAAGTTCAGCAGTGCCTAAGTGTTAATCCCCATCAGCAGCTTTGTTCATCTATGGAACCAAGGAAAGGTCTTATTTTGACCAGAGAACTCAATGGGGCGCAGCTCTACCTGATTTTATGGGCCCTTTTTGAACCTTTTTGCCCTTGCCCTAGCAAGGAACTGAACCACAACCTCAACCATAGTTGAGAGTGTCTTCTCACCCCATTGGACCTGCAGGGCTAGGGAAAATTCCTTGAAGCAATGTGGCCAGTGGCAATTGAACCAAGAGGTAGACATACAGAGATTATCACAACCACAGTGTTCCAGGATTTCTTTTCCTTTAGTACCCACAGTTCTTGGTCACACAGCTTCAAACAACGAAGATTTAGAACAGAAGAAAAGTGGTGGGCAGCAAAGCAAAGTTTATTGAATAATAGTACAAAGCTCTTGTAGAGGGAGGACTCAAGAGGGTTGCCATTAGAGTTTCAAAGTCTAGGGGTTTTTATGAGAATGTTAGTGTGTTGTTTTAGTCTGATTGCCCCTCCACCTGTCACCCAATCAGATCTTTGTCCATGTGCTTATCTACCTATCAGGTAGTTATTCACCTGGGAAAGGGTGAAGGTCTCCTTCTAGGATGGTATAAAATAACAGCATAGGGTCTTTTTCCTTTTAAGGGTAGTTTCCTCTTTGGTTGGGGGCACCTTGCCCCAGCCTGCCTTTCTTCCAACTATCCTCCATTAATAGCAAAGCCAGTACAGGGTATGGAGATTTACTGTGTTACACACAGGCAGGGAGGATTAAATCATAGCCAGGATCGAGAATCCTGGCCTACCAGCCAGAGAGCCTGTTCAGGGAACTGGGATTAGCCTGAAGTGGGCCCTCTCACTTCTTCCCAGGCAAGGGAGCTGAGGCAACCCTGCCCACTGTGTAGAGTATTTTCTGGCCCCACCTGGCCAGAAGGGCTATAGAGAATTTTTAGAAGCTGTGTGGTTCACCAGTTCTTAAGCTGAGAGACAGGCAGGCGGAGCTGATAGTTTACAGAACAAACCCAATGGTCCTGTTCAATTAGGGCACTTTGGTTGAGGGTCAGCTTGAGTTAGCACAACAAACAAAGAGCTTTACTGACTTTAAAGCTGCTTCTCTCAATGCATCTGAGTAGGGAATCCAATTGATAGCACCACTAATTGTTGAATACAACTTTCAACCTGTTGGACCAGGGAACCTAACCAGAGCACATGCGAAGCTGCCTCACCCATTCAACAGCCCTGTGTACAGTGGCACTTGGACAGAAAACATAACCTGTGGCTTCCGCAATCTGGAGAGCAAAACCAATGGCCTCACCTGACCGGGGAATTCAGCATACACTCTCGTCTGATTTGGGTCCCCAAACAATGAAATGTATGGGCTCTGGGCCCCATCCTGATGCCCTGCCAGCCTCACCTACTACTGAATATAGTACCCAGTCCCTACCATTTAGTAAGTCTGACTGGAGAATCCAGGTAATGGTGGAGCCAATACTATAGCCTCACTTGGGTAGAGAAGTAAACCAGCATCCTTTTCAACTGTTCTCAGGCAGTGGCACATCCACCCGTTTCTCTCTTCAGAGCTTGAACAATTGCCTCACCCAAAAATAGATCATACCTGCCCAAGGACATGGCCAGCAGACACACCCAGAAACCCAAACTAAGATGTTTGGTGTAGAATTGTCTCTGCTAAAACAAACCTGTCAAGTCTGGAAGAAGAGCCCAATTACTCAATGCAGAAGAAAGAATCAATGACCTGGAGGATAGGACACTAGGAATTACCCAGTCAGAGGAGCAAAAAGAAAAAAAAAAAAAAAAAAAGAATGAAGAAAGCCTATGGGAATTATAGGACATAATGAAAAGAAACTGTATTCACATTATGAGAATTTCAGAAGGAAAAGCGAAGCAGAAAGGGACAGAGTATGTAAAACAATAATGGAAGATAATATTCTGAACCTAGAAGAGAAATGAATATCCAGATCCATAAACCCAAAGAAACCCAAATAGGTTAACCCAAATAGGTTAAACCAAAATAGGGCTACAGAGAGATACATTATAATTAAATTATGAAAATTCAATATCAAAAATCAAAAGACAAAGACAAAGAATTTTAAGAGCAGCAAAAGAAAACAAAGAAGTTACACACAAGGGAACCTCCATAAACTCTGGGCAGATTTTTCAACAAAGACTTTTTAGGCCAGAAGAGAATGAAATGACATATTCAAAATATTGAAAGAAAATACATGTCAACCAGTAACATACCCAATGAAGCTGTCGTTCAGAAACAATGAAAGGTATAACGACTTTCCTGCACAAATAAAAACTGAGGGAGTTCATTACCATCAGACCTACCTTACAAGAAATGATAGAGGGAGTTTTTGTTTTGTTTTGTTTTGAGTAGGAGTAAAAGAATGCTAATTAAATCACAAAAATAAAAAGATAATATAAATGTCATTGACATTGGTAAATATATGGTCATAGTTTTGCAATACAGTAATGGTGGTACATAACTCATTTACAACTCTAATTTGAAAGTTAAAAAAATGAATGTAGCAAAAACAATCATAACTAATGATCTATTATTAGTTAATATAAAAAATGTACATTGTAATGGAAATAAATGTGAGGAGAAGTAAAAGTGTAAAATTTATAAATTCTATTGAAATTACCTTATCATCTTTCAAATTTAAAATATCTTATATTAGCTTCATAGTAACCACAAAGAAAAATCTTATAGTAATTACACAAAAGAATATGGTAAAGAAGTCAGAGATACCAATACCAAAAGACATCAAATCACAGCAAAAGACAATAGGATAAGAAACTCCAGACAGGGGAGCTATAGTACAAAAAGAAAATAACAAAATGGCAATAGTAAGCCTTTACTTATCAATAATTATTTTAAATGTAAATGGATTAAATTCTATAATAAAAGACAAAGAATGACTGAATGGATTAAAACAAACAAACAAACCTAAATCCAGAAATATGCTGCCCACAATAGACTCACTTTAGCCTTAAAGACACACACAGAATGAGAGTGAGGAGATGGAAAAAGACATCTCAAGCAAACAGTAACCAAATAAATGCAGGGGTAGTTATATCAGGCAAAACAGACTTTAAAAATGGTTAAAAAAAAAAAAAGGGACAGAGAAGGTCATCATATAATGCTAAAGGGGTCAATAAATCAAAAAGATATAATAATTTTAAATATGCACCCAACATTGAAGTACCTAAATATATAAAACAAAAATTAATAGAGTTAAAAAGAGAAGGAAACAATAATACAATAATAATTGGGTTTTAAAGTACCTCAACAATAGATAGATCATCTAGGCCCAGAATAAATAAGGAAACAGCCCATTTGAACAACACTGTAGACCTATGGACCAAACAGACATAAACAGAAGATACTCTCCAACAACAGCAGAATATAGATTCTTCTCAAGTGCAATGGGAATTTTTTTTAGGAAAAATCATATGTTAGGCCACAGAAAAGTCTTAGTAAAGTCAAGGAGATCAAAATTACATACATTGTCTTCTCTGACCACTTCAGCATTAAAGTAGAAATTAATAACAGGAGGAAAATTGAAAAATTGATGAACACATGGAAATTAAAAACACTTTCTTGAACAATCAGTGAATCAAAGAAGAAATGAAAGGAGAAATAGAAAATGTTTCTTTAGACAAATGATAACGGAGAACAAATACCAGAACTTATGAGATGCAGCAAAAGTAGTTCTAAGTGGGAAGTTCATAGCAATAAACACCTACATTAAGAAGCAAGAAAGATCCCAAATAAACAACTTAAATCTATGCCTTAAGAAACTAGAAAAAGAACAAACTGAGCCCAGAGTTAGCAGAAGAAAGAAAATAATAGAGATTAGAGTAGAAATAAATGACAAGAAGAACAGAAAAGCAATAGAAAAGATTAACCAAACTGAGAAACGATTCTATGGAAAGATGAACAAAATTGACAAACCCTTAGCTATACTAATCAAGGATAAAGGGAAAGTACCCAAATCAACAAAATTATAAATGGGAAAAGAATCACTCCAATGGATATCACAGAAATTCAAAAGATCATTCGAGGTTACCATGAACAACTCTATACCAACAAACTGGACAACCTGAAAAAAACAGCAAAAGTTCTTACAAATATATGGCTTACCAAGACTGAATCAGGAAGAAATAGAAAATCTGAATAGATCAGTTACTAGTAAGGAGATTGAGTCAGTAATCAAAAATCTGCCATGGAAGTAAAGCCCAGGAACAGATGGCTGCACTGGTGAATTTTACCAAACATATAAAGAATTAACACCAATCCTTAAGTACTTCCAAAAGATCTAACAGAAGGGAACACTCCCAAATTCATTTGACAGCGCCAGCAGTAATCTGATACCAAAACCAGAAAAGGAAACTACTAGAAGAGAAAACTGTAGGTCAAGATCCCTGATGACTATAGATGCAAAAATTTACAATAAAGAACTAGCAGACTAAATTCAGCAATGCAATAAAAGGTCTTACACCATGATCAAATGGGATTTAGCCCTGGGATGCAAGATGGTTCAACAAATATGCAAATCACTTAGTGTGATACATCACATTAAAAGAATGAAAGAAAAGAATTATATGATCATTTCAATAGGCACACAGAAAGCATTCAACAAAATTCAAAATGCATTCATGATAAAAATTTTTAACAAATTATGAATGAAAGGAACATATCTCAACATAATAAAGCCCACATATTTTAACTCGACAGCTAACATCATACTCAATGTTGAAAGATTGAAAGCCTTCATTAATATCAGGAACAAGACAAGAAAGACTGCCTGTTCCACTCCTATTCAAAATAGTACTAGAAGTCCCAGCTAGAGCAATCAAATAAGGAAAAGATATAAAAGGTATCAGGAACTCTAAAGAAAGAAGTAAAATTGTTTATCTTTACAGATGTCATTATTTCATATGTAGAAAATCCTAGAGACTCAAGTAAAAAACTAAGATCTAATTACTGAATTTAGTAAATTTATAGGGTACAAAATTAACATACAAAAATCAGTAGTGTTTCTATATACTCGCAACAAATTTTTTGAAAAAGAAAGAAATCTTTCCCATGCACAATAGCATGAAAAAAAACAACAACTTAGGAATAAAAGTAACTAAGGAAGTGAAAGATTTCTACTCTGGAAACTACATGATATTAATGAAATTTATTGAAGAAGACTTAAATAAATGGAAAGGTATTCTGTGTTCATGGATTGGAAGAACTAATATTGTTGAAAGGTCAGTACTAGCAAAAGTCATCCATAGATTCAGTGCAATGCCAATCAAAATCCCAATGGCATTGTCTATTCATTTATTTATTTATTTATTTATTTTGCAGAAGTAGAAAAAACATTTCTAAGTTTTGTATGGAACCACAAAAAACCTTAAATAGCCAAAAAAAAAAAAAATCCTGAGAAAGGAGAAATAGCAGGGGGGCCTCATATTTTCTGATTTCAAGCTAGGTTATAAAGCTACAGTCATCAGGACAGTATAGTGCTGACATAAAAACAAACAGATCAACAGAACAGAATCAGGAGGCCAGAAATAAACCTAAGCACATATAATCAACTAATATGTGTCAGGGGAACCAAAAATATTCAATGGAGAAAAGACAGTCTTTTCAATAAATGATGCTAGGATAATTGAATATTTATATGTAAAAGAATGAAACTCCACCCATATGTTACATCACCCACAAAAAATAACTTGAAATTAATTAAAGACTTACATGTAAGATCTGAAATTATGAAATATCTAAAAAGAAAACATAGGAATAAAGCTCCTTGACACAGGCCTTGGTAATCATTTTTTGTATATGACACCTAAAGAACAAGTAATAAAATAAAAAGTGAATAAATGGGACTATATCCAACTGAAAAGTTTCTGCACAGCAGAAAAAAAAACATCAATGAGGTGAAAACACAACTTACAGAATAGGAAAACATTTGCAAACCATATATCTAATAAGGGGTTAATATCCAAAATATATAAAGAAATCATATAACTCAACAGCAAACAAACAAACAAAAACAAAACAAATAACCCAATTGAAGAATGGACAGAAGACCTGAATAGAAATTTTCCAAGGAAGATATATGAAAGACCAGCAGGAACATGAAAAGATGCTCAACTACACTAGTCATTAAGGAAATGTAAATTAAAACCACAATGAGATAACACTTCATGTCTGTTAGAAAATGGTCATCATCAAAAAGACAGATTTTGTCATTACTGTGGAGAAAAGGGAACCTTGTGCACTGTGGAATTTTTTAATAATTTATTGGCACAACCATTATGGAAAACAGTATGGAGGGCCTTCAAAAATTAACAGTATATGTGATCCAGCAATTCTATCTCTGGGAATATATCCAAAGGAAATGAAAAGATAATTCAAAAGATATCTGCAACTCAAGAAGATATCTGCACCCCTATCTTCATATCAGCATCTATTTATAATAGTCAAGACATGGAAATGACCTAAGTGTCCATCAGTGGATACATGAATAAAGAAATTGTGGTATATCATTCAGTCTTAAAAATTTTTAAAAAAGGGGCGCCTGGGTGGCTCAGTGGGTTAAGCCGCTGCCTTCAGCTCAGGTCATGATCTCAGGGTCCTGGGATCGAGCCCCGCATCAGGCTCTCTGCTCAGCAGGGAGCCTGCTTCCTCCTCTCTGCCTGCCTGCCTCTCTGCCTGCCTGTGATCTCTCTCTGTCAAATAAATAAATAAAATCTTTAAAAAAAAATTTTAAAAAAGGAAGAAATCCTGCTATTTGTGACATGGATACATCTTAAAGCATTGTGTGAAGTGAAATAAGTCAGAAAGATACATACTACATGATCTACATGTTACATGTAGAATCTCAAAAACAAAAAGGCAAAAATAAACTCATTGAAAAATCAGGCTGGGGTAATAAGAGTGAAGTGTTAGGAGAGGGGTATTAGAGGTAGGTGGTCAACAGGTATAATCTTCCAGTTATAAGATAAATAAGTACTAGGAATGTAATATACAACATAGTGACTCTAGCTAACACTCTGGTGTGATATATAGGAAAACCATTAAGAGAGGAAATCTTACGAGTTTTCATCAAAAGAATTTGTTTTCTTTTTACTGTATCTACGGATGAATGTTGGCTGAACCTATTGTAATCATTTCACAATATATGTAACTCAAACAAAGGGAATACTTTTTTTTCAGATGATTATGTTAAAAAATGAAGAAATTTCTTTTTAAAAAGAATAATGTGCATTCTTTTTTGGATCTTTTTTTTTTTACCCCACCCCCTTCCCTAACTGCTTTCTTTTTCACCTCTTAGAATTGTGTAAATATTACTGACAAGCATGTTGTATAAAGGGACAAAAAAGACTATTTTCCAAAATCTGTTTCTTATGTCTATTTCACTTCTCTTTTTAATTTTTTTTCCCTTGCGATTAAGCAAGTTACAGTTTTCATCAATCAGCCTGTGCAGACTGGAGCCACGAGTTTGCTATGGAGGCCTTTGCCTCTTTCACTGGGCATCCTCTTGAATTTTTCAGTGCTTACTTACCAAGGATAGCCTCAAACCGCAATTGATGTTGAAACTTTTTCTGAGGATCATTTGTACTGAGAGTCTTCATTGCAGAGTAGCCTCTCTCTTACTTGTCAAATGGATATGGGAAGCAGAGGAGGAGAAAATGCAGGATATCAGTGATTATCCAGTTTAGAGTCTAGTAGCCTTGTTAATGGTGACTGAATTATTTGGTTCAATGAATATCTAATCTAGAAACAATTAGCTTAAACTTCTCTCCTTCAAGCAAGTAAGAGGGCACGTAAACACATGCATTTGAATCTATTTGTAGAGCATTTGAATATCTTGTATAAATATTTTAATGATTACTTAGAATATCTGTAAAGACTAGGATAGTACCTAACATAAAGTAGGTGCTCAGTAAGTAAGGAGATGTTTCTTTGTTTTTTTTAAATGATCTTTTATTAAACATTAAAATAATTTTTCAGGATTTCTAAGTAAGTTGTTAAATTTTTAGAAGAACTGATTGATTGTAAATAAATGTAGAAATATGATTATATTTATCTCTCATATTGCATGATGTTTTATATATGTTATAACACACACACACACACACACACACACGCATGCATGCCACCAAAAGAATGCTTTTTCTCCAAAAAGCACAATTAATTTGAAATCATTTGTAGTTTTCTTACTAAATAGTTGTTATAATGGGATAATGTTAGGGTCACTGAAACCTACTGTAGACCAGTACTCTTAAACTTTAGCCTGCATCATAATCATCTGAGGATGTATTAAAACACAGGTTACTGGGCCACACCACCAGTGTTTCTTTTCTTTTCTTTTCTTTTTTAAGATTTTATTTATTTATTTGTCAGAGAGCACAAGCAGGGAGAGTAGCTGGCAGAGGAGGAGGGAGAATCAGGCTCCCCACTGAGCAGGGAGCCAGACGCAGGTCTTAATCTCAGGACCTTAGGATTATGACCTGAGCCAAAAGCAGATATTTAACTGACTGAACCGCCCAGGTGCCCCACCATCAGTGTTTCTGATTCGGTAACTCGGGGTGGAACCCGATAATTTGGTTTTCTCATAACTTCTCGGTAAAGCTAAAGGGGCTGATCCAGGCAACCACATTTTGAGAGTCATTGCTACAGTCCAGTGTTGGAACAGCTGCTGAGGACTCAGCTACTTTTACTTTTCCTACCTGGTTCATTACAAAAATATTAGTATCAACGTCAAGGAATGACTTTCTTCTTCTTCACCAACACTTTATTAGTGCTTGCACTTCAAATTTATTCCCAGGTTTGTGTCTTTATGTTGAGAATAAAAAAAGACTCTTTCATTTCTCCCTGATTCTTAGGTTTATTTCATTTTCTGTAATGTTTAGAAAGTTACCAACTCATAACAATGTTAAATACTAATGCTGTATGTTATATCTCAATAAAACTGGACAATAATAAAGTTAGATGATAAAATTCTCTATCTTAAAAATATGGACATTAGTTATCCCTTAGATGCTTAATGATATGACTGCCTCTTTTGATCCAAGCCAAAATTGTGTAATTAGTGATTTTCTAAAGATGCTGCTAAACTAGGAACTGTCAGTGCTTGTTTAAGTCTTGCTTGGTGGTAGGTTAGGTTCTCATTGAAAACCTGTTTCTTGGGGCATTGGGGTGGCTCAGTTAAGTGTCCACCTTTTGGTTTCAGTTCAGGTCGTGATCTGATGGGTAGTGAGATTGAGCCCATGTCAAGCTCTGTGCTGAGGGAGAAACCTGCTTGAAAATTCTCTCCCTCTGCCCCTCCCTCCCCCACTGGAGTGCTTTCTCTCTTTCTTTCTCTCTCTCTCAAATAAATAAATAAATAAATAAATATTTAAAAAATTGTTAGAATCTTGTTTCTTATTGAAACAGGTCCTTGGTTTCTCAAAACATTCCCTATAAAGGAGGACAAGTGTTCAAGTGATTTGCCAGAGTTGTGGAAAAAGACATTAGTAAAGTAAGTATTTGCAATGCCCTTAATGTGGGAAACTGCAATATTAGGATCGCATATCCTAAGGGAGTTCTAGGCAGGCAGAGTCAAGAGAATCCTCTGGAACTTTTCCTAGAGAGTGGATCTTTTTAACTTAGTATATTGTACCATGTTGTTTCCTTGTTTGTTTCATGATTTCATCTCCATTCTGATTGTTGGGCAATATAATCATACATGAACAATTGGCACTTCCAGCTGTGTCCAACCAAGTCTCTCTGAAGGAATAGTTCCAGGGTAGCAGATTTCATGGTAATAACAGTTTCAGTAAAACCTATGGGCTAGCAGGATAAAGCTGCTATAGGGGAGGGAGAACCACTGCTAGAAGGAAGGTGATAAATTGAGAAAGTCATTATAAAACATTTGCTGCTCACACTTTAGAAGTACGGGTTAGATTAGGGAAGAAAAGCCTTAAGAAAACTCCAACTCCCCCAGCAGGGTGACCAGCCTTGGAGGATAGAATGTAAAGAGAGGGGGTGCTTGGGTGACTCAGTTGGTTAAGCGTCTGCCTTCAGCTCAGGTCATGATCCCAGAGTCCTGGGATAGAGCCCCACATCTGGCTCCCTGCTCAGCCAGGAGTCTCCTGATCTCCTTCTGGCTCTGCAACTTGTGCATCCTTGTGCTTATGCATGCAGACTTGTTCTCTCTCTCTCTAATAAATAAATAAATAAAATCTTAAAAAAAAAAAAAGAAAGAAAGAAAGTAAAGAGAGGAGAGCTGATGTAAACAGGGAATTGGGCACCGAATTCCACAAATGGGCCAAACGACAACTTGTGTTGTGCACTTGTCTGATCCCATTTTATTTCTCTGCAATGTGAATTTTGCTCTAAGTTTTGGTATGAAAAACAGTTAAGGAGAGTGTCTTAAAAACAGAAGCGAGAAATAGAAGAAAGCAAAGGAAGTTTGTGCCAATATCAGAGAGACTAATTTTGTGCCAATATCAGAGAGACTAATTGCAAAGATTTTACACACCAACAGTTTCAGAGGTGAATTCCAGCAGGTGATGGAAGAAGGTTCAAGGAGCTTCCTTTAACACTAATTCTCCAGCTCTGCAGTGTCCTTCAGCTTTGCCAGAGTCCACTGGAATAACAAGACACTGGAAGTCTTTGTGTGAAACTCCTTCTTAAAATCTCCTCTTAGTAATTCAATATTTAAGCTAGCCTCTGTTGGTGGGGACCAAGAAGCAAGGGTCTTATTTAGAAGAAAACATCTGTTCTTTCCATTCAATATCATGGTCTATGAAGAGGGCAAAGAATCCTATTACTTAGAGTTATGATTTTGGTGTTATATGGAGATTTAGAAGAAGAAGAAGAAGAAATTGTCTCAATGTGATGAAAATTGTATCCTAATAATGAAAACTCAGAAAGATTGGAAATTGAGATTCACCTGAGGTCTGCTCAGAGACTATTCTTGAAAGACACCATTTAAAAAATCCATGAGTCCTCTTCCCATGGCACTGCCTCCATGACAAATGCCCTGGCAGAGAAGGCAGAGAGAGCTGGGGATCTGAGCAGCAGATCAGGAGAGCTGGCTTTTAACACCCCAATAACTTTCTCTTTTATTCAGAATAGGTCTGTAAATAAGTGTGTTTCTTCTTCCATTCAGCTCCTCCAAAGTGTTTATAGCTCCTTAATTAGACATATGTCTGCTATTTATTACCATTTAAAAGGCCAAGATGTTAATGTCCCATTGTGAAAATTCCAAGTAATTAATAATTAACTAAATAAACTCAGCTTTTTCTCTACCTACCTCATCTTTGGTTGTCTCCTTGTATTTATATATTAATATGGAGTAATTAAATGATGGCAGGGAAAGTGTTTCAGAGCTGGCATCAGCATAACAATGGATCTACTGCTCACCCTTCCAGTCTTAATTAGTGCTGTGTCTAAAGGGTAGAATGGAGAGGGCTGATTCTACTTGTTGCCTTTACTTTTCTAGGTTACCAGGGCAGTTTCCCATTGGTATAAATTGGAGCAGATGTCTTTAAGTTTTATCTTTAAAAGGACGCATGATGAATGAAAGCTACAGACCCCAGCATGCAAAGCAGCTTCCTGGTGCTGATTTAAACCAATAAACAAACAAACAAACAAAAAGACTACATAATGAGTTGTTTCATTTCCCTGAGATATTGCTCATCAGTTAAGGGGAAGATGTCCAAGGTTGCTGTAAAGGGCCTTTACACCAAATTTGGCCTGAAAACTATGCTTTGTGCATACCTGTCTTACATTGTGCCTGAAGGATCCAGAGGGAAAATGCTTAAACAAACAGCTGGTGGTTAAGCTTTTACTGTGTCTCATAACAATGTCAATGATAACGTAAAGCTTTGTGCTTAAAAGCATCTCTCATCCAAGAAACCTGAAGTGCTTTACACATGATAACTCATTAGAGCTCCCAACACATCTCCAAGGGAACTAGGAGCCACATATGATCTCTGGTGTGCAGATGGAGAAACCAATGTAGAAGAATAGCAAAATACTTTTATTTTTCCCATTTCTGAAATGGGAATTGACTCAGTTCCAGTCCAGGGACTAGAATATATGTCTCCTGACTGTGCTCTATCTGGGTAGTCACTGGGCCACACACTTAAGGAGGAATTTTCTGTGAAAAAGACTCTATTTACAACTAAAGCAAAAAAGGATTTATGCTTCTATAGGCATTACATATCTGAGAATCAGTAAGCTAACTTATTTTCAAACTGCCCGTGTTATGCTTTTACACAGTTATGCTCCTGGTGTGATGGACGTTGACTTTGGGGTCAGATTGACTCAGCCACTTAACTAGCTGTGAGATGTTGTACAATCTCTCTAACTTCTCTGAGACAAATAAACTAGGGGAAAATAATATATATCATGCACGATGGCTGTGAGGATTACATGCCTATTTTTGCTATGCCTATTTTTTGCAATGCCCGTAGTCAAGATAGGAAGCTTCTCAGTATGTTGAACATTCATGTAAAGCCTGTATTAGTCATTCAGGTGTGGTTGAATTCATAGGGAGAAAAACTCAATGCCACAGCTTTTTTTCAATATAAAATATTAAAAAAAAATGATGCTAAATATCCTTCCCTATTCATATTTCATTTTTAGAAGTTACACACTGCAGGGTTGTCTATGTTAAATAAACTTATAGTTTAGTGAATTTCTCCAAAGGAAAAAAATCATTCTACATTTTTAGAACAAACTCATAGTATTGATGTCCCATCCATCCATTAATTGACTTGCATTATTGTTTACCATTTTACAAGTGTAACTTTTTATATAAATAAAAAGTTTTCAGTGATAAACAGTATACGCTCATTATGTAAAATTCATTTTTTTTAATTTTTTATTTTTTTTTAAGATTTTATTTATTTATTTGACAGACAGAGATCATAGGTAGGCAGAGAGGCAGGCAGAGAGAGGAAGGGAAGCAGGCTCCCTGCTGAGCAGAAAGCCTGATGTGGGGCTTGATCCCAGGACCCTGGGATCATGACCTGAGCCGAAGGCAAAGGCTTTAACCCGCTGAGCCACCCAGGCGCCCCTCATTATGTAAAATTTAAATGACACAGATATGTGTAAAGAAGGAAAACATGAATATTACTTGGTGTTTTTCTTTAAAATTTCTTCCAAGAATATGTTTCTCAGAGTGCACATTTTGTCTCTAATTAGTTTATGACAAGAAGTCTGTGTAATAGTTACCTCAAAAATTACTCCTCAATAAACTTACATCAGGCTCTGATATTTATCTTATCTACCATGGCTCATATAACAGTATGTTTTAATACTACATAAAACATTTCCTCTTAAAAAAAGACTCATTTACAGTCTAATTGTGTTCCTAGAAGTTTATGGTTTAGGAGAGTGTCACTCAAATGGGTTTCCCTGTTGAATGATAGTTGTATCTGGAGTTAAGAATGAATACCATCCGTGGCCACCTGGGAAGCTGGGCTTAGTAGGAACTGGCCTCTGGATTGCTCCTGTCATACTCAATTTATAGATCCTAGCATACAAATTCATCAAATTATATGACAGGGCAAATCAAGCATGCAAATCATGTACCACAGTAATAAGAGTACTACATGAACAATAAGTAACAATAGCATAAGACTGAACCACCCCGACTTGCCTTCACAAGTCACCATTTGCTTTCCTCAAATCCTTAGGCTATAGTTACACCTTTGTTATAACGTAAGCATCTGTTGCAAAAGCCTGAATATAGAGAATATAAACTTGTCGTATCCCTCCTGGGAAAACAAAACAAAACCTATAAGTAGCATAGGGATTCCTCAAAGGCTTGCTACCATTGAGAATGATTATTATTTAAGATTTACAGTATTCAATATTGAGATTCAACAAAGGGTCATTAATTGTTGTAGACTAAGGTCTTTTAAATTGACTTTAATTTTAATTACCTTCATATTTCTGCATCAAATCGCAAAGCTATTTCTGCTTCATTCAAAATAGTCTCCCCTCTGTATCTGCTTCACATAGGTGTTTGATGGATGCATGGTTGGAAAGACACATACATAAATAATGCACCGGTGTAGACAAGTTAGATGGAAGATGAATAGGTAGAGGGATACATGAATGGATGATGAACTGATGGAAGGTACTGTGTGTTCCCTTTGCAGACAGATATGCTTGGCTATTTTTTTTTTATCTGTCTTTTTAAAGAACTTGAAATTTAAATAAAAAAGTCAATTAGTTAAGGCAGAAAGTTAATTTTTTTTTTTTGTACTCTTAGAGCAGATGCTTTGAGAATCAAAGACAGGTGGCTTAAGAATTACTAAAAAGAGCCATCACTTGTCTTTTTCTTTCTGTATATCCTTTTCCCCCCCATAATTTCTTGTAACTGTCTTTCCCCTTTTTAACTCTTTATTACCTTCATCTTGCTTTTCTTTACGCTTATATATTCTACTGCACTATTTGTTAATCATTAGTCTCAATCTCCGTTTTCCTTTTTTTTTTTCCCTACCTGATATCTGTCAAACAATGATCACATATTTTAGTTTTTATTATTTATTGTCAGGGTGCAGAGTAGAAGGAAACAGGAGGAGATAGGACTTTAGAAAATAAAAATTAATGCTTTTTAAGTTTCCCATTTTTCATCTCTTTTGCAATAGTGGGCATTTTCTACCCAACTCCTAATCAAAGAATGGGAAGAAGATGCAGAGAAATGGGAAGATAAAGTGGAATAAGTTGATTTAAATATCAATAAAAATAGGAAAGGTAGGATGTAAATGTATGCCAGCAGAGTAATAGGAGAGGTTAGTGAGGCATAATAAAGAAGGAAATAACTAAAAAGGATTCATAATTATATAATTTGTCCTGAAAGAAAGCCATGCCTCCAAGAATTTAAACCTAGAAAGTCTTCGATGCCCCTTATTCATTCTAGGCTGTACTTTATATGACTTACTTTAATCTGGGTGTATAGTGTGAGTTCCAAGGCACAGAAAAAGTTGAATGTTTGCATACATCTCTTTGTATGTTAATTTATCCATCATTGATATTCGTGGCCTCTATACCTTCATTCATACAGTACATCTCCAAAATCCCCTAAACTTTAAGTAAATTATTATTCCAAGAAGGAAAGAATTTTGGATACCATGTCCTTTGTTGACCTTTCATTTTTTTGGTAGCTGTGTATTTCTGGATTTTGGCCAGAACTAAAAGAAAGTATAAAAAGAGATAAAAATTTAACTGCCCTGGGATAATCGTATTTGGACTTACAGCAAAGTGAATGTAGGAAAAATCTAGAAGTCTCACTAAGTTTTTGCCCAAGGGTCCAGATAATTTTCTAGACTAGGACACTAATTATAAATTTTAATTTGTGTTATTTCTAGTTTATCCAACTTTATGTAGTTTTTTCTGGTCTCCACACTTTGATTCACGTATATTCCTCTTGACAGACCAGAAGGATGGATTCTATCCCTTCTCAGTTATTAACTGACTTCATGATCTTATATAGGTTTCAATATCTGTGGATTTAGAATCTTCACCCGAGGGGGTTGGAAAAGATTAATCAATGCTACTTCTTATGTACCTTATAGATCTAAATATTTGAGACTCATTAAAAATTTTCCTCTTATACTTTGCACTCTTGTTGATCACAAAAAAATGCTCATTTAGTAGACTTGTTTTACATGTTCTTTAGTTGTCCATTTAAAGTCAAGATGTAACACCTCCTTTCATACTGCTGATGTGTTTGTTACTATCAGTGTGTCAGTCAGATAAGACATCTCAAAGAGTGGCACTTTGCAATCTAGACAGAGAAGTCCCGACCACTGTCTGTCTCCCAGACAGTCCCCACCTATCATCTTTCCATATCAGGACGATAAGTAAATGGCTTATCTTCCCCATACGGATAATTTAATAGCCTGTCTGTGTAGAAGGTAATGGCATAGCATCTGCAATTCCTGCAATTTTGATAATGTAATATAATAGGGTATAAGACACCCCCAAACTGCAACCCAGACAGTCCTGTTGTTAAGAGTGGGACCTTACTCTGGCCTCCCATTGACAGAAATTTTGTAGTCAGCACCACTTGCCTGTGCTTGTTCTTTGAGTCTTTTTGAGCTACCTACCTCTAGGAAGAAAATCCATTTTTTTCCTACTAACTCTCTCATTGATAGTACAAATTTAAATAAAAACTCCTAGCTCTGAATAAAATTATCTGGATCTGTTTTTTTTTTTTAAAGATTTTATTTATTTATTTGTTCGAGAGAGAGAGAGAGCGCATGAGCACAGGCAGACAGAGTGGTAGGCAGAGGCAGAGGGAGAAGCAGGCTCCCCGACGAGCAAGGAGCCCAATGTGGGACTCGATCCCAGGACGCTGGGATCATGACCTGAGCCGAAGGCAGCTGCTTAACCAACTGAGCCACCCAGGCGTCCCTATCTGGATCTGTTTTAATTGCTATTTCACAATAATAAGTCTTTGTTATTGTACAATGTTATATCTAAAGTCCTGAGTTGCATTATTACACCAACCTTGGATACTAGAGGATGAGACATTTAAAGGGAGAGAAATAGATTTGCCATATGTTTGAATACTGTATACAAGACAAGAAGAAGAAAATTTCTAGGAAAAAGAATGACCAATATTCCTCCTTTTACTTTAAGCATGGCTTTTGATATTTAATCCAACAAAGACAAGTTTGTTTCATACTTGGAATCTTGTCATCTGTCTGAGGTCAGCTGATGAGAGGGAAAAAAGTGTATTTTATTCAATTAAATTGGAGTAGTTCTTTTATGATCTATAGAGATACAGTGTGGCTGTCATCATAGTCATTATCATCATTATCTTTATAATAATAATAGTGAAAGCATGACTTCCTTCACCTGTATAACTTATTTGTATTTACCTACCCCTTATTCATCCATCCATGCATTCATCTATCAATTAATATCACATGTTTTCTATGCATACATTTTGTAAGGCACAATGCAAGTTGCCAGGAACTGTCCTCAAGAAGTTTAAAATGACCATCTATTCAAGCCAATTATGTCTACTAATAAGTGGACATATTCTTACTTTATTAGAAGCCAGAGGGCAGGAAGAAATTAATATTGTCTGAAACATTAAAAATAGAATTTCAGCTTTCACTGTTACATTATAAGAAAGAGATACTTAAATTTGATTTTGTAGGAATGGAGTCTAAAACTTATAATCAATATGATCATCAAATCATAGAATATTCATATCCATTCTTGCTATTAAAAATCTGTAGCAACATTTCAAATAGTGAACTCTTTACCATTTGTTTCTTTGTTTGTTTGTTTGTTTTAAAGATTTCATTTATTTATTTAACAGATAGATCACAGGTAGGCAGAGAGGCAGGCAGAGAGAGAGATGGGAGGAAGCAGGCTCTCCGTGGAGCAGAGAGCCCGATGCGGGGCTCGATCCCAGAACCCTGGGATCATGACCTGAGCCGAAGGCAGAGGCTTTAACCCATTGAGCCACCCAGGCGCCCCTGTTTGTTTGTTTTTTGAACTGTGAATTAAAACATTGGGGGAAAACACTTTTTTCATAAATCTCTTATTTTTAACATGTAAATGATTCTAAGCCAGACTTAAATTTTGACACTTTTCATGTTGTTAACTATTTATATTTGGGAAACATTCACCATGTCAAACTTTAGAAAATATGTAAAATAATAAGCCTATATGTATTCAACTTATGCATTTTTGAGAGCAAACAGAATTATTTCAATTAGACTTTTAGCTAGATTTTATTAATGTGGACTTGGTTAACGCATGTTCTCCAGGTTGTAAGTTGATTTGATCAGCACCAAGGAATATTTTTTAAAGATTTACTTATTTATTTGAGAGAGAGAGAGACCACAGGAGCATGAGGGGTAGATTGAGAGGAAGAGAAAATCTCAAGCAGACTCCACACTGAGCAAAGAGCCCCATGTGGGTTTTGATCTCACAACCCTAAGATCATGACCTGAGTCCAAACCAGGAGCCACTCACTTAACCAAATGTGCCTCCCAGGCACCCTCCAAGGAATTTTTTTTTAAATAGCCTTTGAAAATAAACAATATTTCCCAGATTAATCTAGTCTTGTTGGTAGATATTTATTCAGTAAACATGCATTATGGAAGGAAATTCTAAGGTGCATAACTAGGTATCTCAGTGTACTTTAAGTGATTTTTTATGGAAATGAAAATCCATTATTCCTTGTTTCCAACTATTTCTAATCTTTTTTTTACCAATCCTTCATCTCAACGCCACTGTCCTATATGGCTCCTAAGTGGCTGTCCTGACTGTTTTAGGTATAGACTCCCTTTTAACCCACTGAGCCACCCAGGCACCCTAGTCTCCCTTTTAAAAAATAATTTGCGGGGCGCCTGGGTGGCTCAGTGGGTTAAAGCCTCTGCCTTAGGCTCAGGTCATGGTCCCAGGGTCCTGGGATCGAACCCCACATCAGGCTCTCTGCTCAGCAGGGAGCCTGCTTCCTCCTCTCTCTCTCTTCCTGCCTCTCTGCCTACTTGTGATCTCTATCTGTCAAATAAATAAATAAAAAAATCTTAAAAAAAATAATTTGCTCCCCATATGTAACCCACCTGGATTCCCCTGCTATTGCCATTCATTCAAGGATAGTTCTCCAGGCCTTATTTCTACTTTTTCTGACGGCAGTTATTAAGCTGGAAATGGTATCTGTCATCATGAAGATTTCATCCTATTAGGTGTTTTGTGTCTCTGAAACCTTCCTAAAATGCTATTCCTTAGATGAAATGTCTTTCACCTCTCAAATGAGCATTATTATCTCTAGGTGACTGGTTGTTCTTGTTATAATTTTTTAAAAGATTTTATTTATTTATTTACTTATTTATTTGAGAGAGAAAGAGAGAGGGAGGGAGAGCACAGAGGGAGAAGCAGACTCCTCACTGAGCGGAGAGCCCAATGCAATGCTCGACCCCAAGACCCTGAGATCATGACTTGAGCTGAAGGCAGAAGCTTAACCAACTGAGCCACCCAGGCACCCCTCTTCTTGTTATAATTTTATAATAATTCACATATGCATATAGCTAATGCTTGTAGAAGTGTGGGTATTGGGGACATTAAAAATTTATAATGAAAATTTACCCATTGCTATACAGGTTTAGAAATTATTTGTTTCTTTTCCATTTTTAACATTACAAAGGAAACTCATTAGAGACAGGCCATGAATGGCTGAATTACATTTATTTAATCTGTTAATTAGTTTAGAAGAATTTATTATAAATTTTCATTGGATGAAGGATATAGGAAGTGTATCAAGTTTTCTTTAAAGGAGATATACATTTCCCTTAGGATGAATATATGTACAATTTGGAAGAATAAAATAATAATTTAGAATAATATAGAAGAGATGTTATATCTATAAAAAGAATTGGAAGGAAAGACAATTTCCTGAGTTATATGCCAACTTGTAAATATTTTGGACCCTTGGATAAGTAATTTAACCTGTGTGGGCCTCAGTCTCCTCACCTATAAAATAAGGGACTTGAGCTAGATGTCCTACAATTCATCATTTATTCAGAGATATGCAGGTAAGAAAACCCAACTCTTACTAGCTTGAGAAAAAATAATTGTCTGTACAGATACAAATGAAAATGGCCTTAGGGTACAGTTGAATCTAATTTTCTAATTTGTGTACACTCATTTTTTTTTCCATCCATCCCCTATTTCTACCTTTTCTCATTTCTGGCTTTTTTCTTCTGTGCTGCTCATTGGCTTTTCTCATATATTAGAGGACTACAGTGTTGCTGGCAGTGCTGGGCTTACACCCATAATTATAGAGTTACAACCATAAAGGAAAGGAAATTTTCCATGCCATTACCATCTAGAAAATCTCTAGGAAGTTTATCATTAGTCTTTGTTTATTATCCAGGAAACTGTAAGCCTCTTGTCTCAATGTAACTATTAATAACACTCTTTCATACTCAGAAGTCTAGTTTGGGCAATAAATTATTTAATCACCCTACCTTGGAGAAGACTGATTAACTTAGTTTAGGTTTTATGCCATCTCTGGAGCAATCACTGTGATCAGAGGAATGGGATACTGTGGTTGTCCATATCTGGATCATACGCTAACAGTTAAGGCAAGAAACTTGGGGTAAATGGAATTGGCAGCTTCCCTTCAAAACAGGTGAATGAGGGGTGAATGCCTGGGTGGCACAGTCAATTGAGCATCTAACTCTTGGTTTTGGTTCAGATTGTGATCCCAGGATCATGAGATTAAGCCCTGTGTCAGGCTCCGTGCTCAGTGTGAAGTCTGCTTAAGACTCATTCTCTCCCTCTGCCCCCACCCGACATTGTCTCTCTCTTTCTCTCTCTCTCTAAAATAAAATAAATAAATTTTAAAAGCAAAAACAAAAACAAAAAATGGAGGTGAATGATAAGGTGGTAGTCCCAGCAAGTAAGAGTGGTTTCAACCAGGTGAATAAAAAGCATGAATATCTACTTACTGCATAGGAGAAGCACACATATGTCTACTGGGTCGTGACAGAGTGAAACATATGTACAAGAAATGCTGAATAGAGGCACAGTCAGTGTTAGATGGGGTTTTATAGTCTTACACATAGTGGATTTATTTTTTTTAAATTGGAGGTAATTATAGTGCACGCTGTAAATAAATTATCTCAGTTTTATGCATGTATGTGTCTAATGAGGTGTATATATGTATACGTACATACATGTAAAAATATGCACACATGAATACATATCCCTATATATTCACATGTATATATATATGTGTGTGTGTATATATATATATATATATATATATATATATTCAGCTTTAATTTGGTTTAATGTCCATAAATAATAATTTAATTATTAGAAAACTAATTTAGTATTATGATTATTTTGATATTTCTATAAATAATTAAAATGACTTTTTGTTTAAACAAAGATCTTAGAGTATTTGTGTGTTAGATTTCTTTACTTCTGATCATTGAGATATTGAGATAAGCTGATTTTAAATTAAAGTTGTAAAGTAACGTGCAGACATTTTGCTTTTCCTAGTCAATCTTAACCTCAGTCAACAGTTTCATAGGATGACAGTTTTCAGGGAAAGTCGAGATCTTTCTTAAATGAAAAGTAATTATTCATCATAATAGAATGGCAAGCAGTACCTTAATAAGTGGATGTGCTAATGTCTATTCGTTCTTTAGACATATTAGCCTAAATTTGTTTTTAGTCCTAACATGTGAAATCACAAATAAAATACCTAATTATCTCTTTAAAATACCATCATATCAGCTGTTTTTACAGTATATTTAGGCTCTGAGTCACCAAATGTTTTCCACAATGAAGAGACAGAAGTGTATTATTGAAAAATGACACTGGTTGAATTTTCTATTTTGGTTTTTCTATATTGGGCAATAGAAGCATGAAATAAGATTTTTCTTGGAGTAGCAAGTGGTTTAGTTCTTTTCATAGAAAAAATTAAATACCTACTCTACATCAGATATAGTACTAGGTAGTGAGGATGCAAAATTAATAAGACTAAGCCTCTGATCTCAAGATTACAATCTATAGAGTGAACAGACTTGAACAACTTAACAAATGTGTGTATACATACACACACACACATATACACACATATGTATGGTATTATATGGCTGAACATATGTAGCCTTTACTTGGTCTATTTTTCATGAATAGTGAATTAATTAGTATGAACTGCTGTGCTCTGAGCTATTCAGAGAAAGAAAAACCCAGTTCTGCATAAAGGAAGAGTCAGGGGCCTGGTTAGGTATGCTTTGCTAGAAAAGATCACAGATGAATCTTGAAGGATTAGAAGGGATGATCAAGTCAGCAAGAGAGGGTGTAGGGTGATATAAAGGAATCATTCTCGATATGTTGAGCACAGCCCAACAAGCTTTTACCTATCCAGTCTTTCCTGCATGTTATGTGGAAGCTCTGAGATACTCAGTATGTGGCAAAGTGCAGGGAAATAGTAAGTAACCAATAAATTTCTTAGAAGTCATTACCATTTTCATGTCTCAGATGTCTTGACAGCCAGGGTTGGCCCAAGAAAATACAAGGCTAGAGCAGAACTATAGCATTACCATCAGTGGACCTTCTCTTGGTGGATCTGTACTTGGGTTATTCCTTTCTAAAGGTGAGGGTATAGAGATGGGACACTATTTGCTTGTAGGTCCATCCCATGGACCTACATACATGTCCATCCCACTTAGTGCATTTGTACAGGTGACTAAACAGTAGGATCAAACCATTATGGAGACCTAAGGAAAAGTTAATAAAACTACTAAAGAAGGAGTCAAACTGGAGTGTGAAAAAAAAATGCACGCAGGGGATAAAAAAGTGCTACCTATAAGGAACAAGGTCAGAAGTGGCTGGTAGTGGTACTGATGTTGGCAAGCCAGGGTGGAAGAGCACTCGACTTTTGGGAAGCTTAGTGACAATGCCACCACATTGCTTATGACTCTGGATTTCTTTTTCCCCCCTTCATAATGACAGAGCCTCTCTTTCTTCACCCATCCTCAACTGGAGTTTTGCCAAATTGCCAGTTTCTAGTTCTACTACTCTCTGATTCAAATCCATTCACTTTATTTTGTTTCTTCTCTTTTCCAGAGTTTTCTGCAGTGAGTTCATGCCGATTTAATTTCTTCTACATTTTTAACTTTATTCCTTTATTTTCCTTCCCTGTCATCACTACCCATACTCAAGCCTGTGTTATTTTTTGCTTGAGTCATTGAAAGAATCTCCCACTGGCTTCAGTGCTCAGTGTTATACTCCCAACTGTACAGTCCCGAGACTGTAGGCAGAGCTTTCTAAATGTGATTCTACTTTAATTATGTCATTACTTTGTTATAATACTTCAGTTGCTCTCTATTTTTTTAGAATAAAATTAAAAATTCTTCCAAAAGTAAACTAGCTCTTTGTAATCATGCCCTTACTTATCAACTTCCCAGTCTCATTTAAAATTATTTTCTGCTTACCTTCTCTTCCTCTTTCTGCCTTTCTCTGGCTTTCAGTCCATTTGAAATTGAACTACACTGATCTTCTTCTGTGTCTTCCAATGTGTCATTTTCTCTTTCACCATTCTTTGTAAAGCATCTAATTCCAACTCTTCCATCAGTCTTCATCTCAATTTTCACTCCTTGGAATTCTTCCCTGAACACCAGTGGTCATGGTTAGGTAACCCTTACATGTCTAACATTGTTGGGTTCATTTATTTCATTATGTTTCCCCACTCCAGAGATTGCCAACTCCTTGAGAACTGTGATGTTTTATTTATTTCTAGCATCTAATATACAGGTTGTTACATACAGGTACTTAAAACTTGAATAGTCCCTTTTATACTAAGATAATATTCAAGATACTTACCATATAAATTAAAACTTTATTGCTTGTCTAAGACTCTAGCAATTAGCAAATATTCTTCACCCTACTTAAATACACATTTCTAAAATTTCTCCAAACACATTCAATATTTGGTCAATTTTCTCATGTAGCCTAAGATTACATGGTTCAAGGACTATCTCTTTCTTTATTCATTAAAACAAACAAAAAATCTTAAAATGTATCTCTCATGGAGTTTTATGAGATAATGAGTCAAATTAATAAGACAATGTTCTTTTTTTTTTTTAAAGATTTTATTTATTTATTTGACAGAGAGAGATCACAAGTAGACGGAGAGGCAGGCAGAGAGAGAGAGAGAGAGAGGGAAGCAGGCTCCCTGCTGAGCAGAGAGCCCGATGCGGGACTCGATCCCAGGACCCTGAGATCATGACCTGAGCCGAAGGCAGCGGCTTAACCCACTGAGCCACCCAGGCGCCCCAATAAGACAATGTTCTTAATCACACATGGTCATCTTATAACATCTTCCTTCTCCTCATTTCTTCCCTCCTTAATGAGCACTCACTCTCAACAGTAAGATATATATGTATATATGTATATATGTGTGTATATATATATATACACACACACATACTATCTTTTTGCTCAGTGAACATTTATTGAGCAAATATTAATAACTAGGCAGTGTTACTATATTGAAGATAAAATTGTCAAGCTCAAGATTATAATGCAGTATTATTTTATATTTTAAATTTGTGGTTCATAGTTTTGTACTTGTTTTTCCACACCAGAATGTAAACTCTGGGTTGATAAATCCTATTTCATTTACTAATTCTGTATCATAAGTCTGCTATTGGATATAGAATGCTATGTAAAAGAGATATTTAACTCTATTTTAGAAGTTAAATATTCAGAGAAGAAAGCATGAGGAAAATTTATAAAACAATATACAAAGCACTCATATAAAAGGCATCATAACAAGTTTGCTCTCCAAGGCAAGGAGAATAAATGTCCTTTCCTGTATGTAGGTAACCAGTGGTTGAGTTTGGCCTGGAGTCTACCACTTCTAGCCATGGTGAAAACATACAGCTATCCATGGCAGAGGAGAAATGTGCTTTCTTTGTGTAATGTCTGTCTATGAGATTTTGTTCAGAGCAATTCCCATTTATGTTATACTGTACTTATTTAGTAAGAGCTCAGGCATTTAGCAGGACTATATTGCCTGTCTGTTTACTCATTCATTTATATATCATCAAATAATTATTGAGCATCTACTTCTTGCCTAGTGATATTCTAGCACTGGGCAATAGAGCAGTGAACAAAACATACAAAAATCCCTCCCCACCAGATGTTAATATAGGCCAGTGGAAGGAGACAGATAATGATAGAAATAAATAAGTAGGCATTTTAGTATGCTTAGTATGTTTAGATAGTGATAAGTGCATGGAGAACAAAATTAGTTGGAAAAGGGTATCCAAAGGCGTATTGCCAAAGGTGTATGTAGGTGCAAATAAAACAGAGAAAAGCAATCTAAACTGAAGGAACAGTAAGTGAAAAGGACCCTAGTCAGGAGCTTGCTTACATGGGCTAGTTGAGTAATAGGCAGGAGGCTTGTGTGCAGGTGTGAAGTGAATGGTAGAAAGAGGAGACAAGGTTAAAGAAATGGTGGAATGTCTCTAGGGTTTTGTAGATCACTGTTAAGATGTTAACACTGCCCTATTAAGACTTTTTAAAAAAAGATTTATCTATCTATCTATCTATCTATCTATCTATCTGACTGAGAGAGAAAGAGACCAAGCACAACCAGGGGGAACAACAGAGGGAGAGAGAGAAGCAAGCCCCCCACTGAACAGGGAGCTCAACATTGAGCTTGATCCCAGGACTCTGGAATCATGACTTGAGCCTAACACAGATGTTTAACAGACTGAGCCACCCAAGTGCCCCTACCCTATAAAGACTTTAACACTAACTCTGAAATGTGAGGCCATTGGAGGGATTTGGGAAGTTAAGTGACATGATCTGACTTATGTTTTCGAAGGACCTCTTGGCTCCTATATTGAAAATGGATTGCAGGGTGCAGAATGGAGACTAATTAGCATATTTAATATTTAATAGTATTATAATAGGAGAGAGATGACGTTGGCTTGGCAAAAGTGATAGCAATAGAAGTAGAAGACGTGATCATGTTTTGGATTTGATCTGATGATAGAAACGAGATAATTTCAAGATAAATGAAACATGAAGTATGACAGAAAGATGAATCCAAGGTATTTTGGCATGAACAACTAGAAGGATGGGACTTCCAAAAATTGAAATAGTGAAAACAATGTGTGTGGCAGACTGTAGAGAGAAAAGATCGAGAGTTCTGTTTTGAAGGTAGGAAGTTTAATTGCATATTAGACTTCCAAGGGGGTGATGTTGAGTAGACAGATGGATAAAGAAGTCAAAAGTCCAAGGGAAATGTCCAAGATGGAGATACGTTGGACATAATGATAAATCCTACAGGAGATAGATGGTAACTCTAAAATACCATTGTGCTTTTTAGAAATGTATAATCTGCTGGCTGGACCTGATACACCCATAAAAGTAATAACCAATGCGAAGCAGGAGATGTAGTACCAAAATGAATGCTGGAGAACACAGGTGCAGTGATACCTCAGAGAAGGGAGATGTACACTGAGGAAAGGGCCCAAAGAGAAAATGATTTAATAGCCTAGCAGCAAGTGTTGAATTTCAGTAGTTGCAAATGGAAGAGGTATCCTGGGCCTAGGAGGCAGGGAATGGGAACACAAAACTGTTGAAACACTGATGAGATCTTCCCATCTGTCCAGGAATATATGGATGGAAGTCCCCAATTAGATTATAAAAGCTAGAATTGCTTAAGAAATGATGTGAACTTCATCTGGCCAAAAGTATACTTACAGCTTTTTGACTCTGTGAATAACATATGTAATGCATTGTTTTCCATAAAGGAATCTGATGACCACATTGGATATTACTCAGCTGGGCAAATCCATCTTTAGTACTGCCTCCAAAATATTGTCCATCAGAGCACTGAAGTCTAGTTAATAAAGGGACAAGAATGTCTAATTCCATAGCTTTGAAATAATTTCACTATTTTAAAATATAAACTGATGTAACAAAGTTATATAAATACTGTTCATATAAAATTATTATCGTGTTCTCAAGTTCATACTTGTGACCATTAGGCAGAAGTCATATTAATATTGTAAATTTGTATATTTTAGGGCAATATATATCCTTTTGATCTAGGCTAACTTTTTTTGGGCAATTTTCCAATGACCAGTAAAAACCATCTTGCAAAAGAGGAAAATAACAGTAGGAGCTAAAGAGGTTGAAATACTTTAAACCTCAAAATATGTTTGCCTTCTATGAAGTGGCTGTACTTGCCCTGTTTCTAGTCACACCTTAAGTTTTCCAAGCAGACTGTATAATCTGAGTCTTTCTCTGGAGATAATACAGGGTGCAAGCCCCTTCAAAGAAGGGATTTGTGCATGCTTGTAGCTCCCAGAGCTCTGGTCTGTCTAGTAGTTAAGATCTCCGGAGTGGCTTATGGGTTTTGTGTAATTTCTATCTGGACCCAGACAGCCAGACTTCATTTCATTTTATTTGCATTTAATAATAAGCTGCCTTTCCTTAGCTGTTAAATTGTGAATTATCAAACACTATCAAATCCTCCTTCCCATATTCTGAATACACTTACTTTGAAACAGACCCATTGGTAACATGTTGGTTCCAGGGAAAAGCTGGGCTTTGTGCCATGTATTTCTGGGTGGGAACTACTCTGATATATTTCTTTTGGGGCTTAAAAAAAAAAGCCATTTTTGATCTAATGTGAACACTGGGAACGGCAGAGCAAGCTTTGTGGTGGATTCATCTTTAATTATTAAAACAGGAGAGATCATTCATGCCTCTTTGAAGTTCTTATTTTATTTTCAGGAAAGGAAATGAATGTACTAGTCACTACATGTGAAGCAGGGTAGATAGTGATGGTAAAAAGGGGAAAAAAGAAGAGAATAACAGAAGGAATAGAAAATAACGGGGAATAGTGATTACAAAGAGGAAAGGAACTGTAGAAATGAGAAAAAGGACAGAGTTGTCCTGGTTGGTAGGAAGCTAGTGCAGGGCTCTCAATAATATTTGGAAATAAGTAGATTTGAGATAATTTTGCTGAGTCTTTGTCAGTCAACATAAATACAACTATGTTTTGGCAGCCACTGGGCTTATAAGAGCTAGTGATGAAGGAAAGGATGTGGTTTGAGGGGGAGAGATTTTACATATTAAAACTTCTTGAGGAATTATGTCCTCTTGCTATGGATTTGGGAAGAAAACCACATATTAGTGCAAAAACCTTGGGGAAGCTAGAACAGAGAGAATGGAACTGTGAGCAAGAAGGAGTCACAACTACAATAAAAAGTCACTCGACACTGAGCACCAGAGATCTCAGTGTGTGGTTTTTCTATCTGTCTAAAATTGTCCAGTCCTAGTAATTAGAAATTGAGCATAATGAGGGGGCTGGTCTGAGTCATGCTTTAATGAATCAAAATTATAGCAGGCTGGCATCCATTACATGAAAGCACTTGTATGTGTGGTGGGGATTGGGAGAACAAGGTGTCATTTTTTTAGGAGAGAAGATTACTAAAGCTCAACGTGTGTTGAAAGAATTTGTCATGGGCCTAGGCTAGGAGTAGCAGTGGGACATGGGATTTGAGTGCATTAATGGACTCTATGATTGTTATTCTCTATGTTGTTATAATCATGGATAATGTTGAATGCAGATATCAAAAACTAATTATCATTTAGTTGCTTCTCCTGCTTGAGGAATTTGAGCCTTTTCTGGCTTACAATGAAATAACCATAAGATAAAGAATGGGTTGGGACTAGAACAATGTTGCTGATGTACACAGAATCTGGATTTTGCCACTCTAATAAGGTCCCCCCTTATTTGATTGTCCTCTAACCTGACATATGTGGAATTGAAATGAATTTTCTCTAATCAAGAGAGAAATATGGAAAGGGGAAAAAAAGCATTTGCATAATGAGTACCTTAGATATAGAAAGCCCCATGCACCTGGATAAAAGAATCAGATTCACTGATCCTCCAGCCATAATATCCTGAGTTCCAACCCAGGACATGCCCAAGAAATGATGCTCCAATGCAAATGAAACAACTAGAGCCTTGCTTCCTTACTATTCCACATAAATGTATAAATGTATAACTTCATTTATTCTTAATGCTACCAACCTTGCAATACACCACAAGCTGATTAGAAACATTTCTCATTTCACCATAGCTTTCTATTTAGTTTATCAATGAAACATTTTCTCTACATATTCATTTTATTGGCTCATAGCCATAAGGTTAAAGGGTATCTTAGATTGGACTCCCGCAATAAAGTGGACCCTGAAATGAGGAGTTGTTTCTAAGAGATTTATTATAAATAGGAATCATCCCAAGGAAAAACTAGTAGATGAGTAGGAAAGTGGTTGTTGAAGGGGAAAAAATCACAAGTGAGAGTAAAATATCAGGCGAACTACCACAGATGGTTAAAACATGGTTCAAAGTTGTCCTATGTGAAGCCAGAGGGCCTGAGTATCTCAGCCCCTTCAGTCATTGGCTCAAGGCTTTCTTGGAGGAACACACATTTGAGGGCACTTCCAGTGCTCCATAAGTTTAGGCAAAGCAAACTCTAGCAGCCTAACAATAGCCCCCTGACGAAGAGCCTCACTTGATGGCTTTTCTGTTGACCCTCAATGGGAGATAATGTACATGAAAATGGCAGAGGATTTGAGGGGACATGGGCAGAGCACTGACCGAAATCCACTGCAGAGGGTATGGCACTCCATACCTGCAAAATATAAATATTGTGATTACTTCTTAGTATAACCCTTGCTTTTTCTTCAGTGCACCCCCATCTCTCAACCCATTCCCTTAAGCTTTTCAAATCTACTTCCTTGCCATGTGTTTTCCTTGCTTTTGTACATGGCTTTCCTTCTTGGAAATGCCCTTAACTAGTCTCTTCCCTTTGATCGGCTGATGCACTCTTGCCTCATCCTCGATGTCCTACTCAAGCTTTACCTTCTACATGAAAATTTCTTTAACTGAGCCTGGAACAACTCACATTCATTCCCTCATAAAACTATAGCACCTTTAGTCATTAACATAGGACATACCACACTGCATTGTAATTTTTCATTTCGATGACTACTTACTTTTTCTATGTTTTTATTTATCTTTGAAAACTTAGAACCCTTGATCTATGTCTGGCATATAGTCAGTATCAGTGAATCTGTTGAATGTAATTCACTGTATGAAAAAGAATTTGAATGTAGGAGACATTGAGGTTTTTACTTGGAGGATCCTTTTGAGTTAATGAAGTCTAAGCTCCCACCCAGTGTAGAAATCTCTGTCCATTTCGACCACAACCAGTGGGATATTTGGTCTGTTATTTTAAATAATTTTCTGACCCAAACTGTCACCTTTTGTTTAACTACGTGTCCTAAAGCAGTAACAGTTGTGGGAGTGTTTGCTCCTTGGATCTCCACACTCTTCTCTTTAGTAATTAGAATTTATATTGTATTCATAATTCCTTTTTAGTATTTTAAATAAAATTTTCACAGAAATAGTAATAGTGTATTCACAGTCAACACTTTTTAAGTTGAGAAGTCAGTAGAGAATATCAACATGGATTATATATTAATATCATGCTCAAAACTGACACTGTCCCATCCCTGGATAGTTCTTGGACATTCAGTTTTGTTTGTGTGTTTTCCCCTGATCATGTCAAGGGAAAGATCTTCTCTTGCTGAGTCTTTTTCTATGACCCTTTGTAAATCGTATGACCAAACTTTTGCAATGTAGTTTATGACTTTCAAGTTGTTTAATGTGAAGAGGAAATGAAATCTAAATAATAACTGAACAGTGTTTTGTCATTATCAGAGGGAAAAGAATGTAGAATTTAGACAAGATACAGGCCTGTTGGGGCACCTTGGTGGCTCAGTCAGTTAAGCATCTGTCTTTAGCTCAGGCCATGATACTAGAGTCCTAGGTTCAAGCCCCAGATTGGGCTACCCGCTCAGCGGGGCATCTGCTTCTCCCTTGCCCTCTGCCTCTTCTCCCTGCTTGTGCTCTTTCTCTCTCTCTCTCTCTCTCTCTCTCTCTCAAATAAATAAATAAATAAATAAATAAATAAAATCTTAAAAAAAAACATACAGGCCTGTTTTAGAGGCAGAAATCATGGGTGATCCAGGAGAGTTTTGAGGTATAACTGATATAAAATTGTTTGCAATGTGAATTTATCCAGCATTACTGTAACCAAAGAAATCCCTCCCTGTCTGTTATTGTTCACTGTTAGAAAGTATCTTTTCTGTTCTTTAAACAACTCTCCTGTACCCACTAGGACCTTTTTCATCCCTTGCCTATCCTACCACAGCTGGAAGTTGGCTAGCTTTCGGAATCGACACTAGAGAGCCTGTGTTTGCATTTTTTCCTCCACGCCATCTGTTCACAGAATGGATTACAGTTGCCTCCAGTTAAAAAGCAGATTGTCTTGGCCCAAGGTCAGGAGAGAAGTCTCTGCATCACGTTTGATTGTTGAAAACCTCTTCCCCATCCCTGCAAGACAGGAATGTAACATCTGTAGTTAGAACTTGGGTCCCTTGACTGGTTCCTCTGGCTATTGCTTAGCAACTCTCAATTGGAAATTCACAAAAGCACCTCTTCCTTCTCTGGCCTGGCCCCTTATTTTTCATTTCAATGTGTTTTCTATTAGGCTCTTTTTTAAAATTTTAAGATGCCTGCTGTCAGCCTTGATTTACCTTCAAATGCGCTTATGCTCAGAACTTTCAGGGCTGTGGTCCCAATATACATTAGGACTGGGGAAAGACCTGTAGTTGTCTTTTGCCAAATCACTTTGGCATCATGTTCAAAAGAAAATTTTGTATGTTTCTGTCTCTTTACTCTGTTTATTAGAGATCAGGATCAGAGGAAGAGATGGTAGTGAATCTGAACATTAAAATCTTCCACATCTTGCTAGACCACCACTTTGGAAGAGAGGTAAAAAGACACGTCGTATATATATTTATTTTCAACCTGCCTCCTTCTCCAGAGCTTTCTGTTGGCATGTAGTAAAAGAATTTTCCATATCTCAGAGCCCTTATTTTCATTTTATTTTTACAGATTATTTATTTATTTATTTATTTGAGAGAGAGAGAGTACATGTGGTTGGGGGGAGGGGAAAAGGGGTGGGACAGAGGAAAGGGAGAGGGACAAGAAGACTCTAAGCTGAGCATGGAGCCTGAGGTGCAGCTTGATCCCACAACCCAGAGATCATGACCCAGGCCGAAATCAAGAGTCAAAAGGCCAACTGATTAAGCCACCCAGGCACTGCACCCGCCCCCCCATTTTCAAAATTAGAGGAAGTAGAAAAGTTCTTTTGTTAGATCCAGCCAATTGCAAAGTTATATGCCTTTTGGGGGATAGAAAATGCTGTTGGTGTAAATTGTCCAGAGCTGTAAAATGGCAAGAGTAATTGAGAATGAAAAGGTAAATGAAAAAATACTGAATATCTGTCCCTTCACCTTTACCTTCAGGTGCACTGATGAAAGAGTTATTTGAAATCCAAAAGTGTAGGGTCAGTGTATGATTCTTCCTAAGGATTTCCTAATTTCTTAGTCAAGTGTCCTGACTTGTTTCCTCGGTGCTTCTGCAACATTCACTCTGCTACAGTGTCTCTTTTTCATTCCCATTCTTCTCAGATGTTGACCTCCCTTCCTCCAAAGGTCCAACTTCTACCTGTCAAAATTCAAGTAATCCTAGAATATCCAGTAAAAATGTTATTATTATTTTTCCATCAAGACTTCCCTGAATGTATTAGCTTGAGTTTCCAGGATGAAAGAGGGCTTTTTAGATAAATGGAAAAGACTATGAGTCATAGATTGTACTAGGAATACTATGGAGGGTTTATAATTATTTAGAGAGGCAATGTAGATTATAACCAGGTGGCAGATCACCTTGAACATCTACTCAAGATAGTTAAATATAAGAGGTAAAAGTTGGGGGCGCCTGGGTGGCTCAGTGGGTTAAGCCGCTGCCTTCGGCTCAGGTCATGATCTCAGGGTCCTGGGATCGAGTCCCACATCGGGCTCTCTGCTCAGCAAGAAGCCTGCTTCCCTCTCTCTCTCTCTCTGCCTGCCTCTCCATCTACTTGTGATCTCTCTCTGTCAAATAAATAAATAAAATCTTTAAAAAAAAAAGAGGTAAAAGTTGTAAAATCATGAAGATTTTTATTTATCAGAACAGAATATCAAGAAGATTAGCTCTATGGCTGAATAGAAAATTTATTGGAGAAAACCCCTCTCAGATACTCTGTTTACTCCAAGTTCTATCTTAATCATTGTGCCAACTAACCACTGTGTTATTGGTACTTCCTATATGCTGGGGACTTTAGACTATTCAAAGGGATGTGGATTATAAAACAGCCACTACTGCTTCACTATTTGTGTAACCCTGGGCCAATCTAAGAGTTAATTTCCTCATCTATAAAATGAGGAAAATAGTATTTAAAATTTCACCAAGTTCTTTTGAGCATTAAAGGAAATAATGTATAAAAGTAATTAGTATAGTTTCTAGTCTATAGTAAGTATTCAATAATTGGTATATATTTGTAGTATTATTACTATTATTATCAATAATAATAACTACTCTTTGCTTGATTTCTTCAACTCATATTTCAATAAGATTATTGTACACATACCTACTAAAATCACCCATGGCTAAGGTTCGCTTCACATATAGAAAATGCTCCTTGTTCTGGGCTAAATTGTGCCCAAATACCCCCACTCCTCCAAAACAAAAGCAAAAACAAAAAACTCTGTGAAGTCCTAACCCTCAGAATTTTAGGATGTGACCTTCTCTAGTTATAAGGTTTTTACAGAGAAAATTAAGTTAAAATGTGGTCATTAAGGTAAATCCTAATCCAGTATGAAAGGTATCTTTATAAGAAGAGGAAATTTGGATACAGGTATGTACAGAGGGAAGGTGATATGAAGACACAAGGAGATGATGGCGATTCACAAATCAAAGAGAGAGACCTAGAACAGATCTTTCCCTCCCATAGCCCTCAGAGCAACCAGCCCTGATGGCACCTTGATCTCAGACTTTGAGTCTCAAGAAATGAGAAAGAAAATTTCTGTTGTTTAAGTCAAATGGTTTGTGGTACTTTGTTATGGCAGCCCTGGCAAACTAACTTATACCCCTAAAAATTTCCCAAGGCAGGGGCGCCTGGGTGGCTCAGTGGGTTAAGCCGCTGCCTTCGGCTCAGGTCATGATCTCGGAGTCCTGGGATCGAGCCCGGCATCGGGCTCTCTGCTCTCTCGGGGAGCCTGCTTCCTCCTCTCTCTCTGCCTGCCTCTCTGCCTGCTTGTGATCTCTCTGTCAAAAAAAAAAAAAAAAAAAAATCTTAAAAAAAAAAATTTCCCAAGGCATTCGTTATCTTTTAAATTACTTGCTTCATTCAGGACCCCAGATGATAACTAGAGAGGGTAGATATTTTAAAATAGATAGGCAACCATATTAAGTAAAGGAATTCCTATAAAATGTAGAGAGACTTATGAGAGTCTCTTAACAATCGTGGGAGACAGAGCCTGAGATCCTTGTGAATTCTTAATTTGTAAAGATAACTAAAGAACAGAAATGCCCCACTGATGCTCTTCTTATGGATAGGTTTATAGTTTGCCTACAGTGCAGCCTCTTTGGACTTAAGATTCAACTTGGCCCCAGCCAAGTTGCATTTTATTGTATTCCTTGCAATTTGGGGAGTACTCTCAAGTAATGGGAACTATAAAAATAAACATTTGAATGCCAAAGGTCTACCTAACATTGCTGAAGTCTGCTGATGTATATCCTACTATTTGGGACTCTAGGAAGTTGTCTCATAGAATCATAATATTTTACTGCTTGCTGAGAATTAAGAGGATTTTAGTCAACTTTCTCATATAATGGGTATAGAAAATGAATCCAGAAGATGGGAAATATCTTGGTCAGGGTTTTGCAGCTATTTTCAGTTTTCCCTAATGTCAATCTTCTATTTTAAACTCTTGGAGAGAGAGAGTCAGATAAACACAGTATTTCCCTGTCACCTTTTTCTTTTTGGCGTTGTCTTTTATTTCCTCCTTCTCAAGGTTCCTATGGAAATAGAAGAAGCTAGATTCTGACCCTGTGACTGAGTGGAGCTCAATGACTTACATGCACCCCTGCTTGTCCTATAATCCAGCCAGCCTCGGAGAACTGCTTAGCTCCTAGCATCTCAATAATGCATTTCACACATTCTAGTCAGTGTTGTTTTGACATACAGCATTTGAAAGTGAAGGGAAGAAGTGAAGGGAACTTCATCCTGGGTATCCGTTGCTGGACTTCTTCTAATTAGGAAAACATAATCACACAAAAAATAGTGTGAGAGAATTGTACCTTCTAAAATATATTCCTTAAAATTAAATGTCTTTCCTTTGTAGGAGACAGGTGGTGATATGCAAGAAAAGGGGAAAAAATCACAAACCACCCCCTCAAAATTACCTTTTCTCTACCTAGGATTTTTATATTGTTCGCATGTACTGAGAACAATGCACCATCTGTCATCAATATTGGGAATAATCCAACTGAATTGTTAACTTTATCACTCTATATATCCCACATTACCCAATATACCACATTAATGGGCCTTAACATATATTGGAAGATGCAATAACTCCCAACCCCCACTGTGCATCAGACTTACCTTGTTAGCTTAACAGAAATAAATTAACATAGATGCCCATGTCCCACTTTCTGAAATTCTCAGTCATTTGGGCTGGAATGTGAATCATATGGCCGTTATTTCTTTAAAATCTTTCCAGGTGATTCTAATGTACAGACTGTTGAGGAGAAGACAATTGATATGTGAAGTGGATGATATACAAGAATATTCCTCAGAATAAACAAAATAAAGTGAGAGGTTCCCTCTTACCTAGTTGAGATCTGAGATGGCAGAAAGCCTGAGAAGTGACCAGAGAAAGTCTGGAGGATGCTGCTGTAATCTTTTGTTCTTCCCCCAAACACATGGCATGTCATTTTAATCAGAGGAAGATGGTAGATTGCTGAGCATTGCCTGGCACAGATGAGCCAAATAATTCTCTGGCTTGATGAATGACCTTCTTCCTAAATAAGTGAAATGGATTTGTACTTATTTAATTTAACAAAGTCCTTTTATATGGCTTGGTCTGAGGTTAGTAGATGAAGTTAGTCGATGAAGGAGGAAGGTGCTAGTTAGAGTGCAGTTATTAGACCCCAATATACTAATGAGCGAACTATAGCATGTCATCAATGTGTGAAAAATGCGTAATTGTCACTAATGCCCTACTAATGTGTTCATAATGATCTGTCAAAGTGCTAGAGCTAATTATTGTCATGGCAATTTGGCCCAGCTTCGCTTGGATAATACTGGCATTGGTGAACAAGAACATGCATTGCCAGTTTGTTACCCACTTTGAGTCTTTTTTCCTCCTTGTGTAGAAATGCTTTATGTCATTTTCTATATACTTTAAAATAAGTATTTAAATACCTCATTTTTGCTTTATTTCCTTGTTTTCCAAGCTCTGTGTTTCATCTTTTTTACCCCTGTTTCTTTTTATTTTTATCACAGACTCAAATAGCCATGCGATCTCATCTTGGTTCTACTATAAGGGCAAGTCACTTCATCTCCCTGAACCTTTTTTCCTTAAGTATAGGAATAACATAACTAGATAAGCAGTGATGAATGTCCTTCTTACTTTGAAATAGTAGACTTCTAGAATGCAACACTCCTTGCATGTCTGCCCTGTGTCTGCATCCATAGAATCATTTTTATCCAGTTTATTTATCACCATGATGACTCATTTTTTGAACCAGAGGTTGTACAGCAAGCCAGGTGCCTGCTGTTAATAGTCAGTGGCATAGGAAATGAAGTTCACTTGCTATAGAGATGTAGAGGAGGGAGAAGAAAATAACCTTTAAATATGAAAACATACTTACAAGTACATTGCAAGGTGACGACAATGCCACCTCCAAATTTTCTCCTAGAACAGTTATTTTTATGGAATAATGTTTAATTAATAATCTCTTAGATAATAAATTATTGTAGCAATGCCTAGGGTCTGTATAGCATCTAAGGAAGAGATCATACCTCTTCTCATTTTAGTTTATAACATCCCAGAGAGACAGTTGGACAGATAAAAATTATCCCTTCTTTTTTTGGTAGGAAGCAAGATTTGGCCTTTGAGCCATAGTTTGCCAACTCTTGCCTTAGAGTCATGCTCATATTGTATGGTTCTGAGACACTTAGACCAATAGGTACACTGATGTTCACATTCCAGTGTTCATAAGAAGGGATATTAATGTATCAAGATGCATTAGGGGCGCCTGGGTGGCTCAGTGGGTTAAGCCGCTGCCTTCAGCTCAGGTCATGATCTCAGGGTCCTGGGATCGAGGCCCGCATCGGGCTCTCTGCTCAGCAGGGAGCCTGCTTCCCTCTCTCTCTCTCTCTCTTTCTCTGCCTGCCTCTCTGTCTACTTGTGATCTCTCTCTGTCAAGTAAACAAATAAAATCTTTAAAAAAAAAAAAGATGCATTAAATTAACATTTAAGAGGTGATCTCTGTGCTGTTCAACTTGACGACCACTGAAAGCAAGACACATTTCTTGGAATGCACAAATTTTCCAATAAGCAACACGAAGTCTTTAATAGCAGATTTCCCAATTCTGTCCAAAGCTCATTGGGCTCCAAATATAAGTGGTTGTCCAGGCTGTCTCTTGCTTATACAGCTACTGTGTTTCTGAAAAACAATGCTAAAGTTGAAAATCTGTGAGATGATTTTTCTCCCCTTTTTTCCCCCCATATAACTTCATCTATGACTTCTCCTGGGGAGGAAGAATATTGTGAAACATAATAAAGAGTGTGTCTTTTATAATACTAATATTCCCTTCATTTTTGGTAAGAACAATTTGTATTCACTTCATTCTCCTCTACAGTCCTCATTGAGAAAATTAGTCAAGAGTTAACCAATATACATGATCTTTCATACACATATAATGCACATATGCATATGCCTACATGCCCACACAGTGCTAGATACGTCAATTAGTTAATACCTATTTCATTGGGCATTCTGAATTGACACTTAGAACTTAGTATATCTGCAATAGAGAGTCCTTAGTTGAGAAAAACAAGATAAATGCTTTCTAGGAAAGAATCCACCAGTCTATTAATATGCTTCACTTGTTTGGATCTGATGCAACAAAAAAGAGTAACAAACAAGGAGTAAATAGCTCTTTTAAAATAAAGCAAGCATCTTCCTATATGAGTGCCAGTGAAGACTGATAAGTGGATAAGTGCATTTTATCAGGATTCACTAAATATGCATAGTTTTGCTCTATAGAATAAAGAACATAAGGTAAGAAGCAGACTTTGATTTAGCATTCTGACTTAGTTGAATTAATCCTATTAATAATAAGATTATAAGTCCATACTGTTTTTGCTGTAGCAATCGTTGTAATAGACAAAAACAAAAAAACAAAAACTATAATCAATCCAAATATTCATCAATAAGAATGCTTGAAGGTATCATGTATATTCATATTATGAAATTGTTTGCCATCATTGATAAGAATGAGTTAGATCTGAATCTGTTGATGTGGAAGAATGTCCATGACTCATTAAATCATGGAGTCCTTTATATAGTGTGGCCCCCACTTTGTAAAAACAACCCCATGATATGTGTATAGGTTTAGATGGGCATGGAGAAATATGAAAACAAATATATCCAGGTTGTTAGCAGGCAAAGATGTGTAGAGATTGTGAACTTTTACTTACACAAGTTAGCAAGAAAAATAGATAGGGGAAAGCATGCAGATAAAGGAAATATAGGATATAATTACGTAAATGTTTCCTTAATCTTAAACAGATAATACCAGTTAATGAGGTGAAATATACATCAATTATATGCCAACCAAAATATAAGAAAACATTAATTAATTTTAATAATCATAGATTATATAACTTTAATCTGACATATAATATAATAATAATGGCTAGGGATGCCTGGGGCTCTGCTAGTTCAGCTTCTGACTTTTGATTTTGGCTCAGGTCATAATCTTAGGGTTGTGAGATTGTGCCCCATGTAGGGCTCTGTGCTCAGTATGGAGTCTGATTAAAATTCCCTCTCTTCCTCTGCCTCTGCCCCTCCCCCTGCTTGGGTGTGTCCTTTCTCTCTCTCAAAAATAAATAAAAATAAAATCTTTAAAAATAATAATAATAGTAGCTAAAACTATAATTCTAAATGTATGATCCAAGTACTGTGCTTAGCTGCAACTGGTAACTCTATTTTACAAATGAAACAACCATGATTAAATCAGTTGTTCATGCTCTTATGGTCTGAGGAGGTTGCACTGAATTTTAAATCCCAATCTGCCTAAATCTAAAGCTGTTGTTCTCAGCAACATGTTGCAGTCATACAAAAGGTAGTGTCGTAAAAAGGATCCAGGTATATAGAGTTTTACACATGGGGAAACCAGTGATTATAGAATGCTGAATCAGAAATTCTGGATACAGAAAGGAATCTGGGTGAGACCCACAGTTTATGACAATGACTGAGTTTCCATCCTTCAATTTATATTTGTCTGCAAGTGGGTGTTTTCCTTTATGACATTATCCATGGTTATCCATGTTAGACTAATTTCCTTTCTTGTCAAAATATTTCTTCTAATCCTCCTTCTTCTGTTTATCACAAATTTTTTTGACTGTGCTTGTTCATAAGGCTTCTATCTCCAGTCAGACAATTTTTTCCCCTCCTAGCCCTCTAATTTCTATAAATAATTCTTCAATTTCATTTCCAGTTAGACCAACTTTTACCTCCATTCTGCCTGCCCACTTGATCCCAAGAGATTTTGATTTGGATAGTTTTCCAAAAATGTAAGTTATATCATGTCAGTTATCTACTTAGGATTCTTTAACATTTTTCCAGAGCTTTACAAATAAAATCCTAAGTCCTATCCCATCCTACAAAGGCCACACATGGTCTGACCTTTTTCTAATTTCCAATAACATGTACTCTACTCTCCATGACTCAGACTAGCTATACTTTCTTTCTTATTGAAATGCCCAACCCTGGATCTCTAAGTCAGGGTCCTTGTCTCTTTCATTTCAGAGAAGTTTATTTGGCTACCAAAAAACTTTCTATATCAGCAGACTGTTCTAATTCTCAGCATAACTCCGAGTTATTCTCAGCATAGCTCTGAGAACATGTAGGATATATTCTTTGTTATATCCGTGAATGATCATCTTTGTTTACTTGTAATTACTATAACAATAAAATTTATAGTCAATAATACAATTAAATGCTTCACTGATGTTTTTATGTCTTTAAAATCTACCTGAAGTAAAAACAACATTCAGAATGCCTACAAACATACAAATGCTTTTAATAAGAATGAACTTGTTTATAGCATGGTAGGACTCACTATTTTTTCTCTAAGCAATTACAGATAGTAAAAGAACAAACCAAGTGTAAGTTCTTTTTTTTTTTTTTTTAAAGATTTTATTTATTTATTTGACAGACAGAGATCACAAGTAGGCAGAGAGGCAGACAGAGAGAGAGAGAGGAGGAAGCAGGCTCCCTGCCGAGCAGAGAGCCCGTTGTGGGGCTCGATCCCAGGACCCTGGAATCATGACCTGAGCAGAAGGCAGAGGCTTTAACCCACTGAGCCACCCAGGCGCCCCCAAGTGTAAGTTCTAATACAAGTGTTACTTCTGCCAACTAGGATTATCTGAACTTGACCAAGGTTAATTTGACTTTGTCAAGTTCAATTCAATCAGTTGTAAACTTAAAATGATACTATCTAAAACACAAACTAGGTGAAATGGTTTTCTAGTTCAGGGGTAAGGGGATGGGGTTCTCATGTCAACCTTACTGTAGTATTTACAGTTGTAACTGACATTTATTTGTATAATTAGCTTATTTGTTGTCTGCACCACTGGACTGTATATCTCATGATGTCAGGGATAGTATCTATCTTGTAAGTCTGTGAATCTTCAGCATCTAATTCAGTGCCAAAACATAGAAGACCCCCAATAAATATTTATGGAACTAATTAGTTTTTATGAGGATCAAATAAGATGATATGTGTGGTATCTTTTTATGAATTCTAAAATACACTATAAATGTATAGTAGTAAATTATTCTCTTTACTACCCTAACTTCTTATTCTTCATACTGCAGAAGGAAGGCCACCCCTAGGGCGAGTGGGTTTCTGGAAAATATTTTTTGTAGAGGCTTTTATCTATGTAAATTTTAAAAGTCCCCCAAATTGGGACGCCTGGGTGGCTCAGTTGGTTAAGCAGCTGCCTTCGGCTCAGGTCATGATCCCAGCGTCCTGGGATCGAGTCCCACATCGGGCTCCTTGCTCATCAGGGAGCCTGCTTCTCCCTCTGCCTCTGCCTGCCATTCTGTCTGCCTGTGCTTCCTCTCTCTCTCTGACAAATAAATAAATAAAATCTTAAAAAAAAAAAAAAAGTTCCCCAAATTAATTTGTCTGCACTATTTTGGTAGCCAAGTGTCATGTGATCCCTTGAAAGAAATGCACATCAGCCACCAGGAGCAATCTACTAACTCAGCCACCCACAAGGAACTGGGCCTGGCCATGGGACCTCAGGTTGACTCCACAGTCATGAGTCTTGACAAACTCTTGGGGACATTTGTTTTACTTCACACAGTGAGGAGCTTTATAGTGCACTGTGAAGAGGAGAGACAGTTGTGCCTGGCTTTTGGCCCTAGAGGGTTACGAAAATTTTGAGAAAGGCAATCCAAGGTTTAGACCCCCTTGAGGCAGAGGAATAAGGTCATGGCTTTTCTTTCTTGGGTCTGAGGTGGAAGAGGGGTGCTGACACCTGGGGCATGGAACATTCGGAGAGATGTGCTAAACTAATCTGCTGGCTCTATTTCTGGCTCCCAGTTAACTGGTTATTTTCAAGCCATCTGCATTCTCTATTTCCTTATTGGTTAAAGGGGACTGCTGTTGTTTTTCTGTTCTTTTTCAATAGTCTGTGTGTGTATTTTTGTGTGTCATAGACACACATACTCTTTATGAAAAAAGAAACTGTTCTATAGAATTTAAATATTATTACCAGTCATGAAAATAAAAGGTGAAGTTTCTATAACTTTGAAGAAGTGTAGCATATTGGTCAATAAATTAAATAGTGAAGTTTTGTGTGATAAGGGAAACAGTATTTGAACTGGTAGGTGAAGAAAAGAGGGAATACAAAGTAAAAGGCTTGAAATTGTCTTGGAAATACATAGATACAGATAAGATAAATTCTGTTGATAGCTATCTTAAAATACGGAGCCAAAGAGTTGGATTTTATTTATCTGTAGAGAGGTTATTGAACATGGAACTGATTGACAAAAAAAGTTTTGGAAGTATTGATTTGGCATTAAGTAATGGATTATATAAATATTTATAAGTGTTAATTGACCCCACAGGGGCATCATTGAAATGTGTTCTCCTCCAGCTTCCTTTAAATTTTGTTTTGGCATGAGTAAAAATACCTAGTCTGTGAATATCCAATATGTAAATCAAAACAGTGCTGTTACTAGTTAGATGTAAAAACTGCTCTAAGGAAAAATGCTTAAAGACAGATTGGCAAGTAGTACAGAAATGTACTTCCTTTTGCTGAATCTAAAGAACCATTAACAACAAAAATTAAACCATGGCTTTCATGATGTGTTTGTATACTTTCAAGGATAAAACTCCAATCTCACTGTAATTGCCTGATATAAAAGGTGTTGTTATTGTTTTGTCTTTTGTTTTGGAAACATTAGGTCAAGCTGTAGTTTGGCTTGTGAAAGTAAAACATTTTGTTACTGTAATAAGAAGGAATTGTTTTTCACCACACATTTTAACCTATAATGAGAGAGACAATGTTTTTCTATTTGAGAAATAAATGATTAGATGCAAGAATACCTCATCATCAGTATTTAAAATTAATTCACCCACTGGGTGTTTTACCTTATTATGATTGTATTTATCAGAATTCAGAGTCTTCCTTGTAAGGAATTGATAAGACATACAACATTAATTGCAGTACCTCTCCAACTCAGATTATGTTCCCAAAGTTTCTTGGCAAGCCTTATTCTAATTATTTTAAAGTTCTGAAAAGTCAATCCTGCTATATTAATAGCAAAACTCACTGAATATTAATGAATTTAGTATATTGTTAGAGTCAAAAGTTATGAAAAGTAAATTATATACATGGTTAAAATATGCACAATAGTTATTATCCTACAAAGAAAGTGGTCATAAATGATAAGCAGTTCACATAAATGTTTATATTTTGAAGTATTTTTATATAAAATGAGACTTCAGTGTATAGTAAAGTATGTTGGGATTTTAATCATGAAAATACTATCAGATTCAATGACAAAAGTTGTAATCTAGAATGCTCTTGAGGTGAATGTGTTAATTACATCCAGTTTCTTTACAATAAATTTCAGGACAATCACGAGTCTCAACTATAAAAGTTAAGACAATCCCTTATAGATATTATAAATGAAGTCTACCATTAAGTTATTATTATAAGTAACTAAAAATACTTTTGTTATTATTATAAATAACAAAAATACTTTTGTTGATAAATGAAGAGAAGGAAGGAAAGATGCAGCATTTTATGGATACCATGATAAGCACAATATGAAGCAAAAATCAAACTAAGGCATAAAAATTCTTACAGGAAAAATGTTAAGTGTTAGTAGTATTTATCATTAGATGGTAGGACTAAGGGAGTTTATTTTTTATTTTTAGGTGTATGATGAATTTCCTAATTTGATAAATGCATTTTCTTTAAAAAAACATTTTAAAATTTGTTTATTTTTAATGATGGAAGTATTTATTTATTTATTCATTCATTGATTCATTCAAATACTATCCCAGCAGCCTAGAACTATTTAGCATGGAATGCAGCTTAGAGTTCTTTTCCTCACCAGTGGATAAAATAGCCTCTTTTTCTTCTCTCAGTAATAATATAATGATGATCATAATAGTGATGATAGACAAGGAAGACAAAGCATGTATTTGAAAAACATTACATGCATTTCAAAGCAATCTTCAAATAGCTTTACTCATTTGGTCCTCATGATATCAACTCTGTGGCGTAAATAACTTATTCACCAAAAGAAATCAGTCCTTTTTTTGTCTGGGTCCAAGGCAGAAGGATTAAAGGAGCTATACAATTGGCAGAGAGGCATCTTGCATCTTGGCTGAGCCATTATTTATTTACCCAGGAGTATATTCCTCACCACTTCCTTGTTCTCAAAACCTCCATTGGCAGTAATTCATACTTTGGGATCCTAGAAGAACTTGTAACCTCCAGTTCCCAAGTCTAGATTCAGTTTCATAAGTTGTTAGAAAACTTTGTAGGCTGATTGTAGTTTGGGCGATACCAAAAAATACATCAGCAAAGAAGTGTTAATAGTTATAGTGGCTTCAGCAAGGAAGCAGTGATTGTCAACAACAGGGATTTTTCTGTTCACCCTATGTTGCACTTTGCTGTTCTTTTGAAATTGATGCATTTGAGGGATAATAGAGCAAACCAAAAATAGCTAAGTTGTAGATGACAAGATGTCTGGTTTTTATAATTACAGTTGACTTGCTTAATGACATGGGGTCAGACATTTCATCCCTCATTTCATTTCTAGTAAAATATATTTAATATTGTAATAATACTTGTTAAGCTTATTGAAACTTTTAGAAGGTAGGTACTGTCAGGTGGTAGTATACCCATAAAATGACCAACACTTCTTAGTTTCCTCAAAGCTTTTCCTGAAAATAGAATGTTTCCATGCAAAAAATAAGGATCTTCTTAAATACATTACAAACCAGCTTCTTATCTTATTACAACTTTATGCAGTTTTATTGAAAATGTCAAGAGAACCATTGCTCTCCTCAGCAGAATAGAGAATTTTTCATTTTCCTGCAAAGTAGTAATGACTTTTTTTCCATACAAGATCTAATCTCTTGACTATTGATCTGTCTCATCATATAAGTTGAGTACTATGTAGACAACACTCTCTTTCATGTATGGTATTAATGACAGAACATTGCATTATACATTAAATGGAGGAAATTGAAGAGGTTACTATAATACAATGTAAAAATTCTTGCGTGTTTTGTGTCACCAGACTAGGATTTTTAAATTTTTTAGATAATTGTCTTTGATCACATTGGTCTACTCAACCTAGAATGTTCTTCTTCACCTTTGGTATGTGCAAAACCAGTTGTTGGTTTGTAAGCTTCTCAAATATTACCTGAAACCGGTCCCTGTATGTGGAGAACATGGAGAGACTGAAGAAAGAGGCAGACCATTCCAGAGTGGTAGGTGGCAGTTTTGATGAGCAAGGGAATTAACATAGGAGAGTTGCTGTGGGCAGCTGCTAGAGAAGTAGGTCTCTGCACCTGCCCACCAAATCTTAAAAGTTTAGAAGAAGGCTTTAACTGGGTTCTGTCATGTATACTGACAGATGATCTCAACACCACATCACTGTCTCAAGGTTGTGTCCTCACCTTGGGGGTGAGGAAGGCAAGAAGAATGTCCCTTCCAAGGACGGGGAAGGAGGTAAGGAGCCTCTAATTGCTGGGGTTGAACTGATGGGTTAACTGGCTGTCATGTCTTTTTGATGACCTCCACCAACACCAATCCAAAGTCAACTACCCCATGAGACATAGATATTGATTACAGAATCTCATTTTATAGTATGTGATAATGTAGATGCTATTTACCCAGATTATTGGAATCCCTTTTTCTTCAATATGTTAAATGGTTCAACACAAATTTCATTTAATGAAAGAAATTCAGAAGTCTTCCTCACATTTCTGAAAATATCTAAGTTGTTATTTGGGGGAGGTATGGTGGGGGGAAGTTGGAGAGATTATGTGAATGTCTGGTAACTTTTGTCACAATTTTGTATTGTGGTAAAATACACATCACATAAAATTTAATGTCTTAACCATTTTTTTTTGACAATCAAGATTGTGTTTTATTGCCAAGCACCTCTGGATTTTTCTCGGGGCTTTCTTTGAAACAATTAACCTTAATATAGCTACACTAAATTATTAAATAAGCATGAAAGCAAATAGTATTTTAGGAGAAGCTGTCAGCAAACAAACATTAAGATGCATAGAATCCTAGTAAGATAATTTTTTTCCTTTTTTTTAATACATTTTTTAAAAATTTCTTTTCAGCATAACAGAATTCATTGTTTTTGCACCACACCCCAGTGCTCCATGCAATACATGCCCTTCTTACTACCCACCACCTGGCTCCCCCAACCTCCCACCCCCCGCCCCTTCAAAACCCTCAATTGTTTTTCAGAGTCCATAGTCTCTCATGGTTCTCCTCCCTTTCCAATTTCCCTCAACTCCCTTCTCCTCTCCATCTCCCTATGTCCTCCATGTTATTTGTTATGCTCCATAAATAAGTGAAACCATATGATAATTGACTCTCTCTGCTTGACTTATTTCGCTCAGCATAATCTCTTCCAGTCCCGTCCATGTTGCTACAAAAGTTGGGTATTCATCCTTTCTGATGGAGGCATAATTCTCCATAGTGCATATGGACCACATCTTCCTTATCCATTCGTCCGTTGAAGGGCATCTTGGTTCTTTCCACAGTTTGGCGACCGTGGCCATTGCTGCTATGAACATTGAGGAAGAGATGGCCCTTCTTTTCACTACATCTGTATCTTTGGGGTAAATACCCAGTAGTGCAATTGCAGGGTCATAGGGAAGCTCTATTTTTAATTTCTTAAGGAATCTCCACACTGTTCTCCTTCTCAAACTCAACACACACAAAACAGATAATCATATCAAAAAATGGGCAGAAGATATGAATAGACACTTCTCCAATGAAGACATACATATGGCTATCAGACACATGAAAAAATGTTCATCATCACTAGCCATCAGGGAGATTCAAATTAAAACCACATTGAGATACTACATTACACCAGTTAGAATGGCCAAAATTAGCAAGACAGGAAACAAAGTGTGTTGGAGAGGATGTGGAGAAAGGGGAACCCTCTTACACTGTTGGTGGGAATGCTAGTTGGTACAGCCACTTTGGAGAACAGTGTGGAGATTCCTTAAGAAATTAAAAATAGAGCTTCACTATGACCCTGCAATTGCATTACTGGGTATTTGCCCCAAAGATACAGATGTAGTGTCTTAACCATTTTTAAATGTACAGTTGAGTGATATTAAGTACATTCATATTGTTGTACAACCATTACCATCATCAATCTCCAGAACTCTTATTTTGTAAAACTGAAACTCTACATTAAACAAGAACTCCTCATTCCTTTTCTCCCAGCTCCTGACAACCACCATTCTATGTCCTGTCTCTATGATTTTGACTATTTGCAGTACCTCATGTAAGTGAAATCATACAGGATTTATTTTTTTGTGACTGGCTTATTTCACTTAGCATAATGTCTTCAAGGCTTATCTGTGTTTTAGGATATGCCAGAACTTACTTATATTTTAAGGTGGAATAATATGCAATTGTATGTGTATATCACATTTTGCTTATCCATTCTTCTGTCAAGAGACACTTGGGTTTCTTCCACATTTTATCTATTGTGAATAATTCTGCCAGGAACATGAGTATGCAAATATCTATTCAAGACCCTGATTCTATTGTATATATACTCAGAAGTGAAATTGTTGGACGATATAGTAATTCTATTTTTAATGTTTTGATGAACCGCCATACTGTTTTCCAAAGTGACTATACCATTTTACATTTCCACCAACAGTGTGCAAGGGGTTCAGTTTCTCCATATCCTCACCAGCAGTTGGGATTTTCTGTTTTGATAATAGCCATTCTAGTGGGCATGAAGTGGTGTTTCATTGTAGTTTTGATTGTATTCCTGTAATGATTAGTGATCTTAAGCATCCTTTCCTATGCTTATTGGTCATTTGTTTATCTGTAGAAATGTCTAAAAAATGCCCATTTTTTAATTGGGTTGTTTATTTTTTGTTCCAAAGTTTTACGAGTTTGCTACATATTCTGGATATTTATCTCTTACCGAATACATGGTTTAGAAACATTTTATCCCATTCTGTGGATTACTTTTTACTCTGTTTTTGGTATTTTTTGGTGTGTGAATCTTTAACATTTTCATGAAGTTCATTTTGTCTACTTTTTTTTCAAATTTTACCTATGCCTTTGTTGTCAAATCCAAGCAATCTACTAAATCCAATGTGGTGAAGATTTTGCCCTATGTTTCCTTTGAGGAGTTTTAAAATTTTATATCTCACATTTAGGTCATGGATCTCATTTTTTTTCTTTTTTCTTTTTTTTTTTTAATTTTAGTTCATTACCCAACATATAGTATATACTTCATTTCAGATATAGAGTTCAGTAATTTATCAGTTGCATGTAATACCCAGTGCTCATCACATCACCTGCCCTCTTTAACCCACTGAGCCACCCAGGTGCCCCCCCCCTTTTTAAGATTTTATTCATTTATTTGACACATAGATAGAGATCACAAGTAGGCAGAGCAGCAGGCAGAGACAGAGGAGAAGCAGGCTCCCTGCTGAGCAGAGAGCCCGTTGCGGGGCTCGATCCCAGGACCCTGAGATCATGACCTGAGCCGAAGGCAGAGGCTCACCTGCCCTCTTTAAAGCCCATCACCCAGTCACCCCATCTGTCCACCCAGCCCTGCTCCCGCAACCCTGTTTGTTTCTCAGTTAAGAGTCTCTCATGGTTTATCTCCTTTTCTGATTTCTTCCCATTCAGTTTTCCCTCCCTTTCCCTATGAACCTCTGCATTGTTTCTTATATTCGACATGTGAGTGAAACCATATGATAATTGTCTTTCTCTGACTGAGTTATTTCACTCAGCGTACTACCTTCCAGTTCCATCCATATCAATGTAAATGGTAAGTAAGATTTCATCCATGTGATAGCTGAATAATATTCTATTGAATATATATATTTTTAAATTTTAATATATATTCTATTAAATTATATATATGTATGTATTTTATATAGATATATATATATATGTATGTATTTTATATATATTCCTATGATCTGGGTAAATAGAGAGCATCTACATTATCACATACTATAAAATGAGATTTTGCAATCAACATATGTGTCAGGGGGTAGTTGACTTTGGATTGGTGTTGATGGAGGTCATCCAAATGACATGACAGACAGTCATGTCATTCATATATATATAAAATATATATGAAATATATATGAAAAATATATGAAATATATGAAATATAATAAAATATATATGAAATATATATATAAATATATATTTATATATATATAAAATATCTTCTTTATCCATTCCTCTGTCAATGGATATCTGGGCTATTTCCATAGTTGGCTATTGTGGACATTACTGCTATAAGCATTGGGGTGCAGATGCCCCTTTGGATCACTACATTTGTATCTATAGGGTAAATCCCTAGTAATGTAATTGCTAGGTTGTAGAGTAGCTCTATTTTTGACTTATTGAGAAACCTCCATATGTTTTCCAGAGCAGCTGTACGAACTTGCATTCCTACCAACAGTGTAAGAGGGTTCCCCTTTCTCTACAGGTCATGGATCTATTTTAGGTTAGTTTTTTAGGTGGTGTTAGGTAAAGATCCAACCTAATTTTTTTGCATGAGAATATAGTTTTTCCAGCACCTTTTTTCTTTCTTTCTTTTTTTTTTTTTTTTTCAAGAGAGAGAAAGCATACACAAATGACGTGGGGACAGAGGGAGGGGCCCAACTTGGGGCTTGATCCCAGGACCCTGACATCATGACCTGAGCCAAAGCCAGGAGTTGGCTTAACCAACTGAGTCATCCAGGTCCCTCCCCCAACCCCAGCATCCTTTAAAAAAATTAAAAAAAAATGATTGTCATTTCCCCCATTTAATGGTCTTGGCTCCCTTGTCAAAAATCATTTGGTCATGTATATAAGGATTAATATCTGGACTTTGTAGTCTGTTGAGTTGTAAATCTGTTTTTACTCTGGTACCTTACTGTTTTGATTACTGTATCTTTGTAGCAAGTTTTAAAATCAGGACATTTGAATTCTCCAGCTTTATTCTTCCTTTTCAGAATTTTTTTTTCTGCCTATTCATGGTCTTTTGAGATGCCATCTGCATTTTAGGATGGGTTTTTCTGTATCTTTAAAAACTGTATTTGGTGGATAATAGATCATAAAAATAACTGTATTTGGGATTTTGATAGGGATTGCATAAATGTGTAAATTGTTTTTGGTAGTATTGACATCTTAACAATATCAAATCTTCTAATCCCTGAACAGAAACATCTTCCCATTTATTTGTGTCTTTTTAAATTTCTTACACTTTTTAAAAAGTGTACAAATTTGTCTCTTTAAATTTAAATTTCATTTAAATGTTTTGAGGTGCCTGGGTGGCTCAGTCAGTTAAAGCAGCTGTGTTTGGCTCATGTCATGATCCCAGTGTCCTGGGATTGAGCCCCCAACATGGGGTTCCCTGCTCGGTGGAGAGCCTGCTTCTCCCTCTTCTTCCACCTTCCGCTCTGCCTACTTGTGCTCTCTCTCTCTCTGTCAAATAAATAAATAAAATCCTTAAAAGAAAAGAAAAGAAAAGAAATGTTTTGTGGTTTTCATTACAAGTTTTTTACCTCCCTGGCCTATTCCTAAGCATTTTCCTTTTTTTCAATGCAATTGCAAATGGATTTTTTTTTAATTTCTTTTTTGGATAGAAATGAAACTGATTTTTGTTGACTTTGTGTCCTCCTGTGTTGCTGAGTTCATGTATTAGTTCTAACTTTTTTTTTTTTTTTGGTGGAATCTTTAGAATTTTATATATATAAGATCATCTCATCTGCAAATAGAGGTAATTACACCTCTTTTGTTTTGGATGTCATTCGCTTATTTTTTTCTTGATAATGTCTCTGGCTACGACTTCCAGTACTTTGTTGAATAGAAGTGATGAAAGAGGGTATCTTTGCTATCTTTCTGATTTTAGAGGAAACACTTTCAGTTTTTCACCTTTGAGTATGATGTTTGCAGTAGGATTTTCGTATATGGCTTTATTATGTTTAGGCAGTTTCCTTTTATTCCTAGTTTGTTGAGGGTTTTTACTAATAAAGTGTTATATTTTGTTAACTTTTTCTCCTGAATCAATTGAGATTTCATGTTATTTTTTTTTTCTTTTTTTCCCTTCTTTCTGTTAAGGTAGTTTCTAATGGTGATTAAGTTTTATATGTAGACCCACCCTTGGATTTCAGTGGTAAATCTTACATGTGCCATAGCATGTAATCTTTTTAATGTGATACTGAATTTGATGATGCTTTGTTGAGGATTTTTGCATTAGTGTTTTCTTGTAGTGTCTTTGTCTGACATTGATATCAGGGTAATATTGCCTTCATACAATGAGTTAAAAAGTGCACCTTTCTCTGTATAATTTGGGAAAAATTTAATAAAGGTCGGTGTCAGTTCTTCCTTAAATGTTTAGTTGAATTTACTGGTGAAGCTGTCAGGTCCAGGGCTTTTCTTTGCTGGGAGATTCTGGTTACCGATTCTATTTTTTACTAGTTATAGGTCTCTTCACATTTTCTATTTTTCATTGTTTGGTCTTGGTAGGTTTTGTGTTTCTAGGAATGTGTTCATTTCATCTAGGTTATCCAATTTGTCAGTGTATAATTGCTCATAAGGATCTCTTATAATCTTTTTTTTTTTTCCTACAGAATTGGTCATACCATCCCCACTTCCATTTCTAGGTTTAGTAATGTGAGTCTCTTCTCTTTTTCTCTTAGTCCATCTAGCTAAAGATTTGTCAATTTTGTTGATCATTTTGATAACCAACTTCTTTTTTAAAAATTTCTTTATCATTTTTCTAGTCTTTATTCCACTTATCTCTATACTAATCTTTATTATTTCCTTCCTTTTGATAGCTTTGGCTTCTTCTTTTTCTAGTTCCATAAGTGCTAAAATTAGATTGTTGATTTGAGATTTTTTTTAATGTAACTTTTTTTAGCTTTAATTTTCTCCCTTAGTACCACTTTCATTGTAATTTATAAGTATCAATATGTTGTGTTTTCATTTTCATTCATTTCTACATATTCTCTAATGTCCCTTGTGATTTCTTTGATCCATTGATTAACAGTGTGTTCTTTTTAACTTCCACAAATTTGTGAAAATTTTAGTTTTACTTCTGTTATTGATTTCTAACTTCATCCTGTTATCATCCTTTGTAGATATCTAACTATTGAGACTTAATTTGTGACCAAATATATCATCTTTCCTGGAAAATGTCCCATGTGCACTTGAAAAACATGTTTTCTGTTGTTGGTGGGTAAAGTGTTCTCTATATGTCTGTTAGAGATCTTAGTTGCTTTGTTATGTTGTTCATATCCTCTACTTCATTACCTATCTTCTGTGCAGTTTTCTATACATTATTAAGAGCGGGATATTGAAGTCTCCAACTGTTATTGTAGAAATGGCTTACCCCCCCAGTTCTTTCAATTTTTGCTTCATATTTTGATGGTCCATTATTAGGTGTATAAGTGTTTATAATTGTTATATCTTGTTGGCATATTGAATGCTTTATTAATATGTCCTTTATTTATCTTACAGAATTTTTTTTAAAGATTTTATTTATTTATTTGACAGAGATCACAAGTAGGCAGAGAGGCAGGCAGAGAGAGAGGAAGAAGCAGGCTCCCTGCTGAGCAGAGAGCCCGATGCGGGACTAGATCCCAGGACCCTGGGATCATGACCTGAGCTGAAGGCAGAGGCTTTAACCCACTGAGCCACCCAGGTGCCCCTGTCTTACAGAATTTTTTAGTTGAATTCTATTTTGTCTAATGTTAGCATAGCTTCCTCTGCTCTCCTTTGGTTACTATTTGCATGGAATATTGCTTTCAGTCCCTTTAATTTATTTGTGTCTTTTAATCTCAGGTGAGCCTCTTATAGACAGCTTATAGTTGGATCATGGTTTGTTTGTTTGGTTGTTTTTTTCCCATTCTACTAATCTTTGTCTTTGATTAGACAGTTTTTATGATTACTATAGACCACCTCTGTGCCAAAGTATAATCCTGAGGGAAAATTACATGATTCTTAGGTCCTTTCTGCACATGTATCTTCCTTTGGGCTTGTTCGGTGATTCTCTCATTTCCCCGGTATATGTGGTCGCTCTTAACTATCTTAGTCTTCAATATCTGGCTCCCAAAAGAGGAATAAAAATGAGGGGAAAGAAGGTGCCAACCCTCTAATCCTCTGGAATTTACTTTAGCCAAAGGGGCAGGGGTTTGCAATAACGAGAGGAGAGGTGCAAGAACAATGGCCTCCTCCTCTTTCTCTTCACATCTCTGATTGCATTCAGCAATCAAAGCATAGACCTCCGATAGATATTTGGAAGACAAGGTCCTCTTTGCCCACCTTGGTTTCCATAGACTGTGTGAAAGCTGTTCCATGAACATGTATATCATTGTCTGCCATGTGGCTGAGGTGGAGAGTGGGAGGATGGGTAACTGCTGCTGTGTTAAACCAAAATTTATCATCCAAGCCTTCCTCTGGAAATTGCAAGTTTTTAATAGACTGAAGAGTTCCAAAATAGTACATCAGCTAGACTCTGCCAGGGCAATTGTTGTCTAGGTCAGGAAGGCAGATTTCTGATGTTTCCTACTCCACCATCTTCCCAGAATCCTCCTAGTTCTCTTATAACTTTTATGCTAAATTCCTGCTCTTGTTGAATTCTTAATTGTGTATTTATAGAGTCCCTTATTTTAGCTGATGTCTCGTCTCTGCCTTGAATTCCCTCCTACACCACTTCTATTCTTCAAAACACTACAACCACAAAATTGTTATGTGAATGGAATTTTTTGAAGGCTTGAAGATAAGAAAGGGACATAGAATATAGCACATAATAAAACAATTTAAAATTATAGTTTTTCTTTTATAATATTCTTCTTTCTTCCTGACTTCATAGTGCTTTATATTAGTTTGCTAGAGCTACCATAACAAAATGCCATAGACTTAAGTATCTTAAATAATTGATAATATCTAACAATTCTAGAAGTCCAAGATCAAGGTTCTAGCCCTTCCCTTATATAAGGACACTAGTCACATTAGTTTAGGAACCTGCTCTAAATGTCTCATTTTGAAATGTTCATCTGTTTAAAGGTTTTATCTCCAAAAATGATTACATTCTGATGTCCTAGATTCACCTATGGATTTTGGATGGACAAAATTTAACCCATAACAATCTATTTTCCCTAAGATTCCAGACTACCTTTATGTTCCTCGGGTAACCCTTCTCCTCCTCTTCTCCAGGTTCCTGTGCCAATCCACTAAAAAATTTGTCATTCTTGAGCTGCAAGAGGGCAACCCCACTTTCCTGTACTTTATTATTTCTTGGTCTCTCTTTACTTTTGACAGACCTACCAGAATGGGGAGAGGGAACATAACCAAAGAGTACCAAAAACATGTTTTCTAGAAGATAAGAGTAATTCTCTTCTTGGAATGAACGCTTCCATCATTGTGACTCAGATTACAGCTGGTGTTGTAAATAACATTTTTCTTCTGACTACTCTATGTGCATCACATTCAGTCTTTTATTAAAACTATTTGCTACATCAGTCTGCCTCACCCTGTAAGGTGTTTGTACGCATAGGCTATGTCTTATTTATTATTGTATTGCTTACGACCTCTGTCTGAAGACCTTTATATCATAGGGTTTTCTTTTTTTCTAGCTTTCTTCTTTATGCTCATGGAAAAGCTGTGATTTCCTTTCAATGTTATGCACTTAATAAAATTGTTTCTTCTTCAGAATTTCAGGCTAAACTTTCACACGTTCAGTCTTAAGCTTCGTTTTTGAATCTGTCCTTACAACTTACTTACATTCTTCCATTAGCACATGTTACCTTATCCAGCTCCAGAATGTTTACTTATTAATTTCATAGCCATCTTGGTTTATTAAAAATAAGTATTCTTTTCTGATAAGGTAAAATTCTAGTTTATTGGCCACGAATTTATGTTCCATCTTTTAAAATACTGCCCGTTTTTGAAATCTTATATAAGGCAGTATTATAACCACCTTTGGGTTTTTCTTCAGTTCAATGTATTCACACATGTATATACATATATATATACATGTGTATACATGTGTGTATATACATGTGTATACATGTGTGTATATACATGTGTATATGTATGTATATACATGCATACATATAATTATACATGCATATTATGTAGGCCTTGAAAATACAAATATTTTTCCTAGGAATAATTGCAATTCTTCTATTCTGACTTATGTCTGTGATTATAGAGGCATTTCTCATTGCTCTAAGAAATAACTCCACAATTAATAGAAGTACTGACTTCTATTATAGCCTGTCTCTCTTTTTTTTCTTTAAGATTTTTATTTATTTATTTGACCGAGAAAGAGAGAGAGAAAGCACAAGCAGGGGGAGTGCAAGAGGGAGAAACAGGCTCCCCCACTGAGCAGGGAGCCTGACGCCTGTCTCCATCCCAGGATCCGAAGAAAGTGTCTAAAGCAACTGAGCTAACCAGTGCCCCTATTACAGCTTGTCTTGATGAAACATTCAGTTACTAGTTCTTCCTTTACTATGTCATATTCATAGTAAATCCTAGCAAAAGTGTTCAGTGTAATTGTTGGCATGACTTTTCCTTTGAGTTTGAGAGCTAAGAATTCTATTGACTAGAGTCAGCTTATTCAAGCTAGCCATCTTTTAGGAGGCTTATAAAGTAAATTCAAAGCCAGGATTTTCCAAATAATATTCACTTAACCTTGAGAATGTTTTGTTGAACAAAGCTAAAATTTTTTTCTTTCAGTTGATCCCTTATTTTGTTTAGAATCTATAATCACTGTCAGTTATGGAGATATGTTAGAACTTTTCACTTCTTGTTTTTCTATATTGAGAAATATGTATGTTTTCCGACATACAAGTGGACTACATAGGTATGAACAAAAGTATTTTGGAGCACTGCCAGAAGAGTTAACATGTCTCCTGCCCTACTTTTGGCAATCACCTGTTTTGGAGTTCTGAGTGCAAGGTTGTTTCAGTCCTGATTCACTGTATATTAGCATGGTTTTAACCTGTCAGGGGATGTTCTCCACCTCCTCTATGCACAGCTGCTGAAGAACACTGTGGGCATCCTTCTGAGACTTTACCAGTGCTCTTCTCACACTGTTAATTAAAGGAGAAATATTATCACAGCATTTAAAAGAACCTATCAGGCAGCTAACATTTTCCACCCACCTGCATTTACCAGGAGCAATTTTGCTCCCACTCACTCACTTGCCACTCATGTCCTTAGGTTAACAGAATATTTGTTTGTGCTCACAGACCCACATATTCCGAGATGGCATACAGTCACAGTCATTATGCCTGGAAGAAATGTGTGGGGAAACAAAGATGAGAGAACCAGTGAGTAATTACTCTTGCTTGTAAGCAGTGGGTTTTATATGAAATAAAAAGAAAGGTAAAAAAAGGAATAATTATAAGAAGAGAAAGAAATACCCCGTTCAGAGATGAAGAAACTTAGGTCAGAAAGAAGTACATTTAGTAGGAAGTGAGGAAATAAAAGAGATACAAATCATAAGATATATTTGCATCCTAATATCTTTATAATGGATGGTTGCCTGATCCTTCTTTTTATGTTTTATGAAATGTTTAGCACACGCAAACTCCACCCCCAGCTTAAGAAATAGGTCAATGACTCTATCTTGAAGATGGCAGTTGGTTGTGATTTCTTTAGTTTAAGGCGTCGGATATACACATTGAAAAAATATAGGCTAGGGGCGCCTGGATGGCTCAGTGGGTTAAAGCCTCTGCCTTCAGCTCAGGTCATGATCCCAGGGTCCTGGGATCGAGCCCCGCATCGGGCTCTCTGCTCAGCAGGGAGCCTGCTTCCCTTCCTCTTTCTCTGCTTGCCTCTCTGTCTACTTGTGATCTCTGTCTGTCGAATAAATAAATAAAATCTTAAAAAAATATATAGGCTATATCTGTGCCTTTGACTTCTCCTAATGCAAGGATCCAATTAGTTTAGTACTAATCTAATCAACTGCTGTTGTGCAGGTTATTAATGTCTAATGTGCCAATTGGAATTATTTAGCAAGGTGTGGTGGTAATTGTATCAGGTCCAAGATATGTCAGCTGCCTTTTCCCCAAAGACTGACAAATCAATTCAATCCACCCTTCCCCCATCATTCATATTTTGTGAAGGGCTAAGCAATGCAGATAGCAGGAAAGGGACTCCGAAAGATAGAAAGACTCTGCATGTGTGTGTGTGTGTGTCTGTGTTTGATAAGAAAATTCAAAAAAGATTACAATAAATGGGTCTTTGGTTCTGGTACCTAGAACATTCCTTCATCCCTTTTTAAGGTAATGTAGGGAGGATAACCCTGAAGAGCACAGAATTGATCTACCATTTCTTAATTCCAGCCCTTAACACCAAATAGTTATTCAGTAAAATGATTTTCTAAAATGATAAATGAACAAATATGCATTATTTCTCAGGCACCTCCTCAATACCTCCTTGGGGACTATGTCACTAGACTTCTTTGATCCTTTGAAACTTTTCTCCATGTTCCTTGAAACTTTATTCACTTAAATAAAAATATGTGTGGAGACCATCTTGAATGACAGTTTTTTTTGGAATGGCCATGTAAAGACACAAACAGTGATAAAAAGTCTGAGTAGTTAATGTCAAAAACTATTGCCATGGGTGTAAAAACACACTGATTCTCATTGCTTATCAATCCTGGTCTTCACTTTTATAAAAAGTTGATGAGTCTTGGAAGGAGATGCTTTTGATAGAGGTAAGATATTGGCCTCAAAGAAATCGAGTCTCTCCTAGCTCATTTCACTAGAAAGAGATAAATCTTACTTGGAGTAAACTGCAGTTTATTGTCAAGGATATTGTTTCCAGACTTATCATCCTAAGGATTAAACCTAAGGACATTCTTGTTGAGTTCCTTCCTTTAGGCTCTTTTCCCTGGTGTTTTATTTTCCCAAGGGCTGTGTTGTAAAATCCCCTCACTGGCACCACCCCCTCAAAAAAAGCTGCTGAAGGGCATAGGCTATGCAAAATTTACACAATATAGGTACCTAGAGCTGGACTGACTTTTGACACCTTTTTTTGTGTTACCAGGATGATATGATTGTTTAATACAGTGTGAGGCCTCAGTGATGTGTTGAAGATAGGCCAAGTCTATGTCTTTATTATTTTGCCATTTTAAAACCTTGAGTATCTTGATCCTATTTATTTGACCAAAAACATTTTATTCTTCCTGCAATTACTGATTCAAGGGGAAATTATCTTTAAAAAAAAAAAAAAGATTTATTTATTTATGTATTTGAGAAGGAGAAAGAGAGAAAATATGAGGGGGAGAAGAGGGGCAGAGGGAGAGGTAAAAAAAGACCCCCCAACTGAGCAGGGAGCTTGACTGGGGGGTGTGGCCCTGGATCCCAGAACCCCAGGATCATGACCTGAACCAAAGGCAGACATTTAACTGAGTCACTCAGGTGCCCCAAGGGGAAATATGATCTTTACACATTGATAGATGGATTAATTAATGAATTTAAAATATGCACATAGTATAGATGTACCTCAGCTTAGAATAGAGCTGAACTCAAAGTAATATATATTACAGCCTGTGTTCTCAATAAGTTTAAAAGATAATCTGAAATATATTCAATAGTAATCAAAATTCAGAGGTTCAAATAAACCAAAATTTCTTTTATGGGAGCTACATTTTCCTTCCATTACTTTAGTTTGGCAAAAACAATTTTATACAAAGTAAAGATATCAAACGGATAGACAGATATGTAAATGCAGTCCAGAGTTTATAACAGGACTGTTTACTTATTTACATCCCACATAACTCCAAAAATGCTCTTTGGTGGAGAAGAATAATTACCAAATACATTATTCAAATCTGTATTTGTTCTGTTAATAATTCTTAGCTTTTTTATTGTATATATTACTTTTTTAAAAAAATCATTAAAATCAGTTAGCACCTTTCATTACAGAATAATGTTTGAACATCTTACATTGTTATTTCATAGCAGGGACTTTGATTTGGTCAACATTTTTATATAGAAACAGGTGTGCATAAAGACAGAATTCTTTCATCTAATACATCACTCATATCAAAGTATTAAAAATGCATTCCAACTGGTGAATTTATTATTGTGTTCCAGTAATGAGCAAATATATCTAATGGCCTTTTTTTTTTTTTTAAATTCTTCCTTCAGATGTAACTTGGCATAACAAAGCTTTTCTTCCTCCCAAATGTGAGCAGGTTACGGGCTTTTGTGACAGTCCTTCTTATGTCCCCTTGCAATGGAGGTTAATGCCTCCTTCTCAAGGAATCTATCTAGACTGTTACCATCCAGCAGCTTCCCTATATTCATATATCCTCACACATTAACTCACTACTGAAGTCTGATGAGTGCCTGCATTGAATGGACGCATTTGGCCTGCCAGATACCTTTTCCTTTATTTCTGAAAAAGCAACTAGCTCTCCCTTTGGGGACCTGCCACTCTTGCATTCCACCTGGTGCTATTTGGGGTGTCAACTATGAAGCTTTCTTTACCTTGATTAGGGTGACTAGACTGAAAAGCTCTTCTCGGTAGTTTAATATGGATTATGCTCATGTGAAGGTGGAAAGCAAAAAAGCATCTTCATCCTGAAGATGAAACCTAAGGAGATTCTTAGTGAGTCTTGCCACCAAGCTCTCTGAAGTTTCCCTGGTGTTCTATTTCCTTAGGCCCTGTCTATTCAACTCTCTTTTTAATTCAGTCTTTCCTTGTGAAACCAGTCAATTCAATTTTTTTTGTCCTTATATTGGTCTCAGTGGAAATTTTCTGATGCTTTCAATTAAGAACATGAACTGATATAAATTTTTCTTAGACTCTATTTTCAGGGTTTATTTCTTATTTATTATCATTAACTTTGGAACAAGGTAATTGGGCCCAAAGGTTGTAACCCATGTAGGATATACATAAAATTGGCCTAAAACAAACCATTCAGTTTGCATGCTTGACCATTTCTTTAAGAAATATACACTGTATATAAACATTTCTTTTTATTGTCTTATAATGTACTGGTTGAATTATGGTTTCAAATCTCCTAGACCCAGGCTTCTGGGAATGATTCAGTTACCACTGTGCATGATTTTGAATTACCTACTTTTACCTTTAATCCTATAGATGTTATCTATTGTCAATATTTGGGATAATCGTAGCAGGATACTCATTGCCTTTTTTAAAATCTTTTTTTTTTAATTTTATTTATTTATTTGACAGAGAGAGATCACAAGTAGGCAGAGAGGCAGGCAGAGTGAGAGGAAGGGAAGCAGGCTCCCCGCTGAGCAGAGAGCCCAATGCGGGACTTGATCCCAGGACCCTGAGATCATGACCTGAGCCAAAGGCAGCGGCTTAACCCACTGAGCCACCCAGGCACCCTCATTGCCTTTTTTAAACTTGAAGAGACTTTGGTCCCATAAAGACTCTAGTAATTTCACAAAAGATTCATATTTGTCAAAGAAAATTCTGGTAATTTACTTTTCAGGGCAAATGTTGAAAATGATTACTTTTAAATGAATATAGCTTTTTTTGCATTTAATTACATAGAGATTAATTAAATGAGTGAAATCTGCTTTTATCTTATTATAAAATTATAGTTTTCAGTATTGACTTTAAAAAGTAATATTGGTGTAGTTAGACCTAGTGATCTTGTTTGACAATTTGCTGATCGTTCTGTAAGGTTAAATAAAGGCCTAACTTTGATTAGGTCTATAATTATAAGAAACTGACTTCTTATAGGAAAAAATTTAAAAAGATATTTTCATATAGTAATTTCTAATCATCACGAATGTTAATCTTTAAAAAAAGAATTATTTTAAAAGAAAATTCACAGCAGACTATGTGAATTTGCTTGTTTTTTCCTTATTGCAGTTTTTACTCAAATCTTAAAATTCAGAATATGTATGTACTTATAAATGTGGAAAACAAATATATGTTCTGAACCAAAGTTATCTTTATGTAGTGGAATTCATTTTATAGAATCAATAGCTTAATAGAGTCAGCTACTTATTTGAACTAATATAAAAGCCAATTCTATATTATCACATAAGAAACAAGCAACATCTATAGTGAAATGCTGGAGAATGTCATGCCATTTATTTTTTTAAACTTTTATTTTATTTTATTTTATTTTAAGATTTTATTTATTTATTTGTCATAGAGAGAGAAGCGAGAGTGAGCACAGGCAGACAGAGTGGCAGGCAGAGGCAGAGGGAGAAGCAGGCTCGCTGCCAAGCAAGGAGCCCGATGTGGGACTCGATCCCAGGACGCTGGGATCATGACCTGAGCCGAAGGCAGCTGCTTAACCAACTGAGCCACCCAGGCGTCCCTAGTCATGCCATTTAGATGCAAGTGTCGTATGCAAGTGTCCTAAATCCTCTCTTCCTCAATGTAATAAAAAACACACACAGGGCGCCTGGGTGGCTCAGTGGGTTAAAGCCTCTGCTTTCGGCTCAGGTCATGATCCCAGGGTCCTGGGATCGAGCCCCACGTCGGGCTCTCTGCTCAGCGGGGAGCCTGCTTCCTCCTCTCTCTCTCTCTGCCTGCCTCTCTGCCTACTTGTGATCTCTGTCTGTCAAATAAATAAATAAAATCTTTAAAACACACACACACACACACACACACACACACACACTTTTCCTGCAGTCTTAGAAGTCTTTGATGGTTTTCTCCATCTTCCTGTATGGAACTACAAAACACTGGTGATACCCCCAGTGTCCATCCTGGTTTCTGTTTCCTTTGAGAATACAGAGATAGTGGATATATGTTGATCTTTGCTGTGACTGACCTAAGGTAACTTATCATAAAACGTTGCATTTACATGTGGTGTCCAATTCAGCTTTAAAACTGAAGGATCTCTTCAGTCCCTCTGAGCCCTAAAATTTTCATGATTCTGTGATTCTGGGTTCAAGAAAATATTGGTGCTCCCTCATTGCCAAGGAAAAACCACCAAAGCTGTGATTCTACAAATTCGGCAAATACAAAGCAAGATTTTTGGTAATTATCAAAGCCATGGCTCAGACCATAATGCAAACAGTCAAGCCTGGAATGGCTGACTTGGTGGTCAAGGTATTTCTAAGAAGGTGGTTTAAATAAGATACAGGCAGAGAAGTAAGGAGCATCAGCAAGGTCTGCGGTTTGCATTTAAGTATCTGATCTTGAAAATGCCTGCATTGGGTTTTGATTCAGGGATGGTCTTAGAAAGGATCAGGGATAAATGGCTGCAAGGGATAGGATGAATTCATAGGTGAGGATGTCTGAAATTCAAGCAAAACTAACAAATATATATATATATATATATTCCCTTATCAGGGTTAAATGTATATGTTGGTGGTAAGTGGCTCTAGCTTCAAGGGTTGAAAGAAAAGGATGAGAAGAGTTCTAGCAGATCCTGATAGTATCAGCCAAACTCTGTTAGTGATACTCTAGCTGTCAAGTACCAAAAACAAAAAAACAAAAACAAAAACAAAAACACACATTGGAAGGCATTGAATGGATATGCAGTTATCTTAGAAACTCTTCTACAATGATTTTCATGAACTTTCTCTTTTTAAAATTTTTTTTTAATTTTTTTAATAAACATATAATATATTTTAGCCCCTGTGAATCTCCATGTTTACACACTTCAGAGCACTCACCATAGCACTTACCCTCCCCAATGTCCATAACCCCACCATTCTCTCCCGAACCCCCTCCATGAACTTTCTCTTGATTGACTCATTTAGATAGATAGATTCAAGTGATTATTTCCTGAAGTGGGTCTCATAATGTATAATCAACTGTTTGTATGAATATGCGTATACCTATATACTTGAACTGTGCATAAATAAGGCATTCCATTGTATTGAAATATGGGATGGAGAAAAAATTATATGACTTGTATTACACAATTTCCCAATACTCATACCTATACACACTTTTCCTCTTATCCCGTTTTTGTTTGTCAGTGATTCAGATAGGAGCAGAAAGAAATTTATACTGTCCTAATTTCAGCTTAATTTGTAAAGATTCTTACATAACAGTGCAGTTCAGTACAGAATTATGGAGCATTCTCTACGTGCACTGGTATATCTGGGGAGCTGTGGAGAAATCAAATTAGGTAGAAAGACTTGATCCCTGCCTTCAAGGCGTGTACAGTCCTGTTAAGGAAATAAAACTTGTGAACATGAAGCAATTAAATAACAATACCAAGACAGTTTATAATAAAATGTTAAATTACATATCATCAAGCACCATAATTATATGGTTCAAACTGTAATTCTTATAGGCAGAACTCTCCAGAGTTAATTGATCATTTTGAATAATTCAGCAAGAGTAGAGAGCTATAATTTATCTTTGTCTTAATTTTTCCAGTTAGGTCACCCAACCCTTTTTATAACTTAGTCACATTCTTAAGCATGTGGCATTATTAACCCTTGTTTCCTCTTGATTTGCCCACAGCTGTATCTCTGTCCCATGATCCTTATGTTTTTGTTTAAGTGTGATACCCAGATTAACTAGAGATTAGACTATAGCTAATCACTACCAGACAGAATGTATTCTGAGCATAAGAAAAAGTAGAGATGACTCTGAGGTTACAAATTCCAAATGAATGAGTTTTAGAAGAGGGTGAACTATACTTGTGTTCTTAACCAGGTTGGATATGAAATTCAAATCCTGTATAAAGAAGAAAGCATTTCTGCATACAGGCATCTAATGACAAAGAGGAAAAACTAAACAGCTATGACCTTAGACAGGATCTGAGGTATTGCAGATTGGGGCAAACAACCTAAGTGCATACACTATGAGATCCAAAAAAAGTCTTTTACTGCCTTACACAAGGCAGTAAAATAACTGATACTTGTTGGAATGGAATACACATGAATTAAATAAAATAAATGATATATTTTATAATTAGTTACAAGAAAAACTGTTAAAATGAAAGCATGTTTCAAAGATTAAAGAGATAACTTTCAGTTATTTTAATGTTTTACTTTGAGGCATACCACATTTTTTGGAGAGAATGATGTAAAGGAAGTATTACTGCATCTTTAACAGAATATTTCCATATTAGAGCTCAAAACTTGAAAGCAGATTTATTTAATGGCCCATCATTAGTCTTAGAGCTGTCTCCAGCTGACACCGTAAAGTAAACAAGACTGCTTTGCCTTTTCTCATTCCTATCTCCACCTGTAACTTCTCCTGTTCCTCTTCTGATTGTCTTTGTACTGCTCTCCACGTGAGGTCCCTAGCTCCCTACTAAAATGCTCCCATTCCAGTTGACCTCCAGGGGCAAGTACCATGCTTTGGATCTGATTCTCCTCTTTTTCTTTGCCATCCCAGCACTCTTCTCACATACATTTCCAAGCCCTGTCTCTTCTAGATACCTTGATAACCAATGCCCCATTAATTAAATGGGTGTTAATGAGTGATGTGTGGTTTTTAAAGGGTCCTTTCTGTTGATAGCTTACCTTAGTGGTGGCAATGTCAGAGAACTCAGGAAGTATTTTTTTTTTAAAGATTTTATTTATTTATTTGACAGAGAGAGATCACAAGTAGACAGAGAGGCAGGCAGAGAGAGAGAGAGAGGGAAGCAGGCTTCTTGCTGAGCAGAGAGCCCGATGTGGGACTCGATCCCAGGACCCTGAGATCATGACCTGAGCCGAAGGCAGCGGCTTAACCCACTGAGCCACCCAGGCGCCCCTCAGGAAGTATTTTTAAGACAAGTGGAACTTTCTGCTTAAATACCTAGAGTAGATGTCTGTTCCTTCTGTTTCTACATATGGTGAAGCCTGATTAACCTTTTAACTATATTACAGAGCTGACAAATAATCATGTCACAACAACTGAAGGGTTAGCCCAAATGACCTCTGACATCATTGCTGACATTTTCAGACTCTGTTTCCTGAAAAATACCTGAAAGAAGATAATGCTCACATGTTGCTAATACGGTTTATTTAAATAAGGAGCTAGCTGGTGTTTCTCCCTGAGAAGAAATGTTACCACACCTTTGTTTGGTTTCTAATTTATACTGTTCTTGAACATTTCAAGACCTTCAAATGTATTTACCCAAAGCATGTGTGAGCCAGAGCAGTCAGTTTGAAGGGAATGATACTGGAGAGCAATAACATCGTTCCCATTTTCAGCAGCAACCCAGATAAACAGATAATGGCTTTTGGGCCTATGTTTTTATTTAATTAGTTCATTTGTTTATTTATTTAATTAGTTTAATTAATAAATTAGTTCATCACTGCCTTTTATTATGTAGTTAGAATGTCCTTCTAGTCATTAGAAAGAGGTTTTAGACCAGGCTAACAAATTCTGACTTTATTCAGTTAAGAAAGAGCATAATCACATAATGTGAGAGCTAAGGTGGATGGCTACATATGTGAATATGCTGCTGACTCTGGAAAATTCTTCAGAATCCTTTCCCTACATAGCAAAGGCCAACCCTGTCTGCAATTTCCCTGTCAGGTGCTGAAGCCACCTTTCCATTATTCAGGGATTGATGCTGCTGAGGTGTTCTCGTTCTGTTTCTTCTCCCTTCAGATGTTTAGCTTTTGATCTTTTGTTTTGTTTTGTTTTTGTTTTTGTTTAACAGCACCTCCAATGAAAAGTAGAGTGTAGAGAAGAGACAAAGGCAAAATTCAAACAAATCAGTTGCATTGTGTGTGGGATACAGCAGGTGTGCTGCCTTCACTCTCAACAATGTAGTCCTTATAGTCTCCTCCCCCAGACCCCAACTCCCAAATCCCTCCTTCCTTTATGCAAACTGTTTCAATAGACTGGCAGGCAGTCTTCAGGGTTATAAGAGGAAACTTCTTTACAAAAGATACTGAGGTAAATCTATACATAAATCCCCTGAAATAAGTCAGTGTACTATACATAATGTCATCAATTAAAACTTTTGTGTCTTTAATCAACATTTAACCTCTGTAGATAAGCCTCAGTTGCCTTATCTACCAAATTCTGGAGAGTTCTTGAGTTCTTGACACATTTATATTTCAGGTCCACTAGCATTTATTGAGCACCTACCATGTGCTGTGATAGGAAATTTATTAATCTGATGTTCGGTCATTTTTTTTAATCTCTTATTTCTTTTTATTAAACACTTATTTGCTCTAATTTTCTTAATCAGTTAGTGCCAAAAATAACATTTGCACCAATAAAAAATGTGTAAAGAGACAGTAATAACATTCCTCAATCTTGTTTCCTTTCAATCTCTATCTTCCCTGAAGTATTCAACTTTAGTACCTTGGTATATTCTCTTCTTTACATTACCTCATGTTCATAAAAAACATACAAATACATGCACATAATCAGAAAACATAGAACTGCACTTCACTTTTTACCTCTATTAGGATACTGCTTTATTAGGACTAGTCTCTTCCCACCCCGCCACCAAGACCTGTCCTAACCACCCCAATTTAAAGTTAGGATCCCACCAACCACCACTGACTCCTCAGATACTCTATGTGCAACTACACTACTTCATTTTTTCCCCCACTATAGCACTTATCACTATTGGATATACTGTGTATTTTACTTAATTGTTTGTTTTTGGGGGGGAGGTCCCTGCCCCCTAGAATTTAAGCTCCTCGAGGGTCAAATTTTGTGTCTGTTTTTCTTATTGCTGTAATACATTTGACAATCAGTGCTCAACAATTATTTATAGGATGAATATAAATATATATAAAGAGCTCATTTCTTTGGTGATGGTAATTTTGCTTTTTATTTTTTTTATTTTTTTATTTTATTTTATTTTTTTTTAAGATTTTATTTATTTATTTGACAGAGAGATAGATCACAAGTAGGCAGAGAGGCAGTCAGAGAGAGAGGAGGAAGCAGGCTCCCCACTGAGCAGAAAGCCCGATGCGGGCCTCGATCCCAGGACCCTGGGATCATGACCCAAGCTGAAGGCAGAGGCTTTAACCCACTGAGCCACCCAGGCGCCCTAATTTTGCTTTTTAAAAAGTGGGATTATTGGGGCGCCTGGGTGGCTCAGAGGGTTAAAGCCTCTGTCTTCAACTCAGGTCATGATCCCATGGTCCTGGGATCTAGTCCTGCATCAGGATCTCTGCTCAGCAGGGAGTCTGATTCTTCCTCTCTCTCTGCCTGCCTCTCTGCCTACTTGTGATCTCTGTCTGTCAAATAAATAAATAAAATCTTAAAAAAAAAAGTGGGATTATACTGAGCAAATAGGATCTGTGGTTTGCTTTTTTGTACTGATCAATCCAACAAAGACAATAGATACACAACTAACCCATTTAAACATTTTTAATGTATATAATATTCCACAGTATGGATTGCACATTATATGTAATCATTGTCATATTGATGAACATACAGTTTTTACATTGAGAAATAACATAGCGTATTTTCAATGTTATCCAGTATTATCCTTATGAAAGCTGGTGCTTTCATTTCTAATACATAATAATAACAGCTAAGTTATTGATTGTGTTTAGGCCTGGACTTTCCTAAACATGTTACCTGCATTAACTCACTTAATTTTTCCCATAGTCCTATACAGCAGGTTTGATTTTTATTTCCGTACAGTGGAATACAGTGGAGGGAACTGAGATACAGAGGATTTAAGATACTCGCCCAAACCCACACTTCTAAAAGACTGAGCTAGGATTCAAACCCTGGCAATCTGCATCCAGAGCCTGTTCTCTTAGCCAAGATGCTGGTTTTATCAAAGATAAACATGTTTTAAATGTAATAGTTAATGCCAAGTCAATTACCAAACAAGTAGTAGAATTCATACTGTCACCAGCAATAAATGAGTATCCGTTTCTCTTTATTCTCATCAATAAATTTTTGATGTTTTATGTCATTTTATTGATTTTTAAAATTTTACAGAAGTAATGGATTAAAAGAAAAACTGTTTTTGAAAACAGCTTCTAGGGAGGATTAATCCTGTGGTTAGGACTGAATACTGGCTTGGTTATGTTGTTTTACCAGTGAAAATGCCTGCAGCAAATGCCTTCAGTGAAATGGGAGTGAAGTCTAATTGCTCCTGGTTAAATAGTATTGCACCTTTAATTTACTACTATGGATACAGGGATCTGGGAATGCCCATTCTTAGCAATAGAGGTATTTCTAACTGTCAATGCCCTTTTCTTTATGTAGAATAGAATGAACCAAACCTCGGATGTCAGGTGCTTTGTTAACAGGACAGGAAGTTGAAAGCGTGATAGTTGAGTCATAATTCTAAGTATGCTTGGGCTGTTGGTGTGTTGGTTCTGGGCTAGGGATTCACTTAGTTCATCGTCGAGAGTTTTCCAATAACGCAGTTTTGCTGAATTTATCTTAACTAGGATCAAATCCATTGTATTCAGGAATGAAGAGGATATGATCTTTTAGTGAATGAGTCTCTATTATGAACAATGGGCTGTGGATGAGAAATGAAATGAAATGTATTTACTTGTTATATTGCCAACCTATTATGAGTAATTCTATCTTTCGGGTAACCATATAATTTCTTTGAATTGTGAAACTTTTGAGAATGGAAAGACTGCGACCACTAGTTATGCTGGGTAACAGGTGTACACCAAGATTTTTCCATACAAACCAAGATGTATGACCACTTTACATATCCCAGACATTCATTTTTTACTTTTTCCACATATATGCTTCAAAGTCTACTTGTGAAAAAAATATGGGAAAAGTGATGGGAGTATTATTTTCCAACTCATTTACTTCATGTCTCCCATTTTCTGTCCCTCTTTCTTTCTCTCATTTGTTATTTTCCTATCTTTCCACGTTGCCATATTCCTCAATCCTCAACTTACATATTCTTCTTCTAATTGTTAAGATTATAGACAGGAGAAAAAAAACTGAAGCCTGCTATGAGTTTCTTGGGTTGTAGTATGGATGGACTATGGAGTAATGTCCTGTCCTCTTGGTTTGGACTCTGCTTACCCTTTTTATGAAGTTTGACTACCACGGTTTGCATTTTAAAAATCTGTTGTATCAGTTATTTCTAGAATACAAAGTCTTCAGTCCATGAAAATAAACCTATCCAAATATTTTAAAGGCACAGAGAAAAAGAGAAATAGGGAGAGACAGAGATAGGCAGAGAAGAGAGAGAGAGAGAGAAAGAAAAAGAAGGGAGACTGAAATAATAGTGAAAAGGAGAAATGGTGAAACAGACTGACACTATAGTTCGTGTCAGTCTTCTACACATATGTTGTAACTGCTTGACCATATTAAGCGAGACCTAAATGAATCTGCCTATAAATGTAAAGAGAGCCAATATTTGTTTTCTGAAGCGATTATGTGGCTGACCTACCAACTGTGAAAATGTTTCTTCAAGTTAAGGGAAAGCTTAGGGAAAGAGAGGCAAGTTCTATTTACAACATGCGAGGATTGACCTTCATCGTCAAAGCTCATTTCATGAAGGGCGAATAGAAGGAAATACTGTTATTATGACTTTGTGCTATCTTGTGTGCATAAAATTATCAGCACTTCAGTGCTCAATGCATTGCTCTAAGCATTGTCCTGCATTCTTCTAGTGGTACTCTGGATTACCCAAGCCTTTGTGGAAAGTTGATTTTCTGTGTTATCATTTCAACATAAAGTAAGAATATCACTTGGCTATTTTTCAAAACCATCCCATAAATAAATCATTTTTATTTATTTATTTATCAAGTTCAGGAACAAGAGGGACTTGTTGTGTAACAGTCTACTCTGGTGAGTAGAATGAACCTACAGATTTAAAATATTGGGAAAGGGAAGCAGACACTTGAGAATATGTCAGGAGACTGCTGTTATGTGATATGTGTTCAGCAAAACCAACACATAGTAGGGACTTAATGAATGTTTGTTAGATGAATAAATTTCCAGACATGCCTGAAATACCTGTGTGACATGTATACACATATGACCTCTCTGGTTCTCACTATCGTCCTCTGCAAAATGACGGTGTTCGACAATAATCTGTAAGGATCGTTTCATCTCTAAAATTGTGCGATTCATAATGATTATTAGTAACAATCAAAATAATAGTGTAAACTATCTTCGAAGGCCTACAGATGCTCATGGAAACTATATGGACAGTTATTAGAGCTCTAATAAGATATAACTAACCCTTAGGAAATAAATAATCTGGTTTTAGTGGGGGCGGGGGAGTAACTCATTGGGCATATATGTGCACATCAAATTTAAACATCTCATCGATAGGAACATCTAACAATGCAAAGTAGCACCCATCTCCATGAAATGCTTGTCTATAGAGATATGGTTATTTCTAATTAAAAAGTAATTTTCCTTTTTCCAAATTTTTGACCAAGGTTACAGAGTCTAACCCTTCTAGAATATGTGTTATTTTTAATAATTTACTCTCAGACATTTTCATTCATAGGCTACTTCTGGTTTCTCCCTTCATTTCACTTTAAAATTCATTCTTCCTTTAGATCATGTACATGCATATCATATTTATTTATTCACCAAGCATGGCATTCATAATAAAGGAACACTCCTGTAGGAAACAATCAGTAGTTATTACTATCTCCAATTTTGTTTTTCTTTTTCTATTTTATTTTGCATTTTGCTTTTTCATCACATGATTATACCAGCTCCTTCAGGCTTGGTAGTGGACCAGCAACTGACAACTACTCTGCCAAAGTTTAGGGAACACTTGCTGGTCTTCCTGGGCTAGGTACCTGTGTATTAACAAAACATCATTTCTTCTTCCTTAGATCAATCAAAAGAGAAAACAAAACAAAAACAAAAACAAACCAAAAAACCCCCAGAAGTTCTAAAAAAAGATGACATTGGAAATGGGGTGGATTAAAGTTCTAAAAACTAAAATTATAGAAGTTAATGAAATTATAAGCACAGTTTTGTTATTCATTGTATCTGAATATCCATCCCAGTTAGCCTATTCCTGGAAGTCGCTGGAAACATCCCATTTCAATGATTGTCATTCTCATAAGGTAGTTATTTCTTTTTTCATTTATAGGAAAGAGAAGATTGGCATACCCTGAGATTTGAACCTTGGGGCACGTGTTTAGTTATTCTCATTTCTCCAGGTGACCCTGCTCTGAGGGTTGACAATGCTGCAGAATTCTAATTTCTTCAATTTTACAGTAATAAAAATTACTTCATAACTATAATAATGATGATGATGATTATGATAGTATTTTAAGGTTGATCTCTCACATATGGTTGATTCCCTTAAGTAGCTACATGCTCCTCTTTATAAACCCCAGCCTTCTCCATACTTCAATGCATTGTTTTATTTTTGTTTGTTTGTTTGTTTGACTTTGGCTGCTATTTGGTTTTAAATAATCTTGCCTCATCAAACAGAGAAGATAGATAGATGGTGATCTCTGTGAGAGGAGAGACCATGCCTGTGGTTTTATCCATAGTACTTGGTACAGTGCCTACCACAGAATTATAGATACAGTAGATATCTGTTGAACAAATAAAATACGTAAGTGCAAATGTGGGAGCACACACACTCAGATACAGGTATCACAATCTACTTCCTTATAACCTAAAAGAAAATTAAAGTAAGTTTTAAGAAAGGCCTATAGTGAATGATATAGAAATCAGAGAGTGAGGCCTAAATGATTTTAAGGAAATCTATTTATCTCTTGTCATTGTTTCTCTGATGGAAACTTTAGAGTTCGTTATACTTGGCTTTGAACTTTGAGTGCTAAACTGACTATATAAATATTTGTTCCTTCCAGTTTCTTCCTCTTTAACATCAGAATAATAACACTTATCTCTTAGAGTTGTGCATGGATTAAATATACTTATGAAGCCCTTCACACATTTTGTATCTAGATAAATAGTTATTCAGTTGCATGAAATTTAGATTTGGGATCATTCGGGTAGGTTTTCTAGAAGTTAACACTGGCTAAGTTTCAGATGTGACAAGGAGGTGGGATGGAAGAGGCTAGAGGTAGAGATTTCTTTAGTAAATATGGTATGGTTAATTTAGGTTTATAGGTATAATAAAATTTTCTCTGTTAAAAGGGTTCTCAAATCTCTCTACATGCCTAAATTGACTTGCACTATGTTTCCCCCTCTATTCCACTTTGTCTATCAATCAGTTAGTATACTTTGCATTTGGACTTACATTGTCTGACAAGCCACGGGTGACTAGGGATATTCTGGGTTTATTTACTTTTCCTTTTACAGTTTACAATTATAATCTTTTTTCACTCAAATCTGTTGCATGTCTCTTGTTTGTATCTCTGAAATCACAGCCGACTTGGACTAAAAACAAAGTTCAGTGCACTTATGACCTAATACTTGTAGCCAGTCCATGTGGCAAAAGTACCTGACATTGAATGGGGGATGGTAGTATTATTACTCATATGTGGTCACAGGATCCTCCTAATTTTTTGTTTGCTTGTTTTTGGTACCTACATGATGAGCTCATCATTCTACAGTTCAAATCCTTATATTTCTTGAAATGTTGCTTTTTTACAATAACTAATACCTTAAAATTGTGGCAAAGAGATTTTCACATATTATAGATGCTTTCTTACTCATGAATAATAAACTTATATTCTCACAGTGCCTATACAGTGATTGTAATTGAAAACTACCCAGGTTTATGTGGAGAACTCAGGTGGCTGAAGAATCCCTACCTATATATGGTTAAAACCAAAACAGACTACAGGCTGGCTAATTTTGCCTATCTCTGTATTTCAGAGTAACCTGCATTCTGTCTTTGCCTTCTGTGGTGTTGACCCAGGCTGTGCCTCTTGGGAGTTAAGCTAATTGATAAGACATGGCTAAAATAGTTTTTATGTTGGACTACTAATAATCAACACAGAAAGCCGTGCTATCAGTAAACCCTGAGTGACCTGCATCCATCATAAAAACTACCTTTGGCCAACATTACAGGTCATTTTATACACAGCACAATACATTTTACGGACCATGTTTGGCTAAACTGGCTGCCTTAGGTGACTATCTTTGTTTCCATCAAAGTACTTGTATTAGGAAATTACCTGCACCCTAAGAAGCCATTTTCTTTACTATTAGAATATAAATAACAAGTGGACCCTGGTGATTATTATGTTGCTTTCACATTCTCCATCAATCCCTTCAGGCCAGTCGGTGGCAGATCCGGAGTGGGTTTTTTCTCTGCCTGCATTGCCTACTTTCAGGGTCACAAACCTGTCCTCTCTGTAACTTAGGGGCTCTTTAGTGACCCATGTTTCACTGTGTTTGCTCTACAGCAGATGTCTGACTCTTTAAAGTTTCCCCTGAGCAAGATATCCTGTCTTTCCAAATACATCACAAGTAGGTGCAGGAATTTCACATTTTCCTTCTTTCCACTCCAGGGATCAGTGATGAATAGTCACTGCAGTCATTTTTTTTTTTTTTTTTTTTGCCCCCTTGTGACTTCTCACCTATATACTTATCATTCCTGGTATTCTAAACACTTAACATATAATGGAACAACTTTTCATCTCTTTCACCTTCTTTCTCCCATTTTCATTTTGGAAAGAATTCATTAATATGGACTCTTGAATCATGGAAATGATCCTCAGTTGTTGAATTATAGAGTTATAGAATGTTGGAACTAGAAGGGAGCTAAGTTATATTTCTCTTACATCTATGCTTCCAATACAGCATGTCCTGGCTTATTGTAGCTGCATGAAAATTTCCCCCACATAGCTTCATATGTCATAAAGCATGTCATATGTGCTTGATGTTTGGGTTTTTAATGCAAAACCCCAAACATCTATTAAATCGAGTCCATTCAGCCTCTAAGATGGCACTGCAGCTGTTTTAGCAGCTTGAAATGGTGCAGGGGGCACTTCCAAATACAAGCATTTGCCACTTGAAAGCTTAGAGAATGTGATTTGAAGGGCACAGGGATGGTTCTTATCAAAACATATTCCTCATCTATTGGACAGAGACCTTTTGTATATTGTTATGCATATATTAGAGAAATATTTTAAGCTGTTCTCTCACACACTAGCATCAGTATAAATTGGTTCAGAACCTCCATTGTCTTTACTGTTTGAATTAGGAGAGAGTTCCTGGAGAATGGATAAGCAAAAGCAAAATTTGATGTGTGTTCTGGAAACAAGGCTGAGCAGATTAAATTTTGACTGAAGAGTAAGGTAATGGAAGCTAGCATTAAGAAAAGCACGAAAACCGTGTACACAAAATTTAATTGCTCCCAGTAACTACTCTGAGCAGTTCAGGATTCTCCACCATGAGACTGAGAAGAGGGGACCTGACCAGTGTTTTCCAATAGCATGACAACTGAAAGGACTATTGTCAGTCTAGCTGATGTCAAGAAGTGATCTCAAACATTAGCCATGTATGCAGGCTACGCCATCCCCTCTTAGACGCTTTCCTAAGGTATCTTAATACTGTTCCTATTATTTCACATTTATATAGCCCTTTCTCCTGAGGAAAACGACAACTTTCAAATGCTGACTTAGTGCCACCCTAGGCCTGTTTGTTGTCGCACATTGAGGCAATACCTCTTTTAATCTTTTCCCATAAAATACATCATTCCATTGCTTTAATCATTTCAGTGCTGTCCTCTGCACTCAGTTCTGTTTCTCCACACATTTCAGGTATTGGGAAACCTGACAGTAGTTTAGCCTAACCAGAGTCAAGGAAGGTGGGAGTCATTTCTCTATATTTTTGCTCTGTCCCAACATAATGGATCATTGTAGTCAGTTCAAAACAGCATCAGCCCCTTTGGCAGCCATATTACATTGCGAACTGATACCTAATTTGTCCTCCATTATCAGCTCCAGGTCTATGTCAGAGTTACTACTCTCTAGGTTTCTCCTGCCCCCTGAATTATTTTGCTGAAGATGTATTGGTTTTCATTTTTCCAAGCTGAATCTCATTTTGTTATTTTTGACTCATATCACTACCCTCTCTGGGTCCATTTATATAACATCTTAGGAGCTTCACGGGTGCCTGCCATACATCTTCACTTATCACCTGGAAATTCCATTAATGAGCTATTTTCACTCTTTCCTTACCTAAGGGATCATTAACATAATGAAAATAACCCTTCTTCCAGGTCATATTTAGAGAGATTTATTAGATAGGACCTGAGCTAATAATATCCCCAAAAGAAAAATATTGTGTAGCACTATTTTCATACTAACAAGAATATTATTTTGACACCTTTCCATTTTGAATTAGGTGAATCTGTGGGAATTATTTTGTTAATAGATATTTTTGAGAGTTTTCTAATACTTAAATATTGTCATAGAGACTACATCTTACCTATGCATGATTTGGACTTGTTAAAACAAAAATCACTGTTGAAAGTGTTTAAATGTCATTATCTCAGTTACTTGGAGGCCATCTGGATCCCTAAAAGGATCGTTTAGCTTCTCTTTCCTCCATATGCCAGACAAATAATCATACCAGTTTCCTTATAGGCACACTGATGGTGATGTGTACAGAGCTTATCAAAAATATTTCCCTTCTATTAAGAGCAAAAAAGCAAAACATGTTTCTAATTGGTTGTGGTTACACAGTTCACTCTTGGAGATAAGTGGCATAGTGTCACTTTTGGAGGTAAGTGAGAAAGAGACACTAACTTGTGATAAGAATTCCAAGGTTGTGAGGTATACTGAACAATGAAGACATTTGTTCTAATAGAGCTTTGGATCTGTGTTTGGAGAGTGTTGTCTGTAGGCTGTGTGACAGGTAAACACAGCTATTTTTAATATGTATATAGATGTTATGGGTTAGTAACCAAACATGTCTTTTTTTTCTAAAGTAAATACTGTCATATGAGTGTTCAGTGTTTTTGTTTGCTTTCTTAACATTAAAAAAGTACTTATGTTGGAAAATGTTTCATTCACAGTTCTGAAAAAAATATTTCAACATAGTGTCTCATCTGTATAAGGGATATGTTGAGAAGGGCAAATTCTGAAATCCTCTTTTCACTGTAAAATTTATTTGCCATGACTTGGACATGTTCTCCTTCTTCCCCTCAATCCTAAGGGGTAATGGCTTTGATCATAACTGAGATACCTAGGGATCTTTGATAATTATTTATCAAAATAATTTTTGATAAAATGTCAACAATAATAATAACAAAGATAACAGTGATAATCATTAAATTCCCACTAAGTTATAGGCACTGTGTTAGGCACATTCTTACACATTGCCTATTTTAATCTATACTATAATCCTGAGATATGCTTTTCTCTCCAGTTTATATGTTAGGAATCTGATCTTCTGAGAACATGAGTAAATTACCCAAAGTCACACAGCTTTTAATTGAGTGACAAGGATAATTGAATGACAAAGCTAGGGGTTGCTCTGTCCACAGTGCCTAGAATGATTTCTGGCCCTGATATATGTTCTGCCCTTCAACTTGTCACTATAAAACAACCATTATGCCCAACACTCTATGGGTCAGGAATTTGAGAAGGGCCTTCTAAAGATAGCTTGGTTTTTTGGTTTTTTGTTTGTTAGTTTGTTTTCTTTTGTTTTTGTTGTTGTTGTTTTTACAGAAGGGAGGGGGTGGGGAGATGGGGTAACCAGGTGATGGGTATTAAGGAAGGCACATGTGATGAGCACAGGGTGTTATATGCAATTAATGAGTTGTTGGACACTACATCAAACACTTACGATATAAATATGCTGCCTAACTGAACATAACAACAGCAATAATAATAATAATAATTTAAAAAGTTAGCTTGTTTTTGCTTCATAATATCTGGGACTTCAACTGGAAAGACCCAAACCTGCGGGTGACTTGAAGGCTTGGAGTAACTGGACATACAGAGCTAGTAATATCTGGGGGCATCTTTGCTTAGATATCTAGCCATTGGTGCTGGCTGTTGGCTGGTTCCTCAGCTGGGGTAGTTAGCCAAAATACCTATAGTTAGTTATGCCTTTATAAGGAGCATGGTAGCCTAAGACTTCTCACTGGTGGAACAAGGCTCTGAAGACAAGTATCTTAAGAGAATCAGGCAGAAGCTGTACCATCTTTTATGACCTACACTTGGAAATCATTTAGTGTCACTTCCTCTGTACTCTATTTGGTCAGCTGTTCCCTAAATTTAGCCCAGGTTCAAGGGGGAGGGGATGTAGACCCCACTTCCTTATGGGAAAATGTCAATTTTCAGACATGTTTAAACCTCTATAATTCAAGTATTGATGTGGGTGTCTGAACTGTCTTATGGCTTTGATTTATTTACTATGGTTCTCAATTATCACTGCAATTCATCACCTTGGGGAGCATGATAAACCTATCGAGTTCCAGACTTTACTCCAAATATTCTGAAACAAAATTTCTAGGAAGGGAGCTTGGGAATTTGTAGTCTTATCAAGCTCCTGATGATTCTTAGACGGCCAGTCTAACCTAAGCACCAAGTTTTACTTCTACTGCTTCCAAGGCAGAGATGTTCTTAAAAGCCTATAGCCAGGTCCAGTCTTGGTAGGATTACCCCAATATGGTAAACACCTTGGTGTCTGATATTAGGGCTGCTTGTCAGTCATCTCTGCCTCTTCTCCCTGCCTTGGAGAGGCACTGGAAGCTTTACAAAGCACCACTTCTACATCTGCAAGAGGAATCCTGGGAGCTCCCTTCCCCATCTCATCATGGATGGATGACAGGACTTTAAGCAAAATATCTGCTGAAGTTATCACAGCAGGGGGGTACCAGCTTAAATCTGTCAGGTGATAATCACTCTACTGTGAATGGTTGAGCTAGTGGCACCTAGTGATTCAATATGCATATTTATAACTTAATGCATGCACAGAAGTGCCACTTTGGGGTGCCACTGTAGCAGCTCCACTCCAATGAAAACATCTTCAAAGAGACTTGTCAGCTTCCTTCAGCATTTTTTCTGAGGTTTAGAACCAGAGGAGGGTGGCAGTCCACACCTCAGGAGGAATGGCTGATAAAATCTATTAACTCTTTTCTCCTCTTAAACATCATCTCTCACATCTGCATCAGCAACCAGTCCCCTCAATGGGAACTGGAGCGATACTTAAACATAAAAGAGAAAGGATGCTTCTATTTTACCTGCCTGGGTTCCAGTCTTCAAATTATGAGGAGTTCACAAGTTCTAATATCCATGCATGGAGTGGGAGAGAAGAGACTTAAAGGATCATCTGGGGAGGATCAAGAGGTTGGAAGAAAATGCTTGCAGTGGGAAGAACTTTATGTTGCTTTCAGGCTGGTGACCAAGGGACAAGTTGCTAAGGAGATTGTCCTGTAGTTCAATAAGAGGGGCTATAAGGAGAACCCTACTGTATTCATCCACTGGGCAGGAAGGTCAAACTCCACTTGCTAAATTTACTGGATTATAGTCCTCCCAAATCTCGGCCACTGTTGCATCACTCTATCCATCAGAGACTAAAGAGATGAGAATCAGTAAGAATCATGTTCCCCAAATCTTCCACAGAGGTAAGAGTCTTTGCAAAAAGTAGATAAAAAATAAGCAGAACCAAATAAAAACCATGCCATATTCTTTGTAGGACTTGCAGTAAGGTTGTATACATCAAGAAAGCAAGAAGGAAACATTTTCTCTTCCTTCTCTCCTCTTTGGTGATTTCAGACGGGGTCCAGCTAAGTATATCTTCAAAAGTGTATGTCTTGAACAGTCCACCTCACAATCTCCTAGGAATTTTATGAAAAATGAAGATGTCTAGAAACCACCTTAGATCTACTTAATCAGCAACTCCAGAGATGGGGCTATAGAATCAAAATTAATGAGGAGTTGCCCAGTGACTTGGAAACACACTCTAATTGAAGAAGCATTAACCTAGATCCCATCATTGCCAGTGTTAGGGGTGCCAGGAATAGTGTTGCTAAAGGTCTCTATTAACATGCACACACTCTTCCTCTGTCCTTGTCCCTCAGGGGGACCCATGGGCATGAAGAGGGTCTTTTGAAGTTTGATGGTGTTAAGTGGTTGACCTTTTATGAAGTAGTTGGAGTCTTCTTTGATATTAATTAGTCATTAGGTCAGCAAACATTCTAAAGGACAGGGCTACCTACAGTGAAGAATACAGTAAAAATGACTCTCTGGTTTTTGAATAAAATATAGAGATTATTTTCTACATTTGAACCCAGTAAAATTGTTAGTCCCTATGACTTAGTAGTAATTTTCCCCAGCCCTGGAAGAGCCAGTAGAAGCTGTGTAACATTCAAATCAAAGTCCCAACAGATATCAAATTAACAATATCAATATGCTTTAATAAATGGACACTATACAAAGATCATGTGAGTTAATTGCCCTATTTGACTATATTTCTTAGAGGAGTGATGTAGAAAAGAGAAATGGAAAGTAGTCATTATTCAGTAACTTATGTATGCCAGACTCTGTGTTATCTTTGATATCCAAAATTTCATTGAAATCAGTGCAAGGGGGCTTTGTATTTAGATACCAAAAGGTATCATTTTAAATAAGTTAAGATTCTTTCTTTTTTAATAAAATTCTTATTGTTTATTTATTTATTTATTTATTTATTTTGTAAAGATTTTATTTATTTGTCAGGGACAGAGGGAGAGAGAGCGAGCGAGCACAGGCAGACAGAGAGGCAGGCAGAGGCAGAGGGATAAGCAGGTTCCCTGCCCAGCAAGGAGCCCGATGTGGGACTCGATCCCAGGACGCTGGGATCATGACCTGAGCCAAAGGCAGCTGCTTAACCAACTGAGCCACCCAGGCGTCCCTTATTGTTTATTTATTATTTGTGGCACTTATTGCCCCCTCTTGCATCCCATCGATCATAAATCACTAAAAATAAAATGGATTGGAAATACAATAAACTGATTGGAAAAACAAAATTTAGGTGCAATGCCATCTAATATTTGAAGTGAAGTTAAATGGTACATTTGTTCCAGTCCAGTCTTTACCGTTATATAATAAAGCCCTCTTCCATAAAATTCAGAAAATATATGAACATATATTGAACATATGTGAACATATATGAACATGAATATATGTGTTGGCAGAATTTCTGTTGAATTTTGAAAATTTGGACATCCTCCCTTTGTGACTTTTTTTTTTTAAGATTTTATTTATTTGACAGAGAGAGATCACAAGTAGACAGAGAGGCAGGCAGAGAGAGAGAGAGAGAGAGAGAGAGGGAAGCAGGCTCCCTGCTGAGCAGAGAGCCCGATGCGGGACTCGATCCCAAGACCCTGAGATCATGACCTGAGCCGAAGGCAGCGGCTTAACCCACTGAGCCACCCAGGTCCCCCCCTTTGTGACTTTTTTGATAGCTAAAGGTTTGCATATGTAGCGTCAAAGAACTTTAGATCTGGTTAAAACATTTACTCTTTAGATGAAGAAGCCAATGTACAAAAATTGTATTTTTTCTTGCTAACACTTTTCAGTCTTATTATTAATAGGGGAACCTACTTTATTTTCAAAGAATTTCATAAAATCAGAAACAAATAAAATTCTCTTGGTTAAACAATTTTAATAGAAAATAATTTTATTCAATGTTAAAAGACATTGTGTGTGGATTTCTCCACTTAAAACTGATGTGCTCTGGATGACTGGGCTTTAGTTTCTTTAACTCTAAAATGGGGATAAAAGATGGATCGAGTTCATTGGGCTATTGTAAGAACTAAATTAGGAAATGCCCTTGCAGCGCTTAGCATAGAGCTTATTAAAGTTCGATACATGTTTCCAGTTATTATTCAAAAAGGTAAGTTTATAACATGTATTAAATTCTACCTATATGCAGTAGACTTATTCTTATTAGAAACTGCCCTATAATTCATACATTGTAGTAAGCCAAAAGTGCCTTAGCCTACTCGGAATTGGGTGACATTTTACCTTATTCATAATTATGAAATTTTACCTTGTTCATAATTATGAAACATTCGTGATGATAATGAAATTCTGAATTATAAAGATCTGGAATTTCAAATTCATTTGTTTTTATTTCTACATACATCAAGCTGTAATCTTTTTTTTTTTTTAAAGATTTTATTTATTTATTTGACAGAGAGAAATCACAAGTAGGCAGAGAGGCAGGCAGAGAGAGAGGAGGAAGCAGGCTCCCTGCTGAGCAGAAAGCCCGATGCGGGGCTCGAACCCAGGACCTGGGATCATGACCTGAGCCGAAGGCAGCGGCTTAACCCACTGAGCCACCCAGGCGCCCCTCAAGCTGTAATCTTAAATTGTAGCGTCATGGAGGTTTATTTCAATGTTAAATAGTAAAAACCATTTACCCTAATTTTCTACAAAAAGCATATAGAAAAATACACGTTTTTAAATAACTTAATCAGATAAAAATGGGCCATCTTTGAAGAAAGAGAATTACCTTATTTTCATTGGCCATATATAACAGCACCATCCTTTTCCCATTGTGCACTGGTAAATGTCAGTGTACAGAAGGGCCTTCTTTGTTGACAAGGTAGTAACTATCACTCTTCAGCTGTTCTCATTAGCGCCTAACCACCTTCATTTATTACTACTGATTCCCTCATGTTCAGTATATTAAATGTTAACAAATGGTTCTCATTTTACATGACAATTCTAATAATTAATGATTATAGAAGCATATTAGACACATAATGCCAAAATATATTACCTGTAATGTTAATCTCGAATTTGAGTTCCTTTCATATGTTGGAAATAGAATATGCTTTTTAGAGGTCAAAGCAGGAACACAAATGTACCTCTACACCTCTTCTTCTCAATCTTAGGCCTATTAATTTAAGTCAGTGAAGAATTCTAAATCTAATTTTCCATTAGCAGTGTCAGGCTTGCAGGAAAGATCTCTGAGACCCAGAGAAGAATAGCTGAAATTCATAATGGAAAAAGATTGAATGTGATGAAGGAAAATATTCTTGGCCTGACATCTCTTTAGTGCCCAAGTGACTATGGGAGACCATTTCCTTTGCATGATGGATTACCGCTCTTCCTCCTCTCCAGCATTGGGAAAGGAGGATGAAAGCAAAGAAGCAAACCTAGACCCTTGGGTACTCAGCTAATGAGCACCAAGAGGGCCATAGACCAAACATTGGAAAGGAAAATACAAGAGAAAGGGAGGTGAGGGAATCGGTGCCTCAGAAGTAGGAAACAGAACTGAGTTAACTGATGGAGGGTGGTTGCACAACCATACCTCAAGTGTCCTGACCTTTGTAATGTCTCAGCACAAATTAGGATGGGTGTGAGAGAGACTCACTGATGTCCTCAAGGCACATGTCACACAGACTCCAACCTAATTCACTCTGCCTATTACATTTTTTTAAAGATTTATTTTCTGGCTATTTTTATTTTTATTTCTTTATTTTTTAAACATCTATCACAGTCACATTCTTTGCCAAGTGTTTTATTTCATAGCAAGAAGCATAATAAGCTATTAGTAAGGACTGACATTCTACCTGATTCTGTACTGCCTGATCAGCTAGGTATGAGTGCAGAATTCAGCATGCTCTTTATATACTACTTAGTTGAGCAAATATTCACAAAGTGGTCTCTTATGCCACAAAGAGTGTCAGAAGCTGGGAAAATACAAAATAAGGTGGCTTTTTTGTCCTTGATAACTTCAGGGTCTAATGAGAAGAAATAGCCACATAAATTAAAACTTGATATAAATGTGTTATAGAAAGGATAGTAGTGCAGCAACTATGATTGGAGGATTCCAGGATAAAATCCTGGAGAAAATAATCTTTTGGCAGAGTTCAAAAGAATGTGAAAAATAATATTCTAACATGGAAATTAAGATGAGCTAAAGTATAGAGGGAAAAAACCACTAGAGTGCTCCTGGAAACAGCAGTTTAGTCTTACTAGAAGAGAAGATACAGGAACGCAGGTAGAATATTTGGTAGGAGAGGAAGGCAACAAATCATGGAGGGTCATGTAGAACCTTGTTACTCAAAGTGTTATCCACAGCCCTCAGCGTTGGCCTTGGCTGGAACTTATTAGAAGTGTAACTCCTTTGGCCAGATATTCTACATCAGAATTTGGATTTTAACAAGATCCCCAGATGATTTGTTTGCACAATAAAGCATGAATAGCACTGGGATAGCATTGTTGGATAGATCTGAGGAAGAATTAATTGGAAGCTGAGGGACAAGAAGTTTTCCTCAACCAGTCTCTATCTTTCTCTTTTCCTTCCTTACCAAGAATGGACTCCTCAGAGTAGCTTCAGGTTTAATTTGGGCCTTGAACTCCTGCTTTCTGCTGCTTGAGTTCAGTGACCCCCACCCCCCACCCCTAATCCATATCATTGCAAACCTGGCATGGAAAGCCTTGGGTATATGAGGATAAAAGGAAGGTAGCAGGGACACTTTGAACAATCTTGAAGGCTAATGTTAACAACTTAATATTCTTCTACTGTATAATGGTTGTTAGTTTTTCACATATATTTTCCTCACTTCAGCCCTGTGAGATCATGATCAATCTCCTCATTGTGCTGATGAAATAATTAAGACAAGTGATGTCAAGTGCTAAAAGTCACATGACTGAGGGAGAAGTTAAAAAAAAAAACAAAAAAAAAAGAGAGAGGAAGAGAGGAAAGAAAAGAAAAAAAAATGAAATTAGATTTTCCAATATGAAATTCAATACTGTTTCCTCTTCTCCAAATTGTCCTCCTAACTTATGAGCTCATGGATCCTTGACCTGGATAGACTCTATTGCTGTATTATATTATAATATCATTTTTCTTAATATTTTATTTTTTAAAGTAATCTCTATACCCAATGTGGGACTCAAACCCACAAACCCAAGGTCAAGAATGACCTGCACCACCTACTGAGCCACCCAGGCACCCCTACCATTATTTTGGAATGGAGGATTTGAGGACACGGTAGTTGGGAGACATTCAGAGCAGAGGTCCACTAGGGGATGGTTGTGTTTACCCATTCAGGGAGTTAGGATTCAGTAAGTTGTTAAACCAATATAATTCTTTTTACTCTTTAAGCAGTTACAAAGGGAGACAGAACAAAGCGAGGACAAAAATTTAAGTTAATTTAGATGAACTCTAAATAAGAATAGGGATCGAATCGTAATGTAAGTCACCTTGCTATCCTTTTTCACTGCTCAAGAGTATAAAAGACCATGACTGCAGACCACGGCATCATGGCCAGTTTAACGTTTAGAACACATCTTAATGATTAAATTAAAATGTCTGCACAGATAATCCAATTGATTAAATTGAAACTGGTCATCACTTATATAGTTAAGTTGGGAATAAAGATTCCATTGAGAAATGTCCAACTTGGAAATATGAGTAGAGTGAAACTTCCCACTCCTTAATTATTTGCTCTTTGATAATCAGTTGAAAATTGTGATAAGGGACCTGTGGAAAAATCATGAATGTCTTTAGATATGTTTGTGCTCTCTTCACTGTATTTTCTTTGAAGGTTTGGGATCCTAATCCTTTCTTTGGCTGGTGGAGAGAAAGTGGAACTTTTTTCATCATCAAAATAGGAGGGCTTCTCTGCTCTGGTGGTTACCAAATAATACTTTGGTCATTGAAGGGCTCAAAATAGCTCTGTATTCAGTTCTTTGGCAGCTTTAGCTCAGAGACAAATAATGTTGCTTAAATCCTACGCCCTGAAACTCTGCATACTGTTAAAAATCCAGAGAACAGAAATCACAGAGAGAAAGGATAATATTTAAGAGTCATGAGGTTAAGAAAGTAGAAGTATGATGCATAGATCTTCTCTCCTATTAGAAATAAAAATCTTGATTTATATCATGATTTGAGGGACCTCTATGCCTTTACTGAAATCAAGGATTTTAGCTTTTAACAGCAATATGTGGCTTTCCTTGTCATTCACTTCATAAGAATAAGAACACCAGAAAGGGGATAAGAGTATGTGAGTAGAAAAAGAGAGAAGTACTGACTTCTTGTCAAATAAATAAATAAATAAATAAATTTAGAATATATAAAGTTTTATAAAATATATGAAACATATATAATTTCATTTTAAAATATATTTTTAATGTATATTTAAAACAAGTGGATAATGTGATAACAGATCTGTGGTCAGATCTTCTACATTAAAAAATAGTTACCATCTTGGATTATGGTGTGTGAGAAGGATGTGAGAGGCTAAGGAGCCCAATCTAACCCTGAAAGGGCAAAAAATGAAATCACAGTCCATGTAGCCTGTGAAAAAGAGAGGCAGTTAAGATGGAATGTAAATGACTATAAAGTCTTAAGTATTACAGATAATGCCAAGGCACACTGATTGTTGTGGGCCAGCTTGGAGAAGACAAACAGCAGAAAAGAAAAAAATAATTTCTCTCACTCAAGAGGAAATGCTTTTCACACAAGAACTATGGGGACCAAACATGACTTGCAAAAAGATGAATTTAAGGAAATCAAGAGCATAATATCCAGGGAGAAAAGAAAGCCTTATTTATTGTGGCTCAGGTGTCTAAGAGCTCAGAATGAATAGACTGTGACACTAGTATTATTAATGAAAAGTTTTATTGACTACATAGTGTGTAGATGTCTATATAGGTCTGGCTAGGTAATCTAAAATAGGCAAACTTCTGGGGTCGGACTCTAAAGTAAAAACAAAGGTGGGTCATTTGTGTCATATCTCTGCCTGCTTGACTCCAAAGGCAAAACTCAAGGTTTAGAAAGAACTTTTATAGCCTGAATACCCCAGAGACAGAATTAAAAAGAAAATGCTCAGATCTATGAGTGTCTGGTGAGATGCCCCCCAACCCAGCTTTAGCAGAGAAATAGAATAAATCAGTTGAATCCTATACGTAGATTTGACTCGTGGGTAACAATTACAGACAAAGGGAAAGCTCTGCAGTATGGACTGTGGCATCAGTTTGTTGATCACTGCCTTTATTCATTTGTTCATTCATTGACTGATGCATTCATTTGTTCACTCATTCTTTAAATAATACCTGAATGCCTGGGAAAGGATCAGGGAATCTTCTGAGCGCTCGAGCTATAGTTATCACCAAGAGACCTCATCTTCATGCTCACAGAGCTTATAAACCAGCAGAGAAAGACAGATTTAAAAAAAAAAAAAGCCAAACAAGATGACTTCAAATGACAACATTACTGTGAAGGAAGAGAATAAGATGGCATTATGGAGACTCTCTGCTTAAATAAAATAAAGAGAATAGACTGTATATGTACATATACTACTCTACATATATGCATATGTAGAGTAGTCTGGGATGTCCTCTTTCACGTGTCAATTTAAATTGAGACCCATGTAAGAAGAAGCCAGATTACATCAGTAATATGCATATATTTAGCAGACTACAAAGGATTTCTAATTTATTTCAGAATATGCAGATCAGAGATTAAAGAATAATTTGCTAAGATGTAAAACCCTTAAAATTTTTTTAAGGGGAAGATTCTCTCTCCCTCTTTCTCTAATTACTTCTCTCTATGTCTTTATCTCTCTCAAAAGTGGAAACTAGCAATTCTTTATATGGCCATGAAGTTCATGTGTCTCTGTCTTCTTAAGCACAGCATAAGCACATCTAGACTTTTATAGTTCTTAAAGAGAAACTGGTTTCAGTCCATCAGAGTTCAACGTATTGTCTTTAATACAGTATTTTGTGCATGGTTGTTGCTCAATAAAGACTAATTTCGAGAATGGAATTTTGTTAAGATGCTAGATGCTAAATACATACTTTTGGTTAAAGAATGAAATTAAATTTAATGAGATTGTATTCTGTTTTAATGATTCTTTTCTAAACACTCTAAAACGCTTTATTACTCATTCCACAAGTAACTGCCATTCTCTTGACTAAATCAGGTATAAGTATTAACCCTGAGAATAGTAACCCTGAGTAGTGATTCTTAATGTTAGTTCAAAGATGAGATTCGATTGAAAGCAAGTTTTCTGTCCCTATCACTAAAATGTTATTTAGATAAATACTAATACAAGGGGAAACACACAATGAGTATCAACTTACATCTGTCAGAATGGATGAAATTTTTAAAAAGACAAGAAATAGGGATGCTTGGATGGCTCAGTCTGTTAAGTGTCTGCCTTCGGCTCGGGTCATGATTTTGGGGTCCTGGGAGCAAGTCCTGCATAGGGCTCCTTGTTCAGTGGTGAGCCTGCTTCTCCCTCTCCTTGCTTTTCCCTCTGCTTATAAGTTCCCACACACTCTCTCTTTCTGACAAAAAAATAAATAAAATCTTGAAAAAAAAAAAGAGGAAATAAAAGCTGTTGATGAGGATGTGGAGAAAAAGGAACCTTCATTCAATTAATGTTGGGAATGTAAATTGCTGTAGCCACTACAGGAAACAGTATAGAGTTTCCTCCAAAGATTAGAAGTAGAAATACCGTATGATCCAATAATTTCACTATGGGGTATTTACCCAAAAACAAAATCACTAATTTGAAAAGATGTATGCACCCCAGTTTATTGCAGCATTATGTACAATAGCCAAGATATGGAAGTAACCTAAGTGTCCATCAATAAAAGAATGGATAAGGAAGATGTCTCTCACACACACACACACACACACACACACACACACACACACACACACACACTGGATTATTATGCAACCATGAAAAGGATGTGATCTTGCCATTTGTGACAACATGGTGAACCTGGAAGGCATTATGCTAAGTAAATAAGTGAGAACGGAAAAGACAAATACCATTTGATTTCACTCAAATGTGAAATCTAAAAAAAAAAATGAATAAAGAAATAAAAAAAAAGCAGACTCAGATGTATAAATACAGAGAATAAACTGATGGTTGCCAGAGGAGGGTGATAAAGGGATAGGAAAAATGGGTGAAAGCGAGTGGGAGATACAGGCCTCCAGTTATGGAATGAATAGAATAGGTCATGGGAATAAAAGGCACAGCATAGGGAATATAATCAATGATATTATAATAAGGGTGTATTGTGAGTAGACTTGTGGATGGTAGATACGCTTGAGGTGAGCGTAGCATAACATATGGAGAAGTTGAATCATTATGTTGTACACCTAAAAACTAATGTAATATTGTGTGTCAATTATACTCAAATAAAAATAAATAAAATAAAATAAATGATGGACTTTGGAGACTTTGCACTAAAAAAAGAAAACATTTTTAATATATGTTTTTTGTTTTCTGACTAGATTGTAAAATATATGATTTAGGAGACAATGAGACAATGATTTATGCCTCTTTGGAACTCTAATTTCTAGCATATACAAATGATGGATGTTAACTAATCTTTAAGGCTGTGTGGTGAACTGCAAAAACTGTGTTTAGAGCCAGACAAACGGTTTCGAATCCTGGTCTGAAATTTGCCAGCTCTTTGAGATTGAACAAATTGATATGTCTACTGAGCCTCATTTTTTCACCTATAGAAAAGAGATACCATTGCCTTTCAAGGTGGATTTAGAGATTAGTGATATTTAGGCAAAATAACTATAGGATAGCTATTAATACTTAAAAACAAGAAGAGAAACAGGCAGACTGTTCTATTAAGTTCTGTAAGGGCAGGAATGGGAAGTGTAACTTTCTGTATCCACAACTCTTGGTTCTTAGTAGATACTCAATAGGTATTTACTGAATGAATGAATAAAATGAATATTATGTTTGATGATTTGAGATGGGTAGGAAGGTAAGAATTACAGAGAATTGAAGAATTTAAAGACTGCATTAGATATCATGGCACCTGCAAATTTCTTATTGCCTCTAGGAGGAATACTGTTACATTATCTCTAGAAAGAAAACCATCTCTTTTATTCATAAAGTACTTCAAAAGAAGCATTTTCAATTATTTTTACTTTCCTAAAGCAATTCCCCGCAAGTCAAATGAACAAAAAATTTAATCAAATAAACAATACCAAACCATTTCCTCAAATGTTACTTTCAGGAGTTACCATGCAGTGGTTCTTTAAACAATTGCAGTTTGGCCCAGGGAGGAAGAGTTGAAGATTGCTTGGGGTCCTTTAATCTTCATGGGGGAATAAGAGAAGAAGTTTGATGAAGCTGAGAGATTGTTCTAAATGAGGCAGTTGAGTGGTCCCTGTGCTTAGAAAACAGGACAGTATGTTTTAAGAATTTCTGAGGGCCATGATCAAAATCTACAAATTAGTTGACATACCTGCTGGAAGTGTTAGTATGCACATAAGGAGATGGAAGATTCTGATTTTCCAAGGATCTGAGAATCTGAGATGAAGGGCTGTTTTATAGTGACGGTAGAAATTAGAAGAGTTACCAAGGAGGAAGGGAATTTATCTCGGTACAGAAATATCTGGATCAGATTATATGAAGAATAGGGTAGTGTAAAGAATACTGCTTATAGGGGTGCCTGGGTGACTCAGTTGGTCAAGCATCTACCTTTGGCTCCTGTCATGATTTCAGGTTCCTGGGATAGAGCCCTGGTCTTGCTCTCTGCTCAGCAGGAAGTCTGTTTCTGCCTCTCTCTCTGCCCCTCCCCTCCATGCCCACTCATGCTCTCTCTCAAATTTCTTTTAAAAAAGAATACTGCTTATAATGTCTCAATTAGACATTTTTATTATGGGACCTGCAATGAACACAGCCCTCTTGAAAGGAAATTGTCCCACCCTTCACCTGTAGCCTCTGGTGGGAAACTGTGTTATCATGCTTTTGCCATCCTTCCTTCTTCTGCCCGAGCTATTCTCACTTCAACCCAACCACAATTCACTAGAGTCGGTCTGCTAATTGGGGATCGAACCTATAAACTGGCCAATGTAAAATGATAAAATGGGCTAAATAAATTTGTTCTGGAATTTGGATTGGAGGTATCACTACAATATGGCTTACATAATTGAAGCTGAATCATGCAGCGAACCCATGACTTAATGATCTTAAGAAGCTCGAGTTGTGAGAAAACAAGCTGTAACTAACCAGAAGTTATGAAGTTGAAAAAAGGTATGCAAAGGTAAGAGGAAGGTATTCCCAGTGCAGGTGGGCACTAGGAAGAGAAGTGCACATCCAGAGATGGAGATTGGTGGAGAGGAACTGAGTGATATTTATGATCGACAGATATTAACAATCTCTTGTTCTTCTTGCAGTCTTGCTCTTACATAATTCCTGCTCTTCCTGAGTTTTGAGTTTGCAGGTTTTTTTTTTTTTTTCTGGCTCACTGGACAGCATATGTTCACAGTTAGACCCTATTCTTTGTGGTAAACCTACTTTATAACAAAGTTATCCAAATTAAAACTTGATGATGACCAAGCAGCCAGTTTTCCTTGGCACATTCTCAATTTTATATATTTTGTCCCAGAGTTCACACACAACTAGCAAAGTTGGTTCTGTTAATGGTTTGGAAAAATATGATTGCTCTATTCTTAGTTGGCCTAATCTAGTTTGCAGAGAAGGAGAGAGGAGAGAGAGAAGGAAGGAGGAAAGAAGGTTGGGAAGCAGAGGAGGAAAGTGGAAGGGATAGAAGAAAATAATGGGAAAAAAGAAGGCTGAAAGAAATAAGGAATGAAAAGATTGAAAGATTTGGACAGAAAGAATATGATCCAATAAGTGTTAGCAAATCCCCTTAGGTGAGTTTGGAGTTTAAGGAGATTTGTTTCCCATGGTGCCTGGGTGGCTCAGTCCCTTGAGCATCTGACTCTTGGTTTCAGCTCAGGTCATGATCTCAGGGTACTGGGATCGAGCCCTGCAATAGACTCCACGCTCAGCGGGGTTCTGTTTGAGGTTTCTCCCTCTCTGTCTAAAACAAATGATTTTTTTTTAAAGATTTTATTTGTTTATTTGACAGAGAGAGAGAGATAGAGATCACAAGTAGGTGGAGAGGCAGGCAGAGAGAGAGGGAGAAGCAGGCTCCCCACCAAGGAGAGAGCCCGACATGGGGCTCGATCCCAGGACCCTGGGATCATGACCTGAGCTGAAGGCAGAGGCTTAACCCACTGAGCCACCCAGGCGCCCCTAAAACAAATGATTTTTTTAAAAAGATCTGTTCGCCTATAATAAGTCTTTTAAAGTTACCAATCTGTCAAAAAGATTAAGACAGTCAGTTTTGAAAATTTTGCATGTCCAAATACATAAGTCCTAAATCTGAGTAAACAATAGGCCTCCAAGTATAATGTAAAATAAGCAGACTCAAATAGTGATAAGAGAGAGGTAGTGTTTGCATGTGACTTGTGTACCAAGAATCCATGTACTACTAATATTGTCTTTTAAAAAAATGTGTTAAGATTCCTTACAGAACACGAAAATATTTTAACGAAGAATGTCTGGTTGTCCCTGGTTGAGTTCACATAAAGGAGGTAGGCACATTTCCATATAACAACTCAATGGAGTAGTTATAGCCATTTCAATAATATAATACAATAAAATTTATTTTTATGTTGGGCCATAAAATTACTATACCAGAAGTGGTCAACAGTTTATCAGTTCTCAAAATGGGTAGTGTAGGATGTGACTGAGAAAGATGTAAAATCCCTCAAATGTGTCTAATTATCCCAAACTCTACGCCCAAGGGAAATATTTTCCTAACCCTTTCTGTGATCAGTTTATGTTATAAAACATATGGGTTGATGACCCTTACAACATAGTTTTGCTTCAGTGGATAATGTAACTATAGATCTCTTTTATTGTGCTATAAATACTCTGTCTTCCCTAGAAATAGTACTGCATTCATCGTGTGTCTTTCACAAATTGTTTTCTCATGTCATTATTTCACATATTAACTGAACATCACTAAGCCCTGTATAGAATGAATGAATTTTGGAAAAGAACTATTGAAAATGACGTAAGCTTAGAGCATGGAAGTTTGTTGAAAATAACTGGGACCAAATTTAAATTCTAAACCCTGTCTCACCAGTAGTCCCAGATATGACACAAATTAGTTGGTTTTTGAGGAAAAGGAGCGGTTTAGATGTCATTTACTCCTTTCTTTTCAGGCTCTAAGAATGAGTGAGAGAGAGAGAGAGAGAGTGTGTGTATGTGTGTGTGTGTTTAAGAAAGCAGCTCTGAAACAACATTGAGATGAAAGAATGAAAGTCAAGGTACTTAAATTTGAATCCAGTTTCCATCACTTACCAGCTACTATATGATATTAGCTAATTAATCCTTCAACTCTCTTTTCTCAGCTGTAAGTATCAATAATATAGCACCTTCCTCATGGAGTTTTCCTGAAGATCAGTGAGAAAGAGACTGAAATGCCCCTCACGTGGTCCTTAGCATCTAGTAAGCAACTAGTAAAGGCAAACTGCATAACTATTCTTGATATAACCTCTTCCTGTATGTAGAGAGAGGGATTTCCTTTTTCAGTGTCTCTCCTGGAAAGGTATCCTCACCAAAAAATCACTGAGAGAGGTAAGAGGCAGCTTTGGCTCAGAAAGCTCTTACATAAAAGAAAGTTGGAAGAAAAATGCATAGCCCAGTTGCCCTCACAATGATCCTAAAGGCTAGAGGAGAAAACTCTGAAGGCAGATGAAGGAACAAACATGGAATAAGTGTATCCAAGTGTGGTATTCCATTCACTGCTTGCACGTGATATCCCTGCTTGTGATATTCCCGTGCTACTGCTGCCACTGTAACAAAGGCTGAGTTTGGGGTAGTAAGTGGTTGAGAGGGAGAGAAAAACCATGCTCCTCCCCCCCCCCAGTGAGATGTAATTGACATATAATATTGTCTGTTTTAGGTATACGACATAATGATTTGATATACGTATATGTTGCAAAATGATTACTACAATGAACTTAGATAACATTCAGTATCAAGAGGACAGTAAACAAAAGAAGCAGAAAACAGGGTGGAGAGAAGCAGGTGAGAGTGAGGATAATTGACATTTAAGCTTTGTCTCAATATTTGATTCCTGACCCATTCTGACCATGATTTCTGAGCAACACAATCAGCTAGATGCCACAGCACCCTCAGAGAATCAAGTACTTCTGGCTTGTGCCGACTGTCATGCATGCTGACACAGCTGTACAAAGGGAGAAATGGAGGAAAGTTTAACTGGTGTACAGACTGACGCCTCGCCAATGCTATTAATTGCTGCTATTGTTCCCAGGGGCTGCCACACTGGAAACACAATAGCAGTTTTCTCACACATTTACCTGAAAGGCTAGTGTCTGACATCATTTCAGAGGAGTAGAGGATGGGGGTTATAAACATAGCATATTGTTTTGCTGACATATGCAAATGTTTGGAAAGTCTTCCAATTTTAAAGGAGAAAAAAAAAATACAACATAAATTGTAGTCAAAGAAAAAACAACAACAACAAAAACCCCACGTTGTTTGGTTTTCCATCTTCCCTGGGGAGCAGCTGCTGATTTCACTTTAATTTTAGCTGCTATTGCTTTGAGCTAAACTTTCCATTTTTATTAAAAAAAAAAAACAAACTTTAAGTCTAGAGGATTACAAGCTCCTGTGCTTTTGATTTTTAATAAAAAGCGAGCATTTACCTCTGAACAGTAGCAGCAAGAAAGGGAATTAAACCTGAGGCTAGTGAGCTGACCTTTAGAGGGGTGCCGATCCAGAGGGAGATGAGAAATTTAACACACATTCCTTTTCTTTCTCATGTACATACTCTCCAGATAATATTCTTCTTTTTATATTTATTTAAATGGGAGAAATCGTATGATTTTTTTTTTTTAAAGTCTTTGTTCGCTAACGTTTGTGTTTCGTGATTTGGCGACGTGGATGCAGGTCCTTCCAAGGGCTATGCCTACTGGTATGGTCGGATTTTCATATAGAATATGAAATGAATGGTGATAGTGCTGATAAAATGTAGAATAGAAAGAGAAATCACATATCCATCTCTATACAAGACTCTACTGAGTGGGGAACCTGGGGTGATGCATGACATAGTAAAACTAATCGCTCCAACACGGCTGACAAACTATTACTTGCAATTGGGAATATATATACCCAAATTGCAGGAAAATTTCATTCTTTAATCTGTTCACTTTTTTACAGAGGAAAGGAAGCACAGTAAATTTGGTCTAATTTGCATATGACTTTTCTATAAAACAAGTGTATTCCTGTGACATTAAATGAATACCACTGTTTAAAGAAAAAATGGGCTATGGTCCACGAACTCGGTTTACAGATAACGGTTTTCATTCTTCCCCAATCCTCTCCCACCCCCAATTCTATGCAATGGTATTTTGTCTCTGCAAAGGAGCTCACCTATAACCGGCTTAGAATACAAAATGTTGAGCCTCAAACTCGGCCTTCTACTTCTCTTGCTTTCCTTGTTCTGCATTTCTCCTACCTCTTATGGAGAGAGTCTCAGCTCCCTAGAGTAAAGCTTGGGAGTTTGCATTTCTATTTGAAATCATTCATAACTTTAATTCTCTCTGTCGAATGGATCACTACCCTTACAGAATTTAGTTCTCTTTATCATCCCTAAATACTTCACTTTCAGAGAAAATATTTAAAGATGTAGTTGTTAGAGTATCCAAACATCATATATTGTGCTGAGTTTTGTTTCATGAGTTTTGCCTTCATGTGGGTATTGGCGTTAATTAGATGTGTACATTTGAATGCTCTCTGCATTATGTTTAATCACTTTTGATATTTAACTTTTCTTATAATTTTAACCCAGCTGAAATATATCATGGGATAATAGAAACCTCTCATGGAGCTAATTAGACTAGGAAGGATCTTTTATAAAGGTCAGGCTGGCAGTTGTCTTGGGTGAAAAGGGAAGTTCACTGGGTAGGGAATGGCAGTGAGGAGACAGTCTGCGCAGAGTTAGAGAAGCTCAGACTGGAAGAGCTTCAGAGACGGTCATGCCGAAACCCTTCCTTCTCCTGGGAGGGAGACTAAGTGGAAACAAGGTTCTACATCTGCCTATGACTTGCTATGATTTCTTTAGATGAATAATTTTTAATTTTTCAATGTCTGGTTCATACAATCTATTATTAAAACCCCAGCTTTTGATTAGTGCCAGGTAGGTTGTCCAAGGGACGCAAAAAATTTGCTGCAGCTCTGCTGCCATTTTGCTGCCATAAGCGGTAAGTGTGAATGTTGTTGTCGTTTAAGATTTCTTTATTTATTTGAGAGAGAAAGAGGGTGTGAGTAAGTGCATGTGGAGGAAGGGCAGAGAAAGAGGGAGAGAGAGAATCCCAAGCAGAATCCCCACTGAGCACAGAGCCCAACATGGGGCTTGATCTCAGGACCCTGAGATGACCCCAGCAGAAATCAAGAGCCAGACTCCAAGTCGACTGAGCCACCCAGACACTCCATGAGTGTTTTATTACTGAACTTATGGAAGACACTTGGATTCGCAGTTTAAATGAAGAGACTCCTGACTTTTAAATGGATTCTTGATCGAGTTGCTTACTTATAAACCTCTTTTCCTGCTACTAATTAAAAGCAAAAATCATGGACTGTATCTGTAGCCTTCATTTTCTCTTTTAACATCACGCAGACTAGGTTGGCTCTTTTCATCACAAGCGCTGTACTCATGAAAATCATTTAAACAACCCTCCAGCCAAATCGAATATTCCTCTTTTCTACTTTCATTCTCCTTCACTTCATTTTGATATTAACTCGTATTAACTCATAACTTGCCACCTCATTTTGGAAGCAAGCCTATTTTACTTGCCTTCCCATACTGCCCTATCCTATTTTCTCCCAGATACCTTTTCCTACATTCATTTATGATCACCTACAGTGTGCCTGGGATTTTGCTGTGCATGGAGGGTACATAATGAATAATAAATGATTCTTAAAACAACCTAAAAAATATAACAAGGAGAGGATTTTGTGGAGAATATAGGATTGTGTGATACAGTATGAAATCCTACTCACAAGTAAATCCCAGTGGTCAGTAGTTTCGGCCCAGCATCCTACCGCTTCACAATGACCAGTGATGGTTCCATATTACTTGAATGATCACTTCTCAACTTTTTAAACTATGGTCAAGGTCCTGTATCAAGTACTCTAGGGACAAATAAGGACCAAGAGGTGAAAAAAAGGACACTTGATACAGGGCAGTATTTTAAACTGTGAATCCATGTGTCTTCCATAGAGATAATAATACTTTCTACCTCCTGGAGTTCTGGACAGGATCAAAGGAGGAAATAGGTAGGCAGATAGATGACAAAAAAAATAGAGATATCCCTTCATCATTTAGAACAGTTATTGGAACAATAAACATTCAACAAAATGTCAGGTGCTATCATTATATTTATATTTGTAAATAACATTCTCTGGGTATATGTCTTATATCTTCAAGCATAAAATCTTTAAAGGTAGTGTCTCTATATTTTATTTCTTCTGTAGCCAGTGGAGAGCTGTCTATGGTGGTTGTCATATAACAGACACTAAAATTGACTGATTGTGGTGTTTAACAGCTCTTTTTTTTTTCCCCCGCTTTGGCTCTGTCTCTGTCCCCAGTATAGATTCATAGATTTCTGTCCTCTACTTTTTAAAAATGTATACTATCCGCTATGGGTCTCAGCTTAAGAGGCCATCTAAGACTAGTATATTACTAGAAAAAGAAAGCATAGATGAGACTGGGCATCACGGGAAATTTTTGATTCCTTAAGGTGGCTTTAGGAAGGAATAAGCATCTGAGTGAATCTTGGAGGCTTCAGGACATAGAATTTAAGACATATATGTTAGGATATGGGTCAAATCAACCCAGATGGAGGGACAGGAATGAGCAAAGTCTGGAAGGCCAGAAAGCATGGAGACAGGTTAGGAAAATTACAAATCATTCGGTTTAGTAGGTAAAGCACAGTAATGAAGAAAAAAAAATAGAAAATTGGGTTCAAGCACTGAATTTTAGGGTCAGTTTTTTTAAGCTTGAATGATATTTTTATCTGATTTACATTTTTTAAAAATATCATCATTTTGGGGCACCTGGGTGGCTCAGTGGGTTAAGCCTCTGCCTTTGGCTCAGGTCGTGATCTCAGGGTTCTGGGATCCAGCCCAGCATCGGGCTCTCTGCTCAGCAGGGAGCCTGCTTTCCCCTGCCCCCAGCCTGCCTCTCTGCCTGCTTATGATCTCTCTCTGTCAACTAAATAAATAAAATCTTAAAAAAAATAAATAAAATATCATCATTTAGTAGATTAAACAAAAATGTAGAAATTGATTTTGCCTTCTGTTTTCTGAGAATTGTGAGACTTTTTTTTTAAGGGAAAATGACTCATTCTTAGGTCTTATATATGGCATGCTTGAATAAGAGGAGTTCAGCTTTATATAAATGTTGACAGCTCTAAAAACAGCAGTACTAATGGTCAAGCTAAGCTCTCCATACAGCAACACCAGAGGGCTTCCAGAAGCAGGCAGGGGAGTTCTGAGTTAAAAATGGCCCCTGGAACTACCTTATCTGTCTTTACCAGTTAAACCCATAACTATTTTCTGGCACAGCCAGTTTTCATAGATACCATTGTGAATTTTGCTTTCCTTTTATTAAAGTAGAATCATTTCACATTTTACAGGATGGGAAGTGCTAGGTAGGGATTCTCCTCTGAGCTTCCACTACATTTCCTTTTTAACTTTATTTTAGTATTTGGTATGTTGTGGTGTAATTTATATTTTATGTGTCTCTCTACCCCACAAGCCTGTGAGCTCTATCAGGAATTTCTTGAAATCTTTGCCATGTTTCAGGCATTGTGCTAAGGGTTTTACATGATTAATTTATTCACCTTCCTAACAATTCTGTGAGGTGGATACTATTGTTCATCTCATTTTATACATAGAGAACTGATGTATATAGAGGGTAAGAAAATTATCCAGTTTGTATAATTAATAGATGTTAGAGCTAGGATTTGAACTCAGTGTAATTCCAGAGCCTGGTTCTTAAATATCACCCATGCAGAAATGAATATCAGTTGAATGTATGAATAAATGGAAGAAATATAATATGTACATTTGGTAGAAAGAACACGGGTAGGGAACTAGGAAACCTGATCTCTGGTCCTAAGTCTGCTTCAAACTAGCTGCATGACTTTGAGCAATTATCTTAACTTCTTTGAGCCTCATTTCTTTACTTGACTGTTGTGAGAATTAAGTTATATGACATGTGTGACAGTGTTTAACAAAAGGCCTAGTACATTTTAAGTTTTTATAAATGTTAGCTTTTCTTTCTTTCTCACCCTTCTTTGCCCTCAGAGGCCTGTAAACCAACCTTGACTTTTCTAAAGCACATGACATCCTGTCTCAGTCAATGCCCAACCCTCATGGGCCAGAAGGTCCTTACCCTTACTTGAAGGAGGGAGAACATGGGCTGCACCAGATGATTATGGAGAGAGCAGAACTCACGGAGGTTATTGCAACTGCCAATTCAATGACCAATGATGGCAAGGGGCTACCACATCAGTGCAGGGCCCCATGTGTCCATGCTGGGTTCACCCGCCTCTAGTCACTCTGGATCTCTCATGTGAGTTACACATGTAATTATCCAGGCAGCAGGCTAAAATATCTCCACAGATAGCAAAGTTTCATCAGCAGAAGGGCACATTTTGTTTTGTGCCAAGTGTTATAAAGCTTTGGTGATTAATTGAAGGACAAGTTACAAAGTCATGGAATAATATGTCATCCCTATGCCCAGGCCTCCAAGGGTTAAGCAAAGCAAGAGGTGAAGGAATACACCTGAGCTTGTCAGAAAAAAAGATCCCCCTAAAATTATTTTTAGCTATGGTGCCTTCAGTAGAATATGCTTTTCTTCCAAAAAGCTCAGAATCTGTATTTTTGTTACTGAGTCCTTAATATTAGCTAAAACTATTACTGCAAAATAAGGTGAGAGATCACATTTTATTGTTTCTTTATTTTATTTTTTTAATATTTATTTATTTATTAGAGAGAGAGAACACATGTGCATGGTGGGGAAGCAGAGGCAAAGGGAGGGATGAGCATGTAGCTCAACACTGGCCAATCCCACGACCCTGAGATCATGTCCTATGCCAAAACCAGGAGTTGGATGCCCAACCAACTGTGCCAACCTAGAAATCATATTGTGGATAAAATTTTGTCAGAGAGCAATGGCATAAGTAAAATACACATATTCTGTTAGTTGTGTGCCAACAGAGCAAAAGAAACACACATAAACATGTTTGCGAAGACACACTTTAAAAAAAAATCATGTGAACAGAAACCTTATTATTCTCTTATTGTGGTGTTGTTCTTACTTCTATTATCTTTCCAGTTGACCTCAAGTTCCTGACAGGAATCCTCTGTTGTGTGTGCGACGCTGGAGACCATACTTCTTGTAAGGAGTAAAGATAGCTGCTAAGCCCTGTGTTATCTTGTACACCTAAGACCTTGTGAGAACTGTGGATAGGTTAAAAGGCATAGAAAATGGAAGAAAAAAACAAGGAAAAGGGAAATGAAATAGCTCATGAAAAAAAATGCAAGGAAGGAAGACTGCAAATAATTCAGAATGGAAAAGAGGGGAAGAGAAGGAAGAGGTGAGCATAGTCAGGAGGGATATATGCCAACAGGGTCATCTGTGGTGTTACATGGTGACTGACTGTCAAGGATTCCTAGACTGACTCTTTGGATATTAAGGTTCCTATTAGGCTTAGGATATTTATGTCATATTCTCTAGACAGGTCAAAGAAAAGTCCAAAGACCAACAGGGATGCTGAGCCAATATTTTTTTAAGAGATTTATTTATTGATTTATTAGAGACAGAGAAAGCAAACAAGTTGGGGGAGGGGCAAAAGGAGACGGAGAGAGAATCTCAAACAGATTTGCTGCTTAAGCAGGGAATCTGGCTTGCGGCTGGCCCCCATGACCCCAAGATCATGATCTGAACTGAAACCAAGAGTTGGACGCTCAACCAATTAAGGTAGTCAAGCACCCTACCGAGCCAACATTTTTAAGGAGAACTTTCTGCCTGACCTACTCTCTTTACTGCTATCTGTACCAAGTACCCACATAAATACATTGTTTATGACCTGGCATTATGTTTTTATGTTTGTTTTAATTTTTGCCTTTTTTATTGGAGCTGTTAAGGAGAGAGAAATGGGAACGTACAGGGACATTTTAGTGATGTAGCAAAAGGGTTGAGATGCCCGGGTCTAGACCACCTTTTGCCTGCTTATTGACAAGAATGTAACTGAATCAAAGTTATTATTTGTTAACAGATTGCATCTATTTTTTTCCCTTTCCTACATGGCCACTCTATCTGAGATGAAGATGAAATAAATAACTTGGTATCATATACTCCTCATATAGGTATTAGTTGTTGCTCAGAGCTTTATTTCATCTACAAAAATTAGATTGTTTTAGTTTGTTCCTTAGTTCAATCAAAAGGTATTTACTGAACAAGTACTGCTATTAATACCACTGTCTTTACCACTATAACCACAAGTTAGCATTTATTAAAAACCCATATAATTATGATTTACCTGCTTGACACATCATCTTACTCATATTTTAAACAAATTTTAATGTATATACAATTATACAAGCAACCAGGGCTCACCTAAGTTTTGTAATTTGCTAATGTCATGGAATTAGTGATGGCAGGGCTAGAATTCAAGCTGAGATATGTCTGGCTCTAAACTACTGTCTAGATCACTGTGCAAGAAATAGGGTTAGGTCCATACCAAATAAATAAGTAAATACATGTAAGAGTACTATCCTCTAACTTAAAATTTATTGGATGAAAAGACAGATACATAAATAACTCTATTTCACTGTAAATGGTGTTGAATGTTCTGAGCAGTGATTTTCAAATGATTCATCAGAATCACTTGGGGAATTTATTAAAAATGTAGATTCTAGAATGCCACCAAAAAACCCTGGGTTGGGACCCAGGAATCCATAATTTAAAAAGAAAAATGTGTGAAAATCTCTGCTGATTCCAAAGCCAAGCTAACTTTGAGAACTTCAGTTATTCCTTAATACTCAAGGCAATATATTATCCCTTCTAATAAGAAAGGATACAGGGTAGGGACGCTTGGGTGGCTCAGTCAGTTAAGTGTCTGCCTTCAGCTCAGGTAATGATCCCAGGGTCCTGGGATTGAGCCCTGAGTTGGACTCCCTGCTCAGTGAGGAGCCTGCTTCTTCCTCTCTCACTTCCTCTGTTTCCTGCTCTCTCTCTCTCTCACTCAGTACAATAAATAAATAAAATCTTAAGAAGAAAAAAAAAAGAAGGGGTAAAAGGTAAAATAGATCCAACAAGAAGAAGTAGAGTTTGTGGAAGGCTGTTTGAGGATGTTTCGTTGACTTAATAATTTCCAGGGTTATCTACGTCGCAGAAATCACATGATTTTTGGAAGAGTTGTTGGTAGCTTTAGACTAGTCTCTATGAATTCTGTAAATGACTATCCTTAACCCTTGCTGGCTTGAATAGATCTTATGTTTTAAAGTGCACTTAAATTGTTGCTACCATAATTTGATGTTCTAACCTTTCAGTTTACTTAGTCTAGTAATCTAGTTACCATACATAAAAACAAAAGTTTATCATCATCATCATCATCTTCATCAGCAGCAGAAGCAAGTTATGACTGTCAACATTTTTGCTTAGACATTATTTGTACATGATCAAGGTAATTCATGTCTCTGCGCCTAGACTTCCCATCTGTGTAATGAGGAAGTTGGATTAAATAAAGTTGTGACACCACATGGGATTAAGATTGTGGGTCCTCTTCCCTCAGTACACTATTGTCTTAAGACATTTTTCTTTCCAATTGAGAAACTTTTTCACAATTCAGTAAATATAGAATGACTATTTCAAAGGCCAGCTCTGGAATAAGTAGGAATCATTCTGGGCAGACTTGAGGCTTGTGTCTGAGAAGCTATATATACAGAAAGCCTGGAGGATCAAAATAGTCCAGAACATTTCAGGACTGGACAGCTGATGAGTGGGTAAAGGTTGCCTGTGCTTCACTCTGTCAGCTTGTCATTTTAATGAATATCAGAATCACCCACACACCAAATTGAGAAGCCCAGGACCTCATCTTAGCTGAGAATGAGCCCCTCCCAGAACCTGGTTTAGTTGTATGAAACAGTTTCAGCAGCGAAAAGTTCCATTCCTGCCAGCCACTGCAAAGACTCCGATTGCAGGAATTCTGCGACCTCTCTTGTCCTTGATTATAATATAGGCGTAAAGCTGCCTTGAAGATAAAGATATTTTACATGATTTACAGTCTGACCTTAAGATGCTCTTGACAGTATGTCTGAAGAAAAAGAAGGAATGGCTGTTCCCAGACAGGTTGAGTTCTTTCCTTATCAGAAGGGTTAAAATAAATATTCTTTCTCTTCTGTGCCTTCCCAGTATTTCTCTGGCTGATAAAAGGGGAGATCTGTGTGTTGGACTGAGAGTTATGGGGAAGCAAATCTGAAGAGATGGGACAAACTTTTTTCTGTCTGTGCACATTAAGTGTGAGTTTGCAGAAAAAGAGAAAGAAGGACTTGTCAGTCAGAAAGGGGGTTAGCCAGCAAAAGGAGAGTCATGAAAGCAAGGGCAGTCGTGCCCACCAAAGCAATAGCCAAGTAAGGTCTTGGCTGGCAGACTGAGTGTTCTAGCAATAAGACCAGTTTGTTTTGTTGGCCAGATTTGGTAACCAGATGCCAGGAAATGTTTGATTCATCCAGTCATTCTCCTTGTTCTGATTCTGTGCCCTTTAAACCAACCTCAGATCATAACGTTATTCCAATAAGGAAAAGAAACCATGCTGAAAGTCTATGTGGAGATTTTCTTTCCCATTATAAAATAATAAACTGCCATTCTTTTTTGAGTGTTTAAGTGTTCATTTGGCTAATGAGCAAATGCTCATGCTGAATACAGTGACAATTGAAACTGTACTATTTAACACAGTAAGTAGCCACTAGCCAAATATAGCTATTTAAATTTAAATTCATTAAAATTAAATTTAAAAGAAAACTCTTTAGTCATACAAACCACATTCCAAGTGCTGAAAGCCACATATGACTAGTAGCTACTATGCTGAATAGAGCAGATTATCAAACATTTCCATTATCAGAGAAAGTTCTACCGGGCAGCTCTGGATTAGCAAGGAATTCTCAGTTTCTTTGTCAGATCATTCTTGGTACTATGCAATAACACACGTAGATTTAGCTGTGCCTCAGTTTGCTTTTGAAATAGGAGAAGGATGCTGTCCACCAAACAGGAATTATGTGGGCATTTTTAATGTAATTGCTAATTGATGCTTTATAAATAGAACAAAGAAGAGTGTTTGTATATTTAAATATTAATGTGAATAACACTCCTCATTTTCACTGTGTTCCATAAGAACTCTATTTAGCAGTTTTAAACATCTCCATCTTTCCAATAGCTTCTTTGTAAAATGAGGTGTAGGGAAATACGGAAAGGTTGTCCTTACTCTTGTCAAATAATTATAGGCTACTGTAAATTTGTAAAGCAGTCTAATATTTAATGGGAACTTCTGAATGAGGAAAGCTTTACCAGCAAAATAATTAAAGATGTTGCTTTATATTTGTATGCTGCCTTTCCAAAATGATACTTTAATTGATACTTAAAATAACCCTATAAAGTAGATTGGGGAGGCAGGGTGTGTATTTTCATCCCTATTTTACATGTTCAAAGAAGTTAAGTTACTTGCTCAAGGTCATGTGGTTGGAGCATCAGTAATAGAACTTTTGACTTCTGAGTTCATTTTTTGATTCTGCTTTACCACAGTGTTCAGTTATCAGGACAAGTATTTTATTTTAGAGAAGGCAACAATAGAAAGAGAATAGAAATGTTGAGGATTTGTCGTCATGGACTACGGGCTGAAAATATCGCCATTCTTCCTCCAGACCAAAAAAGTACACCTGAGCCTTTCGAAGGCACAGAAGAAACTGCTTTTCTTCTTTCCTTTCTGCCTGCTTTACTCATAAAACTTAGCTTGCATTCATTTCATTCATTAATCCAATGGGAATGACCACTTTTCCTATGCCAAGCACTCGCTAAGCTGTGGAAGATACAAAGAGGAGCAGGACATGCCACCGGTATTGAGGGGCCTACATTCTTTTTTTTTTTTTTTAAAGATTTTATTTATTTGACAGACAGAGATCACAAGTAGGCAGAGAGGCAGGCAGAGAGAGAGGAGGAAGCAAGCTCCCCGCTAAGCAGAAAGCCCGATGTGGGTCTCCATCCCAGGACACTGGGATCATGACCTGAGCCGAAGGCAGAGGCTTAACCCACTGAGCCATCCAGGTGCCCCGAGGGGCCTACATTCTGATGGGGAAAGAGATGTACATTAATTACCACCCTGGAGCATAGATACTAGGATAGTGTTTACTACAAAATGCTCTGACAGTGCAAAGGAAAGGGTGACTAATCCTTTCATTTTAAAAGTTCTTTTATTTCTTTATTTAAGAGAGAGAGCAGAACTATCGAGAGAGAGAAAATGAGTGTGGGGTTGCGGGAGAGGCAGAGGGAGAGGAGAAGCAGACCCCTGCTGAGCAGGGAGCCCATGTGGGGCTGGATCCCAAGACCCTGGGATCATGATGGGAGCTGAAGTCAGATGCTTAACTGACTGAACCACCCAGGCCCCCCAGGGTGATGAATTCTGTCTAGAGCTGGATGGTCATGAGAAAAAAAAAAAAAATTAAAAAAAAACCACAAAGAACTCCATATTCTTTTTAGGTAACATGAGAACTTGACCTCAGAGGACAAGTAGGAGCTAATAGGTAAAATTTAAAAGAAGTGGAATAAGTACCATGAGCAAAATTATTTGATTTAGAACAAATAAAAACAGTATTCTGTATTGTACTTACTCCATTCCTTGAATTTCGTAAACACATTAAACAACCCTTCATCTTTATAGCAACACTATGAGATAGGTACTGCTATTATCTGCATTTTACAGATAAACTGAGGCTCAGAAAGGTGAACTAATTTAGTATAGGTCAAATAGCTCACAACTGATATAATCAGGAATCATATGTACTTAGCCAGATTCTAGCAATTGTGCTCTTAACCATGGAGTGGTGATAATAACGTATAGTCAATTTTATAACCTGATTTTTCTTCCCTTTTATGGTATATCATAAGCTCTTTCCCAAGACATTAGAATTCTTTATAAATGCTATTTTAATAGTATAAGAACCAATCTTACTGATATATTATAATTTAACTAGTCCTTTATTGTTGGACATTAAGTTGTCTGCAGTTTTTTACTATTTTGAGTAACAGTGCATGATTATTTTTGTGATTCAGAATTTTCTTCACAGACTCAACCTTCGTATATCCTCACAGAAAGCCCCAGAGATGTCCTTGGTATTAGCGCCATAGTGAATGTGCTCTATCTTGGATTATTCTTTTTGGGAATTATCTTCAGTATATTAAAAAACACTAAGTTGCTACTTCTAAAGACCTGAATATTTCCAGGTTTCTGCTACCTAGTTAGACTATTCTGAATGATTACAAATTAGTTTTAATATTAACCTAAGAAAAATATAATTAAGAAAGCAAATCAGCTGAAAATGTTATTACAAACCCAAATAGAGGTGATTTTTGGATTATCTGCTCTTCTGAATTACTTATTACATTGCTCTGTCCATTTAAGTGAGTGCTGGTAGTTTTTGATTGCTTTGCCCTAAGTCAAATTTGGCAGAGAGAAATGTGAAGGTTTAGGTTAAGATGTGAGATTTTTTTTTCCCCTAAGTGAATGCAATTAAAATTACTAAACTTCACTTGACCCATACTGATTGTATATCTCTTTTCTTGCTTGGTGATGGAATCCATTTTAAGGGAGAAACCTAAAAATGCTTTGTGAAGAACACACACCCTTCATTTCCGAAAGGTTCATTTTCCACTCCTGCTTTAGATTGACAATGAGCTGTAGTTCAAAGGCTGCCCTGCAGGGAAGCTCATATACCCTATAATTTAGAGGGCCTGAGACGCCTCATGGGAAACTTGGTAAAACATTCTATTTAGAGACATGCCTGCTGATATGACATATATTTTTATAGTTATACCTCTTTATTGCTGGGACATAAAACCTGTTTTCGCTCAAAATGTGCCTGCTTTTTCAAAAAACAGAAAAAGAGACATGCAGAAAACAATGATTCTATTATCATGTACTGTAACTTTTGTTTTATAGTTCTCTTCTGCAACTTGTCTCTTTGCCCTGGAGCTATGGAGTCTGGACTAAGTCCAGGGATGAATCCCAGGTTGTAGACTAGTAATACCTGCTTTGAAGGTCACTTCTGTAGCCCTCATTAACTTTTGACTAGTCAGGCCTTCTCAGTACAAGTATAACAGGGTCATTCATTCAATTTTTCACTCCTTCATTCCCTTTAAAAAACCATCTATACAATCATCATTTCAGAAGTACAGTTACGTGCTAAGAATTGTTCCACTTGTTGCCAAGAATATGCACATGAGTAGAAGATTCTGACCCTCTCCATCTCTCTCAGCAATTGATCATCCCTTGTAGATTTTTGCATATGGAACATTCTCCAGTTCCTAACTAAACATTCTAATCTGACTATAACTTCGCCCATCTCTTCAGCCACCCACCTCCTGTTACCACCTCCTGTGGTACAGTTCTGTCTAAGAATAATCCCTCCATTTCCCTCCCCACCCCATCTCCCCTCCATTTCAGGTTAGGAATGGCACCTGCATTTATGTACCACTGGGTTTTCAGGGTCAGGCACAATTCTGGGTACATGATAGTCCTCAATAAATATTCATATAGGGGCACTTGGATGGCTCAATAGCTTAAGCAGCTGCCTTTAGCTCAGGTCATGATCTCAGGGTCCTGGAATCTAGCTCTACATTGGGCTCCCTGCTCAGCAAGGAGCCTGCTTCTCCCTCTCCCTCTGCCTGCTGCTGCCCCTTCTTGGGCTCTCTGTCTCTGTCAAATAAATAAATAAATAAAATCTTAAAAAAATTTGTTGAATAAATAAATAAGTGAATTTTACTCTAAAAGACTGATAGCCTAATGTGGAAAATTAGATGCATGCTGGGCACAAAATATAACCTCAAAATATTAACTGAAGAAAAATAAATATAGGATTAGAAACACTGAAGAAATAAGTTCAATATCAGAGACAGAAGGAAAATATTCTTTAGAAGATCAGAATCTCTGAAGCTGGGAGACAAGAGCATTTTTTTAAATTTGTGATCGTACCTCCAGGAAAGCTGTTTTCTTCTATTATATTCACTAGGTTAGATAATTTCATTTTTCAGTATCCTATTAGAAAATGAGTCTTAGGAGGATACTCAGGATACACACACAAAATTGTGTGAATATAAATAATATAATTATTTCTGTGAAATTAAGAAGGATTTTTTCACTGTTTTTTATGTATTTTTTAAAAGTTTATTTATTTGAGAGAGAGAGAGAACAGGCTACCTACTGAGAAGGAAGCCTGATTCGGGGCTCAGTGCCAGGAGCCTGGGATCATGACCTGAGCCAAAGGCAGATGCTTAACTGACTGAGTCACCCAGGCACCCCCACTGGGTTTTGATGTTTTTACTTTTATAACAGTGTCATATATTTCTTTACCTTCCCCTTCTTTTAAAAATTTTTTTTGAGCTAGCTGATATATTATTTTACCTGAAGAAGATGAAGGGGATAAGAAGACAATGGAAATGAGACTAGAGATAGTAGATTGTGCTTGAGTCAGACTCATTTTTCATTGTTATTAAGTTTTTAATTTTAATTTCAGTATAGTTAACATACAGTGTTATATTAGTTTCAGGTGTGCAATGCAGTGATTCGACAATTCTGTACATTACTCAGTGCCCGTCATGATTAGTGGACTCTTAAATCCCCTTCACCTATTTCACCCATCTTCCCACCCACTACTCCTCTGGTAACCATCATTCTCTATAGTTAGGAGTCTATTTCTTGGTTTCTCTTTCTCTCCCCCGCATTCTTCTTCTTCTTCTTCTTCTTCTTTTTTCTTTTCTCATCTGTTTCTTAAATTCCACATATGTGTGAGATTATATTGTATTTGTCTTTGACAGGCTTACTTCACTTAGTATTATACTCTCTAGATCCATCCATGTTGTTGAAAATGGCAAGTTTTTTAATGGCTGAGTAATATTACACATGCACACACATACCTATACACATATACACACCACATCTTTATCCATTCATCTGTCAATATACAGTTGGACTGCTTCCAAAGTTTGGCTATTATAAACAGTAAACATAGTGATGCATGTATCCCTTTGAATTAGTCCTTTGTTTGTTTAATTTTGAGGGTAACTACCCAGTAGCATAATAGGGTAGTTCTATTTTTAGTTTTTGAGGAACCTCCATACTGTTTTCCAGAGTGGCTGCATCAGTTTTCATTCCCACCAATAGTCCACAAGTGTTCCCTTTCCTCCACATCCCTACCAATACCTATTGTTCCTTGTGTTGATGTTAGGCATTCTGACAAGTGTGAAGTGATATCTTATTATAATTTTGATTTGTATTTCCCTGATGATGAGTGATGTTGAGCATCATTTCATGTGTATGTTGGCCATCTGTTTGTCTTCTTTGGAAGACATTGTTCCACTTGTTCTGTGTTCCACTTCTACCCATTTTTTAACTGAATTATTTAGTTTTTGGGTGTTGAGTTGTATCAGTTCTTTATATATTTTGGACACTAACCCTTTATCAGATATGTCATTTGCAATTATCTTCTCCCATTCAGTAGGTTGCTTTTTTTAGTTTTATTGATTGTTTCCTTTGCTATGCAGAAGCATTTTATTTTGATGAGGCCCCAATAGTTTATTTTTGCTTTTATTTCCCTTGCTATGGTTGATGTCAGAGGAAGTAGTGTCATGCTCTCTTCTAGGGTTCTTTTATGGTTTTAAGTCTCACATTTAGGTTTTAACCCATTTTGAGTTTATTGTTGTGTATGGTGTAAGAAAGTGGTCCAATTTCATTCTTTTGCATATAGCTGTCCAATTTTCCCAACACCATTTTGTTGAAGAGACTTATCCTCATTATGTGTTCTTCCTTTGTAGAAGATTAATTGACCATATAACTGTGGGTTTATTTCTGATATTTCTATTCTGTTCCATTGATCCATGTGTGTATACTGTTTTGATTACTATAGCTTTGTAATGTAATTTGAAATCTGGAATTGTGATACCTATAATTTTGTTTTTCTTTTTTCAAGATTGCTTTGGCTATTTGGAGTCTTTTATGGTTCCATAGAAAGTTTAGGATTGTTTGTTCTAGTTCTGTGAGAAATGCTGTTGGTATTTTGATAGGCATAGCCCTAAATCTATAGATTGCTTTGGGTAGTAGAGATTTTAACAATAGTCCTTCTTCTAATCCATGAGTATGTATCACCTTCAATTTCTTTATCAGTATTTAATAGTTTTCAGAGTACAGGTCTTTCATCTTCTTTGTTAAATCAGATTCCTTTTGATTTAAGGGCATCTTGGCTCAGGCTTTATGGTTTTCTAGGACTTCTTTATTCAAGAAGAGTGAGTTGGTGTAGGGTAGACCATATAGTGTTGTGGTCCGTTATGGCTTTCCTCTTCCTCTTATCTCTTTTCTTAACCCAAGAATTCTGTTTTCTTTTATTGATTTATTTGTGCAAAAGAACTGCTCCTAATATGAGATCTTTCTCCTGTTACAAAAAATACTATGAATTATAATTGGGATATATGATTTTTATATGATTTTGAGGGAACTATAATATAATTATGTATAGGCTGTATTACCATCTGTAATTCATTGGCCTTTTGATTGAAATAGGGAAAGACATTGGAACTATGTACCTAAGCAAAAGTGCTGCTGTGTCCTTGATCTTCATTTAAAAGACAAACTTGTTATACAAAATCAGCTCTAGATATCTGGTACCATCTTGAAATCTTAACAACATCTGAAGTCAAGTACTTTTACTTCCTTCTCTAATCTTCATCTTGGATTCTGTAGCTCAGCTTGTGACTCTCTTCCCCTTCTCCATAAGGAAATCATTCTGGAGCATGAATAGAACATTCGTGCATAAATTTCTGTTCATTCTACTTCCACATGCACATTCCCTGTAGGTACCATCACCACCATTGCCTTACTGTAAGTCCTTATCAGCAATCACCAGGACTATCCATAATATATTTCATACCTGAGACTTGCACCAAAATTCATTTCCCCTAACTGCTTCTAGAGAACTCTCCCTAAAATCTACATCTGACTTTCTCATTCACTTGCTAACAATCCTTTGTTTTGTCTTTATTTTAGATGATTACAAGCATGTCATACAGACCCATGCCTTCCTGCTCAGTTTCTTCTCCCTCTCACTCTCTCACTCCACACTCATCCTTCATGCTTTGAACTTTATTAAATGCGTCTCATTTGTTTCCTAATGGACTCGGTGTGATTTCACTGCATTGGCCCCATAGTTTTGTTTTTTGTTTTGTTTTGTTTTGTCTGTAACAACTTCTTTATATCTGAATGTCCAATTGTCTTTCACCTACTAAGGGAAGTCTCCCTGATTATGAACATTCCTTTCAATCCCAGGTCCCATGTTATCATTTACTCCTTCCTCTGTCTATTCCTTTATATTACCTGGTTTTCTATGATTATTAAGCATATTGGGATGAACTATTTGCATGTCTCCTTCCTTCCTATTAACTCTTGACTCTCTGAGACAGAGGTTGTCTCTTACTGGTTCTCAGGTCCTCAGGATGTGTCACATAGCAGTGTAGCTTAATATATTGAAGAAATGCATAGAATATTCTACCAGATATTCAGACAGAGCTGAGTTAGCACAGCCAACAAGAGAACATATTAATAACTATGCTCCATTTAGTAAGGTAAAATTTATTTATGACCTGTTCATGATTATTCTTGAGAGGTTTTATAATGCTTTGCCCTAATCTCACTCCTCCGTGGGTATTACCCCAGCCCTGTCATTGCATCCTTTTACTTATCTTTAAGTGATGGTCTCCCTTAAATTTGTTTGGCTGCTCTAACACTTTCATCAGTTCACACTTAACTTTTCACAATGATATAAGAGATAGCAACCCAAATATCACACACCATATAAAAGATTGCTCTGTGTATCCACTTGTTAAATCTGTTGTGCTCTGGGTATGCTCATGCCAGTCTGTACATACAGATTATTCGCTTGCAGGGTTAGTGACTGTAACATTTTTGATTAACCTCTCTGTACACTTCACAGGCACTTACTCTGGGCCATGTTCAGATCATGAAGATACCCTGAATCACTGAGATGTTGCTGGATATCTGTTGACATAGTTTTACCAGTGTGGAATAATTCAGTGTTCCTCCAATTTAAAGGAGAGTCAAAATAGCATAGTTTTCCTGGTTTTGTTCATTTTCATCTCAGACATAATGGACAATGAATTACAAATCAAGAAGAAGGAGAAGAAGAAGAAGAAAAGAAAGAGAAAAAAAATCTATTACAGATTACTTACATTATGCCTACATACCAAAATTTGTCTATTCCTTCAATGTTTTTACCTTAAATAAGTAGAATGATGCATATCTTTCATATATTTTTAAGCTTTAATGACATATGGCAATTTTCTCAAAATCTTTATTTTTCCCAAATATCTTCTACAGGACATAAGACTTCTGTAGTTTGCTTAATTCAACTCAGAGACAACTTGACATTTCAGTTACTATTTACCCTCCTTCAAGATGAAGCTAGGCATTTGCAAGAGATTGAGAAGCCCTCCCTAGTTGTTTCATTTTCCAATGTTCATGGGCACACATTAATTTCAGAGGTCATGAAAAAAAAAATAAAAACAAAAACAAAATCAGTGTAGATCTAATTAAGAATTATGGGCCACTTACAGCCAAATGCCAAAATAGTTTAGAATTCTAGATTCTCTAATTTAGAAGAATTGTATATTTGTTTAGTAAAATGCCAAATACATATATAACTAACATATAAGACTAGTTTTTGCATCCAGTGTGTCCTAATGGAAAAAGTTATCTTGGGGTTTAGAAAGATGAAGACTGAGGACTAGATAAAGGAAGAAGGAGCTAGTACAATGAGCAAACTTACAAAGGGATAGAGAATTATAGGGGGGAAAATTTACTTATATACAATTTTGCATAGGACTATCCTAGTTATGCCTATCTGGAAAGGAATATTTTCTGAAAATGTGCTATGGTAAGCAAAATGAGCACATCATGTAGAATGCCACTGGGAATTACATAACCTGTGGACCCTTTCTGTTTTATTGTTGGGTCACAATTATTATTGTTTTCATTTTGAAACACATTCTTCCTTCTTGACAGAATGCCATGATCTCTACAGTAAATGAGTATGGTTTAATATCTGGAGCCATTGAACAGTGGTATCTGTAACAAAGAAGAGAACTGAGCTGGAGAACCTGCTTTTCTTTATCAAGCAGACTTGCTCTGGATGGTGGAAATGTGGGTGAATTTTGACTATGTTCACACAGCTGCAATTGGCCATTTTTCTATAGGAGGTCTTTTCACTGGGGTGGAGGGAAGAACCACTAATTAGGATCAAATTGCCAGTTCTGTCTTGATGGTTTTGAGCCAAGGAAATATTTTGCTTGCTATCTGTCTTTATAATATCTAAAATCACAATTTTATACTTTCATTAATTTTTTTCACTTAACTTATAAAGCCTTAATTTCATGGTTTGGTAGGAATACTTTTTACTATGAATATATGTATGAAAAATGAGGTTCAGTCATATCTCCAATGACTCATCCAATGAAATGCATAAATCTCAGACCATTATTGGAAATACCTCTCAGTCCCTTCAGGGTGGACAGCTTTCTCAAGAAACCATTTTGGGGAAGAGATATAGTCTTAGAAATCAGCAATTTATCTCTTTCTAGGACAAAAGAATATTGAAAAATGTTGTTGACGTAATCTTCTATAATCTTCCTTCACCTGCATCACTGGATTATATTTGTTATGGTCTCCCTCTTTGGTCTTATTTTATTTCTTTTTGTTTGTTTGTTTTGACCTCAGGTACAGGAGGTTGAGTTAATCTTCTCCTGAGTTCCATGTCAATTGTCATCAAAATCAATTTGGTTGTCAGAGGGTCATATTTTCAGCTGTATCCTACAAGTAATTTGATAGTCTGTCTTTGCCCTTTGTTAAATACTTTAAGTCTCAAGCATATAAGTGTGGCTTTTTTTTTTTAAAGATTTTATTTATTTATTTGACAGACAGAGATCACAAGCAGGCAGAGAGTCAGGCAGAGAGAGAGAGAGAAGAGGAAGCAGGCTCCCTGAGGAGCAGACAGCCCGATGTGGGGCCTGATCCCAGGACCCTGGGACCATGACCTGGGCCGAAGGCAGAGGCTTTAACCCACTGAGCCACCCAGGCGCCCCTAAGTGTGGCTTTTTAATTGCATATTTCCATTCCTGGATTTTCATTTTAATAGATATATTTAAACCGGTGTGATCCTGGTTATGGGTGATATCAAATTTTTTTCTTTCCTTTTCCAAATATTAAAGATAATTATTTTAATTCCCCAAATATGTGAGAAATGTACTCAATATATTAACTTTTATTATTTTTAAGTAAATAATATTCTGAGGCATTAGGTCAGTAACCACATATTAAAAGGTTATTTATTATTTTGGGTTTTTTGTTTTGTTTTGTTTTGTTTTTGTGAAGACAGACACAAATGACCTGGAAGAGTTAAGTCATTTCCCCAAAATGAGCACCCTGTTTCCAGAAGTTAGACTGGTTTTATCTTATGAATATCACCTGCAATGTTATGTGATGAGGTAGAGTTAGACAAGACAAGCATTGCTCTAAATTTAAGTGACTCTATTTATGATACTAATCAAGTCTATGGGAGAGCAGAGAATAAATTCCAAGACTCCCAAGTACTTGCCCAGAGCTCCCGTCCTGTGATTACATGTTCTCAGGTCCTATGTACTCAGGGTTCAAACCCTTGGTAACTGAATCCAAGTTCTTTTCATTGCTTTCTAAGGTGGCTTTGCCTGAGCAAGGGGATGGGTGACTGAGTGCTGCTGCACAGCCAGCCCGCTTTCCACCTCTCTGTTAAATGGATGTGATCAAAATGGGCCTTAGACACAGAAGCCTAAATAATGGGGCTGCGTTTCCTTGTGGAGCTCAGTAATATTTACTGAGCCCAACAGCTTCATTTTCCTTGGTTTCTGCTGCGTTAATGGCTGGCTTCAGGGAGGGAGGTGAGAAGGGAGGGAGTGAAGAATTGCTGAGAGGGACTCAGGCGACGCGGTTAACAGATGGCCTTATTAGAGACACTTTCCCTAGGCCTAAGTGAAGCCTTTTTGTCTGAGTCGGCAAGAAGTGGGTCATTTTCCTGAGCTGTCAGGCTCAGTGCTTACTTGACTTGTGGCTGTAACTGCAGCAAGCTATGGGTTTCCCCACTGGCTTTTTGTTTCCTGAGATGTGCTATGAAGACCCTGTCTCTCTGGGTCTTCCTAGAGCAGGGCAAGACTTCTACACAGACCATTTGTTTGTTTTCTAGACCATAGGCTGCCTCATAGCTGCATGCCTCCCGCACAACCAGCCACAGGCAGGGATCTCTGACTCTCTAACCCTAAGGCTGGGCCCTGTTCTGAGTTGGTGCAATGGTCCAAAGACCTGGAGAGAAGGGGATACTGTGCAGTCTCAGAATCGTATACACACCAAGAAACATCTGTATGTAGGACAAAGAACAATCCGAACTCATTGCTATTATTTCCCAATGTAAAAACATGTTATGGCGAGTAATAGTCAAATTCATTTGAAACATTTCTGAATTTATTGCAACTTCCCATCACTATGCAATTTTCAATCCAATGGATATTGAAGGAATGAGCAGGGTTCCATGTGGTTCTATTACAATGTTTTCATAATATTTGCTAAGAATCTGCTCTCCATCAATACTGTTTCCAGTATGTGACATGCTGTCTCCTGTAGGCTCTACCTGTCACAGATTATACATCAGTGACCTTTTAGCAAGTCAATAGTAATCCTTCCCCACCCACAGCTGCTGTTTTAGTAGAAATTCAGTCATTGTGTTTCTACTTCTCCCACTCCATCAGTTTAGGACCTTATGGGTGGTCATTCCCAGGGATATTGAAAGGGCAGAATACTTAGACAATCAAAACAAAAGGCAATCTCTAGTCTGTTACTTAGTAAGACTCTGTACTCTGTGTCATTTGCATTAGTCTACATTCCCGTCAGTCCTGCTGCTTTTTGGTTTTTGGGTTTTGGGTTTTGCAGGGTTTTAAAAATTTTGGTTTCATTGTCTCCCCACTCCTTACACACCTTTCTTCCAAAGTCCTTGGCATACATACATATATACTATATATCAGGGTAGACACTGGTCAATTTAAAAAACCTGTACAAAGGCAGGTTGTACCTGTTTATGACTCTTGCACCAAGAAAGTGGCACAGGAAGAGAAACTATAATGTACCAGGAAATAAACCAGTCTCATTATACACTCTCTTGCATATTTAAAAGTCACTGGTGCTTGGTTAAACCTGACTTGAAAATCATTTCCATCTCCAGCATGAAGAAGAATAGATAATAAAGTGTAACTGTGCCTTGAAATTAGTTCTCAAAACATATATAACATACTTAAATTGATAGATAAGGAAATAATTTTATGGAGATATTTTTTCTCCAAAGCCACAGATTAATGACTGGATCTTTACACATTAAGAAGAGAGCACTTAAATACATTTTCTATTCAACAATACTGCCCAGGTTTATTTGTGCCTTGGTGTTCTCCCCTTACTCTCTCTCTTCTCTAGCAAACTCCAGAAATCAGAGAAAATCTTCCTAACTTCCAGTGTTTCTTTCACTTCTGAACACATACATCTTTCAAACACATTTAAACATGTTGGAGCCAGAAGATATAAAGCTGCTGGTTTTAAGTCCATGATTTATTTGCTAAAACTGGGCATGATTTTGGGCAGAAAATTAGAAATTGGAACAGAAGGAGGGTTTCTCCCTTCTGTCCATGGCTCTGCAGGGATTTCTGCTGGAACCAGAAGAGAAGAATCAGACAGAAGGTTTCTTTAACTTCCAAGAGATAGTAAGTCAATTGTTGCATTATATTTTAGGTGTCTGTGTCTGCAACAAAAGCACAATGGATAGCTAGATGGATTTATAGATAGATACCTAGATGGATGATAAAGAGAAATAGAACATGTGTTGAAGAATTGTGTCACAGAATGCCTTTTTGGAAGATTATTTGGCTGTTAGAGTTGCCACACATAACGAAGATAAAGGAGAGCCAGTAAGCAGGAAATCTATTATGACTACAGAGTTGGTGGATTCTGGAAGAAGAGAAGGGGTGGTTGTGGGAGTATCACAGAAGAAGAAGAATGAAGATAAAATTAGAAAACATGAACAAAACCAAAATACTATGCTTTTTTTCTCCTCCCGTGAGCTCCAAGGATAAACAATTACTTTCTCTAAAAAAGATAATTTTCAGTTAATTTATTCGTATCATATATGAAGAAGCCAATGTACAGAGAAGTTCACTGACTTTATCAGTTTGCTTTAGTGTGTCTTAAAATAATCTTGAGATTTCTACTCTTGGGCTATTCAGAAAGACATTTCTGAAGACAAGAAGGAAGGCAAAGGCATTGAAATATAACATGCTCTATGATCATTGTCAAACTTAACATTTAGATAGTAGGTAAATCAATAGATACTATGATATTATATATCATTACCTATACAAGAAACATTCTTATTTTTGTCCCCACAGAGAATAACATGAAGGTTTCATTCGTCAGATATAATATATATATTATAATTTTTAATATCAGCCAGTATTTTCTTTAGCACACAGACTATTATATCATGACTCTGCTTTCAGTTAGGGGTCTCATTGCCCTTTGTTATATAGATCAAATTTCTTGGACTACGCCAATGATGTCAGATCCTGGGGAAGTTTGGTGGTCTCCCCAAGATTTTAGTGATTCTGATTAGAAGAGTATTAACAAGAACTGTGAACTTACAGCTTTCTTTGCCTCTATATGTTCTATCTGTGTGTCCCATCTCTCTTTCACCCATTTTTAATTTAGATACAGAATTCAGTCTCTTCACCAGGATCCCCCCCGCCAAAAAAATCCAGTCACATTTCGTGACTACATTTTATTGCAGAAAATTGGAAAGAACATACTACATGGTGCTTAGAATCCTTCCTGTACTTTTTACCTCCACAGAGGTGATAGATACTAGAAAAAGAATTATTTGAGGGCATTCAGGATATATAGCTTTCCGTGCAAGTCTGCCCTTACTGACTGTGTGATTGGGGGCTTGTCATTTAAGTTCTCTGGACTCTTGTCATTTGGGTTTCTTATCTGTAAAATGAGAAACTTGAACTATTTTTCCAGGTATTTTCATGGTTGTACATTCTAAGGACCTTCATGCATAGGTCCATTGAATCCCCCACAACTTCTTTGAATCCCCCACAATAATTGGTCTGATGTATTACCCATAGGGATGGATTCTCAGTGGATATTTAGAATTTCTTAGGAAAGAAAGAAAAAGTCCTTGTTCTGGGATAAGCCTAACACCTGAAGAACTCACAGGGACATGAAGCTACGTCACTTGGACAAAGCAAACAGTGCTTTAGTAAACAATAAAATATGAAGCTATTCTCACAAAGTCTCTTTTAGTGCAAGTTGTTTTTAAGATATCTCTTAAAGTACATAAAGCTGTTATTATGATTTAAATAATCCACAAATTTTATCAGTTTTGTCTTTTTCAATACTTAAGAGTTTTATATTCAAAGTTCACCAGGGAATTAACAAAGGGAATAGATCAGCAGCTGCGATATATGTTCATCTCATGCTCCTTAGCAGTTGATGCAGTTTGTCTGTATTTGATTTGGCTGTAGTGACCATACTAATACTGATACCTGTGCTCATACTTAATGCATTATGTGGCCAAAATGGTTCAGAGCATCCAGCACACACAAATATGGATCTTGTATACTCAGTGGAAATGGGTGATTTATTCTAAATTCTATCTTACTGTCTCTTTCAAGTTTATGTAAGCAAGTATGTAGGTTTTCTAATGTGCTTTTCTAAAGACATGAAAAATACTTTATCCCCCTTGTGAATCTGAGGTTTGAAACTTTAGGGGTGTAATTCCTCACATAGTGTCTCATCAATGCAACTATTTTCATAGCAAAATACTCATAGAGTCTTCCTTTTAGGGGCTTAAGGGAGGAATCAATACATAAAACCCACTTGTTGCCCTTCTGAGTTCTGATCCGGTTAAGAAATAAGACACAGAGGCCAGTATCTCTTCTGATAGGAGGAGATGGTGATTTCTTTTTACTGATGATGCTAACTGGAGCTTAACCTATAGAACTGTGACTAAAATGATGGCTAACACTCTCTATTCCCTCTGTCTCCCTCCAATTTCCTTTGCCTCCTATGTCTAGACCTTGGGACTGACCACAAAATTGGTTTAACTCTACAGAATAGGCACACTTAGAATTATAGCTTTATGTTTTTCAAGGTGGAGAAAGAATGAGCAAATTCCTGGAGCATGCAACTGTTAAATGGAGGTCAGCCCCATCTAGTCAAGAAATGTGGATCCATGGATGTCACCAGATACCTAAATAACTCAATCTTAGAGAGTCAGAAGGTCAAGGCATTACTGTACTGAAAGTCCTTCAAGGTGGAAAATAGAAATCAGGAAAAGGATGTTTCCCCTCAGCCTTAATTTTATTCAGAATTCAAAACTTCTTTAGCATTGACCAGATGTGTATGACTCCCCAGACACAGGACAGTTGTGTGATGTCAATTGTGGACACTTTTTCTTTTTCCCTCAACTATGAAGATGTGGTTTTCATATCCTTTTTTATCCCTCTCCTCCCCGTAGTAGTCCCTCAGTCTTGGGTGTCCCGCACAGGGCCATTCTTATACCCCTAAGGCCAGGAGATAAAACTTGTCCTATTAGTTTCCTATTTCCTGCTCCCTTGACAATGAGTTTTAATTGAGCTTCAGGAAAAGATTGCAGGAAGAACTTTGCAACTTACAGCTCCTTCGATCTGGCCTGTAGTCAGCATAAATGCTGCAAGTTCTTTTGGCAACAAATTGAATTTCTTCACCCTCTGTCACCCTCCCTCACTACCCCCTTTGTCCACTCACCATGGGCTTAAAACTTAAGTGCAGGTTACTTTTGTTATTTGATGTTAATGGTGAAATAGCTGACCCTATAATATCCCACATCAGGTATTATCCATACAACATATAAATTAACCTTTGGTTCATAACATTTCTTAATATTTAAATTTAAATAGCAACTTAAGCTTGTAACATTGTATGTTGCTTTTAATACCTTGAAGCAAAATAGGAAATGCTGATTACTATAATGCTGAATCTGTATGAGTAGTATTTAAAAATCACTGCCGCTATGGTAACCAAAGGAAAAAGATCCCTTCTCTTTATTATAGTCTGTTAAATGTTTTCTTTTTACTTCAGATTGATTTTCACATGCTTTTATTCATTTCATGTAAAATGACTTTTCTGAAATAGAAGTGATTATTTGTTTTGATTCTTATTTCTGAATCTTAGAATATTTAAACACCTTAGTACACTATAGTAAGATTCAGCAATCAACCTTTGAAATAATTACAGTAAAATCAGGACTCAAAATCACATAGAAATATTGTTCCCGAAACATTGTTCTCCCAGCCTATTTTATGAAATTCTCCCATAGTTGAATAGTTGATAATCTTCACTGAAGAATCTGCTATATGGACTGATTATCACCAATGTCCAATGTCAAATGGTTTTTCTTCAGCTACCTACAATAGGTTTGGGTTCTTATGCTCTAGTGTTAATAAGTACATGTACAGGAGGTATAGATTCAAGATGATGGCAATGAAGATAGTTATTCCTTCTTTCATGTACTCAGTTATGCATTCATTCAACCCCTCAGCTACACAACTAAACAACCAAAGAAGTAATCAGCTAGTATCTACTGAGGACATGGTGTATAGCACTATTTTTGTGTTGCGGATACCTGGAAAGATTAAAAAGTATGTTTTCTAGGGTTTGTAAAATAATACATGAGCATGGCTAAAAACATTAAAGTATAGGGTGCCTGGGTGCTGAGTGGGTTAAAACCTCTGCCTTCAGCTCAGGTCATGATCTCAGGTCCTGGGATCGAGCTCTCTGCTCAGCAGGGAGCCTGCTTCACCCCTCTCTCTGCCTGCCTCTCTGCCTACTTGTGATCTCTGTCTGTCAAATAAATAAATAAAATCTTTAAGTAAACAAATAAATAAATAAAAACATTAAAGTATAGAACAGTCTCCTACCTTACCTGCCCCCAAATCCTACTTCCCAATTTATTGTTTGTTTTGTTATTTTGAGTAGCTCCATAGATTTCATTATAACACTTATAATGATGTTACTAGATTTATCAGTATTAGGTATTATCTGTTGACTTTGTGTTATGATAACAATTTGGTCCATTCAAGCCATCCACTCATTTTTTCAACCCTACATGACTATAAATATAATCTTAATTTTCTTACTAGTTACTTCCATTTTTTGTTCCATGAACCATAGACAATATTTCTTATCTGTATCTTTTAAGTTAAGAACATTTAAATTTCTGCCTCTTCCTCTAGCTTGTTTCTCACCTTTCAAAGGAATCTTTTAATGGAAGTAGGAAATAAAATGTTATTCTAAATTCCTGTATGCTTCCTAGTTTATAGAATTTTCAGGTCTAGGGAGTAAGCTTCAGGGTTTCTGATAGCCTCTATTAGAATTTAAAATGAAGGGGTATCCATATGTGGATATTAGCCATATCCCTCATAAGTTTCCCTGATATAATTACAATCTAGATATGGGACTGTGTATTGAGTCCTATGAAAGAGAAATCATCTCGGTGGCAACACCAGTAACAAGGGACATCCAGAAGAAATATTGCGGCCTCACAGGAAAAAGCAAAAAGATGTAAGATGAACAGTCTTTGAAGAAAATGGTGGCGGGTATAAGAAAATGAAGGTGGTGCAAGTGAAGGCCTTTGGGTTGGTATTCATTCACAACAAAGAAAGAAAATAAATGGAGAAAGAAATGGTTTTTGCTTTCTTCTGTTAAGGTTGACACAGGAATGTTCAAGAGGTAATTCTCCATAGGATTTGGACTTAAAAAGGTTAATATGATAGCCTTTGGGTTATTGCACACTGATATTATTCTGAGCTTTACCCTTACTTGCTCTTAGGTTCACTATTTTATAAATGAACACTTTCAGGAAAACAGAGACACTGTGTGAGCAAACCATTTAACCTTGGGAGCTTCAGTTATCTTCCCTGGAAAATGAAGGTGGGGAACAAGATCATTTATGAAGTCATTTTTTTGGTGTTAAATTTTATACTGTGGATCAGAAGTCAAAAGGCTAGACCAAGATAAGCTGAGGTTGAGTAAAAGATCTATGAACAATTTCTTACATTTGTAAAGCACATACAAATTATAAACTCAAATGTTCACCTTGGCCTATTGATTTCTCTGGATAACTCTGGGATATACATTTGCAGTATTTGCCCAAGATCTTATAGTTAAATGATGGCTAAGTTGAGACTACAAACCTGATTTCCTTCTACTTAGTAGAATTTTTTCTTGTGACGTAGACAACACATAAGCACACAATATCTTTTATCAATATTCATAATTTATGTCCATTACATACACACAATTGGTCCTATATAATAACCATTTGAGAAGCTGTGGTTGACCTCAACTTTTTATTCTTGTATGCTGCTTTTGAATAGTGAGATCCAGGATTAAAGGTCAGTTTGACTTGATGCACTGACTATTAATATCTTGGGGGAGAGAGGAGCCTTGTCAGTGTGATATCCTTTACTACTTGCATTTAATTATAAAATGTATATTCAATTCAAACTGCAGAAATGATATAAATAGCAGAAGTATGAGATATTCTAAAAGATAAATTTTAAATTAACTCACTCTAGATCAGGAGAGAAAATACCTTCTTCTGTACATCTTTTGTGAGGGGTGTCATTTTACATGGATGGTGTTCCCAGAAAGAGTATGTTTTAAAAGGTAACAAACTATAAGTCTTTCTAAGATTTGTTTTTGTGTGTTTGTTTCTTTGTTTTTGTTTTGGTTTGGTTTTGGGGGGGCAGAATTGTTGCTATATAATTTACTTTGAAAATGATTGCTGAGTGGTGACCTTAGAGCTGGGGAAATTTGTAGGGATATGGAAGGGAGTATGAAGAGAGTTAAAGAGAAAAAATCCAAGGAGTTGTTGGCTGGCAGATTGTTCCATAACAATGGGAGCTCTGCCAGTCACTTTTATGCTTGAGTCAAGGACTGTTTTTCCCAAGAAAACTGTAGATTAAATGCAACTTCTGAAGTCTGGTCTGTAAGCGGATGTGTCTATTTCATAACTGGGTTACTCTGCCAAAGTTTCAAGCACCAATTTATCTGAAGCCCTAGTGAGCACAGGAAGTTGCAGTGGAGCATAAGAAATACCTGGGCTTCGGAGGAGGAAGGGAAGAAACCACCAGAGCTTGATTTGTATATCTGAAATGAGCCTTGCATAAATCCTATACCCCAATTCTAACAAGGTCATTTCCCAACCTAATATTAGTTGTGGGAAACCACTGAAGCCAACTTCTATTAGAATGAAGACATTCATCATGGCATCTTAGAATGTGAGGAATTGAAAACACTCCAGGTATCATCTAGGTCAAAGCACTCATTTTGCAGATGAACAAACTGAAATCCAAGGAGGTTAAGTGTTTTGCCCAAGGTTAAATAGCTTGTTAGTACTGTATTTGAGATTAGAGCCCAGATCTCATGACTCGTAGGCCAGTGCTTTTGGTTAGATTCAATATAATTATCCATAAGGCCAAGTCTCCCAAGTTCCTATGACAGAGTCCTCAAAGACCTAGTTCTGCCACAAAAATCCAAGCTGATCATTGTTTTTTTTTTTTAATTCTGTTTCCAATTCACCTACCCATATGTGTCAATCCTAATTAATAAGGCACAGGCTTATAATTTAGAGCATGTATATGCAGACAAGTAGACAGACTAGATAAGGGTAGGGAAGCAAAGATGAATATGTCCAGCAGAGAGAATAACCTGAGAAAAGACATAAATATGAGAATTTGGCTGATATCCTTAGCAACTAGTGCAAAGACTAACAGTTTTCTGTTGGACAAAAGGGGTACATAAGTTTAAAGATATATAGTTCAGGGTCAAGATATCTAGAGTCTTCAGTGAAATCTCGAGTTTGGATGAGATCTCGGGTACAAGGAAGGATAATGAAGATTTTTTTAAACAGTGGCTTGTCCTAACTGTTCTCAATTAGACTAATGCAATAGCAAAAATTAGAATTGATTATATCAAGGAGATTTTAGAAGCACAAAGACCAAGTAGGAAAGTATTTTTATGTCTAGATTATGTTTACATGTTTCTTGGGGAAGATGGGACAAAATTCTTCAGTATACAGATTCCAGTTTTTAATGTCCACTTACTCTTCAATATGGTACAGCACAGACAGTGAAATTTACATCAGTGTAGCAGGGGTCATTGTACAGAGACACACCATGTAAGGATACTGCCACATACAACGTCTCTTATGAACTAAAATGCAACTATTCCATTACCTTCTCATGGCAGTCATTATAGGCTGCTCAAATGAAAGCCTTTATGAATGTAAGAAGGAGCTGTACACCAAACCCTAAGATGCCATTCTAGAGTCCAAGAGATCAATTGATACAAAGAGCTCCGCACATTAGGGTAATTAATGATTTGCTAATCCAGCAGAGTAGCTGCCTCTGGTATTTGTCCTAGGAAATATGAGAGGATGGACCAGCGGGTAGTGAAAAGAGAATACAAAAGAAGTCCAAAGAGAGAGAGAAATGAGGAAAGTCACTAGTTGATACGGTTGCCTTGTGCTGTGATAGATTTTTAGTCCAGGTTTAGCTTTAGACTATACGTCTTCACTATAAATCCTGTTTTCTTAAGGTGGCCTGACTAAGTCTCTGTTTTTTGCAGCAAATTGATAAATATTTTGAGCCTATTTTGGGGGCTAATTTTTGATATTGTCAGTTGATAATTAAAAAACTTAGTAAGTGAGGTTTGTGTTAGAGACGCGGACTAAGATTTCCATTAGACTGGTGCCACCAAGCACCTACCAGATGGCGTATTTGACTTCAAAGGATATTGTCATTGAGCTACTTTGAATTAAAAAAATTCGAATAGAAGATTTTTTCTGAACCTGCTGTTGGGAAATTACATGCATAAAAGAAACAGAGTAGAAAGGAGAAATTGATTACAGTGTCGATGGATCTTCAGTAGCCTTTGCTGCATCATTTGGCTATTGACCTAACCAACTGCTTCCCTAAATGAGTTGTGACAAACTAGGGAATCCTGCAACTGTTAGTGGGCATTCCATTTTTCTGGGGGAAAAAAGTCTGTTCTAGTTAAATATAGGCAGGGATTGCTGTTTAAACAGGTTAACCAAATTAAACAGACTTGGGGAAATGGACTTTTCAGAGCCTTTTATATGTTTTGGTGCATTGTGAATAACTCAAAAGTAGTACAATATGCAGTTGTTTTCAAATGTTTGGCAAAAAAAGTCTCTACCATCAGTTTTTGAGAACTGTTTATTCATATCACAGGAGAATACCAGTCTTGATTTGCCCCTCTCTCTTATAAATTGGTGTGTTCTCTCTTGTGTTAGGCTTTCTCTGATTGCTGTTGATGCTACTGATTGTTTCTTTCATGGAATTTTATAAAACAGATCAACAGAAACTCTAGGTTCTTTCTGTGAGTTTAGTTTCCATCTCTAAGAATGCACTGTATTTTAGAGTAAATCATTTCAAGCCAACCTAATAAACCCATGGGATTTAAGACTGAAAAAGCACGGATCTGTTTTTACTGTGTGTGAAATGGCTTAAACATTTATAGAGATTTGAACTTCACTTCACTTCATTTATTCTCAAATGAATTGGCCTACTATTTGCTTGTTTGTCTCTTCTTGGTCTTGACATATCTTAAATAGTAGGGCAGTTAATGCAGGAGCCCAGCTCTTGTTGGAGGTCCCCTTATGAAAAATATTCTATCGGGTGATTTGGGAGCAAAAGAAATTTCTCACTGCCTTATGCCAGGAAAATGAATCGTGCTGTGTTGAAGACCCAAGAGATCAGAGTGGGTTGAAAAAAATTCAGCAAGTGCATATTATGAGGAAGTCAGCAAATTGAAACTCTCCATACTTTTAGGGGCTTATCAGAGAAAACCTTCAGACTTCGTGAGAGAGAGCACAACAAATTGGAGTGAAGTTTTCAATTGGCTTTTTAAAGTTTAAAGAGTTAGAAATTTCATAAACCTTCACTCTACATGTCCCCAGTGAGAATCAACAATGTGAGAATAATCTCATATGCACCAATGTGTGTGTGTGTATATATATATATAACTCACTGCTTGTAATGGTGAATGGTAGGGAGGAGGGCACAGGCTAAATGGCAGTTCTGCCTTGGTTTGCATTTTTTTTTCTTGCTCCTTCCCTCATTCCCTCTACCTCATTTAGACAACAGCATGAAAGACACCAGGGTGGTCATCTCTGCCTTCTTCCCCCTAAAATAAAGAAATGAAACATACCCTGTCCTCTTTTACATGGTCATAGTATCCTACAATTTTTTTTTTTTTTTTTCTGCCTCTCTTCTGGGGAGGCAGCACTGTCTGTTCTCTTTCAAGGTCAAAGTTATTAGAAATGAAGAGGAAGTATCATGCTTCCTGAGTCTAAGCCAGCTGGTTTGGAATTACATAAAGTCTGAGGCTTGTGCAGTGTTCTTAGCCAGGGTGGCTGCTTGTGGTTGAGGGCAAACTAAGAGCTCTCTTGAATAAGAGCAGGCAGAGAAATCTGCATTGTAGGTTAAGGATTGGAGCATGAGATTGGAGCATCAGAATGGAGGTGGGGCTTTGGAGCATGCTGGTGATGAGAATAGGAAAGTTAGATAAATGGTCATTACTTTTGGTTTCCATCTTTTTCATCTGATAAGAAAAAAACATTCTTTAAAAATTTATTTCCTTTCCAACATTTTTTTTTCTAGACTTATTTTTCTAGTGCCTTTTGCTTTCAGAGTCCTTAATATTTTACATCTTTACTTTTAGTCTTTGGAAAATGCTAACTCCACCAAGCTGCAGTAAGTGATGAAGCCAGATAAAATACACACACAAAAAATAAACATTTCACAGGCAGCCTCTCTCCACCCGTGTGCACAAGCACACAGGTACTGTACCAGAGCCTGATGATTATGCCCTCAACCCACTTTGACAGAGGGATTTGTGTGGATTACAAATTAAGGCTTCGTGCTTGGGAGTGCATCTTCTCATATTACAGGATCACGTTGTGAGAGCTCTAGGTGAGAAAATCACAGAGGAGCGCTCAACAGTTTTGACCTCACCTCCACAAAGCAAACAACACCACACCAGTATCTTATCTGCAAAGGGGAATTTATGGCTCTCTGCATGTGATACCATGTCCATTTTCCCTCTGAGGGCTTGCACACACACATATGCACAAACACACTCCCATCAATCCATAAGCAGTTGACTTTTTACAAACGAGTTACACATTAACGTCTAAGAAAATGTTACAAACTTGAGCCCATTCTGGTTATATCTGCAAGTGTCTATTATGGGGCAAACAGTGGAGACTGGAGGGGAATATGCTCTTTATCTAGATGGGCATAGATAGACAGGAATAAGGTAGTCATAGCTAGTGATGACATTGTCTTTTTATACACCTATTAGGTCCTAGTTACCCTTAATTTTTTAACTGACAGACATGATATCGAAGTAGTAAATGCGTAACTGTGACCTGGGAACTGGGAAAAGCCAATCTCTGGCATTAATATTCAGCATTGGTCCTTGTACTGATAAAAATCTAGCTAGATGCACACTTTCTTTCACCCCTGACCCTGTCTTTGCATGATACAGATGATCTATGTTACTTTTGGTCTAAATAGTTTAAAAATCACTAGTCCTCATTGAAAAATGTGATAGCAGTTCCTCTGCTAATCAAGGTAAATGAACCATAGTCAGATAGATGGAAAGATAGACCAAAAAAATGAAAGGTAGGGGGGGAAAAGGAGCTGAAAGGGGTGAGTTAGAGGAAGAGAAGTGATTAAAACCACAGAAGCCTCATCTGAGGACATGAGCCTGAAAGAGAACAGCATCGCTCTGAGCCTGAGTTACTGTAAGAGCTGTGCCTTTCTGTCATTTTTAATGGAATGTTATTAAAGACAAATCTGGAGTAGTGAACCCTTCAGTGCTTTCTTTTAATTTATTTATTTCTGCAGAAGGAAGCCCTGTTAACCCCAGCAGATAATGTATTCAACAGCTTGTATCCATGGCAAGGTTGTTTCCTAAAAATTTTATGGGATAAATTTAGTTCAATATTTGCACATATTTACACATGAGGTCTCCATTTCAAGGTCTTTGGCTTAAGTAAGAAAGTCATCCCAAGGCAGGATGTCTGCCAGGCCTGCAGAGTATATTCCATATGCATCGTAAAGCTCCCCCATTTCCTGGGACATGAAGAGGACATTGCCTCCAGTGACCTCCTCTCCTCTTGGAATTGCAACGTGTAGGCTAGGACTGCTGCAAACCCCACAGGACACTTGCTACTGTGAAGCCCTCTGGATCATGTCTCAGGCCTAGGCTGGCTCCCCTACAGTCTTTGGCCTCCTTTTTGTAAGCCCTACAGATGAAGCCTGCTTTCCTTTCTCTTTAAAAGAGCTCTACCCCCCCCCCCCCCACTGTATGTTAACTAAACTGAAATTTAAAAAAAAAAAATTTAAGAGCTCTTCCCTGGCTAGCTCTTTTCCCTAAAGGAACTACTCTGGAATGGCACACCACATAACCATCCTGTCTCTCAGATTGCCTTTGAATCTACAAGAAACTTTTCTCTTTTCTCTTGCAAGGGTTTTATAGCTAATATTAATGTAAGGAGGGGAGTGATAGTGGAGGAGAGGGCATTCATTTTTACCTCCTATTGACATCTAATGAACACCACAGTTGACCTTATGTTAGTTACAGGGGTTGCCATGGTCTAAAAGAAAAGTCACTATTTTCATGACTCCTACATTCTAGTGAGAGAAAACAATAAATACTGTGACCTGATTTTTATATACATTCTAAGGGGAAAAAACCCAAAGCAGGGTAGGGCTTTGGGGGAATGGAAAATGGGGATGGGGAATGTTTCAGGGATGGGGAATATTTTGGAAAGTATAGTCTGCTTTTTAAAAATATACATTTCTCAGGAGCAGTTACATTAAAGCAGAGTCCTAAAAGAAGAGGAAATGAGCTACACAAAAGTATGGAAGCATACTTTTTTATGCTTTAGAACTTTGCTGATCACTCAGATAGTAGAAAATCTTCCAGGGAGAAGAAATGGCAATATCACCAGTAAGTTTGGACTGCTTGAGGATTGACAGGGTTGCTAAAGTATCCAGAGGAGCAAGAGTAGAGCAGGGCTTGGTGGTAGGTGAGGACCACCGCCTGTAGAGTCATCAGTAAGAAGTTGGGATTTTAGCTCCTGTGTGATGGGAAGATGCATCAGGAAACTGGCACGAGATGATTTATATTTTAAAAGGTCACATGGTACAAATAAGGATCAGGGAACTGAAGGGAGTACCCCAAACACTCAAGTCGATTTGGGGCTGAGCCAACCCTGAAGTTCAAGTTTCAATTAAGACTGACTCAGGGATCGGGGATTTTAGTCTCAGCTTTGTAACCAAGACCTTTAGGTTCTTTGTTCCTTTGAGAATTTATCCTAGAAAGTAGCAAGGTCATGCCACTATTTACTAAGCAAAGATGCTTTACTACAGTGTGAGGAACTCTTGGAATATACTTGTCCTGATTTATTTTTGTTTTCATAAGTGTATCATATTTTATGTTTCTTCAAATAGCATTGAGGAGCAGATGATTTAGAATTATGGATGAAGTTGATCATTTCAGAAATCAAGTATTTTAATGTCATATGCAGTTGATCATTTAAGGAGGATTCTGAAGTTTGGAAACTGTCTTATGAGTTCTTTGGGTTGGGACTCCATGAGAAAGAAGTGACATTGCTGATGGGCTGTCCTACATACAGAAGGGTGACAGCCATGGAGGAGTTAACCTCAGTAGTAATCCTTTCTTCAGTACAATGTACAAGTGCCCTATACTGGAGTCTAGAATGAAATGGCTCACTGGGTGGCAGGAAGGAAGATAGGCTGAATATCTCCAAAATGCTCCACAGCTTCTGTAATGTATTAGACTTAGAGAAGATAAAATTTAATATTAAATTTGAACAGAATCATGCAAATACATCATTAGCAAATTGCATGCTTTCCAGGTCCTTTTGAGTGCTAAAGAACCTATATGTTTTCTCCTAGGGGAAAAAAAAAATTTAAAAGAAATCTTAAAACTATATACTGATAGTTCTGTAAGATCAATACATAACAAATGATCATTTGGGGGGCACAGAACTCTAAATTTAAAAATCCAGGTAGTGGATTACTCCACAAGAGGAAACACAACAATGGAGAAGCAATTTCAGGCATGAAACAAGATGATCTTTACAGTGAATTTCCATCTTTATTTTTAGAAGCCACAAGTAATGAAAGTGTTTTCTGTATACTTGTCCCATTATTCTAACTGTTCCTGAACACATATAAAATCACAAACCTGTATATAAATAAATGCCTGGAGTAAGTTGGGTCCATCCTAATGGGAAGTGAAATAAGAACTATAAGATAGAGAAGAGGGAACTGTGATTTTTTTTCCATTGGTTAGACTCCTCAGACCACAACACCCTCTCTCTGGACTTTGAAAAAGCAAGTCTTAAGGGTTTCATTTTAAATCATCTTTATTTATTATACTCAGTATCTCTTTAAAATTTGTTAGGGATATTTTTCCCCTCTCTTTGACCAGAACTTTGCTGATCACTCAGATAGTACAAAATCCTAAGCTTTAAGTACAAAGCATAAATTTGATTTTAAAGTAAACTGTTAAGTTCTGTTGGTCAACAGTTTTTTCTTTATTTCAAGATTCCTACCACATCTCAGGATAAGGTCTACTTCAGTCAGGAAAAGAGGATACCAGCTTCTTTTCTCTTTCCTTCCTCTTAGTAACTATTATTTTTTCTTTTTTTCTTTTTCTTTTTTTTTTTTTTTTTTTTTCTTTTTTTTTTTTTTTTTAATTTGTATAGAGGTGGGGCTCTGGGGAGAGAGAAAGCCTAAGGAGAACAGGAACTAAAATTTTACATTCTCCAGCCCTGGAAAAAATTTAAGCCGACTCTTTCTCTAGTGGACACCTTCAAGGATTCTTAGGAGGCCCCCCATTCATCTCTGGAAAGCACTCACCTGTAGCTCTTTTGATCACACTGACTGCATCCCCCTCCCAGTGATGACTGGTTTCTTCTAAAGCCCTGTAGGAATCAAGTTATAGAACTTCAGTTGATCTTTGCTTAACCCTGCTCTTTTCTATAGTTTGCCCTTTTGAAAAGGACCTAAGAGGACTTCATCCTGGCTCTCTGCCACATAGAACATATCTCTCATGTACAGGAAATACCCAAAGATTCTTGAAGATACTGGGGAGTGAAGACCATATTGTTTAATCACTTCATCATAGCTCCACTCTTAACCCATCTCTCACCCTTCTGAATGCTCAGGTGGAAGTCAGATACAAGTCCACTATAACCACTCACTGCCTATAAAGCTCTCAGAAAGTCTTGCTGAAACCTCTCTTGAGGTGACTGGGGAGCTGACAATCAATTGGGAAAAGGGCTCTAGCACAGCTTATTCCAAAGACTTTCTCTTTCTTTATATCCTTTAGCTTCCAAACCTTTTATGTTTTGTTTTTTTTTTTTTTTATGTTGGTGGGGAGTTTAAAAATCTTCTAACTACCACTGTTTTTTTTTTTCTTAAATGAATCTCACAACTCCCTTTGATATTTGATATTTTTCTCCACCAAGGCTTACATTATAACATTCTCAATACCTCATTTAACTTGGGATAGGCTCTGTGTTCATTAAAATCACCTCAATAATTGTCCCTCTTATTGCTTCATTTATTGAGGAACCTTGCAAGTGTTCTAATTTAGGCTTAGGTTTTACCAAAGTGTATACTTGGAATTTATTTCACCCAGGCTATTGGATGGGTAACCTGCATGTGCATGGCTTTGATAGGCAGCTTGTCTCTATGGCATAATTTAATGGCTCAGAAGACCTTTATGCCTTTTAATAACTGTCTTCCTCTATTTCCATCTCCATCAATAACTTGTAGGATTTTTTGAAATTCCAAAGGAAGAAAGCATTTGTTTTGAGTTCAAGTCAGAAAACCTGAGTTTAAACCATTTCCATTTCCCTACTCAACACCTGTAGGATTTTTATTGATAGTAGTACAAGATAGAACTCTCTGAATTTTAATTTACTCATTTGTGAAATGTGGTGAGAAATACCCTCTCACATAGTCCTGTCATATTGATTAAACAAAATGATGATATTTGAGGACAGCACAGGTTTAAAGTATTCACCAAATGTAATTTGCCATGATTATTGCTGTACCTACTGTTGTTACTACTACCACAGCTACTACTGCACTCCACTCATGAGAGGGAGAACAGGGAGTTGCCTAGGGTCCATTGTTACAGAGCATTGGTGGTGCCAAGATGGTCAAAAGCAGGGTGAGGGTAATAAACAGCTCATTAGAAGGGATGTAGAAGAGAGTAGAGGCATTGAAAAGGAAACTGGCAAGGGGTCCAAACAAAGCATTTCCATGAGTTTGCCTTAGGTTTGTCTTGGTTAGAAGAGAGACATTGGATTGGCTTCAGTTTAGATCTCGATGTCAGCTGTGAAGTGGACCGTGTGTATATACTCCTCATTTTTCCTTCATAAGAATATCAGTGCAATTCCTAAGTTAGTGGAAGGTCTTCTGTTTGGCAAAAAGATATATTGCAATGTCCTTGGCTTAGTTACATTCCAGAACATTTTTGTTGTTGTCCGGTACGGTCTGCTTAGGGAATAGTTAAAATTCATATACCAGAAAGTGTAATTTTCAGAGACCAGAGGCCTACATATGTACAGATTAAGGAGTGTGGGCACAGGGTTCACAGCGTAGCTTTGAACTTCCACCATATCCGTATGATATATGTATGATATGTATAAGATGTAACTTGCATCCCTGCTATACTGAAGCCATTTAAGGAAGTCATATTGTAATTTCCTATCTCATGAGGAAGTACCCATAAGGAAAGGACATATTAAGAGAAAAAAAAGTGTTACAGTGACCTACGGATATCAATTAAGTTAGTTTTTTTTTTTTTAAAGATTTTATTTATTTATTTGACAGAGAGAGATCACAAGTAGATGGAGAGGCAGGCAGAGAGAGAGAGAGAGAGAGGGAAGCAGGCTCCCTGCTGAGCAGAGAGCCCGACGCGGGACTCGATCCCAGGACCCTGAGATCATGACCTGAGCCGAAGGCAGCGGCTTAACCCACTGAGCCACCCAGGCGCCCCTCAATTAAGTTAGTTTTAAGAAGAGTTTAGCTACCACTAGCTAAAACAACAGAGACTGTGTATGTATGCCTATGTGTGTGTGCACACGCACACATCCCCAAACTATAGGTTGTTTCCAGGGCCTGACACTCCAGGAAATATTTTGTAATTACAAGGTGTCCTTGCTCTTGTAAATTGGGGATGGGAGAAACCAGAGGCAACTTACTCTGACCTTTACCTCTAACCCCTTCTCCCTATATCTTATCGTCTCTTCCTACTTACATCAAACCAAATTGTCATTATTTCGTTACGTCCTGCCCAGCATGAGCCTAGTCCATGTTCCAAGCATGAAAATTTATCAAAATTATCCTCTTTTTTAGTAAAGAGTGAAGATGTTTTTAAAGAGCATCTTGATTTTCTTGTAGAAAATAAACAAAGCAGCAGCACATGCATAATCACTTAAATAGCATGCCTTTCCTTAATAGGAATTACATAGCATCCCTTTCCATATTGGCAGTGTCAGAAGGTTAATTAAGGAGGCTGTTAATGTGGAGAAGGATGTTTTCATTTCAGATCAACACCTCTCAAGATATAAGCATAACTTAGATTTATTGATTAGTACTAAAAGATGACATAGACAATGTGAAGAAACACCCAATAGCTATAGAAGACTCAAAGTCAAATCCCGGGGGGAAATATGTTCCGGATCATTGTGGTACTCTAAATAAAATAATCTCCCTCTCCAAAGACGTAACTAGTATCTTTAGATTTAACAGTGCACCTAGCTAACATAAAGAGATAGATGCTTGGATTTGCATCCATGCTGAAAGTAATGTAGTAATAGCATTTTATTATTTGTGTAGTGTTTCATATTTTACAAAATGGTTTCATGGTCAAATTTAGTCCTCACAAGAGTCCTATAAGGTAGTGTTATTGGGCCTGTTTTTCAGATGGCAGTTTGAAGCAGGTCTAACTGCCATGTGTGAATCTGGCCACTGTAGAGATAAAGTAGGGCTCTCCTGTTTGCATTTATCAGTTATGATAACTGTCATGCTTTCTCCTCTAATTACAAAATCAGTAATTGTCATGAACACTAAAGGAAAGGGATTCTCTCACCAACTTTCCTAATAAGTACATCTCTTTGCAAACTCCAAGATGTCAGCTAAAATAGACTGTAAGAGTTCCAGAAGAAGTATAAGATGTCCTTCCCTGCCTCTCCATTACTGTACTTCCATGCATCTCTAATGTCTTTCTTTTTTTCCCCCTCTTCAAACCTCCTCAAAATTCTCCACAAAACTCTTCAGCCTAACTTCCTGTACTTCTTGTCTTCCCTTGTTTCAGGAATCCCACACCTCTCAGGCCTATAACGTTTCAAAGCTGTGACTGCTGGTTTTCTTTCGTATTTTTTCTACCACCTGCCTTTCCTTTACCCTTTCCTTACCCTTTCATTTTCATTTGTGAGCTCAATGTCTTCCAGTTTCTTGAGGATGGGATAATTTAATTTACTTTTTAGATGGGTGTATGTATGGGTGTATTTCTTGGGTTTTCACAAGAGGTAGCATGTCATTCTCATTCTACTCTTTAAATTTGTACTGAGTAATCACTTCCCCTGGCTAGAGGGAATGAACAGAATCATGAAGAAGGGAAGCAAGACTACTGGAAAGAAAGAGGAGCTATAGAACAGAAGCCTAGGGAACGCTCTCAGTTACCCTCTCCTGTGAATGAACCACACTCTCAGAAGATACTTATTTTCAGATCTGTACAAGTTTGTGTAGAAGCCCCAGCTGCTAAACATCTTCCAATAACACAGCATTTTTAAAACTTCCTGGCCAGCGTTATGGAAATGGATGCCAGGATTAGATCTCTTTCCTCAGTCAATTGAATCCTGACCTGCAGCCAAGCTACTTTAAGAAAGAAGAACAATGTAGCACATATAAATTGGAAGTTCCAGTCACCAAGTCCTTGAAATTCCTCCTCTTTCCTGTCTAGTACGGGAAATAAAGCAGAGGACTGGGGCTCAGGAACCTAGGTCCCGTTCCCTTCAGGCCCACTCACTGCTCATGGGACCCTGAGTGCTTCAATTCTCAGAGCGTCTCTGTGATGAGTATCTTCATTTCTGAAGTGAAAAATATCTGCCATGCTTGCATCATTCAGTGTCATGGCAGGGAGCCAAAATGATTTAGGTGAAATATGTCAAGGTTAAAAAGTTGTTATTTATTGATTTAATTCTACTATCACCTTTTATTGTTTTGTCTTCTGTGGTGTAAGTATTTCCAGTCTGATTTTGTTTTGCCTTAAGTTACACCAAAACAGAAAGTTCAAAAAAATCATCAGTAATTAGAACCACTGGTAATTGGAACCACTAATATTTTGTTCTTTGTTTTTTCAAATATTTTTATTTATTTATTTGACAGAAAGAGAAGAGAGAACAAGCAGGGGGAGCAGCAGAGGGAGAGAGAGAAGCAGGCTCCCCCCTGAGCAGGGAGTCAGACATGGGGCTCAATCCCAGGATGCTGGGATCATGACCTGTGCCAAAGGCAGAGTCTTAACTGACTGAGCCACCCAAGCGCCCCTGGTTTGTTCTTTAAATATAAAAGATTCCTTGTGAATACATATATTACAGAGTTCATATTTAGCCCAAACTCAGATTTCTGAGTTTTTTTTTTCCTAACCAGGACTGGCCATAAATAATGATAAATGTTGGGAATGTATCCCTAAAATTTCTGACATGTACCAGAATAGACGATATTAGGAAAAGGGGTAAACTCAGCTAATCTACCATAGCATATGCAAAACTCATTTACAACAGGGCACAATAATCATTAACTTATAGAATTTGGGGAAAATGTGTCTCCAGAGATACTTAGCATTTTAGATGAAATTTTCATGTCCTGTAAAACAGATTTCCAAAATTCAATACAGATATTATATGCTCAGCAGTCAGCAATATACAAGTAACAGTGTTATTGAACATAATTTTATTTCTTCAATAATTACAAGCAATAAAATACAATAACCAAGAATATCTTTTCTTTAGGCAAGCACATAATTCTTTTTAAAAATGTGAAAAATTTATACAACTTTCCAAGATTTGAGACTAACACAAGCAAAAATCAGCACAGAGAATCCTCCACATGACAGCCACAATGACTAGTGGGCTTCCTGTTTCTTCTAAAGATAATTTTAAGCAGAGACTATAGTTAAACTAAAGAAGAGATAGTCATCTGGGGAGAGAAGTATACTTTCTGGGCAGCCAAGAAATCTCATATCAGGGATGCCATCATTGTGGAAAGACACTGTTGGAAATCAGGCCTTTTGTGAGAAAGTGCTTTAGGCAGTGCTCATGTGTGATTCTTTTTCCTCTGGAAGACAGACTTTTTGTGACTATTAATTTACTAAGGGGTGACATGTGTATGTTTGAGAGCAGGACAGAAGGCTCTTCTGTTCTCTCCTAGTTTCCTCTGTACCTTTTTTTTTTTTTTTTAAATAGGGACACATAAAATTCAATATGACTTTAAAATATAGGACAGGGATGCCTGAGTGGCTCAGTCAGTTAAGTGTCTAACTCTTGATTTGGGCTCAGGTCATGATCTCAGAGTTGTGAGATTGAGCCCCATGTTGGGCTCCCCACTGGGTGTGGGGCCTGCTTGGGATTCTCTTTCTATTCTTCCCTGTCTCATTCTCTTTCTCTAAAAAAATTTTAAAAACATTTAAAAAAATAAAATGCAGGACAAAAAATGGTGAATGCATTTATGTGACTCATATCCAAATTTTATTCAAGTGGCAAGTAAGCAGAAAAGATTCTTTATGGAACCTCCCCTATGATAAAAGCAAACACCAGATACAAAGACTTGCTGACAGTGTTATAGAATGAAGCATCCCATACGTTCTCCCAGGGCTCTGGCAGAATAAGGGTTTTCTCCTTTGTCCCTCGAGGCTAACCATAGGCCAGAAGAGCCACCTATCTTCTGTGAGGCAGATGAGCTAATACAAAGGATTACTAAAGCATTCAGTTTGGGAGATACATATTCTAATTCAATCATACATATTTTTCAAATATCCATTCAACAAAAATATACTGAGCAACAACTAGAAGTCATGTTGGTGTTGGATGTTGATTTATAACCTGATTAGCATCAAGCATGGACAACTTTGTCATCCTAGGAGCTAATTTTGGTAAGTATGTGTCCAACAGAAAAGGGGTTTCTTACTTTAACCATGGCCACAATTATGTCATAGTAGAGGTAATTTTCAGTTACTTGAAACATAGGTAGTTAAATCATCAGCTTAGAGGTGAAAAGAGCCATATGAGTACCCATGTCTCCCCAGAGACTCCTCTCTTCCTGGCTTTTATGTTTCACAAATCCTTCCATTCCTCTTGTTTATTTCCCAGCACTGAATTCATGTTCCTGTTTGGTTGCTTTGCAGATGAGTATGATATGAATTAAGTATAATAACTTCAGGTGGAGAATAAGCAGTAAAAAAAAAAAAAAAAAAGTCAGCTAATAGTTTCATTTAAATGTCCTCAGTAGTAAAGAGCAGGAAGAGGAAACCTAGACAATATATAATCTAGGAGCTGAATTATTTTCAAATGGAATAATTTTCAGAGTTCCACAGAGTGACAATAGCTCTTAAATCACATGAAGGGAAAAGCTTATTTCAGCTTCTGGGTATGTGTGTGACTTTTTTTTGCTCCCCAAAGCTAGAATTGCTCTGATAATCAGCACACAGAAGGGTTGTCCTGCTGGGACTAAATTATAAATAAGAGAAATGTTCAGCACCCTCCAAGGATTTTACCTGTGGTAATAGTGCTTTCCATCTTTAATACACTTCACTTTTATTATAGGATTATTACTTCAGCCCCTCTCCTAAATGTGTAATTTTGCAGCACAATATCTCATAGAGATAAATAGCATTCAATAGGGTTTCAGTAATTATGAAACATTACAGTGACATCTTGTACATCACAGTACTGGTATCAGGTAAACATCCAAAAGATAAGATGACTTCTTAAAATAAGCGAGAAATACGACTTTCTTCTTTTGTATGACGGAGGTAAGAATGAGCTAACTCCATCATGTCTTTCTAAATATTTGGTGTATTTATTCTGGGGCATTTACGGCCTTATACCAGGTGACCATTAAAACTCTAAACATATGTAGATGTGGGTAGAGAGATTGTGATCTACACTGTTTTGCTGATGTATAAAAACCTGCACAAGAGGAACAAATGAATTGTTATGTTAAAAGCTAATGTTGAAAAGTACCAGGAAAAAATAGCACTGGAACTTCTTGTATCTGGAGTGATGCTACATACTTGCAAAGTTCAGTATGTTACCTGACATAACAAGTATTGACTATTAATATTATTAGCTCCATGAATATTAGCCACATGCTGATGACATGGAACTTCCTCCCAGAGTATTATGATTCACTTCTGTTTATAGACCTAATATTGCTTGATCGTTCTTGTCAGGGACCATGTTCTTTTGCCTGTTGTTTGGTGAGCATCCAAGTGTTCTGAGAGCCCTACTGCTACCACTGCCTTTCCTTTCAATTCCTTTGCCTCCTCCATGTGTGCGAACCTGTGGGTGTCAGCATCTGCCACAACCATGACTGTGAACGAATGTGAAGAACATGAGTGCACTGGAGTCCTTTTCATTCCAGAGTTCATCCTTGGTGACCGTTGGTGGTCAGCTCATTCAATAATGGATGCTGCTTGGCTGCCTCTCTCAGCAGGTTATGTAGAATGTTCTCAGTAAGAGCTGCTCCATCAGGCCAGCTCCAAGTGTTAGTTCTGATATTTGGTTTCTCATAGGATTTGTTTACACACTTGAGGCTTTAAGCTTAGTATCTACCACCAAAATCCCCTTCCCTTAATAATACCTTGTGTATCTAGTACCCATGAAACTTCTTAATTCTTTTCTGAACTGCGTTTATTTTCAGCCTAAACTAACTCTTAAAATAATCCTTATATCTTGCGTTGACTAATCATGCATAAACTAATGTTTTTTATTTCAAATATATCTTTTTGGGAGCTTTAAAGGTGCATCCAACCCTAACATGAAGGAAGCAGGTGGATACATTTATTTTCTTTCTAATCCAAATATTTCCTAGTTATAGATAACACTTTGTTTGCACCACCTTCTTTCCCAAGATTAAAAAAAAATAATAATAAGTCCTAAACTATAGTGTACTCAGTATATTTAAAGAAATATTTTCCTGGGGATATCCATCACATATTTATAAGGAAAATCCTTTTGAACCCATCAAATCAATTAGCTCTAATATTAAAACACAGCCCCTTCTAAGTCTGATTGCCTTTAAAATCTATAGTCTTGAGGGGTTTTTTTGTTTGTTTTTTTCTTTTATCTCCTTGTGTGAGTACATATATATAGTTCAAGAACTTAATGATCACATGTTTTCACCTTTGTGCTTTTCTCTAATTTGGTCTTCTTCAGTTAAGTGTAGAATGATCCTACCATATTATAGCTTTCTGCTGTTTGTTCATTATGGGAATAAAATTAATTGTTATGTAGGTCTTTGGAAGAATGCAGGGAATAGAAGATGTAAATATAGGGGAATTGAGGGGGAATGGGGTGGTTACCTCATATACCTCATTATTATTAGTGATGTTTAATCCTCTTAAGCAGCAGATTTTGAACTTTCACCCACAATGCCTCTTCCAAAAATCAGGGAAGACTATTAATTTTCTTTGATGATGTTTCTACATTAGTCTGAAAGTCTAAAAATGGGGTTACAAAAAAGAAAATGCAGTTATCTCCTATAGGATTTTTGTCTCTTGTTGTCAAGCTTGGGTTAGATAAAGAACATTTAAGTTGTAGATCCCCATCCCCATCACCACCACTTACAGACACACATTGGCTTTTTCCACAAAAATGACAGAGATGGTTACACATAGATGTTTTTCAGATCTCATTTTATGAAGAAGAGATGGAACAGAAATTTGTGACCCCGTTTACAAGATCACCAACAAATGTTTTAAGTGGTCCAAAAATAAAAGCCTGTGCTGTGGGTAACAGTTTTTTGGATGTTACTACTTGATGCTATTCTTATCAATTATGGAAATATTTTATGAACATTGTTTTCTTTATATTCCCTGTTCTTAACAACCCCTGGCATTTATTTATTCTGCTATTACATAAATCCTTGTAATAGGAACAGCAAGATAATGTGAAAAAACATAAGTACAAAATATGGAATACAATAACAACTTATTTTAAATCATATTCCAATACAAACTGCATGTCTTCCAAATTGTATTACATGAACTCTGATACATGGAAACTCTGAGAGGGAAATTCAAAGGCTGATTAGAAAGGGAAATGCACATTTTGAAAATAATTTACTAAGTGTGAGACTGACCAGGAAGGAAAACTCTACTGAGGGTATACACAATGAAGAGGTGATTTTAGTGAGAAAACAGAAAGGATGTGGATAGAAAATAACAGACTGGAGCCAGAGGAGAAACTTAAACTTATGAGGGATATTAATGGTCACTCCGGCTAGTGTTCTGGCCTGTGGTAAAAACACATTTACAGAAATAATAGGTGGTCATCTAAGCTCTTCTGGACACACACACACACACACACAGAAAAAGCACATTACACATATATGTAATGCATAATAATTGTAATTCTGAAATAGATTCCTCTAAGAGAGCAGTAATTCATCTTTCTCTGAGACTGAAACTACAACCCCAAAAGAATTTTTGGAGTTAATGTTTTCTGTATTATAGATCAGAGTGCCTGTTATCACTCCTAGAATACATTTTATAAGAATATTCCACTTCTGTCAGTTGCCTCTGTGTATTAACATGGGCTAGGTTTCCATCTGTGACTGGAGGTCAGAGGTTACAGAGCGAATCAATTTAGAAGCCAGTATGAGAATGGAAAATCAAGGAGTCCTTATCCAGTGCTGTGTTAGTCAAGGATAGGGTGAGGTAGAGATAGGATTGATAGGGACAGAAGTTTGGCTGGTGTAGCAGGTCACACATGAACTCACATTTGATATACAGATAAGGTCCCTTGTCCTGCTTATCTCTTTCTGAAATTATTAAGTGCTTTGATGACCTTTTGGGGAACAGTGAGAAATTCTAAGTAGTGTTCAAACAATGAATGACAGCACTTAATAACACCAGAAGGACTCAGGGAATCCAAGGGAACACATTAGCATGTCATAAAGTCCTAGAAATAATTTACCTGATTCTGAGAGGTTATTTATACTCAAAGTGCTGCTTCCATGAAAGAGTAGAAAATTAAACAACAAGAAAGTTAGTTTGTTATAGCTAAGACATTTAAATCAAATAGCAAACCAAAATTTCTGGATTTTTTTTTCATGTTAATAGACTTTTCTACTACGTATTTAGAACAGATTCCTACACATAATGGATGACACTATTTCTATGTGCCCTGAATCTGTGGAAGCCAAAATCATGCAAAAAATAATGGATTCACCAGGAGATGAATAGTTATTCCTATAGTTTTTGAATCAAAACAAAGCAAAAACAAGAAAATACTTTGATCGGCAGAAACAGAACATCAATGTAGATCAAACTTTTTGCTTTAAAATGTAGAACCAAGACAAATTAGGTTAATTCTTTATTTAAAAAAATGCATTTCCTCATTAGCCAGTATTTCCTCATATGGCCAGCATATGACAAATTTGATAATGTGTACTGAACTTCTACCTCTAGCCAATATCAAATAGTTAGCTTGAGAATAATCACTTAATGTATTTAAAAAGATCATTCTAAATGGTCTTTGTATCAAACACTTGGGACATAGCTTGCCAAGTGAAAGAATCCTAATTAAAAGTCTTGGTATTGTACGTTTTTGTATTTTGTTTTCTAGTGTTATTTTTGCTTTTCTCCAAATACTTAATTAGTGGCTTTATTTCTGTGATATAACACGACTCATGATAAGTTCTGTCCATGCACCAATGCATCATTAGGCAGAAGTTTTATTAAGATATATATGGTCCCTGTGTTTGTTACAACCACATTTAGTTCTTTATGGTTCTGGGACTCAAAAAGGCATATGCATAGAAAGATGGTCAGTGCTATCACAGACGGAAAAAAAGGGCTTCACTAATTCCTCTCAATTTTATATTAATCTCCTCTTTCACTCTGCTTGCTTTTCTAAAATCCCATTTTCATTTCATCACTTTTTTTTTCTTTTCACAATTGCATCTTGCCCATCTTTTTTCCCCCATACTCAATTCAGATAGATTGTATAAGAATGTATTCACTGGGCGCACCTGGGTGGCTCAGTGAGTTAAGGCCTCTGCCTTCGGCTCAGGTCATGATCCCAGGGTACTGGGATTGAGCACCGCATCGGGCTCTCTGCTGGGGAGCCTGCTTCCTCCTCTCTGTCTACCTGCCTCTCTGCCTACTTGTGATCTCTCTCTGTCAAATAAATAAATAAAATCTTAAAAAAAAAAAAAAAAGAATGTATTCATTGTACTTTCTTACTTGTCCCCTTAGTGTTTCTAGCTATCCTTCCCTGTAGCAAAAAAGAGCCCAAGAATGAGTTTGGTTATAATTATTGGATTACTGCTCTACAAGGTGGTAATAAAAGTCCAGCTTCCCTTTTTATTTAAACTAACTACAACTTGACTCATTATCCCTCAGCAAATTGTCTTTTATGCTCTATCCACAAAGTAGCTTATACGTCTATGATACAAGATAGGAAACTTGAAAGAAAAATGTTTACATTCTTTTCATACTGTTAATAAAGTAGTATGTTCTTGTTCAGTAATCCTAGGACACCTAGCCCCATGTGTTTAGTAGCACAAACAGTTTTCTTATTATTTCCACCTGAGGAAATTTAAAATATGAAATTAGCTAACTGGGAGTAAGTAAATCTGGACTATTTCAAGTTAGGCAAACTCAGGGAAGATATTTAACTTCTCTAGGTCTGTTTCTTCTTCAATTAAGTTATGCATTAGAGATGAATTTTTGCATATTATGTGAAAAACACATTATGGCAGCAATAACAGGATACCTTATATATGGATACTGAAAACAATTGTATCATATTCAGAAAGGCTGAATTCTGTTTTTATTGGCTTAACTCTTTAGTTAATTATCTTCCTGAACATCAGCTCTTTACAGTGGAACCATGGAACATCATTCTATCATCCTATAACATCCTAGGTTTCTATCTATTTAGGGCTTCAAAGAATCACTTCTAAAATGTTAGTTATGAAGGGAACCTAGAATATATATGGGCCAATCCTCTACTTTTACATATGAAGTAATTGAAGTCGGGAGAATTAAACGGGCTTTTTTAAGATCTCAGAGATAATGACTTTAGCTTTAAATTTTCCTGGCTTTAAGTTACAGTATTGTTACTGCTTATCATATATAGCTATTCAAGTGGGATGTTTGGGTGGGTAGGGAAGGGTTAAGAAACATGTTAAGATGTTACTTAACATCTTCTGTAAAGTGACATTCTGTGTTCACAGCTCAAACAAGATAAACAGGGAGCCCTCACAAAAGTTACAGCTGAAAATTTTTCCGAAACCTTCCAACATATGTTAAACATTAAAACTCCGTCAGCACTCAAAGTCATCCAGAGTTTAGCAATGACAGTGCCCAAGTGGTTTCAGGAATACATTTTCCTGGACCTAGTTGAGAACAACTTAACCAATGTTTCATTTCATGATTAGACACTGATGCACCAAGGCTGTTGATGGCATTCTGATAAAATCAACTGCTAAGATAATCACAATCTAGATCTCAAATACAACAAAGAACCTTTGTGGCTTATCTTACCCCACAACCTCAATTGCAGACAACTTGAGTTTGATCGGGCAGAAGGATGTTAATTCTTTGGCCACCCATGGAAATGGGGGGCTAACTTGAAGGGAAATTGCCCTTTCACATTGTTTAATGACATTCCTCTACCAGTTTTGTCTATTAACCCAGTAAGGTGACAACTTTCATCACAGTGAAGGTCTTGTATGCCTGAAAGAGTCCTAGATGACTTATTGATCATTCACATGTTATTAGGACATGTTTCATACAAGACTCTAGTGTAAAGGTATATCATGCTTAGGAAAACTCAATATAAAACTAAACAAAACATGATTTAATTTATACGCAAGTAAATTGGACATCAGTTCATGGTCAGAAGGTTGGTTATTCAAACTTTAGAATTTATCCCTCTAACTGTTTCAATATGAAGATTCTTTATAGAGTGCCCTCATGGAACTGTATATGTACTTTCATTTATTAAAATCCAGTAAACACAGTTGTTAAGGAAAGTAATATGTTGCACAGAGGAAGGCACACTTGTACAATGTTTAGGCAGCTATCTTGGCTTAAATATTGAGAGCATTGAACATATGCATGTTTTTATAATTACAAATTCATCTGCAATCCTGACCCAAGGGATCAAGCAAAGAATCGTGTGCTTCTTGAGAAGGTGATAGTGTATATGTCCCTGTTTTCCCAGGACAGTCCCAGTTTATACCAGTTGTCCTGCAGTAATTATTAATGCTCCCTCTTTGTTCTTGGAAGTATCCTGATTTGAAATATGTGGTCTACTTATTGATAGAGTTGTTCCACAATGGAATAAGCTCAATATTAGCTTGGATATAAAATAGTATTACACAAGTAAAAATTTTTTTTTTTAAAGATTTTATTTATTTATTTGACAGAGAGAGATCACAAGCAGGCAGAGAGGCAGGCAGAGAGACAGGAGGAAGCAGACTCCCTGCTGAGCAGAGAGCCCGACGCGGGACTCCATCCCAGGACTCCGAGATCATGACCTGAGCCGAAGGCAGCGGCCCAACCCACTGAGCCACCCAGGCGCCCCTACACAAGTAAAATTTAACAAGGACTCAGAACACTGCCATTAGGACATTCATTCATTAGTTCATGATATATTATTCAAACTTTAGTGAATATTTATTGAGCATTGTGGGTCAATAAATATTTTAGAACAATTTATTGAGCATTGTGTGGGGGATTCTAGAGATTCAAACATAAGCTACAAATCGACAAAGTATATAACATGTGTGTTGTGTATCTCATTTAATATTTAAGAAGAGGTTGCAATTCACATTGTATAAGTGAGGAAATAGGGTTACAAAGCTTTCATTTCTTATTATCAGACAGCTCATACATAGAAAAGTTGAAATTTATAGCTACTCATTATTAAAATTTTGTACTTGTCCCTCCATTATTTCATCTTTAGGCTTAGTTAAGAGATGGATTAAAGAACCTTGTGCTTAGTATATGGGAGGGAATGGATTGAGATAATGATGAAAAAGGAATGGGTAGAACTCTACTCAACACAGCAGTTTTCTGAGGTATAGGGACCATTCAATGGGAGGGTTTATCTAGGCCTTACCAAGGCAACTCAGGACCCATGTGGTCACACTAACAGGGACAGCATGGCTATCCAGCCCACTGAATGATCTGATATTACATAGATTCTCCCATCTGATTGGATTTCCATTTCATTTGTTATTTAAATCCCAAGAAGGTCCTCCTTTCTCTCTGCCTGACTCTCTGCCTCCTTGTGATCTCTGTCAAGTAAATAAATAAAATCTTAAAAAAAATAAATCCCAAGAAGTTACTTCCTTTTTTTTTTTACTCCACGAAATTATCTGCCCTCTTACCAGCCATTGTCTCCAACCTTCAGAAGAAGACTATTTCTTTCAATGTAGTTTCTAAAATTAAGAGTAAAGTCCAAAAGAAACAGAAGTTAAATAAAACAGAAGACAGAGTGTTTGAGAGAGAAGAAATGAAAAAAAAAAAAAAAAAAGAAAACTGTAGAAATCCTGAAACACACACAAACTATTGAGGTCAAATAAAAATGGAAGGATTCTATGCTTAAGTTTTTCTATGGAGTATAGGTTTTTTCTGTTGCCCTCACAGATTGCAGTGCTGTAAGGATGTTAGAGAGGTGCCATGAATTTTTATGCTCCCATCCTGCAGCAGCATATAAAGAAGCTCGTCCTCTCCTTCCAAACCCCCTCAACCCACATGAATTCCTCAGATATAACTAAGAAAGAAAGAAGAGAAGGGAAAAATGTCATGCCTTACGTGAAGGGTAGAGTATGGAGTTACAACTAATCTTTGAATTATAGCAAGGGAAAGGAGTTTTGGTCAGCCAGGCAAGGGAGGCATTCATAGCTGACATGACTACTATGTTTACCAAAGGAGGACCCCTTAATATAAACAAGAAGGGGTGTTTATATTAAACTACAAGGGAAAAAATGGCCATTTGTATTAGTCTAGGAATAGTAACAAGAAATTAGGAAAAGGATGTATTAGTTGAAGTTAGATTTAGTTGCTTATTCCAGAAAGCCCAGATAAAGTGGTTTTCAACAAATGAGGCCTTTTAACTTTCTTTAATGTAAGATTGTCCAGAAGAGATTTCTGGAAATGAAATGATGTCACAACTCTCCTGAGCCTAGAGTTTGACTCTGTCAACTTCAATGTGTGGCTTCCCTCTTCAAGGTTCAAGGAAGCGTTTGGAGGTCCAGCCTTTACATTTACATTTCCCCTTCGGAGAACATCCCTGGAGCCTCTATCCAGTGACATTCATATATTTCATGGGCCACTCCATTTACAAGAGTGGCTGCAAAAGAAGGGTTTTAGCTGGGCTCATTGCCAATAATACAGATACTCTCTTATGGTTGGAAAAGGGAAGAATAAATATTGGGGCGAACACAGATGGAGATTACATTTTATATTGAAATGTATATGCTATGCACGCGATGGCAGGAAAACAGAAGTTCCTAACCTAATAAGCAATCCACTAAGGGAGTTGCTGTTCTAGTGATAGATTCTCTGCCAACTTAACTCTGGGATTCCCAAAGGGGCAAAGATAGGCAGTGTCTTCTCCCCTTTGAAAGAAAAGAAGTTTCCTATAAATTCTGACTGCTGCTTTTCTTCTTTCAGTTGATAATAAGACTTAAAGAGAAAGGTGTTTAAGGAGAACACCAGCAGAAGAACATCAAGAAGCTTCGTACAAAGACATCAGGGGAGACGGCAAAATTAAATTATTTGCTATGCAAATTCTGTTATTTCAAACTGTGTTCCTTAATAGAGTTTAAGTATTAGATCCCAAATACATGGTGTGGCAAGGTCAACTCAGGAAAGGGATGGGTCTTTTCAAAGTTCATCTACATTGCTAACATTCCATTGTTAATTTCCACTGAAATGAGTACCTGTCATAGTATGGATGAAGGGAGAATGGACACTTAAAACAGCAGCATTCACCTTGCATCCCAATTCATTAGGCCCTGTGGGAATTCATTCTTCCTGGTGTATTGCAAAAGTTCCTGGTTTTGAATCCCTATTTTGAGATAATGGTCAAGAGACACAGCTTTAGAACCCTACATTGACCTTATCGTAGTCTTCTCTAGGATGAGAGATCTGTAAGACAATGCATGTAAAGTGCTTAGCAGGTGCTTGTCTCCCAGAAAAGGAATCCCCAGTAAGTGCTGGTTATCACTGTCATTAGTGTTAGTGTTACTATCTTCTTGCTCCTTGCTAACATCCCTCCATATTCCATTTGTAATATTTTCCTCACAGACAAAAGTGGTGATAAAAGGAAAAGACTTATTCCTTCCCTTTTCCCTTTCTCATCATATCCCCTTTTTTCTGTCTCTCCACTTCTCTGCATGCCCAAGATTTCACTCCACATGAAATGCCAATTTTTTAAGGCTGTTTTGGGGGGACTTTTAAACAACTATGCTCAACTCTATGGATAGATGGCATTCATACAAGTAGCTAGTCAATGGCTCACTTTCAGTATGCTCATCTTCCATCCCTGGGCCCACCAGAAATAATAATGAGACTTCCCCGTTTATTGAACACTCTCTGCCATGTGCTCTACACATCCCATGGCTTCCTATAAACCTGATCATCAGATTTGTCTCTTGGTTTCAGCTCAGGTGTTGCTCTCTCTGAGCAATTTTGTTGCTTAACCTTTCTGCCCTCTCCCAAAGTTCTTGGCTTGTAAGAGGCATAATAAATTCCCACCTCATCATCATTAACTGTCAACTGGAAATCCACAGCCAGGTGAACGGTAGAATAGGAATCCATGTCTTGTCACTAAAGCACGCTGGATCTCTAATAGCTCATTAGCATACCATACATAAGCATCCTGCTTTTAATTAGTTACGTGGTGTGATAATTAAGTAGTATTTCTCTGCAATTTCCCTTCATGTGGGGAAAAAAAGGGGGAGGGAAGAGGTTGGCTAGCAATGGAAAAGGGTGTTCAAGCTAAGTATAAAGTTTTAAATAATTGTGACCCTGGAGACAAAACAGCTAGCAAACTCTCAAGGGGAGAAAATAAAATACTTCCCTTATGTTAAAAAAAAATGAAGAGATAAAAACCTTCCTGTTTCCATAAGCTTTTTAAAAATGTAAACCAAAGATAAAAACATATATTGTCTTTGATTTGATATGAGAGCACAACTTGTGTTATATTGCTAGCCCAAGTCAAGAGAAGAGGACAAAGGGAAGACACCTGCCCAAATCATCAGCTGACTAAGGAACCCAAATGAGGCCTTGATTATTCAGCACCAGAAACATTTTAGGAAACCTGTATGTGAGCTCCAAAGAATGGCCAAGATAATTATACCGTATGTAACTTCTTCTCACCTGTAAGAAAAATGATGCACCATTTCTCTGGACAGTTGTAATGGCATTGGTCTGAGGCAAGACATTAGGGGGGAAATTTCTCCTCTTAAAAATTCCATCACTTTGGGGGTGTCTGGGTGACTTAGTTGGTTAAGCACCTGCTGGAGCTCAGGTCGTGATCTCCGGGTCCTAGGATCAAGTCCCATGTCAGACTCTGTGCTCAGCAGGGAGTCTGGATCTCCCTCTGTCTCTCCCCCAACTCATGCTCTCCCTCCCTCTCTCTCTCTCTTTTCCTCATAAATAAATAAATAAATAAATAAATAAATAAATAAATAAATAAATCTTTAAAAAAATACAAGATAACTCCTTCATTTTGGAACAATTATTTAGATTACTATGGCCAGAGCAGCAGGACATATAAACTAAAGCCATATTCTGGCAGAGTATAAACTATCAGGTTCGCTCTGATGAGGAAACAGATGGCAGGGCTACGAGCTCTCTATATGTGGATTTGAAAAGTTACCATATCATCAAAAGGACAGATGTAAACCTGTTAGGATATAAAGTACCAAATGCAGTTCCACATTGAACCTTAATAGTAATACAGTCCTGTAATCTCTTGGAAATTATGTCCACCTCAAACAAGTGCCAAATTTCCAATTAAAAAGAAAAATCCAGCATGAACTTTAGCTTCTCTCCAGGTGACCCTCAGGAAGAGAGGAATCAACAACTCTGGTGCTCTTGAGAACATACTTTATCATGCCAAAGGTGATTTTCAGTAAAATGTGTGCAGCATTATAAATCTGTTTTAAATTAGAGACTAATCTCTAACCAACCTCCCTCAACTAAAAGTTAATATAAAGAGAATAATACAGAGTAGCTCATCGACATTAGAAAGCAGTTGCCAAATCACTAGGGACATTGTCAAAGAAAAAGAAAACCCTAATACAGAGACTTGGAAAATAAATGGCTTAAAAATAGAATAGGGCTGATGAGTTCAATGTTTACCCATCCCTGCCACCATCTTGTCTATCTCTTCTTTATCCCTTCCCTCTCTTATTCTGTTGGTATTCACTGCAAAGCAGAAACACCAGTCTCCCTTAGTGAGTCTCCCAGAGTCTGACCTTAGAAACTGAGCCATGCCAGCAGTCACCTGGCCTGCACAAGAGCCATGAGTTGGTGTCTTGAAAATGAGTCTTTTCCAGTACATGGGAAATATCACAAGACCAATTCATTGCCCAAGGTTGGCCGACCCTCAACTCCAGATAATTCCACCTTGGTCCAAAGTGAAGTCTAGATTAAGAATAATCTGAAAGGAGAACAGAGGGAAAACTTTCTTATCTCTTCATCCCAGAAGAGTGGATTTTTAGGGTTCTATAAGCTACAAACGGAGAGACCAAGGAGGTGGCAAAAAGTGTTCTGCAGGATTATCAGATGAATTAGTATTAAAAGGTGATGTTTCCCTTCAATGAGACAGACATGTAGTAACAGCAAAGTGCAAGCTGACATGTAGACATGTTCCGTTGCTATCCTGCCTGGGAGAAGCACACCATCATTTTCAGAAGGAACTTCTCAAAACTGATCTGTACTTTCCTCTTTACTCACCTCTCATTCTCCCAGGAGGCTGAGTATGTCCCATTACCATCAGAGTGAAGAAGTCACAAGTGACTTTCTTCCACTCTGAGTAAAAATCTTGGCCTCAAAACCATGCTGCCATATTTCCCTTAGAAGTCAAAGGATGCAACAAAGTGAATAAGTTTTTTATGTAGATGAATATTGATGATATTAGTAGACCTAGTCATTAACGGTTAGAATGGAGTCTTGTAAATACAAGGTCTTATTTCTAGAATTCTCTGTACTTTAAGACATAAAACTGTTGATGTAATAAGAAAAAATATAAAAACTATAATCTTGGTATATGCTTATGAAAGCATGCCTCACATTATAGAAGCAAAGCTGGAAATATTATTTAAACATGGCTCTTAATATATAGTTCCTTACCAAATATGTGACTATTAAAATATCTATCCTTTTATATAGTAGATTAATTCCTACAATTGAAAGTATACATAGTTAATTATGATCACCTATCTCTGTCCTGATCACATTCTTTGTTATCTTTACCATTCATAAATTAAACAGATGGCCTTTTACTATGTTTTTTTCTTCCTCTCCTACAGAGCATCATCTTTTCTATGTCTAATGGAGAGCAGACAGGTTTCCCCAGTGAGGTTGGGTGGAATGACAGAGCCCGACCCATATAATATCTCCCTAAACAAACCATTGCTTTAAGAGCCGACAAAACAAATCACTGTATTTTCTACTCACAGGGCACCTAGCAAACCAGTTTCTGTGAGTGCATCCGAACCTCTTAGTTCCTGCATCGACTTCATGAGGGACCTAGAAGAGGGTTCCAAGCACAGAAAGCCACATGCTATATGGCTTGCTTTGACTTTGATGATTTCATGCTTCCCCAGTAAATGTCTTTTTCCTTCTTCTTAAGAACATTGTATCCTTTTGAACATTTTCCCTGCTCCATTAGCAAGATATGCTAAGTGACTTATGACTAGAAATTTGCTGCAATCTTTTCTGTGCAATGGTGGCTTTACAGATAGAGTATTCTATAGTCTAAAGAAGTTTTGGTAGTCCTGTTCTGCATGCACAAAAAAGTACCTGCCATCTATCTGGTACTCACAGAGACCATCAGAATGAATAGTGAGTCACATGCCCATAGCCTAAAAACTCAGAATCTGAGAGGATGTTGAACATTTTGATGAGTCAAAAATGTTCAAAACATCAACACCAAAAAAATACACCTATGGATAGATTCAAGACATCAATATGGAATCAGAGAGGAAATTTATCAGCATATATATCACTTATCCCCTAAGATCTAAGCCCAAGAAAACTAAAACCTCACAGCATGACTAGGATCTATGGTTTACAATTTCTACTTCCCAGATAGTTTAAATTTTAGGTTTAATATGAACAACTCAAACACTCAACAAAATTTCCTATTAATTCTGTTTTATAGCCCATGTGAGAAATGCTTCTCTCTCTCTCTTTTTTAAGATTGATTTATTTATGTTAGACCAATGGAGGAGGGGGGGAGCGGGAGAGCGTGTGCACACACACACGTGAGGAAGAGGGGTGGAGGGAGAGGGAGAAAAAGTCCCAAGCAGACTCCACCCTGGGGGGGGGGCTGACTTGGATCTAGTTCTTACTACCTTAGATCCCAACCCAAGCTGAAACCAAGAGTTGAATGCTTAACGGACTGTGCCACACAGGTACCCGAGATGCTTCTCTTTTAACACAACAGTCACTACACTCAGGTGAAAAACATAAAATGGCAAATATGAGTAGTGTATTTCTACCTCAATCTGGGTCAGAAAAATAATAAGAAAATGGTAAGGAAGAGGATCCATTAGGCTCATTAGGGAAGTGATTTAATATTTATTATATTCTCAAATTGTTCTTCTATTATATACATCAACCACATAGAGTATTGAAATATTTGCTCAATCCTGTCTTACTTTACTTTAGGAAAAAGATGGGAATGTAAATATGCATACCCAAATGGAGAGACACAACACATTCTAGTGGCAAAAAGACTGATGAAAATTGGAGAGCATTTAGGAAAGGAGATTTTTTCAAGACCAGTGCATTCTGCAAACCTGCCCACGGTTCACTAAGAATTTTCTGAGAAACTTAGACTTCAGAAAGTTTGGTTGCTAATTGACTGTGCTAATTTCCTAGAAAGGCCATTGTTTCCTAAACAGGACATGGTGCAAACCCACAGATCACTTCAAGCAAAGCAAAACTGGAGGGGTTTGGAGGGGGGCAAGAAATTCAAAGCTATGAGAAAAACTGAGGAGCTAAAGTGGAAGGATGCCATGAAGAAGAGAGAATCAGATGACAGTTTTCTAAATAGCAAGGTGACATGCTGATAATTCAATGTGATGCTAAGATAATAAAAATGCATGAGAACATTGGCTTCATGAACAGACTCATGTTATTGCAGGACAAGAAAGCTGTAGCCCATAGCTCCTGTTTGTTCGGTAAGGGGAGACTCTATCTGGCATTCCCCTCCTAAGTCTGAGTGCCCCAGGATCAGAAAGATACTGCTAACTGGAAATGAAAGAAGAAACCAACAACAAAAATGATTAAAGAACTTTAGGACGAATGAGGAAAGATTACAAGAATAAAATAGCTCTAGTTTCACTGTGATAACTAGGAAGGAATATGCATGATCACTATCTACAAGTGCTATATCAGAAAGTTGTAAACACTAAGGAGGAAAAGAAATAATTTATAATATTGTGATACCAAAGTTTATGTGGCTAAGGGTAATAGGATAGAATTACACTATGCAAAACATAATTTGAAAGCTCTGGAATAGACTTCAGGAAAGTTAATTGTGCACAAACTGTTTCACATGCTCAGAATGTTAATCAACTGCACCCTCCCCCAGGGATGCTCTATCTTTGCTTACACCTCTACCCCCATCAACAAATACTCAAGAAGCACTTCACTGAAGGCCAGATCTCCTACCAGAAATGCTGCCTTGGACTATGGGCCTTGGGCCCATGTTCTCTCTCCCCAACGCACAGATGCTTACTAATTGGCTTCTGTTTATCTGAGCCTCACAAATATTGATCTGGCACAGGCCAGAGAAAATGCAACTAGAGATGGGAAGCTAGAAGTTATGCTACTGTAGCAATATAAATGTTCCACCCAACCCCGTCTGGGAGCCTCCCCAAATGAGCAGCACTCCCCCTAGTTGTCCAAGTTCACTTGCTAATGACCTGGTAGGTCAAGCAGTGGTCAAAGATGGTCCCAAGAGTATGCACTGAGGTCTTGAAGAAATGATTCGAAACGCTATATTTGTATCTCATTTTGATTTTTATATAAATTGCATTTTTATTTTTTAATTTTATTTTTAAAAAATATTTATTTATTTGACAGACAGAGATCACAGGTAGGCAGAGAGGCAGGCAGAGAGAGAGGAGGAAGCAGGCTCCTGGCTGAGCAGAGAGTCTGATGTGAGGCTCGATCCCAGGACCCTGGGATCATGACCCAAGCAAGGCAGAGGCTTTAACCCACAGAGCCACCCAGGCACCCCTATAAATTGCATTTTTAATATATTAGTATGACATAATGTTTTAGTAAAACAGTTCATGTATATTATTTAAAAGTGAGCACCTATACATAGATTGAAGTCATGTACTTTAATATATTTTTTAAAAATTCTTAATCTATGTATTACTGGATAGGACAGAGACTCCTGGAGGTTAGAGTCATACCCATCACTAGGGGCCTCAGTAATACCAAATGAAATAAAATGTGTTTAAGACCTTTGAAAATTTAAATGTGCTTATACAAATGTAAAAAGGGATCTTTATTAAAAGATTAAAATAAATGATTTTAGCATTCCTTTCCTTAAAGAAAGAGAACACCTTCCTGAATTCAAACCAGAAATTTGACCCTATTTGTGAGACAAATACTTAAACTGGGAAATGTACACTTTCAAGGGACAACCCACACCCGGGAAATGGCACATAGAACATTGTGGAGAAAAAACTATCGTTTTTCTTTCTATAGGGTATTTTGAGATGAAATAAAATGAGAACAAAGAAGAAAGAGTGCATAGCGATGTTATTGCAGAGGTAGGAAAGGCTGGTCATTTTGATGGCAGGGAGTGAAGAATTTGGAGAATCACTTTCTTATATCCCAGGGTGTTTGTTACCAAAAGAATCCTCAGTCATCTTCACACTCAACCAATAGGAGATTGCAAGCAATGCTGCCACATCCCCACACATCAACACCACCAGCACCACCACTGCACATATTTCTGTGCTGCTTTCTAAAGAATCGCTGGTTCCATTCACTTCACATCCTCATGGCTTCTAGTTGCAATAGAGAAGTAATCTATCAAAGTGTGTGTAGGCTTTAAAATAGGATAACACAGGGGTGCCTGGATGGCTCAGTATGTTCAGAATCTAACTCTTCATTTTGGCTGGGCTCATGATATTGGGGTCCTGGGATCCAGCCCTGCACCAGGCTCCCTGCTCAGCAGGGAACCTTCCTCTCTCCCTCTCATTCTGCACACTCCCATGCAGACTCATTCTCTCCCTCTTAAATAAATAAATCTTTTTTAAAAACAGGAAAACACACATAAATTATAAAAGACTTTGGCAAAATTTTCCAGTTTCCATTTATGTACTGTACAGTGTCAGGACTGAAAATGAACCAGTCCAAGTTCTTCACCATTTGTGAGCAAACTATAAGAATTGGATACTGTTTTATACCTGTAACACAATATTGGACCATGCAAACCACATTTTGCTTGGGTGCTTCTAACTACTACCTGTGGCCCCATGTATCACGAATAAGCTAAGATAAATGTTTTGAATACATACAATTAATTGATTGAGGTCTGTGCATTGTTGGCAGAGATCATTGGCATTTTCATTAAAAAAAAAAGAAATCTTGCCATTTACTACAATGTGGAAGGAACTGGAGGGTATTATGCTAAGCGAAATAAATCAAACAGAAAAACAGTTATATGATCTCACTCATATGTAGAATTAAAAAAACAAAACAGAGGATCATAGGGGAAGGAAGGGAAAAATAAAACAAGATAAAATCAGAAAGGGAGACGAGACTCCTAATCATAAGAAAAACCCGAGGGTTGCTGGAGGGGAGGGGGTTGGGGGGATGGGGCAACAGGGTGATGGACATTAGGAGGTCATGTCATGTAATGAGCACTGGGTATTCTATAAGACTAATGAATCACTGAACTCTACCACTGAAACTAATAATACACTATATGTCAATTAATTGAATTTAAATTTTTAAAAAAGAGAAAAAAAGATAAAGGCTAATGAACCTGAAAAAAGAAAAAAAGAGATCATTGGCATTTTAAGGTTGACATGTTATTGAATAGCTAAATGTACATTGTGAAAATTCATCAGCTAAATACATAGCAACTGCACGATTCTGCAGAATTTTGAATTTCTGTTGTTCTAATTACCAAATACATTGAAGAGTGTTAGAGCCCCAGTGAACTAATATGTTTTGATGAAGAAAGGAAGAAAGAAAGAAAGAAGAAAGGGAGGGAGGAAGGAAGGGAGGGAGGGAGGGAGGGAGGAAGGAAGGATGGAAGGATGAAAGGAAGAAAAGAAAATCCTTGTATAGGGCCAAGCCAAATTCAAAAGTCTATAGATCCAGTGAAGTAAGGACGTGTGTGGGATTTTTTTTTTTTTTTAATGAAATTTTTATGGGTCTCTCTGCTGGGACCAGCTCTCCTGCTACACCCCCTGAAGACATACACCTGCTCAAAGTTCACCTCCAGCCTCTTCTTGGTCAGGAGCACCTCTCAGCTGTTGAACCAATCGATGTCTACAGTACTGCTCAAACCACCAGACACCGACAGATGAGAGTGTAGGCAGCTTCGTAGCCCCATCCTCTGACCTCACTTACTCCTAGCTGTAGCCTCCCTCTCAGGGGACATTTCAAGGGACGTCAGTACAGCAGCCAAGTTCCCTAGGGCTGGGACTGCCACAAGTAGAGGTGCCTAGCACTGGGACTGGAACTGGGATTGTGTTTGGGAGCCTCATCATTGCTTCTGCCTGGAACCCTTCCATGAAGCAACAGCTCTTCTCCTCCGCCGTTCCGGATTTTGCCTTCTCAGAGGTCAGGGAATGCTTTAGCCCGATGGTGGCCTTTCTCATCCTCTTCCGTGTCTCCGCCTCCCATACATAGGTCTTTCTCCCGTGTCTCATCTGCCCTGTTATGTTCCATACTTCCTCGGGCAACCTGGGGAAAGTTGTTGACTTGGGGCTTGAGAGAAGGAAGACAAATAAAACGCTATATTGATAAGATATTTTAAAAATGAAATTTTTATTGATGGAAAATATCATTCCAGTAATTTTCAAGAGTGTTACACATAAACCATTTGCCAAGAAATTGCAAATTTATGCATAAATGTGTTTCTGTCGTTCTCTTTCATGTTCCTACTGAGTACTCACTTTACATAATTATACATGAAAAAAGTGATCCCTCTAGAAGCATATGCTCACCCGAAAGTAACAACTCAGTTTTACTGTTAGGCAGTGGTGTTCCCTTCAGGAGGCAGAGTTAATACGTGGTATTATTTTCCTGTTGGTGATTGTTGCTTCCTTAATTCAAACTGTGGACCTGGGTGTTACTTAATAAATTTCTGCAGAAGAGATCTCCATCACCTAATTATAGTACAAGATTTTTTTAAATCTTGCTTTTTTCTAGAATTCCTTTAAATTTTAGTAAAAAGGAAAACCTCGAAAAAGGTTGTCCCTGACAATCTGTTTAGTATATTTTAAAGATTTAAGTTTTCAAATATACTAGTCTTTCAAATGGAGAGGATTCTTAATGGGAAAAAAAAAAAGAATGAAGTAAAGCTTCCCTACTTAACTAAGTTATTATTAATGCTCAACCAATAAAGGATATTCTAAAAGCTACTGAAAATTCAAAAGAGACCTATACAAATGATAAGAAAGATTATAATGAGGGTTGGAAAACAATTTGGGAGAAGATAGATTCATCCTTGGATTACTCATTAATTTTGTAGAAAGGCAACTGTATTAAATTTAGTTCAGGAGGCCGTAGAATTGCACATTCTTTATTCTTTGATAAGAATAGATTAAGGACAAGAAGACAAGCTGGAATCAAAGAATCCGTCAAAAACAAAGTGGGGTGACAATTAGGGTCGATAAGGATCAGCTTTAATTCCTCCCATTTTACCTGATAATTGTCAAGTTATTAATTTTATAGTCTTAATTAATATTACTTACTTAATGAGGCACTGCAAAATTCTGAGTCATTAAGGAAAGTCCAAATATGTTCCTGTGTTTGCTGAGGAAGCAAAGAAATACTTTTTAAAAAATCAATAAAAGAGTTGGAACAAGAAAAAAAACACAACAAATAACATTTACTTAACTATTTACTGATTTAACTAATATTTATGAAGTGCCTACTATGTATCAGAAATTCTATGTAATGAGGTTACAGTGATAATAAGCAAGGCTAAAAATGTCCCTAGTGCTCATTGACTTAAATTCAAACAATCAGAAAAATTATATTGTTCAGTATAATTCTTAACCAGATATCTAAACTGATTCCATGTTCTGTTATTGCTTTTGTTCATTTTACAATTAGCAGCAAATATTTAGGGGGAAAAAAACCTATAATATTATATAGGATCTACAATAACACCTTTTATATAATCGAAATTTGTTACATACAGTAGTCATACTGTACTACACTTTGAATACTTACAAATTGAACCTTGCATGACTACTCAAAAAATTATCCAAAAATGTTGGAAAGCAGAAAAGATAGCAGAGGGGAAAAAAAAAAAAAGCAGACTAAGAAAATAGAAGAGTGAAAATCTGTTCCGGACTGAATATTTGTCCTCTTCAAATTTATGTCATAATCCTAACCTTCAATGCGATGGTATTAGGAGGCGAGACCTTTATGACGTGATTAGGTCACGAGGATTGGGCCTTTCTGGATGGGACTGGTGTCCTTAAAAAAGAGGTCTTGGAGAGTTCTCTTGCTTCTTCTGCCATATTGAGGACACAGTGAGAAAATGACAATCTATGAATCAGGAAGCAGGCTCTCTAAGATACCATAACTGCTGGTGCCTTGGTCTTGACCTTCCCAGCCTCTAGGACGATAAGAAATAAATTTCATTATTTAAGGCACCCAATCTGTGGTATATATATATACGTACATACATATATGTATGTACGTATGTATATATATACACATGCATACATATACACAGCAGTTCAGTCAAAGACAGCACCTGTGATAAAAGAAGAACACTTTACATATTGTGTGTTTAGAGCGTACCACTCCTTCCCCTGTCCCCACCCCAGGTTTCTGATGGATAGAGTATATATGCATAATTTGGATCTACTCCGATTGTAAATGAGTACCAATTTTATTCATCTGTGCTGCAAGTTCCCTGTAACTCAAATGCTTGGTCCTCCTCTGTGGGGGACATTAGGGGCCATGACTCTGAAGCTGAAGGGCAACCCCTAGCCTCCATGCTAAGTTTAGAATTCAGGACTTCCACACTGGGTGTGCCTTCTTTGAAGAGCACAAGTTTGCTATGGAAACCATGCCCTGGGCTTTGCCCAGAGGAACCTTAGCAGTGGGATTTGGAAACAGATGACCCAAAGCATGGCAGCCCCAGGAGAAGAGGCAAGGAGTGCTCACTGCACCTGAGTATAGGCAGCTGGAGAAAGGTAAAATGGGGCTCATTTCCTGCTACTGAAGAACAGCCATTAGTGCCACTCATAAAAAGTGACCTAATGGATGTCAGCATCTGATCCATGAGATTCATTTTTTCTGTTCTTCCTCCTCGTTTGGACTGGAGAAAGGGAGGGTATGAAATAGGTCGAAATACCCAATAAGAAAGTGAGATGATGAGGACACAGAAGAGAGAAGAAAGTACCAGGCACAGAAGAAGTGGATAAATTGTATTAGAGATTAGATAAGATCAGGTATTTTGCACCACTTTTACATACTAACCTGTGTAGGTAAGTTATATATAATTACAGCTGGAGGCATGTGATATGTTAATTATGTCATCAGTGTACTCTTCTGTCATTCCCTCCAACCAATTCTTCCCCTTCACTCAAGCTGCAAATCACACTATCAAAGATTAAAAGATGGAAAACACCTGTGAGGTCATAGGTTGTCCTTTCTCTTGAGCAGCGTAAGAAAAACCAATGTTTTCCTCAGTATTTTGTAAAAGTGATTTTCTATCTTCCCACGCTGGCACGCACAAAGGTCTGCCTTGCTGGTTGGTTTTGCACAGAGACAGGTTTTAAACACACTGGGGGAAAGCAGCTCTTGCTAAATGTTTTATAACGTGTCAGGAAACCTTTATCGAACATTTAATCCAAAACCTGGCTTTGAACCAGGGAGGCATACAATTCCGTAATTAATTTTTTTTACCTTCTTTTGCTAATCGCTGATAAAAAGCTTAATTCTATTAACAACTCGACTTGACAAATTGCACCGCTCAACGGAAGCGTTTAGAAATTAATTATGCATTTTATTGCATTAGATTGGATAAACAGGGAAGCACCAGCAAGAAGGAAAACTGGGACAGAAGGAAAATGGTCATAAATATAAACAATTCACTGGTGTCTGACCCTTTCCATTGTGACTCAACGTGCCACTTAAAAAAATAAACACACGACCTTCTCGAATGATACCTTCTGTTTAAGTATGGTTTCTCCTCTAGGCCATATTAGTAATACACATTTCTTATTCTTTTTCCTGAAAGCATACATTTCCCCCCACCCAAAGCCCAAGCTGATTTGGATTCCTAAAGGGACTCCTCATCTAATTGTCATGGAAGCTCAATCCTTCCCCTTCTTAGATCCTTCAGCTTCTAGTCTTAGGAATCTCAGAGCATGGCCTTCAGGGATTTAACTAAGAGTAGCAAATTGTAACAGTAGGTGTAATAGTGTAGCACCGAAGTATTAAAAAACTAGGAGAAAGATTAAATTGGCTTCTGCTTCACTTCTCTAGTTAAAGTTAAGTGCTCAAGCAGTCAAAAGACCATATGCAATTTTTATGGCTCTCTTTGTCTATAAATATACATGTTTCAAAGTGGCTGTTGAAAGAGACTTCTGGCATGTAATCAAATTGTGCTAGCATGTGGACTTCTACACTGTGTCTGTGCTAACTGAAGACTTTTACCCAGTAGCAAACTTGTCAGTAAATTCATGTTTAAACCATCATACTCTTTCTCTCTGGTACTCCTTTGGATCTCTCTGGCCAATCTTCTTTTACTTTTCTTTTCTTTCTTTTTCTTTTTTTTTCACTTTTTTTTTTTCAGTGTTCGAAGATTCATTGTTTATGGACCATACCCAGTGCTCCATGCAATATGTGCCCCCCTTAATACCCACCAACAGGCTCACCCAAACCCCCACGCCTCTCCCCTCCAAAACCCTCAGTTTGTTTCTCAGTATTCACAGTCTCTCAATCTTCCTTTTCTTAACTGATGTGTTAAAATAAGATTATGCTTTGAGATTTTCTTCTAAAATCTAATGCACTCCATTATTCTTTTTTTTTTCATTTTCAGTTTCATAATTGTTATGTCAGGACATAAGCATGTTATTGAAATGAATATCACCATCAGTGATGGTGGGCAGGTCAGGAGAAGAGGGTCTTGCCTATAAAAATCTAGAACCATTCTTTGAAATGAGACGGAAATGTAGATAAAATGTCATGTCACACAGAGAACAGGAGGAAGGTGCTTTTCCGATGTCCAACTTCAGTAAGTGGTAAAGAGGCCCTCCCCACCTCCAATGTGAAGAAGGTTGAGGGTAAATTTCTTTTCAGAAATCATCTCCAGGGAAACAGAAGAGAGATTCAGAAATTGGCCAATACCCAATGCAAAAGTGAATATTCTTGGCAAATTTGTAAGTTTTTAACCAGGGAGGTTTGTGCAAAAAAAAATGCATTATAAAATGATTTTTGAGTTCTGGGAAATTTCTTGTGAAATAGTTCCAATCATCAGAGTCTTTTCTAGAGAGATTAAACTAATGAGTTCAACCACTACACAGATTGTAGTCAGAGCTTTTTCTGAAGCCACATGCTAGCTTTTTTCTGGTCCTGGTGAAGTCAGTGGCACTTGCTTCAAGTTTGAGTCTCAACAGGATCTATCTGTGACATTGTTGAGAAGAGAAGGTACTACAGGGAAACTGATTTTACTGATTTTATTTATTCACAAGAGGCAGAAATGGAGTAAACCAGACTAACAGTCATCTCTACCATGGCATGTTGGGCTCCCTCTTCTAATCTCTGTCTCTCTTAAATTGTCTCTTCTCTTCTCATTCTTGGTTTGGCCACATGATGCCATTGTCCTTTTCTTGAAATGCAAGTAGGAAGTAGTGAGTGAAATCTGTATAAATCTGTTTGTTGCATGAATGAATATGAGAACTGTCAAATCCAGATCTAATTTTTAGACAGACTGCTGGTTATAAAATGGATACAGGGGTTTTTATCATCAACTGATAATTTTTTACCACCTTCTCTGTGTGGGATGACAAAGGGGTTTTGGATACTATTAGATATATCATGGTCTCAGTCCTTAGAGAATATTGCATGCATATATAGGGTATGTTAACAGAGAAACTATTCTATAGGTTATCATATTAAATATCCCCCATGGAGGATGTGTACAGTCAGTGCTGCTAGACTAGGATTTGGGCCCATTCTGGAACTCTAGGGAAAGACAGTAATGGGAAGAAGCCCAAGGTATTTAAACTGGGAAGAAGTTGATGATTTGAAAATGATGTATGCGCTTGCAAAATGCTGTGATGATCGGAGAATGAGAATGATCTTGCTGAGCCCTTTTGAGAAAGGCCTTTATAGCCATTTGAATGCTACCTTTCCACTCTGGTTTCTTGACATTGCCCTTCACTCTTAAATTTCAAACTGTTTTATCTATTTTTTTTTCTTTTTCTGCTTTAAAACTTTGAGTTCACTGAAGCACAGCAGCTGCTAATGTCCAATGTACAACAACAAATGAGAAATTTCCATTTTTCTAAAAGGAATACACAAAGGTCTTCCTGCAGACTAGCTTCCGCTGTATGAACAACAAAGAGAAATCTTCAGGTTTATTACACTTAACGTTATCTAGTGCTCTCTTTTTCCCTTGCCTCTGCAGTCTTATTTTGGGCTGCTGTGAATTGTCGTCTGCAAAGATATGTGAAAGATAAAAGACAAATAATAGTAATAAAAACATGCTATATGTATTACATATATACAATGTTCTAGAAAAATGTGTTTCTTCAGGGAGTTTAGCTGATGTTTACAACCACCACAGAAATTCTTTGTTCAGAGATTGGATCTTGCTAATGGAAAATACCACCTCCCGTTTTCTGTCTTTCCATGGATGGCATCTGATTACTGAAAATCACATTATATGGCTGGCCGGTATGTGCAGATGGTGAAGGGTGTTTTATTTCTGTATTTGTTCAATTTGCAAAATGTATGCATTTTTTAGATTCCTTTGCAATAGTAATGTATCAAGAAGATCCCTAGCTCTCTCTTTAAGAAGAAAGAGGAGGGGAAGGTTGAGGCCATGTGCTGTGCTCCATAGCTCTGATAATTCTCCAAATCTGGAATAGTTCTGGGACAACAAGTTTAGCTGAAAATCGTATTGACCAAAAACTCTAGAAAGGGATAGACTTACTAAAACTTTAGTGGGTTCCCCCCACTCCACCCCATTGGTCAGGACATTGTAGACCAAAGGGGCTCTGTCTTTGATCAGGCTCACATATCTCCAGCTCAGTGGAGTCATCCCCTAATTCTTAATGATGGATGTTATGGAATTAGCCTTATTGGAGGCTAGTTACAAATCAGAAAGAAATCCTTTAAAGTTAACTTTATGGTGACATTTGTGAAGTCAAGTAGACATTTATTGCAGTAAAGTTTTCCTTGAATTATTCACATTCATAATACTAAAATATTTTCTTCACAGAGAAAAAAATCAACGCATGTATTTAAAATATTTAGCTACTTAGAGTCACAGGGACTCATGATTACAAGTGCCTCTAAAGAGTTTTCAAATGAACCAACCACCTACTATCCCTAGAGTGCGCCCTCTGGTTTCCCCCACAAATTATTGAGGGAAGCGGCATGGAAAAACAACAGTGATGAAATTCTTTAATTACTCCAAAGGCCGAATAAGAATCTTCATCTTGCAGGTCAGAGGTTACCTAAAACTACTTCCCTTATGGCTAACTTTTAAATGGATGACTTGAAAATCTTGTTTTGTCTGTATTGATCTCGTGAGGGTTTCTTCTTTTGTGTGAGAATACTGGGTTCTTTCTCTAGCATATCCAAATTGTCTCCAGTGGAGGCAGAATGCTCTATGAACTGCCCCAACCTTCTAAGTGTGTACTATTGGGGTGGCCCTCACATTTGTCTCTTTGGGTTTATCGACAGCATGTATCTTTGTAGATACTTGGCTCAGGATTGGCTGTGTATACAGAGGCTCCCCAAACCCGCACGTGTTTAAGAATAACGAATGTTAATGTTGTTCATAGCCAGCAGTGAGAGGAGCAGAGACACTCCTAACAAGAGCTGACACGAGGAGAAATACTAGCTTTTTGTCTCTCTTGTATGTTAAACAATTCATGAGGTTTGGGGTTGAGTGAGACGTTTAATAAACATTGGCTGCTTGGGCTGCCTACAGCTGGTGATTTGTCACTACTGGTCCACTGTATGAGAAGCAGAATGAGTTTTTCAGCTTTGAGGACTTAAGGCTTAACAAATAGTGCTCTTTACCATCCATTTAAATTTGAAGGCACAACATGATTCAAGTGATAAGCCCTGAATTTTGGTCTATCTAAAAAAGTGAGGTTTCCATAAGATGAAATTAAGGTGTTTGCAAGTAAAAATCTTTCACAGGCTCTTAGCACAGGAATTGTTTTTAGATGTCATTCAACCTCAGCTCCTATCGCATTATAGCAATCCCTCCTGAGGAATGGGTCAGCTATCTATTCTTGCTGAAATACTTTGCCTGACCTAGTTCAGTTTCTTTAAAGGAGTGACCCACTGGATTTGAACGATCTTACCTTGCCTGCCTGTATATGTATTTGCGACCTCTCTTTTGCTAATGACTTCACCTTCTTTCAGTGTGATTAACCTTATGGGTAAAGCACCTGCTGAGTGGTTTTGGCTCCCATGACCGACTTCTGTTAGAAAGGTTTTCTTGGTATTAAGGTGCTTGCTGCTTCTTTCCCATCTCTACCTTTTATACTAACCATGCCACCTGCAAAATATTAACATAAGTTTTGTGGCTGAATTAGTAATGTTAGATAAGAGAGTTTATGAAATTCTAATGAGGATTTCATCAGAAAAATCATAAGTTAAATACAGGCTCAAGTCAGATGTTTTACCTTAAATTAATAATAATTTGCTCCCACAGAATATTCCTGCAACTGATCTGTGTAAATGGCAGGGATGTGTTTTATAAAAAGGCAAACAGTTGCTTGGAGCAGCATGTCTTTTCATGGGGGCAGTGTGTCTTAGCAAGCAGGGGTCTGAACACAAGGCAACAAGATGAAGGTGGGCACATGGACAGCTAACCTTTCATCTCTGGAAGAAACCCTACCTAAAGAATGATACAATCATCCATTCTCTGCTTGCATATTTTGTTCCACCTCTAAGAAGGAGGTGGGTACACGGATAGCAGTGATTCCTTTTCCTTTTTTTTTCTTTTTATAGCTTTTTTATTTTCTTCATCACAGTTTTGAACATCTGAAGGAAGAGGTATGAAGTGTCTGCTCCACTGTGGGTAATAATTTATGTTTAATTTCTATACAGATAGGGTACTTTCTTGGTTTTTTGTTTTTTGGGTTTTTTTTTTTTTGATGAATTGAAAAATGAATGGATAGACTGCATAGGTGGCTCAGTTGGTTAAGCATCTACCTTTGGACCAGTTATGATCTCAGGATCCTAGGATCGAATCCCACATCAGACTCTTTGCTCAGTAAGGAGTCTGCTTTTCCCTCTCCCTTTGTCCCTCCCCCTGACTCATGCAATCTCTTTTTCTCTGTCTCTATCTCAAAAAAATAAGATATTTTAAAAAAAAGAAAAATGAATGGCAGTCATGGTAAAGGAAACAGCCCTTTAATAAGGGAAGTGTAGGGGCTTCTGGGTGGCTCAGTCAGTTAAGCATCTAACTCTTGATTTTGGCTCAGGTCCTGATCTCAGGGTAATGAAATGGAGCTCCATACTGGGTTATGCACTGGGTGTACATTCTGCTTAAAATTCCTTCTTTCCCTCTTTTTCTCCCCCCACCCTCACTCACATACTCTCTCTTTAAAAATAAGTTTATTTTCAAAAATAAAATTATAAAAAAGGAAGTGTTACCAAATGCATTGTCAATAGTAGTGTGAATTTTTTTTTTTTTTAGATTAGATAGAAAGTTCCAGAAACTCCCGATGCTATGGATTTTACATCATGTCTTGGAAAGTAAAGAAGATGTCCTTTCACTTGAACCAAGTATTCATAGAGGAACTAGCAATACCGTCCTTAAACTAAAACGGGGAAGGAAATACAGTATGAGTATTACTGCCAAGCACTATGTTACTCATTTTAGTGAATCTGAGTCTGTTAGGCACAGATCATCATTCTGGGAGATCTTGGTTTTTCTCTGGCACTGCTGTCAAATAGCAAGTCAGTTATTTCTCTGGATCTCGGGCTCCTTATTTATAAAATGGGGGACATTATAATATTTATTTAAGGGTTCATGGGGAAGCTTAAATGAATGCACTTGGAAGCACTTTGTAAATTTTAAATAATCATTTTAGTAGCCTGGTTATTGATAATATGATATTGTCATTGGTGAAACTATAACAATAATAGTAAATTTATGCTACAAAACAGTACTGGCTTGTAGCTTTAGCTAAGTGTTATCGAAAGGGGCTTCCTGGAGTCGTATTTTCTGGGACTTTCCTAGGTATGCTGTTCCAAAAGACTAGATATTAAAGGATATTCTCTAGTTTCCAGAAACATCTGAGAACCACTAGCTCCCTAGATTAGGTAGACAACTTTGCCAGGCACCAAGGCAAAAAGAATATCAGACAAAGTAACTAGATAACTTACTGATCCTGAAATCAGAGCAGATTATTTTGGATACACCTTAGATCAACACATACCCTGACTCTCAGAATCTCAAAGGGGTTATTAAACTTTAGTGCATTTTAAAGACTCTTCTGATAGGCATTTTATCAACCTGAAGAACAGATGCTATTTTTTCACATATAAGGTTATATAGACCTGTGGCTGTACTCATGTCTACATATACACACAGGCATCTTTGGCCTGGTGTCTTGCTAAGGAACCTCAATGAAGCATGAGCAGGGTAGGGTAGAGAGTTCAAGGCAAAAGGGTCCAAGAGGAGCTGACCTAAAAATTGAGCAGCTTGGCTATGACATAGAAGAGAGCCTTGTTTCCTTTGCCTGACTTCTTACCAACTCAAGGTAATGTTTGGACTAAGTGGTTTATTCTGTCCCATAGGTTTTGTGCAAACATCACAGATGCTTGGAATAGCCCTTTCTCCTTTTCTAGCTGTCAAAATCCACTCATTTTTCAAGGCTTTGGAACCTAAAATCCCATTGCCTTTCCAGAGACATTTCTAACTTACCCCAGGAGTCAGACCTTCCTCCTAGCTCCTAAGTAAATTAGTTATGTATGTATCAATCTTTCCCTCTAGTATTTGAACTCCTAGAGGTAGGATATCTGTCTGCTTCATCTTTGTATCTCTAGAACCAAGCACATTACCTGGCACAGAATTTGATAACTGGCACTACCCAGGTGACTAATAGTATCACTTTTAAAGAATATGTCCTCAGGGTCACCACCCTTTTTGTTACTCTCCTTTGATTTTTCTACTATAGCGTATGGATGCAAACCCACCATGCTGTATAGTTCTCTAGATGCAAATATGTTGATTCATTATCTTTTGAGTGAAGTAGTAAGTAATTGCATGAGCTTTCTTAGATGGGTAAGTTTGGCCTGGCACAGATCCCTGTTGGTTGTTTTCATGATCATTTTAGGTTTAGTTACATTATTTCACCTGCACTTTAAGAAGTCAAAGACCAGAGATAGACCTCAGTTGCTGAAGTCTCCTATTTTGGATTCCATACTTGATTCCAGGCCGCAGTTCAGCTTGATATGAGTGTACCCATAAGCTTACCGTAGTCCTAAAACTTCTTCCTACCCAAAATGTTATTATATACTTTGCTCCCACAATTTCCCCAAATATGTCTCTAAATATCTCCATAATTTTATTTTTCTATGTCATATTTGTGGAACTTTTATTTCTCAAATTGGCAAAATATATCTTGACATGTTAACTTTCTTAAATACTTATCCAACCTCTGTATTAGGGTCTTAGAGGATAACACTGATGCCATATAATGATTTGTTTTATTTAGAAACTAAGAAACTGTGTGGTGGATACATCCCCAAAATGTCTACAAATCCTGGTCTATATATAGAAACGTCTTTGTGTGATAGAACAAGGGAATGAGTTTGCTCTCACTGATTGTGGACAAACAGAAGCCAGCTAAATACAGAGGCAGGGAAATTAGAGGTGCAATTTAAATATTAGATAATGGTCACTCCCAGACTTAAGATTCTCTCAACTTTCACACTACTTTATTGAGATTAGAGTTCCATGACTTCACTTTTATGTCTTACTAAAAATGGGATATAAGGTCAACATGAATTGTTAATACCACACGATGTTCTGAAATGAACATCACCCCCCATCCCTACTCCACCTCTGTCCTATCATCACCACTACCAGAACATTTGCAAAGTAGGAAAGAGTCTGTCCTATTGCTGTTTGGGTGTTTCTAGGACTGTCCTCCCATTCTTTACTCCGAGTGTGCAGTTCCTGCCTCTCCCTTCCCCCGCCCGGCTATATGTATCACTTTGGATGTGACACAGGGGGACCACATCCCCTCCCCTCTCCTGCCCTGAGGTGCTTGTGGAGCTCAGAGAATAATGTGCAATTGGGTTGTTTATCACCATGCTGAAAAATGGAAGGATGGCATCGCTACAGGAGCAGATGGCACTGCACGCTTGGCATAATTTTCTCAGACAAACTAGGACTAGGGCTGCGAATACTGGCATTTGCCTGCTATAGTCGTTCATATCAAAACATAACAATGAAAATAAGGTACTTTTGTAGAAAAGGTATAGAGATTTATTTTTTCAGAGACTTAAAATTACATGTGTTTAAGTGTCATAGGCTCCTATTGTATGCATACAAGATGTTTGCACCCCTAACCTTTTATTTCAAGTGAAAAATTGTATATGATGTTTTGGGTTTTTCTTTTTTTTTTTTTTAATTTATCTTTCTATGTATTCCCCTAAATGTACTTAGGCAATGATATATCAGAAAATTGCATTTAAGCTTGTAGAATGTGTTTGGAACGTAGAAATAAAAATGGTAGTAGAAAGAATAAGGTTGTGTTTTAATTCTGGAAACTAGCAAATGTCTAAAAGAAAAATTCGATGTGTGAAGGGATCATTAATCTTTGTTTTAGAAAACTCAAAGTTCTACTACTTATTAAATGAATGATTTTAAGCAAATCAAACCTATCGTTGTACAATTTTTCTCTTTGGCATAGTAAGAGTTTGGACTGGATGATTACTAACATTTCTTCTACTGTTCTTTGATTTGATATTTCTGTGAGAACTAATGAAACAGAAATGCAGACCACCTACCTTTTGATCTGTGTGTGTGTGTGTGTGTGTTCATTTTCTTTTTTCTTTCTCCCTCCTCCTCCTTTTTCTCTTTAAGAACCGTGGAGTGAAAGTCTGCATTTCTTTTCTGAAGTATATTCCCCTTTTCTCCCCACTTTCTTCCTTCTCTCTTCCCTTAGGATCATCCTTCTCTGTTTCAATTTTGATTTCCTTTGAGAAAATAAAAAACTCCCAAGAAAATGGCTATAGTCTCCTATTGTTTGAATTAACAAATATATGTATTCATCCATTCAAATTCCATTGCAGGCAGGTGTTGGGCTACAGGGATACAGTGATGGTTAAGATATGTTCCCTGCCTTACAAGGATTGACAGTCCAGCGGGAGGCACACTGCCTACATATATATGTAGTGTGATGTAGTAAATGCTAAAGTAAAACACAGGGGACAGAACTGATTTTGTTAAGATATGGGGAAAATGTCACAAAAGAGGTTACATGGGGTTATAGAGGAATTGTTATGATGAAGAAAGAAAAAAATTTTATGCAGAGGGAACCATATATACTAGAATTAAAGGTCTAATATATTTGGACAAAAGCAAGAAATTTTATACACCTTGAATATAGGATATAGATGAAAAAGGTAGAATAAAGGCTAAGAAGAAAATATGGGTCAGATTTTGAAGGGCTTTGTTTTCCTAAGACATTAGGATTTTACCCTTTAAGGAAAGAAGAAAACAGCAGAGTTAGGTTTTGTTGTTGTTGTTAAGATTTTTTTTTATTTATTTGAGAGAAGGAGAGGAGAGGAGCACGGGGAGGGGTAGAGGGAGAGGGAAAAGCAGAGTCCCACTGAACTGGGGAACCCTATGGGGGGCTGGATCCCAGCACTCTGAGATCATGACCAGAGCCAAAGACAGATACTTAACTGACTGAGCCACCCAGGTGCCCCAAGAGGTTTTTTGTTTCTTTTTTTAATTGAAGGACAAATGACACACAATTTTTTATTAGTTTCAGGTATACAACAAAGTGATTCAATATATACGTTACAAAATGGTCACCATAATAATTCTGGTTACTATCTGTCACCATACAAAGTTGTTAGAATATTGTTGACTGTATCCCCTATGCTGTACATTGCATCCCATGTCTCTTCTGTTTTATAACTAGAAGATTATACCCCTTAATCTCCTTCATTTACTTTGTCTATCTGCTATCCACCTCCCCTCTGGCAACCATCATTTGTTCTCTGTATCTGTGAATCTGTTCCCATTTTGCTTTGTTTTGTTTTGCTTTTTTAGATCGCATGTGTAAGTGAAATCATATGGTATTTTCTTTGTCTGACTTATTTCACATAGTGTAATATTCTCTAAGTCTATCCATGTTGTCACAAATACCAACATCTTACTCTTTTTATGGCTGAGTAATATTCCATTGTATATACATAATATATCTTCTTTATTCATTCATCTGTCAGTGGATATTTAGGTTGCTGCCCTATCTTGGCTGTTGTAAATAATGCCACAATGAACACAGGGTCTTTTCAAATTAGTATTTTCATTTTCTTTGGATAAATACCTAGAAGAGGAACTGCTGTATTACATTACAGTTCTTTTTTTTTTTAACAGTTCTATTTTTTAATTTTTTGAGGTACTTCCATACTGTTTTCCATAATGGCTGCACCAATTTACATTCTCATCATTAGTACACATCAGTTGTGCACAATTTATATCCTCATCCCTTTCTTTACATCTTTGGAAACATTTGTTATTTTTTATTATATTTTATTTTATCCATTCTGTTATGTATGAGGTGATATCTCATTTTGGTTTTGATTTGCATTTCCCTGATAATTAGTGATGTTGAACATCTTTTAATGTGTCTGTTGGCCATTTGTATGTCTTCTTTGAAAAAAGTGCCTATTCATGTGTTCTGCCCATTTTTAATTGGGTTATTTGTGACGTTTTGGTGTTAAGTTGTATGAACTATTTATATGTTTTGGATATTAACCCCTTACCAGATATATCATTTGCAAATCTTTTCCCATTTGGTGGGTTGTCTTTTTGTTTTGTTGATTGTTTCTTCATTGTGCAAAAGCCCTTGTATTTTGGTGTAGCCCCTTGGTTTAATTTTGCTTTTGTTTCTCTTGCCACAGGGCAGCTGTTTTAAGTTGGTGTGGTTAGGTAAGTCTCACTGAGGCAAAGAAGAAAATGATGACAAAAATCCAAACACTCAAAGATTAGTAGGAGGGAGGATATTCTAGACACACAGATGGATTCTTGTTTTGGAATTTAAATAGATTAAAGTGAAGGAAACAGATAATGTTTGGAAGAGAAGATGAAGACATGTTAGGTATCGAAACATAGATTTTCCTGGTAGGGAACTGGAAATATATCTGGCTACAGAAAAGGAGATTAGATCATTGGAAATGAATTTGGGAATAAATAAGGTTAGAGGAAATTTGAAGTTAAATTACTGAGGTTGAGAAAGTGATAAACTAGCAAATTCCAAAGAAGAACCTAACTGATACAATGAAAGAAGTGGAGAGGATAGTTGCTAAGACCCAGGACAGCACAGGATTCCAGTGTGAAGAAACAGAGTACTTCCTCTGTGATGGGTATTAAGTAAAGGTCAATAAACCCAGAAGTGTTAAAGTAGTAGGAGAGGTAATTAAGGGAGATCTTACCTAGAGGACTTTATTTTGAATGTTTTTGAGATGTGGACTTCAAAGCAAAGTGGTAACAGTTTTGGGCACCCACTATAGGAAGTGCATAAGAGAATTATGAAGACAAATAAAAGATTTGCCAAGCAACAAAGGACATTCTGCTGAAATGACTAGCCTTTTCTGCTCCTTCTGCCACTCACCGTATTTATAATACAGAAATACAAATTTCATAATTGTAAGTCTTCAGATCATTTATAATAGATTAAGTATGGTTTTCAAGTAAAAAAGTACTTGTCATAAATTCCACTTCAATTTACTCCTCCATATCTTCTTACTATATCACTGTACACATTTGGCTTGGTAGTGGCTTATGAATGGTTTATGAAATAAGTAAAAGTCATCTCTGCACAGACACACTATCTTTTCCTAGTCCTAATTCTCCCCAAATTGTGTGGATACAGAGTGAAAATTTTGTCTGGAAGCATAGGAGTTTTTGAACCTTCACTGTTTCATGGTAGTTACTTCAAAGTTAAAACATTGCATTGAGTAGTTAAGGCTCTGAGAACTTGGAAATTTCAAAACAGTTCAGATGTTAGGTCTCTTACAGATAATTGAATTCTGTTTGACCGAGGCATTGATAGTTTGCTAATGTATGGGAGATGAAAAATGAAAAAAATAGAATAATCCATTTCCTTGCTATGCTAAAGAGTTTTGAGTGTGCTGGCCCCCAGTTGCTTCTTAAATCCAGTCCTCACACTGTTCTGTTCCCCTCCTTGTAGCAGGAGTTTGACTTTCATAGTCTTTTTGGTACCAAGACTCCCCTGTTAAGCTGACTTTCTTGCTGGGCTCAAGCAATGGAAGGCATGGTGGGGAAACGGGAGAGCAGGAGAGAGGGAACAGCTAGAGTATTTCTCTCCCTCTTTTCCAGTTGGTATCTTGGACAGCCTACTGAGTTTCTCTTGTGACTCCAGATTCCCAGGACAAATCCACATAGATCCAGTTTTTGCTCCTGGGTTTAAGCAATACCATCTCCTCTGTCTAGTCAAAGGAAGGAGGAGCTTTCTTCTGCTGCTAATCACTTTTTGGCCTTAGTGTCCCCTGGATGACTTCTCATCCTCTTCTAGTATCTGTTTATCAAGTTCCTATATTAATTTCCTTTAGAGACTTGTGAAAGATTGTGTTTTTTCCTTATACCTTGACGAACACAGTAAAACTAGGAACTTATTTCAAAGTAAGAGATTCTGATATTTTAACTCACAATGGAATAAAATTCAATAACTATTTGAAGGTTTTTTTCCTAACTACGATGCAGAATAAAGCAAAATGCTGGAAATATTCCTTAGAAGCCAACTTTTAATAGTTTTTTTTTTTTTTTCATGTTAAAATTTAAGTTAGGCTGAAAATGTTTGGGCTGCAAAGATCAGTACACAAGGAAAGCATATTTATAAGTAGAACCAAAGCAAGAAGAGAAAAAGTATTTGGGGAAACATGTTAGAAATAATAATGGGGCAGCAGAGGGGGAAAAAAATGTCCAAAACACAAGGAAAAGTGGGAAACCAGAGGATCTAGAGAAGAAAAAAAAATACAGTCTTAAAAGCAAAGAGATGAAGCTGACACAGAACATGCCCACACTGATGCTCTCCCACTTCTACTGGATCACTGGACCTGCCTGGAGTATCCAAGAAGCTTTTTAATTTCGGTTCATAACCAGGTCTTTCCTTCCCTTACCATCAACCTGCTAATGCTTTTCTAATAATTACCATTTTTGAAACTATTTTGGCTGTTAAAAATGTTTCTTTTTAATAAGCTGATTAAAAGAGGCTGCTTATTAGCATAAGCTCTTTGCTGTTCAGCCCTCTTCCTAATTAAAAGCACTCATCTGTGGAGACCTCGATTTTTCCTCTTCTCTGAAATGAATTTTTGGATATTTTTCCTTGGTAATTTGTTTTATTTTACTTTTCTTTCTTTTCATAGTTTTCTGCTCCTGTATTCCACAGAGATAGAAGCTACTGCGCAAAATAACACATGGGAGGTGACGTGTAGTCTGAGTGTCTGAGAGAGGACTGGAAGATGCAGCCAATGAGGTTAAGTTGGGTCTAAAGAGGAAGTGCTAGTTTTATGGTGGTTGTGGGTGTGTCTAATTTCCAGGATCGTGAGTTGCCAAAAGTCACATGGAGAGGTGAAAGATGATGCATCTAAATCTATTGTTCTTTGCAAAGGATTATAACCACAGTATCAATAGATATGCCTTGAAAACATTCCTTCTCTCAGTGTTGAGAGCACGTATTTGAAAGTTTCCTCGTGATGACCCTAGAACATGAGGATAGCCAGTGGGTGATATTCATTGACTGTAGATACACCCACCCCCTCAGAAAATGTCCTTAAATATGTGATTAGGGAACTTGTGAAGTGATAAGACCCCAAATGGTGTGATTGGTATGATAATCTTATATACATTCTACGAGCAAAAGTTTTTAATACAAAGAAAATATATATTTAGAAATGTCTGCCTAAAAGAGTAACAGAAAGGGTGGTCTGCAAGCAACCTGGAACAAAGGAAGGGAAAGAGAAAAATATGTGTGTCTCAAGTTGTTGAAGGCAAAGAAATTTCTGTATGGATGACATGAGATTTCTTGTTCACTTGGCATGGCACATTATGTAAAGCTTAACATTGTTTGTTTTATGGACCCTCTTGAGAATCTGATGAAACTGTTGCTTTCTCAGTCCTGAAAAGCAAACATTTGCATATAAATACACTGCTATTTTTTTTCAATATCTTGAGTTTCACAGATGCTTCAAAGCCCAAGAGTCCATAGAAATGAGTTAAAAATATTTGATACAACTTCTGCAATTGGTGCTTCTAGCTGTATAGATCATTTTTCATTTTGGCTTTACTCTAATCCCATTCTCATCAAGTGAACTTCTAATATCAATTTTCCTTCTTCTATAGTGTTTCCTGTAGGGGAGAGATCATGCCAACTAGATCTAGTATAAATGTTTTGCTTCACTTGGCAGACATATTCATCAATGAAAATTAATAATATTGCATTCTTGCTTAATATGCATTCTTTTTGAATATTGCTACTGTGGATTGCTCCTCTGAGTCTTTTTAATTCTAAGTTATGTGACAAGGTTTTCCTTTGATACTCAAAAAGCAACAGATCCAGGTCTGGTGATGTGGTTTTCCTCAATAAAGTCTTATGGAAGAACTTATGGAATTTTATGGGTTTTATGGAAGCTCCAAGAATCATATCATGAATATCTTCTTTATAAAGAGAAGATTAAAGAATATTAGTTTTTGTAAAGCTTCTTGCCTTATTCTCAGAACCACACTTCCTTATAATAGCTATTAACTATGCAATTTGGGGATATTTTCTATATTATGAAGATTTTATAAAACCATGAAGAAATAATCCAATCACATTATTTTATGGATATTAACAAACTGATTCTAAGGTTTATATGAAGAAAAAAAGAGAACAAATTGTTGAAGGAGAACAACAGATTTGGAAGACTGACACAGTTCAACTTTAAGACTTACTATAAAGCTACAGTAATCAAGACAAAGTCATATTAGCAAAAGAATAGACAAAAAGATCAATGGAACAGAATAGTAATATACATACATAAATAAAGTCGACTGATTTTTATATGAGGAGCAAATACAATGGAGCAAAAGTAGTTCTTTCAACAAAAGGTCCTGGAACAACTGGATATCCACATGCAAAAAAATGAATCAATATATAGACCTTTCATGCTTCACGTAAATTACTTCAAAATGGACTGTGGATCTAAGTGTAAAAGCAAACTATAAAACTCCTAGAAGATAAGATAAAAGAAAAGCCGAGATAGATTTGGGTATAGTGATGCCTTTTAACACCAAAGACATAATCCATGAAAAAAATAATTGATAATTAAAGTAAAAAACTTAGGGTTGCCTGGGTGGCTCATTCAGTTAAGGATCCAACTCTTGGTTTTGGCTCAAGTCATGATCTCAGTTTGCTGAGATAGAGCCCTGTGTCAGGCTCTACACTCAGCAAGGCTTCCTCTTATCCCTCTCCCTCTGTCCCGCCCCCTGTTCTCTCTCTCTTTCTCTCAAATAAATAAATACAATCTTTTTAAAAAAATTAAAAACTTAGGGACACCTGGGTAGCACAGTTGGTTGAGTTTCTGACTCTTGGTTTTGACTCAGGTCATGATCTTGGGGCTATGAGATCAACTCCACATTAGGCTCTACACTCAACCCCAAGTCTGTTTAAAAACAAACAAACAAACAAAACCTCTCCCTCTGCCTTTGCCCCTTACCTCTCTCTCTAATAAATAAATAAATAAATAAATCTTTAAAAAGTAATTAAAATAAAATTTAAAACTTTAAAAAATTAAATACTTATACTCTGCTAAACATAATGCCAAGATACTTAAAGGATAAGTCACAGACTGGGAGAAAATATTTGCAAAAACACTTCTGATAAGTGACTTCTATCCCCATATACAAACAACTCTAAGAACTCAATAATAATAAAACAAACAACCTAATTAAAAGATGGGCCAAACATCATAACATATACTTCACCAAAGAAGATATACAGATGGCAAATAAGCATATAAAATATGCTCCACATCATCAGCCATCAGAGAAATGCCAATTAAAACAATGAGAAACCATTATACCCTTGTTAGAACAGCCAAAGTGCAGAAAACGGATGACACGAAATGCTGCTGAGGATGTGGAGGAACTTTTTTATATGTTGCTGGTGGCAATGTAAAGTAATACAGCCATTTTGGAAGACAGTTTCACACTTTCTTAAAAAACTAAATATAAAATCCAGCTATTGCACTCCTTGATGTTTACCCAAAGGAGATGAAAACTCATGCCCACACAAAAACCTGCCCATAGATGTTTATAACACCTTTCTTTGTAATTGTCAAAACTTGGAAACAACCAAGATATCCTTCAGCAGTTTAATGGTTAAATAAATGGTGATACATCCAGACAATGGAATATTATTCAGGGCTAAAAAGAAAATGAGCTATCAAGCCATGAAAGACATGAAGGAACCTTAAATGCCTATTGCTAAGGGAAAGAAGCCAATCTGAGAAGGCTACATACTATATGATTCCAGCTATATGACATTCTAGAAAAGACAAAACTATGGGAACAATAAAAAAAAAAAAATCAGTGGTTGTCAGAGGGGTTGAGAAGGTAAATAGGCAGAGCACAGATGATGTTTAGGGCTGCAAAAATACTCTCCATGATAATATAATGATAGATATATATATACTTATGTATGTGCCCCAGACCATAGAAAATGTAATACCAAGAGTGAACCCTAAGGTAAACTGTGAACTTTGATTATGATGTGTCAGTGTAGGCTCATCCTTGGTTTAGGAAAAAAAGAAAGAAAGCAAGAAAGCAAAAAAAAAGAACCATCGTGGTGAGTGATGTTGATAATGGAGGATGCCATGCATGAGTGGGGGTGGGCGGACATATAGGAAATCTGTCTGCTTCCCTCTCAATTTTGTTGTAAACCAAAACTATTCTAAAAAATGTCTTTTAAAAATGAACAAATATTTATATAATACTAGATGGCTTATAAACGACTAAATATGTGTGTGTGTATATATATATATATATATATATATACTATATCACAAAAGTGAAAAAAAAAGGAAAAGAGCAATAGCAATTAGAATGCATTCAATTGAGGGGACTTCAAGTGGTTGAATTTATAGATCATACACTTGTTAATATGAGGAATCATGGAATTCAACCTAACTGGTTAAATCTAAGTAGAGAAGAGAATGCAGACATGACTGTCTCCAAATTCATGAAAGACTGATATAGGAAGGAGTACAATTATTCTAAATCGATCCAAGCATCAGAACTAGACTAGTGAGTATGAGATGTACAGAGGGGGTGAGGTAGAAAGAAACCAGATTAATATCAGGATGACTTAAAGCAAATAGATCCATCCAACAGAAGAATATTGGATTTTTTAAATAGTGAGCTCTCTATCACTGGAAGAGTTCAAGCAGAGGTTAGATAACTACGCATCAAGAGGCCTGTTAAAAGTATTTTAAGAATTATATTTTAAAAATTATTCTAAATCTAAAATCTATGAACTCATATATAATTGTTATATACTTGTATTCCACCACTAGTTGGAAGGTCTATTTATTTTTTATACTTAGGTGCTTCTTATTGTTTTTAAAGTCAATTTATCTTCTTTGCTTCAATCATTTAACAATTTAAATCATTTTTTATTTAGGTACTGTTAATTTATTCAATAAATCAAATAACATTTCTTAATATAGTATCTTGTCTTAAATTTAATTAGGATTTTAAGAATAGGATTCCTGGCTTTCAATAGATCTTGATTTCTCCAATCTTTTTTTTTTTTTCTTTTTCTTTAAACATATGTTCTGGATCCTGTATTCTAGGATTTGTAGGACTCGAGTTATAATTCCAAAGCTTAGTGAGCCAGGAAGTCACTTCAGTTTTCTATAGTTTAGCAAGTGAACTTTATCAAGACAGAGACATATGGCTGTGTGTGCATGTGTGTTTCCACTTGAACATTCACTCGGCAGTATATCATGATTGGGACCCCAAGTCATCCACTTTATTCTCCCAATGGAGAACTATATATCTATTTCATAGTCCTGTGGTGAGGTCAGCAACCCTCACAGAAGAAGAGCTGGAATAGACTCTCTTTATTCTAGACTTAGACTATCACAGGTGATATGACACAAATGCAAGTCTACTACTCATAGTTTCTAAAATCATAGCTATCCTCAGCCACATAGGGAGAACTAAGCTGAATTCCCTCTCACCTTGTGAATCATCAAAACCTTGTCAATCGGGTTATGGTTATAGGATGTCGTGTTGATGATGCATGGGGTGAGGGGAAAAATAAAAGCACAAGACTCCATCTGCTTTTAAGATTGCAGGCAGACTGGCTGAGCATTGCTACTCTCCAAAACAAAACAAAAGATAACCGTGTCATTATTTCATTTTTATTTTGAGCACATTTTCTGCTGAAGTCAGCAAATGCCCATACATATGACTACCTTGATATCGAGTTTATGTTTTCTTAGCTAACTTTAGAGGAGGCGCAGGTGGACTGAAATCTCAAAAGCTGATTTTACTGGGCACAAGGAGGAGAGATGACTGCCAGGACATGAAACTGACGGTGACACTGACATGACAGCATAGGGGAGGGTCTCTAGTACCACCCATTAAATAGGTCTTGTAAAAAGACATTAGACACACTTATCTTCTTCCCCTTCTTCATTCCTTCCCTTCCTGGATATCTTGCATCTGAACTGTGAGACATGGGGAACTCACAGACTTAGAAAATGTTGTCTGCTTAGTCTTGGTCCCAAATATGAGTAACCTCCTGCAGCAGATCTTCCTCAACTTATGTTGGGGTTGTGAATTCAGTTTCACAAATTGAAAATATTGTAGGTCAAAAATCCATGTAATACACCTAAGCTACTGAATGTCATAACTTAGCCTCGCCTACCTTAAATGGACTCAGAACATTTCCACTAGCCAAAATTTGGCAGAATCATCTAAACGAAGCCTATTTTATGATACAGTATTGAGTATCTGGTGTAATTTATTGAACACTGTACTGAAAGTGGGAAACAGAATAGTGGTGTGGGTCCAGAGTGGTTCTAAGTGTTCTAAGTGGTTCTAAGGTTGTTCACCCTCACAGTCACCTGGCTGACTGGGAGCTGCAGCTCACTGCTGTTGCCCGGCATCATGAGAGTATCCTACCAGATACCACTAGCCCATGGAGAGATTAACATTCAGACTTCCAGTTATGGGTTTTACTGAATGTCTGCTGCTTTTGCACCATTGTAAAGTCAAAAAATCATCTTAAGTCAGGCCCATCTGTGTTGAAGCAGATCACAATTATGCAGGGATAGTAAAAAATTCAGAAAAATGTTCTCAAAATTGCATCTATTTTATGCTTCTGTTCTAGAATCTTAACCATTTTTTTTTAAATGTCTGGCGGGATCAAAATAATGCTGCCATGATCAAAAAAGCTTGATTTGCTTAGCTTCTGAAGGCCAGAAACATTATGTTGTGTAGTGAACCTTTGAGGGAGCTAATTCCTTGGTAGGAGAGAACTAGAAGATCTAGGCCCCAGAAGGCCAGTTATAAGCATCGGACCCCTTTGGGGATCACTTACTCAGGTGGTCATGGTAAAGGCATCATTCCTCTAGAACCTGGGCCTGTTTTGCCCCCCAGGAAATAGCTGGTGATGTCTAGAACCAATTTTGGTTGTTACGTCTTGGTGGAGGAACCGCTGAATGCAAAGACATCTAGTGAGTAGAAGCTGGAGATGCTGTTAATTACCCTACAATGTACACAGCGGCCCTTCACAAGGAAGTACTATTCATCCTAAAATGTCAAAAGTGCCAGGGCTGAGAAACATTGCTTGAGGAGGTTATTTGGACTGGCCTTTAAATATGAGCCACCTGATACCCTGTCCCTTCACCAGTTCTAAGTATGTTGTCGAATTACTCAGTGATAAAAGTGTGGGCTTCACAGTTAAATAACCTGGGTTTGAGTCCTGGTCAGTGAGTTTTTGACCTCTGATCTCAGCTTCTTCATATATAAAATAGGGCTAACAACGTTTCTAGGGTTTCTTGTGAGGACTAAATGCTGATGTATTTCGTAAATGATGGTGAATATAAATGAAGGAAATGAACTAGATACCCTGTGATTACAATACTGTATATTCATTGGGTCCGGAGACATGTATGAAGCTCATATACTTGGCACTGTGGTAAGTGTTCCATTGCATACTTCATTACCTTGTATAAATGGCAAAGCTTCTGGCTCTCCTTTTATTTTTTCTGCTTTGCTCAACGATTATCAACAATTATTAGCATTGCCACCATAGAGGCTAAACAAAAGAAGAGAGAAAACAAAGAGTAAAATTTACCAAACCACTGTGGATTTGGATGTTTCATGTACTTTTCAGTACATTGAACAAAGAGTTACACATATTAAGATAAAAGGAACATCCTAGTTATAGGATCTGTATGTTGTTACTGAGACTGCTGTTAGGCTCACCTTTGCTTGAGTCTTTGCGAGGAAGAGTGGAGAGTCGATTTTGGTGTTTTTTTTAAGATTTTATTTATTTAAGAGACAGAGAGCAGGAGCAGGGTAAGGGGCAGAGGGAAAAGCAGACTCCTCACTGAGCAGGGAGTGGGATGCAGGGCTCGATCCCGGGACTCCAGGATCATGACCTGAGCAGAAGGCAGACACTTGGAGAGTGGATTTAATAATATGTTAAGACAGGACTAGGCCTTGTATTCCTACTAAATTTTATTTATGCAGGAGTGTTTTTGACGTTACCATCAGAAAGTAGTTTTAGTGTCTTCAGTTTTTACATTCCAGATTTTGAAATGGCAAATATTATGTCTGAAAAAAAAATATATTATTTAAATTGTAGAGCATAGCATTTTTGAAGTAGGAAATAACCTTATAAATCATCTAGTATAGCTCTTTTGCTTTACAAATAAAGAATCTAAGGCTCATGTAGGTAAAGTAACACATCAAAGTGTAGCTCAAAGGAAAATTTTTCTGAATATTTCTTGAATTCATATATTGTTTCTCATTCAAATCTATAAAGATAAAAAAAAAACTTTAAACAATGGACCTTTTCCAAATACTATAACATTAAAGGCAATGTATGAGCCCAAAAGGTGTTAACTAAGCATTTAAATAGCATTCAGTAGCTTGTTCAATTACAATCATGCATTTGCTATCATCTTATGATCTTGGGGGATGCTTTTTATCTTACCCGTTTAATAACTGGGGGCTATAAAAAAGACATTACTTAATGTTATAACGTGGTTTAGCATTTCATAAATGAAATCAAGGTGGGCCCCAGCATGAAATGAGGGTCAAAATGAAGGTCAGCATTGGGAATACGGGGCATGGAGAATCTTTTTCTTTTCCCATTTTTTTCTTTTAGTATATAGTATTTTTTTCTTTTAGATTTGATGTGAATTTCAAAACACGTATACAAAACAAGAAAGATTAGGCTTTATACTATACATTTATACATTATACTATACATATACGGGAATGAATCCTTTTCCCAACCTTCTGTCTAGTACAACCTGGGTCATTTGTGTGTGTGTGTTTCAAAGAAAATGCACAGCAGATTTAAAATCATAAATTAATAACATTAAAAAATCTATAAGCCAAATATAGAAAAATAAAAATATTTTTAAAGGGAAATAAAATGGAAAAAAAAAGTAATATTTCACTAAAAAGTCTTTCTTTATTCCAGTTACTAGTGAATTGGGCTCCACTTGTCCTTAGTTCTTTGGTGATGATCAGTACAGAGTGGAGAAACACAAGTGGTGTGCAGATAGACTAATAATTTTAATAATAAAAAACACCACAGACATTTACTTAACGCCTATTGTGTCCCCCTTGGCGTTTTTACGTATGTTGACTCATGTGTAAAAGAGTGGTGTTTGGAGGTAAGATCTAAAAGCTGGAAAGGAAGACACATTTTAGTCTAAATCCCAGCACAGTAACTGGATTAAAATAATTCATACAGGATTTATTCTTCAGTCCTTTATTTAAATGTAAAAACAGAATATCAACATCACAAGAAATACAGAGGTCTACTACTCTCTACATAGAAAGGACACATCTTGGATTTATTCTGATCTCTTCAGAGAAAAAGATGATTTTGTAATAAATATTGTAGTAACTTCATGAAAAAACATATGTAATGTACACTTTAAAGGTGAGTGATGCGTGGATCTTCAAATGTCATTTCCATGTATAAAACGACAAAGATTTGAAGACTAAGTTATTTAAGGCTTAGTGCAAAATCAATCTGCCATCTCTCTCTTCTTTCTGTCTCTGTCTCTGAGTCTCTTTCTCTCTCTCTTTTCATCACTCCCTTACTCCCCCTCCCTTTCTCCTTCTATCTTTTCCTCTCTATGCATTCATGCATGTGCATGTATGATTTTAAAAGTTAATAAGGACATACTTTAGCAAGAAAACAAACACTTGGACGTTGACCTACTTGAGTAGTCAGTCTGTGTTCTTTGCACAGTAATGGCATGGCATGTCCTGAGTCATGTCTCTTAGAATATTTGTTCTGCAGAACATAACTGTGTTCCATTAAATATATATATGTATATGTGTGTGTGTGTGTGTGTGTGTGTGTGTGTGTGTGTGTGTACATACATACATATTCAAGGTCAAAAAGTTTGGTGGAGGCCTGGATGGCTCAATCTGTTAGGTGTCTGCCTTCGGCCCAGGTCATGATCCTGGAGTCCCGGGATCGAGTCCCTCATCTGGCTGCCTGCTCTGTGGGCAGTCTCCTTCTCCCTCTGACCCTACCCCACAAATGATCTCTCTTTCTCACTCTTTTCTCTCAAATAAATAAATAAAATCTTTAAATAAGGAAAAGTATGGTGGATACCAACTAAAAGCGTTTTTTCTATAGGACAACTCAGAGCCTTTAGTATGTTTTCACGGACTGTGAATTTCCAAAGAGCATATTATTATCTAAAATATCCCAAACATACCCCAAAGAACCCACATGTCCCATGAAACATAATTTTGAGATGTGCATTATTACACTTCAGAGTTGAAAGCGATAGGAAAAAAGTTCTGCAAAAAATAGCTGTTTCCATTTTCAATATCAAGAAATCCAAGTACTTGTGTCCTCAATTCAAGAGCAGAGAATTAAAAATTAGGATGTGGAAGAAAAGATAAATTTCATTTTACAAAAGAGGCCTTGTTTTTGTTATCTTTCAGTTATCACTGTTAGGATAAAATTTCTCTCTTTTCTAATAGCCTATTCCATGAGGACTAATGCAGTCAGCTCTGGTTGTAATTCTGTGGTTGAGTTTTAAACAAGAAACCATTTTCCTTTGATGGGATGGGATTTCTTATTTAAATGAATGAATGAATGAATGAAATGCCCTTCACCATGTTTGTTTGTTTTTTTTTGAGAAGTCCCTCCTTTTTATCCTATCAGGCAACATTTGGGCATTTCACGTATTATTCTCTGTGTATGCCCTTTCGTTCTTTCTCTCATAATATTCATGCCCCAAGAGAAATTCATGAGTGACAAATGAATGAGCCTATATTCTCTAATCCATGGGATCTGTGATCAGACCTGTAAACACCTAGGAAAAGCCCCTATTCGACATTCACAACACAAGAAGACTGAACTATCACAGGGAGAGTGTGCGCGGAGAGGGTTTGTGTCCAGTGCATCCAGCTCCCAGATCTCTGACCTCACTGTATCTGTTTCTAAGAGCTAAGCCTTAAAGTATCCCAGCCAGTAGCTGTGCAGATGCCAGCTGCCAGTCAGCAGTTCTTTGCTCGAACCAGATTGTAAGTCCAGAACTTCAAGTGGAGAATCTACAGTCAGCAGGAGAATTCTCTGCGGCTCACAGAGCATGTTGCAATGCCTTCTGGAACTAGGAGGGGAGAATCAGGTAAACCACCTTTACAAATTGAGCTGTAACATGGAATTCGTAGAGGTCACAGGATATCAGTAATCCACCTTAAACTAGGAATGTATTATAATTTCTATTCTGACCCATTTTCCCCCACAGTGCTTCATTACTCCAAGGTCCAGCTTTTCTTGTCATCACAAACATAATCTAGTCCACAATTTCTTAATTAAAATGTGGCTGCACACTTTTTTCTTGCAAGCTCTCAGATATTCTAAATGGAGGTTTTCCTTTCTACAAGGTTCTAAGGAATGTTTAAAGAAGGCTAGAAAGAGAATCAACTGTATTTCACCTCTGTCAATGCCATACAAGTCGACAGTAACCCATACATCAGAAAGGCAGGTGGGGTAAACAAATGTCCTTTGCTTTTTAATTTTTTGCTAATGTAGCAAAAGGATGCTTCTAGTTGGTGCAGGCCTGTCCCTGGTTTGAGCCAGTGCCCTGAGGCCACCTGACATCCATCAAAGGCCTATGCTAGTTTCATTTAACCAAACAACTCTACTTTTTTGGTGTTTAAGATCTATGCTCATCTGAGACTCAGGACCTTCCTTGCCTTAGGTAGCACATCTACCCTGCTGCTTAAGAAAGAAAAAGAAAAGGAAAAGGGGGGGGGGGGGCTCTTCAGACCATCTCTTTCTCTAGCTAAGCTAGCTGGACCTATAATTGATTTTTCTCACTTGGAAATTAGATACTCCACCAAGCCAAGACCTTTATAAAGCATCTGGGCAGCTTCTGTAGGACTCAATAGATTGTCAGCAAGCTTTCCATTTAGATATTGAATGGACCAAGTGAACATTTTTTCTCTAAACATCTTTGGTTGAAGGGACTTTTACAAATTCCCTTTGCACAAATACAGATGGCTGCACTAAGAGAATGTCAGCTTCGTTCTTAAGTCTAAGGAATCTAATTTTACAATCTGTAACAGACGTTGAAGAAGTAAGTCATATGGTCACGCTTACTACCAATTTCTTGGAAAGCTGTTACCTGGCAATGCTAGTGAAATGGGCCCAAACATGAGATGACTGTGGAATCGGAGGACTATATGTAGTACTTACGGGAGATGATCTGAAGGCTCTTGTACTCATTTCAAAACTCATGCAGAGAGCGGTTGGTTCAATGTGTATTTCTCTAAATGTGCTTAGTTCATGCATGAAGACTAGGGCCCTAACCTTGAAAGATGAACCATATAATGATTTCCATCTACAAACTGTCTCTGGCTGAAAATGTAAGGAAGGCATATCAGAGACTGAAGGCTTAAAAGGGTAGAATATTCAAAGTGTGACAATCTGTAGAACACCAAACAGAACCAAAGGAGTCTTTTACATATTATTAGACTACAAAAGCCTCCCAGAGTGCTTGAGAAATACTGGTATCATTTACCTGCTGACATGTTTTTTCCCTGCTCCTGACTGATGACTGAGATACATGGAAATTGTATGTACTCAGCTGTGGTGAAAGTTTTTCTTCCTTACCTGTGTCCTTTTTCCTGCCATTTTTCCCCCTTAGGTTCCTTCTTTCCACGAAGTCACTACTGACTTCTCCAGATCAATGTGCTTTCTTCTCTTCAGATAGACTTTCATTTCACTCAGAGTGTCAGAGACATTAGCACTCGTAAGTAGTTTATGCAACTTAGTTTTTGGTTTTCTAGTGAATATATCAGGTCTGGGAAGACATGGGCAATGTTTTTCACTCTTTCTACATGCCTTGAATCAGGAGAGCAGAAGATGCAGAACTTGTCTCTCACCAGGCCTATGGTTCAGGATGGGAAGGAGTCCGCTTGCTCCCTCCGGCTCTGATATAATCGGTGGCTGAGTGTGTCAGGACTCTGTTCTTTAAAAAGAACCAGACCTTTTCACTGCATCAGGTATTAAAAAAAAAAAAATCAAGCATCAGATCTAATTAATAATAATATAAAAGCCAATTTCACAGCCCGTTACCTCAAACAGACCAATCCGGGAAAATTGAAGAGGGACTTGAACAAACATGGGCGTTCATATTTGTGGTCTTCAGAGTGACCCACAGTCAAGTCGAGGAAAAGTAGAACTTCCTTGTAGTCCCTCCCCCAGCTGATAGTTTTGGGCTCCATTAACCCAGATGTAATGCAAATGAAAAAGAATCAGGAGGAAATTTCAAGCCCAGCCTCCTCAGTTTGCTTCATTAATAAGGCTACAAACTCTTTGTCAGGTTCCTCCTCCCTTTACCCCTCCTTTTCTCTTTCCGTTTCGTTTAACTGAGGGCAATTCATCTCATTTTAATTAATTTTTACTTGAAGCATTATCACCCTGAGTATAAAGGCAGAAAGTTTTTTTTTTTTAATTACAAAGCTAACGGCATTAATTACTAGTACAGTGAATGCATCGGCGCACGTGAGCCGAGTGGGTTCCAAGGAGCTGAGGCAGCAATCGGTGAACATCTCAACAGCTGGAAAAGGCTTCGTCACAAAGGAGAAACCTTTCTATGGCAACAATACGAAGGCTGTCTTCACACTGATTGAGCCACTGTTTAATTGAAGGCGACATAGCCTGCAGACTAGGGACAGCACTATTGCATTACAGGGAAAAGGTTATTCATGGAGTCTCTCTGGACTTCCCACTAGCCCTACTGTCTGATAGGGAACTCAGAAATCAAACCAATTGTGAAATAAAGGAAAAGAGCTGCAGCAGCATAATATAATATCAAGTGTCCTTCCCCTCCCCCCATTTTGTTTTTGTCCTGTAAATTAAGGAGCAGTCTCATCATGTGCTGAAAAGCTAAAACCCAATACCGAATTCATGGCTGGAGAGGAGTGGCTAAAGTTGAATGTTTGTTAAGATCAGAAGGTGTGCGTATCAACCTGGTGAAGATAAGCCAAAATGTTCAACCAGGAAGCTTGAAAGGCTCAATAAGGATACCAGAACAGAGCCTTCTAAGTGTTTTTCTTCATGCGATGTGTGTGTATTTCTCCATCTGTCAACCAACGCGTCCTGCAGAAACATCCCTGCCACTTTACAGACAGCTCATAAAATAAGTAGGCCCCTATTTCTGCCCCAAAACTTCCCTAATTTGCTACCAAAAGATTATACACTATTCTGCATCTCTATCATTCTCTGCATGCAGTTCAAAAACTTCCTCCCAGGCAATCTCCTTTGATTCCAGACATTTCTACATGCTTATTTAAAATCTCCTCCCACAGCACACCCCCATTTACTTGTAAATCGGTTACCCTCTCTTTTTCTCTCTCCATTACATTTTTTAGTCAATACCTGATAACACTTAAATATGGTTCTGAAAACCTACCTGTACCATCTGTAAGATACAAAATTATTTAGGGAAAGAGAGAATCTTACCTAATAACCTCTGAAGTCCTTGAAGATGCCCTCATTTATGCCTTCTTCGGAAACTCTACCAAAGATAGCTCAGCTCTCTTCCCTTTTAAGCTTTACCGTAGTTTCTCTAATACATGCAATTTTAAATAAATATAAGATAAATACTTTTATTCCAATTTAGACTTTTTATTTTATTATTGAAAATTTTATTAGTTTCTTTCTGTAGATACAAAATATTCCAATTTTATATAAAAGTAGCATCTGTATCCTTACCTAGGAGCTTAACCACAAATTATGAAAGTATTTCTATGGGAAAAGTGTGTTGTCATTTCTACACGACTGAATTATAAGTGACATTTTGGAATACATGCCTTGTATATTGGCAATTGCTAGTACTTACTGTTAATCAGGAATGTAATTTAGTGATATCTATATTAAAATTTATCTCTAGCCTAACAAAATCTAAAATAACCAGGATTTTCCAACTAATTTTACCTCTGTGGCATTAACATTGATCCAAATTTAGATTTTATTTGTAACTACTCTAAGAATATAACTTTTAGATTTCCTTTTGTTTTCCTTAAATAAGTAAATGAGTCTGTGTTTTTCCTTGAGGATGTGAGAGAAAGGCAAATGTTTCTGCAGATTTTTCTCTGAATATCTTAATCTTGCAGAGAAAGACTGTAATTCCCCCCAAGAAAATACTTTCAAAAGAAGGTTTAATATCCTTTGTATGTGAAATTTCCATGAGAAAGCTTACAAAGCATGATACAAAATTTAGAGAAAATTAATTCCTAAATTTTTTCAAATTTTTATGAAACATGACATCCATTTGGATTTGAATTTGTCAAACATTTTTATTACTTTCTTAATCCAGATGGTTTCACTGATCCCTGAGGCATCATGATGGAGCTGATACTTCCCAAGTGGTTCTTCAGTTTTTCATTTAAAAGAGCCTGTAGGAGATCCTGGATGGGTTACTGAATAGCTACTCACCTAAATACCCCCAGCTTCCTTCATGAGTAAAGAGGGAATTAATGTTAATCTCCTTTTGCAAGTCCAGACTAGTTTTCTTATGGTACCCATATTTGCTTTACTTGATACATTTTCTGTATGACAGCACTTAGAATTGACCTCCCTTATTTTGCCACATTGTTTTCACACTTTACAAAACAAAGCGATCACCACTGCTATCGCAGCAACAAAGCAATACATATGAGAATCACAGTGATAGTATTAGCCTTCATTTAATTGAATACTCCCTCTTTATACTTATCCTGTATTGGACTAAGCAATTTTGGGGCCCATTCAATCACCTTATCAGGTAACATAGCATCATTACCCACATTTTACATGTAAGGAACGTGAGGCTGGAGAGGTCAGGGTTTTGCCCCAAGTGACATGATTGGTAGGGAGAAAACTTCACTCAACCCAGATCCATCTGATTCTGATGACTGAGTTGTAACTATTCTAATGATACTAATGATTAATGCATTAGCCTTGGCAACATGATTCATCATCAGATACTATCACAAGTGCTTTTCTGAAGGGATGTCTTCTCTAGTATTTTTGCAACCTCTTCAAGAAGAGTTTTGTTAAGTAGGAAAAACTATGGCCCACATGTAGTAAAGAGGATTTAAATAATAACCACAACCAAATTTAGAGAAACTAACAAAAATGATGCTCTCTCCCTTTTGAAGGCAGGCTCTACTGAACTTGTGCATCCCATATTTTGTATTTTAGGACCGGCTTATACTACTTGTTCCAAAAATAAACAAGCAAACAAAAATTAGCTTGTACTTACTATGTACAAACATAGCTACACCTTTGTATATAATTAATATGAAGTAATAGAATACAGAATGCTTTTTCTACAGTCTCCTTCGGAACAGTACCAGCATGACTGAATTTCGGTAAGACTTTCAAAATCACAGCTATTGGTATGAAAGGCAAAATTTTGTGGTTGAAAATTATGACCCTTTAAAATGTGAATCAACTCTCGGTTCCATTGTTCAATACTTAATAGATGCTGCATGGGGCTGTATCTTCCATATGTGAGCTGTCACCCATAAAATTGATAAATAGGGTGGCCGAGAAGAGAGAAGAAAAAAAGAAGGGAAGGGCAAGATGATAAAACAAGAGAAATAAGAGGAGAGATAAGAGAAAAGAAAGAAAAATAGAGAAGGGGAAGAAGGCCAAAATCCTGTTAAGAAAGGAAAATAGCGTGGGCCTAAAATTGATATATATCAGACATCAGTCAAGCAGGGTAAAGCTGGGCTCTGAATGAATGCTATGCTCATTCATTTAACACATATTTATTGACCATATGTATGTGGTGTATGTAGTGCTGTGCTAGGTTTATGGTAATGAAGAAAATAGACATGGAGCTTTGAGCCAAGTAAGGAAAGTAAATTTCAACCCACAAATTATGTATGAGTACATAATCTGGTTAGCATTATGATAAAAAATATGCCTGGGGGATGTGCCTTAGATTGTGTGGTCAGGTAAGAACACTCTGAGGAATGGTTAATTGAGACCAGAAAGATGAGGACTCTCCCTGTGTAAGAAGCCATGCAGGAGACGCTATGTAAGTGTAATTGACAAGCTGGTGTGTAGGTTATACTGAAGACATTCATAATGTAAAGGAACTTCGTGAATCCTAAACACATGACCAGGTAATGATTTAGATACCTCACTAGGAAGGAGGGATTGGTTGTAGATGAACTTGAAGCAAAATGGCAGACCCAAGCATACCCAAGTTTCCTTTTCAAGGAGGACCTTTTTAATTCCTTTATAATTGTGATTGAAGTTATCAGGATAAAACATTGGTTGCATGCTTCTGGAAAAAAAGAATCAATGACTTAAATTTGTTACAGAATGGAAGAAGAAAGGAAGGAATGGCTGCAAAAAGACAAAATCATGGTCGTGTAGAATGATGGGATTGGGGGGAGGAGGAATTTGTGGAGTCTGATTCCTCAGCGTCTACTGCAGGACAGGTAGGAAGAAGTAGTCTTACTGTTATAATAATACCAGCCATGCAGTTCATGAGTCCCATCTGTAATATGTCTATATTACACACACCAAATAGAGAGAATGACCCTTAGCAGGATTAAGCCATCTAATATATAATTCTGCAAGGATACGGGCCATAAAAGGATGAAGAACAGCTGATAATAGATGTCGCTCTCTCTAGACAACGGAATACCCATGGTGGTACTGAGGCCTTGAGTGATCAAAAGATGTATTCTGTTGGCTAGAGGATGGTGTCACTGAAAGACAATTATGAGAACAGTTTCTGGTGATAAAATAAAGCAAATGGACTGCTCTGTCCCTCTAGCAAAGATCAGCAATGGGATGAGAGAGAACCAAGGAACACCGGAAAGAAAATTTCATTTGCTGGGATCACCTTCTAGTAGAAGTGAAGTAAATGGCAATTTGTCAAACTTTGATCTCATCCCTCTGAGTTAGACAATCAGCTCTGTTCAGAAGCTGAGGAGACAGGCTATCACCGGAGGAGGGGACTTGACCATGAAGCATGCGAACAATCACCACCTTAGCATCTAATGTTTAGGGGAAGGGTTAGGGGTGTGGAGATTTGTAGTGGCTGTTTTGCGTAGCAGTTTGAGAAGTTTTGGGGAAGAATTAGAGATAGAAGATTGTTTGCTGGTTAAATCAATGATTTTAACCTGAGAAAAAGAAAACTATGAGGAGGTACCATGAAGAGCGTTCAATTTGATTTTGAAAGCTGGACAGTTAGATGCATAGGGCAAAGTTGTGAAAAAATTAAATAAGCCAGTCACACACAGCATAGAAGGAAAAAATTATGGAGATTAGAGCTTTCCTTTAGACATTGGAAGATGATTTGTAAAATTGAGTGCCTGTTTTGGAGAACTGACTGTTCTTTTAAAGAACTAAACATCACGATGTAAGACAGCTTGAGGAAGTGTTTACTTTCAGCATTTTATTTATTATCTTCAAATACACAGGAAAAATAGAATAATATAGTAAATACTCAAATATTCAACTCCTAGATTCTACAATTATTATCATTTTGTCACATCATCTATATGTGGATGATGTATTTTAAAGTCAATTAAAGATAACATATATTTCATCTCTAAAAACTTTTTAACTTCAAAATCTGTTCCTACATAGCCTCAGTACCATTATGACACCTAACACAAATAGCAACAATTCCTATCTTTCTTAATACCCTCTGTTATAAGGCCTATATTGGTTTTCTAGAGCTACCACAACAAGTTACCATAAACTAGGCGGCTTAAGACAATAGAAATTTATTCTCTCAAAGTTCTGGAGACCAGAAGTCCAAAATCAAGGTGTGTTAGGGATGCTTCCACTGAAAGCTGTAAAGGAGAATCTTCCTTTACGTCTTCCAGCTTCTGTTAGCTTGAGGAGTCTCCTGGCTGTGGAGGCGTAGCTCCAATCTCTGTCCCTGTCTGCAGATGGCCTTCTTAACTGTGTGGTTTATTTTCTTCTCTGTGTCTTCTCTTTTAAGAACACAAGTCACTGGCCACCTAAAGGATAATCTCATCTTGAGATTCTTAATTATATCCGCAAAGAACCTATTTTCTTATAAGGTCATGTCCACAAGTACTGGGAATGAGGACTTGGGCTTATCTTTTGGGGGGCCTTTCGTATACTCACTACATGCACATGCACATATTTGAGTTTACCCCAAATATTTTCTTTAAAATACTCTTTATAGCCAACTTGTTCAAATTACTATCAAAGGCTATTCATTGGGCAAAGTATTTAAATTACAAGCTGAGAAACATTAGTTTGTGATCCATGAATCAAAAGTACTGTAGATTCATTCATTCAATAAATACAGGTTAATACTAAGGTCTTACAATAAGCAAGACATACTATCACAGGTGCTGGGTGTACGGTGGTAAACAATATAGAAAGACAGTGAGTTACTAGGAATCAATCATTCTAGGGCTGGTAGCACTATCGCTGAGCAACATGACCTCACAAGTGTCCCTTCAAGCCAAACAGGCTGAAAGGAGGATGGGTCTCACATAGGGATGTAAGGTTGCCTTTTCCTTTGTGCCTTTTGACTTCTATAAGGTTCAGAGGGCTTTAGCTTAGGTCTCAGAATTTCCATCACATGTTGCTTCATTGATTACATGTTTATAGGTACTTTGTAGGTCAGGATGATCGTGAACAGGATCGTGAACAGGAAAGTGTATAGGCTCTGAAGATTTTCAGAAGAAAAGGAATATTTCTGGATCCTTTTTATCTGTTTGCCTCCCCCCACCAAATCAGATGTTTATTGCATTACCTAGTTCTGGATTCTGTATCCTTTTGTCAGATTCCGTTGGAATCATCAAAGAAGTTGAAAAGTTATAAGAAGAAATGGAAGGAACTGAGGATGAGCCTATACTATTTTTTTTTTTAAAGAAGCTCTTAGAAGTATGATTTTTAATATTGTTCACCTGTTTCTAGGATGTGTTATGCAAATGACTGATAAAGAAATCTTGTAGAATGCTTGGATATCCTTGGGTGAAGGGTCTAATTAAGTGAGCATTACTATTTTTATTATTTTCTAGTTTAACATAATTATGATGGGATCATACCAATAGTTGTTCCTTGAAATAGCTAACTTGGCAGCCTAGTAGGGAGGTTATGATCTTGGACTTGTAAGCCTAGGTGAGTCATTAAGTAACAGAGAGAACAATCTAATTAAATTTGACATCCTCACATGGGGAATCATACCCACGGGTAGTACTACAGCATGAAACTTGAGGAAGGATTTTTTTTTTTTTTTTTAAGAAAGTTCATTAGAAAGAGACTGAGGGGAAAAGTTTGAAAATGAAAATTTATGAAATCAGCAAAGGAGCTACTTTCAAATGTCCCCCTGGAGAAAGAATTAGAGCTGAAAGTATCAGCAGTTTCCAAAGGGTTATACAATCTTCTGTGCAGTTGGTACGCATATAGTGTCAGACCTCAGGCAGCCACATTGTAGGACTGGAATCACTGTGAACCTTAAGGAGCCTCTTATGTAGTTAAATGCCATCACACTCACACAAAGTGTAATTAGGGAATGAGGCCCCTTTTTATTGTTGAACAAAAGTACTATACTATTGATATTAAACACCATCTTCAAAAGGATGATGCAAGGACATCACTATTGTAATAAAAATTATGTTACTTTCTAAAGTATTTCTTCAAATCAATGTCTGTGTGAGCATATATATTATATGGTTGAGATGCTAGTGGGCAAGTTTGCTTTTTTTTTTTTTTTTTTAGTAATCTGTACATCCATGGTGGAGCTCAGACTCACAACCCTGAGATCAAGTCAGATGCTCTACTGATTGAGCCTGCCAGGCACCCCTATGGTTTGCTTTTTTATTTAACATGATTGCCTAAACATTTTCAGTAGTTTTCATATGTTTTAATGTAAAGTGCCTTCATACTATTTGAATAAATCGATGTGCCACAATAGCTCAATCTTTTATTTTTTGACATTTAGATTGGTTCTAATTTTTGATTATTATAGATAAATTTAATCAACTTTTGACTGATTTAAACAGTTCTTGATACAATGGAAGTGCTTGATAAATATTTGGTGAAGAGATTAATACAAATATTTTGTCCTTTCTTAGCTAATGACACTAGGGGTGTCATTCTGATTTTGAAATTTCTTTCACTTGTTCAAAGGGTTGTATATTATACAGTGTCACCAAATTGTATGTATACCTTTTATTATCAATCTGTCCAGTATTTGTTGTCTATTACACATTTAAAGACAAATCTAGGGCACCTGGGTGGCTCAGTGGGTTAAGCCTCTGCCTTTGGCTTGGATCTTGATCTCAAGGTCCTGGGATCAAGTCCCACATCGGGCTCCCTGTTCAGCAGGGAGCCTGCTTCCTCCTCTCTTTCTCTCTCTCTGCCTGCCTCTCTGCCAACTTGTGATCTCTCTCTGTCAGATAAATAAATAAAATCTTAAAAAAATAAAATAAAGATAAGTCTAGGGCACCTGCTTGGCTCGTCCTTTAAGCATCCGACTCTTAACTTCGGCTTAGGTCATGATCTCAGTATGCTGAGATTGGTGTCTGTGCTGTGCATAGAGCCTGCTTAAGAGTCTCTCTCTCCCCTAGTCCCTCTGCCTCTTACCAGTACCCCATGCACATGCACTCTCCCTCCCATTCTCTCTCTCTCTCTAAATAAAAAAAATAAATAAAAATAAAAACAATTCTAGCTTAATAGTTCTTTTAGTTTGTGGGCATTGCATTAGGTCTATTACACTAAAGAAAACTATTCTACCCTTAATGTAATTTATGTATTTTGAAAAGAGGATTTTTATATACAAAGGTCTATTCAAATATGGGTGAGAAGATGAAAGGTGAGAAAAAAGAGCAACAGAGATAATGAAGATGTTAAGCTCCTCCACAGAGTCTACCCCTCACTTCTATAAAATGATGTACATTGGCCTTTATTCTTGACTTATGCCCCAGTACACAGTAATCACAGCACGAAATTCACATGTACCTCTTACTGCAGAGGCTTCATACCCAGACCTGAAGTGCAACCAATAAAATTAGAATGGAAAATTACAAGCTTAAGCCTCTTCCTAACTCATTTAAAGAACTAGATACAGGGACGCCTGGGTGGCTCAGTCAGTAAAGTGTCTGCCTTTCTCTCAGGTCATGATCCCAGGGTCTTGGGATCGAGTCCTGCATCAGGCTCCTTGCTTAGCAGGGAGCCTGCTTCTCCCCATGCCTATCACATTTCCTGCTAATGGTCTCTCCTTCTATATCTCTGACAAATAAATAAATAAAATCTCTAAAAAATCAAAATAAATAAATAGCTAGTTATAGAAATGTATTTATTCTTCAAAGGAGATACTTTAAAATTTTAAAACGAACACCAAACAAGCAGTTATTAAAGAGTACTTTCATCCATGGCAGGCGACTGTCAGCCCATAGGATGCAGTACTATGGAAATAGAAAAGTATCTAATTTTTTTTTTTTTTTTGAACTCGTGAAATAGGCATAACATCGTGGAATGTCAGAGCCGGAAGGGGTCTTATGGATCACCTTTATTTCATAAATGACAAGAGAGTGACAAGGATTCTAAAATCCTTGTGTTAGTGTTAGAGCTGGGGCTAGAAGCCAGATCAGTGAGCTTGTACACCCGGTCTTTATGGATCATTCTTCCAGAAAGAGAAGCAGTCTCCAATTCCAAGTGATGGAAGTGAGCCCAATGAGGTGAGACTGACTCCTCAGATACCCCTCATAATAGATGCTTACTAATCATCAATTTTTTTTTAAGATTTTATTTATTTATTTGATAGAGATCACAAGTAGGCAGAGAGGCAGACGGGGAGGGGGGCGGGGGAGCAGGCTCCCTGCTGAGCAGAGAGCCCAAAGCGGGGGCCCTATCCCAGGACCCTGGGATCATGACCTGAGCTGAAGGCAGAGGCTTTAACCCACTGAGCCACCCAGGCACCCCACTAATCATCTTTTGAATGAATTCCCACACTGTGAAACTGCGAACAAAACGTCATTTGAGAAAGAGCAATAAAAAAAAAAAGCATCATTTCATGTGTCTCCCGCTCCCCTGTCCACACACCTACACAAATACATACTTGTTTACACAATGTTATACAGAGGTTTTAAACTGTTTTCTGCAAAGTTACAAGTGACCTTAGTACTTCAGAATCACGTGGGGATGGAGGGTTGAGGCACCAGGGTCTCTACTGGTGTCTTAATCAACACAACTCTGTTGGTGTCTGTTACACAAAGCAAAGATTTGTGCTATTTTTTTTTTAATTTTATTTATTTATTTGACAGACAGAGATCACAAGTAGGCAGAGAAGCAGGCAGAGAGAGAGGAAGGGAAGCAGGCTCCCTGCTGAGCAGAGAGCCTGTTGCGGGGTTCGATTCCAGGACGCTGGGATCATGACCTGAGCCGAAGGCAGAGGCTTTAACCCACTGAGCCACCCAGGCGCCCAGATTTGTGCTATTTTGTGACGATGACGGCTCTGCCTCCACACACAGGTACACACACACACATGTTTGGAAAGCACGGGTCTAGATGAGCTGTCTCATTTTACCTGCAAACCGGTAGAGGCTCAAGCAGGTGGAATGGCTGAGTGACCTCCCCAACTGGTTGGAGATGAGGTGGGAGAGGGGAGAGGGCTGTTAATTTGGAATTGTTACCTGCGGCAGAGTCTGCTTTGTGTGAATGAGAGTTCTAGGTTCTTGGATTCCCCATGAGAGACTGATGTGAGAATCCGCGCTCAAATAAGGACAGTGGGAAGGAAAGTAGCAAGCACAGGGTGGTTTATGGAGGACAGTGCACTCTCAAGGTCTCAAGGTGGGGGAGTGGGCAGGCCCAGCCCAGGCAACTGCTCTGGGCTTAGGGGTGTCTTGCTTTTCAGGTTTGCAGAGGTTATGAGTCATTGCGAGGGTGGCTTCCTGCCAGCTGAGGTTGTTTCCAATCTTCTAAGAGACTCTTCCTATGGGTTGGGAGGGTGAGTTTTTGGCCCTGAAAGGTTCTGGTGGGAACTGTCCCACCATCTCTGCAGGAGATGTCAAAATCCTGATGTAAATATATGATAATGAAGCTCTAGGTTACCCTGGGGCGGAGATTACAGAGACTGCTTGTTCTGCACCTGTGGCTCCTGGTCTGTCAGCCCTTGGGTGTTGGAAGCTTTAAAGCTGGGCCGTAAAGAGCCACAAAGTCAGGATGTTGTGCCCTCAGGCTTCTAGCGTGTGGGCTGTTCATCACCGCCTTGGCCTCCAGCTCTTGTCCAAGGAACTGCCTACTCTGTCAGAATCCTGAGGTTCCGGGTCCCAAACCCGCCCCTGAGTTTGTCAGATTTGTGAACCTAGTCAAATTAACTTGCTGAGCCTTGGTTTTCTTGTTTATAAAATAGGGTAATTACATTTTTATATAGGCCAGTTTCAAGGAAAATGAAGCAGTTTGTGTAAAGGAGCAGTTTTCAGTATTTTAAATAAATGTTCAGATTTTTTTGTTTTTCTTGCTCATTTCACTTTTTCTTCACCTCAGGGTCAGGATTCATCTCAGGGACCAGGCTTCCTGAATCCCATTTAATACACTTTTGAATAAAGAATGGCTGCTTATTTTGCCCGTGTCAGAATTGTTTTCCCATCCATTGTGCTTGATTACGGCAGTAGATAAGTGGCCCCCAAATCCCTTATCTCATTCTTCAGATCCAGTTTGATAAATACAAATCCTGAAACTCCTGAAGATAGGATGCCTGAGAATCCATAACATTGCTCCATGACACAACAAATCCTGAAACCTGATATGAATAAGGAAATGGTGTTTTGAACTGTCCACCTTCTCTAACGCTTGGCAACACAAAATGTCCCAAAGTCCCCATACTCTCTTCTCCAATCACTGATAAATTATGCTTTATTATAATTTTCCCACATTTAGCTTCTGTTCCAATATCAGCTCCATCTCTTGTCATTGACCCTCTTTCTCTGGTTCTTCATTCCTTTTAGAACGATCTTCTGTGTGTATGTGTGTGTATATGTGCCATACACATAGTGCATAGGTATGTTATACATATACCCATGCACATGCATATACACATATGCATGCATATATGCAAATGGCAGAGCAAAGGGCAAGACACTTTTTTTAAATGTAGGTAGTCCTTTTGGTACTAGGGCTCAAGGGCAGAAGCATAAATTATTACCAATAAAAAATGGTGAGCCAACGCAGAATAAAGTTAAAAAGCGGAGGACTGATTACTCAGTATTGAAAATGAAAGCAGAAGTAGGGCAGGGGGTATCTACAGCCGTTTGGGAAGCTATCCATGAACTCCACGCAAGTACTGCTGGTCACAGAGAAGACCTCGGTGCTGTTAACGTTGGTTGGCAAACTCTTGGCGGATAGGGGCATGGTGGTGGGATAAAGGAGGTATGTTGCAGCAAGTTAAACAATAAAATGGTGACGAATAACCAGGAGAAACTGTTTCTGTACCTTCTAAAGCAGAATTCATCAGATGCAGGAGTGCCTGGGTGGCTCAGTGGGTTAAAGCCTCTGCCTTCGGCTCAGGTCATCATCTCAGGGTCCTGGGATCAAGCCCTGCATCAGGCTCTCCATTCAGTAGGGAACCTGCTTCCTCCTCTCTCTCTGCCTGCCTCTCTGCCTACTTGTGATCTCTGTCTGTCAAATAAATAAATAAATAGAATCTTAAAAAAAAGAATTCATCAGATACAGCCTGTTATGATCTACTACACTCCATTGGTACTATGTTGACATTTGATCCCTGCTGTTTTCTTCTGGGATCAATTACATCATTAATCTGTATCTTCTGGATCGATTACATCATTAATCTATATCTTCTTTCTCCTGAATCTGGTCTGTTAGTCTGCTCTTTCTGACATCTGATGGGCCCTACTTCTCTTGGAAGGTGACTACACAAAAGGAAGGATTTCCACTTATGTTCCTAGTTTCCTTCCCAATCTCCAACCATTGCCTCCCACTCCTGAGTACCAGGACCACACAATCCCTCTTCCCTATTCTTTGTCGCATTGTTGGATTGCTCAGAAGCATCTTCCCATGCTCAAAGAGTTCAAGACTAGATATGCTATGCACCCAGTTTTAAAATGTGCTCTCCTGGGGCACCTGGATGGCTCAGTCCGTTAAGCATCAGCCTTCGGCCCAGGTCTCAATCCCAGGATCCTCCCTGCTCCGAGGGGAGCCTGCTTCTCCCTCTCCCTCTGCAGCTCGCCCGGCTTGTGCTGTGTGCTGTTGTGCGTGCTCGCTCGCTCTCTCTCTGCCAAATAAAGAAATAAAATTAAAAAAAAATTTTTTTTTTAAGTGTGCTCTTCTTTTACCTGAACCACTACGGAAATGAAAGCCTCTCCTAAACTTTGTGGACTAAATATTATTATACCCTGGGTCATGGCCTAGTGTGGGAGCTCCTGAGGGGTTCCTCCAGTCCCCTCTTATTCCCCACCTGGCACTTAGGTGGATATAAGTAGTGCGGTACTGAGGCTGGGAACAGAAGCACCAGGCTTAGAAATACCGGATTTTAAATATTAATCTGGACATACTACGTACACTTCCTAATCCTCAGTTTTCTCATTTGTAAATGAAGATACTAATATCTTCATAGCGCTTCTGTGCAAAATAAATAAGCAAATACTGTATAAAATGTTTAGCATAGTCCTTGGCACCTGGAAGCCCTTTAAGACAAGTAAGGAGAACAGTATAATCCAATATGCTTCTTCCCACTAGACTAAATTGTCTGGAGCAGAGACGTGTCTCAGTAGCTCTGCCGAATGTAGTAGGCACTTAATTAATTTGGAAGTAACAAGTGCAAGAATGCATGCATTTACGAACAAATTCTAAAATGAGAGCTTGGAAGATTAAATAACTCGCCCAAAGTCACCCATTGTTCGAAGAGCTGGAATTCGAAGCCAGATATATTTTATTATATGCTGCCAGTCAGTTTTCTATAACATAAACACTTTCGTTAGTTTCTTCACTTGGTGGAGGGTTAGCTCTTGCTTTTTCAAGCACAGTTCCTTGAACTGTACAAGCTTCGTGATGAAAACAGCCATAAATCCTTGAGACTCAATATTAAAATGTTTTGGCCCAATTACCTGCATGAATTTATCTGGTTGGTGAAGGTGTGGGTTCATACCATAACAGCCACCAGCAGTGAGAATTAATCTCCTGAGTCTTAATTAGAACAGTCTTTGGAGAATACAACTGCCTCAGGAAGTGCCAGAAATCTCATTTGAAAGCTTCCTGATTGTGATATTTCCAATGTCATATCACAGACTCAAGAAACTTGGGTGTTTGGAATAAGCTTCGGATAAGAACAGCCTCACTTTAAGTGCTTATCTGAACCACCATACCATCTGTTCCTCTCCCATCACGGTTCTGAACAGTACAGAGAAACAAACGTTCCTCTCTCTGTCCCACTTTGCATCTGAACATGATCTCCTTCCAAAGTAGTTTATTTCTCTCCTTTCTCCATCAAGTAAAGCAGAAACTAGCTGTGAACATTTCAACAGCACTGAAAAAATCTCTATCTTTTCCTAATACCTCCTCCCCAGCACTCCTTCTCAAATTTCCTATTTTAAACTCATAGTTATGTCAGTGAAGTTTTCTATTATTTTCAAATTTATTTATTTTTTACTATTCACATCCAATTCATTACTATACCTATTACTTTTTTCCTCAAGAGTTCTTCTATCTCCCTCTTCCTTTGTCACTCATGCATTAGATTATTACTAAAATCTTTTTTTTTCCTTTTTTTTCTCTGCCACTAGAATTTTCCATGCTCATACCATCTCAGACAAGATCTAAGGGTAATTGGTTTTAGATAATAGAGAAGGGCTGCCAGATAAAAGAAACAAAAAAATCTTTAAAAAAAATAATTTGACCTTATTCTCTAAGACGTACTGTGCCCAGAACAAGTACAGTGGATATCACTTTTCTTCTCTGTCCTCATCAGGACATACCTACAGTAGCACATTCAATTCTGGGTACATTTGAAGAATATCAACCAACTGAAGAAGAGCATTACAGAGTGATCTAGACAGCAGTGGGCTTGGAAGTCCTGGAGGGAAGGGGCAAGTTAAAAACCCCTGAGGAAGTTTATTTGAAAATAAAGAGGCTAACAGAATGTTATATAATAAGAAGATTGAAGTTATATATATATATATATTTGGTCACTTTTAAAGGTAAAACTTGAACTTAGTCTCCTGAGAGACTAAGGAGAAGTGGCTTTCAGATCTCTCTAAAGAAGAATTTTCTAATCATTGCTCTTAAAAAAAGAGAGAAGCATCTTTGTGAGGTAGTGTCTTTCTTATACAAGAAGCTGTTGCCTGGCTACTTATTCCAAATTTTGTAGGAAATACACATGTACAGAGAAGGGAAATACACCACATGACCTTGTTAGCTGTCAGCCGTGCTGAGTGACTGGGACTCTTCAGTCATGTGAGCCTTTCTCCTCACCATTTTCTTTTTCTTCCATTTGTTTCTGTTTGTTTTAAACAGCCTTATTGAGGCATAACTTACATATAGAAGTCACGCAATTTAATGAACATTTTGAGCTTTTTGAGAATTTATTTTTTTTAGAGGAGTTTTGGTCACACCAAAATTGAGAGGAAGGTACAGAGATTTACCATACAGCCACTGACCCCACACGTGCACAGCCTCCCCCATTATCAGCATCTCTCACCAGAGAGATGCATTTGTTACAGTTGATGAATCTACACGGACACATCATTATCACCCAAAGTCTGTAGTTTATCTTAGGGTTCATTCTTGGTGGCTACTTTCTGTGCATTTAGACACACGTCTAATGACTTGTATCCATCACTGTAGTATCATAGAGACCATTTTCAGTGCTTTAAAAATCCTCTGTGCTCTGCCTGCCCATTCTCACCTAGCAACAACTGATCTTGCTACCATCTCCACAGTTTTGCCTTTTCCAGGATGTCATATAGTTAGACTCACAGTAGCAGCCTATTGTTATTGCCTTCTTTCACTTAATAATATTCATTTAAGGTTCTTCTATGTCTTTTCATGGCTTGATAGTCATTTCTTTCTCATTTCTTTTCTAATGCTGAATAATATTCCATTGACTGCACAGACCCTAGTTTATTTGCTTATTTATCCATTCACCTACTAGAGAAAATCTTGGTTGCTATTTTTCACTTCTTGGTGAGCCCCTCTTTCTTTAATCAACTTAATTATCCCATCTATTATAGATTATCCTGATCACGGTACCACTATATAGATAGATATAGATAGATACAGTATCTCCAACTTTGAGACATTTCATGCCCACCATCTTCCTCAAAATCCACTCAAAGAGTCTTCTCGAATTAAACACACCTCTCTGAGTGTTTGGCAGGTGAATTAGTTAGGGTTCAGGCTAAGAGTCTGTCACAAATAAACCAGGGAGAAAAAGACAGTGGCAGAAGTACAGTGTACCATTTCTCTGTCAGCTTACAGCTCAGAAGTAAACAGTCTTTATGTGGGTGGTTTTGCATCCTCAATAAGTGGCCTCCATCTCTCTGAACCAGACTTTTTTTTTTTTTTTCCCTTCTCACCTTTTTGCAGCAGCAAGCTCCTGGAAAGGTGCCAAGGCAGTGCATGTTCAATCATTTAAAGTGCAAATGTGGAAGTGGCACACATCACTTTCCCTCACATTGCATTAACCAGAATTTGGTCTCATGGTTGCATCCATTTGTAAGAAGACTGGGGAATAAAGTCTTCCTTGAGTGACCAGAGTCAAAAACTTGATTATAGGTGAAAAGGAGAATGGATGTTGGAGAACATCTCACAGTTGACCAAGAGATTCCCCTCAGCAGTTATTTATGGGTGTGTGTGTGGGGGAGTGGAATGTGCTTTTTTTTTTTTTTTTTCCTTTTTATGACAGTAAGTTTTGCTTTTTCAGAAAGCAAACATATTTATTTTGAACCATAATCTGCCATTAAATTCCACTGAAATTTTAAGGTTGAATTCATATGTTTAAAACTTGTAACCTTTGATCTATCAATAATTGTAACATTGTCTTTTTTTCAGTATAAAGTCTCTGTGCTTTAGTTTGTCACAGAGAGAGAGGACAAGCAGGGGGAGTGACAGGCAGAGGGAGAAACAAGCTTCCTGCTGAGCAAGGGGCTCAATCCCAGGAACCCAGGATCATGACCTGAGTCGAAGGCATACACTTAACTGACTGAGCCACCCAGGCATCCAAGTCTCTGTGCTTTAAAATAAATGCCCCACTATTCTTCCAAAATGAGAATTGGTAATAGTGAAGTTTCAGAATCTTTGCATATGATTTTGAAACACACAAATTACAACATGATATTGTGAAAATTCTCATATTACTGGACCTTTTCACTTACTAATGAGACCTAAAGTCTTTATATTTTCACACAGGTTACACTAGTGCAACACAACTTGGTGCTTAAAGAGACAAACAAGTTTCCCCGCAACCTGTGCTCCCCAGTATATCGGTGGGATGGTGGGTGGGTAACACAGGTTACCATCTCCCACATGATGATGAGGAAAGAATGCTAAAAGGAACTAGCACTTGCATAAACTGACAACTCTGAAATCTGTTTCCCTGATTTTTGTAAGCTTTAAACATTAGTTAGATGGTCATTAAATGCTTAAATAAACATTTGTTATATCAAGTCAACTCAGAAGTTAATTTTACTTCTGCAGTTTCTTTGAAGTTTTATTTTGTCTCTAAACAAAATTCTCTACATTGAATCTCTGCCTTAATAGGATAAATGCTGAAAGTGCGATTGCATAGTAAATATGGTCAGAAGAATGCTAGTCAGTATGGATTTTTTCCTCAGTTACTTCCATCTCTATGCTGTTTAAAACTGGCTTTTCCTTTGATTCTGATGGTTATCAGGAAATATTATGGTATTGCCATAAATGGAAACCCCCCCCCTTTTAGCATCGTCAAAATTTGCTTGAAAGTTAAGTTTTTCACCACTATTGGGTCATATTGCACCTAGGACTAAACTTTGTGCATTTTTTCAATTGGCTGATCATAAGCATTCTCTCAATTCCAACTTCCATTTATTTGCTATCACAGTATACATGGTTCATTATTTTTCAGAAGTACCAGACTGTGAATTGCCTCGTGGCTGCTCAACAAAGTGTGGCAAGCAATAAAACCCTGTGTCACTGGATTGGGCAAAAGCCTTCTTTCTTCAGCCTTCTTTTCATGGCCTTTATCACAATCAGAATCCAATTGTAACCTGACTTCTCTCTTCTATTACATATGAGGAAGCACAATTAGAATACTGACACTAGCTCTAACCCGTAATACCAGAGTCTCCTGCTATGATCTCTCTCCTGGCCATCCCTCTCTGTTGGTGTGTATCTGAAAATAAAGGCTGGTAGATGACAGAGTCCTCATTAAACAAGAGGTATTTCAGCCTCTTCCTTTAACATACATTATGATGCGAAGCTATTTGTCATTGTTTTCTTAGATTGACTATTTCTTTTAAATCCAAGACCTAAATCTGGGACATCTAGTATGAACTCAGTCATATACACATAAAGCCAGCACATTGTTGCCTGCCACCATATTTAAGGGTCAGTCTACTTTAAACTTTCTTTTGATTCTCAATATTTATTCTACGTACCCTAAAAGCCTTTGGCTTCCCCCATCTTTCTGGCTTGGCAAAGTGTAAAGTCAGCCTCATTTAATACAATCTTGGTTACTGCCTTTTGATCAAATGTCTCTTTTTATTTAGTCATTTGGTGTTAGAAGTTTTTTCTACTACTGACCTATACTATGTATTTATATTTCCAAATCATCATCATCATCATCATCAAAGAATATCATCATCATCACAAATAAAACCTGGGACACTAAAGCCAGATAGATACATATTATTTATTTCTAATCCGTTTCCTCTTAAATGAACACTGAAAAAAATCCAATATCTGTTTGTTCAGTTTGAAAGTCTAAGGACTAAACTCTAGCTCATTGATCACTGTTCACATTTCTTTGGGCTCCACCTTAACTCTTCTTAGTTCTCCAAAACCAAAGTACCCTCCTCACCAAACACACAGGAACATATCCACTGAAATCAAAGTATATGCAGTATTTCAGTTTGAGCCTTTTGGGCTTGTTATTATGCACATATGAAAAATTTGGAGAACTGTATGCATTGGGGGAAAAACAAATAAAAATACACATAGTTCTAAAAACAGATTGGAATTTGGGGAGGGTACTTATGTAAAAAGCAATTGAGAAAAAAATTTGATAAAATCTTATATACATTCATAATAAACACATTTAATAAATTAGGATTAAATGGGAACCTTTTTTTTTTTCTTAACCTTATAGTGGAAATCTAAAAAAAATAACAAAATATTTACTGGTGAAATTAAGTATCACCTTGAAAATTAGTAATGAGACAAAGATATTCCATATCATAACATCACACTGACAGCCTCATAGCTAGTGCGGCAAGACAAGAAAGAAAATAAAAGACACAAAGATCAGAAAGCAAGAAATAAACTCTTACTATTTGTAGAAAATATGATTGCCTACATGAAACAAGATTTATACACTATTAGAACTATAAAATAGTTTGGGAAAGTGGTTAGATACAAAATCAATATACAAAAATCAATTGTGTTTTGTATACTTTAGCAACAAGGAACACATTTCTATATTTCTCCTTCTCAGGTAACTTTAGTGGTAGGTACATACAGTGATTGGGGCCTGGATGCGTAACTTGCAAAGAGATGGGAACTTCCAGGGAGTAAGACAGAAGTAAGAGTATTCGAGGGGAGTTCATTTAGGAGGAAAGTCTCTCTGGGGTAGGAGTTACTGGAACTAGTATTGAATGTCAGTAGGAATGAGGAACGGATGTGGATGTGTGGGACCAGGGTATCTGGGCTGAAGTGAAACACAGTATAGAGATAGAGGCTAGGGCAAACACAGAATTGCAAGTATCAGAGAATAAATCAAAGACCTCAGGGGAGAAGATCAGTTTCTCATCTTTCCAGACAATACCAGGGAAGAAATTCATTGAGTGGCTCACCGAAGGGGAAATGCTAGGGGTTTCTAAGTAAAGGAAGGTGGGGAATTCCTGGTGTTTATGCCAATTAAGGATGAAAAACTAGTACCCCGAATAGGATAAAATGAATCAGTTGGTCTCAACACAGTTAAAGAAAGTCCCACTTTTTATTGGTCAGAAGAATCTTCAGTAAAAGTCTGTGGATGGAGGGGGAAGGAGACCCCCAAAACTCAGGGCACTTGAACAGCTTCCACTGCTGAGAATAGTTGTGTTTTGTTTCTGTATCTCCTGGGCAAATATGCCTTAGTAAATGAAACATTTTCCTTTTACAAAAGTAATGTGGAGTGACTGGATATAGATTAGAGGCCATTTTTAAGGGGTCTGTTAACCTGCAGGCAACAGGATGCCACAAAGTACTCCCAAGAACAGAATGGCACAGACAGATTTCTGCCCTGGGGGTTGGGGACACTGGCAGCCATGCAGAGGACTGTCCTGATGGGAATCACAGAGACGAGTTGACCACCCACGACTCTTCCACAGAGAAATGTTTAGTTTTATGAAAAGACACTACAGCACAAAGATGAGGAAGGCACAGTCCCTGCCTTCCTGAGAAGTGTTAACATTTTGAATGTTTGGATGAGCTTGGTGTAAAGAGGCAAGGCTGTTTTAAAATCTGTACTGGCTGGTGCCGCCTGCGCTTTACTCGGGCCTGAAGGAGGCTCTGCTGGGAATGGCCATTAACAGTCTAGGCACATGCTAGGAGCCAATGCATGCAAATGAGAAACAAACAAACCCGGAAGGTGGGATGGAGAGAAGGAGGTGCAGGAGGGAGGGACAGAGAGCACATGAAACAGCGAACCCACCCATCCGATGAATTCTTCTCTGCTCTCGTTTCCAAACTGCACAGGCTTGGCTGAGCGCGCACCTCACTTGTTAATCTCCTTTTTGCATCCCTGTTTTTGTGGCTGTCAGAAATCCATATTATGCAAATTGGGTTTAAGCAATTAAGGCAATAATGTTTCCCTTGAAGAGTTTGACAAGGTGGTGGGAGCTAGGACTGAATTTTGCAGACAGGAGCTTGGATGCTTATTTACCTACAAATACAAGAGGAACAAGAAAAGGGAAAACACTGCAGCACCAGGCTTACCTGAGCTGTGCTGATTTTCTTGCCTTTCCTTGGTGCTTCGTAGGAGAACAGAGGGTCACTCCAGAGAATTAGTGGGGGGTAAATTTAAAACAAATGAATACTTTTCACAAGATGCAGCTTTAACCTGTTGAATTCCCCGTTGCAGAAGGACACCGAATGGAAAGTAGTGTCCTCGCAGGATTTGAACGACTAGGCAAATTCATGATAATTTGAAACCCCTGGGATTGGGTCTCCTGTGTTTGGGGCCAGGAGCTGGTTGTCTTGCATCTGGAAAAAAGCAAGTCCAGAAAGCTGGACTTTGTTTTCAAATTGCACAGCAGATGAGAGTGTCACATTTACCTTCCTTTGAAAAATCCACTGTCATTAGAAAACCAGATATGATATATCAGACTATTAATTGGGAATGACACATTCCACATTGCTATACTTAAGGGAACAGTACCCAAATGACGCTGTCCTCAACTTGAGCATGTGGCCAAAAAAAACAAACAGTAACAACAACAACAAAAAACCCTCTTATAGTTTGCCAGAAATAGTTTTTAAAATATTTACTAAACTTCCAATATATGATTGTGAATATTCCTCTTCCTCCAATAGTGTGTTTGAAGCTTCCTGAAATGTTCAAGTATCAGAAGAAAATGGTGCCTTCTCTCCTGCCTTGGCATTTAGCTGTTCAACCTCTCATTAGTCTATCAACAGATAGTTAGAAAACGCCTGCTATGCCTTTAGCTGTGTGTGTGTGTGTGTGTGTGTGTGTGAGAGAGAGAGAGAGAGAGAGAGACAGACAGACAGACAGAGATAGGGAGACATGTGAAAAGGGAGACTATAAACAACACATTTATAACAACAAAATTATATAGTGTCTTTCTCTTCATTCTTAAGTATTCTGTTACTATATTTCTCACTCCTGGTTTCTAATGCACACCCTTTCAGTTTACATCATATGCAAATCAGTTGCCTAGCTTCCCTTTCAGTACCAACATCTATACTCTCCCTTTCTCTTAACTCTTTCTCTGTTATAGTCAATGGTTGGTGGAACCACCTCCTCCCTTTCATAAGTTGATCAAAAAACTGAATTCCGACCTCTGTTCCCTGAGATAAACTTCTTTTTAGGAAAATCCAATTAAATATCATTTCCTTATCTAATCAAGCCCTTCTTCTGACCTCACTCTACTTGACTGCTCTGCGGCTTTCACAGCTAACCATCTTGAAATTTTGACTTGGTTTCAACCTATCCTTTTGCTAAATGTCTGTCACTGTTCTTCATTCTGTTTATTGGTTCATTCATTCATTTCTTCATTCATTTATTCTAGTTGTCATGCAATAGACTTCTCTGTACTAAGAACCGTGATATGTTGAAGTTCTCATCTTTCTCTGCTAACCTATGGGACACATTGGTCACCAACTTCTGCAGATTCCACCTCCCTAAAGAGCATCAGATCTACTTTGTCCTTTCCAGTTCTGTAGCCGTGATCTTCATCATATCTCATTATGAATAGTGATCTCCTTGATCACTCCTGATCTCCTTGAATTTAGTCTCATAGAATCCTTACAAAAGAAAGTCCATGCACTTCTTTAAGATTTTATTCCCTACCTTTACCTCTTCAATACCAGCTTTCCTTATTCTTTTATTCATGTCCTGTACTTCTCCCATACCAGACTGTTCCTGCTTGCCTGAGCCAGTCATTTTTGTCTATATCTGTGTGCTGTTTCTCACAGTGTTCCTTATTGTGCAGTAACCTCTCCCCTTGCTCTGGTGAAGTTTAATTTATTCTTTACATCTCAGTTTAAATGCCACCTTCCTGTAATTCTCTGGGAAGAATTAGCTACTTTCCAGGCAGACAGATACATAGGTAGGTAGATGCATCTATTTTATATGTATATTAAACAATAGCATACATCATGTTACAATAAAGTCAGCTATATATGTGTCTGCCCACCAGACTATATCTACTCGGGAACAAGGACTGGATCTTATGCTAGTGTTCAGTAGATGCCCAGAAAATGTCTACAGAAGTCAAGTTTGGTTCCCTGGACTCAGTTTCCTACTGTTCTGAAGAAACAGGGGTTCTTATTTTTAAGAATAAGATGATTTAATATTGGAAGAGAGGAATTAAGATAGAATTGAGAGGAAAAGAGAACAATCCAAATGATTGGGTTAAAAATCTGCTGTCCTGCCTAGAAAGTTAAATAGGGAAGGCTTTGAAGAGTTAGCACAAAGCTTTAAGCAATCTTTAACTTAATACGCTGAGTCTGTAGAGTTGTAACTTATCCAATCTAGCTGAGTAAGGTGAGTTTGTATACTTCATACTAGTTTGTAAACCATGATTGCCTGGCACTGTAGTTTAAAAAAAATGATGTTCTCTGCCTCTAGAAGCAGCTGGCTCTATGTGAATATTGAAGGTGCGCCATTTGGAAAGAGGAGTGACAAGGACACAGTTATAAATTCCATACCTAGAGTCTGCATTCATGCAGTCCTTACGCATCTCTCCCAAACCCATTCTGGTCTTTCCGGGATAACAAGGGAAAACAGAGACAAAAGTTGTGTGTGTGTGTGTGTGTGTGTGTGAGAGAGAGAGAGAGAGGGGGGGGGGAGTGGTGGGTAGTTAACTTTAGTTTCAGGGCTGGCCAGAAGACCTATTTGACCAGAGACTGCTGCTTAAAAACTCTTGTTATTTGGAAGAGATTTTAAATGGCCTCTAACCATCCCCCCACCCCACTTAATTTAGTGGACCTTTTAGGAGATGAAGAACACTTGGTCCCCAGGTGAAGAAAGTAACATACCTAGAGACAATGGCAATAAAAAGTCCAGAAAGCCCAGGCCCTGAGAGGCAATGGGAGGCTTTGGCGTGTTGATTACCATTAGCAGGGATGTGGTCACAAAGACTGTGATAGGACAACAAGGAGGTGATTTCTTGACTAAAAGAGTGCTTGAAAAGAAGGTGATGCAGAGAAGTCAGTGGGAAAGAAGGAAGGAGCAGGAAGGTGAGACTATAAAAGAAAGATCCACTTCATCCATTTTCCAGTTTTACCCAAGGTAGGCACTGGCTTTGTATTTTGACTAGGCATGATAAAGCAGATTTTTAAGAGGGAAAAATTCCTGCTATTTTTTTCCACTAAATTCTTCTCTTCTTGCAATACAATTTTCACAGAAATCGAAATTTTATCTTGGCAACAATAGCTGAGATACAGGGGCGCCTGGGTGGCTCAGTGGGTTAAAGCCTCTGCCTTTGGCTCAAGTCATGATCCCAGGGTCCTGGGATCGAGCCCCACATTGGACTTTCTTCTCAGCAGGGAGCCTGCTTCCCCCTCTCTGCCTGCCTCTCTGCCTACTTGTGATCTCTGTCTGTCAAATAAATAAATAAAATCTTTTAAAAAAATTGCTGAAGTACAAATCCTTGAAAATGAACATGAAAGCTTAGGTAGTATACTGGGGAGAAGTCAAATCAATACTAGTATTAATTATGATCTACTTGAGACAGGACTCAAATGTTTTCACCTGCCCACTGGTAAATTGACATGAAATGAAAGGGTTTAGTGAAATTGTTGTTATTTCAATTCATTTCAACAAATACTGGTAGTCCGACACTGTATTGGGTTCTGTGAATAAGGAGATGATGAGACAGTATTATAACGAAATATTTACTTACTAGAACTTGAAACTGTTCTAGTTGTTGTAATAAGATGGAGCCTAACATCACTTTAACTATAGATCAAACTTTGTCGTCTTGACTACTTAATTATCATCTTAGTCAAATCCTAACAGAATTCACCTAAAGGTCCCTGTCGAAATTCAGCTGAAGATCGCCCGCAGTTCTGAGAAGATCAGTAAGAAGATGGGGTGAAAGGACTGACCATTATCTCTGTTATAGAAAAAAAAGTTTTCACATTTCTGAAATATGCGTGTTGTTCCAGCTATCAATTTATTACTGCCTCAGTCATTTCAGATCACCAATAGGATCCTGTTTTCCTTTTAGGGCAATGGCCCTCAAAATTTAATACATATTTAAAAATTCACTAAATGTGCTTTTTAATTTTATTTTGTTTTGTTTATTCTATTGAATGTGGTTTTTTTTTAAAGATTTTATTTATTTATTTGAGAGAGAATGAGTGAGAGAGAGCATTAGAGAGGAGAAGGTCAGAGGGAGAAGCAGACTCCCCAAAGAGCTGGGAGCCTGATGCAGGACTCGATTCTGGAAGTCCGGGATCATGACCTGAGCCGAAGGCAGTCGCCCAACGAACTGAGCCACCCAGGCGCCCTTTAAATGTGTTTTTTAAATAGATTTCTGGATTCCATCCACCAAAGATTCTAATTAATAGATCTAGGAACAATTTATTGTTAACAAGCAGCCTGAATGATTTTGATATAGTTGGTCTAGGAACAATACTTTGAAAAACATTGCTTATAGAGAAACCTTTCTTTGAAAAATTATCCCCATTTTTTCCCCTTTCTCCTGGAACCATTTTGTTGTTGTTGTTGTTTTAAATCCATTCATTTATTTTTGGACTTCCACCTATGCCAAAAAATCCTATATATTATTTCAGCTTTCTTTCTGCTAATTTATTTTGCTCCTTGTTCATGCTCCAGATGCTAGCGATTGTGGTAGATTACATACTGATGTTGACCTCATTGTCTTACAATTGAGGAGAAAATTTAGCAAAACTGTGTGGAGATATAGTTAGATTGTATATATTGCCTACCTAATTTAATTATATTTTTGTCATATTCATAATATGACACGATGATTTAATCAGATATTAAAATAGATTTTAATACTAGAAAGTCTGAAAAAGAATGATTGTTGAGTCAGTGAAGGTACAACCAGGAAAATAAAAATTACAGAGTATTTAAATAAAATAAATTCAAAAAAAATTTTTTACACAGGAAATGGAATTGTGAGAAGCATTCAGAGGGCATGGCAATGCCAAGATTAACCTCAGCTACAGAGATAGTGGGAAGGATTAGGATTACCAGAGCCAAGAGATTGATCTCGAGAGGAGATATAGCTATAGGCAAAGATGGTGACTAGCGACAAGGGGAGAGAAATATCCTGGGTTTTCTCATGACCCTGTCCTCTAATCTTCTGCCAATTCTTCCTACTAGATAAACTCAGTTGACAGGGGAGCCTGTGAAATGCAATGTGCACTTGTTAGCTCTGCGGTGATTCAAGAGAAGGTGGGGGGTGAGGAATGGCTGTTAGGGTTGTTAAAAGATAAACAGAGGCATATTAAAAATTTACTAATTTATTTGAGCAAAAATCAGTTGGAATCGGGCAGTGACAAACCAAAAGTGGTTAGAAGCCTTCTGTCTAATGCAGCTGGGAAAAACTTAAGAGAGAAAGGGGAAGCAAAACAAGGAAATTATCGAGTGGCTCTGGCTTAAAACCTAGTTGGCTATTTGTGATTGGTTGTCCTTAGTTTTCAGTTTTGTAACCCTGAAGTATTTGCAAGCTAAGATTTTGTTTTGCCAGCAAAACTGAACTCTGATATCAGGGCATTAGAACCACAACAAGGTCCTCCTTGTTTAATTAATAAAACAAAGTCCTAGACCCCAGGACCAGCAGAGAGGTGAATATATCCCCAAATAGACCTTAATGATTCTCCCTGATCTACTTTAATGCCAAGAACTTTGATATTCTTTATCAGTCCCTTTTTATCTTGTACCTAACCTGAACCTTAAACCATGATTTACCTGAGCATAGGCAAGGTAGAAGGGCGGATGGGAGGGTCATTTAAGAATGCTCTGTCTCACCACTATAGTTTGCTTCCTTGCGAGGGTAGTGCTTGAGATCCACAGAGGTTGAAAAAGAAAATAGCTTTTCTCTGCAGGTCTCTTCCACTGCTGACATTGTTCCTAGATTGCTCTCTGTATTTCTCTCTAGGGTCTCACATGGTGGCCGTGTGCATTTGGCCATCTTCTGCTTGATATATTCTGATTTATGCAGAAAGATCTTGTATCCATTTCCTAACAGCTATCATCACTTCTCATGCCTGATCTCTCTTGCTTCCTCCAGTTCTTCCCAGTATGATGTGTTTTGTGTTTTTTTGTTTTGGGTTTTTTTTTTTTTTTTTTATGTTGACTTCTTTCATTCCTGGGGTTCTTTAGCTGGTAAGTCTTAGGAATGGCCAGTTCCATTTGTGACATGACTGCAGCTACAAAAGGTTGTCAGCTCTCTGTCTGAAACTCAGCATGACTTAGCTATAAAAGGAAAGGCTGCACATACTAAAACAGCAGCTGGAGGATTGAACTGGGGTCAGCAAAGAGAGGACTGGAGCTGGGGATAGCTTGACATTTGATCCAGTTCCTAAAGAGTATTACAGTTAATATTTTGTTGTTTAGCCAGGGTTTTATGTTTTGTTTTCATGGTTTTGTATTCTTCATTTCACTTTAATGTTTAGTTGGACAGTGTGGGTCAAAGGGTGGGAAAGTTTAGGTTTATTTTCCTACATTCTGGTGGCTAAACTCTCAGCTGCCATTCTTAACATGACTTTGAGGGGGTTCCAACCCTAAAATGAAGTATGTTATTGCAAAATGGGATTAGACTTTGTCTAGCACAGTACCTGGCTTGCAGTAGCATTATTTTATTTTGTTTTTGTAAATATATCTTTTTTTTTTTACAAGGTTCAATTCTTTTAGATGAGGGGCATTTCATTTAAACCTGAGCAGTTGCATTGCAAGACAAATGATACCTTGCTTTTCCAAAAACAAATGCCTTAATGAGCTCTTCCTCTACCATCAGTTAATGATTTCTAGGGCTGTAGGTCATATGCATTGTGAGGAATAACACTATGGATAGAAACTTTGAGGAGAAGACTGCCTGAGTTCAAATCCTCCAGTTATCTGAACAACAGAGGAAAAATGGAGACAATCCAAAGTCAATTTACCTTCTTTTATGGGAGATGGGAGATAGCCTTATATAGTTCCTGGTCAGTCTTGAACAAATCAAAGGATTTCCAGATCAGCACTCTCATTTGTAAAAGATGGTAACTACATATAACTCATGATTTTAGTGAGGATGTAGTGAGTTCATGAATGTGAAATTGCTTCTTAAACACTAAAGCATTATACAAGTAAAGAATATTGATTAACCTCCCCCTCATCCTCATTTCTAATTGCACAAGAAACTAATCATTTACCATGGGGCTATTCTGTCACAGTGCAGTGGTTAGCATATCATTACCAAAGTTATCTAATTAAATGGTAGTGAAAGCATCTCTGGTACCAGTGTAATCCAATTACATTTACCAGGTAAAAGAAATTAGACTGAGAATTTAATCTCTGGCTTGGACAGCTCCCTGTTTGTCAGTCAGCCTTTCAGAGCTGGAAAGCTGCTTTAGTGATCATCTATTCCAATATCTTAATTGGTTCATGAGGAAAGCAACTGAAAACCAGAGGAGAAAACCACTAACGATTACCAAAGTTGTAGCAGTAATGGTGGGGGAGGGGAGGTCAGAAACTCTATCCCTTTGCCTATATTTGCTGACTCATCCACCTAATTCTTTAATTTTACATTTTTCCAGATGTCACTTACTGTTAATATTTTGATATGACTTAACATTCTCCCACTTGCTCACTCTAATTCCACTCCTCTAGCACATTGAGAAATAAAGGAGAAAAGAGACTGGGAAAGGAAGAGGTACATGCAGAGAGAAGGAAAAAAAAAAGGAAAGGTTTACTGGAGAAATTGGAGGAATATGGGGAACAATGAAATGCAAAACAGGTGATGAGGATGGCTGGGCAGACAGGCAAGCCATTAAAAAGAGGTAGATGGCATGCTAGGGTTTAGAAGGAATGTTTGCTATTTCCTGCTCTTGTCAGATTTCCTTCCAGATCATGTGTACTCCTATGTGACCACCCCAGTATATGGTGGTTCTCAAGCCACTTCTCACTGACAGGAACAATCAGAAAGTCTCTGTTAAAGCCTTTATTAGGCTCATGAATTATTATATTAATACATCATTCAATGGTCATGTGTTGTCAAGGATTTAACCATTATCTGGCCACACAAGCCACACTAACTTGTGTTGCAAAAATAATACCTTGCTGTAATAAGAGATTTTAAACAATTTTTAAAAGTTAGTTTATGTCTGTTATCTAATTTTTCCTCGTGGTAATTCAGAAATTTAGACAGATATTTTAAACTATGTTTTACAGATGAGAAAGCTGAGACCTATGGATATTAAGTAACCTACTGGATTTCACCATCAAGTTAATATTGTATATCTAAGTGATGCAGGAGTTAAATCTGATTCCTGAATGAAATAATCAGGATATGGTTGAATAGGAACTAGAAATGTTATTTGGACGTTTTTAAAATGTACCATTCTTTCTAAAAACTTTTATAGTTTAGAAAACCTGGCTTCAGAGGTCCTTTAAAAGCCCTAAAATTTGTCATCGGCTAATTGAGGGAATTTGGGGTCAATAAGACAGTACACAAAAGCAGATTCAGACCAGAGTAGCTAAAGCAAGAAATCAGACTAGCAGAGGAAAAGAGTTCCATTTCTCCAGACAAGCTTCCAGGTTGACCGTGGAATTTAATGAAGCTGGTTGGGATCCAGAAGTTGAGTGGAATCCCCAGCTGTTCAAAATCATCTTGTCTCCCCTAAGGTTCTTATCCTTCTTTGAATTGTAGACCCATTTGGGAATCCTGAAAAAATTGCACAGTTGTAAGAACTCACAAGTGACGATTTCATTCACTATGACATGCACAGATTACCCAAAACCTGTCTATAGACTGTGTTTCTTCATGTACACATGCCCCTGGGACCACTTCAACAGAATCTCCTCAAATGCTGCTTCTTAAAATGCAAATTCCTGATTCCCATCCCAAACCATTAAAACAGTCTCTGTGTATGGTGGAGGCTAGGAATTTGTGTTTTTAACAAATCCTCTAGCTCATTTTTATCCAATGTAATATCTGAGAACCTATGTTACAAGTATCCATTGGCCCCCAAATCCCATCTGTCTTAGAAAAATAAATTTGAGATTGCCCCACAAACTCTGCCTTTCCTGTTCTGACATTAAATAATGTTTCCATGTAGCCCATATTAATGCTAAGATGAACACTACCTCTGGGAAGTCCCGTGGTCCTTGATTCTTGTGTTTTTCTTCACTGAAGGTGCTCAAGATAGGAGGTCCATCTAACTTAGTGTATGAGCCTCAGAGGGCATCTAAGGGAATGTTTTCGCATTTCTTAATGCCATCTGAAACCGTATTCTAAGCTGCTGAATTCTGTTTATAAAATGTTGTGATCCCATTTATGCTAAAACTCCATCCATACTAATAGCAAATATTACTTTCTTGTAGTTTTCCACTGCCCGTGACACATGTACTTTTTACTGTATCCCTCTGGTTTGGAAATATGAAGCCAGTGTAGTAAAAAAGTGAATGAGCTGGTTGGTTTATTTCCATTAAAATGCAGGTACACACTGTTTGTTTATCTCCCTCTGGGAACAAGCTGGGAAACTGTTAGTGTTGGGGAAAATAATAATAAAAAAGAAGTCTTAAGTGTTGACTCTACATTTTCAGGGCTTGATAAGTCCTTCTGAGTGTGGCACTCCATCACTTTTCTCAGCAGGGTATAATTACTCATAACTTGAAGGTTTTATCTCTGGGCTGCTTCTAATAAAAAAGGGGGGAAGAAGGCATATCTGTCACTCACTGGAAGTATAGATGTTTAATTAAGTATCACATCTAATTGTTTCAGTCTCTTGTGTGACAATTGCACAGTCCAGGAGTTTAGGGTGGGGGTAGGGAGATCATCTAGCAAATTTATGAGGATTTATAAAATAAGGATTTTTTAATGCATCCTCTGTGTGTGTGTGCATGTGCATGTGTATGCATGTGTATGCTTCTACTACTGCATATGGGTCTCATCCTGCTGTTTGGTCTTTGAGGATTATGTGGCTTGATACTCATTTGCATTGTATCTGGGTACCCTTCTCAGTATTTTTACACTGTGAAGTAATTATTTCCTCCTCTTTTCCACTTCTTTATGTTTCTTCTCTTGTCCTGACCAGGGTCTCCTATATTTAGCGTTTACATGTGGTGTATCTGACGTAACCACACAGGACAAAAACAGAGAGCAGGTGAACTGGGGTTCTGCAATGATAAAAAGGTGGAGAGGTGGGGATCATCGCTCCTTACAAGATAGTACAGGCCATTTAAAGCCTCAGGAGACCTTCTCTGTTGGTTCTTTCCACCCTGGACTAAACAGCTTTCGGAGTTTCTAGGCACTGTGGTTACAGGGTTGAAGCCCTGGGACTGTCCATCTCTGTTGGAGATCTTCTTTGGAACAAAGATGGTTTTGGAGGTTTGAGAAGTACTCTTTTTCTCTGGATCTCTGCAAATGCCCAGGCAGTGTATTTTCTGACCCTGATTTGTAGTGCTAATTTCCATGATGTAAAGACTCCCATTATGGCCAGCTGAGGGGCTCTGCTGTATCTGTTCAGGGTTTCTTCATGTTCCTCAGACTGTCCACATCATTCTCACCTCAGAACTTTTGCTATAGTTACTCCTTATGCCAGGAAAATTCTTCCCTTAGACCCATCAACTAGCTTTCTCTACCTTACTTCATTTAAGCCCCCACTATTATGTCATCTCCTCAGAAAGGCCTTCACTGACCACACATTAATTTTTATCCACCTTTTCTTCATAGCACTCATCACGACCTGAAACTCTATCTTTATGTGTCTGTTATCCATTTCTTCAGTTGGTTTTCTTCATTATTGTGTCTCCAGCACCTAGAATAGAGCTGGCATGTAGTAGATACTTAGAAATAATTGACTCAAGATATAAAATATATGATTAATCAATAGCCAGGAGATGAAGACTGCAAAGACTGTACAATTTCAGACTATTTTCAACTTTCAGTATAATAAGATCTGCCATTCTACTATGCCTTCCATAGCCCCCACTCATCTTAATCATAGAATCTATTGAGTATATGGTGATCTTTTTTCTTTTCTGTTAGGCTAGGAACTTCTTGGAGGAAAGCATCATTTTTCATTTACTCTTAATTTTCTCATATCTGGAATATAGTAGAAGCTCAATAAATACAGAGAGACTGAGGATGAACAGGCCATATGTTCTGTTTTCTTATTTCCTATCTTTCAGGGATGGTTAGTAATAAATCCATAGGTTAGAATAAAAGGGACCTGTGTGTAGCATCTATCAGGGCCAGCAAGAACCTGAGAGCCAATAAAGAAACTGTAATTTTGTACTGTTATGCCCCAATAATGGGTCCGTGATTAAAAGAGCGAGACTGATACAAAGCGAAAGTCAAGCGAAGCTTTATTTCGCGCCAAGCATCAAGAATCCAACCGAACGTTCGGGGCCGCACCTCTTACAAGAGAGGGCGACCCTTTTCTGTTTCACAGTCTAGCTTTTAAGGGCAAAGGCCATGCGGTAGGGCCTGGCCACGCATAGGTGGCCAATGAGATTGTAACACACACAGGAAACTCCACAGTGATGCTAGGTGACAAATTGAGTTACAATTTACCCTAGTAGACATTTGAACCAGCCTATTACACCTTGATTGGAATTGGCGCCCAAAGGGTGGGGCCCATACTCCTTGGTAACCAGGGAGACAGTATGCATCCCCCCACTGATCGGATGCCTCCACCTGGCCTGACCCACCTTTGTATCTGGGCTTTGTTACCTGAAGCTGGTTTCCCGGGACTTGTCTCCAAGTAAATCCCCTGGGGGAAGGGGAGCAGGGACAGTTTCTAAATAGGTCCTTACAGTACCACAAACAGGCTGGAGGGAGGAGAGGACGTCAGGGGATGAAGTGAGTTTTGGCAGCTGCCAGTGGGAAGCATCTAAAAGTGCTCCACATCACTCGGCATCAGGGAAATACAAATCAAAACCACAATGAGATATCACCTCACACCAGTCAGAATGGCTAAAATTAACAAGTCAGGAAATGACAGATGCTGGCGAGGATGCGGAGAAAGGGGAACCCTCCTACACCCTCCCACTGCATTGTGGGAATGCAAGCTGGTGCAACCACTCTGGAAAACAGCATGGAGGTTCCTCAAAATGTTGAAAATAGAACTACCCTATGACCCAGCAATTGCACTGCTGGGTATTTACCCTAAAGATACAAACGTAGTGATCCAAAGGGGCACGTGCACCCGAATGTTTATAGCAGCATGTCTACAATAGCCAAACTATGGAAAGAACCTAGATGTCCATCAACAGACGAATGGATAAAGAAGATGTGGTATATATACACAATGGAATACTATGCAGCCATCAAAAGAAATGAAATCTTGCCATTTGCGACGACGTGGATGGAACTAGAGGGTATCATGCTTAGCGAAATAAGTCAATCGGAGAAAGACAACTATCATATGATCTCCCTGATATGAGGGAGAGGAGATGCAACATGTGGGGTTAAGGGGGTAGGAGAAGAGTAAATGAAACAAGATGGAATTGGGAGGGAGACAAACCATAAGTGACTCTTAATCTCACAAAACAAACTGAGGGTTGATGGGGGGAGGGAAGTTGGGAGGGGGGGTGGGATTATGGACATTGGGGAGGGTATGTGCTATGGTGAGTGCTGTGAAGTGTGTAAACCTGGTGATTCACAGACCTGTACCCCTGGGGATAAAAATATATTATATGTTTATAAAAAATAAAATTAATAAAAAGAAAAAAAAAGATAGTGCATTTATATTTAGCACCTGAATATAAAACCACTCTAAAACCACCCAAGTGGGGCGCCTGGGTGGCTCAGTGGGTTAAGCCGCTGCCTTCGGCTCAGGTCATGATCTCGGAGTCCTGGGATCGAGCCCCGAGTCGGGCTCTCTGCTCAGCGGGGAGCCTGCTTCCTCCTCTCTCTCTGCCTGCCTCTCTGCCTGCTTGTGATCTCTCTGTCAAATAAATAAATAAAATCTTTAAAAAAAAAAAACAAAACACCCAGGTTATATCAAGCAGCACAGAATTTTAAATCTGAACATTAGTAACTACTTGCACAATTAAAAAAAAAAAAAACGGTAAATGGCGATTCACAGACCTGTACCCCTGGGGATAAAAATATATTCTATGTTTATAAAAAATAAAATTAAAAAAAAAACTGTAAAAATCAAAAAAATAAAAAATAAAAAAAAAAAATAAAATCCCCAGGGTCTCAGGGCAAGAAGAAGAAGAAATCCTGAGGCTAAACAAATTAATGGCTTCCATGGGAGCCCCAGGACATGTGCAGATGCCAAACATTGCTAAATGTGGTATAAGATGTTGTATTAGACTTCTAATGAACTGAACATTCTATTATAGTCTCAAAGTTAACTGTTCTTGGGGAGTCTGCCAGAAAAAAGCATGACAGGAGGATCTACAGAGGCAACGGATTTTCCACATCTGCTTTATCTTGTACCTAGCTGGATCACTAAATGAGGCAAAGAACTCCCCTTAACAAGTGTTCAGGATAGGGAGAGCATTTAAGGAAAGTAGGTATGGTGTTCGACATCAGGAAGGAAATCAACAAACTTAAAATGAGCCTATTGTTTTTATGTATTTGGATGATTTGTATAGAAAGATGTGTACAAAGGTAAAAAATGTCTTCTGTAACTATGTATTTTAAAAAAATCAGGTGTGTTCTACCTTTGGTGTGGGCAAGTATTGAGGGGAAGCTATGTCCTGGGAAAAGAAGGATGTTGAATGAGTCAGAGGGGAGTTTTAGAACTCAGTAAATTACTGTATAATAACCATTGGAGAAGAATCTCCTCTCAAGAGGGAAAGGAACAGAAAGAATATGAAACTCTCATGTTGTGCTGACTACTTGATACATCGAAGAATATACAGCTGACGTTCTGAGGCAATAGAAAGATCACAGCAATTGAGAAAAGAGGAGGGGGGTAGGTAGGGAGCAGGCAAAGAAGGAAAGGAAAGGCAGTTCCCGCCCTGACAGGGATTGACCCAAGGAGTCTTCAGTTTCCCCTTAAGACAGTCTACTTTTGCACTGTACTTCACTAGGATTTCCGATTAAACTGAGGCCATACTACTTACATACTAAGTATATATGGAAAAAAAATGTAAAATAAGTTGATGTGGCTCTAGAAGGTAAGAGAGTTGAAATCACTGAGAGAACTATGAAGCTAGAGAGGTCAGGGTAAGGGACATGATGCACACTCTCTGGTGTGTGTGTGTGTTGTTTGTTTTTGTCCCAGAGAACGTGGTCATTATTACCCATAACCCTGACCACCAGAGTGTCCCCCAACTCCCCCAAAGGTAGTCTTGTGGGCAGGCTCTTTCTCTGATACTAACCCAGCTCTGTTCAAAGCCATTGGTTTGAGTATACTCAGGCGGTATCCAGCTGAAGCAAGTCCTGCTGGTGGAATAGCTTTCCCAGGCAGAGAGATGGAGTCAAATAGCAATAAAGAGAAGGCAGGGGTAGAGATCGTAATTGAGGTCTTCTGAGAGTGAAGAGAGAGATTATATGGTATACAAAGCAAGAGTGTGGAAAAATGGATTGTAGTCCTGTAATTTCATTGGACTAATTGTGAGTCCTTGAAGCTCCATTTCCTCTTATAAGATGAGGGAATTTGTCATGATGTCCTAATGGTGCCAATGTGATGTAATTAAGTCTATTCAAGAAATAAGCCTTATCTTGATTAGGTAAATAGGACTTGATTAATTCCACTCTGATAACCACTGCTTCTCACAAATGTCCTAGAGGCTTCTACCCATCCTACACAGCAACTCACCGTGGTTCTCCTGGCAGAAATGAAAATGCTCCAGTATCCCTCATGATAGAGATCAAGCCAAGATCCAAATGCTTCAAAACATAAAGCCACTTCCACAGATGGTTGTGGTTTGCCTTGCAAGCGGGGATGGCATTGGTGGAGATAAAATGATGAGGGGAAAATGGGAGGGGGAGGTACAAAGGAGAGGTCCTTTAAAATATCAAAAAGACTTTATACATATTTTCTGCCCTTTCATAAAGACTTCATCTGGCAGCCAGATTGCCTTAATGGTCTCCTAAAAAGGCCCACCCTGGCCTGACAGAGCTAGGCACACACTCTTCGGCTTTGCTTTGCTTCTTTGATGCTGTCACATGTCCTTCATTTGTCTACATTCATTCATTCTTTGCCTTTAAGCTGTGAGGATAAAAGTGCCTAGCATTAAAAAAATCAGCTTACATTTTTTAAAGGGGTAGACATTTCATGCAGCCTTTGATTTTTTTTCTAGGAAAAAAATGTTACTTTAAGGAAAAATGGGAGAGATTTTTCTACTTTCTTTTCCCCTTTGCACCCTTCACCCTGAATCTCCCATTTTCAGCAGGAAGACACAGCAGTGGGTATAGTACAGGAAAGGGTAGGGGAATAATTGTCTCTTAGAAAGCATTTAAACCACTACAGTGAATAAAAAAAGCCTGAACATTCATTTACTTCTAAACAATGACAAAAGATAATTAGAATGTTTGAAAGCACTGCGCTATTTTTAACATCTGTTAAACACTGGTTGAGATAGCTGTTTTTAAAATTAGGTGGTGTTGAGGAGGAAAGGTAACCAGTAGAGTATAATGCTTATAGCTTTCACAATCTACATGAAGGGTACATAGAGATGTCTGAAGCATTGTTTATGAAGGAGGGTGTAAACAGTAAAAACCTTATAGCAGAAGGAAACATTATATGATAGAATTCCTGTGTGTGGAAATACTTAAGTAATAAAATGTGGCCATAGGGATACTCTGTAGATTATCTCTCCAAAATAATGAGCATAATCTTAAAATATGGAGGGACACAAAGTATCTGTAAGAAAAGGACAAGTAGCAATACTAAGGGATGAGAGTTGGCTAGAAATGGAGTATGAATACGCACATGGGGGGAGAAAAACAGGAAATGGCAAGATTTCCAGATAGGATAAATGACATAACAGGTGTTTCAAACCCAAAGGAAAAGGAAATGTTGAGGTGATCCTTACATTTGAATAAGAACTGATGCTAGTGGGGCACCTGGGTGGCTCAGTGGGTTAAAGCCTCTGCCTTCAGCTCAGGTCATGGTCCCAGGGTCCTGGGATAGAGCCCCACATCGGGCTCTCTGCTCAGCGGGGAGCCTGCTTCCTCCTCTCTCTCTGCCTGCTTATCTGCCTACTTGTGATCTCTATCTGTCAAATAAATAAATAAAATCTTAAAAAAAAAAAAGAACTGATACTAGAGATATGCATAAATGTGTAACAAACCAAACCAAGCCACACAATTCTAGAAGGAGAGGAAACAGTGAAGAAATCCATCACCCAGTTATTAAACTCCAGGAAAGAAAACTGTGCCAAAATGTGGGAACTGAAAAAAATAAAATAAATAAAATAAATAAATAAATAAGAAGACCTGCAAAGTTAAGTAAGCCACAAGGAACCTGGAAACTCAGGGTAAATGTGTTTTGAAATCAAACAGACCGAGGGCTGGTGAAAGAAAATAAAACTGAATAACCAGCAAAGTCAAAGAAGCTCTCACTGGAATAAATAATAACAACAACAAAAAAAAAAAAAAAAAAAAAGAAAGAAAGAAAGAAAGGCATCTTTGGGAGAGGGAAAAACAATTAAGAACTGGAAAATCAACCAACCTGAGCAAGCACCAAGCCCACAAGAAATCCACATAAGACAATCCTGTGAGAGGTACTCAAAATATAATACTAGGGCTCCTGTGTGGCTCAGTGGGTTAAACCCTCTGCCTTCAGTCAGGTCATGATCCCAGAGTCCTGGGATCCAGCCCTGCATCAGGCTCTCTGCTCAGCAGGGAGCCTGCTTCCCTTCCTCTCTCTGCCTGCCTCTCTGCCTACTTGTGATCTCTGTATATCAAATAAATAATCTTAAAAACATATATATATATGTATATATATACTAAAAGTGGCTTTCGGTCAGGTAGCCAAGTCTTCCTTAGGAACCTGATGAAGCGCACTTAGGCCCACACTTCAAGGGATAGAATTCTTTGGGGCATTTGCCCCACCATTCCATGATCAGTGTATGAAGAGTGTGCTTAGATGAGAAAAGAGGAAAGTCAGAGAAGCTTATTTCAATATTGACTTCCTTTTTTATAAAATAGGTCAATAAGTTCTTGTTAGCCGATACTCCATTCAGAGCAATTAGGTAAAATAATGACAAAAAATAATCGACTATCTTACTTCCATACTGGTTTTACCAGTTGCATGCATGATGAAAAGAAGGCTCAATCAATGCTTATAAATCCTCCTTTGTTGAAAGAAAGAAAGCACATCTCCTCTAAGTAGAAGTAACATAATAAAATTATTAAGACTCTAAGTTTACCACATTTAAAAATTATTACTAAAAAAGCCATATGGGGAAGGGGTACCTGGATAGCTCAGTCAGTTACCCATCTGACTTTTGATTTTGCCTCAGGTTATGATCTCCAGGTCCTGAGAGAGAATCAGCAAGTTAAGCTCTACATTGAGCATGGAGCCTACTTAAGATTCTCTCCCTCTCCTCCCCCCCACCCAAAAAAATCCATATTGGTAAAAATTTTGCTCTTTTAATATGGGCCAAGATCTTAACTTTAAAATAGGAAATCAAACCTAAAGATAACACAAAATATTGGCCCAATACAAATGTTTACACATCATACTTTTTGTGAGAAAGCCAAAAAGGGAATAATTAGTAATGTCTTCCAAATGGTGCCAGCATTTTGGGCATTGTGAAATGCCAGCTCAATGGGAATAAGCTGAAATAAACTCCTAAAAGAGACTGTAAATGATCAGAGAAGGGGTAGGTTAGACCCAATACAGGCAAGTCTAAGAGGTCAACAAAAGTATAACAAAGTATAACAAGTCTAAGAGGTCAAAAAAAGTATAACAAAAGTATAACAACAGAAGTATAACACAGGTCAACAAAAGTGTAACAAATGTTATATGTCATTTTCTACTGATACCATCTGGATTTGATATCAGTAAATTCATCCAAATTTGCACATCATCATATGGGAATTCATAACTAAACACAACAGGGGGGCCTGGGTGGCACAGTCCAACTGTGTTAAATTATCCAACTCTTTTTTTTTTTTTAGATGTTATTTATTTATTTGACAGAGAGAGGTTACAAGTAGGCAGAGAGGCAGGCGGGGTGGAGGGTCAGGAGGCGGTTGGTGGGGGAGCACACTCCCTGCTGAGCAGAGAGCCCGATGCAGGGCTTCATCCCAGGACTCGGAGATCATGACCTGAGCCAAAGGCAGAGGCTTAATCCATTGAGCCACCCAGGCGCCCCAAACTGTCCAACTCTTGTTTTCGGTTCAGGTCATGATCTCAGGGTTGTGGGATCAAGCCCCGTGCCCAGCTACACATTCAGCGTTGAGTCTGCTTTTCCCTCTCTGTTCCTCGACCCCATTCACTGTCTCTCAAATAAAATCTTAAAAAAAAAAAAAAAAAGCTAGACACAACATAACCTTGCTCTTATTCATCTGAACTGCACGTGGCAAAATAGAGCTTACAGAAAGTGGAGAGTGAGTTAAAGGACGAAAGGAATGGGAGCCCCAGCTGTGTGGAGACCAACCATATGGAGAGAATGAGACTCATTAGTTAGAATACAGGAAAGCTGAGCTGAGATCGAACCATGACAGAAATGTTTAGTGAGAACACCGCTTTTAATAGAGCATGAGATGCCAGCATTCCAAGGCACCCCTGAAAATATTAAAAAGGTCTTTTAGGTCAAGTAAAAGGAAGCTACATTGTGCATGATAAATTTGTAGAACTTCAAAATCTTCAAGTGGTAAATGCTAAATATATGAACAATGTAGTAAAAGATGTATATGATTTCAAGGATGCTAGTTCCAAAATGGGTTTTTAGTGGTAGTAAGAGGAAAAATGTGAAAGTTCAAACTTTAAGGTTGAAAACTATGCCCTTTCACATTTGATTCTTTGGCTCCTCTGTCCACTAAAGAATATATTCTCTACTGGGTTAGGATTTCACTCTTGGTTTATTGTTTCAGGGCTTGAATTCCCAAAGGACTATAGGGAAAATATCAAGAGGTCAGATGACTAACACTATGAAGCTTCAAATACACTATTTGGTGAAGGTGATGAGGGACTCCATTAACAAATGTGAATATTTTATTTACTTCCTGCTGTCTTATGGCAGTCCCTTCTCTAGTCTCCAGCCTTTAAATTATGCTATATTCCCTTACACAATAATTTTGTACATCTCCCTAGCTGTTTAGTGACTGGAAAGACAACCAAAGCATGAAAAATGACAGACTTTTTCCAGTCACATGTATAGTGACTTAGTCAAAATCACCCAACCAGAAGGTTGGGAAGACCTGGTTCTTTCTGAGTTCAGAACCAATATGCTCTTACTAACCTGTTACATTGCCTTGATTCCTGTGCATGTGTTTATTTCCCATTCAGTATTCTCCTCCATTTCCCCAGATTAAAAATTTCTCTAAGCCCTGTTTTACCTGGACATATCTCCAGAAGCCCATGCTGTGCTTTCAGCACAATAAACAAGCATTCATGGTGAATTTGAATTGAATTGACTTTCCCTGGTGCGGCCAAAAGTGGACACGACAGAGTTGTGGGATGCTACATTAGCTTTACTCCCGTTCCTCATTCATTCTGTCCCTAGAGGTCACATATAGATAGTCCCTAACTTCAAAATATATCAAAACTATAGCCTACATCTGCCTTAGTCTTAAATTCTGTCATGGAGTCAAGTTTGGAAAGTCAGATACTGATAAGAGTTGTAATGTTTTATGCCTATATATATATATATCTATATATATATATATATATAGATAGATAGATATATTCAGTGACAAACGATCAGACAACAGTGACTGTTAACCCACCCTACCCATATTCCTCATCTACAGATCTCTCTCACTAAATAGTCAAAAGTTATTGTGATGGTAAAATCTAAATCTCTTCATCTTTGTCTGCATAGTACAATGCCTGGCATATAGTTAAAAACTTAAGACATATTAAAATTAGAATATATAGTGGCTCAGTCAGTTAAGCTTCCAATTCTTGGTTTCAGCTAAGGTTGTGATCTCATGCGTCATGAGGTCGATGCTCCACATTGGACTCTGCACTCAGCAGGAAGTCTGCTTGAAAGACTCTCTTCCTCTGCCTCACTCCCAGCTTATTCTCCCCCCAAGAAAGGAGATAAATAAATCTTTTTGAAATATTAGAATATAAAAAATATATATTATCACGATCAACTCCCCCTCCCAAAACTTATATTCAGTAGGTCTAACATGGAGATCAAGCATCTCTATCAAAAAAAAAAAAAAAAAAAAGACAAACAATAAAAACCCACATGACTCTTTAGTTGCTTCATTCTATTTAGAAATGATATTAGGATGGGCACCTGGGTGGCTCTGTAGGTTAAGAATCTGCCTTCAGCTCAGGTCATGATCCCAGAGTCCTGGGTTCAAGCCCTACATCAGGTTCCCTACTCAAAGGAGAGTCTGCTTCTCCCTCTGCCCTCATCCTGTTCTCATGCTCTCTCTCTCAAATAAATAAAATCTTTGGGGAAAAAAAGAAATTATGTTAAGCAAGATTTTCTCTAGACAGTCTTCTTGTCTTCTCTTACCTTTCTTTACTCCCTCTTCACACACATGCAAACACCTACACTGAAACAGTCATGTGCCATGCAGAGACATGTGCATAGCATCCTGTCATAGCACTTACAGTACTTTCTTCTAATTGCTTATTTTAACTGGCATACTCTTCTGTTTGACTACAGGGTTCATGAGGGCAAAGACTATTTTCATTTTTTCAATGCCTTATCTTTGTTATCCTGCACAGTGCCTAACTATACATGTAGCTCAATATATATTCAATATAAAATGGAGTATCTTAGTGAACAGAAAAGTGAGGTAATTAATTCCTAGAATATGGTATCCATTTTCCTATAGAAAATATATTTTATGAAAAGAACTATAGGAGGGGCCGAAGTAGTAACTCATGGCACTGGTTATTTGGCTGCATCATTGATCTCAGAGGTTTCATGAAGGTTCTTGGAGTTGACTGGTATCTACCAGGTTATTTCGATGGGAAAATGATTTCCAGCTCCTTTAATTTAAAAGAACTTCCAAACATGACACATTCAGGGCCCACCTGTATAGAACAGGCAGGCAATTCTCACTGAAGCTGAAATATAACATGTTCTACTCATTTTTAATAAAGTTAGTATCTCATCATCTCTAAATTTCCTTTCACAGGTGTTCTGTAACAAAGGCTCCTAAACACAATCATTACATAGACTGAAATGCAGTTGCCTGGAAAAAACCTTACACAAATACAGATTCCTGAGTTCCACAGAAGATTTTCGTTTGGAAAATCTGTGGTATGATTTGTAAATATAAATTTTTTAGACCTCCTCCTAAGGAAAGTAGATGCAGGAGCAGGCAATCCCAGTCTTGGGTCATTGTGGCTATGAGTTTGGGAGTCTGGTGCTTGAAAAACATGGCTTTCTACCTCAGGATATTGTGATGAATGATAAAAACAATTGAAAGTGCTTTGGGAAAGTGAGGGAGCATGCAAATGCCATGCATTTACGAGTATGGTAATATTTTTACTTTGTATCTCTTATACAGGTGTCATTATGCAATATTTGCAAGGGCTTTTGATACTGTGAGTGATGGGCATGCTTAGGGAACTGAGTTGCATTTGGGATGTCCTAAGTCACTACAGACATAAACTTTCTCAGTAGATATGAAATCAGGTATTTCTACAACAATTATACCAGTTCAAAACTCATTTTCAATGTCCTTTGCATCAACTTTTACATTTGAGCCTGAAAACTGGTGAACTATATATTGAATAGCACCTTTCACTGTGGTTGGAAATCTGTCCCTTCATTACTGTGTTAGTACAACTTTAGTGAAGAGAAAAATCAGAAAGTTTCAGAAAGTTAAATAATGACCCAGAGAAGACAACTTGAGTTATTGTGCACTGTTTTAATATTTAGAGATAAATTATAACTGGATGCAATAAGCTAAGTAAGAAACTTCTGCATAAATGACAGTCTAAGAACTTAAATAATTACTTGAAATACAAAACACTATGAAAATCATGTTGGACTAGTCTTGGCTCATTTTCAGCAGCACCCATTTGCTGTCTTTTTTTTTTTTTTAAGATTTATTTATTTGAGAGAGAGAGAGTGTGTGTGTGTACAAGTGAGTGGGAGGAGTGTCAGAAGGAAAAAAATCCAAAGTAGACTTCCCCCTGAGCACAGAACCTATATGGGGCTCAGTGTCATGACCCCAAGATCATGACTTGAGCCAAAACCAAGAGTAAATTGCTCAAATAACTGAGCCACCCATATGCCCCATCTGTTTTTTGGGGTTTTGTTGTTGTTGTTGTTGTTTTTTAAGATTTTATTTAGAGAGAGAGTTCAAGATGGGTGGAAGGGCAGAGGGAAGGGGATAGAGAGAATCTTAAGCAGACTCTGCCCTGAGCATAAAGCCTGAGTCTAATGGCACTGAGATCATGACTTGGGCCAAAAATCAAGAGTTAGTTGTTCAACTGACTGAACCACCCAGGCCCCCCTACTGTCTTTTTCTTGAGCAGATCTCTCAGTATTCTGTGAACCACATTCATGGATCACTTCACCTACCTTCAGATGCAGCCACGTTCAGGGTCAAGAGTAATAGCTTCCTCATAGCACTGGCCCACAAAACACCATATTAAGATATTATTCTCTCCTCACATGGTTAAAGGGATTTGTAATAATGACAAAAATGATAGCTGTGCATTTTATTATTCTGTTGCTTTGCCCTACTTATAGACCAGAGGTGTGATTTAGTAAAAAGAACATAACTTTCTTAAGTTTCAAAAGAACTAGCCCATAGAACTATTGATCATCAAATCCAGTCATATCTCATATTTACTCCTTCTTAACTTCAACCATGAAGATGAGTAATTTATTACATCCTAAGGGGATTTTGTGATCATTTTCCTTCTATAACAGCCCAAAGTAGTCTCTAGTGACTCTGTCCATGTTCTTCATATTCCCAGAGGTCTTCTCGTTGGAACAGCTCTTCTCAGCCATGACAGACACTTAACTAATTTAGCACCATCTCTAATGCTTTGGGTTTTAAGAAAAATATAATACAAAACATCTAGAGCAAGAAACCTAAATCTTCAAACCTTCATATCTTCAGGTTCTGGTAAAGCACTCCCATAGCATCATGTATTTTGCCTCTCTTTTCTTTATCACAATTGTAATCGTGTGTTCATTGGAGCAGTTAACTTGCTTGATACTGTCAGCCACCCCAAGTGAGCTCTAAGTTCTTTGAGGGCAGGGACAATGGTGAACTAATCCAGGGATACATCCCCAACTCAAAGCGTGGTACCTGACATTTGTTCGTTGTACATAACCCCTCTGATGTCCTGGGGTATGTAGTTATAATCTTTAAAACACTTGTCATATGAAAAATTTATTGACTGAAAATGAATAAACATCCCCAGACCTGAGCCCAAGCTGTTTGCTATAACACTATTAAAAATATGCTAATGTGGGGTGCCTGGGTGGCTCAGTGGGTTAAGCCTCTGCCTTCGGCTCAGGTCATGATCCCAGGGTCCTGGGACCAAGCCCCGCATCAGGCTCTTTGCCCAGCAGGGAGCCTGCTTCCCCCTCTCTCTGCCTGCCTCTCTGCCTACTTGTGATCTCTGTCAAATAAATAAATAAAATCTTTCAAAAAATATGCTAGATGTACCTAGAACAAGTACAAGCACGCTAAAAAAAAAAATCAATAAAGAGACTGAGAAGTCAAAGTATTTCTTTCTAGCAGCAATTGGTTACATAAAATTTTATTACATTTTTCTGACATTAGTATCATTGAGGACTGTCAAGCATACTCATTAATCACTTGTCCCTTTTCTGACCACCTCCATCTTTTGAAATTGATCTTCCAGTGCTCAGGTATAAAGCATGGAAAGGGTTTTTCATGGAAGGTGCTTTAGTACAGAAGTTATGCACCCCAGTGATGTTACTAATGTATCTTTTTGTGGAGCTGAGGAACTGTATATGAGGAAGTGACTGTAGATGAAACTCTTTCCAAGAAATGTCTGCAAAGGTTTTTGTGGTTGCACCCTAGAGCCGCAGGAGCAGGCAGAAAGTAGCCTTGGTCTGTTAGTCCTTATTTTCAACCTGTTGGACTATATTCTTGGAGAAATGTAAACTATGATGCAATCATGGGGATCATTCTTCAGGAAATGGGAGGTGGCCACTGCTGTCAAGAGGCTTTTTTTTTTTAAGCATTAAAAGTTGGGTAGCTGAGACCCTTGCGTAGGCTCCAGAATATAATACCTTTTCATGAACTAGGAAGTAATTAAAACTTGATTTGATAGACTCTCAAGGATTCAGACTGCTTCAAGAGAAGAGAAGAGGGGAAAAAAAGACTGGGAGACCAGATAACACTTAGATAACAAGAAGCTTTGGGTAGGAAGTTTTCATGAAGCAAGAACTGATTGTTTTGTCAAAAATTGCTTGGGGCGCCTGGGTGGCTCAGTGGGTTAAAGCCTCTGCCTTTGGCTCAGGTCATGATCCCAGAGTCCTGGGATCGAGCCCGGCATTGGGCTCTCTGCTCAGCAGGGAGCCTGCTTTCTCCTCTCTCTCCCTCTGCCTGCCTCTCTGCCTACCTGTAATCTCTGTCTGTCAAATAAATAAATAAATAAATCTTAAAAAAAAAATTGCTCCCTTAGTATCTCCTTTATCTGTTTAATTTTAAAATTTAACTGTTTTGTTAATATGTATTTTAGAGATTAAAATAGTCAGGTGAGAAATGGATTTGGTTTATTTTGGACTCCCAAGTGCCAAGAATGTGTTCCTCTTTTCAGTGGTAGCCTTTTTTAGGGGAGCAAAATATCTGTTACCCACATGTCTTATTTCATCCTGCTTCTTCTTAGCATTTATAGCATGCACCCCCTCATCCATTCTGCCCTTCCCACTCTCTCTACCATCTCCCTGGTTTACGTAATAAGGCTAAAATTATAATCAGTGCTTATCTGATCCATCTGCTCTAAGTCTCCCTTTTTGTATGCATGTGTGTGTGTGCAAGCATGTACAAGTATGCACGCCCACACATACATGCACATATATGCAGGACGGTCAGTGTGACTGCCCTTAAAGACAGATGTTATGTACAAACCCTGCTTGTGGGTGTTTTCTCATTTTCTCATTTGAAAAACTAAACTTCTCTCCTACTTTTAAAACTCTCCATTGATTTTACTTCCAGTATAGAGTAAACTCTGATAGAATTTAACGTGACCTGCCATATATCCCAGCAGCTTGTCATGGAAGCATTATCTCCTTCATCTAGACTGTGAACTCCCACAAGTCAGAGACAATGTTTTATTGATTTCTGCATCTCTATAATAACTAGGATGTGATTTTCACATAGTAGGTGCTCAATGGATGGGTGACTGTTTTCCGTGCTTTTGAGGGTGATCTCATCTAGGTCATTAAAAGAATCTAATAAAATTATCCCCCTTTCTTCCCAGTGAGATGAATTTTTACAAAACCCTTCAATAAGATTTATTACAGTTCTCATCTCTGGACCATTCTTAAGGAACTATTTTTATTTATTACAATTTTTTTATACTCTCCCCTGATCTTGCTCACGTGGTGACATTTCTCACTGTAAAATGCACACAAAACCCCTTTTGCTACATTATAAAAACTTCCAAACCCATTTTATAATTACTGAATCTCAAGAGGGTTATATCATGCTTGCCTTGTGGGAGATGTCTTATATATTCATATACTCTGTAGTACATAGATTCTTATTTACTTTGATCAGAGTGAAGTGTTTCCTCCTTTGATTCTGGTCTAGTTTCTCTTGTCACTTATAAAATGTGGGATCCAAATATTCCTTATTCTAAATCTCTGAGACATACTACAATTCAGAAATGGCAGCCTTGGGAATTACTGTTCCTTTCTGCAGTCAGTGTTGCATACAAAGCTGAAATCCAAATACACAAACACTGCACCTTAGAACTGCAACGCACTTCTCGAGTCTTTCAGAATAGTGGTTCTAAACATATCCCCATGACTGTTAGCATTCTTAAAAGACTTCTCAAGATGTTACCTCTGAGAAGAGCTGCAACTGTTGCCAACTTCGCTTCTAATCTATCTTGTATGACTTGGGTTCCAAATAAGATTTTACTTTGGAAAACAGTATCCACAACATTTCCCATGCTTAGGGAAAAAAAAAAGGCAAAATCAACTATATTATAGGATAAAAACAAAAGGATGGAAACTGGTACTAACAATAAACAATCCTTCAAATACTAGAAGCTTTTAACATCCATTTCTAATTTTTCTTAACACCTATCCCACCTGAAAGTCACTTACGGAGGCAGATTGTTATTGCTTTCTTTCGTACCCACTTTCCCTCATAAAATGTGTTCAAGATTCTATGAATATTTTCTGAGTACCTCTATGTGCCAGACATTAGATATATTGCTATTTTTTTAATTTTTAATTTTTAATTAACATATAATGTATTATTAGCCCCAGGGGTACAGGTCTGTGAATCAACAGATTTACACACTTCACAGCACTCACCGTAGCATATATCCTCCCCAATGTCCACACCCCAACCACCCTCTCCACACACCCCCTCTCCCCTGCAACCCTCAATTTGTTTTGTGAGATCAAGAGTCTTTTATGGTTTGTCAGATATATTGCTATTTATAACTAGTTCAAACAAATAAACAAAAATTAGGTCCCTGCTATAGCCTGAATATTTGCATTTGCCCCAAATTCATATGTTAAATCTAAATTCACAAAGGTGATGGTATTAGTAGACAGGGTTTTGGGAGGTGATTAGGTCACCCAGACAGAACCCTCATGAATAGGATTAATGCCCTTATAAAAGAGGCCTCAGGACAGATTGCTTTTACCTTCCACACTGTGGGGATACAAGAAGTCTGCAACCTGGAAGAGGGCCCTCCCCTGACCATTTCTGACACCCTGACCTTGGACTTGCAACCTCAAGAATCATGAGAAATAAATTTCTGTGGTTTTATGCCACCCAGTTTCTGGTGTTTTGTTATAGCAGCATGAACCTGATTGGACTAAGACAATTCCCTCAACACATGTACCTTTTTATTTAGTGAATATTACTTTTTGATATCCTTTATTTATTTATTTATATATTTTTAATAAACATATAATATATTATTAGCCCCAGGGGTACAGGTCTGTGAATCACCAGGTTTACACACTTCACAGCACTCACTATAGCACATAATCTCCCCAATGTCCATAACCCCACCACCCTCTCCCTCCCCCGCTCCGCCCAGCAACCCTCAGTTTGTCTTGTGAGATTAAGAGTCTCTTATGGTTTGTCTCTCTCCTGATCCCATCTTGTTTCATTTATTCTTTTCCTACCTCCCAACCCCCCCACATTGCATCTCCACTTCCTCATATCAGGGAGATCATATGATAATTGTCTTTCTCCGATTGACTTATTCACTAAGCATAATACCCTCTAGTTCCATCCATGTTGTCGCAAATGGCAAGATTTCATTTCTTTTGATGGCTTGATATCCATTATTTCTGATAATAAGGAAGAGTCTTTGGTCCTTTGGTTGATTGGTTAGTTGTTTGCTTGTTTGGTTGGTTGGTGCGCCCATTTATTAATTTAACAAATAAGATTGTGTCAGTGGTTACATTGAGACTGGGGAAGATAATGAAATGCTGTTAATTGTTCTTAGATATTTAATACTCTGTTAATAATTTACTATGCTCCAGTTTTAACATGGAGTGTTTACTTCCACATTAGCCCTGCATTTAGGATTTCCTTTTCATTTTTCTTTTGTGTCTTTTTCTGAAGACTTGTGCCTTCTTGCCTCTTTTGAGGGCCAAAGTTATTTCTCATCCATCTGTGAATTGCTCTATTCCCTACTGTTTCTAGTGCAATTATTTGCACGTATAGGGTACTCAATGATATGTCTGAAAATACCGGTTATTATATGTCTGCATTTCTGACTCTCCCAGTGAGGAAAATGATTGAAATATTGCAGGTTTTTTTGTGCCTCATGCCGAGCTCTGTCAAGGTGGAGAATTATTTTTAGCAAGAATATTATATCATGAATTCCCGCATCAAACAAGGGGTTAAAACTGAGTGACCTCCAAAGCTTCTTCCACTTCTTAAGTTTTATGATTCTGTGTTACTGCGCAAGGGCGCAATTTTATAAACAGAAAAATAAGTTTGCCTTTGGATATTAGGCTTTCACATCCTTCAATTTGAGTTTTCATTGGATTTACTATAACCATTAGCACAATGTTCTTTGCATTGTCCTGAAAGTCAGGAAACTTGGCTCTGCTGCTTAGCACAGTAATGCCTTCATCATGAGCCAAGCTGCAAACATATCTGCTTGCACCTCTAAGACATCCACTTTGACCCAGTCTTTTGTTTGTTTGTTTTTGCCTTTTTCAGGAAAAAAGGGAATAATTTGAAGATGTGTGTATATGTGATTTTATTTTTGTATCACATGTTCTGTCACAGATCTGTTTCCTCTTCATATCCTTGGGCATATACCTCTTATATAGTCATTTAATCCATGTTTTTTTTTAAGTACTTCCTGGATTCGTATATTGTTCTAGATGCTTTGGTAAAGTCAAAGAAATAAAAGGACATGCTCTAGGCTTTGCAGAGATCAGTCTAATTAGGGAGAACTAAAAGTACTGGAGAATGATAATCTCAGATGTCTTGAGACAAGTTGGATATACCATGAGAAAGGATCACCACATAGGCTAAAGGATGGTTCCAGTGGTGAGTTAGTTATTAAAGTGGAACTCTTGGAGTCTAGACTTGTCATGTTGATGGACATTTATGAAGGTGGGTAGTAGAGGAATGGCAAGAGCCAACACAAAAAGGTGAGATACCAAAAGAATAAAGCCAGGTGATGGGAAATGGGTTGAAACAAAGGATAACCCACATATTCAAGTTCCAAGACAAGCATGGAAAAGAGAGTGAAGATGGACAAGATAAAGGCTATTTTGAAAGGAAATTAGTAGAGCTTGTATACAGTGTGATAGATAATGGGAAGCCATTTGACATGATATGGGTTAAGTAAATACTGTATTTGAGATAGTCTTAGCTACATGTAGGAGAGGAACAGAAAGATAAGAAAGCCATCTGAAATGTGGACACAAAAATCTCCCTGTGATATAGCAAGTTGCTCATTATCATGGTTGTAGAAGGGAAGGAGACAGGATAAATATGAGATGTGACTGGATTTGATGACCAGTAATTGTATAAGCTAATTTGTGTAGTGTTTTTTAGTTAAGTTATGTTTTCTTACTGAATACTGCCTCTCTTCTGTGAGTAGGGCAAAAGAATGAGTATAATAAAATCCGTAGCTATTATGATTGCTATTATTATAAAATCCCCTTGAAGATTTGAAGAGAGAATAATGTCTTACTGTGGTATTTTGTGGACCAGTGCTTTGTGAAACAGCTATTACTTTTTACCCTAAGGTGGCTGCATACTGGAGATAGGTAAAGTAACACCCAAGAATATGGCTCACAGAATGCGTAGGGATCAGGTCAAATTAAAGACACCATATAAATGCAAGGTGTCATTACCAGTAGTCATAACCATGCTGGTTACTGTTGTCTTGGGAAGTTTATAAGAACTAATTGCGATGGTTGCTCATACTGTAGCCATAAACTGTAAGAAATAATCTTTTGAGTCATAATCTTAAATATGTCCAAAGGCGGCTAAACAGCCTTTGGAAATAAATGAGACTGCTTTGATTTTTACCTGTGACAATGCACAAATCTGGCATTTTCTGATTTGGAAAAGTTCTGAGTCTGGAAATTAAACTGTCAGAGTTGAAAAGTATGGGAATGTGAGGACCAAAAACTGTTTAATCAAAGTGCTAGATACTTTTTCAAAAGGGGTAGGAAATAGATTGTCCAATAACAATGTAACTGTGTGAAATGCATCTTCCAAACAAGGAAAGATGGAAGAAGTGAGAGAAGGGTAGAGAAACAGGAGATTGCTTTTCCAATGGTTAAGAAGGGAAAATGTTTCTTTCTCCTTTTCATCCATTATGCCAGACATAATAGCAACTGTTAAATAAACTCTATCTTTACTTTCAATTAAAACACCTGCCTTTAAAATTCTTCTTTAATCTAATATACACGTTTCTGGGTTTTGAAAATATTTGATGGGAGATCAGAAACATATACATCATAAAAAGATAGAAACAGACAGATTTGATCTTTCAGTTTAAATAGTTCTATTCCTACTAAAGAAATAAATGAGAGATTTACATATCTTTTAAGTCCTGAATTATTAGTGGACATATGGCACTGTATTGGGAGTTCCTGAGTTACTATTAAAGTTTTTCTAATAGATCTTTGTTATCCACAACTTGATTGGTGTGTAACCACTTAACTGACAGACTGAAAAGGTCACAGTATATATCATGCTCTATTATTTCAAGCTTTGGGAGGAGCGAGCAACAGAAGTGCAGTAGGATTTACTGTGAATAAGGGCTTCCTCTACCTAACCAGTGTTTAGGGCAGCTAACCTGGCTCTTTCAACTAACAAAATTCATGCATGTTGAAATAAGTAGATATTAAGATTCTCAAGAATTTAGTAGATGGCATTATTGACAATTTACTTGACTCTTTAGGCCTTACTTAAGAAGATAGAACTCTCTTCTCTCCTTTCAGTCATTCCTCTTCCTGTTTTCCCGTAGACACTGTACGTGTGGAGACTTCATTCTGTTTCCTGGATAAGGGCTGGGGGAAACACTTCACTCAGCAATGTCAATGTAAGCCAACTGATCCTCGCTTTTAGGTTACAGAGCAAAGCTTTGAGCATGACACACCACCTCGATAACACTTGATGATTCTGAAAGCAAGCCTTCTTCAGAGAATATTTGAGAGCAGCTATGTGCTTACATTTCTATCCCATATCCTCTTTACAATATTGCTAGCAAGTTCCTTGGGAGTCTTCAAATGCTTTTAAACCTAGGTTTGTAGTTGTCTTTATCTTCACTATATTTTCTCTTCTCTCGCACAAGTTTAAACAAAAAAAATCAGTTGTTCGGTAAGCCCCAATAACAGATTCCAGATATTTGTATCTGGTTCCTGTGGATATTCTGATCTCTATGGGAGGGAGAGATGCTAGTAATTAAGGCAGAAGAACTTGAAGGCTTTTGACAAAATTTGGAAGAAAAAACCTTAAGACAATGAAATTGCTGAATACCCACTTTTACTTCTCACCTATTCTGCCTGGTGAAATTTTAATCCTTTTGGCCACCAAGTTATGGAGGATTGTGAACACACAACCAGGCAGCTACAATCACTATATCCTCAGAGGTCCTATATTTATTCACCAACCCGTAACTAAATACTTGCCCAGTACCTGACAGGATATGGATTAATTAATACTTGTAGAATAAATCTAGAGGGAAAATTAATAGAACCGTATACCAAACACACATAAATGTGTTTAAATGAGTACATGCTCACCTCTTAAAGGATCCATGCTTATTCATTCACTGTCTCCTTTATTCATCAGACATTTTTTTGAGGAACCAAATGCACTGGGCACTGTGGTAATTTCTAAGGAGATACAGATAGATAATCTCTTGCCCTCCTCCTGAGGAGTTTGTCCCCTTTTCCACGTAGTTTTTATACTCCTGCCTCTCATAGTTCCATTTTGTTGTTGAACTTACCTCACTAGGGTCCGTGGATCTTGGTTCCCTAGAGGACAAGAGGGCTCAAATGTTCTCCATCCTTGGGCTCAGATTCTACAACAGACTTCAGGTGACTCAAGACTAGAATTATAGTCCTATTTCAGTGATATCATGAGTGACAAGTAGTTTTGCATATATATTTAAAAGAATAGTTGCTGAAAAAAGTATGTTTTGTGTTAAAAATAACAGATAAAAAATAAAATCATCAAGTATGGTTCCCTGTAGTTCAGTCAGTAGATCTTCATTTTGGGAGAAATGTAATGCAATGATGTTATTAAGTAAAATAGGAATAGTAAGAGTATTAGCGCTTGAAGTGTGGTGATCAGGCTTGGTTGTCTACCTGATGTAATTCAGTTTTGTTAAAATTTCCATTCACCCACATGCTTCAGTGAAAAGTGACCTTTCCTCCAGCTCATAAATTGTGATTAATTTAACCAATTCCTCTTCTCAGTGATTGGCTTAGAATTTAAAATAGCAAATAGTTCTTAAACATTTGTTATGTGCCAGGCACTGTTCTAATTGTTTGCCTTGTATTAACTCATGTAATGATCACAGCAATCCAATGAGGAAGGTAATACTGACATCTTGATTTTATAAATGAGGAATCCAAGGCACAGAGAAATGAAGCAATTGCTCAGAGATAAACAGCTCTGAATTGCAACACTGAATTCAAATTTAAGCCACCTTATTCCCATTTTCATTTTCTGAACCACTGTTTTATTCTGCACGTGACCCAATTCTGGACAATGAGATGTGAGAAAAAAAAATTGCTGGGAATTTTTTTAGAGAGTATTCTTACACTTGAGAAAGGAGAAAATTTCTGGGAACCACGGAGAAACAAAGCCAGCAATCTGACATGCCCCTCTGGAGCCTGCCCCCACTCTGTTTGTCTCATTACATGAAATAATATACGTCCTTTTTAGGGGCACCTGGGTAGCTCAGTCAAACATCTATCTGCCTTGGGCTCAGGTCATGATCCCAGGGTCTGGAATTGAGCCCCACATCAGGCTCCCTGCTCAGTGGGGAGCCTGCTTCTCCCTCTTCCTCTGCCTGCCACTCCCCCTGCTTCTGCTCTCTCTCTCTCACTCTCTCTCTCTGCCAAATAAATAAGCCAAATCTATTAAAATTTTTTTAAAAGTAAATAAACATCCATTTTATCTAAATCCTATGTCAGGATTTTCTCTTGTTTTACAGTCAAAAGCATCCAAGCTCTTATTAATATATTGAATGCTATTCCCACTCCTTATCACATAGCAAGTATATTACAGATACTATTTTATGTGATCCTTGCAACTTAAAATAGGTTTTACTATACCCCTGTCCAGACTGAAGGTTAGAGAGATTAACTAATTTACCACAAATCATATAGCATCGAAGAGGCAGAGGCCAGTCTACGGACTCTGGAGCCCATGTTCTTAAACACCATGCATGACTATCTTTCCCAATCACAGAATTATTACATAATAATAACCCGTTTATCCAATGTCTATAACACAAAGCAAGGTTTACTTTTTATAATAGGAAAACCACACATAGAGATAGATTGTTCTATCTCTATCTCTATCAAGCCTAAGTCAAAGAGCAGTCCTGTGCCACTAAGCAATTAGATTGACTCAAAAATACTGGTCTCATCTGACTGATTCCCACAAGTTAAGGCAGTTAATAGCAAAAATGTTGGCATTTTTCACACTTTTTCTTGCTTTTAATGCAGGTTGAAAATTATTTCCTAATTGAGTTTTATTCAGCTATGTTTCCTCATATAGCTAGTCTTAAATATACATATGTTTTTTATGGCATTGCCTTATTGCAGAGGAACGTGAAAAATTTTGGTGTCTGAAAAATGTAAATATTATGGTGAAAGCACACATGAAAACACAAGAAATGTAAGAAATGGATTAAAGTCGAACAGGCGAGCTGCCCATATGATCGTGATTTCTCATAGATGAGGTTTAAAGTCCATCAGTTATCAATAGCTGTGGGCTTTGGCTAAGTACGTTGACAGTGCCCACCATTGGTGTTTATAGCCTATAACAATAGGCACAAGATTTACTCAAACTCACACCCATTTATTCTAAAAATGAACTGATCAGGCGGCAGGCATCAAAAATAGATGAGTCTAGTTTCACGAGACCCGTTGACAGTAATCAACAGCATGCGTAGGGAGAAAAGCAAATTAGATTTTTAAAACCTTTCAGCTGAAATCGTCAATGATTCTTCTGATCCTACAAATAATGGAATGAGTTTAAAGAAACAGAGTTATCATTTAAAAATGAAGAAGAAGGCCATAAAAATAACTTTCATTTCTGGAAGGCCTTGCTTCTAAGCAGTGATGGCTTTCTCTGTAGGGAGTGGAGAGCATTGCTGAGCTCCAGACTTCCTGAAAACACGCTGAAGGACTGTGTTACTCACTGCTACACCTCTTGTGGTAGGAAGCAGAGAACGAGAAGGGTGTGCATTTGGTGGGAAGAAAGCTCTGGGAGGTTAATACATGGCAAATGCCTCAGGCCCTGTGCTTAGCCCTTGCCTGAGCTCTTTCCCATTCTGTTTTCTGGTTGGAATGTAAACTGGAAAATAGAAAAGGGTCTTCAAGAACAATTGTTCCACTACTTAGATTCACTACTGGCAGTTTATGGGAAAAAGCAATTCAGGTTTGGGTGTTTTTTGCCTTTTTCATTTTTCTCTTATGCCTTTTTCTGACTGGTAAGTGTAGGGAGTAAAACTATTTGATCAGCGACTCAGTTTTAAAGTCTTCTATATCTGTTTCCTTTAAGAATTAATTCCCATTGTAGAAAAAGATACTGGTAAGATAGCAGAATTAGATGTAGGGTTTATAAGTACATAATGAATCATACTGTGCTTTTTGGTAATTGAATTAAGAAACTGAATGTGCAAATAAAATAGCTAATCGGTAATGGCTCCTTGATTTCCCCTAAGTATTAATCATTAATGCGGGAATTTTAGGCATCAATGGGGGAGATGTTAGGGTCATCAAGACTGTCTTCTGCCCTGTCAACTCATACCACAGGGGTGAAAACGTATTGCATAGCCAGGGTATTCCAATCAGTCTCGTCAGGATTCAATAAGTTAATGCTCAGAGATCAGGTGTACGCAGAAAAAAATGCCTCCATCCACATGACTTTTGGGGGACCTTCTTAGAGACAGTAAACATCAAAATCATCCATTAAGATTTTACATCCTGGTTCTGGGATGAATTTCTATCAAAGGTTTACTTGGCAGTCATGATGAGGGCCAGACTGATTGGATCAAAACTGACAATAAAATGATGGATTTTTTTTCTTTCATTTCAAATGTAAATAAATGTCCTTTGCTTCTTGAAAAATACAGCCACAGTTCTGTCACTCCCCACGGCACAGAGAGAGCTGCCCTCTGGGGATATCATCTCCTCTACCCTAAAAGGCCCGTTGGTCAATAAAGAAAGAAAAGCTCTCGGGGAATCTTCCCCAGAGCAAGTACAGGGATGGTAGGCTGGTGGAGTCTTGGCATTCCTTAGAAAAAGAAAAACTTTGAAAAACTTCTTTACTTCCACTTATAGATCTTTTTTTAAAACACTTTAAAAAATACTTTCAGATGAACAGTCCTATTTCTCCTGGCTCCGTTGGATCAACCTGCTGAGTTCATTGGGACAAATTTATCATTCCTTCGTTTTTAATTATTTTTATTTTTATTTGCTTATGTATTATTTTTATTAGCATATAATGTATTATTTGCCCCAGGGGTACAGGTCTGTGAATCGTCAGGCTTACACACTTGACAGCACTCACCATTTCACATACACTCCCCAATGTCAATAACCCAACCACCCTGTCCATACCCCCCACCCCAGCAACCCTCAGTTTGTTTTGTGAGATTGAGTCTCTTTTGGTTTGTCTCCCTCCTGATCCCATCTTGTTTCATTTTTTCCTTCCCTACCCCCCTAAGCCCCCACTCTGCCTCTCAAATTCCTCATATCAGGGAGATCATATGGTAATTGTCTTTCTCTAATTGACATATTTCGCTCAGCATAATACCCTCTAGTTCCATCCATGTCATTGCAAATGGCAAAATTTCGTTTCCTTTGATGGCTGCATAGTATTTCAATGTGTGTGTGTGTGTGTGTGTGTGTATCTCACATCTTCTTTATCCATTCATTTGTTGATGGACATCTAGGTTCTTTCCATAGTTTGGCTATTGTGGACATTGCTGCTATAAACATTCGGGTACACGTGCCCCTTCGGATCACTATATTTGTATCTTTAGGGTAAATAACCAGTAGTGTGATTGCTGGGTCATAGGGTAGCTCTATTTTCAACCTTTTTTTTTTTTTTTAAAGATTTTATTTATTTATTTATTTGACAGACAGAGATCACAAGCAGGCAAAGAGGCAGGCAGAGAGAGAGGAGGAAGCAGGCTCCCTGCTGAGCAGAGAGCCCAATGCGGGGCTCGATCCCAGGACCCTGAGATCATGACCTGAGCTGAAGGCAGCGGCTTAACCCACTGAGCCCCCCAGGCGCCCCTATTTTCAACTTTTTGAGGAACTTCCATGCTGTTTTCCAGAGTGGTTTTACCAGCTTGCATTCCCACCAACAGTGTAGGAGGGTTCCCCTCTCTCCTCATCCTCGCCAGCATCTGTCATTTCCTGACTTGTTAATTTTAGCCATTCTGACTGGTGTGAGGTGATATCTCATGGTGGTTTTGATTTGTATTTCCCTGATGCCGAGTGATGTGGAGCATTTTTTCATGTGTTTGTTGTCCATCTGGATGTTTTCTTTGCAGAAATGTCTGTTCATGTCCTCTGCCCATTTCTTGATTGGATTGTTTGTTCTTTGAGTGTTGAGTTTGGTAAGTTCTTTATAGACCTTGGATACTAGCCCTTTATCTGATATGTTGTTTGCAAATATCTTCTCCCATTCTGTTGGTTGTCTTTTGGCTTTGTTGACCGTTTCCTATGCTATGCAAAAGCTTTTGATCTTGATGAAGTCCCAATAGTTCATTTTTGCCCTTGCTTCCCCTGCCTTTGGCGATGTGTCTAGGAAGAAGTTTCTGTGGCTGAGGTCGAAGACATTGCTGCCAGTGTTTTCCTCAAGGATTTTGATGGACTCTTATCTCACATTGAGGTCTTTCATCCACTTTTTTATTTTTTTTTATTTTATTTATTTTTCTTAAAGATTTTATTTATTTATTTGACAGAGAGAGATCACAAGTAGGCAGAGAGGCAGGCAGAGAGAGAGAGAGAGGAGGAAGCAGGCTCCCTGCAGAGCAGAGAGCCCGATGCGGGGCTCGATCCCAGGACCCTGGGATCATGACCTGAGCCGAAGGCAGAGGCTTTAAGCCACTGAGCCACCCAGGCGCCCCTCATCCACTTTTTTAAAAGATTTTATTTATTTATTAGACAGAGAGAGATCACAAGTAGGCAGAGAGGCAGGCAGAGAGAGAGAGAGATCACAAGTAGGCAGAGAGAGAGAGAGGGAAGCAGGCTCCCTGCTGAGCAGAAAGCCCGATGCGGAACTGAATCCCAGAACCCTGACATCATGACCTGAGCCGAAGGCAGCAGCTTAACCCTTTGAGCCACCCAGTCACCCTGTCTTTCATCCATTTTGAGTCTATTTTTGTGTGTGGTATAAGGAAATGGTCCAGTTTCATTCCTCTGCATGTGGCTGTCCAATTTTCCCAACACCATTTGTTGAAGAGACTGTCTTTTTTACATTGGACAGTCTTTCCTGCTTTGTCGAAGATTACTTGACCATAGAATTGAGGGTCTGTTTCTGGGCTCTCTATTCTGTCTCATTGATTTCTGTGTCTGTTTTGTTGCCAGCACCATACTGTCTTGATGATGACAGCATTGTAATAGAGCTTAAAGTCCATAATTGTGATGATGCCAGCTTTGGTTTTCTTTTTCAACATTCCTTTGGCTATTCAGGGTCTTTTCTGGTTCCATATAAATTTTGGGATTATTTTTTCCATTTCTTTGAAAAAAGTTGATGGTATTTTGATAGGCATTGTATTAAATGTGTAGATTGCTTTAGGTAGCATAGACATTTCCACAATATTTTTTCTTCCAATCCATGAGCATGGAACATTTTTCCATTTCTTCGTGTCTTCCTCAATTTCTTTCATGAATACTTTATAGTTTTCTGAGTACAGATTCTTTGCCCTTTGGTTAGGTTTTTCCTAGGTATCTTATGGTTTGGCATGCAATTGTAAATGGGATTGACTCCTTAGTTTCTCTTTCTTCTGTCTTGTTGTTGGTGGATAGAAATGCAACTGATTTCTATGCATGGATTTTATATCCTGACACTTTACTGATTCCTGTATAAGTTCTTGCATTTTGGAGTGGAGACTTTTGGGTTTTCCACACAAAGTATCATATCATCTGAAAAGAGTGAGAGTTTGACTTCTTCTTTGCTGATTTGGATGCCTTTAATTTCTTTTTGTGGTCCTATTGCTGAGGCTAGGACTTCTAGTACTATGTTGAATAACAGTGGTGATAGTGGACATTCCTGCTGTGTTTCCGATCTTAGCTGGAAAGCTCTCAGTTTTTCCCATTTAGAATGATATTTGCTGTGGGTTTTTCATAGGGCTTTGATGATATTGAGGAATGTACCCTCCATCCCTACACTTTGAACAGTTTTGATCAAGAAAGGATTCTGTACTTTGTCAAATGCTTTTTCAGCATCTATTGAGAGTATCATATGGTTCGTGTTCTTTCTTTTATTAATGTGTTGTATCACATTGATTGATATGTGGATGTTGAACCAACCTTGCAGCCCAGGACTAAATCCCACTTGGTCGTGGTGAATAAACCTTTTAATGTACTGTTGGATCCTATTGGCTAGTATTTTGTGTTCATCAAGGATATTGATCTGTAATTCTCTTTTTTCATGGGGTCTTTGTCTGGTTTTGGGATCAAGGGAATGCTGGCCTCATAAAATTAGATTGGAAATTTTCCTTCCATTTCTATTTTTTGGAACAGTTTCAGGAGAATAGGTATTAATTCTTCTTTAAATGTTTGGTAGAATTCCCCTAGGAAGCTGTCTGGCCCTGGGCTCTTGTTGGTTGGGAGATTTTTGATGACTGCTTCAATCTCCTTCCTGGTTATGGGTCTGTTCAGGTTTTCTATTTCTTCCTGGTTCAGTTTTGGTAGTTTATATGTCTCTAGGAATGCATCCATTTCTTCCAGATTGTTTTATTTGCTGGCATATAGTTCATAATACGTTCTTATAATTGTTTATATTTCTTTGGTGTGGGTTGTGATCCTTTCCTCTTTCATTCATGATTTGCTTAATGTGAGTCCTTTTTCTTTTCTTTTTGATAAGTCTGGCCAGGGGTTAATCAATCTTATTAATTCTTTCAAAGAACCAGCTCCTTGTTGATTTTTTCTATTGTCGCTTAGATGAAACTACCTCCCAAAATTTTAAAGAAAGAAAATCTTATATATATACAAAAATAAGGGTAAACACAATGAAGGGATGGAATATGACTGTTAGGATGAAAATTTTTTTAAAATTCTAAAAAAGGAATTGATAAGATAAGTTGGTTGGAAAAAGAAAGAAGAAAAAAAGGGGGGGGGGGAGAGAATGTGCTCAGGCTGAAGACTAGAACAAAGCCCTGTGCTAGATTTAGGGTATAGTTTGATCTATTAGAAGAAATTGTATTCCAAATTTTTTTAGAAAAAAAAACAAAAAACCTACATGTATACAAAAAATAAGGTTAAATACAATGAAGGATAGCTTCTGACTATAATAATGAAAGTTTAAAAAGATTTTTTTAGAAAGGTATTGTTAAGATAAACTAGTTAAAAACATTAAAAGAGGAAAGAGGAAACGTTAAAAAAAACTAGAATAAGAAAAAAATAAAATTAAAGAAATTTAACATTGCAAGACTAAAGGATCATGGGGAGAAAGCCACAAATTCCATGCATTGCTTTCGCCTATCTCTGGAGTACTGCTGTTCTCCTTGATCGGTGAGCTTGGTCTTGGCTGGATCTTCTTGATGATCTTCTAAGGGAGGCGCCTGTTGTAGTGATTCTCAAATGTCTTTGCCTGAGGCAGAACTGCATGGCCCTTGTCAGGGCCAGGCTAAGAAATCTCTCGAGTTCGCTCTTGGGAGTTTTTGTTCCCCGAATGCTTTCTGTAGAGCTCTGGAGGACAGGAATGAAAATGGCATCACACAGTCTCCAGCCTGGAGGAGCCGAGAACTCAGGGCCCTACCCCTCAGTGGACTCTCAGAGAAAAGGGGTCAATCACTCCTATCTCCCTGGTCTCTGGCCACGCTCTGGGCTCACCTGGCCTGTGATTGAGCATTTCTGTCTCTGACACACAGCCCCATTTGGAGTCTCCAAACCCAGCAAATTCCTGCCTCCAGAGGATATGAAGGTGAGTCTCCCTGGATCTGCCACTTGTGCGGTCCCTGCTCAAAGGGCAGTGGCCCGACTGAGCCGCGGATCATGATTTAAGGTAACCCCGAGCTGAGAGCTCACTCCTCAGCTCTGTCTCTGTAGTCGGCTTCCCTGCTCTGATATCTGGGAGCTCTGCCACACTCAGACACCCCCAATCTTTCAGTGACCCCATGGGTCCTGAGACCACATTGTCCGTGTGAGGGCTCCATGCCCGCTTAGCCTCTAGAGTAATATCCCTCAGTGGAGCAGACTTTTAAAGTTCTGATTTTGTGCTCCACTGTTCTGCCACTTGCTGGGAGCCAGCCCCTCCCCTGTGGTATATCTTCCCATCACCTTGGATTCACTTCTCTGCACATCCTACCTTTCAGAAAATGATCAATTTTCTGTTCCTAGAATTGCTGCTCTTCCTCTCTTCAATCTCCTGTTGAGTTTGTAGGTGTTTGGAATGGTTTGATAACTATCTAGCTGAACTCTGGCGAACTGATGTCATTTCAGTCCACTCTCCTCCGCCATCTTGCTTCTCTCTGTCATTACTTGATTCTGCCTTTTCCCCAACTTCTCCTACTTTTGCTCTGGGTTTCACACCCCCACTCTCCCCTCACTGCTCCTTTGGCCATTACCCAGTGCTTCTCTTCTGGATAGCTGTGCCTCTGTTTCTGCTCTCCCTTTGGTCTTCACCCTCACACACAGATTTTTCTCTGTCCTCTTTACATTGGCACTGCATAAAAACTCCACATATTGGATGAGGGCCAGGGAGTGTTGAGAACAATACATGCCAGAATGTACCTCCATGGGAGCAGGGGCAGTATCTGCCTTGGTCACTGCTTACATCACTGACACAGCAATGGGCTTAGAGTGGACATTTGACAAATAGGTGGGTGGATGGATAGAAAGACATATGGACCAGGTACAAAAGCTATACATGCTTCATAAGATCCTGAGGCCATTCTCATTTCAGTTTACTTTCATAATTTTACACACACAGACACGCACATACACATACACATCTTTCTCTCCACCTTTTTGAAGAGTTGATTTGTGTAACAATCTCTCAGGCCAAATGATGCTGTGAAGAAATATGTCTTCACTTATATAAAGTACAAGTGCATGGATTACTTAAGATCTAAGTGGAATATGTTTGATATGACTTCAGGTCACAGGACTCTGCAGGTGGACTCTTAAGTATCTACATTAGGTTTTTGTTCTGGCAGCAAAGACTGTGTGTTCTAGTAGGCTGTGGGTCCAGTGCGATTACAGCACACACACACCCAAACATATACATGTGTGCATGCACACACACACACACACACACACTGGACCTTTTTTTTTTCAATTAATTATTTTTATTAACATATAATGTATTATTTCCCCAGCAGTACAGGTCTGTGAATTGTCGGGTTTACACACCTCACAGCACTCACCGTATCACATACCCTCCTCATTGTCCATAACCGAACCACCCTCTCCATTTGGCCCCCCCAGCAACCCTCAGTTTGTTTTGTGAGATTGAGTCTCTTATGGTTTGTCTCCTCGATCCCATCTTGTTTCCTTCCCTTTTTTTTCCTTCCCTACCCCCAAACTCCCTACCCTGCCTCTCAAATATACACTGGACCCTTTGTTGTTATTGTTGACTTATTTGTGCAGTTTCTTATGATAATGATGTAAGTTGAGAGTTAATATAAAACAGTCCTGAGGAGCGTAGACTCTGGAACCATTCGTGCATGATTCTGAATGCTCCTTCTGCCTTTTAGTAACTCAGCAAACATGGGAAAGTCTCTAAGGTGCTCTGTGTTCCCTCTGCTTCAGTTTCCTCATTTAAAAAAAACAGGGATAATAATAGTGCTTGCCCCCTCAAGTTTTTGTAAGGATTAAATATGTTAGTGTGTAAAGAACTTAGTACAGGACTTAGCAGTTTCTATGTAAAGGGCGGTTCTGATGGGATCCATTGGGAGATTATTACAATAGCAAAAACTGCTGAAAAAAAATTTGTTTTTCCCTGAGTAACTATTACCTCAGTATAGTATTCATTCATTGATTTGGCATGTCATTGAGCAATGGCATGTGATGAGTATTATCATAGTCAGTGGGACTGCATAGGGAATAGAATAGACAAATTCTGTCTCCACTGAACTTACCCTACAGTGGGAGAAACAAGTTTTTAACAAAAGGAAGTGCATAGATAGATAGGTGGATATCTACAAGCTGACTTCAGATGATAAAGTCTCTAGAGATTATGCAACAGGGCTAAAGGACTCCAGAGAGCCTAGGTGGGGTTGGAAAGCAACTGAGAACTGGTGGTGGGAAGCTAATCATGCACAGAGTGGGGGAGGACATTCAAGGGATCAGCAGTGCAGGGCCTCTAGTGATCAGGAGCTTGACACTTTTGCTGCATCAAAGCTAGGCAGGGGAACGGGGTCACACAGATGAGGCCTATGGAGTCAAATCGAGCTAGCCTGTTATGCTCACATTTCCCTCATAACTAAAAATAACCTATCTAAACCACTCATAAATTTCCAAGGCACAGATAGAGCCCCCATTTTCCTTAATTATCATTTCCTGTCTAGTAGATTTCCAGGGAGGGGGAGGGTACACACACACACACACACACACACACACACACACACGCACAAAGACAAAAGGCATATGCCTATCTTTATTCGGGCTTCTGATTAATCCAGTTTTAATCCATCCACCTAATTGTGCTTTGCTGTTTTCTCTTTCTTTATCCTCCAATTGCTCCGCTGGATGGGGGGTCTGGAGGGCAAACACATTCATTATGTTGCCAGCAAACAAGATAGGAATCGCACTGCAGGGGACAAAATTAAATTTACAGCTTTCCCTTGTACATGTCATAAACTATTGATTTAACACAAGAGGAGAGAGCTGCAATGATGGGGCACAGTGGCAGTATGGAGCCAGGTTCTGGCCAAGGAGATGTTAGTGGTGACTGCAGATAAGGCTCTGGCTTCTGAGAACAGCCCCCATCCCCAGCCGAAGGGCAAAAGGTAGATAGACCTGGTTTATGTGCTGAATGTAGAAGATTTCAACGTGGGACAATTCCCTGCTTTACCAACTTTATGCCTGTACAAAATGTTAGTGACCAGTATGGGTAAATCAGATTTAGCAGATATTTCCCTCTACCATCCCTGATACATTAGAGCTGCATGGGATATTTTTTTAAGAGTTATAAGTGAAGAGTCAGGCTCAGAGAGGCAGTAGTTGATAAAGACCACCCCCTTTTAAGTGATAGAATTAGTTCTTTTGGTACAGGAAACCTTCACTGAGACCTTCGCTGAGACCCTGTCCCTAGGTAAGGGACAGTTCTGCATGTCCCTTAATACTGTATACACATGGCAATTGTATTGCTCCCTATTCCTGTCTTCACTAAGCTGGGAACTCCAGTATGGGGAAGGCATTGTGTGCATGCTTATATCTGAAGTGATGAGAAGAGATCTGAAACATAAAGGTACTCTGTATCTATTAGTTGAATTAATAACCCCATGTTGATTTCATGTGAGACAAGTTTAATTACAATGAAACATCCTCTCCACTTGGAGATCTTCTCCTCAAAACCTCTTCCTTGTCCTCATTTTCTTTACTATTTGGCACAACTCTTAGGAGATAGAATCAGGAATGAAAGGGAAGGAGAATGGGCTAGAATTTCAAAGGATTTAACTACACGGTCTCTGTTGCTCTATCCGTTCTAATAGGGCATTGTTGGGTATTAAATGTGACAATGGAAACCAGATGCTTGTTCTTAACTGCAGTTTGTGTAAGCAAAGAGAACAGGAATTTAAGAAGCAAGATGAGTGGTTGTGTTTAAAAACGCTATTATCCAACATTTGTACAAATATTCAGCGTATTCACGATTCAAGAACCCAACTCAAGCTGAGAATTTAGAGGGAACAGTGTTAAAATGCAAAACAAAAGTCAGTAATATTTACCAACCTTTTCTGGCAAACTTTAGCCTCAGCTATGAATCTGTCTAGACAATTCAGACTCCCTGGGATGCATGTGTGATTCTTATTTCCAAATGGAAAGCATTTGAAAACTCTAAACTACATGTGTGGCCTTCTTCTTTTTTCATTTCTTTTTGTGTTGTTTTCCCTCTTCTCCAAGCTCCTTCCCTTTTTCCACAGCCCCAGGAACTTCCAATTAACCTGTTGATGCCAGTGGGGTCAGTGAGCAGGAAGTCCAGGCACAAGGAAACAGTAGGTTAACAGGCAAGTCAGGGTGGCCCTAAAATCCATGCAGGAAACATCATAAGAGAGAGAACAAAATTGCTCGAATTGCTGCCAGAACAGTAGGTCAGAGATTTATCGAGGCTATGACATCTTGAAAATTAAAGCTTTAGAATGCAAAGTATATATACACACATATATACCTACACACCTATGTAGACAAAAAGACACAATTGTCAGTGCAAGATTAACACCCACAGCCGAGTAACGCCAATCTTTTTATTTCTTTTAAATGAAATCTGTAAACTTTTTTTGTTACATTATTTAGAAACATAGTGTTAGGATAGGTGGTAGTGCAGTGTCATAAAATGCATCTGAGATGAAACATCAGAAAACCAGAATTTAAATTCCAAATGAACTCCTGGTTTATCATATATCCTTATATGAGCTTCCACTTTCACGTCTATAACATTGGGACAGAGGAGTTGAGCCCACAAAGTGGTACTCACAAAAGGAAACTGAGGTGTGTCATGTAAAGGATAGCTTTTAAAGCATTATACCAGGGAACCCTTTCCCAAGTGTGATTACAAAGAGCACCTTAAAGAAAGAATTTACGAACTAGCTGAGCCCTCACTATATCCTGACTTTGTTGGAAACGTTCAGAGATATTGGCTGCAGAATCCATCCCTCCCTGTTTTCTGGCTGGTACCAGTTTTCCAGGAGAGGTTCTCCCGGGAACCAGCCACTTTACCACATTGCACAGGTCGTGAAATATTGCCAACACCAACTCATACATAAAATACATGTACTGTCGATCACCAGATTTCTGAAAACAATTATCGAAGACCACTTATTTCCAGCCACATGAAGTTGTCTAGGATTTTAGTTAGGAAAGTAGTAATTTGCTATAGACTAGCATCAGAATTCATTTTCTTATGCCAAAATGCTAATGTGAATGGTGCAGAGAGAACCTTTGTCTCTGGGGGCAAAAGAGGTGGCTCCATTAATGTTCTTTTTTTTTCTGCCCTACTTCCGTTTTGTTTTATTCTCCTCTTGGGGTGAGTTATTTTGACATGATTATGCACTCTCATTCCAGCATCCAAATCCACTATTCCCCACCCTTGCCTGCCAAACAAACTCCATCTATTTAGCCGGTGTGTGTGTGTGTGTGTGTGTGTGTGTGTGTGTATGCACACACGCACACACATTTTTTAGCCTTTCTATCTAAATGCTATTTTCAGAACAGGTCCAGTAAAGATAAAGCTTCACATCCCTGCTAAGTCTGGCATAGGAGTTCAACCAATATTTGAAGGAGAATCTGCTAAATTGTCTCTTTTTGTTTCATGAATACTAGACCCTGATGCTTTTTGATTTAGAATATTTTTTTGGCACTAAACCCATACATGAGATAGCTTGGACTCTCCATCTGTCCACTGGGACCTTCTTAGCAGTCAGCATTGCTGGTGTTTGCTTAGGAAGGAGAGGTCTGTGGATACGGGGAGCTTCTCAAGGCCATAGTATAGCCCGTTCTAACACCTCATCAAGGCTTAGGTGCCTGACCTCATTAGCCACAGGCAGAATAGTCATGAAGATTACTGATGGGATTGTCACAGGATCGAGCAACATACCCACTGCACAGTGCTCATTCATTTTAACTACAAATAAATGGAGATAACCACAGATCATTCATTTAGTTCACCCTATGAATATGGCATAACTTGCTATGTACAGACTCGGATAGGAATAAAAATGTTTATTCTGATAATATAAAATCACGCTTCTATACGCACTGGTGGATTGAAAGGACGCATCCTGCAGAAAATGTTATTTCATGCTATTCCTACTGAGATCTAGTATCTCTTGCTTCCTCACTGGGGTGGGTATAATGCAAAAGGAAATGTGATGCTCCTTGTCCCCAAACTGTATTCTAAAGCTCAACTCTCCAGTATGGCAGTCACTAGCCACATGTGGCTATTTAAATTTAGAATAATCAAAATTAAGTAAAATTGAAAACTCAGTTCCATACCTACACTAGCTGTGTTTTAAGTACTCAACAACCACATGTGGCTAGGGGCTATCTCATTGAAAAGCACATATATTGAGCATTTCCCTCACCCCAGAAAGTTCTATTGGAGAGCACTGTAATTTCTCCAAATGCAGTCTATACAGTCGTTCTTCCTGCTTATTAAAAACACAAATTTCTGGCACCATTCAAGGCCTACTAAATCAGAATCTCTGGGGTGCAGTCTTCAAATCTGCATATTAACAAACTTCTCAAATATTCTGTTTCTGCAGTGAAGTTTGAGAACACTTCATGTGTATGTTCCAACAACCATTACACATTCAGCTACCAGTCACCGAAATGTTGCCAAATATATTTTATTTAAAATAGTTCTCCCTTGCTCATTTTCTTCTCTCTCCTTCCCTCTCTCTCTCTCTTTCACTGAAGTATGTTTTCCCCATATATTTTGGGTCATAAGATAATTCCTATTAGGAGAGTAATTACTAAATTGTTTTTATTGAATTGATGAGCAAGAATCTTTCTATCTTCTCTTTGCCAGGGACTGTGTAGGCAAAGATCAGCAGAGAATAAAGTATAGAACATAGGGGCACCTGAAGAAACTAACAATTCTCACTGAAAACCTCATAAATCATAAAGATTTTCAAATCCTCCGTGATGCCTTTCTCCTTCTGCCAGTTCTTTGATTACTACTATCTCTAGCCGTTCTGCAGGAAGGTAGAATGAGGATCTCGGGGATGAATCTAACCACCAGTGTTATATATTTATATACCGGATGAGATAAAATGAGGATATAGATAACCAGCATTCCTTCCTCCAACCCCAACCCAAATTAGAAGGGGTGTTATGGGACCTCAGGCGTTCTTTTACTCAGCTTTCAGGTTCTCAAGTAGGGAAATCTGTTGCCTTCTGTGACAGGTACTACAAACTGATCTGATCAGTTCTCCTATGAGTCAGTCTTAGAGGTCTCTTTCCCCTTCTTTCATTTTCTTTCCTGCAGTGTGGGATTATAGGTTTGCCACCCCCTGCCTAGGAACTCTGAATGAGACCTAAAGAGAGCTGGAATTTTCACCAGTGTCCTAAATCACCATTATTAAGTCCGAAGAGCACATCCTGAACAGGAAAATTGCAGCAGCATATGGGTAGCCCTCTGTACTTCATATGTTATCCATCACATTACAGAGCCCCTGCCACATGTTCCTGAAGCGGCCAGGGAAGAGCTTGGCTCAGTGCTTGCTGAGTAGGGCCTCTTAATCTGTTTTACAGCAAACAATTTTGCAATTACTGTGGGCATCATGGACCCAGCTGATATTTCAGCTTTGTCCTGACAAGTCTATAGCAAATAAACATATGACACAAAATAATCCACTGGAATCGATGGGAAAAGGAACTAGAGAAATGGAGAAAAAGTCTATTGGTTCCAAAGAGAGAAGGAAAAAAAGTCAGCTCACCCTTCGAAGGGCTTTTACTTTGAGCTAATTTATATATGTATACACAGGTACATGTATGTTTCAAATATATGTATTATGTAGATGTTGCAAATGTGTATGCTATATATTTCAAATATGTATACATTTATATGTTCCATACACACACACTCACACATGCCCCTCCATGTTCATTAAATATTTATCAAGCCCTTACTATAAGTCAGACAACATGCAAGACATTATGGAAAAAAAAAATGATCAAAATGGACCTGGGTGCCTGCCCTTATTACAGAGTCTAGTGAATGAAAACAGACCTTTTTTTAAAAATAGTCTCAGAGATAAATGTAAAATTATAACTACCACTATGCTTCACAGAAGTGTCTCCTACTATGACTCTACAGGAAGTTTTTGTCTTAGTCTGACTGATAAAGAAAGGCATTCGTAATGAACTAAACAGTTGAGCCATTGGAATATTTGTGATGAGGTCACATGAAGAGGTAACAGTTGAGACATTGGCCTGCAAACAATTATTTTATATTATATGCTCCAAGTGCATTTATTATGTATAAATTACCTATATATGTTCCTGCCTGTGGATATTTCAATATTTGAAAGTGTAATTTACGTTTAAGTTTAGGTAAAAATAAATAAAAATAAAAGCTCCCCCCTCAACCCCCTGCTTTCCAGGCCCCAGAGGACTGACTGTCTTGCATTCCCCCAGTGTGCATACATTCTACTTTGGAGACCTCTTTGAGGATGTCATGAAGTGGACTAAACAAAATGAGCAGGGATAGGGAAGAATATGTGTCAGGGCCTTGAGGAAGGAGGAACCAATGTTGCCCAGTATGGATGGGAGGGAGAAGGGACAGTTAGGTAAACCTCAAGAAGATCTTAGCTTCCAGACCAAGCATGACTTTGTCAAACACAGTGATGTCTTAGGTTATCAACCTAAGACCAATGGGAAGCTGTGAACGGTTTCATCACCGGGTGAGAAGATTCTATTCGAATTTTGGAACAATCGTTCTCAGTAATTGTGGAGAATGAGTTTTACCAGAGCATATTAAACCTTGAGCAACTGATTTTGTCGGTGAATGGGTCGCTTAAGGCAAATTAAAATTTATGAGAATACTCTTTGTGTTCCAAGCGTTGTTATTAAAATGTCTTTCTAAATTAGTCAAGGTACATAATGTACGAAGTGGCATAACAAAAATAATTGAACCTTTGGTCTTGTAGTTCCTCAAGGAAGGCCAGTATATATTGTGATTGATAATTATCATGACAATGCCATCATCGCCATCATTCTGAATCACATTTTCCTTTGGCATATTGCTTTATTGTGTGAAAATATGTAACAGAACAGGAAGTAAGGACTAGACTTGCATTTACTTTGTTAATCCTCACAAACACACTATGAGCTAGGTAGGCCCAGGAAAACCACAGGGCTGCTTATGTTATAAGTTATCATTGCAGGTTATTCCATGATATTAGCTGTTTTGGTAGATTTGTCCAAATTTTTGAATAAGTAAGCACAGATTTAGAATGTTTACTTTGCTAGAGTTCTAGTTGGTTGGTCGGTTGGTTTTGATGCTCTGAAAGCAGGGATTGGACAACAATTTTGTATAAGATTTATCTTGGGTTTCTTTTCTCTTATTTACAGAGTAAATCTACCAGATCTTGTTAGCCACTGTAATGAATGAGTAGTCATAAGCAACTGTAAATGTTACAATTTAGACTAGATTTTAGTTAAAGACAAATAGTTAAAACTATTACTAAAGAGAATTGAACAAAGAGGTTTCTAGGCCAAGTGCCCCCTTGGAACTTGTTCTCGACCTTAAGCAAAGGCTGAGAGATAGACAATCTAATTGACCCAATGCCAATTCTCCTCTAAATTATATGACAACTCACCCATACTTTTCTATGAGCTTGTAACATTATGATTATCATCTTATAAAACCCTTATTGTTTGGAATTAAATCTACTCTTGGTTTTATATATTACCATAAGTCTATACAAAAATAAAAAATAATTTTATACACACTGCTTCATTAAAGTTGGAATAATGGTCTGTAGTCCATTTAATAAAATGGGATAGTTTGAGAGTTCCAGTTTGATCTTATATATTTTTTCCTTAATTACTGGAATCATTATTGGAAACTTGTGGCCTTTCTAGCACCAAAGCTGTTTTCATTTTTATTGAGTTCTTTTGCTTAGTCGGTTTAGTAAAGAGATAAAACGGTTTGATAAGTCATCTCTTCTTAAGAGAAAGCAAGCCCTCCATAGCATGTGGTGTAATTTACAGCCATTATTCAGGGGTAACCCTGCAGAGCTTAGTTCCTAAATATGGAATTGCTCTCATTTTCCTGTAGTTGAGTTGAGTCATTAGCTAAGTCATGTAGGTACAGTCTGAGAAATCCCTTTGTGTTCTCAGATGATCTGGAGTGGCCGAAAGATAACAGAGGGGCTTCAGCTTTACAGGAACTTGAAAAGAGCATGAAATCAAACTCCAAGGAATTTTGGAACAGAGCATGTAGTGGTTTAAACATTCAAACAATTTTTTTTCAAGAGGATTCTTTTTTCAGTTTAAACATTTTTTTTCTATTTATATATCTTTAACTTAGGTCCTTTATTAAGTAAAAAAGATGGTTTAAAAAACATTATCCACCATATCATGGAAAAGTAAACACTGAAAATATTTTGGTAAATTTACTTCTAATCATTTTTCAAGAATTTATTTGTAGAACTGAGACTATGCTTAGAGGCTCTTCTTTGATATAGGATATGTTTATGTGCCTTTTAGTGTATGATTTACAAAGCCAGTAGAATGGAATATAGATAGGTACTACATTCTAGTCGACATTTTTCTAATGATATGTTTATAACTTTAGGTAAGTTGTGTGTGTGTGTGTACTTAACAATGAATTTTATTTGGGGTCGTTTTATTTGTTTTGCTAAATAAGTAAATGGGACTTGATCTCTCGATCTCCTACAGGTTCTTCTTCACATGATCTTCTGTAATTACCATTACACCATTAGAATTCAATGTACATAAGAATATCAACCACATGATTGCTTGCCTGTGTATCTAGATGCCCAAAATAGTGAGCCTGACACATAGATGTTGCTTATTCAATATTTATTGATCAGTTAAATTTTACAATAAAGGACCTAAGTAGAGATGCAATCAATAGCTTTTCTAAGTGAGACAAGCTCAGTTTAGTACGACTGAGGCACAGTACAGCAAGGTAGTTGAGAAGTGCAGGGTCATGGCTAAAAAGGCAAACTCTGAAGGGAGGTTGCCTGGATGTACATACCAGCTCCTCCGTTTACTAGGTATGACCTTCTACACAGAATGTGGCTAACAATGGCAGATACATTATAGTGTGATTATTAGGAGCAAATTAGTTTATGCATGGAAAGCAGTTAGAAGGGTATCTGCCGCATAGTAAGACCCTCAATAGAGTTTTGCTATTAATCATAAGGTGTATTGCAAGTCTAGGGAATGAGAATAAGACAAAGAATGTCTTGGCATTTGAAATTTTTAAAACATCATAAAATTAAAACAACTTTTGTACCTAGAGGTTATATCAGACTTGATCTGAGGCAGGAACTAAACAAGCTTGGTGAGGAAGAACAGTCCAAGAATTTTGTTTCCACGAGAGGTAAGGGATCTTTCGGTAGGCCTGAGGTCAGATCCAGAATAGTCAGATAACCCAAAAAGAAGAAAACACGGAGCAGAAATATAAGAAATTCTTAATCCTTTGGTCCCCAGTGAATTGCTGGTCTTCTGGCTAGAGTCTTGTGTCAGTTCTGGGTGCCTCCTTTAAGAAGAAGCATGCGCCTATTCAGCCCTCTTCGCGTATCTAGAAGCAAGTGGCCAACAGAGCTTGTGTTGTGAAGAGGCAAAGGGAGTTCATGGGTCTGTGTTTTTAAGAACAGGTGAAGTTGAGTGACCTGTTCCATGTCAGCAGAGTTCATCAAGTTCCTGGAGTTGGGTCTCCATGGGCGGGCCCTGGCACATGGCAGGCACTGTGTCCAATCTGTGGTTCAATAGCAAAGTCAGATTTTCCTGTCCCTCCCCTCCACCTTAACTGAACAACTTGAGGGAAGAAACTGAACTGATACGCAGAAGCATAACAGATATTTTTGTATTTAAAAAAAAAAAGTATATGTAAAGAGGGAGTGGACCCTGGCTTCTTGGATTTAGAGTTACAGTGAATTTTATGTGGTCCCTAATCAAACCAATGTCCCTCTGGTCTCCAGACTTCTGGAGATATCATTATCTTCCCTTGGAATGCTCATTCCTGCTACTTATACTTGGTTAACGCCCACACATGCTTAAAAACTCAACGGACATGTGACTTTCCTTAGGAAACCCACTCTCACCATGTCCCTTCCACCTCAGTTCGGGCTGAGTTGAATAAATGGCCTCCTTTGTAATCCAGTCACACCCTAGAGATAGGCATGTTTCTCTCATAATCTAATGCAACATTCATAAATTCTACTATGACTTTTCTGTCTCCCCCATTAAATTAGAAGTTTCTTGACGCCAGTGACTTGGAATTCCAGCTCCATATCCTCAGGGTCTACCTTTGCTCATATAAGGAGGGATTTTTGAAATAATAGGGTTTAAAATGGGCTGTGTCAAGAAGCTCTATACTACGTAAGGATGGAATAGAGCCTATGGCTATATGCCTTGCCTCAAAGGAGATTCTATGGAATGACTTTCCCTGTCCTTACAGGGGATCCACTAAGATACCACCTGGAAATACTTTATGAGCCAAAGATAGTTTACATCTGCTAAAGTAGTGAAATTCCTTTCCTTTAATACATTTAGATTTTTACCTGTTCAGCAGGTTTCTCTTCTCCAAATTAGTAGTTTGTATTATACCAATATATCTTCATATTTTTCTTTATATTTTAAAACTTGCTTCTCACATTTTTAGGTCAAACTAGAAACTGCTTGTTCCCTCTCTTATGACATCTTCTAAGCCTTGAAGTAGATAGCTATGTGCCTCTTTTCATTGCCTCCTTAACCATTATGGCCTGTGTAAGCATGTATCATTCAGCATCAGATTCCTTCCCTTGGCCCTCAGCCCTATGCAGTCTTCCACACTTTGTCTCCATCTCCATCTCTAGCTTTTCTTTGACCAGTTTTTTTGTTTGTTTGTTTTCGTTTTGTTTTGTTTTTAAGAGAGAAAGAGACAGAGAGCTCAGGGATGGGGTAGACAGAGAGGGAGAGAGCGAATCTTAAACTGGTTCCACATTCAGTGGAGAACCTGACACCGGGCTTGATCTCACAACACTGAGATCATGACCTGAGCCAAAACCAAGAGTTGAATGCTTAACAGACTGAGTCACCCAGGCACCCCTGGCCAGTCTTTTTTATTGGTAATAGAAATGCCATCTTCCACTTTTTTTTCTGCTACCATGTAGCTGGTATTTGAATTATTTCAAAGAAAGCATCCATTTGCAATTAAAAAAAAAAAAAAGAAGTCCTAATAGTCCTCCTTAAAAATGCCTCCTTATTCTTGAGGCTTTCAAAAGGTTCTTTAAACTAAATGTCTAAGGATATTTAAGTTGACAGGTGCAGACGTTAGACTCAATTATCAAACAATAGCTAGAGTCCACAATAAGGGAGAATAATTAGCTATTTTATAAATTAGAGATCCATTTATACATTGGAAATTTAAAAAAATAATTTGTTTACTTAAATAACCTCCGGGCCTTGATTTCTTGTGTTAGTTTAATTGAAAGTGATGACTAAGCTCAGGCCTCTGCTGTGAAAAGCAAGTGTGTGAAATTCTAACACACTCGTAAGGTCAGGAGAGTATAATTTACTAATCAAAGCACGCTAAATGGTTTTAATAAAGTCCATCTACTTTTGAATCAGCTTTATGCATTTGGTTCAACATTGTGTAAGTCATCTAATAATTGAACATGTTAATTGCAATCAGATTAATGAAGGTCATTATTGCTTTTTCATAGATACCATGAGTAATATTCAGTGATATAGTAGAAAGATATTTGCTGTTTCAACCATATATGTATGTATTTTGTGGTAGAGTTGTAGATATACAAGGTGTTTTTATGTACCTCTCAGCTGCTGAAGTCAGTATGTGTATAAGAAATGCTTCCAGTCTCTCAGAGCCCCCCTTTTTAAAAAAAATGATATTTATTCAAGAGCTCCATCAAAAAAGAAGTGCATCACCATCACAACAGTCTCCTTCCCTGAGATCTTGCAGAGTAACGGTACATATTCAGATAAATGAACCATTGAATGCTGTCTGTAATAGCAACAGCTGGCACCTCTCAGATAACACTGAGCTGCCCAGCCCCCAGAGAAGAGAAAATAGGCAACGACTAAGTTGAATTTTTATAGATCTGAAGTCTGCTGAATACCCATTGAAAAACAGCAAAATGTGCATTAGACCTCACTGACAAATGCCCAAGGTTCAATCTCTCCAACAGTCTTGCAGACCAACAAAAAACAGGAGTGAAAGGGATTATCTCCATCCTCAAATTTTCAACATGGTCAAAGGAACTGTAAAATCCTTCTGGTGAGCAAGCCAGGTTTAATGGTCGGGAACAAATGCTTCTTTAGTCACAGGCCAAGCCTTTTGGATTTGTTGTAATTTCCTGTTAGGGGCAGCAAAGGCAGTGCACAACCTCCTCTCCTACCCACCCCCACCCCTCACCCTCCGCCGTACTGTTTTCTCTTCCTCTTTCCTTTCTTTTCTTCCAGCACAATTCAAGTTATACTGCAGGTTCTCCTGGAGGCTGCCCTTGGAGGGTGTGAGGGCCATGTTGTGATCCATTCACCACAACTCTGCACATAAACCCACTCTCCAGAGAAGTAAATATGTACCCAAACTGCTAACTGTAAACATAATTGGTGCCTAGTGGTAGGTTGAACAGAGTACTAACAACAGATCATTAGGGACTGAATAGATGATCTTATGCAATCAGTTGCTCTGTGACTGTGCCTTAGCATAGCAGTGGGCCCCTATTATAATTAGTCTTTTCAGAGCCTGTGCCATTTTCTCTATTGACGTCTGTGATTGCGGATAGTGGAAAGTAGGTACTGTTGTCCAAAATCAGTAGTTTGCTATATGCATACACTACTGCAAACGGCTACCATTCTTTGGAAACATACTGGGGACTATTGTTCAATATCAGTTACTCATTTTTTTCTGAGTCTGGAATAGACGTCTTTCTATTTACCAGTTACATGTTAAATTACTCTGACGGACGCATTTTTAAAGGCAAGTAAATTCAGTCCCTGAGATTAAATGGAACAAAGATGTTGGATGGCTTGTCATTATCTTCTGGTGTCATTAACTCACTAGGACTTTCGTATCCATGAATTTCCTACATGGCTAGAAACGGCCTTGATTTATTAGTGGTTCCATAGCCACTTCTCAAACACTGGTTTGTGCTCCAAATAACTTGTTTTATTTGGAATTGGGTATAACTGCAAAGATAAAATGACCAAACTCCTTTATGTTGTAGCACCATACAAGGTTTTGCTTCAAAATATAGGAGAACAAGGTAAATTTCTTGCATTGCTCCACACTGGACTAACTTGAGGTCTTCCTAATAATCATAATCCAGAGAAGGTGAGCAGAAACTACCTATGTGACATTTTCTAAGCATTAATCCGGGTCGGCAAAGTAACTCTCTGTTCCATATAAAAGGATATTTGCTAAATGGTCAATTTGTGGGAGTAAATAATCAATGAATCAAACACACTTTTGTTATTGATGTTCTTGGTTAGCTCTGAGGGTACACAGGCAAACAGTGCACCATTCCTCATTAACAGAAGAAGTATCCGTTTTTGTAGAAAAAAATATCAAGGATTAGGACAACGATGAAGGAAAAAATGCTTAAAAAAAAAAAAAAGCCACAAGCCTCCAAGAAATGTGTTTGGAAATCTTAAAATTAGAATTAGGTGACCTGTGGGAAAAAAATATGTAAGGACAAAAGATTACATATTAGTTTCATTCAAATTAAGGGAAAGAATAAAGAACAGCTAGTTCAGATAGAAAGGAAAGAATAGAACCACTCTTTTCCAGTTTTGAAATTGTCATTTAAGTAAAGAAGAAATATTTTAGACTGAAAAGGATGAAGCTCAAAACACGCAGAAATACAGAGAGCATCTGACTAACTTAGGTGAGTTATGTTGTCCTTCATCAGATGAAATATGCTCCAGTGCCTGCTGATAAAATCAATAAAACTGATTTGGGATTTTTGAAAAAATCAAAGATAATGGACCAGAAGACCAGTGAGAAAAACTGGGTCCCACTTTTTTTTTTTTTTTTAAAGAGTGAGGAGTCGCAAAATGGATGAAAGACCTCATTGTGAGACGGGAATCCATCAAAATAGCTTCCTTGAGGAGAACACAGGCAGCAACCTCTTTGACCTCAGCCACAGCAACTTCGTCCTAGAAACATCACCAAAGACAAGGGAAGCAAGGGCAAAAATTAACTATTGGGACTTCATCAAGATCAAAAGCTTTTGCACAGCAAAAGAAACAGTCAACAAAACTGAAAGACAACTGACAGAATGAGAGAAGATATTTGCAAATGACATATCAGATAAAGGGCTAGTATCCAAGGTCTATAAAGAACTTACCAAACTCAACACTCAAAGAACAAAGCATCCAATCAAGAAATGGGCAGAGGACATGAACAGACATTTCTGCAAAGAAGACATCCAAAGGGCCAACAGAAACATGAAAAAGTGCTCAACATCACTTGGCATCAGGGAAATACAAATCAAAACCACAAAGAGATACCACCTCACACCAGTCAGAATGGCTAAAATTAACAAGTCAGGAAATGACAGATGTTGAAGAGGATGCGGAGAAAGGGGAACCCTCCTACACTGTTAGTGAGAATGCAAGCTGGTGCAGCCACTCTGGAAAACAGCATGGAGGTTCCTCAAAAAGTTGAAAATAGAACTACCCTATGACCCAGGAATCACACTACTGGGTATTTACCCTAAAGATACAAATGTAGTGACCTGAAGGGGCACATGCACCGAATGTTTATAGCAGCAATGTCCACAATAGGCAAACTATGAAAGAGTCTAGATGTCCATCAACAGATGAATGGATAAAGATGTGGTATATATACACAATGGAATACTATGCAGCCATCAAAAGAAATGAAAACTTGCCATTTGCAACAACATGGATGAAACTAGAAGGTATTATGCTGAGTGAAATAAGTCAGTCAGAGAAAGACAATTACCATATGATCTCCCTGATATGAGGAATTTGAGAGGCAGAGTGGGGGTTTTGGGGGGTAGGGAAGGAAAAAATGAAACAAGATGGGATCAGGAGGGAGACAAACCATAAGAGACTCTTAATCTCACAAAACAAACTGAGGGTTGCTGGGAAAGGGCGGTATGGAGAGAGTTGTTGGGGTATGGACATTGTAGAGGGTATGTGATATGGTGAGTGCTGTGAAATATGTAAGCCTGATAATTCACAGACCTGTACCCCTGGGCAAATAATACATTATATGTTAATAAAAATAATTTATTTTATTTTTTTTAAAGATTTTATTTATTTGACAGAGATCGCAAGTAGGCAGAGAGGCAGGCAGAGAAAGAGGAGGAAGCAGGCTCCCCGCTGAGCAGAGAGCCCGACGTGAGGCTCGATCCCAGGACCCTGAGATTATGACCTGAGCCGAAGGCAGCAGCCTAACCCACTGAGCCACCCAGGCGCCCCAATAAAAATAATTTAAAAGAGAGTGAGAAGTTGATGTCTTCAACCATATAATGTAGGACCTGTCACTAATTCTTGAAAAATATTACAAACAGATTACTAACTTAATTGTGAGAAAAGAAAATGGTGGTTTCTCTGAGCTAGGACAGAGTCACTGAAAATCAGGTGATATCAGAGTGACTTCGTGTGCTTTTCTGACCATCTTACAACACTGTTTATTAGAAGATTGGTGAACATGTAATATGATGAATGTTAGCCAAACATGAGAGAATATATGCCCTGATATCATTGGTGACAAAATGGAGAATAGTCAGTAGAATTTTTATTTAAGATTTTATTTATTTATTTATTTGTCAGAGAGCGAGAGAGAGCAAGCACAGGCAGACAGAATGGTAGGCAGAGGCTGAGGGAGAAGCAGGCTCCCTGATGAGCAAGGAGCCTGACGTGGGACTCGATCCCAGGACGCTGGGATCATGACCTGAGCCGAAGGCAGCCGCTTAACCAACTGAGCCACCCAGGCGTCCCAAGAAAAGTCAGTAGAATTTTTAAAAACTGAGTTCATGTAGAGGGAATTTCTTAAGGTAAGGATCAACATTTCTTTTAGTGGATTCTATGAGGAGATAAAGCACAGAGATTAGGCATGTAACAGAAATGTGGATGAACATATAACATGCTGATGAAAAGACCTAGAATTTTAAAAGTTTTCAGGAATGTGGAATAATGATACAAATCTCAGAAAATAAGACTGCAAGAATATATGCCAAGTTGAACATTTAGATATATGGCAACAAAACAAAACAAAACAAAACTTCTGCTGTCAAGTTGACTGCAGTTTCAATTCAAATCAATAGTCTGACAGTTATACCAAAAATAAAGAGAAGCTTAGGTTACAATAGAATTAAGGGGAATAATGACCCACCTTTACCTCTAACCATGAGATTGTAATTCCACAATTTTCAGCTTGCTCAATTTTTTTTAATGATTCATATTAATTCCTTCAACAATACTTTTAGTAAGTTGTGTTGTGTTTCAACCTCCTCATACCACAAAAACAGGGCATTCTATTTTTATATAGTTAAAATTGTCATGAATGTCTTCTTTTAGGTCTAAATTGATTTGCCTGTGACTTTTGTCAAATAGATATAATTCTGTTCACTTGAATCACACAGAAAAGTCTTAATCCATCTTTATCTGACAACTCTTTAGGTATCTAAGAATTTCTTTCATTACCCTTGTCAGATTGTATTTCCCTTTTGAAATATACACTATCATGTCAACATCTCCTCTTTTGTTAGTGTTGCCATTCATTCATACAACACATAGTTACTATTCCAATTGATGTACTAGTACTGATGATGGAAAGAAAAATAAGATTTTTTTCTCTGCACTAAAGGGGGCATTTTGTCTAAAAGGGAACAACATACTATTGACTTATAGTGGGCTCGTCAGCTAAGATCTATAATCTGATCTTCTTTTGTTTCTACAAATAATAGCAGCTATTAAGTCATGTCTCACCTATTTTACCCATGCACATAATTCACCGTGAAGCCCACTGAAAAATAAATGCTTCGTGGTCTAATAATATTAAATTGTCTTCAATTTGTAAATTCAAAACAACCAGCCTGTATTCGGGATCAGTTATATTCCATGTACAACTCCCACTCTTAAGACCACCAGTCTAGAGGTAGATGGAGAGATATAAACCAAGAATCACATTATAATGTTATATGTTTTAGAGCAGAGATATGTAATGAATGGTACTGAAATACAGAATAAAAAGCAGAAACTATTTTGCTGCTTGCTATTTCCGTGAAAAGGATTCATTCACAACAGCCCATATGGCACTCTTTTTAAAGACAGTTGGCATATGAGATTTTATTTTTTAAGAACTGGATCTATTTACCTGGGGAAGACTAGAGGAAGATCTGGATGCTATCATCCAAATAATTGAAAGGCTAATATACAGAGATAGGTATAGATATTTGGCTCTGATTCTCTGAAGAACCCTGACTCATACAGAATGAGAATGCCAAAGTAGACCTAATAGGAGTTTCAGAAAAAGAGAATACAAGTATACCTCAGAGATATCGCAGATTTCAGACCACCAGAATAAAGAAAATGTCACAATAAAGCAAGTCAGAGGATTTTTGTTTTGTTTCCCGTTGTATACAAAAGTTATGTTTATACTGTACTGTAATTTAGTAAGTATACAATACTGTTATGTCTGCAAATATACATATGCCTTAGTTACAAATATTTTATTACTAAAGATGCTAACTGTCATCTGAGCTCTCAGTGAGTTATCTTTTTGTTGGTAGAGGGTCTTACTTCTGTTCTGATGGCTGCTGACTGATCAGGGTAGTGGATGCTGAAATTTGGGGTGACTATGGCAATTTCTTCAAATAAGACAACAATGACATTTGTTCCATCAATTGATTCTTCCTCTCATGGAAGATTTCTTTGTAGCATGAGATTCTGTTTGGTAGCATTTTGTATGCAGTGGAACTTCTTTCAAAATCAGAGTCAAGGGGTGCCTGGGTGGCTCAGTGGGTTAAGCCTCTGCCTTCGGCTCAGGTCATGATCGCAGGGTCCTGGGATCGAGCCCCACATCGGGCTCTCTGCTCGGCAGGGAGCCTGCTTCCCTCTCTCTCTCTGCCTGCCTCTCTGCCTACTTGTGATCTCTGTCTGTCAGATAAATAAATAAAATCTTAAAAAAAAAAAAAATCAGAGTCAATCCTCTCAAGCCCTACCACTCCTTTATCAGCCAAGTTTATGTCAAATTCTAAATCCTTTACTACCATTTCAGCAGTCTTCATGGCATCTTCACTAGGAGTAGATTCCATCTCAAGAAACAACTTTCTTGGCTGACCCATTAAGACACAACTGCTCATCCATTAACATTTTGTCATGAGACGACAGCCATTCAGTCACAACTTTGGGCTGTAATTCTAGTTCTCTTGCTATTTCCACTACATCTGCAGTTACTTTCTGCACTTAAATCTTGAAGCCTCAAAGTCATCAGCGGCAGTTGGAATCAACTTCTTTCAAACTCCTGTTAATGTGATGTTTGACCTCTTCCCATGAGTCATGAAAGTTCTTAATGGCATCTAGAATGGTAAATCCTTTCCAGAAGGTTTTCAATTTCCTTTACCTCGATCTACCAGAGGCATCACTGTCCATGGCAGTTATAGCCTTACAAAATGTATTTCTTAAACAATGAGACTTAAAAGTTGAAATTACTCCTCAATCTATGGGCTGCAGAATGGATATTGTGTTAGCAGGGATGAAAACACCATTGATCTCATTGTGTATCTCCATCAGAGCTCCTGGATGACCAATTGCATTATCAATGAGCAGTAATATTTTAAAAATCTTTTCTTTTTTCTGAGTACTGGGTCTCATAGTGGGTGGGCTTAAAATATTCAGTAAACCATGTTGTAAACAGATGTGCTGTCATCCAGGCTTTGTTCTTACATTTATAGAGCACAGGCGAAGTAGATTCAACATAATTCTTAACCCCCCTGTGATTTTCGGAATCGTACACAAACATTGGCTTCAACCTTACGTCTGCAGCTGCCTTAGTCTGTAATAAGAGAGTCAGCCTGTTCTCAGAAGCTTTGAAGCCAGGTGTTGACTTCTCTTCTATGAAAGTCCTAGATGGCATCTTCTTCCAATAGGAGGCTGTTTCATCTACACTGGAAATCACCTGTTTGGTGTGGCCATGTTCATAAATGATGTGAGCTAGATTTTCTGGAGAACTTGCTGTAGCTTCTCCATCGGCACCTGCTATTTCCTCTTGCACTTTCTTATTATGGAGATGGCTTCTTTCCTTAAACTTCATGAACCAACCTCTGCTAGCTTCCAACTTTCCTTCTGCAGTTCCCTTACCTCTCACCTTCACAGAACTGAAGGGAGTTAGGACCTTGTTCTAGATTAGGCTTTGTCTTAAGACAATGTTGTGGTTGATTTGATCTCTATCCAGAACACTGAAACTTTCTTCTCATCGGCAATAAGGCTATTTCAATTTTTTATCATCTATGTGTTTACTGGAGTAGCACTTTTAATTTCCTTCAAGCACTTTTTCTCTGGCATTCACAACTTGGCTAACTGTTTGGTGCAAGAGGCCTAGCTTTTGAGCTATCTCAGCTTTTGAAGCATCTTCTCCCCAAATTTAATCATTTCTAGCTTTTGACTTAAAGTAGAGATGTGTGACTCTTCCTTTCACTTGAACATTTAGAGGTCATTGTAGGGTTATTAATTGGCTGAATTTCAATATTATTCTGTCTCAGGCACCACCTGGGAATGGGGAGAGAGATGGGGAACACCTGGTTGCAGGAGCAGTCAGAAAACACACATTTATGGATTACATTTATCATCTTATATGACCTGGCTGTGGCATACAAAACAGGATAGTAACATCAAAGATCAGAAATCACCAACCATAGGTCTCAATAACAAATATAATAATAATGAGAAGTTTGAAATACTGTTAGAATTACCAAGATGTGACACAGAGGCACAAAGTGAGTAAATGTTGTTAGAAGTGAACAAGCACACCAGTAGACTTGCTCACTGCAGGGTTACCACAAACACTCAATTTCTACAAAATGCAATCTGTGAGGTGCCAATAAAACAAAGTGGGATAAAATAAGGTATGCCTATTTATAAGATGGGGAAGCAGAAATATTCAAAGGGGATAATAGAGAAGGTGAATAAATTCAAAAGCTCATTATTTTGAAAAGGCTAATAAAATAAGAAAGTCTATGCAATGCTTGATCAAGTAAGAAAAGAGAAGGTAGAAAAATCATTGATATGTATAAAAGGTGTATGTAGATATGTATATCATTAAGATATAGTAGAAATTTTTGTATCATAAGAGCAATAAATAAACATCTTTAAGCCAACACATGAGAAAACTTAGATAGAATGCATATTTTTGGAAAAAATAAATGATAAAACTTATATAAGAAGAAACAAAAAATTAATTTTTTTTACCTTTTTTCCCCCTATTATTTGCTTTGGTGAGGAGAACTAATATATGTTCTAAAGAGAATGACTAAGTTGATAAGCAACTGTGTAGGAGTGTAGGAGTCACTCCTTTCCCTGCCTTGTTCTGTAATTTAACTTGGGATTTGGGGAAGTTATTAGTGAGAATAGAAAGGTATGGAAGTAGTAATGAGAATGGGGGGCAAAATGGAAACAGAGGAAGGGAAGAGGAGAAGGTGAAATAGAAGGCTGAGAATGAGCTACTTCTTTTTCCAGCTAGAATTATTTTTTGTCCTTCTTTACTAATGTACAACATCCTGAAGCATCCCTCCCTCCATTTCTACTCACCCTTCTTCGAATCCCTTCTATTCACTTACCTTCTACCTTCCCAGAAGTAGAAACTATAGGCAGTAGTTGAATGGTATGTAACAGGGAGAATTCTGTTTATAATGAGGGGGCCTAGATACTTATTGTAAATAAATTTTAATATAAAATATACATGGTTTCAAATAAACTATAAATAGAATTTCAGTCACCTTGGCAGTGAGTGTATTTGAGACATTTTAGTAGAAACGAATGGAATTTAAGCCACCAATTCTAACCTCTTGGGCAATGGCGTGCTCCTAATTACAAAAGTAGCTTCTTGGCTGATCTGGCTCCACTGGATTTTATTTTTGTAACCATTTCATTCACACCAAGGTAAATCCCTTTTAGTTATCAAACTCCAAGCCTACAGAGAAAACTACTGATCATTTTTCCCTTCTCCCTCTTCTTCCTATGCTGTCCAGTAACGTGAATTTCCCATTTTATTTGGATTAGCTGAAACATTCCCCCTCTATAGTTTCACTTCCTTAAAACTGTGAGCATTTCAGCAAATGAATCCCAAGTACTCATTTTATCTACATTACTTAATATAAGCACTTAAGATCTACCTTTTGGACAAAATTACACGAATGTTATTTTGCTATAAATTTGTTGCTATTGCCTTAAAGTCTCAGTGTTTTTGTGTCTTGTTGCCATCATGTAAAAAAATATGAATTACATCTCATACCTTCTTTAGTTCAATTTAGCTGATCTGATTTTCAGAGGAATTGCTGAAAATTAGCTTTTCAAACTGCTTACCAGTTTTCTAAGATGATCCAGTCATTCTGGCCTATTCAGCACTAGGGTAACCTTCCATCACTGTCTCTTGGGTGTGTGATCTCATCATATTTAAATAATTGTAATTAGGAAAAGAAATTCAGTTGGTGGTTTCACTTACTATTTAAAAACAACCATGTGATTTTTCATTCACCTTTCTGTTAAAATGTGGTCCCGTCTACAAAAACAGGTCCTGGTGCTTTTGAATCAGATTAATTTTAGAAACACTGTCACCTGGTGGTATATTCAAGTGATTGCACTTGGCTTTTCCTCAAGTTTTTTCAGTGTCCACGTCTACAGGAGAAATGAATCAACCTCTAGAAACCTAAAGAAAACATCTTAATTTACCAAGTGTGGTTTGGAGTGAGAACTACACAGACCTTTTCCATCATCCTTTTCAAAGACTTTAATTCAAAGATCATTCCTCATCCTGAAAAGTCCAACCTAGTATTTGGAGATCCTTTGTGTCTATCCTCCCTATGTCTTTAATCCCAATCCCATGTATTTGTAACTTGTAGAAACTTGAAGAAATCTTGGGAACGTTTTGGGCCGATAAAACCATCTCTCTTTTATTGTGCCTCTTCGCTTACTTGTGAAAAGTAGAACATATATTCCATAAGAATCACAGGCAAGATACTGTACCCCAAAGAAAACTCTGTCTGCAGGCACAATGCTCTTCTCTCTATACTGAAATGAGTCATACAATGCACACCTGGTGAGAGAACAGAAAACAGTATTGTCTCTTGCTACATCTTCCCCATTCTTCCAAATATAGGAACCGTGAGAAGCATTATAGGTCTAAAAATATGTCTCATACGTTCTGTAATAAACTGGTCTGGATTGACCTTTAGGGAGAATTATAAAGGTGCATAAGTTAACAGTGAATGACTTCAGCAATACAGCTGTACCTAAAATCCTGCAGCATACATTTGGCAATTAGCTAGCTTATTTGATCAATGAAAATGGCAAAGCCATATATTTCATCCATCATGTCTGCTCTGAGAGTGAAGAGAGAGTTAAGCTTTTTGAAGATAGAATCTATCTTTGCCTTATGCTACGAGATTTGCTTAGAGCATTTAAAAGAGCCATTTGCCATCTTCTTTGATACATGATGAAGGACTCCAGGTTGGCCTCAGAATTCTCAGTCCACCAATTGGAGAAGAATCGTGTTTAATATCAGAACTAAATATTTTTGTAGTCTTGAATGCTTCTGATCAAAATAAGTTTAAATGTGAACAGTTATCCTTTGAAAATTGGGCCCTGAGGGGCGCCTGGGTGGCTCAGTGGGTTAAAGCCTCTGCCTTCGGCTCAGGTCATGATCTCAGGATCCTTGGATCGAGCCCCACATCGGGCTCTCTGCTGGGCGCTGTCTGCTTGTGATCTCTGTCTGTCAAATAAATAAATAAAATATTTTTGAAAAAAAGAAAAAAAATTGTGCCCTGATATCAGGCCATGTTTGTGACAGTGGCAGCGTAATAGTTGCACTTTCTGTGAGATTTACTGGGTGAAACTCAAGATACTGCAACCTCCTTTGAGTCTTCAGCCCACAAGAATATTGGCAAGTCACTACTGCCTTTCACAGCAGGAGTCTGAGCAGATTCCTCACAAGTCAAGTTTCCCAGGACCTTGAAGACCCTCCTGAAAATGTGTATTATACACACACATACACACACATGTAATGATCATAATAATATATTTTCAGTTGACAGTGCAAACGTCTAAATGACTGTTAAGATCAGAATAGTCTTTAATGGATTCTCGTTCAAATGACTCAACAAATTACCTTGGCTGCTACCTGCCCATGAAATCCCCAATTTTAACCCAAACCAACATGAAAAAAGAGGCAATTGCATAAGTTTAATCTTCAGCAGCCAGGGCCATTACTCTCTAGCATATCTCTTTAGCAAGGCATAGAATTAAATTAAATAAAAAGCAAGAACCTATTGATTTTTCTATAAATGAAATACTTTCTTCTGTGGATGTTTTATTCTCTCTTTGTGAGTCATTCCTGCTCATTGCTACATCTGCTTCCAGCCTGAAACCCACGGCACAGTTCTGGTATTTATTTCTCCCAAAATCTGAGCAAGAGTTGTTACACTATCTCCCTGAAAATCATCTTTAGCAATCTCACTGGTGTGGGGCTGTATCTTTTAGAATAGAGACCAATTGTATAAATTTTTATGAAATTAGTAAGTGTAGGTTAACTTTTTTTTGCCTATTTATAAAATACTTTGTTTCCATTATTTCCCTAGTATTATTTGAAAGTGAAGGTAGATGCCAAATATTATATTTGAAAAAAACAAATCCACAACTGGCTGAAAGAGAAACTCTTGAGGATATGGATTATATTTCATTTATCTTTGTATTTACCAAAAACGATTGCTACAGAATAGGAGCCCAGTGAATGTCTGCTGAATGACTTAAAGCCTTACAATCTTTAGCCTATGTGACATAATAATTTGCCAGCTCTGTTAGAATAACTTGATCCTCTATAACCTTGGTACTCAAAGTGTGGTCCTTGGTCATTATCAGAACTTGTTAGAAATACAGACCCTCAGGTCCTACCTCTGATTGGAATCCACATTCTGACAAGAGCCCCCAGGTTTTTCATATGTGAAAACACTGCTTCTCTATATGTCTATTCCTTTATTAAAATGGTCAGGCTTTATTTTCCTAAGCTGTTGTCCTATGAATATATTTCTCAGTTCTATCTTGATTCCTGTGGAATATTTCACTGAAAAGGACAGAGAGGATCTGTTTATATCTATTGCCCATGGACACAAATGTGCCCCTGCCACTCTTGTGGGTAGTCTTTATACTTTATAAGGGCATCATTATCTACGTTAATATGAGAGTGATCGTCTCTACATAAAACACAATGGTCTCCTCTGTAGAATACAGAATATTTGATAAGTATTCAAGATTTTTCTGTCCTGTATCACATTCTTCTGAAGATTAATCAGTAATTCCAAAATTAATTGATTAGCTGGGGCAGCTATAAAAATTTCAATTTAAAACTTGCCGTATATAGGGTACCTGGGTGGCTTAGTCAGTTAAGTATCTGCCTTCAACTCTGGTCATGATCCCAGAGTCCTGGGATCCAGCCCCACATTGGGATCTCTGCTCAGCCGAAAGTCTGTTTCTCCCTCTGTCTCTCACCCCACTTGTGCTCTCTCTCTCTCAATAAATAAATAAAATATTTAAAAAAAAAACTTGTCATATATATATTTAGTATAGAGGACTGACTATTCTTTTTAAAAAAGATTTATTTACTTATTTGAGAGAGAGAGAGAGACAGCAGAGTGCGGGAGGAACCAAGGGAGAGTCTTAAGCTAAGTGCAGAGTCCAAGGAGGGGCTCAGTCTCATGATCCTGAGGTCATGACCCTGAGATCACAACCAAGACCTGGATGCCTTTAAATGACTATACCACCCAGGCACCCCAAGGACCAACTATTTTCTTTTTCTTTTTTTTTTAAGATTTTATTTATTTATTTGACAGACAGAGATCACAAATAGGCAGAGAGGCAGGCAGAGAGAGATGAGGAAGCAGGCCCCCTGCTGAGCAGAGAGCCCGATGTGGGGCTCGATCCCAGGACCCTAGGATCATGACCTGAGCTGAAGGCAGAGGCTTTAACCCACTGAGCCACCCAGGCGCCCCCCCCCCTTTTTAAATTAACATATAATATATTACTTGTTTCAGGGCTACAGGTCTGTGATTCATCAGTCTTACACAATTCACAGTGCTCACCATAGAACATATCCTTCCCAGTGTCCATCACCCAGCTGCCCCATCCATCTCACCCTGCTCCCTCCCCTCCAGGCACCCTCAGTTTGTTTTCTGAGATTAAGAGTCTCTTATGGTTTGTCTCCCTCTCTGGTTTCATCTTGTTTCATTTTTCCCTCCCTTCCTCTATGATCCTCTGTCTTGTTTATCAAATCCTTTATATCAGTGAAATCAATTGATAATTGTCTTTCTCTGATTTACTTATTTCACTTAGCATAATACCTGCTAGTTCCAACCACATTTTTGCAAGATTTCAATTTTTTGATGGCTGCATAATGTTCCATCATATATATATACTGCATCTTCTTTATCCATTCATCTGTTGATGGATGCCTGGGCTCTTTCCATAGTTTGGCTATTGTGGACATTGCTGCTATAAACATTCGGTGCATGTGCCCCTTCGGAGCACTACATTTATATCTTTGGGGTAAATACCCAGTAGTGTAATTGCTAGGTCATAGGGTATCTCTATTTTCAACTTTTTGAGGAGCTTCCATACTGTTTTCCAGAGTGGTTGCACCAGCTTGCATTCCCACCAACAGTGTAGGAGGGTTCCCCTCTCTCCGCATCCTCGCCAGCATCTGTCATTTCCTGACTTGTTAATTTTAGCCAGTCTGACTGGTGTGAGGTGGTATCTCATTGTGGTTTTGATTTGTATTTCTTTGATGCTGAGTGATGTTGAACACTTTTTCATGTGTCTGTTGGCCATTTGGATGTCTTCTTTGCAGAAATGTCTGTTCATGTCCTCTGCCCATTTCTTGATTAGATGCTTTGTTCTTTGGGTGTTGAGTTTGGTAGTTCTTTACAGACCTTGGATACTAGCCCTTTATCTGATATGTTGTTTGCAAATATCTTCTCCCATTCTGTCAGTTTTCTTTTGGTTTTGTTGACTGTTTCCTTTGCTGTGCAAAAGCTTTTGATCTTGATAAAGTCCCAATAGTTCATTTTTCCCCTTCTTCCCCTGCCTTTGGCGATGTTTCTAGGATGAAGTTGCTGTGGCTGAGGTCAAGGAGGTTGCTGCCTGTGTTCTCCTCAAGGATTTTGGTGGATTCCTGTCTCACATTGAGGTCTTTCATCCATTTTGAGTCTATTTTTGTGTGTGGTGTAAGGCAATGGTCCAGTTTCATTCTTCTGCATGTGGCTGTCCAATTTTCCCAACACCATTTGTTGAAGAGACTATCTTTCTTCCGTTGGATGTTCTTTCCTGCTTTGCTGAAGATTACTTGACCATAGAATTGAGGGTCTATTTCTGGGCTCTCTATTCTGTCCCATTGATTTCTGTGTCTGTTTTTGTTGCCAGCACCATACTGTCTTGATGATGACAGCTTTGTAATAGAGGTTAAAGTCCATAATTGTGATGCCACCAGCTTTGGTTTTCTTTTTCAACATTCCTCTGGCTATTCAGGGTCTTTTCTAGTTGATACAAATTTTAGGATTATTTATTCCATTTCTTTGAAAAAAGTTGATGGTATTTTGATAGGCATTGTATTAAATGTGTAGATTGCTTTAGGTAGCATAGACATTTTCACAATATTTTTTTCTTCCAATCCATGAGCATGGAACATTTTTCCATTTCTTTGTGTCTTCCTCAATTTCTTTCATGAGTATTCTATAGTTTTCTGAGTACAGGTTCTCTACCTCTTTGATCAGATTTATTTCTACCTTTCTTATGGTTTGGGTGCGATTATAAATGGTATCAACTCCTTAATTTCTCTTTCATCTGTCTTGTTGTTGATGTATAGAAATGAAACAAATTTCTTTGCATTGATTTTATATCCTGACACTTTACTGAATTTCTGTATGAGTTCTAGCAGTTTTAGAATGGAGTCTTTTGGGTTTCCCACAAAAAGTATCACATCATCTGCAAAGAGTGAGAGTTTGACTTCTTCTTTGTTGATTCGGATGCCTTTTATTTCTTTTTGTTGTCTGATTGTTGATACTAGAACTTCTAGTACTATGTTGAAGAGTAGTGGTGATAATGGACATCCCTGCCATGCTCCTGACTTTAGGGGGAAAGCTCTCAGTTTTTCTCCATTGAGAATTATATTCATTGTGGGTTTTTCATAGGTGACTTTATGATATTGAGGTATATACTCTCTGTCCCTACATTGTGAAGAGTTTTGATCAAGAAACGATCCTATACTTTGTCAACTGTTTTTTCTGCATCTATTGGGAGTATCATATGGTTCTTGTTCTTTCATTAATGTATTGTATCACATTGATTGATTTGCAGATGTTGAACCAAACTTGCAGCCTAGGAATAAATCCCACTTGGTCATGGTGAATAATCCTTTTAATATACTGTTGGATCCTATTGGCTAGTATTTTGGTGAGAATTTTTGCATCCATCTTCATCAGGGATATTGACCTATCATTCTCCTTTTTGACAAGGGTCTTTGACTTTGGGATCAAGGTAATGCTGGCCTTGTAAAATGAGTTTGGAAGTTTTCCTTCCATTTCTATTTTTTGGAACAGTTTCAGGAGAATAGGTATTAATTCTTCTTTAAATGTTTGGTAGAATTCCCCTGGGAAGCTGTCTGGCCCTGGGCTCTTGTTGGTTGGGAGATTTTTGATGACTGCTTTAATCTCCTTACTGGTTGTGGGTCTGTTCAGGTTTTCTATTTCTTCCTGGTTCAGTTTTGGTAGTTTATATGTCTCTAGGAATGCATCCATTTCTTCCAGATTGTCTTATTTGCTGGCATATAGTTGTTCATAATACGTTCTTATAATTGTTTGTATTTCTTTGGTGTGGGTTGTGATCCTTCCTCTTTCATTCATGATTTGCTTAATATGAGTCCTTTTTCTTTTCTTTTTGATAAGTCTGGCCAGGAGTTTATCAATCTTATTAATTCTTTCAAAGAACCGGCTCCTACTCTCGTTGATCTGTTCTACTGTTCTTTTGGTTTCTGTTTCATTGATTTCTGCTCTAATCTTTATTATTTCTCTTCTCCTGCTGGGTATAGGCTTTATTTGCTCATCTTTCTCTAGTTCCTTTAAGTGTAGGGTTAGGTTGTGTATTTGAGACCTTTCTTGTTTCTTGAGAAAGGGACTATTTCTTAGAGGATATATATTTACCTCATTGGAAGGATGAGAAAAGAAATTAGTGCCCATAGTTTCTTGATTCCCGTGTTATTAGCCAAATTTGTATACTTCTGGTTAGTCTTAGAATATATATTATTTTCAAATAAAATGTGTATTATTTGTTTTAAAAAAAAGAAATACCTTTAGTATATTTTAATTAATTAATTGAATATCTATAAACAACTGTAGTGAGTTCAATAGCATGTTCAAAGATAATTTCTAAAATCCTCAAAATGTAACCTTATTTAGAATAAGGAACTTTGTAGATATAAGTAAGATAAGGATGTCCAAATGAGGTTATTTTAGATTAGGGAAGAGGCTGAGTCTAATGAGGAATGTGTCTGTAAAAAGACTGAAGAGAAGACAGCAAGAGACAAAGGGAAGGAGGCCATGCAAAAAAGAGAGCAGAGATTATAGTAAAACCTAATTCTCTGTAAAACCAAAGAATACCAACAATTGCCAGCAATGACAGAAGTTGGAAGAAGCTGGAAAGGATTCTCCTGGGGCCTTTGCAGCTTTGCTGACACTTGGATTTTGGACATTTGGCCTTCAGAACTGTGAGGAAAAAAAAATTGTTGTTTTAAGTGGCTGAATTTGTGATAACTTATTACAGGAACCATGGGAAATCGATATAATAGGCTAAGTAAATTAATTGTTTGGTGATATACTGACCAAGTGGCTTTGACATTATAACGTCCCTGCCCAATATCATAATACCGCTACTTCTATATCATCTTCTGATTCTGTTTCTGCATGTGTAGAGGCATACACATACACAGGAGTCAGGACACATGCAAAGATGGATGAAGATTGATAAAACAATAATAGTGGACAAGAAGAAATGATATTGCCAGGAATGGGAAAATTGGCAGGGAAAGAGAAAGGCAAAGTAAGATTTTTAAAGCAAGTTTTGAAATTGTAAGGCAGAGATTTAAAAGAAACAAAGATCTAGAACAACTGTGTTTGTAAAGGGCCATAACCTTTGGATGATGATACTCCCATTACATAAAGAAATTCTTAAATAGCCTTTACCCTGTAATTCAACAATCACTGTTTAATGGGGGCCAGGGAGAAGAGAGGAGGCTTTGGAGTTATTACAGTTATAACATTGTGTTCTGTTATTATCTCCGGACTGACCTCTGTGTGTGTGTAAGTGCATTGCATGTGTGTGTGTGACTAATAGGCAGAGTTTCTCTTCTCTCTCTTCTTTCTCTTCTCACTCTTACTTTCTAGGATGTGTGCCCTATGCTCTTTCACAACTAGTGTGGACAGAGCAATAGTCATTCATCTGGCTGAATGAATACTTGTGCAATATGTTCTACGCATGCTCTGATCCCTTGCCAAAGCTGCATGATCCAATAGGGTGTTAAAACTATTGATATATTAGGTGTGTGAAAGAAATGGGTGGTTTTTAAATAGTTTGTTCCATCTGTGTCACTAATGTGGGTCTTGCCACCTTGTAGCCTCACAAATCAATATCCAAATTCAATGACAAACTCTTTCAAAAACATAACTCATTAAGCTTTAGTGCTACTTAAGACAAGGACCTTGCCTATGTGAGGCCATCAAACACAGATATTGACTCTCTAGGACATTTTTAAGGCTATTTATATCACAATAAAGGCGCTTTATTAGCCTCATCAATCAGAACAGTGCAAATTCCACCCTGGAATCCATTCTGCCTGAGCCTGTGGAACGGGGAAGGGTGAGAAATTATGGGATGCATTATCTTCAATCTCATTTGAAACATCCTAATTGAAACAATGGACGAGCACAGTTTATTGCTTATAAAATAAATGAAGGAGGTACCACTACTGTAATAATGAAAGTTTGGGCTTGTGGTTGTTTTTCCTCTACTTGACAGAGAGTTGGTAGTCAGCCAGCAGAGTGATTCCTGGTTTCCACAGTTAGAGACACAGTGCATCTGTCATTTGTCCGAGATGAATTCACTAGCCATGCAGTAGGGCTGCGCAGCTTGTAACACAGGCCTAGGCTGGTGGTTCCTGTCATCCGTGACTTGGCAAGTCATACCACCTTTCACTGGGTCAGGGAAATGCTATCCCAGAATAGTTAATGGTCCATTCTCAGGAGTTAGACAAGATCAGGTTCAAATTCTATCTGACTTATCTGAGCCGAATTTTTCTCATGAAAAACAAGGGACCTGCATCGTAGCGTTGGGGTGAAAATTAACAGAGATAATACCCTGTGCATAGTAAGCACTTGAGAAATGCTTTCTAGTAACGGTATTCATTGAGACAGGTTCTAACTTCTGTTTGGGTATCTAGGACAGGCATGAAAGGATGTGACTGGTGGTGATGTTTATGAGACAAAGAGCACCAGTTTTAACATCAGACAGAATTGGATTTGAATCCTAGCTCTGTCATACATGAACTGTGAGTTCTTGGCTAATAAACATATTTTCTCTGGGTCTTATTTCCCTAAGTTGTGAAATGGTTATGAACATAATAATGCCACCCTGTCAGAGTTGTTGTGAAGACCAAATGAAAAATACATGCTGGTAATGTATGTTGAGTGCTTTCTATATGCCTTTAGTGCCTCATACACCATAAATGTTCCATAAATAACTTTTTATATGATTATTGAGAGCCTGGCAAAATTTTAGAAAGAAATATCTATGTGCACCCCCAGAGAATTATTTAATTTCATAGATTTTATACATTTACTTAACAAATATTTATTGTCTCTTACACCTAGACAGTGGGGATACAGAAGAGAACAAGACTATGCATTCTCTGCTTATAGATCTTATGATCTGCCTGGGGAAGATGGATTTGTACCCTATGAAATAACTAATAGAGGGTAATGTGAAGGAGAGTGATGGGGAATGGGAAAAGGTGATTGGTCAGCACTGGCCCCTCTCCAACAGTGCATTTTGGACTAGGAAAGAATAAGCAATGCAAATATAGAAAGGGAAGATGAACACATTTTAGTCCAAAGTTAAAGTTAACATTATAGGATGACTCAAGAAAGTATATTTGGAGAGGCACATATCCTAAGGCCAAAATAAACTATGAAATGATTCATTGAATCATACCCACTCATTAATTATTACTCGATTGATATTTTGGTTGTTGTTATTCCAGTTGAACAGAAATAAAAGTGCTATACTGCTATAAGAGCTGTAAGGGAGAGAACTAAGGGAAGAAAGGAGAGAGGAGAAAAGGGGACCATTGTAGAAATACCAAAATGATACAAAATATTGCCTGAGGCTCTATTTCTCTTAAAAATTTGGGGACTTTTGCAGTCATGAGAAGTTCATGAGAAACAAGTTATGTACTGGAAGATTGTATTCTCCTTTTTTTTTTTAAGATTTTATTTATTTATTTGACAGACAGAGATCACAAGTAGGCAGAGAGGCAGGCAGAGAGGGGGTGGTAAGCAGGCTCCCCACTGAGCAGAGAGCCCGATGTGGGACTCTATCCCAGGACCCTGGGACCATGACCCGAGCTGAAGGCAGAGGCTTTAACCCACGGAGCCACCCAGGCACCCCTGTATTCTTTTTTGTTCAAGTCCTTATAGTCCGTATTTCACAAAGGGAATATGAACAAGTGTGTCTTTTTACAAATAATCCATCAGGAGGCGCCTGGGTGGTTCAGTCATTAGGTGGCTGTCTTCTGCTCAGGTCATGATGCTAGAACCCTGGGATAGAGCCCTGAATCGGACTCCCTGCTCAGTGGGGGTCTGCTTCTCCCTCTCCCACCCTACCCCCTGGCTTGTGTACCCTGTCTCCCTCTGTCTCTGTCAAATAAGTAAAAAATCTTTAAAAAACAAAGAAACAAACCCCAAATGATACATCAAGTGTGCAGCAGGGAGGTGAAGACAGTGTGACCTTTTGCATTCTCTTCAACCTGATCCTTATTGCCAAGTGGTGCTGGTTAGGGCTTATGACAGCTCCTGGGTGTCCTGTGGGGAATGATACATGTTAGCAAGTTAAAGATGCTTGCCTGTCAAGGCCCCAAAGACATTAATACTAAGCCATTTGAACTATTTTCTTTATTATATATCTCTATCGGTAAATTGCTATTGAGCTACAAAGGATTAGAGCAGGAGTTCTTGATGTATGAGCAATAGTTGTTCAAAGCGATTCTTGTACTTGAAAATGTAGGAACTACTTGTATAGGACTCAGTCTCTGACTACCTGTTTGGCTTTGTTTATAGGGTGGGTTTATCATTAAGGAATTTTTGGTTACAAGACAGAATACTTAAACTGGCTTCAGCAGTGAGGGAGTTCATTGGTTCACAAAAGTGAGAAACACAGTGGAAGGTTTAGCCACAATTATCAGTTGACTACTTTTTCTATGTCCTGCTTTACTTACTTTCTTGTTAACTGTATTCCTGAATAGGTTCTTTTCTCATACAGAGATAAGGTTCTTTTCTCATATAGCTGACTTATGATAGCTGTAGAGCACCAGACCTTGTATCCTCTACGTGATGAATCCTTTGGGGGAAGAGCAAGCCTGACTTTCCCAGCAGTCAGTTAAAATCCTAAACCACCTCATTCCATCTTATTGGTTCTGACTGGATCACATTCCTCTATCTGAACCAATAACTGATCTAGTGCTTGACCTAGCCCTCAGTACCATCCCTGCTGTTAGCCAGTGGGTCTCAACCAGCCTACAAAGGTGGAGAGATAAACATGTGTATCCTTAAATGGATCATTAAGTAAAGTTAAATGAAGCCTGAGTCACTAAAGAACAATATGTATTCTTTAGAGCAAGACTGACTAAAAGAAGTAGAAGGATTTGAAGAGGAAAGAGAAGGATACTGGAGAAGAGGAAAGGAGGAGGAGTATCTATACAGACATGATTTGTACTTAGAAGTCTGTTTAGGGGCACCTGGGTGGCTCAGTGGGTTAAAGCCTCTGCCTTCGGCTCAGGTCATGGTCCCAGGGTCCTGGGATTGAGCCCCGCTTTGGGCTCCCTGCTCAGCGGGGAGCCTGCTTCCTCCTCTCTCTCTCTGCCTGCCTCTCTGCCTACTTATAATCTATCAAACAAATAAATAAAATTTAAAAAAAAAGAAATATGTTTAGAATTTCCAGGTAGTTTTTTAATTCATGTGGAAGAATCTATCACTATACTACATATATTTTATTTAAAAACTTATACTGACTAAATATTTAAAAAGAAGGATGGTGAAAATAAAAAGTAAAAATAAGAGTAAACAATTTTTGAGTTTTATCATTATCATCAAAAAGCTGTCCCTCTTCAAATTATATTTTCAACATACTCACTCAACAATATATAGAAAAAAATACAAGTATCTTTTCACAACTCTGAAGCCCTATCTTTAAAATAGCAATGTTTATAGTCCATGTTTTAAATACTTATTATTTTTTTTCAGTTATGCATTAGATGACTGAACTACGTTTGAAAGGACAAGCCAGCTCATGTTGGAACTTTTGCTACCTTCATTTGTACCTACACAGTTGGGATTTCATCAGCCCAAGTTCTCCATCCATATGCCAATTACCATGGCTTTGATATACTAAATAACCCTACCAGCTCCTAGGATTCTCGATCAGCCAAATGACCTTCCAAGGAATTCCATGGAACGTAGACAATAGTTTTGTAATTAAGAGAAACAGGTAACAAGCTGGGAAGGAGGCAGTGGTAGATATATGAAGTGAAGGAAGAAACAAAGTTGGCTAGATAGAGCAGTCTTAAGATGGGCTAGAATGCATGGTTCTTGGTACCATTACCAGGGCATTTGTCTCCTTAAAATATTGTCTTTGACGCTACTGAGAGTGTTCCCTGATATGCTATGCTTGGGAAATCTTGTTCATCTTTATGTTTGGGCTCAGCAATAAAAGAATATGGGGCTGCTGTTTGGGGGTTGGTGTCCCGAATACAGTGAATATTGAAAATGAGATTGATAACCCAATAGCTCTAATTATCCTTCAGATAAACACCTAGAATCTAGAGTCCAGTACATCCCTCAAGGCTTTAGTTTCTACTGGGCTGTCCCCAAGAAAGAGATACCATATCCGTGCTGGAATACATGCATCCCTAGGGCAGGTCAGGCAGAAAAAATATTATTTCCATGGAAACCTTGCATATACTTATGTGAGCACATCCCCACCTGGCTTTTGTCCTTCTAGTGACTAATGAGCCAAATGAGGCAATTTCTGCTGTGGCCACTGGAAGCAAGGCTTGCTTCATTAACACTACATCGTGATAGTAGGATTATAGGGAAAAGGGTTTGAGCTTTCTTTAGGGAAAGCGATTTTCTACTGGGCCCTTGCCAAAGGTCGTACTGACTATGTTTGGAGACAAGCTGGGCCATACCCTTCACATAACTGCTGTGTGCTTTGTGGCCAGAGTTCCTTTTTGTAAATAAAATCCAATATATCAGAGACCTACTTACCTTGGGAAAGGGGGATGCTATTTACCCAAGGTAGGAAATTGGCACTATATTATCAGAGGGTATTTTCTGAGCAAATATTTAATCAGAACCTCTCCTGTTTGTCTTTTTTGGCCTGAGGATGTTCTGTGAAGTGCAATGCATTTCCACTCTATGTTCATGATTTACTCAGAGCTTTGCCATAAGCTGTTGTAGATGCGAAAGGAAAGTTCAGTATTTTTAATTACATTGTGTAACTACTCTGTTATCTGACCCTTCTGTGTTGCAAAGTAAATTTTTTTCAGTATTTCTTATTGCCACCTATCAAGGTCTTGTGTGTTAAGTTTTTCAAGGGATATCATGGATGTAATATAATCACATAGACTTACACACTCTTGCCGTACCATGAACATCTATGAACTTATTGAACCCATTCTCTTTGTGATTTTATATTTTTTCAGTAGCCTGAACATTTGTTTTTGACAAATACCCAGGAATGTTGTCACATTGCTGAAAGGTTTTTAGTTAACTCAGGTGACATATGATTGGCATTGAGCAAAAATATTAGTGACTTGTTTTAATGTTCTTTTTCTTTGTGGAGGTCACATGTAAGTGAGAATTAAAAATTTCCCTCTTTTCTGCATTGTGTTCTTATTCTACTTATTAATCTGAGTTAATGAAGTATGTTGTCTGGATCTTTTCTCTAAGTTTCCTTATCAAAGAGTTTGAGGAATGTCTTATTCAATTATAGTGATGGCACAGACCTCACATAGAGTGATCATGATCACTTCAATGATATTATTCTTCAGAATATTGAAATGTGTCCCATGGTGCAATACAAATAGGTGGCCGCACAGCTGTTTCCTAAATTTTGTCTATTATATCGTGTGATGCAGACCACAGAACAATTATGGGAGCTGTGGCTCTGAGAATATGCTCATAACATGAACAAATCCAGTTAACCTCTCCCCCACGGACATGGTGGGAATGTGTGCGTTCACTAAAGAATAGTGGGGAGAAACTGCTCCATCGGTTTCCAGAAACATCATTTAGTGGGAAAGAAGTATGATTTTGGAACCAGAATCTTAGGTATATGATGAATTCCACTACTTCTTCTATCTAGCTGCATGAAACTGGCCAAGTTCTCTGAGCTTCTTCATTGTTTTTATAAGAGAATCAAATGAAGGGATATATGGAAAAGGGCTCTGATTGGCCATAATTATTCAGTCAGTATGACTCTTCTTCCACTATGCTATGATTTTGTTAGGGTAACTATTATACCTTTGTTCCTGATATCCACCGAACTTAGGGCATTCCCTGAGAAAACATTCCATAAATGTTTATTAAATGACTGAGTGAATGTTAACCTTCGATAGAGGCAGACGATTACACCAGAGATTCTAATTAAAAACTGAAATGAGCCAATAGAAGTACCCTAAGGTCCTGGATCACCCCATGCCTTTTGATGAGAGCACTGGCCTAGTTGTGATAATGAAAATAAAACTAAGACCTGAGGAACCTGTTGTACAATTGACAGTAAACCTTTGAGAATGTCTATGAGAGATGCTAAAGCAGTATGATGTATGAAGTTGACACTTAACAACAGTAGTGTTAGAGGAAATACATGTTGCTTAAAATCAATTCTCCTAATAAATAAAAAACAGCAACAAATAAGTGCTTCATTTTTTGGTTTGTCTCCATCAAAAAGTCAAAGGTTTTCACTATTTGTCTCATGAGCCGAAGTCTATACAAGAAACTTCCACAAACACTGAAAAGAAAATATTTGCTCACTCAGCTTTTAGACTGTCTAGAGACACTAATTCTCACTTCGTGAGAACGTATAGTCAAGGAACTTTTTTCCCTCAAGTTTTATTTTTAAATATGGTATTTTTGTACTTGTGAATTTGCGCATCTCCTAAAAATGATGCAAGACTTGCAAATGTATTCTGATAGTATTAATTTGAACATGTGTTTCTCTTCTTTTACTGCCTTTTATCCACCTGTTGGAAAAAAGAACATTAACTGAATTTGACTAAGGTGGGGTTCATAGATGCAAAGGAATGAGAAGAATAAATCTATATCTTTTGACCAGTGCATATACGTGTCAGTTGGATGTGATTATCAATAGCCACAGATAATTGTTCAAACAATCATATCAGTCACTTTATAATTCAACATGTAAACCAAACTTGCTTGGTATGTAAGTTAATTGAACTTTCATGTGATAAATAAAACAAGCATATGAATTTTTCATTTTATTAGTAGTCAGTTATTTTAGTTATTCCTTGTAAATGAATCGACATACATGAATCCAGACATCTAAGAAGTTTACAGAAATGACTGGTTAGGAACTAATCCAGCAATTCTCATTTTACCTAGATTTTTATTTCACAGAATATCTTGAATTTCTCCAGAAAGAAAGAGTTAGGATCCAGACAAATCTCATGTGCAAGTAGTAGGATTTATTGACAGATTTTTATTAACTCTCCAGCTAAATTCTTAACTCCTTCAGGGATAGATCAAAATTCTATTCATATCGGCAAGCATCCAACATAGTGCTCTGACTCTTGACTTGGATGCTTAAAAAATATAAATAAAGGACATAATCCATGATACTATTTTCTATTATTCATTAGACCTTGATTCAACCCTGCTTAACCTCCAACAAAAATTTGGCAGAGGGATTGATATCATGTCCCATTGTTAATGTTCTTGAGAGGGACTTGTCTTCTCACATTCTGCCTCCATAGATCCTCAGATTTCACGAGTTACATTGAGGCAGTTACATGAGTCATGACTCATACTGATTGGCTGAGATTTAAGTTAAGTTTTCACATTACCAAATAGAAAATCCAGATGTGTTAGTTGTATGTTTCAGTTTTCCTGTTCTTATTATGATTTTTCATTTCATAGAGAAGCCTTATATCAATATATTCAAAGTTCAAAGCCATGTTTATTTCAGTTTCTCAATCTTCCAACCCCCAATCCAAAAAATAAATAAACAAAAACAAAAACAAAACAACAACAAAACACCACGAACAGTAAAAAGCTTTTCCCCTTCATTTGTGGCATCTACAGAAGAAATCTGCCTGCAAATGGATATAAAATGTAGTTAGAGAGTCAGAGTTCAGATTCTATTATCCTCATTTTCCCCACAGTTATAGATCTCTTAGGGTATGAAAGAATATCATTTACTTTGAAAGAGCAGTGAGCTCAGGTACAACCATAGATCCTAATTCCCTAACACTTACTGTCTTTTTTGGTTACTAATATAAATCATTTCCAGTTTTCATTGTTGCCAGGAAAAATACCATCAAGTACACTTTTCCAAGTGTGTGTGTGTGTGTGTGTATGTGTGTGTGTGTGTGTGTGTGTGTGTAAGACTTCCCTAGTTTATAAAGGTCATTATGAGTAGTGGATTGAAAGTGAGTTCAGAGCACAACTCCTAGGAAGTAATGTGCAAGTGTCCTTCATTTCATAGTTTTTCCAAATGAAATAGAAGAGCAAATAAATACAATCAATCTGTGGAAACCAATTATGTTGAGTATAGGACAGTCTAGTTTGAGGGGAGTTAAAGAAAAGGGTTGGGGAAGGTGTTGGAAAAGCAAGAAGGAAGTCAAGGCAGTGAAGGAGGATACAAGCAGGGGAGAATGCCCCTGGTTGAAAATTCAATCAAGAAAGAAGGATCACAAGAAAGGAACATATAGACACCAGGAAAAGATAAAGGAACCTGCTGGAAAAAAAGAGAAGAAAAGTAGAAGGAGAGAAAAAAAAAAACTGCAGTAAGTAATTAACAACTATGAAAAGAAGAAAAATAGAGAAAGGAAAAGCAAACAGAATATCCCAAAAGATGGTATCTCTTGCTTATTGTTAGAGAAAAATACATATGAAATAAATGAAGTCTCATTTTGTTCTCATAAAAGCTTCATTATAAGATGATATTTCAGAACTGGCTTTAGATATGGAAATGAGTTGTCACTGTTTTGCTCCCTATAACAGAAGCCATTCTCTGCTTTCAAGTAGTAAAGAGACAACAGGAGCTAGGACATCGTACACAATGGGAACACATCAGGCTAAGCCAGAGGTTCCTGGGAAATAAATGACCCTGAAAAGCTACAGGGACAAATTTCTTTTTCTAACTCTCTCCTTTTGAAACCCCAAATATCAGCATCCTTCCAGACACTGCTATGTGATTTGTGGTCCCCAAATTAGCAAAAGGCAGTCAGTTTTCTGTTGTACAAAATTCAGAATGGAGTTTTCAAATGAGAAGAATAATTGTTCACATGTGTAAAATGAATATTTTTGTAGAACTTCCTAATATTTATGACCCCAGTTGTGTTTGCTTCTTTGAGTATGTGCATGACAATCTCCATGTTTACAAGCAGTCTCTAACTGCTATAAACAACTTCATTTCTTTACTTAGCGTCCAACTCTCTGCATTCTGTAGTTTTAAAGTTGAATGGGGAATATTTACTATCTTTTTTATTTTCCTCACATTTTTACATTTTCATTTTGTGTTTTCAGATCTCTCTTGGCCAGAAACTTGTACACAACTGTAATATGCTTTTATAAATATGGTTAGTGGTAAATAGACTCTAAAATGTTTTCAAAGTTATTTACATTTTAATTAACTTAAAATGCTTAAATGTTAAGGATATATATTTAGATTTGTTTTTTTTTCCAAATGATTTAATCTGAATAAGCTTTTCAAGGCTTGAGACAAAGACTGCACCTGAATGGGTTCCTGAAAACTGGATTAGTTTGAGCATGTAATACTCTGGTATACTCTGGAGCAACTCAAAAGGCTTGAGAGCCCACAAATAATGATCATGAGTGAGAAGAAAGGATGTCTTTGATTATCTGAGGGTATGGGAGTGGTAGGTGGGAGTGATAGGTGGGTCTTCTAATCAAACTGTAAAACTTTCAGTGATAAAGAAGCTTTTGGGTCTTTCTCCATTCAAGTTTCTCAGTTACTTCCCATTTTTGAACATCAGTGGACGATGCTGAGTGTTATCATTGTTCTTTCTGGATGAGAAGTTAGTCTTCCACCAGACATATGAAAAAATTTCATATTTGTTGATTTTATACCTGGTGGTCCAACCATGTTAGGTAGAAAGGAATCTTTGCCTCATAGTTATGATATTCTTTTTTATTAAGTTTTTTAAAAATTTTAATTCCATTATATTTAAAATACAGTGTTGTATTAGTTTCAGATATACGATATAGTGATTCAACATTTCTATACATTACTCAGTGATCGTCATGATAAGTGTACTCTTTAATCCCCTCACCTATTCACGTATCCTCCCACCCACTCTGGTAACCAAACCTATAGTTATATTCTTAGAGTTTCTGAGTGTATAGGTCTTGTTCTCTAAATCATATCTTGCTGGGAAAGAAGGCATGTGACCTCTCGTTCTAGAGTTATATTCCTGTAGTTCATTAATGAAGAGACCTTTTCTCTAAATCATACCTTAGATTATCTGACTTAAGTCATCTCAATTTATGGGACTCTTTTATGGCATCAAACGCAAGGCATTTAGGACATACTCCAAGGATGGGTTGGGTAAACCTGACTAATATCTACTGTACTAACAAAGTTTCAGGGCAAATGGAAACTTTTTTCCTTTTTCCATTAATTAGACCTACTATCCTGGATACACTTATTCATTTGAAATAGAAACATAATCCAATAAAACACTTTTGATTCACAATGGTTTTAATGAGAGGTAAAGAAGAGAGTGTAGCAGTTAAAGCAGAATGGCTTTTGTTCTTCTAGTTCCATGGCAAATTAATAATTGTTATTACTCTTTCAATTTTCTTCCACATCATAATATTTCCCATGTGTTACAGTTTTGCTATTATTGGAATGTCATTGAAGTTGAAAAAACATAGACTTTCCTTGCTATTTCTTTCCATATGCCTTGTCAGAGTTACAAGTTAAATTTAGAATATATGCAGAGGGTAAACTGTATCTCTGAGAAAAATGTTTCAGCTGTGGCCCATGTCTGAAGGAGGTGTCACGGGCCACTTTCTCAAAGCTCCTTTTAGGACACAATCACTCTTATCCAAATGAGAAGGCAGCTCACTCTACTTTGGTTATAGCGATCTATAAATGAGCAGAGAAGACCTGATCAAACACTAATAATTTACTGCTGTTTTTCTATTATTGATTTCACTAGGAATTGCTTTTGTAATTTTTTGATAAATTTAAAAAACAAGTGAGCTGCTTTGGTTTCTCCTATTTGGAAAGTAGCTCAAGAAAAGTTAAGTCTTTCTTCTGAGTGCCTATAGCTGTTATTTGCTCTCATGTATCCCTTATTATGATAGAATTATTTGTTTAAAACTCTTTCAAACCCACTGGATGTAACTTTCTAGTGCGCACGTGTGCATGTGTGTGTATTTTAAACTTTTATTTTATTTTATTTTATTTTTTCAGTGTCCCAATATTCATTGTTTATGCACCACATCCAGTGCTCCATGCAATACGTGCCCTCCTTAATACCCACCACCAGGCTCACCCAACCCCCCCGGCTCCCTCCCCTCCAAAACCCTCAGTTTGTTTCTCAGAGTCCACAGCTCTTCCATGGTTTGTCTCCCCTCCAGTTTCCCCAACTCACTTCTCTCCATCTCCCAATGTCCCCCGTGTTATTCCTTAAGTAAGTGAAACCATATGATAATTGACTCTCTGCTTGACTTATTTCACTCAGCATAATCTCCTCCAGTCCTGTCCATGTTGATACAAAAGTTGGGTATTCATCCTTTCTGATGGAGGCATAATACTCCATTGTACATATGGACCATATCTTCTTTATCCATTCATCCATTGAAGGACATCTTGGCTCTTTCCACAGTTTGGCAACAGTGGCCATTGCTGCTATGAACATTGGGGTACAGATGGCCCTTCTTTTCACTACATCTGTATCTTTGGGGTAAATACCCAGTAGTGCAATTGAAGGGTCATAGTGTAGCTCTATTTTTAATTTCTTAAGGAATCTCCATACTGTTTTCCAAAGTGGCTGCACCAGCTTGCATTCCCACCAACAGTATAAGAGAGTTCCCCTTTCTCCACATCCTCTCTAATACTTGTTGTTTACTGTCTTATTGATTTTGGCAATTCTAACTGGTGTAAAAAGAAAAACAAAACTGGAGGCATCACATTGCCTGATTTCAAGCTTTACTACAAAGCTGTGATCATCAAGACAGCATGGTACTGCCACAAAAACAGACACACAGACCAGTGGAACAGAGTAGGGAGCCCATAAATAGACCTGCAACTCTATGGTCAAATAATCTTTGACAAAGCAGGAAAAAATATACAGTAGAAAAAAGACAGTCTCTTCAATAAATGGTGCTGGGAAAAATGGACAGCTATGTATAGAAGAATGAAACTCGACCATTCTCTTACACCATACACAAAGATTAACTCAAAATGGATAAAAGACCTCAAACGTGAGGTAGAAAACTATAGAAATCCTAGAGGAGAACATAAGCAGTAACCTCTTCGGCATTTGCCACAGCAACTTCCTTCAAGGCATTTATCCAAAGGCAAAGGAAACAAAAGTGAAAATGAACTTTTGGGACTTCATCAAGATCAAAATCTTCTGCACAGAAAAGGAACAGTCAACAAAACAAAGAGGCAACCCATGGAATGGGAGAAGGTATTCACAAATGACACTACAGACAAAGGGCTGATATCCAAGCTCAATAAAGAATTCCGCAAACGCAACACACACAAAACAGATAATCACGTCAAAAAACGGGCAGAAAACATGAACAGACACTTCTTTTTTTTTTTTAAGATTTTATTTATTTATTTGACAGAGAGAACACAAGTAGGCAGAGAGGCAGGCAGAGAGAGGAGGGGGAGCAGTCTCCCTGCTGAGCAGGGAGCCCAATGCGGGGCTCGATCCCAGGACCCTGAGATCATGACCTGAGCCAAAGGAAGAGGCTTAACCCACTGAGCCACCCAAGCGCCCCTATGAATAGGCACTTCTCCAAAGAAGACATACAAATGGCTAACAGACGCATGAAAAAATGTTCATCGTCGTTAGCCATCAGGGAGATTCAAATCAAAACCACATTGGATGTAACTTTCTAAGGGCAGGGAACATCTCCACCATGTCTCCTATGGCTACAATAGGTCAGCATGAACCAGTTACATGTGGAGATAAGTGGAAGGAAAGAATCAGTGAGCTTCCGTTGGTTAAATTTGAGGTTGAGGTTTGCTATGGTAAAATGACATGTTTAAAGAGTATGTTAAGTAATAGATATATCATATATTCACTAATTATTTGTTCACTCATTATTCAGTAACTATTTACAGAGAACTCACACAACTTTCTAAATCATGAGAATATGAAGTGAACAAGAGGGATGTGGTATCCATACTTGGAGATTACTTATAGCAGAAATGATAGACAATAAAAACATGTAAGAATTGCTAGTAAAATATGGTACTGAAGTGTGATGATATAATTCTTATCATATAGAGATATAAAGAGAGTACATAAGCATCTCCTTCACACTAGGGCATTAGGCAAGGGCTCTCTGATAAGGTGGTATTTGAACTAAGTTCTAAAAAACGAAAAGGAGCCAGCTGTGCAAAGATCAGCAGAGTGTTCATGAGAAAATAAATGAAAACTACCTATTTACCTACTACTTGGTAATCATCATAATTAACATTTTGATATACATCCTTTTATGTGTGAGTGTGCAGGTATATATGAGTGTATGTGTATAAATGGGTTTTACTATAGAGTATATTTACTTTATTCATTCAAGAATATATTGTGAATATTTTTGAAGCCTACTAAATTTATTTCTACAATCTATATCTGAATGACAGCATAGAGTTCAGCCAAATTCAAGTAATAATATTTCATCAACTCCCTCTGTTATTTCTACTTTTATCTGATTTCCAATGTTTTGATATTTTAATTTTTATATTTGCACAGTTGAGAAGGGGATATATCAAAATAATGAAAAGTACAGGCTTTGAAAGCAGCCTGCCTGAATTTTGACCTAACTCTGCCATTTAAAGTCATACAGCTTAGGCAAACTGCTTAACCTATCAGTTTTCAAAGTGGTCATAATAATAACACCTAACTCATAGTGTTGCTGGTAGAATGTTTCATTAAGATGATACTCATATTGTATACAGAGGAATGCTTGGCACCACCTGAGAATCTCACTAAATGTGAGCTACCAGGGGCACCTGGGTGGCTCAGTGGGTTAAGCCTCTGCCTTCGGCTCAGGTCATGATCCCAGGGTCCTGGGATCAAGCTCCACATCGGGCTGTCTGCTCAGCGGGGAGTCTGCTTCTTCCTCTCCCTCTGCCTACTTCTCTGCCAACTTGTGATCTCTGTCTGTCAAATAAATAAAATCTTAAAAAAAAAATGTGAGCTACCATTCAGAACCATTCAGATTCTAGAGAACTTGGCAGAATGAAGTATACTGTACCAACCAAACATTGTTATTACCCTAATTGTGAGAGAAGTTTGTGATTCATTTTTAAAAATCTGTAAGAAAGTTTAGGTAAAGTAAAAATTGTGTGGATTAAAAAATAGTGCATGATATCCTCCAGGAACTGACTCAAGAAAAAATAAATTTTCATGACCTATGAAGTTTGTGGTTGTTTTTCTGGGGAAGGTCAGAACAGTGGCAAACTTGTTGCTGGGCTCAATATTTGTACATTGACAAAGTACTTGTCTTTTACTCACTGAGGTCTCCATGCTAAACAGAAATGCAGTATTTCAGTTTTTAGCTGTAGGTCTTACAGTAAGCAACTATTATTAGGTGAAAAGGTCTCCAGAAATGCCAGCGAGTTCAAGTAATGAGAAAAGTGCGCACAAATGATACGTGATTGGGATGAAAAATTTGAAGATGTTGTGACCTTCATGACTCTAGGTCATCACACTGCCCCTAGCTTGAGTGTTCTTAGCCTGAAGTTCCCATAATGGGCTTCATGGAATCTGTCATCCACCTGAAATTGTTGATATTCTGTAATCAGAAGGTCACTTGATGAGCATACGATTAAAGTAAAGGGAGTTAGCAAGAATATCTAAATGGCTCCCAACCTCAAGTTATGATGATAGCCTGATGCACCCATCAAATTTAGAGAGAGAGAGAGAGAGAGTGTGTGTGTGTGTGTATTTCATTTTCCATTTTATAAACTCAGAGTCCAGTGAAAGCTTAAAAAGTTCTGTGGTATTCTTAAAACCCCTGAGCCCAAACCAAAACTTTGCACATGTGTGTAAATCTGCAGATTTTCTAAGTAGAATTTATGTACTCTTAGTCAAATTTCCAAAAGTATCTGGGAATCAAAACTGGTTAAGGGCCAGTTTTGGATTTCTCCAGAAGCTAGCATCAGCCTCCTGTGAACATTGCTTTGGTGATTGTCTTGTCATTGACTTCCCAGAAGCTTGTATCCATGACTTCTGCTGCAAGTAAAGAGTTACTGGGCTCCTGTCATTGTCTCTGAGTCTCACTCCTGAACATCTGTCTCCCAGAGACTGGTTTCCATACATTTGCTGCCAGAATTCTCTAACTGGAAAAAGTTTCTTGTCCTTCTTTCTTTTCTTTGCCTTTCTCCTTTCTTTTCTGTTGTGCTTGCTTTCATATCTATTGACCCCAGTGTTGAACCTACTTAGAATGAGATTGTATATTCTTAGAGATCTTGCCAATATGTAATATCATTTGTTCAGGGGATGTTTTTATTTCTTACTCCATAAACCAGTTCACACCTCCCACTATTCCTCTTGCTGAGCTAATTTCTTCCTCATTTGGGCTACCAGCCTACCTTGTACTTCTGTTAGAACACATCTTAGTTGAAATTTCTTTTTTTTTTTTTAAGGGAGGTTTTTGGTTTTTTTTTCAAAGATTTTTTATTTATTTATTTGACAGAGAGAGAGAGAGACACGGTGAGAGAAGGAACACAAGCAGGGGGAGTGGCAGAGGGAGAAGTAGGGCTTCTGCAGAGCAGGAAGCCCAATGTGGGGCTCAATCCCAGGATCCTGGGACCACAACCCAAGCCAAAGGCAGATGCTTAATGACTGAGCCACTCAGGTGCCCCTTAGTTGAAATTTTTTTATCTATCCCTAGGACTATGAGCATCTTTAAAAAGTGTGCCATTTTGTCTCTCCATCTCTAGCACCCAAATTCATGCCTGAAAAACTTTTTGCTATCTGGGTTGCTTTCTAAGACGGATATTATAAGGGTGTCCTTGACAGTGTTATATGAAACATTATATAGTCCCCTCTTTATAAAGGTATACTAAATAAATTATCTTTTTAGCCAAAATGACTTATATAAATGATTATGTATCTATTCATTTTTGTGCTAATTACCAAGAGCTGTATTTATGATACCCCATCATTAATGTGCTGAAGTCACAGCACATATTGTGTTCTGATCTCAACATTTTTTATTTTATTTTATTTATTTTTATTTATTTATTTATTTTATTTATTATTTATCTTATTTTATTTTATCTCAACATTTTTATTTTATCTTTCTTATTGTCATCTTCCTTTTGCTTTGATTCCCTTGCTTCTTTTAGTAAATACTACTTTCATGCATAGTTAAGCTATTTTAAATGAGTTTGGTATAATTTATAATGTATGATACACACACACACACACACACACACCTGCACAAGTAGTCATGTAATAATTTCTAGTCCCAGTCATTTATCCTATGGATGGAATCTAGTTCCACACACATGCAATGCTTTATTTGTTTTGTTTTGTTTTCTTAAAAGATGAGAATACTTTCACCTTGTATCCTATGTCTTTATTCAACTGGTAGGTTGTTCTGAGCTCCTACTTTTTTCTTTATCCAGGACAACTTAACTTATTGCTACCAAGTCCTGATATTGACAAAATTGTTATGCAGATGGTAGCTCTACAATAGAAATAAGATGTGAAATGGCATTTTACAATGTCAGAATATAGGGGTGCTTGGGTGGCTCAGTCAGTTGAGCACCTGCCTTCATCTCAGGTCATGATCTTGGGGTCCTGGGATTGAGCCCTGCATTCCATAGGGCTCCCTGCTCAGTGAGAAGTCTGCTTCTCCCTTTCCCACTCCCCCTGCTTGTGTTCCCTCTCTCCCTATCAAAAAAATAAATAAAATCTTTTTAAAAAATGCCAGAATACATAATGCCATTACTAAACATCCTTGCTATACATGTTTGTGGTCCTTGGACCAGCAGAGACTCAGCCCTGCCCAGACTTACTGAATCAGAATCCACATTTTAAGATCCCCAGGGCATTTATATGCACATAAAAATCTGAAACACACTGATCTGCATGATCTAATGGATGAAAAATTCCATTTTAAATGTTGAAAGTACAAACTTTATAAGTGATATGGGGTGGGAGTTTAGTGTAAAGTAAAAAATAAAAATTAACTTGGATTTAGTTTTGTATTTGAGTCCTGGCTCTGCTTCCTATTTTCATTTATAGAAACTAGAATTAACTCCTACTCTATCAGGCATGTTTGTGGGTGATGGGGATACAAAGATAAGTAAAACAGAGCCTCTGGTCCCATAGAGCTAACTCTGTAATCCTAAACAAATCTGTGAAAAGATGGTGGATTGAACACACACCCACTTTTGCTCTCCCTAAGTGGTACAATACCTACTGTAAAGAAGCTCTTTTTCCCTAAAGACATACATACAAGGGGAGGTGGGGAGAACAAGATGAGAGAGCACAGCAAAATCAATTTTGGAAGCTGTAAAGCACAGGGATGAGTGAAACTGATTTAGCAGACAGGAAAATTCTGAAGTCTAAGCTAGTAACAAGGAGAGCTGAAAAACAAACTAGTTCTTCCTATGAACTGTTCAGGAATTGGCAGTACCATATACCATTGGGAGCTGGAGAAACCTCAGATTAGGGTGGGGGGAGCAACTAAAATAAGAGAAGTTGTTTGATGCTTAAAACTGAATTAAATCCCTAAATCTCTTCTCTCTGTGCTCCTGGCTGATTCTTCTTAGCTAAACCAAGCAACATAATTTAAGTTCATTCTTGTGAAGGAAGTAAAGCAGTGTCTCTGTACTGGGGATACCAGATACAGTTAAGAGTAGGGTATGTGATATTTGTATAGTAAATATGAGGTCTTCCACCCCAGTACTAATTCTCTACTGAGATCCCCAAATATTGGCAGCCAGATTTTACCTCCTATGTAGGATATTGTATGACTCTTTCCTGGGGAATATAATTAATTGAAAAGAATAAATGTAGGGAAAAAGGGGAAGGCATCATAAAATAAATACCTTTAGGTCCATACTAATGTAAACAAGTGATTAAGCAAATAGATTTTTAAGAAACAAATCTCCCACACAGAATTCCAAATAATCTATGTAGCTATTGTTCCTTCCAAGAAATGGAGCATAATTTCCCACTCTTTAAATGTAGGCTGTTTGTAGTGGTTTCCTTTCAAAGAGGACAGGATGAAAGGGAAAGAGAAAATGAGTAATTGTAGAGGAGAGAAACCTAACAAATACTTCTTCAGGTGGATGATCGAGGTCAGTGGCAAGAGTGACAAATCATATTGATAGAACGTACTCTTTGTAATATGAGGTGATGAAAATAGACTTTACCCTTGTGGTTTCCTTCCCAAGACCCATAACTCCCATCTAATTATAAGAAAAACATCAGACAAATTTTATTAGAAGATCCTAAAAAATACCAGACCACTATTCCTTAAGACTATGAAAGTCATCAAAACAGGGGAAGTCTGAGAAAATGTCACAGCCAAGAGGAGCCTAAGGAGACATGACAACTCACGTGGAATCCTGGATGTGATCCTGGAAGAGAAAAGGACACTGGGCAAAAACTAAGGAAAGATGAATAATGTATGAATTTTAGCTAATAATAATAAGGTTTCAATGTTAGCCCATAAATTGTGACAAATGTACCATACTAATATAAGTTGTTAATAATAAGGGGGAAGTTGTTTAGGATTTATGGGAACTATGTACTGTCTTTGCAATTTTTCTATAAATCCAAAACTCTTCTAAAAGTTTATTTTGAAAATAAATAAATAACAGGGGGGGAAAGACTGTGCTGTTCCTCTAAGAAACAGCACAGCCAGATTGCTCTTGGAGTCAAGTTCCTAGTCAAGGAGTCCCACCCATACATTAGAGTTTTGAGTCACCATTTCTTTGACTGTTATAGCAAGATGCATTTATTTTAATTTACCAGTATTTTGCACATCACTTTTCCATGTTAGTCATATAAATCTAGTGTTTTGATTATCCCTTGCTGCACTAAAAATTACCGAGATCTTAGTGGCTTAAACAACCGTCATTTTATTTTTTTCTCAAGATTCCGGAATTTAGATAGGGCTTGACTAGCTGATGTGGTATTGACAGAAGTTGCTCCATGGTATTCAGCCCACAGTTGGGCTGGTGTGGAAGGTTCCGATGGGCTTCACTCAATTGTCTGTCACCTTGACAGGATGGCTGGACAGGTGGGCTCAGCTAGAATTCTTGGCTGGAGTACTTAATACACATGGACTTTCCAGCATGGCAGCCTCATGGTGGTGAAATGTATGACGTGGCTCCTAGAGACAGTCTTCCAATAACTCACATTTTATTCCCCATTTTAAATATGAATAACATATAAAGACTACCAGATACCTAAGGAATGGCTGAAAGAATGTGAAAGAAAGAAACCAAAATAAACACGTAATAGCAACTTGAAGAAAAGAGACAGGGTTTGAACTGAGAAAATTTTAAGTATCATTAATATTCTTGGGAAGAGAAGATAATTGGTGATTGAAAAGAGGTCTTGGAAATCTAAAACATGAGGGTAGAAAGGAAAACTCAGTAGGTATGTTGACATTAAAAGCTGAGAAAAATCTCTTTGGAAGTGGAGGCAGAAGACAAAAAAAAATTGTCGAACAGAAGGAAAAAGAAAAAAAGATTGCATTACAGAATAAGTCTAGAAGATCTACTGTCCAAATAATAGTAATTACAAAAATAGAAAGTTGAGGTAAAGGAAGGGAGGAAATCATTGATGAAATCATTCAATAAAGACTTTCTAAACTGAAAAATGTGAATTTCCAGATTGAAATTATTGAAAGCACATGGAAAGTAGACCCACCTCAAGGCATTTCACCTTGAAATTTCAGAACACTGGGACAAACACAAGAACCAGTGAACAACCGAGTGGGGAAAAAAAAAAAGATGAAAAAGCAAGTCACATTCAAAGGATCAGATATTAAGTGATTTGGGACTTTTCAATAGCAAAACTGGGTTTTAGAATTCAATGGAGAATATCATCAAAATTTGGGAGGAAAATGATTTCCAATCTAGCATTCTCTACTCAACAATGTTGTTGTTGTTGTTGTTGTTGTTTTACCCTCACTCTTGGTTGATAGACGTCAAATTTATCACATAATTTACATGTGACACATTTTAATCAAGAAGCTCTTAAAGAATGTGTTCCACCAAATGACTAAATAAATAGAAAAAGAGAAAATATGAGCTAGAGGAAAATAAGAGATTGAACCCAGGAAAGAGGCAAAGAGAAATAATAGGATTATAGATCTGCAAGAAATGGAGGAAGCAAACAGTTGAGAGTGGACCCAATTCTATTTCCAACTCCACCATTTATTAATTGAGATTCCTGGAATAATGTAAATGACCTATCTGTGACTCACATTCTTTCTTTAAAATGGGGATAGAAGTACCCAAAATATGTAGGGCGCCTGGGTGGCTCAGTGAGTTAAGCCTCTGCCTTTGGCTCAGGTCATGATCTCAGGTCCTGGGATCAAGCCCCACATAGGGCTCTCTGCTCAGCAGGAAGCCTGCTTCCCTCTCTCTCTGCCTGCCTCTCTTCCTACTTGTGATCTCTCTCTCTCTCTGTGTCAAATAAATAAATAAAATCTTAAAAAAAAAAAGAAGTTCCCCAAATATGTAAAATATAAATATATTTGAGCAATGCCTGGCACAGAATAGATGCTCAACAAATATTGACCTTTACCATTTATTAATTACTAACACCCCTCTTTGCTTTGTCCCCATTCAGTCCCTATTAAACATAGCATAAATGTATTGTCTTATTTAAAAAAAAAATAAGTCCCCCAAATGCATGTCACATTGTTTCTATTTTATCAGGCCATAAAATCTGAGCTAGACTAAAGAATCCATTTAAAGTGTTTCCAAAAACCTTTAAAACCTGCAAACAATTATAAAGAGATGAATAATAAGCAAAACAATTCCTTCCACTTCATAAAATACTATTGAAAAGCATCTACAATTGCAAGTTATCCTGGATACTAAAAGTGGTGATATTTGGCTATTAACCCAGTGGCACAAAATGAAAGGAAAACATAATAAAATGTAGGGACTCTGCACCCTGCTGACATAATAACTAAACTGAAGAGACAAAGAACACCAAATTCCTAACTTTATGACCCATATAGAGAGATGTTCCAAAGCATATGTAGATCATCGGAGTCTAAAATCTACCCGAGGGGTTCACTTTCAGTATTTTCATTATGTGACTTATTTGGTGGGTATTGCAAGATTATAAATGCTGAGAGTATTACTGTTAATGTTTTATAAAAGCAAAGTTGCTATTTCTCTAAAATATGTGAGTGTACAAAGTGGTACTACTGCTTGCATAAGTGTCTGATTTTATTACATTTCAGGATTTCATTATATTCAGGGGTCTCTGGTTTTCTAATAGCAGACCCTAAGGCACCAGAAAAAAATGCATTTCTGGAATGCATATATTTTGTGAAATAAGGGATAATATAATGAACAGGTTCACACTCAAATAGGAATAATAACTTCCCTTTCTACCCTCATCCTACCATCCCATGCACTGTCCAGGATTGCTTTGGGCACTACTTAAGGCCTATGTTTTCCAAAGAGCAACCCAGCACAGAGAAACATTGTGACGCATGCAAAAAACAAAAGGCACCAGACCGTTTACTGATGTTTATTCAGGCTGTTGCAGTAAGAAATAGGAAGCCTGAGATTTGATAGGGCCCTGTGGAAGTCATGAGGAAGAATGAGGATGAGTCTTACCTCATATTATGTGAAGGCACAGAGGTCCTTTGCAGTCAGCTGTTTCCTGGAACACAGAGCAGGGAGATTTTCTAACCATTCCTGCTTTAAGGAAACACTGGGTTTAGATAAAGTTCATTGTTTTTTCCACGTGGTCTTCTACTATTTCCTTTCTTCCTATTCAGAAGTTCTGCTCACTAAATTATATCTCAATCAGGGTTTTCTTCAGAGTGGACATTTTTGGGACCCTCCTTATTGCCTCTTGTACCTTAAAATTATTGACCCACTTGATTCATTCAAAAAATGTCTCCCATCTCATCTTTCCTCATTCCATTTTTGTGACTAATAAATAATAGCAATGGTAATGATAAAACATCAATGACAATATCAGCAGTTCTATATAAAAGTTGCTGATCATTTTCATATGCCAGGTGCTACTCTAAGGTCTTTACATGAAGTGATTTATTAAATCCAAAAACAACCCAGTGAAGAAACAGAGACTTAGGTGAAATAATTTGCCTAAATTATTGTAGCTGATATGTTGAGAAGCTGAGATTGGAACTTCCTCAGTCTGCACTACTCTATTTTCAGAGTCCCACACCACACAGCAACAACAGTACCTGGGGACACAGCCCAGTGTTAGTTAGAGACAAGGTAGGAATCACTTAGAAATCCTGGGAGTGTTAGTGAGGGAAAGCTTTTGCAGCTTAGAGAAATAATTTCTCCAACTGAGGTTTATTTTACTGAGCACAGAGTTAACATTAAAGTCTCCTCTCATACCTGACATGCTACCCAGGTGTTAATGTTGGTTGTCCCAGAACTTCTAGTCTATGGGAATACCTTCTAGAACTACTGAGAAGTAAGGAAGAGGAAAGTATATTACACAATGATTAACACAAACTACTTGTCTAACAGAATCATTTTTAAAAGCAGAGTTCTAAGTTATGTACATTTACAAGGCTATAATTTATAAATTATAAGCTCAGTATGATTCCAAATAAACATTAAGTGTGACTGTATAACTTTAAATATAAGCCACTGGAGATGAGCATTGTTAATAATCTGATGGTTTTTGTTTTATCTGTATTTTTCCATCTTTTCTGGATTTTTTGATGCAGAGCAGGTGCTTTTCATAATCATAAAACATACGGTGAAAACATTTATAAATTTCTAGACTTCTCTACCCTACATCATTTACTGATCTTTCAGGTTTGCTGTTTTACAGGAGAGTGGGAGAAAGGATGTGGGACTTGAGATGAAGAGAGAGAGAGAGCGACCTAACATTTTTTAATGCAAATATTGTTATTTCTATTTTCTGTACCTTCTACTGAAAGAAAAGTCATTCTGAACATCTTTTCTAGAATTTCCTTTGGATTTTCACATCAATTTTTTTATCTGATTCTCCAGTAGTTGGTTTGCAGCATCTCTCTCTCTCTCTCTTCACCTTCTCACTCTGTTTCTCACATTGTCTCACACTTGTATACATGTTTGTATATGAATCTCTCTCCCTCTCTTTCTCTCTGCCTCACACTCTCTCATGCTGCCCTTATTTATTATTTCTTGTAGATACTTTTCTGGTCTTCTGCATCTGCCTGAATATACTAAAACAAAACAAAATAAAACAAAAAGTATCTGAACACTGGAATTCCAGAAGTTTGAACTCACTAGTACTTAAGAAGATATTTCAGAATCTCCTCTCAGAGCCACATAATTTTCAAAAATATATATGCGAAACTCAGATTTAAAATTTCAAAGCCTAAAATGATGGCAATTTGTAGATAATGATTGGTTAAAATGTAAAAAGAATATTTTAATTGTCAACTATTGGTAAATCCAATAGATTGCAGATACTGGTTATTGAAATAGCCTAGTGTGGGGTAAAAGATAAATAAAAATATAGATATTGATGTAGATACTGTGGAATGAGTTAGCTCAGGGAGTTGAAAGAAGATTCCCTGGAGAGACAGCATAATTAACTGCCCTGATAGATCTCCTTTCAAAGCAAACTCTTTCCTGACTTCCTTCTCAAAGTACTAACAATTACCAGGAGTTCCCAAACCTGCCTTGTAGATTCTGCCAAATCCATTCCTTCCAACTGCAGACTTCCTGGGCTGGTTCCATGTTTCAATAAATCGTTAGATATTATAAGCTACGGATCAAAAGATCCATCTATTAAGATACTGAACAGTTGAGTAGAGATTGTAATATTTCATTATTAAACAAATTGTGAGCCATTCTAATTCCTGGAGTTTTTATAAGCTTTCTTGTCATAGTCATTTGGAAGTTCATGTCCATCCCTACACCTCTCCTGTGAATTATAAGTAAAGAATGCACTGGCTGTTGTAGACTGTGTAGACAGGCTGAATTCTGTTCTCTCCCATTCCGCCCTCCATCATACATTTGAGCCCTTTCATTAAAGTGTACATTATCTGCATACTCTCTATCACTGAAGGAGTCATTGGTTTGGATCAATTGTGATCCCAGGATACACATTTTTAAAGGGTATACGTGTGCTGATCTTGAACTCTCTTATTAAGAACATTTGTAGAGCTCCAATTTCTCTGTGAGAGCTATTCAGCCTTCCAGGTTAGAATGCAACTTTCTGTTTTGTAATTCAGCTATAAGTCTTATCCTTGCAAGAAAGCAGGCCTCACTGAGAGCGCATGGCTTCCGTCCAGGTAAATCCCACTGAGTAATTATCTTTCACCTACTGAAGGAGAAGCTGTCTTATGCTATCCAAACCCTTCTTTTCATCTCCCTATCTCTGCCTTGAAATTTCAGGGCTAGTTAGCAGAAGCACAGTGGCTTTCACATGCTGCCAACTTGTTGCTAGAGTCCCCTTGATTTTGCACCAACAGCCATTATAGAGACCACCTCGACCTCACTGAAAGCGCATTTTAAAACGGACAGCCAACATTGGAAGACTCCTATCAGGAGAGTAGTAAAAAGGGAGTGATTTACCCAAATTAATTGATAAATTAGCCATGAATTAATGAAACAGAATTTTAAAAAACAATAGCCTTAAAACCTGTGCAAATAACACAGTTAAAATTTTTTTCATAAAGTTTTTTATGAAATTTTATGGCAAAAAAAGGTATGTGTTAGAGGGAGAGAAGGAAGGAAAAGAGAAAGAACCACATTGCTTTGTGAAGATCTGCTTTTACATAGGGTGTTATAGGTCCAAGCTTCAAAGTAGGGACATTTTGAAATCAGCATTTATTAAGTGATTCTAAGTAAGCTCTTCGGACACTCTAATGCCACTGATGAACATGAAGAATTAACTCCTGTCTCAGTGCAAATTTATGAACCCACACATGTCAGGAATTGCTTTCTCCTAGGCACCAGTCAGAAGGAATAAACTTCTTATTGGTTAAAAGAAGACACAACTACTTATGCAGCCATTTCTCAATGGCAGTGCCTGATTGGCTGCACATAGTTCACAGCCAACTGACTCTCTATTGAGAGATGTGCCTGACAGTCCATAGATTGCATGAGAAGCTTGGAGGTCTTTGTAGCAGTTAGTCCTTTCACATTGTGCTTCTACTCTGGCTGGAATGGAGTCTTGTAGGATTGGCTGGCAGTGCTTATTTCCTTATTCTGTACTGTGTATCACCAGTGCAGTGGAAAAAAAATATATATATATTCTAGGCGAACTGAAAAATATCTCTTCACTAGCCAAAAGCCTGTAAATGCCTTTAACATGCTAACTATCCCACACCCAAACTTTCAAAGGCTTTTAAAAAGTAGATGACTCTTCTATTTTGTGCATGTTATGCTCAAGCCCATATCCTGCACTTTTTGTTAATACTGGACTCTGCCATAAAATCGTCTGGAACATTCAAAGAACAGCTCTAATTCTAAGTTATAGAATAACTGTATAATATAATATAACATAATATAATATAATATAATATAATATAATATAATATAATATAGCTGTTGAACATTTCAGGAGGTTAGCAAGTGAAAGTGTGTTAAGTCAAGTATGATTCTGGCCTATAGTATATTCTTACTAGCTTTTCCTCTGACATCGAGGATTGGTATAGCTATAAGATCTTTTGGGAAAATTTTATCATGATCTCACACCTAGCATCACCAACTGGAGAGGTAAGGTGAACAGGTTTAGTATTTTAAAGTAAGATGAAAGAGTTAATTGTGTTTTCTAATTTTAGGTAAATTTGCCCTAGTTCATTTGTGGGTAGTCTGCAAAGGGTCACTTTTTAAAAGCATATTATTTCCTACAATATCTTCATCTTGTGCAGTATCTGATCTTCTATGCTATTTAAAAATGAAAAATTTAGGCAAAAATAATATAATAGAAAAGCTTAATAGCTGATGTAAGAATGTTAATCTGTTCTAATCTTACTTGTAAAATAATACTTGTCATCCTACATGATGGACAAAGACTGGGTGCACTGTATGGAAGAACAGAAAATGTTAAGTCCGGTTTACTTTTTTTGTTGGCTTGTTGATTTTTTTTTTTAACATTGCCTCTGGCAGATTTGCATCTAGCATTAGCCTTGCAGAAACATACTTTACTACACTGTGAAGAATGTTCTCCACTTATTTGTTGCTTGGGGCTAACGGGCTGAGCTGTTTTGCATTGAATATGTATCTTTTGATCTTGCTTTATTTTCCTCTTGCTATTTTGTTGCTGCTAAGAGCTGATGATTAGGAGAAATCTATAAGTGAAAACTGCCAAAAGGTTTTGAAATAATGAGATTGGACTCACTGGCCAGTGCTCACACTGAGTTCTATGGGGACCACAGAAGGCCGGTGTAGAACTCAGTGATTGGGAAAGAAAATCAGCTTAGACTCACTTAGATGAAGCATCTACTTAATGAACAGGATATTCTTTGCTCTTTTGTGCTCTGATTCTGGCCCCTAAGTAGGGATTTTCTAAAGTTACTACTTTGTTACCCTCAATCACAGTATTCTGTGATTAGATGTTATACAGAGGTAGAGTAATTCATAGGAAATTGTATATTTGAAATTTCCTTCATTGTTAGAGAATTTTTTTTGTTGAATACCCATAGATTTTCATGCACTCAAATCATTTCTGCACTGATATACTTAGAGAAATTAGGGACTCTGACTTTCCTAATTTTATAGTTTAGCAGAGCTATAATTTTAATGTGAAGCATCATGTGACATAGTAATAAGTCTTATCTAGACAAAAGAAATGTTTATAAAGATTAAGGGACTCATATTACATAAGAGCAAAAAGTAAAGACATATAAATAAGCCATTTTCTTTGATTCATGGTCTCAGTTGTAAAGAGTATGGCAGAAAAGAGAGAATGAGAGGAAACTGACATAAAATGTGAATAAAAATATATGATTTATACCATAGCTATAGATCACCACATTCTAGATTCAAGATAGAATAAACATAGTGATTAACATTTAATAATTAGTAAAGAAACTAATAGTCCATTTCTGAATAAGGCCATCCACACCACCTTTCCTGAAGTTTGAAGATGAAGACATATCTTGAGCTATAATAGTTCCTTTAATAGAGTTATTTGGGAGAATACTGTGATTCAGGATAACAGAATAGAAACTCTAGGAAATTTTCTCTTAGAGGACAAAAAAGGAGCAAGATATAAATCATTAAAAATATTTGTTAATACTTATTCTTCTCCCATTCTGTATTCTGGGGAAGTTTTGCATGATTCTAATGATTGCTTTGGAGGCTGACATCCAAAATGAAAAGATTATATCTTGTAATAATCAGAGTAAAGAATGTACCAAATTTACTAATATTAAAGAATGGGCGGGGTGCCTGGGTGCCTCAAAGGGTTAAAGCCTCTGCCTTAGGCTCAGATCCTGATCCCAGGGTCCTGGGATCCAATCCCTAATCCTGGCTTTCTGCTCAGCAGGGAGCCTGCTCCCCTTGCCCCCTCTGCCTGCCTCTCTGCCTACTTGTGATCTCTGTCAAATAAATAAATAAAATCTTTAGAAAAAATAAAGAATGGGCATAGTTTTATCTGAATAATAATAGTATCCCGTATTGACTGGAAAACTCTAGAATGTCTAAAATCAGTAGCTTCCCAGACAAGAAAGTATCAGTAAAGAAAATCTCACTTTATCTACCTCTTTATCACCCTCCCTTGTTGTCTTCTTGGTCACATTATTATCTTGAAGGAAAAAAAATAAGTGCTAATTTTACAATGAAATTTAGTGAGAAAAGAAAAATTTGTAGTTTTTTAAGATCAAATTAACCTATTTCAGTAGAGATGAACAGTGAAATTATTGGGTATGACTTAGCCAGAGACCCACTATAAACTCACAGAGATTAGGTTACATAACTGGAGGTGATTAGTCCTCAGTGTGACATCTGAATACTTATAAAAAATATTAATTTCTATCCTTAAATGCTCCTCTAGGGGAGGAGACACCAATAGGATAATGTCAAGGGAAGTATTCAAGCCCACCAGACAAGAAGAGGGATGCTGGTGAATTTGAAAACATCTTATGTTTTCACCATAGAGCATAGTTTGAGAAATTTTTTGAGTTAAGTTTCTACCACATTTGTATTTCTTAAAAAAAATAAAGAATGGGCATAGTTTTATCTGAATAATAATAGTATCCCATATTGACTGGAAAACTCTAGAATGTCTAAAATCAGTAGCTTCCCAGACAAGAAAGTATCAGTAAAGAAAATCTCACTTTATCTACCTCTTTATCACCCTCCCTTGTTGTCTTCTCAGTCCTATTATTATCTTGAAGGAAAAAAATAAGTGCCCAAGGGAAGAGGTGGGAAAATGAAATACAAATGCTCTCAGAGTAAAGAAATGGTTCTTTTGAATCATGTGACTCTTCCTAGAACTCAGAGTGTGACCTTCACCTTGAAGTATCTGCAGCTCTCTCTTTAACTGAGGCTGGCTATGAAATTTTAGAATTAAGTATGTGGTGTAGTAATACAAAGGGTGACTGGCCTTTAACTTCCTCTCTCTCCCAAGTCCAGACACCACTTACTTTCTTTCACCTCCATCACCCTCCCAGGGTCAGGGTTCTGTGTAAGTTGGGGATTACAGTGGCAGATCTCATCCTCCAGTTTGAGTAAATTAAATTCAGTAGAGTAGCTCACAGATGGATTTCCATCTCAAACTCATCAGATCTTACCTTCATGCCCATTCTCTTGATAATTTCTGAAGCTCTGTTTGATTACTTAATCGCAAGTCCCATTCATGTTCTGATTGTTGATACAGTCAAGAGGGGAAGGCCTCAAGGAAGGGTTTAGGTGAGGGGGAAAAAATGATGGAGAGAGAAAGAAGAATAACCACAAGAGTTGACTATCACACAAGGATGAAGACTTCCTTACATCATTGTCCTTTAGAAGAAAGTGCTGATCCACCGGCATTTTTCAAAGAGCTGGAACAAACAATCCTAAAATTTGTATGGAACCAGAAGATGCTCCAAATTGCTAAGGAAATGTTGAAAAAGAAAAACAAAATTGGGGGCATCACGTTGCCTGATTTCAAGCTTTCCTACAAAACTGTGATCACCAAGACAGCATGGTTCTGACACAAAAACAGACACATAGATCAGTGGAACAGAGTAGGGAGCCCAGATATGGACCCTCAACTCTATGGTCAAATAATCTTCGACAAAGCAGGAAAAATATATACAGTGAAAAAAAGATAGTCTCTTCAATAAATGGTGCTGGGAAAATTGGACAGCTATGTATAGAGGAATGAAACTCGACCATTCCCTTACACCATACACAAAGATAAACTCGAAATGGATAAAAGACCTCAATGTGAGGCAGGAATCTATCAAAATCCTAGAGAACATAGGCAGTAACCTCTTTGACATCGGCCACAGCAACTTCTTTCAAGACATGTCTCCAAAGGCAAAGGAAACAAAAGTAAAAATGAACTTTTGGAACTTCATCAAGATCAAAAGCTTCTGCACAGCAAAGGAAACAGTCAACCAAACAAAGAGGCAAGCACGGAATGGGAGAAGATATTTGCAAATGACACTACAGACAAAGGGCTGATATCCAAGATCAATAAAGATCTCCTTAAACTTAACACACACAAAACAGATAATCATGTCAAAAAATGGGCAGAAGACATGAACAGACACTTCTTCAAAGAAGACATGCAAATGGCTAACAGACACATGAAAAAGTGTTCATCATCATTAGCCATCATGGGGATCCAAATCAAAACCACACTGAGATACCACATTAAACCAGTTAGAATGGCCAAAATTAACAAAACAGTAAACAGCATGTGTTGGAGAAGATGTGGAGAAAGGGGAACCCTTTTATACTGTCGGTGGGAATGCAAGTTGGTGCAGCCACTTTGGAAAACAGTGTGTAGATTCCTCAAAAATTAAAATTAGAGCTACCCTATGACCCTGCAATTGCACTAGTGGGTATTTACCCCAAAGATACAGATGTAGTGAAAAGAAGGGCCATCTATACCCCAATGTTCATAGCAGCAGTGGTCACAGTCTGCCAAACTGTGGAAAGAACCAAGATGCCCTTCAACAGATGAATGGATAAAGAAGATATGGTCCATATATACAATGGAGTATTATGCCTCCATCAGAAAGAATGAATACCCAACTTTTGTATCAACATGGACAGGACTGGAGGAGATTATGCTGAGTGAAATAAGTCAAGCAGAGAGCGTCAAGTATCATATGGTTTCACTTACTTGTGGAGCATAAGGAATAACATGGAGGACATTGGGAGAAGGAGAGGAGAAGTGAGATGGGAGAAATTGGAGGGGGAGACATAACATGAGCGACTGGACTCTGAGAAACAAACTGAGGGTTTTAGAAGGGGAAGGTAGGGGGTTAGGTGAGCCTGGTGATGGGTATTATGGAGGGCACCTATCACATGGAGCAGTGGGTATGGTGCATAAACAATGAATTTTGGAACACTGAGAAGAAATAAAACAAAATAAAATGGAAAAAATCAGAAAAGGGAAAAAAAAAGAAGGGAGTGCTGAGGGGAAAAATACTTCTCGAGATAGGAAACAAAGGAAGCAAGGTGGGGTAGAATGTGGGTGATGGAGAAGCAAACATGGAAGTCAAAAAAATCTTTATGATTGTAATTCTCCATGTGAGAACCGTCCTTCTGATTTATAAACATTCATCAGTGATCTATTGGCTTCTTGTCAGCAGGGGGAGGGGACCACTACATTTCCTTCAGCTAAGATAGATTTGTTTGACAATATGCGCTCCTTCAATTTGTAGCTCCCAGAGTCCCCTATTTCACATCTGTATCCACAAAGTACATTTTTAAAAAATAGACTTCTTTTGCTCTTTCTATTTATCTGTCTTTATTTCTGCTACCTCTACCAGGGAAGGCAAACTAGACAGCAGAGCCCTTTTGTAATGGTAGCTCTGATAGACAGTCTCATTACTTATTTATTTACTTATATACTTACTGTATGTTAACTCTGTTATATCATACATGCTGTATTTATTAATTGCCATCTCTTACAGGGCATAATTTAATCCAAATTGTATCTAAATGCATGTAATGAGAAGTTGTATTATAACATGGTTCTGCTCCAATGATAACATTTACATAATGCTGTATATGATAAGACTACAAAGTAAGGGGCTGGGTTTTCAAGTGAGACTTATGGAAAATAGTTTCCTGACTTTATGGCCGTGTCTCATACAACAGAATGCTCATCCTAAGTGCATTGTAATTTATTGTGAGCACTTTTATTTCTTCCTACTGCTGGAATGAGATAAAGAGTAAACTCCGCACAGTAGAGAGCACTTTTTTTTTTTCCTTCTAGAACTTAGCATACTTTTGATATTTACTTTGTAATGACTCAGAAGGTAACAAAATTTTCTTTAAATAGCTGTGGATTTGTTTTTAATTGCGTGGTGAGAAATCCAAGCCAGGATTCTAAGACTCGTTTTATTTTTTTAAAGGTATAACTAAAAGCAGCCAGCCCCCGCCCCGAAATGAGAGAGATTTTTCACAGAGAACAGAGACTCATAGCAAGAATCAAAACAAAAGCAAGATTTAAAATTGCTTCTCATCCTTACCTAACCAAGTGGTGAGGAAAGAGGAGAATCTGTAATTCAAAGGAGAGGAAAGAGGTATAGATACTTGCTGTTTTGGTGAGAGGATAATTGCCACTCACACACAGAGAAGGAGAAAAGATAAGCCTAGTTCTTGCAACCTGAGGGTACATAAAGCAGAGACCATGATTCATCCAGTCCAGGAGGAACCCCAATTCTGCCAAGCAGATTTTAGCAGATCACAACATACAACAATGACCAGCTGTCTGATCGGGCTGCCCTGGAGGGAGAGCCATGTGTGGGCTCTATCTGAATCTGATTAAAAGCGGTAAGGCATTTAAGACCTAAGCTGCCTATGCACAGATATGCCAAACAAGAACAAGAACAACAACAACAACAACAACAAAACAACCTTAAAAATGTTCGGAGATGGCATTAGAACCTTAATTCACACTGTTGTACCATAACCATACTGTATCACCTTGCTTTCAATTTAACACCTGTGGGCTTTAGGGGACCAATTACTGATTAGATACCAAAAAGTTATCAGATGCAAAACAAAAAAAACCCCAGTTCTGTAGAAGGAGATTTCCTGGAAATGGCTGTTAATAAGTAAGGAATTGGGTTAAACACTTTCTGGGGGTTGCTGGATTTAGCAGGACAATGGGATTTATGTAGAATGAAATGCCCAAGATTCAAATTATGAAAAGCGATGGGACAAGATTTTATTAGGCTCTTGCAAGGCTTACTGGGTATTCTAAATATTTTAGCCCACTTAATAATCACAATCATATGAGAAGAAAGTCATCTGTGCTTTGCTGAAGAAAAAGACTGACGCTCTTTGGTAATAATGAACCCTTTTAGGGCCAGGCAGTGCTCTGTATGTTTAAAATTAACCCATTTAAACATTACAACTACCCATTGAAGTAGAATGTATTAGTCTTCATTTTACAAATGAAGAAACCTAGGCACAGAGAAGTTTAGCAAATATCACGAGAGCACAGAGCAAGTATGTGATGGTGTTAGAATGCAGAGCAGGAAACTGGCACTTGCTCCTCAACTTGAGCACAGAAACACGCCCCATGCTGTCTTTCTCTGCCAAGTTACTTGCCAAAAGCTACTAAACTATGGAACCCACGACTTTTCCACTTCACTTCTCAAAAAAAAAGGAGAATCTTGAGTTACGGTGTGGCTAAGAATATAATGATTTGTTTTTTAAACTGATCGAGACTCTTGGAAAGAACCTAGAAGAGCTATTTCCAACCACTTATAAACATTCCTGGGATTGATGTTAGCTGTGACTGCCGTAGAACTCTGTTCTCTCCTGGCCTCAGCCTCAATTCTGATCTCTTTTTAGAATTTCTCTCTTCCTGTTTTCCATTCATTTCTTCTGTGTGAATGTAGAGATGGCACAATTGATGAGAAAAGCAGAGGAGCACAGATTGTCCTAGAATTGAGAGATTGTGGTGACGTACTTAGTTCCTAATTTGGGGGATAATTTCTGCTCCTTCTCTACTTGCTTTCTTCACCTGTGCTACCTGCATGGATATGTGCTAATGCTTCTTCTTAAAGACAGTGAACCTGGAAATAAAGCAATGTATGTGTCATATCATGCTTCTATAAGGATGCATGTGTGGCTGGACTAGCACTCCCTCCTGACAGTAAGAGATAAAAAGCAGATCTAGGGAGGACTTTTCATTGCTTCAGAAATGACACACAAACCCTTGGCTCTACCAGTTGCCATTGTGGATTCTCTTTTGCTCTTATAGGTGGTGAATCATCCTAATAGATAGTAGAGCCCAATCCCAGAAAGTGTGCTTTGTCAGCATAACACATGCAAATAACTAGTTCAAATTGAATATTTAAAGAACTACATGATTGATCAGAGAGTCTGGGAAATAATACATATTTAGTGGGTGTCATCACACTCTGTGAAGAGATAAATTTTTTGAATGGCCTAGGGAAATCAGTGTTTTTCCTTTATAGCCACCCCTATATGTAACTGTTTTGTTCTTATCTGCCATGAGAGAGTATGAATATGAGCACAGACATTGTTTTACGTCTTATAAAATATTTCCGTGTACCTCACTTCATTTTATTCATGGAGTGGTTCTAGGAAGTTGGGTAAAGTATCATAAGCTTCATTTTACTTATGAAAAACCAAGATACAGAGAGGCTAAGTGACTCACCTGTGTTCTGAAGGCCCGAACTAAAATCAGTTTTCATGCCGGAGCTAAACAGTATGTCTTTTACCCTAACATTCTATCAGAAGTGTACAGATTCCTAAATTGTTATGCCCAGTAATAGAATCACATGAATCTGGGTTCTGTGGCTTGCTACTTCTCCATTCTCATCCTCTCTGGAACATCTGTCACTACTTCTGTGTGTGTTTATATGTGTGTGTGCATGCAGGCACTTGTACATGAGTGTGTGCAAACCAGCTGGGGTGAGGGGAGATCATTATACCATGTAGATACTGTATTGGTGTTAATTGGACTAAAATTCAGTAGGAATCTAGAAAAATAAATTATCATCAAACTAAGATCAGTTCAAGAGGTTCAAGACAATCAAGATTAAGCGAGCATAGATGCATAAGAACAATAGAATGAGGCCAAAAGAGTAGGCAGGGTTCAAAGCCGTAAGTCAAGTTTGGAAGGCAGTAGAAATGGGAGCAAGACAGCTAGAGAGCTAAAGCTTCTTGCTGTAGACAAGGCTAGCAGGAGCACCTAAGGGTCACCAGTGACCCACAATTCTTATACTTCTGAGTTTAATCTTATAGCATGGTAATGAAACAGAGATGACCCGAAATGATTAATACTTCCAAAATATTTAAATTAGTTTTTAACTAATTTAGCATGTATTGTTTTTAATGTGTTTGCACAGTGCTGTTGGAATTTATTATACTTAAAATAATATGATAAAATTAAACTAAGGACCTCTGACTCAAGAGAGCCTACTTTGTTCCATCCGTCTACTTTTCCTGATTTCATGCACTCATGCTGGGAATGTACAGACTTACCTCTCAGAGAATCTTTCCTTCTACATTCTATGATAGTTTTGATGATTCACTAAGGATTTTGTTTGTAGGTTTAGAGTTACAATGCAAACAGCATTAAAATCAAGGGCAAACATATACCTGAAGACTTCTTTTTCATTCATATCTTAAATCATTACACATCTTACAAAAGAGGGAGTCACAAAAATAATAAAAGTTAATTTAAAAATAGCTTTCCATTTATTTTAATTTTAATTTTTTTTACATTTTTATATTAAAGTCTAATAATTTCCTTAGAACTCAAATCCTCTAATTGAGTTGATTTTCCCTATCTGTTCTGGATTTAATGGACCCACTTATATAAAGAGAAAAAAAGCAAAAGACTAAGTTTAAATGATTTCTTCAATATTAAATTAGGAAGTAACCAAGTTATAGCTTTCTTTTTTTTTTTTTTAAGATTTTATTTGTTTATTTGACAGAGAGAGATCACAAGTAGACAGAGAGGCAGGCAGAGAGAGAGAGAGAGAGAGAGAGAGAGGGAAGCAGGCTCCCTGCCGAGCAGAGAGCCCGATGCGGGACTCGATCCCAGGACCCTGAGATCATGACCCGAGCCGAAGGCAGCGGCTTAACCCACTGAGCCACCCAGGCGCCCAAGTTATAGCTTTCTTGTTCAACATCAGTAATATACAGATCTTCCTTACTCATGATGGGGTTACATCCCAATAAACCCATCGTAAGTGAAAACATGGTAAATCAAAAATGCCTAATACCGAACATCACAGTTTTAGTCTAGCCTACCTTAAATGTTCTAAGAACACTTACATTAGCTTACATTTGGGCAAAACCATCTAACACAAAACTTATTTTATAATAAAGAACTGAATGTTTCATGTAATTTATTGGATACTGAAAGTGAAACACATAATGTTGTGTAGGTATAGAATGGTTGTTAAGTGTATCAGTTGTTTACTCTTGTGATGGCCAAGCTGACTGAGAGCTGTGGGTCACTGCCACTGGCCAGCATCACAAAAGAGTGTCTTAACTAGATATCAGTACCTTGGAAAAAGGTTAATATTCAAAATTCAGAGTATGGTTTCTACTAAAAGTATCTTGCTTTCACACTGTTGTAAGGTTGAAAAATTATGAGTCAAATCATTGTAAGCTGGGAACTGTCTGTATAAAACTATATTGATGTATAATTATGATACTAAACTAAAACAGCAAAGGGGTAATTTTTCATTTACTACTAACTTATAACCAGAGCATGGCTAGACTTCATTGTAGTGATTCTGTCATGAACATGACTTACAATTCAGGAACTTTGCTGGTGGCCATTAAGTGTCTGTAAATTAAGAAGCATATGGTTATGGAAAAAACAGCATTGCACTGTAGACGTTTGCCCTTTGCTTCCAGATATTTAAACCAAGAGACTGAGGTCTGACTCAGCATTTTTAAGCTCAGCCCTGTGGACACAAGGGATGTCTTTATTGTGGCAGTTGTCCTTTATGTTGTAGGATGTTTAGCAACATCCTTGGTCTCTACCCACTAGATGCCAGCAACAACCTCCCCACTTCACATTGGGACAACCAAAGAAATGTCTCCAGATATTGACAAATATCATCAGCACACACGAATTGCCCTACTTGAGAACTACTAATCTCATGTTCATTCTTAATTTTATAAACAAATCTTGTACTGATCCAGTTCCACAGCCTTGGTCCTTATAGTTGAAAAGTATGAAGATAGATAACTGGTGAGAAATCAAGTAAAATGTACTTACTTGTGATAAATGAATAAATGCCAGATTATATTCTTGTGAAAGAAAGGAAAGTTTGGATAAATTCTAATGCTTAGTCAAAACATTTTCAGCAGCAAGTTGTTTGTTAAATATGAAGAGATATGTCTGTGGCAATTGAACAGGCTTCATATCTGGTAGATCTATATCACTTATATCATGGATACAGTCAGTAAATATGCTATTAAATAATCTATTGCTACAGACTGAATTTAGCATGTCTTTTCTTTTTTTTTTATTTATTAATTCTTTATTTTTTCAGCATAACAGTATTCATTATTTTTGCACCACACCCAGTGCTCCATGCAATCCGTGCCCTCCACAATACCCACCACCTGGTGCCCCCAACCTCCCACCCCCTACCCCTTCAAAATTCTCAGATCGTTTTTCAGAGTCCATAGTCTCTCATGGTTCACCTCCCCTTCCAATTTCCCTCAACTCCCTTCTCCTCTCCATCTCCCCTTGTCCTCCATAGCATGTCTTTTCTGCCTCCAATTATACTCATCCTTTTAGAAGCAGACTTGGACAGTATGAGTAGAATTGTCGATGTATCTCTTTGTATAAATGTGCATAATATGCTTGGTGTAAAGTGTTTGCAGAGATCCAATGCTTGAGATTTTTATGAGTGCATTGATTTTTTGTGACAGTTTTATGGCTGCAGATATACTGAACAGGGAAGATAAAAATTTGTTTGCTTGCCTTTCCTGTAAATTTTTAAAAGTTGATTTAAAAAAAAAAAATCATAGGTCCATGGTTAAAGTATGTAACCCACCTGATATTTGCAAGTTCTTGGTTAAAGTGGGCAACCCACTAAACATTTTTCTAGTGCTTTATGTTTCTTTCACTTTTTCACATATGACATAGATTATGTAATTCCCAAGGATGATGTTTCTTTATAATGAAAGCCCGCTGAGCACATACTTTTCTCTCCTTTACTTTCATGTTACTACCACACTCAGTAATTCTCTTTTAAAATCTCCCTTTGTATCTGATACTTTTAATTATTTCAAAATGTTAAAATAGTTACTCTTCTATTTTGCACCTCTTAGATAATTACCAAATATTTGATATTTGACCTAATAGCAATGTATTAAATTAAATTCAGTTTATTTATTCTACATCTCAGTGAATGCCTACTATGTACATGGTGGGTATGTGTAGCTAGGCCCTGTGAGGGCCCCTTAGGTAAATTCCAGAAGGGTCACTGTCATTAATAAGCTTATGAAGAAAGGTGAGTATAGATAAAACTAATGCTATGTGGCGTATGATGAGTTCATAAGAAATATCCATGAGGGGCACCTGGGTAGCTCAGTGGGTTAAAGCCTCTGCCTTAGAGATCCTGGGTCTCTAAGACAGATCCCAGAGTCCTGGGATCGAGCCCCGTGTCGGGCTCTCTGCTCAGCAGGGAGCCTGCTTCCTCCTCTCTCTCTGCCTGCTTCTCTGCCTACTTGTGATCTCTGTCTCTCAAATAAATAAATAAAATCTTTAAAAAAAAGAAATATCCATGAAAAACGATGGGATACTAATAATAGAAGTCTTCCTAGAGAAGTAGTACTCTGTATTAAAACCCCATGTTCTTAGCTGCCTGCCAAAAAATCCCACCTGAAGTAAAGGGACATTCTCTCCCTCTCCTCTTGGCACTAACACCCACTCTCTTTAAGGAACAGTCCTTTCTAAATCTGAGAATAATTTGCAACATCTTGAGCTCCTGGAGAAAACATTCTATTAAATCTAAACAATACACAACACTTACGGATTTTTAAAATACATCTCACCACCTCATACTGGTCAGAATGGTAAAATTAATGACTCAGAAAACAACAGATGTTGGTGAGGATACGGGAAAAGGGCTAAACTTCTTACACTGTTGGTGGGAATACAAACTGGTACAGCCACTGTGAAATACAGCATGGAGTTTCCTCAAAAAGTTAAAAATAGAACTGCCCTATGACCCAGAAATTGCACTACTAGGTATTTATCCAAAGGCTACAAACATAGTGATTTGAAGGGACACATGCACCCTGAGGTTTATAACAGCAATGTGTGCAATAGCTAAAATAGGGGAAGAGCTCAGATGTCCATCAACAGATGAATGGATAAAGAAGATGTGCCATATATATATATATATATATATATATATATATATATATATATACACACACATATATATATATCACATACACATAATGGAATATTACTTGGCCATCAAAAAGAATGAAATCTTGCCATTTGCAACAATGTGGTTGGAACTAAGAGGGTATTATGTTAAGTGGAATAAGTCAGGGAAAGACAAAGAGCATATCATTTCACTCATGTGGAATTAAAGAAACAAAACAGATAAACATAAGGGAAGGGAATGAAAATAAAATAAAAACAGAGAGGGAGGCAAACCATAAGAGACTCTTAACTCTAGGAAACAAACTGAGGGTTGCTGGAGGGGAGGTGGTAGGGGAGTGGGATAACTGGGTGATGGGCATTAAGGAAGGCACTTGATGTAATGACCACAGTGTTATATGCAACTGATGAATCACTGAATTCTGCCCCTGAATCTAATAATACTATATGTTAACTAAATTGAATTTAAGTAGAAAAATATTTTATTAATAAAATAATAAAATACATCTCTTCATACTTCCAGCTTTAGCCACAGCTGATATTAAAGATAGAATCATTAGGTATCCAGTTCTGAACTAGATTGTCTGGTATTGAAGCAACATTCTGAGTAGGGAGTAATTCCTTATTATATTATGATGGTATGCATGAGAATTCTCATTTACTCTACAGGAATGCCTACTGCACAGTTAAGCCAACTTATCTCCTAGATGGAAGCTCATGATGCTTCCTGGTCAGTCAGTGAATGCTAGGAACCTGGGTCTGCATTAAATCAGCATTTCTGCATTTTTTAATAACTAGGTGTTCTGTGACTACCCTATGTGACTGGTCATTTTCTGAACAATCATGAGCTCTACAAATTGAGATTATTTTGACTCTTACCATCTTTAACTTATATACACTACCTATGGTTTGAAATAGTTGCCACCTTAAAGCAAGATATCAAAATTTTTAAAAATTAAATTAGTTCTGAAATTGCATTATTTTTGCCATTTTTCAGCATGAAAGTTTTAGTTATGTTGTGTAAAGATTATTTTCTGGTTTATAGAATCAATATATTCCCTTTGGAACTACTGACTACATAAAAAAGAGCCCTAAAATATCTGGAGGAGTGGTTTTCCTTTTAAAAATACTACACTGGTGGGGCACGTGGCTGGCTCAGTCAGTAGAGCATGTGACTCTTGATCTCAGGGTTGTGAGTTCAAGCTCCACACTGGGTGTAGAGATTACTTAAAGTAAAAATTTAAAAAAGGAAAATATCACATTGTGGTCTGCTTAGCTTCTTGGCTAACTATACTAAGTTAGTAAAAAGTGTGAGTGTATATGTATGTGTATATATCCTAATATGTCTTTCATTTATTTGTAAGTAAAAGATAAATTTTAAAAATAAATATAAGATGAAACACAATGTAAGAATAAGCTGTTATGTAGATTGTCATAGCAAAATTTCCACATAATGTATTGTTTTGGTAGACGCATTTTTGTGGGTCTGGTAATTTTGCTGAAAGAGTCAATTCTATCTTTATTTAAGATAAATATGAACACTCTCAGAGAATAATTTGGGATAATGATCTGTGTGATAAGTTTAAATTTTCCATGGACAAAAATTGCTAAAATGTCCAAAAGACCCTAAACACCTGAGTTAGTAACTCTACCTTGTGCTGGTAAGGAAATTTGTTCATTTGTTAATGTTGTAGGGTTTGGGATAGGGACGTGGAAAATAGGTAACCATATGTCCTCTTCTCTGTGAGGGTGACACTGTCAGTTTAATAGCAGGCATTCCCCAAGTACCTGTATTCCATGAGATTAATTTTTGGAGGTACCTAAATGAATAGAGCAAAATATCTGCCTTTAATTGATTTATAAGCCATAGTTACATAAAATTGGTTATATAGTATTTTTTTTCCAAAATGAACATATTAGAGACATATTTTGGGCTAGATATTATTCAGAATATATTTCTATGACGTAGTGTATCTGTTTGTTGCTATGTTGAGCTACATAGATGAGAAAAGTGCAAGGAGATACATGATAGAAAATTTAAAATGCATTTACAGAGGTAAATTTCCATTCTTCTCTGTAGAAAAGAAAAACACAGTAAACCTACATCAACAACTTCATAAAAGTTCTAGAAAGTGGCTAACAGCCTATTAATTCATAAATGATTCTCAGTTGAGAAGAGCCACATATACCATGAAGGACAGAGAAACAATGCCACAAAATAATAGAACAGGAAAAGTCAAGTATGGAAAGAAACAGCAAGCATCCATGAAGTTAGCTTTGTACTCCCTCATGGAGAAGTTCTCAATTATCAAATATATAATTAATCACAACAATATCTCCATGGCAGAGAGATACATATTGGCTAATAGAGACACTAAATGATGACTTCATCTACTTATGTTCTGGAAAATAAATAGGTAGAGGAGAAAAGAGACCTATGGATCATGGAACTCAAGTAATTAAAATTCTTGTGTTCAATAAAATATTCAGTTCACTTAAAAATAATGGGAGTAGGGGGTCTTTTGAACCATAGGTGAGATATTTTAAAAGGGTGCAGCTTTTCTCCTTCTAAGGCTGAATTGGCCTCTGTATACATACTGTAGACAGCCTGTAGATAATGCATCAATTTCTTGTCTATGCGTGGGTGCAGAATCTCTCTGACTGACTTTTTTGACCTGAGAGAAAACCTGGATTTGACTTAGTTTGGAGAATACAGAACATGGTATTTTAATTGTTCTGCTGTCATGCTCCTGGCTTCTCTCACCATCCCTCATGCCCCAGAGTGCTGAGCAGATGGCTCTACAGTTGTGAATAGGGTCTGGGACAATATCCCTGTGAGGCAGACATAAATCTTGCCAAAAGGATACAGAGAGAAGTTCGTTTATTTGTTTATTTTTTACTTGATTTTTCCATTTCCAGATTCTCACTGGAATTGAAAGAGAAAACTGCATTCACCATCAAGCCTCTACCCTTTCCCCATCAATCTGTATTCTTTGCCTCTTTCTTGCAAGTTTCAGAAAGAGATCCTTATAGGTTTTTAAAATAAGTAGTCATTCAGATAAACATTTTTCCTTCATCTTTTTTGGAATAGGAACTATGAAACTAGTTCCTTCATCTCTCATAAAATATCGAATTCACTCTGATGCACCAGAAATGCTGGTTGTAAGCCGTCTTGCCAGCAGACAACTTGCTGCCTCCAGCAGCTGGAACCAGACTTAGGCAAGATGACGTTAGCTTTGATTTCCTTGACATAACTATCTGCTTACCTTCAGATCTATTCACACACTTCTCACTCCTGGGAGAGGGCATTCCAGACTTATAAGAATCTGAAGCAAACTCTGAAATCTTGTCTAATTCCTACAGCAGTAGGGCATAAATTGTATCTACCATCACACAGGAATTTAGGAAATACTTATGAAAGAATTAATACAATTCAAAACTCAGTAAATGTGTCACATTATCACTTTCAAATTCTCAGGTACTTAAACAAATGGAGTTCTATGTGGTGACCTTTTCCTAGACAAGAAGATAATCCAGTGGGAAGTCAATACCTATTGAATTTTATTTGCTTGCATTTTTCATATTGATTTTTTATTGCCAAATTGAATCTAATATAGTGACATCCATCCATTGGATGGTAATTAGTCTTAGGACAATACTTAGGACTCTAAAAAGTGGCTTGACGATGATTCATCCTGCATGTAATTATTGTTCTTGGTCTTGTTGGGGCCAGTCATATGGAGAATGAATGCAGGTGCAGGTAGGACTGAGGTTCTAATGTTGTTATTCTGCTCTGGCAGGTGTGTTGTAGAAGACAAGAACTCGAAGGTGGCCTGGTTGAACCGTTCTGGCATCATTTTTGCTGGGCATGACAAGTGGTCTCTGGACCCTCGGGTTGAGCTGGAGAAACGCCATTCTCTGGAATACAGCCTCCGAATCCAGAAGGTGGATGTCTATGATGAGGGTTCCTATACTTGCTCGGTTCAGACACAGCATGAGCCCAAGACCTCCCAAGTTTACTTGATCGTGCAAGGTAAGAAAAGGTGGGATAGGTGGGTGGTAAAGGAGAGATGAGAAACAGAAATTAAACATGATGTACAAAATATTTGCAAAATGCTTTCTGAAAAAAAAAAAAAAAGCTTTCAATGGCATTATTGCATTTAAGTGTCTATTTTCTGTCAGGATAGAGTTAAAATAAGAGGACTTAGGAGAATAGAAAGAGTGCTTCTGTGAACCAGGACCCTTGATAAGCATATTCTCTCCTAGCCCTTAATATAAAAGCATGTAACAAAGGCCATATCTATAAGAAGAGCACACAGAATTCTTAGAACCATGTGAGGTGCTCTTTATCAGCTGTTAGGTACTGGATGCTTTGCTGAAGGCTTGATTTTTATCTTCAGCATAAAGAATGTTGCTAATTATCTGTTTTCATGATAGTAAATGCTATTTGGAAAAACAAAAATTTCCAGGGGCCTTGACATCCTCTCAGCTGGCCAGCTTTCTCTATAAATTGTATTTCCATTTAATGCTAAGTTATTTGTGAGTAAATCCAGTGACCAGGCTCTGAAAAGTCACTGGGGACAATCTGCTTCTAGATTGGGGTTTCCAAGGGCACATCTGAGTCATGGTTTATAGGATGAAAACCCTAAGTGGCATACACATGCCCCCAAACTATAGCTCTCATGGGTCACTTTCCCCATGATTGCAGAATGAGAACAAAGCTGATCAGCTGCACAATTTTATTGCAAGCGAAGTCAAACCACCAGCAGTTTCAATCCATCTATCAGGAAAGATCTAAGCACTAACAAATATTAGGGCTGTGTTCATGTATTCTTGATTTACAATTTTATGTAAATTTAATGCAAAGCAGCCATGGCCCTCGGGCTCCTGTCAGGATTCCAATGCAGTCAGTGGTGTGGGAAAGTCTGACTGTAGCTTCTATTAATGTGTTATGGAATTGATTATTGCAGCGTTTAAATTATTGCTCTCCCAACTCCTCTGATTAATAGATGGAAACTGGAGTGAAATACATCGGAGACTGTCTGGTCTAGAGGTGGTTTAATCATGTGACCTCTATCTTGGTCCATTTGGAATGGCTGATAGCTTCATTTTATTGCTTGTTAAAGGCATGTCTACTGACTTGCAAAGTTCCTATAACAGTCCAGGCATAGAATGTTTTCCTTGTAGTTGAGTACAGAGTGCTAGAGCTTATAACATGATACTTCAAGGCTTAGATCTCAGGCAGTCCATTTAAATGTGTAAACATAACCAGAGATGTGTAAATATATAAATGGGTTAATTTGCCAGCTCCCTCAAAAACACAAGTATGACATATATTTTCCCTCTCTCTCTCTTACATACACACATACACACACAAACACACCTTCCTCAAAACAAAAGAGGTTCTACCCCGTGCAATGGCAGATGAAGGGGAGGTAACTAGTTTTCTTAAAGACCCTCAGAAAAGATTTCATCCAATAACCAGCTCCATATTATATTATGAGATTCATACACAATTTTAATTCCTTTATAGCCTTTAGTGAAAGGCTAAAGTGGAAAGTGGCTTTAGTGGAAAGCCACTAGAGACCACAACTAGAAAATGTGTATTGTATTCTACTAAATAAAATTGAACAATTTAAGTATATTTCTTGGTTTCTAGATGAGGAAGCAGAAGTTCTTTAAATTTAGGTTACATGCTCAAGGTCACATGGAGAGTTTAAGGAGTGAGTAGTTTGGAGCCAAGGAGACCAAGAATCAAATCTGAAGCATTTTCAACTGGAAGGGAAATTTATTGTGATGACTTTAGAAATTATCATATCTATATTTAAGTCAGCTCTTAGCACCAAATGCCCCAAGCCCTTCCCCCTTTTTTTTCTTATTTATCTATGTTCATTTTAGTTATGAACTAAATGTACTAATCCTGAGGGGGTTAGAGCTAGAAGTAAGTTGGATCATATTTGCGTATACCTTCATACCATGTTGGCACAAATGAAATTAACTTAAATTTAACTAACATGAAGTTAAATTTAATAACTTCATATTAAGTTAAATTTAACAAATCAATATTAAGTGATGGAAAAGAACCTACTAAGTGCCAGGTACTGTTTATTCTGTTGGGAAGTCTTTAAGGTTCTTCTACCTGGTCTAAGAATTAAGTTGACATGAAATAGATTAGTAGGAAAAAATCAAATTTAATTTCATATGTATGGGTACCCACATAGACATGAGATTCCAAAGACAGGCAAAATGAGGTATATATATCATCCTGAACTAAAGAGAAGGGGACGCGGGTCTGGGACTTCAAAGGAAAAGGAAATCAACTCACAGGAAAATGAAGAAGAGTAAATGTTTGGTAAGCAAATGTTGCTGAGCCATCCAGAAACAAAGGGACATAGGGAGGACTTTGATCAAACAGTGCCTGCAAGGATTCTCCTTATCTACCACCCCAAATTCATATTATATATTATAGTTATTTATGGTGATAGCTCTTTTGCTGGAGCAGGTCTTCTGTCTAAATTCTTTTAAGCAGTTAAGGGGAAGGTCAATTTTTCTTCCTGAGTCATTGGACACTGATTATTTTTAGGTTTAAATAATCTGCATGCCAAAGGTGCAAATCTTGGGGCAACTCTTTCTGAACCCCTATAGTTCATTTTCCCATTTGATTCTAATAAGATTATTATTAAGTGTGTATTAATGACTTTGTTAAAAATACATAAAAGCTTCAAGTTCAGATATAATAAGGAGCCTGCCTAAGGCTGCCTGTTAGCTTAGGAAAGGGTTTCAAACCCATATCTGTATGATTCAAGATACTATTATATATATTTTTTAATCATGTTGCTGTGGAAGAAAAAATGAACCATAAAGCCTATACTTGAAAGAGAGATGAAGAAAAGATCTTCTCCTCATTGAGTCTAAGTCATGAAGATTTTTGTTTTTACCATTATATGGATGTTGGCATTTTATATTGAGCTCCAGATGGCTGATCCACTTCTTTTTAGGACATTAAACCTTATGATCGTATCAGTAATTCTATCCCATCATCTTGTTTTCTTCATACTCTTTCATACTTGTGCTTCAAAAATGTGTTTCCACCATATCAACGATGCTGTTTCTAGGAATGGCTGCTGGTCTTCCTTCCAGCCCTACAGCACCGTCCTTCAAAATATGAGTCTTTTGAATTTTTCAAATTCTGCCTTCCTCACCTTCCATGGTTTCTCTTCATCCAATTTAACTAGTCATTAAATAAATACTGGATTCTTTTTTTCCTTGACTAATGGTGAGGACACCTTTAGCTCCAAGATGCTATGAGATATCAAGAAAGAAGAGCAGTTGAGAACGTGGGCTTTGAAGTCACACTGCCTGCTTCAAATTTCAGTTTTCTTTCTTGCTACTTAAATAAATTTGGTGGTAAACTGCTTAATTTCTCTAAGGCTCAGTTTTGTCATATATAAAACAGACAAAATTTAAATTTTAAATACTCCCAAATTTATTGTAAGGGTTAAATTAGAATTCTATGTATGCCATCATGAGTTCTCACCCACTAAGATGATAATAATGGTGATGATGATGGTGGCGATGATGATGATGATGCTAATATGATGATGACGGCAACCATGATGCTGCTGCTGCTCCCATATCTGTCACAAGGCTTACTTTGGCCCTACATCTATTGTCCAGAGGCTAACAACTGCTTCCACTTATGCCCGTTACCCTTGTGGTGGGCTTCTTCAGCTTTTATTTTAGATCTTTCCTGTCCATTTTCTTCAGTTGTCCTTTCCTCAGCGTTCAGTCTTTCACTTTACTTCCTTAGGATTCTGACGGGCTTCTTAGACCAGCATCACTTTAAAGTTCTTAGTTACCTTTATTAAGAATATTAAGGAGAAAATTCAGTATGCTTCACAGCAACACTTAGAGAGTTTGTTAAGTTTTAGATTGGTGGGAGCTTCCCAGAATTTCTGATGAAGTAGTTCTGGAGATAGGGGCTGAGACTATGCATTTCTAACACATTCAAAAGTGATAATGATGCTACCAATGCGAGGACCACACTTTGGGAACCACTGCTCTAAAAATTTGTATACCTTAAGAACATCAGAAGAAATATTCCTGCATAATTTCATTAATTTGAGATAGTTTTATACCCCCAAATACTCCTAAAACTAATCTCATTGAACATGAGACAGGGAATAGGTAGATTGACAAATTTCATGGTAACATCTTGGGCCCTCTGAGATTGCTTACCTAGCCTAGTTCTGTGGAAAGAAAATCTCTCTTCCCAAACTGTCCATCTGCAGATAGCAAAGCTAAAAAAAGAAAAAAAAAAAAGAAAAAAAAAAAAAAAAAAAAAGGTTGAGACACAAAACTGCTCCAGGCTTCAAAAATCTCATCTGTATAAATTTTTAAATATTTGTATCCCCTCATGTTTTTCATGTTTCATTTTCCCTGGAAGCCTCCTTTTCTTTTATATGTATTCCCATCACATTAGTGACTGTTTAACATCTCCTACATTTTCTGTCTAGGTTTTTATCAGTTCATGAGGGTCATTACACATAAAATATCCTGTGTTAAAATAAATATGCTACATGGTTCACTAAACTCAATCTTTAGCAAAATGACATCTCTACACACCTCCCTCATGAGATACACAAGTGAAAGTTTTGCATCAGCAAATATACAAATCAATAATGATCTCTGTGTTGACTTGTGATTAGTAGTATTAAATGATACCTCTGTGGGAGTCAAAGTTATTCAAATAGAAACATGCATTTGAGATACTTAATGAATGGTGGGACTCATTTCTCAAGCCAGGTATTTTGTTTCCCATACCACCTTCTTTACAGATTCTGAGACAAAAGATTAAGAGAACATCATCCTTAACCTTAATAAGCAAAGTACTTTAACATCCTTCCTATTAATAATGTTCATTTCTTCTCCAGAGGTTATCCTCCTATGATATATATTTTTTTCTGATCATGCCACAAATGGAAGCACATGCATTACAATTGTATTTCTCTTTATGTGATCCTAGCATAACCTGCAACAAAGTCAACAATTTGGTTTATTATACTTGTCAAAATGTAGACTCCTGAGAACCACTCCCAGAACAATTGAACCCAAATCCCTGGGAATATAGTCAAAATTTGCAAATACACTGTGCTCTGCAGGCAATTCAGATATATGTGAAAAACCTAGAACTACTGTTCTAGGGATCTAAACAATTAGTGAGAAGAATTTGCAGCTACCTGCTTGTTCATTTTCCTGTATGACATAGCATCAAATTGGATATAAAACTCTGTAGAGCAGATGCTAGATCCTTATAATAGAAAAATTAAAATAAAATAAAATAAAATAAACCTATGTCCTTATTGAAAACAGATGTTCCTGAGTGCTGGGAATAGTGGCCTCAAAAATGAGATTTTTTTTTTAAACTATAACATTCAGAATCTCCATGTGTATATGAATACAAAGGACACCCTAACATTACAGGATTTTTAGAAAGTGAACCTTATTTTTAAATATCTTATGCAGGAGCACCTGGGTGGCTCAGTCAGTTAAGGAATGGATTCTTGGTTTCAGTTCAGGTCATGATATCAGGGTCATGAGATCTATCCCTGCATCAGGCTCAGCACTGAGTGTGAACTCTGCTTTAGATTCTCTCCCACCCCCTCAGCCTCCCCCCCTGCTCACACTCTCTCTCTCAAATAAATAAATAAATAAAGTCTTTATAAATAAATAAATATCTTGTTCACCATCCCTTGCAACACTTATCATATTTTCAAATTTTTGTACTTGTGCTTAGTACCCATACTAGAATGGTCATTTCCATGTTGAGTCTTTTGCTCTCTTCTTATGCTATTCTAATTTGGTTAGCATTTAATTGTAGAAATGCCCTAATCTGCATATAATAACATTGGAGATTTTTTAGAAAACATTTTTTGGTTTTTTAAATGTATTTCTAAATTAATAAATGTTTAAATTTCACTATAATAGTAAAGAGAATACCAGATATTTTTTTCACCACTGTGATACAGATCATATGCACGGATTCTGAGATTATTACATGTAAGGAAATTTATTGCATGATTACCTTAATTAAGCTAATATCATTATGGAAAAAAAATGAAAGTGGTACTCCTTGTAAGATCATATTTGGCCTTTTTTTTCAAATCCACATACCTAAAAAACCAAATTTTCTGTACCTCATTAATTTTAGAATGTCCATATTGACTTACAATTGTAATTCTATAGATTCCCCTTTAATTTAATAATTGAAAACTCAACTCTTAAGAAACACAAATGTAATATTTTTCATGAATATTAGTCTAAAGCTTATTGTTTCTAGGATTCTTAGAAGTATTTTAAATCCTATTAAACATTCCTAATTCTGACATGAATGTAGCACCCAAACTCCAAGCAGGTTTCTCTTTTATCTCTCTTAATCTGTCTTTTCTTTACTTCTTTCATTACTGTATTCCCCTTTTATCTCATTTTGTTTTCCACAGTTTTAGTTACCCACAATCAACTGTGGTTTGAAAACAGATGATCATCCTTCTGACAAATAGTCAGGAGGTCAATAGTAGCCTAACATTAGAGTGCCTATGTCATTCACATCACTTCCTCTCATCACACAGGCATTTTGTCATCTCATATTATCACAAGAAAAAATGTGAGTACAATACAATAGGATACTTTGAGAAAGACCACATTTACATAGCTTTTATTATAATATATTATAGTATACAATATATTGTTCTTTTTTATTATTAGTTATTATTTTTAATCTCTTACTGTACTTAATTTATATGTTAAACTTTATCAAAGATATGTATGACTATATAGGAAAAAACACAACATCTATAAGGTTTAGCACTATCCATGGTTTCAGGCATCTACTGGGGGGGGGGTCTTAAAATATATCTCCTGTAGATAAAGAAGGGGCCTACTCTACTTCCTTTATTCCCCTTTCCCTTCCATCTTTATTCTTTACCTTCTTTAAACAGCATCATGTTACATTGATTGTTTTTTCAGTAACTTAACATTGTCTACAAAATTTCATATAAAATAATTTGCCATTGCATTCTAATTGAACTTAGCCTGGAGCTCTTCATATTTTTAGCACAATCTAATAAAATAAGGAATTTTAAGTCTTCTTTACTTGGATTTGATCTATGTTTAATTTTATTGATTATTGAGAATCCTAATGATTAACAGGAATTCTCATTTGGAGTTTATATGCTGAAATCTACTAATTTTTCTATTCTTCAGCTTAATTTTTCAAACAGTAGCCTCTTGATTGGCTATTAAAACCAGATTCTGTCTTTAAGGACATCACTATCCACATCAGCAATCACACAGCTTATATAATGGGAATAAATGAGTTTTGGGGACTAAGATATTTAGATTATTTTGTTGGGGAGGAAAAATTTTTATGTATCCCTCAGAGTTCTTCTTGAGATTCATCTAAGAATCATATTGACATGAGACAAATTAGCAGGAGAAAAACAAAACTTTAATAACATTTATACCTTCTGTATACGCGTGAGAGACCCAGGAATACTAAGGAATACCCCAAAATGACTAAAGCCATCATCTTAAATACCATCTTCAGCTAAAGTCAAAAGGTGTTGGAGGTGGGGAGTCAGTTGTGGGGACTTACCAGGAGAAGCACAGTAACAGTAGTTAAGATTGTTGTGCAGAGCTAAAGTCATTCCCTTCTCCATGGATAGGAGTTTCCAGAAACTTGGAATCAACTTCCTCTTCCTGGTACAGCAAGGGAGACACTCTCACAGAGGAATATTTCCTTTACAAATGTAAATGTCTCTTACAAATGGAAAACTTATACTCAGTTTTCAGAGCTTCTGTTAGGTTTGCAGTTTTAAGTTGATATTCCACCTGTGGGAAGGACTTCAAATTTTATCTAAATCAAACTCATCTCCCCCAAATTAATTACGATCTCCAAGCTTTCTATATGTATTTGCGTCCACCTTTTAGCTATCAAAAGAAATCAACTATCTACATCCACGTACTTTCTATTCTAGCTTACATTTGTCCTTCTTGAAGATGACAGAAAATAAGGGACCAGAAACAAAGTTATTTTAAAATCCAGGGTTGGCTCTGTGTAAAAATTGACTTGATGAAAAGAAGAAAGCTACCTGAAGACAGAGAACAATTAATAATCAGCTATATTGAAATCTTGAATCTTTATACCATTATACCAACTTTAACATATTATAGTCAGAATTTTGATGGCGATCAGGAAGAATTTGGGAGTGGGCATTTATTCCATTTTGGAACTGCTTATCTAAATTGTTTAGCTGTATCCAGTTTTCCTTACATGTATTGTTTTCCTTACATTTATATATCATATGTGACAACTGACAGATGGGCTAGTTTTTATATAGATATTTTACCTATCAAGATAAGGATAGCTACGTCTGTAATTTTTTTTTACCTTCGTAATATTTTTAAATAGTACTGTAAGCTACTTTAAATTGTGATCATTAGTAACATTTATGTTTTCTACAAATTACCAAAAACAAATACCCCCCAGAAAAACCTGTGTACTCTTAACAATATTAAAGGCAATTTTTGAAGTCGTATATTTAATACTTAAGAAAGATGGCATACATATTTATTTATATTTTTGATATAGAAGTACTTTTATTGTTTTCAATTTGCTCTAAATAGGTAACATTTATTTTGGGACAATGAGATGATTTGGGTTATATTTAAAATTTGTCAAGTCCTAGATGTACTTCAGTGACAAAGTATAGAAAACATAATAAAGCCCCTTTCCTTATTCTCAGTCAAAAAGCTAATGGCAAGGTCAAGTGTAGTGGGAAAGCAACCCAACATGTGCCAGGGCCTACCCAGGTGGAATACAAACACTACAGGGCCCAGGGCTCACAAAAGGACTCCTCATCTAAGTGAGGAGGTAGTCACAGAGGATTAGGACCTTAGCTACAATCAAGAAAATTGAGAAAGTTAGTAAAGATATTGATGTTAATGATAACCAATTTTTCATTATTGGGGAAGAGAAGTATAAATATGGAAAGGGGAGAGCTAAAATGAACCAGATGGTGTTAGATCAAAATTGGAGTTATTAGTGTTTATTCATGAGTTTTAACAGAAGAGAGATAGAGAAAATGATGTCTACTTATTCGTATATTTTCTACTCTTGCCCACTGAGAGGGCCTTAGAGCACTTACACCTCAGTAACAGTGAGCTTAGCTGGCATCCAGATGTTGATTTTAGAATATCACTGTTAACATAGGCAGTAATTTCTTTGACATCAACCATAGCAACATTTTTCTACATATGTCTCCTAAGGCAAGGGAAACAAAAGCAAAAATAAACTATTGGGACTGCACTGAAACAAAAAAGCTTTTGCACAGCAAAGGAAACCATCAACAAATCAAAAAATTAGCCTACTGAATGAAAGAAGATTATTTGCAAATGATATCTAAAATATATGAACAATATATAAAACACAACACCCCAAAAACAAATAATCTGATTTAAAATGGGCAGGGAAACTGAACATTCTTCTAAAGATGTCCAACAGACACATGAAAAGGTGTTCAAAATCACCCATCATAAGGGAAATGCAAATCAAAACCACAATGAGCTACAACTTTACATCTGCCAGAATGGCTGTTATCAAAAAGACAAGAATTAACAAGTGTTGGTGATGATATGGAGAAAAGGGACCCTTCATGTACTATTAGTACAGTACACTGTAATTTGGTATCCATTGTGGAAAACATTATAGAGGTTCTTCCAAATATTTAAAATATAAATATCATATGATCCAATAATTCTACTTCTGGGTATTTACCCAAAGAAAATGAAAACACAAATTTGAAAATATACATGCAGACTTATGTTTATTACAGCACTATTTACAATAGCTAAAATATGGAAGCAGTCTAAGCATACATCAGTAAGGAAAGGGATAAGATATAGATAGATAGATAGATAGATAGATAAGATATATATATATATCTTATCTACATATATATATAGATAATATCTTATCTATATATATATAAAAGGACATAAAAAAGGATGAGATCTTGCCATTTTGACAACATGGATGGACCTAGAGGGTATTATACTAAGTGAAATAAGCCAGACTGAGAAAGACAAATACCTTATGATTTCACTCATATGTGGAAGCTAAACAACAAAACAAATGAATAAACAAACAAAAAACAGAACCAAACCTATAAATACAGAGAACAAACTCATGGTTGCCAGAGGGATGGAGGTTTGCAAAATAGGTAAGGTGAAGTGGGAGATAAGGTTTCCAGTCATGGAATCACTAAGTCAAGAATACAAGGCACAGCTTAGGGAATATACGCAATAATATTGTAAAAGTATTGTATGGTGACAGGTGGTAGCTACCCTTGTGATAAGCATATGATAAAGTATAGAGATCTTGATTCACTATGTTGTACCCCTGAAATTAATGAAACACTGTGTATCAATTATACACAAATAAATTTTTTTTTTTTTGAAAATAGAGTATCCTTCTCCAGCAATAGGAACAAAGGTTACTTAGAGAAATAGGTGATTCCAGGACTGGGACAAGGAAGAAACAACATGAGCTTGGAACATCTTCTGTGTCATTAAGCAAGGAAGACTTCAAAGAAAAATTTGGCATATCAAAAGTATACAGAAGTCAGCTTAAAAGGGATTTCCACTTGCCAATTCTGAGACAATTTGGTTATTAAAATAAATAATAGCAACATATTACAATGCTGATATAAACTAGATAGTAGTTGTGCAATAAAGAAATATAAAGCTCTTTCTTATAATGTAATGTCAACTAATAAATGTAGAAGGAATGATGGAATTGAATATTATCATTTGCCATCATTGTAGAATTAATCAGTTAAGTCAAGAAACATCAGTGGATTTTAAAAAGAGCAGATAAAAATGAAATAAGGACTGAGTTTTTTACATAATCTCAAAGTAGCTCCCCACAAACTATTAAGTAATATTTATTAAGGGGAAAAAAGAATAAAAAAGAAAAAAAGTATAAAAATCTAGTTGACAACATTCAGCATTAATATTATCAGTAATAGGACAAATTGGCATCATGTGCCAAATGATAAAATGCAATCAGCAGAATATAGTATCACTTCTGTGATATTTCTATCAAAATCTGAGTCTAATCAGAAGAAAATGTTGGGCACACCCAAAAGAAGGACATTTCTATGGAAGAACTGACCTGTAATCTCATAAGTGTCAAGGTTATATAAGTTAGGAGAGACAGTGGAACTTCCCCAGATTGAAGGAGGCTAGAGATGTGGTATATCTGGGTGTAATATGTGAACTTACTTTAGAACATTTTGCTAGAAAGACATTACTGGAACAAGTGACAAAACTTGAATAAAGTCTCTGTGTGAAGAATATACAGGGGTTCTTTGTATCATTTGTGTAATTTTCTATAAAATTGAAATTATTTCAAAATAAAAGTAAAACAGGCTCCATAACAATTAAGGTAGGTATCAGGGTTAAATACTAGTGAATAAAATCCAAAATTGTATTATATACTAAATGTAGCATAATCAAGTAGGATTTTTTTCAAGCACAATGTATTATAAAGAAATATTAATACTCACAATTTAGTAAACTTAGTCTGTAGTAGATATCTTTTTTAACATGAAAGAGATAGATAGCCTTAACAGTAATTGATTCAGGAATAAGGCAGGGATACCAAAATCATTGCTTTTTTTTTCTTTTTATTATTATTATTTTTTTTAATTTTATTTTTTATAAACATATAATATATTTTTATCCCCAGGGGTACAGGTCTGTGAATCGCCAGGTTTACATTGCTTTTTTTAAAGAGTCATTTATTTTTTTTAAAGAAGAGAGAGAGAGCACACGAGCGAGGGGAAGGCAGAAGGAAAGGGAGATACAGACTCCCCACTGAGCAGGGACCCCCCCCCCCTTCTTCCCCTGCAGTGCAGAGCTCAGTCTCAGGAAACTGAGATGATGATATGAGCTGAAATCAAGGGACCAATGTTCAACCAACAGTGGCACCCAGGAGTCACCCCATCAACAATCATTACTTAACATTATTCTGGAGATTGTAGTCAATGCAATTGGGAGAAGCAAATAAATTTTAAAAATTTAATTGTAGGATAGGTGGAGAGAAACAATATTTTTAGGTAAAATAATTACTAACTTTAAAAAAACCTTCATAAATTAATGACAAAAAACCATTAGCACCAATAACCATTTGATAAGTTGTCCTATTTTCTAAAGAAGTATATAAAATTAATAGTTTTTACATTTGGTTATAAGAAACACATAAAATAGTCTACAAAATGACCATTCATGAAGTTTCAACAATATAAAAACATTTAAGAATAAATTAAGTATTTCCCTGATGCCAAGTTATGTTGAGCACTTTTTCATGTGTCTGTTGGCCATCTGGATGTCTTCTTTGCAGAAATGCCTGTTCATGTATCCTGCCTATTTCTTGATTGGATTCTTTGTTCTTTGGGTGTTGAGTTTGATAGGTTCTTTATAGATTTTGGATACTAGCCCTTTATCTGATATGTCATTTGAGAATATCTTCTCCCATTCTGTCAGTTTCTCTTGGTTTTGTTGACTGTTTCCTTTGTTGTGCAAAAGCTTTTGATCTTGGGAAATACAAATCAAAACCACAATGAGATGCCACCTCACACCGGTCAGAATGGCTAAAATTACTAAGTCAGGAAATTACAGATGTTGGTGAGGATGTGGAGAAAGGGGAACCTTCCTACACTGTTGGTGGGAATGCAAGCTGGTTCAGCCACTCTGAAAAACAGTATGGAGGTTCCTCAAAAAGTTGAAAATAGAGCTACCCTATGACCCAGCAATGGCACCACTGGGTATTCACCCTAAAGATACAAATGTAGCGATCCGAAGGGGCACGTGCACCTGAATGTTTATAGCAGCAATGTCCATAATAGCTGAACTATGGAAAGAACCTAGATGTCCATCAACATATGAATAGATGAAGAAGAGGTGGTATATATGTATACACACACATACACACACACACACAGGAATACTATGCATCCATCAAAAGAAACAAAAATCTTGCCTTTTGCATTGATGTGGCTGGAACTAGAGGTGTTACGCTGAGCGAAACAAGTCAGTCAGAAAATATCTCCCTGATATGAGGAATTTGAGAGGCAGGGCCAGGGGTTGTGGAGGGTAGGGAGGGAAAAAATGAAACAAGATGGGATCAGGAGGGAGACAAGCCATAAGAGACTCTTAATCTCATGAAAAGAACTGAGGATTGCTGGGTTATGGACAATGAGGAGGGTATGTGCTATGGTAAGTGCTGTGAAATGTATAAGCCTAATGATTCACAGACCCAATCCACAGACTTAATTATTTGCCTATAATTAGGTAAATAAAACATTATATTATATTAGGCAAATAATATAATTAGGTAAATAATACATTATATTATTTGCCTAATTTGCCTAATTATATTATTTGCCTAATAGTAGACAAATAATACATTATATATTAATAAAAACAACAACAACAACCAAAAAAAAAAAAAACAAAATAAAAAGAATAAATTGAATAAACAATGTAGAGAACTTAAATGCAAAAATCAATAGCTCTACCTGGGAAGATAAAATGATGTTTTGTATGTCTGTTTTTTGTTTGTTTTTTAATGGAAGGGAAATACTTCATTTTTGAATGGACACACAAATAATGTAAGGCAGCAGTTTTTCCCAAAGTAAATATAGAATTTTTTTGTATCTAAAAATTACTTTGAGGGATTTTTTAAAAGATTTTATTTATTTATTTGAGATAGAGCGAGAGTGAGAGAGAGAAAGAAAGATCACAAGCAGGAGAAGTGGGAGAGCTCAGCCCTACTGAGCAGGGAGCTTGTCCTGGGGCTCAATCCAAGGACCCTGGGATCAGGACCTGAGCCAAAAACAGATGCTTAACCAACTGAGCCACTCAGATGCCCCTGCTTTGGGGGATTTTTTTTATTGAATTTGTACTAAATTTATCAAAATAATTACAAATAGGTGGGCAGAAAGAAATAATTTTTTAAGTTGTTTTATTGGAGCAGGAAAATTCTTGTACTGCTAGATGCTAACATATGTTGTTAAGATAAAATTATCAAAACACCATATTTTTGGTTTAAGAGTGACCACGTCTATGGATATAAATGAAATGTGTAAAACACTACCACATGTAATTAGAACACACGTGATCTAGATTTATTTAAAATCATGGAGAAGGTATGATTATTCAACAGATGGTTTCAAATAACTAAAGAAAAAATAGAATTGTATTTTTACTGAAAAAAACACTCATGAAAATTAATACCATTTTTTTTTAAGACTTAAAAGTAGAAAATAAAGGAAAAAGCTGGGGCAACCATCAATAAATATGTACCTTAACAGAGTTAAGAAGGCTTTCTTAATATAAAAGGAAGTGCAATGAGCACAAAGAAAAAAATGAGTAAATTTTACTATGTATATATAAATGTATAAAATTAAGGGAAGTGATAAAGTGATTTAAAAACAAATTATGTGGGGCACCTGGGTGGCTCAGCAGGTTAAACCCTCTTCCTTCAGCTCAGATCATGATCCCAGGGTCCTGGGATCGAGCCCCACATCGTGCTCTCTGCTCAGCGGGGAGCCTGCTTCCCTCCTCTCTCTCTGCCTGCCTTTCTGTCTACTTGTGATCTCTCTCTGTCAAATAAATAAATAAATAAATAAAAAACAAATTATGTAAAAAAATAAAGCTTTAATTTTGGCATATGAATACAGTTCAACAGGTCAATTAAGAGAAAAAATAGCAATATCAAAAATATGACTAAAATTTGTCTAAGGGCATAAAATCACCAGTTTACAAAAGGACCTATGGATATAGCACACATATGAAAAACTGAAAACCTCACTAATAATCAAGGAAATGCAAAATAAAGCAGCAATAAATTATCTTTTAGAGCAATAATACTGGGAAAGGGTTAACAAAATGTGGCTAGCCTGAATTGGCAAGTCAGTATGAAAACTGACACTTTCGTATCTCCCTGTTGAGAGTGTAAATTAGTAGAAACTTTGCTAGGGTATTGTGGGAATGTCTATCAAAGTTTTAAAACATATTTGTATCATTTGACCCAGTAATTCCACTTCCATGAAAATCCTTTGAAATACAGATTATTGTACAAAGTGGTCACCACCAAATTATTTTTAAAGAAAAGTATGAAAACACCCTAAGTACGCAGAATAAGGAATGAGGAGGTTAAATTAAGGTCATTTCCTAGGCAGAAATACCACCAGAGTGAACATGAGAGTAGAGGCGAGCACACAAACCTCTCCCCTATGTTTACAACTTTTGTCTTTTCAGTATTGGGATGTTTTCTCTTTCTTTCAACTAAAAACTCTGAGCCACACAACTAAGCAGCCATTGACTATCATGTTTTATAAAACATGCTATTACATGATAAATGTTTGCTATATATGGTTAAGTGACATGGTAGTTTACAAAAAAGTATAATCTGTACCTTGAATTTTGTAAACTATAATAAATATACACACCATATGCACTCATACATCCATTGGAAAAAAAGAAAGAATGAAATATGCCAAAATTGTTTTTTACAGTAATTTTTTAAGTATTGTCTTTATAGGTAAATTTTTACATTATTTTGTTTCTGTGTGTGTGTGTGTGTGTGTGTGTGTGTGTGTGTGTGTGCATATCATCTTTGGAGAATAGCCTAAAAATTGTTAAAATAATAATCATGATTATTGAATAAGCAGACTTCTAGAAAAATTTTCAGAGCACAATTTCTCTTTGGTGCCTTCAACCTCCATTTTTTTATTGTTTTTTTTTTTTTTCTCCATCCTTTCATCATTCCCTTGCCTGAGTGTTTTTCTATTTTTTTCTTTTTTCCAGAGTAGAAGTAAACTCATAAAATCATGTATTCTAAAAATAATAAGGCCTTAATTTCTTATGTCTTATAAAGATGTATTCTTTCTAAAGCAGATATTATAAAGATAATGCTAAATACACACACACACACACACACACACACATTACAATGTCTTGGAGAAGAGGAACAAACACAGAGATTTCATGTGAAAAGACCTTGTCAGCCTCCTCAAATTGAGTACAACTATAGAATAAACAAGTTTTTGTATAAACTTCTAAGTCCTATCCTGATTTCAAAACAAAACAAAACAAAAAAACAAAATAAAAACCTTCTCCCTAGATTTTTTTTTGGATGCTGCTTTAATACTGAATTCATTTGCCTGTCTACCCAAGCTGGAGCCCACAGTCTGACATTTTAGTAGTCTCCTTCCTGGAACCCTAAATTCAAGTCTATTTGATTTTACCTTGTTTTGACCCCTTCTGTCCCTGGCCAAGGGGTAACTCCATATTATTCTTCTCTAACTTATCTAAAGGTTGCTAGGAAATGAGATATCATAACATTTTATTGAGTACACTACAAAGTCATGCTAATCTCAGCTGAGTCTTCATGTTTTCTAGAAATCTCCATTCATCACTGGCTGATTTTCAATTCAATTGCCTAAAATGTTTCTTCCTAGTCTTCCTTATTCTAAGTTTACAAACTTCCACTGTTCCTTTCTTTTTAAAGTACCAATCTTTTTAGAATTTTTTCCATTTATGCTCCTTTGAAAAAATTCTATTAGATATACTGCTAATAATTCTTTTTTTTTGCAATTCCTTTTCTTCTTATGTCCTGAAATAATGCCTTTAGTATTTTGTCTCTCAGACTATACCAACTTGAAATTTTTTAGTTATATGATCTTATTTCTGTATGTTTCATCATACCTGTCCATGCTTCTCTCTCTTTTTCGAATTCTGTCCATTGATGACCTCATCTTTAATGTAACATCTGTATGTAGAGTTTTATTCTAACTCTTTGTTGCCAGTCTTTCCACTGCAGGGGTGGGGGGTGGAGTAAAGAAACCTAGTCCAAAAATACTTCATGAGCATTTTTTTCTATCTACCAGACACTCCATGTTTATTGTACACAAGTCAAAATTAAACACTCCTTTCAAAGTAGCTCCTCCTCTTCCTTCTGATTTCCCTTTTTTCTTTTTTTTTATTTTTTTTAAAGATTTTATTTATTTATTTGACAGAGAGATCACAAGTAGGCAGAAGACAGGCAGAAAGAGAGGGGGAAGCAGGCTCCCTGCTGAGCAGAGTGCCGGATGAGGGGCTCGATCCCAGGACCCCGAGATCATGACCTGAGCTGAAGGCAGAGGCTCAACACACTGAGCCACCCAGGCGCCCCCCCTTTTTTCTTTTTTTTTTTTAAATATTTTGTTTATTTGAGAGAAAGAGTGAGAGAAAGAGAGAGAGAGAGAGATTGAGAGAATGAGGTGGAGAAGGGGCAGAGGGAGAAACAGACCCCGTGAAGATCGGGAAGACCAATGTAGGACTCGATCCCAGGACCCCAGGATCATGACCTAAGCCAAAGGCAGACACCTAACCAACTGAGCCACCCAGACACCCCTCCTTTTTTTCAATAACAGCACACTTGATCTCTCTGAATGGAGGGGTATTTCTAACTTTTCATCCCCATCTATCCCAATCTAACTTTTCTATTCAATCAGTCACATATTTTCTGTGAATCATGTTTTCCACATTCTCTATTTTAGTCCCTCATTACCACTTTCTCATTTTTTTTTTCAAGAAAAGTGGTATCTCTTCCTCTTATCTTTCTGTAGTCTAAACTGGCCTTAATATCACTTTAAGATATTTGTCAAATACAGCTCTGACATTAGCATTCCTTGTCTCAAAACTTTCTACTTCTCATAACTGTGCACATAATAATCTAGTTATGAGTGATTTTTCCTCAACATATTGTTCAAAACTAACTTCTTATGTGCATGCTCTGTACCCTAGATAATTAAACTCTTCCCCAAATTTGTGAAAGTAGAGTTAACCAGGCATGGAGTGTGAGAAAGAGGATTCCAGGTAGAATTAGGGCATGTGGCCAGTAAGCTGGAATATGGTTAGCAAGGAGGGATGGGAGACAAGAGGAGGCTGCAAAGATACACAGATCCTTGCAAAGGAATGTAAGGATTTTATTTTGCTTTGGTTTTTTTTTTTTGGAGGGTGTATTTGCATATACCAAGTGTGATGGAAATCAATTGAAAATTTTATGCAGAGGAGTAACATGTTCCCATTGAAGCTTTAAAAAAATGACTACACACTCTGTAGAATAGTTTTTCTATCATGACTTATTTAACTATACCATCCACAAGCAAACTCTCTCTTCTATAACACTAGAAGCACTCTATCTCTCTCTGAATACATATCATTTTCTACTTTATAACATGGCTATTTGAATACGCATCTTATCTCTCTTTTTTTTTTTTAAAGATTTTATTTATTTATTTGACAGAGAGAAATCACAAGTAAACAGAGAGTCAGGCAGAGAGAGAGGAGGAAGCAGGCTCCCTGCTGAGCAGAAAGCCCGATGTGGGGCTTGAACCCAGGACCTGGGATCATGACCTGAGCCAAAGGCAGCGGCTTAACCCACTGAGCCACCCAGGCGCCCCTCTCTTTTTTTTTTTTTTAAGAATTTATTTACTTATTTGACAGACAGAGATCACAAGTAGGCAGAGTGGCAGGCAGAGAGAGAGAGGAGGAAGCAGTCTCCCCACTGGGCAGAAAGCCCAATGCAGGACTCGATCCTAGGACCCCGAGACCATGACCTGAGCCGAAGGCAGAGGCCCAACCCACTGAGCAACCCAGGCGCCCCTCTTATCTCTTCTGTTATGTACGGACTATGTCTTGTTTTTCTTTGAAACCACATAGAACTTCAGAAAATAATAAGTTCAGAAAATAATTGATAAAGGATCAATAGTCTTACTTTCTAACAATAACATCCAGGTTCTTAGTAGAGGGTGAAATCATATAAGGAATGTTCATAGTGGATGAAAATCTTAGTTTTACTCATTGTGATTCATCATCACCCTGCCTTTGTATGGGAGGAGCAAATCTTTCTAATTATCTGTACCCTATTCCTTCTATCTTTCAAACACCTATAAATCTCACCAACTTCTTTACAGTGGTCTAGTAAACATCACCCACTAATAACTATTTAATATTTTAAGTTTTCCAAAGAAAAAAAATAGCAGTTTTCTCTTTTAATATTTGCTATAATGAGGAAATATTAAATCTGAAAGATAAATTACTCTTTTCTATTAAATATCCAGTCACAAGGGCTGTACCAGGACTATAAGTTAACAAAAATTAGAGTGTTTCAGAAGGCTCCAAAGCAGAAAAGGGGATAGCTATCTCTTTCCTGAATGCTGAGTGGTTGCTGAACAGATAAAGATTTGTGGCACATTTTAAATTACTCTTCTGGATGGAATGGTTCATGAATGGGGGAAATGGGATTATTCTTTAACATCCTGAAGAATCTAAAAACCTATGCAACTTTCATTGATTTACTCTCTGCTGGATAATCTTGCTATTTATAATTGATGACATATTAACTTCTCTCAGAATGCCTCTATGGTGTAAACCATCCTTCATTTTTTGTTGAGAAATAAATTCTTTATTCACCATCCCCCTCCCTTTAAATGAGTTTCCATAGACTTTGGGGTTACCACAAGTTTGTACCACTTATATTTTTTCATCCTTCTCCCCATTTCACTTCCATTTCATAATCAGGTTTGATAACTTGAGAGCATAGAGTTTTTTCAGACAGAGTAATCTTCAAGAGTCTCTGAAAAAAAGATGAACAAACTACCAATCTCTGCACATGGTTCATTACCCGTATCCCAGCAGAATCTTTCCTAAAAGTTCTTTAATAAAGAGAAACAAAACATTAGCTTGATGTTTCTGTTTGTTTTGTTTGACAGGAGATGAAGGGGAGAGTTTAGATTTTTTTAAATGGCAAGATACAGGAAAGGATATGTCCAGAGAACAATAAACTCCCTGTATCTCTGACTCAGAACAAATTTCATAGCAGTTTATTTCATCAATGTAAAAGAAAAGTTGTTTGAGTTACACTGTGTTAGAAGGGGGAGGAAAACCTGTTCAAGAATGCAGCCTGGCCAAATGGCCCTTGATTGATGGAGCAGCAACAACGAGGGGGTATTTGCCAACTCACCATTGCCAAGTCCTTAGAGTGATTTTGCTGCCTATGACAGCTGGTGTTCTCTATTGGAAGGCTGTGTCTGTATACATCTATGATTTGCATATTTATCTATCTCCGCTGCTGTATGAGGTCTGCATTTCACAGCAGTGTGTGTAAGCTGTGCAGCCTTGCTGCTTGAGTGCCTCTGGGCATGGGATGGTAGAATTGGTTTGGGTAAAATTAGAATTTTAAGGTTTTGCAGGTTAGCCAGTAATATCACATTTTTGTTCATCTCCCTCTTCATCATCTTATGGTAATATTTTTGAAGCATCTCTGCATGGGCTACCATTTGAGGCAGACACATTATATGCTCTCTAGGAGGCTACAGGCTCAGATATTAAGACATCATACACAGATAGAAAGGATGACATCAAAGGAATATATTTAGTCAAGTTGAAGCCTAAAGAGGAAATTGTGGGACTTATACACTGAAGGGAGTTACTGATGCTTTTTTCTAAGTTGATTTAAGAAGGTAAGAATTTCTCGTGAACTCAGCTAAGGCTTCTCTTTCTAAATAGTAATACCACAGAGTTCCTGGAATAGATGGGATTTCCTCAGTTATTTGGAAGATCAGTTATGGAATACAGAAAAAAATGGGGGGGGGGGCTCTGGAGGAAAACAATAAAAAAGCTTGAAGAAAAGAGGAGTTGGTTAAAACACACAATGACTATGTGGAAATGAAGTGATTTTAAGAACAAAGAGGTGGTAGGTGATTAGGAAGAAATATATTAGGGTAGGGAGTGTCACATAAAGAATTTTGAAGGTAATTGATATGAATATTAGTCTTTGTTCCCTGTGAGACTCACAGTCTCTTAAGGTCAAAAAGTGTTATTTGGGTAAAAATGATGGGTGGGATCTTCAGTGATGGAAAGATAATCTGAAGTAAGATATTTTTGAAGTCAGTTTCTGGAAAATAGTTGTATCAGAAAGAGGATATCCAGATTACAATTCTAATGGTTGAAGAGAATGGGGCAATTTTTAGACAGGTAAACACTGTAGTATCGGGCAAAAATATCCAAAATATGTCAGAAAACAATACAGAGTTTAAAAGTTAACTTAAGCTTTCTTCTAAGCATGTTTTCACTCGAGTGGCGTGGAGTGCCATGGTAAGGCAATAGTTTCCATTTTGAAGAACGTACCATATGTGTCAGACATTCATATACCTACAAACTTCACACAAACCCTCTAGAGTGAGTATTATGAGCCCGGTTAAAGATGAGATAATGGAGGCAGAAAACATTAAATAATCACCTAGTTTCACACAATGAATATGTGGTAGTCCTATGATTCAGACTCGGGTTTGTCTGATTGCAGAAGTCATCTTGCTTATTTGTTTGCTTGTTTTCCTAACATGCTGCTTCCTTGGACAGAGGAGCGATACAAAGAAAAAAGAGTGAACAGTTCTCTTGGGAATATTTAATTGGAGTTAGCAGGGAAATGGCCATCTGGAGATGTTACTTATACGAAGTACTTGCTGGGTTTGTTCTGTGCATACCTGTGAAATATGTGACGTTAAGTACTATGGTCCCTCAAATTGAGGAATAGAATGGATAAATGACTTGATTATGTTCATGTCAGTGGTGTTGCTGAAAGTGAGTGTGATCCACATGCCGTATCTGCATTTATTCCAAGTTACCACCTACTAGTATAATACTGGTCACTGGAACAGCATTTTGATTGCCTTACACAGCAATAGCAAACAACAAACAACAGTTACCACAACTATCAACCAAATATAGAAAACAAAATTAAATATATAGTTCTTAAAAACACTAAAGATACAACTGCTCTTGAGGAATTAGTATGTCATGAAATAATAAATATCATATTTTTTAAAGTTTTTATTTAAATTCCAGTTAGCTAACATACAGTGTAATATTAGTTTCAGGTGTATGAATCTAACTGTTTTTTTAATCATCATTATTTCTTTTCTTATTTGGCTTGGCATAGTTACAGTTTGGACCCACTTTCAGCGTATTGGTCAGATAGTCCAAATGAACAGCTGTTCACAGAATCCTTTGCTGGCTCAGTCACAAGCTGCAAGGTGAATGCTATCCACCCATCTACAGGAGAGGTGTTTTTGTTTTTGTTTTTTTCTGGTTGTGTTGTCTTTTTAGAAATATCTATCAAAGTACTGCTCCTGAATCTTGTTCTTATGCATCAGGTAAAAGTCTATCTGAAAACCAGTTCATACTTGATAACTTTTTAAAAAATATTTTATTTTAAAAATTATTTTATATTATCTTAAAACTGACATTTAGAATATTAGACTAAGGACCTGCCAAAATGCCATATATAGAATGCCAAAAAGATTTATTATGTAGTAGCTTAACAGCATAGGTTCTAAGGTCAGAATGTATGGATGATGATATAGACTGATTCATTTGCTAGCTATGTGATTTGGTGCAAATTATGTTCTCTTTTGTGATTTTATTCCCTTTCCAGTAAAAAGTGAATGTAACAGTAATGTTATAGTTGTGTTAATGTGTGTGTGCATATGAAGACATTGAGAGAAAGTGTAATCTAAAGTCTTTTTCGCATTACCTGACATATAAGTAGATGCTCAATTAATATTAGTGGGTTTTTTTATTTTATTTTATTTACTTCACAAACAAGTTAGCTACATCTGGGCTAAAACTTTTTATATTAAGAAAAATATTTTAAATAACTCACCAGCCTGGATATCCATAGAGGAAAATGATACAAATTTATATTCTATGTTCTGAAATTTTTCATATTTAACTTATGTAGGAAATGCCAAATGCTTATGACATTGAAGAGGAAGAAAGTATGCCTTTAGAAATTATGAATGAAGTTGATTCATCAAATTATTGATTTTTATTAGAACATTCTTCTTCTGAGACCAAACCCTAAAAAGGAAGAAAATATGACTATAGTCCACTGGATTACTCCTCTACATCAGCATTCATTTATTGCATTTGCCTAGAATTTGGCCAAGGAAACAGTAAAAAGCAAAATAAATACCATTAAGTTAAAGGATCCTTCAAAGTATGAGGGAAAAATAGGCTTGGAGGGAAGAGGGAGTTAGAAGAAACCTAAGTGTTTTGATAGGATGCCATGCCTTCTGAAGAAAAGAGTATTCCTTTTTTTTTTTTTTTGCAATAGATAATTCTAAAAGGTATTAAAATTCATCTTTATTTGATATTTTTCATATGCTTACATTATTCAAAACATTTTCATTTTCTAATTGATCTTTATTTTGCATTCATATCTTTAGTGCAATATTGGGCTTTTATAGAGCAGGATACACAGCTATTCTGTTTATTTTCCTGTAGGATCGATGAGTCAATCCTTTTGAAACATGATACAAATTAGTTGCTTTTGACAATGGATGAGAATAATCTTTTTCCCCCATTTAAAAGAAAAGTGGTTTAGGCTGCCTTTTTTGTGTTTTGCCACTTCAGTGTGTTCTAGCAGCTTAATTGATTAAAAAAATCTACTGTGTGGTTCAGAAGGAGTAGTAGAAACTGTGTAGCAATTTCAGTTGTAAAATGCTTAATGAGGTTTGTCAAATCCAAAGATCAGGATGCTATAAACAGAGATCCAGATTTAGTGTTTAGATTAAATTAGACAAATTTACTCTAATTTCTAGGTGGTTATTTGTACACACACACACAGAGCAAACAAAAACAAACATGTACAGACACAAGGATTGTTATAAAAATAACAAGATTAATTTACAAACAATGTGAGTTGTTTATAAATTCAAATTATTTTTATTCTTCAAAATAGTCCAGTATATTTGAGTGGTATACTCTTCTTTGAAAGTTGTAATCCATTCACCTTTTTGAAAAATTTATTTATTGATAAATTTATGAACAATAAGAATTGTTGTTGAGGTGCCTGGTTGGCTCAGTCAGTCAGTAGACCATGGGATTCTTCATCTTAAGGTCATGAGTTTAAGCCCCATAATGGGTGTAGAGATTACTTTTAAAAATTTAGGTAAAAAAGAGGAATTTTTGATACTTTATGAATATTATTTTTTACATTTCTTTACTGAGCACAGTATTACCCAGCTCAATCACACATTTTAATTATTAATATTAGGATTTAGTCTTGGTAAATAAATACTTGTTGCCTTAGTGCCAGGGTACCAAGATCTTAGGAATCACTTCTAAAAATAATTTCTAGAAATAATTTGAACAATAATTGCATTATTGCAAATTATGCATTAATGCATAATTGCATTATTATATTGCATTATAAGTAAGGATCTATTTCTCTAAAATAAAATTCCTGAAAAGCTCACAGATAGTAGCTAAAAGACAATAGTTCTATGGGCATAATGTAAACATACTAGATATGTCTGTGTCAACTCATAATCACATATACACACAGATTCTATCAATGTATCGTAATGGAACAAATCCCATTTTATGATCTCTGTATTTAAAAAAAGATAAAATTTTTTATGATATTCTACCATTTCAATTCAGTTAGATAAGAGACGTGATAATAGTGGCTGTTAATAAAGCTATAAACCATCATTGATGTTATACACCTTGTCTCTCCCTTTTGGCCGACAAAGGTAGTTCTCCACAAATGGCACAATACTGAACACATATGTCCAAGATGGAGTTTTTCAAAGTAATCCAAGCCATTCATCAGATAAGATATGCTTAAGAGTCCTAACTAACAGGGTCATTTCCAGATGCCAAAAATTAAGGGAAAACACACTTAGGTGAATAGAGTTTAAAAGTAGAAGTCCACAGTAGTAGCAGAACTGGTCAGGTGCCAAGACACTCAACAAGAGTAGAGTTGATAGGACTGGTCTTCACACTTAAAGCTAGGAGTTAAGAAGATCTGCTGCTAAGAAAACTAGCTGTGGAGTAATTCCACCTCACTGTTCAAAGACCTAGAATACAAATAGTTCTGAATAACATCTGGATCTGAAACTAGAAATTTATCCACATCTGTATTGGTCTTTCTTACTTTCAAACACAGAAATAATTTAAAAATAAATAAATACTGGGCTCAGGGTCACCACACTTTGTTACTGTTTATTCAAGTGTACATAACAAATATACATTCAAAATTAATGATTATCACATATATCCAGCAAAAACAATCATGAGACAGGGCACCCAGGTGGCTCAGCGGTTAAGTGTCTGCTTTTGGCTCAGGTCATGCTCCTGGGGTCCTGGAATTGAGCCCCGCATCAGGCCCCAGGGAACCTGTTTCTCCCTTTCTTCCCTCTGCCTCTTCCCCTGGCTTGTGCTCTTGCTGTCTCTCAAAAAAATAAATAAAATCTTAAAAAAAAGAATCCTGAGATGACCCCATAAGGGATATCTTTGACCTAGCACTTCTTTCAGGTAATAATTTCCATTCAAGATGAGTTTATAAAGCTCAGGGCTACTGAGTGGCTCAGTTGGTTAAGTGACTCCCTTTGGCTCAGGTCATGATCCTGGAGTCCAGGGATCCAGTCCTGCATCAGGCTCCCTGCTCGGCAGGGAGTCTGCTTCTCCCTCTGACCCTCCTCCTTCTCACGCTCACTCGCTCTCTCTCTCTCATATTCTCTCTCTTCCTCAAATAAATAAAATCTTTAAAAAAAAAGAAAGAAAATGTACAAAGCTCATAAGGAAATTTGATGCCATTAAATATATTGTCAAAGACCAGTATATTGGACTTGCTGATTGTAGGATGATTTTAAAAATACTTTTAAATTACTATACTTACATTTTTAAACAGTTTATCCTTTAAGCATGAACAGGATATCATGAGAAAAGAACAGGTACATTAAAAACAGAATCAAAACCTTCCTTGAAAGAATTAAGTTCTAGGTTATACATGGCAGGAGTGTTAAGAAGCTGGAAGCTAGATCACATGAGTCACCCAGGATGAATCCCATGTTGATAAACATATGGAACATCTGAAAAAGAAAATGTTATGAAGTCTGAAAAATTGAATAAATTGTTAAATATGTCTAATAGTGGTTTTGGAGAGACTAGAAAGAACTGAGGAGAGATATTAATTGAATTGGGCTTGAAAAATTTTTCCAGAACTTAAAACATAAATCATAGTTTAAAGAATCATATTCAGGCAATACAAAGAATAATATTTACAAATTGAGACATGTTATGATGCATCTGAAACACATGAAAGACTGAGGAGAAAAATCTCAAAACAATCATAGTAAAAACAGATTGCCTATAAAGGAAGAATAAGCTGTTTGAAAACCATCCTTTGGTAACAGTACATTCTGGGAAATAATGGAATAATTTGTTTTAAAGAGTTGAGGGAAAATAACTGTAAGCTACCTAAAAATCAACCCAAGTAAAAAAAACATTATTCAAGATTGAGGCCAAAATAAAAATATTCTCAAAACCAATAAAGACTGCAAGGCTATAACACTCACAGACCTCAATGATCCATCTCCTTGGGGGTAAAAATGTTTGTATAAGAGAAAAGGTAAATTTAGAAAGAAGAAGTAAAATCCAGGAAGAAATAGTAAACAAAGATACCAACAAACATTTTGGTAATTATGTATAGGTACTGAATTTTAAATAGTGGCTAATTTGTAGTCAGATCACCAGAGACATTCAAACTACAAAACAGAATAATCTGTGAGATTGTCACTCTATCTGAAAATGCTTTGTGCTTGACATCTAGAAATCTTCTTGACTGGCTGCCCTCAGATCTCAGAAACTGGGATTATAGTCTGTTCCAATCATTAACTATTATATTTCTGTTGTTTCTATAAATATCCTTTTTTTAAATACTCACTTGCTTATATAATATATGTATAACTGGGGCCCGTGTGCATCACCCACCTCCTGAAATGAGACACAACTGTTTAATGGCACTGACCTATTCCACGACTGAGGTTGGCCAACTAAGATATGGAACAATCTATCAATTTAGCTGCTGGCTTGTGTAACTTCTTATTTGAAGTTTCAAAAGTGGAACTGAAGGGGAGCAGATTTTGCCACCACAAAATATGTTTCTTTGCAAAAGAATTATTTTGAGCTAAAGGGAATCAAAACCCAGCAGATTTAAGAAAAGCTCTTTACCTCCCCCTCAACTATCTAAATTTACATTGGAGAGGGGACCTGTACCCGGAAGAGAGCTATTAGCAGATATAAGTTTTTACCTAAGAAACTTATCTGAATAACAGGGTAACCTTTATTTTCCAAACCTCTCCTCCATATTCCTGTGAATGGCTTTCTTCCTCTTTTCCTCCCTAAATCTCAACCCCTTTCCTTAGCTCAGGACATTATATAAGCTTCAGTTACCTGGCTGCCTTTTGAGTCTTCATATCTTTATTGGGATCCACTATGTACATAATTTTGTTTGCTTTTCTCCTGTTAATCTGTCTTTTATCAATTTGATTATTAGATCAGCAAAAAATCTAGATGGGTAGAAGAAAACTTTTTTTGCCCCTATAGCATAATTTTTCTTTTTCCACACTTAATGTACATTGGAAGAGGAGTGAAAAAGAGCATCAGTGTCACCTTGCTAGTGTTGACTTAGCTTTGCCTTGTGAATGAATATAAAGCTGTAATTCTTGGCAGAAAATGACCCCAAAGAGAAAGTGAAGTGCTTTGAGGGTTATGGCAAGGAGGAAGATATGAAAGAGTCTAAGAAAGAAAATAAAACTTCATGAGAAAATCCTGTGCATTTGTGTCATCAAACCTTTAGATTCCATTCCCAAAGAAATAAGAGCAGAGACTCATATGTTAATAAACCCATGTTTGTAGCAGCATTATTCACAATAGCCAAAGGTGCAAACAACCCAAGTGTCCATTAGCAGATGAATAGATAAACAAAATGCAGTATATTCATACAATGGAATATTATCCAGCTTTTAAAAGGAAAGAAATGTTGATGCTACAAATAAGAATGTGTCTTGAAGATGCTATAGTTATGCTAAACAAAATAAGCCAGTCATGAAAGGACTGGTATTGTATGAGTCCACTTATATGTAGTACTTGCATCATCAAAGTCTTAGAGACAATCTAGAGCACTGGTTACTAGGGGTTGGGGGCAGGGAGAAATGGGGAGTTATTTTTTGATGGGTACAGAGTTTCAGTGTGGAATGAGGGAAAAGCTCTGGAAATGGATAGCAGTGGTGGTTGCACAACACTGTGAATGTACATAAGGTTACTAAATTGTACACCTTAAAATAGTTCAAGTGGCAAAATATTATGTATATTTTATCACAGTTTTTTAAAAAATGAAAAAGTATAAGGATAAGTGTATACATAAAAATAAAAATGATGGCTAATTTGAGAATTAAAAATAAGAGGGAACTATAATACAATATAGTGTTGAAGGAGATAAAAGGATGAGGTGCTGTTAGTTAAAGCTATCCAAGATCCTTGAGTTGTTTGGGAAGAGGAATTTCAGGTTTTATACCACACACCAGACAACTATAGTCTGCCCCAGAGGAAGGAGCAACAGCTATAATAGAGTTAGGCACTTGCACAGGGCCAATCTGTGTTTGAGGAAGAAGCCAAACAAACAAACAAAACTTCCTACACTTCACAGATTGTAAATTATTGGCCATCTGCAATTAAGGAAGGAGAGGAATGCCAAAATACATCCCCCTACTCCAAGAATAAAGAATATAATTCCTTCCTAAGTATGGGCAGGGCAGAAGAACTGAGAAAAATCCCTCTTGCACTTCAGATCTTAAATTAAAACCAAGACATGTCAGTCTATCACTGGGAGAGTTTATTCTTGGTGATGTACTATAGGTAACTGAAACTACATAGCCAAAATTCAGATCAACTCTACTTTGACCCCATCCTCAATTAACAGTCCAGAAATAGGAAAGATGGGCCTTTGTCTAAGTGGAAATACAGTATTTATCTCAGTCTCTATTCTATTATGTAGTTTGGGGGATGTGATAAAATATTATGGAGCTATATAAGCAAGAAAATAGAATCCATCATTAAGAGGTAATATAGTCAATAGAAACAAATTCAGACATGACCCTAATATTAGAAATATTTTTTTAAAAGACATCAGTGCAATGATAAATATGTTAAAGAATTTAATGAGAAAGATCAGCAACATGCATGAAAAGATGAAGAACTTCAGCAGAGAGATGAAACCTATAAAAAAATACCCAAGAGAAATATTAGAAATGGAAAACACATCAGGATAAAGAATTAATATGATGACCTTACCAGCAGACCAGACACAAGAGAGAAAAGAATCAGTGAATATTAAGACTGATCATGGGAATTATCCAAAATGAATGTATGCAAAATAAAAGGTTGAGAAAGCAGCCTAGTTCTGTGTGAGACCATGAAATGGTAAAATCCCAGAAAGAAAAGAAACCAAAAGACAAGAAATATTTGAAGTGATAATAGTAAAAAATCTTCCAAAATGAGTGAAATACACAAATCTCTGATCCAAGAAATCTAGACATTTGAGATCAAATTAGAGAAATAAATGATAGATATAGATACACATACATACATATATATGCTTCATATAGTATATGTGCTTAATAAGAATTAGCTATCAGTAAATACAGTTGACCCTGAAATGACACAGGTTTGTGCAGATCCACTTATATGCAGACTTTTTTTTTTTTATAAATAAAGTACTATTCTTCCTTATGATTTTCTTAATAACATTTCCTTTTCTCTAGCTTATCTTAAGAATACAGAATATAATACATGGAGCATACCAAAAAACATACAAAATAGGTGTTAATCGACTATTTGTTTAAGAAAGGCTTCCGGTCAACAGTAAACCATTAGTAATTAAGTGTTTGGGGAGTCAGAAGTTATAGGCAGATTTTCAACTTGGTGTGTGTTGCGTGATAGGAGGGTTAGTGCCCTTACCCCTCCATGTTGTTCAAGGGCTAATTGTACTTATTGCTAAACCTGACCTGCCTCTTACACAGATTGGGCTATGTCGCATACAGACCTTAGCTATGCATGGAGGAAAATTAAAACCAGCCCATGGTATGCTGCCCCCTCAACCCCCTGAGGAAAAGGGACCTCAGCAGTTTATCATAGTTAATTACATAATTTTCATTTTATAACATATCCATTAAGTGATTTATGCATGGTTCTCTTTTCTTTGTTACATGCTAGAAAGAGCATGGGCTTTGGAACCAAGAAACCAAGATTCAAATCCTGAGTGCTAATTACTAGCTATACACTTAATATAGGACAGCTTCTGTTTACTGATTTGCCAAGTAGAAATATTAATATTAAAAGTTCTTATGATAATATAATAAGCATTTTTACTACAATGGAGTATGTTAAGTGCCCATGCCCCCTCTCAGTTCTGGCTCTACTCTATTCTCTTTCATTTTCCTTAGAACTTGTGATCGAGTAGTCTCATGTCCTCTATATATCTGTCTACTAGAAAGTAAACTTCTAATTTATTATTTTTAAAATTTTTTCATTGTGGTATTTTACTTTTATTTTGGTATGTTTCATAGTCTTGTGCCTTGGATATTAAATGGCATTAAGATTTTGTGAAATGAATGATTTTTTTTTTTTTTTTTTAAGAAAGAATGGAGCTGAGGGCAGGGGAGTGGCACAGGTAGAGTTAGAGAGAAAATCCCAAGCAAGCCCCACACCCAGCACAGTGTGGTCTACATTGGTCGGCCAGTCTCACAACCCCAAGATCATTCATGATCTGAGCCAAAAGCAAGAGGCAAGACGCTTAACCCGCTTAACCAACTGAGCCATCCAGGTGCCTCTGAAGTTTGTTTTTTTTTTTTAAACTACTTTTGAAAGTTTCCATCTCTCAGATTTTGAAACAACCAATTCATTAACACGAGGTTTTTTTAGCTATGAAAACTTATTTGCATTACCTCTTTAAAGCTGATTTGATGTATTTGTGTGTTTTTCCACCTTTGTGCTTGGATTTGAAAGGAAGGAAAAGAGAAGAATTCACAATCAACTTCTATTTTGCTACCTTCATAGTTTTGCTAATACAGAAGTGTATTGCCGGAAAGAGTTAGGCAAGAGAGAAGTGGACAGGGGAGAGGAGAGGGAAGGAAAAAGAGGCAAAGGAATAACCCAAAGAAAGCTTGCATTTTCCCAGTCCCCCATCTCAGTATTTGTTGGCTGCATTTTCTGCCTGGAGGCATTGCTTTGTCACATAAATCACAGAATGGCTTTGCTCAGCTAGGAATGGAAGACTCAGGAAGGACTCCAAGTGGTGTGGCAAGCCAGCCATTCCTCCAGCAAGAGGGCAGCATGCAGGGCTGAATCAGGGAGGACTCCGTATTACCCTTCCGCAGGATTCACACCAGCCCCCATATGCCAGGGCAAGGGATTTCATCAGAGAGGTTTCAGGTGATTTTTTCCCCTCTAAAACTGAACTGCAGCCAAGTCAACCAGTGGAAATCCAGACACCTAATTAAAACACCTCATTTACGTCTGTTTGGCTACTTGTGTGTACAAGACCTTTAGGTTATCACAGCTGAGATTTGAATGGAAATTCCTATGTTGGAAGACACCAGCTCAGTCCATTGACTCTTCTGGAACTCTACTGTGCCTTTCCCCAGGTGAACTATGATGTTTGATAAGAAATGCTGGAAGAAGAAGAAAAATAGCTCAGAAAAGTAGAACAAAGATGCTAATTGTCAGAATTCTCAGGAGCTAGATGTCTCACCCACAACTCTTTCACTTTGATAAGCAAAATACCAAGAGGGATCCAAAGTAGGCAGAATTGAAGAAACACAGTATTTTCCAAATTGCATTACTTTTAGTCCCTTTAAAAATGTGAGTGGCTGAAGAGTTGGGGAAGGCAGAAGGCTAATCCTTCTTCAGATGCCTTATCTCTGCAGGATACTAAATATCCTCTAATAAAAATAATTTACCTCTTTAATCCAGGGGGAAAAAAAGTAAAATAAGATTTTAGGGGGAAACCTAAATCATTTAAAATTTCAGCTAACCAGGTGCTAAATGAGCTGCACTCTTGCTCAGACAGCAAATTTAATCGCTGAAACTTAGCATTTGCTACTGTATCTATCTTTAAGCTCATGCCTGTTCTTAACTGGATAGGAAACATGTGTAGTGGCCTGCCATGGTGTCCAGGACAGAGGAGACCTAGAGCCATTATTCGTCGGTAATGGTAAAAATAAAACAAACAAAAACATTTTTACTAGTTTATGAACACCATTCATCTGTGTTTGGTTTCTTTCTTAGTGGCTAAGAGGCTAAAGACTTGTATGTGTCTTAGAAACACATAAATCATTGATCTTTAGCCATCTTTTTCAGGGTTCTTAGTTTATCTTTTATGTCACAGTGCTATAAATTGGGTTTGTACTTTCTCTGTTCCTTAGGGGTTCTGAATCTGAGTATCTAAAACACTAATTTGAACTCTCAAACTAAGTTTTCTTTTTTAACTGTTATAACCATACTTCACAAAGGTAAAGATTGAGTATTCAAATGTGACCAACAGCTTGGATTAAATAAAAGCAATTACAGAAGATGGTTATTTTCTGCGAGTAGCAATACTGTATTTCTGGTAGAAAATTTAATTTGGAGATTAGCTTCAAAGAGTGTTAAAAGCATAAAGTACTTAGGGATCATCGAGCCCAGTGATTTTATACTTTTCCCCCCACATTTTAAATGACAGAAATGCTTTAGTTAAAAGCTAACATTCAAACTTAGTAGATGAAAGTGACTATGTTTAGAGCTCTTCTGGTTTAGAAAGCAGGGTGGAAGAGTATGGGAGCCTCATCTTTTTGCCCCATCTCACATTCCACCCTTCAATATACTCCGTAAAACCCTTAGGGATCTAGAGAGTCTAGTGTTAAAGCCACTCTACCAGCCCCCTCCTTTTACAAAGGAGGAAACTATAATCTAAGCATTAGCCTGTGGCAGAATTGAAACTAGAACCCAGACCTTCCATGACTCACTTCAGAAATGGAGCTGTCTCATTAGTTTTCTGATTTTAAAAGTAAAACATATCCATGGTAGATAATTCATCACACTTGTCCCTTCTAAATCCCCATAGAACATTCTTCCTACTGTATCATGCCACCCTAATACAGTTTCACTGGAATAAATGTCATTCATTTTCAAATACCTATGTTAACACATGACACAGAAGATACAGGCACATTACATTCACACAATATTCCCTTTTCACCAAAACAGATTCATTGTGCCAAATCAGTTCTCTTTTATTTAATTCATCTCATATGTATATGTGTATAGGTATATGTGCATGGATGTGTATGTGTGTGTGTGTGTGTGTGTGTGTGTGCATGCGCATGTTCAAACTATAGCTGTAGTTTTAATTTTTTAGGATGAATAAATTAACAGCAATAGGTTAAGTAGAAAGGAGAAGGGATGGCTCATGTAACTAGAAAATACAAGGATGGTTTAATTTCAGGCATGGTGGGATCCAGCAGTTTAAATGATGTCATAAGGATTCCATTTTTCTCTTTACCTTTTGGCTACAATTTCTTCTTCTATGTTAACCTTATTCACAGCCAGGATTTCTCATACAATGGGAAAGGTGACCCTGGGGGAGAAAAAAAATCAATCTCTCTCTAAACCAACCTCTCCTCCTCCCTTTTTTCTACCCTCTCTCCATCCCTCTCTTTCTCCAGCCATTATAGTCCATAAAAAGAAAGACTCTGATTGGCCCTGCTTCAGTAACATGCTCGTCCATTAACCAACTACTCCTTCCAAGCAGAACAGTCTTCTGATTGGCTAGCATGAGTCAGATGACCAGCACTGTATCAGTGGAGCAAGTCAGAGGATCAGCCCTGTATCAGTTGTATTATAGCCCCACCAGGTGGATAAAAAGTAACAAATCTACATGAAGATAAATCACCTGTGCATGTAGAGTGAAAAATGCCAGAAGACACTTTTACACACTGAAGTTCTCTCCCCTATAATCTAGTTACCTGGGAGACCGATTTGTGTTTCTTACTTGTTTCATTTTTGCTTTATTGGTAAAGGCACCAATAACCAAAGCCAAGTTCAAAGTGAGGGTTTCTAGGAACCAGTGAGTCTGCAGCATCTGCAAATAAAATAGTATGTCAATGGATCTTGACTTTCAGTGGGAAATCTGTTCAGAAGAGATCTCAGCAGGGGTAAGCTTTAGTGTGAATGATATGTGCTAACTTTATAGAGGCTGCACCCAGAATTCTTCATAGTTCATTTTTACTATGCATTCCTTTATATTGTACATCAGACTATGTCTCTGTCATTCACTTTATGAATGCATACCTGGCATACTACTCAGTAGATAGTGAGTTCACAGATTTATTTAGTGAATACACAAATCAGTGAATAAAAACTTCTCAAGAGATGGTGTATCTAGAGCCGTAATGCCCTGGTGAGAATTTGTTTGTTGGTTACCTTCCTTGTAATAACAGAAAAGAAAGGTCTGTTGTAAATACTTGAAAACAAAGAAAATATGGAAAGTGGAGGCAAGGTCACTGAAATCATATTTTTTGAGTTGCTTCTCTGAACTTGAAGATAAATTTGCTTTTAAAAAATAATAATTGGGGCGCCTGGGTGGCTCAGTGGGTTAAAGCCTCTGCCTTCAGCTCGGGTCATGATCCCGGGGTCCTGGGATCGAGCCCCACATCGGGCTCTCTCCTCGGCAGGGAACCCGCTTCCTCCTCTCTCTCTCTCTCTGCCTGCCTCGCTGCCTACCTGTGATCTCTGTCAAATTAAAAAAAAAATCTTTATAAAAATAATAATAATAATAATTATGCTCAGAGAGTTAATTAGAACTATTCTTCCAAGAATTCTTATTTCTGACTAATATCATTGTATAATATGCTGTACTCTTTGCTTTCTGTTAATAAAAAACACAATTATATCTGGGTTAGTTAGGTCAGTTTTTCTATTGGAATCATATTTTTAGTTCTGGGTTATATTCCTACATGAACTAGTTATAAATTTCACTATTGCTTCCACTAGTTCAATATGTATATTTGGTCATGGAATAGAATGGACAGACATGTGGATGATCAATCTAATCGATACCCAATCAGAAAAAGACAGCCCAATGACTATCATGCATTCAAGTAGATGATCTGTGTTAATATGTGAAACATTATACTATTACTACATGATAATTCTACTCCCTAATTTGTCCTCTTTCTTGTAGCAGGTATACATCCCAGAGATGAAAATAAATAAATAAAATCAGCAACAGAGTAAGAGTTGAGAATAGTGTAATCATGGAACAAGAAATATTTTTTTTATAAAAGGCAGTTCCCCAAACTTAATGTAGCTGCTGTCTCATTGTCCTGTGAAATAAAAAGAGCTGTGAAAATACACACACAGACACACACATAAAACAGGGGCCTTTTACATCTTCTAGTCCAACTGCAAACTCTTTGAAAATAGTGATGATGTAAGAAGAGGCAGAATTTCAGAATCTATATGGAATTTGCAGCCTTAGCTTGAAAAATCCTCTCTTGACATGTAGACTAAGGGGATTTGCTATATAAGTGATTTTTAAAAGAAGCATATAGAATTCACTGTCACTTTTCTCCAGTTACTCATTATTTCTTCCACATAATTTTAAAGCAAGACATATTTGACTGATCCTGGATTAGGTCCCAGGGTGAGCCAGGACTATGAAACGTGCTCCAAAGAGCCTTGTCCCTCTCCTTTAGGTTACCTATGAGCTGAAGACATTGCCAGTTACAGTCGTGTTCATTTATGTATGAGGTAGGTCAGTATCTTTTGAGGGTTGGAGAAGGAGACCTCACCCCTGAACTCTCACTTCCAGAGAATGCTTACCTACACCATCTAAATAGACTCCTCAAATATCATTCAAATACCAAATAAAGTAAATGAACATGCAATGTCTGTACCTCTTATGGCGATGACCTAAGTAATTCTCGCCCACTCTTGGCTTCAGGACAGGTGTTATTTTCACTGTATCCCCAGTACAGCATCACTCATGACAAATAGAACATGGTCAATGAATGGATTATTTTTGAACTTTCTCATACACTCTCTTTTCATCCCACATCTCTATAATACACCTAAAGCCAATTTTTTTTTTAACACTTCAGTAACACACTGGAAAATTAAGGGATTATAGTGTTACTAATCCGGTACTAATCATATAACAAATTAGGGACAATCGTGGTGTTTCTCTGAATTCAAGGCTAAGAATCTTTGTACTACATTCTTATATCAGCTATACTTACACTTAAGATTATATTTTCATGCACCTAGAGCATGAAAAATATAATAGAAAATAAGAAAAAATAAGTAAAACTTCCAGAGCCTTAAGCCCTAGAAAGGAATACCCTAAACATAGGCACTGTTATATTCTGAGATCTTGCATTGCGACATTACCACAAGGTAGTAAATGTGACAATAAATGTCAGGGTCTTTGTTGTTAATTTTTCCGGCAAAAGCAAAAGAATGATCTCAGTTTTCCAAATGTTTAATTCAGTTTTTTGCAAAAAAAAATATTTTTCTTCTTTTCCCTTGATATTAAGTGGATGTAATCTTTTATACTCTTGTTAAATCTTTATCCAGTGTTGATCAGCAGTGTTCATGCAAACAATTTGAATATGTTGGTGGGGTAGAAAAATCCTAACTGAAGCCCTTTCCTCCTGGACTATTTTGATTTGCCTCTGAGAAACTCCAAATAGGGCCAGTTTTAGTGGTGGAAATCCAGGACAGGTCTTTAGGAGTCTGTGCTTGGAGCATCACACTCCGTCCTCTTTTTAAACTTTATACGCTGACCTAAGTATGTCTGTAGTAGACAGCATAAGGCCTGCACTCCAACGATGTTCATGTCGTGATCCTGGGATCCTGTGATACGTTATTTTACATGGCAAAAAGGACTTTTCCGATATGATTAAGTTAAGGACTTTGAGATAAGACTATCCTGGATTATCCAAGTCAGCCCATGTAATCATAAAGGGCCCTTAAATGAGCCCAAGAAAGAGATATGTTAATGAAAGCAGAGTGGCAGAAAAGAGAGATTTGATGACACTATGCTTTTGACATTGAAGGTAGAGGGGAATCAGGAGCCCAGGAATGCAGGCAGCCTCTAGAAACTGGGAAAGGCAAGGGATGGATTCTCCTTTAGAGCCTCCAGAAGGACCACAGCCTTGCCAACACTTTCATTTTAGCCCAGTGAGAACCATTTTGGACTTCTGACCTTTAAAACTGTAAGATAATATGTTTGTGCTACTACCACCAAGTCTGTGGTAATTTGTCATAACAGCAATAGGAAACCAACACAATGTAAAATGAAGCATTAAGTGTATAATGAAAAGAAAAGCAGATTTAGCAGTTGTCTCCAATCTAAAGCCCTCCATTATTTGATTTGCCTTTCAAAAACACACCAGTGTCTTTGTTCCAAGCAGAATCACTTGAATGGCTGCACATTGTGTACTTATACCTACTAATGAAGTATCATAGTTTAGCCTGACCTTCATCGTTCCCATACATTTTTTACAACTTTCTATTCAAACCATCTATCTTTTTACATTGACTTATATTTCCCATGTTTCAGTCATATCAAATTACTCAATTCCTGAGAAGCTCAAGAATTTTACCATCTTTGAACCTTTACACCTAATGTTCCTCAGCCTAGAATTTCTTTATTCCTTCAATATTGTGAAACATTCCTGTTCATCTTAAATGCTATCCCCTCAAAGAGACTTTTCCAGGATTCATCAATGATCTCTTTTTCCTCAAAACTCTTTTGTTGTTTTTATTCCACACTGTCACCCATATCATTGTGTTTGTCCATATGCCTATCTCTCCATCTGGATTGTAAGAACACAGAGGGTAGGAAAAAATTATAAGTAAATTTCCTATTGTTCTCTGCAAAATGCCTTGAGCTCAGAGTTCAATAACCTGATCTAATTGAATTGTACACCTGATATTTGCATTTGGGCCTATAGATCTAGAACTGGGATTTACAGTTCTTAAATAAAAATAGAGATCACTATTTGGAGTTATAAACTAAGAATTTTTACTTTTGGTAACAGTGAGCAACAGATGATGGACTGGGTTCCAGGGTCTTCCCTTCCTTTCCTCTAACTCAGAGCCAGGCTGACTTGTAAATAGAGATATTTTACCCTGATCTCATTTCCAGTGTTTTCACTCTGCATTCCACTCTCCTTTAATGAAACTGAGTTTTGCTTCAGAACTGGTTGATTCTCTTTACAAGGGTAGAGAGGCCAAAGAGTATGTATAAGCTCATCCCATCCAGCTAAGCAATGAGATGTGAAATAGGTTTGGAAGCACATGAACACCTTGAACAACACCACACTGACTTGTTTGCTACCAGAACACATGAGGGCGGGAAGTATCCTGCGTAATGGAGCCCAGATGTCGGAAGCAGTAGCAGGTGAATACTTTCTTCTTAATGGGAGTTTAAGCACCGAACTCTTTTGCAGAATGTCTTGCCTTATTGCCCCTCATCGTATAACATTGAAATTGTTGGCCTCACTGACACAGTGTCCACCTACCAGAGACCTAGAAGCATAATGCCAGCAAGGAGTTTTTCTGTACAATATCGTGGAAGGAAGCAATTCTTATAATAAATTTATACAGAAAGTATAAATTCTGTATGATTGTTTTCTTAATTTAAAATAAGTACTTATTTGTGAAAGTTAACTCCCCCAAAAGAAAACATTACAACCCAAGGTGTTCAATGGATTAAGAGGGAAATAAAAGCCACATATAACCCTTCTTCTGTTTTCCTTTCAGTTTTCTCTATCCCACCCCTCCCCCCCGCCCTGTCTCCCTCTGCCTCTTGCTCTCCTCTTTGTTTTCTCCTTCTTCTTTCATCATCCTTCTTCTTCCTCTCCTTTCTCTTCATTGCAAGCTCTATACACAGAGGATTTTCTCCACATCATCAACTGTCAGTCAGAGTACCTTGTGAAGCATCCATGGTTGACCTGCTAGCCACAGGCCTGAAGAACTTGGATCACTCACCACCATGTCATGGCAATTCTTCACGCCGTGGATCCTTTCCCTACCACTCTGTTTTCTTCTTTTAAATCCAGCCTTCCTCTCTTTATCTTACATCTTAACACTTCTTGTTTTTCTGTGCTTTGCTCAACATTTAAAGATTAAATGGGTGCAAGGACGCTCCGCAGCAGTTGGTGGTAGGATGACAGCTGTTCCACTGGTGTTTCCCCAGGGAGTAATTTTGCTCCATCAGGAGAGGAAAATTGAATTGCCTCCTTCCCCAGCCCCCTGCACCATTCTAGTGATCAGCACCTGCCAATGCCTCTCGGCTGGCAGCCCTAATATGAATGGCGCCTTCATTAAGTTCCATGCAAACACCCAAACTAGAAGCGATATCCCTGTGACTCTGCTGGCAGCCAGAGCCGGTCAAGAAGCCACTGTTCACAACTCTCTATGAAAAAGAGGCTGGGTTCTTTGCTAAAGACCAGTAGGAAAGAAGACCAGGTTAGTGGCTTTAGTGAGAAATTATCCTTTGAATTTTCTTTTCTTCCTCAAGTAAAGACTATTGAAACTAGAAGGTGATCTTCATTTAAAAAAAAAAAAAAAAAAAAAGATTCCCAAGCAAATTTCAGTCATTCGAAGGGGAGAATGCTGCTGCCTTTCCTAGCAAGTTCCGCCTTTTCAAAGGGAGATTTGTGCTGTAAGAAGCAGCTTTTGGAAGTCATCTCAGGAGAAGATCCTCTTTTTTTGCCTCACTAATCAGCCCTTTTGTGCTGTCTGGGTCCAGTGACGAGTCACATGGAACCTGCAGGAAAGGCTATTTTAAACCCTCGTTTTTCGTGCCAAATGTATAGGAGGCTAAAACCTGACAAGGGAGGTCACCGTCATTCACCTTGCTGCTCCAGGGCTGGCCTTGATGATTCACGGCCCTTAGCTGTGCCAGGTGCCAAAGCTCTTTCATTTTCTTTTCAATTGCACATTCCATACCTCTGGAGGGGAAAATGAGGTTCCCAAATATATCCCTCGCTGCTCGTGCCACCGGCTTTCTGCTGGAGGCAGTCCTAGAAGAAGATTTCATTATATCACCACTTCAAATATTGTGTGCTTCTTTTATTATTATTATTATTATTATTATTATTTGACACTTTCCTGGAATTTCTGATATTGTTGCAAGGAGCCATGCTGGACTTTCGGACTCTAATGTGCCCTGCACTGTGTCCCTCTAAGGCATAATTTATCTTTCACAAAATGTCATTGATCACACTGCTGATACAAATGAATTTTATGGCTGTTAGAAAAAAGACAGCATTTCATGGCAACTCATATTTTGGATCTTTTAAAAAAGAAGTCGTTTAGAAGTAACTGGGAAATATGCCTTTGGCCTGGGGAGAGCATAGTTGACTCCAAACCTTTTATTTTGCTATTAAAACCTTGGCTGGGGAGCATGTTTCAGTGGGTGAATGTGAGCCACAATCTAATGGGCAGTATCTGGCATGGGAAATTCATCCAGTTTCCTGGTGCTTTTCTAGGCTAAACCACCCATTTTTGACCCTGTGACTTAGTGGATGCAATTTTTTTTTCCCTAATTTCCCCAAAACCACATTGAGGCTTCAGAATAAAGGTAAATCTGAGTTACAGGGCTTTGTCAGTCAAGGTCCCTGCAGGAAACAGATGGCACACTCAAATTGGATAACTTCAAAGGAGTTTAGTAGAAGATACTTTTTTAAATATTTGGGCAAGAGGCAGGGGGTAAGGAAATCATAGGGGATAGTGCATTGCCTTGGGGCTGGTAACTCCAGGAAGCTGTTATCACCTCTAGGTCTGAAGAGGGTAATGGGAGGGAACAGTGACTAGAAGCCAGAAAAGGAGAGAGCTGTGTGTGGAGAGCATCTGACAAGAGCTGGGTCTTGTAGTGGGAGGCTGCCGCCAGCCCATACAAACCCTGGTGCGGAGGCCAGGGCAATAACTGCCTAGACCACACTCTGCCCTGTCCTTCAAATCTCTCAGTAATGTTCCTTGCCGATGGACGCCAGTTCCTTAACTAGAAGCCAGGGGCAAGGATGCCATTGACATAACTCATATGGTCAGCCTTCCAGGGCACAGAGCCGGGGGGGGGGAGGGGAATCTGGGAAGAGATGTGTACAAATGGAAGCTATCCAGAAAAAGAATAATCCCTGGGCTGTGTACAACCCTTTCCCTTTTCTTTAAAACAGACTGATTTTCTGTTAAGTAAACTAAATAAGCAAGACCCTTGACTTTTCCTCAAAAAACAAACAAACAAAATCATGTATATAACTTAACTCTACGTTGCTGTCTGTTTTGGTTCAGTGATTATTGCTGATTAAAATATACATGAAATAGAAATATAAAGCGAAAACACTGGCGTTTTTTTATCTAATCTCTGAAGGCTGAATAGTGATGCTAAAAATGTATTGTTATCCATTCAGAATTACTCTTCTCCAGAAAGAAAAATGGTTAACTGACTCATGAAAATAGAAGTTAGGCAATGCATGAAGCACCCAGAGGCTCAAATTCAATCCAAAAAATGGGGGAAAAGGCAGCTTATAAGAAGTTGGCAAAGGTGATTATATCAGAAACCATCCTATCATAACTTCAAATACAACTATTGTACAGTCATAGATCTTAAGACAGAGTTTAAAAGGCAAATACCTTTTTCTGGGAGCAGGTAGAGGAGAGGTGGCAGATGCCACCAACACCTTGCTATAAATTACTGGAATGTTTCAAATACTTTATTTCCCGGCTAATGGTCACTGGGAAGAACGGAACACTTAGGAACCTAGAGAAGATGAACTGCCTACTCCGGGGTCCTGCTGCAGGCTGGCCCTGAATCGAGCTTTACCGTCCATCAATTTTACTAACAGCCACTTAGGTAGCCAAAAACTGCTCCCAAATTACTAACACTGATGCCTTCTGATTCTGTTTGGCAGAAAGCAGAGATAGCAAAGCCTGAACAATCCCATTAAAGCTAGGACAGATGGACACCCCTGGCTTCAGGCTCTAGGAGGGCACCACAAGCCTCCATCACACAAACACTGTATCTATCGCCAATTAATCACCATCTGAGAGTGAACCAAGGAGAGGGTCTGTGCTCAGCAACCTTCCAGAGCATCAGCTCTTGTCCAAGTTAAGCAGTGAACCCCAACCTGGTCATTCCTGCACTGCCCTTCCCCTCATTGATTTCAGCATGCCCTGGTCCTCTTTATTTTCTGTTCCGGGGTCTTCTCTATGTCCTAGTTTATTTTGTCTCCTATCAAATGGAGAAAGGAAGCAGGAAGTTATTACATAGGAAAGGAGAATGGAGTGAAAGGAAAAGCTCTGTTTGAGCTACAGCTCAAACTGTACTACAGCTTCAGCTCTGTGACTTGGATAAGTTGTATAATTTCATTAAACTACAATTCCTAACCTTTGAAATAGGATGGTAATACCTTGTCTAAAATCATATAAAAAGACTCGATAAAGTGTGTGATATATATATATATAATATATAATATATAGTAATATATGATAAGTGTTAAATAATACTTCAATTTGAAGTATTATTAGTATCATTAAGGTAGTATAGAAGAAAAAGTATTAAATAATACTTCAGTTTAAAGTATGGTTAGTATCATTAAGGTAGTATAGAAGAAAAAGAAGCTCATGGGAAAGACTACTGTTACATTTCTATTCCTTTATCTACTCACAGTGAGGTTCTCTGACTCTGTTTATTTTATATTTCTTCTGGTGGACCTAATTCATGGTTCATAGATAAATCACACTAATCTGAGTTATGCTTTTGCAGGTACCTTATGCATTATCTTTTGTTACCCACTTTACTTCATCATTTTCCAGGGTCTTGGATATAATTCACCATAACTTAGTCCTCAGAACTGTACTGTACAAAATATTCCTTCTTTGGTAGACTGGTGACGTTGCCGGACATGGTGTTTGGTGATTCATTCTTTGACATTGTATGTGATGAATGTGCAGGTGGGACCGAGTTTTCCAAGATGGGTACATTTGTCTGCTCTACCAAGGGAAAGAGACCTGGTCATTCAGAAGTCCTATCATTGATACTGTCCTCTAACAATCACTCCATCACCTGCTACCAAGATAGTATATACTGTGGCGAAGTTTACTCATAAATTCATCCGTTTGACAAACATTTATTAATGGCTTACCGTATGCCAAGAACTGTGCCAGATCTTGGAAATTCAAATATGACTAAAAATAATAACATAGCCCTGCCATCAAGATCTAAATATGTTTGGATGCCAAAGAGGTAAGTTAAGAAGGAAGAACAGAAATGCAAACAAACAAACCAACAAAAATATGTGTTTCACAAAATCTGTGGAAATATGAACAAAATCTAAGTAGCACACAGAGAGGGAATGACTCTGGAATATGAGAAAATTTTCACTGAGGTGGGCAAGAATGGAAGGATAAGTCAGAGCTGTTCAGGTAGTCAACGGGAGATAGGAGTCAAAAGAAAGACATGGATTGGCAGTTCAGGAAGTAACAAGGAGCCAGTTTTAAACAGAGTAAGAAGAATCTGAGGAGAGGAAGCTGCAATAATCACTGGACACCAGAATATGATGGGCTTTGAACACCTTGCAAAGGATATTTGACTTTATCTTGTGGTGCTGGGTAAACAAAGATTTGGGGAAGGGAGTGAAATGATGAGAGGCATATTTTATAAAGGATGTCAGGCACAGTGGACAAGATTGAGTCTATATCACTGACAGAAATATTTGCCTTTATGTAAAAGTTTTCTGTTTTGGACTGAGATGCAGTCTTCTCTTTCGCCAGTTTATTTGTAATGCATAACACTGTACTGCTTCTGAAATGGGACCATAATCTTTTAAATGTATTCATTGGGAGAGTAGTCATCAGTATAGACCAGCTCATAGAGGATTTCCTTGAGGCTATCTGATGTTTTTTTTTTTACTTGCTCAACTGCAAAACATGTCCCGAAGGATAGGAACTGCATTTTGGCATGAGTTAAGTATTTGAGAATGGCGGCATAAGAAAGAAAAAAAATAAATAAATTGGGACTTTCTTCTCAGCCCTTTACAGTGGGAGATGATTTGGACAAGTCTGGCTTGACCAGCATTCTGTCACCTGCCGGACTGGTGTATGACTGAGCCCCGGAATCCTCACTACCTGCTAATGTCTGAAATACAAGAAGGGATGAGACTCGGGGAGAGAGAGAAGAAGCATCTACAGTGCTTGTCTTTATTTCATGTGTATTTTGGCTTTCTTCATGTCTGGAGTACCTTTGTCTTGCCCTTGGAAGTTCAGACAACCCTGATAATTTGGGCAAATGCTTGAAAGGATCTGAATATTATGCACAACTTTCACGGCTTTCCAGCCATTACCAATTCTTTTCAGGGTTGCTGCAGCAGAAGTATCTGACATTGCTGGGGTGCTGGCAGACTTTCTCTGTTGTCGTTCCTCCGTCTGCTCCAGGCTCCCAAACCAGGGCCTTTGAGCTCTGCTCCCCATCTAATCTGCGCCTCCCTACCTAACGACATCCACTAATGTGCACTAACAGATGTCTGAGGGAAAATTAGCCGTGGTGTCCAAATCAATTAGACCAGAGTTGCTGTGCAGGAACAATTGCTCTGTAGGCTGTGTGGGCTGTATTTTTTTTTTTTTTTTTTTGCCTGTTTCTTTTTTCCAAAGGTGAAGTCATGTGGCCCAAGCTGAGCTTCCCTGCTCCATATTTTCCACTTCCAGGCAGTCTACCTCAGTGCTTAATGGGTTCTGATTGGACCACCAGATGGAGATGACTCGACCAGGTGCAGGCTCCCAGCAACCAAGTTAAGAACAGGAGGGCTGTATTCGCCCCAAAGGCAATGCAGCCCAGAATAAGAGCCATGTGGGCTTCAAAAATACAGCTTTGGTGTGTGTTTTAAATTCTAAGATAAGTTATGTTAATGGAGTTGCCTTATGCAACTCTTTAGAGAAAGCCTGACAATTATAGGGATAGAGAATGGCTTGAGTAGCAAACACAACTATTTGAGCCCATCAAAAGGGATATCTCTTTCCTGTCTCCTAATGCAAGGGCCAGATCCATCAAGAGCATGAGTAAGTGGAGAAAAAGAGCTCCGATTCTGAAGTTAGGCAGGGCTGGACTCTGACTCTGTAGGCTGTGAGCCTTTGGGAAGCCCTAAACTTGAACCTTGGCTTTTTACTTCTGGCAGTGATGCTGTTTACTTTGCAGCATGGTTAATCTCTGAACCTCAGTTTAATTATGTGTAAAGTGGGTATAATAATAATCTACATCGCAAGAATGATCTGATAATTAAATAAGATATTCTTAGATCAAGGCTTACTATTATATATATGCTTGATAAATGATAGCTATGTCAGCATCCATCTTTCCATTCCAGTTCTCAGAAACACTTATGGAATATTCCATTTGTGAAGAATTTCAACTTCTTGTACTTTTTAAAGAACCTCCTCCCCAAGAACAAGCTTTCCAAACTGTCTGTGGTTTTTCACTTTCTTCTTTTGTTTTATTCTATTATCATATTCTCCCAGGTGTGCCATCTCTTCCCAAACTATGGTCACCAAACCACTCCCACCGCTACCTTCAGTCTCTACTTATTTCCTGCCAGTGTCCTCCTCAGAGACACTCATTGTGATTGTCTCTGTACTTTTGTGTTGTGAAAATAGACACTGGTTCCCAAAATAGAATCAAATCTCATAGTAAAAATTAATAAGGAAGTACTAAAGAGAATGAAGGGAACTGTTTGGAGGCAGTTGTGGAAAGAAGTTCAATTTTCTCTTTTTTATACTATGGGCTCATTTTTGGCGTTTTACCTTGCCTAGGCTAGAAAATTCCTTAGCATAATTAGTAACTGCCTTTATGTGTTCATAATCTTTCTATATTGCATCATTTACTTATGTAGTCCATTTCAAAACTAGCAAATTTTGTAAACTCTCTTCAGACTATGTATATGGCAAGATCCTATATCCAAGAATCTCTGACATTTGCTGCAAAGATTTTTCAGAATTTGGCAGCCTGTCTCTTCCCCTTACCCCCGCCTCTGCTATCTGGGAATGTAATCACCACAAGGCATTTAGTCTTTCAGGGGCAATTTCAACTGTTAGGGGGAGACAGAGAGAAATACAGTGTGAGCCCTGCAGGCTCACCTCCTCTCCTATACACGCAGGTTTTCTTATTACCTTCCCATGCATCTTTCTGGATCTGACCAACCAGGGCTATGAGAACTGAGAGTTCTGATTAGTGAATAACCTCTTGCATCAGGAAGTAGTGGGGTTTGTTTTATCTTTATAAAAATTGCTTGTTTTGTTTTAGTTTGGATTAAGGTTTGTTGGTTTTGTTTTTTTTTTTTTTTTAAGTATAATTACATTTCTACTTTAGGTTACTAGCTATGGCTCAGAAATAGAGACCTGCCAGACTCCCCATCTCAGTCTGTCCCCATTTTGTGCATGAAGCAGTTCCTCATGAACACACAAATATCACACTCAGCTCTGTCAGATCAGCTTCATGGCCACATTTATCAAAATTATCCCAGAGTCCCTTGCAGAGGCGAATATTAATAGGGTTCATTTAAAACCAAGAGTGTTACTAATGCTTTTTTCTATGTGCTAAATGGGAGGAAACAAGAATTACACAAACAACAACAAAAAAAAAGGCAGGGTTGTTAGAATAGTTAATAAGGCGAGGTGAAATCTTTGGGCAAGGGGAAATAACGTTGAGCTTTCAGAAATCTTGATACATCAATTTACATATTATTATTCCCATTGCTTTCCATCCAGAAAGCAGAGCAGCATTTCTGTCAGTACACAACACACTGCCAGGTAATCAGCCCTGAGCATGTCCCCTGAGAACATTCTGTCTGTCCATGTATCTAAAGAATTCTTACTTTGTAATACTGAATTATAAGGAAAATAATGTTGCCTTTGCCTTAAGCTAGTAAAGAAGGATCAGGGAAGAAGAGCAGAGGAGCCTATGAAAGGGTAAGAGGAGAGACATGAGGAATGGGTTATTTCCATTTTCTCTCCAATCAGACAGTGTCATTTGCACCCAGGCCAGGTGCTGTTGGCAGGCCTGCTTCACATAGCAGCAAGCTAACATAGTGGTGTTCCTGGTAAGTTTTGTTGGATAGTGTTTCACACTGTGCTGCTGCTTCAGTTCCCAGGAAGTGCCATTTTGTTGTCTTGTGCTGAGGTGACATCTGCTCTAAGATAGGTAGATAGTGGCATCACTCCTCCCTCAAGCAGAGGAGAGAATCAGAAGCAACCTTTTCATGTCTGTTGGCATTAACTGACTCTAATAATTATGTACATTAGCCTGCCAGAACCATCATGGCTCACGTTCTACATGGAAGAAAGTAAATAGGGTGCTAGAAACACCTAAACTAGAAGGTCTTTAATTAATTAATTAATTAATTAATTAGTTCTTAAAAAGGATACAGTATCTAGAGATAAATGTTTAAAAGTAATGGTAATGGACTAAACCGTCCTTTATCACTTATTAATTAACTGGAGCAACATTCCAAGGAATGAAATTAATATGCTTTTTGGAGCTGCTTAAGAACCTGATTCCATAGTCAATTTTACTCTCTCAGACTAGAGACAGAAGAGTAGTTTATTTCAGGTCCAAATTCTCTATTGTGGAAACTGCGATTGTGAGAAAAATGGGTCATGCCATCTATATTTACCAGTAACCTGGTAGATCTTTGTCCTTCCGTAGTCTATCCAACACACCCTCTAGAGCAGCGATTCCCAAGCAGGGGTGGTATTTACCCCCTAGGGATATTTAGTAATATCTGAAGATATTTTTGGTTGTTGCAACTTGCCGAAGGATGGGGGAAGGAAGAGCTACTAGTATCTGCTGGAGAGTGACCAAAGCTGTTGCTTAGTGTTCTCTCTCTCTCTCTCTCTCTCTCTATATATATATATATATATATATATATGACAATTTCTCTTTATATATAAAGAGAGAGAGAGAGGGAGGACAGTTCCCACAAAAGGTTTATCCAGCCCATAATGTGAGTAGTGCCAAGGTTGAGAAGCCCTGCACTAGAAAGATGTAGAGAAAGGTACAAAGTTTCCAAACAGATCAGGGATAGACTGACAAAAAAGACATTGAATCATTACTATTCTGTTGCTTCTAGCAGGAGAACATAGCTATTTCTACAACTCTAACCGAAGGTTTCTCTTTCTTCTATAAGATTATCCTTTGGTACGAAACATGCATCTCTGAGAGACACACAGACAGAGTGGATGAGAAAAAAAGAGAACATATTGTCAGGTTAATTGACTCAGAATTATTAACAGACTGACAGATATAGACAGATATAGAGAATATGGAGTAGGGGTTAAGAGTACACAGTCTTAAAATAAATAGAAATTAGCAGACCTCGGAATCTAAGCCAGGCTAACTATGTAACACAGTTTCCTCATCTATAATATGGAACTACTAATGGTGCTTTTGTCCTAGAAGGGGAAAGATGATTCATTGAATTAATGTGTGTAAAATACTTAGCAAGTAATTGATAAATGTTACATAATCTTACCATATCCCTTAACATTTTCTCATAGTGAGAACATAACTATAGGTAATCCTAGTGAGACCTGAAACCATAAAAATCCTAGAAGAAAACATAGGCAGTAATTTCTCTGAGATCACCCATAGCAACATTTTTCCAGCTGTTCCCTAAGGCAAGAGAAACAAAAGCAAAACCAAACTATTGGGACTACATCAAAATTAAAAACTTTGCACAGCAAAGGAAATCATCAAGAAAACAAAAAAGACAACCTACTGACTGGGGAGAAGATATTTGCAAATGATATATTCGATAAGTGATTAATATTCAAAATAACTACAGAATTTGTACAACAACAACAACAAAAAAATCTGATTTAAAAAATAGGCAGAGGACTTAAATAGACATTTTTCTAAAGAAGACATACAGATGGCCAATGGACACATGAAAAGGTGTTCAGCATCACTAATCATCAGGGAAATGCAAATCAATCCATAGTAAGATATCATCTTAAACCTGTTAGAATGACTAAAATCAAGAAGACAAGAAACAACCAGTATTGGCAAGGATGTAAAGAAAAAGGACCCTTGTGCACTGTTGGTGGGGATGTAAATTAGCACAGCAACTATGGAAAACAGTATGGAAGTTCCTCAAAAACTTAAAAAACAGAAATACCATATGATCCAATAATTCCACTGGGGGGGATTTATCTAGGGAAAACATGAACTCAAAAGGACATATGCACCTCCGTGCTTATTGCAGCATTAATCAAGATAACTGAGACATGAAATTAACCTGTGTCTATCAATGGACAAATGGATCAGGAAATCATACACACACACACACACACACACACACACACACACACACACACACACACACAGGAATATTACACAGCCATAAAAAGGATGAGATTGTGCCATTTGAGACAATGTGGATGAATCTAGAGGGTATTGTACCTGGGAAAATAAGTCAAATGAGAAAAAACAAATAACGTATGATTCAACTCATAAATGGACTCTTTAAAAATGAATAAACAAACAAAAAGCAGACTCAGAACTCTAAATACAGAGAATAAACTGATGGTTGCCAGAGGGGAGGAAAGTAGGATTTGGGCAAATGGGTGAAGGAGAGAGGGATCAAAAAAGTAGGTGATCCTAAACTTGAGTCACACATGCTTCAGAATGGTAGACAAACTTTTCAGGCAGTGAAGATCCTGTTCATCCTCAAACATTGTTCATAAACTTAATATACAATTAACTTCAATCAGTCTAAGTAAATTGTGTACATATGCATATATGTTGCTTTACTGTAGCAGCCTGTTAGAGGTCTATGGCAAGGAAAAGCAAATCATATAGCTCAAGTATAAATTAATGCTCCAAGTGTATTCAAATACAATAACCATAGAGAAAATGTTCCTATATTCAAGAAGTTTTCAAGACAGGTTGTATATAGGGGTGCCTGGGTGGCTCAGTCAATTAAACATCGGCCCTTGGCTCAGGTCATGATCCCAGCCAGGGTCCTGGGATCAAGTCCGACATCAGGCTCGCTGCTCAGTGGAGAGCCTGCTTCTCGCTCTCCTTCCACCATTTCCTCCCCCCACCTCGACTCATGCTCTCTCTCACACTTGTTTCCTATCTCAAATGAATAAATTAAATCTTTAAAAAAAAAAAAAACAGGTTATATACAGGATGATGCATTCTATTTGGAAGTCAAGGTTTACTTTTGTCGTAGTCAAAGCGTATGCATGACTTTGCTTCCTTCTTGCTGAATTAAAATGAAATGATATCTCGGGAGCTGTATGTATTGAGATAGGAGAGGTTTTTTGTTGGTCTCAAGCATTAACTTCTACTGCCATTTCTACTGCTTCATTCTTTGTGGCACACACCACAGCCTGATGAATGCCATTTGAAAAGTGAAAATATCAAGTTTTATCCCATCTTCTTCCACTGTACAAATAAGCAGAAGAGGACCCATTCTAGGGGACACTCAAAAGGGGGACACTCACTTGCAAACCAACTGAATTTTGAATAGGAATTAATTATACTCACTTGCCTAAACTCAGAGGCTTCAGTTTCACAAAAAGGGAGAGATAATTTCACGAAAGGGAGAGAGAGGTGTTCCATTGATTTTTAGCTAAACTTAGGGCAAACATTTTTGACACATTGATGTTTATTACTAAACAACAGTGCAATTAAAAAAATCACTGTTATACACTCTGCTTTTGACTGTGCTTTTTAGGGCCAGTTTACCACTTTGTTGACTAGAAAAGGCCTTAAAAACCATGTGACCCTCCGGGCACCTGAGTAGCTCTGTAGGTTGAGCATCTGACTGGAATTCTGCTTAGACGGTGATCTCAGGGTCGTGAGATCAAGCCTCACCTCCAGCTCTACGCCCAGCACTGAGTATGCTTGAGATTCTATTTTCTGTCCCTACCCCTCCCCCTGCTCGTGCACGTGCTCTCTCTCTCTCTCTTTAAAATACATACATACTTACCTAAAATATTAAAAAACTGTATAGAAGTTTCTCAAATAATTAAAAATAGAACTTTAATCTCTTTTGCTGTGAACTGAATAGGACAGTGCTAGAAACTGAATAAATTCATTGAAATGGTAAAAACAAAATACCATGTGACCTATTTCACTCCAGACACTTCAGAGTCCCTAAAATAAAATCTCTTGGAAGATCCCACTATGATCTTTTCCATCTGCACCAAAGGTGTTCAAACAAATATTATGGTTATGATTATTAACTGATTTGAGCACCCTCATGGCCTTTTGAGGAATGGCTCAAATAGTTAATAGTGATAGAAACACAGGTGAAGAACCAATCAAACGATAAGAATGGTAGATACAAAAATAAACAAGTGTTGGCATGTATGTCATGTACATTTCAAGGTTATGTGTGCATTTCCGTATTGGGGAAATGAATAGATGGCTTTTTGTCCAGATGAGCTCTACCCAGAAAGCAGTCATTTCTCCTTGCTTATCTGAAGCAGGGAGTTGGAAGACAGATTGCTCTCATCAGCCTCTCTTCTGAATTCTTTTCCTCTGATCTGCATCTCTTAAGTTCCATCCTGGCAGTGGGGAAAAGGCTTTGAATTCTCTGCTATCTGTAGAAATGCTAGAGTGAGGTCAGAATCACAGTGCTCTGCCAGAGATCCCCTCCCCTCAGTTTGGGTTTCCAAAGGTAAGATAAAACCATCCACACCCCACACCCGACACATATTTGCTTTCTCTTCAGGCATGGTGTTCTCTGTGTGAGCTTCAGCGTTTTCCGTTGCCTCTTTTAAAATTCCACTCCCAGTAAGCAGAGAAGGGGACCAGGACATTTTTTTTTTTTCCCCAGAAAGAAACAGGGTAAAGAGTTGCTGTTATCTGGAACTGAGGGATTCAAGATGAGGCAGAGCTTTGGTGATGTACATTGAGGGCAAAAGGGAGGACTTTGAAAGGTGAACCTTACAGAGACAAGCTGGTCATTGAAAACTAAGTTGCCAACTTGCCTCCAGTGAACAAATGCACCTGCCATTTGTACTGCAGCCAATTTGCTGTTTCTACTTTTATCTCCCTCATGCAGCAGGCTCCAAACTCTCAAAGGTTTTCTTGTGCCTCTTTTTGTGAGGCCCAAACCAGCAGGACTGTTAGATAGAGGCTTCTGTGTATGCATTTTATTCCCACCTTCTCTCCTACTCATTGCGTTAAAATAAATTGAGACAGTAATATTCATAAAAGAAGTAAAGTTCTAAGGAACAACAGCTCTTCCTCCAAACCCTAATGCTACTGGAAACTCTCCAGCTTTTCAGGATGGTGCATGGCATCTACATAAAATGCAAGCCCTGGAACCTAGCCACCAAGGGAGAGATGCTCTGTGCTGTGAACACATTGCGGAGACGTGAAGTAATGCTTTTAATCCCACTCTCCAATAGTGAATAACAGCTTCTGGAGAAAGACCTCCTTTGAAGGATGAAATTCCACAAGCAAGGTCTCAGCCTCAAAGCATTTTTTTTCCATGTCCCAAAATGTTTGATAATGAATGATCATCAGATGACTATTTTAAATTACCTAAGCAGGAGGGAGAAACACCATCTTCCCATATAAAACATTCAGAATGACAAATGTAGGTTTGCTTATTTGAAAACATCCAGTTCAATTATTTCCAAAAGGATTTAATTATTTCAACATGTATTGTCGAGCTTTCACAATAGCTTACATTGCTCAGCCCCAAAAGATGCTTCCAATTACAGACTTCTAATTCTCCATGACAGCTTCTCTGAATACACCTCTATACATTTAAATATAGGCCATTTCAAACCCTGGCAGGAAAGAAGGACAGACCTTGGAAATGCGTCAAATTAATGTTTTTTTTCTCCCTTCTCTCATGAAAACCTATGTGAAATATTCTAATGTTGCCTTAAGGTTGGGCATTTAAATAGCATAAAAGAAAAATTATTCAATTATGGTTTTTCAATCTGTAACTCTAACCCAACGTAAGGGAAGATCTCAGTGAGTAGTCTTAGGATATAGAAACAATGATAAGCATGAGGGTAAAATTTCTGTTCTGGGGCCCTGCCCTCCCTTGCCTTTCTGACTTGTGCTTCCATATCTTACTTTAGATCAACCAAATGAATTGCCTTCCATTAAAAGTAACAATGCTGCTGAGCAACTGTGGTATACATTTCAGAAGGAGAACTGGGCTTCAACACATCTGAGAGCAAAGACATTAGAAATAGAAAGCACTGAGTGTTATCACACTATTGGAGAGACAAATATTATATAGATGTCTTAGTCTATTCAGAAAAATCACAGGTTAAAGTAGATAGAAGTTGCTGGTCATTGTAACCTCCCAAAAGTGTATTTCCAGAGAGTAGTCTTCTGTTTTCCATTGACTGATTCATTCATTCATTTGTTCATTCTTTTATTCATTCATTCATTCATTCCCTCTTGTGTTCCAAAAAGTATCTTAAAACCACTGTCCCCAGTATCGCTGTCAGGTGCCACTAACATGTTCCAAGATCAACAAGAGTTATTATAAGCACATACTACATATTACAGACATCCAGTTAAATATTTTGTATGCATTTACTTATCTTGCTTAATATCTTGTTTAATATGTTAATTATCTTGTTTATACATTAATTATCTTATCTAATACCTGACAATCCTATGAGATAGGTTAAGTGTCTCATTCTGCAGATGAGAAAACTGAGTCAAAGTTTTCACCAAGATTTAACAGCTAGTACACTGAGGAACTGGTATTGGAACCTTGCCTGAGTTCAGAACCCAATGCCCAGCCACAAAGTTATACTCTGTAAATATATATTAAAAAGAGAGGGTTCTTACCCTTATATATCTTCAGACATTTCTGAGTTATTCCTTTCACTAGAGCATTTATCACACTACACTTTTGGCTTTTGACCCTTGACCTTTATAATCAGGGGTATCCAGCAAAACATTAGCTATCGGACCGTGTTGCCCAACTCAAGGGGGAGCCCTCCAGATTGACTTCCAAAGCTGACTTCTCAAGAGAATAAGCTTAAACCACTGAGGTTGGTCAAATCTTTTTATGTAAGACATTGTTGACCTTTATACAAACTATAAAGATAAATCCCTAAGTCCCTAGTTAGTATTACAACATGTGCTGGACCAAGTATAATCATGAGGTCATTGGATGTAATATAGAGCTCCACATGAAAATCAGTCATGTTACCATACAATCCTGAGTCAATTTGATCTTCCTTTTTTGCTTTCTGGAAAAAAAATAAATAAATAAAGGAAAATATCTTTTTTTTTTTTTTAGATTTTTTTTTTTAGTTTTTTTTTTTTTTAGTTTTTTATTTTTTCAGCATAACAGTATTCATTATTTTTGCACCACACCCAGTGCTCCATGCAATCCGTGCCCTCTACAATACCCACCACCTGGTGCCCCCAACCTCCCACCCCCCACCCCTTCAAAATTCTCAGATCATTTTTCAGAGTCCATAGTCTCTCATGGTTCACCTCCCCTTCCAATTTCCCTCAACTCCCTTCTCCTCTCCATCTCCCCTTGTCCTCCATGCTATTTGTTATGCTCCACAAATAAGTGAAACCATATGATAATTGACTCTCTCTGCTTGACTTATTTCACTCAGCATAATCTCTTCCAGTCCTGTCCATGTTGCTACAAAACTTGGGTATTCATCCTTTCTTTTTTCTTTTTTTTTTTTTTTTTTACAGCTTTATAAACATATATTTTTATCCCCAGGGGTACAGGTCTGCGAATCGCCAGGTTTACACACTTCACAGCACTCACCATAGCACATACCCTCCCCAATATCCATAACCCCACCCCCCTCTCCCAACCCCCTCCCCCCATCAACCCTCAGTTTGTTTTGTGAGATTAAGAGTCACTTATGGTTTGTCTCCCTCCCAATCCCATCTTGTTTCATTTACTCTTCTCCTACCCCCTCAACCCCCCATGTTGCATCTCCTCTCCCTCATATCAGGGAGATCATATGACAGTTGTCTTTCTCCAATTGACTTATTTCACTAAGCATGATACCCTCTAGTTCCATCCACGTCGTCACAAATGGCAAGATTTCATTTCTTTTGATGGCTGCATAGTATTCCATTGTGTATATATACCACATCTTCTTTATCCATTCGTCTGTTGATGGACATCTAGGTTCTTTCCATAGTTTGGCTATTGTAGACATTGCTGCTATAAACATTCGGGTGCACGTGCCCCTTCGGATCACTACGTTTGTATCTTTAGGGTAAATACCCAGCAGTGCAATTGCTGGGTCATAGGGTAGTTCTATTTTCAACATTTTGAGGAACCTCCATGCTGTTTTCCAGAGTGGTTGCACCAGCTTGCATTCCCACCAACAGTGTAGGAGGGTTCCCCTTTCTCCGCATCCTCGCCAGCATCTGTCATTTCCTGACTTGTTAATTTTAGCCATTCTGACTGGTGTGAGGTGATATCTCATGGTGGTTTTGATTTGTATTTCCCTGATGCCGAGTGATATGGAGCACTTTTTCATGTGTCTGTTGGCCATCTGGATGTCTTCTTTGCAGAAATGTCTGTTCATGTCCTCTGCCCATTTCTTGATTGGATTCTTTGTTCTTTGGGTGTTGAGTTTGCTAAGTTCTTTATACATTTTGGACACTAGCCCTTTATCTGATATGTCATTTGCAAATATCTTCTCCCATTCTGTCAGTTGTCTTTTGGTTTTGTTCACTGTTTCCTTTGCTGTGCAAAAGCTTTTGATCTTGATAAAATCCCAATAGTTCATTTTTGCCCTTGCTTCCCTTGCCTTTGGTGATGTTCCTAGGAAGATGTTGCTGCGGCTGACGTCGAAGAGGTTGCTGCCTGTGTTCTCCTCAAGGATTTTGATGGATTCCTTTCTCACATTGAGATCCTTCATCCATTTTGAGTCTATTTTCGTGTGTGGTGTAAGGAAATGATCCAATTTCATTTTTCTGCATGTGGCTGTCCAATTTTCCCAACACCATTTATTGAAGAGGCTGTCTTTTTTGATAAAGGAAAATATCTTAAGCATATATACCCACTACACTTCCCTAAATGATTTAGTTAGTCCTTACATTTATCCTGGAATCTATTATTTTTAGGGATGAATACACTGAAGTATACAGAGATTTTTGTGGTCTGAAGGAGCTCTATTGGGAGTGAGAGGAAGTATGGGTCTCAAAATCTAGGTCCCCTTGAAGCCTTCTATTTAGTGAATGGGGCTGCTTTTAGATAACTCTGTTTACTTATGTGGGTCAGATCTTATTTTCAATTTAGAGTCACACATTTTTTTGGTATGTTCTTCTCACTATTATCCTGAAATTCTCCCTGGTTGGCCTTAAAAATAACTCATGTACTAGAAATATATTCAGTGAAATTCCTTTATGTTTTTCTTATGAAGGAATTCTTGTGTAATAATGAGGCCTGCAGAATACCAAATATAGAACCCTTTCACTATGGGAAAGCTAAGGACAGACTCCACCCTTGTTAGAAACCTTATTTGTTCTGATAAAGAAAGTATGATTTTGTATTTAAGTAAGGGAATAATACAGAGGTCTCTGAGGCTTTGCACTGATTATGTAACATAGTTTCCTTAAATATATACTGAGGTATTGTCCTCCTCCTCTAGCTAGGGGGAGGGGGAAAAAAACCTGCAGGTATAAAAAATACCAAAACAGAGAGAAAGCCAAAAATATAACCTAAGACTCATGTATTTCCAGGCAGCTGTGCTATTTACTAGCAAGCATATGCAAATGGAGGGAAATTTGGTTATAGTACCTGGAGTACAAAATAAGCATTTTTCGTACAATATTTCCTCAGGTAATTTCTAGAAACATCTTATACTGTTTCATTATCTCTGTAGTTGTGAATAGAGGTTGTGACTCCCTTGATGGGAAATGCCATTTTGCTAATTCAAATAATATTCCTTTGCACTGTATTTGCTTAAATTTTATAGAGCATTTGCTTTTCACACTGTGAATCTTATATAAGATTATAAAATTCAAACTTGAGAATGCCCAATTCCTAGGATATATGACTTATAGGTCAGGGGTCTGGAAGCAGGAGTGTGCCGCTTCTTAACACCAAAGGCTTATAAGCAGAAGTAGATGTGCAGGTAGGAAAGATCTGATAGGTGGCAAAGACAAAGCAAGGTCCAGAATTAGACAGACCTCCCTCTCTGACTGCACTATGGCTTCCATACCACAAAACAAAGGAGAGATTCCTACATGGTCTTAAAGAGGGTCAGTATGCGTCAGGAGGCTACAACTGGCCAGAAAATAAGAAAGAAATGGATGAGTAGGGCTGAAAGACATGAAGATTCATCATTTAGTCATTAACCATGACTAATCTAGGTCTTACTGGATGGAGGGAAGAGGATTTTCATTCAACAGTCATGATTCACAAAATATGAAAAGACCTTGAGAGAGCATCAGATCATTTCCAACTTTAGGCCAGTTTGCTTCTAAATAAAGGTTGTATAGTTTGCTCTTCTTAATGATGTTCTGATCAGAGTACTTCATGCCCCAGGAGGTATTGCTGAACTCTTTTGCTTATTTCTTACTGAGGAAGCCCAGTTCAGGTCAGGCAGCCCCGTGCTACATAGCAGCTGTGCTATCCAGACACATGGCCCCATAGTTACCATCACAAGATGGGAAAGGGCTGGAGCGACCTGATGACAGTTTTTAGGGCCAGGCCTAGGTGTAGCTTACCTCACTTTCCTCAACATTTTATTGGCTCACACCCAGCTTTATGGTTTCAAATTAACCACAGCAGGTTGGAAAATGTAGAGAAGCCCAGATACTTGGTGAGCATAGTAGGCCCCTCCACCACCTCCAAAATATTACCAGACAATGATTGGGGAGTACCATTCGGGAGATCTTTGAACACTACGCACCCAGGAGCACCCGCATCCATCCCTCCAGGAGGCGGGTACGCTGAAGGTTGGACTTCTCATGATGCCCTTACGGCGTGCAAACACCACCAGTGTCAGACATGTCTGGGCAGGCAGCTCGTACAGAAGCCAAGGATTAAATGCTAATGTGTTTGTCTTTTAGTTTTGCATTATGACATAGAGAATGCGTGGCATTTCAAATATTTTAATAAGGAATGTTAAATAGGAAAGGAAAATCTGCACCGGGACATAGACATGTCCATGTAAAGTAGGTCTTCATTTCGCCACTGCCTTTTCCTTCCTTTGACTTAATTGATACCATTTTAACAAAGCAGTTTGAAGTTCCCTTCATTCCAGTAGACGTGAAATGTTCCTGTTACCCTCATTAGGATCTATAAACTAAGGTGTAGTTTGAGTTGAACCGTTTAGTGTCTGATTGAATAAGAAAGAAAGGTTATAAAGTTTTTAATGTGTGAATGCCAGATTCAGGTGTCAGAAATAGAGTATATAACCATTACACCCGTGAATGTCCTAGTCCCTAATGATGCTATCAACTACCAGCATAGCAGATTTCTGTTTGGTTGATAATTTTTCTTTTTTACAGTGTTTTAAGACATTTCTAAAAACATTTGTAATAATTTACTCTACTTTGTAATTAGATTTAGTGATTAGAATCTTGCTCACTTACATAGCTGTTTTCCTTTAAATGAATGGCACCAGCTGGCTTATAGCTGAAACCTGATCTGACTCTCAAAACTAGCAGAGGGGCCGGCATAAGGCAGAGCCTGACGTGTTCTGGAGTTTCACGGAAAGTTAACAGAGGGAGATGTTTTAAGTTCTTTTATATATTCCTTATTTTTTTTTATATTTCTAACAACATGTATATATATACATACATATATACATACATATATATATGTATATGATATGCATATGTGAAATATATTGGAAATTTTCTTTTAAACGTAAACTTTAGCTACTCTGGGCATACATTCAACTTACCAGGACATGGAAAGCGGCCGACATTACCTTCTCTCACAGCTTCTAATCACTAGAGGAAAGAAGCTAAAAATTTGCAGTTTGGACTTAAGCTGCTTGGGCTATTTAACCATCAAGAGAAATGTGATGGCTGTATAATTAGTGGAAGAAAGCATTATCAAAAGGCTAAGAGAGAAGAGAGATCACACATGGCTCTGAGTATTGTTTCCATGTAATTTTACACACAACATTGAAGATTCAGTTAAGTTATTCATTCCCTCCTTTTACTGTTAGTGAGAAGCCACGTCCCCAGGCGCTGTGTTTTCAGGCCTGTGTGACAGGTCTGAGTGAGTCTGACTCACAGAAGTCAGAGCTCCTCCATGGCCAGTCTCCCAGGTTCAAATCATTTGCCAAGTGAAGCTAAGTGAGTTGCCCAACCCAGAGGGAAGACAGAGTAATAGAGAGTGCACTTGCCCTTTCCCCATGGATTAAGAAAAAGGAGCACTGTGGACTGAGAATCAAGAATACTTCTGGTGACCAGCAGGCCTGGGTCTCAATCCATCTGGAGCTGTTTGGAACCAATAAAAACCCAAGAATCCCACTCATGGCTACAGCAGGAGTCTCTCCCCTGGGTGCTCTCTGGCTTCAGCTGCCTTCAGACAGTTGACTGGTGGTGGACAACAGGACTGAGCAGACCAGTGGTCATCCAATCACGCAACCACTGTGACCCCCCACATACTAATTTCTGCTCCACAGCCTGCCTCTTGTGCTTGCGAAGGACATAGGTGAAGAACAGGCTAGGAGTGCTACTGACTTTCCCCTCCAGTGCTCACATTTTCCACAGAGTCTATACGAAACTCAAATGAATTTCCAGTGTTTTCTGGCCTAGGCCCTGTGGATAAGCAGCTAGCCCTGCTGGCCCCCTGGGGCGCTACAAAATTCCCAGTTGATGCTGAGCCAAACCCCTCACTGACATGCGGCTGATTCACACATGTTCTCAGTCATGTGTACATTATTTTATCCCCCAGACTTGCGCTGTTTCCCCAGCATTTCTTCTTGATATGAACCCAGAGTTGAACTTGTAGTTTAAACCACGCCAGGTTGGCAGACGGGGACAGCGGACACATTGCGAGAGGGAGACAGACACAGTCCCAGAGGGCCCCACGGCCTCCGGAGTCCCTGGCCTGAGTGCTCGGGCCTCACAGCATGTTCCCCGGAGACTGCTCTTGGCCAGAATCGATCTGCTCTCCTAAACACAGGTGTTGTGCATGTTTATGTGTGAGACTGGGAGCCAGGTGGAGGATTTTCATAGCCAGTGTTTATTTCCTTAGGACACGGAAGTTTGAATAAAACATCATGGCAGGGTGCAGAAGCAAGAGAAGAGAAATCTTTGACATTTTCCTCCGTAACATGCCCAGGGCTCTGAACAAACAGTGGGGACCCGAGGCACCTCCATGTCTAACTTCACATTTAACTCAAGATTAATGAGACTAGCCCCCTTTGGGATTCATTTGTGGAAGCAGGGACAGAACATTTCTTCTTTTCACCACCACCTGCCCCCTCTTGAGTTTTAAGAGGAGGGAGAGTAAAGACAAACCCGTTTACATTGGCCAAACCGAGGGAGAGGAAATGTGATAAAGGCAGTAAGTAAGGCCTCTGAGGATGTCTCTAGTTTCCACTGCAAAATTGTTCAAGATTTTCAAATGACAGATAAGAATGTTATCAGCATTATTTTTAAGAATACCTCAAATCCAGAAAGCCAAATTCTCAACCATGTCATATTAATTGAACAAAAAAGTTGAACTGAATAATGTAGAGAAAACAGATTTAAGTAAACGAAACTTCCTGGGCCTCTACACAACCAGTGGCGTTTTCATCACTGTACTAAACACAAGTACCCACCTACCCAGATTTTCCTATCTCTAGTTGTGTCTTGGTTAAGTTTGCAGCTCTTTAATTCAATCAACATGGTATCATCTCACATCCTAACAGTAGATATCTAGTCTAGAAATACCAAGTTCTTCCTAGATCTTCTCAACACAATCAGACGAGCTGGTTATGAACTTTGTACTTTTACTTTCTAGCTTCATGACCTTGGCCACGGGAATGAAACTCACTGAGCTTCAGTTATTCAGCCAATATATAGGTGAGAGATGGCAATAATAAAACTTGCCCAAGCCATCACACTGCGATAGGGTATAGATCACATAAGGCAAGATACCTATCAGCATTTCATAAATCATATAATGTTATACTACCTCCAGATATTGCTATTATTAATTATCTTTATTATTTTTATTATTTCTCCTTTCTGCTTCCTTAAGTCTTTTTTCATTGTTTAATGTTCCTTTGTCCCTCTAACAGGGACGAGGAAAGACAAAATGGAGATCTAACTCATATTCATCAACTCCAGGATTTGTTTCTTATATTTCCTTCCTCCCACAAATGCTGCATACCTACTTACCTCTATGGAATTTTCTAAGCCTACTTAGAATGGCAAAAAGTATGCTTTTTCTCCTTAGTTATATTTAACATTTGCAATAATTACTGTATTTTCTACCATTATATATAATTTTTGAAAAATTATAATTGGCATGAATGTATTAATTAATTCGCGGTGGTGACTCCGCTTAGAAGGAAATAATGTGAGTACTCCACATTCAGTTCATAATGGTTCATAGTAAGCTTTGCTCAAGGACAATGTAAAAAAAGAAATTCTAAAAACCTGTCAATCCTATTCTTTGTCTAGATTTTCTATCTTCTGGGCCTTTGAGCAGAGGCAGGAAACAACTTTTATTATTTTCATTGTATTCAAGGCATGCTTTAGTTCACCCTGGTTGGTTTCTATTAGAATCTACCTCCTTCCCTACACACAAAGAACACTATATGCCTTAAGCAACTAAAAAAAATAGAATTTAGGATAGTAATATGGGCATGAAATGTTTAAGTTTAAGGGATTCTTATAAGCACCATAGTGATTTCTACATATATCTGATTGCCAAAATGGAATGAAGAAACAAGATGAACAGAAAATCATTTAAAAAAATGTTAGAGTAAGTGTTCTTTTTATTTTTGTGGTAATCTTTTGTTAAAACCATAAAAAGTATAATGAAAACACAATGGTTCAGAATCTGTGGGACACAACAAAGGCAGTCCTGAGAGGAAAATATATAGCGGTACAAGCCTTTCTCAAGAAACAAGAAAGGTCTCAGGTACACAAACTAACCCTACACCTAAAGGAGCTGGAGAAAGAACAAGAAAGAAACCCTAAACCCAGCAGGAGAAGAGAAATCATAAAGATGAGAGCAGAAATCAATGAAATAGAAACCAAAAAAACAATAGAACAAATCAACGAAACTAGGAGCTGGTTCTTTGAAAGAATTAATAAGATTGATAAACCCCTGGCCAGACTTATCAAAAAGAAAAGAGAAAGGACCCAAATAAATAAAATCATGAATGAAAGAGGAGAGATCACAACGAACACCAAAGAAATACAGACAATTATAAGAACATACTATGAGCAACTCTACGCCAACAAATTTGACAATCTGGAAGAAATGGATGCATTCCTAGAGACATATAAACTACCACAACTGAACCAGGAAGAAATAGAAAGCCTCAACAGACCCATAAGCAGTAAGGAGATTGAAACAGTCATCAAAAATCTCCAAACAAACAAAAGCCCAGGGCCAGATGGCTTCCCGGGGGAATTCTACCAAACATTTAAAGAAGAACTAATTCCTATTCTCCTGAAACTGTTCCAAAAAATAGAAATGGAAGGAAAACTTCCAAACTCATTTTATGAGGCCAGCATCACCTTGATCCCCAAACCAGACAAGGACCCCATCAAAAAAGAGAACTACAGACCAATATCCTTGATGAACACAGATGCAAAAATTCTCGCCAAAATACTAGCCAATAGGATTCAACAGTACATTAAAAGGATTATTCACCACAACCAAGTGGGATTTATTCCAGGGCTGCAAGGTTGGTTCAACATCCGCAAATCAATCAATGTGATACAACACATTAATAAAAGAAAGAACAAGAACCATATGATACTCTCCATAGATGCTGAAAAAGCATTTGACAAAGTACAGCATCCCTTCCTGATCAAAACTCTTCAAAGTGTAGGGATAGAGGGCACATACCTCAATATTATCAAAGCCATCTATGAAAAACCCACCGCAAATATTCTCAATGGAGAAAAACTGAAAGCTTTTCTGCTAAGGTCAGGAACACGGCAGGGATGTCCGTTATCACCACTGCTATCCAACATAGTACTAGAAGTCCTAGCCTCAGCAATCAGACAACAAAAGGAAATTAAAGGCATCCAAATCGGCAAAGAAGAAGTCAAACTATCACTCTTCGCAGATGATATGATACTATATGTGGAAAACCCAAAAGACTCCACTCCAAAACTACTAGAACTTGTCCAGGAATTCAGTAAAGTGTCAGGATATAAAATCAATGCACAGAAATCAGTTGCATTTCTCTACACCAACAACAAGACAGAAGAAAGAGAAATTAAGGAGTCCATCCCATTTACAATTGCACCCAAAACTATAAGATACCTAGGAATAAACCTAACCAAAGAGACTAAGAATCTATACACAGAAAACTATAAAGTACTCATGAAAGAAATTGAGGAAGACACAAAGAAATGGAAAAATGTTCCATGCTCCTGGATTGGAAGAATAAATATTGTGAAAATGTCTATGCTACCTAAAGCAATCTACACATTTAGTGCAATTCCTATCAAAGTACCATCCATTTTTTTCAAAGAAATGGAACAAATAATCCTAAAATTTATATGGAAGCAGAAAAGACCTCAAATAGCCAAAGGAATATTGAAAAAGAAAGCCAAAGTTGGTGGCATCACAATTCCGGACTTCAAGCTCTATTACAAAGCTGTCATCATCAAGACAGCATGGTACTGGCACAAAAACAGACACATAGATCAATGGAACAGAATAGAGAGCCCAGAAATGGACCCTCAACTCTATGGTCAACTCATCTTCGACAAAGCAGGAAAGAATGTCCAATGGAAAAAAGACAGCCTCTTCAATAAATGGTGTTGGGAAAATTGGACAGCCACATGCAGAAAAATGAAATTGGATCATTTCCTTACACCACACACGAAAACAGACTCAAAATGGATGAAGGATCTCAATGTGAGAAAGGAATCCATCAAAATCCTTGAGGAGAACACAGGCAGCAACCTCTTCGACGTCAGCCGCAGCAACATCTTCCTAGGAACATCACCAAAGGCAAGGGAAGCAAGGGCAAAAATGAACTATTGGGATTTTATCAAGATCAAAAGCTTTTGCACAGCAAAGGAAACAGTGAACAAAACCAAAAGACAACTGACAGAATGGGAGAAGATATTTGCAAATGACATATCAGATAAAGGGCTAGTGTCCAAAATGTATAAAGAACTTAGCAAACTCAACACCCAAAGAACAAAGAATCCAATCAAGAAATGGGCAGAGGACATGAACAGACATTTCTGCAAAGAAGACATCCAGATGGCCAACAGACACATGAAAAAGTGCTCCATATCACTCGGCATCAGGGAAATACAAATCAAAACCACCATGAGATATCACCTCACACCAGTCAGAATGGCTAAAATTAACAAGTCAGGAAATGACAGATGCTGGCGAGGATGCGGAGAAAGGGGAACCCTCCTACACTGTTGGTGGGAATGCAAGCTGGTGCAACCACTCTGGAAAACAGCATGGAGGTTCCTCAAAATGTTGAAAATAGAACTACCCTATGACCCAGCAATTGCACTGCTGGGTATTTACCCTAAAGATACAAACGTAGTGATCCGAAGGGGCACGTGCACCCGAATGTTTATAGCAGCAATGTCTACAATAGCCAAACTATGGAAAGAACCTAGATGTCCATCAACAGACGAATGGATAAAGAAGATGTGGTATATATACACAATGGAATACTATGCAGCCATCAAAAGAAATGAAATCTTGCCATTTGTGACGACGTGGATGGAACTAGAGGGTATCATGCTTAGTGAAATAAGTCAATTGGAGAAAGACAACTATCATATGATCTCCCTGATATGAGGGAGAGGAGATGCAACATGGGGGGTTGAGGGGGTAGGAGAAGAGTAAATGAAACAAGATGGGATTGGGAGGGAGACAAACCATAAGTGACTCTTAATCTCACAAAACAAACTGAGGGTTGATGGGGGGAGGGGGTTGGGAGAGGGGGGTGGGGTTATGGATATTGGGGAGGGTATGTGCTATGGTGAGTGCTGTGAAGTGTGTAAACCTGGCGATTCGCAGACCTGTACCCCTGGGGATAAAAATATATGTTTATAAAAAATAAAATTAAAAAAAAACATAAAAAGTGGCTGATCTAAATCATAATTTTCATTGTTTTATCTTCTCCTCACCTCTGGCTATGCCTAGCACAGTGCCTATGCATGTTATAGGTTCTCAGTAAATTTTTATTATTTCTAAACGTAATGGATGTAAGATCAGTGTCTGAACCCTTTAAACTTCTGTTCTATTAACTTTGTTTATTTCCCTCTGATTTAGAATTCTGTCCTTTTTTGGGGCTCCTGGCTCAGTCAGATGAGCATGCAGCTCTTGATCTCAGGGTTGTGAGTTTGAAGCCCACATTGGGGGTAGAAATTACTAAGAAGTTTTAAAAATAAAAACCTTAAAATTCTGTCCTCTCTCTCTCTCTTTTTTTTTTAAAGATTTTTATTTATTCATTTATTTGACACAGAGAGAGATCATAGGTAGGCAGAGAAGCAGGCAGAGAGTGGGGGGGAAGCAGTCTCCCTGCTGAGTAGAGAGCCTGATGCGGGGCTCAATCCCAGGACCCTGAGATCATGACCTGAGCTGAAGACAGAGGCTTAACCCACTGAGCCACCTAGGCGCCCTTCTGCCCTCTCTTACTATAAGGACTTGTCTATAATATTCTCTTAATAACTAAAGAATTCATCCATGGGGTATAGGTAACTTTTTCTAACTTTTTTTTTTTTAAAGAAAACTAATGGAACACAGAAAAAATAAATTATTTGGGCTACCCATAATGTATTTTGTAGCTTTTAGGATATGTCATGTTTTAGGGCTAAATCTTTAGAGGCTTTTCATGGAATAGGAGTAGGTTTTTAGTAGATGCCAGGAATACAGCCTGAATTTTCATATACTCTTAAGAATTATACTGAACAACCCCCTTAAACATAAAAAAAAAAAATCAGTTTTGAGTGCAAAGAGAGAAAAGATGCACTTCCCTTTTCTCTTCTAAAGTCTGTAGGTACCATTTCTGGGCCCTTGGAATTCACCCAGTTGCTATTTGCTACCTACCCTAGGTAGCCTGGTATTTTTGAGTTTCCCTCTGCTCAGTACCCCCACTTCTGCCAGATAGCAAAACCATCTGCTGCTTTAGATGGTATCTAAAGACTATTCCGTAAGTACCAGAAATGATACAGCTATTTTGTCTAGGTAAAGGGAAGATAGCAGATATATTCCTCCCATCTATTGATCAAATCAGCTTCTGGATTATTTCCCAGATTGGCAAAAACAAATATCCAAACAGCTGCAATAAAGGTCTGGGAATAGGAAACTTTGGAGAAGCTGCTGACTTGTTGAGTAACTGCAGCCTCAGTGAACAGAGTCAGGATAGTTCCATTTGCTCTTATTTAGCAAGGCAATGACCCATACATGAGAACAGCCATTTGACATCCCACAGAGTATACATATTGCTGAAGCAGCAATAACGGATGCCCTTAGCTGGTCATGAATGCAAATGCTGGTGCCTGAATAATCTGTCCCCTTTCTAAACCAGCCCACACGCTTAGATGCCAGGGTAATTCTGAACATTTAATAAGTACAGAAAAATTCCAATTGAATGTACTTTCTTTGTAGGTAGACGGGGGGTCTCAGTCAGATGCAGATATCCATGCCACACATGTCACCCAAAGTACACATCCGCCATGGTGTGGAGTAGAAGTGAGCTCAGAGCATTTCTTTGTACCATGGCTACTGTGTTTGAGTCATTGAGAACAGTCTGACCCAAATTAACCCTCCTTTGTGATGTTGGCTACTGTCTGAAAAAGTCTGTAGGGACTGTTCTAATGTTAAGTCTGACTATCTGAGATGGTGCCAGGAACCCATAGGGCCACTTGAGAATGTGATAATGTAAGGTTCAAAGGCCAAAGAGGATGTCTTACCCAGCTTGCACCTTTGGCCAGCACAGTAAAATGCCAGCTGCAGCTCAGAGGACTATGTTAAGTGAGGCTTCAAGCACTAACCCAGTTACATGTATAATTCAGAAATTGCTCCTTTCTGATTACAAAAGGGTGGCTTTTTCTTGACTGTACGTTGCTTCAATATGTCATTTTCATGAGCTCCCTCACTCCTGTTTCTCTGACGGTACCACATTACCACTCATATGGCACTTGGCTTTGTTTTATATACACGTTTTATCTTTTCCCCTAAATTGTTAGCAGATTATCTCTAGTTTCCTTAAGTTACTTGGTTCATCATCTAATGCATGCCTAAGTGCAGCATTTGTAATCACTCCTGGCAAAGAAATTTGAGTAACTGATATGTATAATGAGTTTCTTCTACTTTCAGATTCATCTGACACTCGAAGAATCTATAGTTTTCATATTTTCCCTACCCACCCATGAAATTTCTGTTTAGAAGGAATCATGTTCCTGGAGCGTGCTCCTTTTCACATACCTACTTCAGAGGCAGATGTTTCTGGCTTTATAAATGGATTCTTTTAAGAGTAAGAACTAATAGTAGCAGAAAAGAAATGATCATTGCTGGTTGTTTTATTCGAGTTTATTCAGAGTTAGGGCTGCAGAGACTGAAATTATAGTCACAAAGCACCTGGAAATCTCTTTTGCCTATGAGGACAACAAATGAAGGACCTCCCTTTACTGAGTCTTACATTCCAAATTATGTAATGGTGATCACATTTCATTTGAAGAACTTTTCCTTGGGAGCCCAACAGTTAAACTTCTAAAACTTATTTCATTTATGATTGTACATTCCTGCACCTTTGTGTCACTTTTTAATATTGGTATAAGATGTCTGGACGTTGACTAAAGGGCTGAACATATTGGCATAGCGCTGTCCATTAGTAGAACTGGATACATATCTCTGGGGTGATTTTTTGTTAATGCCAATATTAACGATTAATTATGAATTATAGTAATTAAACCTTCTGACAATAATGGTGTCTACAAAAATATCACTGGAATGCTATTAGCCATAGAAATGCATGAACTATTTTATGTTATTTTAGGAAGAGTTAAGCCAACACTGCTTTATTAGCTAGTTTTAACATGTAATAAATAATAGCTACACTTAGAGAACCCCTTCCAGTTTACATGAATTATTTTATTTGGCTCTAATAGAAATCCTGTAATATTATTATTAACTTTGCATATACTTTCAATTACCAGATGAGGAAACTAAGTCTCAGGGAGATTTAAACAATTTGTCACTAATTTGTCCATCTATTCATTCAAACTTCATTAAACACCTACACTGTAACCTGATGAGGACAATTCAAAAGCAAATATCCGAGAATATGTGGTTGCCTTGTGAGCCAGTGTCAAGGTAGGATCAATATTCCCAGCTCGCAAACTAGTATACTGTGCTATATTCTCCAGTCCTATCATCCAGTCCTATTGTCCATTTCAGAAACTATTACGCCATGCAGCAAAGCATGCTTCATTGGCATTTTCAGAAGCAAAATGCTATATTAGATGGATGTTTGATGTTTCATAAGATGGCAGTATGTGTTATATTGTATATTTTTCTTCTTCATGTTGAATTCTTGGATCATGCTTATTTAACCCAAGGGCTGCCTGAAAACATCCTGTAGATTTCTAAACCCAACTTTTATACAGACATGCCATAATTTTCCAGTCTGTTACATGTGCAAAAGCTAGGGTTTAAGTTTGTCTAGCCACACCAAAGAGAGGTGAGAAACAGGAGGTGACAGTGTTGTGGTTTTAAGGGCCCCTCACTACCACACACCTAGTAATACTGGCATCTTGCCCAAACTTTGAATAAATGATAACTAACGAGACCAATTTATTAATAATTTGTGTGATTAGGAATAACATTTTGAGTTGAGTATAAGCTATAGCTGCTAATTATTTGAGGTTAGAGAAGTGAGCCAACTAACCACTTTTCTCCCTTACTCTGGAACTGATTTATTGTCCTTCTGCTGGCCGGTCAGTTGAAGACTACAGATAAAGGTATTTAAACATTCTCAGCTAGAATTAGGTGGTCTTGCAGACCTAGGATTATTTTTAAAGCAATGTGTGCTGACAGATAAGAACCAATGCTAGACATGCAGCTAAGTTGGTTTTGTGGAAACCCAAAAGAATACCTAAGCATAGATGACAATTTACCTTAATGAAAAAGTTCCTCTTCAATTTTTTTCCCTTATTATGACTACCTCCCAATTTGTACCAATTAGGATTCTTTGGTTTAAGCAACAGAAATTGACTGGCTAATTTGATGTAAAAAGAAGGCAATTCTTTGGAAGAATATGGAATAGCTCAAAGAATCAAAGGAAAAGCAGAAAATATTGCCTTCAAAGTACAGAGGCCATGCATCCTTAGGGAGGCAAGTTGCAGACACTAGTGAAAAATAATAGTCCTTTCAGGTGGCTGTCCTTTCATGATAGTATTAGCTAACTATCGTGGCTGAACAAACCACTCCAAAATTCAGGGGCATAAAACAATAGTTATTTTTTATTTCTCACAAGTGTGCAAGTCAGCAGGTCCAGCCTTGGCTTCATTACAGGTGGCTCTGTTCTCTGCATTGTCAGATTTACCAAATAAAAATACAGGATGCCCAGTTAAATTTGTAGTTTCCATAACAAATAATTTTTAGTATAGGTATGTCTCATGCAATGTTTAGAACATGCTATACCAAAAAAAGTGTTTGTTGTTTATCTAAAATTCATATTTGACATGTTTGGCAATCCTATTTGCCATCTTCCATCCTCCTTCTCTTGGGACCAACAGGCTCAGCTGGTCATATTCTTCTCATGCAAATGGCAGAGGCACAAGACCAAGTGAGTCCAATTGTGCCAACACTTCTCAAGACCCTGCTTGTATTCCCTATGCTTATATTCTTGGCCAAAACAAGTAACATGGTCCAGGAATGGAAAAGCATGAACCAGCCACTAAAGGAGGGTATGGGCATGGCAAAAGGTGTGGCTACAGGAGAGTGGAGAATTGGGGCCATTAACACAGACTACCACCGGTTGAATCAATTTTGACCTCTCTTGAGTCATTCCCTATAAAAACCAGGTTCCAGGGAGGGAAAGCCCAAGTAGCCCATCTTGGGTCACTCTCCTAATCCTTGGCCAAGGGAGAATAGGTCACTTGATTGATGGACCCAACAAACCAGTGGTAGTGGGTGAGAGGCATTGTCCTCAAAGGAAAACCAGGGTTGTGTTTCCAGACAGAAAATAGCATAGATTTGGGCAGGTAAAATAATATATGCCCACTCCATTTTTGTCCCTGACATTGACTGCATTTCCATTTTTGGTCAAACATAAGAGATGTTAGCCTTATACAAAAGAGAAGGAAGGCTTAGGAACCCAGAGAACTGTAAAAATATGTGCAGGCAGGTCTAGGTTCGCACAGGCCAGGGTAGCCCCTACAGGTCTGGTGGAGAGAGTGGGTAAAGGAATTAAAAGAGGGGCACCTGGGTGGCTCAGTGGGTTAAAGCCTCTGCCTTCTGTTCAGGTCATGATCCCAGGGTCCTAGGATTGAGCCCTGCATTGGGCTCTCTGCTGAGCAGGGAGCCTGCTTCCCTTCCTCTCTCTCTGCCTGCCTCTCTGCCTACTTGTGATCTCTATCTGTCAAATAAATAAATAAAATCTTAAAAAAAATAAAATAAAAAGAGGAATTAAAAGAAGGATGAGGAGGGGGCAATAAAAGCATCAATGGCAGAGGCAGATTGACTGTGTCATAATCCTACTTACTGCCTCTTCATTGCACAGCTGAAGGAAGCCATGTATACACGTATACCTGGATGTTAGCATTATTTTAGAAACTGTCATTGAATTTGCACTGCATGGACAAAATGTACATTCTTTAACACAGAATTTATGTGGGTTTCAATGAAAGAATATCACCTACTTAGTAGTTCAGATTTAAAAATCACAACTACTAGGTGTGGCATATTCATTTTGGTTTGTTTCTCCCACCCCCCAGTGGGAACCTTAAGAATTCTGTTGAATAATGAATTTTACTAGTGTTCTGAAAAAGGGGTATCTACATTATATTTTTCACTCAACATTTTTAGGAAGTGTTCATCTAATAAGCAATTGATTTGGGGACTAGCAACACATAGTAATAGTGTGGTGTCCAAAAGATTAATGACATATTTTGAAGTATTTTGATACAATTACTTGGAAAGGGAAGTAAGGTTTCTATTTATATATTTCCCAGAAATACTGCTCCGGCCAGGTTGGTAGAGCTATGTACGGTAATTCTGAACACCAAAATAATGTATACATTTTATACAATTTAACCAGTCCTACTGGGGAAATTGACTAAAACATTATGAGGTGAAAAAACCTATTTGTTGCCATAAATAAATTCCAGATGATTTAAAGAGTACAACTAAAAAAAAAAAAAAAAAAAAAAAAAAAAAAAAAAAGCACTGAAAAAAAAAAAAAGAAATAGTCATAAGTATTTAACTGATTTTATGTTAAAAAAAGTATCTTCTATGCACAAAAGCAATGGAAGAAATTATTTTAAAAGTCAACAAAAAAATTGAAAACTTTGGGGCACCTGGGTGGCTTGGTGGTTAAATTGTCTGCCTTCGGCTCAGGTCATGATCCCAGCATCCTGAGATCCAGCCCTACATCGGCCTCCCTGCTCAGTGGGAAGCCTGCTTCTCCCTTTCCCGCTTTCGCTGCTTGTATTCCCTCTCTCACTGTCTCTCTCTCTCTGTCAAATAAATAAATAAAATCTTTAAAAAGAATTTAAAACTTCTACATAATAAAAATGGTGATAAAATTAAGAAGTTAGGAACAAATTGGGGAAATTGCAAATAATGTGACAACAAAAGGTCAATTCCCTAAGGTTTAAGAAGCTCTCATTAATCAGTAAGAAAAACAAAATAATGCAGCCAAATTGGAGAGATCGCTAAAACTGAATAGGTTGTAAACATCAAATAAATGGCATTACATTTAGGAAAATATAATAAGGCACACTAATATCCCCTGAATAAAAATTATTAGGCAATACTCCAGAAGAAAAGAAAATATCCAGAATATGTGATGATCCATGAGCATAAATCAGGATTACAGTGGTTTTGAAAAATAAACAACTTATGTTTACTAATGCAAATAAGATTATCTTATTAAAAGTATTTCCTATATCTTAAATATATTATTTTAAATATATATTTTATTACATATTCCTATATATAATGTATTTAAATATATATTTATATATATTTAATATATATATATTATATATAATAATATATACATATAATTTACATATACATATAATAATATATAATAAATATATTATTAATATATATTAAATATATATTAAAAGTATATCCTATATCCAGTATCTCCTTACTGAGAATTAAAATAGAGCAAAAACCCTATTTAGAACCACTACTGCAAAAGTGAATATGATCTAGAGGAGGAATTAAGTTTGGGAGATCTATAAGCCTTAAGTTTTGATACTAGCTTTATAATTACTTAGCTGTGTGATTTCTACCCATATTGGCCCTATGTCCACATCTGTAAAATGGCAATAATGAGAATACTTTTTACTTCCCAGAATCTTTATAAAGATTTTACGAGGTAATAGAATAAAAACCTTGCATTGCCCCTTTCATGTTATATTACCAGTGACAGTGTAAATGTAGACTGCATGAATTGCTGTGGGAAACTAGGAACCATTAAACCATTAAACTAAAAAAAGGTTATATTTATTTATATACATACATACAAGTATGTATGAATGACTACTTGTAGAAAAAAAAAAAAGTCAAACTCTGAAAGTGTCTATAATTCAGGAAGTTGAACACGAAGTTTATCTTTCTTCCTATGTTCCTAATCTACACAAGTATCTCTCGGCCCATAGTTAGGTTTTTTTAATAATTATTAAGAGCTAAAAAAATTGGGAGTGAACAAGATGGTTAGAGGGGTAGCTAAAGAAATATTGACAAAAGCTGTATTTTACAGGTTCAAAATAAAAGTTTGCTCCTTTCTGACAAAAACTCAATGGGACGACTTCCTTGAACTCAGAAGATTTGAGGCAGGGGAGTAGGGGTGGTGGCTGATTTTCATTGATTTCTTCTTTCAAGCATTCTGTGAGCAACCCACCTGTTCCAAGTGCTATGGTCTGTAAGATTCATTGGTCAAGGATACAAACCATAAGAGACTCAATCTCAGGAAATAAACTGAGGGTTGCTGGGGAAGGTGGGGGGATAGGGTACCAGGGTTATGGACATTGGGGAGGATATGTCTGGTGAGTGCTGTGAATTGTGTAAGACTGATGATTCACAGACCTACACCCATGAAGCAAATAATACATTATATGTTAATTAAAAAAAAAAAAAGAAAACAAAGGCCCACTCATCTGCCTTCTTCCATTTAGTGACAAGCACAAGTAAGTAATCTAGCAATGACCACTCAAGGCTGTGGTGAAGAAATAGAGGGCTCATTGTGGGAACACAGGAGGGATGCTTCACCCAATTTGAAGTCAGGAATGAGGTCAGGGTGGGGTTAGGGATGAGGGTGGTAAATGACAGGATAATCTTCCTGGAAAAAGTGGGAAAACAGCCCGACAAGCTGAAACCTGAAGGGAGAAAAGGACTGACCACATGAAGGGTTGGAAAAAGAATATTCCATGTAGAAAAAATTGTGTGTTAAATACCTGGGAGTAAACAAGCATGGTATCTTCCAGGAACCAAATGTTGTTTGATCTGACTAGATGATACAATAAAAAGGGATAGGACATATGACTAAAAATGTAACCAGGGGCCAATCATGAATGGTGTATTAATTCATATTGAGAAGTTTGAATTTTTTCTTGAGGGCAGTGAAATTAATCAGGAAATATTATACTCACGTTTGCAATTTAGGGGGAAAAAAAACTTCTTATTGTAATGTGATGAATGAATGACAGTGAGCCTGAGGAAAGGAAGGCTAGAGGCAAAGAAATTCATTGTAATGCACTTGCAGAATTCAGACCAAAAAAAGAAATGCTTATGGCTGATGGGAGTAGGATTTGGGAATAATGAATGAATCTGAGAGAGATTTAAAAGGCATAAACCCCAGAATTTGGGAACCTTTTTACATGGGAGAAGTAAAGGAGAGAGAGAGCAGTCAAGGGAGATAACGTTCCTCTTTTACCTGGGCAACTGTTTGCATGATGATGCCATTCCCTGAGATAGTAAACAAGACTACAAGTGTTCTGTGGGAAGGAAGATGATGATTTCTGTTCTGAGTATGTTGAATCTTGAGTATCTGTGAGGTATCTGACAAAAATGTAGAAGAGTCGATTGGAAAATAGGTGGTAAAAGTCATGAAAAAAATCTGGGCTGCAGATACTGATTTGGGAGTTATCAATAATATAACCTTAACTTCTAAAGCTAGAGAGTAGATGAGGTCATTCACAGTGAATGATATGAAGGAAGAGGACAGTGATCAACATTTCAGAAATATAGATATTTAAGGAATAGGTCAAAGTAAGTCTAAAAGTTAAACTGGGAAAGCTGGCCAGAGGGGTAAGACAAAATAAACAGTCAAATTTGGCATCTTAGAAACCAAGAAAAGAAAGGACTGGAAGAAGGAAGACGTAGTCAACAGAGTCAAATACTTCAGAGGAAAATTAGATAATAACAAAATTGCTCACAGGACCTAGAAACAATATGGTTCAAATTGATGAGCTTCCTGAAAGCAGTTTCTTGGGAGGTTAAGGAGAGATCCAGATTGCACCAAAGGCTGAAGTGTGAATGAAAGATGTGACGTAGAACAATTCCTTCAAGAAATTTGGAAACAAAGAGTTTGAAAGTAAGAGGATAACATGGAAGTTAGGGAAGGATTTATTTTTAGAACAAATGACTGCATCAGATATAAATGTTGTAGGAATAAACTGGTACAAAGTATAAGGATGTAGAAGATAGACAATGGAATGAAAGTATTGACCCAGAGGAGGGTGAAATATAATGTCTCCATGAGTAAATTTCTGACTGTTGAACACAAACACTGAATCTCTAGTATCTGAGATCCAGGACCTAGGTATATTGTCCTTAAAAGAAACAATATGGTTTCATATGGAGTGCATAGCCTTGCATTCAGTTATTCTGTTTTATTCTTAATTTTATCATCACCTGTGTATGTAACACTGAACAAGTGGTTCAACTTGCATGACACACAAAAGGAAAGTCATTAGATATATATTCCTCTTATAAAAAGAGGTAATTATGACTAAATTTTATCATACGTAATAATTCACTGGGAACTTGAACACCAGAGGTCCTTTCTGTTTTGCAAATTTGCATATTTTCATATTAGAAATACAAAGTCTCCCCCTGTACACATTTTTTTAAGTCCAAACACATCTGTATTTCTCCTTTGTATTCTGTGGCCTGTCTTGCAATTCAGAATTAACTACAAACTGAGTAATATGAGCTCTTAAAATTATTATATAGTTTCCTGTTGCAGATTTTAGATTATTGAGGAAGATGCCTAAGATGTCTAAATCTTATTCTTGAACGCGACCGTAGATTTTTATTTTATTGTAGTTTTTTGGAGATGTTCAGAACACTGGCTTATTTAAGCTAGGAATTAAAAATGATGAATATTAAACAACAAAACAACTGGACATTCAGGAACCCTGAATTCTAAGCCCAGCCATATTTCATGATGGGATTGCCCTTGACAAGCCATTATTTCTCTCTGTGCCTCATCTTCTTCCTTAAAAAATGGGTATAACTTTTTAGGTCCTCAATGTAAAAACCTGGGAGGATATATTGCAAGTCAGTGTGCGAAAATGAGAAAAAGACCCATAACCCCAGTAGATAAAAGGGAACTAGAAACCCTATAGATAGATACCACTAAATAACAGGACTCATCCACATTCCATTTCTGCCATTGGGTTTGATTTAGAATTACTGGTTTCTACCCACAAGCTCTGTAAGATGTCATTGTAAGAGAAATGCTACTGTCAAGAGTCCTTCTCTCACTTCCTCCTTCCTCCACTCTGACCTGGTCAGTTGCCCAAGTACCATCCGTGTCTCCTAACAGAGATCTTCAGGGATCACATGGTTGTCAGACAGCTGTCTCTACAGGCAAAAAAAGTTCCCATGTTACTTGTCACTACAGGGCAGAAAGAATGAGAAAAAAAAAATAAGTCTTTTATTATTGAACTCCTTTATGCTGTCTTGTTCACCTCTCTCCCCCTGATACATACTTGCTCAGGAACAGCTTAAGCAACTAAAATCTAAAACCAAAAAAAAAAAAAAAAAAAAAAAGGAAAATCACAGTCAAACCATAAACTCTGCTATTTGTAATCAGTGCATAACCTCTGTAATGAAATTTGTGAGTAATTCACTTTCCACTTAAGCCTACCAATATGAGACCTAATGTTGCCATCCTGAACTCTAATGAAGGAAGTCAGGCGGCGGTACAGCTAGCCCTCAGGGACTCATTTCTCACACCACCAAAAAGTAATTTCCATCATTTTCAGCCATCTGGTATCCTGGATTGTGAAGATGAAGTTTCATTCAAGTATTGCTGAAGAGTGTGGGCCCCGGAGTCTCCTTAGATTTGAATCTCTTTTCTGCCTCTCGCGTAGCTCCATCTATACCTCAGATTCCCACTTGTAAATAAATCCTCATAGGATATCATTTCTTTGTAATAAGGAGTTACTGATATAATACTTATAAAGTACTCTACGTAGGACCTTACATATAGTAAGTGTCTAAAGTTAGCCCTTATTAAATTGTTAATAATAGTGGCAGTAAGGGGCACCCAGGTGGCTCAGTAGGTTAAGCGACCAACTCTTGGTTTTGGCTCAGGTCATGATCTCAGGGTCATAAGATTGAGCCCCACAGGGGGCTTCCTCCTCAGTGGAAAGTCTGCTTGAGATTCTCTCTGCTCCTCCCCCTCCCCCTCTTTCTGTCCCTTTCCCTGCTCCTGCACTCACTCCCTCTCTCTCAAATAAATAAATAAATAAATATTTTTAAAAATAATCGTAGTGGTTAAAGCATTAGGAGTAATATTATTTTTGTAATGTCTGTGACATAGGCCTTATTAATTCAGTTTTTAGGCTCTAAATTGTGTCATCCAATCTGTCACATAGCAAGGTGATATTTAGAGACTTTCTATTAGGATTCCCTGATGGTTGCCTTATGTGGCTAGATTATTAGTAAACAAGTATTACCACATCTTAAGTACACAAATATGCAACTCATACTAAATAACAGTGTTGTTGTTTTTTTTTTCCCTGACATTTGGAGAAAACATTGGACAATATTCATTTTATATACATAGGAAAATAAATACAAATGCCATGTAGTGATAAGAAAAATTTATTAATATGTTTAAATGTGCATGCTCTCAAATATCCAGATAAGGTCTGTTCTAATGAGAAAAGAGCTAAGACACTTTCATTATACTCCTCTGTGAACTTCCTACACTACCTGGTCTTATTGGAGAGATTCTCCTTATAGTAAGACCCATGCTTTTCATCTGCCAAGTCGGTAAGGGTGTCTTAAAGCAGCCTGGCTTCTTAACACAAAACTTCAAATGGTTTAAGTCATAAAAGCATTTAGCTCAGATTTGCTATTTCCAATGGCATGGACCAATGCTGCAAAGCTGGTTTTACATGCATGGCTACATGTTCCATTTGCTTCTGTCTTTACAGTTCCACCAAAGATCTCCAACATCTCTTCAGATGTCACTGTGAATGAGGGCAGCAATGTAACCCTGGTCTGCATGGCCAATGGCCGTCCTGAACCTGTGATCACCTGGAGACACCTTACGCCAACTGGTAAGCAACCATCTACTCTTCAAAATACTACATATCATTTAAGATATCCTCATGCTTCTGAGGTTCCATTGGATCAGAAAGACAAGCATGTATTTGGTTATTAAAACACTAATACAACTGCAACATAAGACTTACTTTGGTCCTCCCTGGTCTTTGCCAATGTGTTCATCTTATAAAATGCACAACCATTTCTTACTTCATTTTCAATAGAACATCACTTCCAGGTGACAAATATAGAAGAGTTAAATGCATTAAATGACCTAGTATTATGTCTAAAATCTATGACAGTTTTGTGCTTGAGCAAGTCTTGGGGCAATATGTTAAATGAATTAAATTTACCTAGCTCTTTGTATTTGTTTGTTTGTTTTGCTTTGCTTTTTAACTATAGTTTCCTAATATGTCACACCTTGTGAAGAAACTTTCAGGTATAATGCAAAATTGTTAGTGACTTCTAATGTCTTGTCCTTGGCATCTGGCTCTGTTGGTGGGGGGGGCATCAGGCATGGACTAAGCTGCATGAGCTCATGTTGGGTCCTTAACTATTGATGCAAATTCAGTAAAAGTCAGAAAAACTTTTTCCAGAAAGGTCTTCTGCATCCTGCCCTCCCCCTTCTCAGCACTGTCACCATAACTAAATTCTCAGGCCCTGATGCTTTTTGACCTTCACTTAAATATTCTATCAAATTACTTGGGCCAATTTCCTACATACTCACCTGCTCTACAGATTACATTTTCTTATAAGCAACACCATGCTTTTACAAATGACACAGTCTTTGTAGAAAAGGGCCTGCTATTTATTTGATTTCTCAGAAAGAGGGGCTATGGATCAATTACTCTTATAAAATGTAATTTATTTTGGTAGATAGCCCTCAATTTTTAATTGATTTATATCTAATATTAAAATTACCTTATAAAAGGATTTAGAGATTTGGTTAACACCATATAGTCAATTTGGAATGAACACCATACAAAATTGTTGTGCAAAGTGAGACATACATGAAAGCTATCCTGGGGTATTTCTAAAAAACCAGGGTAGTGTTTTCTTAAAGCATCTTTAAAATCTGTATTTCATGGTTGAGAATAGGGGCCTTCAGGTCATGCTAGCTCTCAAATTAATTTTTCAGTTGATTTTGGACCAGCCTATGGAATGGTCTCTCATTTTGGCCACTACTCTTATTAAAGCATTCTACTTTCTTAAGAGAGTGTCACTCAGAACCCATCCTAATTGTTAATGCATGCAACTTGTCATTTATTGACAGTATATAAAAGCAATAAATGAGGCACTTATTTAGAAGATCAACCTCAAATTCATTTCCTCTCAGAGCCATTTTATACTTCACATGGAAAAAAATGCATATGGAAGGTTGTCTGAAGTGTGAATCTCTGGATATCACACACCTTTCCCATGGGTTAAATTAAACATCCAGCACACATTCTGCCTGGGTGGAATTATATTATCCCCCAATCCCATACCACCTATTCCTTTCCAGTGTAGGATCGTTTTTACTGAATGACTATTTGGTATAAAAGCTATTGGCCCATATTTAAAGATGTTATAAAAATATCTTTTAAAATCATTTCATTTACTATAATGTTGTTTTGAGAGATTATTAATTTTATTCCAGTTTCCTTTTGAAAATGCCCTTTGAGGAAATTCCCCTTTGTTTTCAGTATTTCTAGTGCCCTTTTTTACTCAGTGGTTTGTTTTTTATGCATAAACTCAAGTGAATTTTTACAAATGATTATGAGTCCATGGAATTGACTATTACTAACCTTAGAGCCAAATTTATTGCCCATTTATAAAAGAATATAGGAAATCATTTATAAAGCACACGTTAATAAAATGGATTTTAAACAAAACCTGGGATTTTATGGCATCAAATTCATAAAGAGACTATGCTTTTGCTTTCCTCTTGTTTTCTTACCATTATTTTTTATATTGTCTCACCTTTTCTAATTAATTTAAACATCTATATAAATATATTATAACCTCTTATTTCTTTTTGTGGAGCAAGTGGTAGAGAGAAGAAGGGAAGAAGGGAGAAAGATAGATTATATTCAACTTATAAACAAGGAATGAATTAAATTGATAAAAAGACTTTCTTTTGGTATACTAACCAATACTATTAACTATTAAGCAGTTGGGTTTTTAAAAATTATTATTATTATTTTTTTTATTTTCAGGGGGAAATGTTATTCATGACCTGAACCCAAAGATACATGCTTTTTATCCTTTGGGTTCAGAAAAATAATGAGATAGAATCAGAGTTTCAAGAGTTTTCCAGGCTGGACTCTGGAAGAGTACATCTTCACAGCTAACTCTAGTAAACTCTTTAATAATAGTGAATGTCTGATTTGAATCCTGACTAACCTGGTATCCATGGCGTTTTAAAGTCAGCAATAGACCATATCTTCCAGAATAAAGGTAACATTTACATACATTCAGAGAATGCTAGACACTTCAAAATCAACTTGAAAAATCAGTGTACTCAGAGGGATTTCCAATAGTAAGGCCAGGGTTCTGCAAACTACAGTGTGTGGGCCAAATACTGCTTGTCCCACTTTTGTACTGCATATAAGCTAAAAGTGATTTCTAAATGACTGTGTGGTTGGAAAATATCAAAAGAAGAATTTCATTTTTTGACATGCAAAAAGTTAACATTCATATTTGAGGGTCCATAAATAAAGTTTTATTGAAACATAAACATATTTATTTTCGTGTTGTCTATGGGTGCTTTTGTTCTAAAACAGGAGAATTTAGTAGTTACAATGAAGATGTCTTGGCTCACAAGGCCTAAAATATTTTGTATCTGGCCCCTTAAAAATGTTTGCAGACCGTTGCTCAAGACTATGGCTTGGGGCACAGGCAAGGATTTTCTGCACTCACCTATGACCCCATGAGGCTCTGAGGATAGTGTCCCTTAAGTTCCTAAATACATCTCAAGGGAAATAACTTTATTCTTCTATATTCCTTTATCTAGGCCCTCACTGTAGGTCAAATTCTATTCTGTCACATGCAAAACTAGCTCCATGCTGCATTCACAAACTCAAGGGCAAACTCCAATTTCCCCTCCAAATGTTATTAATTCCCAGGCCCACTCTTTCATCTCTTTCACATCTGACCTAAATAACCACCTGATCATAATCACATTCCTGGTAACAGGAGAAAAAAATTGCCTTTACTGTTCTATAAGGGAAACTAGGTTTATCGTGGGGGTTTTGAGGTTTTTTTGTTTTTTTGTTTTTTGTTTTTTGTGTTTTTTTTTTTGTTTTACGTGGATTTTTTCCCTTCTTTTCCAAATTTGGAAACAGGCAGTGATCCTTTTCAGTCTATAACATGAAACCTTCCTTGGAGGCACTCAAGGAAGAGACTCTGCTCCCTGTGTGACAGCAGAACTGCTTGCAAACCATGGCCATGTGAGCAAAAATATCCAGCGAGCTTTGTTCAATTATTAATTGTACCTTCAACAGTATAGAGTGTGACTGCCTTGCCGAGGAAATGTACCTGTAATTAGCTCGACCCCACAGGGGCATTGAGCCATGAAAGGGGGAAGATTCTATGCAGGGTTCACACATACCTGATTACCTGTCATTTGATAACACAAGGGGGAGAAAAGAAAGAGGGTGCAAGGTGTATTTTTATGAGAAGAAGAATATTTATTATCTCTTGATTTAGTTTTTTTTTTTAATTTGGTTGTTTCTCTTTATTTCAACAATTGAGATTTATTTTTCAAATATACTCCAAGAGTTTTTAAGGAGGGAAGTTTTAAGAATGGTAAATCTTTTCGTGTGTACATACACCTGATATAGAAGGAGGAAAAGAGGTTGATGAATTCCATGGTTTCTTTTCTTATATTTCTGATTTCTTAATTTTTCTCTTCTCTCCAGTTATTCTGCATAATCAAAATGATATGTCACGTATGTCGTTGTTAAATGTGACCTATTTTCTCCCTTAATTAAGTTAGACTTTCATAATCCTGTAACTCCCAGAGGGCAATTGCACCGTAACATGTATTTTCTATGGAGTGTTTGATCTCCCTTCTGTGAGCAATGCTGCTCCCATCTTCATTTAACTTTGTTTCTCCATCTCTCTTTTCACATTCCAGAGGAAGTCCCTTTCTCAATTGTGTCTCACGTGGTATCAGGATTGCCCAGGGTTACAGAAGGAGTTTCTATGCATTTCATTTCTACAAAGGTTTTTTGCCTCGTCAGTAGCTTTCTGTACCCGAAAAACTTGGGCACAGTGAGGACTTAGCCCTGTGGGCTGAGAACAACTTAGGAGGTACTGTAAAATTCTCTTGTCCAGAGAAAAAGCTAGATTTGACATCAATATGGAATATAAAAATATCGCTTGAGAAATATTTTGTGTTTTAATAGGGTAGGTGGGAAAACATTGTTCTGGAAGGAGCTAAGAGGACTGCAGGGTGTTTGGAATCCCATTTCTCATTGGATATTGGGTTTTAATCATTTGGTCAGAGTTTCCCTTTCAGTTCTTTTCCAAATATGAATCCTTGCCTGATGATATTCTTGAATTCCATGAATGCCCTAGCCCTTTCTGTCTTTCTTCTAATATTATAGACTAATCAATCATTAATATATATAGCCTAGACTCTATCCTCATCAGTTCAGGAAAAATATATAATGTTAAATGAAACTCATTTCTTTAAGTTGATTTCCAGAGGTATGTGTTGCAAGTAACTAATATCAGCTCTTTTTAGTTAGCATGTTAGAATTAGTATGACTTTGTATTTCACACAGAGAACATATGATCTGCAGTTCAAGCTTGAGGATATTCTTTCTCTAGGGTTTTCTTGTATGGACATTCCAGAAGGTTCTTTGAGTTAATCTTTGTCATATATAGATGTGGAAGAATCAAACTGGTGACTTCACAGATAAAGGCTCTTGACCATATAGCAATAATTTAAGTGAGAATAATGATTCAACCTTTTATGTTGATTGCTTTCATTTGTTTCTTGCATCTGAGAAAAATTCCATTTTCCCTTTACAAAAATCAGAAAAATAAAAAATCTTGCTCTATTTCCTTTTCAATATCTTACTTGTATATTATTTTTAAAATATGTTATTCACCAATACAGAATAATATTCAGATTAATCTTTATCTCCATCTCACAATTTGTTCTTTTGGCCAAAAAATATATATATATATATTCATAAAAGCTCCCTTTGTTAAAGAACAAAATGAAAAGAAAGATAGACATGGTCCCTGCATGAATGGAGTTTATAGTTCAACAAGAAAGCAGAGCATTGAACTAATAATCGCATGAATAACCACTTAATTAGATTTATACAGCATAAAGAAAAATTATAGCATTCAATAAGACCATAAAATAGGGCCATATAGCAAAATCTGCAAGGCCAGCAAAGCTCCCCTGAGGGGAGCTTATGCTGAGACCTTAAGGATGAATATGACCAGGCCAAGAAAAGAAGAGAGTGAAAAGTATCCTAGGCAGAGAAGAGAGCATATATAATGATACATTTAAGAATACAGGCAAGCATCTTTGTGTGAAACCATGATGTTAGTGGGTTTTTTTTTTAATATACTTTATTCTTTAAACACATATTATTATTTCTTTTTACTTTTAAAAATACTCCTGTTTTCCCTTTCAAAGAGTGGAAAAATAAAGAGAAATCTTGCTATATTTTCTTTTTAGTGCCTTACTTGTGGATTGGTTTTAAATATACAAAATAGCATATACTAGTGTATATATCATAATACATACTGGGATACGTACATGTTCCCAGTGTGGCAGGCATATAGGCAGTTCTTTATGTGTGTGGATATCTTAAATTTAGGTCAGAAACGTATTCTTTTCCCATACAGGTCATTCCATAATAGCTTAATCAAGTAAATACAAATTCCCTTCCAGTAGCCTTATTATTAAAACAATTGGGTAATATAGAAAATGAACACGATAAAATTTAACCACATGATCATTGGTCTCCAAACCTTAAAATCCTGGAGAGACTCCCAATAAGTGACACCAGCAACATTTGAGCCACGGAAAGGCTCCACAACCAGATGTGCTGGCCATTCACATAATGTTGGACAAATGCTTTCCTGCCACCTCAGCACCCCACTCTTATCCTATCCAGATTTGTCATCAGATGGCCAGAGTACTCATCCTGAGGAGAAATGAACCACCTAAGATGTGTCCTTGGGGGACTAGCTTGGACTTGGGTGCTCTAGGACATTTTGGAAGCATAGGTCAAGAAGGGACAATATGGCTTAATTATAAACTTTGCACATGAATTACAGAGTTCACATCTCCCAGAATCTTACCACTTCAAATATTTGTTGCCATTATTCCAAATAGTCTATGTTTTATAATTTAATAGATATAAAAATAGAATTTGTCAAAAGTTATCATGAGAATTAAGGTAAAGTTCTTAATACATATTGTGTCAGATAGTATTGATACTATTTTTATTTATTTTAATTAATTATTAGTTATCCATATATCACCTTTATACAGTGATAACTTGGAGGGACACTGATAATTTAATTGAAAACAACCTAATGTTGTCTTTATCCATCCCAACACAACAACCAGGGAGATTTTTAAAAATGCTCTCTCATCAAAACAAGTCTTAATATTTTATGTCTCATATTGTCTTACATTATATTTGCATAAATATACCCATTTAAGGCATTCCTTTCTTCGAAAGTGCATGACAACATCTTATTAGGGCAAGATTTTCTAGCATGCTTTATCAATGTGTTCATTCCTCTATGGGAAAGTTTCTCGGAGTCTGGCTGTATAACAGGCTGTATAACTGGCTGTATATTTACTGTAGCTATGTAAAATCTATAAATTGGTATTCTAGGTGATGATTATGCCAAAACAACAACAACAACAATGAAAGTTCAGCAGTGTTTGGGAGAAATCCATTGAACAGGAACAGAGAAGCTGCATCATAAAAACAAAACAAAAAGAAAATGGTAAATTATAGAGCTTTTTCAAAGAAGCATATTAAAAAGATCAAAGTAATCATAGAATTTTTGAAAGGGGCAGATATTAGTACAGTGAAATTCATCAAGACAAGTGCAGGTGGATTTTCCATGAGCCAAACAAACTGCTATGGAAGAGGAGACAATAGGACTCACATTGCGTTTGATAAGGTTTACTTACACAAGAGAAAGTCAGGGTAGGGTGTATAATTTTGTGGACCACCCACAATTAACTTTGGAATCTCGACTGTGGATATCAGCTAGGGGCTATCTTATGACCCCTCAGGAGATGTCAGAGTAAGACTGATTTAGATCCTTGCTAAGAGGGGAAATTCTGGGCCCCTGAATCAAAGCATTTTACCCAAGGTGGTCAGAAGCAAAGTGGTTAGAGGACAAGTTCCAAGAGATTGTGAACAGAGTAGATACAAATTGTCTAAGCCAGAAACTTGAGAGTGATCCTAGCCTCTTTTGCTTTCTTTTCCCCAGCAAAAATTCATCTGACACATTGTCTTGATTCTGCATCTTCATGGGCCATCAATCTGTTCCTCTTCCCCATTGTCACAGTGTAGCTACACCAACATTTTCTTACCTATACTTCAGTTCTCCAGTTGAACCCCTTGCTACTAGATATTTCCCCCTCCTACAAAAACACTATTTCTTAGTATAAAGTTGGTCAAACCCTGACTGATTTCCTAATTTTCCAATGCTTTGGGATAAAGTTCAAACTACTTAACATGGCCTTAAAGCCCTTCATTCAACTTTTTCTCCCTAACACTCTGCTTAATGCATTAAGTAAATTATACTACTTTTTCAAGAATATGCCTTGTTCACACATCCTGGTCTTTTGTCCTAAAACATGATTTTCATCTCATCTATATCATCATTTTGCCAGCACAACTTCTTACAAGATCTTCAAAATGACACTTTCTCCAAGAAGCCATATAATAGAACTAACAAAATTACATTTTAATTATGTATAATCTCTAGATTGTAAGATCTGTAAAAATGCAGAAACTATGTCCAACTCATATGGATATTCTCAGAACATTGTATTCAGCCAATTAGTCAATCAATTAATTGAGTTATTTAGGTAAGGGCTTTTTAAAAATAGTATTATTGAGAACTCACAGCATGAAGTGTAAACTAAGTACACTTAATAAGTGATTAAAGCATGAATGAATGGAAAACGAACTTCAAAGAATACAACAGAATTATAGAACTAAAGCTATCTAATAGTTTTATTAATTTCTTAGTGAGAAGGTTTTAGAAATTTCAAGAAAGTTCTCTATCTAAGCCCTATTCCCATCCTTTCTCCTCATGTTGCCTTGATGTTCGGATCTGGTTCTAAATCTTGTTATTCACTAGGCTCCATAGAATGCTCTGAAATCTTCACATTTTTGTATCAGATCTTCAAATAGTCTCTATATCACCCAATTATTATTAGCAATTGTTCATTTCCTTCTAAACAGTTATCACAGAGCAATTGTCTTAAACATTTGTTTACTTTCTTACTATTTTCCTCATGAAATCAGACCCCTGCATATCCTTAGTTCTCATTATAGTGCCTGGCACAGTAAATACTCAATAAATACTTATTGAATGAATTAGCGAATTATTTATTCCAGACAAAAGTCAGACTCTGTGTTAGAAACTGCCTACAGTTTAGATTTTAAGAACAGAATGTGTGTGTGTGTGTGTGTGTATATATATATATACACATTATATATACATAATGAACTAGTCCTTATTATATATTACATATTATAGATATGGATACAGCTATAGATATAGATAACTAGTGCTATAATGGTGGCTGGGAGTTTGGTGACAGGAGTTCAGGTCTACCCTGGTTTTCACAGTATGGAATAGTAAAGAATAGGTCGAGTCAACCTGAAAAAGGATCCTCCACAGCAGGGCTGTAAGTTTTATAAAACCCCCTATGATTCACTGTTATAAACAATCTATTACAGGAGCAGCCACCTGTAGCATAATTTTCATCTCCACTATTAGAAAATCAACAGGATTTCCAAATCTGACTGACCATCAGAATTAACTGGAAAAAGAAATTTTTTAAAAATACAGATTCCCTGGCTCAGCCCACACATAAAACGTCTCTTCCAGTGAAATTCCAGGATTCGGTGGGAGTAAAGCCTCCCAGTGAGTCCGGTGAGCAGCCAGACTAGCAGAATGATGACTGTGTAAGCACAGGAGGGCAAGATCTAAAGGAGTGTTTCTTCAACTTTATTGTGCTGGAAAGCCATCTGTAGGATCCTGTTAAAATACAGATTCTGATTCACTGGGTTGGGGATGGGGTCTGAAATTCTGCCTTTCTAACAAACAACCGGTGGTAATATGGGTGCCGCAAGTGCATGGACCACATTTTAAGCATCATCTTGGATCCTGAGATCAGAATAGGTTGGAAGACAGCAGGATATATAACTAGCCTAGACAGAGCCTAGACAGGATATATAACTAGCCTAGAACTTACCTAAGAGAAACACTTAGGTAAGTCCCACGACGTACACAGTATTCACCAAATATTATTACAGTGTTTTATATATTAGTTTCTCTGTTCCACCCCAGAAACTCAGAGCTGATTCAGAGAATAATAAAAATCACTGTAGTTTTGAGAAATGGGATCGATCCTTGCCTGTCAAGCTTGGACGATGAGCAACAGAGTCGACATCAGCTTGGAGCTTCATAGAAATGCAGACTATTGGACACCATTCCAGACCCACTGAATCGGAATCTATATTCATTCTATCAAGATCCCCTGGTGAAGTATGCACATTCAACTTTGAGAAGCCCTGGACTAGGGGTGAAGTGTCTTTCTACGTATGCAGAAAAAGCTGCTTTCCTAAGAACTTAAAGTGTAGAAATGAAAGCACTTTCCCCACTTTCCTACTAACTAGTAACCCTGAACTTGACCCCTTCTCCCTTCCCTCCAAATGTATTTCTACCAAGAAACCAGAAAAAAAAATGGTATAGGGGTGAGGATAGGGTTACAATACTGAGCCATTGAATATTTATCACTTGGAAAGGAAAGCATCACATGCTTTACCTACTCTATCAGATGCTGCTAAATATTGCAGGAAAATTTAGCCTAGCATATGAAGAAATACTGCCTGAATGACAGGAGCCACTTTTCTCATCATCTTTCATAATGGCTTTATCTGCAAAATGTAGACAATATTATGTGCCCTACCCACTTCATGCTCTTGCTCTGAAGCATCAAACAAGATAATGAAAATGAAAATAGTTTGAAAAGTGTAAGACTCTCCACAACTGTAAGCAATGAAGAGAAAGAGTAAGTTGGTAGAAAGAACCCAGAGGGAGAAAACCCAAGTTCAAGTCTCTGCTCTCAACAGTTTACCTTTTTGGGGGATTTGGGGGTAAATCCTCTAAGCTCTCTGCTTTTTATCCATAAAATATGAATATAATGCCTGCTCACTACCAGGGTTCCTGTGTTGTCTCGCATGATACAATGTATATGAAAATGATTTATTAATACTAAGGAATTATTCAAGTGTTGTTATTACTATTATCTTAGATTCTGTAAGGGAAAAGACGGACTTTATTTAGAGTAGTCTTTTTTGTTACCATTTGAATAGTGGAAAGGACTAACTGCCAGACAATAAAGTCCTCCATTTGACCAATATAAGTAGTAAAACCGAAGTCTCTAAAGAGTATAAAGCAGTGATTCTTGGAGTGAGTTCCCTAAACCAGCAGCATCAGCATCACTTAGGAACGTTTTAGAACTGCAAATTATCCAACCCCAACACCAGATCTACAAGAATCAGAAACTCTAAGCCCCATGATCTGTAGTGTAACAAGCCCTCCAGGTGATTCTGATGCACAATAAATTTGGAGAACCCCTACGCTGAAAATACTTCTTTTTGAGATAGGCAGGATGGTGTGCTGCTTTTACCAAGCATGAGTATAGGAACGGATTCTTTCTGTGTAATAATAAATCAATAGAAAATGTTTTGATGACCTGGTTTGTGTGGGTGTGGGATGTGTGGTGTGTATGTTTAAAACTATTTGATATATAAAAGCACTATCCCATCTCTGTGGTTAGAATTTTTATCACTTCAGATGAAGAGGTTTAGAAGTAACAACTGCACAGAAATCCCCACTTTGTCTTTCTCCATCTACAGTCTAATGATGTTTGATCCTTTAAAATGTGCATGCATTTCTAAAGCCCTCATCCTTCCCTAAGAATATTCATTTTCAAGTCTCCCCGTACACTGAGGTTGCAATTAATTCTGAGAAAACAAAACAAACCTCATTTGGTAACTCAAATGGTGTGGCTCTGCCTACAGAAGACATGTCCGTAAAATGACCTCATGTCACGTAAGAAAGATTAGTGAGAAGCAGACTCCTTTACAAAAAGCACCTGGCCATTTCCTTCCTATGTCTTCATTCACCTACCTTTATTTTATGGATCAAATCAGGTGTTTTTCTCAAGTTGTTCGGCAATTCAAAAGCCCAGAACGCTCTGTGAAATCATGAGTGTTAAATTGTGACTTAGTCTGCAGTTGACTAAAGTGTTAAAATCTGATGAAGGGAAAAGAAAAGAAAAAAAAAAAACTTTAATAATTCAGTTGGCAAATATCAATGCAAATCAGATCTAATTCTTCAAGGTATTCTAGTAATAAAAACGGAAATGTCAATCTTTGAATGACATCAGTCCTTTTTTTTTTTTAATTTTTGGGGGGCCTGGTCACTGAGGCTTTATGCTGTTTTGACTGTGGGAAGACAGATCCAGATCAGGGAATGAGGGATTTGAAAGGCAGACAGGAAAATAGTTACTGAAAGTTAGTCTTCATAAAGCAATCCAGGAGATAGTTTGCATTTTTAAAAATTCCTCCCACCTGATAGATCAGATAGATAGATAGATAGGCAGATAGATGATAGATATATAGATATATAGATGGATGGATAGGTATATAGATGGATGGATGGATAGATTGAGTGAGTGAGCCAGCCATGGGAAAATTGCTTCGAATTGCAACAAATTATAAATTCCAGAATTACACCTTAGAATAAAAGTCATTCCAATATAACATATGGTACTAAGGGCCTGGTTGCCCATAGCTTAGGGTCACTTGGTATGGATACAGAGATGGACAATTTGGGGGGTAACTCTGGAATTTAGATAGCATACTTTAGTAGCCATCTGGGAGAAGATAGGTGAATTCATCTCATTCCTTAAAGGGAAAAAAGGAGGATATTTTTTTATTTTCCAGCAAGTAATTAATTTTGATGACAATGCTTGCTGTACCTATAATGACTCCTATAAGCCCACTTACTTAAAATAATTTAATAAGACCACTTGTTTTTTTTTGAACTGTCACTATAGTGTATTAGTCATCTTAGGTTGCCATAATAAAATATCATAAACCGGGAGTGCTTAAACAACAGAGATTTAGTTTCCCACAATTCTGGATGTTAGAAGTCCATGACTAGGGGGCAACATGGTCAGTTTCTGGTGGGAGCTCTCTTCCTAACTAGTAGGTGGCCAGCATCTCCCTATGTGCTCACCAGACTTCTTCCCACAGAGAAGGAGAGTAAGCAGACTCTTTGGTATCTCTTATTATAAAGGCCCTAGTCCCACCATGAGGGTCCCACCCTCATGACCTCATCAAAACCTAATTACTTCCCAAAGGGCCCATTTCTAAATATCATCACATTGGAAGTTAGGGCTTCAAATAAGAATTTGAGGGAAACACTAGTCAGTCCAGACCATTTAGTATCTGATCTCACAAGGCTGACCACCTGGACTCCTGGCTTACCTGTCTTTCTCTGAGCTTCTGAGCACCTGAGACTTGCCATGGCTCTGTTGTCACATTTCTTAAAGACTGGAAAGATCTCAGAGTTAAATCCTCTCTTAAACTCAGGATAAGCAGCCATCATCCAGAGACCAAGTGGGAATGGCATTACCACTCTATCACTTGCTCCCCTCCCTGAATCTAAATGTTCTGTCAATAGAGGAAAGGTGTCTTCTCCGTAATGCCAGAGAACCAGTAGGAGACCCAAAGCATGCCCCATTCAGTTATCCCTATAACACCCCCAGGCCAGGCTGACAAGAAAATTTTTTTAATGGTGTGAGCAGCTGTAACTCTCTACCAATGGCAGTTAGGTCGCTGGAAGAAGTGATTCCCCCAGAACATGTAAGCACTCTAAGGTCCCCAATGACTCAACGACTGGGTATCAGAGTACATCAGGGGCTGTGCAAAGGCTAATGTGCTAAACCTTTACGAATGTATGGGATCAGGAGGGAGACAAACCATAAGAGACTCTTAATCTCACAAAACAAACTGAGGGTTGCTGGGGGGAGGAGGGTAGGGAGAGGGTGGTTGGGTTATGGATACTGGGGAGGGTATGTGCTATAGTGAGTGCTGTGAAATGTGTAAGCCTGACAATTCACAGACCTGTGCCCCTGGGGCAAATAATACATTATATGTTAATAAAAATAATTAATTAAAAAAAAAAGAAAAAATAGATTTAAAAAAAGAATGTATGGGGTTCCTTACTCAGGTCTGTTTCTTCTCCATGGTGTGGTTCTGCCAAGAAAGTGTCTAGCAGCAGCAGTAACCCATAATCTTATTTTACCAGGCTATCTAGGGGTGGGTGCTTGGGTGACTACAGGAGACGTGAAGGGCTGCTATACCATGGTGGTCTGTGACCACCACATCTTGCTTCTGACCTGATTCTAATAGAATCTCTTACAGAGATGGGCAAAGAGTTGTTTTAGCAGATCCAGAAATCCATTTGTGATCTCAGCTGCTTAAGGTGGTACCTTTCTGAGTTCAAACAGATTCTCATTATCTACCAAAACTCCAGGCTAAAGAGCTTGTTCCTTATCTTTCTTTGGAGCTCCTATGAGTGAGTTCCATGAGATTTGTATAAATAAAAATGATTATTCAGGTCTTTTCTCACCACATGTTTGTTTGTTTTATTGTTATTGTTACTATTATTACTGTTAATATTATTACTGCTACTTCTGCCGCCACTAGTAATAACCTTGTAAGTTTGAACTACCATTGTCAACGGTGGAATGCCTACCTACCAGTCATGTTTACATTCTGCATTTGTAATTGCCAATTTTTATCAGATCTACTGGCCAATCATCCATGAATAATTCCGTGAATCTTCAGAACCCATTCCCAACCCAAGCCCAGAGGCAATCATTTACAAGTTAAGAACTGGGCCTGAGACCATTGCCAAGGGATATTCTTGACTTTGATGAGGGTCAAAGCAAAATCTACCAGATATTAATAGGTTATTTGTAAGAATTTATCCTCCTGTTAGCCTTTCATAGGAAACCAATGAACATGATGAAACATGCAACAAATGATATAAAGATGACTTACACGTTTGTTCACACAGTTATAAATTTATATACATACATTTGCTTATATTACTTGTATGACTTTGATATTATTGTACCTTTTCGGTTTTTAAAAATAAATATTCCAATACCTTGGGATTTCTCAGTTTGCATCAGTAAGAAACTAAGGTATAAAACTTCATTCGTAAGACCCAGTTGTAGTCACAAATCACACAGTTTTCCTTAGTAATGTTCATCAAACTATTCTATTCTATTTTATTCTGATATCTGCACCATCAAATACATCTGTGTGTTAGTTTTCTAGGGCTGCCACAGCAAATTATTATCAGCATAGTGGCTTAAAACAAAGCAGTGTATTTCTAACATTGTTCTGGAGGCCAGAAGTGTAGTCAGGGTGTCAACAGGGCAACACCCCCTCTGAAGGCTCAAGGAGAAGGTCCTTCCTTGCCTCTTCCAGCTTCTAACGGCTTCTGGCCTTTCTTGGCTTGTACACCTTACCCCCAATCTCAGCCTGTGCCCTCACATGGTCTTTTCCTGCATGTCTTTGTGTCCATGTGTCTCAGCTCTCCCTTTCCATTCTCTTATAAGGGCACCAGTCATTGGATTTAAGTTTCATCCTAAATCCAGGATGATCTCATTTCAAGATCCTTAAATTAAATACCTCTGCAAAGATTCTTTTTTCCAAATATACTCACTCTCATTGGCTCTCGGGGGTTAGGATTTGGACAAATTTTGTCGGGGGCCACCATTCAACCTACTACAATCTGCTCTGCAAAGGAAAGAAAAAAAAAAAACTTAGAGAATAATGATATTCGAGTGGAACAAACCCAAATGACTTTTGAAAGGCAAAGTGTGGGAAGCTCCAGGTACTGCCATATTCAAATTCAATGTAATTAGATCTTGCCTTTATTATCAAGTGAGCTGAGGAGAACAGATTTTATATACTGCACAGTTCTCTGAGTTTGCCTCTAAAGACCAAGATCTTTATAGAAAAACATAAAAGAAGTACACGTTGTTGCTAAGAGGATAAAATTAGGAAGTAGGCCAACCTAGTTTGGAGTTTTAGATATGATTTGCTAACTGTGTGACCATGGCAAAATGTCTTCCTTCAGACACATAATGACCCACAAATGAGGGGGAAGGGAAATATAACTTTCTCATTCTTGTTGTGGGAATTAAAGAGACAGTGTTCATGAAGCACTTCCCACAGTACCTGACCTGTTAAGCTCTTAATAAAAATAGTTACTGTTATTGTTTTTCCATTGAAATTTCTAGTGGGAAAAGTGTGGTCTCTGTGCAAAGGCACCAATCTGCAAGTGACCCTGCAGTACAAAGGACCCCTCCCCCCAAAAAAACAAGTCAGCCAACAGTGACACATTTTCATCTTTCCTTCACTCCAGTGTTTTAGCTGTAGAGGAATTTTTGCGTATCTTAACTGGGCTTGAACACAGTGAAATGATGGATCTTGTTCCTTCGAACATTGCTTATAATAGATCTGTCAGGTGTCCTATTTAAACCCTAATGGTTTTGCAAATAGCAGGGATTACGAAACACCCAAATTTGAGGTTAAAAAAAAAAAATCCACATAATTCAGAGGCAAGCAGTCAGTGTGAATTTAGGGTAAAAGGTTAGCCAAGAGGACATTTGTCTATAGCTGAGAAACAGAAGCCCCATCTGGGTCGACCTGCATGAACTTTCTTCCTATCTGAACATCTTGTCCACACAGGGGTAACCTCCTGAAGCCCTTGGCTAGTGTCCCTTACCTAACCTTAGTCATACTTTCCGTTATCCTCTGGGTGCACTGGGATGTTTTTTCTAAGGGAGGCTTTCCTGTTTCTGTAGCAAAGAGCAGAGAGAAATAGGGTGCATGGTATAGCTGGGCAAACAGCCAAACCTACACATTCAAAAGGCCTGTCAGATGGCAGCCAAAGTTTCTTTCAGCCTGGCTTTCTGCCACCTCATTTCTCCTTCCTAATCTCCTTTTGTGTTCTCCACTGTCTGGCGCCAGGAAAATATTCTCCATCATTTTCCTTCTTCCTCTTATGCTCTAACTTCAAGTTGTTCTAATACCCTAAGTCAAGGCTTTAAGAAACAGAAGTTTAAGTAACTCCCATCACTGGTGTGTAAGTATACGTGGTACAGCCCTTCTCTTGAGCTTGGACCCCTTGGCTCAATATTAGTAGAGGCTCTGTGTGAAATTACTTCCTTCAATCTCATGAACTTCAGTAGTTTTCATTTCAGGATCACCCTACCCTTCATAAATGAAAAGAAAGTGTTGCTTCCAGAAATTGGAAGCCAACAAGCAAAGTCAAAGGAGGAGAACATTATGGTGAGTGAGTTCTTGTTAAGGGTGTGTGGTAGACAGAATAATGTTCCCATGAGATGTTCACATTCTGATCTCCAGAACCTGTGACTATATTACCCTACGTGGCAAAAGGGACTTTGCAGGTGTGATTAAATTAAGATTTTGGAGGTGGGGAGAATATTCTGGATTACCTGGGTGAGCCCATTATAATCACAAAGGTCCTGATCGGTGGAAGGCAAGAGGATCAGGGTGAGGAAGAAGATATGATCACAAAAACAAGCGTTACAATCCCAGAGAGATTTGGAGAGACCACACTGCTGGCAGGAAGATAGAGGAGGAACCACAGGCCAGAGACTGCAGGCAGTTTCTAGAAGCTGGAAAAAGGGAAGGAAACAGTGTCTCACCTAATGCCTCCAGAATGAGTGTAACTCTGTTGACAGTTCAATTTTAAGCCCCATGAGACCCATTTTGGATTTTCTACCTTCAGAACCGTAAATGGCCTTATGTTTTAAGCCACTAAATTTATAGCAGTAATGGGAAACTAATACAAGGAGTCACCCCTTGCCATTATTCATAAGCAGACACACAATTATGTAAAATTAGTTTGAACTGTTTTAGGGGAAAATAAGATACTGAAATGTCTTTATAGAATTACTTGTTTTGGCATAATGGGCAACTGAAATGCTCTGATCAATGGTATCATCACATATTTTATTACTGGTGGCTAATATTCAAGGAGTTGTATTTTGATAAAATATAATACAAAAAATATACTGAAGGAAACTCCTTCCCCCTCCCACCTTTTTTGTATTCTGGCAAGTGATCCACAAAGCACTTCCTCAAGGTAGTCTTTGTGATCATCAATTATCAATGTAACATTGAATCACCTACTAGTGATACCATTTCCAGTTGATGAACACCAGGCAAACTATCATTTATTATGATCCAGTAACTCAACTATGTCTGTTAAACTACAACATTGGGAATATTGCCTGCTTCAGAATTAAAATTTACTCATTTTCAGTATTTCCCTTGAAATTTCCTGGCGAGTGATAGGATGAGAGATAAAAGGAGGTCTCATGGTTGCAATTAAGTGCAACTTTTGAAATACTGAAACTCGAACTTACCATCAGCTAGAACAGGGGGTAGGTAAACCGTTGTTTTCAGTCTTCTTTGATGAGCACGTGGGATGTCCTTGATTCCTGGGATTATGAACCTGCTATACAGATGCATTATTTTTTGTCCTAACACTTGATAAAATGTGAGTTACTTGAGGGAAGAGCCAATATCTCCTTTTTCACTCCCCTTCTCCATATGTTATACCTAATGACACTTTATAGAATAGAACCAGGTTCTCAGCAAATACTCCATGAACAAATAAGTTAATATCAAATTCCTTAAATAACAATAGGTACCATTGGTGCAGCACTCCACGTTCAACGTGCTTCCCCACCCAGATACAGCACGAGGTATGCATCCTCATTTGAGGAGACACAATGATAATGAATGAGGTCCCTAGAGTTGAACATCCTGGGTGGAAACTAGACTCCATAACCCTCATCTGGAGCTGTGGAGGAAATTCACCTCAGATTCTCATACCTCAGTTTCCTTGTCTCCCCCCGCAAAAAAGAAAGAAAAAAAAAAGGTAAGGATATTTCCTATCTTACTGGGTTGTTGTGAAGATTAAGTAAGGTAATACTGACACGTGCTCTAGTCTGGGGCCCAGCACATACTAAAGATTCTAGAAATCATAGATTGTTTCTATTCTCAGTTGGTGGAGAAGGAAAAGGAAGACCAAAAGCATAAAATGACTTCCTCAAATCCTCTGATATCAAAATGGAAGATCTGGCTCAAATCCTACTTTCTTCCTTCTATAATGTATCAATATCTGGGTGTTCAGAATCTGGTTTTTAACCTCTCCTTTTTTCTTTGTTGTCTCTTCCCAGCACAAACACATTCTTTCTCTCTCTCTCTCCACAACCCCCCCCACGGACATACGCTCACATGTGTGCGCGCACGCGCGCAAGCGTACACAGACACACACACACACACACACACACACACACACACACACACACACCTGCATCACTGCCCAGCTTCGATTGCCTTGGAGAATCACTGGGGAACTCCACATGTCCCTGTCAGGAACCTGCTAATGGCAGATGACAGCTGTGCAATGACAGAAGCTGTGTGCTTCAGGGGCCAGTCCCCTGCAGAGAGGAACAGTTTCACATCCAGCCTATAGTCATCTCCCTGCCCACCAACCACTGTGCTCATACAGCGGTTGGTTTACCTGCCCTTGATAAACTTCGCTAACTCTAGGAAATCCGAAAACCCCCTTAGCAGAAGTGGCTCCCCAAATTACTTCCGGGGCTAAGCTACGAAGGAGGCGAGGCTGCCCTCACACTTCCAAGACTTAGAGACAGAGATCTGTATCTTGTCAAATGAAAGGCAGCCTTGAGGATTTGAATCACTTTTCTTATCCCTCTCTCCCCTCAAGCTCATCCTCCAAAGCAGGCTCTCTAATTTATGATATGATGGGGACCACATATTGGGATAAGCACAGCATATTAGCTCTGCAGGAGCTGCCAAATAGGACAGTAGCTATTTCTCGACTTAGGTTTTGAGGGGAAGAGAATTTGACAAATGGTCCATCTCCCTGGAGAATGAGAGAGTGGCAAGTCAGCTAGCCAGAGAAGAGGATGATAGAGACAAGGGGAGCACAGACTGAGAGTCTTTTTCAAAATCTCTCTTTGCATGGAGGGGAAAAGAAACATGGTTCAAGTTGCAAATCCTGCTGCCTGTGATCTGGAAGATTCCTGTTCCTGAATGTGCAGCCAAACAGCGCTCTATGCAGGGGCTGCTCTCAAAGCCTCCTCATCGTTGCCCACACCCCAATCCTGGCATCGCTTTGCAGGGGATTTGTTTTGTATTTGCAATGTTAACACTCTGAGCAGGGGAAAGATGCCAGCCCTGTGAGCAACAACAACACAGCTTGGTAATTGGTTTTTAAACGCTTTTTTGCTTTAAATTGATAGCATGGATCTTTCATTCTTCCTCCCTGGAGGAATTTCAATCTTTTATTTTTTGAAGGGTGACTTTTCCTTGTCCTATGAGAATTAAGGGACAAACTTGCCATTTCTGGTTGAGAAAGGACTCTAACAGGAGATACATATTATCCTACTGAGCCAGCTGCTGGGGAGGATCTGGAACCAGGGAATGGAAGGCTGAGTTCCAATTCTGACTGTCCCTGACTCCCTGTGACCTCAAACAGACCCTCTTCCTCTCAGAATATCTCAGCTTTTTACATACATAGCAATCACCTGGGGGATTGTATTAAAAAAGAGACTCTGATTCAGCTTGTCTGGGGTGGGGCCTGGGGTGTTGCATCTACCCTGGTGATGCCCATGCTGCTGGTCCATGGGCTCCATTTTGAGCAGCAAGCGTGGAGAATGTTGTTTCTGCAAGTGTGGTCTGTTGACAACCAGAAGTCCTGCCAAAGTGCCTTCCAGTATATGTTCTGACTCCAGCGTCAACTTACTAAATATTTTTTTTTAATTTTTTTATATCTTACTAAATATTTTCAAGCTCATTATGTCTCTACTGGACTACTGCAGTTGTCCCAACTTCCACTTTCCACCCTCTCTGTTCCCTACCCGGCCGTCAAAGCATTCTTTTAAAAACATGAATCAGATTGTATCACTCCCTCAGCCCCACTTAAAACCCTCCAGTGATTTTCAGAATCTCTTAGAATAAAATCCAAGGATTATTATGGCTTATGTGATTTAGCCACGTTCTATTACCCCATCTCCTACCATTTTTCGTCTCCCACGAGCTCTATCCTAGTGATTCTCAACTAGGGTTAATTTTTCTCCCAGTGCACATTTGGCATGGCTGGAGATATTTTTGATTGTTATAGCCAGGTGGGTATAACTAGCATTTAGTGGGTAGAGGCCAGGGAAGTTACTGGAATCCTACAATGTTCAGGAAAGCCCCACATAACAAAGAATTATTTAGCTAAAAAGTCAGTAATTCTACTGTGGAGAAATCCTGCTCCGACCACCCTGTCTTGCTTTCTATTACTCAAGATTATCAAGCTTCTTCTTACCTCAGGGTCTTTGCACTTGCTGTACATCTTATGCTTCAGACTATATGTATATATACATGCATATATACATATATACATCTTTATACACATATGCATACACACATACAAACACATAGACACACATGCACACAATCATTTTGATCATTAAAGCCTCAGTTTGAATACAACATCCTAAGGAAAGCCATCCCAGATACCCTTAGCTAAAATAGCATACACTCCCTGCTACTTTTCTGTCACTGTGCTATTTTATTTCCTTGTAGCACTGTCACTATTTGAAAATTTATTATTTACTTATTTATGAGATTTTTTGATCTGTAGCCCCATAGTAGAATATAAGTCCCATGACAATATGCACTTTGTTCATCTTATTCACTGCCATATCCTTGGTGATACTGCTGTACCCTACAAGGGTGCCTAGGGCATATTTTTTTCTCAAAAATATACGTAGAATTAACATTAACAAATCAGCAAACATACAACTAAACCTACTTGGGTGTATATTTTTAAAAATGTAGAATTCTAAGCCCTACTGTAGACTTACTGAAACACAATCTCTTAGGTGGGTATAATCCAGGAATCTACATTTTAACAAACTTTCCTTACAATTTCTATACACACTGGAGTGTGAGTTCCACTGGGCTAGATAATAAAACAATAACTAACCTTTATTACTCACAGAGAAGTGCTCACTTGACAGCCTGCACGTGGATCTTGCCAGCAGACCTACTTCTTTTCTGTCCTGCTGGGAAAAGGCCAAGAATCCTGTCTTTGGTTTTATCTCTGTGGGTGGACGTTAGAAAGGAAACTCCAGAGAATGACCCAGAATCCCATCCATCCTGACCTTGAGATTGACTAAACCTGGTTTATTTTCCTTGAAGATTGGAATGACATTGAGGGAAGGAAAGGAAATAATAACTTCCTGAGAAAATAATAATAAAGTGAGAAATGAATAAAAGATTAAAAAATGAAAAAAATATGCAATTATCCTTGAGATAATGAGTGTCGTGTAAATTTTCAAAAATTGGTGGGAAGGTTTTTGCCCACACCCCTACCAGTGGCTGTGAGATCACAGTCAACCAGAAAGCTTGTGAGTAATCTCACACATGAGGCTAATGAGCCATCTCTTTCCCATCTCGAGTTTACATCATCTTTTTTTAATGGAAGGAAAAGACTACATTTATCCCTGTTACATGCAATCTTAGTAGATTTGCTTTATTGTTGAAGTGTTATAACAAGGCGGTAGTCTTGAAATTCTTGTTATAATAGTCTAAACAAAACTTCAACTCCCTGAAGACTTCCCTTGAAAGTCTTAAAAGGGGAAGGGAATTAGCTGTATATGTCAATTCGGAAGTAGAGATTACCCTCCAGATACTATTCTACCATCTGACTATTCTAACATGTAGTAAAATTCAATGTGTGATCATTATTATTACGGTTATTCTGTAGTTTAGCTATTTTAATCTGTTTAGTTACAATCAGTAAAATTGACTATCATGTTCTGTCCTAGATCCTTCAAAGTGACATCAATCCTTTAATTCTTTGGGGAATTTTTTCAATCAGTTATGAATCCTCTTTACCATAATCCAGTCTACACATTCCACATTGCTTACAAAAATAGGTTGTAACAAATATTTTGCTTACATTTTAATATTTCTCACAGTATTCCTTTAACCAGGTGTTTGGTAATTATAACCTAGGTATTTATTCAATCTAGAGTTTTGATTGTTAATATATTATATCTCAAGCTGAGCTTTCTGTGATGACCACTTATATGTCCCCAGAGACAAATCACCAATGTTCCCTGGAAAATTTAAAAATATACAGGTTTCCCCACCAGATCCTAATAAATACTCATTAATTTTATGGGAAAATTTGATCTTGGGGTAAGTCATTGTTGATCGACTATAACAATTATTGCTTTTCTCAATTTTTCATTGAATGACTCTTCTGCCCTGAGAGTAACATGTAAAGTCAAGTGAACTAATATGCCTTCTTATTTTATTACTTTCTCCTCACCTCCATCAACCTAATACAACATTGGTCATTAAATAGGTAATTGGAAAAAAAAAAATGCCTGAATCTGTTTCTAAAACTATCTATCTTCTGAACACCCTCATAATATACATAATTCCTTTAATTCACTAACAACAAAAGCATAAAACCAATGATTAAGAATTTTGGTGTCTTTTAATCACAGAAGGCCCTAATGGTCAGTGATATGGATGGTAATAGTCACCATTGTCATTAATAAATATTTGCTGAGTAGGCTGTATCATGTGCCAAGCAGTCAACTAGGTCCTGAATACTATGTGGAAGAAGGGCACTAAATTAAACAAAAGGACCAAAGTCCCCTTTATCTGGGATCAGCACTGACCTCTGCCATGTACAGGCACTTTTGGGTGAAGTGGAAAACAAAGCTCAGGAAGAAGCAAGCTTCAATCACGTGTACCATTAATTACCTGGGTATTGACAGGAATAATGGCAGCACCACACAGGAAATAGATAACTCTGAGAGGGCAGAACAGGCTTCTTCCCTTAATTTTTTTTTTTTAATAACTTATGGAAAAGTCCTTTAATGAATTCTATGTGGGGGAAGTTAAACTAACAAGACCAACAATGGTTAACTATACAAAGGATGTTTCTAGAAATACTTTACATAAACTTTTATTTGTACCTGTCTCTGGAAATATGGGCATTATTTCATGCCCAGACATCCAGTCTCATTTACACCTGTATCATACTTGGTTCTTCTGTTTCGAGGAGGAATAAGGGGAAAGATTTCCTTCAGTAGGTGATCACCTCACCTCTCCATGAAAATGCCTACTATTAATCAAATTCCAATTGGTGTAGAATGCAAAGACTTAATAGCTAAAGTTGACTGCAGTTCCCTTTGGGACCTCAGATTGAAGCTAAGGAAGTGTGGGGTCACCCCTGGCCAAATTTCTTTTAGATTCTAGTATAAAACAAGACTTTCAAAAGGAGGATTCAATCTTCATGACTAAGTTGATGTTGTTTCTCTTCTCCATAGGAATTCCCAAAACATTTCAGTACCAGTAGGTAGGGATCACTTATTCTAAGCCGAAATGAAGGTGCCTTTCAGCAGTTAAAGCGGCCACTGTGATTATTATTCAGTAGCACAACACATCAATTACAGAAAAGGACTAAAAAATATTAAGAGAAAGTAAGTCTTATGAAAGGGTCACAGGAGCTTGACATTTCTATAATTCAATAATTTCATAACTGCTATGACTCACTCTTAAATTGGGCTACCAAATAAAGTTGCATTTTAGGTGGTGGCAGTTAGTCGTTTTTATTATAATGACTAGCACTCCCTTGCCTGCAGTGAGTATCCTTTATCCTCTTTAGAGTCACTTCTCATGAATCCCCAGGTGGTAAACTCATGAAATTCTACCTGGTTCCTCCCTCCTGCCCCAAAACTGATTGTTTTCCTGAATATGCCACCATTAAGAGCAGGAGATCTGATGCTCCAGACTTCTTCCAGTTTGCTGTTGCCTTTGCTGCAATGCTGAGTTGCCACTGGTCATTTCCAAAGGCCAGGTTCCAATTACAGGGGTGGGGAAAAAGTAAAAATTTTTTTGCCCCAACGTCTACTCTATGGAAGCTCCAGAACCTGTACTGTTAATTTTTAGACTCTCAAAACAGAACTCAAACCTGAAAAAATCTTTGCTTTTTTTCCCCTCTAATAGTATGCATTCATAAGGACCCATCATCATAGTTCTTTTCCTGTATATCATACCTATGCTGAGATAAATCAGCATTTGCATCTTGAGTCTTTGATTTGTCAGGAGTAAAAAATTACATACCAATAAGAAAGGGAAAGTGATGGGAAAAACATGGTCATTTTACATTTTACTGAGGTACTTTATTTTTTACATTAAAAATTTTAAAATACTGGGGCACCTGGGTGGCTCAGTGGGTTAAAGCCTCTGCCTTCAGCTCAGGTCATGATCTCTGGGTCCTGGGATCAAGCCCCGCGTCGTCGGGCTCTCTGCTCAGCAGGGAGCCTGCTTCCCTTCTTCTCTCTCTCTCTGCCTGCCTCTCTGCCTTCTTGTGATCTCTATCAAATAAATAAATAAAAATCTTTAATAAAAAAAAATTTTTTAAATACTACCATTGCAGAAGTGTCACAATTTTCAGGAAAAAATTATAAGAATGTAAGTTCATATCTAGAGTGAAAAATAAAATCTGTCCCTTTAAGAACTTGGGGAAGCAATCATGAAAATAAAAAATCAAATTAACATCAAGTGTCATGACTTAGAAAACTTTTAAGAGACAAGTTATTAACAAATTTCAAAAGAGAATAGGTGAATTTAGTTTACATAAGCATTAAATGTGAATAAGATTATCCTGAACCTGTGTAATATAGTCAGAAGTTTAGAGGAATTGATTCCTTTATGGAATGCTAAATTTCTTAGACCGCCTAGATGCACTGTAGATCAGTGGAAACCATGGCCAAAGGTAACACAGCGGTTGGAATGAAAACAAAAAGATGACTTTTTCCTAACATCTTCAAGGCTGTCAAAAAGAAGTGTTGGATTTTACACTGGAGCTGAGCTCAGGTTTATGTCCTATTCAAACTGCTGCTGGAAAACTTTAAGGGGTTGTTGTTTGTTACTTTTTTCTAAGCATTTATTTATCACCCTGTCTCCAGAACCCTTGTGTTTTACAAATATTGACTTATAAATAATAAAAATAACCCTATACAATAGGTAAGGGAAATTTAAAATTATTCCCTGCTTACAGGGTAAAACGCTGAAGCATAGGTAGCTCTGAGGCCAGATATTTGCATACTCTGTCAAGCCTTAGAAACCTGAAAACAAATGCTAGAAAAATTGCCACCATCCATGCACCAATATCAGCCAGGTAGAGAAGAAGAAGAAGAAGCAGAGAAAAGGGCACTACCAACTTCTCAAAGTCCTTTGACTGAGGAGGCAGAGAGCCCTGAGGGAGGTCAGTGGTATCCCGACACATAGCATTAATCTGAGCAGCAGATAAATTTATGAATAGTCACGTCATGGCAACTTCCTAATTATCTGTCTCAAGATAGCTTTGATTTGTCATAAGTTTCCTTTTTCTTCCATGTATTCCAGTGGTACTCTTTAGTCTTTTTTATTAACTATGTCAACATCACATCATAGACCTCTACACAGGAAGACTATCCATTCAAAAAAATGAAGGCATTTTTGAAAAGTTTTTATAAAGAAAACAATTTACAAAACAAGTCATTCTTTTATATTTATTTGCATTCTGTGAGAAGACTCATCTCAGAGGTTTCAAATGATCAGAGTCAGTGGGATCATCTGATTTGCATGCTGACTGCACTCCTGAGAATAGAGGAAGGAGGGTGGCTCTGACAGGCTCACTTACCTGTAGGAGCCCAGACATGCATTTTTTAACTATAGAAGGAAAAGACCAGCAGCTACAGCAGCTGACCCTGGGGAGAGTTGCAATTCTGTGAATTATCACTACATCACCCTCACCCACCCTCTGGCCCTCTTTAACTAGGGCTGTCATTGCAAATGAGGGCTTGGGTAGCCATTTTGATTGGTTCTCCATCTGTGTGTGTCACATAGGCTGATGCTGGTACAAAGTTAGAGATAGGGGCTGAGGACGTCTAATTTGGGAAAACCAGCTTGAAATGTTATTCTTCAGCTAACATGCATACTTTGTAGGGTATGTCATAACAAAATTGTGTGTGTTGCACAATTTCTTCTCAAACTATACTGACGGCAAAGAAAATAACTTAGTTCCTATAGCCATGTTATCTACCTGTCCCCTTTCAGAACAAGATAATGGGCTATTTCAGGGGAAAAAATCATAGCATATGCACGAGCAAACATGAGTGAGGAAAAGGAAACAGTTCCAGATGATCTGCTTTACCCCAGAGCATGGCATTGCCTTATTCCTGCCATCTGAGCTTGGAAAGGTATTGCTAGGCATGGGCCAACCTCAGCACATTTAGCCACGGTTAGTGCAGTCCCGGGGCATTTCTTCCAGTGCTTCAGCCTGTCTATCCTTAAATGGCGTTCTTTATTTCTCAGGTTCAATTCCACTTTTACTCTACCTATACAGAAGACTAGACTAGAGAGAGTGACTAGAAGCCGTTTTCCTTTTCACAGACGAAGATATTTGAGGATGTTAAAATTTCTCTGTAGTCCCTTGATGATTATGACAAAGATATAAGATCACTCTGGGTCAGGTACTCTATATATACATACATATATACATGTAAATAATTATGTTAAATTGTAAGATATATATTTACTATCCCTATTTTACAGAAGAGGTTACTGAGCATGAGAGGGTTAAATCACTAAAATTTTATAACTGTTATAGATGGTACTTGAATCCACATCACATGATCAAACCACTATACTGTGACTTATGAGCTTGGCAAAGCTTTCCAAAGTTTAATCTCTCTTCATTTTTAAAATCATACTATGAAACACAAAACTTTAAATTTTTTACCTTCTTTTTTTTTCCTGAGGAAATAAATGCACCTGAACATTCATTTACAAAATACTTTAGAAAAGCAATTGTTTAGTTTAGAGGAAATGCAAGCATAGGCAAAAAAAAAATATATATATATATATATATATATATATATATAAGAAGAAGAAGAAGAAAAAGAAAGAAAGAAAAGAAAACCATTTTATCAATGCTTTTAGATAAAATGGGGAGATGTCTTTACCTATAGTAGCCAATCTACCAGCAACTGACCTTATAATATGAGTCAGGGCTACTTACATCAAAATCACTAGGATTCTTGTTAAATGGAGTTTCCCAGAACCACTAAGACATAATAAGAGCCTCTGTGGATAAGCCCCAAGAATCTACATTTAAAGCATAACTTTCTAGTGGTGCTGATGTCCACCACAGATTGAGAGAACAAATGCCCTAAGATCTTTTTGTTGCTTCTCACCATGTTAGTGTGACAAGTTAGTGCAGAATGCTGTTGATGATAAACAAATGGTAAGTTTTAGTTGGACTAGCTTGTGACTTTCCTAGTGTCACTTCATGCAGTGGTAGAGCTTGTTTTGGAAGTTCTAGTGCATTATCACCAGCCAATTAGAACTAATTTACATTTGGAATTAGTGAGGAACTGGAAGCCTATTGGTGTGTTCAGGCTGTTATAATGGATGACTAGGAAGAGAATAAGCATTTTGGAGAAAACTTCTCTCCCATGGTGACCTTGTTTTCAAGCCAACATGCCTACTAGTAGGTCACAGAGTTTACTTAAAAGAAATGAACATTTTACCAAAGGTTTTGCAACGTGTGCTAATCAGAAGCTGCCTGTCAAGTTGAAGTAGCATCAAGAGGCTCAGAATAAGGGCTCTTGGGCGTTAAATGGTTCCTACCAAATACCAAACCTATTATCATGATTGGCTGTTATAGCCCTCTAAACGGCAAAGTGATTAAATTGGTCATTATGAAACCCTAAAGATGCATAATTATGACAAATAAGACTCAAGTGCAAGGAGATTTTTATCTCACTGACTGGATTATATTTCAAGGATGAATCAATGAAGGAATTTTTTTTTTTTTTTTAATCTCTGTCTGCTGCATGGAAGCTGCTTAGTTAGGAACTGGATTCTCTTGATCTTTGGGGAAACCTCTTTGTGAGTCAACTTAACACACTCAGTTCAGAAACCTTTCCAGATCTAAACTGATGCTAGATGCCTATTCTTTACAACAACTGGTCTCCATTTACATTATAGCCCTGAATTATACATGGAATACTCTTTTTGATCATTTTGCTGAGTATCAGATGCCTCTGACAGGATCCTGGACTTATTCTGAGTGACTCGGACTTATTCTAAGTCAAGTCCTCAGCCTAGATTTGATCCACTTATCATTACCAATAGTAATGGCAAAAAACCAGGACTACAAAATAAGCTGGTTCTGTGCAGTCTATTTTATGTCTAAGAATCAAAGAAGAAAAAAAAAGAACAAAGAAACTGTGATAAAATACCTCACCAAAAAATGATTCTGTCCTGGAAACAGACATACTACAAACCCTTATAACATATCCCTGGGTCAGTGACAATAAGGATATACCAGGTTGTACCCAGAAATTCTAGCACACAAAGTTTTTTTTTTTTTTTTTTTGTCTTTAGGATTATAGAGAAGATTGATCATATGAATACAGTGTCTTGATAGAATACTTTTCAATTATTGACAGAAAGAGAGAACATGGGGACGCCTGGGTGGCTCAGTTGGTTAAGCAGCTGCCTTCAGCTCGGGTCATGATCCCGGTATCCTGGGATCAAGTCCCACATAGGGCTCCTTGCTTGGCAGGGAGCCTGCTTCTCCCTCTGCCTCTGCCTGCCACTCTGTCTGCCTGTGCTCACTCTTGCTCCTCTCTCTCTGACAAATAAATAAATAAAATCTTAAAAAAAAAAAAAAAGAGAGAGAGAGAGAGAGAGAGAACATGGAAAAAGAACTTAAACTAGATTTACAAGAACTTCTGTATTTGGCAGCCAGATATAATACCAATATAGTGTCCAGTATCAAACTGCATTTGCAATAAGATCTGTCATCAGTACAAACTAAAAATAGTATTTATTGAATAGTGATACTTGTCAAATTACTAGTGACTTCTTGAGAAGAAGTCCCTTCTAAATACCAATCTGAGGTATCATGCAAACTATAATTGTGGTGGTTGATATTTTCTTGAAACAGGAAATCACCAGGAAGGTATCCAAAAGTTAATCTCTGTTCATTTATATAAGAGACAAAATAAACTATTCACTCCCCCCCTTTTTTTCTTTTCTTCTCTATCTATGAATTTCTTTCCCTTTCTTCAGTTCTATTTACCACATACCTTGGACTGTAGTCTCATCCTCAGAACAACTCATTTAGTGTGAAAATCGAATGCCCTTTAAGAAATGAATTGTCAGTATTTGATATCACTGTGCTTCTCTTATTTAAAGAAATGCTGTAGTTTTATTGGTGAGAAGGGAACATGGCCAGAGAAGGGGAATCAAAGCATCCTGAAGGGTGAAAGAGTTTTAATTATTTTCTTTTTTTTTTTTAAGATTTTATTTATTTTTTTTGATAGAGAGAAATCACAAGTAGGCAGAGAGGCAAGCAGAGAGAGAGAGAGGAGGAAGCAGGCTCCCTGCAGAGCAGAGAGCCCGACACGGGGCTCGATCCCAGGACCCTGAGATCATGACCTGAGCTGAAGGCAGAGGCTTAACCCACTGAGCCACCCAGGCGCCCCAAGTTTTAATTATTTTCAAATACGTTTTTAGACGGTCAGAACAACACAGGAAACAGAACAAAATAGATGATTTGATGAAAATAAGCAAGGGCATCTGGATGACTTTTTGTAACTCAACTGCAAGAACCTTTATCAACTCAGAGTTTACAAAATACAAGTCATGTTGATAATTGAAAGTATTGTTTTCCCAGAAAGAAGGAAGGAAATCAGAAAAGCCTATAAAGAAGTCAATATGTGTTTTAAATTTGTATTCCCTAATTTTCAAATGAGATCTCAAATTCTACTTGTCACAATTATTCATTATCAAGGCTGCCTTACCCTGTGGCCATTCTATTCTCTCCTTTGATGGCCAATTTTAACTTGTCCCAGAAGCAAGTTTGGGAAAGCACTCATGCCTTGCTACTACTCTTTTAGGTGCAAATGGACCCAAATTAAATGCAATCTAAAGAGAATTAACTATGTCATTTTAAGTGAAATAGAACGAATCATAATGAAAATAAGGTAAGCATATAATATTTGGTACAATTGAAGTGAAAAATTTTATGTGATTTTATTGTTGCTAAATTAAGGAATAAAGAAGTCACCCATTTACATTGGTTTACATTTATCTGGTTTCCATGTTATTAGAAAGCTTTTAGATGAACTGGATCTGCTCATATTTGTAGAGGAGAAAAGACAATCCAGACATTATCAGAATAGAAAGTCATCTGGATAAAGAGTGAATACTGAAGAGATGTATATTTATCCGTAGAAGAATCACAGACATATAATTTCCAATTGCCCTTAGGTATGGATAAACTTAGAAGGAAAGTAGAAGTTCTGGAATGCTGGAAGAATTTCTTCAAGAGTTTGAATATTTTCATGTATACAGTGATAAGCCATTCCATGCAATGGTTTAAATAGGAAGAATCTGTGTATTTAAGTATTTTCTCCTGGTTGCAAAATATATCTGTATTAAAGGTCCCATATCAGAAGTATTGGTTGTAGGTATGATGCCCAATTCAGTATGTACATAAAATCAGTCCTCATAGATAATCATTATCATAGCATAAACATGAATTCACAAATCATTTAAGAAACCTCTCTATAAATGAAGCATTGTAAAACTATTCTATCTGATAAATGTTTCCCAAACTTTGAGGATATTAATCTTAATAATATTATTTGTTCAGTAGATATTTTTTTTACTATTCTTATGTGAGGTGGGGAAGATAAGGGAAGGGAATCAAATGAGTCAGGAGAATTAACCCTACTAGCCACCACTCTAGACCCTGGAATCTCAGTGGCTTAACACAATAAAAATGTCCTCCTCCTTCACATTACAGTCTTAGATGTATCATTCTCTGCTTTGTAGCTCTACCATCCTAAAAAATGGCCTTCAAGCTCACCATGAAGTGGGAAGATAGAGAGGAAAGGGAAAGCCACCATTTACCTCAGCCCAGAAGAAACACACTTCACTTACACTCACAATCCATGGGCCAGAACTCAATCTGCAGGAAAGGCTGAAAAAGAAATGAAATGAAAGCATTTTCTGTGCTTCAGTCAGCCCTTCCAGCCTCCAAATTGTTATATACTTCTCTTATCACACATAGTACCATCACCCTCTCCCTAGGGGAGGCAACCCAGACACTACATGCACCTCAAATTCCACAGTCCTCACCATGAAGCCCAATTATTGTTCCTCCCCATCCAACAAATGAGGAAATAAAAAGATAACTTTTAGATTCCTTCACCTCTCCCATCCTGGACACACTGAATACACAATGATGGAACAGAGAAGGTATAATCTCAATAAATTCTTTCACTGGAGAAAGGAATGAATAGGAGATACATATTAGCCACAGGTCCAAACCAATTCCAAAATCGCACTGTGTGTTATACTGTAAAAGCTCCCCTGCCCTATCCTGATTGTTGAGTCTCTGATGTTGTGCTCTTGCCCACTTTTTTCTCAGTGGCTCCCAGATCTGCCCTCTGTAGGGGGAAAGGAGGCCATCACTCACTATTTCTTGAGGTCATCTGAGGTGGGCATTTGAAAATATGCTCTCACCTTGGAAACTGTGCACCTTTAGCAGCTCAGCATTCTCTCACGGTAGCCCAAAGTATTTAAAAACATCTAACTTAAATTCTTCATCTGATCTCTCAATTATATATGAATTCAAGAATTACTTTTTTCTAGAAATTCTGACTTTTTTGGTCTGGGCTTATAATTTATTTGGTGATATAGGATCTTTACCATCCTAACAGGCTTCTAATCTATTTGCCTCTAGTCAGCAACATGTGCTAATAACTACGCTCAATGTTCTTTTGAGACACAGTGCTTGAATGTGTTTTGCTTCTTTTCCTTTCTGAGCTCCACATCCTTCTCCCAACAACTTGATGGCCCCACACTTAGTTAGATTTTTTTCCCCCTGAGCCTCTTTAATCAACTAAAAGGTTTTATTGGTGCTTTGTTACTCTTTTAGAATCCCATCTCCTATTATTGGGGATCAAGAATCAGTTGAATTTTCTAACCCTTCAAAGCTCCTAATTTCTGGACACTGTTTTCTTTTGTTTCTGCTTGCAAACTTGCCGATTCTCTCTTTCACTCAACCCTTCCAAAGACAACTGTATGAGTTACGTATTGCTGAATAAAAAACTGACCCAAAATCAATTTTTCTTTTTTAGTAGTCAAAAATAGCAAACATTTATCATCTCATAGTTTCTGCGGATTTGGAATCCAGAAGCAGCTTAATGGGGTGCTGCTTTCTCAGGACCTTTCATGAGATTGCAGCCAAACTGTCCACCAGAGGCTGCAGTCTCTGAAGAATTGACTGGGGCTGGAGAGTTGACTCCTAAGTTCATCCACAAGGCTCTTTGTCAGGAAGATTCAGTTTTTCATTACTTGAGGCTTTCTGTTGGCCTACTCATGACATAGCTTCCTCGTGCATGTATGTTTCAAAGAAAGTGAGAGTGAGTGAGCAAGAGAGCACCCAAGACTGAAGGCAAAGTCTTTTATAACCTAATCTTAGAAGTGACATGCAGTCACTTCTGCTATATGCTTTTGGTCACATGTACTAGCATGTGAGTATGTTATGGTACAAGGTATGAATACCAGGAGATAGACGTCATCGAGGACCATGTTAGAGGTTGGTTACTGCATGCAACCAATTGTAGCAAATACAAAGATTTTCAACATCTTTTCAATCTGCACATTCCATAAGCATGCAGTCTACCTCACAAGTTAACACAAGTGACAGTCTTACTATATCGATCACACCTCATTTCAGAGATCACACATCTAATCTTTAACTGGCTACCAAACTTTCGATTTGTTAATGTTTTGTTAATGGTTAAGCCAAATTACATTTTGTATTTTTTGTTACAGCAGCGCTTTACTCTTGGTAATGAGTATCAATTTTTTTTAAAGCCAAGATGGTTAAATAATAGCTAGCAAAACAGAACAAAACACCACCAAACCACCCCCCACACACACACCCTAGTAAATTATCTTAAATATTTCTTATCTCCAGGTTCCATTATAATCAATCTATTCTCCCTAAAGTGACCAGAATTTCTTCTGTGAAATACATATTTGAACATATCAGTCTTTTATGGAAAACTCTTTGGCTCCAGAGCCTTCAGGATGAAGTTCATTTCCTTAACTGTTGCTTACAAGGCTCTTCGTATTCCAATCTTAGTCTATATTTCCACCTTAGTCTCCAACTAATCCCCACAGATTTAATCCCACAAAACTGTTCACTATGGAATATCATAAGAAGTTTTATTCCTCTGTGTTATGTACATACCAAGTCCTTTACCTGAGATTATTTGCCTTCCCCCCAAAACCACATAAACCCCTCAGATCACTCTTCATTTATGCTACTGTTACAGTATATACATACCTTTACTGGAGCATTCTTAACATTTTTATTTCATTGTCTCCTGAACTACCATATTTACTCCTCAAAGGAACTACACTAGAAGTTACTTTTCATTAACATAGAGGCTTTATCAATTGTACTTCATAACATACTGGATTCTGAGCAATGATCATATAGTAAATATTTATTAAATTCAAATAAGCAAATATATGAATTAATTGGTAAGGGATCATTCCTTCTTTTTTCTATTCTTACTGTAAAGCTAAGCTCCTAGTCTCATAAAACCTATAGTAGACACTCAATAAAGGTTTAACAATTGTAAAATGGATGAAAATGGCTCGTCCTTCTAATTGTACCTGTTCTTCCTGAATGAAAAATTTATTTACATCTCTATTTATATTTTACACCTTCTAAAAATTTAATGCCAGTCCATATCCTTACCCTAAGTGTTAAGCCCATATAGCTGTCTTTGATAAAAATTTCCATTTGAAATTCCCAAAATGAACTTGAATTCAGTATGTACAAAATTAAATTCATCATGTTTTCCATTCATACCAATTTTCACTCTTGGATTTTCTTTCTTTGTGAGTGGCACCACCATTCATTCAAGCCAGAAGCTTGAGTGTTGTCCCAGACTCTTACTAAACAGGAAGTGTTCCTCACACCCAATTTGTCACTAAGTTTGTGACTAAAATATCTCTTGTTCTTATTTCTCTGATTTTTTAACTTCTTATCATGTTTTGTGCAGAATGCCATAGAGCCTCCTAACTGGATCCCTACTACCTGTCTGACATTCCTCCAGTTATTTTCTACATTGATATAAAAATGATTATTTTACAAGATAAATTAGGCCTATGCCTTTTATGTTTAAACACCATTCTCATTACCCTTATGTTAATATTATTACTTTTTTTCCCGTGTTCAAAATATACATACTTTAAAAAACTTTTATTTAAATCCTATTTAATTAACATATAGTGTATTACTAGTTTCAGAGGTAGAATTTAGTGATTCCTCAGTTGTTTTTAATACCAAGTGCTCATTACATCAAATGCCTCCTTAATGTCCATCACCCAGTTACACCATGACTCCACGCACCTCCCCTCCAGTAACTCTCACTCTGTTTCCTATAGTTAAGAGTCTCTTATGTTTTTCCCTCCCTCTCTGTTTTCTTTTTTTTTTTTTTAAGATTTTACTTATTTATTTGACAGAGAGAGAGATCACAAGTAGGCAGAGAGGCAGGCAGAGAAAGAGGAGGAAGCAGGCTCCCCGCCAAGCAGAGAGCCCCATGTGGAGCTCGATCCCAGGACCCCAAGATCGTGACCTGAGCCGAAGGCAGAGGGTTAACCCACTGAGCCACCCGGATGCCCCTCTGTTTTCATCTTATTTTATTTTTCCTTCCCTTTCCCTATGTTCTTCTGTTTTGTTTCTTAAATTCCACATACAAGTGAAATCATATAGCATTTGTCTTTCTCTGACTGCCCTATTTCACTTAGCATAATATCCTCTAGTTCCTTCTACATTGTTGCAAATGGCAAGATTTCACCCTTTTTGATGGCTGAGTAATACTCCACTGTATTTATATACCATATCTTTATCCATTCATCTGTCTATGGACATCTGGGCTCTTCCCATAGTTTGGCTATTGTGGACATTGCTGCTATAAACATTGGGGTGCATGTGCCACTTCAAATCACTACATTTGTATCTCATGGATAAATACCTAGAAGTACAATTGCTGGGTCTTAGGAACTTTATTTTTAACTTTTTATTTTAACTTTTTATTTTTGAACCTCCATACTGTTTTCCAAAATGGCTGCACTGTTTACATTCTCACCAACCGTGTGTGAGAGAGCTCCCCTTTTTCCTCATCCTTGCCAACATCTGTTGTTTCCTGAGTTGTTAATTTTAGCCATTCTGACTGTTAATATTATTACTTTTTGCTGACATAGAGAACACCCTGTGGCTCTACCCTTGACCATCTGGAGATACATGTCTTGCCTCTTCTTTTCCTCTCTACAGGGCACAAAAACGGCAGACATATCTAACTAACCTAATAATTTATTGTCCTTAGAAGATACCATCCTCTCATGAAGAATGCTATTCCCACTACATGACTCTTTCTCTGACATAATGTTAAGTATACTTATTCTGGACAACCCTCCCTATAGACAGCTCTCTCTATAAATATGTGTTGGCTAAATGCATGGTTATCAAAAATCCTGACACCAAAAAGCACAAAACCTAAAATCTGAATGTATTTTGTAATTTACCTATTCATTAATTTACTTATACTGCTAAATGTTACCTTAGATGTTGGGATTGTCCTATAATGACTGAGGTGATCCAACTCTGTTTTCCTTTTTGTGTCTTAGAAAGCCAGGTTTTAGTTTGATTTTAGCAAGAACAGCAAGAAAATTATATAAAAAGTTCATTTTAGCTTCATTTTTAAATAGAATCTCAAATGACCTTCCTGGATACTATCCATACACTGTCTTAGACTAGATTAAAAAAATGCCTCCATGAGCAATGATTGGTTAAGACAGAGAAAAGAGATAACAGTTCGCCCACGGGAGGAGGCTGAGGCAAGCAAAGACAGTGACAAGCAGATAAACAGAAAAGGAAGAAGCCGTTGGAAAAAAAAAAAAAAAAAATTCTTGAGTACTTGAACAGCCTTGGCTGAGACAGTGGGGGAGATAAAAAGAGAGAAAGGAAAAACACAATCAGCCCTGCTAGTAATTGGAGAGGCTGGAAGAATGGAAGTTGGAGGCTCAGAGGGAGAAAGAAAAGCAATGAAAGAAAATGAACAATAATGGTGGGTGGGGGAAACATAAGGAAGAGATTGAAAAAATGAGAAACCAGTCAAAGAGAATAGAAAATGGGAACCTCTGGGGTCCCACTTCTCAGTTGTTTCATTAACTTCTTACCACAAGAAGCATGTGTAATTTGGAGAATTTACCCCCTTTCATTTAAAATAAATAAATATTTAAATAAGGAACATGTGCCTTATGAGACAGAGTTCAAAATCAGGGTGAACTAACAGTATACGTTCAGATAATTTTGAAGCTCAGTTCCTATTATAGGAAGTTAGAGAACTTGGTGAGTGTACTTCTGAACACAAATCATACTGTCTGCATTTCCTGCATTTGCCTCCCATCCCTGACATTCTGTCTATAAATATTTTCTTCCTTATACAGTTCATCTATCCTTGCCCATCTACTGGTTGCATAAGATGTTACTGCCTCTCATTCACCAGTAACAATTGATGAAAGCCCGAGAATGTTCCAACTCTCTCCCCTCTCTATCTGCAGAATAGATAGAGTAATGATTCAATAGAATTCTATGGCTCCTCCTTCCTTCAAAGATGGAAACAATGTAAAGGCATGGATGTTTCCAAATTATCTTTCTTTACTAGAGAAAAAAACAAAACAAACAAACAAAAAAACTTTACCAAGAGTCCCCAAGTGGCTGAGATGGGTACACTTTATATTTCCAGTTCACACTTTCCCACTTTTAGTGGCATCCTCACTGTTAGACACATGGCCATACATAGGTGGGTTTCCTCAGTGATCTATGCAAAGGTTTTCTTGTGTGACTATTTAAAGGAAGGTGCCATAAAAAGCATAATGTTATTTCCATAGTTGGAGTTCTGCTTAAATCTGTGTGGATTGGAGGGTTTTTTGTTGTTGTTAAATAATGCTCTCAAAAATCAGGTCTGCAAGAGAATAAGGGACAATATTGACTAGAGTACAAAACAATTCAGCAAGTGACCTTCATGCTTCTAAGCAACTAGCCAATCAGAATTCATAGCAAGCAAATACCATCCAATCAGTATTCATTTCACATGATTAGTAAACAGCTGATGTGAGAAAATGGATGAAAGGCAGCATTCAGGTATGTAATGATTATAAAATAATGGATCAGAATGTAATTCTAAAAAGCTACAGGGTTAACAGGCTTGGAAAATGTATTTTACAGCTTTGGGAGAGATGCCATTTTTTTGTAAGATCTTATTTATCAATAGTAGAAAAGAATTGAAACCCCCAAAAACAAAAATAAATTTATAATATAATACCTGTTGCTTTCTATTTGTTGCAAAAAAAAAAAAAAAAAACGCCTCTAAAAAATAAAGTCTAATGACTTGTCTAAGAAAAAAAATATTTCTATCAAGCAGTGGTGGGTGTTAATTTCTCATTATTTTTCCAAGAACTCCACTTTGGAAGGCAGAATCTATTAAACCTGTCTTAATTACCATTCTGTTTGATCTGTAAGCTCACTTCTTTTCTTCCTTCTAAATATTTTCTGTGATGAAAGAATTTCATATGAAACAACTTTCATTTCTCCCCAGGAATACCATGCCTTTGTTGGGTTATAGTTTATGGAGTTAAAATGGGAAGAGAACTCAGTCTGGGACAATGGCATTTTGACCCAGGGTTGAAAACAACTCTCAGAGGTACTCCCCAAAGCTCTGGTTATCACCAGTGAAATAACAATTCACCTCTCTGTTTTCTTTTACTGAAACTGACACTGTAAGTAACAAAATGTAGTGAGGTTTCAAAGAAAGGAAAATGACCTTTAAATTTTCTGAAGTATAAAGGCCACTTCATGCAACAGAGAACAGCAAGAGATACGTGGCCTTAGGAGGTGAGTGAGATGACTCAGATTAGGGAATAAAAAGGAAACGCAGCTGGGACCTTTGGGCTTGTCCTTTCTGAAGGCACAGGGACCAACGTGTCCTTTAAATGGAAAATAGGGGTAGATGAGCCTCAAAAGACTTGGTACAGATAAGAACGAAAGATCTCAATAATTATTCAAGGTTTCTAAGAGTCCAAAATTAGCTAACTTGCTATATTCCCTTATTTTCCATTATGCTTTTATAAAACCAGGATTGAAGGGAATACATATGAAAATTAATATGAAAATGTTTCCTACTGTCAATAGTCTCAAAGTAAAAATTAACACTTTTTTTTCTTTTACACTAAGTGAAAGACAAACTCCAAACTGAGGGATATCTACAGGACTTGTTTTTCTTTGATATAGAAAAAAGTTGAAAAATTGCAAACATGATCTCTTCAGAAGGTCAGAGAACTGTGGTAATTTTCCAAATTATAAAGAGATGATTTTAGCAGCTAAATTCAATAGGAGAAAAATAGTTACAGTCTACATTTTTTTACTATCATTATGAAACTCCAAATAATAATAATAAATGTACAGTTTAAATGAAATGATTATTTCTTAAAAGGGAAGTGAACTAGCAAAGGATGAATAATCTGAAAACTTAAAAGAATGTTTTTCTACATATCAAAACCTCTCCCAATTCTAGGATAAAGTCTAAGTCTTGGAATCTAACATGGAGTCATATGTTTTATATAACAAGCTTAACTTTAAATAAGGTGCAGTGAATTGCAGGTACTAAATCTTACTGAAGTTGAAATACATGTTGGTTTTACAGCCAAAGACTATGTGAATTTAACTTAGAATATGTAAGAAGAATAGTGAAACAAATATGCTAATGATGAAAGGAGAGCCTTAAGCAGAAAGATCATAAACCTCATCAAAATTCCTTCAATCAAGGGACGCCTGGGTGGCTCAGTTGGTTAAGCAGCTGCCTTCGGCTCAGGTCATGATCCCAGCGTCCTGGGATCGAGTCCCACATCGGGCTCCTTGCTTGGCGGGGAGCCTGCTTCTCCCTCTGCCTCTGTCTGCCTGTGCTCACTCTCGCTTCTCTCTCTATGACAAATAAATAAATAAAATCTTAAAAAAAAAAAATTCCTTCAATCTTTCCAAATATTATTTGCACTTGGAATTATTTAGCAAACATTTATTAAACATCTATTGTATGCAGAGATTAATATTTGAACTAATGGAAAATATACCACGATTAAAAGGAATAACCTCGGTCCTTTCTTTATCTACTTAGAGGAGAGTAATCTGATAAATGGTGATCAAATTACTCATGGAATCACAGTACTCAAAAAAACGTCATTGTTCCTCTGTCCTTGGAGATTTTAGAAAGTGGAGATTTGTTAATCTCCCTTGGAAGCTTATTCCAAGGTTATGTCAAAAAATTATGTACTAAACTTCTAATGAGGATAATAGCCACTGCCTAATTCCCGTTAATATTCCCAGGCCCCAAGGTACTTGCAAAGAAATCATAGAACCATCAAAGCCATGATTTGAAGTATCAATTCAATCCTTGCCACTGCCTGGAAATAGTTATATCTAATTCTTTCTATACGTTTCATAATAGCCATAATAAGAGTTTTCCATTCTTTTCAAGTTTTTAAATCTCACAGCATTTTTAGCTTCTCACTTTCTTCTGTCAGATAAGCCTGAATCTTGGGCATCAGCATTTTCATCTTCCCTTTTCTCTTCTTCAAACTACGCTCCTAATACAAATACTAATACAAGCTAAACATTCTAGGATGAGTGGAGAAGCTTCAATAAGACCAACTACCCTAGTCTTTTCTTTCTTCTCTCTCCATGTGCTTTGTCCTATCTTCCTGTAAACCTCATATATATCGATCTTATTTTGCCTTCATTTCTCTCTGTTCATTTTTAGTTCTCTGCCTTAAATACATAAGACTTCGTTTTATTGATTTTTTTCCTATTTTACAATGTCATCCCTCTTTACCAATAAATGAATTTCTTATTCATTTCAATCAAATTTCTGAAAACAATAGAACTCATTTTTGTAGTCAGTCACCTCCTTCATATTCAATTAAATTTGGCCATAACCAGTTTCTTCCTAATTGCAAAATCAAATCGTCTTGCCATTATCTTAATGCTCCTTGTTTCACAGCAGCACTCAGTCCCTCAACAATTACTTCCTCTTAAAACCTAAACTTCCATCAATAAGGCCACTTACTAGGCCCTATTTCTTTCTTTTTTCCTTTCCTTTCCTTTCCTTTTCTTTTTATCTTTTTTTTCTTTATCCTTTCCAACCTCTCCTCCTTTTTCATTGTAAATTTATTTTCATTTCCTATCTGTGAAATGGGATGATATTTGTTTGTTTGTTCCCGTGGATGAGATCATCAATGAATAGAATTTTTTACTTAGTAGTAATACAATTAATAATACTATATTTCTATGCTTATTTCCCCCTTGTAATTTGTCACTATCATAAAAGGAAAAAAACATGGTTGGTGCTTTGTTTTTTAAAAATTCATAGTAAATTACTGATGAATCATTTCTGATATGGTAGAAAGAATACTGGATTAGAATATTAAGGATTATAGTAATTGGCCTCACTGAGTGAGTTTTCTTACCTTCAAATGAGGATTATAATGTCTGTCTATGTCATTGTTGTGATAATCACATGACACATTGTACATAAAAGCATCTTGTAAATTTCAAAGCACTATTTTGATCCATCATATATTCTTACTGGGAATATTTGAATAACTATTTATTTATTTGACTATTTGAAATAAATATTATATTTATTTTTTCAAATATTATATTCAATTATTTGTTCAAATATTTATTCAATTATTATAAAATAAATATTTTCATAAATATTTATTTATTTATCTAAATAATCTCTAGACCCAGGGTGGGCTCCAACTCATGACCCCAAGATCAAGAGTCACATGTTCTAACTGAGCCAGTTAGGTGTCACCCTGATGTAAAATAGATCCATATATTGCCACAGTTGTCCTCTAGTTTTCCTTTTTATAGGGGACATTGCTTTTGCTTCTGCCATATGAAGGAAATGACTGTATTCCTTGCCTTAAGATACGACTATACCCCTTCAAATTCCTTCCAATTCTTAGAGCCATGGCCTTGGGGATTTTACTTTCCATGACCAAAAATAATAGCTACTAAGTCTGTCATAATATAACAGAGATAACCGTTCCTTAAATAACCTAGGGTGAATTTAATTCTTTCAACTTTTCAAGGCTGTGAAACAATATCTTCTTTCTATTTTAGTGTAGTCCTCTTTTCTTCCTTCATAACCAAAACCACTGGAACTTGCCTCTGTCAGCTATTCATATTTCAACTTGAAAGGGAGTGGTGGCAGGGATAGAGAGAGAGAGGAAGAGAGGGAATGAGAGAAAGCAGGGGACAGGGGAAGGAAGGAGGGAGGAATGGAAGAAAAATGGTGGAAGAGAAAAAAGAGAAAGAAAAGAAAGAAAGGGCAGAAAGGAGGGAGGAAGAAAAGTTGTAAGACAAAGACTTCCAATGTTCTGATATGTTCACTGGTGCTCTGTTATTTAAAAACATACCTAAGGTCACCTCCATGGCTCAGACAGTTGAGCTTGGGACTTTTGATTTTGTTTCCCATCATGATCTCAGGGTCGTGAGATTGAGCCCCAGGGTGTGGCAGGGTCCAAGCTCAGCAGGGAGTCTTCTGGAGATTCTCTCTCCCTCTGCCCCTGCCCGCTGTGCGAGTTATGTGTGTGTATGTGTGAGTATGTGTATGCATGTGCGCTCTCTCTCAAAACATCATACCTAGTTTAGAAAATAAGGAGAAAATATTTAAATTGAGAGACAGTAAGGAGGAATAATCAAGGTCAGACCTTCATTAGTAGGTACAATTCCACCTGGTGGAGTATGTCAGTCAAAAAGCATTTTAGGAAAAGGACAAAACCAGGGAAAAATGAGTTGGTAAGGTGTAAAAATAAGAGATTCTGAGTAATCGTGTCTGATAGGAACTTAGGGTAACATTAGAGGGATTGGGCTGAATCTGCTTTAGAAAGATAGAATCCTGAATACCATGGTTTGGAAAACACTCTAGATAACATGTGACTCAACACTCTTCTTGATGTTTGAATTAATGTTATAATATTCCTTCTAAGTGGCTACTTATTCAGAATAAACCTAAAAATTACAATGACAGAAAAACCACTCTTTTCTGAAGCAACCTAATCCAATTTTCAGAAGCTTCTTTCATCAGTGAACATATATCTATCTTCTTTTCACCTATAGGTCCTAATGTGCTTGTCGGGGCCATACTATACAAGTTAAATTACATGTCTTCTTAATCATCCCTTGTGTATTTAAAGACAGCTGAGGTCCTGCTAAATATTTTGATTTCCAAGCAAAACATTAACAGTTCCTTCATTAAAATCTCAGATGATGTGAAATAATATTTGTATACCAATGAAATATAACATAGACTTTAATAGGATGAAATCCATATCCTTTATTCAATATTATGTTCACTCTAGCATGTTCTCTAATTTTTCCAATATTCATGCTATAGGATCCTACCTAGTACTGAAATTTTCACTATGAATCCAATCAAATAGGAGAAAATAATACTGTATTATCCATCTCCTAGGGATCATCCTTTTCTAGTATCTTCTGAAATCTTTTTCTTCAAAGATAAGTCTCCTCCTCTGTAATGATCTTTCTTGTTTGTTGATTTTGCTAACCCACTTTTGATCAGGTCAATCAGATTGAGTCTTTTTTCTTGTATATATTATGTCTTCAATAAAATTACTTGACTTAGATTTATAGCTGCTAAACCAGTTTCTTCCTTTACTCCCTTCCCCTTACCATTTCCCCTTATTTTGTCCCATATACTTGTTTTGAAACAAAATAAGAGTTTTTATTCTCTCTGACAAATGAGCTATTTTATGAAGAATATTTATTGAAAGACTGATAAATTTGCATCTAATTAAATAGGAAGCCACTGAAGTTTTTGATCAAAAAAAAAAAATTAAGTAGACTAATATGGCAGCCATAAGTAGAACTGATTGAAATGGGGAGAAGCAGGAGAATGGTTTTGAGAAAGCTGCATTATTGCTCCCTAGAGTGGTGTCAAGGAAAATAGAAAGGAATATTAGGCATGGTGACAGAAGCTGTAGAACTTACTAATGATTAATATGAATAAAGGGAAAATCAAAGTTCCTTATAAGATTTCAAACTGGTGGGGCACCTGGGTGGCTCAGTGGGTTAAGCCGCTGCCTTCGGCTCAGGTCATGATCTCAGGGTCCTGGGATCGAGTCCCGCATCGGGCTCTCTGCTCGGCGGGGAGCCTGCTTCCCTCTCTCTCTCTCTCTGCCTGCCTCTCTGTCTACTTGTGATCTCTCTCTGTCAAATAAATAAATAAAATCTTTAAAAAAAAAAAAAGATTTCAAACTGGTGACAGTATATTAGTTAGCATTCTCCAGCAAAAGAGAACCAAAGAATTGCATTTATATAAAGAATTGACTTATACAGTTATGGAGGCTAAGTCCCAAAAATCTATAGTCAGCAAGACTGGAGATCCAGGAAAACCAGCGATGTAGCTCTAGTCTGAGTCTGAAAGCCTGATATACCAAGTAAGCTGAGGTTATAAATCTCAGTTGGAGGATTTCAGGCAGAACAAGTTCCCTCTTCTCCATCTTTTTGTTCTATTGAGGTCTTCAGCTGAGGTCCAGCTCCATTAGAGAGGATGAACTGCTTTATGCAGTCAATCAATGTAAATGTAGTTAATCTCATCCAGAAACACCCTTACAGAGACACCAAGAGTTACATTTGATCAAAAGTCTGGCACCATGTTGCCCAGTCAAATTGAAACCTAAAATTAACATTGAGAGAATAGTTAAATGATAAAGCCAAAAGAAAATTTCCTTCAGCAAGAAGGTTATTATTGGTACATGCTGAATTTGAGGTTGTGAAGACATGTGAAGATGACCATATAGATGGTTATAGATGATAGGCTAGGACTCAGGAAAGAGATAAGAATTTGGAATGCAGATTTGTGCTTTATTTACATAAAAGTTACTAGTGAAGGACTTTTAAGAAGTTAATAGCATAATATACTGTTAAGAGATTACTTAGGATGATAACCAAGAAAAAGTCAGCACTTTGGTGGTTTTAGAAATCTCTATGGTCAGAAAAGTAGGAGGATAACTGGGCACAGATGTACAGAAGCCAAGAGAATAGCTATTCTTGAGTAAGTCATCTTTCTTCACTGTCTCTACACTATCATGTCCCTTCTGTCTTACTCTCTTGAACTTTCATTAATCAGGCTCCTGACTTTACAGATTTACAGAAGTTGATTTTCAGGTACATTACATTCTGTGTCCTATTGGTTTCCTCATTTTGCCTTGTAAATGCAAGAATCCTCCAAAGCTTTCTCTTCTACATTGGTCATCCTGTAAATCAGAAAAATGCAAACCTATATCCCAATTGCTTTCATTAGTTTCAGCCCTATATTTACAATAAACAGGACAAAAAACCATCAGGATATCCATGTTTGTATCTCAAACACAAAGTATCCTAAATAGAACCAGTAAAATCCAATAAAATCTCTGTGATGGCTGAGGAACACTCCAAGATGCTGAAGTTCAAACCCTCAAGAACAACTTTGATTTCTTTCTCTATCTTGCCCCTTGCTGTCCTCCATTTCCAAGTCCAAATCCTATCAGTTTTACCTAGAAAACATCCTCCATATTCATACATTTTGCATTACTGCTGCTATCACCACCACCATTCAAATTCAAGAACTCATTGTCACTTACATGTGGTATTAATCTCTTACACAAACTTTCCATATCTAGCTATTCTCACCTCTACTCTGTCCTTTTCCATAGCTGCCAAACTAATCTTCCTAAAGTACCACTTAAATCATGTCATGCTACTAATCCAAAATGTTTAAGTGTTTTTTATTACTCATTGAATAAAATCCAAACTCTTTAAAATAATATTTAACGCCATCTACCATCTGGTAATATCCCACTTTTCTAGATGTATCTTCCTTTTCTCCCTTTCAGAGATTCAGTACTGCACTCAAACCACATGTCCTTTTCCTGTCTGTCCCAGTCACTTTGTTCATTCTATTTTCCTTGCCAGTAATGTCCTTTCTATTCATTCTCATCTGTGAAGCCTTTCTAATTGCTCCAGTAGAAGGTAATGTATGATTCAAATGATTGGGGCTGTATCTTAAGTGTGTTATAGACATCATAATTATAAATTCTCATAATAACCCCATCATATATTTACTCTTTTCTAAATTTTACCATTGAATAAGCTGGTATTTATATGGGTTTTTTAATTTTTTTTTTCAGCATAACAGTATTCATTATTTTTGCACCACACCCAGTGCTCCATGCAATCCGTGCCCTCTACAATACCCACCACCTGGTGCCCCCAACCTCCCACCCCCCACCCCTTCAAAATTCTCAGATCGTTTTTCAGAGTCCATAGTCTCTCATGGTTCACCTCCCCTTCCAATTTCCCTCAACTCCCTTCTCCTCTCCATCTCTATATGGGTTTTTTAAATTGGCCCAAAATAACATAAAATACTCAATTTTCCATATTTATCTGATATCCAAAATCGGTATTCTTGACCTTAATCGAGATATTTTTAATTTTAGCATCCCCCCTCTGGTACAGTTATTAGTCCCATGGCTTCACTGAAGCCTCAGTAATGGGAGAAAAATTTTAATAGTGAAATATTATTTACTTATAAAACTGCCTTTTTCTTAGTCTGGTTTATAGAAGCATGATTTACATATAGTACAATTCACCCTTTTTAGTGCACAGTTCTGTTATTTTGGCATTCTACCTTTATTTTTCCAAGGTTCTCCCTTTAGAATCAGGTGATTTAGTTTTACGGTTTACCTTAGTAGTTTGATTTAGTTTTAACAATTTTTGGCTTCCCTTTTGCCCTACATTTCTTCAGAAATGCTGTATGTTGTCAATATTGTTCCTAGTAACTTGTCAAACACTTCTTTATAAACTGGTAGAACTTGTTCATAAAATGAGAAGCTATGTAGTATATAATCACAGGCAGAATTCATGGATAGTCTACCAATAGACCTTTCCTATTACTGTTCTACACCTAATGGAAATTAACACTCTTCAAAATTATTTTCTTCATCTTTACCTAATGGATGTGTAGAATTTGTAGAATGTATATGGTTATATAGCCACAAAGTATCTAGACAACTTAGCTTCTCAAATGGTAGTTCAAAGCACTTTAGAAAGAAATCATAGAGGAAAATGTGGGCACGGAATTCATTTTTTCAAAAGCTACATTTCCACTAAACCTATACAAATGATTTGTCTATATATTCTTTTATCCAATAAACATTTTTTGAGCACCTTCTTTTATGTGAAAATTATGAAATTTTCCCTTATACAGTCTACCATCTAATAGGTATTCTAATAGACTGATTTCATATATAGCATGTAAAGGAAATCCCCAGGGTGATAATGACTGACAAGAATTAATGGCTAAGTTAATTAAGTGTTGTAGTCACCAAAGGAGTAGAGAAACTTCATATTTTTTATTAACTTTTAAGAAGAGCTAAGAAGATAATATCTAGCATATTATTCATGCTCAGCAGCAGTGAAATAATAATAATTAGGAAAAGAAGACTTGATGCAAGAATGGTTTTAAAGCTTCATGGTATTAGGTCAACCAGTGCATCAGAAATAACAGAACTAGTTTTCGTATTAAAACAGGAGTCCTTTTAGTAATGTGAAAGCAAATTAGAAAGTATTCCCCTGTAGAGTTTGTGAAGATAAGATAAAGCCCTTTTAAAGAGCTTTATCATGAAGTTCTAACAAGTTTTCCAGCCATTATAGTCCAAACAGATCATTGCCCTAGTTTAGAAAATCATCTTGGGTTTTGACCTCTCTGTTTATTATTAAATTTTGGAAAAAAAAAAAAAAACAAACAAACAAAAACAAGTACAGGCATAATTCATCATAATATACCTCTCATTGACATTGATTGCACAGGCATAATTTTGAACTTTTCTTTTTCTCTTGAGAGAGAGCACAGGTGCATAAGTGGGGGCACTGGGTGGGGAATTGGGGGAGGAACAGAAGGAAAAGGAGAATATCCTAAGCAGGCTCCATGCCCAGCAGGGAGGCCAAGCCTGGCCTGATCTCAGGACCCTGATACCATGACCAGTGCCAAAATCAAGAGTTAGCCACTTCACTGACTGAGCCACGATGATGCTCCAAATTTTGAACTTTTAAAATGAAGAGTTAAGAAACCTGTCTTGCAACCCTTTTCTGACTCCAGACCCACTACTCCACAGCTTCCCTTGCAGTAATACTCACTGCCTATTCATCGTGGAATTAATTCTCCTGTCTCAGAATTATCTAAACACACCCTTTGATTTCCTAGCCCCGGCATGCCTTAGAAAGATTAAATTAACTATTTCCATTACTCTGTCTGCCTCCTTTCTATCTCCTATTCACAACTCCCATAACATCATTAAAGTAAAAAAGAGGGATTAAATGAATTTTGTATAGTCATTGCTACAAAAACCACATAATACATATATACAATAGAGCTCATGACAACACATATATCATAGAATATGAAAGAGAGAAAAATTTCTCTCACATACCCCACCTGCTAACCAGCAGCACCAAAATTATCTCTTTTTTAATAAGTAGGTAAATATCCTATTTTTAAAGAATTTTTGCGAGTACAAAGTGTTGTATTCCCACACTAACAATCTGAGTTTTCACACCCCGTAGAAATTTCTACATAGATTCGTGATATATACATTCAAATGCACAGCTAAAATATTCAAATATACAAAATAAGTCAAAGCAAGAACTTTTTTGTTCTGACCTAAAAGTACCTCATTAGCGCAGATGTCCAAGATAGACAGCCCCAAATACACTGAGGTCCAAGGGCATGAAAGCACCCTTACTTCTGTAGACTAACAAATGGATTCATGCAAATTAGTGTGTGAACTTGAAGACATTATTGTGACAAACTGATTGGTATACACATGCTACCAAGGGGAAAACACCAGCCAGGCAGCATTATTATTGCCACTGCCATAATTATTGCCAAAACCATGAGACCTTAAAGCTTTCTGGATAAAAGGCCTTTGAGGGAAAAACAATCTATCCTAGGGTTTGCTCTGTGGACATGAAATTACTTTTCAACCTTTTCTTCTTATTTATCCAACTCATTTCAGAAGATGAAACACCTATTCCAAGGTGAGGAAAGAGGCTTCTGGGGAAAAGAAAAAATAAATTCTTTAGGATGGTCTTATTATTTTCTGTTCATTCTCCTGATCCTTTTTTTCCCCTATTTCCCTGATTTTAATTTGTCTTCTCCTTTTCTATCATTTTGCCCTTAATTTTTCAGCATGTCCTGCATCTTTTCTCTCATCTTCCAAACTCTCAGAAGTATCATCAATAATCAGTCATATCTTCACTACATTCTTTCTTTTTTGTTCCTTCTTTAAAGCATCTCTATGAATATGGCTTCAGAGAAACCAAGGTACCAATTACTGTGCCTGAAGCAGTGACAGTAAAAGTAGACATATTTGAAATGAGGGCTATGGAGAAGCAGTATGATGGTTACAGTGTGTACTTGTGCACATTCTGGAAACAGGTGGGTTTGCATTTGAACCCACACACTACTATTTACTAGCTATGACAAAGCCAGTTTATTCATTCACTGCTCTGAGCTAAAGTTCAAGCAGAACTTATAAAGAGTCAGTAATTAATAGCTCATGGGATTGTTGAGGATTGTTGAGATAATAATATTAAGCATTTAGCAAACTGTCAGGAACCTAAGAGATGATACAAAGTAACAACATTGAGGTTAAGGTGATAGATATGGTGGAGACAGTTGTGGTGATTATAGACTGAGTTTTCAGAGTCTGTTTGTCAATAGGGGCAGTTACCTTTGTCCATTTGAATTGCAAGTCCTTGGTAATCATTTGCATATTTAAAATGGAAAGAAGTGCTCTGCCATAGCAGTTGTGCTTAAAAAGCATTGTGGTCAGGCTTAAATCTCTTCATGTTTCCAGAGAAAGATGTACTTCACACATGCCTCAAAAATCCAAGCAGTACTTTGTCCTCCCTACTGTTTTTCCCACTCTTTTTTTTTTTTTAAGATTTTATTTATTTACTAGAGAGAGAGATAGGATGAGAGAGAGAGAGCACGGGACGGGGAGGGTTAGAGGGAGAGGCAGACTCCCTGCTGGACAGAGAGCCCAGAGACTGGATCCTGGGGTTCCAAGATCCTGACTTGAGCCACAGGCAGTCGCTTAACCAACTGAGCCACCCAGGCGCCCTGTTTTTCCCACTCTTATCATAAAAATTTTTACACAGTCAAAATAATATCTACAGTCATGTAAGTTTAAAATAAAAATAATAAAATTAATATCCTTGTACTTAGCACCAAGCATTAAAAGGCATGGAAGTTTATGACTATTTTAAAGCTCCCCCTATCGCTCTCTCTGCAGCCTCTCTCCTTCCTATACCAGAGGTAATGACTATCCTCAATTTGATTTTGTCATTCCATTGCATAACTTACAAATTATATAGATGGATGTATCCTAAATAATATATTAAGCTTCCTTATGGTTGAATTTTTATAAACTACATCATGCTTGTAGTTTCTTTAGATATTTAGGTTATTCCTAGCCATTCTCTTATCTATGAGCTTTTGGGTTATCTCCAATATTTAGTCTCAGAACCTTGTTACTATGAATACCTTTGTACATGCTTTCTGGTGCACATAAGAATGTGGTAGTTCAAAGCATATACTTAGGAAAATGTAAGATAGGCACATCTTCAACTTTAAGGGACAATGCCAAATTTTTCCTTATGAGGTTGCAGTGGTTAGAATTAGGTTAGGATGCTGTGAATAATAATAAAAAAAAAAATTAAGAGTCATACCATTTTAAAGTCATGCATGTCTGTCTCAGGTTCAAGAAGTTCAGAGGCAGCCAGTCCAGAGATGATATGATACATCACAGTATCAAAGACACAGGGTTCTTACGTTGAATAGGTCACCTCATATGTATAGTTTTCATCCACAAATTCACCCAATGTCCAAAATGGTTTCGGAAGCTTCAGTCAATATATACAATTTTGGCTGGCAAGAAAGAGAAAAAAACAAGAAGTGTATAGCCCTTTCCCCAAAGATGCACACAGCATATTTTTTTTTTATATCCCTTTGGCTGGAACTTACATGGCCATGTCTGGTTGCAAGGGAAACCAGGAAATCAAGTCTTTACTCTACCTGGCCATGGATCCAGTTAAAATAAAATTACTGATGAGAAAGAAAAGAAAGACAAATATTGGGAGATAACTAGCAGTCTCTACCCATATTAAGTTGTACATTCACTGGAAGACTAACCATATTTGTTGACCCGAATATTTGCCACACTTAAAATTATCAGATTTTAAAATTTTTCAAGATCATATTAAATATTATACCATTTAGAAAATTGTACCTGATTAATACTAAAGTTTCATTATTCATATGCTTATTAGTCATTTGTATTTCCTTGTCTATGAACTGCCTGTTCATATCTTTCCTGTATTTGTGTGGTTTACCTTATTTTTACTGATTTTATGAATTTTGAATTTATTCAGCATAATAACCTATTTTCAGTTATATAAATTGCAATTGCAAGAAAAAACATCTTGTTAGTGTCTTAGCTTTTTATTTCTTCAAAATATTTGATTAAAAGGTCTTTTTTAAAAAGCTTAATATACTTAAATTTATCAGTCTTTTCCATTATCATTTAAACTTTTTATATCTTACTTGAGAAATCTCTCCTCACTCATGGTCATCAGACATTCCTACAATTTTTTCTAGAAGTTTTTATCTTTGCTTATATGCATTTCAATGGATTAAAATTTATATTTTTTATGTATTGCTGGGTAGAACTATAATTTCATTTATTTCCCTCTGGATAAATAATACAGTCTTAAAATGATTATAAGAGTTTAATTTTTTCTCACTAATTGGAAATGACAGCTTGATCGTATGAAAAGTCTCTTACAAATGGAGATCTGTTTGGGAAAACTAGTTCTCTATTCCTATGTCTAGTTATAATTTCTCTGTATATTTAAATATCTGTATCTCTATTTGTCTACTATTATAAGTAGACTTGCTATTGAATAAAAAGGACCCTCTCTATCTTTTTTTTGATGTTTAGGAATTAATTTTTAATTTTTTTTTTATTAAGTAAACTATATGCCCGATGTCGGGCTCAAACTCATGACCCCAAGAGATCAAGAGTTGTGTCCTCTACCAACTGAGCCAGCCAGGTGCCCTCATTTAGGTATTTCTTAGTTGTTCTAGGCTCTTTGTCTTTGTGCATAAATTTTCGAACTAGTTTGTCCCGTTGAACAACAACAGCCAGAAAAAGCAGTTCACACTTGATAGTCTTACATTAAATCTCATTTGTCAATTTGAGAACTGACATCTTTATAACATTGGGTATTCTTATTCATGAATATGGCATACTTTCCATTTGTTTATTTATCTTTTTGGAAATATCTTTTCTCAGGGTACTTGTGTGGCTCCGACTCTTGGTTTTGGCTAAGGTCATGATCTCCATCAGGGTTGTGAGATAGAGCCTCACAAGGACTCAGTGCTCAGCACAAAGTCTTGGGATTCTTTCCTCTCCATTTGCCCCTCCCCCAGCTCACTCACTCACCCACTCACAGTCTGTGTCTCTCAAATAAAATAAATAAATGAAACCTTAAAAAAAAAAAAAAAAGAAATATCCTTTTTCAAGTTGAATTTTGAATGGGATCTAGAAATGCAGTTGACTTTTGTTTCATTGTTTTATAGCCATCCAATTTTCTAAATCCTCTTAATTCCAAAACTGTGTAAGTTTTATTGGGTATCTATGTCAACCTTTTTTTCACTTTTATTGTGAAATAATTGATATATAACACTGTATTAAGTTTCAGGTGTATGAAAGATGATTTGATTTGCATATTTTGAAATGTTCATCAGAGTAGGTTCAGCTAATATCTATCTTCTCATGTAGGTACAATAAAAAGAAAAGAGAAAAAAAGAAAAAAGGAAAAAATGTTCTTGTGATAAAAATTCTTAGATTTCTGTCTTAAAAACTTTCTTATATTTCATAAAGCAATATTAGTGATAGTCATTATGGTTGACATTATATCCTTAGTACTTAATTTTTTTTCAATAACAGGAAGTTTGCTTGTAACTTTTGATCACCTTCCTCCAATTCACCTTCCCCCTCACCTTTGATTCTGGTAACCATAAGTTATCTCTTTTTCTATGAGTTTTTTATATTTGTTTGGGAGGGTTGTTATTGTTAGAGATTCCACATATAAGTGAAATCATATAGAATTTGTCTATCTGACATCATATTTCATTTAACATACTGCATTCAAGATCCATCCATATTGTCACAAATGCTAAGATTTCCTCATTTCTTATGGCTGAATAATATTACATTATGTGGGTATATATGTGTGTGTGTATATTTTGTGTGTATATCACAAATTCTTTTTGCATTCATCCATTGATGGACACTTCAATTGTTTCCATGTCTTAGCTATTATAAGTAATGCTGCTATGAACATGAGGGCAAAGATATCTTTTCAACTTAAGATTTTTGTTTCCCTTGGATATATTCCCAGAAGTGAAATTTCTGAATCATATGATAGTTCTGTTTTAAAATTTATGATGACCCTCCATACTGTTTTCCATAATGACTGTATAAATTTACAGTCCCACCAGTGGTGCACAAGGGTCCCCTTTTCTTCACATTCATATGAGCATTTGTTATCTCTTCGCTTTTTAATGATGGTCATTGTAACAACCATGATGTGATATCTCATTGTAGTTTTATTTGCAAAATGCCTATTTAGGTACTTCTATTTTTAAATTGGGCCATTTGGGTTTTTTGTGTGAGTGTTTTTTATTGTTGTTTGGTGGCAGCTTTTTTGTTTTGGGGGAGGTTTGCTCTTCAGGTTTCTTTATAGTTTGGATATTAACTGCTTATCAAATATATGATTTGCAAATATTATTTTCCCATTTTGCAGGTTGTAGGTTTTGTTCTCACCTTGTTGGTTTCCTTTGCTGTGTAAAAGCATTTTTTGTTTGTTTGTTTGATGTAGCCCCACTTAAGTATTTTTTATATTGTTGCTTGTGCTATAGGTGTCATATCCAAAAGATCCTTACAGAGACCCATGTCAAGGAGTTTTACTCCTGTGTTTTTTCCTGGGAATTTCATGGTTTCAAGTCTTACATTTAAGTCTTTAATCTATTTCTGTTAATTTTTGTGAGTGATGTAAGATATGGGTTCAGTTTTATTTTTTCCATATGAATTTTCATTTATCCCAGCACCATTTATTGAATAGACTGTCTTTTCTCCATTGAGTATTTTTACGTCCCTTGTCAACTATTAATTGACTGTATATGTTTGAGTTTATTTCTGGGCTCTTGATTATATTCTATTGGTCTATTTGTTTTTATGCCGGTACCATTCAGTTTTGATGACTGCAGCTTTACAGTATAGCTTGAAATCAGGAGTGTGAAACCTATTGCTTTATTCTTGTTTCTCAGAATTTCTTTGACTAGTTGAGGTCTTTTATGGTTCCATACAAATTTTAGAGGAGTATTTTCTCTAATTCTTTAAAAAATGCATTGGAATCTTGAAAGGGATTGCACTGAATCTATGAAAGTTTTTTGTTGTTGTTTTTGTTGTTGTTTTTGTTGTTTTTGTTTTTGTCTTGAGAAAGAGAGAGCACAAGTAGGCAGAGCAGCAGGCAGAGGGAGAGAGAGAAGAGGCTCCGCACTGAGCAGAGAGCCAGATGTGGGACTCGATCCCAGAAACCTGGGATCATGACCTGAGCCAAAGGCAAATGCTTAACCAACTGAGCCACCCAGGCACCCCATATGGAAGGTTTTTAATAGTATTGACATTTTAGCAATATTAATTCTTCCAATCCACAAACACAGTATACCTTTCCATTTATTTGTGTCTTCTTTGATTTCCTTCATCAGTATCTTATAGTTTTAAGAACAGATATTTTTCACCTTCTTAGTTAAATTTATTCCTAAATATTTTATTGTTTTGATGCTATTATATATGAGATAGTTTTCTTTCTTTTTTTTTTTTTAAGAAAAGTTATTGTTACTGTATAGTAATGTTTCTGGGTTTTGTATGTCAATTTTGTATTCTGCAACTTTACTGAATTCCTTGACCAAATCTGACAGGTTTTTGGTTGAGTCTAGGATTTTCTATGTATAAAATCATATCATCTGCAAATAGAGACAATTTTACTTCTAAATTTCCAATTCTGATACTTTATTATTTCTTTTTCTTACTTGATTGGTCTAGCAAGTATGTCCATATCTATGTTGAATAGAAGTGGGGAGAGTGGGCACCCTTGTCTTGCTCCTCATCTTAGAGAAAAAGCTTTCAATCTTTCACCATTAAGTATGATATTAGCTGTGGGCTTAAAGTATGTGGCATTTATTATGTTGAGATACATTCCTTCTATGCTTAATTTGTTTTTTATTGTGAATGGATGTTGAATTTTATTAAATGCTTTTTCTGCATCTATGAAAATGATCATACAATTCTTTTCTTTCATTTTATTAATGTAATGTATCATGTTGATTTTCATATGTTGGACCATCTTTGTATTCCACTTGATCATGTGTAAATGATCATTCTAATATGTTGCTGAATTCAGTTTGCTAACATTTATTTTAAAATTTTTACATCTATATTCATCAGCAATATTGGTTTGTAGTTTTCTTTCTCTAGTAGTGTTCCTTGCTGGGTTTTATGTCATAATTATTCTGGCTTCATAAAATGAGTTTGGGAGTATTCCATCCTCTTTGATTTTTTGGAAGAGTTTGAGAAGGATTGGTGTTATTTCCTTAAATGTTTGGTAAAATTCATTAGTGAAACCATCTGGTCATTAGTGAAACCATCTGGTCCCTGTCAAAGAATATTCCATCCTCTTTGATTTTTTGGAAGAGTTTGAGAAGGATTGGTGTTATTTCTTTAAATGTTTGATAAAATTCATTAGTGAAACCATCTGGTCCTGTGTTTTTCTTCATTGGGAGATTTTGATTACTGATTCAGTCTCCTCACCTGTAATTGCTCTTCAGATTTTCTATTTCTTATGATTCTGTCTTGGTAAGTTGTATATTTCTAAGATTTTTTTTTCATGTCTTCTAGGGTATCCAGTTTGTTGGCATATAGTTATTCATTGTAGCCTCTTATGATCCCGTGAATTTCCATGCATCCATTGTAATTATTTCCTTTCTTCTGCTAACTTTGGGCTCAGTTCATTTATTTTCTAATTCCTTAAAGAGTAAAGTTTGACTATGTATTTGGGATCTTTCTTGATTATAAATGTAGACATTCATTGCAATGAACTTCCCTTAACTGATTTTGCTCCACCCCATAAGTTTTGGTATGTTACATTTCCATTTTCATTTGTCTCAAGAAACTTTTTCACTTCCCCTTCAATTAATTTTTTGTTCCAGCAGTTGTTGTTGTTGTTCCAGTTCCAGTTGTTGTCATGAATTTCCAACTTTCCTCTTGTTGTTGATTCCTAGTTTCATAACATTGTGGTCAAAGAAGATATTTGGAGTTATTTCAGTCTTCTTGGATTTTCTAAGACTTGTTTTGTGGTCTGACATATGACCTATCCTAGCAAATGTTCCATGTGTGTTTTAGAAAAATGTGTATTCTGTTATTGTTAGATAGAATGTTCTTTATGTATTTGTTGGGTTCATTTGATCTATAATAGTCAAGTCTGCTGTTTCTTTATTGATTCTCTGTGTGGATGATCTATTTATTGTTAAGAGTGATATAAAAGTCCCCAACTATTCTTGTATTACTACTTATTTCTCCTTTTAGCTCTCTTATTATTTGTTTTATATACTAAGGTGTTTCAAAGTTGGGTGCATAAATGCTAACAATTGTTATAACTTACTGACATGGTAACCCCTTTATCATTATATAATAACCTTCTCTGTCTCTTTTTATGACTTTTAGTTTAAAAACTATTTGTCTAATAGAAATATAGGTATTCCTAATTTTTTTTTTTTTTTGGTTACCATTTCCTTGAAATAAATGTCTTTTTGTATCCCTTCACTCTCAGTCTATGTGTGTCATTAGGCTAAAGTGAGTCTCTTGTAGGTAGCATATTGTTGGATCTTATGTGTGTGTGTTTTTTAACCCATTCAGTATTCTTTTAATTAAAGAATTTAATCCATTCATGTTTAAAGTAATCATTGATAGGTAAGGTCTTAATATTGCAATTTCAATTGTTTTCTAGTTATTTTGTAGATCTATTTTTCCTTGTTTCTTATCTGCTGTCTTTTGTTATGTTTTGATGTATACTGATACTCTGACTCTTTGTTGGGTTCTTCTACGTAATTACCACTTACTGTGTAATTACTACATAATTACTCCCTTGTGGTTGCCACAAGACTTACACAAAGTATCTTAAACTCATAACACCCTATTTTAAATTGGTTATAATTTAACATCAATAGAATTTGTAAACCTTATACTTACTTCTTCCCCTACCCCAACCTCACATTTGAGGTTATTGCCGATACAATTTATGTGTTTCTGATATTGTGTAATAGGTTATTGTAGTTATGGTTAGTTTTGCTACATTCATTCTTTGTCAACTTTTAAATTAGAGTTATAAATGAATTACGTACCACTGTTACCATGCTGTGGAATCTAACTATGACTCTATATTTACCATTACTAGTGAGATTTATGCTTTTTATGTTTTTATAATATTAATTAGCTTTCTTTTACTTTCAGTCAAAGAACTCCCTTTAACATTTTTCATAAAGCACTTCTAAGGATCATGAACTCACTCAGCTTTTCTTTGTATGGGATAGTTTTTATCCCTCCTTCACTTTTGAAGGACAGCTTCACCAGGTATAGAATTCTCAGATGACAGCTATTTTCTTTCAATGTTTTGAATATGACATCCCATTGTCTCCTGGCCTGAAATGTTTCTGTTGAGAAATCCACTGTTGATCCATTGTATGTAACCTCTCTTTTCTCTTTCGGCTCTTAAAATTCTGTCTTCATCTTTGACTTTTGATAATTTAATTATAAAGTGTCTTGATGAGGCCTAGTTGGAGGTTCAAACTACTTTGAATTCTCTGGGCCTCCTGGATATGGATGTCCCAGGTTTGGGGAGTTCTTAGTCATTATTGCTTTAAAGATATTTTATGTCCCATTCTCTACCTCTTCTGGAATTCCCATCATACAATTTTTTTTTTTTTACATTCTCATAATTCCCATAAACTTTACTCACTTTTTTTCATTCTGTTTTCTTTTTGCTGCTATGTAATTTCTAATATCCTATCCTCTAGTTTACTGATTCTTTCTTCTACACAGTTGGCTTTACTGTTGAAACTCTACATCAAATTCTTTAGTCCAATTATATTTTAAAATTTTAGGATTTTTTTTTTTGGATGGTTGCCATTTTCTTGTTAAACTTCTCATTTTGTTCATGCATTGTTTTAGTAATTTTGTTTAGTTGTCTGTCTGGGTTTTCTTGTCCACTATACTTCATTAGGAGGGCTGTTCTGAATTATTTGTCTAACATTTCATAGATCTTCAGTTTTTTAGGGTCAGTTATTGAAGATTTATTAGTTTCTTTTGGTGGTATCATATTTACCTGAATTTTTTGTCAGCCTTGATTCCTTACATTGATATCTGCACCTTTGAGCAATTGGGCTCCTTTTCCAGAGTTTATAGATTTGCTTAGTCAGAGACAGCTCTTCACCAGTTGTCTCAGTTTGGGTGTATGGGTGTGTTTCCTGGTAATATCTTTGGGCAGGTGGGGCCTGCTATTATGCTCTATTTTGAGGTGAGGTAACTGACTTCTGAGGATGGGGAAGAAGGGGTGTGCCTTTGGCTAAGAATAGTTGGATATGACTGCTGGCTTAGTTCCTTACCAAAGTGAGGTTGTGGGATATGTTCCATGGTTTGAATTCTTGGGTGAGGCTGACGAGATGGTTGGAAATGGGTATCATATTCAGTAACAGTTTGGGCTATGAATTAGCTTCTCTGCCCTAGCAAGACATCAGGATGGGGCCCAGGGCTTATGCAGCTTGTTTGAGGACCCAATTCAGGTAGAGCATGCACTGAATTCCCTGGTCAGGGAGGCCACCTGGTTTGCCCTGCAGACAGAAGAATACATGGCTGTACTCACTGTTCAAGTGCCATTGTATGTAGGGATGTTGAATGGGTTATAAAGCTTCTGTGTGTTCTCATTAGGGTCTCCAGTTGAACTGTATTCAGAGATTAGTGGGACTGCAAATTAGACTCCCTGCCTCAATATAGTGGAAAAAACAGCTCTAAAGCCAAACAAAGCTCTTTGCTTCTTGTCTTAATTCAAACCAAACCACTCCCCAAGTTTCCTACCCAAACATGGCCACTAGCTTTGCTTGGCAAACTATCAGCTCTGCCTGCTCTTCTCTCAGCTCAAGCACCACTGAGCTGCACAGCTTCCAGCTGCACAGCTTTCAGATAAACACACACACACACACACACACACACACACACACCCTTCTGATCAGATAGAGATAGAAGACTCTTCACAATAGGTAGTGGCTATGTCTCAGCTCCTTTGCCTGGGAAGGTAGTCTAGAGGGGCCACTCTACACTACCCTCAAATTTTCAATCAGGCTTTTCATTTGGGAGGTTCCCAGCACTACCCTCAGCCTTAGCTGTGTATTTAACTCCCAGCCTCTGGGTAGCCGTGGACCCTCCATGCCTGATACTGGCTTTGCTCTGGGGGCAATCAGCACTGCCCACCCTTTTCTGGTCTCTAGTGCCATTGGGCCACTCAGCTTCCTGGAGTTGTTACCAGCCCTTCTGGTCATATGTGGGGCTATGACTCTTCCTTTCCTGGGCATGGGCAGACTGGGTTCTAGAGCTGGCAAAATTTTCATTTGAGGATCCAAATCAGGCAGATCTGTACCCCACCAAGTTCCCTGGTCAGATTGTACCCCCGAACTTAGTTCTTTTTTTTTTTAAGATGTTATTTATTTATTTGACAGAGAGAGATCACAAGCAGGCAGAGAGGCAGGCAGAGAGGAGGAAGCAGGCTCCCTGCTGAGCAGAGAGCCCAATGCAGGGCTCGATCCCAGGACCCTGAGATCATGACCTGAGCCGAAGGCAGAGGCTTAACCCACTGAGCCACCCAGGCGCCCCCGAACTTAGTTCTTTTGATAACAAAAGCTGTTAATTGGAATTACTGCTTGGACACTACAAGTATGAACTCAGTCTGCCAAGATCTGTGTGCCAGTCAGATTCCCCATAGTTGATCCCTGCAGATTCCTATGCAATCTTTGTGCTATGAGATCAAAATGAGGCTCCAGCAAAGAAACCCCCATTACGGGTTCTCTTTTCCCACTGGAGGAACTGGGGACTCAGGGAGACCTTTCCACACAGGGGTGCACTAGCCTGGGAGAAGGGTAACATGGTAATTGTATAGCCACTTTTCTTACCCTTCTAATGCCATCTGTCTTGGTCTCTGTAGAATAGAGGGTTGCTTCAGACTCACTCCTGTGCTCTAAGATTCTCAGTGGTGTCTTGTTCTTGAATAGTTGTTAGTTGTTCTTCTCATAAGAAGTGAAGTCAAAACCATTCCTATTATCTGGATGCATCGGATATATACAATTTTGTCATCTGTGCATAACAGATACTTTTGTTTCTTTCCTTCTGGTCTTTATACTTCTTGTCCTGTGGTACTGGCTGGGATTTCCATCATAATGGTGAACAGAAGGGATGATAGAAGTCATTTTTGTATTGTTCTAATTTTAAAGGCAATACTTTTTAATCTTTTTTTCTTTACTAAGTTTTTACTTTAATTTCAGTAGTGTTAACATACAGTGTTATATTAGTTTCAGGTATACAAGGTATACCTTGTACAAGGTATACTTTATATTAGTTTCAGGTATATAAGGTAGTGATTCAGTAATTCCGTATATCTCCTGATGCCCATCATGACAGTGCTCTCCTTAATCACCATTTCCTATTTCAACCACCCCCTAATCCAGCTCTTCTCTGGTAATCATCTGTTTGTTCACAATAATTAAGTCAGTTTTTTGGTTTGTCTCACTCTCTTTTTTCCTTTTGCTCATTTGTTTTGTTTCTTAAATGCCACGTAAGAGTGAAATCCTATGGCATTTTTCTTTCTCTGATGGACTTATTTCAGCTAGCATTATACTGTCTAGTCATCCATGTCTTTGCAAATGGCAATATTTCATTTATTTTTATAGCTAATATTCCATTGTGTGTATATGTATGATATAGATATCACATATATCACATTTTCTTTATTAAAGGAAATAATTTTCAACATTTTACCATTAAGAGTGATATTTTATATATGTAAATTAGGTATTTACTTGAATGTCTTTCTGTATGTATAGTTACTACATATGTGTATATATGTGTATGTGTATACTGTTTATAATGTATATATATAGAGACTGCTTCATAACTCACTTAGTAAGCTACTATTAGTTGAGGAAATTTAATGAACAAAGTTTAATTTAGTTGCATGAGATTCAAAGAGATACAAATCCTACCCCCCAAAATTTACTACATATAAGAAGTGATAAGAAGTATATAAAACCAAACACAATAAAACACAGAAAGCAATAGCTTCCATAAGAAAGATGCAAGTCAGGTACAATGAAAGCTCAAAGTGGACAGTAAAAACTACCAGTTGGAGATTTATCAGGAAAATCTTTGTAACTGAGATGGTGTATAAGGTGAACATTAAAGAGGGATAGGTTTTGAATTGGAAAAAAAAAATCCTAGATAAATAAACAGCATGAGCAAAGGCCTCTACCTCTTTCACCTATACTTTGAGGGAACTTAAAAGCCAAAGCCTCATAAACAGGTTCAAACTAGATGTATCCAGTATACCCTCAAGCCAACCCAATCTTATACTGGAACTCAAATCTAATACCCAGTGTTTTGTTCTAGAGCTATCAGTCTTCTCATACAAGCATATAGGGGATGAGACAGGTCCTTCAAGTGATGACAAATAGGATTATTCTGCTTGATCACCTACCTTCATAACCAGAGTAGATCCAAACATCTTATAATTGCCTCCAAATTCAAATCTGCCCTCAGATGATAGTTTGCTACCCCTGGGAAGGTTCAAATGAATAAATGAGTAGGTGAGAACAATTCTCAGAGGATCACCTCATTTTTAACAATTTTAGTATTATTAAACAAGTGCAAAAATCCATATAGTGGCTGTTTTAAAGCAAACAATCATTTGGATGAATTATACATTGTTAAAATTCCAATCAAATAATTTGATAGTTGCCCTTATATGTTATTTCTGGGCCCCTTCTTACATTGAACCATAGGAATCTATGGCCCTTCACAACTAAGGTGTCCAGAATCCTTTTAGGATGGAAAAACAATGATAAAATTAAGAAAACCTTTAAATTCATAGATAACCTATGTAGCATAGGTAGCTCAGTAGCAATTTAGTCCCTGGCTAACGTATTACTCGTAATTTATTGCAAATTTATTAAACCTCGGTAGCTCAGAAACCTCTTGGCTTATGGATGATTCTCTAATTAGTGGAATTAGAGATGATACTATTTCTTTTGATTAATTGGCACATGTGGAGACTGGGTGACCTCTGAGGCCTTTCATTTGCATATTAAGTTACCACATATCCATTACTGAAATCCGAAGGGGTGGGGGCTCCATCTACCCATGTGAAGGCAATGTCCTGCGGATCTAATTAAATCACTATGTGTTTGCCCTTTTCCCTTTTTTACCCACTTTAGCATAATTTTCCAAGAAGCAACCTGAAAAATTAAAAGAAAAAAGAATAAACAATTTATGTGAATGCAACAATTTACCATATACAAATTCCTTTCATATATATTATTCCATTGAACCCTCTTAGCAACCCTCTTGAGGACATACAGCTTTACTCCCATTTTATAAACAGTGAGATTGATAGGCCTCCCAATTTATAGAGTGGTAATTGAGCAAGCTGGGACTCATACCTGTATCTTCTTACTCCAAGGTCAGAGCTATTTTCATTAAGCCAAGTTGCATCATTAGAGAATTATCCCAAATTGTATAATAAAAGACATGAAGAAAATGTCACTCTTCAAACACTGGTCATGTTCAGTACAAACTACCATTATACTCGTGGTCTTTGGGGAAAGGGATAGGCTAAATGGAATTAATAAAAGAGAATTTAAGCAACCTAAAGGGGATAATGGTGTTCGATGAGAACCACTGTGCCGAGGGTAGTGCCTTCTATATTCTTGATGCCAGGAACTCAAGCCAAGACTGTATGGCCACTTGGTTGCAATTCTAATTCAAATGTCAGCTGTGGGGTTGAGCAAGTGGACCATTAAGGTTACTTTGTTGAGTTTCTGTGGTTTAAAAAAAAAAATACGCCATATTACTGGGTCAAAGAAATTTGTAGGCCGGTACGTTTGCTAGGCATTTGTCAGAGCCTGGACACAAATAGGGGAGTTATTTTAGACAGTGGATAGTTCTAGTAGCCAAAAGCTATGCAACCATCTTCTGGGCACATGTCACAAAGCATATTTTCTTTGCTGGAGAGAAGCAAGGGAGTATATTTGGAAAGATTTAATAAAGGTTCTGAAGGACCCTATTGGTATAAATGCCTATTATTGTTGTCAGTGTTATTTAAGAACAGCAGGAGGGAAGCATTTCAAATAGAAGTTCAGCTTCTATTCCAAGAAGGCCCTCCAGATTCAGCACTGCTGCAGTCTGTAAGCAGTCTGTGAAACTGGCCCCAGGAAGGGCGAGAAGGAGAAGGCTGGGCTGCTCCACATGGTATTCTCCTTGCTAGCACAAGGAATTGGTCAGGGGGCTGTTTCTGTGTGTAATTACTGAGTCACTTCTCATTTTGGTCCTACTGCCAGAGGTGAGGCCGCCTTTAATGGCACCTTGGAGGAACAAGCTAGATCAGCTCCCCTAGTGGTGATATAATGTGATGAATGTGCTTCTAACAAGAAGAGAGCAAGAAGAAAATGTATACTTTTCTGAGTGTTTCTTGCTGTGAATTTTAAAGGAAGCCCCGGACCTGAATCCATAGTCCATCTTGGGAGGAGACAGATCTCAAGACTCTAAGAGGTGCATGAAGAGAAACTGGCATAGGGTCCCCCAGTCTCTCCCTAAGATAAAATTATGTGAGGGTGGCCAGCTTGCTGTGATTTGGTGCTTCCGAACTCATTTTCCACTGCCTATTCTGACATTAGGAGACTCGAGAACCACATATCTGCATAGAAATGACAATATGAGAAGATCTTGGGAGAAAAACTCTGTTGCTTAATGGCCTATATCCAGCTTTTCTCCACGGCAGCTCCTCCCTCAGCTCCTCTCGGTCCTCCTAAAACAGCATTTGCCTCTTGGTGATGCCAGTTCCCTCACCTCGTTAAGCTGCTGCTACAAAGGAGACTGGGGATTGATGGCAGACAAGTTTAATGTGGCTCACACAGAGCAGTCAAGTTTGGCATGTGGGAGGCTGCTGGGGAGATATTACCGCAGGCTCAGGCACACCAACTGATTGAAGTTGCTGTGAACTGACAGCTAATGGCGGGGGGAGGGGGAGGTGCTTTCTTTTTTCTTCTAGATAGCTGTTTCATTTTGGGTGCAGCTGGGTTTAAAAAAAATTGTCTTTAATGGGGAAAAAATTAACGATTTTTTTTTGTTTGTTTGCCTTTTGTTCATAGTTGATTTCAGGATGTTCCAGAGGCATTATCTTGGCAAACATTATATTGTCGGATGAAAACCTCGACAGATAACTCTTATAGCCCTAACTCTAGATGGTGACTATACTGGGCCCCAGGGTGTGGCTGAGGAGCCAGTCACGTGCTGGAGATGCCATTATAAGGAGTCTGGAAGGATAGAAGTGGCAGAGAATACCAGATAAAAAGCTGGTTGAACTATGTTGGCTGAAAAAATTAAATGCTTATGGGGAGGGTGCTTTAAAGATCCCAATGTGTACCAGTAACATTTTACTTAGGAAAAAGGAAGACTAGAACTGGAATTCTAGGCACTACTAGTCCCCTACTTGTTTTCCCTACATTTGGGTTAGTAAAAGAAAGCTACCTTTCCAAATTAAACCCAGCTATGAAATCTCGAAGATTTGCTAGGGCTGCCCTAGTGGCTTAAGCAACAGGAGTTAATTCGTTCACAGTTCTGGAGGTTAGACATAGGAGATCAAGGTGTCAGGAGTAATGGTTCCTTCTGAGGGCTGATCCAGAACTCTCTCCTTGGCTTTAGAATGATCTCTTCTCTGTGTCTTCACATTGTCCTCCCACTGTACACTCAGTGTCCAGATTTTCTCTTCTTATAAGGACACTAGTCATATTAGATTAGGGCCCACCCTAATCTCATTTTAACTGAATTAGCTCTTTAAAGACTGTATTTCCAAACACAGTCACATTTTGAGGTATTAGAGATTAAAGCTTCAACATATGAATTTGGTGGTGATGACAGGGACACAACACAATTCAGCCCATAACAAGGGACATAAGTAAGAGAGTCAGATCAGCTTGTCATGGGGCATGTTCAGCCATTCAACATGGCCCAGACCCTGAAATACCATCTCCCCTTGGACTCTCTTTCTCATTCTGTTGCCACCAGAACATTCATGCTCTCTTTTCATGAGCAGGAGACCTATCAGTCACAGATCATTCAAGTCCCACCACATTGTCCCTAATTCCAGCTAGAATAAGTCAATGAACCTAATTTGTTTGAGTAGATCTACTAATAACCACAAAAGTAATGGTAAAATCAATGATAAAGTTATAACAGCCGTTATCTCTTAGTGAGTGTTTTTAATCGTGTGCCAGTCTCAATGCTAAGTGCTTCCATATATTATCTCATTTGGCCTCATTACAATCTGTGAGGTAGACACAATTATTACCCCATTATTACAGATAAGGAATCTAAGGCACAGGGGTCCGAGTTCAAAGGATTAGTTAGATGCAGAGCTATATTTGACTAAAGCCGATGTCTATACTCTATACTACTATAATTTATTGTATAGAACCAACCATTTCCTAAATCAGGCTTTTAAAACTATCTTTTAGTTACAAAACCTCTATTTTTCCAATGAAACTCTTACATTAAATTCTATTATACAGCACAGACATAAAGCATATAAATTGAAAAGAAGAGTACAGAACCCTGTCTCTGCAGTCTCCCCAATTCCCCTCTTTGGTCTATCCACCAATTTGAAAACCACAGCCCTAAATTATGCCTAAAGTCCTTGCACTTTTGGACTCTGCCTTGGAAGTCTTGGGTGCTGACTTCTCTGCTCTCATTTCCTTCTCCTCCTTCATTTGGCCTCATTACAAAGCTGTGAGGTAGACACAATTATTATCCCATTATAATCCCTATATTCTGTCTCCTGTTCAAGAAAGAATCTGCAGTTAAAATCTACAATTACTTGTCCAATGTTTTGTATGAAACCTTTGAATTAGATTATTAATGGCATCTACTAATTTATATTGATAAAGAAATAGGTAAGTTATATTAAGAATATAAAATATAGGGGCTCTTGGGTGCCTCAGTGGATTAGGCCTCTGCCTTGGGCTCAGGTTATGATCTCAGGGTCCTGGGATCAAGCCCCACATCAGGCTCTCTGCTCAGCAGGGAGCCTGCTTCCCCCTCTCTCTCTGCCTGCCTCTCTGTCTACTTGTGATCCCAATCTGTCCAATACATAAATAAAATATCTTTTTAAAAAAGAATATAAAATATAGATTATTGCTAAGGAGAATAGGAGTATCTAGACCAGAAGAGATTTCTAGAACCTGTGTCCTAAATACAGGATGTGGTTTGCTGAGGAAGGAGAGGGAACAGCAATTATAGGCACCCCTCCAGGTATAATGCTGAGTGCTCTGCATGGGACTTATCATTATTCCCCGTCACAGCCTGTGGGGAGATCTGCGCCCCCCCTGACCTCACTTACACTAGCTTCCCCTGACAATAGGAACAACCAGAAATTGATCTCATTCAAGGGGAAAAGTTGTATCATTTGGAGACAAAAATAAGAAAAGTGCTTAACGCTTCACTTACTGAATCCTCTGGAAAAAAAAAAAAAAAAAAAAAAAACAAAACAAAAAACAGCCTTTGCAGCCACCCATCTGCAGGAACGAATCCTGCCATGGAATATTATCTTCTCATCCTCTCTGCCATATGTTCAGGCAATCTGTGTTTCACAGTCTATATTAATGCACTGAGTCAGTGACAGTGGGGTTCAGTGGGCTAAGCAACAGCCTGGAAAATGGAGGGGTGTGAGTTCTAATTCTGTCCTTCCCCCAGCTTGCTGGCTGACCTTCAGGGAAGTTATATCAACCTTGCATTGCCCTCCATTTTCTCCTCACATATCACACGTGGTTTTATGTCTTAGCAAATTGAAGAGGAATATTAACAATGTCGGCATAGAATTTCACAAACCTCTTCAAAGCTTTGAAATGCCTACCATATAAAAAAATACTGTTCTGGGGCACCAGGGTGGCTCAGTTGGTTAAGTAGCTGATTCTTGATTTCGGATCAGGTCATGAATTTATGGTCTTGGGACTGAGCCCCTCATCAGGCTCCCCACTCAGTGGGGATTCTACTTTTTTCCCTTTCCCTTTTGCCCCCTCCCTGCTCTCTCTCTCATTCTCTTTCAAAAATAAATATTAAAATAATACTGTTCTGAGTTTACCAAAGATCCTTAAAGAAATGATTTCCTATCCTTTGGTCATTTGTAAGCTAGTTAGAAAATAAAGCACATATTTAAGATATGTTAAAATCAACATCTCAATACTTACAGATACTCATTTTCCCTCTCAAAAATTAAAGTTCTATTAAGACATTGAATAACAATGTATTTATGCAACACCTCAAATTCTTCATAAAAATGAGCCAAGGTATATGTGTGTACACATATGTATGAATAAATAAACCAAAAGTAATTGTTTTTATCTCAAAAAATATAAGAGGCTCAGAAATGATTACTTCTACAATCCTGAAAGTCAGAATTTTTCCTACCCCTTCATGGACGAAGGAGCTTCCTTCTTCTCTCAGTCCACTCTTGGGAAACGTGAGCTATACACACCTAAAAATGCTAAAGAAAAGATGGAGGAGACATAGAAGTTGTAGACAAGGACCGTCCATAACAAAATGATTACTCAGTTACAATTGGAAATCATATGGTTTAGGGGAGTATGTTTTTGAAAGCTATTCTGCATAAGAGGGTCACCATGCCTTCCAGGAAAAGTTACAAAATGATCTTTGAAATAGAAGCAAATGAATCATTAAGTTCATTAAATTTACACCACACAGGCATTTGAGGCCAACATGGAAAATGCAAATTTCCCAGCTCTTTATCCTGGCACAGAATTCATAGCAATGATGAACTTGTCATGTAATATCAAGAAACCTGGCTAGTTAGTCATTGTCCCCAGTGTCTCTCTGAGGGTTAGGTGGTACTATCCAGTTGCCACAGACGTATTGGGTTTTAGGTCTTCCCAAAGAAGAAATTAAAAATGAAAAGTAAATATACTGGTGATGAGGACTCTAGATGCTCAAGATGAAGTTTGGGGTCAGGATAAAATTGACAAAGGAACCATGGATGGGTCTATAGCCAAAAGCGTTTGAGTTAGTTTGTTAATCAAATAGGCACTGTTTTCTAACATAAGGCATAAGTGTAGTGGTTGTGGCCCTTGGCAATAGATGTGGTATGGAATAGACTTGCATATATCATCAGTGGAGCTTTCTGGTTGTCTGCTATGAATTTTGACCTCTACGGGTACTAGACTTCTTCAAATAAAAATGTCAGACTTCAAGGCACCTGGGTGGCTCAGTGGGTTAAGCCTCTGCCTTCAGCTTCAGCTCAGGTCATGACCTCAGGGTCCTGGGATCGAGCCCCACATCGGGCTCCCTGCTCAGTGGGGAGCCTGCTTTCCCCCTCTCTCTGCCTGCTTCTCTGCCTACTTGTGATCCCTCTCTCTGTCAAATAAATTAATTAATTAAAAAAAATGTCAGACTTCTCATGGGTATCTTTACCCCTCATAAATTACTCAGCTAATTTAAGCTAAACTTCTCTAAGATATTTACAATGGGGAACAGAAATAGCACCAGGATACTCTCAAAACAAAATCAGGCAAATGTAAATGTTTGAGGTATTAATTTTGACCATAAATGGTTGTGAGAATACATTTAGACTGGGCTTCTCAAAAAGCTGAATAAAAGTAGGCTTTCAAGCTCTAGAAGGCTTATGGCATTTGAAGAATAGTGGACTGACCTTCAAGAAGTCTGTAAGAGGAGATTAGGGCTGAAGGGATCAATATGTTAAATCCAAGAAACTCTGAATATTCTGAATGTGCTAGTATTGAATCTAGATGGATATCTTTTATAGGAAAGTAGTTATAAAAAATTGTAAAGCTTTTAACTATAAGTCCCCCAATTTTTTCTTTCCCTTCTTGCCTTTTGGATTTATTCCACCATGGAAGCAAGCTGATATGGACCTAAATCCAAATCTTCAGTGAGTTATTTTCTACATGATAAGTATACCTGTCTCCACTTTCATGGAGGATATCTTTAGAACATGGATATCTTCTACCAAAAAATAGGTCCTATCTAAGAAAAGAGGTGGGCAACTAGCTGAATGTAAAGAGTCAATTAAAGTCCATGGTTCAGAAATAATGGATTTAATGGAATTTAATCTAGATACTCAGTCATGTCAATCTGGCAGTCTAGCGTATTTCTCTTCTATGTATTAAGATCATTTGGAAGTGACTAGTAGAACTATAGTACTTGGATTTCAACTTTTTAGGCTGATTTTCCAGAATGATGCAGATTGACTTAATATGAGGCCTACTTGATTAGGTCTGTCCTGCAGAACTCTATGTGCAGGTTCAGGCTCCTGTCCCCGGATCAGATACCCACCTCAGTGCTTTGCCAATCTTCCTCTCCTTTCAGATTGTAACTTTTCCAGTATAAATATATGGATATAATAATCATGGAGGAAGTCCCAAGGTCTTCCTAAAAGTTATCACAGACGGTAGTGTGTCTCCAGGAGAAGTTCTGAGCAAGAAGGTGTATCATGGCAGCCTACATTTGAGCTGGGCTATCCCCCTGGTAACTCTGTCATATGGCTCAGTTTAAGTTTTTCTCTTTGACAGTAGCTTGAATTTTTTAATAAAACTCTTGGAAATAAAAGATTTGATACTGGCCTAATGAGAGCTTTAAGGTTATTTATGTACTGGACCTCACTCCTTTCACCTGCCCAAATTAGTTGAGTGAAGGAAACTCCTGACTTTCCCAGGGTCAACAGCATTCTTGTTGGAAATTTTTGTTACTGCAACTCCAGAGATGCATGAGCTCTGTAGGCAGCCAAATAGGCAAGATGTGGATGTCATAAGAGCAGCAAGTGGAGAGAGGTTTTTTGGTTGGTGTTCTTTCAGAGTACCTGGCTAATTCTGACTATTTCTCAGATCTCAACTTGGATTGTATTTTTTTTTTAAAGATTTTATTTATTTATTTGACAGAGAGAGATCACAAGTAGACGGAGAGGCAGGCAGAGAGAGAGAGAGAGGGAAGCAGGCTTCCTGCTGAGCAGAGAGCCCGATGTGGGACTCGATCCCAGGACCCTGAGATCATGACCTGAGCCGAAGGCAGCGGCTTAACCCACTGAGCCACCCAGGCGCCCTAACTTGGATTGTATTTTATCTAGAAAGTTTTTATCCTGTAACACACACCTACACACAAAGCTACCTGCTGGGTAACACCTTTTCTTTTCCCATTGGTAGTTATTACAATGACTTGTTTAAACGCCTATCTCCCATAACTGTAAGTTCCTTGAGAGCAAGTACCCTGCTGCTTTTATTTACTGTTGTATCCTTAGCACTTAAGAAAGTATCTAGCATACAGTAGATGCTTGAGAAATATTTGTAAATGAATGGATTAAAAGAATGAATAAAGTCTGATAACACTTCTGCTTTCATGGGATGTGGGCATGGTTGACTGAGATATTTTAGTTAGGAAGTTATCAAGAGTAAACCAGGAACATGGGTAGAACAATTGTAATTTTAGAGAAGCAACAAGAAAACACAGGAATCCTACTCAGGATACAGGGTCTAAGCATGTGGTACCAAGTTATAAGATAAAATATCAGAAACATTTGGAAGCAAACAGGTAGAAGAGTGATGCCAAAGTACATAAGGCATAACATAAATTATCCTGAGTTAAATGGACTTACAGGATGAGGAACCTGCAGAAACCAATCTAGTAACAGGATATGGTACATTTAAGAGAAAATAATTATGGAGCTACTTTAAGAGACTGGCCCAGCATCTTATTCTTTGATCAGAGCCTATCCTAAAGATAGAGCTACTAAACACTGGGCTCTGGAAAGAGAATGCTTTTTTTTTTTTGCCAGCCAACTAAAATTCTTTGGTTAAAAACTCCTTTATTCTGGTCTGTATTTGGTCCTGACATGGAGAGAGCTCAGCCGTAGTGCAACTCAGTGTTCTGTCAGTGTTGCAGCTGATGCATCCAAGAGAAATATGTTAGACCTTTGCATTTTTCCAGCCCTCTTTCTCTCTGCATTTGTCATGTTCATGTCAACTTCTCTGGCCCCTTACTAAAATAGTAGCTTGGTTATTTTTGCACACTCAAAACTTGGTTTTTCTTGCTCCTCATGGTGGTATCCCTGTATTTGGATATCCAGCGGAGCAGACAGGTCAATTTCGTCCCATTAGTATAAGCTTACAGAGCTAAGTACATGAATGCCCAAAGGTGGGACAATGGAGGCAGGACACTGTTTTTCGAGACCCATTGTGAACTATCTGCAAGAAAAAGTGTGCTCCTGTCTTGCAGCCCCGATGCCAGAGATGGATGTGTGAAATTTGCAGATGTTGTAAATAACCAGGTTCAGAAAATAAACAAGCAAGCAAGCAAACAAACCTTCAAAAAAATATTCATTACATATCTTATGAACATAACATGCCAGCTGGAAATAAGGAAGAAGTATTAGAGGATAAGGCAGAAAATGAACAATTGAAAAGCAAATGAAAGATATATTCTTGATTATTATATGTGATTCAAAAGAAGTAAAATAACTAGGCGGTATCAAGGGCACAAGGGCAATTGTTTTAGTGAAGGAACTTGGGAATGTCCTATCACAGAAGAAGCCATTTCACCTGAGACCTAAAAGGTAAGAAGGAACCAACCATGGGAAGAAATGGGCAAAGGGAATTCCAGACAGAGGAATCAAGAGGACCAAGGGCCCTAATGTAGGCAAGGAGTAAAGGAATAGAAAGCTAGACAGTGTAGGTAGAGCACAGAAGGAGCAAGACACATTTTCATAAGACATTGGAGAGGTGGGTAGATTCTAGATTCTGCAGATTCTAGATTCTGCATGGTAAGGAAATTTGTATATTTCCAGGCCTTTTTATTTAATTAAGATTCCTTAAAACCTTACTCTTTTAATTTCTAATTTTTCTTCAGGTCATGTTTATGATATCTAGATTGATGAACTTTATTGTCCTGATAAGGAAAAAACTGGGGAACAGGAAAGCATATATTGGATATTGTATTGCAGAAAACTCAAAAATTGCTGATCCAAAAGAAATTTATATTTGGCTAATCATAGATTCATGTATAATATATAAAAATAGATTACATTATTTTTTCATTCCATTAAGTTTCTGTCACTGATCAGTTTTGCTAATTAATATTGGTCTGATCCCACTACATATATACATATGTGGCTGGGATAGTTAGAAAATGTCTCAGGATGAAAATTTGCCAATAGAAAATCAATACAATAATCAAAATTTGATTGCACTGCTTTATCCAAAAATAAAATAAAACAAAATTCATGTGTACAAAGAAAAAAAGTCAAGAATTGGATAACAGGATTTGAGATGAAATCACACAGGACATGACCCTAGGACCATCTCTATTCAAGGATGGGTAAGATGTAATGGCTGAGAAGTGGCTCTGAATCAGACCGAAAGGAAATTGAATCTCAGCTCTACCAATTGCCACCCACTTCTACAACTTTGGGTAACCTCTAAACCTCACCTTCCTCATCTGTAACTTGGGGCTAACAATATCTTTTGTGTGGTGTTTTTGTCAAGAATAAATTAAATAATAAGGCACATAAAGACAGTATATGATAAGCAATCAGTAGTAGCTTCTACTACAATAATAATTTTCTTTATATATCAAATTTATTTTACCTGTTGTTCTTTGGTTCTACATATCTTATTGTCACCTTATCTTCTTCCTAAATCTGGTCCACAAGAGATCAAGCCCTAAACAAGTTTACTGAACCTGAGAGAACACCAGGACTTCTTGAATAAGCAAGGAAGGAGGGAAGCAGAAATGAACTGGAAACCAAATGAATAAAATCTACATTCAGTAAAATCTTGTCTTAATACCATATTATTTCATTCATGTGGAATTTAAGAAACAAATCTGATGAACAAAGGGGAAGGAAGAAAGGAAAAAAGAAAAAAGGAGAGAGAAAGAGGCAAACCATAAGAGACTCTTAACATAGAGAACAAACTGAGGGTTGCTGCGGGGAGGTGGGTGGGGAATGGGCTGAATGGGTAATGGGTATCACTTGTGATGAGCACTGGGGGTTGTATATAAATGATAACTCACTAAATTCTACTCCTGAAACCAATATTACATTATGTGTTAAGTAGAATCTAAATAAAAACTTGAAATAAAATAAAACCAAAATCTTATCTTTATAATGACTTATTACTTATGAGGATAAGTGTATTTGGAAATTCACAACTTTCAGCTACAGCATTTTTACTGTCAAGACCTAATACAGAAGAGACTGAAATTCTCTTGGACTTGACTATCTGTCCCCAAGATCTTCTCTATTTCATACTCAAATGCTACTGTAAAATGGATATTCTTCCTGCGTAGCTCAGTCAGGATTCCACATATACATAGATGTGCTTTCCATCTGAGCTTTCTATCCTTAACACTCCCCTAAATGTGCAGTCCTGGAACAGGTTGGTGAAGGTGGCCCTCCTGTCAGCCAGTAAGATGACTAAGTAAGGAGTTACATGACAAGAATGCACAGAAACATAGCTGGTAATATGTCACCTGTAAAATTGGTTCATTTCAAGTTTATTACTTTTTCAGTTTATTCTATTCTCCCACCAGTTCATTCACAAACTTGTATTGCACTTAATTGCCAGCTTATTGATTTGAATCTAAGAATCTAAGCATATTAAATGCATGGGTTATCAGGCAATTATTTTTTAAATTATTTTTATAAACTTTTAAATTAAATTATAATGTGCATACAGAAGAGATTAAAAATTTGATACATTTTGATGACTTTCTGCAAAGTGAACACACCAATATTACCATAATCCCATTTTTAAGAAATGAAATGTAACCAGAAACCTAGATAACTCCTTTGTGCCTTTCCCAAAAGTAACCACTATCACAACTACATCTTTCTCAAAAATAACCACTTTCCTGAAAGTAGCCATGATCATGACTACTTCTTTTACTGCAGATAGGTTTTCCTTTTTTGTTTTTTGTTTTGTGTTGTTTTCATTTTCAATATAAATGGGGTCCCATTACAGGTACTCTTTCATGTTTGGCATCTCTTACTATTTATATGCATATTCCATCTATACCATCATGTCATTTGCAATTAATGACAACCTCATTCTTACTTTATAGTTCTGATAATTTTAATTATTTTTCTTGCCTTATTACATTATTTTAAATGTTTATACCAATTTATCAGTGAAGCACCTGCAGTTTACTCTGTGGGAATATTTTAATTGGAATTAAATTCCTTCAATAGTTATTAAGCTACTTAGATTTTCAATACATCCTGTACCAATTTTGGTAAGTAGTTTTTTAAGAGATATATTATTTTCATTCAAGTTTTCAAATTGATTGTTACTAACTTGTTTACATCTAATTTTTATATATTTAATGTCTGTAAGTTCTATAATATTGTATACCTTTCATTCCTGATATATTCAAAAGTTTGGGTGGGTTTCTTTTTGCTAATAATCTCAAATAGGTTTGGTCAATTTTTATTGGTTTCTTCAAAAAAACTAATATTTAGCTTTAATTTTTAATAATATATTTGCCTTCTGTTTTATTAATTTTTATTTTTATTATTTATTTTCTTTATTTTATGGGCATTTAATTTGTCACTGATTTTATAGTTTCTTGAAATAAATTCTTATACCATTATTTCTAGCCTTTTTTATTTTCTACTATATTTAAAGGTATAAATTTATTTCAAATACTAATATAACTATATCCTTAAGTTTTGATATGTCTTGTTTCATTGTTATACTGTTTAAAATATTTCTAATTTCCACTGTAATTTCTTTTCTTCACCTGTGCCTTATTTATAAAAGTTGTAATTTGACATATCCAGACTTTCCTAGTTGTTTTTCCATTATTGACTCTTAACCTAATTTCACAGTTGTCAGAAAACATACTCTCTGAAAGATTTCAATCTCTTGAAAGTTATTGAGTCTTACTTTATGGCACAGGATATGGTAAATTTTGGTAAATGTCCAGGTGCTCTTGGAAAATAAACAAATAAACATGGTTTATGCTGTGGTTGTGTGGAGTGTTTTATATAGATCAATTACATCACTATGTTTTTCAAATTTTCCATATGCTTATTGCTTTTTTGTCTGATCATTTATTCAGCTACCAAAAAACATATGTTGAAATATTGTACTTGTGGATTTTTCTCTTTCTCCTTTTGGGTCTGATGATTTTTGCTTTATATATTTTGAGACTTTGCAATTAGTTATATCCAAAATACAGGATTATATATATTCTATTACTTTATTATTATGAAATTTCCTTCCTTATCTCTAGTAGTAATCCCTGCCTTGCATTTTTTTCTTCAATTCTGATATAGCTAGATGAACTTTATACTTCTATTTAGCGTTTGCCTGGCAGAATTTTTTTTTTTTTAACTTTCAGCCTTTTTGAGTTTTCATACTTAAGGCATATCTCTTTGAAGCAGTATATAATTTGGTGTTTGGTATGACAATTTATATTTCTAATTGCAGTATCTCATGTATTTTTACTTAATATAATTAGTGACATTTGTATACCATGATATTATTACTTTTCTCTTGGTCCCATCTATTTTTGTATCTTTTTTTCGTCCTTACCTTCACTTGGATTAGTCACATATTTTTAAAAAATTATTCCATATTTGCTAATTTGTTCATTATACACTTTTAAATATTATTCTTTGAATGAAGACTGAAACTTGCATCCTTGATTTACTAAAGTATAAATCAGTACTTTCACCACTTCCAAGATGAAGCAGCCTATCAAATCAAATGAAACATATGTCTTAAACACTGCAAGATGTTCTTATTGTTTTAAACTGTAAATATTCAATTAGATTGGCTACACATTTGTCCTCTAGGGTGCTCACTTCTTCTGCAGTACTGTGCTTCTATAGGGAATCATTTGTTTTGTGCCTGAAGAACTCCTCGTTGTGATTCTTTCAAAGTTTAATGTAGTTCCCTGCTAATAAATTTTCTGTTTAATTTGAAAAAAAAAATACATGGTATTTTGCCTTCATTTTTCAATAGATTGCTTTACTGGTATAGAATTCCAGATTGATAGATATTTTTCTTTGATGTTTTAAAGGTGCCATTCCATTGTCTTTTGCTTCCACATTTTCTGTTTAAAATTCATCTATCTGTCTTATTGTTGCCCCTTTGAAAGTAATATGTCTTTCCCTCAAAGTGTTTTAAAACTTTCAATTTCCCTTTGATTTTCAGTAGTTATAATAGGATAAACTTAAGTGTGGTTTTCTTAAACACACCCTTCTTAATGTTTATAGAGCTTTTTGTGGGAAATTTCTGGTTAAGTATAACTTTAAATATTGCTTCTGCCCAATTTTACCTCCCTTCTCTGCTTCTAAAACTACAACTACACTTTTTGCAAACTTCCTGTTACATCCTGCATATCTTATATATCCATTGCTATATTTCCTTTTATTGAAAAAAAAAAAGCTCTATGTTTAAATCTGGGTGGATCAAACTGTCTTCTATGACTCTACTTACTGTTAAATTTATCTTTTGAGTATTATTTCAAATTCTGAGATTTCTAGTATATTGTTTTAGAGATTTCATTTATTTTTAAAGTTGTCCAATTTGTCCTCTATTTTTGGACATATTAATTATGAGATGTCAAAATCTGCATCTGATAACATCAATATTTGTATCATCTATGGGTCTGGGTGTGTGTGTGTGTGTGTGTGTGTGTGTGTGTGTGTTTTCTTTTAGTCTCTGTTATTGAATCTTATTTCTGGGCAGGTTGGATAATGTTTTAGTGAATACCAGAAATAATATTAAACAATATTAGTTAGATACCTAGTGATGCTATCTTTTTCCAAGAAGACTTGTTTTCCATTCTCAGGCAGCTAGAGTATGTGCCAATAAACTTGACCCAGTAGAAGCTGGGTCTACTTCAGGGGTATTAAACTTGGAGCATAGTCTTTCAAAGGTCTCAGCTGAAAGCCTATGATATTTTACCAGGCTCCTAAGCAAATTTAACTTTAGTTTTTATTGCTCAGTACTATGAGAATGACAACATTTCTGTTTAGATTTTCTAGCCTCTTAGCAACTCTTTCCTTCCTGGTTTCTTGGGATCTTGCCCCCCATGCATATACATCTTGGAATTTGATGTACATCTTTAGGGGAAATTTCTTGTAGATTCCAGAATCATGCCCCCTCTTGTCCTCACTGCATTGGTAGCACTATGTATGTATATATGTATGTATGTCTCCCCAGTTCAAGGACTGCTGCTTTCTTTTGATCTCTGTGCCCCATACTTTGAATCAACAAATGTTCCAAAGGAAAACAAACCAAAATATGAGACTTACCTCAGTGGTTACCCTCCCTTTTTGGATCTTGGCCTCCCAAATCCAGCTGTCTTAGTTGCTTTCTGATGAATCTGAAAAGTTTGGTGGGTTTTTTTAAATCCAACTTTTATAATTTTTCTCAACAGAAGAATTAATACAATACCAATTACTTTGTCATATTTAGAAACAGGAAGTCTCATTACATTAATTTTTATATTGACTGTGATGATTTATTTGTTCAATCACACTGTATTAACTATGTAAGTAGAGTTTTCAGAGAAGGTTCTATTTAAGAGTTTGATTTTATTTTTTTTTATTTTTTTAAAAGATTTTATTTATTTATTTGAGAGATGGAGATCACAAGTAGGCAGAGAAGCAGGCAAAGAGAGAGGAGGAAGCAGGCTCCCCAATGAGCAGAGAACCCGATGCGGGGCTCGATCCCAGGACCCTGGGTTCATGACCTGAGCCGAAGGCAGAGGCTTTAATCCACTGAGCCACCCAGGCGCCCCAAGAGTTTGACTTTAAAACAGTCTTTCTTTCAAACTTTTTTTGTATTTAAAAACTTTAGAAGAAGAATATACTAAAGCTGCCTTAACAAAGGATTTAACTAATTTGAGTAGGTGATAATGTCAATAATAACCCAAAAGCAAAATTTTTGTCGATGATCCATCTGTGAATAATTGAGAGGTGTCTACTTGAGCAAAGAATTTCCAAGACAGTAAAGAGTCTATTAAATTGAAACTGTTTTTAAAAAGCTGTTATATAATTTTATTTCTTAAAGTTTAGGTCTAATTTCTTCTAACACTTCTAGTTACATTGTAAGGGGAAAGTTTTTGGACTCTAAGACCAGAAAAATTGATGGCAAGGTATTTGAAATGTCACTTGTGGTTCTGTTTGTGTCAGTATGATGCAGTAAAAAGAATGTTGCAGTGGTATGAAGGTAATATGAGTCACAGGTCAGTGGCTCTGAAGTTACAAATTTGTGGGGCTTTGGTAAGTACTTCCCTCTTCTTTCCATCCCTCACACTTTTACAATTTCTGAATCCCAGCACAGCCTACAAACTTACAGCACAATCCTTAGTCTTTCACTTGGGAGACAGAAACCCATGATCCTAGACCCCCATATGTGAATACATAATAGGTCAGGTCCTTAGTTTGATTCAGATTAATCCTAGAAATACTTCTAGCAAATAATATTTTATATGTTTTCTTGACTATCTGCCATATGGAAAATGTTGATTAAGACTTTTTTTTTTTAAGATTTATTTATGTATTTGACAGAGATCACAAGTAGGCAGAGAGGCAGGCAGAGAGAGAGAGAGAGAGGAGGAAGCAGGCTCCCTGCTGAGCAGAGAGCCCAATGTGGGGCTCGATCCCAGGACCCCAGGATCATGACCTGAGCCGGAGGCAGAGGCTTTAACCCACTGAGCCACCCAGGCGCCCCTTGATTAAGACTTTTAAGTAAGTACATGAGCCATAATTTGAGAGTTTATAGTTAAGTAACCAAGTAGACAAGACAAAATAAGAGCCATAACAATTGTAAAGAAGTTGCTGAGAATACTCAAAAAATGGAGCCCATGTCTGGTTAGAGGGTTGTAGCAAAGAGAAAAAAAGAAAATTAGATAGGCTTCATAGAGAAGATAATATTTGGATCAGCACTGAAGAAATGCATAGACTTTTGATAGATACAGGGAAGGAAAGGAATGCAGATAGGGGAAACTATTCAGGTGGCAGAAATCATCTGAGCAAATGCATAGCGGGAGGAAATGTGGATGGCCCCAGTAGACTGGAGAGAGGCCCTATACTATGGAGATTAAAAAGCTCTGGCTATGAAGTCAGATAGTCTTGGATTCAAATTCTGACACTTGGAAAATATGGGACATTGAGCAATATCTGAACTCTGGGTTCAGTTTCCTTAATTGCAAGATATGGATATTGATAGTAACATACAGAGCTATTGTAATTATTAAGTATTTTGTAAAGTATTTGTACAATTGTACAAATCATTTGTAAAGTATTTGCCACAGTGTCAAGTACTCCATAAGTGGCAGCTAAGATTACTTCAGTATCAGCAGAACAAGGCACACTGGGGTTTCAGAGCCTTTGGAACCTATCATTTTTGTTTGTTTCCATCAGGAACAATTAAACTATATGGGGGTGGAGTTGCAGGTTGCTGAAACTTAGCTGATGAAGTCCTCTTTAAAGTTTTGTATTGACAATCACCCAAGGGTTCAGTGTGAAGCACAGGGCTGAATTTCAAAGAGGCAAAACTGTCGTGTTATTGATAACAATGCACCTATCCAAAGAGATTGTCTTTAATTGCCTAGGGTCGATACGTTCTTGCTCCCAATGAGAGCTAATACCTCACCTCCAGTTCTACATCTCCCCAGCATCACTAGCAAGGACATTTCTACTGAAAAGGGTTCAGCACAAATTCTAAATGCCTCATCTAGCAGCAGCTTCCTTCCTGAGAAGGTCCCTGGCAAGAGTATACAAGCAGAAATCTGTCATTACTACCAACCATCATCCTCATTAAGTACTGTGGGAAAACTACATTAATGATTGTTTCTAATGCTGGACTGGAAATCTGTGGATTTGGTTATGTATCATTTTCTTCTTAAGGAATTCTAGGTTTTGAGCCACCAGAAAGATAGCTTCAGGGAACTTGTTCCTAAATAAGCCTGTTACACGGAGATGCATTCTCCCTTAGGGAGAGAGAGAAGCAGTTATAGGCAGTTGGGAATTTCCCCAAAGGCTTATTTGAGGACTGATTTCAGATATTCTTGGCCAAGTTGGATCCTCTAAAGATTCTGTTAAAGGCCTTCTGAGGGCAGCAGTGAGGGCAGATGAAGAAACTCTAATCTTCCTTATGTGTAGTTTAGTTCCTGTTTCAGATTAGACCTGAGAAGGTAAAGTAGCATCTCCCTAGCAAATGCCTATTTAAGTGAGAACAGCTTTATCAAGATATGCAACTATTATTGAAGGAAAATCTCCTCAGTGGAAGCTTAAGAAGGTAAAATCCCAGGGAGTTAAGAGTAGACAGCTTGTCTGCTGATTTTAGGGGAAAGTAATCAGTCTAACAATAGCAGCAGAAAAGGAAGAAACCAGCATTCAACACACTGTTTCACTGAAGGTGAAGACCCCAAATGCGGGAAATGCAGCTCATTTTGACTTCCAGTGGAAAAGGGAGAAACTGCCAGCTTCCAAACTTTATAGACAGGTGGGTACAGCTGGTCCAAGAAGTCCAAAAAGAGCCTGTCTGGATGAAGTATTCTGAAGAGAAGTCAGAAGCAAATCAAAGAAGAATGAGATTGAACCCATAATCTAAGTCTTAGCCCAGTGGACATCCCTGAACTTTCTTCCCAGTACATTCTGACGTGACAGTCTGGTATTCCCGCCTCACTGGCTCACTCGCTGAACCACAGGGGGAAACTTCCAAGTGTTTTTTCTTGACTTGTTCCATTACTGAAATACTTTTCTCCCTTATAGAAGTGCTCACCTTTCAAATCTCTTTTTAAATGAATTCATCTCTTGAACCTTATAACTGAAAATGATATTTTCTTCCTCTGAGCTCTTCTTATGTTGTTCACCCATGCAATTCACTGAGTACTTTTTTATTGCATTGTATTATGCTTATTTGAGTTTATGCTCATCTCCTTTTACGAGACTCTGAAATCAATCTGTGAAATCACTAATGTTGACAACTATATATAGGAAGACTGTTAAAGCCATGAATGCTAGTTTGGTTCTATTTTCACCTTAAACATAAACCCACAAGTTCAAGTTAGGTCTTTATCCAGTGTTTCCAGAATGTGGCTATAGATCACTTGCATGAAAATTTACTGGAGTGCCTTAAAAATATTCATTCCTAGGCTTCACCATAGACCTACTGAATCAGAATCTTTGGTGGGGGGATCTGGAAATATGCACTTTAACAAGCACATCGAGAGTTTTTAGTATATACTAAAACTTGAGACAAGGGAATCATCGTGTTTATGGTTATTAGACGAAACAAAACAAACCATGCGAGTGAAACTAGAAACGTTGCAGTGCAAATTTCATACACAAAAGATTGGAACACTTTTCTGCATGTTGCGGTCTTTTAAAGTACATATTCTCCAGTGCCCAATTGTTTTGTAATAGTGTGAGATAATTATCAGCTTATAGAGGAGAAATGGACTCAATCATCATGGTTTAGCTTTATCCAAGTTTTTACAAGCAGACCATTTTGCTCCTTCATATGCCAATAGAATTATTACTCTCAGTGATGGGAAATACTTGCAATTTTATAAAGGAGTCAGATTTTCATATAAAGAAGAAAGTAATAACACATGCTTGATGCTAGACAACATTTATGATGGAATTCAAAGAGACACTACATTTGTTTGCAACCCTATTTCCTTATTTGTTCTCTTTCCTTAGCCTAGCCTTTCTTTTCTGTCTTTGTATAGCATGACTTTGCTATTTCTTCCTTTATCATCTAGCCAGAGTACTGGTTCTCTTTTGCAGTATATCCATTTTAGTAGAACTTATTACATAATATCAAGTTATTATAGGGAAAATGTAATAAAAATAACAATAAGTTTTAAAAAGAAATAAAACATTATCCTTTAGGGAGCAATCTGATATAGTGAAAAATTCCAAGATGAGGTCAATGTCTACTTGTTTTGTTCTATTTTAGGTTATATATTTCCCCCTCACTTTTTTTATTAAGAAGACATATCTTCTTAAGATGGAGGATCTTAAGACCTTGATGCTAAATTTATTTTATTATTTGTGAGAACCCAGATTTTCAGGAATGGAACATCTCTATTCACATACAAAACTAATTCTGTGACCGGCATTAAGTCATTTTGTGACCCCAGTACTTGCTCTTAAGGTCAAAGAGCATTCCCTTTGTTATTTTTGTTTCTATATATAACAAAAGTCATGGATTCAGAATCTGAAAGTCAATGAAACAGATAGAACAAAAACTACCAAGTTCTGCATTCTTAAATTAGTATTTACCAAATACCAGAGTTCAAAAATAATTAGACAAAGTATTAAAATAGATGAATTTAGTGTTTTATAAGGAAGATAGTCACAGAAACAAAAAGTATACTTCAGTTTGGAGGTTGGTGCAGATGTTTGTTTTGGTAGCCTTATACAGCAGCAGTTGTTCACATACTGAAAATCACAATTAATCCTTCATATTGACATGTCACCATTTAATAAGATGTATCTAGACAATTAAGTTTTTGTGTTTTATGAGTCTTCTTTTGAATACACATTTTATGTAAATATTTCTTAAAACCTTCTATAATTCCAAACTCAAATTATTCAGGACTAATTCTATGAAACACCGTGTGGATTGATGTTTTGCTTGGCTAAAGTGGTGCTTCCATTTTGCAAGAGCATAAATATAATTTACAGTTTACTCAACATGTCATCTTTGATAAAACTTATCAACTTTCTGTTACATATTTTGGGAGATACTCATTACAGAAGGAAACTGATATAATAGGAAATTTAATGCCTAGGTATTGGAAAAGTCTGTTCAAACATGAAAATCATTTTATATATATATATATATATATATATATATATATATATACACACATATCCCATAAGCATTTCAATATTTCAGTGTACACAAATGAGTGTACATTCATATCATCATCACTTGATTTAAGATTATAGTAATTTTTGTGAGTCTGCTTATTAGAGTTCAGTGTCATTTTCCTCTCCTAAGCTATGCCCATAATAATTATTTTTGATTTCATGTTTTAGATTCTTTTAAGTGCATAAAAACCTAAAGACCTTTGTAAAAATAACCACAGTACAGTATTTTTGCAGTTGCTTTCATTCTTTTACAGTTGTCTTACATGCATCCAATACAATAGTACTGTTTAAGCAAATTTTCTTTAATGACTATTTCGAATGTATTGAATATAGTTCAAATAAAAACCTTTTCTTTCACATATGTATTACAATAATGTACACATTAAATTAATTTACTTGTTACAATTAATAATGCAACTGTGAGAAACATATTTGATAATAAACAGCCATATCATAGTAAGCAACTTAACTGTAGAAGAAGTATATAGCCATACAGAATTAGCCAATACCATTCGGCATGCCATGGACATCCATTTTAACAGAGGAACACAAGTGTTAAGTAAAGCAGATCTGGTAAAGTGAAGGCTAATTAAGAGATTAACAACTGTATTTTAAAACTTGTATATAACACAAGACATTACATTTTTATTCCACCGTATGTCATTTTTTAAAAAAACAATTCAGGTCGGGGCACCTGGGAGGCTCAGTGGTTAAAGCCTCTGCCTTCAGCTCAGGTCATGATCCCAGAATCCTGGGATCGAGCCCCGAATTGGGCTCTCTGCTCAGCAGGGAGCCTGCTTCCTCCTATCTCTCCGTCTGCCTCTCTGCCTACTTGTGATCTCTGTCTGTCAAATAAATAAATAAAATCTTAAAAAAAAAAAATTCACATAAAGCACTATTGCATTGAGCTATATTCTGTGTACATTGTTACCTAAAATTCCAGAAACTGACATCAGGTGCTGCTACCAATGATTTGGCAGATAATGTGGTAGGTTCTCCTCAAAGAAAAATTTTATATAAAAGGACACTAAAAGTAAGTAGACCAATAGATAGGATGCATGTTTTCAGGTTAAATTATGCTTTGTGATAAAAAATTCTTAAAGATTAATATTATTTTAATGGCATACTTAGTATAATTCATGAGTATATGAAAGAGCTACAATGTGAAGAAAAATTAAAATTAATTAAAATATTTGAGGATAGTTTATGTACTTAACTAAATGACAACAACTATTCATTGCAGCTTATCTAAGACAAGTTTCTCAGGTTTAATTTGCACATTTCCCCGAACTTTTTTTCCTGGGGTCAGAATTTAGCTAACCTCAGCATAGGAACTCTACTATATGCTCTGTTAAATGTATATCCTGCATCTAGAAGTGCACCAGAATATTACAAGATCTTAATCTAATAATCTTAAATGAATGGATTGAATAAACGAGCTTTGGATATGACTTTTCCCCCTGACTTAAAGACCCCCAAAAGCTAGTTTTTTAGATTGTTCCTTTCCATTATCACCTAGAAGTCTCACTTTTCCTCCTTAACGCTAGTTGATAGTGATAGGTCTTTGTCTACTCCCTGAAAGGCCAGAGTTAAAATGACCTATCATCACTTGCAATTCTCTGTCAAGACTAAAGTCAAAAAGAGACTGTCAAACTTATCACTTGTCATTTTTCTAATCCCTTGGCCTCCATCAGGAAAATATTATTTTAGCAATAATATTATTGTGGTCATAATGTTGTCACTGTCTCAAGCATACTAAACATTTAAAAAACACACTTGAGTAGAAAGAACAAAACAGTTGTACATTTAATGATGTTCTCTTAGTAGGACATAATATAATTATAAGAAGGATAATTGATCATGTAACATGGCAGGTATTATGTGCAGGTGATAAAGATGTACTGAAATAAGGAACCCAGGTAGAATCAAGTAATTTTTCCAGAGTCCCATGACAATTATATGGCTGATCCAGGATTCTCTTTCTATGACAACTCATTCTTTCTGTTTCCAAAATTGATTAACAAATATTAAAGGCAGAGGGGAGAAAAACCATCCAGTTAATAAAAGCATGAAGGGCTCAGACTGAAGGATTCATTCTGTTCTGAATTCCAAAGTGCTAGTAGCAGCAAGTCTAATCTATGCCATACTGATCCTTACTTGCAATTTAAATCAGACCAACACAATCTTTGGCAGGACCCACTTTTCTGACTCAAGTAAAGATCTGCATGAAATCTAGTCTTTTAGCTATCCCAGCTACCAAGTGATATTGCTCTCTAAAGCAAACCTGAGATATTTTAAGTAGCAAACCACTGAAAGATACTGGAAGTGTTATAAGAAAGTATGGCTTTTTCAGACTTCCAGTTCAATTTGCTTGTTTAGAAAGGTTTGGATGTGACTTACAGAGAGGGTTAAAGACCTTGCCTGGTGGGTGTTCAATAAATGTTAATTGAACTGAATTGAATTGAGACCCAAGTTCAAATCCAATTTAATACCAAAATAGTGAAAGTTTGGTCAGATCACAAAGTCACAACTGATAGGATTGCCTGGGACAGATATTACAGCATGTGTGGTGGGAAGAAAGGAGACGAGACTGGCAGGACACCTCGAATTACGTTTTGGGTTCTGAAAGAGTGCTATTTACAGCCAAGAGGTGTCATGACACCTTGCTAGCTTTTGCAGATACTAAAACATTTTGCTATTTCTTGAAATTGTCATGATGTGAAAAATCCTTGTCTTTTCTTTTCCTCCTCCCCCAAAGACAACCCCCATCCTGCCACTCTGAGATAGGAGTCTTCTCAAAATACAGCAGGTGCAGAGCTCTATCTCAAAATCAGAAAGAAATAAAGTGGCAACTACCCAACCAGCTCCATATAAGGGAGATCTTTTGAAATCATGTCCCAAAACAGCAGAGAAGGGGATGATGAGATAACTTGGTAGAAAACAGCAGAGCCACCTGTCTTAGTCCTTTCAGGCTGCTGTAACAACATGACATAGTCCGGGTCGCTTATGAACAACAGACATTTATTATTATTTATCAAGGAGGGCACTTGCGATGAGCACTGGATAATGTATGGAATTGTCAAATCACTATATTGTATACCTGAAACTAAGGTGGGGGGGGTGGGAGGTGGGGGGAACCAGGTGGTGGGTATTAGAGAGGGCACGGATTGCATGGAACACTGGGTGTGGTACAAAAACAATGAATACTGTTATGCTGAAAATAAATTTTCAAAAAATGTTTAAAAAAATAAAAAAATAACTTAAAAAATAAACAAAATAAAACAAAACAGAATAAAACAAACATTTATTTCTCACACTTCTAGAGGCTGGGAAATCTAAGATCAAGGCTCTGATAGGTTCGGTGTCTGAGGAGAATTCACTTCCTACGTGCCTGTCTTCACTACAACCTCACATGGCAGAGGAGCAAGGGAATTCTATAGGACCTCTTTTCTAAGGGTACTAATCATATTAAGTAGGGCAGATCTATGGCCTAACCACCTCCCAAAGATCCCACCTCCAAAAACTATCATCTTCAGGGGTTGGGATTTTAACATAAAATTTAACATAGTTGGATTGGGGCAGCTATGCCAGCATTCAGACCATAGCACCATCTATGTCTAAGGGACCTCCACTCTGCTGGCTCCAGCATCATGTGAAGTATAGATCACACTGCATCTGCCTGCCTCCCTGAAGACAATGAAGGCAAGATTGTGGTTTGCGGTAGTATATGATTCTTTCCACTTGACTTTCTCAAGAGGCTCTTTATCCCACATCACTTTCTCAGAAAGCAGAGAAGTCACATCTCTCAGGGCCTTCTTACGTCTGCAGTTGATTCACCATCTTGGAATCAAGACTTCTATCTGAAACTGAACATGGTACAAAATTGCCTGCATTAAGTGAGCTTTACTTCCTCTGTTCCCTTCCTTCTTCTCTCCTCTCCTTTGTCATTTTGCAAATAGGATGCAGCCAAAGAGACTGTCAAGTGTCTGGCACAATGAGTGCCCCTAGCACAAACCTCTAGCACAGGGTTTCTTATTCATTAAACCAAAAGAAAACCTGTGTCTAGGAGTATAATAGGACCACAATAAAAAAATGTGCTTCCATATTTTATTTATCAAGCTAAACTTTCCTTTTATTTTCTTTTTCAAAATTATAATTAATGTCCCAGAAACCATAATTCTCCTTTTTTTCCCCCTTCGTTGGTGAATTTTGTGCATTTGGTCTCATTTGTGTCTTGCCCTTTTTTCAGATAAAATAATTCAGTGCTCACTTCTTGACTTTCTTTTTTCTTAAAGCTTGACCAGTTTTCTAATTCTGATCATCACGTGTATGTAATATTTTCAAAAACCTCCCAAAAAACATAGCTGGAGTAAGGAAGGGAATACATATGACATTTTCTAGCTGGAATCTGTCTAAGTGACCATCAAGTCTGGAATACTTATTTTTAGAAAATGGTGTGGAGACTTAAACAAGCCAATTAATTCGTCCTAGGCTGCAGAGCTGGTCAGTGACACGCCCACGACCATTATGTACACAAGTCTTCTACATATGGAAGCAGAGCCAGATATAAGTAGTATGTGGAGAAAAGAAAATTAATTGTCTGACTTAACATAAAAGAGACACTTTGTTTAAACCATTAGTTCATCAAGTATTGCTATCTACATAATACAGTATCTAATTTCTCATGGTTCAGGCATTCAAATAAAACACAGTATATTTGTATTTTATGTAGGACTTTTATTCAATTCAATAATACTTTTAAAACACAGTATAAACTATACATTTAAGGAAACCATTTGAAGGAATTATTTTAGGGTAAATAAATTTAAGTCTTGAGTTTAAAGGGCATATCTAAAATAGAATTATGTTTTCCATTATAAAAATCTTCCCTAGTTCCTAAAACTGCTACTCTTTCTTTCTCTTTTCCTCTCAGTGCCAACAATGTGAGGAGGAAAAAATGGATTCTAGTTATTGCCTCTGCTATGTTGGCATATATTAATTCTGTTTGCTGACTTCTATCCCAAACACTGTACTGTTTTCTCACCAGAAAGTTCACAACACCAAATGGTACATTCCCATTTATAGTACTGCCACTTTTGACACAGTTGACTCTCCTCTCCTTGTCTCCTAACCCTTTACCAAGGTTCTAACTCTTTAGAGGGCTGCTCATCTCCTTGTCACCTGAATATGGAAATATCCCTCATTTTTCTCCTGCTGGTGTTCTGTCATATACACATGTTCAGGGCTGCTCTTCTGCCTATGTAGACCAGAGCTGGAAAGCAGGCTGTAATGAACTCTCAGCCTGAATTTCCATGCCTACTGATCATTTTATTTGGATGTCTTAGATACTTCAATTTCAACATGACCAATAGATCTTTTTTAACAACTAATTTCTCTTAATGTTAGTAATTCTTTCCTTACTTATCCAGCACTGTCTTCTTTTTTTCTCTTCTGTTAGGGAACAAAATTTAGTCATTCATAAAGCCTATTGATCTTCCAACCCATCCCATCCTTTTCATTAGTACCTGTGTAAGCAAGAAATAGAAAGTTCCCACCGATATTTTTCATGTGCAGTCTCTCCAACTCGAAAAAAATCAAAATTACCACTGCAAAGTCAAATTTTCTGATGCTCTGATGTTCTGTTACTACACAATGACTCCCTTCGGTGGTTTCCCAACTGAGTCCAAACTCAGTTTGGCATGCCCATGACAGAGCATGCCCAGACCCATGCATGCTTAGAATAATCTCTTTTGTGACTTCTGTGTCTAGCCTTCCTTGGCTACTAGCTCTCAATGTGTTCACTCCAGTTCCCCATCCCCTTCATTTTCTCTTTCTTCCCCTGAATCATTATCAGTTGAAAGAATGCTCAAGGACTAATTCTGTTCCACCTCCTTCCTCTAAGGGCATCTGACATGTCACCTCCTATCTCTATCACATGCCTGCTATTCAACATGGAGAGTTATTTGTGCCAATGCTGTATGTCTCCATTTGAATTGAATTCTTTCTCTTCAATTTGATATCCATTCCTTGGCCATGACTCTCTTATTTATACAGTGACTTGCACAAGAACAGTAATCAGAAGACATTTTAATTGGATTAATATTTCCCTAGTAATGAATGATTCCCTAGTCGTGAGACAGATAGGAATTTTAAATGATTACCAAGTTAGAAAAGACTAAAAATTGATAAAATAGCGTACCTAATGATGATCTATAGAACCATTCCATGTATTGTAATTTTTCCTTCAAATTGACCATTCTATGACTTTCCTAATGTGTAAGTTGTACAATATGTACAAAAAAATTAATTATTTTTTAGGCTTTAGCTTTAGCAGGGAACTGTCTCTCCTCTCTATCCATAACTGACTCTTCAGTAATTCTGGAATCTATCCTGTTATCTTATTGCACATCTGAGTTTTTGTGCACATTTTCCCCACTACCTGGAGTAACATGAACCTCCTCCCCCCACAAAAAAAAAAAAAAAAAACCTTTTCTTATTAAAAAAAAAAAGTATCCATTTAGACCCAGCTACAATTACAATTTCTCTATAAAATTTTTCCCTGTCAATTAGAATTACATAGAAGATGAGAGTGTGGCAACTGTGGTCAGAAGACCCAGGCCCAAATTCTGTTTCTTTTATTTCCTCAGTGATTTAAGGTAAAACAACATTACCTTAAACATTATAACAACATTATCTAGGTTATGGGAATAATCATAGTATCTTCTTCATAAGTTGTTGTCATGTTTTAAATTAATGATAGCTATATCCTTATCACTGGATTCCTGCCTTAGTGTTACCAAAGCATTTTCTTCGTACCCCTGTCATGGCACAATTTTCACAGTCTTCCTTATATTATCTTTATATTATTTTAAAATGTTATTTATTTATTTGAGAGAGAGAGAGAGAGCACAAGGCGGGGGAAGCAACAGGCAAAGGGAGAAGCAGGTTCCCCACTGAGCAGGGAGCCCAATTCGGGGCTTGACCCCAGGACCCTGGGATCATTACCTAAGATGAAGCCAGATGCTTAACCTACTGAGCCACCCAGGTGCCGCTTGTCTTCCTATAATTTAAGTTCATCTTTGTTTCATCTTTGCATCCTGTTCAGTGCTACGTATATATTGCTTGCTATGTCTTGAGTTTGAGCTAATAAATTTTGGAGACAGATAACACTGGGTTAAAATCTCCACTCTGCTACTTATTAGCACTCTCTTTTGCGGCAAATTACTCAACACTTCTGAGACTCAGTTTATCCTTTAATAAATTTGGACTGGTAATAGTTTCAACCTCATGGGATTATTATTAAATAAGGTAATGATGACTGATATAAGAATTTGTGTGGGATGAGCTTGGTGCTCAAAATAATAAATGTATAGTGGATATTCCACAAATCTTTCTTGAAATCAGTGCAGATATTTTCATGGGAGATCTCTGCCACAATTTTAAAGGTGGGTCATGACAAGGAGAAAGGAGAGATATGGTGCGGGGAGGGTGCTCTCAACAGGACCCTCTCTGGTCCAAGAGCTCATTTGTACCTATAGTCTGACCCTATGCCTCAGAGCGTAAGAATCACTTTGATCCAAACCCCTGACACTTGATTTCATTCTTCTCTTTGTGAAACAATCTCATTAGAGAAATCGCGCTGCTGAGAAAGCAGGTCACTCAGCTGGGGGCAGGCAAAGAAAGTTTGTTCGGCTTAGTCACGACCTCCATGAAAAGTGAAGTGTTAGTGAGGAGCCCTGGGATTTACAGCGTGCCATGGCCAAGGATTTCACCAGAGGCCACTGGGAGTTTGGGCAGAAGGAAAAGTAATGAAGGGGTTGACTGAACTGCTGCTGTGTGTGTTAGCATCAGTTCTCCGCTCCTGGTTAGTAATGAGCTCTTTCCCCATCTGGTGGGAAATCCCGGATGGAAGGAGGAAGCAGGGTGCTGCCAAGGGTGGTACTGGCAGTGATATATTTAGAATAAATACCCAACTGGGTTGCTCATCATCTGTAGTCAACATTGACCTTATCATATTTTTTGCAAGAACAGAAATGTTCATTAAAGAACCTAGGGCTAGCTTCAGTTTAAGACTATTTCTTTTTAACTAATGTATAAAATTCTTTATCTTTTTATCCTTATAAGCTGCAATAGCAAATAATAATTTAAAAAATGCAACAACAAAATATTCCATTAAGATTTTCAGGCTCATATCCTCATCTCCTGGAACCAGACATGGAGGACCAGATAACCTCCCTAAAATAAGCCAGGAAAAGCCTCCATGATATCAGGGTGTTTAGAGCCAGAAAATTCCAAAGACAGATAGCACTGTTAATTTCCTCTCACTTTTCAAAGTGGAAAAGCCAAAAGTTTGCACCTGAGCTGCCAAAGAAATATTTTGCTACACTTTAAAGCCTTGCAAACCGACTGATTCACAAAAGTTCATTGGATCATGGGATATAAAGAGACAGAAAGTTAAGAAGTAAAGAGAAAAAATGTAAGTCCCATTCAGTTAGAGTGGGTTTCTGTCTTCCATATCTCTCTCCTTTTACTTACTATAGACTGAGTTTCCCAACTGGATCTCCCTTGGGATGTACTGACTAGGAGACAGGTCTACCTAAGAAAACTCTACTTTTCACTGATAGGAAACTAGCCACAGAAAAGCCGTATTGTTACTCTTGAATCTCTCTGTATCCCTCCTAGAGGAGATGCTCAAAAAATAAAATTGGAAACAAAACACCCAATACTGCCAGACCCATAATAGATGCTTAATAGATGTTTATTCTTTTATTTCAGCTATAGTGCCACAACGTATGAAGGCAGCATTCTCACTCTCAAAAAAATAAATCTATAACTTTAACTGAATGAGGCTTTTTCCTAATTCAACACACATCAGGTCCAACTGTAAAAATGGAGGGAGCTGGTGTTGGAGTCCTTCTCCCAGCCACTATTTACATAATTAACTATCTAACCGAGCCTTTTCTCCATTCTGAATTCTGTACCCATAGGTCCCAATACTTCACAACACCTATTTTACATGTCACTCAAAAAAGGACCTGGTAAATTTATAGCTCTAGTGTATAAGTGTTCATTGTGAGGACCTATTATGTGTCAGGCACTATTTCTTTCAGGAACGCTGGTATTCAAGATGATGGCTGCAATAAAACTACATTTAATCACTAAACACTGAAACCAAGGGTAGAATTTCAAGAATCTGCAGCATGCAGCAGTGGGAGGGAACCACTTAGCCCTTTCAAGTTATCCTGAAGCTTGCTACTTTCACTACAAAGTCATAGACACCGTCCTGTATATCTTAGGAGGAACTCTTTTTTGCTATTATGGCATTATTTTCCTTTATACAACAAATTCAGAATTTCACAGCCCTTTTGAGTAGGAAAGGAATTTATAATCCACCTATTCAACATGTAAAATTTACGAATCTAAGATTACAGAATTGGTTAATGGTTGAGTTTCTGCAGCACACCAAATTCTTGACTCCCTGCCGAGATATCTCATAAACTCCTCCATGCTTGCTGTTCTGTGTGCATTTTCACCTACCTGCTCAGTAGATCCGGAATATTTCCTCTTCAGACCCACCACCAATAAACTGAAAGAGAGGATTTCTTCATATTCTCAGCCACTCCACTACTGTATAGGATACATAGTTTGTTCAAAATATCACCATTTTAGAATTGAGGACTGAGGTTTGAGATAATGTCACAGGTAGAGTCCCACATGGCCTCTTTAGCTTTGCCCAGGTTTATAACTCTCACCAATCCTTATAGACCCTTCCTGCCTCTTAAAAACTCTGTGGGTCCTCTTCCTGACTCTTTGGGTTAAGGAGCTTTTGTGTTTGCTTTACTACTCTGCCCTACATTCTACTCTTCATTCCTGATTTAATCAATCGTTCACCTTAATTTCTCCCTTTAGGGTATTGCTTTCCATCTAGGGGCTAGGATACGTCTTTAGTTACATTCATGGTCTACAATAATCAGCTAAGATTCCCATGAATATTATTATAGCTAAGGGGTAACTAACCAGACATGTTCAACTTCTTGTAGTTCAGACACAATAAATCATAAGTGAAATAGGGAACAGAAAGCACATGAACATCCCATTATTTGTGACATTAGTCTTCCACGTAAATCCTTGCCTCTGTATTCCTCTTCCTGCCCTTCACATCTCAAATGAATATAGCTTAACATTCTCCTAGGATTCTCATTTTCTTGCCATTTCCTTTCATTGGGCTGTGACCTGAGATGCATGATTACAGAGTGTCATTTCCATATGTTGGATCAAGTATCCTGAGTGTTCTGGGCCCATGATCTTCTTTCTCTTATTCTTCTCCTATGTGTCTCCTCCTCACAGATACCTCCTCCAACCTCACGGTGCCCCCAACAATCACTCTGTTGCACTCTGACTTTCCTGCCAGGAGTCATCTCACTCAGATAATTTCAACAAATATAAAATAAATCCAATTCACAATAAGCACTTAATATTTTAAAGGCAGCTCCCTATTTTCCCTCCAAATCCCTGATTTCCATTTAGTAATCAAAGCAATTACATTTTCACATTTACATGCTAGCAAAGGAAATGTGGTGTAAGCGCTTTTTATAATCATGCAGTCTTTGGGCAGAGGACATTTTTATCAATGTGTTGTCCTCATAACTGTATTGTGAGATACTTGGGACTGTCTTCTCTTGCTTTTGCCTCCTTCCAGAGCCTGGTGAGGTGTTCTATACACAGTGATGTTAAATGCTTTTCAAGTAAAGTTATATTTGTCAGAGAGAGTGAGCACAGGCAGACAGAGTGGCAGGCAGAGGCAGAGGGAGAAACAGACTCCCCGCTGAGCAAGGAGCCCGATGTGGGATCCCAGGACACTGCGATCATGACCTGAGCCAAAGGCAGCTGCTCAACCCACTGAGCCACCCAGGCGTCCCGGGGGAATGTACTTTCAAACGCGAGTTCTTCACTGCCATCTGATACAAAGATATGTTGTGGGAAGATAAATAATTAAGTGTAATAAATAACATTTAAAAGCACATCATGTAAGAAATGTATAGAACAATGAAAATCATGGAGCAGGATATTGGTCTCAGGAGTATGTGGAAAGGACAAGGTTGCTGTTTTAAATAGGGTTATCAAAGCAAGGCTCACTAAGAAGGTGAGATTTGAGCAAAGACTTGAAGCAAGAGGGGAAAGGGATTAAGGAATTAAATGGCCTTCTGGAGGAAGACCTTTCCAGGCAGAGAGAATGGCCAGTGCAAAGCCTGGGGCCTTGGGGCATGCCTGGTGTATTTAAAAAAGAGCAGGAAGGTCAGTATGGCTTAAGTAGAGTGAGCAAGGGCAGAAGTAGCAGGGGACAAAAGAGAGGAGGACAGAGAGTTAAGAAAAGGAAGATCCTTTTCTTTAGGAATGAAATGAAATATGACCATGGTTTGATGGGGGTGGGCCTGGTTCTCCCTCAGGGAAAGAAGAGGGACATTCGGGGAGTGGATGCCCAGGCAGCAAGCTGCTGTGTGTGGGAAGCAGGTAGGAGGAGAAAGTCATAGAAAGCAGCAGATTACAAATGCTCACACAGATCCTTCAATGCACATCTGTTATTTCAGAATGTGGTGAATATTTCAACAAGTCAGCTACCATAGCCAACTTCTCAGCAAGCTGTTTCACTCCAGTGCTCTCTAGTTCCTTCTTAATTATGCTGTCTTTTATGCCAACTCTCCCTTCATCTTCTTCACCATCCCCTATCTATTTTCTGTGGCTGGGAAGAAACATTTGAGATCAGTCTTCCATACGATGCATGATTTCCCCTAAAGCATCCTCCAATAATGTGGTCAGCTAGCCTCTGCTTGACCATCTTCCCCCTAAAGGGTACAGGGCATTCAATTTGTCAATTAAACCATCAATAAATCAATAAGCACTCATTCATTAATTTATCTGCACATTAATTTAACAAATATTTGTTGAGTATTTATGATTTCCCAGGATTTATTCTAAACAATGGATATGCAGCAGAGAATAAGACAAAGTCACTGTCCTCATGGAACTTATATTGTAGTGGCAAAGAGACCAATAAACAGATAAACAGAATTTAAGATTAGGGGTAAGTACAAAGAAAGGAAAGAAGACAAAGCAAAGCAAAGTATGTGAGATGGACCTATTTTAAATTGGAGTGAAGTGAGTGAGCTAAACTTTCAGAAGTCTGGAAAATAATGGTCTAGGCAGAGGACAGCAAATGTGAAGGTCCAGAGTCAAGAAATTAATAAGTTTTTAGCATTTGTCAGGCCTTATATTGCGTAGTAGGGCTGTGGTTCTTTTTTTTTTTTTTTTTAAAGATTTTATTTATTTATTTGACAGAGAGAAATCACAAGTAGGCAGAGAGGCAGGCAGAGAGAGAGGAGGAAGCAGGCTCCCCGCTGAGCAGAAAGCCCGATGTGGGGCTCGAACCCAGGACCTGGGATCATGACCTGAGCCGAAGGCAGCGGCTTAACCCACTGAGCCACCCAGGCGCCCCAAGGGCTGTGGTTCTTAATTCCTGATGCACATCAGCATCCCTATAAAATAGTTCAGGACTCCAGAAGACCATGCCCCTGTAGGACCTCCTAAATCCAAACCTCTGATGATGGTAGCAAAATATGCCTATTTTTTTTTTTCTCAAAGGGCTCCACCAGATGTTCAGCCAAGTTTGAGAACCACTACACTAATAAGACAACCATGAACCTAGCAAATATTTGTTCTGTCCTCATGGAACTGTGTAGGTGATCTCACAATACTAGAAGCTTGTTTATGGATATGTTCACTTAAAACCCATTTCCCTGTGACTTCCTCTCCTTTGTTCGTCTTCTGGGATTACAAAGGATTTCAGCTGAATTTGAATGTAGCAGACTTCAAATATATGAAGACAGCACTTTTTCTAATGATGCTCCCTTGATCCTTCTGTATGAGTCATGTCAGACCCTTTACCATCCCAGTCACTCTCATGTAGACATGCTCCAAGTGCCCACAGTTGTTTTTTAGTTCAATGCCCAGAATTAACACAGAATTGCCCATGATCATGCACAGCATCTGCTCATCTTCAGGCACCTGTTTTCCACATTTCCTTATAGATCTCACACAAGAGTTCAGCACACTCCCTTGGATGTACTGTGATGGTTCTCTGTTATTTTCTTTTGTATCTTATGTCTTTAACATTTATGTTGTTCAGTTCTCTTTCACAATTTGCTCTTTGGACCCAAAGTTTTCCTCAAATAACATGGCCAAGTGCATCTTATTTGCTTTATAAAACCCCTCCCTTAAAAAGAAAAACAAACCAACTTCCTTTGGTTAAGCTTCTTTTTCCTGTTTTCCTGCACTATGCAAAGCAACATCTTATATCCATTCATAAATAATATTATTCAGAGAATGTTGATTGATCCAATTAACTAGAACACTCAATTAGTGGCATTCCATTTTTAGAATAAAAAGGGAAATTTTAAATAAATGAGTCAATAACTGACAGTTTAATTAAGAAGAAATTTCAAAGTATGTTTTAGGGTCAGCTTATATTGGCTAGCTACATTCCAAAAATGTTTGTAATGTTTCTGATCCAAATTGTTGTACAGGTTACAACTATCAAAAGAAATCTAGTTTTTTTCATGATATGTAATATTTACCAAGTCACCCTGCCTCTCCTAATGTTTGTGGGTCCCAAAATGAAAGTGCAATTGGAAGCCGATAACCTAATAGATACATATTTTAAAGCTATAGGGGAAGGGAAGGAAAACTGAATGGGAGGAAACCAGAGAGGGAGACAAAACATGAGAGACTCTGGACTCCAGGAAACAAACTGAGGGTTACAGAAGGGAGGGGATAGGGGGACGGGGTAACTGGGTGATGGGTATTAAGGAGGGGACATGTTGGGATGAGCAATGGGTGTTATATGCAACTACTGAATCTTTGAACACTGCATCAGAAACTTATGCTGTACTCTATGCTAGCTAACTAAACATAATAAAAAAAAAATAAAGCTACAAATCAAGCTTTAAAAAACTATATCCTGTAATTTACAAAATTATTTTTAAAATGGCATAGAAACCAAGTTTGAATGAAAATTCCTGAGTACCTCAGAATTCTGTGCCAGAATGTGCTAGTGTTAAGAGCTGAATCCTGTTTCCTGGCTTGTAGCCCATCCCTCTCCTCTTTCCACATTTGGTTTTGTCTCATAGCACAAGCAACTTGGCGAACATGTGTGTGGCACTCTGGCCCATGTATTTAAGATCCATACACACTCTCTGTAAACAGGTGTCCCTTATCTATCCCCTGGGCCTAGGAATTCACAGTCCTAGGGTATGGCTTACCTCCAAAGAATGGACTGGGAAGGAATCCCAGGCAGAGCCTTGGAGCAGACCAACTGCCATTTAGGCAAGGGATTTGGGGGTTCTGTATACATAGAGGATGATCTAGAAGGACATGGGATAGATACTGGCTATGGAAAGGCATGTGCTCTTGGTCCCATAGATTCCTTGTCTCATAAGAAGAATAGTGACAGGAGAAAGGGCAGAATAAGGCCTGCTGTTGTAGCACCCACATCAAGGGATTCCCTAGCCTAAGTCTAAGCATAGTATAGTACTAACAGAAGAAGTAAGCCTCTATGTTTTAGAAGGATTTTAGATGCAAAGACTAAAGTAAAATGAGTTTCTAGTTAACATTAATTTCACCCAACATCTATTTATGCATAATTTTTAATACAGTTTTTTTTTTAATTTTTTTTAAATTTTATTTTTTATAAACATATATTTTTATCCCCAGGGGTACAGGTCTGCAAATCGCCAGGTTTACACACTTCACAGCACTCACCATAGCACATACCCTCCCCAATATCCATAACCCAACCCCCCCCAACCCCCCTCCCCCCATCAACCCTCAGTTTGTTTTGTGAGATTAAGAGTCACTTATGGTTTGTCTCCCTCCCAATCCCATCTTGTTACATTTACTCTTCTCCTACCCCCTTAACCCCCCATGTTGCGTCTCCTCTCCCTCATATCAGGGAGATCATATGATAGTTCTCTTTCTCAGATTGACTTATTTCGCTAAGCATGATACCCTCTAGTTCCATCCACGTCGTCACAAATGGCAAGATTTCATTTCTGTTGATGGCTGCATAGTATTCCATTGTGTATATATACCACTTCTTCTTTATCCATTCATCTGTTGATGGACATCTAGGTTCTTTCCATAGTTTGGCTATTGTAGACATTGCTGCTATAAACATTCGGGTGCACATGCCCCTTCGGATCACTACGTTTGTATCTTTAGGGTAAATACCCAGCAGTGCAATTGCTGGGTCATAGGGTAGTTCTATTTTCAACATTTTGAGGAACCTCCATGCTGTTTTCCAGAGTGGTTGCACCAGCTTGCATTCCCACCAACAGTGTAGGAGGGTTCCCCTTTCTCCGCATCCTCGCCAGCATCTGTCATTTCCTGACTTGTTAATTTTAGCCATTCTGACTGGTGTGAGGTGATATCTCATGGTGGTTTTGATTTGTATTTCCCTGATGCCGAGTGATATGGAGCACTTTTTCATGTGTCTGTTGGCCATCTGGATGTCTTCTTTGCAGAAATGTCTGTTCATGTCCTCTGCCCATTTCTTGATTGGATTATTTGTTCTTTGGGTGTTGAGTTTGCTAAGTTCTTTATAGATTTTGGACACTAGCCCTTTATCTGATATGTCATTTGCAAATATCTTCTCCCATTCTGTCAGTTGTCTTTTGGTTTTGTTCACTGTTTCCTTTGCTGTGCAAAAGCTTTTGATCTGGATAAAGTCCCAATAGTTCATTTTTGCCCTTGCTTCCCTTGCCTTTGGTGATGTTCCTAGGAAGATGTTGCTGTGGCTGAGGTCGAAGAGGTTGCTGCCTGTGTTCTCCTCAAGGATTTTGATGGATTCCTTTCTCACATTGAGAACCTTCATCCATTTTGAGTCTATTTTCATGTGTGGTGTAAGGAAATGATCCAATTTCATTTTTCTGCATGTGGCTGTCCAATTTTCCCAACACCATTTATTGAAGAGGCTGTCTTTTTTCCATTGGACATTCTTTCCTGCTTTGTCGAAGATGAGTTGACCATGGAGTTGAGGGTCTATTTCTGGGCTCTCTATTCTGTTCCATTGATCTATGTGTCTGTTTTTGTGCCAGTACCATGCTGTCTTGATGATGACAGCTTTGTAATAGAGCTTGAAGTCCGGAATTGTGATGCCACCAACTTTGGCTTTCTTTTTCAATATTCCTTTGGCTATTCGAGGTCTTTTCTGGTTCCATATAAATTTTAGGATTATTTGTTCCATTTCTTTGAAAAAAATGGATGGTACTTTGATAGGAATTGCACTAAATGTGTAGATTGCTTTAGGTAGCATAGACATTTTCACAATATTTATTCTTCCAATCCAGGAGCATGGAACATTTTTCCATTTCTTTGTGTCTTCCTCAATTTCTTTCATGAGTACTTTATAGTTTTCTGTGTATAGATTCTTAGTCTCTTTGGTTAGGTTTATTCCTAGGTATCTTATAGTTTTGGGTGCAATTGTAAATGGGATGGACTCCTTAATTTCTCTTTCTTCTGTCTTGTTGTTGGTGTAGAGAAATGCAACTGATTTCTGTGCATTGATTTTATATCCTGACACTTTACTGAATTCCTGTACAAGTTCTAGCAGTTTTGGAGTGGAGTCTTTTGGGTTTTCCACATATAGTATCATATCATCTGCGAAGAGTGATAGTTTGACTTCTTCTTTGCCGATTTGAATGCCTTTAATTTCCTTTTGTTGTCTGATTGCTGAGGCTAGGACTTCTAGTACTATGTTGAATAGCAGTGGTGATAACGGACATCCCTGCCGTGTTCCTGACCTTAGCGGAAAAGCTTTCAGTTTTTCTCCATTGAGAATGATATTTGTGGTGGGTTTTTCATAGATGGCTTTGATAATATTGAGGTATGTGCCATCTATCCCTACACTTTGAAGAGTTTTGATCAGGAAGGGATGCTGTACTTTGTCAAATGCTTTTTCAGCATCTATGGAGAGTATCATATGATTCTTGTTCTTTCTTTTATTAATGTGTTGTATCACATTGATTGATTTGCGGATGTTGAACCAACCTTGCAGCCCTGGAATAAATCCCACTTGGTCGTGGTGAATAATCCTTTTAATGTACTGTTGAATCCTATTGGCTAGTATTTTGGTGAGAATTTTTGCATCTGTGTTCATCAAGGATATTGGTCTGTAGTTCTCTTTTTTGATGGGATCCTTGTCTGGTTTGGGGATCAAGGTGATGCTGGCCTCATAAAATGAGTTTGGAAGTTTTCCTTCTATTTCTATTTTTTGGAACAGTTTCAGGAGAATAGGAATTAGTTCTTCTTTAAATGTTTGGTAGAATTCCCCCGGGAAGCCATCTGGCCCTGGGCTTTTGTTTGTTTGGAGATTTTTGATGACTGTTTCAATCTCCTTACTGGTTATGGGTCTGTTCAGGCTTTCCATTTCTTCCTGGTTCAGTTGTGGTAGTTTATATGTCTCTAGGAATGCATCCATTTCTTCCAGATTGTCAAATTTGTTGGCGTAGAGTTGCTCATAGTATGTTCTTATAATTGTCTGTATTTCTTTGGTGTTCGTTGTGATCTCTCCTCTTTCATTCATGATTTTATTTATTTGGGTCCTTTCTCTTTTCTTTTTGATAAGTCTGGCCAGGGGTTTATTGATCTTATTAATTCTTTCAAAGAACCAGCTCCTAGTTTCGTTGATTTGTTCTATTGGTTTTTTTTGTTTGTTTCTATTTCATTGATTTCTGCTCTGATCTTTAGGATTTCTCTTCTCCTGCTGGGTTTAGGGTTTCTTTCTTGTTCTTTCTCCAGCTCCTTTAGGTGTAGGGTTAGTTTGTGTACCTGAGACCTTTCTTGTTTCTTGAGAAAGGCTTGTACCGCTATATATTTTCCTCTCAGGACTGCCTTTGTTGTGTCCCACAGATTCTGAACCATTGTGTTTTCATTATCATTTGTTTCCATAAATTTTTTCAATTCTTCTTTAATTTCCTGGTTGACCCATTCATTCATTAGAAGGATGCTGTTTAGTCTCCATGTATTTGGGTTCTTTCCAAATTTCCTCTTGTGATTGAGTTCTAGCTTTAGAGCATTGTGGTCTGAAAATATGCAGGGAATGATCCCAATCTTTTGATACCGGTTGAGACTTGATTTAGGACCAAGAATGTGATCTATTCTGGAGAATGTTCCATGTGCACTAGAGAAGAATGTGTATTCTGTTGCTTTGGGATGAAATGTTCTGAATATATCTGTGATGTCCATCTGGTCCAGTGTGTCATTTAAGGCCTTGATTTCCTTGTTGATCTTTTGCTTGGATGATCTGTCCATTTCAGTGAGGGGAGTGTTAAAATCCCCTACTATTATTGTATTCTTGTCGATGTGTTTCTTTGATTTTGTTATTAATTGGTTTATATAGTTGGCTGCTCCCACATTAGGGGCATAGATATTTAAAATTGTTACATCTTCTTGTTGGGCAGTTCCTTTGAGTATGATATAGTGTCCTTCCTCATCTCTTATTATAGTCTTTGGCTTAAAATCTAATTGATCTGATATAAGGATTGCCACTCCTGCTTTCTTCTGATGTCCATTAGCATGGTAAATTCTTTTCCACCCCCTCACTTTAAACCTGGAGGTGTCTTCGGGTTTAAGATGAGTTTCTTGTAGGCAACATATAGATGGGTTTTGTTTTTTTTATCCATTCTGATACCCTGTGTCTTTTGATTGGGGCATTTAGCCCATTAACATTCAGGGTAAGTATTGAGAGATATGAATTTAGTGCCATTGTATTGCCTGTAAGGTGACTGTTATTGTATATTGTCTCTGTTTCTTTCTGATCTACTACTTTTAGGGTCTCTCTTTGCTTAGAGGACCCCTTTCAATATTTCCTGTAGAGCTGGTTTAGTATTTGCAAATTCTTTCAGTTTTTGTTTGTCCTGGAAGCTTTTAATCTCTCCTTCTATTTTCAATGATAGCCTAGCTGGATATAGTATTCTTGGCTGCATGTTTTTCTCATTTAGTACTCTGCATATATCATGCCAGCTCTTTCTGGCCTGCCAGGTCTCTGTGGATAAGTCTGCTGTCAATCTAATATTTTTACCATTGTACGTTACAGACTTCTTTTCCCAGGCTGCTTTCAGGATCTTTTCTTTGTCACTAAGACTTGTAAATTTTACTATTAGGTGACGGGGTGTGGACCTATTCTTATTGATTTTGAGGTGGGTTCTCTGAACCTCCTGGATTTTGATGCTTGTTCCCTTTGCCATATTGGGGAAATTCTCTCCAATAATTCTCTCCAACATACCTTCTGCTCCCCTCTCTGTTTCCTCTTCTTCTGGAATCCCAATTATTCTAATGTTGTTCGTCTTATGGTGTCACTTATCTCTCGAATTCTCCCCTCGTGGTCCAGTAGCTGTTTGTCCCTCTTTTGCTCAGCTTCTTTATTCTCTGTCATTTGGTCTTCTATATCGCTAATTCTTTCTTCTGCCTCATTTATCCTAGCAGTGAGAGCCTCCATTTTTGATTGCACCTCATTAATAGCTTTTTTGATTTCAACTTGGTTAGATTTTAGTTCTTTTATTTCTCCAGAAAGGGCTTTTATATCTCCCGAGAGGGTTGCTTTAATATCTTCCATGCCTTTTTCATGCCCGGCTAGAACCTTGAGAATCGTCACTCTGAACTCTATATCTGACATATTACCAATGTCTGTATTGATTAGGTCCCTAGCCTTTGGTACTGCTTCTTGTTCTTTTTTTTTGTTGTGAATTTTTCCGCCTTGTCATTTTGTCCAGATAAGAGTATATGAAGGAGCAAGTAAAATAGTAAAAGGGTGGCAACAACCCCAGGAAAATATGCTTTAGCCAAATCAGAAGAGATCCCAAATCGTGAGGGGGGAGAAAGGGGATAAAAAGGGGTTCAGAAAGAAAAAAAAAAAAAAAGAAACTATTAAAAAAAGAAAGCCAATTAAAAATATAAAAAGGAAAAATATATATATATATATTAGATAAACTATTTAAAAAACGTTAAAAAAAGAAAACGATAAAAGTTAAAAAAATTTAGCAGAAGAAGAGAAAAAAAAATTGAAAAAGAAAAAAAAATTAAATTAACTGCAAGTCTAGAGAATCATGGGAAGAAAGCCATGAGTTCCGTGCTTTGCTTTCTCCTCCTCTGGAATTTCGCCGCTCTCCTTGGTATAGAAACTGCACTCCTTGGTAGGTGAACTTGGTTCTGGCTGGGTTTCTCGTTGATCTGGGGGAGGGGCCTGTTGTAGTGATTCTCAAGCGTCTTTGCCCCAGGCGGAGTTGCACCGCCCTTACCCGGGGCCGGGCTGAGTAATCCGCTCGGGTTTGCTGGGTTTGCTTTCGGGAGCTTTTGTTCCCTGAGCGCTTTCCGTAGAGTTCCGGAGGGCGGGAATGAAGATGGCGGCCTCCCGGTCTCCGGCCCGGAGGAGCCGAAAGCCCGGGGCCCCACTCCTCAGTGCACCCTCAGAGAACAGCGCCCAATTAGTCCCGTCACCCTGGCCTCCGGCCGCGCTCTGAGCTGACCGAGCCTGCAACCGTTTCAAGGTAACCCCGAGTTTAGAGCTTACTCCTCGGCTCTGTCTCTGTAGCCAGCTTCCCTGTTCTAATACCGGTAAGCTCTGCGACACTCAGACGCCCCCGATCCTTCTGTGACTCTGTGGGACCTGAGGCCGCGCTGACCCTGCCTGGGCTTCACCCCAGTTAAGCCTCTGGAGTGATGTCCCTCAGCGGAACAGACTTTTAAAAGTCCTGATTTTGTGCTCCATTGCTCCGCCGCTCGCCAGGAGCCGGCCCCTCCCCCCGTGGTCTATCTTCCAGTCGCTTTGGATTCACTTCTCCGCCAGTCCTACCTTTCAGATAGTGGTTGATTTTCTGTTTCTAGAATTGCTGTTCTTCTTCTCTTCAATCTCCCGTTGGATTTGTAGGTGTTTGCAATCTTTAGATAAGCTATTGAGCTGATCTCCCGCTACCTGAAGTAGTCTCAGCCTGCTACTTCTCCACCATCTTGACTCCTCCCCCCTTAATACGGTTTTTAAAAGATGTATTATATTCCTCTGTAGTACCTTCCTAAGAGACTTAATAAAGAATTCTGCCAGCCAACAACAACAAAAATTTGTCCCCCTTTGTCAGGCTAGGTAATGTTCAATGAACATTATGTTCAATGAACTCATCATTCATAATCATCATTCAAAATTGCCTTTTACCCAAACCCACAATGGGGCAATGTCTTCACTGTTTCTAAAAGGCCAGGTGACTTTAGATAAGTTGCTTTACCATTCTAGTAAATGAGAGGGCAATGTTTGAGTGATCTGTAAGATTCCTTTCAATTTTAACATTGTTAAATGCCCTGCTGTGCATATGCATTCACTGTTCTAGAACCATACAAACAAGCCCACTGACATTTCATTTTTGCTGAGAATTTTAGTCAAGGCCAAAAAACTCAAATTAGGAAAAAGCAAACTTATCTTATGCTAATGTGAAACTGAATTAGGTTCCTAGGAATTCAGAGAAAGCAGTATGGCTACCCTATACAGTTCAATTGGTATGCATTTAATAACCACCTCATGCCAGTTACCTTGCTAAGTACTAGAGAGAAAACAGAAAACAGGTGTCAGGAATAGAAACACATCAATTTAGGTAGTGCCCCTCACCTGAAGAAGTTTAGAGACAGATAATGCTAAACCTATTATAATATAATATGATATGGGTTCTAATGTAAAAATGAAAAAAAAAATGCTATGAGTATTATAGAAAGGGGAATTTTTCTCTGGTGACTCAACAATGAACTTGACACTTCTTCTAGAAAGCCAAGTAGGAGTTCACTGAGTGGAAAAGGAAGGAAAGGCCATTCAAGACAGAAGAGGCAATATGGAAGACATGGAAGCATACTATGTTCAGGAAGTAATAAAAATTTTCAGTAAAGGAGAGCATTGGTAATAATAATAATAGCTAATGGGATATATTGAGCATATACTATATACTAGGAAATGTACCCCAGCACTTTATACATATTATCCCAATGAAGACTTCTAGAAGAATGTTATCAGCAAGATGATGAAAGAAGTTCCAAGCCTTGTTGCCCCATAGAAACACCCAATTTAACAATGATATATGGACCAAAATACCTTTATGAGAATTCCAGAATCCAGCTAAGAAGTTTCAGTAGCCCAGGTGAGCATAAAGCCAAGAACAGTTGTGTTGAAACAGGTAGAAGAGCAATTTCACATTTCGTTTTTTTCCCCCAAGCTGATGCAGCTCAGAACTGGGAGAAATGCACCACCTCACAACTTTTCCCTCAGGGGAATAAGAAGAGAGGAGTATGTGTTCATTGTCCCAGCTCTTTGGAGGGCTGCCTGAGGGACTGGGTTTTGTCTTGCTTCACCTGGAGTGCTGATAGAACAGACATAGTTTGGATGCCTGCAGGCTGCTACAAACAAAGAACATTCAGGCGGATGGCTTCCTGTGGCTGGTACAATTCATCATTATTAGGAGAAATCATATAACTTGAGGCTTCTCCTATGGGAGAGAAGGAAAGGAGTGGGGTGGGTGTCCAGCGTTTTAGCTTTTCAGAGGACTCTTCATGGAACTGATATATATCTCTCCTGACTCTGGGTGCTGATGGGGAACCAGCTGACTTTAGATGCCTGGTGGCTGCTGAAAACAAGGAAGAACAGAACAACATGCTGCTGTACAACCAGGGAATTTACAGTGCCACAGGTAGACACCAGAGGGAGCAAGAGATTAAGAGGTCCTGAAAAAGAAACTAGCATGCCTCTGTAATTGAGAAATTAAAGGCACAAACTGAGAAAAATATCATCACCCAAAAAAGTTTTCAGAAACCCCAGAATTTCTAGCTGGGCTGGTTGGTGAGAAACTTCCTTTATATGAAGCCAGTTCATAAAGACTGGAAGAGATGGTTTTTTGTTTGTTTGTTTATTTGTTTGTTTTTTCAAATATGCAGACCCAAACACAAAGTTATGAGGCACATAAAGAAGCAGGCAAATATGCCCCAAAGAAAAGAACATAAATTTCTAGGAAATGGTCCTAAAGAAATGGGATATATTAATTACCTTGTAAAGAATTCAAAATTACCATCATAGAGATGCTCTACAGGCTCAAGAAAACAATGCGTGAATAATATGAGAATACCATCAAAGAGATTGAAACATAAAAAAGAAATAAACATAAATTTCAGAGCTGAAGAATGATTGAAGTGAATAATTCACTAGAGGAGTTCAACAACAAATTTGATTAAGAAGAAGAAAGCATCAGTGAGCTCAAAGTTCATTTGAAATTATCCAGTAAGAGGGGAAAAAGGGTGAATGTGGAGGAATGAAAGAAAAAGAATGAAGAAAGCCTAAAGGACTTATGAGACACTATCAAACTGACCAATATGTGCATTATGAGAATCCCAGAAGGAGAAGAGAGAAAAGATCAGAAAGCTTATTTAAATAAATAATGGCTGGAAACTTCCCAAATCCAAGGAAGAAAGTAGACATTCAGATTTAAGAAATATAACAGACTTTACCTAGGAGGACTTAAAAATTCTATATCAAGGCCCATTATGATCAAATCATCAAAAGTCAGAAAGAAAATTTTGAAAGCAGTAATATAAAAGCAATTGGTCATGTATAGGGAAGTCCCTTCCCCCCCATAAGACTATAAATGGATTTCTCGACATAAACTTTGCACACCAAAAGGGAATAGAATGATATATTTGAAGTACTAAAAGCAAAAAACTGCCAATCAAAATATGTCTGGCAAAACTACCATTCAAAGACGAAGGAGAAATAAAGACTTTCCCAGAAAAACAAAACATGAAGGTGTTCATCACCACTAGACTTATAGGAAATGTTAAAGGGAATCATTCCACCTTAAATGAAAGGACAGTGAATGGCAACACAAATGTATATGAAAGTAAAAAGTTTGCTGGAAAAGGTAAATATATACATAAATGCAGAATATTTTAATACTGTTAGTGATGCCTAAATCACTTTTACTTCTAGTATAGGAGTTAAAAGACAAAAGTAGGAAAAATAATTATAACTATAAAAAATTATCAGATATACAATATTAAAAGATACTATTTGTGACATCAATTATGTAATATGTATGTGGAGGTGGAGAAGAAAAAATATAGAAGATTTATGTGCAAGTGAAGTTAAATTGTTATCAACTAAAATCGATTGTTATAACTGTAAGATATTTTATGTAAACTTCCTGGTAACCACAAAGAAAATACCCAGGGAAGATATAAAAAAGACAGTGAAATAATAATCAAAGTATATTACTGCAAAAATAAATAATAAATGAAACACAAAAGAAGACAACAAGAGAGTAAAAGAGGGACAAAAAAGCTACAAGACAGAAAACGATTAACAAAATATCAATAATAAGTTCTTCCCTATCAATAATTACTTAAAGTGTGAATAAATTAAGTTCTCAAATTAAAATGTATAGTATGTAGAGTAGCTCAATGGATAAAAAAATCAAGATTAAACTATATGCTGTCTCAGAGACTCTCACTTTATATTTAAGCACACACATAGGCTGAAAGTGAAAATATGGGAAAGATATTTCATGCAAATTGTAACCAGAGAGCAAAAGTACCATACTTACATCAGACAAAACAGACATTAAGTAAAAAACTATCAAAGAGACAAAGAATATTATATAATGATGAAAGGGTCAATTCTCCAGGAAGATATGATTAATATAAAAACATGACTATCCAACATCAGAACACCCAAATATATGAGGCAAACATTCACAGAACTGAACAGAGAAATAACAACACAATAATGGTAGAGAATCTCAATAACCTATTTTTAATTTTAGATAAAATATCCAAACAAAAGATCAGTAGGGAAATAGAAGATTGGATTAATATTATAGCCCAGGTGATCTAACATACACGTACAGAACATTTCACCCAATAGCAGCAGAATACACATGTACACAAGGAACATTATCCAGAATAGTTTATGTGTTAGATTATAAAACAAGTGTTAACAAATTTAAGAAGACTGCACTAAACAGCAATAAATAAATAACCCAATTAAAAATGAGCATATCTCCGGGTGCCTGGGTGGTTCAATTGGTTGAGCAACTGCCTTCGGCTCAGGTCATGATCCCGGACTTCCAGGATCAAGTTCCACATCAGGCTCCCAGCTCTTTGGGGAGTCTGCTTCTCCCTCTGATCTTCTCCTCTCTCACGCTCTCTCTCACTCATTCTCTCTCAAATAAATAAATAATTTTTAAAAATGAGCATATCTCCAAAGAAAACATACAAATGGACTGCAGGTATATGAAAACATGTTCAGTGTCATTAATCATCAGGGAAATGCAAATCAAAACCACAATGAGGTATTACTTCACATCCATTAGGATGGCTACTGTACACAAAACAAGACAAAACAGAAAATAGCAAGTGTTGGGTGAGGGTAAACTGGAAGGTAAATTTTCTGCACTGTTGGTAGGAATGTAAAATGGTGTAGGCATTGTGGAAGTTTGGAAGTTCTTCAAAAAAGTAAAAATTGAACTGCCATATGATCCGGCAATCCTACTTCTGGGTATTTATCCAAAAGAATTGAAATCAGGATCTCCAAGAGATATTTGTACTCCTATATTCATTGCAGCAATATTCATAATAGACAAGAAAAGGAAACAACCTAAATGTCCATTGATGGTTCAATAAATTTTTTTAATGTGATACTTGCAATGGAATATTATTCAGCCTTAAAAAAGGAAGAAAATCTGGTCATATACTGAAACATGATAGTACCTTGAGGACATTATGCTAAGTGAAATAAGTCAGTCACAGAAGGACAAATACTGTATAACTCCACTTAAAGGAGGTATCTAAAGTAGTCAAATACTTAGAAACGGAAATCAGAATGATCACTGCCAGGGGCTAGGGAAAGGGAAAAGTGTGGAACATAGAGTTTCAGTCATGCAAAATGAAAATGTTCTAGAGATCTGCTGTACAACAGTATGTTTATAGTTAATACTTACTGTACACTTAAAAATTTATTAAGAGGATAGATCTCATTTTATGTGTTTTTTTATCAGAAAATTTAAAAATAAAAGATTTACAATGACCCTACAGATAACAGTATGTAATTTTATAGATGGGACTTCTGAGGTTTAAACCAACTTTATAAGAGGTCTTACAGCTAGCAAGTGATAAAGTTGAGAACTAAACCCAGTTAGTCTCCAGACTCTCTAGACTACTGTGCTATTTTCTTCTTTATCCCTTACATGAATTTAAATAAGTATGCTATAAAACATCTTCTATGCCTTGCTAAGGAGTTTGGATTTTTCAAGAATCATTGAATCTTCAGGTTGAAGCAAACTTAACCAAAACACATACTCTATCCTCTCTCTCTCTCTCTCGTATATATACGTTCCAATATAGATTGAAGTACATACAACAGTATGTTTATAGTTAATACTTACTGTACACTTAAAAATTTATTAAGAGGATAGATCTCATTTTATGTGTTTTTTTATCAGAAAATTTAAAAATAAAAGATTTACAATGACCCTACAGATAACAGTATGTTATCATTATGCATAATATATATGAGAAACATTTTTCTTTCTCAGGGATAAATGATTACAGTACACTCAGCTTTTTGATCCCAGATTTGGCCACTCCAGATAATCCACTAAATTTAATCTATAACAGAGCCTATCTCTTGCAACCTGGGGTTTCTGTAGAAACTGAGAAATTAGGGGGCAAAACATGTTTTGTAACATTTTCAGATATGAGAAAAGAAGAAGCAAATAATGGAGATGTTAAGTCTTCACATCTCAAACAGCCCATTCACACTCATTCATGGATATACACTATACAACACACACACACACACACACACACACACACACACCTTTGGAATTCATATTCACATTCTCTCTCACATGCTTCACATCCAGACTGAACCCAAAATGGCTCTGTAGATTTGTAGTGGAAAACAAAGTGTTATCCAGCAGAACTCTGGCCTGTTTTGAGGCAGTTATAGCTTTTCTTAGCTGGTCTGGTCAAGCTACTTTAACTATATATATTTTTAACTCTAGTAAGGACAAGAAAGAAAGGTCACCTGCAACTTTTTCCCTCAGGGCTAAACAAACCGAGTTGTATAGAAACAGGTCTCTGAACGGATCATGTTGGCATTTAATTTCTAGATTCACAAAGCTAAATTTAGCATGTCTTATTGACAACCCAGCAGGACAGTCGGGAAAAGAAAAGCAGAATTTCTAGGATTGTGTGGAATGTCCTGTAGGAAGGAGACAAGCATCAACTCCTTTACCAGCACATAATTCATCTGCCTTCACCTATCCCAGAGACAATGAGGATGATGTTCAGATGGTGGATTAAATGAGATAGCGCATGTAAGAAATTTAACACAATTGTTGACGCATAGAAAACACTAAATAATTGGTATTTATTATCTAATCTGGTCTAAATCAACTCGTTCCAAACTACTTTTGAGGCAGTTAAGAGTATCCCCCATCCCTTTGCGCTATATGCATGGTGGAAGTAGAAACAAAGTACTATCTTTCTGGATCTTGTCCCTAATCTAAAAATAAAGCCATCTGGGGATTTACTCTGAGCAAAGAAACCACTGAGAGCAGCAGTTCATCATCACTAGTCAAAGCCACAGTCAGGGTCAGAATAACTGAGCTGACTGTGGGCTATTCTGTACCTTTCATAAAAGCTGTGCCAGTAGGAGACTCACATAGGAATGAGTCTTGGGCACAGACAAAACAAAATGCTCCCCCACTCTCCCCTCAAAACTTAGCAGGTTATCCTAAGAGATTATCATGATCTCAAAGGTGTTGCTCAAATGAGTGAATCTGAATTTGTTTTATTGAAGGAATACAATGTTGTGCCAGACAACATCATTCATTTCTCAGCTTTGGGAGAAATCTTTGAACATTTGATTTCACTTGGTGATTTTTGCCATGGCCAGGAAAAATAATCTTTAACCTTTGTATTGTTTGGAGTAATATGATCTTATCTTAGACTTATGCTAGTAATCTTCCTATGTAAGAATCCACCAACAGACCTGGGATCTTAATGGCCCTCAAAGAATAAAACCACTTCTTTGGCCCTTTGCTAAGAGTCCGTGCCCACTGACGTGAATGATTGGAGAGCCAGAGAGATCAGTAGATAAAAATATATAGTTGATCAAAGAGAAACAAGGCTATCAAAGAAAAACAATTATCATATGATTTCACTCATATGTAGAATTTAAGAAACAAAATAGGATCATAGGAGAAGGGATGGAAAAATAAAATAAGATGAAATCAGAGAGGAATACAAACCATAAGAGATTCAACTATAGGAAACAAACAGAGTTGCTGGAGAGATTGTGGGTGGAGGAATGGGAAAACAAGGTGATGGGCATTAAGGAAGACATGGGATGTCATGAGCACTGGGTGTTATATGCAACTGATGAATCACTGAACTCTACCTCTGAAACTAATAATACACTATATGTTAATTAACTGAATTTAAATTTTAAAAAAGGAAACATACTGTTGAATCTGACCACTGGCTGTAACCACAGCATTGGCCCTGAGTTCTACTCTGCTTCTCTTTTGCGAAAAGTACTTGCATTTTGAAAACTGTGTCAACTTAGAACAGGAAGTGCACTTAAGAAATAACAAAATATAATTAAAATCTCTCTGATGAACAGAGATTTTTTTTTTAATATTCAGGGAAGTTGCTGAGACAGCAGATTTTTAGCCATTGGCATATTTGCAAGCTTAACTTTCTATACTTAATAAAGCATATATTTAGAATTTTTTTAGGCAAATAGTAAAAATGGGAAAAGTGAAGAATATTTTATTCCATTTTGAATATCCAGTAGACACCAAAATAACCCTTCTTCCTACTGGTGATACTATTCTTACCCAAAGAAATTTTTAGATATCTAGAATTTACGATGAACTTGAAAAAAGTATTCAGGGGTGCCTGGGTGGCTCAGTGGGTTAAGCCTCTGCCTCCAGCTCAGGTCGTGATCTCAGGGTCCTGGGATCGAGCCCTGCATTGGGCTCTCTGCTCAGCAGGGAGCCTGCTTCTCCCACTCTCTCTGCCTGCCTCTCTGCCTACTTGTGATCTCTCTCTCTATCCAATAAATAAATAAAATCTTCCAAAAAAATGATCTTAAAAAAAAAGTGTTCATTAACTTAAAAGAGTATAGAATGAGGAGGAATGGAATAAATGGATAAGAGAATATGAAATATATATAATGACCTTTAAGAATGGTACAAAACAGAGAAATGGGTTATACAGTTCTTGAGGAAGAGAAAAAAAGAAAAGGAAATGTATTTTAGAAATATCAGCAAAGAAGAGAGGGTGGTAATAGCAATATTTTGAGAGCTACCTATGGAAAAGTGATAAGAAGCAATCACCAAGAGACGAGGCCTATTTCTATAGGGGTTCTATGATCCTTGGATTGGAACGTTTTATTTCAGAAGACAGCAACAATATATGAGCAAAGGCAAGTAATGAACAATCAGTTAAAATGGTGGGACCAAAGGGTTGGTTGCAAGTTAGAAGTATGGAAGCAAGTGTCCAGGGATTGCCCAAGGCTACTGAGCACTTTTTAATATCCTATTTCAACACTCACCTTAATATTTTATTTTTCCCTTAAGTTTCCCAACCTAGGAAATATCTGAAACCATCCACATAAGTTACTGTGTGCCTTGGGATGCAATCATTTTCTTCTTCCCAGCTGCAAGCCTGAGGCAAGTTTCAAGAAATCATTAGCAGAGGCCCTGTTTCCTCTACCCAGTATTTTGCAGAACTGTGAGTCTCTTACTTAAACTTTTTAATAATATACACATTGGGGATCTCATTCATAGGAAAGTGAAGCTATCCTTTATAAGAAGAATGTTACCACTTCTTTTCTATCCCATTATTTTCTATCCTCCCCCCATCTCCAGAAATATAAAGACATTTATGTAATGTGTATAATTCTTTGATGACAGACAGACAGACAGATATGGATGTAGTTTCTGACCTTGGGCACATGATGTATAATCTCAGAGCTTTAGTTTTCACATCTACAATGTGAGAATAGTATCTATTTCATCAGTTTGTTGTCATGAAAAATAAAATGAATTACATTCATCTGTATCCTCATCCTAGAAATACTTTCAAGCTCTTACAATCAACTAAAATGCCTACAAAGCTGGATTTGAAAGGAATGAATGAATGAGAGAAATTAGTGTGAGAGAATGAATGTTGCTAAGAGACTAGATCTTAAATGTTCTTACCATAACAGCATCAGCAAAATGATAATTTTGTGAGCTGAAATATGTGTTAACTCACCTTACTGTGGTAATCATTTCACAATATATATGTATCAGATTATCACAAGTGTACGTTAAACTTACAAAATGGTATATACATCGACTATTTCTCAGTATGTAATGGGGGGAGGGAAGGAAGATATGTAAAATAAAAACAACAACAACAACAACAACAACAAAAACCTAGTGCAAGAGAAAATAAAGATTACCACTAATCACAATAGAAATTTTCCTTAGTTTAATACATCTTATACGCCAATATTCTACATGCCTGAATGGCTTTTATGCTCTTAATCTGAGCTATACAGAACAATTAAGATCTGTTATGTGATGGGAATTTACACTTGAGAGGAAGAGTTAACATTTGACGGATATGTTATAGGAAGTTAAATTTCTGCTTGCTTATTGAATATTTCAGATATTTTGACTTCGATATCCCATAGTGTAAACAGATGTTTGCTTTGTATCTTGACTGCTAAGCCCCTCAAAGCTCCCCTTTTTTCCCATTCTGAATCCTTCACAGTTCACACCCCAGCTGGTTAAGCAGTGGACTTTGAAGAGAAGAGACAAGTGGGAGGCATCCCCTTAAGGAAGGCCAAGTTTCCTCTGTGGCCTCCTGTGTTGCTTATATCTACTTCTCTCTTGAATAATTGGTGTTGGACCTTAAACTTTAATATTCTGCATTTCAGATGTGCTTCATTCCTCCATAAAGTGAACAAATGAACAAACAAACAATCTTATTCATGCTCTGCCACATGAGAATGACTGGAAACAGGGTGATCTACCCAAGGCATTTCTGGTGACCTATAGATGACTTGTGTGTTGACTGCCCTTTTTAGAAGGTGGATGGGGGACTAGAAAGTATCCTCCAAACTGAGAAGGAAGGCACTTTGAGACCAAAAAAAGAAACAGGCAACTCTACACAGTTTACATAGAGTTTTATTCAGGGTGACTAACTGACAGGGGGCATTGAGTAGGCAAGGAGCTGGGTGCTGCACAGCGATTCTCTGCCAAGTCTGGACCTTAGTGTACAGGTTGTGTAGAGTGAGGAGATGTGTGAAGGACATTGTGGTGAGGAGGTCAGACGGTCTGCATACACTTACTTGATAGCTAACACTTAACAGACCTCATGGAGCCATCTGTGTGTCAGAAGATGGAGGGGAAGCTATGTTATCTGTACTAGTTATCTAAACAAATTTAGGGAAGACCAGAACAAGTCTCCTCACATTCCAGTCAGGTCATACATTAGCCCCAAGGGGTCTGGAACACACAACCCTAAGGGAAGTCATTGCACTGACATGAATAAGATGGCGGGCCAAAGATGAGTCAGAATTGTCACCACACCTACACTCCATCCCCAGTATTTTCATGGCCTGTACATTCTTTATATGTCATTCTTCCACAATGACTCTAGAGCCAGATACTGGCAGGTAACTTGCATTCCTATGCCACAGCAGCAATATAAGCAGCAACATGAGATTAATATACAGAGAAGATAAAAGAAAATACTTAGAACTATAGCTTCCAAACAACCCAGTAAAGAGATGAGCCATCTAGTGACAGCATTAGCAAGACATACACTTTCTGTGTGTGGGACATTAAATCAGTAACATTACTGTCATAGGAGGGTATATATGAACAATATTCATATCCTGTGAGGGCACAGGTCCCTATTGGAGCAACAGTTAAAATATCTAGAGCCATGTCATTTTATAAAACCACCTCTCTCATTTGAGAATGTCCTGATTGAGTAGAGAAGTGCTTTGGTAAGAATTATTTAACACAGAGACTGTAAATTTAGCCAAGGCCTGAATTTCTAATTTTGTGCTCAAAATGGCATATTGAGATAGGAAAATAGATGCTGGCCATGCCCACCAGACTAGACTTTGGCTCCATCAGGACATTAGGACTTGCCCCCTGGTAAGTTATGGGGCATCCCAGAAAGTGTCATATTTGTGCCCAGGTAAGTGTGAGAAACCTAGAGTGCATTGCTCTGTCCATCCATAAGGTAGATAAGACCATAAGTTACTTCCACATATCCAAATTCTGTTTTGGGGGTAGAGAAAGCCCCCATCTTTACAGATTTATTTTCCCATCCTGTCCAGTCTATAACTAGTATTTTATGTATCTTTTGATAGGGAGAGTAGAGCCACCATCCCATATGTCAAGGGATGGCAGAGGTATAATTAATCCTCTCAGACATAGAGGAGCTGTTAGTCTTAATATGCCATGCTCTGCTCATAGCCATTCCAGGCCATCCCAAATGTGGTAGTTAGTAATAATCTTGGAGTCATTAGTCCCCTGCCAAATTATATTATAAATGTATGCCTTAGTGGACCGTAAGTCAAAAGTAGATGTCTGACTTTTTCTCTGAAGGGTGCCCAGCACATCAAGGGGTAGGGGTGTGCTTACTAGACTTAACCACCATTCTAATTCCATGATATTGAAAGGTATCACTGGCTATGGTATCCTTCCTGAGCTGGGTAGTGACAGCATTCCACAAATCCCATAGTCACAGGAAATGTGAACTCCAGCATAAGTGATGGCCCATGATCGATGTCTCCCACAACAACAGGGAGGGACAGCAGCGGTGTGAGTCTAGAGGCAATCAGACAAATGTTTTATAGGCAATAAACATGGCAAATCTCCGTTTAGCAACAACACAGTAGCTGTTTGATCCCCATGAGCCAATACTCGCCTGGCCTAGGTATTTTTCCTGGAGGAATGATTTCATACTGTTTTTCCTTAATATCATCAAATAGTGTGTCTAGATTGTACCTAGATGTTTAGGTTGTCACCCTTAATAAAAATGCATTTCAGTACCAAACATCAGAGGTTCAGAAGCAGTTCTGTGTGTGTGTGTGTATTGGGCCCTGACTAATACAGAACAAGAGGTTAATACCAATACCAGCCCTTGGCCCCAAAGAGTTACGAGGCCACGCCACCTTGGGGTGGGGGTACTCCAAGCCAGTTGCCAATGAACTAGAGTCTTGCCAGGTGGGAGGACTTGTGGCAAAACAAGATGAGTCCCTTATAGGCCTCAAACCTCCTGACAATATCTGCACTTGCAACACTTAAGCCGAGCAAGCTGTTTGTTAGGCATTCATGTGCTGATGTCTGTCTGTCTCACTGTAGGCTCACATCAAAGAGCTGAATCTCTTCTGTTAGTTGTGGAGGCCATCCTTCTAGGAAGCTGGCTGGTGATAATGTCTTTAACATGTTTTTTAATTAGTCCATTCATCCTTTCAGTTAAGCCTTCAGCAGTGGGACTGTATGGCAGGTGCAAAGTCCATAACGTATCCCAAGCCTCTGCCCATTCTTGACCTTTATGGCAGGGAAAATGTGTCCCTTGATCACTATCTATCTGAGTTGGTGTTTGTACATGCCCTCCAGTTTTATTAATCCTTTTATAGTTGTGGTCTGATTGGCTCTCTTCTGAGCAAAGGCTTGAGGTAGTTTTGGGACCCCAGTGTCACGATTTAAAATGGACCCATTCTGCCACATCAGACAGATCAGCATTTCCTTCACCAGAAGGGCTCCCACCAGGACTAGAGCATTTACTTCCATGATTACCTGGCAATGTGGATGGGGAGTGAGAGGGCACATGTCATGCATGGAGGGCTACATTAGGTTTATTGCATACTTCCCAAACATCTTTACATAGTTCCACTCCCCACAGGGGTCTATAATATAGTATCCATATTGTTCACCCTTTCCATACTGCTCAGTTTTCAGTGGGAAAATTGATGGGCATGGGTTCATACATCAACACCATCCATATCACTTTCATCTGCCCAATGATTATTTTGTTTAGTTCTGTCTTTGAACAGAAATATATCAGAATCCAGCTGGATGGCAGAGAAAGGCCATGAAGGTGGGTCTCCCTGGCAACTGCCATAAGTGTACCATGTGTCTGCTGGAGGCAGGCATATCTCTTTCTTTACTTGGGGGAGAGGAGACATAATGTCAGTGACTTCTGGAAGCTAGGCTAGGTAGACATAGGTGACCAGCCCCAGTAACAAGTGCAGTTCATGAGACAGCAGGCTGGTATTACAAGTGCTCCTTTGCTACAGCATGGTAAACATGCCATTTCTGTAAGGTGCTTCCATGGGCACAGGCAATCTAAGGTTTGCTGAACATGTCTTTAATCCATCTTCCTACTGATAGATAGGTTCATATCATCACAGGCAAGTCAGCAGTTAATCCTTCCATCTGTCCCAGTGGAAGATATACAGCTAGTAGTTGTTTTTCAATGGGACTGTACCTGGTTTCTATTCCCTTCCATCACTGGGACCAGAATCCTAACAGGATTTGTTTCCCATTATGCCCATAGCTATAAGTCCCAAGCAAATCCTTCTGGATATAAACTCATATCTGATTCACAGTTCACATCTGGCACTAATGCCCCCAGGTCTCGTACTTGATTTACTGCTGTTTTTGCCTTTAAGAACACCTCTTGTTGGTTAGCATTCCAATCCCATTGACTCTCCTGCTTAACCAAGGTGTATAAATGCCTTAATATCCATGCTAGATGGGGAATACAAGGTCTCTAGTTACCCAATAAACCAACAAGCCTGTAGTTCCTTTGCCACTTTAGTGATTGGGAAGGCTGATATTTTTATCAGTGACCACCTCTGGAATCACTTTTGTCTTACTGACCATATGATGCTCAACCACTTTACTCATTGACCAGATTCTTGGGTCTTGTAGGTATTTACCTCCTATCCTCAGGACTTTAAGTACTCTTGTAGTGATGTAGCAGCTTGAGACAGAGAGGATAAATCATCCTAAGTTAACATAATGTCATGTGTATAATGATAAAGCACAATTTTTTTCTGGAAGTACCCATTTTTTCAAATCTCTGGCTACCATCCTGTGATGAACTGTGGACTATGGAGATACCCTTGGGGCAATGCCTGGAAGGTCCACTGTCTCCCATTCCACGTAAAAGCGAATTGGTCTTATGATTCAAGCCCTCATGGAATCCTGAAAAAGGCATCAGACAGGTCCGGTACACAAGGATAAGTCTTAAGGGATGCCATTACACAATAGCATCAAATTGTTATCAAACAATAAGGCTATATTAGGCACCATGGCATGAATGAATAGAATAACTTTATTGGGTTCCCTATAATTCATTATCATTCATCAGGCCCCCATTAGATTTCGTTCCAAGTCTAACCAGGCTATTGAATGGGCTTTGAGAAGGCCTGATTGCCCCTAGTTTTTCTAATTCTTTAATGGTGGTGGTAATCGCATTCCCCCACCCCCCCAGGTAGCTTACATTGTTTTATGTTCATTACTCTCCAGGCTACCAACAGCTGTATAGGTTCTCATTTTGCATAACCCGCAACAACAGGTTTTACTACTTGGCTGCACAATCTCACAATCTGATTTCAACTGTCTTTGTAGTTAAGTCCATATCCTATAAAACATCTATGCCCAAAATATACTCAGGAATGGAGGAAATATGTACTAGAAAACAGTAGGGAGGGAACCTGTCCATCTGTAGGTAAAGACTACTTTTTCTGACCTTGATGATTTGCTACCCGTAACCATCAATAGCCTTTATTGCCCCCCAAGTTTTGAGGGCTTATGTAAGTGTGCATTCAGTTCTAGTGCCTATTAGAGCTGGTACAATCTGCTTGTTAGTGCAAAACCAATAAATGACTATTTCAGCCTGGGGCCTCTGGTCAGCCCCTATTACTTAGGCACTAGTGAGCAACATTGGCCTGACCCATAATCTCTGGAGGTAGCAGGTATCCACCCTTGAAATGCCTCTGTTAGCAGAGGAACATGATGACATATCTGGCTTTTATGACCCTTCCTTCAAGGGAGTAAACTATTTTTCTTTAGGTCATACTTTCCGTAGGCTCAGTGAGACCAAATTGCATTGTTTGTCTGTACTTTCTCTTGGAGTCCCAGATAATATTAAATGTTGCCATAATTGTTTATGAAAGATCTTGATGGTCACCCATTCTGCAATCTTATTGTTGCCAGGACCCTTTGTCTTTGGTTTTCAACCCATTTATTTCCTTTATGACCAGATTCTTTCAGTCTCACTTAATGTCAGCTGCCATTACACCTATTGTAGCAATGGGTCGATTAACCATAGACACAAAGACAGATACCAAAGTCTCATACCACGCCCAGAGTGCTGTCTGTAAGGTATGGTCTTTCATACCAGCAATAAATAATTTTTCATCTGGGCCTCTAAAATGCTGGGTGTAAATGGCATGTGTTATTCTCAGTTCATGTATAATTTTTGTAATTTCTCCATAAATGTTCAGCATAATGGAGGGGAGGTAACATTTCCTTCATTAGGCTGGGTCATTTTAATGCCGGCATTTATCCAATCAATCAGTTTAGCTAAGTGCCCACCATTCCCATCCATGCCTGCAGCATATAATCTTTGTCAAAAGGCAGGTTAAGCAGTGTGACTAAGGCCATTTTTGACATCTCAGACCCATTTAACATAATACCATTTCCGCCAATATTCCACTACGATAACAACCAAGCTGACACACTTTTGCAGCCGTTTTGCTTAAAGTGGCTTATTAGTTCTACCAATTCAGTGGCAGAATATTCCCTCACAGTTGTTTTCTGACTTGTGGGAATTTCATCTCAGTCATTCTCAGGCTCGTCAGTGGCCTGGGTCTTTTGTATGAATCAAAGGTCATGCCTATAAGTCATTTTCCTCCTCTATGATAATATCCTCCTCAACAGGGGAGTTATTATCTTAGGGATCCCACATTTTAGGGTCCCAGTTTTCTTCAGATACAGTAGTTCTGACTTTACTATGCAGTTGCATCTTTGGCCTCCTATGTGCCATAATCTCTAAGCATCTCTCCTGCTATTGGATTCTTTTGGACATAATGTTCTCACAAGAGGAATGTGCAGCTTACAAGTCAATGCTTCTCTAGTCTATTCTAATTCTTTCCTTACTTGTAATTCCCTTTCCTTGGTGTCTTGTAATGCACAGAGCAATGGCTAAGCTACTGCAGCAATAGCTTTTTCCAGATCCTCTTCCATTTCCTCCACCTGGATAGGATATCTAACAATCCCTTAGACATTTTCAGGGTGTCCCCATACTTACCCACTGGTCTGAAATGCTCAGACAACCTGGCCAAGTCTCTCTGTGGCAGGCCAGCCTGGAATTTCCCCCACAAACAATTGCTTTTCCCCCATGGACAACAGGCTGTCTTCCGCATGGCCCCTATACCCATGCTTGTTTCCTTTTTAGTCTCATCCTGGCTGGCTCACCAATTGTTAGATGGTGAGAGGGCAATTATAAAGTATCCTCCAAACTGAGAAGGCACTTTGAGACAAAAAATGAAGCAGGAAGCTCCACACAGTTTACATAGAGTTTTATTCAGGGTGACTTACTGACGGGGGGGATTGGGCAGGCAAGGAGCTGGATGCTGCACAGTGATTCTCTGCCAAGTCTGGACCTTAGTGTACAGATTGTATAGAGTGAGGAGATGTGTGAAGGACATTGTGGTGAGGAGGTCAGACGGTCTGCATACACTTACTTGATAGCTAACACTTAACAGACCTCATGGAGCCATCTGTGTGTCAGAAGATGGAGGGGGAAACTGTGTTATCTGTACTAGTTATCTAAACAAATTTAGGGAAGACCAGAACAAGTCTCCTCACATTCCAGTCAGGTCATACATTAACCCCAAGGGGCCTGGAACACACAGCCCTAAGGGAAGTCATCGCACTAACATGAATAAGATGAAGGACCAAAGATGGAGTCAGTATTGTCAGCACTCCTAGAGCCCTCATTTCTGGGCTAAAGTTAGCATAATACTTGGGATTGAATGTAGTATAGGGTATTATCATCCCCAGATTACTGCCCCAAGCTTACATTTAAAGGCTGCAACAAGGTGAGCTCAGGGATTTTATATACAGTGAGGTAGGGGCAGGAAGCTAAAAATGAGAAAATAAAGATTCAGGATCAATCCCAGCAATTAATTAGCTGGGTGGTTTAAGTCATATCATTTCACTTCTCTAAAATTATTTTTCCTCATCCATAAAATAGGAGGAGTTGACCTAGTTGATCTCAAAGGTCTTTTCCAGAAACACAATTCTAGTCAGCAAAAGCTCTTGCAACTGGGCAAGCAGACACGAGAAAAACCCCATCTTATTTCTACACTTCTAAATTTATCACTTCAGTCATCAACAAGACATTGCTCAATATAAGGGAGCTGAGTTAGGCATAATTAATAGCATGGGAGTTGTCTCAGTCAAGTTAGCAATGTCAGACTTTCACTCAGGAATTTGGTCACAGCTGAAAAAAAAAAAACAGAAAATGAAGGGGTGCAGCAAATCCTGAGTGTCCCAATTTCAGCTTAACTTACATAACAGCATGGAAAGGGTAAGAGGGCATCCTTTTTCAGATAATTTCTATATCACAGCAAGCCTCCAACTTCTCACTGCCTTCCGGCTTCCCAGTAAATAAAAGAAGTAAACAGCCCCCCATCTTCTGCACCCCACCCCCTTTTAAGGTGATTGTTCTCTCACCCCCTTTGGAGTCCTATCCAGGATACAGTCCTTTCAAGTATAAAAATGTACTTCCAAGTTTCAACTTCCCAGCAGTGCAGAAGAATCCTAAGAGGTTAAGAAGAATGAAGAAGCTTCTAAAATCTGTGTGCCTGAGAGTACTTAGTGCCCCATTCTTCCTGACACAATAGGTCTGGTTTTATGTGTTATACAGCTATAAATGACACATCTAGAAGTAGCAGTGAGCAGTTCTATCTGCCTATCAGTGAGATGCTTATCTATCTAGTTTTTTCTAACTCTTAGAGGTAATAGAAGGAAATATAATAAGAGAGAGGAGGAGAAAAGAACCTGTCCATCAAGTCCTCCTCTAGATTTAGATTCTGTTAAAGAAAAAAATTTTCTGACACTTGTTAAAATGGTAAGGAAAACTTTATTCAGAACTGTTGGGATGCACGTTGAAACCATCCCACTAAGGGAGAGAGATAGAGCTTAACTGTGAATAAAAGAACAATTGGGGATTTATAGCCGAGAACCAGACTGGTTCAGGAGAATGTGTTGTGGGGGAGGGTGTTGGCAGATAGGTAAAGAGGGATTTGTTGCTGAACTGACCTAATAGGATTCTTGGTAAAGGCGGGCCAAGATGATTAGATATCAAGGGTGGGATAGTAGGGGATAGAAAAATTTGATAGCTATTGAGGGTGATTAAAGTAGGAGGATTCTCTCTAAACTGACTTAGTAAGATTTGGGGGGAAACCAGGTTCTGCAGTTCCAACAACAGAGGCCAAGACTGAAATCTATTCAAGACTGAAGTCTATTCAGAAAGATGGTCCAGAGGACCCTGACTAAAGTTTGGTCAAGGAGAGAGCAACAAAGACTCTCTCCTTGACCAAACTTTGGTCAGACTCTTCTGAGCTCTCTTTCTGACAAGGTCTTGACTTTGGGGCTTCCATGTTTGTCTCTGCATTGTTCAATTTTGGCAAGAATTCTGCTAAGTCAATTTAGACAGAATCCCTCACCCTTAAGATCTGGTCACCCTCAATAGATGGACATCCTCCACCATCTCTCAGGTGATGTCCAATCAGCCTAGCCTGCCTTCAGCAAGAATCCTATAAAGTTGGTAGTCAGAATCCCTCACCCTTTACTCCTGATGTTTCCTTTTAGTAATTTTCCATCTATTGACCCTGCTCCTTCTCCTTCCTTGGCTATGAATTCCCACTTTTCTTTGTTGTGTTCAGAGTTGGGCCCAATCTCTTTTCCCTCTGTAAAATCCCATTGCAGCGATCTTTATACCTACCTTGATGGTCTTGAAAAAAATTGACCTTACTGTTTCACAAGTGTCATGAACAATTTTTTCATTAATGGTTCTGCCAATTCTCTGAATCTTCCATTTCTTCTTTTTAATCACCCTAACTCTTATATTTGCAGAGCTTCCGTAGTCACACAAAGATCTTATGAAACTTACTGGTTTAATGGTCTTCTGTTTCAGTATCTTTTTCCCTTTCTTCCTCTCTTTCTGTATTTTATTCATTCTTTCTTTTCTCAAATGTTTATGCTTTGGATTTGTGGAGTTCAGTTCTCTGAGTATTCTATTCTCAAGGTCCACTTGAGGCTTTCAGATAATTGTAACTTAGTGTGATATAGAAGAATTTTAACCTTTACTCTGTGCTGGGCACCATGCTAGAAGACATATGTGAAAAAGATGCAGGCCCTGTCCTTATGAAAAAATATATTTTCCCTATGGAAAAACTGATGTTTTGTGGCAGAGTCCACATAAATGCATTACTCAGTTTTAGCTTCCATTTCCATGTCAGAGAGATTCTTCATCAATGGAAAGGGAATTTACTGTTTGGGGTTTTTTGTTTATGTTTTTGTTTTTGTTTTTGTTTTTCCCTTTTCTCAAGATAATACTCAAAAGAAAGGCATTTTCAGGACAATTTTTTTTTTTTAAACCTGAAACACCTGTGTACCCTTCAGCTATCTGACAGTCCTTGCCCTAGGGAAGCTGAAGGCCAAAGGACACTGGCTGCTGCTAGCCTACCTCCTAAGCACCCAGCACAAGCCTCTGTCCCTAGGGGCATTCAATAAATATTTGTAGACTGACAAAAGCCTGAAGGTCAGTAAGGATGTGGCTTTTTCAGGGGCGCCTGGGTGGCTCAGTGGGTTGAGCCTCTGTCTTCGGCTCAGGTCATGGTCTCAGGATCCTGGGATCGAGCCCCGCATCAGAGTCTCTGCTCAGCGGGAGCCTGCTTCCTCCTCTCTTTCTGTCTGCGTCTCTGCCTACTTGTGATCTCTGTCTGCCAAATAAATAAACAAAATCTTTAAAAAAAAAAAAAAGATGTGGCTTTTTGAAATGCATCCAGATGAGCTGGAGATATCAAATCAACAATTGAATGGAATAGAGAGGAATCACTGGAAAAAGAGTTGGTACATGTCTAGAGGAATAGGAAATAAGAGAAAAAAATGGTATCAATTATATTTTCTCCCTTCCCTTAGAGGTCACTTAGTGGGCAGATTATACAACTGATGAAGATGAGTTTTTTCCTCTTTTTTTTTTAAATGATCAACATGAAAATGCTGTAATTTATTGAAACATCTGTCCTCCTTATAACATTGTGCTATGGACATTGAAGAGCAGATTAAAATAACACAGCTTGCCTGCCAGAATAAACATGACATGTCCTAGACCATCAGGTTTTACTTAAAAATCAAGTTGAGGAACATCCATTTCTGGAAAGACAGGGTAGACAACCTTATCCCCATTTTTCCAGAAAAGTGCAATTATAAAACCCAATGTATTACATAGAAAACAAAATTAAAAGACTCTGAAAGATGGAGAGAAGAGACGTTCTAGGTGGGGACCTCAGGATATGAGGAAAAACATGGTCATAAGTTCCTTGGGTTTTGGTTTTAGTTTTGATTTGTGGGTTATTTTTGTTTTTTGGTTTTTGTCTGTATGTGTGTTTTTGCTTTTCTGCTTGTTTTATATATCCCAGATTTGGAGTTGCAGAAACTGGTAACCTGAAAATGCCTATAAACATGGGCAAAAGAATCCCTAACAAAAGCTTGCCTTCTCTAACCAAAAGAGTAAGAAAGAGGCAAAATATCAAGGCAGAACACTTTTAAACAATAACCAGCTAAATACCACAAGAAATACTGGCTCCTGGGGCACCTGGGTGGCTCAGTGGTTAAGCCTCTGCCTTCAGCTCAGGTCATGATCTCAGGGTCCTGGGATCGAGTCCCACATCGGGCTCTCTGCTCTGCAGGGAGCCTGCTTCCTCCTCTCTCTCTCTCTGCTTGCCTGTCTGCCCACTTGTGATCTCTCTCTGTCAGATAAATAAAATCTTAAAAAAAAAAAAAAAATACTGGCTCCTATCCACTCATGCCAGCAAATTCCAAGTAGAGAGCCTAGACTTCAATAATCATGTGGCTTTAATGAGATGCCACAATACCACTGACGACATGTTGTCGGAGAAGGCCAGGTAGGGAGCTGAGATTTTCACCCCACTGGCCAGTAATATGCCCCCACCCACTCTTTGGGTGCAAATGGAGTCCATGTAGAGAGCCTGAACTTCCACACCCACCCAGTAGTAGTGAGATCCCCCTCATCTTCACAGCTAGGTTGGAGTCAGACAAATGGAATAGGTGGTATAACTGGGGTAAAAAAAGAGGATTAAAAAAAAGGTAAAAAAGAACTGAGCATTAACCTAAGTCTAACATATTATACAAAAATTAATTAAAAATGGATCACAGACCTAAATGTAAAATTTAAAACTGTTAAATTTTTAGAAAAAAAATCTTCATGATCTAGGTCTAGGCAAAATGTTCTTAGACTTGATACCAAAACCATGATCCATAAAAAGAAATAAATGATAAGTTTGACCTCATCAAATTTACTAACTCATATTTTGGGAAGGATCCTGTGAAAATGATTAAAAAACATATTAGAAAATGAGAAGAACCACTTATTTAACAAAGGACTGATATCTAGGATATATAAAGGACTCTCAATACTCAACAGGAAAAAAATAAACAAAAACACTCAATTAAAAATGGACAAAAGAAATAGACATTTTAGTGAATAGGATTTATAGATGGCAAATTAACATGAAAAGATGTTGTATTTCATTAGTTATTAGGGAAATGCAAGTTAAAGCCACAATAGGGTATCACTACACATGTATCAAAACAGCTAAAATAAAAAATATTGCAACACCAATTGATGTCAAGGATGTGAACAAACTATTTATTCATACATTGTGGGAATGTAAAATGGTATAGCCACTGTAGGAAAGAGTTCAGTATTTTCTTAAAAAAAAAAACAAAACACATATAACTACCATATGCCCTAGTGATTGTACTCCTGGGCATTTATGCCAGAGAAGTGAAAAGTTATGTTCATACAAAAACCTATTCACTAGTGTTTATAGTAGCTTCATTCATAGTAGCCAAAAACCAGAAACGACTATTCAATGGGTGAATAAACTGTGGTATATCCATTCCATGGACTATTACTCAGCAAAGAGAAGAATAAACTATTGATACACACAGTAAACTGGGTGATTCTCCAGTGACTTATACTGATTGGGAAAAAAAAATCAAATTTATGTATGCTGTAATTCTGTTTATATAACACTCCTTAGAGGACAAAATTATAGAAATGAAGAACATACCAGTGGTTCCCAGAGATAAAGAAGGGGTGGAGATGGGAGGGCAGTATTGTGGCCATAAAAGAGCAACATGAGGGATCATTGTGGTGATGGGAATGTCCCATATTTTAACTATATCAATGTTGACATCCTGACTGTGCTATTATGCTATAGTTTTACCACTGGGGGAAACTGTGTGGAAAGTTCACAAGGATTTCTGTGTTATTTCTTATAGCTACTTGTGAATTTATAATGAACTAAAAAAAAGAATAATTTTAAAAATCAAGTGGGAGGGTAGAAAAGTTAGAGAAGACATTTCTTACATTAAAATACACTCAAATAGAAGAGTAGAATGCAAATTTTCCCTGAATTTTTAATAAAACATGAAACATCAAAGACATTTTACATTTGAAATAGAATTTTGAGACTGTATTACAGACCTCTGGGAACAAGCATTTGCCTGTTTCTCAGTGTACCTGGGTGAAAAGCATTGAGGAGATTTGGTGCAAAGAAGGGAGGATTTATAGAAATACCTGGATTCTATTTTTTATTAGCCATGGGACTTTCAATATTTTACTTAATTTCTCTGGGCTTCTGTCCCCTCCTCTGTAAACCAGGAATAATAAAAATGTGTTCTTTCTTCCTTCCCAGGGTTATTATAAGGATCAAATGAGAGAAAATGTGTCTGTACCTTGAGAAAGTGTTGTTATTATTAAGGTAAACTGATATGAGCACTGTATCAAGGATTTAGATATGTCTTAACAAGCAAAATATAATTAACCTAAACATATTTGGGCAACGAGTAGGATAAATATATTTGTGTTGGCTTTTTAGAATAGGGAAACACAGGTATTATAAATTTATGTAGAATGAGCTAGGCTAAAGTAAAATTACCTACTCTCTAATAAAGCAAACATCCTGTTAAAGTCCATTTATCTTTACTAGTCTCACTACTTTTCACCCAAAACTGATCAGATGCAAATGATCACTTTATTGATTTAGAACATTTTAAGTTTTAACTTTGTGGCATCATCTCCTAAAAATCAAATAAAAGAGGCCTGCATCCTATTGAACTGATACTGTTCATTCTAATAAGTTATGTATTTCTTGATTTAAAAAAAAGAAGTTAGGAAATAGAAACCTACAGATTGAGCCAACACCTAGGAATAGGAGTGTCTGAGGTATGGAAGATGTGGGAGTGGTGGGAATCTTCTATTGCTCCTAAAGAAAAGACAAGTAGTAATGTAAGCTAGGTGAATAACTCTACCAAGGGAGCAAGAATAAACACCAGGCCATTGGACACTTGAACCATTCATTTAATGAAAGCTTTCAACTGCTTCTTTATACTCAGAAGTCATGATAGAATCAAGCAAGAAAGAATTATTTGCATGATTATGCAGATTAAGAGACGCCAAGATGGGGAATTAGCAGAAATGTGGGATCTGGCAGGTAGGCAGAGAATCTGAAATCTAGAACCAAAACTTGGAATTCCAGAAGGCATTTGCATCAGAAATCTGTGTCCTTAAAATGATAAAAAGGAGATGTAGACTAAGAATGAGAGAAGAATGTCTAGAAAAAGATCACTCCCCAGTCCTAGAAAGATATTGAACCTCAGTAGGCCATTTGGACAGGAAGAGTATGTATAGGAAAAACACAGGAATCCAGTCTTTATCAGAAGTAGGGTCTAAGCTGAGACTTTAAGAAAAAAGGCAAAAGTAGGGTGCCTGGGTGGCTCAGTGGGTTAAGCCGCTGCCTTCGGCTCAGGTCATGATCTCAGGGTCCTGGGATCGAGCCCCGCATCGGGCTCTCTGCTCAGCAGGGAGCCTGCTTCCCTTCCTCTCTCTCTGCCTGCCTCTCTGCCTACTTGTGATCTCTGTCTGTCAAATAAATAAATAAAATCTTTAAAAAAAAAAAAAAAGAAAAAAGGCAAAAGTAACACAATTTAAATTTAAGTACAAAGTCACGGGAGACAGAACAGCAAGGATGACTTAGTTTGCAATCCTGAAGAATGAATGAATACCTTATGTTACTTGACTTACTTGGAAGGAAGGAAGTCAGTGCCTGGGGCATGGTTGATCACCTATGTAAGTTGGACAGGCAAGCCATAAGTAGAGGGGATTTCAGAAAAGATTCTGATGTAGATTTATTTCCTGCAAATTCTATGTCTAAGATGACTCAAAAAATATTACTTTTTGCACTCTTAAAAGTGATACAATATTAACAATAATCAGAGTAAAATCACCACTTCTGGTCCTTTTATTTTTACATTTCTTTTTTGTGCTATGGTCATAGTAGAAATAAGTTCTATATAAGTATCAGGGGCTGCATATCTGAAAAATCATAGGAAAAATGACATGCTATGAGCAGCTTCAAAATCAGGGTTATGGAGGATCCAAACAGGAGTCTACCCCATCCTTCAGCTTGTTAAATACCAAGGTAGGCTCATGCATTTGGATTTTTGCCAATCTGGTCATTTGCACCATTTTATTCTGAGCCTTATGGACAGGCAAATATTAGTAATTTCATATTAGCAAAGTAATAGTAATATAAATGATGATAAGTCTACACGTGCATAAGCTTGGCGAAACATGATCTTGTAAGGTATGGAGTAAACTCAAATCATTCAATCAAATGTTGGGAAATAGGTTTATAGTGCTAGTTAGGTGGTCTTTTCCCTAAGAAAATATAAGGCATATTTTCTTATCATCCCCTTATGGTTATATATACTGTCTCATGAATTAAGTGCAGACTGGTAACATTTTTAACATTAAAGATCCATGGATAGACAGTTGAATTCAGGAGTGACATGAGACGAGGCTACATTGTTTGATCCAAAACTGCTCAGCAAGTGTCATGGTAATCTTCAGGATAAGAAGGCTTTGAGTGGTCCCCAAATGGTGTCATGTCTTATTCAGCAGTAGCTGGAATATACACCTTTCTTCTTGGGCAAAATGCTTCAAATACAAATCTATGATTTTGCTTTGATTATAAGCTAAGTCACTTCATCGAAGAACTTTTCACTATTGAGTTTATACTGTACTCACAAACCAGTTCCCAAGTCCCGGGGAACTACATTTTGCAGTTTTATTGTTTCTAGGTGAATTTCCTTTCATGTGGCTAGGCAGATCTGACTGGGGAAGTAGACTACAGTGAGCTTGAGGACAACTGGAAAGTCTGAAGATTGGATAAGGGAGATTAGGAATGGAAACTGGAGCCGATGTCAGAAACTAAAAAGGAGCTATATTCAACTGGGAACAAGACTTGAGGGTGACTGTAACAAATAACACCGGGAGTTGGAGTTGTTTAATGGTATAGGACTGAAATAGGAAACCAACCCCTGGTGCAGTTTTTGTAGGAAAAGGAGTTTGTTTTTAATATTCAAATTATCCTGATACTGTGCTAACATGAAATTATTAAGATTATTGTTTACTAAAAAAAAAAAATTATTGTTTACTTCTTTACCTGTTTTTCTTACTGTAGAACCTAGCTAAGAATTTAAATAAGCCTCCGAAGTTATTTTGCTCACTCTTTGAAATCAAACGAACAAAGCCATAATTAGCCTCCTCTAATGCAGTTTAATATGTAATACCTGATTATTGGACCACATCTTATGTCTGAGCTCTCTTGGAAAAGCATGTCTAAAATAAGGAATAGAACTTAACATGCAATGAGCACCTGCTGTGTGCCAAAAACTGTGCCAAACTCTTTATACATAGTAATTTATTTAAAGCCTTCAGCAAGCAAAACTATTAGCTTTACTTTACAGATGAATAAATTAAGGCTTTGATGGTTGCAGTCACTTGCTCCTGGATGCACAGCTAGTAGGGGAGAGAAATGGGATTCCAAAGTTAATGCTCTTTCTGCTCTTCCGTGCTGCTCCCTCTTTGGATCACAGAGCTGTGAACTGCCTGCTCTTTGAAGTTTACTCTTCAGCTAGCTACATGTTGCAATAACTATTGATAACAACTAATAATAAAGTTGGTCTCATAGCAATACCTCCACCCAGACAACATCTGATTCATTTAAGTCATTTGTTCTCAAGAGCAATATTATTTTCCTCAAGACTTACATGCAAAAACAATAAAAGAAAACTGAGGGGAAATCAAGTGTAGTCTCAGTACCATGCTTAATAAATGCTGGTATCAGATAGATGAAATGGAATAAATAAAAGTAACCTCACTTAGTGACCTCTCTTCTCCCAGAGACAAAGTGACACATGTTGTAAATGGCAGAGCTCCATCACTGAACGCATTTTTGGCATAATACTGCTGGAGAGAGCTGCCGAGCAAAATTCCCTGGGCTGGTAACCTCATCAGGTCTTTCTTCCTTTTGGCATTAGCAAAAACCTGTAATCTGGATGGGAGCTCTAATTGCTTGCCATAAGGTTCCAGCACCTGTTTCCAGGGTCCAGTGGTCAGATGAACAGACGGAATGCCAAAAGTCGTGTTTGCTATTTCTGGTTCTGCCATAGCCTCGTGACCTGGGCATTATGGCTCTCCCTAACTTTATCCCACCTCCCCAGCCTTCCATGTATCAAGAATGCCTAGTTTTTTCCCACTCCCAGAGCTCCCTCCAAAACATCCTTCCGGCTTTTGACCTCTTGACACCCTGGAATGGAAGATGCTCCTGAGACGAGGGGTCACCAGAATGAGACCTCCCTCCTTGGAAACTGCAAGTGCCAGTTCAAGAGAAGGCAATGAATCTTGGCATCTTTTGCTGGGTTCTCCATGCTGAGCCTCCAATGTATTGTAAATATGTGTCTTCTCCACGGAAGGCTGTATTTTCTATAGCACATGTTCCCAAGTATGCTCTATACAGATGCACAGCCTGTGACTTTAATAACTCTCAAAGCCTTTTCCTGGTTTTGGGTTACTGACTCAATAGCAAAGGATCAATTTATATTAAAGACAAAATATTAAAAATTCTAGGGAGGACTCTGGGATATCTATTTTGGAATTTAACTGAAATCAGTGTAATGTTGTTCACTGATGAAAAACCGAACAGGTATATTTTGAGGCTTGTAACGATAGCTCTGTATTGTGAAATGAAACCCAGCAGGGAGGAAAGTAAAACATTGATTTTTTTCCAGGATGCCATGTGTCCGTGCACTAAAGGATGCTTCCCAATATCATCACTATCTCATATTAGAGCAACTGTGAGCTTCCTGTCTTTTGAAGTACCTAGGAGAGAAAGATGATGCTTTTATTGTCTCCCCATATCCCAAACTTTAGAGAAACTTTTTAGAGGTAATAGAGATAGATCCCAACCTAGAAATGGGTTGTATTCCAAAAGCGCATTTCTGGTTGTTCTTTGTACCCCAGAATGTATTTCCTCACAAAAGTAAGATTCTACTTGATGATTAAGTTACCAGAAAAGCTATACAGAAAGGCCCTTCTTTCATGATATGCCTGAACTAGGGTATGAATCCATCATGTGCCAGACCTGTTCTGGGCCCTGAAGACCCACAAATAAACTTCATCAAGGAATTCACATTAATGTGAGAAAGACATAGTGTGGTCGTAAGCAGAATTCAGCATGGCGAAATAGGTGCTGGGAAGATTCGCAAAAGTGCTCTGGGAGTCCAAAGGAGGGACCCACTAAATCTACTTTTAAAAGACAAGAATATGAAGTCAGAGCATCTGTGAGTGAAGAAGAGAGACGTGCAGTAGCATGGCATCTTTGGAAAACTGCAGTAACACTTGGGAAGTGGTGAATGATGAGGGTGGCAAGGTAGGCAGGGCACAGATGAGATTGTTGAGGAAAGCTTTAACCTCCTGGTAATGAGGGACCTCTGAAACAGTGTTCCCCATGGACTGGAAGGATCAGATTTGCATTTTAGAAAGAACACACTGTTAATGAAGTGAGAGAGGAGACGAGGACACAGATTAGGGAGTGTTTCCAAGTTTTGCTAGCCTAATAAAATGAATTGTAAAATATTTCCTCTGCAGGAAATAATATAAATACATATAATAAGAATATAAATGCAGGAGTAATATGGTAGTTTGAATTGTTTTTATTATTTTACTTCTTAAACGTTGAGTGGAACGCTCCTACAATTTTATCTGAGCCTGGTATTTTCTTTATGGAAAGATTGAAATCTACCAGATACGTTTCTAAAACGGTTACAAACTATATTTTCTTTTTCTTCTTAAATCACTTTGGCAAATTTACTTTGATTTAAGAATTTGAAATCTCTATCTAAAATTTTTAAGTATTTGATATGTTTTCTAATTATACAATACATAATTCCTAAAATAAGTATAATAGTGTCTCATTTTTTAATCTATAATGGCATCCAATTTTTTATTAGCATCTGTAGAACCAGCCACTTTTTTATTCCTAGTATTTATTTGTTTCTCTTTTTTTTCTTTTTTGATCACTCCTGACAATTTTTATTTATTTATTTACTTACTTACTTACTTATTTGACAGAGAGTTAGAGAGAGAGAGAGGAAACCCAAGCAGGGGGAGTGGGTGAGTGTGAAGCAGGCTCCCTGCTGAGCAGAAGCCGGATGTGGGGCTTGATCCCAGGATGCTGGGATCATGACCTGAGCTGAAGGCAGCCACTTGAGGACTGAGCCACCCAAGCATCCTAATTTTTAAACTTTTTAAAGAACATTTAGTTCTGTTGATATTTTCTATTATTTGTTTCCTATTTTTTTCCTCTCCCAATAATTTGGGCTCTTATTTCCTTCTTACTTTCCAAGTTTATTATGGGTTGTTTTTTGTTTCTTTGTTTGTTTTATTTTGTAACTCCTAAAAATACATGCTGGGAGTCCATCTTCATAGTTTATTTCTTTATAACATAAACCATGTTATAGGTTACCCTTTAAGAATTGCTTTAAATGACGTGATGATTCACAGACCTGTACCCCTGGAGCAAATAATACATTATAGCTTAATAAAAATAATTTTTTTAAAAAATAATTGCTTTAAATGAAACTCACTGGAAATGCTTTGTGGTATTATTTCTTACTGTTCATTCTTATTTTATTATGATTTCTACCATTCTGTTTGATTTATTTAGAATTTCTAAATGGAAAGGGGTTTTTTGGGGACATCTGAGTGGCTCAGTCAGTTAAGCTTCTGCCTTCAGCTCAGGTCATGATCCCAGGGTCCTAGTATCAAGTCGCCCATCATGCTCCTTACTCAGCAGGGAGCCTGCTTCTTCCTCTACTTCTACCTGCAGCTCCCCTGCTTGTGTTCTCTCTCTCTCTGACAAATAAATGAGTTAAAAAAAAATCTTTGAAAAAAAGGAGAGAGATTTTTTCCCTAGTTAAATTTTGTTACTAATTTCTAATTTACTTGCCTTTTGACCAGAGATTGTGGTCGATCTATAGATACCAGTCCCATTTGCTGAGATTTGCTTTTTCATTCTTCAAAGTGTTCAATTTTTGTAATATTTTATGCTTTTAGGAGAATTTGTATTCTCTACTTGTTAAATAGAATATTCTGTATATGCAGGGAAATTAATTTTAGTTGCCTCTTTGAGATAAGACAATGTGTTGAACTAAGGCCATGATAATGGAGAAAGGAGAGGATATGTTGGGGATGTATTTAATAAATTTTGTTTGACTTCTATAATTAATAGGATGTTGATATAAAAATTGCAAATCTAAGATAATTTAACAATATTTGGACTTATATTATTGAGTGAATTTAGATGATGGACATACAGATAGGAAATACAGGGGGTTAAGCTGGTTTTCTGGGAATGGAACAAAAGTTGGGTTTTGATGTGTTGCTTTTGAAATACTGGCATGACGTCCAGTAAGTATGTGTAGGAGCTAGCTGGAAATAGGAATCCCTGGGAGGAGTCAAGATGGTGGAGAAGTAGGGAGACCCTAGGCTTTTCTTGTCCTTTGAATACAGCTGTATTGAGGTCAGATCACTTGGAACATCCAAGACATTGATCAGAGTACTAGAAGAAGGAACTCCACCAGAGTTGGAAGGAGGCAATGTGACAGGTGCAAGGTGCATGGAAGTAAATTAGGGGAGAAAAAAACACCCTGTGCCACTGAGGGGAGGGAATCTTTCCAGCAGGGAGAGAAAAGTGAAAAAAGAGAGAGGGGTTGAGAGAGTATGGTGTTGGGTCCACACAAGAAAACCTCTCCACACCACGGACTGGTGAAGGACTAGATCTGAGTGCCGAATATTTTTTTGCAAACGGTGTATGGAGCTCAAACTCTGAGGTTTTGGAAATAGGTTCTCATAGCTCAGCAGAGAGACCTGGACTTAAAAGACTATTTTGGGAGGCATCCATATCAAGGGGATAATTGTAGCCCAAGTAAAGTAAGTAGAATGAGAAGAGAAGGCAGCCAAGGATACACTTTGAAACACATAAAAATGCATTATTATACATATGCCTTCCTATCTAGTATTTTGCAGCTAAATTGGCTAAAGGCAGCAATTATGTAAGCTGCTGTTGGCTGCCATTACTGACAGTTCAAACCCAGACCTGGAATGTTTCTAGTGGCAGAGCCGCCAAAGTTTTGTCCAGAGTAGCTAAAACCAGTGTATGTATCAGATAAATGCACTCCTGCTGCTTTAGCTTCTTTTACTAAGCTTATATCGATGAGCCTGCTATTCACAACTAAAGTGAAGTTGAACACAGAGTGGTGAAGGAAACATGGATGGGTTAAGAAATAGAATTTTTTTTATATCTTGTCAAAATTGAGAGGGGAGAAAGTAAACATCTCAGCAAGGAAGCATTCCAAATAAATAAGAAAACAGTTTATACCACAGAAGACATTTTAGACTCAGGGATCTATAGCCATAAGCCAAAATCAGCTGTTTTCATCTTGATGCAAAATCCACTGGATTAGTGTCATGGACCCGGGAAGGCACCCAACAAGAGAATAGCATTTTCCTCCAATTTACCATTGTTATGTCACTTGCAGCTTTTCCCTTGGTGCCAAACACACAAAAAAGGAATCAAATCAATGGAGGCAGCAAACTTCTCTTCTTTTGGTTTTGTACCTGCTCATTCACCCTTCCATCCTATCATGATACCAAAAAAGCAGCAAATGTAGATGATCCTCAAATCCCTGGTCTTTGAGCCTTACGGTCTGAACTTGTGGGAAAACCTGGCTGTGATATGAAATGGCAACAGGAGCTTAGGTGAAACTCTTATTTTTGTCCTGCCTCAGTTTTCTCATCTGTAGAATTTAGGCTTAGAAGGAGGCATTTCTAAAGTTACCCAAACGGAAACTTTCTAATCCATTGAATTTACGGAAGACTAGTAATGAAACAGATATCCTAGGGATAGATAAGTATAATTCTACCTCCAAATTATTTATCATGCTTAGAGCACCACTGTGAGGAAACAGAGAACTGTAATCTATAGAGGTCCTTTATCTTCTTTCTACGTTTTGCGTCTTTAGAAAGTAGGACATTCCTGGTGGCCATCAGGAAGACCATATTTCAGAATGGAAGCTGGGTCTCTCTGGCTGAAGTCAATTAGATGTGAACAAATATAGTCTGTGATGCCATTTTTAGAGAATTCTGTTGTCGACAGTAAGCATAATTTAAAGTGGAGCCAGATGCCATGTCCCCTTTTCAGGATGTTTTAAGAATCTAGATTGTTGCTGACTGTACAAAGTTGATGTTTGGACTATGTATAGAGATAGACACCAAATCATTCTAATCAACAGAGTAAAACAGTATAACATTTAGATTTCATGGTAATTTGACAAATAAGATTTGGTGGCTGTGCAGGAACGAGTTATTGAAATCGCTCAGTCTACACCTTTTATTGAATACTCATTGTGTTCCAAGGACATGGTTTAAAAATAGACATCAGACTGTTAGGCATGCAAGGGTAATCACAGCTCTCCTAATAATAATCTTTAAAAATTACCTCTCTCTTATTCACCAAAGAAAGTAGACTCAGTGATTTATAGGAACTGTAAATGCTCTGCCTGTTCTTTCCAAAGGGAGGCATCTTTCCTTTATGTAATTCGTTTTCTGGAGTGCTTCCTAGGAAAGCAGGGCGCTCTGAAACAAACAGGTGTTGAAGTAAATCTGATGCAAATAAGGACTCCTGCTGTCACAGAGACACATGCTTTGTACCTATATAAATGCATTTCTCAGAAAGTTCTCACTGTTGAGAAAAACCATTTGAAAGGAAGCCGAGCTAGCTAAAAATGTTATTCTTTGTACCCTGAATACATCTGCTTCTGCTTCAGATTGGCTGCCTTAGTTTTGTGTGTGTGTGTGTGTGTGTGTGTGTTTAACATATTAAAATGAAGCTTCTTTTATCTTTTATGCTCTTCCATGATTTCAGCACAATTCTTCCTTTTGGGTTCTAGATACTGAACTAACTTGTCTGTACTTCTACAGTGGTGCTATCTGAGATGCCCATGGCTATCTGCATTGATGCGTGGTTTCCCAAGACCTTTACCTGACAGCCCCGTTGGCGTCTGCAGCCCATGCTGAGAGTGACTAAAGAGAACTTCACACACACTAGTTCCTCTCTTGCCTTGCTCCAGCTTCTTTTGTGCCTATTATCCGGGTGAGCACCACTACAGATTTCCCACATGTCTTAGAGTTTTCTACTAACTGAGGACCTCCTGATTCAGGCATAACAGGGAAGGATGGATCATTGTCTGGTCACTAGGTGGGTCTCATTCTCAAATGTATCTTGGTGAGCTCAAAGAAGTCTTCTTTGGATGCCTGAATGTACTCATCAACCTGCAAACTCCAGGACACGCTTGAAGATCATACATCTCAGTGGTCTGAGAAACAATCTAAATTACTTATCCAGACTTCAACAGAATCTTCAACTCCATTTTCTTGGCTTATCTGAGAATTCAACTCCCTCTAGAAAATCCTTAAGAAGCCCAAGTTAAAAAAACAAAACTCTGTAGGTGGCCCCAGAACAGTATTTCCCAAAGTAAGCCTCAAGGCTTGTCCTGCTAAATACTCTGGAGAATAGTTCCATAGTCCAATAAATTTGGGGAACACAGTGCCTTTTATTTATGTTTTGGAAATTTACAGCACATGTTGACATTAACTGTTTTAGGAACTCCTACAATTAAAAATAATCCATTAGTTTTTTTAATCCGATGTTTCCCAAACTTATTTTGGGAAACTTTCTTATTTAGAAACTTTTTTTTTTTTTTTTGCAAAGCATTTATCATCTTCCAAAATTTGGGGCAATCCTGCCTCTGAACAACACTCACAGAAAGAGTCAAGAGCTCCCCCTTGTTCCAAGTTCTTGAATGTCAGTCCTTAAACTGGTGGTCTTCCTTAAACTTATCTAAACCCCTAGGACACCCTCAGGAGGAATGTGATGGACCAGAGATTTATATCTGGAGTGAGATTCAATCTAAGGTGGGAAAGTCAAGCTGCCCAGAGTTGGACACTCACAAACTGCTCCCACGTGAAGTGGCATTTTGCCTACTGGCATCACTTCCTGACATTATTCTTCTCATAAACCAAATTTGTCCTCCCAATTTAATTAACATAAGAAATTGGAGGTGGAAAAGCCAGTGATTTTTGCCAGAGGCACTTCGGAATCTATTCTAGCAGACAGTGAATCAGTGCTCATCTTTTCATTTTAAAGAAAGTCCAGACACTCTTAAAATGTGTTCTATTTTTAACAAAACACTATTAAACTGTCACGTACCCTTCTTTCTGTTTTCTTCTCCACTGCTGCTGATGGTGACCAAGATATTTGTATAGGAATAAAAGCTGTCTCCTTTATATTCAACTGACATCTTTACTTCCCTGATATTATTATTTTGCATTTCTATAGACTTTATCTTTCCAAAAGGCTTTACAATTATTCATTAGTTATTCCTCACAGCCTCCCTATTAGGTAGAACACTATGATTTGCCACTTTTACATTTCGTTTTCCTCTACTCAGTCCCTCCCCTCTTCTCTACATGGAGAAAAGGGAAAGGTAAATAACTCAGGGCCTACTATGTGTCAAGCCTTTTTTTACCACGTAATTACTATAATCCTCCAAGAGTAATAAGATTTCTGGATGGGATTTAGTTAGATTCGTGCTGCTCTACCTCCTCCCTCCAAATTTTCTCTAAAGAAAATTATATGTAATAACAATGGCCAAATGAGGGGACAGATGATTGGCTTTAATAGTAGCTGGACAAGTACCTGAGGAGTTCCTCTCTACCACCCCTTGTCCCTGCCACACATGCCATACCCTAGTGCAACCCTATTCAGTTTAGGGTTCTTGGCTAAGAGGCACTAGTAGGAAACTTAGGCTTAGAATCATATAGGGAGAAGGCGGTTGGATTATGGACATTGGGGAGGGTATGTGCTGTGGTGAGTGCTGTGAAGTGTGTAAGCCTGACCATTCACAGATCTGTACCCCTGGGGATAATAATACATTATATGTTAATTTAAAAAAATCATAAATGAGTCTTTTTATTTATTCCTCCCCCACCCTACCCTCTACATCTAAAAGTCTAATTCTTCATTTACCCAACCAGCGGCAGAAGCAAGGAGTGGCAATAGAAGCAGACATGGAGATCCAACCCCAAGGACAGGCCTTGCTCAGAATGGGCTTCCAGGGAATGCAAAACACATCCCCACCACCACCCATGCATGAGCAGAGAAGTGCTTGTAGAACTTAGAAAACTACCTTCAAGGCATGGAGACTTTGCATTTATAAATCATGACCATAAAGAATTGAGGTTCTATTCTATCCCATTAGAAAGGTCTCCCATTGAGGCTAATGAGGTATGGATTACATGGAAAAATAGTGGATGTTGCATCCACATATGACCAGTTTAGGAAAACGAAGAGGACAGCAGAAATAATCCTCACTTCCCCAAAGTGGTATTCATTATCAACGTCATTTCACAAATGAGAAAGCCAAAGGCATAAGGTGATTAAATGAATAGTACAAAGTTGCATAAGCCAGTGAGTGGCCAACCAGATGATCTCTTTATACTGTCTCTGACAAGGCAGGATGGTCAGTGTGCAGTGACTCTTGGACTGAGCACCACCAGTCCTGCAGCTACTGTTCCCATTTTTTTCTACCTTCGTGTAATTTTTATCTCAGGCACCACTGTATGTATCCAGAGGGAGTATATTACATCTCACTTATCTGCCTGGAAGAGATTAAGCACCCACTTTATTACCATGCCTACTGGAACTAGCTACAGGTCAATTTGAGTGTAATATCTATGTGGCAACTATTTTGATAGCTTACAGTCATTTTTCTCTAAAGCTATAATGCACTTTCTTTGTAGGAGACCTCATTAGGACCTTAATATGAGGCTCTTTTTAAATTTCACAGTCCTAAGAACTGAATTTAATGCTTCACTCTCTTATTTTTAAACCTTAGGGGATAAGGAGAAAAAGTTTCCAGGGAGAAAGAATTTTGGAAAAATTAGAAAAGAGCAAGAATAACAGTTAATAGCCTGACCATCAGAACACAGAGAAACAACAAGGGCAGATGCAAAAATTTAAAACTCAGGGCAGAATAGAGATATTTAGTGAAAGGGTATATGGTCCAACAGATCCCTTAGTGAATTTCAAAGACATCAAAAGCTATTACAATAATAGATGGCCATACTTATAACCTTGGCTCCTTAAGCGGAGAAGTTGAATTAATAGCAGTGTTTTCTGTTTAAAATGGGAAGAATATGTGTGTGACACATTTAAGAGAGATTTCCATTCAAAGAAGTTAAAATGTAAAATGTTTTACTACTTAGAGACGGAACCCCTCAGCTATTAAGAAACAAACAAACAAAAAACTTGGCTCTCCAGAATGAATCATTTCCAAAGACTCTTGGATAAATATGGTCTTGCAGATATATTTTTATTCTCTGCTAGGGAAAAATACACTGAAAGGGAATTACAAATTTGTCATATGTCCTTTTATGCATTAAACACATGCATCCTTCCTCAAACTACTTCCATTCACCTGCTCCTCTGCTCCTCTCACATTTCAGGAATCCACTCAAAAAAAAAAAAAAAAAAAAAGTGCATTCCCTTTCTATGTACTCCCAGAAAAGGGATTTTATTTTAAAAATAATCTGTTGTTTATCTGTAATTCAAATTTAGCTGGGTATCCTGTATTTTTATTTGCTAAATCTGGAAGCTGCACTCAGGAAGTTGTAATCATCACCAATGAAGGTTCTACTACCTCTGCAGACACAACTTATACCCGGTACTAGAACTTGCTGGCAGTCATCTGACACCATCTGCCTGATCCCTTGATGAGCATTTGGTCTCTCAGCTGTTTGTAGAAGAGATTTCACTGACAACATGAAAATAATGCCTGCCTAAAGTTCTTAGGGATGGTCTACCCTGCCCTTAGGACCTTGTAATTCACAGTCAAGAGATTGAATTGTTCTGATGTCAAGAGCTGTAGTTTGTGAAGTAAAAAAAAAAAAAAACAACAACACATAGAAGTACAATCTGATAGTTAAAGAACAAAAGCCTGTATTTATACCTGATGATTTTGGTAATTGTCTTTGGGAAGGAAGCAAAGCAAAAAAAAAAAAAAAAAAAAAAGATTTTTTTTTTTTTTAATGCCATGAATAAACACAATTCTCCATTTTTTTTTACATTTGTCTGAATTTAGCAAGGTGTATTAACCCTTAATTTGCCCTCCTTTTCTTTCTCTTTTTTATTCATCTGCATTTAGTTCTCTTGAGAATAATGAAAGGAAATCAAAGCACCTTTGTGAATTTTGACAGCCAAGTGCAAATAGATTGATTAAAAACATGGTGTTTCTTTTTAAAATTTAAATAGAGGAAAGATTTGTGGGTAATATGCATAATGTGTGTTCATTGGCAACAAGCTAGCAGTGGGAAGAGAGAAAATATGGAGGCACCATCAATGTCCTGCTTTTAAGCATGAGATTGATTTTAAATTTTTCCTGCATGTCAGCTTCATTACAGGCAAATTAATCTTTCTTTCAGTGGCCTGAGACTTTTATCTCAACTCCTTGTAGGAAAAAAATGTGTCACTGGTTTTCATTTTTCGTGAACATTGACTTAAAAATTTGAATGCTGAGTTAGGGGTCCTAACTCAGAATACGGTAGTTTTAAATAAGATGGTCTGTCAAAGAAGTCTTTTATTTTTGCCTTATTGTGTTCTCTATCTCCCCAATTTCCAGCATAAATGCATAAAGCTCAGAATGAGCTCATTCTCTTTCCTTACTCAGACAGAATTTCAATGTGAGGATATTCCTTCATCTAGGGAATAGTGAGGGTCTTGGACAAGCTCATGTATGGTTAGCACACACTTCATTTCTTCACTTCTCACCTCTGTCCTTAGGTGCTACATGAAAACAGGGACAAAGTAGGAGTATGAAGAAGGTAGTGAAGTACAATGTCCAGAGGTAAGAAATTGTAGACAGTGAGGAAAATGTTAGGACTCTGCTGGATGAATCAGAGATCTGGGCAAGATTGCCCTAGATGAAGTAGGTGCATCTTAGACCTTTGTCCAACTACACCAAAAGAGAGATGCCTAAATTCTTGGGCAAGGGCTGTTAAAATGAAGAGGTATCCACTCATACTTCCTTAATTCAGATTATAGTGTAGAATAGGACTGTCAAAATTAAGAGTAAGAAAGAATAAAAAGGACAAAGTGGAAATAAGAAAGGAGAAAAGAAGTCCTGATGTATAGCATAGGAAGAATCAGAAGGTGGGAGGGCCTTTGAATGGAGATATAGGAGATAGCTAGGCAACTAGGACACATTCCAGCTGTGAAATATATGCATGGTGATTCCCAGCATAGGAAGAATCAGAAGCTGGGAGGGCCTTTGAATGGAGATATAGGAGATAGCTAGGCAACTAGGACACATTCCAGCTGTGAAATATATGCATGGTGATTCCCAGCATCAGCAAATGGGTCCTTCAGGGCCTGAAACGTCTATAATTTGGGAGTCCTCTTGAAAAAGATAATTTGGGTATAATTTGGGTATAAAAGTCAATTTTTATTTAAGGTTAAAAAAAAGTCACAGGGACGCCTGGGTGGCTCAGTTGGTTAAGCAGCTGCCTTCGGCTCAGGTCATGATCCCAGCGTCCTGGGATCGAGTCCCACATCGGGCTCCTTGTTTGGCGGGGAGCCTGCTTCTCCCTCTGCCTGCCATTCTGTCTACCTGTGCTCGCTCGCTCTCCTCTCTCTCTGACAAATAAATAAAATCTTTAAAAAAAAAAAGTCACAATAAATTATAAGCTGTAAAAACTGCCATGTGCCATAAACAACAAAATTAAGAGAATATCACTATTTATGAATCAACTTCTGATATACATCTAATACATTTATCCCTACTTTTTTTTTTTTTGGTTCTTCCCCATCCAAAAAAGTCTACCTTCTTCCTGAGTTTTGCACAAACTCTTTTCACATCAGAGGATGTATGAAAAAATGATGACATCTTTACAGCATAATGGACTGGGATGCTCATCATGAAAGGAAAATTATTGAATCCTCTACAGGCTGAGCGGCTCAGTATTTTCGTACACGCACAACCAATTTCCTGTCACTTCTGTGTGACCCAGCATGCTAGTTGGGAAGGTCTTCATTGGATGAGTAAGGCTGCTCTGGCTTTCACCACTAGGTACCCATCCCTTTGTTATAAGAAACTGTTTCCATATGGAAGCACCTCTGGGAGGATATAATACAATAGGCCTCATCAGTCATTTACACATGAGCACACAAAAGCTTAATCATTATATCTTTTCCTGAGATTTCATTTTCAATTGTTTTGTTTTCTGGAAAAGAGAAAAACTGTACATGTGAAGACTTTACACAGGAAAGAACAGGAGGTAGGCTTTGTAAATGTAGAAAAGAAAGCATAGATAGTAAATGAGAAAGCAAACTTCCCTCAAAATCCAGGTTCAACTCCTACCACCTCTGAAAATATCTTATCCTTGACTGGAAAAGTGGAGTATCCTTATGCCTAATGTGTCCTGGAAGAGATGCCTAACCTGAACTACTAGTGCCATATTGTTTCATAGAAGGTGTAGATATAGTAGGGAAGTACATTGTTCTTGTTGTTGGATTACCAAGTAGAATTATATGACTATTAGTCTGTAAAGTCATTAAAAATTTTAGCTGGTTGTTGCTCTAGTACCCAGTCTACAAATTCAGGGACTGGTGAACTGTCCCAGAAACAACACATTAACGTTTTCTGTATTGAACTTGTCTATAGAGCTGTGGATGCTTTTGAGATTTCTTAATTCAGGTAGAATCTTATTCTAACCAACTTGAAGGGAAATCAAAATTGCTGTGTTAGTTCCAGATCTCATTAAAATGAAAGTTTACTGCTACAGAGTAAGAAGGGATACACTGTTTATTGAGCTCTTTATTTGTTTACATAAAACAAGTGTTAGGTATGAACTGTGTCTGCAAACAATAACAAATGGGAGAGATGAAAAAGAGGATGTTCTTGCCAGTTCTGAGGGAGTACCTAAAATTATCTCTTCCACTGTAACTATATTTAAATGCAATATAACATGCTTTGAATATGATTTATACGTTTTTCACCTTGCTTTAGAAGTGATGGAAACACAGACAAGATTTCTTTTATATTATTCAAATTTTAGGGCTCCATGTCATAGGCAATAGCCTGGTAGAGATGCCTAATTACTAGGGTGATATTGTTTGCAAGCAGTTCAGATATAATAAGGAAGTAAATTATTTTTGTAGGAATATCATATAGAGTTATAGAATATTAATCTGTAAAGCCATTGCCAGTTTTCATTCTTGTTTCACTCTTTAAGGCCTTTTTAATTTTTTTTTTTTTAATTTTTAAGGATCCACACTGGGCTTGAACTCACCAACTCAGATCAAGACCTGAGCTGAGATCAAGAGTTGGGCACTTAACCCACTGAGCCACCCAGATGCCCTTAAGGCCAATTCATTGAGGCATGAATGCCACCTTCTGCATTTATGAGTTACACCTAACTGAAGGCCAAATCAGGCTGAAAACTAGGCCTTCTGAGACTTAATTCAATGATGTCTTCATGTTAGAAATATCAGTTTTGTTTGGGGTTGGATCTATCCCAGACTTTATAGGTTGCTTTCCTCCAAAATTGCTAAACTTCATCTAAATATAATCCCAGTTTGAGTACCAAATTCCAAGTTTTCATTCCTTCGTGATTCCCCCCACCTCCCTGCCACAAACGCCACTAGAGGTGCATGGGATTCTGAAAGTTCACCAACACAACATCTGGCATTAAGAATAATTATATTATGCAGATATTTAAGCTCAGATTTTGCACTCAATTCTAAGAAACCAGTATTTCCATTAAGTAGAATGACAGCTAACTACATTCAGTTTTCAACACAAGGAACCTTGCTCATTCACAGGTTCAGCTTTTCAATGCCAGCTTGCTATAGCCAGAACAGAATGTAGGACCCTGACAAAACCCAACTGGAGCATTTGTGCTGTGAAAGTGCTTTAGGGGGAGTGAGAATATTCAGAGGCTAATCAGAGGTTGTAAACAGGCCTGGTCTTACTTTATTACCATCCTTTCCCCACCATTTATTCTTCCTGTGTACTAGAGGGTAGAGCCTTGCCCTGAGAGAAACCCAGATTGTTAGTGCTCAGAAGGCTGGTATGCGGTAGCTGTCTCATTCTAACAAATTTACTTCCTTAAGTCAAAGACTTAGCATATATGGGGTTTCCATTCTAAATATTCTCAACAATCCTATTTTGCCACATAGTTGATGTCCATCTTTTCTAAACGTACCATACTTCCAAACAGTCTGAGATAAGTGTGATGGAGGGGGAAAGAACTATAGAAAAATATAAATCTGTTCAACCTATGCATTCTTTGTTTGAATTTTTCAAACACTAAAAAGAAAGGTTGCAAGCTTCAAGACACCTGGCAGTAAGCATGGAATTCTGGTTCTCAAGAAGAGTAGGGTGTCAGTGAAACAATGAACCATGGAATGGATGGGACTAGGAACAGTTTGGGTATATCCCCCTCTTCTCTTTAAATGTATGAGGAAGACACTGATTTGAGAGAGAAAATGGGGAGACTTGGAACTCTGAACAACAGAAGGGTTTGATTTATACTAGCAGACAGTGTGATGTGGGGTTAGATGCACTATAGAGTAGCAGAGAGGTGTTAAAGAGGTAATTAACAACTGTATTCTAAATAAAAGCTAGGTATGGGAACAGATGGGACTAGAAGCTGCAGTAAAGGCCTGGGATGGTAATAGGAAGATAAACACAAATGTATTCGAAGTAGCTTTCAGTACAGCTAAGTCAAAGACAGGATAATTAACTGGCACTTAAGAGCTTTTTCTTCTTTTAAATCTTGCTGTGGTTTTTTAATGGTTTATGAGGGAAAAAATGAAATACCAACTTTTATGCTGCTTTCTAAATCAACCAAATTGTGTGTATAAATAGCCATACACAGATCCTACATACATATGTATTTTAAATGAGAATATGAAAGAATAAATTTTTCCTTTCTTATTCATCATTGTCTGATCTAAATCCAATCAAATGACAGAATGAATGTCACTGTATTTTCCTAAAAGAATGTCTATTTAGCTAATGATTCCTTCAGGCTATTCAGGTTTAATACTTGTATCAGTCAGTTCTTATCACAATCATGCTGTGTAACAAATTACCTTCAAACTGTACTCCAAAAATAAGCATTCACACTCCTATTCATAGATTGTTCAAGTTAACTGTGTCTCAACTGCTCTAGGCTAGCCTCAGCTGTGTGACTATGCCTCAGGCTGCAAGTCAGTTGGGCTTGGCTTCAGGCTTCATTTTGGGTACAAGCTGACATTACAGGTGTTCATGCTAGAGCCCAGGCTTCAAGAGCAATACATTTTATTCTCACACCAAGATGAAGGAGCCCAGGAGAGTCATCTGAAATATGTAAAGGCCACATGAATAAAGGTGCTTAGAATTCTGTGCAGCATAGATTAAGCAGAGCAAGGACTCTTAATAAGTATAGTATTTTGTACTTACTTTAATCCTCAATAGGATTGACTATATGTTTTTCATATTTACACTTCCAGTCTGACCATAAGGATATAGAATTTCTTTGACCCATCAAGCTAACTACTACTCACCATACTGATTTCCAAGCTGCTATAATTATTTTCTCTGAGTTTGGTAGAGTCAGCTAATGAATCATGAGGACTCATGGCCCTAATTGCAGATAAAACTTTCAGCAATAATGAAGAATGGTCAATATCTTTTACCTCATCACAGCCCCTTTGGTATCAGATGGCCTCAGCTGTAAGTCAAAGCTGTAAGTCAAAAGTGTCCCTTTGACTTACAGCTGAGGCCATCTGATACCAAAGGGGCTGTGATACCAAAGGGGCTTTGATACCAAAGAAGAATTCTGATTCATGGGACCTTGGGGCCTTAGGAGTTTCCCCCTCATAAAGTGAAGGCCCTTGAGACATAGGAGATGAAGCCTTTCTTACTGGCCATGACATAGTTCAAGATTTTAGATTCAGTGGCAAAAGCATATCTTGAGATACTTATTATTATTTGAAAGATCCACTGATACTTCACTCTGTGGCTTCTGAGCATGAGTATGCTTACTGTAGCAGGTGAAGCAGATCCTAGTTTACCTATGATTCACAAAGACAGTATGTAATTCACTGATCTCCCTGAGGTCACCTACTCTAAATTCATACCTATTTCCTACCCACTCTCTCCTTTGTCACTTAAAATATCATGGATATGTGTAGATATCAAATGCCTGCTGAACTGATAAATCATTAGATGACAAAAATGATCCCAGCTTCTTCGTGTGGCTCAAAAAACTCAACCCATCCTATCCTTGTCCCCCCAAATTAACTGCAATTTGGAGAAATGGGCTAAACATATTTAAAATATTCATCTTCCTACATGCATTCATTTAATATAATTGTTCTTCCTAATGAAAAATCAAAACAGGAACATCTGAGTTAAATGAAATTATTAAATGGCAGAAACTTGTTAAAAATTCATTTTATCAAGAGCTGTGAAGTGGTCTTAATATATGCAGAACTTTGCTTTTTGCTATTTATTAAAAATGAAGTCCATCTTTACCTTGATTTGTATTACTTTGATTTATATTCTAAGACAAAAATCAGCAAGCTGCTCTTAGGTTCTGATACTTGTGTAAATATATGGACATAGTAAAGTTATACAAATAATATACACAAAGCTAAGGAGAAAGGCAGCTCTCATATAGTCACTCCTCTAGTTATAATCAGCTCCACCTTAGAGTATTTTTTTAATATTAGAAAGTATTACCAACCATTTAAAAACTAATTGAATTTGTTGAAAGTTTTATAAAAAACTATTTGGGTTCCTGTGAAAATCATTCCTGTTTATGGAGGCTATTACTTTGCACCATGTTTTAAGGTCAAATGGTTCAAAGAAAATCTGTTGTTCTAATATCAAGAACATAAAAAATTCCTTGTATGTTAATTATGGCTGATGCTGGCTTGGCATTTGTATTAGGCCTCTGTCACAGGAGAATGGTTTTTTAAAAATGATTAAAGTTGAGCATATTTATCCGAGGGAACATTATTGCTGAACTCTGTTTACATAGGGAGCAATGAAACATTCAGCAGTTTGAGCAGAAAAGTTGACTTACTATCTAAAGGTGGTTTCCAATTTCCAAAATACATAAGAAAGGACAACACATTGTTAACCTGTAAATGACATCCCATCCTCAGAGACAACTGCTCTGTTTCATCTTGGGTCACAAGTGAGGTGAGTTTGTGGAGATGAAGCTCTAGCCTATTCAGCCAGCCCCACTTGCCCACTTTGTTTCTGACAGCCACTCAAGAAGGGATTAGGAATAGATTAACTAGAGACACGAAAAGTCAGAACCGAAAGCAGCATTAATAAATTTGTTTAGGGAATATCCAGACACAAAATGCCACTAGTATTTCAAGTCAGAGGAGGAAAAAATGCAGAATTTAGAGTTGAATTTTTGGCTTTTATTCCTTGGGCATAGCATTTTTTTTCATTCTATAACTATCTCTGGCTGTTCAAATTTAAAATAGTGTATGTGTCCTTTATATTACTACTATTCAAAGTATGGTCTACAGACTGGTGCTAGTTGGTAAAATGGTAACGGTTTATGAATATGTATTATTTATACTTATGTATGTAACATACATAAATATAGAATACATAAATATAGAAATTGATAGTTAATGTTTGGATAAGCATACTTACCTAATGAACCAGTAAAAAAGTTCAGACCATATTTTAAATAGTAGTGATGATTAGCATATAATGTAAGAAAAGACTGCAGAGCAATAGGTATCAGAAGACTTAAATTTTAATTGGAGCCACTGTCAACTACTAACTTCACCTTTCTGGTCTCAGTTACCTCAAATGTAAAATGAAGAATTAAATTAAATCTCTAAGGTTCCTTCCATAATTAACATTCTATGATTCTATTAAATATGCTTTTGACTTTTGAATATACTTTTGTAATATTTCACCTTAACTTGTCCTCATTCATTTATCCTTACTAACCTTTAAAATTAATGCCTGCCAGAAGAAATTGCAAAATATCGTACCAGAGACAGCAAACATCTGAGTCATCAACATTTTCCCTAGAATTTGTTAAGGCTCCCCTTTAACTTATATTTTGTTCTGTAGGGTAGAAATTACCATATTACTTTATAACTTTCATTTTAATATTTTTATATATGGGTATAGTGGAATTATAAAATATGCAATAAAAATAAGGAAGAAATGAACAGATCTTATATATTTGCCCTGCTATTCATGTTCAACAGTAACTCCATAGTCTTCTTAAATAGTTCCTCTACCACAAGGGACTGAGTCAAAGAAGAAGATTTAGAGAGAATCTGTGCTCTCAAAGAATAAATCTCCACCAAAGACTACCAGATTTAAAGAATAAATCTCTGACAAAAATTTAAAGAAACCAATCCTCCATTAAAAAGCCATGTTTGGGTAGAAAAAGCCCTGTTACTGATGAAAACTCCAAAGTTACTCTTTATTGAGTGCTTTAAGAATTCAAGTGCTTACTTTATACTTGATAGGGAACTATATGGGGATGACAGGGCAACCTCATTTTCCCACCCTCTGGTATACTGGGAGCTCTCCATGGTACTGCTGCAGATCCTAACAGCATCAGCCTGCCTGATTCTTGGTTCCAATTTCAGTCTTACTTTTCTAAGTTTCTTCCAATAAAAAGTATCTAAGTGAGATGCATTAAGTGCCAGATAGTTGCCCCTTCCCCAAAAATGTTTTACCTTCCAAATTTGACCTGTGCTGGTCACAGCATGACGCCTTTATGAGTCCAGCCTTAATTTTGACAAGGGGCTCCTCTCTATAGCTGATATTAAACCTATCTCCTTCAATTCACCCTTATTCTTTTCTTGGTTGATAGAGCCTCACTTTCCCTCTAGTCTTCTAGTCTTTTCTTAGGAACTGAAAATCATAGAATTATAACATACAGAAGGCAATTGAAAACATTTCCCCAGGGGCACCTGGGTGGCTCAGTGGGTTAAAGTCTCTGCCTTTGGCTCAGGTCATGATCCCAGGGTCCTGGGATCGAGCCCCACATCAGGCTCTCTGCTCAGCAGGGAGCCTACTTCCTCCTCTCTCTCTGCCTACTTGTGATCTCTGTCAAAAAAAATAAATTTTTTTTCATTAAAAAAAAAATGAAAGAAAGAAAACATTTCCCTGACCCACTTAATCTCATAATCATAATGGATCTTGAATCTTTGCTCACTCCACTTTCCTGTTCACTATACCACACTTACAACTCTCAAAATTCTTTTTTTTATGATTTTTTTCATTGATTTATTTGACAGAGTAAAAGCACAAGCAGGGAGAGCAGCAGGTAGAGGAAGAAATAGGCTCCCCACAGAGCAGGGAGCCCGATGTAGGGCTGAATCCCAGGACTCTGGGATCATGACCTGAGCCAAAGGCAGACACTTAACTGACTGAGATACCCAGGCACTCCACAACTCCCAAAATTCCTAAATGCAGGTCTGGTTCTGTTGTATATAAATATCTCTCCCAAAGAAGAATAAAACCCTGTAGGGCAGGAACAGACCAATGCAAATCCTGCCTTTTTTTCCTTTTCCCAGAATACCAAGCACTTTGCATCGCACATAGTAGATGTTAAATTTGAGTACTTCTTGAATTCTTATAGCTTCTTTATTTCATTAGTTTTTGCCCTTGTTTTCTGTAAGCTTCCTCAATTTTTATACTTGTGTCATAAAGATAATCAACTTTTCATGTTTAATATACCTTCTGTGAGAGTCTGGCTTAGTATTTTGCACTTACTAGGTGTTAAATAACATTTCTTTTTTATTTAATTTGTATGCATTGTATCCACAGGCATCTCTCTGACCTTTGAAGAGTGCTTTACACTCAGCATCTAAAGGAACAGTCCTTTTGTTTATATTTGCTGTACTCAGAATATACTTGTGTTTCTTATAATCATTCATGCTTGTTCTTTTTTCAATGTTGCTGATTTCCAGGTTCATCTTCTTATTGAATATGTGTATCTGTTAGATTGTTTTCTCCTCTGCTACAGCATCTATTTTTTTCAAGCTCTATCTTATTTTAGAAGCTTTTTTATTTTTGTAAATGTTTGGCATTCCTTCATTATTTTCTGTTCTCTGACATTTGCAATATCTTTAAGCCAAGTGCCACCTGAAACTTCTTCATAGTCATTCTGGTAAACAATGATGACCCTTTTAATACTCCCAACTAAAGAGATCACCAGAACTAGCTCTCTAGTCATTCATGATAAATCTTTACTAATTAACAACCTAATAGGATTAATTTCAGATTGAATTTGAATCTAACTAGAATATTTATTATCCATTTCATATTTATTGAAACTCAACTATATGAGTTATTCTGTGTTGACTTTTATTACTAGTTTGTAATTATGTCCACCATAAAGCTATCAGAAATGATGTCCACCATTTGTTTTTCTCAAGATAATATTGCTTACCTGTCACCTTGGTATTTAAGATTGTTCTGTATGAATCCCTGTTCCTTTTTAAAACTGCTTTAGTCAGCCTCCAAAATCATTCGCTTTACCTAATATGAAGATTATTTCCACTCACCCATTATTACTACATTTTTTAGATATACATAGCACTCTCTCTCCTTTGTTCATAACTTTGCAAAAATCAAATTCAATCACTGTGACAGCCAACTATCAAGTCAATTGTAGGCATCATACTCAGAGTCACTGATTTGTTAATGTCCAAATTTTCCAATTATTCCATTCTCTGCTTTTAGGAGCCATTTTTGCAGAAACTTAATTATATCCTAATCATATGCAGTAATTGTTTTCTTATTAAAACAAGATTTAAGAAGTTAATTGAGACTTTCAGCCATTTGGACTTATCATTGATGTCATGTCCCTCATTTATATTTGATCCATTCGTTCAGTTATGTTCTCCTCATATCCCCTCATGAGGTTTTAAAAAAATACTTCTTTTCCAGTTTTAACCATTTGTGCCAACCTTAATTCATTCTTCTTTTGTAGCCTTTTTTTTTTTACTTCTAAGTTAAAATACTCTACCATTTCTTTATGGAAACTGTGACTTAATAGTGAATAAATAGAAAATAGCCAGGATTAGTACCCCACACTTGATTCAGATCCAAGATTCCCACAGAGCCCCAAATAATGACTTAATCCTTTCTCAAGAACCCCATCAACTACACTTGAGGTCAATTTCTGTGCCCTCACTGTCTGCGTACACTGCCTGTGTGATGCACACTGCAGGCCCAATTATATACCCACACCCTCCAGCCTGTGGGATACCCACACAGTCTTTTTTTTTTTTTTAAGGTTTATTTTAAAGAGATAGAGAGAGCATAGTGGGGGAGGGAGGCACAGAGGGAGATGAAGAGAGAAACTCACACAGGGTCCACACTGAGTACAGAACCTGATTCAGAACTTGATCCCATGACCCTGAGATCATGACCCAGAGCCAAAACCAAGAGTGGGATGCTTAACCAACTGAGCCACCCAGGCAGCTGGGCCACACTCTTGTTATTGAGTATTTCCTAGCTCTCATTCCAGCAAAGTACAAGCGTACCAGGAATCTCTTCTCCCAACCACTTTTTCTTCTTTATACATTTCTACTTACCTTCTTGCCTCCTAACCTTCAAATTTCTCATCTTTTTAAATCACTTCTCTTTTCTCTTGCCCAAATGTGTTCTAATACACTACAGTATAACAAAATCTTCTCTTTATTCAAGATATTCCCAAACTGTAGTCAGTGGTCTACTTCTTCCAGAAGCAATTAATGAAAGAGGACTTTAGGAAATGAAGAAAAAAAAAAAGTAAATAACTCTTTGGAATGTAGCATAATAGGTGTTTGCCTCTATTTCTCCTTCCCATTCAGTCTTATCTACCTATTCTCCCTACATCATGTACAAATTCTTGCATATAGCCATCCACCCCCATGCCCAGCATGAGGAAGGAAGGAAACAGAGCTGGATTTATTCAGTATACGGTAAACTCAGCAGGATGAGAGTACTGGGGTCAGAATATCACAACCACAAAAACGGAAATGAGATTCCAAAAGTAAGAATGACAAGTGAGGGAGGACAGGGGCTTGGGGAGAAACCCACCAGCAAATTCCTTTGGTATTGATACTACCTAGCAAAGCAGTACTTACTTTATATTAATGTGATATAGAGAAATTAAAATTTCAAAGTAGAGTAATTTCATGATTATACAATTTATGGGAGGATTAACAGTAATATTTTTTGAGAGATTTGATTTATTTATTTGACAGAGAGAGATCACAAGTAGGCAGAGAGAAACAGGGAAGGGGGGGGAAGAAGTCTCCCTGCTGAGCAGAGACTCCGATGCGGGACTCCATCCCAGGACCCTGAGAAGGCAGAGGCTTAACCCACTGAGCCACCGACAGTAATATTTTTAATAGCATACTCCTCTATGCTGTTTCAAATATGACTTTATTTACAGAAATATTATTACATAATGTTTTAGGAACATGGTTCTTGAATAAAGTGAGGTGTATCAAGAATGTATGGACTTAGGGGGGAAAAACAGGAAATTATGAATCAAGAAAATCATTTATTGGGCCAGCAATTATTGGACCAGAATCTGTCTGGAGAAATCCAGAAAAAAAATAAATAAATAAGCACCAAGAACTTGGGAAGAAGAGCTAATATCTTACTCAAATTTTTACTCCTAGTACTGGCACAAAGTAGATGATTGTCTTAGGGAAGTTTCCTTAGACACAGGGCCTGAGACAAGGTTATAGGGGTTTGTGATTTATTGAGAAGTGGTCCTCAGGAAAAACTCATAAGTGGGAGAGAAGTGGAATAGGTAAGGGGAAAGGGCTAAAAGAAAGAGTTCAAGAAAATTCTCACCTTGTCCTGGTCCATGATAAGGCTCTCGTTTATATGTAACACTGCAACATTATCCCACCATGAGGCAGAAGAGCTGTGGGTTTTTTGAGTCCTGAATTATTCACTTGGGAACAGTTAAATTGTAACCTAGGAATTTATGGACATCTTTCCTCCCATTCATCAAAAATTCCCCAGAGAAGGCCACAGATATGAACTACTAACTGTAGTTTTCATGTAAGCTAGGAAATAGGTTACATGAAAGGGAATCTGAACTGGCTACCTAAAGCATCAACTGCAGTTATCCATAAATATTTATCAGATGAGTGAAGAGAGAAGTATGGCTCAATCTGACTCTAAACCAACTTCACATTTTATAGAACTTGGGTATTTTCTGATTTTTTTAAATATTTATGTATTTATTTTAGAAAGAAAAATTCACGGGGTGGAGGAGGGGGAAGGGCAGAGAGATAGGGAGAATCCTTGAGCAGACTTCCTACAAATTGGGGAGCCCAAGGTAGGGCCCAATCCCAGGACCCTGAGATCATGACCTGAGCTGAAATCAAGGGTTTGCTACTTAACCAACTGAGCCATCCAGGTGATCTTATTTTCTGATTTTTTTTGTTATGATCATGAATTTTATTCAGCATACTACACATGTCCTGTCTGGCTTAATCAGTGTCGTTTTGAAGCTCATGGTTGTTTTTGTTGTTGTTGTTGTTGTTGTTGTTGTTGTTTTAATGCTATTGGCTTTTTTTTTTTTTAACATATAATGTATTATTTGTTTCGGAGGTACAGGTCTGTAACTCATCAGTCTTAAACAATTCACAGCACTCACCATAGCACATACCCTCCCCAATGTCCATTACCTGGCCACCCCATCCCTCCCACGCCCCCCTCCTCTCCAGCAACCCTCAGTTTGTTTCCTGAAATTAAGAGTCTCTTGTGGTTTTTCTCTCTGGTTTCACCTTGTTTCATTTTTCCCTCCCTTCCTCTATGATCCTCTGTCTTGTTTCTCAAATTCTTCATATCAGTGAGATCATATAACAATTGTCTTTCTCAGATTGACATATTTTGCTTAGCATAATAGCCTCTAGTTCCATCCACATCATTGCAAATGACAAGATTTCAGTTTTTGATGGCTGCATAGTATTCCATTGTATCTATATACCACATCTTTATCCATTCATCTGTTGATGGATATCTAATTTCTTTCCATAGTTTGGCTATTGTGGACATCGCTGCTATAAACATTGGGGTGCACGTGCCCCTTCCGGGTCACTACATTCACATCTTTAAGGTAAATACCCAGTAGTGCAATTGCTGGGTGATAGGGTAGCTCTATTTTCAACTTTTTGAGGAACCTCCATACTGCTAAATAGCAAGTGAAAATACACAACAACCAGGTCCAGAAACACAACCAGTCAAGAAGCAATAAAGGAATGTTTGCTCTTACTATAGCTTTCATTGACAAGGTAAAATCAATAAGGTTCATAAGCAGCTGGATGTGTGAGATCATAAGTAAGGTAAGCAGAACACACACTAGCAGAGCACATTAAAGCAAGGATCCAAGCAATGCAGAATGGCTCTCTAATCCTGGGTAAAAAGCATAACTGGAAACACAGGGAAGGAAAGTGACACCCAAACATGAATTGCTCTTTCTAAATGGACCTAACATAGGTCCTCAAATGGTAGGAGGCACAGGAATAACTTATTTTACTGATCCTGGGGAAGTTTTCCAGGATGTATAGGCTGACAAAGGGCAATGTAATGTGTTAACTCTTTGCCTGAATACAGGGACATAGCCACTTTTAGCAGCAACATCTGTGAATGCAAAGGGTGAGACTATTAAAATGTTAAGGGTTCATTTAGGACATTAATAACTTTAGGTGTAAAGATGATATAATCTCCCTGGAAATGGCACTTAAAATACCGTTGTACATTATTTTGACACAGCAGATTTTGAATGTTTAGGCTTTAATCTAACCACGATCTTTTAGTCTGATTTTCTAACTCATTAAAAAGATTCTCCATTTGCTACTAAGTGATTACATAAATTTTATTCATAGTCATGAATTTAGGTTTTTTGAATGACTTGGGAGTCTTGGTAACTAAACAGACTTCTCAGTGTGGCCCCCTTTTTTCTTTTTTTTTAGATTTTATTTATTTATTTGGCAGACAGAGATCACAAGTAGGCAGAGAGACAGGCAGAGAGAAAGGGAAGGATGCGCAGCTTGATACCAGGACCCTGGGATCATGACCTGAGCCAAAGGCAGAGGATTTAACCCACTGAACCACCCAGGTGCCCCATCAGTGTGGCCCTTTATTTTGTGGAGACTATGAGTATCTTGAGAGGAAAAAGTTGGTTGCCTAGTATTTATCTCTGTTAATAATATCCTTTGGTGGTAAGCAACAGAAACTGACTGACCTACCATAGGGAAAATTTATTAGAAATTTGCAGGAGTAAATCATAGACTTGAAGGAAAAGGTGAAAATATGTCTTTGTTAAGGCAAAAATAAGACAACTCTTAAGCAAGAGATGTTTGGGGTGTTTCTCTGTAGCATGATGCTATTAATGAAACTTATCTAAATGAGAGACTTTAGCATTCAAGTTTCACATTTCCAGGAGAGAGTTTTATCAGTAAAGCTTAAGTTGTTTTCCCCCTGGAATCAGCTAGCCTGTCCAGAGGCTAGTAACACAGAAATGGTCACCAGAGAAATCACTGATGTCCAAGCATCCATTCATTTTATGTTGGCTTAAGTATTAGAGTTTGTCCCTTGATGTCTATGATCATCAGTGTGTTCAAATCTGTGAGAGTTTTTAAACTTATTTTTATTTATATGTTTCTTTAATGGGTCTTAATGTTTATACATAATTAGAACATTTTTAATGTGGAAGTAAATGAATTTGGATTCATAGGTACCAAGACTATATTTAATGTTAGCATTTTAAAATCAAATAAACATTTGATCTGTGATACAAGGTTCGCTATAAAAACTTCTTTTAAGTGAAGGATTAGGGGAAAAGGCTCTATCTGTTGTACCCAGTGCTCGTATGTATGGCTCTTAGTTTTACCTGGGCTTCCTTTTTGAAAATCTTAATGAGATGCCCATTATTTCTCATCCATCCATTGGCTTACCCAATCAGCCAATTCTCAAATGTCCTTGGCTTGCTGTCTAATTTTAAAATTGTCACTCAAATGTGAGCCCCTGAAGAGCCTTCCATCTATATAGTCCCATGCTTAGGGGAGTGTTTTACAGGCACTACTGACATGTTTGTTGAATGTGTGAGAAAACAAATGACGACATCTCCTCTTCCCACCTCCTAAGATCAGCTTTTTATTTATTATTAACAATATAAACTAGTGTATACAAACTCTAAAGAGACACACAAAACCCAGATTGGTCAGAGTTTATACCCAAGAGTAACTAGTAAATTCTTCAGGAATGAGGTGGAATTTGAAATTCTTCAGCAATATAAAATTTGAGCATTATCTTTGGGTTCCATCTACTTATTTGTGAGTAAGTATGCAATGGCTTTGGTCATTTAAAATTGACGATTTCCATTAATTTTATTAAACTCATACACTTATGGACCTGAGTCATGGGTAGAATAGTGCAGCTTCACAATAAATCTGAACCCATTTACTTGCTCGGCTGGACTTGTACTTCTTGGATCATAAAGTTTGCCCTCTGTAAGCCCAAAGAATGGTAATAATGATGCAAACTTGACTGAACTTGCAGCCCTAAAGGAATAGAAGTGGTTATTTAAGACCTGTCATAAATTCACTGTCGTGTAGATTTTGTCAAAATTTTGAGATGTGGATACTACAGATCTGGAGTAATGTATTCAATTTGCAGATGGTGCAAATAACAGGGCTTCAGAAACATCAGGATCTACTACTCAACTTCACCTCATAATTCACCAAAACTAATTAGATTCACCAAATCTGTTTCAGCTGCCACATATGGAGACCCGTTCCCAAGTAATTCTCACTTATTTCTGGAGTTGTTTACATGTGGTATCAGTGTTATTATTATTACACTGCTATTATAGAATAGCAACTCCTCAAAATACCAAGTAAATTTTTCACTGGTTAATTTCTAAAGCAGATCATTCTTTTACTTTGTCACTCTTTATAACTGGAACAAAAATGCTTCATCTTAATTTTCTTTTTTTTTTTTTTTAAATACAAAGTCATAGCTTATGACCAGTGGTAGTATGCTTAGTGCAAAGTACTTCCATCACCTTTCCTTCCTCCTCTTCCACCTAGATTGTCTCATGCTGAAATACACTCCTTGTTTGGAGAGGACACTGATGAAGGAGAGGACTATCACTTCCCAGTGATAGTCTCCCTTCTAAGTCATGATTAACTTTCCATGACTCTGTGGATGCTTAGAACTTGTCATTTCAGTCACTGGCAGCCACACCCATCATATGTATGATAGAGCAGTTGTGCCTCTGGGTATGGTTTGGGGAAATGGGGCTCATTTGCCTGATGGCATGCATCCTACACCATTGTGTTTAAAGATCCTTTTTAATTTATTTATTTGTCAGAGAGGGAGAGAATATACAACCAGGGGGAGCAGCAGGTAGAAGGAAAAGCAGGCTCCCTGCTGAACAAAAAGCCCCATGTGGGACTCAATCCCAGGGCCCTGAGGTTATGACCTGAGCCAAAGGCAGATACCAACTGAGCCACCCAGGCATTCCCCTACACCATTGTGTTTAAATATCTGAATTATAGCAAAAGATCTAAACATCTCTTTCAGTACTCACTACTACATGTCATCATCACTTGTTGGCTTAGCTATCTTTCCAGTAACTTCTGATCTGCCTAAGAGTGGGAGCCACATTTTATTTATGTTTGCAGTTCCCTCCCCAAAATAGCAGTGTTAGTAATAGTGATGATTCAACTGACCGAAGGATTCCCTTGCTAAAGTATGCACAGAAACAACCATATGATGGGGTGCCCTAACCACAAAGTCATGCATTTGTGGCAGCAAAGAGAAAATAAAACAAAACTTTGAAATGAGAGAAAGGAAAAGGATGTGTTAAAAATCTAAGACTTTCTTCTGCTGCCAGTCAGGAATTGATGCCTTTTATGAAACGAAATACTACACTCTGGGCTTGTGTTCTTGATGGGATCGGCACATGATACTGATAAGATCTAAGCTACATTGTCATTCATTTCTTATTTTTTATAGACCTTGCATTCATGTATAAATGTTGGAAAAAAACTACTCATTTTGAAATGTTATGTCTGTGAATAAAATATGTACATGTATTTGAGACTCAGTTTGACACTACAACGGTATATTTAAGATAAACTATTTATCTTCCACAAACACATTTCAGTGTTTTAACACATCCATTTGTTTCTGGAATGAAGGCAGAGGCATGAGGATGGGAGGAAGGGAGGGTGAGAGGGAGGCAGGAAAGAGAAGCAAACAGTCAGGGAGCTTTGTGTTTTGATATTTCAGCTTTCCTCTTGATGGCAAAATCCTAACTGGAATATGGTTTTGTTATCCCGGATGTCAGTTCACAAATCATGAATTAAGCAGCTCAAGCCAAGTGGCACCTAGCAGTAAAACTGGCATTTCTCAAAATATTGGCAGATCGAGCAAGCAACTGTTGATTTTAAATGTTTAATGAGCAATATGTTACTTATTCCGGTAATATTGTTGTGTTTGCCTAACCTTTCTCAGACTGCCTCCTTCTGCTTTATTGCTGGCAGGCTTCCAAAAAGGAAGGGTTGAGTTAGAGAGGGGAGAGAGCACGGACAGAATGAGGAAAACCATAAGAAGAAAAAGCAAATTAAAACTGCTCCCCTGAAAATGGGGAATTAGCCATATCTTGTAGGAATCATAACTCAAGTACTTATATGGCGTTATGGAATCCTAACATGTTGTTCTTTACATGTTTATGATCACAGTGGGAGAAAAAAGAATAGAGGAAGAGAAAAAATGGACTGGAAAGAGGATGAAACTGCTAGCTGGTGATTGAAATGAGTAGCACAGGGTAACTGGGAAGTCCTGAGTGAGATCTTCAAGGTGAGACCATGATGGCAGGAACCTGGGCGGAGTTACTCTGCACATGATTATGATGAAGGAGTCTTGGTCCAAAGAATGAATTTGTGGTGGGATTACAACAGAAGTAAATCAACAGAGTAAAGAGTAAGGGGAAATCAATAGCAACTTCATACTCTGTGGCAGAAAACTCCTGGCTTCTTGGTTCCCCTTATTGATAAACGCTACAGAGACATGCTCTCAATTCCTTTACAGTCCTGATTGGTGAGTCTGAATACATTACTGGTCAGTCTGTGTGAAATAGCTGACAGAAATTAAAATTTCATCGGGGTTAGGTTAATGAGTGCTATACAAACTATTTGTTGCTCCAAAAAAACAAGTCATTTTCTTGATCAGAACGATTGCTTTTTAGCAAGTGTGAATGCAGAACTCGAGGAATTACTGAGTACGTTTGAAATCCTCTACAGGTCTACTGCAGATAATTCATGCAGAAGATCTGGATCAGTAGGGGCATTAAAGTGGAGATAACCATATGACTGATTAGCATAAAAAATTAGCTACAGAGACAAATCTCCTGAACAGAGCCCTCATTATAGTTTGGAAGAGAAACGAATTCCTCAGTGCTCTAAGAATTAAAAACGAAAGGAGAAAAAAAAAATCAATTCCCTGTTTGTGGAAGTTAGGAGAGGATTTTACCTTTATGGAAATACACCATCAACCTGCTGTTACGCTGCTTACAGAATTAGGAGTGTTGTTCCTACACTTCAGAAGGAAAACATCATGTAGAATCTCATCCATGGTTGCATTTTGTAAAGTTACTTCAAAATATATGTCGATTTGCCCTCTTCCATGATTATGCTCTTGTAGAGAGAAATTGTGATTTTCCTTAATGTAGTCATAAGGTCTGTTTTTGGTACTGAGTTCAACAACCCTGGGAGTGATGCTAATGAGGTCAGAAAAACAAGGACAGTCTCCATAATCTAGCGAGCTTCGCTTTGTCCTTTGACCACAGTCTTTAACCCTGGCAGTGACCCCTCAAATGAATATTCAGTAACAATAGCCGTGGCTTGTCAAAAAAATCATTTCAGATTCATAATTAAGAAGTCATCATTTATTGAGTATCTACTATGTGACAGGCACAGTGCATAGTGGTATTTGGGATAATATAATTATTCTGTACCCTCTAGTAATAGGTTTCTATTTATAGAGATAGGGCTACAGTGCAGCAATTTTGCTAACCCATCACATTTGTTAAAATGAAATACAGTAACCACTTACAAAGCCCCTACTCTAATCTCTCACTCAATTAAATATTTCAGAGGAGAAATGAGTGAGGGTATTAAAAAAATCTTATTTGAGAAATGAAGATAAAGAATACAATTGAAACAAATAAATTCAAACGATAGATTAAGGTTACTTGGTTTACTTCCTCTGATAGAAAAAAAGATGATATCTCTTCCGAGAAAAATATTTGGATGAGAATCTCTGGAATAATTTGGATTTGAACTGAAAGTAAACAGTTTGTATTACATTTCATTCACTAACTTCTAATGTATTTTTTGAAGTTGTTATAAAAAATAAGACAATGTTCTCTCATATGGTTGTTGTGAGAATTACCTGAAAAAATATAGATGTGTATAGAAAGTCCCATATAAATAATAGCTATTTCTGTTGAGATTTTTTTCTCTTTTATTTGAAGAAACCCTTCATTTATTTTGTTTTGTTTAATCACCTACTGTGTACTCCTTCTTTGTTAATAGAATGCTCATCCTTGAGATCTCCATTTACGTGGCTTTTTCTTAGGTGATCTTGCCTTCTTAGCATCAAACAGGGTTGTAACTTAACCCACTGAGCCACCCAGGTGCCCCCCCCTTTTTAAAAGATTTTATTTATTTATTTGAGAGACAGAGATCACAAGCAGGCAGAGAGAAACAGGGTTGTAACTTAACTAAATTATCTCTCTCTCTCTCTCACACACACACACACACACACACAGACACACATAAACACAAATACACACACACCACAACCTCCCCCCTCCTCGCACACATACACGTTTGAGATGGCAAGCTTCATAAAAATGAAAGTGGGTTGATTTTGTTTACACTGTGTCTTCAGCACCTAGCACAGTGTCTGGCATATTGTGGACAATCAATCATATATTTAGATGAATGTAATTATAAATAAATACACAATTCAATAAATGAACAGAGGAATATAAAGATAAATAGGGCTGGAAATGTAACTTCATGAATTTCATAGTCTGGTTGGGGAGACGGGAATGTATACAAATGATGTCAGTGCAACCTGACCTAGGTCACCATAATTGTATGAACAAAATTAATGGAGCATAGGGAGAATTAAGAAAAAAAACCTGGAGGCTAACAATAGGGGTAGTTTCAAGCAGAGTTTAGGAGGAGGAGCAGAAGGGAACATGCTGAGAAAGACTTCATAAAAGAGATGTCACTTGGACTCATTATTGAAGGTTGAGTAGAAAAAGCCCAGAAAGGAGAAGAATGTCTTTCTGGAAGAAAATGGACAGCAAGTATTGTTACCATTAATCTGTACACTGAAATCTAAAAGCTCCAAATCCATTATGTCAAACAAAACAAATTGATGTTTTGCAATAGTCACAGACAATATTGAAGGCTTGATTAGATTTAAATATGCAATGAAAATTATGCAAAGCCTCCAAGAGGGAAGAATAAACCTATGACATAGTAGAAACTCAGTGTGTAAAATACTCTTAAGTGCTTGGGAACTCTGTCATCCCGCAAATGGATAGTGGTCAGTTCCTTTGGGCATGCACTTTGATGGACTGACTCCTAGGGAAAGATCAAACCCTGGGGTGGTCTGCAGAGGGGACCAAAGGAGGAGCAGGCCAGAGGTTCTCTAGCAGCTTAAGACCAGAGAGCTATGAAGTTTAACTGCGTGCATTTACTTACATACATGTAGTGCTTGCTAATAGGTACACATTATCTATTTTGAACTTCTTAACCATCTTATAAGGCCATCGGGAAAGGTATTGGCCTCTCCTCAGAAGAGGAAAGTGAATTTTGGAGATTTTTAATGACTTGCCTGAAGTTGATGACAAAACTCTAAACTCAGGTTCCCTAAACCCAGTATCAAGGCTGCTATACTATTCAAGCTTCCTTATTTTGTAAAATAAAATAAAACAGTATAAAATAAGGTAGAATGATCAGAAAAATCAAATGGAAATGCTAGAACAAATTTTCCGAATCTTTTGCTATATCAAAAGTTTTCAAATCTAATCTAATTAGACTTTCATCACCAAATATCTCATATTTTAAGACACATGCCTCTCTTTTTTTTCTAGACTTCTTCCAGCTGGAGCTACATATCTCCTTTCATTCTAGTCCCTTTCTGTTTTTCTGAAATAGAACTTCTCTAGTTTAAAAAGCATGGACTTTAGAGCTAGACCAATCCTGATTGTCACTTACTAGCTTTATTTTTTTAAAGATTTTATTGTTTATTTATTTGAGAGAGAGAAAGATTGTATTCATTTATTTGAGAGAGAGAGAGCACACGGGCACATGAGGTAAAGAGCTAAAAAGAGAGAGATGGGGCACTGGAGCCTGTGAGCAGGGGAGGGGCAAAGGGAGGGGCAGGAGCAGGGGGAGAAGCAGGTTCCCCACTGAGCAGGGAGCCCAACCTAGGGCTCCATCCCAGGACCCTGAGATCATGAGCTGAGCCGAAGGCAAACGCTTAACCCACTGAGCCACCCAGGCACCCCACCACTTACTAGCTTTATGATCTTGAAAAATGAATTCAGATCTTTGGTCCTCACCAGGACTATAACTATATTGTGACGTTATATTTCCTGAATTAACACATTTGTATGGAACTGCTTAGCACATGTCTGATCTCAGTAAATATTTATTTGTTGAAGCAGTGGTCAGTGCTCTTCTCCTTCCCTACTACCTGTGCGATTTTCGGCCCGATACTTAATAATTCTGAGCTTCAATTTCCTCATCTTTTGAGATAATAATGCTTTATTCAGAACTTTCAGAAGGTTAAGAAATATAAATGATGTGACATTCTTAGCACGTAGTGTTCACTCAATGAAAGCTTATGGTTTTTTTCTCTTCCTTTTCTTATTTTCATTCTGCATGCCATTTAAACTTCTCTCCATTTTCCAGCTCCAAGAATCTCAGCTCTCTTTCCTTCCCCACCTCCTATTGCTGCCCTCCTGGCAATCAGACACCTTCTCTTTTCCAGATCCTGTTTCCGATTTTCTCCTGTCTGCCCCTCACTAGTACCCCCTTCTTCATCCCTAATGCCTTTCCTCTTGTGTTTGCCAACTTTCGAGAGCTAAAATAGACACCAGGTGATGTCTAAAGGTGACAGATGGAGCATTTGCATGTACACACACACACACACACACACACCACGCATACACACACACACATATATAAGTTTGCCCAAAAATTATACATGTGATCACTTTCTCACTCATTCTCATGAGGCCTTTTATCTTGGTATTTATATTTACTTTTCTTCAGTCATTTTCAGAATTTCAGAAATAACAGAGTATGTAAATCAATAAAACTCTAAGAAGAAAGAAAAAAGAACGTAAAAAGGGAGATGCTGAGAGATGAATGACAACTTGGCATGAGAGTTTTGAGTTTTTAGAGCCAGTAGCATCCTCTCAACACTACTAGACAAGCTGTACACGGGTTCTAAGCAGCTTGTAACTTTCTTCTTTCTCATAAGGCACTCTCCTATGTGGCATAGGGATGTTTCTGAGTCCAGCTGGTGATCACTTTATGTCCTGAGGCAAAAGGATTGATGTATGAGCCATACTTTTCCTAGCTTGTATAAAGCAGATGCTATTCCTGCTTTGCTCAATCACATAGATGTTTAAATTTTCCTAGACTCTTATAAAACTTCATCAGTACCCCTGGAAAGTCAGGCAATAGGACACCTTCAGGTGAGGTACAGAAAGAAAAAGCTAAGGGAGTAGGAACTTGGAGATGCTTTCTCTCTCCGTCTTTCTCTCCTTCAGCCTCTCCCTCCTCTCTCATTCTCTTTCTCTCTCTCTCTCTCTCTCTCTCTCTCTCTCTCTCTCTCTCACACACACACACACACACACACACTCACACACACACACACATTACCTTCATGTTGGTTTTCTTTGGGTGGAGCTGCTCTTTGTACACTGGAATCATTTAAGCATGGATCTCCTGTATTTGGTATTTCTTATTCCAGCACTGCATGGCTAATATTGTTTTCCTTTAAGTCCCTGCCTTTCCCAAGACCTTCTAGGGCTTTGGAATCTTCAACAGTGAGGTTGATTTCTCAGGGCTACACCTTTCTAAGGATGATTGTCTTCTGATTCCCTGTAGCCATTTTTTCTCTGCCCCTGGCCAACAGACATATTCTTAGTCTTGAGCATTGACCCAGGGCAAAGAGGGAAGTTTAAAATAAGTTGGAGGGGGCAGGGAATCTCTATATTTCAGGGTATAAACTGTATGACCTTTCCAAGCTGTTAGTCCCTATGAGAATGTCATGCCATTTTTCCTATGGTCCTTCAATTTTAAGAACTCCCAGGAAGCACACAATAAGAAAGAGTTTTAATGTGAATTTGGGATACTACCACTCTCAGAGGGGAACATTTTCGACTCTCAGAAATATGATTTTTAGTTTCACAGTTTGAAAGCTCCATGACTGATTCTTGTGCATTTCTCTCCCATCTTGTGTTTGCATGTGATTTCATATAATGGATTTTCTCTGTTGTGGGATCCAAGTGCTGTGCACCTGACAGGTTTGTGGCCACCGTCTCTCCAGCAGGCCAAAGAGATGCCTGGGGCCTTTTCAGCTTTTTTAGAAAGAAACGACTATGAGGCTATTAGTCTGATTCTAACTTTTACTGCATTTCTCTTGGGAACAACTCCACAGCAAGTGCAGCCATCTCTTCCCCAGAAAATAGTTCAGTTCCTACCCAGAGCCAGAGCTCTGAAAGCTTTCTTTACATGGTGGCTAGCTTATCGAGGCCAGGGCAGAGGAACTGGTGAATCGGGGTGCTTCTGTGAAGCTTTTGGACTCAAAATGTACATCCGCATCACCCCCACTGTGTTGAAATGCACATCCCTAGGGCTCACCATAAACCTACTAGACTAGAACTTCTGGAGCTGAGCCTAGGAGTCTTCCTTTTTAAGACGTTCCCTAGATGATTTTTCCCAGCTTGGGAGCCACTGCTTTCGAACGATATTTAGGATGACCTAAAATGAAAGTTGACTCTTAGGTATTGACCCTATAATTATTTGAAAATAATTACTTAGATCCTAGATCATAGAACAATATCTCTGAAATATGATTTGGTGGTTGTTTACTATATTACCTGATTTAAACACAATAGCCTAATGAAAAATGCAATTCTTCAACTTGCATGTTTGAGTCTATTTCTTTATATCACAGGTTGTCAGATTTTTTTTTTTTTTTCATAAAGGGCCAAGTGGTAAACATTTTAAGCTTTACAGACTATACAGTCTATGTTGCGTGTAAACACTGAAGGCAGTTTTAGGCAATAAGTAAATACGATCGTGTGGCTGTATCCCAGTGAAACTTTATTTATGAATACTGGACTTTGAATTTCACATAATTTTCATGTGCTGCAAGATATTCTTGTGTTGGATTTTTAAATCATTTGTAAGTGCGAAAAACATTCTTAGCTATGGGCTGTACAAAAACAAGCAACAATTTGCGATGACGTGAATGGAACTAGAGGGTTTATGCTTAGCAAAATAAGTCAGTCGGAGAAAGACAACTATCATATGATCTCCCTGATATGAGAAAGTGGAGATGCAACGTGGGGGGTTTGGGGGGTAGGGAGGGAGGGAGACAAACCATAAGAAACTCTTAATCTCACAAAACAAACTGATGGTTGCCAGGGAGTGGGGGGGTGGTAGGGAGAGGGGGGTGGGATTATGGACATAGGGGAGGGTATGGGCTATGGTGAGTACTGTGAAGTGTGTAAACCTGGCGGTTAATAGACCTGTACCCCTGGGGCTAATAATACATTTTATGTTTATGAAAAAATTTAAAAATTAAAAAAAAACAAAAACAGGCAACAGGTCAAATTTGGCCCATGGGCCATAGTTTGCTAACCCTTCTCTGCACTTCTGTTGGCTTCAACTAAAGACAAATATGGAAGAGAATAAATCACAATCTTAGGAAACATTTTTTTTCCAAAACATTTTTGCTTATCAGTAAAATAATAAGATATCTACAACTGTATCTGTATGTTCAGCAATAAAATGTTTCTGGTTTAGAAAAGACAACTATGGGGGCACCTGGGTGGCTCAGTGGGTTAAAGCCTCTTGCCTTCGGCTCGGGTCATGATCTCAGGGTCCTGGGATCGAGCCCTGCATCGGGCTCTCTGCTCAGGAGGGAGCCTGCTTCCCCCTCTCTCTCTCTGCCTGCCTCTCTGCTTACTTGTGATCTCTGTCTGTCAAATAAATAAATTAAAAAAAAAAAAAGACAACTATGGGGGCACGTGGGTGGCTCAGTCAGTTAAGCATCTGCCTTGGGCTCTGGTCTGGGATGGAGCCCAGGATTAGGTTCATTGTTCAGTGGGGAGCCCGCTTCTCTCTGTTCTCTCTCGAGAAAGAGGTTGAAAATAACTAATGTTGTATGAGTGTCTATTGTCTGGGCACTGTTCATCATATTCAAAGGTAGGCAATTAAAACATTCAAATTAATGAACATTGATAGGAAAAGCAAGTTCACTTATTGATGACATGTTGTCAATAAAATGGTTCCCTAGTTTGGTCTCTTTTCCATTTTTGTCTTACTAGGCTTTGTTGTATCTTCCCAGCACAGTAGTTCAGGGTGTGTAATAGTTGTCAAATTAAACTCTCTAATATGCTTTCTGTTCTGTTCTGGCTATCAAAGTTTGGACAATCCGGAGTTGATCTACCATCCCTTTTCATTGCTTGATTTTAGTTTATACCTTGAGCATAATTGCATTTATGTGTCCCTTGGAAACTATTTCAATGGTTTTCAAACTATTGGCTAAGGAAAACCGGTGTTCCAGAAACCAAATTTAGTGGTTCTGCTGCTAAAATGGAATATTGACATTCTTTTACTGATTCATAGAATTCTGCTGAACAGAACTTTATTGACTGAAGATTGTCCCAAGAAACATCCTTAAACTTTTTGATGTCTACAGCATTTTTTTCTGAATTAAAATCTAACAGTCCAATTTGTATAAACACAAAATCACATAATCAAGTATTTAGCTTTTTGTATTTGGATTTGTTGTTAGATAAAGAGTTCTATGATTTTGGAATGCTCTGCTAACTGACAAATTTTGAGAACCTGTAACCTGAATTATAATGTGGAAAAGTTACAAAAAAAAGTATCTTCTCCAGCAAATGGAGGTTAAACCTATACGATTAAATTTTGTGAAATTACTTTTAAACTTTCCTTCTACCAAACTTCATTTTAAATGTGCCTCAAGTTTCATATTTTTGACCCTTTAGTAAAGACTATATTCTTGCTAATTTGGGGAATAAGTCCACATTCCTGCTAACCCAAATTCAGTCACTGACCTTTCTCCAGCTTTCCTTGAATGTATTTTACTCTCTCTTTCTGTCCTATTTTCTTCTAAATATTTCTCATCCTTAAGTTGTTTTTTGATATTGCAACTTTGACTTCTTGATGGAGAGAAGAACAGATTGCTCAGTGGCCAGTGCTTGGATTGGGGAAGGAGGAGATCAAGCAAGCATCTGACTGTTTTGGAATTGCATCTTCTTTTGATTAACATGAACCCAACCTAGACATGCTCTACCTAAGGTTTAACTAGCCTCACTAGAAACCTTGTAGTTCACAGGTAACCAGCATCCTCATTTCCCATGGCCATGTCCAATAGCTCTCATCCATAACAGCCCTTGACAGCTCTCTAGGAGAGAGAATGTTTTCATTCCATTAGATAAAAATAGAATATAGAAACAAAATTCTCATTATCTCTGATGTGCAGAGAAAGCCTTGGTAACCTACCCAAGCCTAAACCTAAAGCCCTTGGACCACATGGAATGATATCAGGACCAGGGATATTGGTTTTAAAAAATTATTTGGACCTCTGGTCCTATAAAGAGGACTAAAGTTATCACTATGTTGTCAGGAATGACCACTCCAAACTTTTATGACTTTTAAGCTTTCCTAACCCAGCCACCTTCACAATCATGTGCTCTTGTATTCACTTACTCTCAGATGTGTAGAATGGCAGGTAATCACTTCTTAGCATGGTTATTTTTATGTCATATCCAAATGAAGTCTTTTTGTGAACAGGCTTAGTCTCAACCAACCTCTGTTGATAAACCTGTGTCTGCCTTGACTGCCAACAGCCTGGCCTTGTCCCTATCTGTAAGTCTACTCTAGGCTGTTACAGTCTGGTTGTCTTTTCTCCCTGCTCTTATGCTTCCCCATGGTCTGTTTTGCTTGATTTTTTTCTATGACCTCCCTCTACCTTCCTTTTTTCTGCAGGACCTTCCCCTCCCACTTTTCTTCCTTTGCATCTTCCCTGTGGTCTCCTCTGCAGCTGACCACAGCACGTCAATGATTGGCCTGAAAGCCACTGCTAAGTTTGCCTTCAGGTAAAACCATCTGTCCAAAGAGGGTGATTTGAACTGTTTAACATTTTTCACCTTGAAATTGCAAGTTTTTTTAGACCAGGAACCTAAAATTTCATCAGTAAATGTTGCATTGAGATACTGATATAATCGGGTTTAGCCTTCAGAAAACCAAGAGCATTTTATGATTTTATACAAGGAAGGGAATACGGAGGAAATTTGAAAGCCTAGGATTTATTGAAAGTGTTCCAATACCTTCTACTGAGAATTTACCCAACTATCTTCTGAAGAATTGGCTATTAATTGTTCTCATCAAGATATGAATCGGCAAGTTTAAAAAACCTCTTAATATGACCTCAAACAGTCCTAAAGACTTTTAGTGTGTTTTATACCTATTCCTGGACTGACTTATTTGGGGGTATATCTGACACGTATAGACATGTCCTCTTTATCCATATCTGCACCTAATTTCATATCAAGACTTAGATATTAATAAGAATGATTTTCTGTTTCAATTTTTACTACTTCCTGTTCAGTTACCTCAAACACTCAGATATGCTAAGCCAGAGTTGTGTAAAATGTGATATCTGAATTGTGACCCTCCCCCATCCCTAGGAGTGTCTTCTTCTTCCATTCTAGTCCTTGTAGTTTCCCAGAACCTATTCCCACAAGTACCTATCCTGATTGCCTGCAGGCTGTCAAGTCCCTTAGGTGTTAATTGAGAATTAAGACGTTAACTGATAAAAGGTATAACCACTTGCATTAATATTTGCATTGCAAAAAGAGTCTTAATAGGAAAATAATTAAGCTTTAAAGTTTGATTTCTTTGAGGCAATTTATCCTGCCTGGCAACCTGTCAAATCTCTACAGGCAGGCAGCCCCCGCTTTGCATCACCTAATCTGCCCGCACCTCATGCTGGCCACATGAAATTTCAGTGTAACTCTGCAACCAGACTCTTAAGACTGTGGAGGGGGATAGCTCGGAATCCTATGCAACATGATCCAAAGACATTAAATTTCTCCTCTGTTTATAAGTTAATTTACTCTTCAAGGATCTTCCAGGGCTTGAGAAGGTCAGTATCCATCCATCGGTCATTCTGCAAGTTTACAGTTAGTTTATCCACAGATCAAAGAAGATCTTGTAACAAAATTCATGCATAATGGAGGCAGTAAAGGCAATTTGCAATTTCTTGCCCAACTTTGCATATAGTTGACCTGTTCTTGGTTACTTTTATGCTTTGAAAATCTAGGGGTTGTGCCCAGCAAAACATGGTGAATTGCAGGACAGAAAGGAAAGGACAGCAGACAATTGGGAATTGGGACCCAGGCTTTGTTTAGAGTTCTAGGTAGGCCAGCAGGCAGTCAGCATTGGCTTTTGTCAGGAAGCTAGTGTCTAGAACTGGTAGGCAAGATGGAGACTAATACAGGAAGAGAGCTAAAACTTTTAAAATATGGTATAATGGTTAAAACACTAGAGTCACACAGACATCGTGGCTTTGCCCTTTACTATCTATGCGATGTTGGGAAAGTTCTTCAACTTTGTTAACTTTAAACAACATTAGTTGTAAGGAAAGAGAAAAAAATATGCCTATATAGATAAATGAACTAGTATATGTAAGCAGCTCTGTGTGACCTGAAGCGGCACCAACAAGTGGAGGTTTGAGTTGTTAGCTCAGGACAGGGAATCGAGTGTCATATTCAATGCAGAATGTTGATTCTTCTGATGAGTATTTAACTCCTCTCCTTCAGTCTCCCCCAATCCAAGAATTGGATTAATCCCTGATCATGGGCCAAGTTTAAACTTGTCAGCTAAAGTTAATTGAAGTCTCTTAAGAGAAGAAAAGGACAGTGAGCCTGAATGACAGACTACTAAAATCAGGTGGCTGGCTCCCAAACGTAGGTATGTCCAGGGATCACCTAGGGAGCTTTATAAACACATGGATTCCTAGGCCTCTTCTGCTGGTTCTGATTCAGTAAGTCTTTGAAAGGACCCAGTGATCCACACATATAATAAGCTCCCAGTAGGATTCTTATATAGGTGGTCCATGGGTCACACTTTGAGAAACAATGGAGTAGATGCTGACAAGAACCTGAGATAAGCTATTACTATGGCTGGACAGGATATTTGCATAATTTTTCTAATGTGAAAGCAAAAGAAAAAATACATTGATTCATGTAACTACTTTTTTCTTTTAAAAACTGTGGCAAGAGTTTAAAAATCCATTTGAGGAAATATTTTCTGCAAATAACTGATGCATGGAGGGCATTTAAAAAGAGTATTGAGTAATGTATTAGACAACATATTTGACTGAAGTTTATGAAATACATAGAAAATGTGTTCGAGGGACGCCTGGGTGGCTCAGTTGGTTAAGCAGCTGCCTTCGGCTCAGGTCATGATCCCAGCGTCCTGGGATCGAGTCCCGCATCGGGCTCCTTACTCATTGGGGAGCCTGCTTCTCCCTCTGCCTCTGCCTGCCATTCTGTCTGCCTGTGCTTGCTCTCTCTCCCTCTCTCTCTCTCTGACAAATAAATAAATAAAATCTTTAAAAAAAAAATGTGTTCGAAAGGGTAATTTTTTATAGTCTTTATAGAAAGCCTGTGGTCTCACTTCAATGAAGCCATTTCCAGGAAGTGCATAAATAATCATGGTCCAATTGGTTTGCTTTCTAAATACGTGATCCTTGGATAGTCTCCAGAGGCTCTTAAATAAATGGATGGTAGCATGCTGAGTAGGTATGCTGTCTCAGTCAGTTCGGGCTGCTATAACAAAGTACCGTAGTCTGGTGGCTTACACAACAAACATTCATTTCTTACAGCTCTGGAGGCTGAGAAGTCCGAGATTAAAGCGCCAGCAGGTTCAGTATCTGGTGAGAGCTCACTTCTTGGTTCATTATGTCCTCACAGAGAAGAAGAGGCAAGAGTGCTTTCTGAAGTCCTTTCTCAAAGGGCATGACTCCAATTCATGAGGACTCCAGCCTCATGACTTAGTCACTTCCCAAAGCCACACATCTTAATACTATCACTTTGGGAGTGGGATTGCAATACACTTTATGGTTACTGAGGGTCCTAAACAAGCATTTGACCGATCCTAGTTTAGAATCCTTTAAAGCAATTGAATCTCTGAATAGTTATTCTGTGTGGTTGCAGTGAGATCCTTATAAGGTAGATGTGAGAAATAAGGGGGGCAAACCTTTAAAAGAGTGAGGACAAAATGACTTCAACACAAGGCTGGGAAGTTGTCAGTTATGAGCAGATGCTTGAGTACACTTCAGCACTTGGTTGAGATAGAAAGTCTGTGCTATGTGGAAAAAAGGACCGAGCCTGAAATTTTTGTATGACAGGTATTTGTTATCACGTGCTCTCTACATCCAGAAAGGTCTCCATGTGGATTCTATAAATGTTATATTTTTAAGGAAATAATTGTGTAGTTTTTGCCTGTTAGCTGTTGCAGGACCTAAACCACTAGCAAACCTAAAAGTTCCCAATGAGAAGGAGAGATAGCTGAGTTTTGCTTGCTGAAGGAGTATTAAAGAAGAAACAAACTAGGACAAAGGATGGGTTCTTTCCATCCACATCTCAGACCTCTTTTTCCTTTCCTGGAAGACTTACATTCATATCATTAAGGAAACCCAGCTTGGGATCATTCTCAGAATGTTCAAGTCCAAGGTCTAGAACCATAGCAGGGCACAGAGATTTGTGGGTAATGGTGCTGTGTCTAGGCTAGCAGGCTATTAGTCAGTGACAGAAATACAGTAAGAAGCGTCCACTCTTGGAGGAAAGGAGACATCAACAACTAGATTATGATGAGCCAAGTTCATGGTTTGACCCCACATTAGCCCCAGCTGGGTCTGGAGTGCAATCTGAGCACCAGTGACAAGGACGGAAGACTCAAACAAACTGGTGTGGAGAGTGGAGAATGGTAGGTAGGGAAAAAGTATCTGAGAGTGCATATAGGTACCCACCACCTTCAGTGTCAACGCTGAGGTCCAAACCTCTCTCAATAGTGAAGAAAGAGCTTCTAAGGAAAGCCGGGCTTGCATCTCCGTACTTCAGGACAGAGGAGGCTGGCCCTGCAGGTCACGATTTCTTATTAGCAACAGTCAGACAGTACAGAGGATAGGGGAGAACCAATAGTGGGCACGTGTGGTCATTAAAACTCTTTATTGTCCAGCTAATTAGAGAATTGTTCTGTTTTTCTATAAATCGACTTCCTTGCTGGTATTCCTTCTGTCATTTGGTTTTGGCATCTTATTTTCATATTAATTCTTCTGTCCTTATGCCAGAAATAGAAAAATCTCAGAGATTTTCTTTTTCATTATGAGAAACCTACCCTGAGGAGACAGCCAAAAGGGTGAATATGTCTTTCCCCTATACAGGGATTATTAAATCCAATTCCATTCTTTAAAAACTTTTAATATAAAAGTAACATATGATTTATGTCAAAAATTCAAGCAATATAGGAGGGCATAAAATGAAGGGAGATTCCCTGACTATACATTTCTGACCCTCCCCACTCCATAACCCAGAAGATGGCCACCAATATTATGTAGACATTGTATATGCATACAAGCCAATGTGTTTAAAAGCATATACATGAATGTATATATTTATGTGTGACTACAGCTTTTCTAACACAAACAAGATAAACTATAACTAATATCCTATAAATATATCTTAGATAGCATTACATAAACTGAATTTTCTTAATTAAGTGAATACATGTATACAAAAAGCATGACCCATGGTAAGCATTTAATAAATACTAGCTATAATAATGCAAATATTTTGTAATAATCCTTTCCTCGCTTAGTTTTATAACTTTACAACTATACAGCATTTCAGAAAAACATGAATTAGTTTTGCTTGTCTGCCATTTTCATACAAGGAGCTTTCTGCTGTATTTATTCTGTTTTATTTATCTCACCTAACATTACGTTTGGGAGATTATCCATATTGCCACTTATAGCTGTCATCTAGTCATTGTCTTTGTTGTATGGTATTTTATTTTATGAATATGCAACAATTTATTTACTTTTTACTGGTATGGGTGTTTCCAGTGCTGCTGGGAACATCGCTGAACATGGTAGTGGAATTACTAGATGCTGTGTGTGTGCTCAGCTTTGAGAGATATTGCCACACTGTCTCCCCAAATAGTCAGACCAGCCTCCTGACTTCAAACCTTCAATGTTGGAAGAAATGTGGCCCTTTTATATCCTTTTTATTATAAGTACACTTTTCATCTTTTCCTTTATGTATTTATTTTCTTGATGAAGGTTTTGTACTACAGAAAAATGTTTACTTTTTATGTGTTTAAACTAAACCCAGTTTTTAGGGCTCCGTGTTTCATGACTTACTTAGAAGGTATTCCCCCCTTCAATATTATCAAATTATTGTCTATTCTTTTCATATTCATATAGTTTAATTTTTAATTTTTAATTATTTGGCATGTTTGAGTTTGTTTTGGTGAATAATATGAGGAAACTTTTTTTTTCCTCAACAAGGGATAGCCTGTAGTTTCAACACCACTTAGCAACAATAAAAGAGAAAGATCATTTATTAGGTAGGTAGTTTCAACGTATTGATATATAAAACTATTTTTTTAATATGGCTAATACTGGTTAGATAATAGTAAAAAAGGACCCTATTTACTAGCAATAAGAAAATATAAAATAGAATAAGCATAATGCAAAATTCTCATGACTTGGGAAGAAAAAAAAATTGATGGATGAATAAAAAAGACTTAAGTGTGATATTTTATTCTTGGATAGACAGAATAATGATTATAAACCTATATTTCTATAAATAAATCTATAAATCTGATACAAACCAAATTGAAAAGCTGAATACTTATTTTTAGCTTGATTTAGAAGATAATTCTAAATTCATCTGAAAAAGATATATGGAACCAATCATGAAAACTCTGAGAAATGACTATTTGTATTTAATTAAAATGTATGAAAAGCCATGGTAGAGGGGTCCCCAGGGTTCAGTTGGGAGAGTGTGCAATTCTTGATCTGAGAGTTGTGAGTTTGAGCCCCAGGTTGGACATAGAGTTTACTTTAAAGAAAAGGAAAAAAAAAAAAAAAAGAAAGAAAAGAAAAAAGAAAACCTATGGTAATTCAACAGGTATACTCCAACAAGTATAAAAATTCATTTTATTATCCACTCTCCCCCAACATAGATTAAAAATTTTTTAAATAAAAATAGTGGGCGACTATCCCAAGAATAGACAAAAAGAGTCAAGAAAATCAAGAAATAAGCCAAATTGTATATAGGAGTAGTACTTAAAATCGTTGATGAAAATATGAAAAAATTTTTTAAAGATTTTTCTTTCTTTATTCAACAGACAGAGATCACAAGTAGGCAGAGAGGCAGGAAGAGAGAGAGGAAGAAGCAGGCTCCCCGCTGTGCAGAGAGCCCCCTGGCCACTCCATCCCAGGACCCTGAGACCATGACCTGAGCCCAAGGCAGAGGCTTAACCCACTGAGCCACCCAGGAGCCCCTATATGAAAATTTTTTTTCAGAAACTGGTTCACATATAATTTCCAAAGCCTTTTAATCCATTTCACACTCATGTGAAATAAAGTCAGGGCCTTCCAGAATTGTTTCATTGTATTTATCCCTGATGAGAATGTAAGTTCCATATGAGTTATAGAATGATACCTTTCTTCTACTTCCTATTTTTTTAATTATTTTTATTAACATAAACTGTATTATTAGCTCCAGGGGTACAGGTCTGTGAATCATGGGTCTTACACACTTCACAGCACTCACCATAGCACATATCCTCCCCAATGTCCATAACCCAACCACACTCTCCCTACTAACGCCCGCCCCAACCCTCAATCTGTTTTGTGAGATTAAGAGTCTCTTATGGTTGTCTCCCTCCCAATCTCATCTTGTTTCATTTTTTCCCTCCCTACTGCCCACAACACCCCCCCTCACCCTGCCTCTCAAATTCCTCATATCTGCAAGATCATGTGATAATTTCTATTTACTAGTTTTTGTAATTACTGTTTTTAATTGTACTTCAGAAGCCACTCCCTGCTATTCAGACCACACCACACTTGCATATACGTTTTTAAGTATTGAGGTCTTTTAGACTAAAAATTTATATTTTGAATTATTAATCTTATTCAGATTTGGAGGCACCCTCTCTCCCCTATACCCCCTAGATGTTTAGTTCCTTATTTTTGTCGACAGTTATCTTCCTTGGTTTATAAAGACCTCATAAAACAAATGAATAAAGAAATGAAGTGCAAAAACATAAGTGGTTTTATTCTCATTTATATCCAGTTGTTTTGAAGGGATTCAAACTCAACAGGTATAAAAACTAAATTTTATTACCTATTTCCCCCCAACTTAAAATGTCATCCAGTCCACAAATCAGTCCAACCAAGAAATTCCGGGTCATCCCTTTTCTTCAGTCGCCTCTTTAATTAAGAGGAGTTTGTGAAAGTAGCGCCTTCCCATCCGGCTTGGCCAGTGTGCTGGGCTTTCTGCATTTCATCCGTCTAAACCTCTGTGGTGGCCTTTCTCTCTGCCTTTGTTTTTATTTAAAAAGAAGTGGAGGAAACATCCTCATGCAGTGCTTTTTTAAATGAAGTGACTTGTCAAGTCGGAGACTGTGGCAGTAATCTGAAAGGCAGTAAATTCAGCGACCCTCACTTGCACTGACAGCCTGTCACGCACTTGAAACATAAATAGCAGTGGAGACAAATCGCTGCTGTTTTCCTATTAAGCTTTGGCCCGCTAGCCTCGTAGCGGTCCAGGAGCGCGTGGGCCCGGCCTGCGAGAGCCACCACTGCTTTCCGGAGCAGGCGCGCCTCGCCCCTGCTCTCCCCGCTCCGCCTCCACGCCGCCGGGGCTCCCAACACCGCCGCTGGACCCCTCACTCCCGCTGCAAAACATCTGCTTCGCAGAAAGGCCAAAAAACCCGGGGCCAGGATTGAGGGGTGCTGGTACACACAGGGCTGCCACCCAAGCCGACTGTTGATGGGGTAATTCCTAGTTCCTACGCTTTGGGCTGAAAGCAAGAAGCGAATTGCCAGACTCCTCAGGGTTATTTGTGTGGGGCCCAGAGCTGCCCGCCCTGTGTTAAATGGGAACATTCTAAGAACATCAGTTCAGTTCATGCTTAAACCATTTCCTTTTCTGACCTACCCCCACTCCTTACACCACCTTTCTCCTCATTACTTATTTATTGACTTTAAGCAAGCACAATTCTCGAAATTGGATCGAACAGCTCATTCAGCAGCGAGGCTAGCCGAAGTGAGGCGAGGATTTGGGGGTGAGCCCAAATGAGGTCACTGCAGCGTAGGGGCCTAGAAGGAAAGGGCAGAGGGCCAGATGGGGTTATTGCCTGCTTTGTTTTAATTACCTTTCAAAGGCTTCTGTGGCAGCCCCAACAACTACGCCTAGCCACCTCTCTGCAGTGCAATTGTCCTGCTGAGTTTAACGCATTCACTTACAAAAGGCCAGTTTGTTTATGTGACTCCTGAAAACAGCAACCACTGTTCTTCATCTCTCTGGATAGCTCATCCTCAGCCATGGCAGACGTGCTAATGACAGGTCACGTGACAGCCGGCTGGTTCTGATGGCAGTGGTGAGAGATCTTGGTTGTTTGCTGCCTCTGACCACCAATTCTAATCCCTACGTCACCCCCTTGGGATGAGATCATCCAGAAAACAGATACCTGCTGGAATTTTTATTTTTATTTTATTCCAAGGGACTAATGTTGTTTTGTTTTGTTTCTTTCCAGTTTTACCTCCTTGCCTCTCCTTCCCCAGACCCTTAGGAAAATATAAATGAAGACAGTGAGTCCCAGTTTTTTATGACATCATGCTATGTCATACAAATGTGCAGTCTCTCCTACAGTGGTCTGAATTCCCACTGATGTATAGAGTACACATTTAATCTACGTGTAGCCCCAGTCTCTTAGGAACTCTGTGTTTCTGGGTGCCTGAAAAATGTATTCTCCAGGATGTTCCAAGAAAAGCTGGTACCAACCATGTGAAGAATGGAACTCATTATCTCCACTCAAGATTAAGCTCTCCTTCCTAATTTCCCCCAGTGGTGCCAATTGCATTCAAACCCAGGAAGTCCTTAGCGTTCAACATATACTCCGCATTAGAATACAGTTCGTACTGAAGAAAATTCAAATGGGCTACAGGAGGCCCCGGACAAATGAAAGTCCAAGGGTGGCACACATTCCCTTCCTCTGCGCTCACAGACATTGTCACTCTTTCCCACTGAGCCCAGACTCTGCCTCGGATTGCTTCTCAGTATCATCCCCCCAGCAGCCACTGCCAATTACTCAGGATTGATGATGACTATCTGACATCCTTGGGGAACCATCCCCACTTTCAACAGCAGTTCACAGGTCAGCTTAGCACAATACAATGTAGGATTTAGCACCAAGTAGCTGGTACTGAGTGTAAGTGGTATTGATATAAAAAAGATTTCATTTTTAAAAAAAGAATATTTATTTATTTATTTATTTATTTATTCAGAGAGAGAGCTGGCCCAGGGGGAGGGGCAGAGGGAGAAGGAGAAAAAGAAACCGGTGTGGAACTCGATGTCCTTACCCTGAGATAGTGACCTGAGCCAAATCAAAAGTCAGATGCTTAACCCACCCAGGTGCCCCAAAGGACTTTAGACAAATAGAATGTCCATGGGATTCCATGCTTATACACTGAAATGAAATGTAAGAAAGAAGAAATGAAATCTATCATTCCTCCAGAAATGAAAGAAAGAAGGAGTGAGAGGTAGAGAAGTAAGGAAAGAGGGAGGAAGGAAGAAAGAGGGAAGGAGAGAGAGAAAAGGGAAGGAAGGAAGGAAAAAAGGCAGGGAGGGAAGGAGGAGAAAAGGAAGGAGGAAGGAAGGAAAAAAAGAATTCTAAAAAATGCCATTTTACTCAGTATCTTGTGGATTCTGGAAGGCTCCATTGTACCTTGAGATGCGGAGATACCAAACACCGTAAATCCAGAGTCTTCACACCACCTTGCACATCATGCTGCTCATTTCTCCTACATGGAAAATTCTGTTTCAAGCAGGCTCACCAGATTGCCACACCCTTTCACAATTTGCCAGCTCTGATTTTCTGCAGTTGTGTTTTTCAACTTCCTGAACACTCACTCCTCCCAGTAAGTCTTTCCTAATATGGAAGTCCCTTCCGTACTGTTCCTGTAGCTCCTTTGCGGCCTGTTGGCATATGTGTGCGCCCGTGCCTTTGGTGGGGCCCCTGTATGTAAGCAGGTGGTGCTAAACTTCTAAATTATTAGGGTTTTTTTCTCATATATTGCTTCATTAGATTCTTTCAATAAGGGAGTTAAGTGGACAAACCTTATGAAAACTGAAGGCTGTCTTTTTTTTTTTAAGATTTTATTTATTTATTTGACGGATAGAGATCACAAGTAGGCAGAGAGGCAGGCAGAGAGAGAGGAGGAAGCAGGCTCCCCTCTGAGCAGAGAGCCCAATATGGGGCTTGATCCCAGGACCCTGAGATCATGACCTGAGCCGAAGGCAGACGCTTAACCCACTGAGCCACCCAGGCACCTCTGAAGACTGTCTTTTACTTTCTTCATCTAGAACTGAGCTGTATGGCTTTGGAAATTCCCTGTTATCCATTCTCAAACTCCCATTTTATACTCAGTAGACAGAAACAGAGCAGATTCTGAGAGCTAAGAGACCAGCTAACGACAGCATCTCACGGCTCTGTAATGATAAAAGCAGACATGACTCATTGGGAACCTGAGCTCCAGAAGCCCACAGACTGGTTCAAACCTCAGCTCTCTTTAATAACATTGTATACCGGGGCAAGTTCTTTAGAGCCTTCTCTAAACCTGGATTCCCTTGTTTCCTCATCGGTAAGCACTGGAACATAGTATTGTGAATTAAATGAGATAATATCTGAGCCACCTAGCCCTATGCCTCGTACATGTTTATTAAGTGCTAGCTCTATCGACAGTCACTCTGCAATATTTCTGGAGCACCCCAGCATCCAACGTTGTGCTGCATACCCTGCTGGGGAGGGGTACAATGATGAGCAAAACCAGATGTGGACCCTACAATGGAAGATTTGCTATTATCAATACAATTCCCCTCATCAAAAAAAATGGAACATAGGGAATCCTGATTTCAAGCCTAGCATTTAGAAGGGCAGAAGAGTTTCTAAAAACTGGCACCAAATAGGAGGTAATGGTTAAGTAGGAGTACAATTACAGAATGTCATGCCCCAGGAATAAAAAGGATGTGTAGATGGTGGCTTCCGGTTGGATGCTGAGCTCAAACTGTCAACTAGCTGATTTTTTGTATGTGAAAGCAAAAAATGCAATCCATAATGAATTGGGTCTCTCTGGATGCCAAGAAAAAATAATGCCAGGGCGTTCTTCTTCATTTGGCTCATGCTCATTCATAGAGCCAAAGCCAGTTGTGAATCTTTCCTGGCATTGTGCTTGCCTCTGGTTTCTGGGTACTAACTACACCCTTTGGGGCTGCCGAAGGCATGGGGCCAATCTGCATAATCCACACCCTGTTGTGTCTTCCTATTCAAATGGGGAACATTTCTACAGCAGGGTAACCAACCCCTTCCCTTCCATGTAGCTCAAATATCTCAATAGTCAAATGCCTCGTTCTCTAGAGAGCTCTCTCTTTCATTGCGATCCTCGAACTCTTCCTTAAAATCATCCTTGCCTGGGTGGCTCAGTGGGTTAAAGCCTCTGCCTTGGCTCAGGTCATGATCCCAGGGTCCTGGGATCTGCTCAGCAGGGAGCCTGCTTCCCCCTCTCTCTCTGCCTGCCTCTCTGCCTACTTGTGATCTCTGTCTGACATGTGATCTCTGTCGGTGAAATAAATAAAATATTTTTTAAAAAATCATCTCTATTGTATCATCATTGTATGTCTTCAATGCAGTGTTCCTCCCGGTGTCCCCTTATTCTCTTATGATTGCTGCTTCTGACGAGTATGTCTGCCCCCACCCCTGTCTTCTTTCAGTCATGGATCATTTACCAGCCCCCTCAATCCTCCCATGATGGGTGGTGAGAGTTGGGGATGAGAAGCTGTTTCAACCTTTGGTCAGAAACACTGTCAAATGCTAAAGGATCTCTCAGCTGGGATGTGAAGCTGAGAAACAAAACTTCAAAGGGTCTAGAGAGAGACAAGGCTGGAAATACAAACAGAACCCCATCGCAGGCATATTTCTTTTTAGATTTCTTGTGGGTTTTTTTTTCCCTCTCTTCCATTTTTTTAGCATGTTTGTATAGAACGTGATGTGCAAAAAAAAAAAAAAAAATAGGGAAGGAAGCAAAAACAGGAACATGTGAGTATGTCCTTAGGAAAAAAAAAAAAGAAGACATGAAACGTATTGTAAGAACAGAAACTTGTTACAGCATTTGAAGTTAGCACAGAAAACTTCAAATGGCATCACTGATTTGCAATCCTTTTTTCTTTTATTTTTAGAGGTAGAAGTTCATAGCTTGCTTTTGCTCACCCTGTTCACTCTTCTTTCCAATCACAGGCCCACACAAACACACACATTCGAGCACTCATGTACCTTACAATACAACTCCATTCCTTTGCTTTTCATTAATCTGTATGTGTGTTTGTGTTAAAGCTAATCTGTTCACATCCACTTGTAAATACTCAAATTTAGGAGAGTAAAGAGAATGTCAATCCCATTTCTTTCTGTGAAAGAATGATCTGCAGAGATGTTGTACTAAGACTCTTCTCAGAAGAGGGAGGAAAAATGATTTCTCCCTTTCCTAGCATGTTTGAATCTTTGAAATTCAAAGATTCATTTATGATTTTTTGAAAGTCATAAAACGCTCAAATTTTAACAGTTTTTCTAAATGCCATTTCCTGTACCTCAAATAAAGATAAAGAAAGATGTCATGATGACTATTAGGATAGTAGTCTTTTTTTTTTTTTTTTTTTTTTTAATCTCAAATAGAGCACTTGTTGTCCTCTCTGGGGAATTTTCAAGAATAGGCCTGTTCTGTTTAGTAAGCAAATATTTGGGTGTTAGTGAATTTGCATGCTTTTTCCTAAAAGTTCAAGTGAATGGTTAAATGTGAATAAATTGTTATTTGTCCATATGCACATGTGTATGTGGGAAGGGGAAGGTGGGGTCGGGAGAGAGAGAGGAAGGAGAGAAAGGGAGAAGGAGAGAGAGCAGTGCCAGGGAAATGTATTTAATTTCAAGTGGCCACTTGCTTCCAAATGCCTGGTTGACCTTGGAAATCTGCATCAATCAACGTTTTGGATGTGAACTCCCCAAGAAAACACAATATTCCGAGACTGCTAAGACGGTGGCACCTGGCATACTTTAGTTGGCGTGATTCCTGGCTGATTTGTTTCTGCATTAGGGAACACAGAAGAGAACACTTTCCTCTCGCCGTTAGCTGTAGGCCCTTCTTTCTGACTTAGGAAGAAATATTAAAAGAACTAATATGTACAATTTGAGTAAACAGTGACTACAAGGGGATATGCTAATTATGTGCAAGAGTTGGAAAGGCGCCCCCACTGAGGAGGACGAGAAGTTATTTAGCCCGGTAGCTGAAAATTGCCAGGAGACACAAAAGCACATTAAGCAGAGGGAGATTTAAACTAAACGCCAGATCCCAGAATAAATACAACACTCGGCGACGTGAGCAGGCTTGTGGAAATAGGTTGAGATGTTTAAAATACCAAAATATTGAAATTTGCATTTCAAGTAAACATTTATGCCAGGGCAGAAAATAACAGGAACAAGAGAAGAGCCCACGTTGTAGCCAGAGGGCTGTGTTCAGCCGGAGAACTTCGCAAGAGGTCCAGTGTCACGCTCTGGCCCGAAAGCCTTCTTGAGGTTGAGAGTAGAGGGAAATGGCGGCAGGACCCTTGGGTTGAGAGCAGCTAGTCAGAGAGAACTGAAAGAAAGGAGGGGGAAAGTGCCCTGAAGGGGACAGATATTGGGGAGGGGGCTGTAAAGGGAGAGGAACAAGAGGATCTGAGCCCATTTTAGAATTCTAACTCAAGGGGCGCCTGGATGGCTCAGTGGGTTAAGCCTCTGCCTTCAGCTCAGGTCATGATCTCAGCGTCCTGGGAGGTCATGGTCTCAGGGTCCTGGGAGGTCAGGGTCTCAGGGTCCTGGGATTGAGCCCCGCATGTGGCTCTCTGCTCAGCCGGGAGCCTGCTTCCTCCTCTCTCTCTGCCTGCCTCTCTGCCTACTTGTGATCTCTCTTTCTGTCAAATAAATAAATAAAATCTTTAAAATAAAACAAAACAAAAAAGAGTTCTGACTCAAGGTGAACAACATGTACTCTGTCCCTTAAACAAAAAATTGCACTTGATCAGATAAAAGGTGTGTCATGGTGACTGTTTCCACTCAGGGGCTCTGTTGGTATTGCCACACTTTTTTTTTTTTAAGATTTTATTTATTTATTTGAGAGAGAGCACAAGCAGGGAGGAGGGGAAAAGGGAGAAGCAGGCTTCACTGAGCAGGGAGCCCAATGCCGGACTCAATCCCAGGACCCCGGGATCATGACCTGAGCTGAAGGCAGATGCATAAGCTACTGAGACACCCAGGTTCCCTCGCCACACCCTTTTGTGAAATAACTACACACAGCAAATACATCCTCAGGGCACAGCCAGAGATGCCCTGTCCAGCTTTTCAACAGCAGAGGACTCGGCACACTCTTTCTCCCCCAGTGAAAACGTGCTCTGTGAGGATCGGAAGGAGTGGATTGATACACCAGCTTCTCTTAGAGAATTACCGAGCCACCTTTCAATACTTCATTCTCTTGAGTTATATGATGTCTTGAATCTGACTCTAGTTTCTATTTGTGTCTCTTAATTTAGTTCAGCTAACTCAACAAACTAATCTGTGCCAAATCCTATGCAACAGAAAAGCTCCCATTTCCTCTCAGATCACTGTGGCTTAATAAGAAATGCTCAAGGGAAGTAGGATAGATAATGTGTTGTGGGCAGAGTCCCTGCGGGTGTAAGAAAAATAGACCATCAAGAAGTGCCATGGGACTCTGGATGGCTCAGTCGGTTAAGCGTGGAACTCTTGATTTCAACTTAGGTCATGATCTCAGGGTCCTGGGATGGAGCCCCAAGTCAGGATCTGTGCTGGGTGTAGAGCCTGCTTAACAGTCTCTCTCTCCCTTTCCCTCTGCCCCTCTCCATGCTCCTGCTCTCTCTCAAGAATAAGAATAATAATAACAAAACAACATTAAAAAAAAGTGCCAGGAAGTATAAGAGTTTCAACTGAAGGATCCAAGAGACAAAGGATGAATGACAAGAAAGGCCCAAAGGTGTTGTTTAATACTTTAAATTCTTATCAAGTTGTTGGATGGAAGAAGACCATCTATATTCTCTTACCTGCATTTTGTTTGTACACTGAGACTCCCCAATCTACTGAAACAGCTCTGAACATGTGTGCTGGGGAACAAGGCAGCTGTCAGAGAGGAGGAGAACTGTCAAGGGAGAAGCAAAATGATCTTCCTGCCTTATGGATGGGGCACGTAAGAGAAACTCCCCTTTGTCTTCAGTGGTATTGGGGGAGATTTTTCCTGGACATGTGGAATTGAAAATTCGTCCCATGACGCTCTGTTTTATTATCAGCTTACCAGAAAAAGCGGGATTATTAATACCTATATTAGCATGTAAGAATCCCAGGTCCAAAACCCCAATAAACGCCACTTTATTTTCTCTAGTTCATCTGAGTGTCTACCCTCATAGGTTTGCCATCTTCCCAAACTGATCGGGACCTTAATTGGTACTGCTAACAGTCATCTTCCCTCTCCTGGAACAGGTTCATATTCTTTAGAAATTCTAAATGCAAGGTAGGGATTCACTACCCACCATTTCTAGGTATGTTATGTGAATCAAAAAGAATTCAGTATTGTTGACCATCTCTAAGAAGACTACATTGGTTCTCTCTTTCACTGACATCTCAGGACCTACCCAGGAATGAGGTTGATGGGTATGGGGCCCCAGCAAAGCAGAAATCCTACACCATTCAGAAATCATTCTGAACCCTTCTTCTTTTTTTTTTTTTTTAAGATTTAATTTTTTTATTGAGAGAGAAAGTACACAAACAGGGGAAGGGGTGATGGAGGGGCAGAGGGGGGATCAGCATGGAACCTGTTGTGGGCTCCATCTCTCGACCCTGAGATCAAGACCTGTGCAGAAACCAAGAGTTAGGCACTTAACTCACTGAGCCACTTAACTAACTGAACCGAACTAACTAACTAGCTAATGAACAGAACCGAACTAACCAACCAATAGACACTTTACTAACTGAACCAAACTCTTATTTTATTACAATCCACCATTATTCTCAAAATCAGTAATGTTGTCTTACTATCAATTCCTCCTCTGCTCTCCAGATATTTTTTTAAAGATTTTATTTATTTTTGCAAGAGAAAGAGGGCACATGATGGGGGGAGGCAAGAGGGAGAAGCAGGTTCCCCACTGAACAGGGAACCTGATTTGATTCAGGACTCAATCCCAGGACCCATGGATCATGACCTGAGCCAAAAGCAGACACTTAACCCAGTGAATCACCCAGGCACCCATGCACTCCAGATTTTTTAATGAGTTTACACCTATTTTGGCCTGGAGTTGTCAACATTGCCATTTGTCTTCAAGGTATTTGCATTTAGCTATAAGATTCTAGCATTAATTAGTTGACACAGCTCTCAGTCCACAGCTGCAAGTATGCAGGAAAGAATTTATTTTTCCTTTAAGCCTAAATTCTTCCCAGCTCCTCCAATACAGTGGACTAGTACACTTCCTAAGATTTCTGTTTTCTTTCCTACTACATTCTACTTCTGTGATATGTGAAGTCAGGTCTGGCCGCTTCCCTGAATGTGGAGAAGAAAACAGGTGAGAACACAGACAGAGAGAAAAAGTTAATCTTTTATAGATAATAGGCAGCTATTTCCTTAATAGACTTATTCTTAAACATTTTCAGTAGAAACATGTGCTAGATAATGTGCAGACTAGAGTACCAGATAATTCTATATAACTACTGCCTTTTATTGTTGGGATTGTATCGTTTCCTCAACACTAGTGATAATGACAATTGACAGGATACTTGAAGCTTGGAACAGTCCTGACAGTTGTGTTATAGGATGTTATCAAAGAGGCCCTGTGTTCTATTGGGATCCTAGTTAACAGGCTTGGCTGACATATTTAGACAGTGAATATGTCTCTGTGCTAGCTGTCTGCTATGTTGATTTGGCCATTGGGGAATTTCCAGAAAAGGAAAAACCGCTTGTGGCATTTGAGCCAAGCTATGAATTGGTACCTTTTAGTGTGGCATGACCAAGAGCAAGATGTCTTCACGGGACAGGACTGTGTCCTTTTGCACCCTTCCCAGCTGCTTTATCCTAACCCAACAACAATGGGGTTTTGTAATTTGGTGTAAAGAGGGTTCAATTTAGCTGGAGTTAAAGTCAGGAGGCCTTTCTGGCCAAGCTCTTCCCCTGCTCAGTCCCCCTTCCCCTTCACCTTCTTTTCCCTTTGTTCCTTTTCCCCTCTTCCCGCTTCCTATTCCTTCTCTTCCTACCCCCACCCCTCTCCAAGAAGAAAGTTATTTAGTCAATTATACTCCACAGGAGGGGAATTAAACAAACCTCCCTATCTTGAAATTCCATGACTAAATTCATTACTAAATGGTCACATCCAACTTCATGGAACTTTCCAAAAAGGACCTCCAGAGCCCTAATACCAACTGATGAAGCCAGGGATACTGAGCTCCCTACCACAGTCTGTCACAAAACACAAAGCACAGCATCAGCAGCACCTCCTCGTGCATCTGGATCCTGGCCTGAATGAAAGTCTCAGTGATGAAGTAGTTTGACACCGAGCACGGAAACCATAGCTGCAAGACGGGGTCTTGAACACAACCTTTGTAAACAGAATTCTACATAATCTGAGGGAGAAGACTGCGCCAAGCCTGTTTCCTTTCTCAAAAGGAAACCACTTTTCCTAACAACAACTTTGGTCAGAAGCGTGCTTTGCCACCTGATGTAATTAATAGCAACAGAGCTTTGACAGTAGCCCCTCTGAACCCTTACAACTCTGTGCCCAATTCCCACATGTTCTGAGCCCTTAGCCAGTGACTAATGGGTGTAGATGCATAAACACTTCAGCTTCTTGACGCTCAGTCAGGACAAGTTTGAGTAGGACGTGTGCACTTCCCAGAGCTCCCTGATGGATTAAACCAAGTTACCCTCTGTGGGATGTGACCTGCACCCTCTCTTGGCTTCTTCCTCTTCCAGGTCCCATTTTCCCACTCCCCTCGTGGGTTTTCCCGAGAATGTTCCTTCTGTAATCACATTCACGTGACTTTTTGTCTTGGTGTCTGCTTCTGTGGGACCTGACCTCAGACAAGCACATTGTCAAATTATTAAAAAGTCGTGGGCATTTACTGCTTCTATAAAGAAAACATGGGTGTCCTACTGCATATTTGAAACCTAAAAAACAACCAAGCAAATCTCTGTTTTTCAGGGAGAGAGTTTGAAGGAGAAGAAGAATATCTGGAGATTCTTGGCATCACCAGGGAGCAGTCAGGCAAATATGAGTGCAAAGCTGCCAATGAAGTCTCCTCGGCGGACGTCAGACAAGTGAAGGTCACCGTGAACTGTGAGTATGGCAAAAGCCAGCAGGTGTTGTGTGCCCAGGGCCCACCTCCACCACAGGCAAGCTCTAAAGATCCCATTAGCAAAGGAACATTGCATTTCAAGCAGATGCTCCTCGGGTCAGGGATGTACATTTATACATGGACACATCCAAGGACAGGACTTGGCCCTTGAATGAGAGAAATCAACTCTACCAACTCTAAATATAACCCATAATGCATTTAACAATACAATCTGTCTTTTACTGGGACGACAGAATTAAGAAAACATGATCAGACAGCCCCAGCATTTCTGGCAATCACTATTTTGGTCTTTGTGGAGAACAAGGTCACACTACTTTGGAAAAAGAAACAATTCAATTCTGCTTCAACTGGAATTTCTCTTATTGCATTGTTTATCAGAATGCAATAACCCTTCCTCTGCTATTTAACTAATTGGCCTTGAGAACAAATTTAAGTCACTGTGGTCAGGTATCCGATGTCCCTGACAGCTACAAGGGATACCTGATAAATTAGTTTGGTTATCTATTTGTCCCAAAGTATGGGCATTAGAGACGAAGATTTCACTAAGATGCATAGGTAATGGGCATACTTTGAACTTCACAGATGAAAGGATCCTTAGATGTAGTTCAAAAAGACAGGGGACGGGGATGGATCCATATGATATGTGTCACCCAGCAAAGGAATAAAGAGAATTCGTTTACCCTGTTCAGTTAGGAGTGACTTTTCACATCATTCAAATTCAAGTTCCCTCATCACACAATCCTGGTTAGTGACAGGGACAAAGGAACATCCTTATAGTTCCTATGCATTTTGTGCACACACAGGCATACAAACACATACCCTACACACCCATACATACATCTGCACATATAACACATGTACATCCATGTATATAGGCACACAAAGACACATGCACAAGCACGTTAACCCATATTTGAAAATATAGTTTAGACCATGATGAGTTACTTTCCATTATCTTAAGCCCTCCGTGAAGTCACCTCTATACCAGCGATTCTATATAAATTCACTATCATGGTAATAGAATTGACTCCATTTTAGGGTTTAAGACTCTGAAGCCCAAGGAAGTAAAATTGCCTTTCCAATGTGGAAGCAAGTGTAAGAAAGTGGCAGGCGAGAATTCTACCACTGAACCACCAATGCAAGTGTAAGAAAGTGGATTCAGATTCTGGCCCATTTGATTCTAAAGCCCATGTTCTCAGAAGGAAGAAGAGAAGGCATTTTCAATTCTTAGTACCTACGATGTGCAACACTGGACTAATGGAATTGCATTTAATTCTCACAGTAAACTCATGAGATAAACATCATCAGTTTGACTTTATGAATTTGGAAACTGAGGCATAGAGAGCTGAGGAAACTTGCCTAAAGTGACCTGGTCTATGCCAGGCTGCTCCATTCTCATTGCCCTGCTTTAACCGTGCAGCCTTCTGAGACAGTGAAATCTTCTTCACCCCACTCCTAGAAGAATCCAGTACATAGGACTCTGCCATAGACACTTATGGCAATCATTTCCAAGAAGCAAGGGGTTCATCTGATGAGCTCTGAATTGCTTTTATCCTGTAGCTGCCTGCGATTTTTTTTTTAGGAATAGAGTTTTGAAATGCCAGTATTACTATTCTTTTTCAATGCTGGGTGTGTTTCAAAGACACATTAATGATCTCAGTGTTATAAAATGCTTTAGGATCTTTTTTTTCACATGAAAGGCAATTTCTGTGGGTGTTTATATAAGTTTATAATTAGGTTAGTTAGGTTCTTTTATGTACACACAGCCATGCCATCCTCTTCCACCTCTTCTCTGACTTTTAGAGTTAAGATTTCATTTTCTCTTAATTGACCTTCATCTTAATTAGATTTCTGAAAGTCCAATCATGGAGCACATAGAAAATATTTATGCTTCCATTGTGTGAAACATCAAAGTGGTCTGCATTGCAGATGGTTCCCAAGATCAAAGCCAGCCGCCCGGGCCCTATTATTATTAGCGCAATTAGTCTGACATTGCTCCTTCTTGACTGTCCCCACAGTGTAACTTAGAGCAGAAGAAAATACTGATAATTTTTAAGAAAAAGCTTTTATGAAGAAATGAGCTTTTCCTAGTGATGAGTGAACCATGGAAAAATATAGACAGAACATCAAGATTCTGAGAAGATGTCTAACAACAAATTACACGGAGTTTTATGAGTTTAGTTAAACATACAGAATGGATGCCCTAACCAGTAGCACCTAGCACATACCTGACCTTATAAAAATTTCTCAGTGAATGTTGACTGAGTGAGCAGGTAAAAAACTCACAGGTAAGGTCTGCCCTCTTTACATTTCTCCAAACTCAGGTCACCTTTTTTTTAACCAGCACTTCACTTCAACCAGCTGGGTTTGTATCACATTAGAACAACTAGCCATGTACCTGTTGTACTGTTTGTGCAATTTGTCCTATTTAAATATAGTTGTATTAAGTAGATAAAGTCTCCGGGATTGAATTACAGAACCAGGTCTGGCTAGCAAAACTTGTTCCTACCAAGAAATACCCAGTATTACCTGCATCACTTCATCTAAGCCTATGTACTGTGAAAGTGTCACATTATTTAAAGTGATTCCTCTTCCTTTTCAAAACTCAGGGTCTGGAATTAGTTCAGGGATCAGGATGGCTAAGATAAATAATGACTAAATCGCTTATTGTAATGAAACAGACCCTGAGTACCACTGGAAAAAAAAAGTTCCAATGCTGGTAATTTTCTCCTACGACCATTTCATTGATTCATTTACTCAGTTGCCAACAGATATTTGTTGCTGAACACTGAGAAGTTAGAGCAGTAAGTAAAAGATGTAGACATAACAGTTTCCCCTGTTTACCTCACAAGCTGGATTCTACGGTCTCTCCTTTTTACTTCTCTTGGATAATCCTTCCCCACAGTTGGTTTATAGCATTGCATATAGCCATTTGACATGCAACATCTATTTTCTACGTTGTGAGAGGTCCTGGAGTTTACAGAAGCTAAATTATTGACTTGAAATCTCTTCAACTAAATAAGCTTATTCCTAGCACAATAGACAGGACTTCTGGTTTCTTGTGTCTTACTTACAACACAGCTGCTTATTTCTTCCAGGTACCATCCCTAGAGACAACTGTCCTTTCTTGACAGCTTGCCTCAATTTCAGTTCTCACAGTGGATTAAAAGTAGCTGCTTATGGGTTTACCTCATCCTAGTGCCCAGTATCCTGAGGATCCTATCTAGTGCATAGTCAACGTTCAATAAATGCAGACTGTTAAGTTTATTTGGATTCTCCTTACACTGAACTCTTTTCCTATTTCTGCAGAAATACTTCTCCAAAGCTGCCCCCAATTCTCAAGGCTTCCCTCCATCCCATTAACCAGCGAAGATTCCTGCTTTCCACCTTCCCACAATGATGTCTCCAACTAGGTTGACACTACCAAGCTATTACTTCTTTCCCCCTCTACTTGTCTCCATGTGAACTCAGCTCTGCCTCCACACTGATGTCCAGAACTAATGAACTCAACACAGATGGGGGTGGGGCATGGATGCTGGCATTTCTAAGGCTCACCCTTAAGCTTTGATAGCCATTTACGAGAGGAGGCAGGGGTTAGTTACCATAGAATTTACCATTGGGACTGGAGACATCCTTTGTTTCCAGATAATATATATATATATATGCATTTTAACTGCATTTAACTCAGTGCTTTGATTCAAAAATCACCTAATGATGAGATTTCAGGAAAATGACTGCTCATTATGGAACCAGACTGGCTACTTTCTCTGGATATTCATAACTACAGCTATGCATTCTCCATGCCAACCTCTAGTTTATTCTTATATTTGGCATGGTGTCAGTAAAGACATGTCCTCATACTTATGACTCCATTATGGGACCCCCAGAGAAAATAGTATGAATCCAAAGTATTACAATCTTTTACCATAACTTTGCAACGTGAACAAGAACCATGGTTTTCTGAATTCCTTCAGAGTACCAAGACTGTGCTAGAGGTTTTGTAGGAGTCACTGTAATCATGACATTGACAGTGGCTAACCAAGGAGGGAGGTGTATTGGGTCTGAACTACCCCAGCAAGGAGGTATTTACTTTATCACTGACATTATTTACTATGTTAAGTTTACTATTTCTGGGACATAGTGATTTAAAAAAAAAAAAAAAGATTACTTTGAGTTCATTCTATTATTGTTTCTAAATTCTCTAAAGATAGTACCTTTCTTATTGTCTCTATTCTCTGCCCCTGCGCTGTTGGTGCACCACTGCACACTAACCCCGAAAGATAATCAAATCATCCCTCTTACAGAGAGGACACAAACAGAGCTCAGAGAATATAAGCATTCTTGGCCATAAAATCAAAGAACTTGTGAGTGGTAAGTAGAGTTGGGATTCTAACTCAGGTCTAACTCCACAGCCCTCTTTCCTTCCAAAACACCATGTGAATAATAGAAATACAAGTAATAAATATCAAATGATAGCAATACTAATAATAAAAGTAATCACTTCAGGGGTTAAACATGCTCTCATATACATGATTTCGTTTGATCTTTACATCAAACCTGTGAGACAGATCACAAGGGTCATTAGCACCATTTATAGGTGGGGGACCCCAGGAGATGAACATGTCACCCCTGGGTGATGACAACCTAAATGGCACAGGCAGAAACTGAGCCCACAACTCCTGATTTCTAATGCGGGTTTATACCCCTTAAGTCACTGCATGCTGTGCCATTTTTGGTACCTTTTAATAATAGAAATAGAACATTTACCTTTTAAGCTACCAACATGTTCCCCTAACTGGTTATTTGTCCCTATTAGGAATTCATTACTTTTTAAAGGAGCTCATTGAAATGGAAGCCCAGAGAGGTTCAGAGCATAGGCTTCAAAATATGGGTTCATATCTAGACTCCATCAAATGCTGGCTATGTGAACTTGGACAAGTTAGTAACCCTGTGTAGGTCTGTCTTCTCATTCATAAACTAGGGTTAATAAGCCTTATGTCCAAAAGCTATTATTTGGATGAAAAGAATACCGAAAGCCTAGTAGAGTGCTGACACATGGTAAATGCCCACAAGTTGAGACCTTTATTAAGAATTTTGTTCTTTTATATTATTATTCCCAAAATTAGGATGATTGAAAGAATGATGTTTGGTTTGCTAGGCCACTGTCGCTGTTATCCTATTCATTCCAATTGAAAAACTCTTGTTGTTGGTGATTTAAGAGGAAGAAAGTCCTTATTAATATTTTCAGAACCCAGCATTTTGAAGTAATAAAGACTGGAAGAGTCTTTTGAAAATTGTAGGCTATTCCAAAGTCACGTAAAGAATAACAATGAACTCTGCAGAATTTTTACTAAGCCACATTTTTATTATAACAATATTTTGAGCAGGGACATCTATTATTTTAACTATACGAGGCATGCTGCAGTGTGATTTGTAATAATTTTTCTTAGCTTCACCTATACAAAATTCATTACAAATGAATTTTGAAATGTTCATTCCAATAAGCCATGAGTGAATAGAACTGCACCATTGTGTCATCTGAGGAATATTAGAAACAATGACTTCTTTGTACATTTATCATTATCTGTGAATTTACCTTGGTAGGAGACACATCCTAGATTTTCAAGGAGAGAAGCAAGTGTTTGGCCTTTGTAATTGACCAGTGTCATCCTATCCTCAAATTAATACACCTAAAAGTGCTCAACCCTGATTCGCTATCACCTTTCCCATCCTGGTGTCTCTGAGGAGCTAACAAGTAACTTACTACATAGGTATTCAGGTTTACACTAATGGAGGAATAAGTAAAGGAGATGTATGAGAGGCCCAATTGCCCCCATTATTAGAGATCAAGATGGTTAGCAGTGGTACTTAGTGTGGGGGACTTATCTCTCCAATCATGGCAGCCTTGAAATGGGGCAGGAAGGAGAGAGAGCCTACTCACCTGAGAGCAGGAAGGAGAGAGCCCGAATAAGAGTTTAGTGTGGAGAAACAGAGGAGAATCTCTGTTTCCTGCCAGAAGGTTGGTCCCAAAAGGAAGTAAGGAAAGAGATGGGCCAAAAAAATCTCATTTATTCTTTCCAGACTTTTCAGTCAAAATCATTCCTTCCTTGTGAGTCTCAGAACAAGGAGGTATACTAAATAAGCTCCCACCACATACAAGGAAACATCCAGAGTGAGGAATAACTCTCCCATAAGATGGATTCCTCATCCCATGGTGGAGGGGCTGGGGCCCATGTACCATGGCATTATTCTGTTGAGTTGCCACAGACATGAGTGTCAGAGGTGGAAGTGATGGAAAGTATGGAGTCAGACCCAGGTTAGGGCTGGTTTAGCAAAAAGGTAGTCATCATTAAGGGTATGTCACTCATAACCATGTGGCTCCAGAAACTCACAAACACTGGTTAAAACTCCTTTTACACACGGAGAAATTAAACAAATCAATAGAATCAAAAGCAAGATTATCTCTTTGGCCAGCATGCTACAAATTGTGGAATCGTTGGCAGCTTCAGAGCCTACTACAGTGAAGAGGTAAGGATGGGAAACTAGTATTTGTTCATGGTCATCTATTTCTCTGCTTACAGATCTTTTCAAAGTGGATGGCATCATTAAATCCCCAACCCAGAAACTTGGGTGTTACCTTTGACATTGCTCCTTCTTTCCTTCATCCTTCATATCTATTGTTGTCAATTCTGAGGCTTCATATCTTTCATATCTTCATATCTTTCAATTCTGTCCTTTCCCTTCCATCCCCTTTATCACAAACCTAGTGCAGGCTATCTTGGGTTCCTTCAGTACTCTCCAAGTGGACCTCCCTGCCTCTGGTTCCAGCATCCTCATTTGAGGAAGGTGAGGCAAAGTGACTCTGGGCAAAGCACGATCTTCTGTAATGAGGAAGGACAGTGAGGTATAGAGCCTGGATTTGAGCTCATGTCTATCAAATATTAAATCCAAGCTCTTAACCTCTGTTCAGTGCCCCATCTCTATACAAATACCTCCCCCACCAGCACCACTACCACCAATTATTCCATGATCTTTTGAACTAATGTGTTCTAATGATCCGTACAGCAAATCACCAAATGAAAGAATTTTAAGTGGAACCATTGGAGATCATTTAAAGCTAACTCTTTCTTTCAAAAGAAGAGAAAGAAAAAGTTCAAACTGGTGTAGACACTTGGGCAGGCCATAGTTCTGTTTAAGAGAAGAGGCAAAATATGACCTCGGGTTTCCTGTTTCTAACTGTTAATCCTGACTCCTAACTCATGGAACAGATAAATAAGCTGTAATTTTAAAAGTTAATAATTTAAGGGTTAAATAAGTTATGGGTATGAACATACACTTGGGTCATAATGATACCAAATGCCCATTTGTGAAGGATGGGCAGTTTGGACTAGAATTGTTTTTTGGATTTTTTTTGTTGTTGTTTTTGTTTTTAAAGCCGGAAGGGTTAGTAGAGGTCATTAAAGTGTGGTTCCCTCACTTTATAGGTAATAAAACCAAGGCTCAGTAAGATAAACTGTGTGATGGGAGGTCCACGCAACCAAACTGAAATTAAATTCCAGGACTCCTAGCTTCCAATCCAGGGTTCTTTCCCCTCATCTGGCTACTTTTTTGTGTCTTTACAAAAATGAGTAGATGGGTCTAAAATAAAACAGCCATTTCCACCACCCACTTTGGCACATCTGTCTACATATGGCTAGTGATGCTTATCCAAATGTGCTTTAACTCCTCCTCTCTCTGGCAGTAATTTCAAGATGTCCAAGCTGATATGAAAATGAAATGGAAGAGAAAACTGCAGACTAACCTCATGGTTTTGTGCGTCCTTTTAAACTAAGATCAGAGGGTGCCTGGGTGGCTCAGTGTGTTAAGCCTCTGCCTTCGGCTCAGGTCATGATCCCAGGGGCCTGGGATCGAGTCCCGCATCAGGCTCTCTGCTCAGCAGGGAGCCTGCTTCTCCTCATCTCTCTCTGTCTGCCTCTCTGCCTACTTATGATCTCTGTCTGTCAAATAAATAAATAAAATCTTTAAAAAAAATAAACTAAGATCAGAGTCTTCTATAGGCAGGGAACTTGGAAAACAGTTTTGTATATGAAAACAAAAATCAAAACTGAGTGAGCCAGACCAGGTGCTGAAGAGCAGAGATTTAAATGAATTTTGTGTACTAGAGTTTATTTTGCTAATTTCCCTAAATAAGCTTTCTCCTCTACAAAATCTAAATAGACTGTTTGGGTCTATTTTTGACTTGTGCAAAGAGCCAACTTGCCATTTCCTGCCAAATGACCTTTGGACTGAAAAGTCCTTTTCTCCTTGAAGGTCCATAACCTGTACAAATACAGCATCATCAAGGCAAGAGCTTGTGTCTACCACCCCAGCTCAGCTGTCCGGACCTGTAAACACTTGTTCCATCCTCTGTAGGATTGTTTGAAAGAATCATGGCAAATTAGAATATAAGATGTGTTTCTGAGCTCATTTCAAGGCTGCTACAGCTTTGCAGACCCAACTCTAAGCAGAACATATCAAGTGTACAACTGCCAGCAAGCGCAACTGCAAGACACACCAAGCAGCTTCTCTGTGCCAGGGTACGCTTCAATTGCACACTCACACACAAAAGCACAATTTACTTGGGTCCTAGCAATAAGGAAACACTTAGAAAAAAAAAGGTGAGCATCTAACACTAGTTTGTTTGAACTTATGTTGAGAGAACTTTAATCCGCTATCACTTTCACCAGACTTCTTACTACCATCTCAAACTATAACAATAATGGTGATAATAATAATGATGAGAAAGAAAAATTGTTCAAATTAGACATTTAAAATCCCAAGTCCTTTGGTATCACCTCTGAATTTATGAAAAGAAAAAACCATCTAAATATTATAATCTATGCTTGAAACAATTGATAGTCTATTGGAGTAGGGAAAGAAATCCTAAATGCCATCACCATAAAACCCTATTAAGTATCCCATTTAAGTAAAGCAAGTCTATGGTTTCATTAATCATCCCTTATTTTTATTTTTCTAGTGATCAGTGCCATTCAGCTGATCACAAAATTCATGTAAATGAGGCTTGAAGACTATTCCTTTCGTGCAGTTCTCAGATCAGATCATCTTTTCTGAGTCTGTCTCACAGGGAAATTCGGCAGCCCCCTCTGACTCTAGTGTCAACAGTGTGCCTGTCTTTCCTACAGATCCTCCCACTATCACAGAGTCCAAGAGCAATGAAGCCACCACAGGGAGGAAAGCTTCACTCAAATGTGAGGCCTCGGCAGTGCCTGCTCCTGACTTTGAGTGGTACCGGGATGACACCAGGTATGTGCCAAATGGGCAGGGCACCCATCGCTCCACCAGGTGGTCTTGGGGACCAAACCAAGTTCCGCTGTCATGATGTGGGTTAACACTATTAAACTCTTCTTTTTCTCATCTCTGTATCAAGTGCTTTGGGGCCTGTAGTTCTTAACCCAAAGCCCTAAGGCATTCAGGTTACATGCAAAGAGGGAGGTAGGTGCTTAGTGAGTCATTTCCTAGAAAGTTTTCCTAACTTTCCTAGAAAGACCTGCATGTCTTTCTTACCTGTAGCAGAAACCAAAGCCCGATGAAACTCATCCATTCCCGAGTTTTCTCTGTCAGTGGACATTGATTCTGATGATATGAGGTTGCACTATTAAAACAAAGAATTGAGCAGGAAACCACAAGCTCTAACTACTACATTTCTTTCTATGTCCTCCAGTATCATGATAAAAAAGGGGTTACTGCACCAAGTCTTCATCAGTGTTTCTTTTTACTCTTTTGTTTTTGAACTCAGGATAAACAGCGCTAATGGCCTTGAGATTAAGAGCACGGAGGGCCAGTCCTCCCTGACGGTGACCAACGTCACTGAGGAGCACTATGGCAATTATACCTGCGTGGCTGCCAACAATCTGGGGGTCACCAATGCCAGCCTAGTCCTTTTCAGTAAGTATGCCTAAGTAGGGCCTGACTCAGGAGAACAAGTCAACTAGTTCTCCAGTGGAAAACTCGAATATCATTGACTTATCTTATCATCTACGTTACCTATTAAAGGTAAACTTGCACAAAAACAAGAATGTAGTCACTGAAACAAAAACACGGGCCCTTGATCCCTATGCACAAGGCAGGATTTACAAATGAGATAATTTCTCTCTCCATCTCCTGGCTTACTTTTGATAACTACTTTGTGGTTTTTTGTTGTCGCTGTTGTTTTTCCACTTCTTAAAAAAATTCTGTGTTTTGTTTTATTTTCCCCTCGGTTGATTAACTGTAAGAATATTCAAAGAACAGAAATCTCCTTAAGGAACAGAGGTGATGGGGCGCCTGGGTGGCTCAGTGGGTTAAGCCGCTGCCTTCGGCTCAGGTCATGATCTCAGGGTCCTGGGATCGAGCCCCGCATCGGGCTCTCTGCTCAGCATGGAGCCTGCTTCCTCCTCTCTCTCTGCCTGCCTCTCTGCCTACTTGTGATCTCTGTCTGTCAAATAAATAAATAAAATCTTTAAAAAAAAAATAAAAATTTAAAAAAAAAAAAAAGGAACAGAGGTGATGTAAGATCTTGGAACATGGATGGCAGTTAAAAAATGGCCCTAATAAGAGTGATTGAGGAAGAAAAATTCCATGAGTCTGGGTAAGGTGCCGGGAGAAGGGAGAGGCTAGGAAAAGAAAGTGTATTTCTAACAACACAGGAGAAATGATGGAGTGAATGATTAAAACATGATACAAAATCTAAAGGAAGAAAAATGGCTGCAGAAAGGTTTCTATACGACAGCAGGAAACATTACTTACCTGACATATTTTTGGAAGAGATAAAATGGTAGGAGAGAGGAGCATTTCCAAAGACCAGAGAAGATCCTAAGGCCAACTGAAGAGGACTCAGTTGTTTTAACTTCCTGGTATTCGTAGGAGAGCCCACGTCAGAGCCTAACTCTGTAGTAGCTGTTCCGTAAGCTATCTGACCCCCTCCCTTGCTGGCCCTGAAGCTATGAGCATAGACACAAATGCCCCCTGAGAAACAGAAGGATGACGGGTGAGATTAGGAGAAGATGACACATTTGGAATAGGAAAGCAAGCAATGGAACTACGGTTCCATTAGTAATCTCTTATTTTTACGTAGTTCTCTAGTGATCAGTCCCATCCAGCTGATCATAAAACTCGCAGTAAGAAAACGGAATTTGGAATAGGAAAATGTTTATCAGAGAAAGTAAAACAAAAGAGTTAGCACATGCTGGGCCAGAAAGTTCATTTGACTAAAAGAGATAGTCCAAAAGCTTTACTATTATTATTTTGGATACTCTAGTTTCTCTTCAGATCGCATAAATCTTTCACATTTTACTATTATTATTTTGGAATAACAAACCACAAGGAATTTTTTTTTTCCTGCACATGTTCAGTTGGAAAAGCTAGAAATACTACGACCAGGAGAGACGTTTCCATCTTGCTTTATCTGATTTAGATGAGCCTACAAGAAAAAATATATATACATACATTTTTAGGAGAAAAATCAATTTAAGTGAAAGTTCTCTTGAGATGAAGTATTACAGCCATTTTATAACTGTTCAAGATCCAACTCTGCTTATAAAAAACAACCACCACAAACTATTTTAAATCTGGGCTTCAGTTTCTCACCCAAAATTCCCATTGATTTCAACCTATCACTGTTTGATGGCATACAGTCGTACAAACACTTGAAGTTTAAAATCATATGAATTTTAATACAAAGTTTAAAATTCATATCCCTGTTTACTTGTCTCCAAAGACCAAACATCAGTAGTGTTCTTTACTTCGGCTAGACACACTAATACCTCAAGACAATTGAGAAGGTATTTATTAAGAAATGTAGTTACTTGTTTCATTCTTGACATCAGGGATTCCATAAACAGGGGGGAAACAGCCTCCATTCTACATCCAAGATTCTGACGTATCTAATGTAACCTGCTTAAGTAGAACGACATACACTTAATAAGAGGTTCTGTAGGGACAATAAGAGGTTTCATAGAGAAAGTGGAACCATTGGGTTAGAGAAAGTGAACAACTATAATTTGCATTAAAGTATTTTTCCTTGTATCCCACCCAGAAGAAGCGTGCTAATATATTTCAAATAGTAAAATGACACCTATAGACGGAGAGAGGAAGGTGGAGGATGGAAGGGTGGGCTAGGTCAGAGATAATGGAGATACCTACGGCTAGTGTGCTGGTGGTGATGAAGGGTAATCTCCAGCCCTCTAATACCATTGCCCTAGTCATAAAAGTCCATTTAAAGGACCCACCTGTAAAATTAAAAAATGCCAAGAATCTTACAGAATCTCTGTTTGTAAGCTGAGAATCACAGACTTGGGCAAGTGTATCATAATCACATTGTGACTTCACAGAGCTCACCTGAAATTATACAATAGAGAAGTGCACAGCACCATAATTAAAGGGGCACTGTTTCCCCATGGGCCCACACTGCCCTCTGCAGAGCAGCCTTCTTAAGCATCAACTCTGCATTGGGCAGCACATGCATCAGCATTGGGTTTGTAACTGGTTTCCCACCATATGGGAAAGTTTCAGAGGCATCATGATGAAAATGAATGGAACTACTGCCCTCTTTCTTAGACCCAAGACCCAAATATGGACATGTTAAGGGGGAAGCTGCACTTCTTAACCAACCGAAAAGGTGCTTCCACCATGCCTACCCCACTGTGACCACAAGGAGGCCCCTTGTGACAGCCATATTCATTAGCTGAATCCTTGGGAATACAGGTCTATGGAACCCTAGTCACACAGGCAAGAGAGAAAGAGAGAGGAAGAGGGTGGGAGGAGGTGGGAAAGGAGGGAAGGACGGGGGAAGGAAGTACCTAAGTGAACAGATTGCCCATTACTTGGACTCAGAGTAGGTGGGTTGAATGGGAAGAAGGAAGACACTGCTGGTGGTGGTACTTTTCCACAGAACAGAGTCAGAAGGGGAGAGATGCTTGGGAGGGGCGGCTACCACAGCCCTGACAGAGAGCGTTGTATGGGTAGAGGGGAACTGTGCTGACCCAGCTGGTCCAGAGCAGCTGAGGCAGCTGGTGAGCTGCTACCAGCCAGAAGGAGAAAGCCAGGAAAACTGGAGAGCCAGAGACCCGAAAGAGTTCTCGATTATCCATCTTCACAGGGGTATCAGCACATTTCCAGTGTCCACCTCAGTGACACGTGCTGACTTTTTATGCAGGGTCAGTTTGCGGTCACGGATTCTTCTTGTCCTCCACTGTCTATTCCAATATTGCTCTCCAGAGGGGTCAAAGTAATTAAATGAAAGTGCAAGAATACATTGTATTCACAGTAATTTTTTCCTAAGCCAATGGAAGTACCCTTCTTTCCTTTGTTTCCTTGTCCACACATTCCAGCATTGTTTTATCAAGAACTGTACTACCTCAGGCTGTATCATATCCAACTTTATATATTTTTCTCCATCCTGGGAAAAGCATTACATTGTGTAATTTTTCTGAACACATTAGTCCAACAGTACAGTGTGTACCAGCAAAGATTCAGCTCCTTAGTCCTCCTTAGCTGTCGGGATATGCACCACATGGAGGAAGTTTTCTGTTGATGCCAAGAGAAGGTCCATCCCCAGCACATGGAACATTGCAGATTCTGTTTCCACACTGATGACTACAATGCACCCACAAAGGAAACCTATCTTGTTTCCATGCTCATGTTGAGTTACTTTTAACACAATGGATAGGGAGGAAGGATAGGGTGATGATTTTAATGTGGTCACTCCTGATCAAGTCAGTTCTTCAAGGTGCTCTGCACCTGCGCTAAACACTTAACATACATGATCTCATTTCATTGTCGGTCCTAGTAGGGACTCCTACTTCTCCACTACACAAAAGAGGTGAAGCAACTAGAGCAACTAAGTAAAGCTGCTGGGATTTAAACAAGTAATCTGTTTCCAAAATCCAGGCTCCAGATCAATATGTTACCTAAGTTTGTGTATGTGGAGAAAATGTTAGGAAATGTATCTTTTGTAGTTTGGAAGTGAGGAGATAGATAATTTCTTTCTCCTTTTTTCACTTATCGAGGTCTTTCCAGGACTAAATATTGTCACATCCCTTCCCACCTCAGACTCCATGTTGGCCACCTCCCATTTCATTTCCATTAACCCCCACCAACACGGGTCCCCTAGATTAGTTAGACTGTTGATTTATCTTTGGCACACTGAGATTCCTAACTAATATTCCAGCCTAGTGATCAGTGCTTGACCTCAGGACGGGAATATTCCCACATGTTAACGGACACTCCTACTAATCAATTACCCTCTGCTTTAGAGAAATGTGTGACTGGGAAGGCATTTTGAAGCTATTAAGTACAAAAAAATAAAAACGCAGAGAAATCTACACTGAGCCATACCACATCAGTGTGTAGGAGGTTTTCAAATTTTCTTTTGAATTTTAGAAGATCATTAACTTGTAAGCCTATACTTGATTAAATTTCAAGTATTACCTAAGCAACCCAGCGCTGGAGAGAGCCCTTAAAATGAGGGCTTCCCCTACTTGTTTAGAAACCATTTTAAGTTATCACCTCAGGGGTTCAGGGTTTAAATATATACCACTTGATGATGCTAGTTAAGACTTGGCAAAGCCTCTTAACCAGCTATGTCTGGATGCCACATACACATAATAAAACAATGTGAGCCGCTACTGGAACATTACCACATGCGGTTTGAAAGACTGGCTGCAAACTTTTTACAAGGGCTCTCTGTGGCTACAATAAGAAATAGATGGGCATTTGGGATGTAATTTAGCTTCAGGAATAGGTGTGGAATGTGCTGACTTCCAAAAAGTTTACAGAACATCCGCAATACCCATTGAAAAAGAAGAGAAAATCATATCTCATTTAATAAATTACCTCCATATATATACCTTATCATCAACTCCAGCCTTTGTCATTCAAGTGCTTTTAATTCAGAGGTTCTTCTTAAGTGTTAATGCCCCATTTATCTCATGGTGTCCCAGCAGAATCAACCAATCACACACACGCGCGCGCGCGCGCGCACACACACACACACACACACTTAACAGATAAGAAACTGATGATCAGAGTTAAGGGTCTTTCTAAGAGCCACAGCATGTTTCTGGGGTCAACTTTAGGGCTCTGTTCCTAAGAACCTTCCAATCACCTGCTAAGCTCGGCTGACTTCCCCAAATGTTAGTAACCAAAAGACAAAGCACATAGCAGCTAAGTTCCTATCCTCCCCCACTTCTGAATTTTGAACGTTGAAGAATTTCTTTTTCATTTTAAGTGATATCACTTCCCATTACACTCTTCCAAGAGCCCACAAACCCTGGGCATGAATTATAAAATGCAGCAGAGTGATGACAGAAGAATAAGGATGAAAAGCTGGGGTGGGGAAGCATCTAAAGGAGTAAGTAAGATGGAGTTAGAGAATGAGAGTAACCAGTGGGGTGTGGTAGGACTGAGATGAGGAGAATTAGGGTGGAGCTAAGATGATGGTAACAAGCAGAGAAACAATTGAGAGGGTGATGAGAGGAGGGTGGGTGAGATGATTTCAGTGATATAAATGATATAAATGGTCTTGCGGAAATGAGGGCAGAGTGCATTTACCCAGCTGTGAACAGTGTGATGAGAAAATATTAAGCTGAGTCATTTAAACAATCTGAATAATAATAGTAATAATAAAAATAAAATACAGTAGATAGAGTATTGTATGGGACAGTAGTTTCCAGCTGCTCCATAAATGCTGAAAGCAGTTTAGCTATTTATTTTCAAAGCTGGAAACTTAATACCAAGTAACCAGTGGAGGCTTAAACCATTTTTCTATTTGACACTTGTGTAACTAAGACACAATTGTTCACTGCGCTATTATTGACCTGTTCCATCTTAATGCACTTAGGAAACTTTGGCGTTTAAGCTACAACTTTCAGCCAAGCTAGAGAAAAGCTCCTTCCGCAAGGAGACCAGGTTTTCTTGGCATCCCGATGTACTGAGTGTCCAAGTTCCAGGCAAAATCTACTCTTCCTAAACTGACGGTATGAGATGGCAGGCAGATCAAATTTGAATATTACCTTGATTTTTATTGATTTCAATTTATCATTAGTCCTTATTTAACCAAACAGCTAAGAGGGATATAAAGTGCAGGCTAATTATATTGCACTATAGGGTTTCTGGGCAGCGAGGAATGCATGCGACCCCTAATACACCATTCTTGCTCTCTGAAAGAGCCTCAGAGGAGGATTTCGAGTTAAACCTGGGGTTTTGATAAGATAAATAGGGGATATCTTCAAGTCTGAGCTCTGCTTGCACAATCAATTTATGATCAGTAGCATGGGGATGGGACTGTGAGTGATACGTAAGCTCAAGCTCAAGTGTTCAAAAGAATGCTTTCTCTTAAATAAATAAATAAATAAATTTAAAAAAAAGAATGCTTTTTCTTACTCAACAGGGTGTATCATCAAGTAAATTTGGTTGGTTGATCAAATCTCAGGTGAGATTGTATTATCACAAGAGGGTGGCATTAAAGAAAAGACCAAATAAAATTATATCATGTCAATTTACTTATTTCCCTGGCATTACCCTTGCACTGGTGTTAGAACGGAAGACAAACCTGAGGGAAAAGTTGATTAGTATTTCCCAAAATAAATTTTCTACATATGTGGCTAAAGCTGATATGAGCTGTAGGGCTCAGGGAGAGGAAAAGCATCCTTAGCTATCATGGGTCCATCTGTCATGAGTTAAAGAGACCAGAACCAGGATGAAGTTGCATGACTGAATGTGATCACTACTAATTTATATACCTTCAACCCAGCCCTCCAAAAAACTTGTAATTTCGGTAGTGAGTTTTTTCACTCTAGGGTAGGATCCTGTGTGTAGGATTACCACAATAAGATGTTGTTTCCTACTCTAGCTAATTTTTTTTTAAAGGCTTTAGATTTAAAATTTTACTAATAGCTCTCCGATACTTTGGTGTTGGCAGGAAGAACAGACAAATGCTTCACGGGAGATATAATCCTATAAGCTTGGAAATTCTTCTGTTTTGTAATTATCTGAGTAGCTGAACATGAGTAAGATATATATAGAAAGAGATATAGATATAGATCTATATAAACTCTCCATGATGCTTACTATTTTTCCCCTATAGAGCGTGTTTCACCCACAATCCCCCATCCCATTCAAGGTCAGTATGATTTTTATGACTGTAATTCTGTTGCTGGGTCATTCTCCATCATCTATAATGTGCACAACACAAACCAGGGGACACAGATTCACAAAATTCACATACAATAGAAATCTTTTTTTTTTCTTTAAACCTTCAAAAGAGAGTCCATCCATTGTCCCCACACCAGCTGATAGGCCTGTAACAGACCTGTCATCTGACTTAAGTTGGTCAGTTGCTGGTGAGATGACACCAAACTCAGAAAGCAATTTTCTCTTCAATTAGTATGTATGACAGGTGACTGTGGACTCACATATTTGGAACACAGCCAGTTACGTTCTGCAGCTCATAAAAATACGAATCCTCCAACTGGCCACCCTCACATTTGGAGGCTTATACAATCTGAATCTGAAGTCCTTGGAATTGTATAAATGAATTTATCTAGTGCTGTCGAAGTTTGAACTCAGCCATGTTACAAGGACATTCATTTTTCTGAAAACCTTGGCTAATCTGAGGGCCTTTCCTTTTAACCATGACTATTTTAGAAAATACAAATGAAAAAATAAGATAGTCATTCTGTATTCCTTTTCATAAAACTTTCCACACACTCAAATTAAATTTTGCCTCCTACATCACATTTAGATGCAAGTTATAGCCCCAGCCTTCTAGCTTAAGGCTATTTAAAGGCAAATTGGCAAATAAAATTAAAACAATACAAAAAACTCTGAAATGAAACCAACCTACCATTGAAATTAAATTCCAGAAAAGTGATTTGCAAATAACACTCAAAGACCTGAGAAAAAATGGAGAGTAGGCCATGCGGGGCCTAGTGTGGAAAAAAATAAATCCAATTAAACAAGATTATTGTATACACTATAAAGGAAGTGTGCTGAGAATTAAAGGTAGAAAGCTGCTGTTTTATAAGTTTGAACACGGATCATGTATCATTAACACTCGCCCAAACTAAAAATTAGGCCAGAATTCGGTGAGGATGTTCAGTGTCAATAACGTGATGTTTTGCATATGTATGTATTCACATATATGCAAACTTATTTTAATTACATTTGCAATGAGGATTGCAAGGTTTCAAGGATCAACTAGACAGCTTAATAAAAAAGTTATTCTTAAATTTTAAGAAGGGTCCAAACTATTTTTAGAAGAACTCTGTTGAATAAAATTGTTCCCTAAAACATTAATGAAATCTGTTTCTTATCCCAGATACTAAAAATAAGACTTAAAATGTGCCTGTTTTTTAGACTTGACATGAAACTTCGTGTTCGTTGAAAATATTCTATTTTGAATTCCTGATATGCCACAATTATTTTAAGACATTTATCTTCTAGTTTTGCTGCAAAGATTGACACCATTTTATCATGTTGCCATCTTGCAGATATCTTGACATGACAAACACACACATACACATTTGTCCCAATGGATAACATTTTCAAAGAGGTCATGCTCCATCCAAGATGAGCTTGGAACATTGTCACTGTGCCTTTGTGAGAGCAGTTCTGCAGCCACAAACTCACATGTTTATCTGATCATGCTTTATGATGTATATAACATGGAACAAAATGAAGTCAGTCACGATTCACAAAGGACAGCTGTTGGATATTGAAAAACAGTCTGGACCTGGAATGGAGCATGTTGGATTTTATTGAACTTGATCTTTTCCCACACACTGAATTGTTGATTGGAGAATGACCCGGGTTTGATTTGACGTTGTAGATAGACTGTAGATAGCTTCTTTAGATCCAATATAGAGACTGTAGTTTATCTCACTACTAATACTTCGGGCTTCTGCTGGTAGAAATTGAAAAGCTGTTCATGGAGACTTGGGATAGCTGATGTGTGAGGCTGACAGAGAAAGATAATGTCCTCTTAAATCCCCTGTTTCTTACAAGGACTTTAACTTTGTAGAAATTAAATCCTTTTTTTTTTTCTCTTCTGTCCAATCAAGATGGCAATCCATGTGAAATGCAGTTTTCCATGGGAACAAATATTAACATATAGGATCCTTAACTCTTTTTATAGTGCCACTGGAATACCAAAATATCTATGAAAAGCATGCCTACCTCACTTTGGTTGTATCTAAAGGACAAAACACCTTCATTTAATTAAATACTGTATATTGTCATCATTTACGTAGAAAACGACGTGTCTACCATGAAGTGCCTAAGGTGTCTATAAACAGTTGGTTGATGCAAAAGTCCTTTTCCATCCACCCATCATAAAAAGAGAGAACTTTCCCTCCTCTGTTCCAGTAACAGAAATGCATGTTTAATTTCAGCTGCTTCACTGTTAATATCTTTCATTGGAGGGTCTCCCCACCCCCAACCCCACTCTACAGAGCTCATCAAGCTGACTGGGGATAAACATCAGAGTCACAGCAGGAATGCAGTCCTAAACCCCTTCAAGCTGTGATTAAACAAAAACAAGGCTCAATAAATCAAATGTATTTCTCCTGGGCTTCCTTCATCATATTGCTTGATTTTCTGCAGTGATAATAATAATACTGGAATTCCACCAAAGGATAATTTGTATGGTCTGTGACCAATCAGAAATTTTCAAATGTCCTTTCCTATTCAGCCAAAAACAAGACCAAAAAAAAAAAAAAAAATCAGTGTACTTCCCTGCTTCTTAATTTAAAAGATATACATAAATAAATAAGTGTTCCACCCTTGATCTGTTTCTGATAGGTGTTTTTCCCCATTAATTTTAATTTAGGTTTATTTATTCTGAAATGAGTCCTGAATTGCATATATTTGCATAACTACCTCTGACTATATCACTGCAGAAAATCCACTGAATTGTAAAATGAGGAAAGAGTCAGCTCTAAGTGACTGAGGAAACTTTTCTCATTTTGTTAGGCTCAGATCCTTTCCTGAGGCCTCTGAATCCTGGGAAGTGATGCTACTGCTCCTGTCTCCTCCCCAAAAGCTCACTTGTGCATAGCCTTTCATGATGGAAGGGCACCTAGGGAGGCCTTCACATTGAGAAGGACCACAGGTTCAAAATGAGGTGACAAAACCAGCTGCAGAAAGTTAAAATGAAGTAGAAGAAGAGAAAGGACAAAGACAAATTACCATTGTGTTGTTTTTATCACCCTTAGGTGAGGAATCCCCTTGAGTGTGGGATTCTCTGGACTCAATCAGCCCATCCTTTTCCCACCACTGCAACTTAAAAAAAGAAAAAAAAATTAATAACCCTAGGTTGTGTCTCACGTGCTTGCCTCCCATCTGATTATTTATCCCAAGTGAACAGCCTTTCCATTCACTAACCCCGCGTGGCGAGTGGGTTTGGGAAATGTTGAGATTATCTTCCAGGCTCAGGCTTTGCACTGGGTTTGTTCACAGCTGCTTGCCATTCAGTTCCTGTTTTTCCATTGATAAAACACATTGCACATGGCTGGGTTTGCGTGATTAATACAGCTGTCTAAAGCTTTCTCAGAAAACAAAACAAAACCCCCAAAATTAAAGTGTAAAAAAAAAAATTAAAATCCAACCCACAAACAAACCAGGCGTGCAGAAATCTGAGGTCCACCTGGCATGTTTCCTCCCAAAGGGAGCCTGGCATCGTTAAGGGCGGGCCTGGCACCAGAAAAGCCAGTAGGAGGAGGCCACGTACCTGCTCTCACTGGGCGCTCTGACACCAGACTCCACTGAGATGGAAGGAAAGTGGGAGAAAAATCCTAAAGTCAGTGCATGCCGTAAAGATAACTAGACAATCCCTACAACTTCATTTATTTTCCGTAGGATGTTATCCCAGGTATCAATGAGAAAATGCCTCTTTTCAGCTCCTTATTATAACGTCAGTGCCATCTCCTATAATAATAACAATAATAGCTAACACAGAGAGTGGGCATCTCATGTACCAATAAAGTTCTGAGGGGTTTTGCATGTATTAACTCAATTAATCCCCACAATCCTAAGAAACTAATATGCACCTTCTCCCACACTCTTTAATGATCAAAGTACACCCAAACTACTGTCTATACCTTGCGGCATCCAGGCACATATGTAACGCACCTGTAGTGCATTATAAATAACCATTAGGTATGCTTCGTCATCAGATACGTATCTAATGAATTGTAAACACTCATCTAATTTATTTTGAGTATGCTTATAATACATAATACTTTTACCTTAATACCCATAGATTCTTCCAAAGTCTATTTCCAGACATACTCAACACAGAGACGTATGCCCGACTCACACAGAGATTTATATGAAAGCAGTCGTCTTTAAAAAAACATGAGCCGAGGTATCTGGCATCAGCACATCTAATTTCACACACTTATTCAGGCTGATTTACATACACACCTCTATTAATCATGGATAATTACTAGCATTGTTCTCTTTAATTCAGTTTTTCCAACTGTGAAATGGGAAAGAAATTATACTTTTCATGCCTACAAGCTCAGAGTGTTTTTTAAACAATATACAAAAAAGAGCTTGAAGTTCCTAGAAGGAAAGCACACTGAATTTAAAATAATCGTGCTCGTATACACATACTTCTTACATTTTTTAAAAGTACTGATATTTAAAGGCACACTTACATCCGATTGCCTGGATATTAGCTATTTACAAGTTTGGTGTGGCTTCATCATAGTTTGATTTTTGACTGATTCTAGGAATGTCTGAAATGCCCGCTGCTGATGGGTTTAAATACAGAAGTGTCTCACGGCCAGATAAAAAATGTTGTTTATTGTTTTTCACCAACATCATAATATTACACTTAGAAAAGCTTCACACTGCACCCTTCCCTATTGTGTGGCATGCGTGTGCACACACGCGCGCATACACAGGCACACACGCTGATACTTTCAGGGAGACCTTATCACGCATATTACCACCTGTCAGATCAATCCAGCATCCTCACTCTACAGAAAGTGCCCTTTTTCCTGGTGCAAGGTATAAAGCGCATCCCAGGGAAGGTTTTAGTTTAGTTTTCCCACTCGCTGGTGGAGGAAAAAGGGAACCTTGCTTGTTTACTGATAGTTCTTGGAAAGTAGCGTTAACGCAAATTTACAGCAAAATCACGGGCCCAGACTAACACACATGAAGATCGTTAAGAGCTGACGTTGGTACCTGAGGAACCTCTCTGATTCCCTTCCCGGGAGCAACAGGCTGACTTCCTCCTGATTTTCTTCAGTGGCTGGGAACCAAGTGGGACAGTTGTGCCAATACTTCACCTAGAATCAATACTTCACCTGCCAACACGGTGATTCAGACCCAACTGTTGAAACCACTTCTGTGCCTTGCTCATCTCAGCTCTGCATTCTTCCTTCGGCTGTGTTCCCTGAACAACTCTGGGCCTTTCCCTGTTCAAATCTGCCAGCAAGACTAAACCTGAAATGTATTCACACTATTATTTAAATGTCCAGCAGCAGCTTGGAAGTGTTACCTCTCAGAATTTACATTTAGCTTCAAGCTAAATGGCTAAAAATCCTACAGTGTCCGTGTAAACGTAGGAGAATTTTTTGTACAGGGACTCTTCTCTAATGCCTTTTCCTATTTTCCCAGTCTGTTTCTGCCTACGCCAGTCAGACTCTCCCGGTGAGCCTCCTGTACTTAGGCTTTGCTGTGCTATGTAGATTTCGAGAGTCAGCGGGGATTTGAAGATGAATATTTTTTTTTTAAATCCCAGCTCCCACTAAATTTTAATTTGATGGAAATATTTCTCTTCTATGAGCTTTATGGGGAAAAAAAATCTTTCAAAGTAACAATTACATTTGGGGATTAAGTTTAAGTAATTGACAGTCTTGTCTTTTTAATTAAAAGGAATAAAGCTGCCTAAGAAGAGCTCAGTGAGATTTGCAGCAGAAAATGTTGGCATGACGCCCCAAAGGGTGAGAAAACCGGGATCTGGAATGGATGGAAAATGCTGAAGCAGGTCTCTCTGGTCTTTCCAGGGCACCCCCAGCTGAGCTGGCCCTGGTGTTTGCATCAGTGTGCCATTTAACGGGTGGGCAACGTGGTGCTGTGAGGAGCTGGATATAGCCAGGAAGGAGGCCCTTTCTTTGGGAGTTTGGCTCTATGTTCAGAGACATTGTATGGAGGAAGAGTCCTTGAAGGAAGTGGCACTATTTAGAGTCAAAAAGAAAGAATGCATACCCTCCAGGAACTCAAACGTAGACAGTTTCAGCTCCTGACGAATGTCCTCATATAACCCCCAAAGTGTAAACTTGAATTTTAGTCTGCCCTTGAGCTCTCTCTATTTTACCTGAAATTCATATTCCTGCTCTCTGTACTTCTTGATTTTCTTTTACTCTGTATTTTTCACCATATTCACCTCACCCGACATATATACTTTTTCTTTGACATCCTTCAAATGAAACCAAAGAAAAAGTTTTGATAGTAATAACATTCACTTCTAAACACTGGTTAGCAGCCATGCGAGCAAAGCCATTATCCCATCTATCTGGAGGACACATCTACTTCTGAAGAGGCAAGATACAAATTAACCTTAGTAACAACTTCCCTTATACAGTCACTCTGTCCTCACAGTGGTCTTTCATCATCACAAGTCATTTGTAGGTATTAAATTAAACAAGCACCTCCGTCAGGGGAGGCGGGGATCGGCTTAAGTGCTCCCACCTTACATCTCCCCTTGTATACTGCTGTGAAGAAACACACCTGCCAAGGAGGAACACAGCATGACATAATGAGTTTGGAATTCCAATTTAAGGTGTTCATATGTACCCAGATGTATGATGGGAGTAGGCAGACCACTCACTAGGACTCCACTGAGAATTGTCAGCTTATATCCACCACAAGTCAGTAGGGGGAGAGACTTTACAAGTCATTCATCGTGCTTCCTAACTGGACCCTGGGGAGCCAAGCATCACCATAGTTTACTATACTGTTCTGCTTATTACTATGCTGATTGTAGAAGAAAACACTTCCCACATCTCTGTAACACATATGTGTGTTTTAACCCCTAGACATTACCACTAACAAAGTATCTTTACTATAAATCATAGCTGTCAGTCAGTTCTACTCTAACTGTCCCATGCTTGTAACAATGGCTCTAAATTAACCACTCACCTTGCAATTGCAGTTCCAGTATGACGTTCTAAACTGCCTAAGAGACATTGTTTGGGGCAACAGTAGCATCTCGTGGGTTTAAAAAAAAAAAAAAAGTAGTAAAAGGAAAGAGTTATGTCTTGGCTGATTGCCCATTCTGTGTACCATCCCATCCTCCTTAGCCCACAAAGCACCAAGCAGTCCCAGCCATGTTCTATGTTGGAAAGTTGCTTGACCATTCTAAAATGTTTTCTCAATGATACGTGTAGAGTTTGTATGACTTGGGAGCAGGGAAAGTTCGGAGAACAGAAACACCTATAGAAAGAAAGGGAGAAAGAAAGAAAAAGAAAGAGGGGGGGATGGAGGAAGGAAGGAAGGGAGGGAGGGAGAAAGGGAAAGGGGGAGGGAGGAAGGAAGGGGAGAGAGAGAGGAAAGAAAGAAAAGAAGGAAGGCAGGAAGAAAGAAAAACAAAAAGGAGGGAAGGAAGGAAGGAAGAAATCAGACGGTATCTTTGTATGTTGAATTGCGAGTTAGAGAGGAGTAACGTGGGAGGTTTGTTCTATTTTCCTCCCTGGAGTTCCAGAACACAGGTAAGTTCGTCATTGAAAGCTGCTCATTGTTGCAATGCTGAAAAAGAGCGGTCTCATTCACTGGAGGTCAGTCTTCCCTTAGAGAATCAACCGTGCTAAGTCAGTTCAGTTAATAGTGTGACTTCTTGTTCTGTATTTACATGTACTCTCCACTTGCTTTTGCTTTGTAGAGTTTCTTTTAGAGTCCACGTTTTCTTTTTCTCGAGATTTCTAACCATTAGGAACACAAGAAAGAGACTTCATTCTCAGTGGGCAGTGCAGGTTCATTTCTGGCCCAGCTTACCTTACAATGCACAATATGTCAATCACACCATTCATCTACTCAAAAACACAACTACCCTAGTACTTTCTATGTGCCAACTCTGAGCATCATCTTGGGAATACCAAGACTGTATTGTCTCTGTGGAAAACAAGCTAGACACAGTCTCTGTACTCATAGAGCTTACAGACAAGATGGGGTAACAGATGATGTGTTAAGCAGGCACGAAAAAGGTTTGCTAAGTTTAGGGTACCTGTGTAGTATTCAGGGAGCACAGGACAGAGACAGCTTAGTTAGCCCAGACCAATCAGGGAAGGACATTTAAAAGGCAGAAAGGAGAAAAGAGAGGAGTAAACATTCCAGTCCATACCAAAGTCTAGAATTCAGAGAGAGTTGAATTAAGTTAATTAAGTCTAATTAACTTTCAAAATCTGAAAAAAACACACTCTTTCCCAAATAGTTTCTTACTTATCCTATTTTGCATCTGGCCTGTTTTAAAAAGAAAAGAAATGTGATAAACCAGTGGGGGTTAAAAGTAAGGGAATCTGGGGTGCGTGGGTGGCTCACTCATGATCCCAGGGTCCTGAGATCGAGACCTGTGTCGGGCTCCCTACTCAGTGGAAAGCCTGCTTCTCCCTTTCCCTCTGCCTGCCCCTCTGACTACTTGTGCTCTCTATCTCTCTGTCAAATAAATTAATAAAATCTTTAAAAAAAAAAAAAGTAAGGGAATTTGCATTCCCACCTCTGTTACCCTCTTAGGACAAGAAAGTATCTGTTGGCTTCATTGTACAGACATGTAGTGATACTGCATACTGGGTGTTAGGTAGCACTATGTTGGATGAATTTTCTGGAAAAAAAATGCTGAGAGCCTATTTTCTGGACGAACATCCAGAGAAAACTTTCAGTCACTCATCAGGGAGGTTGGATGGTAAATTTTAATTTTAGTTGTAGGAATGGTCAGGTTGTAAGGACCCATCAGTATTTTCAAGGAGCTGCTCCTGAAGCTGGTGGCGATGATGTATTTGGAGTCAGTGACACGGCGGGAGTATGAATCCCTGAGGCTTCCTGGCATGCTGAGTAACAAAGTCACTTGGGAAAGGTCCAAAGCAGAACCGCCTTTACCAAGTTCTGGGCTGTGGGGGTCAGTGCCATAGACACAGGTGCAAGGATAACACAGAACATACCACCATTTTTAATCCCGTATCTTCTAATTTCCAAGAGCCTTAAAAGCTGTAGGAAATCTCACAAATTCGTTATCTCTGCATTCAAATTCTGGAGGCCAGTCATCTTGTTTTATGGTAGCTGAACATTTTTTTTTTAATTTTGAAACATACAAAATGAAAACACACCTTACATGGATTAAAGACAGTCTTGAATCCCTTAGAATTTAAATCTAAAATGTATTCTAAAACAGATCTGCAATTCACAATTCAGGGCTGGGAAATGAAAAGAGAGGAAGAAAACCAGAAAGAAGGAAAATCTCTAGAGACCTACCCAAACCTGTGCTTTTAATCCTTTTTTAGCAAGTCAAATAAATGGAGGCACAAAAGGCTTTAAAATATACATAAAATGTATGTTTTTAAACATGGAAAATATAATCTACTTTGTACCAACAACTAAGTAGATTTGGGGCTGGGAAGTAGTTCTTTATTAAATGAGAAGAGTGGTCTTTAATTCCACAAGGGCAAAAGGCCAGAATTATACCTACAGGTGCAAAGGGCACATTCTAGACACAAGGGCAGAAACACGTCTTTCTCTCAAAAGACAGAAACTGCATGTCTGACCCTAATATCTTACTGACTGGGACGCCTGTGTGGCTCCATGGGCATTTGCCTTCAGCTCAGGTCATGATCCCAGTGTCCTGGGACAGAGCAGGGCTTCCTGCTTGGTGGGGAGCCTGCTTCTGTCCCTGCCACTCCCAGTGCTTGTACTCTCTTTGTGTCAAATAAATAAATAAATCCTTAAAAAAACAAACAAACAAACAAAAACCTTACTGACTGACAGCTGATTCAAATAAATTTACTTCCGGGGTTTTTCTAATCTTTTTTTTTTTTTTTTTTTAGTTTTTCTAATCTTGTATGTATTTTAAGGTGGAGTGGCCCAGGGAAACCCCTTTATTAAACTTAGATCCTTGGGCATTCTCTAACATTTTAATTCATTAATTATTAAAAATTAAATTTCTCAGACTAAATAAGAAACCCGTAGGATTTGAGAAAGCCGACTTGCTGTAAGAGACTTACTAGAGCCCTCTCTTTATGGTGGGAGTGCTCGGCCAATCTACACTTTCTGGAACAACTCACATCACCACTGAGCAGAGCCCACAGCCGTTAAAGACACATCACACACCCCCGCTTACTCGACAGTGCAATTATATCAAGCCTGAAGTCAGAAGGACCTCATAAGCCCATATAATACATTTTTTATTGCGTTGTCATTTCCTGTTGTTAAGACTATGTTCCTTGGCCTTACCTATCTTAGCTTCTGTTTGGTTTTGCTCTATGACACCAGCCAACTGAAAAAGTGAGGAAAAGAAAGTTTCAGTCTCCTTGTAAGGATGTCAGCCCAAAGCCAAATATTATTTTCTTTTCCCCAGAGTTAGAGTGTTTTTAAAATGCATTGTTTTCTTTTTTTAAATACTTTTCTATTCTGATAACAAATATTACGCATCCTCATTATGGAAGAATTTGAAATATGTGAAACTATAGAGAAGAAAATAAAGATCATATATAATCTCTCTCCTCAGAGATAACATAAACAAATGTTTCATCTGGAGGTTTGAGCTTAAAATACTTGAGTTAAAACACCTAAGCCTTTATTTTTTTTGGCCCTTTGTGAGGATGGGTGTGTTTCTGTGACTTGCCCAAGCTTACAGCCCAGGCAGGCCCAGGAGCAGCCCTCCGGCCCCAGATCAGGGCTGTCTCCACAGTGACAGACACACTCGAAGCTCTCCCCAATCCCAGTTAAACCAGACTCATCCTATCAGAGGTTTCCCTTGTGTCCCTTCCAGGATTTCCAGTGAGAGGTCCCCCTTTCAGATATGGGAGTGCCTACATCCTCTCTCTAAATTGGTGTGTTAATATTTCCCCCTTCATAAGTCGGTCTCTTTTTAATGAAATGAGCATTAAAAACATTTTTTTTCCTGATGCTTTTTACTGTAGATGACTTGGTTTCTAGGGGATTGGTCCATAAATTCATGAGAATAAACAGTGAGTCTCAAATCTTTTTTAAAAGACTTTATTTATTTATTTGAGAGAGAGAGAGCATAAGCAGGAGAAGGGGCAGAGGGCGAAGCAGACTTCCCTCTGAGCAGGGAGCCCAATGTGGAACTTGATCCCTGGACGAGTCATTCCTGGGATCAGGAGCTGAAGCGAAAGCAGACGCATAACCGACGGAGCCACCCAAGTGTCCCTGTGAGTTTCAAATATTTTATTCACATTACACAATAAGAATTTATGTCAGCATTAATTTTGGTTTGGGCTTATTCTCTCATTCAACAAGAAGTTATCACCACATTCCCAGAGTGACAAATATTTGACTAACTCATTCATGGCTCCAGCTCATTCCTAAAAAGCATCAAACATGTGAAGTTCATTTTAGGTCAACTGTTAAGGGGGAAAAAAGCCCCTAGAAGTATTTGGAAGTGTAAGATTCCTTTCATGACCTGAAGTTAGCTAAAGGAAGCCAACATCCTTTCTCAAATATTGATGACACATTAAGACTTCTTGGTTTCCCCCAGCCAGTTTGAAATAATTCTCTGAGTAGTTAGGATAATAGTCCACCTATGAACTAACTAAGAAAATAAAAATCAGGGCACCTGACTGGCTCTGTCCACAAAGTATGTGACTCTCGAGCTCAGGGTCCTGAGTTCAAGACCCATGCAGGGCGTAGAGCTTACTTTTAAAAAACAAACAAACGAACAGCAACAATAGAAAAAACTAAAACTAAAACTAAATAAAGCAAAAATAGCCTTAAGGTTAAGGTTTAGACCTATTTCTCTATTTTGGCTTTTCCCCTGTGAACTACACCCAGAATGGTTACTGATTCTCAGAGAACATTTTTCCAGAGGTATTAGGCATTAGGGTTCATACAACATGAATATAGTAAGTAGAGAAAATAAAAAACTCTAACAACCTAAACAGAAATCACAGGCATATCTTTTTCTATGTCAAAAAAACAATAATAATAATACTTGTAAGTAGAAGTTGCTGTTGCCTAAAGCCTCTGAGTGGAGAAACCTGCAAGAAAGAAATTAATAACTTTCTAAGCTTGAAAGCGGCTTTGAAAATTGAATTAATAAATGCCCTGCTTTCAAACCACTATAATAATAAGGGTTTTGTTTTTCAAAACTGTGACAAAAATAAATAAATAAAAGTCAGAGCACATAAAACATAAATTCCCATCAAAGAACCTTATAAATGTTATGTTTCAGGTCTTCATCATCAGTGAAGGAGGAAGAGGCAACACGTCGAATCTTCCTCTTTCCTTTATTAAGTTTCTTAAGGATTTTTACCCCGTACCTCTCTCACTTGTTCCAGGCAACTGGAGGGTAAAAACTCCCATTGAATTTGGACCTTCCCTCTCTTCTGAACATACAGTCCTACTAGATCTCCCAGAAGTGGGGAAGTGGTGGTGGGGGGGAAACAGTGCAATTAATCATCTTAAGTCCTCAAACTAACATGTCATTTTCAAAACCTAAGGCACATCCGATGACCAGACTTATACGAAGAGTTGTGCCATACGCAATGGAAGACAGAGTGTTCCCTTGTTCAGATGGCAGTGGCAGATTAGAACGTGGGTCATTCATGTTCACGTAAACATGGAACAACAACAACCACACAAATGATATAGACCACAGAGTTCTGTACATCCTCCCCAGGGCTGGGAGTCAATACTTAGAAGCAGGGACTTTGAGGTAAATGGTGAAAAGTCAAGAGTCAGAGTACTGAAAATCAATGCTTCTTTCTATGGGTTTGTTGGACCCTCATCTCCTCTACCACATAGAACTCAAACAAGGCAAAATGACAAAATTGTTCAGAAATATAGACCTGAACATTCCCTAGGACAATAAAAGATTTTCCAAACTGTAAACTCTATAGACTTTCCAGGGACACATCTCTCTCACTTTCATATCACTCACTTCAGTTTTTGAGCAGAGAGAGAGAGAGAGAGAGAGAGAGAGAGAATGAATCACACCACATCATGGAAGATGAGAGGTAAGAAGTCCTCTGGTCTTTGAACAATAAAACAAGCTTGGGTTTCTATTTCTAAGGTTTCAGTTTTCATTAGTTGAGAGGATATTCTCTTTTTTATTTCTTTTTTTTTTAATTTTTTCTTTTTTTTAGAGAGATGGGGTAAAAGGCAGAGGGAGAGGGAGAGACTCTTAAGCATGTCCTACACCCAGTGCCGAACCCAATTTAGGACTCAATCTCACAACCCTGAGATCATGACCTGAGCTGAAATCAAGAGTCAATCACTTAACCAACTGAGACACCCAGGCAACCCCTCTCCAGAGCATATTCTTAAGTAAAGCTCAACCACCCAGAAGATTTTCTACCTGACCAAACTTGGGGACTGATGAAAGGACTTCTTCAACCCATTTGGCTCTCCAAATGCCTGATTTCCCAGCAAAAATTTTGCCTTTCCACTAGGGCATGAGCTTCCAAAAGAAGAATAGAATCTTCCTCTACCTAGAATCCTAGCTAGGATAGATGTTGAAGTACCAAATGATTCCATCAGTCTTTTTGTTCATTCCTTCATCCACTCATCTGTGCATGGGCATTCATTTCGCAAATCTGTGGGACACCTACTCTGTGCTAGAGAAATAGTGAGCTGAGACTACACTAGTGAAGAAGGAAGACATGCTCTGTGCCAACTGAGAGGCTGAATCAGCTCTCTCCAATGCTGCAGGTTTGCCTGACATGGCTGGATATAAAGAATCTGAAAGTTAAAAGTCAAAGACAGATTAGCATAAATATGTCATAACACTTGCCTTTTCTGGTATTAAATTGTTTCCCCCATTGCCTCTTTGTACCCCATCAGGAGAAACTAAAGTCTGAGCATATGGCAATAATGCTTCTAGAGAATTCGAGAACTTTCTCTGTACTAAACTCCCCCAAAGTTGTGTTCACTGCTATGGTAGATTTATTTTTATTCTTTGGACCCGTACTGCCATGCTTACTTGTTAAATGTGTTTGCTAAAGCATATGCTTTTTATACCTTTATACCTAAGAAGTATAAAAATAATAAGTGTCAAGTGTATTCTAATGAGTGTGTCCAGGAAATCCCTACAGAAATCATATCCTTGGCAAGTCAGTTTTACTCCAGAATTTGGTATCACCTTAGCACTACAAAAGGAAGAATAATTCTCAGTTGTTTAAGGACAACAAATTTTTTTTTTCTTTTCTGTAAGAATAGGAAAGACTCCTTTTGGAAATGTAACATTTCTTGCTGGCTGGGACTGAAAAAAAGAAAGTTTTTATTTTCCCCACTATTGCCACCTGGTGGACAAAGGCAATTCCTTTAGACAGCACATAGAAACATGTCTTTGTATTACCACAAGATGGCAGCACACAACCAAGTTTTCAAAATGCCAGCCGGGCTCAAAACATTCAGGGTTTTGCTTCTCCAAACAGAATGGTCTATTCCTATAGAAGAGGATGAATAGGAAATAATAGTACAAAATAAGCACTCTGTTTCGTTTCCCTAAAGATAAATGGAATTCCAAGTCTTAAGATCACTAATTAGTGTTTCAATCAAAGAGAATGAAATCTTGCCATTTTCAACGACATGGATGGAACTAGAGAGTATTATGCTAAGTGTAGTCAGTCAGAGAAAGACAACGATCATGATTTCACTCATATGTGGAATTTAAGAAACAAAATTGATGAACATAGGAGAAGGGAAGGAAAAATAAAATAAGATAAAAACAGAGAGGGAGGCAAACCGTAAGAGAATCTTCATTGTAGAGAACAAACTGAGAGTTGCTAGAGGAGAGGGGGTTGGGGGGTGGGCTAGATAGGTGATGGGCGTTAAAGCACACACCTGTTGGGATGAGCACTGGGTGTGGTACGTTGGTGATGAATCCCTGGTTCTGCTCCTGAAACCCCAGGGCTGCACTGTATGTTAGCTAACCTGAATTTAAAAAAAGAAAAAAAAAAAATCATTAGTATTTCACAAGCCGGTTTATTTATTGCAATAGGGAGGGCTCCTAAAATCTAACTCGTAACCTCATTTGCTTTTAAAGGTATGCATATTTTTTATCTGGTTCTTGTGCTATATTTTTCATAGACTATAATATTTGGGCAATGTTTTAAAATCCTTCTTTTTTAAAATTTTTTTTAAAGATTTTATTTATTTGTTTGACAGAAATCACAAGTAGGCAGAGAGGCAGGCAGAGAGAGAGAGGAGGAAGCAGGTTCCCCGCTGAGCAGAGAGTCCGATGCAGGACTCGATCCCAGGACCATGGGACCATGACCTGAGCTGAAGGCAGAGGCTTTAACCCACTGAGCCACCCAGGCGCCCCTAAAATCCTTCTTTTAATGAACTCTTTTTAATTCATTAGTAGGGGAGTTTCTACTCCCTAAGAGAAATATTTAGACATGTAGGCTCTTAATCCAGGCCTGCATCACTGACTAGTTAACCCGGGCTTATTACTGGTTTTCCCCTGACCAAAATGCTACCTGGTCAGTCTGCTTCCCTACACTTGGGTGTGCTAGCATCTCTTAATGTTTCATTCATCCTTACTGCTGCAGTAGATTTTTTTTCATTATTATTATTCTTTGGATCCGCACTTCCATAGCTTATGTGTTAAGATATATTTTTCTCCTTTCCACCAAACTTTCACTGAAAGTCCTCTGTAGAGGGGATTTTAACCCAAATCTGATAATAATGACTCATGCATTGAGCACTTAACTGTGTATCTAACAGCATTCTAAGTAGAGCATGATAATTAGTTTATCTAACCAGTACCACAAATTTGTCAGGAGTGTGTTGATTACATGTATTTTAAAGATAATGAAGCTGAGGCAAAGAGAAGTTAAGTGGTATTTTCTAGCTTAAGCAGGTCTTCCTGCCTACCCAGGTTCCTGAACACTTGCTTGGAATTATTCCCATGAGACCTGTGGTTCAGGGATGGAGCAAGGCAAACCAAGTATTCTTGACATGAAGATGGTCCCTTTAGGGATCTAAGCTTTTTTGGGTGTAAAAGCAATCATTCCATGACCTTGTAGCATCCTTACAAATTCCAAAGAATGATAAATTGAAAGGCTTGACCAAAGAAAGAAGGGCAGTTGCCTTTTGCACAAGAGTAGAGCCCAACTGTCCCCAGCTGATACTGAATCATTGAAATATCCCATTGAGAACCCTAGAGTTATACCGGCTACAGTGACCTAGCCTTGCTTTAATAAAAACACCAGAGGGGCATTGTAGGATAGTGGACAGGGTTCTAGTTGGAGAAGTGAGAGCCCTAAATTTCAGTCTCAGCTTTACTCTGTGCGACCCTGGGTAACTGATCATACTAAGCTAAGTACATTCTCTACGGTGCCTTTTCCACAATTTTTTTTTAATTATTTTTTATTTTTTTTTTATTTTTTATTTATTTATTTTTTTTTTTTGAGCTCCCTGCCGCCCCGGATCAGTCGTCCTCCCCACCCTCCAATCGAGACCTTTCTCCCCCCTTTTCCACAATTTTTAAGGCAACATATTTATTTCAAAGAAAAGTAGTCAGAGTCAGTATCACGAAAGTGGCCGTGTGTTTTTTATATACAGTTGAAACATCAGTAGTCACATGGTCAGCATAGTCAATAGGTAGAGTTGTTTGATAAACAAAACAGTGTTTTATATCCTGATGGAATCTGGCTTCACTTCTGGGGTAAGAGTGACATTGGTTTCTGTCTTCTGCTAGGAGAGGAGCAGAATTCTCACTGCATCCTTCTGTATGGGCTTCCACACAGAAGACTTCAGTATTTGTGCAAAGAACAGACTAACTCTTCAAAGACAGACAGACAGGTGCCAGTGGCTTTGAGTATCTTCAGAAGTGCCTCTAGAGGACCACCAGCAAGCATCCTACAAAAGAGCATTCACACTGGGATCCCCCCATCCCACATCAGACTAGTTTAGACAGACTGTCCTTACTTGTAGCTACAGCTCTCTGTTAGGAGCAGCCTGGCTGCTGAATTGTAGCCAAACATTTTCAAAACGTCAGACTCTAGGAAAATTGTGCCCTCTTATAGCCATCATAAGAATAGCCGAAAATGGCACGCTGTTGGAGGGTTTCTTCTTGTGACCTCCTTTGGAGAGATAAATGGAAAATTTCTGAAGGAAATAGACTGCACTGAACCTCAGAAATTTTGTAGACCTGATTCTGAAGGTCTGAGCCCTTTGTGCTACATCAGATTATAAGTAAGCTACTCAGGCTCTCTGTTGTTTTAACCGTCTCAGGCTCTGTTGGGAGGATGCTTGGCCTGTATTTATTTTTCTCATATTTCAGCGATTCTAAATCTTCTCTGGCCCATTGTGCTTTCAGAGTGCCTTCGTGCATTGGCCGTACTACAAGGAGGAACAGGAGTAGAGACAGCACTCACTTCCTTGGAACTCATAGTCCAGGAGCGAAGACAAGCATTAATCAAAACCTCAGACAAAGGAATTTAAAATTAAAACTGAGATGAGTGTCATGAAAGCGAGCAGAGCTTATAATAAAGGGACTTCATTTTACTAAGGAGACTGAGAAAGTCTCCCCTGACTTTCTGAAGGAGGAGTGGGGTTACTAGTAGTGATAACATTGGGCCATCGGCCCTACAACTACCACAAAAAACATGATCCCTAGGAGAATGAAGGAAATTTTGTGGGCTGGGGTACAGAGATGAGACACATTGATGAGGCTAGAGAGATGAGGGAGTAGGATCTGGGTCCTTACCCTGGAAGACAAAAGAAAGCATTGAACAAGTTTCAATCTGGAAAATGAGGTAACCAGCTATCCAATTCAAAAAGCTCTCTTTAGCTTCAGAGTTCAGTACTTCACTCAGGAAGTAAAGTAAAATTTTCACTTTACTTCCTGAGTGAAAGTGTGTTACTAGGGGGTGCGAAGTCATGTCCTGACCACGGAGAAGACAATCCATATCCCACAGCCATGGTTTGGGTTCCTACATCTAACCATCCACTTGGTCCTGAAAGTCAAAGTGTTATCCTATGGAAACTTTACACATTTACTTCTAAAGATCTAACAGTATTGTTGTTTAGTTAATAAAGTTACTCAAAAGGGAATTCAGGTATTTGACCAGTATGAGTTCTTCCAACCCTGAGATTTATACATTTAACAAGTATCTACTGAACACATACTGCATGTCAGAGTCTAATCCAGGCACAAGAATACAATGGTTGAGCAGACAGACACCTTTGCTGCCCTCATGGAACATATATTTTAATGGAGGAGATAAACTTTAACCAAGCAAATAAGTAAATTCTTAAAATGATACATGTAGTGATAAATGCTAAGAATATTAATAAATCAGGGTAAAGGAATAGAAAGTGACCTGCGGGGGGCGGGGGACGGTGTTCCTGGGGTGGCTCAGTGGGTTAAGCCTCTGCCTTCGGCTCAGGTCATGATCTCAGGGTCCTGGGATCAAGCCCCACATCGGGCTCTCTGCTCAGCAGGGAGCCTGCTTCCTCCTCTCTCTTTGCCTGCCTCTCTGCCTACTTGTGATCTCTGTCTGTCAAATAAATAAGTAAAATCTTAAAAAAAAAGAAAGAAAGAAAGTGACCTAGGGTTCCATTTTGATAAGGTGATGGGGAAGTCCTTCCTGAGTTGGTATCCTTGCAGTAGAAATCTAAATGAAGGGACTGTGTGGGCCATGCAGAGATTTGGGGGAGAAACATTGCAAGCACATAAAACAACAGGTGCACCACTTATAAAGCTGGAAAGGATTTAGTGTATTAGGAGAAAAGCAAGGTCACCTGGCTTGAGTGGAGTAAACCAGGAGCAAAAATGGCAGGAGGGGTTGGAGGCCAGACACATTCCATCATTTCACTAAATTGCAGTCAAGTGTACTTCTACATGCCATTCTCAGTGTCCTTGTACTTGTCTATACACATAACATATAACATCAAGTGTTTGTAGTTGGAAATTATTTTTGCCACCTCCAACTGCACAACATTTGTTCCAACAAAACAATCTCTTTCCGTGTGCCTTTCTTTCATTCTCTACCAGTACTTGTTCCTATTAGAATGTTCTTTCCACCTTTTGTCCCATTCTCCTTTCAGTGGAGAGTACCAGATTACCTTTGTGCATATTCTCAATTGATAAAAAATTTTTATCTGTTTTTTCTTTTGCTAAATGTTTCTTTTTTAGAAATTGGCACCACCGTGCACTTCAAGCAAAAAGGTATGGTTCTTATTTCTGATTACCTACTGTATGTTAAAATTAAGATTTCTTAGCCATATATTAGAGTCTTATACACTTGAGTTTATTTCATCTCAATAATTTGTGGTAATAATTTCCACAACATATGTGCCACTATGTTTTCCAGACTGTGAACTTTCTCAGCCACAAAAAGCCCTGATCCAACCCATGACTCTATATCATTTTTGACAGCTGTTCATTTTTAAATCTCTGGAACTGAACAAGTTATCCCCCCTCCCACTTTCCATATCCCAAGCGGCCATGGTTAATTCTTGCAGAGCTGCACTTTTGGCAGTGTTCGCTGCCCAGTGACCAGGCTCTCATCAGAGACAGAGAGCCTACTTGCTGTCCTTAGTTGGTTATTAAAGTAGATATATTGCTAAAAGGAGTAAGAGTAGCATCTCCTAAAATGAAGCACTTGAACAGTTAATATTCTCCTTGTCTCAGTGTTCTCCCAGGTCTTCCTATAACCTCCCCTTTTTATGGTACACCCAGCTGCTAGGGTCTCCCAGAAATAGCACCACATGCCTCCATCAGCCTTGTGACCCAGTAATCACCTACATCTCCCTACAAAGACAATGCAATCAGGTGAAAGCTTCATGAACTGGAACCTTCGATCCAAACAATTACCAATTCTGAAGTGCCCGCTTTACAAGTCCAGCAGAAATCCTTAACAGTGTCTGTCCCCAGACTACAGCTACAGAGGAACCTTCATGGCCAGACAGCAACCTCCTTAAGTCCTCATGGCCACTCACTTGTATGGGTCTCATATGAAGATGTTTTCTTCTGTCGGCCTCAAAGGGGATGAGACAACTAAGGTCATTCTCAATTGTGAAAACTTTTCTTGTGGGACTTACACCCTACCAGTGACCAGCAGCCACAGAAATTTGGACACTTTGTTGCTTACTCCCTGGAAAGGGTCAGCACCTTGTTTATGGCCCACTCTAGGAAGTCTTCTCAGAAGGTCGCAGAGATGAAGCCATCAGAAATACATACATTGAACCAAGATCATTTGGGGCAAGAAGGTATAAACTCGTGTCTCTTTCAGCCCTTCTTTCCCCAATGCCATGAGTATCAATTACATGTAATTTTAAGTGGCTAGTATTAGTGGAACATATGATACCTTAGAGTTTTGGAGAAATAGGGCATAGGGTTTTATTTCAAAGACCACCAAGATAAATTCCTAGTGTCACCCAAAGGAATTCTAAGTATTGGCCTAAAATTTCAAAATTTTGTATGCCAAAATATTTAATGTTGCTTTGATGGGGAAGATGTGATGGACTTTACCGTGAGAATAATTAGGCTTATCCAAGACTCACTTTATACAGAGGAGAGATAATACATAAAGAATTATGTAGGAGTTGGTTTGTGAACATTGGGGAGGGTATGTCTTAGGGTGAGTGCTGTGAAGTATGTAAGCCTGACGACTCACAGGCCTGTATCCCTGGGGAACATAATACATTATATGTTAATTTTAAAATAAATAAATACATAATGGGGGGGGGAGGAAAGTGCAATTCAGCCTTGCCAATTAAAAAAAAAGCATTATGTAGGAGGAGCCCAAATTTAATTCTAAGACACATTGCTCAAATTAAACATCGATATATTCCCTCCTCTATGCTCCAGCCTGGAGAATATAGGCTTTAATCCCTAATTCCTTCTCGCCGAGGAAGCTGTACTGTCTGAACACAGAGAGCAGGTGGCGCCAAAGTCAACCTTATCAGACTTCCCTTTAAACATGGCTTCCCAGGACAGGGAAGCACTTCAGCCTGCGCATCTAGGTATTATAAGAGAGATTTTAGGAGATTGTTTTTCTTCTTTGCTTAGCAATTATTTTGTATTTGAGTTTTTGTTTTATTTTCACTCACTCGGTCAGCCCTTAATAATTGTAAGAAGAATTCAAACTTAAACTCATAGGTCTTTCTTCTCTTGTGTGGCTCAACTAACTACAAGAATAAAATTATTATTGGCCTTGATTCCTTACTGGCTGAAAGGAATGCCTGACGATCGCTGAAGCTGTGACAAATGTTGTGTTGTTGTTGTTGTTTAAGAAAGATTATTATGAATAAATCTAGTAAAAAATCCAGGTAACAAGCCCTACGTACTCAGGAGAAGCAACAGAAGTGCATTGGCTAGATTTGAATGAGTCACAAAGTGTCTCCAAGTGCATGCTCTCTAAAGCAGGTGTTGGAAAATCACCTTGTACTTTCTTTGAGATTTTACTGAAAGACAACCAATTGACTGAGCATCCTGCATCGAATTTGTGTAGAGACTTGGCCGAAAATTCTCATATCCTGCAATTTCAGGATGCTTTATTAACTTTGTCCTTAATCACAGATTCCCTTGTAAAAGCATTGTGGTAGCAAAGTACAGTCCAGCATTCACATTGATACAGAGTCTCACTTACCATCCTGTCCTGAGGTTAAGAACCTTGACCTGGTGTGTTGACTCAAGATTCTCAATCTCGCTACAGCTGAATTTTGCCCCTTTGGGTCAAACTTCAAATGCCTTGACCCAATTCACAAAGGCATCGCCTCTGATTCAGGAGTATTTCATGTCTTTCTATAATCCAGCCTTCTGTAGTTAATAGCAATGATGATGATGCTACCATTTATTGAATGTTTACTAGATACCACACATGTAAGTGTGCACACACACACATAAACACATATAGAATATGGCTAAATGCCAAGATATGATTTTTGTCTGTTGTATGAAAAATGTAGCAATTCTTGAATTGTGGTTCTATTTGCCTATCTATTCTTAAGGCTAATTTATGTTTACAGACTCTTGCTTTCATTATATCTGTCAGTATATAAAAGCACTTGCTGAGCCTGGCCATCTGGTGTGGGAAATAAGATTTATCATTTGCATTTCCACAAATAAGCAGAAATTTCATAACTATGAGCTAAAACGTAATTAATGATTTTGCTGATTATTCTTCCCTGAAATAGCCATTAACTGAAGTAGTCTCCTATGCAGTCATATATATCTATAATTGCATACACACTTGTGATGATTCTCCAACTATCATTCATTTACCCTTGCATTTTTTTCAAGCTATTTATTTACTCTCAAAACCAATTATGAAAAGAGCAAGTCATATAAGCACATCAAATAGCTATATGAGAGCACTTAATAAATAATAATTGATAGAAGTGAAGATACTCTTAACAGATCTATGAGATGCATTTCAAATATATAATAATAGTTCTACTAAGGATAAAATTAAGATTATTAGCAGTGTACTGGGATTCCCTATACATATCATAGACCAGCATGTGAAAGTAACAGTTAATTCTCAATTATGTCTATTAAAAGACCAATAATATGTGTGTACGGTATGTCAATGCATATATCATATATATGAGTATGCATACATATAACATATCTACTTCTCTTTGTATCTGCAAATATATGTGTGCCCATACACTAGCAAAAATGTTATATGTGAACATGTTTTTATACATATATATATATATATATATATATATATATATATGGTATTTTTCAATGACGAAATTTCTGCTTTCTCAAATATTTATTGCCCTTCACATAAAAGACTAGGTTTTTTAGACTTTTAGACTTCCCCAGGTACCACTCAACTCCAAGATGTCTGAGAGATAATCTAGCCTATCCCAGCACTAAAAAATGAGATTAAGGATATAGGCAAAAGTAGACTCTTTGTAAAACCCTTCTATTTCACACTATCCCTAGGGCAAAACAAAAATCAGTTTTGCTTGGCCCTGTGTGTGTTTAGTCTTTTTTCTGTTTTGGAAGCTGTCCTGTCCCACTAATCCAAATGAATGCCATTTAAAGCATTTAGAGGAATTAAAATGATAGGGAAATGTATTACCATCTGGCCAGAAGCCCTGGGGAGTTGCCATTGAAGGAACTTAAACGTCCCAAAGGCCAAAAAGAATGGTGGTGAAGGGTGTGAAGGGTGTGGAGGGTGGGCTACGAAAGGCATGGAGCTGAGACTTTGAACACCTGTATACTATTGCTTGGTCACCAGTTCCCATTAGGTGCTTTACGCAGGATACATGATCTTCTTGAACCTAAATTCGTCACGAAAGGCATGAACCCGAAGGTAGCAGAAGTGTCCTTTATTAATACAATCCTGTAGCCATTCAGAAACTTAAAGAATTGACCAATTGGATATTTGAATTGTTTACGCTATATCTTCGTAGCTTTCCAGATAATGAAGCTCATTTTTTACCATAACTATACTGTTCAAAATTTGTATATATTCATTCATATTTTTAGAGCAAGTAATATTTTTAATATTCTCAAGGAGACATTCTAGTAAAACATATTCTATTGAAAATTGTTTTAAAGGGTAATGGTTGCCTCCACATTGTGTTTTGTTTGTTATGGCTATTGTTTTAAAAACACCCAAAATTCATTTGTTGAACATTTCCCTCCTTCACTGTGAAACTTCACTGTGTAGTGGTGACAGGCAAAGACTGGAACCAGCCGCCTGTGTCAAAACCCCAGCTCCTCTGTGCACTAGCTGTGTAAGTGTGTGCAATGCCTCTTACTAGCTCAGTGTAAAAAAGAGTTCATTATAATACCTGTCTCATAGCATGGTTATATGCTTACATGTGTAAATTATCTGTAACCTTACCTTATAGTAAGTGCTGTGTAAGTATTGGTTTTATTTAGTTATTGTTGCCATTATTTACATAAAACACAGATTAGGAGGACATTCTCGAATTCAGCTTTTCCCTGTTATTTGACCTCTGATCTGATATATTGGTAGATACTTTTGGAAACATTCGCCTGTCAGAGGACCATCGTAGGTTTAAACACACATGGGCACACACACACACACACACACACACACACTCGCAGATTAATTCACACACATTGATCTGCATATATGTGCAAAACTGCGAAGTGACCCTTAATTAGTCACATTTATTTCTTTTTTGAACATCATTGTCTAAGCGTACAGTTTTAAATCTAAAAATCTTTATTGTGAAAAACACTAACATTTTCTTCTTGTAATAGATCTATATGAACAGAAGTATACAGAAGGAGAAAATGGAGCAAACAAAGCATAGGAGACAAGCTCTTGGGGCCTACATTTTCTGCCCCAATTCTCTCCTTTCTGTTAACACACAAATGCCTTCTCCGCTTTCCTCCCCATTCCAATCTCCCCCTTAGATCCACACCCACACACTCCAAATCGTGTCCGCTTTGGGAAAACTGAGGTGGTGGTGGGAAACACAGAGGCTGCCACTCCAGGGTGAATTCTGGGCAGGTTCAAGTCTCAGTTCTGCTTCTGGTTTGGACCTGCCCCTTAAACTCTCTAGGTTTGGTTGTCTTTGTTGTTGTTGTTGGTCCTGCCGCCTTGGCTTTTGATCCTTAAAGTGTCACATGAAGAGTTTGGATCAGATGATCCCCTGCTATCTCTTAAGACTCTACAAGGAGTGGGCTTATTTTCCTACCTCGTGGCTAAGGTGCATTCAGTCATAGTGTTCCTTCGAAACAATTCCCTTTCCCATTAACAAATAAATAATTACCACTTCCCCATGAGGAACGAGAGGTTCAGATTGGTCCCATGTTTTATTGATGGAGATACTGGGATGAATCAGCTGGAAGAGCCCATGTCTTGGGGCTGAAGGACCCTCACCGGTGTTTGGCATCTTAACGGGGGCGGGCATCACAGTGCCATTCAGAGCAGAGTGTGCGAGAGGAGGTTGGGTGAAGAGGACCCCGCTGCACCAGCAGACACATCAGTGATAGCTTTCTCCAGCAAGAGCATTTCCTATTCAGAAGTGTTCAACCACTGATACCCCCTGAGATACTTACAACTCAAGGAGAAGGATTTAGGAAAGATGGGGAGCCCTTCTTGGGCTGTACATAGCGCACTGACTTCAAGGTGCTGGTACGTGGCACATTCTCACCTCCAATACTGTGAGCTGTCACCTGTGACGTAGAGGGAGTCTGGATGTAATTATTCTCTTTTCTCTCTCTTTTGCATTGCAGGGCCTGGGTCGGTGAGAGGAATAAATGGATCCATCAGTCTGGCCGTACCACTGTGGCTGCTGGCAGCGTCTCTGCTCTGCCTTCTCAGCAAATGTTAATAGAATAAAAATTTAAAAATAATTTAAAAAAACACACAAAAATGCGTCACACAGGATACAGAGAGAGAGAGAGAGAGAGAGAGCAAGATGGGGGGAGACTGTTTATTTTACAACTTTGTGTGTTTATAAATGAAGGGGGAAATAAGAAAACAAAGAAGAAAATAACTTAAAACCATTTTAAAGTCCATCAATAAAAACTAAACTATAAGTCAGGGTGGGAAAAGTTCTACAAGGATACGTGTATAGCGAAGCAAATGTATACTATATAAAGACTACATCATGCTAAGAACACCCGGATGTTGTAAAAATAAGACCAGTGAAGAAGTATCAGATGGATATTAACCCCCACACACACACACACTTTATCCTTCCTTCATTCTTTTTCATCTGTGGGGAAAGAAAAAAAATAAGGTCTTGCCTTTGATGTTTATATTTCCATCATCTTTTTATTTCGTTCTTCATTTGAGCTGACTCATAGCCATTTCAGACTATCAGTGGAATTCACGCTGGAATCCCGTGTTGAGCCTTTACCTGGCTTTCCTGCCTCCACTATCTTTCCAACTTTTAAGACCATCTCTTGCCCCTCCAGTGTGTTCTATCTCCCCCACATCCAATCCAGAGACTCCCTTTCGCCCCTCTTCCCCCCTGGCTGCTGCTTCTCTTCACCCCCTACTACACCCTCCAGCACTAGTCATGCCGCAAATGCTAGGAAGTGCCATTTTAATTTTCTCCACTGTGCGCGCGTGCTCAAGTCTCTCGCTCTCACGTGGGTGTACATGTGTGTGAGCGTGTGTGTGTCTCTCTCTAAAGCATGCCAAGGGAATGGTCCATGTGTACATAGACTCATTGTGCTGTAGATACTGTCCCGCATTGTAATCGTGAGATGCGGCTGTGACAAGTTGCTGGGGGACATGGTGGGGAAGGAGGCATGGAGCAGGGCTCCCCACCCTCCCCCATGGCTGTCACATGACATTAGTGTGTATCAACACCAAGCTGTGCCCCTTCTAAGGGCAGAACCTCATATTCCTCCTAGTCCAATCATCAGAACCCAGTCAAGAGTCACTCAGAATATCACTGTAAATGAAAGTGCCTACTATTGATGGGGTGAGCAAACAGTGGAAAGAATCAGTGACGTCAACGAGGTGACCTAGGAGAGATTTCTGACTTCACTCTTGTTTCCTGAGTCTGAGGAATTCGTGTACTTCCTGGCTTTTTGCAGGCTCGCTGCAGGAGTGAGTAGCATGTGTTGAGTAAATCCCAAGAACCAGGAAGGTCTCCAAGTGTTAGCTCATGAAAGGACGATGAGCCACATGGAGATCCAAAGCAGCCCTGTAATGCCCCTTCCCTGATCTTCAAATAACACTGCATTTGGCCCATGGATTCCCTTGAGCAGAGATTGTTTCCTATTTCAGATAAAACCTAGGGAGAGTGAGCAAGGCAGGAAAAATAGACAGATGCACAGGTCCCTACTCATCTTGTAGAGATGTTGGCAGAACTCTAGACAAAGCATTGACCATAACAAGAAGGAATCCATTCCTTGTGCTCCTTTGCAGATATTTGTCCTGGTGTTGTAAGCTAATACTTTATTTGGTGGCCTGCACGATCTCTTTTTTGCTCCACTGGTAATGTTTGCAGCACCATTGTTGTAGTGGTCCGTCATTATCCTAGGCCAGGCTGCTGGAATATATTCCACCTTCCCTGCTCAGTTTTGGCTTCTGATTCCTGAAAAAGATACTGTGGGGGATACGATGTCTAAGTTTACATTGACAAGAGTCATCTGAAATGGGAGTTAGTTTCTTCATCAAAAGAACTGGGAAACTTGTAATAATTTAGGTAGAAGTTGTATGCATACCACAAAGCTTGGTATCGCTGCAACACCAGGATTTTCTTAGGAAAGGTCTTGCAGAGAGAGCTGGCTCTCTGTCTGTAGATATCTTTGTCAGGAAAATAACCATTGCTTTCACTTAAACTATAGGAGGTATTGGAAGTGGTTTGGTTTATGAAAAGACAGAGGATTATTATTGAGGTCTAATTAAATGTATTTCAGAAGAGCCAAATATGGTACCTCCTCTAGTTTCGGAACCTGAAAAATAGTTGTCACTGAATATAAAACAGGAAACTTCCTAACTGCAAATAGAAAAAGGAAGGAAGAGAGAAAGGAAGAGAGGAAGCGAAGAAAAAAAAAAAAAGGAAAAAAGGGAAGGAAGGAAGGATGGAAGGACCTGAAATTTCTGATAGGATTTATTAATTGAAGGCTCTTTGCAATGAACCTTGTCTTCGAAGGTAATGATCTCTTTGATAAGCAACATTTAAAATCTGTTCTAGGGGATTCTATTGTTCATTTTGGAAAGCTTATCACCAGCCTTCTTTTATGATTTTGCAGTTTAGACATGAAACAGAAGGGCAAATTGGGCTTGGGGATGGATAAGAGTATTTGTGGCAGATCCTCACATAGTACAGAAGTTCTTATCCCAGAAAATAGCTTCTAAAATATAGGGAAGGTGAGCCATATTCCTATCCAGCATCAATGTATTGACAATCGGGGTTTCTCTAACATTTTGGTCTTAGTACAGGAATAAAAGTTTATCATCATGGATGATAAGTGTTCCCCACATATTGAAGAGCCAGTCACATCCTTAGGTGGAAGCTTTAGAGGAATGCATGCGAATTTAAAGATATATAAGAAAAGAAAAGTAGCAGGAGTTAATTTGGTTTAGTATCAGTTTCAGGAACAGATCCTTGTGGCATGTGACATATCTTAATCATACACCTACATTTCGTATTGTCTCCACCCTATCATAACGACAAGGTCTTGATTTTATGGAAGGAGATTCTCCACTGAAAGGAATGTCTGCCTTGTCAGCACCATTTGTTCCCTGAGTTTTAATATACTGGACCATATATTAAACATAATTAAACATACATTGAATATTGTGGTGTTTGCATATATCTCTGACAGGATCTGGGGATTTAAAAAAAACTGTCCTGGCTCCTGTTTCAGAGCAAACATTGGCCCCAGAAATCTCCTAGGTTTGAGAATGTCTCTAAGCAATGTGAAGAATGGAGGAGAACATAATTTGGAGAAAGGTCAGGAAAAAGGTAGCAGCCAGAGGACTGACACCAAGAAATTGAGTCTGAACAAGGGACTTCTTGGAATTCAGTTCATCGTATTGCTCTAAATCCCTTCAAGGATCTTTTCCATTGGTAATCAAAACTTGAAACCCTGCATTGAAAAGAACCAACTGGTTGGAAATAATACTCTGAGAGGAGTGAAATTCATCAGTTAATCTGAATGGCTAACATATTTAACGTCCTCTGTATGTAAAAACAAAACTCCACCATTCATAAAACAAAATCCTTAGAACCGACCTTCAGTTAATGAAAACAGAAATGACTTGACCAAGGGCACTTCCTGAAGAATGAGAACTATCCTAGGTTTTACAACCGTAGAATTACATCTTCTGTGCAATTGTTCATCAGAAGGTGTTGCCTTGTTGGAGGAACAGCCTTACTTGTTTTGAGACATAAAATCCCTCTGCCCTAAAACAACTAAGGCTTAGGGGGAAATTGTGTTTTCTGTTGGGGAAGAATTGTCCTATTGACCTTTGCCTTCTCTTCCAAGTCAGACAGACTTCTCCCTTGCCATGGGCATTTTTTTTACGACATATTCAGTCAACTGGGGCTATTCATAGAGACCTTGTAAAAGTACTCGTGATTTTCATGTTCTTGGAGAGAGAAACACAAATCTGTTTCTCCTCCAAAAATGGACTTACCTCCTTTGCACACAAAAACTAAACTCCTCAGCATGAAATTATTTCTGAGTTATTACCTATCAAGTTGTTAGCTTCTTAATTACTCCAGAGTCACAGTTTCCATCCCCAGGTTGGTTGTGGTTTGACTGTTTCTATTGGCTTGTCTCCCAGAATCTCTCCTTTTGTTTTTTGCAGGCCTTGAATTATTTGTGGAAAAATAATATATATGTGTATGTATTTTTTTTAATCTTATCTTTACAGATGCTATATTTACAATATTGTGTGTATTATAAGACAAATCTAGAATAATGGTTTAAACTTAAAAGGAAGAAAAGTACTGGATTTGGTTTTAAAAAAAAAAGAGCTATGCTTCATTTGGAAAGATACGGAGCCCCATTTTTTCTATTTCGTAATTACTTGTTTAAGAGGAATATTTTGTGGACCAAGTTCCATGGGATTAACCATGGCCTTATTTTTCTCTCCATCTTCATAAGTTTTTAGCCTGAATTTATTCTTGGTTACCAGTAACTATCATTTTTTTTTTTAAAGAATATAAGTGCAGTGCTATATCTAACCTATAGAAACTATTAACATTTTGGAGACAAATGTTAAATGTACCACAAAAATGATGAGGTAGGACCCTAAATTAAGAAACTCAAATTCACAGCACTCACCATAGCACATACTTCAGGAAGCCTTCTTCTTTCTTACGTACTTAAAATATTTCTCTTCCAAAGACTACATTTGCCCCAGTGATGTAAATTTTCCATCATGGTTGGCATAATATCTGTAAACATCTCACTAAATGCAAAATGGAGTTTACATTTATGTGCATACTAGTGGAAGAGAAGTAAACTATTCTCATTTGCATGTAGCTATGTTGTCAAAGGCGGCCAACTGAAATTCAAGAGAGAATTTGTTTTCACCCAGCAATGTACATCACTTTCCTCTTGGCAAGGAAGCTGGTGTGAACGTTAGGTTTAGGTTTAACATTTACACCAGCGCAAATGTTTATGGATATTATGGAAAACTTATTTTAAAATCTTGATTTCCTTTCAGTGCATTTACATACTGTGTGCTGATTAATAAATTAGGCACCAATCATGTGTAAATCAATGTAAATCACTAGTTTATGTACATGATATAAACTATGTAAACTTCATTTTTCATGCAGTGCCCCGGTTCAGCTAAATCTATGAATCTTAAAGAAAAAAAGTCAAATAAAAATAAATAAAAACTAAAGCATTTCACAGGTCAGAATGGGAAGGAGTATGACTAATGCCCTGAACAAGAAGGTTGCCTCAGCAAGAGGAAGCAGACCCACAGGAACTATTAAATGTTGACATCCTGTTCAAGTCACAGGGACCTGGGTCCTTAGTTCCTGAGGGACCTAAGTGCATTTTCTCCCAACTGTTGCCACAGTTGTCTCATCTGACCCCAAAGCAAGGGAAATGAGGAAGGCATTTTAAGGGCTCATGTGTCTGTTGCATCAACTCCCAGTGTCTTCTTGTTACTTCTTACCCACCATCTAGGATGGCTTATTTAAATAGATCCAAGGAAGTCACCTATAGCTTGGTGAGCCAAATATTACTCAGTTTTTATTTTCCATCAGACAAAGACATTGGGAAAGCTTCTTTGTCATCTTGATTCAAAGAAATTATGACATAAGAAATACGTTATATCCTTGAGAAATATCGTGCCAAGTTACCCTAGGAAATGATTACTTTTACTTAAGCTGATAGACCTATATTCCTACATATCTATCCTGAATATTGCAAATGAGGACAAAATTACTTTAATTGGGAGTATCTCTCTCAGGCACGTTCTCTTGGAGTCTTTTTGAAGGGTCTGATGTATTTAAGAGAGTGACATGTATGTATTTTCTACAATCTGAACAACCACAAAGAGCTATCAGAGAGATGACTTTGGAAATCACTGGGACATTCTGTATGGACATTACAGAAATAAATTTAGGTCAGATTAACACTTCACTTAAAGTATACTCCTCCACCCAAGATAAATGGCAACTTTAAGGTAAAGCAGAAAGTCAAGAGAATTGGATTCTGGCTAGGGTCTGGCCACAAACAAGCTAAGTGACCTAAAGCAAACCATCCTGAAACCTGATTTTCTCATCCTGAAAGTAAGGAATTTGGATCACTTCTCTAGGACCTCTGTCAGCTCTAAACTCTGATTCTGAATAAGAATTTCACACTCATGTAGCTTGTGGACAGCTGCGTGTCACCCTCCAGTTGGCCTCTATACCACCTTCGTTTCTTGGAACCATCATCCCATCATCTCCATTTCAAAAGCCAAAACTTTTAGAATACAGGGTCCCCGGACTGGTTCTAAAATTCTCTTCTGATCAAAACTTCTTAGCAATGTAGAGAAGGGACACATTCAGATGACACGGAAGGCTTTGAAATAGATGGCGTTGTTTCCTTACAATAAAAAATCTAACTTGTTGAACTATATTCTAATAACCTTTCATAGGAAGGAAAGTAGCCAGACTGAGTATAATGCATGTGGTGCTTATGAAGGAAACATCAGGGTTTTGTTTTTGTTTTTGTTTTTGTTTTCCTCCTCCTGGGCCAAGTGCCTCATTTTAGTAAACCTGTGTCCTTGAAAACTCTGCCTGTGACTATGGCAATAGACATGTGGGAACAGGCAGTTTCAAAAGGCTGTTCTGTGAGAAATAGGCAAGACAATACATTTTATTTTGTAAGGAATTTCTCATGGCATGAGTTTCCCTAAACTTCACTGACTGTTGTGAAGGCTGTGAAGTCAAAAGAGTGCACAGAGAGAACAATTCCAATTTTCAAAAAGCACAGGTCAATATTATTTAAAGAAGACAGGTTAAAAAGAGGACAAAAACACATTTCAGGAGGTGACAGAGTCAAATACAGTAAGAGTTGTTGTGAAGGCCAAGATCAAACATCAAGTTCAGTTCTCTGAGAAGAAGGAATGCAGAAATGATGCTTCTCAGGCAGTTAATGAAGAATTATTCTCTTGTGCTTTGTTCTGAATGGACTGAGCACAGGCCCACTTTTTTGAACCCCTCAAAGTGTAGCCCCACACTATCCTGGAGCTTTTCATTCACTGCCTCAGAGAACAGAATCTGAGTTTCGTCGTGTATGGAAGAGCAGGGATTATTCATAACTTCCCAGCATTAGTATCACTTGATGTAGATAAGGATGTGGGATCCGCTTAAAGCGCTTATCAAGCTCTCTTTAAGTGTGAGAATGACCTGCCCATAGGACAACTCCCCATTTTCATGGTTAGTTCAGAGGTGTCTCTGAGTGGTGCTCCCGGATCTACTCCTATAGCTACATTGCCCTCTGCACAAGCCTTCTCTATGTAAAGCCAGGCACAGAGTAAAAATCTGCTTCTTGCAAATGGAGAAAATACTTGGAACTACTAGCTTCATGGCATGTGGCCGTAATTCTAAGCTATCTGTGGCCTTTTTCGGACCCATTTCCCTAAGTCTTTGTTCTTCACCAGAGAATGTAAATGGTTCATTCTGGTGATTATGGCCACGTCCTGCTCCCTAAATATTCGCTGGGATTGGGGGAAGGTTAAAGGGGAAAAGATGCAGGGGGAGAGAAGTATGGGACACAACCTCTGTCTTCTTTCCCCCCAGCCTGCCTCACCCCTGCCTTCTCACTGCTCTACTGAAGGGTGTATAAATCCTGCTCTTGGTTAGAATTCTCCTTATTAACAGTGTTATATACATATAAATATATATATATATAAATATATTCCTTTTTTTTTTTCAGCCCTGTAGACATAAACAGAACTTTTCCTTGATGATACAAACACATGGCCATTTTTTATTTGGGTTTTTTGTTGTTCAAAGTTTATTTTTGTTTATTGGATGGATTTTTTTTCCCTGGATACTAGCTCTGTGAAGGAAAATAAAAAGCGCAATGTGTGTTAAAAAAAAAATCAAAATTAAAAGAAGCTTTTTTCTTTTCTTTTAAAATGTATTTAAATTCTGTTTCTCTCTTCTGTTACTTTACACGTATGAATGCTCTGCTCTTCTGTGAACTTAAAACAAAATGAAATAAACGTGAAAAGGAGATGTGTCTTCATTGACCCGAGTCAGTGATCTTGTGGTTGACTGTACTGCCTCTTAGAGGTTTTCATGAATAAGACAGGAAACAAAGCCAATGATTAAATAATGTGAGGAAGGGATGGACAAAGTACCAAAGAATCACTTGAAGGTTCTATCCGTATCTCTCCTATCACAGAAATAATGTGGTATTTACAATAATTGTCTTCATCTAAGCAAAGAGGTTCTCCACAAGTTTTTCTTTTTCTCCCTTAAGGAATCAAAAGAAAGAGCATTAATTACCATTGGGAAGCTACAGATAAAGCATTAAGAAGTTCCAGATTGTTAGATTTGAGTGAAACCTTAGGACATGATCCCAAAAAATCATTAGGGGGTATACTCTTTCTTTAAAGTCTCCATAGTAGGGGTATCTTTAAAGATTAGGTTTTTGTTTTGTTTTGTTTTGTTTTGTTTTGTTTTAAAGAGAGAGTGAGCATGAAGGGGGGGGGGGATGGTCAGAGGGAGAAGCAGACTCCCCGCTGAGTAGAGAGCTGACTTGGGACTCAGTCCTGGGATTCCAGGATTCTGACCTGAGCTAAAGGCAGTGGCCCAAAAAACTGAGCCACCCAGGTGCCCTTTAAGGATTAGTTGTTTTGTTGTTTTTTTTTTAAGATTTTTTTTTATTTATTTGACAGAGATCACAAGTAGGCAGAGAGACAGGCAGGGAGGGAGGAGGAAGCAGGCTCGCTGCTGAGCAGAGAGCCCGATACGGGGCTTGATTCTAGGACCCTGGGATCATGACCTGAGCCGAAGGCAGAGGCTTAACCCACTGAGTCACCCAGGCGCCCCTAAGGATTAGTTTTAATGAGATCTTACCTGATAGCAATAGAAGGAATGAAATTACTTTCTAAAGCCACCTATTTTTTTTTTCTCCTTAAAAGTGTAGTTAATTCATTGTACATCAGAGTGATTGGAAGGGTCTGAAGTTTGACTCTTTAGTAGCCAAATTAGATCAGGAAATAAAACAAGAGAACTTATCCCAAATCAGAGTGGGTGGTTGGGGTAGAGGCTGAGGAAGTAAGCATGTGTGATCAGCTTTGATAACTGGCAAAAGGTCTCAGACAGAAGCAAAACCCCATGGTCCCCTCTGGTTTAAAGAGACTGTTTAAGGGCCCAATCTCCCCAAATTTGAATTTTACATAAAATTCTGAAAAGTGCCTTTTTAAAATAAGTTTGCCAAACTCAAAGTTAAAGACACAGTTCTCAAACAAAATAGCCCTCACGTCAGAAATAAGGGTGCCCTGAGGTTCCTGAATTTGTGGTTTGTGTCCGAGCCACCTTGAGGTTTTGCCTTCCGAGTGCCTCAGGAGAAATTCCTTGTTGTATACCCCACTTTCTACTCCCTTTGTATCCATGTATTTAAAAGCATGCTCAAAGCAGCAGCTGAGAGCTGGGAAGAAGGTGAGTCTATGAATCTAACCTCTTAAGGAAAGGGCCAAGTCTTTTCACCTTTGTGATCCTTTCAGACCTAGCATGGTGAATGGCTAATAATTTAGCAAACATTTGTCAGAATAGAATAGAGTTGTGTTCAAAGCAACCAACAAATGTACTTCATGTGGAATTCTTTTCTACCAATAACTGTAACCTCACCACAGTGGAAGACTTCTAAATTCAAGTCTATGGAACAAAAGGCAGATTCCTCCCTCACACTCGCACAAAACTGTTACACGAACATGCAACACTCTGCTGCCTGGGAGCCCAAGACTGGAGACTTAATGGTCTTTGGTGTGAAGAGGAAAAAGCCCTTTCTCCTCTCTCCCTGCCAAGTTCATTCTCTTCTACTACCTAGACTGACCCATTGGGGTGAGAGGGAAAAACTGTATTCTAAGATGGCTGACCAAACCAGCAAGGGAATTCCAGTCCCTCTCTCAAAGCCCTTCTGGGTTCTTCTTTCCTACCCAGTCTCCCTTGCGTGCCAAAAGTACCAAGTATGCAGAAGTAGAAGGATATAAATTCCCCTCCCTGCTTGTGCTCGGGGTTCAGACCTTTGGAGAACAACCTCCTCTGAGCCCACCAGTGTTAAATAAACCTCCCATCCTCCAAAGTCTCCGAGTGCCGGTTGGTTCTTTTGCCAGGAACCAGTCCAGGTTCCATAACAGGGGTAGCCTTTCATCAGTTGACTCTACCTCCCGGCCCCCAAATCTCAAACTGTTGATGATCTTCAGAAAACCTAGGGAATTGTGTTTGAGAACACCGGCGGGGGGGGGGGGGGGGGGGGGGGGTGGGGGTGTCGTCTTCTGACTTAATCACATCTTAAAGACCCAACCATTCTCAATGAGAAGGTGCTGGCTGACTTGTCATGTGCTATTAAAACAAGATAGTTTTTACTACATAAAGTCTGTGAAATTGGGACTAGTCATGTTATCTCTACTTTGTGTCATTCTACCTGCTCACTCTGCCCCTGTCTGGCCTCCCAGATCAAATTCGAGATCTATTGGTCCAAGGATCTTCTACCTTGGGTCTGTCTGCATAGAGAAGATGCTCCTACCAGTAGACGCAGGCACCAGAGGTGGACCTGGAAACAAAAAGAGTTAGGGGTCCCTGGAAAAAGAAAGACAAGACAACTTTCAGGACACAAGAGAAGTCATCTTAGTCCCCCAGCTATTTTTGTGATGTATGCCCTACCAGCTCTTGTTGCCCAAGTACACTTCTGGCAGAATTTCCTAGGAAGTGTTAGAATTACAAACAAATGCAAAAACCTCAGTAGTTAAGGATTTAAGGGAACAAATGGAATGCAGTAAGTCTCTATCAAGCCAGGAAATAGCCTAACCATGTCAGAGACAATAAATCAATGGTTAAACTCCCAGTGCTGTTCCAAAAGTAAAGATTGATCCAACGTACACTCTCAAATTATTTTTGCAGGATCGAAACCGTGCCCCATAGGGTTGATGAAGTTAAAACTAGCAGAAAACTTAAACCTGATTTTTTTTTTTTCAAAGAACTCTTTCTCCCGTAATCAGCTATTGTGTCTTTTCAGACCTACTCACAAATCCATTAGCTGTTTTTACAGAAGCCTGGACTCAAGGTCAACTGAAATAATTCCAGCCTCAGGACAACCAACACCCCGCTTTCCTTACCCTGAGATAATAAGCCCAAGACTCCATCCAGTTTATACCCCGCTATCCGGCTCTCTGAGTCTAGCAAGGCTGTAGCTCCGACTTATCTGGCGGTAGCCTCTGCTTCATTATAATGTCAAAGTCTCCACCCGAGGAGGGGCACAAGCGTCAGTAACACCACAGGAAGCCGGTAGGAGAACGCCTTCTAAATGCGCCTGCGCAACTTTATGCCTGCCTTTATAGGCGAGGACAAAGCTCCCATTTGTGACTATCCGTCCTAAACCCTAAATAAAAAGAGTCCACTTATCCCCGCTCAAGGAGCCACTGTCTGGAAGTTACTCTCCGTGATCTCCTTACTTGTTGCAAATAAAGATTACTTTGTGTGACAATCCCCTCTAGGGTAGTCTCTACCTGTAACTCTAGGAGGAGGGAACTTTGGTGACAGATCCTGATGGAAAGCTCAGGAATGGGGAAGGACACTGCCCAGGTCAGGAGAAGTGGTGTGGTTGTGATCCCAAGCAGCTCCAGAGGAAGAGTTGAGAGGCTCCCAGGCAGCTGTCAATGAAAAAGGTCCTGCCTTACCGTCTCTACCCCAGCAGCCACAGGCTCCATCCACAGGCCTCTACTGCATTAACATTTTGAGCCCAAATCCCTGGACTTTGAACATAACCTCTCTGTCCCTTTATTCTTTCCTGGCTCCTAGAAAATTAGTGTAACCTGTACTGCTGAATTTTTGCCTTACTCTTAATATGTTTTCCCAGGCTCTATACCAGAAGTCACGAGATGGAATTCACTCAGATACATAAATATTTCAGTCTAGAAGAAACAAACAAACAAACAAACAAAAAAAAACCTCCCAGAACCAAGAGGATTCACCAAGGAAAGAACTGAGAACCCCTCTGGAATGGAGACACTTCCTACTTCCGAGGCAGGTTGTGTTCTTGAAAATGCTCCTCATAAACATGGCCCCCAGGTCTGGCTGACCCTTCCCTACCTCGCCTCTCAGCAGCCTGGACCAGCTACAATAGCACTGTCCTGAACCGATTTCAGCAGGACTAGAGTTATGCAGCTGGGGCAAGAAAGAAATGAGCCAAGAGGAGGCCTGGGTCATGGCCATTAAATACACATGGGCTTTCCTAAGACACACACATTCCTCTGCCCCCTACACTCGTCGTGCAGCTGCATTCTACGACCTGGGGAATCTGTCTCAGGGCACGCACGACCAATGGTCAAATGAAAAAATTTACAAATTTTTTCAGTAAAAAAAGCCTGGCTGAGGCTTTCTCTTGTTTTTCTAGAAGGATCATATCCTTCTCCCTAAGTAACAACATTCTGGTATTTTTCCCTCTTTAATCCTAATTTGTGATAAAATAATGGTACTTTAAGGATGACAAGATATTTGGATATTAAGTAGTTGTACTAATAAGAACTCCAATTACCTAATTCTGCCTCACATTCTAATTTTTTCTCATTTTTTAAAAGATTTCTTTGAAGTTAATATTTATGAAATGTAGTAATACATACCTGGATTTTTTTTTTCATGAAAATAACACCCATATAGTCTTGGTATTATGTATCTCCACTTTTTTGATAATATAATTATGCAATGTTTATGTATAATATATTTATAGTCACTGTTCGGACTACTGTTTTGCATTGATTCACACTGTAAATTAATATGGAGAAGAAACAAGATGAAAACACAGGAGAGTTAGTTTCCCGGTGTGGTTAGTGTTAACGACATAGGCCTGCAGCCCTGGGCCACTGTGAATTGTCATGCCAGATCTTTTCAGGAATGAACTGAGCCTGTCTTCCTTCCTTTCTTTCTTTCTTTCTTTCTTTCTTTCTTTCTTTCTTTCTTTCTTTCTTTCTTTCTCTTTCTCTCTCTCTCTCTTCTGTTTAAAGTAACCTAAATAGCCACTAAGGTTTTCATTTTCCCAAAGTCCCTTTGAAAATAAAGAAGTAATAAAGCAGAGGTTAAAACAAGAATTCCTGGTGGCTAGTGTCACTGTTTTCATTAACATTTTAAATGGTTATTTTTAATGGTACATTTAACTAAAGCTAACTTATCCATGGGAAGAGAATATGGCCATTAAGATCAGCATCTGTTGAACAAACTGAGGCCCATGTTCGGTGATGCATGATTATAACACCAAGAATATGACACGCTAACAGCAGCCTCATTAGCATTAATTGCTGCATTTTGTCTCACTTAAAATCTCCTGTATATATAACATTTGTTAAATACGTTACTGTTTTTGAAATAAATACACCCTAAAATATTATCACATTGGTAACAACGGAACTAATTCAAGCTTGGCATGGGTGACGTGATGATGAGAAGAAAAGAGTCCTGAGACTACCTCCGTGGCCTGATAGTGATGACACGGCCTGACGGTGTCCTCCTGACAGGGGTTCACATAGGCGTGTGTGGCACCTCAAATGCAAGGTCACTTCTTACTATTGAACAAGTTGTCCAATGGGAGTACCGGGAAACACCTCTGCAGAGGCATGAATACACAGATGCCAATTACCGTGCTTGCCTTCATTCACTTGTTTGTTCACACACAAGTCTCCATGAGGAGACTCGTGTGGACCAGGCACCATGCTTAATTATTCACCTACTCCCCGAGCACAAGCTCTTGTCCTCTGGACTTCACGTCTGTTTGGGGAGACAGACTTCGTTTTTGTTTTAAAGGTTTATTTATTTATTTATTTTAGAGAGAGGGAGCGAGAGAGGGCGGTGGGGGGAGGTGCAGAGGGAAGGGGAGAGAGAAAATCTTCAAGCAGACTCCCCACTAATTGCTGAGCCCAACTTAAAGCTCAATGCAGGGCTTGCTCCCAGGACACTGAGATCATGACAGCCGAAAATCAAGAGTCGGCTGCTCAACCAAGAGAATCACCCAGGCGCCCTGTTCTTTTTTTTTTTTTTTTAAGACCTTATTTTTAAGTAGTCTCTACATCCAATGTGGGGCTCTAACATACAAACCCAAGATCAAGAGTTAACACACGCTACCAACTGAGCCAGCCAGACACCTCAGGAAGACAGATGTTTAACAAAGATTTATAAGTCAATCCTTTCATAATGCAAATAAGGTATTTTAACATCCCATTTATAGTTCTGCCATTTGGTCAAACAGACTATGTATGCCTAGAGCTGTGTGTAGGTGAAACTGGGATCACTAAAAATGGGGCCATGATCACTCTATGAACCGAGAGGGCAACTTTTCAGAACTCTTTACCCATGTAGTGTCCTAATTCCTTTTTTCTTTTCCTAATGTCCTTTTCCTTTTAAATTACTTGATTATGAAAGGTATTTCTGCTGCTTTCTCAGAATATGTCACACACACACACACACACACACACACACACACAGAGCAATGTTTCCTCAACTTTAAATTTCACAGCTCTCCTGTATCATTATCCCCTCTGGAATTTCCCCCATTTATGATCTGTCACTGAAAACAGGTTTAGTGTTTTGGGTACACCCTTGTCAACACACCACTCATTTATTCATTCATTACCCAGTTATGTGTGGGTCCTTACTCTTTCCCAGTCTCTGTGCCAGGCCTGGGATACCCTTGCAAGTAGAGGTGAGTGCTGTTTTTCAAACCTTATCTCTACCCACTTACTCAAGCTTCTGGTTGAGAAGAACATTTTGAGAGAGCATTAAGTGAGGTGATACTGTGGCAGCAAATCAGCATTGCACATTCAAAGAAATGGATGTGACGCTCATGGGTGATGGTCAAGGGCTTGCTGTCCGAAGAAAAGGTGATGAACATATGTGAGTGCTGTGTGGAGGTGCACAGCCCTGAAAGCTGGCTTGGGGAAAGGAGGAAGAGGAGAGAGAATCTCGTGAAGAATATATGGTCAGGAACACAAAAGAATATCACATTCTTTCATTTACATCTCCCCACTTCTGGGCATGGAAAGGGGCTGGAGGTTGAATTGATCCCCCATGCCCAATGACTTAATCAATTGTGCCTATGTAATGAGGCCTCGACAAAAACCCTAAAGGACTGTATTCAGAGAGCTTTTGGGTTGGTGAGCATATGGAGGTCTGTGTTCTCTGAGAGCGTGTGGAAGCTCTATCTATGCCCTTTCCCCACACCTTGCCCTGTGCACCTCTACCATCGGGTTGTTCCTGAGTTACGTTCTTTTATAATAAACTGCTGATCTAGTAAGTAAAATGTTTCTCTGAGTTCCGTGAGCTGCCCTAGCAAATTCATTGAACCCAAGGAGGGGGGTTGCCCATAAGAGCTTCCCATCCGTAGCTCTTTGCGCAGAGGCAGGCACTGGTTACCTGGGTGTGTGATTGGCCTCTGAAGGGGAGGGGTGGTTGTGTGGACCTGTGCCTTTAACCTGTGGGATCTGACACTATCTCCAGGTAGATCATGTTGGAATTGAATTGAATTGAATTGTAGGACACCCAGCCAGTGTGTGAGAATTGCATGTTGGTGGGGGACCCCTTCACACACACACACACACACACACACAAACACACACACACACACACAGGAAATTCGTCTCAGAATCCCATTTAGTGGTCATTTGCAAGATAAAGAGAGAGCTCAGGAGAAACCAACCCTGCCAGCCTCTTGACCTTGCACCTCCAGCCTCTAGAACTGGGGGAAAATAAATTTCTATTAACGGCTCCACCAGAGTGTGCTGTTTTATGCAGAAGTCTTATACGAGAGCAAATTCATTGGTCCATGTGAGGTTCTGCTGAATGTTTTTACTTTTCAGCCTTAGGATGAAGGTAACAGGAACATGTATTTCTACTCTCACTCCAAATATGAAGGCAAATCACGGAGTCCCATAAAGTAGTGAATTGTGTAGGTAAGAGTAAAAAACAAAAATTAGATGTGTGTATGTGTGTGTGGGGGAGGGTAAGGCGTATAAAATACTAGATTATATGTATGTATAAATATACATATATAGAGAGACATACACATGTATATGTAGAGAGAGAGAGAGAGAGAGATGAATTTCAGTTGATTTGTATCAATAGAAAATACATTTAGAGAGGTTCCCACCCTGCTCTGTAATATAGATTCACACAAATTCATCTGAATTCTTTGCCATGAGCTCTCTTTGTGGCACTGAAGCCGAGCACGGAACTGAGCAGCTCACTGACCACTGTGGGAAGCTAACCTTGCCACAGCTTCGATAAAATCCAGAGTATTGGTTCTTTGGCTGAACCCTGATGGAAGATCATAAGAAAATAAACTAAACAGATTCAAGCAGAAAGAGATAATCAAGGAAGAGTGAGAAGGAAACAGGAAAATAAAATGTAAATGTTTAAATGTTGGGGGATTAATTGAACAATTATTTAATGATTTGGAGATCTACAGTTAATTGGTTTTGAAAAAATGGTGGTAACCGTGCTTTTCCCCCAAGCATTGTTTCGCCCTGGCTCTGGGGAGCATCTTCTGACTTTCCAAAGCACGTCCACGTCCATTATCTTTTTAACCTCACAACAACTTACTGAGACAAGAATAACATAACTCTCCATAATTGGTAATAACCATGGCATAGAAAGGCTTTGCATTTTGAGGGACCAATGCATTTTTCTCTTCCTATTACTCATCTGCGTCACAGTCCGTTGACCACAGTCCGTTGACCACAGCGAGCAATGGTTTCTCTCCAGAGTGCATTCCTTGAATGTCCCTGGATAAGGGATACACCAGAATAAGGGTGGAACACCAAGGATGGAATAAGAATAAGGATGGAACACCAAGGATTTCCATTCTCCAGAGAATGACTGACCCCTGACTGACCCATCGTATGCCCATCCCCTCCATTCAATCATACAGATAGGCAACCACTTCTCATATGGTGAAATAAACTGTATTGGCCAAAATATTTTCATAAAACCATTTGTTGGGGTAAGTGAGTTTGGGCATTACTGCCCACGCCCATATGCATTGATTCATCTCCTGCCAAAACAGTTTTTATCATCTTGTCCAGGCTTTCTAAATGTGACCCCCTCCTTGAAATTTGGAACAAGATTCAGTAATGTTGACACAATAGTAACTGAGACTGAGATATGGAAAATCCCTTTCAACCTTCTTACCGCTAGCACCCAGCTGTAGCTAGCACAGACCTTGCAAAAATCTCCCTCTGTCTTTTGTTCTTCCAGAGATGAAAGCGATTAGGCCAGGAGCTACAAATGTGATTCAAAAAGAACCCATTTTTGAGGCTGTATGTTGCTGCAGGGCTTTGCTTTGTTTGTTGATAGGTAGGTAGCAGAAGCCTTTGTGAGCGTTTGTCACACACATTCGGATTCTGAGCAGCTCCTGGTCTGTTTCCCAAAGGACAAGCGAGCCCATAGAGGTCAGCAGAGAGAGAGACAGTGTAAAACCTGGATCAGATAAGGAAAGCAGATGCTGCTGATGGCGACCCACGAGGGGGAGGTAATAAGCCCCGGCACACCCAGGGTTCTGTCAGACACACGGAATGTATGGCATAATAGTTTCTGCCTCTAATGATCTAGTGATGTGGGAGACACGAGAATATTAAAACAAGACAGAAGAATGGAAACTCATTTCCAGCAGCTGCCAAACAAAATGGAATGTAAAATAGGAGAGAGGTATATTGAAATGTTCACAAGGTTCACTTCACCAAAATGAAACTTTACCTCTCACGGATGTCAAATCCTCCCCTCTCTTTCATGCACAAGTCCCCTCCCATTTCCCATCAAACTGTTGTTCCCTGCCTTCTTTCTGCATCCTTTGCTGTCACTCTAGTCCCTCATCACTGTCATTTTGCCTCTCTGGCTTCTTAATTTCCTTCATTTTTTTCCTATTCCTTTCTCTCCTCTCCATTATCCTGTCACAAACAAGCTTTTATAGCTGTTCTCCCCCCTTTCTCTCTCTCCCTCTCCTTCTCTCTCTCACACACACACAACGCACACGCACAAGCACACATACATGTACACACACACACACACACACGCACACACCCTCATTCACTAGTAATTAACCGGAGGACCACATCTACCCCTAGCAGTTGAATGGAGCTGTAAAAAAGCTGTTTGAAAAACACCCAGACGGGACGCCGCGGAGGCTGCGGGTGGACGCTGGCGTGGCCGCCGCTGCGATGCCCGCACCTGCCGCGAGGGGGCAGAGGTGAGCGCTGGCGGGCAAGCGCCCCTGCGAAGCGCACCCCGGAGCACCCGGAAGGCGGGCTCGCTAGGTTGCTGGTTGGGTGTCACCCGTCACAGCGGCTGACAGCCCGCGTAGGGATTCTGCCCGCGTCCCGAGTGGGCGCGGAGGGGCGCAGCGAATAAGCAAGCGATTCCTGGTGAGTGCGGGAGGGTGAACTCCGCCTCGGGCTGGTACAGATCTATCTTTTCCAGAAACAAAGGAGTGAGTCGTGCTGCCCCTGATTAGGGAAGGAAAAGAGGCAAAGCTGGGCGAGCCCGCTGGGTCCCTCTCAGCCGTGCGTCTTTCCGACGCTCTGGCTCGCTGTCCCCAGTCGTCGCCCCCGTGGTGCGCACAGCCCGGTGCGGCACCGGCCGCCGCGCCCTCTCGAGCTCATCGTCGGCCCCCTCCCCTGGGAGCTGGACCGGTCACCGCGGTCACCGGGTCAGGAGGAATCTAAAAGGCAACGTTGATCGGACACTTGGGGGACCGGCAGTTGTGGAGCCGGTCCGCAGAGTGTGAGCGCGTTGGGGGAGAAGGTTGATTTGCAGCCCAGAAGGGGGAGCCCGGCGAGCGGACCTCCCCAGCGGGTGCGACGGTGAGCAGTGCGGGTTCGGCGGACTGGGCGGCAGGTGGCGGTAACGCGACCGGTCAAGCCGCAACCTCTCCGTGGCCGGAATCCGAGGTCTGCCAAACGGTTTGTCATAGGTCAGCCCCCTGAAGCCAACACACATCTACATACCGTGCGCGTGCACACACGGGGTCTTCGTGTCCCTCTAGGGTTCCACTCTTTCTAACATATTCCAAAATACGGAGGAGACGTGTAATGACACTAAGAAAATAGTAATAATAAACATTTATTGAGTGCTAACTACGTGCCAGACATGTACTGGTTTTATACCATTAATTAATTAATTAATTAATAGCAATTAATAGCAACGAAGTAACGTTGCTTAAGAAATGAACTGAATCTTATTTCCTCAGTTTCACATTGAGATCATGAGAGGTATTTTTTCCTTTTCAAGAAGGTAGCTAGCTGAGGGTCCCTCTACCTTCCCATGGGCAAGAAGCCTCATTCATTTCTTTATTTTTAGAAAAAGGTAGGATTATTTGGCTACCTTTAGACAGGATTCAGCCTCCAGATTGTTTTCCCCCACAATGTCTTTTTAATGGAAATTTTCTTGTAACTACCCAGACTTAGAACTTCCCTTGAACAAGTAGAACATTGGAGACACTGGACCTAAAAGGCAACCATGCCTTAGGAGCTGAGGAGCTGTTAAGACCATTAGAAAGGAGGAGTTACCCACAGTACCCACTTTACCTTATTGTCTTACTCTCAGCTCTTTTTACTGTATTCCCTTGTGAGGCATGTGAGCATGGGATTCCTAGGTACTAGGGGCTTCAGGAGATGGAGGAGTGACTATCAGAGAAGGATTCTCCATGGGTTGAAGAGGAGGGGACTGGCTGGTTTGAGAAAAGAGTTGAATCAGAATAGCCTGATCAGAGTGTCGCCAATAGACCTGGTCTCTGCTTACACACAGTGCTGCGGGGCTGGGGGCTGGAGGCAGCCAAACCTTCAGAGAGGAAGGTGTTGTGATATCTGGAGCCCCAGGCATGGAAGCGGTAGTGAAGGTCCTGTGGCCTCTCTTGATAGCACTGGAAGGGGGAATACCGGCAAAGCCTCCTGCTTGATCAAGGAGACAAACAGGGATCACCTATCAGAACTTCTTTAGGGGGACGCCTGGGTGGATCAGTGGGTTAAAGCCTCTGCCTTCAGCTCACGTCATAATCCTGGGGTCCTGGGATCGAGGCGGACTCTATGCTCAGCAGGGAGCCTGCTTTCTCCTCTCTCTCTGCCTGCCTCTCTGCCTACTTGTGATCTCTGTCTGTCAAATAAATAAATAAAATCTTAAAAAAAAAAAACAAAACACCCAAAGAACTTCTTTAGGGATGCTCCTGAGTTCCTGGGATTCTTGCATGATCCCGAAGGAGGTAGAAGAGGAGCCCCCACCACACACACACCCAGTCCCTTGCCAGGACTGTGGTAAGTTTACTTGCCAATCCTGATACATGGAAACTGAACCATCATTCACTTTGCCTTAGAAAAATAAAGAAATGAAAAATGTTTGTAATATCCAAATATTTGTAGCACTAACATTTGTGCTAAAAATGACACCATTGTTATCTGCACTCTATATCTGAGGACAATAAGACTTAGATAAAATGCTCATAGTCAGACAACTAGCAAATGGTGAGCCAAGGCTCAAATGCAAGTAGGTACATGACTCCAGTTCAGGGATTAGCCAACTTTTTCTGGAAAGGGCCAAACAGTCAATCTGTTTTCAGCTTTGTTGGCCATATAGTCTCTGTTGCACCCACTCAACTCTGTGTTATGATATATAAAATGATACATAAATAAATGACCATAACTGTGTCCAAATAAAACTTTATTTATGAACACCAGAAGGTAAATTTTTTTGTAATTTCTACTTGTCACAAAGTATTATTCATTAAATTTTTTTCAACAATTAAAAAATGTAAATACCATTTTTTAAAAAGATTTTATTTATTTATTTGAGAGAGAGAGAGTGAGAGAGAACATGAGAAGGGAAAAAGGAGAAGCAGACTCCCCACAGAGCTGGGAGCCTGACGCTAGACTCAATCCCAGGACTCTGGGATCATGACCTGAGCCAAAGGCACTGGCTTAACCAACTGAGCCATCCAGGTGCCCTATATGGGCTTGCAGACTGTACAAAAACAGGCAGGAAAAAGACAAAAAACAAAAAACAAGACTACATGTGGAGGACCAGATTTGACTTATGGGCTATAGTTTGTCAACTCCTGCTCTGGCGTCTATACTAATCTGTAGAGTTTGTGGGTACATTCTGCCTCTGGACCTAAACAAGCCAGCCCTAGCAGAGAAAAATCAAAGACATTTTGCCTACTCACATTTCAAGACCTTTAAACTTCCTAAAGAAGTAGCTATTCAACATCAATCCATGATCACAATCCATGATTATATCAAGGTTATATTCCATAAGGGAATATTCCCTTATTCTCATAAGGGAATATGACATATTAGAAAGGGCAGTAGGTTTGACATTAGAAAAAGTGGCTTTTGGGGCGCCTGGGTGGCTCAGTGGGTTAAGCCGCTGCCTTCGGCTCAGGTCATGATCTCAGGGTCCTGGGATCGAGTCCCGCATCGGGCTCTCTGCTCAGCAGGGAGCCTGCTTCCCTCTCTCTCTCTCTCTCTGCCTGCCTCTCGGTCTACTTGTGATCTCTCTCTGTCAAATAAATAAATAAAATCTTAAAAAAAAAAAAGAAAAAGTGGCTTTGAATTCCAAACTGTGTAACTTTGAGCAAATGACCCAGGTTGTCAGAAGTTCTGTGTCTTCATTTATCAATCACAATGCTTACTTCAAAGGTTAACTATGGCATGAGATCAGACAGGGCATATAAACTATATAGTAGAGACAGACAAGTTCAGAATTTGAGATGCTTAAACTTTATCCAACTTAGGTGAATTTACCTAAGAAAAAGAATACAATTTTTATAAAAGAAGTAACTGCTAAAAGTAAATATTTATTCAAAATGAGAAAAAAATCCCAACATATTTTGGAGCCTTAGAGATGCAGGTAGTTTTCTTGTGATATTTCTCCAGGAAATTTATAAAAAATGCTTAACATGCAGAATTGTCCTCTTTATGACCTGGCTTTTCCTCACCATTAAGGACGTGCTAGAACCCCTGGCAAAGCATAGCATTCATAGGGATCTGTGCAAGTCAGGGCCCTGAAGGTTAGTGTAACACTATGATAGCAGTAGTGGGAAGGTGGTAACATAGAGGGGAATTGATCAAATAAATACCCATATTAAAGAAAATAGGAGCTAAGTTTCTCATTTTCAGAGAAGGGAGATAGAAATACTACAAACAGAATGAACTCTATAGTGTTGGGATAAAATCAGAGGTATTGGTCTGAACCCATAATTTTATTTTTTTAAAGATTTTATTTATTTATTTGACAGACAGAAATCACAAGTAGGCAGAGAGGCAGGCAGAGAGAGAGGGGGAGGGAGGCTCCCTGCTGAGCAGAGAGCCCCATGCGGGGCTCCATACCAGGACCCTGAGATCACGACCCAAGCCAAAGGCAGAGGCTTTAACCCACTGAGCCACCCAGGTGCCCTGGAACTCATAATCTTCAATACAGCTGCAAATAGAGATGATAGATATATGATAGTGGGTATATGTAGATGTCAACATGTGCACATACATGTGTGTGCACACATACATAACCCAGCACTATCCACTAAGAGCAGCAACAAACCACAATAATGAGCTCACTTAGTTCCCAGACCTTGTTTTCTAAATACCTAACTTATTTTATTTCCTCTTTAAAAAGGAACCAATGTCCGTGGACAAATGGCTGATTCCAGGGCTGGAAAAAAGAAAGTATAAATAAACCTGGAACATTTTATTGTGTCAAAAAGTAAAAAAAGAAAAAGAAAAAAGAAGAAGTTCGGGAATGAGAGAGACACATGAAACGGACATAGAAGTCAGCTTAAAAGGGCATTCGCTGGCCAAATATGGGATCACTTGAACATTAAGATAAATCATAATAATAGTATACCAATTGTTGATAAAATAGGTGAGTCCATACTGATATGAACGAATGAATGAATGGATGGTTAATGAAGAAAGCAGTATTTACATAGTTTCAGAATAACCCTCACCCCAGCCCTACCACACACACACACACACACACACACACACACACACGCATACACACAGTGAATACTCATTTAATATAGAGGGAAGAGAGGAATATGCAATGGAGAAGTCTGGGAGGCAATATTTTTGATCAAGGGATCGAAGTGGACATTGTAAGAAATGGTACAAATTAAAATCATAGGCACCTGATGGATGCAGAGAGGGAAGGCCAACATTACTTCTGTAATGAACTATTCCAAATTGAAGGAAACTTGAAGGGACATGATAATTAAATGCAACTCATGTTCTGAACTAAATCTTTTTGCTATAAAAACCATTATTGGGATAATTGGTGAAATGATGGAAGTAGGGAAACAGAATAGGAGTAAATTATCAATGTGAATTCCTGATTTTGATGATTGCTGTGACTTTTTTTTTTCTTTTGGAACTACAGTACACAATAAAGCACTCAGGGATGATGAAGCATTGTGTTGCTGACTTGTTCTCAAATGGTTCAGGGAAGAAATAACTCTATATTAAACTCTGAAATTTTCTGGAACCTTAAAATTATTTAAAAATTGAACATGCATAAGAAGAAAAGCAATAGATTATAAATTTCATAAGAACAGGAATCATACCTTCTATTTCTTTTGACTCCCTCAGAGAAATTTATAGATCCAGACATATAGACATATATAGGTATTTGATAAGTACTGTTGAATGGAAACTTATTGAGTGAAATGAGCAATGGGATAATACTTCAAGTGTTGGACTACCACAAAGATCGTCTATTATTTTTTAAGGTCTAGGAAAACATTTATACAAGGCCTACCATTTCAACTATGCATGCATGTATTAACAGAATCTGATGTTGAAAGCAATTAAAACATACAACAAGATTAATATATGTGTGCTTAACTATAAAATAAATATTTTGTTTCTTGGTAATCAGACATATAATAATCTATGAAATTCTAAAAAGTAATGGAAATACCCTTTTTATAATTATTTTGATCCATAGAAATTTCTATGGCTTAACCATAGAACTAAAAGAGATGTGATCTGATGCAGAAATCAAAATGGTAGTGAAAAAATTTAATATTCTTTTACACTGTATAGAAACCCTAGCTAGGCCATACTGCATTGCATATTTATAAGTTATGGTTTTATCAGAGAAGTAGAGCCACTGTGAACGATACAGAATCAGGAAGTTATTTTAGGAGTGATTGTTATTTCTCCCATATATGCAGTTATGGGAAGAGTTAAGCGGTCTACGTAAGGTCACTGCCTCTGCTTATGCTCTTGGGCCTGATTCAGCAGGGCCAGTAGTCAAGAAGGGATGATGAAATGGGTAAAGGCTGTGAAATGGGTAGAGCAAGCACAAATTGGGACCTTGCCTGTTTCTTACTACCTCCATGGGAGTGACTTACAGGATAAGCTGATCTGTTCATCCAAGAGCTGCCCACACAATTGCTTCAGAGAAGCTGACAGGAGCTGGTGGAAGCCTGGGCCAGCAAGGTGAGCCCTGCAGCCATGTTTGGTTCCACATCCAACTTCAAAGCATAAAGATGGCTGGTGTTTCTCTTCTGCTTTCCAAATCTCATACACCTTTCTCTCGTGACCAGCCCTAGCCTAGAAACAAAGGGAATTCCTGGAATATGGTTCCAGGTCAGCCAAGTAGACATAGCACAAAGCCACTATATGTACACAGGAATCTTAACAAATGTAGCATAAAGGTCACTGTATTATATAAGAGAAAGCAGTATGTTTTGAATATTAAAAAATAAATTACAGCTCTATAGGTCTCAAAAATATCCTTTTAGATATTTATCAAGTAACTTTCCCAGTTGGGGGCCATGGGAATTCAATGGGATCAGGATCAGGAAGGAGGGAAGTACTGTGAGTGATTCTAGAGCGTGGACTCCAGGAGAGAGGTAGGCCACTTTGGATAGAGCCACACAGTCCAGGCCTTTTTGCCAGAAATTAAGACAAGGGGAATTCAGCAAAGTCCTACAAAATAAATGGAAAAACAGCTTCAGGAGTTACAAAGAAAACTAAGATGCAAAGAAAAATTGCCCATTCCCATCTGTCTGGCATAAGTACCAAATACAGAAAAGGCGAGATACCAACAGTGATGCTGGATGATGCTTAACATGTTTGAAGACTGTACTTTCAGTTCTGACCCTCACAGCCCACCCCTCCTCAGGACTTCTCTACTTCTAGACTGACCCACCATCTACCCAACTTGTTAAGGCAAAAATCTAGGAGTCAACCCTGACTCTTTTCTTTCCCTTAACCCATCAACTAGGTTTGTCAACTCTATCACCAAAATCCATTGTGAATATTTTCAACTCTACTGCTACCACCAGAACACAACCCTGATCTATTGCTATAACTTTCTAATTGGTTTCCTGCTTACATTTTTCCTTTTCTAATTCGTTCTCCATACAATATCCAAAATGCTAATAAAAAAGATGAATCAGGGGTACCTGGGTGGCTTGGTTAAGCACCTGACTCTTTATTTTGGCTTAGGTCATTATCTCAGGGTCATGGGATCAAGCTCTGTGTCAGCTCCACCCTGGGCATGGAGTCTGCTTAGGATTCTCTCTCTGCCTCTCTCTCTCTCCCTCTGTTCATGTTCTCTCTCTCCTTCCACCAAAAAAGATGAATCATACTACATATTAAATGCATACTATCTATATTTATTATATTTATTATCCTGGATGTCAACATGAGGTTTCTGGGACAGAGCTAAATTATCAGAGAGGAAATGTGCTATAGTGGAAAGTGCATGGGCTTTGCAGTCAGAGTGATGGGTTCAAATCTTAACTCTACCACTTACCTGCAAATTGACCTTATAGAGACAAGAAATCTGCAGCTCTTAAAGAAGGGTGACGTCTAATTTCGGCAATAACACCAATCTTACAGGATCTTTGTAAGAATAAAATTCAAAGTGCTCACTTAAGTATCAGTGCCCTTCCCTTCCTATACCCATTGTTCTCTACTTTCCATCACCTGGCTAACCACAGGAAGAGTCATCCTTGAGTCCTCTTTGATCTCCAGCCCCATCCAGTTCAACAATCATTGTCATTAATATGACAATACATATTAGGAATCGCAATACACATGGAGGACCTTTATGCTCTAGGGCATGTGATATATATTATCTAATGGAACAGTCCCAAGGAACAGATGCCTGCATTTCTGGTTCCCTGGTCAAAACCACATTGTTTTGACAAGGATCCCAGATAACTTTAAGCTGATAGAAGCTGATGCTCACCCTGTGGTGATCCGGACTTTTTGTTTCAGACTTGCTGATTCAAAATTAAACACATAAATAAAATACCATAATCCAATCTGCCTCCTAGGTTTTATACCAAATAAATAATTAAATAACGAGTGAGTGGTTTGAAAGCATAACATGCTGAATAATGTAATGTGTTAGGGGACCAGATCCTCATGAAGAAGTTAGAGCCAGAATTGGCCACAGGCCCAAAATGGGAACTGCTAATCTTTATATAGATATAAAAACCACAACGCCCATTCATTGAGACTTCCATACCAATGGGCTCCAAACTTTAGATCACGTACCCAATCTTGAAAAAATCATTTGAGCATGTACCCTCAAACATGTATATTTATTTATAAAGTAGGTACTTGTATTTCTGTATGAATGTACTGCATGTAATTAAAACCATACACAAATAATACATATTTTTAGAGGGTGAAATAAAAATATTTAAATAGAAATCTAATATTTTCTTTTTGTACGCTATTGGATCAGCTTACACGTTGGCCTACCTTAGAAACCACTGGTTAAATGAACAGGCCTATTTATTTTTTAAATATGCCAAATGTTGCAAAATATGCAATTACACAAGTAAATTATCTTGGATTTTGGTATGACCAAGGAGGAAGGATGAGAAAGGAACAGTGGGTGTGTGACCCTTCACCCCATCCCTGCCCCTATTAGCCACCCCAGTTAACCGGGGTGGGGGTGAAGTCCTGCGAAAATGTAAGATAAGCAAAGACTGCACACAAATTCCTTTTGGATATAAGGCACTTCCTCTTTACATAATTAGACAATGAAAAGGGATTCCAAGTTTGGGAAAATGGGCTAAAGACTTGTATTTGATACAAGTCTGTATCAGTTAGGACTGTGGCTACTCCCGCTGCTTTTGGATTTAACGTGAAGCTAGAGTACAGGGTCTGATTTCTAGCAGCTACTAAGCACCTGGGTAGCATGCACTGGAAGTGGGGGGTAATTAATACTCTATGGGGCTAATTTTGACCAAGGACAGACAGAAGTTGGAAGGTGCCAGCAGATAAATCTCTCTTCTTCCCCCCAAGAGACTGTTCTAAAAGAGTTTGGACGAAGCTACCCAGTCGAGAAGACATCCCACATGAACAAGCCATAAGCTGCTTTCTTAAGAAGAGTGGCTAGCTCAGTAATGTGCCGGTTTGGAGTGACGTTCTGGTCATACTTGGAACTTCCCCTCACTTAACAGCTCTTATGCTGAAGTGTCCCACCTAAGATCTGTCCCCACAACTCTAGCCATACTCTTTGGACCAAAGGGCACTATTTATTGTTCTTTTTTTTTTAAAGGTTTCATTTATGTATTTATTTGAGAAAGCGAGAGACAGAGAACACTAGTGGTGCGAGGGCAGGGTGGGGGGGACAAGAGGGGAGGCGGCCAAAGGGGAAGTGGAGGAAGGGAGAGAATCTCTCAAGCATTTTCCCCTCTGAGGGCAGAGCCGACACAGGCAGGCCTGAGTTCACAACCCTGAGACTAGGACCCCTGCCGAAACCAAGAGTTGGACCTTTAACCAACTGAGCCACTCAGGTACCCCCACCCCGCCCCCGCCCCAATAGGACATTTTTGATTCTTTCTCCAACGCTGGACAGGGAGCTGCCTGTGGTAGGTCAAAAAGAAAAGCTAGGTCAGGTTCCTTTCCTGGGAATTCAGGTTTGGGCAATTCAAGTGAATGATGTGTATTATCTGTGGGTGCTGAGTTGTTAGTCCTGAGGGCTAAAGTGGATGTCATGGTGGCAAAGCCTCCCTAGTGGGAAGAAAATAGCAGACACAAAGTGACAGAGGTGTAGAGATGCCAGAGTGAGCCCAGAGAGAGACAGATAAATCAGCTGCCTTTGCCTCTTTGCAGTTCCCAGACACATTTCCCCCAAAGTCCTGCTATTCTTCATTTCTTGTGTTTAAATTATGGGAGTCCGCTCTGTACACTTTTTTCCTTGCACCAATATATGTGGTTCTCTGTTCCCTCCAATGAACAATGTCCCTGACTAAAGCATGACTGTAGCACAGTATCTGTCATAAGCTTAGCTCAGGGAACAAGTGAAGCCTGATGGGTCTGCAATCCATTCATTTCTCCAGATACTATAAAAAAAAATCTGCCTCTGGATTCAGTCAAGCCAGCAGACAGCTGCTAACTGGATGAATTTTGTATTGCCAAACCCTCTCCAAGCCCCATAGGATAGTGTTTTCTGAATTGTGTCTAGTATGTGATACCACCAGTCTTTTTTTTGAGGGGCTCTTCAAGAAACAGCCTTATAAAACGCTTTACTTCAAACGTGAGAATGTTGTTGAGGAATTTGTTCAGGGTTGCGTGTCTTTTTCTATAAAAACCCTCAGGAAAGATATCTTCATAGTCTAAGAAATAAACATATTCCTTGCTTAGAAAAATTTGTTGGCTAAGACCTTATAGTCTAAGAATTTATATAAATGGATGATGGATAGCTTGGAATAGGAACCTATTTTTGCATTAGTTTCATTTTTGATTCTAATTTTTGTCTTGACCCACTGACTAATTTTTTTTTCTTTCTCATTTGCTTCTAATATATGTTATTTTGATGTATGACATATAGTCATGAAGCCACCTTAATCTTTTTAGGAGTAATGCAGATATAAAATACAGTATCCCCAATACTGGTAACCCAGAAAGCAAAACCTGTGATATTATTTATGATAATGCACTTGAAAAAATTAGAACGATTAAGATCACACAAACTGTTAAATAATTCTTAATATGAGATGAGCATTCTAAGGTAACAAGTCCGATGAGTTGGCTGGGTTTCAAAATTTTATATTTCTACATCAGGGAGCTATCAAAGGCAGCATTCAATACACAGAGCGTTATTACGGAATAAGCTCATGGAAAACATCAAGAAACCAGTGACAATCCATCATAGTCTGTGTCACATTGATCTGCAATGTTAACATTGGTCTGGGACTCCCTTAAAAAGCGTGGTGGCATTCAGTAATAAAAAGAAGACAATGTAAAATTATCTTTATCAAAATGGTCTGCTACAAAGCTATGTTTGCTAATACAATTGAGTGAATTTAGGAAACCTTGTTAACTGTTAATGTGAGCACCCTTTTTTTCTTTCCAATGCCTAAGGGAAAGATCAAGGTGATCTTTCTGAAGGCTCTGTAAATTCATGGCAGAACCATGCTTTTTATATTTCCTATCAATTTGTTAAAATCCTTCTGCGCTTTGCCAATTTTTCTGTTTTTTTTTTTTCTTTTTTCTGTCTACAACTATCTTCAAGTTATTTCTGTTCATGATACAAGGAAAGGAAGCTGTTCCACCTACCCATGGCAGACTTTACAATAAAGTGATGGAGCCTAATCCTGTATCTTAAATCTGATTAAAGAACAAACCCTGTTATCCTTTCAATGCAGCTATGTCCAAATTTGAGCCCATAATCTTCCCCGATATACCAACCCTCTTCCATCCCTTCCCCTATTTTTGATCTGAGACAATGGAAACTTCCGATTATGAGTATGATTTCATAAGAGGAAAAGAGAAAGTGGCCTCACGGGGATAGATTTTGGACTAAGGTGTGTATACTGAAGTCTTCCAGGTACAGGGCATGGAGAGAATCAATATACTACCAATTCACAGAATTGTAAAGCTTCCTGAGGAAGAAGGACCTTAGAGACTACCTAATGTTCTTTTAGGGATAGAGATACAGACTCTAAGAAGTAGGACAATCCCTCCCTCCATAACAATTTGTTGGAAACCGAGAAATATGGGCCACGTGGGCAAAGGTCCAAACACTTGAGCAGAGAATTCAAGGCATGGATGACTATGCCCCTATATCTTCTAAGACTCATTTCTCACTTTCTCCACACACAGTCTCACAGAATGCAATATGCATATCCAGACTTCTGAGGCTTTGCTGATTCTGTTCCTTCAGCTGGGAACATTCTTTCACCTCATTTCTGCCTATTAAAATCTAGCTTTTTAAAAAAAATATTTTACTTATTTATTTGACACAGAGAGAGAGAGAGAGAGAGCATATGTGAGGGATCACAAGCAGAGGGAGTGGGAGAAGGAGAAGCAGGCTCCTCACTGAGCAGAGATCCTGATGTGGAGCCTGATCCCAGGACCCTAGGATCACAACCGGAGCCGAAGGCAGACGCCCAACCGACTGAGTCATCCAGGTGCCCCTAAAATCTAGCTTTTGATTCAGATGAAATGCCTTTTTATCTGTGAACATGTTCCTGATTCCCCAATAAAATTATTCTGCTTAGGGAAAATATAGAATGATGATTAAGACCAGATCCTTTGTTGAGAGGAAACAGGATATTTGTAAAGTCCCAGAATATTAATTAACTAATTGCAAAGGAAATTTTTATGATAGAGAAATTTAGCAGACACCACCTTAACCAAGTGTTCAAAATGCCAGTGTTCACCGGTAATAAGATATATTGGTATCGTGTCCTCCCTGAAATGAGGCTCTGAGAAGGACACACTATCACTTATATGATATTCATGTCCAAAATGCATAACTTCCATCTACTTGTGAGAAAACATCAAGAGGCGTTTTACAAAATGACTGACCAGTGCTCTTTGGAAGCGCCAAGTTGATGAAAGAAAAGAATGAGGATCTGTCACAAACTGGGGTAGACTAAGGAGACACAAAAACTAAATGCAATACATGATCCTAGACTCAGCCCTGGACCAGAAAAAAGACATTAGGTTAAAATTGGAGAAATTCTAATAAAGTCTTTAGGTCAGTTAAAAATATTCATCAACATTCATGTCCTGGTTTCTCCTAAGGGCACTGTAGTTATGCAAGATGTTAACATCAGAGTAAGCTGAGTGAAGGGAATATGGGGATTCTTTGTACTATTTTTGCATCTGTTCTGTGAGTCTAAAATTATTTATAAATGAAAAGGTTTTCAAAAAAATTTTAAGGAAAAAAGGGGAAAAAGCACATTCCCTGAAGGCAGTCGGCCTGCACCTAAATCCTGGTTTACCACATATTAGCTGTATGACTTTGGGCAAGTTATACATCGGGGTCTTGATATTCCCACTCTTAAAACAGAGGTAATAATAGTATTTACCTTACGGAATGACTGTGAGGACTAAATGAGTTAAAACATATTAGTGCCTTGGGGCGCCTGGGTGGCTCAGTGGGTTAAAGCCTCTGCCTTTGGCTCAGGTCATGATCCCAGGGTCCTGGGATTGAGCCCCGCATCAGGCTCTCTGCTCAGTGGGGAGCCTGCTTCCTCCTCTCTCTCTGCCTGCTTCTCTGCCTACTTGTGATCTCTATCTGTCAAATAAATAAATAAAATCTTAAAAAAAAAAAACATATTAGTGCCTTAAGACAGTGCCTGGCACTTAATAAGCGCAATAAGCTTTGGTTATTTTTATCATTTCCCCTGTATTATATCTGCTTCCCTCCATGCTTCCATAATATTTCCTGTCATTATCGGATCATTTAACACACAGTTGGCCTTACATTGCAGACTGTCCCTAGTTTCTAGAAACAAACTTACCTGAGTTCTGATTTATGCTTGACCATAAATTTAGGAAAATTATATATACAAATGGATATGAATATAATGTCCATAGGGTTTTGTGACATTGTGATAAAATGTATGTGAAGTGTCTAGCAAAGCCCACTGATTCGTAGAAGGCATTTAATACATGTTAGCTGTTTCCACTTTCTTTTCCTCTAACAAACTATAAATATATCTTACTCATCTTGACAGGCTTCATTCATCCTAGAACCTTCACTTCCAATACACACAGAAATACACAAACATACCATACACACATCACATAAATAATACACACACAAACACCCCCACACACCGACTAGCACAACAGTACACACACAGTAAATGCTAAATTCGTGCTTTTTTAAATGAATAAGTTTACCAGTATTTGGAATTGCTCCTTAACCCTACACTCTTTTTTTTTTTTTCTCCCTAGGAATGTGGCCCACATTTAGTCCCAGAGGCTTCAGCCCTACTGACAATATGATTTCCACCTCCCTCCAAACTGTGGTTCTACGTTAATAGAGAGGAAGGCAATGCCAGGGCGAAGATGGGGCCATCAGACAAGCTCCTGCAATAAATTACAATATGGAAACAGAGAGATTGAGTCAGTTAACTCTAGAAGCTGGATCGGGAGTATTTTGTTACTCAGACTGAGAGCCCCTTTTTAGAACAATGATTATAAATTCTAAGTGGAGCAGAGAAGAGCCAGTCTGCAGGGAAGAGAAGAGAGCAGTAGAAGTGAGAGATTGAGTCCCTCGAAGGAAAGAGAAAGAGAGAGAGAGGGAGGAGAGAGAATGAAAGAGAGAGAGAGAGATAAAACACAGCTTTTTTGGCTCCTGAGAGTTCGTAGTTCTTGCTACATATCCAGGAGAAAGCCTGGTTGCACATTCCGCTCTTGTTAGGATATGGGGACGTAGAAGGAAATGCAATACATTCTCTCCTATGCTTATGCTAGTTTGAGTGAGCTTCAATTCTTTCTAACATAATATCCCAGACCAAGATAAAAGCAAAAGTAATAGCTTTCCTAAATATTCAGCTTTCAGTTTGGTAGAAAAATGCATTTACTTATTTCTAGACCTGTCTCACCTTTACTCCAGTGCGGGAAGATAATAAACTATGTCTATAAAAATCATATAAAGATTGACAAATTCCAATTTTAAAATGTCACAGTAAATGCTTTTATAATCCACATATGAATCAGGGCCCCAGACAGTCCAGCCTCATGTGGAGTGGTATTCAAAGGGACCATAAATCTAACTCTACAAATCTTGAAAAATGGTGTAGATTTTATTGTGGGTTTTCATATAGGGCCCAGTCAAGGGGTTTTATGTAAACTACTCTCCAAACTGGGATGCTTTTGAAAGAGAGAGATTTCTCCTAAAAATCATGCTGAGTCAAACAAGCATAAACCAAGACTAACTCAAGCAAACCTAGATAGATGGTCATCCTAGCATTATGCCATCTAACACAGAGACGTCTCCTCAAATAGTCCATTTAGTTATGTTTTTCTTTCCCCACATGTGCAACATCACAGCAGGCTCCACATCACTCCTTCTTACTCCGGTCCAGCTGCCTCTCCCTATGCTGCTCCTTTTACCCTCTTTCTTTGTCCTCTGCTGCCCCAGCTCCCTGTGGGAAGGCCCTGCACCCCACCACCACCTCGGGCCTTCTACCCTAACCTGTACCAAGCCAGCCTAAAGAGCCTGGAGGACAAAGTCACTGCACATACCCATTCCTCCCTTGCTTCCTGACAAGAAAGGCAACTAGTACCCTTGATATATTTACTTTCTGTGGGTGATATTTTACAAGAAATATCTAATGGATAAAATTTTCAACTTCATTATGTTTTTCTCGCACTTTACATTTACACTTCTCTGCAAAGAGAAAGATCAAATATTGAATCTTCAAAGAGAATTTTCTTGACTATCCTTTGACCAGCAAATCAACCTATTTTATTTACTTCATTGTTTTTAATGGTATGTGAAAATGTTAAGATTTGGTATGCTTATTTATTTCTGATTTCCCTCCACTAAAATGTAAGCCTTCTGAGGGCAAATATCTTGCCTGCCATATTCCCCTCTGGGGCCTTGGAACAGAAGTTGTGCACAAAGTCCAAGACCAAGCCTTCCCTGGCCTTTCCCCCACATCATTAAAGGGGGAGGAGAGTCTCATGCTTTTGATATCACACCAAGCTTCCATAGCACTCCTTCAGTCTGTCAACAGGGTTCATGACTGGCCATGTACACTCACAGAAAAATAATCTCTCCACCAAAAGGGATCAAAAGTGAATTTATACAGTAGGCCTACAATCAAAACTTTCCTCAGCCTTCCATCCCAGCATCTGGAGTCAAGAGAAATGTGAATTGAGACCAAACTCATGACACCCATTAGGTCTTCTAATTCCATTGTTATGGTGGGGAGAGTGGACTCTAGAAACATATTCTTCCCTTCTCCATACACACAGAGCCTTGTCACCCCTGGGATTAATTTTAGCAGGTCTTTCATGTCTCTTTATGTCTGTAAGAAAAAGAAATTTCCAGAATCCAGGTCACTCCTCATCTCCTGAACACTAATTCATATTAGACTGTGTACATACCCTAGTCAGTCCCCTTTCCCCCTGACTTCCTAACCTTATCAGTCGGCTTTCTTTAGAGAAACAGAACTACTAGGAGATACACATATATAAAGAAATTTATTTTAAGGAAGTGGCTCATGCAGTTATGGAGGCTGGCAAATCCATAATCTGCAGTGTAGACCCCCAGATGAGAGATCCAAAAGTGCCAAGAGGTCAAATGAAGACTGAAGGCAGTCTGTCAGATAACTCCCTTTTGCTGGAGAAAGTCAACTTTTTTGTTCTATTCAGGCCGTCAGCTGATTGGATGAGGCCCACCCATTTCACGGAGGGCATTCTACTCAAAGTTCACTAACATAAATGTAGATCTCATCCAAAACACCCTCCAGATTGACACAAAATTAATCATTGCACCACTTCTCCAACTTCTGAAATCCTTTCACAGGTCTTCTGGAATTTGTGGTTATTATTAACAGAAGTTCCAGAAGTTCCTTACCATAAACGTGTTCTATGAATATCCCCTTCTCTTTTTCCTCTGATGTAAACCTTACTCATTCTTGAGGACTCTGCTTCATCTGCTGCACTCTCGAGTTCTCCCCCAAAGCTGGTATCACTGAGCCAAGTCTGAGTAACTGTTCCCCATTGCCACTTGTAGATCATTCTCCCTTTCTTTCCCCCAACCTCCCCACACCCCGACTTTGAATTACATGACACTAGGTTACAACCCCCTTACCAACACCAAGCCATTTCCCGTCATTTCTCAATGATTTGCACTCTTGACTCATTGTAATTCTCTCTAATAATATGAGTGCCTCTATTCCTTTATGATTTCAATACACACTAGATGATCCTTCCAATACTCTCAGCTCTCAGTTTTTTTTTTTAACTTCTTTTAAGAACATCTTGTTCTTCCCCAAACTCAGTCACTCCTACATTATCTTTCATTACCAATAACTGTAGACCCTCTATAATCATTTCCTTGCCTCTTAGGCCCTATAATTTTCTTAATTTCTGCCTCATTCTCTCTAGTATTCCATCTGTACTACACAGACTACTAGGTGGTCTCCAAACTTTGATCCTACCACCACACTATCATTTCTTGCTCCCTTGATATCCTTACTCTTCTCCTTACCTAGCAAAATTCTGCAGTCAGTCACAAAAATCACTCCCTTAATCTCACTTTTTTGCCTCCGGGTACATGCTTACCTAAATTCCATGCTGGACTCTAACTCTTTGCCTACCCCAACTGCACCTGTGCCATTGAACATAACTGGAGAAAAATACACAACCTCACTAACTTGAAATTTATTATCTTGAATCCCAAGTGGATCCCTATTACTAGTAGGCAGTCAAACTGTATAATTCACTTCCCTCTCCCAATGCACGTACAACTATTCAGACTTTTTCTTCTCTAACTTTCAACATCTCCTTACCCATTCTTACCTCAGATGATTGCTTCACTCCCCATTTTCCTGAAAACATTGAATCAACAGAGAAATACCCAAACATTCCCATCACGCTATTACATACACCCATCTACCAGCACCTGCACCTACATACACTACTTCCCTTTCTGTTACAATGGATGGCAGGTCCATACCCTTATACAAAGCTAATTTCTCCTTTTTGGGGTCTAGATCCTATTCATTTTTGTCTACTCAAGGACATTGATCTAGAAAGTCCTCTTTTCTCTCCAAATTCATCAAACTATTTGCTCTCTGCTGAATTGTTCCCATAGCCAAATAAATATGATGCTCCTACTCTTGTATCCCTCAGTTCAAATTCCCAAAAGAACAAAGATAAATGGTCAAGCTTAGATTGATTTTCCAGCTATGACAAAGGAAATAAGGTCACAGAATTGAAATCTGGCTTCTAGAAGACCAGGAAAAAAGTGTCTGCTTAAATGCCATTAATGTACATATCATGTGACTATTTTTCAGCAAGAATTCAGCATAACAAAGTATGGGAAGTTCAGGAACAGGATGATTAGGAGGAAACAGAAAAGGGATAAAGAGAAGGTACCACAGGACTAAATAGATAGATTCCCAAGTCCAGGGAGCCAAAGCAAAGTATTTAAGAAAGACATATCAACTCTAGACCAACTGGCAAGGGTCAGGATCTATGAAGGTCAGAAACAGCCCCTAAGTAGAATAAGAGGTAGAATCATATCAGAAATCCTGGAAGAGAAAGATAAAAATAAAACTGGAATTAACAAATATATAAGTAATTTTTATTTTTTTAATTTTTAAAAAAGTGTTTGTTTATTTATATAACAGAGAGGAGAAAGCACAAGCAGGGGTAGCAGGAGGCAGAAGCAGACTCTCGTTGAGCTAGAAGCCCAACACAGGGTTCAATCCCAGGACCCTGTGTTGGGGTCCTGCCTGAGCCAAAGGCAGATGCTTGACTGACTGAACCACCCAGGCATACCTATAAGTGATTTTTTTTTTTGCCGGAAGAGAGAGAAGAGGAAGCAGTTTCCCCGGCGAGCAGAGAGCCTGATGTGGGGCTCGATCCCAGGACACTGGGATCATGACCTGAGCCGAAGACAGAGGCTTTAACTCACTGAGCCACCCAGGTGCCCCTATAAGTGATTTTTTAAAAGTAAGTTCTAAACATAATGTATGTTGGAATAACGTTTGCTATCAAAGGAGATTTCTTCAATGGAATCACCCAATGAAGAATTACTACCACAATCAGTTTCAAAACTGGTCCAGATTATTACTGCAAAGCTGTCAGGGCAAAGGTAGGGCCAAAACCTTTAAGCACACAACTCAGTAGGCTTCTCTAACACACAAACTAAAAGAGACAAAGAAATTGTCCTACAGTACCAAACAGGATCTGTGAAAATAGGAGGAAAATGAGTTTCAGTTTGAATCAATGCTAACTAGATCATCTGGGGAAAATACTCGAAGTACCATATAGTGAATGATCAGGCGCACATATAACGATGATAATGAAAGAAACCTTGAGGTGTCAGTGGCAGTCAGAATTGGCCAGTTTGAGCTACATAACTCCAGAGGAGAGGAAACTGTGCCCCTTCCAGGCTATCGAGGGAGGTTGGGTTTCAGAAAGTGCGCTCTCTCCAGAGCTTTAGCACTGCTGAAGTGAGATGGAATTACATCATCAAAATAAGTTGAGGGACTCCTGGGTGGTTCACTCCATTAAGCATCTGCCTTTGGCTCAGGTCATGATTCCGTAGTCCTGGGTTTGAGAGCCTTGAGAGCCCCGTGGGGCTCCTTGCTCAACAAAGTCTGCTTCCCCTTCTGCCTGTGGCTCCCCCAGCATGTGTGCTTTTGCAGTCTTTCTCTGGTAAATAAATAAAATCTTTTTAAAAAATAAAATAAAATCGTGTTTTGGTTGAGAGGCAGTGGGTAGAGGCAAGGCATCAGCAATTCAGGACTAAAGACAGAAGATTTGGTTCAATACCCCCAAACTCTTTTCATTTGTTAAATTCATGTGTCCCTCAGTATGAATCTGAGATTTTTTTTCTTCTTCTGAAACAAGATGGAGGATTATCTTCGTTTTTTTCTCCTTAACTATTTACGTAAAGATCTAATAGATCAGAAGTCAATTCCTGATATTCTGTTATCACTTTCAGATTGTGGAATTTCTGAAAGTTGTTTTATCTTCGAGAGGAGGCTGGTTATGGAAGTGTGGATAAATGAAATGGCATTGAAGCGAATGCTGAAGAATATTAGGAAATGAAGTCGAGGGAGGGCATTTCTGACAGATGAGAATCGGCGAGATGTATTTCAGGCCTGACAAGAAGGCTGATATGGCTGGCCCTAAAGCATATTTATTAGTCAGGGGCTTCTTAGTTGCAAGAAATATAAATTCACTCAAACTAGCTTAAGTTAATGTGGGTTTCTTCAAAGAGCTAGAGCACTTCATGGAACCCAAGGGCAGGAAGACCAGCTAAGCTTCCTGTTTGTGTAGAACTAAGACAGACAAGAGCTGTGGATGAAGAACCAAGGCATCTACTTTTGTTGTTGGTGTTGTTAAGAGACAGACAGAAGGAGGATGTGCGTGAACAGGAGCAGGGAGTGGGGAGGCAGAGGGAAAGGAAGAGAGAAAGAGAATCTTAAGCAAACTCCACACCAGTGGGAACTGGTGGCAGGTCCCAATCTTAACGACCCTAAGTTCACGAACTGAGCCACAATCGAGAGTCAGAGGTTCCACCTGCGGAGCCACCCAGGAGCCCCAAGTCATCTAATTTTCATCTCTCTCTCTCTTTCTAGGTGGGCCTCTGTCCTACTTTCCTGCATTTTGGTTCCATTTACCTGCTTCTGTCTGTGGAGCATCCTTTCATCCAGCGCTCAGCATCCAGGGGCCCTGAAAAGCTGAGGTGAACTGACAGCCACACACCCCTCTATCAACGTTACCATCTAGCGGGTAATACTAGATAATCAACAGTGTGGTTGCTACCAAATCCAGATCCCTTGGACGGAGGATGTGATTGGTCCAGTCCAGTCAGTTGTCTACCCCTTGTCCAATCATCTGTGGTCAGATGGGTGGGGCCACGAGGCTAATCCGGAAGACCCAGCACAGAGTTTTACAGAAGGAGGTATAGAGGCAGGTATAGGAAATGGTGAACAAAATGAAAGTTTAAAAAAAAAAAAGTAATTTGAGCCCTTTTCAATGAAGGCCTTGAATGCTAGACTGAAAGGCTTTCATTTTTGTATGACAAATAATTTAATCCACTTATTTACACCCATAATTTAAGCCGTTTAAGCAAAGAGAATTAAACAAAGGATTGCTATTATACAATTACTCCAGCAGCAGGAGAAACTGAAGAAGGGGATGACTGAAGCCACAAAGACCAGAGTAAAGATGGCAATAACCTTAGCTTGGCATAATAAGATTTTAAGCTGACTGATGGCAGTAAGAATAGAAACAGAAAGAAGGATTTGAGAGAATCCTGATAGAATTTGTTGCAGCCTCGTTGTGGGAACCAAGATAATGTATATGGATGCATGTTAAGAACAGGAAGGAACTGCATAAATGTAGCAATAAAAGTGTCCGAAAATAATGAGAAGCATGCAGACGATATTTTGATAACAGACAAGCATTTGAAGAAAATCCATGCGATAAACTCTGACAAACTTGGAAAAGCAGGTCTGGGGCTGAGGGGAGACTACAAGTAGATGACAGGGAAGAATCCTTCTGGACTTGATCATTAAAAAAAAAGGGGGGGGACTGAGTTTCCTTTAAAAACACTGATAGGAAACACAGGAGTGTCTAAGGCAAGTAAAATCATTTTCATCTATTTATTTAAAAATTGTAAGACTCCTTTCTCTTACTTTCTGTTCCAAAAAAGTATAGGGTACCTTTCCTGGCCTTATCATGAGAATTTGGCTAGAGCTGGGAAAAAGAACTCTGTCTTGCTGGCCTTAAAGTGATTCCTCTTCTCTGCACAAAAGAGGAAGAAATGAGCATGACCTCATATAGCTGCCTTTCATGGTCCCTCGCTAAATTTTTGATTGTGTAATTTCCCTATTGCAGGATGATTATGCATGGCAGGCTGATTCAGGGGCCATTGTCTGTTTTGAAATGAACCCCTAGAGTGCACTAATGGGATTTTATGCCATTAATGCTGAATAGAGTGGGATGAGAAATCACTTTTCTGATATGTCTGCTTCTCGCTCTCCGGGCTCAATGAGAACACAAGTGGCTACAGTGAGAAAGAGAATTCATGGAGACCGTGGCCCCTTCTGTCCTCTCCCTAAGCTCCTGCAGTGAATTAACATGGCCCCACCTTTCCAATCTTTTTACCTTTCCTGGCTTACTTCAGGATATCAAATCATCAGCTCCAGTTTGTCAGGGCTGGGCAAATCATCCATCACCTTCTCTAGAGCCCACTTTATCCAGAATAAAAAGCCTTGTGCCATGAGGATATTTTAAAACAGAGACAATCAGCTTTGTACATCCAGCCCTATACCAACTCCTTTTTGAAGACTTTCCTTTGCAGATTTTCTTTCTCTGGTCCTTCTAACTCTGAAGAATCTGTTTTTGTGCCCTGTGGTCAAGGAGGAGAGATGAGCTAAGCCATAAACTGAATTCTTTCTACTTCCTTTGTCTTGCTCCCATGTAAATCACCCTCCAACTTTACCTGACAGGAGCAAAACCTGAGAATGTGACTATCTTTCCCTCTTTTCTTGTAGTCTAAGAGCGTGTTTGTTTTCAGTGGGTCCACATTAACAGAATTCTTTTGCAACAAAACAATCCCACTGCTTTGAAGAGTTTCCTCTAAATTGGTTTTGTCTGTATCATCACACCCACTTGGTGTGGGGGATGGGGAAAAAGCAAAGGGGTGATTTCTGCACTACCATCCAGAGTCATTTGTAAAAATTAGTCCTCTACTGAGAGGAAGGAGGAGTTGAGAATTGCAAGACCAGAAGGTCAGCTCACGTGAGAGCTTCAGAGATTAGCAAAGGAGAGATCCTGGGCCTAGCTAGGACCTGAAGAATCAAGGATGAAGCATATGGCTATTACTGCCGTCAGTTCCTGCCTCCTAACATCTATTCCCACCACGCTCAACAGGGTGAAGATTCTCTTCACTCTTTTTCCCATGTCCCAGGGAATGTGAGGGGCTCCCAGCTAACTTCTAGACGGTATTTAATGCAATCCTAGAAACAACTTGAGATGTAGGCATTGTTATTACCAATTTAGAGACAGGAAAATAAAGCTAAAAGGTGGAAAGTAACTCAGCCAAGGTCACACAGCTCCTGAATGGGAAAGAAGTTTAAAATCCAAGCATTGTGTGACTCATGCCCTTTTTTATTACTCTACACTGATTTCAAGCTTTTAAAGTTAATGTAAAATTTTATGGGTAAAAATGGAAAACCTGATGAAGGGATACGTTTTAATTATATACATATAACAAATGCTAATTCATGGAGATCTTTAATTATAGAATTTATACATGCAGTTTTCTGAATTTTATAAAATAATAGTGCTAATTAAACACTCAATTGTATAGGCAATGATCCATGTTCAGGGGGAATTTGAAATAATACTAATATTAAGACAATTCTATTTTAGGGTGGGATGGTTGGTTGATAAATTGAGGTGGGAAGTAGAAATAAAACTTGTCTCCCTTCTCTGTATGTTTTTCCATATCTAGAGTGTGGAGAAACAAAGGTAATATATTTCATGCCTATAGGAAATTGAACTAAGGAATATGCATCACCACAGAAAATCTAAGTCAGGAATAATATCCTCATAAGATATGTATCAAATGCCACCTGGAATTGGCCGTTTCCATCCCTGTGACTGAGGCATTGCAGCAGTGGTGGGAATTTACACTGGTGTTCCCCAGGAAAGTTGCAACCTTCTGCCCGATTTTCACTTCCCCTGGATAATGGCTGAAATGATTAGGCTTCTGGTTGGCTCTGTGAATGTGGAAGGCAAGAGGACAGAAACAAGATGCCTCCTCGATGATGTGCCCCTGTAGAAGGATCTGTAGGAAGCAAACGAATACCTGGTAATTGGGATAATTCTGGGCACATTAGGACGATCTCATGGTAGCATGGCACAATCTGTGAACACTCTGATAAACATTTCACTCCTGGAGAGTGTGTGGGCCGTTGGATGAATATTTTCATGCTCTGAATACATGCGTGACTGCTATGGCCTCTGTCCTCACCCCGCCCCACTACCTTTTAACCAAGCTGGGAAAAAGGGAGGGGGAAATATATATATGTTCGTATGTATGTATGTATGCTTATATATGCACATAAATGTATATGTGTAAATATAGGTATGATTGTGAATATACACACACTTCCACATATATGTAAATATATTGTTGTGCCTACAAAAAAAAAAAATGGAAGAAAAGAAAAAGACTTTTATGCCCTAAAATGGAAAAAGGCTCTGAAATAGATCTCTGAACTTGTGAGTTCTGGACTCTACCTGCAAGTAGGGCAGGCTAAGCCACTGGACAGCTCTGCAGATATGAATTAGTCTGCTTTTGCTGATAAATGTTATGGAGGGCATGTTTCAGACAACCAGGTGGGAACTTTAGTTGTCCCAAACAAGTATCTGCCACCACCACCATCCCCTCAAATGTTCTGCGTTGAGTCTTGTTGTCCCTAAATGTCAGAGGATGACTTCTAGGTATAGTAAGCAATTTAAGCTACAGGATTGTAGCTCAGGAGAGATATCTAACTTTAAGACACCGTTTTTTAACTCATTGGCACACAGGAAGTGGATGAAACAATAGAAGAAGAGGAGACTGCCAAGGGAGGATGTATAGACCGGGAAGGAATGAGAATTGCAGACAAAACTGGAAACATTAGCGCTGAGGAACAGGTAAAGGAAAAGAATAATGAAGAATACTGGGGCACCTGGGTGGCTCAGTGGGTTAAGCCTCTGCCTTCGGCTCAGGTCATGATCTCAGGGTCCTGGGATCAAGCCCTGCATTGGGCTCTCTGCTCAGCAGGGGGCCTGCTTCCCCCCCCCCCACCTCTGCCTGCCTCTCTGCCTACTTGTGCTCTCTTTCTCTGTCAAATAAATAAATAAAATCTTTAAAATAAAAAAGAATAATTGAAGAATACTGAAATGATCTTTTCAGAGGTAAAATGTAATTAGAAGAAGCCAGAAAGAAAGAAGGTTTTAGGAGGGTGTATGGTAGAGATCAAATATATTTTTTATTCTTCTAAATAATTAATAAAGAGAGAAAGCATCTCAGTAAAAATGTCAAGGGAGATACTAATACTCTTTGGGTACCCCCTGTGCATTGAGATAATCATTTTGCATATGTTGGAACATGAAAATATTTCCTGAACTTGGGTTTTATGGAGAATAATTATAATAATTCAAGATTTAAGACTTTTTAAAAATGTGGAGCCATATGTATATTTCCTGAGGAATCGTGGGTCCTAATTTTTTGACTGTCAGGAACTTCCACAATGACCTGGAACAAATCACTTCACCTTTCTGGGATTTTGTTTTGTCATCCTTAAAATAAAACAGAGGGTTTGGAAATATTTCTAAGTCTCTACCCAACTCTACATGCATTGATTCTGGTAAGTGCCATTATAGAACATTGCATGCTACAGACAGAAATATAGTCTAGTAGTTAATGAGTTCATGAGCTAGAGATCTAATCCAGATGCCAGTGCATTTATTTACTTATCTGTTGAAGGACCTTGTGGAGATTATTAAACTTTTCTGTGCTTTAGCTTCTTCATGTATAAAATGAGGATAATAATAATAGCTCCTGCCTTCCAAGGCAATTGGAAGAATTAAATTAAATAAGCTAATGCTTATAAGGGCCTTAACATTGTTCTTAGAACACAGTAAGAGCTCAATAATCGTTTTGTATTTGTTGGCAGTGATATTATCATAATCATCACAGATAAGGCAATTAGGAGCATTGGTATCTTTAAATTCTATTTCACAATCAGGACTCAGCAGGAAAGAACCAGGCCAGTAGAAGAAGAGCTGCTTCAGACTATGCTTGATTGAGTAATTAAAATCATAGTTTTAAAAGTGCTTAGTTAACAGCCAATGAGTAGGCAAAAATTTTAAGCATTAATTTTTGTGCCATATTCTTTCTTTCTCTATCCTTGCATATGTTGAGAAATCAATCTGGATTTCAAGTAACAAGGAAAGAAGGTAGTAAAGGCCTGTGCATTACATCAACACGCTGTATTAGTGATACAATTGACAATTTAATCAAGGCTTCTACTCATGATGGTGCATGTAATGTTGGGCCACAACCCAGGCTAAAACCACTCAAGGCTATGGCAAGGTTTCTCTTTGTTCAACCAAAGATTTGTCATCAAATATGTGCTCCAGTCAGTTCCTGACAGTAAGCTTAATGGTGAGCACCTGTACTGTGAAAAATGCTTCCCAGATAAACGCATATTTTTAAAAAATGTGTGTATAATATCCAACTTCCAAATCATTCAACCCGGCGGGAGAATTTAATGTTTTTGCAATTTAAGAAGGATCTGCCCAGATTTCTATGTCCCATGATTCCTTCCATTCTAAATCTATATTAGGATAAGGACAGGCTGCTGATAAATGATGTCAACAAAGCTACCAAGGCCTCCTGAAGAGGAGGTAATTTGGACCATCAGAGGGAATCTTCATGACACCATATACACCTGTTTTATTTGATTTATTTTTATTTTTTTTCCCATTTAGCTGGGAATGGTACTGCACAGCAAAATTTAGAGTTGTGGTTCTCAAAGTTGGTTGTATATTAGGATCATCTGGGGGATGTTTTTAAAATATGATGTCTCCAGGCTATGCTATATACCATTTAAGCAAGAGTTTCTGGAGCTTGAACTCAAGCCCAATAGTTTTTAAGGTTACCCAAGTGATATAATGTGCAGCCAAGCTTGAGAACTAGGGTCTTTGAACATTGCCACTCAACCTGACCAAAATCTGATTCATTACTTTGTGTTTACAATGACATATGTTTGCAGGGGCACCTGGGTGGCTCAGTCGGTTAAGCATGGAACTCTTGATTTCAGCTTACGTCATGATCTCAGTGCTGTGAGATTGAGCCCCGTGTTGGGCTCCTTGCTGGACACGGAGCCTGCTTAAGATTCTTCCTGACCCTCTGCCTCTGCCCCCACTTAAAAAAAAAAAAAAAAGAATAATTTGAGGGGCTTGTTATATAGGCCAATCCCAGGTTCCTCTACCCCTAATTTCTGATTCTTGCCTGGGATAGATCCTAGAGGCATAAATTTTTTTAAAAAGATTTATTTATGTATTTTAGGCAGGGGTAGGGCAGAGAGAGAGAGAAAGAGAAGGAGAGAGAACATCCTGAAGCAGACTCCCCACTGAGCGTGGAGGCCGACATGGGCTCAATCTCAGGACCCTGAGATCATGACCTGAGCTGAAACCAAGAGGTGGTCACTCCACCAACTGCACTACCCATGTGCCCCTAGAGATGTGCATTTTTTTAACCAAAGTCACAGGCTTGGGGTTGGTCTATTTTAAAGTTGCAAAAGCCTGGGCTCCACCCCTGGGTTTTCTGATCCAGAGAATCAAGGTAAGTCTTAATATACATTAGTAAGCTCTTGCTTCGTAATGAATCACCTCAAAATGTAATGACTTGAAACAGCAACCATTTATTCCTGCTTAGAAGTATATGGGTGCTGTTTCTGGTCACAACTGGTTTCACCCATGCATCCACAGTAATCTGGGTGTTGGCTTTGCTGAAGTTGGCTGGAGTCTCTCACACGTTGGGGGCTGGCTATCTATTGGCTGTCTGTTGTTTGGTTTGGGATAGTCTTGGTTCTTCTCTATGTTTTCCCTACATCCCTCTGCAAGGCTGGCCCAGCTCTTTCACGGCAAAAAAAGGGCAGAGCAGTAGAGAAAGCAGAAGCTTGTGAGACTGTGCATTACTGTACACATACATGAGAAGCATCTCTTCTACCATATTCTATGCTTGCTGTCAAAGCAAGGACAAGGCCAGTCCAGATGTCCAGATTGAAAAACAGATTCTTCCTCTTAAGAGGAGCACCTCTAAAGTCATATTACAAAGATCATGGACACAAGGAGAGATCGAGAACAGCAGCCATTTTTGCAGTAGACAGACCGAATACAGGCATCTATTTCTTTAACACTATTCCATGTTATTTCATGAAATTGTCACAATAATCTGATGAAGTAGGTAGTATTAGCCTTGCTTTACTGGAAACAAGGGACCGCAGGCATCCCAGAGAACAGTGAAACCATTGTTAATGATGTGTTGTGACATGTTTCAGGTACAACTTTTAGATAAATATTTTAACTTAAATGGAAAGCAGAAGAATGAGGTCATTACCAGTTTGGCAGGGAGACAGGATTAAAGTGTAAATGTGCTGATTTTGTGAGATGGAGCTATTTTATGAAAGAAGTGGTTGCATTCCAGATTCTGTTTCATTTAGTCTCACAGCCCTCTTTTGAGCCCCAATCCTGATTTACTTTATCAGATTTGGACGCACTGGGACATCTGCCCTTGATGTAGCCATGATCAGCTCATACGTTCAGCTCTGTCTCAAGCCTCAGCAATGGGAACCTGGAGGATTAGACTCATTTGACTTTTGATGAGAAATTGCCCTGTGATCTAGTTAATTGAGTTTGCAAGGAAAACTATCAAGCCTCTATCCCAGCTAGGATGATGATATAATATCGTTCTGTGTTTTAAAGCCTCTGTAAGAAAAGTTAACTTTTAGAAAGGGAAAAAAAATACATAGCAATGAGGGACAAGAACTATGCTTCTGGCTCTGCACCAGCCCCATTTAACCTGCTGTGACACTTCCCGTCTCTGCCTCTCTTATCTCAGTAGTTAAAGCAGGAGCCTACCCCCTCCTTATAGAATTGAGGGGGAAAGCTCTATTTTTACATGGCCAAGCAGAACTGCCTTTTCAGCATATCAGGGCAAGCAAGCCAAATGGTTTTCAGATAAAATCACAGCTCATTTTGAGACCTAATGTCAATTTTTACATTTCTACCTTAGAAGGTGTGTTATAGAAGAATGGTGTAAAATAATTTAATGCTCTTTTGTACTTATTTGACATTTTAAAAAAATATTTTATTTATTTATTTGACAGAGAGAGATCAGAAGTAGGCAGCGTGGTAGGCAGGGGGATGAGCAAGGAACCTGAGGCGGGACTCGATTCCAGGACTCTGGGATCATGACCTGAGCTGAAGGCAGACACTTAATGACTGAGCCACCCAGGCACCCCGTTATTTGACATTTTTTACACAATTAATTTGGTGGCAACTCCACATTGGCCTCTTGTGGGAGAATGAACTTAATTTTTCTGGTTTCTGGGCCTGTTTTCAATGAGATATCAACATAGCACTGAATATTTGGGGGTCTTGGGTGAGAGGTCATAGGTGAGAGGCCTGTCCAGGCTTCATTTCCTGTGAAACTTGAGATTCTTAGAAAAGTGTCTTGTGTCCCTTCATCGTCTCATGGCCTAGTTCAGTGCCTGATACTTAGGCGAGGAGTGTAGGACACTGGATCAGATATTGCGATCTGGAAACAGACTTCCCAAGTTTGGTTTCTGTGTCTTTCACATGTTGAGGACTTCAGGCAAGTTACATAACCTTTCTGTGCCTTTCTGTGTTCATCTCTAAATGGCAATAAAAGTAATGTTTAGGGCGCCTGGGTGGCTCAGTGGGTTAAGCCACTGCCTTCGGCTCAGGTCATGATCTCGGGGTCCTGGGATCGAGTCCCGCGTCGGGCTCTCTGCTCAGCAGGAAGCCTGCTTCCCTCTCTCTCTCTCTCCCTGCCTTTCCATCTACTTGTGATCTCTCTCTGTCAAATAAATAAATAAAATCTTTAAAAAAAATAAAGTAATGTTTACTTCATATTATTATGAGGATTAAATTTGGCCATATATATAAAATACTTAAATGAGTGCCTAGAGCATAAGTACTCAATAAATACTAGTTATCATTGCTCAGTAAATATATGTTCAGTAAATAGAAAGAAATGTTATAATAGTATCATATCATCTGACTATAGATTAAATTAAATGGAAGAATTCCTTGGGAAAGGGAGGACAATTTTTAGAACCTAAAGAAACAGTATTAATAAATAGTTCAGGGCTTTTTAAAATTTTTTTTCCTGGATGCTGTTTTGCTATCTTGCTGTCTTGCTTGCTACTCTATCTTCAGGTTTTATGTAGTTTTTCCTTTGTGCACATAAATGCAATTTCCTAGTTTCTTCCCGCAGGAATTCTTCCATATCACGTGATTTATAGTCTGATTTCATGATATTTCTATAAGCGTACAATGAGCAATTAGTATGGTTTTTACTTAATTTATGCTCTTAATTTATTTTTAACTTATTCATTTAATTGGGGGCTATTCATGGGTTCTCCAAGCTTGACATTAGAATATCTATATTCTGCTTGCAAAACACTTTTTTTGGTTCACTTTTTAAAAAATGATATTAAGGGGTGGAACTCTCAAACTTCCTTTAGCAGGAGAGGCAGAAAAATAAAAAGAGCTTGCGCTTTGGAATCAGAGTGGGCTTCAAATCCCAGCCCTTCCAAGAGAAGCTTAAAATTATTTCATATCTCTGAGTCTCCATTCCTCCATTCCCTTCTCTCTCAGAAAGTTTTATATTTGCTTGAAAATCTCAAGATTGTTAGGGTCCCTGGCACATAATGGGTACGCTGTAAAGGATAGCTACTAAAAGGGGCTGGCCTTATTCTAGAAAGAAATTCATCTTTGGTAGATAGGCAGTAGCTTTTAAGTGAAAGCACTATATATAAATTGATCAGAGTATTGATTGATTGGTTGATTGATTGATTATCTGCTTCCACCTCAGTAAGCCAAGATTAAAATCCCTGGGGGGGCCCTGCTATGCTCCTATGTGATGGCTTTGTCACTTCTACGACTGAGAGGGGCACATGGATTGTAGTAGGAAGAGAGCTGGGCGAGTGGGTGTGAAGGAAGAGCAGGGGTCCGGAGGCTACCCATGAAGGTGCTATTTTGAGAAATGTGAGGTCAATTCCTATTTTATTCTTGTTTGCTGACCCTTCACCAAGCCCCTTCCGTGGAGACAATTGCTTAATCTTCTTTTGAGTCTTGGAAAACTCTCATCTAGTGGAGAGAGTAGACACAGGCAGAGAAATGACAGTCACATCCTTTGTCCCAGAATGGGCCATTTCCACACTCCTTTTCTTTCAAATCTGGGGAGAGCAGGCATTTCCTGGGGAGACAGAGCACCTTCCCTCCCCTCCTGGAGCTGAGACTAAGCACCCGCCACACCCACCAACCCACACATCTTCTGCACCTGCTTCCTCTCCTTTCTCTTCAAGGTCTCTTTCCTAATGGAGGAAAAGGTGAGCATGGAAGAAACTGCTAAAAGCCCATGAATATTTCAAAGGGAAAAGCCAAGGGACTCCATTAAACCTTGTACACTCTTCTGTAAATGGGGAAAGAGAATGAATAATGAAATGCTCAGAGCTGCTAAGGCGATTTCAGAGCAAGACAGGCAGATATGAAATAAAATGCTTCTCACTGTGACAAATCCTGCATTTCCTCTCCAGCCTTCCCTCACAGCCAGTTCTTCTCAGACTTCCCACATTTGTGTGCCCAACCACACAAAGCGGTGTGAGAGGTCATATAGGACAATGGTTAAGGACAAGACCTTTCCAGTCTAAGAGTCTCAGTTGGAATCTGGTTTCTCACATTGACTGGCTGCATTATGGTACTTCACTTGCGTGTGAACATGAAAAAATTCAGAATCAGGGGGACAGTGATAATGATGCCCACTTTAGAATAGTGTGACAAGAATCATGTATGGCAAAGTACATACACCTCAGAGCACAGATTATTTGCCTAGGGAATGATTTTCCTTTGTGTCATGTATTCCTCTTCTACATTCTTTTCCTAAGTGCATAGAAACTGTCTTCTTCTCCCAGCTTCTTAACCAAACTCCAGCTGTGCAAAACCTCTGCCCGTCGGTCAGGTCAGGGGCCAGCCCTGGCATTTCCTGGAACCAGCAGCCTGTCTGCCTGACAGATGCATCTGTCACAGCAGACCCAGTCCTCTGTCTAATGGCCCTAGGGGAACCAGGCTTTTAAGCCTACATATGCATGCAACAGGCTGGACAGCCTTCATTAATAGCATCTGCGCTGTCAGAAATGGTTAAATCAGCAGGTGCAGAACAGGCGATACCTTCTGCTTTCTGGTCTGGTGGGAAAATAAGTCTCTCTTCTTCCCTTTTCTTGAGCTACGTCCACACAATGTAAAAATCACTTCTGAATTGTCCAACCATCCACATTTGTCATTATCAACTCAGAGTCCAAGTGGGTATCTCTTTTAAAGGCTGGCATTGCTAGAGTAGAAGAAATGGGAACTATCTTCCCAATGATGAGCATAGATACTGACCGAGCTGTTTTGGAATCAGTTAATCAGTAAAGCAGCCTTCAGATTCCAGAATTTTCTCTGAGTCATTGAAAAATACTGCGGTTCTTACTCACCAACTGCCCTCATTCCATTCACTCTACCAGAATACCACAGACTGGGTGGCTTATGAACAACAGAAGCTTATTTCTCACAGGTCTGGAGGCTGGAAGTCCAAGTTCAAGGTGCTAGCATGGTCAGGTTCTGGAGAAGATGCTCTTCTGGGTTGTAGACTGTTGACTTCTCACTGTGTCCCCACGTGGCAGAAGGGAGCTCTGTGGAACCTCTTTTGTAATAGCACTGATCCCATTCCTAAGGGTTCTCCCTTCATGACCCAAGCAATTCCCAAAGGCCCTACCTCCTAATTCCAAAATATAAGATTTTCAACATAAGAATTTTTTTAGGTGGGGAGTGTGGCCCAAGCATTTAGTCCACACCACAAACATTATTACATGACTATTTATAGTCTTGGTACTGGAAGCTGGCAATGCAAAGAACATTTTAGTTGTCCCTGCCCTTAATGTCTTGGAGTCTAACAGACAACTGAATTTTATATCTAATGGGCAACTAACCTGGCAAACAACAAAGCAGGTGATTATAATGTAGTGGAGGGCTAGCATAGAAGTTATGACAAGACACATGTGGGAGGGCCCCTAAAAGTGGATGGGAGAGTCAGGAAAGACCTCTCAGAAGTAGCAGTGGTTGAACTGAGTCCTGAAATGTGAGTATGAATCAACCAATTGTTTGGTACATGGCACAAGTTTCCACTTTCTTCAAAGAAAGTTCTTTCAAATAAAAGACTACATACTTGATCTCCTATCTCATCTTTTTACGAAAATTCCCCCCAGCTCTTCTATCGAAAATTAATCTCCCCTGTTTTTGATCTTCTGTAGCTGATTCATGTATATCTATAGTTTAAAGCTAAAACTGGTATGCAACCATTTCAGTTCTTTTCACTCCCATTGGAATTGTAGTCTTCTTAAGAGTAGAGGTTTTAGCAAGGTGAATTTTGCAATTCTAATACTTCCTATAAGATTTTGTCAAAGGTTGCCCATCTAGAAGACAAAAACCATGGATTCTACTTCCGGTTCTGGAAGTGTTGGCATGACATACTGAAAATCTCATGAATAACAATTGCCAATTTCAGGTGCCCCATCCATAAAATGGGGATAATATCCCTCTTTTACCCACCACATAGGATTTTGTAATGTTAATGGTAGAATACTTGTAAAATGCTTCTTAAATAGTAAACTACTATAAGATTGTTTTACTGAGCATGCCTCTTAATAATTGTCTTTTATTTAATATAATGCTAGACATTCTGTGCATTGCTGTCTGCATTACTCAGGATAGGTGAGATTAGGCTGTAGTAATGAACTTCCCCCAAAATCTCAGTGACTGAAACCAACTAAGGAATATCCTTAGTTATTTAACTGGTTCCCCTAGGCACATGTGGGAAATGACAGCTCTGCTCTATAGTTACTCAGGGACACAAACAATTGCCCAAATACCTTGAACGCTACCAGTTGCAGAGACATGAAAGAAAGAATTTGAGAGTCTCCCATAGGCACACACTTGTTTCTGTCAGGAAGTCACTACTACTTACAACTCAATGGCTAGAGCTAGTCATATGATCCATACACAGCCACAAGAAGTACAATCCTAACCTGTAGCCAGAAGGCAGAGAGCCATGGGGAGCTGGTGAACAGCAGGAGTGTTCTGGTGGTGCTGGGTATTAATGGTCTGCTGCCTTTGAGTAGCTCAGAGTGTCTTGAAGAAGATGGACAAATAAAGACTGTACCATGACTATAAAAGAAGAGGTGACTTCATGGAGTCAAAGGGCACAGAGAGTGGACTGATTCATTCCTTCAAGAAACATTGATTGAACTCCTACACTGTGCTTGGAAAAACCAGGGATCCCAAGAACCCAATTCCCGCCTTCAAGCATCACATGGTCTTGACTAGATAAAGAAATAGACAAGAGCATGAATTAAGTGCCACTTTTGTGCCAAGCTCGGGGGTATATTTCTGATTTAATCCTCATCGTGATCCTACAAAATTTCTAGTATCCCCATTTTTTGTGAAACCCAGCCAACTCCAAGGTCTCTATGTTATGGTAACAGAGCTCAAATCGGAACCAGATCTGTCTATTTCAAAAATAGTGCTCTTCTACCATGGCATATAAACCCACTGGTCAGAGAGAAAAAAATGTGTAAGCAGCAAATTACAGCATGGGAAATATAACAGCAGGAATAGTGTATGTAGTGTGTACTCTGTGGGCACTGGAGAGGCAACTAAATGCCTGGGGAGTATCTGAAAGGTTTCTCCGTGGAGGTGACATTTTAGCTGGGGTTTTTGAAAGATGAGTCAATATTTGTCATGCAGAAATCAATTCAGTCTAAGTAGTAATAAATGGGACTTAAAGAGGCAAACAGCCAAGTTGTTTATCTAATGTCAAATGTTCCTACAATCACACATTTCCATCTGTCTTCCTTGCCACCAGCATCCTTCTAAATTATCAGATTCATAACCTTACAGCCACCCTCCATTTCTCTCTCTTGTTCACCCTTTCCATCCCATTGGCAATCTATCACCAACTTCGGATAAATTCTTCCTTGTGTTATTTCTCAAGAGTGCACTAAAAAACCAAATCTCCAAGAAAGTGGTTGTCTGGAAGACAGGAGCATTGGCTGGTGTAATCATGAACCTCCTCTCTGCTTACCTTGCTGAAATAGACATGTTTCCCCATCGTCTTCAGAGCTGAAGTCAATGTCATGGAAGCAGGGCAAAGCCATTTTTCTTATGCAGCTTCAGCCACTGCCAATTTAGCCCTGCCAGGTGCCAGCACAGGGAGAAGGAAGAATGAAATGTGATTGTTTCTGAAGGTGTAAGATAAAGCTGGAATAACAGTAAAGAGAATCCTACTCATAATAACGATGCTTCAGCATTTCCCCACACAGGTTTCCCTCTTTTAGCTCTTTACAAAAATGTAAGGAAATATTTTTTTTTAATTCCTTTTTCTTTTGCTAAATTAACCAACTTAATGTAGAAAAGATGGAGAAGAATAAGTACAGAATATGAATATATATTTTGAGGACTCTGGATTTATGCTCTATTCAATCTCTTAACTGTTCCACCTGGTTATACCAATCAGAGTATGCTCTTTTCTTTTTTCCCAGTGGTCAGCATTATAAATTTTATCAGTAACAGAAAATCCATCTATTCTTTCTTTTATTTATGAAGAAATATGAAATAGAGACCAAGCAGTTAGAAATGATCTGGAAATTTTGTCAATTATGTATGATTTAGCTTGCTAGTACTTTGTGTGTCTTGAGAATCTCTTGGGTAAGGGCTTAACCTGGTTAAGGAAGATTTAACCAGCAGGAGACCAAGGATGTGGAGGGAGGTGCCATTCTATAGGTAGCATTACATTTCCTCAATTTTTTAAAAAAGATTTTATTCATTTATTTGACAGAGAGAGAGAGAGAGACAGTGAGAGAGAGAACACAAGCAGGGGGACTGGAAGAGGGAGAAGCAGGCTTCCCGCTGAACAGCAGGGCTTGATCCCAGAACCCCGGGATTATGACACCCAATGGCAGACACCCAATGACTGAGCCACCCAGGTGCCCCCCCCCGTTTTTATTTTTATTTATCTTAGTTAAAGAAGCAGTTATTTAGAACTATTTTTTTGGCCTTTTGTGTGAAATGTCTGCTTAAGTGTTCAGGCCAGTATTTAATTGAATCATATATGTATTAAATTTAGATGATATAATATTATATATACACATATATATGTATTCTAACTACTGATTGTAAGAATTTTTGTCTATTCTGGATACAGTCATTTTTCAGGTTATATTTTTATGTCTCTGAGTATATCAAAGAATTCTTACAACTCAACAGTAAGAATACACATGAAATACATAAAAATATATATAATATATAAAAATTTTCTCTCAATCTTCAGCTTGTCTATTCATTTTCTTTATACTATATTTCAAAGATCAGATGTTTTGATGGAATTCATTTATCAATTTTTTTCTCTTATAAATCATACTTTTTGTGTCCTATATAAGAAATCTTTGCCTATTCTAGAATTACAGAAATTTTCTCCTACATTTTTAGGTATTTTATAGTTTTAGTTTTTACCTTGCATCTTCAAAATGCAGTTTGGATTAAGTTAAATTTTGTATATGATTTGGTGTAAGAGCTGAGGTTTATTTTATTCTATACAGATATCTATCAGTCTAGTGCCCTTTTTTGAAACAACTATCCTTTCCCCATTGAATTACCTTGGTTTTTTTAATCAAAAATCAATTGAATATATAAGTGTGGGTCTATTTCTGAACTCTCTTCTCTTCCTTTGAGATATGGCAACACCATACTATCTTAATTACTGTAGCTTTATAGTGAATTTTAAAATCAGGTAGTACAAGCTAGTTCTTTTTCAAAATTACACTGCCTACATTAGGCCCCTTGCCTTTCCAAATAAATTTTAAAATCAGCTTGCCAATCTTTCCTTAAAAAAAAAATTTGCTGGGATTTTTATTTTTAATCATCCATGAAAGGCAAATTAAAAGTATAATGAGATACTTCTACACACCCAATACAATGGCTTAAATTATAAAGACATAACATCCAGCATTGGCGAGAGAGGATTTGGAACAAATGGAATTCTGCTGACGCTGATGATTAGAATGAAAATAGTGTAACCACTTTGGAAAACAGGTCATCAGCTCCTTAAGAAATGAAACGTTCACTTGCAGTGTGGTCCAACAATTCCAGTCTTAGTTATTTACTCAAGAGAAATGGAAACACATGTTAACAAAAAGACCTGTACATAGGGGCACCTGGGTGGCTCAGTGGGTTATGCCGCTGCCTTCGGCTCAGGTCATGATCCCAGGTCCTGGGTTCAAGCCCCACATCGGGCTTTCTGCTCAGCAGGGAGCCTGCTTCCTCCTCTCTCTCTGCCTGCCTCTCTGCCTACTTGTGATTTCTCTCTGTCAAATAAATAAATAAAATCTTTAAAAAAAAAAAAAGACCTGTACATAAATGCTAATAACAATTTAATTCGTAATAGTCTCAAACAAGAAATCACTCAAATGTCCAACAACAGGTAAGTGGGTAAACAAATTATATTGTATCCATCCAGTAGAATAATGTTCAGCAACAGAAAAGTCTGAACTACTGGTACATCTGGTACACTAAGCAACATGGATGAATTTCAAAAATATGCTGCTTGAAAGAAACCAGACACCATGTGATTCAGTTTATGAGAGAATCTGGCAAAGTTAATTCAAATATATAGTGATAGAAGAAGGATCCATTGGTGTTGAGGAGTTGGGATAGGGTTGGAAATGGACCAGGAAAAAGCTAAAAAGGAATTTTGGGGGGATAATGGAAATGTTCTATATCTTGTCATAAGGATTACAGATTACACAGGTATACACATTTTTCTAAGCCTATTGAACAGTAAACAGTTAAAATATGTGCATTTAATTACATGTATATTATACATCAATGAAATTGCTTTTATAGTTAATACTTTTGATTTTTTTCCTTCTTGAAACACTCTTCTTTCTCAAGAATTTTACGCTTTCATGGTTTTTCTCCTGCCTTTCTGGCTGTTGCTTCTTGGTTTCCCTTACTGGTTCTTATCAATGAATGCTCTGGGGCTTGGTCTGGAGCATTTTCTCTCTCTCTCCAGGTCAATTGAAATATTGTCTATAGTACTTAACTTTTATAGCTCCTGCTTAGCTCTTTCTTCTATGTTAGAGACTCCTAAAACTATCTTCCTATTTGGCATCTCCAATTAAATGTATCATAGGCATCTCAAAATTTACATATGCAAACTAAACTCATTTAATCTTTCAAACCTGTTTCTCCCTCCCTCTTTGCTTTCCCAGAAAATGGCACCATTGTATGCAGTTGCTAATGACAAGAGTTTGAGAAATATCTTTTATACTTCCCTTTTCCTTACTCTCCAGATAGTCTGTCAGCAAGCTTTGTTGAATCAGCCCTTAACCATATCATATGTACTGATCACCATTCTCCAGAGAAATAGAGCCAATAGGACACGTGTACAGAGAGAAAGAGATTGATGATAAAGAATTGGTTCACATGGTTGTGGAGGCTGACAAGTCCAAAATCTGCAGGGTGGGCTGGCAGACTGTAGACTCTGAAGGGCCAATACTCTACTTTGAGTTTGAGAGCCATCACACTGGAGAACCAAGAATAGCCAACTTTCTGATTTGAGTCCAACCTGTTCAGACCTTCAACTGATTGGACAGTAGGTTGAAGTTCTGAACAGATAAAAAGCTTGACCCTTCCCTAAGTAAGAGAGAATTCTCCAGCAGACAGACTGATATTTCCAGTTTTCTTCTTAAACCACAAATCCAGTCTCTAAAATTTCTGTAGTATAAGGTTCATAAACTTTTTTGTTCCCTAGATCCTTTGGCAGATGACTAAGCATATGCATCTGTTATTCTCTTGTACATTGAGGTCTGTAAAGGTGGCCACTCTAGGAAGGACTTCTTTCTTCTATTTCTTCACCAACAAACTTCTACATCACTAAAGACTAAATGTCTCTAATTTCTCCCCCTCCTCCAGGAAGCCTTTGTTATTGTCTACACAGTTTGGGTGCACCTCTGCCTGGCTTTCACAGCACTGTTCCTCCACAGTAGGCATCACAACCTTGCACTGCCCTCGTTTTACCTTGGCACCCTTTGATTTTCTGGACCACATCCTATTTCTTGCAGTATCTCCTTTGTTTGGGCAGTACAAGTGTTTAACTCATTTCTGTGGAATCAACCCATGAAGACTTGAACCTGGAGTAGCTTCTAGACTGAGCGTGGAGAAATAGAAGATGTGATCCCATGTGAGTTGCCCTGATAATAGCGTTAAAGTAACAGATGGGGTCTTGCTTAGTACTACACAACATGATGTGGTAGGTCCAACTTAGGCCTCAGAAAGACTATTTGGAGAAAGTCAAGCTAAAAGGGGGAAAAAATAAAACCTGACTTTGTCTTTTCAAATATACAAGAAAGCCCCCTTCCAGGCAGGCTTTTGGTGCTGGCTAATCATCCCTATTTTAAGGACAAAATGAGCTCTTCCTCTTTCCTAATTCCTTTGGAAGAGATCCAGGATAGACACTAGTGACAACTGATTCTGTATTATAGCTGTTAAAGTGAGCCTTCTGTGTTTTTGTTTTATTTTTGTTTTCAATTTTTAGTTTCTTATCTCATTTTCTGTATCTTATCAAATTATCATATACATGTATATATATATGCACACACATACATATTATGTTTATGTGTTGTATGCATACATATATACTCACATATATTCTACTCTGGGCAAGAAAAATATACTAATTTTTATTTCATTCAACACCCACTCTATTTCAGCATAACAGTAATATACCCAGAGTAAATATTTTAAAATATTTGTTCAACCTAGTTTGCTAATAGCAAAGGATTCATGTTCATTAAGATAAATAATTACTTTCATACCATATGCTGTTTTGATATAAATTAAGGTTTGATATTTGAGAGAGACACCTATGATTTCAAGAGTAGATCACATTTGAGATCCTGTTCTTCTAAGCATATAGCATGTTTTATGACTCTAAGTCAGAGATTGGGCCTGGAAAAAGTATCATTGGCATCCCAAACCTCCCTTCCCATCTCAACTCTATATTATCATGTGTTCCTCCTCTGTAGACATAATGGTGTTATCTCTCAGCATTTTCAGTTTATGTATTAAATCTTGAAAATATGTGATCAACATGCAGTGGAGGGGAGTGATATATTATATACTTGGATAACAAATCACCATGTTTATGCCACAGATGTGAAAATTTCCAGGGGCCAACAGAAACCAGGAACATCGTCCAGGGGGTTACTTACATGGAGGAGGTGACTGGAACTGGGGCAAACATAGAGGGCTTGGTATATCAGGAATCTTCTAAGTTGTACATGGCAGAAATAGAATTCAAACTCACTTAAGCACAAAAGGGTATTAACACAGATAACTGAAAAGTACAAGAATAGTACTTGCTTCAGGCATTGTTAGAACTAGGTGACCAGATAATGTTACCAGGACTCTGTCTCTTGCCATTTCTTGGGCAAGTTTTCTCCACATGGTGAACAAACAGCCATTTATAAGAGAAAAATCCCAGAGGAGAACTCTGGTCATTCTGGTGCCTAAGCTAATTGCCAAAAATAGGAGTTGCGATGGGCTGACTGGCCAGGCCTGGTTCTAATATCTATTCTCCATTGAGGAGAAGAAGGAAAAGATCCAGCGTCAGCTGCATTCAAATTAAGTGGCACAGATTCAATATAAGGAAGAGGTAGTCTATTACAGGAAAAGTGTGAAAAGTTGTGGTGAACCAATGTCCACTACTAAATGATGTGAGAAAGTGGTCCATGGATGAATGCTATAGTTAGGAGAAACCAGTTTTTTTTGTTTTTTGTTTTTTTTTTTAATAAATATATAATTTATTTTTATCCCCAGGGATACAGGTCTGTGAATCGCCAGGTTTACACACTTCACAGGAGAAACCAGTTTTAAAAGTGAGAAGATCAAAAAGTATGTGCTAAATTCGGGGAGCAAATAAAAGACTTAAGTAAATTTTGTGGTTCCCATGTTGAGAGAGATTACTCATTTGCTATTTACTGAGTTTCTATGCAATGCCCTCTTGTCTTAAGAGCTGAAGACAGAAACAAAACAGTGGAAGTTCTTAACTTCATGAAGCTTACATTGTAATGATGGAAAACAGGTGAATAATAAATTGAGTAAAGGATATCGTATTTATTATTATTGATTGATTGATTTTAGAGAAAGAAAGCGCTGAACCTGAGTGGTGGAGGGGTGGGGAGGGGCAGAGGTAAAGGGCAGAGAGAGAGAATCTTAAGCAGGTTCCGCATCCAGCATGGAGCCCAACATGGCACTCCATCTTACAACCCTGAGATCATAACCTGAGCTGAAATCAAGAGTCCTACGCTTAACAGACTGAGTCATCCAGGCACCCCAAGGAAACAGTATTTTAAATGGAGACAAGACTTGTCCCCACCCGAAATACTTTCACAAGAAAGGGTAATAGAAAATATTGAGTGAGCTGGGCATGCAAGGCTTTGGTGAGAAGATGCTGTTTGAGAAAAGACCTGAAAGTGGTATCTAGGGAAAGGACATTCCCAGCAGAAGAGGACAGCAAGTGCAAAGGCAATGATGCAGTAATGGAGGGCCAAGATGCAAAGTCAGGTGTGGAACAAGCAGGGACAGGGGAGAGACTGTAGCCGGAACCTCTCAGCCATCCATTATGTAGTGACTGAATTGCAACTTGTAAGATTGACAGGGCCATTGCTGCTCCAAGTTCATCCCTGGGTGTGATATGTGAGTGTGCTGAATTCTTAAAGTAGTACTTCTTCCTCTTCTTAGACAAGAGCTTTAGTTGTAACTTGGAGTTCCCGTGGGAAGTTTACAAAACTAAAAGAAGGGAAAGGGAGGTAGAGACTGACAGGCAAGAATCAAAGTCCACTTCTTCATTTATTCATTCACCCATTTGCGTGTTCTTGAAGCATTTACTTGATATCCACTTGCTATTTTCAGACACACTGGTAACCAGAGTATAAAACTGAGTAGAACAAAAATCCCACACCTAAGTGGTCTACGGTCTGGCAGGAGTCGTCTACACAGACAGGGTGGGCTACCTTGGCAGGGGGTGGGGGAGGAAAGCAGGATTCATTGGCCCAGGCTGATGTCAGAAAGTCAGCAAGGGCAGCTCTGCAGAGCACTTTTGTTGATCTCCTGTGTGAAGGCGGGAGCCGCCTACCCTCCGGGGCTGGAGGTGTGGTTTTCTCTGGCTGCTGCTAGGCACTCCCCCTCACTCACTGAACCCCCCAGCATCTCCAGGCTTTTCCCTGCCTCCACTTACTCAAGGTAGAGGGGAAGGGCTCCAGAGGGTGGGAAAACAAGGACAGAGAGACACAATATTTCTCCTTTTGTTTCTATCCTGCATCTTCTTTTTCCAACATGGTGGAAAAGAAGTTTTTTTTTAAGATTTTTTAAAAAATTTATTTGATAGAGAGAGAGAGAGAGAGGTCACAAGTAGGCAGAGCGAGAGGGGGAAGCAGGCTCCCTGCTGAGCAGAGAGCCCTATGCGGGGCTCGATTCCAGGACCCTGAGATCATGACCTGAGCCCAAGGCAGAGGCTCAACCCACTTTGGGCCACCCAGGTGCCCCAAAAAGAAATTTTTAAAAAGCAGTGGTCTCCCTCCCATGCTTTAAAAAAATCCAAACAAGAGAGATACCTTCTTTTTTTTAATCCCTCAGTATAACGTGAAATATTCCTCTTTTTATCTACAGTTTAAACATACATTTGCACTCATGGTAAGTTAATAAACGATCATTTAGTTCTCACAACACTTAGTACCCATTAGCTCCAGGTTCTAAGAGGCCCTGTTGGATCAGCTTCTCTGCCAACACCAGATTTGAACCGACCAAGTCTAGTTTCAAGGCCCAGCGCTTCCAAGGCAGTAAGGGATGGTGAAAGCCCGGCCAGCATGGCAAACTGGTGGTTTGGCAGGTCAGTGTTCTTCTCCTGTACTTTTTTAAAGTTTATTTCCATAGTATTTAGGTAGGGCATAAATTCTTCATTTTGCCACAGCCCCGACCAGCTTTAGACCACTTTATATTGCCTATGTCCTCGTGTTTCACCCTCTCTACTTTCTCTTGAGAGCGAGGAAACATCGTAAAGTAATTCTATTAACTTCTTAGGAATATTAGACCTTTAATTCTGAAGTCTTCATGGGCTCACCCACTCTCAAGCCTTACAGTCCCTGTGTGTCCCTAACAGCCCACAGAGTCACAGCTGCCAGTCAGCAGGAAGTGTCTATTTAGAAAATGACAATTCCAGCATTCCCTTTGGGAGCCTCAAGTCCAGGATCAGGGTGAGGCAAGTGAGGTGCTTCCCCCAAGGGTGAACTCTGAGGTCACATCAAAAAAAAAAAGTCCATAATTAAGATAAATCATATTTTAATGCAATATTTGAAAACTCAAAATGAATGCAATGATAAATGCATTAGGGATAAACAAAATATCAAAATTTCAAATAAAGACAGGTTTCTGTTTGTATGCTCGCAACCCTGTATTATTGCAGGAGGACATCAGTTCTTTTCAATTAGCCCTCGTTCCTTGGCCTGACAAGAGAAAGCAGCCCATGGTCACGTGCAGGTGGCTTAATGAAGGTTGACAATGGTGTGCCAACAGATTGTGCAACCAATGTGAGACTTTGTATAGAGTCATGTCCTTGATTGTAGAGATTTATTAGCCTTCGCCCTTGGTTCAAAAATATAGAGGGTGCCTGGGTGGCTCAGTCATTAAGTGTCTGCCTTCGGCTCAGGTCATGATCCCAGAATCCTGGGATCGAACCTCACGTCAGGCTTCCTGCTCAGGGGGAAGCCTGCTTCTCCTCCCCCTGCTTGTGTTTCTTCTCTCACTCTCTCGGTCAAATAAATAAATAAAATCTTAAAAAATATATAGGATAATGTTCTAATAAGTGTATATGTATAGAGTTGCACATTTTCCCCTTTACCTCAGGCATCCATAAAGCACTGGGAAGCAGCAGTGGGAACCAGGGGTTTTAAAGTCCTCTGTCAGTCATTTAGCAATCTGTCTGAAAATGTCTGTCTTGTGTGGAGTACGGAGTTTACAAAATATGTGCAGCATGAGCCTATTTTAAATAAATATATACATATATGTATCTATATAGAGAGAGATAAATTGATACGTGGATAGAAAGGGAAGAAGGCAGATAAGCAGGCAGACAGATTATATAAAGCTATATCTCTAAATGTTAAAATGCTCAGTTGTGGGTAGAAAACTGGGGAGTATTTTTATCTTCCTTTTCTTTTTAATATTTTTTACCTCTCTACAATGAAACAGTATTATTTGGGTAATTAAACAATAAAATTATTTTAAGATTCTTTCGACAACCCCGTGTGCTTTCACAGTCTGATCACATGTGATACAATGTTAACCAGAAATGTTTTTCTTGGTATGGAAGCATCTCACCTCAACAAAAAGGTACTTATGAAGGTACCATCTGCAACACTAAATATGCTGTAATTACCCACAGTGACCCATACCTGTAAAATAACAAATCAAGTAATCAATCCGCTGGAAAATGTACACTCAAAATATGTTTGCCGCCTTAGTAGAATTCTCCAAGAGCATTTAGTAGCTCATCATCCTCATAGCTATACTCTTGCCTTCATTGCTGATGACGGTGAATATTTTTCCAGGAAAACAGGACAAAATTGCAATTATGTCAGAGTAAATATGTGACTGAAAGAGGTGGTGGGTGTGGATGCAGGCCTTACCGACATGATAGGCAGGCATGAGTTTTAATCCCCTAGGAAAAAAGTTTAGGTGAAGGTGTTTTTTGGTGGGGAGGTTGTTTTGTTTCATGTTTTTGAAATAAAGAAAGCCCACATTTCTAATGCTTATTAGCTAACATTTAGCTAGAAGGGTCACCAATCATTAAATTATTTTTATAGGCAGCTTAGCTGTGTTTCCATGACAACAGACAATGTATGGAAAGGTTAAAAAAAAAAACGTTAATGGGATTTGTGGTGATCTCAATAATACTCTATGGAAATCATTCATTAATCTGATTTTCCTATTTCTCAGGCTTCCATGCCAACTGTAGAACTGGATTTTCTGGGGCTGGCTGATGTTGGAAATGACACATTTTTGAGAGCTCCAAAGTGTCTTTTTTTTCTTAGAAGTTGAGACAGAGAGTTTAAGAATCCCTCCTGATCTCTCTATGAGCTGAATGTGGGCTGGGACCACTGTAAAAGACCCCCAGAACACCTAATACTGACCAAGGAAAGTGAGGGTCTGGTCAGAGCAGCAGGCACAAGTTTATCTCATAATTTGCTCATAATTAAATATTATATGAGGAAAAGAGATACCAGCCTGCTTTCCAAATTCCTGAACTAAGTCATGAATGGATGATAGAGGAGAAAGATTGAATGGTGGGCAAAGTGTGAGTAGAATCGTAGGAATTGTATTACATCATGACTGAACATTTTAGACCCAAATAATACAGCTCAGTCAAAAGATTACTTCATGTAGACACAGCCATAGTTTTGCTATCAGTAGAATATTGGGAATAGTGCCCACAATATGGTTTTATTACTATCTGAAAGATTCACCTGTTGATGTTGAGGCTTTTCTACTTGTCTTCAACCTACTTTTAATTTTTAAAAAAGATTTATTTATTTTAGAGATAGAAAGAGCACACAAGCTGGGGGAGGGGCAGAGGGAGAGAGAGTCTCCAGTAGACTTCCAGCTGAGTATGGAGCCCAACTCAATGTTCAATCTCAAGACCCTGAGATAATGACCTGAGCCAAAATCAAGAGCCAGACACTTAAGTGACCAAGCCACCCAGGTGTCCCTAACTTTCTTTTAACAAAAATATGAGAACAAATCTATACCTTTATTAATTTACTTTTCAGTAAGTTTAAATCCTTGAGAGGTACAACATCACACAGATTCTGTGGCCAATGGCTTTGGCAGGAAGGTTGTTTTGGAATTTGGCATGAACCATGCCACTCTTTCCATGAGCACAAGTTACTTTTCCCCAGATTACTCTGGTTTTGTTTATTTTGCCACCAGGAGTCACTGTGCTGTTCTTTGCTTTGTACACATAAGCACATCTCTTGCCTAGATAGAATTTGGTTCCATCGAGTATAATCACCTTCAATTTTAAGATGAGTTGTGTGCTCCCTCTGGTTCCAGAGACCCCACTTATAGCCAACAAAAATGTCCTTGGACCGGACTTCCAGACATATTTGCTTTTTTAGGAGTCCTGTTCCCTGCAGGCTTCCACAGGTTGCAAGATGGGGGAAAGAGAAAGGCCAGCCTAGTTTTAATTTTTATTTAAGTACTCCTTTAAGTACTCCAGATGTAGATGTTTTAGAATCAACAAATTATGTTGCTTTCTGACCTGAGTTTAGAATCTGTTTATTTCTGTATCTTGGTCTATACTAGCCAGTATCACCCTGACTTTGTATGCGTTATGTATAAGTTTGAGTTGCATTGTTTTTGTGTCAGTGTGAGGACTGCAATTATCCCTGGTATATCCTTTAGGATTATTACAAGCTTCTCTGATGTATCCTCCCCCACCTTGAAAATTCTACTAAGGAACCAAGAGTTTATAAAGCAAAAAATAGATATTCACATGTGAAAAAACAAAATCCCAACTCTGACACAACCAGTAAGATCACCAGTGTATATTAGTATAGACTTAAAATGCAGGGTGACCATGGATTCAGGGGAAGAATTTTAGAATTATACTTTGAAAAGGAAGTTGAACCATGGCTAAGTCACAAGGATGTTACTTTTAAGTATAGATTTGGGGAAGAACGGAAAGCATTTATCCTACCAAAACAACTTGAAGGTAAAAGAGAATGCCTCGATAATATACTGCCAATATGACTCCAACACATGGATGACCTTCTCCAACACCTTATAATCTCACACCTGTTGAGACCTTAATGAGATTATGATTGAGTCCCAGATCTTTGCTCCAAAGTCTTCTGTGGAAATCACACCAACTCAGAATGAAGTAAAAAAAGCTCTTAAATTGTTAGGATATGTTACTGATGCTTTTTTACCTTTTTCTGTGTGGCTGCTTCTCCCAGTGAAAATTTCCTTCAGTATCGGTGATCCTTGATCCAGTGAGGACTCAACCCTTATGTGACATCAGTTTTCTTTAAATTAAGTAGGTTCCAGCTCCACACAGAGCTGAGTAAAGTTACCAGGGTATAGGTTGTTCCTCCTAAAATCACTTATTTCCATGCTCTCCATTATCGTGAAAGATTTTCTTTTCCTTGACAGGGATTTCTATGTGTAGATAAGTATAGGAAGCTGAAGGGAGTCCACTGGCCAATGCCTGTCTATGAGGGGACTCAGAGTCAAGGTCAGGTAGGACTTGTTAGGAATTTGCTCTGGGATTGATTTAGGAAATTTAGAGGGGAAAAAGAACAGCAACAGACACTTCAAGATTTAGGAACATTGCTGTTTCTCATGGGAACTGTTTACCTTCTGATAGAGAGTGCTTAGAAAATGGGAACTAGAAGGAAATTTGGAAAGGATGTATGTGCTAAATGTGTACCTTTTCTTTATATAGTATCACCACTGCAGGAACAATGATTATAAATGATCGAGAATATGGCAGCTGCCTTGGGAGGAGATAAGTCCAACAGAAGTATTAACTTATTAAAGCTGAAAAAGATACAATGTGCTATGTCAATACTTGGATTAAAATAACTCATCTAAACAAAAGTCAGGAGTTTTCTAAGAGTTATATCTTTCTCTATAATCTTCAACTTAGCAAAACCTAGAATAACCTTTTACTGGATACTTCTCCAGAGTCATGAAAATACTCTAAGGTGATTTGAGTAGAAGCAAACCTTAGTGCCTGTTATGGGATGAATTGTGCCCCTCCTCTCCCAATGCACATGTGACCTTATTTGGAGATGGGGTCTTGACAGGGGTTAATAAAGTTAATAAAGTTAAGATGAGGTCATTAGGGTGGGCCCTAATCCAATAGGGCTGGTGTCCTTAAAAGAGGGTAATGTGCCCATAAAGATACCCATTAGTGATGCGAAGAGACATTGGAAGAAGATGGCCATGTATACGTTGAGGAGAGAGGCCTGAAACATCCTTCCCTCCTTACCCTCAGAAGGAACCCATCCTGCCAAGACCTTGATTTTGAACTTCCAGTCTCCAAACTGTGAGAAAATAAATTTATGTTGATTAGGCTACCCAGGCTGGGATACTTTGTTATAGTGCCCTAGCAAACTAACACAGCCCCCAACAATCCCATCAAGGACCAAAGCGATTGGTCCTGACCAGAGTCTAAGGTTTCGTCCATCTTTTCCTTATCAGGGTCATTGATGTCAGACTGGGAGGCCAGAAAGAAGATGAAATGTGAGGCACCAATATGTCAAACCAACTAATGAGAAGGTGGAACAGAAACACAGAGCCACTGGAGTTTGCTTACTCTCATGATTTATTAATATTCAGATTGAAAAAGGAGCCTTAGAGCCGCAAGTTACGCTAATTGGCACATTTGTTTTATTTATTTATTTGTTTATTTATTTATTTTCAAAACAAACTGGGTTTTTGATTTTTTTCCTTTTTGTTCATTCCATCACATTTAAAGGAGGAAAAGAAAAATGGTTTTGAATTCACTCGATATTTTGGACTCCTCAGATGAACGGAACATTGCACACACACTTGGAACAGAGAGAGATAGAGAGGAAAGTGGACTCCCACAGGGCCACACGCACCAGATCAAAAAACTTGGATACAGTGCAAGAATTTCCCAAAATGATTGGATCATCATTACCAAAAACTCGCCATAACAACACCAAGAAACAAAAAATGTTTAAGCCACACTGTTTGACTTGGGATCTTTCCTGCTTTTTTTTTTTTTTTTAAATGTTTGCCACACAGAGAGAAAGAGGGCTAGCGGGTAGGAGAGGACAGACTCACGGATGTGAGCAGGATAGGAAGGGAAACTTCAGAGTGGAGTTGAGAAGAGGGTGGGGAGAGACAGGGCTCAGGAGAGGGGAGGGTGGGGACGTGGAAAGCCATTTCTTAAAGTTCAGGCATGTTCTTGGTCCGCCTCACGTTCTTCTCCTTTACCCTCATCCTGCCGGGCACTTTCCTTAGGTTTGGTTTCATCTACAGCTTCTGAGGAAGAAAACAAGGTGGGGAGGGGGAAGAGGGGGTTAGTATTTTGTCTCATCTGTTCATATGATAATGCAATGCATTTCTTCTTTTCATACCATTTCATAAGAGATTTAAGATAAAAAGAGATTTTGCTACCCCAGTAATATAATGTCCAAGTCCAGCAGATGGTACCTCCAGGAGGCTATTCAGTGACTAGTGTGGATGAGCTCAGGAACAAAGTTATGTATTGGGGGAAGGAGCCACTGAACAGAAATTCCCGTGGTCTTTAATCTCTCAGCCTTGCAATCAAGATATCCTTATGTAGGCTCTTCGAATAAGGAATCAACAACAATCTTGTATCTCTTCTCCATCAATGTCAGGCTAATAGTGACAGAGTTTTTGTGGATCACTGACAGCCATCCCAACTCTCTCGCCTCTTATTTGTGGTGTTATAAAGGATGGGAAGTAAAATACTTGAATTTCCAGATCCCCCTGAAGCTAGGGTGTCCATGTAACACAGTGATGGCCAATTATATAGAGACAGAAATCCTTAGGGAGGATCCCAGAGGATGTGGTTACCCTTTATTTTCTGCTCTTCCTGATGACACAAATATTGAGCAGCACCAGGTAGTGTGGCAGCTATCTCATAATCATGAAGACAAAAACTATACACTAAGGATGATGGGGCAGAAAGATGGGGGAAAAAACTGTCACTGAGTGACCTATCACTCCTACACATCTTTTCCTCAGACTTATTATTATTATTATTATTGAGAAAAATAGCTAACCTCTAAACTAAGCCATAGTAGTTTCTAGTTTCTTACAGTAAAGAACATTCCAACTGAATATACTTATCCATAAGGTAAGGTGTTTGCTTTGCTTAGCAAGGAAGCCTGTGTCTTTTTGAAGGATAATTTTTCCTCAGAAAATAAGCAAATTTTGGGGGCGCTTGGATGGCTCAGTAGGTTAAGCCTCTGCATTCAACTCAGGTCTGATCTCAGGGTCCTGGGATCAAGCCCCGTATTGGGCTTTCTACTCAGCTGCGATCCTGCTTCTGCCTCTCTCTCTGCCTGCCTCTCTGCCTTCTTGTGATCTCTGTCAAATAAATAAATAAAATCTTAAAAAAAAAAAAGAAGAAGCAAATTTTCTAACTCTTCTGCCTGGTTTCCTGATAAAGTCAGTCAACTGATTTCATATTACAGTCACTTTACTAATACGCCAGCTAGTAAGAAGAGAATTCCTTTGCTTCATAATCACCTGTGTTAGCAACCTAAATTCCCTGTGTTGGGTGTCCTTTAGACTACCCCCAGTCTCAATAATTTGATAGAAGGACTCACAAGATTCAGTATATAGTCCTATTCATGGTTATAACTTACTACAGTAAAGGATATAAAACAAAATCAGCAAAGGGAAAAGTTGCATGGGGTGAAGTTTTGAGAAAACTATGCACAAGCTTCTAAGAGTCCTTTCCCTATGGAGTAATCCAGGATGTGCTTAATTCCTCCAGCAATGAACTGTGACATGTATGAAATGTCATCCACTAGGGAAGCTCTCCTGAGCTTTATACTGAGTTCTTACAGGAGGCTGGTCATGTGGGTACCCTCTACCTAGCATGTACCAAATCCAGACTCCCAGAAGGAAAACAAATGTCCAGCATAAACTGCACTGTTTGCAAAAAGAGTTAGGCACAGTAAAGACTCTTAGGGAATGGTGAGAACTCTCTCAAAATCCGAGTTGCTAGATGCCGACCAAGGATCAACTTCACAAGCAGCCTTACTAAAAACTGAGAAACGTTGAGATTAGAGAAATTGGAGTCTTATAGGAGAACCTTAGAAGAGTTCATATAAATGTACGTCTCTTTCCAATCATTCAGCTATATATTTGTATTTAGATAAAGCTCAACGTCCACATCCAAATAAGACCGCCACTGGAAATACGCTTTTGGAACTCATTCTTTGCAACAAGCATCTAACAATATTCTTTTAAATCCTTCAGTAGCAGAAAATGTTTCCCTCCTTGAAAATAGATTTGATTTTTAGAATCAAATGAGGCTGGTCTGTTAAATAAGGTAGCAGCTATGATGGATTATTTTAATGTTACAATGACTCATTTTTTTAAAGATTTATTTATTTATTTGAGAGAGAAAAAATGCAATTGAGGGGTAGGAGCAGAGGGAGAGGGAGACAAGCAGACTCCCCACTGAGTGGGGAGCCCAAAGTGGGGCTCAATCCCAGGACTCTAAAATTATGACCTGAGTCGAAATCAAGAGAATGACGCTTAACTGACTGAGTCACTCAGGCGCCCCTATAATGACTCATTTTTTAACCAAAGTTTTTAAGTCTGATTTATTTTGGGGATTTGTCGTTGACCATAAGTTATTTCCAAAATGTAATTATTACAGTTTTAAGTCTACCTACCATTACTCATAAAGATATTTTAAGGCTATAACCTTCTAAGTTGAACATTATCAGCATACCAATCATATTTTCCAGGAAAATTTTTGTATGAAGACTAACTCAGTTCTGATCTTCGTAATACTCTATGTACCAGCATTGTTTCCCATGGATTACAGAACTTTGGTGCACTAATGAATCAGCTGATTTTCTGCTAGAAGAAAGTTTTCAGGTTTATTTCAATGAGGTTCATTTATAGCAATTTGGAATTGTTTTAGAGAATTTACTTTGTTCCCTGGCGCTGCCCACAGCTTTGGATACCACAGGTATGCCCAAAGTGGCTCATTATCCTTACCACGCAGAGAACAATGTTTTTAATGCCCTCTTCCAACCTCAGAAGACACAGAATATTGATTTAAAGTGGCTAGAAGCATATAGAAGGTTCAGTTGTATGAAGAAGACAAGACTTTAAGCCTTTCTTTCTAAAATAAAAACTTGGAGCTATGAGGTCATTTTGAGTGAGATTTAAAAACTTGAGAGGAAAGGTAGAAGCAGGAGAGGGAAGGTGAGAAGTACTGTTTGTAGAATAAGGAAACAACATTCCAAAAGGGAAAACAAAAGAACAAAGATTCAAGGAATCCTGAGAAGCAGCCACACTTTCTGTCCTCTGTTGGAGTGGAATCAGGTGAAATCCTCCTCAATTCCCATACTTTGTCCTGTCACCCTTTGCCCTGGCCTGGGAGAGAGGGTAAAAGTGGCATCCATCTGTTTATGGTGACAGCAAGGGCTGTTGTCCACCCGCTACTAAAAGAGCTTCAATATCTACATGTTCTTTCTTCCCAAATCTTCAAAGTATTTGAAATATAATTATTTATTCATTTACTTGTTCAGTAAGTTGTTTTTGAACACCTGCAATGTATCATACATTCTTCTAGATGTTGAGAAGAAGAGGTGAAAAAAATAGCAAATACTCTTGCTCTCACTTAAACCTTTCAACAATACACCTTTAACAATTAAATCCATAATCATAGAGCTGGCAGGGAGAGGGGCCTCAAAGAACATCTAGTCACTACACACAACTCTTCAAGGCTAACAACAATATCATTTTGCTCAACTTTGAACTCCCCTGTGTCTAGCACAGAACCTAGTGCAGAAAGGGCTCTCAGTAAACATTTTTTGAATGACAGAATGAATGAACATCCTCATTTTATAGGTGAGGAAACAGAAGTCCAGGTATTTCCCTATGACCACAATTCTATGATTTTCTCATAGCCTACCCAGGACTAAAGCCTAGAAGTTCTACTAATCTTGGTGTCTCCATTATATCAGGTGGCCAAACTTGACAGAGGAGGTCAAGATCAAATCAGTTTTATCAATTCAGCATTAGAAACGAGTAACTAGGGTCCACAGGCTTTTAGTGACCTATGAAATTTCTGAGATTAAAAACGAATTATTGGCTCCAAAATTTAAAATAAAAACCATAAAATTAAAACTGATGAAGTTCAATTATTTGACTACAAAAGGGAACATGTCAGTCAGTTAGCTGGAACTTAATTTAACTGAATACATACAATCATATATACATTATATTTTATATGAGATGAGAGGGTTTTTTAAATTTTTATTTACTTGATATTACTGAATAATGAAAAAAGTGGTCATCTTTGTGTTAGAAGGGATGACTGACTGGTAGAAATAAAATGTGTCAAGTCAGTGGATTCAGAGAAATGTATATAGGCCAGAAGGAAATTATGAGGAGAAAAATATGGAGGAAGGAAACAATCTAAACTAAGAATCTTCTACAACCACAAAAGTAAGGCAAGCTAAGAACTCATAATAATATTTTTTAGGACCCACACAAAAACAGAAACAAACAAACCAAAATAAACCTATACCCAAATAAAGGAAATGGTAATCAGATGTGGAGAACAGGCCTGCTCTAGCTAGATTCAGTTTATGGGAGACTGTGTATGAGACTGTATATGATTTTAACTTTGGACAAAAGGGAAGTTATTGGAAACAGAATCCGAGCTATGCATAAATGGGTCCATTTGAGCCTGAATGTCAGGAGAACTTCTGGATATTGTGAACTTGTTCCTTCTCCTTCTGATACCAACTCTAAACAAGTCACTGTAGTTAATAAATCATGTTGACCATATACATGTATATCTATAGTTTCTTACATGTTCTATTCAACAGCCTCACTGCCTGGAAAGAAATGCAAATTATGACTTTGCTGACCCATTGTATCAAGTGTTTAGCTGTAGCTAACATAGTTGAGCTCTTACTATATGCTCACTCAAAGCAGTTCTGTAGGTAGTTGTGTCATGTCATTGAATCACTGCAGTTCTTTAATCATCCCATTTTACAGCTGGGGAAGCTGAGGTACTGGGAAATGAAGCAGCTTACCGAAGGGTGGACTATTTGTCAATGGCAAGCAGTAAATTTCAAACTAGGACAGAGACATCTAGGCAGCTTCTATTTTAGATTGCCTCCACCACCCTTATCTTTGCCCAAAAGGATGGGTGGGCTCAGAGTGGAAACTAGAGCGGGGGGTCCACGGGTACCTACGCCTGCAGCCTACAAAGTCCAAAAACTGGCCTTAATAAAAGCAGCTCAGAATGCAGGGAAGAATCTTGATTAGTCTTGAACAATATGAAATCTGGTCTTGGCACTCTCTGGCACTAATTACATAATTGTAAACGCTAGAGATGAGTTAATATGTAATCTTTAGTATTTTGTGCAAAAACTTTGATCACCATGGTGAATGTCAGAGACAGATGAATGGCTGAGGCCAGCTGGTCACTCCAATTATCATGATCCAATTAGGGTAAATAATCACATTTCCCATCTAGAGGATCAACCTCCCTCTGAGACAGTTACTGCTTGAGAAGAGGCTGCGAGATTGTACCCAGTGACACAGAACAAGCAAGTGGAAGTAAATGGGCCTGGGGCTAGCAAACAAGGAAAGCTTGAGTTGTTCACATGATCGTTGAAATCCAGAGAGTTAAAGGATAGAAGATGGTTTCTCTCTTTTGGGTTGGCTCTGAAGAGCATTTTTGCTCATATTAAACATGGAAACCTAATACTATGGTTAAGACATTACAGGAAAAACAAGATTAAAGGAATTACAGGTCATTCACAGGAATCACAGGCATTTCAGGTGACCAGTAACTTATTCTCATTAACAGCCATGACTATTTTCTACCAAACGATGGCTTCTTCCCCCAAATCAGTCCTCACCGAGGGAAATCAACCCCATAAATTCAGTTTTATAATAAGGCAGAATGCATCCCCCCCAAAACAAACAAAAAAAACCCCAAACCAAAAACTGATGATGCATTTTAGCAGTCTGGTCTAAAGGGGGAAAAAGTTGTTTTAAAAAAAAAATGAAATTAGAGGGGCACCTGAGTGGCTCAGTGGGTTAAGCCACTGCCTTCGGCTCAGGTCATGATCTCAGGGTCCTGGGATCGAGTCCCGCATCGGGCTCTCTGCTCAGCGGAGAACCTGCTTCCTCCTCTCTCTCTCTCTCTCTCTCTCTGCCTGCCTCTCTGCCTACTTGTGATCTCTCTCTGTGAAATAAATAAATAAAATCTTTAAAAAAAAATTAAAAAAATAAAAAAATAAAAAAATAAAAAAAAGAAATTAGAAAATTTTTTATAATTATTAAATATATTAACTATTTAAATGATCAAAAATTACATGTAGTCAATTTGAACAGATGACATTCGCATCTGGTAAAGAACTGTAACCTTCTCTGGCATTGCCATTTTAGCCTTGACAAAACCATTACTCTTTTTTTTTTTAAGATTTTATTTACTTATTTGACAGAGAGATCACAAGCAGGCAGAGCAGCAGGCAGAGAAAGAGGGGGAAGCAGGTTCCCTACTGAGCAGAGAGCCCAATGCAGGGCCCGATCCCAGGACCCTGAGATCATGACCTGAGTTGAAGGCAGAGGTTTAACCCACTGAGCCACCCAGGCACCCCCAAACCGTTACTTTTCAGACCCAAAGACCTCTTAGAAATGATATGTTCATTAGGGAGCTCCATAAATATCACCATGTCTGTTTTAAGAGGAAAATTACATCATGGACAGTAGAGTCATGTATTCTTAATGTTCTAGAGTTGGAGACACTAAAAAAGGGAAGAAAAAAATGTTTTCATTCATTCATTTATTTGGTGAAAGGTCCCAAGCCTCACTATGTGTCACACACCATTCCACGTGTTGCAAATACAGCAGTGGCGCTACAGCAATGAAAACACCAAGTAAGAATCTCTACCTTCCTGAGATTCATATGCTAGTAATCACTAGCATATTTCCATGACAGTAATTACTCTCATGTGTATCATTTGTTGCAGAAGGAATGGTAAAGGAGAAAGTTGTAACTGGACAAGAAGAACTCAGCCCAAAGGGGCATCATTTCTCTTGGATTTGCGAAGTTGAGCATCTTTAATAAGTCACCTAAGTTTCAAAATATGGAAAACCCTGACAGTTTTCACATTCTTGATCTGTAACCACCATTCCTGGGAAATATCAAGACCACATTAAAACAGCAAGAAAGAGGGAAGTCATTTCTGTATGCGCTTAAAACAGTGTGGTGGTGGGCTAAAAGAGTAAGGGAGACCCACGTGGATGATGTCACAGTACTCCTTGAAAGACACATGCCAAACTGGTTTTCTGATCTTTATCAAAATCCAGTCTAGAAGACACTCTTGACTTTAGCAGCCCATTCATTCCTCGAAAGGGTGAGAGTAGCACGTCTGCATTCTGTTGGTGAGCAAACAGCAGGAGCATATGCAGCAGCCTCTGCTCATGTGCTCAGACGGGCGGCCGGCTGCAGGCTGTAGAGTTGCTAGAGGGATGGCGGTGTTCCCAGCTGCCATCGCCTACCCTCAGCTCTAATGGCCCTGTTTACTGGCTCGGCTCCAGGCCCCTCCACAGCCCTACATTACTGAAATTAGGTTGAGTGGATTTCCGAGTAAAACATTATCTCTTGGGACCTGCCCAGCTCTCCCCAGCCTTGTCAACATTGATTAAATAGAAGCTGCTATCATCCTGGGGCCATGCCCACAATTACTCTACCAATCACACTGGGCTGCCGTGTTTGCTTTCCCTTTTTATTTTCACTTTTCTTGAATATTAAACATTATCACCTCAAAGGCTCAAAGGAAAGTAATTAAAAAAAACATTCTGTAGCTAACTTGCATACATCCCTTTGTCGCTCACATGGTCTTGCTAAGAGCAAGAGCTACGGACCAGATGTCAATCTGGAGCCTGGGATCGAGGCTTTGGATGGTCACTGGCATCCACATTTTGAACAACTTTTTTAAAACTATATTTCACAGTTTAAATTCCTTTCAAAGCACGGAGCCAGTATACACCATTGTCAGCAGAATGGTGCAAATATTACCTATGCCCCCACCTCTTGTTTTTTCACACTTTATGAAAAAAAGGATAGTCCTTTTGCTTATAACACTATACACTTTAGAGTTTCAAAGAATAACAAACAAAAATTTGGGACGCCTGGGTGGCTCAGTTGGTTGGGCAGCTGCCTTCAGCTCAGGTCATGATCCCAGCGTCCTGGGATCGAGTCCCACATCGGGCTCCTTGCTCATCAGGGAGCCTGCTTCTCCCTCTGCCTCTGCCTGCCGTTCTGTCTGCCTGTGCTCGCTCTCTCTCCCTCTCTCTCTCTGACAAGTAAATAAATAAAAATCTTTAAAAAAAAACAAAAAACAAAAACAAACAAACAAACAAAAATTTAACCAAGGAGAAAACTCAAAGGCAGCATGGTGGTGGGGTCCCAGTGATACCTGACACATACATACACATGTTTACGTGTCTCAAAAGTTTAGGCTTAGGACGAGGCTGATTTGTATTCCAACCTTGACTTTGCACCAAAAAGCCATAGGATCTCAGAGAAGTTACTTTTTCTCTCTTTGCCTCAGTTCCCTAATCTATAAAAAATACAAATAATATTGGCTCCCCCACCTTATTGCAGGTTGTTTAGAAGTTGATAGAAAGCATTTGAGAAGGCTTTATAAAATTTAAAGGGTAAAATGCAGTCTGTTGAGACTTTAATCCAAGCTGTGAGATTCGGGTGAAAAACACCCATCAAGTTTAACATTCTCATGCCAGGAGGAGGGAAAAATTTCCCAAAAGGATAAAAAACTTCTTTCCCAGAAAAAAGATTAAGAAAATTCTCCCCTAGAATGTTCCTGTAGTCTATAACTCTGATCAGAAAATAAGGATACAAGTGACTGATTATTTAAATAGCTCTTTAGTTATAGAGGTTGGGAAAGAATCTAAGACATTTAACATTTGGAGCAAAAGTTATTTTTTTAGCCTGCCTTCCTTTCCTTTTCCTTCCTTCCTTCCTTCCTTTCTTCCTTCTTTCCTTCCTTCCTTCCTTCCTTTCTTCCTTCCTTCCTTCCTTCTCTCCTTCCCTTCCATCCCTCTTTCCTAAAAGAAAAACGACCCAGAAACTTTTTTGAAAAAATTTAAAACAAAAATCAAAGAACATACAAGTTGACTGGCCTTGAAAACTTTTTAAACATTTTCTCTATAAAATGTCTGCCAAACAATCAAAATGAGTGCTCTATCTTCTTCCCCCATTGGGAACACGCAGAAAGATTTTTTTTTTTTTTAATTGTAATTTATGTGGCTCGCATAGTTGCCCTTAGTCATTTCTGGGACAAGATGGAATAAATATATAAAATTAAACAGTGTTAACATTGTTTCTTACTGTTTTCACAATGAATGAGTCAACTTTTAAGGGTTAAAAATGAAAACAAAAATTGAGGGGATTTTCACTCTAGCATAACCATCAGGTAGATTCACCCCTTCATTCTTCCCCTTAGCTAAACTATGTGCTGAGCTGGCAGTTGAATCTGGAGATCCAGTGAGACACTCTTTTCTGTTAGACCATTAGTCTGAGGGGGGAGTAGAAGATGGGGAGTCAGCACAAACAATGATGGCTCCTATGACACTGAGAAATTTGGAGAAGGGCCATGTTAGGGATGGAAAAGTGGATGTTGTGCTATTGAGTGTTCCTATTAGTGATGATCAGAAACAGGTTAGCCTAGAAACTGAGTTTGTTTTTTCTCTTCTGTAAAATTGTATATTTTTTAAGTAGTTCAAAATTCCATCTGATAAGAGTTCAACTCTGTACTGCCCCTTTTCACTTCACAGTATCCCAGGTGAGGAGCATCCTAGCTGGGAGAAAGGCTTAGGTGTGTGTCTCTAGCCTTTACAAATTCAATTGTCTTAGAAGCCAGGCAGATAACATTAATGTGAAAAATCTGGCCGCTGGTAAAACCAGTGGTGGTCAAAAGGCATACAAAATTTTTAAGACACTCTCACTGGAAAAATAAAAGGAGGCAGGGTATCTAGAGTAAGACTTTTTAATTGTACTAAGAAGATATATTTGTGGACTCTGATTTCAAAATCAAAGAGGTTCCTTTTAATCAGAATAAAAGTTGTATTTGTCTTCAAGAACCAACTTTAAATCAGGAATACTGAAGAATAATGCCTCTTCCATTTTGCTAATCTTAAATTACAGTTTTCGACTTACAATGGGGTCGTATCCCCAGAACCCCATTGTAATTTGAGAGTATCATAAATCAGGCGTGCCTGGGTGGCTCAGTCAGTTAGGCAGCCAGCTCTTGATTTTGGCTCAGGTCATGATCTCAGGGTCCTGGGGATCAAGCCCTAATCAGGGTTCCAAGCTCAGTGGAAGGAGTGTCTCCCTCTCCCTCTGCCCCTCCTTCTGCTCACTCCTGTAGGTACTCTCTCTCTCTCTAAAATAAATAAATTTTTAAAAAGAAAGTATCATAAGTAAAAAATGTATTTAAATACACCTAACCTGGGGCACCTGGATGGCTCAGTGGGTTAAAGCCTCTATCTTCCGCTCAGGGTCCTGGGATCAAGCCCTGCATCAGGCTCTCTGCTCAGCAGGGAGCCTGCTTCCCTTCCTCTCTCTTTGTCTGCCTCTCTGCCTGCTTGTGATCTCTGTCTGTCAAATAAATAAATAAAAATAAAAACTTTAAATACACCTAACCTATTGAACATCCTTAATTATCCTTGCCTATCTAAAAAAGGCTCAGAACATTTACACTAGCCTACAGTTGGGCAAAATCATCTCACAAAAAGCCTTCTTTATAATAAAGTGTTGGATATCTCATGTAATTTACTGAATGCTGTACTGAAAGTGAAAAACAGAATGGCTGTGCGGGTCCAGAGTGGTGGGAAGTGTATCTGTTGTTAACCCTTGCGATCTCCTGGCTGGCTGGAGCTTCAGATCGCTGCTACCACCCAGCATCACGAGAGAGGATCGTACCACGTACTGCTAACCTGAGGAAAGATCAAACTTCAAAGTATGGTTTCTACTGAATGTGTATCACTTTCACACCATTATAAAGTAAGAAACTGTAAGCCAAATCATCGTAAGTTGGGGACCATCTGTATTCATATTTCAAGATTTTTTTTAGTGAATGAAGTAAAAAATAAGCCATGCTATATCAGATTTTATAAATGGCCTACCAAAGCAAAAAGAGGTAGCAAAAAATTAATTCACAGTGTTATCTCTCCCTTTGCTTGCCATTCAAGTTTGTTACATCTCTACACCCCTACTTAGGCCTTCCAGATGTCCTACGCTCCTTGTCACAGATGCTGTTGGTACCCTCTCAGATCCCCTGTGACATCTCCCAGTTGCTGGGGGTGTTGGCTGCCAATGGCCCACTCTTCTTCCTTGAGTAGGGGTATGAAGTGCCTGAAAGGTGATGCCCTGTTGGCCCCCCATGACTCTGTGCCCTTGTTTTTGGGCCAAACAGTTTGGCTGTGGTAGTTGGTACTTCAGAGCTCTCTGTGGGATCAGGTTGAGACTTGACTTTTCATGAACCCACATCTTTGACTGTCTTCTTCCCTTGGTCTCTCCTCTTTCTCACTCCCTTCCAGATTTCCACCAACAAAGTATTCACACAACAGTCGCATCTCAGGTTCAGATTTTACATAATGGGACCAAAGTTACTTCTTTAGCTAAAAAGTAAGGACTGGACTTGGGAGGCAGGCCAATTACCTCAGTCAGTGTGCACAGCTAAGTCCTCAAGATTTGAATCAAAGTTTGCTGCTTAATTTTCCCTCAGGACACAGCTCAAATGTTGTTTCCCCACCTCCAAAACAATCCTAGGCATAATTAGTCAGTTCCTTCTCTTTATTTATATGGAAATCATATTGCTTGCATTATATATCAGTTTGTGGTATCCTTTAAGTCTTCTTGACTGTGAACTAACTTTTCAAAGGAAAAGGATACATTTGCTAGAATTTAAACTTCACAAAGGCAGAGATTTTTTTTTTAAGTTGGTCTACCTTTTATTAAAACCACGTTCTGACAATTATAAACAAAGTAAATAATAAAGGACTTCCCTTCATCAGAGAAGACCACTCCCACCAACCCACACCACTCTTGGTTTTTTTAGGTTTCAGCATCCAGGCTAACTTTTCAAGAAAGTCATCCATGATCCTGTAGACCAGTTCCTCTGTTATGATCCTCAGGTAGAGATTTTTTAAAAATTTATTTTATTCACTAATAAGTCCTACATGCCTAGAAAAGTACATGGAACATATATACATTTTAGTTAATCAATTCTTTTACATTAACCCCAACTTTTAGTATCATATTTATCACAAGATACACATTTAATACTTATAGGGGAAAGAAAATATGGAAAAAGGGAAAATCCTAAGAATGCTTTGTGACATGTAGATAAAACCTGTCTTGCCTCAAGCAGAAAACTCTGGACCTGTAATGTTTGAATTGCAGGGGCCTGTCTGAATTTCAAAACACTGGATTATGAAAAAGAACCTCAACATTATCCTGGCTCAGAGCCAAGGAAAGCATTATCCCATCCTCCTCCTCCTCTTTTTTTTTTTTTTGTTAGCTTGAATTTTATGTTTATTTTCTAATTTTATAACAAATTACTCATGTTTAAAAAAAACAAATGTAAAAAAAACACATATGTACTAAAAGCATAACTATTTTTAGATGATGGCGTAGAGTAGTGAATAAGAAATCTGGTTCTAGAGTCAGATATTTGCATTTAAATTCTCTGACACTTACCCTGACTTTAAGTGAGTTTACTTCACCTCCTCTAGCTTCATTTTCCTTATCTGTAATTGGTTCTAGTATTGTTATCCACCTTACAGGGTTGTTATAAGATTTAAGTGTGTTAATTATTTAAGGTATTTAACAATGAATGTCATATTTCAGTAAGTGCCCAATAAGTGTTGACTATTATTACTAGTGACTGAACAGGAACTAACATTGGCTTAAGGTTTACTATGTGTCAAGCAGTATATTAAAGGGTTTCACATATAGGTATTCAATATGCATCTTCCCTGGCTTTTCTATTTTCTCATCAGTGGAAATAATAGTAATACTTCTCTCATAGACTTGTGATGAGCATTAAATGAGAGCAAACGAGACTGCCACTACCTTGCTTACCTACATGCCTAAGAAATGAAAGCTACCGTCTCTCTCTCTTCACTGATTCATACTTACCCCATCTTAGTACACAGATCCAATTTTTTTTTTTTTTTTTCCAAATAACCCAAGAAAGGAAAGGAAAAGTCTGGGACTTATAAAGTTTCTTGCTGGTAGAGTGGGAAAAAAAATAATTCTTTGAAAAAAGGCTTTGAGGGGCGCCTGGGTGGCTCCGTGGGTTAAAGCTTCTGCCTTTGGCTCAGGTCATGATCCCAGGGTCCTGGGATTGAGCCCCGCATCAGGCTCTCTGCTCCGCAGGGAGCCTGCTTCCTCCCCTCTCTCTCTCTGCCTGCCTCTCTGCCTACTTGTGATCTCTCTCTCTCTCTCTGTCAAATAAATAAAATCTTTAAAAAAAAAAAAAAGGCTTTGAAGTCAAGGGCCAAAGTCCCGAAATGATTACAACAGCAAAGATGACAACTGACCAAACTTGAAGGCCATGATTCTATGAAGAATGATGAAGGAATCAAGGCTGCTAGATAGTAATGTTTCGAAAGGCAGGAGCTTCTCTGCTATTGCCTCTGCTTAAAAACAAAACAATCTCCTCATTTCATACCCAAGAATAGCAGCTAATTGATTTCAAAAGGAAATAACCTTATCTTTGGCTTTAGCTCATTTGATTCCATAAATTTTGTACCAAAAGGTTACTGCATTGAACAAGAACTAAGTCATCTCCATCCCCCAATGTGTAGTAAATCTTGCCTCCAGTAGGCAACTTACAGAGGGGATGGCAATTCTCCCGGCACAAGACATCATACCCAATTTTCAGAAAAATTTCCTCATTTGGTAATAATCACCAAATCCAAGACTTGAAAGAAGCCTAAAATTTCTTGTCCTTTAACCTTAAGGATACAATTAGATATAGTGAGATTTTTCAATTTCATTATGAGAAAGATCTTTTCATTTCCTGGAAGGCTTGTAGTCATCTGGGGACAGGGCTTATGTTGGGGGATAAGTCCTTGGTGGGGGGGCTGTGTAGAAACTGTTCTGATGGGTTTTTCTTCTTACCTATGTACAACATTCTCTCATTTCTGGACCTTCTAAAGCAAGGAATTATAGCAGACTTCGAAGGATAGAGTAAAGATGGAATAGGAAGGGCTGTTCTCTTTTAAAAATTCTAGGCAAGGAAATACCGTACTTTATGGAATCTTGTTAAAATATGGTTAACCTAGCATTCCCCCACCGAAGTTTATCTATAATTTCTCCTGCTGCATTCTGGAGAAAGTTAATAAATTAAAAAAAAAAAAATCAGACCCTCAAGTATTTGATATTAATTATTTAGATCTCTACTTAGGAGATGGGCTTATCATTTGTTGGTTATTTTTCATTGAGTCTACTTCTCAGCTTTTTTTTCTCACAGCTTTTCATTTTCATTTAAACAGGCTGCTTAGACATCATACCAGCCTTTTCAAGTTTGTTTTTCCTTAGGCATTTCTCTTATAGTCACCATAGATCTCATCTAGTGATCAGTTACGCAAGTGGAGTCATTTGCGTCTGTCAAACCTTAAGAAATGTAATGAACACTCTTCTGGGCTATAGCGGTTTTCATTTAAAAATTCAGCTAATCAGGGGTGCTTGGCTAGCTCAGAAGAGCACGCAACTCTTGATCTCAGGATCATGAGTTTGAGCCCCATGTTGGCTGTAGAGATTGCTTAAATAAATAAAATTTTTAAAAAATAAAAATTCAACTAATCATTTGTAATGTTTTAACATAGACTGAGGTAATAGGACTATTACAAAGATTACATTTTCAACATTTGACTTTAAAAACAAAAACTGATCCTAGGTTGTCAAATCCCAAGATCTAATATTTGATTAAATGATTTGATTATCTGACTCCAGGGTTAAAATACAGAAACTGAAACTAGACGTAATTGTAGCTCTGTTGGAGTCACTCCAACAATGACTATAGCTGCCTAAAATTTTTCCTACTTGTGAATATCTATTGCTTAGGTGACAGTTAGATTTTTAAACAAAAGCACTACTTTTATGAGTCATATTCAACTTGTGCCTTGCTGTGACTCGCTATGATGCGTTTGGGTGGTACTTGAGATTAGCTAAACCATTATTTAACTTTGTTGCTTAATTTTCCCTTATGGCTGTAACTATACTTTAGAACTTTAGAAAATTAAAGGCATGGCAGTTGCTAATTTTATTAATGCAAGTGGATAAACCACATAATTCAGGACAAAAATACAAAATCTATATATATATTGTCATAGAGTTAGCTTGTAACTGTTCATAAAATTACAGCATAGTGGAAGGTGAAGGAGGTCTCAGAGGTTATCTGGTCTCAGTCCCTCATTAGCTCTGACAAAAACTGACCATGGAGAGAGTCTCTGTGACTTGCCCAAAGTCACACAGCTAATTAGAATTCAGACCCTGCCATAATACCATAGTACCTTTCGCAGCCTTTGGGGATGAGTGGATTCAGCTGCTTAATTTTAACTTGCATCTCTCCTCAGTGGTCCTAAATGCACTCCATAAATCCATTTCTCCACCCCCTCCCAAATCTGCTTTTACCCCCTTCCCCCTTTCTCTCTCACCTCCCTTCACCACTCCCTACCTCCATTCCTTTTCTCTTTTGTGAAAGGAAAGGCAACTCAATATAATTGCTTTAAAGGTTACCAGAAGTACTTTTAGATACTCTGGATGTTTTCAGAACCGGGACTAAGGATTACTGTTGTATCGAACTTCAATAAATTGTGTACCAATTGTGAGGGGCGAAGCAGATACTCTATGCAGAGAGGAAAAACATGGGGACCTCTAAAATTAGTAATATGGGCTGAAAAGTTATCATCAACTATGGTAGGTTTCATAAACTAAATGACTAAAGAGTTAAAAGAAAGTAAAATCTAGAATTGCTAAAATTACTACAAATGCTGTCATATCTAAGAACCTATAAAAGACCATTACTAGGGGTGCCTGGGTGGCTCAGTGGGTTAAGCTTCTGCCTTCGGCTCAGGTCATGATCTCATGGTCCTGGGATCGAGCCCCACATTGGGCTCCTTGCTCAGTGGGGAGTCTGCTTCTCTCTCACTCTCTCCCTCTGCCCCTCCCCCCACTCATGCTTTAAAAAAAAAAAAAAAAAAAAAAAAGACCATTACTATGTCCTGAATAGGAAAAGAAAATCCATGTCATCCCCTCACCTACCACCCCCTTCACTTCCCAATGGAAGCAGTGTTAAAAAACCAACTGAGAGGGTTTAACTCAATTTTGAAATTAACTTTTAAAATATTATTGTAACAAAAAAGCCCAATAAAAGGTGTTTGTGTTATATGCTTGCATGTGGGTAAATAAATGCAATCCCCATTCCTTACTGGGACGATTTGTTTTGCGCTCATTGTGTGTGTTGGCTTCCTAGGGCCTGTTAAATTATGGCACTGCCTTTGAGTGAAAAATTGCTTTAAAAATCAATAGCACACACTGGAGCACAACCAGAACTATATTGAAAAAGTAATATTTGTATGTGTACTGATTTTTCTCTCTTTAGTCAAAGAGCTGAAAGTTCTTTATTTAGTGGCAAAGAATGTAATAGCTTTGTCTATTTGAGGACATTGGGACAAGAAGCAGTTAAAGAATAAAGATTCACAGGGAGCCTGCAGTTTGCCTGGGATAAATATACAATCATATGTCCTGCCGTCATATAATTCTCCCATTTGAAAACTCATCCCACTAAAGGCTTTCTCTCTTTTCTCCACCCAGTGTTTTTCTCTAAGAAAGCCATTTTCCAAGGCACATCTTATGTCTAAAATCTACCTTCTACTCTCTTCCTTTTTCCAAAACCCTACTTATTTGAAGGTAATCAGACTACATACATACAGAAAACGTAGAGTAGAAAGGGGCTTTGGAGACCCTCCAGCAATGCCTCACCTTAAATACAAAAATCCCCTAAAACACTCCTAGCAGATGGATAGCCTCTGCTTCAACAGGCCATTCCAATTTTAACAGTAACTTATTCCTGATATCCAGCTAAAATCTACCTCCCTTAAGCCTTCATGGAGCTTTCTATTCTAGAGTAACATGGAACAAAAAATATATATATGTAAATATATATGTGCACATATATATATATATATATATATATATGTACAAGACATTCCAAAAACAAAAAGATAACAGCTTCCTTGTTCAAGAAGTTTACCAACCTGTTCTTTTCCTCCTTGATCAAACTGTATGAAAAACCAAGTTTTAGTTATGCTATCATTTCTTCATATCCTCTTTTATTTCTGTATAAGCTGACTTTAACTTTATCATTTTTCTGACAGTACTCTCCTCAAGTTCACTAAAAAAAAATATTCTAAGTCATAAGGTCTTTTGTCATTTACCATTGCTCTAGAGCTTTTTTTGACAACTACTTCTTTTGACAGTGTTGACCTTTGAGATTCATGCTCCAGAATACAGTGACAGTTAAGGAATTCCCCCAACCTTTTGTTTTCTGAAGCCTCCCCACCCTTTTGTGATCCAGAAAATGGCCCACTGCAAAACACCCTTCTCCCCATGATATGCTGTACACACTTTCTCATGATTCCCAGAAGATTCATGGGCGACTCCCTTGTTTACCTGTAATAAGGCCATAGTTCTTCCCCACCCTCTTTGCCTGCACCTGGTAACAAAGCCAGACACAGACCCTCCAACTCCCCCTTTTTTTGTCTGATGAGTAGCTGAGATTAGAACTGTTTGTCTCTTTGAAATAAGCTACACACAGAGATAAACAAATCCTGTTCAGCTAACCGGCTATACTTTCACGGACTGCACAACAACCCACGTTGTAAATCACCCCACCTGTAACCTGACTAGACTACTCCTCCCTATAAGTCTAAGGGAAAACTATTCTCCACCAAGCCACTATGATCTTGGGAGTTAGAGTATCGACTGTAACAGCTTAAATACACTAATCTCTTTAATTGTTGGTGCACTTTTGTTTCTTCAAACATTCATTTTTTCTTAACGTTAGGGAACACTGTGTTCTAGATTTACTTCTGCTGTTTCCTAGGTTTTCTCTTGCCATGATGAGTCTAGTTTTTATTCCCTGTCCCCTAACATGACTGCAATTCAAGAATCAATTCTACCTTTTTCTGTAGGCTCTGCAACAGAAAACATTCTAATGACTTCAACCCTAACCTCATAACCAGGTAACGCCCAATTTATAACATAACCATCATATTACTAATCTTTATATATCATTGAGAACATATAACACAGAATTTTAATAACACATGACCTCATATACATTAAATTCCAATTTCTGCTGCCAAATATTTCTCTATGTCCTTGGATCTACTCCTGGTTCCAAACCTATATCTCACTCTATATTGGACACCACACAATCACTATTGCTACAAATATAACCAGTTTGGCCTTATCATTCCTTAAAATCATCTCTTTATTTGGACCTATTTATATCTGTTGATTCTTCTTTCTCCCAACATTTCTCTCTACTTGAGACTGTGAAATGGAAAGAAAAAGTAAGACCAAAAACTGTATTTATACTTTTTTGGGAAAAATGTGCCAAACTCAAAAGGAATAGAGACTAGTCATGTTACTACTGCTGGGACATGGAGCCAGTAGTAAGGAATGGAAGGGAGTACATGTGGGTAAGAATAACACAATATCTGAAGTATACAGATAAAAGCAATAGTCAAATAGGAGGTCAACAATAGAAGTACCAACAAGTGTTGGAGGCCAGTATCGATAGACCATGAACATGTGGGGAAGTCAACTAGCCAGCAATGGGCCCCTCTGATCATGGATCCAAGAACAAGTTTCCCATTTCTAAGAGGATAGATGAGAATATGGCAGAGCCTTAATCTCAACGGAACCAGAATACAAATGAGATGAATAAGACAGGGACTTAGGTAAAGCAAACCAAGCAGAAGTCTAGTTAGTGGAACTGTTCCTAAGTAGGAGACCAATTATTGGTGTTTGGGCAAACTTGACTTGATGCTAAGCTAATTAGGTATAGTGTTCTTTAAATTTACCTAGTCTAGGAATGAGAATGACATCAATTCCAGAACCAGGCATAGAACTCAACCTGAAAGACAGATGATGTAAGTGACGTCATTAGTGAGGCCCTGGAAGGGTAGATGGCAGTGTACCAGGCTGGCATTTCAGGGGGCAGTGGAGATATTAAAGTCTGAACCAATTCAGTCATCTCTCAAGTGTCTTTCTGTTTCCAAGGTGGCCCTCTTGAAAGTATCTTCCCTACCACTGATAGTGGTAGCTAAAATCATTACTTAAAGCCAGCAAATAATAATGTGAAAGGGAGAAGAGATGGTTCCTGCCCCAACAAACGATCTGACATCATGGAGTCTGAAACAGGGGACATGTCTTTCCTCCTGTTTTAAATAAGAATGTACTAAATCAAAAATTTTTTTGGTCCTAGTCTCACTATAATTTTGTTTAAACATTTCAATGTTTGCACTCTGTCTGACCCATGTCCTTGCCATCACTGCTGCTTCTAGTTACAAAATTTTCAAAGAGTAGTACGGAGGCTTTTTTAAAAAAACATTTTGTTTAAATTCAATTTAGTTAACATAGAGTGTATTATTAGTTTCAGGTGTAGAATTTAGTGATTCATCAGTTACATATAACACCCAGTGCTCATTTCAACAAATGCCCTCCTTAATGTCTATCACCCAGTTACCCCATCCCCCCAATTTGTTTCCTATAGTTAAAAGTCTCTTATGGTTTGTCTCCCTCTCTGTTTTTATCTTATTTTATTTTTCCTTTCCTTCTCCTAAGTTCATCTGTTTTGTTCCTTAAATTCCACATATGAGTGAAATCATATGGTATTTGTCTTTCTCTGGCTGACTTATTTCACTTAGCATAATACCCTTTAGTTCCATCTATGTCATTGCAAATGGCAGGATTTCCTTCTTTTTGATGGCTGAGTAATATCTCCATATATATATATATATATATATATATATATATATATATATATATATCACATCTTTATCCATTCATCTTTTGATGGACATCTGGGCTCTTTCCATAGTCTGGCTGTTATAGACATTGCTGCTATTAACATTGGGAGGGGGTGTGCCCCTCCAAATCACTATTTTTGTATCTTTTGGATAAATACTTAGTAGTACAATTGCTGGGTTGTAGGATAGCTCTATTTTCAACTTTTTGAGGAAACGCTATACTGTTTTCCACAGTGGCTACACAAGCTTGCATTCCCAGCAACAGTGTAGGTGGGTTCCCCTTTCTCTGCATCCTTGCCAACATCTGTTGTTTCCTGAGTTGTATATTTTCACCATTCTGACTGGTGTGAGGTGGTACTCATCATGGTTTTGATTTGTATTTCCCTGATGCTGAGTGACATTGAACATTTTTTCATGTGGGTAGAGAGGTTTTAAACTCATCCAGGGGCCTGGGTCATCTTGTCTCATGTTGAGACCAAAAGCAAGAAAATACTAGGGGTAGGAAAGATAAATTAGGAGTTAATTTTGTTTTCTAAGTTAGATTATTATGAGATCTTAGAAGGAGAATTGGTAAACTCAGGGAGATGTAGTAATAAATTTGGGGATAAAGATAGCACTGAAAATAAAAGATGTGGGAGAAAATAAGAAAAAGATTTTTGACTGAAGTAATTAAACTATAAATTATAATATAGAAGGAAATCCTATGGATTATCAGTACTGTCCAGCCAAGGACTACCAAGAACACCTGTAGTTGAATGAAGTTGGATTTATTGACATGTTGCTCCAAGGGAGAACAAAGACAGTGGGAAGCCATGAGACATCACAGTAGGACAGGGCTAGAAGGGATTTATCTGGACTCGTGCTAGGGGGTTTGGAGCTGGATTCAAGGAAGCAGAGCTTTGGTCTGAATTGGACCCCATGAAACAGGGGTCATTTTATGATTGGGCATCTGGACAGATGTTTCCCCATCTTCTAGAAGGAAGGAAGGAATGAGGTGGGTATCAGCCCTCCCATTAGCCAGCTAGGGAAATATTTGGCCATTTTATGGTTTAGACAATGCCCCTAATTAGTCTGCGTTCAGACATGATTATTGTGGTCTTGTTTTTGTCTTGAGCCATCACACAAACTCTGATATTGGCATTCTGTAAAATTGGTTATTCAACAGGAGAATACCAAGGTCTGTCTGTGAGTGCCAGGCCAGCTCCTAGTTACCAGGAGTGGCTTTCCTCATTCTCAGAAGAAATAGGGAAGATCAAACTTGACTCTTCCAGATCTGATGTGTCACCGTTAAAGCCCTTCCTTGTATGTGCCTCTTTCCCACTCCAGAGTTTTCCATCTGGTAATACCCAGGGATGTATGATTCCCCCGAGCATCAGAGAAAGAGAAATTACATTGATTGTCCAGAGACGGTGAAAGGTTCTACCTCAATTCAGTGCCATCAGCTGAAGACTACCCTGAAATGCTTTTATGGGCTCTTAAAGATGCTCATGGCTCCCAATGGACTAGTGGCACTGTTTTCTAATTTAAAATATTTTGATTAAATAAAATCCTTTGTGAAAAAGAAAGAGAAGTCAGATCAGGGTCTGCCACCTCAGTTGTTTTTGCACTTCACTGATAGGACAAGACAGCTAGTTTGGCTTTTCTACCCTCTCTCTCTTCCCCTCCTTCCTTTAATGGCCTGTCAAAAGGAACTTCCATCCTGTGTTAGCATTAATGCCTGCTGTAAATAAAAAGGAAATGGGAGGAAAGAGGAGGAGGGAAGATAGGGGTGTGTAAGATAGAAGCTAGATTTGCAGCTCAATTGCAAGGCATCTTTCCGTGTCTAGACACCAGCTGCCTGGTAACCATGGAAACCCACTAACTTTGGCTGATGGGCTGAGGAGTAACGACTCTCAGGAGATCCGGTGGGAACATGGTGGTGGGGGTGGAGGAAGGAAGGTGGGAGTAACGGCAAAGAGCATTAGAGTAGTATCAGAGAAAGCGAGAGCAAACAAAACTCTGTGAAAGGGTGGCATTAACCTTGTTACTGGTTTTCTCATGCACATTACACACATGGTGACAAGGCACAAATCTGCCATTCCCAGCAGGTGTCAGGACACAGGTTGTTAAAGATGAAAAGCTGAGCTGGAATGATTATATTCCCATCAGCCTCCTGCCAGTGCCGAAGTATTTCCTCAGTAAACTAAAGCTTTCCACAGCACACAGACACTATCAACAATTGTCTGTGGAAGTCTCGGGAGTAGGGAATTCCAATCCCCAGGACCGGCGGCCACTTTCACGAGCCCTCGGCAATGAAGATTAATCACAGCCCTTTATACCTGAAGTGTCCTCCCTGCCCACTGCTCCCGTTTCCCCGCCCCCGTTATGTGCAAGGTTTGGGCTGCTGTTCAAATAAAGGGTGGTGGTGGGAATCTTGAGGGAGTGAGTAAGAAATGAGGAGTTACCAATCTTGAACAAAATCATCAATCATACTAATATATTTTGTTCTTTATTCATAAACAGATTCCTATCATCAGAGGTTTCCAATCCATAGATTTTAAAGCTTTCCAGTTGAGTGCTATTATCCTGGTTCCTTCCACCACCCATTCCTTCTGTATTGGGATTTTCAGGAAGCACTACCCACACCCTCTCGTCACCTCATTTTGTCCCCAGCCCCACCCTCTACCCACATGTCTCCATTCCACCTCACCATAGACCCCCAGGGACCTCCGGATTCTTTGCTCCTATAGAACAGTCCTTTCTCACCAAAGCTCATCACAGCAAAAGAGACTCGATTTTCTTGTCTCCTGGTGTTTTGCCTTTACTCAGGCAACCTTGCCTACCTAAGAGACTAATAGAAGACCTGAGGGTTTTATTAGAGGTATCTAGGACACAAAACTGCTTTCCAATTGTGCGAAGCTTATAGATGGTGTGAGAGTTAATCCTTGCCACTGTGACTAATCAAAACCAACAGAGATGCCTGGGGGGGGGAAAGTATATATATATGTATATACATATATATATAGTCTGCAGATCTGTATACAGTGGTTTCTTCCTAAAATGTTCCTGAGTGAAAAAAAATATATATATGCATATATATATAGTCTGCAGATCTGTATGCAGTGCTTTCTTCCTAAAATGCTCCTGAGTGGGGGGGGAGCCCCAATCATTACCATATCGAGCTATAATCAACATTAGGCAAATTCAACATCCTTGAAAAAGGGCTACTAAGGGGTAAATGCTGACCTAACTGTAATTTATGATAAATAGAACATTTCAATCCACTAGGGACTCTTTATTAGACATAAAAGCTTCCATGAGTTTGATTGGATGATTTCACATGAGAGAAAGGCAGCTCACTCCCAAGCAAAGGTGTGTTTTTGTCAGCTATTTCCAGTCAGGGCAGAATTCCCAGTGGTTCTGAATTGCTAAAACGATTCTCTGCTTTTAGAGATGTGTTTCTGCATGGGGAGATGAAACTGATTTCGGCCCTCTGACCTGTGCTCCCTGTAGGGAATGACTGTGAAGCAGTGAGACTAGGACACGGGGCTGGTCCCCTGGTGCCACTGAAATGGGCCAGGTCTAGTCACTGTCCAGCTGCTACCATCTCTGGTCAACAGGAGGGACGGCATCACGTGTGAGAACTGAGCCAGCAAGGAACTCGCAGGGCCAAAGGGAGATGGGGGAACATCCATCCAGGGGGCAGAGGAGAAGTTTCTTTAGTGGCAATGAGGAGTGAAGCAGCTGAATGTGAGAGTGATTTAGGGTCACCTTTGCCACCTAAGCATAGACCATCGGGATGACTCAGCTACTTTGTTTGACTAAGTAGGTATCCTTTCCCTCACCCGATGAATCGCGCACGCCTATTGAGCACTGGATACCTGTTCTAGTTGCTGCGGATACAGCAGTGTACAAAACAGTAACGGAACAAACATTCCCCTCTCCTGTGGAGCTTATACTGTAAATAGGTAAGTGGAACATATAGCATTTCAGGCGCCATGACAGAGAGAGAGTCATGGGGGGAAGGACCATAGAGAACACCGGGATGAGGGTGGGGTGACAATATGAAAGAAGGAAATTCTCTCTGAGGAGGTGACATGTGAAGAGAAGCTGAGGAGAGCTCGGGACTGGACAATACGAGCCTCTAGAGGAGGAAGATTTCCAGGCAGAGGGCACAGGAAATGCATACTCCCTAGCTGGGAGCACACATGGTTGCTGGACATGTAGCAAGGGCATTAGTATTGCTAGAACAGAGCAAGAAAGGGAGAGTGAAAGAAGATGAAATCAGCAGGGACCTAGGGGGATGTTAATTGAGGAGGGCTTTGAGGCCATTGTCAGACTGTGGCTTTTGTTGAAACCGGGTGGGTGTTAGAAAATTGAAATGGGCTCAGGTTCCAGATGTATTTTGAAGGTGGAGCCAACAAGATTTGCTGACAGATTTAATGTCATTAAAAAAAAATCTGGGATAATTCCAAGATACATGGCCTGAGCCTCAGGAAGAAATGGGCCTGCTACTTCCTGAGATGGAAAAACTCAAGAAGGCGCAGGTTCAGGGAGAAAAGGCAGGAGTTTGGTTTTCAAAATATTTAGTTTTGGGTATTTATTATATAAACAAGTTGAGTTGCAGAGTAAGCAGTAGTCTGGAGCAGGGACAGAGGTCCTGGCTGCAGACGAACATTGGGATTTATCAGATTGTGACAATAATTACAGCCGTGAACTGGGAGACATCACCAAAGGACTAGATGTGAATGGAGAAGAAGAGGTCCAAGACTGAGTGGTGGGGTACCCCAACATTTAGAAGCCAGGAGATGAAGAAGGAAGGGCAAAGGAAACTGGAAGGGAATAGACAACATGTGGGAAAAATCAGGAAGAGGTAATAGGCAGGAAGAGGGGTAACGAAAGCATTTCAAGGAGTAGAAAGTGATCAACTATCAATCAAATGCTGTCGGCAGCCCAAAGAAGATGAGGTCTTAGAATGGGCCGACTGGATCTTAGCAAAGTAGAGGTCATTTGTGACTTTGGCAAAAGTTGTTTCCATGCAGGATGGGAGGGTAGATGTGATTGTTGTGCATTCAAGAGAGATTAAGAAGAAAATTGCAGACAGTGAGTATAGACAACTCTGGTTAAGAACACAGACTCATGGGTTAGACAGCCTGAGTTTAAATCTGGAAACTACTACTTCCCAATAAGTTTGTTTTTTGTTTACTGGCTGTTTTTGTTTTGTTTTGTTTTGAGAGGTGGGAGGGGCAGAGGGAGACAGAGAGAATCCCAAGCAGTATTCATGCTCAGCAGCACGGAGCCTAATGCAGGGCTGGATGACTCTGAGATCATAACCTGAGCCAAAATCAAGAGTCCCACGCTAAAACCAATTGAGCCACCCAGGTGTCCCTCCCAACAAGTTGTATAACCTTTCAGTACCTTGATTTCTCTATCTAGACTATGGGGATACAGTGCCTACCTCATAGGGTTGTTGTATCAGACATAAGATGTACAGATGGTATGCTAAGTATTAACTAAAACAGTCCTTATCACTGATTTTCTCAATCCTCAATAAGATAGGGACCTATTGCTGGTTCTGGAGACTAAAATCATAAAAATTGTTTGAGCAACTATGATGAAAATTCTGCTAACCCTGATCTATGCCTAGTGCTTTATGACAGATTTGGATCAAACTCCCTCAAGGGAATGTCATATCTCATTTCCACGCAGTGTAACATTCTGGTTTAGTAAAAACAGTTTAACAAAATACACAGTGATCCAGAATATTTAATGAGTTTGAGCTTTTCCAAGCACTAATATTCTTTAACTCTGAAAGATCCCCAAAGATTTTTTTCCAATCCCATTAAGCTTCAGTGGTGGTTCACATAAAGTACTTAGAAATACACAACACTCAAAAATGTTATGGCATTGATGAGTCTATGCTACAAGAACAGTTCATCTGGCATTCTGTCAAACAGACATCTTTATCAACTAACACTTCTGCATTACAATAAAAATTGACATTTGTATAATGATCCTGAAGCATTTTATGACTGATTACTACACTTCTAATGTGTATATTTTATGACGTCCCAAACCTTTCCCAAATGGAAATCCAATTATAACTCAGATGGCAATTATTAATCAAAACATTTGATTAATCAGAATGTTCCATTCCCCAATCACATTGGAGAACACAGAATTTACTGTAAATGTGGTGTTTCTTTTCTATCTTGAGGACACCCGAGTTAAATAAAATGGGAAGAATAAAAGTAATTATATAGAGAGAGTAGGAATGAGACCCTCGTGTACTGAAGCTGGCTAGCCATATGGCCTAAATTATTTAAGTTCTCTTACTTCCGTATAAGGGACAATGATGCCGCCCAATCGAGGGTCACAGCAGACAGCCTGGAACAAGAGAAGTTAAGTGTTCTCTGTATTGTTACTGGCAGTACTTTTATTATTGCTGGGGCAGTTGTTCTAGGATGAGGACCAGACCAAAGACTGAGCAATTCAGAGCTATCAAATATGCATTAGATGTAAATATGCATTGGCTTCACATGTTAATTAAGGCTTGAGTTAATATTAGAAATATAGAGTCGCCATTGTCTTTGTGAGGAAGCCTCAATTCATTATAGGAGCTCAATAAACATACAGGGTATGTGATATATTCATATGGATTTACTCCAGATGGATGGCTTTCAGGGTGGGGCTGGAAAAAACAGCCTCCACTCCGATTTCTGGGCTGCCTGCAAGGACAGCCACAGCCACTCTAGGCTTCAGGGATGCTCACACAGCCTCCTGAATGACTGCACTCCCCTAAGTGACAGGGGGACAAATGGCTGCTGTCTCGCCACACATCTCCCCTTCCCATCTCCTCCACCCTCCCCGCCAGCCCACTAGGCACGTGCCAGCAATGAGCTGCCTGCCTCGCTGGGATCCTCAGCTCCATTAATAAGCCCTGAAAGGCTGATAATTGGGGATTTGTGGAGCCTGCAGTCTTTCAATAAGCCAGGTTGTTATGGAAACCAGAGGCAGACCTCCATGTCCATGCTATTGATCCTAAAAAACATAAAATAAAATAAAAGTGGAGTGTTAGAAATGATCATTTCATCCACTCTTCCCATCGTTTTATTTCAGAAGTTCACCTCCAATGTGCACACAGGAGAACTCACAACTCTTCTCTCTTGTGCTTTCCTGCTCAGCACTCCTCCACCCCTTTCTTAATTACAACTGGATGTGTTTTCACCTCTAGCAAAAAATCAGCTGAGCAGGGTACTACAGGAACACCAGAGTAGACACTCTAAATTTGGTTTAACTCCATGGCATTAATTCTGATTATTTGAGCCAAGAAATCAGTGATGAATATCAATGTGCTTTACCCACCGGTAAAAAAACAATAATTGAACAGGCAAAAATAAATCAATAAATCAATAAATCAATAAATCAATCATGGCCTCAGAGTTTCTCACTGGACTCTCAAGAGTTATTGTTCTGTAGCAAGATGGCCACCACCCACAATGAGTCATGGTATTGTGTTCGATGAAAGGAGAGTCCAGCTCTCTAACTGCTCAGTAGAAGGGAACAGTTTTCTTGGGCCTGGGTGGCTCAGGTCGTGATCCCAGGGTCCTGGGATCGAGCCCCACGTCGGGCTTTCTGCTCCGCCGGGAGCCTGCTTCCTCCCCTCTCTCTCTCTGTCTGCCTCTCTGCCTACTTGTGATCTCTCTCTGTCAAATAAATAAAATCTTTAAAACAAAAATAAATAAATAAATAATAAAAAAATAAATAAAAATTAACTGACAACCTCCTTACAACAAAAATCCGATGACTGCTTTCGGCTCATGAATTCAGGCATGATGCCAGAGCACACCTGACTGGGATAGCTGTGAAGAGCACTAAATGGATCCAGCCTGGAGGCTGCTGTGGGCTCAGGATCCCGGACGCCGCCCCCACACTGCAGAGACCCAGACACCATTGTTTCCTGCTGAACTTCCCATCTCTGCCCAGCAGAGGGCGCCAGCGTAATTCCGTTCCCAGAAGTGGAGCTTGGGTGGAATGCTAAAATCGGGAATTACTCTCCAGGAAGAAATGACTCCAGGCGAGCCACAGAGCAGATGCAATCAGTAGGGTTGGTACAACTTATTGTGACTGGGTCCTACTTTTACGCTGTCCTGAAACTAATTTTTATTTTTCAGTCCTTCGGAAATGATTCAACAGTCCAAGTGCTGTTTATTTAAACTGCTTTAAGGGGTAAACTAAAATTACTATTAGGCTTTGCAGTGAATTAGTAAGTGTAGATTGTGCTTTGTATAGCTCTTGTAGAAATACCAGAGTCCTTCGTGGAGAAAAATAATATAATAAGGCACCCTCTATTCATTGGCACCATCAAGTCCTTTGGCCACTTTAAGGCTTTTTAATAAGCAGGCCCAGCAGATCCACCATCCCCTCTGAATTCCTTCTCTGCAATTATAGCCCGCAGCTTGCAAGTAGATACATTGTTTTTTACTGGTCCTGGTTGTGTGTTTTTTTGTTTTTTTTTTTAAGATTTTTATTTATTTATTTGACAGAGATCACAAGTAGACAGAGATGCAGGCAGAGAGAGAGAGAGAGAGGAGGAAGCAGGCTCCCCGCTGAGCAGAGAGCCAGATGCGGGCCAAGACCCTGGGACCACGGACCAGAGCCGAAGGCAGAGGCGCAACCCACTGAGCCACCCAGGCGCCTCAGTTTCTTTTTTCTTTTAAAGCTCCCCGTTTTTTTCCTCTCTCAACTGGACTGCAACTTTGGTAACAGCTGATATTCGGTTTTATACATCTATATCCCCCATTGCCTAGTGCAGTATGGAAATGATACATACTAAAAATAAAAATCAGTTGAATGATGGGAGAACTCAGTTGTTGGGCCATCTGGGTTTCCTGTCTCTACTTTCATACTCATTGTGTGACCATGGGCAGACCATGCAACCTGAATCCCTGAGCATGTTTCATCTTTCATTAAAACATATATCTCCTAAAGATAGTTTTGAGTACAATGGATCTTAATCTTTTTGTGTCATGGTCCCAGCTGAATGTCTGATGAAAGACAAGGACATACGAATGTCATCCATATACACACACAATATAACATGTTGCAAATGATTTCAGGGGATTAAAGGATCCTCTCAAAGCCTCCCCCCTCCCTCCCCCCCATTTCACAGGTCTATGCGATATTTAAGTTTCCTTGTAGGTCTAAGAATGTAAGACTGAAATCCAAGATGTTACAGTTTATAAGCTGGTATCTACCTAGAAAGAGTGTATTAGCAATTTCCCTTAAGGGACCCCAATAGTTTCTGTTGAATCCCTAGATCACAGTTTCCGAGGGACCAATTACATGGAGCCTAAATTAATCCTAACGTCACTACCTGTGGCCTTGGCTGACTTCCAGGCTCAATCATTGTTAATAATGTAAGGACTCAGTAATCTTGCTGAGCTACATGGTAGGCCAAATAGAATAGTCTCTGACTCCCAAAAGAGACTGCAAATCATTATGTGCCTCTCTCGCTGGTCATAAAACATGTCCTATTGGCCCATTAATTTCCTTTATAAAATCAGAAGTGTAATGCCACGGGGGGGAAAAAAGTTTCCTGATAGCTTTAGCCAAAAGGAACCAGAAGCAATGGTGACTTTCTATTAGGCACTTACTATGTGTTCAATAAAATACCATAGTGGGCACTTCACACGTGATCTATGTAATGCTGAGAACCACCAGGTTCAGCAACAAGAATATTACGTTATTTCAGAGACGACAAAACTGATGTTGACCTAATGGCATAAAGCTGGTTAGAGACCAGGCCTTTCATTCAAACATAGATGGGTCTAATTCTAACACCTGTGATCTTCCCCTTGCACCGCAAATCTCTAAGGAAGAGAGTTGGCTAAATCCAGGGCTGCTGCAATTCTCTGCCTACTGTTGCAGTATCCAGTAAGCATACTTTTTTCTTTTGTAGTACTTATATACTCTTTGAGATACTTTATTTTGGATCGAAAAAAAAAAAAAAGATTCTCTTTATTTACTGGATGAAAAGAATCTTTTCCATTGTTCTACCTATGGACAGATGACAGACAATCCTTGTTTCTATCATCTCCAATTTGAAGATCTGCCCAGGGGATTTCCATATGGGAAGAGGGGAGCATTGAGAACCATTTATTTCCAATTATCAGAAGAGAGGGAAGGCAAAATGATGTTCACTGAGGAGCTATACTATGCCAGTTTCTCTAAATATGTTACATTACTAAATCCTCACAACAACTGTTTGAACATCATGTTATACCTCCATTTTAGGAATGAAGAGACAGACGGGTTAAAAGAGTCATGACAGCCACACAGGAAGAAACCTGGGGATAAACCCAGGACCCAGTACTGTCTGCCTATGGCGTGTATTACATTAAAAAAATATTTCTGAAATATGCGCTGGAATCTATAATGGGTTTGTATGAAAAGAGCCATGCATGGAAACTTGTGGGGTAATGAAGCTCGACTCCTTTTTCCTTCTGCTGCCTGGAAGCAAGAAACACCTTGGTTTCTTGGTGGCAGAGGCTGCACTGGGGGGGGGGGGGGGCTGATGCTGTAGAGGACCCTAACAACAGTGAACCCAGGCTGGGGGCTGGGGGGGCAGGTTCCTCCTTGGGGACCAGCCCCATCTGCCACTTCAGAGACAGAAAATCCATTTGCTAGGGAGCTCTTCAGGCCTGCTCTTTGTGAAGTCAAGAACAGAGAGTGCTAGAGATGGAAGATACTTTCAAAACCGTATCCTTTTATCAGAGGGGAAGGTAAATGTGTCCTACCCATTCCAGAGCGCATATTCGATCTAAAGCTGCAGGGCCCCCGTCTCCTGGTGCCTAGCTCTGTGCCTCTCCTCTGCTGGTCCCCGTCTCTCCCAGTCCTGCCCCACCCATGCTTCATGCTTTCCTCTCTTCCTTTTTTCTACTTATTCTTCTTTCTCTATTTCCTTTCTTATTCTTTTTGGTCCCCTGATACTTTCATTTCCTGTCCTCATCTACTTTTCGACTCCTTTTTTCCTCTCCTAGTCTCCAGCCTCTGTTCTTTTTCCCTTCCACTTCCTCTCTCCTCTTTGTTCACTGAAGGGTCCCCACCCATACCCTACCTGGTTTTTCTGGGACCCCGACTTCTTCTCATACTTCAACCAATTTCCCTTCTGAGCCAAACCTCCAGTTGCAAAGTGTCTGGGTGCCTGGCTGATATTCAGAAAGTCATTGAAAGGAGGTACCTGATTTATAAAGCAAAACAAGTTGGGCTGTGAGCAATACAATTGGATTCTTGGCTTCAAAACCCATAAGTTTTATCGTGGGTCTTCGAATTTGAAAACTGAAATACTTCTGTCCTTCTCTCAAGCTGCATATGAAGTGCAAAGTCACTGACACAGGAACATGCGGGGTGTGTTCTAGAGACATTACAAATACAGTGTAGCTAAAGAAGGGTGATGAGGGGCAGAGTGGAAAAACATTAGATCAGAGAGGTAAGCAGAAGTCAGATCCACAGGGCCTTAGAGGCCATGGTAATCCTTTAGATTTCACTCTAAAGGTATACATTTGTAGGGATACATTTGTAGCTTTGTATGAGTGGTCTTCAGAATAACCCGCTATACTGGGATCCCTGGGTGGCTCGGCCGGTTAAGCATCGGGCTCTTGGTTTCAGCTCACGTCATGATCTTATGGGTCATGGGATGGAGCCTCACGTCTGCTCCACACTCAGTGTGGAGTGGGATTCTCTCCCTCTCCCTCTGCCCCTCTCCCTTAAAATAAATAAGTAAATCTTAAAAAATAAAAAAAAAGTTTAATTAGAAATTTTAAGAAGAAATCAAAGCCCCTCAAACCCTAAGCCTAGATTATCAAGGCATGATTGAATCTACTCCTTTCACCCAGCTGGGCTGTTTCATACTGTGATTGTAATCATTCAAGTGACATTTAGGATGCTAATCTCTGGAGTAAAATAAGAACTGGCCCCATCGCCCATGGGTGTGTTTCCCTTTTAGGCATCCTTTTAGACAGAGGAATAAATAGTTATTATCCACCATGGCTGAGGAGTGGAAGGAAGAAAGCGGCAGATTATTTTGGAATTTTTGAGACAGATTTTGGGCTTAGCTTTCTAGAAATATTTTTTTTGGTAGATATTTCAAAACTGCATGGATGGAATTCCTTAAGTGGTATCGCATCACAGAGGATGTTTTGTTTATATAATTATGCTGAAAATTGGAGTAGAACTAAAAAATATTATTGCATTATTAATCTGTTTCTTTTTCTCAAAGACCAAGAAGCTACAGATGCAGTAGTTTTATTTAGCCTTGGTTAGAAACCCCGGGTGAGTTCCCTAACTTCCATTTGTTTACAATTTGCAATATGAGCAAATGCTTATAGATTTCAACCATTCGAACAACTCCTATTTGAATTTGAACAACTAGAATTTGAGCAATTCCTATAATATATCTGGGAAGCGCATCTGTTGATAAACAATTCAGGCTACACATAGAGTGGACACCTGAATGAAAAGATGAATTCTGAATTATGTTCAGTGGCGTCTGAATCATGCCAACATTCAAGGACTTTCGAAATTGGCCTTAAGTGTAGAACAATAATTTTCCGTTATTATTAGTTAGAATGTCAAAATTTTACCAAGAGCCAGAAACAGTTAGTGGAGGAAAAGGGGATTATGGGATAGCGGAAGACCCAGATCCTTGCTCGCCTGATTCAGCAAGACAACCCAATTTCCAAAAACCACTTCTGAGGGGCTACCCCATGGGATTTCAGGGCTCTAAGGAACACAGTCAAAATTCACTGATTTAAGGTTTCAAAGCAAGTTTTTAGAAAATAAATTTTCCTTGGATGTCTGATTTACAAAATAAATTTGGCATCACTTCAATACTGTTTAGAATTAAAAAAAAAAAAAACAACAGAGCATTGTTTCGTGTACTCAACACCATGCTGAGAGGCTACTCAGACCAATTCTATCTGTGACTAAACAGTTGGACTATAATAAGGGGGAGTGTTATGTTGACCTTCTAAATAATACACATAATCTAGTATAAATCAACATGGCTGCAGGGTCCATACTTATCATGAAAACCAGCTGCAGGACTGAGAGGGACAGGTCTGCACCTGACATTGGCCATTTTACTGGCCATGTGTAAAAAGACAGTAAGAGAGAGATTACTTAATGTATTTCCCATTTACAGCGCAAGGATAGAAGCAGAGTAAAAGGAGCCCTGGGCCTCATATCCCCCTGCCATTCTCAACCAGATAAGCTAGGTTTGGGGGTTTTGTGTATGTCTATTTGAAACTCATTTGAACAAACAGTACCCTGGCTAAAAACTTTTTAAGACTTCTGTCTTCAATAATTCCTCACTAGTCTGATCCCACCTTCTGTGGCTTCATGGTGTCACAAAGCTCTGCCTAGGAATAAAAGCATCATGCTCCCTAAAAATTAGTATGAGGAAAGGAAAGAGGGCAGCGTTTCCTCTACATTAAAGGCCAGAAAAGCCAGCATGGTCATGATTCAGTCTGAACCCTGAATTCACCACTGGAAAGATAAAAAGTCTTTCAACTAATTAAAAAGAATCTGCTGAGATCACACTTTTGAGAGCAATAAATATATCAATTCCTTCTGTAGCAACTATTTTCCTAGTTGTATAGCAGGTATGATTCCGAACTTCACCCTTTTCCTTAACCTTTGGTAAGTGTACAGTGCATAACAGAAATCAATGCAAATGTTAAAACTAGTTCTCAAGGCATGTTACACACACACACACACACAAGTTTGTGAGTGTTATAGAAAGTTATTTATGTGCTTCTATACCAACACACTGGGAGCTGATGACTACTGTTCCAGTATTTTAGTCACGAAAAGTAAAGTGTATTAACTTCTAGAATATATTCATTTGGGGTATGATGAAGCTGGCTCACACTGGCTACTGAAAGTAAGTTGTTAGCATCACTTCCCATCTGTGTGTTCAGTGACAACACATTGGTAGCCTGAAATCAGCTACGATGGGAGTATTTATACCACTGAAATTGGCAAATACTACAAATCAGGGCTTTTTCAATTTGGGTTTTTGTTTTGTTTTGCTTTGGAGAGCCAGTTTACTAGTACATCACTGCAGATATCTGATAAAGCCATCAATCATGAACGATTTATGGTTTGGTTTGTTTGCTTGTTTGTTTGTTACACTGTAACCATATCCATGTGCAATCATCAGGAAACTCAGGGCCAATGGCCAGACAATGGCTACAATGAAGATAGGGAGAGAGTGACAAAGAGAAACATTATTCTATAATACCTGAAAATGTGATAAATGCTCCTTCTAACACATCTTTCAAACTAATCCTCTGGTGGAGACTTCTGATGTGAGGCAGCCAGAGTTCCCAGATTAATAGGAACATGAAAAACTATTCATTTATTGTGTGATACTCTTGCAAAAACCTGCTCTATCAGAATGTTAGGAAAGTAGAGAAGGATTTCAGTTCATAGAAGTTCAAGAACAATACGCAATTTAACAACTGCACCCACCTTGTATCCAGACCACACTCAATGTAGCACAAAAACAGTGCTACATCTTAAAGATCTACCTTTCTGCTGGGCTGAGAAACATCCATAAATAGCTAATCAGAGAGTAGCAAGATTTTGCTTCATTTTTACCCTCTGCTTTTCCTTAAAAACTGGCAAGAAAGAGGAAATTGACCTGTGTTTTTCAAGGGAAGACAGGTTCTTTCCACCTAGCCTAGTTAAACTTTCCAGGTGAAAGGAGAAAGGAGGGAAACAAACATCTTCCCCCTGCTGCTTTTCTTTCTGGAATGATCTGATTACACTGATGGGAAAATGCGGCAAATGCATGGCTGAACTTCGTGCTTGCTCAGCCCTTTTAACTGGACAAGAGACAGTTTCATAGAATATTGCCCTGTCTTTCTTTTTTACTGAATCCGTGAGAGTTTATATGTAGGAAGAAATCTTTCAACCTTCCACTTCAGCATTCCTTATGGTCTGTAGCCTGAACAGCTCACAAGCCGTACACAAATTATGTTTATACTGCTGTGGGAAAGGAGACTAGGCAACAGGAGTGGGAAAGCCCGTTTTCTGGTCTCTGTCCCAACACTGTGGGCTTGGGAACATATTAACAATTCATCCTATAGTGGGGCACAGCAGGTTCAGGAGACTCTTAACACCCTGTGAAGATTACTTAAACATGTCAGATGAGGAAAAGGAGCCAAGGAACCTGGCAGATCATTCCTTCTCCGGGTGTTCCTGTCACACACTGGCACGAGCCTCACACAGGTCACTCACGGGGCTGGAACGAAATTAATCACCTGCTTTCAGAAGGAAGCAGCTTCGGTTTCCTCTAGTTTTCAATATGTTTCTGAACATGAAGCAAAATGCTCACTCTGGTCTCCGAATGGCTTGAAATCTAGCTACCTCAGGGATGACGTATGCCTCTGAGTAACAGCAAAATTTCCAGCAAGCTCTTTATTCAGCCTCCAAAACAGCAGAAAGGTTGATAGCAGCACAGCCTCCTGGTTAAGCACTTAGAATCTACCTAGAGGTTGGCATGTGTCATAAACGGGAATTGTCGAGCTGTTTTAGAAATAGTGGTGATCCTGAGAGCCTCTGTCCGAACATTTTGGTTCCATGAAAGGGTAAGCTCACTCCCAGAGAATGCAAGGAATTTGCCTGCCCCAAACATTCAGGTTAGAATCCAGTCTCTTAGGTCAGTTTAGGACTTTTTCTATTATAATACCATTTTTCACTTATTCTTAATTCATTCATCAAATACTTACCGGCTGCCTCCTACTTCCCATTGTTACAGGAGCCAGGGACTTGACAATAAACAGAACATATCATGGAACTCTTTCCTCCACTATGGATTCATCTTCAATAGCTGCTGCTGAATTAGGACTTGAGTTATTTATATTTTTGTGTTAGTTCAAGTGAACGGTAGTTTCTCAAGTTTTGGCTTTCTTTTTTTAGTAGATACATCTTGTCCTTCAAGACTCAGCAGAGGTGACCTCTGCCCCAGGAAGTCTGCCTGGGCTCTTTTCCCCTATTTAGCCTACACAGAAGTCTCATTTTCACACACTATAAATTTCATCATAGATAGCCTCTGTCCTGACTCTTGGCACCCCCAACTCACTGAACACTCACAGACACATTCCAGGGACACACCCACCAGCCGAAGCAGGGCAGGGGTGCTCTCCACACAGATCCCCTGAGAGACTCACAGGCATTCCCAGAGCCATCTGCCCCCCCCCCCCACTCTTGGCTTCTTGATGGCCTTAAGAGTGGAAAAACATGTAGTTCATTGTTCTTCAGAATTTTCTCTGACAGCCTGAACTCATGGGCAGTGCTTTCCCTATATGTGAGATCTGTGTACGTGTGTGTGTGTGTGTGTGTGTGTGTGTACATATGTGCTAGTGAGTTGGCAAAAGAGTGGGCTACAGGCATAGATACATGTCTGTACATAGATATGCTTAAACATGTCTAAATTACATTTTTCATCTCTTCATATCCCAAAGAGAAGATTCTTGCAAAGCTATATAAATGTTCATCTCTACTCTACCTGAGAAATACACACATTCACCATGCATCAGCAAGAAGGGACTATTTTAGGGGAATGCCTTCTGGTTTCTATTACAAAATCCAGAAGTTTCTACTAACTAATACTGGAAAACAGTTAAAAAAAAAAAACTAGCCTCAGGGACTTACTTGACTATATATATGCCTCCAGGAAAGAACATGATTTATAAGAAAAAGCAACTAGCCTTCCCAGGGTACTTTTTCCCCTTGAAGATACCTTAAAGATGGTATTCTATTCCAAACAGAATAGTATGAGATGATCAAACTGAAATCTTTTATCTTTTACATTCCCTTAATTTGTGATTTTGAAGATTGAAAATATGCGTAAGAATTACTAAGTACTCACAACTAACCTGTTCCTCACCTGCACCAGCTCTTCTTGGAATGTTTGAGAGCCCAAATCCAGCCACTTAGGTCTGTTACCTAATTTCACTCATGGTCTAAGATTCAATTTCTGTGGCTGTAGAATGAATAAAAGAATTGAAGGAACACTGTATTGGGCCTATCCATATAATTCTTATGCTTTAGTGACTCTCCTGACAAAATTTTTTAAAATGCTTATCAACCACAATTGTCTGGCAGATATGCAGCCATCGCTCTACACAGGAATCCAAGGCTTTGTGCACTCTTGGAGCTGCTTTAATTATTTTAATAAATAAGATGGGTATAAAAATAAAAAGTGAATTAAGTCTAAGATGACAGTGAAACTATTAACAGCAAATTATGGCCACTGTAGCTATAGCTTTGCATCTCAGAGACAGGGTCAGGAGAGAGATAAACGAGAATCTAATGATATCAGAAAACATCATTGTCATCTCCTCATTTTCAATCTCAAGTATAAGGTGGGTTAGAAAATTTCATTTTTTGGGTTAGAAAATTTTCTATTTATTATTCTAATAAATAAATAAATAAATAAGCTTTATTTATTTATTTATTTATTTATTTATTTACTGCAGTCTCCTGGGCTTTCAGTGTAACCATAAACTTTCTTAAACCTGACTCTTCCTGGATTCTTTGCCTCTCTATTTAGACTTATTATCTGCCCTGTCCCCTAAACCCACTTTCTAATAGTTTAGAAAATAAGGGATTGCAGGAAAGCAAGGAGGGTTGAGTAAGACGCCATGTGGCCACACTTGAAAGACACGTCTTCAGTCTATCCCTGCATACCTGCCTTTTGGAACTAGAAGGCAGAGCAGACCTAGTTGAATACACTTACTTTGCAGGTGTGGACCTAAGCCCAGAGGTGGAAGGGCTGGCCTGGAATCACAGCAGAACCTGAACGAGGACCCAACTCTCTTGACTGTAGGTAGCGTTCAGTCTATTTATGCTGAAAATACAGAGCCCTTGCACCAAATACTGCCCGTAAGATATCAGATCTATTAAAAGCATGGATTTTATTCATCATCTTCATGAAAACAGTTTATGGGCAATTCTTTTAAATAAGCCCAGAAATAAATTATTTGCTTAGAGAGCCAAGCTTTATTACTGTGAGATCAATAACTGGCAAAAGCTGTTTTGAAAAGGCAGAGATTCAGATTTTCTTGCTTATAGGAATTGGTCTGAGGTTCAGCACCTGATTCAGTCATTGCCTTATGACACAAAGTTCACACATGACTAAGAGGGTTGGCAAAACGGACACATCCTCTCACACCCCTCCCTCCTCTTTCTGCATGCTGTAAACCATATCATCTTAGGAGACCTTCAAGGGCTCAGGTTCTGTAGTTTGAAGCAGCACCACTGGTTTCCTTCTTCCCCTCCTTTTATGTCTGGTTATAGAAAGCTTTCCATTCTTTATTTAATGAAGCTATGACTGTGAGAAGAAAATAAGAGTAATGACCACTCAGTGCTTTCTAGTCCATTAAATTGAGTGCTCTCCTCTCTCTCCATGCTTAGCCAAATGGACTGTGTAACCCTTGCTGCTCTCAGTTCTGTCTCCTCCTCCTCCCCCTCTTAATCCTTCTGGAATCTTGTGTGCATATGTATGTGTGTAGAGAAAATGAGAAAATATATTTTATGAATATAACTAGCATCTGAAAGTCATCTGTATTTTAAGAAATACTCTTTCATTTTCAATTCCAAATATAGCTCTACAGTTTAAAATTAGCAGAGCTACTTACATGCCTTTCTGATTATTAGCTTCCTTTATGAGGCAATAGTGATTATTTAATATGAGCTATGAAAGAATAGATGAAAGTTTTCAAAATGTGAGTTTCTGGACTCTAAAACATCTCCTCTTATCTTTTGTCAGCTTACATTTTTTAAATTGAAAAGAAGAGTGATTGCTCTCCAACCTGCTCTGTCTATTAAGTTCTTCATATTATTTTAGTCACAAGTAGAAAGGTACTGGGGCCCTTTAGAAATGTACTTGCCGGGCGCCTGGGTGGCTCAGTGGGTTGAGCCACTGCCTTCGGCTCAGGTCATGATCTCAGGGTGCTGGGATCGAGCCCCGCATCAGGCTCTCTGCTCAGCAGGGAGCCTGCTTCCTCTTCTCTCTCTGCCTGCCTTTCTGCCTGCTTGTGATCTCTCTCTGTCAAATAGATAAATAAAATCTTAAAAAAAAAAAAAAAAAAAAAGAAATATACTTGCCAGGGTGCCTGGGTGCCTCAGCGGGTTAAAGGCTTTGCCTTTGGCTCAGGTCATGATCCCAGGGTCCTGCATTGGGCTCTCTGCTCAGCAGGGAGCCTTCTCTCCCCCAACCCCCTCTCTGCCTACCTGTGATCTCTGTCAAAAAAACAAATAAAATCTTTAAAAAAAATTTTACTTGCCAAAAGGGAAGAAAAAGATGTAAGCAGAATTTTAAAAGATACTAATTTTGACAAGCCAAATTCAGGGTAGGGATAACCTAGAACCCATGAAATTACTTTCATCTAACTGAGATCTGAAAATTTCACTTTCTAATGTTCAGCTCTCCCAACATATTCAATGGAGTCAGTAGTACTTCTGTTAAGAACAACCAATTTTAACTGATTAGGCTTAATAAGACAGTAGTATTTTATGATTTTCAAACTAGGAACCCCAAACTCAGAACTAGTTTAATATTCTGAATAATTTGGGGTGATGGAGCTATGAGGGAATTATGGCCAGGAGTATAGGTAATTACTAGTTACTCATCTGTAAAAGTGATCACTCATGATTCCTGGACAAGAGCCTAGAGGATCCAATTATACAAATGAAAGGGAAGTTCTTAGATTAAGACACAATATTGGGGTTCTTAGATCTCCTCCTTGTCTTTGTTTGTTTGTTTTTTGGACTAGTACTTGTAGTGGTATCGGGGTTCAATGTAAGGCTCAGCACCTGGTTCAGCTACTTGCTAGCTGTTGAAAGTGATTAGGTGCTATAATCTCTCTGAACCTCAGAGGTCCTCTTCTGTCAAAGTACTTATACCACAGAGTGCTCTTGACTAAATAGGGGTAACCCCCATATAGCAGTCAGCACAGGGTCAGACACTTGACAAATACTCCTTAAGTGCTAGCTGTTACAAAAACCATGCATTTTAAATCTTGAAAAAACCTTAAAAGCCAACTCTCCCAGCCCCTCCTCTTAAAACTGGAACCTAGAGAGAAACAATGACTTGCTTAAAATTCACAGCTGGTTAGCAGAAATATTGAGGTAGAACCCTAGTTTCCTTATTCTAGTCCAGTGTTCTTTCCTCTGCATCATCTTACTGGGCACACAGGACCCAGAACAGCCCAGGAAAGTTCTGGTTGGTGCTGTCCAACAATAATCAAAAAATGTCACAACTGCTAAGAAAAAAAGAAAATGCAGGAATTGATAAAACTGCACCTTAAAAGAGATGTAAAGAACTGCAAGGCTAGGGCACCTGATTGGCTCAGTAGGTTAGGCCTCTGCCTTTGGCTCAGGTCATGATCTCTGGGTCCTGGGATCGAGGCCCGCACTGGGCTCTAGGCCCGCACTGGGCTCTCTGCTCAGCAGGGAGCCTGCTTCCCCCTCTCTCTCTGCTTGCCTCTCTGCCTACTTGTGATATCTCTCTCTCTCTCTGTCAAATAAATAAAAAAAAAAAAAAAAAAAAAAAGAACTGCAAGGCTAAAATTAAGGGGACGATATAGAGTCCTATCAGTCTGACCCTTGGTTCATCACTGGCTGTCTTTGGGCAGAATATGCATTACTTTGCCCCTATTCTCAGAATATAAAAGCAGAAAAGAAAATATTTTCAAGTGCCATTGGATCGTTGTCAAGAAAACGCAATAAAAATGATTACTCGGGCAATATAAAAATGCTCCATAAAAACTTAATAATCAACAGTTTTAAGCGGCATGCTACTGGGTATCTGACAGGGGGCCCATGTTTTATAGACAACATTTATGGACTTGTACAACCCAAATTTTCACTCTTTGGGAGTTGTGTATAAATTTGGAAAATGGTTGAAATCACATTTCAAATCAAAACTGCTTATGAGGCACCCTGCCATAAAAGTGTAAATATCCTTGGGAAATCTCACATCTAACAGTGCTTGGTGGAAGAGGACCTGTCCTTCGGAGAGCTAAACATGTTATGGATGGTTACCCTGGGCTGTAGGAAAACTTAGTTTGGAGGAACAGAAAGAATTACCCCAAATCCAGAAACATGGGCTGGACACTTAAGTATGATTCCAGAAACTATAAATTTTGCATCCATTCTTTTGGCTAACAATTTGGCAATAAAGACACATAATAAAGAAACTTTTTTTTAGCATGCTTCACATTGCATAAAGCACTGTCTCACTCACATTTCGTCCCATGATGCCTTGGCATACAGAAGTAGTCCTTACCTTCTTGAAGAATTTAATTTAGTTGAGATTATTACTATGATTGTTTTCAACACCATTCCCTAAATTTCACCCCACACACACTACTGGATCGAGACTCCTTAAGATCAGTGGCCATACCTTACTCATCTCTGTGATCTTAATGCCTAGCACAGTAGAAAGTTAATATAAATGGAAGGAAAAAAACAAAAGAGGAAGGAAGGGGGAGAGGGAAGGAGGTAGGAAGCAGAAAATGGAAAAGGAAAAGAGGTGTGACAATGACAAAACTCCCCTGTTTCAGCATAGGAAAAGATGCTCAACATCACTCGTCATCAGGGAAATACAAATCAAAACCTCGATGAGATACCTTACGCCTGTCAGAATGGCTAAAATTAACACAGAAAGCAACAGATGTTGATAAGGATGCAGAGAAAGGGGAACCCTCTTCCAATGTTAGTGGGAATGCAAACTGGTGCCACCACTCTGGAAAACAGTATGGACGATCCTCGAAAAGTTAAAAATAGAACTATCCTGCCATCCAGCAATTGTACTACTAGGTATTTACCCAAAGGATACAAAAATAAATATTTGAAGGAGTACATGCACCCTGAGGTTTATAGCAGCATTATCAACAACAGCCGAACTATGGAAAGAGGCCAGACGTCCATCGACTGAAGAATAGATTAAGAGGAGGTGGTATGTATATATAACAGAATATTACTCAGCCATCAAGAAGAATGAAATCTTGCCATTTGCAATGACATGGATGGAATTAGATGGTATTAAGCTAAGTGAAATAAATCAGTCAGAGAAAGACAAATACCATATGATTTCCCTCAGATGTGGAATTTATGAAACAAACAGATGACCATATGGGAAGGGAAAAAGAGAGAGAGAGAAATAAGCCATAAGAGACTCTTAACCATAGAGAACAAACTGAGGGTTGATGAAGGGAGGTAGGTGGGGGATGGGCTAAATGGGTGATGGGGGTTAAGGAGGGCACTTATTGTGATGAACACGGGTTGTTATATGTAAGTAATGAATCGCTAAATTCTACTCCTAAAACCAATATTATACTGTATGTTAACTAACTAGAATTTAAATAAAAATGTGAAGGAAAAAAAAACTCTCATGTTTTGAAGGTCATTACTGGTGACTCCAGTTAGAAAGAAGTAATGAGACCATGGAAATAAAATGCAGCCAAGTTCAACATACAGAAAACCTAAGGTAATGCAGAGTTACAGCTCCCACTAGTATTAGTCAAGTACCCTGTGGCAACCACCTCTTCAACCTCTCTGATTTCTAGCCACCTGGCTGTATTACTTTGGTAGTACTCTATCACTGAATATGGCTACAGCAGAAATTTTGGAGTCTCTACTGGGGGAAGTCAATATAACATCATGGAGAAGAGACACAGCAGAATTCCTTCACTGAGAGTTTAATGAGGAGAGCAACACTATCCAGCAAGAGACACCAAGGACATTATCACTGAAGTTGGTTTTGAAAGTTCTCTCCTCATGGCTAAAGGGGAGCACTGTCTTAGATATGCCTAAACACTCCTCCTCCTATATAGGAATTATCATCAGAAATACACTGAAATCTTTGGTCATAGGCATACCGAAATATAGGCAGGTAGAGTGGCTAACCAGAGAGAGAGGGAGATATAGTTGGGGCTTTTAAAAAACAAAAGGAAAGAAAAAACGAACTAGCTCCAAAGGTTCATGTAAATAGCATCTACGTGTAATAAAGCCATAAATAGTAAAGGAAGTAAAATAACATATTCATAATTTACAAAGAATTGCCATTGTATTAAAGCAGTGATCAGATTTGGTCCAAATTTTTTTACCCTCCTGCTGACAGAAATTATTGTCCTGAATTCTCTCTAGTGACTTGTTTTGCCCCAAACCCTGTTTCACATTCTCTGCTTGTCTCTCTATACCCATCCAGCCACCCACAGAATCCTACAGCCACCCAGGTTAGACATCCACTTCCAGACAGTGGAGCTCAATTGGAAATACTGTTATTTTAACTTGGATTAGAATGAGATCCAATGGTAGATAGAAGAAAATGTGGCACAGGGCTCCTGGGAATTTGGGCCTGCTATGCTGTGATAGATCTCCCCGTCACTTCTAGCTTCTGTGATTCCTGAGACTCACCACATCTGGGTAATTTGTGCTTGTCACATACAGCAGGCAAGGCTAATAGACACATCAGTCCAGAAAGAAGCTAAAGGCAGCATTTCAGAATCTAACCAAGAAAACAGTAACTACCCCAAACTCAGAAACAATGTAAAATAAATCCTCCTTCATAATTACCTTCAAGCTGAACTTCATTTACACTTTCAATTACTTTTCGATGAACATATTAAAAATTAGACTAATTGAGACATTTTTCAGTTGGAATCTGTAAAACTTAGCACAGGGCACAATCTCTGTTTGCCTTCAAAAACCAAAGGCTTTGTTTAATAAGTGAATGATCTAAACAAGGTTGCAGGAGGAATGAGAGTGAGTAAACAAATTATTACCTATAAATGAAATCTAGTCAATTTCATGCATTCATTCATCACGTGACATTTAATGAGCATGTACTACATAAAATACTTCATTAATTCATTCAGAATTACCATATTTTGCAAAATAACAAAACTGAATTTCCTTAAAAATATATTTTAGACTTCTCATTGATTCAAGTTTTCCTTCTTTCTATTAATCCAAATCATGAGCACATACCTAAAATCACATCTTGTCTTTGTTTATTCTCATAACTTTAGAAATTCCAATTAAAAAATATGACTCCAACCATTCAAATATTTTGTTTTTAAAATCATGATTAATTTCTAAATTTATGAGAACGTAATTTCCAGCCATCATATCTGAGATTATAACCTTAAGCCTAAAGAGAAGCAGTTAACTCTCTTAATTACAGGGAACAAACTGATGGATACCAGAGGAGAGGTGGATGGAGGGATGTGTGAGATAGGTGATGGGGATTAAGGAGCACATTTGTTTGTTGAGCACCAGGTGAGGTACGGAAGTATTGAAATCACTTATATTGTATACCTGAAAACTAATATGACACTGAATGTTAACTGGAATTTAAAAAAAAAAAACAACTTAAAAAACCAAATCAAAAAATAGAACAAAAAAAAATAGTTAACAGGGTTGGTTTTGCTCAGAAAATTAAACCGACACCCCATTCTTTATCACATGCCTTACCTTTTCTAGGGAAATACTCCCATCTTCTTAACCACAAGTTCTAGCCCCTGGGGCAGGTATGTAGATAGAATAATGATTTAGAATGAATCACTGATAGAAAGAGGTGTGTGATTTGTTTAGAGTGAGAGAATGCTAATAATAACAATGAATATAGTCTGGCTTCTTATTCACAGAATTTTGAGGGTAAGATGAAAGAAGTAGACTTGAAATATACCTATAATAGTCACCTGTCAATTGTAATGTCTAATTTAGTATCTGAAATGCATATCATGGCAAATGTCCAATGATTACTTTGTCAGTATAATGGTCAGATGCCCAACATTTCCCCATGTAGTAGGTCCTTTCTCAAGGGCACAATGTGGTCCAGTCCAAATATAGGTCCTTGGACAGGTCATGGGTTAAATTCACAAAGTTCGAAAGGAGTGAACCCAAACTTTCAAACAGGCACAGAAGCAACTTTATCTTTAAAGTCTTTGAGGCTGAAAGGTATTCATGGGTCATATTAGACTGGAGAACAGTTTTGGAGACTGTTGGCCTCTTTCACTACAGTTGGATGGTTAGGGTGAAGGATGGGTCTAGTCTCCAGAGGTGACGTTCTATTAAACTGACCTCGCTCGGGGGATGCTCTATTCTAATTTGGCACAGGCTCTTTTGGGCCATAATAGCGAAATCATTCCAGCTTTCAAGTTAAAGCTCCAAACCGAAGAGAATCCAGTTCATTTTTGTAATCATAGTCAACCCTCAATTATTTATGCATTTGGTATAAAGTAGTATCTTCAGTAGTAAAATGATAATTTATGTTTGACTTCACAGCATGTTCTATATTTGGGGTTTTTCTTTTGTTTTTGGCAACATCCACAGACTTATTTTCCTAATTAGTTTGACCCTGATTCAGTGTTACAATTAACATTCTCTGAGCGTACCCACACATACGCACACTACTCACCAATTGATGGTGGGGAGAATGCCCAGAAACATACTGAGCGATAGGCAAAGGTGGTCTGAGATTATGTTTTTGCTGCCAGCAATTCACAAATAGATCATCTGGATCAAGAGGGAGTTGGCTGTACTTTTAACCAGGCACTTCCAAGAGCCAAATAATCATATTAGCTAATTCCCATCTATAAAAATATATGTAGCCTCTGTAATTACTTATTAAACTAAGTGCATCCAGCACACTGAATACTTTTTTTTTTTTTCCTCCAACAGGACTACCTAGTTTTACTGTTTATGCTGATTCAGCTAACAAGATAATTGCCAGATCTCTCTAGTAGCCGCTATGCCGATCTGCCCGAGCTCTCTCTCAGGCTTGGAGGTCCTGGGGAATGTAAGTGACCAGAGTCAGCCCTCTGCCTTGTCACTCTGGGGAATTAAGTGCAGCTTCCCTGGATTTCCTGAAAAGCCTTCTAGACTTTTTCCCTCCCCGCCCCCCACATGTCCCTGTGGCCCACCCACCCATGGCGCGGGCCCTGGCGGCGGCTCACCTATCTTCTCCTCGGCTTGGCTGCTCTCCACAGAATCCGTAGGAGGCTGGGCTGTTGCCTTGGCAGCGGCATCCTCTGCAGCAGGGGTGGTGGCAGCAGCAGCAGCAGTGACAGCAGCAGGCACATCGGCTTGTTTAGGCTCCTCCTTGGCTGGGGCGTCTTCGGCCTTGGAGGACGGCGAGTTGTCAGTGGAAGCTTTAGTGGCACTTTCTGTCTCAGCAGAGCCGGCCTTCTCCTCTGAGGGGGCAGGAGCCTGGGGGGCTGCCTGCTCTGTGGCAGCATCAGGGGCGCCCTCCCCCTTCTTCTCCTCCGAAGGAGTTTCGCCTGCCTTGCCGGATTCCTCAGGCTTGGGGCCGGAGGCAGGGACCGCGTCAGTGGGAGTGGGACCTTCTCCCTCCTTCTTCTCCACGCCATCGGCCACGGGGGGCTTCCTCCTTCTCATTCGCTGTCCGCCTCCGCAGCTTTGGGCATCCCCCTTCTTCTCTCCTTTGAGCTTTTCCTTGTTATGTGTCCACGGAAGCTAGCCTGAACTTTTGGTCGCGGCCTTATGGGCTTTATCTTCAGGTTTGATGCCATCTTGTTCGATCTTTTGGTCCTCATCGTTTTTTTCAACCTTTGTGGAGAAGGGGGAGGGGGGTTTTTAAAAAAAAAAAAAAAAAAAAAAAAAAACAGAGAAGAGGTGAAGTGGTGTTCTGTTCCTTCAGATCACAGCACTCAACAAATATTCATTAAGTGACTTCTTTTGTGTCAGGCTCCATATTTGAAGTTAAGGGATCAACAATACCCTGCATTCGAATCAAGTCTTTCCTCTCTCCTTGATGGGGAAATTGAGTAGAGCACAGATTATCTTATGGGAAAACTAATGTCCTTTTGGACTTTCAGAATCACGGGTGTTATTTTGTACGGATTTCTTGCCCCAGCTCAATGTTTCTCCATTACCAAACTTAAATCAGCCTTTTATTTTGGGCATGTAACTTGATCACTCAAATTACATTCATCCTAGGTTTTAATCAAAGAGCTCCAAAAGATACTGTGTTTCTGAGTTCCTAAAAGAGAACTTGTGAAAAACCACATGATGGTTTAGAAATTATCGTGGGAAAGTCTATTGGTTTCCCCAAGATTTCAAATCTGGTCAGGAAATCAACAGATGGAGGCACAGAGTAGGATAAATAAAGGTTTAGACAACAGATCCATCAGGGTTTAGTGCAAGATGCAAATGAGTTTCAGGGCTTGGAAGGATTTGTTCAGAATGTGACCACTCAGAATGCTGGTCACAAAATGATAGCTAGTTTCACCTGTATGTGTTCTAACATAGTAATCAACATAGAGACCTTCAAAATTTGAATGCATAACATGGCCATTATTTTTGAGTTAAAAAAACAACAGAATAGAAAACACTGTTTCCACATTTGAAAGAGTAGCATATATTCACTGAATCACAATTTCTTATTCCCAAGCAATTTTAAAACCTAAAATTAGTTTTATATTACCATTAAGGAGGTCATCTGATACTGAAGGCAAGAGACTAGAATACAGTTTTTTTTTTTACCATTTGTGTAACATTTATAGAATACTATGTACTGTAAATAATTTTTTCCATACGGAAATTAATGAGAAGATAGGCAGAAAAGGTATAGTCATGGAAAGAAATGTATAAGGAAGTACACAAATTCTATATATAACTACATTGCTCACCATGGTGCCCTAATGTGGTTACTTATAGTCTCCATTCACTTCTTCCTTTAACTTTGGAACTTTTAACCTTTGTACACTGTTCTAGGCAATGAGGAAATACAGTGGTGAACAATGCAGCAAATTTTCTTCAAAAGACTAATAATAGAAGAGTGCTTATCGTGTACCAAGTCCTGTGTTTGGCCCCAGTCTTGGCTTTGGCCTGATCTTGGCCTTACTCCAGTTTAGGAGGTAAGCCACAGCAGGCCAATACAAGGGTATATTTTCTATCTGTCATACCCGCTCTGCCCCAGTGACCCAGATCCTGTGAATCATGACGTGGGTCTGTCTGACATCCTTCACACAGGCATGTGGGCCCGTTGCTATGTAGGTTCATCAACATGCTAGTGGATATACAAAGGTATTGAAAATTGGCCACACATGAGAGTAAAAGCAGGACTGACAATATTCCAGTAAAATTTAAGACAAGTTTCTCTTCTTCCTCCTCAGTTAACAGTGCTTGTATCTGTACAAAGTATGAAGGAGTGCATGAAAAGCATTTCGGAGAGGCCCATTCCTCTCCCTTCTCACGGGACTATGCTGCGACACTGTTCAGTTCTTTGATGCGCTACTACCTTCCCTCCATCCTGCTGCTTGCTAACTCCTACTGGGAGGCACGCAGCATAATGTGGGGCACGGGAGCATCTGTCCCTGCCAGGAACTCTCAGCTCAGAGATGGAAGCATAACCCTGTTAAATTAACAGTTGTGAATAGAGCACAGAGCCAAGATGTTGTTAATTTATTTTACTCTATCTTGAGTTTTCTGAATGAGGCACAGTCTTATATGATAGGACATCTGCACTTGGGCATTGATGCCAAGTGGCTCTTTATACAAATACTGCTCCTTGGAGAGCAGACAAACCACATATTTCAGAGTGGGCAGGTGTGCATAAAAAAAGCTACAATTTTATGGTCCCTTTTTTTCTTTAAGAAACACAAAGCAAAGGGGATGAAACTTTTAAAAAGCTGGAAGCATAAAAAGAAGGAAGCTGAGACTCTGCATGCTATAATGAAAGAAACTTCACATGGATAAAGCACGAGCACCTCTTGATTCTTCCCCCCAACCTACCCACCTCTCCTTCTCTTTTAATTTTTCAGATGATCTCCCACTTTAACTTTCCAAATGATCAGGGCTGGAGGTTTGTACATAGCATCTATGTTAAAATATCTATTTAGAAGGACTCAGACTAGGGTTGGGCGCCAAGATTGGGGGATGATCTTCATTGGAACAATTCAAGAGCATAAGTAACACAAGAGGAGGGGTAGGTAGGAAGGGAGAGAATCAGGGAAGACCAAAGTTAGGGGAGAGGTGAAGGCAAATCTTGTAAGAGCTAGGCAACCAAATAGGCAGGTAGAACCAAAGAGGTGCTGAAGGTATTCCATGGGCTCGCAGCTCATTCTGGAGAAACTGCTGGACCACTTAACATCATTAGACATTTAGAGAAAATGGATTTTACAGATTGGTTGGAAAAAAAAAAACTTATAAATGTTGCGGATAGAGGGAAAGAGACAGAGATGGAAGGGAAGGGGAAGAAGAAGAGAGGAGAGGACAGAGGAGAGAAGAGGGGAGGGAGGAAAGGGAAGAAACCAGTCTAAGATAAGGTCAGACGTAAGTGATTGAATAAAAATATCCAAAGAAAAAATATTTTAAGTAAAAACTGAGTCTTAAGCTAGAAAGTACTAGATTGTGAGTGTGCATGTCTTTCTTTTTACTTGTAATTGATTCTATTAATATGACTTAAAATACAGGTAATACAGGTTATTTTCTGATAAAATTCCTTTCAGAGTATTAGAAGTAACTGGACTAAGAGTATATTTTCTTGAGAGAGAAGCAAGAAAGAAGAGGATGTTTCCCATGAGTGCCTTCAAGGTAATCCCAACGTGTCAAGCCACATAGATTTTTTCCAGTTGGAAATAGAAGAACTAACACAAGACAATGGTCATTTGAGCCCAGAGAAACCAGAGATCACTCAGCAAATTCAGCACAACTCTTTCAGTTGGCTCTGTGAAGTTAAGTGACTTGCCTAAATTTATAGCATAAGTGAGTCAGTGGCCCACCTTGTATTTGAACACTCGCCATCTTCCCTCCCACCCAAACCCAAGTCTGATTTTATTGCCTTAGTAACCTGGAATAGCTTAGGCTTTCTTGTGACAGATAATCCATAAAGCATCATGTCAACACCACCATTCACTTATTCATTTAACAATACTGAGTACCTATGCTAGGCACTATGGACACACTAGTGAACAGATGGTACTGTATCCACCCACATAAGATTCTTTTTGAAATATGCTTTTTGCGGGGGAGGGTGATAACCTCATGCTGCCTTAACAATCAGTAGTTTCCCAGGGATTCACATTAGGCATCCAACCTTATGCCCATTTTATAAAGTAAGGCCAATAGTCTACACAGTGAGTTATAAATGAAGTCTGGAGAAAAGAGGATCCTGGTATTCAGTTCATAAGTCTCCTCAAGATAGATTTACTTTGGGGGTGACTGCCTGGTTCAGTTGAAGAGCATGCAACTCTTGATCTTGGGGTTGTGAGTTTGAGCCCCACATTGGTTATAGAGATTACTTAAAAATAAAAAATAAAAAATAAACATTCACTTTTCAACTCAGTCCTACGACAAATAAACTTTATGCTGAGCTCTGATGTTTTCTGAGAGAACTTCAAAATTCTTTCATTTTTTACATGGGACTGTTGCTGTTGTGAATTAACTGAGGACGACATTCCAGTGCAGTGCATTATATGTAGGAAGAGTCTCACTGTAAGTAGCAATAACTTTTTCAGGAATCTTCACTTCTATAGCTTATTGCTTTTATTGACCAATTTGTTTGGGAGTTCTGTAACTTATAAAGTCCTAAAGATTTCAAAATATGTGAAATCTCTGCTTTTCATCCAATGCTGAAATCTTGGATGAATATTGGTCTGAGGATGGATCCCATCATACTAACTCATTGGAATCCAATCAAATTTCTCAACCCATTTGGTGAAAGGGCAGTAATTTTCAACCGTATTTATGAATCACAGGTAACAAAGCCAAACATAGATGCAGTTATTTAATATCCAACATTGTTGCCCTGGTTAATAGTTTACTTTCCCTCTGGTGAAGGTGGGGGGTACAACTCAGGATTCATTCTAAGATGTCCAAACATTTGCATTTATTAAATTGCAAAAGAACTTCAGGCAAAAATCTATGAATGCCTGACTTTCATAACTAAAATAACATCATCTGTTCAACTGGGACATCTCAATTCATTCAATGTTTTCCAGTTATCATACGACTGCCTCAACCTTCCAAGCACAGAAAAACCGGGCCCGGTATCTACTTCTGCCAGCTATAAATACTACTATTAAAATACTTCAAAATTTCTCTTAAATGTGATTGAATTATAAATGCTTTTAAAATCATTTTTGTATACTAATTCTTCTAAGAACATCTTTAATAAATTGAAATATTTTCTGAGCAAAAAATATTTCTAAGAAGCAAAATCGAAGGGCCAGAGAGATCTTAAGCAACAATTTATCATACTATAGTTTTCATGCCTATCAGGATCTTATACAATCCTTAAAGGAACCAGAATAAAGTATTGATGATATATATAAAATTTGGCAGACATCTATAATGGCTCACTTTAGTTTTATTAATAATTTATTGAGATAAAATTCACATAGAAAATTTCACTTTATTTTTAAGCATAGTTTATTTTAAATATAGATGGCATATACTTTAGAAAAAAATGCCCAAGCATTAAAGTTCATGCTGAAGTTTCTGTATTTCTTCAAACCTAGTCAAAGATTAGGAATCCAGTGAAATGCCCCTTATGGAGGAGGAAAAGGAAAATGGACCAACCTCCCCCAGTTGTGAAGATAAAATGCCTTCAGGTTTCTGGGCAGTTGGAATGAAGAAAGCATCATTTAAAAGATGAATTAAGGGGCGCCTGGGTGGCTCAGTGGGTTAAGCCGCTGCCTTCGGCTCAGGTCATGATCTCAGGGTCCTGGGATCGAGTCCCACATCGGGCTCTCTGCTCAGCGGGAGGCCTGCTTCCCTCTCTCTCTCTGCCTGCCTCTCCGTCTACTTGTGATCTCTCTCTCTGTCAAATAAATAAATAAAATCTTTAAAAAAAAAAATTTAAGAAAAGATGAATTAAGGGGTCCGGGTGGCTCAGTGGGTTAAGCCTCTGCCTTCAGCTCAGGTCATGATCTCAGGGTCCTGGGATGAGCCCCACATCGGTTCCCCCTCTCCCTCTGCCTGCTTCTCTGCCTACTTATGATCTATCAAATAAATAATTAAAAGCCTTAAAAAAAAAAAAAAAGGATGAATTGACGCAGCTGGGTTACACAAGGTTCCCTCAACACTCAGTCTGGTTTGAAGATTTAACTAAGGGTGTGAGGCAATGGGTGGGAGGAGCAGAATACAGGTGAGTGCTATGAAATTGTGGTATTTTTGCCAACAACTGTCATCACATTTTTTAAACTCTGATTTTCAGGGGCACCTGAGTGGCTTAGTGGTTTAAACATCTACTCTTGGTTTCAGCTCAGGTCATGACCTCCCAGCAGGGTTACAGAGCCACATCAGGCTCCTGACTCCTCAGGGAGTCTGGTTCCCCTCTCCCTCTGCCTCTCCCCACCAAAAATAAATAAATAATTCTTAAAAACAAACAAACAAACAAAAAAACTCCGATTTTTCAGTCCAGGGCAAAGTCCTTTTTTTAAAGTTTCTGGTCAAGTAGGAAATATATAATGACTAAGAGCATGTAAGACATCAAGAGTGATTTTTGCAAATCCTGGCAGACTGGTAGTGAGTTTTTCCCTTCAAGTTAAGGGTGCTGCATATTACTATAGCTCCAGAGTTATAATATCTGAGCAAGAAATGCTTATTGTTTACTGACTAAATAAGAGAACTAAACATCCCTTTTTGAAAACTGGAATAGTAATGTTAACTTTTCAGATAATAGTGATCAAGACATGGATCTTGGGGCGCCTGGGTGGCTCAGTGGGTTAAGCCGCTGCCTTCGGCTCAGGTCATGATCTCAGGGTCCTGGGATCGAGTCCCGCATCGGGCTCTCTGCTCAGCGGGAAGCCTGCTTCCCTCTCTCTCTCTCTCTCTGCCTGACTCTCCATCTACTTATGATCTCTCTGTCAAATAAATAAATAAAATCTTAAAAAAAAAAAAAGACATGGATTTTCAGTTCACTTTCATGTATTAGTTATCGGACACGTGCAGCCAACCTGCTATGGAATACGAGGTGGCAAATGCAACACAGTGGAAGGTGCTACTGGAAGAGAACTCAGTTTCTTTTCAAAAGAGTTATCTTTTATTTTATATGATGTATTTGTAACACTGTCCCACAAAGACAGAAAGAAGAGGTAAAGGGCATAGGATAATTGGTGGTTTCTAACAGACAAAATTCGGCATGTGAAAGACCTTGCCCATTTTGCTCACAGCAGGATTTCCAGTTTCTAGAATAGTGTTTGGCATATGGTAGGTGTTTGATTAATATTTATTGAATGAATCCAAAATTTGAACATGTTAGTGTCATTTCAGAAAGATGATGACAGGCAAGGAAGTCTGGGGTTCCATTTTGTCAGCTTTCCTTAAAATCCTTCATTTCCCAGGGATGGAATTCAAGAGCATCTGACTAAAACAGGCATGTGTCCCCCAATACCCGAGTGTGTGACCTCATATGGTGAAGTTGAACACAAAGACAATTACAGAAATGAATGAGTAGAAATCAGACGTGAAGAGAGATTACAAACCTATAGAATGGCATTGATAATAATAATTTCAAAAAGGGGGCGCCTGGGTGGCTCAGTTGGTTAAGCGACTGCCTTCAGCTCAGGTCATGATCACAGAGCCCTGGGATCCTGTCCAGCATCAGGCTCCCTGCTCCATGGGGAGTCTGCTTCTCCCTCTGACCTTCTCCCCTCTCATGTTCTCTCTCACTGTCTCTCTCTCAAATAAATAAATAAAATCTTTTTTAAAAATTTCAAAAAGGCACTTGAAAATGGCAATAAATCTAAGATAAAAACAACTGATTCATAGTTATCTATGAATTGGCTAGAGTCATACCAATCAAATTATTTTTCTGATATATATCTCTGATTCTCCATTAGTAAAACAGGTGAAAATATGCACTGAGGATTGTAGGAGACTCCTCCCCTTCCCCTCTGTTTATACTTAATCTGTATAATGAGCTCCAGGGCCTATGATTGTGAGCTGGGGATGACTATTAATCCCTTAGTTATTCAAAGAAGAAAGCTCTCCCTCTACAAGCTGCGGAGAGCCCCGAGTTGAGATGAGGCACATACTTAATGCTGGTCCATCTATCAGGGCATGTGATAGACAGAATTCGACAAAACTCTTTCAGAAATCCTTTGAGTCCAGCAAACATGGTGCCCAAGCAAATACTCGCTTAAAGTCAGGTCTGAGAGGAAGGCACTCCATTCTTGAGCAGTAGGATGGGCCCCTCTGACAAGTTTGTCCATTGTAGTTCACTACCTGTGTAAGTATTCACTACCTCTACAAGGGGCACACTGAAAGGAAGGAAAGGCAGGCAAGGTGAGGGAGACACTAAATCCTGCTCTTGGAGAGGTCTCCATGCCTATGGGGACCACTGAGCCCGAAACAAAAGGGAAACACTGTGCAACAAGTGCTGAAAAGACGGCTCACACAGGGGACTGAGAGGGACTGGGAGGCTTCTCTGCTAACATCTGGACAAAGAGGGAGAACAGCAGGCAGCCAATACATCAGGAAAAATACAGAAAAGCAGCCAATCAACAGACAGTCCCTCATACCACCATCACAGGTGAATTGCTCCCAGGTGTGAGTTCCCAAAAGCAAAACATGCCCCAAGCTGCCAGAGAAGCTGCTCAGAGCCCAGCAGGAGCCCTAGGGCCCAGAGAACCTGATAGAAAACTATCCTCTTTCCAGATAGATACTCCAAATGCCTCTTGTTGGACATTCAGGAATACAAGACACAATAAGTATTTAAATAAATTACTATATTCTTCCTTTTATACTCAATAGTGATTATTGGTCTGTTACTTCTTAATAAGCCTCTTTCATAAATTATATTCTAAGTCAGTCGTACTTGACGTATTTCATTCAATGAATACAGGAATGAGAGAGACCTCCCTCAACCACTCTAATACACAGCCTTCCTCTTGGTCTACTTACCTTGCTTTCCTTCTTTGTGTTTATGATTACCCGATGTATTTTTATTTCATTACTAACTGACTCTTTCTTTGGACTATACATTTTTGGAAAGCAGGACCTTGTCAGTTTTCTACAATCCTCAAAACCTCAGTAGCTAAAACAGTGCCAGCTCGTGGTTGATGCTCCAAAAACATTTATTTGTACTTGTTGTGATGTGACTCTGTGCCACACTGTGCCAGTGACCAGAGGACATGCCCAGGAGCAGCAGCCAGCTGACTGGCCAGGTGTCCTTTCTCCACTCTGGGACACTAACGCTTGGCATCTCTCTCTCTCTTCTTACACGTATAGCGAGTAGACAACATTTTCAGGTAGTATGTCAATCTAGTCCTCATCATAACCACGTGAGGAACACATCGCTGTGCCTATTTTATAGTCATGGTAACTGAGGACACAGAAAGGGACCTGTGTTATCCAGCCTCAAAGCGACAGGACCCTCCCTCAATCCTACTCCTCATCCAATGCATTTTAAAGAATGTAGCAAGCCAGGATTTCCTGATATTTAAGAGCACAGGCTATAGAGTTCAATGTGCGTCAGGTTGGATCTCAACTCTGTCACTTAATCCCCAATTCTTGAGTTTGGCTGGTCAGCTTCAGTGTTCTTACCTACAGGACAGAGTGGGAGAACAAGTCCCTCACACTGGATTGCTGTGAGGATCACATGAGTGAGGGTCACATGAGCGAGGATGACAGATAAAGTTCTTAGCACAGTCCCTGTCATGTTCAAAAAGGGCTAGCTGCAACTTTTCTCATCTTGATCATTATCATTATCACTATCATCGCACAGTAATTTTTTTTAAGATTTTATTTATTTATCAAAGAGAGTGAGCGAGAGAGAGAGATATCATGAGCAGGGGGAAGGGACAGAGGGAGAAGTAGACTCCCTGCAGAGCCCAATGTGGGACTCATTACCAGGACCCCAGGATTATGACCCAAGCCGAAGGCAGATGCTTAACTGAGCCACCCAGGCATACACACTTAATTTCTACATTATCATTAAACTAAGTTAAGACATATTAATAAGATAAGTACTATAGAGGCCCAAGACAGGCTGCCCCAAAATATACCACACTGGCATATTAGTTATTTTGAACTGAAACTACTTGGGAAACAACAAGTTCAAGGACATTCAAGCCCTTCTCTGTCCCCCTAAAAGCAGGAAACAAATCTCCCATATGAGAAATACCCTCCCTGTACTAAGAAGTAATATGATATCTTTATCACCAGAGATAGGGACTTTAAAATTGAGAAAGCTATAGAAACAAACCTTGTTGTTATTATTTTTTTTTCCCCCTAACCTATTACCTCAGCCTAAATTCTGCTTAGGATTCCTTTTTAAACTTCCCAAACACCTGTTGTCTTTCTCCTGTCAATTTCTCACACATTTATCATCTCTTTGTCTAAAATGTATGAAAACTGCCCACCTTGGTCATTTCTCTGGATCTCAGTTTCATTGTTGGGCCTCTATGCACATGTAATAAAGCTTTGGGTTTTTCTCCTGTCTCATGTTAATTTAATACTTAGTCAAGCTGAAGGACCTTGAAATGTACAGGAAAAAAATTTCCCTCCCTACCATACCGATGAGGTTTGGCCCGAGGACCTTATTCATTTCCATGATTACTGGTATCCTTACCCAGGGAGGAGAGAGTCCATTTCCTTAACTCTACAGTGTTCCAGAGCTATCTATCCTCAAAGAGATAAGCAGAAATCTGTCTAAAATGTGCCACAATACTCAATCCACTTCTTTTTATCCTGGAGAAGGGGGGAGGAACTGTTCCCAGTGTCAAGCATAAACCATAATCCCTCTCTCTGCCACCGAACACACACAACAATCCCTAACTATATCCATCCCTAAACCTCCACGTAGTCCAGCATCTGGTGATGAAAATTCATTTAAAATTCAAGTCTATTCCTTTTCAAAATATATGCCCTTCACTTGACAACTACCCTTCCACACATACACACACACACACACACAAAAAAAAAAAAAAAAAGAAAAAAGAAAAGAAAAGAAAGAGAAGAAAAGAAAAATCTCATTCAGCTGCTATTTCATATATCTATCCTGTGGATCAAGCTCTAGACCTTACACATCAGTGAAACAATTGCCTGCATAAGTTCTGAGGACTATGCTCTTTACTCATGTCTGGTCATACTCCTACCTCATAAAAGCTGTGGATGGAGCTGCCCGACATTTTGTGGGGCTTAGGTTAGGAGCATCTGATCCTGAGGAGAGAGGGACTTCATGATTTGGGATTTCCAGCTCTATCCAACACACCCCCACTGGATAGTTAGTAGAACACCTCTGAAAGTCATTGTACCTCATATCTAGTAAGGGTACATAATGTGTCATCAGAGTGCATGTCATTATAAAACCTAGCTGATGGGAGATGGATGAGAACTAGGACTCCATCTGCTAAGGAAAAAAAAAAAAAAGATAATAATTTGAATTTTTGTGTTACCAGTTACAAAGTAACTTTCAACTTCATAAAACTGTCCGTCTAAGCTAAGCAAATGTGCTATCCCTTTTGCAAAATGAAGGCTCTGAAACAGAATGGAAAGGCCCACAAGTGGCAGAATGGGTCTTAACCCTAGGCCTCCAATCTCCTACATTTTAAGGAATGTAAAAGAGAATTCAAGAATTCAACACTAAACACTCAGAAGGTATCATCAAAGAAGTAGCAACCCTCCCATCAGCATGTAGACTACCCGCAGCTCTTCTCAATTAAAAGAATTGGTCTGTATTTCAGATCTCCGAACAGAGCAGCTCTAGAATCTCTATGTATAAGGGGATATGAGCAGAGACCTGTTTGGAAGGGGGGTTAGGTGATTTTGCCCAAAACTGCACTCGTATGGCAAGCTTCTTACCATAGGTTTATTTATATGAGGTGGCTGCTGGGATGATTTTGTAGGGCCACTGCTACTGATCAGCAATAGTTTGCTCAGACCTTAATGTACTAGCTCAGTCACCAGGTAAATGACTTCCCATTTACAGCAGGACTTGAGAAATCTTTCAAAAAGCGCAAGTATGGGGATGTCTGGGTGGCTCAGTCGATTAAGCATCTGCCTTCGGCTCAGGTCATGATCCCAGGCTCCTAAGCTCGAGCCCCTCATGAGGCCCCCTACTTGCTGCTCCCCCTGCTTGCGCTCTCACTCTCTCTTTCTCTGACAAATAAATAAATGAAATCTTAAAAAAAAAAAAAAAAGTGCAAGTATGTTTTCTCTCTGATTCTAGAAAATATGTTGCGGTATTCTTCCATGTGTAGAAAAAACAATGGGGTGTTTTTTGGGGGGTGCAGCAGGAATGTCAGGTAAAGGGCACAGAGTTGGAGGACAAACAGACTTCCATTTAATGGGGTTTCTACTCCCAAGCTACTAGACGGTAAACCATAACTGAGTCTAAATTTGCTCATGATGTGTTTGTCTCTGTCATTCTTTCTTTCTTATCCCTCCCTTTGTTTTTGGCATCTAGTTCTCTCGTGATCATTAGTCACTGACACCCACTGATTACAAGTTCCCTGGCACAGTTCAAATCCTGACTTGGCCACTACTCAAATGTATGACCCAGAGTAAACTGATTTCTTTAGAATGCACTGTCTTCATCTTCAGATTGGGATACTATACCTACTGGGCAAATTTTCCTTTTTTTTTTTTTAATGATTCTTTTTTTTTTTTTAAAGATTTTTATTTATTTATTTATTTCACAGAGATTATGAGAGAGGCAGGCAGAGAGAGAGAGGAGGAAGCAGGTCCCTGCCGAGCAGAGTGCCTGATGCGGGGCTCGATCCCAGGACCCTGAGATCATGACCTGAGTCGAAGGCAGAGGCTTAACCCACTAAGCCACCCAGGCGCCCCCAAAATTTTCTTTCAGATGAAAGAAAATAGTATTTGTAATGCCTGATACTTGAGAACTCCATAAATAATTGTTTGGAAGAAGATATTATGAGTGAAGTGAAAACTACTACTTTCTGGAGACTAGGAACCGAGCGCATTATTTGATAAATATTTTATGATTTTCTTTCTTTGATAGCTCACGAAGGAATTTTTTTCAGGGCTATGCACATTTCATAAAATAATAAATGCCTCCCTCCAAAACAACAACACACAAAACTTTTTAAAGGCAAAGACTATAAAATACCATCAGATCCTTGAAGGAAATAATACTAATAATAAACTGAAAAAATTATATAGTACTATGTACCCAGTACTACAAGTATTTTATTACATATTTTATACATACACGCATATATATTTATTAAATGTATTATATATGTTGACCAGCTTAATTATAAACAAGGTATACAGTGGGAACTATTATTTTACAGGTAAAGGAACAGAGGCACAAGGACACTAAGTAACTGGTCAAAATCATACAACTGGTAAGTGGCAGAGTCAGGATTTGAACTCAAAAGACTTGTATAAGTTGTATGTGAAATAAAATCATCCCAGAAAGACAGGGCTGATCTGCCAGGTTTTCCCTGCAGGCTCCCAGCAAGGTGAAATGTGGAGAGGAAGATGGGGAGATTCAGAGCAGGACTTTCTCAAGGTCACTACCTGCTAGGGCCGGGCTAGTTCTGAGTGTCTAAACGACCAGGCTTCAGAGCTGTCACCACAATTTCATCTTCCCCTTTCAAAAATCTCTTTACAATAGAAAAGTACAAATACATTTTCAAAGCTGGGGCTGTGATGGTGTGACCTCATCACCCAGGTCATGCCATGACTCATTTTCCTTGTGAAAATGTTGACAGGGAAGAGTCACACTTGAGATGTTAAGAACGGCCCAGAGACCAGGTTCCTTATTAATTCTGGTATTGGGAGAATTACCCAATTCTGGGTATTGGGAGCAGGAGAGAGAAAATAACAGAGATCAGAGAAAGCAATACTGGGGAAAGTGGTAGGGAGAGGACTCCAAGTCAGGAATTACGGCTATTTAATTACATGAGAAAAAAAGAAGGGGTTGAGCAGGTGGTACAGAGCAGGTTCTGTGACTTATTCCCAAATCTGAGGATTTAATTCAGCCAGAGTTCCTGAATTAGACATTGCCTTTTCCTTGAACTAACTCCTTACTCTGTGTTTTCTCTCACAATTGTAGTGAAACAAACAGGGAAATCCATCTAGAACATTCCATGGATGTCATACTAACTGCTCTGATGATATTCTCAAAAACTGTCATATACTATTTATGCCACATAGTTCGTTGGAGGAATTTAGTAACAGGGCTCATCATGGCACAAAGAACCAGCATACCTCCCACTTTGTGGTTCTGTAGAGGAAAACACTGCAACATTTAGAGCCACCAAAGAAAGTTCCTTCTACTCTGTTTTTGAAACTAGACAAGACAAATTCTACAACTTCTGAATTAGTCTGTATGAGCCGTACAGGGATTTATTATAATCTGATCTTTGAGCCAGAATAATTAGGCTGAATTCATAAAAATAAGGAAATATTAAGTTTTATTCTGAGGTCTTGAGGTGAATGAAAATTACTTTCCTTTCTTGTTGAGGCACAGACAGCTATGTGGTGTGCCATAACCCTCTCATAAGTGGTATCATACAACCCAGAGAGCCACACAGAGCATCAAGTCTGCCCAGCACTGTGAAACTGCAAAAAATGACGGGCTTTACAGATGTGTCACAACACAGAGAGGATTTGGAAACTGTCCTGAGCTTCAAAGTCGCACGAAGGTAGCGTGATGCCCCCATGCTTCGTCACTTCCAATTTACTCATTGGAAGTCAGTGATTCCCCATATGCCTGTGTCTGCTCAAGACTAGACCCAAGACTACGAATAAAAGATTCAAGGGCAACCCTGGTTGCCCTGGTTGGGGCAACTCAAGTTGGGGCAACTTGACAGCTCCAAGCTAGAATAATTCCCTACTTCCTACCCAAGCTGAACTCACAGTTAAAGTCACATATAAAAGCCCAGTGAGCCTGGGACCCCTGGCTGCTCTGCCAGTTGAATGTGTGACTTGATCTTGGAGCTGTAAATTCGAGCCCCAGGCTGGGTGTAGAGACTACTTAAAAATAAAATCTTAAGGGGAAAAAAAAAAAAAAAGCCAGTGAGCTTAAAAAAGTAAAACTGCTTTGTATCTCTGTGGCCTTGGTGTGTGTACAGTCTGGCTGCCCATGGTATACAAGCAAGCCAGGAATAAGCAACAGAAGGCTTAAATCACTGTGGAGAGTAAAGGGAATAATGGGGGTGGCTGGCAACGGGAGCGGAGGGGGTGTGCAGGGAAAACGCAAACAAAGGTTCTCTTTTGCCAAGAGTCTGAAATTCCACGGTGGAGCATGATTTCCTCATTCCCTTATTATTCTTATTCCCTGAAAGCTGAAACTACAGACACTCTCTGCTACAAATTTTATCAGATTAAGCGAAAACAGAATTAGTTTTACAATTTGTTCACTTCTGCCACCCCAAAACACCCTCTCTGCTCCTCCCAAAACACTTAAAATATTCCTGTTGCTTATCCTACTAGACAGAAATGCATTGTTTTAGCATTCGAGAAATTCATGGAATGGACCCAGTCTGCCCTTCCAACTTTTTGCGTGAGCATACCCTTTACTTTAGCCAAGTAACTGATATGCTGCTGACTGAACACGCGCCTCACTCCCCAACTTCTCTGACTTCACTTATAACTATGCCAAACATTTCTCTGTCCTTTGCTGAAACCCCACCTGCCCTTCATGGCTCATCCCAACCCTTACCTCCTTGGCAGGAAGAGAGTTTTCTCATATCACTGTAAATGGACAGTCAGTAAATTTTTTTTTTTGCAAAGGGCCAGAAAGTATTCTTTTTTCTTTCTTTTTTTTTTTCCTTTTTTGGTTTTCTGAGCCATATGGTGTCTGTCACAACTCCTCAATTCTGTCGTTGTAGTGTAAAAAAACTCTAGATGCTGTGTAAATGAATATGAATATGGCTGTGTTCCAATAAAACTTTATTTGTGGGGCGCCTGGGTGGCTCAGTAGGTTAAGCCGCTGCCTTCGGCTCAGGTCATGATCTCAGGGTCCTGGGATCGAGCCCCGCATCGGGCTCTCTGCTCAGCAGGGAGCCTGCTTCCTCCTCTCTCTCTGCCTGCCTCTCTGCCTGCTTGTGATCTCTCTCTGTCAAATAAATAAATAAAATCTTAAAAAAAAAAAACACTTTATTTGTGAACACTGAAATTTGTATTGCATGTAATTTTAAAGGGTCACAAAATATCATTACTCTTTTGATCTCCTGTCAACCACTTAAAAATGTAGGGAAAAAACAACAACAACACATTTTTAGCCTACAGACTATCACTTACCAATCTTGGGGTAGGGTATACTTTTACATTAAGCTCCCACAGCATCCTTGGTTGTATTTTCATTAACTATTTTTGTATTGTAGTTATTGGTGGACTTATTCCCCAAACTCCTTTATTTTATAAGATCTTTGAGGGCAGGACTATTGTCTTATTAACGGAGGCTGTGATACTGTGACTTTTATTAAGAAATATATATTGGGTCTTTCTCCCCATTTCTGGCACAAAGTTCCTAAAACCCTTGAGTTGCCCAAGCTGTTCGCAGTAAAGGCAGCTTTTGTTATGTTAATGAGGTGACTTTGGGAGAGCACCTAGAGCCTGGATGGGTGGCTTGAAGAAACCACCAAGTGATTAGAGGGTTGGAACTTTCTGACCCCTGGGGTGAAGTGGGAACCGGGAGATTGAATCCATCACCAGTGGCCAGTGGTTTAATCAATTCGTCTTAAGTAATGAAACCTCCATGAAAACACAAGATCAGAGTTTCAAGAATATCCCGGTTGCTATATGCATGGAGGTTTGGGAAGAGAGGCGTCCTGGGAGGGGGCATGGAAGCCCTGCACCATTTCCCCAAACCTTGCCTTGTGCATCTTTTCCGCCGGGCTGTTCCTGGGTTATACCATTTTATAATAAACCGGGGATCTAGTGAATAAATGGTTTTCCCCAGTTCTGCAAGCCACTCTAACAAATTAATTGAACCCAAAGAGGAGGTTCTAGGAACCTCTGATTTACAGGCAGCTGTTCAGAAGTACAGGTTAACAACCCGAACTTGCCATTAGTGTCTGGAGAGGAAGGCAATTTTTTGGGACTGAGCCTTTTTAACTGTGAACCTGATGCTAACTCCAAATAAACAGTGTCAGAATCGAGCTGAATTTTACTCAGCTGGTGTCTGGAGCATTGCTAATACAGGGCACCCCCCCACACACACACCCCGAACTGGGTTCAGAACCCTTTCAGAGGCTAACATTTATAGATCACTTTGTGTCAGGCACTGAGCTAAGCGTGTTACATGGAAAGTACCATAGCAACTGTGTGAGGGAGGTACTATTATTTTTAGTGAGGAAACGATATTATTATTTTTACGGGTGAGGAAATAACAAGGCAGATTGAAAGTGAGCTCATAGAGCAACTTAGAGAGCAAAGGCGGAGGCCCTTCCAGGGCAGGAAAGCTTCTGAGAACTGAAAACTGAGTGACACTGAAGCTTGCCTACTTTAGAGGTGTTTCTGTCCTGTCATCCCTTCGCTGCCTGCTCAACTCAAAAGGGGCACAAAGACACTGAGACCTGAATCCAGGTATCACACACAGCCTGAGAAGAAATGCAGGGCAGAAGCAAGCATTGGGAAAAACACGCAAAGAATAAAAGAGCCCCAGGGGAAGGGCCGTGCCTGTGAGCCACTCACGGAAGAGCTGCACTCCCAGAAGGACCTAAATGAGCTACAGCTGGGAGGACACTTGTGGGAGAGAAAAAAAAGACTTTTTTTTACCGTCAGAGTTGAGTAAGTTGCTTATGTGCGAAAGCTTTTGTGTAACCAAGTTAGATGGTGCTAAGTCACTAGACAAAAGATCACACCCTCCAGTTCAAGCTACCTGTCTCCAGGGACTGTTTCTAACAGTCTCGGGGCTGAGTGAGGACAAGGGAGTGAAAAGCATTTAGATGAGCGGAAGGAACACAGTGACCTGGTATCAGGGGGAAAAGGGGCTCCTTAAATTCCCAGGGCTGTTCTATCTGTGAGAAAGAAGAGTGAGGACGAAATGCTGTTTGCCATTCTGCCGCTTAGCACTCGGACCTACTTGGACCCACAGTGTCTGTAGGGCCAAAAGCTGGGAGGCCGTGCACTCGAGCCACGCCCCACATCTACTAATCAGGATCTGCATTTTCACAAATCTTCCACACATCACAATGTGAAAAGTACTGGCCTACAACCCCCAGACCAAATGGGCCCGTCCGAGGAAATCTACAGTTTCTTTTGAATATTGCTTTCGACAGAAGTATAATTTCAGAGGGGCTTCTCTTCTCTTACAAAGCACAGAGAAAGCTGCAGGTAGAGTAGCAGAAGCTGTGGCCCTGCCAGGAGAGCAGCCCTCAGGAGAGCAGGGCTAGAAACATCATACAGCCCAAACTTGCAAACTCACGGAAGTCCCTTCACTTCCTTGGGCCTCCGCTTTTGCGTCTGTATATGAACAGGGTTGACTAGGAGATCTAAGACTCAAACATTCTAAGTATCAGAGTCCTAGTTGTGTACAAATGGATATATGCTCCATTTTCCTATTTCCCTAGAAAAGAGGGTCACAGAGAAGTTGGCTGTCATCCAATCCTACTATCTAGAATGGATAGGGTCTCCCCCACACAGTCACTTACCTTCTAAAATTAGCCATATACATTGACCATTAATGAGACTAAGACCATTCTCAAGATGTGCCAATCTCCAGAGGGAATCACCAAACCGAGAGCGCCCAGGGTCTGTCCACTGACCAGCCTCCCATGCACTAGGACTCTTGAGTCTTCGCAGTTCAGGATGACTTTACTCATGTGCTTCTGGGAACTAGTCATGACCTGCCTCATCAGGAAAGCAGACATCACCTTCCTCTGGCGCCTAATTTCAACCCTTTCAGAATGCGGGAGCACATCATTCCTCAATCGGCCAAAACTTGCCTCTTCCCTACCTTTCCAAAAGCCTTGATGTGAGACAGTGAAGCTATTCTCAAGGACATCTTACTCTACAATTTTTAAGGCCTCACTATCAGTCTGTGTGGAAAATCTGAATGAAAGTTACTGTCTTAGTTGGGGGGAAAAACCAAGACTGCTAAAAATAAACAAATACAAGATGCAAGTCACTCACTCTCTGCCACAGTTGGTTTTAACCTATTTAAACAAGAAAAAGAGGTCAGAAAAAGAGAGAAAACTCTAAGTCCCATCAGCTTCCTACCCTCATCACTTAGGTCTTCCTCTCCAGGTTGCTTTACAGTTTCTGACCCTGGGGCAGGGGCCCATTCAGGCCCTAGAGGAGCTAACGCCACACCCTGGCTCTCCCCTCCTCTTCCTTGGAGCTTTCCTCTCAAGTGTACCTGAAGTAACAGCCGGAGACAAAGCCCATTACAGACTAAGCGCTCAATATTCAATACATATTTTTGAAGTAAACTTCTAGGCCCAAGATGGAGGAGGCACTCCTGCCTGGGGCGCCATGTCAATAACCTGAAAGTTGGTTTTCATGTCCCTGTAAGTGCTCCACTTAATCAGAAACATGGTATATCCCATCAGCCCATCCCCAAATGTCAAGCCTTCCCTAGGCTCTGTATTTATTTCCGTATTCCTCATTCTTTATCCTATAAAAGCTTCCTTTCATCCCATTTTGCAGTTCCCTGGGACCCTTGAGACCAGAGACTGCCGGCTTCATGAAGTGTTAAATAAAGTCCGTTTGTAACACCTAAATTGACTTCCTTATTTTTAAACAATATTATCAGATGAATGAACAAATACATGGTGGTACCATGTGTGTCCAGCTTAAGAGAAAATCTCACATCAAGTCTAAATTCCGCCACATCTCCAGAAGTCATCTAACTTCTTTGGGCCTGCTTCAAGTCACCATCCTTCCCCAATTGTCTATGGAGCTCCATTTCGCCGTCGGAAATGGTAAGCTCAAATGAAGCAGCCTAGGAAAAAAAAAAAATTTTTTTTTTTTTTTTTAATCATTAAGGATTATTGTCTCTGGCTCTGACCTAGCTGGTTTTCTCACTTCTGTTATATTCTAATGACAAGGCATTGCTGCTTAGTTTCCAAAGCTCTTTTGCAGTCAAACAGAAACCTCTCCTCCCTTTCGGGTACTGGAGAAACAGGCCCGCACAGGACAGCCCCAGGAATGCTACTGTGCTTTTTGCAGCCTGCAGGCTAGGAAAGCTGGGAGGGACACGACTGCGACTTCCAGTTGACCCACCTTTCACTCTTTTCCCTTCCCCACCCGCAGAGTAACCTTGACACGACTGAGAGCCCAGTCCCTGCAAGCCGGCTGCGGCTGCTCCTGCAAGCGAGGGGTGAACGCCAAAGACTAATGAAGGGCGAGGGAGGGAGCCCACGCCCCCCCCCAACCCCGCCCTGTACTCCTCCACCGTGGCCAGGCCCCGGGTTTTTGTTCTCTGGGCCACCGAGAGCAACAATTACCGCCCAAACAGGAGTTTGCGGAAGTAGGGTAAAACAGAACTCCCTGGCTCATTAGAAAACAGGAAACCGACCCACGAAGCCTGGCTTTAAAAGAGGGGCGGTGCGGTCCGAGCAGAGCTCCACGATCAGGTCCCGCCCACCGCGTCCGAAGCTCCGCCCAGAGTCGGGGCGGTGGCGCGGGGCGGGGCAGAGGAACGAGGCGGGGCCGACGGTACAGCCGGGGAGAAACAAAGGGATGAGGTCACCCGGAAGAGCGGCAGGAGGAAACGCCTAAAGGGGACGGAGGAGACGGGAAGCCGGGCAGTGGGAAGGAAACCTGAGTCCAAGTGCAGGGGGAGGGGTCCTGGGGACAAAGGCTGAGCAAGGATGCCCGACTCGGGAAAGGGAGGCCAGGCACACAGTTGTCTGTGCCTTGAGAAACGGGAGTGCGGAGAGACCAGGCAGAACCAGCTTTCCCAGGAAAAATTTAAAAAGTTTGCTTAAACCCTCGCCGCTGCTCTCCGGCATGCTGTTCCACAAACTCCCACGATTTCTGTCAGTTCTTAAAAAAAAAAAAAAAAGTCTGGGGTGCTCTAAGGATGGGTTCCTGAATCTGGAGGAGTGTGGGATGTAGTTTGTTTATATAATTGTGTTGATACGATTATTTTTCTGTTGAATGTCCATACCTTTACTAAGAATGTAAGAGGTGTCCATTCCCCCCCAAGAGATTAAATGCCACTAGACAGAGGCGTTGTAGGAAAGAATAGGAAAAAGAGAACAAACGCACCTAACATGCAAAGGATAACCCGGGTGGCAGAATTGTGGAACACCTCTTCTTTTTGGATAATCAGATTAATACCCGTCACCCTAACCAGGATATTTTGAAGGAAAAAGGCCAAAGGCTAGTAAAGTTTGTTTGAAGGAAGACTGAAGACTGGGTTCTGAAAGACCAAGAAATGCGGTTGGAGTAGAAGTTCAGGAGGGACCGCCAGCCACTTGTGGACGCGGAAATGAGTGGAGAAAAAGAATTCCTGGCCTATCTTTGGTTTTGTCTGGGCTGACACTGAGGCAAGTCACCGAAGGAGCAAGCCTGTATCTCACTGTACAAGAATATTAACTAATAGTCTAGGCCCACTCTTGTGCTTGGTTGACCCGGCACCCAACTGTAAGTTCATTGAGGAAAAGGACTTCGATTAGCCATTTCTACACCAGTTCCTAGCATAGTTGGTAGGACAAAGTGAGAACTCAATAACTATTTGTGGAGTAGATAACTGAATTACCAAAAATAATACTGCATAATCTTATCCCTTCTCTGTAAACTGACCAGTACCCAAGAGGCCTTGGATCAATTTTGCCATCTGGTGGTAAATATAGGTAATTGACAAAATCCCGTTATTTTCTTCTGTCTGGGGTTGGTAAACAGGCACCAGAAGTTTTTCTCCTTAAACCTAAGCAACTCACCTCTCCTACACTTCCACTTCAGGTCATCACACACTCGCATAAACCACTCAATTCCTCTTTTTCTCGCTACCCTGACCTTACCCCACTCCCAATACCAATGGTATTTCTCCTTTTACCCAGTCAGCATTGGAAATTTCCTTTTAACCACCCCTCTTTTCATTCCTCGAGAGAATCCCATATGGGGCTGCTGGGTGGCTCAGTCAGTTAAGTGTCTGACTCAGCTGAGGTCATGATCTCAGGGTTATGAGATCAAGCCCCACGTGTAGGCTCTGTACTGAGCCTTGGGCCTGCTTACGATTCTCTCTCTCCCTCTCCCTGGCCCCCTTCCCTCTCTCCTTCTCTAAAAAAAGAAAGAGAGAGAGAGAGAGAGAGAGAGAATCCCATTGTGACCCAAAGTTGCCTAATAAACAAGAATTTTGCTGTAGTTTTCATTCCCACTATTCATTGGGGTAGCAAAACACCTTACCAGAAAAGGGAAGTTTGGGTATTCCTTTTTTCAAATGAAATTAGATATAAAAAACTGGTTCTATTACCTTCCAAAACCCAGTAACATTATTGTTTTCTCCTGTGCTTCCATTACAAATGTACTGAATTTCAGCTACATTTGGCTTAACCTGAATTTTATAGACAGGTCTAGAAATCTTAAGACTATTTTATGTTATTTCTCTGGAGAAAGCATTGTATATTTCAGGTTTAACATTGCACTTTTGAAATACAATCCATTTGTAACTAGGAAATTGCTTGCTGTTCTAAGAAGCTGTTTTCTAAGAGGCTGTTCCACTAAGACATTAACTCTTTTACTTTCTGGGAAATTGGGAAATGCTGATGTTTCCTTTTTTTTTTTTTTTTAGGATTTTATTTATTTATTTGAGAGAAAGAGAGAGCTATTGAGCGCGCCCACACATGTGAGCCATGAGCCTGGAGGGGAGGAGCAGAGGAGGAGGGAGAGGGAGAAAGAATTTGAAGCAGACTCCCTGCTGAGCAGGGAGCCCAGATTCCAATACAGGGCTCTGTCCTTCAAGCATGAGATCATGATCTAAGTGGAAACCAAGAGTCAGATACTCAACCAACTGAGCCACCCGGATGCCCTAATACTGTTTCCATTATATTTCCATGATTACAAAATTGAGGTTTAGGGCAAATTAAATGATTTTTCTCCCAAGAAAACTTCAGATTAGCAGAAAATGTGCTCTTTTATCAATACTAGGGGTTTTCAAACTTCCGCATACATATTTACCACCACGAGTGCTTAAGTAAATCAGGTTCATGGCCCCGCCTCCCATGATGTTCGCTGAGGGGGTTTGGTATAGACCTAGCTGCAGAGCACCTGAAATGCATTTTAATAAGTACACCCACGGACTTAGATCAAAATAAGGGCTCCAATCTGACCTACACTCCAAGTTTGGAAATAGCTTCCTTGATATTATTGAAAATATCTGTATTAAGCAACAGTGAGAATTTTCTATTCCTACCCCATTGCCTCCTGATTTTAGAGACAGTTGGCACTAACCCACGCATAGGACCAAGAATTCCTATTCTAAATTCCAGTATGTGCAGACACAGTGAACACAGACGTGAAGTCTGAAGAGGTCATCAAACCATGTCATTTCACAGCCACGGGAACTGAGACCTAGAGGTGAGGCATCAGAGGACTAGAGGTGAGGCAGAGCTGGGGCTAGCCTGATCACCTTCTGTGTTTTTGTTTGAGTCCCCAAGGCCGCAAAGAAAGGAGAAGGCTGAATTTAGAACAAAGTAGGTAACGGAATTAGATCATTAGTGTCAAAAGGCATGCTTTGGCCTAAGGCAGTTGGCAGGTATCTTTATAATCCTTTCATTCTGGTCCTGAATGATCCAGATTAGCACACTAGATCATTCCTCTGTTACATTTCAATCACAGACCCATGGTTTGGTGCTGCTGGGTAGTTTGTATGGAATCATGAATGCAGAAAAGCATAGCTTGAAAAAAGATTATGCTTCTGCCCCAGAAGCAAAATTTCCAAGTCAGCATAATGTCATTGCTTATTATAGTTTGTAATGTAAATGCAAATTAACTGACAATGTTTTAGCACATTTACTAAGTTGTAGGATACATACTGATCTTCTGCAAAGTTTTGGAACATGTGAAGGTACAGATAGCCTGGGTCCAGGAGAAATCACATCCTTTAGGCACACACTGAATCACTGTATAACATTCTACACATGAAATTTGACACATTTTAAGAGGAAGATAATTTATACAGAAAAACAGTAGTGAGGCTTAGAGTGATATCCATATCTGTCATAACAGACCTGTTCAATAAGCTATTCCAAAACAATAAGCTTACCTTGTTAAGTTTGTGTTTTGTTTTAATTTTTAGGGGTCTAAATACTGATATCCAAATAGTCACATAAATATACATTCTCAGGGAGAGCAAGTATTTTTAGTACAAGAAATCCAATAGTAGAAATAATTTCATCTATTTCTTTTTCTATCCAAGGTAACATAGGCTTTTAAAATAAGGAACTACTGAATTCTACTTGTCGGGGAGGATCTAAGGACCCCCAATCCTTGACAGCCCCTGCAGTGGTGAGTTTAGGAATATTCTGGTGTTCACAGGTCAGAAGAAGTATGATCACCTTGATGCAATCTGGTTTCACTGAAGTCTGGTTTTTATATCTTAAATGCATAGCAGTTTCTAATTCCACTTTCTCCTCAATCCATATTTCTTGCCTAAAAACTTTAGAATCAAATATTTGTTATTACCTTCTCTGGATATGAAAATTTGTCTAATATCACTAGAATTTTTTTTTTTTTTTTTTTTTTTTTTTTTAAAGATTTTATTTATTTATTTGACAGAGAGAAATCACAAGTAAGCAGAGAGGCAGGCAGAGAGAGAGGAGGAAGCAGGCTCCCTGCTGAGCAGAAAGCCCGATGCGGGGCTCGAACCCAGGACCTGGGATCATGACCTGAGCCGAAGGCAGCGGCTTAACCCACTGAGCCACCCAGGCGCCCCAATATCACTAGAATTTTTAAACCCACCAAACAACCTGAATTATTTTCTGGGTGCCCCTGGACATCCCTGCTAGATGCCCCAAGGAACTGTCGTACTCTTTAAATGTAGGCACATTCAGTTACAGACACTAAAGAGACCTCCATACTGAATGTTCCAGCTGCACTGCACTGTGTACATTTCTGGAAAGTGGACTTGGTATTATTTTCCCCCAAGAAACCACCAATTTACACATCTGTTCTTTGCAGCAGTGGATATAATTACTACGATGCTGTTCATAGGCACATGACCCTCTGAAGGGGCACTGGTTAAACATCTGTAAACAGGGATAAACATCATATTGTGTCTTGTTCTCAAGCAATTTGAGTAATTTTTGCTGGAGGGGAAAAAAAAACACAACACAACACAACATCTTTTGTCCAGTCAATGTTGAGCGGTATCTGCCTTTCTGAGAGTGCAACTGTATGAGATTGCTTTGCCCCCAGGAAGGAAGATTGTGCTGAAGTACTCTTTTGACTCAGGAACACAGTGTTCAAATAAAATAGGGCTTTAAAAAAAAGACCGTGAGAGAGGTGTGCTGAAGTAGTATTGGGTTTGCTCACCATTTCCTCAGATCTTCCTGGGCAGAGTTGAGCTCTTCAACAAAGAGAGAGTTTGTATTTCCTAAGTCTCTTTCTCCAGAGAAGAACTTTTCAGATAAACTTGTGTGATTTGCTATTTCATCCACTGCAGGTGGCTAAGGGGACAAGTATGCTATTTGCTTAAAGTCATACTAAAAATGAATATAATAGTCAATATTTGAATCACTTGGTACTTTCCTCTGAGTACCAATTCTGTTTTATATAGTTAGTGGTCAACTGAAAAATTAAAGTGAAAACAATGGAAAACTATTTTACAACGGAGCAGAAAACTTAAAACCAATAAGAGTCAACTGAACTGAGTTTTCCAGCCTTAAGAATGGCAGAATTAGGGGCGCCTGGGTGGCTCAGTGGGTTAAGCCGCTGCCTTCGGCTCAGGTCATGATCCCAGGTCCTGGGTTCAAGCCCCACATCGGGCTTTCTCCTCAGCGGGGAGCCTGCTTCCTCCTCTCTCTCTGCCTGCCTCTCTGCCTACTTGTGATTTCTCTCTGTCAAATAAATAAATAAAATCTTTAAAAAAAAAAAAAAAAGAATGGCAGAATTATCTTATCGCAGAAGCAATGCATAAATGCTTATATACAGTGGATTTGGGATAGAGGGAAAAGTGGACAGGAGAAAGGGAGTGTATTTCCTTTTTGCTATTGTTCTGAACATTTATTTTGGGAAATATTCTTTAGGAGTAATTTTAAAATTTCAAATGTTAAGTGTCTGAACAGTGAGAAGTGAACCTACTTTTTTCAACCTAACCTACAAGCAAAGCATTTAAAATTTAAAGTGTTTTTAATATAACAGCAATATTTTCATTTGGATGGAATTACCCAAACTCTAGGACTAGTACTAAGTTGAGGCTTAAGAGATAAGGCCTAGAGGTTGCATATCTGTAAACAAGGGATTTCAACTAGATGGTCAAGTTTTTTCCAGCTCATTAATTCTAAGAATCTATAAACCTACTCCTAAGAGAGGAGTTAAAGTAGAGGTTACTCTTGGTAAACTAATGGCACAAAACACAAAGCAAGAGGAGAAACCATTTCTCAGACCTTCCTTAGCTTCCTTTAACACTAGAAAAACTATCCCATAATTTGGTCAAGAAAAGAATAAGAAAATGCAGGTCCCTGATGTCAGTATTTTTCTAAATGTGGTGTAGAATTACAGTGTCCAATTCTTAGTTCAGCCTTACCTCTCATTTGGTTGTCTGTTTAACCTAACCTAACTCTGGACCCTTCAGCTTGCCTCATAAATTTTTTGACTTGTAGCTTCCCTCTACCACAGGTTATGAATAACAGGACACATTCAGTGTAAACATGTATAATGTACAGAATCCACTGTTTGGGGTGCCTGGGTGGCTTAGCTGGTTAAGCAACTAACTTTTTTTCAGCTCAGATAGTGATCTCAGAGTCTTGAGATGAGGCCCCATGTGGGACTCCTCACTCAGCTGCAGAGTCTGCTTGAGATTCTTTCTTCCTCTCCCTCTGCCCCTCCCCACACTCCCCACATGCACATGTGCTCTAAAATAAATATATAACATCTTAAAAAAGAAAAAAAGAATCCACTGTTAATAATGTTACAGAAATTCTCCTACAGGTATACTTACTAGTCACCATTTTGTCTCAAGATGGTGATCTGAACACAATTAAATCTTCGTATCTACTAATTTTTATCAAAATCTGTCAACCTTTCAAAAGTAACAACAATGAGAGATATATACAAAATATTAGCAACTTCATTGAAACATCTTAACAATAATTTATTGAACACTAGATCAGAATCAGGAATATAGAGATGGAAAAAATGCATTCTTGCCCTCAAATGATTTAGTGTTTAAGTAAACAAGCAATAAAATGGTAATAAGAAATAAAATCAAAGAATTAAATAAATGACACAAAGTAGCGGAATTAAATGGGTGATACAGTTAGTATGTGCTTTAGAAATTCAGATGAGGAAATCATCACTGAGACTGGAGGAAATACCAGAAAGAGGGGATTCCAAAAGGGAAGATAGGTTTTGGAGAAAGATCATGGGTTCAGTTTTGATCACAAAGGTCTGGAAGGAGAATTCAACTAGAGATACCCAGTAAGAAGCATTTTTAAAATATTTTATTTATTTATTTGACAGACAGAGATCACAAGTAGGCAGAGACGCAGACAGAGAGAGGTGGGGAAGCAGGCTCCCCACTGAGCAGAGAGCGGAATGTGGGGCTTGATCCCAGGACCCTGACATCATGACCTGAGCCGAAGGCAGAAGCTTAACCCACTGAGCCACCCAGGCGCCCCAAGAAGCATTTTAATACAGGAAGCATAAACTTGAGAGTCCTTTAGGAAAAGGTGATCACTGAAGGTAGGAAGGTGAATGAGATTTCTGACAAAGAAATTAGAGGTAAAAGATCAGAAAGATGAAGATCTTGTTCTGGGGGTTATCTGTATACAGAAGACAGGAGGAGATAGTTGATCCAGTGAAAACCAGGCTGGATAAGCATTGAGAAGAACCAGAATGGGAGCCAAGAGAAGAGCAAATCCTAAGAAGGTGTGTCCAGCAGAGTCTAACACAGTGAAAATGTTGAGAGAAAACTGAGAAAAGGTCTTCGGAAATGGAAATGCAGAGGTCACCAAGACATCAGACAGCAATTTTAGAAAAGGGAAGGAGGGTGAGGAGGACCAGTTACCTGTGTTTAAGAGAAGCATGGGACAGATAAAAATGGAGGAAATTACCATACTCTCTGGTATATCGGTTCAGGTGTGTACCTAATTAGTATTGAGATTTTCTTCTTGGTTGTTGGTACACCTTAGCGCTTTCCCAGATGTTACGGACCTAACCAAGAGCTCTTGCCAGTGGAGGCTGGAATGAGTTTCCTTCTCTTTCTCAGGCAAATACACCTAGTAAATTACCATACTCTCTGGTATATCCGTTGAAGGAAATAGAGAAACTAAAACCTCCCATTTCTGCATTGGTCAATGAAATGGAATGCAGTGTAAAGAAGGAAAAATATAGAATTTTCATATGAAATGAGTTTAAGATGTGTTTACTTTTGATGATAGGGTCCAATTCGGTGTTCCAGCATTCTGTGTTAATGTTCCCTCACCCTAAATGTTGTAAATTTTTTTCTACCAAACAAACAAAAAACCCAATCAACCAACCAACCAACCAAACTAAAAACTAATGAGATCACCTTCAAACACTAAACCTAACTTTTCAAACAAAATAAAATATGTACGTCTGAGATGGAGAGAGAGGGAGGGAGAGACTAAGACTCCACTCTGTAGGAAACTAATAACGCTACAACTCCCAGAACTCCACCACAAATCCTATGTTCCTCTTATTGTGGGCCTCCTGGTATATGAGTTTCAAATAATGAAAGGTATCCCCGTGTGGCAGAATTGAATTTTACTTTCTCCTACACACTTTTTCTTTCCCTTTACTCTTTATGAGGAATAAGACAAGATTAAGAAACACTGACTTCTTAAATATAAAATAATCTATCAAAGTTATGTTACAGAGAGTGTGGCAAGATTACCAAGCAAATGTCAGTTGATGTAGATGCGCAGCTTTGAAAACTGTAGGGACCAAATGTCTGAAGCTTCTAACGCTGACCCTCAAGAATAGAGCAGGTACAAAACTACAGAGATCTAATATCCCATCTCAAGTCTGGGAAGAGGTGGAACAAAGGGCTAGAAAATGGGGATGAGTGAAAGAAAAAAATAAGGGAGCCCAGAGAGAGATGGGGACTCCAAGATGCCTGCCCAAAGGAAACTCCTAATGAACTAAAAGGAAATTCAGTGGAAAAAACAAGTGGTTACCTCATCCTCTAAACTTCAGGTGTGTACCTAATTAGTATTGAGATTTTCTTCTTGGTTGTTGGTACACCTTAGCGCTTTCCCAGATGTTACGGACCTAACCAAGAGCTCTTGCCAGTGGAGGCTGGAATGAGTTTCCTTCTCTTTCTCAGGCAAATACACCTAGTAAAGGAAACACTCTGAGGACTGTGTGGATGAAAATGGCCACAGGGTGAAGACAGTGTAGATTCTTGTTAGCTTCCTAAATTCAGTGTTTTTAAGATGGCTCCACCTCTCAGTGAGGCACTGGCTCCTGACCTCACATGCTTCAGAATCATCTGAGGAGCTTGTAAATGAAGTCTCTCCTCCAGAAAACTGCATTTTAAAAACCTCTAGGTGATGCAAATTCATAAACCACTGGGAAACATGCTGCTTAATTCACTCTTGTTGCTTAGTAAGCTCTCCTGACCGTGTTTAATTCTCATTTTCACTCTGAGCAACAGACCAAAGTTCTTCCCAGAGAAAAAAGGAAGTGGTATTAGAATTTTGACAGGATCCCCTGAATATACACCATCCCAATCCAACAAATATTTCATCATCTTCTTTTTCCCTTTTATTCCAAAAGATATTTCTCCACGAGGAACCCTCTTGAAATTTACTAATTTGAAACTGTCTGGTCATTGATGTCACTTTTGTTTCCTGCCTTAGCATTTCAGTCTTCCCTTCTCTATTCCTCTCTCTGTTTTAACAGATTTCTCCCCAGCTCAAAAAAGAACACTCTTTTACTACAATCTCGTCTCTCTCCCTCTGTTCAGTGCCAAATTCCTTGTGTGTGGTCTCTGCCAATTGTCTGTATTTCTTCCACCTCAATCCCCTCCTACGTCCCTCCAATCTGGCTCTCATCATCACCATTCTACTGAATTGCCCACTTGGAGGCTATCAATGGTCCTCCCACATGCAGTGGTCTATTCTCCATTCTCATCCCTCTTGATCACTCTGATTTAATCAGGCTGACCATTCTATTTTGGAGCTTTCTCCTTACTGGCTTCTTTGATTCTGTATGCTAGTTTTTTACTAACTCATTTCTTTTCCTTCCTTCCATCCGTCCTTCCTTCCTTCCTTCTCTAAGATTTTATTTCTTTGAGAGAGAGAGTGCAAGAGTGTGGGGGTGAGGCAGAGAGAGAGAGAGAGAAGCAGACTCCCTGCTCCGCAGGGAGTCCAACACAGGGCTCCATCCCAGGACTCCAGGATCATGACCTGAGCCAAAGGCAGATGTTTAAACAACTGAGCCACCCAGGTACCCCTATTTATTTTCTTTTAATGAAGTATCTTCTGGCATTGAGGGGACAGTAAGCCTTTCTCTCAGCTTTTTTTTTTTTTCTAACTCTCTTTAACTGAAGCCCATGGAGCTGAATAAGATTCCAATCATCCTTTGAGTCACTTGCCCCTGTCTCCTCTCCCACCACTTTTGAATCTTCAATTAAGCATTTATTTCTGGATACCTTACTCATACAACCCATGCTAGAAATCAAAACCATGGTCTTCCTTAACAAACCAGCTCTTAACTTTCCAGTTTCATTTCCCTACACATATATGAAAAAATACTGGGCTCTGAATTCACCTTCCCACCTCCAGTCTCCCCAGGTAATGTCAAGTGCACTTGTGCCCTAAATACCTCTTCTATAATGTCACTCCTTTAGCCAAAAGCTGCTGATGACACAACTTTTTTACCAGAAGAGGCCATTTTTGGAGGGGTGGGGGTGGGGCTAGCCTCATCTACATGCCTATTTCCCTTCCTAATTCTTACCATCAAACACTCTTCACTTTTCTCAGGATAGTCCCCTCAAAGCTCCACAATTTGCCCTATGTCATCCCATGTAACTGGAATACCATTTCTCCTCTCTCATCTTGGCCACTCTCTACTTTTCCCATCCTTAAGTCTTCATGTTCCCCTGTCTCTTCCAACAAGGATCTGTCATAACACCTGTGTCCCTTAATTACAGACTGCTTTATTTCATTATTTTCATGAGTGTCATTCCTCAGTTTGTATATATTTCTTAAATATCAGTCTTCTTTCCTCTCCTAAATGTTGGGGTTTACATTCTCTTAGCCATCACAATATGTCCTCATAGAGTTCGGCCCACAGCAGGGGCTCAGGAAACACAAGTTGGTTGTTACTTTCCTGGAAAAAGATACTTAATATATAAAACAATGTGAGAGAGTATTTCTAACATATCATCTGATATCAAATTGCAAGTGAGTCTCAGTGGAGAGGTCTCTTGTGTTTAGGGTTTTTCCTGATTATATCATCAATATAAGAAATGGCAATCTATTTAGGGCACCACAAATACTTCTGAGGGCTTATGTTTAATCCAAGATACCTGTTGAGCTTTCCCTCTTTTGTCTTGAATTATTTCTACTGTTTTCCATTTCTTCAGAATGATCTGAAGCATGTGCTCAGTCTCTCTCTCCCTATCTCTCCTTATACCCTTTCTGAATCTCCACCTACAGCAATCGTTCCTAAGTCGTTGCCACATGACCAAGGCATAGTATGCAAAGCTTAAACACTATAATCTTTAGGTCTTCTTCTTTGGCTTCTATCTTTGACCAAAAGGCATAGGCATAGGTTATGTGAGCCTTTCTTGGCTCCAATACGTAGCAAAAAAAAAAAAAAAAAAAAAAAAAAAAGAAAAGAAAAGAAAAGGAAAGGAAAAAAAAAAGATAAAGAAAGATAGAAAGAATGACCCAGTGCAGTAGTAATTAGTTGTATAAGGAAAGCAAACCTGGGAATGATAGTGTTGGAAGTTTCCACTGTGCATATAAACAGTTGGCATAAGCAGAGTTGCTTGCAGGAAAAATCTTTATAGGTCACAAATGTTGGACAGATTGGTGGCCTAGGCCAGACAATCTGTTTATCTAAGGCTGACTTACCCTTGGCCCTGAGTTTCTGGACCCTGACAGGGAGGAAATATTAAGAGAATCTGAAATCATGGTTTAATCTTATCAAGAGGCATAATCTGATAGCTTTGGTTTTAGTATCATTTTTTTAAATTTAAAAGTTAGTCCAATGTTTATTTTTTCTAAATTATTATTGAACCAATGTTCTGATATGTGACAACTGACCATTACCTTAGACCCAATCTAGAAACCTCAATAATCCCGAAAATTCCATACTTGGAGTTTGTGTGTATATGTATGTGTTTGCATGCCATTTTACTTTCATTTTGTGGGAACTTTTAATGTCTTAATTCTTGCCAAGACCAATGCTGAAAAGCCTTAAGAAATGTTTTTCTTGAGATGTTTCTAAACATTTTACAAATGTAGCAATTTCATTTTAATACTATAGATTTATTCCAAAGCTTAATTTTTCTATGCAAATAAAACTAATGTGAGTTAATGAGTTTCATTCAATAAGAAGGGAAAGTTGTTCTGAAATACATTAAGAGGGTTAGGGAAATTCTTTGTGGCAAAAGGAGACTAATACTCATTGGGTTACAAATATAAAAATTAGTATTTTCTCCCATCTCTGGGTGAATATAGAGAATGGTCAAGTACAGTGAAGTTTGACAGGACCAAGACAAGAATACAAAGGAGAAACGGTCACTAAATTAACTGTTCAGAGCATTAAGGAGTCTCCTTTGATCTTTGCATCTGACTTTTTAAATGATGAGGGGTAAGCACATTTTTAGTTGGGCCTCTTACTCTTGTAAGTGAGGTTAACCTAATTTCTCTCATTTGAAGAGTGTTGTAAATGAAGTAGCAACACAAGAAATGTTGGAGATAACTCCGCAAAGGTTGAACTCCAACCTAACAAGAATATCATGAGGAGGAATTAATGAATCCCATAGAGGGGACAACCATATGTAATTCATATGTTCAGTTACATCTTTTAGTTGTAGTAGGCACTCAATAAATATTTCCTGATGAATAAATGAAGGATTCATGGATGAGTTGACTTCTAAAGTCTCTTCTGACATTGAGACACTATGAAAGAGTTAAGTGATCTATTGATAAACCAAAATAATATAAGGAACAGTCACACATGTGCCTTAAGATATCTTTCTCTGGGGAAAGGTGAAAGATTAAATAACAGCTTCTTTAGGCTTCCTGCTTCCACAAGACTGTCAGAATGATCCAGCTAGGCTGAAGATAACCTACATTAGCAGAGTTATCACCATACTTCTGTCCTGGAATAAGCCTCTGATGAAAACCAGACTTTGAGAATGCCAATGAGGAACTAGATTTTGATTCAAGATCAGCTTATAACACACAGAACTCGGTGCCTGACATGGGGCCATTTGCCATTATAACATTTAATCTTTCAATTCCTACAAATTGAATTTCTTCTTAGAATGTCTTGGAATGTCTTTAAAAGGTTCATTTAAAAAAAAATCTCCATTTATAAGTCACCGATGCTGTTAAAAGATATAACACAGAATTCATCAGTAACCATAAGGATCTTCTTTTTTCATTGCAACTTGAATCTTTCTAGAAGATCTTGCTATTTTTATCTTGGAATGTTTTTTGCCATGTGGCTCTTTGAAGATTAACCTGAACACAAATAGGACATGCGATGGATGTTCTATCTTATTCAGTGTTTAGAATGCCTTCCTGGTTTTCTGACTTACTGCTAAGGTTTGTTATCCTTTCTCAACCAGTGTTTAAACCCCTCCCACTCCCACCCATTCATCACCCTGATAGTCCTGTCCAAAGACTATCAGGTAAAATACAATAATCAGTCAAAGCCAGATGGTGCCAATGGCAAAAGCAAGCATTTCCCCTTACGGCGCCCACAATACATAAATAACTATACCGTCACGTTGACAATTTAATGAGTATAAATTTACCACAGCAGGAAAAATCCTCCCCAAATATTTAAACAATTAAAATGTAAGAGAAGAAATAAATAAGCATTCTGTAGTGGTAGACAGGGCCAAATTTTCTTTCATTATTCTTAGCAAATCTACTGTATCATGTGTCTGAGACTGACACATAGGCAGACATATCCAGGATGCTACTGGGCAAGATTCAAGGACAGAAATCAAGAAAGATATGGAGGAAGGTGGGATGGAGGTATTAGCTATAGCACATTTTAGCTTACTGTTATTATTGCATCTGGCAGAATGTAAATTCATTCATTCATTCAAGAAATATTTATTGAGCATCTAATAAGTGCCAGGCACTGTACTAGGTGTCCGAAATATATCAGCAACTAAGAGTCAGGGTGTTTACATGGCCCTGGGATGAGCCGATAATAATAATGAATACTTTGGGTGGACACAAAGGGCTAGAGAGAAAAATGAAAAGTAAAAGGGTCCGGAAGGGTGTGTTGGGGTGGGTGCTGCTTTATATGGAGTGAGGAGAGAAAGTGTCCTTGATGAGATCTACACAGGTGAGATTCTAGCAGAGCCATAAGGAAGTCAGGAAGTGAGTCAAGAGAATAGGTGTGAACAAAGCATTTCAGGCAGAAGGAACAGCAAGTGCAAAGTCCTGAGGCTCTTGCAGTAATCCAGGTGGAAAATAGTAGCTTGGGCCTGATTTCTTGAGTATTGGTTGCATCAGTCAAACTCGGAGTGCAAGCAGTAGAAACTAGACTACGTTAGGACAATATTAGAGCTGACATTAGTAATGGGAAAGGCAGAGAACGCCACTTGAAAAACAGGCAAGAAGCAAGCTAAACCCAGGAAACACAGATAAGCCAAGACCACCGACTGGTTTAGGACATCAGACTATGGGCACCAGAGCCACCGGATCCTGGATGCCACACCACTGAGGATAATTTAGAATTGTCACTGCATGTTTCCATTTTTCCTTAAAGATTTCAAGTGTCTGAGTCTAGATCTTGAAATGCTCTCTTTCCAGTTGCCTGGAAATGACGGACTCCTTTAGCTTCTAAGCATGAGGCAGGCTCAAATTTCTATTCCTATTTTATTGGCCATGTCTGTAAGATAGGCTAATTTTATCCCTGAGTTCTAGACTCTAAGAACCAATATATATTAATTAGCCTTAAAGAGCACTGAGAGTGCAGAGTGTACAAAATCTAAATCAGTGACATTAATAACTCATTTTTCAGTCAACCAATGGATGTTCATTAAACCTCAGACATGCATACGTGTACACACACACATACACACACACACATGCACCCCAAAGTCCGGAAACTGGCCCCTGAAAGATTCCTACCAAAAGATTCTGAGACATAGGATTTGTTTGATACAGATAAACCACCATCATCAACAATATCACCTATAATAAACAATAGCTAACATAAGTGCTTATATGTGCCAGCTATAGTTCTCAGTAGTTATATGAATTAACACACATAATCCTTAAAAACCCTTTAGAGTTCTGGTATTTAAGCATTAATACTTGTGAATGTTTCTCTTACATCATAAAACTCCCCTTCAGGCCTCCAAGGCAAGTGGGTACTCTATCTAATGAGAAGAAACACTAGTTTATTCCTATAATGCGAAGCTTCCCCTGAGCAATAGGAAACATACAACTGAAATAGTAAAAGATTTAGGAGCACTTTCTAGAACCCAGACTTTAAAAGAGATACACATAGGTCTACCACCTACACTTGAGGGTAAAAGAGTGTTCCTTTTTAAAAAATTACTTCGTTATTTCCAGCATTCATATAGTGTCTGGCTTAGTACATGATTCATAAATGTCTGCTGAATGAATGAATGACATCCATATAATATTTGAGGAAAATATTATCCCCCAAAATTCATCCTGATAAAGAAGACTAATTGAAAAATAAGATGAAGGAGTCAAAAAGTGGACAAAAGAAAAATAACTTTGTCTTCATTTATAGAAGAATCCTGTCTATTGATGAGCCACATAAATGCTCACATCACAAATTTGGGATATTTAGGAATTTGTACATGTAGAAATTGAGAGCATGATCCTCTTTCATCCTCTGAAAGAAGTAGAACTGATATAGGAAGGAATTTCTGTTCAGCCCTTCCTGTGCTGAATGACCTCGATCACACAGCTTCCAACATCTGCACCCTGAAGGACTGGACGTAGATCAGTGTTTCCAAAACTCTGCTCCTTAGGTTTTCTCAGAGAGGTCTCAGAGGAAGGAGAGGGGTGCTGACCAGACAGATCTCTGAACCACCAAACTCTGTATAGTCACATCAGCATCTTATCTGTTTTACGTATTTGGGATTCTGATAAATATCTGGGACAAAAAGTTTCTGTGGCTAAAGAGAAATTAAATAAACAAACAACTACATAAACTGTAAAAATCCCTTTTGTTCTACTAGTCAATGATAACCATCACCATCAGACTATAATGAAACTTTTCCCTGGGAGATAAATAAAAAGAGAGTAGGGTAAACTGCAGACCCAGGATGTGCAAATATTGTACAGTGCCTCATGAATCTAAAAGAGAACTCAGGAATTACACTGAAGCAGTGTCTAGGGAAACAGGAAAGGACAACACACAAATACATACATAAAGTGTATATAAATGCTCTCTCTCTTTCTCTGACTATGTATATGTGTGTATGTTTATTTATGCAACATATACTCATATACACAAACAATATGGGGGAGGAGGAATTACTAGGGAGGTTACTATAGTGATTGCAGTATGGAAGCAGATGGGGAATGAGGAAATGTCTGAAATGATTTTATAAAGGTGATATATCAACAGAATATTTGGAGGCAGAACACAGTTTGGCAGAATGGAGGAAAAGAAAATCTTTCAGGTAGAGAAAATAGCACCACTTAATTGTAGGAGGTAATAAAACTTGTATATACAGAGTGCCTTGAAGGGTTCGCCATTCTACCCTCTAGTCTTCTCGTACTGACAAGGTACAAGGTCTATAGGTCAAATTATAGACCTTCCACTGGAATCCAGAAACTCTTATCTCCAGTGTGGCTGAAATTTGGTTTAATCAGAACAACCCAGATTCACTGGCTATTCCTGGAGTATAATAAAATTATTGGCAGCAGGGGCACCTGGATGTCTTAGTCATTAAGCATCTGCTTTCAGCTCAGGTCATGATCCCAGAGTCCTGGGTTCGAGTCCCACATAAGGCTCCCTGCTCAGTGGGAAGCCTGCTTCTCCCACTCCCCCTGCTTGTGTTCCCTCTCTTGCTGTGTCTCTCTCTGTCAAAATAAATAAAATCTTTAAAAAAAATTATTGGCAACTTAAAATTTATAGTGGCCTGACAATGCAGTGTCTCTGGGTATACATCAACTGAGAAGCCCAGAACCTTGATGGGAAAATGGTTTTCCACCCTATTAAGGGCTCTGTTGAGAAAAAAGTCTATAGAAAATTCTGTAGAAAGCAGAAACAAAAAATATATGGCTAGATTAGTGGGACGGAAAATGAATCCCCTTCTAGAAATGGTTCAAAGTGGTCCCACCTACGTGTGGTGGGTCTCTCAAAGTTCCACCATATCCCACCAAACCAACCTCTCCGAAGCTGAATACTTGCTTCTCTCGTCTACTCACTCAGCAACCCAAACTACTCAAGCATCTTCTCCTCCCACATAATCACAAAAATAATAAAATGTACAACTGAGAAAAGTGACTCATTTTTTTTTCAGCTGAAGTCTGTTTCATCTTGCCTTCCTTATGTTCACCCATTCCCTAAGCAGGCAAATTATATCCTTTTGGTCCTTCCCAAATATGATTTTAGAGTGAGCATTACCCCAACCTATAAATGAGATGTGCTTCCAAAGTTTGTTTTGCAAGTTAGCAGCTTGAAACCTAGAATATCATTTCCTGAAGAAATAAATTTGAAAAAGTGTTTAAGTTTTCCAGACCAAAAAAGTTTATTTAATCTCTATGTTATTTAGCTTTGATTTAAAGGGACCCCCTTGCCCGCTTTAAAGTGACCTTTGGTTTAAAATGACCCCCCTTCCCTAGTAACTGTGGATCCCTGCATGGATCATTCTTCTCCCTTCTTGATTCTCATAAGTATTCTTAAAGAGGAGACAGACTAAACTGAAGAACATTTCTCACTCTCCAGAATCCCAAGGGAGAGCCCATTCCTTTTCAGCTCCATTCCCCAGAAGAATATTTTTGTGTGTGAGAGACATAAGTTAGATGTTGATAATGCAATGATTACCTGGCCATTTGTTTCTTCCTTCCCCTGTAGGAAAATGGACTAGTGTCTTTCCATTTGTTTACCAATTTGGGGGATAAATACAACAACATCAGACAGATGAATGCTTCCATAGTGCATATATAGGGACCAGAAAAAAAAAATTAAACATGCATATTTTTTTCTAACTAGGAATTTAAAAGAGTGAAAAGAGAGGGACAGTGTGTACATGTATATATAGATATTTAGGTCAGATCATTAACAAAGATGAAGATATGAAAACTCACCAAGATTCCTGTGGGAGCAATACCAGAAGACACCAGTTTTAGGCATCAGGAAAGGGCTGATATTTAGCACTAAGCTTAGGAGGCAGATTAATGGGTGAAAAAGACTATAGCAATATATTTTAAATGGCTATCTCATCCTTAGCCCAGATCATAAGAAGTTCATAGCGTCAAGTATGGCTATCTTTCTGTCAATGTTGAAGTATCTCTCTACAAAATGGTGCCTGTTATTTGCTGAAGCAACCAGCTGGCACTATTTGGGTGAAATCCAAGTCTGTGTGGTCTTAGTTCTGTGAGATATCTATTAGGTGCCCAATTATAAACCATGCCAGAGTGAGCAGGTTCCATGATTGATCAGTGGGAACTGGGAGACTTTTGCCTTAGATCTAACCAAATTTTGCCATCACATACTACTCATTAGACACTGATATTTGTCCCTTTGCATAGGCTCCATTTACTCAACTTTTATTCAATGGGAGCCTAATGTGTGCAAAGCATTGAACTAGGGCTGTCTATACATAGGCAATAAATAAAACATGAATACTACTTTAAAGGAGTTCCTGGTATAGTAAAAGGGATACACATTCATGTAAATGAATATTTATAATAAAGTCTGTTGAAAGTTGTAGCAGAAATGTATACTAACACAATATGGCAGAAAGGAGAGGATCATCATATCTGCCCAGAGGATGAGAGTCTCCACAAAGAAGAAAACCACACCAGCCACGTTACGGAAATAAATTAGAAGTGTGTTATATAAAAAGAAGAGAAAGGAAGACATTACAGGCAAAAGGAACAGTGTTTAGAAAGAGAGAAAAGATGAAACAATATGGGCTTATTCCATGAAATTATACAATTGCAATAGAGTGTAGATGTGAAGAGTGGTAGATTTTGAAGTTCAACGAGATATGCAGGGACCAAAAATTTAACGGGTATTTTTTTTTTTCTTTTTTTACATCAGATTGAGGGCAATCCTAAAAGAAAATAAAAGTGAGGTGATGTGTTAGAAAGTGACTTCCTGGATACCACTCAGATATATTTGTCACAGAAGACCTCTCAAGGAAAGGCCAGAGAAGGAACATTCCTGGTAGAGGGAGTAATCCATGCAAAAAAAAAAAAGTAATCCATTGAAAAATTAATGTTGTGTGATGAGTTTTAAAAACTAAAAGTCTAGTAGACCAAGAACATATTTTATAAGCCTTGGTGATAGTGAGTTTGGTTTTGATTCTAAGTGGAATGGGAAGCTATCAAAAATAGTTGTTTTGGGGTGCCTGGGTGGATCAGGGGGTTAAGCCTCTGCCTTCAGCTCAGGTCATGATCTTAGGGTCCTGGGATTGAGCCCCACATCGGGCTTTCTACTTGGTGGGGAGCCTGCTTCCCCCTCTCTCTCTGCCTGCCTCTCTGCCTACTTATGATCTCCCTCTCTGTCAAATAAATAAATGAAATATTTTTTTAAAAAATGGTTGTTTTTTGGTTTGTTTGTTTTTTTGTTTGTTTGTTTTCATTGTTTTTGAAGAGAGTGAGTATATGACAGGGAGGGCAGGGCAGAGGGAGAGGAAATCTTTTTTTTTTAATGATTTTATTTATTTATTTGACACAGAAAGAAAGGGAGGGGAGAGAGCAAGCCAAGCAGGGGGAGCAGCCGACAGAGGAAGAAGCAGGCTCCCCACTGAGCAAAGAGCCTGATGTGGGGCTCCATCCCAGGACCTTGGGATAAGGGCCTAAGTGGAAGGCAGCCACTTAACTCACTGAGCCACCCAGGTGCCCTAAAGAGAGGATATCTTAAGCAGGCTCCACACCCAGCATGGAGCCAATGAGGGCTTGATCTCAAGACCTTGAGATCATGACCTGAGCAAAAATCAAGAGTCAGACACTTAACCGACTGAGCCACCCAGGCAGTCTAAAAGCTATCAAAAGTTTTTAAGTGAGAGAGTCACATGATCTGATAGACTCTTTATAAAGGACCACTCTAGCTACTGAGGAGAGAACAACTGTAAGGGACTGAGGTTAAAAGGCAAGAGATTAGAAGGGAAAACCATTGCATTTGAGTTTTTTGTTTGTTTTATTTTTTTATTTTTTATTTATTTATTTTTAAAGATTTTATTTTATTTATTTGACAGACAGAGATCACAAGTAGGAGAGATGCAGGTAGGAGAGAGAGGAGGAAGCAGGCTCCCTGCCGAAGCAGAGAGCCCGATGCGGGACTCGATCCCAGGACCCCGGGATCATGACCTGAGCTGAAAACAGAGGCTTTAACCCACTGAGCCACCCAGGTGCCCCTGTTTGTTTGTTTTAAAGATTTTATTTACTAATTTTTGCAAGAGAGAAAGAGAGAACCTGAGTTGGGGGGAGGGGCAGAGGGAGAAGTAGACTCCCTGGTGAGTAGGGATCCAGATACAGAACTCAATCCCAGGACCCCAGGATCATGACCTAAGCTGAAGGCAGATGCCCAACCAACTAAGCCACCAGGATCCCAAAGCTATTGCATTTGTCTCCATGAGAGATGAATGGGTTAGCAATGACAGAGAAACTGGAGAAAAGTGGAGAGAGCCAAGACATATTTTTGAGGTAGAGAGTGAGGGAAAGGAAGAATGAAAGGGGCTTTTTACTTATAAAAACTGGAAAAAATAGGGGCATCTAATGATAAAAGAGAGATGGGAGAAATGAATTAGGATTCTGTTTCCATTTAAATGACTGGATGAGAAAGAAGAGATTTGGGGACAAGAAATGATGACTGATCTTTAACGTTTGTTGAAATTGGGGATCCTGTTGGCTGAAGGAAAAGATTTCTATGGGCCAATTAGATATAAAGCTCTAGACCCCATTAGGTAGGTTTGACTGAAAAGCCTAGAGAATTTGACACCCACTAGTCCATGCAGGTGTTGTGGGTATGAATTAGATTACTCATGGAGCTTCTGCTGAGAAAGAACATGCAGGAATAAGGACAAAAGCCTGGGTAACATCAACTTTTCAGTTTTCAGCAAGAGAGGAAAAAGCAGCTAAAACAGGGATTATGGAAGCCAAGAAAATAAAGATATTCAAGAGAGAAGACATGTTGCATGGTTTCAGATGTCCCAGCAAGATCAGATAGTTCCACTTGTCTTTCCCAGAGTTTACTGAGACTTCTGTTCATATTTTATACTGCCTCAGAGTCTAATGCAGAGCTATGGAAGAGGAGATATCAAGATGTCAATCGATATGTTTCTTGAACTATGTTTCTTGACCTAGACACTGAATTTAATAACTTACCTTCAAAGAGTTTGTAACTAGTTGGGAGAAATCAGGTACATATAAATGCACATGGCCAATTCAGTGAAGCTCTGCTTAATGTATGTGGAAGAAATGGGACAGGAGGTATATGCTACTGAAGATCTAAGAGGGGAAGAAGTCACAGAGAACTGTGGTAGTCAGAAAGGCCATCAAAATGAGATAACTCTTGGTTCAGGACTCAGATTCAGTGGGACTGAAGTAGGCAGAAAGGGGACTTAGCAAGTAGTGGGAATGACAGTGAACAAAAGTATAGGGGAATGAATACTTAAAGTCATATTAAGTCAGGCTGGGACAGAATGCCAAAGTAGGGGATCAGCTTAGCTACAGAACATGTTATTTTGTAAGTTGGAAGGCCTTAGACACAACTTAGTCTTATATTCTTGTTTTGTATTAAAGGAGATGACAATCGAGAAAGATTAAATTTGTTTAGATCCACAAGCCTAATCAATGACAGAAGGAGTAGAAGGTAAGGCAAGAATAGGAGATTGGTTCCGGATTCTGAGGAGCCCTTAAAAATGATCATAATAAACAAATTGGAATTGACTCTGTAAACAAAGAAATACACCGTTGACATTTTGAGAAAAAGGGGAGTGAAATATAAGATTAACCAACAGGCAGTGTGCAAAGTCAATGCCAAAAGCAAGGAATTTTGGTGACTATCCAGCCTTTCTCACCTGAGGCTTCTCATGTGAACCACAGAACATAAATAAAGGCCTTGAGTCATGATCTTCTCCATTCTTACAAGGATGTTGTGTTTCTAGTACCCGTCTAGATGCACAGGAAAGAGGTTAATTCATTATGTATAATCATGGGCCTTAGGGCTTGGTTGTCTTTTAGATTGCTGGCTGAAAAAGGTTGGCAGAAGAAGGAAAGGACAGATATGAGAGTTACCGCAAGTAGAATTTGGTAGCTGATATTTTGGCTTTTGTGAGGGAAGGAAGAATAATCAGTTATTCCCAGGTTATGAGCTGGGAAACTGGGAATGTGCTGTTATCTCTCAAAGACATTATCAAGAGTAGAGGAGTCAGAACTCTAATCTAGGGAGAAGATAATTAGTTTAACATGAGACTTTCTGAGGCACTAAAAAAGAGTAAAAAGAAAAAAAATATTTCTAGTATCTGAAAATCTTGATTAAGGGAAAATTAAATTTTCTATTGGTTTTCCTATGGTTCTTATACTTTGATTCTTTATGGATGGATTTTTACAATATACCCAAGTTCCGTCGAACAATATTGATAAAATATATTTAATAAGTTTCACTTTGTTCATGAGCCAGTTTCCAACGTTACTAATGATAACATAGAGTTGGAGAGGCCTACAGAAAAACCCGTAAGTATTGAAAGATATAGTCTTGCGTAAAATAGGACAATACCTCTGATGACAAAATTGGCATTTCTAAGTCAAGAATCAGTAGTTTTGGGTGCCTGGGTGGCTCAGTTGTTAAGCATCTGCCTTGGGCTCAGGTCATGATCCCAGGGTCCCAGGATCAAGCCCAGCATCAGGCTCCCTTCTTAGCGGAGACCCTGCTTCTCCCTCTCCTTCTGTGCCTCCCCCTGCACATGCTCTGGCTCTCTCCTGCTCACTGTCTCTCAAATAAATAAATAAAATCTTAAAAAAAAAAAAAACTAGGAGAAAAGAATCAGTAGTTTCTTCCCACATAAGTGAGGATAAACCTGAATTTGGTCCTGAGTGTGCTTGAACATCCTTAAGTATACTAATGCCCAAACTTCCTAGATTCTTTCCTGAAGACGCATGTTCTTGGTCTTACTGTGGGCTTATTGCATCTTCCAGCTGAAGTTCAGAAGCCATCTGAAGTCGGAGCCATCTGTGGTCATTAAAGTTCCCATGACAGTTTTTCCTAAAGGGTTATGGCCCAATTCCAAACTGAGTAATTCTGTTTTATAGCTCCTCCTCCCTTTTCAATTATAGTAATCTTCATTTCCTCCTCTATCCTGGTTTCACCCCAGAGGTGTTAAGGCATGAACTTCAAGATGGAAGAAAGAATATGCAAGAAACTAAGTCTTCGTGTTTTCTATACAGCTCTCAGTATGGAGCACAAATCTGGCTGAGTTATCAAAAGCTATCTCCCCAGTGTCTTTCAATCAAAGGCAATCAAAGCTATGAGGAACACTGAATTTATATTAGCATGAAAGTCTTATTCAAATGAATACTAAATACCAACCTGATTTCTCCAGAGTAGCTTTCCCAGGTGATCTGAGTAAACAAGTCCTTGAAAGGCAAGGTGAAGGGAAGATTGCAAAAGGTACTCTTCAGAACAAAATACGTTTGAACAAACCAAACCCCCACGTCGGATCCAACTAAAGAAAAAGCGACCTTTTTTTTTTTTTAATGAGATATCATGCTCTCCTTCCTTTTGAAAATCTCAGAAGTTTTTAGAAACAATCCAATAAAATTTTGGAAGAAAAAATTCCCCAAATGCCTGGGTAAAGATGAAATGGGGTAAGTTGATGATGGGTCACTTATAAAGTCTCACAATTACTTTACATCTCTCAAATAAAATTACACCTTGTTAAAAGTGATTTTATTAAAGAAAAAGGACCTTCCATGCAATGTCCACCAAATCATACCCAATGCCTATTGCCCTTCCCCTGCTAGAACCCTACATGTGAGAGTCTGGATAGCCAAATAGAGCTTCCCTCAATAGGACATGTACCTAGAAATTTAACTGCAAGTTGATTATTAGGAATTGAGAATTTTCTTCTTAAAGAAATCCTGTTTTGATTGGCGGGGTGGGGAGGTAAATAATGGAGACAATTTCCTCTACTGGAGTTTAGATGGAACTGTGGAAGGCATCTTTGGAATAGCTGTTAGGAACCTGGTTTGGTAATTAGGAGATTTTACTTCTCATCTTATACCTCAAGCAGGTAAGTTGGTTTCTGAACCAAAACAAAGACTGAGAAGAGGATTTGCATTCTAACAGCTCCTACTCTAGGCCAGTTCCTAGACCAGTTGTGCTACTGGATTCTGAATCCATTTAGATTTAGATTCTGAAGCAGCCAATTTTTGCTTAACCTTTGGAGATCATTTAATTATTTTATTTTTTATTTTCCTCATCTAGTTCTTTTATACAGTCATTAATGGAATGATCTTAGGGTCTTTCAAATTCTCATTTAAAAATAACATTTTCTGAATAGTTATTGGAACTGAGATTATAAATAATGGCTGTAAGGCTAATTACCAAAATTCTACATTTAGAGCAAACTGGTGCATATGGAGACAACAGCTCAATATTTTAGAAAGTGCCAATTTGCTAAAAATAGATAAATATGATGATTATTGCTGGAATTAATTCAAGGACATTCAAAATGAGATGACTAATATCAAGGGGTAGCATTTCTCTGATATAAATCCAAGGGAGATGTTTTACACCCATTATTGCCCAATCCTTTTGCAGAAATGGATCCCAAAAACTAAAAAATAAAAACTAGAGCAAAGCTACCCTACATGAAATTAGCAAGATAACATTGTAACTAGTATTCCTCTTAGACAGGTAGTACCTGCCAGAGTTCAGCTCCAGGAAGACCTTGAAAACCCAGCGCTTATCAATTCCAGGTGTGAAGATTTGCCCTAACCTTTCTTTTTTATGGGATCAGTTGTCTGTGTGATTACTGCTTCCTTTTTGAATCGTCAGGGTGATAACCCTACCAATACTAGGAATACGCAATACAGGATAAATTAAAAGCAACCAATGGGAAAAATTAGTGTCCACCACATCTGAGGTAAGTGCCTCTTGATCTGGTTAGCTACCCTATTATACACATATACATATATATACAGGACACTCCTTCTCAGCCAATTTACTCTCTTATTAAATTCACAGGTGTGGGCCTCCAATTGTGTCTGGAGTGCAACTTGGCCCTTCCGCCCATCAGAGATCATTGGTCTATTGATAACTAGCTGATCCAAGAAGGATCAATCAGATTCATTCATTCTAGTTCTTTCTCTGTATCCTCTCTCTCTTTGAATATGAACAGATGATACACACACACACACACACACACACGCACACACACACACTCACACACATATATTTATCTCTCATTTAGAATTTTGAATTGTGAGATACAAAAGCTAAGGTTATTAGTAACTGAGTCTTTTAAATTCAGGTCTCCAGAAATAAAGTCTATGAATTCCTCTCTTGAGGTTCCCACTTTGACTCTGGTTTCTATAAGCTTGGCTATTCAACTTCTTAACTTTGTGTGATACCTAGTTTCCCCTTGAGAGGTTCCTTTTATAGACTTAAAGTTGGTTTCCATTACTTATACCCCATCAAAGTACACATAAATAATAGAAGTGTGTGTGTGTGTGTGTGTGTGTGTGTGTGTGTAGAGAGAGAGAAACAGAGAGACAGACCGAGAGACAGAGACAGAGAGAGAGAAGTGGTGAGAGTGAGGGATTAAGGAGTGATACTGACCCTTAATAAACTCTAAACATAATCAAATATATGATTGTTTTCTCTGGACACCAGCTTATTTTGAAATTTCTAGTTAATATGCCTTTCTATTAAACTCTATATGAGCCTGACATATGAAAGATTTTCCAAAAGAAACATGATATTAATTTCCCCATGTTAGACTTTTACTTCTAGGATAAACAGAATCTCCTGGACAAACTTGATCCAATAACTACACTTTAAAATATTTTCAAATATTATCCATATATTAAAAATCAAATTATTTAGGTTGTAAAATTCTACTGTCTATATGAGACTTTGATAAATTTGTTTTTATTAAATTGGTAGTTTATGTCTATCAATCAGGGACACAGGAGAACTGAAATGTCCTTTGTAGAGATCCTGAGAGTTTAGAAGATTATGTATGGCATTAGAGTTGGGTTGGAAAAGGTTCAGGATTGCATATCACTTCTTCTGATCAAGGTTAACTCCTGATGCACTTCTTCTGATCAAGGTTAACTCCTGATGCATAGAGGAACCTTTAAGTTGTATCAAAATGGTGCTCAGGTGATAATCTTTGAACGCTGCTTTCCACCAATCAGGGTTCATCCCCATTGTCAGTCACTCCCAACCAGCCCCACATTCCTATTCTTCTGCCTGACTGGGCCCTCATGTGATGAATGTGAGCACAGCATGCCTGGTAATCTGAGTGCTGAGAACCTGCTTTAGAAGTGAGGTGGGGGTTGGGATGAGGATGGGGGAGAAGCAGCTAGTTCAGCAAATGCAGAAGAGAAGAAATCTAAATGGAAGTAAAGACTAAAACAGAAAAAGATAAAAAGGAAAATAGTGGAGATTTCTAAATGCATTTGAGCTGACCCTTGGGGTTGAATGACAGTTTGAACATTGGCTTATTTAAATTCTGCCACTCAAGTTTTTCAAGGAAATGATAAAGATATACTATGCTCCCATCCATTAGCTTGGTTACTATTTACTCTGTAGAGAATAAGGAGAGGTGGGAATGTGAATATATATATAAAATACACATATATATGTATTTTATACAGAAAGTGAGGGTACTTCTTTACATAGAACAATGAACACTTTGGGTTTCAGTATGTGGAATTCCTCAGTTAATAATATCTTACACTTGAAAAACACATTGTTTGCAAAACACTTTTATTTTTTTCACTTTATTTGAGACTTACACCAACCTAGTAGAAAAGGCAAGTCAAAATATGGAGTGTTCTTTTTATGGATGGATAAACTGAGGCTCAGAAAGATTAAGTTACTTACCCAAGGTCACACGACAAGCAATTGGCAGAGCCAGGTCTAGAACTCTGGGGAAGGGTTTATTTCACTACAAAGACATGAAACAGGACATTAAACAAAGAACATCTAAAAGAATAAGATCTGTAAATAATTAAGGATAAGAAATCTGGAGGGTCACACTCCCGTACCATAACCAGAACTCTCTGCAAGTGTGGCACTCTGATCTCAGCAGACAGGAAAGGGAATTCTAACTTTGACCACAACCATCTTGTGAGGAGGTCCAATGGAATTGAGTATGCATTTACACAAAGCCAGCTTTGAATAAGCTCACAGGAATAGTTTGCTTCCAAAACATCTTCCCTAATGGCCCATTATCCATTATGATGATCTCTCCCTTCCTACTTTTTTTTTTTAAGATTTTATTTAATTTTTTATTTTAGAGAGAGAGAGAAAAAGAGAGAGAGAGCACAAACGAGCAGGGGCAGGGGCAGAGGAGAAAGAAAGAAGCAAACTCCCTGATGAGTGGGAAGCCCCAACCTGGGCTCAGTCTCAGGACTCTGAGATCATGACCTGAGCTGAAACCAAGAGTCGGAAGTTCAATCAGCTGAGCCACCCAGGTGCCCCTTCTCCTTTCCTACTTTTATTCCTTCAGTGAACATTTTTTATTGAGAAGCTACTATGTGCTAGACATAGCTTAAAGTATCAATTTTGTCTAAAACACCTCTTTGGAAAGTTGGAAGGAGCCCTCTTTTTCTTTTTTTTTTTTTTAAAGTTCTCTTTTCATAGCCTCATGCCTCAAACACTAGCATGGGCTGGTATTACATAATCAGAAAACTCTCCCTGGACCTGAGAAGGGAAAAAAAGAAAAACTCAACGAAAGAGATTGAAAGAGATTGAGAACGATGAGCAAGATATGGAATAAGGTGTGGAGATGAGAAAACATTACCCAACTTTAGTGGTTGAAGACAAACTTAACCTATAAACCATTTCGTCTTACTGCTCTTCTCAAGGCCATGCCAACTCAGTCAGAGAAAATAGACCACATAGAGTCTGGCAAAGAGCATTTTCACGGAGAGCTGTGGTTGCAATTTGCCCTATATTAACCACAATAGGCCTACTTCAGAATCCAAATCCCTTCAGTCCATTCAAATGTAAGAAAGATAAAGTTGATCTGATTCTCATTCATGTAACAGACATTTGAGGGGTTACTTACCATTCAACCTCCTTTTACCTCTATGAGAAATTTCCCTTTGTGGAATAGTAATTGGATGCTTCAGTGGGAAGGAAAGAAACCCAAGTGAAGGTAAAATTGATTCTTGAGCACAGACCCGGAGGCACAAGCCAACACTTCATGTATTTTTGGAAGTTTGTGTATCAATGAGGTAAATCAACTAAGTATCGAGAGATTGAGTTAAATTCTATTTGGAAGGGTTGTGGAGCAAAGCACCACACGTAAGCACTGTGGGGTCTTAAAGGAAGGGCATCAGAAGCCCAAGACTTGTAACCATGTGTCTAACCTGGCACTCTGCTAACCTCAGATGGTGAACTAGTTTGCTGGGTTGCTGGGGGAGGAGGACACTAAAGGGAGGTTTCCAGATAGCACCAGTTACAGTAGTTTGGAGAACCACAATATAAATAGGCTCATTTTGTGAATGAATGGGCTTTCATTAAAAACTGATGATTGTCATATTTATATGTTAATAATAAGAATCAGTGACTATTAGCTTCATCTCAAAATTTGATGCCAATAGTTTAAACAAAAATCTACTAGTGGTTGCCTCCATTTAGATACTCCACAATTTATGGCAAGTTTGTCAACCTGACTGTGTATTTATTTAGGAAACACATTATCCACGGATAAGGCCGGTTACCATATGTGCCAAACATTGTGATAGGCCTGAAAGGAGAGAAAAAATTAAGATTCCACCCAAGCAGCTCACAGTAGAGATACTAGTTTACCAAAAAAAAGTGCTATATAAATATATCGTATAACAACTGATTTAATAGTGATGCTACAAAATAGAGCATGGTCGCAAAGAAAGTGGAACTTAACTTAGGGAGGTCAAGAACGGCTTTAAAGAGCTAATGCTGACAGAAGAAATGGGAATTTTCCAGCCAGAGAGGGAAGTGTCATGTGGGCAGAGTATACAGTATGAGCAAAAGCAACAAGGCCTGAAATACAGATGTGGTATCATCAGGTTGGAGGAGCGGGTATTTGAGGATGGGACTGGGAAAGTAGGCAAGACTAGATCATGTCATCGATGGCAAGAACTTTGTATTTTAGCTTATAGTTAACAGGGGACTACTGTGGATTTTAACAAGGAAAATAATATAACCAGATTTGCATTAGGTAAAGGTAAGTGTGGTATTCTATGCAAGGAGAATTGGAGAGCGAGGTGGAGATTGGAAGTCCAAGCAAGAAGCTACTGCCTTGGTCCAGATGAGAGGTAACAAAAGTCGGAACCAGGTTATTTGTGATGGAGTTGAAAGCAGAGGATGGATTCAAAAGATTTTTCTTTTTTTTAACCTAGAATCAAAAAGTTTAGTATCTAGATGTGAGGAAGGAAAGCAAAGACTGCCTTTAGATTACTCCCATGTCTCTAGAGCTTAGAAGCTGGATAGGTGGTGTTATAGTATAAGGGTTGGAATTGGAGGAAGACTAAGTGGTACCACACAAAAGACACTGAGTCTGGTTTTGTACCTAAGGAGTTCGGTGTCTCTGAAATACCTAGACCTAGTGATATCCATGGATCAGCCACCAAGGGAAGATACATAGTCTACAGGTTGGGGAATCACCCTGGTGGTTAAAAGTTCCAACATGGATGAGACCACCTAGAATTAATGTGTTCAATGAGAAAAGAAGAGGCTCAAGATCATTAACGAGAAAAAATTGATATTTGAGAGGAAGAGAGAGAAAAAGTCACAAGGGAGACTGAGAAAAGCTTATCTGAGAGGGAGGAGACCCAAGGCAGCTCTCATGGGAGCCAAGGGAAGAATTTCAGGAAGAGGAATGGACCACAACACAAAATGCCAAACAGATCAAGGACTCTCAGCACAGTGCTCTTCCCAGCACCTCAGAGAATGTTAAGCAGACTTCAATACAGTGGTGCAGAGGCAATCCAAATGCACTTCAGAAATTCAGAAGGCAGAACTGCCCACAATCACTTTCTTGATTGATAACAGACATGCTCGGATGCCGGAATGCCTCTAATAGCTAACAGATTAATTAATTAACGAATTAGATGCTGTATCTTCTCTTGAGATGACCTGCATATGCACATCCTTTGAAATGTTCCTTTCATATCAGAGGATGATTTTAGACTTGTCTTACTCTATCAATGAGAAATAGGGGGCCATTTGGTTAATATATATGAACTCCTGTTGACTGGAAGACACCCCCGCCTTCTTTATGGTGTCAGGTAAAACTGAAGTATGTGGACTAATCAGCCCCAGGCAATGCACTGACAATTTCACCATGATGGAGGCAAAGGAAACCCAAGCTACTCTCCCTCTCAGTGAACTGGAGCTCGGCCCTTTCCTGTAAAACATGAAAGGAAGTTTCTGTAGTTTTGCCAACTCAGCAAGAGAGAAAATTAACCCTACATTTTCTTATCCCCTTTGCCTCAGCCTGGGTGTTGGGGGGAGGGGGTGGGTGGGGGTTGCACACTGACAGCAGGAGGGAGCTGGGCTCATTGTGTATGAACCCTGGCATGGTTTAGAAGGAATTACAGTCACCAGATATGAACTCATTTCTAGATTTACCATGAATTTTCTAAGGTTCTCTGCAAGTCCAAATAATTTGGCAGGGGAAAAAAAAGCCCTTAAATGATTTTTTTCTTCTGTTTAAATTTGGAAATATGTCATAGAAATCACCATTAAAAAAAAACAAAATACAGTTTCAATTATATTAAGTAGAATGCCTCCATTTAATTAATTCACTTAGTCCCTGGGTGACACTGGGTGTGGCTCAGGGAGATTTAGGAGGAATCCAATTTATCACTAGGAGGAATCATCTGCACCGGGCAGCAAGGCGGCATCCTTCCACACCTTTCCAGCACTGCAAGGGAAAAGGCGCAGTGAGGCTGGAATTCCAAACCACAGATCACACTCTCTGATGAGAATTATTTGTTTTATGAGGAAAAAAGCAGATGTTGGTGGGGTTGAGAAGTGGGGGATGAAGGGGCTCCTTGCTTGCACTGCTATTCTTTACACTTCAATTACAATTTAAAATCCTTATCTTTAAACAAAGGAAACACCTCAGCGTTCTGGCTTTGTGGACACAGATCACATCTTGCAAGTTTTTCATCATCTGCAATACGCATGGTAATTAAGCTATTTAAAGTTAGCCCCAAGATATTTGAAAATCAGAAACCAATACAATCTCAGGGATTCTTTTATTTTATTTCCCCTTTGCCCACTCTTTTACCATCGCCACCCCACTTGCGTTCTCTCCTTCCTGCTATAATATCCATAGTGGTAATTAATGGCTAATAAAGATCATTAACGCTTTCTTCTCACCCACTGGCCATGTATTACCACTCAGAAATCCAAGCAAGACTGCTTCTTTATGCCGCTCAAGTGGAAGAGGAAGGAAGTGCAGTCCCTCCAGCCCCCTCCCACGTCTCTGCTGGATTTCATGGGTGTGGCAGAGTTTAGACCTTTGCAGGTTTTTGCCCTTGTTTTATTCCCCGCTAAGGACTAGGATGATGAATAGATGGCAGAAGGATAAACACAACCGGGTTCTGCCCTGAACGATAGAGGATCATTTCACCCACAAGCAGGAAACCTATGTGAGACTTAAGTACTCACACTATATAAATGCCAGTCGGTGTAGTGTGGAGCCCACGCCCTGAACACACCATTTCCTTCTGTCTGATTTAATGCTATCCTAAATCCTGACTTACGTGAATGAGACACAAGAGTACTCAATAGGGCACATGGCCATTTCACACAGAAGTACGCATGTATCAAATGCATGCGCAAATATGACCATTTCCATACCTTTCCTTTAGTTCTCTTGAATATGATTTATGCGAAACCACATGCGGGCATGTGGGATCTGTGCAGAGTACATGCATGACTGTTGTACATGAAGTATGCGCATGCTCTGCACATTCACATGTGAACTGCTACAACTCCCTAAACACACCATTTCAGCTGTATCACTTTGCACAGCACCGTGAACGCTTGGGGCTGTTAGTGAGATAGAACCCAAGCGAAGGCAGCTTGTCCCTCTTTTGGGGAAGGGAATTCTTTTAGCTTCAATTACCTTTCTAAAATTATGCTTGGTTTCTTTTGTTGGAGGGGGTGTGTGTAAACTTATATGTGTCTACATGGGGTGGCAAACAGTTGTAAACCGGCATAGTTTTCTATCCAAAATTAAACCTTTTTTAATGAATAGCATTGGCTTCCTTAGGGCTCCGCCTTCCTAAATTTTATTTCCTCGGCTCACCAGTGGGGTAACCTCAGAACGTTTCCTTGACAGTGTGCTTAACCCAGCCACCTGTATCCATTGCATTTATGGATTAGAATGGAGGAAGACAAGGAAAGAAAATGTCCTGGTTTGAGAAATGAGCCCGTGGAAGCATCAATCTCTGGAACCCTACAGCAGTTTAGGGAAGTGGTACACGTAAAACCCACATGCTTTTTTTCAAACACCCCCTACACACACCACACACAAAACCCTGGGGTGTCTGCTGCTTTGAAAATTTTATTTGTTTGTTTGTTTGTTTTAACTTTTTTTTTTTTTTTCTCATGCCTCTCCATCCCTTGCACCCACTGCTCTGGTACTCTGCTTCTGCTTCCCTTCCCCTTCCTCTCCTTTTTCATCTCACCGCCACCCACCCCTCCTTCCAGGGCGATGGCTAAATGTGCAAAGCTGGCAGGCTGTTTCTTCTGCGCTCCCCTCCACCCCCTTCGGATTCAGCGAATGTATTACAAATTGCCCAATATCCAATACCTGCACAGGAATAATGCCCAAATCCTATCTCTTGCACCCCACCCCTAAGGCAATCAATCTGCAAAGGGCTTTTTTTGACCAAGACCTGCCTCCCCTCCCACGAGTATGCACACACAGGCGCACACACACTCACCCACATCTCACACCCATTTTTCTCTTTAACCTTCGCCAAAATCATCAAACATGTTCCAATAAATGTTTGAAAGCTTCCTTTGGAGAATGCCAGGGCACTGTCGGTTGCTGCAGAATACTGAACTCGTCATTCCTCCCCACCCTCAGCCCAATCAAGTTTCTAAAATGTCGTTCAAGAAATAAGTGAGCAATTTGAAATAGAAGAGAAACCTGGGTAGTGGGGGAGGGAGGGAGGGACGCGGATTCTCGGTAAGCTTGTATGTGTCCCTCTTCTGATGAAAATGAGTCACCATGCTTATTATCCAAAATGTTAGCCCATCTCCGGTCACTGACAATCCCGGGAAAGGTGCAAGGGTAGGGAGAAGGGAAAAGACCTGATTTCCAACAGGTAACACTCGGCTCGTTTTTCCCATCCCATCGGAACCCAAAGCTCCTAGGGGCGTGGTCCACCCTCTCCTCCGACCAGCTGGTGCACAATCGACTACGATCTTGGGAAGGGGATTTTCCCCCTCCACATTGCCAATTTCTCCCCCAGCCCCAGTTGTCTTTAGAATCTACTTTAAAAAAAAAAAAAAATCTTCCAAATCACAGTTTCATTCATTCATTGAAAAATAAATAAATAAATCCTCACATGTTATTCCATTAATACCTGCGCCCATTTAAAGCTCATGCATGTACGAAATAAGGCTTCTTCCGCAGCACATGTGAGAAAATTGTACGACAGAACAAGCAACACTCATTACTGAATATGATTCCTTCGACCCCGCTTTTTGCAAAGAATTTAAAGGATTGCCTCCCCATCTTGTAGGTAGAGTCCACATCTTTTCCCCACACCCCTTTCTGTACCCACACCCGCAAAACCAGACAGCTAAAACGCTAAGCATTCACTAAGAACCCCCCAAATCTTATTTCTAGCCAAACAGGCATATTTTTTTTTTCCTAACCTCATCCTAGTTAGTAGCAGCATTCCCAAACCAGAGCATGAAAGACAGAATGGAATAAAAGCTGGGATGCAACCATCAGTTACCATATGCTAAGGAAACGCGAGCACCATGGGCAGAGCAGAAGCAGTTAAAATATTTTTTTTTTCTGCCTTTACAGGGAAATATTGTAGTCTGGTAATTTCACAACAGCAAGAAGTAAAAATCTTTAGCTCTACCTGTTTGGTTCTTCTCATACAGCACAGCATGGTTGTATCGTCCCTTGCCTTCTTCCTGCCTTCTCTCCTTCCTCCTCTCTCTTTCTTATTCCCCCCCTCTCCACCTCTTTTCTGCTCGCTTGCTCACTCGCTCTCTCGCGCTAGCGCGCTCTCCCTCTCCCTCCCTCCCTCTCTCTCTCTCCCTCACACACACCAGGGCAGTTAGCAGCAACTGTAAGGTCCACAGCTACTGCTCATCGCACATGCTCGCTCGCTCTGGCTCCCTCTCCCTCTCTCGGGCTCTCTCCTCTTCCCTCTCTACCCCTCTTTTCTCCCCCTTTGCCCCCCGTCTGTCTTTTTCTTCCCTTTCTCTTTCTCAGAATTGTTCACTAGCTTTCAATGACTAATCATTTCCCCAGCCCCCACCCCTATTCTAAACAGTCACCCCCTCCCAGTCCCCTGCCAGCCTCATGAATATTTAAACATCTCCAATCTGGACCCAATTACCCACCGACTTTCCCACTGCATTGAGAAGATGGTGGGGTGGGGGTAGAGACGGATATTCCAGCCAGTTCAGGAGATTGGATGGAATGTGTTTTAGGGAAGAGGGGCTTGAGGAAAGCTTGTATTTCTTTACTAACTCTTCTCTTTTCTGATAATATAAGAGCAAAGGACACCGTAGTCAGACCTGTACCAATATAAGTTATATTTGCTATTTAGATTTTATGTGCATTTAATAATTGTGAAGGTTATGTTGTCTCAAAAAAATGAAGTAATATGTAAATAGACACTTATGTATACTGTTCTCAGTCTTCATATAATCTAAAACACATATATATAAGCTTAAATATGCACAAAAAACATATCTCATATATGCTCAAATATCCTTGAGAAATCCACACGAATATGTAGCATTTTAAACATTTGAAGCACGTAAGGTAAGAAAATGATAACTAATGTTTAGGAATCAGCATTCATATCTAAAATCACATGGTGGTTTTTAATGCGCTCACACCTGTTTGAAAATTGGGGTTTCTTCTAATTTTACTTAAAAAGTGGAACACATTTGAAAAATAAGTCTGTGATACTAATGGCACCCAAAATGATATTTTATAGTTTGGCCAAGAAGAATAAAAGTAGGGATGCTTGGGTGGCTCAGTCGGTTAAGCCTCTGCCTTCAGCTCAGGTCATGAGTCCAGGGTCCTGGGATAGCCCCATGTCTTCAGGCTCCCTGTTCACTGGGAAGTCTGCTTCTTCCTCTCCCTCTGCTGCTCCCCCTTGGCCTGTGCTCTGTCTCTCCCTTTCTTTCTCTCTTTCAAATAGATAAATAAAATCCTTAAAAAGTTTAAAAACTTAATTGTTATAAGAAGAAACCATATAATGTGATATCTATGTCTTCAATTCCTTCTATGCTCTTTCATAATTTGAGTAAAGGAAAATATTTTAAGAAAAAGTGTATATAAAATGATTTTTAGATGTATGGTACTGTGTGATCTTGAGAATGTTAATGACCCTCTCTGACCTAATTTTCTAATCTGTCAAATAGGGATTATAATGCCAACAAGTTGTGAGGACCAAGTAATATAATGTACGTAAAGCATATATTAGAATGGAGCCATTCTTATTACATACTAGCTTTACCTTGGAGACTGTACTTTTCTGAAATTCTGATGGCATTTTAAAGTAAATATCTCAAAGAACTTACCAAACTATTTCTTGCTGTCCATTAGTGACAGCATCCCCAATTAAACACCTCACATTCTTTCTAGTCTCTCCTAGACACAAACCTAGTTAATAGGTGTCAACCAGACAACTTATTATCACACATATTATCAGGATCACTGAGCTTAATAGGTGCTTAATACATTTTAACAAAATTTAAGGTACATCCATCTCAGAATGGACTATCTCAGAGAGACACCCAAGGGGTGATGGTTATACATTACCCCCAGAGGTTTTTCTGAGCATGACGCTCTTTTTCTCCCATTTACTTCTTGATTTTCATATTTTATTATAGGAAACAGAGTTAAACTCTGAGTTTAATATTTTTTTGATGTTATAATGAGTCTAGTCAGAGTCAGCTTTCAAAAACAACCTTCTCTGCTTGGAAGTGGTAGAGGAGGACAAAGAATGGGTAAGAACCAGCTCCATCAGAGACATTCCAGTTATGGGTGATGATGGTCCCACCTGCCTGCCTGGCGCCGAAGAGTGGAAAAGAAAGGAACTGAGGAGATGAGGAGTGGGGACAAAGGAGAGGAAATGGAATGGCCTCTTTTGGTGTTTAAACAGATACATCACTTGACTGATAAGACCATTTTGTCAACTATGGCAACCAAGTTGGCCGTAGAAAGGGGACAAGTCCTTTCCTTTTCAATTCACTCCCCTCCGCCCTCACAATTATATCTTGTTTTCCCTTTTATTTTTTGGAAGGGACCTTGGAAACATCGTGACATAATGAAGTCAGGCAGAGACTAGAGCTCAAAACTAGGCATAGGCGTGGATGAACTCTGTGACTAAATACATTAAACCTCCCTCTTGGCACCAGTTTCTCCAGTGGTTGACGTGCACTATTTCCTCTAATACCCAAATGAGGGAGGTGTGATTGTTAATCCCATTTTGGTAGGGATACTAAAGCTAGGTGAATTAAGTACCTAGCCTAGGTCACATGGCTAATAAGAGGTAAAACTAGGACTCCAAAACCCTCTTATCCACTAAGCTACATGGCGTTGAATGGACCTCTACCACCTCATTACCTCTGGTCCTTAGGGGATTAAATGATGCAGTGGAAGTCTTTGTGTTGAAAGGACACCAGCACTGCAAGGTCCACCTAACAGACGCAGCCCTCACCTCAAAAGCCATGGAGAACAAGCTGATACCCTCACCCAACAGCGAGCCCTCTGTATACTTCTGACCGAACATCATATACTTCAAACACCCCCAGGTGCCTCTGTATTTGGGGTCTTTGCCATTCTGAATGCCCTCCGGACATACTACCTTCAGTCAATGAACTCTAAAATTACTTTACAAACGTGAGCTCAGAATTCCAAATTCAGTTTAAATATTATGGATTCAATTCCAATACATTTTTATCCTGAGCAATGGAAGTTATAGGATGGTAAAAGAATGAGAAGGAGAAAAGCACACACTGATCTGATCTTGGCAAATAAAATAAAATAAAATAAAATAAAATAAAATAAAATAAAATAAAATAAAATAAAATAAAATAAAATAAAACAACAAAAATAAAATAATAAAAAAATAAAATAAAATATCAGTAATGTCCTGATGCCCACCTGCCAACTGTTCCGTGGAGCCACTAATCCTCATCCTCTGACAACCAATCCCAGAAAATGCCTGGGCTTAAGCCCCAAGGTTGAACTTTATATAATTTAATTGGCACATCATCTCATGAGACTGTCAGGTAACTTCTTACCTGTAAATTAGGCAGTAACATCATTCTAGAAGAGGGTGAAGAGTGGTGGAGGTCAGGCGCCAGTTCCACTCTCAGTTCTCTTTGAACTTCATACTAAAGTGATATTGTTTTCATAATAAACCTGGAAGACTCTGGGCTTTATGAAGGGCTCCATCAGAGAGTATGTCATTTTAGGAATGAGACTGGCACTTGAGAGAAGAGTGTCAGCAGTGTAGGTAGAAAATATGTTCATCTTTTTACTCCCCCTTTTAGGAGTTTATTTTTTTGATTTTCAGTCTTAGCTTTTTACCTGCTGTGTTCTGGTGCTAAGACTGCCATAACAAAATACCACAAACTGTGTGGCTTAAACAATAGACATTTGTTTTCTCACTGTTCTGGAAACTGGAAGTCCAATGGCAGGATTGGTTTCCTCTGAGGGCTCTACAGGAAGTATCTATTCCAGGCCTCTCTCTGTGGCTTTGTAGATGGCCACCCTTTTACTGCCTTCTCACATGGTTGTCCTATGCACTTGAATTCCCGGTGTCTCTGTGTGTCCAAATATCTTCTTCTTAAAAGATATCAGTCGTATGGGGTTAAAGCCCACTCATATGACCTCATTTAACCTCAATTGCCTCTTCAAAAAACTCTGTCTCCAAATACAGTCCCATTCTGAGGTACTGGTTAGGGCTTCAACATATGTCTTTCGAAGGACCCAATTCTGCCCATAATTCTTGCATTCTCCATCAGTGCTTTTAGACATCACTTACTTATTCAACATTTTCTGTATTACAAAAACATCCCACCCTCAAAGAGATACAGACGTATGTGAAAAACGAAACAAATGCTGTTTGGACAAAACATGATTCAATGTCACATGTGTGTTACAAGAATTTAGAAGATAAGAGAAGTCACCGTGGACTAGGGTTGACCTTCCATTTCATGATTAGGATTTGGACAAGTACAGAAGACATGTTGAGTTTTAGAGAAAGGAAAGGGGTCATATTGGAAAAGGTAAAATGTACCACCTCTCACTGCATGATTAAGGGATTGTCAATATGGAGAAGAGGGACAGTTGTACAGGACAGTCATAAGAAAGAAATTTAGCAGGGCAGGCACATCCAGATGGGCAAACAGGGTGTCCTAGGGCTGCTATACAAATTTCCACAAACGTGGGGGCTTAACAACATAAAACTATTGGTTTAGGGGCACCTGGGTGACTCATTCAGTGAAGCATCTGCCTTCAGCTCAGGTCATGATCTCAGGGTCCTGGGATTGAGACCCACATTGGGCTCCCTGTTCAGTGAGGAGCCTGCTGCTCCATCTCCTTCTGTCCTTCCCCCAACTTGTGCTCTTTCTATCTGTCTCTCTCTGAGGTAAATAAATCTTCAAAAAAGTTTTATTCTTTCACATTTCTGGGAGTTGAAATTTAATGTTGACAGGATTAATTCTTCCTGGAGCCTCTGGGGAAGAATCCATTCCATACCGTTCACCTAGTCTCTGGTGGTTGTGGGCAGTCCTTGGCATTCCTTGGTCTGAAGATGCATCACTCCAATCTCTGCCTCCATCTCCACATGGGCCTTCCCTCCCTCTATCTTTTCCTCTTTTATAAGGACAACTGTCATCGAATCTAGGGTCCATTCTAAATCCAGGATGATCTCATTTCAGGATCCTTAAATTAATTATCTGCAAAGATCCTTTATTCAAGTAAGGTCACATTCATAGAAAGGGGTGGTTAGGATTTAGATAGGTTTTTGAGGAATATAAGTCAACCTCCTACAGGGGATTAGACATAAAGTTTGTTATAGGATAGTTTAGACAACACTTGTGGTAATATTGTATAGTATGGAATAGAGAGAAGGACACACTGGGACCTGGTGAGAGAATCGTGGAATTGTTCTAATGCCTAGTTCTGGGAGGAAAGGTGGAGAAAAAGTGAACTGTCACTTGCTGATGCCTAGTATGTTCCAGGTACCATGTATATCATACTCTCCCTGTTTTGTCTCATTCACCTCACAGAAGAATCTCCTAGGGGAAGAAGAAAATGGGAGAACTGAAAGTGGTTTGGAGATTGGGCCTGGCAGCCTGGAGACTGAAAATACCAAACCCAGGCATGAGGAGGTCGAGAAAATGGGCTGGTACCGTGAGGGAGGTGATGAGTCAGTTCTGAAAGCATCCATTTTCAGGAAGCATTTCAAGTTTCAAGTGTATCGCAGGATCAGGTTGTAAGAAAGAAGACTCAGAAGTTGTCTGAGACAGCCAAAGGTTTCCAGGCAGACGTGACTGCGTTGGGATCCAGGGAGAGGGAAGCCTCTGTGAAATTATGTCACCACATTAATTAGGCTGATAGCATTTCGGTATGGCCTCACCGCCAGAATTCATCCTGCTTCCAGGTGACAGGCAAGGACCTGGATGGTTTTTAGGACCCCCTCGATCTCGATCCATCGTTCCCAACTTGCCTCAAATCCCCTCAGAGTTTCTCCTTCCAGCGCACTGGAGGCCATCTGAGTCTGTGAGTAGTCAATATCCCAGAACACAGGAATCTCAGTGATGAGACCTGTGCTGTGCTGGTGGCACCGGAGGAGATGGAAGACCTGTGGCCCACCAAGTTAAGACTCAGTCCCCACGCAGCTCCTGAGGAAGCTTGTGATTGCCTGAGCGAACAGATCTAACTCAGGGGCTTTGGGAGTGTATTAATAGCAGGTGATGTGAAAAATTCCATCAGGTTACACAAACCTCCACCACCAACACAGGATCGGGGGCTGAAATGAAAGTTTCATTTGAATTGGTCATGAAAAGAACCACAGAATGTTTCTCATACTTCTCTATTCCCCCTGAAGTTTTGTGATAGCTTATTTGCCAGCCTGTCTCCTCCCTACAATGTGCATTCCTGGACGGCAAGAACAGTGACTTACTTTTCTTTTCTTTTTCTTTTTTCTTTTCTTTTTTTTTTTTTTTTTAGTCTCAGGGGTAGAATTTAGTGATTCATTACATCAAGTGCCTTCCTTAAGGCCCCTCACCCAGTTACCCATCCCCCCACCACCAGCAACCCTCAGTTTACTCCTTATAGTCAAGAGTCTCTTAGGGTTTGCCTCCCTCTTTGCTTTTATCTTATTTTATTCTTCTTTCCCCTCCCCTATGTTCATCTGTTTTGTTTCTTAAATTCCACATATGAATGAAATCATATGATAATTGTCTTTTTCTGACTGCACGTCTAAGTTGTTTTTTTTTTTTTAAGATTTTATTTATTTGAGAGAGAGAGAGCACAAGAGGGGAGAAGGTCTGAGGAAGAAGCAGACTCTCCGTGGAGCTGGGAACTCAATGCGGTACTCCATCCCCCAACTCCGATCTCCAGGATCACAATCTGAGTTCGGCAGTGGCTTAACCAACTGAGCCCCCGCCGCCTTTTTTAAAATTTGTTTCTCCTGTCTTTAGCAGGGGTATAGGTGGGTTTTATGGGACTTAAAGCTTTTATGATTTAGGGGAGACTTCCTTAAGAAAAAGTATACAAGTTCAGTATGAAAATGGATATTTATTTGGAATAAGAATTTATATATATATATATATATATAATATATATATATATATATATATATATATAATGATTTTTACCATAAATACCACAAAATTCAGAAGAACAAAATGTAGTATTTTAAAATACTACATGTCTAACATATCTCTATAATTCCTACATTTTTGTCTGCATGTTTTCTCATCATCTCTTTGTATAACAATGACTTTGTAATGCAATATTCTGAAGGAGAATGGAAAGATAATCTAGTCTTTCCTCTAACACAGTTGACTGGATTTGTTTTTATTCTTGATAGTTGTGGGGCTTAAACCATGAGACTTCCACATACAGATGTGTTTTTGGTAAAGAGCACAAGAGGTAATACAAAACAGGAATTCTGAGAAATTCCAAATAGTTGCTCCAGAAAGAGAAAAAAAATATGCATGGTACATTTATAAATCATGAATTATTAATTATGTGGCATTATCAAATTTATTCCTAACAGAAAAAAACTTCGGTTTTGGTTAGGCTTTGGTAAAAATTGATTCTCTCACATTAAATTTTACACAGCCAATGATTGGAAAAATTCCCCACAGACTGGATTTTGGTTCATACATTTCAAATCTTGTTTCTCATCTTTACCACATGACTCAGGCGCTACATGACATAAGCCAAGTGATGTTTGCATTTGAATTCAGCCTCTAGTTCTGCACTTCAGGTGACCATGCCCAGTGAGTTGGCTCCCTGTATTCCTTGCAGCCATGAATCGCTAGCAATAACTTTATGTACATAAAAACCCTGAGAAGAAACATAAATATATCCCATTAAATCCAATTTAAATGTAACACCAATACAGCCACATCTTACCCAGTTCCAGGAACTGCCCACAGCAACTCAACACAACCTGACTTGAGGGGAAATGTGGTTGAGGGGAAGTCTGAGTAGAAACAGACAGAAGTTGAATGGGTTGTTATTAAGATATCTGACTCTTTCAAATTTTATACAAATGTACAAACCTGTGGCTCATGGCCCATGTGAGTAGGGAGCCCTAAAACTTAAGCTGAATTAGCTTCTTTGTAAATTTGCTTCTGGTTTCTAGCATTGATACAGAGCCATTAAGTCTTCAATAAACCCTTGTTGAAGAATAAGAAGGTGGGAAAAAGGGAGAGTAAAAGGGAAAAAAGGAGGTGAGAAGGGGAAAAAAAAGAGGGAGGAAGGCTGTTTAAACTAAATTTCAAACATTAACTTTCAGGATCCCCAGTTGTTTTAATCCGTAATTGTGATTTTTATTCTATACAGAATGGCTGTTTCTCACCAACTCCACTCCTATCCTGAATTTGTCCCATTCTAAACTTCCTTCTAGAGTGTACATGGCTTGGGGAAGTGACAAAATGCAGCCTTCTTGGTGGGGTCCGAACATGAGGCTCCCCATTTGTGTTCCATTAAATGTTAACTGCCACTCTGTGGGGAGTCAGAGAAGTGTCCTCCAAAGACTATACCCCTAAACTCATCACCTTTCATCCTCTCCCATGTCTTGTGATACCTCTTTTACTATTTTTGATAGACTATAGGCTTTGGAAAGTGTTGTACAGTCTACAACATGTGGTTGGACAGTAAGAGAAATTTCAGATATATGGCTTCATATTATTTAATTTGCTCACATTGACTTGAAGCATTGATAGATTTCACTTAAACATTATTAATTTCAACCTTTATTCAAACAGGCAGCTCATCCTATAATACAATCTCTTGGTTTATTTTTCTTCTGTTCCCTTTCCCCTGTCCACCATGATTCTGCCAAGTCTAGAACTCAGCTTTTTGTGCTTACACAACTTTGATCTTTTTCTGTCTGAAATCCAAATCTACTCTTCCTTACATTAAAATTCTTCATAGTGAAGCCATCCAAAACATACTTAGAGGGGCTAATGTACTCTGTCCTCGGAATTTTCTTGAACAGGCTTCCCCATTCTCTGTCCTTAAGACTCTGGGATATTTATTTCCAACAATTTTCATCTGCTATTCCTTTAAATCCCCTCTAGTACCTGTTAGCTCCTCCAAAATTGCTCTGATTATTTGGCTTTCTATTTCCAAGTCTCTATTCTTTCCTTCATCTCAAAGCTTCCAACTTCTCTAAAATTCAACAAAAAATTCCACCATTCAAGTTTTAAGATTCTCTGTTGTTTGAAATACACCTCTCTGATTTTCCCAGGCAAAATTAGCATGTACTATTTCTCCCAGATCATCTATAATTGCACTACACTTCAGTCCACACCATAGTCTCTTTGACCCACATAAAGACGTTTACTACTAGAAAGTGATATTATATTCACATTAGTTTACATGTATTTTAATCCATTTATTTAGACTGCACAGCATTGAAAGGTTTGGAGTACTGAAATGGGAGCTCAAAAATATCATCTTGTCTATGTCCCTATAACTAACTAGTGACTCAAGTTTTATTTACTTTTTTTTAAGATGAGTTTCTCATTCAGGTTTTGTCATCCTCACTCCTAATATCTCATCCTCACTCCGAAAGGAGTCTTTTCCCCTCATTTTAGCATATTGTTGTCTTCTGGAGGCCTTCATTGAATGGATGTGTTTAATGGTCTGAAGGAAAATGAGGATATGGGACCCCTCTTAATAAGTCTTCAAGTAATTGGTTTCACAGAAACTAGACTGGGCATGTCTTCAGTCATTTGCATTAAATGTTCCTGAACTTCAAAGATTCCAGAAGGTTGGATGATACCTATAAGGTCATCTGGCCCAGGTCCTTGTTTGATGTTACCAAATGTTAAAACACGCTGTGCTTGAAGGAAAGTATGTTACTTCCAAAGCTTTTCATTTTTTTAACTTTTGAGAATGCTTGGGATATTTGTTGTCCCTATTCATTGTCCTTATTTGTTCCTATAGAAATTGATATTTGTTTCCCACCTTTAGTTCTGTTTGTAAACCTTGGAGCCACTTAGGGTAATATCTCTTTCACATACTATTTCAGCAAGTGTTTAAATATAGCTCATCCATATTCGCTGACTTTTGCATACCAAGCATCTCTTGAGCTATTTTTCATTTAACAAGATTTTGAGTCCTTTCATTCTGGCTTTCTCCTACCTCCTTTTAACATACTATAATTTATCAACAGCCCTTAAAATGTAGCATCCCTACTTAATAATTACCCTTGAAGTGAGAAAGGAATAAATCAGTGCCATAATTTTAGATTCAATATCAATCCATCATCACAGACCTGTAAGATCTGTGTATATGTGTGTCCCACCACCATACCATTAAATTGTGAACCTATTCAGGAGTGTGCTGGTAAATGTTTAACAACTGGTTCTCAAGGGGTTAAGGGTAAGGCAGAAATGATTTGTAGCTTTTGCCCATTTCAATGGTGTAAATATTCTCACCATGTCCCATGTCAAGCTACAAATGTGTCATCACCGAATGTAGAGCTGGGAAGACATGCACAGCCAAACAGCATTATATAGTGTTCCCAGCAAATAGATACAATAGAAATAAATAATCTGCATGGTTTAGACAGTAGTAAAAACAAACCAAACCAAGTGATACATTTTGAGTATTTATTAATTTGTTTTTAATATAACTTACTTAATTTTAAATTTGTGTAGTTTACCTTTTAATAATGACTGTGTTTAACAAATAGCTTGCAAAATTCCTGAAAATTCAACAATTAGTTTGCAAAAGTTCATATGGTCATTTATCATATCACTTATTTACTCCAAATGACATTTTGAAACATTTGTTTTTGTGTGACCTTGCTTAACTAAGTACCTCCTACACCTTCCTGAAACTGTCTAGTTTCATTGTTGATTTTTGTTTTATTTTTTCTTCTGGGTAAAATATTGCATATGTATTTTTATTTATTTTTGTCTTATTAGATTCTACCAATTATTTCACCCTGCCAATAACTCTTTAGATCCTAATTCTGTCATCCCATATTTCTGTCATCTTTATCCCTTCTGGCTTCATGTCATCCACATATTTGATGAGCAAGCTTTATGTGTCTCATCCAAGGCACTGAATTAAAAAAAAAAAAAAATGCTTGACAGGACAGGGCCAAGGACAGAATTCTTGGCCATGCAAATAGAATTCTCCCTCCACACAGGCATCAAACCATTAATCAGCATTGATTCAATGAGATATTTGTCTACTTAATAGCCTTTGCATCCAGTCCAAATTTCTCCACCTTGTTCGTAAGACTCTCAAGAGATTATTTACAAAGTGCATGACTTTGTCCAGAAACCTTCACTTTCTTCCTTCTCATGTCAGAGGAAAAGATTACCCTTCCCCTATGCAAAGCTGAGCACTTTCTCCAGGAGTCATCAATTATGCCTCTTTTTTGTCTATTCAATCTGCCTCTTCTTCCACTTCCACCCCCCTAACATGTGAACATAGCATATAAACAGTGCCGGAAAAATCTTTGTTTCTCTCCTCTGCTTTCGTTTCCCATTCGGAATACTGCAGATTTCCATTTTTTCTCACTTTTCTTGGGCTTACTATTCCATCTCGCCCCTCTATTCTCAGCATGACCGATACTATGACCTTGTTCCACTTGGAAAGTGAATGCATTCAGGTGAGACTTCACTCATTTGCTGCTTTGCCACCTTCAGACTTAATCTGAACCTGGCAAAGTGGAGGTGGAAGTTTCCCCTGCATATATGGAATAGTCTCTTCTCAAAATTCCTCAAGATCTTGGTTCTCCTATTCCTTCTCTTATCGCAACCCCCCTGAATCTCCAAGCCTCATCTTTCAAAAGATTCTAGCTTCTTCCATTCCTTCAAAAATAAAATGTTGTCCTTCACCTCTAGCCCTGCATCATATTCTGCCCACCATCTTTACCTCTTCACCTCCTCTTCCCTTCTCATTTACTGGTGATTTGTCTTTGTGTTCCCCAATCCATTGGCTCTAATTAGGTCCCCATAGTTGCCATCACTTTCTCTCTCTCTCTCCCTCTCTCTCTCTCTCTTTCACATACACACACACACACACACACACACACACACACACACCCCTTTTCATTCCTTACCTTACAAGGTTTCTCTGCAGCTTCAAGACTAACCACTCCTTGTAGCTTTTTATTTTTTTTTTCGTTTAATTTCCTTTTATCTTTGTTTCACTGACACTCATTCTCCTAATTTTCCTCCTCCAGCTCTGGATGCCTCCTCTTTCTTCTTGTCAGATCTCTCTTCCTCAATCACCACTTGCCTGGGCCTTCTCAGCACTGCCCACACCTTCCTCCACCAGAAAGAGGATGAGACCTCTTTCTGCGTGACTCCCAAGTCTGTATTTTCAGCCCAGACCTCGTTGGAATTCTGCTTCAAATACAGATCTCCATATGCATGATTCACTCTCCCAAAATGAACATCTTATCTTCCTCCCGCGTCCTCTCACCAAAATATATACCTCCTCCTGGAATCTCTATTCTGGTTTATAGGACTGCCGCTCACTCACTCGCCCAGGCCAATAGTGTGCTTGCTTCCCCCTCACAACAGTCAGTCAGTAGGTCAGGAAACCCTCGAGGTATCAATTCTTCAGGTTCTCATTTCTTGTCTGATTTTTGTGTGATAGGTTTCTAATTACTTCCCTGCCTGTAATCGCTCGCCTCCTTAATCTATCCTCTATCCAGAGCCAGAGTCATTGTTCTAAAACAACCACACCGGGTCATGGACCTCCTTTATGTAATATCCTGCTTTAACTCCCAGTTAACTGCAGGAGAAAGTCCAAATGCCTCCCCAGCAGGCGGTCTGCCTATCTACCTCTCCAGAGCCATCCCTGAACACCAAATTCACTGTATTTTCCAAAGAGGTCTAGGCCTTAATTATCTCTGTGCCTTTACACATACTGACTTTGATTCACAGAATAATTTCCCCAGTGTTGAGTGATGAAATTCTCATTCTTCCAAAAACAGCTAAAATAATCTCTCTCCATGAATCATGATGACATTCCTCATGCCACCATTTCTTATGTTACTATTCTTTCTCGTACCGGCCCCTGTCAAGCACTTACCATACATTATTGATAGTATCTACTTACCTGCCTATCTTCACTGTTACATGGAAGTTAAGAAACTAACACATTTCTTAAAGGAAGAAATTGAATTCTATTTATCTTTGCATCTCCAGTTCTTAACACACACCCAGCATATCTTAGGTAACTCAGTATATTTTCATTGAATGGGTAACTTTTCCTTACTTAATATTTTATACTCAATCAAAGAAAGATACATGGAAAGTAGCATGAGTTATTCTTGATGAATAGATCCTGGCTCTTTGGGATCAGTACTCTTTCATTTATGTTCTCAACCCAAAATTTCAATTTTCAATATTCAACTCTAGATAAATGTACCAATAATAAATTCCTTAACTTGTGAGATAACTTTCTTTTCTCTCCCTTTTTAATTTTTGAAAACAGACCTAAAATTTTTCCAGGTTCAACGCTCCTGCTTCAGAAATGGTACTATAGATAAAACTCTGCCATTTACATAAAAGTCTTCACTGTTGGGTAGAAGCTTTTGGAGTGTGTGTGTGTGTGTGTGTGTGTGTGTGTGTGTTTGGTGTGTGTGCTGATACAAAACCAGGGACAAAAGAGCTATTTTAGACCTGTAAGTAATGAACTAAATCCAATTAAAGATGACTTTAAAATGTCATTTCTGTATTTTATAACAAGAAATATGGTGGTAGGTGATTGCATTCATTCATATTATGGATGGAATCATCAGGGACCCAGGTTCTTTTATTTTCTTTGTTCTTATATCTTGAACTATTTTGTTCATTTGTTTATCAATACCATGTATGTTGCCTCTGACAGTGAAATGGCTGCTGCAGCTCCTGGTATTATGATACTTTCCAGACAGGAACAGGGAGGAAACAGCACCAATATTGGCCCCTTTTGTAACAAAGTAACAACTTTTGCAGAATCCTTCAGGCACATTTTTGCCCTGCATTGTATTGGACAGTTCTGAGTTGAATGACCATATCTGAACATCAGGGAGATTGGAAAAGTAACTATTTTACTTTGTTTTAGCCTGGACAGTGGAAGAAAAATAAGGGAAAATGGGGCTGAAAATCAACTCTTGTCTGCCTTGGGGGATAAGATCAGATGTGACTGTCTGATAGCTGTTCTGTTTCCCAATATGTATTGGCTTTTACCTTACATTACTCCATTGTTTTCTTAATTCAAAAATTGTACTGAACTTGTCTCTGGATAGTTTGACAATGTTTCTGTTGCCTTTCCCACCTGCACAATATCAGGTTTGAACAATTTTTCTCTCCTTACTTCTCTTCTGATCATTGGCAATTTTTTAAAAAAGATTTTTATTTGTTTATTTGACAGACAGAAATCACAAGTAGGCAGAGAGGCAGGCAGGGAGAGAGAGGGAGAAGCAGGCTCCCTGCGGAGCAGAGAACCTGATGTGGGGCTCAATCCCAGGAATCTGGGATCATGACCTGAGCAGAAGGCAGAGGCTTTAACCCACTGAGCGACCCAGGTGCCCCAATCATTGGCATTTTAAAAAAGATTTTATTTGTTTATTTGAGAGAGAGAGAGAGAAAGAGAGAGAGAGGGCAGGTTGAGGAGCAGAGGGAGAAAGAGAGAGAGAATCCCAAGCAGACTCCCCAGTGAGCATGGAGCTTGACATGGGCCTCGATCTCAGGACCTGGAGATCAGGACCTCAGCTGAAATCAAGAGTCAGAAGCTTAACCAATTGAGCCACCCACACGCCCCTGGTCATTGGCATTTTAGTAGGCAAAAATCTCATTTTTTCTACTCATCTTTCTAATCTCTTTAGGTCCACTTACAATGTTTTGTCTTCTTTACCAGTGCTGATAAATAACTCAAAATTTAATATAATTTGCCGATTTTACTGGAGTTCTGCTTGCTTCCTTTTCTAGATCATGGATATAATACTAAATAAAACCCAATCAGGGTTGGTTGGGTGATCCAGTTGGTTAAGCATCTGCCTTTGGCTTGGGTCATGATCTCAGGGTCCCAGGATCGAGACTGGCATAGAGCTCCTTGCTCAGCAGGGAGTCTATTTCTCCCTCTCTCTCTGTGATCTCTCTTGCTCTCACTCTCTCTCAAAAAATAAACACAAACAAATAAAAATGTTTAAAAAAAACCCAACAAATCAGACTGTAACCTTTGAGTCATCTTAATGAAAACATTTCTCACCAACTGTACACATGCACATTTTATAATTTCCTCACATATTTAAACCAAATCTTAAGCCTTTTCATAAAGTTAAAGAACACCAGAACTAAAAAGAGCTTCCAACATTTTTCATTTTATAGGTCAGATAACTGAGACCGAGAAAGTCAAAATGAGAAGTTAGTGTTTGAGACAATGCTAGAAACCCTGGTGTTCTGGTCTTCAGTGTGATGTTTTCTCCATTCAATTGGGGTGTGCATGGGTTTTGCATGAGAAACATTTGAGATAACAGAAACCCTGGGTCAGTGGAACAGGAGCCAAGGAAATGGGCTGCATTATTAGTCCCAGAAAGGACAAGGACGAAGCCCAGCTGAAAATCATGGTGCAAGCTGAGGAATGGTTTAAGCGATCTTGGGCACAAGGTTCAATCTGGTAAGACAGGGCACAGCAGTGGGTGAGCCCTTGGGAGCTAGGCAGGTGGCAGTCATGATTCTGGGAGTTGTGCCCATATGTTGCAGAATCCCCGCCAGAAGGCTGTATTTGGGCGAGGCTCCAGTTCCTGGAGTGGAGAGCTGACAGGTGCCAGGTGGGGCCCAGGCCCTAGCCAGATGTACTGCGGTTTGGAGTGTGGCTCCGGTCACAGGGAGGGGAGATGACAGTCCCGGGATGACGGGCTGCAAACCGTGGAAGAGGGAGTTAGGCAAAAGTAAGAGAACATGGCTGGGGCCAATTTCCTGACATTGGCAATTCGCGCACCTAGGACTGGCTCGCCCAGAGCTTCAGTACAATGGTTCTGAAAGGCTGTAAAAGATGCTTGTAAGGCATGAAGAAAGCCCAACAACCACAGCTGAATTTTCAGACTTCAGGTCTAGGGTTAGGACGTAATTCAAAGTCTCACCAGCCTCTCGGTCAGCACTGGCCCAGGATAGGAGGCGGGACCAAGCCTGTGGGTTTGCAGCACGAGTGAACCGATTCTCTCTGAATCAGGAGACCAGAGCGCGACACCCGGAAGTTGCTAGAATCCAATTTACACTTAATGTTTACCTAAAATTACTTTGGGGTGGGGGATAAAAGAAGGCATGTCGGGATCTACAAACCTCAATTTAGTATTTTCATAGGAAAAGTTTATCTTGCCGTTTTTAAAAAAAAACATCTTGGTAGTAGGTGGTGTTCATGAATTCATTATCTACAGTGTGTTTACAGATTTGTGATTCTTAATATAGTTACATCATTGGTTTCTGTTAATTTTAGATCTTCTTTAGCAGCACCTTAGTTCTCTGAGACTTTTAAAAAAATAGAGACAGCAAGGAAATAGCTGTAAGGACAGTGATAGGTATTATCAAAATATGTCCGTGGGAGATGGAGAGAATGCATGGCGGTCAGGATTCTGCAGTCAATACAACTGGGTCATTAAGGTGACCAAGATCACCAGACCATGAAACACTTGGTCCAATCATTTCATCCATCTTAATGACCAAAGCCAACCAACTGCACAATGATACAATCAATTGCTCAGTAACTATCCATTATGATGGCAGAAAACAAAACAAAACAAAACAAATTGGCAGTATTTTGATCAGCTTAGTAAAGCTACACAGACAAGATTGCCAAGCATATGCTGGCTCCTGGTTTTTGTGCCTTTTGTGGTCCAGATGCATTTCCTTCATTCTGATTACTTAGGAATAGTCAACTCTCCCAAGTGTTCATCTCCAGCTTACTCTTTGCCATTATTTTCTGTCTACTTTACTTTCTTCAATTTATCTTGTTTGTGGACAGATTTTTAAATTGTACTTCATCTTTTAAAGTCATCATTCCTTTTATATGCCTACTTATTTATTATGCCTTATTAGAAAACGTCTTTTTGTGTGTATTCCATTTTTTGTTGCTACATGTATGTATGAGCTTTCTAATTAACTTTGTTTCTCTTTGGAAGCATTCACTCAAACAGAACAGTGCTATAAATTATATTTTATATATAAGCCAAATATAATACATACATATTTTTTTAAGCTTTTGCCTGGATATTTATTTGTTTACACATATATCTGCCTGTGTAGTTTTTGGATGAGCTATAATCCTTGCCCAAATACTTAGACCATTTATTCTAGACATATTAGGGTTGTATCTTGCAAATGGATTGATCTATTTTTTCCCCTCTGGGTTTATACTTAACCATATGTCCAGCTTTAATTTTCCTGTGTTCCTATAGTGGTCAGCTTCTACTAAGTTTTACCATTGTTTTGGACTCCTTCTCTTTTCTAGGCTGGTCTACACAATAGTTAGTCAAACAGAAGCTGAATATTTGGTAAACTAATAGTTTTGTTTTTGTTTTTGTTTTTGTTTTTGGTGTGTGTTTGGGGGGAAAAGCAGACTAACTTGTTTTCTTTAGTGATTTCTTTATTTTAATGAAACTATTAGAATTGCCTAAATGCTTTGGTACATGTAGGCACAGAAAATAATTTTGTGAAGCCTTTATTTCCTGAAAAAAATTTTTTGACTGAAGAAGAAGTCTTTTATAGTAAAAATATATCTTTTTTTTTTTTAAAAAAAGGCGAAAAGGATCAGAATTGTCTCTGTTTTCCAGGAATTAGCTTTGTAACCATCTGATAATTAGTTTGAGTGTTGAGCTCTTCGTGTTTTTAGGTGTGTATGCTGTGTGCACGCATCCACATGCATGCATATGTGTAGATGCATATTTTGGGGGGAGGCAGTTACCGTGGTTAAATGGTAGCCATGGGGGACTCACTGCAATAACTGGATTAGGGATACAGCCTGTATGTGCCTCAGGCTCTGCTCTAAGAACAGATGGTAGTCGAGGTCAGGTGAGGTCAGGTCTAACCAATTGGAGCAGGGAACTGATTACAAGGATGAATGGTGGGCAGGTGAGGGTGTGATAAAGGTCAGAGGAGGCAGCTGCTATTTGGGGATATTTGAAGTCAGAGAAACAAATTTCTAGGCAAAGCACTCAGGCGTATGGGTGGGCTCTGGAAGTGGGAGCTAAGAAATCGCTTCAGACAGCAACTATCCATGGTCTGGGCAACTTCCCTGGAGTAGCTTTAACAAATTCCGTGGTCCCTGTGAGGTAGGAAAGATGTTGGGGTTCACAGCCAACAGCCAAGAAAGAATTCTCGAGACGTCTTTGGTGCAGAGAAGTGGTTTTATTTAAGCAAGGGGGCGGGACCGGTGGGCAGGAAGAGCTGCACTGAGGTCATGAGTGGCCCATTATATACTTTCATGTTGGGAAGGGATTAGGGATAGCACAAGTCTCCAGGACCTTGAGGGGGCCAGCCATTGTTGGGAAAATGTCATTTATTACTTTTAAGTAAAAACTGAGTCATGAAACCCTTCAGATGTATATCAGTGTGTCATATACTTGGGTGATGATTGCCAACATGTATCTTGGGGGGTAGAGGTAAAGGAAGTTTCCAAAGGAATTTTTATATATTCAAGCAGATTCACAGAATTCTGGGGGGGTCTTGTCGATAACAAGTATTAACATTGAGGCAGCTGAGTTCCTCAAGGAATGTCACTCTGCCTTTTTCAAGGACTTGCAATGGGCTATAAGTAGTAAGGAAATTTAATTTTTCTTTTGCCTTTGTTTCCCCCATCACATGCAGGCCTTTTATTGTCAAAGTTCCAGACTTCCAAGGTTGTCCTTTCTATACAGTAGAACTTCAGTTAGAATAGCCAACTCAAACCTTTGTTCCCCATATGGATTTCTTCCTATCCTTAGTCTGTATGACCACAGTCATCTCCATAATCTAAAGAGTTGTCTATCTCCATCTCAGACAGAAATACCATTTTTTTGACTGTGCTGAATTGGGCTATTCAGAAATGTCAAAGACTCTGAAAGTTTTGACAAGCTGAAGAGGAAGGAAGTTTTACTCTTTATAAATACATGATCCATCTTTCAGGGAATCCATCTCTCTGAGTAGATTGACCCAGGTTAAGGGCCTTTACACTTTCTTCTATACAAAATGATTTCCATTTGTCTTGGGAAAACCTGGACTTTATGGAGAGCTTGTGGTGGAAACAGTCAGACGGAGTAGATGCACTTACATCAACTAATACTTAAGGATTACCTGAGGAATTTAAAAATTTGGCTACCTTGCTTGCTTTAACAGGTGTTAAGAGTTAAAGATTTATGAAGTTCATACTCATTTCTTTTTTTAGAATATTTTTATTTATTATTTGAGAAAGAGAACGGGTCAGAGGGAGAAGCAGACTCCCTGCTGAGCAGAGAGCCTGATGTGGGACTCAGTGCCAGGAACCTGAGTTCATGACCTGAGCTGAAGGCAGAGGCTTAACCAACTGAGCCACCCAGGCACCCAAAATTCATATTCATTTCATTAACTGCTTGGGAAAATACAGAATTTCTGCATATGTCACTGTTATGGTAAGTAGAGGAAGACAAAGGAATGGAGGATGTAACATAATAAGAAATATAGTTGGTTTTTGTCCCCAGTTTTTGTCACAGAGCTCCTAAAAACTTTGGCTTTTCCTGAGTGATAAAGGGTTTTTGTTGTTGTTGTTGTTGTTATTCCTAATAAGTTCATTTTAATCACCTTTGAGTTTATGCTAATGAGGTGGCTTAGGGTGGGGCCCTTAGATGGCCTTGGGGATGGGGGGCTGGTCACCAGAAATACTAAACTGTGATGAGAGGATGGGAACTTCCAGCCCACCCCCCATTTTTTGGGACAGGAGATTGGATTATAAACTTTTGAACAGTAAGGTCCAGAGAGCTTCTGGGTTGCTGAACTCTTCTTGCAGGGAGGGTGGCATACCCAGAAAGGGCAGGGACACTCTGTGCCCCTGCTCCCCACACCTTGTTATACATCTCTTCCATTTGGGTGTTCTGAGTTTTGCCCTTTGTAATAAATTGGTAAACATATCTAAAGTGCTTTCCTGAGTTTTGTGAGCCATTCTAATACATTGTTGAGCTCGAAGAGGCAGTCATGGGAACTCCCAGTTTATAACTGGTCAGTCAGAGGTGCCTGTGGTACAGGACTGGTGTGTGGTGTAGAAGCAGTCTTAGGGACTGAGCTCATAACCTATGGAGCCTGGGCTAGCTAACTAAAGTTAATGTCATAACTGAGTTGAATTGCTGAACACCAAGTTGGTGTCAGAAAATTAAAGAACTGGCTGGTATCAGGAAGACTACTCCAGAGGGGAAGATTAGTTTGAAGGTCCTTGCAGAATTCAATCAGTCAATTAAAAAGTTAAAAACAAAACCCAAAAAACAAAAAAGCAGGCACAGGGGTTTTGTTTTAATAGTTTTGCAGATGTTTCCATACTAAAACTTAAAAAAAAAAAAAATCTATCTGCCTTATTAGTGGGTTAAAAGGAATGTGCAATTGAAGGGAAATTTATGATGCACTGGTTTACATAGTCTAATATAATTTGGCCAGTAATTAATTTTAATTTCTATGTGTCACTCTGAACAAGCCAAAATAGCCAAATACATTTATTCTTCATCATTTACAAAATGATAAAAGTAGGGGCTGCTTGATCAACACTAAATTCTAGCTCAAGAGAAGAGAGCTGCTCTCATGTTGTAGCTGGGCTCTTCACCTACATCTTTGTCCATATTTAGTTATGATTTATTGGTGCTGTAAATGAAAGAAAACTGGAAAATAATGGCATAAACAGAGAAGCGATTTACTGTTCTCACATAACAAAATATATAAGATATATGTAATCCAGAGCTGATTTGGCCATTTAGAGGTGCTCTTTGGGGCCAAGGCTCATTCTGTCTTTTTGCTTTACCAACCATGGCTCAGGGCATCATCTTTGTGGTTACAAGATGATAGTTATAGTTACACAAATCACATCTGTGTTCCAGGTAGAATGAGTGAAATGACAAAAGCAGAGGGCAAAAGGAGGCAAAAAGCCAGTGGTCTGTCCTTCTAAAAGGCTTTCCATAAAGTCCCTACCAGTGATTTCTTCTTATATGTCACTGGGCAGACCTGAGTCATGTGATAGTATTAATTGAATGTGCCACCTCAGAATTCATACAGTAGTCTAACAATAACAATTCACGGTTTCCCTTTCTGTGGTTTCAGTTACCTGTGGTCAACCATGGCTGGGAAGCAGATGATCCTACTATCGGAAGGTCAGTAGTGGTCTAAAGCTACGTCACAACCCCTACATCATTCGCCTCACTTCATCTGAGCATGTAGGCATCTTATCATCTCACATCATCACAAGAAGAAGAAAGGTAAATATAGTACAATAAGATACTGAGAGAGAGAGAGGAAAAGGGAGAGAGACCACACTCATATAGCTTTTATTACAGTATATTGTTTTAAGTGTTCCATTTTATTACTAGTTATTAATCTCTTACTGTGCCTAATTTATAAATTAAGCTTTACCCTAGGCATGTATATATAGGGAAAAGCATAGTACAGATCTTCCTTGACTTATGATGAGGTAACATCTTAATGAACCCTTTGTAAGTGGGAAATATAATAAATTGATAATGCATTTAATACACCTAAGCTATTCAACATCATATCTTAGTCTGGTCTACACTAAATGTGCTCAGAACACTTCCAGTAGCTTACAGTTGGGCAAATCATCTCACGCAAAGCCTGTTTTCTAATGAAGAGTTGAATTTCTCATGTAATTTATTGAATATGCTATTGGAAGTGAAAATCAGAATGGTTGTAGGAGTACAAACAGTAAGCATATACTTATGGTTTACCCTCATGATTTCCTGGTTGACTGGGAGCTATGGCTCGCTGCTACTGCCCAACATCACAAGAGAGCATCCTACCACATATTGCTAGTCTGGGAAAAGACGAAAACTCAAAATATGAAGTACAGTTTGTACTGAACGTATATTGCTTTTCCATTGCAAAGTTGAAAAATCGTAAGTTCACCCATTTGAAGTCAGGGAACATCTGTGTATTTGGGGTCCGGTACTATCCACTGGGAGTCTTGGAGCATACTCCCTCGGGATGCGGGGGATCTACTGTGTATTGAAAAACCTAATGCCAATGTGATGGTATCAGGAGGGGGAGCCTTTGGGAGGTAACGGAGTCATGAGGGCCCTCATGAACAGAATCAGCGTCCGTATACAAGGAGCTGAGAAACTCCTTGCCCTTTTGCCACTGGGAAGTTACAGCCATAGAGCGTCTTCTATGAGCCAAAAAAAGGGCTCTCATCAGACACTAAATCCGCTGGTGCCTTAATCTTGGGACTTCTCAGTCTCCAGAACTGTGAGAAGCAAATTCTTGTTGTTTATAAGCTACCCAGTTTATGGTGTTCTGTTACAGCACCCTGAAGGGATTAGGACACATCACCATTTCTTGCTGAAGTTGGTCAGGAGTCATTCCTTAGCAGTTTAGTTTAGCATATTGTACACTTAATAAAAATCATAATTCTGAGGTACAGATTAAGGTATAATGAATATTGTGCTAACCACCCACACTGATGCTTTCACTAGTTATAATATAAATAATGACCATCTACAAAACAAAAACATGACTACATAGATTATAACCCAAAATTTCCAAGGTTCAAATATTACTCTTGTCTTTAACATCTACTCCACAGGAAACTTGCTCCTCTTCTTCTCTTTTTTCTCCCTGTTTGTTTTTTGTTTGTTTGTTTGTTTTGTTTTTTTTAGTAAATCTCTTTCCTATAACTCATCTTCCTTTCTAGGCATTTTGTCCTCTCTTCTCTCCTTGCTTCCCCTTTTCTACTTCTTTGTAACATATACTTACTTTTAGTAAAAACTTAGACTTTTCTCTACTTCCATTGAATGAAACCCCTGTTTCATTAATGTCCTATTACATAACAAACCACTGCTGAAGTTAGTGGCTTAACACAGGGGTCAGCAAAATTTTCTGTAAAGGCTGTATAGTAAACATTTCAGCTTTATGAGTCATGTGGACTCTGCCATTGTCATGCAAAGGCAGCCACAGATGATATGTAAACAAATGGGTATAACTGTTTCTCAATAAAACTTTATTTATAAACAGGCAGTGGGCTGAATTTAGCTCTCAGGTTGTAGTTTGCCATCCCTTGACTTAAAACAACAGTGATTTATAATTTCTCATGATCCTGTGAGTTGAGTCACTGCCCTGACTGAGCAGGGAAGTTTTTCTATTCCATGGGGTATGAGTGAGGTCACATATTTGGCTGTAACTCACAGGTAGTTCAGCTGGAGATGGAACATCCCAAATAGCTCCTCATCCTCCAAGGCTTCTCTCCATACAGTTTCTCATTATTCAGCAGTCTAGTCTGACTAGACTAGAGCACCAAGAGGTCAAGCTCTAGATTGCGGGTGCTTATCAAGCCTCTGCTTGTCTCACTTTGTGAAATTTTCATTCGCCAACACAAGTCACAGGGTCAGTCCCAGGCCTGACGTGGAACAGGGCTACACAAGGGTAGGAATACCCAGAAGCATGGATCACTGGGTGACCAATGGGAAAGAACACCAGAGTCTGCCCTCCAGCCCTCAATGATGCTTGTCTCCTACATTCAAAGTACATTCAGTTTCTTCCCAGACCCAAATAATACCATTCCACTTCAGCATCAGGTTCAGGCCCGGGGTCAAGCACTTTGTCACAGAAATCCGTTTTACATGAAGATGTGGTCCCTAGAATGTCCTCATACATCCAACATTCAATTCTGAAAATAGGAAAGGATAAACTCAATGGATATTCCCTTTCCAAAAATGACAGCAGGGGGAGGAGGCAAAAAGGTGTATGTTTATTGCTTCATAGCAATTTTATAATCCACTGGGACACATGTTACTTGGGGGAACAGAATGTTTGTTGTGATCCCGAGAACTGGTTCCTTAATCCATTGCTCTCCTCCATGTTTTGATCTTCTTGATTCTTGGTTCCACTTTCGGAGATGGTCTTCCTTTCTATGAATAATGTCTATGCCTGCTGCTAAGTGGTGCTCTCAGATGGCTTCCTGCCAACAGTAAGTTGGGGGCTCAGACATCTTTTCATTTTGACTTATTCCTTTGAGTCCAAGCTGATACAACTCTTTTAAAAAATGCTGTGGACTTGTAGATATCCAGTTTAAAAATCCATTCCATTAGGCAAAAGCCTGCACCCACAGATAACGTGCCAGAGGTCTCCCCGATTTGAGCTCAGAATACAGGTTTTGTGGTAAAATGCCCTTAAGATTCTCAGAAGTGATTTTGTTCAGGTGAGAGGATCTATGAAGCATTGCCTTAAATCTTTCAGGGGCCTAGACAAGGGATCAAACAGCTGCAACCTTGATTCTCTATTTGCCCTCAGGCCTCTAGAGTGATAGCATCTTGGGGTTGATATTTTTCCCTGCGGAAAATTGTTACGTTAAGATGTTTTACCCACTCGAAAGACTGAAAATGAGAAACAGCTATCTTGTCTACTTCAAAAAGTCATGAGTTGGAAATATTTTCTCTATGTTCTGCTTGAAAACTGAATAGTACTATCTTTAGCTTCTAATTCTCTTGCAATATCTTTTTACAAGATTTTTATTTATTATTTAATTGAGAGAGAGAGAGATCACAAGTAGGCAGAGAGGCCGGCAGAGGGAGAAGGGGAAGCAGGCTCCCTGCTGAGCAGAGAGTCCGATGCAGGACTCCATCCGAGGACTGGACCATGAGACCATGACCTGAGCAGAGGCTTAACCCACTTAGGCACCCAGGCGCCCCTCTCTTGCAATATCTTACCGTAAGTGGCTTAAAGCACCAATTGGCATATTCAGTATTCCACCTAAATTTAGACAAATTCTTAGCTAAATTCTCAACTTTATTAGGTATATAATTTTTCTATATTCTAAGTTTCTACTAACAAAGGATAGTTGAAAGGCAGGCAGGCTGGGACAAGGGCCCCATCCTAAGAGGAAACCACCCTTACAAGGATTTCACACTGCTCTAGAAGGGGCCCTCCACCCTTTCCCATGTGATAGGTAGATGAAAAAACCTGATTGGCTGACAGGCACGTGGGATTAATCAGATTAAAACAGCTCACTAAGGAGCCCATAAAAACCCCTAGATATAAACACCCAATCAGCAACAGTCCTGGGTCCCCTGCCTCTTGGGGAGCTTTGTACTATCACTCAATATCACTCAAAAAACTTAGCTCTGCTGCCCACCACCCTTTGGTCTACCTCTTCATTTTTTTTTTTTTTTTTAGAGATTATTATTATTTATATACCTGACAGAGAAAGAAAGTGCTGGAGCGCACAAGCAGCAGGAACTGGAGAAGCAGGCTCCCCACTGAACAGGGAACCTGATGCAACCAGAAGACCCATCCCAGGAGCCTGGGATCATGGAAGGCAGATGCTTAACTGACTGAGCCACCCAGGCACCCTCTACCTCTTCACTCTTTGAGACAGCATGACCAAGAGCAGAGGACCCTGAAGGAAAAGAAATCCTGTAACAACCACAGGTAAAAATTTCCTTCATTCCTCTACCAGTATGTAACACTGGTCCCTTTTTCTCCAGCCTTTGACAGAAAGTTTAGTTCTTTCAGGATCCATTCGCAGTCTTCTCATTTTTCCATCTTCCATGCAGTCCCAAATTCTGTGTTAATCATGTTTTTTAGTTTTTGTATTTCATGATGCTTTGAAGGATCTTGGGGCCTTGCTGACCCAGGAGAGACTGTCCCTCCCCTGGTTAGCTAATTCCTAGAGATAGCGAATGACTACCCTTCACATATGCAAAAGTAATCCAGAGCCCATACCACCAACTACCCACTTTGCCAAGCTTTCACACATTGGTTCCTACCCTAATCACTCCAGGGGCAGGTATCACACAACTCAATCTGTACTCCCAGAGCCTGCTGAAATTATTCAAACTAACCAATCCTAAATCTGCTTACCTTGATTCTCCACCTTGCCCATTCTTTCCCATGAAAACTGCAATAAAGGCTCTTACCCATGCTATTCCTTTACTCCTGTTTCCTGACAAACCCTGCTTCTTCCCCATGTGCCTCACATGCCTCTTCCTCTTGAGAGCTAACTATAAGTGAACAAACTGCTTTTTTATTGGCAATCATCTCCTCTCCTTATCTGTTGACCTGCCTGTACCAGTAAAAACAAATTCCTAGGTGTAAAGAAATCCAATGTCATATACTTAAGGTTTTTGTTATAATAGCCCCCTACTTTTAGGCACCAATTTCTACGCTAATTATTTGTTGCTACAGAACAGTCACCCCCGAAACCAATGGCTTAACATGTCCATTATTTTTTATTTCTCACAGTTCTGTGGGTTGACTGGCTCAGCTGAGCATTCTTTTGTTTCTCCTTGTCATGGAGATGAGGTCACTTGAGTGGTTGCACTTAGCTGGGAGCTCACCTTGGGGATGGAATGTCCAAAATATCCTCCAGAACCTCACTCTACTTGGTCTTCTCATCAGTCAGTAGTCAGGACCGAATTTCTTTATAATATAGCATCTGGCTTCTAAAAGCGAACATTCCAAAAGATAATCCCCAGTGTGCAACTATTTATCAGGCTTCATGCTTGCTACTATCTCAATGGCCAAATCATCAGTTAGTTCACACTGTGTGTGGGAGGGGACTACCCAAGGGCTGAAAGAGGCATGGGTTCTTTGGGGCCATCGAGGTAATAAGTCTACCATACCAATATGACAATGCCATTCCAAGTTTTTTTTTTTTTTTTTTTTTTTTTTTTGGAAAGAGCCCATGAAATATAGCAGAAAAAGTATGTATGCTGTGATAGGGTGAAGACAAGGTCTGTAAGAGATGGGTGTAGACAGGACAATCCTGAAGGATTTGATTTCTCACTACTCAGTTAAATTGAGAAGTGAAGACACAAATTTTCATTTTCCTAGAACACATCTTAATCTGGGATTAAATGGCATTACACTGCCAGTAAGCTTTTATTTCATGGCTATCCACATCACTATTAAAGACTCTGCCTACGTGGCAAACTCTATTTGGAACTATGAGATTTTCTTTCTACTTAGAAATTTTGTTTTCATTGCTGTCATTGTTCCTGTCCCTTTTCCCTACACAGATTCCTTTGGTTACATTGACATTCTGAGAAGAGCTAGTCTTCAGCAATTAGCCACATGGAAACATGTGCTACTTATGGCAGCCTGCTCTTGCTTATTTCCTGTCTTGCTAATTTTGTGAAATTGGTTATTTGTGAAGAGTTACTTGATTACAGAAATAAGTTAAGCCTAGAACTGTTGTAAAGACTTAGACGATTAAGGTCATCTACATGAGTCTGAGTCAGTGAGATAAAAAGAGGATATCCAGGCTACCACCTGAGTACCAAATATTTTTATGTTTGGGAGTATCTTTGGGCTTTTGAGTCACATAAAGAGAGCCAAACTGATAGCTGTTTTATTGAAAGGTTAAAAAATAGCAGGGCCTCAGTCCATCAAATTACTCATTCCAAATGTCATTCTGAGTCAGGCCTCTCCCAAATATAATTACTATTACGCTCTGTATATCAATCTCTGTTTACGCTTTCTAATGTTTGATGTATTGCTCCTTCTGTGTCATGGACTCATTTAGATACCCTCTGTTTGCAGTTCTCTTGCAGGTTTCAAAATACAATCCATCTGTAACACTCACTGAAATTACTGGAAGTGCCATTTTAAAATGTAGATCCCTAGGCCTTGCCTTCCACCTACAACATCAGAGTTTCTTAGGTTTGATATCAGGAGTCTGGATCCCTTTTGACAAGTGTCCATGTTTGCTTCATGTATGCCAGAGTTCAAGAATCACTGAACACAGGGAAGGACAAAAAGAGGGCGTGAGACCCAAACTGAATTAACTAATATTCATGTTTATCTTCGGAGAGGAAGGGCAAGATCTGATTCTGGCAAAATTCAGAATTGAGGTTGGTCCTTGGAAACCTTTTCATCTCCCTTCCATCTTTGCTCCCTCTCATTCTTCCATAATTCAGTAGTCCTTGTCGTCTGTTCAGCTAACACCATAAGCTAGGCAGTTGGCCTTGAGCCTCACAAAATCCTACGGAATCAGACAGAGTACCATCTTTCCATGCTGCAAGTGAGGATGTTGTGGTTCCCTGAAGCTATGGAACTTGTCCAGACCAGGAGCTAAGTAAGGTGGAGCTAGGGTTTGAGCCAGCATCCATTCTCTGCTCACTTGCCTGAGAAACTCATTCCGCATCACAGTGTTAGTGGTGTTAGGTTTCACATGCAGAAATGTCCCTGCATCTGCCTGGTGTCCATGATGAAGTTTTAAATTATAGGTGAGGTTCAGTGGGCTAGAGTCCAGAGCCGATGACCAAGAAGGAATTCTTGAGACACCTTTGGTGCAAAATGGTGCTTTATTAAAGCACAGGGACAGGACCCATGGGCAGAGCCTGGGGTTGTGAGGGGTGGCAGGTTAAATAGATGGGGTTGGAGGAGGTAAGGAAAAAGGGAGGTTTCAAAAAGAACTTTCATGTGCTAAAGATGACCTATGAGAGAGATACTGGAGGACTTGAGGCCTTGTCCTTGTCAGGTTTTTCCCTCTAGCAAGGTACTATAGTACCTTAAGATAGGTGGGAGAGTCCTAAAGAATGGCACATATGTCCCACCCAGGAATGGGGGTGGGGAAAGGTTGTAAGGTGTCAGCTTTTGCTTTGTCCTGTCAGCCTTCTGTTCCCTCATCAGCCCTCCCTGCTTTTTTTAATTAAAGTATAATTAACATACAATATTATGTTAGTTTCATGCGGACAACGTATCGATTCAACAGTCTCAGACATGACTCAGTACTCACCATGGTAAGTTACCACTTATCACTAAAGAACATTATTATAATAATAACTAACTATATTTCCTCTGTTGTACTTTTCATCTCCGTGCTTATTTGCAGAACCTGCAATGCCAGCACCCCTCAGAAACACTTTTCTCTTTCCTTTTGAATCAACTCTAGTTGCCTTTTTTGTGGGTATTTCTTCTAATATTTTGAACCAAAGAAGGAAAGGCTGGTGGCTGGTGTCCTCTCCACCTCAGCCATCCAGCCATCTCTGGAATGTTTGTTGTTAGGCAAAATGCAGCCTCTTTGATTAGTGAACCCCTCAGCAAATATCTCCTGAGGGGTAAAAATGAGTAGAAGATGTCTTACTGCAGAGCCCTTTCTTCTTCATAATGGACTCCATTGGAGTATATGCTCCTTGTCCATGTTTTGGTCACTGTTTGAGCTCCAGTCCCTAGAAGAGTGGTTGATGTATCAGTACTCACTAAATGTTGGCTGAATAAATGAATGTGCAAACTGATTTTTTCCCCAGTTTTTTTTTTTTTTTAAGATTTTATTTATTTATTTGACAGAGAGAGATCACAAGTAGGCAGAGAGGTAGGCAAAGAGAGAGGGGGAAGCAGGTTCCCCACTGAGCAGAGAGCCTGATGAGGGGCTTGACCCCAGAACCCTGAGATCATGACCCAGGCCAAATGCAGAGGTTTAACCCACTGAGCTACCCAGGTCCCCCTTTTCCCAGTTTTATTGAGAAACAGTTGACATACATCACTGTATAAGCTCAAGGCACACAGCATGATGGTTTGATTTACAAAACGATTACTACAATAGGTTCAACTAACACCCATTTTCTCATATGGATGCAATAAAAAGAAGGAAAAATAAAGAATAACAGTGTTCTCCTTGTGATGAGTACTCTTAGGATTTTCTGTATTAACAACTTTCCTACATATCATACAGCAGTGTTAGCTACAGTCATCACATTGTACCTTACATCCCTAGTACTTATTTATCTTGAAGTCTGACCAACTTTCTCCAGATCTCTCCCTGCCCTGCCCCCAATGCTGACCCAAGTGTCCTCCTTAATGCCCATCACCGTTATCCCATCCCCTCACCCATCTCCCCTCCAGCAACCTCAGTTTCTTCCCTATAGTTAAGAGTCTCTTATGGTTTGCTTTCCTCTCTGTTTTCCTTATTTTTCCTTTCCTTTCCCCTATGTTCATCTGTTTTGTTTGTTAAATTCTACATGAGTGAAATCAAATTGTATTTGTCTTCCTCTGGCTGACTTATTTCACTTAGCATAATACCCTCTAGTTCTATCCACATCACTGCAAATGGCAAGCTCATTCTTTTTGATGGCTGATTAATATTCCATTGTGTGTATATGTGTGTGTGTGTATGTATATCTATGTGATATATCTATAGATATATCACAGATATATATATATCTCACATCTTCTTTGTTCATTCATCTGTTGAACATCTGGACTCTTTCAATATTTTGGCAATTGTGGACATTGCTGCTATAAACATTGGGGAGGATTTCCTCATTTTTCATGGCTGAATAATAATCTAGTTTATATATACCACAACTTCTTTATCTAGAGAGCCATCAATGGATTCTCAGGTTGTTCTCATGTTTTGGCTATTGGAAATAATGCTGCTATGAGCATGGGGGTACAGATATCTCTTCAAGTTAGTGTTTTCATTTCCTTTGGGTATAGTCTGAGAAGTGGAATTCCTGGATCATACATATGGTAGTTTTATCTTTAATTTTTTGAGGATCCTCCATACTGTTTTCCATAATGGCTCCAATTTACAATTTCATTAACAATGCACAAGGGTTCCATTTTCTCCACATTCATGTCAGCATTTCTTTTATCTCTTTTGGTGATGGCCATTCTAAGAGGTGTGAGGTGGTATCTTATTGTGGTTTTAATTTGCATTCCCCAAATGGCTAGTAATTTGAGCATCTTTTCATGTACCTGTTGGTCTCTTGTATATTTTTGTGGAGAAATATCTATTCAGGTCCTTTCCCTATTTTGTAATCAGGTTGATTTTTTGTGTGTGTTTTATTATGGTTTTTGCTATCGAGTTGCATGAGTGCTCTCTGTATTTTGCATATTAACTAACCTCTTATCATATATATGCTTTGGAAATATTTTTTTCCCCATTCCGTTGATTGTCTTTTAAAACTGCATTTTAATGTTTTAGCTCTCATCAGAAACTCAAAAGGTGATAGTTAAGATCTGGTTTAAAATTCCTAGGAAGGGAAAACTGATCTGCTAGATACATCAATTCCTGCCCTGTGAACTGACATGAGTAAGCATCACAGCTGCAGCTGTGTCCCAACAAGTGGCCGAGGAATGGGAATTTTGAGTTCTTTACTAGGAATATTTGGCTAAATGCCATGGTGGGGAGGGGGGTCTACAGATATTAAAGTCAAGCTATAATTTATCTCATATACCTACATATTCATTCTTTCACCTCATTAAATAAATATTGGGGAACTACCATGTAATAGGCACAGGACTAGGCACTGGGAATACAATAGTTGACAAAATTATCAAAAGTTCTAGTCCTTTTCGGATTTGCTATATTTTGTTCAGTGGGGAGAGGGGTTGGGAAAAAGGAAACAAAGACCATAACTAGGTCTGCTAAAGAGAAGAGAACAGGCAAACACTCAGGCCAACATCACAGGCATGTGCATTGGAAAAGGTAGGAGAGACCAACGGAACATTATACCTGAGAAAGTTGCACTATGCGTGGCCTTCTCTGCCCAGGGCTTTCATGCTCAAGAGGGCTATATTCAGGACAGACTTAGGCTGGGAAAAACAATGATGCTAGGAAGGATCCACCCACCATCCTCCTCTTCCTTTGGAGCCTCCATTTCTTTTTTCTTTCTTTTTTTTTTTTTAAGATTTTTTAATTCATTTATTTGACAGAGAGAGATCGCAAGCAGGCAGAGAGAGGCAGGCAGAGAGAGAGGAGGAAGCAGGCTCCCTGCTGAGCAGAGAGCCCGATGTGGGGCTCGATCCCAGGACCCCGAGATCATGACCCGAGCCGAAGGCAGCGGCTTAACCCACTGAGCCACCCAGGCGCCCCTGGAGCCTCCATTTCTACACTGAGTATGAAAGTAGAAAGGATGTTTCCTGTTCACTGTGAAGCTTACAGTGCAGTTCTGCTGCTTTGGATGCCACAGACAACCTGAGCTATGTATCACCGCTGACAAGGAATAGGTAATACGTGCGTGCTGAGGGAGAGAATGAGGCTGTTTTCTACACCAGGTGGTGGGCAGAGGGAAGTAGCATTGCCAGGGAAGACCTCATACTTCACTTGCTGACTCTCCTGGCACAGCCCTGCCTGGCTTGGGCCGCAGTGATGCGGGGAGATCCTTGTTCCTTATGGCTTATGGCTTATTCTCCTTTTGGAGACCCCAAATGTGCTTATTGGGGCAATCTCAAACAGGATCTGGTTGGTCTCTTCCCCCTCCTCCAATACTTGTGCCTCTGATGCTAGGCTGAGTGTTTTTGCATTTGTTCATTCTGGGCCAAGGATAGGATGCATAATCCCTAAAATCATTTTCTCTTCTCCCAGAAAACATCTGGATCCACTCCTTTTTTTTTTTTTTCATTTTTTAAGTAATCCCTATACCCTACATGGAGCTTGAGATCAAGCCTGAGATCAAGAGTCTCATGCTATACTGACAGCCAGCCAGCGCCCCTGGGTCTATTCCTTCTTGAAGAATTAATATATTTCTATTAATGTCTTACTCTTTATTTCCTCTTAAAATGCAAACAATCATGAGAGAGTTAAATTAGTAAGCTCCTAACACATACATGTGAATTAATTCCTCCAGCAGTTGATGGAAGAACTGAGAATAAGAGAACTGATAAGCAGAGAAAAAGTATATACGGGGTGTAGAGAGGTGGTGGACAGGTGCACATTGCCTGAAATTAAAGACTCTTTCTTCAGTATTCTTGCTTGGGACATCCTCAAGGTGTGGTAGTTCAGCAGTAAATTGTAGGGGAAGTGCTCAAATTCTGGACTTAGACAAAATGTGTTCTGACTCTGACTCCAAGTCTGCACATCTGAGTTACTGAATCTTTCTAAGCAGTCATTTTCTTAGCTGTAAAAATGAAGGGGGGTAAGGAGGGCTCCTGGGTGGCAGTCTGTTAAATGTCTGACCCTTGATTTGGTCATGATCTCTGGGTCCTGGGATTGGAACCCTGCAGTCAGGCTCTTTGCTCAGCGGGGAGTCTGGTTGAGGATTTCTCTCCCTCCCTTTTTCCCTCCTCCCCCACTCTCTCTCACATACACACTCTTTCTCTCAAATAAATAAACAAAAATTGAAGGGGAGGATAATGATAATAACGATACCTATTTCTCAGGAGTGTTGTGAGGATCCCATGAGATAATACACTCTGGCTGACAGGCAGTGTCTGACACATGACAAATTCAAGGGCAGTGAGCTTCGGGCTGCGTTTGCAAGGCTTCGGGCTGGTGGGAGGCAGGTCACTTCCATCATGGCTGTTGCCTTATTCATCTGGAAGGATTAGGAAGGAGGGGTATGGGCAGGGTAGCGCAGGTGATATGCTTTGCTGTTCGTGCTAGCCTGGCCACCGTCTGCACAGAGATTTCTCTTCCAAACTGGACGGCATTGAGACATTCACCTCATTGCACAGTGATTTTCGTGTCTTGCTGCCGCTCCTCCCACCCGTACACTGATTCCACATGATCGCTACTTCCTGTTGGAGCCTGGAACAGGAGCTGTTACACGGAGGATGGAGTGAAGCGGCTTCCTTCGTGCCTGCCAATCTCGTGCGGAGCCGGGAACACTACTGCTTGCACAGCAAACGTAAAGCCCCTTCCTCAGGGCTGACCTTCAGTCTCTTCTCTCCTTCCTGCTTCTGCACAGTACACAGGCGCTAGCACGTGTTCTCTGGCCGTCTAATTGCAGATTTCATGTCACCTTTAGCTCTCCGCTTCAGGCTTTTGCCAAGAGATAGTGGAGAGCTAACGCAGCGTTCAGATTCAACTCCGTAAGCAGAAGCCCAGATCTCCAGAATCACTAGCCATCTTCTAGGCGCTTCTTGCTTCGACCTCAAACTGTGTCCCTGGGTGGTCTTGTTCACTGACTCGGGGGCTTCCATTAAACCCGTGGCTGTGGAGAGAACATGGGGCAGCCTCACAAGGCAGATGAGCAGGAATAGAGCAGTTGAAGCAATAATTTCTGAGGTCGTTACCAAGTACAGCTAATAGATTATCAGTGCCTTGCATGCCAGCCTTGAATATTAGTTTGAAATTAGCTTGGTTAAACACCCAGGGCTGGAGTGTGCATGCTGGTGCATACATGAGGGAAAGGGATTTAGTGAGTCTCTTGAGAAATGCTCTTTTCCCTAAGAGGAACCTGCTCCATGGGCTCTTGGGCTGTCCCAGCAAGATGCCCCATTTTATCCCTATGCTGTGACCCCCCCCCCCCCCAACACCAAACCTGGGCTTCACTAGGAAAGTGAGCCGAATTGGTTCCTGCCCAGCTATAGGCAATGGTCTTGCATCCTTTTTGGCTTTTTCTGTAGTAGCTGAGAGCTGGTATGAAGTGATTATGTGGAGGCTCTTGAATCAGGTTGCCTGAGACTGAAATCTCTCCGGGGCACTTCCTCTTAGGCAATTAATCACTAAACCTCATTTTCTTTTTCAGTGAAATAAATGTTAATAAAAGTATCTGCTTCAGAGGGTTGTGGAAGGGTTAACTGAGGTAATGAATATAAAGTGCCAGCACAATGCCTGGCACATACTAAGTACTTAATAAATGTCAGATGCTATTAATAACCCTCTACATTTTTATAGCACTTAATTACTTTTCAAGTATTTTCACATAGTTTCACGTGACTCTCCTAACCAACCCACCAGGTATAAAATGCAAAGCATGTAGTATCATGCTCATTTTTACCATGATAAAATGGAGTTTGTAAATGATTAAGTGTCCTAGATTGTTATTAGTGAGAATCCATTCTAGTATCTTGTCCCCTTTCCACCATCCCTCAGCTGCTTTAAGAACCCAGGCTAAGAAAAATCTTCTACTCACATCAGAAAAAGCAGGAAACTTGAATTATAACATGTGCTTCTCATCAAATAACCTCTCTGAGCTTGGTTTTTGCATTTATGGTATTAGAGGGCTTATTCTGGGACTGATCATCTGTGGTCTTTGGTTCTCCTTTAACAATGGGGCTGGTTCCAGAGATAAACGGAGGAAGGAGAAATGGCCCCTTGCTCACTGGTTCCCACTCTCTACGACTCCCAGGACCCTTAGGGTATATTGCCTGCACTGTAGCTACTTTTGTGAATATGCTATCTTCCAAGGGTCAAGCTCCAGGAGCACAGAGAAACCATTTTAATTATGTTTCCCCTAGAGCAGCTAGCATAATGCTTCCCACATTATATTCAGTAACTACTTGTGGACTAATGATTTTGTACTTTTGGGTTCCCTAATTAAAGCCTAATTTTTTTTTTTTTTAAGATTTCATTTACATCTGAGAGAGAGAGAGGAGGGGCAGAGGGAGAAGGAGAAAGAGAGAATCTTCAGTAGACTCCATAGTGAGCTCAGGGGAGCTCAGGGCCCCATGTTGTGCTCATGAACCTGAGATCATGACCTGAGCAGAAGCAAGAGTCAGACGCTTAACCCATTGTACCACCCAGCAGCTCCCACTTCAGGCTTTCTGTGTCAAGGTCAGCCTCATTAGTCTATCAATTATTTTGATTTTATGAGTTAGACATTCAAAAAAAACCACAAAAAACTACAGCTTTCAAAGGTTTTACCAAGAGGGTAGGAGGGGGACACATTTCTATAAACTTACATATTGATATTGTTAAAAAAAAGAAGTCAGTGCTTCAAAGTTCCCAGGGATGCCCATCATAATCATCAGTTATTAAGAACCAAAAGAAAGTCTTCCTGCATATACCAGCATTGATCTTTCAAGATCTTAGTCAGAATGAGTGTGACTCTGAGAGCAAGATATGGACTAGACATCATGGCATGTCCCCTCTTTTGTGCATTTGGATTCCAAAGTGGACAATTTTGCAGCTTTCATACAAATCAGATAATATTCTCTTAGTTAATCGTGGTATTTTTATAAGTCTCCATGAATAATTGAGGCCTAGACCATAGTGTATGTTGCAAACAACATTCCTTTACCTTTAAAATTGAACTTCACCATGAGATCAGAATTGAACAGTGAACTAACCAGAAGATAATTAACAAAACAAAACAAAACAAAAACAAATGACAGAATACAAAAAAAGTAACAAGAAGACAGTAAAAAAAAAGATAGGCTACTTGGAGGAGTGTCAACACATGTAAGTTAAAGAAATGCAAACACATGCCTCCTTACCTCTAAATACTTCAATTGTTCTTAAGAACAAGGGTATGCTCTTAGAAAACATAGCACGGTTATTTAACTGAGGATATTTGATATTCACACTGTATTATGTGAAGGTTCATTATCAAATGTCACCAACTGTCCAAGGGATAACAGTGTTGGTGAGGATGCAGAGAAAAGGGAACCCCCTTGCACTGTTGGTGGGAATGCAAACTGATGCAGCCACTCTGGAAAACAGTATGGAGGTTCCCCCCCAAAATAAAAATAGAACCACACTATGATCCAGTAATTGCGCTACTGGGTATTTACTTGAAAAATATAAAAACACTAATTCAAAGGGGTACATGCACCCCCATGTTTACTGCAGCATTATTTACAATAGCCAAACTATGGAATCAGCCTTAGTGTTCAATGATAGGTGAATGGATCAAGAAGATGTGGCATATATCTGCAATGGAATATTATTCAGCCATAAAAAGAATGAAAACTTGCCATTTACAACAACATGGATGAAACTAGAGAATAAAATGCTAAGCGAAATAAGCCAGTCAGGAAGACAACTACCATCTGATTTCATTTATATGTGGAATTTAAGAAACAAGACAAATGAACAAAGGAAAACAAAAAAAGAGACAAGCCAACAAACAGACCCTTAACTATAGAGAACAGATTGATGGTTACCAGAAGGGAGATGGGTCTGGTAGGGAGGATGGGTAAAATAGGTGATGGGAATCCAAGAGTATACTTACTGTGGTTGAAAAAAAAAAAAAAAAAAGTTTTACCAAAAAAAAAAAAGGTCCCAATAATGTCCATTATGACAATCTTCCCCACCCCCATACCCAATTCAGAATCCAATCCAAGAGAACACATTTCATTTGGTTGTCTTGTTTCTTTAGTTTCTTTTAATCTGGAACAATTTCTTAGACTTTCATTGTCTTTTATGATATTGACATTTTTAAAAGAGTACAGCCCAACTGTTAAAAGTTTGTGTGGTAGTTCCTCACATTTCCATGCAGGTTATGCATTTTCTAGCAGGTATACTGTGTAAGAAATGCTGTGTCCTTCCATGGACCTCCAGTCAGCAAGCCCATGATGTCAGGTTGTCCCATTGTGGTGACATTAATTTTGATCAATTGGGTTGAGGTGCTCGGTGTCAGGTTTTTCTCCATTAGAAAGATTATCATTTTTCCCTTTATATTAACAAGAAATCTGTAGAGAGATATTTGGAGACTATAAAAATATACTGTTTCTTTACTGAATTTTTCACCAAAAATTATAAAATCTCTTGATAATTCTATACCTAATTACTATGGATAGCTGCAAAATGGTGGTTTTTAAATTTATTGTTCTTTCTAGATTTATGATGTAACATTCTACTGTAAGAAGAGCTTCCCTTTCTCCCCTATTATTTATTTATTTATTATCAATATGGGCCCATGGGTTCTTATTTTATTCAGTGGGCTATAGTAAATTACTGTAATTACCCATTTCAAAGCACAAATTGTAACAGATTTGATCAGACTGAGCCCTTTCAAGTTGGCTCTTGTATCCTTTTGACATGTCCTCATCATTTTTCGATTCTTTCTTTACTTTGCAGCACAGCAATATGTTCTGAGCTCATCTTGGATTTTCTCTGCCCCAGTCCTGGAATCAGCTCTAGTCCCTTTTCATGGAGAAATGATACTTAGAATTGCAAATGTAGGCATATAATTCGATGTTAAAACATAGGCTTTGAAAGATATTCTGTGTCTCCTCTGTTATGTCTGAAGTAACTATTTAGGCAAAGCTAACTGTGTCCATAGAGCTAAACAGTGGGTAGCCCATATTGGTTGACCCAGTGTTCTATATCTTAACAAGAATGTCAGTACTAGTTTTAATAATGGCTTCTTGGAGGGTGCAAGGAGGGTAAAGAATTCTACTTTAAATGTTCACATTGATTATGAGACATCTACTAATTTCAAAAACATCAAGATGTGAAAAAATTTGCATCTTAGAATCAAGAAAATAAGCAGTTTGTCTTAAAGAAGAGCATATCATTATGGCTTCATGCAGAATCATTCAAATGACTTAGAGAAAGCATTCAATAATGTTATAAACCACTTTGTTTATATTTCTTCTCTCTCTTGTTATCCTTAACTATACTTTCTTTTATTTTCACTAGGTTTCAACAAAAGTATAGGGGCTAGGTCAAGTGAGTCTATTTTAGTTTTCATAGATACATGAAAAATGAAAAGAAATCACAGCCAGAGCTTCTATTCCTCAATGATTGAACTTAAAGAAGATAGATCATCACTAGAAATAGGTTGGTTTGTTCCACATTTTCTCATATATCTAAATTTTAATAGGTCTATTATATCATCTTAATGAATCAGAGAACTAAATGGATTTTAATAATAACAAGAACATTTTATGTGTGGATATGACTTTGTAGTTAACAAGCACTTTACAAAGGCCATCTTACCAAAGGTAGCAGAATATATTAACTAATTAGGAGAACCTGCTGGGGATCTGAGTGCCTGGGGTACAAGTCCTGTCAATGCTACTTACTGGATCTGTGTCCTTAGGCAAATTACTGAACCTGTCTAGGCTTCAGTTTTCTCATCTGTCAAAGGAAGATAATAGTAGCACCTGCTTCCAGAAGTCACTGAGGATGAAATGAGACAATTCAGGGAGAGTGCACAGACCAATCCTGGGTACTGAGTAAACAGCTCAATAAATGTTAGCGAATACACAGTAGATCAAAGACAGGTCTGCATCATTCTAGAATCTCAAGGGGACACAGTCCCTTTGTATACACAACCTTCATAGGGCAATTGAGTATGTTTCCCCTACCTAAGAACCTAACTGGATTTAATAGGAAAGCATCTTCTTAAGCTCTAAGTCCGGGATATGACGGAGGACACAGTACCACAGGTTGGCTCGGGTACTTACCTAGCGCGGTTTAGTTACCTAGCTCTTCCTGGTTCCCACTGCCAGCAGCTAATCCTTTGCCTAACCCAGCCTCTTTGCTCTCATCTTGCATTCTCCCATTCATAGGAAAACCACGGTTCCCTCGAGCCAGATCCAGAAAGCAGAGCAAAGGAGGAAAGAGGACACAGGTAGGAGATGTGGGCTGGCTCCTCTTACTCGGGTTGTTAGTCCTGGATGACTCACTTCCTTGCCACAATGCTGGTCACAAGCGGTCCTGAGGGTACTTATCCAGGGACAATACCACACAGATGATTAACATTTTCAAGAAAGAAGAAAAGACAGACACTTTTCTTCCATAACAAGGGATTCACCATTTCCCTTTGAATTCCTTAATTGGCCTTTCTAATTAGAGGGATTTGCTGCTTTATTTAGCAGTCTTTGGCTGTGATCTATGTGGTTTCTGCAGGCCTGGGCCAGATTGTTTGCATCTTAAAGGAAGTCTAGGGGAGTCCTACTCCTTTCTAGGGGTTCTTTCATGCTATTCAAGGGTTTGAGAGAACTGAGGTCAGGGACAATCCATTAGTGTGCAGAGGAAGGAAGCTGGGACTCCACCGCCTGTTTCAGAGTAATGACATCACTCGTGCTGGCTCAGCTCCTACAATGTCGTGTGAAGCTGTGGATGAAGCAATATGTGTTAGCAGACTGTCACCAGGTCCTCTGCCATTTGCACAGCTCTTGTACTGTGAAGTGTTAGCATCTGCACTACTAATTCTTGGGAGAGTCTCGTAAGTTCTTCCTACCACGCAGTTTGTCTAAAGGGTTCCATCTAGGGGCGCCTGGGTGTCACAGGTGGTTAAGGGTCTTGGTTTTGGCTCAGGTTGTGATCTCAGGGTCCTGAGATGGAGCCTTGTGTCAGGCTCCACAGTCAATCGTCAAGTGAAGACTGCTCAGGACTCTCTCTCCCTCTTCCTCTGCCCCTCCCCCGGCTCTAGTGTGCACCCTTTCTGTATCTCTCTCTCTTTAATAAATAAATCTTTAAAGATTCTACCTAGCTAAAAGCTGGAAGAAAAGAATTCTTCATTTGGGAAATGTCAAAACATGTGGGGACATGTGGGATAACAGCAAACAGTTCACTAGGGATTACACTACAACGTGGCTTAAACAAATAACATTAGAACGCAAATGTAATTATCTGATCATCATAAGAAGCAATTCATAACAATTAACGCTTCAGGGAGGTCTGTTTCCACTGACCCTGCAGAAGTCTCAGGTGTTTGCTCAAAGGGACCAACTGACAAAGTAAAAGTCCTTTTAAAACGAGGGGGGTCGACAATGTTCTGTTTGGCACTTCACTCCCCTGGTGGCTCTTCCGCTCCATGAACCCCTCTACCCAAACCACACTTCCCCTTGCCCACTGAGGGTCACTGATGGTAGACTCAGAAGTGTCTCTAGTCCCAGTGTTCTGTCTTGCTCTGGATAGTGACTTGATCGCTTTCTGGAATCTGGATGTCTGGCTGCCTTGTCCCTTCTGGCTACCGCGTTAGTGACCAGGATCTGCTGTTTGGCCTTTCCCTGTGAACATGCATTTCCCCAGCCTCAGGCTTTTCATGGCCATTCCTGCTCTCTGATTTTTGTCCTTGAGTTCAGTGGCTTACCAAAGACCTAATTCAGCAGCCTGTTTGCCTCTGGCTCTTTAATTAGCTCCCCAGAGGCTTTTCTTAAAAGTCATTCTGGATCATTTTGAAAGGGGCATTTCCTTAATATAAAGCTCCCTCCTCATCAGGAGGTATAGCTGAAAGCTTGCCTTAGCCATCCTCTATGCAGCTTACCAAGGCCTCTGATTACGAAAACATGTTACTAGAAGGATCAAGGATGAAATAATTTCTTTCTTTGTGCCTTCTTTTACTACACAGATGTTATTTGGCCATTTATTATCCTAAATACAATGCAAAGGCTACAATGAGGACTATATTTCCATTCCTGTCTCAGAAGGCTTACTATCCAGAGCAATAGTCCTTAAACTTCATTGTCATAAGAATCTCCTGCGGAGTTTTTTAAAACGCAGATACCCAGGTGCCATAACTCAAAGATGATAATTCCACTGTTGTAGAATAGGGCTCAAGAATCTGCATTTTTATTTTTATTTCTTTAGGATTTTATTTATTTATCAGAGAGAGAGAAAAAACAAGAGAGCGAGCACAAGCAGGGAGAATAGCAGGCAAAGGAAGAAGCAGACTCCCTGCCTAGCAAGGACCCCGATGTGGGGCTCGATCCCAGGACCCTGGGATCATGTCCTGAGCCGAAAGCAGACACATAACGACTGAGCCACCCAGGCCTCCTGAGGATCTGCATATTTTCTTTTAAAGACTTTATTTATTTATCTGGGGGGAAGGAGAAGGAACACGATCATGGGGAGGGGCAGAGGGAGGAGCAGAAGGAGAAGCAGGCTCCCAGCTGAGCAGGGAGCCTGATGAGGGACTCCATCCCAGGCCCCTGGGATCATGACCTGAGCCAAAGGCAGACACTTAATTGACTGAGCCACCCAGGTGCCCCTGGAGAATCTGCATTTTTAATAAACATCCCTCCCTTGCCTGGAGAACCAACACAGGGTCCCTGTGGATACTTCAAGAACACTACTCAAGGAGAGAGCTACCCCAAGTCAGGTCATCCCCTGCTAGAGACACATCCCCTGCCAGTGAAAGGAGGCCAAACGTGGCCCATATGTTTGGTTTCCCTAAATAAAATGTGGAGCTCATGTTGTATCTGAATTCTTTATTCCTATCAGGATCCTCAAACTGCTCTTTATGCTTTGATCCCCCTTTCCTCATAGGAGGGAGCATTCTGTGTCTCGATTTGAAAGAAGGAGATGGTGAAAACTATCATGCAGTCTGCCACACACCACACAGCACTTTGGTGGAAGGTTCAAGTCAATGCACAGCCTTCACACATAACAAGACAGCATCTGCAAACACAACAGCTTCCCCAAGCTCCCATGTGCTCGGATTACCCAATGATGCACAAGTAAGACATGACTTCACTTTCTCAGGGTCATCAAGCCATGGCTGGCACCCAGGAATTTGAACATTTTAGATGTTAGTTTAGATCTCCAGGTAATGACAGTGCTGGGAACCACTGTTGTGAGGGCAATGTGTGTAGAACGTCAGACGCATGTGGGGTGGATCTCCTCACCTGTCCCACCCTCTCCTCTGTTCAGCTTGAGTCCGTTGAACTTGGTGCTCCTGCCTATGCTTTTCCTCTTTGGGCTATCCCCGGATCTTTTCTTCTCTTGTTCTTACTTCCTTTTGGAAAAGTACTCGGGGCACAATTCCATCTGACTGCTTGGAGTAACAACTGTTCTCTTTCCATATGTGTTCATCTAACTCCATTTACCTCCAGATTTAAGCCTGTGGATTCTCTCATGTATCCAAAGGCTGCTGGTGTCAAGGGACTGACTTGGAGTACAGGAAATTACAGATCAGATAAATACATATGTTTTAAATCGGTATTACATATGATTATATAGAAATTATAAATAAATAAAATATTATTTACATATATAGATACATAAAGTAGATGGACATTTCAAAAATCTTCAAAGTACCTTGCCATCAGTTGTCAACTCCAGCTGTCACCTTCATCTTCCAATGAAGGTGGATGCTTATATCAATACTATTTCTAATGGAAACTGTAAGGATTTTACTTGCTGGCTCTCAGTCAGAGAAATGCTTGGAGAAGACCATGTCAAAATCATGTCAGGTATCCTCAAGCTCAGGGGAAAGGCAGTGAGAGGAAATCTCTAATTATCCTAGTCAACATAACCTGAATGGGCAAGACCGGTTCACAGTCAAGCATGAAGCATGCCAGTATTTGGCCTTCAATCGCTCCTCTTTCTTTCAGTTCTGCAAACATTTTCTGTTAACTGTGTCCTTGGTGGTCTAACTTGAACACCAGTATCCTCAGTTCTGCAGTGTTTTTTCTTAAATACCCACTTTTTTCATTCCCCTCCCCCCAAGATGTAAATGACAATTTCAAGGAAAACTGGGAAGTTCTTGATGCTGTAGCAAGTGAGGTTTTGGGTTTTATAGGCCTTCATTCAAACCCTGCTTTTCTCCTTATTAGCTCTTTGACCTTGTATGACCCCTGAGCCTCAGCTTCCTCAGCTATAAAATTCAGTTGATAATAGTGACTCCCTCAATGGGCTGTTGTAATGAGTAAATGAGAAAAGGCACACAGAATGCTTAGCACAGCATGGGCCCACAATAAGCATTCATTAAAGGTTACATTTTATTGTTATTGTTAAATTTTATTGTTATTATTACTAGTCTTGGGAACATCTGAGTTTTCATAGGTAATAGAACTTTTAGAAAAAGAAATAAAACTTCTATCAGTAAGCAAATGAATGAGGAGTTTGGGGAGCTTAATAAATGTTCTTGCTTGAAAGAATACCACTGACTTTTGAGTAAGTTTTTTCATTCAACAAAACTGTATTGTGCATGGGCTATGTGAGATATATCTCAATAAATTAAATACACACACACAACACTGTATTGTGCACTCTTGACTATGCAGGGCAGGAGGGGGGGGATACTAAGCTAAGGAAAGCACAGTTCCTGTCCCTAGACTGTGAATGGGAGCAATCAGAGCTGACAGTATCCTGACTCACCACCTAACACATTCCTAGAGTGGACTTCAGCTCTCTAAGGAGCACATGCATGAATGAAAGTGTCAGCAATGGTACCCAAGGTTCTCCTCTCTGAATCATCTGATAGCCATCCAGCCACCACCAGACACAGGACAAATCCTTTCCCGTTCCACATTCTTTCCTTGCCCAGCCCAGTGTCAGGGTGGTCTCTGTCAAAAGTCTCCTTAATAAGGGGTTGGGAAGTGGTAATTATATGAATGGAGATGATAAAGATCACAGAGTTATTATTTTTATGAGACTGATGCGCTGCCCACTGTGCTAAGAAGGCAATTCAGAATTATTATTTTGAAAGATTTTATTTATTTGACAGACACACAGTGAGAGAGGGAACACAAGCAGGGGGAGTGGGAGAAGGAGCAAGCTCCCGGCTGAGCAGGGAGCCCAGTGCAGGGCTCAATCCCAGGACCCTGGGATCATGACCTGAGCTGAAGGTAGATGCTTGACGACTGAGCCACCCAGGCATCCCCAGAATTATTTTTATTTCATTTTTAAGTAATCCCTATGCCCAACATGGGGCTCGAATTTACAGCACCGATGTTAAGAGTTGCATGACTAAGTAGATGACTAAGCCAGTCAGGTGCCCCAAAGATCAGATAATCAAAATGCAATTCCTTTCTTTCCTTTTTTAAAAAAAATACAATTTCTACATTCTTCTTCTTCCTTTTTTTTAAGATTTTATTTATTTATTTGACAGACAGAGATCACAAGTAGGCACAGGCAGGCAGAGAGAGGAGGAAGCAGGCTCCCCACTGAGCAGAGAGCCCAATGTGGGGCTCAAACCAAGGATCCTGAGATCATGACCTGAGCCAAAGGCAGAGGCTTAACTCACTGAGCCACCCAGGCGCCCCAGTTTCTACATTTTCTATGACAGGCTGGAGGAGTGGCATAAGAAGTGGAGAAAGTAATTTCCTATGACTTTGGATTTGAAACTGCACAATGTATGTTCTGTGACATTACTGTGACAGTGGAAAGTGCTGGCTAGCAACACCCCCTTGCTGATATAAATCCATTTGTATGAGTTTTTCCCCCTCAGGACTTAGAAGTGCTGAAGTAGGTATAGAAGTTTTCTGTCCATTGGTTTACTTTTTAAATTTATTTGGGGGGGTGGGTAAGAGAAAAAAATGTTAATTTTCAAATTAAGACACAGGGAAGTACAGTTTGGTAAAGCAGATGGGCCAACAAAGAATAATTGTGGGCCACAAATCGTTCTTATGCCAATAAACTTAATCTTACTTAAAAAAAAGAAAAACAAAACAATAGGCTCTCAAAGATGGTTCTTTGGTCAGAGTGTGAAATATTTTTTCCAATAGCAATGGAAAGGCCCCATAATAGAGTGGACAAGCCCTGAGCTGAGAGTTGAGAAACGTGGGTTCTCACCCACATTCATATTGGTCTCTGTGACCTCAGGCACATTTTAGAATCTTTCTGGCTTCAGACTCATCTTCTGAAAAGCAAAAATATGTGATGCTTCAGACCTCTTCCACCTCAGACGTACCATGGTTGCACGAAGTGAGAATGTAACATGGAACTCACAAAGCCACTTAGATTAGTGAGTGGGTATCTTCCCAGGTCGCATCAAAGTTAGAGACATGCGGTTTTTACAGTGTTTTACCTTCTAACACTGGATCTTGCCTTTTCAAACCCTGAGCCTAAATAGCTCCTCAGATTGGCCCTGCATTTGTTCAAGCTGACTATTGCCTCTGCTGCTTTACACCCCAATTTCTCTACATTTTTATTTAGTTGTTATCGCCACCCTGTTAGGCAAGTATTATTTTTTCACCGTACAGATTAAAAAAAAAATTAGGTTCAAAGAAGTGAAATAGTCTATATTCCACAGCTGGTGAGTGGCATAACTTGGACTTAGACCAAGATATTTTGATTTTCATGTTAGCTCTCTTATGTTGTGCCTTTGCACAGCCTGATTTAAGGGGAAAGATCTATGAAACTTTGGTGAAGATGTTGTCAGTTGATATATTTTTGTCATTTGTCACCTGAGGCCTTACCTACATCGGTGCCAATTAAACTGATGAGCTGCCACTTGTTCCTGGGAGACACTGACCATGAGAGACCTAGGGAAATTACTTCAGTAATACCACCGAGCCACACCATGGCTAATTATTCTTGTCCTTTTCTATCTCCTACTGGTTATACATCATCACCATTCACGTGTTAGCCAAGCCAGAAACCACAGTCATCTTTGACTTCTTTTCTCTTCTTTCCCATAATATACATTCTTCTTTGGAAATGCTCTAAATTCATCTCTCCCACCCTATACCCACTGCCATTTCCTAGAGTCAGCTTGAATCAGTTGATCTCCCTGATTTAAACTCTATTATCACTAGATCAATTAAAACACACCACAAATTCTTTTTCAGAATTAGAGCTTTTACTGTGTGGCTCCTTTTCTTAAAATCTCCCTTCAAAGAAACAAACACAAAACCCCAAAAGATTCAGACTCCATAGTGTAGCATTAACATCCATCCCCAATCTACTCCCCTGTGTAGTCACTCTGGCCTTCTGACTCTGCTGAACATTCACCCTTACTCTATGGCTCCATTTCACCCAAGAAGAGCAGATAGAGAATGAAAAGAGAAGAAATCAAAGGATCTGATTCTAGGACCATCAACATTTTGTCAGTTGAAAAGAAAGAAGCCAGTCAATGGGATTAAGATAGAGCAATCTGAAAGGTGAACAGTCCAGTATTAAGCATATACATGGAGGAAGGTTTTTAAGAAAGTTCTACAAGGCCCCTGGGTGGCTCAGTTGGTTAAGCATCTGACTTGGTTTTGGACCAGGTCTGATCTCAGGGTCATGAGATCATGCCTTGCATTGGGCTCCATGCTCAGTATGGAGTCTGCTTGGGTTTCTCTCCCTCTCTGCCCCTTCCCTGTCATGCACATGCTCTCTGTCTCTCCTCTCTTCCAAAGACATAAATAAGCTTTAAAAAAAATTTTTAAAAAAAGATCTGTGCATAGCAAAATGTTCTTGGTGACATCATAGGAGCTTCAGAGGGCACAGAGGAACAGAAAATGGGAGCCTGGGTCAGAAAAGTGAGGGGCTAACCAGCATGGGAGCTTCAAATTGGACAGCTCAGTGAATCTCATGGAAAGGAAAGGAATAGAAGTGTAATGGGATCTCATCTTACTACCCAAGGTGGGTTGTAATTTGACTAAGATTCTCATATGTAAGTTATCCTCACACTGGATTCATTCATTCACAGAGTGTTTAATGTAACTCAGGAGCTCAGCTAAGCAAAGGAGAAAAAAGAACACTTAAAATTCCTGAGTTGTTGTCCTCAAGAAGCCCATAACCCCATGTTTGAGAATGGCAAGTGAACAGTCCTGAAATAGTGTAAATAAAACAGTAATAAAGGTAAATTGAGAGAATTGAGAATACATAATATGCTGAGATCCAAGAAGTTTTCTTCTTATGGGAAATGGTATGAAAGACGTTGCCTTAATTCGACTTGGGTTTTGAAAGTTTGACTACCTCACATGTCATAAATATTAGGCTTCATAAGTCTGGAAGCATGTGTGAGATTACAGCAATGATAGGTAAAGCCACTCCTGCCAGTGTTGTGGACCTTGGTCCTTCACCTGTATCATCTTGCCCTTCCCAGGCAGTGCCAGGACTTCTCTGTCATCCTGGGCTTTTGCCTCTCCCTCTGTCATTTGTGCTCTGGACTTACCAATCTCTACCCCATCCTACGACCACTGACTGCACCTATGTTGATCTCCTGTGAGTCTGGGACTTCTGAGCTCTCCAGTGAGTTCTGTAGCTACTCCACTGCTACTCCACTCCACTCCATAGCATGGGTTTGGGGCCCGACGCTGTCCCTGCCATTGGAAATATGAAGCGCGCCCTTCTCTTCACTCCCCACAGTCTAGCTCAGTTCAGGCTCTGCCTTTTAATAGGACTTTACTGGAGTTCTGGGTGGCAGAAGGGAATCGCAATCAATAGAGTTAACTTCAACTGCTTCTCGAAGTGCTGCTCTCAGAGCTTGGGGGTCAGGTACGCATTCACAGTTTCCTTGTATCATTGCCTGATCAGCTCTAAGGCTTTCTGTCTCTTTCCAAGTCTTTCTCTGAAGCAGGGACTGATCAAATTCCATCACCAGGAATCTGCTAAGTCTACAATCCTTGGAATTCGATGCCAACAGTCCTAGGCTCAGAGAAAAAAACTAGACTTTGGTTAGGTGTGAAGTCCTACTTTCCAAAGTCTCATTACCTATCCTAAGATTAGTGACTTATTGGGATGACTGCCAATGGGCATAATCACTTTCTATAAATGAAATGTCACCTCCTACCCACCAGAGTATGACCTTGTTCCCAATCTTAGCAAGGCAACGTTTCAGTAAAGATGTTCATGGTGATAACAAAAAAATGTTATTTTTTGTTATCAACATTATTGATTCATCTAATCCTCAAAGCAATCTCAAGACAGATGTACAATTATTTTCCCCATTTTATTTATTTATTTATTTATTTATTTATTTTAAAAAAAGATTTTATTTATTAATCTGACAGAGAGAGAGCAAGAGAAGGAACAAGCAGGTGGATGAGAGAAGAAGAAGTGGTCTCCTGCTGAGCAGGGAGCCCAATGCAGGGCTCAATCCCAGGATCCTGGGATCATGACCCAAGCTGAAGGCAGATGCCTAATGACTGAGCCACCTTGGTGCCCCATTTTCCCTGTTTTATAGATGAGGAAATTGAAGTACAAAGCAGGTATGTAATTTGCCCAAGATCACACAGTTGGTAAGTGGCAGAGCTAGTATTTGGACCCAGATTGTCTGATATCAGAGCCTATGTTGCTGCTACCCAGTACATCATACAGGTTCACATCCCAGAGAAGCCGTCTGTCCAAACTCTGAATCATTGTTTGTTTTTTATTTTTAAAATTGAGATTTAATTCATATACCCTCTAGTTCACTTTACAGTGTGTGGTTTAGTAGTTTTTAGTATGTTCTCCGATTTGTGCAGTCATCACCACAATCTAATGCTAGAACATTTACATCACCCTTTCCCCACTCAAAAAATCTCATATTCAGTGGTGCTCAGTCATTTCCATTCCTGCTTCCCTCCCCAACACAACCTGCAACTGCCATCTCTATTCTGTCTCTATATAGATTTTCTGTTGTGAACATTTCACATACATGAAATCACACAATATGCAGTCCTATGTAATTGGTTTATCTCATTTAGCACAATATTTTCAAGGCTCATCCACACTGTATCATGTATGAGAACTTCACTCTTTTCTATTGCCTAATTATATTCTACTGTATGGATATACCAACTTTATTTATTCATCAGCTGATGGGTATTTGAAAAGTTTCCACTTTGGGTCTATTATGAATGATGTTGCTATGAAACTTCAGGTACAAGGTCTTGTGTATTTCTCTTTAGTATATACCTAGTAATGGAATTACTGGTAACTGTCAGTTTTAAAATTATTCATAATAGAAGTCATCAAGAGCATCGTCTGCATAGAATTTCCACTGGTTTGCTATCATTGGTCATCTCCCTGAAATGGTTTTTACTATGGGAAATCAAATTCCACCCTGCAGTTCTCAGGTTTTAGGACTGAGTTCAGTGATTCAAGGATCTTTGATAGCACACACTCACACACATTTACATATACACACATTCACCGGAAATATAAGCAAGGATGTATAGGCATGGGGTTGTCTCCATTTCTAGAGAGAAAATAAATATCCTCCTTACCCTCATCCCAGCTTCTCCTCCAAGCAACCTTATTTGAAGCAATATTTCTTGGGCTCAAACCCGTATCATAATTCACATCATCAGACTGAAACCTTGGTTTCTCACTGAGAAGATCTGCTTCCTTCACTGCTTTGGTATTATTGTTGATGAACAATGCACAGATTCTTGCTTTGCATTTTTGCAACTGTACTTGTTTAGGTGCTTTTTGTGGGAATCTTGCATGATACCACTACACCAGCGGCGCTGCTAATTTAGGTGCTTTTTGTAAACCGAGGGACCACTGTGCCCTAAAGGAGCAAGTCCTTCCCTCTTATAAGCCAGAAAATGACTTCGGTTCTTTCTGGTTCTATCAAGGTTTAGAAAAAAATACAGAGTTTGACTTTTTTTTTTTTTTCAGCTTGAATATCATGGAAAAATGCCAAAACACACAGATTTTGTTGAATGGGTTTATAGTCAAAGATAGTGCCCCTAAGGACTGTAAGGCAGTAAAAGGATTATATAAAGAGTTGACATATATAAAAACATAACAAAAAATTTCACATGTAATTATTCTAGGTGCCTGCAAACCAAACAATTTCCAACTTTTTTGTTCCATTATTTCACATTATTTGAGGGCTCAGGGGTTTGCCTTTGGGTCTACGTCCTACCCTTTTCTTCCCTTCAGCTTTCTTCACAGAGTCGCTCCTACACAGGACATGTGCACCTAGCTATTTGAAGTGCAGGTCAATGAAGGGGAACAGTCTGTGTATTGGTAAGTAAACCTCAGAAAAGGTCCACTAGCCATTTGTTTAGCAGGCTTTATAACATGTGCCTATAGTCCGTGATTCACCCTGTAAATTCCCCTTATTACCCTGGTTTCTCTCATTTTCTGTTCGCTGTGGCCCAGTACCCCACTGCAAGCTTACATCAGGTTACTCTCCTCAGAGCCACCTAAACATGGGCCACATTGGCTCCCTGCAATTCTGGGCAACATGCATCTCTTCCCCCGGGGACTGTCCTTTGGATTGAAAAAAATACACGTTTGAAAATCAAGCAGACCTTTAAGGTGTCTCTACCTCTAAGGAGGTAGAGAGAATCCTGGAGGAAAAATAAATCAATAAAAAGAATAAAAATTCCTTTCACAGCAATGATTTCCAAAAACAGGCTGTCCATTTCAGACATGCATTCCAAAGCCATAGCCTTAAAATTCTTAAAAGTTACTGGATGGATGCCATTTGATTTTGGTGACTTATCTGAATTTAACTCATCAAACAAGTTTTGGGTCAGCATCTGTCTTGAGCTGTTAACTCTTCTTTCCTTCTTCCATTCAGATGACAGACCTCTCTCCTAGAACTTTCCAGTTCTGAACTATCCCTACTGTAGATTTCTGACCCAACCAAAAATTCTAAGAAATTCCTGGGTGGGACGGTGCCCTCTGCAGAATTAAGAGACAAATGCTTCCCTAGTTCCTGGACCTATTCTCCTTGTCTACGTGACTTCCTGACCCACTTCTGAGCCTACTCCTCTTGTGATGCTTGCCTGCCTAGATTTGGTTTTTTGGTCCACTTAACTCACAAGCTAACTTTGTGCTTTGGCTTTCCTTTCTGGTAGGGAGAGTCCAGTCTTCCTTATCACCCAACTGCTGGTTGTGTCCATTTTGTTGTGTCCATTTCTATCCTCTTGTTGAATCATCACTGCTTTTTTGCTCTGTTCACTATCCTGAGGCCTCTGCCTTGTTCTTCTGGTTCAAATATCTTGCTTTATTCTCATGTTCTACTGCTGCTGATGGTGCCAGCATGACTTAGAACATTTATCCCTACTCTACATCAAGTTTCTGACCTCTGCTCCGCAGCAGAAGATATTCGGCCAAGATGAATTTAATTCTTTTCCCTTTTTGTCCCCACCCCCAATCTGTATAGGTTACAGAGAGAGAGAGAAGAAAATAGGGAAAGAATATCAGAGGCAGCATTTGAAAATGATAATTTGAAAATTGTCAACGGATCTGTAATGAATCATCATTTGATTAAAAAGATAAGCTTCTCTAAGTCTACCATAAGTTAAATTGACTGAATTAACTAAATTCAAATATGATTTTTAAAAGGGAAATAACCAAAGGAGGATGGAAGAAAATTAATTTGTCGATCGTTGCCTAACATTTTAATATTAATACACTGACTGATTTTGGAAGCATTAGCAAGTCCTGTTATACATATAAGGAAGAATTAGAGGTACTCTTAGATAAAGAATTGGAAATGAGACATTGACTCCATTTTGTTCAGCATTGCTGCTCAATCCAGATGTTAAACTTAATAGTGAATTTAGGTTTCACAATTAGTTTGATTAATCAAGTATGTTGATCATAAAATATAGTAGCTCAAGTTTTTTTTTTAATAGGCCAAGAATTATGTTAAAAGCTTTATATGCATTTCATGATTTAATCCAAGAATAGCTTTATTTTGTAGGTATTAGTATTATTTTCACCATTTTACAGATGAAAATGTGGATGCCCAGATAAATTAATTACCTCCTTCAACATCACCCAGCTGTTTAAAACTAGATTAGTGATTCCAGTGTAGGCTACCTGACTCCAAAGCCAACGCAATTAACTGCTAAGTGCCTCAGTAAGAGAATTCTCTTATTGCTTTTTTTACTCTTCATATTCTTATACTATTTGTTCTATCTGAACATGAAGGAAAACTACAGTATTGATTCATTGGGGCTGTGCTGCTCATGTCAATGGGGTGAGCAAAAGGTTAGATCAGTGAACATGGTCTTTAAAAAAAAAAATACTGCACAAAAATGTCATTTCTCAAGATATTTCCTTAGTCCCTGAACCAACTACCGGAGGTCAGAGGGACAAAAAGCAAGTTACCTGCTCATCTTTCCAGACTTCAGAAGGAACTCATCACCCAGAATATTTTACAAATCACATGTGGACCATGAAAACTTTGTAAATTCTTAGAGTCCTTCTTAGCTTTATAATAGCTATTGCCCACTCAGTGTATATGTTTACTGAATATGTTTGTTGTATGCTCACTGTACTTGTCTTCATTTGAGTTGCCTGTAGCAGGCATCCTCCTTCCTTCCGTGGTTCATGACTGGTGCTGGAGTCCATTGGACTTTATCTTTCCATTTCCTGCTTCTCCATTACATAACCACACCCTCCTATCTCTCAACTGCCAGCCAGCCCTCAACACTCCCTGGGTTTTCTCTTTTCCTCTGCATCCTCTCCAGGTGAAACTCTCTTTTTTGGTTCTCTTTTTCTCTGGATCTATGCTCAGCATAAATTCAGCCATTGGTTGGATTCAATTACTTCAAGAAGAAATTAATCCATTCTAAATGTTACTCTTTAATTGAATTCAGCTATAATTTTCCCTTGTCTAATTCCATCTTCTCCGCTCACCTGTGGCACCAACCTTACAGCTTTATCACCTGTGTTTCTCTCAGTTTATCATGTTTCCATAAAGCCTTCATTCATCCATTCCTGAGTGTCTGGGTCATCTTAAATTTGGCAGTAGGTCCATCTATGGCCCAGATGCCTTGTCTACAACTGTGTCTGTCTGTCACTTGAGTCATCTTATACACTTTCCCTGAGTGGCACTCCCATCCTAGCTGAACTTTCTTTTCTAGTTGCTCCCTTTCCCTTACCTTCCAAAGGAGAAAACTGACAGGCATTATCCATTTATAGTTCTCCATACTTTCTTTGCAGACCATAGGCATGATTTGTTTTAGAATATCCAGGGGGTACAGAGTGGCTCTTGGTTGTGGCTACCCAACAAGGACCCTTGATCCTTCTCTCAGACTTTATATTAACACAGAATGCCAGTTTTAAAATATATTACTCTGACACTGAATTGATGTATACAATTACCTCAGACTTCTACATTTCAAGACTCAGTATTAAGTTTTATGTGAAAGGTAAGCCATTTTAAAAAGCAGATGAATACTTCTTTCACTGACAGTCATGCCAAAAATTATATTGTGAAGCTATTCTTTTAGGTAGATCTCTTTGTATAAGGCATATAGTAGGACTGGAATGAAAAGATTTGGTCAAGTTCAGTACACATGGCAGGCATTACCAGTGGTTTGAGGCCTTCCCACCCCAGTATCTCCAGGGAGACAGTGGATTTCAGGCTGCTGCATCATCAACCTGTTGCCAAGGAAACGAGAGGGCAAAAAAATGTCCTCAATGACATTCATTTTCAAGGCAGTCAAGACACCCCTGAAAGGAATTTCAACAGTCCTATGAAGGAAGCTAAAATAGGCTTCTAATTATAAATTCTAAGCTGTCTCCTCTCACACCAGGTTATACCGTCAGCTTAAATTTGTCTTTCAATCATTTTCTGTTTACCATGGCATATATATTCCAGTTGTCAGAACAGCGAGAGCATGTTCTTGGAGGAAGGAAGAGGCCAGAGGAGAAAAGAGTAAAAGAGAGAGAGAGGCTAGGGGAAAGATGGCTAATGGTGACGTGGTCACAACACAGAACACACAAGGCAGGTGAAGTCCTAAGTCCTAACTGAGGGGGCCAGCAGAAATTTCAGTCCAAATTTGTCAGATTTTAAATGGTTTTGTAACTATATTTGTGTCACAGCAGATACAGAGATTCTCTGCACATACGCAACTTAGAAAATAGGAGATTTGGTTCACATTTGTGGTTTTTGATTTTACATTCAAGTACAAAATACACAGGGCAGGAGTTCTGAGTAACTGCTTTGCATGAGAGGGTTCCCTCCCCTCCAAATGTACAGAAAACAACGTGTTTCATCAGTTTCATTAGCACTTATAAATTCCGGCATGCAAAGATTTAGCTCTATATAATGTTTGGGGATACACGAACAAATGTGTGGGAGTGTGGACATGTCTTACATAAATTTTTGTGAGGACATTAATGAGTCTGTCAGCAAGAAGTTCCTAGGTACTTAGGCCCTGTCCAGAATGCACCATTAGCTTCTCCTCAGCAACTGACCCTGGGCTTTCAGTCAGTTCTTTTCTCTCCAGCAGCCCTCACCCAGGCCCACCAACACACCTTCTTCCTTGTATAATGTAAAGCTTTTTCAAGTTGCTGGGCCTCAACAATGAACAATACTCTCTGAAAGGAGTGTTAATGAAATGGTCTAGACCAGTGCTTCTCAACCTTTCATGTACATATGAATCATGCAGATTCTTATTAGCTAGGTCTGGGTCTCCAGTCACCTTCCAGGTGATGGTGAGATTGCTGGTCCAAGATCCTGGACTAGAGATTCCCTGAAGGCAGCAGCTGATTCTGATTCATGTCTAATACTGTGACTAGCAGGACCTAAGTACACAATATATCTATTTTGAATGAAATGAACCTTCTAACACATCCCACCTCCACCCACACTTCTGGAAAGAACTCTAAAGTCTTGAGTTATGGCCAATGGAATGTGAGCAGAAGTAATGTGTGTGCCCTTTCCCACCATCTATTCCCCCTTCTGCTGGTAACCATTGGACCTAAGACATGGTGTCACCTAGGAGAAGGAAGGACCCCTAAACCTGGGCCCCTAAACCATGTCTCGGAGGAGAATTTGCCCATTGTTGTTACCCATTTCAGATTTTATATGAATGACAGATATTTATCATATTTGAACAATTATGTACTTTTTGTGGTTACAGCAGCTAGGATTTGCTTAATTACATATTTCTCTTATAGGTATTATCACATTATATTATAGTTGTCAGTCTCTTCCACTGGAATGTGCATATTATAGTGACTGACACACAGTAGGAAACCAAGTTTTCTCTGTGAATTAGCAAAGGAAGATTGTGTTATTTTTTGGCCATTCACCTGTTCAATTCATAGAGCACCTGCCATAAATATAATTAAATTTTCACATCCCATTAAAAAAAAGATGTAGAGAAAGAATCAAGCTTATTTAATTATGCTTAGACTTTAGTTTCTTTCTTTGGGGCACAGCTGGTAATGGGTAGGGAGCGGAGAAAAGGTACTGCTACACAGGCTCCTTTACTTTCATTCATGGCATGTATGACCTTTCCATGACAGATTTGATTGCCATGAGAGATCTGATTGTATGGAATAAAAAGGGGTGAAGGAAAGGGTGTTGAAAAGTAAATATACTTATCCCACTTCCACTTCAGTGGAAGTGTATGGGCAGCAAGCACAATTGTATGGAAAAATATATATGAACTATATATATATATATATATATATATATAGAGAGAGAGAGAGAGAGAGAGAGAGAGAGCTATACATGACTATATAATCCACCCTAGCTACATATGGCTAATAATCTACTTTTTATTTGGCCCTCCTTCTTTTATCATACTGTGCCACACTTCACATACATCATATAATCTTTATGACAAATCCTATAAAGTATTATTTTCATGTTATCAACCCAGGAGTTAAGTCTCAGAGAGGACAGGTGACTTCTTCAATGATCTGAACTCATCTATATGGTTTTAAAGCTCAGTTTCCCCCCACCCCTGCTCCACTTCATTACACTGAGCAAAAAATATACTTAGGAAGACTTTGTTACAGAATATTTGAAAACAGAATTATCCTGGAAATTAAGGACTTCTGGTTCTTGTAGGTATTTTTTGAGACCTTATAAGCAACATTACAAGCAAGACATATTGTCTCAGTTTCCAACTTCCATGAGAGGCAGACATGCTGGATGTGTGAAATTCCTACAGGATGGTATGGAAGGTAAGGGACACTGCCTGGGGATCATCACATGCTTGCTGAGACAGAGGCAAAAACAAAATACTTTGTGCTCTTACCAGTAAAGAAGTGAGGACTGTGATGTTCCTTACCACATTATAACTTGGGTGAGGTACCAGGAAGCAAAACCTTGGGTCCTCGGACTTCTAAGCCTCTGTGGTCCCACCGGACTGGTCTTCCTACACCTGGAGATGTGGGTCAGACATGCTCAGGGCTCCTATAAAAGAGTGGGATATTGGCCCTTTTATAATCTTTTATAGTAATCTTTTAAACCATAATTGAGGTACAGGTATCTCAGTTTATTCTCTAATAGATTTAACTGCATAAATTCTTTTAAAGAAACTCAATGACTCCCAAATTTCCAAATTTAGCTTTATTTTTCCCTTTTATTTTCTGAATTATCCATTTGAAAATGCTTCCTTTCTGGAGTCCACCATGAACAAGTATCCCTTGTATTTTTCAGCAGCCATCATAGATTTCATCCTGAAGCCTGATCCAAACGGTTCTTCAAACACTACACTTTCCTTCTGCTAATCGCAATACCATTTGTAATTCACATCATGCAATTTATCTGACTTGTGACTCATTAAGTATGGCATCTTTAACTGGAACTCAGGTGATGTCCAGAGAGTCTACAGATCCCACTTTCAGCAACAAGGATATAGATAAGTGCCTATGATGCATATATAAATCTCACTGGCTTAGTTGGGTTACAAGAGTTAGGAATGTGTGTTGACATTCTATGTAAACTCCTTGAAGGTAGGGCCTACACCTTTATAAGCCCTTGTAGCTCCTACAGCACTTTCACATATACTAATTGCTTATAAATTCAGCAAAACGAATTGCACTCCTTTCAAGGTCCTATCATACCTGCTACGGTGCTGGACCCATAGCAAACTAGGCAACCAGAGACCTCATACATACAGTGGTAAGGCCTAAATTTTTCATAACTGTGTCACTAGCTCCCAGTAGAGAATGGCCCATACAAAGTACTCAAAAAATACATGTTGAGTAAATACATTAATGTCGTAAGTGTTTGCTGTGTGATTTCCCTATATGTCTCTTTCATTCTTTCACATCTACAAAGGATATCCCGTAGACCAAAGCTTCTCAAATGCTAATGTGCAAGTGAATTGCCTAGAGAACTTGTTCAAATCCAAATTCTATTTCAGTAGATCTGGGGTGGGGCCGGACTCATTAAATATGGCATCTCTAACTGGCGACCAGGTAATGCCCAGGTAGTCTATAAATCATACCTTCAGCAGCAAGGATATAGATAAGCCCATAAAAGAGGCAGGGTTTCCACATTTGAACTGAATCCTACCAATGTATATCAGCACATGTCTTTCATAAAATGTGTTGAAAGAACCTTACTTTCCAGCCTCTTGGGAAAGAAGTCCTGGGGCACTAAATCTGTATGCTCCAAGATGAGTACTATAAAGTTACTAAAACAACACTATCAATATTCAGTCATTCAGATCTGCTCCATAAGTATTGATCAGATCTAATTCAATTTTAGTATTGAGCCTGATAAGAGTCTGCCATTTCAAGATCAAAGTACTGGTGTTGCCATAAGGTTTTTTTGTGTATGACAAAGAGGCAATTACATTAATGTCAGGAGGAATTGTTCAGGAAGTTTGCCAATGGGAATGAAGATTTCTGGCTACTGGAAAAGGATTTAAAAAATAACCAAACCTTTCAGTGCTGTGTGAGAGGTCAGCTCATTATTCAGTCTTGAATTTGTCTTCCTGCTAATACTAAAAATGTCACATTAACTGAATTGAGTTAAAGTCTTGGGACCAAGGAAAAGTCAAATGTAATGCTGAGCTCTAATCATGCTATAGAAGAGATAACATTTTCAAAAAATCTCATTTTCCCCATGTTTTGCTTCATGCACAAAGGTCTATAGCCCACCATACCCAGCATTTACAGAAGTAGATTTGTTGGCTGTTTTTTGATCACCTCTTATGTCTTCTCAGAAAATAATCTTTGCAATTAGGGTCACAGTCTATACCCCAAACATTTTAAAATGCTAATTGGCAAGCTCTGCGCTATGCAAGCCATAGGTAAGGTAGGTAATAATAGGTTTTACTGATTATTAAGCAGTGTTGTGCTATAGTCAAAAGTCTAAGGGCTCAATTCAGTCGTGAAAAGAACTGATTTTTCATTTGCTGTTACTGCAGTAGATGCTATAGTAATCATCATTATTGCAGTTACTCTGTGGAGAGGCACCCATTGTAGAAGCCCTGAGTTCATCTTCAGAATACGTAATCAAATTTACTCCACCCATTTGTGCACACCATAGAGCATTTTGTATCTATTCAGGTAATGCTTTGAGCCTCACGTATGCAACTTTACCCTGTATCCAAGATGTAAATACAATATGACCATATCCGAAAGAGCTTAGTGGGTAGTTGAGTTGAATAGATTTTAGGAGATGATACAAATTAGTTAGGTATGCCCCATTTTCCTTACTGGGGCCCTACTCTTTCTGCTCTTGATCTTCCCCAACTCCATTCTCCCATTAATGTGTCTTGAGATTTGGGTAGAAGAGTGAGTGAGAAGGAGAGGTGAAGGAGAGCATTGGAATATTAGGGAAGGTGGTACCAAAAGGGAAGGTTTTTGTTTAAGTAAGAGGTAGAGAAATGAAGGATCAGAGAGAGGAATATCTCATCCCTGGAGAAGCAGGGTGAGGGAAGGAGAGGGATCCAGATAAGGAGAGGAAATAAAGCCTTTTTATGTGTGCCTCAAAAGTTTCAAGACAGATGTAGTCTCACAAGAAAAACAAAACAGAATGGCAGCTTTCATTCTCTTCCACGCACTTTAACCTCCAAAACAAGTTCTTTGGAGATTTTATTACTTGGATTTCTGTCATTATCCTCCACACTATTCCTGTCATAATTCTTCACAATTTAAATGTCCACATAGACCATCCCAGACCTCTTGTCCTGGTTCCTTGATTGACACCCTCTCATTTCACTCTCAGACCTTATCCCTGTCACTTAGCTTTGCAGCTCAATGCCATCACAGCCCTGGCTACAATACTTGGCCATCGAAAGATCCTGTCACCTTTCCACTGTCTTTATCCCCTCTGGACCCCATGCTGGCCTCCTTACATAGCTGAGAGTTCACACTCCTTCTCAGAATACATACACTTGCATGTATCCTCAACTCATTTGTCCTCCTCTTTTTTTGTCATAACAGCAACTTAACATAATTGTATGTACCTCAGTTCAAAGGCTGCATCTCCTCTGTACCCGCACCACTGCAGCTGAATCTGATTGGAGAAGGATACACACAATGCTTCATCACTGTCCTCAAGCAGGTTGGTCAAGCTTCCCCTGCTCTGTTCACTCTCTCACTCTCCAGGATGGTTATTTCATATCTTTTCCTAAAACCTCAACTACCTTCTCCCCCATCCTCAGTCTCATCTCATGATTTTTCTTCCCTATTCACTGAAAAAAACCCAGAAGTAATCAGAAGAGAACTTCCACAAGCTTCCACTAACATGTTTAACCAACAACTGAATCCTGTGCCCACACACTGTGCTGTTCTTTTTGTTACTATGGTCCATGTTCCTAAGGTTAGTTAACCTTCAACTTGTACATTAACTATGATAGGTTATCATATTACTTCTCTCTCTACTAGAGGATCAAATTTTCCTTTGCCATTAGGTTCTCTCTGCCAGCTCATAGAAATGATGTTATCCCTCTCATCTTAAAAACAATAAAATAGGGGTGCCTGGGTGGCTCAGTTGGTTAAGCATCTGCCTTAGGCTCCTGGAATCAAGCCCCACACAGGGGTCCTTGCTCAGTTGGGAGCCTGCTTCTCCCTCTCCCTCTGCCTGCTGCTCTGTCTACTTGTGCGCTCTCTCGCTCTCTCTCTCAAATAAATAAATAAATAAATAAAATCATTAAAACAAAACAAAACAATAAAAGAGAAACATGACTCTTGGCCCCACTTCCCTTTCTGGCTATCTTCCCTTAAAACTGATCTCAGGAAGATTTTGCCCCACCTTTGCACAGAAGCCACTCTTATCAAGGTTGTTAGTGACTTCCATGTCATTGATCTCCTCCTTGAAACATATTTTTTTCTAATTTGGTTATCAGAGAATCACATTTTCCTGGCTTTCTTCTAATCTTACTGACCATATATTCTCTACTTCCTTTGCTGGTTTCATCTCACATCACCAAACTATTAAACTTTGAGCACTCCAGGATCAGGTTTGGACCTCTTCACTTTTCCATCTATACTGATTCTCCTGTTGGTAATTTCATCTAACCTCCCAGCTTCACTTTTTAAAAAATATTTTATTTATTTATTTGAAAGAGAGAGAGCACAAGCAGGAGGAGGGGGAGGGGCAGAGGGAGAGGAAGCAGAAGCCCTACTGAGTAGGGAGCCTGATGTGGGACTCAATCCCAGGACCTTGGGATCATGACCTAGCTGAAAGCAGATGCTTAACCAACCTCAGCCACTCAGGTGCCCCTGGTCTCCTGGTTTTAAACACCACCTATGTACTGATATTTCCAAAGTTCTCTCTCCAGACTGGACCTCTCTGAATCCCAGACTCATGTATCGTGTACTCGTGTATCTACTCATGTATATTGATATGTCTATTTTTATGTCTACCAGGCATTTCAAACTTAACATGTCCAAATCTCAAATCCTGGTCATTTCCCCCAAACCTAAATGACCACATAATTCTCCTTCTAAATGACAACACTATCGTTCCACATACTTTGACTCCAATCCTTGGAGTCATCATGACTCTTTTTACTCCACAGCATATCCACCAACAAATCCTCTTGGCTCTACCTTTGAAGTATATTCAGAATCTGACCATTTGTCACCACTTCCCACTCTGATTTGTGCCCCATTGATTTCATTTAGATTACTGTGATAGTCTCTCTTAACTCTGACCTCCCTGCTTCAGCCCTTTAGCATGTAAGGTCTATTTTCAACACAACAGTCAAGGAATCATTTAAAAATATGTCAGATCACATCATTCTGTCCCTAACCCTCCAGTTGCTTCTTATCTCACTTCAAATAAAGGAAACTGTCTTTACAATAGTTAAGACCTTTGGTACCTCTTTGTCTTTCTTTCTTACTGTTTTCCCCATTGTTTCACTTGATTAATCCTTGAACATTCTGGGCACATCCCACGTTAGGGCATTTGTACTGTTCTTCTACCTGGATAGTCTTCTCTCTGGATATCAACATGGCTTAGTTCTTTACCTCCTTTTGCTTTATTTTTTTTTTTTTTCATCTTTAAAAGATTTTAATTCTTTATTAGAGAGAGTGCAAGAGAGAGAGAAAGAGAAAGCAGGCAGGGGCAGAGGGAGAAGGAGAAGCAGACTCCCTGCTGAGCAGGGAACCTGATGTGGGACTCAATCCCAGGACCCTGGGATCATGACCTGAGCCAAACACAGATGCTTAAGCAACGGAGCCACCCAGGCACCCCTACCTCCTTTTACTTTTATCTCCCATACTATCTTCTTAAGTTCTCCCTAACACCTCTCAGATTGCAGCCTCCAGCCTTCCATTTCCCTTGTCTGCTTTATTGTTTTCATAGTACTTATCATTATCTGATACTATTATTTCTAAATAGTAATCTCCCCACTAAATGTAAATTCCCTGACAGCTTGAGATTTTTGCTATTTGTTCAATATGGCATGCCCAGGGCTAACATTCTGGATCCCTATAAGTATTGAATGAATGAATGAATGAATGAATGACAAACAATTCTCGTGGGTCTTTTGTTTTTGTTTTGTTTTGTTTTGTTTTGTTTGTAAGTAGCATATAGTATTAGGAAAATCCCAACTCCAGTTGTTTTTTCAAGAAGATTCTGAGAATTTTAATCTAACACAATGCTAAGCATCCCCAATTAAATGGGGGAATATGCATGATTATCCAGATGTTTTAATTACTCACAATGTACCCAAGTAATCACCCATTTCTAATCTCTTTTTTAGTAACAAGTATGGTTTTAGGATAATTAGATACCAAGTGACCAAGTCTGTGTTACTATTCTAATAACTTGGTCTGATAAACCATTAGAACAAATTTTTATCTAAAAACAAAAACCTGTGCAAAATGGAATCCAGTAAGAAAATTCACTTTCTGGGGCACCTGGGTGGCTCAGTGGGTTAAGCCTCTGCCTTCAGCTCTGGTCATGGTCTCAGGGTCCTGGGATCGAGCCCCGCACGGGCTCTCTGCTCGTAGGGAGCCTGCTTTCCCCTCTCCCTCTGCCTGCCTCTCTGCCTACTTGTGATCTCTCTCTCTGTGTCAAATAAATAAATAAAATCTTGGAAAAAAAAAAGAAAAAGAAAATTCACTTTCAGTCAACTGTGCAGGAATCAGTCAATTCTATACCAGGCAATATACATAGAAATCACTAAAATCACAGATATGTTCATTCGTTCATTCCTTAGGTGGAAGAGATACCTATGTGCTCAACTTCTTTTTGAATCTCACTTTATTCTACATAATTTTTAGAATAAAGTATTCACATTGCATTTTATGTGAAAATTATACATGGAAAATTTAGGGTAACCTAACACACTCCCAGGAATTTGGAAGGTTATTTTTCTTCCTTCCTTGAGTATTTTCATTTTTTGCAATGATTTCAAGGCCATTTGTGGAGAAAATTGTTTCCTATTGAAGGAGTTTTAGGTAATAACTGTCAGGTGGGACAGAGTTGAGGTTGGTAGTGTCTTTCTTCTTGCTTCTACACCTATAATTCCATTTTCTACTTAGTAGCAAAAATAATGGCAAAAAATAAGTCAGATTATATTAAACCTTTGCTTAAAAAAATTTCAAGGACTTCCAGCTCTACCTAGAATAAAATCTAAATTCTTTTTCAGGACTTTAAGATCCTGTAACATCTAGTCACTGTGTTTCTCTCAATCTCACAATACTCTCATGTATTCATTTTCAACCAGTCACAAAGGTTAGCAAGATTTCCCCACCTCAGGACCTTAGCTTATTCTTTTCACCTGGAATGGTCTTATTCTGAAGATTACCACAAGGCTCACTTCTTTTCATCACTGTTTTTTGTCAGTTGTCATGTCCTCTGAGAGTCTACCCTGGCCATCCCAACTGGTAATAGGTCTCCTATATGCTTATTCTCATCTTCCTGATGAAAATTGTCACAACTGTAGAGTTATTTTTACTCATTTGGTTCCTTACTTGTGTTTTGTCTGTCTTCTCCACTGGGTTATAATCTCCAGGAGGGTAGAGACAATGTCCTTCCTATGCCTTCTTCTTAATGCATTCTGTAGTGATGAGGTGTAGAGATAGAGTCATTCACATATTAATTATAGTTGAAGGCTCAGAGTCAGTGAGGTCACCAAAAAACATGTGGATCAAGAAGAGGTGGATAAACCTCTGTAGAAGTAGAACCCTAATATTTATGGAGCAGATAGAAGAGAAAAAGCCTGCTAACAAGATCAGTGATCAGTAGCTTAAGAAAAGAGCAACTCTTAGAAGAGAAGGGGACAGGGAAGATAGGCCACATGCTCTGTTAGATCCCCAGCAATCAGTACAATGCCTAGTGTTTAGTAGGCCCTCAAAAAATATATGCCCATCTGTGGGATGCAAGATAAAAGAATAAAGGAGAATGGCTTCGACACTGCCAAATGTTCTGAGGAAATCAGGAAAGATAAAGTTTTAGTGATTATGAGGCTACTGGCCACCTTAATAGGAACATTCACTTTCTAACATATTACATAATTAATTTGCTTAATTTGTTTATTATTGTTTTCTTCCTCTGCTTGAAGGTATACTCCATGAGGTCAGGAATTCTGTTTATTCACTGACATATCCTAAGCTCCCAGAACAATTCCTGAGCAAAGTCAAAAAGGTATTAGAAATGTTAAAAGCCTTGGTTTATATACAGAAAAGAACTGTTTTTCAGAAAGCTTAATTCTTTAGTGAGCTCAAACAATAAGAGCATTCCCATATTATCAAATCAGCCATTGTTTTACCAGTGAATCAGTTGGACATTAAGTGGTTCTAAGACGTGTGCTCAATCATCCCCGCAGATTTATTGTGTGATCTGGAGATAGATTTAAATGTCAGTAACAATTATGTATTGTTCAATCTGCTCAGTGGAAGTCTGCCCCTTAAATCTCTAATGCAACAATAGCAAAGACCAGAGGGCCTGATTTTGTCTCTGTCATCACAGCAAATACCCCTTCCTGCTCACTGAAGCCATTTTAGAGAACATGTCACACCACAAGAAATTCATTAAAGTCCCAGAGAGCCTGAACTCTTCAGCAGATCAAGGGTTCACCACCAGAGAGAAATCTACAAACATTTTTTCTAATCAATGGGACAAGTTCCATAACTGGCAGATTGTTGAAAAATGTAATTTACTAATTTTTATAAATTAGACTATGCCCTCAAAGACTCCTTTTTTCATTCATTTTTCACAAGCTTTCCTGAGAAACACATCTGTTTTTATTTCCTGAATTCATTAGGGAAACACAAAATTGGCCTTTTCATGGTTTTGGTGGTTGACCCTTTTGTAGTTCTTCTGAATGAATTTTTGACTTGTCCCCCTTATTAAATCTAAAATTGAAAGGAGTTTTAAACTGTCTCATGGTTAGATATTTCCTGATATTGTGGACTGTGGTGGTTTGGGGTAGTAAAGGGGAGGGAAGATAATGAGATGGCACAAAGAAATGTGAGTGAAATGACTGGGAGAGGAAATGTATGAGAGATTTAGGGAACATTTTGGAGAGAGACATAACTGCCTGTGTGGGTGTTTGTACATGGAGGTTGAAAATTCTAAAACTCAGAATTTATACATCTGATTTTTTTTATAACAGGTGTGTGTCACATATTTAGATGTCAAAAAGCTATCACTACAAGTGGTACAAGAGCCAAAAGTATTCAATATGAGAACCTCAGTTCATCAAGACTGTCAAATAGAGGAGGCATATGTTCTGAGTACTCAACCATTGGTTGGTCAGCTGCTGTTTCCATGGCAATCCATGTACAGCTCAGACATTTTTTTCTCTCCTATTCTACATTACCTCTATTACATAGCAAAGAATGCTAAGATTAGTAAACAGACATATTTGGTGAATGTAATGAAGTATCACAGCCACTAAAATTATGGCTGATATATTCTAATTTTAGAATAGTTACAGTCTGTATCATACCCCCTGATCTATGTCAAAGCAGGAAAGAAACCTTATATTTTGTCTTCTACTTGAGAAAAAAGCCCTTTGTTTAGACAGTCTCTTGAACACACCACACAGGTTTAGCAAAATAGTGATGTGTGCTTAAGCTGGAAGGAATGAATTTAGTAGTTTAAAAAAAACTCCTAGATAGATATATAGAGATAGAGATCTCTATTATCTATATACTTATATTTGAATTTTACATGTAGAGTGAACACATTTATCTTAGGTGTATCTGGCATCTGAACAATTCTTTGAGACTAAAACTACTATAAATGTGAACCGTAGTAAATAAATAAATACAGACAGACATACATACAGACAGACTATTTTTCAGAAACTGGAACCAGGAAGATAGTTTTTTTCTCTGTGTATTGGTACTGTTCCCTTCTCTAAATGCAACCACAATTTCTGGCCCTCACTATAGTCAGTTTGCTGCTGTGATGGCATTAACTATCTGTTTTCCACTCACTCTGCTTTTCACAACAGTGCCAGGTTTGTCCCCCGGTGGGGGTGGGGGGGCCGGAGGCGGGGATTATTGCATCCTCATTTTGAGACCAGGCACTCTGGTGGAGAAAACTCCATTCTCAGCTCCAGGGCTGGGTGGGGCTTTAACCTCAATCTGGGCAGTCAGGGCCCTACATTCTCCTGGTGATTGGATCAAGGGTGAGAATGGGGCCAAGGCCAAGCCAGGAGTCAGGTCCAAACAAGAGTTAATTCTGCAACTTTTGCCTGAGCAGCCAGAAAGGAGACAAGCTTCATCCTCTCGCCCCGGATCTGGGAGGATGTGACTCTGAAGCAGCTAGAGAGACAGAGAACACCTGCTTGGGAATGAAGCCATGCAGACGAAGACAGACACAAGAGACAGAGGGAGCTATAAAGCAGGAATCATAATAGGACTTCCCTAACTGAGTGCTGTAAGAATTAAATTAATTCGTAACATAAGGTACTTGAACGGTGCCTGACATATGGGCAGTCCTCCATAAAGATTAGCTATTATTATTATTCACATTGTTTAAATCCTCCTTTAAAGTCAGTTTTAATTAGTTTTCTGTTACTGTAACTGAAAAAGTCTCTCTCTAAATATATACACACGTGTGTATGTGTGTATATATACAATCTCTATGTGTAGACATATATACATAAAATCTCAAAAGTAGTGTACATTAATGTAAAATTTCTACTCTTTACCTAATTACCTTGCTTATAGGCATAAATATCAGAAATGCGATTGAAATGTATGCACACATACAACCACAGCAGTGTTATTCATACTTATAAAAAAGTCAAACGCCTGATCTGTCAAAAAAAAAAAAAAAAAGAAGAAGAAGAAGAAGAAGAAAAAGAAGATTTAAGTACCTCAAAGGAAGTTATATGGTCATATATTATGTTGTTATTAAAATGATGCCCATTAAGTATTTTAAATACATTTGTTTATGATGTTATGTGTGATGAAAAAAACCAGAATATATAGCATGCACTTACAGTATGAGTACATACAATATGATCTCAAGTACATTAAGTAATTATATAAAAAGAAGACTGGAGGGAAACACACTAAGATATTAGTAGGTGTTTTCTCTGAGTCTTGGTGCTATGAATGACTTAGAATTTTTTTCTTGCACTTTTCTCTATTTTTTAAAGTATCTCTAATAACACTTAATATTTCAAATATTATTTTTCATTATCTGTACATTCATGGAATTGTATGTACTCTAAATAATAGATCTGATATCATTGCAGCCATATACTTAGAAAAGTGAATTTAGAAAAATGCAGAAATACCAGAATCTTAGAAATGTTCTCTTGTTCCATCATTTTTAGAGATTTTAGAGGAAGCTAAGGCTGAGAAGTTGTAAATTACTCAACATTTGACAGTATCTGGCAGATATTTTAAGACTCAGAAGACATGGATGTGAATCATATTTCAGTTTTTTTTTTTCATTTCTATTATAACACATTTTTTCTATATGCAGCAGAGTGGACTCACTGATCTAAATTTGCATCTGGTTTCCATAGTAACTGCTTTTGGGCTTTTAACATTAGGCACCACCTGTTGTTTTGTGGACAAATCACCAAATAACATCACAAATTACAGAGGGGGGAAAGGGTGCATACACCTGTCTTCAAAGATCACTTCACTAATGTGCTATTTCTCACTGATAGCTGTGCACTCACATATACCTAAGATAATCTCCTTGCCATTTCTGCACATACAGCAGCTGTAATTCCTGAATTTAAAAAATATTAAGTCCATGCTTTCACACACTGTGATGGCAATATGGAGCCACAGCCAGGAATAATAGGACATTAGATGTAGATCTATACAGCTTTGCAGTCTCTTTCATGTGATTATTTGGAGATTCTGAAAATGAAAACATAGCTAAGACTCTCTCACACAAATTTTCTGGTTTTTACATTTGCACAAGAACACACACACACACACACACACAGAGTCACACTTCTAAATATATCAAGTTATTTTAGAAATTGTGCAGACCCTTTTTCTCTGATTCATTTTTAGGTTTTCTTACTTGCAAGCAAACCAGCTGTTGGGGAAGACATAGGGATTTTCCTTAATTAAAATGATTTCTCATAACTCTGATTCAAAGACCCTAAATTATGATAGCAAGAATCTCTCTCCCTGGCAAGATTTCCTCTGCAAAGGGCAAAAGAATTTTTAAAAAAATAGCTTACTTAGGTTTTATCATCCCTTGGATATATGTGATTAAACCCTTAAGGTAAGTGAGAAAAGACTCAAAATTGCATTTTGAAAAAAAATGTAATCAGCTGCTTAAAATGATGTAGAGCATATATTGTGAGAGAATGTGGTTCACAGACTAAAACAATTCATTGAAACCGATGCATTTCAGTTAGTCAGATGACTATTATTTATTTCTCTCTGTTTGCTGCTCAACATCAAGCATTTCTTACTGGGGAATTTCCCTACCCTCCTGTCACCAGGCAGCTAAGTGAGGAATCCTGAGCGGCAGATCAGGTCCTACCTGTCAATCTCAACTTATGTGGCCCATGTTGCTTTTATAAGAACACGATCCCCTCTCCATTGTGCCTTTCTCTCCCCTTTCCTCTCCTTTTCATTGTGAGGCAGTGGAAAGAGGGTTAGCTGTGAAGGCGAGTGGGCCTACTTAGAACCCCAGGGGCACATGCATTAGTCATGTGGTCCGAGTCTCAGGTCTCTGCACAAGGAGGTAATAACACCTACCTCAAATAGTAGACTGATAGTAAAATGCCAGAAAGCACATATTACTGAGCAGGATACTTAGTGGGCACTCACAAGTTTTATTTCCCTGATCCCTTCTAAGCTTTCCCTGGATCTCCAGTTGGAGGTTAGAGAGGTCACCTCCTGGGGTGCTTCCTCCCACTTAGCCGTCACCGAGCTTGTCCTTAGTTCCTCTTTCTGACTAACAACAGGAGTAGCTGCAACAGCAGCGGGAGTGACCCTAAGGCTTCAGGGAATAGTTATAACCAACAGTTATCACCTGCTGTTCCAAAACTGTGGAAAAACTGAATGTAACTTCCAAATCCCTGAAAAGAAGCAATCAAAATGGGATTAAACGGGACGGTATTTGCAAAGTGCTTAGCATAGTGCCCAGCACACAGTAAATGCTCAGTAAATGTTATCCATTTCCATAAACTATTTTTGGAATGAATGAATGGCTAAGCAGATCGGTAAGGGCTCCACTGGATGTTTAGTTGAGCAGTATTAAGTGAACTGATAATGATGGTGACCATGAACATGAAACCAATTTCTGTTTAAATGAGAGCCCGGAGAGATGAAATTTCAGACAAAACTTGAGGGGTGGGATACCTCACTTCTCTCAAGATGGAGCAGTAGGTTAGATCAAGTTGAGATACAAAGCACAATACAGACATTAATTTCACTCTCAGCTCAAGTCAGCACAGAAAGACTCCCCCAAATCTTCCACTTTGGATTTTAGAAATATTATTCTGGGATATAATCATCTCTAATGTGAACAAGAGTGAGAGATAAAGTTCTGAACTTTTCATGATAGGTGCAAACTCTGTCAACTTTAGCATTAAAATAGGAAAAGAAATAGATCAAAAAGAAAATGTTATACTGCTGGTCTGAAAGCTACAAGATGAAAGCCACTCATTCCACCCCCAAATCCTCCCACTGTAGTCTGAAGGAATATTGGTGATGAGAGTAAAATCTCTTGATTAGAACAGTAACATTTCAGAGAGGTCAGAAACATCAGGAAGGTTCTGCAAATTAGAGACTCTTAACCTGGAGTCCATGGGATAAATGTGGGATGATGGTGGGGCAATTTATGAACCCTTTGAAATTATATGCTAAATTGTGTATGTGTGTGTGTGCATGTGTGTGTGTGTGCACGTGCATGTGCTTTCTGGAATACTGGAAAGCTGGAGGTGGAAATCAGGGCACTGACTTGGATTTTTCCCTAGATGAGGATGTGGCTGAGCTGAGGCTTCATCAATAGTGAAGCAAGCCCTGAATATAAAGGGAAGCAGCACAGCCAGCCTCCCCTTCTTGGATCAGGGAAGACACTGATTTGAACCAAATCTTCAGCCCTTATCAGGCACCCAGGCCCAAGAAAAACTACACCAGACCAATCTGGAGCTGCTCCTGCTCTGTGTGGCTCCTCACTTCCCAAATATTTTGTATTTTTGTATAAATAAATTAGAAATCCAATCTAGGTTTGCAAAGTTCTGCCTGTGTGTGGTCACTTCTTGCTAATCCGTAATACTGCAATAGACACGGTTCTGAAGAGATGATCTGTGGTTTTTACCAGATTCCTAAAGGGTCCTTGACTTCAAGGGCTTAAGAAGCACCTTGTTGATGAATAAAATGATTTACAGATATGGGAAGTGAAGTTTTTGAGAAGTTAGGAGATTTGGCCAGGACAACTGGGAGAACCATGACTAGGAAACAGTTCTATCCAAGCCCAGATCACCACTTCAGCCATTCAACCCTTGCAGAAACTAAGTACTTTAGGGGCTGTCTTGGTCAGTTCTAGCTGCTATAGCTGAATACCACAGACTGGGTGGTTTAACCAACATTCATTCATTTCTCACAGTTTTTGGATGCCAGAAGCCTGAGATTAGGGTGCCAGCAGTCAGGCTCCTGGTGAAGTCCCTCTTCTTGGCTTATGGGGAAGATGGTTATCTTCTCCTTGTGTTCTGACATGGAGAAGAGAAAGGAAAGATCTCTCTAGTAACCCTTCTTAGAAGGGCTTCACCCTCATAACCTGATACCTCCCAAAGGTCCCACCTCCTAATACCACCACCTTAGGGGTTGAATTTTGGAGGGATGCACATGTTCAGTCCTTAACAGGAGCCTCAGGGATGATCAAGTAAACTAATGTCAACATCACACCACTCTCAATTTTTTTTTTAAAAGACTTTATTCATCCATTTGTTAGAGAGGGAGAGAGGGCACAAGCAGAGGGAGCAGCAGGCAGAGGGAGAGGGAGAAGCAGGTTCCCCATTGAGCAGGGAGCCTGATGCGGGACTGTCTCAGGCCCCTGGGATCATGACCTGAGCTGAAGGCAGACGCTTAACTGACTGAGCCACTCAGGCATCCCAACATCACACCACTCTAAATCAGGAGCCAGAAGTAATTCCATGGTGTGTATATCTCCTATTTCATAATCTTGGTTTCAAGAGAACACAATAAACCAGGGCAACCAGATAACTAGGCAACAGAAGCAAGGCAGTAAATGAACCGTAGGCATAAAAACTAATATTTGTTTCTGTCAACAAGATGCTTTCCCAGAAAAACCCTTGCTCCGTACATCACGGAGAGAGCAGCCAGCAGCAGCTTATGTATCTCCCTTTTAGTTCAGCTGCACGTGAAATGGCCTTGGCAGTCAAAACTTTCCTGATGGATTTGTACCTCCATCTCCAACAACCTTCTTATTTCTGTTTCTAATAAGATTGACCCACAAGACTGCTTCTGGGAATATTTCAGGGAAGACCACTTATCACACTGACAGAGCTATTTCACTAAAGTAGCATCTCAACCCAGTGATTCTTTCAGGTCCCTCCTTCTCATTCTCTGCCTTTGGTATTGGTCCCTCTCCACCCATTTTTCCTCCTCTGATCTCACCACCCCTTTCTGTTTGGGTCCCACTTTCTTGCTGCCTTCGGTTGCCTATTTTCCTTCCCAGTTTGCTGAGTATCTAACTAACTAAATCACATAGTTTGGTAAAGATGTTCTTAAGCTATTCATCAGCATGGCAACAGAAAACACTTCCTGGGATTTAAGAATATAAGACATGCTATACTAAAGTGAGACAAATGGCCCATCTCATGCAATGTTCATGTCTTACAAAGTAACATCAAGATGCTTATAGAAAAATATAGTGGCTCTCTATGAAATCAAATTCTAGTAGGTGAAGTATTCTGAACATTGTCAACTTTCCCTTAATAACCCATCCCATTAGCAACAATAAAAAATGTTTACTAAGTACCTGTTATATGCCAGGCATTGTGCAAAGTTCTTTAAGTGCATTTTCTCATTAAATAACTCAAGAGTCACTATCATCTTCATTTTGTGGATGTGCAAACAGGTTTAGAGAGTTTAAGTGGGTAGTAAGTGGTACAGCCAAATTCTAACCCAGGCTGGTCTGCCTTTGTAGACAATTTTAACTACTCTGCCTATGACACACATGCATTAAAAATGCTCAAAACATAGTATCAACATTTTCAATTTTAATCACCTTTTAAGGTGTTAACAGACTCTATGACGTTACGGTCAAACATATTGATTCTGTGAGGTGCTCATGAAAGATGTTTATTTCTTTTCTTTCTTTCTCTCTCAATTGCTTTCTTTCTTCTTTTGAAAGACATACTTTCAAATTCAATACTGTAATACATCTAGGTTAGCATTTGGTGAATGAATCCACATTAATTTTACCACACCAGGAGATCCAAAATCTAATCAGTTGGGGGCGGGGGTTAGAGTTGGGGAGTGATGAGGAACAATTTCTCAAAGAAGTAATTTTTTTTTAAAGATTTTATTTATTTATTTGACAGAGAGCGAGATCACAAGTAGGCAGAGAGGCAGGCAGAGAGAGAGGGGGAAGCAGGCTCCCCACTGAGTAGAGAGCCTAGTGCTGGGCTCCATCCCAGGACCCTGAGATCATGACCTGAGCCGAAGGCAGAGGCTTAACCCACTGAGCCACCCAGGCGCCCCTCAAAGAAATAATGTTAAGAATGTTTTCTAGAACCAAAACACATGAATCTCAAGTGCACTGAATCCCCAGCACAGTAATTGAAAGAAAGATACTCTTATCATGGAAAGGCCAAACATTAGGAGTGAAAACAAGTTCCTTAAAATCTGCAGAGAGAAAAATGGGTCATATAGGAAAAGATAGCTTCAGACTTCTTAGCAGCCATTCATAAGAATCTGAAAGATAACGGAGATCTACTTTCAAAGTACTTCAAATGTGAGTGAAACATGTTTAGCCTAGAATTCTTTACCCAGACAAACCAGGCATTGAGTGTGAGAGAAGACTAAAAGCTTTCCTTATGAGGCTGCTAGAGGCTCTACTCCACCAAGACAGGAGTGAAAACCAAGAATGAGAAAGACATGGACCCCAGGACATAGGAGATGCAACAGTATAGAACCAAAGGCAATCTCCAGAATAACTACAAAGGAGAGGCCCAGGATGATAGTTTAGTAAGCAAGTATGTGAAAATCGCAAATACATTTGGGCTGTCTTTTCTCCCAGATATAGAAATTAATCAGAAAGTTTGAGTGACTTTGGCATCAGCCCAAAACAGATCCAGGTCATAAGTAGGAATTAAATGTCTGATAATTAAGGTGTTTAAATGAAGTGGGGGGACATAATAACTGCTAATGATGAATAAATAGCTTAATAGTAATGTGGGGAAACAGACACTCTCATACATTGGTGGTTGGAGTGCAAGGTGATACAACTTGGCAAAATCTATTCAAATTCCATGTAATTATCACTTGACCTTGCAATCCTATTTCTTGGTATTATTGCTAGAAAAGTAATACGTACAGCAATTATTTGTTGCAAAATTTTCTCATTACAGCAAAATATTGAAAACAACATACATGGGATGGAAAGTGACTTCCAGAAACATTGTTAAGTGCAACAAAGTACAAAAGAGATAAGTAGTATACTGCATTTGTGTATGCAAAGGGGACAGTTGTGAGTGTATTTGTGTGTGCATGTATTTGGACCTGTACACTCACTATATAAAAACGTATATACACTGATAACATTAGATTTTTCAGAGAGGGGAATGGATGGATAGATGGACAGCTGGGTGACAAGTGTGAAACAGGGATTTTCTTTTTAAAGATTTTTTTTTTAAATTTATTTGACAGACAGAGATCACAAGTAGGCAGAGAGTCAGGCAGAGAGAGAGGGAGGGAAGCAGGCTCCCCGCTGAGCAGAGAGCCCGATGTGGGGCTCGATCCCAGGACCCTGGGATCATGACCTGAGCCGAAGGCAGAGGCCTTAACCTACTGAGCCACCCAGGCGCCCCAGGGATTTTCTTATATACCTTTTACAGCTCTTGAATTTTGAACCATACAGCCATAATGCTTTAAATCAATTAAAAAATTAAAAATATTACAATAAATTAGTATTTTCATAATTGGTTCTCAGACTGAGTTGGCTGATTCTTTAATAGCTGAGCTAAATATTGCCCTTATGAAGCATTGCTTGACACAGCTAACAGAACCAATAAGTCTCTTCTCCTGGCACTCTGAACATCATTCAGTTTAGCATTTATCACGCTGTATTATGATTCACTATGTATATTTCCAGCTCGCTTAAGATAGTGTAAGGACTTCTATGGGGTGGGCACAGATATATATTCATAGATTCATATATTCATTTACTCATTAACTAACTGCCAGACAAGGTGTTTATTCAACCCTGTATCTTTCGTGCATGGCCTGGCAACTGACATATAAGAATTTAATGCACCACTTTTGAGTGGATGCATGAATAAATGAATAAGGTGGGTTCAGCAATTCATTATAGGATTCGGAATGATACATCCTTAAAATTGGTATTGTTCATAATCCTAAGGACTTCCATCTTTTCTTGACTCAAAAGTTAAGCTGCAGTTATGTTGAATATACATTTCAAATCCTCTATAAAGAAAACTTCAAATTTACCTGCAGAAAGATCAAAAATATTCACTCAAATACAAAGGAGATGCTTAAATAATATTTTATTACTTTCCCTGATATATTTGCATATTTGCAAATGTCATAATTGTATCAAATAGAATAGACGAAAGAAAATAATATTTTTAGTGCAAAATGTTTCATAATTAGAAAGCATCATGCATCGCTTGGGCCAAACATTTCTCACAATAGCCCTGAGAAGAGGAGATTTTGCTGGAGCCAAGCAGATAACAACAGTATGAACAAACAATTCCTACCAAGTCATACAACACATCAGTAGCATAGATGGATTTCACCCAAACAAATCTATGTTCTCGGGTCATTGTTTCATCTATTTCCTCTCTCAAATTAAAAATGATACTGAGGCTGAACGTGAGGAGCTCACAGATACATATTTAGTAAACTCACCCAAACAATTCAGCTAAGGGGGAAATTATATTAGAAGATATGAGTTGAGTCCCCGCTGGGGACTGGCTACCCATGTGTCAAGGGGGAATTTCGCTTGCAAAACATGATCACAGGTAGTTTTTAAAAAGAATTCCTGAGATCTATGAAAAGATTTGTCAAAACCTAGGATTTCTAAGGGAGTCAAAGTGTCTCACAGACCCTTTGTAGACCTCTATATTAGCCACTGTATCTTACTGTATCATAATGGATTTCCTGCCTGCCTCCCATTGCAGCCCCCTGTGCATACTTCCTAAGAAGAAGATATCATTTTTCGGTTTTAATCCCCAAGATTTAGCCCAGTGCAAGGCATTTAATAGTACTTAATAAATATGCAGCCCAAAGAATTCAGTTCTTGTTTGCAGTCAGTATGATATAGCAGAAAGTAATTCTATCCTTGAGCAGAAGATTCACCTAACACATGTAACAATAAACCAAATTTCAGTTTATTCTCCTGAAAAATGAGTGGGTCACTAGCTGACCTGTGATAACATCTTCAGTTGTAAGTCCCATGGTTTTATGTAAGTGTGAGGGAGGTGGGATGATGATAAAAAAGAAATAAAACATAAAATACAGCAGTAAGCATGTATTAAACCATTACCATGCACCTGGATCCATGCTAAGAAATGTCTTTACATTCATTTTCTCATTTAATCCTTGAAACTACCTTATGATGGAGAAACTATTGCTCTCTCAATTTCACACATGGAAAGAGAAACTAAGGTACAGAGAGGCAAGTAACTTGGACAAGTTCATAGACCTATTCTGACTGAGGAGTTCAAGCTTATCAAGTATGCCTCTATTTGGACTTTACCTAACTCCAATTGCAAAAAAGATGGCTGTTTTTAACAGCAACCTGAAAATGGAGATTTAGCCCATAGCATGTAGGTACTAATGATAGATTAATAATATGATTTATGTCTTATGAAGAAATCTAATTTATGTAACTATATAATATCCTTCCCCTCCCTTTTTCCTGGACTTTGGAAGGGCATAAATATTTAATCTTCTAGTTCTTTTTACTGGGCTCATTGCATGCTGAGATATGAATGACTTCTGGGTGGGCTTAGCCAGCTTTAAGTAGGTCTGCAATCAGGATGGAGGAGTTCAATATAATCCCTCCCATTAATACACAACTTTCATTTAAAATTATCAGGAATGTTTGACACAAGACAGCATTCCTCAACTTTGTGACTACACTTTATAAAGACTCTGAATCATTGTAGCATTTATGGGTTCTTCTATCCCATCAATCTCCTGCTATCAGGACACCTATAGAACTCGGATGCCATAGAGGATACCAAGAAGGGATCAGTCTCTGCTTCAATAAACTTACTTCCTGTCTTGGCATGCACTTGAGTATGCAATCAACACAGGCATGTTGCTTGAACCGGGAGATTATGCTATAAAATGGCAGAGCTAGAATTCAAATATAGTTCAGTCTGTGGCTGAAGCTTGGACTCTTAGCAACTAAACTATATCCAGCTTCCTGGCTGAGAAGTTCCTTGATATCAAGGATTGGAGTATGTGCTTTGTTGTAATGTCATATGGCCATATATAGAGTAGAACTCAGTAAGTGTTCCTGATGATAGTATGGAATAAAAAGACAAATTAAAAAGAGATATTAAAGAGATATCCCTTATGTTCCCTTATGTGATGCATTGAGGAGAGCACAGTATCATTTCTGTGGTATTCTTTGTGTGTGTGTGTGTGTGTGTGTGAGTGTGTGTGTGTGTGTGTGATTTTTTATTTTATTTTTTCAGTGTTCCAAGATTCATTTGTTTATGCACCACACCCAGTGCTCCATGCAATACGTGCCCCCCTTAATACCCATTGCCAAGCACACCAATCCCTCCACCCATCTCCCTTCTAAAACCCTCAGTTTGTTTCTCAGAGTCCATAGTCTCTCATGGTTTATCTCCCCCTCCAGTTTCCCCCAATTCACTTTTCCTTTCCATCTCCTAATGTCCTCCCTGTTATTCCTTATGCTCCACAAGTAAGTGAAACCATATGATAATTGACTCTCTCTGCTTGACTTATTTCACCCAGCATAATCTCCTCTAGTCCCATCCAAGTTGATACAAAAGTTGGGTATTTCCTTTCTGATAGCTATGTAATATTCGTACATATGGAGCACATCTTCTTTATCCATTCATCTATTGAAGGGCCTTTCTGCTCTTTCCACAGTTTGCTGATTGTGGACATTGCTGCAATGAACACTGGGGTACATATAGCCCTTCTTTTCACTAAATCTGTAGCTTTGGGGTAAATACCCAGTAGTGCAATTGCAGGACTATAGGGTAACTCTATTTTTACTTTTAAAATAAATCTCCACACTGTTTCCAAAGTGGCTGCACCAACTTGCATTCCCACCAAGAGTGTAAGAGGGTTCCCCTTTCTCCACATCCTCTCCAACACCTGTTGTTTCCTGTTCTGATAATTTTGGCCATTTTAACTGGTGTAAGGTGGTATCTCAGTGAGGTTTTTATTTGAATTTCCCTGATGGCTAATGATGATGAACATTTTTTATGCATCATTTATATGTCCTCTTTAGAGAAGTGTCTGTTCATGTCTTCTGCCCATTTTTTGATGTGATTATCTGTTTTTTGGGGTGTTGAGTTTGAGGAGTTCTTTATAGATCTTGGATAGATTGATATCTAGGAATGAGACTGAAGCAGTGATCAAAAACCTCCCAAAAAACAAGAGCCCAGGACCTGATGGATTCCCTGGGGAATTCTACCAAACATTCAAAGAAGAAATAATACCTATTCTCCTGAAGCTGTTTCAAAAAATAGAAAGAGAAGGAAGACTTCCAGACTCTTTCTATGAAGCCAGCATTATCTTGATCCCCAAACCATGCAAAGACCCCATCAAAAAGGATAGTTACAGACCAATATCCCTGATAAATATGGATGCCAAGATTCTCAACAAGATCCTAGCTAATAGGATCTAACAGTACATTAAGATTATCCACCATGACCAGGTGGGATTTATCCATGGGATGCAAGGGTGGTTCAACATTCACAAATCAATCAATGTGATAGAACAAGTTAATAAGAGAAGAGAGAAGAACCACATGGTCCTCTCAATTGATGCAGAAAAAGCATTTGACAAGATACACCATCCGTTCCTAATTAAAACTCTTCAAAGTATAGGGACAGAGGGAACATTCCTCAACTTCATAAAACCTCCCTATGAAAAACACACAGTGAATATCATTCTCAATGACAGCTGACAGCCTTCCCTTTGAGACCAGGAACACGACAAGGATGCCCACTCTCACCACTGTTGTTCAACATAGTATTAGAAGTCCTAGCAACTTCAATCAGGCAACAAAAAGAAAGAAAAGGTATTCAAATTGGCAAAGAAGAAGTCAAACTCTCTCTCTTCGCAGATGACATGATACTTTATATGGAAAACCCAAAAGACTCCACCCCCAAACTACCAGAACTCATACAGCAATTCAGTAATGTGGCAGGATACAAAATCAATGTACAGAAATCAGTTGCTTTCTTATACACCAACAATGAAAATATAGAAAGGGAAATTAGAGAAGCAATTCCATTTAGTGCCAAGAACCGTAAGATACCTTGGAATAAACCTAACCAAACAGGTAAAGGATCTGGTACTTGAGGAACTACAGAACACTCATGAAATAAATGGAAGAAGACATAAGAAGTTGGAAAAGCATTCCATGCTTATGGATTGGAAGAATAAACATTGTTAAAATGTCTATACTGCCTAGAGCAATCTATATTTTCAATGTCATCCTGATCAAAATTCTACCAGCATTTTTCAAAGTGCTGGAACAAATAATCCTAAAATTTACATGGAACCAGAAAAGACCCTGAATTGCTAAGGAAGTGTTGAAAAAGAAAAACTGGGGGCATCACGTTGCCCAATTTCAAGCTTTACTACAATGCTGTGACCACCAAGACAGCATGGTACTGGCACAAAAACAGACCCACAGACCGAAGGAACAGAGTAGAGAGTCCAGATATAGACCCACAACTCTATGGTCATATAATCTTTAACAAAGCAGGAAAAAATGTCCAGTGGGAAAAAGACGGTCTCTTCAATAAATGGTGCTGGGAAAATTGGACAGCTATGTATAGAAGAATGAAACTCGACCATTCTCTTACACCATACACAAAGATAAAGTCGAAGTGGATGAAAGACCTCATTGTGAGCCAGGAATCTATCAAAATCCTAGAGGAGAACATAGGCAGTAACCTCTTTGACATCGGCCACAGCAACTTCTTCCAAGATATGTGTCCAAACGCAAAGGAAAAGAGGAAAAATGAACTTTTGGGACTTCATCAAGATAAAAAGCTTCTGCACAGCAAAGGAAACAGCCAACGAAATAAAGAGGCAACCCACAGAATGGGAGAAGATATTCAAAAATTTCTGTGGTATTCTTGCAAAGACAGAATGACCTGGTCATGAGGAAACATCAGAGAAGCCCAGGTTGAGGGTCATTCTGAAGACCTCCAGTTTCCTATCAAACCTCCTATAATCATGGAAATGTCTTATGGTTATGCTGTCCCATTTGGTAACTATGAACCACATATGGTTATTGAATGCTTGAAATTTGTTACTGTGACTGAAAATGGTATAATTAATTTTATTTAATATAAAGTAATTTTAATTTGAATAACAATGTGGCTAGTGGCTGCCATATTGAGCAGCTGAACTGCAGACCTTGCACTGTCTGTTGAAAATGTGAAAGACAGGAAATGAATGAGGAATTGTACACAGATTGGAAGAGACTAAAGAGACATGACAACTAAATACAAGGATTTCCTGGATGCCATCCTGGACCAGAAGATAGGAAGAGTCATCACTGGGACAGTGCGCAAAAATTGAATAGGATCTGTGTTTTGGATAAAAATATGGTGTCATTACTGATTTCTTGACTTAAAGGCTTGTACAATGGTTGGATAGGTGAGTGTCCCTGATTTGGTAAATTGGAGTGTTTTGGGTGATGGGGAAGACTGTTTTCAACTTGCTCTCAAATAGTTAACAAAAGACTAATGATAATGGAAGTAGAATATATTATGTGTATAGATGTGTAAATGTCTATGTATGTGTATATATACACACATGTATATATGGAAATATACGTATATGATGTAAATGTTTGCACATTTTTGACATACATACAGAGAGATGGAGAGAGTAGGAGGGAGGGAGATAGAGAGATGGAGAAAATACAGTGAATTGTTAACATCAAGAAATCTGTGTGAAGGGAGTATAGATGCCCTTTGAATTGTACTTCAAGTTTGAAATTATTTCATAAAAATTTAAAGAAGAATTAATATTAATAAAAGTCCTCTGGTTGTTCGCCTTTATTTGTCTTTAACCAACAACAGTCATTCTTTCATTCATTCAACAAGCATTTATTAAGTATATGGTTTGTGTAAAGCACTTTAGGGTATACTCAAATGAATAAGATAGTTCTCTGCCCTTAGAGAATGCATAGCCCATGAGACGTGATCAAACATATTCATAACCATTACACAAGACAATGTGAAAAATACTTAAAAAGAAGGGCAGTAAGTATAGTATGAATTTATTTTTTTTCTATATGACTATATTACATAAAGAGTGAATCTATATTACACAGAAAGAAAGCTTATTTGAAGGAGTTTATCTGCCTCAAAGGATAGCAAAGTTTTTTCAGAGTGAGGATGGTGTGGTTAGTCTAGTCAGCGTAAATAGGATCTATTGATAGGATCTATCGCTTAAGAAACTTGAGGAGCCTAAGCCAAAAATAATGACAAAGCTCAAATCCCTTCTACAGTAAGTTCACAGGTAGCCCTGCATCCTGGCTTGAATACCTCCAGGGACAGAGAAATCACTACCCTACATGAAGCAGCTCATTCTGTCATCAGGTTTATCCCTAAGGAAAAACTTCCTTATTCTAAACCAAAGTCTGTCTACATATCTCTCACCCAATCCTGTTGGTCCTACATCTTCCATTTTGGGGCCATAAAGATTAAATCTGACCCCTGCTCTTCTTCTGTATGACAATTCTCTGCACAATTTAAAACAGCTGAATCCTCTTTTCTCCAAACTAAATCATAAATCCTCAATTTTTTTGAGGCTCCTCATGATCTTATTCATAGTTCTCTGAACATATAAAGACTTTTCTATATCTTTCTTAAAGTGTGATGAGCCTAAATGAGTTCGACATTCTTCATGTCATGGTCACAGTATTCAAGAATGGTTGGACCACTGGCTTCTGCTTTTAAGACAGGTATATGTCCACTAATTTTTGCTTTGAAGAAAGACCATAGCATGAGGCAGACTCACATAGAGCCTACAAATTACTAAAAGCTCTCCTGATTGGATTGTCTCCCATATTATTATTGGGTACTTGGCTTTTTAGGACCCAGTGTGGACCTTACATTTTATCTCTATTATGTGGATTTTCTTAGCATTCAACCAGCACTCTAGTTTCTGGATATCCTTTTGGGTCCCTACTTGACATCCAAAATGTTTTATATCCTTCCTAGCTTTATATCATTTTTAATTGTAATGAGATTAATTGCTATGTGGTTACTATTAAAATTTAATTGTAATAATTACTGTAAAAATAAATTAGAAAATGATTTATATTAAGAGATAAATCACAAAAGATATTAAAATACAGAATTATGAACATGAATGAAAAGATCTGGGTGTATATGATGAGAAATAGAGAAAGAGAACACATTGAAGAGAGAATCATAAACTAAGCAATTGGCAAAGGACAGAGGAACAGGAATTCTACACATGTGTCAAAAGCGATTACTCCAGAGAGAGGCACAGCCGTAACTGCCCCTGGATCCTAAGGCAGTTAATAACAAGAGCTATTTTACACTGATTCCACTTGTTAAGATACTGAGACATACCATCCAAAACTGGGGTACCTGAGCTATTGTAAATAAGGCCTTAAATCTAGTGCCTAAAAATTTCAATGATTCTTCCACCACCTAAAGACAGACTCCTTATATGGCAGACAATACTCTCCTCATCTGGCCCAGGCCTTATGTTTTGCCACTCTTCTCTGCGTGGAAAAATTGAATGTATATACACTAGACTCCAAATGTAAGAAGTGACTTACAGTTTCCAGAACAGATCAAACTCTGTTTGCCTCCACACCTTTGGACATGTTGGCACCCTTCCTTCCTTCGCTTGAGAAAATCTTCATTCAGGGCTTAATTAAGACACCATTTACTTTTAAAATATCTATGTTCCCTCCTCACAATCTTCATTTATTTGCCATGTCTATCCATTTCACACATATGTGTGATGGAGGATTTCTTTTATTAAATTATAATGATCTCTTTGTGTTTCTTTAAAAGCGCCTGCAAGAAGGTTAACAGAGTGTCTGGCATATACTAGACGGTCAACTGATGTGTGCTGAATGACTGAATGACTGAGGGGGGAAAACCCACAGAATATCAGCCTGGAATCAGGTTTTTGTATTAGTTAGGAGTCTTGGTTGCCAGTATGAGACACCAACTCAAGTTAGTTTAACCATAATAAAGTGGGAAGGGGAGTTAGAGAAGTGTCTCTTAGAGATTCCAGGAAAGAAAGAGAGCCAGACCCCTGGTCTGAAGCCAGTACTTGACAAAGCATTAGGAACATTTTCATTCTCTTTTATTCTTGCCTTTTGCAGATCATTGACTTTAGTCTTCTTTCTGGCTACAGAATAGCTTTTTGCATTCCTGTGACAGTTTCCACCACTTACATCTTGGAGTTCCATCGGCATGTCATGGCTAACTCACAATCTCTCTGTTCCACTTCAAATGTCTGGGGAGGAGATGTGATTGACCCAGGTTATACTGGGTATCTCTCATTATCTAGTTGGTGAAGATCCAGAAGGAGTGGGCAGCACTGTGCAAATAAAGGCAGCTGGTGAGTAGTCCACTCCACATGTTAAAGTAGGTGAGGGCATTCTCAGAGAAGGGAGAGGTATACACCCAAGCACAAGCCATCAAGTCAGCCAAAGAATGCAGCGAATTGCTGCAAGGAGGGGAGCTTTGGTTAATAAGCTTGGATTTTACAAAAAGGGATTCTCTGGAGTTTTCATATTGAAATAGCAATAAAAGTTGACCCTTTTTCTTTCTTTTTTAACAATGGTTGGTCTATGGCTAACCTATCTCAAGCATCCACTAACTCATGTTGTTATGAATTATGTTTGTAGGAGTCTAGAATACAAAGTTGTGTGCAAGTGGGAGGAACATCTTGGAGTGAAATGTAGTGATGAAATCTGCATTTTATGTCGACTGGTGATTTGTTTTGCATTTTTCCCTTAATGTTTTATATTGTATAAGACTCAACTAATTTTTTTGATGGTATATTTAAAGAATAGTGAGCAATTGATTTTGCTGGAGCATAGAGTATGTGAAGAGAGTGACAGAATATAAAAGTTCCAAAGTTAGTCTAGACAGCTAAGTTAAGAATCTTTAGTTTATTTGAAAGAATTTTGGAAGTGTTGAACATTGTGGCTTGGGGAAATGTCATGATTGGAACTAGGTTTGCTGTGACAGGGGTACAGAGAATGAAAAAAATTAGAAGATGATGAGTTAGGAGGCTGTTGTATTTGGGCAGAAAATGGTAAAAGCAAACAAACAAACAAAACAAAGCAAAAAACCAACCCTGTGCTTACATGGTAGCAGAAGAAACAGAAGGAAAGGGATGAGAAATACAACCTATTTGAGTCAAGATGCATTTATGAATTTATGAAAATTATGACCTTTCCCCCCATAGGTTCACGGACTTCCTAAATAAAGCCCATTCATGACCCTACATTACAAGCCTCAGGATTTGAAGTTTGTACCTCTTAATTCCCTTATCTATTTCACCCATCCCCTTGCTAACCTCTCCTTTGAGAGGTACTGGAGGTAATGTAAAACAATAGGAAGAATTTTGAAACGCATCAGATGTAGAGGAGAGAGAGTTTGAGTCAAAGATGCTGTGACAGGTTCAAGCCTTTGATGACCAGAAAAAGTACATTGCCAGAAACAGAAACTGGAAGGAAACTGGAAGTCAAATAGACAAGCAAGCCTTACCGTGTGGGGTGGGTGTGGAAGATGCCATGTCTGATTTAAACACTGCCTGAGATTCTTATGGGACAACCATGTGGACGTGGGATACCTATATTTGTTTGAACACCTACTATTTTCCATGTATATTAACTCACTGATGTATATTAACTCACTGAAGTGTCACTCAATTCCTAGGAGAAAGCATTTTCTTCCTTTGACACATGAAGACTCTGAGGCTCTGAGATTTCATCAACAGGTCCTTCAGTCCATTAAACAGCAGGACTTGTGGTCTCAATGTGCTGGACCACAGACCCGTCCTCTACAGTCCCAGAGTGCCTCCCTGCAGGTGGCTGCGAAGACCAGGCTGGGGCTTAAAAGTGCCATTCTAGTCAGCACCAGAGAGCTTAGACCAGAGGTATTCTGCAATTTTTTTGTGTGTTTGTCTGGCCTCCACCTGGACATTATATATTCTTTAAGGGCAGACTTGGGATCATAAATTTCACTTGCCTCCTTCCACAGGGCCTCCTGCAGTTCTAGACAGAGAAGAGGCCTCACTGAATACCCAGATTGATCAGGGATTCTGATCCCTGGTGATAACTACACAGCATCTACACTTTGAGGTTGTAATCCTCATGAATCATTCATCTGGAGGCCTCCCTCTCCTTGAGTTCAGCTGCAGGTATAATATAGGAGGGGAAGACGATGATGTTGAAATAATAGCAAAGTAACCAGTTTCATTCTCCACCCTTAACACCTCCTCGCCTCTGAACCTGTGTCCTTTTCCTCATGGAAATGCAGAGGAACGATGCCTGGCCATGCTTGCTGGAGGCTTTCAGCATCCCTGCGTTACGGTGTCAGTGCTCCCACCACATGTCCTCACCATTCTTTCCTGCACTATTCATTAAATACCCTAGCCATGACTGAGCTATCTGGGAACATTTGACCAATTCAAGTTTGTTGAACTCTTGCCGCTGTTGGGAATTAACGGGTGGCTACTTCCTACCTGAGATAGGGAATTCAAGAAGTGATTTGCAGAGATCATCAGACAACACGAGAGAGTTATTGGGACACTAGCATGCTTTTTAGGAATAAAAGCAATTTAAAATTGTCAGCTAGACTATTTTTTTCCCCCATGGTTTCCTAAAGAGCATAATGCTACCAGTAAGAAGATCTACCATTTAATTGTCTTCTCTACTATTTTGGGAGATTGCTAGTGCTTTAAATATGTTGATCTGTTTAAAAAGAAAGCTGGTTTCCTCGGGAAAATGTCTGGGTTACTCTAAAGTCTATACAACAAAGCAGAGACGGGTGTAAAGGAGGTAGGATAGGGAACCACCTGTACAGCTTAGAGACAGAACTACTCAGAGGTCCCTAGGTCCACACATCCCTGAAACTCTTTATGTTATGGCGACTCAATGTCCCAATATTAACAACATCATGTTTCTGTCTTGTTTCCTTTTATATCCCCTGCACTTGAAATATAATAGGTGCTCAAAAATATATATTGAATGGAGAAACAAATGAATCATTGCATGAAGGATTCCAGGCAAGGTCTTTCATCCATAGCAAACATGGAAGGGATTTTAAGCTGACTGCTCTGAGCAATAAGGGAAAGCAACATTTGCTCAAGTATGGCATGCTATTCATCTTTCACATCCTGTATCCCATCAGTAGAGAGTGTCTGTTCTTAAATGGTAAATGTCTCTCTACTAGCAAAGGCATATTCAGCTCTTGGCAATAGTTTAGAACACAGAGGGATTCCAGTTATCAAATCCCTTTCTGCCCAGATATCTAGCTGAGGCAAGACTACAGTCAGAGAGTTGAAAGGGGAGAAGGGGAGATAGGCATGCGGTTCTAGGATTCAGAGAAGAACCAGGGAAAGAGGCTCTGCCTGCATGTCTCTACCACTACTGCCTAATCTAGGGCCCCAAGCTGTAGCTGGTTTGAGGAGAATCCAGAGGCCCAGAGGCCATGAATTGGGCCTCAAGAGGAAGCACTGAAAACATAACCCTGAACGGTTCCACTGCTGAGAAACCTCGAGGCATGCAGAGTTGAGCCAAAATGAGCTTCTGCCAAGAGCAGCTGTCACAGCAGCAGAGAGCAGCCACTGGGAGTTCACTGAGGAGAGAATGGCTAAGGACATTTTACTCTAGAGATATCCATCCTCTCTATAACCTAGCAAACTAGAGAAAATTAGAGATGATAGATCAGCTATAATTCTCCTCCCTGATAAAAGACAATGACAATTATCTGCTGAGTAAGTGAGTGAGGCCAGGGAAAGGAAGATCATATATATAATGGTTCGTTTGCAACTCTGCTCATATTCCAATATCTTTAGAGGGTAGCAAAAAAAAAAAAAAAAAAAAAAAAAGGCAGAGGCTACAAATACTGAGACATAGCTAACTCTTCACCAAATTTTCATTTTCTTCTTGTCCTTGGCCCATAAACAGACTAAATATCTTCACTTTCTTGCATTAGTTCTAACTTGAATAATCTCAACAGAATATGGATGGAAGGGATATATGCCAAGTTAGGGCCAAGGTGTTGTAGGAAGCGGATGTGCTCTCTCCATACTCTTTCCTATCTGTATTCAGCCAATGAGGGATGACAAAACCCTGGAGGATGGCAGAGCCACAATTCAGAAGAAGCCTTGGTTCTTGAATTACCACCTGGAGAAAGCCAGGTACTGCCCAGAAATACTGATCTTGGACTGTGGACAGGGTGAATGAACAAGAAATAGCTTTTTGTATGAAGCCAGTGTGCAATCTGGGTCAGTCTGTTACAACAGCCTGGCTCATCTTAACCTAACACATGGTCTAAAATGTATCCCCCAGAATTATGACAAGAGATGAATGAAAGTTCAGGAGGAAGAAGACAAGATCCCTTGGAGAGGAAGACTCAGCCTCTATGATTACACATGCTATGGAGGAAAATTATCATCTGCAACATTTTCTGACAGTAATCTGAACTGTAAGTAATCTGGACATTTTCTGAAGTAATCTCTCCCTTTCCCAAGAGTGACTTACAGATTTCTGGCTGGTGTCATCAGAGTGCTGGGAGAGAGTGCAATGAACATCTAAGAGTGGGTGTGATGAAATTTACCAAAGCATAATTGCTCAAGGATGAGCTGGAAAACTGAGTGTCTAAGTCTACAAACCTAGATTTAGACCCCAGAGTTTAAATGGAAAACAAAAACATGGGGAGCTTTAGCATAGCCAAACTAAATCTTCCTGCCCACATCACTGCCTCTAGCTTCTGTTCATATGGTGAAGAAAAGAGGATACTACAACAGAAAAATTCATGCTAGCTACATCTCAACTTCCAGTCCCTTAAGGTAAATTAGGTAGAAGTATCAGATTCCTTTAAGTATCCAAAATGATCAAATTCTACCTGTAAAACCCAGAAAGCAATCTGCCTTAGGGTTTTGGAACATGGTGTCAAGAGATGGGCTTCCAGGAATTAGTAAAGCTATAATGAAAAATTTATTATAATATCACTAAAAGGTTGTTCCCAACTTTGGATTCCCAGGATCATAATAAATCCCCAAAGTATGAATGGAGAAGGGAGCTAATGAACTATTTTCAGATTTTTAGAAAGCCCTAATAGAATCAATATATTTATCAGAGATCATGTTGCAGTGACTATTTAAAGCACTTAGGTTTTTTGACTTGACCAGAAATATATCATCTAAGCATGACAGCAACGCTTGTTATCTTATGTTTATCAGAAACTCTGATCAACCATTTCAGATGTGTTAAATTAAAATATGCTAAAAAAACATTAATTATTATTAGACTAAACCTTTTGTAAGCATGGTGCATGTTATTTAAAGACTAATAACAAAAAGGCCTCTTGTTGAGAAAAGGGTTAAGCAGATTCAAAAGTCAGGATAGGACTAAGACATTTAGCCCTTTAGATCCAAAGGAAAAAAATGAATTTCTTCAGTCTATCCTGAACACCTCAGTATACCTGCATTTTTCATTGGCATTCTAAGGAAATTAGTAAGAAAGCCTACCAATGTGTAGATATCAGGAGGGAAGGGTTAGCGTCATCAAGGAAAGAGAAAACTATGGATAGATAGATAGGTAGGTAGATATGTGATTATATATCCCCATTTAATAACTGGAGATAGAACTATTATAGGTGTGCTCTTCTCCCACTGTGGGAATAAATGAAGACCACACAACTAAGAATAATTAGGCTATTTATTCAGACCATGCTACACAGCAAAGAATTCAGCCATGGCACATGCAACCAAATGTTTACAGCAGCAGTGTCCATGATAGCCAAACTATGGAAAGAACCTGGATGTCCATCAACAGATGAATGGATAAAGAAGATGTGAGATATATAATGTAAAATCTCCATAGTATTCCATTGTGTCCATATATGTGCATACAATGGAATACTATGCAGCTATCAAAAACCCAAAATCTTGCCATTTGCAATGACATGGATGGAACTAGAGGGTATTATGCTGAGTAAAATAAGTCAATCAGAGAAAGACAATTATCATATGATCTCTCTGATATGAGGAATTTGAGAGGCATGGTGGGGCTCATGGGGGTTAGGGAGGGAAAAAATGAAATAAGATGGGACCAGGGAGGGATAAAAACCATAAGAAATTCTTAATCGCCAGAAACAAACTGAGGGTTGCTGGGGGGGTGGGAGGGGAGGAATAGGGTGGCTGGGTTATGGACATTGGGGAGGGTATGTACTATGGTGAGTGCTGTGAATTGTGTAAGACTGTTAATGTTAATGTTAATAAAAAATAAGAAAGAAAGAATTCAGCCATGATCACTCACATTTGGCAGAGACTAAAAGGCAAGCAGGGGAATGGAAAGGTTTACAGTGGAAAAGGGGAAGACTTCAGGTCTGTTCTGATTGGAGGTTGTTAATACAGGGAAGGTGGAGGTGGACTCACTAGATTCAGGGCATCCTGTGTGATAGGTCTGGGAAGCATATTTGGCTTTCTCTCTTATTGGTCCTGAATTGGAAGCAGGGAGTGGCAGGACTAAAATTAGGGATGCTGGCAGTCACTGACCAAGTCCTGAATTTTCTGGAATGACTGCCATAGAGACTGACTGAGGTTTGGCTCCTTGTCCTCGTTGCTGCAGAGGTTGAAGGTCAGGAATGTATTATCATATGGCATCTGGCCATCGTTCATTTGTATACAATCACACTTTTCCCTCTGACACACATTCTATGACCCAGTTTTAGGCCAGGGCTTTCACTTTTTTCTCCACTTTCTACTGCCTCCTATTTCTACCAGCTCCCCATTTTTTTGTCATCAGGCTTTTAAATCAATTCCCCCAACCTGGATAGTCCTGTACCTTTACATGATATTAAACACTGTCCTCACCCGAATGGGCAACTTAAGCCTCATGGCAAGTCATTAAGTTTTCTTTGATAATGTTTACTTTGAGTAGTTTTACTTTTCTCTATATTCCTGCTGCATTTAGAATTTGTGCCATGTCATTAAACATTTGATTATAAAATGTTTTTAATTGATTTTCATTAATTTGTACATGTTAATCTTATCTCCCCAACCAGATTATAAATTGAATACTGGTATTATAGCTTATACTCTCTTCTTTTACTTCATGATACTTTGTAGTGCTGCAGGTAGTAAATACTCAGAAGATAGTTGTTAATTAAATACTATCTATATATACTCTTCAATTGAAGGGATAAAAGGAAGTGACTCATCATTCTATCTATTACCATTCCAGCTGCTAATTTCATCCTTAATCACTCCAATTTTCTTAGAACCAGGAGATTTTGTACACTAAAGTTTGAGGACCCTTTTCTAGCATCAAGTGAAAAGGAGAAAATACTTTAGTGATTTTTTTTTTCAACTTCTAAGCCCTGTATAGCAGTGAACCTTTTGAACAATTCATGAGATACATATTGGGTTTTTCAGCAAGGATGATATAGGGTGATAGAGGGCAAGAAAATATAGAAGTCAAAAAGTTCCTTGAACACATGGGGATAGAAATGAGAACTCACATGACAAGCTTTATGAGTATGGATATTTTTCTAATGATAATTTCCTATTTCTTTTTTTTTTTAAGATTTTATTTATTTATTTGACACAGAAAGATGTCACAAGTAGGCAGAGAGGTAGGCAGAGAGAGAGGAGGAAGCAGTCCCTCTGCTAAGCAGAGAGCCCGATGCAGGGATCCATCCCAGGACCCTGGGATCATGACCTGAGCTGAAGGCAGAGGACTAACCCACTGAGCCACCCAGGTGCCCCGAGAATTTCCTGTTTCTGAGAGCACTTCAGATAAATTAAGAATAGCAGCTAGAAAAGAATCAAATAGGAGAAGTTGTAAATAGTTTTTTATCCAAAACCAAAGCAAGACTATTGATGCTCCATGTTTGGTGTGTGGAGAATCCAGCTTAGTCTGTGCCCAAGAAACTGTTGACTGAAGCAGCTCTTTCTAGCTGGGGGGAGCACCAGTGGTGTGCTAGTGAGGCTCATATCTGCTCAAGAGAGTCAACTGTAGGATATTCAAAAATTTCCTAGCCAGTTGTTAAATCACTGATAGCCTGGACTCAGCCATGTTGGGAATACACTACATAAATTAGAAAACTCTACAAATCAGGGTTTTTCATTTTCTACCACATTAGTAGCAGAGAGCAGGGTCATACATCTCCCTTTCCAGACAGCACCCATCAGGGAGGTGGGGGAAAGGGGTGACTTGATGAAACCTGCATTTTCTACCTTCCATGAAGAGTCCCCTAGAGTCAAAAGTATACAATGTTAGAGCTGGATGAGATCTTAGAGGAACTGAAGTCTGGAAATGAGAGGTAGATTGCCCAAGATCATGTAGCTGGCTGGATCAAATAGAAAGTCTGAAGAAACATCCAGTTTTCTTACCCTCACCCATTACTTTCTGGAAATGAATATAGTGTCTGATTAATCAGGATGGTATATTTTCCTCCCTCCTTCCTCTCACATCAAGGAAAGCTCCTGCTGGTAAGACCAGATCACTCTCTTGTGTCAGAGCCCAGCTCATAAAATGCTATTAAGTGAATTACTGATGACCTAATTCCCAGCTGCAGGACACATTCCATTAGAGGTAGGCTGGCTGCCAAGTAGTGTCAGCAATGGCTGGATGGCAGGAGTGATTGAAACCATCCTGCCTTGGGTGGGTGGGCCTCAGAGAGTGCAGTTCATGGTGGGGAGGAGGTGCTCCTATTCCCCAACATTAGTCCTAGGTCTCTTTCTGGGAACTGAATTCATCAGCTTCAAAGAGAACTTTCTTGCAATAACAAGGGTTGCTATTATAGAAGCAACTAGAGGTAGTGCTTCCCATCCTATGTATTGAGAACATTACAAGATTTAACTGCTATCATCCATAGCACCAAGTTCTATAAATTTTTTTTTCTGTCCACATCATTATTTCCTTCTTGCTTGTCTTTATTTTCAGGCTGTCCATCCTCCTATTTCTGTGTTTCCTTTTTATAAAGCACAATGAGTTCCTAGTTGTTGATATGGTGGAGAAGAGTAGGAACAATACGGTTTATTTATTTATTTATTTATTTTAAGATTTTATCTATTTATTTATTTGACAGACAGAGATCACAAGCAGGCAGAGAGGCAGGCAGAGAGAGAGAGGAGGAAGCAGGCTCCCTGCCAAGCAGAGAGCCCGACACGGGGCTCAATCCCAGGACCCCGGGACCATGACCAGAGCCAAAGGCAGAGGCTTCAACCCACTAAGCCACCCAGGCGCCCCCAGTCTATTTATTTTTAATTGACTCAGTACTACACAAGTAAGAGCTGGGAAAGTATTTGAGGGAAAAATATATCATAAAAAAAATTAGATAAGTCCCATGTGGTTCATTTTATAGCTGTTATTTTCTGCTCATAGAATGGGTACAAAGGTTAAATAAGATAAGCATTTTGTAAGCTGTTAACACAAAAATCTAAATGTAAAAATGTTGTTAGAAGTTCAAGGAAAAATGGGAAAGTGTTTAAATATCGAAAGAAATTTTGGATACTGTTAGCCTTTACAAGTGTCAGAAAGGGTGTAGCAGAACTAACAGTGGACCCAGAGTCAAGACACCTGGGTGCTAATGTTGGCTTCATCTCTAATCAACTCCAATATTAGACAAGTCACTCAGCTCCCCTTGACTCCTGTTTTCTCATCTGTGAAATATGAAACCAGACTGGATAATCACCAGATCCTTACCAGCTCTGAAATTTCTATCTTTATGTCAAGATGAGAATAAACTGGAAGATCCTAACCTGCTCATTAAGTGCTTCAGACCTGTTCTATTTAGTCTTTCTCCCTTCATCTCTTGTTTTTCTACTTTTTTTCTATCTTCTTCATCTTTCTAGTTTTTATGTCTCATTTTCTTCTTTAGAATTTTATTTTGTCTCCACTGCCTCTGCTTCTAGCTATTGGTGGTGTCAGCTGGGCACTTCCTAAATTACCAAACTCATTTCCAGAAACTGTCATTCCATATTGACTACCACTACAAAAAGATAGAAGTACATTTGACTGTGTTTGGATAAATGAGGTGCGCATGTGTCTGTGGGTGTTTATTTGAAATTAAGAAGCCAGAAGGTTTTATTCAATTATCCAGAAGCTTGGCAGAATGGCCTTAAAGTAAACTAAGAGTCCAAAGATTCTGTGGCAAACCATGTGCCTGAGGATGAAAAATTAATAAGAATGAAATTAAGTAGATTCTTGGCATTCTGTGCTTTTATATTTTTTCATCTAAAAATTACTAATACTCTACTGTATTGCCAAAACTCCAGCGAGATGTTTTTATGATAGATATGTTCCTTAACCCACTGAGAGTAAGACCTAGAAAACAAGCCCTTGGTAACCGACATCTCAATGACATACGAACTATGACTAGTTTGAGAACATATGGTTTTCCTTCTCTCTCCCTTCTAAGAAATAATTGCCCCTTTTTAATCCCTTTACCTCTTGATCTCTTCCATCCAAAGGTTTAAAGCCACAAATTAGCCTTTGGCTTCCTTGTCCTTTAATTTATATCTCAATTTTTCCTAATTTTGGAAGGAAAACTACGAGGCTCATAACTGTATGGTATGCACTCCATTCAGGCCATAAGTGATAGGTATTTCAAAAATTTCTCCAGGATTTGTGATGCTGTCACTTATCTCTTCATTGTTACGTGCCAGGAGTCTGAAAAGGAGCCCGACTGGCGCCAATGCCTGCTGCGTTTTAGCCCTACCTCAACTAGACAAGCTTCTCAGTGCCCTTCAAGCTCATATAGTTCTTATTCGGCCTGAACCCATATACTTTTTCAAGCATTCTTTCTCACAATTCTAGCCTCTGGGTCCATTTTAAAATGAAAACATTAAACCTTGAACTTGTAATACCAAAATATTGTGGTTTAGTGAGTGGTAAAAATGGAATAGAGGCCAAACAAAGCTAAGACCAATACCAAGTCCCTTATAAATTGCAGCAATAGAAATAACTCATCAGAGAGGGGGGAAAAAATGGAAAACCAGTTCACTATGTCACTTGACAGACAATTTTACCAAATTGGCATTTTATATATCAGGCCATTAGTAAAACTTCTTTTTCTATTCTATCCCTATAGAAGTTTTCCCTGTATTTCTCCGTTTCGTATCTATTATAAAAGGCTAGGCCTCAGAGGCATTTCATACAAACTATTCTTTTCTTTCCGGTATTAAAATTAATTTCACCTCTCTTGGATTTCCCATGGTGTCCATTACCTGCTGCTTGTCACCATGGGTCATTTGTGAATGCATCTGCCTCCCCAATCAGAGCATAGGCGCCTTGAAGGCAAAGAGAATTTCACTCCTTTTGCATACCCTTGGCTCATAGTAGACCTCAGAAAGTGTTTATGAAATGGAATTGGTTTCTCTTTGTAAGACCAGCAGGCACTCTGATGGCTTATAATGGCTTTTTCTTTTTTCAAAGACTTCCTTTTTTGGAGCACACTGCACGTGACCCCCAGTTATCTAGGGCAGTAAGTAATGTTCGAGTGATTATAGCAGAAAGCTGAGAATCCACCAGCGCTCTGGGAGTTGCAGCCAGAGATCAGCAGAGCCACCTGCTTAATATTTTAAAGAAGAGGCACGGCCCTTTCATAGAGGTTTCTGCCGTCGATCCCCTCTGAGTATTCATCACGCAGCCACATTTAACATTCACTAGGTCAGACCTTTATTAAAGCTGACATCATCTAAACCCTTGTGCAATTCAATCTTAGCATAGATTCTGCCCAACCACTACCTCCCCCTCCCATCCCTCACCAAACCTTTTGCTAGGGATTCAGCCAATAAGCAGCACGTAATCCAGAGCCCAGAGCTTTTATACAGGGACATTACCGGGGGAAAGGTGGTGGAGAGTGAAAAGAGGTGTGGCCCCATTCTACACCAGCAGAGAACCTACAACACTTGAGACTTTGGGCCGAATGAAAAGTCTCTCTTGCTTCCTGGAAATAATGAAACTGAGCAGCGTGAACAGCTGGGAGTCCCCCACAAGAAAAGGGGGTTCGCAGTTGTCTGTGTAATTCTGTCTCTTACAACCCGAAATCAGAAGTGAGTCTTTAGAAGATACTTCTTACGCTTGAAATAAGCACCCCTCTGCCTCCTGCTACCTTCTTTCTGATTTCTCCTGAGGGCCCGAGGTGACTGCGTTCAAGGATTTTTCTATTCCCCTGTTTGAGTCCTCGAACACTCACAGGCTCACCTCCACCATTCTCCCTACTCCCGTTTCCTCCCTTCCTTTTACTATCCCTTCCCCCACTTTCCTTCATTTAAATACAAATGCTCAGGTTTCCGGCCGCGGTGGAGTCAAACTGACATCACGTAGTGTCTCCATGGAAACCAGGAGGGCGTCGCGGTCTCCTGCAGCCAGCGCCGGATTCCCGGGTAGAGGCGTGGCAGGGTCTGGGTGTGCTACTCGGAGACCTTCAAAATATGGATGTGAACCTGATGAGGACTATACTGCATTCAGACAGAGAAGACGTAAAATCGGGTAGAAACGGAAGGGGCTAACAGATGAGATTCTCTCTCAATTTTGGTTTCAACCTAGGAACCCTCAGAAAAGATGAAGTCCAAGAAATTCCCAGGGTCCTTCCACTGGTCAATTTCTCATGCAACCAACAGAACTCAGCATAAGTGAAGAATGCTTAGGGGAGTCACTTTCTGAGTTTACCTACATTGAAGCAGCCACACTTTACTCAAACAAAACGCTTCCCTGAAAGCACTAAAAATGAGTAAGAGAGCCAACATCATTGCACTCCTCCAGTGTGCCTAGACATTTGGCATATGATACTTCATTTTATCTTTAGGAAGGTGGCGTTAGGACCCCTATTTTACAGACTAGAAAACTGGCTCAGACATGTTACTCTTCCAAGCTGATACTTAGTAAGGGGAAGGATTTGAACCCAGATCTACGATGACCAAAGTCCAGATTCTTTTCCAGCTATAGTCTAAATTTCCTGGTCTTATATTTTGTTTCCTAAATAATTTACTGTAAGGGAATCTCTCCCACTTCTTCACTGGAAGTAAATAACCATCATGACAGGTGTTCACAAAGAGACTGGAGCGGATATCCAAGAAAACTGGATGGGTCTGAGAAGATCTGGAAGTAACAGAGTTGGGGACAGCGGCAGTGGGGTAATTTGTGACAGTCCAAGCATGGATCTGATGATGTGTGTTCTTATTTTTTTAAGATCTTATTTATTTATTTATTTAAGAGGGAGAAAGAACACAAATAGGGAGGAGGGGCAGAGAGAGAGGGAAAAGCAGACCCCTTCCCCCCAAGTTGAGCAGGAAGTCCTATGCTGGACTTGATCCCAGGATCCAGGATCATGACCTGAGCCTAAGGCAGATGCTTCACTGACTAAGCCACCCAGGCACCTCTGATGATGTATATTCTTAGAGAAGTGGTTGGAATGCTGCACAAGAGATGGTGGTTGATAGTTATTCTGTCCATAGCTTCACATCGGATACAAAGTCTTAGAGAAAATTGGACCCCAGCGTAGTTATATCATGCTGGATTTCTATTTCTTCTCCTCTTGTTTGATAGAACACATCCCAATTCTCCTTTGGTTCTTTTCCTTATCATATTAAGGATCCCTGTACTATAGCTGATCCTTGAACATGGGTTTGAACTGTGTGGGTCCACTTATATGTGTTTTTTTTGTTTGTTTTGGTTTTATTTTTGTTTTACCATACAGCACTGTAAATGCATTTTCTCTGCCTTATGATTTTAACATTTTCTTTTCTCTAGCTTACCTTATGGTAAGAATGCAGGATATAACACATACCCTAAAAATGTGTTAGTTGACCATTTCTGCTATTGGTAAGACTTCTGGTCAATAGTAGGCTATAAGTAGTTAAGTTCTTGGGGAGTCAAAAGTTATAAGCAGATTTCTGACTATGCAGGGGGCAGGGCCCTAACCCTCAAGTCATTCAAGGATTAACTGTAGTTTTCTATGTGCTGTAACAAATCACAAATTTGTTGGCTTAAAACAACATAAATTTATTATCTTAACAGTTCTGGACCTCAGAAGTCTCATGGGACTGAAACCGAGATGTTGGTAGCCCTTGGTTCCTTCTGGGGTCTCTAAAAGGAGACTCAATTTGTGCCTTTTCCAGCTCTTAGAAGCTTCCTTGGCTCAAAACCCTACTTCTTCATGGAAACCAGCAACAGCATCACTCCCACCTCCATGGTCACAACTTCCCTGACCCTGACCTTCCTGCCTCCTTCTTTTACCCATTGTGATTACATGGGGCCAATTTAGATAATCCAGGATAATCTTTCCATCTCAAGATCCTTCATTTAATTATATCTGCAAAGTCCCTTTTACTATACAGAGTAATATATTCACAGGTCTGGGGAATTAGGATATGAATGTCTTTTTTTGGTGGGGAGAGCATTATTGCACTTACCACAAACCACACGTCCTTTCTGTTATAAAAATGATGAACTTTTTCAGCCTTCTGTCCTCTTTACTTGTCACCCAATTTATCTGTGTCCATAACAGCCAAGTTTTTGTTTTGTTTTGTTTTTACAAAAATTAGTCCATATTTACTATCTCTATGTCCTCCCCTACTATTTACTTAGCTCTCCACCACAAGTGACTTCTGTTCTCTTTGTGATATAAAAACTGCCCCATCTAAGTTCAAAATTACCTTCAGATTGCCACTTTCATTTGATATTTACCAGTCTTAATTCTACTTGTCAGCAGCCTTCGACTTTGTTGAACATTTTCTTCTTTGTGAAACTCTGTCTACCCTTGGGTTCCAAGACAGTACGTCTCCTTATTCTTCCTTTCCCTGCCTCACTCTTTGACTTCCTCTACTAAGTCTTTTTTGTGGACTTCTCATCATCTGGCTGTCCTTAAACCCTAGAATGTTTTCCAGAGTCTTGCTCTGTGGTCTGCAGACCTGCAGAATCAGTATCACCTAGCAGCTTGTTCAAAATGTTGAATATCAGGCTCACCCCAGACCTACTGAATCAAAACTGAAGATCCCCAGGTGACTACACAACAGTACAACTTGATAAACAGTCTAGAATTTTGTATTTAATTCCTTAACATACTCCCTGGGAGATCTGATCAACTACCCAATTTCTAACCACAAGTTCCAAATTGACATCATCAGCATAAAATCACACTTTGTATATGGAGCTATCTTTGTATATGGAACATCTTTCTCTAGATGTTTCACAGGCACTGCAAACTCACCCCATTCACAAGGAACCCATCATCTCCAATCCCCCATGTTCCCTGTTTCTGTGAACAAGTTTTTTGCCTACGTACCCAACCCAGAACATACACCCTGTCCTTTCCTCATCCCCACATTCACACTGTCATCTTGTCATGTCACTTCTCAGAAATACCTTCTTGCATCTCCAAGTCCGACCATTGGTGCATGTCATAATCGTATCATCTATTACTTCTTAGCTAGTGTCCCTTTGGGCAATCATAGCAGAGTGTCAGAACCTCCTCACAACTGCCACTCCCAGTGTTTGAAGGCTTTCTGAAACACACACACAACTTGATCAGAGCGGTATCTTGTCTTAACTCTCCCCCCCTTATCATATGCAGAATAATATCTTAATTTTTCAGCACAATGACAGAGGCCCTCTTGATTTGGTCTTTTTCTTTCTTATCAGCATTCCCTCTCCACACACTGATTCTTCATAATATGCATCATTTGCACCACATATCTTCATGCTTCTTTAGCTTGTGTAATCCCTGCTGCGTACATACTCGCCCCAACATTTTCAAATTGAGAAATTCTTACTAAATCCTTTGAAACTGAGCTGAGCCACCATTAACTTTTTCCCTGACTCTAATCTCTTCTCACCCCCAGCAGAAATGGGGTATTTGCTCCTTTATGAATACCTATGCTTTTTTTTTTTACATAGATACACATACTTATGTATATACTTCTTATCTGGTGATTATAACATTTATCACAATATTTTGAAATTGGAACTGCTTATTTATATTGAAAACTTCCCGAGATGGTGTTTGGTTTTTGTTTTTGTTTTGTTTTTCTCATTAAATCCTTACCAGTTAGCATACTCCTTAGCCCTTCTTAGGCATTCAATAAATGTTTAATAAATTAATGAATCAAATAGATAGTGGATTAGTTGATCAACGATCAAACAGCAGCCTCCAAGTCTCAGATTACAGTGGCATGAAAATAGGGATGCTTGGACACACTCAGCCCACTCAGTGCTCTACCAGCAACTTTAATTGGAAGGAATCCTCAAGGCAGTCCTTTTAAGAGTGTCCAGATACTCAAATAAATGCCATGGTATAATAATACTTTCTCTGGTTTTTAGATTATCTCCTAAATTAGCTGGCAGGCTAAAAGACTTAAATATAAATCTGACTGCTACAACATGATTAGAATTCAGCTGCTTGGCTTTACATGGAAAAATGTTTGTTTGAAATATAAGAGTGTGGTTGATTTATAGTTACATATTTTTTAAGAAATTGGTGGGTTTCTACTGTGTGGGCATCGCAGCCACTGGATGTCTAGTCACACTCAGTAGGAATATGCTGCTTGCTGCATATATGAAAAGAGCCCGTCACTATGGCTATCTGTCATGGGCACCCTTAGCCCATGAAGCCACCATAGTATCTGCTGGGACTTACTACGAAAGGGTCTCTCCCTCCTGTGGTTAGACAAGGAAGGTCATGGTTTCTGTGGGGAGCTTCAGGCTGCCATGGCAACTCCCAGTCTTGTCTCCACTTTCTATTTGTGCTATTTCACTAGGAGAGGTAGAAAGCTGTAATCTTTTCTCCTTCCCTCTCCCCCCTCCCTTTCTTCTCCACTGGGTCTAGGATGGACAGAAGTTAGCATTAAATTCTGCTTACAATTTTCTTTTCTTTCTTCTTTTTTTTTTTTTAATTTTATTTATTTGACAGACAGAAATCACAAGTAGGCAGAGAGGCAGGCAGAGAGAGAGAGGAGGAAGCAGGCTCCCTGCTAAGCAGAGAGCCTGATGCAGGGCTTGATCCCAGGACCCTGGGATCATGACCCAAGTCAAAGACAGAGGCTTTAACCCACTGAGCCACCCAGATGCACCTTTTGCTTAAAATTTTCTATACCTTGTGAGATATTGTGCAAGTCCTACTGATAGAGACAAAAACAAAAACAAAAACCCCAAAAAGCAACCCCCCCTCAAAAAAAAAAAAAAAAAGCACACCGGGATTCTACTTCTTTCTCTGGAACAACACTGTAAACTCTTAATCAAAACAGAATACAGTCCTATAGCCAGGGCTCCTCTATTTTCAGTAGTCAAAATGCAGAGTGGGAGGAAAGGGAGTCAAGGTAAGGTAGGGAGAAACTAACTGGGCAAAAACCAGTTACAAAGATAAGCTGACGGTATGCCTAATCCATTTTAGTTCAGAACTGCTAGAGTTGTAGAAGGTCCTAGGGCAGGTATTGTTAAACATGTCTGCACCTAATACACATGCGGGGGCTTTTAGAGACATAGGTACCCTGCCACAGACCATACTAGAACCAAACAAGGATGACTCCGTGTGGTCAGCCTCAGGGAAAACCAGAGGAGAGAATGAAAATAAGAAGCTTGAAACAAAATGTTATGAGGGATAAAAACCAAATCAAGGATTTTTTACAGGAGCAAAAGGCTGGTAGGAAAAGCTAAAGTAGGCTATCAGGACAGAGAAAAAAAGGAATGGATGGTTGTATCAATCCAGTAAAATCAAGGCCTAAAAAGTCAGAAGTAAAATAAAAGTAGATGTCCCCCAAATTAGGTTAAGATATAAATAAATACTGGTATTATACATAACCCCTGCCTCAGTGCTTAGTCTTGGTTGCCCCCTCTCTCTTTCGGATTGGTTGCCTTTCTCTGCTTCTGTAGAGTTTTTAATTGTATTCTAACATTTACTACTTTTTGAACCATAATCTACCTGTTTACATGTTCAAATCCCCAAAGCCTAGTACTTCCTTGAAAAGAATAGGTATTCAAAATATTTTTTTGAATGATGTACTCAAGAACCAGTGTTTATAGCGCTATACTGGAGAGTGTAGTCAGGGCTAGGCAGTCAAAAGTTTTCACGGAGAAGGACACATTCCCAGCCCTGTCCTTGATAAGTAGAGATGAGATGCCTCCATGTATTCTTAACAAAACCAGTGCCTCCGCTTCTGGGGGACATCAACTAAATTTGCATTGCTGTTTTGGAGGCCTGGAGTCAATATTGGCTTTCTTCCATTCTATCGGGAGGCTCAGTAGTAACTAGAGTACAAATGAGTTGATAATTCTGTAAAAAAAATATGTAATTCTTTCCCAGTTTTCAATTCATTCAGTCACTCAACAGACCTTTTACAAAAGCAAGGAATTACATTAAATATTTGGAGATACAATGATCATTGTGTTTATGTGTGTTGTGGGTGTATTGTTGTTTTTTTTTTTAATTTATATATTTGAGAGAGACAGAGAGAGAGAGAGTAGAAGAGTGAAAGCATAAGCAGGGGGTGAGAGGGGCAGAAGGAGACGGAGAAGCAGGCTCCCTGCTGAACAGGTCCTGAGCTAAAGGCAGATGCTTAACTCACTGAGCCACCCAGGTGCTCCATGGGTGTACTATTTCAATACCATTTTTTAAACGAAATGGGATCTTGTATAATACATAAAAACATGGATACTTACAGATATTAGTTTATGTTCAATTATATATCATAATTTAAATTTTAATTATATAGAAGGTGGTATATATCAAGAACTGTGAAGGGCCCAAGATTTTGCCCAACTTGTAGGCTAAAAAATTACCTGCCATAGTTTTACAGATATTGGCAGAGTGAGAGACAAAAGATTTTATGACTCAGAGTACATCAGGTAGAATGAGATTCATGTTTGTGCCAGTTCCCTGTGTCCTCTAAGACTCCCAAGGGAGATACAGATAGACATAGAGGAATGCTGGAAGGTAACTGTTGGTGTTTTTTGTTTGCTTTGTTTTGTTGTTTTGTTTTGTTTTGTCACAGCTGAGGAACCCTGAGCTTAAGCAACTCCAATCCTTTATAGTGGGCTACAAGCAAACCTACCCAGCATTTACCCAGGAGGAAGACACTATCTTTACAAACCTGCCCTCTTCTCTGGAGTAAGTCACTATCTCGATTTTCCAAGGCTATTTGCTCTATACATCCTTGAAAAGATAGTCTAGAACAAAAAGTTGTCACTATTTCTGCTCACAGAACGTGCAGAAACACAAAGGATTCACGGAGGGCTGTCTCCTAATAGTGTGACAGTAGAGGTGAGTGTGAGGATGGGTAGATGAAGAGGAGGGACATAAAAAGGAGGAGGGAATTGACAAAAGCAGATAACCAAAAAGTAAAGCCAGCACAGCTAGGATAAGAAATTCTAGGTCTAATTAAGAGCAGGTGCTAGAGAAAAGCATGTAGGAAGGAGGACATACCCTTGAATCATGGAGAGAGAATAACTTAGAAGATTTTAGTGGGAAATAGAGACTCGAAGAAGCTTCTTAGGGAATAGAGAGGTCACCGGAAAGAGCATCTTCAGGTTGCATTGGCAGCTTGAAAGGACCATGTTTCTTCCAAAATCATGTTGCTAAGAAACAGTACCTAGCAAATCTGGGAGTAAAACAGGCTAAAGATAAAAAAGGAAAGCCAAGTTATCTCCGTAGCTATTACAAAGATACACACTGAGGCTACCCCACTCTACTTGTAATGCGTTGACTTACTGTAGATGTGAGGGGTGGATGTTTACCGGGGTGGTGTCCAGCTTTTTGGAGAGTCTTAGTCCTACCCAGTTTGAGGATCAGGCGTCTGACCCCTCTACCTCATCATAGCTCCTCCATTTCAGGGGCTGAGTGGTCTAGGTTATTGAAAGGGGAAAGGGTTTGGCACATTAGGGTTGTTACTTACAACTATAACAAGCAGTCCAAAAACCTTATAGAGGTTTATCCCAATAAATGCCATCTCTTATTTACAAAATCCATATCTAATATTCCTTAACAGGTGGTATATTAATCAGCTTTCCTGCATGCACAAACAAGTGATGGTGGCTGCAGGTTGACTGCAGACTCTGTGTCTCTGTTTCAATCCATTTGGCTTTACTCGATATGTCTTTTTATTCCCCAACCCAAGCTAAAGAAGAAATGTCTGTGTGGTATGTACCATTTTCATGCAGGAGGTAGAAGCAGAGAGGAAAAAAAAAAAAAAACCTGGCAGAATCTCACAGTGCTTCCGAAAGCTTCTGGAAGGTGGTAGCATATATATCATGTATGCTCACATTTCTTTTCCTCAAGTAATGACACAGCTGTGCTGAACAGCAATGGTGGGATTCTTACCGGGAAGTGAATTTATCTGCGAACAATAACATAACTAACAATGAGTAGTTTTCTTGGGAAATTTTTCTTCAAATTGTCCCTCAGGGATCTTTCCTCCATATTGTGTTAGCACCATTGTTTGAGGTGTCTTTGAGATAGAAAGAAAAGTAGCTGGCAGGAAACCTGCTAGAAAGCAATATTCAAGAGGTGTGTGTGTAGAGGAAGGGAGGTTTCTAAGCCAAAAATAAGTTCAAAGAAAGATATCCAGGGAGGGAAGAGGTAGTCAAAGGCATGGCTTGGGACCATGTGACCATGGGGCCCTGTGGGTTGGGTCATTCAGGATACTCAGAGAAACCTTCCTGAAAATGAGACAGAGAAGGGTCACCAACAATTTGTTTTTCTGTCCCTAGGAGTTGATTGTGTGTCCCAGACAAGGATGAGTAGACAGGATCCCTCTCCCTCTGTCCCAGCCACCGTCAGGGAACCCTTAGTTGGCTGTGTTTCTGAAGCCCAGCATTTTGATTCCCTCAGCGACTTGGGTGGGTACACAGATTTCCTTCACTGTGTAATCATGAGTAGTTCTTAAATGAACTTTTATCTTTGTATTTACTATGTGGCCCGAGGGCACAGAGGAAGTAGAAAAGAAAGGAAATGCAGTAAGGGAATTAGTCACAGGATGATCTTTGTTGAAGAAAAAACTTCGTTTTTATCTCTGGGTATAGACAACAGAAAATTCAGACTGAGAGCAAGCAGTGAGCAGAATGCACACGGCAGAACCATCAGACTTTAGAGATTACTCTTGCCCTTGCCTGGAGAACTACTTCCTAACTCATCACTCAGGTAAGTAAGAGGGCTGTGTAGCTGGAGTAAGATTCAAATATGCAACAGGACATTGAGGAAATCCTTTGCTCACCAGCGTCCCTATTGTATGTGTCCTCTAGTCCCTATCCAACTTCTAAACTCCCATGTCGACAGTGCAGATATGCAAAGATTCATTATTTGCCTATTTATTTGTTTAATTACCTCACTTCAACATCCAGCTCAAATTGACACCTGAAAGCTATTTAAATTGCCCCATTATTCTAGTTAAATCCCAGAGTTTTGGGGAACTATGGGGGAGCTGCGTGCATTTGGACCTGGCCCTTTAGCTGAAATTACACGTATGCATCAATGTCCTTGTGTTCCTTCACTTCTTTATACCGTCTCTCCAAAACATTGCTCTGTTGGTTCCTTGGCTATTTAAATATAATTACAATTCTAGCCACATGTGAGTTTTTGACATTCTGAATGAACAATTTGCTTGCATACCCTAAATGGGTTGGAGACTGAAGATACTCTGGAGGGTGGCAGTACACGGGACAACATGTTTTGTGAGACTCGATCGGTCATTTTTGTAAAAGGTTTGGAAGCAGCAGCTATATTTCTACTGCAAGGGAGAAACTTCCGTGCCTCAGGGGATTCACAGAGTGACATATAAAACCCAAATGGCTCATGAGGAATTAGTGCTGTGTTTGGTAGGCTGCCTTACAAGTAGATCATATGAGGACCCAGACCCTACCTGCTTGGGGACACCTTCCTCCTTCACTAGAGGCTCAGATTCCTCTCCACACAGGCTGTGAGCAAGGAAAGACTCAGTCATGGATTATGACATGGGCCTGGAAAATGGTACCAACCATGCCTGCCCATATTCCTTTGGCCAGAGCTCAGCACATGATACCACCTACCCAAGATGGGGGGTGGGTAGGGAAAGAAGTTGAGTAATGTAATCCAGTGGAATGCTTAGAAAGGACAGGACTTTAATGAACAACTAGTCAGTGTTTGTAACAGGCTAGTCCTAGAATTCAGAATGCAGTCAAAGCGTCCTCACTTTGGATCCTCAGTATTCACAAATTATTGCCAAATATTTTCTTTCCTTCTGTTTTTCTGGGTGATGCTACTGCCTGAGAATCTTCTGCAGTATGTAGAAATCCCAAGGGACAGGCCTCCTTCCCACCCATTCACCTCTCTTCCCACCCTTCACCCCACCTTGTAAAGATATTGCTGATGGTAGTCCAGTGTTGCTAAGGGTGGGCTGCGGTAAGGAGCTGTTATAAAATACTGCTTGGTACACTGAATTTTTAGCATTACCACTGTCCATCGACTTTTCCAGCTTCTTCCATAGCCACAGTATTCTAGAGTTAATTTCTTCCTGTTTTCTTAGTCTACGGCCTGAGCTTTTTTAAAACACCAGTGCCCACCCTCAAGGTTTCCTGCCACTCACCCTATGGGCATGACTGCATGCCAACTGAGGATATGAAATAGACTTAAAAATAGTGCTTCTGTCCCCACCCATAAGTTTCAAAAGAATAGGTATAGGGATATTCTTGTACAAGATAAAATTGGTGCCTATCCTCTGCCCTCAGCTTCCCCTTCAATTCTAATTGCTTCCTTCCTCCCACTGTTTTCCAGAGTATCTGAATTGTATCAGTCCCAGGCATATGGGAAAGTGGGTACCACCGGATGGCTATTGTCAGTTAGGAAATGGCTACCATCCAAACACTGTTTGCTAATGATCATATTTAATGTGATAAAATGGATGTGAATATTAAGTTTGAACCATCTTGGCACCATCTCAGATTTAAAAAAAAAAAAAAAAAAAAACCAGACATGAGAACTGACAGCTTTGCATAAACCTCTTTCTTTCTATTTTCTGTAATTCTGACATATTCACATTTCGCTAAATAAGAGTGAACACCACCATCCGCCCACTCACCAGGCGTTCACTTTATATATAGCTATAGATATTCAATGCAAAACAAAGCAAAAAAGGATTCATGTAACATAGAATTGTGGTGAGGTTTTGAGCAGAGCAGGGGCTAACATTTTTATATTTAATTTTCAGTCCTGGCCTTGGTTCTACAATACATTCTTGGTTAAGGCACTACACATCCTTGTCCTTCAGCTTCTTGTTCATTCATTCATTCACTCATGCATTCTATATTTTTTATGTACTCTCTGAATATCTGAAACTGCTAGGTTCTGGGGATACAGAGTAGAATGATACGGGGCTCAAAGTCTCATGGTTGCTATTATAGAAGTATATAATAATAAATGTTGTCTCTGGGGAGGAGAGAGTGAGAAAAGGCTTGATAGCCCTGATGGTTCTTGGAAGATGAGATATTATCCACACAGAAGACTCTACCTTACGTACGTTTATACCAAGTGCTCACCATGGGCCAGTGCTGTCTGGGGGGTACCACGAATGTGATGGGAGCTAAGGCTACGGAAATTGTCAGGGTTTCAATTTAGAAGGCATTCTATCTCATGCATGGATTTGGGCCTCCTGGTCTGAAGACTTTGTGGGTAGAGAGTCACAAGGTAGTGTCTCAGAACTACTCTCCTACTCACCACGACGTTGGAACAGAAAGGATTAGGTGGCTTCAGAGGTTATGCCACCATTTGGCAACACATTTATTTATTCGCTCTCAGGTTCTTAGCTTCATACATGAGGTATTTCTGAGCCTTTTTCAAATGGTTGGGGTCATTCAGATCTATTTGTGTTCTCACCCTGAACACATTCCACATTTCAATCGTAGTGAGAGAAAACATTGCTCTTGGCTTATAGTTGCACTCTTCATTTCTTTCCACTCCCTGGGTCTTAGGAAGTCCCTGAATTCAAACCTCATGGAGCTTAATTTGAGGGTTCTAAGAGGTCTGACTCCTAAAATGAGGTAATGTATCACAGCATATGCCTTGGATTTTTTGTAGGCACCAAAGCTCAGAATGTGAGCAGAAAGACATGGACGGTTCTTAAGCTTGTGTTCTTCCAAGAGTGTGGGCCTAGCATCTTAAACAGGTTACATTTGGTTGCAGTTCACAGTGAGACTCCCTGTCCTTCCTCTCCAGGTCTGGACACAACTCACTGACCCCAACCACTGACCACTGAAACTCTCATTTCAAATAAATTCTGACCTAACCGTCACCTAATTCTGGCCTCAGTAAGGTGATTCTTCAGAACGCATGTTTTCCACAGAACAATTAAAATGTAATAGTTTCTTGTGACCAACCAAGAAGGCCCACTCCCTTTTCTCAGCCCTGTCACTTATACTCAGATACCCCAGTAGTCCTGGGAAACATTCAAGCTTAAGCGACAGCCTCACATGGATCTCCTCCATAGTTGTGCAGGGAAGGCTCAGGCTCTGCCCCTACACCCATGCTTCCCCCAGAGACATTGGGTCTGGAGTGCCTTCCTTATTACCACCCTACTGTGCATGTTCTCGACCATGCCAGTGAGAACAGGCTGAGCGAGTCCCCTCTGGGTGGGATAGTGGGAACTGCTTGCTTCAAGCTGTCTGATAGCCTGCAGCCAAGGATGCCAGCAGCTGACTCCCAGGAAGTCCACAGAGCTATGTTCGGAGGTTCAGCAACTGCCTCAATTTTCCTCCATACTGGCTCCTATGAGTAGATGGCTGGGGCAAAACAATGAGGGTCAACAGCCTGCAGCATCTTAAAAAATAACATTAGAATCACTACCCTGCTGGTGTAGTAGCCATGAAAAAACTTTCATCTTCAGTGGTTCTCATTCAGCTCTTCTGATGCCTTCTATCTTCGAGTCTTAATCATGGATTACAGGTTACTGTTTCTTTCTGACCTCCTGAACTACTCTGTTGGTGACAGAGGGCCATCTAGAATTAAGTAAAAGTGATATGGGGAGAAATGCTTGGGTCTAGTCTGTGTGTGCCATTATGTCTGTGATGTAACCTAAGCTGCAGCCAGACTCACATGTTAACACCATCACAAATGGTGCCACCTGTGATGACAGCATCCTCCCTGTCCTATCCAGCTCACAGCCACCTGCATGCTAACACTCCTAGCAACTTCCCTGACTGGTGTCCCATGGGCTGCTCTTGGAGTTATAGCTGTCCTGGAAATTTGCAAAAAGTTCTTGGTGCAGGGCGCCTGGGTGGCTCAGTCTCTTAAGCATCTGCCTTCAGCTCAGGTCATGATCCCAGGGGCCTGGGATTGAGTCCTGCATCCAGGATCCTTGCTCAGTGGAATGTCGTCTTCTCCCTCTCCCTCTGCCCCTCCTCCTTGCTTGTGCTCATGCTCTCTTTCTCTCTCTTCAATCAATCAATCAGTAAATCAATCAATCAATCTTTAAAAAAAAAAAAAAGTTCTTGGTGCAAATGAAGAGATGGGTCTACTTTTTAAAAGACCAGACAACTGAGGGGCTCAGGTCCCAGGTGTAGGCAACCTGAAAGTCCCTCTTGCAAGAAGACAGTAACTAACTGCAAAGAATTCTGATTCAAGTTTCCTGGGCTCATCCATAGTGCACTTCATAGGGCAACCAGTAACCTTAAGGCCCTTTTATCTCTTGATACCAATATTTACCCTTTTGTTTCAATAAATGATTACTCAACACCCAATGGCAGACATTATATAAGGTCAGTAGTTCTCAAACTTCAGCTTACACCAGAATTTTCTAGGGCTTAATAAGACACATATTGCCATTGTCCCATGGCCAGAATTTTAATTTAGATCAGGGTAGGACCTAATTTGTGCTTCTGAGAAGTTTCCAGATGATAATTATGCTGCCAGTCCAAGGACTACACTTTGAGAACCTCTATACTATTTACTAAAAAAAAAAAAAAAAAAAAAAAAAAAAGACATACACACACAAAAAAATCTATATGCTCCTGAAAATTAGATTATTTTCTTTTCGTCACAATAGCAACCTCGATGGCCCATTAAAACTAGAGTTCAGTAGGTCAAACTATTAGCATGAGGAAAGCTGGCTTCTCTCTTCCTCAGAGCAAGAGGGACTGTATCTTCAAAAAAACCATAATTCCTTGATCTCCAGTCCCTGGAAGATGAAATAATCTCACCTCTCCTAAAGAATGAGTCAAATCAAAAGACACAGGGTATCAGAATGGATAAAAAAACAAAACCCATCTATATGTTGCCTACAAGAAACTCATCTTAAACCCGAAGACACCTCCAGGTTTAAAGTGAGGGGGTGGAAAAGAATTTACCATGCTAATGGACATCAGAAGAAAGCAGGAGTGGCAATCCTTATACCAGATCAATTAGATTTTAAGCCAAAGACTATAATAAGAGATGAGGAAGGACACTATATCATACTCAAAGGAACTGTCCAACAAGAAGATCTAACAATTTTAAATATCTATGCCCCTAACGTGGGAGCAGCCAACTATATAAACCAATTAATAACAAAATCAAAGAAACACATCGACAAGAATACAATAATAGTAGGGGATTTTAACACTCCCCTCACTGAAATGGACAGATCATCCAAGCAAAAGATCAACAAGGAAATAAAGGCCTTAAATGACACACTGGACCAGATGGACATCACAGATATATTCAGAACTTTTCATCCCAAAGCAACAGAATACACATTCTACTCTAGTGCACATGGAACATTCTCCAGAATAGATCACATTCTTGGTCCTAAATCAAATCTCAACCGGTATCAAAAGATTGGGATCATTCCCTGCATATTTTCAGACCACAATGCTCTGAAGCTAGAACTCAATCACAAGAGGAAATTTGGAAAGAACCCAAATACATGGAGACTAAACAGCATCCTTCTAAAGAACGAATGGGTCAACCAGGAAATTAAAGAAGAATTGAAAAAATTTATGGAAACAAATGATAATGAAAACACAACGGTTCAGAATCTGTGGGACACAACAAAGGCAGTCCTGAGAGGAAAATATATAGCGGTACAAGCCTTTCTCAAGAAACAAGAAAGGTCTCAGGTACACAACCTAACCCTACACCTAAAGGAGCTGGAGAAAGAACAAGAAAGAAACCCTAAACCCAGCAGGAGAAGAGAAATCATAAAGATCAGAGCAGAAATCAATGAAATAGAAACAAAAAAAAACAATAGAACAAATCAACGAAACTAGGAGCTGGTTCTTTGAAAGAATTAATAAGATTGATAAACCCCTGGCCAGACTTATCAAAAAGAAAAGAGAGAGGACCCAAATAAATAAAATCATGAATGAAAGAGGAGAGATCACAACGAACACCAAAGAAATACAGCAATTATAAGAACATACTATGAGCAACTCTACGCCAACAAATTTGACAATCTGGAAGAAATGGATGCATTCCTAGAGACATATAAACTACCACAACTGAACCAGGAAGAAATAGAAAGCCTCAACAGACCCATAAGCAGTAAGGAGATTGAAAAAGTCATCAAAAATCTCCAAACAAACAAAAGCCCAGGGCCAGACGGCTTCCCGGGGGAATTCTACCAAACATTTAAAGAAGAACTAATTCCTATTCTCCTGAAACTGTTCCAAAAAATAGAAATAGAAGGAAAACTTCCAAACTCATGTTATGAGGCCAGCATCATCTTGATTCCAAAACCAGACAAGGATCCCATCAAAAAAGAGAACTACAGACCAATATCCTTGATGAACACAGATGCAAAAGTTCTCACCAAAATACTAGCCAATAGGATTCAACAGTACGTTAAAAGGATTATTCACCATGACCAAGTGGGATTTATTCCAGGGCTGCAAGGCTGGTTCAACATCCGCAAATCAATCAATGTGATACAACACATTAATAAAAGAAAGAACAAGAACCATATGATACTCTCCATAGATGCTGAAAAAGCATTTGACAAAGTACAGCATCCCTTCCTGATCAAAACTCTTCAAAGTGTAGGGATAGACGGCACATACCTCAATATTATCAAAGCCATCTATGAAAAACCCACCGCAAATATCATTCTCAATGGAGAAAAACTGAAAGCTTTTCCGCTAAGGTCAGGAACACGGCAGGGATGTCCGTTATCACCACTGCTATTCAACATAGTACTAGAAGTCCTAGCCTCAGCAATCAGACAACAAAAGGAAATTAAAGGCATCCAAATCGGCAAAGAAGAAGTCAAACTATCACTCTTTGCAGATGATATGATACTATATGTGGGAAACCCAAAAGACTCCACTCCAAAACTGCTAGAACTTGTACAGGAATTCAGTAAAGTGTCAGGATATAAAAATCAATGCACAGAAATCAGTTGCATTTCTCTACACCAACAACAATACAGAAGAAAGAGAAATTAAGGAGTCCATCCCATTTACAATTGCACCCAAAACTATAAGATACCTAGGAATAAACCTAACCAAAGAGACTAAGAATCTATACACAGAAAACTATAAAGTACTCATGAAAGAAATTGAGGAAGACACAAAGAAATGGAAAAATGTTCCATGCTCCTGGATTGGAAGAATAAATATTGTGAAAATGTCTATGCTACCTAAAGCAATCTACACATTTAATGCAATTCCTATCAAAGCACCATCCATTTTTTTCAAAGAAATGGAACAAATAATCCTAAAATTTATATGGAACCAGAAAAGACCTCGAATAGCCAAAGCAATATTGAAAAAGAAAGCCAAAGTTGGTGGCATCACAATTCCAGACTTCAAGCTCTATTACAAAGCTGTCATCATCAAGACAGCATGGTACTGGCACAAAAACAGACACATAGATCAATGGAACAGAATAGAGAGCCCAGAAATGGACCCTCAACTCTATGGTCAACTCATCTTCGACAAAGCAGGAAAGAATGTCCAATGGAACAAAGACAGCCTCTTCAATAAATGGTGTTGGGAAAATTGGACAGCCACATGCAGAAAAATTAAATTGGATCATTTCCTTACACCACACACGAAAATAGACTCAAAATGGATGAAGGATCTCAATGTGAGAAAGGAATCCATCAAAATCCTTGAGGAGAACACAGGCAGCAACCTCTTTGACCTCAGCCGCAGCAACATCTTCCTAGGAACATCACCAAAGGCAAGGGAAGCAAGGGCAAAAATGAACTATTGGGATTTTATCAAGATCAAAAGCTTTTGCACAGCAAAGGAAACAGTGAACAAAACCAAAAGACAACTGACAGAATGGGAGAAGATATTTGCAAACGACATATCAGATAAAGGGCTAGTGTCCAAAATGTATAAATAACTTAGCAAACTCAACACCCAAAGAACAAATAATCCAATCAGGAATTGGGCAGAGGACATGCACAGACATTTCTGCAAAGAAGACATCCAGATGGCCAACAGACACATGAAAAAGTGCTCCATATCACTCGGCATCAGGGAAATACAAATCAAAACCACCATGAGATATCACCTCACACCAGTCAGAATGGCTAAAATGAACAAGTCAGGAAATGACAGATGCTGGCGAGGATGCGGAGAAAGGGGAACCCTCCTACACTGTTGGTGGGAATGCAAGCTGGTGCAACCACTCTGGAAAACAGCATGGAGGTTCCTCAAAATGTTGAAAATAGAACTACCCTATGACCCAGCAATTGCACTGCTGGGTATTTACCCTAAAGATACAAACGTAGTGATCCGAAGGGGCACGTGCACCCGAATGTTTATAGCAGCAATGTCTACAATAGCCAAACTATGGAAAGAACCTAGATGTCCATCAACAGACGAATGGATAAAGAAGATGTGGTATATATACACAATGGAATACTATGTAGCCATCAAAAGAAATGAAATCTTGCCATTTGAGATGACATGGATGGAACTAGAGGGTATCATGCTTAGCGAAATAAGTCAATCGGAGAAAGACAACTATCATATGATCTCCCTGATATGAGGGAGAGGAGATGCAACATGTGGGGTTAAGGGGTTAGGAGAAGAGTAAATGAAACAAGATGGAATTGGGAGGGAGACAAACCATAAGTGACTCTTAATCTCACAAAACAAACTGAGGGTTGATGGGAGGAAGGGGGTTGGGAGGGGGGTGGGATTATGGACACTGGGGAGGGTATGTGCTATGGTGAGTGTTGTGAAGTGTGTAAACCTGGTGATTCACAGACCTGTACCCCTGGGGATAAAAATATATTATATGTTTATAAAAAATAAAATTAAAAAAATAAATAAATAAAACAGAAAGGAAAAAAAAAAAGAATGGGGAGAAAGGCAAACATCAAGATGATAATCTCTAGAAAATAGTGACAAAAATTAATGCCCAACTTCTAACCCCTCCCCCTGAGTATAGGAGAAGCATTTATTCTTGGGTTCAGCACTACATGAAACAACTATGTGATGACCACAAGCCAGAGTACAGATCTCTTCAGTTTGGTACCAGGGCAAGATAGGGCTGTCTGCTACTTCCAGTTGTGCAACCTGAAATGAAGTCTGCCAACCAAAAAACTCACACAGCTATTTAGAAAGCAAATACCCTCAGAAGAAACAAGCCTAAATAATTATTTAAGAAACCCATTCCAGCTGATGTAACTCTTATGTATATTGATAACCCACTACAGATGACCAAAGCATGTTTCATTTCAGTTAAGACTGTAATATTCATATACCACAAAAGAAAAGCAAAAGCACTGTCAGTTAAACTGTGATATAGTATTAATTGTAAGATGCATCCTGATTTCAAAGATATAAAAATCTGAAAAAAAAAAAAAAAGGAATGAGCATCTAAGAATTGAATTTATTCAGAATTGAGGAAAACTAGTAGCACACCAAAAAGGAAGAATCGCAATAACAAAACCACTGACCTCAAAATGAAGAGGAATAATTCAGAATTGGAAAATATTTTATTTAGTATGCTCAGAGAGATTTTTTTTTTTTTTTTTTTTTTTTTAGATTTTTTTTTTATTTATTTATTTGACAGACAGAGATCACAGGTAGGTAGAGAGGCAGGCAGAGAGAGAGAGGAGGAAGCAGGCTCCCTGCTGAGCAGAGAGCCCGATGCGGGGCTCGATCCCAGGACCCTGGGATCATGACCTGAGCCGAAGGCAGAGGCTTTAACCCACTGAGCCACCCAGGCGCCCCTGCTCAGAGAGATTTAAGGAGATATTGAATCCATAAAATAGAAATAGGCTACTATAGCAAAAAAAAAAAAAAAAAAAAAATCTGAGTGTGAGTAAGAATTTTTGGAAATTTAGAACGTGATCAACAATTTTTTTAAAAAGAGCAATAAAAGGGCTATAATAAACACTTGAAGAAATTTCCCAGAATGTAAAGCAACATATACAAGGATAGAAAATTTAATAGAAAAGTTGAAAACTAGAAAATAATTGTAGGATACCAAACACATAATCTAATGCATGTTCTCCAAAGAAGGAAGAGAGAAAATGGAAGGGAGGAATAAATTTTAAAATAATAGAATACATTGTTTAGAACTGAAGCAGGATCCAAATCTTCAGATTCAGGGCTGCTAGAATGACAAGCAGTGTAAAAGAAAATTTAAACTTCAAAAATAGAGGGAAAAAATTTCTAAAAGCTTTCAAGAGAAAAAGGGTGTGTGTGTTGTTAACAAAAGAGTAATGAGCAGATTGGCACCAGACCTCTAATCAGTATCACTAGATACCAAAGGCAATGCAGTAAATGCCTTTTCTTTTCTCTCTCTCTCTCTCTCTCTCAGGCACATGCACACGTGCACACACACACACACACATACACACACATCACATAAACATAGAATATTATACTCAGAGTATCAGAAAAGCATGAGGGCAAAGTCACAATATTTTAGGCATACAATTACCCCTTATCTTTTATCCACTACTTCTGAAAGATTTTTCTTTTGGAAGTACTACAGCAAACTGAAAGAGAATCCAAAAAAGAGCAATACATAGGTTTCTAGAACCAAGGGGTTAAACCAAAGGTATGAGAGGCAAAAATCCCAGTGTGACTACTGAGAATAAGGCTGAAAGTAACTGAGCCAAATAAGAATAGATAATTAAAGAATCCTGAAAAAAATATTTTTCCAGGAAGAAAATGAATTTTCTATAATAAATAGTATAATTAGGACATTTAGGGATAGAGTAAGATTATGATTCTTTTAGCAACAATGAAATACTTAAAAAGTTAGAAGTTTGAGAAAAAAATGAAATTATGGTATATACTTGAAGCAAACCAAAATGAGTCATGATTTTGAGTAACTGTTGGAGAATACTAAGAGTTTTTTGTAGAGGTATATTCTTCTACAAGAGGTTCTAGTTTTTGACTCAAAGAAAATAATACCCTCTCCACAGGTACATTCACACTTCATCTTAAGTGAATAATATTTACAAAATTTATTGAATTTCAATTCTTAGAATCAACTCCAGAAACAAAACACAGAAATACAATGGGTACTGATTTTTTTACTTTACATGGTGAAGAGTCAAGAAATAGTATCTACAGGGGCACCTGGGTGGCTCAGTGGGTTAAGCCTCTGCCTTCGGCTCAGGTCATGATCCCAGGGTTCTGGGATTGAGCCCCGCATTGGGCTCTCTGCTCAGCTGCGAGCCTGCTTCCCCCCCTTTCTCTCTGCCTGCCTCTTTGCCTACTTGTGATCTCTCTCTCTGTCAAAGAAATAAAATCTTTAAAAAAAAAATCTGTTAAAAAAAAAAGAAATAGTATCTACATATAAAGGTAGATATAGATGGATAGAAAGCTGTAGTATGTGTGTATATAAATTTTTAAATCTAATGTTTGAAGTTATAAAGGTAAGTGATAGAAGAGTTAAAAAAATTAAAATGAGCATAAAAAGAGAAGAGTATAAATGGGCTAAACTTTATCTTTTATATCTTTTACACAGAGATAACTGTGTAGAGTTGTTAAGAAAAAATCAGTAGAGACAGTATATTATTTAGAGTAAAGGAGCCCACTAATAGGAGATCTAAAAATTAAAAAAAAAAGCCCCCAATAGACTACTTGTTGGAAGTAAGACTGTGGAAGAGGGAAAAGAGAGTTTATTTTTATTTCATACCTATAGATGATGCTTAGGTTTTTATTACCATTGCTTTCATGATAAAAAAAAATTAATAGTCAAGATAATAGTAAACATAAATGGCTACAAAAGTGAAAATTTGTACCTAGGCATTTCCCAGTTTCCCATAGCTGTAAGGTGAATCCTGATAACTGATGTGCAGATAATCCGTAGTCATATAACCAGTAGGTTCCACATCTTCTGTATTGTACAATGGCTTATTTTGTTACCCACTACCAACCAAACAGGAAGAATTGATTTTTCCTTATTCTCTGATCCGCTAGTGGGGGTGCTAATGAGCAGCAAAATGACCAAAAGGAAAGCTACTATTGGAAGGAAAAGAAGGGAGTGGTGCACAAACAATGAATTTTGGAACACTGAAAAAGAAAAAATAAATAAAGAACCTTTGAAAGATCTTACTGATCCTCTGACTTGAAGATGAATTCCTGACTTGGGAGCTGTTTCAGGCATGCCTGCCTACCCCAATTCAGAGCCTCTTTACCCAACTGGAAGGACGGATCCCTCTATGAACCTGGTAGCAATTTAATATGGCCTAAAGCATCATGAAGCTGATTCGGAGGTCAGAGTTAGGGTAGATCTACTGTAAAACTCCACTAACTCCCATAAAACCCTAATAGCCCAGTCTGGAGCAAAGCACGGGAAGTGAGCTCCGGGATGCACTGCATCACAGGTGGTGCTCAAAAGGACTTTCATGACTGAGGATTAAGTGAGATTAGCAAATAAGGTCATACCATGCTTTCAGTGGAGTCTTGGGTAAACTCTGATGCAGAACCTTGTATTGAACAAGTACCAAATGCCTCTCACATTGTATCTGACTGTTTAGTGATCAACTGAGTGGAATGTTATGGGAAGGAACAAGGAGCCCTACTGGCTAATATGAGAGTACAGACAGGGAAGGCTTACCTTCCCATCTGCTGCCTCTGGCACTCATTAGTCACACTGGCATTCAGGAGATGGCAGACAGGTGCGAGAAATGGTTGGAGATGGAAGCTACAGAAAAGAAAGAAAAGGAAGGTATTTTTCTTAGACAATTTTAACATGTGCTATTGATGACTACCCTACCAAACAAACATATTTGTGTTCCCTAAGTTCCTACTCCATCCCTGAACCTGAGGAGGCAAGTGTATGGAAATTTTAGAATAACTGTCTTATCCCTGCTCTTAGCCATTAATAACTCGGAATTGAAGTCTAATCTCAGGATAATCTACCATGAGATGAAGAACACCTGTTAATGATTATAGAATGGTTATTCACATCTGGCTTAATTTTCTATTACCTGATTAAAAAAAAAAAAAGGATATACCACACCAAATCTTTACCAGATGCCTAAAAATCTTACTACACACTAGAATAGCGAAGGTTTCCTATAGGAAATACTGGAGTTTGTACAATTTAAGACCGCAGGGAAAGGGACATGCTAGTGTATTGCTAATAGAGGAATAGTGAGTAAAAGCATTGCATTTGACTTCTGCCGAATCTCAGTACTGCCACTTGCTTTGTGATGGCTACCTCTTCAGGTCTGAATTTTCTTGTCCCATTTTATATTTAAAGGGCTAGACTAGACTACTTTTAACATTCTTTACATATCTAACATTACATAAAAGTATATAAATTTTGAAGGATAACTTTTTACATTTCTTAATACAGAGAGCTGAAATGTTGGAAGGGTAAGGTTAAAGTGCAATCACAATGAAGTTATTTATTGAATGAACTGGAGAGGACATGGTTGTGATGAGAGGCTTAACTTGCAAAACTCAGAAGACAGACTTAGTAACTGAATAATGCATAACTGTACCTTATTTGATTCAATTATAGTTTCACCCCTCAGATTCCTTTGCACTAAAGTAAAATAATCATGTCATGCCCTTTACAATAGAACATGTCACGCTGCTGGAGACAACACAAGATAGTGATATCCGAAGAGGTACAAAAGGGGGAAAGACCTTGAGCCCCAGTGTCGAAATCTTTGAAGGAGAAAGTAACACAGGGCAGAAAGTAGTGGTGACAGGAACTTATCCCAAGAATCAGAGAACTTTCTTTTTGTTGGGGTGAATGGGAAAAGGAAAGGAGAGAAGAGGGGCTGTTTTATTGTAATTAATTATAAAAAGAAAGCAAAAAGATGGGAAGATTTTGAGCTCAAAATTCTTAACCAAGGGAAGAACCAGCATCTCCATGGCCTCCCATGCCCCACCCCCAACCAACACCATTATCATTTCATAGCCTCATTGGCAATTATTCGCTACAATGTGGCACTCTGAAAGCTTAGATTCAACCTATAATCTACACAAAGTAAAAAATTTCAACTGAAATTTCTTTTGCCGACTTCTTGTCCTACATTAGTCTCATTTTCCTAGCTCTTCTTGTTACATGGACCAAAAAAGATCTGCATTGGAGAGTCTAACATCACCCTTACTAATGCCTAGATGCTGATTTAACATAATATGTATTTTATCTCAAGGAATGCCCTATATGAGATGTTCCTAAAACATCCAAATCAAGAGAAAATTGAGCCAAATTATCAAAATGGATGTTCTGCAAGTTTCAAAGAATGTATATGGAACTCTCCCTCATATAATAACTATCTACAGGATACATTGGGTGGCCTCCTCTGAAAAGAATAGATTACTTAATGAATTATTTTGGCAGTTGGTAATAAACTGTCTTCAGCCATCGTTATTGGTAATCTCTTCAACTGATTTAAATCTTTTTAGTTAAATCTCATCGTGTTTATCCTTCACTTCCCACATTGAGGCTCATGGAAAAGCAAAGACCACTTATGTTTATTTGTATTGCATAAAGAGCCCTGCGCCTAGGAGTAATGGTTTAATCACCGCCTAAGTACTTGGATTCGCTGACCTACGCATTATTTAACAACTCAGAAATCCTGATTTGGTTACTCTGGTTATTTATTTATTTTCTTTACTCTGGTTATTTTTTAATTTGATTTGTTCATTTGCTATTATGTCTAAATATCAACCTCATAAAACTGCTTCAATGAACAGGTGAGAATCATTTGTAATAAATGTTTTCTTTTTGCATGTCCACAGACAATAGCAAAGGCACTGAAAATACTTTTTCTATGATATTGTTTACCAAAATGTTTAGCAAACATTTTTGTAAACATTGTTATTATAAATCTAAATCCATGTATTCAAATTAATAGGTTATTAATGTAACACCAGAATTAGCTATTTGGACTAAAATAAGGATAATTTATTTTTTTATTTAAAAAATTTTTTTTTAAGATTTCATTTATTTATTTAACAGAGAGAGAGATCACAAGTAGGCAGAGAGGCAGGCAGAGAGAGAGAGAGGGAAGCAGGCTCCCTGCTGAGCAGAGAGCCCGATGTGGGGCTCGATCCCAGGACCCTGAGATCATGACCTGAGCCAAAGGCAGAGGTTTAACCCACTGAGCCACCCAGGCACCCCTAAAATACAGATAATTTATTTAATCCCACGCCCAGAGTGTCATAACACAAATGACAAACAAGGTTATTTCCTGACCTTTTGAGGTAGACCAATACTTTTCCAGCAGTTTTTCAGAGCAGTGGGACCTTTTGAAAATAAAATATATAAAGATAACTTCAAAAAAGGGGCACCTGGGTGGCTCAGTTGGTTGAAAGTCTAGCTCTTGGTTTCAGCTCAGGTCATGACCTCAGGGTTATGGGATTGAGTCCTGCATCTGGTGGCATGTTCACAAGGAGGCTGCTTGAGATTCTCTTTCTCCCTCATTCCCTCTGCCCCTCCCCTGCTCACTCTCTCTTTCCAATAAATATTCTTTAAAGTAATAACTTCAAATAAAGTTGATAAGTTTGTTTTTGACATGAAATTGTCTCATGATATCAAATTTGCAAGAATAACTTATACATTCCACTAAGGAGAAAAAGGCTTTTTATGAACACAAAAAATTAAGTTGGCAACTACAAAATCTTCACCTCAACAATATATTTTATTTTGATACTTGATGGTAGAAAGAAATCTGACTCACAAGGCTAAGAAATAACAAAGAACTATAGTTGTTTTTTTTTTAAGATTGCTTCTTCATCATGATATTTCTCAATTAAATCCATCCAGAAACCTAAAAACAGACGAATAAAAGCATTTTCATTCAAAAGTATAAACACTAAAATTATCCAAACAATAGGATTGTCCTAAAATGATTTCAGTGATCATCTACTCTTAAGAATCATACTATTGTAACAATTTTAAAAACCACTTGCTCTAATGTATGGCATATATTGATGATATAATTCTGCAATTGGCCCATCAGTGAATCAGGCCCAATCAGACATAATTGAATTGGATAGCCCAAATTGGTAATGGTTGAATCAAAAATTACTCTCTCAGAGGCAGTGGAAATCACCTGAATTTCATTGAACAAAAGTCATTTACTGCTAGGGAGAAGACAGTCCTCTTTTGCGTCTGAAAGGTAGGCATAATAAGGAAGCAGAAGCAAGAACAGGCACATGACATGGTCTGTCTCACCCGTTTCAAAGGATTTTTAATTCATCCTCTCTTCTTTTCCCAGGAATATAACAGATGTAAATGGTTACGCTGCCCTCCCAAATGCAGACAAGGATTTCTCAACAAGTAGAAATTTTATTAAAAACTTATAAATTATACTATGTTTGTAACTTGTAAGTTATAATTTATATACTATAAACATTATTTATAATTATTGTAAATTATAATTTATAATACAATTATTAATATAATAAAACAAATGTATAATTAATTTATAATACTTTATATATTATACATATAAATATAATATTATTATAAATATATATAGAACTTACAATTTATAATGCAATGCAAATTCTGAAGTTTTGGCAGGAGAATTAATAAGTAGAATAATTTATTATATTCCCATTATTAACTATTTAAAGGTTATGACATTATACAAATTTTTCAGTTTTCAAAAAAATCCCACATAGTTGTGCTATGTGAAATTACAATGGTTGCTTTCTGTGTTTTCTAACGAATTTACATAATTTACTGCTACTAAATGACAGGTTTTCTAAGACACATATGCTTTTTAAAATTCACTTATTTCTTATCATAACTTACGTCTCACTTCATGAGCTAAAAAGTCATTAGTTCCAACACCCATCATGATAAAAATTCTCAGTAAACTAGGAATAGAGAGAAACCTCGGCTTGATGAAGAATATCAACAAAAAGTCAACAGCTTTATGGTGAGAAACTTGAAGCTCTTCCACAAAGATCAGGAACAAGGCAAGGATGTATCTTCTCAACACTACTTTTTAGCATTGGTAGTAGATATCCTAGCTAATGCAATAAGAACATAATGCAAAAAGAACATGAAAGGAAATAAAAGTTATACAGATTGGGAAGGAAGAAATAAAACCATCTTTGTTCACAGATGACATGACTGTCCATTTGGAAAATCTGAAAGAATCAGTAAAAACTCCTGGAACTAAAAGCAATTCTAGCAAGGTTGTAGGATACAAGGTTAATATACAAAAGCCAACTGCTTTCCTAATACAGCAATGAATAAGTAGAATTTTAAATAAAAAAAAACAAATACCACTCACATTATCGTCCTCCAAAAATGCAATACTTAGGTACAAATCTAACAAAACATGTTTAAGGCCTATATGAAGAAAATGACAAAACTCTAATGAGCAAAATACAAAAATAAATACATGGAGAGATATTTCATGTTTGGATAGGAACACTCAATATTGTCACCATGTCAGGTTTTTCCAACTTGAGCTATAGATTTAATGCAATCCCAGTAAAAAGCTCAACAAGTAACCTTGAAGAGATCAACAAAATGAAGCAGATGACCCAGAAGAGCCAACATAGTATGGAAGGAGAACAAAGTTAGAGGACTGACACAATTTGACTTTAAGTCTTCCTAAAAGGCTATAGCAATCAAAACAGCATGATACTGGTAGAAGAATAGACAAACAGATGATTAAACAGAATAGAGAGCCCAGAGACAGACCCACATAAATAGAGTCAACTGATGTTTGACAAAGGAGCAAAGGCAATACAATGAAGAAAGATAGTCAGTTCAACAAAGGGTGCTGTAACAACTGGACATCCCAGGCAAAAACAAACAAACAAACAAACAAAAATAAAAATAAAAACAAAACCAAACACAAATCTTATATCCTTCATAAAAATTAACTCAAAATGGATCACAGACCTAGATGTAAAATATAATACTATAAAGCTACTAGAAGGTAACATAGGAGGAAATCTAAATAACTTTAGATTTGGTGATAATTTTTTGGATATGACATCAAAGGCATGGTCCATGAAAGAAATAGTTGATAAACTAAAATTAAAGTTTAATAAAATTTCTGCTCTGCAAAGTACACTGTCAAGAGAATGAGAAGACAAACAACAGATGGGGAGAAAACATTTGTAAAAGACCTGATACAGGTCTGTTATCTAAAATATACAAAAATCTTTTTTTTTGTTGTTAATTACTTTTATTAACATATAATGTATGATTTGCCCCAGGGTTACAGGTCTGTGAATCGCCAGGCTTACATACTTCACACCACGCACCATATCACATACCCTCCCCCATGTCCATAACCCAACCACCCTCTCCATACTCCCACTACCCCCAGCAACACTCAGTTTGTTTTGTGAGATTAAGAGTCTCTTATGGTTTGTCTCCCTCCCGATCCCATCTTGTTTCCTTTTTTCCTTCCCTAACCTCCCAACCCCCCCACTCTGCCTCTCAAATTCCTCATATCAGGGAGATCATATGATAATTGTCTATGATTGACTTATTTCGCTAAGCATAATACCCTCTAGTTCCATCCACATCATTGCAAATGGCAAGATTTCATTTCTTTTGATGGCTGCATAGTATCCCATTGTATTTATATACCACTTCTTCTTTATCCATTCATCTGTTGATGGACATCTAGGTTCTTTCCATAGTTTGGCTATTGTGGACATTGCTGCTATAAACACTTGGGTGCACGTGCCCCTTCAGATTCCTACATTTGTATCTTTAGGGTAAATACCCAGTAGGGCAATTGCTGGGTTGTAGGGTAGCTCTATTTTCAACTTTTTTAGGAACCTCCATGCTGTTTTCCAGACTGGCTGCACCAGCTTGCATTCCCACCAACAGTATAGGAGGTTTCCCCTTCCTCTGCATACTCTCCAACATCTGTTGTTTCCCAACTTGTTAATTTTAGCTATTCTGACTGGTGTAAGGTGGTTTTGATTTGTATTTCTCTGATGCCGAGTGATGTGGAGCACTTCTTCATGTGTCTGTTGGCCTTTTGGATGTCTTCTTTGCTGAAATGTCTGTTCATGTCCTCTGCCCATTTCTTGATTGGATTATTTGTTCATTGGGTGTTGAGTTTGATAAGTTCTTTTGGATACTAGCCCTTTATCTGATATGTCATTTGCAAATATCTTCTCCCATTTTGTCAGTTGTCTTTTGGTTTTGTTGACTTTCCTTTGCTGTGCAAAAGCTTTTTATCTTGAATTCCCAATAGTTCATTTTCACCCTTGCTTCCCTTGCCTTTGGTGATGTTTCTAGGAAGAAGTTGCTCTGTCTGAGGTGGAAAAGGTTGCTACCTGTGTTCTCCTCAAGAATTTTGATAGAGTCCTGTCTCACATTGAGGTCTTTCATCCATTTTGAGTCTATTTTTGTGTGTGGTATAAGGAAATGGTCCAGTTTCATTTTTCTGCATGTGACTGTCCAATTTTTCCAACACCACTTGTTGAAGAGATGGTCTTTTTTCCATTGGACATTCTTCCTTGCTTTGTCGAAGATTAGTTGACCATAGAGTTGAGGGTCTATTTCTGGGTTCTCTATTCTGTTCCATTGATCTATGCGTCTGTTTTTGTGCCAGTACCATAAAGTCTTGATGGTTTACAGCTTTGTAATAGAGCTTGAATTCCGGAATTGTGATTCCACCAACTTTGGCTTTCTTTTTCAACATTCCTCTGGCTATTTGGGATCTTTTCTGGTTCCATATAAATTTTAGGATTATTGTTCCATTTATCTGAAAAAAATTGATGGTATTTTGATAGGGATTGCATTAAATATGTAGATTGTTTTAGGTAGCATATACATTTTCACAATATTTGTTTTTCCAATACATGAGCATGGAACGTTTTTCCATTTCTTATACAAAGAATTCTTAAAACTCAACAATAAGAAAATTTGATTAAGGGGCACCTGGGTGGCTCAGTGGGTTAAAGCCTCTGCCTTCAGCTCAGGTCATGATCCCTGGGTCCTGGGATCGAACCCCGCATGGGGCTTTCTGCTCAACAGAGAGCCTGCTTCAGAGAACCTGCATCCTCCTCTCCCTCTCTGCCTGCCTCTGTGCCTACTTGTGATCTCCGTCTGTTAAATAAATAAGTAAAATCTTTAAAAGAAAGAAAATGTATCAGTTTAAAAAAAAAATGGGCAAAGACCTTAACAGACACCTCAGCAAAGAGGATATACAGATGGCACACAGCATATGAAAACGTGCCCCACATCATATGGAAATGATCATTTCCCTTACATCAGGGAAAAACGAATTAAAACAATGAGATACTACTATACGCCCATCAGAATGACCAAAATCTGGAATACTGACAACATCAAAGGTTGGCAAGAATGTGGAGCAACAGAAACCCTCATTCGTTGCTGGTAGAAATGCAAGTGATATAGCCACTTTAGAAGACAGTTTGGTGGTTACTTACAAAACTAAATATACTCTTTCCATATGATCTAGCAATCATGCTCTTTGATATGTACCTGAAGTAGTTGAGAACTCTGTCCATGCAAATCTCATACACATGGATGTTCATGAGAGTTCCATGCACAATTGCCAAAACTTGGAAGCAACTGACATGTCCCTTCCATAGGTGAATGCATTAATAAACTGTGGAGCATCTAGACAGTAGAATAAATGAGCTCTCAAGCCATGAAAAGACATGAGGGAGACTTAAAGGTATATTAATAAGTGAAAGAAGCTGATCCTAAAAAGTTACATAGTGTATGAGTTCGACTATATGACATTCTGTAAAAATCAACACTACAGAGACAGTAAAAAGAGTGGTGTTTGCCAGGAGGAAGGGAAGAGGAATGGGCAGAGTAGAGAGGACTTTTACTGCAATGAATTTACTCTGTATGATACTATAATGGTGGATATTTATCATTATAAAATTGTCCAAACCCACAGAATGAACAACACCAAGAGTGAAACAATGTAAACTATGGACTTAAGTGATAATGATATATGAATTTAGGTTCATCAATTGTAACAAATGTACCACTCTGGTCAAGAATGTTGATAATGGGGAAAGTTTTGCATTGCATGTGGAGTGTTAGGGAGTAACTGGGAAATCTTTGCATACTTGTTCAATACTTCTGTGAACCTAAAACTTCTCTAAAAATAGATTTTTAAAAAATTCTTATCTCCTTAAAAAAAAAGGTCATTAGCTGTGGCTCCTGGCTCTTCTGTGGTAGAAGTGTGTGTGTGTGTGTGTGTGTGTGTGATTTGTTTTATAGAAAAGTGTCACTTTATTGGCACCCTTGTAATATGCCCTTGGTATTATCTGGCTGTGTTAGTGCAGGGCTGACTCCACTCATCAGATGTTTTGTGGATTTCTCACACATCCCCTTCTACATGCTGGGGTCTCCCACCTGAAGCTCCCTTTACAATATAAATGCATCTTTCTGAGCTGATTACTTTATCCCTCCATTAGCCCTAGGTTGGTTGGCTGGTGTCTCCTAACTCTGCCAGGCAATGCCCATAAGCAGCATCTAAGACAACCCTAAGGAAGTTCCTCTGAAGAGTTCACACCAAGCCTACTGAAACATTCCCACATCTTTAGCCCACACACTCTGGGCATGAAGACTGTCCCAGAGATCACTACCACTCTTTGCTTTCTATGAGAGTAAGCAGATCTAGACATGGGCTCAAGCATGAGTCAGACACAAGCTTCCAGTTCCTTAAACTGTAGGAAAGTTACTTTTAAGCTCTTTGATCCCATTGAAGTCCCTCACACCTGCAAAGTAGGAGGAACCTGCCCCACCCTCCCAAGGCAGGCATTCACCTTGGGCAAGGTGAACATAGTGAATTCATATGATTTGAATGTCTCTCTAGGGAAAACTTTTCTCAAATTCTCAACTTCCTTTCTCTAGGCCAGTAGGTCTCCTTTAAAGCTGAAAGTATGTGGTCAGGTAAGGGTCATAAAACCAGTATTTTCAAGCCTCCTTTGCAAATTTTGGGGAGAGGGTGCATCATTTCACTTTGGACTATGAATTCAGAATTTGCCACCTTTCTTTCAGCTCTGAACTTTCTAGGCACTCAGTATTAACCGTGAGTTTGAAAGAGATTCCTTTTAACATCTTGATATCTATAAAGGTCTTTTCTATAATAAGTCCCATATTTACAAGTAATACATAAAGTTTCCATACTCATGTGTGTGTAGTCATCAGCCTCATGAGTGCCTCCTAAACTAGGAGTGGAGCAAGCACCAGATGTACCTGAGCCTTGCTTGGCCTTTCAATTGTCTTTGTAGACAAGTGCTGCAGAGATGTGCGGCTGTGCATTTTTCTGCAAAACACTAGCATGAAACTAGACTTTTCCAAATCTACGACATGTCACACAAAGCTCAAATTTATGCATGGTAATGATAGCAAAAGCATTATTCATGTTATTGCACAAAACCCAGCTCCTCTGACAATATAAGTAATAGGCATGGTCTCTATTGTATTAACATATAGCATGTTTGAGTGTGTAGAGTATCATTTACTGTAAGATTGCTGCTCTGAGAACTAAAATGCATTTAAAGAACAAAATTTTAAATCAAACAGTTGTATAACAAAGTACAGAGGAGAGAAGATAGTGGCTTTCAATTACTTTATTTAAACATTATTTAAAAATCTGCTAAGCTCTTTGGCACATTTCTATTATCAGCATAATTTACTAAAATAGGTATGATAAAGTCCTTACAATCTTTAGAAGTTGAGGTCTGTAATGTGTGAGTAAATCAATGATCAGTAAATAAATACAGAGTGGAAATTCCATTTTTGGATTTGTGATTTGCTTATTTGAAAATGTCCTTGTATCCACAATTGTCTCTAAATCCCATGAAATGCAGAAATATTTACAAGTACTCAAAATGGTAGCCAGATGAATAAAACTGAGCCAATCTAAAGAGTTTCATTAAAGGGAGAAGAGTAGGGGTGGGGATAAGACAGAACCTCAGGAAAAGCCTTCCTTCCAAACATCCCTCCTCAACCCAGACCATCAATTAGTATTTCAGATTTAGAAAGAAATCCAGGAATTATTAAATTCCATTAAAAATAATTTTATGTGAATGCTTTTAATTGAGTATCTACATAAGTGAAAAAAAATGCATTCTGAATCTGGGTATTAGTTGTAATGAACTCTGAGAGGGAGGGGTCATGTGGAGCTTTGGGCATTCACAGAGGATGGAAGGGGATCTGGGTGGGGGATCCCAGTGGGGACCCAGTAAAAGCTGAAAGTTATGCAAGGGTTTTGGGAAAATGGAGAAGAATCCACAAAAATAAGCAAAGAGATGCACAAAAATTTCTCTTTCGAAAAAAATGTAAGACTTGCCTTACAGATTCGAGGTTCCTGATGACCCCCAGATTCCAGGACTAGAGAGGAAGATGGAGGTTTCAGTCTCTCCTTTTCCCATCTCTTCAAGTGCCTACTATCTGTCCTTCCAAAGCTCAGTCTTCCTCCACTCAGGGAGAGGGAAGGGGAAGTGCTGATATTCATGGGCATCTGCCAGGGGTTAGACAACCTTCTCCTCTTTATCTCTCTCTCTCCTCAGCAACTGCTCTCACTTGTTATTTTGGCATATTGTTATATTCCCAGCCTTCACTATTCACTATTTGTTGAAAGAATTCCACCAAAGGACTCCTATATCTTTTCCTTTCCAAGATGTTATACCTCTACCCACTGGATCAGAGTGAGATCACTAAACAATTTATTCTAAATGACTAACCAAAAGGCACATGTTGTTATAACCCTTGAGAAAACTTAGCAGCTATCTATCAGCTCCATTCAGGAGTTCACTTTCAAGACTTTACCCTGCTGGGGGGTAAAGACCAAGCTTTACCAAGATTTGCAGTTATGATGAGACTAAAAATGTGATGGGTTCTTGGAGATTGTGGAGGGCTAGTATACCTATTGTGACATTAGCTTCCTTGAAGGCTGATTATAGCTTCCCTGCCCCTGCTAACACATACATATAAATCACAACTTTTTTTCAAGCTTTTATCTATTCAGTCATACAAGTAGCCTTGAAAGTAAATTAACATGTTGATTTAGCAGGGGTATAAAAGAAATCAAGTATGAAGTCATCTTGGTAAGTCTACAGATAGATGTGCAAACGTGTGTCTGGGTATGTGTGTGGTGGTAGTGATGGGGGTAGTGTTATATATGTTGGTTGCTTTTCTAACTTTCTTTCTTTCTTTTTTTTCTTTTTTTTTTTTCCATTTACCTTAGAAACACTAAGGGAATAGAGTAAAGTAAATTCGACTCCCAGGAAAGAAAGTAACCCAAAATACAATTGAGGCAAATGCAAATTTGATAGGCCGAACAGATTTTTCCAGGTTTAATGATTTTCAAAGGCCATATAAAAGGCTGATCTGGCATTTTTGTCTTGCAAACCCCTTGAGAACCCTTTCTCCAGAATTCAAACAGATAATGCAGGATAAGCTCATTGAAAGAAAGAGGCTCAATTTCAGATTTTCCACCTTAAAAGATTGGAAATGTCAGGAGGTGTATTATTTATCACCCAAGTATATTATACATTGCTGAAGAGCTTAGGCAAAAATAGGAAGCTAGTGAGAGGGTTGTGAGGTGAGAAGGAAGGGCCTGACTTGTTTTGATCACCTATGGTATACCATTACTACACTGGTATTTTGCCTGCATGATATCTTCAATCCTAGAAATACTAGGCTGATAGACAGTGTGAATGATTCCACAAGCTGTGTATTAACAATAACAATCTAGGTGCAACATTAGCCATGAAAGCCTTTGTGATTCTAACATTTAACATCCAGGGCAGATCCTATGTGGCTAATTAACAACCAAGGTCATTCTGACATTGAGTGGGCTATTACCTTCTCCTAGCTCACTGGGATTACCTAGATCATATGTGCTCTCTTACACCATGCATTAAATCTTTGCAAGAACACATAATTTCCACTTTTGGAACTTCTACATTTATTTTAGTTCGACACAGTAATAATGCTTCTCTCCAATGTAACCAGTCTTAAGCCTACTTCAATTTCACTCTTACACTTTCTACTATTTGGGTGGAATTTCTACCATCTTCTTGTTATGTGATATTAGATATCAGATTAGGAATTTAATAACATTGAGATTAAAGTCGGCTGGAATGGCAGAATTTGTCTTAAGACACTGAACATAGTGGAGCATTCTTGGAGGGATGGAAAAATGGCTGCAGACTCCTATGGAAGCTGAATATAGCAAAAAAGTGTACACATACATGCAGATGGATTAAAAGAAAGAAAAGACTTTAGGGTCTTTTCTGACAAATTAGGGTTCTTTAGCCAGTACAAAAGCATGACACAATGCGGCATTTCAGTTGAGTTGTAGAGCTATGTGAGAAGTTAAACTTGATGAGATAGATGGAAAAAAAATTTGAAGAATTAAAGAGAGGCAAGACTTCTCTTTCGTTTCTTACTGCCAATGTGGCCCTTTATTTTTTCTTGTCAGTTCATGCTAAAAATTTTTGAAGAGTGAAAAATGAAGGTACACTTTGTGGCACAGTTGGTTAAGTAGCCGGCTCTTGATGTCTGCTCAGGTCATCTCAGGGTCCTGGGATCAGGCCCTACCCTCAGCGGGGAGTCTGCTTGAGGATTCTCTCTCTTCCTCTGCCACTCTCCCATGTTCTCTCTCTCTCTCTATCAGATAAATAAATCTTTAAAAAAAATTTTTTTTAAAGTGGAAATGAAAATGAGATTTGGAGATGCAGCTAAGACTAATCATAGCACCAGGTGCTAATAGCACTAGTAATCAGAGAAAAAGATTTATACATTGAAAAGGGGGAATAAAGTCCAACATCGCAAAGTCCAAAGTCAAAGTGGGGATTGCAGAGGAGAAAGGCAATAATCCTGAAGGTATTAATTTGGTGCCTACATCAGGAGTTTTTTGTTTGGTATTATTTTGCCTTTTATTTTAATTTTTGCTTAGACTTTTGAGAAGATGGTCATAGTGGTGGGAGAACTCAAAAAACATCCTCTTGGAATGATGGAATGACCCAAAGGAGTAAAGAGGGATCTGGGAGGAATCAGTCCTTGAAAGCATGACCCTGAAACCCTGGCATTCCTTCTCCAGGAGCTGATAAATGGCCAGCTCCTACCCGGGCACTTCCAGAGACTGTCACATGGTTATAGTTATTAGAAAAATCCTTCACAAACTGAGTTACAATTTTTCTTCTCCTCACTTCCCACTATTAATCTTCATTCTGTCTTCTGGACCTATACAGAATAATCATAATCCTTTTTTTTTTTTTCAGGAGAACAACCCAAACAAACTTGGAGAGAGAAGTCAGGGCAAAATAGCCAAGTGATGGGACCATTCGTGATGAGAAAGTAATTTCTCAGGTAGATCTAACTTTGAAAGGGAGAACTGAGAAAGATGCTGGAATGGAGAGAGGAAGCTGAAAGCTCATTTTCCAAATGAAGGGAAATTACAATAAAACACAAAAACAAAGTGGTACACTTATAAATAGAACTTGGAAGAAGGGGATCTATTGATAGCATGAAGGATTTAGAAGAAAGAAAAATATACTTATAATCCAATTGGAGAGACAGGAAATATGTAATAAGCATAATGAATATATTACATTGAAGCTAAAATCAAGCTATGATATATCCCTGCCATTAAACCATGATTTTTATGGTAAGTATTCTAATTTTAAGTTTTGGAGTATTAGATGATATCATGAACTGAATTCATGTTCATTCTGCTGGAGAAAACATAGGAGGAGAAATTAAGCAGCATTATGAGCAGCTCCAGGAGAAGGATAAACCAATGTGGTAGACAAACTGGCCCCCACAGTCTCTGCCTCATGGTATTCATGCCTTTTCTTATCCTCTGTCCTTGAGCATAGGTAGACTTGCTTCCACAGCAAAGGTAATAGGGTGTACACAGTTACATTACATGAGATTGCCTTATCTGCCTTGCAAAAAGACTCCCTTCTCCTTTCTAGCTTTGAAGAAACAGGCTGCCATTTGGTGAACTGTGTTGTTAGAGGTCTGCAGAGCTGAAATGTGAGGATGGCCTTCAGCTGACAACCAGGAACAGACTTGATGCTCAGAGTGCAGAAGCCCACAAGCAACTGAACTCTGCCTGCAGATACATGAGCAAGGGAGCAGATCCTTCCCCAGATGAAATCACAGCCCAGCTCACACCTCAAGTGCTGCCTTGCAGAGGAGTCAACTGAGTCATGTTTGGATTCCTAACCCATGGAATCTACAAGATAGTAACTATATGTTGTTTTTATCTGCTACACTTGTTAGAGTATTGTCCAATAGCAACGAATAAATAATGTCACAGTTCAATGTGCTTCAGGTGAAGGAGCCACGGGAAGAACAACTGGCAACCGTACTATGACATTCTCAAACAGTCAGCTCTACGCTGGACTAGACTGCTCTAGACTTCCACAGGAGCTTGCAGTTGGGTCTTTTACTATTGATACCAAGAATCTGATTAATAAATACATGTCTTTATGTTTATTCAGCGCACTGAATTTACTTACTACAAAAGTTCCCTCTGAGAGTAGGGAGGATGACTGGACAACACTGGATACTTCTTCAACAGAGAAGTACTCCTGCATACAAAGGAGTCAAACCCTGACCAGAGGGTGAGTCTTATTTCTAAGAATGGAAGGGAGAAGAGGAGAAAAGAAGACAAGGAAATAAATTAGAAGATGTAAGTTATATAACACTGAAAATTTTAGAACAGTTTAATAGTGAAAATTTCTTAAAGATTAAACATGTTCATTGACAATACATGTAATGAAAATTCATGTGTGTGAAAATACTGCAAACCATTAAGGAGCTAGTTACTTGTGAGTTAGCATTATTTCCTAGAATTTGCCACGGTAGATATTATTCAGGTTCCTGATTTCTGATTTCTTCTTTTTTTTTCCTCTCTGTAGTTTTCTTGTCCTTGGATTATTTTACTGGACTTGAGTCTGGGACTCTTTATATTAATACATGATTATTATCCCCTTGTTCAGTAGGAGAGGCAATACTCTTACTCCCCCAATTAATAATGAGATGCATCTCTGCCTCCAGGAGGCACTGCTATTTTCACACACACAAAACAGTATTCAAGATCTCTCTTACTTCTCAGCTCTCTCTTATTAAGTTTTGAAATCCAGCTGGTTGGGAAGGTTCCTGCTCTTTTTATCAAGCCTCAAAGGACTGGAAAAGAAGTGGGCAGCAAAAAGAATATCCTTTCTTCGGTTACGGAGATTAGAAACAACTTGCCTCGCACTTAGTTATCTTATAAGCTTCAGGGTACAGAAAAATAAGTCCAAAAGAAGTTGAGTCCCCATGACCACGGAAATCATAAAGAACCAGGGCACAAAAGGGAGAATACTTTTTTACTAAAGGCAATAATTTCAAGAAGTCCAAATAAAGGATAGCAAACAATCTTTAGTGTTAATCCCATCTTTTCCTAACCTACAGAAATCATTATTGAAGCAAAATACCACTAACTGAAGGAAAACAATTATTAAGTGTTCTCATGTGAGAGTTTAATGTTTGCTTATGTAATGATCTATACTGATGATACCTGCATAGGGATCTGTATTCCTATTTATAGGAGAGAGGACTCGGCTTTCATTTGTAAATTCTAAGGACATCCCATGTTTACACATAAACATGAGATTAGTCTTTCGATAGTTTCATTTCTGAATCTCAACCCAATTTTAATAAAATAAGGTTTATTTCTTCTATTGTGACCCCAGCCTCCTTTATATGCATTTTCTAGGAATGTGGTCCCTACTTGCTTCATCTCACCTCTTTTCCAGCCAAGTTCCCATGTTACATGGTTTTCTGGGAAGGTAGTTTTTCCTGTTAGCTCCCTGAGGACATTTTGGGACCCAGAATCCTTACGCTGGATGCATACTGAGTCTTCTAACAGCTGTTTTTTCCTAATGACTTCTGCCCTGCCTGTACCTCCTATTTAATATCAACTGGGAGGCCACTAACCATCTGTCCCTAATATTCTCTCTGGTTGAGCTCTCCCTCGATTGTCCATCTAGGAAATCATCAAGCTTCTGGGGTGTAGGGACATTCACAATTCACAAGTTATTCTGAGAACAGAAACAACAACAACAACAACAAAAATTTATTTTGCACCACTGTCTAAAACACATTAATCCCAAATATTCCCAGTTTGACCAGAGAAATTCTTTTATGTAAAGAATGTCCCATAGAACTTAAACCATTGTCCATTAGGAAGAAGGATATAGCAGAAAAATCAATGACTTTGGAATGAGAACTGGATTTGAGTCTTGGCTTTGTCACTTACTGTGGGATCTTGATCTAACCTTACTGTCACCCTCTTAGCCTCAGTTTCATCATGGAGCTAATGATAAAAGCTTCCACTACCTTTATCTGAAATATGAAAACAAAATTATAAAAACTGATACATAGACTACTAAATTCTGTGTGCAGGACATTATAAATAATGTAATATAAATAAAATAATGTTATTCTACATAGAATTGGTATTTCTAAAACATGCATAACATGATGCAACAGTGCAAGTAATTCTTTCCAGTCTTTTAAGCAGTTTTATTGAGATATAACTTATATATTATAAACTTCATCCATTAAAGTGTAAAACTCAATGGTTTTAGTATATTCAGTGTTGTGTGATAATCCAATTTTAGAACACTTCATCAATTCAAAAAGAAACTTGTAACATACCTATTAGCACTCATTCCTCCACCTCACTCTTCCCTCCAGCCAGAGGCAACTACTAATCTCCTTTCTGTCCCCAGATTTACTATTGTAGGATGTTTCATACAATATGTGGTTTTTTGAGACTGGCAACTTTCACTTGGAATAACTGTTTTTGAGGTTTATCCATGTTGTAGCATATATCAGTATATGGTAATTTTATTTCTAATTTTTTAAAAAAGATTTTATTTATTTATTTGACAGATAGAGAATCACAAGTAGGCAGAGAGGCAGGCAGAGAGAGAGGGGGGGAAGCAGGCTCCCCGCTGAGCAGGGAGCCTGATGCGGGGCTTGATCCCAGGACTCCGAGATCACGACCTGAGCCGAAGGCAGAGGCTTAACCCACTGAGCCACCCAGGCACCCCTTATTTCTAATTTTTTGAGGGACTGTCAGACTGCATGCTCCATTTTAAATTCCCACCAACAGTGTTCAAGGTTCTAATGTCTCCATATCCTTACCAATGCTTGTTATTTTTGGTTTCTTTGCTAATTGCCAACCTAATGGATGTAAAGCAGCATCTCATTGTGCATCTGATTTTCCTTTCCTTAATGATCAGTGAGGGCAAGCATCTTTTCATATGCTTATTGGAGAGATGTCTATTCAAGTCCTTTGCCCATTTTTGCATTGAATTATTTTTGTTGTTGAGTTTTATGAGTTCCCTGATACTTCATTCCTTTTCTTATAGGATAGTATTCCATTGTATAGCCATGTTACATTTGTTCTTCCATTTCCAACCTTTTATTTTTATTTTCTTAAAAGATTTTATTTATTTATTTGACAGAGAGAGAGAGACAGAAATCATAAGTAGGTAGAGAGGCAGGCAGAGAGGGGGAAGCAGGCTCCCCGCTGAGCAGAGCGCCCAATGTGGGGCTCGATCCCAGGGCCCTGAGATCATGACCTGAGCCAAAGGCAGAAGCTTAACCCACTGAGCCACCCAGGCGCCCCACCAACCTTTTATTTATTTATTTTTAAAGATTTCATTTATTTATTTGACAGAGAGAGATCACAAGCAGGCAGAGAGGAAGGCAGAGAGAGAGGAGGAAGCAGGCTCCCTGCCGAGCAGAGAGCCTGATGTGGGGCTCGATCCCAGGACTCTGAGATCATGACCTGAGCTGAAGGCAGTGGCCTAACCCACTGAGCCACCCAGGCGCCTCCCCACCAACCTTTTAAAATTAGAAAGTTTTTTAGTAGTATGAACAATAGCACAAAGGGATAGACACTGAACATCCTCACGTCTTCACTATTACAAGAAAACCACATATTCACTCAACAAACATCTGACAAACATCTCCAATATGTCAAGCCCATTGGTAGCCACGCAATTTTCATGAAGGTGTAGATCTGGGGCCATAATATATGTAAATATTCCAAACATCTCATTCTTGTACCAATAATATATACTCCAGGACTTATGTTCATGATACCTGCAAGTCTATATTTTAAACAAGTCTTCAAATGGATACAAATATTATGCCTGATTCATTGGGCAAAACTTTTCTAAAATCTGAGCAAGAGAAAGTGATAGACTCTGTGTAGGCATAGTCAATGAGTCACTGTATCTCATAGTAGCTCCAGTGAATAGACAGAGTGGGAAAATGTCATCATAAACTGTGTTATCTGTTCAACTAGTTTTTTTTTTTTAATTTATTTGACACAGAGAGAGAGAGAGAGGTCACAAGCAGACAGAGAGGCAGGCAGAGAGAGAGGTGGAAGCAGGTTCCCTGCTGAGCAGGGAGCCCAATGTGGGGCTTGATCCCAGAACCCTGGGATCATGACCTGAGCCGAAGGCAGAGGATTAACCCACTGAGCCACCCAGGTGCCCTGTTCAACTAGTTTTTATAAAAGCATGCAGAATGAGTAAGAATAAATACATTGCAAGTTACAAAACATGGGAAATCCTATAAAAGATAAAGATGTAAAATATCTGAGTAGATTCCTGGTTCTGAGTAGATTCATTTTCTGTTAAAACAAAAAAGAGTAAAATCTTAACTGATTCAAAACGTCTGGAGGAAGGAGAATGTTAGCGAATATAACTTGCGGCTTATCATACATGAAAGAAACTACGTTTTAATTGTTTTTGATTTTCCAGAAAAGCTCAACTTTGGGAACATACTGCCCAGCACTAGCTGCACGGAAATAAATTTGAATAAATAAATTTATAAATAAATAAGTTTATATATAAATATATATATTTTTATATATATTTATAAATAAAAATAAATAAATAAATAAATAAATAAATAGATAAATAAATAAATAAATTTCACTAAAGAAGACTTGACAAATGATGTTTTGAACACAATGAGCAGTGGTGGTTTCTCCTCACGTCGCAATTACATCTCTTCTGAGGTAGGTCGCTTTCCCAGTTCTGTTAAATGGGTAAATCGTTCCCTCAGCCAGGTGTTTCGTCTTTTCACTCCACTCGCCAGCTCAGCCTGTTCATGAAGAAAGCGGACACCCTGCCTAGCTGTCTTCCAGCCAGTGAGGAACTGGACTTGGCAATTTTTTTAGATCTCTCTTCATCCCAAGACGTTCTAGGTCAGGGACTGCACAGCATAAATTAATGAATTTCTACTGGTACTAAAAACCTGAATTAAAACATTCTCCCATATTTTCTACGACTGAACTTTTTTTTTTATTTAAGATTTTATTTATTTATGAGAGAGAGAGAGCGCGCACAAGCAGGATTAGGAGAGGAAGAGGGAGAAGCAGACTCCCCACTGAGCAGGAAGCCCTGGGGGGACTGGATCCTGGGATCCCGAGTTCATGACCCCAGCTGAAGGCAGAGGCTTAACCAACTGAGCCACTCAGGTGCCCCGACTAAACATTCCTTCAGCACTTACTTGTACCCTTTACAAAGAGCAGGGATTGGTAACCTTTTCTATGTTTTAACGTAAAGGTTTTAGGCTTGTGGGTCAGTCTCTGCTGTAACTGCTCATGTCTGTAGGTGGCAAGAATCCAACCATTGTTAAGTATATGAAGAAATGGTGCTTCTGTGTTCCAGTAAAGTTGACTTACAAAAGCAGGTGGCAGGTCATGGTTCACCAGCTTCTACTCTGTGGGCACAATCTTTGTAGGAGGGACATGCATTTCTGGAGATGGAAGTGTGAGCTCAGCACTAACCAAAGCAGAGTACATTGTAATCATTTTGTTCCTTTGTTCCTTTGGCCTCTTCATCTTTCAGTGGAAATTGGCTCTTGAAGTCTCTTAAAGCTTTCACAAGGTTTCTTCTTGATACCTTACATATACTGTTGGTCAGTCCCGATATTTAGGACACTCGTCATAATGTCAAAGCTCCCCTAACACTTCCTAAATGCCTATTACCCGAACCCTTTGTTCCTGACCACTTCCTTGAAGGTGAAGAGAACAGCCTCTGCAAAACCTGCGTGCTGCGATTCAGTGTTAATAGCACGAGAGTTGTCGCAAAGGAAGGCAAATGGAGGACAGAGTTGTGTCAGCTACAAGAGTCTAAAACTACTCCTGAGAGGACAACAGAATGGCACACGGAGAGGCTGCACTGAGAAAACAGCTATACTTTTAAAAAAGTTACCTTAGGAAGCTACGGAAGGGTACTCATTCATTGGGAGCATCTACAATACAATGTGCTAACTTCATTAGCCTCAAGTCTACAAGACGGCTGTGCTAGTTCCCAGTGGTGGTCAGAGAGTTCTGCAATAAAAGTATATGTATATATAAGCACGGGCAGTGCACTGGCTTCTTGGACATGTATCTAGTGTTTAAAGGAAATCATTTCAGAGACATATAGTGTTACATCAGTTCAGGAATGTGCAGAGATCAAAGGGGTCGAGACTTGTGACACTTAGAGCAAGTTGCCTAGTAGAAAGCAAAATCCTTATACTCCCGAACTGTGTAATAGAGTAACCTTTAAAATGAGGAGAGTATATTTAAATAGGTATCCTTCAGAAGTTTGTGGTCAGCTGGAAGGCAACCATTTTATAAAGAACCGGGTGAAATGCACACTTTAGTCACAGGGCTAGAGCTGAGATGTGGTGTGTGCGGCACTGACAGATTTTGTCCAAATTTCAGAGTAGGTGACTTAGGTGAGGTAGGTCAGAGATCACAGAGAATCCAGAGATTCTTCTGGAATCCTGTGACACTATGCTAGAGAAGCAATTAAAGAGTTATGGACTGTAGTAGGTATTATGTAGATAGCAGGGATGGATGGAGGGAGTCTGGACCCAGGTAGAAATTCTCCACAAGACAAACCCAAAGCACAAAGATAGTGAGTGTACAACGCTGGAGGAAAGCTCAACATAATGAAATAATATCTTGCTCCAAAAATAAACCACCAGAGGCGTTAACATGCAGTGTCTTGCTTTGAATGTCAAGCAACTTCCTGCAGGACCTTGTAGGATGATATCACTGAAACACCGAAGTCAGCCTCTGAAATATAGCCCTCCCTTCATACTTCAGAAGAAACCTCAGAGATCCTAAAAGAAAACTAAAACTTTACTTCAAAAATTTGCTTTGAGGTCTGAAAATAAAACAAGAAGATGTATTCCAAACTCTGAAAGGACTGATCTAAACCGCTAGAAAGCTAGTCCTAATTTTAAAGCCTAATGGCATGAAGCCAAGCTTCTGCTGGTGCCCTTAACCAGGCAAGGAACAGAATGTAAGTAAAAAGAGCAGCAGATCATTAGCCGGCACATTTATTTCAGAAGGTACTGACAATTGGTCAGGACTTCTTCCCCTCATTGTTCTTATTACCCCCACCTGGCTCTTACCTCTTTATGCTGTTGTGTGAACACAGAAAATGCTCACTGAAGACACATTCTCATTCCCTTTTTCTCCTTCTCTCTCACTATTTTCCTTAATTTTCCCTTTCTATTTCTACTTTCCTTTTTTAAATTTATTTTTTATTTATTTGTCAGAGAGATAGAGAGAGTGAGAGAGATGCGTGCATAAGCAGGGGTGAGCATCTGGCAGAGAGAGAAGCAGGCTCCTCACTGAGCAAGGAGTTCAATGCGGGACTCCATCCCAGGACCTTGGGATCATGACCTGAGCAGAGGGCAGATGCTTAACTGACTGAGCCACCCAGGTATCTCTCTACTTTCCTTTTAAAATCCTCTTCTCTACTTTTGTAATTTTCTCCTCTCCTTTATCCATTTCCCTTCCCCATCACTGTATGTCTTTCTCTTTTCCCAACTTTAAGGTTACACCATGAAACTAAAATATATTTTTAATTATTTCTTATGATTACTAGATTGACAGAACTGTTTCTAATTTTAAAGTAAATTGTACAATGTGTACACACACACACACATAATGTTATACTGTTCTTTAAAAACAGAAGAAAATGTAGTTGATTTTGTGTGTGGGACATTCTTCTGCTCTTGTTTTCTTTCTGAGGTCTCCCCATCACATAGCATCTGGGCTATAAGGAGTAGCACCTGAACTATGAATCTGCTGCTGACCTTTCAAAAGATCAATACATATCCACATTAGCCTTTTTTTAATCCTCTGAAATGAATGGAAACGGATGCCAAATTTTCCCTTTGCAAGCATAAGCATTTTTAGAAGGTGAGAGGAAAGGAGCTGTTCAGTGTTATATTTTACAAAATTAAACAACCTGGCACCTTGGCACAGCACTCAGGGAAAATATATCATGCTTCTGAAAGAGTCTTTTCTAATATCATTATCTTCTCCAGCCACACAGCATCCAAACTCTCCTTCCATCAGGACAGTCCAGGCCCCTGTGCACAGTACAGAGCCCTATCATAGTACACCACTTCTTATCTCACAACCTATTTCTGGGCTCATTTATATGCATGCAAAAGTGGGTTTCTATCCCCTGGAGAGTTGGCAGGCATCCTGCGGTCTGACTCCTCTTGTCCCTGAACATTAGACACTCTGTTGCCAATGAAAAGCCGCCAGAGAAATCATGTAGATCGACAGTCTTGGAAATTTCACTTTTATCTCAAGTCGATTAGCATGTTTTTTTTTTTTTCATTCCTACTGTCAGCACAGAAAGATGACAAGTTAAGGGAAATGTAAAGTAAATGCTGATGGAAAGCAACTTAGGAAATAAGACTCAGGCAGTTCAGTTTTCAGTAGTAAAAAGACATATTTCTACCACTGGTTTCTCTCCCACAAAAGATGGTAGAGACTCCGGCAATTGTTGCTGGAAAGTGAAGTTCTCTAAGATGAATTTCACTCTTCTACTATCTCTTATTTTGAAATAGGGGTATGTTATGCTAGAACACTTTAATTTCCCTCTTTTCAGCGCCAAAGCTCTTAAGCTGGGACCTATATAAACTGGCTTCACGGTCCTGCCTACGTATCTCCCAAAGTCTATTCCTACCTCTTCCATTGGACTAAATTTCTCTCAGGTGTTGTCAATAATCTCCTATTTGTCAAGTCCAATTTCGTCTCAGCGTTAGTCCTCCTGATCTCTTTATGACTTTTGACGCTGTCCACCTGCTCCTTCATTCTAGATCTTCTCTTGGTTTCCATGATATCCATTGCATATTGGTAAGTGATTTTCCTTGAAAATAGTCCAGCAGTAATGCTTTATAAAGGATTGGTCTCAAGTAATTCCTTAAGAAAGGATATGACACAACCACAGAAAAATTATTTGGAAAGACCTTGTGTATGACAAAACTTCAATGATTCCATAACCACAACTGGTCCAAAATATCTTCAACATCAAAATTAACATAACAGTTGATCTGCATTGATTTCCTATTTATATGCAGGCAGCATGCATTTCACAGGCATATAAAGAGATCTGGTCCCTAGATAAAATTGTAAAATAAAACAAATTCCCTTGATAAAATTGTGTAATAAAACAAATTTCCTTGGTGCCCTCCACATTTCTTGGAAGAGTTCTCAGGCTGAAAAGGTAAAATCCTACAAAGGAGTGCCATGCACCAGGATCACCTTCTCCACAGTCTTCCAAGATCCAAGATCCCATTTTCATTTTCTCCCTCCTATTCTTCCTTTGCTTACACCTCCTATTAACCTTCAACAGCTAACCGAAAAAGTTATTCGATTATCGTGGTAGAAACTATGTATACCAGGATATAAATGAGTTCAGTATTCTTAAAAATGTGTCTACTTTTAAAATATGAGCTACTTAACACACTTGAATGTCTGGTTTTTGAGCTGTCAGAATCTGAGATTGACTATCTCATATAAGTCCTCAGTTGACTCCTCAAAATTTAATCACAAGGAAGAGGTTCATCAATTCCCCTCTACCTTACTATGCTTTGAAGAGCAAGGAGAGAGAAGCATTGTTTTCAAAGTCATTGCAGTCACCCACTGACTGATACTCGGTTCAGTATCTTTAAGCCACCCTTCCTTCTGCCACTATGAGGGGAGGGTATTACATCCCATCCAGTTTTGTCAGTTCAACTTCTTTTATGTTTCGATTTGCAAAGAATTTTTCTAAGTACTATTATATGTGATAAAAATAATAACAACAACACATCAGTCTTTTTCCTCAAGGAGGGTTCATCAATTTTCCATTTTCATTGTTCTAAGAGGGAGATGAGCAAACATTTTTTAAAAGGTCCAGATAAGGGGTGCCTGGGTGCTCAGAGGGTTAAGCCTCTGCCTTTGGTTCAGGTCATGGTCTCAGGGTCCTGGGATCAAGCCTGGGATCAAGCCCCACATCGGGCTCTCTGCTCGGCAGGTAGCCTGCTTCCCCCTCTCTCTCTGCCTGCTTCTGTGCCTACTTGTGATCTCTCTCTCTCTGTCAAATAAATAAATAAAATCTTTAAAAAAAAAAGTCCAGATAATAAATATTTCAGGCTTTGTTGACCAAGAGGCAAAATCAAAGCTATTTTATACATACTTATATAAGAGAGAAAACAAAGTTCCACACATATTTTATTCATGAAATTAAGAACTTTATAAACATTGAAATTTGAATTTCATATGATTTTTATGTGGCACCAAAATATTCTTTTAATTTCTTCCTTCAACCATCTAAAAATGTAAAAACCATTCATCAAAACAGACTGGGAGGTCCTACAAAACATACTGGGAGGGATGCATGGGTGGGGATGGGGGCAGACTGGTAGATTTGGCTGTAGTTTGTTGAAATCTGTTTTTGAAAACACCTCAGATTGTACAAATCCATTCATTTAAGTCCTTATCTTTAACAGAATAAAACTTACTATCAAATACCTTTGAACTGGGTACTTCTGATTTTGTATCCCTGTATTCTTTGCTTCTGAATGCAGATTTCATTCTTGGCTACTGCAGACGGGTCTTCTCTAGAAGGTGGAGAATATGGCTGCAGGCAGCTTTAGGCTTACATGCCAGCTTACCTACCTTAGGAGGAGGGTTTCCCCACCTCTGGTTCTATATATAAAAACCCAGGGAGGATCACTATAGCTGATGCTGTCAGAACTTCACCCACATCCCTCTCAGGGTCAAGTCCATTTTTTATGCACATGTCTCCTAGTGTCTGTCACTCTTAACAGCCAACACCTGCATCTCTTTGTTGGAGGAATTGCCCTCAGGCAATTGTTCCTCAGTGGAACAGCTGGGCCTGCCCACACAGACTGCTAGAAGTGTCTCAAAAAATATGTCCCTGGCAGGTAGCCTTTAGACAATGACTGATAGGTGTGGAAATATACTCTAGCTCACTGAACCGAAAGTGAGGTATAGCCTGCACAGTTTCCAGAGCTTTCCTATGGGGTTGAGCCAAAGGTACCTATGTAGAAAAGCGTTAACACCACAGGTCTAAAACTACTAGCCTTAAAGAGTTCCTCTTGTGCAAGGTTAGCCCTGAGCTAGGATCTGGGAACTTGGGTATCAGAAGAGTTTCCACCATTAACTGTACCTAAGCTGTTGGTACACACAATAGGTTAATGCTGAATACGTGCTTTCCTTCTGGGAGCTTGGAACTTTGGTAAGTGCCTGCCAGTGGATGCCTATGTGACCAGCTCCCAATAAAGCTACGGGCACTGAGCCTCTAATGATCTTCCCTGGTTGACAACATTTCATAAGTGTTGTCACAGTTTATTGACTGGAGAAATGGAGTGTCATGTGGGACCCCACTGAAGGAGCACTGTAGAAAGCTTTTGTGTGGTTTCCTCTGAACCTCACCCTAAACACCCCTTTTCTCTTAGCTCAGTTTGCTTTGTATCCTTTCACCTTAAAAAATCATAGCTGTGCACGTGACTATATGCTGAGTCCTGTGAATCCTCCTAGTGAACCATCAAACCTGGGAGTGGTCTTAGAGACCCCCGACACAGTACCCTTCAGAGGACCCTGCTTGACACTATTTGCTCAGTGTTCTCTCCTTCCCAGTTCTACTTTTGTCCACTCTGACTTTCCTCTAGATCTTTCCTGGGGTATTTTCTAATAAATCACTTTGATAGCACTCCTCATCTCAGGGCATACTTCTGGGGAACCCAACCCAAGACAGTTTCTGATCATTTTGAGCCTTAAGCAATGACTGTAATCAGAAAAAACAAGGTGCTCTGACTGTCTAAACCCTGACATGTGGCTCCTATCCATGGCCAGGGAGAAAGGCCTTTCACCAGAAGTAGGGGGGGGTAGGGCAGGGGCTGGACAAACACAAGTAATAGATAAACCAGAGATGATGTGGCCTTTCCTTAGATCTAAAGACTTAATTACTAATACAGTATGATATTCTTGAGGGAATACCCTCATCTGAAAATACCTTTCTTCTTTACTGGCCATTTTTTCACACAGTGAGATTTTATTACCTCACAAGAGCGATGGTATATGTAATAAGAAAAGAATCAAAGCTTTGTTGAAATGAAGATGCTTGCCCTTTTGCAAACCATGCTCACAGCTAAATGACTTGCATCTCAAAAACTAGTTTTTCAGCCTCTAACTCAGGTTTGTGCCTTAGAAAAATGACAACTTGCTTTGTATCACAAAATTTCAGTGGAAACTCTGAACATTAAATCCATAACATCCAAAGATATATTTGACTTAACTTATCAAGCTAAAATTCCATTATGAAATTTATAGATCTCTAAAAAGTACTGCTAACTAGGTAGAGTATCACACCCCAGAGACATCCCATCCATACTCATAAGCATTTTCTCAGTAGGTGTTTCCTTCCTACCCTTCAACCACATACTCCTGGAGCATCTGCCTTTTTTTGTTTTTGTCTTTCTTAACTAGATTTATTTTATGCATTTGTCAAACAGTCTGATAATAAAAGAAATACTTCACACTGGAAACATTTCAAAAGATACAGATAAGGGGCACCTGGGTGGCTCAGTGGGTTAAGCCGCTGCCTTCGGCTCGGGTCATGATCTCAGGTTCCTGGGATCGAGTCCCACATCGGGCTCTCTGCTCAGCAGGGAGCCTGCTTCCCTCTCTCTCTCTCTCTGCCTGCCTCTCTGTCTAGTTGTGATCTCTCTCTCTCTCTCTCTGTCAAATAAATAAATAAATAAATCTTTTAAAAAAAAGATACAGATAAGTACAAAATGAAAGTAAATGTCATTCATAATCTCATCTACCAGAGATATGCTTGGTTAAGGCTTTTTTTTTTTTTTTTTAAAGATTTTATTTGTTTATTTGACAGAGAGAGATCACAAGTAGACAGAGAGGCAGGCAGAGAGAGAGAGAGAGGGAAGCAGGCTCCCTGCTGAGCAGAGAGCCCGATGCGGGACTCGATCCCAGGACCCTGAGATCATGACCTGAGCCGAAGGCAGCGGCTTAACCCACTGAGCCACCCAGGCGCCCTGGTTAAGGCTTTTTAATGAATATGTATGTATTTGCTTACCAAAAAAGAGGCTCATATGACTACTGACTAACACCATCTCGTCATTCACTTTTTTACACTTAAAAAATATGGCATGAGCATCGTCCTAGTACTTACAGGAACTTCCTAGTACTTACAGTATTTCCTAGTATCATAATAATAGTACAGAAAGCTACCTCATTTCTTTTTTATAATGGCCACATAGCCCTCTATGTTATGACTGTCACCATTAATTTAACTATTTCCTTATAAATGGTGACATTTAGTTTGCTTCTAATTTTTCATTACCCAAACAACTGTGTAGTAAATATCATTGTACATATTTCTTAAAGAATTTGTAAGACTATTACTGTAGGATACATTCCTTCAAGTTGACTGGCTGAATCAAGACATATATACATTTTAATCTTAAAATAATTTCAAAATGGGCTCAAAAAAGGTTAGACCCATTTTAATCCCTTAGCTAGTGGACAAAAGTACCAATTTCTCCTCACCAACATTAAGTATTCTAGGTCTCTACAAACTTTTCCAATATGATACAAAATATATTTATACTTTAAATTTCCATGTTTTGATAATTTAGTGACTTTAAGTATCTTTCCAATGGTCTGTTGATCATCTCTTTGCCTACCATGATATATTTTTGGGTCACTTAATTTTCCTTTTTTAAAATTAGACTAATCACTTTTTCCTAATAGGAGCATTTTACAAATTTTGGATATTAATCCTTTATCATTCATATGTAATATAATGTTTTTCCTATTTTCATTTGTCCTTTAGTGGTTTTATGCAAATGTTTTTTATTCCAGACTCTCAGATTTTTCTGTTATCCATTTCTTTTTTATTTTACTCCTATTGTTTCTCACTTTCTTATCATATAATAAAGGGCTTTCCCACTTCCATATTACAAAAATATCTCCTGCATTTAGTTTAAAATATTTCAACTATTTATTTATGAAATAAATAAAACAAAACCAATACAATGCATGCATCTCTTTGCATCACTTTATTTCTACTTCGAAGCTTCACCCTTAATACACGTGTCCCTTATCATCAAATCCCACTTAATCATCACTTTGTCTAGCTAAGTACATTTCTTTCCTTTCATCTTTGCTCAAAGCCAATCCTTCATTCTCATAAATTCCTTATCTGAATTTCACCCAATTTACCTAATTGGTTCCTCTCTATCCTTCTAAGGCTTAAGGGAGCGAGCATGCTTTTTCAAGTGCAGATTCATTAGTTACATGCAGAGGATGAGTGCTGCCCTTTTCACATAATGCTTTCCTTTCCAACTAAATTAATGGGGCCATGTTCTTGCCCTATCACACAAAAATTCCAATAGGCACTCATGTCTCTATGTTTCCCTTATAATGCATCTAGTGTGCTCCAAACTGAAGGATTGTCCCATCTCTACTTTTGTCCTCACCTCAACTGGGCTCACCCTCTTGACTTCCTTACCTGTATTAATGGCACCTAGTTATCTACAGTAGTAGTGTCCTAGGGCTGCCATAACAAAGTACCACAAACTAGATGTCTTCAACAACAGAAATTTATTCTCTCAGTTCTGGAGGCTAGGAGTCCAAAATCAGTATGTTGGCAGGGTTAGTTCCTTCTATGGGCTGTGAATAAGAAATCTATTCCATGCTTCTCTCCTAGGTCTAGTGTGTTGCTAATGATATCTGGTATTCCTTGGCTTATGGGAACAGCACCCTAATTTCTGCCTTCATTTTCACCTGGCTCTCTGTTTGCCACCTACACCCACAATTCCCTTTTTATAAGGATATCGTATTGTTTTAAGGGTCTACCCTACTCCAGTATGACTGCATCTTAACTAGCTACATCTGTAATAACTCTGTTTCCAAAGAAGGTCACATTCTGAGGTATTAAAAGTTTGGACTTCAACATGGAAATTTGGGAGACAACACAATTCAACCTATAACATACAGGGCTAAAGCTACATCTTTGTCACTTCTCTTTTCAACCTTCCACTTCTTACCAATATCAGATAGCCCCCCACCCCCAAGTCCTGCACAGGATCCTATTATCATTCCTACTTTGCTATCCAAATGTTTAGGTTCTCGGTACCCAGTCCTGAACGAGTACAAAAACCTCCTAATTTCCACCACTCAATTTATCCTACACCTTAGAAATACACTGATCATCTTAAAGTATAAATGGTAAAATTTTAGTGACTTTTCATTACCTATAATATAAAATACAAGTTTTAGCTTACCTTGGCATTCCAGTGATTCTTAGCCTTAGCTTCCCTAAAATCAAAGCCTGAGACAAAGACTAGGATTCATGTCATTTAATTTTGGATGACAGCTTGGAGAACATAACTGTGATCTCTCAAGTGTGAAACCAGAAAGGGTGAAATGGCAATTCAAGGATGTGTTATTGAGCTGGTTAATTACTTGGTAACCAGGGCCTGATCCAGTCCTCTTATAGAATCTCTGAGGCTCCATGTAGAACAGGTCTCAGAAACGCTCACCTGATGGGCAATGCTCTCAATTCTCTACCGTTGGTCCAAGGTTGCACATACTTGTGTCATAATGGTTAAGCAGGGGTGGCTTAGTTGCACATGGGTGGCTTAGTCAGTTGAGGATCTGACTCTTGGTTTTGGCTCAGGTCATGATATCAGAGTCCTGGGACTGGGCCCAGCCTCTGGCTCCACATTTGGCACGGAGTCTGCTAGAGATTCTTCCTCCCTCCTCGTCCCCCCACCATTCACACATGCTCTCTAAAATAAACAAATAAGAAGGAAGAGGGGCAAGATAGTGGAGAAGTAGGAGACCCTATTTCAACTGGTCCCCTAAAGTGAACTAATTATCTACCAGAAGACTCTGAACACCCATGAAATCAGCCTGAGATGTAGGATTATACACTTCTGGATCTCTACAGGGGCAGAAAACACCAGTGGAGAAGTAAAGTGGAGTGGGAATGATCAGACTGATATTGCAGGATAAACAGAAGGGGGAGGGAGCCACCAGAAGCGACCCATTGGAAAGTAATACCCCAATACAAGAGTGCCCTGTGATTAGGGACCATCATTAACTTGGAGTCTGGTTAAAAGCACTCAAAAAGAGCAAAAGATCTTAAGGGGCAACTGCTGGAATTGGGCAGTCATGGGCATGGGCCTAAGCCCATGGTTCCAAGCCCATGTTCCCAGGAGGGCCACTGCCAGTAGCCACCCATGTCAGAGAGAGTGCGGTGGAGCCCCCAGAGTTGTGCGGCTTGCACCATGGATCACCTGGGCACACTCCCACCCCCGCATGAGGGAGTCTGGTGACGGTGCCAGCCTGCACTTCCTAGAACTTTTGTGCACTCTGCGACTGGGGTCTGACCTACTCCCTGCCAACACCTGAGAAAGTTCCATGTGGGTGCTAGCCAGCAGTCTCTAGGACCAGCTGATGGTCTGGACTCTCCCACCTGGGGCCTAAAGGAACTCAGTGCAATCTCTGGTCAGGATCCCTCCATGCAACCTGTGCAACCATGAGGTCTGGACCCTGGACAGCTGTCCTGGCAAAGGAAGCGACCAGAAGCGGGCTCCCTGGACCAATACTGCTCATAGTTTTAGTGGCACAGGGGTGCAGAGATTAGCAGGTGCTTTGGGCCACCCCTGAGACTGTGGCTGGAGACATGCACTGCCTGTGGGAGGCTGCATGGCTCAGCGGAGGGAGGAGAGTCTGTGTGTTCTGGACCACCCAGAGGGGAGCAGATGGAGGCTTCTCTCTGAGATGGAGGTCTGGGTGCAGTTTGCTTTCCACTAAACCTCGGAAAAGCTGCAAAAAGCCGCCAAAGAAAAAAACCTCCAGAGAACAAAAGCCTGAAAAACCAGTTTCCACAGAGTCTAGCCCCTTGATAGGGAGCAGCAGGACTCAACCCAAACACAACTGACCGAAAAACAATGCCACAGTCCCCTTCCCCAGAAATCCAGTCAACAGAAGGAGAGGACAACCATCACGGAGTCCTCATAAAACTGTAAAACTCCAATATCAGGGAAAAACAATATATTAAGTTCCTGGCTTTGCCTTAAAACCTGTATATTTCATAGATACAACTTTTAATTTGTTCTCACTATTCTTGTTCTTTTTAATTTTTTTAACCTACTTACCATTACAACTAGAGGTTTAATACAACATATTCCATAATAACCTTTTAACTTGAACTTTTTTCATACATATGCCTCTGTTTTTCTTTTTCTTTTCTATTTTTTTAATATACATATAGATATAAGCTTCAAGGTAATCCTCTTATCCTAATCAATACTACCCCTAAATATAAACCAGTTTTATTCTCCTTTTATCTCTGGAAAGTTGAATCCTTTAGCAAAGATATCAAGACACACTCAAGAAGAATCAAAATAACCTTCCTCACCCACATGGAGGATTTATAACCACCCTCCCGTCTTTTTCTTCTGTCAGTGTTTCTGTGTATTGGTTTTGTTCTGCTATTATAGAAATCCTATCCTTGGGGTTCCTTTTGGCTGGGTTCTTTATTTTTTTCTTGTCATTTACTTTTGTCAGTCTTTTTGTTTATCCGTTTTTGTTTGTTTACCTTATAAATCTTACCTTTGGGGCCCATTCTGCCTGGATCGTCTCTTTTTTTCCTCACTCTTTCTCCTTCTCTCTTTCTTTTTTCTTTCTTTTTGGTGGTGACTTTTGATTGCTCAGAAGTATTCCAGGGTGTACCTTGCCTGGATTACGGTTGATATATTCAGGTATATATCCTCTCAACCACCTCTCACCAAAATGATTAGGAGGAGGAACACTCAACAGAGGAAAAATTCAGAGACTGTGCCCTCTCCATCAGAACTATTGGATATGGACATAAACAGTATGTCAGAAAAGGAATTCAGGGTAACAATTATCCAGGCAATGGCTAGGCTGGAGAAAACCATTAGTGACAACATAGAATCTCTAAGGACAGAAGTGAAAGCCACCTGGGAAGAAGTTAAAAATGCTATCAATGAGATCCAATCTAATCTAAATACTCTGACAGCTAGGGTAAGGAGGCAGAAGATAGAATTAGTGATCCAAAGGACAAACTGATAGAGAAGAAGGATCAGGAGGAGGCGTGGAAGAAACAGCTTAGAAACCATAAAAACAGAATCAGGGAAATAAAAAAGACCATGAAACATTCCAGCATCAGAATTATTGGTATCCCTGAGGAGATGGAGAAAGAGAGAAGACTGGGGGGCCTGGGTGGCTCAGTGGGTTAAAGCCTCTGCCTTCAGCTCAGGTCATGATCTCAGAGTCCTGGGATCAAGCCCTGCATTGTCGGGCTCTCTGCTCGGCCAGGAGCCTGCTTCCTCCCTCTCTCTCTGCCTGCCTCTCTGCCTACTTATGATCTCTGTATGTCAAATAAATAAATAAAATCTTAAAAAAAAAAAAGAGAGAGAGAGAGAGAAGACTAGAAGATATAGTTGAACAAATTCTGGATGAAAATTTTCCCAATCTGGGGAATGGAAACAGCATTCGTGTCCTAGAGGTAGAAAGAACACCCACCTCCCCCCCAAGAACAACAAATTTAGAAAGACCTCGAGGCACTTGATTGTGAGACTGACAAATCATAATTTTTGACAAGAGCTTTTGAGAGCAGCTGGGGGAAGAGACTCCTTACATACAGAGGAAGCTCCATCAGAATAACATCAGACTTGTCCCTAGAAATCTTGCAAGACAGAAAGAGCTGGCAAGACATATTCAGGGCACTAAATGAGAAGAACATGAAGCCAAGAATAGTTTATCTAGCAAGGTTGACATTCAAAATGGATGGAGAGATAAAGAGCTTCCAGGACTGGCAAGATTTTAAAGAGTATGTGACCACCAAGCCATCACTACAAGAAATATTAAGGGTGGGGGGGTTCTATAAAAGAAGAAAGAACCCAAGAGTGACATAGAAGAGAAATTTACAGAGACAACTTGTAGAAACAAGGACTTCACAGGCAACATGATGTCAATAAAAATGTATCTTTCTATAATCACTCTCAATGTGAACAGCCTAAACACTCCCTAAAACAGCACAGGGTTGCAGATTGGATAAAATGACAGGACCCATCCATATGTTGTCTACAAGAGACCCATTTGAAACCTAAGGATACATCCAGACTGAAAATGAAGTGCTGGAGAAACATCTTTCATGCCAATGTGCCTCAAAAGAAAGCTGGGGTAGCAATTCTCATATCAGATAAATTAGATTTTAAACTAAAGACCATAGTCAAAGATAAAGAAGGACACTACATAATTCTTAATGGGTCTATCCACCAAGAAGATCTAACAATTGTAATTATTTATGCCCCCAATATGGGAGCAGCCAACTACATAAGACAACTGTTAATCAAGATAAAGAGCCATATTGATATGAATACATTAATAGTAGGGGATCTTAACACGCCACTCTCAGTAATAGACGGATCATCCAAACAGAAAATCAATAAAGAAATGAGAGCATTGAATGATACATTGGACCAGATGGACCTCATAGATATATACAGAACATTCCATCCTAAAACAACAGAATACTCATTCTTCTAGAAGCACACATGGAACTTTCTCCAGAATAGACCACATACTGGGTCACAAATCAGGGCTCAACTAATATCAAAAGACTGATATTAGTCCCTGCATATTCTCAGACCACAATGCTTTGAAACTGGAACTCAACCCAAGAAAAAGTCTGGAAGGAATTCAGACTCTTGGAACCTAAAGACCACCATGCTTAAGAATGTTTGGATCAACCAGGAAATCAAAGAAGAACTTAAACAATTCATGGAAACCAATGAAAATGAAGAAACTTCAGTCCAAAACCTATGGGATATGGCAAAGGCAGTCCTAAGGGGGAAATACATAGTCATCCTAGCCTCTCTCAAAAAAAACTGAAAAATCCAGAATACACCAGCTCTCTTTATACCTTAAAGAACTGGAGAATCAACAACAAATTAAGCCAACCTCACATATAAGAAGGGAAATAATCAAGATTAGAGCAGAGATCAATTAGATAGAAACTAGAGATACAGTAGAACACATCAACAAAACTAGAAGCTGTTTTTTTGAAAGAATTAATAAGATCGATAAACCATTGGCCAAACTCATCCAAAGAAAAGAAAGAGGACCCAAATTAATAAAATTATGAATGGAAAGAGAGAGACCACCAAGGAAGTGGAATCATCATAAATTATTATCAGCAGTTATATGCCAATAAGTTAAGCAATGTAGATGAAATGGAGGCATTCCTGGAAACCTATAACCTTCCAAAACTGAATCAGGAAGAAATTGACAACCTGAGTAGACCAATATCTAGTAACAATATTGAAGCAGGGATCAAAAACCTCCCAAAAAATAAGAGCCCAGGACCTGACAGATTCCCTGGAGAATTCTACCAAACATTCAAAGAAGAAATAATACCCATTTCTCCTGAAGGTGTTTCAAAAAATAGAAACAGAAGGAAGACTTCCAGCATTACCCTGATCCCAAAACCAGGCAAAGACCCTGCCAAAAAGGAGAATTTCAGACCAACATCACTGATGAATATGGATGCCAAGATTCTCAACAAGATCCTAGCTAATACGATCCAAATGTACATTAAAAAGATTATGCACTATGACCAGGTGGGATTTATCCATGGGATGCAAGGGTGGTTCAACATTCACAAATCAATCAGTGTGATAGAACAAATCAATAAGAGAAGAGAGAAGAACCACATGGTCTTCTCAATTGATGCAAAAAAAGCATTTGACAAGATACAGCATCCATTCTTGATTAAAACTCTTCAAAGTATAGGGGCAGAGGGAACATTCCTCAACTTCATAAAACCTCTCTATGAAAAATACACAGTGAATATCATTCTCAATGGGGGAAAGCTGACAGCCTTCCCTTTAAGACCAGGAACACAACAAGGATGCCCACTCTCACCACTGTTGTTCAACATAGTACTAGAAGTCCTAGCAACAGCAATCAGACAACAAAAAGAAATAAAAGGTATTCAAATTGGCAAAGAAGAAGTCAAACTCTCTCTACACAGATGACATGATACTTTATATGGAAAACCCAAAGACTCTACCCCCAAACTACTAGAACTCATACAGCAATTCAGTAATGTGTCAGGATACATCATCTGTACATCAATGTACAGAAATCAGTTGCTTTCTTATATACTAACAATGAAACTATAATAAAACTATAGAAAGGGAAATTAGAGAATCAATTCCATTTCCTATAGCACCAAGAACCATAAGATATCTTGGAATAAATGTAACCAAAGAGGTAAAGGATATGTACTTGAGGAACTACAGAGCACTCATGAAAGAAATTGAAGAAGACACAAAAAGATGGAAAAGCATTCCATGCTCATGGTTTGGAAGAATAAACATTGTTAAAATGTCTACATTGGCTAGAGCAATCTATACTTTCAATGCTATCCCAATCAAAATTCCACTGGCATTTTTCAAAGTGCTGAAACGAACAATCCTAAAATTTATATGGAACCAGGAGAGACCCCCAAATCGCTAAGGAAATGTTGAAAAAGAAAAAAAAAAAAACGTGGGGACATCACATTGACAGACTTCAAGTTTTACTACAAAGCTGTGATCACCAAGACAGCATGGTACTGGCACAAAAACAGACCCGTAAACCAGTGGAACAGAGTAGAGAGCCCAGATATGGACCCCATCGACTCTGTGGTCAAATAATCTTCAACAAAGCAGGAAAAATATACAAAGCGGAAAAAAAGACAGTGTCTTCAATAAATGGTGCTGGGAAAATTGGACAGCTATGTATAGAAGAATGAAACTTGACCATTCTCTCACACCATACACAAAGATAAACTCAAAATGGATAAAAGACCTTAATGTGAGGCAGGGTTCTATCAAAATCCTAGAGGACAACATAGACAGCAACCTCTTGGACTTTGGCCACAGCAACTTCTTTCAAGATATGTGTCCAAAGGCAAAGGAAACAAAAACAAAAATGAACTTTTGGGACTTCATCAAGATAAAAAGCTTCTACACAGCAAAGGAAACAGTCAACAAAACAAAGAGGAAACCCATGGAATGGGAGAAGACATTCACGAATGACACTACAGACAAAGGGCTGATATCCAAGATCTATAAAGAACTCCTCAAACTCAACACACACAAAACAGATAATCATGTCAAAAAATGGGCAGAAGACATGAACAGACACTTCTGCAAAGAAGACATACAAATGGCTAACAGACACATGAAAAAATGTTCATCATCATTAGCCATCAGGAAATTCAAATCAAAACCACATTGAGATATCACCTTACACCAGTTAGAATGGTGAAAATAAAACTGACAGTAAACAACAAGTGTTGGAGAGGATGTGGAGAAAGGAGAACCCTCTTACACTGTTGGTGGGAATGCAAGTTGGTGCAGCCACTTCAGAAAACAGTGTGGAGATTCTTTAAGAAATTAAAAATAGAGGAGGAGTCAAGATGGCGGAGAAGTAACAGGCTGAGACAACATCAGGTAGCAGGAGATCAGCTAGATAGCTTATCAAACACCTACAAATCCAACAGGAGATTGAAGAGTAGAAGAGCAACAATCTTAGAAACAGAAAATCAACCACTTTCTGAAAGGTAGGACCGGCGAAGAAGTGAATCCAAAGTGACGGGAAGATAGACCGAAGAGGGAGGGGCCGGCTCCTGGCAAGTGGCGGAACAATGGAGCACAAAATCAGAACTTTTAAAAGTCTGCTCCACTGAGGGACATCGCTCCAGAGGCTAAACCAGGGTGAAGCCCACGCGGGGTAAGCATGGCCCCAGGTGCCATGGGGTCACAGAAGGATCAAGGTGTCTGAGTGTCACAGAGCTGGCAGGTATTAGAGCAGGGAAGCTGGCTACAGAGACAGAGCTGAAGAGTGAGCTCTCAACTCGGGGTCACCTTGAACTGTAATCCGTAGCACAGGCCACTGCTCTGTGAGTGAGGTCCCCACAAGATCCGGGGAGACACCCCTCAGGGGAGCTCAGGGATCTGTGGGGTTTGGAGACTCCAGGCGGAGCTGTGTACCAGAGACAGAGATGCTTGGTCACTGGCTGGGTGAGCTCAGAGCGCGGACGGAGGCCAGGGAGACATGAGCGATGTGCTTTTCTCTGAGGGCACACCGAGGAGTGGGAACCCGAGCTCTAGGCTCCTCCGGGCTGGAGATTGGGAGGCCGCCATTTTCATTCCCGTCCTCCAGAACTCTATGGAAAGCGCTCAGAGAACAAAAGCTCACAAAAGCGAACGGGAACGGATTACTTAGCCTGGCCCCTGGTAAGGGCGGTGCAATTCTACCTCAGGCAAAGACACGTGAGAATCTCTACAACAGGTCCCTCCCCCAGAAGATCAACAAGAAATCCAGCCAAGAACAAGTTCATTTACCAAAGAGAACAGCAGAATTCCAAAGGAGGAGAAAGCAAAGCATGGAATTCGTGGCTTTCTCCCCATGATTCTTTAGTCTTGCAGTTAATTAATTTTTTTAATTTTATTTTTTTCTTCTGCTAATTTTTTTTTTTAAGATTTTATTTATTTATTTGACAGAGAGAGATCACAAGTAGACGGAGAGGCAGGCAGGCAGAGAGAGAGAGGGAAGCAGGCTCCCTGCTGAGCAGAGAGCCCTATGCGGTACTCGATCCCAGGACCCTGAGATCATGACCCGAGCCGAAGGCAGCGGCTTAACCCACTGAGCCACCCAGGCGCCCCTCTGCTAATTTTTTTTTAACTTTTACCCTTTCCTCTTTTAATGTTTTTTAATTAGTTTATCTTAACAATACTTTTCATTAAAAAAATCTTTTGAACCTTCATTATTATAGTCATATTTTATCCTTCATTGTATCTAACTTTATTTTTTGTATACACAAAGGATTTTTTTCTTCTAAAAAATTTGGGGTACAACTTCTTCTAATAGATCAAAATATACCCTAATCTAGCTCCAGGCTTGTTCTAATCTCCAGCCTGAGCAAATTCACTCCACTTTCTTTTTCTTTATTCTCCCAACCAACTTACTTTATCAACTCCTTTTTTAGAAATTAAAAAAAAATTTTTTTTTTCATCTTTATAGGCATATTCCATCTCTTCATTGTGTTTACCCTTATATATGTTTTTCATTCTTTAAAATTTTGGGAGGTAGTTTCTTCTAAGAGACCAAAATACTCCCAAAATTAAGTGGGTGACCCTGTTCTAGTCACCAGTCTAATATATATATATTTTTTTTTAATTTTTTCTTTATTTGTTTTCTTTTTCTATTTTTTTTTCTCAACTTCTTTTTATCCCCTTTCTCCCCTCTGCCCCCATGATTTGGGGTCTCTTCTGATTTGGTTAAAGCACATTTTCCTGAGGTCTTTACCACCCTTTTAGTATTTTATTTGCTCCTTATATATTCCTATCTGGACAAAATGACAAGGTGGAAAAACTCACCACGATAAAAAGAACAAGAGGCAGTACCAAAGGCTAGGGACCTAATCAATACAGACATTGGTAATATGTCAGATCTAGAGTTCAGAATGACAATTCTCAAGGTTCTAGGCAGGCTCAAAAAAGGCATGGAAGGTATTAGAGAAACCCTCTCCGGAGAGATAAAAGCCCTTTCTGGAGAAATAAAAGAACTAAAATCTAACCAAATTGAAATCAAAAAAGCCATTAATGAGTTGCAATAAAAAATGGAGGCTCTGACTGCTAGGATAAATGAGGCAAAAGAAAGAATTAGTGATATAGAAGACCAAATGACAGAGAATAAAGAAGCTGAGCAAAAGAGAGACAAACAAATACTGGACCATGAGGGGAGAATTTGAGAGATAATGACACCATAAGATGAAACAACATTAGAATAATTGGGATTCCAGAAGAAGAAGAAAGAGAGAGGGGGAGGAGAAGGTATATTGGAGAGAATTATTGGAGAGAATTTCCCTAGTATGGCAAAGGGAACAAGCATCAAAATCCAGGAGGTTCAGAGAACCCCCCTCAAAATCAATAAGAATAGGTCCACACCCCGTCACCTAATAGTAAAATTTACAAGTCTTAGCGACAAAGAGAAAATCCTGAAAGCAGCCCGGGACAAGAAATCTGTAACGTACAATGGTAAAAATATTAGATTGGCAGCAGACTTATCCACAGAGACCTGGCAGGCCAGAAAGAACTGGCATGATATATTCAGAGCACTAAACGAGAAAAACATGCAGCCAAGAATACTATATCCAGCTAGGCTATCATTGAAAGTAGGAGAGATAAAAAGCTTCTAGGACAAACAAAAACTGAAAGAATTTGCAAACACCAAAGCAGCTCTATAGGAAATATTGAAAGGGGTCCTCTAAGCAAAGAGAGACCCTAAAAGTAGTAGATTAGAAAGGAACAGAGACAATATACAGTAATAGTCACATTATAGGCAATACAATGGCACTAAATTCATATCTCTCAATAGTTACCCTGAATGTAAATGGGCTAAATGCCCCAATCAAAAGACATAGGGTATCAGAATGGATTAAAAAAAAAAACAAGACCCATCAATACTATCTGCAAAAACTCATTTTAGACCTAAAGACACCTCCAGATTTAAAGCAAGGGGGTGGAAAATAATTTACCATGCTAACGAACATCAGAAGAAAGCTGGGGAGGCAATCCTTATATCCGATTATTTAGATTTTAAGCCAAAGACTATACTAAGAGATGAGGAAAGACACTATATCATACTCAAAGGGTCTGTCCAACAAGAGGCTATAACAATTTTAAATATTTATGCCCCCTAACATGGGAACAGCCAACTTTATAAACCAATTAATAACAAAATCAAAAAAACACATAAACAATAATACAATAATGGTAAGGGACTTTAACACTTCCCTAACTGAAATGGACAGATCATCCAAGCAAAAGATCAACAAGGAAATAAAGGCCTTAAATGGACCAGATGGACATCACAGATAAATTCAGAACATTCCATCCCAAAGCAACAGAATACACATTCTTCTCTAGTGCAGATGGAACATTCTCCAGAATAGATCACATCCTGGGTCACAAATCAGGTTTCAACCAGTACCAAAAGATTGGGATCATTCCCTGCATATTTGCAGACCACAATGCTCTGAAGCTAGAACTCAATCACAAGAGGAAATTTGGAAAGAACCTAAATACATGGAGACTAAAGAGCATCCTTCTAAAGAACAAATGGGTCAACCAGGAAATTAAAGAAGAATTGAAAAAATTCATGGAAACAAATGATAATGCAAACACAACTGTTCAAAATCTGTGGGACACAGCAAAGGCAGTCCTGAGAGTAAAATACATAGCGATACAAGTCTTTCTCAAGAAACAAGAAAGGTCTCAAATACACAACCTACTCTACACCTAAAGGAGCTGGAGAAAGAACAAGAAAGAAACCCTAAACCCAGCAGGAGAAGAGAAATAATAAAGATCAGAGCAGAAATCAATGAAATAGAAACCAAAGAAACACTAGAACAAATCAATGAAACTAGGAGATAGTTCTTTGAAAGAATTAATAATATTGATAACCCCCTGGCCAGACTTCTCAAAAAGAAAAGAGAAAGGACCCAAATAAATATAATCATGAATGAAAGAGAAGAGATCACAACCAACACCAAAGAAATACAAACGATTATAAGAACATACTATGAGCAACTCTACGCCAACAAATTTGACAATCTGGAAGAAATGGATGCATTCCTAGAGACATATAAACTACCACAAAAGAACCAGGAAGAAATAGAAAACCTGAACAGACCCATAACTAGTAAGGGGATTGAAACTGTCATCAAAAATCTCCAAACAAACAAAAGCCCTGGGGCCTGACGGCTTCCCAGGGGAATTCTATCAAACATTTAAAGAAGAATTAATTCCTATTCTCCTGAAACTGTTCCAAAAAATAGAAGCAGGAGGAAAACTTCCAAACTCATGTTATGAGGCCAAGATCACCTTGATCCCAAAACCAGACAAGCATCCCATCAAAAGAGAGAATTACAGACCAATATCCTTGATGAACACAGATGTGAAAATTCTCACCAAAATACTAGCCAATAGGATCCAGCAGCACATTAAAAGGATTATTCACCACGACCAAGTGGGATTTATTTCAGGGCTGCAAGGTTGGTTCAACATCCACAAATCAATCAATGGGATACAATACATTAATAAAAGAAAGAACAAGAACCATATGATACTCTCCATAGATGCTGAAAAAGCATTTGACAAAGTACAGCATCCCTTTCTGATCAAAACTCTTCAAAGTGTAGGGATAGAGGGCACATACCTCAATATTATCAAAGCCATCTATGAAAAACCCACCGCAAATATCATTCTCAATGGAGAAAAACTGAAAGCTTTTCCGCTAAGGTCAGGAACACGGCAGGGATGTCTGTTATCACCACTGCTATTCAACATAGTACTAGAAGTCCTAGCCTCAGCAATCAGACAACGAAAGGAAATTAAAGGCATCCAAATCGGCAAAGAAGAAGTCAAACTATCACTCTTCTCAGATGATATGATACTATATGTGGAAAACCCAAAAGACTCCACTCCAAAACTGCTAGAACTTGTACAGGAATTCAGTAAAGTGTCAGGATATAAAATCAATGCACAGAAATCAGTTGCATTTCTCTACACCAACAACAATACAGAAGAAAGAGAAATTAAGGAGTCAATCCCATTTACAATTGCACCCAAAACTATAAGATACCTAGGAATAAACCTAACCAAAGAGACTAAGAATCTATACACAGAAAACTATAAAGTACTCATGAAAGAAATTGAGGAAGACACAAAGAAATGGAAAAAGGTTCCATGCTCCTGGATTGGAAGAATAAATATTGTGAAAATGTCTATGCTACCTAAAGCAATCTACACATTTAATGCAATTCCTATCAAAGTACCATCCATTTTTTTCAAAGAAATGGAACAAATAATCCTAAAATTTATATGGAACCAGAAAAGACCTCGAATAGCCAAAGGAATATTGAAAAAGAAAGCCAAAGTTGGTGGCATCACAATTCCGGACTTCAAGCTCTATTACAAAGCTGTCATCATCAAGACAGCATGGTACTGGCACAAAAACAGACACATAGATCAATGGAACAGAATAGAGAGCCCAGAAATGGACCCTCAACTCTATGGTCAACTCATCTTCGACAAAGCAGGAAAGAATGTCCAATGGAACAAAGACAGCCTCTTCAATAAATGGTGTTGGGAAAATTGGATAGCCACATGCAGAAAAATGAAATTGGATCATTTCCTTACACCACACACGAAAATAGACTCAAAATGGATGAAGGATCTCAATGTGAGAAAGGAATCCATCAAAATCCTCGAGGAGAACACAGGCAGCAACCTCTTCGACCTCAGCCGCAGCAACATCTTCCTAGGAACATCACCAAAGGCAAGGGAAGCAAGGGCAAAAATGAACTATTGGGATTTTATCAAGATCAAAAGCTTTTGCACAGCAAAGGAAACAGTGAACAAAACCAAAAGACAACTGACAGAATGGGAGAAGATATTTGCAAATGACATATCAGATAAAGGGCTAGTGTCCAAAATCTATAAAGAACTTAGCAAACTCAACACCCAAAGAACAAATAATCCAATCAAGAATTGGGCAGAGGACATGCACAGACATTTCTGCAAAGAAGACATCCAGATGGCCAACAGACACATGAAAAAGTGCTCCATATCACTCGGCATCAGGGAAATACAAATCAAAACCACAATGAGATATCACCTCACACCAGTCAGAATGGCTAAAATGAACAAGTCAGGAAATGACAGATGCTGGCGAGGATGCGGAGAAAGGGGAACCCTCCTACACTGTTGGTGGGAATGCAAGCTGGTGCAACCACTCTGGAAAACAGCATGGAGGTTCCTCAAAATGTTGAAAATAGAACTACCATATGACTCAGCAATTGCACTGCTGAGGTATTTACCCTAAAGATACAAACGTATGATCTGAAGGGGCACGTGCACCCAAATGTTTATAGCAGCAATGTCTACAATAGCCAAACTATGGAAAGAACCTAGATGTCCATCAACAGATGAATGGATAAAGAAGATGTAGTATATATACACAATGGAATACTATGCAGCCATCAAAAGAAATGAAATCTTGCCATTCACGACGACGTGGATGGAACTAGAGGGTATCACGCTTAGCGAAATAAGTCAATCGGAGAAAGACAACTATCATATGATCTCCCTGATATGAGGGAGAGAAGATGCAACATGGGGGGTTAAGGGGGTAGAAGAAGAGTAAATGAAACAAGATGGGATTGGGAGGAAGACAAACCATAGTGACTCTTAATCTCACAAAACAAACTGAGGGTTGATGGGGGGAGGGGGGTTGGGGGGGTGGAGTTATGGACATTGGGGAGGGTATGCTATGGTGAGTGCTGTGAAATGTGTAAACCTGGCGATTCACAGACCTGTACCCCCGGGGATAAAAATATATTATATGTTTAAAAAATAAATAAATAAATAAATAAAAATTTAAAAAAAAAATAAAAAAATAAAAAAAATTAATTAAAAAAAGAAATTAAAAATAGAGCTTCCCTATGACTCTGCAGTCGCACTACTGGATATTTACCCCAATGATACAGATGCAGTGAAAAGAAGGACCATCTGTACCCCAGTGTTCATAGCAGCAATGGCCATAGTCGACAAACTGTGAAAAGAACAATGATGCCTTTCAACAGACGAATACATAAAGAAGATATGGTGCATATATACAATGGAGTATTATGCCTCCATCAGAAAGGATGAATACCCAACTTTTGTATCAACATGGATGGGACTGGAAGAGATTATGCTGAGTGAAATAAGTCAAGCAGAGAGAGTCAATTCTCATACAGTTTCACTTACTTGTGGAGCATAAGGAATAAAACGGAGAACATTGGGAGATGAAGAGGGGAAGCGAGTTGGGGGAAATCAGAGGGAGAGACAAACCATGATAGATTGTGGACTCTGAGAAACAAACTGAGGGATTTGGAGGGAAGGGGGATAGGGCATGAATGAACCTGGTGGTGAATATTGTGGAGAGCACATATTGCATGGAGCACTGGGTGTGGTTAATAAGCAATGAATTTTGGGACACTGAAAAAAAATTAAAGTTAAAATAAAATAAATAAAATCTTAAAAAAAAAGAATGGTTATGCAGGTTCTGTAGGCAGCCCCATGGGGCACAGGTGCCCCAAATCAGGAGGTAAGAAATATGTGATGAAGTTGACTTGAGGCAACTATGAGTTTATATCTTTTTGCAGCTCGTTGCAGGAGTGATGGCTACAGTAAATGGGTGAGCCAATATGATGTGAAGTGTATATCCAAGGCAAGTGCGGAGAAATACCACCTTTGCCTCTATCAGAGTTATGTACCCTCCAAAGCCCATGTTCATAATCTCTGCAGGGAGACCACAGATGAAGTAGCCTCAGGGGAGATTCTTTCTTGCACAGAAAATAGATGCCAGTTTTCTGGGGTGAAATTAAAACTTTTCTTGGCCACTGCCTATGATAAACATATGGAATTTATGGCATTGATGCTGAAACAGGGAGCAGGAAAGAAGGCAGAGATGTGGGTAATAAGATTATGTGTTTGTTCTCTTTGGGGAATGTTGAGTTCAAAATGTCACAGGGCAGTTAAGATGGCAATGTTCATCAAACAGTGATGCATTAGTCTAGGAACTTAGGCATGGAACTGAAAATTGAAACTAAAAATTAGAATGCCATCTGTAAAGATGTCTTAATAAGGGGGTAAAAAGGGCAGAAACATGGCTGAGATTATCAATGGAAATTCAAGGGGAAAAGAAAGAACAAAGCCAAATAAAATAATTTAAGTAACATTTACATGTAGAGTTTGGAAAGATAAGTATCATAGAATGAATCATAAAGTAGATGAATAACTCGGGGAATTAAAAGAAAGTTGGTCACAGAAATCAAGACAAAGAATTTTGAGGAGGAAGAGGCCAATAATGTCAAATGCTATCAAGCTGCAAAGGAACGGAGTACAAATAAGTCCCCAGTTATGGGTCGTCTATGCTGGTAAACCAAGTGGGGTTAGTTGGGAGCAAATGTCCAGATGATTCCATAAAACATACTGAATGGCTGCCAGGTACTCAGTGGTGTGCTAAAACTTCAGGTACCCCCTCAAGAACCTTACATTATAGTTGGGAATGTAAGAATAGAACATGTAACATCAGATAACATAATTAAGTATGTCTACTTAACATTTTAGGGGTTTAGAGAGAGTTGGCTTTGTAGTATAGTATCCATCGTATAAAAGTTCCATAATTGTTTAAGGAAACCTTTTGAAATATTTGGAGAATTAAAGACAGTTCTAAGAGATGATGCAGAGATCACGTGTGCTTTTTGCTCAGTTTCCTCTAATGCTAACATCTTATAAAACTCTAGTACAATGCCACAACCAGGATATTGACATTGATAGTCAAGATGTGGAACATTTCCTTTCCTTTCTATTGCTGAGTCAATATTCCATGGTGTAGCTTTACCACAGTATTTTTTTTAACCTCTGCCCATTTGGGTTTTTTCCAGTTTGGGCTACTAGAAATAAAGCTACATAAATAAGCTAAACGTTTGTGCACAGGTTTTTATGTGAACACATCTTCACCTCTCTGGGATAAATAGCCAGGGATGCAACTGCTATGTCTGATTGTAGTTGCATGTTTAGTTTTTAAAGAAGCTGCCAAACTGAGTAGCTGTACATTTTATATTCCCATCAGCAATTTATGAATGATCCAGCTTTCCCACAACCTTGCTAGCATTTGGTCTTCCCCTCCTATTATACCTTAGTCATTCTGATAGATCTGCAGTGATACCTCATTGTGCTTTTAATTTTTCATCTTTATAGTGTCTAATAATGTTGAACATTTTTTATGTGTTTATTTGCCATCTGAAAAATCTTTGGTGAGATTTCTTTTGCCTATGCTCCACTTGGACTGTTTATTTTTAGACTGTCATATTTTGAGAATTCTTTATATATTCTAGACACATGCCAAATATGTGATTTGCAAATTTTTCCCCATCCTGTAGTATGCTTTTCTTTTATGCTTTCCCCATCCTGTAGTATGCTTTTCTTCTATGTAACCATCTTTTGTGAAGCAAAAGTTTTTAGTTTTGATGAAGTACAATTTTTCCCCCATGGTTCATATTTGATGTCAAGCCTAAAAACTCTAAACCTTTGTTTACATAAACAATTGTTTATCTTTTCACACTAAATCCTGAAAATTTTCTTATATGTTTTTTCCTTAAAGATTTATAGTCTGGCATTTAACATTTAAGTCTGTGATACATTTTGAGTTAAATTTTCAAAAAGTGTGAGACTTCTTTAGTTTTTTTTGGTTTAGGCTGTTAATGTTCAGTTGCTTCTAGAACTTTTATTGAAAAGCGATCTTTCTTACTTTGCTTTTGTACTTTAGGCAAAAAGTAGATGAGTTGTTTTTGTGGGCATATTTTCAGTTTTTCTATTCTGTCCATGATCCATGTATCTATTTCTCCATCAATGCCACACTCTCTTGATTACTCTAGCTATATAATAAGTCTTCAAATTGGGCAGGCTAATTACTCTCACTTTCTTCTTCTTTTACCTATTCTACTTTCTTTTGCTTTTCCATGCAAATTTTTGAATACTATTATCTGTATACAAAAAGTATAACTGGGATTTTGACAAAAATTACATTAAACCTGTAATTCAATTTGGGAAGAACCGACATCTTTATCGAATCTTCTTCCAAATCCATGCACCTGTATGTGCCTCCATTTATTTAATCATCTTTAATTTCTTTCATTAGTGTTAGGTAGTTTTCGTCATACAAATCCTGTTCATAAAAACTTTGTACCTAAGCATATTGATTTTTGGACAATTGTAAATGGTATTGTTATTATTACATAATAACATTATATATCATATAATGAATAGTATATATAGAATATGATTATAAATGGTATTATTAATATCTATGTATTCATTGCTTATATACAGCAATAAAATGGATGAGTATATTTTTCTGTATTCTCTGACCCTGTAGAACTCCCTTAGATCTTGAGTTTTGTTTTCTGAAGATTTCTCAGGATTTTCTACATTGATAATGATGCCATTTGTAAATAGGAGTAATTTATCCTCTTCCTTTTTGATCTGTATTCCATTTTCTTTTATCGTTTGTATTGCACTAAGTAGAACTTCTAGCACAACGCTGAATTAAAAGAAGAGAGAATGAACATCCTTACCCTGTTTTTGATCTTAGGGGGAAGGTATTCGGTCTTTTACTGTTAGGTATAATGGCAGCTGTTGGTTTTTTTGTAAATGCTATTTATCAAGTTCAGGAAATTCCTCTCTATTCCTATTTTTCTGAGAAATTTTATCAATGAATGGATGTTAAATACATTTTTTAAAAAGGTTTTATTTATTTATTTGACAGAGAGAGACACAAAGAGAGAGGGAACACACGCAAGGGGAATGAGAGAGGGAGAAGTGGGCTTCCTACAGAGCAGGGAGCTGGATGTGGGACTTGATCCCAGGACCCTGGGATTATGACCTGAGCTAAAGGCAGACACTTAATGACTGAGCCACCCATGCACCCTGGATGTTAAATACATTAAATACATTTATAATTTAAAATATCATTCACTAATTCATATGTTTGGACCTGTTTCAATTTTATATTATTACAGAAATACTTGGGAAAAGCCTCAGGGCAAAGGAGAGACCTGAAAAGGCTGGATGGCAGGGAGAGATGAATAAATCCAAGTGAAAGAAATGCTATGAGCAGTGACTCAGGAAAAACAGACCACTGAGGGGGGACAAAGAGAGAGATAATTTTATTTCTGAATTGTTCAGATTGACTGTGCATACATCTAATTAACTATTTATTTGTCAGGTGCCACTGTATTTAGTCTGTTTAGTCTTTAGAGCTTCCTTAAAACATATAACCTCAAATAAGTCATTAAAACAGATAAATCTATTAGAAAACCTAGGGACGAGGGACACAAAAGACAAAGGATGGGCACCATTATTGCTACTTATTGGGTAGTACCTTGGTTAAAACCCCTGTTCTCTCTGATCCACTTCTTCAATATTTGTGAGATAGTATGAGGATAAAACACCCAATTTGCAGGGTCCTTGAGAATATCAGTTGGTGCACTTTAAACACAGGCCTTATCTTCAAAACATCTGATCAATTATTCGGTCATTTTCAACATCATTTGGCACTATGCCAAGTCTTTTATGGTTTTAAAAATTGTTCAGTTTTTTTTTTAAGATTTTATTTATTTATTTGACAGAGAGATCACAAGTAGGCAGAGAGGCAGGCAGGGAGAGAGGAAGGGAAGCAGGCTCCATGCTGTGCAGAGAGCCCGATGCGGGGCTCGATCCCAGGACCCTGGGATCATGACCTGAGCTGAAGGCAGAGACTTTAACCTACTGAGCCACCCAGGCGCCCCAATTGTTCAGTTTTTACTTTACGTATTTTTTTCCTGTCCAAAACATATAAATTTGAAGTTTTAAAAATTTTACTAAGGTATAATTTATATAAAAAATATATATTCTTGATGAGTTTGGATGTATGCATATGCCCATGATACCATCACTGAAAAACGTATCCACCACTTCCATATTTTGTGGATTTTTTTTTATTGCATGTATGTGTTAAGAACATTTAACATGTGACCTATCCTCTTGCCATATTTTAAAGCACACAAACCCATATTGTTGAGTATAGGTACTATGTCGTACAGCAAATCACTAGAACTTACTCATCTTACATAACTGAAACTTTATGCCCCTTGAGCAATAATCCCTATTTTCCCTTCTTTCCAGCCCCTGGTTTTGTAAATAATAGAAAAGTCAAATTGCTTATTCCATACTGTTTTCCCAGTGCTTTATTATTTCATTTTGAATTGTTTAACACTTTCAATATCTAATTTTTGGGGGAGTTTGGATTTGCCCCCCCCCCCCCATTTAATGCTATATGCTATTAACATGAAACAAATCTCTTTCCAGAAAAATTTTTTACACTGGTCTGTGTGTGAGATATAGAATCTTTCAAAAGTCACTTTCTCAAGAACACTCCTAATAAAGCAATTTGTAAATAAGATAAGAGTAAAAGGAAGTACTCTCCATATAAAATCAATTACATTAGCTTCCAACTATAAAGGGGTAGCACTGGGGCAGTTTTAGTTTTGTTCTCTGGAATAATGAATATTTAACATCTGATTAAAGACAATCTGACCCTGGGACAAATTTTATATTCTCTCAACAGACACCATAACTTCTCTTTCTTTCTGCTCCTGTTTTGTAGAAGAAAGGAATAGGCAAACTGAGAGAGAGCATTGAAAGCCATGTAGAATTACATAAGCGGTAGTCTATAATAAAAGAATGATTTAAGGGGCGCCTGGGTGGCTCGGTGGGTTAAAGCCTCTGCCTTTGGCTCAGGTCATGATCCCAGGGTCTTGGGATCGAGCCCCGCATTGGGCTCTCTGCTCAGCGGGAAGCCTGCTTCCCCCCTCTCTCTGCCTGCCTCTCTGCCTACTTGTGATCTCTGTCTGTCAAATAAATAAATAAAATTAAAAAAAAAAAAGAATGATTTAAGCCAATATAAGAACATACTGAAACAGAGATGTGTTTAGTAATTTAGATACCAAGATTAACCTAATTTTTACATCTACCTACCATCCCAAAGTGTATATCTCCATCTTTAGTTTCTCAACATATAGAACAGTGCCTGGCAAATGGTGGGCTTTTGAAGAAGAGTTGTGAAATGAATTAAACAATCAATGAGTAAAAAGAAAAAAATAAATTTGAGATTAGCTAGATATAGGTATTTTAATAGAAATCTTGGAATTGTATTTCAATTCTATTAAGCAAGTGTTGCTAAGAACTAAACCACAGGGATCTACTATATATTATCTGAGTAAAAGGGCATAAAAAAGAATGAAAATGTAAAGAAGAATAAAGCCCTTCTTGACCACACTTGCTTTAATTTCTTCATTAAACTTACCACTTTCTGACATTGTATTATATATTCATCTACCTATGTTTATTAACTGTATCTCTCAGTACTCCATAGGATTTATAAAGGTAAGAATTTTATCTTACTTACTACTAATATCTTTAGCATCTAGAACAGTACTTGTAAAGGATAAGGTACACACTATAGATTTGCCAGATTAAAGAGGGGTTAAGGGAGTCTTGTATGTAATGACAAGGGAAGATCTGGAAAACATACCAAAAAAAAAAAAAAAAAAGCACCATTCTTAATATGTGAGTAGGAAGGCCAAGCTATGGTTGAGGGGCTATATTCCCATTTTAATGTATATGCTCCTGCTTTGCTTGAAGTTTTGGAAATAAGTATATAATTGAATATTTGTTTGGCAATTAAAAAAAACTGTGTTTCTAAAAAAACTATCCAGTTTTTATCTTGTGTAATTGTTTTATATCCAAATCGCAAAAAATATATTTTGAAAATAACATAGAATGACAGTTATTCTACATTCTTTTTTCCCATGTTTTCTTTTTTTTTTTTTAAAGATTTTATTTATTTATTTGACAGAGAGAGATCACAAGCAGGCAGAGAGGCAGGCAGAGAGAGAGGAGGAAGCAGGCTCCCTGCTGAGCAGAGAGCCCCATGCGGGGCTCAATCCCAGGACCCTGAGATCATGACCCGAGCCGAAGGCAGTGGCTTAACCCACTGAGCCACCCAGGCACCCCCCATGTTTTCTAATTTTATTTCTAATAAGCAATTACCTAAACTTGGTTCTTTTCTTTTCTTTTCTTTTTTTTTTTTTTTTTTTTTGCCGATTTGATTATTTAACAAACACTTGGCTAATACAAGACAGTGAGTTGCAGTTTTAAAGCACTACAAAATTGAGTAGAATTTATGCATATAAGAGCTTGGAAGTTGTCACTCCCAACCTTACAGCATGAAAAAAAGCTGAAAAGAAGTTAAATATTACTGACTTTTCTTCAGCAGGTCCATCAAAGTCATAGGGCAAATGATTGCCTGAAATCTGGGAAGAGAAGTAAATAAGAATGACAGTCAGATCATCTTACCTGGAGTAGGACCCTCTAGAGTTAGTAACTAAAAGAAATGCTTAAATGGCAATTTTGATTAATTACTGGAGGCTAAGTGTAGACTATTTTAAGAGTGAGAAGATTTAGAAACTATATTCTTAGGGGTGAAGGGCATACTTTAATGGGTTTGTACCTCCAAGAGCTCCAAGAGGTTTTCATGGTGAAGAGACAAGAAAAAAGTCACTTCATTTCTTTGGCAAGGGGAAGAGAAAAGTGACCATTTGCAAATATGCTCAGAGCATTCTCCATAACAAAGTTTTGCTACCCAATGGAAAAAAAGAAGACTTTATCAGAATCTGTATTTCATCTGAGAGAGGAACATTCTCCTGACTCTCTCTCCCCTTCCTGTCTTACGTAAAGGTAGGGTAGAGGAGGTGGGAAAGGATAAAGGGATAATGGTGAAAAATATTTGTGAAGATCATAGTCCATTGACAACGGTTTATTAAAAGACTGAAACTTAATCATAAGATTGTAGGATAACTCCCATCTCCCACTCCATATCACCACATATACAGGGCTTCAGTGTAGTAGCAATGGATTATATTTAAGGAGCTGCTCACTTATTGTGGAATATAAGAAATGGGGCAGAGGTTCATAGGGGAAGGGAGGGAAAACTGAATGGGAAGTGAGCACAGAAGGAGAAAAATCATGAGAACTCTTAACTATACGAAACCAACTGAGGGCTACTGGAGGGGAGATAGAAGGGGGGCTAGGGTATTTGGGTGATGGACATTAAAGAGGGCACTTGATGTAATGAGCACCGGGTTTTATATACAACTGAGGAATTACTGAACTCTGCATTTGAAACTAATGATGTACTACTATATGTTGGCTAATTGAATTTAAATTAAAAAAGTAAAAATTAAAAGAAAATTAAAAAAATTTAAAAAAATTAAAAAAATAGACTCTTTCAAGAAGTTGGTCTAAGTACATCAGTTAAAGACAAAGATTACCAGAGTGAATAAAAAACAAGTCCCAACTATATATGTTCTCTACAAAAAAAACCTGCTTTAAATATAAATACATAAATAGGTTTAAAGTAAAGATATGGAGAAAGATATAAGAAAGTAGGAGTAGCTGTCTTAATTTTAAATTAATCAGACTTCAGGAAAAGGAAAATTATCAGTGATAAAGAGAGGCATTACATAAGATAAGGGGGTTAATTGTCTAAGAAGACATTATAATCATTAATGAGCATGCACACAACAGGTTGTTGAAATATGTGAGCAGAAAACTGATAGAATATTGTAGCTTGAGGGTCAACATCTCTTTTTCAGAAATTGGTACATTAAGAAGGCAAAAAATCAGTAATGATAGAGTTGACTCAGATAGTACTAACTGACATTTACAGAATTTTTGACCCAACAACATCAGAATACAAATTTTTCACAGTTTGTTTTTGTGAGATTAAGAGTCTCTTATAGTTTGTCTCCCTCCTGATCCCATCTTGTTTGATTTTTTCCTTTTCTATCCCCCAAACCCCCCACTCTGCCTCTCAAATTCCTCATATCAGGGAGATCACATGATATTTGTCTTTCTCTGATTGACTTATTTCACTCAGCATAATACCCTCTAGTTCTGGGGCACTTGGGTGACTCAATGGGTTAAAGCCTCTGCCTTCGGCTCAGGTCATGGTCCCAGGGTCCTGGGATCGAGCCTCGCATTAGGCTCTCTGCTCAGCAGAGAGCCTGCTTCCCTTCCTCTCTCTCTGGCTGCCTCTCTGTCTACCTGTGACCTCTGTCTGTCAAATAAATAAATAAAATCTTTTAAAAAAAATACCTTTTAATTCCATCTACGTCATTGCAAAGGGCAAGATTTCCTTTCTTTTGATGGCTGCATAGTATTCCATTATATTTATATAACACATCATCTTTATCCATTCATTTGTTGATGTACATCTAGCTTCTTTCCATAGTTTGGCTATTGTGGACATTGCTTCTAGAAACTTTTGGGTATATGTGCCCCTTCAGATCACTATATTTGTATCTTTAGGGTAAATACCCAGTAGTGTGATTGCTCGGTCATAGGGTAGCTCTATGGAAACTAGAGAATTCTGATGAAGGATCTAAACAGACAGATATCCTTGATTTTGTTAAGCTGTCAATTCTTCCCAACTCCTCTATATAGTCAATACAACTTGAATGCAAATCTTAATATGCTATTTTTGTATGTCTCTATAAAGTGATTCTGAAGTTTGTATGAAAAGGCAAAAGATCTGAATACAATTGCCAACAAAATATTGAAGGACAAAATTGAAGACTGGCACTGTCTGGCTTCGAAACTTATTGTAAGCTATAGGATCAGAACAGTGTATTATTGAAAGAATCAGAATTTTGGGGTTTCTGGGTGGCTCAGGTTTTCAGCTGAGGTTTGAGCCTCTGTTTTCAGCTCAGGTCATGATCCCAGGGTCCTGGGATTGAACCCTGCATTGGGCTCTCTGCTCAGCAGGGAGCTTGCTTCCTCTCTCTCTCTGCCTGCCTCTCTGCCTACTTGTGATCTCTGTCAAATAAATAAATAAAATCTTAAAAAAAAAGAATAGGAATGTTGATAAATGGATCAAAATAGAGAGTCCAGAAATAGGGCCCCACATCCCTAAGGGGCCCTTAGTCAGTTAAGCATCTCACTCTTGGATTTGGCTCATCTCCTGATCTCACGGCTCATGAGATGGAGTCCCACATCAGGCTCCCCTCTCAGTGGGAGTCTGCTTGGACAGTTCCTCCCTCCTCTGCCCCTTCTCCAACTCTCTCTCTCCTCCCCTTCTCAAATAATAAATCTTAAAAAAAAAAAAAGAAAAGAAAAGAAATGGAGCCCCACAATGCAGTCAACTGATCTTTGACAAAGACAGAAGGACAATTTAATGGGGACAAGATAGTCAACAACTGGTGCGGAACAATTAGATGTTCATTTGCAAAAATAAATAAATGAATGAATAATAATAATAATCTAGATGCAGACTTTATACTTTTAAAAAAAATTAACTGAAAATGAATCAAATACTTACATATAAAATTCAGATTCATAAAACTTCTAGAACACATGAGAGAAAACCTAGGTGCCTTGGGTTTAGCAGTAAGTTTTTAGATACAACAAAAGGACAACCTATTAAAGAAAATAATTAGAAAGTTGGACTTTACTGAAATTAAAAACTTCGACTCAGTGAAAGACATGGCTAAGAGAATGAAGAGACAAGCCACAGACTGGCATAACATGTTCTTAAAACACATAACTGGTAAAGATCTTATATCCAAAATACAAAAAGAATTCTTAAAAATTCAGTAGTAAGAAAGCAATCCCAATTTAGAAATGGGCAAAAGATCTGAACAGACACCTCACCAAATAAGATATACAGAGATGGTAAACCAGAATACAAAAAAACACTCAACATCATATGTCATCGGGTAATTGCATATTAAACAACAATGAGATACCACTACACACCAATTAGATTAGCTAAAATCAAAAACACTGACAACAGCAAATGCTGGTAAGGATTTGGAGCAACAGGAACTCTCATTTTTTTACTGGTGGGAACACAAAATTGTACTCCTAATTTGGAAGGCAGTTTGGCAGTTTTAAACTTCAGAAGATAAATTCAGTCTTACCATATGATTCAGCAATTACATCCAAGATATTCACCCTGATTTGAAAAATTATATTCACACAAAAACTCAGCACACAAATGTTTATAGAAACTTTATTCATAATAACCCCAAACCAGAAGTAACCTAGATGTCCTTCAATAGGTACATGGATAAACAAAGAAAGTGTGGTATATTTAGAAAATAGAATTTTTCAGCAATAAAAAGAAAAGAGCTAATAAGCCATGGAAAGACACAAGAGAATCTTAAATGGTGGAGTAAGGACAGCCAGTCTGAAAAGGCTACAAATGATTTTAATTATATGACATTTTGTAAAAGGCAAAACTACAGAGATAATAAAAACATCAGTGGTTACCAAGAATTTGGGGAAGAGGAAAAGGATCAAAAACATGAAGAACAGGGGATTTTTATGGCAGTAAAACTATACTATATAACACCAGGCATTGTTTGTTTGTTTTTTTCTCCCTCAAACTTACAGAACTTTACAGCACAAAGCGTGAACACTAATATATGCAAATTTAAAAAACCTATCTAGAAGGTAAGAAGATCTCATAAAGGAAGGCAGATTGTGGCGAGAAGACCTAACCGTACTGATTACAAATGTATGGAAAAAGCTTACTGAAGGAGGTGGGGAAGCTCTAAACAACTTTGAAAAGTAGTAGAGCCTGTAAGACTAGCAGCCAAAGGAATTTGCACATAGTGCTATAGTCCTGTTGATAGAGTTGTCCTCATGGTGGTATAGGCAAAAAATTCTGAAACCACTTTCTATGTATAATGGAATTGAACAAAAAAGTAAGTGGAGGGTAGTTACCACAGGAGTGGAAATTTACAGATAAACAAGAAAATGAGGCTAGAATGAGCCATGTGGAAACAGATTAAAGCTAGAGATATCAATACGAACTCATATTTAGCTTAATATAGATATAAATGGTTATATACAGAAATACTTCTAGATATGTGTATATATCTGGGTTATGATACATACATACATTTATTTGCTATGTCTGCTAGCATGATCTAGAAGCAACCACACACAGTAAAATGGGCATACTTAGCCCCAGCCCTTAGTAACAAAGACCAATAAAGAAACCAGGGCTTCTTAAAGAAGTGGCTGATTTGGGTACTGAGGCAGAGAATATCCAAGATATGCCTAGAGCATCTACAGTGCCGGCAGGTAGGGAAGCGCTCAAAAAGCAAACAACAATAAAACCCCCTACACTGGTGGGGATATATTGAAGAGAGAAGCAGGAATCAACTGGAAGAACTCCTAATGGCCAAAGCTGAAACAATTTGAGAAATAAAGTGCTATTGGACTATAACACACAATGTAAAATAAATATCCAGAAGTCCATACTGACATAAACTGTTGAATAAATTAAAAAGTAGGAAGAAGAGAAATCTCTCTTACAGAAAAATTCCAAATGATTTATGTAGATACTCTGCCTTCCATAAATCACCATCCCTAAGTACAGGTCACACACAGTGGCATCCTTTCAAATAGTATAAGTTGGGAATGGGAATGGGACAGGAGGTACATAACTTTACAGTGAAAAATCTTGAAAAACAATACCTTAGCTAAAGTGAACAAAGATATATCAACAGTGATAAATTACACTAATTCCGTGTACTTTTAATATGATGTAATGACAGTGGTTCTTGGAGGTCTTCCTCCCACAAAACCTCTAACCCCAGTCTAACCATCAGGAAAACATCAAATGCCACTAGAGGAGCATCCTATAAAACATTTGATCACTACCCTTCAAAACTACCAAGGTCATCAAAAACAAGGAAAATCTAAAAACTCTCACAGCCAAAAGTAGGCAACGGAGACATGAATACCATGATATACTATTTTTATGGGATCTCAGAACAGAAAAAGACATTTAGTTAAAAACTAAGGAAATCTGGGTCAACTGTGTGTAAGGGCCTGTTTAGCCAGAGCGATTCGATCCGGTTAAACAGTGATTTTGTTGTTTATGCAGTAAAACTTCAACTGACCCTGCCCCCCCGCTCCGGGGGACTTACATAAAAGCAACCCAACACTATGGACTTACTTAGTACTAATGCATCAATAGTGGTTCATTAAGTGTATATAGCAAATGTATCACAACAATGTAAGATATTAATAGGGGAAATTGAGTGAGGTATATAGAAACTATATGTACTACATTCTTAATTTTTCTGTAACTATAAGGCTATTCTTAAAAATAGTCTATTTTAAAAATCTGGTTAGAGGGCTGCCATATAATGGACATTTAAAAAAACTGATTAAAACTTTTTTTGTGGGGAAAAGGAACAAAAACATAGTTTTGACCTCAGATGCTTATAATGACTGTGAGAGAATTAGAGACAATAACTACAGAATAAAACAGTTCTATTTATAAAGAGTCAAACAGTACAAAAGAATGGAAATAAGGGAATTAACCGGAGAAAAGACATTCTAAATGGAAGAAAACACACACACATACACAAAAAACTGGTTGGGAGACCAGTTTGGGTGAAGAATGGTTCTGAGTGGTAAAAGAAATAGAAGTGAATTTAGAACCAAAATGCACAAATCTTTGAGTACTGAATTTATATAGTAATTTATCAAGAATTACAGTATTTATACTGCTCACCAATGCTGTTTAAGACCCACAGTTTCAATAAAAGAGTTTTATTTTTTGCTGAAATTTTTTCACATCTAGAAGAACATTATGGAGCATAGTTACACTTTGGGTTAGACAAGATAAATGAAGTATTTTGGAGTAGGTTAGACAGAACTCTTCCAACTCCAAAGTTATAGAGAAAAAAATTGCTTAAGTTTTAGAAATAAAAATTAAAGTTTGCAGGCTAGTATAAAGTCATTATGTAATGTTTAATTATTAATATTTCTCCTGTTTATGTCATCTCTATTCTCCTGTAAGAGTATAATGTCTTTTTAATGAAAGATCAAGCATAGTGTTATCCAGATTGTTATTACTGAAACACAGAAAAAGCAAACAATTTCCAAATGTTTACTTAATACCTCAAAAAAGCAGTTATTAGGGCACCTGGGTGGCTCAGTTGGTTAAGTGTTTACCTTCGCCTCTGGTAATCATCTTAGGGTCCTGGGATCAAGCCCTGCATTGGGCCCCCTGCTCAGTGGGGAGCCTGCTTCTCCCTCTCTCTCTGCCCCTCCCCCTGTTAATGTTCTCTCTCTCTCTCTCTCTCTCTCTCTCGCTTGTTTTATCTCTCAAGTAAGTAAATAAAATATTAAAAAAAAAAAACAGTTACTCAGGGCATACATATAGTGACTCAAAATAGAGCTTTTAAAATTATAGTTGGTTAAAGATTTGGAATCAAAAAGAGCTGAATTTTAAACCTGTTTCCACCAAGCCTATGTGACCTTGAGTGAATTATATCACCTATTTAAGCCCCATTTTTGTCTTCTGTAAGTTGAGGACAATAGTCTTTCCTTCAGTTTTCTTATGAAATTTAAATGAGAAAATATGTATATAATCCATCTCAACTTCTGGCACATAGTAAGCCCCAATGAATGTCAGGTATTATTATTTTAAAATAATAATTAATAAGGCAATTCACCAATGCTCTATAATAGTATTCATTATTTTGCACCATGCCTTTCTATATGTGGATATAAATAACATTCTAGTAAAAGGCATGGGTGAAAACATTCCTACATTTTATAAGCCTCACTTGGCAAAGCTCTGAACTTCAACATTGTTAGCCAGCATTCTTGGATGGCCTCTTTGTCAGCTGGTCTGTATGATAAATAAAGGAACACAACGCCATTCTCTCCCATCTCATCTGGAAACCAAGATGCTGCCACTACCTCTGCCTTGTGGGGTATTGTGTGGAGCAAAGTGCAATTCATTAAAGGTTAAAGGCACAGTGATTCCAAGAACACAGGATGATAATTCAAGTCCAAACTTGTTTTTAAAATGCAGCACCTCACAAATAATGAAACTAGGAGTGGTGTGAATGCAAGGAGATATTACACCAGATGATCCCCACAGTCATTGTCATTTTTATGTTCAGGGAAAGCCCAGGTTTCCAGAACCTAGGAACAGCACTGGATAATCAGTAAGCAGAGCATCTATGACAAGAGATTTCTGGAAGCACCCTCTCCCACCCCTTTTTTTGAGCATTTTAAATTCAGAGTCCATTCATCAAACACTCAGAAGATTTTCCTTCATATAAAGCAATGACAAAATCTAGGTGAACATTACTGGAAATGGACAATATTTTATATTTTTCATTGCAGACTACCAGCCGTATGTTAGTCTCTAAATTTATGAGGACACTGTTACAAAAATGGTGGTTTCAGAATACAAACATGGGGTCGGAAGACACTTAAATATGTGGAAAGAATAGTCTATATGTCAACTAAGAAGAGAATAGAAAAAGAAATGGAAAACAAAGGGAAACTTATGAGAGAATTACCTTTAAAGGGGTAATTAAAAAGATGTAACAAAAATAAAAGCATGTAAGGGAAGGTTTGAGGTTGTGCCTGGTCACCTACATGTTGTGCTTGAGACATAAAACACCAAAGAGAAAAGAAAGCAAAAGAAGAAAGAACACGTGTGAAGGGACACTACATTTTTAAATTGGAGCCGTAAATTATACCTGGCATGTCACTAGAGACCTGTAAATAGGAAACTGAAAGCATTTCCTTCTATTTTACAAGTACAATAAACTTTATCAGCTTTTAGTATTGGAAACTTGTGCAATATTTATAGGCTGCTTACTTCTGTTGTTATTCAGGAGATAGTACCAGGAGGCTAATGAAAAAGAAAATTGGGGTGGAGTTAGGGGTCTTTTCTCCTCCTGTCCAACAATCAAGACTTATCATAAAGATTTATCATTTTGCTTCCTGGCCCATTCACCAGAGCCAACATAGCGTGGTCTGTCTAGCCTATGATATAATTGGGTTGGTCAAAGGCACAGAGCTTCCTGGATCTAAGGAAGGTCATTACAGATAGAACTCCTTGCACCTGAACAATAACTAGTGTGCTCTACCCCTCCAGGAGGAAGCATTACTAGATGAAAGACTCAGCAAAAAAGACACTCTGAGTCATTGGGCAGATCAAGAAAGAGAGCTTCCTTGCAAAGACTCCATCTACCGGAAATCTTCAACCACCTGTCAGTATCAACAGTCATGACAACAACAGTCATGACCATAAGAGCAAGCAGGTGTCAACTTAAAAGAGGTAAAAGACAGTTAGTTTATCCAGGACTTAAATCTCTATCATGCAAATTTCAACTTGTGAATTGAGCACCATAAATTTAAAACCTAGCCACTCTCAAATGACCTTTATAAAGTTCTTCCCAGTGTCCCTATATTTCCAGGGTGCCAAAATGTTCTTGCCAGGTAGCAAGTATTTATGTGGCCTCCACAGACTCCCCATACATTTCAGGGCTTACGTGGGTAGCGGTTGCTTCCACTCCTGAATCTTTATAGAATGGCTTACGTGGGTAGCGGTTGCTTCCACTCCTGAATCTTTATAGAAGTTTGTACAGATTGTTAATTGTTTTTCACCTTTTCTTCCACTGGTACTGTCTTGTTCTTGTTATCCATGTAGCAAAACTGTTCATGATTTTGTCTCAAGCTGTTACTAAATCTCTTTTCATGTACCTATTGCTCATATCTGAGTAATGGTCAGTGTTGGAATAAATTTTGGAAATTCAGAATAAAAAACCACAAATTTTGCTTTAACATTTTCTATAACTGTCAGGAATTTATTAAAAAACAATTCAAAAACACTTAAAAATCTCAAATCCTTTGACAGTCTGCTTTGTGGAGAATTAAAATTAAATGTAAAAATACCTGTATCCCTGAAACAAATAACATATTGTATGTTAATCAGAAAGACCATTATCATATGATCTCCCCACTGATATGAAGAGTTTGAGAGGCAGGGTGGGGGGTTGTGGGGAATGGAGGGAAAATGAAACAAGATGGGATCAGGAGGGAGACAAACCATAAGTGACTCTTAACCTCATGAAACAAACTGAGGGTTGCTGGGGGGTAAGGGGGTGGGGATAGGGTGGCCGGGTTATGGACACTGGGGAGGGTATGTGCTATGGTGAGTGCTGTGAAATGTGTAAGCCTGATGATTCACAGACCTGTACCCCTGGGGAAAATATTACATTATATGTTAATAAAAAAATTAGAAAATATATAAGAACCTAAAAAGAAAAAGGTTCATTTTAAGAAATTTTAAAAAAATTAAATTAAATGTAAAAATAAAGAGAAGAAAGTCAGATCAATGTAAGTCATGAATATGTTCTACAAATCCAATTGGGAGACAATTGCAGAGAAAAGTCTACACAGAAAAGACTTACTTGAAGTTATTAGAGACACATGTACCAGAAGCCTACAGCCAATGGCAAACTTTGGGTCAGCTGATCCTCATAGGGACAAATACTGCACATAGGGATTGTATAAGTCACTTCATTTCACACCCAAATCTCTACAGTTTTCTAAGTGTCACAACCTAGAGTCAAATCAGGGTGTGCTGTTAGCCAGACTAATAGTTCCTAAGATCTTAGACACCAAGAACAAAGTCTATGCAATACTCTTTTACCACCCCTAGCACTGCATTGAGAAATAGATGTAAAGACATTTGTTTTGATCTTTTTGCTTTTTGGATGCTTTTTATTTTAGTTTGGATGGACAACTTCATGTTTTCCTCTGGGTCCACTTCACTAAAACAACCCAAGAACAGTGAAAGAGAGTGGAAGGCTTTATTATCATGACTTTATACCTGCTAGTCCCAATGTAAGGCAAGGTTCCAAATCTCTGGTCCATTCCAGAGTCCCCCAAACTCTAAGAAATTAGGATCTGTGCTGGAATTTGGAGCAGCTATTTTGGAGATTATTGAAGATTGTGAGGAATCCTGTTTAGGTCTGCATGTTCCAGTCTATCCTGGGAAGTTCGTGGAGTCTGATTTCACTCAAATTCCCACTAGAATGAATGCAGTGCTTAATTGTAATGAGATGCACTAACTGAATAAGACTGATAAATTCATTGAGAAAGTTAAATACTTGATTATTTGATGCCAAACAGCAACTAAGTATTGTCCCAATTTTTCCTAATAACTTAAAATGTGTATCTATTAATTCAAACTTTTGGTTTTCTGACTACATATTAGCATTCTAATAGCAATGGTTACTACACACATACATGGCAAGCCTTGTGTGGAAGGAGTCTAAGCAAGAGTGAAAGCCCTAAAATTGTAATTTCAAGGCCAACACGAAGTCAGAGGAAATTGAGCATCAGGGCAGCTTGCCGAGTCTGGTGCAGCTCTCTCCATTGGAGCTTCCAAACCACATGTGGCTTTTTTTTTGCTATGAAACCTGTAGTGTTTTAAGAATTCTCACTTCAACAGCAGGAAATTACATTAGATGAAATCCTATGAAGGACTCAGGAGTCTGAGGCTATTTTGGCTGAGAGAAATTGCAAATGTAGCTCCCAAGTCGCCTTTCTGAAAGCGACGTGCCCCACAGCCAGCTATGTGTGAGTGAGTTCATTTTATTAAGCAAAATTTCTCTTTCATCTATAATTGATTACATACGAATCCAAACAGCTGTACCCTTCTTGGGCACAGAGAAGGTGCCATATTTCTTTATACTCAAAGTCTAAGGACCCAGGAAATCAGTTCACCTAATCATTGATTCTATCTACTCTCGCTCAGCACTTTTAAAATGTTGGTATGAACAGCTAAACTAACTTTTTCAATTACTCAGAGAAGCATTTGCTGTATTTCCCAGCAGAAGAAATGAAAGATGTGTTTTAGAAGCCAGTGAGTAGATCACAAACACTCAGAGAGTCGTCACCATTTTTTATTTATTATTTGTGAAATAGCAGCTACTTAGTGCAGGGATAGACTTAGAAAAAGGCATAGATCTTAGTCAAGAAGCTAATAACCTATGTCAGACAGACAAAACAATTTAGTCATAAAATATATCTGCAAAAAGGTAGATCTTAAAACTCAAGTTAGAGTGGTGCCTTGAATTCTTTTCAATTTGGAAGGGTTAGTGGAGGGAAAACTTTAATGACAGAGAAGCAATGAGGCTATTCACCAAGGAAATAAGGAATTGAGTTATCCAGAAGGATCAGAGACTCTTTTATGATTTTATTCACTTATTTGATTCGCAGAATTTGTCACTTCTTGCTTGAAAATATGCTGATTATATCATACCTCCCTACCCTGCTCCACAATGCACATATTATATATTCATTTTCTTAAACACGGAAGTCAGTTCTTATTCCTATCAGAGTGCATGTACATAGTATGTGCTCAGTAAACACTTATTGAATGAATAAATGAATGAAAGCTTAGTTCTTTCAAGGATTGTATGAACTCTGGGAGACATGATAAGTCCTGAACAAAGTTTTTTTGTTGTTGTTTTGTTTGTTTTTAAGCGCGCTGAGGGAACAGGCTTGAGCAAGCAGAGCTAGATAGCCTATGGAGAGGAAACTAGCAAACAGCCCCAACAGGGCACAGAGTAGGAATACACTGCACTAGTATTTAAGACCCAATTTCTCTTGCCATATTTTGGAGAGATTTCAACAAAAACATAAACTGCTTTTCAGTGATTACATTGATACTGGCTTTGAGCTCCTTATAAAGCTGGGCTTAGACATGAAAGTCGTTTTATTTGGGTCATACATACACAACTTAATTTGCATTTTACAACGTTCCTTAAAGATTTCATGAAGATATCTGAATAGTTATAGAAATGTTTTCACATTTTCATAATTCATTAACAACAGAACTGTATACAGTTCATCTCTAGGCAGTTTATGAGTAATAGGAGCTAGATTGGAAATGGGTGGGAAGAAGAGCCACCAGGATAGAGGGGGCACCAAAAAGAAAAGAAGAGACAAAACTAAAAATACAATTTTGTATCTTCTCCGTGGTTCTCTATGCTTGCTATGTAGACACTAAGCTTAAGGAGCTAAGGCATGTGTCTAAATTGTGTGGTTAGCGCCTCTGTAATGTTCCAAAGCAGCCAGCTCCCTATGTACCCACTGAATGTCAACATTAGCCATACTTCATTTGTTTTCTAGGGTAAACTCACAAGTTAGGCTCTAGAGGTATACCCGCCTGTACTTCTGTTCCAATTCCCAGAATAGAACAGAAAGGATAAGCAGCCTATGGAATCCACAGCTTGACTGGGTATAAAGCTGAGGGGATAATGACAAAGGGTACACCAGGGCTCCAGTGGTGGGAAGCAAGGTAAAACTGGATTGAGTTCATTGTGACCCTCACTAATGAGCGGATGTTCTGGTAACTCATTTTGTCTATTTCCCACAATGCTGTTTTTCAGATTCAGAGTAAGTTTCTAAATATGTCTTCCACTCCACCTTTCCAATAATTTGGTGAATGACACAGGAAGCTGATTTGTGAAAATCCATCTCTATCTTAATAGTATGTCATGGGAATCTTGACTTACGGGATACCAAATTCAGGTTTCTCCTCAGCAGGATTCTGACTAGAAATAACACTGTAACCATAGAAACACCTACTCGATGAATGGTCATGGGAGAAATGACATCACAGTACCATTCAAAAAAGAAAAAAAGCAGAGAGAATTCCCTGCCAGATTTGATATAGAGAGGATTATTTCTCAACCCAAAAGCACTGTAAAATGCTCAGGTAGAATTCCAAGTTTTTTCTGACTTTCACATCGTTTAACACTTCATTTATTCAAAAAATATTTTTTTTTGAATGCCAGCCACAGCCCAGACACTGTTCTAGGCACTGCAGTAAATGAAGCTGACCAAGGGATAGATGCACAGAATAACCCAGGGAAAGGAGATGGAGCATTATGACATTGCAAGAGGATCTATGATATTTATTTTAAGTAGTGACCGAGAAAGACCGTAATGACATGGTGACAATTAAGCAAACACCCGCGGAAGGGAGGAAACCAACAAAGCAGATTTCTCCTTCTGGCCAGAGAGAACAGTATCTGTAAAGGCCCTGTAGTGGGAAGACTTTTTGGGCATTGGAGCAAAACTTAGGAGGCTGGAGATACCAGAATAAAGGAGGGTGAACCGGTTGAGTGACAAGAGGGTTGTAGTGAGCTTTGATGAGGCAGGAATGCAACTAGAAGAGATTTGGCCTTTTACTTTGAGTGACAAAGGAACTGTATGGAGGATTTAACCAGAGGAATAATATGATCTGTCTTGGTTTTTGAAGAGTTACATTAGGTGCTATACGAAGGTTAAATTGTAGTGGGGATTAGGTGAGATGCAGGAAGATCAATTAAAGGCCTAATTACAATAATCCAGAAGAGAGAAGATAGTGACTTGGGGCAGGATGGTCACAATACACAAAGCAATAGTAGGATTCTCAATATATTTTGAAAGCAGAACTGACAGGATTTGCCAACAAAATGAACAAGTGTGTCTAGCATAGTGCATTATGGGCACATGAATGAATAAATAAGTTCTGGTCAAATGTAAAAAATCAATCAAATCCAAATTGCTTATTTTTTTCCCCAGAGAAAATTAAAACTTAGATTAGTAAAATTACTTGCTTATTTATTCATTTGGTCCATGGATTTGTCTTCGAATTACTCACAGCTTCTGCTTTTATTGCTAGGTTCTACCTCATGGCCCACTGTGTAGTTTCTTTCAGCTTTGCTTCTACTCTTAATTTGCCCATGCTTGTAACTTCTAATTCAAATTCTCACGAGAGGAAAGAGAGAGAATCTGATTGCCCCAATATGCAGAGTTGTACATTTAAGGCTAAATGTCATAACATAGGGTGTTGGCAACCTACTCTTCTCAAAAAGGCTGTGGTTGGGGTAAGGGAAGAAAGGAAGTTAAAAGGTGAAATCCATAGGCAAAACCTACTGTTATCTAACCTTTCTAGATATTAGCAGCTTAACATTCCATCCTCCCTTGCTTCTGCAACATTCTGAATGGCCTTTACTTATCTCTGACCCATCCTTCTCCCTTGACAAAAACTTCTTTTCCCATTTACTCTTATGCATCAATGTTCCAAAGGTTCTGTCCTGGTTCCTACTCTCCTTCTAGAAAATTCTTGAGCATATTTCTGCATAATCAAAAGAAACCCTTGAAACCAAATGTGTACTATCTAAAAAAATAAATGTACTAAATTTCCCTATAGATATATTTTAATTGTTTCAAACATATGTTGGATTTTCTGTTGTAATTAGAACTTTAATGTTAAAAAAGAGTTCTCATATGTTAAAAAAAAGATGGACCCTTGTACACTTTCCATAGTAATCTTATCCTCATTCCCAGCTTTTGTTACTATCTGAAAGCCAGTGACTCACAAATCTACATCCCACTTACTTAACATATATGTAGAGAGAAAGAAGTAAGTGTCAGACACATGGCTATTCATTGGGGTTACTGCAATGATTAAGATATAATCTCTCTCTCAAGGAGTTCATAGTCTAGTAGACAAAAATGATCAGGAAGTGGGTAATTACAGAGTGTGAGAAGTCCCCATTTGGAGGCAAGCACAGAGGGCAGTAAGTGTCAGAATTCTTTAAGGAATCAGATCATGGAGAACTTTTCAGAAGAAGGGATAGCTAGTTGATATCCAAAAGATAAGCAAGCACCGGTAAGATCAGTAGTTTTAAATCATCATTATGCATCAGAAATATCAAGGGAGCCTTTGGAAAATATAGATGATAGGGGTCCATGCCCAGAGATTCTGATTTCATCACTTCAGAGATAGTTGCTCAGAATTTTTTTTTTAAGCAATTAAGTAATTTTAATGGGAAGGAAAGTTGAAAATCACTGGCTTAGGTAAAACTGAAGACAGGCAAGGGCACTTCAAGCCGACGTATGAGCATATTGAAAAGCCTGAAAGCAGTAAGAGCACTTACCTCAGGTCTAGTTGCTTAGAAAACAGACTCTGAGGTATATATTTGCATGAGGGTTATTTATAAAGGAACACTTTTTAGAACAACACCAATAAAAGAATGAGAGAAGAGGATTGGGTAAAAGGAGAAACTGACAGAGACCTATGAGAGGTTTGGAGCTGGGATATCCATTAATATTTGTTTGCATCATGACAAGATGCACCCCTGCATCATCAAGTGATTCGATTAGACTGCCCCCGGGAGAAGGTATGGCTTGGACGAGGCAGCTCCCTTCAATTTCCAGAGAGCATGTCAGCTATAGCCTATCAACAACAACTGTGGGAAGAATACATTCCTTCTGAAGAAGGAATCTAGGTGTTACATCCCAGCATCCAATATGGGCCACCCTTGTACCACTTAGTGTCACCTGATTCATATAGGAAGTCATTCCATCTGAAAAGAGCTCCTTCAAGTGTCTGGGTGGTCTCTCTTGCTGGAGAAATTTACAAGAGGAAAGTGAGTAAGGTGAGCCATTCCTAACAAGGTTGGTCTTAAGGTTGAAATTGACACTCATTGTCTCCTTCCTCTATGATCCATTTCAGATTCCTTTCACCCTAGTCTGGCACTTCTCATAGTCTAGGTGGCTTACCTAGTAGGATGGCTTAGACAGTCATCATTGAGTTCCTGGCCCCTGGTAACCAAGCCATACATGTAGCTACTATACTTCTCCATTTCTTTCTTTTTAAAAAAAAATTTATTTATTTATTTATTTATTTATTTATTTAACAGAGAGAGAGAGAGTGAGCAAGCACTCAAAGAAATGGGTGGAAGGTCAGAGAGGGAGAAGCAAACTCTCTGCTGAGCAGGGAGCCTGACATGGGGCTAAACCTGGGCTGAAGGCAAATGCTTAATCAACTGAGCCACCCACGCACCTCTGTGCTTGTCCATTTCTTGACTAAAGTCAGTAGAGTAGATTACTTGAGTACCAACTTTATTCTTTCTAGACCCTATTGTGTAGTAGTAGCCTTACCTCCTCCTAATGATCAGTCAATGACCTCTACCAGTATTGTGCTTCCTTTCCTTGCTTGCTAGACTTTGGTTACCATGTGGTAGTCATAGCTTAAAGTTTAATGGGACTTTTAAAGGAAGAATAAGAGATCCTTCCTTTAGGATCCAGAACTTAGTATGGACCCACAGAGCCATGAATACATGGTTGAGAATAATACACTCCTCAACTGAGTCATCAGGACTGATAAGTGGAGTCATCCTGGACCCATTAGGGAACAGAGTCATATAAGGGTCTTTGTTACTACTATGAAGATGGTACCCCAACCTCATAGACTATCATCTTCAAGCCAACAACTCAGCTGCTCTTTCAAAAGTCAATTCCATCATTCTCAGACCTACAACTTCTAATTAGTACAGAATGGAATAGGCCCAATGTATACTCGGTCATGTGCCCACTGCTGCAACATCATTGTTTGGTCTGAGGCTACACTACACAGTATATAGTGTGGGTAGATCAGATATTCCTGTAAATTTTTTTTTTCTTCTTGTAAACCTTCTTATGGTGCTGCTAGAAGAGGCCCTGTAGGAAAGAAAGGGAACCTATCCCAGAATATGTCTCTTTCCCAATGAATCATTAATTTCCAGGATAGAAAGATTCCAATGTAATCAACTAATCACCAAGTAGCTGGTTGGTGTCCTTTAGGGATGATGCTCATAGAGACTCAGCATTGGTCTCTGTTGCTGGCACGTTGGAGAGTTAGCAGTAGCAGTAGCTTCATCAGTCTTAGTCAGTGAGGACATATGCCATTGAGCCAATTTCTTTGACAATCCAAGTCCATTCATGCATCCATTATGCCAACACTAGAGTAGCCAGTAACAGAAGCTGGATGACATCAACTGGCTGAGTCATTTTGTCTACCCAGCTCCTTGGCTATTTAGTGTCTCTTCCTTGGTAAATGCTCTAAGGATTACTATGAGATGCAAAGACATTCAAAGTTCATCTCTATTGCTATAGGCAGATGCACATACCTCTTTTCCAGACCTCCTTTTCCAATTTTTCCTTCAATTATTTTTCTCCTTCCAATCCTGCAACCAAACGGGTCACTTCTTATACGTTCCTATTTATCTTACTTCCAGCCATTTTTTTCTTCCTTTCCCTGACCCCGAAAGTAGAGAAATAGCTGTGACCCTCTGAAGCTGTACTCAGTGGGAGGATTGCCCCATATTGCTGACTTTCTGGGCATACCTGAAAAGGAGCTGTATTTTCAGCTTGGACCCACAAACAAAGCCAATTCACCAATGAACCAGATTTGTCCATTTCTTCCTATATCAGTGGGCCAGCCCCACTGGGTCCTAGGTACATGGCAAGAATTATTTTGTAAATGATACCTTGGTCTCTAGCTGTTTACTGCAGATGGCATAGCTTTGCTCTAAAATCCTAGGAGTCCTCTTTGCAATTTATCAATTAGGGCTGACCACAAACCTCAGACAGCATCTTTTCCATCACAGATACCTACCACTATTTCTATAGGACCATCTGTGCCAGACTTGCTGCAGAATTCTTTCCTGCTCTGGGCCTTAATCAAAGCTAGTAGTCCTTCTGTGCCACTTGGTGAATGGATTGAAACAATATTTTCCAGTATGAAATATGCCATACCCAGGACCCAAAGAAACCTTAAAAGTATTGTGCTTCTTTCTTAGGGGTAGAAGACACAAGATGCATTAATCTCTCCTTTTCTTTGGAAGGAATATCCTGGCATGTCCCAGATGACTATACTCCTGAAAACATACATGTCAGAACCCTGAATCTTCATTAGATTTATCTCCAATTCTTTGGAGTGCATGTGTCTTACCAAGCAAGGCCTCCACTATATTTGCTATTTCTTCCTCATGCAGTCCAAGTGATATGTCACTGATATAAGTGGACTGATAATGTTCTGAAGAATAGATTCTAGGTCCCTTTGGATTGTATTATACCAGAGGACAAGAGAGTTACCAGAGTCTGGGGCAAGACCATTATATACAGCTGTCCAGTCCACATGAACACAGATCACTTATGGTCCTTCTTCCTAAAAGGAATGGAAAAGATCCCATTGCCAGATTAGTTGCTACATATAATGGATCAGAAGCTGTGTTAATCTACTCAAGCAAATATATCACACAGAGCATAGCAGTTGCAATGGGGGCTACTACTTGATGGAGTTTGAAGAAGTCCACTCTTAACTTCACAGATCCACCTGTTTTTTTGTAGAAGTCATACTAATGATTGAAATAGAGGACATGATACCACCCATGAATTCATTAGTTTGCTCACAGATAGGCAAGTAATCTTGCAGGCTGAAAGAGGGATGTGCCAGTCCAAAGACAAAGAACCAGTATAGCAGTCCTTCCAACTACTAACTATGTCCCAATTTTACATCTGGGAATCAGAGAAATGATTGTGTAGTGAGTCGATGGACCTAGTGAACTCACTGTGAGATAGAACTAGACCAGGCTTCCACTTATTAATTGGCTCCTATGTGCTACTCCTCTAATTGATGCCACAATGATCCTTGAGGTCCCTGGATATCACTATTAACTTAGACCCTGTCTACAAACTTAATCAAAATAACTGGCTATTCTCCTTTTTCCCAGGGCATGATTATTCTAATAGTCATAGGTACCTGGAGGAAGTACTAAGGTAATCATTATCACATATGCTTAATAAGGGGTTGCAGGTCTCTCCCTCCTGGAGAACTGACTTCTCTTTAAGCAATGGGATCTGGGCCCCAGAGAACTGGCTCAGTTTCCAGAAACTGAACAAGTAATTTTGATTTTCTATTGAGGTAAGTTCTCAACCTCCTGTGTTCTCAACCTCTGACTCCTTTGATTGCATACATAGGGCATAACTTAGCTGACTGCCTGTGGTACACTGTGTTCTATTAGCCATCTCCTTGGCCCTCTTTGGGTCAGGCCTCCCTGGCTATTATTCAGACTGGCCACTTATGATCATTGTGACTACCTTGCTTTCAATAGTAAAGTGCCACCACCTGGCCTCTATTATCTTGCCATTGTCTTTATTGTTCTTAGGGTTCCTAACCCTATGCCAGCATCTTCCATTGTCAGCCATTGCCTACAGAGAACAGTCACTACTGAGTATCTCATTTATGCTGGTGCCCCTCTCATCAGTGCATCCTTTATCACTCTGGTAAATGGAGTGTCCAGTGGACCCTTAAGTGAAACCTGGTTAACAAATGGATTTTGTGCTTTGCATAGTACAGCCACTCCAGCACACCTACTTCTCTAAACCCTTTGATTTCTTCTTTTATCATGTGCCAGACAATGTCTGGTACTTTAAGTTAGTGTGCACCAAAGCTCTTTCCAAGCTTCTAGGAGCCATTCTAGCTGCATGTTACCACTATCTCCTGGGTCCTTGACAGGGTATTAAGTCCTGCACTAATGGAAAACGTTCCATATAAATTCTCCCTTATACAAATTTATGTTTTGCCCTCATTCTCCCACACCTTTCGCCTTGTCCAGAACCTCAGGATCAAGTCCATACTTTCTCTCTCTCCTGGTCCTATTAATACATGTTGATGTTGGCCAGCTCTTCCAGCTCTTTTGGTGTACAGTAACTTTTTTTTTTTTTTTTTTGCTAGTAGACCAAACATTTCCCCAGCCAGTTATGTTCTATCTTTAACCTAGTTAATGGTCTGGTGGCAAGAGGGAAGGTGGAAACAGATGAGGGGAGGTATGAAAGTATATGTTATTTTGCAATCTTGCAAGCAAAAAGAAGTGATAACTTTTAACAGAAAGGAATAGGGTACTTCTATGGGTTCAGAGGAAACTGAGGATTCAAGATTTTCAAGGGCATCAACCTAGATAATGCCATCTTAAATTTCAGAGCCTCACTCCTTTGCAATTAAGGCCATGAACTTGGTAAGGCAGATTTGCCAGGTTGACAAATTAATATTCTCTGGAACTCTTCTGTACTTAAAATCGCATTCTAGCTTTGATCCTCAGTTCTTCTACCCTCAGGCCTTCTGGCTCTCTTGCTTTGTCTTAAATTTGAGATTAATCACTCTCAGTCATTCATTGCTTTTCTCTAATGTGTGATAGCATCCAGGAAAGCCATGTGATTCCATGGTCTCTATATTGACTACTTTCCTAGAACCTCTTAATCTCCTGAGACAATACACCTTCCAGGACATTCTCTTTTGGTTTCCATCCCAGTTTACCACTGATGAAAGATGTAACTTTTGCACTGTTCTAGCATTCCAGGAGTTATCAAAATTCCACCTGCTACTAGTAATGGGGTTCTCATTTCCAGCTAGCCAAAGGACAATATAACTTCAAAATCCCATTTTAAAGCTGCTAAGACAATTCTGGTAACAACTGTTTTAAGTCAGATTTCCCAGGAAACTGACTGTGTGGCAGGATGTGAATATAGATTTATGGAGAGGGCTCTCAGGAAGAAAAAAAAAAAAAAACTTGTAAAGGAGGAAGAGGAGTAGGATTAGGTAGAGGGAAAAGTTTGAACAGCAAGACAGTTCCAACAAAGAAAGACTCAGCCAGTTCTATGGGGGAGGCTCTGAGTTGGAATGGCTTTCAAAGCTGTCCATTTTGAGTACTAGGCTTTTCACCCCTGCATTGACCAGTCTTGAAATGCAGGTTGCTTCTGGAGTGAGGTGTAACTTTCTGCATGACAACTCCCTCTGGTAGAAGGCAATTCCTTTAGAAATTCTCAGCTATCAGTGGGCAAAAGCCAGCACTTCTGGTAGTTATGGAAATGTATGCCTTAATCCCAAAGGAAAGATACATGTGAGAGACCATAGGATTTATCAGAGCATGTATTTTTGCCAAACTGGTAAGTAGTTCAGTAGGGCTCAAATAGAGAGGGAGAGGTGTATACAAGAAGGCCAGATGAGATGTGCAAGCAGTTACCAGATCAGGAAAAGCCTTTGTCCTGTAATGGCAGCCTCCAAAGAGTAGAAATGCCCAATGGGTACTTGGACATAAAATCTGGAATTCAAGAGCAAGATCTTGCTCTGGAGTTCCTTATGTCTGAGACATTGAGTTGAGAGTCATTAAGGAAAGCCAGTGACCTGAGTGTCTATTCCAGCTCTTTCCCTATTACCTCAAGTCCTCTGAACCTTGGTTTGCTTATCTAGAAAACCCTCGCAGGGTTGTTAGGAAGAATGAGAGGAGTGATTCATATGAAGCACTTCAACAGATCTCTCTGAAAACATGAATCCTTTACATGACATACTAAACCACTTCCAGCTTTGTTCTCAAGTCAACCAAAGGACTAATCCTGAACTGACAAAACTTCTGTCGCTATTTATCCTTTAAAAATACCCATGAAGTAAGTGTGTGTGTGCCTGGTCGAAGGGAGCTTTATTATGTACTATTTGTCTTTCATAGTTGGGAGAACTGAAGGCTGAGCTGTTAAGCTCCTCAGTTGAAGTCCCACCGCAGGATGAGTCAAGATAAACAATTCAGATCCTTAAACTCCACTGGGCCAGTAACCACCAAACTCACAACCTACTGGGAAAAGGAAAGGACACTGATGTATCATGTTAATCCTATAACAGATGAAAGGAACTTCAGGGTCATCTTTCTGAGATGATTGCCCAGGGGTTAGGCCCCAGGTGTTGAGACAAATAGACATTATAAGGTTTATTGAGAAGAATGTGACAGGGATGCATTATCAGGTGATGGGGTGATGAGGTTGGGGATAAGATTGCACCTCGGCTCTGAGGTCAGCCTCAGGTTGAAGGAGGCAATGTGTGAGACACCCTGGTGGGTGTGAAGAATTTTCAGTGACTCCTCTCTGGAGCGAAGAGACGAGCTGATGAGCTTCAGGTCTAAGGCAGAAACCTCCCTCTCCTGGGTCTAATCAGTTTTTAGGTTTCTTGCCTTCTTAGAAACGCTGCCCTTTTTTTTTAATATAAATGTTTCAGGGAGGGGGAGGGTACAGCTGGAAATCCCAGCTTTGTTCCATTCAAGACAAAGCTACAAATATAACACAGATGATAAAGAGTGGGCATCCAAATAGTGCTGGGGGGAAGGGGAAGAAACGTTGAAAGGAGAAGGATTAGCTGGAGGGAGAACGTGAGGAGGAGAGACAGCAACTATCAAACAGAAAGATTTATCTATTTTCTGAGAAAAGAGGAGGCAAGGTGAAGGCAGAGCTTGCTAATATAAATGTCTGCTGTAAGCCTGAACTTCAGAGAAGTGAAAACAGTCCTTGATTAAAAAAGAAAAAGAAACAGTCGCCAAACTGCCCTTTGTCTTCATCAGGATTTCTTTTTCATTATTAGCCTAACCTCTCTTTTTGGAGTAGAGGCGAAATTGGGAAAAAATATAAATCAGGGCTTCTCCCTCCACCCTACCCCCAAAACCACCCTACCCCCCAAACTGAACATTTAGGAGCACACAACTGATAAGAATCATCTGGAGAGTCTCCTGGATATTCACATTTTGTGGACCTACCTATGAAGATTTTAATCCAGTAGGGTCTGCAAGTGGCATCCTGGACAATGCCTTTTAAGCCAGGTCCCTAGTGATGCCGATGTGAGGGGTCCAATGACTGTACTATGGAGAACACCATTCTGCATGGTCAGTGCCCATCTCCACCTTAACCCAAGACTCAGGGACATGTAGAGGAAATAAATACATGTTTACATGGCCAAACCAAATTAAAAAACAAAAACAGAATAAGAACAGCACTATCAGTATAGACACTTCTTTTCTTTGAAAGGTTTCTTCTAAACTAGGATACAAAGATAGTCTGCCTCCAACCTAATTCCCATTTCTCTCCTAGAAGATAAACTTTTAAGTCAGAAGCTTTATTTTTACCTTAAAAAAAAAAAAAAAAACTAAAACTTCGTGTATACTCTTACAGGGACAGTGTATGATCCCAGCCCCAGACTGCTCTTCTCATTTCCCAAAAGCACATAGAACTGCCAGATCCCTTAACAAAAAGGGCAAGCTAATTTTATCCCAAAATAATGCAGAATGAAAACATAAAATGGCCAAGATTGTTTCAGTAGAGATTGTTTTTCTCATCGTTGTTCTTTGTCTATTTGATTTTATTTTTAAATAATAATATTAGGCCAAATTTAATTTCTGTCTTCTTAGTTATTAACCACCCAGGAAACCTTTCTCTTCTTCGATTCTTTGGCTAAAACTGATACTGCATTAGCAGTTTGATAAGGAAAGCTGGATCCAGCATTGACTTTTTAATAACTCAGAGTTGTAAGAGTGTGGCAATAACCATTATAAACACACATACATCCTGGGCACGCTATTGAGACTAGATTCTATAGGCCTCTGAGAGGTTCTCAGAGGGGACCCGTCTACCTTTGTAAATCTGGGTCCTTGGAATTTTGGCCAGACATTAAAAGGCTCATCGGTGATCATTCCATTTCATGTTCAAAAATGCTTGTGTATCTCTGATCTTGGTTAAGTGGAAGAAACTGTGTCTTGAATCCAAATCCCCTTCCAAATGCTACAGCATATCTTTTCTTCTTTGTACAACAGAACTTCTTAAAAGAATACCCTTGCCTGCAGTCTCTCCTTATTGCCCTTCTTAGTTTTCAACTCAGTGCAGTCTCATTTGCAACCCACCACTGCTTTGGAACCCTTCCTGCTAAGGTCATCAGTGTTTTCAAATCCAATGGTTCCATCTCCTACATATCTACCCTGACCTCTGGGCAACAGTCAGTACAGTTACTGCTCCTTTCTCTGACTTTTTGATACCAGCCTCTCTTGTTTTCCTCTGGCTTTATGGGTTTTCTTTATTACATTCCTATTTGGGGGCACGTCTTCCCCTGCTTGCTTGGCCTCCTCTAGATGTGGGAGTTCCTTGGCCCTCTGTACTTCTCTATCTCCATTCTCCCAAGTGGTCTCATCCAGCTGCATCATTAAAATACCATCTACCGCCCAATTACGCCACAGTCTATACCTCCAGTTCTGACCCCTTCTCTGCATTACAACCTAATGTATTCAACTTCCTACATACACGCATTAGATCCAAACAAAACTCTCAATCCCCCTAAATATTATATTCCACATCTCCCCTCAGTTTACAGGCCCCCATTCACCCACTTGCACAGTCCCAAACCTAGCTGCTGTCCTTGATTCTGCCTCCTTTTGTCAGTGTCTGGATCCAATCTCTCTAACTGCACTGTCTACCTTAGTCCAAGCTACCAGCACCTTTCGACTTCATTGCTGCATTAGCTCCTGTCTGCCACTTTGCTTATATCCTTATCTTCCTGTATCAACTGTCTACAAAACAACAGGATGATCTTTTAAAAATCATAGATGTTCCCTTGCTTTGCACTGGCTTCCAAGCTCCTCCTCAAGGTCTTCAAGACCCTACATGACTTTCCTCCTTTCTAGGACCCTCTTTCTCTCCCTTGCTTAATCTTTCCACATTAATCTTTCTGCTAGTTTTCTTTAAAACTCCAAGCTCAGTGTACCTGGGTGACACAGTCGTTTAAGTGTCCGACTTTTGGTTTCAGTTGTGATCTCAGGGTCATGAGAGATCAAGCCCTGTGTTGGACTCTGTGCTCGGCACAGAGTCTGGTTGAGATTCTCTACCCTCTTCCTGTCCCTCTTGCTTGTACTCTCTCTTTATCTCTCTCTCTCTCTAATAAATAAATAAATCTTTTTAAAAAAGATTTAAATCTTTTTTAAAAAGATTTATTTATTTATTTAACAGAGAGATACACAGTGAGAGAAGGAACACAAGCAGGGGGTGTGGGAGAGGGAGAAGCAGGCTTCCCGTCAAGCAGGGAGCCCAATGTGGGGCTCCATCCCAGGACCCTGGGATCATGACCCTAGCCAAAGGCAGACAGTTAATGACTGAGCCACCCAGACACCCCAATAAATAAATCTTAAGAAAAAAAAACAAAAACCCTGTAAGCTCATTTCCACTGCAGGATTTTCAACCCTGGCTTCCTCTGTCTAAAACAACCTTTCCCTGTCTCTTCAAGTGATCAACTATTTCTCATCATTTGAATCTTGGTTTACTTGTCACTTCCTCTAAGAGCCCTTTTGGCTACCCTAGGTACTACCCAGATACACTGTCACATCACCTTGTTTTGTCTTCTGTGTGGCACATATCATGACCTAAAATCTCGTTCATTTGTTCGTGGCCTATCTATCCCCCATGCCCACTAGACTGTAAGTTCCATGAGAGCAGTAACCAGTGTTCAGGTTCGTGACTGGCAGGCAATAGGGACATAAAAAATATTGAGTTTAAAATTTTAGAATGAGCATACAAATCATGCATTGCATTAAAAGCCATAGAATGTTGGCAACGAATGAGCCGTTTAGAATGTCTTTTATTTTATGTATGGCACTGGGTCCTGGTCGAGGCCTACCTAAAACTCAAGTAATCTGAAGGACTATCAAATTACTTGGTGGGAAGCTTCTTGGTGTCCATTTTAATTATTTGCATTAGTGGAAGATATCGTTAAAAAGAAAGTTTGTGAAAAAAATCCAAAGAATTCAGGAGCAACTCTGGAGTGAGAGTAATGAGATGAAAGAGGGAAGATGGTTTCTCAGTCAAATCTGAAGCTCTAGGGACCAAGGGAGTTACTCCTGTGGAAGCCAGTTTGGTTTGTTGTTTTGCTTTGCTTTGTTTTGTTTTATTTTTTGTTTTTAGGAATTTGGTAAAGCAAAAAAAAAAACACCAAAAAAAAAAAAACAAAAAAAAACAAACAAACAACAAAACAAACAAACAACAACAACAAAAAAACCCCATAAGCAATGTTAATTTAGTGCCCAGGTGGCAGAGTGGGCCACTACAATGGGAAAAGGGCATCTCAACATCTCTGTTCCTCTGTGGCTCCCAGTGCAGTGTGGAGAACACTGATCTCTGGGACATTTGAAGAGTGTGCAGCTTTGGGAGACACCAGAAACAGTCCTCTGGGCAGAAAGTCAGGATCCTCCCTTCTTGGCTCTGCTTCCTTAGGATTGGCTCTTGTCTTGGGCTACCATGTTTACAAATGGCTGTGGCAGAACCAGGCACTATCTCCTTTCTCATTCACGTCCAGTGGGAAGACAGTAAAAGTTCATTGCTAGGAATTCTAGGGAAAAAAAATCTCACTCTGTTTTCTCAGCTTTGACCCCAAAGGAGATGGGCACCCCCGCAAACTAAGATTGGGAACTGTGAGAAGACTGTGGCAAGTGACTGCTTTCCATTCATTCATTGGCACTTACTGAGCACCTACCATGTTCCAATGGTGAACAAAGTGTACACAATCCTTTCAGCTGTGGCAAGAGGCCCACAATTTCAAAACCACGGACTCTATGGCTCTAACTTGGGTAACCTACTCATTCTCTGGAAATGGGGGAATGTGCCCAGGGTGACTCTTTTCCATACCACAGGGGAGAGGAAGGGACTGTGCAGTCCTCCTCATCTGTAAGTCTGGCATGATATGACTCCCCTGCTACAAAAAGCTACAATCACCCAGAGCAAGCATGACCTTTCCCCTGAACTCAGAGGTTGTCAGCTGCTGCAACTCTTTGTTTTCCCCCACTCTCCAAGCAGTGCTTGGAGAGTAAGGAGATCGAGAGGGCAGACATATGGATTGGGGGGTTATGGCTTCCTCTGGACACTGGAGAAACTTCGGCTGTGCCCTCTTGACAGGGGAGCATTCACTGCATTTTAACAGAATGCTCTTCTCTGCAGATATGTCATTTTCAGGCTAGTGGACAAGTGGGGTATCAGAAGAAAGAATGCTGATAGAGGTTTGGCTAAAGGCAAGAGAGCTGACAAATATTTCCCTTCTGAGGCAGGAGGAAAACACCCACATCAAGGATAAGTAGCTTACTTGGGAAAAGTCAAAGTCAAAATGGAGTATGAATTATTAATTTTTAGTAAGTCAGGAACTAATATTCTACTTTTACCCTCACTCCATGTTCTCTAATTTTGGCAATAATTCAACAGCCTCTTTCATCTCCAGAAGCCAACCCTTCAAACACCACTCATTATTTTTCTTTTATCCTCCTTTTTCATTCTCTTTATTTTCTTTCCTTCCCTTTGATCCCCTCTCCCCCTCCCATTCGCATTTCTTTCATTCTCTTGCTCCCTTCTTTTCCCCTCTTTTTGCTTTAGGATGTTTCCTAGCAACAGCTATTTCAATTTTAAAAGGATGGGAAGGGCCACCAGTGTTGCCAAGGTTACCAGTATTTCCTGCTGTCATCGCAGGAAGTAACTTGTGTGTCGATCACAATGGAATCAGATACCCCAACAGGACACCTTCCTTGCTATGCTGCCTGTCTCCTCAACATCCAGATAATGAGAGGGTCTTCTACAGCAAAAAGTTTTGCCAAACTATTTCACAGTGTTTTAGATGTTATCATTAGTGAAAAACTATTCTATAACCCAGATGTTTATAGAAAAGTTTAGGGAAATGTAAAATAGTGATAATGACAATAATTAGATTTTAAAATCATTTTAGAGGACAGCAATTCTATTCATTTGAGATATACCATCAGACTTCCAATAGTGAGATAACAGTATTGTTGGTCAACAGAGCCCATATGGTGATAATGAATCAACATCAGATAAATTGCCTTTTAAAAATACAATAATCATAGTCATTTGTACTTATATCCATCATTCAGGTGTTGTGTCCACTTTAAAAGACAGAAATCTCCAAAATTAACCACCATTATAAAAAATTAAAAATTCATTTGGCAGGATCTTTTGTATTAGTCATAAAAAAAAATAGATTAGTGTCCAGAAACTAATTCAAAGACTGTTTACATCAGGCCTAGAGCATAAACATGAGGCCCAGAAGACCTAAGACCAGCCTCCATGTGTGGCCCTAGGTCTAAACTCACATTACCTAGATCACTCAGGCTAAAACATCTATGACTTCTCTATGTCATTGCACCCTACATTGGCATACCCCCCTTACAAAACCCTCATACTTCCTTATTTCATTTCCGTGATGGCTATGTAAGGATGCACTTTCCCCATTTTATAGATGATCAAACTAAAAGCCAGGGATTTTGAGTCACTTAGTGGCAGAAGACTGGCACCAAGCCTTCTGACTCCTAACTCATGGAAAGAAATAATTTCTTCCCACCAGACACTGATGAAATAGTACCTATGCATGGCTTCTTCCCCTGTTCCTTACTAGTTCCTCCTGGAAGCATTTCCTGCATAAATCACTTGTGCATGAATCCTCCTCTGGAGTCAACTTCTTGGGAACCCAACTCCTACAACTCCTATCACAGTGCTCTTTCTCCATGGCTCCAGCTCTTACTATTCCCATCCCTTGATCCTTCATGCCAGGGGTTGGTAATGTTTGCCACTGTTGCTAGCTCTGGCATACTTTCTCAGGCTTGGCGCCTCCCTTAACTCTGCTCACACTCACTCTTTTAGTTCTTTAGTTGAAGTCACATGAGCTACCTTAGTTGGTTTCTGTTTAATGCAGATACCATAACTATTAGAGCCTCTTCACTGATCTCCCCAATTTCTCTTTTACGTTTCCTCTCCCCCAACCCCTTCTCCATAGACTGGCTGGAGTGATATTTTGAGAGCCTTAACTAGATCACATCATTCCCCACTTAAAACCATCAACTGATCCCCACCATGCACAGATAATGTCCCAGTTCCCTGCCATCATGGAGTTCTTTCATGCTTCAGCTCTATCTTCAGCCACAGCTCTGACTACTTCTTTCTTGATATACTTACATTGCAGCAATACCAAACTACATGTCATTCCCAACACAGACCAGGGTTGCATCTTACCTCTGTGCTTTGGTTCAGTTCATGCTGTTCTAGAAGGGTACTGTGCTCTCTTCTCCTCCAAATGTCATTCATCAATTCCTCCAGTTCAAGCAAGCGTCATCTCTCCAGGAAGACTGTGGTTGCTGGAAGATACAGATTCTTCATTTATTAATTTTTATACCATCCATTTCAGCCTGACACAGAATAGAAAGCACATTGAATGAATGGCATTCAAGGAGTGAAAATAGCTACTTCTGCACTAAAAATACCTTTATAAACCCTCAACTATTATTGGAGGTATCTTTGAGAAGTGAACCAAGGATGTTAATAACTGCCATTTACTTGTGCCAACTCTGTACCAGACACCTAATGTATAATACTATTATTTAATCTTCACAACAAATGTAAGGTCTCATTATCCTTTTTTTAAAACTGAGAAAAACAAAGCTCACAAAGATAAGAAATGTCCCTTAGGTCACACAGATAATAAGGGATGCACTTGGGATCTGAGTACTTGTATGTCTATCTTCACTCCAGGACTGTGCTCTCCCCTTTACAGAGAAGCATCTATATCATAATGTAAAGTAAAACCATACCTATGACTTCACAGGGGCCAACCCATCACTCCATTCCATTCCCAGCCTTCTGGTCACCATGAAGAAAAGAGACACTGGTTGGTTTCATATACCCATGTTTATATTAAAGTCACAAAACTTCAGCGGCATAACCAACGCTCTATCCACGCATCCATTTCTAGCTATTCTCGAAGGCATTTTGTTTGGTGGCATTTCATCTAAAGAAATGGCAGAACCAGAGACAGGCAGATATTTACACAGAACAAATAAATCCTTCCTATATACCATACACAATAAAATACTCATGGAACATTACTTCCCTGCAAGAGCTACCATGACAGCCCGCATCCCTGTGAACATCTTTTACCGGTTCTCCATAGGACTCAGCAAGTCCCTGATCACATGCTGGTCACACACACAGAGGCAGATTCAGACAATTAAAGTTGTGATTTGTTTTCGCTACCATCAAAACTTGATAACTAAATGGTAGCAGTGGTTAATGTAGCATTTTATAAGCAACAGTGAATTACCCATGGTTAGTGACTAATAATAAATTAGTATTGTTATATTTGACACACACACAAATGTCTACAGGTGGAAGATCATGTCACAAGCATGAAAAAGAGAAAGTTGGAATCAGGTTCCACAAAAATCACAGAACAGGTGACTCAAAAAAACAGATCTGCCTGCTTTTGACTTCTGCCTAGCTCAGAGTCTCCTTCTCCACTTCGTGATGTGGCTGCCACCACAGGGAGATGCCCCTTCTCTGTCCTCTCTCACTCCAGTGAAGGGATCAACTTGTACTGGCTCTGCCTAGGACTTTACTGGTCTTCTTACTAAAAATTCTGTATTTACTTCTGAAAATTTGGCTTCCAGTTATGGTTAACTGTGGGAGGCAGAATAATGGCTTCCCAAAGATGTCTGCATCTTATTCCCTGGAACCTGTGAGTATGTTCGTTGACATGAAAGGGACTTGGCAAATATAAGGATCTTGAGGGAGGCCCTACCCAATCACATGGGTTCTTAAAACCAGAGAATTTTTTCTGGCTATAGCCAGAGACCCATGTGGCTGCAATGAATGGTGCCAGAAAATGCAACATTGTTGCCTTTGAAGACAGAGGAAGGGTCCGTCTGAAACAGGAAAGAGCAATGAAATGGATTCTTGTCACACCTCCAGAAAGAAACACAGTCCTGCTACAATCTGATTTCAGCCCAATGAGACCCGCATTGGAGTTCTGATCAATGGAACCGAAAAGATAATAAATGTGTTATTTTAAGCTATAAGTTTGTAGTAATTTGTTATGGTAGCAAAAAAGAAAAAAAAAAAAAAAACAAAACAAAAAACACCAAAAACAAACAAACAAAAAAACTAATACAGGAACCAACTCATTTGAGTTTTCCCAAGACTGTCCAAGTCTTAAAACTAAAAATCCCAGGGCCCCTGGGTGGCTCAGTGGGTTAAAGCCTCTGCCTTCGGCTCAGGTCATGATCCCAGAGTCCTGGGATCGAGCCCCACATCGGGCTCTCTGCTCAGCAGGGAGCCTGCTTCCCTTCCTCTCTCTCTGCCTGCCTCTCTGCCTACTTGTGATCTCTGTCAAATAAATAAATAAAATCTTTAAAAAAAAAAAAACTAAAAATCCCACATCCTGGGAACCCCTGAGGTACCGGACAAACCAGGACATTTCATCACGTGTCCCCCATTTTTCATTCCCAGTACCGGGCTGTAGAATTCTCCGTCAATACTTAGGTACCCTCGGATGAAATTACCTGGCTTCTCAAAAGATACCCTTGGGATGCCTGGGTGGCTCAGTTGGTTAAGCAGCTGCTTTCGGCTCAGGTCATGATCCCAGCGTCCTGGGATCGAGTCCCACATCGGGCTCCTTGCTCATCAGGGAGCCTGCTTCTCCCTCTGCCTCTGCCTGCCATTCTGTCTGCCTGTGCTTGCTCTCTCTCCCTCTCTCTCTCTGACAAATAAATAAATAAAATTAAAAAAAAAAAAAGATACCCTTAAAGCAATGATTCCCAAACATGAGTGTGAATCAGAATCACCTGGAGGACTTGTTAAAACAGATTGCTAGACCTATCCCCAGAGTTTCTGATTTAGCGGATCAAGAATGAAGCCTCAGAGTTTGCATCTCTAACGTGTCCTAGGGACATAATGATGTGCTTCTGGGGATACTTTTCAACCACTGTCCTAAGAGACAAAGACCTCAGGGACAACCACAAACTGAGTTTCATCTGTTCACCCACATGCCAGGCATAGATCAAAATGAGATGGGTTTGTGGGCAGATATCAACCATTAGAGCTTACCAAATACACAATCGGAGATCTTCTTGATGTGCTAGAACATGTTTGGAACACTTCTATTTCTGCCTTTTATAAACCTTTGGGCTCTGGGCAAGTTACCTACTACTTTAACTCTCAGAATTGGAGCTAAACTATGTAAAGCAGGTGGCTTGGTGTGTACCATATGACATTGCTCAATAAATGAACAGCCGAGAAGCCAGTCGTTGCCAAAGTATCATTCACACAGCTCAGACACCTAATAAGAATGTGGAAGGGAAAGGTGGTTCTTTGCCATTCACCCTTGGTGTGAAGATCTGAAGTCTTGGTTATACTATATAAATTCAGCAAATTCCCACCACAATTTGAACAAAATATATAGGTTTCCTAGATTCTCCTATTTTTCATTTATTCAGAAACATGTCTGAAGACCCTCTTATGTACAAATCACCAAGTTAAATGCTGTAGTCTCTTTGAAGTCTAAAGTTCATCAATTATTCAACAAATATGTATTAAGGACCTGCACAGTATGCCAAACGTTACAATGGGCAGGATGACAGAAAAGATCTGTGCTCCCAGAGAACTCATATTTTAGGGAAGCTAAACAGTAAAGAAAAGAGAGAGGAGAAAAGAGAGGAATGAGAAGGTCAGTAATGTTTATGACAAGATAAAACTCGCCAGGGATTGCCTTATAATAAAAAGGTAGTTTGAGATGTCCTGTATCAGGAGGTGGCATTTCAGCTGAGACCTGAACATCTGGGGAAATTCATTGCAGAGGAACAGCTAGTATACTCTAAGAAGGAAAGAGCTTGGTACATACAAAAAGTGGCCAAAGGAAGAATAATGTGGATAGATCATATTACGCAATGGGGAGAGATAGGAGATGGGAGGATTCTGTGAGTCTATGATGTTGTAGATCCTGGGTTGGCATGGATCGTCTTCTGGAAGGAGGAAGCTTTATTAGGAAGGAAAAAAACCCTGATTTTAAGGTGTAATTACCATCCGTGGTTAGTTTCTGATGTCTGATCTGATTTCTGCTTATAGGAGGCATATGTTATTGTGAGTCAAACATCTCTTTTTCCTCTCCTAGGAAAGGAAGCAGTTCTCCCATTCCTGCCCTCTGGTTGGTTGGGGTAAAATTCTAATAGGGAGGTAAATAGTGTAGGCAAAACCAGTCATAAATTTTCCTGGTGTTTTCCTAAATCAAATTAATGAGAACAGCTCTTTTTCCTTGCAAGTCATGGAGCTGTAAAGATGAACTCCTGAGTCAGCTTCTAGACATGGTTGCGGCCTCATGGAGAGAACTGGTATTAATGAATGAAAAGAGAGAAGCAGAGATCAAGTATGGGGAGACAGAGATAGAGAGCTGAGGCCTTCCCTTCTCTAGATGAAGGCCACAGAACACTTCTCCCACTAGTGCCATAGTTTGATTCCCTGAGCCAAAAAGTTCCCCTATGGTTTAAGATAGCTTGAGAAAGGTTTCCATCATTTCAACCATTCTTACTGTTAGACTATACATGACTTCACCTTAAACCCAAGTGTTTCCCGATTCCTGTCTTCCTGGTCTTGCCCCAGCCTTCCCAGGCATCCAACCTCCATATCTACAGCTTTCCTTGAATCTACCAAACTGAGAAGGGGGAGAACATAGCTGTTAGAATCAGAGCTTTCAAGAAATAGATTTGTGACTGAACTCCTGCTCATTTTAGGCTAACTATCTGGCCTAAGTCAAGTCACTGAAACGACCTGAGTTCCAGTTCCTTCACCTTTAAGGAAATGGAGATAACACAAGTGCTTGCCCACAGGGAAGTACAACCCTTTTGGACTGCGAGATGCAGAGGTTAAGTGAGATAATGAAAGTAAAGCAACACGTTACCATATGTGGTCGCCTTCATTAGAACTCAGCATTCAGATGCTCCTGGTGCCCCTTAACTTCCCTTTGGGGTTTGTTTTCTGCAACTGGCCAAAAGGAATAAAATTTCTTCATTCTTTTCATTTTCTCCCCCACTAGTGCCCTACTGACTGGGTTATCAGTCCATAATTTATAAAAAGAAAATTGGACTGTGTGCCCATGTACATCTAAGTAACACTGAGGTGTGTGACCCACGGTGTTGGTGCTGCATCCTTGAGATCACTGGCACTATCATGAGATGCCGTGTCACTACTCTGACATGAGAAAGGGTGAGGCTGTCTGCACACAGTTTTACAAAGTGATAGGTGTATGGAATTGAACTATGAAGCTGTTCTACTACTGGGAGTGTTGACAAGATAATATATGCAAAGCATTTGGTGTGCTTGGAAGGCAGGTATGAGCAAAATACAAAGTGGGATTAATTATTGATTATCTGTGGGAAGGAGGAATAGAGAAGCAGAAACCCATACTTCTCTCTTGGCATATTTTACATTCTGCCTTGTGTTGCAATTATTTCCCTATCAGACTGTAAACTCTGAGATGAGGGGCTTTGCCTTATGAATTCTTGTATCTCCTATAATCCCTGGAAAATAGGAGGTTTCCAACAAATGTTGGTTAAATGAATGTCGAACGAATAATTAAAATACATGGTTAATAACAAAACAGCAATTACTTTGTGTGAAATAAAGAATAAGCAAGTAAGAAGGCAGTGTGACATTGTGAGAGGAGAAAAAGCTTTAGGTTCAAATCCAAGTTCTCCCATTCGTTGGTTTTATAAACTTAGGTCAATACTTGATATATGTATATATATATATATATATATATATATATATATATATATATACACATATATATATATTTTTTTTTTAAGATTTTATTTATTTATTTGACAGAGAGAAATCACAAGTAGGCAGAGAGGCAGGCAGAGAGAGAGGAGGAAGCAGGCTCCCTGCCGAGCAGAAAGCCCGATGCGGGGCTTGAACCCAGGACCTGGGATCATGACCTGAGCCAAAGGCAGCGGCTTAACCCACTGAGCCACCCAGGCGCCCCAATACTTGATATATTTTATCTTTCTTTTCATCTAACTAATAGGAAGTTCAATGCCCATTTGGCACGTTTATGATGAGGATTAAGTATAACAATGCCAAGAACTGCTATAAATGATAATATAATTATTTGTAGATTCCTAATGCTTCATGTTATATTCTAGGTAATTCTGTTTGTATCCCTCTGGTCAACCAGGTTAATTCTCTAAATGGCCTTGGTCAGATGCTTCCTTAAAATGGCCTGTTTCCCTCAATTACAAGTGGAGAACATTGCATCCTGAACTCTTTTTCTTTCTCTTATTTTAAATGTAATTAAATCAACATTCTAGGCCAAGTTAAAAAAAAAAAAAGACTTCACACTTACTGTACTACAACTGGGCATATCTCCTGCTTTGGTCAGGCATTCCAGATGGCTGTTGTATTCCCTTGGCTGTTCCTTTGCTTGTGAGGTTTTTCTGGGATTGAGTTTGTTCCTAAGAGGCATCAAAGCCCCTTGATAAAACATGGCAGGTGTTCTTTAAAATGCTCTTTAAATTTATCACTCAGTTAAAAAAATGCATAAGAAGCAAATAAATCTGTTTGTGGATCCAACTCAGGAAGAAACTAGAGAGCACAGATAATTCACTATGAAGTTGCTTACTAGGCCCAGCAAACTCTCAATCCTCCAGATATTTTTGCTTTGACTTAGGAAGGCAGCAAGGTGTTACTACCCCCACCCTCCAATGATGAATGCTCCATATAACTAGCAAGTCATCCACATCTTTATTCTAGGCCAATTCCAGAGGATTTCTGATAGGCTACCAGATGGAAAATTCAGGGTTTTGGAAAAGTGAGGGAGTGGGGAATGAAGGGCTTCCAGCAGGCTGAACTCTGAATAGAGCTCATAAAACCGTATCACATATCGATGGTGGTTGACCCTTCTGGTGAAATGTCTTTTTTGTACCTCTATAGTAAAAAGAAATCATAGTCTTCAATTTTGAAGCACCACACAGGGATGCCTGGCTGGAGTTGGTAGAGCATGCAACTCTTGATCTTGGGGTTGTGAGTTCAAGCCCTGTGTTGGGTATAGGAAAAAAAAAAAAAATCCAAAGTTGAAGCACCACACAAAACCTTCCCTAATATAGTGTCCCAGGTACAGGGAAAAGGGAATCTATTAAAAACACTCCTATTTTCTCCTTTACACTCACACAATTACCACACAATACTTCTGCCTCCAGAGGTGTGGGCCTTCTATGTATCAAATAATTTTCTGACACCAGTTAGGTGTCCTACAATTCAATTCAATTCTGACACTGTCTACCTGGGGTCAGTATGTATCCCACAGTTGAAGGGCTCAAACTCACAAGACTGCCCCAACTTCAGACAATAATTGCAAGTCGTAGGTTGTCACCCTTACCTTTGACCAACTGGCTCTAAATAGGGACTCCCATAACCCCTCTTTGGGTTTGATAATTCACTAGAATGGCTTATAGAACTCAGAGAAATACTTACCTGTAGGCACTGGTTTATTATCAAGGCTATAATAAAAAATATGAGTAAATAGCTAGATGAAGAGATCAATAGGGTGAGGTCTAGAAAGGTCCTGAACTCAGGAGCTTCTGTCCCTGTGCCATTAAAGTGTGCCACCCTCCTGGCCTGTAGACTTGCTCATCAACCCAGAAGCTCTCCAAGCGTGGTGACTTTGGGAATTTTTATGGAGGCTTCATTGTGTAGGCAGAAAGGATCATTATCTCAATCTCCAGGCCCCTCTTCTTCCCAATAGATGAGGAATAGACCTGAAAGTCCCAACCTTCAAATCATGGCTTGATCATTCTGGAGACCAGCTCTCATCCTGAAGCTATCTAGAAGCCCACCAAGAGTCACCTCATTAGAGCAGAAGACATTTGTAAATTCCAAGGGATTTAAAAGCTCTGTAACAGGAACTGGAGTCAAAGACCAAATATCAGAAAAATGTTCCTACTATTCTTAACACTTAGGAAATTATAAGGGTTTTAGCTTTGTGCTAGAAACTGGAGATCAAGACCAATACATATATTTTCTATTATTTCACAGAATTTAACCACTCTATAAATAAAATACATAAAAGCAGAGTTGATACAGATGAAATAGGAGAGTACTTTAGATTCTGTCTTTAGCTCAATTTTCTAAAAGTCAGTCTCCCATGAGCAAGCAATTGGTCAAATGACCAGCTAAAAGAATACATGTGCTGTGTAGTTTTCATTTGGTCTTCATACAGCATTTTAAGAAACGTCCAATTTGTTTCTGACCAAGCTCCCTTCTGCAGCAGCTGGAGAAAGCAGACAATAATGGGGTTTTTTGGAAGATTTCATGAGCCACAGCTGTGATGAAGAACCTTTCCTATAGCCAGGAATTCTGTGGCCTGATCCACCTCACTCCCCACCACCATCACCGTGGGTACAATGAGTCTACTGTTAGTGATAGGGGACTGTTTACAGTATAATCTGTGGGTGACTCCCATTTTGGTCACCACCCCTTCCCAAGCTTCCAGGGCTCTTGTGCTATCTCCTGGCTACCCAAGAATCTCATCACGGTGTCCATCTGGATTCTACCATCCTGCCATAGCTGTCCATTTACCTAGACCATGTCCCCCAATACCCTTCTCTTCTCTCGTGCCTTAAAACCTATTTGTTTCCCAAGGTGAAAGCTAGTTACACTGATAAATGGAATGTATTACTCCTTCTAGGAGGCATATTCATATTTTAGTGAGTGGCTTAACAGAGGAACAGCCTATAAATACTAAAATAATAAATAGCTCTCATTTATTGGGCATCTAATACACATCAGGCACCAAGAACCACTTTACATCCATTATTTCTTTTCTGTACCACAGTCACACAGGGAGTATATTTGCCATTTTACAGAATGAGGAAACTGAAGCAATTTGCCTGAGGTCACAGATCCAGTAATGGACAAAGCTAGAAAATGATTCTGGGTCTATCTGGTTTGATCTGATTGAGCATCTCTAATGCAGGACTTGAGGAAATAAACAATAATCACAAAGCACTTTCAATGCCATAACAGTAAAGCAACTTGAGGGTAAATAGGGTTCTCAATGACTTTTATATCACACTTCACTGAAGCTTCTCTCCTCCATGTTGGTATAGGCAGCTCTTCCCGTCAAGACAATCTTGATCTAAACTAAACGCTTTACTGGTCATCAATTCCAAGGTAAACAGACCTAAAGAGCTCTCTTGATCTCAAATCCCTGTAGGTTCTGAACATAGAGTTTCTCTGCTTTCTCCAGTTTAGAAACGAGGATATTATAGGACAGTTTATAAAGGATTGAGAAGTCAGTTGAAAGACAGAATTCCATTAAAGCTGAGGATCAAGCCTGCTGAGCTAAAGGTACAGCTCTTTGTGACCATGGCCATGGCCAGGGAACCCAGGAATGCACAGCTTGGTCTATGCAGAGAAATAGGATGAGACCTGTAAGGAAGGTAGACTTGGTGAATTCTCAAGAAGAAAAAGATGTAAGCCAAGAAGAGCAGGGCAGTGAATTCAGAAATGATTAGTCTTCAATGATCTCCAAAGCTCAGAAAAGCTGGAAGTTCTGTTTAGGCAACTGCTTTTTGGTTTTATTAAGAAAAAGATTCTCACACCCCTAGTAAGGCAGAGTTTATTATATCTAAGACAATAGTTGTGAGAGTATCTATCTCTGCTGACATTGTACTGGAAAAGGTATGAGAAAGAAGAATATTATGTATGTCCCTAAGGCAAAGCTAAAAAGGAGGATACCAAAGACACTGGGTTGTGGTGTCATAGGGCACAGCACCATATCCCCCTACCTGCCATAACTTTGCATCCAACCAACTACCCACCTCCCAACACACACTCCCTTTCCCCATCCTACTCCAGTGAACTGGAATCTATCGAGCATCTTTTCCATGGAAGGCCTTGATGCATTAAACAAAGGCTTGGCTCTGTGGTATTTCCTAAACACTTAGAATCACAGAGTTGCAAAAATAGTCTTTTCATTCAAACAGCAGTTTCAATCACCTCTGAATTCTTGAAAGTCTCTCAAAGTCAAACTTTTGCTTCATGAGTCCCACTGCAAAGTCTATGAACTTAAAAATAGCAGTCTCAAACATTCTGAGACTGCATTCTACTGACTACTTCGTATGCATTCTCTAGTCCACGTGGATACCCTCTGAGACAAGTATTATTATTCCTGTTTTACAGAGGAGAAAACTGAGGCCTAGAAAGCTTAATCAGGCTGGAATATTCAAGAAGGTCTGACTGCAAAGCCCATGCTGGTATTTACCCTACTGCCTCTTACTTGCTTTCTACTAGAATAGGTGAAAGCCAGAGTCTGGTTTCACCTTTATAACACTGGTGCATGGCAGGCACCCTGTCGTTTCCTGGACATCACAGTGGGTAGAAAGACAGGGAAGGCAACCACCCCATACAGGGGAAATTCTGGTCTTTTTTTTTTTTTTTTAAGATTTTATTTATTTATTTGACAGAGATCACAGGTAGGCCGAGAGGCAGGCAGAGAGAGAGAGGAGGAAGCAGGCTCCCTGCTGAGCAGAGAGCCCGATGTGGGGCTCGATCCCAAGACCCTGGGACCATGACCTGAGCCGAAGGCAGAGGCTTTAACCCAGTGAGCCACCCAGGCGCCCCAAATTCTGGTCTTTTTAATAAATCTAATGAGATGATAACAAACAAGGAAATGGCCCGGGATTACAAAGTGGGTAGAGTAGTCTATTTCCTGCAGGCAATAATAAACTAGATCCCTAAAGCCGGTAGAGTTGCCATATGGAGAAGGTATGGAACGACTCATTTTTGGAGAGCTGTCACAATGCAGAACATCTCTTACTGAGTCCCAAATCTGCCACTTATTAATTGTGTGACTTTGGCGAGGTCACAGCCTGAGTACTAGTTTCCTCATCCATGTGAAATGATAATCACCATACCTGCCTCAGGCCTGCTGTAGAACTCCACAGAATAACACGTGCAAATCAACTAAAACACGTCAAGTGCTCTGGCAAAATCGGCTATTTTAAATTTTAAGTTATTTCCAGTTCCATGGAGATTTCCTTTGAGTTCTACATCCCTGTTCTGTCTCCCTGCTTCTCACTATGCCACAGTTTTCAATATTCAAGGATAGAATGTGATTTCTTTGTGATAAATCATTCAAACAAGTGGGTTAAAAAAAAATGCCATGTTAAAGAGACCAGGATGCTCAGATTGACAGCTAGTGGCACCTGTGACAGCAGCTCAGGGTACCTCTTTCTTTTTAGACCAAGGGCCTCAGGAATCCTGAACCAGGAGGCAGGGAATCCTGCTGTTTGCTCCTGGTTTTCATCTCTGCAGGCCGACTGACGTTCAGGGAGAGCAAACTATCCCCATTTGCCCTAGGGGGGCGATGCTTAATTATGCACCATGCTTCTGATTTCCCTCTGGAAGGCTGGCGCCAGGGCCTGAACTCAGCTCTCCCCCAAATCTCCAGAGACACAGGCTCCTGGAAAGCCTCAGCCATCGCCCCTCCCCCACCATGCATGCGCACACACAGGCACGCAGCCCGCACCCCGCCCCGCCCAACACAGACAGACAATGGCTGTTGGCATCAGTCCAACCCCACCCAATACTACCGCTCTGGGACAGGGATGGACAGTCAGGAAGACAGGAGGGGACTAGAGAGGCACTGCTCTTCCGAGAATAGCTCTCAGGGCCCTGACCAAGCCTGTTTTAAATATTCCGTTCACATGCATAGTCCGCCACTGCACTGGCAGTGTTTCCCTGGTGAGCAGGCCCTGATTTTCATATTTCTTCTCCTTGCTTTTAGAGCTCTTGCCTTATAGGAAAAATCTCCCTTCCCCCCCATCCCTGTCTGGTATTACCCCTGAGAACCTTCCTGACTAAGGCTGTTTCCAGCTTTCATCCCCTGCCCCCTCCTTCTATTGCTTGGAGAAACTGTACAGTGAAAATTCAGAAAATATTTCATCCCCCTAGGAAAAAGCGATTTGAATGTTTTAGCAAGGAAATCACTTCAAAAGCATTTGCTTCCACCCACCCCCTCCAGCAGCCTGTGAAGCCAGGAAATGAAGGCATATTCTACAGGACAGACACCATCAAAGAGTAAATCGACACCCTAGGGACTGCAGTGAGGGCCATTCTGTTGCTTAAACACCCAGCCACAGCCCATTAAATGGGGCTAGTTTAACCAAATCACAGGGCTTTCCTCTGGGCTTCTAACCCCAAGGGCTCTCTTTACTCCCGAGGGGCTGTCCGCAGCATCTTTCCCTCTGGTGTCTGCAGATTTCATCCATGTGGTTTCCATTTCTCTTTCACAAAATGGATAATGTTGACTCTGCTAAAGAAGAAAAGTCTCCAATTCAGTGTCATGGCACCTGCTACCAGCATCACATGCATTTCTGGCTGGATTGATCCTGACCACGTATTACATTGTCAATTTGATTTTCTCTTCTTCCTTCCTCCCTCCCTTCTCTGCCACCCTCCTTCCTTCCCTCCTTTCTTAGAAAGAATGGAGGTTAGAAAGAGGTGAAAGAGATAACAAGTAAAATTATGACCTGTTTCTTTCAAATCATTGGCTCTGATCAGCCTTTAAAGCAAAGACCAATCTCGAGCTTTCTATGAAAGACTGTGGGTTTCCGTCACTGGGAGAGAGGAGCACCTGGGCACACACTTAAGATGAAGAACCCCAGGCCCCAGCCCAGACCGATTCAAACAGTCCGCACTTTAACAAGATCTCCAAGTGATCAGAACACAAGTTAATGTTTGAGAAGCACCGGCCTATGGGGTGGTGACACATCATCATTTCTTCACCATAAACTCACACTAAGTCATAGCGAACAATCTCCGCTGCTCTGTGTATAAAATTACCAAGTTCAGGGGTCTGCTGACAGTATATACATAGGATTTTGCACAGGCTCCATGAGGTATAGGGGGCTGGCGTGTGGGGAACCAAAGCACCAGGAAGGGGCCCATAGACTCTACACTCACTGACTCTAGAAGCCGGTGCTGCCCAATAGGTCAGTTTTAGCTGAGAAGACTTGCCAGCAAGACAGGCTGCCCCAAGCCAGGTCCTATCAGCTGCTTCAGAGGCTGTGAGCACCTGCTGACCCCGGCATTGTGGAAACAACCCCAGACCAGAAATCAGCAGACCTGAATTCAAAGTCTTCCTTTCATCTCATCCTGGTTTTGGACAAATTACTAGATCTATCCTCAGTTTCTTCATCTCTACAGTGAGACCCTTAATACCGGCTTAGTTTGCCACAAAAGTTAATTGTGAGGATCCCATGAAACAGCATATTTCAAAACACTATAAACCATAGAGCAATAATTACTATTTGTTATTGCTAATTAGTATAGAATCATAGAACAGAGGCAGCTTCAGATTGGAAGAAAATTAATAGATCCAATCTTCTTTCTTAAATAGGAATCCTTTCTTGCTAGTGAAAGGAGAAATCACCAGCTGATTCTCTCCTGTAACCTCTGGGAAAAAAGAATAAAAGAATGGATGGATGAATGGATGAATGAACATCTGTTGAGCATGGTTACTGTGTTAGGTGTTTTTGCATATATTCCACAGATGCTCACGAGAGTGGAAGAACACAGATATCCTGGGTGGATGCTGTGATGTACCATCCCCTTCAGGAACGAAGGACTCACTCTTCCAGCTACCAGGAGTGCTGCTGGCAGAAAGCGCTCAATTATTGTTTGCTTTGGGAGATTATTTAGGCTCGAGGGAGTTGCTTCAACCCAGGCTGCACCAAGGACTCCTCAACACAAGGGTATCAAAGGCCCAACTCTCTTCTCCAACTCAAGATGGCTCTGAAGAATTATCCCATCTGTGTTTTCCACTGAGGCGGCATCAAAGCTCTACTTGTCCCACTGCTCAGTACTGCTTCCCTTCTGTCCCTTCTCTAGGGATTCATCCCAAGAGCATTCCCTGATAACCACCTGCTTGATAATCTCCACCTCAGAGCCTGCTTCCCAGAGAACCCATGCTCCTTTCTTATGCTTTGAGCCTTTCTTGCCGACCACGCACATTCGGTGAACAGCCTCGGGATCAGAGACTATCAGAGACTCATAGTGAAATGGAGACTATTCTTTCAAAGCTGAAAGAAAACTTGGGGATCATTTCACCCAACCACTTCATTTAATAGAAAAGATTGAGTTTACATACTTTGACTTAGGTCACCTTGCTTTTAATGACAGAGACAAAACTAAACCCCGGCTCTCCCTCCTAATGATGTGGTATTTTTTTCTACTGCACAAGGACACTGCCCTCAAAAGAGAAAAGGCTTAGCACTACATCTGAGGAAGAATGTAACACTGTACATTAACTTACAAAATTGAAGAACAAAGCATTTAGGAACAAACCCGCCTGTCATAGTTTTTGGTATGTTTTCAAAAACAGATATAGTAACATGTTAATATATCACTGGTTTCCTGTTCTTTCATAAGATAGGTAACCAGGTACATCAGTTTGGCTGGGCCAGCCACCATTGTTGATGACGTATTTGGGTTGGGAGGTAACCCAGGACAGATTCAGCAGGCTCTGTTCTGAGATCTCATAGGGCCCGCTATAGGTAAACATAAATTTTAAGGTGTCTAAAATCATCTATGTGAATTATTATCCTTCTGTAAGGCAAAATGATCATAATGTAGATTCTGGATTAAGACACAGAGCAGGCCTGGAGAACGAACAATGAGAGCTCCAAGAGAGAGGTAAGAAAAGTGGGGACACCTATGGTTCTTCTGAGCTTGTAAATAGAGCATGGCAACTTTTCTTTCTGTAATAGATGTTACAGTCTCTCTTTTGTATACCCAGAATATCCTGTACAGTCTTGATGATGTACTGACCACACTGGATTATGATGATTCCTTATGGGCCTATCTCCCCCACTAAACAGAGTTCTTTAGAGTCAAACACCATGCTTACTCACCTGAGTACTGAATGAGATGTTGGCCAAATGTATGGGTAGTTGAATGAATGAGTAATGTTATTTATGGTCTCCTCATTCTTTCCTCAAAATATCTTGCCCATAAAAGCCATTTAGGGTCTGAGGATTTTATGAGTATTGGAACAGAGAGGGACTTTGAGAATTATCTTGTATTATCCCAATATGTTTTACATATTAGGAAAGGCAGCCAGAGGGCTGAAGATGTGGAAAGACTATGACTTAATGTATCAAAAGAATCATGTTCTGTTAGGGTTAAATGTTTAAAAAGAGTAAATAGGACCCACATTTTAATAGTTCACATTTTTGTCACTTTCCCTAGATAAAGATTTCCAGTTATTTCTTCTTATGTTTTAAATCTCCCCAGTGAAACCCACAATATACCTTATGGTCTAAACCTCATGATAAAACAAGAGAAACAGGGCCCAAAGTTACATTCATAGACTAGGGTCTTCTGCCATTGATCCTTCTGCTTGTGTGAAATGGAATGGAGCGCAGCTGGGATGCCTACCTTGGTCTTATTAAACAGGGAGCTAATCTGATCAGAGGTTTGGCTTAACTGAGGCTGACCACATTTCCTCAGGGTTTTTGCTGTCCCTGAGGAGGAGGGGAGTCAGGAAGCAAATCAGAAATATGAGTGCTTTCACTGAGGCATACCTGGATTTGCAATTCAATTCAGCAAAGAGAAGAAAAACAAAAACAAAACCAAAGATGGAATAGACTACAGGGTTGAGGCTGAATGCCACAGGGTCACTGGGCTCCTTAGCAGCAGTGACTCTTCAGAGGGTAGGGAGTCATGGACCTAGAGCAGGGTAAGAAACACCAAATGTATTCTGTCGCTCTGGAGAGAGAAGTGGCTCCTGGAAAACGGCAAAGTTTGCATCATTGGTTTGATTAGCAGAAGGAGCTGGACTGAGACTAGCCGGGGTAATCCTATGCACTGAGACTGTCTCAAACACCTCCACCTTCTACTGTTGTTATCACTGGGGATTATCAAAGCCAAGCCAGGTGGAACTGGATAATCACAGAAATACTATCAGTCTGTTGTTTTTTGGGTTTGATTTTGTAATGTTACCAGCCTCCAGAAATGTGCTTTGCATGAAAGTATTTTTTATTGCTAGCATTAATAACGTATTTTGAGGAGCTCAAAAGATAGTGCCAGCAAAAAAATGGCATCAGGTTCCTGATAGTAAAGTTTAGAATACAGGTGGGCTTCCAAAAGACTAGAGGTCAGGCACCCCTGGAGTGGGGGAGCCCTCAGCAATAGAAAATGTGGAATTAAGAAACTGCAAGATGAAAAGGAAGTAGTTGAGTGGCAAGAAGCCTTCTTTTGCATTAATTTAATTTGAGAAACAATTTACGGGTATTTATCCAAATTGCCATTTGATAAAGAAGTAAGTGGCATAACTTTACTACCTGGTTATTAAACGCAAGAGCTGAAACATTTTCTACACCAGACCAAGTGCTTGTCTGATGGTAAAACTGGAGGGACCAGTATTAAAATTCCTCCCCCTGAGATATCCTAGAGCTGTGAGGTACACCTTCCATGTATCCACCCAATGGAGACAAAATGGCACAAACTATAATAAACTCTCTTTGTTTAGGCAGAATAGGATACCAGAAGTATCCAGAATATCCACCTAAAGACCACAAATCAAGTATAATAAACTTAATCATGCTTAACATTAGAGTAACCCTTTACATTCAAAATGCTTTTGTGGCCCTCTAAGTTTCTTGCAGTTACTGCAGCAAGTATGACAGCATTATTATATTCGTTTTTCCACTGTATCTCTTTCCCTACTTTTACATTAATTAATGGCAAAAGCTACATAGTTAAGTATAGGGCCCAGATTTGCTCATTAGTTAGAGGGCATTCATTTCTTCAGAACCCAAAGCCCAGAATTTAATTTTAGACATGTGCTTTTTGAATCCAAACCACGCTCTATGCACAGTAGAGAATCTGTCCACCATGACAGTTCATCCTGGGGAATGAGGGCTCTCAGGACATCTGCCCCTGTCACCACTGATCAATTCAGGCAAATCACTGCAACTAAATACAGCCAGGAGCCAAAGAGGACCATTAGTGTTCCAGTCCAGGAGTTACAATATAACCAGCAGATAATTCATACCACGTTGAATCAGCCAAGATAGAGCACACTACACTTCATCATCGTGGGCTTTTGCACAATCAAATGACAGGTCCTGAAGCAAAGCCAGGGAGGCATAAAGAGGAGATAAAAAGCTGCCCTTACTCCCCTACTATTTCATGAGACCTACATAGAACTGATTTCTAGAAAAATCAGCTTAAAGAGTCATCAGCCTCAGGACACTTGATATGACTCCTGTTGTCTTTAGAAATATTTCTATAACTCTTCTGTAAGACAACTTTCCTTACATCTTTGGCACAAGAAAAAAAAGTTTAAGAATGTATGTCAAATATATTTAATATTGGTTATATCTGGAGAATAAAGTTGTGGGAGCACTTTTCCGATGGTTCATAATGTTTCAATTTTAAAATACTATGTATTAACCAGAAAATATCAATAAAGACAGAGAGACACACAAACACAGAGATGGACCGACCACATAGGTTCAAGGCCAATGCTATCACTAGGACAATGCTGTGAAAGAACCAAAACTCAAAGTCAGAGAGATAATTTGGTTTGTCAAAAGTCACACCACTAGTTTGCAGCAAAACTAGCTTATTGAGTTGACCCAAACTATTGAAGTTTTCCTCTTAGTGTCCCTATGGTTAAAGAATGGCAGATAACTCTAAGGACACTTCTGGTTGTGATAACCCATGGTTCTAGCAAGTGGAAGGTAATTTGAAAATATCATCTCCAAAAGGGTGGTCATATTATCTCAAATGAGAAATGTTTGTGAGTGACAGGGATTACTATTAATAATTATTCCTAGATACCAGGTATAAACCAGAACCCCCTAGGCATACTGGGTTGTATGGTGATCCTGTCCTTAATAGATGATCCATTTGCAGACCTTCATTAGGATTTCAAAATGTATATGTCTAGATGCCAAAATTTCGGAGGGCAAGAGGTGAAACAAAAGGAAATAAACTTTAGTCTGTTAGTACCTTTCCAACACTTTTGGAAACATATGAAATAGAAGACCAAAACCTGGGCAGTGCACAGTCTATCTGTTAACTAACTAATGGAGGTCAGAATTAGACTAAAACATTAACGAGTTCTAGACTAGGACCAAATGCACTAAGGTGTGAAGAAGTAAAAACAGTGATGGGGGAAGATTCTGGGTAGAAGAAAGAGGGATAGAAGACTGATGGTCTATAGTGAGTCTAGTCACATGATCCCCTCAAAGGTATATTTGTAACAAAATCGCAAACATAATCGTTCAGGCAACAGGGTAAGTGGATGACATTGATAAAATATTATCAAAGCAAACATCCCTCCTCCCAGCGACAAGGGAAGTGCTGAAATGTAAGGATGCGGGCAGATATCACTTTCGTATGTCCTGGCTCACAGACTGTTAAATTCCCAGCCATGATAATACATATTCATGGGAGGTTGGAAGTTAAATAAATATAATGTGAGCGAGCCAATTCTCTGTGGTATGCTTTCTGTAATGGATAAAAAGCTAACTGGAATGATTAGTCATTGTAGAAATAAGGCATTGATCATGTAATAATAATAAGACTTCGCTTCCAAACAGCATGAAGCACTATTCAAAAGCAATCAAAGATACCATGTCATTTCATCCTCTTAGCAGCCTTGAGAGGCAGGAATTATATTGTTGTCTCAATTTTATAAGCGAGATGATGGCCCAGGGCAATTAAATAACCGTGCTGATTGTTTTACCTTTACTGGTGAAACTAGAACTAGAACCCACTTCTCCTGAGCTCCTCTTCTCCTCATTATCCAATTCATTGTACTTGATGCCTGGAAAAGAAGTGACCTCAAGAAGGCTGTGGGTTTAGTGACTTCTGACCATCCCTTTTGGCCCAAGTCCATCTTTTTGGTTTTCATATCCTCTAGAGATAATCCATCTCACTCAGCCCCTACCCATTCACCATCTGACCTGCCTTGCTCTCTGAAAATTGCAACTGTGTTTTACCTTTGGAGTAACCAAATTCAATTATAGTTTGTGCCTTTGTGTTTCCTCAGCCTTTTTTCCTACACAAATTGATGGTGACAGCAGCGATACCAATTCAATTACATACCATCTTCTGGTTCCCAGTAATGATTCTGAGTAGGTCAACAGAGACCAGCTAGGAACAAGAATGACCGTGAATTAAAAGGAAGGATAAAGAGTGAAAGCCTGAATTAGAAACCCATTTTCACTTCCTGGGAAAATTGAAGCCAGCTTCCCTCAAAGAATAAGCAGGATAAATCATGGAAAGAGAAAGGAAAGAGTAGTTTGGTCAATTTACATAAGAGGATTTCTGGAAAGGATTAAGGAGCTTTTACAATTGTCTTGCCCTTGTGAGCAAAACCTAAGGGGTACCAAATAAAATAATATCCTATCGAACAACTGGGAGTTATAACAAACATGTCATGAATGAGTCGATTATTTTTGGCATTTTAATTCACTGAAAACTATTTGAGAACCGAGCTCTCACCATGTAGCAAGTCTTTCTAGAATTGAGTGGAGATACTGCCAGGAACAGATTAACAATGTCCCTGCCCCCAAGGTGATTGCATTCCAATGGACACAGGTGGTTGATGTAAGTACTCTGAAGAAAAACCAAAGAAAGGTAAAGGAGCAGATAGTCACATGACAGAGACAAGCTAATTTGGTAAAGGGGTTAAAGGAGGGCCTCTCCAGGAGGTGACATTGGAAAAATAAATGAATTGAGGGCCAAACGTGTGACACACACCACCAGATTCTTTGAGGGCCAAACAGTAATGCCATTTAATTGTGTAACCTTTGTGTGTTTCACTAGCACAGACTTTAAAGGTTACTATTTTTATGACTATAATCCACCCTAAAAATGACCATAAGTGCCCAAACAAGAAATTGTTGTCTTTCAAAAGCTAAACTGAACTCTCCACAAAGATGGAGGCAATTTATCAAATGGAGTGATTTTTTTTTCTCTTGTGACTGTTTTTTAGAAACCAAGTCCTAAATAGTCTCCCTTGCCCTTAGTGGATGTACCTGATTGTCTACTCTTGGGCAGCTACTTCCCTTTTTGTGTTCACAGACTATTTTTTATGAGTGTCCATATTATTTATATAGGGAAAAAATAGCTCAAATAATCAATAATCTGTTCTGTCATTTTTTACTAAATCAGAGTTTTGATTTGCACATAATAAATCAGCTCATACTTCCATTTTATGTCAATTCAACAAATATCTGTGGTATAAATACTATTAGCAGGATAATGTGCTAAGCACAAAATGGGAGAAAAAGATTAATAAAACACTATCTTTGCTCTTAGACAACATACAACGTAGTCTAGTAGATAAGTACACAAATAGCTATAATAGGAAGAATTATGTTCCTCAGATAATATATTTTTTTAAAGTTGAGAGAAGTACAGATGAGGAATATAAATGGTTTCGGGGAGGAGGAAAGACTTGAGATGAACCTTAAGAGCAGGTTAGGATTTCAAACAGTGAAAGGAGAACCAGGAAGCATTTCAGAGAAAAGCAGCACCATAAATATATTAATGAAGGCAGGAAGAGGCCGGGCATGTTCCAAGAAGGACAAATACTCCAGTCTGGTGGACATGAAGGTCATTAGGAGTAAATTTGTGATAAGTAGATTAAATAGTGATAATGGGCTAGGACATTATTAAAAGCCTAGGATGCTGAAAGGCAATGGGAGCCTCCAAAGAGTTTGAACTGGGAAATGTCTCTAGGTGGATCTGGTACAGATTGGGAAGAAAGAGACATAAGATGGGAGACTGATGAGGAATGTACTTCTAAGGTGCAGATGAGAGGTGGTGCAATTCTGAAGTAGAGTGAGGACACTAGGAACAATACTTTTTTGAAGAGAAACATAAACTTGTGATTGTACAATTGATGGGTCTTTGCACCCAATTAGATGTGAGGCAAGACTGAGAAGGTATAAAAGATAACTGAGAAGGGGCACCTGGCTGGCTCAGTAGAACACATGACATCTTGATCTCAGGGTTGTGAGTTCAAGCCCCATGTAGGGCACTGAGTTTACTTAAGAAGAGATAACTGAGAAAATAATGTCCCCTTTGTGGGGGAAGATATTAAGAGGAAGAGTTTCAATTTTTGAACACTGAGGTATTTCCAGACCATGCAGTTGAAGAGAAGCAGGTGAAAATCTGGAATTGAATCTTCAGGGAGATTTGGTAGAAAAAATAATTTTAGATGTGAGAGTTGTGGCCATGGGAGGGAACCAGAATATTGGAGGAAAAAACTGTAGAGAGTAAAGTGATCTTAGGTAGTATTTTTTGTTAGGCACAGCAGGAAAAAAACCAGAGAAGGGAAGAAATAAGAAGTCATTAAAGGTAGGATAGCAACTTAATTATAGAAACCCAAGAAATGACAATTTCAAGGAAAAAAATTATAGTCAATAGTACCAGATGTGACTTTGAGATCAAGGAGGCATGGAACCACAGGATTTACTACTCTGTGATGGAGGAAAACTTGTTTGAAGTAGGGTAAGTATAAGCACATGTATCCACAAAGGAAAAGGAAGGACAGAGCTTCTGTAAAAAGTGAAAGGGTAAAAATTCTTAATGCAGCCCCAGAGGAAAGGAATAAACTAACATTTATCCCATGTTTAATTTGGCCCAACACTATGCAGGACACATTTATGTTTTACTATTTAGTTCCCACATCAACACTGTGAAAAAGGTGTTATTACTATTTTCCATTCAAGACAAAAATCTAGGGTGCAAGGAGGTTAAATAAGTTGCTCTAGGACATACATCTAGGTCCACAACAGGCCTGAAATTCTAGCCCCTGTGAAGATTGGGCTCAAGGCCATCCCTTTTCCATGACGCCATGACACCACTGTGAGGCAGGAGACCTAAAACTAGGTTCACTATTTCAACAGGCAAGAAGACAAGCACTTCCTCCTGAGAATTGGAACAAAAGAGGAGGGTGATAAAATACATATTAAAGGGAAATCATCCACTGCAAGTGACCCATTAGAAAACAGAAGAAAAATTAATTTGACATTTGCAAACTGGGAGGCAAGAGATTCTATGATGGCAGCAGTTGCATAACCGAAACAACTTAGTGTTGGGTCCATGGTCAAAGGAACGACACTGATACAAAGCGAAGGTCAAGCAAAGCTTTATTTCCTGCCAAGCATCGAGAATCAAACTGACTGGCCAGGGCAGTCTCTTAAAAGGGGTGACCCCTCCCTGCCTTACAGACTAACTTTTATAGAGCAAAGGCCGTGTGGTTGGGACTGGCCACACACAGGTAGCCAATGAGATTGTAACACACAGAGAAATCTGCACAGCCATGCTAGGTCCCACACGGGTGGCCAATTGAATTACAATTCACCCCACAGTAGCTATTTGAACTACCCTATCACCTTGGTCAGAATTGGTGCCCAAAAGATGCCCAAAGGGTGGGGCCCATACTCCTTGGTAGCTAGGGAGACAGTATGTATGTTCCACTGATTGGATGTCTCCACCTGACCTGACTCATCCCTGCATTTGGGGCATTATCTCCACCTGACCTGACCCACCCTTGTATTTGGGCTTTGTTACCTGGGACTGGTTTCCCAGACTTGCTTTTAAGTAAGTTCCCCTGGGGGGGGGGGGCAGGGTCAGTTTAAGTTTTACTGCATAAACAAAATCACTGTTTAACTGGATGGAATCACTCTGGCTAAATAGACCCTTACACTACCATGAGTTATAGGCTGGAAAAGGAGCTAGAAGCTAGAGCAGCCTTGGAGGAAGAGTGGAGAGCCTGCAGATCATGCGAATGAAACAGAAGGAAAAGAAGGACACAAAGTTGTAATCACATTAGGGATTTTGAGCTCAAGATCATGAGTGTGGGGCCATTTTTAGTGAGGTAGCAAGAATTTAAAAAAATTAAAGGCAGGCACCAGGGTATTTAGTACAAAGTCTCAACCACAATGGCTGAATGTTATAGAGGACTAAATCACAAGAAATGTCGAGTCGAAAAAAAACATGAATAAGTAAGTAAATGATAACTGTAATTCACACATTGAATACAGAGGTGGAAGTTTTCCAGAATATGAGATTTCTATAAAAAGGAAAGAAAGAAGGTAGGCAGCATGATCAAATGGAAGAAACTTAATGAAGATGTCACCATGGGAGAGTGGACTAAAAGTAACCACAGGGAAGCAAGGACATACTGACCTCTTCTCTGGTCATGAGATGCACCTGGCTGCATTAGGATACAAATGATATGAAGAAAATCCCAAAAGATTGGCCGAATCTCTGTGGGCAGGTTTGAAGACAAACGGAATTTATTTACAATCAAAGGACACAGGAAAGGAATTCGTCTAGGGATGGATAGAACCTAAGAGGGCCCTTTAAATGCAACGGGTGAACTAAATAGGGATGCAGGTATTAGAGAGGAGAATTCACACATAGGGTTAGGTCCCAAACATTAGAGGGGCAGAGTCAGAAAGTAAGCTAGAGGGACTTAGCAGTAGAGCTGGATAAGCCCAAGTAATTGATTTATGTAGGCAATTGTGGAACTAAAGAGCTCCAGTTTTCTCAAAGATTTATTTATTTGTGAAAAAGATAGATTGAGAGAAAGAGAGAACACACAAGCAGGGGGAGAGGGAGGCAGGAGAAGCAGGCAGTGGGAGAAGCAGACTCTGGACTGAGCAGGAATCCTGATGCAGAACTCCATCCCAGGACCCAGGGATCATAACCTGAGCCAAAGGCAGCTGCTTAATGACTGAACCACCCAGGCACCCTGGGCCAGTTTTCTTTCTTTCTTTTTTTAATATTTATTTTTATTTATTTACTAATTAATTATTTTTTATATTAACATATAATGTATTATTGGTCCCAGGGGTACAGGTCTGTGAATCATCAGGTTTATACATTTTATAGCACTCATCATAGCACATACCTTCTACCATGTCCATCATCCAGACACCCTATCCCTCTCTCCCACCCCCCAGCAACCCTCAGTTTCTTTCATGAGATTAAGAGTCTATTACGGTTTGTCTCCCTCCTGGTCCCATCTTGTTTCATTTTTTCCCTCCCTACCTCCCATAACCCCCTGGCCCTGCCTCTCAAATTTCTCATATCAGAGAGATCATATGATAATTATCTTTCTCTGATTGACTTATTTCACATATCATTAATACTCTCTAGTTTCATCCACGTCATTGTAAATGGCAAGATTTGGGGGGTTTTTGATTGCTGCATAGTATTCCATTGTGTATATACACCACCTCTTCTTTATCCATTCGTCTGTTGATGGACGTCTAGGTTCTTTCCATAGTTTGGCTATTGTGGACATTGCTGCTATAAACATTTGGGTGCATGTCCTCCTTTGGATCACTACATTTGTATCTTTAGGGTAACTACCTAGTAGTGCAATTGCTGGGTTGTAGGGTAGCTCTATTTTCAACTTTTTGAGGAACCTCCATGCATGTTTTCCAGACTGGCTGCACCAGCTTGCATCCCACCAAAAGTGTAAGAGGGTTCCCCTTTCTCTACATCCTCACCAACATCTGTTGTTTCCTGACTTGTTAATTTTAGCCATTTGGACTGGTGTGAGGTGGTATCTCACTGTGGTTTTGATTTGTATTTCCCTGATGGTGAATAATGTTGAGCACTTTTTTATGTGTTTTTTGGCCATTTGGATGTCTTCTTTGCAGAAATGTCTATTCATGTCTTCTGCCCATTTCTTGATTGGATTATTTTTTCTTTAGGTGTTGATTTTGGTAAGTTCTTTATAGATTTTGGATACTAGCCCTTTATCTGATACATCATTTGCAAATATCTTCTCCTATTCTGTCAGTTGTCTTTTGGTTTCATTGACTATTTCCTTTGCTGTGCAAAAGCTTTTGATCTTGATGAAGTCCCAATAGTTCATTTTTGCCCTTGCTTCCCTTGCTTTTCTGTCCCAGTTTTGGTTTTTTTTTTGTTTTTTTTTGTTTTTTTTTTTTTTACAGAGAGAGCACAGGCAGGCAGAGTGGCAGGCAGAGGGAGAGGGAGAAGCAGGCTCCCCGCTGAGCAAGGAGCCCGATGCAGGACTTGATTGCATGACCCTGGGATCATGATCTGAGCTGAAGGCAGATGGTTAACTGACTGAGCTACCCAGGCATCCCCTGCCCCAGTTTTCTAATAGAAGTGGCAAAGCAATAGGGGAAGGAGAACTTGGTGCTTTACAAACTTTCCTCTCTAAGCCCTTTATCATACTGATAAGGATCCACACTTCCTGCTGGGAAATAAGGAGGGCTAAAGGAACTGTGTGAAGAGAACCACATAGTTGTTTGATGTCTCAGTGGTTAGGTTCACAGAAATGACAATTGTTCAGGACTTCAGCTAATGTCTCTTTCCAATGATGTCACTATTACTGTTTTTCTTTAGTGAACTTATCACTCCTAGAATTTTATTTATTTTATTTTGTTTTTTTGTTCTCTATGTTCCTCCCCCATCTCCCACTACATTATAAGCTAAATGGGGTCAGGAACTTTGATTAACTCGTTGCTGAGTCCCTAGCACCTAGAACAATGCTTCGTATACAGCTGGTATTCAATAAATGTTGACTGGCATTTGACTGAATGAATTAAAAAATAAAATACTGGCCAAATGATAGGTAGTAGTCATATAAAAATGTCTAATATACAGTCTCTGCTTAAATAAGAATCTCATGAAATAGGAGAAACACATCAATAAACAGTATGAGACTATGGAGGCATGAAAGAGGGTGTGATGAATTCTCCTTTGGTGGGGGTCATCAGAGAAAAGATTGCAGAGTAGAGAAATTGATCTTCCAAATTCAGTGCTCTTACTCCAGGAGAAACAAGCCAGTCCAGGGGGGTGAAAATAAAACTTGAAAACTTCTAATTATTTTCACTTCTATTTTTATGAAGGTTTTGATATTTGTGTGTTTGTGTGTGTGTGTGTGTATATACATCATTTTGAATATGTAAATTAACATACCTAAATTTCAGTTGCATGCTCTTACTTTTTGTCTCGTGGAATGCACAACTAAAATGTCATCCGTAGACTAGGGGATGAGAACCCTGAGCTACATCTTGAAAGAAAACTAAAAATGGGCCTTCCAATTAGAAGTGAGACAGGGCATTCCAGAATGAAAGCAACAGCATGGATCTATGAAAAATCAAGAGCTATTCTGAGAACTGAAAGACATTCATATGTCTGGGCATTATTATGAGCACAGGGAACAGAAAATAAGCTGGAAAGCTATTCTACTGGAAAAGGGGGATTATCAATAGAGCTATAAGCAAAGGAAGGCAAAATGAGATTTTTATGTAAATTAGATTATTAACATCAATGAAGAATGAATTTGAAGGGTAAAGAACTAGAGGTCTAAACACAAGAAGTATTTTAATAGTTTGGGTTAGAAATGATTCAGACCTAAATAAGTGCTGGTTTACAAGGTAGAGAGAAACAGATTTAGAACATATTTTGAGAGGGGTTCCTGGGTGGCTCAGTTGGTTAAGTGTCTTTCTTCAGCTCAGGTCATGATTTCAGGGTCCTGGGATTGGGTCCCACATCAGGCTCTCTGCTCAGCAGGGAGTCTGCTTCTCCCTCTCACTCTCCCTCCCTCTCTCTTTCTCTCTCAAATAAATAAAAATCTCAGGAAAAAAAAAGAACTTTGAGGTAAAATTGTCAAGTCTTGGAGATAACTGGATATGGGTTATATGTCACTGAAAATAAAGTTCAGCTGTCAAAACAGAGACCTAAAAATAAGTACATCTAAAGAGGGAAGTATACTTATGTTCCATATGATACAATTTAGCCTGGGACTGGCTCACTTTCATCAGGAACCCAGCCCCTTCCATTACTCTACTCTGCCATCCTTGATGTAGACATTATTCCTCATCACCAAACATGGCTGCTGGAGCCTGAATCATCATCTCCATGTTACAGGCAGAATAATGGAGGAAGGGCAAAATTAGTGCCTGCTTCCTTCTTTACAGAAGACTTTCTAGAAGACTTCTGCCTACATTTGGCTACATTTCAGTAGCTGAAGCTCAGACATGTTTCTAGGTGTATCTGCTGGGAAAGGTAAGGCTGGGAAACATAATCTTTATTCCAAGTACAAGAATAAACACTTTTGTTCTTCATTAAAGAAGAGAAGAGTAGGGGCAACTGGGTGGCTCAGTCAGTGAAGCATCTGCCTTCAGCTCAGGTCATGATCCAGGGTCCTGGGATTGAGTCCCATGTTGGGCTCCCTGATCAGTGGGTAGTCTGCTTCTCCCTCTCCCTCTGCTCCTCACCCCTGCTCATGCTCTCTCTCTCAAATAAATAAACAAAATCTTTAAAAATAAATAAATAAAAGGGGGAAGAGGAGAAGATATTGGATGGCAACCAGCACTCTATTAGGGAATAAAGAAAAGAATCATGGATAAATTCCAAGCTTCTAGGTTTAGTAAATTTAGTAACTTTAGTAAACTAGATTTTGGTGACACCAACTAAAAGTGACACTATAAAAGGAGGAGGAAGTTGAACTCCAAGATGAGTTCATTTTTGAATGTTGAATTTACAGTAGGTGCAAGACATACAAATAAAAATGTCTAACAGCAATTAGACACTGAAGAATGGCCCAAAATTAGATTTGGATGCCAGCAATGTATGAGCTAAGATGACCAACAAAGAATGTACAGAATGAGAACTGTGAGCTGAGGACAGAATCCTGGTTGATGGGCAGGATGGGAGGAGTTGCCAACACTTAGAAGGCTCAAAAAGGGAAAAAGCCTATAAAGGAACCATAGAGTCTACTGTCAAAGTTTCAGGAGAATAGACTGTACCATAATCCAAAGGATAGAATAGGCAGTACTGTATAATGCAGCAGAGAGACAAAATGTAAAGACTGATGGAGGAAAAAGCCATTGAATGCCCTGATTAGAAGTCATGGATAGCCCCAAGAGCAATTTCATGGGAGTGGAAGGAGCTGAAGGTAGATGAGCTGTCAATCAGACTTGAGGAGGTAGGGATGATGACCAGAGCTTCGCAAACCTTATGGGGCAACCTAGTCACTTGGGGCTTTGGTCGAAAATGCGAACCTCGGGGCTCCTGGGTGGCTCAGTGGGTTGAGCCACTGCATTCGGCTCAGGTCATGATCTCAGGGTCCTGGGATCAAGCCCCGTGTTGTGTTCTCTGCTCAGTGGAGAGCCTGCTTCCCGCTCTCTCTCTCTCTGCCTGCCTCTCTGCCTACTTGTGATCTCTGTCAAATAAATAAATTTAAAAAAAAAAATGCGAACCTGGTGGTGGGTATGAGGGAGGGCATGTATTGCATGGAACACTGGGTGTGGTACATAAACAATGAATTTTGGAACACTGAAAAAAATAAAAGAAAAAAGACAAAGAAAAAGAAAAATTCAAACACCAAAAAAAAAAAAAAAAAAAAAAAAAGAGGTCAGGCTCCAGATTCTCCATTCCTCATAAGTTTTTAATGATTCCCAGAGTGCTTGTCAGCAGACCACACTCTGGTGAGGCTGTGGAGCAGTGGTTCTTAAACATTAGTGTGCATCAGGATCACCTATGGACTTGCTACAGCAGATTTCTGGACCCCACCCCCAGAGTGTCTGATTCATAGTCTTAGGGGGGAAGAGAGGGAGTTCATTGAGATTACTGCCTTCATTTTACAATTGATAGTAGTGCCAATGTATTCACATTCTTATTGTATTAAACAGAGACGTCCACTATCGTGTGGTTTCATACATAATCTCAAGTTTTCTCTCTAGGTTTTTGCCACCTTAGCCTGAATCATAAACATATGGCAATTCTTATTCAGCCAACCATCTGCACCTAGTTTCACAGTCTGTAAGTACAATCAATATGTAATACTAAGAAATTAAAATATCCTAGTATCCCTAGCCAGAACAGTCTCCCCATCTTAAAGGAATGTTTTCTTCTTAGCTGGAAAAATCAACCTACTCTACTCAATCTCTTGTTTGTTGTCTGTGTCAAAATTATTGGGTTACCTACTGATTACCAGACCTGGCCAATTAGTCTGATTATCTCATCACATATTTTTCAACTTCTCCAGCTGTGAGAGTTACTTTTCATGATGACTCTTTCAATAAAGAGCTCCCCAAGCTAAGACAAATGATGAGTAAAGTGATAAACACCCACTAGCAATTTAACCTGAATACGGACTTAGAGCAGCATAATGGTACAATTGAACCATGGATAGGATTGAGGAAAGGAATTGCCGTGCTGTATTTTGAGGCTCTGAAGAAGGACTCGGTCGGCTCTTGGCACATGTAAATGAAATTGGTGCTAATTTCAAATTGAATGCCATTATTATTACACAATAGACAGATAGGATTACTCTGAGAAAATATCAACTGTTATTAGATTTATTTGTCTATGTCATGGAGGAGGAGAAATGAGAAGAACAATCTGGCAAAGAAGTAGGATACAAAGATGAACAGGACTGGCCCTCTTTGAATGAATATATAACCTAATATTATCTATCCCTTATTTCTACCTCTTCGGGGAAAGACAGTGATACTGATGAGGCCTGTTTTTCCACAGTTCCCATCTATTCTCAGAGTGGACAGCAGGGCAGATGATCTGTCAAAACTCACAGTTCCAGCTTCTTGTATGTGGTCTCCTGGTTTTTAATGGACAAAGTGGTTATGCTCCCAAGAGCACCGCCCCCATAGAAAAAATAAATAAATAAAACTTAACCTGATGTTTTAAGTCTTTAATGAGGGCCACTTCTCTAGGAATGGTCACTTTAGGCTCTTATTCCCTCCCCCAAGAAGGAGCCTCCTGAAAAGCTTCCTGGGTAAAGAATTGTCTTCGTATAGTTCGGAAAATGAAAAATATCTTTATCGTTGAGACCATGCCTGCATTAACAAGGTGGCTGGCCACCACCCTGTGCCTTGTTCAAAGCCTGCATTCTCTCCAGGCCTCCATCCTGCCCTCCCCAACCCCCGCTCCCACCCCAGCTTGCTCTCTGATCAGTGAGATTCTCTGTGTCTTTTTGTAAAGGTCATGGAATCCTAACAGCTGTAAAACACACTGAAGGGGGATTAACTAGCTTGATTCCTGCCTACTGGCTGCAATACATGACTCAGAATGAGAATCTCAGATTAGTACTGCAGATCATCATCCCAGATGCTAGGAAATTCAGGCACCTGTGTAACCTCTCTTAGGAAACCAGTGATCAATATCATTTTCTCAAAGCTCCTGGGAAGAATCAACAATGAAGTGCTCAACATTCCTGATGGAGATGTTCCGTTTCAGCCACAAAAGTTCTAAAGACAGTTATAAGGGCCAAAATTCATTCTGTGACACAATGTCTCTTGATTTTCTAGAGACTACATCTAAGATCAACATCGGAAGAGGTTGGATGTGGGCAAAAGAAAAAAAAACCACAAGATAATTTTTAAAATTAATTAAAATAAAGCATAAACCGCAGCCGATCTTCAGTCATTTGGATGAATCTGTGAGCTTGGCTAGATCAGGCAGTTTGAAGTGTGGTATACACCTAAGGAGTTTGGGAGCAGCAACGTGTTTACTTGTGCTTAAATAGAAACATAGATAGCTAGTCCAAGCAAGAACTTCCTCCACAGAAACTGCAAATAACCCATCCCCAGGCTGCCAACTCAAGGCTTATTTTAGCAAGAATAAGTAGGAACAGGATGCCCGGCCAGTCCAGGAGAATTTAGGGGTACTCTTCCCACACACCAGGCACTCATTAGCATGTCTACTCAGTTTCTCAACTGTGTAACAACTGCAAACAGACAATAGTGGGAAACTGTCACAGAGAAAGGAAAAAAAAATGTACTGGAAAAGGCTGTTAATGAAGAAAAGGTGGAGGGGGATGTTCTCTTTAGAAAGAAATGCAACTCTTCGACAGAAGAAAAAGTTTAATAACAGAGTTTTGAGGGAAAAACAACTCAAAGAAATTACAGTAAAATATATTGTCATCCTGCTCATTATGTTGAAACCATAGTCACTTGTGCCTCAAGCATTTATTGAGCACCTACTAAGTACAATGTACCTTACTGGGTGGTACGTAAAGAAAATAAATTGGGCCATTCCAATCCTTCAGCAAGTGGCATTTAATTGCCAGGACAGAATATGTATAATCAACAACTACTACGCAAAATCATGAGTTTCAGTCACTCGGAATATACCAGCCATTCAGAACTGTTACCTTATAAGGCACACTCCCAGGCGAGCCTAAAAGGATGACAATTTAAGATGCCACCCTTGACTCTGGATAGAATGTTACTTTTTTTTTTATTTGTTTTTTTTATTAAGTAGGCTCCATGCCGAGCCTAACACAGGCCTTGAACTCACAACCCTGAGATCAAGACCTAAGTGAAGATCAAGAGTCAGATGCTTAACAGTCTGAGCCACTCAGGCACCCCATTTTAAATGTAGATTGTAGACTCGGGTTGTCTTTTTTCATTCTCCTTTGCTTAAAACAAATCAGCTCAGGAAAATGCCCTTCTGTTTATTCGTAGTTGACTCCCACCACAAGCTACAGATTATTCTCCCAACAGAGTTCAAAGTTACTGTCTAGAATAGTGCTGGTAAGAACACTGGGCAATGAAAATGAGGTAAAAGTCATTCTAAACCAAAGAGAACCACGAAAAGCAAGGCAAATGTAACTAGGACTCCTGGATACCTAATGGGAAAAAAAGTTAACAAAAAAAAAAAAAAAAAAGGAGGGGCACCTGGGTGGCCCAGTGGGTTAAGCCTCTGCCTTCGGCTCAGGTCATGATCTCAGGGTCCTGGGATCGAGCCCCACATCGGGCTCTCTGCTCGGCAGGGAGCCTGCTTCCTCCTCTCTCTCTCTGCCTGCCTCTCTGCTTACTTGTGATCTCTGTCAAATGAATAAATAAAAATTAAAAAAAAAAGGAAAATCATTATAGAATTAAAAACCAGATCACATTTGATGAGAAACAGAGAATAAAAACAACTTACTGGTTGATCATATTATTCTCAATCATCACCTTATGAGGCAGTGATAGGGGTCCCGTTTTACAGAAGTAATGGATACTTGAACTGGTCTGTAAGCAGACAGATAGGAAGTTGCAGAGTCAGAATTCACCTAATAGCCAGTGAACTAACCACTATGTAATATGAACTCCCATTTTGTGGAAACTACAAGTAGATAGTGGTAGCAATGGATTCCTGAGATTTCGATTCTATGCCCATGTTTCTTCTCTTACCATAGATTGGGCCATGAGTCTCAAGATTCTGTAGGCAAAGAACCAGCACAAAGTCTAAGTCAAGGGCATGTCCAGTCCATAGGAGTCGCAGACATTGCTATTCGCCATCATTCTCAACTTGCCCAACTCCATTATTTCCCTCTTTTGGGACAGTCATGCCAGAACCTTTGCCTTTCTGGGTAGGCCAGAGTGACTTGAAAAAAATAAATCGCAACAATCACAAATGATGCCCTGAAGCACAGAGACCCAGCTCACACCTTCAAGAACGAATTCCCTTCTTTGGAGCAGCCTCAGAACATCCAGCCAACAGCTACCTGCCCCTTTGGTGTCTGCAGAAAAGATTTCAGAGTCCAGAGCTCACACATGCCCTTAAATCGAGGGAAGTAGAGGATAAGAAATGCAATATTCATCTGAGGCACAGAGTAATGCCACCTCTGTCTGTCTGCAGTTTTCAATGACTAACTTGAACCGCTAAGAAAATCAAGGTTGGAGACTAAGTAAAAAGCATGATAGGAAATATCCTGGTTTCTCACATTTTTTAAGCCTGACTCTGAAATCAATTTGCTTAGTGTGTGGATGTGCATAAATGCTAATGTTTGAAAGAAGCAACTCCTGGAAAGGAGGCTTTGTGGCTTTTAAGCTCCAAGCTGAGTTTTTCTCTTAATACACCCAGAGAACGTATCCAAGGAGGCTTGAGGAGGAGAGTGCCAGTGGGGTGGAGATGTGCTTCATGCAGACGCCACTGATGAATCACTGAGAGTTAAGATATAGATTGGATGATGGGTGGCAGATGGAATGGAGGTACGTCAAATTGCTTTTCTCATATAGATTATCGGATTAACAAGAAAGCAGCAGGCAAGTGGTAAACTGGTGTAACAAATTGCTATCATAAAGTAAAAATTTTTTTTTAACTTATCCCAGGATGGTAATAAGGCTCTGAGGGCTGTCAGCCCTCTGGAGGGGTCCTTGAAGCAGGAATATCCCTCTGAAATGGTAGTACAGAGAATCTTCTCCACACTTCTCCTCTCCTCACTACTGTACTTCTGTGCATTCTGGTGAGGGGAAGTGGAAGGGAGAGGGCCAGGCTTCAGAGGGAAATTAATGAATGTGGCTATTAGCAGGTGTATGCCTTGCCCAGTAAATGATAAATGGAGGTATATATCACCGCATTCTGGCAACCAATTCTGGTTGCAACCAATACTGTCCCCAACTTTTTTTTTCTTCGCTTCCAACTTTTTATTTTGAAAAATTTCAGACCTACAGAAAGCTGCACTAGTAATGATCACCTAATACTATTACTAGATTCACCAATTGTTAATATTTTGCTGTGCTTGCTTTCGCTTTCATTTTCCTTCACTCTTTTTGGTGAATTATATAAGAAATGCTTAACCCCTAAATTCTATCTCCTGAGAACAGGTTCAATCAACATGTCCATATATATCCATAATGGAATCCAACATATCCATAATGGAATTTATCATTTTCAAAAAAATTTGGTCTTGATGTGAATTATATAAGATACAATCCTTGTTCAAAACTCCCAAATTGTCCCAATATCTTTTATAACTTTTTTAAAAAATCCAGAATACAAGTAAAAATTATGCATCATTTAGTCATCATGTCTCCTTAGTAATTTGTATTCTAGAACCATGCCTGCCTCCTCCCCCCCACCTTTTTTTTTTAACTTTTAAGACACTGACATTTTGAAGAGTCTAGACCAGTTGTTTTGTAGGCAATTTCTCAATTTAGATTTTTTTTTCCTGATTTCTTCCTCGTGACTAGAATAAGGTTAATTATTTTCAGCAGGAGAGTCCTTCCAAGAGACATAGGTTGTCAGTTTGTCAAACTTAGTGATAGTACATTTGATCATTTGTTTCAAATGATGCTGCCAGATTTCTCCAATATAAGTGTACCATGTTCCCTCTATAATTACTAAATAGTTCAGAAACTGGGTGATTATGAAGACCAACATTTTACACAATAGTTTTAACATGCTTTGATGAGTTTTGTTTGAATCAATTATTACAATGGTAATAGAAAATCATTATTTTATATTCTTCCTATATTTATGGTTGCTTTTCTTCTGTAGAAATAAAGCTTTCTTTCTTCTCTACATCTAGCCCCATTGTTTTTGGTATGATTATGTCCTCATGCAATTTTACAAGTAAATCTACTATACTCCATTCCCACCATTATTTCTTTTCATATTCTAGTTGTCTCAAATGTGATCAATCTGGTTTTCATATTTTTTGACATTTTACTACCAGTGCTTGAGCATTTCTTTACTTTTTGGTGCAACTTAATGTTACAGGCTCACCTTCTACTCCACTGTCTCAGAATCAGGCAGTTTTCCAGGGAGTCTTGGTTTCTTTGCATGGGAAATGGTAGTTAGAAACCAAAATCGGGATGATAAGTACATTCATGGCTACTGAGGTATAATTACTTCTAAGCCCTTTCTTTGAACCTGGCAAGAGAATATGTATTTTGATATAGTCATGAGTTCATATTGATACCTCCAATTATAATCCAACCAACTTCTTCTCCCTTCTATTTTTTTCTCCACGCCTTTAACATGAGAACTCCATTCCCCCAACACATGAATACAACTGCTCATTTGCTCAATTCTATAATACAAACAAAATAGTTTCAAACTACTAACAACAGTTTATCTGTAGGAAAAAACCCTCTGAAGGTGGGATGTAGTCAGAGTACAGTGTTCAACATTCACCTGAAATTAATTCTGGCTTTACTTCTTGTGTTCATATCAATTTGATATATAATTCAATTCATGTGTTTCTGTTTGTGTTAAATTTTAGGATTTTACTACACACTTGGTGAACTAATGTGGTTTAACAGTCAAAACTAGATTGAAAGGTAAATTTAGAAAGGTATCATTTATTATTGCTTCCACTTTATTTCCATCCATTCTCAACAGCTGATCAATTTCTCTATTCTCTCTGTTAACTATTTTGTGTTCCTTTTGAAGATATTTGATATTTTCTCTTCTTTCTTACAAAAATGGTAGTGTACTATTTTCCCCTTGCTCTTTTTCATTCAAATTAAATTTGAAATTAAAGCTGCTTTCTAAATCCTCTGATTCTGTTCTATTCAACTTCACAGGTAATGAAATCCTATCTCTGCTCTAGGTAAAATTAGTGGTTCCTGCAAAAAGGAATTATAAATATGAATGAGAGTGGGTCTATGTTAACTTTCTAACTGAAACAGGGATTTATGTGCATGTATTACACTTAATAGAATTCTAAGTGTGGTTCAAATTACCCCCTGAGGTATTAGGTAAGGGTGCTCATTAAAAATTCTTATTCCAAGGCCCTACTAAGTCAAACTCTCCAAAGGGTAAAGCTCAGGAATCTGAATTTTAAAACTGCCAGATAACTGCGTGGACCTTCAGAAAAACATAGGCTGTTGTAAATGGAATAAATGACAGGGAAAGCCACAAACATGCCTTATCATGACAAAGTCTTTTCACATGAGTCCTTAAGGCAGGTTGCCTCTGAGAGAATGGATTCTTCTTCTTCTTTTTTTTTAAGTTTCTTTTGGAGTAAGCTCTGAGCCCCTGTCCTCTGCTGGAGTCAGCCAGGTAGGCAAATTCTGTATCCCTCTCAGATCTTTGAGACAAATTAGGCAGCTAGATGGAGCATACTAGAACCACACTGCCCCTTTCTGTAACCAGTAAATCTCAGGGAACACAGTGATCCCCCAAATGTTCAGGTTCCAATCTCTGCTTCATTTCAGCCAATGGAAATGTGGAAACAGGTGGGTGATAATTTTAAGTATCACAAAACCCTATTGTTTCCATTGTTTCTCCCACCTTCCCTAACCCCTTCATATTCTCCCTAAATAGAATGATTTGAAGATGCCTAAGGAATACTATGCCATCTAAAATTAGCTGTTTTATAAAAGATAGGAGATATTCTTTGGGGGAAGGTCAAGGAGATGAACCATCTATTTCATTCTGAAGCTGTGAAAGTTGAGAGGCAGAGAGACAGTGGAGATGAAAGGATGACTGGCTGAAGCAGCTTCCTGTCACTGGGAGAGCCCTTCACAACACCGTCCAGTAGTAAACCAGCTCTTCAATAACTTGGTCTTAACAGCCAGTGTTTATCAAGCACCTACTATGAGCCAAGAACTTTGCTATGTGTTTTATCTACTTTAGCTCATTTAATCTTGCAGATAATATCACCATCTGTCTCTTGCAGGTGAATAAACTGCAAATTAAAGATGTTGTTACTTGCCCTGATATACATCATGAAGCAAGAACTAAAGACTTAGCTATGTTGCTATCACCAGAACCAAGCCCCTGACTGCTACACAACCAAAAAGTTCCTTCAGAAATGTAATTCTTTAGAATACTAACCTGGGTGCCCAGCATCTCAGTCTGCTGACTGCCTGCATAAGGATATTCACCTAACACTCCATAGGATTTCCTTTCCAATTCCAAGGAGTCAAAGACCCAGGAAACTTGGTTGTGGCCTTAGCCAACCCACCATGCTTGCTTTGGGCTCGGTGTCCTCAATCCGTAAAAACAAGAGGGATGGATAAAAATTTTTAAAATAATCATTTCCCTTTCACTTCTGATAGTTAAGACTCCAAATGCCAGATTCCTGATTCACATTTTCACACCAAGATTTAAATAGTTTTGTTTTCTTCCTCTTTATTGTTTTAATATTTTAATGTTCCCCTCTTTATTCCCAAAGGCATTTGAATTCCAAAAGAGGCTAATGTATTAACTCTAAAAAATGAGTCTCTAATAGTGGAAATTTCCAGGCAGAGAACCCAATGAGTATTGGAAAGCTGTTGTATCCTGATTATATTTCTTTTCCCCTTCTGAGATGACTGTGTTCAGGAAATGCTCTCTGAGAGAAGGCTGGATAAAATGGGAACCAGGCACAGCAATCTGAAACAGAGTTGGCAGAAAAGAGGTGAGAAAGCAGGGCCCACAAGCCAGCTGGCATAGATGGCAGGGGTCCCTCCCAGGCATCAGAGATTCAGGGGAACCATAGAAACCATATGTGTGAGAAACATAGGCAGAAGAGGGATAGCATATCAGAATCGTCTCCACATGGGGGTAAATCCCAGGAGATTTGATACAATGGTGGTTTCCAGTACTCTTGTCTTCCAGCAAGGGGAAGCAGAATCTCCCCTGCACCCTACCCGCTAATGAGAAAAGAACCACTTCTCTTGGCCTGACCCCTGTGTGGTTTCTCCTGGTTCAGGAAGTCCCCAGTGGATGATTAGCTGACTAGAAATGACCTGTGTTTCCATCCACAAATTGTAAGTTTCATGAGGACAAGACAGACATATTGTTATTCTCACAGCTCTATGCTCTTCTACATAGCAGGTACTAACTGTATACTGTATTAAAGGAACAATAGAGAATGAAAGTTTTAAGTTGGAGAAACCCAATTTATATTCCAGGTGAAATGAGGCAACATGTAGACTTAGTTCTTTTTAATATTGTTTGTAATTCATTCAATCACTCAACAAATATTTTTTGAGTGCTTCCTATGTACCAGGCACTTTACTAGAAAATTGAGGTTACAGCAGTAAACAAGATAGGCACTAAGTCTTGCCCTCTTAGAGTTGATTACATAGTGGTGGAAGCAGGGAATAAACATGTAAACAAATAAGAATTTCAGATGAGAATTGTGAATAAAGTTGTGGTACTGTGATATATAAGAAAAATATATATTTGGTCATTTAGATGACCAAAATATGTTTCTCAAATATATTTTGTCTTCCTCCAAGATTTCTGGCTCATAGTTCCCAAAGTCCTTGGAATTTCCTAAATGATGAGTGCTGAAGGTGTCTTTCATTATGTTAATGAGGTGGCTTTCTGAAAGTACCTAAGGATGGGGACTGGTTGCCCATGGAGTCAACCAAGTGGTTAGAAAATTGGAATTTTCAGTTCTACTCCCTGACCTCTAGGGAGCAGGGAGAGGGGCTGGAGGTTGAATCAATCACCAATGGCCAATGATTTAAATAATCCTGCCAATTTAATGAAGTCTCCATAAAACGTTCCAAAAGGACTGGGTTTGGAGAGCTTTGGTGAACACTCAGAGACTTAGGGAAGTGGTGTACTCTGAGACCGAATGGAAGATCTCTAGGCCCTTTGGCCCTGCCTGGCCCTACACATCTCTAACATCTGGCCATTCCTGACTTATATCTTTTTATAATAAACCAGTGATCGAGCAAGTAAAAGGTTTTTCTGAGTTCTGTAAGCACTCTAGTAAGTTAATGGAACTTGAGGAGGCAGTCATGGGAACCTCCAATCTGTAGCCAGTTGGCCAGAAGCACAGGTAACAACATGGGCTTGCAACTGGCATCTGAAGTGGGGGTGCAGGACAGTCTTGTGACATTGAACCCTTAACATGTGGGATCTGATGCTATTTCCAGGTAGATAGTGTCAGAATTAAGTTGAATTGTGAGACACTGACTGGTGTTGGGAGTCTTGCTTGTTTGTAGTGGAGAAAAAACTCACTCCTCACATTGGAATTAGGTCCAGGTAACCTAAGGAAAAATGAAACCAGATATAGAAAATGATTGAGGTAAGAAAGAGAAAGTACCTTAGGAGTATCTGGGAAGGCCTGTGAGCAAATGAAAGATTAAGGAATCGTGAGTGTGTTGGACATGGCCTCTAAGGAGGGTCTCAGAAAAAGTTAACATTATTTCTAAATTCATCAAGAGCTTTTGATAATAGTTATAAAAGCAATATGTATATGTGCTAAAAATATTTCTATAGCATAGGATATAAAAAAGCACAGTCCTCCTCAAACTACTACTTATTGGAATACTGTTAACCATTTTCTTCTGTATTTTTATAAATATTTTCTGGGGCACCTGGGTGGCTCAGTGGGTTAAGCCGCTGCCTTCGGCTCAGGTCATGATCTCAGAGTCCTGGGATCGAGCCCCGCATCGGGCTCTCTGCTCAGCAGGGAGCCTGCTTCCTCCTCTCTCTCTGCCTGCCTCTCTGCCTGCTTGTGATCTCTCTGTCAAATAAATAAATAAAATCTTTAAAATAAATAAATAAATAAATAAATAAATAAATAAATAAATAAATATTTTCTGTCTATGTATATACAGTAGTCTGTGCCCCCCCACCAACCATGGTTTTGCTTTCTGAGCTTTCAGTTACCCTAGGTTCACCGTGGTCCAGAAGCAGATAATCCTCCTCCTGACGAATCATCAGAAGGTCCGTGGTAAGCCTAACACTACATCACAAGCCCTAAATTGTTCACCTCACTTCATCTCGTCCTGTAAGCATTTGATCATCTCACATCACAAGAAGGGTGATATTGGGAAGGTATTTGGAGAAAGTGGGAGAGATTCATGTAACTTTTATTACAGTATATTGTTGTAATTATTCTATTATTAGTTATTGGTGTTAATCTCTTACTGTACATAATTCATCAGTTAAACTTTACCATAGGTGTGTATGCATAGGAAAAAAAATTATATATATGATTCCATACTCTCTGCATATTTCAATCATCTACTGGGGGGGCGTCTTGGAATGTATCCCCCACAAGTAAGGACAACTACTATAGCAATGCATATATATGAATGGCCTTTCTATGCAAATGAAATTTCATTCGCTTACTCCTCAGAACCACTCAGATATCCTTTCAAGAAAGAACTCCTCGCCCAGTAGCAAGATTTCATAAACTGATAGCCTCTGGCTTTTAAGGTGGGCCTCTCAGTTCATGAGCCAATATGGCTGCATCAGTGACTGAGCCAGACAATGGTAAAAAGGCCTTCTACCCAACTGAGACTTCTCTAATAAGGCACATTTTTAATGTTACATCTGTTTTTGCTTTGCTTTGTTATTAAAAACAATGGAGCAATTAGCATCTTTAAACATGTGTCTTCAGGCAGGAGTGAGCGTCTGCTTTTCTCCGCCCTCTATTACTGTTTAGTATCTAACTTTTAATCTGTGCCAATCTGATAGAAGAAAAATGGCACTTCACTAACATTTTAATTTGTAACTTCCTAATTATGAATACTAGGCCAGAATTATTTTATATTGTCAACTCGCTGTTCGGATTTACCTATGAACCTCCTCTTTGTGTTCTTTGCCCTTTTCCTACCAAATTTTTGTATCTTTTTCTAATCGATTTGTTGGAGTGTTTTGTAAAAGAAATGAACACTTTCCCACAAATGTTGTAAATATTTGTCCCTGTTTGTTGTTTGATTTTTAAGTTTTTAATGGCATTTCTCCCCTCCCCCACCATTCAATAGTTTTAATTTGCATGTACTCAAACTTACCTATTTTTTTCAATATAGCTTCTGGGTTTTGTAACATGATTATAAAGTTCTTCTCAGCTCTAATATTTTCAGAATTGGTCCTTATCTAATATCCTTAGCTTTTCCCCCTTTAAAATTGGTGTTTTCATCTGCAATTCATTTTGATATAAGTAGTGAGGTAGGATTTCAGCTTTTTCTCACCAAATTATCCCTCATCATTTCTGACAATCCTTCTCTTCTGTACTAATTCTAGGTTCCTCTTTTATAATAAACTAAAGCCATATATATCTATTTGGGTTTATTTCTGGACTTTATATTCTAATCTACTGACCCATTTTAGTATTCTTCACTGATACCCAAACTGTTTTTTATTATTATTGATTTAATCATCTTCTAATAGCTACTAGGAACTAAACCCTCTAACTAAACCCAGGACCAATGTGAGTTGGGTCCTTGGTGAATCAAAACTGTACCAGGTGGAGTTGTCGCATAAAGGAAACTTTATTTGCAGCAAATAAGGAGATCCAAGATGGTTTTCCAAGCTCTGACTCCCGGAGCAAGGGTGAATGGATTCCTTTCATTTAGAGTTAGGATGAATCTTTAGATAAAGAGGCCTCGTCATTGGATGTAGAGGTGGCCATATGGTGGGGCATGTGTGTATCTAAACATACATTGTATGTTATGTAAATGAGGCTTATGCTCCTCCTTGGGTAGAGATTTTAGTATTATAATGAGGTAAATGTAGTTATCAGTCATTCTAGAGGTCAGGCCATGGTCCATCTGCGCAGGTGAGAGTTGGGGGTTAAGCTCAAACTGGTCTGGGCTGGGTGGAGTTCTTGTAAGGGCAGTTGCTAATACTGGACAGGCAGTTTCACTTTCCATTTGCCTGAATTAAAAGATGAGCTGGAAAGAAGAGCTTAAGGAAAAATGTGGGACAAAGATCAGTGAGTACAAACAGGCGGGCTGTCAAGGTCAGATCTTGGGTCTAGCCTGTGACATAATTTTTAAACTTTTAAAAATTCTCTTCTTTCTTTAGGTTCTCTCTGGCTAGGCACTCATGTTTATTACCAATGTTACTTTTTTACATTCTTTTCCAAGGTTAAGTTTTCCTTTTGGGTGAGTAGTAAAAATGTGAATCTAAAACTAATTCAATTTTTCCTTTTTTTTTCCAGGTTAAGGTCATTATTATTTCAAGTTCTCCCTCCAAATTTTACTATTTCAAATGATAGAATTGGATTTCTAGAGTAAACAAGCTTTCCCTACTATACTATAGCATTAGAAGATGTTAACACTGAGGGGAAGAAACTGAGTAAAAGGTACATAGATTCTCTCTACATTTTTTTCCTTAAAATTGCATGTGAATCTACAATTACCTCAAACCTATAGCTTCAACTAGTACAATGCCTGATACATAGTATATGCTCATAAAAGTTACCTTCCTGCCTCATTCCCTTTATCCTTTCAATACAATTTTTTTTAAGGTTTTATTTATTTGACAGAGAGAGAGAGAGAGAGAAAGTGCACAAGCAAGTGGAGCAGCAGGAAAAGGAGAAGGAGAGGCAGGCTCCCCGATGATACGATGTGGGGCTCAATCCCAAGATACTGGGATTATGACCTGAGTGGAAGGCAGATGCTTAATCCATTGAGCCACCCAGGTGCCCCTTCAACACAACTTCTTTTTTTTTTTTTTTTTTTTGGATGGATGGTATTTATTTATTTATTTATTTATTTATTTATTTATTTATTTTTAAATTTTTAAAATTTTTTTATTTTTTCAGCATAACAATATTCATTATTTTTGCACCACACCCAGTGCTCCATGCAATCCGTGCCCTCTACAACACCCACCACCTGGTGCCCCCAACCTCCCACCCCCCACCCCTTCAAAATTCTCAGATCATTTTTCAGAGTCCATAGTCTCTCATGGTTCACCTCCCCTTCCAATTTCCCTCAACTCCCTTCTCCTCTCCATCTCCCCTTGTCCTCCATGCTATTTGTTATGCTCCACAAATAAGTGAAACCATATGATAATTGACTCTCTCTGCTTGACTTATTTCACTCAGCATAATCTCTTCCAGTCCCGTCCATGTTGCTACAAAACTTGGGGATTCATCCTTTCTTCTTTTTTATTTTTTTTTTTACAGCTTTATAAACATATATTTTTATCCCCAGGGGTACAGGTCTGCGAATCGCCAGGTTTACACACTTCACAACACTCACCATAGCACATACCCTCCCCAATATCCATAACCCCACCCCCTCTCCCAATCCCCTCCCCCCATCAACGCTCAGTTTGTTTTGTGAGATTGAGAGTCACTTATGGTTTGTCTCCCTCCCAATCCCATCTTGTTTCATTTACTCTTCTCCTACCCCCTCGACCCCCCATGTTGCATCTCCTCTCCCTCATATCAGGGAGATCATATGATAGTTGTCTTTCTCCGATTGACTGATTTGGCTAAGCATGATACCCTCTAGTTCCATCCACGTCGTCGCAAATGGCAAGATTTCATTTCTTTTGATGCCTGCATAGTATTCCATTGTGTATATATACCACATCTTCTTTATCCATTCGTCTGTAGATGGACATCTAGGTTCTTTCCATAGTTTGGCTATTGTAGACATTGCTGCTATAAACATTCGGGTGCACGTGCCCCTTCGGATCACTACGTTTGTATCTTTAGGGTAAATACCCAGCAGTGCAATTGCTGGGTCATAGGGTAGTTCTATTTTCAACATTTTGAGGAACCTCCATGCTGTTTTCCAGAGTGGTTGCACCAGCTTGCATTCCCACCAACAGTGTAGGAGGGTTCCCCTTTCTCCGCATCCTCGCCAGCATCTGTCATTTCCTGACTTGTTCATTTTAGCCATTCTGACTGGTGTGAGGTGATATCTCATGGTGGTTTTGATTTGTATTTCCCTGATGCCGAGTGATATGGAGCACTTTTTCATGTGTCTGTTGGCCATCTGGATGTCTTCTTTGCAGAAATGTCTGTTCATGTCCTCTGCCCATTTCTTGATTGGATTCTTTGTTCTTTGGGTGTTGAGTTTGCTAAGTTCTTTATAGATTTTGGACACTAGCCCTTTATCTGATATGTCATTTGCAAATATCTTCTCCCATTCTGTCAGTTGTCTTTTGGTTTTGTTCACTGTTTCCTTTGCTGTGCAAAAGCTTTTGATCTTGATAAAATCCCAATAGTTCATTTTTGCCCTTGCTTCCCTTGCCTTTGGTGATGTTCCTAGGAAGATGTTGCTGCGGCTGACGTCGAAGAGGTTGCTGCCTGTGTTCTCCTCGAGGATTTTGATGGATTCCTTTCTCACATTGAGATCCTTCATCCATTTTGAGTCTATTTTCGTGTGTGGTGTAAGGAAATGATCCAATTTCATTTTTCTGCATGTGGCTGTCCAATTTTCCCAACACCATTTATTGAAGAGGCTGTCTTTGTTCCATTGGACATTCTTTCCTGCTTTGTCGAAGATGAGTTGACCATAGAGTTGAGGGTCCATTTCTGGGCTCTCTGTTCTGTTCCATTGATCTATGTGTCTGTTTTTGTGCCAGTACCATGCTGTCTTGATGATGACAGCTTTGTAATAGAGCTTGAAGTCCGGAATTGTGATGCCACCTACTTTGGCTTTCTTTTTCAATATTCCTTTGGCTATTCGAGGTCTTTTCTGGTTCCATATAAATTTTAGGATTATTTGTTCCATTTCTTTGAAAAAAATGGATGGTACTTTGATAGGAATTGCATTAAATGTGTAGATTGCTTTAGGTAGCATAGACATTTTCACAATATTTATTCTTCCAATCCAGGAGCATGGAACATTTTTCCATTTCTTTGTGTCTTCCTCAATTTCTTTCATGAGTACTTTATAGTTTTCTGAGTATAGATTCTTAGTCTCTTTGGTTAGGTTTATTCCTAGGTATCTTATAGTTTTGGGTGCAATTGTAAATGGGATGGACTCCTTAATTTCTCTTTCTTCTGTCTTGTTGTTGGTGTAGAGAAATGCAACTGATTTCTGTGCATTGATTTTATATCCTGACACTTTACTGAATTCCTGTACAAGTTCTAGCAGTTTTGGAGTGGAGTCTTTTGGGTTTTCCACATAGAGTATCATATCATCTGCGAAGAGTGATAGTTTGACTTCTTCTTTGCCGATTTGGATGCCTTTAATTTCCTTTTGTTGTCTGATTGCTGAGGCTAGGACTTCTAGTACTATGTTGAATAGCAGTGGTGATAACGGACATCCCTGCCGTGTTCCTGACCTTAGCGGAAAAGCTTTCAGTTTTTCTCCATTGAGAATGATATTTGCGGTGGGTTTTTCATAGATGGCTTTGATAATATTGAGGTATGTGCCATCTATCCCTACACTTTGAAGAGTTTTGATCAGGAAGGGATGCTGTACTTTGTCAAATGCTTTTTCAGCATCTATGGAGAGTATCATATGGTTCTTGTTCTTTCTTTTATTAATGTGTTGTATCACATTGATTGATTTGCGGATGTTGAACCAACCTTGCAGCCCTGGAATAAATCCCACTTGGTCGTGGTGAATAATCCTTTTAATGTACTGTTGAATCCTATTGGCTAGTATTTTGGCGAGAATTTTTGCATCTGTGTTCATCAAGGATATTGGTCTGTAGTTCTCTTTTTTGTTGGGATCCTTGTCTGGTTTTGGGATCAAGGTGATGCTGGCCTCATAAAATGAGTTTGGAAGTTTTCCTTCTATTGCTATTTTTTGGAGCAGTTTCAGGAGAATAGGAATTAGTTCTTCTTTAAATGTTTGGTAGAATTCCCCCAGGAAGCCGTCTGGCCCTGGGCTTTTGTTTGTTTGGAGATTTTTGATGACTGTTTCAATCTCCTTACTGGTTATGGGTCTGTTCAGGCTTTCTATTTCTTCCTGGTTCAGTTGTGGTAGTTTATATGTCTCTAGGAATGCATCCATTTCTTCCAGATTGTCAAATTTGTTGGCGTAGAGTTGCTCATAGTATGTTCTTATAATTGTCTGTATTTCTTTGGTGTTCGTTGTGATCTCTCCTCTTTCATTCATGATTTTATTTATTTGGGTCCTCTCTCTTTTCTTTTTGATAAGTCTGGCCAGGGGTTTATCAATCTTATTAATTCTTTCAAAGAACCAGCTCCTAGTTTCGTTGATTTGTTCTATTGTTTTTTTGGTTTCTATTTCATTGATTTCTGCTCTGATCTTTATGATTTCTCTTCTCCTGCTGGGTTTAGGGTTTCTTTCTTGTTCTTTCTCCAGCTCCTTTAGGTGTAGGGTTAGGTTGTGTACCTGAGACCTTTCTTGTTTCTTGAGAAAGGCTTGTACTGCTATATATTTTCCTCTCAGGACTGCCTTTGTTGTGTCCCACAGATTCTGAACTGTTGTGTTTTCATTATCATTTGTTTCCATAAATTTTTTCAATTCTTCTTTGATTTCCTGGTTGACCCATTCATTCTTTAGAAGGATGCTGTTTAGTCTCCATGTATTTGGGTTCTTTCCAAATTTCCTCTTGTTATTGAGTTCTAGCTTTAGAGCATTGTGGTCTGAAAATATGCAGGGAATGATCCCAATCTTTTGATACCGGTTGAGACTTGATTTAGGACCAAGAATGTGATCTATTCTGGAGAATGTTCCATGTGCACTAGAGAAGAATGTGTATTCTGTTGCTTTGGGATGAAATGTTCTGAATATATCTGTGATGTCCATCTGGTCCAGTGTGTCATTTAAGGCCTTGATTTCCTTGTTGATCTTTTGCTTGGATGATCTGTCCATTTCAGTGAGGGGAGTGTTAAAATCCCCTACTATTATTGTATTCTTGTCGATGTGTTTCTTTGATTTTGTTATTAATTGGTTTATATAGTTGGCTGCTCCCACGTTAGGGGCATAGATATTTAAAATTGTTAGATCTTCTTGTTGGACAGTTCCTTTGAGTATGATATAGTGTCCTTCCTCATCTCTTATTATAATCTTTGGCTTAAAATCTAATTGATCTGATATAAGGATTGCCACTCCTGCTTTCTTCTGATGTCCATTAGCATGGTAAATTCTTTTCCACCCCCTCACTTTAAACCTGGAGGTGTCTTCGGGTGTAAGATGAGTTTCTTGTAGGCAACATATAGATGGGTTTTGTTTTTTTATCCATTCTGATACCCTGTGTCTTTTGATTGGGGCATTTAGCCCATTAACATTCAGGGTAAGTATTGAGAGATATGAATTTAGTGCCATTGTATTGCCTGTAAGGTGACTGTTATTGTATATTGTCTCTGTTTCTTTCTGATCTACTACTTTTAGGGTCTCTCTTTGCTTAGAGGACCCCTTTCAATATTTCCTGTAGAGCTGGTTCGGTATTTGCAAATTCTTTCAGTTTTTGTTTGTCCTGGAAGCTTTTAATCTCTCCGTCTATTTTCAATGATAGCCTAGCTGGATATAGTATTCTTGGCTGCATGTTTTTCTCATTTAGTACTCTGAATATATCATGCCAGCTCTTTCTGGCCTGCCAGGTCTCTGTGGATAAGTCTGCTGCCAATCTAATATTTTTACCATTGTATGTTACAGACTTCTTTTCCCGGGCTGCCTTCAGGATCTTTTCTTTGTCACTAAGACTTGTAAATTTTACTATTAGGTGACGGGGTGTGGACCTATTCTTATTGACCTTGAGGGGGGTTCTCTGAACCTCCTGGATTTTGATGCTTGTTCCCTTTGCCATATTGGGGAAATTCTCTCCAATAATTCTCTCCAACATATCTTCTGCTCCCCTCTCTGTTTCCTCTTCTTCTGGAATCCCAATTATTCTAATGTTGTTTCGTCTTATGGTGTCACTTATCTCTCGAATTCTCCCCTCGTGGTCCAGTAGCTGTTTGTCTCTCTTTTGCTCAGCTTCTTTATTCTCTGTCATTTGGTCTTCTATATCGCTAATTCTTTCTTCTGCCTCATTTATCCTAGCAGTGAGAGCCTCCATTTTTTATTGCACCTCATTAATAGCTTTTTTTTATTTCAACTTGGTTCGATTTTAGTTCTTTTATTTCTCCAGAAAGGGCTTTTATATCTCCCGAGAGGGTTGCTTTAATATCTTCCATGCCTTTTTCAAGCCCGGCTAGAACCTTGAGAATCGTCATTCTGAACTCTATATCTGACATATTACCAATGTCTGTATTGATTAGGTCCCTAGCCTTTGGTACTGCCTCTTGTTCTTTTTTTTGTTGTGAATTTTTCCGCCTTGTCATTTTGTCCAGATAAGAGTTTATGAAGGAGCAAGTAAAATACTAAAAGGGTGGCAACAACCCCAGGAAAATATGCTTTAGCCAAATCAGAAGAAATCCCGAATTGTGAGGGGGGAGAAAGGGGATAAAAAGGGGTTCAGAAAGAAAGAAAAGAAAAAGAAAAAAAAAAGAAACTATTAAAAAAAAGAAAGCCGATAAAGAAAAAATATAAAAAGAGGAAAAAAATATATATATCTTAGATAAACTATTTAAAAAACGTTAAAAAAAGAAAACGGTAAAAGTTTAAAAAAATTTAGCAGAAGAAGAGAAAAAGAAAAAAAAATTGAAAAAGAGAAAAAAAATTAAATTAACTGCAAGGCTAAAAAATCATGGGGAGAAAGCCATGAGTTCCGTGCTTTGCTTTCTTCTCCTCTGGAATTCCGCCGCTCTCCTTGGTAGGTGAACTTGGTCCTGGCTGGGTTTCCCGTTGATCTTCTGGGAGAGGGGCCTGTTGTAGTGATTCTCAAGCGTCTTTGCCCCAGGCGGAGTTGCACCGCCCTTACCCGGGGCCGCGCTGAGTAGCTGAGTAATCTGCTCAGGTTTGCTTTTGGGTGCTTTTGTTCCCTGAGCGCTTTCCGTAGAGTCCGAAGGACGGGAATAAAGATGGCGGCCTCCCGGTCTCCGGCCCGGAGGAGCCAAGAGCCCGGGGCCCCACTCCTCAGTGCGCCCTCAGAGAACAGCGCCCAATGACTCCCGTCACTCTGGCCTCTGGCCGCGCTCCGAGCTGACTGAGCCTGCCACCGGTTCAAGGTAACCCCGAGCTGAGAGTTACTCCTCAGCTCTCTGTAGCCGGCTTCTCCGTTCTAATACCGGTAAGCTCTGCGACACTCAGACACCCCCGATCCTTCTGCGACCCTGCGGGAGCTGAGGCCGCGCTGACCCCGCCTGGGCTTCACCCCAGTTAAGCCTCTGGAGTGATGTCCCTCAGCGGAACAGACTTTTAAAAGTCCTGATTTTGCTCCGTTGCTCCGCCGCTCGCCGGGAGCCAGCCCCTCCCCCCGCGGTCTATCTTCCCGTCGCTTTGGATTCACTTTTCCGCCAGTCCTACCTTGCAGAAAGTGGTTGATTTTCTGTTTCTGGAATTGCTGTTCTTCTTCTCTTCAATCTCCCTTTGGATTTGTAGGTGTTTGCAATCTTTAGATAAGCTCTTTAGCTGATCTCCCGCTACCCGAAGTAGTCTCAGCCTGCTACTTCTCCGCCATCTTGACTCCTCCCTTCAACACAACTTCTTAAATGCATTCTTCAGTTTCTTGGGGAGACATTCATAAATATGTCTTTAAGGCAAATTCAGTTAGCTTTGAGCTGAACTAGAAAATTGGTGTTATACCCCCACATCTCCACAAGAGTGAACTGACTTGAAAAACAACTATAGCAATTCAGAAGTGAATATGCATTACTTCTCTTCTGTCTGTAGAAATCTTACTTCAAAAACTGTTTAACTTTCTTGTTTAAAATATTCTGTATAAAACATGAAGGGCCTTTGATCTGAACCAGTGTAAATGTGAAACCAGCTGCTGGTAGCAACAACCCGGTAGGTTAATGGCCTTTCTATTTTGGGGGGAATCAATGATACATATTCTGGTAAAAATAAATAAATAAATAAAAAAGACTGTTCTTCTGCTCTGCTTAAAGATGAGCAAGGATAAGATATGAATTCAGCAGAAATACATATTGGGAAACCTCCCTAGTTTTGGTTAGATTGGAGATTAGTCCAGACAAAATCAGTGGTTGTGCCTGACTCATCTCACAATGTAAACAGGTCTTGGGACAGAAGAGAGAGAAAACTAGAAAAATAGGCAACCAAGATGAGGGTTTGAACAAAACGGCTAATGGCAAATAGAGGTAACTCTCTAATGCTGCAAAGAGTTCATCATAGAGAAACAGAGAAGGTACAATCACTGTCCCCTAAAAGAAACAGCCCCAATGACTTTTTTTTTAATTAACATATAATGTATTATTTGCCCCAGCAGTACAGGTCTGTGAATCATCAGACTTACACACTTCACAGCACTCACCATAGCACATACCCTCCCCAATGTCCATAACCCAGCCACCCTATCCCAACCACTTCCCTCCCCAGCAACTCTCAGCTTGTTTTGTGAAATTAAGAGTCTCTTATGATTTGTCTCCCTCTCTGATTTCATCTTGTTTCATTTTTTCCCAATGACCTTTGACACCAAAATAATTGAAGCTAAATCTGAAATTTCAATAGGGAATTAGATTCAGATTCGAGTGAACAATCTGTCCGAAGCCTATCACTAGACCAGGAATAGGTTAAACTATGTCTAACAGTCATTAGAAGAGTGTAAGAAAAGTACTAGTTTCTTCCACAGGCATTTATTTCCACAGGAAAAAACTTCAGAAGTTGTTGTCAAACTGTTATCTCTCATACTGGCCAACAATAAGTTCAAGAGCTTATTAGAGTCCATTGTCTTTGATATGAAGACACTAAATGGCAGATCTTTTTCTATCTCCATATAACAACTCCAAGTCTTGGGTACTGGGAAGAGAAGGCAAAAGAAAATGGTCTTTGGAGAAAAAAAAAAAAACGCCTGTTTTATGTCATAACTTACCTATTCCTAGTAGCTATGGAATCCTGAGGAATTTACCTAGACTCTTATGAGTCTTTTTCTTAATTTACAAAATTAAGTGTGTAAATGTGAGTTTTAACTGCTGATCAGAGGGTTGTGAATTTGAGCCCCATGTTGGGCATAGAGATTATGTAAATATGGAAAAAAAACCTGAAATAAATAAAATGAGTAGTATATTACTAACCAATAATATCTCATGGTGGACTAGATGCAGATAATATATGCAAAATGGTCAGCACCCTGCAGTTACACAGCAGGAACACAGAGAATGGTTAGGGTTTTTATGATCTTGGCACACTCCAGCTCCCTGTGGCCAAACATTTGTCTCCACGTGTAGCTTCTTTAGGTCATAAATAAACCTATTTTCCAAATTGATATAAAATTCAAAGAGTTATGTCAGACAATGCCACAGTTTCCTTCCCTCAGAGATGATCCTCTGCTTTCAACAGTTCAGGCTTATTTCCTGCTGAGGTGGTCATGGCTTCAGGTGTTAGTCCTTCCTTTGTATTGTCAGCATTTTAACCAGATTCTCACTCATTAATTCAGTCATTCAACAGCCCATCTATTATGGCTCAGGCACTGTGTTAGGTCAGGAAATACATACATTAATAAGATCATCACTGTTTTCAAGGAGCTCATAATGACTGAACATAAAGAAAAAAATGTCTATAGATGTTAATTAAGACATTTACTTTCTATGATAGAATTAAATTTAGACAGATATACATGTACATATGTTTTATAGTAAATTTATTTATCTCCTATATCATGGGTCTGGTTAATAAAATAGAAACCATGCCAGTTTTTAATAGAATTTATATAGGGATTTACTTAAGCAGGTTTTAGAGGACTAGAACAAGGCAAAAGAGAACGCCAAGATAACACAGAAGCAGAGACTGCAGAAAGCTACCAACCCTAGGGCTGGGGTAACAAAGGGTAACAGGTTCTCAGACCAAAGAAGTGTGGTGGGTGGCCCCACAGAGCTGAGAGCAGTGCTCTGAAGGAGATACACTGCCCAGCTGGTGCTGATGACTCAGGTGCTCTGAGGAATCCATGTGGAGCTAGGACCTAGCTACTAAGGGCATTTGTGAGGAAGAAGGCTGAGTATGGAAGTAGGGAACAAACTGCCACTGGAACTTGCCCTTGTGGCTGGGACAAAGAGCCACGCCCAAGTGACAGTGAGATGAACAGGAATAGGAAGCCAACAGGAAGAAGCATGACCCTTTCCTTTTCCTCCTCCTGCCTTCCAGGCTCCCCCTAGTGTTTTCTGTTGGCAGAGCCTATGGGAGTCAGCTGGTAAAGCAGCAACATGGTGAGCAGGGTCCCAGCACAGTATCAAAGAACAGAGTATAGAAGAGTAATCTGAAAAATGAGAGCTTAATAGCCAGCACACCATTTTATTTGCAACACTCTGTTATTTGCCTGTAATTCTGCTCACTGTTGCCTTGGGCCAACTTCAATAATGATATGCTTTTATGTATCCATTGAGCTAGGAGAAAAAAGAAAAATTTGAAAAAAAGAAGACTCAGTAAAAGTCAGGAAACCTAGGAGTCAAGGTGGCAGAGGAGTAGCAGGCTGAGATGACATCAGGTAGCAGGAGATCAACTAGATAGTTTATCAAAATATTCTGAACACCTACAAATCCAACAGGAGATAGAAGAGAAGAAGAGCAGCAATTCTAGGAACAGAAAATCGACCACTTTCTGAAAGGTAGGACCTGCAGAGAAGTGAATGCAAAGTGACGGGGAGATAGACCGCAGGGGGAGGGGCTGGCTCCCGGCAAGCAGTGGAGCAATGGAGCACAAAATCAGAACTTTTAAAAGTCTGCCCCACTGAGGGACATTGCTCCAGAGGCTAAACCAGGGTGAAGCCCATGTGGGGACAGTGTGGTCTCATGTCCCACAGGGTCACAAAAGGGTTGGGGGTGTCTTAGTGTCACAGAGCTCACAGGAACTAGAGTGGGGAAGCCAGCTACAGAGATGGAACTGAGGAGTGAGCTCTCAACTCGGGGTTACCTTAAACTGTGATCCATGGCACAGTCAGACCACTGCTCTTTGAAGAGGGACCCCACAAGTGGCAGATCCAGGGAGACCCCCCAGAAGAGCAGCAGGGATCTGCTGGGTTTGGAGAGTCCAGGCAGGGCTATGTGCCAGAGACAGAGATGCTTGGTCATATGCTGGGTGAGCTTGGAGCACAGCCAGGGGCCAGGAAGATGGGAGTGATTGAGTGCTATTCTCTGAGGGCACACTGAGGAGTGGGGTCCCAAGCTCTTGGCTCCTCTGGGGCAGAGATTCAGAGGCTGCCATTTTCATTCCCATCCTCCAGAACTCTATGCAAAGTGTTCAGGGAAAAAAAGTTCCCCAGAGCGAACCCAAGCAGATTACTTAGCCAGGACCCTGGCAAGGGCAGTGCAATTCCACCTCAGGCAAAGACACTTGAGAATCACTAAAACAGGCCCCTCCCCCAGAAGATCAGCAAGAAATCCAACCAAGACCAAGTTCACTTATCAAGGAGAACAGCAGAATTCCAAAAGAGGAGAAAGCAAACCCCATGATTCTTTAGTCTTGTAAAGTTATTTAATTTTTTTAATTTATTTTTTTTCTTATTCTAATTTTTTTAACTTTTACTCTTTCCTCTTTTAACATTTTTTAACCAGTTTAACAATACCTTTCATTAAAAAAAAATCTTTTTGAAACTTCATTATTATAGTCATATTTTATCCTTCATTGTATCTAACTTTATTTTTTGTATACACATAGGGTTTTTTCTTCTAAAAAAATTTGGGATACAACTTCTTCTAATAGATCAAAATATACCCTAAATCTAGCACAAGGCTTTGTTCTAGTCTCTAGTCTGAGCAAATTCTCTCCATTCTCTTTTTCTTTCTTTCCTCACCCAACTTATCAACTCCTTTTTTAGAACTTAAAAAAAAAAAATTTTATCTTTATAGTCATATTCCATCCCTTCATCATGTTTACACTTATTTTGTGTGTGTGTGTGTGTGTGTGTGTGTGTGTGTATTTCTTTCTTTCTTTAAAATTTTGGGAGGTAGTTTCTTCTAAGAGACAAAAATACTCCCAAAATTAAGTGGGTGGATCTGTTCTATTCACCAGTCTAATATATATATTTTCTTTTTTCTTTCTTTTTCTTTTTTTAAATTTTTTTTTCCTGAACTTCTTTTTACCCCCTTTCTTCCCCCCACGATTTGGTGTCTCTTCTGATTTGGTTAACACAAATTTTCCTGGGGCCTTTGTCACCTTTTTAGTATTTTATTCTCTTTATATATTCTAATCTGGATAAAATGACAAGGTGGAAAAACTCACAAAAAAAAAAAAAAAAAAAAAAAAGAACGAGAGGCAGTACCAAAGGCTAGGAACCTAATCAATACAGACATTGGTAATATGTCATATCTAGGGTTCAGAATGATGATTCTCAAGGTGCTACCTGGGCTTGAAAAAGGCATGGAAGATATTAGAGAAATCCCATCTGAAGAAAAAAAAGCCCTTTCTGGAGAAATAAAAGAACTAAAATCTAACCAAGCTGAAATTTAAAAAAGCTATTAATGAGGTACAATCAAAATGGAGGCTCTTACTGCTAGGATAAATGAGACAGAAGAGAGAATTAGTGATATAGAAGAACAAATGACAGAGAATAAAGAAGCTGAGCAAAAGAGAGACAAACAACTATTGGACCACGAGAGGAGAATTCGAGAGATAAGTGATACCATAAGACGAAACAACATTAGAATAATTGGGATTCCAGAAGAGGAAGAAAGAGAGAGGGGAGCAGAAGATATATTGGAGTGAATTATTGTAGAGAATTTCCCTAATGTGGCAAAGGGAACAAGCATCAAAGTCCAGGAGGCACAGAAAACCCCCCTTAAAATCAATAAGAATAGGTCCACACCCCGTCATCTAATAGTAAAATTTACAAGTCTTAGTGACAAAGAGAAAATTCTGAAAGCAGCCCAGGACAAGAAGTCTGTAACATACAATGGTAAAAATATTAGATTGGCAGCAGACTTATCCACAGAGACCTGGCAGGCCAGAAAGAACTGGCATGATATATTCAGAGCACTAAATGAGAAAAACATGCAGCCAAGAATACTATATCCAGCTAGTCTATCACTGAAAATAGAAGGGGAGATAAAAAGCTTCCAGGACAAACAAAAATTGAATTTGTAAACACCAAGCAGCTCTACAGGATATATTGAAAGGGGTCCTCTAAGCAAAGAGAGAGCCTAAAAGTAGTAGACCAGAAAGGAACAGAGACAATATACAGTAATAGTCACCTTACAGACAATACAATGGCACTAAATTCATATCTCTCAATAGTTACCCTAAATGAAAATGGGCTAAATGCCCCAATCAAAAGACACAGGGTAACAGAATGGATAGAAAAACAAAACCCATCAATATACTGCCTACAAGAAACTCATTTTAGACCCAAAGTCACCTCCAGATTTAAAGTGAGGGGGTGGAAAATAATTTACCATGCTAATGGACATCAGAAGAAAGCTGGGGTGGCAATCCTTATATCAGATCAATTAGATTTTAAGCCAAAAGTTATAATAAGAGATGAGGAAGGACATTATATCATACTTAAAGGATCTGTCCAACAAGAAGATCTAACAATCTTAAATATCTATACCTCTAACATGGGAGCAGCCAATTTTATAAATCGATTAATAACAAAATCAAAGAAACACATCGACAATAATACAATAATAGTAGGGGGCTTTAACACTCCCCTCACTGAAATGGACAGATCATCCAAGCAAAGGATTTCCCAACAAGGAAATAAAGGATTTCCCAACAAGGAAATAAAGGCCTTAAATGACACACTGGACCAGATGGACATCATAGATATATTCAGAACATTCCATCTCAAAGCAACAGAATACACATTCTTCTCTAGTGCACATGGAACATTCTCCAGAATAGATCACATCCTGGGTCACAAATCAGGTCTCAACTGGTACCAAAAGATTGGGATCATTCCTTGCATATTTTCAGACCACAGTGCTCTGAAGCTAGAACTCAATCACAAGAGGAAATTTGGAAAGAACCCAAATACATGGAGAATAAAGAGCATCCTTCTAAAGAATGAATGGCTCAACCAGGAAATTAAAGAAGAATTGAAAAAATTCATGGAAACAAATGATAACGAAAATACAACAGTTCAAAATCCGTGGGACACACCAAAGGCAGTTCTGAGAGGAAAATATATAGCAGTAAGAGCCTTTTTCAAGAAACATGAAAGTTCTCAAATACACAACCTAACCCTACACCTAAAGGAGCTGGAGAAAGAACAACAAAGAAAACCTAAACCCAGCAGGAGAAGAGAAATAATAAAGATCAGAGCAGAAATCAATGAAATAGAAACCAAAAAAAACACAAGAACAAATCAATGAAACTAGGAGCTGGTTCTTTGAAAGAATAAATAAGATTGATAACCCCCTGGCCAGACTTATCAAAAAGAGAAAGGACCCAAATAAATAAAATCATGAATGTAAGAGAAGAGATCACAACCAACAGCAAAGAAATACAAATAATTATAAGAATATATTATGAGGAACTATATGCCAGCAAATTTGACAATCTGAAAGAAATGGATGCATTCCTAGAGACATATAAACTACCACTACTGAACCAGGAAAAAATAGAAAACCTGGACAGAGCTATAACCAGTAAAGAGATTGAAGCAGTCAATCTGTAGATTCCCAGGGGAATTCTACCAAACATTTAAAGAAGAATTAATTTCTACTTTCCTGAAACTGTTTCAAAAAATAGAAATGGAAGGAAAACCTCCAAACTCATTTGATGAGGCCAGCATTACCTTGATCTTGATCCCAAAACCAGACAAAGATCCCATCAAAAAAGAGAATTACAAACTAATATCCTTGATGAACACAGATGTGAAAATTCTCAACAAAATACTAGCCAATAGGATCCAACAGTAAATTAAAAGGATTATTCACCACGACCAAGTGGGATTTATCCCAGGACTACAAGATTGGTTCAACATCTGCAAATCAATCAATGGGATGCAATACATTAATAAAAGAAAGAACAAGAATCATATGATTCTCTCAATAGATGCTGAAAAGCATTTGACAATGTACAGCATCCTTTCCTGATCAAAACTTTTCAAAGCGTAGGGATAATGGGTACATACCTCAATATCATCAAAGCCATCTATGAAAAACCCACAGCGAATATCATTCTCAATGGTGAAAAACTGAGAGCTTTTCTGCTAAGGTCAGGAACAAAGCAATGTCCATTATCACCACTGCTATTCAACATAGTACTAGAAGTCCTAGCCTCAGTAACCAGAGAACAAAAAAAATTAAAGTCATCCAAATTGGCAAAGAAGAAGTCAAACTATCACTCTGCAGATGATAGGATACTTTATGTGGAAAACCCAAAAGACTCCACTCCAAATCTGCTAGAACTTGTAAAGGAATTCAGTAAAGTGTCAGGATATAAAATCAATGCTTAGAAATCAGCTGCATTTCTATATATCAACAACAAGAGAGAAAAAAAGAGAAATTAAGGAGTCAATAAGAGCCTTTTACAATTGCACCCCAAACCATAAGATACCTAAGAATAAACCTAACCAGAGGCAAAGAATCTGTACTGAGAAAACTATAAAGTAATCATAAAAGAAATTGAGGAAGACACAAAGAAATGGAAAAATGTTCCATGCTCATGGATTGGAAGAACAAACATTGTGAAAATGTCTATGCTACCTAAAGCAATCTACACATTTAATGCAATCCCTATCAAAATCCCATCAACTTTTTTCAAAGAAATGGAACAAATAATCCAAATATATGGAACTAGAAAAGACCTCAAATAGCCAGAAGAATATTGAAAAAGAAAGCCAAAGTTGGTGGCATCACAATTCCAGAATTCAAGCTCTATCCAAAGCTGTCATCATCAAGACAGTATGGTACTGGCACAAAAACAGACACATACATCAGTGGAACAGAATAGAGAGCCCAGAAATAGACCTTCAACTCTATGGTCAACTAATCTTCAACAAAGCAGAAAAGAATGTCCAATGGAAAAAAGACAGTCTCTTCAACAAATGGTCTTGGGAAAATTGGACAGCCACACGCAGAAGAATGAACTGGACCATTTCTTTACACTACACATGAAAATAGACTCAAAATGGATGGAGGACCTCAGTGTGAGAAAGGAATCCATCAAAATCCTTGAGGCGAACACAGGCAGCAACCTCTTCGACCTCAGCCACAGCAACTTCTTCCTAGGAACATCGCCAAAGGCAAGGGAAGCAGGAGCAAAAAGGAACTATTGGAACTTCATCAAGATCAAAAGCTTTTGCACAGCAAAGGAAATAGTCATCAAAACCAAAAGACAACTGACAGAATGGGGAAGATATTTGCAAACAACATATCACATAAAGGGCGAGTATCCAAAATCTATAAAGAACTTATCAAAATCAACACCCAAAGAACAAATAATCCAATCAAGAAATGGGCAGAAGACATGAACAGACATTTCTGCAAAGAAGACATCCAGATGGCCAACAGACACATGAAAAAGTGATTCCCCTCACTCGGCATCAGGGAAATACAAATCAAAACCACAAAGAGATACCACCTCACACCAGTCAGAATGGCTAAAATTAACAAATCAGGAAATGTCAGATGCTGGCGAGGATGCAGAGAAAGGGGAACCCTCCTACACTGTTGGTGGGAATACAAGCTGGTGCCGCCAGTCTGGAAAACAGTAAGGAGGTTCCTCAAAAGTTGAAAATAGAGCTACCCTACAACCCAGCAATTGCACTACTGGGTATTTACCCTAAAGATACAAATGCAGTGATCTGAAGGGGCATGTGCACCCAAATGTTTATAGCAGCAATGTCTACAATAGCCAAACTATGGAAAGAACCTAGACGTCCATCAACAAATGAATGGTTAAGGAAGAGGTGGCATATAAATACAATAGAATACTATGCAGCCATCAAAAGAAATGAAATCTTGCCATTTGCAATGACGTGGATGTGGATGGAACTAGAGGATATTATTCTTAACGAAATAAGTCAATCAGAGAAAGACAATTATCATATGATCTCCCTGATATGAGGAAGTTGAGAGGCAACATGGGGGGTTTGGGGGGTAGGAAAAGAATAAATGTAACAAGATGGGATCAGGAGGGAGACAAACCATAAGAGACTCTTAATCTCACAAAACAAACTGAGGGTTGCCAGGGAGAGGCGGGTAGGGAGAGGGTGGTGGATTATGGTCATTGGAGAAGGTATGTGCTATGGTGAGTGCTGTGAAGAGTGTAAACTTGGCGATTCACAGACCTGTAACCCTGGGGCTAATAATACATTATATTTTAACAAAAAAATTTTTTTTTAAATTCAGGAAACCTAGACCTTAGGACTTGCCCTGCCAGTATGTGGTAATTAAAACACAAAAACAAAAACAAACTTTAAAAAATAATATAAATTTTGTATTGTTTTAGAAGGAATCACAGATCACCTAATCTTGTCTACTTGCTTTACAGAATACTTTAGTAATCTGATATAACACAAGTTATTCACTATCTACATGTAACCTGTTTTGTTTTTCTATGAAACAGGAGTGCTGTCATAAATGTCCAAAATATGGTTTGTCCATCTCACCACTCTGCCACCATTTTCCTCACCAACCACACCCAATCATTCAGTAAGTTATAATGTTTAGTTATATTAGGCAGTATGCTAAGCCCTGAATATAGAGTTCCTGTCTTCAGGACTACTATGATCTACAGAGGAGACAGAAAGACAAGTAGCAGATTATGATTGTTTTAGATATTCTGATGGGATGCATGCAGAGAGCATTAGGCAAATTAATGGAGGATCACTTAATCTAAACTAAATGTGGCGCTTGAGTTGAAACTTGAGGGAAGAACCTGAATTAGCTGAGGAGAGAGAATAGGAAGAAAAGAAACAGAAAGCCATTCCAGGTAGAAGGAACAGCATGTGCAAAGATTAGGATGTGAGGATGTTGTTTTCAGTCCCCACCAGGGCATGAAGCCAAGACAGATCACCATGTGTGTCATTACAGTTTCAGCTTCAATTAAGAAATTCCTAGATAGCACTATTTTAAAAGCACTATTATTTCATATAATGAGAAATCCAAAAGAAGCCAGTTCTAGAACTGGCTAATTAGGCAATTAACCTAACTTAACAATATTGAGCCTCCTCCTTTGCAATTCTTTATGAATTTCCTCTTTTGTGATTCTCTGGCCTCTTCTCATAGCTGCAAGCATCATATCCTCAAAGTGAAAAGAAAAGGCAGACCTTTCTCCTGACCCATCTCTTTCTTTAACCAGGGAGAAATATCCTTCCTAAAAGCCTTTATAGAGTCTGAGTTCCTCCCTCCCTCCCTCCAGAAAAAAAAAAAAGAGTCTAGAATAAGAGCCTGCATGGAGGTAGTTATTTTGGGGAGAAGGGCTGGGATAAGTGGAACCAGGGAGAATGCAAGTCAGTGGGAAGGAGCATTATTAAACTGGCTACGAGCATAAGCACTTGTGGCTGGGTCCCGCTGAAGTCCTCTGAAGAACCACGTAGACTGCCCTTTGCGGTTTTTAGTCCAAGACGGAAGAAAGGAACATATGTCTACCAGCTCCTGTCCCCCATTTGACCAAGGCTGAACTCGGTTTCACTTCCAGTTGTATGAATACATGAATATTCATATTCCCAAAGTGTCCCACAGGGAGGTACAGAGATGGTCCAAGGCAGAAAGCAAGAAATTCATGGAGACAAAGGGCTATGATATACTTGGATGCATATCTGCTTTTTAGAGCAAAGGCCAGGGTAAAGGGGGGCTGAGAGAATGTGAGGCAGCACTTACGAGTCCTGGCACACCGCCCAGTAGACTTTTCCTCAGTCTCCACTGGTAAGGATCACACATCATGGCCCATCCCAGAACTACACAGGAAGGTGGAAAACAGTGATAATACAGGGCTGCGGATTTGGAGTAGGAAATGGGGACGCAGAACAATGTAATTTTTTTATGTCTTATAATCTTTCACTCCTTAAATAAAGTTCATGTTTGACTTTGATTAAAGAATTATTCAATTTAAAAACTGTATGTGGGAGCTAAAAGAAACTGTGTAACTTACATAATTCATATGCTTTATACCTTTGAAAGCCATTGGTGGCCCTTAAAATGGTCTTAGGAAGAGCAAAATATACCGTAGTGCCTCGCCTACAGTGGAGAGTCAAAAATGCTTAAAAAAGAAATGGAAAGAGGGAAGGAAAGCATGGAGGGCTGAGGGAAAAAACAACCAGCATCACCAGCTCAGTCTTCTGGTGCAGTGGAAATGTATCCATACATAGCAAAACCAGACTGGGGCTTTCAGTTTAGGGATTTTGCTATATTTTTCTTACAATAAAGACAAGAAGGGAAGTCTTGGACTTAGTTTAATCTTTTTGTTTTTGATTCCAAGTGGATGAAATTAAGTAACAGTATCATGCTAGAGTATTAAATATCAAGACACATAAAGAACTCCTCTGATAAACACTTATTGTCCCAGGCAACAAAACAGCCAACAATCATCCTTGCCAGATCTTAGTTATTTAGTCTTCAAATGCTGCTACATAAATTCTTCAGTAAACAGTAGATGAAAAATGAAAAAGAGGATAATTCTTTTCAGCAAAAAGCGAGTAGTCAATGAATTTCTGAATACACTGGAATATCCTTTAATACAATGACATGCTGAAGTCCATCTTTGTGTCCTCAGTGCTTACTATGATGCCTTGCATGTAGGAGGCGCTTTATAAATTATTCCTGAAGTGACTTAAACTGTATTGAATGGTGGAATGAACTTGGCATGCTGCCCAGTTGTTCTATTCCACATTTACTCTTGCCTTTATTTATATCTTACATTTGTGTGAAGACTGGCAAATTTTCTGAATTCCTTGCTGCAGACTTCAGTAATGACAAAGAAGAGAAAGAAGAGGAAGGATGAAGGTGGAGAGGTGAAAAATGGAGGGGAGAAAGAAAGAGAAAGGAGAATGGGGAAGAAAGAGGAGGGAAGAGAAATGGAACTGAAGCTTTGAGTAGAGTCCTTGAGGAGGAACTGGGGGTAGAAGAGAGTGGACTATAAGTAATTACAATCACTCTGGACATTCTTCAGCTAGTGGATTGAAGGAGGCTACTTCTACTTATACAACTTCTTAGTATCTTCAAACGTCCCTGTCCCCTTCCCACTCGTTTTTTTAAAAATTTCCCAATTGTGAGTTTTTATCTTTAAAAAAAAGTCTATTGTCTTGGGGCACCTGGGTGGCTCAGTGGGTTAAAGCCTCTGCTTTCGGCTCAGGTCATGATCCCAGGGTCCTGGGATCGAGCTCCGCATCAGGCTCTCTGCTCGGCAGGGAGCCTGCTTCCTCCTCTCTCTGCCTGCCTCTCTGCCTGCTTGTGATCTCTGTCTGTCAAATGAAATGAATAAAATCTTAAAAAAAAAAAAGTCTATTGTCTTGATCTTCTAATTTCTTTACTTTTCAAATTCTTAGCACAAAACTGATATCAAATAGTTTGGCTTAGGTGCCATGGAAAACTTCATCAGGCTTCCCAAGCCTGATGGAGTAGATTCAAAGGGTATCTTCAGCACAGGCTAAATATGATGATTCAGCAATGGAATGATGTAAACAAAAATACTAGACTATAAAAAACTGAAGCATCGGGACCGTTGGGTGGCTCAGTCCACTGAGGGTCTGCCTTCAGCTCAGATCAGGATCTGAGGGTCCAGGGACTGAGCCCCATGTTGGGCTCTCTACTCAGTGGGGAGTCTGCCAGTCCCTCTCCCTCTGCCTCCTCCCCCCAGTTTGTTCTCTCTCTCTCTCAAATAAATAAAATCTTTTTAAAGAAAACCCAAAATACATTCTCTTCTCCCCATCCTCAGCATTATTGTTCTCAATCATTAGTACACTAGTCTCTCACCAGGATTCCCTGCCTCAACTTGCCTGTATCTTACCCATTCTCATCTGGACACAATGCATTCATTCAACAAAAGCTTCCTAGAGGCCTACTAAGTGCCTAGCTCTGCTCTTGTTTCTGGACTTTACCTTGCATGCAATGTGATACCACTAAAATGTGAATTTGCTCATGTGATTCTTTTGTTTCAAATTCAATTTTCCAGTGTCTAGGGTCCTTAGAATAAAATCCAAGCTCCACAGTATAGCTTACTGGGGTCTCCATGTCACAGCCCGGTCTACCTTGTCATTGGCATTTCCTGCCATTCTCCCTTATCCCACTCTCAGTTCATTTCCCAGTGATATTCGACCATTTGCAATTCCTCCACTTTAGTCCATCACTCACACTAACACTTCAAAACATACTGCTGGTGTTTTCTCCTCTGAGAAACTTTCTTTGACCCTATCCTACTGCCCTACCAGACTTAGGTGCTTCTCTCCTCTTTACTCCCTACATCCACACTCACCTCTGACATAGCACACGCCATGTGTATTTGTCAGCTTACATGTCTATCTGTCCCCCTAGACATTGAACTCTTTATGAGAACATGCCTTATTTTAGCATCCCAGGTGCTTAACGGGTTGTAAGTGCTTAATAAATATTTGTTCACTGAATTTTTAGATAGTTAGGTGTCTATGAGATGACACTGTGAACATATATTCACTGTTTAGAAGGAAATATATTTCTTTCAGGGATGGTTTGAGATCAGTGGGAAAAACAAGCAAAAATAGATGAAGGGAGAGAAGCCATTTAAGACTGCTTATCTATTTTAATTAAAGAGAAAGTCACACCTTTCTTGTGAAAGGGGTGAAAGAGAGAAGGAAAAGCATTAAGAAAGTAATTTGTGCCCTATTTTCACAGAAGTCTGAAGCAATTGGAAAAGGCACTATGGGTGTTGTAATAGCCTGAAGGAGAGATGGTATTGATGTTGTTATTGTTTCATATATATTGAGAATGAAGGCAAGTGATTAAGTTATGACAGAGAAGCAATAACTTTACCCAGGTTATGATAGGTAGGGCTGGTACCCCCCCAGAAACCTGATTATAGTTTTTTGCTATATTAAGTTAGCAGTGCTGAGCACAGTGCACCTGTTTTCCACTTCTTGCCCTAACAATTTTCTTTTTGCATTCTGGAGACTGCCATTCCATAGAAGCACCTGATTAAGTGAGCAATGAACAAAATTAGATAATGATATGGCATCCAAATGAGTCAGTGAGAATTCAGCCAAACCACAGTCTGAACCTTAGGAAAACTATTTGCAACAAGCCATATTTATGCAGAAATGGGGAGGGGTAGGAAGCATAATGTAATCAGTATTCAATGTGATTGTGTTGGTTCAGATAGGAAAACCTTACTAAAGGTGTCAGAAATCTCATCGAACTTGGCGTGAGGTAGCTCTGCCATCTTCATTCTAATCAGCTGATCCTGCAGAACCATAAAACATGGAGCTAAAGCAAGCCTCTGGGATATCCTGGTCCAATTTTCTCATTTTAAAGCTGAAGAAACCAAAGCCTAAAGATGGTAAGAAGAGGTTTACTTGTAATTCACTTTGCATGCCCTCCTTTTATGGTCCAAATTAGTGAAAATTATCTCCCTACATTTCAAATGCACTAATCTTAGTTCAGACAGTTAGGACAGCACAGTTTACAAAACCTCTTGGGTGATTTCTCTGCTCCCATCACAATGGCTACATTTCCAAGCTGCCACTTTCCTGTCTTATCATCATGGATTTATATATATTAATGTCCGACTAAATAGGGAGGCTATGTGTGTGTCTATATAAATTATCGTCTTTGGTAAAGACAAAGGTAAATTCTTGTCTTTGATGGAATCTTTAGCTCTAAATGTTTTAACTCGGTTAGCCTTTGTTACTTGGAAAGAAGAGCCAGAAAAAGGAGTTTGCCAACATCTGTGAAGGCCCACAAATATAGTCATGGAATAAAAGATGCAGGCAACCGAGTAATACCCTTTCCAGAACTTCTAACAGACAGCCGAACTTCCAAAGAAAATACGTTGGTGTCAGAAATCAATGATACAGCTATTAAAAATAATCTCAATCCTATTCTTCTTTTCTTAGGCTGTAATGCTATACTTGTAGGTAACCGAGAAAGAAAAGCCCTCTTCTTAATCTTGGAATTAAGGCTTTTTAAAATATAGGCCTGGGAGAAGGATCCAGGCTAATTCTTCTTAGATTGGAGAGCCCAGGATATTAAGTGTCTAGCGTTAGAAGGACACACAGAGCTAATCCAGACTGTCAATGAAGTTTTAGGGAGTTGCTCAAGCCAGAAGAGGCAATTTGGATTTCATATTCTGTTGTCTGTCCAGGTAGTGTCCTTTCTGCTGAATCCAGAGAATTCTTGCCAATTTGGACAGTGATACTTTGTAGTGTGGATTTCTGCCCAGGGAAGCTGGATAGCTACCAACTCCTGATTCACAGAGGACCATCTCCACTCCTGAGTTTTCTCTTGGTCATGAAGCACACAAAATGAAGTTTGAAAGGAAGTTCACACGAGGGAAAGTGGTACCGGCAAAAGCTACCAATGGTATAAATAGAAAAGATGGACTACCAGATGGTTTGAGAAGTACAAATTGGGTCAACTTTGGAAAAAAGACTGGTGCAGTGGTACAGGGAGAGCTGAAGTTTACCTTGACACCCTCCTAGCTCTACATTATGCCTCTTTACTAATTATTGATGCATTAATTAAATAATTGACAAATTTATTAAGCATCAGCTATATGCGAGATGTGCTAGGCACTGCCTGTAGATCTAAAGAGGTATAAAAATAACTCATGCCCTCAAAGAATACAGTTGGATACAAAAGACAAGAAAACATGCAAAGTAGAATATGATCAAAATCAATAAGGTGTTATTTTAGGTGAGACGGAAGCTGTGAGAGTTTGTGTGTTTCAGAAAAAGAACCATGAGACTTGAGGTAGAATTGACCAATTGTGTGGCAGACAGACACCAGTTGCCACTTAATATCCATTTTCCTCTTTATACTTAGGAAAAGACATCTAATTCTATTCGTATGGAGACCAAATCAAGAAACAGTATTTTCCAGCATAGTATACACCTAGTTGTAGCCATGTGATTATGTTCTGACCAATGAGGTCCAAGCAAATTGGGTGTAGGCAACCATAACAGCTGCTTAAAATGACACAAATCAAAAGGCAGGGTGCTAGTTTTTATACTTTTATCTTTCCTTCTTTCTCTGGCCTGACACTTTAGCATGATGGCTGAGTGATAGAGGCCACTTTGAATCAGAAGATAGAAGTCACATTCTAGGATGGTAGAGCAAAAGGGGCATAAGTAGAGAATTCTCAGTCTTTCAAGGTTAAAAGTTTTGATATGGGGATTCCAAAATTGTAGGTTGACCAATCATTCAAAAAAAAAATTCTCAAAACAGGGAAGGATGAGCTTTTATGAGTTTTATTTTTATCTTTTTTTTTTAAGATTTTATTTATTTATTTGACAGAGAGAGACACAACGAGAGAGGAAACACAAGAAGAGGGAGTGGGAGAGAGAGAAGCAGGCTTCCCACAGAGCAGGGAGCCTGATATGGGGCTCAATCCCAGCACCAGGGGATCATGACCTGAGCCCAAGGCAGACGCTTAATAACTGAGCCACCTAGGTGCCCTTTAATGTGTTTTAAATATAAAACTGGAAAAATTCATCCTCCATTATGATGTTATGAGGAAACAGTAATCTTTTAATTAACTGTAAGCTGAACGAACTTAACATGAAGAAAAATTCACGTATTGTCCTTATTTTCTATTTCAGTAGGGACCAGCAACAATCCTTTTAGACAGCAGCAGCAGCAGAAGTCTATACACACAAGGGTTTGGAAAACTGCCCTCAGATTTTGGAAATTTAATTCCAGAGTAGTATTTTCCCAATGTGAAATTTAAAATGATTTTGATTAGAAGAGAATTAACTATTTAATAGATGCCAGATGATTTAATAAATAAGATTATTTGGGGTGGTAAATACAGTTTCACAGTACACTTCAACTGGGCAAAAAATAACACTGAGTCACATAGTGGAAAAAAGTTATCATGCCCTTTTTCCTGTTTTCCTTCAGTTCCTCTGATTGGAGAAAGACTTAATTTGGTACTGGTTCATCAGTGATCCAACACTAAAGTAACCTCCCATTTCACAAAGAGGAAGTGGATATCAATATCAGAGTCTGGCAAAAGTGCTGGTAAGAACAGTTAAAATATAATTAGCACTGCTGTTTCCATTATATGTTTATTTAGAGCCACCTTATTTTTCTCGTAAAATGTTTTCTATTTAAACTAGTGATAAAAAGATTCCCTTTAAAACATTTTTTTTTAAAAGATTTTATTTATTTGACAGAGATCACAAGTAGGCAGAAAGGCGGCAGAAAGAGAGGGCAAGCAGGGTCCCTGCTGATCAGAAAGTCTGAGATCATGACCTGAGCCAAAGGCAGAGGCTTAACCCACTGAGCCACCCAGGTGCCCCTTAAAACATATGTATATAAAGTTCTTAGAAAGTCAGTCTATTTAAGAAAATACATTAAGCAGCTAATCACATAATGGTACTTGAATATACCAAAACTCAAGCAGCTGCTACATGAATTATTGAGTAAATGGAAATTTAATTATGTAAGGGCCACAAAGAGTTACCTGACAGATGGCTTCACCCTGGAAACCTGAACAACCAATGAAAGGGAACAATCTGGCTCTGCCAGAAGACCTTGTCTCACCTTTGACTTCTCTTTGGCCTCACGTTTCCTGACTCCATTGCCCTGATCTGGTTAATTTAACCCTAAATCTTATCTAGTTTTTATCTGAAACACTGTATTGCTGTGAAGACTGTGCTCATTCTAATCCTACCTTGTCCAGTCCTGGGCTACTACCCAGACAGCTGACTTAATTTATTCTTCCTGGTAGGTGGACTGTGCCCTGTTCTGAGCTCTTATGGACACCTGTACTAGCACGTTCCCTCCTCTTAGTTAACTTCAACTCCATGTGAGGATTTACTGTTGATCCGAGACCTAACAAGTACTATTGAACTTGCACTTGAAATTTAAGAGGACAGATTACAATTAACACATCTTTCAGAAAAGTAAGGAAAAAACATTTTATATTCTATAATCTTATTGAACTATCCAGTTCAGTTTAGCCTTGTTATTAGCTGTATCATTCTACAAACTAGATATTTTCCCCAAATGTTACCTTAACAAAAAAGATTTTGATTCCATGAAATAAATGATCATTAAAGCTTCTATAGCCAAACCAAACAAAAATTTCCTCCTAGTAGATCCTAGAGAAATATTCATCTTTCTTCTGCTTTATGAAGTCCATCAAAACTCCTTCAAATTTTCAAATAAAATTCCTTCAACGGTTGATTTTTTTTTTTTTCTTTCTCCTAAAGAACACAGTTATCTGGCTCCAGAATCTCACACTTATTTTACTGGCTCTTAAGTTTTGTGAAGATGGCAGGTCGAAAGGGTCCTTAAGGTTATCTAATTAACCTCTCATTCAATGTTTAAACTTCTACAAGTCTATATGGAAATAGCTTTCACCTAAAGATATGCTCTCCCACTTGAGAGTTTGATAACAGTTTTTGTTTTTCTAAAAGTGATGAGACCGCACTGGGATATCTTTACATTTAGGCTGAGGCTTCTTTGAGTCTGAGAGATGGATGGCTAGGGTTGGTGGTTTGTGATATCTATGGCATTGTAACCATTTTTCTTATTGGAGAACTAGCTGACCCACATAGAGATTAACTGATGATTTGGCCTCTTTATTACCCTGAACCAAAGAGTCACGTAGACCAAATACTAACAATTATGGTAGTAAAACAGTTATTTGGAGTGGATTTGTGTCCTGCAAAGGTTCATATGAAGCTGGAAACATGTAAGTTATCACAAGATTTCAATGTTGCCTTTTAATAAAGCTAAGTATTTGGCTATAGCTCTTGGTTTCCATTCAAAAGAGAATAAAAGAGAATATTTAATAGATTCAGGTAATTATGTCAGACACTTTCATATATCTTATTTAACCATAATAGTTGGCAGGAGTTCAGTTTGAAGTACTTTGCTCAAGGTCACATAGCTAGTAAATGGTTGATCTGTGACTTAAAAAAATTTTTTTAAAGATTTTATTTATTTATTTGACAGAGAGATCACAAGTGGGCAGAGAGGCAGGCAGAGAGAGAGGGGGAAGCAGGCTCTCTGCTAAGCAGAGAGCCCAATGTGGGGCTCCATCCCAGGACTCTAAGATCATGATCTAAGCCGAAGGCAGAGGCTTAACCAGTGAGCACCCAGATGCTCTGATCTGTGACTTCAAGATTTAACTGTAATGGTGGATACATGACATTATAGATTTGTCTAAATCCATGGAACATAAATATGAAGAATGGACCCTAATGTAAGCTATGGACTTCAGTTAATAATAATATATAGATATTTTAATCAATTTTAATAAATGCATCATACTAATTCAAGATGTTAATAATAGGAGAAACTGTGAGAGTGCACAGGAACTCTCAAGTTTTTGTTAACCTGAAACTGCTATTAAAGTCATTTATTTAAAAAATAATAAAAACAATAAAAGATTCACATATATTTAACTGTCTAAACATTCCCCTCTAAATTCACTCTAATCAGGTTTCCCATGGTGTCACTTCTCCATCAACATTGACCTAATCATGGTCACCCAAGTCCTCCATATTGTTACATCTAATTCTCAATCCTGATCATACCTAATTTCTTAATAGCATTAGATACAGTAATCAAAACCTCTTTATTGAAACACTTCTTCACTTAGCTTTAAGGTGTCACATTTGCTTGGTTTTCTCCTCTTCTCTGGACCCTCCTTCAGCCTCCGACTTCTTAATTTTGGAGGATCCCAGAGCCTAGTTCTTTTAGCTTCCTTATTTCTCTATCTACCTCACTTCTTTAGTTCTATTTAATCCAATGATTTAAAATTTAGATTATATACTGATGATTCTCAATTTCTTATGTCCAGAGATTGGGTCTTACCCTAACTTTAGACTTATGCATAAATAACTGTTTAACATCTTGTATAAGACTTTTCCAGAGGGGCGCCTGGGTGGCTAACTGGGTTAAGCCTCTGCCTTTGGCTCAGGTCATGATCTCAGGGTCCTGGGATCTAGTCCCAAATCAGGCTCTCTGTTCAGTGGGGAGCCTGCTTCCCTCTCCCCCTCTGCCTGCCTCTCTGCCTATTTGTGATCTCTCTCTCTCTGTCAAATAAATAAAATCTTTAAAAAAAAAAAAAAAGACTTCTCCAGAGAAACAGAACCAATTATTTATTATAAGAAATTGGTTCACATGATTATGGGGACTGGAAATCCAAGTCTGCAGTATGTGCCAATAGGCAGAGACCCAAGAAAGCCAATGGTGCAGATGAAGATGATGTCTAAAGGCAGTCTATTCAGGCCTTCAACTGACTGGATGAAGCCCTTTCACATTATGGAGGGCAATCTGCTTTACCCAAAGTTCACTGAATAAATGTCAGTCTCATCTAAAAATACCCTCCCCAAGTTGACAAGTAAAATTAACCATCACACATCTCAAATATAACCTGATCAAATCTGTTCTGTCTGCTTTCTTTCCCCAACTCAATAAGAACTCCATCCTTCCACTTGCCTGTGTCCAAACCTGTGAAGTCATTCTCAGTTTGTCCTTTCTCTTACACCCTATGTCTAGTTCCTTCTCTCTACCGCCACTGATAGTACCCTGACCCACGCTATTATCATCTCCTACCAGGATTATAGTAAGGGCTTCTTAACTGTTCTCTGGCTGTTTCTTTTACTCTCCTCCTCAGTGTGCATTCCTGTTTTTCAAACGGTATTGTGCATGCAATCACCTGGCAGACACTGATTTAGTAGGTCTGGGGTGGGGCCTGCGAGTCTCCCTTTCTAACCTCCTCCAGGAAATGCTGATATTCCCAGTTCACAGACAACACTCTGAAAGGAAGAAGTCAGAGTAATACCTTTAGAAACAAATGAAGTCATATTTCTCCTGTGCTCAAAGTAATCCAATAGCTTCCCATCTCACTCAATGTAAAAGTCATACTCCTTGCAATGGCCCACAGTCCTAAATGATCCAATTTCCCCTCTCTCCACGGCCCCTAGCTTTCTCACCATCTACTACTACTCTCTGCCCTTGCACATTCCACTTCAGCCACATTAGTCTCCTCAGTGTTCCTCAAATAATGGAGACAAGATCCTGCCTTGGGCTTTTACACTAGCTGGGCCCTCTGCCTGAAAGTCCCTTCCCCAACAAGCTCCTTTGCCTTGGAGTTCTGCCTCAGTTGCTGCATTACCCCAGGGAGTTCTACCTCACCACCCTTCTTAAAACTGAAAGCACCTTCTCCTCTGCTGGTGCTTTCTATCCTCCCTGCACAACTTAATTTTTCTCCATACACTGTAACGTGCTCCTTAGCTATACTCCCTACCTCCACCATCAAGATATAAACCCCTTGAGGGCAAGGATTTTCTTCTACGTTCTCATTCAACCAATTGACAACAGTGCCTTGCACCTGGAAGATAGATACTCAACCATTTATTAAATAAATGAATTCCAAAGGCCATGCTTGTTTTGGGCAAGCATGTTCAGACTGTCTCCACAAATCAAAAACTTAACAAAGCTTCAAAAAAGTAAGATTCAAAAGAAAGCCCTCATATAAACTATCCAAATTCAGAAATGAATACAATTTTCATTTAAAAAGATAAATGCAGGTAATGCTAATTAAATATATATAGTGAATGCCACCAATATAATACAAGGCTATGCAATATAATACACAGTGTGAGCTTGCTCTTATTAAAATACATACTGCATACAAAAAGAGAAAGGTAAAATATTAAGTGTTAGCTGTGATGACTCATGGGTAACAAATACTCCTGTATTTCCCAACATTTTTATAAAAATATAAATTGGTAGTAAAGATTATAATCTGTGCAATTTAATTATGTTTTTGTTCTATAATGTCAAAATTTAAACAATTATAGTTCCATTTATGGCGTGCTAAAATAGAAATAAGCTGCTGCATTAATCCAGGTTCTTTGTTTTAAAACTCAGAGCCCATCTAGTTATTTCAAGCAGAAGATAAATTGATGAAAGAGGAAGATCACAGGCTCTCCAGAACCTCAGAGCCAGAAAAATCAGGCTAAGGCTCAGGTCTGAGGTTGATTAGCCCTGAATTAGAGCCAGATCACTCCATCAGTTCCCTGAAGCTATGATCTGCCTATTTCAGGGCAAAGGCAGACAGCACGGTTCTCACAGCCTAGGAGACCCAGACAGTCGCCATACCAGTAACTCCAACATGCTCCCTCTCCATGCCCCTCCACCACACCCCACCAACATGGCCAGCAACAGAAATTCTAAGAAGCATCCCTTCTTAGGTCATAGCCTATACCCATGGCAAGGGAATCTAATATAAGAAATTAACAAAATGTAAGAAAAGCATTTAAGAAGCATTGAGCAACCAGTTATGACACAAATAAACTCTGAGTTGAGTAGACTCAGCTCTCAGACCCTCCAACTATTAGATCTCTGGGTTCAAAGCATCTCTGTGCAAGAGAATGTTTAATGCTAGCTCTCTGGGCTAGGGGACACCTGCTTTCTAGCATTTGCCACTTTCCATGCTGTCAATACTCCTCAAATGGCTGACTTCTGATACCCATATGCCATCACTGAATTCCAGGTCTGGGGAAGAGATGTATAGCAGCACTCCTTTCCAAAGTATTTCCACAGAGATATAACAGATGAAAATATTCTCAAGAGCAGAGCTAATAGCGAAATACAGTAAAATAATTAGGAACCGATAATCTTGGTGTGCTTATTTTTAAAAAATAATTTATTTAATTGAAAGTTTACATAACTTAATAAATGATGTTTAACACCTGGCTCATAGGTTTTCTGAAAATTAAAAAATTAGCTCTTGAGAGTCATAATAGTCAAGTCCAGCATACCATAGACTCAAAGTAGATGATTTTTTTTTTAACATAGCTGGTAACTGCATATTCTTAGACTTCACAAATTGTAAGGTTTCCTTTTTCTGAACTAGATAATCTCCTCCTTTAAGTATAAACATTCCTAATGTATTCTTAAAGAAAGGAAATGGAGTTCCTATTACCTTCTTTGATTTCTTCCCATTGCCACTGGGCATCAGACTTAATTTTTTGAGTGCCTAATCTAGGGCTTCAGATATTCTGGTAAACATACTATTTCTCCTTGCCACAGGCTTGACTTAATGCTGTACCTCTTACCTCTGACTTGGCATCAAGTCATACCTCATTCCTCAAAATGTGTCAAAATCCACCTAGTTTGGTGATCCATCTGACAGATATTAGGGATCGGTGTGTTTACTCAATTATAAAAATAACTTTTATACATTGCTCAAAATTTGGTGGACACGTAAGCTGTAGCACAGATTGAAGACCACTAATTTGTTGGGATTCAGATTCATTTATCTCCTCTAAAGGAGCCTTAGAACCCTTTTGATTCATGTTATCAATTGAGCACTCTAATCACTACCATATGTGTATCCAGATATCACCATAAACACACATATTCAGTATCATTCTCTACACTAAAGCAGTAGCTAATGGAAACTGGAGTTCAGGATTCATGACTGATTCTCAAAGGGCAGCAGTGAATTAGCAGACACAAATAATTCTGGCAACTTTTCCCTGTTATTCTAAGACACCTATGATTAGTCAAAATGAATCTAGCTATTTCTTCTGCTCTAGAGAGCTAGAATCCTTATAATTTCCTCCTTTGACATAATGAGTGATAGTGCCCTTCATTTGAAGGACAAAGACTGACATAGATTTATAGGAAAATAGAGGTCAGGTTGTGTTAGCCTTTGAACACAACAAAGAGGACTCATCATCAGTATAGGCATTTACTTTTGTTTACCCAGTGGTCAGGATGGGTTTTTATTCATCTAGTTTACACATTCTCTTTTGGTAACTTTTTAAATCATACTTTGGATCTGTAAGGCTTTAGCCTGAAACTGGAGGATGGAGGGGAGGGTAAGTTATGACCTGGACTAAAGTCAATACAAGGCCCTCCTCATGGACTTGGCCTTCGCTTTATCAGTCTAATACTCTCACCTGAGAGAAACTTTATGAAACATAGAAAAACCTATGTTTTCTATGTTTCTATGAAACACAGAAAAACCATGGATCTTAGAGTCAGACACACCTAGAGTGGAATCCCATTTTTGCTACTCACAAGCTATGCCTCATTGAAAAACCTATTCAAACTGTGAGTTACTCATTTTTTTCATTTAAACTGAGGCAAGTAATAGTACCTCCTTCTCATGTTTGTGTAGGTGTGTATGTATCGACTGGGAGACAGCATATGTTAAATAAGGTAATATATTAGAAAGTATCTGCCATGGTACCTGGCACCAAACAGGGGTTCAATTGCTAATTTGTTTTTCTTCTTTCTTTAGAACCAAACCAGGATGCTGAAAATGTTCTCTCTGACTCCTACAGTCATGCTGGCAAAACCCTGCCCCTTTCAATCAGAAACACATAAAAAATAAAAAATCCAATGTGGACAAATCTGTATGTTCTTTTTAAAGCAATGAAAATGAACTTCACCTTTACGGGACCCTTCACTGCTCACCAACAAGGACCGCATTGTTTTTAGCCACTGCATAATTGTTCCAGTGTGATGTGGAAGAGAGGTGGGTATTTTTCCAAAGTACAAGTGTTATAAATGCTTTGAGTACATGAATAATGCATATCCAGTTACTACCTGTCTGCTAAAATAATGTCATTTGTAAGAGCAGGATTTGGAGAATAATCAGAAGATAGAGAAGTAAATAAACCTCTTCCCAACTTGAGGTATATCATGTAGATTCCCTTTTATTGGGACGTTATGCATTTTTTGAACAAAATAGAGCTCACTTCATAGGTCGTAGGATATTGACACGGGTTTGTTGAGATGAGGGACTTGTTTATGTCTCTTTTGTCTATAGGTAGAAGGTTCTCAAGCAGCTTGTGCTTTTTTGTAATTTTTCCTGTTGCCTCGGATAGTGCTGCCCATATAGGAAGTAAATTCCATTGATTAGAATTGAATGAGTCAGAAGCCAGAATTCTGACCAAGAATCAAAGAGCAGAATGAGTCAGAGAGGAATGGGAAGAGGCAGGGCTTGGGGGGAGAAGTAGGAGGAAGAGAAAGGAAAAACTAACGTGTGGAGATAAGAACTGTTCTGGAGGAGGCAACCTGTTGGTGATTTAGACCTACTAAAATCCAGCAATCCCTCTCTGAAACGTTAGCCAAAAAAAAAAAAAAAAAAAAAAAAAAAAAAAAAAAAAAAATCTATTTTATACCGTCCTGTGAAAGTAAAGAGAGACCTAATTGTATTTGGATAGTCCTATTAGCCTCTTCAGCTCCTTCTGGCCATTGCTCAACTTATCAATGATGTCTCCTTTGACAACTCTACTTAGAATCTGTCACCACCATTGGGGCCCCAATCCATCTTAGCATTCCACATACCTTTCATGATTTCCTTTTTTCCCCACAGAACTTATCCTCATTCAGCATGCTCCAGGTTATACATTCCTCTTTTATAACGTTGGCTCTGTAAACACAGAATTTCTTTTCACTATTATTTGTAAATATGCAGATGCTTAACATGTGTTGAACAGTGGAAGAATGAACTAATGAATGGGTGGATGAACTGAATGTCCACTGTACCCCTGGTACTATGCTAAGTAGGTACTGGCAGTAGACAATGAGGCAGGCCCCCTTCCCTTGAAGTGTTTATAAAGGCAGACAAGTAAAATGATAGTCTCCAAAAGTTATGATTAGTGTCCTGGCCATTATGGTACAAGTAAATGAGGGTTCCTATGGGAGCACAGAGGTGAGACCTCTAATTTTGAAGAATACGGGAGGCTCAGGGAAGTCTTCCTCCAATGAGTGAAGTCTGAACTGGGACCTGGAGAATAGGTAGAAGTTAGATACTAAAGAAAGAAAAACTCGCTAGTTCTGCAACAGATGTCTTGGGTATAAATAGACGATTAACCTGAGGTATAAGTCCCACTGTTTCATGCAAACTCTTAACTCTGCAGGCTTTAATGAGCAAGGAGAGACTGGCCATCAAAACTGGGTAGAATGACAGTTTCTGAAGCTGAAAATTAAAAATGAACTTATTTGTACAATTGAGTAAACACACCAGTCCCTAATATCTGTCAGATGGGTCACCGAGCTAGGTGGATTTTGACACATTTGGAGGAATGAGGTATGACTTGATGCCAAGTCAGAGGTAAGAGGTACAGCATTAAGTCAAGCCTGTGGCAAGGAGAAATAGTATGTTTACCAGAATATCTGGAACTTTATTTTGGAAGAAAATGGAATCAGTGTCACAGTGCTAATGCCCAATGAAGGGCTCTTGAAAGGGGATAAAGGTAAAGCTTAGGAGTGAAGCCAGAATTTACCTCTAGGGCCTTAGTTCTATTTATCCACCCATTGATTCTATTAATAAATGTTACTAAGAATGTGCTATATATGATGAAGGGGGACCAATCCTGGATAGAAAGAATACTGGCAATAAACAACCATGGAGCTCAACCAGGGTGTGGAGTCAAATGTGTAGAGCATCATAATGTACCACATTTCTCCAGGTCATGTGTGTGTGTCTCTCACCTATCTATAGAGGGCCCACTGGGGACATTCAGCATCTTGTAACTTTTAATTACTGATGAGCCTCTGGCAGGTGTGGCTTACCTTAATGGACTGAAGATGTATCAGGTGCTTTTAGTTCTCTCTGGAAAAGTGCCCCGGTCAATGGCAACCCTCTTTAATTGGGCTTTTATCAGGTCCTTTTCTGCTTCCTCAAAGAAGAGGCAGCTGTTGGAATGAGATCAGTACAGGTTTTAGGGAGTGCTGATACATGCTTCTAAAAGTGAATAGAAGGGGATGGCTTCTTTTGCTATCATTGAAAATCACTTGCTGGAATGAATTGGACGTGGATCAGCCACAAGGGCTGTATTATTGACGGATGACACAAATGAATTCATAGCAGTATTTAAGGCTATTGATTGTATCTCCTCTTCATTTTAAAAATATTGTATGACCAGCAGCTTGAGGTCTTACCTCTGTGCAGGACATTTGGGAGAACTGGTTACCCCAGGAGTGAATGGGCAGCTGCTTACTTTACTACTACAGGTGCCTTAGTTTGCTAGGGCTGCCTCAAGAAAGTACCACAAATGGGATGGCTTAAACAACAGAAATTTATTGTCTCGGTTCCAGAAACTAACTTGCAGCCTTCTGAGAGCTATGAGACAGAATCTGTTCTACACTTCTAAATCTCTTCTGGTATTTGCTAGCAACCTTTGGTGTTCCTCAGCTTACAGAAACATTATTGTGATCTCTGTCTTCATCTTCACATGGTCTTCTCCTTGTTATGTATGTGTCCAAATGTCACCATATAATAAGGACACCAGCTATATTGTATTAGGGAAATACCCTTCTCCCACATGATCTCATCTTAACTAATTACATCTGCATAACCTTACTTCCCAATTAGGTAACATTTTGAGGTACCGGGGTTTAAAACTTCAGTATATAAACTTTGGTGGGGGCATAGAATGTGATCCAACCTGTGACAACAGGGAAAAAATAGACAGGGGTCATAGCCTGCCTCACGGAATAATAGGCCACAACCATGACTGGAACTCCACAGATAAACCTCACAAAAATTTCAAACACAGCTCAGATATCTATGTAATACAAAACAAGTTATTTGCTCCTTTCCGAGTTGTCAATTCTCTGTCACGGCCATTTTATCCAACCTGAGAAATCTGTTTATTAAGGTTTACTTGTCGAAGTACTTAACTAAATAGGTCATTGAGGTGGAACAATTTGCTTTAGTAATACTTATATCCTATTTTTCCTATTTGTTTCATCGTAATATTGCAGGCATATTTATAGAAAACACTCATATATAATGAAACAAAATAAGAGCTACAGAAAATATTTATAAGTCACATTTTTCATACAAGATTTTTATTTAAAAAATATTAATCAAGAGACTGTAGTAAATGCAAAGAAGATACTAACATGAAGCTATTAAATCATCCCGGATGCTAAGTAGATTTATCTGCCTTTTACAGTGGTCCTCTTGGTAGTTTGGCTGAGATTGTCACCAGCCTCAAGCTGCACTAACATTTCTAATTCTGCCTTCAGGATACATCGTCTGCTCTTTCATATTTTACCTCATTATTGGAACTTAGTAGCTGCTTCCCTCAAACATCTGCCTAGTAGACTTGCAGAGTTGTTAGGAGGAGATGATAGGACCTAATTTAAGAGCTGAAATATCTGATCCTTGCTTACCGTTGGAGCTCAGCCTAAAATCTGCTAGGACATGTGGTTGTCTAGCAACCAACTAATGTCCTATAATGATCTACAAATTGATGCCTGTGCTGAATGTCCAAACCCAAAGCTTTATATAGTTAATTGAAAGCTAATGTCCTCATTAGTGGCTGTTAGGAGGCTCAACAAGTGTAGTTTGCATGTGCTAAGTGTTGAATATTTATTAGATATGTTGTTTAATACAGAGTAGGAGGAACTGGACAATCCATCTGGTGGCAACTGTGAAAACGAAATGATAGTTTGGAATTGTTCAATGCATGAATGTGTTCAGGAAAGTTGATGCCCACCCCACTGTTGATGACAACTGCCTTAATCTACATTGCATCTTCTTGGTTCTGGACTTCCTCCCCCCAACCCCCCAACTTGTTAGGCTCCCAGTATTATGAAGTCTGGACTGCTTCCAACCTGGCAGGTAGTGCTCAGACTTCCATTCCCTGTCTGTCATCTACAGTTCATTGCAAAATGAGCAGAAAGAAAATGTACATTTGTAGATGGTATCCATAAGGTCCTGTGGTTGATATTAAAATAACGGTAAATTTAATATACATTAAAATTTAAGAATATTATGTTTGCCTTAATTTCTGCTCACACAACTACCCTGAGCTTCCAGGAGTCACCCTAACATATTCCTCTTTTGCTGAATTTTTTTTTAAATCTCAGTTTAAAAGAGATAGCTACTTTAAGAAAAATCCGCTAAAGCCTAAATAAGTGATTGGTACTTGCGAAATTATTCAGTCGGTATAATGACGGTCTGTTTTGAATTTAGAACTATGCTAGATTCTGTGGGAGATAAAGGAGAAGTAATCCATGCCACTTCTCCCTCATCACCAAGGAACCCACCTTCTTATCACAAACACGGAACAATTTAAAGTAGGATCCCCAATTATTCCCTGTACCCAATTCCATAATAAACCACTCCTTCCACAGTGTCCCTAAGAACCTACGTCTATTATTAGCTCCATAATAGCCTTATGTAAGTCTATCTGTTCTCATAAGGTTTCTTCAGGTCAAGGACAGTCTTTTTACCATGAGGACCCAGCATGGGTGAATATAGTACTCAAAACATAGTAGGTGCTTAATAAATATTTGCTGAATGAAAAAATGATTCTTTTCTACTTTCTCATCCAGCCTGAGTTGATTAATATATTTGTGATGCTTCTAGCTTAGCTTAAAGATAGCTCTATGTGAAATTAATGCCCTTAGTTGTTGTCAAAACTCTGCCTTGATAAGGATGGGAGGGAGGAGTCAAGATGGCGGAGAAGTAGCAGGCTGAGACTACTTCGGGTAGCGGGAGATCAGCTAAATAGCTTATCTAAAGATTGCAAACACCTACAAATCCAACGGGAGATTGAAGAGAAGAAGAACAGCAATTCCAGAAACAGAAAATCAACCACTTTCTGCAAGGTAGGACTGGCGGAGAAGTGAATCCAAAGCGACGGGAAGATCGACCGCGGGGGGAGGGGCCGGCTCCCGGCGAGCGGCGGAGCAACGGAGCAAAATCAGGACTTTTAAAAGTCTGTTCCGCTGAGGGACATCGCTCCAGAGGCTTAACTGGGGTGAAGCCCAGGCGGGGTCAGCGCAGCCTCAGGTCCCGCAGGGTCGCAGAAGGATCGGGGGTGTCTCAGTGTCGCAGAGCTTACCGGTATTAGAACGGGGAAGCCGGCTACAGAGACAGAGCCGAGGAGTGACTCTCAGCTCAGGGTTGCCTTGAACCGGTCGCGGGCTCGGTCAGCTCGGAGCGCGGCCGGAGGCCAAAGTGACGGGAGTCATTTGGCGCTGTTCTCTGAGGGCGCACTGAGGAGTGGGGCCCCGGGCTCTCGGCTCCTCCGGGCCGGAGACCGGGAGGCCGCCATCTTTATTCCCGTCCTCCGGACTCTACGGAAAGCGCTCAGGGAACAAAAGCTCCCAAAAGCGAACCCGAGCGGATTACTCAGCGCGGCCCCGGGTAAGGGCGGTGCAACTCCGCCTGGGGCAAAGACGCTTGAGAATCACTACAACGGGCCCCTCCCCCAGAAGATCAACGGGAAACCCAGCCAGGACCAAGTTCACCTACCAAGGAGAACGGCGGAATTCCAGAGGAGAAGAAAGCAAAGCACAGAACTCATGGCTTTCTCCCCATGATTTTTTAGCCTTGCAGTTAATTTAATTTTTTTTTTCTTTTTCAATTTTTTTTTTCTTTTTCTCTTCTTCTGCTAAATTTTTTTTAAACTTTTACCGTTTTCTTTTTTTTAACGTTTTTTAAATAGTTTATTTAATATATATATATTTTTTCCTCTTTTTATATTTTTTCTTTATCGGTTTTCTTTTTTTTAAGTTTTTTTTTTTTTTTTCTTTCTGAACCCCTTTTTATCCCCTTTCTCCCCCCTCACAATTCAGGATCTCTTCTGATTTGGCTAAAGCATATTTTCCTGGGGTTGTTGCCACCCTTTTAGTATTTTACTTGCTCCTTCATAAACTCTTATCTGGACAAAATGACAAGGCGGAAAAATTCACAACAAAAAAAAGAACAAGAGGCAATACCAAAGGCTAGGGACCTAATCAATACAGACATTGGTAATATGTCAGATATAGAGTTCAGAATGACGATTCTCAAGGTTCTAGCCGGGCTTGAAAAAGGCATGGAAGATATTAAAGCAACCCTCTCGGGAGATATAAAAGCCCTTTCTGGAGAAATAAAAGAACTAAAATCGAACCAAGTTGAAATCAAAAAAGCTATTAATGAGGTGCAATCAAAAATGGAGGCTCTCACTGCTAGGATAAATGAGGCAGAAGAAAGAATTAGCGATATAGAAGACCAAATGACAGAGAATAAAGAAGCTGAGCAAAAGAGGGACAAACAGCTACTGGACCACGAGGGGAGAATTCGAGAGATAAGTGACACCATAAGACGAAACAACATTAGAATAATTGGGATTCCAGAAGAAGAGGAAACAGAGAGGGGAGCAGAAGGTATATTGGAGAGAATTATTGGAGAGAATTTCCCCAATATGGCAAAGGGAACAAGCATCAAAATCCAGGAGGTTCAGAGAACCCCCCTCAAGGTCAATAAGAATAGGTCCACACCCCGTCACCTAATAGTAAAATTTACAAGTCTTAGTGACAAAGAAAAGATCCTGAAGGCAGCCCGGGAAAAGAAGTCTGTAACGTACAATGGTAAAAATATTAGATTGGCAGCAGACTTATCCACAGAGACCTGGCAGGCCAGAAAGAGCTGGCATGATATATTCAGAGTACTAAATGAGAAAAACATGCAGCCAAGAATACTATATCCAGCTAGGCTATCATTGAAAATAGACGGAGAGATTAAAAGCTTCCAGGACAAACAAAAACTGAAAGAATTTGCAAATACCGAACCAGCTCTACAGGAAATATTGAAAGGGGTCCTCTAAGCAAAGAGAGACCCTAAAAGTAGTAGATCAGAAAGAAACAGAGACAATATACAATAACAGTCACCTTACAGGCAATACAATGGCACTAAATTCATATCTCTCAATACTTACCCTGAATGTTAATGGGCTAAATGCCCCAATCAAAAGACACAGGGTATCAGAATGGATAAAAAAACAAAACCCATCTATATGTTGCCTACAAGAAACTCATCTTACACCCGAAGACACCTCCAGGTTTAAAGTGAGGGGGTGGAAAAGAATTTACCATGCTAATGGACATCAGAAGAAAGCAGGAGTGGCAATCCTTATATCAGATCAATTAGATTTTAAGCCAAAGATTATAATAAGAGATGAGGAAGGACACTATATCATACTCAAAGGAACTGTCCAACAAGAAGATCTAACAATTTTAAATATCTATGCCCCTAACGTGGGAGCAGCCAACTATATAAACCAATTAATAACAAAATCAAAGAAACACATCGACAAGAATACAATAATAGTAGGGGATTTTAACACTCCCCTCACTGAAATGGACAGATCATCCAAGCAAAAGATCAACAAGGAAATCAAGGCCTTAAATGACACACTGGACCAGATGGACATCACAGATATATTCAGAACATTTCATCCCAAAGCAACAGAATACACATTCTTCTCTAGTGCACATGGAACATTCTCCAGAATAGATCACATTCTTGGTCCTAAATCAAGTCTCAACCGGTATCAAAAGATTGGGATCATTCCCTGCATATTTTCAGACCACAATGCTCTAAAGCTAGAACTCAATAACAAGAGGAAATTTGGAAAGAACCCAAATACATGGAGACTAAACAGCATCCTTCTAAAGAATGAATGGGTCAACCAGGAAATCAAAGAAGAATTGAAAAAATTTATGGAAACAAATGATAATGAAAACACAACAGTTCAGAATCTGTGGGACACAACAAAGGCAGTCCTGAGAGGAAAATATATAGCAGTACAAGCCTTTCTCAAGAAACAAGAAAGGTCTCAGGTACACAACCTAACCCTACACCTAAAGGAGCTGGAGAAAGAACAAGAAAGAAACCCTAAACCCAGCAGGAGAAGAGAAATCATAAAGATCAGAGCAGAAATCAATGAAATAGAAACCAAAAAAACAATAGAACAAATCAACGAAACTAGGAGCTGGTTCTTTGAAAGAATTAATAAGATTGATAAACCCCTGGCCAGACTTATCAAAAAGAAAAGAGAGAGGACCCAAATAAATAAAATCATGAATGAAAGAGGAGAGATCACAACGAACACCAAAGAAATACAGACAATTATAAGAACATACTATGAGCAACTCTACGCCAACAAATTTGACAATCTGGAAGAAATGGATGCATTCCTAGAGACATATAAACTACCACAACTGAACCAGGAAGAAATAGAAAGCCTGAACAGACCCATAACCAGTAAGGAGATTGAAACAGTCATCAAAAATCTCCAAACAAACAAAAGCCCAGGGCCAGACGGCTTCCTGGGGGAATTCTACCAAACATTTAAAGAAGAACTAATTCCTATTCTCCTGAAACTGCTCCAAAAAATAGCAATAGAAGGAAAACTTCCAAACTCATTTTATGAGGCCAGCATCACCTTGATCCCAAAACCAGACAAGGATCCCAACAAAAAAGAGAACTACAGACCAATATCCTTGATGAACACAGATGCAAAAATTCTCGCCAAAATACTAGCCAATAGGATTCAACAGTACATTAAAAGGATTATTCACCACGACCAAGTGGGATTTATTCCAGGGCTGCAAGGTTGGTTCAACATCCGCAAATCAATCAATGTGATACAACACATTAATAAAAGAAAGAACAAGAACCATATGATACTCTCCATAGATGCTGAAAAAGCATTTGACAAAGTACAGCATCCCTTCCTGATCAAAACTCTTCAAAGTGTAGGGATAGATGGCACATACCTCAATATTATCAAAGCCATCTATGAAAAACCCACCGCAAATATCATTCTCAATGGAGAAAAACTGAAAGCTTTTCCGCTAAGGTCAGGAACACGGCAGGGATGTCCGTTATCACCACTGCTATTCAACATAGTACTAGAAGTCCTAGCCTCAGCAATCAGACAACAAAAGGAAATTAAAGGCATCCAAATCGGCAAAGAAGAAGTCAAACTATCACTCTTCGCAGATGATATGATACTCTATGTGGAAAACCCAAAAGACTCCACTCCAAAACTGCTAGAACTTGTACAGGAATTCAGTAAAGTGTCAGGATATAAAATCAATGCACAGAAATCAGTTGCATTTCTCTACACCAACAACAAGACAGAAGAAAGAGAAATTAAGGAGTCCATCCCATTTACAATTGCACCCAAAACTATAAGATACCTAGGAATAAACCTAACCAAAGAGACTAAGAATCTATACTCAGAAAACTATAAAGTACTCATGAAAGAAATTGAGGAAGACACAAAGAAATGGAAAAATGTTCCATGCTCCTGGATTGGAAGAATAAATATTGTGAAAATGTCTATGCTACCTAAAGCAATCTACACATTTAATGCAATTCCTATCAAAGTACCATCCATTTTTTTCAAAGAAATGGAACAAATAATCCTAAAATTTATATGGAACCAGAAAAGACCTCGAATAGCCAAAGGAATATTGAAAAAGAAAGCCAAAGTAGGTGGCATCACAATTCCGGACTTCAAGCTCTATTACAAAGCTGTCATCATCAAGACAGCATGGTACTGGCACAAAAACAGACACATAGATCAATGGAACAGAACAGAGAGCCCAGAAATGGACCCTCAACTCTATGGTCAACTCATCTTCGACAAAGCAGGAAAGAATGTCCAATGGAACAAAGACAGCCTCTTCAATAAATGGTGTTGGGAAAATTGGACAGCCACATGCAGAAAAATGAAATTGGATCATTTCCTTACACCACACACGAAAATAGACTCAAAATGGATGAAGGATCTCAATGTGAGAAAGGAATCCATCAAAATCCTCGAGGAGAACACAGGCAGCAACCTCTTCGACGTCAGCCGCAGCAACATCTTCCTAGGAACATCACCAAAGGCAAGGGAAGCAAGGGCAAAAATGAACTATTGGGATTTTATCAAGATCAAAAGCTTTTGCACAGCAAAGGAAACAGTGAACAAAACCAAAAGACAACTGACAGAATGGGAGAAGATATTTGCAAATGACATATCAGATAAAGGGCTAGTGTCCAAAATCTATAAAGAACTTAGCAAACTCAACACCCAAAGAACAAAGAATCCAATCAAGAAATGGGCAGAGGACATGAACAGACATTTCTGCAAAGAAGACATCCAGATGGCCAACAGACACATGAAAAAGTGCTCCATATCACTCGGCATCAGGGAAATACAAATCAAAACCACCATGAGATATCACCTCACACCAGTCAGAATGGCTAAAATGAACAAGTCAGGAAATGACAGATGCTGGCGAGGATGCGGAGAAAGGGGAACCCTCCTACACTGTTGGTGGGAATGCAAGCTGGTGCAACCACTCTGGAAAACAGCATGGAGGTTCCTCAAAATGTTGAAAATAGAACTACCCTATGACCCAGCAATTGCACTGCTGGGTATTTACCCTAAAGATACAAACGTAGTGATCCGAAGGGGCACGTGCACCCGAATGTTTATAGCAGCAATGTCTACAATAGCCAAACTATGGAAAGAACCTAGATGTCCATCTACAGACGAATGGATAAAGAAGATGTGGTATATATACACAATGGAATACTATGCAGCCATCAAAAGAAATGAAATCTTGCCATTTGCGACGACGTGGATGGAACTAGAGGGTATCATGCTTAGCGAAATAAGTCAATCGGAGAAAGACAACTATCATATGATCTCCCTGATATGAGGGAGAGGAGATGCAACATGGGGGGTCGAGGGGGTAGGAGAAGAGTAAATGAAACAAGATGGGATTGGGAGGGAGACAAACCATAAGTGACTCTTAATCTCACAAAACAAACTGAGGGTTGATGGGGGGAGGGGGTTGGGAGAGGGGGGTGGGGTTATGGATATTGGGGAGGGTATGTGCTATGGTGAGTGTTGTGAAGTGTGTAAACCTGGCGATTCGCAGACCTGTACCCCTGGGGATAAAAATATATGTTTATAAAGCTGTAAAAAAAAAAAAAAAAAAGAAAGAAAGGATGAATCCCCAAGTTTTGTAGCAACATGGACAGGACTGGAAGAGATTATGCTGAGTGAAATAAGTCAAGCAGAGAGAGTCAATTATCATATGGTTTCACTTATTTGTGGAGCATAACAAATAGCATGGAGGACAAGGGGAGATGGAGAGGAGAAGGGAGTTGAGGGAAACTGGAAGGGGAGGTGAACCATGAGAGACTTTGGACTCTGAAAAACGATCTGAGAATTTTGAAGGGGTGGGGGGTGGGAGGTTGGGGGCACCAGGTGGTGGGTATTGTAGAGGGCACGGATTGCATGGAGCACTGGGTGTGTTGCAAAAATAATGAATACTGTTATGCTGAAAAAAATAAAAAAATTTAAAAAAAAAAAAAAACTCTGCCTTATTAGTAACCTCAACTAATCAACCCAAATATCAAATCAGCCCATCAGCAAAAATTAGTATCTTTTTGGTGGCTTTGTTTATAAGTACTGCCCAACAAAGCCTAAGAAAATATAAATGTTCTATGTCTATACTGTCCACTATAGCAGCCACTAGTCATATGTGGCTGATGTGACTAAGGAACTAAAAGTTTAATTTTATTTAATTGCAATTAATTTACATTCAAATAGCTACATACCATATTAGCTCATACAATTCTTTATGGTGCAGAATGTGAACGGACACTAAATACATCCCAGTGTGTTGCCACAAATAATACACAATTTTAGCTGCCTGACTTGTGATGGTCCTTATTTCCAAGTACCTTTCTTTGTCTAACAACACAGAAATGGACGACAAATAGATAGAAGTTTGCCTCTATCATGGAAAACTTCCATTCTGTAGACAGAATTTAACACTACATTTACCAATTTCCTTAATCCTCTAATGCCACTGAACAGCACACTTGATTTGATAGCCACTTTTCAGAGAGAGAGTGAGTGAGTCTCTAATGTCCTAATGACTTTTTAAAATTTCAGAGATATAATGCGAATATACAAAAGTTCATATTTTAAAATGGAAAATTATTCAGGTTTCTGATGTAGAAAACTTGATAACCCCACTTGTGTCTATCGTTCTTTCTAAAGGGGAGTTGCAACAGCTACTACATTTTTGAAGAGAGCTCTTCACTCATGTTTGAAAAACAGTGAAGTTTCAAAACCATGAATGCTTCAAAAGCTGTGCTTTTTAAGCTTCAAACTAATTAGCAATTTTATTAAATGTCCTCAGTTTTTAACAGTCAGAATCTTTGGAAGCACTAGTGTTGTTCTCTTCCTTATTCTCTATCCCTGTGAAACTCTCCTTCTTGCCTTTTTTTTGTTTTGTTTTACATCTTTCTTCTTCACCAAGTCCCTAAATTCTCTCCATCTCCAAGGGATAGTTTTATTATTGATTACTATTGACCGACTTATTACTACTTAATTAGAACTCTGTTGTCTGATTTTAAACTGATAATTCTCTAAAAAAATTACTAAATTCAATCCTAAGTAATGAAATAATAACATAACCACTATGGATCAGGATCATTCTCTCTCACTCTCCAACACACACACACACACACACACACACACACACACAACTGTGGGACATCATTACAGTCATTTCTTGAAAAATGAAAACAAAAGCCAGGAATCACAGCTAGTAACTGATAAGTGATAGCAAGAAAAGGAAACTCCTGATGTTAAGTCCACAATCCTTACTGAATCTTCCAAAGTCTTCAAAGTTTTTCAAAATAACCACCTATATATATCCTTAGGACCTCAAATTCAAATTTCTAGCCAGTCAGATGACTATTTTTTTGGTTTCCATATATATATATATATATATATATATATGTGTGTGTGTGTGTGTGTGTGTGTGTGTGTATACATACATATAGTATTTGTCTTTCTCTAGATGGCTTATTTCACTTAGCATTATACCCTCTAGATCCATCCATGTTTTTACAAATGGCGAGATTTCATTTATTTTTTATGGCTGAGTAATACTCTACTGTATGTGTGTGTGTGTGTGTGTGTGTGTGTGTGTGTGTGTGTATATATATATATATATATATATACCACATCTTCTTTACCCATGCATCTAGTGATGAACACTTGGGTTGCTTCCATTGTAAAGTGTAAATAATGCTGTAATAAATGTAAGGGTTTTGTTTTTTGTATTTTTGATTTTCTTAGATTTTTTCCTTGTGCTTGATTTCTGGTTTCATAGCATTGTGGCCAGAAAAAAAGCGTGATATGACTTCAGTCTTCTTAAATCTGTTGAAATTTGTTCTGTGGCCTAATATGTGATCTACTATGGACAGTGTTACATATGCACTTGAAAAGAATGTGGGTTTGCTGTTTTAGGATGGAATTTTCTAAATATCTGTTAGATCCATCTGGTCCAAAATGTAATTCAAAGCTACTCTCCTTGTTGATTTTCTGTTTGGATGATCTATCCATTGATGTAAGTGGGATGTCAAAGTCCCTTACCATTACTATATTACTACTGATTACTTCCTTTATGTTTGTTATTAGCTGCTTCATGTATTTGGGTGCTCCCATGTTGGGTTCATAAATATTTACAATTGTTATATCTCCTTGTTCTTTTTCCCTTTCTGACAATATAGTGTCATTCTTTGTCTCTTGTTAGTCTTTATTTTAAAGTCTACCTTGTCTAATATAATTATTGCTACCCGGTTTTCCTTTCATTACCATTTGCATGATAAATGCTCTTCTATCTCTTTGCTTTTAATCTGCATGTGTCTTTAGGTCTGAAATGAATCTCTAGTAGTCAGAATATCGATGGGTCCTTCTGTTTTTTATTCATTCTGTCACCCTGTGCCTTTTGATTGGAACATTTTGTCCATTTATATTCAAAGTAATTATTGATAGGTATGTACTTATTGCCATGTTGTCACCTGTTTTATGGTTATTTTTGTAGCTCTTCTCTGTTCCTTTCTTCTCTTGCTCTCTTTTCTCACAGTTTGCTTGCTTTCTTTAGTGATATACTTGGATTCCTTTCTCTTTATTTTTCATATATCTATTACTCATTTTTGATTTGTGGTTACCACTACATCTGCACATCTTATGCACATAACATCTTATGCACACATTATAGTCTATAATAAGTTGATGGTTGCTTAAATTTGAAGCTATTCCTTACTCCTTTCCCCTCCATGTTTTAGATATAAGTGTCATAATTTACATCCTTTACTTTGTGATCCCTTCACTGATTTTTATAGATATACTTAATTTTACTACTTTTGTGCTTTCTACTTTTCTTATTCCTCTTTACAGTCTATCTTTCCACTCAAAAAGTCTTCTTTAACATTTCTTGTAGGGTGGTTTAATGGTCATGAATTCCTTTAACTTTTGTTTTCCTGAAAAACTCTCTTTTCTTCTATTCTGAATGATAGCTTTTCTGGACAGAGTATTTTTAGCTGAAGTTTTTTTTTTTCCTTTCAGCACTTTGAATATAGCATGCCATTCTCTTTGGTCTGTAAAGTTTCTGCTGAAAAATCAGCTGATAGCCTCATGGTTTCCCTTGTATGTAACTGTTTTCTTTACTCTTGCTGCTTTTGAAATTATCACATCACCACTATTTTTGCCATTTTATTTCTGTGTGTCTTGATGTGGACCTCCTTGTGTTAGTTGGGGGCTCTCTATGCCTCCAGGATCTAGATTTTGGTTTCCTACCCCAAATTCAGGAATTTTTCAGCTATTATTTCTTCAAATAAGTTTTTTGTCCCATTTTATCTCTTATCTTTCTGGGATTCCTATAACATGGATATTATTACACTTGACGGTGTCACTAAGTTCCCTAAGTCTCTCTTCATTTTTTTTTATTACTTTTTATTTTTTCTCCTGTTCAGCTTGATTGTTTTCCAATACTCTGTCCACCAGATCACTGATCTGTTGCTATTCTTTCTCTAGTCTACTGTTTATTCCATCTAGTGTATTTTTTTTAATATTTTATTTATTTATTTGACAGACAGAGATCACAAGTAGGCAGAGAGGCAGGCAGAGAGAGAGAGGAGGAAGCAGGCTCCCTGCTGAGCAGAGAGCCCAATGCGGGGCTCGATCCCAGGACCCTGGGATCATGACCCAAGCTGAAGGCAGAGGCTTTAACCCACTGAGCCACCCAGGCGCCCCCATCTAGTGTATTTTTAATTTCAGTTATTGAGTTCATCATTCTGATTGGTTCTTTTTAATGTTTTCTGTCTCTTTGTTAAGGGTCTCACTGAGGTCCTCCACTTTTTTCTCAAGTCCAGTGAGTATTATGACCACACTTTAAATTCTCTATCAAAAAAAAAAAAAAAATTCTCTATCAGGCATATTATTTTCTGTTTCATCTAGCTCTTTTGCTGTGATTTTGTCCTGTTGTTTCATTTGGGATACAGTCTCCTCATTTTATGTGATTCTCTGTGTTGTTTCTTTGTTAGGAAAGTCAGCTATGTTTCCTTGAATGGTCTTAAAAGTAATTGTCATGAAGAAGAGGTCCTGTAGTGCCCTGTAGTACAATGTTCCATTCACTAAAACCTGGCACTTCAGGGATGTCTCCTATGTATGTATGTGTGCCCTACTATTGTGGTTGAGCCACTTTTGTCTTCAGCATAGTCATCTTCTGCCTGGCTCTTTTGCCCGCTGTGGGCAGGATTTAGTCCCTGTATTGTTAGTGGGCATGTCTGGGGCCACATTGGGTTGAGCTGAGTCAGACCAGGAGTTTGCCATAGATGCAGTAGCACCAAAGTGCCAGGTGCTTTCCCTATATTGTATCATGAGAATTTTTTGTTTGTTTCAGAACCAGCCCACTGCTAGCACTCAATTGGATGGATGTGTGTGCTTGTTTTCTCCTCTCACCTGGAGTCCCGCTGGCCCCTATTGGGGCAGCTTGCACATTGCCAGGCTTCTGGCACTGTTTTGGATGTCCCAGCCAAGTGCATATCAGAGGGGACAGGTCTGCAGGAGAAAAGAGGGTGACATGCACGGTGTTAGAAAGTCAGTGGACAGTGTTGTTGCTGTGCTAGTTTCTGCAGGTGTCCATGCATGTAGGCTGGGCAGGGGAGAGGGAAAGAGAACCTGCCAGTTCTTCTATTCCTGGAAAAGTCCCCCAATGATTTCTGTCCCTCCAGCACATGCTCTGAGATTAGTAAGCAAATCTCCCTCCTGTATACCCCGGGTGTTTTTTCAAATTGCTGCCTCTATGCTGTTTCTCAGTGGGGTTCTTTGTTGTGATGTCTCATTAAGGGCAGGGACTCCACCCTCCCAGCTCTCCCAGAGCTGAACCCACTGATTTTTAAAGTTCCAGGTGTTAAGCCTGACTGAATGTGAGAACTCACAATATTTGGCCCCTTTGGTTTTCAAAGCCAAATGTTGGAGCGGGAAGGAGGTTCATCTTCCCTCAACCTGAAGTGCCTGGGGTGTCTGTTTCTTTCTTCTCTTCATAATCACAACATCCTTCCCTCCAGTGGACAGTCCTCTGGGTCCATTTAGCTCCATACCACATCTCTGCCCTTCCTACATTCTTCAATGTGGCCTTTTCTCTACATTTAGTGGCAGAAAGTCTATTCTGTCAGTCTTCATGTCACTTTCTGGGTTATTTACACTGACATGGGTGTTATCTAGTTGTATCCACAGGAAGAGGTAAGTTTAGCCTTCTCCCAACCCACCATCTTCCCTGAAAGTCTGAAAGCTTTTTTAAAAATTTTTAAAAGTTTTATTTATTTATTTATTTTAGAGAGAGAGAGAGAGTATGAGTGAGGGAGGAAGTTGGGGGGGGGAACAAGTAGACTGTGCGCTGAGGGCAGTCCAGACGAGGGGCTCAATCCCGTGACCCTGAGATTGTGACCTGAACCAAAACCAAGAGTCAGATGCTTAAACAACTGAGTCACCCAGCCACTCCAGAAAGGTTTTTTTTTTAAACAATATTGTTGAGATATAATTCATAGACTAGAAAATTCAGCATTTAAAGTACACAATTTTGTGTTTTCTTTGTATATTCACAGAATTGTGCAGCCATCATCATGATCTAATTCCAGAACATTTTCATCACCTCAAAAATAAACTTATCCATTAGCAGTTACTTCATTTCCTTCCACCCAGAGCCACAGGTAACCACTGATCTATTTCCTCTTTCTATGGGTTTGCCTTTTCTGGACAGCTCATATAAATGGAATCATACAATATGTAGTCATTTGTAACTGGCTTCTTTCAATGAGCATAGTATTTTCAAGGTTTATTCATATTTTAGCATGTATCAAGAATACATTCCTATTTATTTTCAAACAAGAGTCCACTGTATGGACATACTCCATTTTATTTGTCCATTCATCAATTGATGGATATTTGGGTTATATCCACTTTTCGCTACTATAAATAATATTGCTATGAACATCTGTGTACCAGTTTTGTGTGAACATACGTTTTCATTTCTTTTGGGTATAGACTTAGGAGTGAAATTGTTGAGTCATATGGTAAATCTATGTTTAACATTTTCAGGAAGGGCCTAAATGGTTTTCCAAATGTACTATTTTACATTCCCATCAGCAACATATGAGGGTTCCAATTTCTCCACATCCAGTAGGACCCATTCTTATATCTTACTACATGAAACAGTTCAATAAAGGGGAATTTCACTGAAACGTGAAATACAAGGAAATACAAGGAATTTCACTGAAACGTGAAATACAAGGAAGACTTTGCAAAAGTTAACTTGTAGTGCTGGTGAATTTTTCTACAATGACAAAGGAAAAGTTCTATATACCTGATATTTGGCCAATTTAAGTTCTGCTCTGGAGAACATCTCATCAACATCAGAGGTGCTTTCTCCAAATGAATATTATTATCACTTTCATAGCCATTACTATTTTTAAAAAAAAATACCAAAACCAGTGGTCATTAACCACGTTGAAAGGTTACATTTTGTCCACGATCAATGTAAGATGGACTTTCTATTTAAATTTTCTAAATGGCGGACATTTCAAACAATGTTCTCCACATTTCCCTCCAAAAAACAAAAACCATCTCCTGGCAAAACTGGGCATTGTGTACCTAAAGTCTGTAATCTCTAAGTCTTTGACATAAAAATGTTTACTTTAGATATTACAACATATTTCATGGTGTCTAGCAAAATGCTGCACATTAGGAACTTGGTAAACACTTAATGAAGGGAGGAAGGAGGGAGAGAGGGAAGAAAAAAGAAGGTAAAGAAAAGGGAAGGAAGAAAGGAAGAGAATGAAGGAAGTCAATTAAGAAATTTAAGGATGCCCCTGGGAAACAAAGTAATTCACTAGAGTATAAGCATATTCAGAAAGTGTACAAAAATTAAGTACCTCCAAAGTGTACTGTACAATACCATAATATGTGAAGCTTCATCAATATCTGTCTATGTATGACTAGAGATGATTATAGTTGAATTTAAATAACCCGATAGATACTTGTTTCAATGACTAATAGAAATCTGGGATCTAGGGAAATGATAATACATTATTTCTAGACTCATCACAAAAGCTTATGGGGAGGACTGGGCACCAAACTTAAACAGATGAGTATAAGAAAGTGTTACTGCTGAATGGGATAAAAGAGAGAACGTTCTAAAAATTATAACCCTTGAGAACTTGTAGAAAAATATGACTTTGCAAACTAAATTGAAATTCCCAGATATAAAGCTGAGAGATTCCAACAGCCATCACTTTCAGTCTTAGGAAAACTCTCACCATTAAGTTTAGTCTGTGTGAAAGGAGAAATATACATAAAGTAGAGGCACAATGATTAAGGGATCAAGAGACATGAGTGTAGTAGAGTTCTTTTCAATACCAAAACTATATAACAGACATCAAGAGATCATTGTGTGAAAAACAAGCCTCTCCTCAAATATCAAATGCCCACATCCTTTAAGCCAGTCTTCTCCTTTAACAACCTTCCATCATCTAGAGTTCAAACTGTAAAGAATTCAATGAACTAATATGTATGAAGTACTGTATTTACTCCTTCCAGGTGTATTTGTATTTTATTTAGGGTCAGTACCTTCTGGCCAAGTAAATGACGTTCATTGGTACTCACCAAAGTGTTAGTGAGTGTCAGATAAAGAGATGCATTTTGATGGGACGCCTGGGTGGCTCAGTTGGTTAGGCGGCTGCCTTCGGCTCAGGTCATGATCCCAGCATCCTGGGATCGAGTCCCACATCGGGCTCCTTGCTTGGCAGGGAGCCTGCTTCTCCCTCTGCCTCTGCCTGCCATTCTGTCTGCCTGTGCTCGCTCTCTCTCCCTCTCTCTCTCTGATAAATAAATAAAATCTTAAAAAAAAAAGAGAGAGATGCATTTTGAGTAGTCTGGGGCAGAAGTGTGGAGAATATGGCAGACAGGACCTCAAGAACCCCTGAGAACATGCACCACAGTCACCCTCACCAACTATTGCCAAGTAATTGCTACACATGTGATTGGGGGGAAACATGCTATGTACTAAGTAGATACTGAAGCTATCAATTAATCGTATTACAGAGACACGATAGGTTATTGAAGGACCAAGAAAATTTGAGGAAGTGTAGAATGTTGGCAAGGGAAGAATCCATGAGTCAATTCTAGTTCCTAGAGTCGGAGTCAGGAGACATGGATTTGAGGCCAACTATGACAAAATATTTGTATAATTCATGTTTTGTTTGTGTTGTTATCTACAGTGTTAAAGCATCATTTTTTAGAAGGTAAAGTCATGTTACTCATACAAATACAAAATGAACCCGTGTCCCAGATTTTAATGAGGGAGCCAGTAAGATAAAACAACTAGTTCAAAAGAGAACTCAAAGGCCACACAACCATAGTCAGATAAGGAATGCTGAACCTATAAATGCAAAACAAGTACAACTGATCTGTAGCCATAGGGTGGTAATCAATTGTACTCTATCAGATGCATTTCTTTTTTTTTTAATATTTTATTTATTTATTTGACAGACAAAGGTCACAAGTAGGCAGAGAGGCAGGTGGGGGGGGGAGTGGGTGGGGAGAAGCAGGCTCCCCACTGAGCAGAGAGCCCTATGTGGGGCTGGATCCCAGAACCCTGGGATAATGACCTGAGCCAAAGGCAGAGGCTTTAATCCTCTGAGACACCCAGGCACCCCTATCAGATGCATTTCTATAGACAGGAATTTTTTGCTTTACTAGCAATCTTTTATAAATTAACCTTTATCTTGGCAAAGTTGTAAAGTATCCCTATCAAATATTAAGAACTAATGAGGGTACCCACCAAATTTTACTCTTTCACAATTTTTCCTTATAGTAGGTTAGATGATCTCTCAGGCTCTTTCTAATCCTAATATTCAATTAGTTTCTATAATCAATAAAGGGAAAAGTAAAGAGAAGAAAAAAGAGTAAATCAATGAACTGAGAAGTCTCAAAAAAAAAAAAAAAACTTGCACACTGGTAATCTAGTCTTGTCAGTAATAACCTTCCTCTTATCTCACATTCCAGAATTGTGTACTTACTATTACTAGATACCATACTAGTTTCAACAGAAAGGGGGAAAAACATAAATCACAACAGACTCTACATTTATTATACTCATGGATAAATAGCAAAACCTTCATCACATACTCATGGGATGCCAATGAAATACCATGATCCTTGGTTGAAGTAAAATTTGTTCTTGGTTAGACTGACAAGAATAATTAATGCTTCTATAGAACAAGACCTGATCTTAGTTACTTTATGTCACATGAAAGAAAATTCCCTTATCCATTCCTCCCTTGTCTGTGGTTAATATTGAGTTATGAATCACACAATGACAGCCCTGCAGAGACAGGCGACGTGGGGGCTGAACTAACCCTGTAATACAAAGCGCACAGCCAGGGCTGCTGGAAATAGCATGTTCACCTTCCCAGAGTATACCTGAGCAGAATTTCTGAAAGAGGTTTTTATTCAAGAGAAGGATATCCCCCCCGCCCAAAAAAAAGAGTGAGAAGGATATCCAGGCTTTTCTGAGGCCAGAGGTTAAAGTAGCATTTGTGTGCTCTCTAGCCAGATAGACCCCTCTCCCATGCACACCCATCCCTTTTTTGTTTCTCTCTCTCCAATTAGGGCATGACATCTAGAAGCAGGCCACACCATGAGTGCTATGGCTGAAAGGAACAATTACATGGAGCTCACACAGAAGTTGTTTAAATTAGTATCTTTAAATTTGATAACATTTATTAAATACTTCCTCTATGTCAGGTACACTATAGTCATTATCTCATTTAATCCACCCAACCAGCCCATGAGGTAGGCTCTGATATTATCTCATCTTATAAGCGAAGACCTTGATTAATTTGCCTGAAGTCCCATAGCTAAAAAATGGCAAAATCAGGGCTCAAACCTGGGACTGGCTGATAGGAGACTCCACACTGTTAAGCACTGGGCACATAGCTGCATGCCCACCATTCCTCCCTAGTGAGCCCTAACCATACTCAATGGCAGGTAAAGAGAAATCCTAATTCCCTCAGACAGATTATTTTCTAGTCCTCTGTGCTGAGCATGGCCAGGCACTCTGTCCAGGCTGCAGTAAACTTCCATCCAGTAAACTGCTCAGCCTCCTGCTCAGTGTCATTTTTTCCCCTCAAGGAGCCCTCCCTAATGAAGAGAGGGAAACAAGATTTGCTTTTTTTTTAAACCAAAGTTTGTTCTGGACAGTAGGGTTTTCCTTGGGCAGAATAAGTAGATACCATGAGGTCCCAGAATTCGTTGCAAGATTTCACAACCCTATGTATTAGAATTCCACAATTCCTACTATAAGAAATTCTTTCCTTTGTAGCAAGCATCTCTAGGCAATGGAATTAGATCAGATTTTGAAGGAAGACAAATTTCACCAGCATCCTTTACCAACTATGTAAGTTCCTGACCTCTCCTGAGACCATTTTGTCGCCTGTGAAAGGATAATCTAGTGATCGAGAAAAGTTGGTTGTTTAAATTTACCCCTTTAAATGAGAATTTATCTGAAATTACTACCATTTTATTGTGACTTAATTTATGAGATAGTCTTTCTCTTCAATAGATCTTGCAGAAATGGCTGTTTTGGTAGAAAAAGGAAAACTCAAAAATTGAAAGAATAAAAAGAGAGGAGACAAAATTATCAAAAATACTGTTTCTCTGGGGCACCTGGGTGGCTCAGGTAGTTAAGCATCTGCCTTTGGCTCAGGTCATGATCCCACCATCCTGGGATTGGGCCCTGTATCAGGCTCTTTGCTCAGTAAGGAGCCTGTTTCTCCCTCTTCCTCCGCTGCCCTCCCCTCCACCCCCATGACACTCCCTGTCAAATAAATAAATAAAATCTTAAAAAAAAAAAAAAAAAACAGTTTCCCTAAATCACAAAAATCACCTCAAAAGGATTTCTTCAAAATCTACATCACATGTAATAAAGAGAGGAGATGAGAGAAAGGACTTAATACAAAGGATTTGACGATGCAAAGGACACTAAAGTATATGTTTATTGCCTGGACAAAATCTCTTCTCAGATTGTGCAATATCACCTTCAGCATTTATATACATCTTGGACACAGCAGATCTTCAGGACTACTCAGAGCCCTAGGGCAACATTATATTTAAATAGTCATCACTGTATCTTTAAAAGGGAGATGATTCCTTGATATTTCATTGTTTTTCACTTACAAAAAAAAAGATAGCTGGTACATCAACCAGTTAGCAGAATAACACAGCAGTGAGTCAAAAGACTAACTATAAGCCCAGAAGACTATTGAGGTTAAAAAAAAAAAAAAAGCAATATAGGAACCATCATCTATCATTTCCCCTTCCAGCCCAACTTGTCACCAATATCACTCCCCCACACACATACACTCATGTCCAGTATTTTTTACTATAACAAAGGAATAGAAGGCATAACTAAACTATGTGTATGGCTGTGTACGATTCACTTCTCTGTTAATTAAGACTGGTGTCTTGCATTGTTGGACTCCCAGGGATTCCCCAAGGCCCAACCTGTCACTAGCTCTGTATCACTTCTTTTCCACTGCTCAGTGTCTTTTCTCCCTGATGCCCATATTGGAAAGAAATTTAAAAATAATTATAATGGATGAGTCTATTTTGTTTGTGCTTCAAAGAGCTTCTGGAAATAAAGCCCATAGAGGAAGAACATTACTACGATGATTCTACATTTAACCAAGATCTGTGGACTCCCAGTTGAGAAAAATGGCCTAAACATCACAGTGAATATTTATCGAGAGCTTACAGGTATGCAAATACTGGGTTTTTATTTTTCCAGGCAGTCACAACTTCAGACAGAGACAAAGGCACCTTTTTATTGAGGAAAAAAGCATTGGGGTAGAAGTAAAAAAAAAACAGGGATTCTCTTCCAGAATCCAATATATTCCACTTCAACCCCTTCTGAATTCTTCCCTCTGAATTGGGTCTACCTGGCTGCCTCAAAGTGTTATGGTGAGAATCAAGAGAGATTCTATTTAGAAAAATGCTTTATAATCTGTTAAGTATTAGGGAAATATTAAACTGCACATAAAATTGTTATAACAAAAATAAACATACCCTGGAAATTTAATGAAACCAAGACGAATGCCAGTATTGCAAATAATTCCCCCCATCTTAAAAAATGTACAACAGCAAGAGACAAAGCAAATATTTAAGTAAGACTTTCAGGATCTGTGTAGTTAGCTATGTTCACCCACTAGCAAATCATCTCACTACTCTACCTCAATCTCCCAGTACACATCTCCAATCCATAGCTCAGCAAAAGTAGAATATATGTCAATTTCCAGTATCGCTTATGAACATCAGAAAATGCAACATCAAACCCACTCATGTCAAAAGCTGAAGAATGGTGGCAGACAGGGTGTTTCCAAAGATAAGTGTAATTAGCACACAATGCCACAACTTCTCTCAAATTATTTCTACCAGTCTAACCCTTCCAGTCTATCTCACAAGTGTGATATGGTGTGAGACTACCCTGGGGAACAAGGAGTATTTCTTCCCTACCTCCAAATTTCCAAGGTGGGAATGATGGGTATTCTAATTATTAGAAACATGCTTTAACTATTGAAAATAAGGAAAACTATATAGACTGTGCTAAATGCTATTTAAATTGCATCATTTAAAAATGCAACAGTTTAATGAAAGTAGAAAAATTTATAACATGAAATTTTTTTTGTATTTTAATGTAAGTTAAACCAATAACAACACCTTAATCACACCATTTCTACCTGGCTGACATTTTTTGTGCTATCTACACGTAAATGTCAATATATGTCATTTTGCTTCACTTGTGGCAAATACTCCCTTTGGGGTAGCTCCATGTTTCACATTGATTACTATTTCTCTGATAACTATACCCAACACATAAGAGTAGGTTCTATAAGCTATGTCTGAGAACCTATCTCCAGTTGTATTTGATTAATCTAAAGGACATCTATACCTAAATTCTCTCCTAAGAATTTATACTTTTGAGCTAATGGGGTAGAATTACTTTGGGCCAAGTATTGGTGCTTTGGAGAAACTGTCTATTAACTAAGGTCTCTAGAGCCTCCCTAGAAACTATTCCTCTCAATAGCTGCTTATTCAATTCTTGCTTGAATCTGTAAAATAGTCTAGTGTGTGTCTAATTAATTCCTTTTCAGCTTAAGTCTTTTAAAGTTAACATAGCTACTTGCAATAAAGAATTCTAATATAGAAATTACTATGTAAGTTTATTTTTCCTTTGCTTATTGTAGTTGGCAGAATTCTAAAATGACCACTTGGGATTCCCACACCCTGGTATATACTCCCTGTATAATCCCCTCCCCTTGAGTGAAGGTAAAACTTGTGAATAGGATATCATTCCTGTGATTAGGGTAGTAATCAGTTGACTTTAACTTAATAAGAAAGGAGATCCTCCTGGGTGTACCTGACCCAATCAAGTAAGCTTTTAAAGGACGTTGGCACCTTTCCAAAGTTATAGAGATTTGAAGGGCCTATGGATAGGTCATGTGACAATGAAGTGTAAGTGGCCTCTGGAACCTGAGTATAGCATTTGGCTGAGAGCCAGCAGGAATGTGAGAGCCTCAGTCCTACAACCACAACCACCACAAGACTGAATTCTGCCAAAGATCACATAAGCATGAAGACTCCAAGCTCCAGCAAAGAATATAACCTAGTCAACACTTTGATCTTTGAGAAAAGACCTAGCTAGCCAAGACCCAGAATCCTGACCCACAAAAACTGTGAGATAATAAATTTATGTCACTTGTAAGCCACTAACTTTGTGAGAATTTGTTATACAGCAATAGAAAAACCAATACACTTACCTATTATTTTGTCTGAGATTACTTGTGCTTTCTTTTCCTATGTCTGCAATTATTTGAAAATTGTCATAGCTTTCAGTGACTATACCACTGAAACAATCTCTTACTTTATGCTCTCTCTCTCTTCTTTTCCCTTCTCCTATCTCTTCCATTGACACCTCTGTCCATACTTGGTTCAGCATTCCTGAGAGGCTGGGCCAATCAGCCAGGGTCAGGAGAAAAGAAAGAAATTGTGGTTCAGAACCTTGGACAGTAGCCCATGTGCTGCCCACCAATCCCTTCCTCCATACCTGTGCTCTTCATCTTGACTAGTTATAGTTCCCTCAAGCATATGAATCATGTTGTGCTATCTGTCATTCTTTCTGTTTCATGCTATCTCTCCTGAAAACCTACAATTAGAAAATCAGTGGAGGAATAAGACCTCTACACAGGTCATTGTTTGCCTTTGTTCATCATTTACACCTATTTTTCCCAGGAAATTTTCTGTACTAGTCCAGCTTGCACTGACTTTTTTCACACATTATGTTTTATAGTACTTGTATACATTATACAGCTGACATAGATTACCTTAATCCCTTCCCCCCATCGACTGTTCTCTTTTCTTAACATGGTTATAACTAATTCCTTAGGGGAAGGAACCATATTTTGTACATTAGTATAACTTTGAATACAGATTGGTCTTTACTGGTTGATTGGCAATACATAATATCATTATCTTTGGTCTCAGAGAAAAAACTAAAAAAAAAAAATTGATGAGGAAGGATTTCCACCTATTGGTCATACTTCCTATATAATCCTCTCGGTGTGGACAGGACCTGTGGATATAATGGGAATTAAAACCACCAAATTATGATTTCGTGACACATCTATTCATTAAATTCTATCTTAGATCCAGTTCTAAAAAGATAAGGACTGGCTTTGAAGAACTGAAGAAATAAACTCATAGACACTGAACAGTTCTACACCCAAACTTCCTCAAACACCAAAATGATATGACTAACACAGAGACAAAGGGTTACATCAGAGTGAACAAATTTCCCTGGGGACTCCTCCTGTTTCTTGGGGGTGGGGTGTCGAGAGGGCTGGTGTTCACAGTCAGCATGAGGAAAGGAATAAACCAGATCAGAGTATTTGAAAAAGAGTCTCCCAAGATTTTATTTAGTCCCTACAGGAATAGCCATGAAAATGCCCAGAAACAACCTAAGCTTCCAGATAGGGAAAATTATGCTCCTTAACAAGCAGCATTATACAGATTCATTGTAAGGATTCTGAGTACTGAAATTCTTGCTTATGTGGATCCCTCTATTTCTGAATGTCTGCCTCAGGTTACACAACTCTTTGTCTGACTGCATTGCATGACCTAAGCATTTTGTATTTCTGTCAATTTAAGGGTATTCTGACAACAGCCATGACTATATTGTGCCATACATTTAGAGAGGTTAGTTCTTTAGTTACTATACAATCTTTTCAAAGCTTACAAGAAAATAAAAATTTGTCTTCAAGAAAAGGTGGTGCATGTAAACATGTAATACAACATGAGAAGTGACACAACAGAAATATGAACACATTTCTGTGGTAGAATAGACAAGGGGAACCCCCATTCCTGTAACTGCCAGGGAAGATTTTAGGTTAGAAGTTAAATAACAGAATAAATTGGAAAAATCATATCAATAGAAGTTTAAAAAGTTAGATATTTTGTGGGGGGATATTGAAATAGAGGAAGCTATGCTTGTGGGGAAAGGGAGTATATGGGAAATCTCCTGACCTTCCTCAATTTTGCTCTGAATGTAAAACAGCTTTTTAAAGTCTTTATTAAAAAGCAAATGAGTAAACAATTGAATATCAAGAATTTGGATAATTTTACAAATGGCACCTCACCAAAAAATAAATACATAAAAATTTCTGAACTAAAACATTTAATGTGGGGGAAACCCCAAGATTTATTAAAAAGACTGCATGTGCCAAGGACCTGTTAAGAACGGTGAGGACAGGGGCACCTGGGTGACTGAGTTGTTTAAGGGACTATCTCTTGATTTTGGCTCAGGTCATGATCTCAGGATCATTAGATCAAGCCCCACATCCAGCTCCAGGCTCAGCATGTAGTCTGCTTGAGAGTCTCTTTCCCTCTCCCTCTGCCCCTCCCCTCCTTTACCCTTTACCCGCTCACACTCAATAAATAAATAAATAAAATCTAAAAAACAAAACAATGGAACAGTGAGGGTAAGGAGTCTTGTTACTGAGTTTAGAGTCAGATGGCATTGCCTGTCTTTCCCCAGACCATTTTCTATACTTCTCTTCTACAGGGACCACTCTTGAGTGGGTTTTTTGTTTGTTTGTTTGTTTGTTTTATGTCAGACTAGGATGACACTGATCCAAACAGACACCAACACAGAATTGCAGAGGAAGTCCCACTGAGTCGGCGGCTGGCAAAGGAGGACACCAACAAAGGCACAATGGAAGCCATGAAATGCAGGAAGTATGTGGGCAGAGGTGTGTGGGAAAGGATGTCAACACCATGAGTCAATGCCTGAGGACAGGTGGGGGTGGCCATACACAAAGAGAAGACAGAGGCCCAATATGGAAATGAATGGAAGAGATGAACTGAAACACAGATGTATAGATGTTAAGTTATAGGATACAGAAGAAGGAAGAGAATGAGAAGCAAGCAGAGTCCAAGAAGTACATGGTAGCAAAAATAGAGAGAGACACAGAGATATTATCCACAATGTCAGTGCAGTGGGGCACAACTCCACGGTTGGACTCTGGGTTTCACAACACTGTCCATTGCGCATGTTCTATGGAACACCATGCCCTAGAAATATTATCCACCTTTTTCAGGACAAGAACTTTTCTCTGCTTGCTCTCCCCCCTCCATCTCTTCTGCCATCCCTCCTCTCCATTGTGAGATTTCAGCAATATTTCTTTGATCTTGAAAGCACACATATAAAAAGTAACCCATTATGACCAATCCAATAATTTTAATGAATTTCATGACTTTCTGATGGGGGAATTGGAACTTGTAGAAGGGAAATGTTTAGCCAATTCTTTAAAGGTGACTGTCAACTGAGAAGAGAGGCACATTAATTATACTCTTGTGATCAAGCAACAATCACTATTAGGGTAGCCAAGAACTGGGCAAGCAGTATCTGTGGCTATATTTAGCTAAGAGACAATTTCCACTTTGCACTCTAGTTCTCACTCTAGATGCACTCACATCAAAGAGGAATTGAACAGCAGCACCATCAGGACTCCTGAATGCAGCTACAGCATAATGCTGTGATCAGATGCAAGAGTCCTTTCTGGACTTTAAAGATCTGCCACAGAATAGTGGAGACAGAGCAGCATAGCTTCTTACTAACAGGAAGAAACTTAACTCCAGTAGGAGACAGGGACAACAGAAAAATAACTTTTTTTCCTTCTCTTTGCAATTTCTAAAGTCATATTTTCTCCCTGCAACTTTAGGAAAATATGTGTTTTTTCCCAAATACTGTAAAATCATACAATCTTCCAATGACATGAACCTATCTGCAGAGGTAATTTAGCCCATATCCTGCTTACAGAAGATATCTTCAAACAGAAAAGAAAATTAGGCCATACAAATCCTTCATTTGGTCACTAGATTTATGATAACATATTGCTGAATTCTTCTCCAGGCTAGCAGTTTCAAGCTGCAGGAAAGGTGTAGGAGACTGGGCTGGACTCCAGTTGGGTAAAAATATGCCTAAGAGACTTTTGAAATATCACATCCCAGGGTGAAATCAAGTCTAAGAACCAATCAAAACATCAATCCAAAGGAGCTGGGAAAAGAAGCAGAAACGAGATAGGAAACAATGTATTCAAGACAATGGGGTCCATCCTAGGGGTGGACAGGAAAGAGATTCAGGGCCCTAGGGTATAGAACTCATTCCTCTAATCCACCTGAGCAGAGAGTGAGCTAGGAGCAAGGGCCAGGTGGCACCATTCCTTGAACACTTTACACTGTCTAAAAATTACAACTTGGTTAGGCTACCTATTCCATTGCTAGACACCTCTGATTACCAGAAAAGATGATCACAAGATCAAGCCAGGAAGTTCTGCCTTCTCCCGGTTGTCTCTTATTATCACATTTATCTTTCTGCAGCAGCAGACCTTGCCTATACTTTTCTTTATTCAATCCAAGCCTTATTCTTAGTTTTTGGGGTTTTTTCTTCCCCCAAACTGAGCTCCCACTGGACTTTTGCTTTCCTCAACTATTTTTCCAGGTGCCCGATTCTCTTTTTTGTATTCATTTTGACGTTCTTCTTGCCACGCTGAGTGGAGGTCCCCATTAAACAAGCTGAGTTTGCACATAATCTATAAAGCCATTTTAGTTTCTAACTAGATCCTCTCTTCTCCTTCTCATATAAATTATTCACAATTGTATTCAGAATTTCTTTTTCAAGAGTTCTAAACCTTTGAGCTAAAGAATAGTATTTTGTTATATTGTTTACTATGGAAGCAAGGATAACATTGTTTCATAGTGAACAAGACCACAGTTCCTAAGGTGCAGAGAGGGCATGCCTTGATGGCCAAATAAATACTACTATAGATGTTCCCTTCTAGGCAGCCCTGGAGACAGTCACTGCATATAACAAAACAATAGCACCACATGAGAAGTGGAGGCTGAGCTGGGCCCACTCACTGGGTTAGTGTTTTGCTTCTGCTGACAAGGCTTTCAAGATGAAGGATTCTAATTTTCACTTCAACAAAATCACAATCTGAATGAGTCATGGGTATTTGGGTGGCTTTAGAGTAGGTAAAATAAAAAATGTCAAGTCCACAAATGTTAATAGCCAACAGCAGGGATGAAAACACTAATGTTTATACGAGCCAGGCAGGAAACATAAATGAGTAACTCAGGATGGGTGTAAGGCAACAGCAAGCAATAAAGGTTATGTTTAATTGGGAAGGAATAATAGTCATCGTCAAAACAAACACAGATATGGCACTTACTTTGTACCAGCACAAGTCAAAGGGCTTTACATGTATTAACTTAGTTAACCCTCAAGACATTCCTATGAAGGAGGGGTATTTATCTGCCAGTTATTATCTGCTGACTTAAAGGTAGGAAAAACTGAAATACAAAAAATTTGAGTTACAAGCACATACCCCCATATAAAGGGGGTGTTGTACTCAAGTCCCACTAATTGTTGCCATTAAGATCACTGATCCAATACTGTCAAATCTGCTTTTGCAAGGTAAAAATTCAAGTTTATATGTGAAATCTTGGTTTTAAGTTATAGATCTTAATCTTTACACACTTAATGGTCTAAACATGTATAGCATTAAGCCCAAAGGACACTCATCTGTGTTTCTGGTATTTGGCATACTTTCATAAAGCAATCTCCTCAAGAATGACATCTCCGCAATTAGCACTTTCTGCATTTTCTTTCTGGAAAACTATTAGAAGAGACAAGACTAAGAATTCCTTATGAATGAACAGATGAAAAACCACATGAACAAATGTATGAATAAAAGAAAAATGTCCAGGTCATAAGCCCTTTGAGTAGATACATACACCACACTGCTGCTAAATAAGAACCATAGTTTTGAAATTCCAGAATGGCACCAAAAATCCAATGGTAAGGCAGCAACCTCTTCCACCTCAGCCACAGCAACTTCTTCCTAGAAACATCACCAAAGACAAAGGAAGCAAGGGCAAAAATGAACTACTGGGACATCATCATTTGCACAGCAAAGGAAACAGTCAACAAAACCAAAAGACAACTGACTGAATGGGAGAAGATATTCGCAAATGACAGATCAGATAAAGGGCTAGTATCTAAAATCTATAAAGAACTTATCAAACTCAACCCAAAGAAAAAATAACCCAATCAAGAAATGGGAAGAAGACATGAACAGACATTTCTGCAAAGAAGACATCCATATGGCCAAAAGGCACATGAAAAAGTGCTCAACACCACTCGGCATCAGGGAAATACAAATCAAAACCGCAATGAGATACCACTTCAAACCAGTCAGAATGGCTAAAATTAACAAGTCAGGATATGACAGATGCTGGCAAGGATGTGGAGAAAGGGGAACCTCCTACACTTTTGGTGGGAATGCAAGCTGTTGCAGCTACTCTGGAAAACAGCACGGAGGTTCCTCAAAAAATCGAAAACAGGGATGCCTGGGTGGCTTGGTGAGTTAAAGCCTCTGCCTTCGGCTCAGGTCATGATCTCAGGGTCCTGATATCGAGCCCCGCATCGGGCTCTCTGCTCCACAGGGAGCCTGCTTCCTCCTTTCTCTCTGCCTGCCTCTCTGCCTAGTTGTGATTTCTCTCTGTCAAATAAATAAAATATTTTAAAAAAATCAAAAACAGAGCTACCCTATGACCCAGCAATTGCACTACTGGGTATTTACCCCAACGATACAAATATAGTGATCTGAAGGAGCAAGTGCACCCGAATGTTTATAGCAGCAATGTCCACAATAGCCAAACTATGGAAAGAACCTAGATGTCCATCAACAGATGAATGGATAAAGAAGAGGTGGTGTATATCTACAATGGAATACTATGCAGCCATCAAGAAAACCAAAATCTTGCCATTTGCAATGATGCGTTTGGAACTAGAGGGTATTATGCAGTGAAATAAGTCAATCAGAGAAAGACAATTCTCTATCATCTTTCTGATATGAGCAATTTGGGGGTGGTCAGGGGAGGGGAAGGGAGGGAAAAAAAATGAAACAAGATGGGACCGGGGAGGGAGACAAGCTATAAGAGACTCTTAATCTCACAAAACAAACTGAAGGTTCCTGGAGGGGAAGGGGGAGAGAGGAATGGGGTGGTTGGGTGATGGACATTGGGGAGGGTATGTGCTATGGTGAGTGCTGTGAATTGTGTAAGACTGATGATTCACAAACCTGCACCCCTGAAGCAAATAATACATTATATGTTAATAAAACAAACAAACAAACAAACAAAACCCCTATGTGTATGGCAAATAGAGGGGCATCCAGCGAGTAATATGCATCTTTTATAACTGAGATTTTCAAATTCATTTCTGAATCTTCTACAAACCCAGTGCATTACAACCATCCCCACTTCCTTTCCCTCCTTTGATCCACTCCCAGATGAGATGGTGCTGAAGCCACCAGATCACTTTCTAATCTACCTATTATTCTAGTCCACTCCATTCCCTGGCACCTAAAAACTCTCCAACCATCCCAGGAGTTTAGTATACTCCAAAACATCCCTTCTGGATATCTTGACCTTTCCAGAGTGGGGGAAAAAACAAATTCCTCTCAGGAAGATCATACAATGAAAAGTCAGTGAAGTTTATATAGTCCAGCTCCCTCCTCATTTTTTTTTTTTTAGATTTTATTTATTTATTTGAGAGAGAGGGAGAGAACATGCACGTGTACAAGCAGGGGGAGTGAGAGAGGGAGAGGGAGAGGCCAACACCCCGCTGAGTAGGGAGCTAGATGTGGGACTGGATCCCAGGACCCTGAGACCATGACCCTAGCCAAAGGAAAATGCTTAACATGACAGAGCCACTCAGGACTTCCTTTTAAAGGGTAAAATAATTAAGGTGTACAGAGATAAATCAGCTGTGCAAGAGTTTATTCTATAAGCAATCTGTGAGCCTCATCCCAGTATTCTATCAGATGACTAGTTGGTTTACCATTTGGGGAACTTGTGGAAGAATTTTAACGTATCCTAAAAGCAAATATATGCAAAAATCCAGGTAGTTTTTTATTTCTCAATTTAATGCTGTTCCTTGACACTGATATCCCCCATTTTCTTCCCCTGGGTAACCACTACTCATTCATTGTTCAAGCACAAATTACTAGTACTTCCGGTGAGCCTTCTCAGACACGCTTTCCTTATAACATGTTCAACTGAGATGTTGCCTCTTTGTGCTTTACTTTCATCAGCATTCTCATTACTCTGTTCCACATGTCTCTTTAGGTGTTTTCCCTGCTCCCCCCAAATCCAAAAGGATGGGCCTTTTATTGCTGTAAACATGGGGCCTGGCAAGTTACCCACAGATGCACAGTGAGCTGTCAGAAAAAGTTAGTTTAATGAATGGATGAGTAAATGCACTTCTCCGCCCTTTGGGAGACACAAGGGAGAGCAGATATCTCTACCAAGATGCTGAATGCCTAGATAAGAAAATACTTCCTCAGTGAACTTATCTTTTGAGGGAAGCAAAAAAATGAATCTCTTCCCCTAGACAATTTCTTGCTCTGACGATGGACTCTAAAGGAAAGTGTGATTATTTTACCAAGGATGACTCAAGCACCTATAATATCCATTGATTTTTACAGATAATTTGTTCTGTTTGAACATGGGCTCCTGTAGAGGGGTCCTCGGCAGGAAGGAAAAGAGGATTCTTTAGGCTTGGTCCTCACACAAGGTACAGGTTAGAACTGGGTTTGCTTACCTCCTAAAAATTAGCTACTGGAGGGTCAGAAATCTGTATAATGTTTGTCTGATGGTGGTTTGAGGCACATTTGTGCATGTTTGTATACTTCATTTTGTTTCCCTCTTATTTTTCCCTGGACCCTTCAGCAAAGCTCATTTTCTAAAATTCATCTGATCTCAGCTGTTATAAAGGCAGAGAGTAGTTTTGTCCCATGCTTGTGTCCTAAAGAAAGAGAGGGCAGCAGTGTCAGCAGAAATAAAAGAACCTCAAAAGCCTGATAACCTATCTTTTGAACACCAAGATGGGTTAGAGAATATAAAAACACGATTTCTCATATGCCTCCTTAATATCTTTTGTACTTAGCACTTTCTTTCAATCCTCATGACCACAACCTCTATTCAGAATTGTTCCCAATTTGTACCATTCCATTATCTCCTCACTCGTCTCCCAGACTCCAAGTCTCACTCCTCCCATCCTCACAACCTCTAATCCATTCACGTTATGCTTTGTAGTAATCTCTCTGAAAAATTCTTCTATTCATGACAAAGTTAAGCTTCAGCAGCATTCTCTTAAAGTTCTTCAACATCTTCTTGAGGCCACTATTATCGTGACACTAAAACCAAAGATATCACAAGAAAAGAAAAAAAATTGATATCCCATATAAATATAGATACAGATATCCTTAATGAAACACTAGCAAACTCAATCTAGTAACATCTAAGTAGGATTATATACCATGAACAAGATATATTATCACAGAAATGCCAGGTTGTTGCAATATATGAAAATAAATAATACATGACACATTCATAATGAACAAAAACCATATGAATACCTCAGTAGACACACACAAAAAAATCTTGTGGTAAATCCAACAACTTTTCATGATCAAAAAAAAAAAAAAACAACTAGGAATATAAAGGAACTTCCTCAATCTTATAAAAAATCCTCTATTAAAAACCCATCATTAAAATTGTACTTAATGGTGAAAGACTGAATGCTTTCTGCCTAATATGAGGAAGGAAGAAGTAAATCACTTTTGCTATTTCTAGGCAAAACTGTACTGGAGGTTCTAGACAGAAAAACTGGGCAAGAAAAGGAAATAAGAGGTATCCAGATTGGAAAAGAAGTAAAATGATCTCTATTTGCAGGTGACATGATCCAACATATTAAAAAATCCACCCGAAACTATTAAAACTAATAAATTATTTCAGCAATGTTAAAATGATCTTTTAACTAGTAAAATATCAATATATAAAAATCAATTGTATTTTTATATACTAGCAATGAGCAATCTTAAAGAAAGCCATTTTTTTTAATGGTACCAAAAAGAATAAAACTACCTGGGAATAAATTTAACATAAGAAGTCTTGAAAAAGACCTGCAAAGTCTTGAGTGCTTAAAACTACAAGAAATTGAAAGAAATTAAAGAAAAATTAAATAAATGTATCGGTATCCCAAGTCTATGGGTTAGAAGATGTAATACTGTTATGATAGCAATACGTTGCAAGCTGATCTAAAAATCCAACAGAATACTGATAAAAATTCAGCTCTATTTCATGTAGAAATTGACAAGATGGTCATACAGTTTATACGGAAATGTAAGAACAAAATTGGAGGACTTAAATGTTCTAATTTCAAAACTTTCTGTAAAGCTATAGTAACCAAGAAAATGTGATAGTGGTGTAAGGTGAGATACATAAATCAATGAAACAGAACTCAGATTTCAAAACTAAATCCTTACATTATGGTCAACTGATCTTCAACAAGGGTGTCAAGATAATGCAATAGGGAAAGAAGACGACCTTTCAACAAATGGTACTGGGAAAACTGAATATCTTCGTGAAGAAGAATGGTGCTAGAATCTTAACTCATTCCATATACAAAAATTAACTCAAAATAGAAAAAAACTAGTATAAAATCTAAAATTATAAAACTCTTAGAGGAAACCATAGGAGTAAGTCTTTATGACTTTGGATGAGGCAATAATTTCTCAGATATGGTGTCTAAAGTACCAATGACAGAAGACAAAATAGATGAATTAGACTTCATTGGAATTGAAAATGTTTTTGTTTCAAAGGTTACCATCAAGAAAGTGAAAAAAATAACCCATGAAAGGGGAGAAAATAGTCATAAATCCCTATATCTGGTAAGAGACTTTGTATTCAGAACACATAAAGAACTCCTACAACTCAACAATTTAAAAGACTTAAAACCCAATTTTAAAATGGTATAATGGACTTAACAGGTACCTACCCCACCCCCCACCCTCAAATTCATATGTTGAAGCCCTAACTCTTAATTGGACTATGTTTGCAGAGGGGGGCTTTATAGAAGTAAATTAAAGTTAAATGAAGTCTTAAGGGTGGGACCCTAATCCAATAAGGCTAGTGTCCTTATAAGAAGAGTTTTGCTTAGCTAACTTTCTCTCTCATCATTTCAACACATTCATCTATTTTCTCTTAGAAGTAGGCATTCTCATCTTTATCTTCCTGGAAATCCATTTTCATTCTTTCATACCCAGTTCCAGGGCCATTTTCTCTGTATTCCTCCCAATCAGCAGACTTGATTACATTTTAATTTGTGCCCATGCTGTACATTTTACATGTTTCTGAGCATCTAATTATTTTCTAAGGATGTTAGAAAATTCTTCCTTTATGGTCGAACAATAAGGGTGTTCAAAAGATTTCTTTGAAGTTCACCATTTCAAAAAATCATGGTGTATCAATGATTAAATGAAATTCCATCATGTTTGGCATTTGTTGATAATGTACTGCAAATGACCGGTTGATGCCATGATGCCTTACCTGCACAATAAGGACACACAGCATGGACTTCAATGGAGAGACTGGAAATCAATTTGTCAGAGACTACTTCATTTTATGAAAATATTGTAAACTTCATGGAGAATATGCACATGTTACTGAGTAGAAATAATTGTGTATTGAAAGTTGAAAGCTACCATATCACCAAATAACATATTTTCAAAAGGTCAGTTCCATATGGTGTCTGCAAATGCTGTTTCAACAAATCCTGATTCTATGTACATTTCCCCATGTCTTTATCTTCATATAAAATGGGTATTTTCTGGTAAACAAATACAGAATATACTCTTTAGTGCTGCATCATGCCAGTTCCATCTTTCAGGGAAAGGATGTACACCGCAAAGCCTGAATTTCTAGTATGATAGCCCATAAAATGTACTCATTCTATTAGCATCACTACATTTTTATATTTTTATATAATTTTGTTTTCCAAATTCAGGTCAATTGTATTAATACATTTTTACTTATATTAATTTTAATATATTCATTAAACAATGGAATTATATTAAAGTCTTCTAAGATAAAAATGCAAGTCTCTATGGCTAGGTAGACTGCAAATAAAGTATTGGTTAGTTTTCTAGGTATAATCAAGATTAAGAATAGTCATAACACTAATTTTTCCTGGTGTGTCTCGAAAACAGGAATTTAATAATTCATTGATACACAAATGATTTAAAATAATAGATATAAAAAGATCTCAATTCCCTCTTTTTACCAAAAGTCATCATGGGTAGTAAAGTGTAACTGAGTAGTAACAGGAAACATTGTAAATACTGGATATTGGGCCCAGAGGCAGGTTCCATCTATGAAGTAACAGCAAGGTAAACACACTGGTAACTAACACTTCCTTTGAACTTAAAAGTTTAGGAGTCACATTCACAGACCTTGTCTCATTTCATTCTTCTAATATAACCTCTGATATTAGTAATGTAGTTGTAAAGAAATAAAGTTGGGTTTTTATCTCCATTCTATAGGTGAAAAAGCTAAAGCCAGGGAGGTTGAATAAATTCTATAAGGTCAAAAAGTCATCCACAGAACAAGAACCCAAATTTACTGCCTCCTTTCTGGAGCTCTTGGCCACTTCCCCATTGTTAAGCTGCAGAGCCCTGTGAAATGAAAGGGATGGCAAATGTGCTTAAGTACTCCAGGGTTGGAGAATACAACCTGGGGATTATATTCAGGTACAAGGTCTATAGTCTCTATGACTTCTGAGGCTCTGTGCCAGGTACTGTGAAATCAGTGATAAGATAATAAGATGTGATGATATGCTTTTATATTTCCTAATGCAATTTGATGTGTTATGACAGAAGGAAGCCACGGAGCTAACGACAAGTGATATTAACATACACAAGAGTATTGACAGTGTAATTAAGAAATAAAAAATAAGCCAAGGAATATACATGAGATTCCTTTCCTTCTCCAAGAGAAAAAAGGAAAAGTACCTTAAAACCAAACTCTATGGATGGAGAGGATTTCTATTCTTGACCTATCATTACAAAAATAACAATAAACCTTAAGATACACTGATGTCCTGCCTACCATCAAATTACAAGTTTGTTTACATGATCTACTATTGATCCAGCTTTTTTTTTAAGGCTCAACTCTCTCTTTCTTGGACTACTGAGTTTTGTAAGATTGCTACCTATTCTGTAAAGTGCTACAAAACCTTTATATTTTTAAACTTACCATTTTAAATTTTAAAAATATGTCTTAGTCGTCTCAGGTTGCCCTAACAATATACCTAGACTTGCTGGATTAAACAACAAAAATTTATTTTCTCACAGTCTGGAGACTAAACATTCACAATGAAGGTGCTAGAAAATTTAATTTCTGGTGCAAGGCCCCTTTCCTGGCTTACAGACAGCCACCGTCTCATTTTGTCATCACATGATGTTCCATGGTGCATGTGAGCTTCAGTGTGTCTTTTCTAATAAAGGACACTAAGCCACTAAGCCTATTGGGATCAGGGTCCCACTCTTATGACCTCACTTAACTGTAAATACTTCTTTAAAAACCCTTTCTCAAAATATAGCCTGTTAGAAGTTGGGACTTCTATGTATGAATTTTGGGAGGACACAAATATTTGGCCAGTAACAAATACTTCCTCTTAAAATATTGAATTTTTTGAAAATCATCTTCAGCCTACTTCTGATTTTCAAATTTTAAAACCTTTGGTCTTATTTGCCTTCAGATTTGATTTTTCCAAGTTATAAGATTTATCATTTTTCCAAATCCTTTTTATTAATTTAGCATCCTTTCTCTAGATCTACTGCCTTTTGACGTCAACTTCACTAAAATATAATTCACATATAATAAAATACACCTATTCTAAGTGTACAGTTTAGTGAATGTTGCTAAATGTATACAGCTATATAACCCCATCACAATCAAGAAATAGAACATTTATTTCATTCTAAAAACTCCCTAGTGTCTCTTAGCATTAATTACCACACTCATTGCACCAGGCAACCACTGATCTACTTTCTCTCTCTATAAATTAAATCTACCTGTTCTCCTTATCCCACATCTGGAATATTATTTACTTTTTTGTGTTTGGCTTCTTTCACATGGTATGTTTTTGAGATACACTCATGTTATTGTGTATGTCGGTTTCTCTGTCCATTACTGTACAGTATTCCTATATTTGTGTGCCATATAAACATCAAAAAATAGGTCACAGCTTGTCCACTGCCATGTTGTTAGATGTTTGGGTTGCTTCTAATTTTGTGTTATGACATATAAAGCCACTATGAATATTTGCATGAATGTTTGTGTAGACTATGCTTATAGTTCTCTTGGGTAGATATCTGGGAGAAGAACTGGTGGGCTGCAACGTATTATGTATAACTTTATAAGAAACAAGCAAATGGTTTGTGAAAAATGGTTGTAACCTTTTATCTTATCACCAACCATGTATGAGTGTTCCAACTGCTATATTCTCCATAATACTTGGTACGGTCACCCTTCTAAAATTTTAGCCATTCTAGTATGTATGCAGTATTTTTAACTTTTTTTTTCTTTTTAAAGAGAGAGAGCATGCAAGCATGTGCACATGTGTGAGCAAGGGGTGGGGTGGGGGGAGGAGAGAAAGAATCTTCAACGGGCTCCATGGCCAGTGCAGAGTCAGACTCAGCACCATCTCACTACCCTGAGATCATGACCTGTACTGAAATCAAGAGCCCAACACTTAGCCAACTGAGCTACCCATGTACCCTAGCTTACATTTCAATGAAGGAAAAAATATTAAACAGTTTCAAACGTTTATTGGCCATCCACATATTCTCTTTTGTGAAAACTACCTGCAACTCATTTTAAATATATGTTATGCACATTCAATATATGCACTGTGGCTATTTTCTCCCAGTCTTTGTCTTGTCTTTCCATTTTATTTTAAAGAGAATGAAGCTCTAATTTTGGTGGCATCCAATTATCAAGTTTTTTAGTTCATGATGTTACCTTAAGAAGTCTTCATATAGTCTCAAGTTGTGAAGGTTTTCTCTTACATTTCAGTGGTTGTATAGATTTGGTTATATTTAGGTTTGTAATAAATTTAGACTTAATATTTGTGTATTGTTTAAGGTAACAATCAGCTCCATTTCCAAATTAACATCTGTTTTTACCCAGTACCTTTTGTTTAAAAGAGTATACTCTCCCTTGTTGAATTGCCTAGGTATCTTTGTAAAAAGTCTATTGAACATATGTATATGGGTCTATTTCTAGTCTTCTGATCAATATATTCAACCCACACAATTTTACACAATGTTGATTACTACAGCCTGATGGTAAATACTGAAATCAAGAAGTAGAAGCCCTGTCAAATTGCTAATAATTTAAAAACCTGTTTTGACTATTCCAGAACCTTTGCATTTCCATGCAAAAGTTATAATTAGGCCACTGATTTCTTCTTTAAAAAGTCTAAAATTTTTGAGATCTCATTGAATCTATAGATCAGTTTGGGGACAGCTGGCATTTTATTGAGTCTTGGACATCTTTAGACGGATATTGTTTAGCCTCCTCTCAGGTGGAAGTGAAATTTTCTTGCAGCTTTCTATAGTTTAGCAGAAGTGATAACTTTCTGGATTTTTTTTACATTGTCCCATTCTATGTCTATTGTTTTGTTCTGTTTTGATTTAATCACTATGTATGTTTGGAACTATTTTACAGTTTTTGTCTATTAATTCTAGCATTCTGTATCTATTCTGTTTCTATTAAATTAATTTTTCTCCTGGTAGTGAGTCAGTTTTTGTTTTGTATCATATCTTCCAAATTTTTGTTGGATGCTAGACATAGTTTTATGTTGTTTAGTGCTTGGATTTTATCCCTTTCTTTAAAGAGCGTTGAATTTTGTCCTTATAAGCATTAAGCTTAGTTGTAGATCCTTTTGAGGTATGTTTCTCAGCTTTCTAACAATGAGGAGATCCAAAGTATCCTTTACTCTAAAGATTGTTTACCCTTACTACTAAGGTGAAAACCCTTCAGGTGTAATTCTTATGAATACCTCAGGTATTCAACAGTCTATGCTCTGGCTGGTTAAAATTTGAATGTGGCCCAGTTCTGTGATAACTCCTGGAATTGTTCAGGTTAAGTCTCCCCAACAGTACTTGCCTGGCCATGTGGAATTGGGCTTAAATTATGCACAGACTCATAATTATCAACATACATAAGGGTCCCTATGCAAATTTTTGGAGCTCCTTTTATACATAGTTCCTCTCTATCCAATTCTCTGCTCCACAAATTTTGGATATCGTTTTCATCTTTCAACTTCTGATCTCTGTCTCCTTCATTCAGTGATCACACCAGGCTTTGCTTTTTCTCTTCCTACATTATGATCTATGGAAGGTACCTCAAGAGTGTAAGCTGGGGCTATCATAGGGCTCACCTCATTTGTTTGCCTTCTATGGGAATCACAATCTTATACTCATTTCCAGTTATCTGCTGGATTACAGTAAGAGGACAAGTTGGAACAAATTACTCTGGCATGGCCAAGGCAGAAGTCCCTTCAACTTGCTATCATTTTTAAATGTTTATAGAGTCATGCAGTATAAACCCATGACAGTTTGTTACTATGCTGAGATGGAACTTCCTAATCAAATATTTCTCTTCCAGACGATACCTGGAACATCATCAAAATTTTTACCATATTTAGAAAATCCATATAGGTTCCTTCATGGAATGATTTGTGGTTTGTATTATATTTGTAAGTGATAATTTACTTGGAATTTCTTCATTCTTTATGAAATGGAATGTGCCAAAAGGGATTGAATTTCGTATTTTTTCTTATAGTGGGCAAGGAGCCAAACACCTACAAAATCACTTGTAAAATCTTCCTTAGGATAAACACTTTTGACTCTTGACAATAGCTTCCTTTAGAAAGGTAGTTGTAGGAATCCTCGAGTCATCAAAGATACCCTCTTTCAAGAGGGTGATTAAATAACCCCACTATTTGAACAAAAATGAGTAATAAATCCATTTTGTTTGAAAGGTTTAAGAAGAGAATTCTGATACAAAAGATAAGTGCCAAAAAGGGAATCCCAGCACCAGCTACTCCCTGAAAGGTGACATTAAGCTGAGTGCTAGGGCTGAAGTTTCAGAACCCCAAGCATGAGGCACTCTACTATAAGCCTGGATGAGTATAGTCAAATAAGCTGTATAAGACCAGTCTTCATCTGTGGAATCATTTGGCAGGAAGAAGCAACACTGACAGTAGATTAATCAGACCCTAGTTCTCTTTCATGAGAGTAGTAGGCCAGCTCCCCTGTGGGATTGTGCAGGTAGATTATAACAGTAAATCCTAGTGATCTTTGGACATTTCAAAAGATCTTGATTTCCTGCTAAAAGCAAAGGTGGAGGCTCAAGAGGTTAATCAAAAATATAAAATTGTAGGACTATACATGTGCACTACAACTATAGCACATTTCATATTACCTATAGACTTGAGCATTTTAGTCAGATTATCATAAAAAGTTTCTGTACAGTATTTATGTATAATTAAAAACTTATAATTTACACAAAAAAATTCTGTAACATCCTTAATAGTTCATACTAGAGAACTTATCCTTACAAGAGTTAGCTCTGAAAAATATTTAACTTTCTAAAGTAAGAAATATATAACTCCATGTGGTACTGTGATGTGTATAATGATATTTCCTATTTCTGTGATTAGAAGCAAGGGCTCAATCTATACTCACTTCTGGTAAAAAAAAAAAAAAAAGCTGCTAAATACAGTAATGAGAGGAAGCTACCTAGTATAGATAGATTTTATTGTATTTTACTTGTGTATAGAGAAATGAGTATTATGGTTTTTAATGAATAAATGGAATGAAGGATTCAATAAGATTTTATATAATCTTAATTAACAAAGAGGTTTGCAAAAATGGCAAGGAATAGAAATACTATTTAAAAATAAGTGTCTGATTAATAAAATAAGCATCAGTATATTAGATATTCAGGGGTAAAAGTATAAGACTTTTAACATTCACTTTCTCTTTAACTCTTTCAAATGTTTGTCTTCTTTCTTAACCTCTCTCCTGAGCTTCAAATTCATATGTTCACTTGCTTACTTGACCTGCGTACTGAAGTACTTAACAGAGAGCCTAAATTTAACATATCCAAAATGAAATTCAATTTCCACCTCTGCCCACACTAGACCAATTGGTTCCTCCAGGAGTGTCCTCCATGGCTCCTACTTGCCCACGCTAAAAATCTAAGAGTCATTCCTAAACTTTCCAGTGAAGATCATTCAACATAAGGCTACTCTTTCCATCATGCTTTCCACTTGACTGCTTCCATGTGTTAACCTTCCCCCTTCCACCAAAGAAGTTCAAATCTAATTTGAATTCTTTAGTGAAGAGAAACAACAGTGTCCCCTTCTAGTATCAAGCAGATGATTTCCCATTTTCCGACCCAGAGTCAAGTTCAAAGGGGTTTATCCTCCATTGATTCTATCAAGCCCCCTCAGCTAAATCAAGGCAGCACTTTCCAAAACTACCTGCTAGTGCTATATGTGTACTAGGTGTATTTGTTTACTATGATAGCTATAACAAATTACCCTAATCTTAGTGGCTTAAAAAAACAGAAATTCATTCTTACATAGTTCTACAGGCCAGAAGTCTAAAGTCAGTTTTACTGGGCCAAACTCAAGGTGTCAACAGGGTCATTCTCCCTCTAGATGCTCTAGGGAAGAATCTATTCCTTGCCTCTTCCAGCTTCTGATGGCTGCCAGCATTCTTCAGTTTGCAGATGTGTCAAGTCCAATCTCTGCCTCTCTGGTCACACTGCCTTCTCTTCTTCTTACTATGTCAAATCCCCCTTTAGATGAGGGAGTTTCTCTATACCCTTTCATAAAGATATATATGATTACATTTAGGTCCCACCTGGATAATCTAAAAAATTTCCCCATCTCAAAATTATTTATTTAATCACATCTGCAACTGACCCCCCCCCCATTTTTTTGCTGTAGAAGGTAAAATTCCCCTGTTCTAGGGATTAGGATATGGATATCTCTTGGGAGAGGGTATTCTTCAGCTTACCACATTCATGCTAATATTTCAAACAATAACTTTAAACATATCACTGGATCGGATGAAGAGACCTAGGGCTGGATTCCAAATCTAACTCCAATTTTCTATTTGTATATCTAGAAGTTGAATTGATATTATCTTCCCTAGATACAGTTGAGTATAATCCTTTTAATATTTTTCTCAACCTATCATCCCCATTCTTACCTATAACACAATTATAAATAATCAGTGTTTATATTAATTACTACAGATAATTTATTCTTTTGGGATTATTCCAAGACTTGTCAGTTGCTTGTCAAAGAAGGCATGCATATTGAGAGTTTCACTCAGTGAGTTAAAAATCAAATCCATCTTCTTTACCAACAGAAGGACTCATAGAAAATCTTTCTCATTGACTTTATTTTTCCAAGGGAAAATTACACCCTACATGTGATCTTATATCACCCTTCTTTTATGTTATTTGGAAAAACATAGTCATTTATTTTTATTCCTAGTCACTTGATAGTCAGATCTTTCAAATGTCTATTTTTGAAATAAAGTTATGCTACCCTTCAACGGAGCTCTGGTTTGCCCAAATAATCATTAAGTTTAATATCATGGATTGAGAAAGTTTAGGTAGCGCAAAGATCCCCATCTGTGGTCATATAGCACCAGGGTTTCAGTTCTGCCTGCCATTTTCCCAGCTCGAGTTTCCTCAACTGCTTCTATAGAGCAATGTTGCTAAGAGAATTAAATAAGTATATTTTGTGAATCACAAAATATCATTAAAGTTATAATTGTGGTTACCTTTAAGATCCTTCCTATAGATGTCTTTGAAACAGGGTTTTATTTCATACGATCCTCTATTCATTAATTTAACACTTCCTGAATACCCATTGTATATTAGACACTATTCTTGATGTTAGAGACACAAGAGTAAAGACAACACAAGAAGTAAATAAATTACCTCCGTGGTACTTGTATTCTAATAGAGACCCTCAAACTCTAAAATTCTACCCTTTAGAGACTTTTGCTGAGAAATTGCCATTTTAGAAGTCTGTTTTATTCTGGTTTATGGAGAGTCACACATGCACTCATTGTTCATTCACTCAGATTATTGGGCATCTACAATGTGTTGGACTTTACTATGGATGCATTCATAAAAATAATGATCCCTTCCCTTAAGTGACTTAATCTAGTAGGTGAAATAATAATTCAGCAATTCTACTACAAAGAGAAAAAGTAAGAGGAGCTCCTAAGAGAGAGCATCCAGCCCAGGCCAGGGTATCTAGTATTCTCAGAGGTGATCATATCTAAGGCTGGGTCTTGAAGGACTAACAGGATTGGTGAAGGAGAGGTCAGACAGGCACTATGTAGCAGGTAATGTCAGGATAAGTAGTTCATGTGGTCATTTGAGAGGCTGCAGGTGAAAACCTTGTGGCATAGGACTATGCAATAACACGGCATTCAAATAACATTCCTCACAAATTTTGGGATGGGTTCTCCTTTCTGTCCTCCCCAATAATAAACTACTCAGCAGCCTCAGTTTGAAATTATAATCAAGATTTAATACCTTGTGAGCTGCCATGCTAAGTAAATGCCCTCCTTTATGTTCTAATTGAAGGACTGAATGGGGAATCAGAATATGCTCAGTTGGGTACGTCAGCAAGGCCTTTGTGAGTGTGTCTGTGTGTGTGTTTCTTTTTAAAATTATTTTTATTAACATATTATGTATTATTTGCCCCAGGGGTACAGGTCTGTGAATCATCAGGCTTACACATTTCAGAGCACTCACCATAACACATATTCTCCCCAATGTCCATAATCCAACCACCCTTTCCCTAAAGCCCCCTCTCCCCACCAGCAACCCTCAGTTTGTTTCATGAGATTAAGAGTCTCTTATGGTTTGTCTCTCTCCTGATCATATCTTGTTTCATTTTATCTTTCCCTACCCCCCAAGCTGCTTCTCATTTTCCTCATATCAGAGAGATCATATGAAAATTGTCTTTCTCTGATTGACTTATTTCACTTAGCATAATACTCTCTAGTCCGATCCACGTTGTTGCAAATGGCAAGATTTCATTTCTTTTGATAGTCACATAGTATACCATTGTAGATATATACCACATCTTCTTTATCCATTCATCTGTTGATGGACATCTAGGTTCTTTCCACAGTTTGGCTATTATGGACATTGCTGCTATAAACAGGGTGCACATGCCCCTTCAGATCCCTACATTTGTATCTTTAGAGTAAATACCCAGTACTGCAATTGCTGGATCATAGGGTAGCTCTGTTTTCAACTTTTTGAGGAACCTCTTTACTGTTTTCCAGAGTGGCTGCAACAGCTTGCATTCCCATCAACAGTGTAGGAGGGTTCCTCTTCCTCTGCATCCTTGCCAGCATCTGACATTTCCTGACATGTTAATTTTAGTCATTCTGACTGGTGTGAAGTGGTATCTCACTGTGATTTTGATTTGTATTTCCCTGATGCCGAGTGGTGTTGAGCACCTTTTCATATGCCTTTTGGCCATATGGATGTCTTCTTTGCAGAAATATCTGTTCATGTCTTCTGCCCATTTCTTGACTGGATTATTTCTTCTTTGGGTGTTGAGTTTGATAAGTTCTTTAATAGATTTTGGACACTAGCCCTTTATCTGCTGTCATTTGCGAATATCTTCTCCCATTCTGTCAGTTGTCTTTTGGTTTTGTTGACTGTTTCCTTTGCTGTGCAGAAGCTTTTGATCTTGATGAAGTCTCAATAGTTCATTTTTGCCCTTGCTTCCCTTGCCTTTGGTGATGTTTCTAGGAAGAAGTTGCTGTGGCTGAGGTCAAAGAGGTTGCTGCCTGTGTTCTCTTCAAGGATTTTGATGGATTCCTTTCTCATATTGAGGACTTTCATCCATTTTGAGTTTATTTTTGTGTGTGGTATAAGGAAATGGTCCAGTTTCATTTTTCTGCATGCGGCTGTCCAATTTTCCCAACACCATTTGTTGAAGAAGCTGTCTTTTTTCCATTGGACATTCTATCCTCCTTTGTTGAAGATTAGACCATAGAGTTGACCGTAGAGCTGAGGGTCTATTTTTGGGCTCTCTATTTGGTTCCACTGATCTACATGTCTGTTTTTGTGCCAGTACCATACTGTCTTGATGATTACAACTTTGTAATAAAGCTTGAAGTCTGGAATTGTGATGCCACCAACTTGGGCTTTCTTTTTCGACACTCCTCTGGCTATTTGAGGTCTTTTCTGGTTCCATATAAATTTTAGGATTATTTGTTCCACTTCTCTGAAAAAAAAAAATGGATGGGATTTTGATAGGGATTGCATTAAACGTGTAGATTGCTTTAGGTAGCATAGACATTTTCACAATATTTGTTCTTCCAATCCATGAACATGGAAAACTTTTCCATTTCTTTGTGTCTTCCTCAATTTCTTTCATGAGTACTTTATAGTTTTCTGAGTACAGATTCTTTGCCTCTTTGGTTAGGTTTATTCCTGGGTATCTTATGGTTTTGGGAGCAGTTGCAACTTGGATCGACTCTTTAATTTCTCTTTCTTCTGTCTTGTTATTGGTGTATAGAAATGCAACTCATTTCTGTGCATTGATTTTATATCCTGACACTTTACTGAATTCCTGTATGAGTTCTAGCAATTTTGGAGTGGAGTCTTTCAGGTTTGTCACATAAAGTATCATATAATCTGCAAAGAGTGAGAGTTTGACTTTTTTGCTGATTTGGATTCCTTTAATTTCTTTTTGTTGTCTGATTGCGAGGCTAGAACTTCTAGTACTATGTTGAATAACAGTGGTGATATAGTGGACATTCCTGCTGTGTTCCTGACCTTAGGGTTTAGTAAAGCTCTCAGTTCTTCCCCACTGAAAATGATATTTGCTGTGGGTTTTTCATAGATGGCTTTGATGATATTGAGGTATGTACCCTTTATCCCAACACTTTGAAGAGTTATGATCAAGAAAGGATGCTATACATTGTCAGATGCTTTTTCAGCATCTATTGAGAGTATCACATGGTTCTTGTTCTTTCTTTTATTAATGTATTGTATCACATTGATTGATTTGCAGATATTGAACCAACCTTGCAGCCCAGGAATAAATCCCACTTGGTTGTGGTGAATAATCCTTTTAATGTACTATTGGATCCTATTGGCTAGTATTTTGGTGAGAATTTTTGCATCTGTGTTCATCAAGGATATTGGTCAGGTATTCTGCTTTTTGGTGGGGTCTTTGTCTAGTTTTGGAATCAAGGTAATGCTGGCCTCATCAAATGAGTTTGGACGTTTTCCTTCCATTTCTATTTTTTGGAACAGTTTCAGAAGAATAGGTATTAATTCTTCTTTAAATGTTTGGTAGAATTCCCCTAAGAAGCGTCTGGCCCTGAGATCTTGTTTTTGGGAGATTTTTGATGACTACTTCAATCTCCTTACTGGTTATGGCTCTGTTCAGGATTTTTATTTCTTCCTGGTTCAGTTTTGGTAATTTATAAGTCTCTAGGAATGCATCCATTTCTTTCAGATTGTCAAATTTGGTGATGTATAGTTCCTCATAATATGTTCTTATAATTGTTTGTATTTCTTTGGTGTTGGTTGTGATCTCTCCTCTTACATTTATGCTTTTATTTATTTGAGTCCTTTTTCTTTTCTTTTTGATAAGTCTGGCCAGGGTTTTATCAATTTCATTAATTTTTTCAAAGAACCAGCCCCTAGTTTTATTGATTTGTACTACTGTTCTTTCTGTTTCTATTTCATTGATTTCTGCTGTGATCTTTATTATTTCTCTTCTCCTGCTGGGTTTAGGCTTTCTTTGTTGTTCTTTCTCCAGCTCCTTTAGGTTAGGGTTAGGTTGTGTACTTGAGACCTTTTTTTGTTTCTTGAGAAAGGCTTGTATCATTATATATTTTCCTCTCAGTTCCACCTTTGCTGTGTCCCAAATATTTTGAACAGCAGTGTTTTCATTTTCATTTGTTTCCATAAATTTTAAAAATTCTTCTTTAATTCCTGGTTGACTCATTCATTCTTTAGTAGGATGCTCTTTAGCCTCCATGTATTTGAGTTTTTTCCAGCTTTCCTCTTGTGATTGAGTTCTAGTTTCAGAGCACTGGGGTCTGAAAATATGCAGGGAATGATCCCAGTCTTTTGGTACCACCTAAGACCTAATTTGTGACCCAGGATGTGATCTATTCTGGAGAATGTTTCATGTGCACTAGAGAAGAATGTGTATTCTGTTGCTTTGGGATGGAATATTCTGAATATATCTGGTCCATCTGGTCCAGTGTGTCATTTAAAGCCATTATTTCCTTGTTGATCTTTTGCTTGGATGATCTGTCCATTTCAGTCAGGGGGGTGATAAAGCCCCCTACTATTATTGTATTATTGTTGATATATTTCTTTGATTTTGTTATCAATTGGTTTATAAAATTGGCTGCTCCCATGTTAGAAGTATAGATATTTAAGATTGTTAGATCTACTTGTTGGACAGACCCTTTAAGTATGACATAGTGTCCTTCTTCATCTCTTAATATAACCTTTGGCTCAAAATCTAATTGATCTGATATAAGAATTGCCACCCCAGCTTTCTTTTGATGTCCATTAGCATGGTAAATTGCTTTCCATCCCTTCACTTTAAATCTGGAGGTGTCTTTGGGTCTAAAATGAGTTTCTTGCAGATAGCATATTGATGGGTCTTGTTTTTTATCCATTCTGATACCCTGTGTCTTTTGATTGGGGCATTTAGCCCACTTACATTCAGGGCAACTATTCAAAGATACAAATTTAGTGCCATTGTATTGCCAGTAAGATGACTGTTACTGTATATCGTCTCTCTTCCTTTCTGGTCTCCTACTTTTAGGCTCTCTCTTTGCTTAGAAGACCGCTTTCAATATTTCCTATAGGGCTGGTTTGGTGTTTGCAAATTTTTTTAATTTTTGTTTGTCCTGGAAGATTTTTTTTTTTTTTTATCTCTCCTTCTATTTTCAATGACAGCCTAGCTGGATATAGTATTCTTGCCTGCATATTTTTCTCATTTAGTGCCTTGAATATATCATGCCAGTTCATTCTGGCCTGCCAGATCTCTGTGGATAAGTCTGCTGCCAATCTAATATTTTTACCATTGTATGTTACAGACTTCTTGTTCTGACCTGCTTTCAGGATTTTCTCTTTGTCACTGAGACTTGTAAGATGACAGGGTGTGGACTGATTTTTATTGATTTTGAGGTGGGTTCTCTGTGCTTACTGGATTTTGATGCTTGTTCCCTTTGCCATATTAGGGAAATTCTCTAATTTGCTCCAATATACCTTCTGCCCCCCTCTCTCTCTTTCTTCTTCTCAGGGATCCCTATTATTCTAATGTTGTTTCATCTTATGGTATCACTTATCTCTTGAATTCTCCCCTTGTGGTCCAGTAGTTGTTTGATTCTCTTTTGCTTAGCTTCTTTGTTCTCCCTCATTTGGTCTTCTATATTACTAATTCTCTCTTCTGCCTCATTTATCCTAGCAATAAGAGCCTCCATTTTTTTATTGCACCTCATTAATAGCTTTTTTAATTTCATCTTGGTTAGATTTTAGTTCTTTTATTTCTCCAGAAAGGGCTTTTATTCCTCCAGAAAGGGATTTTCTAATATCTTCCATGCCTTTTTTGAGCCCAGCTAGCACCTTGATAATTGTCATTCTGAACTCTAGATCTGACATATTGTCAATGTCTGTATTGATTAGGTCCCTAGCTGTTGGTACTGCCTCTTATTCTTTTTTTTTGTGGTGAGTTTTTCCACCTTGTCATTTTATCCAGATATTAATATATGAATGAGAGAATAAAATACTAGAATAGTGGCAAAGACCCCAGAAAAATATTTGCTAAACAAATCAATAGGGACCTGAAAATAGGGGGAGAAGAAAGGGGAAAAAAATAAAAATAAAAATAAAAATAAATAAAGTAAGTAAGTAAATAAATAAATAACTAAATATTGGTGGTGAATAGAAGAGTGCCACCCACTTGATTTTGGGTGTATTCTGATCTCTTAGAAGACACTATCTCCTAAAATTTTAAAGAAAGAAAAACTTATATATATACAAAAATAAGGGTAAACATGATGAAGGGATGGAATATGACTGTAAAGATGAAAATTAAATAATGTTTCTAAAAAAGGAATTGATAAGATAAGTTGGTAGGAAATAAAAAACAAAAGAGGAGAGACTGTGATTAGACTGGAGACTGGAACAAAGGCATGTGCTAGATTTAGGGTATACTTTAATCTATTAGAATTGTATCCCAATATTTTAAAGAAAAAATACCTATCATATACAAAAAATAAGGTTAAACACAATGAAGGAATAAAATATGACTATAGCAATGAAAATTTAAAGAGATTTTTTAAAAAAGGCATTGTTAAGGGGCACCTGGGTGGCTCAGTGGGTTAAAGCCTCTGCCTTCGGCTCATGTCATGATCCCAGGGTCCTGGGATCGAGCCCCACATTGGACTTTCTTCTCAGCAGGGAGCCTGCTTCCCCCTCTCTCTCTGCCTGCCTCTCTGCCTACTTGTGATATCTGTCTGTCAAATAAATAAGTAAAATCTTTTTTTAAAAAAAGGCATTGTTAAGGTAAAATAGTTTAAAAAATTTAAAAGAGGAAACATTAAAAAATAGAATAAGAAAAAAATAAAAATAAAAATAAATTAACTTTGCAAAACTAAAGAATCACCATGAATTCATGTGTTGCTTTCCCCTAGCTCTGGAGTTCTGGAGTTCTCATGATTGGTGAACTTGGTCTTGGCTAGATGTTCTTGCCGATCTTCTGAGGGAGGGGCCTGTTGCAGTGATTCTCAAATGTCTTTGCCCCAGGCAGAATAGCACCACCCTTGCCAGTGGCCAGGCTAAGTAACCTGCTTGGGTTCACCTGGGGAGCTTTTTTTCCCGGAGTGCTTTCCTTACAGCTTTGGAGGATGGGAATGAAAATGGTGGCCTCCCAATCTCCGGTCCGGTGGAGCCGAGAGCTTGGAGTCTGACTTGTCAGTGCATCCTCAAAGAAAAGCAGTCAATCCCTCTGGTCTTCCGGGTCTCCAATTGCACTCTCTGCTCACCTGGTCTGTGACCGAGCATTTCTATCTCTGGCGCACAGCCCCATTTGGAGTTTCCAAACCCAGCAGATTCCTGCCACATGCTCCCACACCACTCTCCCAGAGGAGAAAGGAGGAGGTCTCTGCGTTTCTGCACTTGTGGGCTCCCTGCTCAAAGAGCAGTGGCCCAACTGTGGCTTGGATAATGGCTTAAGCCTTGGATAATGGCTTAAGGTAACCCTGAGCTGAGAGCTCACTCCTCAGCTCCAGCTCCATCTCTGCTGCCAGCTTCCCCACTCCAATACCTGGCAGCTCTGCCACACTCTGACACCCCCTACTCTTTCTGTGACCCCATGGGTCCTGAGACCACACTGTCCCCATGAGAGCTCCACCCCCACTTAGCCTCTGGCTCAACGTCCCTCAGGGAGCAGACTTTTAAAAGTTCTGAATTTGTGGGCGCCTGGGTGGCTCAGTGGGTTAAGCCGCTGCCTTCGGCTCAGGTCATGATCTCGGGGTCCTGGGATCGAGTCCCGCATCGGGCTCTCTGCTCAGCAGGGAGCCTGCTTCCCTCTCTCTCTCTCTCTGCCTGCCTCTCCGTCTACTTGTGATCTCTTTCTGTCAAATAAATAAATAAAATCTTTAAAAAAAAAAAGAGTTCTGAATTTGTGCTCTGCTGTTCCACCACTTCTGGGAGCCAGTCCCTTCCCCCACGGTCTATCTTCCCATCCCTTCAGATTCACTTCTCCACACATCCTACCTTTCAGAAAGTGCTCAATATTCTGCTCCTAGAATTGAAGCAGAATTGCTAGAATTGCTGATCTTCTTCCATCACCTGTTGAGTTTGTAGGTGTTTGGAATGATTTGATAACTATTTAGATGAACTCCTGGGACCTAATGCTCTTTCAGTCTGCTACTCCTCTGCCATCTTGCTTCTTCTCAACAAGGCCTTTTTGACACTATCTCTACTTGGTAAGACTAGGCAGGTTTTTCATCTCAGAACTGTCTTTGACGTTTGTCTTGATACATACTTCTAAATGACTGGCGTGTAATTTCTTATAATTCCCTTGACTAATGGAAACAACTGGAGGAGAGCTAAGAATGTTAAAGGAGAGTATATAGATTCAGTATATAGATTCAGCTACATTTTGGCAGTAGTAGTAACTAGAGCAATTCTAATGCCATTCACTCATCAGGTATTTTTCATTTCCAATTTAGCAAATTCACATTGTATTACTTGTAAGGCTGCTGAATAACTTTGTATTCTTCGTTCTACCATTAGTTCAGCTGCATATTTATTTGGAAAAATATTATTTTTGTATAATTGCCCCAATTATATTTTTGTATACTTTTTACTTATCTTAGGATTCTTCACCTTGGACTACAACTGTCTTGCATTTTATAAAAGCTAGATATTGTAAAACTGTCTGTTGAGTGAAGTTTATCTTGAATTATGTCTGGATTCTAATGTGGTTCTAATGCCCTTTCATGGCCTGTTTGTGCTGGACTAAGGATTATCAAGAGTGTGGTGTTGGTAGAAATCTGACAGCTTTATGCCCTTCTCCAAAAAGACAGAATTATCTCATTTTTTTTATGGGAACACAGGTAGTAATTATCCATTGGTTTGTTGACTGCATGTAAAACATGGCTTTGTTATGACGATGGCTTCTGTAGAAGTGTCATCCTTTGATTTCAACCTTGAAGGACCAGATTAAGCTAGTTAAGCTTGGCACTGAGTCTTGAAGTAAATCACTAACCCCATAAAGTATTCAACGAAGGGTATGGTTTTAAGATAAGAAAGATCCTCTTCTCCATTCCCCTCTGTGGAGAGGACTGGCAATCCTTCATTTGAAGTGTTAAGAATGGTCTTGGTTGTGTGATTTATCCTAAGAACTGGTTCTTGGTGCTCTTTCCAATACCTCTCTTTTATTATGAATTGCTCTCACACCTCCACATTTTACTGATATAATTTGTTCCATCCAGATCCTCCACTATGATTGGCTTCTTTTTCAACTGAATACATCTGGGATTTAAAACTCCCCTCTTGTTGACATAGTGCACCAAAAACTATGGCACTGGAGCAGAGAACACTTATCACAACAAAAAAGATCATCAATGCAGGATATGTCGATTGGACAGAGAGCTACAATATGCTACAGACAGTGCCAGAATTTGGAGGGGACAAAATCATCTGAGGAAGAGTCATCACTTCAAGGCTGTGTTTCTGTAGTGATGTCACCAAGATGGCACAGTAGGAACTTCCAGCTTCTGTCCCCATACAAAGACTAATTAGACAACTATACAGGAAAAAAATGGCATTGGAAGAGCTTTGGAATCCACTTAAACTTCAGAAACATAGTGAGGAAAAGTTGAGACTACTTCACGACAAAGGAAATAACAGTCTCATTTTGCTTGTATCATTGCATTCCCTAGGTATTCATTGCTCGATGACAAGAGAACTTCCCAACAAGAATCAGTTCCCTTCATGGGGAAAGGAAAAGTGAAACTGCGTGCCCTTACCCAACCCTCATCACTGGCATCCACTGCAATGCACAATCTCATGGGGAGACTAGGCAGCCACAGTTAGTTCAACATATGAAAACCAATTAGTGTGATGTACTAATAGAAGGAAACATAAAAACCATATAATCAATAGATGCCAAAAAAGCATTTGACAAAATTCAATATCCATTTATAATAAAAACTTTCAACAAACTTGGTATGGAATAACTATACCCCAACATAAGAAAGTCCATATATGACAAACCATTATACTCAATGGTGAAAGGTTGAAAATTATCCCTATAAGATCAGGAATGAGAAGAGGGTCCACTCTCACCACTAATATTCAACATAGTACTGAAAAGCTTAGACAGAACAATCAGTTAAGAAAAAGAAAAGGCCTCCAAATTATAAAGAAGTAAAATTGTCTCTACTGATAACATGATCTTATATAGAGAAAATTATAAATATTTCAAAAAAACTTGTTAGAACTAATCAATGAATTCAGTAAAGTTTCAGGATAAAAAAAATCAACATACACAAATAGGTTGCATTTCTACATACTACCATTGAATTATCTGTAAAAGAAACAGAGAAAATAATCCCATTTATAATAGCATCAGAAACAATAAAATAACAAGGAATATATTTAACCAAGAAATGGAAAAATCCATACACCAAAAAAATATAAGACACTGATGAAACAAATTGCAGACAACACAAATAAATGGAAACATACCCATATTCATGAATTGGAAGAGTTAATACTGTTAAAACATCCATACTACCCAAAGCTATCTACGGATTCAATGTAATCTCTAACAAAATGCCAATGCATTTTTCATCGAAATAGAAAAAAAAATCCTAGAATTTGTATGGAACCACAAAAGATCCTGAACAACCAAAGCAATCTTAAGAAACTAAAAACATCACACAAGCTATAATAATCAAAACAATATGGCACTGGCATAAAAACAGCCACATAGTTTGAAATCAGGTTTGGGAACCACATGATTTCACTTATATGTGGAATCTAAAAAACAAAACAAATGAACAAACAAAACAGACTCAGATACAGAAAACAAGCTGTGGTTATAAGAGGGGGCAGGAACTGGGAGGGGTAGGATGAAATAGGAAGAGGGGATTAAGAGGTACAAACTTCTAGTTCTGAAATGAAGTTGTGGGGATGCAATATACAGCATAGGGAACATAGTTAATAATATTATAATAACTGTGTGATGGCAGATGGTAACTAGACCTACGGGGATCATTTCATAATGTAGAAAATACTAAATCACTATGGAAACATACCTGAAACTAATAGAATATTTTATGTCAACCAGATTTCAATTAAACACACACACACACACACACACACACACACACACACGGACCAGAGGAACAGAATCAAGATCTCAGAAACAAACACACACGTATTCTGTGAACTAACATTTGACAAGGGAGCCTAGAATACTAAATGGAGGAAGGACAGTGTCTTCAAAAAATAGTGTTGAGAAAACTAGATAAATACATGCAAAAGGATAAAACTACACCCCACCTTATACCATTCCAAAAAAAAAAAAAGGATTAACTCAAAATGGATTAAGGACTTAAATGTAAGTTTTAAAACTAAGACTCCTAGAAGAAAACACAGGGTAAAAGCTCCATGTTATCTTGACAATGACTTTTAAAGCACAGGCAACAACAACAGAAATAAAGTGGGACAACATCAAACTAAAAGCTTCTGCATAGCAAAAGAAGCAATCAGCAAAATTAAAAGGCAACCTAAGGACGGGAGAAAATATTTCCAAACCATAGATCTGATAAAAGGTTAATACTCAAATTACATAAAGAACTCATACAACTCCAAAGCAACAAAAAAAAAAAAAAATCTGATTAAAAAACAGGCAGAGGACATTAATACATTTCCAAAGAAGACATATAAACGACCAAAAAGATAAGGAAAATGTGTTCAGCATCACTAATTGTCAAAGCAATGCAAATCAAGACCATAATGAGATATTACCTCTTATCTGCTAGAATGGCTGTTATCAAAAAGACAAGAGATAGCAAATGCTGGTGAAGATGTGGAGAAAAGGCAACCCTGGTACTTTATTATTGGGAATGTAAACTGCTACAGCCATGTAGCAAACAGTATGGAGGTTCCTCACAAAATTAAAACTAGAACTACCATATGATTCAGCAATCCCACCTCTGGGTATATACCCAAAGAAGGTAAAATTACTATCTTTAAGAGAAATCTATGCTCCCATGGTCATTGCAGCATTATTCATAGTAGCCAAGATATGGAAACAACCTAAGTATCCATCATACACACACACACACACACACACACACACACACACACACACACACACATACACAGGAATATTATTTAGCTATAGAAAGAACATCTTGCCATTTGGGCAGGATGGATAGAATTTGAGGGCACTGTACTAGGTAAAATAAGCCAGGCAGAGAAAGCCAAAAACTGCATGGTATCACTTATATGTGGAATCTTTAAAAAAAAAAAAAAAGATACACTATATACTTAAATATATAGAAAATGTAGAATGGTGGTTTGCCAGAGGCTGAAGATTAGCTTAAATGGGGGAGATATTGGTCAAAGAGTATAGACTTTTTGTAAAGTAGTTAAAAGATGAATGTACTGTGCCAAAAGATGGACTTTTTGTAAAAAGTCAGAAGATGAATAAGTTTGAGGGGTCTAATGTATGCCATGGTTTCTATAGTTAATATATTGTGTACCTGAAAGTAGGGCTTTAATGTTCTTGCCATAACAATAACAACAAATGGTAATTACATAAAGCAACATAATGTTAACCAACCTCATTTTAGTAAATATTTCACAATATACCTGTGCATCAAATCATCACAATATAACTTAAAACGTTACCAATTTTATCTCAGTAAAGCTGGGGGGAAAGAAAATAAATGATTAGCAAACTTCTTAACAGTGTACAAAGGCAGGTCTCGAAATATTTCACAAAATATTTGAAATATCCCTTAGATAAAATTATTAATAAAAGCTGGAATTGTAGTCTATAAGACCAAAAAAAAGGCTAGGTTTCCACCAACTAAAATTTGGCATGGTGCCAGTTAGCAGTTATGCTATAGTAAAACAAAATGGAACAAGAACAAATGTAGGATACTACATCTGAACTAGAGAAGGCTGACTCTGAGTCCCACTAGTGAATGGTTATCATCTGTTCCTCTCTGAGGAAAAACTGGAAATTTGTATGAGATCTCATCACACATCCCTTAGTTTTCTCAAGGTGGGTGTGTTAGTTTTCATTGTTGTAACACGTTACCACAAACTTGGTGGCTTAAAACACCATAAATTTACTATCTAACAGTTCTGACAGTCAAAAGTCTGGGGCTATGTTCTTTCTGGAAACTCTAGGGGAGAGTATTTCCTTGCCTTTTTCAGTTTTTAGAAGCTGCCCGCATACTCCAACCTATGCTTCTATCTTCACATCTTCCTGTCTGATTCTGACCCTCCTGTTCCCTCTCTTACAACATTATGATCACACTGAGCTCTCTTAGACAAAGTACAATAACCTCCCAATTTCAAGATCCTTCATCACACGTGAAAACTGCTTTTTACTACGTAAGGTAATGTATTCACAGGCTCCAAAGATTAAGACTTAGATATCTTTGAGGGACATTATTCAACCTATCACAGTGGAGTGAACTCTCAGTTCTTTTCAGACTGAGGATTAGTTAGGAAGAGTCAACAAATCATTATCATCCTTGTAGTCTATTGTGTCTCCACCTGACTTGGATTTACTTGTGGTATGCAAGAGTGAAATCTGAGTAAGCAACATCCCATGTAAAATTGTTCTAATAAGATTTTTATCTAAAACTCATGTGTGAATACATTCCTTCATTCAAGTCACTGATACAAATTTTGAACTGCGAAGAACAGAGCCATATTCTAGTTAAATGGAGATGCCGCTCCTTAAATATTAAAAAAACAGCTATTAGACAAGTTACTAATTAATCTAATAATCCATGAAGTGTTTTAAGCATCTTATCCTAAATAGCATGAAGGAAAAATAACCAAATGCTACATTTAAATCAACAGGTACTGAATCAATGATATTTCCCGAATTAGCAATCAAAATCACTACTTTAAAATGATAGGAAATCAACACGTTTCACCCATACTTGATGAATGCATATTCGTTCCTATTGATCATCTCATTCTTCTCCAAAAGTTCATAAGCCTTCTACTTAAAATTTAATTCTAAATGCTGATAAGTATTAAAATTCAGGTGCTTAGTTAATACTTTCTGGCATTGACACATCCCCCTTTAAAAAGTGAAATAGCATATGAAAATCTCAGATTTCTTATACTCCTCATTAATGCCATGGACCTATAACAACTTCTTATTCTACATAGTAGAATAATCATTTGGTTATCTTTTTCTCTCTAAAGCTTAACCTTATTCACTTCGCCTGTGCTTTAGGCTTCTCAGTGCTTTTCTTATATTCTTGTCATTCTTTCATATTTATCTTTTATTATATGTCTATGTCTTTTGTAAAAGTCTTTTATACACCTGGATATAGAATGGAATACCTATGCAACTACATTATTTTTCTTAGATGTCTTTCCTTTTGCCTTTCTCTTTGAACTTTCCCAAACTTTTGTACAGTCCCAATTACATGTAGAGAGCTTTCTACCCTTCATCTATTTTCCCTTTCAGAGTCAAGGAAGCATTTTAACAATTGGCTTTTAAAGTCTAGGGCACATGAATAACTAAATCCAGTATTCCTTTTCTTTGGTATTAGGCATTTGCTATTATATTAATTATCAGTTTTTCCTTCTTAGTTTCCTTCAAGTCTAGGATGGTATATGCGTATATTAAATCTTTTACTTTCTCAGTAACAAATTGTCTCATAGTCAGAAATTTATCAGATACCCTCCTTTTGGCCAAATTAGACTTCCAACAGATTTCAAGAGAGCTGAAGTCTCCTGAAACACCAATATCTATTTTTTAGAACCTGGCATTATAAGAAACTTATTTTGTCTGTTGAGGAAATCTGTGAAACAACACCCATTATCATTTCAACTTAGTTCTCTTTCTGTATCATCCAACTGCCCTCTGCCTGGCTTATGAACTAGAGTTCATGAATTTGCACATAGTTGATATTTTTCCTGGGAGGAGCTTCTCTCTACCTATTTCTAGTGGCTACATTCCTACCTAGAATCTAAAAACATTGAACTTATTAATGCCTAAAATTGTATTTACTTCTTTGACAACACACTGGATTCAATTTATTACCCATTTAGGGTCCTAATTATTTATCAGTTTAAGGCCCAAGTATCTTTTAGGATGTTTCTATGATACTTTCTCTTGATAATCCCTTGTGATGATAACCATTTCTAAAAAGAGGTACCACTGCATACAGCTGACGTTAAATAGAATCTGCACACATATGCAGACACGGCACAAAGCCTACCAATGAGAAATAAATTCTGGCACATTTGCCCATTGGAATATTATGGCTTTATAAAATAACAAGTATGTGGGTGATGTCAACACATGAAAATAACTATAGCCCCGCATATGGAAAATGTTATAAGCAGCAGATCACCATAATGATTCCAACTATGTAAAAGTGAATATTTAGAAATTAACCACAATTAGATCATTTGGAGAATGTAAATAGTTGATGTTTAGTCTTCAATAGCGGCTTCAAGGAATCAAGATTTTATTTTATTTATTTTTTTTAAAGATTTTATTTATTTATTTGACAGAGAGAAATCACAAGTAGGCAGAGAGGCAAGCAGAGAGAGAGGAGGAAGCAGGCTCCCCGCAAAGCAGAGAGCCCGATACGGGGCTCGATCCCAGGACCCCGGGATCATGACCTGAGCCGAAGGCAGAGGCCTCAACCCACTGAGCCACCCAGGCGCCCCGGAATCAAGATTTTAAAACTGCGACTAAGTAACCAAGATGTCTGTATCACATATGTACAATGATACAAATTTATACAGTTAGGTCCACTCCAATGTAATCATTAGGTTGACTCAGATGTAATAGTTGAAACACTGAAATTTTTTTTTTTAAGATTTATTTATTTGATAGAGAGAAACATAGTAAGAGAGAGAACACAAGCAGGGGGAGTAAGAGAGGGAGAAGCAGGCTTCCAGCTGAGCAGGGAAACTCTGGGTCTCCATCGCAGGGCCCTGGGCTCATGACCTGAGCTGAAGGCAGACGCGTAATGACTGAGCCACCGAGGTACCCCAAATCACTGAAATTCTTGTGAAATAACTGGGACCAAAGGAAAAAAATAGTTCATCTTTTATTTTTAATCTTTTATATGTGTGTGTGTGCACACATGCCTGCATGTGTGTGTAACCAGAAAGATCAAAGATTTTAATTGGTGGGTTCATGAACTCCTAAGTTTCTCGAATGCAGCCAAAACTAACCTGCATCAGACGTCAGACTCTTTGGGTGCTTTTTTCATTGTCTTGTTTTGTTTTTACATAAAGGGCATTCCTGGTCCTGTCCAGGCTACACCAACCACAAATGCTGGAGCCTGGGACTCTTTTGTTGACATTCACCTGAGCTGATTCATAGGCATTTTAAATTTTAAGAACTATAACATTATATGAAAGATATCAAGGGATCCATTAACCCCAAATCCTGAGTATATGATCATTTCTCATGATTGTCATTAGGTTTTTATTGAGTTCATGACTCCCAAAGGCTAGACGGAGCCAAGAGAATTTTTGAGATACCTCTCTCACAAGCATACTTTCTACTACAATACATGTGGTTAAGTTCTGGATGGCCCAGTATGCTTCGAGAGATAAAAAGGAAGCCTCATCCCCAACTTCCTTTTGAAAAGCAACAGTTTTCATTTGAGAAACAATTTGAGAAACAATCCTTTCCACTTTTGGGCTCAAGTAAGATTTACTATTGGAATGAACCATCTGAAAGACCTATTTACCACACAGTCTGATCAAGTCCTGAATTGGATTTGACATTAACAAGTCTGATTTTCCACAATGAGAAGCCCTGTTGTTTAATAATGTAAGATTGTGAGTTATGCCTACAATATTTACCACAGATCTAAAAACCTTTCCAAAAGTAATACAGAGATTAGACAGTAATCTGTATCATTGAGGATATCAAGAGTTTTACTTTTAGAAATTGCAATTCTTAGATAGCAGATATCTTTAGCACAACAAAATTTATGGCTCTGAAAATGATCAAGTTTTGTTCCAAGTTACATTGAGACTATGGACTTCAAGCTTGATTATGATGCTGTGATGGGAATAATTTTGAGGGGAGAGAGTGAGCACATTTTATATTTGGAGGCCAGTGAATAGACAGTGGTAGGCTGAAGAATGGAATCACATGTTACAGTTCTTAACATCAAGTGGAATCTATTTTTCAACTCCTCGTACTGGGTAATCTCATGATTTACTTTGACCACTAGAATTTAACCAATTCTTGCATCTGGGCTGCAGCTTCCAAATTTGCCTCTACTTCTGCAGACTAAGCTACCAAATGAGAGATTGCATAGAGGAAAAGAACCAGCTTGCCAACATCAAGGCCCTAGACATGTAAATGAGGCCATCTTTGACCTTCTGCCTATGACTGAAAGAGAATATGACTGCAGCTGCATGAGTGACCTCAGGAAAGACCAGCTCAAAAATCATCCAGGTGATGCTAGCTAACACAGAATTTTGAGATGTACTAAATCACTGTTATTTTAAGCCAATAAAATTTTGGAGTATTTTGTTATGTAGCAATAAGTAATACATGTTACAACTTTATATTAAGGAAGTAGGAATAAAAACATAGGAAGTCTTAGAATATGTTTTAAGAACACTATCTTACTGCAGTAGACAAGATTATATGCTTCAAGGACAGACTTGTTGTCCAAGAGTGTGGCATGCAGTTAGCAGACAGCCTCCAAATGTCAGCTCCTTCAGTGTTTATCTCAGTTGCTGAGAAATACCTCTCCCAAGGTCATGCCTTTTCTAGGGCTGCCCATGTTCAATGGCTGAATGAGATGCAACTACAAAGCCCCGCAATTTTTTTTTTTAAGATTTTTGTTTATTTATTTGACAGAGACCACAAGTAGACAGAGAGGCAGGCAGAGAGAGAGAGAGGAGGAAGCAGGCTTCCCGCTGAGCAGAGAGCCCGATGTGGGGCTCGATCCCAGGACTCTGGGATCATGACCCGAGCCAAAGGCAGAGGCTTTAGCCCACTGAGCCACCCAGGCGCCCCCATAGCCCGGCAATTTTAGTCCAAAAGGTGAAATGCTGATGGGCATTTCTTCCTCAACCAGAGCTTCCCACTGGGTTTGCCCAAGGCTTCTAAACAAGTTTGTGAGAATGGTTGTATTAGGGGGAGTTTCTTTGGGGTTGTAGACTATGATAGCAAACATTAACCCCAAAGTGGCCAGCTTCTAGGTTCACTCTGATGAGGATTCCCATCATGTTCCCTTGAGACTACTACTACAAGGTATGATGGGGAAGTGATGAGATAAGTCTCTACTTACTGGCTGCTGGCTGCCATGTTCCTGCCAGTTAGGCAAAGAAGGAAGTTCTCACTACTTACTCGGCCCCATTAGACTTTTCAGCTTTGTTACTCATAGCACAGGAGTGAAAAAACAAATTGGACCCTGTCTTGAGATTGCACTGATTTGTTTTAAAAAATAGATTAGCTTTCTCAGAATATTGAGCTACCTACCAAGGTTTTTCAAATTGTTTAATCTTCACAATGACTTATTAAGATGTTTTATTCTATTTAAAAACAAAACAAAACAAAAAACAAACAAACAAACAAAAAACCCAACAACCTGAATCTGAGTTACTCAAAGTCATACAGGTATTCAGTGATATAGGAAGATTTTAACCCTGGTCTGTCTGACTCTTTAGCTCAATGTTCTTTCTGCTGGCTCACTGCCCTTACAGCAGGGGCTGAGCACTGCCTGAAATAGGAGTACAATGTGACTGAAGAATGGGCGTGGCCCAAAGGCCTACCATGCATAAGTCTCTTTGTTACAACTAAGTAAGAAAGAGAGGAAAAGGGAAAGACACAGAAAAAGAATGTCCCAGAAAGGAAAGAAAAGGGGAAGAGGATAATTAAACTAGTCAACTTCATGGGGGGAGGAGGGTAGAGTGGCCATAACAGGAAAGGCTTGATAGAAGACTATAAAGTCGTACAAAAGTTGGGAGAAATGAATATAAGAGCCCCCAAACTCTGACAGGTAAGAATTTAGATCTACCCTAAAACATGAAGTAGTTAATTCTAGGACAAATAAGAAGTACCACTTTATTGATTGAACTAAAGAACTCATTATCCCATTGAAATACTGGCTAAGAATGTAAGAGTTGTAAGAAATTTTCATGAGCATCAGGTCTTTAATGATTTCATGAAGGAACCCAAGAAATTTGGGGGTAGGTGTGGAAAGAGAAACCCATAATGCCCAGTTCCCACAGCCCTCTCTTGGTTCTAAGCCAGAGGCAGAATTCTGGGCAGGATGGACCTTACCTGACCTAGTTTAGCATTTCCTATATTCATTTACCTGCTTCTGGGAGGAAGAATATGCTGCTCCGGCAGAATTTGTCCTGACGAGGTTTTGGATTCAATTTCCACACACTGAAAATAATCTCCCTTTCTTTCTCCCTTAAAGACAGAGTTTGTGTCCTTGTCTCAAGGTTGCCTGTTTGATGTGTGGGGTAGGAGTGGTCCAGGGGCAGCTGAGCTCCTTCCTTCCTCAACTCCCAGGGCAGTGTCCCTGTACAGTCCAAACCCTCCTAACTTGGGTTTAACTCCTAGATTTTTTTAAATAAAAACCTCATTTCGGCCCCTCAATTGTGCCTGTGGTGACAGGGGGTTAAATTTTTCATTCTCCCTCTACCACTGGGAGTTCAATAGATTTTTGTTCTCTCCTCATCTCCTGCCCCACCCCTCTGGGGCTGAAGGCTTGAGGTTTAAGTCTCTCTTGAAGAAACGGCCATGCTTCATTTAATCCCGCTGCAGCCAGACTGCTGTGGGTGTCATGCTTCTGATGAGACATTAAATCAAGGTAAACATTAATCCCCCAGGCTGAAGCATCTATGAAGAGAAGAAAAATGTGGCTTCACCTCACAGGAAACACCATAGTCAATCGAGACCCTCTACTTTGTTTCCCAGACCTCCCCCCCACACTCCCCAATCTCAAGAATATATATAAAATGCTCCCTCTGGAAATATATTAGAAGCCACATTTAATTTGGTGGGGAAAATATTTTCACAAATCTTGCCTGAATACAAATGCTTCTGACGAGCAGACAGAAATAAACACATTTTTTGCATGAGAACAGAGTACTTCTGCTTACAACAAAGAAGACCAAGATAACCTATATTCCTGCATGACATGGGTGCGGGGCAGTGTAATGGCATGCAGACTCAATGGGCAATCCTGCAATCCAGTTAAGTCACATAAAAAGAGCAAATCCGATTTGAGGAAAGATCAAGGAGGTACCAGTTCAGGATTGCAACTGCAGACTATCTTGCTCTTGATGTTTTAATTTTTCATGTTTTGTTCTAATCCACCTGGAACGTTGATGATAATTAAGGATATATTTTTTAAACTAATTTTACCAGCACTGCTATTTGGAGAATTATTTTTTATTCTGACATAAAACATTCATCCCAGGCCTGTATCTACATCCCTCTGTTCCACTGCTTTGCCCACTGATTCCCACGCCAGTGCCACATTGCTTTGCTTATTGTGGTTTACTGTGTGTTTTAATACCTTATAGCCGAAGTCTATTTCATTTTTAAAGTTTTCATTGCTATTCTCATCCATTTATTCTTCCACGTTAAAAATTCATTTTGTCTAGTTCAAATAAATAAATATCAATGGGATTTTGATTGAAATCGATTTTGGAAAGAACGGATATGTTGTCCTGAAATATATTTCCATGAGATAAGTCCTTTCTTAAAATGTTTCTCACTTAACATTTGTGAACAATACCATCTTCATCAGTCAAGACTTTTTGGTTACCAGAAATAGAAACTCAAGTCATCTTTAAAAGGGGGCAGGGGGTGCTATACCCAATTAGCCCCAAATTGATCACAGTTACATATATAAACTCTAAAACTATAAAGTGTCTAGAAAAAAACAAAACAGCAAAATTTTCTATGGGCTTGAGTTTACCAAAGTATTACAGAGGACACAAAAAGCATAAGCCATAAAATAAAACAACTGATAAACTGAAATTTGTTCAAAATTTAAAGCTTCTGTTCTTTGAAAAACACCTCTAAAAAAATGAAAAGACATGTCACACACTGAAAGTAAATATTTGCAAAACGTAAATTTGTTAAAGGACTTGTATTTAGGGTGTATATTTTCATAGTACAGTAATAAGAAAATAAACAAAAAAGGGACAAAATATTTGGTCAGACACTCCACTAAAGATAAAGGTATGTAAATGGCCAATGAGCATATGGAAAGATGCTTAACATCATTTTTCATTGAAATCATAATAAGATATCACTGCACACATATTAGAATCAGCCAAATTTTAAAAATATGCATCAGATGCTGGTAAGAAAGCAGAGCAATGGGAATTCTCATTCCTCGTGGTAACGCAAAATGGTATAGCCACTTTGAAATATAGTTTGGAAGTTTCTTGTAACATTAAATTTACCATATAGCTCAGCATTCCTACATTTATTTACCAAAGAGAAATGAAAACATAAGTCCATACAAAAACCTCTATGCAATTATTTATTGTGGCTTTCTGCATAATTACCAAAAGCTGGAAACAGTCCACATGCCCATGAACGAGTAAATGTATAAATAAATTATGATATATCCATATAATGAAATACTACTTAGCAGTAAAAAAGAACAAACCATTAACCGTTGCAGCAATGAGGATGGATCTCAAATGCATTCAACCAAGTTAAAGAAGTAATACTCAAAGGCTATACATACTTAGGGATTCCATTTACTTATCATTGCGGAAAAGGCAAAACTGTAGGGGCAGGATCATAAATCAGTGGTTGCCAGGGGAAGGATGGAAGGAGACACACTACACTACACAGAAGCTGTAGAACTTCCTGGGGTGATAAAAATACTCTGTATCTTGATTGTGGTAGTGATTATACAGTCTTTACACATTGATCAAAATTCATGGAACTATCCATCTAAACAGGGTGAATTTTAATGCATATAAATTACACCCAAATAAGTATGTTCTAATGGGAGAGAGGTATTTATTGGTTCATACAGTTAAGAAGTTTGGGTGTTTTCTAGTTTCAGAGGTATTTGGAGCTGAGTACTTCAGCAAGGTCCTTAGCCATAGGTCTCTTACCCTTCCTTCCTCCACACTGACTCTTTCCAAGTGGCCCACCTCCATCTTACCATCATCTTTATAGCTCACAAACTCAGAACAGGATCCTCTCTCTTTTTCTGTGAAGATAGCAATTCCCCCAGCAGGACACTGATTGGCCCTACTTAGGGCTCATATCCGTCTCTAGTCAATGAATATCTGGGCCCTGGACAATGACATACCCTGACTGGTCACCTTGAGTCGTTTGCTCACCCCTGTGGCAGGAAAGATGGGCACACCAGAATTGCTCAACGTGGTAGAGGAGCAGTTTCCAAAGGAAGGGGAGCCAGGCAGACAAAATAACAGATGTTCTAACACCTTCATTCTAGATTACCACATAGACGTGAGCTGTCTGCTGCTCTTTTGTTCAACAATACACAGGCCTCCCTCTTTAAGCTGTGTTCCAAGGAATCTGCACAACACGTTTAAGTGATTTCCATCTTGTAGTTTTAGGCTCTCACTTGCAATACGTCATCTGCTATGGATAGGTCTCTTAACCTTCCCCCTTTCTCTGCATCAGCTCGACCCAGGGTCTGTGGGTTGGAATGTCTCCTCCAAACTGAGAGACTGCCTTTAGGGCAGAATGCATTCCACCCCTTCCAGTTGGTGATTTGACCTGCCATTGTGGTGACAGCAGTCCAAAGAAGTAACAGTGTTGTCCAAATTTGCCTGGTTCTCAGTGGATTCACTCAGCAGTTGCCCTGACACACAGAAAGAGAGGACAAGCCCAACAGGTGAGTTAGACTGACCGGGGTAATTAATCTCACCACGCAAACCTAACCCACACATATGCCACTAAATCTTTCTTTCAAGTGCAGAAACTGATTACATTGTGTGATTTTTTTCTTAGGTCCCTCAGAAACGGTTGCATGTTTGGAAGAAACTTTAGAGACAATTTAGTGTGAAAGTCTAATTTTACACATGAGAACAGAAACCTTGAGTGCTTCTTGCCCATGAGCTTGGACTAGAACCTGTGTCTCCTGAGGTATTGACTTGTGTCCTCACCTCTACTTTCTGATGCTTCTCTTTTTCTCAGATTTCCTTCAAGCTAATGATTTGCTCTGAACACTTCTATCACAAATGAATGTAAAGGTTTTGAAATGCAAATCATTCAAGGTTGCCACCTACTTAGTAATAAATTATGTTAGTCTGTTATCCTGGAGGATGTAGAATCTGGTGAACTTGAATTTCAGCCCTCATTATAAAAGTTATTAGCTGGGTGACCTTTGTAACTTACTCAACCTTTTCTCACCTATAAAGGGGAAGATAATAGTATCTCCTTCAGAGGGATATTGTGCAGAATAAATAAGATTTTTAAACATTTAGTGTAATACCTAATGTGTTGTCCTACTAAACAAAATTAGCTATCCTTCGCTCTTTGGTCTATGTTTCTGTACTAGTCAAGAGATAAGACTTAGAAAGGAGGAAAAAGCAAAGAACTTTCCAGACAATGACCCTAGTAGGATGAAAAGAGTGAAGGCATCCTTCACTGTTTTCTCATAACAACAGACTGTCACAACCATAGGACTTAAAATAGAAATAAAGAACAGGAAAGCGTGATTGCAGGATTTATAGAGATATTTTGATACATGTGCCCAGAGGCATTTAAAAAATATGGCCTTGTTTTGTAAAATTAAAAAAATTGAAGTGAATACATTAGTGATAAAGATGGCATCACAGTAAAACCCAATGGATACATTTAGAAATCATTTTCAAGAAAACTCTAAAGCTCTCAGGGTACAGGCTATTTAGTCAAGTGGGAAGTATTGTTTTAAGTAACTTGAAATTACTCGATGAAATTGAGAGATGAAAAACTCTACAGTCATGGACAGTTTTGGAATTCTGGATTTATAAGGATATGTAAGGACCCTGAAAGGGATACCTTTATTGCCTGATAAAGCAGTGTGTGTGTATGTGTGTGTGTGTGTGTGTGTTTCTGTGTTTAGTAGGCAGCAGGTAGAGGCATGGGTACAATGTGTGGACATGGGGACTATTAAAAAATATCTCAGGGACTGAGTATAAAGCAAAGGATAGGATTTCAGCAATTATGGAAATTATCTGATGGTTTTCAAACTATGATTTACACAGATCTGAAAACTCTGAGTTGGGATCTCCACTGAATGATCTAAGAGAAAGAATAAAAAGCAAGTTTAACTAGAAGCCCTTGTACTCCTCTCAACCAAAATGATTCATTCTGCTTTAGACTTGAGTTACGGAGATTGGTTCCATAGAACACCTGAAACAAAGGACTCCAATATTTATCTCAGAAAAATTATGAAGGATTTCTAAATGGACAAAAATAGATTATTGGGATTCTTTTTAAGTCCTTTCAGGTTATTTTACTTGGAGAAGCCTGAACTTTCTATTGTTTTTTTAGGTATTTTACAACTCTATCAGTTTCAAAATACTTAGAAGGCAAATTATTTGGGGGGTGGTGAAATAATGCCTTGTGGATACGAACAAGCTTTGCATCTGTTTGTAAACTTATTTATTACCTATACAGTATATGTATCTTTGAATTATATGGGGAACTAATTGTTGCATCTTAACAGCTCTCTCATTAAATGAGTTAAATAGAAGTCTTTGACACGTGCTTATTTTATATTAGTATGAGATTCATAAGTTACATTTTTTTCTTTTTCTTTTTTTTTTTAAAGATTTTATCTATTTACTTGACAGAGAGATCACAAGCAGGCAGAGAGGCAGGCAGAGAGAGAGGAGGAAGCAGGCTCCCCGCTGAGCAGAGAGCCCGATGCGGGGCTCGATCCCAGGACTCTGAGATCATGACCCGAGCCGAAGGCAGCGGCTCAACCCACTGAGCCACCCAGGCGCCCCCATAAGTTACATTTTTAATTGTCTTTTGAAACTTACAAACAATTGGCAGCTACTGATAGAAAAAGAAACATAATTCAAAAAGAAGTTGTAGTCTACTGAATCTAAGTAGCTTGCTGAAGTGACAATAAATTGTTAGTGTCTGTACTATAACTAAAACTCCAATTTTACAACTCCCTGTCCAGTATCAACACTGCTCATGTGAGATACTGATCACAGAGATAAATTGATGAGGAAATTTAAACTTCTTAATACAGAAAGATTTCCTGAATGTCAAAGTGTAAAGGTAAAAATTAAATTCCTCACATATAATGAAATTGGCTTTGTCTTAGCTGAGAATACGTATACAAAATTTGATTTAAACTTTAAAGAACCTGTCTAGACTGAAAACAAATCATTCTTTGCCTCTCCCAAGGGAGACCTCTGGTCTGTACAAACTCTCTGGGTCTAAAGGAGTGACTCTCATCCTTTTTTTTTTTTTTTAATGCATGGACACACATGATGGATGAGCCACATGTGTGACACACTCCATGGGCACAGATATGGTGGTCTATCCATCACATACAAACTCCCACACACTGGGTAACTTCCCTTTCTTTCTGTAACATAGAGCATATCAGAATGCAAATGAATAGATGACTATTAAGGGTTTATTCTGAAATAGATATTTTGAAAAGGCAAATCATTTGGTAGAACTGGGTATTTTACCACTTATAAGTAATAAATTATCTGACCATATTTCACAACCTGGGACTCAGTAGGTTACGTCACCTCCATGGTTGATAATCACTGGTTCAGAGAGAGGTTGACCCCTTTCGGATAAAAGGAGCAGAAGCATGCACGCATCCATAAAAGTGGAAATGCACAAGGAAAGAAAAGTGGAAATGCACAAGGAAGGAAAAACAATGTAAGAGAAAACAAACTTAAAAAGACAATTAGAGCCGAAAGAAAATAGATTTCTAAGGGAGGGTCCTAGACAAGAAAGGATTAAAGGAGAGAAATAGAGAAAGATAAAGACCACATGAAACCAAACCAGTAAAAAACTGATTCCAAAGTAAATCTTTAAAAATATTTTATGTTTTCTGATGTAGAAAGTCTATACTCCTGTTATGGATTAAGCTATACCCCCCTTCCAAAAAACCCTAATATGTTGACACCCTAATCCCCAGTACCTCACAATGTGATTTTTTTTTTTGGAGGTAGGGTCTGTACGGAGGTAGTACCATTAAAGTGAGGTTGTTAGGGTGGGTTCTAATCCAGTAGGGCTGGTATCTTTATAAAAAGGGGAAATTGGAAATAGACATGCACACAAGTAGAATACCACATGAAGATAAAGGCAGAAATCAGAGTGGTATCTCTACCCGCCAAGGAACACCAAAGATTGCCAGCAAACCACCAGAAACTAGGAGGCATGAAACAGATGTCTCCCTCACCACCCTTAGAAGGAAGCAACCCTGCTGACACAGGGATTGTAGACTCTTAGTCCACAGAACTATGAAACAATTTCTGCTGCTGAAAGCACCCAGTGTTTGCTACTTTATTACGGCAGCCCTACCAAATGAATACACTTCCAAGGCAATTGCCATGGTCCTCAAAAAGATGCGCCCATGTCCATCTGTCAGAAAAGATGGCACTCTCTGCTGTGGATCTAGAAATTGGAGAGACTTAGGAGCTGGATAGTCAGGGAACCAACAGCTGAACAGAGACTGCCAATTAGTGAAAAAGGAGGAAAATGAGATGTTATGTGTATCCAAAACACATTAAAATAATAGGGTTACCAAGTGCTTCTAGGGTTCAGAATTTCATTCCTAGCAGCAAATAGGTAAGGCAAGGTGGAGTCCAGGATAAGCATGTTAAATCATACTTGTCCAGCAGTTGGGTTCTCTCCATGTCTAAAATACTATTGAGAATGGGAGTACCTAGAGCTGGAATGGTCATTTTCTGGGTAAAACAGAACAAAATTAAAATGTATGTTAACTTTTAACTATTCTCTTTGAAAACATGACTGAGCTCAGCTCTGGAAGTCTACACCAGTAACAAATAAAGAGTTATACTGTCTGTTCTCACTTACAGAACTTCTGGCCATTATATCTCTACATGGGAGTCCTCACACACCTTTCAAATAGGGAGAAGGGACTACTGGCATTATCAAAATTGTGGATTAAACAAAAAATCCAATGTGTGTAAGAGTACACGAGGACAAAGAATATAATGATTCCTAAAGCTAGAAAACATTAAAAACAGGAAAGACTGAGCAGTGAAAAATGTATTTAACCTCAAAAGTATATGCATCAAGGGGCACCTGGGTGGCTTGGTCAGTTAAGCATTTGCCTTCAACTCAGGTCATGATCCCAGGGTCCTGGGATCAAGCCCCACATTGGACTCCCTACTCAGCATGGAGTCTGCTTCTCTCTTCTCTCTCTGCTGCTCCCTCTGTTTATACTGTCTAATAAATAAATAAAATCTTTTTTTAAAAAGTATATGTATCAAGAAAGTACAAGAATAATCATATACAATTGTATAAAATGATTTGGCAAAGGTCACAGTGGATTACAAGACTAGTCTGACAATACTGAACTACTATATTATCATGTGAAAACTTCCTACCACCAACCACCCCTCCAGTCGTCCCAGGAAATCTTGCTTTCCTGTAACAGTTCTCTACTGTCAACAAGGCATGACTACTATTCCCTTATGTAGACATGGTCAGTATTACTATGGAAAGCAGTGATAACAGACACACTGTCCTTCCTTGAAAATGACTAAATGATTTTCTTTACTGTCAGTTGTTAAATGGTTGTTACAAACTTGCATCACAGTTCTGGTTATGCAAGATTTTCTATTCTGGAATGTGCCCTACAGACATTACGCCCCTCTCTGGGTCATTATCCCTTTTTGCTTTTCTCCTTTCCTTGATCTTCACTTCTTGTTCTTTGCTTTATTCTCCCTTCTACTAGTATGCCCCTCTGGGTCATTATCCCTCTTTGCTTTTCTCCTTTCCTTGATCTTCACTTCTTGTTCTTTGCTTTATTCTCCCTTCTACTAGTTGCATTCACCTCCTAAATCACATGAATTTTAGAGCCCATCCTTCTGCTTCTCCAGAATGTGGTCAGTGGTCCCAGCACCTGTCCAGACAGACTCTCTCTTTTCATTAGGCCCATATCTTAGGTACCCTAACCTTTATTTTTCAAAAAGAGTAACATAACACAATAAAAAAAAGTGAACTAAAAATGTTAAAAAAAAAAAAGAGTACTCTGATCCTAACAGCCTTTACCCCATAGCTGAATAAATAATTGGGGTAGATGTCTGTTGATGGGGAGGAAACTCAGGTTCCTTCTCAGTATCTTTAAGCATTCACAGCCCTACTTCTATCTGAGACAAGTAAAACCATCTTCACTTGACCATTTCTACCACCTTTCTCTTCCCTTATTCTTACTCCTCACTACTCTTGTCACAATGAGCATGAGGCTGGAAATCAAAACCCTGGATTTAAGTCCTAACCTTGTTTTTGTTTTGTTTTGTTTTGTTTGTTTGTTTGTTTGTTTTGTTTTTTTTTGTTTTTTTTTTTTGCTTTATAGAAGAGAAGTTTAGGAAAATCCTTTAGCTTTTTTTTTTTTTAATATTCTCACCTGTAAAATGGGATTTTATCATCAACCCTACCACACAAAATTATTGTGACATTGTCTCAAAATGCCTGATCTGACTGAAAGTTAGCATTAGTTAGAAAAATTAGTCTATTATTGAGATATTAGATGTTTTACAATCTTGCCTGAGAGAAGTCTATGAGCTGGAGATAGGTGAACCAAACCTCATGTAAAAATTCAGAAGAAGTCCAGGTAAGAGAATATTGACCAGAAAGTGGTGTCAGATTTTGAAATGTTAAACAAGTGAAAGAAAAAGATTGTGAAATTAAGACTATCTGAGGACAGTCTGAGGAAGATGGCATTTGCCTAAAATAAATAAAAGTTTCAGGTCATGCCACTGCCCCTTTCTGGAATTCTATTCTCACTTCCCTCCTACTGAGCCAAATTTTTTCCAGATGATAATTCCAGCCAACATTAACCTTGCCTCTTCCTGACATCCAGGTGCACAGAAGATCTGGATCATTTACTTGGTCCCTTAATTAATAGGTTATTGCATAGTGTCTTGGTTTCTAGGCATTTCATGTTACTATTCAAGCACTTCTTAGAGTCACAAGATTTATAGCAGTCCACAGGGCTCAGCACAGTGTTCCACATATTAAATGTTATACCAGCCCTCTGTCCTTGCATGCTATCCTACGATGCTTTCACACATCTGCTTTTCTTTCCTAGCCTTTGTGTCTGTCTAGGAAAAGCCAATTTCCTCAAGTTTTCTTCTAGATCTTAGAAAATCCATTCCAAAGTATTTTTTTTCTTCTACATACTCATAATTTTATCCACCCCCCTTTTTTTTTGCAGTGTTTCTCCATATTCACCACATTGGCTCCTACTATCTCCCTGCACAGTTAAGCACTGGATGAATCCTCTTTTCAGATATACAACTGATCCGGGTTGATGTCTACAACTTGTGTTTCTATAAACTTCTATTGGGTTGAAATAGCCCACTTCCTGCCATTCTGATACTTGAAACAGGTACGCCCCTGCTTTTTGATGGTTTGCATCATACTGTTCCACTTTTACAAAAGACCTACATAAGAACCTGTTTTCATTAACAAAATTCGAAGGGCGGGGTTTTTAGGAAAACAGGTGGAAAGTAAAAATGGCATTCAACATTTGTTTTGCAGCAAGCCAGTATAAAGGCAGAGTGTACCCAGAGCAGTGAGACTGGCACTGCCAGGCTTCTTTCCCAGAAACTATACACAGCATCAGACTGCCATAGCTTTCAACAGTGTCTCTGAGCATCTGGCTTTATTCTGTGTATCCCATAGCAAAATCTATCCTGAGGTACAAGAAAAGCCTAAGAGAGGTTATTTTTGAGATCTGAGAATACTCAAAAATTTTTCATATAAACTAATGGTAATTGCTTTGCTTTACACCATTTTTTACAAAAGATTTCATAGGAACACTATTTTTAATTTTCATTTACATTCAATTAACATGTAGTGTATTATTTTCAGAGGTGGAGTTCAGTAATTCATCAGTCATATACAATAGCCAGTGCTCATTACATCACGTGTCCTCCTTAATGCCCATCACCCAGTTACCCCATCTCCCCACTCCTCTCCCCTCCAGCAACCCTCAGTTTGTTTCCTATGGTTAAGAGTCTCTTTTGGTTTGTCTCCTTCTCTGATTTTGTCTTATTTTATTTTTCCCTCCCTTCCTCTGTGCTCCTATTTCGTTTCTTAAATTCCATATATGAGTGAGATCATATGATAATGGTTTTTCTCTGATTGACTTATTTCCCTTAGAATAATACCCTTTAGTTCCATCCACATCATTGCAAATGGGAAGATTTCATTTATTCTTTGATGGCCGCACAATATTCCATCATACGCACACCCCACATCTTCTTTATCCATTCATCTGTTGAAGGACATCTGGGTTCTTTCCACAGTTTGGCTACTGTGGACAGTGCTACTATAAACACGGTGGGGGCAGGTGCCAGGATCACTACATTTGTATCTTTAGGGTAAATACCTAATATTGTAATTGCTGGGTCATGGGTAGTTCTACTTTTAACTTTTTGAGGAACCTCCATACTACTTTCCAGAGTGGCTGCACCAACTTGCATTCCCACTAACAATGTAAGAGAATTTCCCCTTTCTCCACATCCTTACCAACATCTGTTGTTTCCTGACTTGTTAATTTTAGCCATTCTGACTGGTATGAAGTGCTATCTCATTGGGGTTTTGATTGTATTCCCTGATGCCGGGAGGAACACTCTAGCTTTAGATATTCGGGGGAAATCTGTATACTAGCCAGCACTCTCCTTTTCCTCAACTATACTAATATTATACTTGTGGATACTATGCTTCCCGTGATGCAATGTTTTACCTCCCAACTTCCATGTTACTTCCCCCCTTTTTTTAATCTGGTGTTACAGATTCTAACTTGATCTAAAGAAGAGGAGTCTTCAAAACAATGTGAATATACTTAACGCTACTGAACCATACACTGAAAAAACAGTTAACATGGTAAATGTTATGTGCTTTTTACCACAATTCAAGAAAACATAAAAAAGAGAACGAGCTCTTGACTGGGTTCAAGGAAAAGGAAAAAGAGAAGTGTTATGGCAACCCCCCAAAGCAGCAGATAAGTGGCAGAGGGGTAGCTGCTCAAGTTTATATTTGAAACAAAACTAGCTTTTATGAAAAGAGAGGCAGACCACCGGTGGGTGAGGAAGGAGGAAGGAAGGTCTTCCTAATTCCGTTCAGTTGAGCATAACAAAGGCAAGCCCCTGAGTCTTTCAATGTTGAACCGAAGACAGTGTAGCTAAAGGAAATTCCTTCAGATTCCAGCAATAAGTGGATTGTCAGTGTCATTGCAAATTTTCATCTTTTTCTCACCTTCATAGGGCTATCTATAAGGAAGAGACAACTTCATTGGGAGCCACTATCATGTTGCTGTTTTACAGAATACCCTTTTAAAACCTCATTAGACAAATTTCAAATCAACTTTCATGTTTAAAAGTTTTCAACTTAGAAAAAAAAAGCAACCTGCTATGAAATCCCTGAAAAATTTAGAAACCAATTAGAAAGGGAGTAGAAGAAGCTCTGAACTATCAAGATGGGAAACAAGATGTTCCAGGCATTTTCAAACATTTAAAGCACAGTCTAATAACAAAGGACAAGAAGAAGACATTACAAAGAGCCATCCTAGTAAATAAAATTCTTCTGCAACCAGCTTAAGGGAATAACTGTCATCAGTGCTGGCCTAATGAGGGGTAGATTGTTCATTAGCATATAGTCAACATTCTGTTACAGTTTCCAGCTGTGTAAGGGACTTGAAGAAGAGAATAAGCCAAGAGAGTCCACTATTCTCCAGAACCATCAATCCGTGTATAAAGATTATGGTTTCTAGAAAAAAGATAATCACTCATTCCACAAATACTTACTATATATCCACAGAATCAGGTTTACCTCTTAAATGAGATCAAGCAGCTACTTCCATGGCGATAACAGGGAATTTCACCACTTCTTAATCAGAAGCCACCTTTCTTAACTTTCCACCCAAACGGCAATGTTCCCATTAATACCAAACCCACCAGTTAACACTGCTTTTCTTATATTAACTAGCTACCAGTTTCTGAGGCAAGAAGAAGGAATCCAATCAAAAGGCAAGTCACACTAGGAGATGTTTTTATCTTTATTTAAGTTGGTTTTACTGGGATCTGACCATATGAAACCATCACGTAGGTGCTGTGACATACACAGCAGAAGAACAAGACAGAATCTAGCCCTCAAAGGAACTTTGTATTGGAGAAGGGAAAACTCAGCTTAGCCCAAGAGTCTATGGGAGAAAAACAACAGAGGGGGCAGTTGATAATGGATTAAATTGGCAGAAGGCTGTCTCAGGGTGGTGCCCGGAGTGCTATCTCAACCCTCTCAAATCCTGGTTCGGCAGTGAGGACACTCTTAGAACCTTGCTTTGATCTACTGACTGGAGAAGAGGGTGTACAGAGGTGTTGCTTTTGATTCCATTCCAGCTGCCCCCATTTCTCTATCAAAGCTTGAGGGCCGGAGGAAGGTCTGATCCTGGGTAATTAACACTTGGAAATCAGAAGGAAGTCCTGACAAAGAGAAGTGCACCCCCTTATCAGTTTAACAAGAACACAGACCTGCTTAACGCACTCAATTCCAAGTACCACAGAACATAGCAAAGGCCTTGCAATGATGCACAATTAGGTGAGTAGTCTCAGGGAAAAGTAAACATGACTATCCACTGTGTGACAGGTTGATTCATTTAGTCACCTCACTGTTTCTTGAGGACCTTCTACATGCCAATCTCTGGGTCTAGGTAAGATGCTAGACAAGCTTACAACCTAGAGGATCGAACAAAACCATCCCAAACAGATCTTCCAAATGCCTTATTAGCCACGTGTCTCACCCTTATGGGGATGCATCTAGACTGAAACGGTCTAATTCTCAGTGATTTGGACCTGTTCAGCCTTTGACCTTTGGCTTTCTTTTATTGCCAGTGACAGTAAGGATTTTTCAAGATATTATCTGTGTTATTAGAAACCATTAGTCACAAAATTAGAATTCATTAGCAGGCAGATAATGTGCTTGCTACTATGATGTATGGGCCTATCTTTATCCTGCAGTGTAACATATCTGCTTCATCGAGGCAGGAACAGAACGATCTTTCATCTGGATGAAATAGCCTTGAAAGCTTCGTCACTGCAGTGCCGCAAGAAGCTACAAAAATGGTTCTTCCTAGCCTCTTTTTGCTGATTAAAAAAAAAAAAAAAAGCCTGCACCACCTCCCAAGGGCTTCCATGCAGTTGCTATAGCAACACTACATCTGAGTCAGAACTATTAACGATCACCATGGCAACAAGTGTCTCACTTGCCATTTCCAGAAACTCATTGCGTTTGGACTAGAATCATCACACCATGTAAAAAGGGGTGGAGTTTTGCTCTCACTAGGAAACAGGATACGGTCTCCAAATAACTTATCCAAAAAAACCGTTTCAAATAAAAGGAATTATAAGGGAATCATGCTGTCATAAGCTGATTATCCTCTTTTCTGAAACATTATACTTTAATGGAAATGGTTAATATGTTAATATGGTAGATTCACTTTTCCCCCTAGGATTCCGTAGAATCTTTGGTATGTAAAAAGTTCCTATTTTTTTCTACGTTCTCAGAACTGTTTTAGTGCTCTTGCCCAGATCTTTTTTGTCCCCGCTAATTTCCCTTCCTTCACTCTGTCAGACACCCTCCTGAATATTTAGCAGACCAAAATCCTTTTGAGAGCTGTGGATCACACTTGTCAATTTAGACGCAGCAGAAAGGATCACACGTATTTCTGAAATTACACCAATAATGGAGTGTGTGATACTCCATCACGAGAAGTGGTCATAGTTGAGCCATGGGCACACCCTGTTCCCCTTTATACACAAGATGGTGAGATGGTAAGAATGGGCAGTGTCCAGATTTTCATCTAGAGTGTGGCCTCCACGAGTGGTTAGACATGGAGAAGAATCAACACACCACTGCTCCAGTCTAAGAGCTATTGGATCATCTTTGTACTCCTGTCACCTCACTTCCCTAGATGTCCCAGAACACATCTTCACCTCCTGATCCCAAGACCCTCATCATTCCATGTCCTGTCATGTCACACAGTGAATTTTCTTGGAATTTGCAACCTGGATCAGAGTTGCTACGGCCAGATAATTTTGACCAGTAGCTTTCAGAACAGGTTTTCATGTGTATGGATCAAAAAATGTGCAAAAACAAATTTTCCAAAACCAAAAGCCAAATTACATAAAATTCTAAACTGATCTTTTTTTTCCCCCTTTTCTAAGTATCTTGTTTAGTGAAAACAAACATTCCGTGTTCTGATATGCCCTTTCTTCTCTCAGAGCTCTCACACCCTGAGGACTGAAAGTAGGCTCCAGAATGAGGAAATTTTAATGCAGAGGCCATCACTGTACCAGGATGGGAAAAGGGAAATGGAGGGAACCCTTCTTTTCACTGAGAATCCTATATTATTGACTCTTCATGCCTAGGATTTGTTTAGAAGTTGGAGGAGGGGAGAGGCAGGCAATACTGAAGTGTCTCAGTAAGTCAACATGATAGAAGTCCTTGAGGAAAGACTCGCGGTCTTGCTGTTGAGAAGTTAGAAGGACTCCAAGGTCAGGGTGACATGAGGCTGAAAGTTGAGGGCCATCCTGTAGCCCAGGGGTAAACAGTCATTCAGGAAGAAAAAAATGTTGCAGTTTTGTAATAAACCCATCTCTGAATGAGGCTCTCATTCCCCTGGCTCTGGATACACAAAAAATACAAATTGAACCTTCTACTCCAGAAAATGCAAGTGATACTAGAATATTCATATTTACCATTGCCTCTGAAATTCTGTAGTTTATCTACAGATTACTTAATTTTTTAAATAATTTTTTTCCCATGTTCTAAATGAAATCAAGCCAAAGCCTCTTCTCCAGGAAAGAAAATTACGGTTTTTATGACAGGGCGTAAGCAGTCAAACTGAAAGTTCAGCTACATAGCAGCATAAAGGCCTTCGTCTGGGAGACTCCTACTCTGATTGGCATTTGCCATGGCTCTTTGTGTACCCAAGGGTAAGTAAATAGTAGAAGCACCAGCTTTGGATTCAAATCCCTTGTTCCTTACTTTACTAGTTGTGAGACCACGGTGAGGCATGTGACTTGATCATACTGATCACATTTTTTTCTTCATCTTTGAGACAGAGCTAACAATACCTAGTTCACAGAATTGTTCCAGTGATTATAGGAACTAATACATAACACACCTAGAGCAGGAAAAAAAGGAAGCTGTATTTTATAATGAACTCACCTCTGAGTGTTACTCAAGACTACTGGTACTCAATAAACATACTGTAATTGGATTTAGCTTGTTTATATACTCAGTTTCCTACTCATACAGATATAATTTTTTTGCTTTAAAAATCGTTCATTAACTGTATTCACTCATCTCTTCATTCAACAGAACTATTCTCTGAGAGGCAGAGACAGGATGTAGGCCTTGCCTTGTAGGAGTTATAATCGAGAATGTTGAGAAGAGGAGTAGAGGAGGGAAAACATTGCCAATGATATTTCAGCTTTGGAACTGAAGTGATTTTTTTCCCAACTGGGTGAAGTAGTTCTGCATTCATCTTTGTGGACTGCTCTCCTTCTCGAACACAACTTTTAATAGGTAAAAATACCCACGGGCTTTTGTACTCCATTTGTGAAGCTATAGTCTCGGTTGTCCCAATACTGCCATTAAAATTGCCTAGTATAAAGTGTGTGCTACTCTCGGCTATAAAAATAAAAGTTCCCTATAGACTAGAACTTGGCAAACATAGTTTGATTAAGTTGGGCTATTTTTATTTTATGCTCAAAGGGAAGCAATGTGCCCTAGTGAATCAAGCTGTTTTGAAGTCACAAAATGGGAGTTTTCATTCCAACTCTGCCACTGAGTTATATTTGGAAGTTTCCTCAGTTTTTTTCCCCATTTGAAAAAAGTGGAGAATAGTTCCCGCCCCCTGTATTTTATTATAACGAAGGTGAGTAAAAATGTTAAGCGTTATAATGAATCCTAATCCTAATTCTTTCACATGCAGTCTCCAAATGGGAACTGGGATATATTGGATATACTGGGATATACTGTTTCTGCTGCTTTCTTGTCCTACAAAACAAGAACAAGTGAATATAATCAATCCAGCCCAACTTGGCCACATGCAAACAGACCTACCGAGTTCAGAGATGGAATCTTCTACAAGAATTCAGACATGTTTGGCCACAGTGAAAGAGCAAGTAGGTAGAGAGAGGGGAGCTCCTCCTCTGAGCTCCAGTGCAGACATTCTGTTTTGTTATTTGTGCATTGCCGTAGATTTTTCACAGATTTCCTTCTCACAGCAATTCGCAACATTAGGAAATAAATTGCTCTGAGAAATACTCTGCCTTCCATTTCCTCTGTCAAGGAAGCTCAGGGAAGACAGTAAACAAGATTTACCACACACCCACCCCTAAGGCCAAAATCCTTAGTTATCACCATCTCAAGTCCTTTTGATAGGGGCCATTCTGGGCAAAATCAGCTGTATCACGGGCCTGACAAGGCAGTGACACTGTCCAAGTCTACCCTGGACTAGGAAGTCCTGTGAAATCAGCTGGTTGCTGGAAGTCGGCACTAAATCTCAATGACAGAATTCTGCTTTTCTCCACAAAGTCTTTCCTGGTCTCTCCAGCTTGAAGATTCTTACAAAACCTTCAAATCTGTTTATCTGGCAAACTCTTCAGAAAGGTTACGTGTTCTCTGTGGGGAAAAACTCCACCTTATGTTTGTTTTCCTTATAGCAGCTAAGACAAATAACTTACATGCCCCTGTTAATAAATGTTTTGATTTTAGGGTTCTGTAGAGACAAAAAATTGAAATACTTGCTGACTGCTGCTGATATATAGAGAAGGAAAACGATTCCATCTGGGGACAGGGCTTCGCAGTTTGCTTTGCAACCTCGCCTACTGAAAATAGGTGTTTGAGGTATATATATACTGAATTAAGATCTCTCTAGTTATTTTGCCTTATGTATATGAATCTTATAAGGCCAACAGCACAGATGGCTCAACTCCATATTAATTAATCAAGCTGGGACAAGATGAAGTAAAGATCAGAAACATGGGCAAGAACAACAACATTGAAGTATTAACATTGTCCCTAGGATTTAGACCTTTCCAATGTTATAATACCATATTCAAATCTATTGTTACTACTAGAGATCCACCCTAGACGTGATGGTCCCTCTGACCCTCTGCTAGGTAGTCATCCTCGGAATTTCAGTTTTTTAAAAAAAAAACAATTAGGGTTCTTTGGTTGTGAGCAACAGAAATAGCTCTGGTGAATCTGAGCAAGAATTGTACTATTGGAAAGTAACCGGGCAATGCACATAATCAAACAGAAGGCCGAAGAGCCCATCTTAGACCAATTAAAAACCAGGTAGCTCCACAAGGTCTCAGCATTATCTCCATAGATGCTTCAAATGAGTGGGTGAGGGGTTTGTTTTGTTTAGGCCAAGCGAAAGTGATTAGCTAAGGTCAGGGCACCTGCTCACTGCCTAGCTGTCCTGGAAAGAGCATCTAGGAGGAAGGATGTCCTGGAAGCCCATGATTCCATAGAAACAGGCTGGGCACCTGAATTCAACAACCCACCAAAAATGCACCCAATGTAGGGAGAGAATTCATCCCCTTCTACCCTCCAAATTATCAAGAAGTTTTAAGCAATGGGAAGAAGGATATTGTGTGCCTCCAAAACAACAAGCATCTACAACAACCAACTCTCCCACTTTCTCTTAGGCAGTAGAGGTAGGATTGGACCTACTCTAAGTCCGTAGCCCTTAATGGAAGAAGTGGGGAAATTATGTGCCTGATGTTTAGAACCTTGCTAAGGAATCTGACCATAAGCTAGCCTAATTTTCTCAGTGCTATATTCACACATGCTTCTGAAATGACAATTCTGCCTCTTCTACTTGTGCCCCTCTGTATCACAGCATGCAATCCAGGTGCTCAGTTTAGTAACATTTTGCAACATTGATACTATCTCCACCTGCTTTGCTTAGAAGAGGATGATAAGCAAAATGACAGTGGCAGCTTTTAATATTTTCCAAGCTTAACAAAGGAAGGAGGATTCTGTAATATTAACATGCAGTTGGACTGGAATAAGCAACTAAAGCAACTGGCTGTGCAAGGTTTATGATGTCTAAACTCCCACCAAGTTTCTATCATCTCTCCATATGTCTCCTGGTCATTGGGAGCCAAGTTCAGCATTTACAAAAATCAGGGCAATGCCTTTTCTGGTCATGATACCTGTAAGCAAGCAAATAATGAAGATGACCTACTATTCCCCAAATTGGCATGTTTAGTAGCAGTCATCCAGAAAACATGCCAGAGAGCTAAGACAGGACTTGCATTCATACAAGGCTTCGAAAGAAAGATTCTGCGTGTCCATGTTCTGCAATTTCTCTCCAATATTTACACATTAGAATATGACAGCATAATGTATATTTACTCTGATTACTAGGTCATTTTCACTTCCCAGCTATTTGGCTGATAATTGCTATCCACTGTGTTTCCTAAATGCTAAATGAGCAACACGCTAGTGCTGATGAAAGTTGTATGTGCCATTTTAGTGCTGTGCCAGGAAAAGAAGTTGGAACCACAGGGGTGCCAATTGCAAAGGGTTGCTCTGTACTGACCAAACCTTACGTCCTCATGTTTTCATTCAATGCTTCAGAAGTTACAGCTTCAGGTACACATTTAAAGGACTAGAAATGATTTTGAGGATTCATTTATGCTCATGGCTAGCCAACAAACTAAATCCAAAGGATCCTGAATTGTCATGTTTTAATTGGTTCTTTATAGTGAATACACAATCCAAATCATTGCCAACTCTTTCTTCTATTCTATGCATGTATAGGCCAAAAGTTTGGTTATCATTCCTGCTGGTTTCCCAGGACTTCAGATGTCTGTACCAACCATACGAACACACAGCTATGCTTTAAGATGTGGCATTTCCTGCCCAATAAAAACCCTTTGAAAAAAGTCTTTCCCCCAAACTCTGATGTTAGATGCATCCTATCTGCCAATTTCCAGGCCTAGGAAAAAGAAAAGAAGAAGAAGAAGATAAAAGCTGAGGATATCATGAGTGGCTTTGTTTCCTGAGGTTTTGGGTAAAGATCAGTAACAGCACTGCAGTGTGACCTAATGAGTTTCATCTGCTTCTGGTTTCAGGGGAGCATACATTCAGACATAGGTTGCAGAATTGTGAGGAATAAAGAAATCAAACACTAAGGAGTTGAAGCAGAGAGTAAACCCAGATGTCCTCCATAAATAAAGCTCCATGCCCACCTGTTCAACTGTAGCCCTACCTTCCCAGTGAGGTGCAGAGTGTTCTAGAATGACCAGAGGCCAGGGTACAATGTCAGGAAGGGGGGCAAAGCAAGGGTTGGTATTCTGCAAGTCTGTTCAGGGTAGGCTACAAAATGGATAGTTAATTCCAGGGCTTGCCCCACAGGTACATAAACTAGGCAAATATTGTTAGATGATTACAGGTGTTTCCATAAAGCCAACAGGGAGGTTTGGTAGTTTCAGATTATGGTTGCAGAGGGAACTTGGCAACAAAGAAAACTTAATGTAATTATTTTTTAAGTCACAGGAGAAAAGAGACACATGGTTGTTTTAAAAGAGTATCCTAAATTGGGGTGCCTAGGTGGCACAGTCAGTCAAGCATCAGACTCTGGATTATGGCTCAGGTAAGGGTGGTGAGATCCAAACTGGTCCCTGGGTCAGGCAACTTCCTCAGCAAGGAGTCTGCTTCTCTACCTCTACCCTCTCCCAAACACACACGTGTTCTCTCTCAAATAAATATTTTTTAAGAAGTGTCATAAATTCAAGAGTAAGTATTCTGCCATACATGCAGTTTGAAAAGTTGGAAACAGAGTAGTACTACCAATGACAGCAATAAAAGCTACTCCACAGCACCACCTTTCCCAACTTTTTCATTTCACCCTTACTTCAACCCCCAAGTTCCTTCTTCGCACAGGACTATCTTACCTGGACATACAGACTATAATTACAAGAGAGACATTTGCCACCATTCACTCTTTTTGGGGCTCCAGATATTCCTGGTGCACCTTGATTTAACCTTTTGTCTTTCTTATTGGTTTGCTTGCCTGAAACTTCACAGAAAGATAATTGGGCTTGAGTAAGAACATTTGATTTCCATTTCATTTTTACAAGTTAAGCAAGACATTAGATCCCCCAGGGCCCTGGCATCTCCATTTGTAGAGGAACATCTAACATGCCCAACTCACAGGATTATTTCAGGAATCAAGAGAAGAATACAAAAGACGCTTGATAAATTCCGAAGTGCAAAACCAATGGGAGTTGATGCTCTATGTTTTCTTGACTTTGGAAAATTTGGAAAAGAAAGAAATGCAAACATGGACAACTTCTTTTCTCACATGCACAGCTTTAAATCAGGGCTAAAAACTCTCTTTCCTCATTTCTGTGCACACACCTAGGGAGGCTCCCCTCCACTAAGGTGGCAGAATCTGTCACATTCATCTCATTCTCTGATTCTTTGAATCCAGCAAATCCATGGGACATGGAAATTCTGAGCATATACTGTTGCCCAGATAGATGCCTTCCTACATTCCTTTGAGTAGGTCTTCCAAGAAGGAATGTGCCACATTCATCTATACACACATGCATACACACACAAATACTTCCTAGTCTGATGTTCAGTTATTTCTGGATGCTCTCTTTCAATGCTCAAGAGGGACTGCTAGGAAACCATCGTGTCAAAATGAGGACAACACAAAAAGAGCATTCCACAGGACAGAAGAATACCTTGGATTTATGGTAGGCACAGACTCTGGTGATTGGTGGGTATCTCTTCAGGTCTCCTCTGGTCTGGATCTCTCATTATTTTGTTGGTTTGTTGATCTGTGTTTTTCTCAAACCCATTCCATCGGCACAGGCAGTAGAGAGTATTCTCAGGCATAAGCATCAAAGTATTTATCAGTCTTTGGTGTGTGGTTGAGCTATGTTTTCACCCTTCCTGGGAACTCAGAAGTATTTCCCCATCAAAGGAAGATCTACAGTAGCTAACTAATAAAAGTCTCAGATGTTAACTCAGAGGACTTGTTTTACTCATTGATTTCATCCTGACATGCCTGGATTTGGAAAGCTGCATGCAGCATGTCTGTCCACACACATTTTCCATGAGACCTAGAAGTGTTGCTAAAAGGGACTCGGAATGGAGGCTATGGTAGATGAAAGAGAACAGATACTGGAAAACGTACAGCTACACGAAGTCCACTAATGCAGCGCCCACTCCAGATTCCTGGTCCCCAATCCAGTGCTCTTCCTATAATACCTGGCTTGCATTTGCTACACATATATCATCTATTAGATTTTCTTGTCTGAAAGAGGAATTTTAAAATCCTAGGAACAGAAAAGTTAGAGGCCTGGAAATTACACAGAAGGCAGGGCTGTGGGTGGCAGGAAGCCAGCACAGGATGAGCCTGGTAAGCACTTCTGTCTTTCCTTGAGTAGCGGAAAGAGTTCAATCACATTCATCAAAGATTAAAGTGCTTTGAGCTGCCCCTCCAGAGCACTTGGAAAGAGATGCCTTCTCTCTCATCCAGAGTAGCTGAAGTTTTTCCATCTATTAATTTTCTACATCTGGTATAGTTTTTCCAACTTTCCACCAGAACTTCCTCTTAAAAACGATTGGTCAATCAGAAACATCCACCTTTCCTTCTCTGAAGGAAAGGAAGGCCAGGAAGGAGGTGGGGGATCTATCTGGGTGGGGGGGGGGGGGAGCTAAGATTCGCTTTGTTTTTAAAACCCCTGGTTTCCTGCTCTGTATCATGTACCTGTGAAAATTTATCTGTAAAAACTAAATAGAATGACTTGGGAGGAAAAAAACTGAAGCATTCAAGCCTGAGAGAATGCATGAGTCTGAACCAGGTTCAACTCATTTCAACAAGTATTGATGGACTGCCTACAATGTGCTATCACAGGGTTAGCAGGCTAAAAAGCAAAAAACCTACGGAGAGGAGAGCGATTAAGGCTCTCTCACCTTTCATCCTTGGTGCTCTTTTATACCTGAATCTTGACTGACAGCTCAGGAATTATAAGAAATTTTTGTTGGAAATTTTGCCTTCAGAGTATCTATTCCCCCTACTTCTGCCAATAGGATAATGATTTTCCTTGGGAAAATCCCCATTCTAGTCTCAATCGACATTTGTTACAATTGATTCCATCACCAGTAACAGGACAAAATGTGATGTGAGCTAAAGCCATCAGAGCATGACATTCCCCTAGCTAGGGCGATTGGTTCAGGAGAGGGCACATTATATCAGAGGAGCCTGGGCTAATCCTAAGACTATTTTCCAGAGCTACCAGGAGACATCCTCTCTCTTTGGAAGTTTCTGAGAGCACAGATTAAAGGCCTGAAGCTGCTGGCAACCCACCTCCATAAAAGGAGTTTGCCTGAGAAACCTAACTAATCCAGAGACAAGCACCAAAAGAAAGAATCCCAAAACCACCATTGAACCCTCAGAACCACCACTTCCAAAAGCCATCCCCCTTGGAATTCCCAAATACTTGAAAGAATTTTTGGGGGTGCATCTGGCTGCCTCAGTTGGAAGAGTATGTGACTCTTGTCATGAGTCTGAGCTTGAGTCTGAGCTTCAGTCTGTCATGAGTCTGAGCCCTGTGTTGGGTATAGAAATTACTAAATATAAGCTTTAAAAAATTTTTTTTTTCTTTTTTGTAACCCAGCTTGAATTGGATATACTGTCACTTACAATTCAAAGGATACTTACAAACTTATTTCTAAATTTGAGGAATTATCCCAAAGGATATCAATATTTCTTCCATTACCCTTAGTTAATTGATACAAAAGATAATCATTAAGAAATCATATTTACTATTTTTATATATAGTCACATAAGCATGTAACTTAATATACCTTCCCATCAGAAGGAACTCACAAGTGAAGACCAACTCTTGTTTGTTAATTTGGAGTAAAGAGACTACACTTAAAACCACTGACCAAGGGGTGCCTGGGTGGCTCAGTGGGTTAAGCCGCTGCCTTCGGCTCAGGTCATGATCCCAGGTCCTGGGTTCAAGCCCCACATCGGGCTTTCTGCTCAGCAGGAAGCCTGCTTCCTCCTCTCTCTCTGCCTGCCTCTCTGCCTACTTGTGATTTCTCTCTGTCAAATAAATAAATAAAATCTTAAAAAAAAAAAAAAAAAAAAAACACTGACCAAGAATGTAAGTTCATAGGTAAGGAGAATGAATATCAGGGTGTGTGTCTTAATAGGCACATTTGCCAATGGTTTTGTTAACCGCTTTTACCTGATATCTCTTAATAGAAGCACATCATAATATAAGCATATGGGGGCACTCCTCTCCCCCCACTACGTGCAGTGAGGGACTAACTGAATTCGAAGAGACTGACAATTCTGCTCACTTGCTCTAAAATATCCTGAGACAATATTATTTTCTACCACAGTAGCATAAAGCTCACCATCCCTATGAAACTACTTAATTACAGAATGTTTACTATCTTCCAGCCACCATGCCAAGAGTTTTACATGCCAAACACTTCACAAATCCCTATTATGAATCCTATTAAAAATTAGAAAACTGAGATTCCTAAAAATTGAAACCTTAACCAAAGGTTAGTTAGAAATGGAGTGCTGGATATGAGACCATGTCCATATGATCCCAAACCTATAACCTCAACTATATTATTCTCAGCCCATAATATTCTCACCTTTCCATCAGAATCTTGAGCTCAACAGAATCTTGAGCCAACTAATTCAATTCAATTTCATGAGGTTTTTTAGCTTTGCTCTGCCCCCCACACTATTCTTTCCTCACCTCATTGCTAGGATTCCCCAGCTCTTCAAACTTTGAGGATTTAATCCATCTCCCAAGAGCAACTACCCAGGGAAACTCAGCATTGGTGTGTGTGGGAGGGTGGGGAAGGTAAGGAGGAAAGAGTATACAAGGGGTCCTTGAGTCCTTTGTAACCCACTGTCCTGCTACAAACTCATCATCTTCCTCTTTAAATCAATTCCTCCTCTAAAGCACCAAAGCTCAGGTTATTGGGATACCTTCCTCAAATGAAGGATCATTTAACCAGCTGCTACATTCTGCAAATTCTCCCTTTAAAATTACTCCTGTTACTTTCTAATCCTACCACCACCTTTGTTGTACTACCTTTTCTCCTTAGGACTACTACAAGTTCTTCCTATCCAGTTTGTTTCTGATCTTTCCCTTCTCAACTCCTCCTGGAGGATAACCTCAAAGACACTTTTTATCCATTATCAGCCAACTTAAAAAAACAAAAACAAAACTTCACCTTCTCCCGTTGTTTAACAGATGATTTTTTTTCTTTTAAGTTTTAACATAGCTTCTAAGGACTTCCATAAACTGGCCCCTGTCCACTTCTCTCTTCCTTTACCTCCCTCCCCACATAGCTTTTAATTTGGTTACTGGCCTCTAAAACTCAGCTTGCTTTCTCAACTCTGTGATCTCATTTACATTGTTTACTCTGCAGAAGATACACTTTCCCTTGTCTCCACCCACAGTGATTCTATTTCATCCATAAGGACTGAGATGATATTCCATTTCTTCTGAAATGCCAATCAAAAATTACTCTTCTTCCTCTGAACACGTAGCTTACCGAGATCACTACTTCCTTGATACTTATTCCATATTGCCCTGCACTACAACAATGCAGGTGGGGGACTTCATCCTCTCCACCACGTATGAAACTTCTAAAAGCAGAACTGAAAACTTAACACATCTCTATGCACCAATAATAGCACCTGGCCTGGTGCCTTGTCTATAAGATACTACACTCTAACTGAATAAATGAAATACATGAAATGAGTAAAATGCTAGGGTAGTCAACATCCAAGATGGCCCCTAAGGATTCCTGCCTCCTGGTATTCATGCCCTCCTGTCATCCTCTGCCACACTGAATAACCAATAAAATGATAGAATGCAACTTCAGAGGTAAAGTCATAAAAGACATTTGGAACACCAAGAGTGACCATAATATAAGCTATGGACTTTGGGTGATTAGGATGTGTCAAGGTAGGTTCATCAGTTGTAACAAATGTACTTTTCTGGTGGGGTATATTGAGAATGGGGCAAGCTATGCATGTATGAAGGCAGGGAGTGTACAGAAAAATCTGTATTTTTCCCCTTAATTTTGCTATCAAACTAAAACTGCTCTAAAATAATTAAGTCTTTATTTTGTGTTGTGTTTAATGACTTGCTCTTGGAGAGGGGAGCAACCATGTCATAAGGATTCTCAGGCAGTCATACAGGTTGGCCAAATGGTGGGGATCCTAACCTTTCTGTCCACAGAAAACACCAACTTGTCTAGTAAACAAATGAGCCATCTTGAGAGTGGACCCTCAATCCTAGTCAAGTCTTAGGATGACTGTAACACCAGCCAACATCTTGACTATACTCTTCTGAGACAGAATCACCCAAATCATCTGCTCTAGAATTCCTGACCCACAGAAGCTGTGAGATAATAGGTCTATGGTCTTAAGATCCTGAATTTTATGATAATTTGTTACAAAGCAATACATAACTAATACATTAGCCCATCATGATATTGATAAGCACAAGAATAAGAAAGTCCAAAAAAATTGAGGAGAAATATCTGAAATATCTGAATATCTGAGTTATGCATGCACGGTTTCTTTATTGCTAGAGACCATGAATGAAAGAGTGTTTCCAATATCCAGATCTCTGTACATGTTTCTGATCTGTGAGCCATATCTCTAGGTAATTTTTTTTTAAAGATTTTATTTATTTATTTGACAGAGAGAAATCACAAGTAGGCAGAGAGGCAGGCAGAGAGAGAGGAGGAAGCAGGCTCCCCGCCGAGCAGAAAGCCCGACGTGGGGCTCGAACCCAGGACCTGGGATCATGACCTGAGCCGAAGGCAGCAGCCTAACCCACTGAGCCACCCAGGCGCCACTCTCTAGGTAATTTTTAATGCTAATTATCAAGCATAAAATAAATACTGGGAACTCTCATTTGTTTAGAATTCCTATATACATGCAGAACCTGTTCTAAGATTTTCCCCCAACAACCTCAGGATATAGGAACTGTCATTATCCCCATTTTACAGAAGAGGCCACTGAGGCACATATGGACTTGCTCAAGGTTCCAGATCTGGGAGGTGGCAGAGCTGGCTTTGCCTCTAGACAGCCTGGATTTATACCCCACACTCTGAATCACTGCTGTATGAAACATAATTCTTTTACGGCTTGACAATATATACAACATTTTTTTAAAAGATTTTATTTATTTATTTGATAGACAGAGATCACAAGTAGGCAGAGAGAGAGGGAAACAGACTCCCTGCTGAGCAGAGAGCCTGATGTGGGGCTCCATCCCAGGACCCTGAGACCATGACCCGAGCCAAAGGCAGAGGCTTAACCCACTGAGCCACCCAGGTGCCCCATACAACATTTTACAGAAATCATTTAGAGTATTAAAATTAAGTTTATTTAAAATTGGTGGCTAATGGGGCGCCTGGGTGGCTCAGTGGGTTAAGCCGCTGCCTTCGGCTCAGGTCATGATCCCAGGTCCTGGGTTCGAGCCCCGCGTCGGGCTTTCTGCTCAGCAGGGAGCCTGCTTCCTCCTCTCTCTCTGCCTGCCTCTCTGCTTACTTGTGATTTCTCTCTGTCAAATAAATAAATAAAATCTTTTAAAAAAATAAAATAAAATAAAATTGGTGGCTAAAATCAACTCCTAGATTGGCCCCAGCGACCTTCATTTGGTTACAAGATGGTTTTACTTTACTTCTTTTTACAGTTAAAATCATGAAATAAAGCTGAGAGGCTGTCTCACTCTGAACTCCCTTAAGAGACTCCTCTCGAAGCCTTGAGGGTATTTATCTCCAGCCTAGTGGGATTTGAAGCATCCTTTGATTCAAGTTGGGTGCATTAAACAGTGATGTTTGAATCCAGACTGCAATCATTGATTTTCTAAATACAATTCAATCTATGTTATTCTTTTGTTGAAATCTAGAAGGAACACGGTAAATAAAAAGAAAGTACAACTTGGGAGATATTTTCATTCAGCCTATTTTCAACAAATTCTGTTCAAAATCCCAAGAAAGATAGGAAAATCTATAAGACCCTGTCCTCAAGGAGTTTACACACTAAGAGTTATAGATTGATTATAACAACTTTCCATTATCACTAGAAATAAAAAAATTGTCTATTGTGTTTAATATATATATAATTTTTTGTTTTGTTTTGTTTTGTTTTGTTTTCATTGCAAACATCCAACAAAATCTTCTACAGAATGGCTCATGGAATAGAAAACCAAAAGATCCCTTTGCAATATTCTCGATTCAAACTTATCCAATAAATGCAATGAGTATTTTGAAGATAAATTATTTTAAAATACTATATATATGATAAATACGTGCTTATCTGAAGTAGTAGAAAAAAGGGGTGCCTGGGTGGTTCAGTAGGTAAGGGTAAAGGGCTTGATTTCAGCTCATGATCTCGGGGTTGTGAGATCAGGCATCCTATTGGGCTCTGCACTTGGCAGGGAAGCCTGCTTAAGAGTCTCTCAATCTCCCTCTCCCTCTGGCCCTCCCCTCCTGAAAGAAAGGAAGTAGTAGTAGCAGCAGTGGTTGTAGTAGCAATAATAGCAGCAGCAGTAGGAGTAAAAAAGACAAAGTGTAAAAAAACAAAGACATTAAAAAAAAAAAAGTCTCTTCCTTCATCCTTCCTCCATTTCCACTCTCTCCTAAGCCAACTAGTTAGTTTCTTGCCATACCTTGCCCCACACCCAAGAATTTTCAAGCAGAAGTATACACAGTGTTTTGTGGTGGCTGTCATTGCTTTATAAAAATGGGATCTCAAGAATTATAACCTTTCAGTGACTACTGTTCCTTATAGTATATTATAGACATTCCATCAAGTCAATGGATAAAAGAGTTAACTCATTCCCGGGAAAAGCTGCATAATGGTCCAAAATTATATATTAGTTTATTCTGCCATTCTTTTGTTGATGGCCATCCAACTCTTCTCTAGATATTTGTCATTATAAATAGTACCACAATTAAACATTCCTGTACATATGGCTTACATTCTGCTCCTATTTCTGTAAGATGAAGCTCTATGGGAGTGGGAGAGGTCACTGGGTCATGAATATGTGTTTTTAAGTTTCAGTGGAAATATTTAAGTTACTTTTCATGTCTACATTATAGTACTTCACATTGCCAGGTGCCAAAGCCATCTATTCTATATCCTTGCCAGCACTAGAGCTTCTGATTCAATAGTTTAGTTAATGTGGAGCTAAGGGGAAAGACCTGGAATCCGCCTTAAAGAGGATCCACACAGAAGCCAAACCTACGATTGCAGACTATCTGTGGCCATTCAGCTGAGCACAATACAAATGCTGAGATCCAAGTTGGATGGATTTTCTCCTTCCTGCTACAAGGGAGGTCCTGCCTGACCTCTTGGATTTGTCTCATATCCAAACATAACCTGAGACTTCACTGAATACCTTCTGAACTTTCAGGATACCTGTAAGCCCCTGAAACAGATGGTGTGCACCTAGATACCCAAAAGCCAATTGGTAACAGCTTGCATTGTGAAGTCCTCAGCACATGTATTTGGACAAGACTGGAGAGTGTGAAAACCACCCCCATTACAAAATCATTTTAAAAAATATCTCCAATGGGGGACGCCTGGGTGGCTCAGTTGGTTAAGCAGCTGCCTTCGGCTCAGGTCATGATCCTGGCGTCCTGGGATCGAGTCCCACATCGGGCTCCTTGCTTGGTGGGGAGCCTGCTTCTCCCTCTGCCTCTGCCTGCCATTCTGTCTGCCCGTGCTTGCTCTCTCTCCCTCTCTCTCTGACAAATTAAAAAAAAAAAAAAATCTTAAAAAAAAAAAATCTCCAATGGGCCATTTAATTTCCCCAAAACGAAGAGTATATTACAAAGTAGTTTTAATGTTATAAAGTCAATTATTATTTCAGTATAATTTCAGGAATCAGGAATTCTAGAAGGGTATAAATGTCTATAATGAATTAGAAGGGCTGGTTTTCGCATCTAGATAGCTGAGACACTGTAGCTCATTCATATAGTGAAAGAGTGTTACTTCTTCAGAATATTACTCAAACTGATTCCTTTCAGCTTCAAATACTTCTAACCAAATGGAAAGTTAAAAACTAACCGGTGATATTTAAAAATTATCAGCCTCTATCTTTATAATGTGTTTGGAGAGTTTTCTTCTAGAAATATCCTTCTAATAACCAACAATGGATTGGGCAAAAGAAAAAAAAAAGAAAGAAAAATGCTTTAGCCTAGAAAAATGTACCAGTCCCTGCTGTAGAGAAAAATCATAGCTTGGCCTTGGTCTTGGTCTGTACCTTTATTCCAATTCCAAACTGGAACACTAGACTATATTGGTCCTTATCTCTCAGTATGCCAAGAAACCAATTATGTTAAATAATATCGCCTGAAGGGATTTTTCCAGAGTCGCTGGAGAAAGATCAATGCAGTAACCTAGGACCTTAAATGTCAATATTAGTTTTAGGAAGAACATAATTTTTAAAACATAGTTTTGTTAAATATTTTTCAAAAACAGACTCAAACACTAACATTTTATAACAATATTCCTATTGTGATCCTTTGGTGTAGAGCAGTTAAAAAATATAGCAGGACAAGCAATAAAGCATAAATACCAAATATTTGGTATTAATAATATTTCAAGGAATATTTCAAGGAAAACATAAGGCTCTTATATCAATCCAAAGGGACTTATTTAACTGACTACAACCTTTAATATAAATATCAGTGAGATGGGTTGGATATTCACTCCCTCCATTTCCCACATACTGCAAAAAGCTACACATTTGTCTGACTCACATAAATAATAAATTGTCCTTGGTACAAAGATGAGCCTTTATTGTTCGATCCCTCAATCAAAATGCAAGTGCCAAAATGAAAACTATACCCCCAGGCATGAAAAGGGTGCACTTTAGCAGATATGGGATTTAAAACAAAATTAATACTGTAAAGTATGAAAAGAAAAGATTGAAATATATATCAGGGGAATAAGATCTAAATAACTTAACATTAGCAAGGGATCCTGTGAGAAAATAATGAGCTATTTAAAACATATGTGCAGAACTCACCACAGGCAGCATTTCTTCAAAGGAGGGGAAAAGCTTGATCTGGTCAGGGCAATGCCTCTAATGCCGAAATCTCTGGGTTCTATTTCACATTATGTCACTGAGATTGCTGTGAGGACCTGAAGCAGACACTGCCTGTTGGTGGGGTCCCAAGTATTTTCATGTACCCCTTCTCAATATTTATCCACTTAAACTATGCTGTAAACAGCCCTGGTAAAGCCAAAACCAAAAACATTATTTAATAGAGTTCCCAATAGGAAATATCCAATAAATATAGCCTATTTCTCAAGTTTGCATTATGCAAAAAAAAAAAAAAAAAACCAGCAAAAACAAAACCATAAACACATGCACATGTACAGTCTCTGGAGAGAAGGAGGTAACACTTGTTTCTTCAAAGAGCTTCTTGGTTGATGGAAACATATCAATAGTCCCTCCCTGTCTGTATCCTCTCTATCCCTCCTTCATACCCTCAAATAGGAGATGGCTGATTAAATTGTTCAAATAGAGGACACACACAGGCCCTTCCAAATGCTGAAAATTCCAAAATGAATTAGGAATGGCCTTCAGGTTCCTTTTTGGACATTCATTGTCCCAGGAATTTGGAGATTTAAGATTTGCTCCAAATATCCATACTCTCATCCACTTTACTTAGATCTCTCAACTTTGCATTCCCTTCTGCTACTCAAGGGTGTATGAGGTCTGAGCTGTAATATCCAAGCCTGGGTTTTAGCTGGAAGGTGAAAATGATACAAGTGAGCCTTTCAGTTTCTTTTGTTTTAGGCCAGTCAATATACATTGCTTGGGAAAGGGTTTCTCCAGAGTCCTGCTAAATTACCAGGATTCTGCTTTGGAGTCTGGATCCCAAAGCTCCAGCTGATAGCATATTAGTTTTTGATTCTCCTCCTCTGTGAAAATATTTCTTGGAATCTTCCCAGGTGAGAATGTACAGTAAAGACTTGGATATGGATACTTTTTTTTTTTTAATTTATTTGACAGACAGAGATCACAAGCAGGCAGAGAGGCAGGCAGAGCGAGAGAGGGAAGCAGGCTCCCCACTGAACAGAGAGCCTGATGTGGGACTCGATCCCAGGACTCTGGGATCATGACCCGAGCCTAAGGCAGAGGCTTTAACCCACTGAGCCACCCAGGCACCCCTGGATATGGATACTTTGTCTCTTAGCCAAATACCATCATTATGCTATTTTAACAGCATAAAGCATAGTTAACCTGCATACCATTTTGACATGATTGTATAAAAAATGCAAACCATAATGTCAGCGTTTAAGTAAATACTTATAAATTCTCTAGGAGTTGTAGGTGGAGTCTTCTATTGTCCTAGCAATGAAGCTAGCGGCCCCAGATTAAGTAGTTTCTAGTTGGACAGGGAACCACTTCTCTGAAACTTTTGCAGAGAGTGTAGACTGCCTAGGGCATGGTTTTTGCTAAGGCCAGGAGACCAGAGACTGTGCCAGGACAATTTCCTGAGCAACTGTGGGACCCCTAAGGAATGAGTCATATTAGGTAATAACATGCCTCCCCTTAGCCTTTTCGAGAGAATTATGTAACTCCCAAACCCTTTCTGGTATTACTTTCTCTACCAACTATCTTATAATATGGATCATATTCCACAGATCTCCATTACTGAAAGTCTGGTATTTCTAGAACTCTAACCAATGGGCTGCTAATAGGAAGTCATAACCCCCCTCACCAAGTAGTCTCTATAGAAGCCAACTACAATTTTCCTTAAGGAGACTGACAGGTCCTTTTCTCACTTTATTGTGATTTATGTCCAAAGAATCTCTGACCTCCAAGTACAAATAGTCTTTGGCTCAATCTGGTAGTTCTTCCTCCTGCTCCTGGAGGTTTGGATATTACTGGCTTCTAGTTCTCCTGCTTTTGGAGGCCTTCCAATTCCACAAGGTATAGATCAATGTTCCCAAGCCTTTTATCTTCCACATTACACATTTCTGTCCATCAGCCATTCACCTTAACATTCCCAAAGTCTACCTTCTTCTACTACTCAACTTCTAAGTCTCCTCGCTAGCCCAATTATTCTATGGCTAAAGCTCCAGCTTTGTTAGTTTCCCTTGAGAACATGTATGTACCTTCTAAGCCTTCTGAAGGAGTTTTGGGAGATGCTTTGCAATCATTCAAGAGTCATCAGGTAAAACCATTCCTCCTGGTGTCTCATATTATCACTTCCCTATATAGGTATTCCTTGATACTGTGACAGGCAAAAAACCACTACTCTTGTTTAGGTTACTGATTTTTCTGGGTGATAAAGGTGCTTGAAGCCCTTTGCTATCTCTCAGTGCCCTCCAAACCCAGATTTACTAGGGGTTTGGCAATAAGGCCTTGTTAGTTGTCCCTAATATCTGCTCTCCTTTCTTCCTCAGTCCATGACTACCTAATTAAGGACCTTTCTTAGAGACTTCATTGTAGATGAAGATGAATGTGTTCATTGTTACCAACTCAGACCACTGGAATGTGAGAAGTGTTATGTCCCTTCCAGGTCTTGCTTCTAAACAATTGGACAAGAAGTCCCCTGACTTCTTCTTACATCCCACTGGCTGTCAAGGAGTTGGAAAGAAATGGGACTTCTCTCTTAAAGCCAGAGATGAAAGCCTAAGTTTCAGTTTGGCAGCACTGTTTTGAGAAAGAGAGAGAGAGAAAAACTCTTATTTAAACTACTATATTTTGGGGCACCTGGGTGGCTCAGTCAGTTGAGCATCTGCCTTCGGCTCAGGTCATGATCCCAGGGTCCTGGGATTGAGCCCTATGTCGGGCTCCCTGCTCAGTGGGAAGTCTGCTTCTCCCCTTCCCTCTGCCTGCTGCTCCCCCTGCTTGTGTGTGCTCGCTCTCTCTCTCTCTCTCTCTCTCTAACAAATAAATATTGAGCTCTGTTTGTGACAGAAATTTTAATCTGTAAATAGCAAATTTCCTTCCAATTTATGTTCGTATTCACTCTCCCAATCCTGTAAGTAGTACAGTTTTCCAAGACAAATAAGTAAGCCCAACTCTAACAATAATCCTTGATTATACAATTCTAGCATAAAGGACCTAGAAGGCAGCAAATAATAGTTTTATAACCCTCTGGGTCAACAAAGAAACAGACTACAATGCTTTTAACTATTGAGATCTCTATTCTGCACGTTAAGCTCAAGAAGTTTTCAAGCATCCCATATTCTTCCTTTACAAGCGGTCTAATTCAGTATCCTATTGTGTCAGAACTGTAGAGTTTTCTTTAGTAGATGTGATTGTCTGAAGAGAGAAACAACTATGCCTCTCTTTAGAAGAAATGTAGGCATGACTGCCAATCACACATCCCCCAAACGAAACCCAGAATAGAAATTTGCTGACCAGTGATGAAAATTGCCCCCATACAGCTTCTAAATTTTTCCTTTGCATCTCTGGCTGAGTATTAAGGTTGACGCCTTGAAGGGAGACAGGCTGCAGTATTTTTCTGTCCATTGGTGATAAGGACTGCTATTTTCTCTGTGGGATACACAAGGAGATGATTTGCTGTAGCCCCCATTGTTTATAAAATAGAGTTAACCATGTGCTCTCATTTGAGGTAATAATCTGTCTCAGTAATTACATCACATCATTTTTTACCCTTTCCACCTTCTTCCTAGAGGGTCTCCTAACATATCATGTCATCCTAGAGGTGACCCATAACTTTTAGGTAGTGGAAGTGGAAGAAAACATGGGGGCTTTTATAGCAGTTATGATCCAGGAAATATTGTGATGTCAACTCTTTGGGCTATGTGGAGATATTTCCCTGGGATTTTTTTTTTTTTTTAAGAGGATCCTATGAGCCAGTTTGAGAGGTATTTGTTCAGGGGACACAGACTCATCATGAGACATTACTAGCAACCATTGTCTGAATCTCAATCTTCCTATATTAGAAACTGTGACTGGAGACAGAGAAATCCCTTACCAAGTAGCTTTCAAAAGAGAGGAAATGAAATGTAAATTTGTTCTACATTTCCCAACATCTGCTTCCGACATTTAGGATGCCTTCTAGGAACATGCTAACATCCTTTCATCTCTCTTATCAACTTACTTATTATCTCATAACAACAACCCAGAGTTCTATATGTCACTCTACAGATCATTCTAAAGAAGCGATCCCTCCTTTTTTCATGCTCTCCCCTCCTACTGCCTCCAGTGCCATCTGTAGTATACAGTACTACCTATAGATTAATCTGAAATACACCATTCTGTTCGTGCTGTCCAAAATCCATACCGATCATAACTGATACACATCAATTCCAATATGTTTCACAATCTGTCATGCATATGCCATTTCACTAAACACTTCCAGTGAATGGAATAATAAATGCTGTCTTCTTTTTTTAAACATTGAGTACAAGATAACAACAATTATTGTTCTTCAGTTCCTTCCATTATGGCTGGCATAACACATCGATAAGTCAGTACTCTGCAGGGTGACAAGAAACATTGGGATCATTTTGGAGACCATACAACCATAAGTCCATTTATTAAACTTCTTGCATTACTATTAAACACTAAATCTTTGGAGGCAGAAGGCTTTTTGGCTGCTTCAATATATACTCCTTTCTGACTTAATTGCCCTAGCGCAATCATTCTAATGAAACATTCCAAAAGGACAGAGGCTTTGTGAAAAAAGTACCTTCATAAACACTAAAATGACTTCGGTACCCAGCTTCACTGTGTATGATCCCTTAAAAACAACTGATAACCAACTCCATAAAGCAGCTGAGAGCCTATTTATTGACATTCACACACACAAACTTACAGGATTTTTATATTGTTCTTCCAAGAGCTATTCACTGTGCATCCCCTCCCCCTCCACCAAGCAGTATACTCTGCTGGAATACTGGAAGGCTGTACTCCTTTAGCAATCCCAAAGCAACGTCTCAGCCCTATAGCCTGCTCTTTTGTTCAGTTCCTTTTCAATTCAGTGTTGTCTAAATAGTTCACTAGGTGATACCGGAAGGGAAAAAAGAGAAAAACAAAATTCTTTGAGTTGCTTTCATAGTTGGATTTATAGAATATAGAAATTAATGATCCTAAAGCATGCACATTTTAATACATCATGATGTTGAAACACTCCGATCTATACTGACACACACAGAACTGGAATACAAAGTACTTCCGGTAGGAAAAACAACAACAACAGAGAACAGTGTTTTGCTGCTTTTAAATAAGCCAGTCAAACAGCTCAGTCTGAACAGCTGAGTGTGTCAGCGTGAGATAATCCTGCCCTCTTTTCCTCTCTCCTGCTTCTCCAGGGAAATGACTCACACCTGGTCACTGCCCTTGATATGATGTTTGATATTCTAAATTCCCATCAGCTCCACACAGCTAGAATGATGTCAGCACAGTTGACATTGTTAGATCCTTGCTCTGCTTACATCAATTCCCTGTCGCTCGGGAGTCAGATGAGTGTGGCAAAGGGGAGAAGGCATCATCTTCTTAGCAACTAAGCCCACATAGTCAGAATCCAAAAATGACATCTGGCACTTTGCTTTGGGGATTTCCAGCACTTCCCAAAATTTCAGTCAGATTGGAATACTGTGTCTTGGAGTTAAAAAGGTTTTACTTCTCCTCTTCCCATCAGGATGTGTATACTTTTACAACACTTGAGAACAAAATGCTAATCACTGGAGCACATTTTACCATAGTCCTCACCCCATTATTTTCTCAATTCTTCTGGGATACACTTCATTCACTATTTAGAAAGAATCTTACTTCTGGTTAAAAATGAGAAAGCTAAAATGAGACTGTCTTATCATCCTTTTGCCTTAAATCAAAGATATGTATAATATAATCAAACTGGATGGAAAAATAGAAATGATTGGGCTGATTATATTAATGGTTTCTTATAATTATTCTAATACAGTGTGGCAATACTTTTGTGTCTTACAAGCTATATTATACCCATTTAGCAAAAATATACAATAACACAATGAACTCAAACAATTGCAACCAACAGAGATTTAATCATATTTAATCATATTGATTATTTGGGAGGGATGAGAAGGGGAAGACTTTAGGAAAGAGACCCAAGAGGACATTTTAGAAAGTGCTGAGCTATGCCAGAAGACCTGTGGTAGGACCATACCACTATTCTATAGCTGTCAGAATTTCCAACAGTGGAGACAGTCTACCTTCCAAAACCAATCTAAATGACTATGGGTATCTTGACTTCATGTCAATGATCCCAATTATTTTGTAGCTCTCTGTTCACTTATTTATTCATCCAACAGATGTTTCTGGGTAGGATCCCTGCCTCTGTGACACTTAGAGACAAATGGGAAAGTTAGGTAAATAGCCGGACAACTACAGTATTTTGTTATCAGTGCTCTCATAAGAAATAAACCCAGGGTGCAGAGAGCAGGGATAGCCGGCGCCCAACAGAGTCTGGAGCCCAGATAGGAGACATCCTCAAGGACAGCTTGAGTCTTCATAATTCTCTGTTGTAATACAAATGATTTTCTTAAGTCCTGACACCTTATCCATCAAACCCTACTTCCAAGACTTTTAACAAGACAGCTCATTTGCCAAGCTACCTTAAGCATCCACATCCCACAAAATGAGAAGCAGGTATTACATTTGGCCTCCCGTGGCAGGGAAAATGATAAGATTTCAAAGAACTCACTTTTCGTATCTCAAGATATGAATAGGCAGGGGCTATTGGTTGGGGGATATATACAGAAACTTGTAGTTCCTTAACCCCTCAGCAAGATTACTTTGGAAGTCACATTGTCATTGCGTCTTTACTTATCCCTCCCCTTCAAAGGATTGAGTGCTTTGAAAGTATAGTGATTCTACCTTACTTACTCCACAGTATCCTGTAGAAATCCCCCCAGTCTGACTTAGGCCCTGGAACACAGAAGATGCTTAGTAAATATGGTTGTTGAATATTTTGTTTTATGCTTCTACATCTCTTCCTGATTTGAATTATGGCTTTACCTCTGTAGTTTAGAGCAGTGCCTCTTCACCATTTTCAAATATTAGTCTACAGAGAGAATGGCTGGGTTCATAAGGCACACTGTAATAAAGAGGGAAGGCTGCTCTCGAGTCCCAGCTGTGAGCCCCAGGCCCTGCCTCTCGTCCCGGAACCTCATCAGCCACAGCCCAACCCTCCCAAGGGCTCAGGGGATCCACATCAGGGCATAGGTGAAGCTCCTCCATTGGGAAGTGCTTCTGATTTAGAGAATTAAAAAGGGAGAACAAGTTAACCTTCCACTTGGCTTTTTGTTCCCCAGCTTTTCAAAAATTTTCAGTGTTTTCCCTATTCATTTTCAGTTTAAGAATATGGTTGTTTTGGAACACTTGAGCATTACTGGTTGGAATATAAAATGCTATAGCCACTGTGGTGAATGGTATGGTGGTTTCTCATATAACTAAACACAGAATTACCATGCAATCCAGTAATTCCGCTTCTGGTTATATACCCCAAAGAACTAGAAGCAGGGACTAAACCAATGTTTGTATATGCATGTTCAAAGCATTACTCACCATAACCAAAAGATGCAAACAACAGAAGGATCTATCAATGAATGAAAGAACAAACAAAATACGTACATACAATGGAATATTATTTAGCCTTAAAAAGGAAATCCTGACACATGTTACAACATGGATGAACCCTGAGGACGTTATAAGTGAAATAAGCTATTCACAAAAAGACAAATACTATAAAATTCCACTTATATGAGATACCTATAGTAGTCAAATTCAGAGGTAGAAAGAAAAAAATAAAATTGGTAGTTGCCAGGGATTCAGGAGGGGGGCAATGGAGCGTTATTATATAATGAATATGGAATTTCAGTTTGGAAAGGTAAAAATTCTAGAGATGGATGGTGGTGTGGTCACAGAGCAAAGTGAATGTGCTTAATGACAGAACCATTTGCTAAAAATGGCTAAAACAGTAAATGTTTTAATTATGTACATATATGTAAAATATATATACATATACACATATATAAAGTATCTTACCATAATAAAAGCTTTTAAAATGGTGTATTCAAAACACTTAAAATGATAATTATTACTATAACTATGTATGGAATGATTAATGGGATGCTTGGATGCACTGCATCAGGGAAGGCACTTTGTTTCTCCTCTTACAAAGTAGAGATTGTCAATAAGTGTTCATTAGTCTCAACCCCAACCCCTGCCCATCATTACTACCACCAGTGTCTGTTGTCCAGATGGGTCCCTAATAATCTACACATTATGAAATTCTCAAGTCATTTAGAACAGAGCAAAACTTGACTTCTTTGTCATAAGCACAGACCCATACACTTTTCCATCCTCTACTCCTGCCTTAAATTTTTAATAAAATGTGATTGATTAACATTCAAATGCAAACACAAAAGCCTTGATCGACCTGCACTTACACTGATCAATGCTTCCAAGAAATGCAAAAGCTCTAGTCCCTTGTAAGTGGAACACAGTTTTGGACTGACAGATTTTCATAGTGTGCCTTAGCATTAGATTAACACTTTTCTCATGATGTGTTTACATAGCACAGCACAGAGTTTAACAGGACTCAAAGAGCCTATTCTTTTGCTCATTTCACTTGCTGCCTTTCCAAGTAAAAATGACACGTTGTGTGTTTCTCTCTCACCCAGCCTCTATGCCTTCTTCCTCACCTTCATCTTAGATTCTTAATTTAGAGTCCCATTTCTTATTCCTGGATAAGAAAATCAAATTGAGGACAGGTTAAAGAATAATCTTGTTGGGAGTCAGCAGAGGGCAGAAACTGGCCAACAAAAAGTATCCAAATCTAAAGCCACAAAAACTTCTATGATCAACCCAGGAAAAAGGGCCAGGAACATGATTATCCTATGCCTAAAAACGGAGTTTGGCATTTTAATCTCTTGAAGGCACGATATGTAACCGAAACAATGCAATTTGGAGCTTATACTTCCATTGTCTCATTGCTGTAGTTTCAACCCCTTTCAAACTGCCCAGCACATAGTAGGGCTTCAATTCCACGCCATAGCACCGCCTTCTTCCAAATCAGTGACAGTAGTCACTGAAAACAAGTTGCTTAGTAGAGGGAAATGTGATCAACTTTTAACTTATCTACAATACTTTCTATACATCACTGGCCCCGAACGGTTAGAAAAGGTTCCCTGGAAGAATTACTATCCACGTGAAAAAATTACCGTCATCATCATTAAATAGGAGTGGGTAAGGAGGAGTTTGAGATTTGTCCTGTGCAATGGAGAATGATTTAAAGGTTTTAAGCAGGCACGGGATATGACCAGATTTATATTTGGAAAGATCTGCCATTTGGAGATGAAACTGAATTGAAAAAGAAGAAAAAGAATAGGGGTGCCTGGGGGGCTCAGTGGGTTAAGCCGCTGCCTTCGGCTCAGGTCATGATCCCAGGTCCTGGGTTCGAGCCCCACATCAGGCTTTCTGCTCAGCAGGGAGCCTGCTTCCTCCTCTCTCTCTGCCTGCCTCTCTGCTTACTTGTGATTTCTCTCTGTCAAATAAATAAATAAAATCTTTTAAAAAAAAAAGAAGAAAAAGAATATAGTGAGATTAATAATTTTTTAATACAAAGTGCTTCTTGGGCAAGGTTTTGGAGGATAAAAATTTGGAAATGGGGAAGCCCTAAAGGTTTACTGGGTCCCATAACAAATTGTGGTCTATCTTGGGCCATAAACAACTTAAAACCAGGAACGACCCCCAAACTAGACTAAGCCTGCTCATACTTATTCTGCATCTAAAGCATTGGCCCAGCTCCCAGAGGGTATCTTTGCTTTCTAACTTTTTATGGGAATCCCTTCCTGGTTGTTCCATAGATGTCTCAAATCCAACATGCTTTAGACCAATGGCATTTTTCTGTCCCCTCTCCCTCCCAGACCACAGCTATGCATCCCATCAATGAAAAGCATTATCTTCTCTCCCAGGGTCTGAAAGCCAGGAATCTTTGTTTTCCTAGATTTCTACATACACACACACACACACGTACACACGTACACACACACACCCTTCATTCTATCTCCTAAATACCTCCTAAAATCCTTCTTTTCTGATCCCATTGATTGTGCCATAGTCCAGACCCCATCATCTTTAATTTCAACTATTGTAACAGTTGCTTCAAGGCATCATTGCACTCAGTCTCCACCTGGAATCCCCTGCCTATACCGTTGCTGCACTGAACTTTCTGATACACAAATCCAGTCATGCTGCTCCCCAGTTTAAAATCCTGCAATGACAAACCAACTGAAACTCTAATTCCTTCGTACAGCTCTAATTCTTCTTACAGTTCTTGACTGCCCCCGCTAAGCTGTCTGTTTAGCATCATCTAGTGACCCCCAACTTCAGCCCTCCAGCCTTAATTACCACCTCCGATTGAGAAACTCTCACTCAAAATGTTAAACTCCACTTCCAATGTCAATTTTCCTGTGCCTTGAAAGGAATTAGCCACTCTTTTTGCTCCGTGTTCGAAAAGCACTTAGAATATGTTAAGTTTTAACATTATTGCTATTGATTGTAATTATTCATTAACATGCCTTCCTCCTACCCCCCAAATCCTAGGTCTTAACTCTGGTTCCACTAGCTCCAGGATGAGATTTTTGCGGGGGAGGGTTCCATGTGCCTTCAAATAGCATGCATAATTTTTTTTTTAAGGATTTTATTTATTTGTCAGAAAGAGAGAGAGCCTAAGCAGTAGGAGTGGCAGGCAGAGCAGGCACGAGGAGAAGCAGGCTCCCTGCCAAGCAGGGAGCCCGAAGTGAGACTCAATACCAGGGCCCTGGGATCATGACCTGAGCTGAAGGCAGATGCTTAACTGACTGAGCCACCCAGGTGTCCAAAATAACATGCATAATTCTGTGTGCAAATGTGAGTCCACATATACAGACAACTTTCATCAGCTCTCAAAAGGTGTCTATGACCTAAAAAAAAAAGTTAAATATCCACGATTGCCCTAAAACATGAGCTTTTTAAGGGCACCGAATATATTGTGTGCTTTTTTTGTATAACCAGTTTATTGAAGAGTCTGATCTTAGCAGGGCATAAACATGAAACAGTTTTATTTTTCTCTAATCCTTACTTTGAACTATGTTCTGTCAAATCTTCCTTTCCTGCTCTTTAATGACATCTCAGATTTTATAGCTTTCTGCTCTCCCCCAGTTATTAAAAAGACCAGTTCAGTTGTTTGGCTCCTGATTCAAACAAACCAACTCTAAAAACACATCTTTGAAATAGTCAAAGAATTTGCCTATGGACTGGTATTAAAGAATATCATAAAATCATTAATACTGCTGAATATAATAAAATTTTATATCTTTAAGTTCCTATGCATTGGATATATATACAGCAGTGTTTTTGATAAAAACTAGGAGATACCTGGGATTTTATAATACTTCAGACAATACACTGATAATCATTATAGTTGGAAAATACATATACGGGTATTAATATCATTCCAATGTTATCTAAAATGTCATTCTCACTCATATCCAGTGGTATACTAGTAAATGTTTGCAAACCAGCTTTATAGGGAGAAAAAAAGGAAGAAAAAGAAAAGCCCTGATTTGGAGCATTAGCCAATTCTCATAGTGTAAATACTACCATGGCCAAGTCCAAGTAACCAATGTGATATCACTGAATTCAGAGTTGGGGAAAATGCACAGAAATGCATGACTTAGATAGCATTTCCAAGATACCTGGTACAGTAAATGTAAATAAGAACATAAAGTAAAATGCAGTAAAACAATTAAGAAGTGATGAGCTTCAAGTATTTATTGCCTTTGTTTTCCTACACTTTAATTGTAAATTAGCCATTACCAAAAATTAGGTTGCACTAACTGCTCACAATATTCCCCAAAATTTAACAATCGACTCTCATGAACTGAAAGGAGCCAGCTCTGAAACATCACTGCAACACCCTCCCCTTTCTCAACCACCTGATACAATTAAAGTTAAGAACCACTGCTCTCACCTGAACTGATACATGTCCTCCACTCCTCCCTCATTGCTGGGAACACACCCAGTTCTTTTCCTTCAGGCATAACTAGCCAGGGAAAGGGAGAGACCAATCACTACCCTCCATCTGCACTCTACCTTTAGGTCCCTTGGACTCCTTGATTTGGAAGCGCCCTTTGGAGGACGTCCTCATTGGCTGTCTTCCTGAACCCCATGTTTGTCTCAAAGTAGTTACGCACATAAAGCCAGAATTTAAAGTGTTTCCACCCCTCATAAAGCAATAGTCTAAGTTTTCACCTATTTTCAAGCAGGAGGAAGAGAGAAACATTTTTTTCCTAATAAATACTGTTAGGGTATTGAGGCCTTAAATTACTGAGTGAGCAGCACCCTGTTGGCTTAAACTTAAGTACAACATATCCATTTAGTGGTTAGAACCACTTAAAAATTTTAAGTAATACAATCCGTGCTATTACTCACACTTGTCTTTTTCATATTCTAAATCCTGTGACTTCAATTCAACAACGAAAAAAACCATAATATGTATTCGTACATCCCAGCTGAGATGACAAGATTTATTTTGACCACTTTTCCCCAGAATAACATCATGCATTTTATTTTATTTTTAAAGATTTTATTTATTTGACACACACAGTGAAAGAGGGAACACAAGCAGGGGCAGTGGGAGAGGGAGAAGCAGGCTTCCCACTGAGCAGGGAGCACAGTGCGGGGCTGGGATCACAACCTGAGCCCAAAGGCAGATACCCAACGACTGAGCCACCCAGGCGCCCAGCATCATGCAGTTTAGGTAGAAGGAAGAGACCCAGAGTTATACCAGCACAGCATTTTATCATCACTAAAACCAACAAATTTACTAACCAGTACATACCACACTTCTTACTCTTTCATCAGTTTTTACTCAATTGAAACAGGACAAATTTACATGGATTTCCATGGTATAAATCAATTCTGAGATGGCACCCTTAAACCACTTGGCTTACCCACAGATGACTCATCTATATACATCATAGACCATACTGCCATAGTCACAGACCGACAATGCTGGAAGGACTATCTAGCTGCCATCTTAATCCCCAGAGATTTTAAATTCATTTCAGAGTACACACACACACACATACACACACACACACAACCCAGCTAGTCAGTAATAAGAAATATTAGCTAGAATGAGACCAACTTATATAAATCTCATTTAATACTCAATTCTACTAAATATTTGCCCCAAATCACAGTCTTCCAAATCTGGGGCTTCACTCTGGTCTGCTGACCTGATAATCAGCACCACAACCAGCACCATCTTAAAAGCCCACATTTCAAGCTTCATTAGTGCAACTCCACCAAGGAGCAAGACACAAGTCCTGACCCCCATTGGAGTAAGTAAAATCTTAAGCTCTTCCATTCCCCCAGGCTCTCCTACACCCATGTGAAAATGAAGGCCAAAAAAGCAGTGATCTATTTTGATGCGTGGTATTCTTATCTGTTACTACTACCACGTGTGCCGGAAGGGGTCTATAAACTAACCCATATGGTGCAGGTCAGGAGGACCTGTTAGGCTTTTCCAGCCTCCAGCCCTCATCTCTGGTTTGCTGCTGAAGCCCCATCACCTAGAACAGTGCCTGGACCAACATTAGCAGCTCAAGAAATGTGTTGACTGTATAGAAACAACTTCAGATGAGAAAGAATTTGAACCCAGCAAGCTGCCTTATACAAGATACATACGGGGCTCCTCTTGTGTTCTCGCATACTGATCTAAAATGGGGGGCGGGGGGGCGCCTGGGTGGCTCAGTGGGTTAAGCCGCTGCCTTCGGCTCAGGTCATGATCTCAGGGTCCTGGGATCGAGCCCCGCATCGGGCTCTCTGCTCAGCAGGGAGCCTGCTTCCTCCTTTCTCTCTGCCTGCCTCTCTGCCTGCTTGTGATCTCTCTCTGTCAAAAAAAAAAAAAATTCTTAAAAAAAATAAATAAAATAAAATGGGGGTGGGGTGGGGAGTCCTTCACACAAGAGAAGGCAATCGTAAGCTCAACAAATATGCTGCATTGCAGAAGCACAGGGTGAGATGTTGAACTGAGGAAGCAAAAGAGTAAACATGGCTTTCCTTCTCGCAAATAAATGTTCCTTGCTTTTTACGGCCTTTATGCTGAAGATTATTTAAAATATTACTGAAGAATGCAGCTAGGCTGCTGTGAGATAGTCATTCATTTGAGAATTCCCCAGAGGCTTCTAAACAAGTATGCACGATAATTTTATGTATTTATTTTTGATGGAGGCTTTCAAGGTTTGTGCCCTTGTCCTCAGCAATTTTTTAATGAGTGTATCTGTTACCTCTGAGGGAGACAATTGCTACAACTGCTTGCAATGGTTCCTCATTGACATTCAGGAAGGATCTCAGAGACACTGAGCTTAAAAGAGAATCTGTATAGCCAGCCTGTCAGGAAATAAATGACCCTGAGTGAGAACCAGTTGTGGACAGTTCTGCCCCAGAAGGTGGTGGTAAAAATCAAGGAAGACATATAACATACTCTGGAAACTGAAGTGACTCAAAGGGAGGAAAGGTCATTGAAGTGCTAAGAATGGTGCCAAATTAATACATTTGCTCTCATTTTTTACCTTCATTTTTAAAAAGATTTTATTTATTTTTTTATTTTTTAGTTTTTTCAAGAGAGAGACACCATGAATGGGGGGCTGGAGCAGAAGGAGAAGCAGGCTCTCCACTGAGCAGGACACCAAATGAGGAACTTGATCCCAGGACTCTGGGATCATGACTTGAGCCAAAGGCAGATGCTTAACTGACTGAGCCACCCAGGTGCCCCTTCTTTTTTTTTTTTTTTTAAATCAGAGACTAAAATGGAAACTTAGGCTAAAGGGATGCTGGGCTCTTACCCAAGTTGGTGCAGGAAACCGAAACAGAGCAGCAGGGCAAGTGTTCATCTCTCAGGACGGCCATGACGTTACAAAAAACCTGATAAGCACAGTGCTTACCCTATTTCAAGAGAATCTCACCTATTGGGAACATAACATCAGCTTTTTTTTTTTTTTAAACCATAACTGGAATGGGATTGGTATATACAGGGGGGGAAAAGAAACAGTCAAAGTCATTGTCACTAAATCCTGCGAGCCAAAGCACTCTTATTCTAGCATTCTAATCAGCACCTAATCATTCTCAGTTTGTGTACAATTCTAACACGTTTGTGTCTTCATGGTTTATAAAGCCATAGTATACTACAAGCAACAAATTTTTATCAGCAAGAAGACCTACTTGATCAAATACTATATATCGATAGTGGTGAGAAAAGACGTGTGTCGTGCCCACGATATGAAAGACAATTAAGAGTGGATACATACTCAATATCATAGCAATCTAGACAGCATAATGTAGAAATGAGTGCCTCGTGTACCATGATGGCCCTTAAGGGCACCACTGCTCTGCAGAATAATCATTGATGTGCACAAGGAGGATCTGCAGTCATCAAGAAAAGGTTAAATAATGTTCAGCCTTCTTTAATTAAGAAAGCAACAAAGTGTACAATCCATTTTTGAACTATTTCTTTAATAAAAGACCTTAAGTTTTACATAAAATTTATGCAGGTAAATCTGTTACCTAAAATGACTTATTTCTGAATGGTTCCAACTCCCTGAAACTATTATGAACTCTGTGTTGTCATCTTCAATGTTCCTAACCTTGTTCTCAGGGTAGAAGACCATCTGTGCCTTTCCAAGCATCTGAAACTAGTTCTTTCCTTCTTGCTTCACATTTTAGCTAAGTGATCCAGCCCTTCTCTTTAAACCTATGCCAGGGATCATAGCATTTGTGGTCACCAAAACTCCAGGCTATGTAGCTAGACCTACCTAGTACCTAGTGAGACCTAATCACTGCATCAGTGAGCCTATGGTGCTGGGAGTCATTAGGGATATGAAGGAGGGTGCAGGGATGGATTAGTAAAGGAGAAACCAGATGAGCACAATTACTGGTTATAGCCTGCTATGGGCTGATCTAAATCTCCCACCCCCCAATTCCTAGGTTTGAACACTAACTTCCAATGTGATGGCTTTTAGAGATGGGGCCTTGGGGAAGATAACTAGGTTTAGATGAAGTCATGTTGGTGGGGTCCTCATGATCAGATTCATGTCCTTATAAAACACCAGAGAGCTGGCTCTCCACCCCCACCCCATCCTACCCTCCCTGCCATATTGAGGATGCAGCAAGAAGTACCACTGACAAGCCTGAAAGAGTTCTCACCAGTTCTCACCCAACCATGCTAGCACCCTAATCTCAGACTTCCCAGACACTGGGACTGTAAGGAATTTTTTAGTTATCCAATCTATGGTATTTGTTATAGCAGCTTGAGCAGACTAAGACATAACTGCTCCACATGACCATACCCAGCAAACTTTTATTCACTGTTTGCTATCATACCTTTAGAAAAGAATCTCGAGTTTTCACCTTTCCATCTGTAGGATAGCATGGGAAGGAAGCAATCTCCCCAGGGAGGGGGCAGGGCAAAGGAGTGAATGATGAGGCTCATCATTCCGTATGTGTTTTCATCAACTCTTTGCTCCAGCAGTCTTTTGCTCTGCCCTCATATTCCCCTGTGGACACCAGGGGTCTGGCAGTCTGGGTCTCTGTAGTAAAGGAGCTGGTAATAATAATCTCTCTCTTAGGAGAAGGGAAAGAGCAAAATGTAAACCACAGACAGTGACAACTAGCAGTGTTACTGGTAATAAGGCAGATTTCCACCACAGGTAAGTTTTTCTCAAATATGATCAGATAATCAAAAAGATTCCTGAAAGGGGTCACTCCTAAAATTAAAAATAAACTCAAACATTTGGGGTGCTCATTGAAAAGAAACCGAAGTTTGATCCATTGTGAGCCTCCCCTCAGGGTGAAGTCAGAAAAGGCTTTAAGGGCCATGGGGAAAAGCTGGGTTCATGTCAAAACTGAGTGTAAAGGCACCCCCATGTCAACTGGATCTCCTGGAGCCTCCAAGATTTTTAAATGCTTGCCATCCTGAATATCCAAAATATTACCAAGATAACCTGTTAATAAAACAAATCTCACTTTGGTAACAGAGAAAACTGCCTTGACAGTCTTAGTAGCATTCAGAGGAGAAAGAGAGAAAATAGATTTATTGAGATTTTAGTTTGATTTAAAGCACATCCTTCAGTGAAAAGGCTTGGTTAGAACTGGATAGGAATCATTAGATGGTGGTTTAGGGCTCATAGACAAAGCAAAACAGGTATTTTAAAGTGAAGCATTCTGAAGTTTTGAGGTATAAATGGTCTTTGATATTTCCTACTAAAGAGTTGATGGGTCTTTTATTTTAGGTAGTTCCTGGAATGAACAATAAAGTTCTAACTTTTGTCTTTCAGGACAAGAGCATCTTGGTGAAGAGTAGAATGTGCTACCACAAAACAAGGCACTTTGGCATGAGTATTATTTTGAGCTGAAGATTATGGAGAAGCAGCAGATACAAGGAAAAGCCTTCTTTCCTGCCTTTATTTGTCTAAAAGTAATAAATCATTTGTATTACTGTCACTGGAGACAATTCTAGATTTACAGTACAGAGATGGCATCAGAGGAATCTACATAACTTTACTAATCAGCCCTTATCTTTCATTAATTTCCCCATGTATTTGCCTTCCTACAGTTTGCTTCCCCTAGAACCTCAAAGCTCTGTATATTGCTGATCCTCTAAAAATTCACTATTCTTTTGTTAAGACACTACCTAAGCCCAAGTTCTCACTACCCTCTTTGAGTTACTCATCTGAGTGCTTCCATTTGTAAGTAAAATGAAAATACAGAACAAAGTTTTGTTTCCTCCAGTTAATGTCTCTTGTTGGTCTAATTTACAGGGCCTCAGGTGGAGAATCTAGGAGAGCACAGGGAAAAAAGTTTCGTCCCTTACACAGGGAAAATAAGGTAATATTGATGACAAAAGCAAAGAGTAAAGTCAGGTTATTGTAGAAATAAGTTCTGTGGATGGCTTCCATTCTCACTCCACAATGCCCCTAATTATATGCAGTTGTATACATGATGGTTTCCCACCCAATAAATTGCAAGCTCTTTCAGAGCAGAGATTATATACTTCCCTTCAAAACTTGACCATTGTCTTTTATGTCCCCCCACATTGTTTCAGCCTCAAAATCATCATCTCTAAGACATGTGTAACTTCTAGAAGTTTCTATAATTCCCAACCCTTCTGGTAACCAAAAAAGCTACTACATAAGATAATGAGAAACACCAGTTGTGGGTTTTCCTAAATGAAAAACTGAAATTATCTTGGATTTCCTGAGCATGTTCAATGTAATTCATTCAGAGAGCACATGTTTTGAGCTAATTTTAACATGGATTGATTGTTAAGACTTCTCAATTGTTTGCAAAACAGTGCTAAAATAAGATAGCTTGGGTATGTAAAAGTGTATTGTATTTCTTCCACAGCAGTGCTAAGTGTTTAAGAATCACAATTGTAAAAATTCCATTTCAGTGTGTCTTTATTTTTATTACACCAGTTTGTCATCAGCAAAACACTGTGAAGTTTCCTGAGGAGAGAAGAGTTCCTTTGCATTTGAAAATGCCTAAGAAATGTTTGTAATTATAATGGTTATTTCAGATCCTACATTAGTCACAGGTGCCCCACAGATGACCTTTCCTATGAACCTTTTAGATCTTGTAAAATGCTTCTCTTTTAGGAGTGATGTTGATTTTTCTTTTCTCACTTTCATTGTATTTTATGTGTCACTTCATCAAATATTATAATTTACCTCAAATTCCCTTCTTTATAAGTTGATGGGAGGAAAAAAGGCTGAGAAATGCTGCCTCAAGAGGTATGGGAGATAAGGTGAGCCTTTACCTGCTATTAAAATCTTGAATGGTTTGACTACAATTTGGAAGATAAATTCCAACAGTTGTATTTCCCAAAATGTGGCAGATAGTAATCAATAAATGTGTGAAAAGGTCACCTTCATTGCATAACTTTGAGAAAGCTGAATTAAACAAAGTTAAATAGATCACTGGATTTCTAGAGCACTTCATATGTTCTGTGGGGGGATTTCTATGAAGTGTTTTCCCAGGTAATGTGTAAAATAGAACACTCTTCCACAGAATATTTCTTAGGACAACATTTAAAGAAAAACCATTGGTAAACACAGGGATAAAGAATTAGCAAATGATTCCAGGTAACGCTTCCCTTCTTTATCAAAAGCAGATGAAATTAATCTTAGTAATTAGTCCCATGACTTTGTAGGAATTAGCTAAAATAAGGAGAGTTATATACCTGTCCCTCACCATTTGCTGTGGTGAAGGGTAAAAAAAGTATTTTTGTTAGATGGCTTAAAAGAGATGCCCATTCCTACTGGTCCCACCTCTAGGAAAGTGGAAAAGGCAATGGGTCAGCTTCACCCCTATGGACTAAGTGAAAAATCATTTGTTAATATACTGGCATAACAACTGCCTTATAGGATTTTCAGCACTGATGCTTGGCTCATAGGAAGTGGTGAAAGAGTGGGAACTGCTATAATCACATCAAGAGCATCCTACCCTTTCCACCTATTCAGGGCATGTCATCTTTAGGCTTCTAATCTAGAGTAACTGCATCCCCACTGCTCTATCCCTAATCCCATCTGCTAATTCTTCAAACTGCATCTGAATTACCTTTCAGAAATGCTTATCTGATCATGCCATTCACCTACTCCATAGAATAAAGTTCAGACGCTTGCATGCAGGAAGGTCTTTCTGTCAAGAGTCTACCTTTCCAAGTTTATCTTCCACCATTTGCCTGGTTCCATAGTCTCTACCTTTCAGCTCTACTGCCACTCGTCCACCTGAAGACACTACACATTCTCATCATTGGTCTGTTTAGTCATATCATATGCTCAAAATGAGATAGTCTTCCCTCGAACTGCAAAAAATCTTCAAGGCCAACTTAATTGCTACCTAGCCTTGATATCCCCAGTCAAACATAATCACTTTCCCCTCTCTGCTCCCACATACTTTTTACCTCTATTATTGCATGCCTCACATATTCTCATATAACAATTACTTGCACAAGTATATTCCAGGTGTTACTCAGAACTGGCTGTTGTAGGTGAGAGAAACCGGATTTGAACTTGCTCCGGGAAGAAACATGGAAATTAAATTGGAAATATCCTGGGTGACTCATGTCATTTACAGAATAAATAATCAAACTCCAAAAATACCGGATACATCCAGACTTCTGGGGAAAAAAAAATTGCAACTACAGACAAAAATGCCACCAGAATTTTGTTCCAAAGACAAATATGCATCACAGTTTTTCTCTGGGGGTGGGATTTCCTTTTCTCTGTGAGGTATATGGAGGTAAAATTTGCATATAACAAAATACACCTGTTTTTGCTACACAGTTCTAGGAGTGGTAACAAACACCTGCAGTCCTAAAACCACCATTATACGCAAAATATAGAGTACCTTGATCACCCTCCAAAACCACCCCATGTCCTTGTACTCAAACTCTCTCTGCAACCTCAGTCCCAGGCAACCACTGATTTGCTTTCTCTCCCCAGTTTTGCCTTTTCCAGAATGTCATATGAAATCATACAGTATGTAGTCCGAGTCTGACTTCTTTCACTGAGCATAATGGTTTCAGAGATTGATCCATGATGTTGCAGGTATCAGTAGTTTCTTGATCCTGCCTTATTAACTAGGAGCTCGTGTGTTGCTGAACAGGAGTGGTATGAGTGGACATCACTGTTCTCTTTCCCAATCTTGAAGGAAAAGATTTCAGTAATTTGCTATTAAGTACAATGTTAGCTGTTCCATTTTTTTTTTTTTTTTTTGTACATGCCCTTCATGGGGTGGATTAAGTCTCCTTCTATTCCTGATTTGCTGAGAGTTTTGTTTTATAAACCAAAAGTGGATATTGAATTTTATAGTTTATAAATTGTAAATACATAGTTTCTTCATTACTCTGCTGATATGATGAATTATATGGATTCATTTTCAAATGTTGAACCAGCCTTGCATTTACAGGATAAACTCCATTAGTCATAACAGATTATCCTTTTTATATAATGGATTCAATTTTCTAATATTTTGACGATTTTAGCATCTGCTCATGAGGAATAATTTGTAATACTTTGGTTTTAGTATTATGGTAAAATGAGTTGACAAATATCCCTTCTTCTATTTTCTGGAAGAGTGTATATAGATTTGGCATTATTTCTTTCCTAAAAGTTAAAGTACCATATTTTAGTAACACATTTAGTAGATACAGGATAACTTGGGTTATCTATTCTTGTAGGAGTTTTGGTAGACTTGCAAGACAAAGACTATGTCATTCAGTTATTAACTGTATGGACATAGAGTAGTTTGTAATAATCCCTTACACTTTTAATGTCTAAAGAATAGTGACGTTTCCTCTTTCATTGCTGATGTTAGCCATTTTTTTCATCTTCTCTTTTCCCCTCCCCTTGGCTCAGTTTGGGTTTATCAAGTCATTGATCTTTTCAAAGTGCCAGCTTTTTGTTTCATTGATTCTCTATTTTCTCATTTTTAATTTCTTTGATTTCTACTTTTTTATTTTCCCCTTTGTTCTGTTTACTTTGAGTTTTAACTTTTCTTTTTCTAGATTCTTAGATTACATCACAGATTCAAAACCTTTTTTTGTAATATAAGCATTTAATTCTATAAATTGTACATATAACATTGCTCCAGACGCACCCCACAAATTTTCATGTTTTCCATTATTTTCATTTAATTCAAAATATCTTCTAATTTCCTTTATCTTTAACCCATGGATTATCTAGAAGCAGAGTTTACTTTCTAAAATATGTGAGGATTTTCTAGATATCTTCCTGTTATAGATTTCTAACTTAGTCCCATTATGGTTAGAGAATGTACTCTGTAATTTCAATTTTTTAAATTTCTCTAGGTTTGTTTTAATAACCCAGAACACAATCTACTTTGATGAAGGATTCATATGCATTTGAACTGAACACGTATTCTCTTGTTGGGTAGACAGTTTTATAAATGTCAACTAGGTCAAGTTGGTTTATAGTATTCATGTCTTCTACATCCTTACTGATTATATCTTCTCTCAATTACTGAGTGTTGAATTCTCCAGCTATAATTGTAGATTTATCTATATTTGCTTCCAGTTCTAGCAACTTTTACTTCATGTAAACTGAGATGTGTAGATACATATATATTTAGGATTGTTATGACTTCTTAGAGATTGGATTCTTTGTCATTATATAATATGCATGAGTAGTTTTAAAGTCCATCACTATTTCCTCACTCAGAGGTCATGACCAATGCCAGACCCTGAGTCTCATATTTTGGCCTCCATTGCCAAAGAATGACTCTCAAGTAAAATGGACTCAAGTAAAATGGACTCAAACTGACCAATCGTTTAAGTTACACACTCAACCCAGGAGCTACATCTATAAAAATATAGCATCTACCCTATAAATTCCATGGTTGGAATGAGACAAAGAACAGTTCATGGGGATGGATGCTGGGAAGACAGCACCAAAAGTATCTACCATACACTCCTTTAAATGATAAAAGTGCTTAAGTTGTGATGCTTGTCATATTGGTCATGTTCATCCTACAGAATCTAGCAAAACGTCCATGAAAGGAGGTTTGGCCAAGGCCTTTGTTTTGACTGCTTGCTTCTTCCTCTGCCCAACCCTATTTCCTTTCCTCCCATAACAGGTGTAAATGCTGTGAGCACTTCTTGGTACATTTCCTGCATACTAACCTCCATTCCAGAGTCTGCTTTCCAGGAACTTAACCTGTGATACAATTTCTTTAAGAAGCTATTAAAAGATAGAACTTTGCTTAGAATAATAAGCATTCACTTTTATAAAATTTAGGATATTCAGAGCACTCGGATTCTCACCATGAGAACAGTTTAAGCCTCTCATTTTGCAGAATCTTAGGCCTAGAGTTATTTGTAATTTGCCTAAGGTCATATGATGACTCAATGAAAAAATGAGAACCAAATCCTTGTTTTTAGTCACATAGCCATTTACATTTTCCATCTTGAAAAATTTGGAGCATTTGCCTATTTCTACATTTTTACTCAAATTAATAACCTATTATGGAAAATGTGTTCCAGGCATGTTAATGTTTGTTCTTATTATCTCATTTAATCCTCAGAGGAAACTTGTGAAGTAGACACAATTATCCCTATTTTGCAAATAAAGGAAGTAAAGTCTTTCCAGAATAATTTTCTAGAGGTAGAAGAGCCAAGATTTTTTTGTTTCTCTATAGAGACAGTTCTCAACAGCAATACTGCATATGCACATTGAAAACACTTTTGTGTAGAATACATTTTGTTGATTTTTCCACATATTACAAACCCATACAGTAGGAAGCCAACACAAAATCTGAAAACCTGAACTCATTCCAAATGGTTGGTTTATTAACTCAGCATAACTGAGTGCTTTCTACAAGCCAGGAGCCTCAATCAATGACCAAGATATGGTCTCTGCTTATACAGTATTTAAGTCTAGCAGGGAAACAGACATTATTGCAAGAATAAATTTAGTTTAATTTATGCTGTTTCATTTTTATATCAAATCATGGTAGAAAAAAAAAAAGGCACAGAATGCTATAATGGAATTTAACAAGGGGACCTAAAGTAGAGTAAGAGGGTAAGGGGAGATTTTCCTAAGGGCCAATATTCACTCTGAGAACTAAGAATGAGTACAGGTGAGTCTAGTGAAATGAGATGTGGTACTGTATTTGGCAGGTGAAATAGGGATGGAAGAACCAGGTCTCTATTTCAGTGAAAGATAACCAGGGCTATACCAGGGTTCTGAGTGGCTTTGACTATCCAGGCCCCCATCTGTTCTGTTTTGAACATGTTTTACCTTTTTGGAACCATGTTTTTACAGTGTTTGTTCTCTCAGTCCTATAATTACTCTGCTTGATGAATGGAAATGAAATACTGTTAGTTCTCCTTTTCTTTCTGATAAAGGCACTCATCTCTGTAGGACTTGACGAAAATACTGAAGCAGGCTTTATCCCACTCTACCACCTAACTCATCAACACACACAGCTGTATTATACCTCCCACTCAGCCTCTTGATTCATTTAAGTAATGATTACCTTCTATGGTCCTCATTTGGAAAGGCAAATCCTTTCTAGGGATGAATGAAGCCCCTAAATCTGGCTGAATGATTTAATTACATCTTGTGCTTTCCTTAGGACCCCAATGAACAGGTGTCAGCAAACTCTCCCCTACTTTGGAAAGACTGTGAATTTGACGTAGCACAAGACTCAGGATGCGGTTTCCCCTGCTCTGTGATTGTGAAGGCTTCACTTCAGTCTTTGGTACTTTGCTGTGTCACTCAGAAGAAAAGTGAAGAATAGTGTTTATGCCATTGATAAAGGTGTTTTCCACTCCCCTGCAGAATAGCCAGGCATTCCCCCAGCCAGCCAAGTGACCTTCAGATCTAAAAATACACTTGGAGCTACTCAATTGCAAACTCAGCCCTATCCGGGGCCCACTTGATGAGAAGGGCCATCTCTATTGCATGATCCTATGGTCTAAATTTATTGTGTGACCTGAAAAACTGGGAAGAGACAAGACATTCACAAGAATTAGGGAGAAAAAGGATTTTGTAGAGAGCTTTATATTTTAAAAGAGATTCCACAGGCCTCATTTTTCTCTACTGTAAAATAAGGTAGTGGAATGAGGTGACTTCAAAGATGTCCTCCAAGTAAGGTAACCAACTTTTCCCAGCTTGCCTGAGGTGGTCCTGATTTTAAAGTTGAAAGCCTCACATCCCAGAGATCCCATCAGTTCCTGGCAGCCAAAGAAAGGTGCTCACCCAACTTTCTCTGCTGGTCAGTGAGGACGTTCTAATTCTTCACTTGATACACATTTAAATTTATGTTTCACTTAAATGCCAACAATTCTCCACTTCACGATGTTTAACTTCAACAGAAATACAAACATTTTTGTCTTCTTTCTCACATGGGCTTTATTTTTTTTTTCTTTTTAATTGTTCAATGTTTTCATTTTTTTGAAGTTTTTTTTTTTTTTTTTTGGTCAGAAAGAGAGAGCACGTGTCAGTTCACAAGCAGGGGAAACAGGAGCAGCAAGCAGAGGGAGAAGCAGACTCCCCACTGAGCAAGGAGCCCAATGCAGGACTCATCCCAGGACCCTAGGATCATGGCCTGAGCCAAAGGCAGATGCTTAATCGACTGAATCACCCAGGCATTCCAATTGTTCAGTGTTTGTTAGCACTCATTTGCCTAAATTAACAGTCTCAAAGGTTGAGGTTTTATTTTGCCTTGTGAAATTCTTGGATACACCACATGGTGTATTTTAACTCTGTGTGTCTACAAGTGGCAAACCACAGTGACATGACATCATCAGCAATCTTCCCAAGAGCTGCTCTCCCAGCATCATTTATCTGACAGGGCAAAGCACTTCACTAAATCTAAAACAAAAGGTCACAAATATCTGTTACTGCTACAAAAATTATTAGCCGTTCTCTATATTAACGTGTTTCTGTGACTCTTCCAAATGCATTCCTACTCTCCACTCAGAAAGGAAGCAATGACCTCATCCTTAGCTACTATTCTGAAATCAGTCATAGTGACTAAAACCCTTGTTTTCTTCACAAAAGAGAAATCAGATGACCTATGCTCTGACCTTTGGCTTGATATTTACAAAAGCTAATTATGGGGTGGGCAAGTGTCCTTTATCATTCAGGGACATTTGGTTAAGGTCTAGTCTTTAAAAAAAGAAGAGTAAAGGTGCTGGTTAGAGCCACATACAGTATGATAAAATCTAGAAATGGATAGTTAATTTTGAATTTTGGCCATCAACATCAATTTCCTCAAAACCAATCAAGTAGAACACAGAGGCAATATAAGTCAGTCATTAAAATCGGTGTTTTGACTAACAAAACAGAATCAGTCATCTAGTGGTCTGGTGGTTAGAGGTCATAGAGATACTCAGTCAGACAGCTTTAGCATTAAACCTCTCATTTTCCACCATCCACCCTCTGCTCCTGCATCAGCAAGAAAGGAACTGCAGGCAACTGTGTATTACTAAAACTCTAAAGGTTATTTGGCTAATAAAGAGAAGAATGCCCTGAAGATTGAGTGCAGTTACAGATCCCCATAGTGCATAGAGCTTGTTTACCTTTAATATAGTCTTTATGCTCATAAAAAAAATTTTTAAAGGGTAAAAATTCAGAAGAGGAAAAAAAAAAAAAAGCATTTGGTAATTCAAACAATAATGGAGGCACACAGCATTCCTTTCTCCCCAGGCTTCCCCAGACAATCTTTTTCTCAGGGTTAAAGTAGAGGTCTGATTCCTTTTGTTCATTCCAGCCACCGCCCGTTAACAAACTGAGTCTGAGCAAGACTGCCACGCCCAATCATGGGACAAAGACAGAAATAGGGGAACTCTGGGCCCGGAGACAGCCTGGCTTTATTTATAGATGTGCAATATATTGGTCTCAGTGACATGAAGGTGCAAGTCAGTTGCTATCTCTGCAAATGAACAATTAAAACACGGGTCTTAAAATATATGTATGCTCTAAAATGCTATCTGATCGAAGTATTCTTTTCCTAGAAAGAAAGGGATGTGGCCAAAGCGGGCTCGGATTTTCAGAAAAAGGGTGAATGCTGCCCCCTTTTGACTGTTAAGAGTCATAGATACCATAAGCCTTAAGCCTGAAACCTAATGCAATGGGTAGACTGTGGGAATAAAGATCCTATTTCTGTCTGATCCGATTTCTGTGAGAAATCTGATTAAATCTTAGCAACTGGAAAGCAGAAGGGAGCTCAAAGTTCAACCAGTAAGATTCTTAATGGGCCTTTTCTAGCTTCCTGGAAGATTGGCCATCCTTCATCTGGGGTCCTTCCTCATTTTAGTTGTGCCTCTTTTTATAGACTGTGCCTGAATAATCGTTTGAGTTTACTACTGGGTTTTCTCCCCCTGGTGATAGGCTCCTTGTGAGCCTGGGCCATGTCTTTTTGCCTAAGTATTGGAGTACCTACAAAGACTTGTGCATAGTGGGTGCTCAAAAAAATGTTTATTGAAAGCAAAGGTCTGAGGTCAAGATCATAGTCTAGTTATGAATGGTTCTCTGAGCAAAGAGAAGGAGTCCATGTCGCCTTAAAATCAGGATACTCACGTAAGTAGCATCATACTTTAATCCAGGAACTCTAAACTCTGTGCACACATTCCCAATAGAGGCTATGCTTATTTATAGATTACACAGATCTACTGCTAAACTGTTCTATATTCACATATACACACAAAAAAATGGAGATTAAAAACTGAGTCATACTACACACAGGCATAACGCCCCGTGAAATAAACCAGACAAAAAAGAGTGCATTTCTGTAGCATTCCATTGATATAAAACTCAAGAAAAGGCAAAACTAACTTACAGCATTAGGAGTCAGGATTGTGATTATCTTGGGGTGGAGGGCAGTACAGACTAGAAGGAAAATAGGAGTGACTTCTAGAATACTACTATGGTTTTGTTTCTCGATCTTGATGCTGTCTAGGCAAATGTGTTTAGTTTGTAAAAATTCATTAAGCTATACACTGAGGATATGTGCACTTATCTATATAGTATACCTTACTAAAAAAGATTTTGAACAGTATTTTTCTCAAATTCCTGGAGACGGACTTGCATTATTTCCTAGGATCCATACCCCTCCCCTCCCTCATTTAGGATATGTCTGCTTTAATTAACAAAACTAATCAGACTCCTTTGGCTCCTGGTCAGACATATAAAAATCCATATATACAAATCTCTAGCAGGAAAGTCTTTGCTTCAGCTTCCAGTTGTTACAGGAACTACAGGGCACCTATCCTTGGAGAAGGCTTGTTTATCTTCCTCCCCCCTCAGGTCCCTAAGATACCACTTCAGACTTGGGAAAGTCATTTCATGCATGTGAGTCCATCTTCAGGGGTGAAGGAGAACACTTTCACAATAAAGAACCTCAAGTTTGCCTCCCACAGCCTCAAATTTCTCATATGTAAAACCGGAAGTAGACTTCATGGCTTTGTGGGAAGGATTTGCTACATTAAAATGCAAAGAGGACTGGACCTGGCAATTTGTTGACTCTTTAATAAATATAAGAAATATCCTGAGTTAGAAAAAACTTCCTGCTCGGTCAGAGGACCCAAATCCTAGACCTAGTTCTGCCAGCCATTATGGTGGAACTTTAGGTACCTCACTAAATAGATCTTAGTTACTTCAACTGTAAAATAGCCTTTAAGTCACCAAGGTGAACACTTACATGTGAATAAAGACTAAAAGAACAATAGAAAACTCTGCCAGCCAGTGAACAGAGGTTCCATTTATCCCTGCTGCATGATCAGAATTTTATGACTTGCTGGCCAGTCGCTTTCTTGGCTTTTCACTTTATTACTACAATTTCCTGTGATAGTATAATTTCCTGTTTTCTCCCCTGCCTTCCTTTTACCTTACTTAACCACATTGTGTTGCTGGACCATAAAGTTTTAAAGGAAAGGACTCGGAGGAGACTTTAAGCCCTTTGTGACTAACTGGTTAGCTCTAACAGGACGTGTCCTCTGACACACTGGAGGAAAATTACGGAAGAGCAAACAAAAATGCGTTGGCCTGTGTTGAAAGGTACGGCAAGGAAAGGATATTTTAGAAGGAAGGATGTTATTAAATTTGCAGAAACTAAGCAAAACAATGCGAACTAATTGCTATAAAAAAATAAACTGGAGATGATGCTATTCAAGAAAAATCTGGAGTATTTTAAGCCTAAGAAAGGCCAGCTTGAAAACAGGAGTTTAGATATCAAGTATAAGTCTGCTTTTAGAGAATAATCAAGTCCTCAAAGCAAAGAGGAGTGCTGCACACGGTAGAGGAACACAACTCCAGAAAAATACACTGGTGCCAAGCATAAATATTTAATAAGAATGCAAGTATGTGAAAAGCTGTAAAGGGGTCAGGAGCTATATAAAGATGCTGTGCACTGTTTCAGACTCTGGAATAAGTGAATAGAACTAAAAGACAAACAAAGGACTACGGAATTGTTGATATGCAGCCTTTCAGATTTATCTCATTAATATTCTTGAGACAAGAGTTGAGTAAAAGATTAGACTATATATTAAGGACAGTGTGATGGATGAATAGAATTGCAAAGACTATAAGAAAATGGGAAATTAGAGTCAGCTTTCAAAGACAATAAGAGTAACAGAAGCAACAGAAGATAAGTATCCCTGTAGAAAAGAACAGATTAAAAAAAAAAAAAAAGGCATTTTCACTGGGGAAGGCTGAGAGGCCAACGCAAATGCCAGAACTGTCCATGAGAAAGGTCAGGGCCTTGATGAGCAAGGCCACCTCCCAGTTGGAGGGCAGCTGCTTTATGCTTACTTTAGAGAATCCACCATTTGAAAATTACCTAGATTCGGGTGCATAAATGCCTTTAATAAATGATTTCTTCAGAGTATCAGACTCTGTTATATAAGGCAATCATTTTCTGGATGGCAGAAAATCAAGTCCTAAAGCTGTATATTCCATTCCTCCCTATGGGAAACACTGGCAAGGGTGTGTCCCAAAAGCACAAAAACTAAGAGGTGAAATACCTGCTGCACCAGTGCTTCTCCAGCTATATTGTAAATATGAACACGTGGGGGTCTTGTGAAAACGCAGATCCTGATTCACCAAGTCTGGAGACGGAGCTTCCTCATTTATAAGAAGCTTCTGGTGATGTCCATACTTGCATAATGGTCTATGGGCTAGACTTTTAGTAGTCTAAAAGTCTTTTTTTTTTTAAATATCTTTTTTTAAATTTTTTATGTAATCTTCACCCCCAACATAGGGCTCAAACTCATGACCCTGAGATCAAGCGTTGTATGCTCCACAGACTAAGCCAGCCAGGCACCCGAAACATGCACATTTTACAAGGGGAAAGAAACATCAGTAGTATGAACATATACCAAATGACCATTAATTCCAGCTAGAAGCTGAATGCTTCCTTTAGCAAACAAAGGAAACTAGATATACAGCTGATCCTTGAACAACATGGGTTTTGGGGAGTCAAGTTATATACGGAGTTCTGACTGCACCAGGGTCAGCACTTCTAACCCCCATGTTGTTTGAGGGTCAGCTGCAATTCTAGCCCGCCAGAAGTTCACTATTTGAAGATCTTTCATTGTTTCTGGTTGTCCGTATGACCAGGCACCATATAAATACGGTACTTACAGCAGCACAGAGACAGGGACCTGACTGACCGGGTGAGGAAAGAAAAATAAACAGCTTATACAAAAGCACAGGGCCAGGAACCATAGTTCCCCCACTGGCATCCCAGCTACTCTCCCAGGGGTCAAACCCTCTCCCAGTCACTTTAAAACATTGCTGGCTTCTCCACCATTCCTCAGAGGCTCCATCTTTTAGGTTCCTGGACCCAATTCCAATGCGTAAGTTTGGAGGGAGGATTTCCTACAACAATAAGCAATTATCCAACACCACCTGGGTGTCCTACCATTCAACTCCTTCTGACACTATCTTCCCAGAGACTGCATCAGATTCCAGAGGGTTCAGTTCTACAAGATCACTGCTGCCAGCATGTGTGCCCATGTCCCCCCACCCCTCACACCCTGCACACACTTCAGAAGTCAGTCACAGCCTAGCTTGTTACCTGGGCTTTTGACCAACAGGCAACCAATCACAGGTTCCCATGAGCCCCTCCTTGGGTTCAATTAGCTTGCTAGAGCAGCTCACAGAACTTAGGGAAACAGTTTACTTATATTTGCCAGTTTCATGTAAAAGAATCATCAAGGATACAGACGAACATCCAGATGGAAAAGGACCCAGAGGAGGAATGTGGTGAGGGGCACTTCCCTGCCCTCTCCAGGGGCACCACTCTCCCTGCACCCCATGTTCATCAACCCGGAAGCTCTCTGAACCCTGTCCTGTTGGGTTTTATGGAGGCTTCCTAACAGAGGCCAGACTGGTTCAATCTTTGGTCACCGGTAATGGTCAGGGGTGGGTCTGAAAGCTTCAAGCCTCCATTCTCCTGGATAGTTCTGGCAACCCTCCCCCATCCTTAGGTGGGTTCCAAAAGTGGCCTCATTAACATAACAAGACACCTTTGTAAGCTCACTTCAGAAATTCCAAGGCTTTTAGGTGCTCTGTGCCAGAAACAGGATGAAGACCAAATATATGGTTCTTATTATAAATCTCAGTATCACACTCCAGAACACACCTACCTGCCTCAGTTGGGCAGAAGGCGGGAGGAGTTCCTGCCTCCTACTGCATGCAGGCTTTTGCCCACTCTTCTGTCACAAGACTCCGCTCCCACTGGCATGGTCTTGTAAAACCTGATATTAAATAGTCACTTATGTCAGGAGTTTAAAATGGAGCTCAGAAGCCAATAAAGAGGCGTGCCTTATGCACCTCTTCACCAGGTGGAACTGGGAACCTCTGAACTGGACCAAACTGAAAACACTCCAGGGAATCTACACAAACACCTGCAACTCCCTACAGTAACAGACTTTGGCTTAGTGAGAGCCTTATCAACCAATCAGGTTTAGACAGGGTTAGTTTTCTGTCACCAACACCAATCAAAGGTCTTTGTAAACAACATCCACAAGCACTCCCATTTTGTCCATTAATTTCCCTGACTTTTGCTCCCTAGGGGATCACTATTTGGGCTGCTGCCCAAATCTGTGCACCCTGAATTGCAAGTCTTTGATCCAAATAAATGTATTTGCTTACTTACTGCCTGACAAATTTGGGTTGACAGTCTTCCTTTGTGTCCCGTCCTCACTCCTAAAGATTTGCTTCTATCCTTACCTCCTTTCCCCTGCCTTCCATCACCACATTCCATCCCCATTCCTGCCTCCAGACCCTAGCTGCACAGCAAAATGCCACAGTAAGAATGGATATTGCTACAGCAGAGACCACTTTAATTGTGAAAAGACCCAGTACCCAACTGAAATGCTTTGAGTGCGTTAGAAAAAATAAAATGCTACAAAAAGTAATTCATATATCATACTGTGTACTGGGTATTGTATCTCAAATCCAGGTTATACAAGCCATGGTAGTTACCAGAACGAGCCCTGGTCACAAGCATACCTTAATTATTAAGGGGAACTACTTTCTCAAATGTCAACAACTTCTAAATGGTCAAGTACAACATCTTTTCTTTCTACATTGACTTTTGTGATATTAGATACTATGGGTTCTCCTTTGGGTATAAGTTTTCCATTGCTGTCACAACAAATTGCCACAAACTTAGCTGCTTATAACAGCCATTTATTGCCTCACAATGAGTGGGTCAGAGGTCTTGGCACAGAAGAGCTCACCAGGATTCTCTGCTCAGGGCCTCATAAGGCAGAAACCAAGGGATCAGGCTCAACTCTTACCTGAAGGCTCAGAAGATTCCACTTCTAAACTCATTTTGGTTGTTGACAGAATTCAATTCCTTGTGGCTGGAGGGACTCAGTTCCCTGTTTTCTTGACACACAAGCCCCGTCATCCTTATACCTACATGGGAATTTCTAATGCTTCTTTGACCTGAAGCATCTAACTTCTCCCTTCCACCAGAAAGAGCATGCTCTCTCTTCCTAAGGGCACCTATATTTAGATTAGGTCCACCTGGATATCAGGATAAGCTCCCTATATTAAAACCCATGATTAAGAGCCAAAATTATGTCTTCCAAATCCATTTTTGCTACCTAAGGTAAAAAATTCACAAGAGTAACCCCAGGTGGTAAAGGTTATCATGGGGGCCAAAATTTTGCCTAATACATTCTACATCACTGCAACTTATTGTTAGTTCATTTCTCCCTCTCCTAAAGTTTTCAAATCTGAGTGCATATTATAATTGCCTGGAAAACATTATGAAAATCTGATGCCCAGCCCCTAAAACCAACTAAGGTAGAATCTCTGGGAGTGAGACCTGCCTCAGCAGTTTCTAAAAGTTCTCCAGATGATCCTAATGGCAGCCCAAACTGAACCACTGATCATTCTTACCTGGATTAGTTTATTAATTGATGTGCTTTTAACCATCATCTCTATGATAATCCTTCTCTGGTCTGCATCTTCATCTCTGGACCCTCTTGCATTCCAGACCGAAATCACCAGAACACCTACTCATGAGGAAATCAGCCCCTCCATGATCATTAGACCTTCATGTCACAAGTTCTAAAAATGTCAATCACAGCTGAAAATGATCTTTAATATCTGTATCTCCTAGGAAACTTCTTCATAGAAACAATATTTTTACTTATATATTCCCTTATAACCTAACATACTTTTGAATGGATGCTGTCAGTACCTTTTACAAAAAGACACTTGAAGTTTGCTTACCCTTAACAAAGTCCTTTTCTCCTTTGCTACTGAGTAGTCATTTGGTTCCATATTTCCCACCTGAATGTTTCTGGAGAGTTCCTCCTTTCCCCATGGCTAATACAAAGCAAGTCTCAGAGAAGCCCAAGGATATCATTTTGTATAAAATAAAACATGTAATCTGAACGTTTTAAGGAACCAGGGTACGATAGTTCTCAGCCTTTGGCTGGGGAAACTCCCTCCTTCCTTGGGTAATGCCAACCTTATGAACTATAATCTTGATTTTAAACTCTGAGTATGTTTTCCCCCAGAATATTCTAGAATGATTCAATATAGATATCCTATAATGCCTTCAAATTCAACATATCTAACACAAATTCACCAACTAGTGTGTGGATTATTCAATTGGCGAACTAGACTACATAACTGAAAGATTTTTACCAGAGATTAACCTTACACAGAGCTCTCAACTGAGTCGAATGTTATTTGAAGAAAATAATGGGCATCCACTCTCTACAGATATAGATTTGTTTATTTGTTTGTTTCAGGTTAAATTTTCAGAAAATCACATATCCTCCAGGAAGCTAAGAACAATTATTATATTCTTCAATTAACATTATTTTTGTACAATGAAAATGTTAATATTACAATCAAAGAAGCAGTTTAGCCCACTGTTTAAAACACTAGTCCTGGGGCGCCTGGGTGGCTTGGTGGGTTAAAGCCTCTGCCTTCAGCTCGGGTCATGATCCCAGGGTCCTGGGATCGAGCCCCGCGTCGGGCTCTCTGCTTGGCGGGGAGCCTGCTTCCTCCTCTCTCTCTCTGTGCCTGCCTCTCTGCCTAATTGTGATCTCTGTCAAATAAATAAATAAAATCTTAAAAAATAATAATAATAAAAATAAATAAATAAAACACTAGTCCTACAACCAGACTGCTTGAGTACAATTTTCAGTGTTACTTCTTTGGGATCTCAGACAAGTAACTCATTTTTCTGGACTTTTTTTTTCATCTGCAAATTAAGATAATAATGGTAAATTTTTAATGGTGGTGGTTCTGAAACTTAAATGAGATAATGCATGATAAAGCACTTACAATAAGCATTTTTAAAAAGCTGCCATTAAAAAACAAAAAAGGTGAGTTGCTTTGAAAGATTTTTATTTATTTTATTTGAGAGAAAGAGGGAGCATGCAAGCACACCCATAAGTGTGGGGGAGGGGCAGAGGGAAAGACTCTCAAGCAGACTCCCTGCTGTAGCTGGAGCCTGACATGGCGCTCCATCTCACCACCCCCAGATCATGAGCTGAGTCCAAACCAAGAGTCTGATGCTTAACCAACTGAGCTACCCAGGCACCCCATAAGTTTTGTTTTGTTTTTAATTAAAAAAAAAAACAATGTTATATACTGAGACTTATTTAGCTTAACACTATGCAAACATTATCACCAAATTAAGATGGCAGTCTAGCAGAGTAAAACAAAACAGATTGCCTGGTTCAGATGCTAGCTCTGACACTTATCAATTATGTGACCTGATGTAAAAGTGCGTAACTGTTTCCTCACCTGTGCACCTGGGATAATATTAGAAGCTATTTCATGGGGCTATCTGCAGATTAAGACAGTTAACATTTGTAAAGAACTTAGAACAAGACTTGGCACATACAAAGAACTATGTAACCATTTACTATATTTTAAAATGATTAATTTCTCAACTTTTACCAAGGTTTAATAGAGTCGATATAATAATAACTAAATAATTTATATATTCAAATTTATGAACTTAGTAACTTTTAGTTACTTTCTAAAAGACAGTTTATAATTTATTTTCACATTCTCTCTTCTTATGTTTTGGAAATTGGCAACTCTTTCTGAAAATTTCTTTCTTGAATTTCTAATGATAAAGCAATTGAAAAATTAATGTTAATATTTTAATCACCTTAAAAACAACTTTGATTTGTTCTCAAGTTTCTATTTTTCCTTAAACTGATCTTTTTGGTTATGGGATTTTGTTGAAAATTATTTCATATATCTCTGGAGCAAAATATTCTTTCTATCTTCAGAACAAAAAGTTAATTTAGTTAAAATTACCTAAGAAAAATGAAGCTTCATGTATTTCTTCCCCCTTTACTCTAAGAATGAGATTAAAAACCATTGTAATCGGGTGCCTGGGTGGCTCAGTGGGTTAAGCCACTGCCTTCGGCTCAGGTCATGATCTCAGGGTCCTGAGATCGAGGCCCACATCGGGCTCTCTGCTCAGCAGGGAGCCTGCTTCCCTCTCTCTCTCTCTGCCTGCCTCTCCATCTACTTGTGATCTCTCTCTGTCAAATAAATAAATAAAATCTTTAAAAAAAAAAAAAAACATTGTAATCTTTGTATCTATATAGTTTGGTCTACTTAGCAGATTGAAATACAACTTTTAAATACTAAAGATATAAGAATTGAATGTGTAAGTATGCCTGGGTAGCTCAGTTAAGCAGCTGCCTTTGGCTCAGGTCATGATCCCAGGGTCCTGGGATCTAATCCTTTGTCAGGCTCCTTGTTCAGTGGGGAGCCTACTTCACCCTCTGACTGGTGCTACTCCTACTTGTGCACGCTCTCTCTCTCTCTAACAAATAAATGAATAAAATCTTAAAAAAAAAACAAACCACACAACTGAATGTGTAGGAAGTCTTTTGTTGAGAATATCTTCTGATTAGAACTCAAATCTTGAGATATCTTTTATTTCAATAAAATGGCATCTGTTGATTTTGTAATACAGTTTCCATGTTCTAAAATTGTTTTTCTTCCTCCAGTATTCCCAATTATCTTCAGGTCAAGCTTTCTAGTTTCTTTCTATTTCTTTTCTTCCTTCCTTCCTTTCCTGTTCTTTTTTTTTTCCATTACTTTGTTTTTATAAACCAAAATGTATTTTTGATCTATTTATAAAAACAGTCCTTATACTTTATTTTAGTCCATGTATAGATTTTCTTGACATTTTCACCTTCTGTATATGCCCAGCACAGCATTTCTGTATTATATATTTCATATTACATAATATCAATTGTTCCATTATTTGAGAACTAAAAAAAAAAAAAAAAAAACCCTAAAATTCAGTTACTTTACTTAATAACATCACTATTTATTCTTCAAAAGTATATGTGTAGGGGCACCTGGGTGGCTCAGTGGGTTAAAGCCTCTGCCTTCGGCTCAGGTCATGATCTCAGGGTCCTGGGATCGAGTCCCGCATTGGGCTCTCTGCTCAGCAAGGAGCCTGCTTCCTCCTCTCTCTCTGCCTGCCTCTCTGCCTACTTGTGATCTCTGTCTGTCAAGTAAATAAATAAAATCTTTAAAAAAAAAATTATATGTGTATAATTATTGATATTTGTTTTGCAGGTGTTTGGAACCCTTTTACCTTATAATCTTTTCTTTCTCCTCTTTCTCATTAAAAAAAATTAATTTAGTCAGGCATGACCACTTCGCATCATTTAGCACTACATTACTCTCTCAGAGATCTAGCCCACTTTGCACATCACTATATAAAAGTTATAGATCCTCTTTAAATTCTTGGAGCGTCTTCTCAAATTGTAAAAGCCTCAAAAGCAAAAAAAAAAAAAAAAGAAAGAAAAGAAAAGAAAAGTATTTTGGGGGGGGGAACAATTCTGTGTCTGTGGTGGCCTTCAGATGTGCCTCACAGTCCTGCCCCTCCAACTGTAGCACATGTAACCCACCAAGGTTCCCCTGCAATGTTTTGAGATCCACCTCTGTGGTTGCCCTGAGGCCATGCTTTCCAAGTGCTCCTTCCAGCCACACTGAACTGGTAGGAATACTAACAGGTCCATTCCTACATCTGCAAGCCAACTTTGGTTCTAGAACCCCTTAGTGGGCCTTGCTTAGGCCGTTCTGCCATCTAGGATGCTTTCATCAAACTTCTTTCCTTTTGTCCTTCACGTAAGAGTCAGACTTGCATCTTTTGTGATATCTCACTCCTCCACCATTTTCTCACACCAGGCATTTCCCTAATTAAATACATTTAAGAATCTCGTCTCATCCTCTGTGTCTTAGAGGAAACAAACTAACATGTTGCCAAATACATAGATATATATATTTGGAAAGACCTACTATGTAGGTCTGATGCCAAATATAATGGGTTCCCTAAAAGGAATCAAGGAAAAAGTGGGACACACACTATAAAGCATTGCTCTACTTAGGTCTTTAGTTCACAATTCAGTAAATTTATTCCATTCTAAATTAATCTGCCTTTTGGGGGTGGGAGTGAGTACCACACGTGGTAGAGGGATGAGGTCAGTATGATTTCCCATCCACAAATCAGCCTGCCTTTTATTAGCTTCCTATTGTGTTTAAAATACAAACTTCTTATCACAGCCACAAAGCTCTGTAAGGATCAGAGCTGCCTGCATCTCCAACCATATTTGGAACGATTATCACCCCCATTCTCTGTCTTAAGTACACTGACCCTTCACTCCTAGAACACACAGCCCTCTCCTCTGCCTCAGAGCTTTCCTTCAGGCTGATCTTCCAGCCTGAATCCCTCCTGCCTCCACCCTGTCGGGTTAACTTCTGCATCTTTCAGCTCCTAACTTAAATATCCTTCATCAGAGGCTTTCCTTGCCCCCTACCTCACAAAATCAAAGTTATAAGACCACATTGCTTTTCTTTTTTTTTTTAAGATTTTATTTATTTATTTGACAGAGAGAGATCACAAGTAGATGGAGAGGCAGACAGAGAGAGAGAGAGAGAGAGAGAGAGGGAAGCAGGCTCCCCGCTGAGCAGAGAGCCCAATGCGGGACTCGATCCCAGGACCCCGAGATCATGACATGAGCCGAAGGCAGTGGCTTAACCCACTGAGCCACCCAGGTGCCCCCACATTGCTTTTCTAATAGACTCTGTTTTCTTGACCTCTTAACACTATTTGCAATTATAATTACTGTATTCTATTGTGTGTTAAATGCCCCACTGGATTATAATTAGTGAGCTGTCAGGAACCATGGCTATTTTGTTTCCCTTTATATAAAGTGTCTTATACAGGGGCACCTGGATGGCTCAGTTGGTCGGGCCACTGCCTTCAGCTGAGGTCATGATCCCAGAGTCCTGAGATGGAGTTTCGCATTGGGCTCCCAGCTCCAGGGGTTGTCTGCTTCTCCCTCTAACCTTCTCCCCTCTCGTGCTCTCTCATTCTCTCTCTTCCTCAAACAAATAAAAAAAAATCTTTAAAAATAAGTTAAAAAAATAAATAAATAAAGTGTCATACGGTTCCTAGTAGTAACTACCCTATGCATGCAAGTTGAATGAATGAAAGAACATATTTCTTAAGACATTTTTGAATGACTAGGGTCATGTAGCTGGATGGAGTATTGTGCTTCTTCCACTTTCTGATAATGAAGTAAGAAAACCTTAGCCACAGTACAGGATACCTTTTGGCCTATATACCATAAAATGTATACAGTCTATGTCATCATAAAATCCCAGAGATACATGTTTATCTTCTTAGTAACCAGATTACATGTTTCCACATTTTCTGGCTTGTATGAAAGTGGTGGTAATTGTTACCTGCTCAAATCCTTAGGCACTACTTTGGAAAAACTTCTCTAAACTGATATCTGATATCTATCTCCCACTTGTCATTATGCAGAGAATAGACATAGCCTTCCAAATTGTTCTTAATTTGATTAGCAGTGATAGATACTCCCTGATAACAGTAATTTCTTAAAATCCAGCATTAAAAGATTATTTTCCTCTATGGAGAACATTTTAACAGTTCAGTCAAAATTGTAAAAGCATAAGTCCTTTGACCAAGCAATCCATTGAGGAATACTATACTGTCTTATCAATTAATTATTCCCATTTGAATTATTAAATTTACCCTTTGCTGATATCCTAATCCACACAGGTTTCATACACATCCTGGAATTGTCTACATAGCAACTCAATTAGCAGTCTTTCCTTCTATGACAAATGTCTATCTCTCCCCTATCATTTCATTTTTGTTAATGTTGGTAATAAATTAGTGAGGCTGCATTCTCTAGAACAGGATTCCAATCCAGTAATCTCCAAGTGAGAAAAGTCTCAAGTCCTACTGTGAGAGAAAAAAGAATGCCTTCATCTCAACTGGGAGATTCCTAGCCCTTCCATAAATCAGCATTATTATTCTACATGTTTTAGAGTAGAAATCTTATCTCTGTTATGACTGTCTCACTTGTAGTAAACCAACAGGTAAAGGCTTAGACTTTTAGAAATCCTCACAGAGCCATATAAAGCTTTCATTTCCATCAGTGTTCTGCCTCCTTCCCCGGAACACAGAGTTGTGTAAGAGGTTCAGTCCCGCAACACAGCAGCATTCGCAAGCGTCTTCATTATCTCATTCTTTTCTTCTTTAATTTTAAAAAATTTTTTATTAACATATAATGTATTATTAGCCCCAGGGGTACAGGTCTATGAATCGCCAGGTTTATACACTTCACAGCACTCACCATAGCATACCTTCCCCAATGTCCATAACCCAATCACCCTCTCCCTACCCCCCACCCCAGCAACCCTCAGTTTGTTTTGTGAGATTAAGAAGCTCTTATGGTTTGCCTCCCTCCCGATCCCATCTTGTTTCATTTATTTCTTCCCTACCCACCAAACCCCCCACGTTGCCTCTCAACTTCCTCATATCAGGGAGATCATATGATAATTGTCTTTCTCTGATTGACTTATTTCACTAAGCATAATACCCTCTAGTTCCATCCACGTCATTATCTCATTCTTTCTCAGACCTTCAGGAATGTGTCCCAACCCATATAAACTCTGTGCTCAGGCATGCAATTCTCTAAATAGCAAGAAAAAGGCAATGAAAGAGTTAGCCAGAGCAGAGAATTGGGCAAAGGGACTTAAGGTGGCAGTAGGGCTGGTCTCAAAGAGGAGTATAAATGCCGATATGCTTAGGGGACTCCTAGGAAGACAGGGAACTATACAGAGAGTCTCTGCATCATCGGGGAAACATTTTGGTTGTAGTTAGGTTAATCCAGGTTGAAAGAGGGCCTAAAAATAAGGGCCAGCCCCCAGGAAAAGCAGATTAACAGAAAAAAGAAAGAGAATCAGAGCACTGGGTAAACGGTGTACAGATATTAAGCTAAGGCTATCGTCCCAGCAGGAAGCTGGACTGCACACCAAAAAGGAAGCTGAAACCTTGGCATATGGACTAGTTACATATGTTGAACATTACTGGGCAGATTGCCCCTCACTGCAAAAGCAGGTGGCAATGAGCTTTGCCCAGGATACTAAAATTCAGACTAAAGGCCACAGACCATTCCAGACCTTATTCACTTGTTAATTTGAGCAATTAAAATCTGGTCTCCACTGGTTCAGGTTGTTGCAGAATTGAAACTATTGGAGAAAGGGCATTAGAGCTCACAACTGGACAAGACTGAGAAAGCAAGTAAGCAATTTATATCCCAGAGTAAATGAAGGCAAAAGGACTAAAAGATACTTAGATGCCTATAGAACTCACATATACTACTTCACAGAAACTAAAATGCTACCTTTCTATGGCAGAATGTGTTGAGTGATTAAAAAGAAAATCTCTGTTCGTTGTTTATTCCTTTGTCCTTGTGAACACTCCCACATCGTTTAATTATAAGATCTCTCAGATACAGGTCCCTTATATAAAGTTTTTATGAATGTTTTTTGTCTCTATTTCCCTCCTGAGAATAGGCTTAAAAATGAATGATAAACAATTCATTTGGCTAATTGATATATTGCAAGCTATCCATTCTATTTTCTTTTTTTTTTTTTAAGATTTTATTTATTTATTTGACAGACAGAGATCACAAGTAGGCAGAGAGGCAGGCAGAGAGAGAGGGAGAGGCAGGCTCCCTGCTAAGCAGAAAACCAGATGTGGGGCTTGATCCCAGGACACTGGGATCATGACCTGAGCCGAAGGCAGAGGCTTTAACCCACTGAACCACCCAGGTGCCTCTATCCATTCTATTTCCTTACTGAAGGTACACAAGTTATCCATAATAACTCTCTACAGTGAAAGCAAGTATCTTAGCTCAGGCTGCTATAACAAATTGCCATAGTCTAGTCAGCTTAAACAAAAATTTCTATTTCGCACAGTCTGGAGGCTGAAAAGTCCAAGACCGAGGTGTAGGCATTTTCAGTTCTGCTGAGAGCCACTTAATGGTTTACAGATGGTTGTCTTCCCTTCATATCCTCCCATACAAGTTCTTATCCTACTTCTTATAAGGGCACAAATCTTAAGCATGAGGCCTCCATCCTCAAAACCTAATTATTTTTCAAAGACCTCACATCCTTATACTATCATATTGAGGGATAAGATTTCAAAATACAAGTTTTGGAGGATACAAATATTTAGTCCACAACAACAACATAATCATCTGTCTGGCTGCCTGCCTTGATATCTCCCTTCTATACTCTGCTACGGTCACTTGAAGGCCACCAAGATGTGTTCTCTTCTGGCTGGGAAAAATCAAGAAGCTCAGGTGACAGCCAACCTACCTTACTACTAGTCTGGTCCTAAGTTCTTTGGGAAGGGCCTTGAACTTTGAAATTGGGGGTAATTTAATGTATAGGTAATTAGTGGTATAAGTGGTTAGCAGTATAAGTAGTAGTAGTAAATTAGTAGTAATAACTGAGATCCTGTCTCACTTCTGTGACCAAACCCTCATTTCCTACCATAGTTTGAGTAATTGGGTCTATCTTGTTTACTGTGCCTAATTGATTTTATTGATTATATATTTCTTCATTCATTCATTCAAGAACTAGTAATTGAAATCTAGTCTATGATAAGCATTATTCTAAGTGGAATACAACAAGTGAGTAAACAGAACCTTTATCCTTGGGACTTATATTCTAAGTGAAAACTTATTAGGGAGAGAAGTATAGCTGAAGCAGTGTATACACAAAGGAAAGTGAAACAAGATGAATTAAGAGGGATTTAGTAAAGCATCAGATCACATTAGGCCATGTAGATCATGGTAGGGAGTTTGGATTTTATGTTCTGTGGGATGGGAAGCTACTGAGCAGCTCTGAACATGAAAGTAACATGATATGGTATACATTTGAAAAGAATCACTTTGGCTGCTGTGTGGAAAAAAGTAGAGTGGAAGCAATAAGAAGGATTAAGAATCCTTTGCAGTTGACCAAGGAAAGATGGTACTCGTTTAGAATAGAATGAGAGGAAAAGTGTTTGAGATGAAAAGTGATTGATTTCTGGTTGGATTTTTAAGGCAGAACTGACAGAACTTGTTAGTGTATTGAACATAAGAAGGGAATAAAAGAAACTGGGAATGATTCCTAGATTTTTACTTGAGCAACTGCATGAAAAGATGTGCCATTTGCTATAGGAACATCAAGTTTGGGAGGCTCGATTTTGGATTTTGAAGATGTTAACTCTGAGATGCCTACTAGACATTCAGATGAAGATATCAATTAGGAAGTTAGACAGAGCCTAGAAGATGAGGAAGAGTCATGCTGCCAGAGATATTTGAGAGTCACCAGTAGTTTTGTACAAACTTTCAAGGAAATATATCTGTTACAATGCTTTCAGGGAAGAATTTATTTCCCTGTGAAGTAAATATGGTATGTTTCTTGGCAATACAAGTCCCAATATAGAGTCTGTAATAGTTATATTCTCTTGGTTGTAGGCATCAGCAACTGTTCCTGGAAAGTGCAAACAAAAAGAGGAAATGTATTGAAAGGAAACTTTGGTTCTCTCACAGAATGAAAGAAAAAGTTGAAATCTCAACTCAAGAAGGGCAGTACAAGGCTTCACCTTTGTGGTAAAAGTTTGATAACATTAATACCATTCAGTTCAATGAGTTTAAGTCCACCAGGGTCCTAGTAATGCCTTGCAAAGCCATGTCTTCCCACATTGAATTCCTCCATCTATTAAACAAAAGGTTGGAATAAATCGTTGCTATTAAAAATGTAGTCCTTTGACCAACACCTTATTTGGTATGTGAATCTCAGGTCACACACTATAAATTATAATTCAGAATTTTCATTTAACAAGATTCCCAAGTGATTCATAGGCATATTAAAGTTTGAGAAACACAGAACTAAATGATTATCTGAACTGGTCAGGTGTTTCATATATCAGCTACATTGAGGAAGTTCATTGGATTCCTACCCATTTCTATTCAGTTGATTGTCCAACTCTTGATTTCAGCTCAGGTCGTGATCTCAGGGTCCTGAGAGCCCACATTGTCCTCAGTCCTGAGCATGGAGTCTATGTAAGATTCTCTCTCCCTCTCCCTTTGCCCCTCCCCACACCACCTGTGCTCTCTATCTCTCTCAAAAAAAAAAAAAAAAAAAAATTTACAGGGGTGCCTTGCCTGGGTGGCTTAGTCGGTTAAGTGTCCAACTCTTGATCTCAGCTCAGGTCTTCAGGTCTTAATCTCAGAGCTCAAGCTTAATCTCTTGAGCTCAAGCCCCACACTGGGCTCTATGCTGAGTGGGGAGCCCACTTTAAAAAAAAAAAATAGAGGGGTGCCTGGGTGGCTCAGTGGGTTAAAGCCTCTGCCTTTGGCTCATGTCATGATCCCAGGGTCCTGGGATCAAGCCCCACATCAGGCTCTCTGCTTAGCAGGGAGCCTGCTTCCTCCTCTCTCTGCCTGCCTCTTTGCCTACTTGTGATCTCTGTCAAATAAATAAAATATTAAAAAAAAATAGAATTACAAATGGTTTTGTATTAAATAATAATAAACAGTTAAATTGTATGCTTAGTGTATACCTTGATTATATGCAGGTAGGTAGGTTATATCTTGTAGAAACATGATAAAGTTCTGGCTATACATCTCATGACCCTCCTTTCCAGGAAGTTCAGAATTACTTTTCAGGCAAACTTCTACTCTGGTGATCCATATATTTTTTATATATCATGCAGTCCTGTAAGACTCATAGATTTGATATCTTGATTGTGTCCATGTGCTCTGAATTAGTGTTTTATTTACACCATATAGCTGCTTTCATTGATCAGAATTTTGCATATGTAATGTTCTATTATTTATATTTTTTGTCATACTTTTGACATTATTCTTGAAAACTCACACTATCTACCAATTATAAGAATAATAGGAATGAGAAGAAACCTATAAATATTAATGCTATTTGAGGGAAAGGCATGACAATTGTTATTTGAGGGAAGTAAACATTGGCAGATCATTAAAATTTTGGCTCAGAATTGTGGTCCAGAAAGCCAACGGATCTTGAAATGGAATGTAACCTGCTTATGAACTCACAGTCCTTAAACAACTTGCATGATCCCTTAAATAATCATGTCCAAAAATTTCTCTTAGAAATATATCTAGTAGATATGATTTAAAGAAAATATGTCAACTTTTTAGAGTAGAATAGCTATTGAAACTTACTCATAGCACTGTTTGTTAAAACGTGACCCTTAAATCTTTTATATTAGAATCACCTGGGAAGCTTATTAAACTACAGAACCAGACCTACTAAATCAGAATCTCTGAGGGTGGGGTCCAAGTCTGCATTTAAAATAGGTGAGTCTTATCACACTAAAGATGGAAAATTACTGTATTAAACGTTTAGATTTTCAAGTATGGTTTTCCATTAATGTTAGTGTCAACTTCCAATGACCAAGCAAAGAGTTCACCTTTATTGTTTCACATTCCGTTTGCTCAGACTCGCTGTGCTTCATAATGGAATGACATTTTGACAAACTCATGGCTTAATTTTTTCCCCTATTTTTCCAAAGGCTTTAAATGGATATTTCTTCTTGATAACTCATTAAGACAATATATGCCAAGGCATAGCACTTCCAGAACACCAAAGAATAATGTCTTGGCCAGGATTGGGGATCACTTTTTATAGAGGATCACTGATCCACAGTTGTTGGGTAGGGAGAAAAAAGTAAAGAAAACCAGAAAAGAAAATATTAATTTAATATTTTAAAGTAGACAAGTATTCATCTTTTTAAAAATTTAAGAAAACTCTTCAAAAAAATTGATCCAACTTCATTATTTTTTATCACACATACTTCTTAAATCCACAATAAAGGTGGAAGTTCTCTCATTATCTTACACCCCATGTAAAATAATATGAATATTTCTATAGATCCTTAACAGTGCTTAGCACATAGAAAGTACATACTGTCGGGGTGCCTGGGTGGCTCAGTGGGTTAAAGCCTCTGCCTTTGGCTCAGGTCATGATCTCAGGGTCCTGGGATCGAGCCCCACATTGGGTTCTCTGCTCAGCAGGGAGCCTGCTTCCTCCCTCTCTCTCTGCCTGCCTCTCTGCCTACTTGTGATCTCTGTCTGTCAAATAAATAAATAAAATCTTTAAAAAAAAAAGAAAGTACATACTGTCTCTCACTGTCTTCCTCTCTATATATATATGTGTGTAAATATATAGAGTTTGAATAAATAAATGGCATCTACAATGTGTACATTTTTCACACACTTTTTTGAAACTGATTATTTTCCAGTTATCAATATACCACAGAATTTTTCTGTAGCAATAGAAATCTAATATTCTATTGTATTTGATGTGTCATAATTCATTTAACCAATCCCCTGCTAATGGTCATTTACTTTCAATTTCGTAGTGCTAAAAGCAATTCTGAAATAAACCATTACACAATTGTCTGGGGTTTTTTTATTTTTAATTTTTTTAAAGATTTTATTTATTTGTTTGACAGAGAGAGAAACAGGGAGAGAGAGAACAAGAGCAGGGGGAGTGGGAGAGGGAGAAGCAGGCCTCCTGCTGAGCAGGGAGTCCGATGCGGGGCTTGATCCTAGGACGCTGGGATCATGACCTGAGCTGAAGGTAAACACTTAATGACTGAGCCACCCAGGTGCCCCAGTTGTCTGGTTTTTGAGGGGACAAATTACTAAAATGGAATTGCTGAATCAAAGTTTATGTATCCTTAAAACCTTAATACATATTGTCCTCCTAAAATGTTGATCCAATGCCATTATAATTTATAACTGACTATTCTCCCACAATGGGTATCTTTGTCACTCTGATAGCCAGTAAATATAATCTCATTATTTAAATTTGTGCGTACCTAATTACTAATGAGAATATATCCATTTTATAAATTTTTAGCCCACTTATTTCTTTTATGTACTGTCCATTTTTCTAGTGGCATGGAACAGGAAATTTTAAATCCTAATTAGTAAATATAATACCATATAAATCATAAAAGACAAGTTATTTGTAACAAACTGAAATCAAATAAAAGTTGAAAAAGCTACATAAAATGAAACATAGAAAAAGAGAGTGAGAGAGGAGAACAAAGTCATATAAGCAGAGGGATACATTGAAAGGGGCATAGAAATCGAGAACACAAACTTCTGTCAATCTACATGGACACACAGACAAACAGACACACAGGAACGTGTGGAGAGCCGCACTGATAAAGCACAGATGGAGACCAAATGTAAATGGAGACACCCAAAGAAAAAGTAGAGCAGGCACACATGCATAGGGCCAGAGAGTGATAGATGCATATACACAGCAGTATAGAGAGAGAAAGCCACCTAAAAAAAGATAGCATGAACTCATGGGAAAAAAAAAAAATCTGTACACAAAAATACAGAACAGAGAGGTGCAAGAAAAGATATGCAGAAAGTAGACCTAGCAACATGAAGATGGGCAAAATCAGAGGGGTGCCTTTCATGAATTAAAACCCCATAGTTTGGTTGTAAAAGATATATTTACTAAGGCCTTTTAAGTATATATGGCCTTATCATCTCCTGTTATATCAACAAAGTTAATATGCCCTGTTTTTTTCTTCTGCAGATCTGCATGATCTAAAATCAAGATACAACCACAGACTTAGATTTCCCTCTTTATTTTGTAAAAACACAAAGAGGTACCCTACTAATAACACATACACTAAATTCTTGTTTTAGCTGTTCCACATAAACACACGCATAATGTATTCATTTTGTTTCTTCATTTAGATATAGTTATGAAACAGGAAACTTTAAAAAGTGATGTAAATCCTGGGGCACCTGGGTGGCTCAGTGGGATAAAGTCTCTGCCTTCGGCTCAGGTCATGGTCTCAGGGTCCTGGGATCGAGCCCCGCATCAGGCTCTCTTTTCAGCAGGGAACCTGCTCCCCCCTCTCTCTCTGCCTGCCTCTTTGCCTACTTGTGATGTCTCTCCCTCTGTGTCAAATAAATAAATAAAATCTTTAAAAAAAAGTGATGTAAATCCTATATAGAGAACCATAGGTCTCACTAAAACTGCACCTTTTACTAAATCCTAATGCCAAAATCATCCTAACAAATCTACCGTTTCCTAAATTACTGCTGGGAAAGAGATGAAGGAAAGCTAAAATAACAACTGGGATTCAAGCATCTGAAGAGATTACAGTAAAGTTAATCTAATTTGTTTATGACGTTCCTTTCTCTGAGAAGGAAGAAAGTTCAAACACACCTTGTTGTCACAGCTACCCTACCAGAGAGTTAATCAAATCGATGGCATGGAAATTCTATCAAACACTCATCAATCAACCATTATGAATGACCAAAATCAAACAAACAAAAAGACTTAACTAGAAAACCATCAATTCAGCCTTGCTATACAGACACCGCCAAAGTATTGCAGGGAGGCATAAATATTTTGAAATATGTTTAAATAATGTGTCCTGACTGCCAGTAAAATTTTTCCAAGCAAATGTTATTGAAAATGTTTGGGCTATCCACAAATGTTTTTACAAGCATTCCTACTAGGCGACTACTGAAGCCTCAGAAAAAATTCTGGCCAACAGGAGAATTGGTAAGAAAGAAGCGCTGAGTGGAAGGTGACCTCAGGAAATCCAGTCAGGAGTATCTGAGCTGTTGGGATGGTTCAAAAACAAATGCAGGTTTCATGAAAGCTCTAGAAACAAATAGCTACGGGTAAAAACAAACATTTGGACAGTGAGGACACACCCAACAAAAATGTTTGTTTGCTGATACTAACATTTTATTTGGCACGTATTTGCCAGAGCAGAAGCGGGCAAAAATAAGATAAATGCAAACATCTCACAGAAGGCAAAATCACAGTAAATTTATAAGTGTAAGAAATATGAGAACATTTGTTTACTGAACATAGAGCAAAAAATAGATATTTATGGCTTAGTTAAAGTAATGACAATTTCACCAGCTTAAGTCCAGGAGCCCCCCCAAAGCCCTAAATATTAATTCTGTTGTACGTTACTGCAGCTTTTACATTTGTGCAGTGCAGTATAGTTCTTTTCAATTACCTCACATAACAATCCTCTGAGATCAGCTGATGACTAGTATTATTATCTTTATTTTACAGATGAAATACGTTAGCTAAGTAGGGCTGTTCCTCGTCCCTTCCATCATATTTGCCTCCCAAAAAAGATTTATGCCATACACTATTGACTAATACACTATCAGATTAAGTGTTACGATACATAAAATACTATTTATTTTTCCATTTTTCTCCCTCCATTCCTTGATCTAACCAGACCCCAATTCTAAATGTTGTAGACAGAAGCCCAGGCTCAGACACAGCTCTCTCCACACTACTCTGACCTCGGATTTCTGATATTCTTTCCCTTCTATTTCTCTTTTCCCTCCTGCCTTTTAAAGTAGTCCATTTCATAGGTTCTGGTATCACTTTTGTTCTTCCATGCTGATTCCTTGCTAACTCCAATCCCTCCCAGGCTTCACTAGTAGACTGGGAAGAGAGGGAGAGTACCTTTATTCCTCGTACCACTTGTCTCATAGCCAAACCCTTCATTTCCAATTGCATGATGGAGATCTCCATTGGTGTTCTCCATTAGCAGCATACCTAATTCAAAATGTCTAAAAATACTCATCAACTTCCCCCAACAGCAAGCCAAATCTCCTCCATGTTCATGGATGGGAAGACCATCAACTATAGAACAAATGTTTGCATCTCCCCAAATCCATATTGAAACCCAATCTCCAGTGCAATGCTACTTGGAGATGAGGCCTTTCAGACATGATTAGGGTCAGGCGGGTGAAGCCCTCTAGAATGGCATGAGTGCCCTGACAAAAGAGAACCCAGAGAGCTGGGTTGTTTCCTTTCCAGGTGAGAACACGGTGAGAAATCAAAGTCTATGAACCGAGAAAGATCTCCCACCAGACACCAAACCTGCTGACAACTTAATAGCGGGATTCCAGCCTGCAGAACCAAAAGACATTTCTGTTGTTTATTAGCCACCCAGTCTTCGGTATTTTGTTATAGCAGCCCAAATAGGCTAAGGCATCACCCTTCTAATCACCTTCTAAATATCCCTCCAGCTCCCAGTGTCTATAGATCTGTTCGATAAATCCTATTGATTTTACCTCCTAAATACCTGTAACAAACAACATTCCTTCTTGATTTTCATCAGCACTATTCCAGGTCAACCACAAAACACCCTCAATTTAAAATTAATATTAATATCATTTTATAATCTTTTCAATTAGTCATCTTCATACGCCAGCAAACTGAACTGCTTTCTACATTCAAAGTACATTCTACACTTTCAACTTCTGTATTTTTGTTCAAGGTCTTTACTTGAACACTGGAGTGTTTACAACTCTCATCTCCACTTATCCAACTTCTTGCATTCTTTATGATATAAACGAGTCATTTTGTATTTGGGATATTCTTGTGTAACACTGTGTAATAACTTTCTTTAATCTTTTAAAATTGGGTTCTAAATACTTTCCTGTGTCATTAAATTTTTTCAAACATATCATTTTCAGTGACTGCGAATAATTTCTCACTTGGCATTAAACATTTTCCTGTTGTTGGCCATTTATATTGTTAAATTTGGTTTTGCTGTTACAAGTAATAGTTTAGTGAATATGTTTTATTACATAAATAATTCTTCACATTACAGATTAATTCCTCAGGTTAAATTCCCAGAATTATTTTGAGTTTAAAAGATATGAGTGTTTTAAAAACTCTTTATATATATCCATGGTCAAAACGTCTTCTATAAAAAGAGTTCTGATTTAAAACTTTCAACAGAACTCACACAATTGTGAGATGACTGTTTTCTCCAAATCCTCATCAACATTGGGAATTCTCAGTTTTTAATTAGCCTATTCTAGGAATTAAAATTAGGACTTAATTATATTTAAATCTATATTTCTTTGGTTATTGATTATGATAGTAATTATCATTGCTGAGTTTTAATACCTTATATATTTCTCAACTGTTTGTAAATCTCACTTTACAAAATGCCTGTTAGTGTTCTTTGTCTATTTTTCATTACAGCATTCATCTTGTTCTGATTTTATTACAAATATTACTTTCTTTCTCTGAATTGTTTACCATGTCCTTAAAATTTTATGTACAAAATTAAAAATATATTTTAATGTAGTCTAATTATTTGGGTATGTTTATTGCTAAAATCCATTGAAAGATTTTCTCTTACTACAACGCAGGCTAAATTTTCCTAAATAACCTTCTTATTTGTCCATTTCTCTTAATCACACTCAAATCTCCATCATCTTTCTATTCTTGCCTTTATAGTTAAATCTTTATAATCTCATCAATTGCAATAGTGTCCTATCTTCCAGCATGCTTTTCTGGCTCCATAGTAATTTACTTTTCTTAGGGAAATCACAGACATCTTTTTACATTTGTTAATCTGGCTGGATCTTTCCCCAGTTTAAAAATCCCCAATGACTTCCTATGGTTCTCAGGGTAAAAAATAAAATCCTTCACAAGATGGTATGCAGTATGGAATTTGCCTAACTAGCTACCTATCCTATCACACTCCCCACTGGTTTCTATTTTTAGTTGGCTTAACATCTTTCCACAGATGGCCTTCACATGGACGGTTTACTTTGCTCACTGTGGTCCTTTTAACTCTTCTCCCACCTAAGCTACCTACCTAAAATCCTTGAGGTCTTCGCTGAACTGCCATTTCCTCCAGTAAGTCTTCTCTAACTCAGTACAATTGCATTGTCACTGTTGTAAACAATAGCTACCCTCTTAAACAGACTGTAAACTCTGTGAGAGCAGCTATAATGTTTGACCTCTTCAACACTATTCTTAGTGCCTACCAAAGTGATCAAAAGTATGTATTAAAAGAAAAAGGGAGAGCATATTATTTTACCAGGGCTACACTATTTTAATAAATATAGCTTTATAATATGTTGTAAAATCAGGTTGGATAATCATTACATTTATTTTATTTTTAAAATGTAGCTTGCATATCTTTGCTTGTTTATTTCAAACAGTAAGACATTTTGTCTCATTTAAGAAGAATATTACTTGTATATTTGGAATGATTTTGAAACTATAAATACATGTGGGCAGAAAAGATATCTTGATATTTGTTCCTCTGACCCAGGAGTATGACATGCTCTGCATTATTTAAGTCTTCTTTTACCTTCTTATTTAGAAAAATTATTCATATAGATGCTGCATATTTTTCAATTTTGGGAAACTTTGTACATTTTTTGTTATTAAGAATGAGACCTTTCTTCTAGTATTTTATAATAAACTTTTATCTTAGTCAAGTTTTACATTTAAATAATTTATCATGAAGATAATAGAGCTCTTCTTTACATCTCACTCCTTTCCCTCTGTTATTAACATCTTATATTAGTATGGTTCATTTGTCATAATTAATGAACCAAAACTAGCATGTCATCATTAACTAAAGACCATGCTTTATTTAGGTTTCCTTTGCTTTTACCTATGTCTTTTTTCTGTTCCGGGATACCACATTATAATCAGTAGTCATGTCTCCTTTGGCTCTTCTTCTTGTGATGATTTCTCAAACTTTCCTTGGGTTTGATGACCTTGACAGTTTTGAGGATACTGCTCAGGTATTTTGTAGAATGTCCCTCAGCTGGTATTGGTCTGTTGTTTTTCTCTAATCATTGATTGCATTAGAGTAATGTGTTTGGGGGAAGGAATCCACAGAGCTTAAGCAATATTCTCCTCACATCATATCAAGGGCACATATTGCCAATATGATTTGTCACTATTGATGTTAACCTGGGTCACCTGGCTTGAGGTAGTATTAGTCAGGTTCCTCTACTGTCAAGTTACCCTTTTTAGTCTCCTTTTCCATACCACCTACTCTTTGGAAGAATCTCTTCTTATATTTTTAACGGAATATTTTTTTATATAATTGAAGGTTTATCGACTTTAGCATTGATACACTATTTTAAAAGAAATTATCAAAACATTTATCATTTATAAAATATCAATGAGAAATCAAAGTACTCACATAAACAATGCTCAAGGAAATCTAATTGCTTAATCTCATTTTACAAAAATAGACTTACTTTGCTGTGGCTTAGCAATATTTCTATAATTTCTGGAAATACTGAAATTATGATTCTAATATATTTAATGATTTTATAAAATTAGAATAAAAATTCATGGCAAATGTCACATTATAAGACCCAAGGAAAGCCACTCTGAATAAAATTTGATTCATTCAGAGGCACTGATCCTGTGTATAAACAAAAAGCAACTGACCCATCTATGTGCCTAATGTGCTTACTGTGGTAGATTATTTGATTCTTCACCAAATATTTCAGTTCCTCTGTATCAGTTATCTATTGCTACATAAGAGATTACCCCCACAACTTAGGGGCTTAAAACAATAAACACTTAATATCTCACACTTTCTGTGGATCAGGAATGTGATGGCTTAGCTGAGTCTTCCACTCCATGGTCTCACACTGGGCTGCAATCAAGTTGTGAGGCAGAGTTGAAGTCATCTCAAGATTCAACTGAAGGCAAAACTGCTTCCACATTCACTCAATGGTTGTTGGGAGGATCCAGTTCCTTGTTAGCTATCGGACTTAGTAGGAGGCTCTCAGTTCTGTGCAGGCCGTTGGCCAGAGGTCACTCTCATTTCCTAGTCACAAAGGCTTCTCCAACATGCCATCTTGCTTCATCAGTGTGAACAACCCAAGAAGGCAAGAGAAAGAATGAGAAAGTGCCACCAAGAGAAAGAGTATTAGCAAGATAGAAGTAATAATTATGGAAGGCCTATCCCATTACTTTGCTGAATTCTATTTATGAGGAGCCAGTCACTAAATCCAGTCCACACCTTAAGGGAAGGGATGACACAGGGTGTGAGTACCAGAGGGCATGACCATTAGGAACCATTTTCAGAAGCTGCCCGTCATATCATCTCTGTGATGTTCTACTAGAGGAGGATTACACAGCCCTATCATGTTGCACAAATAAGTGACCATAGTACTTGCTTTGGCTCATGTAACCCAGACAGAAATAACACATCTTACAATGTTTTCAAGCATTTAAAACCCTATGTTATGAAAACCGCCTCAGAGAGACTAGGACTTCTAGAATGGTAGAGTGAGTAGCTTGGCAAATCCTCCCCCCAAAAAGCAACAAGAAATCTAGACACTTAGAAAAAAAAAATACTCTTACCTATGAAAATTAACCAAAGGCATACAATTAAGAAACATTTATTCAAGAAAAACTATCAAGTCTTGGGAAGTACCATGGAGCTAATGGCATTTTAGCCAGGAGATGCTCCGACACCATACCCAGGACAGGCAGGCCATGAACACTATTATCTTCACAGCCAAAGTGGACTGACTTGATATGGAACAGAGTGGAAAGTGTCCATGTCCAGGGCACTGTCAAAAACAGTAGTGATCTTGGTGACAGTTAGGAGGGACAAGATCACAGGTAGCCTTAAATTGTGATTAAGGTTAGGGCAAGCAGACTCATGGGTATTGAGGGGGGCACAGATTGCATGGAGCACTGGTTGTTATACACAAACAATGCATCATGGATCTCTACATCAAAAACTAGTGATGTACTGTACGGTGACTAACATAACATTAAAAAAAAAAGGTTAGGGCAAGCAATAGACTGGCAGATTTGTTAGAACTTAATAGGAAGAATGAAGAGTGGCATAGCTTTATTCATACTAAACACACAAATTAACTCAAAATGGAGTTTAGACCTAAATATAAGCATTAAAACTATAAAACTTCTAGAGGAAGATATAATGGAAAATCTTCATGCCCTTGGGTTAGGCACAGAGTTCTTAGATGTGACACCAAAGCATACTTTATAAAAGAAAGAAGTAGTTGATAAATTGGATTTTGTAAAAACAACATTTTGGGGGGTTTCAAAAAACACGAAGACAATGAAAAAACAAGCTACGAACTGGGAAAATCTGTCCATCATATGTCTGGTAAAGATTTTATGCAGAATATAAAAATAACTTAAAATTCAGTAAGAAGAGGACAAGTTAAAACACTGGTGAAGGATTTGAATACATACTTCACCAAAGAGATGGTTAATAAGCACCTGAAAATATGCTTAATGACGTAGTCATTTGAACAAGAAAACTGCAACAAAATACCGCTCCATATCCACTGGAATGGCTAGGATAAAAAAGGCAAAAAGTAACAACTGTTGGTGAAGACAGGAAGAAAGTGGAACCCTGGTGTACTTGTGGCGGGATTGTAAAATGGCTAGTCACTTTGTAAAAGTTTGGCAGTTTCTCAAAAAGTTACACATGAAGTTATCTTACAACCCAGCAAGGCTACTCCTGGGTATCTATCCAAGATAGATGAAAACATGTCCACACAAATCTTGTACACTGAGGTATGCAGCAGATTCGCAGGCAACAGCCAAAAACCTGAAACAACACTAATGTCCATCAACTGATGAAGAGCTACAAATGTGATACATCCATACAACAGAAAATTATTTAAAAAGGAAGCAAACTACTATACATACTGTGGTCCAGATGAACCTCACAGACAGGCTGAAAGAATTCAGACATGGAAGATACATATTGTATACAGAACAGCCCTAAATACAGAACAGCCCTAAAAGGCAAGTTTTTAGACAGAAAGATTGATGGTTGCCCCAGGGCTGGGGGCACAAATGTGGATTCACTGTAAATGGGGACTGGAGATTTCTTGGGAATGATAAAAATGAAATGTTCTAAAACTGGATTGCAGTGATCAGTTGTACGGCTCTGTAAATTTCCTCAAAATCATTAAATTGTACACTTAGAATGGGTGAATTTATGGAAAAGAAATTATACCTCAATAAAGCTGTTTTTAAAAAGTAAAAAGTCTGTGTGTGGTGTAAGTCTCTCTTCTCTGTATCAAGATGACCATTTATGTTCCAGATAAACATTATTTCAACAGCCTGGGTTGCAAAATGAAGACACGTGGAGCAGAGCTGTAAGTAAATCATGATACATGTGAACAAGAAAACAACCTTTGTTACTGTAAGCCACCAAGATTTAGGCATATCAGAACCTATCATAGTACATTTATTTTTTTAAAAATGCATTATGGCATACTTACATTAAATTCTTCCATGAAAAATTTTCATTTAAGGAGTAAAATTGTTACTAAATTTTTTTTGTAGTTTCATAACTTTACAGTTCTTTAAATTAAAAATACAAAACTTTCTGTAATGGTTTATTGTTTCATGCGACTCTAAATCATATGATAAAATTATATATATTTGCAAACCACCATACTTAGGGATAGGAATATCCTAATGAACAAAATCAACACAGCCCCTATCTTCACAAAGCTTATAGTCTAAAAAACTGTTTATTTTCTGTAAGCTTTGTATAATCTATTACAAATGGATTCCAATTTTATTTTCATATTAATATCAATTCTTTTTTTAAAATAAAGAAACAGTAATCGTCCTTTCAGTCTAAATTTCTGTGACAATCACTTAACTTACCAGGTAATTTTTATTTTAAGTTGTAGTCAGTTTTCATTTCCACCAGCAGGTGGAACCCTTTAGATTTATTTTGTCTAACAGCAATACAGGTCTTTGTGATTTTTCATTTTTAAGAATTATTTTTTCTTTCACTTAATCTTTATTTCTGGAACAGAACTAAGTGATAGTAGGCAAGAATGGTCATTCCACATTCCAAAAAATGTCTCTGCATTAATAGAATGCGCATCAGCATATTCAATTAAAATTTTAAGTTCACAGACAGTCATGGAACACTAGTCATGGGGTAAAAGCTTAAGATAGACTCTATACTTGCAACGGAGAAAAAAACGCATATGAGCTAAATTTTTAAAATTTATTTTTTAATTTAAATTCAGTTTATTAACATATAATGTATTATTCGTTTCAGGGGTCTGTGATTCATCAGTCTTACATAATACTCAGTGCTCATATAAGCTAAAATTTAAGAGGTTTCTTTCTCTCCACCTTTGTAAAGGATATCCTTTGTAAAGGATAAGGTAGTGAATATTTTAGTCTTTGTGGGGCTTAGGGTACTGAAACTACTCCAATCTGCTGTTGTAGCCTACTATAGGCACCATAAACAATGAGCAAAGCTGTGTTTCAATAACATTCCATCTATAATAGGTGGGCAGATTTGGTCTTTGAGCTATAGTTTGTCCAGCCCAGGTTCAGGCCAGTGGCTCTCACACTTGGGCATGCATCAGAATCACTTGGGGGTCTTGCTAAAACAGATTTCAAGGCAGCATCTCCAGATACTGATGAGGCAGGTCTCTACAGGGGCTCGAGAAACTGTATTTCTAGCAAGTTTGCTGTGTGATGCTACCGGTCTTAGAAACATGCTTTACTCAGGAACCCCTACTCTGGGCACTATTTCACAATTTCTGCTGCCATGTTTTTGCAACATTTCAAAATAATTAAAATGGACTTTTTCTTAACATAAACATTATAAGATTTCTTAAAGAGATCATTTGTCAGGGGAAAAGGTGGGGTAGGTGGGAAGTAAGACTGTGTTGTGACTTCTGGTTCAGTCATCACCATCTATTACAGTGCTGAGTTATTTTGTAATTGAGGGTGATGCTACAGAAAACACATCTTGCATAGAGTCACGAGCTGGAAATGTGCTGACAGTGTAAAAAGGTGGAAAAGGAAGCACCCACTGCTCACAGCAGACACTGCTTTCATCTTGATATAATTTCTGTATTTTTAATGCATATTTTTACATAATTAAAGTCATATTATAATGTTATATATAATATTAAGGTCATATTATAACATAATATATGAATAGGTAATTCATAACGTATTATGAATATATTATGACATGACTATTATAATAATAGGATATATAATATATTATATTAAGGTCATATAATATATAATTTATTACATAAATTATATATAAATACATATAATGTATGTTAATTATATACTATATATTATAATATGACATATTGCATATATTATAATATGATCTTAATTATGTAAAAATATAGTATAAGATATATTAATTTTGTAATATGCTTTTTAAGCTTAATGATCAAAGTCATTTCCCCTTGCTCTTAAAAAATAGTTGTAAACATTTTAATGGATGTGTACTATTTCCTTATATATGAATATAAACATATTTTAGGACCAGTCCCACCACCTCCATAATTCTTTTTTCCTCAGTCTTTCCCTTTAGAAATAATCTTGCATGAATTATCATCATTTTCAATTTCTTTTGGAAACAATTAACAGAAGTAGAATTTCTGGATTTTTAAAAAATATCTGGATATTTTGAAGGATATTGGAGTTTTTTGGCTATAATTTCACCCTTATTATATAAGAGAGCCTGCTTCACTATAGCCTATCCAACATTGGGCATCTCAGGCAGTTTTCTTAATTTATATATAAAACAGATAGGGCTCAATTTTCCCTATCATATTACAAAAGTATCTGTTTATCCCTTCTATCTCTAGCATAAACTCTATCTCAAAGTCCCTTTCTCCCTCTCTCATTCTTCCCACTCCCAACAGCATCACATACAGACAAACACAATTGCAAGATAACCTGGCTTCAGGCCCAAACACTGCCTAAGGTTGCATCCTCTCAGGTGTTGCCTTACCTGGCAGAAATACTCACATGCATCTCTGCAAAGGTGCAGAGCAAAAGCCCCACTCACAGGCAAATCTACACCAGAGTGTGGCACTCCAAAGAATGGTCAAGGGACAGGGTTCTCCAGCACTGCAGCTGTCCCTTCCCCCAGTGCACAGCAGAGGTTCAGTCGAACTATGGTTGCTAGGTGGAAGCAAATCAGCACAGGGAAAGGAAAGGATGATCAAAATTCTACATGAAGTCACAGATGTGCTCCCATGCGTAAACCTGCCCCTGACCAAGAAAATTTCTCCCTGAATATTGAATAGAGAATAGGTGAACTCTATAAGCTTCTGCTTGACTCAGCTTTGAAATTTGTTTTTGACAAGCTTATGGAGAAACATTGAAAGAATCCTGTTGTCAGGAGAAATGAAAACTCAGAAGTGTTCTGTGCTGATAGACAACTGAAGAGCAGATGAGAAAGAAGCTGTCCCTTAAGAGGCCAGGACTGATAGACGACAAACTATGTCAAATTCTTCCTCTACTCCCTTCCCATGGACTACTGGGAGAAAAGGGGTGTAACCCCAAAGTGATTAAGTTTCCACCATGCAGCAGAATGGAGTCTGAAAGTTGAAATTAAGTTTGGTTGAGAAATAAGAGATGAGAGTTATATTTCTTGCAAGCTGGCTATGTGGACTGAGACTCTAGCTCAAACTCCTGTCATTTTCTGATACTCTGCCACCAGGTATGGTCCCAGGCTCTGTGGCTTTAGCCTCCATGAAAAAGATCTTCGGAACTGATGATGGATAAAATCGAGGTAAAACCAGGTCTACACAGTATGAATGTTTTCAAATAACTGGCTTGCTGGTGGAAACAATATTACTCTGTGTGTTCAACTGAGTTGATGGTTAAGGGAAACCCAAATAGTTGATCCACAAGGTCACTATGATCGCATCCTTGACAGCCTGACCGAATTCACAGAGAATAAAAGCACCAGAACCAAGTTTCTGTATTTATATTACTTGCTTGAACTTTATGATGAAAAACATAAAACTGTTCTGAGTTATTTTAACATTAAACACATTCATCCTTGGAATTGGAAAATGCTAATGCTTTCCTATGTCCATATGCTGAATAAAATTGAAAGTAAACAGAGCTAGCATATTTTGGGAGTCGCTACTATAGTCATCAAACCAATTAAAAATTCACTTCAAGGTGGTTATTATAGTAGTATTTGTTGTTATTTATATGTCTGAAGAAGAGACACTTCTGTAGTAGTGTACTTATACTACATATATTAACAATATAAAAAGAAGCAAGAAAACTTTTCATAAATGCCAGAATTGCTTCTTAAGGCCTAAGTTGTTCAGAATCAACATCTTTAAAAAAATTTTTTTGAAGATTTTTATTGATTTATTTGAGGGAGAGAGAATATGTGAGAGAGAGAGAGAGCACAAGTAGGAGAAGTAGCAGAGGGAAAGGGAAAAGCAGATTCTCCACTGAGCAAGGAGCCCAATGTAGGGCTGGATCCCAGGATCCTGAGATCATGACCTGAACAGAAGGCAAACACTGCACCGACAGAGCCACCCAGGTACCCCAGAATCAACGTCTTAAGTATGAAATTCTTTCTGCACCATTATAAGTTTAACATTTTCAAGTAAAATTATGTGTGTGGTCATAAAAGCATAATAAATTAAGAATAATAATGTTTGATTGTCTGACTCATACCTATTTGAGTCTTTATGTGACCAGACTGCCATAGCCTACTCATAAATTAAAAAGCTTTTAAGGAATTAATAGTACAGTTTGTCCTAGACTATAATATAGTTTATGGTTTCTAACATATTTACCAGTTTAAAGGGGAAAAAAAGTTCTATTGTAAAAACCATACCTCTTTTATGCTAAATATTATCCTAAAATATTTTATAGCCTAAGACTTTGCTAGGAATTTCCTCAGCCAGTTAACATTTTCCCATAGTTAATAGTTGTTTTATTATAAGAATTTTGTCTGTTCAACTAAGAGTAAACAGATAGAAGACAGAGAAAATGTTGTACCTTGTTCTTTATAGTTCTAAGAATCATGTACTTTCTCAGGTTTGAGCCATACTTTGTGCCTGAAAAAATTCCCATTCTACATGTCAGAAAGCTTTACATGTACTCTTCTCTTTTTCTTGAAGACACATTAACCATAGAGTACCAAAAAGGGTTATTTAAATAAAAGCAAGCTAAAAGTATTAAATAGTGTGTGAGAGGAAAATTCCAGTACTGGCTATTATGCTTACAAATGCCACAAACACGGCAATGGTGGTCATTCTTGCCTTGTGCCATGACAAGCGGTGGCTATGATGAGTCTTTGTGTGGTCTCAGCCTTCTCCAGGATAACAGTTATACTGACATGTCCAACCAGCCTTACAAACCCAAGATCTTTCCCCAGAGGAAGTCCTGTTCTTGGATCCTGGATTCTGGCCCAAGTCACAGCTGAAATTCCATACGCACTTCCTAATCCCATAAATATCTATGTTGTTTGCATTTTCTACAGCTATCTGTGAGTATTGTTTAACATTATGGAAAGGTATGAGAGTCTTGGCTACCTATAGATTTGCCCTTCCAACAGACGCGTGGCATGCCTTCCCTTGTGGTTATATTGCCCGGTTTTGTAACCATTGCATTGGCCTTATTAGCCATACTTAAAGCCTAGAGTAGCAGGGATTGCGATTTCTGTATATTGCATGTACTTATACAAGGAGACACATCCTTCCATATTGGAATTTTTTTTGTTTGATCAGTCTTTTGAGTTGTCTGCAATCTCTTTGTCTTGAGCTTTAAGGAAACCACTTCTGGAAGGAAGTCTGTGGTACTTTGAGCCACTGCCACAAAACCATTTTGGCTGAAGCTTCCACATCCTCAGGTTTATTTTGAAGAAATAAGGGAAGTCTGTGGCACTTAGAGTGCCTGCCATTCCCACAAACCCATTCTGGTTAAAGCTTCCATGTCCACAGACTTACACTGAAGAAATCTGCCTGTGTCAGTCAGCTCGTGCTGTGTGACAAAGATCTTTAAATTTCAGCAACATTTATTTAGCACATGTGGGTTGACGAGAGGTTAGCTAATCTAGAAGAGCCAAGGGGAGTGAGGCAGTTAGGACACTTACACTCTGCAGGTCTCTCATTCTTTTCCTGGGTCCAGCAGACTGGCCCAGGTTTTTGCTATGACAATGACAAAAGCACACAAAGATTAAAAAAAAAAAAAAAAAAAAAAAGCAAGTCTTCTTGACTTAGGCTTACCAATGACACATTGCCACTTCTGCCTCATTCCTCTGGCCAAAATAAGTCACATGCCCACATTCCAAATCAAAGAATGAGAAATATATTGTACATTTTTAGCAGGAAGAATGTGAAGTCTTATGGCAAACAGCACAAATACAGGGAAAGGTAAAGAACTAGAGCTAATAATACAATTTATCACACAGCCACCAGCTTTTCCTTACCCACAAATTACCTTGCTGAGAAGCCCAGGATTATACTATCTTTGTATCACTGAGTTATGAATTAGCATCTGATCCAATAGCAGCTAAACAGCCCTCATATATGTTCTTTATTAATTATAACTATTATTATTAGGATTTTAATGCACATTAGATGTGACTAATGTTTCAAAATTCTGAGAAGAATAAGCCTAGTTATCTAACAGTCACTAGTGTGTGATGCTGGGTAAATTTTTAGAACTTTCTGTGTCTCATAGTTGTCATTTGTAAAGCAGCAATGGAAAAAATAGTATCTACCACATGAGATTGTTGTGAGAATTCAAATAGATAAATATTATGTGCTTAAAACAGGGGTCAGTCACTTTTTCTGAAAAGGGCCAGACGGTAAATATTTTAAGGGTTTATGGACTGTAGGGTCTCTGTTGCAGCCTCTCAGCCTGGTTGTTGTAGGGCAAAAGCAGCCATAGACAATGTGTAAACAAACGGGAGTGGCTGTATTCCAATAAAACCTTATTTATAAAAATAGGTAGCAGGCTGGATTTGAACAGGGCCAATCTGTAGAGTTTGTCCAGCACTGACTTAGAAGATGACTGGCACATAATAAGTTCTAAATAAATCTTGGCAATTTTTTTGGGCAATTTTTATAATTATGTGGTGTCACAGTAGGTATGAGGAAGTAGACCAAAACTGATGAACAAAAGTTTTTCAGGAAACTTTAATGTTTGATTTTAGTTACTTTCCCCTATAAACGAAGATGATGGTTCTCTCCGGCAACTTACAAAGACCAATGAGGAAAATGGAAATCTACGCAGATAACAGGTCCTTTTCCTCATAATAGAAGTCATGCCTCTATTGAAGAAGTACCCAGGAATGGTACAGAATTCTGCCCAATTTCCAGTATATACCAGAGGTCACTGAAAGTTCTCTTGAAAGGACAAGTATACAGTATTCTTGATGGTTCCTGGGGGATCCTACAATTCTGACCAATGTAGAGGTGCAACTAGAATTAGAGTCTAGGTTCCCTCACAAACTTTCTTCAGTATTCAGTCCTAGAGAATTTCAGATAAGCATATCAGCATTTCAGACTTTGACGGAAGGAAAGCCAAAACTAAGCCCCATCCAAGAAGGGAGGCTTGATAATTTCTTTGGTGTGAAAGGGAAAATGGAAATGAACAATATTTGTTACATCTGCACAGTACTTCTTTTCGAAGTATTGACCCCCTCAACCCCGGCAACAATAAATTTACAAAGAGAAAGATGCTTTATTTCTAAAATGGGATCCATCTCCTTGATTTGTTCTGGAGTAGGCTTTTGGGGGAGGTTTTGTCCTGAAAATTTTGTATGAGGGAAGTAAATAAAATATTTCTCATCTACGTGCCTGTCCTAACCATAGTAGAAGCCAAGGAGATTTCTCTGTACCTTCCCTGGAGCAGTAAGAAACTATACTTCTAATTCTTTCTCTTTGCTGGGAATTCTCCCATTTCCTCCTTTTTAGTTCATGTGAGGATGGCAATGTAGTTAGCGTATGCCTATCTCCACTTGGAGATCACATCTCTGCATAAAGACCCACTCAATTAGTAGGGGAAAAAAAAACTGCTTCTGGCTTCACCTCCACAACTAGAAAATTAGTCCTTAATCAGACTAATTAAATGCTATAAGTGTTTTTGGGCTCACAGTCAAAATTTTAAAAGTTATATTAAAAATGTGTCCCAGTTACTATGGCTAAAGATAAAGGCTGTTTTGTAGCTATTACTCAGGCAGCCCAACACTTTTATATTAGAATCCCTTCTCCCTACTCTCTACAATCTAGATTTTTGCTCACTGTTCAGGACAAAATTCAAATGCCTATTTGCCACGAAATCTCACTAGGCTAAGAATTCCACATTAAGTTGCCCTTCTTTGATGTCACACTGCATTTATTAGCAATAGCTTAACTGTTGTTTTCATGTTGTTTCTGCTGTCCCCTGCCACACACTCACAATGCCTTGTGGAAAAGGCAGCCCAAGGGAGGAGTGTCCTTCACAGATCATTCCTCCAAACAGCAGGCTCATGTACCCCTTTGGCCAATGGCTGGGGAGTAGAACTCAAGCTAAATGAAGTTTGAATTAATTAGCTAAGTCTAATAGATTCTCTCTCAGGAATTTGAACTCAAACTCTACAAAAGAAGGAACTGAGAGAAAAACAGAGAAAAATAGACCCAGAGAGTAGTCATATCCCATTAATTAATGGTAGACTATGGTGCTAGGGTCCTACCAGATGCCTTGAATTCAGGACAAGTCTCCAGCCCTTATCTTCCTATTACACCATGGCATGGATCTTTATCCTGGAGTTCCATGAGATCCCATCTCTCTTATTACATGAATTCTAATGAAAACCTCCAGTGAGTCTCTAGAACTGGAAATGAAAATATCTAACTAAAACACTAGCCATTTATTATATGCTCTCCCGTGTCTTTTTTTGCAAATTGCATATCTGGTTGTTGTTTGTTTGTTTGTTTTTTAATTTACTGGGACCATCAGCTCTTTGAAGGCAGAGATATTATGTATCTTCCCAAAGGAGCTAGCCCAGCCTTCAGACACATTGAGACCCCCCAGGAAGAACATATTAAATTGGAGTGACATCCATTCCCAACATTGTTTCTAAAACCAATTTAAAAATTATTCTAAATGTATCTGTTATATCTGTTTTCAATAATGACAGCTGAATCCTTTCTTTCAGATATAAGATGTCCTACAAGACTTCTTCCCAGACAGCAGAAAGAACAGAACAGTTTATCAAATCTATTATTTTCTCCTGCATTTAATTTACTTACACTAGAGAGAAGAGAATCAGCCAACTTCTTTAAACCACTACTATGTATTCATAGCACCAAATGTTCTGCTGGCAAAACTTTTCATCCCTTGGTTCTTTGCACAAATAAAAATCATACCTGGAGGTGAAAAAAGTACCATGAAGAGGAAGAGTGAGAAATGAGAGTGATCCAAAAAAATATCAGGTAAGGGTATCCTCAGTTGTTTGAATGCCCCACCATTAGCCACACCCACCTTGGGGAACAGAAGCAGGGGATGGGGTATTATCTCTCAGCCTTCATCTCCACACTGCATTCTGACAGCACACTAGAGGCTCATTATATATAAGTTTACAGAGTAACTCTGCAAGGCCTTAGTTTTCCTCAAGTCTGTGATGTTTTGACATTTCAAACTATTAATCTTTAATAGAAAAGATAAATCAAAGGCAGGTTACCTTGGAAGGATTTTATTTAGCAATATTCTTAAATTACATCTCATAACTTTAATCTGTCCCTGGAAGTCTATACTTGAATCTGGAACTTTCACAAAATTTTAAAGCTTTAACTTTAACTTTTAAAATACTCAATGAAGATGCAAGAAAAACAATCACATATTTTTAAAATATATCCGGGATCAAATTACTTGTACTATTTATTCTAATTAATAAAAAGAAGAAAAATTGCATAAAAGCAGACTATCCTATTCTGTATGTCCTTTCATTAGAATCAAGTCCCTCTTTCAGCCATCACTGCGTTTCTGCTCTTTGTAAGCTATGCTAAATATTGCATTTTACGAAAGAATTGGGAGAAACTGTCATTTCCTACTAAATTTTCCTAAAACATGATTTGTTCTCTTCTAGCTTTTGTTTTTAGAAAAACAGATACTGCTTCCTTCTGTGTAAGAAATGCTGTTGCTATAAGACTCAATTCCCCCCTCCCACTAGAAAATGTTACCTAATCTTTTCATACTCCAAATAAAAATTCAGGGGTTAGTACTCAAGAAGTTTAAAATGTTGTTTTTCTAATCTATGTGTCTATGGCATGAGACAAGAACTTCCAACTTCCATCTAGACGTTAAAATAGAGCAATCGGAGATGTGATTTTTAAGTTATTTTGTGGTACACAGCTATTGTTTGGCCTGCTGCTAAAATTCGTTTCTGCCTGCGAAGACCCACTCACTCTCCTCTTCCAGTCTAGTGGGGCCTACATGAGCCTGAGACAATGGAACTCTCCAATGGGAAAATCCTTCAAAACTTTTGCTGGAACAATAAAGAAGTATGCATTCTGTGCTGTGGTTGTGGATATTAACTTTTCCAGTATCCATCTCACTTATCACCTGTTACATAGCGGGCATTTGGCTCGGATGGGACATTTACCACCCCCAAAACCAGATATGGGTTCTAATTAGTATGAGCCAATCAGAAGAATTCCTATCTGTCCAGCCGGAGATATTGGTTCCTGGATGGGTGATGATGTAAGCTAGTCCTCACAGAATTGAAATGCAGGATTTCCAGCCAATCACTGAGGGAAAAGATTTTTTTTCTCTTACTCTGACTGATGTGCTATGAATCTGTGAGGCCTAGGACCCTAAGAAGAACTAAGAAAATCCCAGAGAGTTTGACTGAACCACATCCCAAACTGTACTACACCTGGAATTCTATCTGTTATGTGATCTAGTACATTTATTATTTAAACCAGTTAGTGCTTAAGATCATGTATGCCTGAAGTTTTCGTTACCATCTCTGCTATTACATGGAGATAGCCCACCTGAGAATAAAGCCAAAGTAAAGAAAAGAAGAGCCAGGAAAGAGATTAGGAGAGAATGATTGCTGGTAACAGCAATGAGGTTCCTTCTTCATATGTAAATTAATATAGGATCCTTTCTTATTTAAATTTATTTGAGCTGAGTTTCTTCTACTTGCAAAAGTGGACTCCTGACTTATTCAGCAGTGTTTTGTATTTGTACAATTTATTGGCTCCCAGATGGATTATTAGTTCATTGGAAGGGCCATCAAAAGAATCGGATTTGAAAACAAAACAGAGACGAGGGACGCCTGGGTGGCTCAGTTGGTTAAGCAGCTGCCTTCGGCTCGGGTCATGATCCCAGCGTCCTGGGATCGAGTCCCACATCGGGCTCCTTGCTTGGCGGGGAGCCTGCTTCTCCCTCTGCCTCTACCTGCCACTCTGTCTGCCTGTGCTCACTCTCGCTTCTCTCTCTATGACAAATAAATAAATAAAATCTTTAAAAAAAAAAAAAAAAGAAAACAAAACAGAGACGAAACAAAAATTATGATCTTTCAGAACTAAGTTGAATATAATACAACCATTGGTCAGAAAACCTTAATTTATTATTCAGAAAAAATCATCAATTTTCTACTTTAAGGAATAGTACACAAAAAGTTCAAAAATGGCTAAGATAAACTACATCACTTTCTCAATACCTCATTAGATATTCATTCTGTATGCTCCCATTGGGAGATTATTATCTATTTTATACTCCAGGCTGCAAAGGAGGCTCAAGTCTTCCTCTCTCTTCACCACCACAATAAGTAAAGGAAGACTGCATGAATCAAGGCCAAGTGCTCTGCTGGACTCCAGTGCCAAGGGATAACACTTACAATATGAAAGAAGAGGTTTGACATTGCTACAGCTTCATTACTCTCACCACAGTTATTTTTTTTTAAACCTCCTCTTTGGGTGTTATCTTTATGGGGGGATCCTGTTCCGGACTTTTCTTTTCTCCCATGCATATATTATTGTCACAGGAGTTTTGGACCCTTTTTTCCAAGAGTTTTTCTACTCCCATCACCCTTAGGCCCCCTCACAAATGGACAGATCAGAAGAGTGAGACAAGAAGGCTATAAGCTCAATGACTAAAATGCAGGCTGGAAGAGAGAGAAGCTGTATTAGATGATATTTCAGATGGACAATCAAAAAATATCTCATGAATCAATTCAATCCCACGATAAAGGATATCTCAGTGGTAACCTAGATGTCAGCCACAGTAAACTATTTGACATTCTCTGAGAATTCACTATGCTTTTAAGCTTGCTGAGCCTCAATTCTTCATCTGTTTTAATGGAGATGATAATTGTACTTAACTCATAAAGCTACAAAAAAATTAACTGTATATGTAGTCCCTAAGAATACAGTAAACATTCAGTAAATATTCAGTTTAAGGCATACCTCCACCATGGTCCTTGCAGTAGAATTAACATGCTACTTTCAACAGACTGTGTAATAGGAGACTATTAGGAGCATCATAGACTATATGAAGGTAGAGACTCATGAATATTAGTTACTTGTATATATGTACCCAATATTTAATAAAATTAGGAAGTTCTGAATAAACAAATGTTCAATATATAAATAACTGAATGTTTAGAGTTTAAATATTGATTGGCCATGAGAGAGAATGCCTTACAGATATCTTAAGTCATATATAAATCATATTTTAATCATCATATATAAATTCAAATAACAATGTACTAATGTGACAATTTTCAAGATTTCTGTTTTGCATTCCTTACAAATTCAAATTTTATATCATCTCTGATTTGAAGGGTAGATAGTACGGACAATAAAGTATACAAGAACTTATCCAGTATGTACAGATTAAAGAAAATCAGAGTGTTTATACTGAGAATCAGGAAATAGGCCTAAATGCCTTTCCTTTTCTTTCCCTTGGTCTCTGTCCTTCTATGAAGAAACACAAATTTGACTTCTCTTACACTACTGACATAGGAAGCACTAAAATGTCTGAGGATTGATAAAAAGTAGAAGAGCTAGCAAGGGATGTGACTCTATGCTCCTAGACCTTTTATTTATAAGCAACTACTCATTTGCTTGTCCCGCAAATTGAAATAATCCCAAATTTCTGAGAATATAATGATTTATGGCAAGTGTTTAGTTCTTACAATCTTTCAACAATATCAGTCTTTCAATGAAATCCTTGAACAATTTTAAATCTTTACACTCTGAAACCAGCCTTCCCCCAACCAGAGTGAGCTTCTCAGCAACACCCATAGTGACAGATGTGTATGAATCCACTGAAAATTTTTCATTCAGAATGACAGTCCAACAGTCTCACCATGTTGAACATTATTTGCAATGTATATAGCCAACAAAGGCTTGAAGGAAATGGTAAAATTAGAGGGCAAGGAAAACATTTTTCATGATGATTTATTTTAAAAGTAGGAAAAAAAAATCTTACCTTTTTGGGGAGTTTATGATCTCTAATTAGGCCAAGAAAATCAAGTTAAACATTATGTGCTTGCATATCCTTAAACAACCAAGTTTACTGTATATCTGTAAAAGGTGCTGAAAATAGGCATCATATTTTCAAATAGCCAGCCTTCAAACTGAAAAGTTTATTGTCATTTCCCCCTGTGGCTTCTGTACTTGCCAAAGATTTTTATGAGGATAGCTGTTTAAACCCGAATCTCAGGAAGGCATCCTGTTTTGAAATTCAAAAAAAAAAAAAAAAAAAAAAAAAAAAAGAAAGAAAGAAAGAAAGAAAAAAAGAAAGAAAGAAAAAGGAAAAGAAACTCAAAATGTCCTTGGCATTTAGAATATCATTCATTTAGGTGCATTTCATAAACCTGGAAACATGAAAATTCTAAGATGTTCAAGAAACAATGGAGTTACTAAAAAGAAGTTTTAAACCAATCTTCTCTGGAAATTTAATACACAGAAGATTAATTTTCTGCAAAAATAGTTTAGAGATGCACAATTTGAAAACAAAAAAAACAAAAAAACTCTTCCTTTCTGCTTTTCCCTATTAGGTGATGACTTTAGTATTTCTTTACCTAGAGGCAATATCCACTTTTTGGATGGTTTACAAAGATAATGATTTCTGTCATAAGGTCATATTTTTCAAGAAAAAAACAATCACCAAAGGTCTTTTTGTACCTTTCTGTAAATTACAGATAGACAAAAAATAAAATAGCTTTCTCTTAGAGTATACACTTCTGAATTTGCAAAGGGGAACAAAGAAGGACCTTGGTGAGGCTCATGGACTTTCTTCTGACTCTAGCTTCCTGGCTGTGATTCTGGATTAGACACCAATGCATTTTCCAGTGGCCTGTGAGAGGGATGTAATTAATCTTTGACAAACTGAGCTATTTCCAGACTGTTGCATGGGTTTGAAAGATCTTAAAAGAACGGATTTTAGGACTGTTCTCTACAAAACATTTAGCAATGGAGAAATCCTACTTGCCTTCTCTACCTCATCTACCCTAATGTCTATAGCTTAGGAACTAGTGCAGAACTCTTTGAGCTGCAGAAATTGAGCGGCTCAGTTTTTGGGTTTTGGAATTGCTATATAAAAAAGATTTATTCCAGGGGTGCCTGGGTGGCTCAGTGGGTTAAAGCCTCTGTCCTCAGTTCAGGTCATGATCTCAGGGTCCTGGGATGGAGCCCCACATTGGGTTCTCTGCTCAGCGGGAAGCCTGCTCGCCCCCCCCCCCCCAGCCTGCCTCTCTGCCTACTTGTGATCTCTGTCTGTCAAATAAATAAATAAATCTTATTAAAAAAAGATTTATTCCAGGACTCTTGCTAAGATTTAGGAAGTTATGTTTAGACTATTAAATTGGATTCTTAAAATGAGAACGATATATTTCTTGGGATTTTTTCAGAGGATGAGGATGGTAAGAGGCCTTCTGTGATAGGATGAATATTTAGCCCTCTGCCAGAGAGTTCCATAATCTAATCCTTAGAACCTCTGAATGTGTGACATAACAAAGGGGACTTTGTAGATGTGAGTAAGAATCTTAAGATGGGAAGATTGCCCTAGATTATCCAGAAAGCTCAAAATAGTCACAAGGATCTTCCTAGGAGGAAGACAAGAGGGTCAAAGTAAAAACAAGAAGATAATAGAAGTAGAGAGAGATTGGAAAATGCTATGCTGCTGGCTTTGAAGATGGAAGATGGGGCCATGAGCCAAGAAATGCAGATGGCCTCCAGAAATCAGAAAAGGCAAGGAAATGGGATTTCCCCTAGAACCTCCAGAAGGAACAAGGCCTGTGACAACCTTGGTTTTAAGACTGATTCTGGACTTCTGATATCCAGAACTGTAAGATAATAATTTTATATTTTGAAGCCACTAAATTAGTGATAATTTGTTACAAAAGCAATAGTATCTTCCCAATGTATACCATATCTATGGACATTCTTTAACAGCAGCTATGAGGCTAGACCTGAGCAGAAATTTCTTGCTTGAGAGACAAAGGATGGAGTTCAAAGATTGCTAAAATGGGGAACCTCTAAACACCCAGGCTTTCATTTGTGCCCCCAGAAAGGCTCTGCCTATGGAAATCAATCTTCCTCAAAGACATGTTCTTGAAAAAACACTAACACCCACCTGCATCAGTATCAAAGTGATCTGCCTGCCCTCTTGTGCACACTTAACCTCCATAATTGTTCATCACCATACCAGCATTCAGTAAAAAATTATATGACATATTAAAAAAACAGGAATGAATGACTCAAACCAAGAGAAAAACAACAGAAACAGGCCCACAGGTGTGGGAGTTTTACTTAAACAAGTATGTTTTACTAAATAAGTTTAATATGTTTAGAGTAAGAGGAAAAGATGGAGCATTTCGGCATAGACGTGACTCCATCAATAGTAATCAAATGGAAATTCTACAACTGAAAAATATCTGAAATCAAAACTAAAATGTTAAATTTCTGCCTCCAGTCAGGATGTAGAGAGAGTAACAGGCCGTAACTCCCACTTGAACTAGAAAAAAAAATCACATAAATTACAGAACTGTATTTTTTTAAACACCAGAGACTTGTGGATACAAAAAAGAATTGAGGAACTAAAATACCAGAGAGAAAAGAGCTTCTCTTCGGTAAGCTGAATTTGCCAACTACTTTTTCCTGGGAAGTATCTGTTGCATCTGTGCTTATACTGAGAAGAAGGCCTACCACAGACAATGTGACTCTAATAATGTAAAGGGGAAACACGTGGAGCTTTTGACATTTGCGTGGTCAGGAGTGAAGCCTGGATAGCTTCAATAGCTGGGAAGTCCAGTAGAAGGCCACTCAGCTGAACCCAGTCCAAATTACTAACTCATATAATCAGGAACAAATAAAATGGTGTTTGTTTTAAGCCACTAAATTTTAGAATAGTTTGTGACATAGTAATAGATATGGTCCAAAATTCTAAAATGCCCCAGTGTAGGAAGATGATTTAGATGTCTGTAGCTAAAGAAATTAAATTGCAAACACAAGTATATAAACAAATACATAAATAAAATCATCTGTTCTCACAAAGAAATAAATGTGATGCTATCAAAGACACTGGTTCTGGCCACTTAAAAAAGATGAGTGATTAAAAAATAAAATAACACTATGTAAATTAAAAAGTAAATTTGAAAATTAGAAAAAAATTGAATTTGGAAAAGGAATACTTTTCTAAGAAAATTTAAACTATTGAAATAACTCAGGAGGAGGTAGATAGGCATAGTGACCAAAGACTACAGAATTGAGAAAATAGATTCAGATCTATCCATTTAAAAAAAGAGGAATAAAAACCATAAATATGGTAAAAGACATAATTTTCCCAACTAAATCTACAAGGTGAGCCCAATAAAAAAAAATCTCAAAATTAGATAAAAGCTGAACAAGGTTCATCTTACCTATGAACATCAATCTCTGAAGTTTGCAAATTCCAAAATAAAAATGCTAGTAAATTAAATACATACTTTTAAAAACAGTAATAAAATTAAAAAATTTATTTGGAAATGGAAGAATGGTTTACATGAGTAAATCTATCATTGTAATTCAATATATTAACAGAATAAAGGGAAAATAACTATGATTATTTTATACATTTAGAAAAGATATTTGATAAATTTCAATACTCATTCATGATTTTTAAACTATAATACTTTGGAAACTATGAATAAACAGCAACTGCTTTAACAGAACTTTAAGCAAGAAACAGAAAGGCACAACATCAAAAATTCAGAAATAAGACAAAGATGTACCATACCATAACTACTATTCAACATTTTGCTCTCAGTCTGGTCAACAAAATAGAATAAGAAAAAGAAATATGATAGATAACAAACACTGAAAAGACAGAAAAATTAACACTATTATAAGATGATATGAATTCTGACATAAAATCAAGAGAAGTAACTGATAACTGTAAAGTGTTTACTAAGCTGCTTCATATAAACTCAGTATGTAAACACGAGTAATTTTTCTACATATAAGTAATAAAAAATGGTAATGGAAAAAATATCCTTGTTTACAATTGTGGAAAACAACTATAAACTGTTTTCAGTGGTAATGATGAAATTTTGTGTGATCCATGTAAATAAAACTGTAAAATTACCAATGGATATCAACTAAGACTTACAAATATTTTATTGCAAGTGACACAAACCCAATTCAAACCACCTTAACCAATTAAAAGAAAATCATTGACTTGTGATAATTAAGAATGATAAGGATATAGTTGGTCCCAGGCACAACTGGGTCTAAGGACTTAAGGAGATCCCTGGCTTTTTGCTATGCTATACATTTGTTTTTGTTTATCCTGTGCTCATTTTCAAGAGTGTTCCTCCCAGAATCCAGTAATGAGATTCAGACAGAACCATCAATTATAGTGCTCATCTCCCATTTGCAGGTTAATACATAATCTAGCTCCTATTAGGACTGAAATTGATTTTTATATCTTTTTTTTTTAAAGATTTTATTCATTTGAGAGAGGGAGAGAACAAGTGTGCATGAGTGAGGGGGAGGGGCAGAGGGAAAGGAAGAAGCAGAGTCCTCACTGAGCAAGGAGGCTGACTGACATGGAGCTTATTCCCAGGACCCCGAGATCATGACCTGGCCTGAGGGCAGATGCTTAACTGACTGAGTCACCCAGGAGCCCCTGATTTTTATATCTTTTGTAAACCTGAGATTCAGTTTCCTTTATCCCCTATTTTCCTAATACAATTTACCGAATATGTCTCTTTTTCTCCCAGTATCCGTGTTGATGATGTATATTATTATCAAAAGGCTATTTATGCATAAGTATGATTCTGTTTCTGGGTTCTCTTCTGTTTTCATTTGCCCATCCTGGCCAACCCCACATTAGTTAGTAGATTTCTTCTTTTTCACTCCCTCTACTTTCCCTAATATCACAATCTTTGACCAAGTCCATTATATTTTCATTATGTAAATGAAGTTTTGGTGGAAACTTACATGTCTGCTGTGAATTTCCCATTTAAATCAATGGCTTGGGGCAAAAGAGAAAACATGCAAGGAAATGAATTTCTGGGTACAGAAAGTTAGGAAAACACATGCCCCTACAAATCCAGTGAACTAATTATAAAGGGCTTCATGCTTCTACCATGAAGGTGGAGGGTGTCAAGGCAAATTTTAAATAAGCATCCAGGGCCTAAATAACTTCTATCACACTTGGGTTAACTGGACTTACAGAAATCTCCCTTTAGCTGCTTTGGATGGAACTAACATTCATAATTGGCATGTTGTACTAACACATTTTGATGTTTAACTCAACTTTATTTCACTATGAAAGAGTCATTTTTCTTTTAATATTTTTATTGGCTATTATCTGCTCAGGTTAATAGCACAAATATAGAAAAGTAATACTTGTCTTTGAGTCGATGGCAAAAAAATATCAAGTGTATTTCATATATGGTTTTATGTGAGGAAAGGTGCTAAGTTCTTTAACACATTCTTCAAAGACCATTTCAAAATTCACTTCTTCCATTAAGATTTTCCTGATTTCTTAACCCCACTCCTCAAGAGGTAACAGCATTTTTCTTTCTGACTTCCCATAACACTTTATTTATTCCATCATTAAGACTCTTCTTGTTTCTGTTAGTAATATAGTTTTTTTACTGTTTATGTCTAATTAGTGCTCTTTAATTAGACTCTAAGTCCCTTGAGAGCATGATCTAATTTGATTAATTTTTGTATTCAGTATAGTGATAAATTCAGTGTACTGCAAATATTCCCAAATTCTTAAGGATTAGGCATTCTTTCTTCTGTATTCTCATGCATATATCACATATGTTCACAGTATAGTAATTTATTCCTTTACTTCTATCCTAATACACAGTAAACTCTTTGGAGAAAAATGTCAAATCTTGTGTATCTTTAGTTCTAAATTCCTGGAGACTTTAAATCCTCATAAATATACCTGTTATGAGGAAATACCCTTAATATTTCTTGAACGAATGCACGAGTAAATGGCATAGTGAAAAAAGGAAAAGAGACTTGAGTTTGACAACAAGTTCTGCCCCTTGGTGGCATGGATAAAGCATTCAAAGTCTAAGTGCCCTCATTGGTAACCTAGGGAGAATTCACTTACTGCTAGAGTTTGGCTTCTTTTAATGCACTTTGAAACTTCAGGGAATATATACTATTTAAGATCTGTGAAGTCAACAGGTTAGGATACTGAAAGACATTTCTTATAAATTCTTCCCTAAGCAATCATCACTTTTATTTTCATTTTCTATCACTCATGCCTTCATCACCCTTGCATTCTTTGTTACGACATAATTTTTACTGTATCCCTTTTCTCAGATATGCTAATTGCTAAATCTAACTCCAGATTCTCATATCAAGAAAACTGGATATAAATTAGAATACTTCACAAATATTTATAAATTAGGATATTAGAATATTTTACACTGCTTTCCTAATGATTTATTATTACAATCCTAACAAGTCTCATGCCAGTACATCTAATAATACCATTAAACACTTGTTGAAAAGGAGGAGTTTTAAGTAGTACATAGAGGGAGTGGCCATTGTCCCTTGGAAAAGTTAAAGGGATTAGCTATTTAAAAACCTTTCTTACATTTTACTCTATTTTCTTATGTAAAGTTCATTATTCTATATGGGATATTTGTTACAGTTACTTCATCACTTTTCTGCCAAGATTTATATACAAATTCTAAAATATTTTAGCTTCCAGATTTAATAGCAATTTGTACACTTTAGTGGACTTCAGACTTCACACCTGATTCAGTAACTTGATAGATTCTGAGACACTCATATTTTTCTCAAAAGATGGATATAATTGTATTTACAAGGTCAAGGCTTTGTACATTTTTTTTCACCAGGGCCAATTTATTTTGTTTAGATCCTGCCAAAACGTCTAATCAAAGGCAGGCATCTGTGTGCTTCCTTGTAAAATCCTGTTTTAGCAAGAACCCTGCTCGGTCAGTTTAGCAAGGCCCTATCCCAGGCCCCAATCTGATAACTCTTCATATATTAACAGGTTCCACATCCTTCACCATTCTCCAGGTGATGTGTGATCACTCTAGCCTGTCTTCAGCAAGAATCATTTTAGGTTCGTTTAGCCAAAATTCCCACTCACCTCTAATGTTGCCTTGTAGTATTTTCCATACAGTGACCTTCACCTTACTCCTTGGCTGAAATTCTCACTTGCCCATGATGCAGCTGGAGTTCAGGCCAATCTCCTGACCCACCGAAAAATTCTATCATCGTGGTCCTATCTAAACCTATCTCAATGGTCCTGAATAAAGTCGGCTTCACCATCTCTAATTAGTGTCATGAATAACTTTTTCTTTAATGCATGCTCTATGTACCAACAAAGTCTTACATAAAATTCAGATATCTTAACACCAAATGCCTGTTCCATAAAAAATATTGTTTTCTAACTGAAAATACAGTCAATTCTTTGTATGCATGGCATTTTTCATAAAGTCCCTTAATTGTGAAAAATTGTTAGGAGTTCCCTAAAAAGTGCAACTTACTTTCACAGAAAAAAAAAATTTTTCCCCTTTGTATAGCGAAAGGAAATTTTTCTCCCTATGTTACCCCTTTTTAGGAATCCTTCCTGAGCATCTTGCTGGCCTTGAGCCTCATTTTTTTCCCCAATTGGGAAAATTGGACTAACACTTGGTAAGAATTTGGCTCTGGGGAGTGCTATGTTGAGTGACAAATGGACGAGGATGAAGGTTTTATTGAAGCATCTGAACCGCATTTAATTTTCTGTGTTGCTTTATTTGTTCCTTCTAGCCCTCAGGATATTGAATTTTGTGGGCTCCGGTTGTGTCGTTGGTACTTCAGGCGTTTAGTAATAAGAAACATAATGTGTTTTTCCCGTTAGGATAATATCCTCATTTTTATTAAGGGCGGCTTACTACGAACTGTTTTACACTGTTTTTCTAAACCTCCTGAACGGACCAATTTTCCCTTTGAGTCCTGGCATTGCTTCGGCGGCCTCTGCTGACCTCCGGGCTTGGCAACCTGCAGCCTACCCCGCAGGAATCAAGCCTGACCTAGCGTGGCCTTGCGCGCCACCGCCTCGCCAGACCCTCGCTCCCTCTTTCCTTCCACCTCCCTAGATCCAGATTCCATCCTGCTGCCTCAGCTGTCTGTGACAGCGACACCCCCTCCTCCCCTCCGCGGCTCGCCGCGCCAGACAGCGGGTAACCGCCGCCTCCGCTGGGGCATCCCGGCTCCACAGGCCTAGCGCGCTCCAGACACCTGCCTCTCACTGGCCACCGAAGCTGCCCCTCAGCCCACAGCCCCCTCGGCAATTGGCCCCAGGCCGTCTCTCGTCATCCTCGGCCTCGCCGCGAGTCCCGCCTCCGTCGCCGGGTCATTTAAGTTTATCACAAATAAATAAATAAAGGAGGAAATAGAAATGCGTAGAAAGTAAAAGCAGTCGGGAGGGGGCGGGGTGTGGAGGAAAAGGGGAGGAGGAGCGGAGGAGTAGACAACCAAACCTGATCGTGTCGGTGCTGACCAATCATGGTTCACTCCAATCCGGTCTGACGGGCGCTCTCAACCAATAGCCCTCCACCTCTCGGATCACTGAACGACGAGTTACGATTGACCTCTCCAGAGTGGGCGAAGGTGGGCAGAGGTGGGAAGTCTGTCGACCAATCGCCTGTTAACAATTCTCTGAGCGAAGTTTCCGTTCCCCAATGGGTGTTTGAGATAGCGGATTGGGCCTCTTCTAGCCCAATCGAAGGTGGTAGAGATGAGGAAAGAAGCCGATGGGGGCGGGGACGGGGGAGAGGAGGAGGAAGAGTGCATTTTGTTTATGGGCGGCAACCTCACGAGGGGCGTCCCACTCTTATTGGCTCACTGAAGTCAAGAGTGGCATAAGAACAACCCAATAGCGGGAAAAGATAGAGGGTTCGCGGCTTGAGGCACCCAATGTGGGCCTTCTGCTGAAGAAGTAGGGGCGGGGGGAAGTTTAGGAGTTGAGGAAAGAAGATTAAAGAGCGCGAGGAGGTAACCCCAAAAACTCTAATTTGTTGTGGGGCGGGTGGGAGGGAGGGGTGTGTGCGTGCGAGAGGGATGAGGCGTCTGCGAGGCACTGGAGTGGGGGGCGACGGGACGGGAAAGGAGGGGACTGGGGTGGGGTTGAGGGAACGAGTTAGAGTGGCGAGCCCGCGGGCTACCGACTGGCCGAGCGCGCGCGCCCCCGCGCCCCGCCCCGCTCGCACCCCCTCCCCCTGGGCGCCCCTCCTCGCGCCGGGCAGCGGCTAAGGCCTCGCGCGACCCGGCGGGGAGGGAGGGAGTGCGGGAGGGTCCCGGGTCCTTGGAGCGGGCGGGCCGTCCCGCAGCTGGAAACGTGTCTTCTGCCTTCTTTTCTCTACTCCCTGCGCCTGGAGTTGCCGCTTCCAAGAAGAGGAGCTGAGGGGGACTAGCCGGGGCTCAGGAGCTGCTAGAGGCGCCGGCTTGTCTTCCGCCCCCTCCCTCCTCGCCCTCCCCCGCTTGCCGTGGCTCTCGCGGTCTCTGGAGCGTCTTCAGAGAACTGGGGGTGGGGGGGCCGGGAGGTGTCCTGGCCCCAGAGCCGCTGGACGCCCCTCCAGACACCGAAGCTACCGGCCCCCGCCTGCTTCGCTGCTACGACTCTAGAGGAGGGGGCTTGGGAAGGGAAGACACGCCTCTTCTTTCTCTCCTCCTTTGGGCCCCTTTGGAAACATTAGAAAAATGTTTACGCTTTTCGATAGCTGAGATAGAACGGTTGGAAGCTTTTTGAAAGTTTAAAAGAAACGCACTCTCCCACATTGTTTAATGCATTACTGTGTGGCTTTCTGATCCTCTCCACCACCCACCCCACGCTCCCTCCTTCCGCCCCCCCACCCCACCCTCGCACCACTCCCCCCGCAGCTGTTATCCTTTTTAAGGATGCTGAAGAGGCAGGAGGCAGGGATTTTCTAAAAGTTCTATTGATAAACACACTTGCACAAACATATGCTAGGCACACACATAAACTATAAACATTAGCGAAAAACACAATATGGCGTACAGCTACACTACCTACCGCGGTAATCTGCTGATCTCTTAACACTGAACCCGGCTGAATGGGGTCAGTAGCAAGATGACAGTTCTCTAATAAAAATCTCATTGAAACAGGAAGTAATTTGGAAGTCTGTGGGTTAAATAATATCCTCAGAATCAGCATTGGCCTAAGCTAAATTGAACACGTCAACTTTCTAGACGTGTGAAAATTGTCTTCACTACTCTAGCCATTGAAAATACCAAGATGAAGCTCAAGGCGAGAGATTTTCTCTCTGCGTGATCGTGTGTAAGTTTCAGCTAATAAAATTAGCAGAGACTACTCGTTACCCCATGTTTTCAAGCTAGTTCTATCCTAAAGTTACTGTCGTAACTTGTTGCCATCTAAAGTTTTAAAACAAATTGTGACGAACGAACATTTTGTAAAAAAAATTCCATAGCTGTAAACACTACATTTAAATAAGCAGTAACATTAGCAAATTCAGTTAATAAATGGTTTACTTTCTTACCTCTTGCTCCTAATCCCAGATACCATTTGCTGTCACATGGGAATAGTTAAAATATACGCCCCACTGCCCCTCATAGCAGTTTGACCAGTCCAGATTTGGCTACTTTTCTGCATTTCAGCTTTACATGTAGGTATTTCTGTATTTCTAGGAAAAGAAGAAAAACAAAAGCAGTTTACACTGTTTTTTCAAGTCTTTGTTTGCTCTTTTGTTCTCAATCAGAATGTATCAAAGTTGATGCACAAATAGTGCATGGTGATACCACTGTGCCCTCTTGGGAATGGTCTTCCCTCAAAAAAGCTTTTGGAATTGCCCTTGAAGAATTCCTGATGTTACTCATTGTTCAGACCTCAATGTTTAATTCCTAAAATTGTGGTTGTGATATCCATTGAGCTCAATTTTGGAGGGCTTTAGGTTTAAGAATATATGGTGCTCAAGTAAACAGGTGAGAAGAAGAAGAAAAGTGAATTTTCTAGAAATATATTAGCTGCTCAGTGAGTCCAGCAGTTGGGTATTTTTGGTTTTGTGATTTCAGATCTCACAGACCAGTGGAATACAGGCCTTTTGCATATGAAGATCAGGTGACAAGTTTACTGTGCACCAGCCTCCAAAGCAATACGCCCTTTCATGGTGAGGTCCCGATTTTAACAGACTAAAGAAAAAACTTTAAGAAGTTGTCAAATTTTATCCATCTTTGGGAAGAAGTCGTTATGCTTATCTGTCTAGTTCAGTTAAGATGCCAGTATTTTAAGAGTACGACTACAGCAAAAAAAGAGAGAGTTCATGTGTATGTATACTCAGTAGCTACTGAAAGACAATATGAGTTTAGAGAAAAGAAAAACTTCTGTGTGAAAGTTATAATTTTGGGGGTATGTTTAGAACTACTAGATGTGATGCGGTTTACTATGTAGTTAATTCAGAAAGTTTTTGTGACCCACAGGTATCCAACTAATCTTACCATAAATTAATATGAGTTTGACTACTTGGTATTGGAATAAAAATCTAAGGAAAAATCCATTTTAAATGAATTATTTTTATCTTAGTAGTGAAAATCTGAAGAGGGCTTTCTAACCAATTGGACTTCCCCAGAAAAAAAGGCTTGACTGAATAATTAGGTCAATTTAGAAGAGCATTAAAAGATACAACTTACTTACTGTAAAGGATCTAAAATTTATAAGTGAATTACAAATTATCTCAAATATTTTAGAATGAGTGACAAAGAGAGACTTATTTAAAACATTTGGAATACAGAAGTGGAGCTTGATGGGCTCTGCTTTATTCTCTAAAATAATCATGCTTTTCTGAAATGGATGTTTAAATTTATGAAATTGTTCTAGACACTTGGGATGTAACAGTAAACAAGGTATAAAATAACCTGCCTTTGTGGAGTTTATGTTCTAATGTCACATATAGTTTGCATACTTCAGATTGCTAGGAGAAGAGATTTTTGTATGCAGTTTTAAAACCTACCAGTTTTTTCATTTTAGAGAGTACAATTTGAAAGAATTTACAGAAGTTTGAGGAGCAGGGAGTTGTTTACTAATTGCCAGTGATAAGAAAGGAAGAGCTAACTTTACTTGTACCCTTAGTTTTTGTCGTGAAACGTTCTCCATACATTTCAGTAGGTCTTTCTAACTGATAGAGGTTTTATTTTTTTCATAATTTTAAGCATGCCTATGAAATAAATAAAATGTTACTTTATATTAAAAAAAATCTGTGTCTTGGAATTTACTGTAAAATTCCGATGGAGCTTTTTATCTTGTTAGCAAATTGTGGTGAAATATAAGCTAGAATATCTTAATTTTTCAGTAAGAATTTGTTTTAGGAGTATATCTGAAAAATGAACTGCCTAAATCTTTTTTAGTTGTGGTTTTATCAAGAGAAGATGGAAATTTGTTGTAATTAATTTATAGGTGACATTAAAGAGAGAGAGAGAGAGGCCTGCAAAAAATGCTTTGTTATTTAAACCTTTCTTTCAAACTACAAAAGCATTTGATTGGCACTTCTCTGATTTAATAGACCATTTGTAATGCAAGAGGAACGTTACAGAAGATTTTAGCATTACTTTAAGCATTTAGTCTGTAGGTATAAAAATCCTAGGTTTCTAACAGAAGGAAACTTGGTGCTTGGTTAACGGAGTGTATGATTTAACACTGAGTTTGTTGCTTTAAGTAGTGGGTGTCTCACCTTTCCAAAACCTAGTTCATAGTTCTAAAATAGCAAGTTCTGATTTTTCGTTATTTTTCTCTGTCCCAGTGAGTCTTATTTTGTTAGCCAAATCAGTGTTCATTCTTAAGTAGGATAACTTTTTTTTTTTTTTTAAACACACAATTCTCCCACCGCCAGTCCTTCCATCCCCTGCTGTGAAGGGCTTGAATTTCTATACCTACATTAGATCTCTATTTATGCTAATTTGTAGCATAATCACCTCTTCCAGAAAGGGTACGTATTAATGCACTTTAGAGAACAGTCGGTGGTTTCTTCTGGCTATTTGTATACAGACCTGCCAGCATATGAAAGGTATAAATAGGAAGATTTAGGAAGAAAAGCAGAGGCTATACTAATGGAATATATTGTCTTAGATGAAAACTTTTTTTAAACAGCAAAGTGGAAGAATGGTTGCTAGAATGTTAAAAAACGAAGAGCTTTTTCTATTTTTAATGGTTGATTAATGTGTGTTTATCTGTATCTGAGTATACATTTATTTATGAGCATTTTTGAAAAAAGACATATTTCTGTATTGTATAAATAATTTCAGTCCTGCCTCGTGGTCTTTAATATTTTCCCAGGTGTTTTGTTTAACTCACTGTTACCTACCTAAACTTTGCTCCAAGCAACATAGAAACATAAGCTAATTAAATCTTTGTAAATTTTGTAATAATTTTGGATTAAAAGTTACTGGAAGTTTTTTTTGAAGCATGATTAGCAAGCATCCCCTGAAATTAATGAAATCTAAAGTGAAGAGTTCTTAGAATCCTGGATCCACAGGACAGTTGAAAGTTTCAAAAATGGGTGTTCATAGGGCAAAAGACAAATCTTGATATCTGTCAGATTTTTACAAAAATAAGCAATAAAATCAAATGACTATTAATATTCATATTTTTAAGGTAAGTGTAAGTATGTGTACACTGCATTTTAAATAAAAATTTGGGGTGTTATTGGCTAGACACAGTCATTTCTTTGCCAGAGATACTAGGCTGTGTGAAGGCCAACCATCTGTCAAGTGATGGAGACAAAGAAAGGTTTAATATACTAGTCTAAAATTTCTACAAACTTGTTTTGAATTGTATTGTTATTTTGTTTTGGCCTTCGTACTCCGTGTTGAATATGCACTGGGTCAGTCACGCCACTTTGTTTTGTGAACAAACTATTCAAGGTCTAGATAAGGTTATCATTGCAGCTGATGTGATCCAGAGGCATGATAAAATATGTTTTGATTTTGCTTTCATGTGATGATCAAAAACTCACAAGTGGGCCACCCACTAGCAGTTACACAAATGACTTCAAGCACACTTATTTTCACCCACCCATTATGAATTTTGGGTGTCTTAACTCTTTTGCTTTATAAAATCAAGCCTTGTATTTCAAACCCATTCCTGAGCTGTTTGGGGGTGGGGGGGGGGGAGTAGCAACAGGAATCCAGATTGCCTGTTTTAGGTACAATATGGTGTGATGTGAAATTGAAACAGCAGATTGGTGAGAAACTTTAGTTTCAAACAAATATAAACTATTTTGTTTAGTGAAGTCCTACACAAAACAGTAGTCTCTATTGACAGGGCAGTGTTTTTTTTCCATACCTTCTACATCATGAGGTTACTGTGGTTCTTTGGGCCAGTGGTCTATTTCCAAATCATCATTTAGGAAAAAGAAGTCCTAATATTGCTGATTAGAATGATATACTTAGATATAGCAGACTGAGGAATTATTTATAGCAGTGCTAATTATATTAATAAAAATAGCAATATTAATACTGTGAGTGTCAAAATCCATTCTTGACAGTATGAGGTAAACAGAACTATATTCAAACAAAGCAGCCAGCCTGTTTCTACTGTCAGCTCATGAATATGCACTTCAGGAAAAATATACACAATTGGTTTACTGATTTAATCTCTTTTTCAATTACTTTTGACTTTTTAAAAGATGCTCTTTATTTCTAAATTCAGACAATATTAAAAAGATTTAGATTTTTAGTTTTGAAATTCTTAGTACCATTTTCTTACTGTCATTAGTAAGTTTCTAGAGGCTTATATGTGCATAGTTAAGTACTTTCTAATTATCAGAAATTAATTTTCTGTGTACCCCATTTTTAGAACACAGATTACCATTGCACAGGGAAAAGGAAGAACCTTTAACAATTTGTAAAACAAAACAATACAAAACAAAACCCACTACCATACATGCACACGGAACCAATAAATCTCTGGCTTTATTTAGACATTAAAAAATATCCATTTCCATGGTTCTGATTTAAGGAAAAGCATAAATTTTCTTTGTAGTTTTCATTACTTCTCGTCAGTTTTTACAATTTTATGTTATTTAAAACTTATTTTCCTAGTAATACAAAATCATGTAAGTAGAAGTTATTAAATCCAAAGGTTTTCAGCTTGAGGAGACAACATCTAATCTTTTTATTAATCCCTCATCTGTTAGATTTAACTTTTATTTTATTGCACATTGTCAGAAATCTCAGATGTAGAGTTAGGAGAGATTGTTCCAGGCCTAGTGCTGCCACCAGTTGTATCATCTTGGGCCTGTCACATAATCTGAATCTCTGCCCTCTTCATCTTCAGGGTTTCTTCCAGCTTAATAATATCAGTATGTTTCTTTTGACACTTGGATCCTTATTTTAGCTTTAAGTAACATGACTGGAAGTGATATGTTAGGTACTGGGAAAGAGCACATGTAAAATATTTGACTTTGCTTTTACTTTTAGTCCTTGATATAAGTTTCATTTTAGTGATGCTTGCTTTCAAATATGGCATATCTATATATGTATAGATACATAAAAATTAAGTACTTGTAATCTTTGTTTACAACTATAATAAACTTACTATTTTTCATGAATTTTTCCTCAGCTCATTTACACTCGTGAAGCTATGTTGCTAACAGAATTTATAAACAGGATTCCTTGCATTTTATTCCACATAGAGTTGCTTAACTGGAAAAATTGGGTAATAACAGAATGAACTAACTCAGTCATTTTATCATTCTATGAAATTTATAGATAGAGAAATAGATACATTTTTCAAAGAAGAAAGGTGAACTTGGTTTTTGTGTTTCTCTAAGCAAGAAATATACTCTGAGTACTCAGGAGCCATTATAAATTTTTAACTCCTGCATTTGAGTTTTGATCCTACATTATACCCATCCAGAGATAGATTCACATAGAACGGATGGAAAGGAGACGAAGAAAGTTGACTCTTATTTGATGAAGGAAAAGTAGAAAGAATCTGTGTTAGAAAAGACCTAGCAAATATTGTATTGTCATATATAGAAACAAGGCCATACAGAATTCATGTGTACCTGCTTGTAGGTATTTATTTAGTGATAACCTCAAAGTTTTCATTTAAAATTTCACTCTCAGTTTCTTTTTAATTGACTCACATTTCTTTTGCTGGAATGGTAGTGAGAGGCTCAAAAACATCACATACTTTATCTATTCACAAATGGAAACCATAGTCTCGAGAAAGCTCTACAATCCCTGGATCGTTCCTCTTCCCTATACCCACCAGAGCTGTAGATGCTCTGGTACTAGTTATAAATGTTTTATAAATCTCCTCAGAGGCAGAATATATGAAAATTTACCAGTGTAGTAGGTAATGCTAACTATTCTGGCCTACCAAATATCTAGCCAGTAGTGAGAAATGGCAAGAAAATGATTAGATCCACCATAGGGCACAAAAGATGATATGAGTGCTTCAATGCATGCAAATAGAGGAAAAAATATACTAAGGGATATTTAGAAGGGAAGCTGATTTTAGACTATTACTTAGCTGAAACCTGGCACATATATTGAGGAATTAATGTAAACTCTATTCTAAAGGCACTGTGCCAAAAGACTTATTGGTAGGAAACATAGTGAAAATGAAATGAAATACATCTGTCAGGGCGCCTGGGTGGCTCAGTGGGTTAAGCCGCTGCCTTCGGCTCAGGTCATGATCTCAGGGTCCTGGGATCGAGTCCCGCATCGGGCTCTCTGCTCAGCAGGAAGCCTGCTTCCCTCTCTCTCTCCTCTCTCTCTGCCTGCCTCTCCATCTACTTGTGATCTCTCTGTCAAATAAATAAAATCTTTAAAAAAAAAAAAAGAAATACATCTGTCATTGTACTAAAATAATAACAATAACAATGGCAGCCAACATTTATTGAGCGCTTACTCTATACCAGGAATTGGTTATAGCTGCATATTTTCCCATTAATTCCATAATCCTATGAGACATGTACTTTTACTATGGCATTTTTAAAGATAAGCAAGCTGAGACTCAGAAAAGTTAAAGTTTTTCAAAGTCACACAGCTAGTATATAACAGCTGGAGATTCAAACTCAAGTTCAGCCTAAATTCTTAAGCACCACCTCACCATGACTCTATTCTGGGACCATTTTCACTTAGTGCTTGCCCAGATTAGTACTGGTAATTTTATTTCAAGAAAGGCATAGTGGATTTGGAGAAGGCTTCAGAAAAGGGCACAAGGTGAAAGAGCTATAAGTGGGAGGAATGGTTGCTATGGTAGAGTTTGTTTTTAAAATGTAACTCTACAGTCTTAGAATTACAAATGCCGAGAGGGAATTTGTCTAAAGGTTTTACAATGGATGGACTGGGTAGCTGCTGCCTGATTTGATTCTGTGGACAACGGTGGAGCTGGGTAACATGTCAAAGAAGGCTGAGGAAATCATGAGTAGGAGCAAGGCAAAGGAAGCATTAGATACTGGGAAACTTGGAAGGTAGACGTCAAAAAGGAGAACTAGGGGCACCTGGGAGGCTCAGTGGGTTAAGCCTCTGCCTTCGGCTCAGGTCGTGATCTCGGGGTCCTGGGATCGAGCCCCGCATCGGGCTCTCTGCTCAGCGGGGAGCCTGCTTCCCCCTCTCTACCTGCCTGCCTCTCTGCCTACTTATGATCTCTCTCTGTCAAATAAATAAATAAAATCTTTTAAAAAAAAAAAAAAGGAGAACTAAATCTAAGCAGATATTGAGTAACAAGAACCAGGGAATCATACAGAAAAAAAGGTTGAGGCAGAACAGAAACAATATCTTCAAAAGTGGGACAGATTTTGCTGACTTTGGAAGGCCCTTATGTATATTGTTTGTCCCCTTGTTTGTTTCGGAAAGCAGCACCTGGCTTACGTAGGGGCCACCCAGAGTTTAGGATACAAAGGATACAAATTGCTGTGTTTTTGGCACACACAAAAAAACATGGTCATCAGTAATAAAAATTAGGCAGTAAGTTTAGGTCTATCTCAAAGAAATGCAGTTTAGCACAGAAGTCTATGTGGTAAATCTGAGAATAGCTGTCATTTATTGAGTATCTTCTCTGTGCCACTCAATTCTGAAATCACTATTTCCAGGGACATTATTTGTTGCCTGCTGTCCAGTTTTCAAGTATAAGAAAACACCTATTAGCTTTTCTAAGAATGTGAATGATGAAATAACTAATACTGTAATTTCATTTCATTTCATTATGTAACTTAGCTTTTGATCTCCTCCTTTCAACAGTATTGGAGTTTTAAACCAGGCTCCACAAGGCTTAAGGTGGAATAGAGTCTAGACTTCTCTTATGTAACTGTAACTTTTCCTTAATTTGTCACTATACTGAAAGAAAGCTTCAATCTTATTTGATAGGATAAATGCATTTCTGTTAGAGTTATAGGCTCAAACGACCAGCCCCAGTTAAGTTAGCATACATGAGTTTGGATTATATTTAGGATCGTCAACATGAGTTAATGAAAAGGGAACTATAGCAACTTTTAAAGTAAATTTTTGTTACTGCAAATGATTTTAAAGACATTAAACCAATTACAAACAGCTATATATGCCATGCCCTTTGTCTACAAGGTACTAGAGACTTCAAAGGTTTTTAAGAGCTACTACTCATTGTTGAGCTGTATTGTATGAGTTGGACTATGGGAGCGGAGACAAAGAACAATCAAAGTGCTGCACCACTACTTATATGTCTTTACTGTTTCTTATGACAATATCTCTGATCTTTTCCTCAGACTCTTCAGTGCAGTAGGAAATATAGTGCAGTGATCATTTTGCATGTTTTAAATGGTCACCTCACTAAGAACAATATACTGTGAAGGTAGAAAGATAATATTCAGTTTATACATAATACCTTTCCCCTTCAGGTTCATTGTCATGGATACTCTTGTTCTTGTTCTTTTGGCGTCTTTTGGTACCTAGTCTTTTTAACAGCTATGTTGTTTGCATCTGACCTTTGTTTATATATAGGACCCTTAGAGAAATACCTTTGAAAACTCATGCTCTCAATAATCTTTCTTGTTCTAGTAAAGGGTTGAGAACAAGGCAATACTGTATTAAAATGGGTAATTTAAGCTGAAAAACAGTATGGAAAAAAAACAGGATTCCAGGCTCTTCTGATTCAGCTATTCGGCATTATATTCTCAACATTTGTTATAAAGTGAATTTCCAAAGTGTATAAAAACCGAAAATAAATGATTGTTGCTTTTCTATAATTGCATGTTATATATAATACCTCTGTTTCTATTATTTGTGTAATGATGAGTTTTATTATGTAAAAATGGGTATATCTAGTATAAAGTAAATTTCAGTTTAATATTTTATATGCTGTTTAACTCATGACTCAAATTCTTTGATATTCATCACTCAGGAAAGGTAGCACTGAACTGTGCTTTAAGGGCAAGTGCCATGTTTTGTTCCTCTTTAAAGCTCTAGTGCTGAATATAGTACCTGGTACACTGGAGGGATTCATTGTTGACCAGGCTCCTCTGTAGCTGTCTTAGGAAGAGTACTTGGATCCTCGCTTACCAGGCTATCTATTTCCTTATTCTCTGTTGACCGGTTCAAATTTAGCATTGTTAAAATTGTTATTAACTATCACAGGCCTTCTCTGTACTTTAAGACCCAAACATTTTCTACATGCTCATGATCTTTCATTCTTTTAGATACTTAATGAAATTCTGTCATGGAAGAAGTTTCAATATAAAATTATATTTACTGTGATTCAGAAAAGAAATATATCAGATACCACCCATCAATGGTAAAGCAAATCTATTACAATCAATTCAGGATATTGTGTTGAATAGAGTACACAGAATTACATTACCTAGTGATTCAAGGATGAAACCCAAATTTCATATCCTATATGATTCCTATCTGGATAGCAGGACAAATAACTCACAGTATTTTTTGCACTTAGTAGATTGCAATTGAGATTTTGAACATTTTATGTGAGCTTCTTAATTCTTAAAAAAAGTTTGTAAAAGTTCATACAATTAAGGAATAGAGTGTTAGCTTATTTTACCTTATTATCTAAGTTGTTTAGAAGTCTAGTCCAGAGAAACACTTTAATGTTAGGTGATATTATTAGCTCTTCCAGAAAGCAAAAATGGTTATTGGGCTGTGAGCAATATGGAGGATAATGTGAGGTAACCACGATGCAGAATGCATGTTTAATTCCTACATAACACTGACGTGCTTTATCATATTTACAAGACTTGCTAGTTGGATTTTGGGAAACTTACATGGTTGGGTAAAGTCATAATTTGTCTTTCTACTAATGGAAACTACAACACATTGATTTGAAACTGTTTCTAAAACAAAAGATAATTATGTCCTGAAATAATTAAAACTGGGATTGCATTAAAGCTTACTTCAAGTGATTAATAGCTGTGGTATATTTTGGGATTTGTGTCTAAAAGCATAAAGAGAACACATTGTCATTTTTATATATTTAGGAATATGTTTTTTGAGGACAGTATTGGTTCTTGACAATCATTATATAATGAAGTCCTAAACCAACCCAGATCCACATACCTCCCTACCTACAACATTTTTAAAATTAAGGATTCTGAAAACAAGGTGACCTACACATATGGCTATCTTCCCCTTCACTTCCAATTCCTGACTGTCTTTCTGAATACAGTTGCAATGACACCTTGGGCAGAGACACTGCTTTGAAACTTCTACTTTCACTTGGGCAAACAACTAGAGAACAGTACTAGAATTCAGAGATAAAGATCAGAAAACAGTAGACATTGAGAAGAAGAGCTTGGGCTTCAGGGATGTGTGAACCACTGGGGGAAAAATACCAGTATTTGTCATTTAAGTATCTAAATCTCCCCCACTGACAAATAAGCCAAAGTTTCTAAACGTGCTGGCTGAATTTTCCTGTCCCTGAGACTGAAAAGAAATAGATAGGACAAAAAAGATCTTCTTCCTTATGCCTCCGCAGGGAACCAACAGATTCTACCTTTGCATTTCACCAAATGTTTCTGCCATTGAGGATGCTTCAGTAACCAGAACTGAGCTCCAGTGAGCTATCAGTGAAAAATAACTATCCATTTAAGGGGACCTACTAGTGAGGGAGATAGGAAGATCAGGTAGGAAAATGAGAGTACATACTCCAAGCAGCAGGTGCTGTTGGCAAAAATAAGTACAACCTGAATTTGGGGAAAAGAAAATTTAAGGAAACTCAAATTCAGAACAAAAAAGAATTTCAGATATTAATAAAAAACATATCTCAATTGAACAACCCAGTGGAAAAACTGAAGGAGAACATGTTTGCTGTTGAAACATGAATCAAAGGGGTGCCTGGGTTGCTCAGTGGGTTAAAGCCTCTGCCTTTGCCTTAGGTCATGATCCCAGGGTCCTGGGATCAAGCCCCGCATCGGGCTCTCTGCTCAGTGGGAGCCTGCTTCCCCCCTCTCTCTCTCTGCCTGCCTTTCTGCCTACTTGTGATCTCTCTCTGTCAAATAAATAAATAAAATCTTTAAAAAAAAAAAGCATGAAACAGTGAACTCAAAGACCAAATGCAAGAAATATATCAAAGCATAGAACAGAGGTAAAACATGATGAAAATCCTGAATTAAGAGGGTGAGTCTTTGAGGTCAGATGAGAAGTCAAAACATGTGAATAATAGGAACTATAGAGGGAGAGAAGAATAGATGGAGGAGAGGTAAATTAAATGATAGAAGAAAATTTCTCTGAGATTAAGATCAGAGTCTGGATTGAAAGGATTTACTAATTTGTGGTCTTGACTGAAAGAAAATACACATATAGTGATATCCTGATAAAAGCTCTGAACTCTTAACAACAAATTGAACTATCTTACAATCTCCCAAGAGAATAAGTTTCTATAAAGGGGGAAAATATCAAAGTATCATAGAACTTCTTATCTGCAACATAGTGAGTTAGAAGATAGTGCAATGACATCTACAAACTACAAAAGAAAAATGACTGCAATCCAAGAATCAACACCCCCCAAAATTACCAGTTGCTAGTGAAGGTGAAAGGAATACATTTAGGGATAATCAAGAATTCAGAACATAAAATTACTATATCCCCATCTGAAAAAATGCCTCAGATGGATTATAAGCAAACAACAAATGAACCAGAGCAAAGACTTCAAGATGAAGAAGAAAGGAATATAGTGGTGAATAATAAGCATTTTAGTGTGTGTGTGTGTGTGTGTGTGTGTGTGTGTGTGTGTGTGTAATTTCATTTAAGAGAGAAAGCTGGGGCACCTGACTGGGTCAGTTAATGCATGTGACTCCTGATCTCGGGGTCATGAGTCCAACCCCATGTCAGGCATAGAGATTACTTAAGTTAAAAATAAATAAAAACTATTTTAAAAAGTGATTAAGATAGATAACTAGTAATAAATATGTAAAAACATAATTTCAGACTTTCAAAATAAAAATACCAAATTTCTGTAAAGAAACTTTTTAAAGTACTAAACTGTCTGATGAAAACTTAGTTGGGAGTGCCTAGGTGGCTCAGTTGGTTAAGTGTCTGCCTTAGGCTTAGGGTCCTGGGTTGGAGTTCTTCATCAGGCTCCTTGCTTAGTCGGGAGCCTGCTTTTGCCTCTCCCTCTGCTCCTCCCCCTACTTCTTCCCCAACCCAAACTTGTGCGCTCTCTCTCTCTCTCTTTCTAAGTAAATAGAATCTTAGGGAAAAAAAAAAAAAGAAGAAAGAAAAGAAAAGAAAACAAACAAACAAAAACCCAACTGAGTTGATGGAGGGGATGGGTAGAAGGAAAATAAAAGAGGAGGAAAATGAGTAGTGGAGATGAGAGACAGAAGGATGAGAAGTGGGAGGAAGGTGAATGTATCATAAAGATCTCATCTATTTAGGGGGAAAGGAAAAGGGGATAGAATCTCATGATGGGGGAAAAAGTGTTCATTAGAGCAGAAAAGGGAGGTAAAGAAGGGAATACAATAGTGTACCCTAGAGAACCTCAGTATTAGCAAGGAGAAAATAGGATGCAGACCCACTTGATAAAAAAAATATGAAAAAGGTAACAAGGAAACAAGAATATAAAATATGAAAATACAAGTAATTAGAAGAGATAAAAACAAATGCATCATTTATTATATTTAATGTGGATGGACAAAATACTCCCATTAAAGACAGATGTCAGAATGAGTTTAAAAACATGAACCACTCAAATTATATTACAGGAGTAACACCTAGACAAAGTTAAAGAGAAAGCTTTGTAAAATGGTGGGCATAAAAGACATCACGCCAATGCAAACAAAAGGAAAATAGAAAAAAAAGTGACAGCATTGATACTAAAGAGATACTGTACCGATAAAAGGCACAGTTTATGAAGAAAATAACCACATAAGTCTGTATTTGGCAAGTTTATTTATAGTAAGTAAGTACATAAAGCAAAAACTACTGGAAAGGTGCAGATGGTTCTGTTAAACACAAATAATGACTAAGAGAAATGGAATATAACTCATAAAAATAATATATATGTAAAATCTGATGTTCTTTATATATTTCTTTTGACTATCTCTGTGTTTAGGTACCAAGAAGACTATAAATTTTAGAAAGATTTTATAAGCACGTTTTCTGATTATAAGCTAGTGCAAGTAGATTTTAATTTAAAAGGTAACAAACATTATTAACTATTTAGAAATTAAAGAAAATACTCCTGCATAACCCTTGGTTAAAAAGGAAGTAACTTGAAAAACAATGAAAAGGAGACTATTTTATGTCAAAACCTATGGAAAATAGCTAAAGAGGTTGTCAGAAGAGAATTGATAGCCTTATATGCCTTCATTATTAAGAAAGAACATAAAGAGCAATCTATTAGCTGTAAGAAATTGGAATAAAGAATAAAAAGAAGGGGGGGGAAAGAAGTGGGAATTAATTTTTAAAAGATGAAATTAATGAAATGGAAAACAAAATCAATCTAAAAACTGGTTCTTTGGGGGCACCTGGGTGGCTCAGTGGGTTAAGCCTTCAGCTCAGGTCATGGTCTCAGGGTCCTGGGATCGAGTCCCACATCGGGCTTTCTGCTTAGCGGGGAGCCTGCTTCCTCCTCTCTCTGCCTGCTTCTCTGCCTACTTGTGATCTCTGTCTGTCAAATAAATAAATAAAATCTTAAAAAAAAAAACACTTGTTCTTTGGAAAGACAAATATAATACATGAAGATAAAAAAACAAAAAAGAAAACAGGTCCAGCAATTCTGTGAAGTGGAAGAGAATTGAAAGCATATGTTCACATAAAATTTGTGTTCACATAAAGCAAATCTTCAGAACAGCATTATTCATAGTAGCTAAAAAGTAGAAGCAACCCAGATGTCCATCAACTGATGTCTGTATGGATAAACAAAAATGTAGTGTGTCCATATGATAGAATATTACTCAGCTATAAAGAAGAACGAGATACTGATACATGCTACAGCATGGCTGAACTTTGAAAATATTATGCTAACTGGGAGAATCTGGATATAAAAGGCCACATATTGCATGATTCCACTTAGATGAAATGTCCAAAGTAGGCAAATCCATAGCAACAGAAAATAGATTAGTTGCCAGGGCCTGGGGGAAGGCAGGATGGGGAATGACTGTTTAATTGGTATAGGATTTCTTTGTAGTGATGAAATATTCTGGAATCAGATAGTTGGTGACATTTATACAACCTTGTGAATGTAGTGAAAGCAACCAAATTATACACTCTAACATAGTTAAAATGGTGAAGTTTGTGTTATGTACTTTTTATCTCAATGATAATAAAGTTTATTAGAAAAGAGAATAGCAAACTAGATACTAATTGGGAATGAGAAGATAAACTGAATATGAAAAGCATTTTAAATCAAATCTAAATGCAACTGTCTGGCAGTAAATTGAAACCTGTAAGAAATGGAACATCTTTTATTCAAATGCAAATTATAAAATTGATCTAAGAAGAAGTAGAAAAACAGATACCTATTCTACAGAAGTAGAAAACAGATACAGTGTAGAAGAGATTAGAAAGATGACCAAATGTGATCACTTAAAGGAATAAATAATTTTGATGTAATTTAAATTATTCTAGGTCCTTGAAAAATATTGAAACCTCTCCTAATTTTATTTAAAAGCTAACTGATAAGGATTGTACAGAAATAAATTATAGTCCAATCTCACTTATGAAATAAATGCAAAATTTCTGTATAAAATACTAGCAAATAATGTCAGCAATGGATAAGAAGAATAATATAGCAGGACCTAAAGTTTTGTGTGTGTGTGTTTTAAGTAAGAATTCAAGCATGATTTAATAATAGGAAATATATCAGCATAGTTAATTATATCACCGAAGAGAAATACATTATTTTTAATAGAATTGCTTGAATATAATAAAGTGTTTTCATTTACACCCAACAGAAAATATAATCCAAAACGGTTAAATCCTAAAAATATTTCAATTAACATCAGAAACTAGATAAGGAACCATTTATCACAGTTATTTAACACCAATGAGGAGGCTTAGCAGATGTAGTAGGCAAATGATATGGGTAACGCTAACAGTTGTAGAGAAGAGCTTACCGTGTCTTTTTGACTGATCTTTCAACTTAAAAAATTCTAGAACTCTTAAAAATATAAGGAGTTACTGAGGTTAATTGAAGGGCATTTGGATGGAAGATAATTGAATGAAATCAATAGGTTTTCTCTGGAAGTAATAGGCATCTAGGGAACTTTTTTCCCAATAGGAAAAAAATATTTCATTTCCCATAGAACAAAAGTTACCAAATACTTATTAATAAAATTATGAAAATTGTATATGACCTATATGAAAAAAGGGTAACATCTTGTTTAAAGACAAGATCTGATTATGCACAGATTACATTTTTGTATGGCACAATAGCAAAAGGCTAATTTTTCCAGTTACCTTTTATGTTTATATATAAATATATATATTAAGCAATTACAATTCGATTCTCAATGAAGGTGTTTTAAATTAAAAATCTTTTTTCAAAATTATATGGAAGATTAGTACTAGCAAAAAAGCAAGAAAATTTGAAAAAGAATGGTGAGATGCTAGAACATACTAGAACATATTACAAAGCCAGTTAACCAAAACCATGTGATAATGGCATAGGAATTGACAAATAGATCATTGACAGATTAGAGGATCCTAAAACAGATGACAATTTAGTTGGAAAATAATGAATCATTTAGTTAATGGGATTGGCATAACAGGAGATCTTTATGGAAAACAGTGAAAGTGTATTTCCATTTTGCACATTAACATAACAAATAATTTATGATGAAAGGCTTAAATGAAAACAAACAAAAAACTTGCCAAAAAATCTAGGAAACTATTTAGAAAAGAAAATCTTTTTTTTTTTTTTTAAGTGGACTCCACACCCAGCATGGGGCTTGAACTCATGACCCTGAGATCAAGACCTGAACTGAGGGGCACCTGGGAGACTCATTCACCTGAAAGCAGTTGCCTTCCTCTCAGGTCTTGATCCTAGGGTTCTGGGGCTCCCTGCTCAGCCGGGAGTCTGCTTCTCCCTCTCTCTCTGCCCCTCCTTCTTAACTCATGCTCTGTCTGTGGCTTTCTCTCTCTCTCAAATAAAAAAATAGAATCTTAAAACAAAAACAAAAACCTGTGCTGCAATCAATAGCCAGATGCTTAATCAACTGAGCCACCCAGGCTTCCCTAAAATCTTTTTAACGAGAGTGAAAACTGAGTTTAAAAGTTAACAACTTAATTACATAAAAATAAAAACCTTTTATATAAAAATAACAGGAATTGTTAGGAAAATGTAGATTTGGAAAAGTATCTGTAATGTATGTTAACATGAAAGGTTAGTAACAAAGATTTCTTTGATACTGTTAAGAAAAAGGTTATGAAACAATCCAATGTAAGAAGAAAAGACAATTCACAGAAAAGCAAATTCTTTTGGTTAACATACGAGAAGATGCTCAATTTCATTAGGAATTAGAGAAATTCAGATTTAAGGAATAGTGAGGTAATGTGTCTTAGCATTTAAAATTTGTGTTAGTCTGATGAGTTTAATGTTTACTGCCAGTAGAGATATGTGGAAGGCGACTCTCATTTGCTCTGGTGGAAATATGTGTGCTGTTTTGAAATGCAATCTGGTAATACCTGTTACAAATTTCACTTCATAATATTTTTGATTTAACAATCTCATCCTTGGGAATATATCCATAGAAATATAAGTATCAATATTTAAGGACATATATATTTTTTGATTTCAAAGTTGTTACGGCTTGTTTGTAGTGGTAAGAGTGGCAGAAAAAGTAATTCCATTAATAAGGTAATGCTGATAAATAACAGAAATTTATGCCATGGTTATAATGCACTCACCAAAAGGTGTGAAATTATAGTTCTCTCAGGTGATCTAGAAGAATTTCCAGGAGTCATTGATGAGCGAGAAGAGCGAGAAGGTGTAGAAAAGTGTGTATAATGTTAAATTTTTGTACAATTTAAAAAAATCCCTGAAAATGTGTTTTATATGTAAGGTATGTGTATGTATATGTCTGCTTTATAGAAAGTTATTTGCAAGGGAGAAGAATATGGAAGGATGCATACTAAGTTTTAAGATGGATTATTTTGGGTGGGAGGAAATGTGAGGGAGAATAGCAGTAGTCAACAATGAAGGAAAAGAAAAGTTTCACTAAAATCATGTTCAAAATCCATTTATGCTTTTAATAAAATTAATTAAATTTGAATATATATGTATGAAGAAATTAAAATGTTTATAAATACTGTGACTAATTTTGGTGGTACTGACTTCATATTTCTGAATATTGGCACTTGGAGAGTGATTTTTTTTTCTTTACATTTATGAGTTCTTTAACTTTATACCACACACTTCCAGAATTTTCTACATATTCTAAGAATTCTTCAGATAATCGAGCAGTTCGGCCAAATAAACTTGTCTACAAATGATTGGTAGTCTGAAATCAAATCAAAGCCTGAGTCCTGTCCATGTCAGGGCTGACATGCAGCTGATACCCTTTGGTAAAACTTAGGTGATAATTTCATTTGATCAAGTGTTCATTTTCTTTGGTTGGTACCTTCTGTTGTTAGTTGTTAAGTATTTTTAATAATACCCATGTCAATGTTGCAAGTTAATTATAACAACAATTATGCATGATTGGAAGTCTTGCACCCAGAAGTTGCTTATTAAATACCTGCTGACTTGACATAAAACTTTAGGTAACGATAATGACTTTAACAAGGCAACAAATGTGGAAATAATACATTTAAGGGTATTTAAAAATAAAATTAAAAGTCAGCATATATACATATATATATGATTTTTAAGGCAAATAACTTGACTTCTGTGTCTCAGAATCTTAATATTTAAAATAGTATATTTTCCTCACTTATTTCATACAGTTTTTAGGTCAAGTGAAGTAATAAATGTTGAAGTAGTTTGAAAAACATAATCCATTGTGCAAAAAATGATGAAAATCTGAGGGCAGTCATTTTATATTCAAGAGACATATATTTATTTTATATATATATTTCAAGTAGCATGTTTGATATTAAGCCTCTTGACATTTCAATACTAGAATTATTAATGATAAAGCTATCAAAAGCCTCAACAGACGAACAGGGGATCCATGGAGGTGTGAATATATTTAATTGCTTAAAAGTCCAAGATGAGTCGCCAGAACTTCTTTGTTTAATTTCCTGGTGAGGTGGGAATTTTTACTCAGGTATATCTCCTGATGACCTCTTGTTCTTATATAGAGATATTAATGTTTTGTGGATTTCTGGGGCTTCATCACACTGGACATAATGATAATGTTGCATTGTTTTGACTTAATAAATGGCCTTGAACAGCTAAGCACAGCTGTGTAATCTGTTGTTACATTTTATTACAAATTCTCTTCTTATAATTTATAGCTGCAATTACTAGTGACTATAACGTGAATACTTCAAATAGTAAAAATCTTTATTATCTTTAGTTGCCAGACACCACATTTGCCATTGGCTAATTTTTGAGGGTATGCAACTATCAGGAAATACCTACAGTATAATGTATTAGAAACGATACTACCAAAAAACATATTTACATTCTTTTATTATAGAAATGTAAGTATAATGTTAATTTTCTAGGATCTATACTGTAGAATCTGTTAAAGACACCTAAGTTCTGGTTTGGAGAAAATAGAATTTATGAACATGTTCTTCTTAGTCAAAGTATATTTTATACCTGACACTTTGCAAGATACATCCTTATTTGAAAATTTCTTGTCCCAATAATTTGGCTTTCACTATAAATATTCTTGTGATTTCACTGGTCTAATTTCCTTCAGTTTCGCTACTATTCTTCCAGTAATGGAGACAGTGTTATAAAAAGCTGAAAAGATAGATCTTAAAAGAGATAACGATCTTGCATTTCTTGAATAGACCTTCTGTGACACTAGTAGTAAAACTACCTAACTTGATTCTTTTTAATACAATGTGTTTCACTTAATGGAAATTATTCTAATCAGGCATATTTGCACTTTCTGTGTATTGATTATCTTTATTAAATATGAAATTAACAGCAATTGTGATATATTTGTTAATATATCTCTCTCTACTCTTGTTTAGCAATACTTGAGTTGCTAGAGCAATAGAAGTACTTTTTAGATATGCTGCATACATTCTTGGACATGTATGCCATTGAAGTCATCTTTTTGTTTTGCTTTCTGCCGCCTTTCAAGAAAATTTCTAATCACAGTGATTACTCCCTCAAATGCAGGTTGTAGTTTGATAGAGAACAGTGAGGGAATCTTTAGCAACTTTTATTCTCATCCTAAAGAAACCAAAGTGATCTTTCCTTAATTCTTAAGATTCTTGCAGTTTCTTCTAACTCAGGAAAGAAGTTTCTTTCACTTCAAAGTAAACTCTGAATCCCAGTATCTTTTTTTTTTTCTTCAGTGAATCCCAGTATCTTTTATTAGTATCTTCTGATTCACTTTGCAATGAGGTGGAACCAGATCATTATTTCCTAATAGCATAATCAACTTTCCAAAATATGGCACCTATCTTTCCAAAGAATCATTTCCAAAATATGACACAATATCATTGAGTGGTCAGTCAGTTTATTTACTTTATCCTTTCAAGTCTCTAAATTTATTGAGTGATTGATGCTCAATCTTAAAACCAAGTTTATTATATTTTTCTGCTTATTTCTTTTTTTGTGATTTTTAATTTGACCAAAAAAAGTGCTTCCATGTTTAGACCATTACATAACAGGCTTTACATTTATTGTTCCCTTGAGTGTATCAATCTTTTTAGCTTCCATTGTACTCCATACTTGGAAATCAGTGGATGGTCCGAAAAACCAGCAGCATCCACATGTGGGAGCTTAGAATGCAGAATCTCAAATTCCACCCAGTCCTAATTAATCATCATCTTCATTTTTTTTTTTTTTTTAAAGATTTATTTATTTATTTGACAGAGAGAGATCACAAGTAGACAGAGAGGCAGGCAGAGAGAGAGAGAGGGAAGCAGGCTCCCTGCTGAGCAGAGAGCCCGATGCGGGCCTCGATCCCAGGACCCTGAGATCATGACCTGAGCCGAAGGCAGCGGCTTAACCCACTGAGCCACCCAGGCGCCCATCATCTTCATTTTTATAAGATCTCAAGTTATTCATGTGTCAATTCAAGTTTGAAAAGTATTGCTAAAGTGTTGTCATTTTTCAGTTGGACTTAAGGTTCATGGAATTGCTTAGTTATGATTCAGAGTCATTGTTCCATTTATTCTTTTAATGTTCTTTTATTACATTCATTCATTCATTAATTCATTTTTTTAAAAAGATTTTATTTATTTATTTGAGAGAGGGAGAGAGAGCATGAGAAGGGAGAAGCAGACTCCCCAAGGAGCTGGGAGCCTGATGTGGGACTCGATCCCAGAACTCCAGGATCATGACCTGAGCTGAAGGCAGTGGCTTAACCAACTGAGCCACCCAGGCTTTCCTAATTCATTATTTTTAATCAGAATAAATATCTATGAACCCAAGATCCAACCAAAGAATCAGAACATAATTTACAGTCATCTCTATACTCTTTCCATAGCTCCCATCGGTACTCCCCAAACCAAAGTTACAACCATTCTGAATTTTGTGTTTATTTCACATTTTTTTTCAAAAAATAATATTTATAGCCATACCACTTATAAAGCTGTAACTAAATAATATGTTAATATGCTGTATTTATCTCTCAACATTAAATTATTAAGATTATACATGCATGTTTTTGTAATTATAATTCATATGGTTAATTTTTACTTTTATATGATATTTATGACAATGCCAAAGTATATTTATCCTTTTTCCAATTAGTGGGAGTTTGGGCTGTTTTCATTTTTTTGTTAATATGAAGAGTGCTGGTATAAACATTCTTGTGTATGTTTCTGGGTGGTGATTGTAAGACATTCTCTTGAGTATATACTGAGACTCGAATTGCTGGATCATAGGGTATGTAATTGCTCAACTTTGCAGGAGACTGTCAAAATATTTTTCCAAAATTGTATTACCCATTTATATTCTCATCAGTGATGTATACGATATCTCTGTTGATCCATATTCTCATTTACATATAGTATTTTGTCAGATTTATTAATTCTTGCTATCTGGGTGGATAAAAAAAAATCTCACTGTGGTTATGATTTGCATTTTCTAGTTGGCCATGGAGCTGTGAACATGTATATATGTTTTATCTTCTGTAAAATAGTTGTTCATGTTTTTTGCCCATTTTCTTCATTTAATTTTTCATGGGCCTTTTTATTGATTTGGATGAGTTCTTTATATATTCTAGCTACTAATTTCTTCTCTTGATTCATAGCTTGTCTTTTCACTTTTTAAGGGCGTTCTAATGAATAGAAAAATCTTAATTTTTATCCCTTTAGAAGACAATTTATACCTTAATCTCTACATAATGCACAAAAATCACCTCCAGAGTAAGCCACATTAAAATATATAAAAAAGCATTAACTATAAAAAAGAATGAAATAATAATAATTTAGTTTTGGCTCTCTTACTCATTTGCCTTTTTCCATTCTAAGATGTCCAGAGTTTGTACAGTGTTGTACTTGTCAGAGGATTGACAAGTATTCTGCTTAATGTTTCTAGTAAAGACACACTTCTTTGACAATTTAATCTGTCTCCGTTCTTAATCCTTTGAGTTTCTAGAATGTTTATTTCTTTTGTTTCTAGTCTCTGTCTCTATTTTGATTTTTAAAATAAAAATATACAGTCAGATGGGTAATCATGTTTTATTAATTCATACATGAAAACATATTCAGCTATTATTTGCTATTCTAGTATTTATTAAATTCTGTGAAAGGCAAATGTTAAGGAGAAAGAAGTTTCTGTGGGATGGAATGAAAATAGGTGCTCACAAAAATTTAAAGAGATAGTGGGTGCCCGGGTGCCTCAATGGGTTAGGCCTCTGCTTTCGGCTCAGATCATGATCTCAGAGTCCTGGGATTGAGGCCCACATTGGGCTCTCTGCTCAGCAAAGAGCCTGCTTCCCGCCCCGCCCTCCCACCCTGCCTCCCTCTCTGCTATTTGTGACCTCTCTCTCTGTCAAAAAAGTAAATAAAATTTTTTAAAAAAAATTTTAAGAGATGGTGACAAAGAGCTGATACATGAGTGTTTTAATATTTTTACTGTGTGCTGACCAGATGTCTTTGGGGGATGTAGATTTAAGAAAGCAGAGGAAAGAACCCTCACTGAGTCATAGTAGATGCAACAGAGAGAAATGTAGGATAGCACAGCACACAGAACTAGCCTATGACAGATCATTTAAGAAGGAGCAAGGATTAGAACTTTATGGAAAATCATACATGTTTTTCATTATGATTGGAATTTGAAGGTAAATTACTAGAACTTGATCTTTAACTAATACATTTTTGCCTCAGGAGTGGGTATTTGGTATTAGAAATTAGTGTGTAGAGAAGCAGAATTTAGAGGGGTAAGCAGGAGTTGGAAAGTGATCCAGCTATGTGAATGGGAAGGTAATTGTTAGCAGGGGATGGACACTTGAGATGGTTAAAATGGGATGTAGCCTATGAGGGGTAGCAATATATTAGAATGCATGGCAATTGTAGGATGTGTGGTCAGAAAGAATGAAGAATAAGATCAATGTTTGGATGGTCTTTATAAACAACTGTTCTTTGGAAAAGAGTGAGCTTAGACTTTTTGGAGAAGCAGGGCATATAAACCATTATGAGGTTATGAAACTTTTGAGTGAATTAAAATCTATGGAGAACTAAGGATATCCTCAAAGATGTAAGACTGTACAGATATAAAGCTTAATTTATATGAAACATAGGAAGGAATTTTTTGATTGAGGAAATTTTTATAGTTTAAGAGAAATGGAGAGCAAGAAACAACTACACGCTAACATTTTGCTAATGAAGATGGAGAAAGAATTAGTTTCTCTTCATTGCATTTGCAATCTAAAATCAATTAGGATAGTTCAAATTTGAGAAGGAGAATATGTATCTTGATATCTATGTATGTATTTACTTATTTTTCAAAACCAGTGAAGCTTTATTGGCTCACACAGTGGACACTCTCATTGTCCAGCTCACTCCACATTACCTGCCAGAACACCCACTGGTATCTTGATATTTAGATATATGCTTTGAAAACTTAGTTGGACCTTGCTAGTTATGTCATTTTAACTTCCCTTTTCTCGTCATTTGCCATCTCTACCTGCTAATTTTTGCCTTTTGTTTCATGATGGAAAGTTGAAACAGTTCAGGATAATGTTGTTCATCTTTTCTTTTCAATGAAGATGTTTTAGGTGTACTTGTATTTGCTGGACAGCTAGCTGCTAATGGTCTCTGCCTTCAACATTTACACAAGAAACTGAAGTGAAATTCTAAATGTGTGGAAGAGTCCTCCAGGGTCCAGAAATGTATATTTTCATTAAGATTACCAAAGACCATTGAACTTGACAAAGACACTTTATATTCTAATTTAAAAATTTTAAATCTAAAAATGGGAAAACTCAAGCACACAGAAACTTACGGGAGATAAAATGTCTTACTATAAAAATAAACTGAACTTTCAAAAGTAACTGAGTCTTGGTGATATTGAAATTTTTTCAGTAGTGCCAACTTACTTTGTTGTATAGTATATAGGTGCTTGTTGGAATATAGAAGGTTTGTGATTATGTGGATGTAAACATGATGAAATCAGACTTTGTGTTCCTCAGAGATAAACTCATCTTCAGAAAGTATAATCTCAATGAAGATTTACCATTCTTACCCCACTTCTTCGTGTCAAACTGAAGAAAATTCAGAAGACAATTCTTTAAAATATCCTCCTTCCACGTAGACAATAGTTCCATTGGTTGTCAACTAACATATTTAGACTATCTTACTAACAGACTTTCACTTTATTATCCCTGGCTTGTATTTATTTGCCTCACAATCTGGAACCTTTCTGATTTAAGTCTCAGTCGATAGCAGACTGAAAATATTGCTTCTCTTCTTTCTTTTTCCTTTTCACAAGGATGGTTCTGTTCTACATCTTAAATCAGTTCAGTCACTTCAGGGGGAGAAAATAGGTGGTGGTGGCAAATAGGAAAAATGTGTAAGGTAAAATGTGAATTACTGAAATTGGATAAAGGGTATAAGAGAATTCCTTCATTGTAGGCTATTTTTGTATGCTTGAAAATTTTCGTAATAACTTCTTTTAAATATAGTAAGAAAAATAAAACAAATTAGTCCAACCAACAATGGGTTTGTTGCCCAGTTAGAACTAGATATGAATTTGGGATTTCAGGGTGCAGAATATAAAATTGACCTTATATCAACAAGTTATAATTTATTTTATTTAGTATGGTCAGTCCCGGCTTTAAGGACTTTGAATTATTACCTGAAAGGCAATAGCTCGGATCTGAAACCACCAACCAGGGAACCTGCCATTACTTCCCATTAATTCTGACATTTCATCCCTTGCTAAATGTCTAATTTATTTTTTTTCTCTTCTTGTTAAAGCCATTCCTTGCTATACTAACAAGAATACTTGAGTCTGATCCAAAGGTTTTCCATTTTGTCGCTTTTTCCCCGTTCAGTTTACTTTATTACTGCCTTGAATCAAACATGTTCTTATGTGCCAATCTGTTACAGTAGAAAGAGCACTGGATTGAGAGTCCAGAGTTTTTAGTCCCAGCTTTCCATGAACTAACCAGAAAATAATTTTTCTGGGTAATTATTTCACTTTTTAAAACCTTCTAATCTGAAATTCTCTTTAATTTATCATTTGGGGACTTTAACCATTCAAAACTACTTCTTAAAAAATGCCTTTCCTAGATTAAGGCCCTGACACTCTGTCATTTGCCTTTTTGACTTAAATACATCCTGGTGGTCACATCCCTTCCAGTCTTCATTTTATATGTTTACATTTCAAAAACAATTCCTGTTGACTTTTTTTAATTGAATTTTTTCAAGTAAATGTATTCTTAGAACAGTTTTAGATTTATAGAAAAAATGAGAACATAGTACAGAGTTCTTATATATCCCATACCCAGTTTTTAGTAATATTTTATATTAGAATGGTATATTTGCCACAATTAATGAACCAGTGTTAACATTATTATTAAGTAAAGTCCTTGGTTTATTTGGATTTCCTTTTTTTTTAATTTTTACTTAATGTCTTTTTCTGGTCTCGGATTCCATGCAGGATACCACATTACATTTAAAGACTTTATATATTTAAAACAGTTTTTGGTTTGCAATAAAATTGAGAAGAAGTTACAGAGATTCCCTGTATACCTGGTAACCACATGTTCATGGCTCCCCCATTATAATCATCACTCACCAGAATACTACCTTTTTTTTTTTTAACCAAGCACGAACCGACATGGACACATCATAATTACCCAAAGTCCATTTTTTTTCTTTGGGGCTCACTTTTGGTGTTCTGTGGATTTGGACAAATGTATAATGTCATATATTCCTCACTATAATATGCAGAGTATTTTCACTGCCCTAAAAATCCTTTTTTATAATGATATACAGTAGGGTAAGAGCAAGGAATCCTGAAATTGCAATATTTGAGAGCTACTTCATTCAACTTAGAACTGTTAAATAAGAAATTGACATCTTCAGTAAAGTAGAAATAAACACAAAACACAAGCCAAGATTTATTAAGTGCCTGGCATTGAGCTTATTGAATTTAGCCTTAAAGGGTATGTATTTAGAATTAGTCTGCTGGATTTAAATCCTGGTTTAGTGTATTGGTTGCGGGACCTTAAACCTCACTTTTTTCATCTATAAAAGGGATAATAGGGGCGCCTGGGTGGCTCAGTTGGTTAAGTGGATGCCTTCGGCTCAGGTCATGATTCCAGGGTCCTGGGATCAAGCCCCACATCAGGCTCTCTGCTAAGCTCTCCCTCTGCCTGCCGCTCTGCTTACTTGCGCTCTCTCTCTCTGTGTTGAATAAATAAATAAAATCTTTAAAAATAAATAAATAAAAGGGATAATAATAGTACTTACTTATAGAGTTTTGTAATTATTAAATGAGATAATATATATATAAAATGTTTAACATGGTGTTCATTATGTGGTAAAATGCTTGATAAATATTACTTATTACCAGTATTTGGATTATTTCATTTAATCATTACAAAAACCTGTTCTGTAGGTACTTTTATTTCCCCCAATTTAAAGAAGAGGACAAAAGGCTTAATGAAATTAAGGGTTTGTCTAAAGTATATGTATATATTCTGAAATGATAACCACAGTCAAGGTAATTAACACACCTATCACCTCACATAGTTAACCTTTTTCTTTTTTACTTTGTGGTAAGAACACCTAGATGTACTTTCTTAATGAATTAACAAATATACAATGCAGTATTATTAATTCTAATCACTATTCTGTACATACTATGCCGAGAACTTATTCATCTTACGATATCATTTAGGAAGAAATATATTGATTATTGAGGATACTTAGTGTATTACTGAAAAATATAAAATTACACTTTAAAGTTTATTTGAAAGTCATTCTTCACCATGAACAACGAGACTCGCTATTATTAGTTTTCATATGGGTGTATATTCCTTAATTCACTGTTTTTTTTTTTCATAGAAAGCTCTTTTCTAGGAAAGTGTTAACAAAAGTGTTAAAAAATATTTGGCTGTACCACTAGAACCACTAGTGATAATAATGTGATTATGTCCTTACTGCACTTTGTGCCTAGGGAAATAGTTTAATAATATTTATTATCATTAGAGTTAACTTTCTTAGTATAAAACATTCTTTTTGTTAGTTCTGGCTAGGAATTTTTTTTTTTTTCAAGTAATTGGGTAACCAGGCTTGATGGAATAGAAGGTGAAGTTTCAATTTGTAACTTACTACCTGCAAGATCTTACACAAATTATTTACTGCCTTTGAAGCAGAATTTATTCCTGTACAAAATTAGGATAATGTCAGATTAGTTCACAGAGTACTAGTGAAAATTAAATTCAATAGTTTATTTGAAGAAATGTTTTCAGCTGTTTTGTAGTCCATAATCTTAAAATAAATCCATAGAGAAAAAAAAAATGAGAATCTCTGGTTTAGGAATCAAAGGAGGAAATGAATTACTATTTAATGAATTTTCACTATAGGTCAAACACTTTATATCTGTTTTTTATTGAATATTTTTGCTCATTTTTTCCTAATGAGGAAAGTGAAATTCAAGGAAAATGAATAAATTATTTTAGGTCAGAACTAGTGAATATGGAAGCTTGATTCAAACCCAGGCTTGTTTGACTTTAAAGCCCATGTTCCTTCTACCCAAACACTCTGCCTTCTGTACACTTAGAAATGGAGTGTACTATTCATGAATAATTAAGAGAAAGATGAAAAGCTAATCTTTCAGGTTCTCATTAAGATACAGTGATGCCTTACATTTATTATTCCCTCCTTTACTTTCTCTAAATATTTCAAAATGATTTGCTTATTTTTTCTTTATAACAGCACTATGAGTTGGGTAGAAACTTTGTGAGATTTCATATGTAATTAAGTGTATCACCAGCTGGTTTTTCTCTACTTCAGGTCACTTATCTGGGGGGAAAAAAAAGTCATGAAGAACATTAATGGTTTATAGTTCACTCTACAAGTGAATAAAATATTTTACAAAAAATGAAAATTATTTTAGTGAAGCAAATAGTGTATTCCATGTCTTTTAATCGATTTTTTATAATACCTAGGCAGTCATGATTTCAAATTCATTAATGAGAAATACCTGCTTTATAGAAAATATCTCCATGAAAATCAACATTTAAACATTTCTTATCCCTTAGGGAGAGTTTGAGAAAATGGCAAGTTCTATGTAGTTTGAGTAATCAAAGTGGGGTAGGTTATACGTAAGAGTTAAATAAAAAGGTAAGATCACAGAAACTGAATTGCATTCAACTTCTTCCTAAGTCAGCTTTTCATAGTAGCCTATTTTGTTGTAAGTTCATTTTCTTGTATAGACTATTAGCATATTCATAGTCTAGTATACATATTGAAATATTTCAAAATCTGAATAGAAATTACTTTTGGGTTATCAATACCTCACTTTACATCTGTACAAGAAATCAAGGGTTATTATATTTTCAAAAGCTCTGGAGAGTGTTACCCTTACTGCAAAGGTATAATGGAATATGTATAAAAACAATAGCATGTTTTGCAATGTATATGCAGTTAATTGATCATGCCTGTCAGCATTGGAGTTGCCTGAATTTTTATAAACAATAAGCAGCAAGTTATGGTTGCATCGTATATAGATTTATTCAACAACATTCATTTAATTATTGAGAACTTAATATAGTCAAAGCATTCTATTTTGCAGTCTATTAAGATAGAAGGATGGCTACAACATAACTTGGCTTCCAGGAAACTTGAAATTTTATAGAAGAGTTAAATTGTATTGTAAACAACTAACTCTGTTTGCCCTAATAAATATTCTTGATTTTGTACAATTAGCCTCCCTCTTTCCTGGGGAAGAAAACTAATTTCTTATCAAGTGTTCAGTATGTGTAGACACTGTACTCAAGAATTAATGCATGCAGTGGGCTTTGAATAATGCCTTCCACTTTGTAGGTGCTCAACAAATACTATCTGTTATTCTTATCAATCTAATCATCAAAACAATTATATGAGATAGCAATTATTATGCTCATTTTATAGATGAACTATACAAAGACAAGGATAAGTAACTTGCTTAAGGATACATAGCCAGGAAGTATTGTTCAGATCTGAGTCTAATGCCTATACTGTAGAACAGTGGTCTCAAATATAGTAGGCATGTACCCTAGGAAATATGCAAGAGGACATATTAAGGTTTGAGAAGATATCAAAATTTTTATGGATTTTTTTTATTTAACAAGACAAAGGCTAATGTTTACTAATGTTTAGTTAAAATTTACTAATGTTTAGTATGTAAGTTGTTGGCAATCTCAAAGTATCATTCACATGCATTGTATGTTATACAAAGCATCCTGAAGGGAGAGTGGGAGTTGATTTGCTCTAAGATTTGAGGGAACTGAATTTTATTTGTGCCTTGTTATGAGGAGTCACAGTTTAAACTATCCAGTTTTTTTTTTAATTTAACATTTTTCTTTTTTTTTTTTTTAAGATTTTATTTATTTATTTGAGAGAGAGTGCGGGCTTATTTATTTGGGGGGGGGAGGGTCAGAGGGAGAAGCAGACCCCCTGCTGAGCAGGGAACCAGATGTGAGACTCAATCCTTGGACTCCAGGATCATGACCTGAGCCAAAGTCAGTCGCTCAACCAACTGAGCCACCCAGACATCCCTAAACTATCCAGTTTTAACTAAACTAACTCTTACAAAATAGATAACTGACTGAAAAAAAATAGAATAAAGATAGAATTATAGTCAAGCATATTCGAACAAGAGTATCTAAAATGCATATGAACATATTGCCAGCAACATTACAAAGTAAAGACAATGATGACTTAATCATATTTGACAATAAGTCAGCCAAAAGTAATATCAAGAAGTCTATTTGGAATGTGAATTTATATTCGTTCTCATTAAGGATGAACCTCGCCCATAGTGTATGATTTACCTAGAACCAAAGTGGCTGAAGTAATGTGTAAAAAATAAGGGTCAACAAATTATATCACAGTTGTCGCAAATGCTGTTAATAGATGCATAGAAAACAGTGCTGTAGATTTTAAAAGCTAAGTCTTTTCACAAGACTTACTGAAATGAAACTTAATTAAAGTAGTGCTAATTCTAATATTTAAGCCAGTGGTATTTGTTAGGGTGTATTTCACTAATACAAAGAACTACATTTTTCTGAATCACTAGAAGGGTTACTGGGGGAAATACCTGTTAGGGATCAACATACTCTAAGTAATGCATTCTGAAAAAACTATGTTAACATAGTTTTGGGAGATTGGAGTGATTGGCTTGGGTAGAATCGAAAAGGTTTCTGGGTAAGATTAGAGAGGTACTTACTTCTACCCATGAATTTCATTTGCTCATCATTTATGAGCAAGCTATTTTAGCAAATCAGTTAAAATCAAAAGTACACACAAGTGCTGTAGGATGTCATTGATGTGGTTAAATTCTCTTTAACAAACGCTTTACAGTCTAGTAGAACACAGAATCAAATATGGAAGTTTCTTAAAATTTTAGTAGAGATTCTGGCTCCCTGCTCAGCGGCGAGCCTGCTTCTCCCTCTCCCTCATCCTGCTGCTCCCCCTGCTTGTTCTCTCTCTCTTTCTGCCAAATAAAAAATCTTAAGAAAATTTTAGTAGAGGTTCTATAATGCTTTGTAATAAGTGGAGTTTCACTGGTTGGTTATTCAGTGGTAGAGTACTGAGAAGCAATATGAAATCTATGGCAGTTACGCATTTTTCTTTTACAGAATGGCAAGAGTTCTACTTTTGCTGGCCTTTTTTGTCAGACGGGTGGCTGATAATACTATCCTCTCTAACATAAGTTTTTGGAAAAAAAGAAACATACTTGACCGCTTTTTAAAAAAAGTAGTGATACTAATAATGAGTGAGAAGGTAACTGCTTTTTGAAGAACCCAGGGTATGGGGAGAATGAATATTTGTAGTTATTTTCATTATAATGTGATTTTTGTTGCCCAAACTAGTGTAATTGTAAAACTCTGATTTCTGCATAATTGAAAAACTAGATAAAAACAGTCTGAATAGTTTTTAAAACTTGGAATAGAATTTTATAACTTGTTTCAAAATCTTTCAAATGAAACCTTTAAATAGGTGTTAACATTATTTTGTTAAGAAATTTTAAAAAATACAACGTATACGTTTTAGTTTATAAGAACAACTGACATCTGGAAAGATGAAAATTTACTAGACAAATCTCAAGAAAATCTTTTACATAATTGGTGGTTGGGGATTGCAAATTGAGTATTGTGATTTAATAAATGAAGCCAATGATGTTCTTCTTCCATTTGGAGCTACTGTTTTGTGAGGCTTTTCTCCCATTGTGACAGCCATTACAGCAGGTATCACAATAACCTGAATGTAGTACCAGATTTTCAAATGACTATTTCACAAAGTGTAAAACCAAGGCAAGGTATAAAGAACGGTAAATATTTAACCAAATTAGTCTGTCTAAAATTTTATTTTTTAGTGAGGGCAAAAATGTTTTAAAATTGCTACTAAATACAACAAAATTAAAACTTATTTAAAAATAGCATTTATTTCTTCTTTTCTCATCCTTTTAAGAGGCTATTCATATGCTCTGTAATGTATGTAACATGGTAGTCTAAGTCTATAGCTTGCAAATAATTATATATATTGAGGTGTAGACTTAACACTAACCAGTGTCCAGTCAGCAAAACAGAAGTGACTCAAAACAGAGGGACTTAACCCAAAGAATTGGTTACAAATGTTTTGGAAAATCGGGTGGGAGGGAAAGAAGGTGACAGTGATACTTAGCAATGAAGATCTGTGGAAAGGAAGGGCAAGTTTTGTTACCCAACACCAGTACCCACCGTGCTCTTGAGGCAGCTGGAACACCGCTGCTGTAGCTATTGGAATCACCGTTGCCACTGCTTTGCAGGAAGCTAGGCACCTGCACTCCTACCGCCATGGCAAGAGCCCAGCAGCCCACAGTTCCACCGATGCTGTTGTCCTTGCCGGGGCTGTTAGAGCTTTGCTGCTCTTCTGCAACTCTAGTACCATTGCTGCCATCAGCAGTCCCAAGAGCTACATCCCAAGAGCTCTGAGCTGCAGGGCTGCGGAAGCACTATTGCCGAGATTACTAGTGCCAAAAGCAGAAGGAGGAAAAAAAAAGGGTCCCTGATCTTTAGCCAGTGCTTCTCATTCTGGCAAAGCAATATGGGACATGTGGTTTTCAGGTTCCACCACAGCAGAGTATGGAAAGGGTGGGAATGGAGTTGAGAACCAACAGATAGATAAGTGATCTTTGTAGACTTCAAAAATATTTTTAATGATGGGATATAGAATTTTAAAAAATTGGAGAATCCATTGCTCTAGAGTATAGCAGTAGTAAAACTACATCTTCAAATTTTATTAACTTGTTTTAGAAGATGGATTCTGGTTTGCTACCTAAGACTAGGATTGTTACTCAGGAAGGAAACACTGGTACTGTATCATTTATTTACAGCGAGTATCTGTTTTGATTAGTCACAGTAACATTTCTTACTGGTCTATGCCCATGCTTTATCAGCTATGAATAGTTTGTGTATCACCCACAACTTTGTAAAATCTGTTCTGATTTATTATTTCTATGTATTTATTAATTTAACTTTTCAAACAATAGTAATAATGAAAATGTAGCACCTGGAAAACTTCAGAATTTGTTTCATTTATAATATCTATATTTCATAATATCTATTTTATTATAAAATATATTTTATTATCTGATTAAACTGCTAAAGCATAGATCATTTAATATCACACTGAATTAATGAATTTATTGGTGGAGAGAGTTTAGGTGAAATTTAATTGTTTTAGGCAAAAACCACATGAATTTTATTAAAATATTAGCTTAGAGTGGTTTTCAGTTTATTTCAATTGCAGATTTCTAGATATGACATCATAAGAAGGGTGTATTGGAGTCCCAGACCATTAAATTTCTAAAATGAACTCCATAATGATGATTCATTTCTTTCATAGCCCTTTTCATAATTAATACAGATTTAATTATGGGCAATGTTCTTCTCTTATTGATTACTAATAAAACTGTTTCCTTAACTGGTGAGACACTTCTTTTATGTTCATATTCTACATAGGTTTAACAGATGTTGGGAGTATTATTTGTGTTGCAAAAGGTCCCATTATTACATTTTAAGTAGCATAATGTCATCAGTTTGAAACAGAGTAGGACAGCTTATTTAATTTAGAGATAAGTCTAAATTTACGGATTTTCAACATGAAATAGAATTTTTTGATAATTTGATAATTTTGAAGTACCTGATATAATTATTAAAACAAAATTTAATATAATTCATTTCAAAATTTCTATTTCATAAGAATCCTGTACAACATTATACATTGTGATCTATCTGTATATCTATATACTCTGAATAATGAGATATTTCTGTATTTGTTCTTTTTTTTTTCTGTATTCTTAATAGTAATGAAAGACTGAGATTTTATGTAGGTTCTTTTCCAAAAGTTTGATATGTCCTTATATGTCTGAAAGTTTGTGGTTTAAACCTGTAAGTTATTAGGCTAAATGAGCTTTCTAAAATAAAAATTAGAGATACTGTTTCTACCCATTTTGAATCATCCCAATGGCCTGTTGCCTCACAGGAGTTAGCAGGCTGTTATCATGCTGACTCTGTTATTAATAACTGGCTTCAATATTCCTGGACAGATTGTTATTAATGTTTCCAACCCTTTAATCATACTGGTTCATGGTATGTTTCTTTCGTCACTGTAGAAGGTTGTTTATATGCTGTTTTTCTTTGTTATCATTTCTTTAAATTTTACTTTGAGACAGTTGATATGATTTTTCTTAAGTATATGTGAAATACATATTGAAGTTACCTAGGGAATCCATACGCTCTCAAACCTGTGTCTCATCATTAATCTTCTTTCAAAATTTCTTCCTAATCTCACCAGTTTATTATTCTAGAAAATTTTTTAGAGTGATTTTGTCAAGCCCCTCTCTTTACCCTCACTAATTCCATCTGGATTGATTTTGGGCCTGACTTGTGCCACCCTATTAGCTACAAGTTTTTGGGTCTCAGTATTCTCATCTATAAATGAAGACATTAATATTACCTTTCTTACAAGGCTGTTGGGAGGATTAAATGACATAGTGTATGTAGCACTAAGCACAGTTCTTGACACATGTAATAGTGGTAATTTTTTAAGAATGAATCTTTACAAATAGTAGCAGCTTTGTAGATAGAAAGAATATAGAGACTGGGTTTCACATGTAGAATCACACAGCAGGACATCAGGGATCTCACCTGGAAAATAACAGCCATAGCAATTAAGATGCCTTCTTTATATATCTTCTTTGTGACTTTTATTTTTCCTATAGAATACACTCCGTAGTTTATGTTTCTTTTCCTTTGGGTATTGAATATAACCTCTACATATGAATAAATCATTATGTAAGTGTTGAAACTTTAAAGACAGTTGCCAGCACTGTCCTAGATTGTTTAGGAGAGAGAATTGAGCAGGGAGCAGGAAGAGTTCTAGTATACATGTCTGATACATTTTTCTAGAGCTAAGGAGATACTATAAATGACATTTTTATGTTTTTTAATCCTTTAATTCAGAATTTATTGTGTCTTGAAAGTACTCTCTTCCCCTATGTTTCTGAAGATACTCATAGCATTTAAGATCAGTTTATGGAGGTAGTAACAATAATGAAATTACAACAAAATTGCAATTCAGACATTAATGTATATGCTTCTTTTCCTATATGACCATATTACTCTTCTATATTTGTGGAAAAAGCTGATTGATGATAGCTCATATCTATATCTGAATCATTCTGTGTTAAAGATCCTTTTTGACTTTTTGCTATTCATCATTCACCATGTATTAGCCACTATTCACAGTGCCACTGGTCACTCCTTGGAACTCCTGTCTCTCCCATTAAGAAGCTTCTGTGTATGGGTGAATTTATGTCATACCTTCATTTTCCATCCCTGTTCTCCTCATTACACTGCTAAACAAAGCCATACAATATATCAAGCTTTCCAGAAAGTTTGACAAGAAGAAGATTTGCGTTGCAAAAATGTAAATGTCTTAGAAGTTAATATTAGGCATCACTCTCTTAAAAAAAATCTTTTGGCCACCTTGATATTGTGAATTTCTCAGTGCCCACCTTTCTTTCTTGTCGTTCTCCTTCCTCCCTCCTCCTTTCTCATGTCTATGCTTCCCTACCTTCAAATTGTTACTAATTTCTTATGCAGCACACTTTGACCCCACAAGAAGAACTGTTCAGGTCCCACTTTCTGCACCTAACCAGCTTACCAAGGTATTTTTCTTCAAAGGGGAGTGTTCCTCTCCTATGAGGAACTTTAGGGCCAACTTCCAACTTATACTTGAACACCTTAGCAACAGAAGTGAAAGAAATAATGGATACATGAACTGTGAAGACAAGCTGAATTTTCTTCTCAGAGATAATGCAAATTAAAATTCTTCTGGCTGTAGGGCGATACCTTTTTTCCCCCAACATTTTATTATGAAAATTTTCATATATAGAGAAAAGTTATGGAGAGTATTACTTTTTGCTCTTTTATAAGCATTTTTGTTTTTCACAAGATCTTTAAGTAAGAATATACTTTATATGTAATTTAAAACATTTTAAATGCTATTTAGAAGTTTTTTTATTCTTAGAACTCAAATTTATTAAAGTTTTTAATTAACTAAGGTTTGTAAATTCCATGTATTATTATTGCTTTGGTTTTTTTTTTCATTTTTTCATTCATTCCTTTCATTCCTTTATTCATTCATTTAAGAAAACTCTATTGAGCTTTAACTATGTTTCAGGTATTCTTCCAGATAGTAGGCTGTCCTAGCTTAGTATGTAGAGCCCCTGTTTTGGTAGTTCCCTCAGTCCAATGGCAATGGGAGACATGTTAAAGGACAGATTACTATATAGATAGTACTGCAAGGGGCATAATAAAGGTACTCCTAGTGATGTAGTTGTCATATGATGTTTTTGTTTTTGTTGTTGCTTTTTAAAACTTAAATATTTGTTGACTAGAATTGAAATGCACATCTTCCCATGTAAAGATCATACTACTGACCTACTATTGGTAAGCTAGGATTTATCTATAATCTCTTCTAGTTTTTCTTGGGACTAATGGGATACAGTTTTAAATCAGATGACCCAAATTAAAGATTGCCATCTAATTATGCCACATAGAATTGACTTTATGATGGTGGCCTCAATGACAAAGTCAGTCCTTAGTATAGCACTTACTCATTTTGACCCATTAACCCCAGTCTTTGCTCTTCCACCCATGTACTGGGGCTAAAACTCCTGTCCTTCATTGCAGCATGACTTTTTTTTTTTTTTTTTTTAAATATTCCCCCTTTTCCTTTTGGGAATGTTCTTATGAACAATCTTAAAGTATTTCAACATTTTTTTCCTGTTTAGCTTCATGTGATGTAAAAACATTAATGATGCCTGAAAAAGGACTTGGCCAAAGTATGTATGGGAGGTAAATGCTTTTGAAATTGGTTGGCGTTTTTTCTTTCCAAATGAAAAAAAAATTTTTTTTTACGCTTCATGTACTTTTGGAAGAATTCATTTGCCAAAGTACTTCATAACTTTAAAATTAATGACATTTTATGCTCTAGGTTAATAGCTATCACTGATTCCCACAATCATTTAAGAATTTCATGTACAGTGTATTTGTAGAAGACACTTTAGTAGGCACCTTGGGGGCAATGGATAAAGTGTACTCCATGCGTCTATAAACCCCCTGCTATAGAAAAAACTATTTGTCTCCAGTCTAACCATAGTACTTCCCCCTGCTCCATAGTTGTCTCTAATCTAGCTTCAGTACCTCCCCCTGTTACGCATTTGTCTCCAGTCTAACCTCAGGACATCCCCTGCACCATGTGCTCATGCACACACATCTTTCATAAGCCACATGTTGAATTTAGGTATTTATATTTATTTTGCCAGATTTCATTTTTAGCTTTCTAAGGGAGAAGCACAAAATTTAAGGCACTGCATTACATGGCATATCACAATATGGAGTGGCAAGATTATTTCCTTACATTAGTTTTGTTTACATGCCTGTCTCCCACCAGCCTGTGGAGTCTTCAAAAACAGAAACTAAATCATACATTTTATCTTCATTTTTCACCCCCAAGTATTGTGAATGGCACATAATGGGCACATAATCCATGGTTAGTTAATGCACAGAGATCAGAGCAAGGGCAAATTCTTTCTTGCAGAATGAGTCATTAGTATCAAAGTGTTCAGAATATATCTCTAAATAATTCAAAGTTAAAACCAAGTATATAAAATCAAATGATGGTATTATTCAGCATCTCTTACAAGTCATTTATAATTGAATCCTTGCTTTTTCCATGCTTTTTTTCAGGTTATTGGGAAACAGGATATTTTTTATTTTATTTTATTTATTATTTATTTAGTTCTTTAAACCATTATTTGCATTAGTATTAGATAGCTGTTTTTCAGTTCAGCTAAATGGAAGCACATATTTATGGAAACTTGGAAACAGAGGTGATTGAATGGAGTATGTGAACTTTTAAATAAAGTTGCTAGACTCTTAAACCAAATGTATTGAGAACTCTGTAAATTAGAGGAGCAAATTTGCACTATATTGTATTAGTAAGCGAGGTATGAGAAGTCATCAGGGTGTGTTGGGTTTGACTAATAAGCACAGAATTTTATGGATAGATGGGACTTAGCTGTCATTAGGTGCTGGGAGAGAATAGAGTGCAGGGATTAAACACATGATCTGTAAGCCAGACAGGCTGGGTTCAAATCCTGTTCCTCAATGCTATGTGACCTTAGGCAAATCACTTAACCTCTCTGTTTCTTTACTTGAAAGTGCCACTAAAAATAATCTCTACCTCATAGGGTCACTAGGATTTAATGAGTTAATAAATGAAAAGTACTTTGAAGAGGACCTGGCAAATAGTAAGCACCTAAGCATTAGCTGTCATCATCATTATTATTATGTTATCCACTTCAGTTTTTTCTGAATTTATTAAATTTAGTAAAATTAAATTTAATTTTATTATTTTTTTATATGAAGAAATGGATACTGAGGATGATTACATGGCTTGCACAGGCTATACAAACTACTTTGGCAATCCTGAGACTAAAACCAGTCTTCAACTCCCACTAGGATCTTTCCACCGGATGAAATTGCCCCATGGCATATCAACATACAAAACCACTTAATTTAACAACTATAACTACCAGAGTCTGATAGTCCATTAGGATTATTGTTTCTGATAGTCAGGATTATTGTTTCAATACATGGGTCTCCTGTCCCAGCAAGAAGAGTGTATCTTGAACTCCAGAAAGTACCAAGAATGTGCCACTTACTGTGCTTGGCATCTAGTAAAGTGTGCAGATATAGAAAAAGTGTTGAGGTGTTGTGCATTTTTCACTAAGCCAAAATATTTGTTTTTCTTTTTAAAATTCAGCTAGCTAGTTGTTCTTTGAAAAGGTGAATAGCTTTCATGGTCCTTTACATTCCTTTGACTCCTGCTGGTGGAACTCAAATAATGTCTTCTTATTCTCCTTGCGTTAAAACAAAATGAAACAAAACAAAAATACCTAGAACCTTATTTTAAAAATCAGGACATAGTAATATCCAATTTGAATCAGTCTGTCAAACTGTGAGGCTTGTGTGCTTTTTTAAGTGACATTTTTCTTCAAACATTTGAATAAAGCTTTAGAGAAACAATAGGGCAATAGTAGAAAAACAGAACATGCCAGGCTGAGCAGTAAGGGGTGAGATGCATGCTGGTACCTCAGGCACACTAAGTGTATTTTAGAAAGATTTTTCTTAAGACATGTGACCAAAAATATATCCCTTTTATTTTATTACACCCTGTGTATGTCCCCTCTTTATTAAGCTAACCACCCTTGAGAGGGGTAAAGCACTATTGCAGCACCTGAGAATTGGAATTAGTGGTTTATACTGAGAGTAGAGGGCTGGACTCTTCATTTCCTACTAGAATTTTTCCCTGGACAGTTTATGCAATGTGTGGTTAGACATCATCTTCTAATTTCTGTGCTATAGGTTGTCTACTCTTAAAACAGCTAAAACAAAACTGATCTCTTTTCTGAGCATGACCCAAGATTTAACTGATTTTCTAAAATATTTTTGTGAGTCAGGTGAAAATATAGTTGATCTGTAAGTTATATATTGAAGTAGTTAAGTTATATTTTATTAACTGAAAACTGGTTTTTAAGGGAAGGAATTTATGCTTATATAATACAGTAGTTTTGTTTATGTAAAGGAGCACATTCTAATGTTTGAAGTATGGTAACACACTAAACCATATAAAAAAGGTGATTTTAAAATTAATATACTTAATATACAATTAATTATTGGTGCCCAGATTCAGGGTTTGAATGGGTCAGATGCATTCACAGTTTTCATTTTTATGTAAATTTTCTTTAGAATATTTAACCTCTATTGTGATGTTCCTAAGTCCCACCTAACTGACACATAGCCAAACTGTACAGAAATATTTTAAGGAAGGTGGTTGTCTAGGTAGACAAGCAGAGTCTAGTTTTAAAAAATTGGGGGACAAGAAGAGCTTGTAACTTGTTCTGTTTTCTGTTGTTTGTAATTCCATAGCTGCAAATATATCACTTATGGGAGAGAAAGGCACCTGGGAGTGGGGAAAGGGGGTTGGGATCATATGATGTGGTGGAAAGTGTAATACCAGCATTATTTTGGTTCTAGCAAATGAAAAAAATGCTTAGAGGTATCAGACAAAGAAAAACAGTTTTGTTTTGTTTTTCCTTTTAAGGAAGATTTATTTAGAAGCATTGATTAATTTTATTTTCCCCTCCTAATAAAAGAACAAGGGGTTTCTGCTATGGTTTCAGACCCATATTCTCTGAAATCTTGTCCTGCTTATGATAGAAGCTCCTTATGGGATTTATTTTTGTTGTTGTAACATTATCTACTATATGCATTGCACCTGTTCACACAGAGTACATTGCATTGTGATATTTGTACTGATAGATGCTTCAAATAAGAAACCAATCTGTCTCTTCTAGAGTACTAGTCTATTAGTTACTTAATTAAACTTGATTCTGTTTTTGTCTGCAATTTTGCATATGGTTTTGATTTATTTACTGAGCAATGATTTCTTCTTTGCAGTTATCAGTTTTGTCTGAGATCAGTTTTCCTATTGTATGGAGTCTTTCTTTCAGAGCCTCCTTTAAGACTGCCTCTGACTTTAAAATCATTACTAGGCTTTTGTCAGAGCAGATTTGTTGACAGTCTCTCACATTAAAAAAAAATTTTTAAAGATTGCACAAATAAGCTATGCATTTCACTATTTCCTGCTAATATGCAAAAATGTATTTATGATAATTACATGTACTGTGTGCCAGAACTGAAACAATACATTCCTCATAATGGAGCATAAATAAAGAAGGTGGAGCCAGCTGCTCTTAAACTGTTTATTTGCAAGCAGTAATGATATAGAGAATATACCTTTTTCACTCTGTTAGTCTGGCAATACTGAACCTGTTGCTGCATTAGACGAGTTGCATTTTGCTGGATAGGGGAAGGAAGGCTGTCTGCTGTCTGGTAGGAGGGCTTTGTCTGTGCCTTTCTCTCTCTGTTTCTTTCTGTTTTTCTTTCTCTCTCCTCTTCTCTCTCTCTCCCTCTCACTCGCTTGCTCTGTCTCTGTCTCTCTCTCCCTCTTTGCCCCCCGCCCCTTGCTCTCTCTCTCTCTTCCCGTCTCTGTGGTTTGTAAGGTAGGTTGCAGTGTGTGTATATACACAACATCAAGAGCAGGAAAATGGACTCATTAGGGAGGCAGGCAGTCATTACCACTCACACTGTACTTCCAGGGAGACACCGATTATGAGAAGAGAAACTCAGCGCTGGGGAAGAAGGTAGGGCAGACAACTTTCATAAAAAAAATCCTGCTTCCTCAATCCCCCCTTTACCTATCATCTCCTTTAGCCCCCAATGCTTTTATTCTTTCTTCCTTGAATTTTAATTTCCAGATTTAAGTTTGACAGAGCTGTTGCTAGCTTAAAATTGGGAACATTTTTAGGAGGCCTACCCTCTACTAATTTTCTTCTTACTTATTTAAGGGTGTGCCCTTATGATTCAGTTTAATTACTTTAAAAATAATTGCAAACAAACCTATTTTTCTCACTAAAGTACCAAATAAATCAGTATCTTTCACTCTTTTATAGCAGACCCCTCCGTATGTTTGTTAGTCTCTTTGCTTTTCTTGTCTGTTTATGCAATTCCATCTGTCTGTCTATATATCATGTTGTCCTTATTTATTGCTAACTGGGTTTTGTTAGTTATGTGCCAGTGAGTTTTAGCTGCAGTGCCAGTACGGGTATTACTAAAGTGAGACTCTTGTTCTTTGTTTTACATGAAGTTTAAAGTCCATATTTACAGTTTAAATCCTTGAAGCAGGTTGAATACTTTTTGCCAGCATATTTATTTGATAACATTGGCTACAAGGTGAGGGGTCGTCACAGGGTGGATAAGAATCTAGTAATTATTTTTATCATCACACACTCTTCTATATTACATCTGGGGGGTGTATTTTGAGAGGAAGAAGGTACTCTGTTTTGTAACTTTTATTTTGCAGATGGACTTTCGCATTTATAGGGATATCACTGGGATTAGTAAGAATGCAAACTTTCTTAACAAACAGTTTTTATCCTAGGACAGTTTCTTTTTAGTATGTTACTGTTTATTTTTGCTTGGGAAGGGAGAAGTGGGGGCTGGCCATCTTTTTATGAAGTGGAAGCTATGAAGTGTATCAGGCCATCTTATGCAACAACTGCAAGTATTCATTTAACATTTCGGGGACTATAAATAATGCATTTGTTATTTCAAACATAGTTCTGAGGTGCTTTGTTTTTCCTTTATTATTATTTTTTCTTTTTTATGGTGGGAAAAGTTGCATTTGACAACTAGCTGACATTGTTGCACAGTTTTCCCAGAACAGTATTCTTCAAAATTCAAAGGAGTAAAAAGGTTCATTTGAAATGGACTCTTAATGGAGTTTTATTCGGATTTGTCTGAAAGTAAAAGTGCCATTCATTTGATAAAAATTAAGTCAGATAGTAAGATACTCAGATGTTTTGAGCATATACAGGAAGAATGATAAAAAATGGATGCTGATCTATAGAGATCTTTGATAATAACAATCACCTTTTTCATAATAAATTATTTATTTAATAGAAGTGGCGGACTTTTTTTTTTTTTTTTAATTCCATTAGGCCTTTCTGACAACACAAAGAAGTCCATAAAGCAATATTCTTAAGCCACCTGGGACGCTAGAGCAGATTCCCAAACATATTCTCAAGGTTCAAACCTAGTAAAATGTTTATTAAAAAATCCATTATTCCAAGAGGGTGGTGAACTTTTGCTGCTAAAAGTCTTTTTTTTCCCTTTCTTTTTAAAAATTTATTTGGAGACTTTTAATTTGCTTCTATTGCCTAAAGTGTCTTTTAAGCTGGAAAGGACAGTTTTGACCGAGAATAGAACAAATACTAAGTACACTCATATCCTGTCAGAGAATTTTTTTCCCCCAAAGATCTAAAGGGAAACTTTTGGGGGAGTCTATTGAAACCGTGTGTTAATGTAGGTACACAGTATATGGTGTTTCAAATGTGATTTTCTCCATTTTAAACTCTTGACCCAAGAATTTTTTTAAAACTCACATGTCAAAAGTGTGCATGTCTCATGCACCTGTCATTTTCTATATTAACATTGTAAGGACTATCTAAAATTCTACCCTTGTTTTCAAAAGAATCTTTCATTATCTCTCGATCAACAATTCTCTTTTTCTGTGTACATGTACATGTGGGGATATCTATGTGCATATATGTGAATACATGTATATATTCTCACACGTGTGTGGGTAAAGAAATCAGATTCTTTGCAGATGGGACATTTAAAAATTTAATGTTAAGCATATTTATGTTAATGAGAAACAAAAAATGGAGAGGCTTTTAGGAGAAGATGAAAATTTCTTTTAACCTTCTAGAAGGAATAAAAGAAAGTTAAAAATTCAGTCATATTTATGGTTGGCTTCATTTTTAGAATGTGTATGTGTTTTCTTATGCATTATAATTCTTAGCCTTCAGTAGATTTAAAATATTTTTAGTATGAAAAGTAATCTTGGCCTCTTTTGGGAGGGGCTGTCACAATCCAAATATTGCAGGATATTGTAAAATGTGTATAAGCAAACTTAAAACCAGTGTACTCTGCTATGTAGGGCTTTGAAAAGCTGAAGGCTCATGTCACAGGAGGGCTATAGGGTGCCAGAAAAGTCATTAATTAGGCTTACTGGTTTATGGTAGGCCTTTCCTATCAGCACATGAATTCTATTGAGAGCCCCGAAGTCTTGATCAGGTCATAGTGGGTTTCATTTTAATATCAGAGCAGACAGTTATCTAACACACCCACATGACAAAGTGCTCTAAAGCAGTTATTTCATGCTTTGCCATGCCCTGTAGCTAAAACAATTTGGTACTGAGTGACATTTGTGTGCTTTTTAACTTCTGTCCGGTAAAAATCAACTTTGGCTTCTTGAAAAGGACCAAAACAGTGGACTAGGAAGACAGTATAATTCAAATGCTAAGCATATGCTGTTTTAAACTTTTTTTTAAGTTACAGGAAGAATTACTATGATTATTTTTAATATAAAGACTATATGGTAATTTCCTGGATTTTGCTCATTGAGATTTCAAAACTTAGAGATACTTTTCTTCTTCACATTTTTCTCCAGAAGCCTACATTCATCAAAAGGATCACAGCTGCATACTTTCCCCTAAAATGTGAACAAATAAATGGCATTCCTGTTTATTTATCTATTTTTGAATTTTAATGTTAGTCCTTGTGCTAATTAACAAATTCCTGTATTCATAAAATCTGGCACTTCATAAATATCCAATTGTGTGATTATCTACAAATGTCCTGGCTTTCTGTAAATATAGAAATTATCAGTGGATGTGTTTATGGCCTTGCCCAAGCCTGAGTAGTGGTTGGCCATGCTGCCACGTAGGAAACCAAGTTCAGATCCTGAGCAAATGTGTTGTTCCAAGGCCTGGTAAGGTGTGTGGAAGTAGCATATTGCTAATATTACTAAGTAGTGATTCTTTCTGGCAAAGGAAGGACTGATGTTGACAGTCTTTGAATGCTGCTAGTTCCACTCTTCTTCAATCTTAAGGCTGGGCTCTTTAGGTCTAAAAGTTGATAATGGATATTAAAGCTGACTTGCGTTGGAGGCCACTTTAGAAATATGTTTTAACAAACTACATTTTTTGGGAAAATATACTGAACTTGTACAAAAGAAGTAAAATAGTATGTCCATTCCAAGTTCCTTAACCAGTGAGAATCTTATTAGCAGGAAAAGTTGCATAGAGCTGAAAAGAAAAATCTAATTTTTTTTTTTGTTTGTATGTATGGCTGTGTAACTATTGCAAGCAAATTAGAGAAATCAGATATCACTTATAATAGGAATAGGACAATAAATACTATCAGTTGAGCAAGTACACACATACAAGAGTTATCATTAAATTAGAAATCAACTCTTTAAAAATTTTTTTTTGTATTGTATAAGCCATTTTAGTTACCTTGTACAATCATTAGGTATTATTTACAATGATTTAGGAGTCATCACTGGCCATTTGATTCTTTGCTCTAAACTTTCAAATCCCATATAGGATTCCTAGGTATTTGGCAAACTTGAAACTTAAAATATTCCTTTCAAACTTATATTTTGTATATTTCCAATATTTAAGTAATTTCTAGCATTTTACAGAATCCCCAGGGATTATAGTCAATGTCAAATAGCTAGTAAAATCCCTTTAATTCTTCACCAAATACCCAAGGGCAATATCTATATCTAGAAATTCTAGAGAATGCCTGAATTTATAGATATTCCTGTAATATAAGTATTGTACCTTTAATCATTAAATAACATTGATGCCAATTACATTTAATGTATAAAAATTATATTCTTTGAGCTCTTTACTTCTGATTTCTACACAGGCAAGCCTTTGAGGCTGTGAGAAGAAATAATGCTACTATCATTACTGTCCTGTATGTAGTAACCACTGTAACAGATATTGGGAACAACATTCAAGAGCCCATAAGTAAAAAGGGCTTTTCTGCCACTCTAGCTGTTCAACTCTAATAATAATTAAGTGGTGTGCAAATTATGCTCAACTCTTCGTAACCTCTCCTCCACTCTAGGATCCAGCCTTTGGTGATTCTACAGTTCACTTGAAAGTAATCAGCTTGAGGACATGGTGCTTGCCTTTATGGAGTCTTTAGATACTCAAGTGAAACTCTAGCCAGGGATGTTTTGCAGTTCAGTTAACCAATGCAATGCTTTTATACCTACTTTAACTTAGGGAAAGTTAACTACTGACTTCCAAGTAAAAATTTTGGGACAAGGAGCAAGGGCTGAATTCATTGGCCCACCCAGTGACTAGATGGAAACTGAGGATATTATTATTAATTTCTGAATATTCAGTCTTATCTTTGAAACTGATGGAAAGGGTGGTCATTATAGCATAATGTATTTACATCCTTGATATCAGAAATAATTTAGCATTTATGTCTGTGTCTCAAGTATAATGAATTTAATGTATATATCATATATTCTACATTTAAAATATTAAGAATTTACTTGAAAACTTTCACTATTAAGAAAATAATGTAAAGATCTGCATTTAATACATATAAAACTACTTAATGGAATTTGGAGTTACTGGAAATTAAATAGATTTCCAGGAAATTGAAACTAAAAATGGTAATAATTATGAATTTTATACATAATGGTATTGTTTTGTTCATCAAAAATTCTTAATCTAAACTTTTTTAAAAACCAGGTTGAATTTAAATTATTTAAATTTTAATTCTAATGGTTAGAAGCCTTTAGTTTTTTACTAGATGAGACTTGATATCTGCTATTTTTACCTTTCCTTTCAGAAATGGTCTCTGAATTACTGTTGTAATCAAATTGTGATTTGTTGTTGGCAAATTCCTTTTATAGTATGAGCTTCTTTCCAGTAAATGAAATGCATCTGGGAGAAAATTAAAGCAATGTTGTCAGTTTGCTCAGGTACCAAATTAAAACTTAGAAAAAACTTATTGGCAAGAAACTATGAGTGTTCTAGGCTATGTAATTTTTCTGGTAGATGTATGTATGTATATGAAAACTGTATGGCTACTCTTGCAAACAAACAAAAACTTTATTCAGACACCAGAGCATTTAAACAATGAAAAAGTTATCTTCTTATGTTTAAATAGGAACTCGGCAAATATAGTTGCAAGGCTGGCTTTATACTGTTGGGGTTTTGTTTTATTTTGTTTTGTTTTGTTTTTAAATACTGAACACACTACAGTGACTTTTGGCCCAGTACTTTGGGTTTGCACATACTTATGAATGTCTCCATTTTCATGGTCAGATGCACCTATCACCTGCACTTTAGGTTGGGTCAAAAGAGCTGGAATAGTTCTTTCTTTATCTAGTTCCTTGAATCAACGGTGGTATTATTGCTTCACCTCATCTGCAGAGAGGAGAAGAATAAACATGACTGAGAAGCACATGGAGACAAGAATAAAAGTGAAGCTGCGGGTGGAGAGGGGTAGGTGCTCTTGAAGTTTCTAAATTTATAATGAAAGAAAAAGACTTTCTTCCCAACCCCAGTAGAAGCCATCTGACCTATTGAACAAAACACAAACTACCTTCTTCCTACATCTGTTGACAATAGGTCTGCTAAATTCCAAAGGTGCCACCAAAAGATCATAGAAGAGGAAGTCATAACATCTCATATTAAAACTACCATGTTCTCTGCCAGGATTTCTTCATACCTTTTGCCTTTGAGGCCTTAGGTTTGGAGTTATGAGCAGATTTTCATAGTTGGTGGACAGATTTCATTTGTTTTGATAAGAAGCCTTCCCAACAAAGAATTCCCAAGGCATGCGGCAAAATAGCATCATGAGTTTAATTAAAATGGATAAAGTGATCGACTGTGTAAGTTTGTGTGTGTGTTTCTTCTCTTAAAATAAAATGAAGTCAAATACTTTTTATATAAAACAGAACAAAAAACAACTCTAAACTTCCTGTCAGGCTGAATGGATTTAGGTTTCTTTTTACAAAATGGCTTTCTGAAACCATTTCTGTGTAGTGGGTTGGACCAGCACATTCTACTCTATTCCCTGCTATTTGCTACTTTGCTTTCTAAATGTTGAATGAATGTAAAATAAACAAACAAACAAACAAATAAATAAATATTGAATGAATGTGAATAATTTGTTAGTTTAAAAAAAAAAAAAAGAAAAGAAAGCGTGTTCTTAAAACAGGTTCAGAATATATCCATGAAGGTGTGTTAGGACTTATATACAATAGCTTCAATCCTATTAACTTAGCATGAAACTATGTGAATAAAAGTTTTAGAAACTAGTTATTTTCCTAGCATGTAAAAAAAAAAAAAAAGCAACAACAACAAAAAAGCAGCACTGCCTTGGAGAACAGGAGGCATTAATTAATGCCAAAAAGGATGTAAAGTGGTTAAATCTGGAGGCTTGGTTTCTAGTCCTGACTATAATGACTTTGAATAAATCATAATCTCTCTGTCCCTCAGATTCCTTGCTTATAAAATGAAGGGGAAAGCTCCTTTTTAGATTTTATCTTTAAGAATATATGATTTTATTTTAAATAACTATAAATGTAGGTAATTCTGCTTGCATTTTCTACCTATAAATCATAAACATCTGGAGAGAATTTTAGGTTGGTAATGATGGAAGATTTATAAAGAGATTTTAGTTGATCTGAGAGAGCACATGTACTTTATTTTTTTGGTTGTTGTTCTTAGCTTAAGTGGATATCACAATGCATTATTGGGTCTGTTTAATGATTCAATTAATGCAATAAACCCAAAATTGCCATTTGTCAGACAAAGTGACATAATTGCCTATGGTTGGTTTGTTAAAGGACCTGCTTTTAACTGAGTGAAACACTATGGTTCCACTCTTCCCCACTGGCCACTAGATGGAGAGGTGGTCCATGTCCACGACCTTGTCCATGGTAAAGAGTTTACTTCTGACTTTCCACTGGCAGAGGGGCACTATATTCCTTTGGAATTTCCATGAACACACAACATGACACTTTACAGAAACCATCAGAGTATATGTTCTCTTCTGTACAGGCATCATGTGGTATTCATGAAATGCAAAATGATCTACTCCTTCCTTAGCCGCCATTATTGCTGGTAGACCTAGGAGAAGACCAGTAATAACACTCTGGTTTTAGTTGTCACAGTAGGGCCTTTTGCCTCTTTCCAAATTGTCCATTTAGAAAGGGCTCTGAAATGAATGTCAGCACGACAGTGCCACCTTGTGTCCCTGACGCATGAGCCAGTGAAAAGAAAAGAACAGGACATTTGCAAAAATTTGGCAAATTGTTTCAAGGTCTGCTTTTGCAGTAGCTGCACAAAAATCTATGTTTTAGTGTGTTTGGCAACTCTTACTACCCAGGGAGAAATTAGGATGTGTGCATTTTGCCCCTACCTTCATCCTGCTGTATATTAAAAATACTTTAAAAATTACAGGCACAGAGACGCCTGGGTGGCTCAGTTGGTTAAGCAGCTGCCTTCGGCTCAGGTCATGATCCCAGCGTCCTGGGATCATGGAGTCCCGCATCGGGCTCCTTGCTCGTCAGGGAGCCTGCTTCTCCCTCTGCCTCTGCCTGCCATTCTGTCTGCCTGTGCTCGCTCTCTCTCCCTCTCTCTCTGACAAATTAAAAAAAAAAAAAAAAACTTTAAAAATTACAGGCACAAATAGGGATGTGTTCAGTTAGAATTGAAGATGAAGAAGGCAGGGATTGTCAGAGATACTCACCTAATCACCACTTAGAAAGCCTTCGGCCAGTCATTCCAGACAGTGAGGTGGTCCTTCCTGTTCATTCTCAGAGCAACTTTTATATGCTCTCGTAATATCACTCTCACACTGTATTGTTTATAATACATTTTTTTATTGTTTTGTATTGTTTGTAAGCGTATCTTCCAACTAAACCATGAGCTTCTGAAGGATATAGTCTGTGTCTTATTCATCCTTCTGCCTCCAGAACTTTCTATGGCATTCGGCCCAGAGGCACTCAGATGTTTGAGATCTGACTGAATGATTATGTCTGGCTGGTTTATAATTTATTTGTTTTATTTTTATTTTTATTTTTTGTTTTGGTTTTAAATAATTTTAGGGCCTTTTCTCTTTGGAAATACACTTCTGATACCACCTCCTTTCCAAATTTCTCTTTATAAATTTACTTTCTCTCACATTAAAATGGATGTTTGTTTTTGATTATGAAAAAATTGCATTGCCGATTTGCAAGTGTATATTGTAGTTGACTCTGGGGTAAAGATACTTAATTTCTAGTTTTAGCTTTATATCAAATTTGTTGTATTGGGTAAGATACTTAACCTTTTTAGGTCTGTTTCCCATGAATAAAATAAGGAGGCTGGACTAGTTGATCTTAAGGTACTTTGGACTCAGGGTTTTTGTAGGGGTTTGACACATGTTAGTATTACTCTAGTTGTATATTTGGTTTAACAGTTTTTAGAGTACCACAATAGCTGAAAATTAAATGGCTACCCTTTGAAAGTGCTATTTGATATTCCAGTTTTAGAAGAGGAAACTAAGTTTTTCTTATAGAGAGTTGAACTGCAAGTGGGCAGGGCAAATTGTATTATAACTGATGGATATTCCAATTTTTTGGTTAACTTCTTTGTTTATTTGATTTTGATTGAGCTCCATTTTCCTTCTATCCTTTAACCATAAAATAAATAAATTACAATAACTTTAAATGGTAAGATAAACCCATGCTTCGGTATGGGACTATAGACTATTTGCATTTTAAAGACTTTTTCATACTGTTTTGAATTTTTTTTTTACTAACACAAATGAGTGTTAATTTTAAATTTTAGAATTTTTGCATTGGAATTTACATCTGGGATTTCAGTTCCATACATTAACATAAACACCAGCAAATACCAGTCTGACTTTGCCCAAGTTGCTTCAGCTTTTTTACTTATTTGCAGAAAGGTAGTAATAAATGTTACCCTTCCTATCTACCTCACAAGGTAATTGTGAGGATTAAAGGAGTTCATGTATATAGAATTTCTTCATAAATAGTAAAGCCCTGTACCAATATTAGTAATATTCATTATTATTACTGTTCTAATTAAAGGAGGATTGGATAATAGAAACCAGTAGATAATAATTGGATAATAGAAACCAATAGGAATAATAGTTGGAGTGTTTCTTGGTGGTTGTAGGCTCTGGAGATACATGGTATGTTTACCCCATTACCTATGTTTTGGTTTAAGAACCTGTAATAATAATAATGATAATGTTTATGAATCTGAGATTCACGTTTTCTTTGGATAAATTTTTACCTATCATAAGTTCATTTTTGATGGTGATAAATTTTCTTAAATAGAAGTGAAAACATTTAAAATAACCAACTAGGATAGACATTTTATATACCTTCTTTGATATTGTAGTATTGGACTCCAGTCTAGGGGTTTTTTAACTTTAGTGTACTCTAAAATTACCTAGGGTATTTGTTACAATTCAGATTTCTGAGCTCCATCCCTAATAGGTCTGGGATAGAAATCCGGCATCCTGGGTTCTACATGGTTAACACAGGTTAGAAAATACTACTTTTCTTGGCTGTTGTACATCGTAATCAGCTGGGGCCTTTTTAAATGAACAGGTTTTTAGCTTATACTCCCAGATATCCTAAATCAGAATCTTTAGATCTAGATTTGGGCATCAATATTTTATAAAAACTACTTGATAGATTCTAATAAAATTGCAAAGTTTGGGAATCCCTGCTCTTGTTTTTATGGTGTATTGTTCAACCATATTTACCGTTGCACCTGAGTTCATTCTCATAATTCACATTATTCTCTAATGAAGTATAATCTCACTTTACATAGAAGAACAAAGTTGATACAGCTGTGTAAGAAAAGTTCAGCCTTGAGAAACAATTACCACTCTTGCCCCTATAGCTCTAGAGTAAGGAAAAAAGAAGTTAATGAGACCCTTTCACATAAATTACTTCATTTAGTCTTTACAATAATTCGGTTGTATACCCTGGTTTTCTGCCTCTGTTGCAGACAGAAAGCCCCCACGAAAAACAAAAAGCAAGGAAAGAGTGAAGCTCATAGAATAGGTAGCGAGTTTCACACAGCTTTTAAACATCAAAGCCGGATTCAGAGCCAGTACTCTTTTCTACTATATCATATTATTTTCCCCCAATCAATAAATCTTTACCAAGTTCCTTTTATGTTAAATGATAATGTCTAGCCTTGAGGGCCACAAAGTGTATTACTGTTACAGTATAATAATTATTACTTTCACCATGTAAAATTAATTGATAATATATTTTTTTCTTATTCTGCCATTGAGAAATGGTAAAGTTCAGCTTTTCTGAGTGGTCAGAAGGGGTCTAAGTAGTAATCATAATCATAATTATTGATCTGTTAAAGAACAGTATCTGTGGGATCTCCTTTAATCCCCATACCTTTGCTATGAGGAGTTTCTTAACCCAGTTTGCGATGAGGAAAGCCAGAATTGGGATGGTTAAGTGACTTACTGAAGATTGTAGTCTAGTAAGTGGCAGAACTAGTTTTGAGGGCGCCTGGGTGTCTCAGTGGGTTAAGCCACTGCCTTCGGCTCAGGTCATGATCTCGGAGTCCTGGGATCGAGTCCCATGTCAGGCTCTCTGATCAGCGGGGAGCCTGCTTCCCTCTCTCTCTCTCTCTCTGCCTGCCTCTCTGCCTACTTGTGATCTCTCTTTGTCAAATAAATAATAAATAAAATCTTTAAAAAAAAAAAAAAGAACCAGGTTTGAACTCTAGTTCAATCTACATTTGACAGCAGTTGGTGCTCTTAACCACCAGTATATGTAATTTCTGACTGTGCAGTTAACCTTCAGAATCAGGCTGTTTCTCTGTTTGGTAAGTGTAAACCACTAAATACTAATTAAACTTTGTGGGACTTAAGTTCATTACTAGGGAACAAACAATTTTCCCACACTTAATCCAGTAATTTTTTTTTTTTTTGAGTCTTGTAAAGTTTGGTGTTAATACCTAATACTTAAGGGAAAGTCTACTGAAGTAAACAATCTTTTGTTCGTATTTTTATTTGAGAGTTGAAACTCTTGGATGGAACAGATCATCTGAATGAAAATTTTAATCCTATCTATTATGACATGCCAGGAAACACAATAATTTCATAGCATAGCCATTGTTGTTGGTCTTAAAATAATTTATTTATATTTAAATCCAAATCAAATATAAATAGTTTCAATGTCACAATGATTCCTAAAATCTAAAAACTGATTCCTGAGCATTTTTGATGCTCTCATTTAAAAAAAAAGTTTTTAAAAACTATACAACTCATAGTATAAAATGACAGCCTAGGTACATAGTATAGTGTACAAAATAATACAATTTCTCATTTACTAAGTAAAGGAATTGTTAAAAATGTTATGTATACATTTTTTAGATTTAATAATATTTTAAATACAGAAGTATTAATAATTTAAAGGAGTTCTGAAATCCATTTTTAGGTGTAAAACTAATTATGATTTTATAAAGTTTAATATGCATATATTTGGGATATATACTTAATGCCTCTGTAATTATATTTTAAAAGATACATTTTTTAAAAAAGACCCACTATCCAGGGGATATAGTGTTGTCTTTAGTTGACTTTCGAGTTTACTGGAAATTTGGATTCTATTTTAACTTTCTTCTCTAAGGATAGTCTTTTCCCAAATGGCATTCTTTTACTTTATAAAGCTAATGAATGCTCCCATAAAGAAAGAAGGGTGAAGATATATAGTGAAGAAATTTACCTATACTTCTTTTTCATATGTAGAAATTAAACATGATTTTTTTAAAGTCCCATTTAGCAGCAGAGCATAAATTGGAAAATTTGGTCAGTGATTTATTTAGACTCCACAGGGAAAATCCTGTAGGGTGTTTTTGAATATCCTAAATTTATTTTGATTTGAGACCAGCTTAAAGGGCATGTCTATCTTAAAACAGTTCTCCATTTTCCTGAGAAAAATTCCAGTGGAGCTAGTTGTGGGAGGTAATATCCCAACAATGAACCTTTTGGGGCCAAGTAAGCAGTTTCACACAACTTACTCCATCCTTTTCCTTAAACTAAAGCCTGTCTTGCCCACTGGGCTTGTTTAATTTTGACTGCTAATTTTATTTCTCTGCAGAGGCAAAGGAGACAGGAAAAAGGAGGGAAAGTAACGGATGGCATGTGGGTGAGGTTTTGGCTCAGGGAATAAATTTTAAAAGATCCTAGCCAGTGTAGGGCTACAGAAAGCAGTTGGTATCTGAAATTTACCCCTGTTTTACAGATTAGGAACTAGATGCCAATAGAGGTTAAATAAGTTGGCTAAATTTACACAGTAGTTTTCAGTGTTGAAGTCAGTCCTGGGAACTAGGTTACTCATTGCTTTAATAAGACAATTGGTCAGTGCACTTTCTCTGTAGATCAAGCTTTCCTTTTATTTTTTATTTATTTTTTAAAATATTTTGTTTATTCATTTGATAGAAATCACAAGTAGGCAGAGATAGGCAGGCAGAGAGAGGGGTGGGAAGCAGGCTCCCTACTGAGCAGAGAGCCCCATGCAGGGCTGGATCCCAGAACCCTCAGATCATGACCTGGGCTGCAAGCAGAGGCGTAACCTACTGAGCCACCCAGACGCTCCTCAAGCTTTCTTTTTAATATCCCTATTCCCTTTTACTTTCCCCTCTTTTTATTTATTTATTTTGCTGCTGCTACTATTTTTTAACATCTAAAAAAGCATTCTGCTTGTAATTTCAGGTTTAGAAGCTGGTTGAACAGGTATATTTTGACTATTAAGACCATTTAGAACTAGCTGACCTATAAGGACGGTGTTTATTTTGTTAAGCTTTCTGCCTCTATTTTATTGGTGTATGTGGCTAATGAACATGGAACAGAAAAAAAAATGGTTTGAATAAATTAGTTCAGAGCTCATGGCATACTTCTAAACATGTAAAAATGTGGTGGGCACCTAATAAAAGATAGGCCATTGGTTTATTTATTTTTTTTTTTTCTGTTTTTAGATTTACAAAAAAAAATTTTTTTTGAGCAGATAGTACAGGATCTGCATGTTATTAGCCCTCTCAACCATGGATTCACCTTTAGTAATATTTACATTAATACAGTCCATTTTTTAAAATTAATGAACAGGGGCGCCTGGGTGGCGCAGTGGGTTAAAGCCTCTGCCTTCCGCTCAGGTCATGTTCCCAGGGTCCTGGGATCGAGTGCCCGCGTCAGGCTCTCTCAGCAGGGAGCCTGCTTCCCTTCCTCTCTCTCTGCCTGCCTCTCTGCCTAATTGTGATCTCTGTCTGTCAAATAAATAAAAAATCTTTAAAAAAAAATAAAATTAATGAACAGATATTGATATATTATTATTAACTAATATCAATGGTTTATTCAGATTTCCATAGGTTTTTAAAAATTATTTTTCAGTTTATTTAAACAACAACAACAACAACAACAAAGCAAAAATAGTTTAACCATTTCTCCCTGCCAGCCCCACTTTTGGCAACCACCAATCTGTTCTATCTATAAGCTTAGTTTTTTTTTTATTTAAGAATTTATTTTTAGATTCCACTTGTAAGAGAGATCATATAGTATTTATCTTTCTCTGCCCAACTTATTTCACTTAGTATAATGCCCTATGGGTCTATTCATGTTGTCTTAAGTGGCACAATTTCATATTTTGTGGCCAAATAATGAATATATGTTCGCATACACATTTACATATATCACATCCTCTTTATTCACTTTCATTGATGGACCCTTAGATTGTTTCCATATCTTGGCTAATGTAAGTAATGTTGCAGTGAACACAGGGGTGCTTGTTTGAATGAGTGTTTTCATTTTCCTTGAATGAATACTCAGAAGTAGAATTACTGGATCATATTATTGTAGTTCAGTTTTCATTTATTTGAGGAAATTCCATACTGTTTTTCATAATGGATGTACCAATTTACATTCCCAGCAACGGTATGCCAGGGTTCCCTTTTCTCCACATCTTGCTAACAATTATTTGTAGTCTTTTTGATTATAGCCATTCTAACCGATGTGAGGGGATATCTCATTGTGGTTTTGAGTTATATTTTCCTGATGTTTAATGATGTAGAGCATCTTTTCATGTACCTGATGGCCATCTGTGTATCTTCTTTGGAAAAATGTTTATATTCAGATCTTCTGCCCATTTTTTAATCAGATTATTTAGTTTTTTTTGTTTGTTTTTTGTTTTTTTTTTTGTTTGTTTGTTTTGCTATTGAGTTCTTTATATATTTTGGGTATTAATCCCTTATCAGATACATGGTTTACAAATATTTTCTTTTCTTTTCTTTTCTTTTTTTTTTACAAATATTTTCTACCATTCAGTAAGTTGTGTTTTCATTTTGTTGATGGTTTCCTTTGCTGTGCAGAAGTTCTTTAATTTGACATAGTCCCACCTATTTCTGCTTTTGGTGGTTTTGCTTTTGGTGTCACATTAAAAATCATTACCAAGACTAATGTCAGGAAGTTTACCGCTTATGTTTTATTCTAGGAGTTTTATGGTTTCAGGTCTTATGTTCAAGTCTTTATTCCATTTTGAGTTAATTTTTATATATGGTGTATGATCGTGTCCAGTTTTATCCTTTAGCATACGTCCAGTTTTCTCAGTTCCATTTATTGAAGAGACTCTCCGTTCCTTATTATATATTCTTGGCTCCTTTGTTGTAAATTAATTGATTATATAGATGTAGGTTATATATATGTAGTTTCCCTGTTCTGTTCTGTTGATCTATGTGTCGATTTTTAAGCCAATATAATACTGTTTTAATTACTACAGCTTAGTAATATAGTTTGAAATTGAGAAGCATGATGCCTCTAGCTTTGTTCCTCTTTCTCAAAATTGCTTTGACTTTCAGGGTGTTTTATGATTCCGTTCAAATTTTAGGATATTTGTTATATTTTTGTGGAATATGCCATTGGAATTTCAATAAGGGTTACACTGAATCTGTATATCCTTTGAATGGGTACGGGCATTTTAATAGTACTAATTCTTCCACTCTGTAAGCATGGAATATCTTTCAGTTTGTTTCTTCATAAGTTTCTTTCATTAATGCCTTATAGTTTCAACTTATAGATCTCTCACCCCCTGGATTAAATTTATTCCTGGATATTTTTTCTACAATTTTAAATGAAATTGTTTTCTTAATTTCTCATTCTGATATGTCATTATTCGTGTATAGAAATGCATTAGATTTTTGTGTGCTGATTTATATTCTGCAACTTTACTGAATTTGTTTGAACTCTGACAGTTTTTTAGAAATATATATGTATTTATTTGAGAGCGAGAGAGAGCACGCAGGGTGGAAGAGCTGACAGGGAAGAAGAGGGAGAGAGTCTTAAGGAGACCACACTGAGCGCACAACCTGACTCCGGGCTCAATCTCATGACCCTGAGATGGAGACCTGATCTGAAACCAAGAGTTGGCCATTTAACTGACTGTGCCACCCAGATGCCCCAATTCTGACAGATTTTTGATGACGTCTTTAGGGCTTTCTTTAGGGCTTTTCTATGATGTCATTTGCAAATAGTGACAGTTTTACTTATTCCTTTCCAATTTGGATGCCTTTTATTTCTTTTTATTTCCTCATTGCTATGACTAGGACTTCCAGTATTATATTGAATAAAAGTGGTGAGAGTAGGCACCCCGGTCTTATTTGTGATCTCAGTGGAAAAACTTTATGATGTTAGCTGTGGGTTTGTCATACTATATATTATGTTGATGTATGTTCCCTGTATACCCACCTCGTTGAGAGGGTTTTTTTTTTTAAATTATAAATGAATGTTGAATATTGTCAAATGCTTTTTCTGTATCTATGAGATGAGCATATGATTTTTATCTTTTGTTACTGTTGTATATCACATTGACTGATTTGCAAATGTTGAAATATCCTTGAATCCCTTGAATAAATCTCCCTTGACCATGATGGATGATCCTTTTAGTGTATTGTTGAATTTGGTTTGCTAATATTTTGTTGAGGAATTTTACATCTATGTTCATCAGGGATATTGGCCTATAATACTCTTTTCTTGTGCCATTTTTGTCTGGTTTTTGTATTAAGGTAATGCTAGCCTTATATAATGAGTCTGGAAGAGTTATCTTCCTATGTTATTGGAAGAGTTTGAGGACGATTGGCATTAATTCATCTCTGAGTGTTTTATAGATTCATCACTGAAGCTTTCTGGTCTTAAACTTTGTTTCTGGGGACATTTTTGATTACTAATTTGGTTTCTTTGCTAGTAATGAGTCTATTGAGATTTTTTATTTCGTCATGCTTCAGTGTCAATAGGTTGTATGTTTTTAGGAATTTATACATCTCTTATAGGTAGCACAGTTTGTTAGCATATAATTGTTCAAAAGTAGTCTCTTACGATCTTTTGTATTTCTGTGCTATCAGTTGTAACATCTCCTCGTTCATTTCCGATTTTATTTATTTGAATCCTCTCTTTCTTGGTGAACCTAGCTAAAAGTTTGTCAATTTTGTTTATCTTTTCAAAGAGCCAGCTTAGAGTTCAGTTGATCTTTTATATTGTTTTCTTCAGGTCTGTTTCATTTATTTCTGCTCCGATCTTGGTTACTTCTTTTCTTCTAATTTTGCTTATTCTTTTTTCTAATTACTTGAGGTATAAAGTTAAGTTGTTTATTTGAGACTCCTCTTGTTTCTTAAGGTATGCATTTATTGCTATGACTTCCCTATTAGAACTGCTCTTACTGCATTGCATAAATTTTTATATGTTACAATTCACTTTCAGCTGCCTCATGGTATTTGTTTATTTCTCTTTTGATTTCTTCTTTGACCCACTGGGTGATGCAGTAGCATGTTGTTTAACCTGCAGATATTTGTGAATGTTCTAGTTTTCTTTGTGTAATTACTTTCTAGCTTCATACCATTATGGTCAGAAAAGATTCTTAATAGGATTTCAATCCTCTTAATTTTATTAAGACTTGTTTTGTGTCTTAACATATTATCTATCTCGGAAAATATTTCATGTGTGCTTGAGAAGAATGTGTATTCTGTTGCTTTTGGATGGGATGCTCAATAAATATCCATTAACTTCATCAGGTCTAATGTGTCATTTATGGCCAGTGTTTCCTTATTAATTTTCTATCTGAATGATCTATCCTTTGATGTAAGTGGTGTATTAAAGTCCCCTACTGTTATTGTATTGTTGTCTATTTCTCCCTTAAGGTCTGTTAATATTTGCCTTATGTATTTAGGGTTACTATGTTGGATACATAAATATTTACAACTGTTATATTTTCTTGGTGGATTGACCCTTTTATCATTATGTAATGCCCCTCTTTGTCTCTTATTATAGTCTTTGTTTCAAAGTCTATTTTGTCTGCTATTAGTATAGTTACTCCAGCTTTCTTTTGGTTTCTATTTGCATGGAATATCTTTTTCCATCCCTTCACTTTCCATCTATGTGTATCCTTACATCTAAAGTGAATTTTTTGTAGATAGCCTGTAGATGGGTCTTGTTTTTTTAATCCATTCAGCTATTCTGTGTCTTTTGATTGGAGAATTTAGTCCATTTACATTTAAAGTAATTACTGATAGATGTGTGCTTATTGCCATTTTGTTAATTATCTCTAGCTATTTTTGTAGTTCTTTATTTCTTTTTTCTTCTCTTGCTCTTTCTTTGTGGCTTGATTTTAGTTGTATACTTACATTCCTTTCTCCTTATCTTTTGTGAGTTATCATGAAGTATACATTTACATATAGTAAGTACACAAAAGATAAAGAGAAAGAAATCTAAGCATATAAGTACACTTATTGTCATGAGCACTGAGTAATGTATAGAACTGTTAAATCATTATAGTGTACACTTGAAACTAATGTAACACTGTATTTAACTATATTGGAATTAAAATAAAAAAACAACAAAAAATATAAGGATACTACTAAGGCCATTATTTTTAAAAGTCCTAATTACAATATATCATAGGATTTTGAAGTGAACATATGCTACATTTTAATACCTTTTCTCCTAAATTGATGTCATTATATGAATTTAGGGTGAAAAAAGAGACCTTGGTAGAAATATGAATCACAACCTTAGCCTTCCATAAAGGGTTTATAACACCCCCAAATACCCCTCTGTTTGGACCCCATGGGAAAATTGCTTCTTGGCCCTAGTATCACTTTGCTGACATGGTGGGTATGGATAGAGTCAATTTTTCACTGATATAATAAATAGTTCCTTTAAAAATAGATAAAACTCTTTTGATGTTGAGGTGCCTGTTGAGTATAACCAACTACCTTCTAATGTCATTAATATGGTTCTAGATTCCAAACAAGCTCAACTAAAAAATGAGTTGTCTTTGGTTATTTGCAAATAACTGAACAAGTATCCAACAGAGCACAGAAGTAATGTAATGATATCAGACCCATTACAAACAAGTACCAGTGCACTAACAAATCCTGTGGATTTTTATTTGGAAATATTTTAAGAATTATTCAGAGTATCAATACCTCAGTGTAAGTAAGGTATATGTCGTTATGTTGACACAGCTGCAAACTTGGGTTCTATTCTAGGAATTACAGTTTGAAGTAAATGAAGTCAGAAGAAGTTACACATTTGATTCACCAAATATGTCCTATCTACTTGTAAATAGCAGCTTATTTCCTTTTAGGGTCTGGTAAAGTTGTTATTGTTTATATCTTAGTAACAGAGCCTTTGGCAGTAGCACACACAGGCTAATTGCTAGAATATCAAGCTTTGTTAGAAATGGAACATAGAAAAAAAAAAAAGAAATGGAACATAGGCTTTTAAAAATATTCTTAAATACACCCCAATTGGCAGGAAATGAAATATGGTTCTCTAGGAAATATATTGCTGAAGGCTTAAACTAGAAGTGGTTAGGAAAAAACCTTCTTCATAGGTATTTAGTTATTTCCTACCCCCCAAAAGTAATTTTTCTTTTATCTATGTCTTTATTAAAACTTCAGATGAAATGGGAGAGTGGCAGCCACAGAATGATGGTAACCTAGAAGTCTAAAATAATAGTGGAGTTTGGATCATCTTTAGGACACGTATAACTCAGGATATTTATCAATGAGCTAAAAGGGGAAATGCTGTTTTCAGGATACTGCAAATAAAATGCTTAATTAAAATTCCTTAAAAATATAATAACTTGTTCCTAAGAAATTATTTGCTCCTGAACAAATTAAGAGTAGAAAAAAAAAAGAAGAACAAAGAAAGAAAGAAAGAAAGAAAGAAAGAAAGAAAGAAAGAAAAGAAGAAGCTGGTAGTTACAATATATTTTTACCTGTAGGTGCTTTTAATTTTTTTAAAAAATTGTTTTTTATTAGTTCCTAAATTTGGGTGAGACGGAGATGGGAATAGATTAATTACCATTTAAATACGCAGTTCAAGATTTGTAGTCATCCTTCTGAAACAGGATGGAGAGACTATAGAAAAAATTACGGTATGGAAATTATATTTCATATGGTGAGACACAAAGTCAAGAAGTTTTCTGTTCTAATAAGGTGAAAGTGGTTACCAAAGAAACAAAAGTTTCTTATCACTGTGCCTGAGGCAAATGTGGCATATTAAGCTTAAAATGAATTCTCCTCTCCTGAATGCACACAACTCTGATTAATGTCTTAGAAATTATGCACACATAGAAAATGAGGAATAAGATTTTCTGGATACATTTGAATAAGCATCCATTAGGGTGTAGGGGTTATCTAATATCTATGGCTATATTAGTGCCAAAATGGCCCCAAATCAGTTTTTGCTATTTCACCGTTTACTTGGGTTTAACTTTAGACTGAATGACTTGTTTTCACCTTAAAAGAGGCCTTTCTTTTAGTGAGAGTTAGGTTCCCTGGTGGCCTGAAAGAGTTAATGCAATTTCCAAGAGTGTCCAACTTACTTCCAGGGAGTAGTGCGTGCATGTGAGAGTCTGGCTCCAGGATATTTGTTCACATCCCAAAACCAATTTGGCACAACTTAAAATGTCTGCTGGGGAGAGGATTCAGAGTGTTGTTAGGCCACGCAATTAGTGCTTTATTTCATGAGCACCAAATTCACCCAGTAGTGTTTTGTTTTAAAGAAGAGCTTGAAATTCACAATAACGGGTTTCATTTATCAGAGCCATATGGGACTCACCATCTTTGGATATATTTGTAAGGCTTTCACAAAGAAGACTCCTTAGGCATCTCAGATTTCACGGATTGGAGGGCAATCTGGATGAATATCTTTTTTGGAAATGATGAACTATCTTTTTCATATGTAGTCTTCAATTTCAGTAATCCTTGAGAAGCTCAAGAAAAAAAAAACAACAACAGGAAAGAGTTAAGTAAATCTCAGCTTATTAGCTTTTACTGGAAGACAAAGGCCATAATTCTTAGATCTGGTTCAAATGCCAAGTATACCTTTGATGTTGAAATTTGGCCACCTAATCTTTGCAGTTTGTGATGTGGTATTTATGAGAAGGAGGTGGGTCCTAAGTCTCAACCTATTTTTGCACTTTTTGCTAGTTCTGTTGTGGTCATATGTCAGTTGATCATTGTCAAGCTATCTGCAACATGCAAACTGATAATATTTAGCATTGTGGGGTTTTTTTGGTGTCTACCCAAAATTATTTCTTTCCTGCCTCCTCTTTTTCCATACTTTTCTGATCATTAGGGGTCTATATTAATGCAATATTTTCTTAAAAATATTAATGTAAATTGGTTTTTTGAAATATCTCATATTTTTCTAGTGATCTGTAAATTTGAAGGTTTAAAAATAAAATCAAGTTGATCTTCATTTGGATTTCTAATACTTTCTGATTCCCAGATTCTGTTATCAATGACCTATAAGCAAATATTTAATTTATTAATTAAAAATGAATATATTTTTAAAGCATAACACATTTGCTTGTGTTCTGATAGGCAACCATTAGATTTTTAGGTTTCAATTTTTTGTTTTGTCAGTTCTCTAGAGTTTCTTGTAAAGAGTGCACTTGATTCTGTTTGATAAATCTGGTAAGTCAGAATATTTGCAAGTGATAAATGGTACTATAACAGCGGCTATTGACAAATATAAAGTCTATGTAAACTTCATAGGGATGATCATTTTATTTTATTTTAAACTCTTATGGCTAGTTGGTAATTACTTGAAATAACTCCTGTTCATCTTTAAGTACCATTTTGCTGTATTCAGCCTTATTTTATTATCCTCTAGTTTCTATAAAGAAAAAAACTTTTAACACTTCACTTGCTATGATGTTTATATTAGCATGTTTTAAGTTTCCTAAAGAATGTCCACTAAATTTTGTTCTGAGTTATGAGCATGTTGAATAACAACATTAAATTAAAATAAATAAAATATTAAATTAAAATTCAGTATTCTCAGCTACCATTTAAACTTTTTATTGATACTAGTATCATATATTTTAAATACTATTTCATAAAGATTCAAAAATCTAGTCTCTACCATTTCTTCTCTAATATGTACTAAGACCTTTGTTATACAGCATACCTGTAGAGTGCACACTTGTATTGCTATATGTCATTGGCCCCCATAATAGACCAATGAGGCTGCTAGACAATAGGTAGAACATTGGAATTTTAGAATGAGTTATACCTGCTTAAATCGACTGGAGCATTAATTGTGCTGGATGGTTGAGCATCTCCTATTCATTCTATATTTCACTCTTAGTGAAACATTCTAAAAATCATTTAATGAGTACAATCAATTGTTAAAATACTCTTAGGATTAAGTTATATTATTTCTCTTTTCCTGCAAACATAGGTATTGTGATCCAATGAAATTAAATATTTTTTGATGACTGGAGAAGTCATTATGGAACTAAATATGAACTTTTTTTTTTTTGGCTAATGCCTTCTATCATCCATAGGAATTTTGAAATATTTTCTTTGGGAAAATGATATAGTGTTGGTATAGTGGTCAGTAGTAACAAAGAAATTAAAGATGGCAGAAAGACTCAGGGTAGAATGTGTGGATATAGATACAATGGTATTTCATAGGGCTTTGGATTTATATAAACTATTAGGCTGTGAAGAGAAGATAGACACATGGATCCACAAGAAAATGTGGCTGTAATGATCAGTGGTTAATTCTTTATGAAAATTCCTCCTAAAGGACGGATGATGGGGGAAAGAAGGAAAATTTGGTAGAATGTACGTGTGAATGGTAAAATAGATGCATGTTGAGAGGAGAGTGTGAAGAAAAGAGACAAGGATTACATGTGGTTTGTGGCTATAATTGCCTACTTTGCTGCACTTTGACTGTTTCTGTTGTAGGGATGAATGGTTCCTATATACAACGTTCTTGGTATAAGTAGAATTCATAAATCATTTGGGTTGAGCAGGAATTTTATTTGCTTGTATAGATAGACCTGTTTGATTTTGAGGTGTGGTTTGCTATTATTCTTACCTTATGGTCAGTGTAAAGTTTATACTGTTTTCGTTCAAATTAAGTATAATTATGTGGAGCAGATGTGTGTGTGTGTGTGTGTGTGTGTGTGCATGTGTACACATGTAAAGAAGGACACTTTCACTTCCGTCTCTTTGTTTATCTGTCTCTTTCTATCTCTCCTGTGTCAGCTGCTTTTTGCTTGCCAGTTTTTCTTTGTGTCTATCATTTTTATCATTGAATCCATCTGGGTGAAAAATAGGATGCTTTGTAAATTTTTTAGTGATTTTTAATTTTTTGTTATTTTTATTCTTTCAACTTGTTTGTACCTCAAGAATTAAGACTCAAGTATAAGGCTTTTTATTTCTCACATTCAAGAGGTGTTTCTGTTTCCTTTCTTGTCCATTTGTCCATATGTTTACGGGTCTCTGGTAGGCTCTGCAGTGAGACAGCAGTTTACTATCTGTGTGTGTGTGAAATTAGCTAATTGGTGTTAGCAGAAATATTTTCACATGTTGTATAAGCAAAGTGCAGCAAGGTATATAAATGTAGATATGATCCAGACACGCGCACGCTCACAACTGTCACTGCTCATGCATAGGCGCTCAGAAGTAATTAATGTTAATAAGATTTTAATGTGCTTGTGAGATCATAATGAGGAGAAATGAATGCTCTGATTAGGAAAAGGTAACTGTGTGTGTGTTTTGGCTTAGAACAAGATTTCAATTTTTATAAACCGCAATTTTAGAACTTGTTTGTGATTGCATCAATTGGTTTTTATTTTCAAATTAGAGGTCTGTTTAGCCATTTGAATGATTAACCAAATAAATGGGTGAAACCCTGATCATAAGGAATACCGCAGGTTTTCATTTGCAAGGCAATGTTAGTGTACAGCAAGGCTGTGATCATGTCTTTTGCCAATGTACCATTTTTTATGTTGTTTTTTCAAAAGCTTTTTCAGAAGCTAGTTGTAGAGATAGAACTCATTTTTACAGATGTAGGTATTATCTATATGTTCTGGAGATACCAATCAGACACTGTTAACTATTGTGTCTGAGATGCATTCCTACCAGTCAGTCATGGAGCATTTGGTGTCCAAAGAATCTATGTTATGCTACTCAAAATGTTTATTGGGAAGCATGTAAAACAACCAAGATATTCCTTCCTTAACATCATCTTTACAAATTTTAGAGGTTTGACATCTTTGATAGTGAAGTAAAAATCCAGAAGTAAGCAAAGATGCTGTCTCATCATGGACTCAAATGCTATGCAGTCAACAGCCACACTATAGACTGGCTTGAATCCAGCTGGACACCAGGGGTCCTTCTCCACAACAAATTTTTTTTTTTAATTTTTTATTCATTTGACAGAGAGAGAGAGAGAGAGGGAGAGAGAGATCACAAGTAGGCAGAGAGGCAGGCAGAGAGAGAGAGGGAAGCAGGCTCATCGCTGAGCAGAGAGCCCGATGCGGGGCTCGATCCCAGGACCCTGAGATCACGACCTGAGCCGAAGGCAGAGGCTTAACCCACTGAGCCACCCAGGTGCCCCATCCACAACAAATTTTTTGAAGATTCAGTTTACAGAGCTTTGGCATACATTTGCATCATTATTATTTTTAATTATAGGATAAGTGTAAATATCTATTAAGGGCTCTTCCCCTGTAGCACATAGAAATTACTTACACATTTGTTCATATAAGTAGTGGGTTAAGGTATTCAGAATGTAATCCATTTTAAAAGTAAGTCCAGTGCTGAAATCCAGAAAGTCTTGGATATGAATTGGCATATGGGGTGGTGCATTTTACTTCCAGCTAAATCCAACAGATGTGGTTAGGTTCTTTCTCCCAGGTTTTGGTTATATTAATAAAAATCTTTCTGCTAGAATTTAAAAATGGTGGTGAAGAATGAGAAGGTATTAGAGTTTATTGTATTGAACAATTCTCTAATTTCTGTGATTCCCAGAGGTGTGGTGGATTTTGCTTTCCATCCATACAGTCCACAACAATGTTGATCATCTCACCAAGAGAGGCATTTGCCACTAATAATACTTACTTGACTTTCTTGGGACTTATGTTATTGAGACATAATTTTATTACAAATTTTGCCCACTTGCAGTTTGTAAAGGAATTCATTGACACTTTCTTCCAGTACTTGCATGGTTTCCTATTGGAAATTTTCCTATACAGTCATACATATTTTTAGATTTTCTATTCTCTGCCATGGGTCTGTCTGTTCATATGCCATTATTACATTATTTAAATTATAGAGGTTTTAGATTATGTGTTAATATCTGAAGTGTTAGCCTCCTTCCTCACCCCCATCAGCACACTTCTTTTCAGGGAAGTCCTGGCTTTCTTGATTTCTTGTTATTCCAGATGAACTTTATAATCAGGTAGCAGGCCTTGAAGGGGGGAAAATCTTGATGGCATTTTTATTGGAATTATTTTAAATTCATGAATTAACATAAGGACAATGAATATTTTTATAGGGTTGAGTCCTCTTATTCAAGACCTGCTTCTTCTTTCCATTTGTTCAGTAGCTTTAGTGTCTTTCAAAAGTGTTGTACTTTTTTCTCCTTATAGTGGTCTTAAAAATTCGATACTAAGTTTTTTCCTTAGTGTTTTATTAATTTATGTAACTGGCTATTTATTAACTTTTTTTTTAAAAGATTTTATTTATTTATTTGAAAGTCAAAGATCACAAGTAGGCAGAGAGGCAGGCAGAGAGAGAGGAGGAAGCAGCCTCCCTGCTGAGCAGAGAGCCAGATATGGGGCTCCATCCCAGTACTCTGGGATCATGACCTGAGCTGAAGGCAGAGGCTTTAACCCACTGAGCCACCCAGGCGCCCCTATTAATTTTTTTTTTTACAAACTTGCCGTCCTAAACAGAGTCTTCTCTTCTATAACATTTTCTAAGTGGCTTTTTGTTTTTTTTTATAGGAAGGCTATTGATTTTTGTATATTAATTTTGCAAACTTCCACTTTGCAAAATTCTCTTATTATTTATAGTAGTCTGAGGTGGGTTTGAGCCCTGCTTCTAGAACAGTGTCTATGAGATGATGGACAACTTATTCTAAGCCATTTTACTCTATATAGAACACAGATGAGAAAACTCCAAACCCCCAGACTGATGGAGACTAAACGAGATCATATAGTAAAGCATCTAATATTTTGCCCAACATATAGTTGGTACTCAGTTACTGGTATCTACTAATAACATAATGTAATGTGATATATCATAATGTGATATGTCATAATATAATATAACATTATCATCATTATTTTCAGGTATGGTTAATATGTTATTGGATTATTGAAGGTTTATCATATCAGTTTTTACTACAAGAATAGGGTGAGTTAAAGAAATGAAAAAAAAAAAACTTCAACTTTCTGATAAACCTTGGTTATTTAAGATATTTAGGAGCCAAAGATTAATTCTGAAGTTAAGGTATTTTATAGCTGTGCATGTATATTTCCATTGATTCTGCTTTAATTATGATTATTGCATGTAAGACTCCTTAGCCCTGGAGGGTAAGTGAGGGAACTTCTTGATCATCTAGAGTGATTATTCAAATCAATTCATGGAGTACATTGATTCTAACACTTATTAACTACCTAAGTGGATGTGAACATCTAATTTAAAGTCCTGTAACCATTATGTTCTCCCTCAAGAATCTGGCAACATTATTTAGTAAATAGTGCACTAACTTGTGAATGAAATTTTGTGGAGTAAATGTGGAACATATATTACTGATGTAAGGAGAATAATAATGTTTGCCAGCCCATTATATAATACTTGTCATGAAGTTGATGAAAAACAATAATAATACAATAAAACAATAATAATAAAAGATAATAATAATGTAGTTCATTCTAATTGTCCCATGATTTCTCAGCATCTACTATAATTTAATAAAATGGATACTAACTTAGCAAATATACTCTTAATTCATCTGACACAGTCTATTGCTAAGAAACAAAAATGCCAGAATTTCAGGGCTCATTTTATTCCTACCTCATGATTGTTTTGAGTGTTAAATGGGATAATGCACTGGCATTATAATGCTGTTAATAATGATGATGATAAGGCAGGCGCCTGGCTCATGGTAAGTGTTTGAATATGGTAGTTGTTTTTGTTATTTTTATTTTATTATTACCTTGGCTGGCTTTTCACTCTCACCCCCACATACATATTTTCCAACGGGATATAATCTTACTAGGAGTGTTGTTCTATGCTTAGAATAAATTTAGGAAACATGTCTCATCATGGTCATTAAAAATAAACATAAAATAATATATTTTATACAGTTTTTCAATTTTGAAATTGGCTAAGGTGGGTAGTAAGAACTCCATAGCTGGAGGATGCAAAAGCTTTTATGCTTGTGGATGAGATTTCTTAGGAGATGCAAGAATGAAGAATGATTTCTCTCAAAGAATTATAGGTACATTTTGTCCATAGGTTAGAGTTTTCTGAAGTTCTGGCTTAGCACTTAGTGTAATTACTCCTCCACAGCCCCAAAGAGCTCCTTTGTTCATTCATTCATATGGAAAATAACATGGAGTATATATTTGGGTAGTTCTGGGTAGTATGAAATATACAAATAGGAAGATTAGTTACATGAACTATCCCTATTCAAGAAGTCTAGTAGGCTGTTCAGACAGGAAACAGAGGGTTATGTGCAAGGATTTTGGAGCCAGATTATTTGGATTGAATCCCTGTTCTGACACTAGTTGTGTAACTTTAGGTGAGTTATTTAGCCTATCTGTATTTCAGTTTCTTTACCTACAAAATGAGGCTGAAAATAGTATCTACTGTTTAGGATTGTCCTAAGGATTCAGTGATTGGGTATAGGCATAGAATTTAGGGCTATAACATAAGCTCTCAATAATGTTGGTTAGCATTAGTATTATTATTATGTAGAACAGAATTAAAATTAATGCTGTAAAACAATAAAAACAAGGTAGTGCAAGGGCACCTGGGTGACTCAGTCATTTAAGAATCTGTCTTCAACCCAGGCTAGGACCCAGGGTCCTAGGATCAAGTCCCACATTGGGCTTCCTGCTTAGCAAGAGAGCCTGCTTCTCCCTCAGCTTCGGCCCCGGCTCATGTGCTTGCTCTTTCACTCACTCTGTCTCTCAAATAAACAAATAAAATCTTTAAAACAAACAAGGAAACAAACAAAAAACAAAGTAATGCAGTATTGTAGAAGATGATAACAGTAATTTTCACTATGGCTGGGGGAATGAATTAGAGGCGCTTTATTCGATGAAATAATGTTTAAACTGAAACCTTGAAGCATGAGTTCTGTAGGGCAAGGAAGAATATAAGGGTAGGGATGAAATGATTTCTAGGTTGAGCAAATGGTCTAAGCAAAGATTTAAAAGTGGTAGAGAAGTTAAAAATAAAACTTAGGGACTTTGCAACCAGAGACTCATTTCTGAAGCCCAGCTGGGCTTGTTAACAGCATGGTCCTGGGCAAAGCAGGATCTGTTCATGTTCTCTCTTTCTCAGATGTAGTCTGGTAACTCTCTCTGGACAGTAAGCTATAGCAGTTGTAGGGCTGACCTTGGCATGTGATGCCTGTTGTCCAAAACCATTATTTTGTCTGGTTTGTAGTAGTTTGAGGCAGGAGACTAAGTCCTGTTTCTGTTATTTCACCATCTTCAGAAGCGGAAGACTAACATACTACTTTCACTTTTCTCCTCCTTGAGTTTGGGACCTATCATCTAATTATGTTAGCATCATGTAGTTGGTTACTTTGTTCTGTACTCACTACACTGCATTACAGTTTTTAGTTAGCTTATCTGTGTCCTTATCACACTGGCTTCTGTGAGCTCAGGCGCTACGTCTGCTTCATTTTTATCTCCACTACCAACCCACTACTCTTTGGAGTCTGGCACATAGCATCCAGTTAATGGATATCTTTTACTTTCAATTTAGTTACTACAATTTGTAGTTTTGTGCCATACTGTGAAAGACTTTGAGCACTACACAAGAATTTGGATTTTATTCAATAATAAACCACTCAGGATTTTTAAGGAGGTAAAGGAAATTCCTTAAGCATTTATGTTTATTTATTTTTTATATTTTTATTTTTTAAGAAGATAACTCTAGAAGCATAAAGATGGATGAAAAAGGTTAGCGGTTGAAAGTAATTAGATTACTTAGGATTTTAAGCAACAACAGTGGGAAAAGAAAGAGCATTGGCAAGATCTGGGTATTGTTTGGATGGGTGCTGCTAAAAGGAATGGTGAGAAAAATGACTTGTTTTAAAAAATTGTTGATCAATTCCTTTGGAATGAAATATTAGGTTATTTTGTCTTCTTTGGCACCTAATTAAAGGATTTTAGTGTAAAAATTGTGAAAAAAATTAACAATATAAAGAAGTAATTAATGGTAAGGGTTTATCTAAATTCTGTTTTCGTTTTTTACTAGAATAGAGCCTGAATTTAAGATATTTTATAATTCTTAAGGGAAAAGTGGATTATGGGTTTTATTTTCTTATGTAGGGATAATTTTCCATTATACTACAAATATCATTGTCTCTCTTTATATACATTTTTCCTCATTATAATCCCTTTTCTTTTTAAAAATATTTATATATTTGAGAGAGAGAGAGAGAACACAAGTGGGAGAAGGGGCAGAGAGGGAAGCAGAATCCCTGCAGAACAGGGAGCCCGACTCAAAAATTGATCCCAGGACCCTGGGATCATGACCTGAGCTGAAGGCAGATAGATGGTTCACTGACTGAGCCACCCAGGCTCCCATAATCCATTTTCTTTGGAATGAAATATCTTTTCCTGTTAGTTTTCTTTTTCTGAAAGATTGCTTCTTCTTGTCTTCAGAATATGTTGTTGGTAATGAACTCAGGGCTAAAAGTTCATTTTGTGCAGCCGAGTGGGATAGTCCATGTAGAATGACTGAGAGTGAGAATTAATTTTTCTCAAATATATTTTAACTTTGATTTTGTAGTACTACTTCTCATTGAAAAATCTTCTCTTTTTGAGAGGAGTTGGAAGAGCTAATGAGAGAGCGAAAACAGTGGTAGAAGTGCGGGGGAGGGGTGGTGAGTGGGGGCGACAAGAAACATTAAAACAATTATGGAAACCCTCCAGTGCCAACATTTATGTATACAATATAATAGTAGCTTTTTGAAAAGTTAAGACACTTGTAACAAGAACATGTTTACAGTGGTATGAAGGACATTAGTTAGAACTAATGGGTTGAATATGTGGAAGGAAATATTTTTTCCAATGAGTTCTATTCACTTTGGCATAATCCTCTAAGGAAGTAATGCTTCTTAAGAAGGATGATCTAACCTAAGAAAAATGACAAAATGTTCAAATCAATAATAGTATCCTGACAAGGTAGGAGAATATTTTTAATATTATCTATTTCTCATTTTAGTTCTGATGAAAACTATTTCTTACTCCTGTTATAGAGAGTAGCACAGACAATGACTGTTATTTATTGAATCACTCTTTGTGCTGGTAACTGAACTATGAGGTAAATATTATCTTATTTTTCATAAAAATCTCATAAGGCAGATATTTACATTTTATCAATGAAGAATCAAAGGCTAAATTAGATGAGGTAACTTTCATAAGGCTACACATCTAGTTATAGTGGAATTACTTGGAATCATTGGTGTAACAGATGAAAATGGATCACAAAGTCTAATTTGTGTACTGTTATGTATGATGAAAGGAGTTTCTCACTTTTATCCAGTAAACAGAGGAAGATGAGCTTTTTGGAACTGGAGTGGAAAAGGGCAAATATTTGTGTTTTTGACAGTGTAAGTTTATCAGAGAATAAGAAGGCTGATGCCTCACAGTGGCTTGTCGAAATTTCCAAGGCATAGATACTGCTTTTGGTACTCCATTAGACAGTCATGACCAGGGCACCTGAAAAACAGCATTATGCCTTGCTGAGGCCAGTTGAGAGGCCAGGAATAATGGTGGCCACAGGGAAGTGTTCTTATAACTCTTAACTCTATTTGTAATACATTTTGTGGGCAAAGTTACTCTGTTAGAGCCCACGGGACTTGATGCCATATAATGAGTGCTGCATCATTGTTACCATTGATCTGACCTCAAAGTCCGTGGTCTTAACCACTGTACTATTTTGTATAACAAGCATATTATTCAATATACTTGCATCACTTGCAGAAAAACCCAACACCTATTTCTGCAAACAGTGTTAAACTCCAGAGTGACATGGAGCTGTATCCCAAAGGGGGAAACAATATGTAGTATGATCTCTTAGTATGAGTGGGGAACCCCCCAAATGTATAAGCAGTTAGAAACTAAGTTTCTTTTGCTTGCAAGAATATTCACATCTAAGTAAATTGCAAAGATTAAAAAACCCTGACTCTCAAGTTCAGCTATTAAAAAAGTCTAGTTATTGCCTAAGTTTCAAAAGAATAGTTCCCTAAGTATTTCAAAATGTTCTACTGGCTGCCCCAGCCATTCTCTTTGGAAGCTTCTTTATCCTCCTCATGGCACATCCCTCTGGCATGCATGACCAGCTGCAAGCTAAGCCCTGTGGAATAAGAATTCTTTCATCCCTTTGTGTGATGTGTTTCATTTTCAGAGTTTGGACGATCCTCTTCGGCAGCCGCAGCAGGCCTTGTTAGTTTCAATAGGCAGTCTGGATGCACAAGAACAGTCATCATAGAGGGACAGGCTCTAGGGTCTGTCCCTTCGTGCCATGGTGCTGTGTTAGATCACTTTCCTCTGCTGGCTTAATGGCCAAAGAAAAAGGGAAACAAACTGTACCTGAAGCAGTTCAATTAAAGTACTTGAACTTCACTGACGTCCATCCTATTGTTATCTTAACTTCCTAACCTATGGTTAGTTATTCTGACCAGTACAAAGGAATAACATAAATAAGAGAATTATCTTAAATTCCCTATTTTCTTTAGTTTGACAAGCCATCAAAATTTTGTTATATAAGATGAAATAATAATGTGTTTGGTAGAGTGCAACTTTTTTTGTTGCTGTTAATCTATCTCTTTCCTAATATCTTCACCAAAGTCACTGCCAGGACTTATTGTATAAAACTGCTCAGCCTTTAAATATTTATCTCTGTTCACAGTCTACACTGCAGCATTAGTTCATTCTGAGCACTTTGGTTTCCTTGAATCTCCAATTGATCCCACTCCCATGACTGTGATATTCTTTTCCTGGTTAATCAAGAATTCTCTATTTCTGCTCTGTCATCCATGCCACGGTAAGTAGGAAAGTAATTTAGGTTTTTGGCTCTCAGCCTCGTCATTTGTGAAATGACCTCCCCTGACTCTGAAGTTTTGTGTCCAAAATACAAACTAGGATTTCCAGTCATAATAATTTATATGTATATGATGACTGATAGTCTGTGGAGTGTTTTCATATATTTTATTTTATATAATTCTGACCATAGTTCTGTGGGGAGGACCTCCTTTTTCAGATAAAGATACTGCAGCTCAGGGAGGTGAAGTGACTTTACCCACATCAAATAAGTGGTAACTGGCTGAATCTGAACTTTAAATTAAGAATTTTCCTCTAGTAGGAAGAAATTTTCTTTCTTTCTTTTTTTTTTTTTTTTAAGATTTTATTTATTCATTTGACAGACAGAGATCACAAGTAGGCAGAGAGACAGGCAGAGAGAGAGGGGGAAGCAGGCTCCCTGCTGAGCAGAGAGCCTGATGCGGGGCTCGATCCCAGGACCCTGGGATCATGACCTGAGCCGAAGGCAGAGGCTTTAACCCACTGAACCACCCAGGCGCCCCAGAAATTTTCTTTCTTAAAACCTAAATTTCTTCAGTGATTAATTACAAGTTTTTGTGTGCATGAATGTGTATGTTCATGCTTTGGGAAGGGGCTTCCTTGTACTTAATTGAATATGGGATACAATTTGTCACCCTAGTGTTATCAGTGAAGGAGTCTCCCAGGATTCCTAATTAAGGAAGATAAGAAGGAATGTGTTACCTTTCTAGTATAGAATTTTGGTGTTATTGTGAACTCCTCTATCAGAATCAATTGTATTTTCCAAGTGTAATTCCATTCTGTCAGAAACCCAATATACCCATATACCTATTAAATAGTATTATTTGCAGTTAGGGAAGATACGAGTATAATAGAAGCCATCTTAGCCAATTCCTGATTCAAGCAAATAGGATACTCTCTGAAAAATGGTGTATTTTGTTGATCTGTTTACCTGATGTTATGCTTACTTAGAGTCATTTGTGTTTGTTTTCAAGTTTGTTTATGCCTGTTGAATGTGCAATTATAATTTAATTATGCAAACTGATGAAATAGGAATTAAAAAAGTATAAAGTGTCGCTGTTTTATGAAACCCAAGTTGAGTGCTTTGGAAAGACTTTCTAACATTGAATCACTAAAACAGATTACAATCTAAATAGATGTGTAAATAACCCCGTAAGATTGCCCAGGTTGGGGGAAGGGGACGAATGTAAATATACTGGAAGGATCTTGCAGTGATTTTTGCTTTGCAAGTCTCTTTAATCTCTCACTGACTTTAAGTAATCCAAAACCTTTAAACTCTCACTGATTTTATTTTTTTTTATTTTTTTTTTAAAGATTTTATTTATTTATTTGACAGAGAGAGATCACAAGTAGACGGAGAGGCAGGGAGAGAGAGAGAGAGAGAGGGAAGCAGGCTCCCTGCCGAGCAGAGAACCTGATGCGGGACTCGATCCCAGGACCCTGAGATCATGACCTGAGCCGAAGGCAGCGGCTTAACCCACTGAGCCACCCAGGCACCCTAAACTCTCACTGATTTTAAATAGATGATACGATGCGGTGCAGTTTAGGTAGGAAGAGTAATGTGACTTAGGAGACCAAGAGTCAGTGACAGCCCTTGGGCCCTTCATCAAAAGCTTTGAACTTTTCGGGTATAAAGTTTTATGTTTTACTGTTAAATAAACTAAATATGTTAAAATTGCTTTAACCAGCTTCTTTCTATGTCTCAGTGTCCTGTGTAAAATGAAGAAATAAAAATAATTTTACCTGACAAGGATTTTTTAGAAGCGTGTGAGGATTAAATGAATAATACATGCATAGCACCTAGAACAATGCTGGTCACAAGTACTAAAAAAGTTGTCGATCTTCATTGTCACCATCTGAGATTATCTGCTGTAGGGCTTACGTATACTTATATTAAACACATAATTTCTGGATCATTCCTGCCAGTGATTAGAATATTTTAGTAGCAAGATAATAATTCTGTTTGGGTTAGCAGCAAAACTGTGTATTTCCTACTTTACATCGTACCCTTTTTTCCAGGATTTGTGGGAAGAGGAAATTTGACTATACCTGTTCTCAGGAGAAGCTAAGACCTGAAACTGTGTAAGTGAAAGGGCTAGGTGTAGTCTCAGCTGAAGACCATCCAAAGGAGAGTTTAACATGTATTGGTAGAGCTGTGTGGAATGCGTACACTGTCCTTACCCACCTGGAACCTAGATCTACCTCAGGCATTTCTCCTGAAATGAACACTAAGCTTCATGATTGCAGTCTCTCACAATTGTAAATAGCAAACAAAGAAAAAGGAAGAAAAAAGAGAGTGACAAAAAAACCCCAAAACAAAAACCACACACATTAGTTGAACTTGAGTAGTTGTGTGGTAGTCAAATACTGATTGCAATAATTGCTCCCTACTCTATGCCTGCAATTCCTAAATGCTTCTGCTAACTGATAGGTTATAGATTTTCATTGCTGAATCCACATTTAGAAATTGCTTTTTAGAGGAGGATTAAGTTTTTACCTGCTTTCTTTCTGAATGCTGGCACACATATTTTCATATCATTTTAGTCCTGTTTTTCTTGTTTTTTTTTTTTTATAATTTTTTTTTATTTTTTATAAACATATATTTTTATCCCCAGGGGTACAGGTCTTCGAATTGCCAGGTTTACACACTTCACAGCACTCACCATAGCACATACCCTCCCAAATATCCATAACCCCACCCCCCTCTCCCAACCCCCTCCCCCCATCAACCCTCAGTTTGTTTTGTGAGATTAAGAGTCACTTATGGTTTGTCTCCCTCCCAATCCCATCTTGTTTCATTTACTCTTCTCCTACCCCCTCAACCCCCCATGTTGCATCTCCTCTCCCTCATATCAGGGAGATCATATGATAGTTGTCTTTCTCTGATTGACTTATTTCGCTAAGCATGATACCCTCTAGTTCCATCCACGTCATCGTAAATGACAAGATTTCATTTCTTTTGATGGCTGCATAGTATTCCATTGTGTATATATACCACATCTTCTTTATCCATTCGTCTGTTGATGGACATCTAGGTTCTTTCCATAGTTTGGCTATTGTAGACATTGCTGCTATAAACATTCGGGTGCACGTGCCCCTTCGGATCACTACGTTTGTATCTTTAGGGTAAATACCCAGCAGTGCAATTGCAGGGTCATAGGGTAGTTCTATTTTCAACATTTTGAGGAACCTCCATGCTGTTTTCCAGAGTGGTTGCACCAGCTTGCATTCCCACCAACAGTGTAGGAGGGTTCCCCTTTCTCCGCATCCTTGCCAGCATCTGTCATTTCCTGACTTGTTAATTTTAGCCATTCTGACTGGTGTGAGGTGATATCTCATGGTGGTTTTGATTTGTATTTCCCTGATGCCGAGTGATATGGAGCACTTTTTCATGTGTCTGTTGGCCATCTGGATGTCTTCTTTGCAGAAATGTCTGTTCATGTCCTCTGCCCATTTCTTGATTGGATTATTTGTTCTTTGGGTGTTGAGTTTGCTAAGTTCTTTATAGATTTTGGACACTAGCCCTTTATCTGATATGTCATTTGCAAATATCTTCTCCCATTCTGTCAGTTGTCTTTTGGTTTTGTTCACTGTTTCCTTTGCTGTGCAAAAGCTTTTGATCTTGATAAAATCCCAATAGTTCATTTTTGCCCTTGCTTCCCTTGCCTTTGGTGATGTTCCTAGGAAGATGTTGCTGCGGCTGAGGTCGAAGAGGTTGCTGCCTGTGTTCTCCTCAAGGATTTTGATGGATTCCTTTCTCACATTGAGATCCTTCATCCATTTTGAGTCTATTTTCGTGTGTGGTGTAAGGAAATGATCCAATTTCATTTTTCTGCATGTGGCTGTCCAATTTTCCCAACACCATTTATTGAAGAGGCTGTCTTTTTGCCATTGGACATTCTTTCCTGCTTTGTCGAAGATGAGTTGACCATAGAGTTGAGGGTCTATTTCTGGGCTCTCTATTCTGTTCCATTGATCTATCTGTCTGTTTTTGTGCCAGTACCATGCTGTCTTGATGATGACAGCTTTGTAATAGAGCTTGAAGTCCGGAATTGTGATGCCACCAACTTTGGCTTTCTTTTTCAATATTGCTTTGGCCATTCGAGGTCTTTTCTGGTTCCATATAAATTTTAGGATTATTTGTTCCATTTCTTTGAAAAAAATGGATGGTACTTTGATAGGAATTGCATTAAATGTGTAGATTGCTTTAGGTAGCATAGACATTTTCACGATATTTATTCTTCCAATTCAGGAGCATGGAACATTTTTCCATTTCTTTGTGTCTTCCTCAATTTCTTTCATGAATACTTTATAGTTTTCTGAGTATAGATTCTTAGTCTTTGGTTAGGTTTATTCCTAGGTATCTTATAGTTTTGGGTGCAATTGTAAATGGGATGGACTCTTTAATTTCTCTTTCTTATGTCTTGTTGTTGGTGTAGAGAAATGCAACTGATTTCTGTGCATTGATTTTATATCCTGACACTTTACTGAATTCCTGTACAAGTTCTAGCAGTTTTGGAGTGGAGTCTTTTGGGTTTTCCACATATAGTATCATATCATCTGCGAAGAGTGATGCTTTGACTTCTTCTTTGCCGATTTGGATGCCTTTAATTTCCTTTTGTTGTCTGATTGCTGAGGCTAGGACTTCTAGTACTATGTTGAATAGCAGTGGTGATAACGGACATCCCTGCCGTGTTCCTGACCTTAGCGGAAAAGCTTTCAGTTTTTCTCCATTGAGAATGATATTTGCGGTGGGTTTTTCATAGATGGCTTTGATAATATTGAGGTATGTGCCGTCTATCCCTACATTTTGAAGAGTTTTGATCAGGAAGGGATGCTGTACTTTGTCAAATGCTTTTTCAGCATCTATGGAGAGTATCATATGGTTCTTGTTCTTTCTTTTATTAATGTGTTGTATCACATTGATTGATTTGCGGATGTTGAACCAACCTTGCAGCCCTGGAATAAATCCCACTTGGTCGTGGTGAATAATCCTTTTAATGTACTGTTGAATCCTATTGGCTAGTATTTTGGCGAGAATTTTTGCATCTGTGTTCATCAAGGATATTGGTCTGTAGTTCTCTTTTTTGTTGGGATCCTTGTCTGGTTTTGGGATCAAGGTGATGCTGGCCTCATAAAATGAGTTTGGAAGTTTTCCTTCTATTTCTATTTTTTGGAACAATTTCAGGAAAATAGGAATTAGTTCTTCTTTAAATGTTTGGTAGAATTCCCCTGGGAAGCCGTCTGGCCCTGGGCTTTTGTTTGTTTGGAGATTTTTGATGACTGTTTCAATCTCCTTACTGTTTATGGGTCTGTTGAGGCTTTCTATTTCTTCCTGGTTCAGTTGTGGTAGTTTATATGTCTCTAGGAATGCATCCATTTCTTCCAGATTGTCAAATTTGTTGGCGTAGAGTTGCTCATAGTATGTTCTTATAATTGTCTGTATTTCTTTGGTGTCCGTTGTGATCTCTCCTCTTTCATTCATGATTTTATTTATTTGGGTCCTTTCTCTTTTCTTTTTGATAAGTCTGGCCAGGGGTTTATCAATCTTATTAATTCTTTCAAAGAACCAGCTCCTAGTTTCGTTGATTTGTTCTATTGTTTTTTTTGGTTTCTATTTCATTGATTTCTGCTCTGATCTTTATGATTTCTCTTCTCCTGCTGGGTTTAGGGTTTCTTTCTTGTTCTTTCTCCAGCTCCTTTAGGTGTAGGGTTAGGTTGTGTACCTGAGACCTTTCTTGTTTCTTGAGAAAGGCTTGTACCGCTATATATTTTCCTCTCAGGACTGCCTTTGTTGTGTCCCACAGATTCTGAACCGTTGTGTTTTCATTATCATTTGTTTCCATAAATTTTTTCAATTCTTCTTTAATTTCCTGGTTGACCCATTCATTCTTTAGAAGGATGCTGTTTAGTCTTCACGTATTTGGGTTCTTTCCAAATTTCCTCTTGTGATTGAGTTCTAGCTTCAGAGCATTGTGGTCTGAAAATATGCAGGGAATGATCCCAATCTTTTGATACCGGTTGAGACTTGATTTAGGACCAAGAATGTGATCTATTCTGGAGAATGTTCCATGTGCACTAGAGAAGAATGTGTATTCTGTTGCTTTGGGATGAAATGTTCTGAATATATCTGTGATGTCCATCTGGTCCAGTGTGTCATTTAAGGCCTTGATTTCCTTGTTGATCTTTTGCTTGGATGATCTGTCCATTTCAGTGAGGGGAGTGTTAAAATCCCCTACTATTATTGTATTCTTGTCGATGTGTTTCTTTGATTTTGTTATTAGTTGGTTTATATAGTTGGCTGCTCCCACGTTAGGGGCATAGATATTTAAAATTGTTAGATCTTCTTGTTGGATAGTTCCTTTGAGTATGATATAGTGTCCTTCCTCATCTCTTATTATAGTCTTTGGCTTAAAATCTAATTGATCTGATATAAGGATTGCCACTCCTGCTTTCTTCTGATGTCCATTAGCATGGTAAATTCTTTTCCACCCCCTCACTTTAAACCTGGAGGTGTCTTCGGGTTTAAGATGAGTTTCTTGTAGGCAACATATAGATGGGTTTTGTTTTTTTATCCATTCTGATACCCTGTGTCTTTTGATTGGGGCATTTAGCCCATTAACATTCAGGGTAAGTATTGAGAGATATGAATTTAGTGCCATTGTATTGCCTGTAAGGTGACTGTTATTGTATATTGTCTCTGTTTCTTTCTGATCTACTACTTTTAGGGTCTCTCTTTGCTTAGAGGACCCCTTTCAATATTTCCTGTAGAGCTGGTTTGGTATTTGCAAATTCTTTCAGTTTTTGTTTGTCCTGGAAGCTTTTAATCTCTCCTTCTATTTTCAATCATAGCCTAGCTGGATATAGTATTCTTGGCTGCATGTTTTTCTCATTTAGTACTCTGAATATATCATTCCAGCTCTTTCTGGCCTGCCAGGTCTCTGTGGATAAGTCTGCTGCCAATCTAATATTTTTACCATTGTATGTTACCGGCTTCTTTTCCCGGGCTGCTTTCAGGATCTTTTCTTTGTCACTAAGACTTGTAAATTTTACTATTATGTGCCGGGGTGTGGACCTATTCTTATTGATTTTGAGGGGGGTTCTCTGAACCTCTTGAATTTTGATGCTTGTTCCCTTTGCCATATTGGGGAAATTCTCTCCAATAATTCTCTCCAATATACCTTCTGCTCCCCTCTCTGTTTCCTCTTCTTCTGGAATCCCAATTATTCTAATGTTGTTTCGTCTTATGGTGTCACTTATCTCTCGAATTCTCCCCTCGTGATCCAGTAGCTGTTTGTCCCTCTTTTGCTCAGCTTCTTTATTCTGTGTCATTTGGTCTTCTATATCGCTAATTCTTTCTTCTGCCTCATTTATCCTAGCAGTGAGAGCCTCCATTTTTGATTGCACCTCATTAATAGCTTTTTTGATTTCAACTTGGTTAGATTTTAGTTCTTTTATTTCTCCAGAAAGGGCTTTTATATCTCCCGAGAGGGTTGCTTTAATATCTTCCATGCCTTTTTCAAGCCCGGCTAGAACCTTGAGAATCGTCATTCTGAACTCTATAGCTGACATATTACCAATGTCTGTATTGATTAGGTCCCTAGCCTTTGGTACTGCCTTTTGTTCTTTTTTTTGTTGTGAATTTTTCCGCCTTGTCATTTTGTCCAGATAAGAGTTTATGAAGGAGCAAGTAAAATATTAAAAGGGTGGCAACAACCCCAGGAAAATATGCTTTAGCCAAATCAGAAGAGATCCCAAATTGTGAGGGGGGAGAAAGGGGATAAAAAGGGGTTCAGAAAAAAAAAAACTATTAAAAAAAGAAAGCCGATAAGGAAAAAATATAAAAAGAGGAAAAAAAAATATATATCTTAGATAAACTATTTAAAAAACATTAAAAAAGAAAACGGTAAAAGTTAAAAAAATTTAGCAGAAGAAGAGAAAAAGAAAAAAAAATTGAAAAAGAAAAAAAAATTAAATTAACTGCAAGGCTAAAAAATCATGGGGAGAAAGCCATGAGTTCCGTGCTTTGCTTTCTTCTCCTTGGAATTCCACCGCTCTCCTTGGTATTGGAACTGCACTCCTTGGTAGGTGAACTTGTTCCTGGCTGGGTTTCCCTTTGATCTTCTGGGGGAGGGGCCTGTTGTAGTGATTCTCAAGCGTCTTTGCCCCAGGCGGAGTTGCACCGCCCTTACCCGGGGCCGGGCTGAGTAATCCGCTTGGGTTTGCTGGGTTTGCTTTCGGGAGCTTTTGTTCCCTGAGCGCTTTCCGTAGAGTTCCGCAGGACGGGAGTGAAGATGGCGGCCTCCCGGTCTCCGGCCCGGAGGAGCCGAGAGCCCGGGGCCCCACTCCTCAGTGCGCCCTCAGAGAACAGCGCCCAATGACTCCCGTCACCCTGGCCTCCGGCCGCGCTCCAAGCTGAACGAGCCTGCGACCGGTTCAAGGTAACCCCGAGCTGAGAGTCACTCCTTGGCTCTGTCTCTGTAGCCGGCTTCCCCGTTCTAATACCAGTAAGCCCTGCGACACTCAGACACCCCCGATCCTTCTGCGACCCTGCGGGACCTGAGGCCGTGCTGACCCCGCCTGGGCTTCACCCCAGTTAAGCCTCTGGAGCGATGTCCCTCAGTGGAACAGACTTTTAAAAGTCCTGATTTTGCTCCGTTGCTCCGCCGCTCGCCAGGAGCCGGCCCCTTCCCCCGTGGTCTATCTTCCAGTCGCTTTGGATTCACTTCTCCGCCAGTCCTACCTTTCAGATAGTGGTTGATTTTCTGTTTCTAGAATTGCTGTTCTTCTCTTCAATCTCCCGTTGGATTTGTAGGTGTTTGCAATCTTTAGATAAGCTATTTAGCTGATCTCCTGCTACCCGAAGTAGTCTCAGCCTGCTAGTTCTCCGCCATCTTGACTCCCCTCCTAGTTCTGTTTTTCTATCTAAGAATGTGCTCCTTGTAGGAAAGAAGCTCGGGCTTCGGGGTCAGAGATAACACTAACACTGGTGATAGTTTGTTTTACCTTGGTTTGGATGTTATAGTGATTCCAGTGCCATTAGAGTGAACACATTATCAACTATTTATTATTATTATTATTGTTGTTATTCAAATAGGTAATACAATTCACTAATGATTTACATAGCACTTCCATAATCTTTAAAAGTAAAGAAAATAGGTAGCAAAGTGGAATATAAGACATTTTCCAAAGTTGAAAAAATTTTAAGCGGTATAATCTAAAGTTATTAAGTACTCTTTTGTATTTTAAAATAGTAAAAAATATTACCATTGATCACTTTCATGGCTATTATGGAATTAGGTCTATTCGTTTTTCATATTGTAGTCCATCCTTACCTGTCATAATGTATTTGATTTGAATAAATAATGTTTTTCTGTTTCATGACTCATCATAACATTGGGATTACCTCAGCTCATACAACATACATTTTCCTACCTATGAATGTTATTCAAATTTCTCCTCTACTCTGTCTTTCCTGTGCCTTCATTTCAATTATTATTTGTCCTTCCAGTTTCAGCTGTCCTCAGCCTTTTGCCCTCAGAGGGCAAAAGGTATTCATTCATACATATATATGTGTGTATATATATATATTTTATATATATGCATATGTATTTATATGTATATAATATATACATATACTATATAATAGCACCCCTATATATACATATATAATATATAATATATGTATTATATATATATTTCTTCTGTAAATAATCTTCTGTAATCTTCTTCTGTAAATAATCATTTGTTAACTTGTGTCTCTCTTTCTAACATACACTTTTATTCTTTAGTTTGTTGATTTAAATTTTGCCCACTTTTTTCTTCAGCTATACTATTTCCATAGAGTTATTTTACATGAAGACAGTAGTAGAACTTATAAAACCTAGGCAGTATCCTAGAAAATAGCAGTGTTTATACCGAAGTACAATAGGCTAGGTATTCCGGCTTCTGTGCAGTGAGGACTTACCCGTTATATCTTCTCGTTATACAAGATATTTTTAAGGCGGTAGAATTCAAGAGAATTTCTTTCTTCATATGAAATTCCCGTCAGTCAACATGATATTCAGAACCTCTTGCCAAGTACCTTTCAAGGCAGAGAAAAGAGTCAATCTGTTTGGATACATTCAGAGTGCTAGGTGACTCATATCCCTGGGAACCTGCGCTTTGACAGTTTAAATTTTAGGTTGTGGATTAAGGTATTTCTGTAACTGATTTGGGATGCTTTGCTAAACCCCAGGTGATGGGTTAATACCTCATTAGCATGATTCCTATGACACTAAAATTGAGGTAGGTAAACAAGTTGATGTTAGTTGACATTGGTGAATAATAGTGGTCAGAATATCATGAAACATGAAGTTGATATCGTTGAAGAAATGTAAAATTAGGCTTATGTATACATAGAGTGGTGCTATTTCTATTTTGCTTAGAAAGAAGTTTGGATATCCTTGCAAATGGTATGAAATATGAAAGGCAGTAACTTGATCAAAGTTCTAGCTACGTTCTCATATTCTGTGTATTGTAGAGATATACTCCATATTGTAGGGAGGACAATCAAAAGTAAGAATATTAGCAAGGGGATATCTTTCTTTTACTTGTTTTTCAAATAGCATTTTTTTTGTTATCTTGAAATTTGCTTAGTTATATGTTGAATGATTGGACAGATGTTCAAATAAAGATCAGATTGATGTTGATTGTAAAGATCTGCTGGATATATGTATATACTTTTAAAAAATATGTATTCATAATATTTGTTCAAGTTGATCAGCTGTTAAGTTCCATGGATTATCAAATAGCAGATAAGATAGATTGCTACTTGAGTTTTTTGGGCTGATGTTATCTATAATTTTATTTAGTCATTCATTCATGCATGCATTCATTTATTCTTTCTCTGGGTACCTATTATGTTGGGGATTGTATGTGGCACAGTGGGGAAAGCAAAGATGATGCCTATGAAAATTTATAGTCTCATGGCCTTTATATAAACATTCTTAGATATGGCCTTTACTGTACTATACATTGGTCCCTTAACTATTTACATCCAAAAGGTCTAAATACTGTTATTATTATCAGATTTTTAATTTGCATGTTTAGTGTTCTATATACTGAATGTAATGCTAATACCTTTAAATAGATTATAATCCCTAAAAGATAACATAAAATATTATAAATATAAATATAAAATATTATGATAAACAGAACTTTATCAAATACTATTTATGGATTTAATACTGATTTTTAATCCTATCACCCTCTTACCTTTCATCTGATTCCTTCTTTATTTGGGAGGGGAGATGGGAAAAGACAATTGACATTTAGTAGTGAAAATCCAGTAGAATAGAAAACTCAACAGAAGCCTTTTGGTTTCTACCTGGTTTCTAGTTCTATAAAATGCAAAATTAGGAGCCACAGAGGTTGAAGGTGGAGAGATATGCAGGTGCCTACTATTAAGTACCTTCATCTTATATATGCCACGCTAAGGAGCTAGACATGAGGTAGACATTAAAACCCTTAAAACTAAAGGGTTTTAAGTGAGGAAATGAAAGCTTAGTTCTGTTGAGAAAAACAGACAAACAAACAACAACAACAACAACAACAAAACATTTCAGGTAAAGAGAAGGGACTAGAGTCTGTGAGACCAGACAATTAACAGTAATTAGGATGAAGTACAGTGAGGGCCTCATCTGAAACAGGAGCTGTGAAGCTGTGAGGAACATCAAGAAGGATGGATTCCAGAGACTTTTGGAAAGTGGAATGGATTTTTAGAAGGTGGAATTTGGGGTCTGCCTAGAATGGAGTTGGGTGCTATTAAGGAAAAAGAGAAGTTTAGGATGAATCTCAAGATTTTTTTTTTTTTAAGATTTTTTTTATTTATTTATTTGACAGAGAGAGATCACAAGTAGATGGAGAGGCAGGCAGAGAGAGAGAGAGAGAGAGGGAAGCAGGCTTCTTGCTGAGCAGAGAGCCCGATGTGGGACTCGATCCCAGGACCTTGAGATCATGACCTGAGCCGAAGGCAGCGGCTTAACCCACTGAGCCACCCAGGTGCCCCGAATCTCAAGATTTTTGCTTGATGACCTGGGTAGTGCTATTCATGGAAGAAAGGATTATTTGGCCATCTGAGGTCAGGGAGAAGGTGAGGGTGGGAGATAAAGAAGATATAATTTAGTTGAGCTTAAAAATATAAATTTACTTTGCTTTGAGAAACCATGGTGTGAAGCTGTGACCTGAAAGAGTAAAAATTATGGTAAGTCTACCATGCTGAAGCAGGCTGAGGAGAATGAATTTCATGGGAGAGGATTGATTAGGGAATTCTAATGGAAAATAAAAAATTTAGACTCTGGTATTTTTTTCTTAGAATCCTAATTTGCCAAATTTTCCTTAATGATAGCTTTCCTCCATTCTGATATCCAAAAGCTAGACCGGCTTGTTCAAATGTTTTAACTGTAGGATGTGTCTTGGAGTCCTTAGGGAGCAGCTACTTTAAGGATTTCTTTATGTGAGGAGGCAGTATGGAATGAAGGCAAGTTCAAGTATTAGTTACATGAATTGCTAGTTAAATAACCTTGTACAAATTATTTATCTTTTCTAGTTTCCATTTTCTCACTTCTAACAGAGGGTTGAATCAGATGATCTCTGAAAAGCTTTTTAACAGTAAAAATCCTATGATTTTTGACCCTATGAATGGAATGACTACACCTATAGGATTACCATCTTTGGAAACTTTAACAAACAAACTTCCAGTGATACCTGGTGATTGAACACATGTTTTTCCTTGTTCCCTCCTAGTAAAGAACTAAAATTATAAATAATAGACTAAAAAATAAAAGTCTAAAAGAAATGAATTCACCAGCATAAGGAAGAGGAAGCAGCTTATGAAAGACCTACAATTTTTGGAAGATGTAAAGGGGATGGAGGAATTAGTAGAACTGAGAAAGCTAAATACAGGTGCCTGGAACTATTATGCCAAGGAGCAAACAAGCCAGTTCATGCTCCAGAACTGGCTCAAGAATTGGAAGACAATAGCTGAAGTAAAAATAAATTATAATTACTGTATTCAGAGAGATAGGAAAGATAGTACTTCCATGAAACATGACAGGATGATAAAAAGAATAATCAGAGAATAAGCATTCTTATAATACTGATGAAATAACTTTAATAGAAGGATCAAAATTTTCCTGAAAATAGAGCAAAAAATGAGATAAATGGAAAATGGAGAAAAAAAAATAAAATCAGACAAATAATATAACAAGCCCCAAATCTGATTAATAGTTTCAGAAAACGGGAGAACAAAGAAAATTATAGGGAAGGAATGGTCATAAAATTATAGGGAAGGAAAAGTCATAAAATTATAAAAATTTTCAGAATTGAAGGACATTAGTTTCTAGTTTGAGAGAGTCTGCTGGGTACCCATAAAAAATGGAAAGCAGATCTATATCAAGATCCATAACTGGAAAATTTTAGACTACTATATTTTAGAAAATATAGACCTTACACTTATTGGCTTAAGAATGACATTAGTATCTGATTTTTTAATGGCTACATTCATATCTGACAGATGGAGCTTTAAAATTCTGAGGGAAAATCACTTTTAACTTGTAATTCTATACCTAATCAAACTATTAATCAGGTGTGAGGGCAGGAAAAAGACATTTTCGACAACTGATCCTCAAACTTTACCTTCCATTGTTGCTTTCTCCGGAATCTTTTGGGAGGATGTGCTACATCCAAATGAGGAGAAACTGAGAAGGAAAGGGGAAGACAGAGGATACAGGAAATAGGTGATGATATGAGGTGAGAAAGGTCAAGGGAATTATCTGGACAATATCTGTGCATTGGTCTTAAGAGTAACAGTCCTTAGTTGGGCAGGAAGATGAAAAACTCCAGAAATGGATATTTTCAGAAGGAAGAATTAGAATTGATAGAATGCTTTATTTTAAGTGTGTGAAATATATTCAGACAGGTCTAACATTTCTGTTGTAGAGGCTTGGAATAGGGTTAAAGTAGAAATATTAACTGTAGGAAGCATACATTGTTACTCAAGGAAGGAAAGGTATTAAAAATATACTAGCTGGCTGAATATTGGGAAGATGCAAGGAAGGAAAGTAGGTGTAAAAAGAGAGCTAAATCTTTATCTTTAATGATAGGAAAGTAATAGATTGTCTAAAACTTACAAATAAAAATTAAGAATAAAATGATATTATGTAGGGATAAAAAGATAAACACTAGAAATAATTTTGATGGGGAATCGCAAAGGTTGGAATATGGGCTGCCATTTCTTGTTAAATCTTGTACTATTTAGTAAACTATATAGATGTACTACTTTGGAAACAATGAGAAATTACAATTTTAAAATTTAGAAGATTAGGAATAGAAGTATTTTGAGTTTTGATTTTTTTCATATAGAAGAGTAATTCTTGATGAAGTATACATATTTTATTTATCTGGAGGAACTAAATAGTTTATACCCTGGTGTTGCTGACATTTGGCCATTCTGTTTCTTGAGAATAACTATTATTTGGAGGGGTTTCCTCCCATCCCTACAAGGTACACATACTGTTTGCATGGTGAAAGTTGTGGTGAGAAATCTTAAAGTTTTTGCTACAATTCTCAGACCTTAAGTATATGTTCCAAATAAAAGACAATAAGTGTTACTGAGGGCTTAGGAGAAATAGAAACACGATGGGTAAACTTCCATTTGATTTAGTAGATATAGTTGTACAAGACAAATTAAACATAGTTTATTTGTTAAACAAAGAATAGGGTCCCCTCATTTCAAGTAGTCTAAATACTTAGGATTTTTTCCTATCAAAAACTTCACATCGCTACTTCATGCATTCTTATGGAATGCTTTTAACTGTTCACTGACTTCATTACCTATTCGTCTATAGCTAATGTAAAACCACTTTTGCTGTAGTTTACAAAAATACGGAGGTTATGTGAGTCAGTGCATGCAGTTCAGAATTTAGGTTATCTTTCAATAATCAAAAAATGCTTTGCCAAAAATCCAATATGAGTGTGCTCAAAATATCAAGTGCCTTTTGAAGTTTTTAAATAAAAAACTCCAACAACAAAACCCAACAATAAACAAACAACCCCCCCCCAAGAACATGTCTTGTAAATGAAAGGGTTTAGCAGACATCCTTAAACTTGCTTGAAAGAAATTTTAGAACATAAGAGAAACCAAAACAGAGAGTGAGGTAGAAAAAGGGAATTTCTCCTTGATTTTTTTTTTTGAACCAAGAACATTTGGTGTTGAGAGAAGGAAGAGAGAAGAAATGAAGAAAGAACATAATTTGTCTCAAAGATTTATTTTATAATTGATTGTAGCTTATAAAGGTTTTCATTGATGGTTGTATGGGAAGAAGAATTCTAAGTTTCAATGCTGACACTTTGAAGAGTTGCCCTGTTGTTGCAGCTGCTTGGGCAGCTTTGCTCAAACATCAATGGTGCATTGTGGCAGCTTGCTCAGCTTCCCTGTTTCTGATGGACATTCTCCAGGCAGTGAAGGGCAAAGGGGCTGGCAATGCTGGTAACTGGTATAATAGAAGTTGTTGGACCAGTTTGGAGTGTATGTGTGTGAACTGACACTTAATGACAGCTTCTCTATTATGGTCAGTCTAAGTTCAGGGTCAGAAAGTACTTTCTGGTCAATTAATAGAGGTGGGGACATATATATTCTATATGTATACACTATTCTATATAAATATACACACACACATATATAGCTATAATATAAATAGATAGATATAGATATCTCTCTTTTTTTTGCATAGAGTGCATATTACTTAGTTTTTAGGTAGTGGTTGGTAGAAGGGGCTCTTTGTAGCCTAAAAAATGTTCAGTAGATACTCAGGTATAAGTAAACTGGAATATTTCAATCAAATAATTATCTTTCAGTGTTCATTATACTTAGTTATTGATCTTTTAGGTTATCTTAATTAAACATTTTCTGCTATTTGTGAAAATCTGTTCCTTTTTTCCAGCTCTTTTCTGAATGTCCAATAACACTCAAAGTTATTCTTTTAGAATCATAAACTTTTATAAGGGATAGGAAAAGTCACCTCATACTAAATAGATAGGGCCATTACTTGGAAAATATGGCATAATTTTAAGAGGTGATAAAGAGAAGGAAGAATTGATGAACATGTACTTTGTTTATAGTTTTTCTGCTAAGAGGAAAAATCTTTAAATTGGAAGAAGGAAATGGAAATTAATGATTGAATTGGTTACTAAGAGGCTATTTTGGTAAATTAAAATTAAAGTCCTTAGGGTTTGGCAAATTCTATTCCAGAATGATAGTACTAACCATAATTTTTTGGGGAAAAAAAGCACCCTGCACATTTATATAATGTATTTTTCAAAGTGTTGTTAACATATATTTTCACTAGATCCTTATAGTGATCCTGAGAAGCAGCCACTACTACTTTGAATAGTAGACACTAGATCATACCTTTTTATTAACTCTCATTTATTATTCACTATACTTAAGAAGACACTGTTATCTCCATTTATAGACATTGTTAACTGAAATTAAATAAATTTTTCAACTCATAGCTATCCATCAAAGCACTGGGAATCCAAATCAAAGGATTTTTCTCAAAAGGCTATGCTTTTTACACTGAAATTCATGAATTCTAGATATGATCACATTTGGAAAGTTGGAAGGTATAAAATACCAGATATAAGGAATTGTGTAAAATCTTAAAGATAAAATAAAAATGAATTCTGTAATCTACAGAGTTAACTTTATCTCTGGCAAAATTCTGAAGTGAATTAATCAGTTCACCCATGTCAATTAAATACCATTAAATGCTTTAAACAGTTAATTAAAAGACAGAGGTAGTCAGACTAGATGAAAAATAAACAACTATATGCTTTTTATAAGATTATTATATTAAATGGAAAAACAGACATAGATTAAAAATGAAAGAATGGGAAAAGTTATACTAAGCAAGCATTAATCATAAGAAAGCTGGAGTAGCTATATTAACAACAGAAAAAAAGTATATTTCAGGACAAAGAATATTGCCATAGATAAAGAGGATATATGTATCCTAAAAATGTATGTGTCTAATAACAACTTCAAAATAAAAGAAGGAAAAAAACTAATAAAAATGAGAGAAAAATGGATAATTATACTTGGAGATTTAAACACATTTCTCAGTAATTGATAGAATAAATATAGAAAAATCCCAGTAAAAATGTAAAAGACTTAAATAATACTATCAACCAATTTGGTTTAATCACCATTTATAGAATGTTACATCCTGCAGTAGCAAAATACACATTCTTTTGAGGTACACATGGAACATTCACCAAGATGATCATATATTGGGCCTTAAAGCAAGTCTTAACAAATTTTAAATGATACAAACATACTGTTTATACAGAACAGAACTAATTTAGAAATAAAGAGCATAGAGAAAGGTGGGAAGGGCTGAGGTGGTAGAGTAATAGGAGAACTCTATGCTTGCCTTGTCCCTCAAACACAATTAGATAAATATCAAATCATTCTGAATACTCAAGAAATCAATTTGAGGACTGACAGAGCAAACTGCACAACTAGAGAGAGAGAAGAGGCCACATCATAGAGGGTAGGAGGTGTGGAGGCATGGTTTGGGAGAGAAATGGATTGCAAGTGCTGCAGAGAGGAGGAAGCCCTCATTGCAGAGAGACATGCAGGTGAGACAGAGAGAGAGAGAGAGAGAGGAGCACTCTCCTCCTCTTTGAGAAAACACTTTCTCAAAGCCATTCACTGGGAAAATGAGAGGGACTGATTTTTGAGAGTTTCTACAACCATCAGGGCTCAAAGACTGAAGTTTCGGAAGTCCATGCCATAGCTGGTACAGAGCCCTGAGTGCACTGCAATGCTCCTGTGGAGAAGGGCAGATAGCCTGAGGGCAGGTCCTAGGATCCCCTGGGATGCACTGGGAGAGAAGGTTCCCCCTTCTTGGAGTGCACCTGGAAGAGGTGGCTTTGCCTCTCTGGGGACAAAAGAGCTGGCAGGCCCCATTTCCCTCCCCTGCCCATTACTACAAACAAACTTCAGTAAGCAGCACAGCACCAACAGTGGCAGCCTAAACTGTTTACATCAAGCCTGGCCTCCCTGCACTCTACTGGTGCTGCTTTTCTGGGCAAGTGTACCTGAGAACCAGGGCACTGGGCTCCGCCCCAGAAGACCAACACAAACACCTCCCCTCCTCTCCAGGCACCATGTCTACTGACCATAGAGTTCCGAAAGGCTTCAGCTCTACTGGAAATGGCATCAGGTCTCTTTTAACAGCAGACCAGAGTACACCTAGTTAAAACTCACCACCTCTGGCCAAAGTCCAAACACTGCCACTGCAGGTAAGGAGAAACTGCAGAGGACTGACCTGAGGAAAAGAGCAACCAAAACACAACAGCAGAATGCAACAGCATACACCAGAGACAATTCCTAAAGCACCAAGCCCTGAAAAGTATATGACCTTCTTCAAAAAACCATTACTCTCAGGAGCAGGAAAATTAACAGGCTTTCCTAACACACAGAAGAAGATAGAAACTTAGACAAAATGCCAAGACAGAGGAATTCACCCCAAAAGGAGGAACAAGAAAAGGTCATGGCCAGGGATCTAATTGAAACAGATACAAATAATATGTCTAGTCCAGAATTTAAAGCAACAATCATAAGGATACTAGGTGGGCTTGAGAAAAGCATAGAAAACATCAGGGGAATCCCTTACCACAGAGATAAAGAACCTAAAAACTAGTCATGCCAAAATGAAAATTTTAATAACCAAGATTCAAAACCAACTGGATTTAATGAACCTGAAAAGAACAGGGAAGGAAAAATATTAGAATGTAGACTTAGGAAACTCAGTGACTACATGAAGCATAATAATATTCATATTGTAGGAGTCCCAGAAAAAGAAGAGATAGAAAAGGGGGCAGAAGGTTTATTTGAGCAAATTATAGATGATAACTCCCCTAATCTGGGGAAGGAAACAGACATCCAAATCTAGGAGGCACAGAGAACTCCCATCAAAATCAACAAAAGCAGGCCAACACCAAGGTATGTTGTAGTTAAGTTTGCAAAGTATAGAGGTAAAGAAAAAAATCTAAAAGCAGCAAGACAAAAGCAGTACCGAACTTACAAGGGAAAACAAATAAGGTTAGCAGCAGATCTATCCACAGAAACCACAGGCCAAAATAAAGTGGCATGATATACTCAATGTACTGAATGGGAAAAATAAGCTGCAAGAATACTCCATCCAGCAAGGCTATCATTCAGAATAGGAGAGATAAAGAGCTTCCCAGACAAACAAAAACTAAAGGAGTTTGTGACCACTAAATCAGCCCCTCAAGAGATATTAAAGGGGACTCTGAGTGGGAAAGAAAGACCAAAAGTGAAAAAGACGAGAAACAGAAAATCTCCAGAAACAATGACAAAACAAGTAATAAAATGGCGCTAAATTCCTATCTGTCAATAATCACTCTACATGTAAATGGACTAAATGCTCCAATCAAAAGACATAGGGTATTAAAATGGATAAAAACAAAACAAAACAAAAAAACAAAAAATAAGACCTATCTATATGCTGCCTCCAAGAGATTCAGTTTAGACCTAAAGACACCTGCAGATCGAAAGCAAGGGATAGAGAACCATTTATCATGGTAGTGGATATCAAAAGAAGGCCAGAATGGTAATACCTGTATCAGACAAACTAGATCTTAAAGCAAAGACTGTAATAAAAAATGAAGAAGAGCACTATATCATAATAAAGTTGTATATCAAACAAGAAGATTTAACAATTGTAAACATTTATTCTATCAACTTGGTAACACCCAAATATATAAAACAATAACAAACAGGAAGGAAGTCATTGATAATAAAACAATAATAGGGAACTTTAATACCCCACTTATATCAATGGACAGATCATCTAAGCAGAAAATTAACAAGGAAACAATGGCTTTGAATGATACACTGAAGTGGATGGACTTAACAGATATATTCCAAACATTTCATCCTAAAGCAGCAGGATACACATTCTTTTCAAGTGCCCACGGGACATTCTTCAGAACAGATCACACACCAGATCAAATATTAAGCCTCAACAAGTACAGAAAGAGTGAGATCATACCATGCATTTTTTTTTTTTTACCACAAAGCTGTGAAATTTGAAGTCAACCACAAGAAAAAATTTACATCCTGCTAAATAAAGAATGAATGAGTCAATCAGGAAATTAAAAAAGAAATTAAAAAAAGAGGAAACAAATGAAAATGAAAATATGATGGCCCAAAACTTCTGGGATGTAGCACAAGCAGTCATAATAGGGAAGTGTATAGCAATATAGGTCTACCTCAAGAAGGAAGAATAATCTCAAATACACAGCCTAACTGTATACCAAAAGGAGCTAGAAAAATAACAAATGAAGCCTCAAGTCAGCAGAAGAAGGGAAATTATAAAGATTAGAGCAGAAATAAATGATATAGAAACAAACAAAAAACCCCCATAGGACAGATCAATGAAACAAGGAGCTGGTTCTTTGAAAAATTAATAAAATTGAAAGTCCCTAGACATACTTATCAAATAGAGAAAGGACCCAAATAAATAAAATCATGAATGAGATAGGAGAGATCACAACCAACGCCATAGAAATACAAACAATTATAGGAGAATATTATGAAAAAATTGTATGTCAACAAATTGGGCAATCTGGAAGAAATGGGTAAGTTCCTAGAAACATATAAACTACCAAAACTGAAATAGGAGTAAACAGAATACTTGAACAGACCAACAACCAGCAAAGAAATCAAATTGGTAATCAAAAATTTCACAACAAACAAAAGTCCAGGGCCATATGGCTTCATAGGGGAATTCTGCCAAACATTTAAAGAAGTGTTAACACCTATTATTCTCAAACTGTTAAAAAAAAAAAAAAAAGTGGAAGGAAAACTACCAAACTCATTCTATGAGGTCAGCATTACCTTGATTCCAAAACTAGAGAAAGACCCCATTAAAAAAGAAAATTACAGGCCAGTATCCCTGATGAATATGGATGCAAAAATTCTAACAAATACTAACAAATCATATCCAACAGTACATTAAAAAAATCATTCACTATGATAAAATGGGATTTATTCCTGGGTTGCAAGGGTGGCTCAATATTTGCAAATCAATCAGTATGATACACCACATCAATTAAAAACTATATACACCAGATCATTAAGAACTTTATGATCCTCCCAACAGATATAGAAAAATCATTTGACAAAGTATAGAATCTATTCTTGAAAAAAACCCTCTACAAAGTAGGTATAGAAGGAACATATTTGAACATCACAAAGGCCATATATGAAAGACCTACAGCCAATATAATTCTCAGTCAGAAAAACTGAGAGCTTTTCCTCTATGTTGAGGAGCAAGACAGGGATGTCCACTCTCACCACTATTATTTATCACAGTACTGCAAGTCCCAGTCCCAGCAATCAGACAACAAAAAGAAATAAAAGTCGTCCAGATTGACAAGGAAGAAGTCAAACTTTCACTATTTGCAGACAACGTGACACTCCGTAGAAAACTGAAAGACTCCACCAAAAAATTGCTAGAACTGATACGTGAATTCAGTTAAGTAGCAGGATACAAAATCAACATGCAGAAATCTATTTCTACACCAATAATGAAGGAGCAGAAAGATAAATCAAGAAATCAATCCCATTTTACAATTGCACCAAAAACCATAAGAGAGCTAGGAATAAACCTAACCAAACCCATAAAACATCTATACTCTGAAAACTATAGAACACTTATGATACAAAGAAATGGAAAAACATCCCTTGCTCATGGGTTGGAAGAACAAATATTGTTAAAATGTCTCTATTAACCAAAGCAATCTACACATTTAATGCAATCCCTATCAAAATACCACCAGCATTTTTCACAGAGCTAGAACAAACAATCCTAAAAATTGTGTAGAACCACAAAAGACCCTCAATAGCCAAAGCAATCTTGAAAAAGAAAGGCAAAGCTGGAGGCATCACATCCAGACTTCATGCTGTATGACAAAGCTTTAGTGATTAATACAGCATGGTACTGGCACAAGAACAGACACATAGATCAATGGAACAGAATGAAAAACCCAGAAATGGAGCCACAACTATATGGTCAACTAATCTTCAACAAAGCAGAGAAGACTATCCAGTGGGAAAAAGTCTCTTCAACAAATAGTGTTGGGAAAAATGGACAGCTATATGCAAAAGAATGAAACTGGACCACTTTCTTACAACATACACACAAATAACTTCAAAATGGGTGAAAAAATCTAAGTGTGAGATAGGAAACTATCAAAATCCCAGAGAAGACCATAGGCATCAACCTCTTTGGCATTGGCCATAGCAACTTCTTACTACACATGCCTCCAGAGGCAAGGGAAACAATCAACAAAAGTAGAAGGCAACCTACGGAATGGGAGAAGATATTTGCAAATGACAAATCTGATAAAGGGTTACTATCCAAAATCTATAAAGAACATAAAAACCTCTTTCATCCAATAAGTAAGCAGATAAACAATGTATAAAATGTGAACAAAATATTTGTCTTCCTATGGTTTTGGATTAACTTTAGCTTTCTGTTCTAATTGAATTTTGTAGTAGATTTTAGCTTTCATTTTATTACCATCCTTTTATTGTTACTCGTTTCTGTAGATAAAACTATGTAGTGATATTCTAGCCATATGTCCATATTAGTTGACATATTATCATAGCCTTTAATCAGAACTAGCATCTATACATAAAAATTTTGTTGAAAAGTTCCCTAAACTTATATGCCAATTAGCCTATATTTGTGAGATGGTACGTGCTTGAATATTTATGGCAGGGATTATAGAAAGTGAGATAAAATTCAAGAAATGATTGTGAGATGTAGAGGATCAATCATCTAAATGCACATATTTGCTGTCTTAATTTGTAAAATGTATTATAAATTGTCCTTGCATAAATTGTTTGTTAATGAAACATTTTTGATTTCTAAGAGAGGATGGAAGAGAGCTTAGTTCATTCATTTACTCATTTAATCACACATTTGTCAAATTCCATAGATAATCCCAAATAAGATATCTGACTGTAAGTCAATGGGTTCCTTGTTTTGTCAAGGAAGAAAAAAACTATGGAGGAAACTTTGGATGCAATAGACAGATGTTTACTTCCTAACTTAGTAATTTAGGAACATATGTATAATTAAAAATAATGTCACATAAAATGATATTATACTCATTATTTGTTCAATTCTAATTTTATGGAAGTTTCATTCAGATTCTTCATATTTTTAAAATTAGCATCTTTTTCAAAGTTTTCTTAAGTCTATCTTCAGTTTTACTTAAGTTTAGTTATAGTATATTTTAAATCCAGGTTTGATGGTATCGCTTAAAATGTCATCATAAGACACAAATGACATTTGCATAACCCTAGGGAATTTTTTATAACACTGTCTCTCAAGTGTATATCATGACCTCTATAAAGTAACAGTATAATTCTTTGCTTTTCTAAGTGATGTTTGAAATTCTTATTTACAATGACATCTAATACAGTTGTGAATTAAGTTGCCAGGAAGAAACACTAAAAATACATTAATTTTTTTGTCTCCACTTTTAACTATTCTATCAGAATGAACTGTAAGACCATCCAAAACTAATACTGATTGAGGTCATTTCTAACTAGTATGTCTTTCCCAAATAGTACTTTGTTAATTGGGAATGTGTTTTATAATATGAAACCTCCCTTCTGAGAAATAACATTGAGTAAACAGTTTGCCTTGTATCCTGATATATTTAGTCAATACTTCCTATTTGTCCAGATGCTAGAGGAATAAAAGTAATCACCAAATACTCCCTGTCCTCAGAGAATATATGGTGTAGAGGGAGAGGCATGTAGGTCATCAGATATTTTTAATACTGTACAATAATTTCTATTGAAGCAAATTACTACAGAGAGGTATAGAGCTATATAGGATGGGTACCTAACCCAAGCCGGGAAGGGCTTCTTATAGGACATGCTGAGCGAAATGGTCCTGAAAAGTAGATATTAGCCAGAGGAGGAAATGTTAAGGATATTGTAGGAAGAAGAAATAGCTTGTTCAAAAGCTTGGAAATTAAAAAAATAATAATAATAAAAATAAAAAAATAAAAGACAAAAAATACCCAGAGTGTGTGGCAGGCTCATGGGTGTGCAGATTCTTCATTGTGACTGGAGTGAAGTTTGCAGGTGAGAATGTGAACATGTGAAAGATGAAGTTATAGAAGTGAGCTAGAACATGCATGGATTACTATAAATCCCTTTTTAGATAGAAGTCTTTAATATATATTCTTTCGTAGATCATCCAAAATTACTATTTTAAGACAGGTGTTTAAGAAATGCTCAATTAAAATGTAAATAAAAATTTAAAAGTAGTCACATCTTTATAAACAAAGGACAGATTATTGGTTTTACTTCCTATGTGTGTAAGCAAAGACTGATGAATGACCTTTCACAGTAGTCCTTAATACTTAAACTCTGTGATAGTTGTTGAGTTTGATTCATTTTGTGAAGCTTATGCCTACTTTGAAATGTACACAGTAATAGTCATCTCAACATTTGGTTTAATTCAGCCAAGATTATTTATTTTACCTGAAATAACAGACACTTCTGTTGGGATATTATTACAATTATCATTATCATTTATCAGTATAAATCATATGAACCCAAGGCCCTGACTTTGGCATAGGATTTAAACCATATTAAGTAGGGTGAAATAGATAAGGGGATTAAGAGTACACTTATCATGATGAGTAATACATAGAATTATTGAATCATTATATTGTATACCTGAACCTAATATAACACTGTATGTTAATTATACTTCAGTAAAAAAATTTAAGGGCTGACTCAGTAACAGGTTTCGTGGGGTCAGCCTCCAGGAATAGCAGCTCAGAGGGTATCTAAGTTTAATAATGAAGCAGAGAGGTCCTCAATAAAAGTCCTCTAAAGAATCCAGAAGAGCAGCTTGCAGGGAGAAAGATATAAGTAAGCGTGTCACACATGGACATCATTAAGGACCCAGAGAGAGCTGAATAAGCAGCACCCAGATAAGTAAAAGGATTTTGCCCCTTTCCTTCTAGTTGCCTACCTACCTCCATCACTGATCTAGAAAAGACGCAGGACAACTAGGAGATGGAAAAAATGAAGAATAACAGCTTCGTATTATTGAAGGCAATGGGGAGGGAAGGTGGGCAAGAAACTGTTCCCTATATCAGCTCTCACTGACTTATGTCCATTTAATAAATCCGATTGCATAATTTTGAAAAATAAAAAAATAACAGGACTTAAGGTAGTTTCAGAATGGACACACTTGTGTTGGGGACATTTTTCTTTTAGTCAAACTAATTCAGGAATAAAGACTAATTGGATCAAAATAAAAATAATGGATTTTTGTCTCTGTGTGTCTAGATATACTTCAAGTAAAAAGAGAATTTTATCAGCTATTAATAATTATTTGTTTTGTTTATTCCAACATTATGATCTCAATGTTACAGGATTTCTATTCCTTCAGTACCTTTGGTTCTTGGTGATGCTGCTTCAAAGAATGAAGAAGTAGGCCAGAGAGGTGGGCAGCAAGGCAAAGTTTATTGAGTGATAGTGCAAAGCTACCCAGAGATGGATGAGACGTGAAAGGGTTGCCATTTTGGTGTTTTAAAATCTAGGGGTTCTTATGAGCTCTTTTGCAGAACTATCGTAATATCCTGAGTGTGGGCCCCTTGTGGATTGGCTGCTAAGGTATGCCAATCAGGGCTTTGATCAGGCACCCTTCCACCTACAGGGTTATTGTTCAAGTGCTGATAGTCTTTGGGGCTGACATTTAGAGACTAACTGCCTCAACTTGTGATAATGACCAGTGTTTTATGGTTAATTTTTTTGGTCTCAGGATGTTTTGCAGAAGTCACTTCTGCAGAAGATGCTCTTGTGGTCTTGCCTAAGCTGTAAAACAGGATGCTAGTGCTGTTTTGACTTAGCTGTCCTTACTCTATATCTTCTTGTTAGGGACCCTGGCCTTGACTTCCTAACTGTCCAACTAACTCCTAACGATACTGTCTCTGGGATCAGGGAATTGATTGCCACAATTCCAGGTAACTGCACAGGCAACAAGAGTTGTAAACACCCAATTCCATCATATGTAAGGCAAATTTACATATGAGAGCAAGCTCTTTACCACCAGTTAAATCATGATATGTTTGTGTTGAGTAAATTGTGACAACATTCTGACATAGGTCTATATTCTTTTTCTTTTCTTTATGCTCTGTTTTTCTGAGTCTTTCCTATGAAATACAATAATTCCAACCTTATATCAGAAAATCCTCAGGATTTAATAAGTAGAGACACAAAATATAGTATGTACTCTTGAGTATGTTTCTTTCTAAAGCAATTTTAGTTGCAGTATGTATAGAGTGAGCAAACTCAGCAGGAGAAGAGTAGTAGGTAGCTCCTCCATGTTACATTTTTCCACTACCTGTCTATAGAACAACTCCCTCTCTTTTTGCCCCCAAAGTAGAACCTTTTACAGTGTTCCGTTAGTGAGTAGAAATAAGTTTATTAACAATTCAAACATTGTAACCCCCACGTCATATCTACGATCTTCTTTGCTCTTGGTTCTGCTACCATAACCTCTTGGCCTCCCATTTTGCAGTATATTTGAAGAATTCATGGTACCGTGACTGAAGTGTGTGGCTCTTAGAAGGTGGGAATTTACATTAGGATTTGTATCTTCAAGTGCCACACACATGCATGAGTTTGCTATAAAAATAAAACTAACATTTGGAAAGAAAATCTTCTGAAATTAGGTCTATGGTGTGGTATTCTGTTCTGTTTGTTTGAGCTATTGCTCAAGAGAAGATCCTTTTCAGATACCATACAAGCCATTCTGTAGCAAGGAACCCCATTTTTTTATAGACTAGACTAGACTGTGCATCTAAGTTTTATTACTGAAGAAATCCATTGAATGTGATTGCATCTGGTGCTTTCTTTCAGTGTTTCATAACAAGGTATTTGGATGAAGCATGTTTCTCAGTCACAGATAAATGCAAGGAGGATTGTTTATGATGTGAATGGGTTGCTACTGAAAGTGTCTCAATTACTTAGTTTTTTAATGTTCAATAAAGATCTGTCTTCCCTGAATCACCTGTCCTAACTCAGACTTAGAGTTTTTGTCCTTTTATAAGAATTTCCTTCATTTGTTGCCTGTGGACCTACCAATTTATCAAGGGGCCCATGAATTTCAGTAGTTTTATTTTTTTATTTTATTTTTTTTTTAAAGATTTTATTTATTTATTTGACAGAGAGAGATCACAAGCAGACGGAGAGGCAGGTAGAGAGAGAGAGAGCAGAGAGCCCGATGCGGGACTCGATCCCAGGACCCTGAGATCACAACCTGAGCCGAAGGCAGCGGCTTAACCCACTGAGCCACCCAGGCGCCCGAATTTCAGTAGTTTTAGAGGAAAAGAAAAGCAATGAAATAAATTTGTTCACATTCATTTCACAACATAAGAAATTATATTTTCACAAGCTTTTATATACATTCACATATTATGTATTGTTCACATATTCATATTGCAAAGAGTATCAACTAATAATGGGATACAATATATGACATATCTTGGCTAAGATGTCTTTATAAAACTTTCAGATTTACTTTTCTGTTATATTCCCAGTTCACAAGAATGTATCAGTAGTTAACAGTAATAGTTAAAAATAGGTTCATTGAAATAAAAAAGGATAGGTGAAATTTTTAAATAATTTATAATAATATTATAAATATAGTGAATATTCTGGAAAAACGTTAAATGTATATTTGGTATATGCTGGTAAAAGTGAACATGCCGGTGTGATGATTTTATACAACTATTTTAAAATTACAAGTAGAAAAGGCTAGTGATGAGTATCAGCAGTCCTCGCCTCCTAGTTCCTAGTACTGTCCCTCTCAAACTTTGTCAGATAATCAAAGGAATTATTGAAACTTTTTTGTCCTTTTTAATGCTTTCTGGTACAAAACTTGATGACCTTTGTTGCCAAGAGTGTAAAGATCAAAACTACAAAAGCTTAATTCAGAATTGTAGTCCTCAAAGCAAAAACAGATACAAGTAATATACACGATTGCTTTAAAAACTCGTAAATCAACCTTAAAGTTAGTGGCAAATATGCTTCAAGACAAAGGAGAAGAAACTGTTGATAAGATACCTTTATCAAACCACATTGTTCGATTTTGGATTACATCAACATATTAATGCATTGTGGAAAAATAGATATCGTCTAATGTATGTGCTAGCAGATAATTAAATTTCAAGTTGGAAGGTCTAAATCAGCTCTTGGCATTTGTGCCAAGAATATCTGAGGGAGAAGTGCATGATGACTTCTTGTTCTGCTTATCACTAAAACCCCATACTCTACAATAGAGATTTGTGTTTGTTTTTAATAATGATTTTCTGAGCTGTGATGTGGACTGGAAGTGTCATTGTCAGAGTATGGGGTAGGGAATCTTGCTCATAGCAAGGTGAAGTTTTTTTATACATGAATCAAAATGGTTTCTCTTGAAAGCTAATTCATAAGCTACCTTGGCAAGCATGAATAAAGGAGAGAATAATTCTTCATAATACTTAAAATGCCTATAAAGACTATTCATATAATTGCAAGTAGCATCATTAAGTTGTATATATCAGTTCTTAAATAGCCTTAACTTACTGATTTAAAATCAACATGATTTTTAGTTAAGAAAGCAGAACTTTTTTTAGAATACAAACCCTAGTGCTAATTTCTTCTTTACAAATTTAGTTTTAGAAAAGTATAGTTTCTTTGTATTTTAAGTGGATATAAGTATTATTTGTTTAATTCAAATGACAGTAACTGTGGCTTTACTTATTTAATAATAGTGTGTGTTTCTTGTAGAAAATTAAGTTGCTACACAAAATTATATAGGCAAAAGAAAAATTTCTATATATGCATATATAAACATATATACTTATTTTATATATGCATATATATAAGTAGGACTATATGTTACGTGTTTTGTGGTTGGTTGAAATTTGTTATAGAGAAATAGAGGAAGAATGTTCAAGATGACTAACTGAATGAATGGGATTGATCAGTTCTTCCAGAAAATTGAACCCTGCATTCCATAGAGCTTTTTGTGACCCTGTATGTGGCATGAAGATACTTCAGTAAGGTAACATCTATCAGAGGAAGCCCAAATATGATTTGCTGCTTTACCCCCATCTTCTGGTATAGCACACTGCTTGCTAAGATTGATGTTGGAAAAATATTCTTCCTTCTTATTCACAGGAATACCATGTCCCTTCTGTTCACTGATAGGCCTGACACCCATGCAGATCAGCAAGAGTTCTAACAGCAACAGCGCCAACAAATATTTGAATGCATGTTGTGTCACTGTTTTAGGCTTCTTATAGGCATTATTTCATTTAACCCTCATAATATACACATAATATAATCATTATGCCTGTTTTGGAGTTGAAGAAACAGTCTTATAAGTTAAAAGTAGGCTGTGTTCTTAATAACTGCTAAATAGTCAACAGCACCAACAAAATGCTATCCCAGGTATGCTTTAAACTTGGCTTTGCCAATTGAGATTTAATCAGTATAGGGTGGGGCTCTGGCATTAGTATGTTTTAAAAGGTTCCAAGTGATTCTTATGGTTAGCCACAATTTGAAATCACTGATATAAATAATGACCAAAGTAACTCATTTTTCACACAATTTTTAGATTTTGTTTGTTTGTTTGTTTGTTTATTTGACCAACAGGGATCACAAGTAGGCAGAAAGAGGCAGGCAGAGGGAGAAAGGGGGAAGCAGGCTCCCTGCTGAGCAGAGAGCCCGATGTGGGGCTCGATCCCAGGATCCCAAGATCATGACTGGAGCCGAAGGCAGAGCCCTAACCCATTGAGCCACCCAGGCGCCCTTCTTCACACAATTGTAATAAATGCTCCTTAATGTCCATGAACAAGAGTCATTTGGTTTAGCTGTTTTTTAAGAAATTATTTAAAATTTTTAAAATTTTCTTTATTTTTGCCCTTTAGATTAACCTGGTAATAGAACTGAAACACATTAGGCTTTAACTTCTGATTTAAGGTCTGAATCTTAGAGAAAAGTATGTGTGATACTTATAGTGACTGTTTACTTCTGTAAATCAAAACCAGCTTTATGGATTAAGTGTTTTTTTTTTCCTCACTGGGGAATGAAAGAGGGTAAACCAGCCTGGCTGGCAACAACATGCCAAAGTTCAGTATTATATTATATGAAATTTCTTGGAGAGTAAATCCTGGAAGTAAGGCTTATGAATTCAAGGCAGTAGAAATGATGGAGGAGGGATAAAAGACAAAGTGTGAAGTAAAATTATCTTAAAACTATTCTGATGTGGTTGGTGATCTCTTCTGCTTCCAACTACTTTTTTATATTTCATTTAAGGAAGTTATCAACTCTTTCAGAGAATGTATTTCTAGGGTTAAAATATTTGTTTTAAAAATCTACCACATATAAGACATGCCGATTCATTGTGATATCATAGAAAATTTGTGAGTCAAGATGTGAAATGTTGCTAGCATGAGACTTTATGGATAGAAACACTATTTTCAGAGTGAGGCAAGGAAAAGGATGTACATTCCTAGAAAGATGCAGCCAAAAACTGGGAAAACTAGCATTTCTGTAGATAGAAGGTAAGTAAATTTTTCAAATGAAATATCTTCAGTTAATTATTTTCTCCTTTCGTGTTAAAACCAAAAGGTTAGATTTAACTTTGGATTACAACACTTATGTTAAATATATTGATCTCTATTCTTCTTTGCATAACTTTTTGTTGTTGTTCAGTTGTAAAAATGGAGTACGGTGATAAAGCAAGGGAAAGGTATAGCTTCCTGATGCAGATCTCATGGACATTTTTCAAATGTTCAGAAAAAGCTACCTCATTGCTGGAATAAACTCTCTGAGAAAAGAAAGAACTCTTTATTTTCATAATCCAGGATGAGTTATTATAGCTTCTTCCCCATAGGAAATAGAGGGAAAGAGACCTTCTACTCTACTAAATACACAATTTTACTGTTAACTGTTCAAATTTTTGCACATAAATTTAAAGGTATGATGACATGAGACAAGGAGAACTGATTTCTCCATAAGGAATTTATAGTCATTTGAAGTTTTTTTGGTCCTAAGTTACAAATCATTTATGTGTTTTGCTAATTATATCATCAACAAATTTTCAACTCCAACCTCCCCCCGCCCCCCGCCAAATGTAAAGAGCTTCTTTAGTAAATTCCCTGATGGCCCAGAAGATTGGTCATCATTTTCTTTGGCATGAAAATTTTTCCAAAATGATTCTCAGAAAAGCATGCAATCCAGTTTACAGTATTTGTATTCTCTTTTTCTCTTTTTTTCTACAGAATTGCTTAGAATCATTTGGTTCTTTCATCTCCTTGTCTTGCCCATGTCATAGTTTTAAACCATTTTTCAGTTGTGAAGCATGATAAAGTGAACTGAGGACTGAACCTATAATCACAAACTAGAAGTTTGATTTTGACACTATCATTTATTAACTGTAACATATAACTGGGCAAATAATTTAATTTTTGTGAACCTCAGTTTTATTCCTGATAAAATGAGAATAGTAGTGTTTATTCATATTGTCATGGTGGGGATCAAGGCAGAGAAGAGAGATGGTAATATGAAATTGCTTTACTAATTTTAGGTGGTATACACATTATAACTTCAAAATAAATGGCAGCTTCTGCAAGAGAAGTTTAGAAGCCCATTGAGCGCGAGGTATTTCTCCAGACATTTTTATCTTTCTTGAGGTAATTGCCTTTTTCCTGTTGTGCACCAACATAGTCTTTAACTCTTCAAAAATGCTTATTCATTTTATGAGTCTACTTCATACTAATCAGTTTAAATCGTGTTCACTCATTTATGGAATTTTTGAATAAAAGGATCATTTAAGTCAAAATACAGGTTCAGAAATAATAACCAATATTATAAAGAATCGGGTGCTCTATGCTGCCATTTGGTATTTATTAACTTACCCTTTCTGGTGCCAGTAGTTGAAAGACTCAACTCCCCCTGAAATATTTTAAAGCAAAAACTAATATTTGAAGGAAATGAATTCCTCACACTGATACTCATGAATTTTCTAAAATGCAAATCTGGTCATGTCACCCTTCTACCTGGAAACATCTTCTCTTTACATTCAAGGTAAACCCAAATCCTTATATTGTCCAAAGGCACTTAACCATAAACTGCTTTGTCAATTTTTCTTATATTTTCTCCTTACTCTATATCTTGCACCTTAGCCTTACCACATTTTTTACCACTTCTCCTAAACATGCTCTGTATTTCCATGCCTCAGAGCACATGATGCTTCTCTTCCCTTACTATCCAGTGAAATCCTAAACTTGTAAAACCCAGCTCAAATCCTGCCTCCTCTGTAAAGTCCTCCCTGATTCTCCTCAGAAACTTAAACACCATTTCAGTATGCTTCCAGAGCACATGCTTCTAGAATAAGAGCCAGTACTTTATAAAATGATTTTTGTGTGTCTACTTGACCTAATAGATTTTAAGCAGAGGCCTATCTTGTCTCTTTTTGTCTGCCATTTGGAGCCTTTGGCACATATCTGTCTCTGAATATGTATTTGTTGAATGACAGACTGACTGATTCAGTCAGTGGGTCCTTTAGCACTTTGTCAGGCCGTATTTCTTGAAGTAGAAAAAAACCCACAACTTTTAAAAAGCAATTTCCATTGCATAAACTACTTAATAACTTGGGGAAAGAACAACTTTTTAATATTTTGCTAGTGAAAATCAAAACAATAGATTGATAACTGCAGACTTCAGGCAGCATCAGAAAAACATGTATAGCTCAGCAGGATTAAATATTTTAGTTCTCAGCTTTCAGAATAATCATTGAGTCATATGGAAAAATTGCTCTTAAGGATAATGTAGTCCAGCTTCCCACTTTTTGAATAAATCTCCAGTCACTTATACTCTGTGAGCAGTTAAGATGTTAAGTTCTTATTTACTTTGAATTGAAATCTGTATCTCGTATTTCCAACCCATTATTTTAGTATTTCCCTTGATACCATGCAAAATAAATCTAATATGAAGTTTTCAAACATTTGAAAATGTTCTACTCTAATTATTCTCCTAGCCCCCAAAATAGTAACATTCAATATCCTTTGTTCTTTCAGCCCTTCCATGATTCTAGTCTTGTACCCTTCCTTGTCTCCTTTCTTAGAATATTCTAGTGATTCTGGGTAATTCTGTATCACGCTATTGATCATGTCATCTGACCATTGCTGATGAGAGTGGAATTGCTATCTCCCTCATTCTAGATAATGTTATTCTGCTAGCACAGTTTAAGATTTAATCTGTTTTTTTTTTTTTTTAATGTTCATATCACACGGTTGAGTCATATTGACCTTACTGGAGATACTATCTCTTCCCATCCAAGGATACAGTAGCAGGTCACTGAGATGTTATCTAACAATGATGTCAGAGAAGAAGCCAGTGATCTTCAGTAAAGAGGGAGAATGCAAAAAAAGAAAAAAATATATTAAAAACATAAGGGTGAAAATTGTGTGAACTAAATATAAATATGAGAAAGTGGTTAAAAGCTGTTGAAAAGATTTTGCTGCATTTATATTGCAGACGTGTTAAGCAAATGTCAATAGTATTGATTTTAGAACTACTGTCTAATTTAAATTTTTTTAGCATTTCTTTTTAATATAACAACCATGTTGATAGTTTATAAAAACATCTATTTGCATGAAATTTGCAATTTCTCCGAGATTGGACTAATTCTTTTTTTTTTTTTTTTTTTTAAAGATTTTATTTATTATTTATTTTGACAGAGAGAGATCACAAGTAGACAGAGAAGCAGGCAGGCGGAGAGAGAGAGAGAGAGAGAGAGAGGGAAGCAGGCTCCCTGTCGAGCAGAGAGCCCGATGCGGGACTCGATCCCAGGACCCTGAGATCATGACCTGAGCCGAAGGCAGCGGCTTAACCCACTGAGCCACCCAGGCGCCCCTGGACTAATTCTTTACATAGAGAAATAAACTTGTTTCAGGAAGATATACCTCTGATTTTTTTAATAAAAATTCAAGGAAAAATATGATTTACATAGCAAAAAATATATTAAGGAAACTTCACTGGGATGAGTTTAGTCCATTAAACAATTAGTATGTTATTTTTGTTCCTTACTTTGTTAAATACTTAATAATTTACTAAGTATGTGCAGTATATTTACTCATCTGGCTGTGTGTGTTTCCGTCTGTTTATTTGTGATTTTTTAACTTTCTATTATAAAATCTGTAGAGCCAAGTCATTTTTCTTCTTGTGTTGTACTTGCTCTTATAGTATTTTATGGGGTTATGCACACAAGGAACAAGTTTTGTTATTGGAGATTGTTAACTGGATTTGTGAGCGCCTTCAGGATGCAGGGTGTGTGGTATCCACCTTGCTCTTAACAAATGCATCTTGGATTAGTATGTGCTGGTTAACCAACCTTAAAGCTTACATAAATTTTCTTTGTACGTTTGAACCCATGACATTTATTGTCATACATAGGCTTTAAATTTTTTTTTTTAATTTATTTGACAGACAGAGATCAGAGATCACAAGTAGGCAGAGAGGCAGGCAGAGAGAGAAGAAGGAAAGCAGGCTCCCCACTGAGCAGAGAGCCCGATGCGGGGCTCGATTCCAGGACCCTGGGATCATGACCTGAGCCAAAAGCAGAGGCTTTAACCCACTGAGCCACCCAGGCGCCCCCATACATAGGCTTTAAATTAGAAGTTTAACCCTCAAAAGCTGCTTTTTAAAAAAATACATTTTGACTATAACCTGGTAGTGTGTGACTATGTAAGTGGTAGTGGCACATGTGAGAAATTTCATTGTTTGAATATAGCTAAATTTTCTATATTTAGAATAACAAAATTACTTAATTGTAATTTTCAGCTCATTTGTGCTGCTTAGATATTAAAATAGAGTTCTCTGTATTAAAATGACAAAGACTAGGGGTACCTGGGTTGCTCAGTCAGTTAAGCCTCTGACTCTTCATTTCATTCATCTCAGCTCAAGTCATGATCTCAGGGTCATGAGATGGAGCCTTAAGACCAGCTCCCATCCAGCAAGGAGTCTGCTCGTCCCTCTCCCTCTGCCTAAGCCCCTCACCTTCTGCCCCTCCCCCAGCTCACAGGCATATGGGCCTCTGTGCTGCTCTTACTCTCTCTTTTTCTCTCAAATAAATAAAATCTTTAAAATGATGGCAAAGAAGAACTGTTTTCTAGTGAATATCTTTATCTAAAAAAATAGCACGCAAAGCAAGACTTAAAGGAATAGCCACACTGAGGTACAGTTATGTGGTTTTTGTACTAATCTATTAATCACTGCTTAAACTTCCCTACTCACTCCAGATTAAGCCATCCATTGTATTCATACAAGGATTTAAGGCTTGTATGCAGCTCAGCTCCAGGTGTTCTTTAACACTTCAGCTTCAGGTGTTCTTGCAAGAGGATTTTTATTTTAAACTACCATGAGAAGTTCTCTTTACCTAGTTAAAATCATTTGCTTTGGATTCAGATAGATGTAGTTTTTTTTTTTTTTTTAATTAACATATAATGTGTTTCTTTTTTCAAGGGTACAGGTCTCTAATTCATCGGTCTTACACAATTCACAGCACTCACCATAGCACATACCATTCCCAATGTCCATCACCCAGCCATCCCATCCTTCCCACCCCCTCCTCCCCTCCAGCAACCCTGTTTCCTGAGATTAAGAGTCTCTTATGGTTTGTCTACCTCTCCGGTTTCATCTTGTTTCATTTTTCCCTCCCTTCCCCTATGATCCTCTATCTTGTTTCTGATGCAGTTTTAACAACCACTTTTGTCAGTTTTCTTGATCTCATGATCTTTTCTCCTAAAATCACCAGATTTCATCAGCCTGTTAAGAGAAAGAATTTTAATATTTTAAAAGAATGTTGAACATTGTGTTTGCCAATAGTAAGAGCTCAATGAATAATAATTATCATAACTGTATTACTATTCAATCAGATTTCTCTTTGTGTCATGCATTTGAATCAGTAACTTGCATCTCTTTAAGATTATCCTAAATGCACTTCTCTTTTCTTGTACACTTCCTTCGGGGATGAAGCTGAGTTTTGTTTTGGATTACTTGCTATTAATTCTATAGAATGTTCTTGGTTTGTTTGTTTATTTATTTATGCTTCATGATAAATTCTCTGAGGTCTTCGGGTTTTTTCAGAGGATGTTTTTTTCATTCTCTTGGACAAACTAGAAAAAGAAAATTACTACTATTTCTTCCATACGATGCATAGCAGTGTGAGTTCTCCGCAGTTTTCTTTCCCTTTGGAAATAGCAAGTGAAAAGCTACAGAGCTTTGCTACCATTTTATTCCCACTTTAAAAACTGTGGTAAAATACATGTGGTAAAATACATGTGGTAAAAACTGTGGTAAAATACATATTTGCCATCTTAATCATTTTTAAGTGGCAGACATATTGTTGTGCTACCAACACCACCATTCATCTCCAGAACTCTTTTCATCTTGAAAAACTGTACCTCTCTACCAGTTATGCAATAGCTTCCCATTCCCCTCTGCCCCTAGCTTCTGGAAACCAACCATTTTATGATTTTGACTACTCTATGTACCTTACATGAGGGGAGTCATACAGTATTTATCTTTTTGTGATTGGCTTATTTCACTTAGCATAATATCCTTAAGGTTCATCCCTGATGTAACATATGTGAGAATCCTTCCTTTTTAAGGCTGAATAAGATTGCATTATATGCATGTACCAAATTTAGCTTATCCATTCATCCATCCATGGACACTTAGGTTGCTTCTTTGTTTTTGTTATTGTGAATAATGATGCTATGAACATGAGTATACAAATCTCTCTTTGAGATCTGGCTTTCCATGCTGGATCATATGGTAATTTTATTTTTAATTTTTTGAGGAACTGATGTGCTGTTTTCCACAGTAGTTGTAACATTTTGTCTTCCCACCAGTAGTGTACAGCGGTTCTAATTTCTCCACATCCTTGTCAACACTATTTTCTTTTCTGTTCTGTTCTCTTTTCTTCTTTCTTCCTTCCTTTCTTTCTTTCATTCATTCTTTCTCTCTTTCTCTCCCTCCTCCCTCCCTCCCTCCCTTCCTTCCTTCCTTCCTCTTATCTTTCTCTTTTTCTTTTTGTTTCTTTTTCCCCCTCCCTCCCTCCCTTTCTTTCTTTCTTCCTCCCTCCCTCCACCCACCTTCCTTCCTTCCTTCCTTCCTTCCTTTTTCTCTTTTTCTCTTTCTTTCTTGTAGCCATCCTAATGGATGTAAAGTGGTATCTTATCATCTTGATTTGCATTTCCTTAATGATTAATGATGTTAAACATCTTTTTCATGTGTTGGCATTTTTTTTAAAAGAACTTATTTATTTATTTGTCAGAGAGAGAGAGAGAGAGTGAGAGAGAGCACAGGCAGACAGAGTGGCAGAGGGAGAAGCAGGCTCCCTGCGGAGCAAGGAGCCCGATGTGGGACTTGATCCCAGGATGCTGGGATCATGACCTGAGCCGAAGGCAGCCGCTTAACCAACTGAGCCACCCAGGCATCCCATGTGTTGGCATTTTTATATATTCTTTTGAGAAATGTCTATTCAAGCCCCTTGCCTATTTTTCAACCAGGTTGTTTGTTTTTTTATTGTTGAATTTTAAGTGTTCTTTGTGTATTTTAGATATTAATCCCTTATCAGGTAAATAATTTGCAAATATTTTCTCTCATTCAGAGAGAATGAGTGAGTACTTTTTTTACTCTGTTGATTGTACCTTTTGATGCATAAATTTTAATTTTTTTCCATGAAGTTCAGTTTTTCTACTTTTTCTTTTATTGCGTTTGGTGTCTTATACAAGAAATCACTGCCAAATCCAATATTGTGAAGGTTTTATCTTGTGTTTTCTTCTAAGAGTTTTATAGTTTAGATCTTGCATCTATAAGTCTTGGATCCATTTTGAGTTAATTTTTGTATATGGTGTTAGCCTCATTCTTTTGTGTATGGATATACAGGTTTCCTAGCATCTTTGATTGAAAAGACTATTTTTTCCTCATAGAATGAGGAGAAGTTACTCTATATACTATCGGTCTTCTTAAATCTATTGAGACTTAACTTGTGGCCTAATATATGATCTATATTGGAAAATGTCCCATGTGCACTTGAGAAGAAAGCGTATTTTTTGTGGTTGAGCAGAGAGTTCTGTGTATGCTATTACCCCATAACTGTTTTTTGTATTACTAACACAAGTGATGTGATAGTTTTTTATATCTCAGACATTCGCATTCTTACTCCCAGCAAATACCTAAAATATTTTATGTACTTTGCTCTCTTTGTAGTGACTGTATAACATATCTTCTCCTGCCTTTTCCTCCTCCCCATTATCTCCTGTATCTACACACTTTCCTTTCCCCATTACTCAGATTTAAAAAAGTTGGTTCCTCTAAGGACCTTTAAGTGATTTGTTCATAATAATCATGATATCACGCATTCAACCAATAATTTATTGTGTGCTCACTGTCAAGGCCATTTTATGGAGAGAATTCAGTCTGCATAAAATGGATGCTATTATTTTGCCTTTTATTTGATGCTAAAAATTCTATAATGTATTAATATATATTGTTTTGCTTTTAAAGCAATAGAACTACTAAATAGGCCAAAGAGGTCATGATTCTTACCACTGTTTAATTTAACTCATTTAAACGATTTAAATTTTCCCACTTCCCTTGAAACTCATAGGAAGACAGTTTTGTCCTGAAAATATGACACTCTTATCTTTTGATAAGGATGTTAAAAGCAACCAGTCTGATGTACTCAGGGTTGGATAGCATGCCCTAATTTTTATTGACTAGTGACCTCTAAAACATATTACATTTGAGTCCACTTAATACCAAGTCACCTGATGAAAGCACATTTCTTTCCACCAAATTATTTTGTACTAATTCAGTACAATTTTGCCTATTTAATATCAATTGAAACTAAATGATTTCCTGTGCAATGTCAATTGAAAATCACTGATTTCCTGCTAGTACAGCACTTAGTGTCAATTTCTGTGTGCAGCAAAAGCATTTTTTCAATTAACTACACCATATAATTTTTTGTTTTTAGTTGTTTGCATGGCCTCTCTGATAATAGTTTTGTGAAACAAAGACATAAGAAGGAGAAAAAGATGACTTTCTTCCTTGGCATTAAATAATTTAAATCTAATGATTTTATTTTCAGTCTATAGGAGGTCAAATAGCTCATTGGAAAACTTTGGAATATATCAGACAATGTGGTAGTAAACGGACATTAGCTGTAAATAAGATTGTGAATTTTGGGGTATTGTATATACTAAGTTATATGTAAAAAATGTTTTGACTAATAAAAAAAAAATCCTCACTAGTACATCTTCTCATGATTTAGCTCAGGAAGACCTACTACTGAATACTTATTAGTGAAAATTATTCTTTTTATTGCAGAGAGATAAGCTAATTTAAATACTCTCATATATTCTTAGTAGAAAAATGAGGTGACATTACCTCCTCTAATTCATGAGATCTGGGAAATCTTTGTGGGCTGGCACAGCTAGAAGTAAGCATAGCTGAAACTGTTCTCACTAGGTAGTATCAGGTTTCCTCAGTAAGTCTATGTATTTCTGTAATTCTCAGTATATATCCACTATTCTGAATGGTACTAGGTGAAGGAAGAAATTAGAGTTGACTCTTCCTATCCTAGGGAATTAGGTAAGCATATACTTAAAAACATAGAAAATCATTCAAAGCTATAAATAAAATAACTATATATTAGATGTTTATTAAAGTACTAAGCTACTTAGCTAAATGTATTATAGGATACCTAACTACAATAAGGCATGGCCTCTTCCTATAACAGGGCTCAAGATTTGATGAAAAAGAAAAGATTCATAAATGAGAAATAATTAAATAACAATAAACTTTAGGTAATAAATTGTGGGACACAGTTTGTAAGTAGCATATGTCTTTAGATTTTTGAAAAGATCAATATATACCTGGGATACTCTAGGGTGAATCATTTAGTTGTAGCCTGAAGGAAGCTTCTGGTATGTCTTGGAAAGATGTGTAGAATGAATTCTCATTAAATAGCTCTATTTTTTTTTTCTTTCAGCCTTCTTAATACTGTTTGTTCCTTCTTAAACTGTTTAAGCTTCCTGTTGACATTAGCTGTGTTTTGGAATATTCCTGATTAGAGGAGATTTCAACAATAAAAATTGATTTCCAAATCAATTTTTTTAATGTGACCCACGTGATGGATATAGTAACAAGCATTAATGATGCAGAGAGAGTAGAATATAGTTTTTTTTTTAATTCTCTTGAGGAACTTTAATCATATAGAGTGACATATACAAACATATTAATATTATAGGACACTAATTTAATGGTGTGCTACATCGTGCTCTGAGCAAACAAAGAAAGGGCACCTATTGTATCCTGATAATTCAGGCAGAAGTTCTCGATGTCTGAAAAGATGTGATGTCTGAAATGATCCTTGAAAAATGAATATGAGATGACTGGACAATGAAAGAGAAAAGATCTCTTTGGTCAGGGGAACTGCAAGAGTAAAACTATGGAGGTTATAAACAACATAGTGGCGGGGGCAGCCATTATACCCAAATATACAAATATTTTACAAAGCGGGGATCATAATGTATATACTGTTTTATAATGCTTTCTTCATTTAATAGTATACGCTGATCATGTTTCTCAGGTCCTTAATTATTTTTCATAAAACATTTAAAGACTGGTACATGGTATTCTGTCCTATGTTTCAAATGATTTTCCTGAATTTGTTTGCCTTTTAATTTTTGTTTTTGCTTTGTAGACCTTTTCTTTGTTTTATGTGTTCAAATCTACTATTTAAAAAATCTATTACATTTTTTCCTTATGGCTTCTGCCTTTGTCTTTATGCTTAGAAAGACCTTCTCCAACTTAGATTAAAAATTTTCCTATATTTGCTTCTAGTTCTTTTATGGTTCCATTGTTTACATATAACTCTTTAAGCCATCTGGAATTTTATTTTGATATACAGTGTGAGATAGGCTCTAAATTTACTCTGTTCTAAATATTTAACCAGTTGTCCCAGCACCATCAATTGAAAAATCTCTGTTTTCCTCGTTGATTTGATATGCATTATTTATCATATGCTAAATACTTAATTTACAAATGGATTTGTTTCATGCCTTCTATTCGATTTCCAGCCTTTCTGTTTTTTCTCTTAAGTTCTATCAGTTTCTGTATTCTTTATTTGGACTATGCTATTTTAATTGTTGTGGCTTTTACAGTACAGCTTAAACCTATTAATGAGAGTTTCCTTTTATTATTTTTCATTTTAAAAGATTACTAACTATTCTTATCTGGTTGATCTTTCATAAGAACTTTAGAATGATTTAATCAAGCTCCCTCTGTCTCCTTGACATAGAAGCTTGTCAGGTGGAAATATTGGGATCCAAAACTTAATATGATGGGTCCAGTAACTATATAACTATATATTAACCTGGAAAGAAATGCATGCATTTGACAACAGGTGTTTGTTGTTGTTGTTTTGTTTTGTTTTGTTTTTTTGCTATTGTTACTGTTGCTTTTCATTTTCTATATTTTCCTTTTTAAAAACCCACATTTTTTAAATCAAAAGAATAAATCCTCTGAGGGGCCTGTAGGTAGTGCAGCTGGGTAAGTGTTGGACTCTTCGTTTTGACTAATGTTGTGATCTCAGAGATGGAGCCCTGCGTTGTGCTTTGAACTCACTGGGGATTTTGCTAAAGTTTCTTTCTCCCTCTGCCCCTCCCTGTGTGTGCTCTCTCTCAAATAAACAAATAAATCTTAAAAAAAAAAAAAGTCCTTTGAATTCATTTTGTTTATTCAATGAACAGAGGTGAGAAGAGGAAGGAGAGCTGTTGCTAAAGAGAAGCACTGGGTCAAGGGAGATTTGTATAGAGTGAAGGTGACTTAACATGTTCTGAAAGCAAAGAGCCAGTGGAGAAGACATTGAAGATTAGGGGAAAGAAGTGATGATTAATAGAACAAAGTCCTGGAGACTGTAGGAGATTATAAAAATCAAGTATACAAGTGGAGGTGGTGGCCTCAAATAGAATGATAGTGATTGTGGGTTGGAAGATAAATAAATGAAATTATGATATGCATTGAGTGCATCTGATTATCACAATAGCTCTGTAATATAGGTATCATTGATCTACAGGTGGGAAAGTTTAAAGATATAGGTGAAAACAATTAATTTTCAGAAAACTTTGGTGAGATGAGATCTGGGATTTGTGCAGTTGAGGTAAGTGAGGCATTTATACATTATAGATGAAATGATTTCAAATTACTAGGAGTAAATTGGGATAGATTATCAGTAAGTGCAGTACAGTGAACATGCAGAAAGTGGATGAGGGGGAATTGTCATAAATAATCCTCGTCAAAATGGACCTTATTTAACTTACTTTAGTTTTCTTCATTTCTAAATTTCTTGCATTGCCCCCCAAAATGTTGAAAATTAGTTATTTATTAAACTTTCCATAGAGCCTTGAAATCTGCAAAAATATTAATTCCTTCATCTTCCATATCTCTCTTAAATGTCTCTAGATATTTAGATATACTCCTGACTTTGCAACATTCATTTACATTAATGTGTTTTCCTATTCATGTAATCTTCAACCTATCCAGCTAAATTCTACTAAGCCACTTACTTTGGGTTAGTCATTTTGTTAGTATTGGGGACACAAATATAAAAGAGGTTCCTATTATTTATGCAGACTTTTCAATTATGAAATTGCAGAATCTATAAAATTTCATGTCATATAAGAATTGATATATTTATGCAAGTATTCACATATATATCAAGCCTGGAAACAAACATAGAGTTTATTCTGATTTAAACCCTTCATTTTATAGGGGAGGAAACCCAGGTTCATAGATATTAACTATTTTTTCCTATAGATGTTATATCAAATAATCCCTGTTTTTCTCAGTAGATGCAATTTTGATTTTGTGACCCCATTAATTTTTTTCTTGATATATCTAAATATGTCTAATCTTGCTCTCTTTCTGTTATTGCAGAATCATGTATTTGTAATTAGAAAACAATCCTAGGTTATTTTTATGTATCTGATGTAAATGCTCATAATAACATCAAAGAATAAGGGCAACTTTGATAATTACAATCTGTATTTTAGTAACAGTAGTTTCTAATAGTAACTACTACTACTACTAATAGTAGTAATCAGATTCAATTATATTTCTTAAGTGAACAAGTATATAGCATGCTGTGTTGTTTAAAAAATAATAATGTCAGTGCTATATAAAGGGAAGTTTCATGTAGAAGAGTTAACCTCTTGCTGTTGTGATTGAAGTGTATGAGAAAGTTCTTCCTAAATTTTTTCTCCTAACAACTTTCTGTACAGTTCTTGCAATCCCCACTATTTAGCAACCAGTTTTTTTCAAATGGAGTGACTTATTAAAATGCAAGAGAGATGTGATGTACATGCTTTACTCATTTAATATCCAGTGTGAGTTAATTTGTGAGATTCTTTTCCCAAGACACCTGTCCAAGGTGTACCTTGTGGGAAAATGGGCTTCACCAAAAGTTAAGTTTTAACAAGGAGAACAGAGAGGTGGGTTGCAAGTACAGGGAAAATCCAAGAAATAAGACAGAGGACTTTGGGGGTGCCTGGGTGGCTCAGTGGGTCGGGCCTCTGCCTTCGACTCAGGTCATGATCTCAGGGTCCTAGGGTTGAGCCCTGTGTCTGGCTCTCTGCTCAATGGGAAACCTGCTTCCCCGCCCCCCACCCCTGCCTGCCTCTCTGCCTACTTGTGATCTCTGTCTGTCAAATGAATAAATAAAATCTTTAAAAAAAAAAAAAAAGAGGACTCTGACTAGCCAGATGCATAATGAGGATAGCAAGCTGTTCTTACTTTCACTAAGGGCCTTATCAAATTATTATATTGCAGTTCCGTTCCTGCCTCTGCACCTAAGTGTAAGCTTCTCTATGTCAGAGAAGGCCTAATCAATAGCACCTACCACAGTTCCTGGCAAATAATTAGGGTTCAGCAAATATTTATCAAATGAATAAAAGAAAAAAAGGGATCTAGGACATCAGGTTTATTACAAGAAAGAAACAGGGAGGGTCTGAAGACCATCAAGCCCATTTTTTTGCCTTGACTCATATTGCTTTCTGGCAACAGTAGTCCTCTGCTTTAGTCCTACAAGAAGTGGAGAGCTACAGAAGCTTTCTCTGTACTCTAAATCAGTGCAGCATAGTTAAGAAATAGAATGTAGTTAACAAATATAAATGACTTGGTTTCTCCAAAAAAATAATTTAATAAAATATGTTTATTTCCAAACTACTAGTCATTTAATATTTGACTCAGAAGGGAGAGAGAACTTGGATTCATTTTTAAAATCCTAATTGACCCTGTATGGTTGAACTGGCAATGCTTAGAAATACTGCTTAGTAATGTTCTGTTGAAAATAATATTTGCCTTTTTAATTGTCATTTTCACCCTCTCTGGGTCCATCAGCAGTGTCATGTAAAATTAGGAAGGAGAGAAAGGAAAGGGAGAGAGGAAAAAAAGTGTAAAATTTGGATATAGTGCAAAGAAATGAAATGAGAGAGAAGAAAAAAGGAATGAAAGAAGTACAAAGAGAAGGAGTTGTCAGGAACTCCATACTGTAAAAGCTTACCCAAGTTTGAGTTTGTCTGTGGGAACTATTTTCAAACATCAGGTGAAAAATGCTTTTTCCTCCTTTTCTGCATTGCTATCTCCTTCTTCCCTCCCTTCCTTCTTTCCATCCTCCCTCGCTTCCTTCCTTCCTTGCTTCTTTCCTTCCTCCTCCCCCCTTCTCCCCGCTTCCTTCCTTCCTCCTCCCTCTTTTTCCCTCTCTCTGTCTAGGAAGCAGGGTATATATATTTCATTAGAAGATAGCTATTGGGGGTTTAAATGGCAAGACCTGACACTAACTCTCAGAAAACAAGTTTCTGTATAGTATAATAAGCCCTTGGGCTTGTGCTTCTTTTCTTTTTTCAGTTTTATATATTAATAAAGGAAAGACAAAAAAAGGAGTGTCTTTCATTTGCCACAGTCTCCTTCCTTGGACTCCATTTCTTTGTTTGTTCAGAGATGAGGACCTCACAAAGACCTGACCTCAAGACCTGACAAAACTCTACTTCTCTATCTCTGTGCTTTAGTAGGAGTTACCATGATCTCCAAATGGGACCATTGAATTATGCCCATTTATTTCTCCATCTCTGTATGTTCTTCTCACACAGAACACAGCCGGTTTTTCTTTTACCCTATTGTAAAGGGTATAATATTTCTTGAACTGAGGGACACAATTTACAAGGTAATTCCAAAGTGAGATTTTAATTTGCTTGTCATTTTCATGGAAGATTTCTCTAAATTTTTGGCAAGAGATATTTGGTTATAATTGGTCACATTTATCTGTCGTTATTTCAAGGATCTCCATGGTACTGAAATTTCTGTTTAAAGAATTTGAAGAATGTTCAATTATATATAGCCCATGCAGTGTATTTACTTATCCCCCCTCTATTGTGTCAGCTATTCCTTTCCAAATGTTAAACAAGGTTGCTAAAAACTCAGTCTCTCTCTCTCTCTCTCTCTCTCTGTGTGTATGTGTGTTTAGCAGAAACAGAGGGAAGTGGGCAGTCATTGCATTTGAACCAATAGGCACATTTCTAGGGAAGGGTTTTATTCTGAAGAATTTGTTTTTTATTCTACCCTTTTAATATGTTTTTAAAAGGTTTACTACAATGTTGTTAAAACTAATTTAAATAGAAATTTCTACCTTTTAGATTTATCTTTTGTTGTAATCACTTGGGCATGAATTACTGTCTTAACTTTTGAATGACCCCAAATATTTTATGAGTCAAAAATTGAAACATTTTTCACTGTTATCTCAGAAATGATACATGTTTTAAAGCCAAAAAGTTCATATCCGACTGGATATTTTGTTGCTATCACTATTTTAAACTTGGGATGGTCATCATTTTTAAATAGGTATTCATAAAGAACCAAGATTTGTTGCAACCTGCCTCATTTCATGTGCTTATCATGCCTTGTCACACACAATGCTCTGAACATCTCTTTGCATTAATATAATTAGCTCCTGTTTATAGAAGATGAAATTGAGGCTCACAGAGAGTAGTTAACAACTAAAGTGACTCAAGACCTGACAAAACTCTGTCTACTTCTCTATCTCAGTGCTTTAGTGGGAGTTACCATGATCTCCAAATGGGACCATTGAATTAGTCTTCCTAACTTGCTTCTTCACTGACTGTTTTGCTGCCTTCAACCACTCTGCATGAAAAGCACATCTATGGGGCACCTGGGTGGCTCAGTGGTTAAGCCTCTGCCTTCAGCTCAGGTCATGATCTCAGGGTCCTGGGATTGAGTCCCACATCGGGCTCTCTGCTCTGCAGGGAGCCTGCTTCCTCCTCTCTCTCTCTCTGCCTGCCTGTCTGCCCACTTGTGATCTCTCTCTGTCAGATAAATAAAATCTTAAAAAAAAAAAAAAAAAAGAAAAGCACATCTATTCTTGGATTGTGCCCATGAATTCCAGTGGCTTCCCATTTCACTCAGAGTAACATTCTTTATGGTCTATCTCCATTTCTCTTTAACCTCATCTCAAATCCACTGTCCTTTTAGTTCACGACATTCTAGCCACACTGATGTCCTTTTTGTTCCTAGACAATGGCAAGTGCTTTTCTTCTTTAGAGCATTCATACATGCTGTTCCCTGTTCTGGCCTTCTGCATCATCACTTTCTTTTCATTCTTGAAGTCTTAACTAAAATATCACCACTTAAAACAGAAATCCTCTCCGCCTTGCCTGGATCTTTGTTAGTTATTGTTAGAGGACCTTCTTAATTTGTAATTCACTGTTTTGTTGGTTTACCATCTATTCTTCCATCTTCCCCACAGTACACTGAAATCTTTCTCGGGACAGAAATAGTCTGTTTTATTTGTTACTCTTATACAGTGTTCAGCACTGTAGGCACGCAGTAAATATTTTCTGGATGAAGAAATGACCAACTAAATAAATAACTAGATAAATGATAAGTATGTTTTCATGTTAATTAGATTTGTAGTCATAAAATTTATCCACTTATCAATATATATAATATTCCTTACCATTTTGTGTATTTTTGTTGTCCTTGAGTAGTTTGGAATATATGAAATTATGGCACTTCTTTTTTTTTTTTTTAACCTTTGCATATTTTTCCTTACTAAGAACATGTCATCTTCCTGCTTAGCCAACCCAAAATATATTGTAGCTTTATGTTTTAGAAAAATGTCTCAAAGAATCATAAAATCATAGTGTCATGGAGGTAAAGGGCCTCTTCAACCCCATCTATTCCTATTACCCTGCTGGGGCCTGAGCCTCCTCTACACCAAGTCCTCCACCAAGTGGTCATAGGGACTGTGCTTGGACAAAACCAGGTCCAAGGAACTAAACACCTCACAAGGAAACCTGTTTAAATCTTAATGTGTTTTGGTAGTCTGACATTTATGTTTAAAGTTATAGGTATTAAATCATTCCAAGTTTCTCCTATTGGATTTTCACTATTTATGCCCTTAAATTAGTTTGAAATTTTTTTCAGTTTAACCTAATTTTGTTGTTTCTTTTTACTTAGAAACTCAATTAAGGTGAGTTTTCCGCTGAACTAATGTAGCAATATTAGAAAATTTATTTTTGATTCAGTCTTTTAGATTATTAGTAAACTTAATGATAAGAGTAGGAGTATTTGGAAATTTTCTGCAAAATATTTCCATTTATATTTGTTTCCATCTCTCATTGTGCCAATTCTGTTCTTTCAGCCAGTCATTGAATTTATATCAGAATTGGTTTAATGTTTTAAGTAAATTTTTGAGATAAATTTGTGTTCTTCTTGCTTCCTCTGAAAAACAGGTCCATTTTATTGATAAAAGTAAGTGAAATATCATTTCTGACTTCAGCCTCTTCTTGAGATATTTTTTCCCATATGTGCTCCATCATTTAGTTTACCAAATAATGCCTACTAAATTTGAGTAATGGAGGGATACTATTTTCTGAAATAAAAAAAAAGAGAGAGAGATAGAGAGAAAAGGAAAAGAAAAAGGAAAGAAAAGAAAATTAGGGAATATTTTAAATAAAGTGTGCTGTGTGTGTTCTGAATGCCATGACACTTTCATTTGCCCAGACCCTCCTAACTCACAATTAGCTGCAGAGTAAATACTTTACAACACTTGCTATTCTAATACTTACCCCTTTTTATCAACTCCATACTGAACCTTTCCTTCCTTATTAGCTCTTTCTTCTTAGCATATAAACTTGTGCAAGTATCTCTCTCATCAAATATAAAAACAAACAAACAAACAACAAGATAAGAAGGAAAGCCTTTTTTTGAAGATTTGCTGTTACCACTTTCTTCTCTTTCATTTCTATTCAAAACTTCAGGAAAGAATTTTTACTTCTTCACCTCTCATCTTCTCTACAGCCCATAGAAAATTATTTCTGCCCTTGAAATATAATTTGAAGTATTACCACCAAGATTATAAGTCATGAAATTGTCAAATCCAATAGAATATATTTAGTCTTGACCTTCCTTTATTTCTCAGAGGTTTTTAATGCTTTTGACAACTCCTTTCTTTCGCAACTGTGTACTATTGGTTTCATGATACTTTTTGGTTTTCTCCTCTCCCTGCGTTCTCTTAAGTTTTCCTTTGCAGTTGTCTTCTTATTCCTGCCCCTGTGTTTCTTCCTCCTCCTCCTCACCCTCCTTCTCTTTCTTTTTTCTCTCTTTTTCCTTCTTTCTCTTCCTCTTCTTCATCTCCCATCTCTCTCCTCCTCCTCCTTCTTCCCTCTCTTGCTCTCACATCATACCTCTTCTTGGGTGATTATATTCACATCTTTTGTTTCAACTATCATCTTTATTATGATGACTTTCATATCTATAGCTCCAGCACATATGTCAGCCCCATCCTCCTTCTCCAGACTTACACTAACATCTGGCCACTGGGTATTTTCAGCTAAATGTTCATTCCATAGGCACATCAAACTTAACATGTCTCAAACTGTAGATATTTATCTTCACTCTAAAATGTTTTATTTCTCCTGTCCTTTTCATCTCTTTAAATAGAACTATCATCCACCAAGGTGGTCTGGAAGAACCTGAGTTTGCCCTTTCCTTTTTTCCCTACAGTTGCCTTATAGATCTGGCTTGCAGTCAAGGACAGAATCAGGGAAGAATGTATGACTCTTTTAGAAGAAATTCACCATCAACATCCCACCAATATTGGAAAAATAACCATGAAAATGCTCCTCATAATGAGTAGGTTAAATACAAAGGACAATCTTTGTAAGTAACATTGAATGTTTGAGAGGTGGAAGTGTCCTTGAACATTCTAAAAATCCCACACATTTATCTTACATATGGAGAAACAGTCCTAGAGAGGGAGATGACTATTTAAGATAAAGACAAGGTAATGAAAGAACATGGATTAAAGTCTAGATTCACTTATGTAATTTTTGCATCTTTTTAATATTAGAAATAACTAATTCCTCCTTACCTCCAATCTATGTGATGACAAACTTTTTTTTCAAAGATTTTATTTATTTATTTGACACAGAGTGAGAGATCACAAGCAGGCAAAGAAGCAGGTAGAGAGAGAGAGAGGAGGAAGCAGGCTCCCCGCCAAGAAGAGACCCCGATTTGGGGCTCGACCCCAGGACCCCGAGATCATGGCCCGAGCCGAAGGCAAAGGCCTCAACCCACTAAGCCACCCAGGCGCCCCAAACATTTTTTTTTTTGGTGGGGGATAAATCAAAGCTAAGAGTATAGGAGGCAGAGTCTAAACAAACAAACAAATAAAATATGTATACATGTAAATGTAAATTTCTGTTGGTTGAATTTACCCTACATTATAAAATTTGAGAGTTCTATTAAATTACTCTCCAGAAAATTTACACTGCTCACTACCCACCATGTATGATATCTGTTTCCTATATGGTCACTAACTCTGAATATTATCCAGTTTTAAGAAGTTTGTCAGTCTGATAAAGGAAAATGATGTATCTGTAAGATTGAACATATTTTCATATGTTTCTTGCACACTTATATTTTTTTCAATGAACCATGTTTCCATATTCTTTGACTGCCTTTCTATGGGATTATTTATATTTTTCTTTTTTGAATTTTCTCAAGTTTCTTGGATTAGTTTTTCTTCTGGAACATACTTTTCAGATACATTTTTTCAGGCTACATATTTTTTTCTTGGGACTATTTTTAAATATTTGTTTCCTTTAATATGAAATACACAAATCACTGTATAGTTCTTAATTTATGTGTTGAAAAATTTTGTGGATAAATATTCTTTGGTGCTCTTCCTGCCCTATCTGAATCCAAACATGTTAACATATCTTCTGAACTTTTGATTGAGGACCAAAATTTTACTTTGACAGAGCCAGTCAGCCCAGGTGTTTATATTTTCCTATTCATCTATTCTCCCCCACCCACCCCTGCCACTGTCTCATCCTTTTTCAGGCAGTGAGGACAAATTAGGTACAAATCATTGGACTTTGCTATTACAATTAAACTCTGTCTTAGCTTGAGATGCAGTAAGAAAATGCCATACACAGGTTGCCTTATTAACAGAAATTTACTTCTGACAGTCCTAGAGGCTGAAAGTCTGTGATCATAGTGTCAGCAGGGTCAGATTCTGATGAGAACCCTCTTCTGGGTTTCAGGTCGCTGACTTTTCATTGTATCCTCAGGTGGGGGAAGAGTACTCTGGCTCTCTGGCCTCATCTCATACAGGTACTGATCCCATTCATGAGGGCTGCACCCTCAGACCTAATTACCTTCTAAAGGCCCCACCTTCTAATACCATCATATTGAGGGTTGATATTTCAGTTTACGAATTTGGAAGAGACACAGACAGTCGGGTCACAACAATCTAGAAATGGCAAGTAGGGGCTCTGTCACTAACCTTCTGTCATTAACCACTAACTTTGAGAGGTGGCTCTAAAGTTCAAAGTACCTATTCTTGTGGCTTTTCCTTCCAGCCTTCTTTTTCCTCAGCCTACTCCACGTTATTTTTCTCCTTTGTTTTACATTCTACTAAGTACCTGTTTATTAGTAAAGGTAATTAGCTTTGGGAAATTATCATGGTTTTGTCTTCTTCTCCCTATTTTCTTCCCAGTAAAGAAAAAACAAAATGCTGAGCATTGGTCATTTACCTTTCCCAGCTAAGGAAGTTTGAAGGGCTTTCTAGTCCTCTCTCTCTCTCTCTCAAATACCTATACTCCCATAATAAGGTTTTCACACTTCTAATTAAATATTTTTCCAAAGTGGGGGCTATTAGTAAAGTTTTGGTTAGGATTTTGTCCACTCAGTTTTTAAAAAAATTTTTTTTTAATTTTTTAAATTTATTTTCAGCTTAACGGTATTCATTGTTTTTGCACCACACCCAGTGCTCCATGCAATCCGTGCCCTCTCCAATACCCACCACCTGGCTCCCCCAACCTCCCACCCCCCGCCCCTTCAAGACCCTCAGATTGTTTTTCAGAGTCCATAGTCTCTCATGGTTCACCTCCCCTTCCAATTTCCCTCAACTCCCTTCTCCTCTCTAACTCCCCTTCTCCTCCATGCTATTTGTTATGCTCCACAAATAAGTGAAACCATATGATAATTGACTCTCTCTGCTTGACTTATTTCACTTAGCATAATCTCTTCCAGTCCCATCCATGTTGATACAAAAGTTGGGTATTCATCCTTTCTGATGGAGGCATAATACTCCATAGTGTATATGGACCACATCTTCCTTATCCATTCGTCCGTTGAAGGGCATCTGGGTTCTTTCCACAGTTTGGCGACCGTGGCCATTGCTCCTATAAACATTGGGGTACAGATGGCCCTTCTTTTCACTACATCTGTATCTTTGGGGTAAATACCCAGTAGTGTCCACTCAGTTTTTAAAAACTATTTCTGATATGAGAGAATGTTGCAAATTAGGAGGTGTATTAGTTTTCTCTCTTTCTTAGGCTGCTCCTGCCACTTTTCTACAGTTAAGGAAGTTTTGTCCCTTCCTTTTATTAATTATTGCTGGCAGTTATATTCTTTGGGGAAGCTGAGAAAAGTTCTGTCAGAAGCCTCCAAATTCATTTTATTTTACTTTGAAGATAATAAAATACATAATGTGGGTATTCTCATTTTAAAAACGATTTATTATGAACAATCTCAAATTTACACAAAAGAATGATATAACAAGCCACTAAGTGTTCATCACATAGCTTCAATACTTATCAATGAGAGGCCAACAGACCACACCTACCCTCTAATTATTTTGAAGCAAATCCGGGATGTCAGAGAAATTCATTCATAAACATGTTAGCATTTCAGATACAGTTTTTAAAGGTTTCTAGAAAAATTTTCTTTCTTGGCTTTAAGTTAGATTACCACTCTAATTCATCCATAGCCTGTTTTATTAATTTGTCCAATGAGAATACACAGAAAGTAGAGGAGCAGAGAGCATTTGCAGTTTCAAACTGCTTGCCTCTTAGGCCTTGGTCTGTTTTTTTTTTTTTTTCATTAAAGTATGTAAACAAATTCATTCATTTTAATAAATATTTGTAGAGGCTTTACTGTGAATCATAGGGTTTCCTATGTAATGCAGTTACTGCGATGAACCAAGATAGTGCTCTCATGGAGCTTATAGTCTAGTGTTTAACTTTGAGATGTGGCTCTAAAGTTCAAAGTGTCTGTTTATCAAAGACTGTTTCTGTCTTTTTTGTTGTTTCTGTTTAATTTGTGTTTTTCATTTGAGGTTTAAAACATTTCTTATTAAAACATTGGTGTAAGCATCTTGTCAAGGAGTCTGGTGAAACAAAACCAAACAAGACAAAAAAAAAACAAAACCAACCCCAATTAGCTCTTCATTGTATGATCTCTCTTACAACTCTGTAAAGTCGCAGTCACTTATAAGAGCCTGTGGAAAGAACTGCAATGAAAACCTTATTGGCTGGTTTAATGACATCACATCTTGTGGTTCTTTTATGAGGGGCAGAACATGGAAGGAGTAGGGAGAAGTTTAGCTAGAGTTCTGTTTATTTACCTGCTGTGTGATGGGTCTCAGATGCCCTATACACTACTGCAGGTAGGAATCATTGCTTATTATTTTAATGTAAGTTTGATTGGAATGTGACTAATTACATAAGAGAGTTATACAAGAAACATAAAACAGGGATATTCTAGATCTACTAATTAAGATAAGCAGTATGCGTTAAAAATAAAGTATGGTTTGTGCATAGATAAAGAAACATACTGTTTCATCACTGTATGATAGGTTTGATAAAGTGTTTTTGGACTGAATTGCCAATAAGTATCTTCAAGAATAGTTTTTGGTGTAGTTTAAGGTGGCAATCTTCATTGCAGTAGGCCAAGGAAAAGACAAAAATAAGCTGTCACAGAGCGATGTAAATTAACTACCTATTGAGGAAGTATGTTATCACTAAAGTTTCCATGGGATTTCTTTTATATTAAAGATTTTAAAATTTTAAATGGTGCACTATTGCATTTGTACTGTTACCTACTTATAATTGCTTCAACAGATAATATGTTGAGTAAATACTATGTTATAGGCTCTGTGCTGGAGTTTGGAGATGCAATGTGATAAAATGAAGGATGGCTTGTGGACCTTATAGCCTAATTGAGATTGATTTGTATATTTCCACACATACATATGCACATAAACATTAAATAGTAAAGATATATTAATATTTATTTCTAGGTAATGCTACTAAATTGTGGATAGTTTTGTACTGGCAAGAAATATATGGCTCATTGGGATTCATATTTCAATGACTTAATAAAAAAATGCCTAAAATTTTTTTATGCCTAAAGCTTTTTTTCCTCCTCTTACAGTTTCAAATACAAATTGAATAATTGCTGATTGGTGTCCATGAAAGTTACAGAGATGTCTTATTTTGTAGGAAGTTAGTCAGTACTGATATTTTCCATTATTACTAAAAGAAGCCTCAATTGCCTTAAATTTATGCCACCAAGAGAAAACAGTGAATAGTGAGTTAAAGTGTTAGATCATTGGGTTAATTATGTTCTGCTAGAGTATCATTACTATCCTTTAAATAAGAAAAAAAATTTAAGTTAGAAAATTTTTAACAAGTTAAAATTAACCAGGGACTATAAAGGAAAGTAATTTCAGCAGGATTATTTATGCCCTCAATCAAAGTTTAACACAAATAAACAAACAAACCAAAAAAATGTGTGTATGTGGCATCTCCTTATTTTTTGAAGCTGATTCTTTCCATCCTTTGTTCTTTGATCTCTACATGAGGAGAAGCAAATAAAGTGGCAATGGGGGCAGGGGTGCTAGATGTCTTGGCACTCATTAACTATGGCAATTAGCACCATTTAGATTGATATATTTCCAAAACGAAAGCATGACTTGGAGCAGACAAACAAAAAATCATGACGGCATTTGTGAAGGTGGAATGACATTGACCAACAAGAAACAAAAGAAACAAAGCTCATCTTGAAAGTCTTGGAATATTTGAAAAATTGGTTACATGATAAGACTGTTTCAACATAACTATAATTCCCTGAGGACTTATTAATGCTTTGGTAGCATTAAAGTAAAATAAAAAGACACCAGGGCAGTCCGCTTTAATAGCTTGCTGGCTTGAACCCCAATACATAATGTTCTTGTAATAGTTTATGGGTGACGGCAATAAATTGGTAGCAAATGTTTTCCATTTTTTGGCTCTTCATATCAGATCTACTCTTAGAGAACATTTTGTTCTGAGAATATTATGAAGGTAATTGATCTACTTTAAAAGTTGCTTGACAATTTTAGTGTAGTGTTAACTTTTCTGCCCTCCAGATTGTGTGATTTTTGCCCTTTGAGCTAAGGTCAAACTAAAGTTTGGACCTTCACTGTTTACTCGCTTATGACTAAATACTTTGTAAGTACTGCCAAAAAGAAAGAAAAATCTATTTTTTCCCAATGCTTTAGTTACCTGTCTGTCTTTTAGATAGTAGTTTAAATCTGTCCTTCTTCTTGACAGAGAAAACAATTTGAGATAGATTAATTTTGAATCTAGTTTGTTGATGAATCATTAATGATCATATTCAGGGGTTGTATTAGAAATAAAAAAGAGAATTACGATTCACCAAAAGAAATTACTGTATTTTAAACAAAATGAAGGCTGAGATTTAGTGAACTGAAGTATCTGGGATTTAGTGAACTGAAGTATCTAATATGGGGTGCCCTGAGGCATTTAGTGCATGCCTAATCTGTTTTTTAGTTTTTAAGCAGCAAATATTCATGCTGTACGTACAATAAAAACAAGTTACAGACTTAATATAAATTGAAATGGTCTCAATGTTAACATTAGACCCATGGAAAATTAGAGGATATCTGAGTACCTTATTCATTCTTTTAGTGTTCAGTGTGCCTAGGAACATTTGTTTCATATAAAAGTTATATTACAAAATTAATGGACTGAGGGCGGAAAGGGAATTTGGAGGAATGTGAAATAAAGTCTGGTTATATACTGAATGCAGGTGGAAGACGTTTGAGGAACATTTCTGGAACAAAGTGCAGTCTCTTCCTACTAAGGTCCAGGCTTCCAAAAGCGACAGGAAGAGTTCATGTGGTAATATAAAACTGCAAAGAAAATTCTGGTTGTACAGAGAGCCCTGAAGAGGTGGTACTGAAGCAATAGAAGGAAAACCTGAGCTGATAAAAGAAAAATGTGAGGAGGTGCTCGAAATAATTAGAGAAGAAATCAAATGCTTCAACAAAAGTAGGAACAACAAAAATTCAGGAGATGCTGATGCAGAGCAGTCCGGCTGCTAAAGGATTTTAAACTTGGGTGTGCATGAAGCAGACAGCACGATTGGAAATGAGTATTTGGTTATTCCTGTAAGAGTTGACGGGCAAGGCCTTCCGGGGGAACACAACTCCACACTAGGATTAGTTGCACTTTCGCAAATGTATTTGGAAGTAAAAAGCTGAAAGCCACATGTCTTCAGCCACCTGAAGCACCCAGGGTCTTGGGTAATATATGTATGCCTGTTGTATTTTATGGCATACGCAGGAAAGACAAATTACATTTTAAAATTGATATGTGTGTGAGCATGGTTATTCTGCATCTATGGAGTACCAAAAATAGTATCAATAATAGTCAATCAACATAGTCAATTTAGTCTTCGTATTTTAAAAACCTTTCAGAATGTTTTGTTAAATCCCATGAAAGTGGTTTCAGTGACAAAGGTTTCAGATCTTTGCAAATATAATGAATTCGGAGACACATAATGAGAAACACTGTAGTGAGGTCTAGACAGATTTAGATAAATTAATGACCCGACTAGTTGATGGCAGCCACAGTCTCTAACTTTGGGTAAAGGAATCTTAAAAGCAGCTCAATGGAGAAATTTTTTTTTCTCCTTTTTCTTTTTAAAACATTTAATTGTCTTTTCTAAGGGTGATAAAGAAGATGAAATGTAGAGACTTCATTGTACTGTACTCATTGTATTCTCTCTCCTCCCTTATAAATTAATCTATTCTGCTTCTTCACATTGATTCACCTTTTTCTTTAAATGAACATATATTGCACATATAATATATACTTTTTCTATATGAAAGCATATGTCATAATCTTTTCCATTTATGCTCATATATTAAGTCTTTTAAGACATTTGTTGAACTATTTGCTTTGGGTGGATTGATTTTACATCAAATAGTTTTATTAAAAATGAAAGACTTTCCTTCTATTGAAGGGAAACTTCTTTTAATACCAGAATGAGGCAGAATATTACTGCTAAAGTATAACTTTGAACTGTACATATATATGTACATACATACACTGTATGTATGTACAGTATAACTTTGTATAACTTTCTACAACCAATAGTATATCCTATTGGATGTAGAACTCTTTTTTTTTTTTTTTAAAGATTTTATTTATTTATTTGAGAGAGAGAGATCACAAGCAGACGGAGAGGCAGGCAGAGAGAGAGAGAGAGGGAAGCAGGCTCCCTGCTGAGCAGAGAGCCCGATGCGGGCCTCGATCCCAGGACCCTGAGATCATGACCCGAGCCGAAGGCAGCGGCTCAACCCACTGAGCCACCCAGGCGCCCGGATGTAGAACTCTTAATTTAAAATTTTACAGCCTGTTAGATTGAGTAAAGGACAGGATGCAGTCAGGGACTGCAGGTTTTTCATTTCTCAGTTATTTCTATAATTCATACTTTAATAAGCATTTTTTTTTATCTTATGACAAAAGTCAACATTACATTTTGTGTGTTATATGATTCTTCCTTCATATATATGGAATGCCATTTGTAATGCATGGTGTTTTTAGGGGAAATCTTTAAATATTATTTTCCTGGATAATAGCTTGCATGAGTATAAAGAACTTCATGCTTGAACTTTAGATATAATCATTCTGATTTCTCTTAATCAGAAAACAGGTTTAAACCTATGATGACACTTAGCAACAAAGACAAAAGCAACCTTATTTACTGAAAGAGCACTATTATTTTCTAACAGCTTACTGTAAAGAGGGGGACAGTATATATATATATATATATATATATATATATATATTTCCAGTATTTCATATGTATAGCATATATGTTTACACACATATAGTTTATTAAAACCTACATTTATGTAATACAAAAAATATTGCTACATCAAGTTTCTGTGTAATGAAGCTGCTCTTTTCAATGATGTCTTATATTGTGAAAATTTGTTGAAAAATTTTTGTGTAATGAATCCAAACATGAACCCTATTAAAAAATGAACATATTTGCATATGTTCTGCTGTACTATCTGAGGAGGTCTGTAAAAAGGATAATGCCATCATTCTGTTCTGTCATCACTAAGTTCTACTTTTACAATTCAGTTTACTCTCCACCATACTCAAAAAAGTTACCATCACTTAAAAAAGGTATGCTCTTACAGTTAAAATGTTTGTATCTTTGTTAAACTAATATTTTGTTAAATATTTCACACATTTCTACAAAGAATGTTGTCCTTGTCCTCATTTGAAAAAAAAAAAAAGAAAACTGAGAAGAGACATTTTGAACATGGTTAGACTTTCAGATCAAAATAAATATGCAATTTACATATCAGTATAACTATTTTAGGAATTCATTACATTTTGAAACTTTTTTTATGAATAGTGGCAGTATTTTGGCCTTTAAGACACAGCATTCAAAATATTTTGAATAAAAGGTAAGAGACATTTATCCAAAAGATTAGAATCTTTCCACATAATAATTCAGGTGATCTCCATTTTTAGAAACCTAATTTATGAAAAATTAGGATTTGCAAAAAGATAAATTAAGGAATGGTGATTTATGGAATGGTGTTTATGGAATTATGGTTTGCAAAATAATTTAAAAGTATCATTTCTTTATAAAATTTGATTCGTACTTATTTAACATATAAAAAGAATAACTCCATATTCTAAAACTATTTTTTTTAAACAAGTGCAACAGTCTATGATGTAATGGAACTTTATGCAGCCAAATTAGTATTATTCTTTGCAAAGTAGTCACCTTGGAAGATATTTCTTCATTTAACTAGTGCAGCCATTGTTCTAAACATTCTAATGTGTTGAAATTGCCTGTAGAGCCAACAACATATCCTTTTGAGTATTTTCATTGCAACTACTTTTTAATTTGATTTGATTTTTAGGAATAGTCAAGAGTAATTTAGAATGATGTTTACTGAATAGAACCAAGTTTATTGCCATCATAAAACCTGGCCTATTCTGACTGGTACAGTTCTGCAAATCCCTTATAATTTCCTTACCTCCAGTTCTACAACCTACTCCAATTGAGTGCCCTTTGTCAAGTCCACTCTGTTCACAGTATTCTTAGAATTCTAGGACTATGGCCTGTTTTGCGTGATCAACAAGGGCATTACAAAAGAATTACAGAATCTATAAAGCCATTTACTGGTGTGACTTTGTGCAATCTCTAAAGGCGATTTCAAAAGAGATATAATTTACAGTGCTTTGAGAATGGTAGAATTATGGAATAAAAGTATTATATTCACTGCAACAGAGGATATTTAAGTCTGTGATTTTTGGATACCTGATATGTGTCTTCAGTTCAGTGTAGTAAATATTTATTGAGCATGTATATTATGTAAAACACTGTAGTAGGCACTGAGGCAAAAATGCAAAGAAAAAAATAGGGAGGGAATACCTTTCAATGACTCTACTGCAAGATAGATGTAAGTGTTCTCTTTGAGTGACAAAGCACTACATAAATATAGGAGAGGGAGGGATTCATTTTAACTGGGGCATGACAATTAAATTGAACCTGCAAGGACACAGATGGAAACCTTGGCGGGAGGGGATGGAAGAAAGGACATTCTAGGAAGAAGTAACTCTTTCAAGTATACGGCATGGTTTATGTCTTTCAAAAAATGAAATTTTTACTTTCTAGTCATAGTAAAAACAGTACTTTTTCAACTTTACCAGCACTATAGGATTTGCCTTGATTTAATTCAGTTGAATCTCACACTCTGTCTTTTGTTTAATCTTTCTGTGTGTGTGCCCTGTCTGTTTTCCTTAGTGGTCTTGTCTGTGTCTTTCTCTTACTATGTGTCTCCTTCCTTTCCTTTTTATCTTTGTCTTCCCTTGCCTATCTTTTCCATTCCTTTCTCATATTCTTCTTTCCATCTTGATTGTCTGTCATAGGGAATTGAAACATACATGTTAAAATTGAAACATATATGTCAAAATTGAACTATATATCTTTTCCTATTCTTAATTTTAGAAATGGGTGGTTTAACTTTTTAATTTTTTAATTAATAGACTTTATTTTTAGAGCAATTTTAGGTTTACAAAAAAGCCAGTAGAATGTACGAAACTCCCAGATACTCACTTGCCTTCCACCTCCCACCCCAATTTCCCTATTATTAAATAGCCACATTGGTATAGTATATTTGTTGCAATTGACAAACCAATTTTGATACATTATTATTAACTAAAGTACATAGTTTACATTAGCATGCCCTCTGTTGTATTCTGTGGGTTTTGACAAGTACATAATGTCATGTGTCCGCCATTATAGTATCATACAGGATAGTTTCACTGACTTAAAAATTCTCTGTGTTCCACCTATTTATCCATTTCCCCTCTACTCCTTTCCATGCCTCCAAACATCTGGTAACCTTTATACAGTCTCTAAAGTTTTACCTTTCAGAATGCCATATACTTGGAATCATACAGTATATAGCCTTTTCAGACTGGCTTCTTTCATTTAGCAGTATGTATTTAAGATTTCTCCATATCTTTTTGTGGCTTGATAGCTCATTTCTTTTTTTAGTGCAAAATAATAGGCCATTGTATGGATGCACCATGATTTGTTTACCCATTCAGCTGCTAAAATGAAAATACCTTGGTTGGTTGCAATGTTTGGCAGTTTTAAATAAATCTGTGTAGACATTTATGTGCGGGTTTTTGTGTGCACATAAGTTTCAACTAATTTAGATACACACCAAGAAGCATTATTGGTAGATCATATGGTAACACTATGTTTAACTGTGGAACAAATTGCCAAACTGTATTCCAAAGTGGCTGTATTATTTTGCATTCTCACCAGCAGTGAATGAGAGTCCTCATTGCTTCACATCCTCACTACCATTTGGTGTTGTCAGTTGTTTTGTATTTTAGTCATTCTTATAGATGTGTAGTGGTATCTCGTTTTCATTTGTAGTTTTCTGCTGACCTATGACATTGGGCATCTTTTCAAGTGCCTATTTGCCATGTCTATTTTCTTTGGTTAGGTGTTTGTTCAGATCTTTGGCCCATTTTTAAACTGAGTTGTTTTTCTTATTGTTGAGTTTAAAGAGTTCTTTGTATAATTTGCATACTAGTCCTTTACCAGAAATGTGATTTGCAGATATCTTCTTTTATCCTATGTCTTGCATTCACAGAATGAAAGTTTGAAATTTTAATAAAGTCCAATTTATAAATTATTTCTTTCGTGGATCATGCTTTTGGTGTTATATCTAAGCATTAATTGCCAAGCTCAACATCACCTAGATTTTCTATGTTATCTTCTAGATGTTTTATAGTTTTGTGTTTTACATATAGGTCAGTGGTCCATTTTGAGATAGTTTTTTGATAGGCATAATATTAGTGTCTAGGTTTATTGATTTATTTATGCATGTGCATGTCAGTTGTTCCAGCACTATTTGTTGAAAAGACTATTTTTGCTTTAGCGTATTGCCTTTGGTATTTTGTCAAAGATCAATTTAATATATTTATAGGTCTATTTCTGTCTATTCTGTTCCATTGATCCATTTGTCTGTTTTTTCACCAGTACCATATTATCTTGATTACTGTAGCTTTACAGTCATTTTGACATCAGGTAGTGTCAGTCCTGACTTTGTTCTTCAGTGTTAAGTTGGGTCTTTTGCCTCTCCATAGAAGCAGCTTGTAGATATTTACAGAATAACTTGCTGGAATTATTGAGATTGCATTGCATCAAAAGATCAAGTTGAAAGAACTGACATCTTGACAATACTAAGTCTCCCTATCCATGAACATGGAACATCTCTTCATTTATTTTGTTCTTTAATTCCTTTCATCCAAGTTTTGTGATTTTCCTCATGTGGATCTTGTACATATTTTGTTAGATTTATACCTAGGAATTTATTTGATATTTTGGTGCCAATGTAAATATTTTGCGCTTTTACTTTCAAATTTCAACAGTTAATCTGTGGTATATAAAAAGCAATTGAATCCTATATACTTTCAATGCCTGACTCTTGCTTTCTCTTAAAAAAAAAAAAATCCCCAAGTTAGTATAAATACACTTAATTACTTTTTGCTTTTTTTCCCGATTGCTCTATTTTATATGTGACTAGAAAAGACACAGCCTCCTATGATACATTTATAATACTGCTATTGGTTAGAGTCTCATATTTTCATTTTCATATTTGAACGTTATTCTTGAATGTATATCCAATATGGCATGATATATTTCCAACCACATTATATTCATGTATTCTATTGGAAATAAAAGAGTAGCTCTGATTTTTTCTTAAAAGTAGAGGGCTATAATTTATCTCAAAGTACTTTATTTAAAGAAAAATTAAAGTACTTATTTTAACAAACCTGGAAAATACTGAAAAGTACTTTTTTTCCCCCAGAATTCTACAATACTGGTAATATTTTGGAACATAGGTTCCTGGGGTTTTTTGATTTGTGGAAACAATATCAGGATTAGAGAGGGCACTCTAGACATCATTTCTTCCTAGTAATCATCAAAGGTTGGGAACTCATAAGATGAAAGTTTAAGCTAGTTCACTTAAATGTAGATATAATCAGTCCCTTTAATACTGCCAATATTGAAAGAAGAAGAGCTGTTACCCTATTTCTTTTCTCCTGTTTTGAAACCATTGTTTTTATGGTTTTTTTCTTGACTTCTCACTTATTCTTTTGATTATACTCTCTGTATTACTAAATTTAATAGATACCTTTTTGAAAAGTTAACATATAATTCACATATCATAATATCTCACCCACTTAAAGTGCTCAGTTTGGTGGTTTTTTATTATGTTCAGAAAGTTGTGCAAGCATCACCACAATCTAATTCTAGAATATTTTCACCACCCCAAAGATTCTGCAGTGTAATCCCAGCAGTCATTCTTGGAGATCCAGGCTATAATATTCCAGTGATTTTGTAACTGACTGCTCCTCTATCAGCATAATACTCTATCAAGAATATGTTGATGCTGGAGATTTCTCTCTTTGTCTTCCCTTTTTCAAGCCAACTCTCCCTAGTTGTTTCAACTGCCCCCACTATTTCAGGAATTCCTACCATTCTCCATGATTTTCTTTCCTTCCTTGCTTTTTTTTCTTTTTTTTTTAAAAGAATTTATTTGTTTATTTGTCAGAGAGAGAGAGAGAGTGCATGCACAAGCAGGGGGAGCTGCAGGCAGAGGGAGAAGCAGGCTCCCTGCTGAGCAAGGAGCCTGAGGCAGGACTCAATCCCAGGACCCTGGGATCTTGACCTGAACCAAAGGCAGATTCTTAAACCAAACTGATCCACCCAGGCATCCCTCTAAGTATTTCTTTTTAGGTTTTTTGATATTACCATGTCCTTATCAAAATAGACTGTCTAGAGTAAGACATAGACTGTACGGTTTTGCTAGTGCACATGGGATAATTGCTGTCTTCTTTAATTTATTATTATGGCTGATATTATTGGTCATAAGTCCTTGATTGATAATGAAATTCTGCAGTCTGTCAACATCCCCAACACTCCCACAATATCTGTAGTTTCCTGCTTCTAAGAGGTAATAATAATTAAATATATATATATATATATTGGGATAGAAGAAGGCAAAAGGAAGAAGAATGTGGGGAATTGCAACTAACAAAAACTTAATGTACACCCAACATAACCATAAAGCATCCACTGATTCACTACAATTGCACTTCTGAAATTGCTAGTATCCTAAAAAATAAACAGATTAAAACTAAGGTTGGGAATAGGTGTATATCTTGTAATAGGCCAGAAATCTGTGGCGTTTGTGATAGTACTAAATGAATACGTGTTATTTTCTATCACATGTGACATTATCTGCAGTAAGTAAAATGAGCAAATAAGTATATTTTGAAGGAAGAGGGAAAAAATTGCTTACATCCCATTTCTGCTGAGAGTTTTCTCAAAGTTGTCAAATAAACACAACATTTATGACTTAGGGTGAAGCTTAGGAAATAGAGGTTTTGCACTGATTTTTTTTTTTTCTTTAAATGTTAGGCTACTACCAGTGGATAGTTTAATGATTCTAATCAGAAACTGTGTAAAAGCAGGTCTCATAGTAACCAGATGTCCTGGGATTCAGAATGGTGTGCTAAAAGTAGCTGCCTATATAAAAAGTCTTTGAAAACTTACAGTACTTGTCATTTCTTATTTTCTTTTATGAACTATTTCAAAAATATAATAAAACACAGAATTAATATAAATACCAAATACCATCACTCATTTTAAAAATGTTAGCATTTACCATATTTGCTTAAGAAAATGTTACAGAAATTAATCGTTACAGAAATAGTTGAGGTCCTCTCCTGTTTATATTTCCCCATTTTTGTACCCAGAGGCAACTCTTCTCTTGAGGTTAATATATATCCTTTCAGTCCATGTTTTTTACTATTTTTATATTGTAATTTTGCCTGTGTGACCCCATGAAAATTTGGGGTAGTTTTAGATACCAAAAAACATTTACATACATCATACCTCATGGTATCCAATGTCATACCTTCCAATCCAGCTATCAAGGTGCTCCCAGAGTGCCACAGTGAACTTACAGGTATGCTGTGAGGTATTTTAAATTTTCAGGAGAAACATTGCAGTATTCAAAATCTTTCAGACACCAGATCAGCTACTAGCTTGAGGTAGTTTGCAATTTCAACATTTTAATTTCAGCACATTCTTCTTGATTAGCGTAATGTCTTTGAGAAACTGGTTTTTGGTAAGTGCTGTCATAGAAAGCAGTGTGAAAATTGTGTGAAAATCAACACACACCAGGGAAAAAAGGTGGCACTGTCCAATCCGATTTCAAGGTTTGAGAGTTGTGAAGTGCTCAACAGGCACACACATCCCAATAATAACTAATTTAAAGATGGTTATGTAAGCATTGAATTAAAATAATATTTTCCTTGCAGTTTGCATTTATTATTTTTTTGCATGACCACTAAGTGGCTAGACATAAATACTTATTGAGATGTTTAGAATTAAATTACAAAATAAACGGTTCTGCTAGATATATTTTTAGGCTAAGTTTGCTGAGAAAACATTATTAGGACACTCAGGACTCTGTTAAAAAATGATAATGAGACATTGAGAGTTCTTATGAACTGAGGAATACTGGGTAATTCTGCAACATATTTTGGTTTCACTTAACATTATGTTCATGATGATCTGTTTTGATACATATGGGCCCAAGGCATTTTAGCTACTGTATATCGTGCTGTGTGTTATTCCATTGTTTGACTAAGGGACAATTTATCCATTTTCTGTTGATGCACATTTAAGTGTTTCTTCTCTTCCTTTCCCATCCCCTTCATTCCTCTCACTTCACCATTTCCTTCCTTCCTTCTTTTCTTTTTTCTTTCTTCTTCTTTATTTTTCTATTATAGTCAGTGTCACAGTAAATATCTTTGTAAATATCTCCTTGTGTAAATGTGAGAGAATTTCTGTATTTGCATTGCTAGGTTTAGAGAATATATTTTTGACTTTACAAGGTAATGGAAAATTGGTCTCCATCAAATTTTTCTGAATTCCCCTTTCTCCATACCTTTTCCAACAATAGATATTGGTAGATTTTAAACTTTGCATAAGAAGATTGGAGTAGTGTATCTATTCGCTAATTTAATTTTATATTTTTTAAATATTATTTAAAATTAAAGTTGAGCTTCTCTTCATATTTTTTATTAACATATAATATATTGTTTGCCCAAGGCGTACAAATCTGTGAATCATCAAGCTTACACATTCCACAGCACTCACCATAGCACATACCCTCCCCAATGACCATAACCCAGCCAGCCTATCACTATCCCCCCACCCCCAGCAACCCTCAGTTTCTTTCATGAGATTAGGAGGCTCACATGGTTTGTCTCCCTCCCAATCCCTTCTTATTTCATTTTTTCCCTCCATAACCACCAGGACACCCTGCTCTGCCTCTCAAACTCCTCATATCAGAGAGATCATATTGTCGTTCTCTGATTGACTTAATTCACTTAGCATATACCCTCTAGTTCCATCCACATCATTGCAAATGGCAAGATTTCATTTCTTTTGATGGCTGCATAGTATTCCATTCCATGTATATACACCACCTCTTCTTTATCCATTCATCTGTTGATAGATATCAGGGTTCCTTCCATAATTTGGCTATTGTGGACATTGCTGCTATAAACATTCAGGTGCACGTGCCCCTTTGGATCACTACATTTGTATATTTGGATCACTACATTTGTAAATACCCAGTAGTGTGATTGCTGGGTTGTAGGGTAGCTCTATTTTCAACTTTTTGAGGAACCTCCATGCTGTTTTCCAGAGTGGCTGCACCAGCTTGCATTCCCACCAACAGTGTAGGAGGGTTCCCCTTCCTCTGCATCCTCACCAATATCTGTCATTTCCTGACTTGTTAATTTTAGCCATTCTGACTGGTGTGAATTGGTATCTCTCTGTGGTTTTGATTTGTATTTCCCTGATGCCGAGTGGTGTTGATCACTTTTTCATGTGTCTGTTGGCCATTTGGATATCTTCTTTGCAGAAATATCTGCTCGTGCCATCTTCCATTTCTTAGTTGGATTCTTTGTTCTTTGGGTGTTGAGTTTGATAAGTTCTTTATAGATTTTGAATATTAGCCCCTTATCTGATATGTCATTTATGAATATCTTCTCCCATTCTGTCAGTTGTCTTGTGGTTTTGTTGACTGTTTCCTTTTCTGTGCAAAAGATTTTGATCTTGATGAAGTCCCAATAGTTCATTTTTGCCCTTACTTCCCTTGCCTTTGGTGATGTTTCTAGGAAGAAGTTTCTGCAGCTGAGGTCGAAGAGGTTGCTGCCTGTGTTCTCCTCAGGATTTTGATGGACTCCTGTCTCACATTGAGGTCTTTCATCCATTTTGAGTCTATTCTCATGTGTGGTGTAAGGCAAAGGTCCAGTTTCATTCTTCTGCATGTGGCTGTCCAATTTTCCCAACACCACGTGTTGAAGAGACTATCTTTTTTCCATTGGACATTCTCTCCTGCTTTGTTGAAAATTAGTTGACCATAGAGTTGAGGGTCCATTTCTGGGCTCTCTATTCTGTTCCATTGATCTACATGTCTGTTTTTGTGCCAGTACCATACTGTCTTGATGATGACAGCTTTGTAATAGAGCTTGAAGTTTGGAATTGGGATGCCAACAACTTTGGTTTTCTTTTTCAACATTCCTCTGGCTATTTGGGGTCTTTTCAGTTCCATATAAATTTTGGGATTATGTGTTCCATTTCTTTGAATAAAATTGATGGTATTTTGATAGGTATTGCATTAAATCTATTGTATTTAATACAATAATGTAATGTAATTATTACATTAAATGTATAGATAGCTTTAGATAGCATAGACATTTTCACAGCATTTGTTCTTCCAATCCTCGAGCATGGAACATTTCTCCATTTCTTTGTGTCTTCCTCAGTTTCTTTCATGAGTACTTTATAGTTTTCTGAGTACACATTCTTTGCCTAGGTAGCTAATGGTTTTGGGTGCAATTGTTAATGGGAGCGACTCCTTAATTTCTCTTTCTCTGTCTTGCTGTTGGTGTATAGAAATGCAACTGATTTCTGTGCATTGATTTTACATCCTGACACTTTGCTGAATTCCTGTATGAGTTCTAGCAGTTTTGCAGTGGGGTCTTTGGGGTTTTCCACATAAAGTATCATATCATCTGCAAAGAGTGAGAGTTTGACTTCTTCTTTGCTGATTCAGATGCCTCTTATTTCTTTTTGTTGTCTGATTGCTGAGGCTAGGACTTCTAGTACTATGTTGAATAGCAGTGCTGACAGTGGACAGCCCTGCCATATTCCTGACCTTAGGGGAAGAGTTCTCAGCTTTTCCCCATTGAGAATGATATTTGCTCTGGGTTTTTCATAGATGGCTTTGGTGATATTGAGGTATGTACCTTCTGTCCCTACACTTTGAAGAGTTTTGATCAAGAAAGGATGCTGTATTTTGTCAAATGCTTTTCCAGCATCTGTTGAGAGTGTCATATGATTCTTGTTCTTTCTTTTATTAATGTATTGTATCCCATTGATTGATTTGTGGATGTTGAACCATCCTTGCAGCCCAGGAATAAATCCCACTTGGTCATGGTGAATATTCCCTTTAATGTACTGTTGGATCCTGTTTGCTAGTATTTTGGTGAGAATTTTCGCATCTGTGTTCACCAGGAATATTGATCTGTAGTTCTCCTTTTTGATGGGGTCTTTGTCTAGATTTGGGATCAAGGTAATACTGGCTTGATCAAATGAGTTTGGAAGTTTTCCTTCCATTTCTATTTTCTGGAACAGTTTCGGGAGAGTAGGCATTGATTCTTCTTTAAATGGTTGGTAGAATTCCCCTGGGAAGTGTCTGGCTCTGGGCTCTTGTTTGTTGGGAGATTTTTGATGACTGCTTCAATCTCCTTACTGGTTATGGGTCTCTTCAGGTTTTCTCTTTCTTCCTGGTTCAGTTATGGTAGCTTAGATGTCTCTAGGAATGCATCCATCTTCCAGATTGTCAAATTTGGTGGTGTATATTTGCTCATAAAATGTTCTTAAAATTGTTTGTACTTCTTTGGTGTTGGTTGTGATTTCTCCTCTTTCATTCATGATTTTATTAATTTGGGTCCTTTCTCTTTTCTTTTTGATAAGTCTGGCCAAGGGTTTATCAATCTTTTTAATTCTTTCAAAGAACCAGTTCCTAGGTTTTTTGATTTGTTTTAATTGTGGGTTTTGTTTTTTTTTTCCTTGTGGTTGCTATTTCATTGATTTCTGCTCTGCTCTTTATTATTTCTCTTCTCCTGCTGGGTTTAGGCTTTCTTTGCTCCTTTCTCCAGCTCCCTTAGGTGTGAGGTCAGGTTGTGTAGTTGAGACCTTTTATTGTTTCTTGAGAAAGGCTTGTATTGCTATATACTTTTCTTTTTGGACCACCTTGGCTTTGTCCCAAAGATTTTGAACAGTTGTGTTTTCATTTTCATTTGTTTCCTTTCATTTTTTAAAATTCTTCTTTAATTTCCTGGTTGACCCATTCATTCTTTAGTAGGATTCTCTTTTGCCTCCATGTATTTGAGTTCTTTCCAGCTTTCCTCTTGTGATGGAGTTGTACTTTCAAAGCATTGTGGTCTGAAAATATGCAGGGAATGACCCCAATCTTTTGGTACCAGTTGAGACCTGACTTGTGACCCAGGATGTGATCTATTCTAGAGAATGTTCCATGTGCACTAGAGAAGAATGTGTACTCTGTTGATTTGGCATGTAATGTTCTGAATATATCTGTGATGTCTGTCTGGTCCAGTGTGTCATTTAAAGCCTTTATTTCCTTGTCGATCTTTTGCTTGGATGATCTGTCCATTTCAGTGAAGGGGGTGTTAAAGTCCCCTATTATTATTGTATTATTGTAGATGTATTTCTTTGATGTTGTTATCCATCAGTTTATAAAATTGGCTGCTCCCATGTTAGAGGCATTGATAATTAAAATTGTTAGATCGTGGGGCACCTGGGTGGCTCAGTGGGTTAAAGCCTCTGCCTTCAGCTCAGGTCATGATCTCAGGGTCCTGGGATCGAGCCCCGCATCGGGCTCTCTGCTCAGCATGGAGCCTGCTTCCCCGCCCCCCTCTCTCTGACTCTCTGCCTACTTGTGATTTCTGTCTGTCAAATAAATAAATAAAAATCTTTAAAAAAAAATTGTTAGATCATGTTGGACGGACCCTTTAAGTATAATATAGTGTCCTTCCTCATCTCTTATTATAGTCTTAAAATATAATTTTAAGTAATTATGTAATCTTAAAATGTAATTTATCTGATATAAGGATTGGCACCCAGCTTTCTTTTGATGTCCGTTAGCACATTAAATTGTTTTCCACCCCTTCTCTTTAAATCTGGAGGAGTCTTTGGTCTAAAATGAGTTTCTTGCAGATAGCATATCAATGGGTCTTGTGTTTTTGTTTTTGTTTTCCCTAATTCTGATACTCTGTGTCTTTTGGTTGGGGCATTTAGCCCATTTACATTCAGGGTAACTATTGAAAGATATGAATGTAATGCCATTGTATTGCTTATAAGGTGACTATTCCTGTATATTGTCTCTGTTCCTTTCTGGTCTGTTCCTTTTAGGCTCTCTCTTTGCTTAAAGGACCTCTTTCAATATTTCCTCTAGGGCTGGTTTGGTGTTTGCAAATTCTTTTAATTTTTGTTTGTCCAGGAAGTTTTTTTAATCTCTTCTTCTGTTTTCAATGACAGCCTAGGTGGATATAGTATTCTTGGCTGCAAATTTTTCTCATTTAGTGCACGAATATATTATGCCAGCCCTTTCTGGCTGCCAGGTCTTTGTGGATAGGTTGTTGCCAAATTAATATTTCTACCATCTTATCTTATAGACCTCTTGTTCCGAGCTGCTTTCTGGATTTTCTCTTTGTCACTGAGACTTGTAAGTTTTACGGTTAGATGATGGGGTGTTGACCTATTTTTATTGATTTTGAGGGGGCTTCTCTTTGCCTACTGGATTTGATGCTTGTTTCCTTTGCCAAATTAGAGAAATTCTCTAGTGTAATTTGCTCCAATATACCTTCTGCCTATCTCTCTCTTTCTTCTTCTTCTGGATCCCAGTTATTCTAATATTGTTTCATCTTATGGTACCACTTACCTCTTGAATTCTCCCCTTATGTTCCAGTAGTTGTTTGTCTCTCATTTGTTCATCTTCTTTATTCTCCATCATTTGGTCATCTATATCACTAATTCTCTCCTCTGCCTCATTTATCCTAGCAGTAAGAGCTTCCATTTCTGATTACCCCTCATTAATAGCTTTTTTAATTTCAACTTGGTTAGATTTTATTTCTTTGATTTCTCCAGAAAGGGATTCTCTAATATCTCCCATGCTTTTTTCAAGCCCAGCTAGCACCTTGATAAACATTATTTTGAACTCTAGGTCTGACATATTACTAATGTCTGTATTGATTAGGTCCCTAGCCATCAGTACTGCCTATTGTTTTGGGGTTTTTTTTGTGGTGAGTTTTTCTGCCTTATCATTTTATGTAGATAAGAATAGATGAATGAGAGAACAAAATACTAAAAGGGTAGCAATGACCCCAGAAAAATATACACTAACCAAATCAGAAGGGACATGAAACCAGGGGGAGAAGAAAGGGGGGAAAATAATATATATATATATATATATATGTTTTAGACTGGTGAATAGAATAGAGCCACACACTTGATTTTTTGTGTATTTTGGTCTGTTAGAAGAAACTGCCTTCCAAAATTTTAAAGGAAGAAAAAGAAATATATATATATATGTATATATACATATATATATATAAAATAAATAATACATAGATAAAAAATAATAAGTAAAATAAACAAAATAAATAAAATAAAAAAATAATACATAAAAATAAAATTAAATAATAAATAAAAAACATATATATAGAAGAAACTGCCTATATATAGAAGAGACTGCGTCCCAAAATTTTAAAGAAATATATATAATATATATATAATATATATAATAATATAATAAACAATATAGAAAAATAAATAATAAATTTTAAAACGTGTGTGTGTGTGTATATATATAAAGTTTAACACAATGAAGGGATCAAATATGAGTGTAAAGATGAAAATTTAAAAAGATTCTAAAAAAGGAATTGATGAGAATAAGTGTTAGAAAAAAGGAAAAAAAGAGGAAAGAGAGGCTGGATACTAGAACAAAGCTGTGCACTAGATTTAGGATATATTTTGGTATGCTAGAAGAAACTGTTTCCCAAATTTTTAAGGATAGAAAAACCTATATGTATGCAAAAAATAAGCTTGAATACAATGAATGGGTAGAATATGATCATAAGAATGAAAATTTAAAAAGATTTTTTTAAAGATTTTGATAAGATAAAATTGTTTAAAAAAGGTTAAAATAGGGGTGTCTTGGTGGCTCACTGGGTGAAACCTCTGCCTTCAGCTCAGGTCATAGTCTCAGGGTCCTGGGATCGAGCCCCGCGTGGGGCTCTCTGCTCAGTAGAGAGCCTGCTTGCCCCTCTCCCTCTGCCTGCCTCTCTGCCTACTTGTGATCTCTCTCTGTCTTTCTGTCAAATAAATAAATAAGATCTTTTTTTAAAAAAGGGTTAAATAGGAAAGAGGAAAAATTTAAAAAATAGAATAAGAAAAAAATACAATTAAAAAAATTTAACTTTGAATGGCTAAAGAATCATGGAGTAAGAGCTGTGAATTCTATGTGTTGCATTCCCCCAGCTCTGGAGTTCTGCAGCTCTCATTGGTCAGTGAACTTGGTCTTGGCTGTTTGTTCTTGCTGATTTTTTGGGGGAGGGACCTGTTGCAGTGTTTCTCAAATGTCTTTTCCCCAGGTGGAATTGTACTGCCCTTTCCAAAGGCCATGCTAAGTAATCTGCTGGTGTTTGCTCTCAGGAGCTTTTGTTCCCTGAACAGTTTACATACAGCTTTGGAGGATGAGAATGAAGATGGCGGCCTCCCAATCTCCAGCCCTGGAGGAGCCAAGAGCTCATGGCCCCACTCCTCAATGCACCCTCAGAGAAAAGCAGTTAATCCCTCCTGTCTCCCTGGTCTCTGGCCGCACTCTATTCTCACTCAGACTGTGACTGAATGTTTCTATCTCTGGTGCACAGCGCCATTTGGAGTCTCCAAACCCAGCAGATTCCTCCTCACAGAGGAAGAAGGAGGAGTCTCTCCAGATCTGCCAGTTGTGAGGTCCCTGCTCAAAGAGTAGTGTTCTGACTGTGCCTTGATTCATGGTTTAAGGCAGTCCCAAGCTGAAAGCCCGCTCCCTGGCTCCATCTCTAGCTTCCCTGCTTCAATTCCTGGGAACTCAGCTACAGTCAGATACCCTTGGTCTTTCTGTGACCCCACAGGTCTTGAGACCACCTTGTCCCCGCAAGGGCTGCACCCCCCTGCTTAGCGTCTGAATCAATGTCCCTCAGTGGAGTAGACTTCTAAAAGTTCTGATTTTGTGCTCTGCTGCTCTACCGCTTGCTGGGATCTGGCCCCTCCTCCTGGGGTCTATCTTCCCATCGCTTTGGATACATTTCTTTGAACATCCTGACTTCCAGAAAGTGGTCAATTTTTTGTTCCTAGAATTGCTTTTCTTCCTCTTTTCTACCTCCTGTTGATTTTGTAGGTATTCAGAATGGTTTGATAACTACCTAGCTGAACTCCTGGGACCTGATGATATTTCAGTCTCCTACTCTTCCATTTTGCTCCTCTCTCCTGTTCATATTCTCTTTGACCAATTAGGTGTTATTTTCTCTGATTTTTCCAATTGTATTTTCACAGCCACTTTTAATGTTATAATTCTTAGGTGGATTTTATGAAGTTGAGGAATGTTCCTTCTATCCTTGTACTCTGAAGAGTTTTAATCGGGAAAATATGCTGTATTTTGTCAAATGGTTTTTCTGAACCAATTGAGAACCATGTGGTTCTCTCTTGACTTATGGATTTGTTCTATCATTGACTGATTTGCAAATGTTAAACCCCCTTTTCATCCCAGGGATAAATCCCACCTGGTCATGGTGGATAATCTTTTAATGTACTGTTGGCTCCTATTAGCTAGGATTTTGTTAAGAATCTTGGTATCCATGGGTGCCTGGGTGGCTCAGTGGGTTAGGCTTCTGCCTTTGGCTCAGGTCATGATCTCAGGGTCCTGGGATCGAGTCCCGCATCGGGCTCTCTGCTTGGCAGGGAGCCTGCTTCCTCCTCTCTCTTTCTCTCTGCCTGCCTCTCTGCCTACTTGTGATCTCTCTCAGTCAAATAAATAAATAAAATCTTAAAAAAAAAAGAATCTTGGCATCCATGTTCAACAGGGATATTGGTTGGAAATTCTCCTTTTTGATGGGGTCTTTGCCTGGTTTGGGGGTCAAGGTAATACTGGCTTCATAGAAAGAGTCTGGAAGTTTTCCTTCTGTTTCTATTTATTGGAACAGCTTCAGGAGAATAGGTATTATTTCTTCTTCGAAGGTTTGGTAGAATTCCCCCAGAGAATCCATCAGGTCATGTATTCTTGTTTTTTGGGAGGTTTTTGATCATATTATTCAGCCATCAGAAAGGATGAATACCCAACTTTTGCATCAACATGAATGGGGCTGGAGGAAATTATGATGAGTGAAATAAGTCAAGCAAAGAAAGTCAATTATCATATGGCTTCACTTATTTGTGGGACATAAGGAATAGCATGGAGAACATAAGGAGGAGGAAAGGAAAAAGGAAGTGGGAGGGGAATAAGAGGGGAGACAAGCCATGAGAGACTATGGACTCCTGGAAACAAACTGAGGGTTTCAGAGAGGAGGGGGTGGAGGGATGGGTGAGCCTGTTGGTAGGTATTAAGGAGGGCACTTACTGCATGGAGCACTGGGTGTTGTACGTAAACAATGAATCTTGGAACACTACATTCAAAAACTAATGATGTGTTGTATGATGACTAACATAACATAATGAAAATTTTAAGAAATAGATTTATAATGCTTATTTTTTATTATTTTTTGCAGCTTGTTATATATTCTGAATAGAAATACATCGCTGGTTATGTATGTTGCAAATATCTTCTCTTAGTCTATCTCGTGTCTTTTATCCGTGTTTATGTTTGGAGTATTTTGTTTGTTTATATGGAGAAAATGACGGGTTTTCTCATTTAATCTCTGAATATGGTGTTTATCACTTAATATATTTTCTTTTTTATTGAGGTAAAGTTGGTTTATAAGATTATATGGATTTTAGGTGTACAATATTATAATGTGATATCTATATACACTCCAAAGTGATCACTGTGATAAGTCTAGTTACTTCCCATCACCTTAAAATTGAACCCCTGAACCCATTTTGCACAACCCTCTCCTTTCTGATAACCACCAATCTATTCTCTGTATTATAAACTTGTGTTTTTTGTTTTGTTTTGTTTTTTAGATTCTATATATAAGTTGAAATCATATGGTATTTTCCCTTCTCCATCTGACTATTTTACTTAGTATCTCCTGCAGATCTATCTATGTTGTAACAAATGGCAAGATTTCCTTCTTTTTTATGACAGAGTAGTATTCCATGGTATCTATACTACATCTTTATCCATTCCTCCATTGATGGACATTTAGGTTCTTTCCAAATATTGGCTATTGTAAATAATGCTGCAGTGAACACAAGAGGGCATATATCTTTTTGAATTAGTGTTTTTGTATTTATGTTTTCTGATGATAAACAATTCTTACATTCCTGTGATAAATATTCTATAATTGTTATGTGTTTATATGTGTACATGTACAGAAATGCACATGCATTTTGCACATTTGGTTTTCAATTTCCTTTAGAATTTTTGCATCTAAATTCTTAAGTGAGATTAAAATACACATTTCCTTTCTTGTGTTTTCTTTCTTAGTATCAATTTTGCTATCAATTGATCATAAAGTTACTCAGGTTTTCTGTTTATTATTGTATTGATTTTGTTATGTTGCATTTTTCTGGGAAATTACCCCTTTCATTTCAGTTTGTAATTTGATTGCCCTTTCATTGTTTAGTGTATTCTCTCATAATATTTTAATGTTTCCTTTATCTTTAGAGATAAATTCTCTTCCTTCCTAAAGTTTCTGATTAGTGCCTTTTCCCTGCTTAATATTTAGTGATTAATAATATTTTGATCGGTATAGATTTTATTATTAGGTTGAATTTTGACAATTTCACATGGATTAAACCAACATTTTATTGTCTTTTTAAAGAGCCAGTTTTGGCTTTTTAAAGAATTAGTTTTTGCTCTCTATTGTATATAAGTTCTGTGTCATTAGTTTTTGTTATAATCTTTATTATTTATTTCCTTCTCCTTCATTTGTTTTTAACCTGCTATTATTTTTTAACTTGCTAAGTTAGATTCTTAACTAATTAATTTTACAGCTTTTTAACATGTAATATATGCATTTAAAGCCATAACTTTTCTACTAAGTACCACTTTAGCTGCATCCCACAGGTTTTGATATGTAGTATCTTTATTGTTGTTTAGTTTTAAATATTTAATATTTCCATTATGATTTTTTTGACTCAGGAATATTTATAATGTGTTTTTTAGTTTCCAAATACATAGGGATTTTTAAATTGTCTTTTTAACCTTAATTCTTGATATTACTGTGCTGCGGTCAGATAACATGCTTTGTATGATATGAATTCTTTGGTGTTTGTTCAAAGTTCTTATGGATCAGTAGTCATTGAATTTTATAAATCTACATATTAGTTTGGCAAGAACATGCAATCCTTGAGGGGAAAAGTTTCTACACATCAGCTAGTTGAAAATTATTAATTATATTTTAATCTGCTGTGTCTTGGGGCACCTGAGTGGCTCAGTTGGTTAAGCAGCTGCCTTTGGCTCAGGTCATGACCCCAGAGTCCTGGTATTGAGCCCGGAGTCTGGATCCCCACTCAGAGGGGAATCTGCTTCTCCTTCTCCCTCTTTCCCTCCCCCCCGAACTCATGTGCACTGTCTCTCTCTCTGTCTCTACTCTCTCAAATAAATAAATAAGTAAAATCTTTAAAAAAAAAAAAACAAATCTGCTATATCTTTACTAATTTTTTTTTGCCCCATATCCTGAAGTATTTCCTGCCTCATGATTCACTCTTTTCTTTTTTTAAGAGTTCTGCTGGAATTGCACCTTAGAATGCCTTTTTGTCAGCATTCTGTCTAAAATACCTGCTTCTTCAGATCTTCACTCTCTTTTCCCTTACCTTGCTTTTTATTTTGGCATTTATCAGTACAGGACCTTATATTTTATATTTTATATTCATTGCCTCCTTTACTAGAACACAAACTTGCTAAAGACAGGAATGATGTTCTATTCACTGCTGTATCTTCTGGGTCTAAAATCGTACTTGCCTTCAAAAGGCATTTAATATATAGTTGTTGACTAAATGAACAAAAGAAGAGCTGTTTCTGATATTACGTTGAGCTTCTTTTTAGTTGAAGGAGGTTGTTACATGAGAGTTCTGTAACTCCTTGCAAAGTGTTTTAGCATTCCCTTCTATTTTGTGACCCTAGATCTGTGCCCATTAGAATCTAAAGAAATCCAGATTATTTTTGTGTTAATTTTTATGCTTAGATTTTATGTTCTAAAAATAGAATGTAAATGCTGATTCCTAAGGCACCCATGGAATGTATCTGGGTTTCACATTTCTTTCATGTGACTTTTTACCCCCTAGCCCTAAGAAGAATTAAAAGTATTTTTTAACTGCTTCTTCATGGTAGTCTGTAGATTTTCTTATACTCCTAATCTGATGGATTAGGCATCCATTAATAAGCATGTCTCATTTATTCTTCCATGTCTCTCTTTGGCTTTAGGTCTTGTCTGTTGTCCACACGTTGGTGTTATCATCCCAAATAGCTGGGTACATGTGAATATGATGCCCTAGGGTCCAACTAGTCTTCTGCCCCCTCTTCCCCCCTTGGCTCTGGCTTTGAATTCTTTGTTCTGACACTCAGAGATGTTCCTTTCTATCTTTTATTGTAACTTGGCTCAGTTTTTAATTATCAAAATTATCCTAAGCATCTGTGTATTTGAAGGGAAACAGAGATACAATCACATTAGTAGAGCCTGACATATTTACTGCAATTAATAGCATTTCATAATAGCCTGACCTTACTTCCAATAGGTCTGTTAGGATCTTTATGTGAATCTTTGTCAAGTGTGTTTATAGCATGGTAATCCACTTACAGAAGATGCATAGTAAGTATACTAATGTGTCTAGCACTTGATTTGGATCATGTTGCCCTATTTCTTCACTGGCTGACATCCTGCTATGCTGTCATATCAATAATCATATGTGATTTTTTCCAAAGAAAATATCCTTTAAGTTAACAGTTAGCATCAGGCAGTGTGCATTTCTGTGTGTGTACTGGGTGTGTGTGTGTGTGTGTGTGTGTGTGTGTGGTGGGAGGGAGGGAGACAGAGAGGTTAAAGGGTTTAAGTGGGAAGAGAGACTGTTATGAAGAAAACAATAGTTGGGGAGAAGAGGAGAGCTAAGGAGGAGATGGGAAGTGGGTGAGAATACAATAAGATAGATTATAGCTAACAAGACAAATCTTTGGCAAGGTTGGTTTAATTCTTTTCAGTGAGGCAGATGAACTGTAGCAAGAGGCAGCTTAATTATCCCAATACCAATTTGCCCTTCCCTTCAACTCCTTGGACCTGACTTCTTTTCCTGTGTAGCTAAACCGGTCCTTTTTGCTGATACCTGAGTGAAGTTGAGAGGTTTGATTGCCCTTACACTCAATTTTGGTACTTTGTGATTTGTGCTGTGCTTATGTCCATAGGGGAAAATTGGTCCCTCTGAGTACAGAGCAAGTAACTATCATCCTGATTGTATGTGAAAGCTTCTGTCCTATCATGTGATTATTATCAGGAACACAGGATCAGCAAACCTGTGTTCTTTTGGAACTGCTTTTCTTCAGCATTCTCAATACATAGCAAGAACATAGGTAAAAAAGGAGGTATTCATGTCTTACAAGGGAGACATGAGCGCTTCATCCTCTTTTGCAAATATTGCAGTGTTTTGTGATCTTTCATATCAGAAAAGAGAAAGAATCTTCAGTTATTTCTTTAATGAATCAGTTACTTTATGAAGCTTTTGAAAACGCTGTTTTGCAGATAGATTCAACAATCTTATCCCTATTGTGTAATTTAGTGGTAAGTTTTCTGCATTCTTCTTACCTGGAAAGGTCAAGCTTTTTATGACCTTCAAAAATCTGATCCTTGTTTTGTACAATTACCTAAATGCTCCCATTATTTAGAATGGATATTTCAACCATCTCAAGGTTTACTTTTTCCTAGAATTCTCAAGTGTTTTCATTTATTGAGTAGTGAGTCCAACTGAAGCAGTTTTTATAATATTATCTAAAATCTTATATTTTTTCATTTTATTTTAAAATTTGTGGTTGTATAACATGGGATATAACTTAATAGCAAACTTTACATTTAAATGTTATAGCTTTCATGTTTTTACAGAAGTCTGGTTGAAGCTAAAAAAGATATTATGGCACCATAGGCTCTAGAGATTTATGTTGCCAGAAGAGATAAAGTGGAATTGGATGGCAGAAAGGTAGAGTATTGATTATCCCAAATAGAAGGGCTGATAGCTTAATGAAAGCTGATTGGCAGTAGAATTTATTATAACAACTTTAAAGTGGAGAATAGGAAATGATAGTGCTACTGATTAATAAGTTATCTCATCACAATGTGGATCAACATACTATCATTTAGAATCTTTTTAAAATTTATTAAAATTTATTTTTATTTTTTTGCTTTTTTATTATGTTAGTCACCATACAGTACATCATTAGCTTTTGATATAGTGTTCCATGATTCATTGTTTGCATATAACACCCAGTGCTCCATGCAATACATGCCCTCCTTAATAACCATCACCGGGCTCACCCTTCTCCCCACCCTCTCCCCTCTGAAACCCTGTTTGTTCCCTGGAGTCCATAGTCTCTCATGGTTCATCTCCCCTCTTATCCACCCCCCCTTCATTTTTCCTTTCATTCTCCTAATATCTTCCATCCTATTCCTTATGTTCCACAAATAAGTGAAACCATATGATAATTGACTCTCTCTGCTTGACTTATTTCACTTAGCGTAGAATCTTTACACACCAAATTTTAGTTTAATTGTGTAGCTATTTTGGTGTTGGAATACAATTTTGAGAAGCATAAAATGGGTTTTAGAATGCCTTTTGAAAATAGTTATTAATCAAGTAAAAGGGTATTTAGTACTTTGGATATATGAAGGTGTATATTACTTGAGAAATTTAGAGGACCTAAAAAGATTTGAGGAAGAAAAAATTCTTATAATAGAAGTAATGAAAATGTAACTTCAAATGGCCTGACAACATTTTCAATAAAACACTGGAAGAGAAATCAGTAAACATCTTGAAGACAAAGGAATCATGAGCAATGAACAAAATGAGTTTATTACAAACAAATCATGCCTGACAAAATTAATAGTTGTTTAAAATAGAATTGCAAAAATTAGCATGGATAAAGGGAATGTATTTTTTAAACTTCAATGAAGTATTTATTGTGGCTTTTCAAAAATAATTTTAATGTTAGGATACAAATAATATGATGGATTGGATATTTATGGAAAGATGATGATTCTATATAAGACCAAAATGTAATGTCAAGAATATACATACCTAAATTGATTATGGGATTAGGGGCAGTGACAAGGGTAACTTGAGGGACTTATGTCCCCTGTAATTCCCATCAATCCCCCCCAAAAGTATTATAATTCATGTAAAAGCAACTTGCATATCTCGCAAAACAGCTTCTAATACAAGTCCTCATAATACCCCTTATAATTAAATTTTGATGCTGAATCTCCCTTATATAGAAATTCCATAGGCTTTACTAATGAATTTAGACCAGAGGTCAACAAATCTGTCCTACTGTTTTTTTTTTAATTGAGATATAGTTGATATATAACAGTATGTTAGTTTCAGGTGTACAACATGATTTGATATATATATATATTGCAAAACATCACCACTAATAAGTCTCATTAACATCCATCACCACACCACACATAGTTACAATATTTTGTGTGTGGTGAGAACTTTTAAGATCAAATCTCTTAGCCACTTTCAAATGAACAATATGATATTTTTAACTACAGTCACCATGATGCATGTTACATCCCTAGTGCTTATTTATTTTATAACTAGAAGTTTGTACCTTCAGACCACCTTCATCCATTTCATGTGTAACCCAAACCCCTTCTCCACCCTTCCCTTACACCCTGGCAACTACTAGTCTGTTCTTTGTATCTATGAGTTCAGTTCTTTTGTTGTTTTTTTGTTTGTTTGCTTATTTTTTTTTAAGATTCCATAAGATTCCGTTAGATGTATGTAAGATCATACAACAGTATTTGTCTTTTTCTCTATGATGTATTTCGCTTATCTTATAATACCCTCAAAATCCATCCACGTTGTTGCAAATAGCAGGATTTCCTCCTTTTTCTTTTTTTTAAAGATTTTATTTGTTTATTTGACAGAGAGAGATCACAAGTAGACAGAGAGGCAGGCAGAGAGAGAGAGAGAGAGGGAGGGAAGCAGGCTCCCTGCTGAGCAGAGAGCCCGATGTGGGACTCGATCCCAGGACCCTGAGATCATGGCCTGAGCTGAAGGCAGCGGCTTAACCCACTGAGCCACCCAGGTGCCCTAGGATTTCCTCCTTTTTGATGGCTGGATAATAGTCCATTGTATATACATGCCACTTTTTAAAAATGCATTCATCCATCTATCAATACTTAGATTATTTCCATGTCTTAGTTATTGTAAATAATGCTACAGTGAATATTAGGATGCCAATATCTTATTGAGATAGTGATTTCATTTCCTTTGGTATATACTCAGAAGTGGAAATGCTGGATCATATAGTAGTTCTATTTTTAATTTCTTGAGGAACCTCTATATTGTTTTCCATAGTGGCTATACCAATTTACATTCCCACCAACAGTGCACAAAGGTTTCTTTTTCCCCACATCCTTACCAACCCTTCTTATTTCTTGTCTTTTTGAAAATAGCCATTCTAACAGGTGTGAGGTGATTTGGTTTTGCTTTCATTTCCCTGATGATCCTACAGTTTTTGTAAGTAAAGTTTTATTGAAATATAGACATGTTCATTTGTCTATGTATTTATTGCCTATGACTGCTTTCATGAGATGATAGTGCAGTTGAGTAATTGAGACAGAAACTATATGACCTACAAAGCCTAAATATTTATCATTTGGCCTTTTATAGAAAGTTTTCTGATCCCTAGTTTAAATGAATGCCTTTTTTTTAACCTTTAGAAGCATTTAGAATATTCAGATCTGAGCACATTTGTACACTGTATGAAGTAGGCATTGAATCTCTATACAATACTACTCTTAGTTTTATCCTGATTCTTCCGTGTTTCATGGGACCGACTCATCTGTTTCAGCAATAAATATCCAAAATGAGATATGTGACACTGTCACCACCTTCATTCAGTTTTATTCAGCCATTCTTGACATTATAAAAGTTGATAATGATGTATCAATAGGTTTTTTTTTTCCAGCATAACAGTATTCATTATTTTTGCACCACACCCAGTGCTCCATGCAATCCGTGCCCTCTACAATACCCACCACCTGGTGCCCCCAACCTCCCACCCCCCACCCCTTCAAAATTCTCAGATCGTTTTTCAGAGTCCATAGTCTCTCATGGTTCACCTCCCCTTCCAATTTCCCTCAACTCCCTTCTCCTCTCCATCTCCCCTTGTCCTCCATGCTATTTGTTATGCTCCACAAATAAGTGAAACCATATGATAATTGACTCTCTCTGCTCGACTTATTTCACTCAGCATAATCTCTTCCAGTCCCGTCCATGTTGCTACAAAACTTGGGGATTCATCCTTTCTTTCTTTTTTTTTTTTTTTTTTTTTTACAGCTTTATAAACATATATTTTTATCCCCAGGGGTACAGGTCTGCGAATCGCCAGGTTTACACACTTCACAACACTCACCATAGCACATACCCTCCCCGATATCCATAACCCCACCCCCTCTCCCAACCCCCTCCCCCCATCAACCCTCAGTTTGTTTTGTGAGATTAAGAGTCACTTATGGTTTGTCTCCCTCCCAATCCCATCTTGTTTCATTTACTCTTCTCCTACCCCCTCGACCCCCCATGTTGCATCTCCTCTCCCTCATATCAGGGAGATCATATGATAGTTGTCTTTCTCCGATTGACTTATTTCGCTAAGCATGATACCCTCTAGTTCCATCCACGTCGTCGCAAATGGCAAGATTTCATTTCTTTTGATGGCTGCATAGTATTCCATTGTGTATATATACCACATCTTCTTTATCCATTCGTCTGTAGATGGACATCTAGGTTCTTTCCATAGTTTGGCTATTGTAGACATTGCTGCTATAAACATTCGGGTGCATGTGCCCCTTCGGATCACTATGTTTGTATCTTTTTGGTAAATACCCAGCAGTGCAATTGCAGGGTCATAGGGTAGTTCTATTTTCAACATTTTGAGGAACCTCCATGCTGTTTTCCAGAGTGGTTGCACCAGCTTGCATTCCCACCAACAGTGTAGGAGGGTTCCCCTTTCTCCGCATCCTCGCCAGCATCTGTCATTTCCTGACTTGTTAATTTTAGCCATTCTGACTGGTGTGAGGTGATATCTCATGGTGGTTTTGATTTGTATTTCCCTGATGCCGAGTGATATGGAGCACTTTTTCATGTGTCTGTTGGCCATCTGGATGTCTTCTTTGCAGAAATGTCTGTTCATGTCCTCTGCCCATTTCTTGATTGGATTCTTTGTTCTTTGGGTGTTGAGTTTGCTAAGTTCTTTATAGATTTGGACACTAGCCCTTTATCTGATATGTCATTTGCAAATATCTTCTCCCATTCTGTCAGTTGTCTTTTGGTTTTGTTCACTGTTTCCTTTGCTGTGCAAAAGCTTTTGATCTTGATAAAATCCCAAAAGTTCATTTTTGCCCTTGCTTCCCTTGCCTTTGGTGATGTTCCTAGGAAGATGTTGCTGCGGCTGACGTCGAAGAGGTTGCTGCCTGTGTTCTCCTCGAGGATTTTGATGGATTCCTTTCTCACATTGAGATCCTTCATCCATTTTGAGTCTATTTTCGTGTGTGGTGTAAGGAAATGATCCAATTTCATTTTTCTGCATGTGGCTGTCCAATTTTCCCAACACCATTTATTGAAGAGGCTGTCTTTGTTCCATTGGACATTCTTTCCTGCTTTGTCGAAGATGAGTTGACCATAGAGTTGAGGGTCCATTTCTGGGCTCTCTATTCTGTTCCATTGATCTATGTGTCTGTTTTTGTGCCAGTACCATGCTGTCTTGATGATGACAGCTTTGTAATAGAGCTTGAAGTCCGGAATTGTGATGCCACCAACTTTGGCTTTCTTTTTCAATATTCCTTTGGCTATTCGAGGTCTTTTCTGGTTCCATATAAATTTTAGGATTATTTGTTCCATTTCTTTGAAAAAAATGGATGGTACTTTGATAGGAATTGCATTAAATGTGTAGATTGCTTTAGGTAGCATAGACATTTTCACAATATTTATTCTTCCAATCCAGGAGCATGGAACCTTTTTCCATTTCTTTGTGTCTTCCTCAATTTCTTTCATGAGTACTTTATAGTTTTCTGAGTATAGATTCTTAGTCTCTTTGGTTAGGTTTATTCCTAGGTATCTTATAGTTTTGGGTGCAATTGTAAATGGGATGGACTCCTTAATTTCTCTTTCTTCTGTCTTGTGGTTGGTGTAGAGAAATGCAACTGATTTCTGTGCATTGATTTTATATCCTGACACTTTACTGAATTCCTGTACAAGTTCTAGCAGTTTTGGAGTGGAGTCTTTTGGGTTTTCCACATAGAGTATCATATCATCTGCGAAGAGTGATAGTTTGACTTCTATAGTTGACCCGAATGGGTCAACCAGGAAATCAAAGAAGAATTGAAAAAATTTATGGAAACAAATGATAATGAAAACACAACAGTTCAGAATCTGTGGGACACAACAAAGGCAGTCCTGAGAGGAAAATATATAGCGGTACAAGCCTTTCTCAAGAAACAAGAAAGGTCTCAGGTACACAACCTAACCCTACACCTAAAGGAGCTGGAGAAAGAACAAGAAAGAAACCCTAAACCCAGCAGGAGAAGAGAAATCATAAAGATCAGAGCAGAAATCAATGAAATAGAAACCAAAAAAACAATAGAACAAATCAACGAAACTAGGAGTTGGTTCTTTGAAAGAATTAATAAGATTGATAAACCCCTGGCCAGACTTATCAAAAAGAAAAGAGAGAGGACCCAAATAAATAAAATCATGAATGAAAGAGGAGAGATCACAACGAACACCAAAGAAATACAGACAATTATAAGAACATACTATGAGCAACTCTACGCCAACAAATTTGACAATCTGGAAGAAATGGATGCATTCCTAGAGACATATAAACTACCACAACTGAACCAGGAAGAAATAGAAAGCCTGAACAGACCCATAACCAGTAAGGAGATTGAAACAGTCATCAAAAATCTCCAAACAAACAAAAGCCCAGGGCCAGACGGCTTCCCGGGGGAATTCTACCAAACATTTAAAGAAGAACTAATTCCTATTCTCCTGAAACTGTTCCAAAAAATAGCAATAGAAGGAAAACTTCCAAACTCATTTTATGAGGCCAGCATCACCTTGATCCCAAAACCAGACAAGGATCCCAACAAAAAAGAGAACTACAGACCAATATCCTTGATGAACACAGATGCAAAAATTCTCGCCAAAATACTAGCCAATAGGATTCAACAGTACGTTAAAAGGATTATTCACCATGACCAAGTGGGATTTATTCCAGGGCTGCAAGGCTGGTTCAACATCCGCAAATCAATCAATGTGATACAACACATTAATAAAAGAAAGAACAAGAACCATATGATAGTCTCCATAGATGCTGAAAAAGCATTTGACAAAGTACAGCATCCCTTCCTGATCAAAACTCTTCAAAGTGTAGGGATAAACGGCACATACCTCAATATTATCAAAGCCATCTATGAAAAACCCACCGCAAATATCATTCTCAATGGAGAAAAACTGAAAGCTTTTCCGCTAAGGTCAGGAACACGGCAGGGATGTCCGTTATCACCACTGCTATTCAACATAGTACTAGAAGTCCTAGCCTCAGCAATCAGACAACAAAAGGAAATTAAAGGCATCCAAATCGGCAAAGAAGAAGTCAAACTATCAATAGGTTAATAGAGGAATGTGAAGGGAATGGTGGTTGAGAAAAATAATGTTGTTAGGTTTAAAGTTTTAAGACAGATTGGCTCTAATTCTCTGACAATTTATTTTGTTTAGAACTCTCTAAGTGGGGGTGCCTGGGTGGCTCAGTCAGTTAAGTATCTGCCATCTGCCTTTGGCCCAGGTCATGATCTCAGGGTCCTGGGATTGAAACCCACATCAGACTCCATGCTAATTTGCTTCTCTCTTTCCCTCTGCTTCTCCTCCCTACTTGTACACTCTCTTTTGCTCTCTCTCTCCCTCAAATAAATAAAATCTTAAAAAAAAAACCCTCTCTGTCACCAATTTGTATTGGATTTTTCTCCCAAATATAATTATGTTAGGGGCAGAACATTCCTCAGCCTGTAAACAAATAGTTGATAAATATTTATGGATTGAATATGAATAATTATTTTGTATGTATTTATTTATTCTTCAGATATTTGAGTCCTTACTATATGCCAGGCATAATGCCTAGGGACAAGCAATTTGGCACTGAATTATATGTAGCTAAACTGATAGGATCCCTAACATAGGAAGATAGTGAATGAGTTTATAAATAAAATAATTGTGGAGAGTGATAACCTGTGAAAAACAGAAATCTGGGTAGTAGGATAAAGAGTGACATGGGACAGAAAGTGTGGGTAGCAGGATAAAGTGTAATGAGGTGCCATTTGAGCTGAGATTGAATGATGAGATGGGGAAGCCATCATGAAATGATCTGGGAGAAGAGCCTTAAAAGAACAAATTCAAAAGCCCCCAACAAGTGTGGCCCGATAAAGGAATAGAAGAAGACAAATGTGGATCCTAGTAAGAGTGTGTGTGTGTGTGTGTGTGTGTTGTGTTAATTTAAGATCCACCATATTTTGTGTTTGTGTAAGAATGGTAGTGGGAACAGCATATAAGGTTAGCCCTCTGTATATATTTTTAGTTATATAAATGATCATACTTTCAACTGAAATGTGTCTGAGCTAAAATGAGAGCAATTGAACTGATTATATCTAAATCAATTTTTGTTGAATCCAAAGGAAGACCATGCGTAGGTTTCTGGATAAGAATAGGAGAAGAGTGAGAAGGGAAAGCATTGAGATAGAGTTTTTGGAAAAACTGGAGATTAGCATTTGTTCTTTGGCTCCAAGACCATGTAGATTTCAATTACATGAATACTCCTTAACATATTATAGGCTTCAATAAAGGTTTTCTGAATCAGTGTATACTGTTTTAATCTGATTGGATTCAAGGGTACAATTTCTGATTGGGTTGGAGGATACAATTTCTGCATTAACTGGAAGAGAGGATACACAATGGAACCAGATTATGGAGGACTTTGCAAACCAAACACACTGGATTTAATAGTGTAAGTGGGAATAATTTATAAGGAATAAGGTAATAATAACTAGGTGATTTCCAAATATTTGTTTTATTATGGTATGTAGGATGAGTTAAAGACAAAAGGAGCTGAGGATGGTATTTTGTTCCAGATATACTTTTTATTTTAACCAGGTTTTCATTCCCAGCCTGGTGTGGCTGCATTAGAATCAATTACTTCATTAAAAGTCCCTGGATCTAATGAAGAAAAGCTGCCTCAGTTACCAGGGTTCTTTCTTGTTATGCATTCTTGCAAATATATTGCTGTTTGCCTTTGCTCTGCTTTCTTTCCTGTTTATCTGATCTTTAACCATTTTCAGGACTCGGAACATTCTGCCTTATTTTTCCCTTTCATATTTGTATATTACTGGTATCTACTTGATTCCATTTATATGTAGGAAGTAATTCAATAAAAATTAGATGGAACAAATTTATAACTGAAAACTTTTCTGTACAAACTATAAAAAACATTTCTCTCTTCCTTTCTGTCTTCCTTTCTCACTCTCTTCCTTTCTTCCTTCTTTTCTTTTCTTTTCCTTTCTTTTCTTTCCTTTTTTTCCCTTTTCTTTTCTCTTTTCTTTTCTTTCTTCCCTTCCTCCCTTCTTCTTTCCCCCCTCCTTCCTCCCTCCCTTACTTCCTAGGATAGGATCCCTAACATAGGAAGATATGTAATATCTTCCTTCCTTCCCTGCCCTCCTTTCCTGTCCCTCCCTCTCTATCCCTATCTCTCTTTCTCTTTCTTTCCAGCCTTTGCTCTTTATGGGATTACTGAAAATATTAAGGTTGGTACACTGAAAGCAAATGAGATACAAACTTGTTGCTATCTCTGGGAGCAGCAATCCCTTGGTGAGACGGATACATCAAGAAAATTTTCATGTTGGTACAGCTTTAGCCACAAAAGCAACTTGTTGGCCCTCACCTTTGTGAACTGTTACAACAATATGGGCCACTTTTCCTGTTGTCTTCATTGGCCCATAGACTGTATAATCATTCAATTTTGTATCTCATGAGAACTATTTCCAAAAAGGAAATGAGGGGTCAGTTTTTATTGTAGAGCTCCACATTTACTGACATAGTGATGCCTTTTTTTTTTTCCCCCAATCTGGGCATTTGATTCTGGGAAATTAACAATGCTGTATAACTGCCAACTGCACGAAAGTGGTACCAGTTTTGTCAGCTACTTATGAACTACTCCCCAAATGTATATGTCTGGGGAAAAAACAGAATGAATGTGTCTGGCATAATAGTGAAGAGGTGGACTTGTGTTACAAATAAAATGGCATAAGAAAAGCCATCAGCTCATAATTGAAACTGAAAAATGTCATATTGTTTGTAGAAGTGAAGACTCTGGCCAGATTGACTAGGTGTGAATGCTGGTTCTGCCATTCAGTAGAGAGGTGATCTTGGGGAAATCACATAATCTCTCTATGCATCAGTTTACGTATTAATAAAATGAGGATAATGACATCTGATATCTAGCTACCCACCTCCTAGTTTTTGTGAGGTTTAAATAAGCAAATATACATAAAAGTAGTTAGAATAAAACCTGAATACAGGGAATATTTATATATTTGTGATTATCTGATAATCTTTAGAAGTAAAGGTGAACATTAAAGAGCTTTCTCTCTCACCCCGCCTCCTCTAAGAGAAAAGTGTAAAAAATTTGTTGCCACTTCTAGAATGTGGAAGATTTGAAAACAGCACTATTTTGTTTTAAAGCTGAAACTCTGGTAGTGCAATTATCTTAAAAGGAAACATGCTTAACCTTTAACCAAGACTAAATTAAGCAGAATTGTTTTTACACTCCCCTTTTAGAAGGAAACAAATCATAAGAAAATACTTCATTATTAGCGATGTCTTCAAAAAGTAACTTTAAACATCCTTGTTATGCCTGGGGTCACTGCGTTTTCAGTACAATCTCCAATGTTTATGCATTTACAATTTTATAGAATTTGAAGGCAAACACTCTTTTGGTGGGTCCCTGTGGTGTGAAAATGTTGGACTTCCAAGAAAGAATTCTTGAGATGTCTTTGGTGCAAAAAGGTGATTTTGTTAAAGCACAGGGACAGGACCCAGGGGCAGAAAGTGCTGCACTGGGGTTGTGACAGGTGTCTGATAATATACTTTCAAGTTGGAAGGGGCTTAAGAAAAGGTCATTTATTACTGTCTAATAAAACCTTAGTCATGAGATCCTTCAGATGTGTATCAGTGGGCCATATGCTTGGAGGATGATTGCCAAGATATATCTTGGGGTGGAATGTGGGGGTAGAGATAAAGGAAGTTTCCAAAGGAAACTAGTATATGTTTTATATGTTAAAGTAGACTTACAGGATCCTGTGGTGGGGGCAGGATAATGTTAAGCTGAGATTGCCTTTTTCTAGCAAAGTGTCAACATAGAGACAACAGAGTTCCTAAAGGAAGATCACTCTGCCTGTTTCAACGACTTGTCAGTGGGCTGTAGGCAATAAGGAAGTTTATTTTTTTTCTTTTGCCATTATTTTCCCACATCACCTGGACTCCTAGAAATTTACATAAAATTTCGTGAACATGTACACTTTTCTAAAGAAAGAGATCCTTGGTTTTCTATCATTTTCTCAGAGGAGCTTATGACCTAAAGATTAAGAACCATCCTCTATGGCAGAATAAATTTTCCATCTTTAATGAAGATAAAATGATAAAACCCTATTTACCAAGGCAGGAAAATCTGCTAGTATATCTTAGGTTTTAGTTAAAAGAATCAAGGCAAAAGCTTTATTTTCTCTGGTGTACCCTTAGGTAACCAGAATTTAATTAACCAGCATTCGAGGTAATCAATGCTTACTTGTGTCAAGCAGCCATTCTTTAATATATTAGCTGAACTAGTATTTCATCCAGAGAAAATGAATTTTATTTATTGTTCATTCTTTCCTTTCTGTCATTTTACTTTTGGAACTATTAACATTTTCCATAGTTTTGTAATTATATATTTCTTTTGATATGCTTGGGAATAAAAACTTATATAAATACTCTAAAACCATTATTATATCCATCTCATTAATATAATTTAGTAGAGAATATTTCTATTCATTCTGTCCAAGTGTATTGTGGAATAAAGTATTTGAAAGAGAACAAGGGACAGTTGGAAAGAAGGGAATTTTACTGACCTCTGAAATCTTAAAAATGTGTTGCATTTCTCATTAATCTCACATTAACTTTGATGTTTTTAATTGCTTTTATTAAAATGGCTCAATAGAATATTTTAAAATAATTGACTTATAGATTCCTAGAAAGGGTACACATTCCAAGCTCAAAAACTTTAAAGTTTTTAGTTGAAGGAGTTTAAGTAAATAATTCAGAAATGCATTCTGTTTACCTGTTAATAATTAAGCAGGTTAGACTGTGTACTTTTTATAGTCATTGAGTTTTAATTTATTTATTTGTTGGTGTGTTGGTTTTTAAGAATTTATTTAAGCCATTGTGCTATTGGGAAATAAAATTGAACAGAGTAAAGCTGCACATAATAAAGGAAAGGGATTGGGTTACTTTTAAAGAGACAAGTGACCAAAAAAGAACTTGACTGGATTTTAGGATTAAAAGAAGTATTTAGTACATAATCTTTCTGAACTTCCCCCCTCTTTTTGGAGGGGAAACTGAAATATCTAACAGCAAGTATGATGGAGTCAAGTGAATAGTCTTTTGTTGTTGCCCTAGAGCCTGCTTCAGTGGAACTTGATTTGATCTTAGATGGCTTCATTATGGGGTTTGGCCAGGTCACTTTAATGGATTCTTGGAGAAGTCTGCCATAGAGTTTATCAGATTCTCTGGTGCTTTAAAAACTCTGGTAATACCCAAAGCCAGAATGCATATCTTCGTTCTAAGAAGCACCATTATGGACTAGAACTGAATTGGCCTTTCCAGTCTTCGAGGGACTGCATCTTGTCCTCTTGACCATGTACGTGTACGTTCTTCCTGATGTTCCTTAAGGATTATAAATCAGTTTTCATTTGCTGTTTTTGGTGAGATACAAACAAACTTCGTATTTCAATTTTTATCTAATGACGACTTGTTTTATAATCATCAGTAGAGGATAGCCTTCAGCACCTTCTGTTTGTTTTGTTGTAAGGTATCATTGGTTGCTTTTGATTTTTATTTATTTGAAATTGTAACTATAATGGTCCTATCACTGAAATTGATGCATGTTCTATTTGCTTTCTCTTATAATAAATAGTATGCTTACTATATAAATATAACCTCTAACTTCTTAAGTTTTCTACATTCCAGGCTGTGCATTTTTTTGAAGATTTAATTAAAGATGTGATAGATTAAAATTTGACTCCTAGGAATCTAAGAAATACCATTATAGGTGGTTGCTGGTTTTGTTTGTTTTTGAGAAATCTTGTTTTTCTTTCTTTTCTTTTTTTAAATTTTCTTTATTCTGTCTTCCTTCCCTCCTTGCTCCATCTTCTTTCCTTCCTTCCTCTTTTATTTTATTTTTTTCAACAGAAGCGCCCTTCAAAAATAGGGACAGATAGATCTTTTCAACTGGCTTTCTTAACATTCAGGAAATCTAGTAATATATCATCTGATCTTTTTTCTGCAACATAGACTAGCTCTTGTTTTAGTGACTTTAATGTTTATAAAAAGTAATTTGTGTTTATTGTAGAAAATTTGGAAAGAAATCACAAGAAGAAAGATATCTGCCATAATCTTAATATCTGAGATTAGTGCTAGGAATAATTTAGTATATTCTTACATGATTTTTCTAATGCATACATGTTTTTTCTGATACATAGATAGACACATGCATACAGATCTACATATATTCACAGAACCAAACATTGTGCATAGTCTATATATTTATATGTCATCACAAAATTATTAAAAAATTATTATTAACATTTTGCAACCTGCTTTTTAAGCTTAATGATGCTTTATAAATTTTCACTTGCTATATTTTATGAAAATTCATAGTTATACCACATGTCATTTATTTAACCAGTTCACTGTTTGGAATATTTAGGCTATTTCAATTTGCATTCCTTTCAGTACAGATTAATTATTACAGAATATTCATTACAGATAATTATCTATTGCAGATTAATATTGTTTTATATGTATCTTAGTTTGTGTTTCTTCTATTCTGAATTGCCTATTCATTTGAAAAAGATGAGATCTTTGTTTCATTTATTTATAGGTTAATAACTATGATGTCCTATACATTAAAAATATTTATGTGTTTTATTGTTGGCCTCATATTCAACATTTTAAAAAAATATTTATTTATTTATTTATTTATTTGACACAGAGAGAGAGAGAGAGAACACAAGTAGGCAGAGAGGCAAGCAGAGAGAGGGGGAAGCAGGCTCCCTGCTGAGCAGAGAGCCCGATGTGGGGCTCGATCCCAGGACCCTGAGATCATGACTTGAGCCAAAGGCAGAGGCTTTAACCCACTGAGCCACCCAGGTGCCCCTCAACATATTTTTTGACTAAAAAATTTTTAAGTAGTTTTTAAGATTCATAAATCTTAATGATTGTGTTATATTCTACTACTGTCTATGTGGCTTAAAAGGCATTCTCACCTTGAAATTCAGAAAATTATATACATAGGTTTTCTAATAGATCTTTGATTAGTTATTATATTCAGATGTACCAGTTTGCTTTATTTTTGGTGCCTGATAAGAGGTAGAGAACAAAAAAAAAAATTATTTTCTTACATAATTAGTCTCAATGCTGTGAAAATGCTACCTGTAATACTTAACCCATATTAGAGTCCCTGTGGTCTATTCTACTGATTGGTCTCTTCCAACTGCCAATACCACAGCATTAGCTATATTTCAGTTTTTGGTGAAAACTAACCTTGTTTTTTGCTGCAAGGTCAAAAACCAATACTTATATTTTTTTCTGTTGTAATCTCCCATTTGGTTTATTTATTTTTTAAAATTTGAACTAATTATAAAGCATTTGAACTATTAAAGATAATTTTAGTTCAACTTAGTTCAACAAAGACTTGTCCTTGTATTAGGAACACTGAAATGAATTGGAAACTGTGGTAGAATCTTTGTGCTAGAAAAATATATTAATCTGATGGAGGCAGACAGAGTGTGTAAATGGTCAAGATAGTGGCCTAATATTGGTAATTTTATTTTTTTCTGATTCTTTTTTACCTTTTTTTAATCTACAACTTATTGACTCTAGTCATTTTTTTAATCTTTTCTATCTTTCTTTTAAACCCAGAGAAGATTAGATGACATTGATTTAACAGTTAGATTGTCTCAGACATATGAAATATGATGATATTTTTCATATTCATATAGTCTGTTTACTTTTTCTAACTAATGAACTGATAATTGTCTTCCTATTTTCGGTTATGTACATTTTTATTGAATATTTCCTAAGCACTATTTAAGGAGCCACAGGGAAAGAAAAATGAATGTCTTTAACAAATTTACGTTTTAGTGGGGGAAATTCATTATTTATAAAATAATAGCAATATAATAAAATAATAGATATTGAGGGTATTGTTTGCTGTGTGCATTGTACAAAGCAAAGTAATATATATTAACTTGTTTACCTCTTATAATAGTCCATCTAGTCCCCTAGATACTTTTTGCTCTAGATACTTTTTTGACTCTTTCACTTCATGCGCACTGGCCTTATTGTCACCTCCTCTGAGAAGCTTTCCTGTCCAAACCAATCAAAAATATCTGCCCATGTCACTCTCAATGCCATTACCTTACTGTTTGCACTTATGGTACTAATTATATGACATTTAAGTTCAACAACCTACATGCTTATTGTTTGTTTTCCACTACTAGAATGAGTATTGAATGGCAGACTAAACAATGGGTTGTAGAAGTTTGTAGTTGGGGGCGCCTGGGTGGCTCAGTGGGTTAAGCTGCTGCCTTCGGCTCAGGTCATGATCCCAGGTCCTGGGTTCGAGCCCCACATCGGGCTTTCTGCTCAGCAGGGAGCCTGCTTCCTCCTCTCTCTCTGCCTGCCTCTCTGCTTACTTGTGATTTCTCTCTGTCAAATAAATAAATAAAATCTTTAAAAAAAAAAAAGAAGTTTGTAGTTGTGAAAGAGTAAAGTTTAGTATATAAAATTTAATTTCATTAAGTCTGAATTTCTTTATCTGTAAATGGATGCAGACTTAGTGCTTGTCTTAGAGTTGTTCAGGTTGTTCATTCTTTCATTCAATAAATATTCATTGATCTTAGTGTATGGCAGACACTCTTCATGAAATTGGGAATACAGTGGAAAAAAACAACGTCTGCCCTTATGGCACTGCCATTCTACTGGGGGAAATAATAGATAAATAAAAATTACTTTTATAATATATCATGTAATGGCCAAATTAATTTTCTCCAAATTAAATTTCTCTACCTCATCCCCATAATCTGAACATTTTTTTTTCTATTTCTAGTTATTGTCTGTTTATCCATGATTAAGGGTTCTAATCACACTCCTAGAAGATTTTGATTTTCTAAAGTTTGATGTTGCAGAGTAAATGTATATTACTCATGTATCCTGACTATAACAGGACTTGCACCTTCCTTTCCTCAATCCCATTTACTAGTACAGCTTAAACTTGGGTTTGTTTTGGTTTACTGGTATAGTTTGCTGTTTGAGTCTTTGTTTTCCCTTCATAAAATATTATTTATACATATTAAAGATCCAATCAATTAAAAACCCTAGATCTTTTTCATTTTTTTTTTTTTTACTGTAGATGCACTAGCTGATGAGATTGGCTTTTGTTTATGTATGTGTTTCCATTAGTAAAACTGCTTTTAAGATTTTGAATGGCTGAATCTCTGTGGAGATTATTAGTAAATATGACATCAAGGTCATCATTGAAATTTCATAGCAAATTTAGAGGGATAACTTTCCAAGGACATAAAATACCAAATTCAATTTTTAATAGGAGAATTGTTTCTAGTTAATTTTTTTATATTGAAACTCACCAAATTGGGTTTAAAGGCACCTCAACATCCTGCCTACTTTACTGTTCCCAGTACTAGCTTTGAGTATATACTATCAAATGCATGTGGATGAAAAAGAATTAAAAAGTGACTCATCCATTTGTTTGACATTCCTGCCTCCAAATCTGAGTAGGACCCTACAGTAATAGCCTTGCTTGCTGAGACAGGAAACATAAAGCCGTGTTCTAATGTCAGTGCATTACGTACTGGATACCAGTTCAAGCTATATTGAACATGTTACCCTCTGCTCCCTATTTCTTTCCATCAATTTACTTTTCATTTTCTGCGTTATCTTCCTTTATGCAAATCTCTTTAACCTCACTCATTATTTTGTGGATAGGGCCTGTGTTTTGTTTTTATTTTTCCTAACTCATCAGTACTTACCAGTATATTATACACGGTAGATCTTTGCAAAATCTCTGATAATTAAGAATAGACGAAGACATGGGGCAAATCTATTTGGGATTAGTTTTTTTTCAATTACAAAAATAAATGTAAAAACTTTGTGTAAATTAAGAAAGCTTCTGATAGTACTGTAATAAATACCCTGGTCTACATCTAAACCCTATTCACTCAGTGATTTAAATCAGATATTGGTGTCATACTTTACTATGTACTTGTACTGCATGTACAGAAATGAATGTGGTAGCCTTTTTTTTTCTTTTGAAAACTGTAGATACTAGTTGACACACACAAACTCAGCTACCTACTTTTCATGACGAGTTATAGACATGCTATGGAAATGTTAATTGCTTCCTTGGAAGATTTCTAATTTTAAGTGTTTCCTTTTTACAGTCACACAAAAAGAAGTATTAAGGATTACCCTTTGAGACTCTGAAGACTGAAGGTAATGTCCAGTGATATTTTCTTGAAAGGGTTTTGTCTTCTTGAAAAGTTTCATAGTATTTAAGGCCTTGGCTTTACTGCCTCAGGTATTTATTGCCCTTTAACACATTAAATATCTTTTTCTATGTCTACCTAAAAAAAATCTGAAATTATAAATCAAAAAAGGAGAACCCTAACGTTATGTCAGAATGTTTCAGTCTAACTGGGTGTTGCTGTACTTCTTCTTTCTTCTATATGGAAATGTATTAGGGCCCTTCCCTATTTTTGAAATCAGTTTGGAACTCTTCTGATTTTATACCTTGCCCTTTTCTTAAATAGACATATTGACTCAAAGCCAAAAAGTCAGCATCCATTCCTCCTCAGGAAGAGCTTTACAACTAACTGTACAAGACAAAAATGCATTGGTTACAAACAACAAAACCATGCAGGAAATCATGCAGATGAGATTTAGTGGCTACTTGTAGTCAAAAGTCCAGAATTTCAGGCAAGAAGTATACAATAGACTTGTGTTGCTGCATTGTGTATAAAGAGCTCATAGGGATTGAAGAAGGTTTCTGAGACAAGAGGGGGCTATAATTACTTTGCTTCTTACATGCATGGTTAGATCTTCCAGCGAGAATAACATGGTAGGGTAATTTATTATAGAAGAGTAAATCACAGATTACATTGGAGGGGGATGGGGTGCTGATCCAACCATCAGTTTTGTGAATACATACACTTAAGCATGTGTGATAGCTTGTTTTTAATTTCTTTACACCAGTGCACACCTCAAACATTCCGTTTAGCAGTGGGATATGCAAATTGTTCCAAATGCAGCAGCAGTACTTTCACCTGAATGTCAAAACTGTCAGAGAGCTTTAAATCAAATCTTGATAACATTTTTTAAAAACCAGCCAGCCCAAGATTGAGGCACCTAACTCCCTGCAAAAACTTGATTCCCATGCTTTCAAAATGCTCCAGTATGTCAACAGGGTAATGTCAAAGTTCTAATTCACCTGCTTTCTAATTTTAACCTTTTAAGGATTTTATTTTATTTGGCTTAATTACGATATTTTCTACAAATTAATGATAAATGCCTTGATTAATAAAACCAAATGTCAGAGAAAATGACAACTTGATGAAAAATTAATACTCGGCAATATTTTAAGGTACAGAAGTACTAAAGATGTACTCTTAAACCTTATACTTCATCAGCTCTTTTTAAAGGTGGGTAACAGCATTATTCTTGCACAGAAGTTTCCATAGCCACATGTGTAGATGCATTTTAGCAATATAATTCTTAGCTATTGTTTTACTACTAGCTATTATAGATAGAAATATATTCGTAATTTTTAATCTCTCCTTTTTCTCATGATATTATTTATTTTTATTTCACAAAATCAAGGTAAACTATATTTTAGGTTGTTTCTAGAGATGAGGCTACCGTATTGAGTATCCAGATAGCAACCTCTGTGTGTGTGTGTGTGTGTGTGTGTATTTCAAGAGATCTCATGGTATAAAATGTAGTAGTTTACAACTGGATATCTGTTAGACTGTTAATTAATCTGGTTATGAATATTTCAGCTGGAATATCTAAAAATTATTCAGTAGAAGTATTAAATACAGAGAGGGAGCACCTCTATTTCAAAGGGAAATAGACTTTAATATGGGGATTTACTTTTTCTCAATGTTTTTTTCCTGAGTTTTCATTAAAAGACCCGAATAGCAATAAAGAATAGTAATTTGCTTTTTTCCTATAAACTCTTGGTTAGATTTAAAAAAACCTAAAGATCAAGAAATGTGACTATTTTCCCTTTACTGATGGTCATGGAGTTAAAAAAATTTTAAAGATTCTGTGTATTTTTCCATCTTCACAAACATCAGGATAACTTTTTGATATGAATGCTTAATTATTTGATTAAATGTACTATGCAGGAATTATAGTCTGTGTTGTTTTTTTATTTTCATATTTCATAGATGAAGCTGCCGACCAAATGAGGGAAGGCACAATGGCTTCTTCTGTGTTGTGCTTTTGTTTGGTTTGGTTGTTAAGGGATAAAAAGACCCACATAATGCACTGTCAGTGAAATGGACACACTTTGACCATCTGTTCATATAACGACATGATGGCCATACCTATCAACAGAAATTTCTGCCAACTAATGTTAAAATCACCTTTTTTTTTTTTTTTGGTAATATGCTGGGAATTTCTAGATAGGTGTTTCAGGCATGTTGTTATGCATAATGAGATATATAGAGGTCAATATTGGTCAACATCTTATAAACACAATTATGCTAATCTCAAGGGGAAGCATTCTGTCAGTGGAGATTTCTGGTACTATTTAAAATTGGAGATGGATTGTGCTGAATCTTCTTTAGCTGGCTATAGGTTTTATTGTTTTTGTGTATTGTCTGGTTCCAGACATCCAGTTTGTACTGGCCAAGCTGCTTGATGAGTAGGGGCCACCAACATTGCTGCCTTGACTGCTTACATACCTGCTATGAATAATAGATTTTTCAGCTAGTTAATCATTGCATTGTAACTATCTCTGTTCCTTCTTAGCTGATCACTGCCCAGAGAAGTTTAAGTTCCCCTGTAGCACAAAGCTTCTATTATGTTTCTATACCTGCATTTATTTGTATACCAAAGCATCTATTATTCTTTTTTTCAAATACTGGTAAATAAGACATGCCACACTTCTTTGCCAATTCATCAACTACATATTAAACAATGTACTTCCCTCCCCCCTTGTTAATTATATCCGTCTGCCTTTTACCAATTTACTTCCATATACAAACCAATTAACTTTTATTCATTAGTTCCAGGATTTGGTCAAGGAAATACTAACACCTACGTCACAATTCACAGCTTTAAAAGTTTCTCATTGAAATTTTAGTTATTTGAGTCAGTACTATAAGAGAATATCATTTTCCCCAAAATGTTTATGAATAAAGGAGGTAGACTGAAACCCAAAATAATCTTAAAAGACTTTTTGCTTCATGTGGCACTGTTTGATTGCAGAAATGAGGACAACTGACCAAACCTTATACAGTTAGATTCTTTAGTTTTGGGAAGTTGGAGTTGATTTTTTAAACTTTATGCTGGTGTGAACACACAACAACCAGTAGTGTTCTTTGAAGAATCTAAACCTTATGGAAAATTAAACCAGTTAGACTATCTCTGATCCAACGGGGAAAAAAAAAACCCTAAAAATAAATGGAACCCTCCTCCACTGTTGGTGGGAATGCAAGCTCGTGCAACCACTCTGGAAAACAGCATGGAGGTTCCTCAAAATGTTGAAAATAGAACTACCCTATGACCCTGCAATTGCACTGCTGGGTATTTACCCTAAAGATACAAATGTAGTGATCCGAAGGGGCACGTGCACCTGAATGTTTATAGCAGCAATGTCTACAATAGCCAAACTATGGAAAGAACCTAGATGTCCATCTACAGACGAATGGATAAAGAAGATGTGGTATATATACACAATGGAATACTATGCAGCCATCAAAAGAAATGAAATCTTGCCATTTGCGACGACGTGGATGGAACTAGAGGGTATCATGCTTAGCGAAATAAGTCAATCGGAGAAAGACAACTATCATATGATCTCCCTGATATGAGGGAGAGGAGATGCAACATGGGGGGTTGAGGGGGTAGGAGAAGAGTAAATGAAACAAGATGGGATTGGGAGGGAGACAAACCATAAGTGACTCTTAATCTCACAAAACAAACTGAGGGTTGATGGGGGGAGGGGGTTGGGAGAGGGGGTGGGGTTATGGATATTGGGGAGGGTATGTGCTATGGTGAGTGTTGTGAAGTGTGTAAACCTGGCGATTCGCAGACCTGTACCCCTGGGGATAAAAATATATGTTTATAAAGCTGTAAAAAAAAAAAAAAAAGAAAAGAAAAAAGAAAAAAAAAAATAAATGTTTTCTAATGAACTTAATATACATAAATTTCCAGGTTGAGTACTTACAATTTCACCATAACCTTCTCTCTAAATGATTTTTTAGTCCTTTTGGAAACTGCGTTCTCACTTTTAAGCTCACACTGTTTTACTTTGCAAGCTCAAGTAATTGAGACCTTACTGGTTTGAAAAGATTAAGGCAGCTTCCGGAGTTGCCTGCTGTATAACTTAAGTACCAATAGAATGATCAGTTTCTCTCAATAGGATTCATTTACCTTCATTTCCTTTGCAAACTTGTGTTTATTAATGAATAAACTATACTCATGAAACACACTGCTAAATAGATCAATCAAAAGATATCAAGAAAACCATGAACATTGTCCAAGATATTAGGGGATTTCTGTTTCCTGCCTAAATGCTGCTTTCATTCTTCCTCCCTATCTACCATCCCCCTAATATCCAGGTCTCTCTTTGTATCCTTTAGTGATGACAAGATGTTTTTTATTCCTCTAATGAAGTGGGAAACAGATTTACATGCTTTCTTCTTGGGAATTAGATTACTTATTGTAGTACTGCTCAACGTATCTTTGTAATACTCCCCAACCTCTACCCACAACTAATTAGTGACTTTCAGAATTAGGGAAAATCTTGGTTGTGTGGTGGCTCTATATTTACCAGTGATCAAGGAACTGTTACTAATACACTTGTCAGTATTAAAAAAGAATTAAGTAAATAAAGGGCCAGATGGCCAAGCCCAGGACCTATAAAGAACCCAGTATGTGTGGGCTGGTCCAACGGAATGACAGAAGCGTATTACCAGGCTAAGTGGAATCAGAGTTAGGCTTTCACTTACAAGAAAAAGCATATTTTTCAAATGTGTTTTCTTATGATAATAGTGATTTACATGTTCAGACCTCATTTGTACTAGTAACATTTAAAAGCATATATTTCCCTTTATATCAAGAGACAGGAGTGTTTATGTGTATCAGAAAAGTCTCTTGGAATAGGACATAGTGGCATCAAAGTAATGCAGTTACCATGTAAGCATTTTTGCTGGTTCAGAGAAGAATTCTGCTTTGTTCTCTCATGAGAGCCTATGTGTTTACTGTTATAACTTACTTATTACATTTTATTTTAACTAAATATTTGCCTCTTCCAATAGACTCTACTATGGCTTATGATACAAGGAACCTGGTTATGTAGAGGTTGTTATAGTGAATGGCCAGATGAGGGACTAGTCCGTAAATATTCTCTAAGTGTTTTCTTACAATAAGAGCATTACAGTAGGGGTGCCTGGGTGGCTCAGTGGGTTAAAGCCTCTGCCTTCTTCTTGGGTTATGATCCCAGGGTCCTGGGATTGAACCCTGCATCGGCTCTCTGCTCAGCAGGGAGCCTGCTTCCTCCTCTCTCTCTGCCTGCTTCTCTGCCTACTTGTTATCTCTGTCAAATAAATAAATAAAATCTTCAAAAAAAATTTTTAAAAAAGCATTACAGTAGTGGTTATAATAAGATTAACTTAGAGAAATTGTGAAAATAAATTCCCTTCCTTTCCTATGATTTAATTTTCTTTACATGTATACATATATAAATATCTTATTTCCTACTGTAATTTCCATTTTCATTTATTTTCTTTTATCTTGCAAGTATGTACTTTTGGAAGACATTTTAAATCTTTGTGGTTTCTGGGATAGATAGATAGATCAGAGAATTGCTGGGTAGGTAAACTGACTAAATAGAATGTACATTTTTTGAGGGGAGCCTGAGTGGTTCAGTCTATAAGTGTCTGTCTTTGGCTCAGGTCATGATCCCAGGGTCCTGGGATTGACTCGTCGGGCTCTCTGTCGTCAGGCTCTTTGCTCAGTGGGGAGCCTGCTTCTCCCTCTTCCTCTGCCTCCTTCCCCACCTGCTTCTGCTCTCTTTCTCTAATAAATAAATAAAATCTTAAAAAAAATAGAATGTACATTTTCTTTAAAGATTTTACACCTCACGGCTATACAAATAATGGAGAGAAGATTAGCTAGAGAAGATGGGCCTCCCATCTTCTTTCTCGCCATGCCTTCTTTCCAAACTCCAGCAGATATTTAGTAGATGTCTGCTCTGCCAGCAACTTTCCAGGTGCTAGATATAATTTCTGAACAATAGAGACATAGCCCTTATTCTTGCGGGGCCTACTCTCTAATAGGAAAATATAATAAACATATAAATAAGCGTTACAAACATAGATATATAATAAAATGGCTTATTTTGCTGGATTTCTCAATTCTGGCATGAATTAGGGAATTTATAGTGGAGAAATTATCTTCAATGACCTGCCATGTTAATAATAGTAGATCACTTCTAGATTTTAAAAATGCAGGTTGGCCAAATTATTTCAGATTATGTTTCATGGGGTGGGTGGCCTTGGGATGAAGATAGATAAAGCAATACTTGCTTTCAAGGTGAATCAGAAAGAAACCAGCTTTGTAAACCTGGCTTACTATATATGAGGTAAGTGACCTCAATATGTTTCAGATCTCAGATTGAAAAATCATGGGAATTTTTTAAATGACAAAATATTGTCTCTTAAAAAGATTGTTTATGAATAGTCCAGAGTTTACCTGTGAACTGGGTTGTAGTAATAGTGATAAAGGAGTAGGTGATAGAAATGTATATTTTTCCTTCCGCTCTTTGGACATGTGTGTGAAATATTTTTGTCTCTGATCAGATTGTTCATTATGTTCCCTTTGGATGTGTGTACTGTTTGGCCTTCCAGACTTGCATGCTCATTCAAAGGCATTCCAAGTCATTATGCTGGACTTCAGCCTTGTTCAGTAAAAAGGCCATTTCTTCCATCAGCTGTCCACTTGGACATACATCCTTTTTACTCTCAAAAAGATTTTATATGCATTCAGAGTATATTAGATGGATTTGTCAAATTACTCACAGATAATCAGTTTTTTAAAGTTATAATTTGAGCTATGACCTCTCAAACTGTGAATTATAAGGTTTGACCCTTTGGTTCACTGTTTGACACAGCAGCCATTAATTACAGTTTTTAAAGGACATTTTATTTCAGTTAGAATTTGTTTTATGAAAACAGTTTAAGTATTTTTTTCCTTTAACTTTTAGGAATAAATGCTGAAGTGTAAATGTATGTATGTGTGTTAATATATATATTTATCTATTGTATTTATTAAATATTATATATAAATATGTTATATATAATAGCTATTTCTTATATTTGACTATAAATATTATATAGTCAAATATAAGAAATAGCTAACTTGCATAAGCATGCTATAGTCAAGTGTATTTATGCATATTTTTTACCACTACATTAAATCTGTTATACATACCCATAAAAATTTTTCTGTAATAACCTGTGAGTTAACACTAAGATCATTCTTATTTTATATAACTCTGCTATCAGAAGGAGAGTGACTTTTTAAATATGTTTATCAGGGTGACAGAGACTTTATTATTTTTTAATCTATGCTTTTCACTTTTCTTTTCCTTGACCAAGGGTAGAGAGGTGAGTACCTACCTATGAATGCCCAGTGTCTGACAGTAATTTGAAAGTCATCTAGATGGTTCAAAGTAGCATGATGAGGGAGAATATAAACTGGTCAGGTGCATTTCCCAGATGTGCATAGCTCAAGGTACTGAAATGAAAAGGACATAGCAGAAAGGTCAGTTTAGCTAAGTGCAGAAAGACATCCAGATGTATGGATTTTTTTTCTGATTAAGTATATAGCTTAGATTGTATTCTTTTCCTTTTAGACCCATTATTTACGATTTTTAAGGAAATGTTTACCTCTATTTATTTTCTAAAAGCCAAAGTAAAGGCAATATGTACTAACTAATTGTAGAATTCTTAACAAGACAGAAAATTTCTGAAATTGTAAGGAAATTTTTATTTTATTAAGTACATTTAATCATTTTCAGATATCCCAGACTGTCCTGGGATATGAATCTACTAGCTCTTCCCCCCAGTAGCTTCTATTAGTATATAATAAAACAATCTCTTAGAATGACACATTTTAGGAATTTTATTTTCTCATGGCAAAAAAATAATTCTGTGAACTAAATGTAAGGGCTTGTAAATACATCATAGAGATTATGAAATTTGAAAATAGTTTTCAGACATAAGTACGCTGAGAAAAATTCAGTTTAATTTTCAGGTTTTATACTGACCTCATCCTTATTTGATGAAGATACCTATTCACCTTTTCTTATTCTTCCTATTACTTAAAAGCTAATACAGGATGACACTGAAAATTATTTTTAATTCGGTCCCAGTTTACTTCCTGAGCCCCTAATTTCCAAATTTCTTTCCCACTATTCCTATCCTGCCTCACCTTCTTTCCCTTAGCACACAAGTCTTTCCACCCACACTGCACCGTTACTGTCTTTTTTTTTTTCTTTTAGATTTTTTATTTATTTATTTGACAGACAGAGATCACAAGTAGGCAGAGAGAGACGAGGAAACAGGTTTCCTGCCGAGCAGAGAGTCCAATGCAGGACTCGATCCCAGGACCCTGGGATCATGACCTGAGCCAAAGGCAGAGGCTTAACCCCCAGAGCCCCCAGGCGCCCCCGTTTGCTGTCTTCTTAACATACTGTGTCCTTCCATGTCTTATGCCTTTGCTCTTACACTTCACTCAGCCTGTTATGGCCTTCGTGTGGCCCAGAAAACTGCTCTATTTATCCTCCAAGGCAGAATCAACACGTCTTTCCTTAGTGTTTCCTTCACATTTGCTCACATGACTATAACACTTACCACAGTATATCATAGTTTTACTTGTGCCTGTCTCCTTTCCTAGATGGTAAGCTTCTTAAGGGAGGGAAATATGCCTTTTTCATCTTTGTGTTTGGCTCAGATCAGGTACTCAAAAAATGCTTTTTGAATTGTCTGTTCTATCAATAGACTTAGAGACACTATATCATCAATTGTATTCAGAATTTATCCACAACACAAACATAGCAAAAAAGTGATCCTTTAAAAAATATGTGTATTAAATTTTCTTTGTATCACTACATGATTTCCTTTAGGTCTCAGTACTTGTTTTGGTACTTATTTCTGTAAGGGAACAAAAGTTGTGTCCTATATGCTGTAATAAAGTTAAGTACCATTTTAAGACAAAAGATGTTTATTAGGGGGAAAAAATAGGACAAGGAAGTGACTTGTCAAGGGAGTTTTAGATCTTCACAAGTGAAATAGCATTGAAATGGAAGGATTAATACAGAAAGTCTTAGGAGTGTTTAATACTCTAGAATTTTATACCTACCACTATTGATGATTATACTTAGTTTGAAATAGCTTTGTATATGTATAGACTTACCCAGGACCTGAAATTAGGCAATAATTAGCCTCTCAAATGGATCTGTTTGGAAAGCATTATAAAATAATAGCTCCCTTCCCAAAGAAAGGTGCTGCTGTGTTCAGGCTGCACTCGTTTAATGGTGTCTCAGCTGAAACAGGTGCTTTACTTGCTTTGTTCTCCAGGAGCAGCTTTCTAGATTTAAGCACTGAGTATACAGTACACAGTGGCACTATTAACAAATCAGAATGAGGCCAAGGGAAAACTCATCTAGGATCCACACACCTAAATGCAGTTAGTAAACAGAGACACTCACTCTCATTAAGCATAATTAAACCTAATATTGACTGTAAACTGTTACTTACCTTAAACTTCTCTGTAGAGAGTGTGGAAAGGGATTAACCTAGCAGATTGGGACATTAATTACTACCTCTTTCACATTAAAGTTACCATCAAGAAGGGCTATATTCATAAATAAAACATAGAAGGGATTGAGAGACTGAAAATATGTAAATTTACTTTATAAAAAGGAAAGAAAAGCCTAAATTAAAAAAAAAAAATAAGAGAGCTGTGAGCGATGCCAACCCCAGCAAAATGGAACTCTGGCTAATTACTACAAAAAATAGGCTGAAATAATCACAGAAATGTGTCCTTGCCTTCTGACTGACAGAATCTGTTTCACAGGAGACTCCTGTTCAGCTGAGTCCTCTCTCTTTTCATGCGTAGCTTCCTCCACTGCTGAATCTAATGTGGGGTTTGAGGAGTCGGTGAAGGGACCTGGGAGAAATAGGATTTTTTTCCTTTTTTCCCCCTAGTCATTAATAGCCCTTTATTTATGAAATTGATTATAATGATTGTATAAATGTTGTTAGATTTGTCAGCGAGAAGGCATAGTGCTTTTTTTGTTCGGTCAAAATGGTCTGGTAACTGGTCTCCTGCTACTATTTAATAATCTCCTTCTTGGGTGCAATCTAAAGAGTATGTTGTGAAGGATATAAAAATGTCAGCTAAATTTAAGATCGACTGTTAAGTTTTTATATTATACTGCTGCCTCAAGGGGGGAGGCCAGGATCTGGGAGATAAGAATTTAAAGAGAAAAGCAAAGTAATGACAATACAAACTTATCTACCAGCCTTAGAATCGTCTTCAAAATCTATGGCCTGACTTGCTTGCCATGAATGTATTCTGCTTTCTATTACCTGTTTCCTATTTCCTTTCCAATGAAGAACCATATACTGTACTCATTTATTGACTTTTCTTATTTCTTCACCAGGGTGAGGTTCTAATTTTTGGAACTGAATCCAACCTCCAACTTTGCTTATTTAACATGTTAAGCTTCTAGCCAGGTCCTAGTGCTGTCATGTTGAATTTTACCTTTCAGGTGCTCTTGAGCACCAGAGCAGTGTAGTAGTTGTGCATGGGAAAGAGAGAGCCTAGAAATTAAGTGTGGAGTATGTGTTCATTTTAAGAGGATGTGAGGTTTAATTTTAGAATAAAACCCTTAATTTTTTCCCATGAATTTAAAGCTAGTTTCACAGCTCATGAGATGAACTAATGAAACAGAAATAATTAATGGACAAAAATCTATCCTTCATTTTCCCCATTGAACAAAAATTCACAAACTGGTTGGATGACAGAGGATGAACAAAAACAGTGAGAGTAAGAGTACTTCTATCCTCTGTTCTTGTAACAATAGTGACATTACGAAATAACCATAACAATGGCACTCTTATTAATCAGACATATTTATACAGAATTAGTGTTGGCTTCTGCTCTATATTACCTTTAGTTTTACATGAACTTTTATTATCTGTGCATATCAAAAAAGACATGGTGAATGAACAAAGAAGCCCTGTTATGAGACAAGTATTATTTGACATTTTGGGAAGCTCTTATTATAGGGTTTCCTCTTAAGTGAGAATAACGGGAAGGTTGTCATTAGTTGCACTATTACAGACACTCTGGATTGTTAAAAACAGAAATGGAGCCCACTTTTTTCCTTGAAGAAGATTCATCAGTTAGAACAGTTCGAATGATCCAAGACTTCTGTGACTTGTTCCACACCGCCCGCCCCCCACCAGTCTTCTCGTTTTAACATGTGAAACAATGATCCCAGAAGGCATCTCTTAAGATCATTGTTTTTCCCTTGGTTTACAGAGCTAGTTGGCTGGATGGTTCTCTCTCTCTCTCTTTTTTTTTTAAAGATGCATAACCAGTTCAGATTTCTGGAAAATCTTTGATTAAGCCAAAATGCAAAAGTCTTGCAAGGTCTATAGCCCTACTACAAACCAGATGCCTTTTATACTCCATCCTAAAAGAGGGTAGCTCTTACTAAGTTCTTCTGAGGTATTCTCCCCAGGCTTATGACAGTTCTGACTGGGAATTATGGTGAAAAAAAGCAGGTTTATGGGTAAAAAGGAATCTCCTCTTAAAATCATTGGGCCTGGACTTTCAGATTGATCATGGTCATGGTTTTGTTTGGTTTGGTTTGGTTTGGTTTGTGTTTGTTTGTTTGTTTGTTTGTTTGTTTTTCCACAGCTTGGAATAAAATTTTAAGTCCAAAGAATAAAAATATCACTGTTAAAAAGAGAATAGGTGAGTCACTACACTTGCAATACATCTGTTGCCTGAATAAGAACAACGATTCTGAAAGTGGAGGAAGTAGAGATCAAAATCACCACGTCTTTTCAAATGACCCTTCCCCAAATTGACAATTATTGGTGTAGATACTTGTCTGAGAGCCAATGATACTAGAAAACAGTTTGACCAATTGATAATTTAGCTGCTTTTATTCTTTTGAAGTTTAAATATAGAGAATAGAATAGAGATTTTATTATTGCAGAATTTCCCCCTACCCTACATCATCTCTTCCTGTCTTATGTTAACAGACATTGAGTTTGGGGGTTCAGTGAGAAAAACAACAAAACCCCTAATAACATATAAGCTCTAAGGAAGAAAAAAAGCTGCTAATTTTGGGGTGTTTGAACAGATGTAAAAGCAAACCAAGTTTTCTGAATGAGCCACAAAACAAACAAAAAACAAACAAACATTAAACTTCTCCTATTCAACCATCTATCCTGCAAAGCAATAGAACAGGCCAAAACTGTTTTGTAACTTTTAAAACACTTTAACTGAATCCTTTTAAAAAAAGTTGTTTACTTGCTTATTTGTTTTTAATTTCCAGTGTTTCTATTATACATTTTCAATTGGATGTTAGAAAGATAGGCAAAGCAATTTAACTTGTGGCTATTCTACTAGCCCTAAGTAGGAGGATACTTAAAACCTGTTTAAAACAGGAAAGATCATCCTTGTCTGGAGTCAAGAGATTCTTTGGCTTTGAATACTAGAATGAAACGTTTTCATTTTAGGGACATTCACCAAGCCATTTATTTAAGACAGGATCACTCTATATACTTTTTTTTTTTCTTTTTTGCTTTTTATAAAGTACTTATTGCTTAAATAGCACTGGAAGATGGCTCAAAGCAGTATATATTTCCACATGTCTTAAGTCCCCTACCAGATTGTGAACTGTGGGAGCAAGGAATGTATTATTTATAACTTTATATCCTTGTTAGTGCTCTGGATATTGTAGGTAAGGAGTGCATTTTTAGGTGATTCTTGTTTTTAATGTGGACAAGCTGAGGTCAGTGAAGAGAGTCACCAAATTTGAAAGGTAATTCAGTGAACTTTTTAAATATCAGAATGTGATTCATCTTACTCTTCAAATACATAAAATTTTCAAGGAGGTAAGTTCACCTGTGACCCACAAATCACTAGTTTCCCCTAGTTAGCCAATTATGTATTACCTACCTATGACCTAATCTAAAGCTAGTTATACTTTGGGTTTGTACTATGTCCTTAGTAACAAATCCATCCTTTCATTCACTTAAAAACATTTATTAATGCTAACTATGTGTGAAGCATACAGATGAAAATATAGGGTGTTTGCTGTCAAAACACCTATGGGCTCCTGGGGTCTCAAATACAAAAGAATTCTGTGAGTATTCATACCTTAAGAAGGTACTAAAAAGGTTACTATGGGAACATAGTAGATCAAGGGAGAATTCATAAAGATAATACTGGAATGGAGATTAGAAAGGTGAATAGGAGTGTGATACGTGAAGGTGGGCAGGGGTGGCAGTGGTGGGAAAGTGGTCGTATTGGAGAACATTTTAGGAAAACGTTAACAGTGTGCAAGAAAGCCTGGAGGAATGTGAAAACCTGACTCATTCAACTGCATCTTTGGGTGTAAGTAAGAAGTAAGGTTAGATGGGTAATTTTGGTCAGATTATAAAAAGCCATAGATCCTAAACTAAGGAGATTGAATTTTACCCTATAACTGTTGGTGAGTCATTGGAAGATGAATGTAAGATAATATATTCACAAGAGTGGAGGTACAATCTATACCACATAATAATCAAATAGGTATGGAGGATGGCGGAGGAGTCATGGGTGAGACAGCTTCCCAGCTTTGGTGAATTTTAGTGTCATTTATAAAAAGATAGAAAATGCTGTTGGCTATTATTACCCCCTCTCTTTTCCCAACTACACTCAAATTTCACCAGAGATGTTTATCTTTTCCATTTCCATTTCCGCACCAAAATATTCACCAGATCACCTTGTCTGTATCAGAGATCTTTATCACTTTACCAAACTCTTATTGAGATCTCTTTGGACGTTTGATCTTGCTGATCACTTCCTTCTTTTTGAAATGCTTTTTCTGACCTTATTTTCCATGGCATCATGCCCTCCTGATTTTTTTCCCTATGCCTTTATTATTCCCTGATATCTCCTTTGTAGGCATATTCTCCCATATCCAGCTATTATATGATGGTAATCTTCAAGGTTAGATTCAAAGCACTTCTGTTGATGCCCAGCATTTTGGGTATCTTTGTAGCCACAACACACTGAGATGTTTAAAGCTCTTTTTGGAGGACCATGTTTCAAAGGTTATTTTTAAGTACATATTATTTTATTCCTTATTATAAGTGATGTACAATATTCAACACATGCTGTAGGGGAACTTATATGGTAACTTTGGTTTTAATTATACATCCTATAAAATCTTCCTGTTTTAACCTTAAGCAATGATTAATCCTCCTTGAATCTTAGTTTCTTAATCAGTATTATATGGGCAGCCATCTTAGCTCTTTAGATTTCATGATGCTGTGGTTGGTATTTTACAACTTGAAAAGGATAGTGAACTCTAAAGGATGTTCAGATGACACTTTGAATTCCATAGTCAAAGTTTATAAAATGTTTAACTGCCTTTTCCACATCTACATTTCACACTTTGTTTACTTTATTTAAGATAATTCCATGCTTATGGAAATACATATTCTGAATTCCATGTTTACTTAAAAACTCTTAGACAGTTTTTGCCATGACATTTATCAAAAGCTTTTTGACAATCTGAATAGATTGTGTATTCTGGTTACTGCACTTACAGATGCTTATTTAACCCCACAGGAAGCCCAGATATAAGATGTTCAATTAACCGCCTGGGGCTTAGGCTTTGGGGGATCTTACCCTTTTATACATATTTTCCTTGTCTGTCTTTGGTTACCAATGTTGCTTTTAAACCTGCTTTTTGTGACTGATTCACATTGCCAGTGTTTTTCAGTACTCTGTGAAAATGGCCACTTTGAGGGCAGGTTAAGTTACATATTCAGAGCACAGAATTATCCTTGCTCAGTGCCCATTTGTTGCTATTGATTTATCTACATCTAGCTTATTAATTAATTTTAGAATGACCTTTGTATTTGTTATTATTTGAATCTAGACTCTCCTAATTTGTGTGCTCAAAATGTATTTGAGGCATGGGAATCTCCTTAATGTTCTCCCACTAGGTATGTGTGTGTTTAGATGTACATACATGGTTTTTTTTTGTTATTAATTTAGTAAAACTAATCTTCAAATGTTCCTACTTATTGATAGCTAATTTATTACTTTAGCATACCAAAAAACAAACTGAAACAACAACAAAAGAAAGCTCACTTGGTATTGGTATTGGTGTCTCTTGCAAATTTGGCCTCATTTTTCTTATTTATTTACCTTACCCAACATCTAGCAGATGTTTTTTTCTCCCTTAGGATAATTTTTACTACACACTCACAATGTGCAGTCTGCCTGGATTATCCCCTCAGACCTTTTACTCTGTGGCCTTTTACTCATCTGAGCAATTTTTCCATTTGAAAAATAAATGGTCTTTTCTCTCATATTTCTTTGTTCTTATCATTTAAGCATACAGTGTGATATTCTCCATTTCCATTTTTCTCTTCCTTTGTGCCCAATTTTTGGTCCTTGACATTTTTATTGTATAAAAAAGTAAATGGTTGAGCGACTTGTGTGATTTTCTGTTGGAAAAATACTACTTTAAGGGTTGCTCTCTATCTCTAACTAATTGTCCATTAGTGCTCTTTAGTGGAAGTGAGAGATCAGTTTATCTTAGGTTCTGGAAGGAAAAGAGCTGAATAATTAAGAGTATTTATGACTTTTAGCTTATGGCCTCTTTAAATTATAGTTACACATAGTTTGGTCCCAAGCTTGCCAGAAATGGGAGAGTTTGTGAAAAAATTAAGTGCAAGTTTACCATTTCTGTCTAGTTTATAAATTCAGATTATTTCTCTTGATATTTTCAAAATGTCATTGCAAACTTAAAATCTATAGAATAAAGACTTTATTCTGCTCTAAATAAGAAAAGTTCCCCCACTCAAGTTCAAACGTAAATATTGTGCTGCAGTACAATGCTACCAGCTGATTTAATCTTCATTTAAATTTTTTTTTAAAATATTTTACTGTCCCGTGATCCTGTGGGTAAAGATAGCAGATGACGCATTATGAGCTGTTTATCACTGTCACACAAAGTCAGTCACAGGAAGTAAAAAAATATTACAATATAAATTCTTTAGACTAGAAACCATGGTTCCTCCATGGATCTTTTCTGTAGAAGATCCACCAAAGAATAAATACTCAGTCAGCATAAATTGGTGGTAAAAATTTCTAGTTTCACTTTGAGAGGGAGCTTTTAAAATAACGAATCTTGGTTAGCTTTGGGGAAAATCTCTTTCCTGAGATGGTACATATTGAAAAGCGCAGGTAGTTGTGTAGGCATTCAAATAGAGATGAGTCCATTTTTAGTACATTGTGTGGGGAGTGACATGCGTGGAAGTCCATTAATAGTGATGTATGTTGTGTTCCTTTCATTTTATTTTGCTAATGAATTTAGTATCAGATTTATGGGTGCTTGGAACAGAAGACAATTTGCAGAAGTAGGTAGAGCAGTGTACATATCCCAACTAAAGGCCTACAAAGCAATCCTAATTGGAGATCAAGCTCTAGATACAAAAGGATAGGTGGAAACACATGCTTCTCATCATGCATGAATTGAACTAGTAACCTTTTGTTTTTGGATTCATATTTCTTTACAGAGGGTAACATCACCTCCTAGGTAGCATTTGGAAATGTGTGGCTGGAATCACTACTGTATTTTAGTTGACAGGGTTAAGAGATGACTTTGAGTCCTGTGATATATCAACTGATTATTTAGAAGGGAGACTTGACCAGCTCTCAAAGTCAATAGCATTCTTGTAGAGAAATGCTATTTGGGCAATCAGATAGTATCCTTTATAGCAGTAGTTTTCAAACATTTTCATAATGCCCCACTGAGAGAAATACAATTAAATCATATCCTGGTACACACAGAGACATACAATTGAAACAAAAATTTCACAAGACAGTATTTACCCTTCCTATGTGTGACACTGACATATATGTTACATTCTACACTGTTTTATCTCATTTTACCTTATGCTATTTTTTCCTTTTCTTTAAAGGTCTACAAACCACTATCTTAATTTCAAGACCACTTATAGTATACCCTACAATTTGAAAAACAGTGTTGTAGAGATCTTTACATTTCCTGGTAAGAACAAGTTAAAGACATAATGACTGAAGAATAGCCTCTAATATGACTTGGTTTCCTTTTACCCTAAGCAGAGCAATCTGATACTAAATTCATTACCAAAATAAAATGAAAAGAACACAACATACATTGCTATTAATGGACTTAATGCATGTCACTCCCCACACATGTGTGACTGTAGTCCAGTTTTGTTTTAGAAGCTGGGCCCATATGCCAACCATCCAGGTGTAAAGCCTAATTGCCACCTTTGCCCTCTGTTACCATGACAATGAGGAAAAGGACCCTGGAAACACTATCTCAGTTCACTCACAGCATTTGGATGTAAAAACTCAATGTTGCCTCTGTGGTGCATATTAGGAACTATGTGGTATTATGTTAAAATGAACAGGATTCAATGAGATGAGAGTGAAACACTGTTCTTCCTGTTAAAGTGAGTCATCCCTAAATTGTGGGATGGTGACTTGGCATATTGGGCCTCTCCCTTGAATGTTGTTGACTGAAACAAATGTGAAGTCAAGTAGCCTGCATGTTTTGGTGCAGTGCGCAATTTACCATGGTTGTATAAATTCTTGGTTTCTTAGAATATTATCAGAATATTGGCTTCTCAGAGTGTTTTTAAGGGGCATGGTTACTGATGGCAGGCCTGCCATTGCACGTTAATTTTCTTCATGTCCTTCACCTGAAGTGATTACTCCAGTTAAATCTAGTCCACTATCCTCAGCTAAGGTAGGGAAAGGGTAATTGGGGGAAAAAAACAGCTTTTGTAGTGATTTTAATACGTGTTTCTAGTAAAGGACCATTATTTGGCTCTCCAGGATGCTTATCCTGTTCTCTTAAAAGTCATCAGGAAATAAGCAGAACAACATTTAGTCACACAGTGGTGAGTTGAGCATGGGAAGTTTTCTGCTGTCATCTTTCTGGTTCATGTACTATTCTCATGAACATTTGTCGTCCTGCTTGACTGAAAAGGCTGGGATTTAGCTTCATCCTTGATTTTGTCGTGTTCATCTAGTGACAACTGCAGAATGGCTTAAGTAATGAATTGGAGATTTATATCTGTAGGACCTGGGTGAGCTCCATGAACAGAGCTCAGGAAACTGTTCTGTTTATTTTGGTCCTCAACCACTTGATACATAGATAGGTATGTCTGAGTTTTAGTTAAGAGTGTCCAGGTAGATAGCAGGAGGTACAACTATCTTGTTTCTGGCTCTTGCCATTTACGGACTTGCCCAGAAGTCTCTGGAGCTGGAGTTGTCAGAATTCATTCAGTCATGGGGTTGCTCATGCTACTGTACTAGTTACCCTGGGCTGGTGAGGGGGTGAATGCTTGATTTCCAAAATCCAGGTAACCATAATAGCAGTAGTACTGGACCTACCAGCTCTGGTGGGATAGTTGTGTAGGATGAAGTACAGACTAGATAGATTTAATCTACATAGATTTAAGACTCCCACTTGTCAGCCATGATAAAAGTGGTTTTCTTCGGAATTGCTATTAGCCTTTCTATAGTAAAGGAACTTTGCAGCAATGGGAGCTTCAGTTGAAGGCACCATTGTTTCCCTCGTTCCCCAGTATTAGGCAGGTCAGGGTAGAATCTACCTAGCTTCACAAGATGTTGTTCCAGTCAAGACCCAGTATCTATTCCTCTGCTATTTCTCTCAGGGAGTGAATGGCTTCTCATAGTATTTGCTGTTGAGTATACTGCGGTGTCATGAATATTCTTTTACTTTGAAACAGACTTGTGACTGTTCAGTTTTCACTTTCTCTCATGTTCCTATTGAAGAATGCTGGAACTGGCACTTCTTAACCCCACTCTTTGCTTGGGTGGATCCATCTTGACTCCACAGTCTCAGCTTAAAAGACACCTCTCCAAAGCAACTTTCTCATATCATTCTAAGGTAAGACCCTCTTGTTAATCCATACCGCAGTAGCATGATTATTTTCTCCTTAACGTATATAGCTCTAGGAAACTATGAGTGTGAGTGTGTGTATATGCATGTGTATCAATAACTGCATTTACATTTAGTGTAACTATTGACTTTTGAATTTATGTCTTATATTTTGTTTCCTGCTTTTTTTTGTTTTTTGTTTGTTTGGGTGTTTTTTTGTTTTTGTTTTTGTTTTTGTTTTGCCTTCTCTTTCCATTCCTCCATTTCCCATTTCCTGCCTTGTTTTGGGTTACTTGAATTTTTTTTTTAGTATTCCATTTTAATTTATCAATTATGCTTTTGACTATATATCTTTGTATAGTTTTTTAGGGGTTCTAAGGTTTCAGGTATGCATACTTAAGTTTTCATAGTCTTCTAAGAATCAGTATTTTATCACTGCAAGTTGAATGTAGAAATCTTGCCACCAGGTAAGGTCATTTACTGTCCCAATCTTGCATTATTGTCACATATAATATCTACATAGATTTAAGCCCCTTTAGATAATGTTATATTTTCACTTTTAACTGTTAAACATATTTTAAAGAACTCAAGCAGAGAATAATAGTTCATTATTTTTACTTATATGTTTATCATTTCTGTTACTTTCTCTTTATTCTCCATGTATGAAGTTTCTTTTTAGTATCATTTTCCTCCTCTCTGGAGTACTTCCTTAAGTAATTCTTTTAGAAAAGGTCTCCTAGCAACAAATTTTCTTAGTTTTGTTTTCATCTGAGAAAATCTTTATTTCACTTCATTCTGAAAAGATATTTTTATTGGGTATAGAGTCTATGTTGACATTTTCTTCCTCTCAGCACTTTAAAAAAAGGGGTGTCATTTCCTTGGGCTTCTATAGTTTCTTTCTTTTTTTCTTTTTTTTTTAAGATTTATTTATTTATTTTAGAAAGAGAGTTCAGGGGTAGGGAGGAGGGACAAAGGGAGAGGGAGAGAGAAATTCTCAAGCAGACTCCCTGCCTAGTGTGGAGCCCAGCATGCGGCTTGTGGGCTTATGGGGCTCCATCTCATGACCCTGAGATCATGATCTGAACTGAAATCAGGCACTTAACCAGCAACCACCCAGGCACCCTGGCTTCTATGGTTTCTGTGGATATCCACTGTCATTTGAATTGTCAGTCCCCTATAGGTGATATGTGATTTCCTCTGGATGCTTCCAAGATATTTTTTTTTCTTATCTTCAGTTTCCACACTTTAATGTTCAAATTGAAATGCTGTATTGGGCATGGATTATTTTTGTTTTTATCCTATTTGAGGTTACTACCCTTCTAGAATCTTTAGGTTTATCTATTTCACTAAATTTGGAAGTTTCCAAATATTTTTCAAATTTTTTTTCAGCACTGTACTCTTTAACTCCTTTCCTTCTGATACTCTAATGACGAGGAATGCTAGACTTCTTGTTATTACCCCATAGATCCCTGAGTCTTTTAATTTTTTTCCTCTTTGTTCTTCATATTGGATAATTTCAGTTGATCTACCCTAAGGTTCAGTGACTCTCTTCTTTGTCATCTTCATTTTGTCATTGAAACTATCTGTGATCTTTTTGTTGTTTATTTTATATTTCTGTTTCAAGACTGTTCCTTGTTAGAACATTTTTGTAATATCTATCTTAAGGTCTTTATCAGACAGTTTCAACATTGTATCATTTCAGTGTTCATGACTGTTAGTTATCTTTTCTCATGTGAATTGAGATTTTCCTGGTTCTTCATATGCCCAGTACTTTTTTTAACTAGAATCTGGACATTTTAAATATTATGTTATGTATAGTTTAAATAAATTAAATAATTTATATCTGTTATGAAATTTTGAGTCTTGGAGACTCATAAATTATACAAAGAATGTTGATATTTTTGTCTTAGTGGGCAGTTGATCTAGTTAGGTTCAGGACAGAAGTTACAAGCTGTATTTTGTGGTTCCAATGCCAGCTTTATTTTCAGATTTGTCCTATGTATGTACCAGAGGTTGTCTTGGACCTAGGCATGGACGTATGTGTTATTTTTTTTTTCTTAATTTCTTTTGTATGCTGATTAAAATCAGATCCATATATATGCAGCTTGTGGATAACCCCAGAATTTAATAGCAAATTTATGGAATTATTTTCCTGAGCCCTTTTCTCTCCATGATATCACTGGTATTTTTTCAGTTCCCTGCAGCTGCCCTTTTTGGCCCTCCTGCTAGCAAGTGATGGCTTTATTTACTGCACTCTCATGCACATTTCTGTAACTGAGCCCATGTTCAAGGCCAAGTGGTGAGAGGACAGAGAGAGGAAAATAAAAGCAATGGGATTTTACCAAACACTCATGGGACCACAACTATTTTTTTAAAGTGCAGAAATTATAAGTATGCATCTAGGTGAGTTTTCAGAAAGTGAATATACCCATGTTAGCAGCAGTCAGAACAAGAAGCTAAGCATCACCAGACCACAGAAGTGCCCTCTTTTCCTCCCTACTCCCCAAGGGTAACTGCTATTATGACTTTTATTTATTTTTTTTTAAAGATTTTATTTATTTATTTATTTGACAGACAGAGATCACAAGCAGGCAGAGAGGCAGGCAGAGAGAGAGGAGGAAGCAGGCTCCCCGCTGAGCAGAGAGCCCGATGCAGGGCTCGATCCCAGGACCCCGAGATCATGACCTGAGCCGAAGGCAGCGGCTTAACCCACTGAGCCACCCAGGCGCCCTGCTATTATGACTTTTAATACAATAAATTAGTTTTGGTTCTTTTTGAACAGTATAGAAATAGAATCATGTGGTATATTTTCTTTTGCTTCTGTTTGTGAGATTCATTTTGTTGTTGCATCTGCGTGAAGCTATAATTTTTTAAAAAAAATTTTCATTGTTTTATGATATTCCTGTGTATGAATATAATAAAATTTATTTTTAAGGCTATTCTATGGTAGATGGAAATTTTGGTTGTTTCCAGCTTAGAAGCATTATGGATAGTGGTTTTGCATTTCTATTTAATGTATACTAAATGTATAAATAATTTAGTAAACTAGTGTATACTAAAGAATCACATTGCTGATATGCCCATGTTCAGCTTCAGTAGATATTGCCAAATAGTTTCCAAAGTTATTAAACCAGTTTCTGCTCTCAGTATTACTACATGAGAGTTCTGTTTGCTCTAATCCTTGACAACACTTAGTATTATCTGTCTTTTTCATTTTATCTTTTCTGGTATGTGTGACATGGTAGACCATTATGGCATTAGTTTGCATTTCTCTAATGATGAGTGAAATTAAACATCTTTTCATGTATTTATTTTTCAGTTAGATATCCTCTTTTGTAATGTGCATTTTGAAGGTTCATTGCCCATTTTATACTTGGGCTTGTTACTGTTTCTGTTATTGAATTGGTGTTCCTTTATATGGTCTGGATATATGTCTTTGTCAAATACACATATAACTGATGTCTCCTCTTACTCTGAGGTTTGTCTTTTCATTGTGTTATAGTTGTCTTTTGATAAACAAAAGTTTTCATTTTAATAAAATTCAAATTGTCAATCTCGTTTTTATAGTCATTTTTTAAACATCCTGTTTTAAAAAGGAAAACCTCTGCCTGCCACAAGATCATGAAGACATTCTCTGTTGTTACCTTCTGAAAACTTTATTGCTTGTCATTAACATTTAGGTCTGAATTTTCCCTGGAAGGTATTTTTTTGGTTTGTGTTAAGTGTGAGGCTGGGGGTTGGGTATACAAGAGTTATTTAATTTAGTTAATTTATCTTTTTAATGTAGATGTCTAATTGATCAACCACCAGTTGTCAAGAGTTGGTTCTTTCCCCAGATACTTTAGCAGTCAATTTATCATAAATCAAGTGCTTACGTAAATATTGGACCCATTTCTGGATGCTCTTTTCTGTTCCATCAGTCTATTTGTCTATCCCTGTACCAATAATACATTGCTCATTAGTGTAGACTTAGAAGAAATATTGTATCTGGTGGTGTAAACCCCTTACATATATTCTTCTTTTAGATTGTTTTGGTTATTCTTAGTCCTTTGTGTTTCCATAAACATTTTAAGATTTTATTTATTTATTTGAGAGAGGGAGAGTGAGAGAGAGCATGAGAGGAGAGAAGGTCAGAGGGAGAAGCAGACTCCCCGTGGAGCTGGGAGCCCGATGCGGGACTCGATCCCTGGACCCCGGGATCATGACCTGAGCCGAAGGCAGTTGCTCAACCAACTGAGCCACCCAGGTGCCCATCCATAAACATTTTAGAACCTGCTTGTCAATATGCACAAAATGAAATTTTCTGGGATTTTGATTGAGATTGTGTTTTGGGAAATTTGATATCCAGTTTCTAAATGCATTATATTTTACACTTATTTTAGTCTTCCTTAAATTTCTCTTAGTAATGTTTTAAAGTTTTCTATGTAGAAGACTCTATATTTTTGTTGGATCGATTTCTAGTATTTGATTTTATTTTATGCTCTTGTAAATTGTGTTTTAAGTTTCATTTTCTAAATGTCTGTTTGCTAGTATATAAGAAAACCATCCATTTATATATATTTATTTACTTTATAGCCAGGGATTTGCCAAATTCACTAGATTCTTTTAGATTTTGTGGGTTCCCTTAGAGTTTTATTAAAACAATCATCATTTCTGTGAATAATTACAGTTTTTATTTCTACCTTTCCTGTCCGTATAACTTTAGTTTAATTTTCCAGATTTATTTAGATATAATTGACATATAGCATGGCATAAGTTTAAGGGGTACAGTGTGATGGCTTATACCCTTTTATGTTGGAAAATGATTAACACAGCAGGATTAGTTAACACCTCTGAAACCTTACATAATTACCAATTCTTTTTTGAGGTAAGAGCATTTAAGATTTACTCTCAGCAACTTTCAAGTATATCCCCAGAAGTTATTTATCCCCAGAAGTTATCTTTTAACTGAAGTCTGTGTCCTCCATAGACCTTTAATTTCTATTTCTTGTTATATTAGCTAGAATCTTTAGTACAATATCAAAGAAAGGCATAATACTTGCACTAGGTTTTTTTGTCTGTTTTTTTCATTAAAAATGCCCCTTATCAAATTAAATAAGTTTTTTTCTTAATTTCTCAGTTTTCCAAGTTGGCTTTGTGTATGTGTGTGTGTGTGTGTTTAAATCATCACAGATTTTTGAATTTTATCACATTCTTTTCTGGATATATTGAAATCCTTTCTTTTATCACCCTTTAATATGTTAACACTTAAATTAAAATAATTTATTTTTGAATGTTACTCCACCCTTACATTTCTGGAATAAACCCAACTTGATGTTGATGTGTTATCCTTTTTTTTTCTTTTTAGTGGGGAACTGGATTGAGTTTGCTTATATTTTCCTTAAGATATTTTTGTCTGCATTCAAAAAAAGAGATTGGCCTATAATATGTTTTAAAATACACATATATATATATATATATATATGGCTCAGCCAGTTAAGCGCCAGCCTTCTGCTCAGGTCATTATCCTAGGGTCATGGGATCCAGCCCTAGGTGAGGCGTCCTGTTCAGCCAGGAGTCTGCTTCTCCCTCTCCCTCTGCCTTGCCCCCTGTTTGTGCTCTCTCCCATGTACTCTCTCTCTCTCAAATAATTAAATAAAATCTTTTTAAAAAGATAAATAATATATATATTATCCTCTTGTCAGGTTTTGGTTGCAGAGTTACAGTATTCTCACAAAACAAGTGAGAAAGAAAGTATTCCTCTTTTTCTACCCTTGGGAAAGTATATGTATATGTATGAATGTATGATTGGTACTATTCTTTCAGGAAGAATTTATCTGTAAAGCTATTTGGGCCAGAAGTTTTCCCTATAGAAAGATCTTAAATATTTTAGTTTCGTTCTTTGTGGAAAGATTTTGAATTAAATATGCAGCTTTTCCTTGTGTCCATTTTCATAAAATGTGTTTTTCAAAAGATTCATCCATTTCATCTAATTTTCAAATTCATTGATAAGTTGGTTACCATATCCTCTTATTGTCTTTGAAATAATCTCCTTTTCATCTGGGTTTTCAAATTTGTTAATATGAAATTGTTCATCATATCCTCTTATCTTTGTAATGTCTGTAGTATCTATAGGAATGCCTCATTTTTCATTCCTATCAAGGTTATTTGTGCCTGTTTCTCTTTGCTTTAAAATCCATATTTCTAGAGGATTATTTTATTTGTCATTCTAAAAAAGAATTTTTAGATTTCTTCTTTATATATTGCTTTATTTCAAAATACTTGGGATATTTTGTGATTAACATTTTGTTATTAATTTTGAGTTTATGGTCAGAAAACATATGCTAAATGTTCTAAATACTTTGAAATTTATTCAGACTTCTTTTCTGAACCAGGGCAATTTTAGTAAATGTTCTATATACACTGGAAAATAATGTGTATTTTGTAGTTTTTGGATGTACTGTTCTCTACATATCAATTAGATTAAATTTGTTAAATATTGGTGCTCAAAACTTTTTTTTCTCTGTTGATATTTTTAACCCTGTATTTTATCATTTACTAAGATTTATCATTTAAAATTTACTAATATAATTGTGAATTTGGCTATTTCTCCTTTTGTTCTGTCAGTTTTTGCTCTTGAAGGCTGTATTATTAGTTGTGCACTAATTTAGAATTGTGATCCATTTTATTAGATTAACCAGAATTTCTTATCACTACTAAATTCTTTTCTTCTACTATATCTTGATTAGGTATAGATTGTACTTAGACTGATGTTATAATATATAGTTATATTTATAGTTTTATATATATATATAAATCTATATTGATTGGATTGTTTGTTCCTTGGGTGTTGAGTTTGATAAGTTCTTTATAGATTTTGGATACTAGCCCTTTATCTGATATGTCATTTGCAAAGATCTTCTCCAATTCTGTAAGTAGTCTTTTGGTTTTATTGACTGTTTTGCTGCACAAAAGCTTTTATCTTGATGAAGTCCCAATAGTTCATTTTTGCCCTTACTTCCCTTGCCTTTGGTGATGTTTCTAGGAAGAAGTTGCTGCAGCTGAGGTCGAAGAGGTTGCTGCCTGTGTTCTCCTCAGGATTTTGATGGATTCCTATCTCACATTGAGGTCTTTCATCCATTTTGAGTCTATTCTCGTGTGTGGTGTAAGGCAATGGTCCAGTTTCATTCTTCTGCATGTGGCTGTCCAATTTTCCCAACACCACGTGTTGAAGAGACTGTCTTTTTTCCATTGGACATTCTCTCCTGCTTTGTTGAAAATTAGTTGACCATAGAGTTGAGGGTCCATTTCTGGGCTCTCTATTCTGTTCCGTTGATCTACATGGCTGTTTTTGTGCCAGTACCATACTGTCTTGATGATGACAGCTTTGTAATAGAGCTTGAAGTTTGGAATTGGGATGCCAACAACTTTGGTTTTCTTTTTCAACATTCCTCTGGCTATTTGGGGTCTTTTCAGTTCCATATAAATTTTGGGATTATGTGTTCCATTTCTTTGAATAAAATTGATGGTATTTTGATAGGTATTGCATTAAATCTATTGTATTTAATACAATAATGTAATGTAATTATTACATTAAATGTATAGATAGCTTTAGATAGCATAGACATTTTCACAGCATTTGTTCTTCCAATCCTCAAGCATGGAACATTTCTCCATTTCTTTGTGTCTTCCTCAGTTTCTTTCATGAGTACTTTATAGTTTTCTGAGTACACATTCTTTGCCTAGGTAGCTAATGGTTTTGGGTGCAATTGTTAATGGGAGCGACTCCTTAATTTCTCTTTCTCTGTCTTGCTGTTGGTGTATAGAAATGCAACTGATTTCTGTGCATTGATTTTACATCCTGACACTTTGCTGAATTCCTGTATGAGTTCTAGCAGTTTTGCAGTGGGGTCTTTGGGGTTTTCCACATAAACTATCATATCATCTGCAAAGAGTGAGAGTTTGACTTCTTCTTTGCTGATTCAGATGCCTCTTATTTCTTTTTGTTGTCTGATTGCTGAGGCTAGGACTTCTAGTACTATGTTGAATAGCAGTGCTGACAGTGGACAGCCCTGCCATATTCCTGACCTTAGGGGAAGAGTTCTCAGCTTTTCCCCATTGAGAATGATATTTGCTCTGGGTTTTTCATAGATGGCTTTGGTGATATTGAGGTATGTACCTTCTGTCCCTACACTTTGAAGAGTTTTGATCAAGAAAGGATGCTGTATTTTGTCAAATGCTTTTCCAGCATCTGTTGAGAGTGTCATATGATTCTTGTTCTTTCTTTTATTAATGTATTGTATCCCATTGATTGATTTGTGGATGTTGAACCATCCTTGCAGCCCAGGAATAAATCCCACTTGGTCATGGTGAATATTCCCTTTAATGTACTGTTGGATCCTGTTTGCTAGTATTTTGGTGAGAATTTTCGCATCTGTGTTCACCAGGAATATTGATCTGTAGTTCTCCTTTTTGATGGGGTCTTTGTCTGGATTTGGGATCAAGGTAATACTGGCTTGATCAAATGAGTTTGGAAGTTTTCCTTCCATTTCTATTTTCTGGAACAGTTTCGGGAGAGTAGGCATTGATTCTTCTTTAAATGGTTGGTAGAATTCCCCTGGGAAGTGTCTGGCTCTGGGCTCTTGTTTGTTGGGAGATTTTTGATGACTGCTTCAATCTCCTTACTGGTTATGGGTCTCTTCAGGTTTTCTCTTTCTTCCTGGTTCAGTTATGGTAGCTTAGATGTCTCTAGGAATGCATCCATCTTCCAGATTGTCAAATTTGGTGGTGTATATTTGCTCATAAAATGTTCTTAAAATTGTTTGTACTTCTTTGGTGTTGGTTGTGATTTCTCCTCTTTCATTCATGATTTTATTAATTTGGGTCCTTTCTCTTTTCTTTTTGATAAGTCTGGCCAAGGGTTTATCAATCTTTTTAATTCTTTCAAAGAACCAGTTCCTAGGTTTTTTGATTTGTTCTAACTGTGGGTTTTTTGTTTGTTTGTTTTTTTCTTGTGGTTGCTATTTCATTGATTTCTGCTCTGCTCTTTATTATTTCTCTTCTCCTGCTGGGTTTAGGCTTTCTTTGCTCTTTTCTCCAGCTCCCTTAGGTATGAGGTCAGGTTGTGTAGTTGAGACCTTTTATTATTTCTCGAGAAAGGCTTGTATTGCTATATACTTTCCTTTTTGGACCACCTTGGCTTTGTCCCAAAGATTTTGAACAGTTGTGTTTTCATTTTCATTTGTTTCCATTCATTTTTTAAAATTCTTCTTTAATTTCCTGGTTGACCCTTTTATTCTTTAGTAGGATTCTCTTTTGCCTCCATGTATTTGAGTTCTTTCCAGCTTTCCTCTTGTGATGGAGTTGTATTTTCAAAGCATTGTGGTCTGAATATATGCTGGGAATGATCCCAATCTTTTGGTACAGTTGAGACCTGATTTGTGACCCAGGATGTGATCTCTTCTAGAAAATGTTCCATGTGCACTAGAGAAGAATGTGTATTCTGTTGCTTTGGCATGAAATGTTCTGAATATATCTTTGGTGTCTCTCTGGTCCAGTGTGTCATTTAAAGCCTTTATTTCCTTTTGATCTTATGCTTGGATGATCTGTCCATTTCAGTGAGGGAGTGCTGAAGTCCCCTACTATTACCATATTATTGTAGATGTATTTCTTTGATTTTGTTATTAATCAGTTTATTAAATTGGCTGCTCCCATGTAGAGGCACAGATATTTAAAATTGTTATATCTTCTTGTTGGGTAGATTCTTTAAGTATGATATAGTGTCCTTCCTCATCTCTTATTATAGCCTTTGGCTTAAAATGTAATTTATCTGATATAAGGATTGCCACCCAGCTTTCTTTTGATGTCCATTAGCATGGTAAATTATATTCCACTCCCTCACTTTAAATCTGGAGGTGTCTTTGGGTCTAAAATGAGTTTCTTGTAGATAGCATATTGATGGGTCTTGGGTTTTTTTGTTTGTTTGTTTGTTTGTTTTTAATTCATTCTGATACTCTGTGTCTTTTGGTTGGGGCATTTAGCCCATTTACATTCAGGGTAACTATTGAAACATATGAATGTAGTGCCATTGTATTGCCTGTAAGGTGACTGTTCCTTTATATTGTCTCTGTTCCTTTATATTGTCTCTGTTCCTTTCTGGTCTACTATTTTTAGGCTCTCTCTTTGCTTAGAGGACCTCTTTCAATATTTCCTCTAGGGCTGGTTTGGGGTTTGCAAATTCTTTTAATTTTTGTTTGTCCAGGAAGCTTTTTATCTCTCCTTCTATTTTCAATGACAGCCTAGCTGGATATAGTATTCTTGGCTGCATATTTTTCTCATTGAGTGCTCTGAATATATCATGCCAGTCCTTTCTGGCCTGCCAGTCTCTGTGGATAGGTCTGCTGCCAATCTAATATTTTTACTGTTTTACGTTACCGACCTCTTGTTCCAAGCTGCTTTCTGGATTTTCTCTTTGTCACTGAGACTTGTAAATTTTACTATTATAAGATGGGATGTTGACCTATTTTTACTGATTTTGAGGGGGATTCTCTGCGCCTACTCGATTTTGATACTTTTCCCTTTGCCAAATGAGGGAAATTCTCTATTATAATTTGCTCCAATATATCTTCTGCCCCTCTCTCTCTTTTGTTTTCTTCTGGATCCCAATTATTCCAGTATTGTTTATCTTATGGTATCACTTACTTCTCAAATTCTCCCCTCATGTTCCAGTAGTTATTTGTCTCTCTTTTGCTCAGCTTCTTTATTCTCCAGCATTTGGTCTTCTGTATCACTAATTTTCTCTTTTGCCTCATTTATCTTAGCAGGAAGAGTCTCCATTTTTTATTGCATCTCATTAATAGCTTTTTTGATTTCAACTTGGTTAGATTTTAGTTCTTTTTTTTTCTTCAGAGAGAGATTTTATTTCTCCAGATAGGGATCCTCTATACTAATTTAGTATGTTTATTATCAGATATAATATATCTAATATATATCTAATATGTATATTATATACATATATTAGTCCTGTGAAAGAACAGAGCCACACACATGATTTAGGGTATATTTTGGTCTGTTAGAAGAAACTGCCTCCTAACGTTTTAAAGGAAGAAGAACTTATAGAAATACAAAAATAAGGGTAAAGAAATGAAGGGATGGAATATGACTGTAACTATGAAAATTAATAAAGATTCTAAAAAAGGAATTGATAAGAAGTTGTTTGAGAAAGAAAAAAAAGAGGAAAGAATGTGGTCAGTCTCGGTACTAGAACAAAACCATGTACTAGATTTTGGGTATATTTTGACCTGTTAGAAGAAACTGTATCCCAAAATTTTAAAGAAAGAAAAACCTATATGTATACAAAAAATAAGGTTAAATATAATGAAGGGATAGAATATCACTGTAACAATGAAAATTAAAAAAGATTTTTTAAAAAGATATTGGTAAGATAAAATAGTTAAAAAATGTTAAAATAAGAAAGAGGAAAAATTTTAAAAATAGAATATGAAAAAAATACTATTAAAGAAGTTTAACTTTGAATGACTTAAGTATCATGGAAAAAGAGCCATGAGTTCTCTGTGTTGCATTCCCCCCACTCTGGAGTTCCGAAGTTCTCACTGATCAGTGAACTTGGTCTTGGCTGTTTGCTCTTGATGATCTTTTGGGGGAGGGGCCTGTTGCAGTGATTCTCAGATGTCTCAACGGCGGTGGAATTGCAGTACCCTTTCCAGGGGCCAGGCTAAGTAATCTGCTCGGGTTTGTTCTTGGGAGCTTCTGTTCCCTGAATTCTTTCTGTACAGCTTTGGAGGAGAATGAAGATGGTGGCCTTCCAATATCCAGCCCTGGAGGAGCCAAGAGCTCAGAGTCCCACTCATCAATCTGCTCTCAGAGAAAAATAGTCAATCACTCCTGTCTCCCTGGTCTCTGGCCATACTCTGTGCTTACCGGGCCTTTGACAGAGTACTTCTGTCTCTGGCACATAGTACTATTTGGAGTCTCCAAACCCAGGAGATTCCTGCAGCACACTCCAATACCACTCCTCCTGGAGGAGGAAGGAGGGTCTCTCTCTGGATCTGCCATTTTTGGGATCCCTGCTCAAAGAGCAGTGGCCCAACTTTGCCTCAGATCATGGTTTAAGGTAACCCCGAGCTGAGAGACTACTCCTCAGCTCTGTCTTTGCGGCTGGCTTCCCTACTCTGATACCTGAGAGCTCTGCCACACTCAGACACCCGTGGTCTTTTAGTGACCCCAAGTGTCCTGAGATCACACTGTCCTTGCAAGGGCTCCACCCCCCACTTAGCCTGTGGAGGGACATTGCTCAGTGGAGCAGACTTCTAAAAGTTCCAATTTTGTGTTCTGCTGTTTTACCACTTGCTGGGAGCCATCTCCTCTCCCCACAGTCTATCTTTCCATATTTTGCCTCGGATTCACTTCTCCACACGTCCTACCTTCCAGAAAGTGGTTGCTTTTCATCTTCTCTTCTATCTCCTGTCGAGTCTGTAGGTGTTCAGAATGGTTTGATAACTATCTAGCTCAACTCCTGGGACCTGACAGTATTTAGGTCTCCTACTCCTGACATCTTGCTCCTCCCCTCTTAATTTATTTTTGAGAGTGAGAGAGTAAGGAAGCAGAGGAAGGGGCAAAGGGAGAGAGAGAAACACCAACCAGACTCCACACTGAATGTGGACCCTGACATTGGGCTCAATCCTATCACCCAGAGATCATGACCTGAGCTGAAATCAAGAGTCAGACACTTAACTAGCTGAGCCACCTGTGCACTGCAGTCTTGCTATTTCCTATTCATCTATTTTCAAGTTCATGAGATCTCTATATTAATCACAATATTTAAAATTTTCTGCCTGATGATTCTCTTACCTGTTACATTTTTTTGAGTTTATGTTTATTTTTTTTCTTTGTTTTTGGTTATTCAGTTAGAGCTCCTGGCTCGCCTGATGATGATCTTTGCATGTGAAAATTGAGAAGACTTTGTGTGATATTGTGTTTTTCCAAGGATGATTTAATTTTCTTCTTGCAGATAATTACAGTAAAGTTAATTCATCTTGATCTGATCAGGAATTGATCATTCGAAGTTGGGCTTTCTATATTTCTGTTAGCTAGCTTCTCTCTGCTTGGCCTTTACTACTATAAATAATCATTATATGTTCAGATAAGATTCTGGAATGATTTTCAAGTGGTCCCTAACCTCCAGTTTTTGTCTTCTTGACACCATAAGACCATAAGAACTTGACACTATACATTCTGTTTAATTTTCTAGTATTCAGGTTGATACTTTCTGCTACTTTTTTTTTTTTTTTTTTTGCAGGGGGTGTGCTTTTCACTGTATGTAAGGTATCTGCAAATGTCTTAAGGGTGAAAAGTGTGAAACAACATAGTTTTCATCCTATTGCATTTACCTACTATCCAGGATCTTCACTCCCCAAGCCATGGCTGTCTTGACAACTCCCAAATATATTTTTTGTTTCCACTCCACTAGAGTACTTAATGCTCTGATCCAGAGCTTTGTGTTCCATGTCTCAGCCCAGTGCTAATTAGGATCACTAAATGCCTTAAGTACAAATGTTATAAATATCATAAGGCTTAAGTTACTGTTTTTTCCTTCACAATATCTTGAGTTTTAAGGTAAAACCACTTCGGTTGGTTCCTGTTCCCTTCATCAAATGGTTTTTCAAATTATTCTTATTTCGCTTGTTAGTTTTTCTCAGCAGTATGGGTGTTTTGATATAAGCCACCCAATCATTGTAGAACTGGAGGCCCTCCCATGATGCCATTTTGGTTAACAGGTTATTTGGGAGTACATGATAGTTAACTATTTCATTAGTATACAAAGTAATTTATGAAGATGCACTGCTACTTTCAAATGTATTTATACCTCCCCTTTATATATGAATTCCTTACATCTATTTGGACCTAAATATTATTTCCTCAGTATTTAAAAGTACAAAAAACTTTTTAGTGAAGTTCACTTGACTTGTACAAATCAATTGATCTACATTTGAATAGTTATATTAATCACCTTAGTTAAACCTATTTTGAAATTTAAGAATCACAAAAATGTCATTGCTATTTTCTGAAAGAAAGTTGTACAAAGGATAACTTGTAGTTTAGGTAATTATATGCATTCTTAGGGTACAAATAATAACGATAGTTTTAGTGATCTATAATATTCTTCCCCATTTTGCATTGTAAATCACAATTAGTTTTCCTTTTTAATAACCTGGTGCTAGTTTCCTTTTACAATGGGTTAAGGGGTTTAAAAAGGGAAGTCGATGTTATTTAAAAACTCCCATCCATGTGTATCTTGTGGTGATAGCAAAGAATAACTAGGCATAGAAAATAGCTTTGTAAATGAGGTATAAAAAATTTGTGAAACTTTTGATTTACTCATTTCTTTTCCTGAAATTTTCTTGTCTACCTGGATAATGTGATCAATGTAACCGTAAAGTCATCATCAGCAAATATATCAGTATTTGTCCTAGTAGATCCAGTACTGGAAACTTGGATAAAATGAAACTGTTATAATGAGAGTTGAGCAGTAAAGACCTAGAGAGGCATTCTATTTAGACATCATGAAGATTTATTTATTGTTATTAATAACCCACTGTATTTTATACTAATGAAAGCCTCAAAAGTTGAATACTTTCTGAAACAAAGAATAAAAAATAAGTAAAAGTACCAAGTAGTTATTTTAGGGGCTATAGAATCCTTAGGTATCTTGTGACTTACCTTCCATTTGGCTCTGCCAATCAGAGACATAGCGTTGTTTCTACCTTTCTGTTTTTGTTCGTATCATAAACTGCTATGATCATAGATATTTATGGTTCTAAATGGTTTATACATAATTTAGAAAGACATTGAAAATCATGGACTCTTTTGATTTGACAATATTAAAAAACAAACCCAGGTAGGAGTCAGGTAGCCAGTGAGCTAGCTACAATTACATGTTGCTGTCAGGTGAGGCTCTTATCTTCTCTGTATTCCCAATTTCCTCCTCCATAAAATGGGACGTTGTAAAGCATTTACCTTACGTTCTCAGAGTCATTACAAAGACCAGATGAAAAGTTGTATGTGAAAATCTTTTCCCAAAGACTATTATGCAAATTCAGGTGGTTCTTATTGTTATCCTCCTCATTATTGTTGGGGCCAATGATGATGGAGGGCTATAACACTACTCAGAAGCATAAAACATTTTTGAGACAAATTTTCCAGTTTTCCTTTTGATAAGTACAAAGTCTGCCTTCCTTTCTGTAACTTCTTAGTGTCCAGTGTATTTTTGTTTCTGTTTTTTATTTGTTTTAAAAAATGGTTCCAAATTTGCTCTGTGGATTTTAGGAGATCAATCCAGTAACATATTTGGATTTCTTCTTTGACAGTAACAATGAGTTATAATTTCATTGAATTTAACAAACTGGGATGGAACTCTGTGTTATTCAGAATAGGTCCCCTAAGGTCTCTGAATTTATTTTACTCATTGTAGAGTGGAGAAGCAATAGGCTCCTTTGGAGCAAACTTACCGAATTACAAAGGGGAAATCATTTATCCTTGAACCATTATGAAATGCAGGAGAAGGATGATATTCATACAAGGCCAATTTTTTAGCATAAACATAGAAAATATTAACTTCTTTAAAGGGATGTGCATTATATTAATTCATATAATCATTAAATTAATTACTTGAAGATCACAGATCATTAGTTGATGGATTTTAAATGAAAAAAAAAAAGCATGCTGAATAAGAAGATAGGTATGCATTACATCAGAGATGTCATGGAAGTATACCTAGAAAATTCACTTGTTTAATTAGAGAGCATGACAGCAATCCATGAAACCAGTGCTTGTGAGTAAATAAAGTTCTATCTATCCTGAGAGGGTTTGGCTCACTATAACAGGGTTCAGGATACTTTTCACAGTCAAAAGAGAGTCAGAAATTCCAAGACAGTCAGATATTATCCAATGTCTTCCTTTCCTCATTTATATGATTTAATCAAATTGTAATCAGGTTCTATCACTCATGTGAGTATTATAGAAAATCTGAAAAGCATTGAAATGCATTGCATTCAAGTAGACAGATATTCTGAGGATGAGGATATATAAGTTTGAAATATGTATTTCCTATAAACAATTTTAGAATACAGGCAGCCTAATAAGAAACAGGAGGGTTTGGTTCTAGGCCACCGCATAAAGCAATATTGGAATAAAGAGAGCCAAATGAATTTTTATTTCCCAGTGGATATAAAAGTTATGTTTATACTATATTTTAGTCTATTAAGTGTATAATACATTATGTCTGAAAAAATAATGTACATTAATTAATGTTATTTTATTGCTAAAAAATGTTAGCCTTCATCCGAGCTTTCGGATGATAATCTTTGTAATCTTTTTGCTGGTGGAAGTTCTTGCCTCAGTAATGATGGCTGCTGACTGATAGGAGTAGTAGCTGCTGAAGGTTTGGGTGGCTGTGACAATTTCTGAAAATGTGACAGCAATGAAGCTTCTGGATCTCCTTTTCATGAGCAATATCTCTGTAACATGCAATGGTATGAAATAGCATTTTACCCAGAGTAGAACTTTTTATACAATTGTGCTCTCAAGACTTGCTGCTGTTGGGCGCCTGCATGGCTCAGTTGGTTGAGAGACTGCCTTCAGCTCAGGTCACGATCCCGGACTTCAAGGATCGAGTCCCGCATCAGGCTCCCAGCTCCTTGGGGAGTCCGCTTCTCCCTCTGACCTTCTCTCTCATGCTCTCTCTCACTCATTCTCTCTCAAATAAATAAATAAAATCTTAAAAAAAAAAAAAAGACTTGCTGCTGTTTATCAACTAATTTTATGTAGTATTCTAAATCCTTAATTGTTGTTCCAACAATCTTCTTTGTATATTTATCAGAAGTAGATCCCATCTCAAGAAACCACTTTCTTTAGTAATCCATTAGAAGCAACTCCTCATCCATTCAAATTGTATCATGAGATTGTAACAATTCAGTCACATCTTCAGGCTCCACTTCTATTCTAGTTCTCTTGCTATTTTTACCATATCTGCTATTACTTCCTCCACTAAAGTGTTGAATCTGTCAAAGTCATCCATGAAGGTTGAAATTAACTTCTTCCTAACTCCTGTTAATGTTGATATTTTGACCTCTTCCTATAAATCACAAATGTTCTTCTTCTTTTTTTTTTTTTTAATTTGGGAGAGAGAGAGAGAGCTCAACAAGAGAGAGCAGCAGGCAGAGGGAGAAGGAGAAGCAGACTTCCCACTGAGTAGGGAGCCTGATGTGGGGCTTGATCCCAGGATCCCGGGATCATGACCTGAGCTGAATGCAGACACTTGCTGGCTGAGCCACCCAGGCTCCCCAAAATGTATTTCTTAAGTAATAAGACTTAAAAGTCAAAATGACTTCTTGATCCATGGGCTACAGAATGGATGCTGTGTTAGCAGGCTTGAAAACAACATTAATCTTATTGTCCATCCCTATCAGAGCTCTGGGTGCTCTGGTTGCATTGTCACTGAGCAGTAATATTTCAAAAGAATCTTTTTTTTCCCCCCTCAGCAGTAGATTTCAACAGTGGGTTTAAAATATTCTGCAGACTATGTTGTAAGCAGATATGCTGTCATCTAGGCTTTGTTGACCTATTTACAGAGCATAGACAGGGTAGATTTAGCAGAATTCTTAAGGACCATAGGTTTTTTAGACTGTAAATGAGCATTGGCTTTAACTTAAAGTCACTAGCTGCATTAGCTCCTAACAAGAGAGTCAACCTGTCCTTTAAAGCTTTCAGGCATTGGCTTCTCCTTTCTAGGTATGAAACTCCTAGATGGCATCTTCTTTCAATAGAAGGCTATTTCATCTACATTGGAAATCTGTTATTTAATGTAGCCACTTTCATAAACTATCTTAACTAGAGTTTATGGATAACTTCCTGGAGCTTCTACATCAGCAATTGCTGCTTCACCCTCCACTTTTATATTAAAGAGGGAAAGATGTCTTCTTTCCTTAAACCTCATGAACCAACCTCATAGCTTCAGACTTCTCTTCTGTAGCTTCTTCACCCCTCTCACCTTCCTAGAATTGAAGAGATTGAGGGCCCTGCTCTGGATTAGGCTTTGGCTTGAGGGAGTATTGTGGCTGGTTTGATCTATCCACACCATTGAAAACTTCTCTGTATTTGCAATAAGGCTGTTTTTCTTTTTTTATCATTCGTGTGTTCACTGTAGTAGTATTTTTATTTTCCCTCAAGAACTTTTCCTTTGCATTCACAATTTAGCTAACTGTTTGATGCAAGAGACCTAGCTTTTGACCTATCTTGACTTTCAACTTGACTTCCTCGCTAAGCTTAATCATTTCTAGCTTTTGATTTAAAGTGAGGGACATGCAACTCTTCCCTTCATTTTAACATTATAAGGCCGTTGTTTTGTTAGTTATTAATTGGCCTAATTTTGATATTGTTGTGTCTTAGGGAACAGGGAGGCCCAAGGAAAGGGAGAGATGGGGAAATGGTTGGTCAGTGGAACATTCAGAACTCAACATTTATTAGTTAAAGTGTTGTCTTATATGGGTGCAGTTTGTGGCAACTCAAAACAATTACAATAGTAACATTAAAGATCACTGACCACAGATCAAGAAATATAATAATAATGGAAAATTTTGAAATCTTGTAAGAATTACCGAAATATGACACAGAGACATGAAGTGAGAAAATGCTGTCAGAAAAATGGCACTGATAGATACACTTAATATAGTGTTGCCACAAATTTTCAATTTGTAAAAACCACAGTATCTGTGAGGCACAATAAACTGAAGCACAATAAAACAAAATATGCTTGTATAGGACTAAAGCAAACATTTTGTCACATTACTCTGTAACCTTTGATTTACTTGCATAGTGCCTGGCATATGATGACTCTCAGAAAATTGTTCAATTGTATGTTGAAAAACAAATGCACTAATGAATACACACATGTATGTATGCAGAAGATGCCCTTACAGTGATTGTAGACCACCTATACCGAATTATTTATAGAAGGCTGTATGGAATATTAGTTTTCATTCAAATACCCAATACCATGATTAAAATAAAAACCTTCCCCTTTCAATTCTCATTTTGGCTTTGTTTGATAGTATGTTGGATCCATGAAGCCATTTTCTAGAATTCTTTAAGACAGTGTTCTTCAAAACTTTATTTGTCCTCTTTGGTTTTTCTTCCATATCTTCATATTTTTCTTATTTACTTTCCATTCTAAATTATTATTGTTTTTTCTTTCATTTTTCATACCTTATTCCTCCAAATAAAGGTTTCTTTATAAAAGAAAATTAGAAAAAATTTAGAAGGCTCAAATAAAGAAAAATATTTATAATACCATATTGGCTCACTTTCTCCCAGTCTTTTCAAAGGTTTTAGTTTTAATGATTACACTATGTTGTTTCTTTTTTAAAAGCTTTTGTTTCTTTATTCATGAGAGAGATAGGGAGAGGCAGAGCCAGAGGAAGAAGCAGGCTCCCTGCGGGGAGCCCTATGTGGGACTCAATCCCAGAACCTTGGGATCATAACCTGAGGCAAAGGCAGATGCTTAATGGACTGAGCCACCCAAGCACCCTATGTTATGTCTTATTTTTAAAATTTACTTAAAATATAAGTACCTTTTCCATTTTATTAGTTACAGCATATTCTATTGAGTAGATACAGTGACTTAATCACTATTTTTGGATATTTACATTGTTTCCAGCTTCAGCTATTTTTTAAAAGAATGTGATGACCTTTTTGTGTATAAAGCTTTTTTCCCCTAGCATTTAGATTATTTCCTTGAGATAAATTCCTAGATTTGGAATAAAGCCACATGTAGTGAACATGGTAGTGCCCTTTTTATTTTTGTTTTTTACTTTATTTTTTAAAAAGATTTATTTATTTCAGAGAGAGAAGGGGGGTAAGAGCAGAGGAGAGGGACAAGCAGACACTTCATGCTGTGTGTGTAGCCCATCCTGGGCTCCATCTCAGGACCCCAAGATCATGACCTGAGCCAAAATCAAGAGTTGGACACTTAACCAACTGAGCCACCCAGGCATCCGAAAATCGCCCTTCAAGACAAGCTGTTTTGGAGAGCATAGATAATTGATGGCTTCTAACTGCCATAGCTTTAGATTCAACACAGCATTCAGGTATCCCCATGCTTCTCCTGGGCTGCTCTTAGGCAATGACCAAGCTTATCAGAACCATTCCTGCACTCTTCTAAGGGGTAGTTTTGGCTCGAGGACTCTCCACCAATCTGACTGAGGCTTTCTCAAAACTGCTCCTCATTTGAAACTTTTCTGCCCTCTTTACTTTCATAGGTGTCAGACTTGCATCATGGTCTGGGAATTGTCCTTGCCTAAGTTCCTCCCTCTTATCACTCACAGTTTATTGCCCCAATAAACATTTTACATACCCAATTGCTGTTGGCACCAGAGGACCCAAACTGACACAGTATATAATCATTATTCAGGCTCTTGATACATAGTGCCTAATTTTCTTTCAAAAACTTTGTATGAATTTCCATCCTCACTGAGTGCAATTTTAACACTGGAATTTTCTTTCCTTTTTTAAAAAATTTAACTCTCATTGATTTGATCGATGAAAATACAATATTTCACTTTTAAAATTTCTATTCCCTCATGAGATTAAATATCCTTTATTTTCCATTTGTGATATATTAAAATTTATTTCACTAAAAACTTTACATATGATTTATATTTATAATACTTTTTAATCACTTTTTTTGACAGTGTATTTAAATGAGAGTCTCATTCAATACTCAATTACTAGTAGTTGAGGTAAATTAAGAGCAAGGAACAAATATCATGATCACTCATTTATTCAAGACTAAACTAAAACCACAGATGCTATTTATGATTTTCCAACAGCAGCAGTAGTAGAATCCAGGTCTCCTGTATGTCTCTAGGAAAGCCATAGAGTTTTTAACATTTTTGTAATTAAAATGTGTGTATGTGTACGTGTGTGTTTGTGTTTGTGCATGTGCCTATGCATATACTGTGCATATGTGCATCCACACACTCATGTTTGGATGTGTGTCAGTGTGCAGATTTTGCTAAGTGAGAGGGAAGGCTTAACATTTCTTCATGTTGTTGTCTTATAGTTTTTCCTGTTAGTAATCTCACTTTTTTCTTTTGTTTTTCTTCCACTATCTTTTCCCCACATTTATTTCTAAAGTATCCCTGATCATCCAGTACTTATTAGGTTAAATTATGCACGTGCCAATCTCTGTGTCCCCAAACACACGTAACTAATGAAGAATAAAACCATTTATTGTAAATTTACCTTTAGAATGAATTCTCCTTTCTCTGATTTTGAGGATGGATAGATGCTCATTATGATCTGGTAGACAATTATAACATGCACATTTAGAGTGTAGGTGGATAGAATAGTACTATATGTTAGGTCTGAAGACTTTTATTTTACTCATTAAAAGACAAAGATTTAAACGTGCTTGTTTAAATTCAACAAGCCCTTAGAGCCATGAGGCCTTGGGGGGTAAGAGGTGCTTAAAACCAAATAGCACAGGAGCTAAAGAAGTAATTATATGCCAGACTGAAGGTAGAGCTGAACAAAGAATGAGCTGATCAGGGAACAGGGGATGGAAAACTGAATTATATCCCAGGTATCCACAGACCAAGAAAACAGAGTAAGAAACATGCTTCTTTCCACATTTTACCAAATTTTATAAATGACAATGCTTTTCAGATGGTTTGTTAATCTGATACCACTTTTTTGTTTGCACTTTTGCTTTAATGTAAATTTTTAAAACCTGAATTGGCAGGGTGTTTTTAGTGAAGAACACAAAGACTTCATAATGTCACAAATACTCTGGATTTGAGGTGGCAGGAAATAAAAATAACTGGAGTGGAATTTCAATGACCTTATCTCCCTGAAGACCAGCCAGTAAAAGCCACCTTACCTCCCTCACCTATTCCAAAAGGTGGCATGATAGGGAAGAGAGAAGGGGAGAATCACTCTGAACAGATTCCAGGTATTCTAAAGCAGTGAACTTTATTTCATATTAACGACTTAAAATATTTCACATTCCCAGTTGCTGAGAATGTGGTGGGGAGAAGGCAAAGAGAATATATTCTTTGTTCCAAATCCTTTCCCAGGAAATCTGAGCTATGGTTTAAGAAATAACTCTAAGACTAGGTACGAAGGCTCCCAAATGACCATAAGCCCACAATTTTTTTTCATTTCTGTTAAAGTTGATTGCTTATTTTTTGATGAAAATAAAAACCACACCTGTAAAAACTGATGTTGACAGGCCCATCAATCTGATACATAAAAAATGAGGTTGTTTTATATTTTTTAGAAACATTTGCTTAAGCTCACTCTGAGTATACAAGTATATTTTCTTACCTATGAAAACCCTTTGAAAACTCAAGAAATTGTGAAGTTTTGATGTTGAGAAATTCCATTTTATTTTTTTTATTTTTTTTTCAAAGATTTTTATTTATTTATTTGACAGAGAGAGATCACAATAGGCAGAGAGGCAGGCAGAGAGAGAGGAGGAAGCAGGCTCCCTGCTGAGCAGAGAGACTGATGCGGGGCTTGATCCCAGGGCCCTGGGATCATGACCTGATCCGAAGGCAGAGGCTTTAACCCACTGAGCCACCCAGGCGCCCCGAGAAATTCCATTTTAGAAGCTAGTGTTGGAGTCTTTCTCCATAGCATTATAACAGGACAAAAAGTTCCAAGTTAGCAAAGGATTTCTGAGCTTCTGAGCAAATAAGCAGGTGCATTTGCTTTGTTATTTTATTTTTTTTTTACTAAACGGTGCAAATTGAAAATGTGCCAGTAGGATACCTTCTTATAGAAGAATGAAAAGAAAAAGGAGAATGGAAACAAGGGCCATAGTATGCTTATATACTGCATGCAGCTTTCACTAAAATTACTCTGGAATGGCAAGAAGAGGAGAATAAAAGGGCCCTATTCATTTACTTATCCAATAAATATTTATTATGTACCAAATACATTCCAGGTAGAGAGACTGTGGTTCAAAAATTTATGAGACAAATATCTGATTTGGAGGACCTTACATTCAGTGGGAGGAAAAGGGGGAGCATCAGGAAAGGAGACCTGCAATTAGGAGCTAAGTTGATACCTAAAAGATGAAGAGGAGTTTGCCAGAGAAGCATCTGGGGAATGGGTGAGGAAGAAAAGAGTATATTTCAGGTGATAAGAACAGTATGTAGCATTTCAGTAATTCAGGGGCTTGATCAGATTAATGTGTTGAGAGAGAGAAAGAGATTGGGCAATTACCCAAGAGGGGCAGAAGCCCTAAGGCAGGGGATTTCAGTGATGGTGAGGTGGATGGATGAATGCAGGATTGTGGTTGACCCATTCCTGTGGCATTAGTAGGAAAGGGGAAATAGATGGATATGAATGCAGTTGGTTTGTAAAGTAAGGTACCAAAAAGTAGATCTAATGGTCTTAATTTTCCCACTGGGATGGGTAGCAAATACAGAATGGGCAGGGGTTGGAGTGGAAGATATCAGGAAATAGGGAAGATTTGAAATAGATGTCATAGGAGAAGTGGAGCAAATTGCTTAAGGAAATCAAGGAGGATTGTTAAGGCACTTTGGGCCCAGCTGTGTGCAGGCCGAGGATGCATAGCAGTTACATTCTGTGTGTTTGTAAGGCCCTCTGCTGCTCCTGAACTCTAGGAGTGGAGAAGGCAGGTGCTCCAGGATTGGGTCTTCACCAGTGTCAGCACTCTTATTCTCCCTACTGCTCATCTCTTGTCACTGAGGACTTCTTATGGCTGATACTTGTGACTTTCTTCCTGAGGGCTTTTTTTCTGGATGTGGAGCAAATTTGGCTCAGGTTTTAGGCAGATTTGAAGTCCCAAAGATTTCATGTCACTAGAAGAAGGCTTGAGCAAGTAACTGGTAACAATTTAGAGGATAAGTTCCCTAGGACCCTTCCCCCTTTACATGGGTTAACTGTGAGGCATGTTCTGCACCATTTGCTAGCATAGTCCAGTAGGATTGAGCTCTAGTTCACTGTAGCAGTAAGCTGCTTCATAAATGCACCCCTTAGTGACTTCCTACATGTTTTATTTATGGCTGTGTAACAAACTACCCTCTAACACAGTTGCTTAAAACAATAAGCATTTGTTATTTCTCAGAGTTCTGTGGCGAAGCTGGACTAAGCTGTGGTATTCTTCTGCTCTGCCTAGTCATACCAGAGGTCACTTATGGAGCTGCACTTGACTGTAAATTTGTTTTAGGCAGGAAGGTCCACCCTGGCTTTACATACAGGTCTGAGGCCTTGGTGCAATGGGCAGCATAGCTGGGTTTTGTCTGGGCCTCGTTCTGTCCACATGGTTTCTTGTCATTCACCAGTCTACTCACATATTCTTCACCTGGTGTTTGTGTCTCAAGAAAACAAAAGAGGAGGCTGCCAGGATTCTCTCAACCTTTGTTCAGAACTGGCACAATGTGACCTCTGTTATACTCTATGGTCAAAAGGTGGAAGTCCAACCCAGATCCAAGATGGAGGGAAACAAACTCTGCCCCTTGATGTGAGGGGTAATATCCGAGAACAGGGCTGTGAGGAACTGTGAATGGTTATTTTTGCTGACAGTCTATTTTATTTCCCTTCTCTGTGTCACTTCCTTTATTCCTTACTATGTTTCCTGGGGTTAGGCCCCAAATAAACTACTTACACTAAAATCCCTATCTTAGGATCTCAACCAAGAGAGCTTGGTAAATGAGACAGAGCAAAACCAGAAAGTGAACTGAGAGTATTAACAAAAGAATAAAGTGATGGGTCATGGGGTTGGCACGAGGTTAGAAATACAATATAAAAGGAGTTCAGAGAGTAGAAAGTTTGTGAGGTCTAGGGTTTGACAATATCTTTGATACCAAAGAACTAGACAGGATAAGTTTGGCTTGGAGAGAAGCCTGGAAGGAAAGGAGACTGCAGTCATAGTTCCAGCAATGGTAGAGTGCACCCCGGGACGCCAAAGATCAAACACTAGTGGAACAAGAACAAGATTTCATTGATCAGCCTCTGGACAGGCTGGTGCCAACATCTTAGTTGTGAGGCTCACCACTTTTGAAATCAGTTCTCTGGTTGCACATTCAGCAAATACTCCTTCAACCTACTTTGTTATAGGTGATCCATGGCACTAGCTAGCTCTGGAGAGGAGGTGACCATTAACACAGTCAGTGCATAACCTCTGACAAACAAGTCTGCCCAAAAACAGATTGAGGGGAATCTCCTGCCTACCAGAGCTGTAATTGTAAGGAAGTATGCTACCGTTTAAAAGTGGAACCTGGGGGTGCCAGGGTGGCTCAGTGGGTTAAGCCGCTGCCTTCGGCTCAGGTCATGATCTCAGGGTCCTGGGATCGAGCCCCGCATCGGGCTCTCTGCTCAGCAGGGAGCCTGCTTCCTCCTCTCTCTCTGCCTGCCTCTCTGCCTGCTTGTGATCTCTCTGTCAAATAAATAAATAAAATCTTTAAAAGTGGAACCTGAACAAAATAAGATGTATTGGAAAGAACAGATGCTTCAGAGTCAAACTGGGATCAAGTCATGGTGTTACTAGTTATGTGACAGGCAATGTCACAAAAATAACTTTGCATTTTTAATTTCCACTCCTTTTTTTTTTTTAAGATTTTATTTATTTATTTGTCAGAGAGAGAGAGAGAGCACGAGTGAGCACAGGCAGACAGAGTGGCAGGCAGAGGCAGAGGCAGAGGGAGAAGCAGGCTCCCCACAGAACAAGGAGCCCGATGCGGGACTCGATCCCAGGATGCTGGGATCATGACCTGAGCCGAAGGCAGCGGCTTAACCAACTGAGCCACCCAGGTGTCCCTCCACTCCTTTCTTGTATCGCATGGTGTTAGTGCCTCATTTGATTGTGACAAGATTAAATAGTAAAACATTTGCCAAGTGCCTAGCCCAAAGTAGAGTATAACTAAATATTGGTTTCCTTTCTTTCATTCTTCCTTTATCATCCTATAAAGCAAGATTCATGGACAAAGGATAACATTTCTGCTCTTATAGCTTGTTTCTGAAGAAGCACAACATGGGTAGCCCACAATATAGTACCCTAGTGGCCTCAAGGGTTCACTGTGTCTCCCTTTTTTCTTGTTCACTATGAGACAGTGACTAGGGAGACTGTAGCTTAGTGATAATTGTCTAATCTGAGGAAACAATTTTTAGTTTGAATAGACTACAAGAGGATTCATTTGTACTAAGTAGCCACACAATCTTCTTGGAAGGTATTTGGCATTCATGTGGATTTTGGCAAGAAATAAGCGTCATCTGAACTCTGTTGTGCTCTTATTCATTTTGTTAAAACTGATGTTCAAAATATTACAGTTATATTCAAGTAAGAATAGGGAAATTTTCACCACATAATTTATGTTTGTAGATTTTTATGAATTGTAAATTAAACTTGCAAGCTCTTGGCTAAAGTATTTGCCTCTTCATTTCAAAGGAAGGAGTTAAAATTCTTATTCTTATCATTAGTGTGATTATGGATTAATTTGTTCTTACTGCCCTTTCAGAACAAAATGAAGACCAGTGATATTTGGTTCCAACCATTTCATACTTAAATAGAATGATTTAGAAAGGATGCAACTGAATTGCACATATGAACTATATAAATAGCCTTTTAGGGAATAGGAAATTGTAAACAGGAACTTGAAGGTAATTTTGTCCTCATCTTCAGGTTTAATTTAGCCTCCCAGAATTTGCAAACTGATAAAAATTGTTACTTGTTCGTATAATTTCTGCTTATATTGACATGCTCATGAAGCAGAAAACTAGACAAACTCAAAATTCCTTCTTCTGTGGTTTTGCTCTTATTTCTTCACCTTGGAAGAGTCTTTTTCTCGTAATAGAAAACTCACTCAACTTATCTCTTTTCTCAACCCCCAGCTTCACAGAATCAACTTTGGGGTCCCTTCAGGATAGCAAGGGAAGGAATTTTATCTTCTAAGTGGACACCTGTAAGATCTTCAGCTGATTACTGGTCCTCTAGGTCCATAGTTCTGCCTGTGTTTCTCCAGGCTCCTCTAGCTGGTCCACTGTCTCCTGCTTCACTAGCTAACTCTGAGTGTCCTTCAGGATGTGTGGTTTGCACCTCCTGCAGTATGATCCCCACTTGTTAGTTCCATGCTGGGAGCAAAGCCTGAAGCACAGGGCTCTCTTTTCCTCATAGTATTTACCTCTTCCTGCTATGTACTATTACTATTTATGTTTGTATGCCTTCTAGTATGTATTGCTTCTGATAAATTGTAAACTCCCTAAAGGCAGATGTAAAATTCTTTCTTATAGGTACGTGTCTCACAGTGGACAGTATAGCGCCTTGTACCAACCAGGTGTTTAATGCATACTTGCTAGGGTTATTTGGATGAATGTAATCTAGGCAGTTGTAAAGAGCATTGCACTACTTATCATCCCACCTTTTATTTCTAAGCAGAGTCCTTTGTAAGGAGATATATCTAAAGTTCTCAGAACCTTAAATAATATTGTAGCATCTTTTTCTCGAAATTCATAACAAATTTCCAATTGCCTAACCTTCACATTTAAAATTATTTAAACACACCATTCACAAAATTATTCCACTCACCTGAAGTACTTACATAAATATGGTTTCTTCCTTTGTAGGTATGACAACTTCGATGTCAGTTGATGATTTACTTGAAGTTGTATGTGGGACCCTGCATTTTTTTTTTATCTTTACATTTCTAAAGAAGATAATCTCTCTCTTCTGAAATCTCTTCCATAAGCCCAGTATCTGAGGAATTTGTCATACCTGTTATGCAGAAATCATACAGTGATGCCTAAAGCATTGAAGAATCCAGAAATAAGGTTATGTATAGTCATAGAATGCTACATAGAATGCTACAGTTGGAGAATGGAAACCATCTATTCTAGCCTCACATTTCACATGAGCAAAATGAAGCCTTGATAGTGAAGGGACTTGGCTAAGGTCCCATAGCTACTTAATGATGGAAACATACCTTCTCATGGCTGAAGGAATGCTGTTGTTTTTCACTGTACTATGATAGAATTAGATCCAGAGGCATACCAAAGGAGAAAAGAATGAAATTACTTCAAATGATAGATCTCTTGCAGAAATTAGATTCTTGCTGAGTTTTCAATGAGATTTTTTTCTTACTATCTGATGTTATCATGTCCTATAATGTATCAAGTCTGAAAACAGATCTTGTAGTGATAAAGGTATATGGACTCTGTTTTCTTCTGTAAAGTGAATGTGCTTTAGTTTCATTTTTTAAAAAAAAGTTACATTTGAGTATGTGCTTGTTTTTAATTTAGAAAATATAATTTAGTTGGGAACTTAATCATTGTCAGTTCTTGAGATAGGTTTTCAAGCTTTGAGAAGTGTTGTAGATTACTGTAAATGTTAGCAAAAAAAACAACTTTGAACAGACGTTCTTTTATCTATTTGTTTTTCCTACTTTGGTTCTGAGATCTGATGAAAAATGTTGGTCTTGAAATATTTGACTGACATTTTTTTCCACTTCCAAAACTTTTGAGGATTTGATGTATTTGAATTTCACTTTTATTTTTACTCATTTGGTGGCACATATTTCTTTATGTTTATTACCCACTTCATTGCCCCTTTCCTTCATGTGTCCAGGCCTCTCCCAGAAGCAAGTGGCATATTTCTAGCCTGTTTACTGTAATTTTTATCTATACTTCCTGATACTTTTTTAGAGTCTTTTGTTCCCCCAGTTAAATAAGAGTTTTACTTCTTGTATGGAAAAATAAACTTCTAACCAATAACTCACTTGCAACAACCACCATAAACTCAAAACAAAAGCAAAATAAATAAAACAAAATAAAATGATCTGAAGGTTTTGGAAAGTGCACAATAGTAGGAAGATTTTAGAAGAGAGCTGAAACTTGGATTAAGCAACTGGTGTGGAGTGGGGTGAGTTTTACATTTTTGTGGCTTTTCCTGAGGGTATCTGCAGTTAGAGTGGCAACAGGACAGCTAAACTCCAAAAGAAAGCCCACTGCTTTCTGACTAGTGGAAACCTGGCAAAGAGTACAGATGCCAGAGTGTGAGGGGCAACTCAGGAAAGGAAATTTGAGGAACCTCAAATTCTGTATATAAACTGTGCCTAACTCTGACTGGCTCCTGAAAAACATATGTATAGGACATACTGAAAGAAATCAGATGGGAACAGAACAGAATAGAGTTTGCAATTTGAGACTAGCCAAGTTAATGGCCTGCTAAAACAAAAATATCATCACTTGCTGGCTCTGTATAATAGAATTCAGAATATCCACAATTAACATTGACAGTATCCAAGATAAAACCCCAAATTAGTTCAAATACAAACAAAACAAAATGAAAAAAAATTCTGTTTCTCAAGAGAAAGGAAAATCTACAGATGACAGTCCTGAAAGGACCCAGATGTTGGAATTATCAGGCAAAAAAATTTAAGTAGCTATTACAACTATGTTCAATGAGGTAAAAGAAAATACTATTGAAATGAATAAAAAAAAATCTCAAAGAGAAATTTGCATATCTCTATATATCTATATCTATATCTATGAATACATAACCAAATGGAAAGCTTAAATAGAAAAATACGTTATCTGAAATAAAGTATTAGTTTATTAGTTTAATAGCATAATGGAGGTGACAGAAGAAGTTGGCGAACTTGAGGATAGATCAATAAAAAGTATCCTATCTAAAAAAGAGTGAAAGAAAGAAGGAAAAAAGAAGTAGACTCTCAGGAGACTGGACATTTAAAAAGATCTTGCATATAAGTAGGTAATTGAAAAATAAAGAATGAGGCAGAAAAAAATTTTAAGCCTAAAGGTTAAAACTTCCCTGTAAAAGACATACATAGATTCAAGTAGCTTAGTGAACTCCAAACAATAAATTTGAAGAAAACAATGCCTAGGAATTTTATAATAAAACTGCTGAAAGCCAAAATTATATTGCATTCAAAAATAAGATTTAGTGTTATAAAGACATAGTGTTCTATTTGAATGTACTTTAAAAAAGATGAGGAAACAGTAGGAGGTAGTATTTAATTAATAGGCTTTAGTCTGCTACCACCAAACTCTGCCACTTTTTAGCTCTGTGACCTTGAGCCAGTTTCTTGTCTCAAAGAGAAGAGCATCACTTGAGCATCACTTTCTTCTTTTATAAAATGGTGATAAAGATGAAAATAAAACTACCTCACCTGGCTAATGTGCAGATTAAATTATATATAAAACTCTTGGCAAAACACCTCATAGGAAGTATATAAATTGTAGTTATTTTTATCTTTTTTCCTTGAGTGTTCTTTGCTTGATTGTACCTCTTAATCTTCATTATTGCAAATAATTTTCCTTCCTCATGACACCTTTATCTAGTTTTGATATTGATTCTTAATAGTCTTATACAATGAGTTGAGATACTTTCCTGTTTTCTCTGGTAGTTTTTATAACATAGACCATAACTGGGTTTGAAGGTTTACTAAATGTCTTCAAATGTATTTGGGCCCTAACTACTTATGTAACATTTTTACTTACAGTAGTCTATTTAGCTTTTCTAGCTCCTCTCAAGCCAGTTATTATTATTTTTTCTTTTCTTTCTTTTTTTTTGGGAGGGGTGGGGGTAGAGGGGTAGAAAGAGAGGGAGAATTTAAAACAGGCTCCATGCCCAGTGCTGAGATCAAGGTGGGGCTCATTTTCACAACCCTGAGATCATGACATGAGCTGAAATCAAGAGTCAGCTACTTAACCCACTGAGCCACCCAGGCTCCTACTACTTATATTTTTCAATAAAATTGTCTTTTCATATAAGTTCTAAAATAGCTTGAATATTTAGCTTAAATAGTACCATGAAGTTGTACATAGTATTCAGTAATTATTTTAAATCTCTACACAGGTTTGTTCTTTTTTTTTTCTTTTTTAATGCTATTTATTCATACCTTCTCTTTTTAATAACACTTCCCAGCAATTTATTAGTCTTTTCAAAGAACCCAATTTTATTTTGCTGTTGTTGATCTGTTTTTATGTCATTTATTTATGATATTATTTTGTTATTTTCCTGCTTTCATATTTTTTATTTTACTTTATTGTACCTTTTCTAATTTGATAATTTTTAGTTTTTTCTTTTTAATATAAAGATCTAAAGCTATGCATTTTCCTTTCTTTTTAACATAAAAATTTAAAGCTGTACATTTCCTTTGCTTTGCATCCCTTGAGTTTTGCTATATGTTGTGTTCATTTTCATTAAGTTCTACATATTTTCTATAATTTTTAAGTTTTCATTATTCTCTGACCTATGACTTATGTGAAACTTTAATTTAAGAAAAGATCCCACTTAATTGGTGGTATTTAGGGGGCATAAAATGGTTTTGTTATTAAAATCTGAATTTATGCTTTGAGGAGCTAATATAATGATTTTAATTCTTTAGAATGTGTTGAGACTTACTTTGTGACTTGATATAAGGGACAGTTATTGTACATTTTTCATGTGTGTTTGGAAGACATGTATATCTTTTAATTCTTAGGTGGAGGGCTTTAGATTTCTTAATTAGATCTGCCTTACTAAATTAGCATTATTTTTTTGAGCTGCTTAGTCTTGCAATTAATGATAGAAATATGACCACGTTTTCTATTATGATTGAGAATTTTGCTTTGTTTTACATATTTTACATCTATGCTGTTAGATTCTTAGACAGTTTACTCTATCTTGTTGATGAATTACTTCACTTTCATTATGTAATGACCATCTTTAGTATTTAATAATGCTTTTACTTAGAATCTAGTTTGTTAAGCAGTGATATGCCTACTTTACTTTTTATTATTCTTGTAGTTTCATTCTCTCTCATATATTAGCTAAGTCTCTCATAAACATCACGTAAAAGGACTTTTTAAAATCCAAACTACCCTCATTCTCAAATACTTTTTTAGACACGTCAGATCTTCTTGTTCTTTTATATCCCTTAATCTATTTTTTATGTTTTTCATCTTTTTATTCTGAGTAAATTCCTTGGAATTATCTTTCAGTTCAGTAATGCTTCTTTTAGCTGCATCTAATGTGATATAACCTCATTTCATATATTAATTTTAATAAAAATTCAATTATATGAATGTCTTCCTTTTTTAATCAAATCTGCCTTTTTCATGTTTTTTTCTCCTTATTTTTTCCTTTTTCTTTTAAAATTTCTTATATTTTAGGGGCACCTGGGTGGCTCAGTTGTTAAGCATCTGTCTTCGGCTTACATCATGATCCCAGGGTCCTGGAATCAAGCTCCACATCAGGCTCCCTGATCAGTGGGAAACCTGCTTCTCCATCTCACTCCTCCGCTTGTGTTCCCTCTCTTGTTGTCTCTCTCTCTTCTGTCAAATAAATAAAATAATTTAAAAAATAAAATTTCTTATCATTTTAAATATTTGCCCCACTAAAGTCTGAGATTAATATTCTGTCACTTCAGATCTTAAGACTGCTCTGTTCATTTTCTAACTTAATGTTCATGTTTGACATAAAACACTTTTGAATCTGCTGACTTATTTATAGAAAAACTTTTCTTCGTGTGTTTGACATTTTTGATATGTGAGTTTTTCTTCATTGTGGTGTGCTTTTTCTGTGAGACTCCCACATGGCCTGGGTTGTTGAAGGTGTCCTAGCAGAGATTTGCTTCTTCTGTGTACTACAGGTATATTACGTGGTTGCCTTTCTCTGTGATTGCAGTTACTGTAAACCCGCTTTGTGTCCCTGAGATCCTCTGGTTATTACTGAATTGGATAATGTGCCTGGGTGTTGTGGTATCATCGTAATAATATGTATATTTATATTCCTTTTTCTTTCTGTCATTTTGGAATTTTAATTTCTTTTCATGAGACCAGACATTTAAAAAATTTTGTTTGTATATGTGTTTGTGTGTTTTTTCTTTTAAATACAGCACCTCTGTGTTTTAAAAGGAATATTTCTGTGACTCTAGCCTGATATTATAGGAAACAGAAAAGCATACTCTTCTCAGAGGGCCTTCCTACTTCTATTCTTTATGTTTGAATACCTTTTCGCTAAGAATATTTTCCTAATTCATTTCTGCATTTGTTTTAGGTCTTTACCTGAATGTGATCTTTCAATTATATCATTACCAGTTGCCCTATCTAAAATTTTACACCAACCTCCCCCATTCCAAGACTTATTTCTCCCTTCCTAGCTTTATTTTACTTCCCTAGTATGGACCATTGTCTATCATTCTATATATTTCAGTTGTTTCTCTTGCTTATTGTCACTTGCCACACAAAAATATAATCTCCATGAAGTCAGAAATTTTCATCTTTTTGTTCATTCCTATATCTTTACTACCTAGAAAAATGACTGGTACAGAGTAAATACTCAATAAATTTTTGTTTAATAAATGAATTAAACATTCAGTGACTAAATATTGGGTGCCTATCCCTGTGTATTGGTGATGAGATAAAAGAAAGAAAAATAGAGGGGCGCCTGGGTGGCTCAGTGAGTTGGGCTTCTGCCTTTGGTTCAGGTCATGGTCTTGGGGTCCTGGGATCAGGTCCCGTGTTGGGCTCTCTGCTCAGTGGGGAGCCTTCTTTCCCCCTGCTCTCTCTCTGCCTGCCTCTCTGCCTACTTGTGATCATTCTCTGTCAAATAAATAAATAAATAATCTTAAAAAAAAAAAAAAGAAAAATAGACACAATTTCAGCCCTCATGAAGATGACAGTCTTAGAACACAGACTTAAGAAACCATTTAATCACCACAGATGGGCAAAGACTATAAATTCCAATGGACTCTTTTGATGAGCTTTTTGATACCAGCTGGGCATTTCTTGAGGTAGAAGTATGGAGGCATGGTGGTTACTTTTGGTATGCAATGCATCTAAGACCTCTTATCCTCTTTCTTTTTGTAAGAACAGCCCAAAGAATACACACACACACACACACACACACACACACATGCAGAGACTAGAAAGATAATGATTTAGAAAATAATTTTATTAAGGGAGCTGACATAAGTTTGACTAAAGCAGTGAGAAAAATAAAAGCACTGAAGTGTGAAAAAAGAATTTCCAACAAAGTTTTCACGATACCAAGTTTCTTCTTCAGTGTTGGTAACCACTGTCTGATAAGCACAGAATGCAAAGAAAGGGGCTAATTCTACATTCTGCTGCCTTGTAATTGTACCTAAAGAGCAAGTACACATTTGCCTTTTATAACTCTGCAGGTAGTACCTACAGGAGGATATGCTGTTACTTTATCATAGTAAATAATAAAGTTCATGGCTATATTTACACAGGCTGAGTTTCCAGCATGTGAAATCATGGGAAGAATGTTAAACCTCTAATATGTGTTTAATGTACATTTCGGTTGATCTTTCTCCTAACTATAATAGTAGCAATTATTTTATTTATATGTGGGGAAGGCTGTGTCACCCAAAGGAAAAGCTAATAGATTTCTTGGCAATTTTTCTATCATGTTTTAAAGTCTTTTCCATTTCTAACTGCTGTTATAGTCCTATTACTCCATCTTTTTTATTTATTTATTTATTTTTTTTAGTTACAGTCCCCAGCACCTACTTTTTTCCCTTCCTTTGACCTCTTGTTTCTTCCATTTTTCTCTATCTAAAATGTCTGTTCCTGGGCTTTTAGTCAAATCATCTCTCTGTCTTGCTGCAGACTGGCTGGCCAATGCAAAAAAACTAATTTGTGATGAACCCCTTTTCCTAAGTGCCATAAATTATACTACCAGCTGCTTCCACATATATAATCTCATTCAGTTGCCATTAAAAACTCATGTTAGATAAAATCCCCCCATTTTAAATAAGATGAAACTGAGTATTAGGGAGATTATGTAAGTTCCCCTAGGATACACGCTTTGTAAGCTGAAATTCAAACCCCAAACTTCTAATTGGAAGTAGTTGCTGTTCTCATTATAATTCGATTGCTTCTCCTAGATATTCCACCTTCAGCCTACCTAGAATTGCTTTTCAGGTTTTCCTGATTTGCCATTGATTGAATGGGATTTATAATAAAAGCGTTCTTACAGTACTGAGGTTTCCAGGTGGTAGACAGAGTTGGAATGTAGAAAAAAATAATGGTAGGGGTTGCTTTTACCTACCTAATTTTGCAGTCTATTATGATTAAAAACTGCTGCTCCAAACCTCATATTTATGCATCTAATAGTTACTGAGTGTTTATCGTATGTCAGGCACTAAACTAGACCCTAGATATCAAGTGCCAGACAAAATAATGTGGCCTCTATGGAGTGTACAACCTAGTGAGGTGAAAGAGAATAAGCACATAAACCAATAACCACATGAGTAATTCAAACTGTCATAAATGCTATGAAAGAATAAAATAATGGTGAGATCTGTCATCAGTTGGCCCCTCAGGAAGAGTAGAAGAACCACACAATTGGTTGGGGACTGCAGAACTCTTTCAGGGAACTCTGACTCAGCTTCTATCATACCGTACCAGGTGTCTATTAACAAAAGGGATTTGGAGCACTCACCCCTGCCCACCTTGGGGCCAAACCAACAAGGCTTTTTAATCTGTTGTGAACATTTGAGACTAGGACTCTCACCATTTGGTTTTGTACTGATTAAGAGAAGAGTAGGATGGAAAGTAAAAGAAGAGGTTCAGAAAGCCAGTTCTTTAAATATTGAAAAATAATTTGTTTAGGAATGTAATTCCTTATTTTTTTTAATGCAGTATGAATTTCTTTAATCTTCAGGAATAGATGGTAGCACAATTCACTCAACATTTCTTTAACCGGTATTTAAGTCATACCTACTATTTTTTAGGTATTGTGCTAAGGACTAGAGATGTAGAGTGAATAAGACAAAACCCCCGTGGACATGCCTATAGTTTTATGTAAAAGACAATTACAATCCAGTGTTATTATTATTATGCTAAGATTAAGGACAGGACATCAGATGCTGGGGGAGGAAAATATCTAAATTGATACCCCAGGGATGTGTACATGCAGGTCAGTAGAACTTTCACATTGCCTGAGAATAAATCCTTTCCATAATCATAATTTCAACTTATATATGAGGGTATAATTCTTAATGTTTATCTAAATTCTAGTTTGATTCATTTTCTTGACTTGCTCTTAAATTTTGATATACGAATTAAAGTTTTAAAATATCAATTTTTTAAAAATTTTTAAAAGATTTTATTTGACAGACAGAGATCACAAGTAGGCAGAGAGGCAGGTTGAGAGAGGGAGAGAGGAGGAAGCAGGCTCCCCTCTAAGCAGAGAGCCCGATGCGGGGTTCAATCCCAGGACCCCAGGACCATGACCTGAGCCCAAGGCAGAGGCTTTAACCCACTGAGCCACCCAGGCACCCCTAAAATATCATTTATTTAATAAAACTATTTTCTCTTTAAGGTACTGTGAAGTGTGGATTGTAGAATAAATAGAGTTATTTACAGCATATTATAGATCAGATTTCTGTATGAGAGTTCAAATTCATCATGTTTATACATAAAAATTGATATTAAATTGTTTCATTTTAAGTGGTAGCCATTAATACTAGAAAATTCAAACCTAGCATTTTTTTTATAAGCTCAGTTGTAGTGGATTTATTATAGCCAGTCTGACCTAAGGTATAGACAGACAAACTGTGCTCTTGGCTTAACGGGTATTTATCGTATGATTTCCTTTTCCTTCCTTATTGCCCTTTATCTGTTTCCAGTTCACAGGGTTGATACATAGATAAATGATGCTTCTCATACTTCCTCTTTCTGATAGGAAGAAAGATTTAAGTGTGAAGGGCTAAATCTAGCTTAGTAATTTACAAAAATAAGCATAATTAACTAGTTTTTTCAAGTCTACTTTTAAAATTATAATTCATCCTACCCTTCATAGGCTTTCTGTTTCAGATAAAACCACAGAAATTAGGGAGCCCAATTAAAAAAAAAAGAAATTGGCTTTATTGATGATTAAATTCAACATTTAATAATACAATATAATAGTGATAGAGCTTTCAGCTCTGCTCAGTAGTTGGCGCAGAAGTAAACATATATGAAATAAAATTAAAATATTTTGGTTTACAAAGTGTCTTTTCTCAAAATAGGTCAAACTTAACATGTAAAGCACTTAAAATGTTCCTAAGGATGCTTATGTGGTCACTGGGGAAGTAGTTTGTGGTCTAAATTTAAGTCCAGAGCTCTTTTATGGGGCCACTGATCCCTACAGAACCTGCTGAGGCCATTTTCAGTGCCTTAAATGAATTAGCTGTCCGATTTATTAATGGCCCATGAGGTACCACTGAGGATCCCTTCTTCCATCTCTAGCCAGGCCTAACCAGTATGGAGGGAAGATAAACTTTCCTGCACTTCACAGCACAGAATTGGACTTGTTCAGTTCCCCCTGGGGAATACAGCTGTGCCAACCTGGAAGTAGAAAGAACTTAACAGAAATCCTCTGTAGTATATCTCCATCTGGAATGGTGCAGATAGCAACTTCACCCTCTTGTGACCCAAACCACTCTAGGGATTATATCATCTGCATGGGATTCTGGAGACACCATTTAACAATTCTGGATCTGTGCTGTCCTCCAAATCAAAACAGGAATAAGGACTGTCAGAACAACATCATTATTCCTTCACTATATATTCCAAACCAGGAGAGAAAAACTGACTCTATATTTCTATTTGCGTACCTTATATTATTTGTGAGCTCAGGTCATTTGCAGGATCTCCCTAGATAACATAAAAAGGTGCTTCTGCCACTTGTGATTGACTGTTAAGGAGCCCACAACACCTTGGCCTTGGTCCTGTTGAGTAATTACATTTATTTCATCCTTATTTTCTGTTCCTTGATTGTTTCAGTAAAGTATGAAAAATAAGCCCTCATTTTTCACTCAGAAAAAATGGGCATGGGCGCCTGGGTGGCTCAGTGGGTTAAGCCGCTGCCTTCGGCTCAGGCAGGATCTCAGGGTCCTGGGATCGAGTCCCCCATCGGGCTCTCTGCTCGGCGAGAAGCCTGCTTCCCTCTCTCTCTCTCTGCCTGCCTCTCCATCTACTTGTGATCTCTCTCTGTCAAATAAATAAATAAAATTAAAAAAAAAAAAAAGAAAAAATGGGCAGTATTGCTGCCCATAATACTGAGATCCTACTGTCTTGCTCTTCAATAATAGGAATGGTGCTTTAAAAGGCTGGTTAGAGTTGCTTATTGTGGTTATTACTACTGTTACAGTGTTTCCTGATTCAGAGATACTCTGTGAACATCCCTGACTGGCTCTGGATGAGCTGTGGAATATAGAATGATATCTTGAGTAAGCCATCTTTCTATCTCCTTACTCCTGCTTAAGTTAGCACTTTAGCTTAAAGAGACAGATATCCTCTCCTTTTCTCAAACAACTAGAGCAGTACTAAGAGCTTCCTTTCAACAATGCTTACTTTATAGCAGGCAGTGTGCTAGTTCCTTTACATTTCTATAACATGTAATAGGCACAAACACTCCTGTAAGGGTAGGTAACATGATCTTCATTTTACAGACAGGGAAAATGTTACTTGCTCAAGACCACACAACTGAAGAGAGAGCCCTGGAATTCGATTCTAGGTTTCTCTGAGGGTAAAAGCTAATCTCTTAACTACCTTGCCACATCATATAACTGCTGCTGGGCAGAGCTCCATCGAGCTCCAGACCAACAGATCATCGCTCACATGATAGGCTAGCTTCCCTTCGTTCTTGTCACCACCTCATGCAAGCTGACCCCATTAAAACCATCCTGTGTTGCTTCAGAGGGGCCAATGCTGGTTACAATATGGTTATGGGCCAAAAGGAAGCTGAACTGCTCTTAAGAGAAGCTCTATTCTGCATCATTTTATCCACACGATAAAAATGGTCTCACCTACCCCCATCACCACTTTTGGCTGATAGAGATCCCCTCAGCTTTCATCTCTCCAATCCTGTCTCCTTTCCTTTGCCTTAAAGACGCAACAGTGTCTTTGGCAAGGTTAGCAAGTAACCACTTCTCTACTTTGGTTGTCAATAAATTGACTATAGCCTGTTAATAATTGTGCATATGTTTTGTGTGGCTTTAGATAATCTAAGACAGGCTTAGACATCTGGCATCTGAGGTTGGATTAAATATGCCTTCATACCTGTACTCTTTTATATAATTCTCTGTTAACAAAAAGTAGGTCATATAACAAACAAAATTAAATACTTAAAGGAATTTATTAGGGCATTTTATAAGTGACATACACTCGTGTACTCATGACTCTTTCTTGAATGTTACCTAAATACCAGTTTTTGTGCAATAATATGAAAAAATAAGTCTGATACATATTTTCTGGTTTTAAAATGTACCTTATCTATCGCAAATACCTTAAACTGTATTGTATTTACATCTCTATGTGAGCTATATATACATATTCCTTGTTTTGGTTTTTTGTTTTTAAGACTTTATTTTTTAAGAACAGTTTTGGGTTTCTAGCCAAAGTTAATAGGAAGGTATATGAGCATATTTTTTAGCACTTTTAAATAGTTAGCTCTATGAGGGTAAGATATGGTCTGTTTTATCTTTTAGCATATCATAATGCCAATACAATACTTTGCATGTACTAGATGCTCACTAAATATTGTTGACTTAGTGAATAAATTAGTCTATAATAGGTTGAACAGATTTGCAGTCCTAAATTGTTCTTGCCATCATTTCACTCTGCATAATTAAAGAAGTTTAACTAAGATTATTAAAAATGTGTTATTGAATTACTGGTGTAGATTCTAAAGCAGTGGGATGAAAGAGACCCTGGCTGTACCCCTCTGAGGAAATAGTGAAGATGAGTTTCTCACTGTAGGTGTACTTAGTGGATTTTATGTGTGACTGAATTAATTTATTTCACTTAGGAAGGTTAGATTTATGATTTCCATATGGCACTCTATTACTTTTTTCTTTTATTCCTACCCTGCTAGCTAATATTTTTTCCTATTGTAAAAGTAATGTTTACTGCAGAGACTATATGCAAAAATAAAAAGCAAAAATTAAAATGATCTGTAATCTAATTATCTAAGATCTAATCATTTGTAATATTTTGTATGTTCTTTCTGTTTTTCGTCATCTACACAATTTCATTATGTCCATGCAGTTGGTACCCTACATATTTATATAACATTATAGTACCACAAGTTACCTTATGGATTGTTGCAAAATATTCCTTTACATAGATGTGCTATGCTTTATTTAGTTACTTTTTCCACTGTTGGAACATGTAGTTTGCTTTTAGTTCTTTTGCTATCATAATTTTTCCTTTGCAGATTTATGGTTTTCAGTCATGTTAAGATAGATTCCTAGAAATAAAATCACCGAGTAAAAACTTTAAGTTCTTGATACATCTTACCCAATAGTTTCCCAAAATTTCTTAGCAATTCACAGTCCCATCAGAAGTGTATGAAGATGGTTTTCATTGAATTTACCATCAAAATTGATTATTTCCTATATACACTTCTAGGCAAGTATGTAGACCTACTGACTTCTTACCTTCATTAACCATGCTTAGAAATATGTAAATTAAACATTTCAGTTTGCTTTCAGAAAGAATTATGGTATTTTTAAGAGTCCAAGTTGTCCAGAGGCCACATGATGCAATGCAGTTTCCACCTACATACAAATATGTTTCAGGTCTAATCGTAAACTCTGCATACTTTGAGCTGGATTTACGTAGTCTTCTGTATTTATACTTCACTGGCAGTTTTCTCAAAGTGGGCTGGCTTGAGGCATTATATCTGGTGTGACTTCAGCCTTCCCTCTTGTAGAGAAATAATCTCCTATTTGCTGTTGTAACCTAAAGTTAATGAACATTCAAAGGTTTTATTTATTTATTTATTTATTTATTTATGCAAGCATGTTTGTGGATTGCTCTACAAAAGCACCTTTCTTCCTTACCTGTGTTCTATGCAAACTGAGTGCAGATGAATCTGAGTGGTTTCATTTTAAAGAGTAACAGTCATATTTGTTTTAGGAAGGCTATGGTGTTGGAAGAATACCAAAAAAAAAAAAAAGAAATCATTTTTAAGTGTTTGCTTCGTCCTCTAGTGAAAGCATTTTCGTTTTAGGGGCCATGGTGAGTATTAGTCCCTCGCTGGTACTTGCTTTTGATAACATTGCTAAAGGACTCTTTGTGTGTTTATTCACACATATGAATTTGGGGTGGTCTGAAATATCTGCTGGGGAAAATATAGATATAAAATTATTCACCTCTTTAAGGATGCTGTCTTTTCTACTTCTCTGCAGAAACTACCTCAGCATAAATACTGGCTCCACTTAGAAAACTAATTTTTACTTATATATTTGTTTTGCATTTCAGAGTGCCTGATAAATTTCACGTCTGTCTGTGACCCATAGCTACACAGGTATGTATTTGAATTACTTATAGTTATGTAAATCTATGTATTAGCTGACAAGTTACTAGTTTTGTGTATTAAAATTGCTTACAGATTTCAAAATGTGAAAATGTTAATTTTTGAGCACTTACAAATATTGACAGCTTCAAAGGAGAGTGCATTTTATACATACCTTGCATTTCATTCTGTTGTAAGAACCAAATAAACATTTCTAAGATTTGATGGGGCAGAATAATTTTAATTACAAAGCATGCATCTGGTGAAGAGATTAGACAGTGTTTTATGGAACTGTATTATTAAAGTGACTGCTGATATGGGGTCAGAGACTATAGCAAAACCACTGTTTTAGACATTATTGTTTTATTTTCAAACTTCTTTTTGCTGCTTTGGAGTTTATTTTCTGTGGTGATTTTAGGTAAGGAGTGGTTGCAGATGTACTGTCTGCTGTACTGTCTCAAGCACTGGAGGAATGGAAAAATGTTTGCACCTGTTTAAAATCTCAACTGTGCGTTGTTGTGGTTCCTGGGCAACAGGCAGGAATTCTCAAAAGCTTGGTTGCACCTGCTCAATTGTTTCTTGCAGCTGTGTCATATGAGTGAGCGTACAGAGAAGCTTGTTAGCAGTTTGCTCTAGCTGATACGTATTTTGTGTACTCTGAATTTGAAAGATTCTTATTTGATGTAGACCTTGAACTATTACATTGGTTTATTATAAAACCCACTGTTTTCTCCAAACCCTTCGTCCTAGTCTCAACATTTTTTTTTTTTTTTATTAGCTGTTGACTGCTGTAGATAATGTGCATGTTAACCTGTCTAAAGGATACCTAGGAAAAGTCGATCTCTCTGGATTACTGGGTGGATAAAAATTTTTGTCCTGGTAGAGACAATTTGTGTTTGGCTCAGTTTCACCATGTTGGCAACCCCACTATGTGAGACTGGATGTAGTTATTGATCCATTTAGCTGAACAGATTTGAAAGCATTTGGCTATTAGTGGACACATGGGGCATATTCAGAGAATTTAAGTATATTATAAGATGATTTCTTGATTTGTGCATGTGTCTGTTGCAGTTGGGTGGAAGTGAGAGAGAGAGAACAGTAAAACTTACTTAATGGTAGTCCTAGGAAAGGGTCTGAAATTTGGCTGTAGATTTTAAGTCTGGAATATTAACCTTTACTTTTGACAAAATCCCTGTCACCTGGTATTTTTTCCTAAGTGTTGATGTTTTAGATGTTAATAGCTCTACCTACTTTCTGACAAATATCTACAATTTTAGCATAGACAAGCTACTAGAGACTAATTTATACCAATTAAGTCAAGTTCTTTAAATGCAATATAAAAATGGCAACTTAATATAAAAAGTATTTAAGTAAATAATGTATTTGGTAGTCCCAAATTCCTGAGATTGAAAACTTTTTCAAATAACTTGCATTATTTTCCTTAGCAATGCTATATTAATGAAAGGCTAAGAAGTTGCCATTGATAACTGGTAACAAAAATCTTAGAGCTAGTGTATCTTTTCTTTATATTGTTCCATTTAAGCTGTTTTCATTTGTTAGTTTGTTTGTTTTCTTAATCACCGTAATATGAACTTAACCTCTTTGGGAGTAGGAAACAGGTACCGAGATAAGTAGAGGACTATCCACAGCCTTTTAATACAGTGCTTTATACAAAGTAGGTGGTCAGGAAGTGTTGAATGAATGCGTATATGAATAAAACATCTGGAGTTGTATTGGAAATAGAGGAATAGAAAGCTTAGAAATTTGTTAGTTGTTATATATTCTGGATGGGTCTTTGGACTTCCTTTAGTTCTCATACTGCTAAATAGACAGAGATGAGACTACTACGGATAAATTCTATCCTTAAAATGAGGAATGAATATGTAAGAATTGATCTTCATTATAATCAGGAATTTACATAATACTATTTGCAATATGCTTTATATTTATTTTTGCCATGAGAAAAGTTTTTAGACTTATTTTTCACACAATGCTGAGATATTCCGTGACTGAGTTACTTCTCACTTTAGATATACTGTGCCACATAGGAATAAACAAATCAGCGTTAATATGATCAATGCCATCAGTTTCCTGAGAATTCACTTTCTCTTCATCTCTCCCTCTCCATTTTTCTATCACCGGATCCCCCCGCCCCCTCTTTCCCAATCTCTACCTCACTGAAAACACAAACATGTAATGTATGTTAACTTTCTTCATATCAGATAAGATCAGATTGTATTAAAAATCTATAACTGCTTTTGCTAAACATAAGTAACGGGCCCTGTGTTTACTGTATGCGTGTTTATAATTATGGTTTCTGTTATCCACTAAATTCTAACTGTAAATAAGTAGGGATGAAGCCAAGTAGAGGTAAAGTCAACATAGGGTAGTTAAGACCTGCTTTGGAGAGGCTGCTCTAGAGATCCGTTTTGTGCTGCATTTGGCAGTCACATGACAATAGCAGAGGCTGCAGAAAGGGACAGTGTCTAGTGCATCAAAACATTTTGTTTAGGGTTCTCAAATTTTGATACCACTAGTTAATGTTATTCATGGATGCCTTTAGGCCTGGAAGTACGTTTCTGCTGAGAACAGTTCTTCTTTCACCTTAGTTTATATCAGTGCGTTAAGAGGCCAGCATTAAGGGCATTCTTTTTTCCCAGAACATCAGTGTGATAGAATAAACTATATTCTTCTGTTAGTCTCAACATCAGAAATTAAGAGATGAGGCAAGAGCATCAATTAGCTAGGATACTAAACCAGGTAACAGTAGCTGCTTCACTGACTTGTACCAGAAAATATAGTATAGAATCCCCAGGACGGAGAAATTGCCAAGCCCCAGGATGCCTGGCATAAGTGTAGATGTTTTTCTGTGATTTCAGGGTTAAAGTAATAAAGGAAGAAAATTAACATTTAAGAACATAGCATGTCTAAATATCCTTTCTTTTTCTCCTTTCTTCCTCTCTACTCTCCCCCTTCATTTTCTTTCTTCTTTTTAGTCTACACAATAAATGGACCCCTACTATTTGCCAGACACAGTGCTAAGCTAAATGAATAAAGCAAAGTTCTTGTCCTTGGGGAACAGATAGACTAGCACAGGAAACAAAGATATGTCAATAGAGCTCTTTTTGGTCTCGCCACTTATTATGAGTATAGACCCAATCAACTTATCTAATCTTTCTGTTCCTTTGTTACTTCTTCGGAAAATTGGAAAAATAATAGCGTCTACCTCATCTCTTGTTGTGTTGAGTTAAATATCAGACAATACTTGTAAAATTCTTAGTTTGGTGGTTTGCACATAGCAAGTGCTCAATAAATCTTAGCTATACTACTATTATTTTTATCACTACCATCACTATTATAACTTAGATACCGAAGAAAGACCATCTAATTGCCTGAGAGCAAGTAGACCCTGGCCTGTGCATTATCACATAGATTATCTTAGAGGTTTTATCCAGTGTTATCTATCTAGGCTTTTTATACTTTAGAAGAGATTCTCAATGTCATATAGTGTTAGAACTTGAAGGGACCTTAATGGTCATCTATTTAACATTATTGTTGTATCCATGATGAGGGAATAAGCTCAGAAAAGTTCATGTACTTGCCAGTGTTATACAGTCTAATAAGTGAGAGATGCAGAATTTGAACGTGGAGCTCTTGATTCTTGGTCTAATGTAAGGTATCTCATGTGGAATACCTTCCTACTAGAGCTTTGAGAGGTGATTGCTTATCTCCAAGAAGTAAATGGACTATATAAAGTTCCTAGAATACTAATCATAAAAAAGCTGCCACTGTATTGAATCTAAAAGACCTTCAGGTATTCTTATAATGAAATTAATTTTATTGAAGTTGATTGAAGTTTGTGTTTGTAAATAACTGATTTCTTCTTAAGGAGAATAAACTGAGTCAGATTTAGCAAGATATCTGCTATCCACGTAACTTCAGATACTTTAGAGGAGGCTGTGAATTGCAAATACCTTTTAGGATATTTAGATTCTAAATCTCTTTCCTGAGTTTGAATTTAGGAGCTTTGGAGTCCAAATTGCCTGCACTGAAGTCCCAGTTCTACATTGCAGTGGCTGTGTGACCTGACCAAAGTTGCCTAACCTTACTAAACTTCAATTTTTGTGTAAAGTATGGTGACAAGTACATCTATATTTTAAATAATAGATGTGAGGATTAAACTAGATTAGGTATACAAAATGCTTTATTTGGTGCACAGCATTAATTAGTATTCCTTACATATTAATTTTATTTTTTCCCCTCTTGTTTTTTTTTTTCTTAATTTTACTTTATTTATTTATTTATTTGAGAGAGAGAGAGAGAAAGAGCAGGCATAAGTGAGGGGATCCACCCTGACCACAGACCCCAACATGGGATTTAATCTCAGAACCCATGAGATCATGACCTGAGCTGATGTGAATAGTAGGTCTCTCTTAAACGACTGAGCCTCCCAGGCACCCCTAAAATCACCATTTCTAAGTACATGTGCTACATGTCTGTAGAAGGCCAGGGCTATTTTTTTTTTTTTTAAAGATTTTATTTATTTATTTGACAGAGAGAGAGATCACAAGTAGACAGAGAGTCAGGCAGAGAGAGGGGAAGGGAAGCAGGCTCCCTGCTGAGCAGAGAGCCCGATGCGGGACTCGATCCCAGGACCCCGAGATCATGACCTGAGCCGAAGGCAGCGGCTTAACCCACTGAGCCACCCAGGCGCCCCTGGCCAGGGCTATTTAAAGAAAAACTTAAGATGAAGATAATCACATCCCTTAAATGTACATGATTATGGAAATGTACCTTTCAGTGGAAGGGCTTTGATACAACTCCCAGACAACTATCAGCCCTCTTTTGAAAGTCAGAGACCCTTAAAACAAGTCTCTTGCAAACAACGAAGAACACAACTTCCTCAATTAAACCATGTATGCTTCCATGCATCCTAGTGACTAGTTGGTTCTGTTGGGAAGGTTGTCACAATCTAAGCAGCCTCAGATTCAGGAGGCATAGTTGGCAATGAGTAAATGGCTGTATAAGTCTTTCCCTTCACTTGAGAAAGGAATTAGTGTGGTAAAATGTCCTGATACTCTCTCATACAAACTCCCTCAACAGTAGAAAAGTGAATTACGTGTGTATGGTTGTGTGTATGATTGTGTATGATTTTCCCTTAGTTATCTTTAATAAAAACTGGATGATCCTAAGTAAACCAGGTTTTTTCTGCCATCCTGTTTATGTTGTAGCAGTATCTGCCTGAACAGCAATCAGAAAGAAGGAAAAAGCACTAGATAATATATGGAGTAGACTGTTACTCAGCAGAGTTCATAAAGTTATCTTGCCTAATGTCAGGCGTACAGCTTTGACCATGATGAGTCAAAGTAAACATTGATGATTAATGAAATTTTTAATTAGTTGGGTATTCGTTAGCTAGGCTGCATCATAAACTAGACAGTTTAAACAAGAGAAATTTGGTTCTCACAGTTCAGAAGTTCAATATCAATGTTTCGGCAGGGCCAGTTCCTTCTGAGGGCTGTGAAGGAAGGATCTGTTCTAGGCTTCTCTCTTACACACTTAGAGATGGCCATCTTCTGTCTGTGTCTTTTCACATTCTCATCTCTTCATGCTTATCTGTGTGTCCAAATTTCCCTTTTTTTATAAGGACACTAGTCATATTGGATTAGGGCCCACTCTAATTATTGTATTTTAACTTGATTACCTCTGTAAGAACCCTAGCCAAATAAAGTCCCATTTTGTGGGACCCACTTTACTTTGGTTAGGACCCCAACTCTTTTGAGGGCTCAATTTAACTCACAATAGTTGGATTAACAGTTAACATTTATTGAGTGACTTTTATATTCCAGATGTTTTATCTGTATTATTGATAATCCTTACAACAATCTCTAAGGTGGATGTTATTCCCCATTTTACAGGTGAGAAAACTTAAACTCAGAGAAAAGAAGCAATATGTCCAAGATCACACAGCTAGTACATGTTAAATTGCTAATATTTGAACCCATAGAATTCCATGCCGGCTTTTTAATGGATGAGCTTTAAACAACTCAGTCAAAACCCCCCAAAATACTTTGAGCATTCATTTAAGGTTCTTTCTTGGGGGGAATCATCATTAGGGCTTGTTCCTAAGAACATTTTATCCACTAAAAATGGTGCATTGTGCTATTGCTAAATGCTCAGCATTGGCTGCCTCCATCTTCACTCCTGGATTTTTTGCTGACAGTTGTCTTTGAAAGCTTAGTGTTTTAGCTCTTCTGCACCTGATGAAACTTTTGGACAGGATGGACTCTGAACATCGACTGCATGGGTTGGTTCTGGCCCTAGTTGGTGTGGATGGCACTGAGAGCCAAGTCATGCCCAGGGTCTGATAACATCCTTGTTTTTCACTCTTAACTGATAGTTTGTGATTTTTTTTCCTTTTCTACAGTCCCTGCCATGAGTGATAAACATTGAAAGGGATCAGGTGTGAAGAATGACAGACTAGGAAATATCTCTGCTTCCTTGAAGGCTAGTGTGCCTGTAGGTATTTACTGTAAACTAGCTGTAGCCTTGTTACTTATTCAAACTGAAGAGCAAGGGGCATTGTGTACCTTATTTAAGTTTCCTCTCTTATCAACGGAACAGTTTGTTTCTGACTTTGAAGTTTTAAAACAGAACTTGCTCATGACCCAATTTCGCTAATAATTCTCTTAAGTAACCCTTGTACTCATTTATAAGATTTTTTTTCCCACCTACTGTCTGTCTACCCTGGTTTAAAAATTTTATATATGTACTTTTAAAAAATTGATTAGCTGGAGAGCTGCCCATTCCTCTGTGCTGTATAATAAGGATTTAAAAACTGCACACTGAATTCTGTATAGTGTAATTAAAACTGACCCACATTTGGACCTGAGTACACCAGGACTTAGCCAAACTTGCCATGAGCTGAGTTCTGGTGGCAGATGGGAACTAATGAGGACACACTCCACTCCAGAATTTCCCAGCTGCTTGGCCCCTTTTTGTACAAACAAGGTTTGGAGCGAAGTCCGGATCCCAAGAGCATGTTCTGTAAATGTGCTGTACCCAATGATTTGGGAAACGTTCTCACAAAAATCAGGCTGTTTCAGGGTATCCTTAAGACCTCAGCTACTGTCAGATTTTAAACATGAAAATTAGAAGGGCCTTTTTTGCTGGCTCCAACCAATTTTTAAGTTTAAAGTGAATTAAAATCGCATTCCCCATTCCCCTGCCCCCACCCTGTCTTTTTCCCTATGCCTAGGGATAGAACGATCACTCATCTCCAAACCTGGAGATTTGCAGGTGGTTGTCTCAGGACAGAGTAGGTCTCCTTGCAACCTATGGATCTCTTCAACTGGTTTGATGTCCTGGGACTATTCAGGCAGATGTAATTGAATCAGTTTGAAGCAGCTGTAGCTGGCATGTGGTCTCTCAGATTGCTAGCACCTGCTTGTTTTTTTGCAACTCACTAGAGTGAAAGAAGTGCCAAAACCAGCATTGGTCTTGGAGCAGATAAAGCACTTCAGACCCTATATTCCATTCTCCTTCCAATCTAGCCACATCATCACTGGTGCCTGAATTAATAAAGCCCCTTTCATCGTTATGTCTGAGGTATACTTTTCCTTCTCACTCTTCTCGATATGGGGATCCTGACAGTACTGACCATCCTAGTCCAAAAAAAAAAAAAGCGAGTATAATGGTGATCAGGTGGCTTTGGGGCTCTCTTATCATTAGACTACTGGGTAGCCTGTGGTTTGCAGAATCATTTAAATGAACGCACCAAATTCATTTGCTGTTCCAGCACAGTCTTATTGGCACAGAGAATGAGCAGTTAATGTATAACAAACTGTGAGCTGTTATGGAATATGATAAATACATTTGCTTAGCAGGGGAGAATGTAAAAACTATTTCTCTAATGTAACTCTAATTGACATGGATTTCTTCAACACTTATTATGTGCAGGAAGATGCAGTCTACTTAAGAAGGATAAAAATTCTAGGATGTACTAAATATATAAAATATATTTTAAAAGACACATATTTCAAAATTTTTTTATGGTTAAAATCCACTTAAAATGTGTATTTACTTTATCTTCTCTCCTTCCCACTGTATTATTTGGTAGGCATATATTTAATTCAAACATTATCAATTTTCTAATGTTTCATTTGAACCTGGAGATGACAAAGACAGTGTATTTCTTCAAGTTTATAGTTACAGAGTTTTTTCTGACATGGTTTTGGCATTGATAATCTTTTGAGAGAAACTAAGAGACAAATTGAGTTTATGAATAATAGTAATGAGTGAATTCCAAAAAAGTTATTTCATTATCATCATCAGATGCCTACTTTGCAAGGCACGTCTAGACACTATGGACCTAAAGAGTTATATATGGTCCTTAACAGTAGGAATCTTATGGTATTCTTAAAAAGACATGATATAAATTTTAAAAGAAAATGAAATTAGTCACTCTCGGTATTAAATGCACACTGTAGACCTGGATTTGGTGTCAAATGAATGCTGTAAAAGTGAAAATATCAGCATTCCTGTCAAATGAATGCCCTGGACCTGATGTCCTGCTTCCCCTTCAGTGTTCATGAAGGACATCACCAATCCATCATGGTTCCCTCTGCCACTAGACCATAACTTGATCGAAGACTCCTCCTGAAGACAACACTTTAGAAAACTATTACTAATTGCTGGAAGTTGGATGTAAAATGAAACCCATTTGCTATTGCTGATTAAGTCATTAAGTACTGAAGATATTCCATGGAGATAGAGTGCTCAGTGAGCTGCAAGTAAGAAACGGGGCTTGAATTAGACCTTGAAATAAAATGAAACATAGGACATAAGACATTTGAAAGGAAAAAGGAGATCGTTTTCAGGTTGAGGAGTCATATAAACAAATGAGTTAAATATGAAATTGTGTGGATTATCAACGATAATGAATAGTCCTCAGTCATAAATATGTAAGTGGTTATGTAATTATTAGTTTGAACATTTTTCTTCTCTGCTAGAATTATAAATTCTAGAACAGAATTTCTAGAAATTTCTATAAATAGAACAAATTCCATGCAGTATTATATTATTGTTTATTAAAAAAGACCTTCTCAGGGAGAACTTCATTGATTCTTCCTATCTGAACTAGGCTTTTTTACATTTCTACAGGTTCTTATTTTTTAACCTTCATAGTATATAATTCACCTTCACCTGATGGTTTGGGGAGCACCTTCTTGCTGCCAATATTCTATATTTAAAATTGAGGGTGATTCAAAGAGAACTTTGTTCTTGTAACAACAACTTTTTAAAACCTAATTTTGATTGTTTTTAAATACTGTGGCACTCTTGACACTAATTTGGAAGATTTAATTTTTAATTTTTTAGTTTTGGGGGTTTTTGGGGGAGATATGTATTTTAACCATAGGATTTAAGAATTTTGTGTCATATTTCTAATTTCAGGGAACAAAGAGACAAGACATTATAGTGGAAGGAGTATGAGGTTTAGAAATAAAAGATCTGGGGGGCATCTGGGTGGCTCATTTGTTTGAGTGTTCTATTCATGGTTTCAGCTTGTGTCTTGATCTTGGGGTCATGGGATCAAGCCCAGGTCAGGCTCCAAGCTAAGTGCAGAGTCTGCTTGAGATTCTTTTCCTATCTCTCTCCGTCTCCCTCTGTTCCTACCCCCCCCCCATTTGCAAGTGTGTGTTCTAAATAAATAAATACACAAACAAATATATAAATAAAATATTGAAAAAAAAGAAATTGAAGATCTGGATTTAAATTTCTGCACTACATCTTATTGGCTATGAGATATTGGGCACACCCTCATGTACTTTTAGTCTCAGTTTGCTCATCTGTATATCAGAGATGGCAGTATACCAAAAATACAATTTAAAAAACTTTTTTTTTTAAGTACAATTTTTTAAAAATTTTTTCTTTAAAATATAATTAGCCCTTCTCCTTCCTCTCCTTCCCTTCTTCCTCTTCTTTCTTTTCCTTTATCCTCATTATCAAAATTATACCCTAAACCATATACTAAAGTGTTTATCATGGTTACTGTATAGATCCTTCTTTCTCTACCATTTTTAATATTTGCTCTAGCTCTCATAGTTTTATTGTGCACTGATTTGAGCATTACGCTTACCTAAAAAAGAAGCAAGAATTCAAGAAACACTACATATCCTAGTCCTTACTAATATTTATCATTGAATCATTTGTTCCTCAATGCCTATTCTTTCTTTTGATATATAATTATTTGATATTAATAATTTGTATATTTAAAATAACTTTTAGATTGATCTAACTTAGATTAATTTATATATTTAAAATAACTTTTAGGGGCGCATGGGTGGCTCAGTGGGTTAAGCCTCTGCCTTGGGCTCAGGTCATGATCCCAGGGTCTTGGGACCGAGCCCCGCATCGGGCTCTCTGCTCAGCGGGAAGCCTGCTTCCTCCTCTCTCTCTCTGCCTGCCTCTCTGCCTACTTATGATCTCTCTCTCTGTCAAGTAAATAAATAAAATCTTTAAAAAAAAATAAAATAAAATAACTTTTAGATTGATCCATTTTATTTTTAAATTTTTTATATTGATCCTTTTTAAGCTTATCTTTTTTGTGTTTATTTATTCATTCATTCAATGGAAATTGTTCTGGCTATTGATACAACTGTGTTCACTTTCCACCTGATTGCATAAACACCTTAATTATCTATCTCTTGCTGAGCTTATAAAGTGTTAATAGACCAATGTCTCCAAAAACAATTCAAATATAAATAGACTCATCTCTGTGTTGTTAGAACCATTTATTCCCACCTTTAGAATACTTGGTGACTAGAAGATTGATTAGAAGGTTGGCTAACTAAAATGTATTAACTACAGAAACAATTTCATTTACTAATAGTTACTGCACATTTCTCAGGTTAAAAAAAAGAGAAAAAATAATAATTGATGTTTGATGTTTCCTAGAAGGATAATTCCTTCAGTATTTTCTGCTTTGATCAAAAAAAAAAGATCAAATTAGAATTGTACGATAGGTCATAACTTTTTTTTTTTAAGATTTTATTTATTTATTTATTTGACAGATAGAGATCACAAGTAGGCAGAGAGGCAGGCAGAGAAAGGGGGAAGCAGGCTCCCTGCTGAGCAGAGAGCCCGATTCAGGGCTTGATCCCAGGACCCTGGGATCATGACCTGAGCCGAAGGCAGAGGCTTAACCCACTGAGCCACCCAGGCGCCCCAGGTCATAACTTTTTAAAGATAAAAAAAAAAAAATGTAAGTGAATTTGGGTCTTTTGAATTTTGAGATTTAGTAAGCGTAGAAACATAATGCTATAAACAGAAAACATAAGTAAACTGAAAATTGTCTTAAAATGTTGCTTTTATAATATTGTAAATTTATATAGCAAATTGGAGAGCTGAGTTCAGTATTACTTTAAAATATGGTTAACTTGGGGTATTAAGAGACAAACATTTTTTTAATTAACATATAAAGTATTATTTGTTTCAGTGATACAGGTCTGTGATTTATCAGTTTTATACAATTCACTCACCATAGCACATACCCTCCCCAATTTCCATCATGCAGCCATCCCATCCCTCTCATGCCCTCCACCCCAGCAACCCTCAGTTTGTTTCCTGAGATTAAGAGTCTCTTATGGTTTGTCTCCCTCTCTTGTTCATCATGTTTCATTTTTCCCTCCCTCCCTGTCTTATTATGATCCTCTGTCTTATTTCTCAATTTCTTTGGATCAGTGAGATCGTATGATAATTGTCTTTCTCTGATTGACTTATTTCGCTTACCATAATACCCTCTAGTTCTGTCCATGTCATTTAGCAAATGGCAAGATTTCAGGTTTTTTGATGGCTGCATGATATTCCATTGTATATATATACCACATCTTCTTTATCCATTCATCTGTTGATGGACATCTGGACTTTTTCCATACTTTAGCTGTTGTGGACATTGCGGCTGAGGTCAAAGAGGTTGCTGCCTGTGTTCTCAAGGATTTTGATGGATACCTTTCTCACATTGAGGTCTTTCATCCATTTTGAATCTATTTTTGTGTATGGTGTAAGGAAATGGTCCAGTTTCATTCTTCTGCATGTAGCTGTCCAATTTTCCCAACACCATTTGTTGAAGAGACTGTCTTTTTTTTTTCATTAGACATTCTTTACTGCTTTGTTGAAAATGAGTTGACCATAGATTTGAGGTTCCATTTCTGGGCTCTCTGTTCTGTTCCATTAATCTATGTGTCTGTTTTTGTGCCAGTACAATACTGTCTTGGTGATTGCAGGTTTGTAATAGAGCTTGAAGTCTGGAATTGTGATGCCACCAGCTTTGATTTTCCTTTTCAACATTCCCTATCAAAATACCATCAACTTTTTTCAAAGAAATGGAACAAATAATCCTAAAATTTGTATGAAACCAGAGAAGACCCTGAATAGACAAACATAATTTTTACTCATCCTGGTCTGATGCCTTAAGCAAAGCAATGCATACTTACTAATATCTTTGCCAATGTCAGGATAAGATAAGCCCTAGGCCAAAAGAAAATTTATTCTTTCCCCTGTGTATTTGTCACTTGATGTCATACTTAAATTTCCATTAGTCAAAAATGGGTATATTTACTTTCTGAATCCAGTTCTTCAACAATGTAAATAATTTCTAATTTGTTGGCTTGTTTAAATTATTTTCACTTGGGGCACCTGGGTGGCTCAGTAGTTTAAACGGTTGACGCTTTATCTTCACTCAGTTCTTGATCTTAGGGTTGTGAGCTCAAGCCCTGCATTGGTCTCCACACTGGGAGTGGAGCCTACTTAAATTATGTTCATTTAAGTGATTTTAAGAATATGTTTGCTGTTAATCATGTACCATCATAAAATATTATTTATTCATGTCAGTATTTTACTAAGGATTCTAAGAAATATAAATGTCATAATTTACTTTTTAAATATTTATTTTTTTATGTATTTAAAATCTCATCATTTTCTTAAAAAATTACCTATTTAGACCAGTCTTTGACTTTCTTGAAAGTATGGGATTAGAAAAAGTTACATTACTTTGGGATAGCATCTGTCTATAGGATTTAAGAGGGAACAACTCCAGACAGAGGGCAGTATTTTCCTTTTAAAGTTGACTTAATACTCCCAGCAACCACCACTGCAACCTCCCATTAAATTTTCTCTTTGTTCTTTCCTTATACTTGTATGTACCTATCAGCTGGAGATTTTGACATCACCATTTACACTTATGAAACTGCTGTCTCAGCTTCCACCATGTCGGAGTACAGAGAGAGTGTAGTAGTTTCTCAGTACGGCTATGACAAATGGCCACAAACTGGGTAGCTTAAAACATTTATTTTCTCATAGTTCTAGAGGCCAAAAGTCCAAAGGCAAGGTCCAGCACAGCTACAATCCCTTTTGAAGGCTCTAGGTAAGAATCTTTCTTGCCTCTTACAGTTTCCAATGGCCCCAGGTTTCCCTGGCTTTTGGCAGTATAACCGCAAACTCTGCCTCCATCTTTACAAGGCCATTTCCTCTGTGTCTCTCTCTTTTCTCCTCTTCTTCTTCCAAGGACATCGGTCATTGGATTTAGGGCTCACCTTAAATCCAAAATGATTTCATCTTAAGGGGCTTAACTATTTACATCCGCAAAGGCCTCATTTCCTAGTAATATTATATTCTGAGGACCCAGGTAGACATGAAATTATGAGGGAAACTGTTCAACCTACTAGAGAGAGTAACTTTATTTTTTCATGGTAAATATCTATGGAAGGCTTATTTACAAATTCACATATTAATCCTTTCTCCTCTCTGTAGTTGACACAGTTTATCTGCTCAGCTTTTATAGAATACTTGTTGCCTTAGCACCTTAGTATTTTTTATGGATTTTATTGAATCATGAATGATTCTCTTGCATATTCTTTTCAACTACTGAAACTTCTCTTTATTATAAATGCTAAACTTGAGGCATAGAATAGGTAATTAACAGGGTTACAGTCAGTGCAAATTTCAAAACTGACTTTGGTATCATTCGGCTTTTTTGTGAAGTCATGTGTGCTGAGATACCAAATATCTCATGAAATACACAGAACTTTAAAATAACTTTACTTATAAACTAAATCATTAATTTCAGAAAATTTTTTCATAATGGTCTCCAGATTCTGTAAGCCAAGTATGCACCTGAAATTTAGTGTTGTAGGGTGACAAAGACATTGCACTAGATTTTTGCTGTTCAAACCATGAGATAGCTAAACTTATCTTTGTTTTAGCATAGGCAAGGCCTTTATTAGACAATTATGAATCTGGCTATCTATAGAAATACACATCCATTACACATCCATTAAGCTATAACTGGAAGTCCTGAGTATCCAGGATCAGATTGAAAAAGCAGAGCTCAGCTCAGGAAGTTCAATTTTAAACTTTAAGTATCCAGTTAGTGACCTGAGACAGAATTTTTTGTGCTTCTCCCAAGTTGAATCTCAAGTTGTTGAAAGTGTTTTTTGTTTCCTATGATAAAGTAAGCGTTGACATAAGGAGCAAAGTAGAGCCATTCCTAAAAGAATTGTAATAGAATTGGAAGCATTTGTTGGTCCTTTCCATGATTATGGGATATTACAGGTGTGTTTTCTTTAAGAATACTCAATAAAGCAACAACTTGAATTTTAAAAATATACTTATTAGTAGAGTGATTATATGAATTATATGAAATATGAATCCATAATTATATGAATTATTACTAGTCTTATCTGTTGGACAGTTCTTTTAAGTTGCAGCTTTTATGGTATACTTCCTTTCTGGTGCACATAATGTATGGTGCACATAATTATAGTGTACATAAAAGCTTGCTCATGGGATAGCAAAATTTAGAAATAAGTATTAGACTTCCTTACCAGGAAAAAATGATGATTAAATAGAAATTAAAATTAAAATTAAATTATCTCTGAAGTAGTGATATAGTTAAATGTGAAAATGTGATTGTGATTTACAAAACTGATTAGCACCCAAAATACATTAATTGAATTCCATCTAGTTTGTGTTGTTCCTGTTGCTATAAGAACCAAGGAGAAGAGAGTCTCCTTCTGCTAAGTTGCAGATTTCTCTCTGGTCTGGATCACTCTTACACCGTGGAGAAATTCAGAGCTAGTTCTAGGCACTACAGATAGAGCTCTAAATAAGAAGACCCCGATCCTGTACCTCATGAAGTTAAAATGGCCATGGGGAGGTAGTGTATGTGTATGGGAGAAGACCATAAACACAAATTTCACAAATACATAAATAGGATGCTTAGAAGGTGGTGTGTGCTATTCAAGAAGTACAACAACAAAAAAATAGGATAGATGGCTGGGGTATAGTGGGAAGTGGTCATGGGTGGGCTTTCTGAGGAAATAATACCAGAACTAAATTAATCTAAACTTGATCTCTATATTCTTTTTTTAAAATTAATGTACAATGTATTATTTGTTTCAAGGGTACAGGTCTGTGATTCATCAGTCTTAACACAATTCACAGCACTCACCATAGCACATACCCTCCCCAATATCCATCATAATCTCTGTATTCTTACAGGTTGCTCAGGATTGTGGTACCAAAGTGTATATGTATTAGAGCAGAAGGGCAAGGGGATGCCTGCCCTGACTCTTCGCTATTAACAATGTGCAATTAGGAGGTCTGCTTCAGGGACAACCGGTTGATGTTCCTCTTTATCCTAATAGTAAATAAAGCAATAACAAGCATTCAGAAATGGACTAAAGATGGTCAACTATATCTCCCTAAAATTGGACGAACTTATTGTTTGTGAAAGCCAAAGTTAGTTTGGTCACAAAGGAATTAGATTCATTGCTACCCTTAGCTGTCCTTGTCAATTGCATTGTCTGCTCTGTTGCCAAGGATTGGTAGAGGAGCTACAGGGATTCTTGAACCATCATTCCTCCTCTGGCAAATAATTTTTCCTAGTAGTAATATCACCACCTTCCCTCTTTTTCCATGTATCCAGGCAGTACATGAAAATGGAAGGTCAAACTAAATATCTTTAGATTTTTTTTTTTTTTTTAAGTATTAGTTTCATAGCAGGCCACCATTAAGCACAGAACTTTTTAGGAATATGTAGTTAACTTTCCATTTGTGATGAGCACAGGAAATCTGTTCTTTTCATCTTTACTTTCATTCTGAAGTAGAAATTTTTCCAAATGCTTCATTCAAAATTAAATTGTTTATCTCTAACTAGACAAGGACGTGTGGTGGTAAATTATTGAAATTGATGAGATTTGATTGAATTTTCCTGAGTTTAATATGTCTAATCAACATTGCACTCACGGTACTATTATTTTCCCATTGCTTGCTGCTGTAACAGACGACAGCATTACCATGACCCAGGCTGATACTATATGAAAAAATGCACAAGGAGGTAGATGGTTTACTGTGGGCATTTGAAAAATGGAGCCAAACAACATTTTCAGAGATTATTAAGTTTTTAGATGAAAGGGCTTAATTTTTTTCACTAGAGAAACTAAAAAATATATATAATTTTTGATAGGCTTTACTTTCATTCCAATTTGTAAACTAAACTGTGATGTGATTAATAACACAACATTGTTATCAGTTATACCATTGAATCATGGTTCTATTCTTATTACAGTCATAAAAACCAGAAATGGAGGAAAGAACTACTTTCTCAGAGAAAACATGGTGCAAAGTTTCCACCATGTAACTTAAGTGGGCATATTATTTGTCCTCCAAACCATGCCTGAGAGGTTTGTTTGTTTGTTTGTTTGTTTGTTTTGAGAGGTTTTGCTTTCAAAAACAATGATCCAAACCACAAGAATATTAAGTCACGATGGAAGATCATTATCATACTGAAGCTTCAAATACCACAAATTAAAAAGATATAGAGCACTTCTTACAACTCATGAGCATGCGCTATAATGTTATAGAATATCACAAAATTTTAAAGAGTACATATGGCAATACATACCTGAAATTATAAACCATTGAGACATTTTGTTCTACTCATGTTGTATATTTGAGAGCATAGATTAAGGATAAAGTCAAGTAAACACCTGAGCCAAGGTTAGAAGTTGGCAGTAAAATGTATAAAAAATACATTTGTGATCAGTCTTATTTGGCATGTTTCAATACCTTGAGACATGTTGATACTCAGAAATACTACTTGTAGAGTGAGTATATTCAGTTTACTCAGCTTGTCAAAATTTTCAGCATTATACATTGTTCTCTATTATCATAAAGATGTGATGACAGTCTGTCTACAAAGTACCAAATAGAGATTTGTTAATTGTAGTAGCTGTAGATGCTTAGTAGAGACTGAAATCTCAAATATGTTTTTCCACTATTCTGTACTCGATTCTTTTTTTTTTTTTTTAAAGATTTATTTATTTATTTGACAGACAGAGATTACAAGTAGGCAGAGGGGCAGGCCAAGAGAGAGGAGGAAGCAGGCTCCCCGCTGAGCAGAGATTCCTGATGCAGGGCTCCATCCGAGGACCCTAAGATCATGACCTGAGCTGAAGGCAGAAGCTTTAACCCACTGAGCCACCCAGGCACCCCTCTGTACTTAATTCTTAAGATAAAAATATAACCTGTAGAATTATAAGATAATTTACATACTATCTGTCTAGTGTAATTCAATTATTTTACAGAGGAGGAAATGGAAACAATGAATAGGTGTAGCCAAGTACAGAGTGAAGGATCCAGAGATTCGGTATAGAGTACTTTTCACCATTTATCACTACACCGAACAAATGGTTTTGCTGCTTTTATCTTAAAAATGCATGGTAAAAAATTTTTGAAAATAAATTGGTACTCAGGGATATAAAATGAAAAATATTTCTTCACCAACTTATAGTGCTATTACCAGAGATAAATAGTTCCAAGTATATTTGTGTACAGAAATTTACCAATATACCTCTATTTTAAGAACAGAGGGAAAAACAAGTAAATAAAAATGAAGAGAGAATCATACCGTTCAAGTTTTCTTTGTGTTTTGTTTTGTTTTCTTAATACTATATCTCAGAGATTTTATGGTATTTATACTATATCATCTTTTTAAAATAGCTGCCTAATATTTCCACTGTATAGATATAACAAGATGTATTTAACCACTGCCTAATTTGTGGACATTTGGTTATTTCCAATTTCTTTTTTATTCAAAAAAATATTGCAATAAACAACCTTCTAGATATATTTTGTACTCATTTTAATACTTTCTGAGAATATTTGTGTAATTAAAATGTTTACAGCTTATTAAAAAATTTCCCTCGTAAACATTATTCTAATATATATTTCTAACAACAGTGTATGAGAATTCCTGCTTTCCCACAGCCTGACCAAAACTGAGTTTTAATATTTTTTCTAGGCTGAAAAGTGAAAATTATATCCTATCATTATTTTGATTTGCATTTTTAATGAATTAGATTAAAAAACATTTAAAAATTTTACTAGCTATTTATATTTCTTTTTCTGTGAATTGGCTATTAAATATTTTTTCACTTTTTCTGTAAAGGTTCTTTTTAATCTTCTATTGATTTGTATAACCTCTTTGTATATTAACAGAAAATAACACTTTCTGTAAGATATGTTTAAAATATCTTTTAGTTTTTGCTTTGTACTTTTACTATAGACTTTTTATGTGGCTGGGATTATCAGTCATTTCCTTTGGGGCATAGAAAACTATTCAAAAAATTATCCAAACTAAATTGGTGGTTTAGTTTCTTTTAAAATCTCCATCTTTAATTCAACAAAAAATTACTTTTATGTACCACATATTTTAAAAATATTTATTAACACTTATTTTGGGGCATGCAAATAAACTTTTTTTTTTTTTTTTTGCAAACAAACTTTTAATCACTTTTTGTTCCATGAACTTTTTAGGAAGCACAATGCACTAAGTCAAAAAAAAAAAAAAAGTGCTAGAATAAGAACTGAAATGTCAAAATTGGCATATTTTTCTTTTATTTATCAATCACTGATGTCTATTGTTTATCACATAGGAAAATCCCAAGAAACTTTTTTACCTAAAGAATAAGTTATTGTATTTTGATAATCTAAGCAGTGATTAAATCTGTAAAAGCATCATAGAATAAATCAAACCCTAGCGAGATACTTTTAACAGCAATTCCAGTTGGTATGGTAATGTTAATTTTACTTACTTAAGAGAAGCACTTGCTTATCAGTAAGACCTTATAACTGTACAAATAAAATCAAAATGTGAATGTTCTAATTTAAGCAGGATGCAATAGCCAAGTGATAAATAGGCATATTTGTACTTTGAAAAGTTCACTTCAAGTCATCCTCATTACCGAAGGGCAGTTACTTCGTTTGGTTTTCTAAGTTCAAGAAGCAGCTTGGAGACTACACCAATTCTCATGGCTGACATTTTTGTAAAGTTTGTAAATAAGTAAAGGATCCATTTAGCTAGGAAAGTGGAATATTTACACAGTAAAAGAACATTATTCTGTTTAACATCTATTATATTCATGATTGGTATTGACCAGGAGAGAAGTGAAGAAAGATGAGATGTGAACTCTAAGTGAGGGAGAAGAATCAGGAAATGTAATTTAACTTTTCCCTACCCTTTATTTTTAACGGAGTACTCATTTTTCAATTATAAAAGTAATACACCAGCATGATAAAACCATTTAGAACACACAATAAAAGCAGAAAAAAGACAACAAAATCACCCTTGATATAATTCCCACGTAGAAAAAGGTCATTATTAACTTTCTGATGATGTATGTATATGTACATGCAAAAATGTAGGATTATACTCCGCATGATTGTGGATTCTGATACCAGCAGTATATTGTGAACACTTGTTTGTGTTAATAATTTATTTTCCCATGGCATTTTTTATGGATTATATAGTATTCCACACAATGGATGTGTTATAATAATTTAGCCAATCTCTTATTCTTGGACATGTAAGTTGCTTCCAATTTCCCTCTATTAGAAATAACATATGAATATTATTGTGTACACATTTTTATGAACACCCCTGATTATGTACTTAGGATAAATTACTATAAGCAGAATAGTTGAGTCACACATATATCTGACTTTAAAGCTTTTGATGCCTTTAGCTATACCACTTACATGTTGCTGTGGCTTTGCCAGCAGTCTCATCAAGTGCCTGCTCATATCTCCATCGGTTCCTGATCTGTAACTTTATTTGGCCCAAAGAAAAGCTATCAGTGGTCTGGGAAGGATGAGTACAAAGAGGAAGGAAGAGGTCAAGCAGAATTAAGTGACGTTTTTGTCTAAGAGATGTTGCAGGCTGTCACAGGCTGCGGAGAGCCGCTCCAAAATGAACTTGCATTTTCAGGATCTCCTCAGACTCTGGTAACTTGGCACAGATGAAATGTCCTTATTTGCTTTGAGGCAATGGCCTGGCCTTTTAGGCACATCCCGTGTATTCGGTGATTGAGACCACTTACTCATACTAATCATTGCACACAGAAAATACATAAAAGATTTGTATTCATCACTCAATGTATTTTGCTCCTCAAGTGTCATGAAACATTCAGGGTATATTAACTGGCAAATGCACACCTGGAGTATGTTACTTAGCTTTAGAAATTGCTAATTTAAAAAAATCAAATATTTAATTTTGAGGAAAAAATCAGTTTTGGATTTTGAGCGTATATATCATCTTTCATTTTGGCCCAATTAACCCAGCAGGTGTGTGCAAATTAGGTCACTACTTTGTCACCGTGGTAACATGCTTTGGGGAGGTGGATCTTAACCACCTCCAGCACAGGTGATGTTTGGCTGAGTTAATATTAAGAGATGCTTTACAAACAAGGTAGAATTTAATCTGCTAAAGTGTAGAAAATAGGTCTGGTGCTGGGTACCAACAGATAATATTCTATGACATGACAAATAAGTACAACCTCAAATTTGTATCAACAAGAGAGAGCTAATGAACCTTAGAAACAGAACTTTCATGTAAAACTTACTGATAATCCCTCATGAGGTAATTGCCTTTGTCTGTCATCCAGCCAGGGATATGGGGGTCAGGGTCAGTTTCCCTGGAATTTAAGGCTGTTTTTAGAGCTAAGCCATGGTTTTCAGAGGATCATCAACACCTTCCTTTCTTCTCATTATAGGGACTAGAATTTAGTTAGTACCTAGGGGACAGTGTCGAATTTTAAAAGGATAGTTTAAAAGGAAACTAATCATTTCTTTTAAGTGCTATTTTAGATTATTATTCAGAATTGCTTATGGGTTAGGAAGTTGGCAGACTTGGTCTATGCCAGCACTCCAGCATTAATACAAGTCTCTAACTCAGGCTTCTTCTCACCAGGTGGAAAATCAGACATGCTTCAAGATCGCTGGTAGAGATTGTGCAATCTGTTTGGCTGCTGAAGGTTCCAAACCATGTGGGCATTCTGCAGCCCCACAGAGTGGTAGAATTTCTTCACTTATCACTGACAAGTTCACACCTCTTTTGGTCATTAAAATTGTAAATCTGAATTCTCAGATGCAGAAAATAGGCCAAACCAATTATTAAGTATATTTCTAAGAAAATGCATCTTCCATGACCACTTCCAGCATCCACTTATGGATGATATTTCCATTCAGCCTGTGGGGCCACTTCATATGTGGCTTTATGTTTTTTAGATTGTCCTAGTTCCTTGCCTTGTATCCTTATCATTTGTTGTAATTTTGAAGCATTTTTATATACCATATTTCGTTTTTGTGGTATTTTACACGTGGCATTTCAGAAACTCGAATCCCTCTAGTGTTTATTTTCATTGGTTGTGACCGCAGCTTTATTACTTATTTCATGTGTTTTCAATAGTTAATATTTACAAAACACTGAACAAACTCTTCAAGATTGCTTTCTATAATCTCCCTCTTGATGCATCAAAGATGAGAGGTACACTGAAGAGTCATAGTGACTTACCCTGTCACAGAGCATAGGAATTCACTTGCAAATGAGGATCAAGGACACCTGTTTCCAGTTCTTTTTCTTTTTTTCTCTTCTCTTTTTTAAATCTCCCAGTAGTCTTCTGGGTTTGGAGACTTAGAGAGGGGTGGCATTGCAAAGTATAGATAGTTGATTCAACTCTTTATTTCTCCTTCAGCATATACCCCCTATGTTCAGGTCCTCCTTTCCCATCCCCAATGGTTGCTGGAAACCATTTCCTTAGAAGAGTTGGTTCATAACATAAAGACCAGAAGTCTCAGTAAAATCTAATCTTACTGAGGGTAAGCGTATGCATTTTTCATTGGAGAACAGGATGTCATATTTACCCTGTCCCTTAATGGAACAAGCCGGGTGGCAACACAAATTAGCATAGCATAGGAACAGAGCTTTATCACAGTGGAATCCCAGGTTGTTTTAGAAATCGGACTTGAAACAAAAATATGTGAAGGTATTGAATCCATCAAATCTAATGAAGGAAATTTTCGTAGATTCAGGGAACCTGGACCCTTGAATTGTAGTAACCAAGCTGGGGAGGAAATGGGCAGTTAAACAGAGTAGTGCTGTATCTTTCATTGTTTGATGAAATAATTTTTGCCCCTTTTAACTGGTATGTTAAAAAAAAAAGCCTGGTATATCTGAAACAAAGAGCTTACACAGTCACTGAGCTGGTTGGTTTTTATACCTTCCTTTACTGATTATTGTCCTTCAGTACAATACAGAGCCATTTCTTTGTTCTCACAAGCTAGCAGTTAAATTGTATGTAAATGTATGCAAATTAGATGCTGTCTAATAAAGAGAGTCATTAGATGGAAGAAATATTTAGTTTAGAAAAAAAAAGCAGGTGTATTGTGTAAAAGAAAATGTAAGGCTACAAAAAAGCCCAAACTTTTGTGGACAGTTATAGAAAAAAATTATTAAAATAGATTTTTAAAAGACTTACGTCTTCCTGACCTTTCCTTTGTGCTTATATATATGTGTGTGTTTTTTAAATATTTACATATAAAACTAGGGGATTGGCTTCTTTCCCAGAATTACTGGAAGCACCTTCACCAGGAACATTTGGACTTGAATAATCTCCACAGCAGCATTTTCTTTCTTGAATTAAATGAATTGTAAAATGGATGATTGGCTCAGGAACACTGACTGCTTATGTGGATCCCTTTCCTTTAGATGGAGAGGCTTATGACTCCATGGTGGGTAGCTTGCAACTGATGATCTTAGCTACTTTAAGGTTCCCCTTCCAGGCTACTCCATCCTGGCCTTCTAAAGGCTACTCTAGGCTTCTTAAGAGATATGTAGACTATAAACTTCTTTAGAGAAATGAACAGTTCCTTCTGAGCTTGATCATGCCGTGTTGAATGTTTAGCACAATGCTTAACACTTACTAGGCACTCACATTTATTTTTGAATGAATAAGTGAATAATTGAGTAAATAAATAAAGAAAAAGTAACTTGACAAACGTTAAACATTTTAATGGTCAGTAAAGTGGTTGTGGATATGTCAAATACCTTTGCAGACATTTAGTGAAGCAATTGCTGATTTGCATATAGTAGTTACTTGGTAAGCGCACAGTGAAAAACACTTTACTGTCCAGTTTCCTCAAGTCAACCATAACAAGTGTGTTAAGTGCTCACCAAGTGCATTGGAGGGACAAAGGTAAAAAGGCATGGTGGTTTCTCTCTGGGAGCTCCTCATCTTCCACAGGAATCAGATACACACCCACTTAAAACACAGCAAAGTGTACACAGTAAAGTTACAGATAAAATTGTCTGGGAGCACCAGAAAAAAGGAGAAATTCGGACTGAAGAGCATATGAGGTAGGTTCCTGGAGGAAAGTGGGATTGAACAAAGCCTTGAAGGTTGTCAGGAGCAGATGGTTTACTATGGTGGGTGGAGAAGAGCAGAGTTGCAAAATTCTCCTCCTTGCAGTCCCCAGTTAATAGAAACATACTAGATTTTCTTCTCTTCTCTTATGAATTTCCAGCAACAGCTTGATTTTAACCTCTGTGGAAACACAAATGAGGGCTGTGATGGGTACAATAATGACTAAAGTTAAATTATAACTCCAAAATTTTAATCACATTCAGCTATTGAATAGGAAGTAAGGTAAAGTATGCAAAGGAATTTTATAACTTTTGCATTCCAAGACATTAAAAATATAAAATTTTATTATTTTTCATAATATCTAAAGTTTTCCATGGTAGGAAATAAAATTTAGGGGATAAGAGGTTTGGAGACCTAGAATGGAGTATCTCATATATGTAGTACCTTATAGTTTACAAAGTACCTTCCTAAATTACTGTTTTATCCTATCATCACAACAGCCCTTGAAGCTTCAGGACTAACCTCATTTATTTCCATTTCACAGATGAAGTTCTGAGAGGTTGTGACTTAGCCAAGGTCACACAGTAAATGTCAGAGCCATGTTTTCCTGAAAGGCTGTGCAGTTCTTTTCATTTACCTCATTATCACCCAGAAACGATGCATAGAATAATTCTATAGCTATATAAGAAGTATACATCTTGATTCTAATTTGATCCCAAATATTTTTTATTGATATGAGTAAAATAATGCAAGACTGAGGAAGGCACACATGGGCAAGAATGATTATTTTGATAACTGCTGTGGGTATGAAAATCATGATGGGTCTATGGATTGAAAGCACTTTAATTTATTTTCTTGACTTTTGAGTTAAAGAAAAGATTTCAGTGTGAAAGTGCAAAATATGCTGCACCGAACTCATCTTGGAGGTAACCAAAGGGCTGTGGGACTAACAGCTTTTGATATTACTTAGTGCTTATTATTGTTATTATTATTATTTCTTTTTAATTATGCAAAGTGCTAATCAGTTTGATTATGCACAGTGCTAATCAGGTTAATTATGCAAGTGCTAATCAGTTCTTCTTGAAGCACACGAGGAGAGCAGAGGTGCTGGCGGTGAATGGCATTGGTTGATGGGGGTAGTCATGGCAGTCATTCCTTATTAAGATAGGAGTAGACAAGATAGCAAGGGGGATTTATCCATAAAAATGAGGAGGACAGGAAAGTGAACTAGAAGCACACGGAAGATTGTGGTTTTGGCAGGACGGTGCTTACGCATAGAAAGCTGTTTTTCCCCCTGTTGCATAGTTTGGTTGGATAGTCTCTGCTATATTTTGAAGGCACTCATTTGAAGCCAAAAAGATTGCAGAGGGAAAGAAACAGAGTATTGTATAGCTAGACAAGTTGTCAAAACAACTTATTGTAGTTGGCAAGCACCAATTCCTGGGAGGACAGTAGAGGAAGTAGAATCTAATAGACCTATACATGAAAGAGGACATCAATAAAGAGAATTGAAAAATTAAAGGAGTGCCACTCTGATAAAATAAACAGGGCCATCTCAGCACCGCACTGTTATTGGGATGGCCGTCTGTATAGCAGGTTTCCTGAGGTGAACTGAGGGCTTTGTGGTGCTGGCAGTTGTCTCCACTGAGAGTATGATGACGAATATGACAATAAGAGTTTTATGTAATAGCTCCTAGTTGGATCAGCTTTGTTGCTGCTGAAATCAAAGTGAATTTTAATATTAACTTGCAGGTCTGTGCTTATTAAGCTGGGTGACTTCCTGTGAAGATGAGTTTATAGCAATATGTTCATATGTTTTTATAGAACAATGACCATGGAGCTCCCCTAGGAAAGCCCTTTTGATTCGCTCCTCCTGTTCTGTTCTGTGGTTTGATAAGCTATCAGTGAAATGCGTGGATACCTACTTGTTTGAGTGTATTCAAAGAGCAGAAAGCATTTCAGGATTACTAAGTGAATATTCATTTTTTAAAAGAAACACATTCAGTCCATGTGACTTTTCTTTGACTCTGGAATTTGAGCAGAAGATTTATTACAAGTCATTTGTAAAAAGGAGGGTTTGCTTCCCCCTTTCCAACCTGGGGTTTATTTACTTTTCCTTTTCAGTCCTCTGCCTAAATACAGCTCATCTTCACAAATTCCTGTAGTGAGCTCGATTTTTGGAAATGTCCAAATAATGCTAAGACTCCTGCAGAGGCAAAGTCATTGGTGGTGTCTTCAAAATAGAGCATATTAATGAGGCATTTGTCCAGACAGCACTGGTATTTGGAACAAAGACTTGCTTTCAGTTTTCATTTTTGTTTTAACCAGGACCAATTTCATTTTAAAATATGAAGAGAGTGACATAGATCTTTGGTTTCCAAGGAGAGTCTGGAAAGGAATAGATTGTTAGAGGACAGCGCCCACAAATTGAGAAAGCCTGTTGGGGGCCCTTTGAGAATTTGGCTGGAAAACTGTGTTATAAGCAGTCCTTCTGCTCAGCTTCATGGGAACATGGTTTTAGAAATGAAATATTGCTTCTGTGTTCCCCAACCCCCCAAACTAAGATAAAGATGAAATGTTCATAATACCACTTTATCAAAATCTTTCGTTATTTCCTAATAAGTTAAAAAAAAAACTTCTGATGATTCTACTCAAAGGAAACCATGCAAAAATTCCATTCATTGATGGTATACTAAACTCTTGATTTCTTATTAAGTCATTTGAAAGCAAAGATCTTGCTGTGTAAGGCATTTAAGGAGAAAATTTCAAGGAGAAAATGATGTGAATCAAATGGCAGACAAAAATTAATTTAGTAGTATCCAACTAATATGTCCAAACTCCTGATTAATTACATACTTGAACCCATATCACACACACTCTCCCACATAGACCCACTCATCCCTTCATGAAACTAATATTATTTGGGCAGCTCCTTTTGTAAAATGTGTACCAGGTACTAGTAACAGTATGGTTTACTGTCCTCGATAATGGAGATACAATTATTCAAAAATAAACAAGTGCCTAGCATTGTGGAGCACACCCACACAGGATAAGATGGTATTTTTCTCATGATCTTTAGCTTTAGGAACAAAGAGTTTGTGCTTTATTCCTCCTCAGAACTTTTCTCCTTAGTAATCTATATGATTCAATTAGTTGGCATTAGTATCTTCAATATTTGTAAAAATAAGAGGTTGTACTAGATGGTTTCTTTTTTTTTTTTTAATTTTTTTTTTAAGATTTTATTTATTTATTTGAGAGAGAGACAGTGAGAGAGAGCATGAGCGAGGAGAAGGTCAGAGGGAGAAGCAGACTCCCCATGGAGCTGGGAGCCCGATGTGGGACTCGATCCCGGGACCCCGGGATCATGACCTGAGCCGAAGGCAGTCGTCCAACCAACTGAGCCACCCAGGCGTCCCAATACTAGATGGTTTCTGAGGTATCTTCATCTCCAATAAGCAATGTTAGAGTTTATAGCTGATTATATTATAAAATGAATTTATTCTTTATTACTATGTGAAGTGCTTCGGGATCGTATGCAGTCTCTCTTAGACTTTGATCTTTGAGAAAATAAGGTAATTTTTGGCTAATTTTGTGGACACAGGCTCCTTGGATTTAGGCCAAAATTGAATATATGAAGAGTGGACTTTGGAATCCACTCTTCCTGAGTTTGAATCCTGGCTCTTTCAGTAACTAGCTGAGCAAGTCATAACTGCTTTGAGCCTCTGTTTCCTCATAGTTCCTACCTCACAGGGTAGTTATGAGTATTAGTTGAAATAAACTATATAAATCACTGAACTCAATGCCCAGTGGCACAGTGGAGCATAGCTTTGCTCCATAGTCAGTCCCTTTTTCATTTCTGGCAACTGTAGCCTTTCTGGCTCTTGCTACCAAAAATATCTTGAACTAATTCAACTTCCTTTCCCCAAGCTGCTTTTTCTTGTATTAAGCCTGTACTTCAATTAACTCAGTATTTTTTCTTTTTTCCTATTACATCTTTATAGTTTATTTCTCCTTGATGTCTTTTGATGTCCTTCTTATGTACATTGACTACTTCCCTGCTTTTTGTGAGTCAGTTTTGGAGTACTTGTATTTATTATATATAGTATAGCCTTGATTACAACAACAACAAATATGTGCAACTATAATTCCAGTCAATTATATAGAAATATGCTGTCTGTGTCAGAGCTGGACTATAGTTGTTTATGATTTTGACTTCTTGACTATACTGGAAACTTCTTGAGGGCAAGGTTGGTATCTTTAATTCTTGTATTCCTAATATTTATCATACACTCTATCAAGAATAATTCCAAAACCTAACAAGGAGCAAGAATTTTAAAGGAGTAACACATATGATCTACTAGTAGGGGAAGTGTTATGGAAGTGGGGATGTTGAAAGCTTCCTGGAGCAGATATTGGGAAGGCTTCCATGAGCAAATGATACCTGAGTTTGCCTACTTTATAAAAAGTTCTTAATTTCTTTTTCCTCGTGGAAAGAGGGAAGAATAAGTTTTTTTTGCAGACATAAGAGCTTAATGTGTTCAAACAGTTGATTGGTAGCAAGAAGACAGGGGATCAGGTGACAGAAAGGAAGATGGAAGTTAAGTTGGGAGAATATTCTGAAGGATGTATGAGTTGCTCAGTGTTTTGTTGAATAATCTTAGCTTTCCAACGTAAGTGTATATTTGTGGTTAAGAGAACACTATGTTGCAAGAATATAGACATTAGCTTTTTGTGTGTGAAAAAAGAAATGGTAAGATTTAGCCAACAGTGAATGCAGGAAAAGAACAATGAGGGTTCATGTCAGAAAGAAGGTCTGAATCCAAGTCCAAGTTCGATTCCATACTTGTTTTATGACCTAAATAATTCACTTCATCTTTCTGAATCATATATCCTTTCACATCACATCCTACCTCTCATTTAAATGTATATGAGTTTAAGTCACTTCTATTGATTATAACTAAAGAGGGCTTTTATTTTGAATGCTTTGGATCTCAGAGATTGGTCTTGTAAACGAGAAAGGTGAATTTTGTACCGTTTAGCACAATTAGGTTAAACCAGAGGTAGGATATTTGGGAAGAAAAGAACAATGAATAAGAATAATATTGTTCTGACCAGAAGATGAAAAGGTCTTCTAAAGATAAAAGTAAAGTTATGGCTATCAAAAGACTGTAAGAAGGCAGAGATACTGAAAGATGTATTTAACAGATTTTTGCATTGGGGAATGGCTATAGACCCATAGATCTGGAAAAAAAAAAAAATGGAGAGAAAGAGAGAGACCAGGGAGTATCCTAATTTCTCTGCCCTGTATGTTGTAATTTCTCTACCTGTATGTTGTAAGTTAACTCCTGTGACTGATAACTAACCAAAAGATGAGACAGGAGAGGAGATGTTCAGAGGAGATAATAAGAGGGCACTGGCATGTGGTTTGCAAAGCTTTGAGGCCTGCATGTTTTCATGTAAGGGCTCATATCCCGAGACTTCCTTCTCCCATAGTGGAGGACTCCTCTCAGTTACCCTCCTTCCCTTCCTTCTGAGAATTCTGTTTATGCTGCTGAAATGTCAGGACGTTGGTAATGTAGAACCAGGGGAATGGAAAACAACTGGGAAATTGACCTTGGCTGGAGGAGGGGACAAATAACTTACCCAGGAGTGGCAGGATTTTACTAGAGTAACAGGAAAAGAGCAGAGATGGGAAGAACAGTGAACAGGTGTGGGGGCTGCTTGTGAAAGATAGGTTGGAGAGAGGTGTGGGCCGGGAGGTGAAAGAGTGTAGAGAGAGATTCGGAGGCACTATTAGTGACTGTATTTAATGTGTCCAAAACAGAGAGGAAGGATTCTTCTCTACCTCTTTTTGATGCTTTCTTGAGACTAAACAAATGGATTATTTTGTTTTGTTTTGTTCTTTAGTGTGTTTCTAGTCTTGGCAGCTATTATTTTGGATCAGATTAGGTAAAACCTGGACGACAGTTTTGTTCTCACATTCCCACCTCCATCACCAACACAACCCAGTGAAGAAGTGAGGCTCAGAATTATCCCAGGGCTCAGGCATCTATAGACTTCTATGATTTATGCTGTGTTTAATGGTTGTTATTGATGTTAAGTTTAATCCAGAAAAATAGAGGAATAAAGATTATGGCCAACCAGCATGTGATTCATATCAGATAGTAGTTCTCTCAAGATGGTCTGATTCCTAGTACATTTCACCTACATGTTGATCCTAATTCCTGTTTTTACCTTGTTAGTAAAAGGTCTGCAAAAAATTTCATATTAACCACAACAAATTTGTGCTTAGGTTCAGAGGAAAACACTACATCTCAGACACTACTATGTTTTGGAATAATCCTTGGAAGATTAGAGAGGCAATTAATCAAGATTCCCATAAGAAATGTTAGCAAGTAAACATTATCCAATAAAACACTATTAGTCATCATTGGTATTTAGGAATTAGATACGGTTCAATCAGGGTAAGTGTTGTGTCATGAAATCATTCTCTGTAGATTGACTACTGACATATGTGGACATGCTTCAGTTGATATGTCTGGGAACTTTGTGCCACCCCAGGGCTGGGCTTTCCAGGACTGTGTGAAGACTTGCTGACATAAATAACATTTTTTATAAGGTGAATTGTATACATTGTCTAATGTCTGTTTTAGAGATTTTCTTTTATTTTTACTTTTTGGCATGAAAAAAGGGATACAATTTTTAAAATCCATTTATTTTATTGTTTTTATAAAAAGGGATTCCCATTGGATTATATGACATTAAACACATGGCTACACAAGGATTAGAAAAGCTCTGGCCATCAGGAATAAATATTGGTAACAACACTGATGAATTTCACACATGTAATTTAATGTGAGAAAAGTAGAAAGACTTTTATAGAACTTAGATAAGAGAATAGGCTTGTTTCTTAACAAAAATATAAATGAACGCATTTGTTATTAAAATGGTAGGCTTTGAAATTCCTGCTTCCTGCTTTTACACAAGAGAAAACACTTTAAGTCACATGATCTTTATTATCTCTGATGAGAATGAAAAATAACCAAAACAGTCTATACACATTTTATTATGAAAAAAATACTTGGAAGAATTCTATTGGTCTAAGCTAATGCAAGATGACAGTTTGTTTATTAAAATGTGTTTTGCATGTCTTCTTCTATCGACCATGTGCAACTGGTATAAACAAAGATCCTATGTATGGAAGAAGTCTTATATTTGCATTCTTTTGCATGTTTAGACATTCTTTAGCAAGACTTATTTTTCTGTTTATTGACAGTGCTCCTGGGATCTTTGTACAATTATGTGTACATCAGCAGTTGTAACACTTGAGTGCAGTAAGGGTAGGTTCTTTAGTCAAAGTAGCCAAAAGAATAGAAATAGTCATTGTATTGGTTTTAGTGCTTTGGGTGAAATAGATTTGCTCCATGAGCTTCCCATTGCACAGAACAAAATGCTATGTTCAGAAGACATGAAGGCAGCTAAAGAGTCAAGAAAAGCTGCATTGGTTTTGTTTGGGGAGTGCCTAGCTTTTCATCTGCCTGGGAAAGAAACAGGCCTTATTGCCAGTTGCCAAGTGCTCTAATGCTGAGAAGTGTGTCAGCTGTGGTTACTCTAGGGATTTGGGTGACAATAAGCACTTTTCCTTGAGAAAATCAGCATAGATGCCACACACTGGAATTGGACAAATTGCTTTTATTTTCTATTTCCTTTAAAAATTAAATTTGCAAAAAGGGATTTAAATTTTAAAAAAAATTAAATTTGCTTTTCCTTCTTTTCCCAGCTGTTACAGCTTCCTTGGTTTTTAGCTCAGATGATGGGAGAAACACATGTTCTCTTAAGAGAAAAACCCATTTATTTTCTTCATATATGAACTCCTTGAAGTCACATAACTGGCTAACCCTAACCGAAGAATGATATTTAGAAGGAGATGTTCAGGGAGGGATGTTCATGAGTGATGGCCACAGTGGAGGGGAGTAATTAAATCAGTATTTCAAGGGTATCAGTGTAAATCACATGCATTAGGAAACTTGAATTTACCTTTCTAGGATGCTTTCAGCTGAGAAATGTGGAGGCCTAACCTGCTCCATAAAGAAGTCTTTTTATTCCCCATTATTTTATAGCTGGGAACAAAGTACATACGTAGGCGTTGGATTGGTTGGATTTGTGCACTGTAAGTCAGGCATTAAACAAACCTGACCTTTTCTGTCAATTCTTTCACTTTCCCTCTAACCTTTTACCTCTCTAAGGAGAAGTTCACATCTGTATTCCCACTGAGCTTGTCATAATGGTGAAGAACCAAAATTCCCTTTCAGGTTACTTAGGGAAAGATGCACGTAGCTTTTGTTCTTGATGTCTAGATCAAAGTTTCTCTACCATCTCTTATTCTACACAAAGAAGCTAATCATCTGACCTGATGCAGACTGTGTTTTAAAATCTCCCCTACTCCATTCTTAAGAGTCCAGGGCCCACAGACTATTTATCCTATCCTCTGGACGTATCTTTGCTCTCCTTATTGAAGGAGGCTTTGTTATCTTATAATTCTTTTTATGTGGGCCTTTCTTGGGGAAGCAATTTAAGAAACATTTATTGACTATTTCTGAATGTCAGACACTAGGCACTTTACATGCCATATTGGTCAGGGTTCTGCAGAGAAACAGAACCAACAGGAGATATAAATGTGTGTGTGTGTGTGTGTGTGTGTGTGTGTGTGTGTGTGTGTATTATGCATATATAGTTATTTTAAGGCCTTAGTTCACATGATTATGAAGGCTAAGTTCTAAGCTCTGCAGTTGGCAAGCTGGAGACCCAGGAAACCAATGGTGTGGTTTTAGTCCAAAGGCTAGTAGACTCAGTTCTCTGGAAGGACTAGTGTTTTAATTGGAATCCTAAGGAAGGAAAACACTGATATCCCAGCTCAAAAACAGTCAGGGGATTTCCCTATTACTCCAAAGAGGATCTGTCTTTTTGTTCTATTTAATCCTTTAACTGATTGGATGTGGTCCACCCACATTAGGGAGGGCAATCTGTTTTATTCAGTCTACCAATTCAAATGTTAATTTCCTCCAGAAAGGCTCTCATAGATACACATAGAATAAAGTTAGTCTAAATATCTTGTATTCTGGGGCCCCGTGAGGCTGACACATAAATGTAACCATCACACACATGGTTTACTTAATTTAATCCCGACCAAAATATAGCCCCAAACTCCATGAGGAGTTAATGATAAACTTAATGATTAAATGTATGGTTTCTGTAGGGAGCTTGCCCATCAGTTAAATTCTGTCTCCGCCAATTAGGATATGACAATGTGCAAGTTACTTAGTTTCTTCATCTCTAAATTGGAGATAATAGCAATATATACCTTGTTGAGTTATTGTGAGAATTAAATGAAATAATACATATAAAGCACTTAGCTTTGAAGACTGGAACATAGCTTAGTACTCAGTGAAGGCTAGCTACTTTTATATGCACAAGGAAATAAAGATTCAGAGAGGTTAAGACTGTTGCCAAAAGTTACACAGCTAGTATGTGGTAAAATTGGCATTTGAACTTATGCTCTCTGTCCCCAAAATGAGGCATTTAGTCATTCCTTTCTGCTCATCTCTATTTAACAGGGAAGCAATGTAATGTAGATAGTTAAGGCTCTAGTGTTAGACTCCGTGAGTTCAAATCCTGGCTCTTCACTCACCCAAAGACTTTAGGCAAGTTACATAGCTTCTCTATGTCCTAGTTTCCTCATCTCTAAGATAGGCATAAAATAGTACCCTTCCCAGAGTAACAAAGAATCAAAAGATTTCTGGGGATATTGTCTTCATCTATAAATTTTAAGTGATAGAATTTCAGGTGCAGAAAGACTGTAGAGGAGAGATTTCTTCAAATGCCCTTGAATTATCCCAGCTTTTTCTAAGATGGGTAAGATTAATGAAATCTAGAAAAGTATTGAAAGCACATTAATATATTATAGGTAGAATTGTTTTGAAACTAATTTCTTATAAAACTTTTCTTTAAAAGAGAGAGATAATAAAAATAATGTTTTTCATTTAGAATAATTGTATATGTCCTCAAAATGAAGTTGAAACCCATAGATAGGAGGTGAAAGGAAACCAAGGAGGACTCCATTGTGGGATGAAAATCCCAGGACCTCTTTTTGTGACTCTCTTGCCTATTTATTTATTTATTATTTTTTAAAGATTTTATTTATTTACTTGACAGACAGAGATCACAAGTAGGCAGAGAGGCAGGCAGAGAGAGAGAGAGAGAGGAGGAAGCAGGCTCCCTGCAGAGCAGAGAGCCTGATGTGAGGCTCTATCCTAGGACCCTGGGATCATGACCTGAGCCGAAGGCAGAGGCTTTAACCCACTGAGCCACCCAGGTGTCCCTCTCTTGCCTATTTAATAGAAAGCATGAAAGGTTCACTACCTGGAACCAACTATTTCTCTCTCCAGTATATAAAACAAGAAGACTCAGAATTTCAGAATGTTGTATCTGACTTCTCATCTGTCAGCCAAAAGCAGCTGAAAGGCAAGAGCCCTGGAGAACTGTTTTCCTACATATGTATTTGTTTTTAGACAAATGTGTTTGTTTGAAGGTCTAAACACCATGGAAATGGGCACCATGGAAATGCATAGTTGAGGGGTAGAAGCCCTAGAAGTATTGACTCAATCCTTGATCCTTCTGTGTGATGGATTAAATGCCACATGGTTCAGTTTGCCGTGTGTGGGGTCTTTCAGCACAGTTTATAATAAACAGCAATCCAGTATGAAGGACATAAGAAATTTACTTTTTTTTTTTTTTTCAAGAGATTAATGAGAGGTTGGTTGTCATCTGGATGTTGCTTATGGAAAGAGAACCCCAGAGAAAATCATTATGTGTCTTATTTTTCCCCCTCACTCCAAAATGTTTATTTACTTATGAAATCAGATTAAAATTAATATTAAAGGCAGTTTTGAAAGGGAATCATAAAATGCATTGTGCAGGTTGAAGGGAATGCGGAAACGAAGGTGAGAAATGTGGAGCACCCTCTTGCCTGAGAGAGTGGGGGAGAAACTGGAGGCCAGTTGCATATCATCCTCAGCACTTTTGTATTCTCTTTAATTTGTTTTTATTTGTTTTTTTATTTTTTATCTTTCTATATTTTTATTTTTTTATTGTGTTATGTTAGTCACCATATAATATATCATTAGTTTTTGATGCAGTGTTCCAAGATTCATTATTTACATCTAATGCTCCATGCAATACGTGCACTCCTTAATAGCCACCAAATTTAACTTCTGAAGCCAGAGCTGGAACCCTTCCTTAACAAGTTTCTCCCTGAGTTACTTACCACCCATGTGCCTCCTACAATTTGGAATCTTTTGAAAGTAGGCAATGGTTTTGGATATTGTTATGTGAAAACTAATGGAATCAGAGGAAAAATTTATGGTAAACATAGGTTGGAAATGTCTTCTCTTCTATGAGGCAGCGGTTACTTTATCATACCCTTCTTATTTTCATAGAATTATAAGGATTATTTATTTATTTATTTATTTTGCCAATTGACATGAACTACATCACTCAACAATAAAAAAAATACTTCAGAAATAGGAGACCAGAAAGGAAAATATAATTGTGTCTGGAAAGCTTTTTGCCTCAGCTAAATAAATAAGAAATGATAAGTACAATACAATAAGAGATGAGAAAAACTGAGGTTCAAGCAGACAGCTTTATTTAATTCCATTTAATTTTATTGGGTTGAATTTGATAGAGACAATGTCAATGGACATGTACAGGGAGATTGGTAGTAGAATGCCTGGGGCTGTTATATCACTGACAGAAACATGTATAAACAGAAAGGGAATGTTGAGTAATTCTGAATAAAAGAGTGATTTTTAGATAATCATATTTCAGTTTTATAAACACATACAGCAGCCGGTTGAAGCAGATCAGTTACCTGTATTTAGTTCTTGATTTCAATACACTGATAATCAACATGTCAGTATATTTTTTTCTTTCAGTATTTTTTTTCTTTTCTTCCTTTGCCAACAGGGGTTTAGAATGTTTTCTGGAATTGCTGAATTCCCAGCTAAAATATATAGTTTTATATATATATATGCTTTATTTTTAGAGGAGGTATTAGCCTTAAGTAGACTGCTAGCAATCATTAAACATCAAACTTGAGTTGCCTTGGACTCCTTGGTTTTCTTATCGAACTCAGCTTCCATACCTGAAGGGTCCATTTACAACAGAAATCTTTGCAAAAGCTTGATTTCATATAAAAGCCAAAAGAACTGAGATTGTTTTAGAGAAACCAGACATCTCAAGTGAATTATCAGAGTGAAATAAATTCAAGTATGCACACACAAGCTATACCTAGTCAGGTAGGCTTTGAGAGAATTTTTGTAGTGGACAGAAGGAGCACATGTTAAGGTCCCAGAGGGTGAACACAGATGAGACTGCCAGCCTTTGTAGCAGTAGCTTTCCTAATTAGACCATGCGTGATAGGCAGTTGGTAAGACCTTATTTATCTTCTATTATTTTGTGTACTTCCTTATTTCTTTTCATTGAAATGGTATTATGCTTAAGCTTATCCATTAATAACTGCATCTGGATTTCAGTTTGGGGCAGCCCAAATGAAGCTAAAGACTTATGTAGATAGAGTTGAGAACTGACAACATAGAAAGCTAAAATAGGTAATTCATATCTTCCAGAACTCACCCTGATGCCAACATCAACTTTTTGTACAGTGATTGGTTTGTCTAGGTAATTGCCAGATAACCACTCTTCTTTATGGATATATGTTTTAATTAATCAGTACACCTACATTTTGCTATGGTTTCCTCACGGGCTGAATTATCGAAGCATTAGCAAGTTAGGATGGTAAAATGATAAAAACAAACAAACAAGAATCACTGGTTTATAGAAAGTTCTTGCCTCGTAATTACATTATATACAAAGACATCCTCCTCTCAGATACATAAACAATAATTTAAGCTTTGCAACAACAAGCACCTTGTCTTTATTTCTAGAACCTCTTATAATACCTGGCATATAGAGTGTGTTCAATAAATGTTTGTTAAATAAATGAACTCTATTGTAAAAAGGCTCATTGTTACCCTAGATTTAGTTACACCCTGGGTCAAGTCAAACCTCTTCCTTGTTCCTTCACTTCCAAGAGCAAGTGTTTATATAGACGGTTCCCAACTTACAAACAGGTTATGTTAAAACATTTAGACGGTTTAGTGATTTGGAACCAAGAATGCATCTCTCATTCATACATTTATTACAAGTATGTATTCAGCATGTATGAATTACAAGTATGAATACAAGCATGTATTCAGAATACAAGTATGCATTCTGGCCCAGGCACTGTTCTCAGGAAACATCGGTGAACAAGAAACAAAGTCCCTGTTTCCACTAGCTCTTAGAATAGTGTCCAACACGTAGTAAACGCTCAGTAATTGCTGACTGCTGTTTTTAAAGACTGACACTACTTTTTTCAGGGGTGTTTATTCAGACCCCCTAGCCTCTGTATTGGGTTATCAGCTTATGGTAGTTTAGGTATATTCTGACTTTATTTCATTAATCTTCCCTGGGTACCCGCTTTCTAAAGTGAAGGATCTTGCTCTTTATTTATTTATTTAATTTATTTATTTTTTTTTTTTTTTTTTTTTTTTTTTTTTTGCTGTTTGGTCTTGGCAAGTTATGGGTCCTTCCATGTGATTCTTACCTGAAAATAATGAAGATGTGATAATATTCTAACTCACATGGAGAACACAGCAGAACTTAGTAAATTAATGTTTGCATAGTGCTTAGAAATCTGAGGTTAAATTTACTAAGAGAAATGTACAGAACTGTTATTGCCACTAAAATTATGATAGACATTTTTTCCTCTAACAAAAAATACCTCAGTTAATTGGTGTTTGTATTTTAAAGTTGAATGCCACCTTAAAGAAAATATTCATTGTGTATCTAGAGGAAAACAAAGATCATGTCATTTCATTATTATGTGATATAAAAAATTTCTAAGGAATCACTAGTTTGGGGTAACTAAATGGTATTTAGGACTTTATGATTCTCCAGTCTGGACAGATGGATGATTGCTTCTTTTAACATAAATGACAGGTGGCAGCTCTGGTGAAATGGTTTCCAAAGGTCTTCTGATTTTTGCCTCTCTTCTTTAGCTGTTGTTGGCTTGGAGTAAGTAGCAATCCACTCCAATTCCCACAATAAGGAGGGCTTGGGTTTTTTCAGTATGTGTGTGTGTGTGTCTTGTCAGCTCTTGGGTTAACTCCATCCATTCAGTGGTCTAACTAAAATGGCAGACTGTAAATGTCACACAGCAACAGGCTGTGATTTTAAACCAGGTCTAAACACACTCTTCTCAGAATAGTGATTCTTGCATGTTGACTTTGTATATTATCTAGACTGTGAAAGGTCATTGCACGTGATGCCCTCTCATCAGAAGATGAAATGAGTTTAAACTGTCACATTTAAAGCTAAGTATTTTAGCTAGTAAGTTTCATTTATTTGACAAATATATAGTGACGACCTACCATATACATCAGGCGCAGTTCTCAACACTAGTGATACTGTAGGGAATAAGACAAAGTCTGGCTCACTAACCTTATATTTCAGTAGGGAAGATACATAATAAGCAGATAGATAGGTAACTTCAGGAAAGAATAAATACTATGAAGAAAACAAAGCAGGGTATGGTCGGGTGAGGGTGGGAAGCTCTTTTAGATATTATGTTCAGTACAGAACCGGTAAGGTAATATTTCAGTACAGTACTGAAAAGGTAATATTTTAATAGAGACCAAAATAAAGAAAGAGTGAACATGCCAAACTTTGGAGAAAGAACTTTCCAGGCCTCAGTAAGATGAAGTTCTCAGAGCCTGGGGTGGGACTTGGTTTGCTGTGTCCCAGGAAAGAAGAAATGCTTTACGAACTTTGACAGTCTTTAAACTCCTAAAGAACCACGTAGAAACTGACCCATATGATGCACACTTACTTTTCCTTATACAACTTATAGGGCTGGAGGACATTAAAGCATCCTTGCAATGTGAGTTTCAGTCTTAGAAACTTTTGATTTTAGAAAAACCATAGAAGGACTGAATGCCTTCAGTCAAGTAGCACAGGACTAAATCAATTCTGGTAAGATCAGAAGTTTATCCCTCTGAAAGTGCTTTGGAAAGGGATGCCATGAGACAATTAATGTATCTTTTACACCGGTGAGATGAACCCTGCATCACTGGTGTGAGAGATGCAGTGAGACCGCAGGGCGAATTAGATGAATGCACAGCACTACAGGTGCTGCTTTATTTTTTAGCCTTTCTCCACTTAGAAGACATCTACCCTCACAGTCATCTGTAATCACCTCCTGCGCATTGGTTTAACTGATGCATGAGTATGAGGAACGTCTGTTGTAATGTTTAATCTGTAATGTTGAGTTCTGAGTCTTCTGAAAAATTTTGACATCTCTTACATTATGACAACCTTTCTTTAAAAAGTTTTATGAAAATAGAAGAAAATGAAATTTTGACATCCTTGGAGTTGCTCTCTCCTCAGTGGAGGCCAAAGGAAAATCATGTTGTGAAACATAGTCAAATCCTCACTTTGTCATAATTTCAGAATTTTGTGTATTAGCTGTTCTCAGTGACAGGCATCCACGGAAACAGATTTTTCTCCAGTACCCTCTGTGGTATTAGAGCATGAAAGGCAGGTTAGTCCCTTGTACTGTTTTGTCTGTTAAAGATTGCTTAAAACCGCACACTTGAATCTTGATATGTAGAACAGCAAGGGGCTGACGTCATTAGTGGCCCTGTAGTTGTGAAGTGCAGTTTGAACCTTGCTTTCTCGAACCCCACTGTTGTTTACTCTGTTCTTTTACAAAAGTAATTGAAAAAAATATTTCTTCACTGGCTGTTGCAGTCTTTCATAAAAGACTACCTTGCTAGGGTTTATCACAGACTGCCATGTGGAATATTGGAGGCCGTTATAGGAATGCTTGAAAATAACTTGATACCTGAAGGATAGCTGTAGACTCCAGGAGAAAAAAAAAAAAAAAGAATGCCATAAGAATTCACCCAAATTCCCCTCTAAAAAACAGTGCTTTGAGTAGTAAAAGCACGTGGATTCTGAAACAAGAATATCATTTGCTTACTCAAAAGTTTAATACCACCTCTCCTGAATTAGAGAAGAGAAGGTGGAGGGGGATGATGGGAGGAAGGAAAGAAGGAAGGAAGGGGAGGAGAGCAACAGAGGGAGGAAAAGAAAAGAAGATAAAAAGGGGGAAAAGAGAAGAATGCTTCTCTTGGCATGTAAAATGTTTCTATCGAATTCTTAAGACATGTTCTGTTCTTCTTTTAAATATTGTTTTGTCTCACTATAAAACCTCAAAAGTTTAAAGTTGACTGGTATACTGTAAGAAGCATTAAGTAAATGCAATTTCCTTTTTTAATAACGATAGCTCAAATTTCATGTGAGCTCACACCAGCCCTCCAATGTAATTAAGTTTATGGCTTTCTCAGGCACTTTCAAATATCCACATTGTGTAGTTAACAGTATTTTTTTTTTTTAAGGTAAGTATTAGGACACCGTAACAGTGATGCCTCAGTGGCTGGTGTCTGCATAAGGTAGATGCAACCAGATAATGGAAATTACAACACATTCTTTTGTAATTTGTCTAAAAAGGTTCATGACAGAGAGATCTGTTTTAGTTGGATTTCCAAAGTGAGGAAGGGCTGGTGTGTTTGAATGAAGGAAAGGGGTATGAGGCAAATACTGTACTTGGAGGCTGCAGACTGTCTGCCCAGCACAGGTATTCCCAGAGGGCTCAAACGTAACTTTATGGTAGGGAGTGTGTATTAGACAGACGTGAGGCTAGTAGCTCCCAAGACAAATATGATGTCCCATGATTTCTTTTACATCAGAAGAAGAAAAAAAACCCCACACAAGTAGAAACTGCAGGTGCTCCCTTTTTATTGCACTATGTAAAGAGAAAATGTAAAATGGACAAGCTTTCGACAATCATGTTCTCTTCATCAAGCTGTTATTGTTATTTTAGTGAGTCCACTAAAAAGAATTATCTAGAGCTTCTTGTTTTTACTTCTTTGTGTACTTGATGAATATGATTACCATTTTTACCTCATGTATTTAAACCCCTCTGCCATAATCCCATATTCTGCCTAAAAGCCATGTCTGTGGGAGCTTTTCCTCCTTCCCTGCAATAGTTTTTAAGGATATGACTGCATTTAAGCAGGTGCAGTAAATGCATTTTTGGCGATTTTCACTGTTGTATGCAAGTGCAAAACGTCTGACATAATTAAGCTGAGATTAATAGAGACTATTAGTAAAATAAGCTTTTTTATGAATGAAGACCTCACACTCATTCAATATAGCCTTTCTTTGACAAATGCACTGCATTCACTTATGTAGCACCAAATTGTATGCCTGGAAAGTGAATAAACGTTTGTCAGGCTACCTTCCAGAGTTTTCCATTAACCGTCTTCTAATTCCCTTCTTGTGGTCTGCAAAGGGAATCCGATTTTATTTTTAAATGGAACAAAGGGATTGGCCTAGCATCACAAAGGCCAGTGATTGTCAGAATCACAAGAAATCTTTAGTTAATTTTGGTCCTGAATTGTTCTTAGTCCTGTGTTTCTCTCACTTTAGAATTTAAAGCATCCTTTTCAAAATGGCCACCATACAGAGGAGGAGGGAGCAAAGAAAATAATAAAGAACAGTGGCAACCGAGTTGATGCTGTATAAATACGCACATTTGCTGTGTCTCTGTTCTGCAGTCTTTATGTCCCACTGATGAGAGAACTGGTTTGAGATGTAAATTGCTTCCCTTTGATTGAACCAGGGAGGAGATGTCATGTAACTCATCTCATCAGCATAGAGCATTGTGCTCCTTTGGTGAATTATAGGATAACAGAGCTAGGAAGAATTCCTTAACCTCTCTCTGCAGCCCTGTTCCAGTGTTTAATAACCACCAAAGGGAAGTACTTCCCTTCAGTTTACCTGACTACCTTATGTGCTTTGAGCTCATTTCTTCTGATCCTGTCCTTAAATATTTTGTAAAGGATCACTAGAAAGTACCACTGTTTTAACTTGTCAGGCAAATCCTGTAAATTAAAATATAAAGTTGTGGTAAGGTTTTTTTGTTTGGTTTGTTTTGTCTGCTTATTTGTTTTAAGTAGAGAGCATTTAAAAGATCCCTTTGGAAAATGAGAAAGGGGATGAAGAAATGACCCAAAATGCAGTATTTTCCACAGTGTGTCTCATGTATTGAGTTTAGGATTAACCTGGAGGGGCAGCTCTCCGTGAAACTGAGAAGGGAGGAGGGGGGTAGGAATAGGCATGGAAACAGGCGTAAGAGCTCCCCGTGATATCCATGAGATTGTGTGCTCTATGCGCAAATAATTGCTAAATTAATTTAAAATAAAAGAATTGGAAATATGCCTGCAATCAATCTAGCCTGATATCTTAACAAACCAGGGACTATATATATATATATATATATATATATATATACATACATATATATATATATTTATTTATATATATGAAATTCAGGGCAGATATCACAGCCCTATCATGACAGCAGGGCCTTTTCTTCCTCCCCTTCTATTAAATCTACATTTTGAAGGTGGATGGTGCTGACTCATAAATTAAATTGGAGTAATACATACTGTGTATATATATTTCTGTCACTTTGTCTCAAATTAAACACGAACCTTCTCCCCTGACAAGATGATAGAAAAGTTAATTGCTCGCCCTGGCTTTAAATTGGAATTTGAATTTGCAAAATGCTAAAGGTTTATGAGATCTAAATCATGAGGAGCTTAAATTACATTCCTGTGATAAAATATTAATAAATCAATTAAAACATAAGCCGAGTATAATATTACTTTTTTTTTTGTAGGAACCTTGAACACAATAATTCATTAGGGTGTAGTGCAGTAACAATTATTGTATCTTTTTTTAATTTTCTTTTTATTAGTTTTTTTTTGATAAATACATCATCAGATAACATTCCACATGGTGGATTATCATTACCCCAATGTGGCATCCAGAAATTCTGTTGCACCCCTAAACAAGAGCTCACAGCCTAAATTATCTGCTGTTGCTTATCCTTGTTAGCATCAGCTGCTTCTTTTACTGAAGGGGTATTTTCCTCTTGGGAACATCTGTTCAATGCCAACTCTGCCATTTTGTGGTTTCTGAGTCTCTCTTCTAAAAATGGGCATAATCATAATAATACTACCTCAGAACTGGCAGGAGGATCAAATTAGCTAATGTATGTGGAAACCATTTGTAGGTGGTAAAGCACCATCAGATGTTAATTATTACTATTATAAACTGGAGAATTTTTACCTCTAGGAGGGCTCTTAGACATCACTTAATAACCACCTCCCTCATTTTAAATACGAAGGATCAGAGGTCCAGAGAGGTTAATCCACTTGTCTGAGGTCACACATCCAGAGAGTGAAACTGCTAAAACTAAAATCAGGACTCCTAAATCCCAACTCTGGATGTTTTCCACTCTCCTCCCTATGCCACCCTACAAAAATGCTAGGAGGTCACATTAAATTTGGTATGTTATTACTCTCCACATTATTTTCCTTTTGAAGCTGAGTTTTTTTTTTTTTAATTTACAAAACATTAATAATTTTAGGAGTAATTTTCAAAGAGACTTGGTGGCACAAACACATTTCCCCACAGCTATCAGGAAGGGGTTCATTTGGCTAAGGAGAAGCTGCCTTGTCCTGCTGCTCCCCAAATGAAGACTCAGCAGTATGTCTTCCTCTCCTACAGGTTCTGGAGGAAGCCTCAGATGAGGGAAGATAGTGGCCTTCCTTTTTAAATATTTCTTCCATGTAATGATGGATGAGGATTCATCCACAACCAATTTTATCTCCCTTATCTTCTTCCTGCTCTCTGGCCCTGGCCTGTGGTTTTCCTGCCCTCTTCCCAACTCCGAGTTCCAAGAATCACTGGGATTTGCTTTTTACTTATTTTGAAAATAAAGAGAACCACCTCTTTATTACTGAACAGACCTTTTCTGAATAATGATATTTGGAAATGAATCAATCTGTTTCTTCCTCTGGTGCTAAGGGAACCCTAGCTCAACAGGGTATCAGTAGATCAGAGAATAAGAGACTGAATGCTGGGACGCCTGGGTGGCTCAGTTGGTTAAGCAGCTGCCTTCGGCTCAGGTCATGATCCCAGAGTCCTGGGATCGAGTCCCACATCGGGCTCCTTGCTTGGCGGGGAGCCTGCTTCTCCCTCTGCCTCTGCCTGCCATTCTGTCTGCCTGTGCTCGCTCGCTCTCCTCTCTCTCTGACAAATAAATAAAATCTTGAAAAAAAAAAAAAAGTGGGATCTTCTGGGGATGATGTGTTAGTTGCCTAGATTTAAAAAAAAAAAAAAAAAAAAACCATGTTTCTCAGGCAACCCACAGACTGGGAAATTTATTAAAAAAAAAAAAAAAGAGACTGAATGCTACTCCTGTTTTTCCTCATGGTATGGGATGTGCTATCTGATACGTTTTCATCATTCTCTCTCTGTTTCCTCTTCTTGCCAATAATGATAACAAGATCAGTCTATACTAGTGTGTTGAAGACCTCCATTAAATGATTGTGAAATGTTTGCAAAATGACAAAGGATTATATAATTACCATATAATAATATTCTGTGATCTTCTAGGAATGAAAGGGTGTGAGCTCAGACAGAGTGGATAAATTCTGTGGAATTAAGAATATTCACATTTATAATCATTACCTAATAGTGGTATAGTTTTTATAGACTATCCAGTGCATTATGAATGGAAACAGCATGGTCTTTGTCCTGAGGTTAAAATTAGGATATATTATTTTATAAGAGAAAAAAAGTTAAGGCAAAAAGATGTTACTTGAGACAGAAACTTTAGGAACTATGAAATTAGCAAGGACATCAACAGAAAGTAGTAGATCTTAAGGAAAAGTAGATTCTATGGTGCCATTTAGAAAAAAGTGAAATGGTTCATGGAATAAAAAGATATAGATCAAACTATGGCAATAGAGCAGTTGTCAAGTGTCACGAAATCCCGAGAACATAGAAATAAGCAAAATAGGCTTTTAAGAAAGCAAATGAGATTTGATAAAGTCCCAGAACTTTATATATTAGATAGCTCTTCAGGGAATTGCTGATTTTGAAATCTGTTTATGGAGCCCAAACTATGTAGCAGACCTTATGTAGATATGATCTAATTTTTCTCCTAACAATACTCATAACATTCATTTTATGGATGAGGAAACAAATTCGGGGATGTTAACTGATGAGCACAGAGACCAAAGACCAGGATTCAAACCATGTCTGTCTGACTCCAAAGCTTCATTCTCTTGTTAGTACTATCTTTCAGGGCAGATTTAAGGCAGTAAAAAATACCAAGAAATAAACAATACAATATATAACTGTATTGGGGAAAAGGAAGAAGGAAGAGAGAAAGTGTTGTTCCTGGAGGCAGACTCATAGAAAGCAGTGAGAAATGAAATGGTAGTTTATAGAGTCTAGGTGAACACTTAGAGAACACACAAAAGGATCACAAAATCGTATCAAGTTGAGTAGGGTAGACTGCACTGTATACCTGTATTATCTTTGACAGTGTTGTAGGTCCTTATTTTTATTGGATAATCTCTTACTATTAAGTCCCTTATACTTTTCTGATTTTTTATTAGTTTGCAAAGCATTTTGATATATGCTATTTCATTTGCCACTCACAGAAAACCTATATGGTAGGAAAAGAAGAACTGCTATGCCCATTTTACAGATGGAAAACTGAGGCTTGGGTAGCTTAATTAATTTGCCAAAATGTTATTTTCCACAGTGTTTAGAAGTCCAGTGTACTTACTCCAGTATACTTTTACTCTATTAAGTCATTTCTTTGTTTTAAAAAATAGAAAATAATTATAAAGATTTATACCTAACGTTTTAAAAGGACACTGTTCAGTCAACTAGAAAACGTACTTTCTCTTGTTATTCTTCTGTTATAGAAAGAAAATGAGGCAGTGCAGTATCAAAGTCAAGAGATTAAAGCAACTCAAACAACTTTATTACTTGCTCACATGAGATAATGTTATAGCTATTAATTGGGGTCCTCTGCTTCTTTCCTACATCTACCATATTTCTTGTCACTCTACAACCATAGCTTCATTTCGTAACCTCATTGGGAAGCCCAAAGCTTAGCATAGGGCTTAAAGTTCCCTATTTAAATGCAAATATGCTTATGAAGGAAGACATGCAATGGTCAAATAATTTGAATACTGTAGTTAACACCTTTCAATGGATTAGTCCAGTTTTGGGGACAGGGATGGCCAAGTACTTAATCGAGGAAGGGGTTAGAGAGGAGTTAATAAGTGAAGTCCTGCTTTTGCCAACTAAAAGGACATACATAGAAAAAAATGCAAACCCATTTTATATCTTCTTGTGCAAAATGCAAACAAAGAAAAACAACACACATAAAAAGTCCCTTCCTTTAGAAGCAGGCACAATCCCAAATCACAAACCATGGAATAATACTATGAAATTTAGACCAAGTCGGCGGGGCGGGGGGATGTTGAGAGAAAATTAAATACACACAGAGGTCAGAACCTCCAAAAATAAATGGAATGACTGCAAGGGACACATGCTATAATTTCTTACATGGAACAGGAAAGTCTGAGGCTACAGGTGGTTGGCAGAAGCATCCGTGAGCTTTATTCTATAGCAGAGGTTAACAGAGAAGGTGGCAGTGAATGAGAAATGGCCGCAGTTTGCCACATATACCAGAATTGGCATGTGAGGGTGGCAAGGTGGGGATAAGAAACGACGTCACCTTTGCCTTGTTGACCACATTCAGGAGAAGAAAAGGAAACACTAAATCATGACCTGTGAGATGTGTAACATGCAGGACTTCATAACAATCCTTTTGGGCTACAGGGGAAATCAATGAGCAGAGTTGTGTCCCTTGGGCAATGGACACAGTGGAGTTAGTGAGAAAGCTCTAATGTGCTAAGATACATCACCAAAATGAAACTCCCTAGTGCTGCCATTCACCCCCCGCTCAGCCTCTCTTATTCAGCAAATAGCTGATCAAATTGACTGAAAATTGAGAAATCATCAAAAGAAACCAGCATTGGTCCCATGTATACCTGATTATAAGACAAAAGTAACATTAGGAAAAGCAGATTAAGATATATACTAGAGAGTTATACCAGAAAATAATATGTATTTTCCATTGTAGCAAAGGAATAGAGGAAATTGTAAAATCTTTAAAGTAAGAAGTCAAAGAGGGGTGCCTGGGTGTCTGAGTTGGTTAAGCATCTGACTCAATTTCGGTTCAGGTCATGATCTCAGGGTTGTGAATTCTCTCTCTTCCTCTACCCCTTTCCCACCCTCCCTCTCCTACTCTGCCCCCCTCAAAGAAGTTAAAGATTAGATATACAGGATCAAAGAGATAAGACAACAAAAAGAAATAAAATGAGCTGTGAGAGAACAGGAAAGAAATGGAAGAGAAAAGTAAAACTGTTTTAGGATGAAAAGCCACATTAGCTGCAGAAATTAGAATGAAAAAACTAACAATGCCACCAGAATTGTGGGGAGGAAAAATTTTAAAAAATAATGAAGAATTTAAAAATAGTTTAAAAATGATGGGAGAAAGTGATAGTTATGATTGGCAACTCATATCTCAGATAGAAATATTATTTCTCTAATAAATCAGAGTTCCTGCAAAAAAAGACCAACAATTCAAGAGGAAAACTGGCACAAGATATCCAAATGGCACTTAAACATATTAGTAGATATTTAATTCATATATAATGAGAGAAATAAAGAATAAAATATGCATGATAAGAAATGCAAATTAGAAATACATCAAGATGCATTTTCATCTATCAAAATGCCAAAAATAACAACTTCAGATTGAGGTAAATGTTATGATATCTACTAAAATAACAAGTACATATACTTTTTGACCCATCAGTTCTGCTTTTAAGAACTTATTCTACATGAGTAAAATAATATATGCACAAGATTATTCATTACAGCGTCATTTGTTGTTGGAAATATTGGAAACAATGTGAATGTTTGTCAGTAGGTGACTAGATTAATTAACTATTGGATATCCATCCAACTGATATACCTTAAGTGAAAATTCAAGAGGTGGAGCAGGGTGTATAATGTAAAAATATACACATAAAGAATATATTTTTATTTTCATGGCATATCTGTTTTATTAAATTTTTATTTTTGCATATCTGTTTTTTAAAAAACAAACTAATAGCAGTAGTTATCTGTCAGAAAATGGTGTAACAACTAGGTTGACAGAAAACAGGGTAAAAGAGAGACTTTTTACCATGTATCATTTCATGCATTTGTATTTTGGAATCATGTGAATGTGTTATCTATTCAAATTGAATAAATGAAAATTTTGTGTTATACCTTTGGAAGGTAAAAGAAATATAGGGACAACTGACATTTGTGAAGGAAGGAACAAACAGAGCAAATGGAAAACAATTTCAATGTGTAAAAAAGTACAATTTTTCTGGAATTAAGGTATTCTTGAATCTTTATATTGAAAGGGTACCCTGTATTCCAGCAAAATTATGGTGCTGAGCAATAAACAGTGAGACCTATCTTGACAAAGTTACAGCACTTCAAGGCTTAAGAAATAAAACCTGGAAAGAAAGCATACAGGAAAAAAATATCAAAAAGGGAGAGACTGGATTTGCCTCAAAATTTTAAAATACAACTGCTCTGAGACTATAACACCATGAACTATTCTGGTAAACAAATAAAACAAAGCAAAATGTTGAATGATAAATTTAGGCTACTAAAAGATTGAGAGAAGCGATGATAAGTGGTTTTGGCAACTCAAAAGTAGACTTCTGAATAAACGGTGGGTGTGAGTGGGGGCGATATCACAGAATGGAAGGTAATGGTATATGGTAAGGAAGGTAAATGGTATAACTCTCGATGATACAGAAATGATACCATGGCAGAACCTGAGATGTCTGAAAGGTATAGAGGAGGTAGGAGGTAGAAAGTGTATACTGATTCATGGCAGGGAATGCAGGGTCAGTACTGTCCAGAGCTGGCCAACTACAGAACAGAGATGTCAATGTGGATGGCGACATGAAGAATTAAAAGTAAAAATTCAACCCAGGTCTGGTGGTGAAGAGGAAGGAGAGAGTGGGGGGCTAAAGGAAGTGTAGTGGAGTATTTTCATAATTTTTCTAGAGAATCCCAAGTTGTATTCTAGTCATCAAATCCTGTCCATTTTGGTATAAAATTTGGGTATTCATCCTTTCTGATGGCTATATAATATTCCATTGTAGATATGAACCACATCTTCTTTATCCATTCATCTGTTGAAAGGCATCTCGGTTACCCAAATTTTGTATCAACATGGATGGGACTGGAGGAGATTATGCTGAGTGAAATCAGTCAAGCAGAGAAAGTCAACTATCGTATGGTTTCACTTACTTATGGAGCATAAGGAATAACACAGAGGACATTAGGAGAAGGAAAGGAAAGGTGAATTGGGGTAAATTGGAGGGGGAGATGAGAGATGAGAGACTATGGATTCTGAGAAACAAACTGAGGGTTATGGAGGGGAGGGGGGTCAGGGGTTAGGTGAGCCTGATGGTGGATATTAAGGAGGGCACATATTGCATGGAGCCCTGGGTGTGGTGCATAAACAATGAATCTTGGAACATGAAAAAAATAAAATTAAGATGTTTTAAAAAATAAAGTCATCAAATCAAAAATAGGACTTTACCTCCCTTATTACAGTATATAAAGTTGACTGTTAGAACAGTGTACTCGAGTTGGGTCGGTCATCAGATCATTGGAATAAGTATTACAAAGGTATCTCAGGTTAGACCTACTACATCTTAGGGTGGAGAGAAATGAGGCTTGGAATCTGTGTTTTCAGTAAATCCTCTAGGATAGAGAAACCCTGCAATTGCCAAACTATTAGGAAGAAAACTTACAGTAACAAAGCAAAACATTAGGAAAGAAATGAAACAATTTTTAAAATACTATAAATAAGATGACAGAATTAAGATCAAGCATATACTTTATAGCAATAAGCATAAGGCTAAAACCATCTTTTAAAAATATATAGTTTATTATTAGGAAGTCTACCACTACAGTTAACCATATCAATAGATCAAAAAAGAAAAAAAATATGGTGCCTAAAGGACATTTGAAAAAATTCAGGCCATATTCTATTATAATGTGGTGGGTTAGAGATTGATAGTGGGAAGAAAAAGTTAAAATAATATCTCTGTAAAATTAAAGTTTAAACTTTCAAAATCCATTTTTGAATTAAAGAGATAACAGAATTTACAAAGAATAAGCATATATGGATATAGAGCAGTGTTCAGAGGAAAATCCATAGCTTTAAATACTAGTACAATGTGGAAAAAATAATTATTAATATATTAGCATTTATCTCAGGAAGATGGTTAAAAGGAAAAAAACAAATCTGCAAAGCAGAAATAAAGAATTGATAAAAATAAAATCAGAAGTTAATGAATTAGGAAACAGAAAAGAGACACTAATAAATCAAAGATTTGGGTTTTTCGAAGAGAATAACAAAGCAATAAATAAAGCAGTATCACATGATTTAATTACTAAAGGAGAAAGCCCACAAATGCACAAAATTAGAAATACAGAAGGGGAAGTAACCATAGAAATAGAGGAAATTAAAATAATTATGAGTTCTTTAGGATAAATTTGAAAATTTTAGATACAATGGATGATTTCTAGGTAAATATAAATTGATCTGAGAGAAATAAAATTTAGAAAGTTTCAGGGCTGCGCTAAATAAAGTGTGTGTGTGTGTGTGTGTGTGTGTGTGTATTTGCTAAGCAAATCAATTTGTTAACTTTGTTAAAAGAATATTTTTTCTTCGTATCTCTTAATTGTGTCTTCAACTTTTTTCCATTAGCACTGAGTAGTCAAGAACAGAATCCTCTGGCATTTCTGTTCTTTTCTTTCTCATAGAGGACATTTTTTTCCAATTGTTTGCTTAACTGAGTTGTGAGGAGAGGAGTAGAGACACTCACAGTTTCTGTGTCCTTCACTCAATTTCTTCTGCTTCAGAGGCCCTCTGGCTGACACAGTTAGGACTTAGAGGGTAATGAGAGAAGCCTTGGTTTCTAGGTTTGGTTCTGCTACTCATTGCTTATTATATGTAACGTTTGCATTCACTGAACTAGATTCCTGGTTCATATTCTTTTGCTCTATGTTTGTTTGTTTATTTGTTTAATCTCTCAGCTAGGGGATTTGAACTAGATTCCTGGTTCATATTCTTTTCTTAGAACACTGTATCTATTCACAAAATTTGGGTGCTTCACAATTTACTAGATCTCCTCTCCATACCAGAAGATTTTTTTTTTTTTTTAGACCTAGATAAGAGGCATGGATCCCGTTCTCCTTTTACACAAACTTTCCCACACCCATAGGTGCTTCCTCCTTCTGCCAAAACAAACTATTACACCAAAAAGAGAAAAGAAACCTTCATTTGTGTAAAGTCAGATATAAAGCCATCTCTTTTGACTCCTGTGCATATATTTCCTCAACTCAGGATTACAACATAAAAGTCAGGTTTGCCAGACATGCTCTGCCCATGACAGGGCCAAGGAAAGGATTCTAGACCCATGCACTAGACAATTTTAAATTGCTTTATAAGCCTCGGGCACTGCACAGCTTTAAAGTGAACAAAAACCTCAGATGGAATGATTATCATTGTGAAAAGCGGAACAAACATGGTGGTGGCAGTTTGTCTCTGGAGCTAGACCACTGTAGTTTACATTTCAGCCCCTTTGTTTACTTACTGCAAGACCTCAGGCAAGTTACTTAACTTCTCTGTGCCTCAGCTTCCTCATCTGCAAAGTGGAGAAAATAATGGTACTCACTTCATAGGGTTGTTGGGGGAGGGGGATGTGTGTTAAATAAGTATGTACGTGTGAAGCTCTTAGAAGCATGCCGTAGAACAGAGGATGTTCTCCACAAGTGTGAACTATTATTAGTGTCTGCCTACCAGTTGTGAAGTGTGTCAGCACAGGGGTAAACAAACATCATTTGTCTACTCATTGTGAACCTTCTCTCTTCACATTTTGGCCATGGCCAATATAGCACCATTCCCTGTGTGAACCTGTGATCGAATCCATTCCTCTGCTATTAACTAGTAGTTATGAGCATTGTTATATGCAGGATGCTTTGGAAGATGCCTTTTAATTCTAGAATTACCTTCCGTAGTTTGGGGTTGTTTATTAAGCATCTCTGATCAGTAGAGGAAGCAGTTAAAGTAAACTAGGGATTAACTTCATTTAAAAACGGAATTATTTTTTCATACTTTCTCTGTTTTTGTAAAGTTTTATTTATTGTGTATGTGTATACAATCTATGAGCTAAGGATAAACACTTTCTTAGAAAAACACAATAGAGTGAAAATGTAAAATTGTGATTTTATTTAACTATATTCAGCATGTATTTTTTTATGGCATTTAAAGTTGAGAGTTTATTATATAAGCATATAAATATCAGCTGTCAATTAGAAGACAAAACAAAAAAATTAATATACACAGTTTCAAGTAAGACATGCAGTTTGCTATGTCTTTATCCTCTTTGGTAGAAAGCATTTGGTGATTTACTCATGGTCATAGAGAAAATGTATCCAAGGAACAGTTAAGTTTCAAAATACTGAACTAGCTTATATGGAGCCAGTTTTATCTCAAATATATAAACAGTTGTATAGAAAAGAGTCACATAAAGTATCAAAGGCTGCCTTGGTTGTATATCGAAGATAAAAGCCAAGGTTCTTACATGAAAAGAAATGTTGATTTATGTTGAATTTCAAAGGAAATGATTAGATTATCTGTGTTGCCTAGTTATCACAATTGTCTCATCTGCTCTGACCTTAGTTTATTTTTTTAAAAAAACACAGTGCTTTTCTGGGGAGCCAAAGACTATCTCAATACTACCTCATGTTTATTTTTTTTACATCAAATTTAATATTTTGAAAATGTATAAACCCACCATGACTACTTTCTCTACAGGTTTTATGTTGGGCTGGTGCCATCTGTGGTTGCGAAGCCAAGTGTTCTGTTGGGGCAGAATAATCAAATCAAAGTTAATGGGGTGACCATCTAAGCAGGGCTCTTTGTCATTAAGGTCCACTCTTGTGCTAGTAGCACATTATCCTGCTGATTAGATTTGTAGGAAGGCATCCACCTGTGGCCATGTTGGCAGAGAAGAGACTTGCTGGGAGGCAGTCCTGGCCAAGTAGGAGGTAGCTGTCCTGGGTAGCAGA